>NC_136065.1:339691673-345264173 GCF_964261635.1 Lissotriton helveticus
CACAAAAAAAGAAATAGGCACAGAAAAGACATCGCGTTGCTTGTAGCAAGAAAAGGAGCAATCTAACTCCACCTCACCGATACCCAACCACCCCCCACCGCCCCCCCCCCCTTAACTAAAGACTTAATGGAAACGCCAAATGACGACAGCAGCACAGCCTGAATCAGGTCGACACCCAGCTATACATGCAATTTCTAACTGCCTGCATTTTCTGCCACTGCATCCACGCCCTTGTATTGTTTCCGCTCCCTGATCGCACTGCTCTAGCATTAGGGCTGGCAGAAGATCTGATCGGGGCTTGGTGGAGAGGATATTTCTGCTACACTGCACGAAAACCCACACAAAAGGCGGGGATGGAAACAAGCGGGCCCTTTCCACAAATTAGGCCGCTTTAGAACACCCTCTCTCCTCCTCCCTACGAGGGCTTTATTGCCATGGAGATGCCTTATTCTAGCTGTGTAACATCCACCACTACCTCAGATATAACAGGAACACAGACAATATAAATTATGCACAACCCTCCTGGACGCAGGCTGGCGAGCAATTCTTGGAAATCGAAAAACCAAAACCCTTTTAAAATGGCATAAAATATTAAGTGCTAAGTGCCATCAAGCCGACAATTCAAACAATGCCACAAAAGGCAAAACATTAAAAGAAAAAAAAAACACAGAACAGCAGCCTCTTTTATCGGTGTTATTTATGGGCGTGGTACAGCCATATTTTTTTCTGCCAGTCATCTCCTAAAAAACAAAAATAGTTTTCACTAGCTTCTCTTCTGTCAATTCTAACATCTCTTCCTTGTTACGCTGACAGCCGTGTGCCCAGACTTGCACTACCAACATTGTGGGCCTGATGCAGGCCCTGTCAACATGTGAAGTGCCTTCATAAAGAGACATGGCACGGAAGTGTACTATTGGGAGGGTGGCGTCTGATTTGCAACCATTCCAAGAGCACAGCCCACAAATGCCAGGATTACAAGCGTTAGCAACTAACTCAGGATATAAGAATACTACCATATAGAGAGGGCACAAAATATCCAAGAGTAAACAGTGGCTTGTTACACGTTAGCGTTCATTTTCTTATAGAAGCACAGCATATGATTGTTATGCCAAAGGGAGATTGCAATTCCAGGTTGGATGTTTAGTGTAACCATGCGGTGATAAATATATTTTGACGCACACACGTGCATGAATGGTGTATAATTATATGTGTGTATACACACGTTTCAATGTGCGCACAAAAAGAAGAACGGTTCAGAGGTAAAAATAAACGGTACGTAATTTCTGCTCACGTGTTGCACGAAACGTTTAAGTCTACACGGAAGCTTAAAAAGTAGATATATTCTCATCGTACAGTCAGCACCCCAATCTCTGGATTATGTGTCTATGTCACACGCACGTACAGACCTTTTAGATATTTTGCGAGCTGTGCAATTTCTATTACTTTGAAGCAACACACCTATATGAGCTGTTGGCAGCCGATTCAATAGGGAGGAGTAGTAGAGTCTACCTGCAGTATGTACCATGACTTCACATGTGCTAAGGGTCAGGTCAGTTGATGTAGAGTATCAGTGGCAAAAAAAAAAGTGTACTTTAAGATAAACATAACCCCGTAGTTCCAGGGAACACTGTTCGCGGGAACCGAAATTCTAAACGCCTATTGGTTAGTGCGTGAACAGCGTTCTCGTTTTAGCGGATGGGGTCCCGATTCTTCGAAAGTGATCATATGAAGGGGGCCAATTCCCAGAGGGATTGGATTGTCGTATGAAGCGTGACCCGAGCTCCCTGGAAGTCCAGATGAAAAGGCTCTTGTAAGAATGTAAAACAATTATTGATCAGCGCTGGAGGGGCTACTGAGGTCACCAACAGCCACTAAAGAAGCGAAAAGACGGGGGTAATGCCTGTAGCTATAAAGATGAAATGTTACAAATAGGGATGGGGAGGCTTGTGAGTTGGGCTGTCATAGGAATAGGGAAGTCGAATCACTAGAGGACATTTACACGGGTGTGAGGGTGGAAACTGGATAGAGAATAAGACGGGTGTGTAAGAGGATACCTCGAAGAGGAGGAGTGGTCGCTGGGTCAGCACGTGTGAAGGGTGAGAAGTCATCTCAGAGTGTCCGGCAGAGGTAGTCCAGTACACCTAAGCATCAGGTAGCCGTATGAAGAGGGTGGCATAAATGGCTCTCTAAGCAGCTGCTGGAGTACAAAGGGTATGAGGGCGGCTGGGCGTGAAGTTATGTACACAGGTGGTGGTCAAAAAGGTTTAACAACGGAAATAGGCACTCAGAAAAAAGTGAACAAAACAAGGAGGGGCATATGGAAGAGGGATAGGTGGCATTACAAGACATCGTGGAACTACCATATTTTGAGGGTTTGAATTAACCTCTTCCCCTTCCTCAGTCCTCTCAAAACCCCTAGCAATGCCCCTAATTACCTGCCGGGCTCCCCGCTTCTCCCGCCTGCTCATGTGGGTCCGGGCCCCCGGCTGTTATCCGCGGGTTGGGCTCTCGCTGCTGACGGTATCCTGTAGGGTGTGGAAGGCGCTAGGTCCGTCCTTTAAAGGTGGGCTTCCGTCTTCAAGAGTAATGGAAACAGCGGCGTCCTGTCCTCAGAGTGGGGCGGTATCCGTTCTCACCGGGAACAGGGAAGCTTCCGGTCCTCAAGGGGGGGCGTGGGCGACCTCCGGTCCTCAAACCTTTCCTTCCCCTCAGCGCGCGCGCTCCGCAAAAGCCTCACCTCCTTTCCAGCTGACAGGACCTACGTACAAATAACGTCCCTCCGCCTCTCAAAAAAAGCCCGAATCAAGCCCGACCCCCACAAAGACAGCAACTGGCTTCAAATCACAACTCGTGAATCCAACAAACTAAAGTTAGTAAAGTTCGTCGCTAACAAATGTTCTGCATGCATCGCTGTGTAGTTTTATGCATGCGGTGTTCGTGAAACTAAATAAGATTTTATTGCTAAAAGAAAATGACGCAAAGCTGATCTGCTTATTGAAAGATAAGATGTGTTCGACACTGACAGCTTACCAGTTATGCGGACTCTGCACTACATAAGTTCTGAAGCAAGCTTGAGGCATGTGTTGGTGCAGAAATCCATATAAAATTCTAACTTGGAGATGCGAAATTTCTGCTTCATCCTTACTCAGCTCAGAAGCGCAATATTATATGCACTTAACCCTATATGCATTGTATTTCTTAACTTTATTGGAGCAACGTAATTCTGGCTCCACAGTTACACGTCGATGTGTGCGTGTGCGCGTGTGTGTGTATATTCACTGAAAAAACCATAGGTTTCACACATGTTATAGTTAGCTGGACATTTCACTCATACAAAACCTTTGAAATTCCCCCGTTATAGTATAACTCGAGCGACCGCAATGCACTGCTGATGACGTCACATATTACATCACTCATGACATGGTCAGTGATATCACTGATGACATCACTGATGACATCTCTGATGACATCATTGATGACATCATCCTGTAAATGTGTGTCTTTCTGAAAAATAAATATGTTTTATATATGTATATCTAAAGGTCGATGGAAGAATAAATGTGTAAATAAGTGTCTAAATGGATGTTTTTTTGTAAAATTGATTGGTTAACTGACTTATTAAGTGTATATTAGTGAATACATATATTAGTGAGTAATGTTTAAATATTTAAATATCTGTATCTGTGTAAGTACTTACAAATAACTTTGTGTGTTTTTATTCAAGAACATAGTTTTTAGTTTTGTCTGAGATGTGTAATATTGTAAGATTTTAAATAATCATCACAATAAACGATTTTTCTTACTTACTCTGTATCTGTGTCTCACTTTGTGTATAAGTGGCTGCATGGGTTGGTGAGTAGCTTCATGAGTGTGTATATGGGTTATTAGTTGTTTTTTTGAGTATCAGTATGAGTGTCTGTATGGTTCGGTGGAGGATATTACTTAGCGCACAGATGCATGTATGAGTCACTCACTGTTTGTATGTGTTTTGAAGACAGCATGTGTGCAAGACTATATGGGTGGATGATTGTATGTATGGGTGGGTTATTGAGTGAATGATTGTCTCAATAGTGTATTCATGAATAACTACATATGTTTTAAACTAGTATATGTGAGTATTGATGTATATAATTGAGTATATGTGAGAGTGAGAGTTTGGAAGAGTACCTGTATAAATAAGTATGTGTTTTTATAATTGATTGTTTAAGAGAGTAAATATGTGTATGTTTCTGTAGAAGTAAGTGTAGTGGTGTGTATATAGCAGTATAATCAAGTAAATGGATTTTTGATAGTTTATTTGCATGTGTGAATATGTGTGTGAGTAACTTTATGGATGAGTATTAGTGTGTAACAGGATGTATAGGTGTATGAGTACATATGATGAGTGAGTACATGTATGAGTGACTATATAGAACTGTTGGTGAATGAGTGGATGTGTATGTAGATGTTGGAATTACCTAATAGGTTGTTGTAATTGGTATTGGTATCTCCATTTTTTTGAAAATTGTAGTTTCCATTTTTGAATGTGTGTATCAAAGGTTATATTAGGGTGAGAGGAGGTCTGCCACTCTTTCAGAAGGATGATGTCATCAGTAATGTCATCAGTGATGTCATTTGAGATGTCATCAGTGATGTCATGAGTGATGTCACTGACCATGTCATGAGTGATGTAATATGTGACGTCATCAGCAGTGCATTGCGGTCGCGCGAGTTATAGTTAGCTGAACTAACTATAACGGGGGAATTTCAAAGGTTTTGTATGAGTGAAATGTCCAGCTAACTATAACATGTGTGAAACCTATGTATTTTTCAGTGAATTTGCAAGGTTTTTTAAATGCTAATTCCTAACTATAACGTGTGTGAAACCTATGGTTTTTTCAGTGAATTTGCAAGGTTTTTTAAATGCTAATTCCTAACTATGACGGGTGTGAAACCTATGTTTTTTTCAGTGAATTTCTAAGTTTTTTTCAATGCTAATTCCTAACTATAACGTGTGTGAAACCTATGGCTTTTTAGTGAATTTCAAAGGTTTTTAAAATGCTAATTTCTGTATCAATTTTTATATTTATTATATATTTATTTTCCACAAACTGCCTTTGTATATTGTAATACATTGACTGTATCCTGTAATATGCAACGGCACAGCTAGTTTTTATGATTTGGATAAAGTTGAACAGTATAGTCTACATCTTCAATCAACATATAAACACTCAAATTTGTTATTTAACTTTATTTTTTTGGGATTTTTTTTCCAACGTGCACGCAACGTGCGCGCACCTGGCGATTTAAAAAAAAAAAAAATGTTTCCCTTTGGGGTCCTTCAGGGACCCCCTGAGAAGGCCTAGGGGGTCAGAGAGTCTCAACCCTGCCCCCTTTTCACGTTCTCCACTTTTGTTTTTGACTCACTTCTGCTTCAAGGGTGCGTGCAACGTGCGCGCACCTCGCGATTAAAAAAAAAAATGTTTTGTTTGCCCTTCGGGGTCCTTCAGGGACCCCCTGAGAAGGCTTAGGGGGTCAGGGAGTCTCTACCCTGCCCCCTTTTAACGTTCTCCACTTTTGTTTTTGACTCACTTCTGCCTCGAGGGTGCGTGCAACGTGCGCGCACCTCGCGATTAAAAAAAAAATGTTTTATTTGCCCTTCGGGGTCCTTCAGGGACCCCCTGAGAAGGCATAGGGGGTCAGGGAGTCTCTACCCTGCCCCCTTTTCACGTTCTCCACTTTAAAAAATGTTTTTTTTTTTTTTAAGACCTTTATTTGCATTTCACAGCAATACAAGTATGGGCCGAGGGGCGTGGCTAGCAGCCAAGTATGGTGGCAGCATAGCGTGAGAGCTCCAGAGGGCACTGCGGCCTAATCATTAATCCGGCATACTAATCCGTTACACTACTCACCCGAAGCGGCAGCGATCAGGTCCGGGTTCGAAGCGGCATCACCAGACCCAATTTTGGCGAGAAACGAAGACTGGGGACTGCCTAACCACGCACTGACGTACTTGGGCCTGTGACCGGGAGGAAAGCATCGGCCTTGCGTGGTCCTCCGGCCCCGGCGGAAATGAGGCCGGGCCGGCTTGCTTGTGGAGGCGCTCCCCGGCGCCCTGCCTGAAGCGCGAAAACGCTCACCAAAGAGACCGACACAGCAGAGAAGCCTCCTGGGACACTGCCGGGGGTGCAACTAACGGGTACGCCTGCCGACATCTACACACTGCGGCCAAAGAGAGACGGCGGTAACGGATACGGGCGGAGGACGGTGCGGCCGGCGGCACACTACAAGACTGTGAGGCGCCCCAGAGGGTAAACGGTCTGCTGGGAGCGACCGCGGCTGACAGAGCGCGGCCGCGACGGGTGAGGAAGGCTTCACTCGCCCTCTACGACAGTGCGGCCGAACACACTCGGAACTGGCCTGCGGCAGTAAATGCGGGTGCCCCCGGGGGCCCGTGGAACACAGTACTAAAACAAAAAGAAACACCGGAGGAGCTGGCTACATCCATCCTGACCCAGTGGCAACGGCAGTCCTGACCCAGTAGGGGTGCAGCAGTTGAGACACCAAGTGGGAGGAACCCTGATGAAACTCCGACCGGACCGGTGACGCTGGCACCGTGTGTGACCCATCAGCGGTGCTACGGGCACCCAGTAAGTCTCTACACCTGGCGGTGCGACACATAACCTGGTCCAGCCCGGAAAGCCCAGCATAAGGGTTAGCAGAACCGTCCCTGCTCGGGGCGCAAGCGGAGGCGGGCAGCGACACGGAGCACTAAGCACTGAGAACAGCGGTGTAGAGAACCGCAGTCACTACAACCATTTTAGCGGCCTACCGGACGGAAACGTCCCGAAAGATAACTATCACAGGGGCGTGGCGGACCTGAGGGAGGATCTGTGGTGCATCGGCAGGTGGGTGAGAGAAAAGCCCTTCCAGGCACTCGAAATCGCGGGGTGCGCGCCGACCCGCTGTTCCCAGGCCCATACGCACGGGACGAAGATCGTCGCAGAACGCTGACCGCGGCGCAGTGGGGGACGAAACCAGTCTCCGCAAGCCCCGGGCCATGGCGGGTAAGGGAACTAGGAGTGGGTCAACACAGGCCAAGTTGAATAAGTTTGCCTACAGCCAACACGGACAATCGCAAAGCAATGGGCGAAACTCCACGGGTGCTACCCAAGAAACGGAAGGGACCAAGAAAGTAACACTGGAGGACATTATGAGGACCCTCTCAGAAGTCAAAACTACAGTAGGCTCCATCTCCTCTGAGGTCACGCTGCTACGAGCGGACTTCCAAAAAATGACCGAAAGAGTATCCCAGGTGGAGGTGGTCACGAAATCTCTTGTAGAAGACACGTCGGAACTACAAATAGCCATGGAACGTATGGAGAAAGTCACCAGACTTCTACAGGATAAGCTGGATGACCAAGAAGGGCGTTCTCGAAGAAATAATGTACGCATCCTTGGACTTCCGGAGACAGAGGGGAAGGAAGCAATGGACATCTACATCGAAGACCTCATAAAAAACAAACTGCAACCCAAAGGACTGTCCCACTTCTTTTCAGTGGAAAGAGCGCACAGGGTCCCTGGCGCAACACCCAAACCAGGAGCCACGCCACGGCCTGTGCTGGCCAGACTCTTCAATTTTAGAGACAGGGATGCGATCCTTCAAGCAGCGAGAGTCTCACCACCTGTTAAGATTCACAACGCAACCCTGGCCTTCTTCCCGGACTACACGGCAGAGGTGGCCAGACGCCGTAAATCATTCACGGAGGTGAAAAAAGCACTACGGGACTGAGAACTGCCATACTCCATGCTGTTTCCTGCCAGATTACGGATTGTTGCCGATGGGAAGGCGTGGTTTTTCGACAAACCGGAAGCGGCACAAGATGGCTTGATGGTTGGAGGCAAGTGGGACAACATCACCGTCCACACAGGGATCGGCCATATCATCGTAACGGCAAGCACATGGGCGGCCAGACCGGCCACTCGACTCATCAAGATGGCACGGAAGAAACTGAGTCTGGCACTGCACAAGATCCGCTTGACTCTGGACAACCAGCTCCGGTCTGAAGATTGACTGCATATGGGTTGGACTGAGTGTGACGCGGTGGACCTTGGACCTGATGCAGCTGAGTAGGGTGGGCGCAGTTGGTGCCTGTAAGGGACTCACCAACCCCACGAGCAAGTAAGATAGTTGGGGAGGGACTAAAGCACTCTGCAATGTTGGGGAAACGGGCGGGGGTTTGTCCGTGGAGCAGGGGGGCAGGGAGGAGGGATGGGGGTAAAGTTTTATTGTACACGTTACTGTTCATAGTCATCACTCAGCCCACACGTTATACTACCACTCCAAGTATCGGCATACTCCTACGCATCATCACGAAACGCAACGTCCGCATTGAGCCTAGCGACACATTCCACATGACACTATCCCAACAATTAAATGGCCCGACCACTTCATGCTGCACCCGCTGAGGGTGCCCCTATGGCGGTGGAGGTGCCCCCACTGCGCCTACTAACCTGGAACGTCAGAGGCTTGGGAGACAAAATTAAAAGGGGCTTGGTCCTACAGGCCATTAAGCGCCAGAGCCCAGATTTAGTGCTACTCCAAGAAACACACCTTACAGGGACAACGTGTAAAGCGCTTGATAGGCGCGGCTATACGATGGCAATACATGCAGAATTCTCTACCGGTTCCGGGGGGACAGGGATCCTAATGAAAAAGACGTCGCCCTCTATGATAACACACCGCGCGACGGACGACCAGGGTCGTTTCACAGCTCTACATGGCCAGTGGGAGGGCAGGCCACTCAATGTAGTCTCAGTATACATCCCCCCGGCACTCCACTCCGTAGCATTGCCTGCCCTGGGTAAGTTCCTCCTGGACCTCCCTGACGGCATTACAATCATAGGGGGTGACCTGAATGCAATAATGGACCCTACGCTGGATGCCTTTCCCACCAGGGACCGCTCAAGAGGGACTGCATCTCTCCCTGACTTTTTAGAAGCCTTGGGCATTACGGACGTGTGGCGACACCTACACCCCGCGGCAACTCAATACACTTTTTACTCCGCCATACATAATAGCCTATCACGCATAGACTACTTTTTATTCCTGGGGGTTGGGCTGGGGTCCGTGGACAAAATAGACATCCTGCCTAGAGGTATATCTGACCATTCACCAATCACTATATCTCTTACCACCAGAGAAAAGACACGCGCTAGGATCTACCCAATATACCCGAATTATTTAAAAGTCCCTAAGATCCAGAAGAAACTTAAACTAGCAACGACGCATTACTTTGACGAGAACACTGGAACGGTGGCCTCGCCATCAGTCCTGTGGGAAGCATACAAAACGGTCCTCCGGGGTGCAGCAATAGCAGCAATAACGGGACACAAACGGGATTCCGGGCGAGAACTCACAGAGATAGAACTGACACTCAACGACGCGAACACTGCTCATATGGCGAATCCCACCCCGGCCACGGCACACACACTGCAGTTGCGGCAGCAACAATACCAGGCCCACCTCAAAACGACAGTTCAGGGTTACATCGCAAACAGTGCACATAGAATTTATGATGTGGGTGACAAAGCGGGGAAAATGCTGGCATGGTTGGATAGGAGTGGGGTAGGTGTGAGGGGTATTCAGAGGCTTCACACCCGTGACGGCCAGGTGCTGACACACCCAGAGGAAATTGTGCGCACCTTGGCGAATCATTTTCAAGAAATATACACCCCAGAGCATGTCGTCACTGCACAGACGGCATCGGTCTCGCTTGCAGACATTGCAGTCCCCAGTATAACACAAGAGGCTATGCGAGACCTAGAGGTGGACCCGACAGAGGATGAAATTCAGTTGGCGATTCAGGCACTACAATCAGGCAAAGCGCTGGGTCCCAATGGACTACCCGTGGAATGGTATAAATCGATGGCCTCAGAGCTCAGTAGGCCCCTACTGGACATGTATATGGAGAGCCTGGAAAGGGCGGAATTGCCGCTTGATCAGCGCACGGCCACGATTGTAACCATACCAAAGCCGGGAAAACCTCCAACGGAATGTACCTCATATCGCCCGATATCCCTGCTTAATGTAGAGGCCAAGGTGCTGGCTAAACTTCTGGCCAACCGTTTGATGCCGCACTTACGCACCCTGATCCACCCTGACCAATCAGGCTTTATGCCCCACAGAAGTACAGCACTGAATCTCCGGAGGGTTCATGGGGTACTGGCTCGTTCACACCTCCTCTCGGAGAAGGCTGTAGTTCTCTCCCTCGACGCCAAAATGACTTTCGATCTAGTAGAGTGGGAATATCTCTTTGTGGTACTTGCACGTATGGGCTTTGGGCCGAAATATATAGCCTGGATATGACTATTTTACACGAAACCGGTTGCGCAGGTGGTGGCCAACGGCCACATCTCGCCGACATTCACGTTGGGCAGAGGGACTAGGCAGGGATGCCCCTTGTCACCCTTACTCTTTGCGTTAGTGCTCAAACCCTTGGCAATCCTGATTAGGACAACGCCCTTATTCAAGGGCATTAAATGGGAGGAAGGATGGGAGGATAAAATCTCCCTATATGCGGACGACATGCTCATTTATATGGTTGAGCCTGACGGCGGAATCCCAGCCTTGCTGGATCTCTGCAACACGCAAGGGAAGTCATCAGGCTATGCCCTGAACTGGTCAAAATTGGTGATATACACGCTGAAGGGCCCGGCACCGAGGCTACAGGAAGATTGCCCTTTGACAACGCCGATGACCTCCTTTAAATACCTGGGCATCGTCGTCACACATAATGAAGCAGACTTCTTTGCCAATAACTTAAAACCACCTATGGATCACCTACGTGCAGACGTTAAGCACTGGGCGACCTTGCCCCTGACCCTCCTCGGGAGGGCAGCCTTGTATAAAATGATGGCGCTCCCCAGGTTCCTATATGTACTGGAAAACACCCCGTATCTTGTCCCGCCGCGATATTTCAAACAAATTGCTGCGTTAGTCTCCAACCTGCTCTGGAATAATGGCCCGGCACGTATAGCCTACGACAAATTGGTAAAAAGTTGGTATGAGGGGGGATTGCGCTGCCCAACATTCAGCTATATTACTGGGCAGCTCAACTTAAAATAATTAACCAATGGATCCATACCCAGAGAGACGACCCAGCATATCGGACAGACTGGTCACAGCTGGGGACGGACTGCATGCTCTCAGTGCTATATAATAAATCGCAACTTAAACATTTAGTCGGTCCAACGCTGCACACGGCGGCCCTATGGCACATAGCACAGGCACTGAGGTAACGGGTTTTTAGGAACCCGTTTGGTGCCAGGGGATAACACCCGAAGACCTCTGAGTTCTCCCTGTTCCGGACCACAGAAACACGGAGTCTTCTAGTCGAGTCAGAGATCAAGTTTTATTGGCAGCTACCAAGTAACAGGTGTCCTAGAAGCACGACAAGCACGGGTCATGTGTTCTCAGGAGACTGTTCGTTTTTACAGAACCAGCCTTCTCCTTATATACAAAAATAATAGCTGCAAGCAAGAATTCTTGAGTTTATGATATGGCTATACACATATTTCTACAATAATACAAAGGAGCGAAGTCATGTAGGCAAGCCCGTATTTTAGATGTCCAATTCGTGATAGATTACCTAGCCAGGCCCGGAACTCCCATCAGATATCGGTGAAACCCCAATAAAAGAAGGCATCTCCTAGTCATAAAACTGGCCATAAACAGGGAGCGTGGACAGGTGTGTATGTGTGTAGAAAACATGATCTGTATGTGGTGAATGGTTTGTGGTATGTTGTGCATTGATGCTATCGTGTTTGGCCACTGGGCGAGGAGCTGCTCAAACAGGTTTGGCTGGAGGCAAGGGAGTCAGTTGGGACAGGTCAGGGGGAAGTCAGGGAAGGTGGACGTGTCCTTTTAGATCAAGCTCGACCTTTAATTGACTTATCATGAGGGCAAGACACAAGATGGATAGCGTTTACAAAATGGAGTCTGAGGGGTCGGGACGGAAACTACGATTCGGGGGTGTTAGCATGTCTCGATCATGATGCAAATGCATAGGAATGATGTCCTAATCATTATTGGTTCGTCGATACCAAATTCGTCATGGTACGTTGATGTTTCGGGACACGGGTATCGGACCTCGATACCGGGACAACAGTAGGGTCCAGAATTTCAGAACCACAGACCCTCCTTTTGCCCTCATATAAGGCAATAATTCATGTTAATCCGAGTCTAAATCTGTATGAAGGAATTCGTGGAGATGCTGTTGTAGCATCATTCTGTTGCTCAGTTCGTCCCTTGACACAGGCTTCCGTACACAGGAGGTAGCACAAAGGCCACATAGTGCAGGAGCGCACTGTACACACAGACAGAACATAAACAGAAGTGCTAAGATCATCCCAATGAAGATCAGTGTTTTCCATCCCCATGTAGCGATCAGTTCCCAGAACCACCCTAGTAAGGACCAGTCCCCTTTTTCTACGTGAAGGGAACCAGATATCTCGTGTAGCTTAGAGATGGCCTGGTACACTGTCGGTGCGTTATCAGGGATGAAAATGCAACAACTGGATTGGATCACTCTACACACACCACCACGATCGGCGAGTATGATATCTAGGGCAACTCGGTTCTGAAGGGTCATAAGTCGATCCGACTGAAGTTCGGTCGTCAAATTGCCAAGGGCTCCGGCCGTTGTAATCACGGCGGATTCAACTATCCTCGATAACTGGCGAATATTCCTGCTGTTCACCATAGGCCCCCAAAATGGCAGAAAACCCTTTGCGAAGTCAGCGAATTCCTGACCCGCGGTGTCGTCTTTACTCACGACACCTCTAGCTGTCCTTG
The DNA here is from genome assembly GCF_964261635.1 of Lissotriton helveticus. Classification (NCBI taxonomy): domain Eukaryota; kingdom Metazoa; phylum Chordata; class Amphibia; order Caudata; family Salamandridae; genus Lissotriton; species Lissotriton helveticus. The sequence continues at coordinate 339,704,509 of NC_136065.1, forward strand.
TCCGATGGTAATCTGCTCTGGCCGTGTAGGTGGGAGGCAGCAGAAACGAGATAAAGCATGTACCTGAGAAGTCAGGGGGCAACCAGGTGTAAGCTTGGTCATGGCAGACGAAATACGTGCCTTTGGCTGCTAATAGTATAGGGGAAGTTCGGGAAGCGAACACATATGTTTCCGAGCATATACTCTTTCCTAATTGTGCTTTGGGATCCTTGCCGATACCTTGTATACATAAGTGACCTCGGTTGGGTACTATCCAAACTGGGCGGGATTTCTTTGCTGTCTGGCTCTTACTCAGGTAAACCCCATATTTAGTTACGTTCCAACGAGTGTACGGAGTGAGTTCATCTTTGGGAATCGTAAGATAGGTGTCGAACTCTCTACTCATATTTCTTATCCCTGCTATTAGTGCCTTGTTACTGGAATCACTTTCAGTAGAACGGGTCGGGTATGGTTCTAGGGCGAATAGGAACATGGTCTGGAAAGCCCACAGAGAACCATAATAACTGAATGGCAGGATGAAGTATGGGATACCCTTATCAGTCGTGTGCGGCATGAGTCCGCATACCCAACAGTTCGATGTGTTCATTATGGACTGGTGTTGGTGTAGAAGTTGAATGAATGAGTTATTTACAAATTCGAGTCTTCTGGCAGATTCGTGTTCAGGTAGAGGGTGAAAGTAGTGTGGAGAGATAGTAGGAGGAGTTGGTGGCCGGGTATCATTTGAAAAGGTAACTTGGAATACGAATAGAGTATAACCAGTCAAAAACATCGTTATGCTACACAACATTAAAATACATGTTATCAAAAACCTTCTTTTGGCCAGTACAGTGCATAATTGTCTTTCAAAGTTTACCTAGGAAACTCCATCCTCTAGTTGCTGCCCGCGGTGGTAGGTTGGTTCTGCCAGGGAGTGCGCTCTGTTCAGTCCGGGGTAACTCCCTTGGACCAACCAGAACCGTTGACCTAAACGTCCCCAGTTGCACTCCCCAGACTTCAACCGCGACCCTAGCAGCAGAACCGGATGGCGGTTCGAAAATCAAAAATGAGCAAGTTTCCTGAGGGGGAAGGGAAAATCACATTCGTTTTTTTTTTTATTAGTCTCTTTGTCTTGACCTTAGATTATATTGTTGTTTCCCAGGTACGGTGTGGTCTTCAAACAATGTCTCAGGTTCGGTAGTGTCCAACTGCATAGACGGTGGCACAAGTCCTTGTAAAATATGATCACTCTCCTTTTCGGTACCAGTTTCTTTTAAACGTGCATCGCTGAAAGGGATGAAGCGAGGTATGGATTCTGTCTCGGAGTCGGCAATTCCTTCGTTGACCCACCGGTCGTATGGAAGGGGCAGAGGGACCCGTTTACAATGGGTCCCGTGCACCCAGTTCTTTTTGCCTTCCACCCGAACAGCGGATCTCGTAGAAAGGAGTACCAGGTATGGTCCGGTCCACCTCGGCTGTCCGTTGTTTGTGCGCTGGAAATTCCGCACCAAGACCCACGTGCCGGGTGTGATGGAGTGACCTGGATCGTCAGAGGCTGGCGGAGAGGAGCTGTAAACCTGTTGGTGTAAAACACGCAATTTAGTTGTCAATTCGCACAAATAGTCAAGCAGTATGGGGTGCTCTATTTCGCTGAGTTTCTTTGGCCTTGGCACGCCCCAGACGTTGGCTGGGTGGCCAAACACTATCTCATGGGGGCTAAGTCCTAACCTGGAATGGACTGTCATTCTGGTTGACAAGAGTGCTAGAGGCAAGGCGTCAGGCCATTTGAGACCTGTACAGGCTTGGATCTTGGCTAATTTGAGCTTTAAAGTGCCATTGTAGCACTCTACTAATCCAGCTGATTGGGGGTGATTCGCCGAGTGGAATTTTTGTTGTATGCCTAAACATTCACACGCTCTCTTCATCACGCGTCCTACGAATTCACTTCCATTATCGCTCCAGACGATTCTAGGCATGCCGAATCTCGGGAAGAACTCTTTGACAAGAGCTTTGGCAGTTGACAAGGCAGTATTGTCCTTAAGGGGGTATGCTTCCACCCACCTGGAGAATGCGCAAACAACAACGAGCACATACTTCAGATTGTTGCATCTCTCCATGTGAATGAAATCGAGCTGCAAAACCTCGAACGGATACGTTGGAGGCGCAAAATGACCAGCTGGAGTTGGGGTTCCCCTACCGGGATTGTACTTCAAACATACCATACAGTTTCGGACCACATTCTCTGCATATTTCGGGATATTGCTATTTTGCCATACTGGGGCCAATACTTTACAGATTCCTTTCGAACTGATGTGCGCAAATCCATGAGCCATTGTTACTACTGCAAGTACATAGGCGTTAGGTAATAGCCATCGCTGGTGTTCTGACAATTCGACCAAACAACCATTCGCATCTAACCTACCCTTACTTTCTCTCCATTCATTCACCTCTTTCTCAGTTGCCTCGGCTTGTATAGATTTCACGCTTTCGATGGTGTCCTCACACATTCCCACATCAGTAATCCATCTAGCGGGACCTACAACATACATCCGACTCATTGTGTTCCTTGCAGTCTCTTTCGCAACCTCGTCTGCAAATGCATTCCCGCGGCCAACATCATCCTGAATCTTTTTGTGTGCACTGCATTTTACAATGGCAACTTGTAGTGGCAACGTCAGTGACTCGAGGAGTTCATTAACTAACTGACCATGTTGTATCTTTGCTCCATGTGACGTAAGAAACCCACGTTCACGCCACAATCTCCCAAAACTGTGAGCCACACCAAAGGCGTATTGGCTGTCAGTGTACACATTCACTCGCTTTCCTTTCGCTAACACACATGCTCTGGTAAGCGCAATTAGCTCTGCAGCTTGTGCAGAATTATGGGAAATGCGCGCGGTCTCTATAATGGTGTGTAATGTCGTTACGGCATATGCTGCAGTCGTATCACCATTCGGCAGCTTGAAACATGAACCATCAACCCATAAAGTATCGTTGCATTCAGGAAGGGGAGTGTCCTGTAAGTCTACTCTCCCTTTTGTCTCTTCTTCTGTCCTAAAACAGCAGTCATGGTTATCAATCTTGTCTGTTTCTGTCGGAATGGGTAATAATGTTGCGGGATTCAGTGTATCGCACCTCTTTATGTGGATGTGACTTGCTAGCAGTGTAAGTTCGTAACTGGATAGTCGAGCGCTAGTAAGGTGTTGTGTCTTCGTCCTGTTTAGTAAAATGTCTACTGCATGCGGAACCATAACGATCAGAGTATTATTCATGACTAATCCAGCGGATTGTCGAATGCAGACAGCTGCTGCGGCGGTAGCCCTCAGACAACTTGGTAGGGCTTTAGCCACAGGGTCTAGAGTTGCCGAAAAATACGCGCATGGGCGCTGTCTGTCCCCAAAATGTTGTGTTAAAACTGATAATGCACAACCTTCCTTCTCATGGACATATAATGTAAAAGGCTTACTGTAGTTGGGGTTTCCCAACACAGGAGCCGAACAAAATGCATCACGCAACTTGTGGAAACTCGTCTGGCAATCTTCAGACCAAGGCATAGGATTTGACGTGTCTTTGCAGAGTAGTGCCAGCAAGGGTTTAGCTAGTAGTGAGAAATTCGGTATCCATTGTCTACAGTACGATGTAATGCCCAAGAAGGCTCGAACCTCTCTCTGTGTCCTTGGGGCACTCAGTTCTGCAATTGCCTGTATTCTCTCTGGTGTCAGTCTCCTTCCCTCCTTCGACAAGATGTGACCTAAGTAGGTTACTTCTTGTCGGCAAAATTGTAGTTTGGAAAGAGAGACTTTGTGCTTCATGTCACATAAGTGATGCAATAATGATAACGTAGCTTTCTTGCAAATCTCTTCAGTGTCTGCAGCGATCAGCAGATCATCTTCGTACTGAATCAGAGTTGAACCATTCGGTAGAACAATCGTGTCTAGTTGTGTTTTCAGGGTCTGACTGAATATTGATGGGCTTTCGCAGTAGCCTTGAGGAGCGCACTTGAAGCGGAAGCTTCGTCCTCCTAAATTGAATCCGAAAATATCTCTACTCTCCTCAGCAATCGGGATGCTGAAGAAAGCGTTCTTCAGGTCAATCACTGAGAACCAATTTGCTGAAGCTGGAACCATCGTCAATAAAGCAGTAATGTCGGGGACAACTGGAAACTGTGGGATAACTATCTTGTTCACTTCTCTGAGGTCGATCACGAACCTATACACAGGCGGTTGTAAAGGATCAGTACGCTTTAAGACGGGCAGAACTGGACTGTTACAAACATTTCCTGTTGTTTCTTCGATGACGTCTTTATCAATCAGGTCATAAACGATCGTCAATAATGCATTTTCGCATTCGCTAGATATTTTGTATTGGGGAATACGTGGCAACCTAACGTTGGCTTTCAATGTTATGACATACGGTGCTATCTCCAAACGACCTACATCATTAGAGCCATTAGCCCAAAGTATATCAGGAAGTGATGACAATTCGGTCGAATATTGTCCTTTGAAAAATACATTGGAGATATGACTTTCTTACCTAAAGTAAGTTGTACTCCCAAGGGGGAACAGTACAAAGTCGCATATAACCTTTTTAGCAAATCCAAGCCTAACAAATTTTCACCGCAACCTGTTGTAAGAATAAGGGGTGCTTCTAATTCGCATGGGCCAATAGAAAGAGATATAGGACTGGAGATCGGGTTTCTAACAGGGGCGCCAGAGAAACCTACTGATACATTCATTTCGCCAGACAAAGGTGCGCCAGGAAGTTTCGAGTGCATGATAGAACTTTTTGTAGCACCAGTATCCAGCAGAAATGGCTCTGACACTCCTGACGTAATTACCTTGACATAAGGTCCATTCTGATCTACTGGAACTGAAACAACTCCCTCTCTTTGTCCATGACTGTCCTAGCAATCGTTACCCTCATTTTCGTGTTCGGTGTAATAGTCGTCAGCATAGTACTGAGCTGACCTGGACGACGCATTATTCTGTTGGTCAAAGCTGTTCATCGAATTCTGAGGCGGAAAAGAAGTTGTATTTTGGGTGAAATTTCCACGGCCCCTACCTCTAGGGGCATGTTGAACACCTCTTCCCCTTACACCTGAAGCACCGCTCAAACGTCGTGCAAGAGCCGGACAATTACCTTTAAAGTGACCCTCTTCCTTGCAATACGCACATTGATTCGGGCCATAAGCAATACACTGATGGGAAAACTCGTTTCCTTGCGCGTTTCTCGAATACTGCTGTTGTGGTTGATAATTGGGCTGACTAGGTGTGCGAGGCGGATAGGCTTGCTGGAGAAGAACTTTAGTTTTTAAATCTTTTGTCTTTTTGTCGACTTTATCTAGCTCGTCTTTTCGCCTATTTTCATAGTACTGGGCTGTAGCTAAAATTTGCGCTGACGTAGAGACAGCCCAAGCACTCTCTGAATCTTTCAGTTTATTACACAGTTCAGGGATTAAATTATGTACGAATTTGTCTACAAACAATCTTTGGCCACCCTCGGTAGCCATATCCTGACCACTATGATCGGTGAAAGTCTCCTCAAATCTTGTGAAAAAGTCAGACACATTCTCATCTTTCTTCTGCTTGCACGCAGATAGCTTGTCCCAGTTTACGCGTACTTCAGGCATTATCGTTTTCATGTACGCGATAATTCTACCAGGAAGTTCAGCTATTAACGGCTCAGGTTTAGAACCACCAATTTGTCTAGCATCTATAGCGGCAATGTTCGCCCATGAGTCACCTAGTTCTTGGTCATGGTTCGTATGACGTATTTTGCTCCATAACGGATGTGGAACAACGTTCCCGAACAACATGTCTATATCCGCTAAATTCATTATATATGAGCTTGCAGTTTGCGATAACTCCTTATAATACCCAGTCGGGTTTTTACGAGGATCAGGCAGTGTCTGCTTGAGTGCTAAGACATCGGATCTTTTCCAGGGGACATGTACCCATACACGCTGGAAATGAGGCAGAATCGGTGGATTCGCATTCGCATCACCTTCCCTCCAAACCGGAGGAACCTCTCTCATGGGGTACTGTCTCGCTCTTTTCCCGCCTGATACATCGTCTTCGTGACATGATCTAGAGACGTTTCCCTTACTCCTATAAGAGAGCAATAAATCTATCGCTTTCTCAACATCTGCACCTATAATCATACCTTCATAGAACTTAAAGCGTGTACGCCATAGTTCGTTCATTGTGTATTTGGGATCATTTGTCTTCACATCTTCGCCCAGATATACACACATTTCTTCGAATACGTATCTCTGAGTGGGTGCGTTCCATTGACGGAAAACTTCCATAACAGACTGAACATCATATCTAACAGTATCCGTAATCCATTTACGGGCTAGTTCATTCAGCACTTTTCTTTCCTCGTAATCAGGCAGTTGACTACGTAACTGTCTATCTTCTGTTTTAGGGGTCGTTATAGGCGACCCGAAGAAAGGTGAAAGCAGACCAGTGACGGTACCTGTCACTCTTTGTCTAATAGAAGGAGAACCTTGCGGAGGAGCAAGTGCATCGGAAAAAACAGGCTGAGGCAAAGAAGAAGTAGAGGCAATAGCAGAGGAAGTTGAAGTAGTAGCAGACGTAGTATCATAGACAATAGTTGGAGCTGTAGGCAAAGTCTTAGAAGTAGATGGAGTATGTAGCAAAGATGGCGGCCCTTGAGAAGGCTGCGCCGCAGAAGTAGAAACCAGCTGAAGAGGAGCTGGTGTTCGTGCAAGAGCTGGGTTACGTGCGCCGGGGCGCGGTATAGTAAAATGCTTTGGCGTTGTAGTAACGTCTAACGCATACGGTGGAGGTGAGCTTAATAAGTGGGACATTAATGGATCTTTCTCGTATCTCTCCTCTTGACCTCGTCCCTTATTTGGTAACATCGGGTAGCATTTATCTACTGCTAGTTTCTTGCTCCTAGGCATTTGTTCGCTTTCTTGCTCTTCCTCGTTATCCCTGTATGCAACGGCAGCTTGCACCATTGACATACCTCTTTTATTCCTTTTTGCTAATTTTATTTCTTTCTGTTTGGCTTCTTTGCGCCATAAGCGAAAGAGTCAAACATCGCCGGCCGGGCTTTTCTCTTAAATAATTTGACCTCTAGGTTATCTAATATTTCTGAGTCGAAACTACCATATTGGGGCCATTTTAAAACACCATCCTTGCGGGTGTATTTTATCCACACTTCATTATATGTGATAGGACCTACGCCGTGCTTTACATAGAGCTCGTATGTTGGAGTTCCAATCGGAGGAACCGGACAGGAATCCTCTAATCGGGAGTCCTTACTATAACCAAGACAAAACAAGTTTCCAAGTCTGCTAAAACCAGGCATCTTTGCTCACTAGTCTAGCTTCAAACTTCAAAGGATTATCTGTTACGATATTTCTCGTGAATACACAAGTCCTTCGGCTTTGGGGCTTGCAAGTACCAAATCAAAGTGTATCTCAAGGATACCAAAAACTAAGGACAAACTAAGGACTGGGAGACGCTCCACTTATACTTAACTGAAGTATTTGAAGATCGGTGACGTCGCTAGAAGACTCGTCTATCGTTTCGCTCTACCAAGGATCACTGGGTCCAAAACAAGGCGATAGTCAGGGCAGCAGTCCTTCGTAGCCGTCGGGACGCGGGGAACCTCGCAGCAAAGACCTTCGGAACCACGTCGACATACAGGGGTCGCTGAAGTGGCTGGCCGTCCTCTGGAATTTTCACACGAAGCTCCTCACGAACATCTGGCTTGGACCGTCGCCGCTTGATACCGCCCCGAGTTGGGCGCCAACTGAGGTAACGGGTTTTTAGGAACCCGTTTGGTGCCAGGGGATAACACCCGAAGACCTCTGAGTTCTCCATGTTCCGGACCACAGAAACACGGAGTCTTCTAGTCGAGTCAGAGATCAAGTTTTATTGGCAGCTACCAAGTAACAGGTGTCCTAGAAGCACGACAAGCACGGGTCATGTGTTCTCAGGAGACTGTTCGTTTTTACAGAACCAGCCTTCTCCTTATATACAAAAATAATAGCTGCAAGCAAGAATTCTTGAGTTTATGATATGGCTATACACATATTTCTACAATAATACAAAGGAGCGAAGTCATGTAGGCAAGCCCGTATTTTAGATGTCCAATTCGTGATAGATTACCTAGCCAGGCCCGGAACTCCCATCAGATATCGGTGAAACCCCAATAAAAGAAGGCACCTCCTAGTCATAAAACTGGCCATAAACAGGGAGCGTGGACAGGTGTGTATGTGTGTAGAAAACATGATCTGTATGTGGGAAATGGTTTGTGGTATGTTGTGCATTGATGCTATCGTGTTTGGCCACTGGGCGAGGAGCTGCTCAAACAGGTTTGGCTGGAGGCAAGGGAGTCAGTTGGGACAGGTCAGGGGGAAGTCAGGGAAGGTGGACGTGTCCTTTTAGATCAAGCTCGACCTTTAATTGACTTATCATGAGGGCAAGACACAAGATGGATACCGTTTACAAAATAGAGTCTGAGGGGTCGGGACGGAAACTACGATTCGGGGGTGTTAGCATGTCTCGATCATGATGCAAATGCATAGGAATGATGTCCTAATCATTATCGGTTCGTCGATGCCAAATTCGTCATGGTACGTTGATGTTTCGGGACACGGGTATCGGACCTCGATACCGGGACAACAGTAGGGTCCAGAATTTCAGAACCACAGCACAACTGGGCTGGAAAGGGAGAATCACAAAAATGACACCACTGTGGGACACAAGGTCACTGGGGAACCTTAGATTGTGTAAAGGATTCGCGCAATGGGACTGCATAGGCATTTCCACAGTAGGGGACCTTTGGGACAAGGACACAGTAATACCGTTTCCACAGCTCCAGCAGCAATATGGCCTTAGACCCACTGAAACATTTAGGTACGTACAAATTAGACACGCACTGCTCCGGGCGATTCCAGCGGGCACGGACATACCGGAATCTTCACCACTGGAGGATAGACTACTGACAGAATTTATGCAACAAAGCGCGACCTCCCTCACATACAAAAAACTGGTCAACAACTTGAAGGACCCTACACTGAAACTCAAAGAAAAATGGGAGGGTGAGATAGGTGAGGCGGATGAATCGGAATGGAATGAGGCATTAGCCTCCCCGAGAGAGGTGGGCATTTCGGCAAAGTTCAGACTGGTGCAACTCAAAATTTTACACCGCATCTACTACACTAGAACGCTGCTCCACAAAATACGTAGAGCACCACACCCCTTTTGCTTGAGGGCCTGCGGGGAGGAGGGAACACTATTTCATACACTATGGGACTGCCCACAGATACAGGAATTCTGGAGGCAAATAATGCGTACAATCTCCCAAGCACTTAAGAATTCCGTTTTGCCAGAGCCACGCAAATGCCTCTTGAACATCTGGGATCCCAACGACCTAGATAGATATGGATTAATTTGGGCTACACTGGCCATGACAGTGGCTAAGCGAGATATTGCGCAGAAGTGGGGGGCTCCAGAACTGCCCACTGCGAGCAGATGGGCTAAAAACATGGATATACTGATGGTTACGGAAAGGGCGGTATATGTTCTTCGAGCTTCCCCCCGCAAATGGAACAAGGTGTGGGCAGCATGGAATGTCTATAGGGGAGAGATATGTGAACCTTTGCCGGAAGGAGACGAGCTGGACTCCGAGGGGGAAGATGAGTAACGGATGGGGCTGAGGATAGTTGCCTGAACAGACCAACTGCAGTGACGTTCTGAAACAACTTAATTGAGTGGTAGCAAAGGGGCATGGAGGCTTGCTGATGGGGGGAGTTGTGTGGAAGCATACTTGAAAGTGATGACTCATGTTTGGGGGGGGGGTTCTTAGAATTTGTAAGATGGGGACTCATGTTAGGCAACACACAACGGGAGAAACTTTGGTAAACTCCGATGACTGATATCTGGACATATGAGAGCGATTACATAAGTTTTAGCATGGGTAGGTTACGTCACGAATGGAGATTATGTAATACAAACTGTAAATTACAGTGAGATGAATATACGAAAGCAAGACTAAATGCTTGATTGTGTCATAATAAATGCTTAATATGCCTTCATGTTAATAAAGATTTAAAAAATAAATAAAAAATACAAGTATGGGCCTACAACCATCCCGGCCAGCCGCTAAGCAAGTCGCAAGGTAAGCATAGCAATGTAAAAGAAACAGCGTTCGATAAACCGGGGCAGGCAAGTATACAGGATATAACTCGTATGAAGCGTACAGCGTAAAATACAGGAGTTAAGAAGGTCAATTTTACAATGAAGAAAAAAAAAAAAAATTGAAAAAATATCAGAAGAGTGCCAGACAGTCACACACGGTCCTACAATAGCAACATGATACAGAACCCCAGAACGAGTGCGAACACAATGAAGGACACGGGGGCAAGGCATACGAATCAGGATTAAAGTAAACCACACATACACGGCATGGCGAATCGGCACCCCAACCCTTAAAAACAAAACAGATTGTAGGAAACATGAAGACGACGACACCAAGATAAAGACGAAGCAAAGGGCCATAGAGACAAAGAAAGGACAAAGAGACAACCCACTTCCCCCCTACCCCCCACCCTGCACCCCTGCAGAAGGCTACGGCCTATCCCCCCCAGCAGCGTGCCTATCGCCCTAAAAGAGACCCGAAATATAGAAGAAAGAGGAAGAAAAAGAAAGGAAAAAATACTGAGAAGGGCCATCGAGCAGACCACCCGGCCCCCCCCTCCCCCATCGCGCACAGTATACAGCAGAAGCAAAGTCAGAAGAGCCACAGTAGTAAGAATCATATAGTCAATCGGTATCAGCCCCGTGGAGTGTCCCACCAAAACACCGTCAGCCGACAATGTGTTCCATCATATCCCACACGATATCATCCCTGGCCTCCTCTATCAATAGCACCCACATATGGCCATTCGTCAATCGGCAGACAGTACAATGTGGCGGGTCCAGCCGAACCGGGCGGTCCGAGAGGCGCCAATACTCCATGGGACCGTAGCCCCCAACTCCCAGTCAAGGACGCAAGGCGGAACTCCGTGCGTGGCAGCACCGATGCCGGAAACAACCCCCAGGCAGAACACAGTCTCAGCGGCCAGGAGTAGAAAGACACACAATCCAACAATTGTTGAAGCGCCGCCGGGGCGACCCAAACCATGGATCGGCGTTGTTTCCTCCGCCGCCCAAACACAACAGAGCAATCCAAAGCGATACAATTAACCGGGTCCATCGGCGTTTCCACAAACACAGGCGCAGCTGGAACGTTCAACACAGACGCAAAGGCGGGCACTTCAGCGCTTCCTTGCGATTCAACCCCACCCACGTGGAGCAGCGGGACAACAATGGCGGCCATCCTCCGTCCCAGTTCCCGGGCGTCACGGATCACGGTCATGTGCAGAGTTGTTAATGCAGCCAAAACATCTCTGAACGTGGGCTCTCTCTTGAGGCGCCAGACCCCAGAACTCTCTCGCAGAAAGGTTTCTCCGCCCGGGTGAGGTGTGCGCACGAGGGCACTCCCCGCCATCTCAGCCGCTCCGGCCTCGTCCCTCACCACCTCACCACGGGACCGGGTCTCACATCAGGGATGGTCAGGATTCACAACGAGAATCTCACAGGCCAAGGCAGGTTTCTCAGTGGATTCTCACAGGCCAGGGCAGGTGTCTCAGCGGAGAGTCACCAAAAGGCTAAAAACTCCGCCGCACCCTGGGGGCAGCACGCCGATTCCGGGCAATGGCAGCGATGGGCCCGGGCACAACACCAGACTGGGGGGCCAATAATCATATATCTCTCTTGACCCAGCGGCATCACACTCCCCACACGGCTCTCCTCCAGTCGGGCGGGGTCGACACCCTCGCCATCGGCAATCCGGTCTTCAGTGTCCTCCGGCCGAGTCCACACCACCACAAGAGGCCGCTGTTGTTGCACTCACGGCCGGCCACTCCCCGCACTCGAGACCCCGGACCCAGCTCCACGAAGGCCTCAAAACTGTCAGGGACACTCCAACGGGTCCGCAGCAAGCAGAAGCCTCAGGAGCAAGCGGTATGTGAAAGCGACTCTTCGCCTACATGTAGATGCCGTTGTAGCTCAGGATAAGTGCCAGGATGCGTGCGCGGGGTGAGGAGGCTCACGGAGCCGAGCGGTTACGCAGCCGTCCCGATCGCCATCTTGGCTGCTCCCCTCTCCACTTTTGTTTTTGACTCACTTCTGCCTCGAGGGTGCGAGCAACGTGCGCGCACCTCGCGGTTTTTTTTTCCAATGGTTTTTTTGCCCTTCGGGGTCCTTCAGGGACCCCCTGAGAAGACCTAGGGGGTCAAGGAGTCTCTACCCTGCCCCCTTTTCACACTCTCCACTTTTGTTATGGGCTCTCTTCTGCCTCGAAGTGACAAAATGGCGGCCAACACTTCCTGGTTTCTACCGATTAGAATGTTGTAAAAAATATAAATTGATACTTGTATAGCGCACTACTCACCCACAATGGTCTCAAGGCGCTTGTACGAATACCGCTGTGGAACCCATCCTGGCTTTCCACTCCTGGGCACCCCCAAGGTGGAGGCCAGGCATCCTTAGCGTTGTGGGGGCCGTTGTGGAGATTAAGCAAGCTATTGCCCAGAGTTGCAGAGTGGGACTCCATGATTGGAATAGGCACCGAGGCGAGAATTATCAGGTCCGTGGAATTTTTGAGCCCAAGACCCGCCGAGGCGGGGAATTGAACCCTGTTCCCGGGCTAGACCTCTGCATCAGGGTCTGCCGCTCTAACCATTGAGCCACACGTCTAACAGCAAATCAGAATTCCGCTCGCGCACACCCGATTCGCGCACCGTGCGCGCACGGGTGCGCGCACGGTGCGCGCTTATAGATATATATTTCTTTTCTTTTCATTTTCTCAGAAACTACTGGAAGGATTTACACCATTTGAGCAAAAGCGTGATCTGCGAATCAGACTACACCATTTTGCCAAATTTCTTGTAATTCCGTTCAGCCGTTCGGGCTGTAGCCGTGTCTAATCGTCCGTTGGAAAATAACATGGGGAAAACACGTTTTGGGACCCCCCTTTTTTCTCAGCCCCCACTTGACAAATCCCCCCAAAACTTTCAGGGAAGGAGCGGAGCGGGCCATCTTCTTTGAGAAATTCGCGAAGATTCATCAACCGGCGCCAAAGTTATTCCCTATAGAATGTTGCGGATTTCCTATGGAAACTAGGTCCTAACTATAACTACCTACTGCAACCGCCAGTAGGTAATATGTAAATATATATATATATATACATATATATATATATATATATATATATATATATATATATATATATATATATAACATAGGTTTCAGGGATGTTATAGTTAGAAATTAGCATTTAAAAACCCTAGAAATTCACTGAAAAAACAGGTTTCAGGGACGTTGTAGTTGGTTGAAGGTTTCATTCCTACAAAGCCACAGAAATTCGGCCGTTATAGTTAGTAGACCTAACTATAACTCGCGCCCCCGCAATGCACTGCTGATGATGTCACATATTACATCACTCATGACATGTTCAGTGACATCACTGATGACATCTCAAATGACATCACTGATATAAATCTTTATAAATAAATGACATCACTGGTGACTTAATCCAGTGATTGTGTGTTTCTGTAAAGTATAACAATATGTTTTATATATATATATATATATATATATATATATATATATATATGCCAAGATGTAGTGAAGTATGAGTGGGTGTATGAGTGAATGGATGATTTAGTAGGTGTGTGACTGACTGTATAAGTGAGTGATTAAATGTGTCTTACTGAATGCATGGGTTAGAGATTAAACTGTGTGAATGTCTTTATTAGTCTGTTAGTTGGTGTGTAAGCGGCTGCATGGCTTGGTGAGTAGCTACATGAGTATCTATATGGGTTATTTATTGGTTGAGTATCTGTTTGGCTGTCTGAGTGTCTTTGTGGGTGGATGGGGTGTATGTGACTGTGAATAGATATGTGAGTGGTTGTTTCACTGGGTGTATAGGTTCAAGAGTGCATATGGAAACAGCTGTATGGGTGGGTGAGTGTGTGTAAGGGTGTGTTGGTGAGTGAATGGATGTCTCAGTGGTGCATGCGTAACTATATATGTTTTAAAGCATCATATGTGAGTGTTGGAGTATATAAATGACTATATGTGAGAGTGAATGATTGCAAGAGTATCTGTATGGATATGTGTGTGTTTCTATGAGTGATTGTTTAAGAAAGTATGTGTTAATATCTATATAAATAAGTGTGGTGATGTGTGTGACTGTATATGCAAGTAAATGGGTGTGTGATAGTTTCTTTGCATGACTGACCAGGTGTATGAGTAACTCTTTGGGTGAGTGGCAGTGTGTGAGTGTCTATATGGGTGTATGAGTGGATATACCAGTGGCTGTATAGATGAATGAGTGTGTGTATGAGTGACTGTATGGGTTAGTGGGTGGATATGTGTGTAGACGTATGAATCACTGAGCAGGTTTGTACTAACTTCTATTGGTCTGTCCATGGTTTTGATATTGGTGGTCTGTATTTTAGAGTGGGTGTATGAAAGGTTTTATTAGGGTATGAGGAGGTGCTTTAGATGATCACATGGATGATGTCATCAGTGATGTCATTTGAGATGTCATCAGTAATGTCACTGAGCATGTCATGAGTGAAGTAATATGTGATGTCATCCGCAGTGCATTGTGGGGGCGCGAGTTATAGTTAGGTCTACTAACTATAACAGCTGAATTTCTATGGTTTTGTACAAGTGAAATCTTCGACTAACTATAAAGTCCAAGAAACCTATGATTTTTTCAGTGAATTTCTAAGGTTTTTTAAATGTTAATTTCAAACTATAACGTCTTTGAAACCTATGTTTTTTTTCATTGAATTTCCGAGCTTTTTTAAATGCTAATTTCTAACTATGCCTACAAAGGTAGGACATGTGAAAACAGAGGGAAAAAAGCACAGAAAGAAGCAAGACAAATGCAGAAAGAGGCAACAGAAGTCCAGAAAGACTAAGAAAAGTGCAGGAAGATGAAGAGATGTGCAGAAAGAACCAACAGAGGAGCAGAGGGTCCTCCTGTGCCCCTAATGTTTTGCTGATGGGTTCTGCCGGTAACTGTCTCTGACTAACCAGGCCTAGAGCCAGTGCTATGCTAAAAGACACTTAGACTACAGTGAAAACACCTACGTACGCTAGGGAACACTATGCGTTGGGATACCCCTGTGATTAGCATGACCTCCTCTGTATTTGGCATGAGTTAATGCCTGGGTCATTGCATGAGTAGTGACTGGATGATTAGAGTGCTACAGAGTGCATGGTGATTTTATAAGTGCT
Source organism: Lissotriton helveticus (assembly GCF_964261635.1). Taxonomy (NCBI): domain Eukaryota; kingdom Metazoa; phylum Chordata; class Amphibia; order Caudata; family Salamandridae; genus Lissotriton; species Lissotriton helveticus. The sequence continues at coordinate 339,719,820 of NC_136065.1, forward strand.
TGGGTTTTGGCGCAGTGATCGGATAAGCACATAGGATTTGCTGGGTGATTGGAGGACTGCATAGGTAGTACCAGAGAGATTACTGGACTGCATATGAAGTCCTCAAGGTATTGCAGCAGTGCATGTGTTAGTGATTGGGCCATTGCATGAGTACATGGGAGCTGAGTGGATTATTAGAGTACTGCAAGGAGAGTGCGTGGTGAATTTATCAGTGCCTGGGTATTGGAGGAGTGTTTGGATTAGTAAATGGTAGGGGCTGGGTGACTGGAGGAGTGCACAGGGAGTGACAGTGTGATTGCGGGACTGCATGGGTACTACCTGAGGAACTGAAGGAGTAAATGAGAAATGTGTAAATGGGTACAGGACTGTATGGGTAGGGCATATGGGATTGTAACAGTGATCAGTTAGTGTCTGGATCATTGCATGAGTACATAGCTACTGAATGAAAGATTAGAATACTGCAAGGAGAGTGCCTGAGTGAATTTATAAGTTGTTGGGTATTGGCGGAGTGTTTGGATTAGTACAAGGTAGTGACTGGGTGACTGGAAGACTGCACGGGGAGTGACTGGGTGATTGCTAGACTTCATGGGTACTACCGGGGGAATTGAAGGAACAAATGAGAAGTGTGTAGGTGGTTAGAGGACTGCATGGATAGTACACATGGATTGTAGCAGTGCATTTTTTAGTGCCTGGATCATTGCATGATTACATGGGTAGTGACTGGATGATTAGAGTACTGCGAGGAGAGTGTATGGTGAATTTATAAGTGCTTGGATTTTGGCTTAGTGATTGGATAAGTACATAGGACTGGCTGGGTGATTGGAGGACTGCATAGGTAGTACCAGGGAGATTACTGGTCTGCATAGGTAGTTCTCAATGGATTGCAGCAGTGCATGTGTTAGTGACTGTGTCATTACATGAGTACATGGGTAGTGACTGGATGATTAGAGTGCTGCAAGAACAGTGCATGGTGATTTTATAACTGCTTGGGTTTTGGCGGAGTGATTGGATAAGTACATAGTGCTGCCTGGGCGATTGGAGGAGTGCATGGGTAGTGATAGAGGGATTTCTGTAGTGCATGGGTACTACCTGGGTAATTGGAGGAGTGAATCAGTAGTGTGTAGGTGGTTAGAGGTCTGCAAGGGAAGTGCTTAGAGGATTGTAGCAGTGCATGTGTTAGTGCCTGGGTCATTCTATGAGTACATGGGTACTGACTGGAAGATTAGAGTACTGCAAAGAGAGTGCATGGTGAATTTAAAAGTGCTTGGGTTTTGTTGGAGTGATTGGATAAGTACATGGTGCTGACTGGGTGATTGAAGGAGTGCATGGGTACTGACAGGGCAATGGTTGGACTGCATGGGTGGTGCTCAGGGTATTGTAGCAGTGCATGAGTTTGTGCATGGGTCATTGCATGAGTGCATGGGTACTGACTGGATGATTAGAATACCACAAGGAGAGTGCATGGTGAATTTATAAGTGCTTGGGTTTTGGCGGAGTGATTGGATAGACAGACCACCTCACTGCAACACAGAGGTGCGTTGCAGAGAGGTGGTCCCCCACGCCCCTTTTTACACCTCTCTGCAATGCAGCTCTGTACCTGGTACCTGGTGGGCTAGTTGGACCCAAGGGACCCTCAGGATTCAAGGAGACTTAATCCCCCCAACTTACAATGCACCAGAGGGCTCGTTTGCACAGTGGTGAAGGGAGGGGGTGGGGCCTGATGTGACAAGTGACATAAAGTACTGTTTTCCATTTTCTGCTTGTTTGTTTTTCCCTTTGTAGGTATGTTCACATAGTTTTGTTAGTTTGAGAATAGATGTAACTCTGTACTAGCGATAGAGAATTTGAGAAGAAGACCTTGACAAAAAACATGGAGAGACAGAGCGTTAAGTAACCATCTCTACTCATTTATGTTTCAAGGAGTCACAGGTAACAAAGAACAATATTGTTCTCAGGACTGCCCTGGGAGAGTTTGCTGCTAATGTTGCAGATCACAAAGTGAGAATGGAAAGGACAATGGAGCCCTTGATGGTGTGATCAATGGGTGTTACCCAGGCAATATTAGCGGTATTAACAGGTGTTTCACAGGTGGATGTTGGCCACTTTTTCCTTGGGCTTTGAGAGGTACAGACCTCTAAGCTTCCCCCTGGATTATTTGCAGAAGTGTGGCTCAGACTAATACTTATTTCCCTGTCCTTAGAAGTCGCTTGACTGAGCTTCTGAAATTCTGACAACTTCCCACATTTTTTCCCTCTTTTTCTGTACTACCCAACTTTTTGAGTTCCTTTTAGACTTAACTATCTGTAGTGCTAGAGGCACTCCTACTGTTTGAAACCACGTGATGACCTTTGACTACCATGATTTTAATTGACTTTTGGTGTTTTACATTACCCTAGCCTGAATGTGAAACCTTGTTTCCCTGCATGTGCAAATTTACCTTGAATATTTCTTTTGTAGCTCTTGTAGCTTTAAAGTGGGAGCTGTCACAGAGTAGAACAGCTTGCCAAGAACAGAACATGTGGGATGTGCATTTGAAAGCATGAGAGAGAGGTGTGGAATGTACTTTTTGGTCTCTTATTGCAGTGGTGCTCAAATGTACATTATGTTGTACATTGGGAGATAAAGTGTGTGAGGCTACAGGCATTGGTGCACAAATGTGCAATGTGTTGTACACTGGAAATATTATGAAGTTTTTACTATTGGCTTTGACATGCCCTCATGTCACCTTGAATTCTGACTCTGTCTTGCTTGACCTTTTTGCGCGCACAGGAAGGCCCCTAGATTACTCAAGTTGCTTAGGTTATTTACGTTCAAGGTTGCTTTGTTTTTTGAAGATTGTTAAATGTACCACCGGAGACTTTCGTAAGGTTCATTAAGATAAAGGCTGAAACACATGAGAATGCAGAAAGAATGTGAGAACTCCTTTGCCTTTCGAGTGCTTGCATGGAAAGTGGCCAATTCCAGTAAGTTTCCTTGGTGCAGAGGGAAGGTCTCTCGGAACCTTCTAGTGTGTTTTGAGATTATGAAGCTGAAGTTTGTTGACTTGGAAACCGGGATTTTGAGCCTGAACGGTGGATGCATCTTCAGTGCTGGAATCTGGTTGCTGAGTCTCCAGACCCGACTGTTAATCTCCCAGTCTGGAGTGAGCCAGGATGGAGTTTGCACCAGGTGATGTGTTTTATTTTTGATTGTTTCCATTTTGATGCTTGGCTGTCTGTTTCCAGTGTGCTGTGACAGTCATTGTGATGTGTGAATGTTTGTGTGCATCTTCAGTTTCCAGTGGCTACAATCATCTGAGGTGTTTTCTATGAGTATTGACTTTTTGATGTGCGAGAGTCTGTGTGCACATCCAAGTTAATCTTCTGATGTATTTAGTGTATATATATCTTTCTGATTTCTTGCAGGACGTCCATTATTATCTGCTTGTGTTAATTTTATTATATTATTAGCCATGCATTTAACAGTTGCAATTGCCAAGTGTCTTATTATTGCTTGTATATGTATGTATATATATATATATATATATATATATATATATATATATATATATATATATATATATATATATATATATATATATATATATATATATATCAGGTTACACTCCAAAATGCATTGCAGGCACCATTCAGAGAAAATGGATACTTCGATGCGCTGTAGGTTGCTGGTGAAATGAAATCTTTATTTAAATTAAATTAATCGGTGCAAAGTGGTCATGACCCGTTTCGGCGATCCCAGTCGCCTTGCTCACATAAACGCTAATCGAGTGATTTTAAAAGTATTTAAACCCTCCCAGATAATCATGTGATATGCTGTCACCTGACTAGTAATGAACATAGTAAACATACTATCAATGTTAAAACATAGTTTAAAGCGGGGCACTGGCAACAAAAATGCAAATGTAACAATGTACAAAGCGAAAGTGGAAGATAACAGTTCAAATACTGCAACCAGGTAACCTAATACATAAATACCTGGAATGAATCAATAAAAGCCATAAAATTACAGTACAAATACTTGAATTCATAGACAAACGTACAGACGCTAAAATTACCATCCACTACAATTAACTTGTATTTAGCAGATGTATAAGAAATTCATTTATAAGCATTAGTTGCCCTACCTATAGCTGACAGCCAAAAAGTGAATACAGTGCTATGTGCTAAAAAAACTTCAAGAACTCATCTGGGAAAAAAACGAATGTAAACATAAATACACAAAGAGAGAAAGCAGTTTGTATTCAGTTATGTACATCTCATTCTTGAATGCTTCCTAATGCATAAATGTACAAATAGTCAGTCAAAGTAGTAAACTGATGTGAATCCTTGCCCGGGGAGCCCCCCAGGCCAACAACCCCAAGAGATCCCTCTTGGCTAGCATAAGATCAGACCAAGCAGCTATGGTTGTACTCCATTAATAGCCTTGAATGTTAACAGCTTGACTACATCAATGTTAAAAATCTGCGCAAAATACGCCAATAAATAGCATAAAACCACCCACTCATATCAAATATAAATAAATGGTAAAACGCCAAGGAACTGGACGCATAGCAGAGAATAAAAACATTCAAATCATGGTTTGCAATATAATATATACTTAAAAATATACATATACATATATATATATATATATGTATGTATATCTGAATACATTTGAATGTTGTTCATTTGACATCTGGAAAAGCCTTCCTGTTAGAGAGCAATGCATAAATAAGACCCCAATCCTTATTCTGAGAACAGTCTTTGATGTGCTTCATTTTATGAAGTGTAATCCCTCTCCAAGGGGTGTTGTGTTGTGTTTATTAGTTTTAGACTCTAAATAAGATGACTCTAGATATTAAACACAACACAGAAGAACCCTAGGGTCTTAGAAGAAAGAGACATGTCGGCTGACGAAGAAGGTGTCTCTTTAAAGGACGGTTTCCCTCACCCACCAAAGGTGGCATGCTTTATCATTGGGGAACCTCCTCGAACCATGAAGCCTAGTCATTGTGCGGGTTGCATCCCCCTCACTTGGAGGGAGGAGCTCAGGGATGTTGTATACAAATCAGAAGGGTTGTTACTATAATGCAGCGTGAGCTTTCACGATTTTATGGTATTTAATTCTTGTCATTTCCGTCTGTGTTTATCCATATATTTTTTTTAAATTTATTTTACCTGTATTTATCCATATTTATTTTAGGTTCTGTGAAAAAATGAAGGCGAAGTGTGTATACTTCTGCATTTATTTAACCAGTTAATGTGCACTTGTGCCTGAACGCCTGACAGGTTTAATGGTATATACGCACTCAGATAGTAAAATATGCACTTGTAAGAAAATATGTAACTTTTTGTATCAATGTTGTGCAAATCAACTGCTGTTTAAGGCTCTTTATTAAAATCCCCATATTTTTATAATCCCCATGCTGATCAATGCAGACAGCTATTGTCCTGGCAGTCATGATTGACAGCATATAGAATCAATCAAAAACAACCCATTTTCCATTTTTATCCACATTTAAAAATAAATACAGACAGGAAAATAAATGGTTTTCTGTCGGTATTTATCTGTAAAAATCAGTAAAAACGAAAAACAGGGAGCCTTAATTATGATGCCTGGGCACCCCGAGTCACGTGCCGAACAGCAGGAGAAGTGCCCTGCAGAGGGCCCAATGGTCGAGCTCACCACACCCTAAGCATCTTGCCCATAAAATTCACAACGACCAACGAGACACCTGCCAGCTCATGCCCATAACAAGGGCCAGTAGGCCCAGACACGCAAGCAAAGAGGTACCTGCTGGAGGTTTGTCACTGCAAGGCCTGCCAGGGGGTAAGTGTCTGACACCATACAGGACCCAAATTGTAGAATTTGAACCCAGGAGCATACAGACATCACCAGGGTTGGATTGGGATAAAAAATCTGACCGGGCACACCAAAAATAAGTGCCCCTCATTTGCGTATTGCCTTCCCGCAAAACACTGCTTCAGCGAATTTTTATGAAAAGAAAGAGGGTGGGTAGCATGTTTTATTAACTTCACTTAGATAAAAAAATGCACAGATTAGTTCACACTGATGAGCCACACATGAATGCAAGTGAGTCCACATCTGCTCAGGTCCCCTGCCCCCGCTCAATCAGCCTACAATAATGGGCTGGCCCAGCGAGAATAAGGGAGGGATACCTCTGCCCATCTGCCTCTAGAAAGGCCACTCAGGCACCCACTGGGCAGCTGGCGGCATCCTAACATCACAACAGCCAGGTGCCCAAAAAAGCAGCCCACAGCTAGAACTTGGCTACCGGCCCTTCGACCATTTCCTGAGTGCTCGCATTACCAATCCGCCCCTGGACATCACACGCATCTAAGCTGCAAAGCGTGATGATCGACAGAGCATTGGGTGGCCATGGCAGGTGAAGACAATGCAGTACAAGGCCAGGGGCCCAACCAGCCAAAGTCACTCCAACAACACTCACTGGTAGGAGTTCTAAAGCCTTTCAGCGAACTCATTGACCCTACAATAGCTGCACCCAAGTGAAAGACATTGGTTTGGAGACTGAAAAATTATTTTATTGCCACCCGTGAGACTGATGGCGGAATTCTGCTTCACTATGAAGGGGAGGAAATATATAAACTCTTTAAATACTTCCCCCAACACAGGGGCAGAGTATGACTATAATGCAGCAGTGTTTGACCTGATGCTTGTCAGGTAGCATTTCCCTAAACATTTTTGCTTTTTCCGCCTGGGTTTTGCTGATTTACTTGTCTGGCCTCTGCGCACTTTCTGCCATAGATACATAGATACAGTGTGAAAGTGCATGTGCTCTTCTTACCCATGTTGGGAAGTGGCGTTGACTCGATGTGCTGAAATATGGTCTGGCCTGTCATTGCAGAACGGTGTGTGCACACTGGCATCTATTGTTATTAAACTCATGAGCAGCCTGCCAGAGCAGGCCAATGCAGGTGCACACCCACACCGATGGTCCCCGTGAGTGCGTGTGCCGCATGCCATCGCAGACTGAGGCATGCACACTGACACCCATTTAGTTAAACCCATGACCAGTCTGCCATTGCAGACTCAGGAGGGCACACTTGCACCCCTGGTGCTGTGGCCAATGTGTTCAACCTACCAACGCAGGTCTGTGTGCCCACTAGCAGATGTGTGCCCAGGTGATGAGGAACACCTGTGTGCGCTTGCTCTTCCAGTAGGTTAACTTGGGGAAGTAGTTGACATTGCTTCCGGCTGCAATAGTCGATTGCAGTGGAGCAGCCTCATGATGTTTCCTATCATTAGATTTGCCATGGCAATTTCTTTCCAAAGGTAAAGGAGGTTTTGGCATAACTCGCTTAGAAATGCCACTTATGGAATAAGGACATTTTTATGCTCTAAAAGTCTTGTGTGCCGTGGTGCCTGGCTTCAGTGGACACCAGGGGTCGGGGGAGCACATCTATGTATTGCCCAGTGACCGTCATAAACCATAGGCATACCACTAGAACAACAAGGCCTCTGCCATTTGAGTGCCGGATGGCATAGAATGGAGAGAGATGATTTGACACATAGCCAGATCATGGACCCTATAAAGAGTAAGATCTGCATTCCAAAGCCACATGGCTGACAGGCCTACAATTTAGGGCAGACATCAGTGGTTCAAAGGGAGACCCCTTAAACCGCCCCCAAATTCAAAGACACACAACAGTATAACTACTGGTACCATCCTTCAGCAAAGGGTAAGATACACTTTTGGATGCAAGACCGCAGAAGCCACACTGCATGGTGCACATTGCCAGAGGACTCTATTGTGCACATGGAGGATAACTGCACTTGAAGGGGGCCTTGCGCACCTTCTGAATAGTGGCTGGCCTAGGCAGAAGACCTGCTGAAGTGTGGCCGCCTGAATTGTTCTCCCCAAGTGCTCGTCGGCAGGCCTCCTGCCTGTTCTCTCAGAGATTTCAGGGATATCAAAGATCTCCTGCAAGGGCTCTACACCATCTACCTGTGCTATCTGGAGAGCAGTGCTCTCTTAAGCACCCACATCGGCTATGGAATACCATCGGGTAGTGCAGTGTGAGCTAAAAATTATGGGGCCGATTATGATAGACGATTTTCCGCCTCCTTCGGGCCGGCGGAAGCCACCGCCGGCCCGGAGGAGGCGGAAAATCCTCTGCGGAGTCACCAAAGACCCACCGCCGCATTACGATGGCTGGTGGGTCTTGGATTCTGTCCGCTGCTTTTCCGCCGCGGTCGGATTACAACCGCGGCGGAAAAGCTCTCATTTGGCTGGCAGTGTCCATCAGACACCGCCAGCCAAATTAGGAAGCATTAGTAAACATGCTTTTCCGCGGCGGTTTTTCCGCCGTGGAAAAGCATGTGTACTTTTGCTTTTGGGGGCCCGTTGCGGGCCCCCAGGGCGTAGGCGGGTGGGGGGTGCACATAGGGGGTACGGTACCCCCCAGCATTTACATGCACAAAGCGGCAGGCACCGCGCGGTGCCTGCCGCTTTGTGCATGTAAATGTTACACATGCACTTTTAACATTGCAGCGGGTGCTGCTTGAAGCAGCACCCGCCGCAATGTTAAATATCCAGGATGTGACCGCCAGGGTGGCGGTCACATCCTGATTTGCACGGAGGGACCTCCATGCGGACGGTCCCTCCACCTCTGGCCCCTAAGATTTGTGTCTGGAGACCGGATTGGCTAGTGCAGAGCCCCATAAATCTTGCCCGCATCTAAGGCATGTGGTACCTGCACTGCAGCGACCCTGATACTCATAAGCATCTAGTTGGTGGTAAGTGGATTTTCTGGTTGCGGGACTCCGCATGTCCCGTTTCGCCGATCGTGGCACATCTCTCTTGTGTGGCACGCCGACTGCATGCTCATTACTTGCGGTGTCCGATTCAAAGGGTGCGACCCTCAGAGATGGGGGTGTACCTGTGGTAGTACCTCATTCTACCTCATTCGGGTCAGCTGAACTTACGCCTATATGTGTGACCGGACTGGTCTGGTCTGGTGCAACCCATCTCAACGTCCACCTGTCACGTTGCCTTATTTCCAGGGAGGTACATAACCTATACCAGTACGCACCAGATGCTGTGCCCAGAGTGCCTAGGCATGGCCCGTATCATTGTGTATCACTCTGGGTGCTCCCTGCTACAGAGAGGCTCCCCTGTGTTACTTCCCATTCCATTGTTCCCTCTCAACTATCATCGTGTTGGACCAACTATTCTCTCCACACTTGGCCCCTCCTGAAGACATCTTGGTGCCAGGTAGTATTGAGAGAGATTGACTGGTTTGAAGGAAAGGAAGGCTTCTGAGACAGTTCGGAAGTGGGGTAAGGGACTTTCTGACTCCATTGTGTTTTGAGACCTATGGTTGAACTTCGTGCGTGCCTGTTAAACTCCACTTGTCGACGTCTACCTCCTAATTAAAACTTGCTACATATCCCAATCTGCTTCCTGAGGACCCAGACTTAGTATGACTTTGGCCACATGCAGCCTAGTGTCCGGGAAGTAAGGCTTGGTATCTTCCATCCAGGGGTATAGGACAATCGAGGTCAACCAGAGGGTGGAGGGAGGCTGTGGCTATGGAGTAAGCCAGGTGTTATCCATTGACCTGCTGGGTGCCAGTATCACGGCATTAGGGTGCTGAGTGCGTATGTGTGCAAGAGTGTTCCATACGGACTGGGCTGGCACCTGTTGCACCGTATAGCGGTGTGGAGTGAGCATGAGTTGTAGTCAGTGGACCACTTGTGATTCACAACGCTGGCCTGTGGTGCCGCTTTACACGATAATTTCATGTAAAAAGCACAATACATTTGACATTGTGTTTACCCATATATCTCTGGTACATGGTGTGGCTAAAATGTGTTCTCATTTCATGTATTACAAATCTTTGAAATCGTTGTTACCCGGGGTGTACCCTATAATAGTGCAGGACTGTATTATCAGGATTGCTAGGGTGGGTCTTTGGTGGACAGTGTGTCACATCACATAAGGATGCTCTCTCTCTACATGAGGAGGGAAGTTAGATTAGGAGTTGTCCACAGTGTGTATACAGTTGATATCATAACCATATGATTGGGCCTAGTACTGCTAGTAATATTTCCAAATATGTTTTATACCTGAAAGTTTATGATGTTCATGAAAAAATGATTAAATATGTGTGTTGAATATAAATGTTATTACATGCATCCTGTTTGAAGCCTCTTTTGTGACGCTCAATGTATTTAGTGCAAGTGGCTGCCATGCCTTTACTTTCCACATTGCTTCAGCGGAAAGCCTGACTGCTTGGTGCCAAGCTATTCAAGGGTGAGCACAGGTTATATTGTGAGTGTAATCACCGGCCCTTGACAGGAGCAGAGGGTTCTGCCAGGCTAGGGGCATACCTTCAGCTAACCAGAAACATCTGGCTCCCTCAATCAGTGTGATAACTCAATGGGCATTTTAATCCACAACTGAATCCAGTTTTCGAGAAATTTGGAGCATAATACTGCTACAACCGAACATCAGTTTAGATGACATCCGTATCATGGCATGATCACATGACCTGTTGGCCACAAGGACCAAAGAGATGGCCTTGCGAGTCACACAGGCACCAAACAAACCACACACACTGCAAGTGGAACTTGCAGGCGCTATATCCACGAGGGCGAAAGTCACCAAACACAAGATCACAGCCGGACATCATCTAGTGCACAGTGGCGCAGATGTGGGCATGAGGAACACCCCCTGGAGAACTACTTAGCATGAGAGCTGACGTGCTCGAACTGTGGCAAGTTCAGTCCCTTCGCCAAGGCCTATGAGGGTAATAAGCTCGTGGTGAGGTGGACACCATTGAAAACAGTCCGGCAAATGTCGCTTGATGACCCAGAACCACAAGCAGCTGGCCATGGTTTGGTTATAACCAGGAGGTCTTCCTCATCTCCTTCACAGAACACCTAAAATGATACAGGAGACAACAACCAATGTTTGTGGTGAAAATTGCTTGGTCAGAAGTCAAGGCCCTTGTTGACACAAGGGCCTCTGTGAACCTAATGGGCATATAACAATATCAACTTTTTTTCTTAATTCCCACATTTTCCCCATCACAAAACAATATCTACACATATGGACGCGACACCCCACTACCACTGAAGGGACTCATGAGAGTGTGTGTACGATCAAATGACCAAGAAATAATGGTGGTGTTCCATGTCATTGAGAGAGAGGCTGACTCCCTGCTCGGACGCCATACATTGGGAGACCTGGGCCTCGTTTCTTTTGCCAGGGACGAGCAGGCAGACCAAGTAGACTAACTGCTGAACCAGTTCCAGGTTGTTTAAGGAGATAGGATGCCTACCTGCCCCTTCCATCACTCTACACAGTGACACATTGGTAAAGCCCTACGAAATCGCTATGTGCCAAATGAGCTGGTCTGCGATACAAGTATATTCGTCCTCTTTTTTTGCTTTTAAATTTTAAACAAGCTAGACCAGCATTAGTGTATTTGAAACTTTTAGATAATTGTAATCTATGCTGCATTTTGTCTAGGTTTTTATCTGGGGCGTTTTATGCTTATATATGACTTTGTAGCTTCCAATTCGATCATGTGTTTACTGAAGATTTTTAATTTCTTTGCTTTTATGATTGCTATTGCAAATCGAATAAAGAAATTTGATGATGACATCGCTGTGTGACATTCAATCTGTGACCACTAGTGGAACAGGCACTCAACAGGTTAGAAAGACTGAGGGTAATTGAAAAAGTATCTGGCCTGATGCCTTAGGTATAACCGATGGTGATCGCAGATAAACCCAAACAACCTGGAGAGGTGAGGCTATGTATTGACATGCGCCTCCCGAACAAGGCCATCAAGATGGGGAGGCATATCACTCCCACTAAGGACGACATTATAGCTGACCTGAATAGGGCCAGCTGGTTTTCAAAATTAGACCTCAAAACTGTAAATCACCAACTCCAGCTAGTGGAAGAGAGCCACTACATAATAACCTTTACTGCATACCTGGTTCTTTGTAGATACAAGAAATTCAGTTTTGGGGTATCATCTACAGAGGAGATATTCCAGAATGTAATAGGAGAAGTGCTATCTGGCCTACAAGGTGTCATGAATGTCAGTGATGAAATTTTGATCTATTAGACCACTGTAGAAGAACATCACCAACGTCTGTGAGCAACCCTGAAACGTCTGTGGGCGCAAGGTATTATCCTACACCGGGAGAAGTAATCGTTCTTCCAAACCACCATCAAGTTCTTCTGCTATGTGTTCACTCAATAAGGGCTGCAACCCAACCCAAGAAAATCACAGGAAATCAAGCAAGCACCCGCACCCTGCCACACCTCTGAGGTACGCAGCTTCTTGGGAATGGCCACATACTGTGGCCGATCCCTCGCCAATCTGGCAACCATTGCAAAGTGGAAGAGAGCGCTAACAAAAGTGGACGCTCGATGAATGTGAGGCCCAGGGGAGGAGGATGCCTTCCAGAAGGTCATGGTAACATTATTGAACAATGTCACAATGGCCTACTTTGACCCAAACAAAAGGGCAGAACTCATAGTCGAGGCCAGCCCAGTTGGCCTGGTGGCCGTACTCACGCAGGAAGTGGAGCCAGGAAGATGGACACTCCTGGCATTTGTGAGCAGAGCACTCAAACTAACAGAGGCAAGGTATGCTCAAATCTAAAGAGAAGCCTTTGCCATCAAGTGGGCGTGTGGGCATTTTCATCTATACTTCAACGGGCCTTCATTTAGTGAAATCAGGGATCACCAGGCACTGGTACCACTGTTCAAAGGCATGGCCCCCTCATACCCACCTCCTATTGAACGGTGGGCAACTCAACTACAGCAGTATCAATTCAAAGTGATCTACAGACATGGGTCCAAAAAACCTGCTGATTTCCTATCCCATCATCGAGGGAGAAGTGGTGGAGGAAGTCAATTGAACAGAGGAATATATCTGCCTGGTGTCTCAGGAAGCTTGTTCGAGAGTACTGAATCTACTGGAGATTGGGAAAGCAACCACTGATTGATTGATTTATTTATTTTTAACTGTTCGATTATTTAAAATCATTACAGTAAAAATCTAAAATTGGAACCAACCCCCCCCCCTTACCCACCCACCCATTCGACCCCCCTCCCGGTGCCCCCCATGAGATTAAAACCCCGTTCCGACAGTCAATCTTGTGTTACAGGGACCTTTCAGCTTTCAATCCGGGAGCTTAATTTTGATGCAGCACATGCAGTATGAGCACTTGTCTTCTTTGCCCATTAGTGTTAGGGAAACACCTTGTTGGCGCATTACTCTGACTCTGAATTTCAAGAGCTTGAGGAAAATCCTTTATACTCTAACGTCAGGAGCTTGTCCAATCTGATAAATAAATGTTGCCGCTCTTGCAAGGTGGTGTATTTTTATTTACAAGAAGCATGAGTCTGATGCCTCCTTGCAAGTTCTGATGCCAAGGGCTCTTAGAATGGAATGAAGCAGCCTCTGTTGTTCGCTGGTAAATTTTGGGCAACAGCATAGTAAATGAAGCCAAGATTCCCTTTGGTAGTTGCATAGGCGACATGAAACGGCTCCGTCTGTTCGTGCCCATGCTGAATCGATGTCCCCAATTCTGAGGGCCGGTAGCCTCATAAAAAGGATTTTCTTACGGGCGTGGGCCCCTAGTGCTTCCCTTTGGTATGGTTGGGCTTTCCCCAAGGTGTAAGATTCGTCCAATGCCTTCGTGTAGGTGTTATGTCGGAGTGCGGTTAGATCCTTTTAATAAGAAATGGAGCGCACCTGCCATCTCATGATGTTCGACCAAGCCTTCTGCAGGATATCTGTTAGGGACAGACTGTTTTGATCTATGTTTAGGGTCTCTATTGATTTGCCCAGCTTAGTGTGCCAGTGGGAGACCTCTTCTCTGAAAATTGTTACCAGATGATGTTTGAGAGAGGTTTGCGGTGCTTTAAGGACTTGATCCAGCGGCCTATAGAAAATATATCATAAACAACGCTACCCAACTTCATAACCTATAAACAAAATTCTATACTAAATTATGGACCCATTTATAAACCTGACATATTTTGGGCCTACTGAATCAGGTGGTCAGATTAAATCTATATACACATTATCTACAAACTATATACAATTTTATACATCTGCGGAAAGAATATTGTCATTAGAATAAAACCTAACTATTTAAACGACCACCATTGGTGACGTGATCTAGCTAATAGTAACCTACACTCCTGAATAATCAAGACCAGCTTGTTTGTCAAAAGTAAGATTTTATTTACTAAAGTATGGTATATAAGTTGATAGTTTTATAAATGAATTTTATTAGCAATAAAGCAAGCATGATTGTAAAGAAACGTGAGAAAAATACAATTTAAGCAAGTGAATCAAAATTAAAGTGAATATTTAAAGTTTAGCATTTCTAAAACCTAAGTCCCTAACTAAGCTAAATAGATAGAAATTAAAGTAAAGTTCTTTGAGGATTCTTACGTGCTCCACGCAATGTCCGACAGCACTTCACCCTCATCGGAAAGTCAGAAAGCAGCAGCCAGCCCATCCCTAGGGGCATGACTTTTTATACCTTTCTACGCTAACTAAACTACGCAAAGGAAAGTTTTCAGAAATCTTCGACGTCCCATTGGCTGAGAGTGACAAGTGACATGTCACCCACATTTCAAAAGTTCCATTAGGTCACTTTTCTTAAGGACCATTGTCTTTTCTGTATGCAACCAGGAGCTTCCTAAGTTTGCAACAAATGTCTCATTGCTTCCAATTGACTTCCGCGGATGCCAAGTTAAGGACTGACAAAATGTTCTTTTTCGACCTTGGCCATGTCCGACAGAATGATGATAGCACGTCAGTTTTTGCTTTGTGAACGCAGCTTTTGACGAACATTTTATTTCAGAATGGGCGTCTCGTGACTTTTGCAGAAGTAAAATTCAACTTTTTGTAGCTCGAGTAGACTAGGCCCAAAAGCAGGCAACTTATGCTTTCTAGTATAAAACAAACACAAGAAAAGTATTAATGTAAGAAATAATGTAGATTCTGTATCCACCCCAAGATTTACTAATTAATTAACCCACCCGATTAATCAAATGTTACCTAGCCAATGCAAACAAATAAAGCAGCGTTTATATCTACCAGTCTTCAATAATCCATGAGACTTATATGCACCTAGAATAGTAGAAATGACATCACACAGACAAGGAAAAGCAAAACAAGCACATGCTTCTTTTATGTTTGCAGCAGTTAGTAATGACAAAAACGAAAACAATAAATTATTTTATTATTTTGCACGAACAAAAAGATGCAACAATTATGCACGTTTATGAGCACACATGTTAGTCCCCCCATGTGTAAAGTTTAATCTAAGTTGTATTATCATGACATATCACAAATCATTAATATTATTATTCATGTTATGGAAATGTGACTTCACGAGTTTAAACAAAATTTTGTTTTCTATCTCGCTCCATCAACTCCCTCATCTGGTGATTAACAAATCACCACACTAGCACTCAAAATTTTGGTAATTTAAATTTCTAAGAAATCGATTCAAATTCATTTGTATCAGTAAACCTAAAAGTCTGTTTCTGCATAATCTTTGGAATTAGCATAACGCTCTCTATGTAACTCCTGTAATTCGATCTCCCTTTCTTCTTCTTTTCTAAGTTTATAGATTCTTTTCTTTTCTTTCAACTGTTTCTTTCTTTTATGTAACAAACAACCTATTTTGGTCAAAATAAAAATGAATACTATTATAATCAAAGGTGCCAAAATCTTGCCAAGAATTGAACTTCCGATATCATGAAACCAGTTTTTAATTGCTTGAAACCTTTTTGAAAGTTTCCCTGTAAAATCATCTTCTTCTAAAGGAATTATCTCTGAATGCATTTGTGTAATATTCTTAATATACATTTCAATATTCTTACTTTCGTCAGGTATATATGTGCAACAATGTTGTACATGTAAAATGCCACAGACTCCTCCCTCTTTTGCTAGGAGTATGTCTAAAGCAAGGCGATCTTGAATCACCATGGATCTAATTGCAATAACTTCAACATTTACTAATTGAAACCCATCAGCTGTGTCAGTTGATAATCTATCAACTATAGTGGATAATTTTCTAATTCTCCCTGCATTTAAGGTTATACCAACAAAAGGTATTACTGCTTGAAAAATATCTCCCAGAACTTCAGTAAAAGTTTCTCTTTTAACTCTATTTACATAATTATGAATTTTAAACAATCCTTCTGAATCTCTGTCAACATGAAACACTTTAGGAAAAACAATTCCCACATAACAAGTTCCATACCAGTGGTCTGGAAGGTTGTAATAAGCTTTGTCACCACAAACAAAATAAATCCCAGGAAAGATTGGATCTTTTCCACCTTTGAATCCCCAACCTCCCAAAATCTGATAAGTATCTTCACAGTTACTTGCACCTACAAAGTAATTATCAAAAAGTGTATTATCTCTTCTAATGCAAAGCTTTCCACTAACTGGTTTGTCTATGTGAATTGCAATATTTTCAAGCATTTTGCCATTTAACTTCTCATCCTCTTTCTGCCAGAAACTTGACTTAGTCTGCTTGACTAATTCATTCCTCTTATAAATTGCTCTTCTCTCCTCAACCATATTCAAAAATTTCTTTCCTTCAGCACTTAATTTGCAAGTTAGATTATTTTTATAAGCATACTCATAAGTAAGTTCGTTAGTAACAAGGAAAAATTCTCTCATTTGCTTTGCTTTCTTATGCTTATTTAAAGCATTTTCAATCTTAATATTTGCAAAAATTTCATCATAATTTGAATAGTAATATTCTAAACGTCCAGTTTGATAAAATAAACTAGTTAACACACTACATGTTACAGCATAAGTGAGAGGAAGCATATTATATGTTACTCCCTCAGAAACAGAAGCAGGTAACTTAACGCAGACGTAGCAGTCTTTTGCATCCATTACCTTAACATATTCACTCAATAGCTTTGTGAATGTATTACTTGAAAAATCACCAATTGATTTATCTTGATGAATGTTAGGCTGATGATCAATAACTTTTGCAGACGCACTATGTTTAGTTTGGCTAACCAGAGCTTTGCTTGTTATGTTAACTTTGTGTAATTCTCTATTCATCTCCAAAGGGATAATCACAGCTAAAATCAACCAGAGCAGAATTAAAATGAGCAGACACACCAGAGTCATCTTACAGCATCTTTTAAAAACAGAACACTTTGAAGTGCTCTCCTTAACATAAGGCATTTTTTTTTGTTAATTTTAGCCTCAAAATTAAAATAAAATAAATTTTAAAATTCTAAATTTATATTTACACCCCCCTTTTAAAATATATATATATATATATTTTTTTTTTCAAAACCCTAAACAAGATTTCTTCGACCTTATGTCATACATAAGTTTTCTTCAACTAAACAGTTTTTCTTCGACCTTGTGTCAACTAACAAATTTTCTTCAGCCTTTTGCCAATTTAATATATCTGTATTTCAATCATTGTCACTAATTTCTTGGATTTCGTTTTCTTCTTCACTACTATCATATATATCAATAACAGGTGGAATTACTAAGTAAGTCCACTCAGGAGACTTGTATTTTTGGTTTGGTCTTACTATTCTCTTCCCTTTTCTCGATATCACTTCAATTTTTCTTCCAACTCCAACTTCTTTTCCAGGACTCTTTTGACTACTGATTTCCTCAACTTGTTCTTTTGGTTTCTTGATCAATCTGACTCTCAATCTTCCACCAGGCCAGTAGTCTGCTTTTCTCACGTACTTCTTCTTTGGTTCAGAATTATTTGATTCTGACTTCCAAGTCCTTTTCTTTCTGTTTTCACTTTCACCATCCACGTCACTTTCTTCAGTTTCGTAGTCTGAAATTTCAATTGACTCAGGAACTTCTCTATTCGGCAATTTCACTCCTTCAGGAACTTCACTTTGTCTTCCATCACTGGTACTCGGTAATTCGTCTTCCTCCTCTTCTTCGATTACCCTCAACTTCCCAGATTTCGGATTTCTGTTCCTTACTTCAGAGTTTGTTCTCTGCCTTTCGATACTCTCCTGGTCTGAAACTTCTTTTTGTTCTGCTTCTTTGTCTTCAATAGAGACAACCGAATCCTCAGTTATCTTTCCTTTTAACAGATTCTCTTCACCTTCAGAATCTATTTCAATGATTTCTAAGTCTTTTCTTGTCAAATTTCCATTCACTGGCACAGTTTCCAGATGTCGACTTTCTTGTCGATCTTCAGAATCTGGAATTATTTCACCCTCTGTTTCGCCTTCTGCTTCAGAATCAGAATCATCTGTGGTATCACTTTCAACATCAGAACTTTCCGGAGTTGGTACTGGAATAGTATGACTAGGATGAATCCAGCGTTTCAATCCTCTGCATTTTACAGCATTAGTAGTGATCAAAATTATCTGCCTAGGTTTCTGCCATCTAGGAGCTAGACAATTCCTTCTCCGATGTACTTTCGTTCTGACCCAATCGCCAGGTCTCAGATCATGTGTCAAAACCTTTTCATCTGATTGTGCTTCAGTTCCCACCTGATTAGACACAGAAGTTACCATATCAGATAACCTTTTACAGTAATCCAAAATAGCACTGTCATTTATGCTCAACAGTTTACCTACAGGTACAAAAGCTTGCCTCATAACTCTTCCCATTAAAATTTCATGAGGACTCAAACCTGTCTTTTTATCTGGTGTACTTCTTAATGACATCAAAACAAGTGGAAGAGCATCAGTCCACTTTACACCTGTTTCAAGACACATTTTTCCAATTCTGTTTTTAATTGTTCCATTAATTTGTTCAACCACTCCTGATGCCTCTGGTCTGTATGCACAGTGTATTTTCTGCTCAATGCTCAAAGCTTCGCAAATTAACTTCATCAGTTTGTTATCAAAATGGCTTCCTCCATCACTCTCAATAGTGACTGGAAAACCGTACCTTGGGATGATTTCTCTGAGCATTAGTTTTGCTACTGTAATTGAATCACAATGTCGTGTAGGGAAAGCCTCTACCCATCTTGAAAATAAGCAAACAATTACAAGCACATATTTCAAACAATTATGTAAGGGCATTTCAATGAAATCCATTTGTAATCTGGTAAAGGGACCACCCTCTCGACCAATTATTCCTGTCCCCACCACTGATTTTCTGTTTGGATTCATTTGTTGGCATGACAAACACCTTTGACAAAAAGATTCTGCAATAGTTCTAAACTTAGTATTGAACCATGTTTCTCTGAAAAGTCTAACCATAGAATCTCTTCCCAGATGTGCTGGACCATGATATAATCTGGCCATGTCAGCAATCAAGCAATTTGGTAAGACTACTCTGCCATCTTTGTAAACCCACACTCCATCTTCTTCACGTGGTCTACAATCTGATCTTAACCACAAGTCTTTTTCTTCATCATCTGTTTCATTTTGTAAATCTCTAATCTCATGCCATGTTTCTACAACTGTTGTTAGCATTAATGAATTTGAATCGGTTTCTTTACTCCTCTCCCGATTGTAAGAATAATTTTTCCTTGCGCAGTATTTAGCTGTTTCATCTGCGAAGGCATTTCCCTTGGAAATATAATCAATTCCTCTAGTGTGCGCTGCACACTTAACAATGGCGATTTCTTTTGGCAATTGTATTGCTTCAATTAATCTCCTAATGAAAACTGCATTTTTAATTGGTGATCCTGCTGATGTCATGTATCCTCTCTGTGACCAGAGTTGTCCATAATCATGCACAACTCCGTACCCATACTGACTATCAGTAATGATGGTAACTCTTATATCCTTTGATATTTCACATGCACGAATTAAAGCAATTAATTCAGCCACTTGTGCTGAACGAACTCCTTCAAGACATGATGCTTCTTCGACATCTGTGACTGTACAAACTGAATATGAAGCTTTTAAGACACCTCCTTCGGATCTTAAGCATGAGCCATCTACAAAGTAGACAAAATCCGATTCAGACAAAGGTCTGTCTTTGATGTCTTTTCTTGGTTTTGTGCAGAATTCCATGACATCTAAACATTCATGTTCTGTTTCAATGTCATCAACAATTTCAGAATCAGGCAGTAATGTAGAAGGATTCAGATTTAAACATCTTGAAATCGAAACATTGTCTGCTCCTAGTATGATTTTCTCATACTTTGTCAATCTGCTACTTGTTAAATGCTGAGTCTTACCTCTTGTCAGTAATATTTCTACTGAATGAGGCACAAAAACTTTCACAGGAAATCCCATAATGATCCCTTCACTTTGTTCGAGGCTGATACTTGTAGCTGCAACTGCTTTCAAGCAACCTGGTAATGCTTTTGCAATTGGATCAAGAACTGCAGAGAAGTATGCAATAGGTTTCTTTAAATTTCCGTGTCTCTGAATTAACACAGATAATGCACATCCTTCTCTCTCACTGCAATACAGTTCGAAATCTTTCTCATAATTTGGCATACCTAAAGCAGGAGCTTGGCATAAGCTCTTTTTCAGGTTTTCAAAAGAATCCATCTCAGCATCATTGAGAATAATTGGATCTTTTACATCTGACTTTGTCAGTCTTTGTAGTGGTTTTGCAATTACTGAAAATCCACTTATCCATTGTCGACAGTAACCAACCATTCCCAAGAACATTCTGACCTGTCTTTGTGTTCTAGGTGGTAACATTGCTTGAATCATTTTTATTCTCTCTATTGTTACTTGTCTTTTTCCCTTTGCAATTCTGTGACCAAGATATTTTACTTCTTGTTTGCAAAACTGTAGTTTTGCTGGGGACACTTTATGTCCTTCTTCTGCAAGGCGATTTAACAGAATTATTGTGTCTGTCACACAATTTTCTCTTGTCTTTGCAGCTATTAACAAATCATCAATATACTGCACTAGCGTAGACCTACCAGGTAAGTCTAGGTCTTCTAATGATCTTTTTAACAGTTCATTAAAGATTGAAGGACTTTCTGTATAGCCCTGAGGGATTCTTGACCATCCGAGGGTCTTACCTTGGAATCTGAAAGCAAAGATTTCATAACTGTCTGGATGTAAGGGAACAGTAAAGAATGCATTGCAAAGGTCAATGACTGTATACCATTCAGCATCATGTGGAATTTGAAATAGAATTACTGCTGGATTTGGAACCACAGGACAACATGGAACGACAATTTGATTAACCTTTCTCAAATCTTGTACTATTCTAAATGTTCCGTTAGACTTTTTAACTCCCATAATTGGTGAATTATAAGGACTACTCTCCATTTCTTTTAATACACCTTGCTTGATTAATTTTTCAATTATTGGTGTAATACCTTCAATTGTTTCTGTTTTCATTTTATATTGTGGAATGTTTGGAAATTCTATTCCCTGTTTTAATGTAATTTTTACTGGATCTACGTTTTTCATCAGACCCATCTCATTTCCAGTAAAATCCCATATTTCAGATTTCACTGTTTCCTTGAGTTCTTCAGGTAAATCCTTTTCTTCAAATGCAGGAAACAATTTTGTTTCTTCTGCTTCCATCATCATCATTGTCATTCTGTATAAACCATCTTCCTCCATTGTTTGTAACTCAACTCCATCAGGAGAACAATATATTCTACAATTCATTTTACATAGGATGTCTCTGCCCAATAGATTCACTGGACTACTATTACAAACCACAAATCTGTGTTTGTCTCTGTAATTTCCAATTTCAACTGGTACTGGATCAGTTAAGTCAGTTTTAATTTGCTGATTACTTACTCCGACAACTTGGATGGTATCCCCAGAGAGAGGTAGGTTTTCAATTTCCACTGATCTAACAGTAGAACGGGTAGCACCAGTGTCCACTAGAAAAGTGATGTCTACATCATTAACTTTCCCGTTTACAAAAGGACCAGACTGGTCAACCTCAAGAGTGGCTCCAACAACACACTCTTCCTCCTCTCTCGGGCACCGTCAACAATAATCATCAGAATCGCTGTCTTGACTTTCTGTTAATAAAAACTGTTGTGAAGCATTTTGCATTTGAACTCTTTGCTGCTTTTGCTGTTTTTGTGGTTTTATTACCTGTTCACTTCCCTGAAATCCCACGTTTGGATTATATTTTTGGACTCCCCCACAATTCGGAAAAGGTGGTTGTGGCAATTGGTCTTGGCGATTATTCACCTGTTGCTGTTGCTGTTGCTGTAACTGTCGCTGAATATTTAATTCGTTTAACCCCTGTTGCATCTGTAGCTGTCGCTGCAGGTCAACACCATTCTGCATCTGTGGATTCAATAAGGAATTCTTTAAGTTTTTAGGAGGATGAGGACACTCGTCTCTCCAATGTCCAATTTCGCCACAATTAAAACAAGGTAATCTTTGTTTCAACTCCTCAATTTTTGGGCTAAATTTCTTTGGGAAATTATTACTTTTAAACTTTCCTTGTATCTGGTTTGTATTTCCAGTTTGAACAAAATTAGTGTTCTTATTACCCATGCTGGCAATCTGTTGCTCAGCCACTTTTACCTGAGCCCACATGGCTTTCTCCTTGAGCTTCTTCTGTTTTACTTCTATTTCATCGCTGCAATATTTAGCCTTTCTTAGAATATCATCTACAGATAGTGATTGCCATCCGACAATACTATTTCTGATCATTTCTCCAATTTCCGGTTTTAGTCCATAAACAAATCTATAGACAAAATGGCTCATGTCTTTTTCGTCTAGTTTTTCATAACCACTGTATTGTTTAAAAATTAACAATAGTCTTTCATAAAAAGAATGAACTGATTCTTTAGTTTCCTGTTCTGTCCTTTCTATTTTAACCCAATCGACTTCTTTGGGTGGAATTTTGTTCTTCATCCAAACAATCACTTTTTCATAAAAATCCATTACAAGTGGATTTGGAGCACCTGTTTCTTTGATTCGTTCAGGTTCTGTTTTTGGCCAACTAATCGATATCTTGCATTCTGTCCAAAGATCTGATGGAACAACAATATCAAAAAATCCATCTAAATCAATCCACAGAACTTTTGACACTTTGATAAATCTATCGACTTGTCTGTACCACTCAACTGGTTTTTCCCTCAATTTCGGAAAGTCATTTGTAAATAACAGAATGTCCTGTCTCGACCAAGGGACATGAACATATCCTCCACCTGCAATTTCTCTCATTGGAAATTGTTTTGACAATTTTTCCAATCTTTCATCTTCCTTCTTTTTCGTCCATTTTACTCTCCATTTATTCAGTTCTCCTAGCTTTTTGATATAGACAATCAAATCTTTTATATGTACTATTCTTCCCATTGAGTTCAAACTCTCAATGTCACTTTCTGAAAAGTCTAATCTGTAATGTTTCGCAAAATTCTTTTGTTTGCTCACATCAATTTCAAGTTCTGCTGCTAGATCTTCTAGTTGATCATATTTATTTTTTGTTTTCCATTGTATGCTTTTGCAAATGAACAGTAGTTCATCATCTCGATAGTAATTTAAACTATCTGGACCGATTGTTCCAATTATTAATTCTTCGATATTCGCTTTTAATTTGGCCACATCAAGTTTTGGTGTGGTTACCCTGACTTCAGGACTCCCTATATCTGATATAGCACCCATTGGTGTTTTTGGAGATAAGTCCTCATTAAAGGTTAAATCAGGCATTCTCGAGTTAGAAGAGTTTATTTCAGATAAATCTGAATAAAATTTTTCAGCAGCCTTTTGAATTTCTGTATTTAAAGGAATAGTTAATCCTGTTTTGTTTGTTTCCTTTTGGTCAAATACAGGCTGAACAGGACCAATCGTTACTGGAACTGTCACAGCTTCCATGCCTGTTGTCATTCTTTTTATTAATTCTTCTTTAGATCTTAAATATTCATTATAATCAGCATCTTCAACATTTCTTGCCTCTCTTGTATAATCTTTTGGAGCTTCTCTTGCCCTTGGAGCCATTGTAAAATGTCTACCTTCATTTCGAACATTATCAAATTCTGGTCTTCTAGGAGTTTCAATGATTTCACAATTATTTGGATAAAGTTTAGGAGCTTCATTAATTGGAGGTGCACTCGGTGAAGTTTCAGTAGAAACCACCGGAGTAGACCATGATCTAGGAGGTCTCAAAGGCTGATTCTTTCTAGCAGTTGTATATATTTCTTCCATAACTGCATCCTCAGATTCACTTTCCATAGATTTCCCTGTAGGAGTTCCCATTACCATTTCCTGAATTAAATATAATCCTTCACTCATGTTTCCCTGTCTCCACATTCGTAATCTATCTTCATGAGTTTCTCTTCTCCAAGGTGGATTTTTAGAAGGTCTTTTAATTCCACTAGCTTCTCTTTGTAACTGATACATCTCGTCTTCCCACTCAACTAAAGCTTCAAATTGAGTTGGTCTCGGTTTCGGAACAAGAGCGTTCATTTTCTCTCGTAAATTTCTCAAGACTTTTACATTAAATGAACCATCATCAGGCCAAGTTAAAACACCGTCGTTCTTAGTATAGCGTTTCCAACTATCGAACCATAAGACAGTATGATATCCATATTCACCTTCCATATACGCTGCAGGTGTTTTATACTTATGAAGTAGTTTACCACCTCGCGTTTCGATTTTCTTATCAGGTGAAAATAAATTCTTAAACTTCTGAAATAATGTTGGCTTTTTCTCAACATGTTTAAAATGATAACTCATTTTTAAGAGTTAAATCTAATTCACAAAATCGTTCGTAAAATATTTCCGGGATGTTCCGCAAAACAACCAATCCGTGCGCGAAACACACCAACAAGCCAATGACAGTTGAGCTACGTCACTTTTCTGCTCAACCAATAAAATTGGAGTTTTTCTGAAGGACCAATCAGCTCACAGGTCGTCAGAGACTCAAGAGCCAATCAGAATATAGCTTGTGACGTAGGTCACCCAATCCCAGCGCGGCTCTGTGACGTACACAGCAGCTGCGGTTTCTCGTTTCTCACTCCTGGCGCTTACCCCTCCTTCACAAAATCTTTTCACAGCGCCATTTTAAGAACACTTTTCAGTGTAAATTAATTCTTAACAATGACTATAAGGACAACATCTGTTCGTTTCACTATTTAGGATAGTTTACATACATTCAAGTATCCACACTTCGGAATAGACGGCGCTATTCACACTAAGGATAATATTCAATTGTCAGTAGAGTAATCCTTACCCCACCCTTCTAATACGTATAATTATGAACTCGCTTTGCTCTGAACGCACCGCGAAGTGACAGTTCTAAGAGTTCCACTTGAACATAAAATACAAATCAAACTCGCACTTTCACACTGAAAATTCCCTAATTTCAAACACACATGAAATCCGTACAGGACTCTCACCTGTTTATAGAGATCATGCACCGTTAGCAAAATAACGACGTTATCCGTACAGGGCTCTCACCTGTTTATAGATATGAAACATGTACCCGTACAGGACTCTAACCTGTTTATAGATAATCATGCACCGACGCTAATTTACCCTTCACTCAAGCTCGGATATAACTAATACTCTTATCACAGTGAGTTTTATGGAAGGCGCTTTGTCCCTATTCTCATGCTGCTTTAATTTCTTAGAAAACCCTCACTATACAAGATTCACACCTAGCCCTAAAACTGTGTTGCTCGGCGACAACACTATGGTACACGGCGATACCTCTTGTGATACTCGGCGATATCACTACAAACAGAACAGATGGCTTGCGTGACTAATTTCTCGCCACACAATCTATACCGGTATAGCTTACAGATAGCACGAAAAACGAACTCAACATGTGTTAAAACATCGATCCTATTTCCATACCATAACACTTTAGTAATCCTTAGCAACCAACATATTACCTTGGTTACCCTTAGCAACCATCAATTTCTGCTACCAGAGAATTGATCCAGCGGCCTATAGAAAATATATCATAAACAACGCTACCCAACTTCATAACCTATAAACAAAATTCTATACTAAATTATGGACCCATTTATAAACCTGACATATTTTGGGCCTACTGAATCAGGTGGTCAGATTAAATCTATATACACATTATCTACAAACTATATACAATTTTATACATCTGCGGAAAGAATATTGTCATTAGAATAAAACCTAACTATTTAAACGACCACCATTGGTGACGTGATCTAGCTAATAGTAACCTACACTCCTGAATAATCAAGACCAGCTTGTTTGTCAAAAGTAAGATTTTATTTACTAAATTATGGTATATAAGTTGATAGTTTTATAAATGAATTTTATTAGCAATAAAGCAAGCATGATTGTAAAGAAACGTGAGAAAAATACAATTTAAGCAAGTGAATCAAAATTAAAGTGAATATTTAAAGTTTAGCATTTCTAAAACCTAAGTCCCTAACTAAGCTAAATAGATAGAAATTAAAGTAAAGTTCTTTGAGGATTCTTACGTGCTCCACGCAATGTCCGACAGCACTTCACCCTCATCGGAAAGTCAGAAAGCAGCAGCCAGCCCATCCCTAGGGGCATGACTTTTTATACCTTTCTACGCTAACTAAACTACGCACAGGAAAGTTTTCAGAAATCTTCGACGTCCCATTGGCTGAGAGTGACAAGTGACATGTCACCCACATTTCAAAAGTTCCATTAGGTCACTTTTCTTAAGGACCATTGTCTTTTCTGTATGCAACCAGGAGCTTCCTAAGTTGCAACAAATGTCTCATTGCTTCCAATTGACTTCCGCGGATGCCAAGTTAAGGACTGACAAAATGTTCTTTTTCGACCTTGGCCATGTCCGACAGAATGATGATAGCACGTCAGTTTTTGCTTTGTGAACGCAGCTTTTGACGAACATTTTATTTCAGAATGGGCGTCTCGTGACTTTTGCAGAAGTAAAATTCAACTTTTTGTAGCTCGAGTAGACTAGGCCCAAAAGCAGGCAACTTATGCTTTCTAGTATAAAACAAACACAAGAAAAGTATTAATGTAAGAAATAATGTAGATTCTGTATCCACCCCAAGATTTACTAATTAATTAACCCACCCGATTAATCAAATGTTACCTAGCCAATGCAAACAAATAAAGCAGCGTTTATATCTACCAGTCTTCAATAATCCATGAGACTTATATGCACCTAGAATAGTAGAAATGACATCACACAGACAAGGAAAAGCAAAACAAGCACATGCTTCTTTTATGTTTGCAGCAGTTAGTAATGACAAAAACGAAAACAATAAATTATTTTATTATTTTGCACGAACAAAAAGATGCAACAATTATGCACGTTTATGAGCACACATGTTAGTCCCCCCATGTGTAAAGTTTAATCTAAGTTGTATTATCATGACATATCACAAATCATTAATATTATTATTCATGTTATGGAAATGTGACTTCACGAGTTTAAACAAAATTTTGTTTTCTATCTCGCTCCATCAGACTCCAATATAATACTTTATTAGATCTCCCTGGAGGGCCAGTTCCGGTCTGCCGAGCCCTAATTCCAGCCGTAATCTTGTGTTCCTAGCGTTCCTGGGTACTTACAGTTTTGTGGGCTTTAACCTGCGCTGCTGCTATAAGTTTGTCTAAAGCTCCTGGAAATGCTTAGTGATCGTAGTTAATGGCCGGAATTCGTTTTGCCCTAAGGACCTTCAGCATGGGTTCTGCTGTGGGGCTAGTCAAGCGTTGACTTAGGCGTCTCATTGATAAAATTACTCTGTTGATTTTAGCAGTTAGATGTTTTGAATGAGCTGCCGATGTTGCCCTCTCATTTAGCCAAACTCCAAGATAGTTATAGGCTGCAGTGGTCACAATTTGGTGGTCTCTCAACTACCAGACCACTTGTTTTTTATGCAGGTATCTGCCAAATATCATTATCTTCGTTTTGCCTTGATTAACTGTCAGGAGATTTTCCTTGTTGTACTTCCCCAGCTCTTTAAGGGCTCTTTGGAGTCCCACCCTTGTGTGGTCCATCACTACGGTGTCATCTGCGTACTGTAGAATTGCCATTCTTCCAGTGCCCAATCTCGGTGGAACTAGACTTACCTCTTTCAGGGCTCCCCCCATGTCTGCTGTGTAGAGATTAAATAGTAGGGAGGCCAGGACACAACCCTGCTTCAGTCAATTGCTGGTTTCAACTTTTGCTGATAGAGCTATGGGACTTATCTTGACTTTCACCCAGGTCCCCTCATGGAGGGATATGATAGCTTTCAATAGCTTAGGAGGTACCCCTCAGGATGACTGTTTTCCCCAGAGTTTGCCCCTATCGACTTTAACAAAAGCCGTGTTGTAATCCATAAAACAGCAGAACAGTGGCGGGTGCCTGACTTTCACAGAACGTTTTGAGAAGTAGGCCAGGGCCATGATGTTATCTGTTGGTGCGCTATTTTTCCTGAAGCCGGTTTGGTAGAATGGTAGTATTTCATTGTTATTAGCCCAATCCTCTAGTTCTCTCAGTAGTAATTTGGCAAAAGTTTTGACTAATGCATCCAGCAGGGCCACTAGCCTATAGTTTGCGGGGTTGGAGTGGTCACCTTTCTTGTGAATAGGGAAGATGATAGATCCGTTCCATGAGTGTGGAATTACTGCTGTTGCATATGAAAAGATGTATAAGGAGGTGAGGACTGTGGAAAAGAATATTTGAACTGTTTTAAAAGCCATGGCTTCCGTAAATCCATCGCCCTCAAGCTTTGTTTGTCCTGCTTCGTCTGTGTGCTTGGGGAGAGTGGCTGTGTAGGTGCCTGTTCCCCGTTGTTCTTCGGAGGGGCTTGCTCTGTAGCTGGTATACCTCTGGTAAATAATCCCCTTACGTACACTTCCCACTCTGTGCTTGCAATGTTGTTCTCCTTGCTCCTAGGTTTAGAGCTCAGGCGGTTGATATACCTCCATAATTTAGCGTTTCCTTTAGCAGGGCAATACTGTGAGCCATTTTTGTTCCATCTCTTTCCTCTTCTGCTCACCTACTTTCCTCCTGAAGGTGGCTCTAAGTGCAACTATAGAGGCCTCCTCTGCCAATGTTCCTCCTTTCTTCCTTCTTCTAAGTGACTACATTAGCGCTCCTTTACATTGTCTCAGGTTCTTCGGTGACTGTGGGTTCTTTAAAGAATGGGCCCTGTGACAGAGAGTTTTTTTACAGTGATTTTTGCCCAGCTTCTGCCATAGGTCTTCTGTCAGTTCTTCCCAGAGACCGATCACCTCTGAGCCGTCCTCCCGTGGTCCATGAGCCTGCCATGTTGATGCCAGAAGTTGTCCATTTTATTCTTTTAATGGCTCTGAAACGTTTGTCCCCTGTGGTTTCTCCCATCATTTTCCGTAGCTCTGCTGCTTTCATTCCTAGGTTAAATCTTGCGCATAGAGGCCTATGGTCACTTTCCCCTCTATCATCGACCTGGAATTCTTCCAACCTATCAGCTGTTTTCTCGTTGATTAAGATATAGTCTATAGTGGATATATTCCGAAACTATGGTTTGGAGCACCACAAGGGTGATCGTAGTTTCATCAGGAACTGGGTTGAGTAGAGTTTAACATTTTTAAGAAGACAAAGCAATGGGCCTGCATTGTGCCCTTTATTTTGTTTTCCCGGGGCACTTTCCAAACCTCTCAAGTTAAAGTCTCCTGCGCTGATTACATTATATTGCTCGTATTTTAATATATCTTCCAGCGGGATGTATGACGTTACAACGCATACTTTTACAACGCATACCGTTACAACGAATTTTTTACAACGCAAAAACTTTTACAACGCATACCATTACAACGCATGTTTTTACAACGCAAGTACTTTTACAACGCATGCCATTACAACGTAAGTATTGGTAAGTATATAATATTTTTTTTTTAATTAATTGTAATTAATATAATTTAATTTAATTTAATTAATTTAATTTGTTTTTACCCTGTACCCCTGTACCCCAAAAACCCAAATTAACCCAGAACCCTAAAAATACCCCTGTACCCCAAAAACCCAAAACTGTCCCTGAACCCTAAAAATACCCCTGTTCCCCAAAAACTGAAAACTGTCCCTGAACCCTAAAAATACCCCTGTACCCCAAAAACTGAAAACTGACCCTGAACCCTAAAAATACCCCTGTACCCAAAAACTGAAAACTGACCCTGAACCCTAAAAATACCCCTTTACCCAAAAACTGAAAACTGACCCTGAACCCTAAAAATACCCCTTTACCCAAAAACTGAAAACTGACCCTAAACCCTAAAAATACCCCTTTACCCAAAAACTGAAAACTGACCCTGAACCCTAAAAATACCCCTTTACCCAAAAACTGAAAACTGACCCTGAACCCTAAAAATACCCCTTTACCCAAAAACTGAAAACTGACCCTAAACCCTAAAAATACCCCTTTACCCAAAAACTGAAAACGTAAAAAAAAAAAAAAACATATAAAATATTAAATATAATTATATACTTACCAATACTTACGTTGTAATGGCATGCGTTGTAAAAGTACTTGCGTTGTAAAAACATGCGTTGTAATGGTATGCGTTGTAAAAGTTTTTGCGTTGTAAAAGTTTCGTTGTAATGGTAGTGCGTTGTAAAAGTTGCGTTGTAAAGGTTGTTTCCCCTTCCAGCATATTGGTAAGAGATTCCATACTGGCAGTAGTTTGTGTCGGGTTGATGTAACAGTTTATGAGCAGCAGATTAAACGGCAGGTGGCCCTCCCTTAACCTAGCGATTGTCATTGCTTTCAGGTCAGGGGAGTTTACTCTTATTTTTGTGGGCTTGAGTTCTCTTGCATGGCTTATAAAGATAGACGTCCGAAGATGTTTTTTTGTTGTTGCATTAATCTGATGTTCGTGAAAGCCCACTATGGGTGTTGATGTCATTGAACAAGTTTCTTGACAGCAAATAATGTCCCCTTTTGCAAAGTAGCCCTGTACTTCCTTGGTCCCTGCTTTTTTGTTTAACCCTGCAATGTTCCATGATATGAGGGTTAATTCTTGAGGGAGGTCTGAGTTTTGACCTAGGTATTGATCTTCCTGCACCAACGTTGCCATTCCTTCTCTAGCGAGGACCTTGCTTTGGCTAGGGGTGCTGTTGCCAGCTTTCGTCTCTTGTAGCCTGTTTCATTTGACCCATTAGTACTCTTCGCAGGTTGTCTCTTGGAAAGATAGAAACGTTTTTGGTGTTTTAGAGTGATCATTAATGTATTCTCTCATTTCCTGTTGTGGGTGGTGCCTTTCAGGATTGATGTAGGCTCCGGCCCCTCTATTTGAGGTATGAGGATGAAGGGATAATTAGGTTGAGTGGGCTCTGTAACTTCTATGCCCCAACTTGCGAATTGTTGGGCTTCACCAAGGACTGCCAGGTGGAGGGAACACTGGCAAAAGCCCAGGACGGTTGAATCACCGTGGCTGTCTCCTTGTGACCTTTTGAACTTTCGGTTGTGATCTGAGATAGTGATTTGACATGGCCAAAGAGTCGGAGTATATTAGTTCTGTTTAAGATGTCGTGAGGCCCTTCCATGTGGTACCTGGGGGTAAGCGCTACCTTGTATAAGGTAGACGGTTCCGCAAGATTTATTGTTTGTGTAACCCCCCCATTGCACTTGCTGCTTGATCTAAAACTGTGGGGGGGGGGGGTTGATCAAGGTTCGCCAATGTTGTTCATTTTCCACCCTGTTGTTATTTCCCAGCTTGCTAGCAATATGCTTTTGTTCCATCACCGGGGATGTAGTGTGCTCCATGGGGCCTTTGTGACCCTCCAGTTCCAATAGGTCATAGAGCCTTATTTGAGTGGCGGCATCCTCCTTACCCATGCTGACCTTACTTGTTATCGCCTGGACGGCCGTTGATGTTAACACTGCTAGTGGTGAAAGGTCAGCCTGATATTCTTGAACACTGCTGTGTTGTATTACGTCTTCCCTTTCTCTTTCTTCATCCTTTTCTATGTCTGCCGACGGGAGCTGGCTCTTGATCTTTTGTATGGGATTAAAAATCGGGTAGAGTGGAAGTGAGTTGCTTTTCTCCTCAGGTCTATTGCTGTTCAGCATTGCCGGCAGGATGGATCTTCTTTTCATTTTTGATCTCTTCAGCTGTTTCTTCAGCTTTTTCTTCACCCTCCTTGTTAGGGGTCCTTCTGTTCTGGCTTCTGTTTCCCCCTCTATGGTCATTTTCTGCTCTTCGGCTTCCTTTGTAACCGATCTTGCCAGAGCTTCCTCTGTGCCACTCTTTGTCTGGGGTGCTAGAGTCTCTTGACTGTTCTGCTCATTCTCTAAGGCTTTTATTTCCATTTCCCTTGCTCGTCCATGTTCTCCCTTGCAGGCCACTTTGAGATTGCCCTTTTCCAGTGATTCCATTGTTCCTGGTGTTTTTAATGATTCACCTCTGCTCTTGGTTAGTGCCACTATGTCCCCCAATATTTCTGGCAATTCGGCCCACTTTTCTATTATGTCGGCACTTGAGCTTGTCCAAGCTAT
Source organism: Lissotriton helveticus (assembly GCF_964261635.1). Lineage (NCBI taxonomy): Eukaryota > Metazoa > Chordata > Amphibia > Caudata > Salamandridae > Lissotriton > Lissotriton helveticus. Next base: position 339,752,142 of record NC_136065.1, read on the forward strand.
CATTGCCTGATTATATTTGATTGTTACCTCCATTTCGTCCAATTTGCGGCCCTGCTTCTCTAGGCACTGGGCTATTGATTGTAGAAGGTCAACTTGGATCTCCATTTTAGTTGCTTGACATATCAGGGCCTTAGCTATTGACTTCTGTGCTTCTCTGATTGTTGTCAGAAGGAAGGGGACTTCTTGCACGTCTTGCTCATCTCGATACTTCTGGTCTGTTGAGACGGACATCCCTGCTTGTTTATTGCCCTGATTTTCTGCCACTTCCCCTCTCCAGATGAGGAGGGGGGTGAGGTCCAAAGTCCTTTCAATTGTCTGCTTTAACTTTTGTAAAAAGGAGTTGGTGAAATCTCCTATCTCTGGTGAGTCACGGCGTCGGCTTCCAGTAGATGAAACCATTTAACTTAATCGTGAGATGTCTCGTGGGCTGCTATGCGTTGGATCTTTGCCCTCCATGACTTCCAGCATGTCTTCCTCCTGGGGTCGATGGATCAAGGCTTTGATTGGTGAAAGGCTGTGTATCAAGTCAATGGGCTTCCTTCTAACCCCAACAACTGTTGTGAGCCTCCCGGGGTCATAGTCACCAATCCTTTCTTTATATATTGTGCTATTTTCCTCTGCATCTTGTGCTTTGCACCCTCTAGTCTGGGCGAGTTTTGATCTGCCTGTGCTCGTGTATCCCGTGCCTTGGCCTGGTCCTGGCCCCCTTCATTGGGCAGGAGATGGCCTCTTCCCCCGGATGTTTTTTTTTTATATCGAGCTGCCTGATGAGTGCCTGGCCGGGTCGAGATGCTTGGGGGTTACTCGCTGTGAACTCTTCGGCTCTTCAGCCCCCCGGCAGACATACCAGTGGGTGACGAGCTGCCTGGCGTCTGAAAATAATTGGTGATGAGCCCTTGTTGAAAGTAAAGAAAAAGGGGGCTCCCGTTGTGCGACTCTTGTCTAAAGTTCTGAGCCGTACTCCTTGTGACCCTAGTTGTTTGGCCCTTGTGGGCTTCTTTATCAGAGTCAGTGTCCATCCTCTTTGGTTTAATCAGTTTTCCCTTAAGCATTGTCCTCCTCGCAACCGGAGAAGATATTTGAAGGTATCTGTAGGTGTTTTGGGATTCGTAAAAGTCTCTCCCTTAGTTTTTTGAACAGTTTTTTGGGGGGGGCACTGTTTCCTGTGATCACTCTTCTAAATGCGCTGCCTAGGCCGCTCTCCTCGCCACGTAGCTAGGCTAAGCCAAAAGTGAAATGCCTTGACTCTGCCTTTGTCCCTTTGAAAGCAACCACTGGAGACTAAGGGCCAGATGTAGGTCGGCAAATACCGGTCGGTAACGGCCGATTTTGGCCGTTACCGACCGGTATTTGAAAATGGAGATGTAGGGGCCTTCAAATATACAGAATCTGTAAATTTACCGAGTCTGTAAATTTACCGATTCTGTAAAATACCGAATCGGTGAATATATCGAATCGGTAAATCCAGATGTAGGTGGCACTTCAAACAGTGCCACAGGCCATTACCGATTCGTTATTTACCATGTAATTCTATTGCATGGTAAATAACGAATACCTGTGTACATGCACATCTGTGCATGTACACCTGTGCCATACATGCCCTAAGGGCATGTATGTGTGTCACATGGCACACAAGCCCAAATCAGGGGTGCAACAGGGTGTCAAAGTGACACCCTGTCACCCTTGCAAAATCGGTAATTTTACTGAATCAGTATTTACCGATTCGGTAATTGACATTGATTCCTATGGGCCTGTAGGCCCATAGGAATCAATGGCAATTACCGAATCGGTAAATACCGATTCTGTAATTACCGAATCATACAGATTCGGTAAAAATTACGGAATTTTTACCTACATCTGATTTACCGAATCTAGAATACCGAATCGGTAAAATTCGGTATTATAGAGTCGGTAAATCAGATTTACCTACATCTGGCCCTAAGTCCTAAAAAAGGTCAGAGACATGCTGAATCAAGGAACCTGGCATGCTTTCCTGCAAGACATGAACAGGGGAAGTGGTCCGGAATAGGAACGCCTCATGCAGCTGTGGATAGTACTGCCCTAGCTCAGTGTTGCTCACGAGCGCCTTGTTCTACAAGGCCTCAGGCTGGTGATCCCCGAAAAAATGACACAGAGGGTGGCAGAACTGGTCCATGGGGGCATTAGGGGGTGGCCATGATGAAGGCTCAGTTGCGGGAGAAAGTGTAGTTCCTAGGGCTGGAAACAGTGGGGGACGTTCTGGTACACCAGTGTCCAATTTGTCAGATAACAGGAAGCCCCGAACTGCCAGCTCCAATCATCACTGAAGAGCCAGCAGGTACTCCCTGGTCCTAAGTAAGCATGGATTTTGGCAGCTTCCCCGATGGAAGACTCACTATGCTCCCTTAGACAGCCACTTGAATGTCCATATCATAGAGATTATTGAATCAACAGTATTCACAAACATGGCACCGGCCATGGAAAAGGTTTTTGCTTTGTTCGGCCTTTCTGATGAAATCAAAACAGACAAAGGTATGCGCTTTCAGGGTTCTGAGTTTCCACGTAGGCATTCGGCGCTCCGCTTAGAGCGCGGAGTTCGTCAAAAAAACTCTGCTGACCACTCGCAGAGCAGAGTTCACTGGTGCCCTGCGCCAAGCACAGTTTTTAGGTTTTGCCTCGCCAAAAAGATGCGCTCTGCGCATCTTTTTCGCGCAGGCGAAAACCTGATGAGAATTGTAGTGTGCTTTGGGTCGGCCCTCCTCATTCATTGGCTGGCTCCGTAAATGGAGCCTTGCCATTGGACGAGGGGCCTGTCCGTCAATGCCGGACCAGACACGGGGGCGTTCCCGACATTCTTTGGCTTTTGCCGACGTCACGCGACGTCAGCCGAAAGCCGGGAACGCCCCCGAATCTGGTCCGGCCGGGCCGCAGGCAAGCGGGAAGTCGGCGCCGGTCTTTCTATGCCAGGAGAAAGGAGTGCAGCTGCCAGCGAGGCCCCGGTGCAGGAGAGCCCCGCCCGCGGCACCCGAGAAAAGAGCCCCGGCAGAGGTAGGACACCGTAGGGTAGGGCTCCCTGCTCCAGGCGGCCTCTTCCCTGCTTCTCACCTCTCTCCTCCCGCCTCCTTCACCTCTCTCCTCCCTCCCCCTCACCTCTGTCCCACACTCCCTCCTCCTCCAGCTCCCCCCTGTCCTGCGCAGAGTTCCGCTTTCGTCAGCAGCTCCTCGCCCTATGGCGGAGCACGGCCGAGTTCACTCTCAAGTCACAGCCGCAGGGCGACTCCACATCATCCCTTGTTGGACTTTTATTTCCCTGGTCCGGGATCTGTGGCCGCGCGGGGCCTGAGGGGGCCTCCCTTGGCTGTCAGTCACTGACATCAGCAGAAGCCCCCTCTCTCTCTCTCTCTATTTAATGCTAGAATTATTAGTGCGCCAGCCCGTCCAAGATTTATCTCGCAAAGCGCTTGCGGTGCCTCCTGGTTTCTTCGGGGCGCTTTAGACTCAACTACAGACTCCAATCCAAACTTGGCACACATTCCAAAAGTAGATCAACTATCAAAAGCCTGGTCTACGCCTTCGAAATAAGACACACAAAAGCAAGCAAGCAGCATTCCACACAAAACAAAACACTTCCAAATATCTACATGACAGTAACAAAACAGGGGTGTCCCCTAAAAATATAGGTAACAAAACCAAACGGCAAATCACACATAAACAAACAGAGGCTTCAATTACATAACACCACGCACTTTTTCAGGGCACACACTAGATCACCAAAGATAACAAACACAAATATTCCCCACAATCAGCACACTCGCAAAAACACAGTGTACACGCAAAAAAAGCTTCGAGAGGTCATATAAGGCAAGCATACCCTGTGCAAAACGTGATATGTGCTCACAAAACACAGTTTACTCTGACAGATACGTGGTAAACACTCACAAAACACTGTGCACTCCCTAATACTGTCTAAATTCTGGGGCGCATTTCATACACTGACCAGAATAATCACCCAGAAATATAGTGCGCACTCACCAAAGGTGCCGGATAACACTTAGCGGCCGGAGGGGGGAGGGGGAGGGGGGGGGGGGCACATGCCCAGAACTCGCGGACCTTCATGTACATCACCACAGAAGAGACAGACGTGGCACCGCACACTGAAAGGTCTCTGACGCAGAAGTAAAGCGCACTCTATCGTCCATGCGGTTTCTTGGCGCTGAACTACGATTGCCGTTCCTGAGAAGATGTAAGACTGGAACCACTGATTGTACGACTGCAGACAGGCCTCATTGGTGGGTGCACGGTGCCACCCAACCGCTGCTGACGAGGAAAACCCTGAATAGTGTGGCGAATGGGTGCCCACTCTGCACGCTGGGATTGTTAGGGCGACTAGCAACAGCAGCCCGCCGCCAGTGGTAAAACGAACCTTTACTCCTCTGCCCTGCCCGAAAACTAACACGAACTATGAACCCAGAACTTAAAGTAGATGCCAACTTTCTTCTTAAACCTCAAAACGTTTGGTTAAAATATAGATGCGTTTTGAACATCAAATATTTCAACATTCAAGCATTTTCGCTTTATGTTTTCGGTATTTTCGTCAACTGTTTTAGTTCTTGTAATTATGAATGAATGGATGTTAGATCTAAGAACATTAGCTTTGTTTTCACACCACTGTTTTCAGTGATCGGAAATGCTAATTTCTGACCCATTTTAAAGAGCAAACTGGCTAATCCCGATATCTCGACATATATGCTATTTTTGGGTGTATTAGGGTGTTTGCATGGCACCTCGGGCAGGCCACGCCAGAATGCCCACGTCATAACAACAGTAACATAGGTCTTTGCTTCGCGCGCAGCTTATGGTAAGTCATATATGTCTAGTCCCCCAGCCAGCCTCGTTGCCTGCTTGTGCCTCCGTGTGCCCCTGTTGCCTGCTTGTACCTCCGTGTGCCCCTGTTGCCTGCTTGTGCCTCCGTGTGCCCCTGTTGCCTGCTTGTGCCTCCGTGTGCCCCTGTTGCCTGCTTCTGCCTCCGTTTTCGTGCCATAGACAATAATATTGATGCATTAACCTCAAGCCTGGATGTTGTCAAAAAGCGGGTGGTTGCACATGAAACTTGCCTGGATGTCCTGGAAAACAGATTGTCGCGGAGAAGCCTCGTTGCCTGCTTGTGCCTCCGTGTGCCCCTGTTGCCTGCTTGTACCTCCGTGTGCCCCTGTTGCCTGCTTGTGCCTCCGTGTGCCCCTGTTGCCTGCTTGTGCCTCCGTGTGCCCCTGTTGCCTGCTTGTGCCTCCGTGTGCCCCTGTTGCCTGCTTGTGCCTCCGTGTGCCCCTGTTGCCTGCTTCTGCCTCCGTTTTCGTGCCCCTGTTGCCTGCTTGTGCCTCCGTTTTCGTGCCCCTGTTGCCTGCTTGTGCCTCCGTTTTCGTGCCCCTGTTGCCTGCTTGTGCCTCCGTGTGCCCCTGTTGCCTGCTTGTGCCTCCGTGTGCCCCTGTTGCCTGCTTGTGCCTCCATGTGCCCCTGTTGCCTGCTTGTGCTGTGTGGGTGTGTGTGGAGGGCTCTGTGTAGCTGTGTGTGTGGGAAGCTTTGTGTGGCTGTGTGTGTGGGGGGCTGTGTGGGTGTGTGTGTGGGGGGTCTGTGTGGGTGTGTGTGTGGGGGGTCTGTGTGGGTGTGTGTGTGGGGGGGCTCTGTGTGTGTTTGTGTGTGTCATTTGCGAGAGATAAAGCTAGTGGCATTGTAAATGGCAATGCCATTTATTTATGTTAAAAAAACATAAATAAAAATAATGTCAAGAGCAATGCCAATAGCTCTAACTTTAACAAAGGCAAAACCATTGCATTGTAAATGCTTGTTTCTCTGGCTGTCAAACTTGTTAGTGGGCACGCCTATTTTTGGTCCTCTTTCCCGTCAGTGCCAGCAAGAATCTGTCCGGAAGGGAGTGGAACAAACCCTGGCTAGTCACCAGGGCTGGCGCTAGGCATGGGCAGCGTGGGCGGCTGCACAGGGCCTCGCACTCAGCCCACCAGCATGGGGCCACGCACCAGTGATGTGTCCTGTTGTTTCCCTGGAGAACCTTTACAAATAAAGGTGTCGCCTGAAATTAAGGTCCATTGGAGGGGGCCCCCTCCCTGGGCCTCATGGATGGTGTCCGAAGGCATAGGGGAGGGAGACGGAGACGCTCCCTCAATTGCAAGGAAACCATTCACAGACACTGTTGGGGGCCCATTGTCCAGCATTTTGGCGCCCCCACAGTTTTAACTTTTAGACCACAATCAATTCTCACACCTATCGGACTGAAGGTGTGAGAAATGCTTGTGGAGTAAAAGTTAAAACTGTGTGGGCGCCAAAATGCTGGACAATGGGCCCCCAACAGTGTCTGTGAATGGTCTCCTTGCAGGGGGCCACTTATGTAAATTAGAGGGGGCCTCGCAGGTTCCCTTTTAGCCCAGGGCCACGCAAATCCTAGGACCGGCCCTGCTAGTCACCCCCGAGGCCAGGGGAGACCCCGACAAGCTAGCCAGGGTGAATGGGATGCACTGCCGAGAGAGCCAGGTGTCCTGGGGTGGGTCTAGTAACGCGGACTAGCTGAGCCTTAGAGCAGCCCAAAGATCTTGTTGGAAGCTGGTGGTGCGTCCCTTGCAGGTTGCAGTCCATCTGACGGCATTAGGTCACTTACTAGAACAGCGGAAAAAGGCAGCAACAGAGGGATCCCATTCCTTCCCCTGACCCAGTGGTGATAAAGGGCCTACCTGATGCCCTGAGATATTTGGTGCAGTGTGGCTCCCGCATCCTCGTGCACAGAAGCGTCTTCTCCAAGTGCTGCACCGACGAGGAACCTGGACTGTCTGGTGGTGGTAAGTTGCTCTGATGCTGTAAATAATTGATTTCCTGGCTGAACACCGCATCCATACAGAACACTGCAGCCAAACTCGTCCTCGGCATACCTCGATACAAACACATCCCCCAACACCTGCGTAACCCCACTGGCTCCCCATTGAGAAGAGAGTAACTTTCAAGAACTTACCCACGCCCGCAAATGCCTTCACTACACCAGACCCCAATATCTCAATGATAGAATTTCCTTCCACGTACCCAAGAGGAACCTCCAATCCGCCGACCTCGCTGAACTCACGCGCATCCCCAGAGCAAGAATGGGTAAAAGAACCTTCTCCTACATCGCGGCCAAGACCTGGAAGGAGCTCCCGATCGACATCAAACGCGCCCCAACCCTGCACATCTTCAAGACTTTCCCTCAAGACCTGGCTCTTCGACTGACCGGAGCGTGCTCCCCCCCTCCAGCGCCTTGAGACCCTCACGGGTGAGTAGCACGCTTAAAATTCCCTGATTGATTGATTGACTGTAATGCAGTATAAACAAGCGGGCACAGGCTAATGCTAGTTGCACAATCCAACTCCAAGCCCAGTAAATGTTGCAACGAGGAAATAATGACGCCATCACAGCTCAGATTGAAGGGTTATAAAGGAATGTGTGTGATGGTGATTGCTGACTGTTGTAAATGTTGTCTATACTCTTTACTAAATGCAGGTATGCCTATTTGGGGTATTTTCTGGCCACCTAGTGGCTAATATAATGTTTACAACTCATGAAGAAAATTCTCTTTTATGTCTCTGCGATACAGAAACTTACTCCGCTGAAGTTTGCGGAGTTTTTTGGTAACTCCACGGAATTCCATGGACGAAACTCTGCAAGCTTCTCCCACACCTAGTTTCAAGATTTGCTTGGGCATCTGAGCATCGAACATCAGCGTATCACCCCACAATGACCGTAAGCGAATGGGGAGGTTGAGTGATTCATGCAGACCCTAAATAAAATATTACAAATCGCCACTTATGAGGGGACCGGTCCCAAAGTCAGCATACACTGGTTCTTGCAGGAATATCAAGAGACCATTGCACCACTCAATGCCCCTCATGGGCTTTGAAGTTGAAAGGGCACAGAAGAAGGGACATGACTCTCATACATCCGAAATGGACTCAACACGAAGATGATATGGAAGATGCTCAAAATTGACAACGCCAAAACAATGCAAGGGCAAGTAACCACAGAAGGGCAGAGTCGAGACAACTGGAGCGGGGAGATCAAGCAATCTTAAAAGACTGCAGGTGTCAGATTCCTATACCAAAGTAGCAGTTCCCAGGAACAGGCCATGAAATACAGTAAAGTTACAGGGTGAGGCATGTGTGAAAATACACTAATTCTGGGGAAGGACTTCATGTCCCAGAAGCCTCTGAGGCAATGTAAATGTGCTTCAGCTATAACACTTCTCACCTGATAATAGGTGCTTAAATACCTCCCCTTCTTACTCCCTGGTGCTTGCAAAGACTGTTTGGGTCCTGGGTTTGTGCTTTCATTTTCGTCTGCACTGAGTGCTTTCCTGACTCTGTCTCCTGCAGCTTTTCTGTGTGGGTGTGTTTGCCGAGTGCTTCCAGGATTATGATTGCGGCGGAGTTCCTTGTGCTGGGTGCTTGATTCTAACCAGCAGGGATTCTGCAGGTAAATATTTCTCTGCTGGCTGCTTACACCACGTTGGCATTAAACCCCTCCACTCGAGACGAACTCTCCTGCGTGGTGTTATTTGGTGGCTTATCTTGTTCTTTAACATTCCTGGCATGAGCACTGACTTTTTAGGTCTCGCTGAGTCAGCGCGCATGCGATGCTCTGCGAGACATTTAGTAGGTAAGTTTTTAAAGTGCTACTGGCTGGCAGCCGGCCAGCCAGTCTTTCACGGGTCATTAGCACCACTCGGCCGCACGCTGCGCAGCCGCCATCTGCCTTTATCTCTTCAGACATGGTAAACTTGGTAGCAATGTACCATATTTTCTTCCTCCGCTTCCTTGATCTCCTCCGTCCTCTCTAGAAACATTTTCCTTCATCTCTATCAAGCTGCTTCTTCCCTAGTTCTTCCTGTCAAACCTCCTTTCATTCAATGCCATCTTCTTTGAGTTATTTTCACTTACACTCCAGTGTCACCTCATTTCACCTGGTCTTTCAACTACAGCCCTCTTACCCGTGGCCTCTCCTAGAGCGACCACCGCACGACTCTTGCCTGTTCCTCTCCTGACTCCCCTCTTTATCTTCTTTCTCTCGCTTGTCTCTACCTCACGTCCCTCCCTTTTCTGCCCCTCTTCCCTTCACCTCCCTCTCAAAATGCTAGCACCCCCTGCAGCCGCCCCTTCACCTCACACCGCTCCCCCTATCCCAGGGGCGTAACACAGGCCTCCCGCAGCCATCGCCATGCGGGGGGGCCCGAAGCTCCAGGGGGCCCCCTCGGCACTGCACTCTGTCCGGAGAGCTCCTAATTGAACCCGGAGGGGGCCCCTCTACATACCTTGCAGGGAGGCACCCTCAATTTATGTTACGCCAGTGCCCTATCCCCACAGCTCCTCCCCGAACACCCACAGTGCATTCCACATCTTGCTTTGATTTCCATCTATGACGTCACATCCCCTCACTTCCTCCTCTCGGACCAGAGTACCCCGCTGCAACGAGCAGACTCGAGCCTCGACACCCCACCTGGGGAGAACTCACAGCAGGTCTGGCCATAGAATCGGTTTATTTCTTCAGGTGCTATTTTTCTCACTGTTTATTCACTATTCATCTGAACATCTTTATATTTCGGTCATTGTATTATAAGTTATTTAAACAGTATATATTAATTCTCCGGCGTGACCCTTACCTTTGCTGTTTGTAAGATTGTGTTCCATTGCTGCATGCAGAGTTGTCATTTACCCATGAAGTGGATTGGCTTTGCAGACAGCCCTCGTTTTCACCCAATAACATCTCTAAGCTTGCTGGGGTTGTCAAGACATTTACCCATTACAATTATGCGCCTAGAAGTCGCAGAATGCTAAAACAATTGGATTTAAAACTGAAACTTGTTTAAAGTCACCCTCGTGAATTGGGGCCATTCCACACTCTGTATGATAGCGAGTGATCAGGTGACTTCAGGTCACATGGGGAAACATGTTACAATTCCTGGATTTTTAGTCAACACTCAGTGCATTCTGGGACGTGTAGTCTCAGTTTTCATTAAGTAAATCACTTGGGATACCACTCTCCATAACAATGACCATCTGCCTTTCTTAGCTCTTCAGAGCGCTTCTCGCTAGCGCTCCAGTTTTTACTCGCACCTTCACTTCACCTTTACTCGTTCCTTATAATAGTTTATTGTATTTTCATTCAGTCACAGGAAAAGTTCTGCATGTTTATGCACTAAACCTCAAATTAGAAAATTCCATACTTTCTATTCCTGTCTTGCAAGGCACTGGCATGATGACTGGCTTTTAGAGACAAAAAAGACGATGTAATTTGCTGAACATGCGTTGACAAGTCATGTGAGGGTGTAGCAAGGCACATGATTCCTTAGAAAATGGCCAAAGGATATAAAAATGGTGCTGAAAAAGCTTGCTAGAAATTATTTTGTGCCTCCATTTTTTTGCCATTGCTCTAGCTTACAATTCTAGCAAAGTGCCAACTGTTTTGCAAACTGTGAGAGCACTATCGAGTTGCCCAAAAATGTTTTTTGAAATTTTATTGGCAGATGAAAGTACGAGGCATAACATCAAGATTAAACATTTCCAAAAGTATCCGTTTGTATTTCAGTTACTTCAAATGTTTTTATTACGGATTAGAATTGAAACGCAAGTGTCAGGTGGAAAAGCATTCAAATTTAAACAAGCATTGCCTTAGCCAATAGGTCTCGACTTTGTGACCTTATAAGTGTTTAGCCATGCAACAGTTGATGTTGGTGCACCAAGGATATTGTGCTGCATAACTACTCATAAGGTTCCAGAAGCGAAACCTATTGGCTATGCCAATGCTTGTTTCTCATTGCCGACCAGCCCTTAGGAATGGTTGATTTTACCTTGTTTAAACCCGAAGACACAGTGTGGTAAGTGACACACCCTCTTCCTCCTGGGATTCTCCTTGCTTCATTTATGTGACTGCAGTTTCATTTTGTTTGGATTAAGGAAAGCTGCCTTTCAATACATTATTTTCAAGACTTCCTAAATTGCGCTCCCAAAACGGAGCGCTAACTCCTGATCATTGTGCTATAGGGCTTACTTGCTCACATTGGATCATCCTCCTATTAAGTATTAAGAGATATATATATTTTCTTATAGTGCTACTTTTTGAGAGAATTAATCTCAGGATTTATTGAATGTTCCATTATATTTTTTTTCTGCCCGGTATTTGATGTATGAAGCAAGAGGAACGCTTCCACCTTTAATCAACTAACTGTCCGGCTTCATTGGTGTGTCGCATGAGTGAGTATTAGAAGTGTGAGGAGTAAGGCAATAGGGAAGTAAGCATAAAGGGTTGTTCCTACTGCGATAACCTTATTGTACTATTCCTTTATCTGCAGGTTGCACTCCCCTTGGTTGGCATTCACTGATAGCCATATACGCTGATGCAGATTCAGCTAGAGGGCCATCCTGTGTTCTGCAGCTGTTCTTTATTATTTTATCCACTCCCCTTTCCCCTGCGTATTCGTCTTGTAAGGCCGTTCTAACTTGTCCTTTGAGGAAATACGAATGGGGAGGTGTCGGACAATCAGCTCTTCATTGCCACGCCGACCAGAAGGTGCAGGTTAGTGGTTATGCTTTGACTGATCTAACTTCAAAAAGGGGGTGGTGATGGACAGAGTATCTGAGATCTAACAGCAGGCCTGGCTGGAAGTTCAGGACACCATTTAAGCCAGAGGTATGAGAAGTAACAAGAGTAGAAGGCAAGTTGATATTGATATCAGCCAAAAAAGGGTAGGAGACAATCAGTTGCAACATATCATGATTCAAGACAATGAAGAGGTCTGGTCAGCAGAGCATGGAGGAAGAAAAACCCTGATGCTCAGCCGCAACATGTTGGGATGTCTCTGGAAATTAGCAACAGGTGAAGAGGGATGAGGCGATTTCCAAGGAGAAAGCAACTAGAAAGTGGCCCAGACCGCTCTCAACATCCGCAATATAAACTGAGGCCCTACCCCAAGCCGAACAAAGATTCAAGGACTTAGTGAGGAACATCCTGGAATGGAGTTCAGACCTAAATGGGGAAGGGATGTAGTGAGCCATACGGACTCTTTTGAGGGAAACCCACTGCCCAAGATATGCACACAGTGCATCCTCTGGCTGGGCGTAGCCAAAGGCTATAAATAAAGGGGTCTCAGACCGCACGTGGTCTTGGCCCGCTCTACAACTAAGAGTTGAAGTGTAAAATTGCAACAGCGCACATTATCCAGGTTGTACCTGCAGGCCACAGCACATACTTGTACAATAAGAATGACAGACAAAGATTCTCTTTTCAATGCTGTATATAAGAATTAATAGGCAAATGCAGAAGAGTGCAATGAGCAAGTTTAGCAGCAAAGCATATAAGTCATAAGTACATAGAACTCAGTACACATAGATTTGTCTTCTAAGATGGAAAATAAGAGGTCTCTCTTGCCAACAGGATTCACACTCTTATATAGGGCTTTAGACAAAGACATTCATACATTCTCTGAGAATACATGATTGTCAGGGTTTTGGACCAATTAGAAACATTCTAGAAGAAACATTTAACTACAGAATACATTCGAAGATTTTCTCAACATAGTGGTACATTGAGTTTCACCATTCTCACAGTTTTAGCTGCACAGTTAAGCTGGTACATTGTTAACATATCCTGGGACATTAAGAACAGTTCTTGATTCAGCAGGATGAGGACATTTCCCTGAGAACACTTTCTGCTTTTAGAAGTGAAAACTGGACTACTTTTAATTAGAATCAGAATCAGCAACAGTCATCACATGATATATTGTGACTTTGAGACAAGATAGAGGGTAGTGTAAACACAAGTCAATTTTAGCACAAGTTCAAATCGTAATGCTCTTTATATTGACAGAAAATCTACACTCACTACTCCGCCTCTGATGATTTTAATGATCGCCCAAATTCTTTATTACAGTACATCATTCATCAACTTTGGATTCTTCTGCTTAGTCTCTCCTAGGTCTTTCAAGGTGTCATAAAGCTTGCTTTGCATTTCTTCAACCTAGACGTCGAGTCTCCTCCGCTTTCTTCCTCTTGTTGCTGACAGCTTCTTATACCCACAATTCATTCCCTTCTGTGATGAAATTCCTTTTCAAAATTTCAAAAAGATGTACACACATGCAATTCCAATTAGTATGATCAAAAGAGGGGTTAATTCCTTCTTCAACACAACTAAGCCACTCTTCTTTCTTGACAAATCCCTGTTTCTTCCAGCTCAGATAACTTGTCCATTATGTTTGTAATGTTAGTAATATAGCTGCTTAGCTGGTTATCTATGCAAGCAATATATGCAAAGCATTCTCGAGTATGAATGACTTTGCAAACTCAGCCTTCCTTCATGGGGAGCAAGTCCAATGCAAGGCTATTTTGCATCATCATAGCTCTCATTGCTAGCAATTCTTTATTAATCACGGTCATTGCACCTGCATTACTAGCTGCGAATTTATCAACGAAAGTAGACAATTTTGTAATCTTTACATCTTTTAGAGGTACTCCTATGGAGGGTCTGAGTGTCCCGAAAATATCACTAAGAATCTTCTTAAAACTTTGCCTACTTTGCCTAATATGTTGCTCAAGTGGAAAATCTAACTCATTAGTATAATAGATCAATTCATCTACAGGTGTCCCCTCATCTTGGTTAACTTTGCAGGTTACCTCATAGATGCTATGATTAGTAGTGCTCGTATTAGTCACATGGGTAAAGAACTTCATCATATACTCACACTGATCCATTGATTTTGACCCGTTGTGAGGGCAAGAAATGTGTTTAGTAGCGAATAGATACAGATTTTCTCCAATGACAACATGGTCCATGAATTTGCAAAACCCTGCACAGAGACAGCAGACATTCCCCCCTCTGAAGACCTCTGTGACAACCTTGCGAGGTTCTTCCACCACAAAATCAAGGAGATCGACGACAGTTTTGCAACCCAAAACCCACCCACCCCACCTGAACCACCGCACCCAATGATTCCTGACCCTGCCCAACTGGACCACCCTCACCTGTGACGACACCCTCAGGATTATGAAGAGCATCCACTCCGGAGGCTCCTTGGATCCCTGCTCTCACCACATCTTCAACAGAGCTGGCAGCTCCATCACCCCCAAACTCTGTGGTTCCATCAACTGCTCCGTTGAGTCTGCCACCTTCCCTGAATACTGGAAACACGCAGAGGTCAACCCCCTGCTGAAGAAACCCTCTGCCGACGCGATGGACCTCTAGAACTACAGACCCATCTCTCTGCTCCCCTCCCCAGCCAAAGTAATTGAGAAGGCCATCAACGTCGAACTCTCCGAGTTCATCTAAACAAAGCACATGCTGGACCTCTCCCTGCCTGGCTTCAGAAGCAAATGCAGCACCAAGACTGTGCTCCATGGCACTATAGATGACAACCGCACCCTCCTCGACTGAGGCAAAACTGCAGCCCTCATTCTACTGGACCTCTCCGCAGTCTTTGACACCATCACGCATTACACCCTCTGAGTAAGACTCAACAACGCCAGCATCCGTGACAAAGCCCTAGAATGGATCTGCTCATTCCTCACTGGCCAAACACATAGAGTCAGACTTTCACAGTTCTACTCAGAACCCACATTGATCAGCTGCAGAGGTCTCCAGGGATCCTCCCTGGGCCCCACCCTCTTCAACATCTACATGGCCTCGCTTGCAGCCATCGTCAGAAGCCATGAACTCAACAGTGTCTCCTACGCCAATGACACCCAGCTAATTCCCTCCCTCAAAGACAAACCCACAGCCGCCAAGAGCAACTTCCACAGCGGGATGGAGGATGAAGGACGGCTGCCTCAAGCTCAACTCAGACAAGACCGAAGTCGTCATCCTGGGCTCCACCTCCTCCACTTGGAATGACTCCAGGTGGCCTGCAGCGCTCGGAATCCCCACACCCACAGACCAAGCACGTACCCTCAGCATCATCCTAGACTCTTTGCTGTCTATGAACCGCCAAATCAACGCTGCCTCATCCTCCTACTTCAACCCACTCTGTCTGTTTCGGAAGATTTTCAAGTGGGTCCTCACTGAGTCCAGGAAAATAGTCACCCATCTACTCATCAGAAGCAGACTGGACTACAGCAACACACTCTAAACTTTTATCACCAAAAAGCTCCTAAAGAAAGTACAGAACATCTAGAATTACTCTGCCAGACTCATCCTGAACATACCCCGTCGCAGCCACATCACCGGTCACCTGAGAGTTCTCAACTGGCTCCGATCAACAACAGAATTACCTTCAAGCTCCTCATGCACACCTGCAGAGCCCTTCATAATGCTGGACCTGCATACTTCAACTGCTGTCTCTCCTTTCCAACACGCACCAGACATCTCCGCTCCACCCAACTGGCCCCAGCCACCATCCCACGGATCCGCAAGACCACAGCTGGAAAAATATCCTTTCCCTACCTCTCTGCGAAGACCTGGAACTCCCTGCCTCTACATCTGAGGCAATCACTGTCTCTGCCTCAATTCAGGAAGAACTTCAAGACCTGGCTCTTTGAGTGAATTGCAGATCCGCCCCCGCATCTTGAGACCCTAATGGGTGAATAGTCATGCTTCACAAGAATCCTAATTGTTTGATTGACAACAGGTACATTCTCTAAGGAATTACCAAAATCAGAATGAATGAGTTTAATTGTATGCAGGTGGTAAAAGAGATTTAGGAAGACAGAACAAGAAAAGGAGTATGATAGAGGTAGGTCAAAGTAAGTTGCTCCCTCAGCTGTTGAAGCAGGAAGATAAGAACAAATGTAACAATCCTAAATCTCCATTACCTTTACATACTCTGACAACAATTTATAATATACGTTATAGCCTTATACACTGTCATGCTGCTGGAGATGTGAAACCATACTCTTATAACCAGGATCACCTGATAGGGTCTACGCCAGCTCTCTTACACGCAGGACTTGTGAACATTTTTTTTGTATGTGAATCCAGTCACCAGGGTTCAAAACATGCCCTGGGGATTCTTGGACTACTGGAGTAGCAATGTCAACCTGATGGGAGATAGAACGTGCCACGTCAGACAATCCTTTGCAGTACTTGAGGACCTTGTCATCAGTGATATTCACAAGGGTAGCTGCTGGGACAGAGGATATGTGCATAGCACTCCCCATCAACACTTCATATGTTGAGAATAACGTTCTTTTACATGGAGATATTTCTGATACTTATGTGCACTAAAGGAAGGGCATTAGGCCATTTAAGCAATGTACAGGCACAAGCTTTAGAAAATGTTGCTTTGATAGTCCAGTGCAGTCTATTTGCAATTCCTGGTGCTTCTGGTCTGTAGCTACAATGAAACCTTTGGTCAATTCCTAGAGCTGTCGCTCTTGAAGTGTGTCCTGTGATCCAATTCAAGATGAACTGGCATCCTGAATCGCAATATTAATTCCGGCAGCAATAATTTGGCAACTGTTAGACTGTAGCATCTACGGGTGAGATAAGCCTTGATCCATTGTGAAAACAGGCATGCTGTGATGAGGATGTACCCCAGTTGATTACATTGTGGCATTTCCACAAAGTCAATCTGAAGGCGATTAAATGGACTTCCATATTTTCTATTGTGACCCATAGTCACCACAACTCTCCTACTCACATTTTGATTTTGATTTGATCTTAGGCACAAATCTTCTGCCATCACTCTGAACTGTGAATGAAACCAGTGAGAACGGAAAGTGGACACCATTCCATCTCTTCCCACATTAGTTGGACCATGCACGAGTCTCACCATTGCTGGTACAAGAAAATTTGGGAGAACTGGCTTCCTTTGACACCCATATATCACTGGCATCCTTTGAGCATCCTATCCTTTCCCACTTGGCCTTTTCTATCTCTGGGGCAGCTTATTGTAATTCTCTTAACTCACTGAATGTGTGTACAGTATTAAATAACACAATGGTCACCGTCTTCCCTTCTGTTTCACATGGTTCATCTAAGTGAAAGGTCCTGGACTCAAGAGCGCACTGTTGGGTGCTTCATCCACATAGCAGTTGCCTCTGGTGGCAAAATCGTTGCCATTCCTATGTGCAGCACACTTCACCACTGCAATCTCTCTTGGCAATTGGAGGGCATTTAACAGATTTAAAACATACAACCCATTGCGGATTGGGGTGCCAACCAAAGTCAAAAATCCACACTGGAACCATAACTGACCAAAATGTTGCACAACTCGAAACCCATACTGGCTGTCAGTTTAGTGGTAACTTGAGAGCCTTCTGAAGTACAACAGGGTCTGGTAAGGGCTGTCAACTAAGAAACTTGTGCAGAATTTACATGGCACAAGTAAGATGCTTCCACTACCACACTCATAGTACATATAGCATGAACAGCCCTAAAGATACCTTGTAGGTCTCTCAGACATGACCCATCAACAAAAAGGGTATGGTCGGATTCGGTAAGAGGAACATCAAGTATGCCAGGCCTTGGTTTTATGCACAACTCAGTTACACTGATACAGTCATGGTCGAAGTCATTCTCAACATCTTTCTTGGGTTGGTAACAGGGAGGCTGGGTTTAGTGTGTTACATCTTCGCTGCCAAAATGATTCTCTCGTAGTGGTTTAGGTGGCTATTTTTCAAGTACTGAGTTCTGGTACGAGTCATGAGGATCTTGATAGAGTGTGGCACCATCACGATCAAAGGAGTGCCCATCACGATCATTGTCAATTTGTTGAATGCTAAGGCTAACCACTACAACCACTTTGAGACAACCAGGCAGCGTGGCCACCTGGGATCGAGAGTGGCTGAAAAATAGCCGATGGGATGCTTGGTGTCTCCATGGGCTTGGGTTAATACAGACAGCGTACAACCATCTCTTTCATGACAGAAGAGCAGGAAATCTTTTGTATAGTCTGGCATTCCAAGAGCGGGTGCGCTGCAAAGTAGATTTTTAAGTTCCTGGAAGGCTTCCATGCTTTCATCATTCTTTGATACCGGGTTATTGATATCAGCATGCTTCAGTCTTATCAAAGGGTTTGCAACCAAGAAAAAGTTTATGATTCATTGTTTGAGGTAGTCAACCATGCCCAAAAACATCCTCACTCCTCTGAGTAGTTGGTAATTTCATTTTGAGAACCATCTCTATTCGTTCAAGGGACACTCACCTCACTCCTTTCGCTATTCGATGTCCTAGATACATGACTTACTTCTGATAGTACTGCAGCTTCACAGGCGAGACTGTATGCCCATTCTTAGCCAAATGATTTAGTAAAGCAACAGTGTCCTGTTTTGAAGCTTCTTTAGTCCTTGAGGCAATCAAGAGATCAACTAAGTATTGGATTAGTGTTGAGCTGCATGCCCACTGCAAGTTATTTTTAAGAACCTGGTTGAAGTTGGATGGGCTCTCTTGGACCCGTGTGAGGCACAATACCACACAAGGGTTTTCTCCTGGAACTGGAACGCAAAAAGAAACTGGCTGTCTTCTTGTAACGGGACAGAGAAAATTGACTGACAAAGATAAATGACAGTGAACCTCTCCGCCTCAGGGGGAATTTGGAATAGGATCACGGCATGGTTCAGTATTACAGGATAGCATTGAACAACAATTGGGGTAATCTTTAGGAGGTCTTGAATGATCATCCACTTTTGTTTGACTTCTTAAAGGCCATATTTGGGGAGTTTATGGGTTTCCGATAAACTTCTTCAAGATCCCTTTCTCTACCATGTTCTCAATAGTAGTGGAAATCCCTTCAGTGGCATCGGGGGTCATCTTGTACGGCGAATCAGAGGGAAAACGGCATTTGGACAAACAGTAATCTTCATGGGATTGGCATCCTTGTTCAAGCCAATTTCCTTTCCAGTAAAAATGTCTTCCTTGACTGTCTCACTTAAATCTATTGGCACGTCCTCAGTAGTGAGGACTGGGTATAGCATGACAACAGGCTCTGATGACTGTAACTTAACCTCGGCATCAGCCAATAGAGTACATTTCTACTTCATCCTGCATACAATATTAGAAGCAGTTGAGTTTACAGAGAAGGTCTCTCCCCATAAGCTGTACAGGGCTAAAATCACAGATTACAAATTGGTGTTGCTTGCTAATATCTCCTATTTTTACTGATACTGAAGCAGCAACTTGGTTAGTACACTGCTGATTTGTGATGCCTACAAATTGGACTTCTTTTCCCAAGAGGGCTAGGTTAGGGACCTCAAACCTAACAGTTGAATGAGTGGTACCTGTCTCTATTAGGAAAGATACAGGATGTCAGTTTACCTCTCCATCCATACATGGTCCACTCTGATCTCCTTCGAGGCAGGGGCACTTCCTCCATTTTAGTGGAGGAGCATCACCCCTCCAAAATGCCCCCAGAGACTAAAAATAAAAAGGTAATGAAGTCAATTCTTTATCATTTTATTTTTCTTCACCCTGTCCCGAACCAAGTGTCAGGACGGGATGAGACCTGCTGTCTGGCTGCAGGGAGGATGGTTGGCAGAAGTTTGCCTGTACACTATTTAAAGTGCGCATGTCCCTTTGGCCGGCTGTCTTGCAATGGCCAGCCATACATGCGCACTTTAAACCTCTCATCCCAGCTATCTTAAGACAGCTGGTTTAGAAGCAAGTGCAGGTCTCAAGTGCCCTTGAGAGTGCTGCAGAGGCCGCTCGCTCTAATCTTGGTGCTTCTCTCATACTGGTTAATAGCATGAGAGAATCACCTGGATTGGTTAAGGGAGTTGGCTGGGGCCCCGACTTCACAGAGAAGAGGACCAAAGCGGGGAGGATGGCTGCTGCAGGGTAAGTAACTTTTTATTTTATTTCTTCATTTAATTAATGTAATTTCCCCACCCCGACTCTCAGTAGTTGCCAGCCGCCACTGCTTCTAAGATTGTGCCAAGTTCGCACTCCTCCTCTCCCCTCATATAGCATAATCGGATTTTGGGGGACCCTGTGATTTGGCTGTGGGATTGAGAAACCTCCCTGCATTGACTTTGGATTGAAGTTGCTAGCAATGCTCCAGCTTTTGGAACTTTCTGAACAGCCATAGGTGACTTAGGTACTGGGGGATACTCTCCCTGTCGAAATCACCTCTTTGGATTCTGTTGCCATTTGGTCTGGATTGTATCTACACTCCCTCTTTCAATGCCCTACACTGTTACAAATATGGCACTGTGTAACCTTCTTTAGGGCACTTATATCCGTCCCTGCCATATTTGCCAACATCTTCCCATTCCACATTTATTTCCACTGCAGTTCAGGGAGAATCTTTGCATTAACATTCTGAAATTAGGGTCTAATTCAGACACTTGGGATGGGAATTTAAGTCCCTTCATCCCTGCAAATGGGGCCAACTGTGTCTGGGCAATCATGAGCTTCTCCTTCAGTCCCTTTTGTTTTGCTTTTAAATTCTAATTTCAATAGTTCACATACTGTAAGATCTCGTCAACTGATTTACTATGCCAGCAGAGGATGCCTTGAATGATTTGATGCTGATTTCAGGCTCAGTCCATATATAAAAGAGGCAAGAAATCCTCTCATATTTTCACCTAAAGGATCATTTATCCCACTGTGCTCCCTACACACCTGCTTTAGTTCTCAAAATAAGTGTTTACTGATTCTTTGGGCTTCTGAGACATTCAATATATTTTTGGCCAATTAAACTCTCTTTGGGTAACCTTAGTCTTTAGGTGTCTTATGACTTCCTCATACTTGGTCCTACTGACAGGTGAAAGAGCATTGGTCCCCGGCATCCAAGGCAGTTCCTATGTGGGCCAATTAACAGCTCTTACATTCCGCCCACAGATTTTTTGGGACAGCTACCTCAAACAACATGTCCAAGTCTTCCCATAATACTTTAGAAATTGTCACAATTTGCTCCATCTTAGTGTAACACTTACCAGGATGTTCTCTAAGCTTTGGAAGGGAATTTGGTGAAATGTAAAAGATCTGATCTAGACCATGGAACATGTACCTACAATCCTCCTTGCATCTCTGGCAGGCGAAACTCTTTTACCTCTTCCCTACCTGCTACTTCTTCTCCTTCTTTTCCCCTTTCCTTCACTTTAAAACTTTCTGTCTTGGACCACACTTCTTGTGGTAATGCTTTTGATCAGTTCCTTTACAATCATTTTTAAACCTCTCAGTTTTAATATTCGTAATTCCTTCTCACTCGTATCCATCCTAGCATTCCTTCACAACTTCTTTTGCTGTGTTATATCAATACCATAGTCTTCCACCACATTTCTCCATCTTGGCCTGGGCCTCTTTTGCCACTCTCTCTGTTTCCTTGGACATATTAAGCAACTAATTATTTCCATAGTCCCCCAAGTAATCCATTCCTAAATTTGCATTTCACCAGCTCCTCAAATCCCGTCTTTAACTCGGATAGGTGGTTTGACCTGCACCAGGTGAGCAAACTGATATGTATGTGCTGGTGGTCTGACTCATATTACCTCTGTTGATCGCATTTTCAGCTTGATAAGCCATGCTTCTTGTGCTTGGTGTTAAATCTTGCGGTAAACTTGGAACAGATTGTCTCTGAGCTAAGCTAGCGGAGGTCCTGACCACGGAACCAGGACTGGTACTCGGCAGGAGTATGGAACTTATTGTAACTGATATGGGAGTCTGAGTAAAGTAGAGAATGAAAAAACTTGTGGGTGCACAGGTTTCTACTGAGAATCTTGCACTCACTGTGTTCTCTGGCAGCACTAATGCAGTAGCACTTGGCGCGCCTGTAGCTGTGCCATTGTATGGGGGTGGTGTAAAACTAAGAGATTCCTCTCTCAACTAAGAGATTTCCCATCTGTGTTTTGTCTATGCCCATAAAAAGGGCATTACAATAATCTAATTTAGACAGGAAAAGACTCACCATTACTGTCTTTTGAAGCTCACGTGTGATGAATGGGAAAATCTTCCTTAATGTTTTTAAGAGAAAGAAACAGGATGACGTCAGACTGTTAACCTGGGCAGAGAAATTTAACTTGTCATCAAAGATGACCCCAAGGTTCCTAACCTTAGAGACGGGAGATGGACACTTCCCAGCCTCGACTGGCCACCATGAATCATTCCACACGGGAAGTCCCCCTCCAAATTCTATCACCTCCATTTTATCTGTGTTGATCTTCAGAAAATTATGGTTCATCCAGGTAATGATCTCGGATAGGCATGCATGAAATTTAACGGCTGTGACCTCCGGTTGCTTGCAGATGGAAAGAACAAGTTGTGAGTCATCAGCGTAAGATACCAACGCGAAACCATACCTTCAAATGAGCCTAGCCAACGGGGTGACATAGATGTTAAACAGTGTGGGGGATAAAGCTGATCCCTGCGGAACCCCGCATGGAAGATAAAAACTCTCAGATTTCAGTTCGTCCCAAACTAAATTTTGTTCCCTGTCCTCCAGAAATGAGGAGAGCAGGGCAAGGGCCGTACCCTCAACCTCCAGATCCCTCAGCCGCTGCACTAACACCGTGTGATTCACGGTGTCAAATGCTGCCGATAGGTCTAGGAGTATAAGGATCGCCCTGCCCCCACCATCCACAACCCTCCGTATTTCCTCAGTTGCAACAATCAAGGCTGATTCGGTGGAATGACAGGCACGAAAGCCATGTTGTGTTGAGTCTAATAGATTGTTTAGATTTAGATAGTCACTCAAAACCTTATTCAATGATTTCTCAATGACCTCTGCCACCATTGGTAATCCAGCAATCGGACGATAGTTCTTCAACACCTGCGGATCGAAATTGGGTTTTTTGAGCAAGGGTCTGATGGCCACTTGTTTCCACAGCGTAGGATATGAACCAGTCTCCAATACTTGATTAATGAGGGGCGTCAGCCTATCACAAATCTTCTTGGAAGCCAAATGCATAATAGCAGGGGGGCATGGGTCCCTAGGAGAGCCTGATTTTATAGAGAGGAGCAGTTTTTGCACCTTCTCATTTGCCATTTCTGGAAAGCAGGACAATCTGCACTGCGTTAGCGGCGGATCCTCCTCTGAGTACCCATTAGCCTCACAGGACCCCTGCATGTTTAAAAGGTCCTCATGTATTACTTGGACCTTATTTTGAAAGAAAAGGGCCAGATTATTGCACATCTCCTGGTCTGCCTTCCTATACCCTCTAATTTCCTCATAGTTCCTCATAGGCTTATGAAGCGCGGCCTTTACAGGGAGTAAACCTTGGAACAGATAGAATCAAACCATCCATGCTTTAAGTTTTTAAGGCTCCCTGCAGGGTCGACTCAAAGTTTTTTGAATTACAGCTGTAATTTGAGAGAATGCAACCAGTATGTCATGATGGGCAATCTCTTCTCTCAAGCACTCTTTGATGGGGGTTATGGCTTTTGACATTAGTTTTGAGTTCAGTGTCTCAGGGTCCTTCTTAGCCCAGCGCAGTGAGTAACCATTCTGACGATCCAGTACACTGCCTTGTGTCCAGGCCAAGCTCTCTACAGCAGAGATACTCCTACGTGGCATTAAAATATTAATGGTTTGAGGGAGGTGATAGCTGAGCCCAATCGGATGGATACTAAATGTAGTAACCCACGTTGCAAGTCGATTAGGGAAAATAATAAAATCTATCGTAGAGCTAAAACCCCGACCAATAAACGTGGTGTCAAACTGTACTGGAGGGGAGCACAACATATTGGCAAATCCTAGATCATGTGAGGCCATAACATCGTTAAGACATTCACCCCTAGTTGAATGCACAAAATGGGACGCATGGCCATGGTCTTCTTCCTCATCTACTACGAACCCACAAGAAATCTGGGAACAAAAGTGGATATTGAAATCGCCCCCCCAAATAATAATGGTATCCTTCCCTTTAGATAAATTGCTTAAGTCATCGTTTAGATTCTTCAACTGGTCGATGAAATTATCCTTATCAATATTGTTATAGAAGTTTATAACAGCTAACTCAACATGCCAGGAAAAATATAAAATTACAATTTGATAATAGTTAGTTGTTTTTACGGTTTTTATCTTCTGTACCCCCAACATGTTTGAGATGTATATACATAACCCCCCTTTATGTCTTCCGTGTGTTGAATGCAGAGCGGGGACATAGAACATTTAAAACCATCTATATGTTGTTCATCCAACAGCCATGTCTCCTGCAAACACAGTACATCAAAATTCTCAATGAAGTTCATCCACACTTTGTTGTTAACCTTGGATTGGAGCCCAGAAATGTTCCAAAAAACAAGTCTAAACTGCCCATAGGCATGCTTTAGTTGGGACCTTGATGTCAAGTCTTTCTCCACCCCACTATGACGCATTTCTACCTCTATGGCAATGTTCAAACTAGTATCCTCTACTTCATCGGTTGCTACTTCGCTGAATGCTTTCTTGCTCGCAGGGGCATTTCTGTCCACTTTCTGGCTATTTTGTACAGGAGGATATCCCATGCCTTGTGGGCCAATGCAAGGGTAGTTGCTTTGATGATCATAAATGAAAGGGGGCGGATCATCTAAGGGAGAATGCCCATGCGCTGCCTGAAGGGCGGGATCAGGTTTTTGTACCAGGGATGTTAAATATCAAACTCTCTCATCATTCACAGGTTCATCACAGGTCACCACTTTCTTGCTGGTGATGGAGCAAGGTGATGAACAAGATTTTGTTCAAACTTGCGAAGTTAATCTCTCATAATTATAATTGAACTAATATGCTTGTGGTGAAAACACTAATCAACGTAGTTTAAGAAATTCTTGTATCAGTACACGCGGGATAACGAATGTGCTTTTATGTTGCAAAACGTAAAAGAGAAAAATAATAAACTAACCTTGTCTATTGTCTTTGTCAGTATTAAGTGCATCTGTTTAACTAATGGCATGTGCTTATTTTGTGTGCTTATGTTATGTCTTTTCTGTGACAAAATGCATAAAAGAGTTCCTGCAGTTCCTGAAGGAAAGGTAAATATAATGCTGCTTATTCGTGCTTCAGCTAGGTAACATAATTAACAGGATTAATTAGTAAAGGGGGTGGGTAACAGAATGGGTCTCAATTCCTCAATTAACTGATGTCTTGTGTTTGTTTAATAATAGTTTCCGAAGTGAGACCTAGAAGTGATTCAAAAAGTATGGCTGACAGAGTGGCAGATGAAAACTTGTCCAGAGTAATGCCTTGCACATGCGCAGCTGTGAAGACTTTTACTGCACAAGCATCACGTAAATTGAAAAAGCAGTTCTTCAGCTGAGTTGAACGTGCACTCAGAGAAAGGCTCAAGGACAGGAACTTGTTGTGTCTGCCAAGGCTAGGAAGTTAAAGTTTGAAGCTTGTGGAAAATGTTTATTTTCTGAGGAAGTCGGAAGACGTGGTAATGAGAGACAATAGGGCTTATGTAAAAGCCTGTTCCTAGTCAAGTAACGGACGTGATCTAACATTTTATCGTGGACTGACATTGCACAGCCAATGAGAAGCCTGGATTATCATGAAAAGATGTAAAATGTAGTGAGTTTAGCTAGAAAGAAAGGTATAAAACCTGACACTTGGAGTGGAGAAAAAAACTCTCTTCTTTCCGATTCCAGATTGACGTGAGATGCTGTCGGACTTTTGGTGCACGTAAGGACAGCAGTCTTTAAACGATTTTTCCTTTCTAGGTGGAGTGAGAGAATCAGACAGGGAAATAGATTTAGGGAATGGAAACTGTTATTTTGCTATTAATTCATGATTCTGAACTTGCTTTAATGATGTCAGTTTATTCATTCATTATCTCACTAAAATGCTGCTTTTTTGATTACTTATAAAATAAAGATTTTTAAAACGTAAATGCTTTTTCTTTATGATAATAAAGTTAATAAAAATAGATTTGAAATGACAAGCTGGTCTTGTTTATTCAAGATCTAGTTACCATCAGTTGATTCAATTGCCTTAGTGGCTTGATTAAAAATTGATATATGTTAAAACCATGGTTAAAATAGATAAACTGCAGTTGTATATCATTTTGTAGATAATATGTGAATAGATTTTATTAATCAGGCCACCTGATTCAGTTGCTCAACAATTGTCTCATTGGTGTTATGGGCCTTTATAAGTGATTCATAATTAATGGTGAGTATTGTGGGGATCAGTAGCGTTATTGAGACCGTTTTTCAATAGGAGCGCTGGATCAATTCCTTGGTAGCAGAGTTCGGTTACTATGGTAACTGACATGTTACATGGTAATTACATAGGATCGATGTTTAACATATGTTGAGTTTGTTCAGTTGTTATATGTAGTCAAAAGGTTTTTTTCTAGCAGTGTGAAAATTCCTAGTGGTGCCGGCAAGAGAAGTGTGACAGGTGAAGTTACACAGTGCATTTTTTCTGTTTCAAATAGTGGTATCGTCGTATATCACTAGTGTTGTGGACGTACAGCACAAGTTTAGGGATTTTAGGTGTGTAAGGTAAAATGTATAGTGAGGATTGTCTATGAAATCGTAGCTTTCGAGTATAGGGACTTGGAGCCTGTTTTAAAACTCACTGTGAAAAGAGTAGTAGAATTTGTCCAAGCTTGAGTGAAGGATAAGGAAGCGTCGTCTATCTTACTGGCGAATGAGGATTTCTTTTGGTGGGTTAGAGTCCTACTAAAGATTTTATGTGTACATGGTTTCGGATTTTTCTGTATGGATGTGCGTAAATGAATTTGTAATATTCGATCGAGTTAAACTTTGAATTGTCTATGTGCATTCAGAGGGAAACGAGTTCGTTATTACCTGCTAGAAGGGTAGAGTAGCCTTACTTTATCTGCGAATTTAAATATTCTGTGAAAATAGCGTCGTCTATTTCACGTAAAGGAATACTTGAATGATTGAGAAAGTTATCACTTTACTTAGCGAAACAGACAAATGGTTTGTTTATTTGTGGAGTTACTAATTGAATTCAATTGAAGGATTTGTAAATATGGCGCTTTGAAAATTTTTTGTAAAGGAGGTGTCAGTTTAAGGAGTGGAGCGAGAGACAGAGAAGCTGCCGCAGCAGCATACGTCACAAGAGTCGCGCTGTGATTGGCTAACATACGTCACAGTGCTTGCATAGATTGGTTCACGTGACTAAGGCAAGCTTACAGCTGATTGGCTTATTCTGAAAAGAAGTAATTCTATTGGTTGAGCAAAATACTGACGTAGCTTAACCTGATTGGCTTGTTGGTGAGTTTCGCGCACGGATTGGTTGGTATTGCGGAATAACAACTTCCTTGTTATAAGTTGTTACGATCTTTACTGAAGTAAGAGAAATTGTTTAAAAACATGGATTATTATTTCATGAAAGAGAAAAAGAAGCTTTCATGGTTTCAGGAATTGAAAAATAAACTTAAACCTGACAAGAAAATTGCAACGCGAGGTGGAAGATTAATTCATAAGTACAAAACACCTGCAGCATATATGTTGGGTGAATATGGTTATCATACTTGTCTTTGGATTGAGAATTGGATGGAGTATACTAAAAATTATGGTGTATTAGCCTGGCCAGAAGATGGATCTTTTAATATGGCAGTTTTGAAAAACTTAAGATGAAACTTGTACCAAAGCCTAGACCTACTCAATTTGAAGCTCTAGTTGAATGGGAGGATGAAATGTTTGAGTTACAACGAGAAAGTAGAGGAATATCATGGATAACAGGACTAGATCTTAGTAGAGAAACACATCAGGATAGAATGCGTCGATGGAGACGTGGAGACATGTGTGATGGTTTGTACCCAGTGAGACTAATTAGTGAGGTAACTGGACAAAAGTGTACTCAAAGGAAAAATAATATCATTGAAGAAAATGAGACAGAAGATGCAGTATTAGAAGAAATTTATACTAGAAAACCGCCACCTTATCAACCAGTTTGTTCATGGACTTCTCCAAGTGCCCCTCCAAGAGAAATTATCGATGAATCGTCTCCTAAAACAAATTTGAATAATGGAAAAACACCTGAAAGAGTAGAAACAAGATGTAGTTCAAATATTTCAGGAGAAAATAGAAATTATGCAGAAACCCCAGTCCGTAGAGATGAAACCCCAGTCCAGAGAAATGTAACCCCAAATGGAACAAGCATTGGCATTGCCAATAGGTCTTGCTTGTGGGACCTTATAAGTATTTAGTTTTGCAGCACAATATCCTTGTTGCAACAAGGACATTGTGCTGCAAAACTAAATACTTATAAGGTCCCACAAGCGAGACCTATTGGCAATGGCAATGCTTGTTTATTTTTACAGGTAACTACAAAACAACTAAAGGCAACAACGTTAAGGGGGAACAACAAAGAGTGGGGGATGACATAAATAGAAGCTAGGAAGGCACGGTAGAAAAAAAATAAAATAAATTACAAGGTGTGCTCTGACCTCATGGTTTACCCCCTTCAGAATAGGAGAGATTTTGGGATAAAAGTTTCAGTACACAATGGGTGCAGGTACAATAGACGGGAAAAAAAGGACTTCCGTTTTTTATTGTGTGTATGTAAAGCGCTCTGATACCTACGGGTCAAGCTAGCGCTATATAAAAACTTTCAAAATAAAATGAATAAATTATCGTACAGGTGATGCTATTTAAATATTTTCATATGTATTTAGGAATGTGCTGCTTATAACCTTTCGGACACTTAAGCACTTCGGCATTGAGTGCACATAAGAGAAAATAGACGTAATGCCGATATTCAGAAAATTAACCCATTCGCTTCTGCAAGCATAATGAGCTCTGAGCGCCTTTGACGTGAGCCCAGCATTGACGCGATACCAGCAGTCTCCAGACGAAGAGCCGATATTACACAATTACTACGGACGAGCTGAAAGCCCTACACGAGGTTTTCCAGCTTGCGTGTAGAAACAATGCACAATTGACACCCATTACAGATTTTGCAGCTTCCCTGGGGCACAGAATCGTAGCTTCAGAAGTCTTTTGTTTCTCTTTTAGGACAGGGTATCAGTGCGAATGTTGTTTGATTATACGAGGACAGTGCCTGGCGAGTGTAGTGCTGGGATTCAATGGTAAACACACGCAAAACCTCCCGGACATATGTTTTATGCGAATGAAGCCTGAGGGAGGCGGTAGCAAAAAAAAAAAGCCTTTGATGCAGCAGGGGGCGGAGAGCAGGGGGCGGAGCGGGAAGAGCTGCTGACGTGGGAGGGTGATTGATGGGATACAAGCGATTCCCTTAAGCAAAAGCAAATGGTGGGGGCCTGAAGGAGGAGGTAGTGCGAGGGATGAGTGAGGATGGGGTAGCAGGGGAGGGAACACGGCCTGGGGGAAGCTGGCTGGGGAGGGGGAGGAGAAATCCAAGGAAGGCTGTGTGCGGGGAGAGAGGGGAGGAGAGAGGGGAGGTGCTGGAGCTGAAAGTATGGCCGATAGGAGGGAGGGAGGCTGATGCGCGTTCGTGTTTGATCACGTGGTTCACGTGAACTTGATGAAAACCGCCAGCAAAAAGCTGGTGGTTTCATGAGGATTTTCGCTACTTGAATTCTCGCTCCGCTCGATGCGCATGCGCGCATCGATAGGTCGCGAGACCTAAAAAGAACAGAAAGGTATGAGGAATTACCGAGTACCTCAAAAAATATTCGTTCAACGAATGAATTTATACAGCAGTTAACTAAAAGCATGGAAGCAGGCTAGCAGCCAAGCATGGCGGCCGCATAGCGAGTGAGCTCCTGAGGGCACTGTGACCCTAAAGAAAATCCGACTAGTTATCCGATACCCAGCCCACCTGAAGCGGCGGCGTTCGGGTCCGGGACCGAAGCGGTGCTACCGGTCCGCTTTTGGACTGAATTGGAGGTCTGGGACCGGGCGGTTCCCAAGCGTCACATCAGGGCCTACTGGCAGAAACGCAGCGCCGGCCTCGCGTACCACCCGGACCCCGGCGGAAGTGCGACCAAGCCGGCAGAGAGGGGTTGGAGCGCTCCGGTGTCCGCCGGTCCAAGTTCAGCCTGCCTGACACACTTGGCGACAACGCCCCACAACGCTCGTGTCAGCACTTCACCTGTGCAGGACAGCAGTATCACGAAGAGAAGTCCGGATTCCACCTTGGACGTGCTGGGCGCCGCTGCAATCTCGATCCTCCCCCCCGGCGGACTGCGAGGAACGGCAGAGGCGTCTCTGCGACTCGCCTGGCTGGCAGATCGCCGTGGAGGCGCAGATCGGCTCCAGCGGGAGGTGAGAAACTTCGGTGCCCCCGGGGGACAAAGCCATGCGGTAGATCGGCACGGAAGCTCGCAGAGGGACCTCGAGGCCCGCATCCGGCCCGGTGTCACCATTCGCAACCCTGGCTTGACAGGGACACAACTTCAGGATACTGAGGCCTGCCTGGCCTCTGGAGGGGCGAATACCCGAGACCAGACCCAGCGGGAACCGGAGTGCCTGTGAGTACCGGACCAGCACGGGGGACCACAATCTGAGGCAGCTGTGACCATTAGGGGTGGCGAGGGGTGAGAGCGCAGGGCTCGATACACGACCTGTGGCCCGCACAGACCCACCGAGTCTATCCTGCTCCACCACGACGGCCGGTAAGGCATACCCAGGGGCAGAAGAGGGGACTCTGTCCAGCAAACGTCAGCCTAGAGCCTATAAACTGTGAGACAGGACGTGGCGCAGACCGCGTCTACATAAGACGAGACTCCGGAGTTCACGAGCCCCAGCACCATGGCGGGCAAAGGCACTCGGAGTTCTTCCACGCAGGCCAAGTTGGACAAATTTGCATACGGTCAGCAAGGTCAGCAACACTCCGGAGGACGCACTTCCATCGGAAATGCTCATGACTCGGATGGTGCGAAGAAAATAACGCTAGAGGACATTATGAAGACACTCTCGGAGGTTAAAACTACAGTAGGCGCCATTTCCTCTGAGGTCTCCCTGCTGCGAGCGGACTTTCATAAAATGGCGGAGAGGGTGTCGCAGGTGGAGGTGGTCACAAACTCGCTTAGGGAGGACACCTCGGACCTACAGATGGCCATGGAAAAGATGCAGAAAGTGACCAAGCTCCTCCATGACAAACTGGACGACCAGGAAGGGCGGTCGCGACGCAACAACGTGCGCATCCTTGGAATTCCGGAGACGGAGGGGAAGGGGGCCATGGACCTCTACGTGGAGGATCTCATCAAAAGCAAACTGCAGCCCAAAGGCCTGTCCCACTTCTTCTCGGTGGAGAGGGCACACAGAGTCCCGGGAGGTCCGCCCAGGACGGGAGCGGCGCCAAGGCCGGTGCTGGCCCGGCTTTTCAATTTTAGGGACAGAGACGCAATCCTGCAGGCGGCAAGAACCTCGCCGCCGGTGCGGATCCAAAATGCAACCTTGGCCTTCTTCCCAGACTACACGGCGGAGGTGGCCAGACGTCGCAAGTCCTTCACGGAGGTTAAAAAAGCGCTGCGTGACAGGGAGCTACCATACTCCATGCTATTCCCAGCTAAACTGCGAATCGTAGCCGAAGGAAAGACCTGTTTTTTTGACACGCCGGAGGTGGCGCAGGAATGGTTGGAGGGATGGAGACCAGCAAGACAACGGCATCGTTCGCACCGTGACCGACCGCAACATCGTACCGAAAAGACAGTGACCAGTCACACCTCCCAATCACCCCGTCAAGAGGGCGCGGAGGAAACAGAATCGGATCTTGAAAGGGACCCGCTGGACTCCGGACAACCGGCTCCGGTTTGAAGCCGATCTATATTTGTATGGGACTGAGTGTGCCGCGGGGGCCGTGGACCTGGCGTGGCTGAGTAGGGTGGGCGCAGGCAGTGCCCGTAAGGAACTCACCGACCCTACGAGCAAGTAA
The DNA here is from genome assembly GCF_964261635.1 of Lissotriton helveticus. Classification (NCBI taxonomy): domain Eukaryota; kingdom Metazoa; phylum Chordata; class Amphibia; order Caudata; family Salamandridae; genus Lissotriton; species Lissotriton helveticus. Next base: position 339,783,823 of record NC_136065.1, read on the forward strand.
GATGTCTGGGGGAGGACTAAAGCACTCTGCAAAGTTGGGGATACGGGCGGGGGTTGGTCCGTGGAGCAGGGTAGCAGGGTGGGGGGATGGGAACACAGTTTTCTTGTTAGTGTTTATGTTATTGTTCATGGTCATCATTCAGCATTCACGTTGTGCGGTCACCCCGGCACTCACATGTCTCCTACGCAGTTTAACACGGAACGACACGTATGCTAGCCCTGGGGACGTGCTAGGTGCAAGTCTCTCTTACCGGCTCCATGGCCAGGCCACTTAACGTCACGCCCGCTGAGGGCTCCCCTGCCACTGTGGGGATATCCCCACTGCGCATGTTAACATGGAATGTCAGAGGCCTGGGTGATAAAATCAAAAGAGGTCTGGTACTGCAGGCCATAAAACGACACAGCCCGGACTTGGTCCTCCTACAAGAAACCCACCTCATGGGGTCCACCTGCAAAGCACTTGATAGGCGTGGCTACACAATGGCGATACACGCGGAGTTCTCCACCGGTTCCAGGGGCACGGGTGTCCTGGTAAAGAATTCGTCCTCCTTCATCATCACCAGCCGAATGGCAGACGACCAGGGTCGTTTTGCTGCGGTCCATGGTCAATGGGAGGGCAGGTCCTTCAACGTGGTATCGGTGTATATTCCCCCAGCACTACACTCAGTAGCCCTGCCTGCACTAGGCAAGTTTCTCCTTGACCTCCCTGATGGAGATACGATTATTGGGGGTGATTTTAATGCAATCATAGACCCACTTAAGGACACCTTTCCCTCTAGGGCCCGACCTCGGGGTAATGCACCACTCTCGGACTTTGTAGAAGCCCTAGGCCTTACAGACCTCTGGCGCCACTTACATACCGGGGACACTCAATACACTTACTACTCAGCTGTGCATAATAGCTTATCCCGGATAGACTACTTTATGGCACTGGGGTTGGGGCTGGAAATGGTAGAAAAGGTGGACGTTCTGCCCAGAGGGATCTCTGATCATTCTCCACTTGTTCTGTCAATCGCCACCGGGGGGAAAAGAAGTGCACGGCTCTACCCGATTTACCCCAATTTTTTGAAAATCCCCAAGATTCGGAAAAAACTCAAACTGGTGACGACACAGTATTTTGAAGAAAATACAGGCACGGTGACATCACCGTCCATATTATGGGAAGCATACAAGGCGGTCCTCCGGGGGGCGGCCATCGCAACAATAACGGGGTACAAACGGGATTCCAGAAAGGAACTCACAGACTTAGAACTGGCGGTTAACGCGGCCAGTACTGCACACATGAAAGACCCATCCCCAGCCACGACACACACTCTCATGATTCGGCAACAACAATACCTAGCCCACCTTAAAGCGACAGAAAAGGGATACATAGCTAATACTAAACATAGAATATATGACGTGGGCGATAAGGCGGGTCGAATGCTGGCATGGCTGGATAAAAGGGGGACTGGAGCGAGGGGTATTCAGAGCTTAGAATCAGAAGATGGGAGGACACTGACACACCCAGAAGATATAGTTTGCACACTGGCACGACACTATCAAACAATATATACACCGGACAGGGTAGTCACACAGCAAATGGCAGTAGCAACTCTAGCGGACATTACTATCCCTAGCATCTCGCAGGAGGATAGAGATACCCTGGAAATAGACCCGACGGTGGAAGAAATTCAGCTGGCAATCCAAGCGTTACAGTCTGGAAAAGCACTAGGCCCGAACGGGATTCCAGTAGAATGGTATAAGTCCATGGCTCCAGAACTCAGTACCCCATTGCTGGCCATGTATTTGGACAGCAGGGACAAAGCAGAATTGCCACTGGATCAGCGCACGGCCACAATTGTGGCGATACCCAAACCGGGGAAACCCCCGACTGAGTGTACCTCGTATCGCCCGATATCATTACTAAATATTGAGGCCAAGATATTGGCTAAACTTCTAGCCACCCGCTTACTGCCCCACCTCGGCACCCTGATCCACCCTGACCAATCGGGCTTTATGCCGCACCGGAGCACTGCGATGAACCTCCGGAGAGTGCATAATGTACTGGCCCGTGCGCACCTCCTCTCGGAACAGGCAGCGATTCTCTCTCTCGACGCTAAAATGGCGTTCGACCTTGTAGAGTGGGAATATCTCTTTCAAGTGCTAGAACGCGTGGGACTTGGGCCGAAATATATTGCATGGGTGCGGCTGCTTTATAAGAATCCAGTCGCACAGGTGGTAGCCAACGGCCACATATCACCGAGATTTGTGTTGGGCAGGGGGACTAGACAGGGCTGCCCCCTATCCCCCTTACTCTTCGCACTGGTGCTTGAGCCCCTGGCTATCCAGATCAGATCTACGTCCTTATTTGCAGGCATTAAGTGGGAGGAGGGATGGGAGGACAAAGTCTCATTATATGCAGACGACATGCTCGTCTACATGACTGCGCCCGACACCGGCATCCCGGCCCTGTTAGATCTCTGTAACGACCATGGGCGCACGTCAGGTTACACACTAAATTGGTCGAAATCCATCGTATACACACTGAAAGGCCCGGCACCGAGGTTGCAGGATGGCTGTCCGTTACTTACGACGACGGTCTCCTTCAAATACTTAGGTATTGTAGTCACAAACACGGAGGCGGACTTCTTTGCCAGTAACTTAAAACCACCTATAGATCGCCTGCGGGCGGATGTCAAGCATTGGGCGGCACTTCCATTGACCCTACTGGGTAGGGCAGCTTTATACAAAATGATGGCGCTCCCGAGGCTCCTCTATGTCCTAGAAAACACCCCATATCTAGTCCCGCCGCGATACTTCAAGCAGATAGTAGCGTTAGTCACTGCCTTACTCTGGGACAATGGCCCAGCGCGCATAGCGTACAAAAAATTGGTTAAAGGCTGGTATGAGGGGGGCATAGCGCTCCCCAACATCCAACTGTACTACTGGGCGGCTCAACTTAAAATCATAAACTACTGGATCCACGCCCCAAAAGACGACCCGGCCTACCGGGCGGACTGGACGCAGCTTGGGACGGAACGCATGCTGTCTGTACTTTACAATAAATCGCAACTTAAAACCCTACTCGGCCCGACCAAACACACGGCGACTCTATGGTACATGGCACAGGCCCGGTTGGGGTGGACAGGACGTATCACCAAAATGACACCCTTGTGGGACACAAAGACATTTGGGAACCTCAGAAGCTGTGTGGGATTTGGGCGGTGGGACTCTATAGGCATCTCCACGGTAGGGGATCTCTGGGACAAAGACACGGTAGTGCCATTTTCACACCTACAACAACAGTATAACCTTGGACCTACAGAAACATTCAGATATGTGCAAATTAGGCACGCGTTACTGCGGGCGATTCCTGCGGGCGCCGAGCTGCCGGAGTCATCCCCGCTAGAGGATAGACTGTTAACAGAATTCATGGTCCAGAGCGCTACCTCCCTCACATACAAAAAATTGGTCAATAATCTCAAAGATCCAACATTGAAACTTAAAGAAAAATGGGAGGGAGAATTAGGCGGGACAGATGAATTTGAATGGAATGAGGCGCTGGCCTCCCCGAAGGAGGTGGGGATCTCCAGTAAGCTCAGGCTGGTGCAACTTAAAATCCTACACCGCATCTACTATACCAGAACGCTGCTGCATAAAATACAGAGAGCACCCCATCCCTTTTGTCTGAGAGGCTGCGGGGAGGAGGGAACACTGCTTCACACGCTCTGGGACTGCCCACAAATACAGGAATTCTGGAGACGAATAATGCGCTCGATCTCCCAGGCCCTCAAACACACGATACTACCTGAACCACGCAAGTGCCTTTTAAATATCTGGGACCCCAACGACCTAGGCAGGTATGAATTAATTTGGGCAACGCTGGCTATAACTGTGGCCAAGCGGGACATAGCTCAGAAATGGGGCGCAACAGAACTACCCACCGCAAGTAGATGGGCCAAAAACCTGGACATGCTAATGATAACGGAAAGGGCAGTGTATGTACTGCGTGCGGCGCCGCGCAAATGGAACAAGGTGTGGACGGCATGGAATATATACAGGGGGGAGATTTGTGACCCCTTACCGGAGGGAGAAGACCCAGACTCAGAGGAGGAAGAGGGCTAATGCAAATTAAGGGGAATACACCTTAGCACACTATGTTATGACATTACTGGCATAGACCTGGCTAGCTACCACCATACACACCGGGTAGCTGAGGATGTGGAGGAAGGGGTGGAAACAAAATGACAATGATGACGCATAGTTGGGGGGGGGGGGAGGGGGGGGGAAGGGGAGTTTGTTGTTTCTGTATTATTAAAAGTGATGATAACGTTACATTATACATAGCAGGAGGGGTAGATAGAAGACTACAATATAAATGTACAACCCGTATATTATTATGTCCATGAGATTTAAATGGTACCTATACAGCAATCCTGAAGAAGCAGAGGATACTTGATGTTTATGAATGTTGAAATGTACAACTGTCGCAGTTACCTTTTGAATGTATAACACTGACTAAACACTATTCCTTCCTATTGAAAATAAAGTTTTTAAAATAAAAAAAAGCAAAAAAAAAAAAAAAAAAAAAAAGCATGGAAGCAGTAACAGTACCTGTAACAATCGGACCTGTTCTTCCAGTATTTGATCAAAAATAAATTAGACATTAAGCTTTGACTGTTCCACTAAATTCAGAAATACAGAAAGTGACTGAAAATTTTTATTCACATTTGTCTGAAATACATCGAGAGAAAATGATGATGCCTGACTTAACTTTTATTCAAAGTTTGACAAGTAAAACTCCATCTGGTGCAGAATCAGACTCTGGAACTCCGGAAAAGAGTCCGAATAAAATAGATTTAACACAAATCCCTGAATGTAAATTACTTGATGTTGCAAAACTGAAAGCAGATTTGGAGGAATTAATAATTGGAACAATTGGAACTGACAGTTTGAAACTATATCAGGATGATGAATTATTGTTTATTTGCAAAAGTATAACATGGAAAACTAAAAATAAATATGATCAATTAGAGGAAATGGCTGCTGAAATAGAAGTAGATTTGAGTAAGCAAAAGAATTTGCAGAAATATTACAGGGTGGATTTCATGAAAAAGACATTGAGAGTTTGAATACCACAGGAAGAATCATTCATATAAAAGACATAGGGGCCTATTATGATTGCGGTTTTTCCGCATCCTCTGGGCCGGCGGAAGCCACCGCCGGCCCGGAGGATGCGGAAAAACCGCAGCGGACCCACCAAAGACCCACCGCCACATTAGGATGGCTGGTGGGTCCTGGTTTCCGTCCGCAGATTTTCCGCCGCGGTTGGCTTACAACCGCGACGGAAAAGCTCTAATCTGGTGGCGGTGTCTCTCAGACACCGTCCGCCATATTAGGAAGGGCTTTAAAAAATCCTTTTAAAGCCCTTTTAATGCTTTTCCGCTGCGGGTTTTCCGCCGTGGAAAAGCATGTGTAACTTCACTGCGGGGGCCCGTTGTGGGCCCCCTAGGTGAAGGGGGGTGGGGGTGCACATGGGGTACCTATGGTATCCCCCTGCATTTGTATGCAGAAATCGGCAGGCACCGCACAGTGCCTGCCGCTTTCTGCATACAAATGCAATATATGCATTTTTACCATTGCGGCGGATGCAGCTTGAAGCCGCACCCGCCGCAATGGTAAAAATAGAGGATGTGACCGCCAGGGTGGCGGTCACATCCTAATCGCACAGGAGGGAACTCCGCAGGCAATGTGGAGGTTCCCTCCTGCTCTATGGTGGCGGACGGACTCAGATCCGTCCGCCATCATAATCGGCCCCTTAATTGTGATTTTAAGAAAATGGGGCAAATTAGGTAAATGGAGAGTGAAATGGACCAAGAAAAGAGATGAAGACAGAACAAGCTTAGCTTTTCCTGTCAGAGAAAAGAAAGAGGAAGTGGAAGTAGTAAACGAGTTACCAATGAGAGAAATACCGGGAGGAGGGTATGTGCATTTTCCATGGACAAGACAGGACATTTTAATGTTCACAAATGATTTTCCTCGATTAAGAGAAAAACCTGTAGAATGGTATCGTCAGGCAGACAGATTTGTGAAAGTTTCAAAAGTTTTGTGGATCGATCTAGATGGATTCTTTGACATAGTTGTCCCATCAGATCTTTGGGCAGAATGTAAAATTTCCTCGAAATAAGGTAACAGGTGCTCCTTCTCCAGAGGTAATGAGGAAATATGATCAAGTAATTATGTTTCTTAAAAACAAGATTCCCCCCAAAAGAGATAGATTGGGTTAAAATAGATAGAACTACTCAAGAGCCAAAATAATCAGTACATTCATTTTATGAAAGATTACTGCTGGTATTTAAACAATACAGTGGTTATGAAAATGTACGTGAAAAGGATATGAACCATTTTATATACAGATTTGTATATGGCTTGAGACCTGAAATTGGTGAAATGATAAGAACTGGAATAGTTGGTTGGCAATCAAACTCAGTAGGTGAGATCCTGAGAAAAGCAAAATACTGCAGCGATGAAATAGATGCTAAACAAAAGAAGCTAAATGAAAAAGCTGTGTGGGCACAGGTAAAAGTGGCTGAACAACAAATGGCAAATTTGGGAAATAAAAATGTTGATCAGAGTCAAAGTAAATTTAAAGGTAATTATAATAAGCCAAAATTAATGGGAAATATAGACGAGCTAAATCAGAAACTCCCATGTTTTAATTGTGGCGAAATTGGACACTGGAGGCGTGAGTGTAAGAATCCGCCCAGAAATTATTTAAAAAATGCATCATTAAATCCACAGATGCAGAATGAGATAAATCAGCAGCAACAGCTACAGCGACAGGTAGTGAATCAGCAAAGTCAGATACCACAACCGCCACTTCCAAACTGTGTAAATGTGCAGAGATACAGTGCAGAAACAGGATTCAGCGGAGGTGAACAGGTAAACAGACCGCCAAGAGTGAACGTGTCAAATGTGTCACAACAATATTGGTTGAAAGAAGATGGTGGGAGTGAATCTGATGATTACTTCTGACGGTGCTAGAGAGAGGAGGAAGAGTGTGTGCTTGGAGCCACTCTTGAGGTACATCAGTCTGGTCCATTTGTAAATGGTAAAGTAAATGATGTAGAAATTACTTTCCTAGTGGATACAGGTGCTACCGGTTCTACTGTTGGATCAGTGGAAATAGAAAACCTACCTCTCTCTGGGGACAAAATCCAAGTAGTAGGTATAGCTAATCAGCAAATTAAAACAGATTTAACTGAACCAGTTGAAGTTGAAATAGGTAAATTTAAGGACATGCATAGATTCATAGTTTGTGACAGCAGTCCTGTAAATCTTTTAGGAAGGGATATTCTTTGTAAGATGAATTGTAAAATATATTGTTCACCGGATGATATTGAGCTACAAACTCCAGAAGAAGATGGGCTTTACAAATTAACAATATCAATGGTTGAGGCAGAAGAAAGCAAATTATTTCCTGTGTTTGATAAGAATAATTTACCTGAAGAATTAAAAGACACAGTGAATGTTAAAATTTGGGATTTCACTGGAGATGAAATGGGTTTGATGAAAAACGTAGATCCAGTAAAAATATCAGTAAAACAAGGAGCAGATTATCCAAACATTCCTCAGTATAAAATGAAAGCAGAAGTGATTGAAGGAGTTATTCCTGTAATAGATAAATTCATAAAACAAGGTGTTCTAAAAGAAATTGAGAGCAGTCCATGTAATCCACCGATTATGGGAATTAAAAAGCCAAACAGTACTTTCAGAATTGTTCAAGACCTGAGAAAGGTTAACAAAATTGTTGTTCCATGTTGCCCAGTTGTACCAAACCCAGCGGTAATTTTATATCAGATTCCGCATGATGCAGAATGGTACACGGTTATTGATTTATGTAATGCATTCTTTACTGTTCCATTGCATCCAGAAAGCCAGCAAATTTTTGCGTTCAGGTTCAAAGAGCGTATTCTAGCATGGTGTCGAATCCCTCAAGGGTACACCGAAAGTCCATCTATTTTTAATCAGTTGCTAAAGAAATCCTTGGAAAATCTAGATTTACCTGGAAAATCTACGTTAGTGCAATATATTGATGATCTCCTTGTGGCTGCAAAAACAAGAGATAATTGTGTAACAGATACCATTACTCTTTTAAATCATCTGGCAGATGAGGGACATAAAGTATCTCCTGCAAAATTACAGTTTTGCAAACAAGAAGTAAAATATCTTGGTCACAGAATTGCAAAGGGAGTCAGACAAGTGACAACAGAAAGAATAAAGATGATTCAAGCAATGCAACCTCAAAAAACACAGAGACAGGTTAGAATGTTTATAGGAATGGTTGGTTATTGTCGCCAATGGATTAGTGGATTTTCAGTAATTGCAAAGCCACTGCAGAGACTGACAAAAGCAGACATAAAAGACCCGATTAACCTATCAGAGACTGAGTTACAAGCTTTTGAACAGTTAAAAAGAAGTTTGTGTGAAGCTCCAGCATTGGGAATGCCGGACTATGAAAAGAATTTGAGCTGTATTGCAGTGAAAGAGAATGATGTGTATTATCAGTTCTGATTCAGACACATGGAAGACTGAGAAAGCCAATAGCATATTTCTCAGCTGTTCGTGATCCAGTAGCAAAAGCATTACCTGGTTGCTTAAAAGCAGTAGCTGCAACCAGTGTAAGTTTTCGAACAAAGTGAAGGAATAATAATGGGATTTCCTGGTAAAGTATATGTACCACACTCAGTTGATATTCTCCTCACAAGAAGCAGAACACAACATTTGACAAATAGTAGGTTAACAAAATATGAAAAGGTTATCCTTGGCTCAGACAATGTTTCGATTGCGAGATGTGTGAATTTAAATCCTTCCACATTATTACCTGATGGTACTGAAACAGAAATCAGAGATGAGGCTGTTGATCATGAATGCTTGGATGTATTAGAATATTGCACAAAACCCAGACAGGACATAAAAGATGTCCCATTGGCTGAATCAGATTATGTTCTATTTGTTGATGGTTCATGCTTGAAAACAAATGAAGGTGTTCTGAATGCAACATATTCGGTTTGTACAGTTGCAGATGCAATTGAAGCTTCTTGTCTCAAAGGAATTCGTTCAGCTCAAGTAGCAGAATTGATTGCTTTGATTCGTGCATGTGAATTGGGAAAAGAGCTAAAAGTTACCATAGTGACTGATAGTCAGTATGGATATGGTGTAGTCCATGACTATGGCCAGCTCTGGTCTCAAAGAGGTTATTTAACTTCTGCGGGATCACCAATCAGAAATGCACAGTTGATCAGGAGACTAATCGATGGAATTCAATTGCCAGAGAAAATTGCAGTTGTAAAGTGCACAGCACATAAAAAAGGTGAAGATTACATAACAAAAGGAAATTCATACAGACACAATAGAAAAAATTTGTGCTAAAGAAAATATGGCAATTAATCGGGAAAAAGCAAATGAACATGTTTTGAACTCACTTATGCTAACATGTGTAGTTGAGACTTGGGAGGGAGTAAAACAGTTGCAAGATGAGGCAGATGAAGAGAAGAACACATGGTTAAAAGCAGGATGCAGACAGAGAGAAGAAGATGAGGTTTGGGTTTACAAAGATGACAGACCAGTAATGCCAGACAGTATGATTTCTGACATGGCACGCATGTACCATGGTCCAGGACATATTGGCAGAGATTCAATGATCAGGTTATTTAGGCTAACATGGTACAATCCAAAATTCTGGATAATTGCAGAATCCCTTTGTCAGAGATGTCTTATCTGCCAACAGATCAACCCAAACAGAAAAACTGTTGTTAGCACGGGAACCATAGGACGGGAGGGTGGTCCATTTACCAGATTACAGCTTGACTTCATTGACATGCCACCTCACAACAAACTCAGATATGTCTTGGTGATAGTGTGTTTGTTTTCAAGATGGGTGGAAGCATTCCCAATACGCCGCAATGATTCAATTACTATGGCAAAATTGCTTTTGAGAGAAATCATACCTAGGTATGGATTTCCTGTAACGGTCAAGACAGATCGTGGCACACATTTTGAAAACAGATTGCTACAATTGGTTTGTGAAGCTCTGGACATAAAGCAAAAACTGCATTGTGCTTACAGACCAGAAGCATCAGGTGTTGTTAAACAAGTGAATGGTACAATAAAAAACAGAATAGCAAAAATGTGTTTAGCTACAGGAATGAAGTGGACTGATGCACTTCCACTTGTTTTGATGTCTTTGAGAAGCATTCCAGATAGAAAAAAGGTTTGAGCCCTCATGAAATACTAATGGGTAGGGTCATGAGGCAAGCATTTGTTCCAGTTGATAAACTGTTGAGCATTAATGATAGCATCATAATGGATTACTGTAAAAATCTATCTGATGTGGTGACTTCTGTGTTACATCAGGTGGGAACTGAAGTAATTACAAAAGAGAAAGAACAAGCACATGATTTGTTACCAGGAGACTGGGTGAGGACAAAAGTTCACCGAAGAAGAAACTGCCTAGTACCAAGGTGGCAGAAGGCAAGACAGGTGATACTAGTCACAACAAATGCAGTAAAGTATAAGGGATTGAAGAGATGGATTCATGCTAGCCATACCATACGAGTGCCAGCACCTGAGAATCCTGACGAAGGTGAAACAACAGCTGATTCAGATTCAGAAGAAGAACCTGAAAGAAATCGAAATCCAGATCCTGAAGATCGACAAGAAAGTCGACATCTGGAAGATTCAAATGCGAATGAGGCATTGAATGAAGAAATTGTGATACAAGATTCTGAAGACAATGAAAATGATGAAGATCTGCTAGATCAAGAAGCAGAAAAAGAAGCTGAACAAGTAGTGATTCAAGATCAAGATCGGGAGAGTATTGAAAAGCAGATTGGAAGCTCTGGAAGCAGGAATGAAAGTTCTGAAACTGGGAAGTTGGAAGTAATTGAAGAAGAAGAAGAAGAAGAAGTTCCAAGTACCAGCTATAAGATGTTGTTCCTAACAGAGTGAAAATGCCGAGTAAAGAAGTTCCTGAATCTAAAAAATAATCTGATAAAGTAAAACTGATTATTAATGAATCAGCTGAAAACACAGAGAGTGAAACAGATGAAAGTGGAGATGAATCAAAGGTGAAAAGTTCAAGGAAAAGAGCTTGGAGAGTGGAATATAATTCAGCGGAACCGAAAAAGAAATTATCAAGAAAAGGAGATAATTGGCCAAATGAAAACAAAGGCCTACAGTTTAAATTAGCAAAAGAGCAGGTGAACGAGATCACAAGTCAAAAAGAAGAAGTCTCAAATAAGAAGGTTCAAGCAGGGAAGAGAATAGAAATGATAAACAGCAGAGCAAAAAGAGTAATATAGCCAAATCAGAAGTGCAAATCGCCTGAGTGGGCCTACATCATCATACCACCGATGGTGGAAGTAAATAGTAGTCAAAGTAATTTTGATGTTGCAAGTAATAATGATTGATTTCATTCATTAGGTGACACAAGGTCGAAGAAATTGTGTTAGGTGACACAAGGTCGAAGAAATTGTGTTAGCTGAAAAACACCTTGATGTATGACATAAAGGTCGAAGAAAAGCTGTTAGGTGTTAAAAAAAAAGAAAAAAAGAGGGGAGTTTATTCAGTTATTTCAGTAATTTTAAAAATTTTCTTTTAATTTATTTTAGGGTTTTTCTTGTCTGTAAGTAAAGATGCCTTCTTATAATAATAATTCGAGATGTTCAATTCTCAGAAGGTGTTGCAAATTGTCTTCAATATGTGTAATCTTGATAATTTTAGTGTGGTTAATTTTAGCTGTCATTTTTCCTTTTGGAATTGATAAAGAAATGTATAAAACTAATATGACTAGTAAAGTTGTGGTTAATCATGAAAAATTTGATAAGACTAATAGAATCATTGTACACAAACCAGAAATTCATCAAGATAGATCTGTAGGAGATTTTTCTAGTAATACCTTTTCAAGACTTTTATCTGAATATGTTAAGGTGATGGATGCAAAAGATTGCTACATCTGTGTGAAATTACCTACTTCTGTGTCGGAAGGTGTAACTTATAATATGCTTCCTCTTACTTATGGCATAACCTGTAGCGTAATAGCTAGATTGTTTTATCAAACTGGTCGTTTAGAATATTACTACTCTGATTTTGATGAAATTTTTGCAAATTTAAAAGTTGTAGATAGCTTGAATAAAGTGAAACATGCTAAACAGATGAGGGATTTTTTCCTAGTAACTAATGAACTCACTTATGAGTATGCTTTTAGAAATAATTTAACATGTAAATTGAGAGCAGAAGAAAAGTCGTTCTTAAATTTAGTGGAAGAGAGAAGGGCAATTTACAAGCGAAATGAGATGTTGAAACATACTAAGTCTAAATTTTGGCAAATGGAAGATGAAAAACTCAATGGTAGAATTGAAAATGTTGCAATTAATATAGATACGCCTGTTAGTGGAAAATTCTGTATTAGAAGAGATAATACTGACAATTATTATGTTGGTGCAAGTCAATGTGAAGACACTTATCGTATAATAGGGGGATAGGAATTTAAAGGGGGCAAAGATCCAATTTTTCCTGGAATTTATTTTGTATGTGGGAACAAAGCTTATTACAATCTCCCTGACCACTGGTATGGGACATGCTATATAGGTTTAGTTTTTCCCAAAATTTTCCATGCTGATAGAAATGCAAAAGGTTCATTTCAAATTAGCAATCATCTGAATAGATTTAGAAGGGAGAGCTTTTCAGAAATATTGGGAGACATATTTGGTGCAATTATACCTATGGTAGGAATAACCCTGAATGCAAACAAAATTAGAAAAATGTCTACAATTGTTGATAGATTGTCAACTGATACTGCAAATGGTTTTAAATTAGTGAATACAGAACTTATTGCCATGAGGTCTATGGTAATGCAGAATCGTCTTGCTTTAGACATTTTGCTAGCGAAAGAGGGTGGAGTCTGTGGGATTTTGCATGTCCAACATTGCTGTACATGTATCCCAGATAAGAGTCAGAATTTAGAAATGTACATTAGAAACATAACTGAATTACATAAAGAAGTAGAACCTTTAGAAGATGATAGTTTTTCAGAACGCTCAAGTAAAAGATTTGCAGCTATTAAACACTGGTTTCAAGAAATTGGTAGTTCAATTATAGGTAAAATAGTTTTTCCTTTAATAGTCATAGCTATAGTGATACTTTTGTTAAAAATTAGTTGCATGATACACAAGAGAAGAAAACATGTAATGGAAAATAAAATAATTTGCAAACTTAGAAAGGAGAAAGAAAAAGAAATAGAATTAGAAGAGTTTCGGAGAACTCAATATGAAAGTTGCAGAAAAGTAAATGAATCTAAACTCTAGAAATACTAATAATGAGAAAGTCCAAAACATGTTCAAGGGTTGAAAATTTATAACATTTTTGGGTATATTTTGGTGATTTTAAAATCACCAGATGAGGGAGTTGATGGAGCAAGGTGATGAACAAGATTTTGTTCAAACTTGCGAAGTTAATCTCTCATAATTATAATTGAACTAATATGCTTGTGGTGAAAACACTAATCAACATAGTTTAAGAAATTCTTGTATCAGTACATGCGGGATAACTAATGTGCTTTTATGTTGCAAAACGCAAAAGAGAAAAATAATAAACTAACCTTGTCTATTGTCTTTGTCAGTATTAAATGCGGCTGTTTAACTAATGGCATGTGCTTATTTTGTGTGCTTATGTTATGTCTTTACTGTGACGAAATGCATAAAAGAGTTCCTGCAGTTCCTGAAGGAAAGGTAAATATAATGCTGCTTATTTGGGCTTCAGCTAGGTAACATAATTAACAGGATTAATTCGTAAAGGGGGTGGGTAACAGAATGGGTCTCAATTCCTCAAATAACTGATGTCTTGTGTTTGTTTAATAATAGTTTCCGAAGTGAGGCCTAGAAGTGATTCGAAAAGTATGGCTGACAGAGTTGCAGATGAAAACTTGTCCAGAGTAATGCCTTGCACATGCGCAGCTGTGAAGACTTTTACTGCACAAGCATCAGGTAAATTGAAAAAGCAGTTCTTCAGCTGAGTTGAACGTGCACTCGGAGAAAGGCTCAAGGACAGGAACTTGTTGTGTCTGCCAAGGCTAGGAAGTTAAAGTTTGAAGCTTGTGGAAAATGTTTCTTTTCTGAGGAAGTCGGAAGACGCGGTAATGAGAGACAATAGGGCTTATGTAAAAGCCTGTTCCTAGTCAAGTAACGGACGTGATCTAACATTTTATCGTGGACTGACATTGCACAGCCAATGAGAAGCCTGGATTATCATGAAAAGATGTAAAATGTAGTGAGCTTAGCTAGAAAGAAAGGTATAAAACCTGACACTTGGAGTGGAGAAAAAAACTCTCTTCTTTCCGATTCCAGATTGACGTGAGATGCTGTCGGACTTTTGGTGCACGTAAGGACAGCAGACTTTAAATGATTTTTCCTTTCTAGGTGGAGTGAGAGAATCAGACAGGTAAATAGATTTAGAGAATGGAAACTGTTATTTTGCTATTAATTCATGATTCTGAACTTGCTTTAATGATGTCAGTTTATTCATTCATTATCTCACTAAAATGCTGCTTTTTTGATTACTTATAAAATAAAGATTTTTAAAACGTAAATGCTTTTTCTTTATGATAATAAAGTTAATAAAAATAGATTTGAAATGACAAGCTGGTCTTGTTTATTCATGATCTGGTTACCATCAGTTGATTCAATCGCCTTAGTGGCTTGATTAAAAATTGATATATGTTAAAACCATGGTTAAAATAGATAAACTGCAGCTGTATATAATTTTGTAGATAATATGTGAATAGATTTTATTAATCAGGCCACCTGATTCAGTTGCTCAAAAATTGTCACATTGGTGTTATGGGCCTTTATAAGTGATACATAATTAATGGTGAGTATTGTGGGGATCAGTAGCGTTATTGAGACAGTTTTTCAATAGGAGCGCTGGATCACTGGCTTTATTAACCCTATGTCTGTCCACCTCCTCCAACAAGTATAATGGGCCAAACCTATTTGAAACATCTAGGGTATATCTCCAGTGGTTATTTAAGTAGGTACCAGTGGTGGGGACAATGATTCTATTGGGTAATTTGGGCTGATAAAAGAAACCGAGTGGTAGCACGTTAATTCCCTCGGTCGAAGATCTGTTTATGCCCGCTCGAAGTAAAATTTCTTGAACTAGGGCGGGGGAACCTACAGATAGTACTACACAGTTCACTTTGAAAGACATTCTGGTAGGGCCCACAAATTGAACACGTCTTATCATTTTAAAGGAATCAAACATCTCTTGGGTCAACCCTGTTTTTGTCCCTAAGAAATCTAAAGATTTATTCCTCAGTGTCATCCAGTTTTCTATTTCTCCATCATTTGACTGTGGCATGTTTGCCAAAACCACAGTAAAAGGTGCCGCAGCCGTGGAAGATTTAAATTAACATAGTGTGATGAGGGCATTTGTTTGTGGCTCCTTTGTGTACCTAGGCTGTTGCAAGTATCTGCTCGTGATGGATCGTTGCAACGATCTCTGCCAGGATCATTTCCATCCCCCTTCTCTTTTACAGTCTCTGTTAATTGCGCACTAGGAGAGTTTAACTTATTTAACCTGGGACATGCGGGGCAACTAGATCTCTCCCCCTCCCTAATCTGTGTACAGCGGCTAGGGCACAAGCACTTGTTGACTGGCCATAGTTTTTAACTAAGCACCGGCCACTTTCTGGCTCATCTTGTACATCCTTTAGTTACCCTAAGATTAATGTCAGATCTTGCTTAATGGTATCGAGTCTTTTTGCCAGGGTACCAATAGACTCTTCAATAAATGTAGTTAAGTCTAATATTAAGTTTGTAATTCCAGTCATATTATTAGCTACTTGGCCTTTATTTTTACTTTTAGTCTTAGAGGGCTTAGTAGGGCTTGCACGTTCTTTAACTGAGTAAGTGGCTGGACTGTCCTTTGCGTGTGTAAACATAGGGCCCCATTAGGATGACGGGCGGACATTGTCCGCCCGCCACCCTATCGTAGAACGGGACCGCCCGCCATAAGAGCGGGGGTCCCGTGGGGGGAATTAGGATGTGCCCGCCACAGTGGTGGGCACATCCTGTAGTTTTAGCATTGTGGAGGGCGGTGCACTCTGCACCGCCCGCCACAATGATAAAAATGCTTTTTCGCATTTGCATATGCAAAGCGGCAGGCACCGCACGGTGCTTGCTACTTTGCATATGCAAATGTGGGGGGGTACCATAGGTACCCTCCCAGTCCTCCCCCACTTCTGCCTACACCAGGGGTGCCCGCAGGGGGCCCCCCGCAGCAAACACCGCCTTCCTTTCCGTGGCGGCATTGCCGCCGCGGAAAGGCACCTATGTCTCAGCATCGTAATATGGCTGGCAGTGTCCATTGGACACCGCCACCATATTATTCCCTTTCCGCCGCGGTCACAAGGCGACCGGGGCGGAAAAGCGTCGGACGGTCTTTCAGTCCGCCGCGGTCCCCCCGCCATACTAATATGGCGGGGGGGGGAATCCGGGTAAGGGTGTCGGGCGGATTGCTTCCGCCAGGCCCGCGGTGGCCACCACCAGCCTGGCGGAGGCAATCCGCCCGACATCGTAATGGGCCCCCTAGACTTCAAATGGGGCTTTGTGATTTTTGGGGTGGAGGGCGCCCAATGGATCTGTGGTGGTAAGAATAAATGTGACTCTAAATACTTAGACACTGGCGCACTTATTTGTGGGGGCATAGGCACTGGTTCGGGGTCAATTGATAGAATCTCACCCCTCCCTGTTTGGACACAACCATTCTGTAGTTCCACAGGTGCCTTTTTTAAATTAGATTCTAATGCCTCCTCGGACAAGCTTTGGGTGGAGGAGTGGGCTTTACTGATACTATATGACTCCTTATTCAGAGCTTCCTCTACGTTCAAAATTTTCTTTTCTAGAACGCCCACAGCCCCTGACAGATATTTCATTAAGGATGTTCTAGTTACCTTGGCCTGTTTTGATTTTTGACCATTGTTTGAACTTTGTAATTTTCTTTTCCCCATATTGGATCCGGAGGGCAGGACCTATCCCAATAACAAAGACGGGCTTTATCCTATAAAGGTTTCCTCCACAATAGCCTATTATTAAGCTACAAATATGAATTCACCTTAGCTACAGTCTCATATAGCCCCGAGAGCCCCCACACCAGTCAGACAATATCAAAGTCAATAAACCGGCGTCAATAGTTCTGATATGAAGCAGGAGCCAGGTATAAAGTCAAACAACGATGTTAGTATTTACCGCAAACTGGTGAGCATAGATGTATCCACCGAAAAATCAAGAGCCGTGTCCCATCCCAGCCTCTTCCGGCCGATGACGGCCAAGGACGGGCCCGTCCTTGGCCCGGGCTTAGCCCGGGCGAGCCCGCGCGCTTCCTGCGCCACGGGGGCTCCCTGCCGGTTTTGTGTGCTGGCGCGGGTCCTCTTGTGTCTGTTCTCGCGAGACCGCATTGCCTTCTGGGGGATGTAGTCCCTCGGCGGTCTGCAGTCCGCGGGAGTGGCGCGAGGACAACTGTGGCAGCAAGTTCTCCGCGAGGGTCTCTGGGCAGCACAGGAGCAAAGCGATGAGGCACACCAGGAAATTACAGGAATCCAAAAGGCTGGTAGGACTCCAAAAATGAAAAGTGCTGCTGAATGTAAAGGTTATTTTAGGGGAGTGTTAAAAATGTACCCCTTCCGCAGTGTCATCTCAGATTTTTTTTGCCTATTTTTGCTGAACCCTATTTTTGCTGGCTATAGAACTCTGTACACTTTACCCATGCTAACCAAGTGAAAAGTGCTTGTGCTCCTCCTTTCAACATTATGAAATTGGTATACACTTGATTGGGATATTTAACTTACCTACAAATCCCTACTATATGGTACCAGGGTGTACCTAAGGCTTGTAATTTAAATGTAACAAGTGGACTGCAGCAACAGAAGTACACATTGTGCCATCCACTACAGTGACAA
Source organism: Lissotriton helveticus (assembly GCF_964261635.1). Lineage (NCBI taxonomy): Eukaryota > Metazoa > Chordata > Amphibia > Caudata > Salamandridae > Lissotriton > Lissotriton helveticus. Next base: position 339,801,820 of record NC_136065.1, read on the forward strand.
TGCAAACATGACTGCTGGTCTGCCACCAGCACTCCGGCTGTTCAGGCTTTAACTGTAAATTCAGACCTATCAAAATAATCCCTTTTGACAGGCCTAAGCCTTTCTTGAAAATATTTAATAGTCACCTCAATATAGGCCTTATAGCTCAAAAAACAGGGTGCATGCTCTTTAAAAGTAAGGCATGTAGACGTTTAATGTTAATGTTGTGGAGAAGATTGGCTCAATGGTTAGAGCGGCAGACCCTGATGCAGAAGTCTGCCCCGGGACCAGGGTTCAATTCCCGCCTCGGCGGGTTTTGGGCTCAATTTCCTCGGACCTGATAATTTTCGCCTCGGTGCCTATTCTAATCATGGGTCCCACTCTGCAACTCTGGGCAATAGCTTGCTTAATCTCCACAACGGCCCCAACAGCACTGGGATGCCTGGCTTCCCCTTGGGGGTGCCCAGGAGTGGACATTTCACAGGGAAAAGCCAGGAAGGGTTCCACAGCGGTATGCGTTACAGCGCCAGGAAACCCATGGGTATTAGTGCGCTTTACAAGTACAAATTACATTTACATGTCCTTTCAGTGAAAAAGCCCTGAAAACTATTTCCACTGTAGCAGGTAGGCTATTCCATAAGAAGGCACTGGGATGCAATATTATGTTTGATAAATGTCATATCTGCCTAAGAAACAACTACAAATAACATTTTTGAACTTGTTTTAATGTGTATTGCGTGCCCAATCAACTGGTGAAGTCCGATTTGTGATACACATTTTGAAAAGTGGATTTTTAGAAAGGCCCCTTTGTGCCGCCTAAAGTCCCTGAAAGCTAAATCTGCATTATGCTCTCATTTCTGCTGGGCAGTAATTAGCATTTTAATAGGCATGAATTAAGTGTGAACTAGCTCCCAGGCCAGAGAAAAAAGACCTTATGTGTTGTTGGGAGGTGTTGTGGTGGCCTTGACAGGATGGCATGTGGGCTGGACTCAAGAAATTGATTAACGTCAAAGAGGCCTACCCAGTCACAAGCAGATGCAGCTAACACCCAGACTTCTCTTGTCCCCACTTCCAGACCAGCCTCCATCACAGTAAGTGTTGTGTTGATGTCATAGTGTCAGATCCTGCTGGATTGTCAAGGCCTGCCTGACAGGTCGGCTAAGGTTTTTCATATAGCATTTGGGGCACACTTCAAATGAAGGAAAAAGAATACCAAAACAATTTGTGTATATCAACTTTCAGGTAGCTGGAAGCTCAGCTTTTTCTACCAGATTTCTGTCTCTGAATTTGTTGGGGGTAGAGTGACGGTCTGAAACAGGATTTCAGTGTTAGGTAGGGGAAGAACTAGGATTACCAAAATACACTCCTCATACACAACCAACCTTCAGAGCCCAAGTTTAGAGTTGACGAAGATGTCGCCCATCGTGCAAATGCCCAAAGTCAGTTGGGGTAGCCCAGGAACCTTTGCCCTGTTGGTTAGGACATCCCCTGGGGTCATACCCCCTTCTAGCTCATGCCAGGCATACATGTGACATCTCCAGGCACCCACTTCAGAATACACCTGGACCTGTGGAAGATCAGAAGAGGACTAATCCTGGTATCTAAGATCTGAGAAGAGCCTAGAAGGCTAGACCTTCTCTTTGTCTTGTACCCAGGACAAAGAAGAAGATTTCAAGAGTAATATGGCTGACATCTGGTTAAAAATACAGGGAAACCTCTTCCTGCAATTTCCCAGCTGACCAGTGGCAACTGGACCTGCGCTGGCCCCTCCTGTTGGCCTCTGCCTGCCATCATGTGAGTCTCTAAGTGCCTCCAATGAGGTCCTGGGAGGCTTTAGAAGAGTACTTTGGTGGTGTATTGGGACTTATAGGACTAAAGTCAGAAGGTAAAATCTTTGACCAGGATGAGCCTGGCAAGTGTATCAGACCCATGCCCAATCACAGTCAGCATCAAATTGTGGCTAGGTCCTGTTCTGCAGCGACCAGTGACAATCATTGACACTTTGTGCTTCTTTGTGCTGGTTCAACTTAACACTTGAAAAATGTTCATCTCCAGTTTCCCTTATTGGATTCTTGTCAATTTGTTTTGTAAAATAACAGTTTTTTGTTCTACTCCGTATTGGGATTTTTATTGTTTTGTATTTCAACTATAGTACTGCACAAATACTTTACATGCTTCCTCTAAGTTAGGCCTTTCTGCTATTTACCATATCTACCAGGGAGTTGAGTTCAAGGTATATTTCTTGCTTTAATGGATCACCCTGAAAAGGATTATGGTTATTACTAGAGGTGGTGTCTTACCCACCTCAACTAATACCCCATTTTCTTACATGAAGCAACATGCATTTTGAGAAGACAGGTTAGTTGAGAATTGCAGTGATGGAGTCTTGATAACACCAGCGACTGTACTAAAGTTTTAAGACCTTGTCCAGGACTGAACCAAATAATTTGCCTGGGGAGACACAGTTGAGCCAGTCTGGTGGCTTAGTGAACTAATGCGTCCACTGTATAGGCCTGTGTTTAAACTTATGTTCATAGGTTCAAATCCCACAGGTTCACTCCACCTTTCATCCTTTTGTGGTCGATATAATGAGTACCATTGAGTTGGGTAATAATAAACATCTGTTATCCAGCACCAAGATAACTTTAGGTGAACATGCGCTTTACAAATATTTGTTATGTTATGGCATTTTTGTCCATGGTGTTGACTTGAGATTGAGAGTTTTTGTCTAAGATGCCTCCTAGGGATTTGGCATTAAAGAGGGTAGTGGCTAGAATGGAACCCTGAAGGACCTGTTGTTCAAAGAAACTGATTTTGCGATGCTGGAATCAATTTCCTACTTCTGTGATCTGTCAGTTAGTGTTGAGCCTTCTCCGCTCCTGCGCGCGTTTGCGCACGGGGCGGAGCGAGACAGGAATAAAGGAGGCATAGCAGGAGGGAAGAACACTTCACGTTCAAGTCGATATGTGTGGACCTTTCGCCCTGCCCCTCTGACACTTACCTGATTCATTTGGGGTTGTGCAGATGTTGGCCAACGTTCCCTTGTTGGGCATCTGCTTCGGTGATTGCGGCTTTACTTCCTGCATCTTTTCCACTCGTCTGGCACTGCCAGGACCTTCATGTTGCTCCTGAAAATACAAAAGAAAAACAAAATGTTTTAAAGAACCACACTCCTAATGGTGGTAACATTTGCTTTGATCTGAATATTAATTAATGTTCTTATCTGATGTATGTCTCCACGGTGTATGGAAATTCTACTTTCTTGCTGACAATGCTTGAAGGCTGTAAGGACAATATAAATACAAATTAGCCTCCTGACTATTTAAGGGGCTGATTTTTCATTGTACCTTAGCCCTGCACATTTTTGGGTATTTTCGTTTTTTTCTGTAACATTATCAATTTCGGGAGTATATATTATTAGTTTTTTCCTTATTTTTATTGAATAAAAATAAATTGGGCTTTAATGGTATTCCATTTCCAAGCTGACCATCTTTAGGTCAGTTATAGTATATACTACCATAACTATATTATCCTACTGTCTACTTAGGAAAACACTTGGGGCCAGATGTAGGTCACCAAATACCGGTCGGTAACGGCCGATTTCGGCCGTTATCGACCGGTATTTGGTGATTGAGATGTAGGGGGCCTTAAATTTACCGATTCGGTATATTTACAAAATCAGTAAATTTACAGATTCTGTAAATTACCGAATCGGTAAATTTACCGAATCTCAAATTTGTGATGTAGGTGGCACTGAAAACAGTGCCACCGGCCCTTAAGAATTTGTTATTTACCATGACATACTATGTCATGGTAAATAACTAATTCCTGTGTACATGCACATCTGTGCATGTACACCTATGCCATGTGGCACACATACATGCCCTTAGGGGCCTGTACCACATGGCACACAAGCCAGAATCAGGGGTGCAAAAGGGTGTCAAAGTGACACCCTGTCCCCCTTGCAAATTCGGTAATTTTACCGAATCGGTATTTACCGATTCGGTAATTGACATTGATTCCTATGGGCCTCTAGGCCCATAGAAATCAATGGCAATTACAGAATCGGTAAATACCGATTCATTAATTACCGAATCATACCGATTCGGTAATTAATTCGGTAAAATTACCTACATCCCGATTGCCAGTTCTTAAATACCGAATCGGTATGATTCGGTATTTAAGAATCGGTAATCTGGGATTACCTACATCGGGCCCCTAATGATTTAATCTTCCTCAATTAGATGATACAACTGATTCCGCTGTCTGATACCATATATACCTAAGCGGAAGAGGGACTTTACACAGGTAGTTATATTCAAAAGTACCACTCTAATTGTTTGCAAAGCATTATCACCAGAATACATGCACATGGTAATACTTATAACTTTATCTCCACTACAGGAACCACATAAAGACCCCTCAATTAGACTATCCATCCCTTAAGCTCTTCTGTAATGTGTCTCCCTTTTCTTTCCCTGTTTTGTTTCCCCTCTTCCCCTCATTTCCACTGTGTTGGCTTTGACATTGGTGGGCGTGCACGGGTGGGTGTGGGATGTTGGGACCTTGTTTTAGAATTTGCATCTCACCCCTAAGGAAACGACAGGTGAGAATTACAGTTAGGTTAGGCTTGTTCAGGGGTTAACAATCCTATGTAATTCTGAAATAATAAAAGAGCTTTACAATAAGTGTGTTATGGGTAAATACCCAAAGCAGAAGCCATTTTAACATTTATTTAAAAATTGTGGAACGAATATGTGTTTGGTCTTTCACGTTGGATGTTTTAGTGTGTGTTGTGTTTCGGTGGAATGTTGCTTTGAGAGCAGGTGGATACTCAACTACTTATGCAATATCTTTTGTGAGTTGGGTGTTTGTTAAATGTTCTTTTTGTTGTGTCCTGTAGTAAGTTCCTTTGGAGCTGAGTGCTATTGGAGCACAATGGCAACCAATTAGGTGGCATATCTATGCTATGTTGGAGGTCTGTGAATTGTTCTGTCCAAAGTGTTCTGTTGGGTGCTGAGCCATTCTGCAACACAGTGCAATCAATGCAGATCTTACAGTAACAGGCAACAAGGATATAGCAGTTCTTTTGTTTTTGACTAATTATCCAGTGCTTCAGCACCTTAACAGACCTATGAAGCACTATATAGATGCAGCTCCAAATCCAATCAATAAGCCAGAGGCTGCATTAATGACTCTTTCACACTAGGAAAGGGAAGTTGATATGATTTTAAGGCGTTGATGCCTCACAACACAATCAGTTACGCCTAGACTAATCTCTGCATGATTACTGTCTAAGAGGAAACCCGCATGTCCAGTGCAGCAGATGTTGTCTTTAGTCTCATGATAATGAGTCAAGCCTTGGTATTCAGATAGGAGAATGCATGTAGCAAAGAGTATGCACTGACCTTCAAGTTCCTCCCCTGAGGTGGGTGGGTGGGCGGGTGAGTAAGGGGCCTCATGTGTGTAAGCACATCAGTTGTGGGTAGCTCACTCATTGATAGTCCTCTAGTAAATGGCAGTGGGAGTTAGAAGGTCAATTATTACCCCTTCACAATTTTATACTAAACTGTTTTAAATTATTTCCAGTAGTTTGCAATTGGAATCTGAAAAGGCCACTCTTGCTAATCAAAGGTATGTAGAGAAATAATTAAGGTTGCCATTTTCTGTGAAGTTAATCAATAGTTTTTGGCATGTTGTTTGTTAGTGGTGCTTATGTAGGCTCGGACAAAATGAATAGTTTATGCACTGTATGCATGTGATGTGCTATTGTTTTAACATCCTTTTGTCTTAAAAATTATCAGGGGCATATTTACAAGGGCATTGTGCCACTGGAGCATCACTTTTGCCGGTGCTCCGGTGGTGCAGTGTCTTGCTCCACATTTACAAGGCAGTACTAAGTCACTTTGCATGGTTTAACACCGTCTTGTAAATGTCGTACTCTTTTATGCCGGTATATGCGTCAAAGGGGCGTGCAATGGGTGTTGCTGTGGACGTTTCCACGCGAAGCCCATTGCATTTTCTGCTCCCCCAGATTTACAAGGATCAGTAAATCTCAGGCAGTGCCCAAAACTAATACTATTCAATAGGAGGCGGTAGAGTGGTGCAACGTGGAAAAATACTTTGATTTTTCCTTGTTTTTTGCTCCTTTTATGTGTGCTGCAGATTCTTGTAAATATGGCACATCCCTCCATTTTTTAACTGATGCAGCGCTGCTAAATTGCGTGTGGTGCAGCGCTGGGCCATTTCTTTGTAAATATACTCCTTAGAGTTTAAACCGCTCTGCTCTCAGAGCTCTCCATATTCTCCAGATTCACTGAGAGGTTATCCCCAATAACAAACTGATCGTAAACAGAGCTCAGCTCATGATGTTACCCAAGTTCATTTACTCTGACCTCTGTTTTTCAAAACTCAACATGCATTTAAAGCACTGCTCTTGATAATCCACCTCCTTCATGAGTCTGCCATTAATAATAACTCAATAAGAGTACTGTGGTTGTTATTACCAAGATAACTTTAATCAAATCTATAGTCTTGATAAAACATAAAATCACTCAGAGTTCTGCTCTTGTTAACACCAAAATGTCTTTTATAGACTCATTTAAAATGTTGGTAGTAGCCAAACTTAGATCATCCAAAAGATTCTCCTTTGATAATACACTGTCACTCAGAGGTCTTCCCTTTATAACACCCAGGGTCGCTAGAACCAGATATTGAAGGTGTGCACTCTGTTGAGAGAGAGACCATTGTCAATTGGGAACACACATTTTCTTTTTAAAAAAAAAACTTTTATTGGCATCAGCACGAATATACAAGAAACATACAAAAATATATATATAGGTGGAGTGTACATTAGCGTTTTTTTTCTATATCTACAGTCCATTTGTGGATGCGCGCTCTTTTCGTTTGTTTTCCCTCAGTTACTAGGAGGGAAAGAAGAGAAAGAGGGGGAGAGAGAGAGGGGGGGGGGGGTCCTACTGGGGTTTCCTCAGGTGGTCGTCGAGTGGGCCCCACATGTGTAGTTTGGCGTTGTGTTCTTTCGAAAAGTTGCCTGTGATGTTGTCAGCCCCTCTCAGGAAGGTGACCCAATTAATCCATGTTTTAAAATTTGCTTTGGCTGTGTTCTTCCAGTTTGTCAGGATTATTTTAAGGGCTGCTGTGAGGAGTAGGTCTAGTAGTTCTCTCTCTTCCCTACTTTTCAGGTTCGCGGTCATGTGTTCTGTCGCCAGGCTTACAAAGCTAATTGTTAGGTCGGCTTTGAGCATATCGTTTATGAATGTGTTAATTTGTGTCCAGAACCTCTTGACCTTTACACAGCTGAAGATGAGGTGTTCGAGGGTGCCTTCTTCTTTCTGGCAGTTCCAGCAGTTGCCTGATTCTGCAATGCCGATTTTGTGGAGCCTGGATGGCGTCCAGTAGGCCCTGTGGAGTAGCCAATACTTTGTTTGCGCTAGTTGTGGGGTGACCTTGTTTGTTGTCGCCGCGCTCCACATTCTTGCCCGTTCTATTTCATTCAGTTGCCTGCCTAGGAGCATCTCCCATGTGTTGGTGGCCTTCTTGTTCTGCGCCAGCGTGGAGCCTTCCCACACATACTATGAAAATGGGAGATGTTAGTGCCCATTCCCACACTTAGCTAATCTGCTCCTTATGGTTCATTAGGGTGAATGCACAGAAGTGCAGAAACATGTAAGGAAGGCGATGAAAATGTCTGTGTGTACCGCAAAAGTTGTGAGTTTGTGGGTGTTTTATCAGATTTGTAGGGAGCTCTCTCCTGACACTCTCTTGGGAACGCCCAGTTAGGTGTAGCTTAAAGCTGTCAAATTTATTCAAATCTGGTGGAAATTCCACTATCACTACCAACATTTCTTCTCTTAAAATTGTACTTTTTAAATAATAGTCTGAATTACAGAAATCAAAAATTAGTGAATGCAGCACTTACGTTCCTGACACCTAACTTACACCAATTCATGCATTTGAAGCAATAAATGGACCTTTTTTTATTGTGATTGCTACATAAATATGCTTGGGGACTAATTTAGAGTTAGGTGGATGGGTTACTTCGTCACATACATGATAGATATCCAATCCGTCTTATGGTGCCGCAGGGTATAATGCAAATGTAAAAAGGCAGACAGAACCAGTGGTTATTTTTTTATGTAAGTGCCAGGGCCCTTCTCAGGAGTCCTCTGCAACTTGCACCACCATTGCCCCTGTCAGCACTGCCAATGACAATCACTACACAATTGCTAACCATGGTACGAATACAACTGTGACAATTCAGTCTATTCCAGGCCATCCAAAGCTCAACGAATGGCTCGGGCAGAAGGTATTATTCATGTTAATGTATATTGTAATATTGAACACTGTTGTTGTGCTCATCTTAAAATTAGACTGGCGTTGCCACCATGTGGTCGATTTGTCATTAGTACCGGTGTTTAGAATTAAGTGCCGGAGCCGAGCACGGGAACCCTGTGGCTCAAACCAAATTATACCCTGGATGGGCCATCTGTCACATTTGTGATGAAATAACCTGTCTGCCAAACTCTAAATGAGACCCTCAGTCTGTGAGTGACCAGTGTGAGCCAACTTCCAATAGTTAAGTGATAATTAATAGTATAGTAGCCTACTGGCTTCATGTGCCTGCTGGTAAGGCCCAACGACACTTCACAGTGTAAATCTTCCCCTACATCTAAAAAATCTTCTAACCAGCATTACAATGCATTTAGACCAGCCTATTAGGCAATAACCTACTCTGATCTGCAAGCCAGAAAATGTGTCTCAACTGGAAAAAGTAGATATGTAATTAAGACGCCAAAATTAAAAAGAGTGGTTTCAGATTTGGGTAGTTGACATGAAGTAAAATTAGTGTGTCATGTTAATCCATGTTTGGCAAACTAAATAAGTAAATTACATACCTAGCTGGTATTCTACAAGACTGTCTGAAAACATAATGTATTTAATAGTTAATGTTATTAGTCTCCACTGCTTAATAGTTCTACTGCAGTTAACACAAGTTTAGATAAACTTTCCAACAGGCAAAGATAACTGCATTCCTTCAAGCCATAACATCAGATGCACACAAAAAATAAATAACACTTCATCCAAACAAAGTACAATTACACAACTTTACATCTTTGGGAAAAATGAGCAATACCATTTCTAGAAAAAGGCCATTTTGCAGGAATGTCCAATCGAGTAGAAACATATTTCTACTCGATTGGACAACAAGAGTGCAGCAGAGAAAATAATAGAATCAGACTATATCTTATCCCTAGAGATACTACTGAGGAGTAGAGGAGCAAACGCAAAGTTAATAGTCTGCAATGTCTGTATTCCCTGGACAGGCCCTGGACAGTATTCCTCTGGACAATAAGACAGCCAAAACTCCTAAAATTCATACCTTCATAGGTTTCTTAATCACCAGATACAATCTTTCTACTAATAGGACATTTTAATGATGACCTGGGGAACTCCTCTAAATAAAAGGGATCTAACAAAGGAATTCACCTAACAAAGGTATTCCCTGGCCTTTGGAGAATTCCACTCGTGAGTTCCACGTCCAAGAAAAGAAAAGGACACACTGCACTTTTCTGGCTGCAATTATCCACCACACTAACACTTACAAATCTAAATGGGAGGTTTGCACCCTGATATACCAGCAAGCTATACACATATTACTAGAAATGGAGGAAATGTACTCGAATATTCATGAGTGACTCCACTGTTTCATCAGGTAAACTTATTTAACACAGTAAAGAGAAAGGACAGCTGCCATATGCCACAAACAATTTATCTAAGATGGCAAATAACTCAGTTATCAAAATGTAATCCAGTAGGGGATCTGGAAGGCACACATTACTCAAAATAATTAAAATGGCCCAGGCACATAGCAGAGGCAAATGTAGAACGGAAAAGTAATCAATCCTCAGCTACATTTTTGGCAACGAAAATTGGCTTTCAACCAGAATCTGAAATGCTGTCATTTTGGGAAATTACTCTGAGGGGCCTATTGGCTACAAGCAATCAAAAACAAAAGCCAGAGTGCAACAAACCACTTGACACTTCAAATAACACCTAATTTGACTTAGTTTGACATCGTTTCTTATTGCTTCAGAGAGCAGATTTAAAGGCACCATCACCGATAAGCATTGTTGACTTTGTAGTTAGAAAACCAAGGGGCAGATGTATCAAGCATATTTTTTTGTCGCAAACGCTGCGAATCGCATTTTCGCAGCGTTTGCGACAAGAAAAAGTGCAACTGGCATGTATGAAACAATTCGCATCGCATTTTAAGAATTCGCAATTTTTGCGAATTCTTAATGTGCAAGAAGTTTTTTCCGCAGAATTTTTTGCGATTCCTTATTTTGCATGTTCTTACTTTTGCGATTTTCGCAAAAATAGAAATCGCAAGTTAAGAAATCGCATCAAGATGTATGAAAAAGTCACAAATTGCGAATTTACAAAAATCGCTAAATAAGAAATCACAATTAACACCAAATAGAAGCAGGTGGTAACTGAAAAAATATATAAAAAGGCACCCAGAATGCATTTTTTCAAATTCCAAAATGGCGGGACTGTACCTGATTGCCAGGAGGCTGCACATTCAAGCTCTTGCCCAGAGAAGACAAAGAAAGGAGAGAACATTCAGAATACGCATTAACATCCAGATGATATGCAATGCCAAAAACATTATCAATGATATTGTTGCAAAGTTTCGAGGGAGTACACACGACTCCTTTATCTTCAGACATAGCGCAATTCATAGACGCCTAAGTGCTGGTCAATTTGGAGACGGATACCTGCTAGGTGAGTAACACTCATGCAAACATCCATCCATCCATCCATTTATTTAAAATGGAACATACAGATACTATTTTTTCTCTCACATGCAGGTGATAGTTCTTATGCAGTGCGTGATTTCATCCTAACACCATACTTGAATCCTGCAAATGCAAGTGAAAGACGGTACAACAGGGCACACTGGTCCACTTGTGGGGTAATTGAACGGACATTTGGAATATTAAAAAGCCGTTTCAGATGCATACACCAAAGTGGTGGAGCTTTGCAATACAATCCTGAAACATGTTGTAAAATTGTTACAGCATGTGCAATGCTGCATAACATGGCCATGCGCAAAGGCACAGACATTGAAGTGAGTGAGTCTGACTCATCTGATGATGATGACATCCCTCCACCAAGAATGGCAGTAGCAGGAGTTGGAGCAATGGCTGGGCATCAAAGAAGGACAGAGATTACACGAAATTATTTTTAGGTAAGAAAACACAAACTTCAGACTCAACTTTGCAATTGTTGTTTTAATTCACAACAGACAACCTATAGTGCATTGTGTGTGAATCCTAAATTACTAATGCTGGAAATGAAAATATCCATACGTGGAAAACAAAGACAGCTTTCACAATGCAGTTATGCTGAATAGGTTACTAATCCAAATGTTACTTTTTGCGCTGGCGGCTTGAAGCAGGTTGCTCCTGTGAATGCATGGCTTCTTGTTCTGGTCCTGCACTAGCACGCCTTCCACTTCTGCGTTGGGTCAATTGGGTTGTTGGGGTGGGGTTTCTACTGCTCCTACTGGAGTTGTCATCACTTTCAGCAGAGCCTAGTAGAGCACTTGCACCAGAGTTGGAGGTTTGCATAGATTCTAACACCGAGGTCATTTTGTCCACACTTTTAGCCATTTCACGTGTGCAGTCACTCAATTCATGCTGCATATTTATTCTTCAAAATAAAATGATTTCATTGCAGACAATAACTTGCACTACACTGTTTTAGTATCACAAATTACTACTTTAAAACAAATCATGTGCTCATATGATGAAAAGTGTGACAATCATAATTGAACTACAACTCCCATGATGCATTGCTCACTTCTGGTTTCACAGTCTAACTGGACTTCCATTTATCTACCAAAAAGTATAAGCACAGGACACACACACATTCATTACACACATTCAAAGAACTAATTTGCATGCATCTTACCTTGTGCAGTTGCTGTAGGGTCTGAGCTATCAATGCTAGCCACTCCACTCACACTCTCTAGTAGCAGGGTTGATTCTATTAATTCCTCATGGGGTGTTGGTTTGTCTACAGATGAAGTTCCACCACCTGTTTTATTTGCCTCTTTAATTCTGTCTGCAAGTCTCTCTTTTGATCTTAGTCGCATGTCATACCATCTCTTCTTAATTTCATCATTGGAGCGAGTTGTAACTCCTACTGAATTCACTTTTTCCTGGATCTCCAACCAGATTTTCCTTTTTCTTGAGTCAGGAACTTTTAGTGCTTTCTTCCCAAAAAGATCCTCATGGTTAAGAACCATTTCTTCTATGAGGATTTCTTGCTCCTTTTCTGAAAATGTTTGCTTCCTTTTTCTCTTTTCAGCTAACATTTCCTCCTGTGCCTTCTGTGACTCCATTGCTCTCCAAACAGGTCTGCTCTGCCTCACAGCACTCTTCCAACTGCCACTGGGTGTGGCTCAGGAAAGCAGGTGCAAGCAATCACTGGAACTTCCTGGTTGTGATGTCATCAGGCTGTTCCTGCATTGCATGTTCCTGTTTTAGCGATTTCTTAATTTGCGAAATTCGCTAAATAAGAAATCGCAGAAAAATCGCAATTTTTTCTGCGATTTTTAAGGAATCGCTAATTTATCACAAAAATGTACATACATCCCATTTTGCGATTCCGAAATTGCGATTCGCAAAAAATCGCAATTAGAGACTCGCAAAATGAAATGTTGATACATCTGCCCCCAAATCTCTAACCCATCTAATCCGCAGCAGCCCTACAATATGCAAAAAAAGAGGAAAATTATACTGCAAACTGTATTTTGTCACATGTATATTCAATTAACCATTCAGGCAATGGCGGCCTGTTTTCAAGACATAGACGACTTCCCTATTTGTCACTTAGTGAAAATGATAGACAGACAAATTTGACTGATCCTATTCAGGCTAAAAAATGTATCTCGCCAAATTGTATTATTATCATTGTGATTACGTTTTATGTATAATTATGTACTGCACTTAATGCATACAGATCAGCAATGTAGGGTTTAATGTATAATCAAATGCTTACTGTACATGCAAAAAAACAAATGTACCATGTTTATAATGGTAAACTCAACAGTGAAATTAAAAAGAAGTAATGTGTCATTTTTAGTTTTTAACCGCATCCATTGTATCATCACACCAGGCCAGGAGACAAATGCAAAAAAAAACAATTAATAGACGAGCAGGGTCAAGACTGAAATGCATATGACTGGGTCCAAACTGGAATGGAGTGCTAAGTAAAAAAACAATGGATTTAGGTCCAGATCTCTGACTAAGGGTGACTGTTTGACATTGTTCAGCAAACTGTCCGTCAATTGTTCTTTTTGCATTTGTCACCCCAAGTGGAATGGGTATGCCCGGACGTGGGTCCCCTGCTCGCCATGCCATTGGATTCAAGTTATCCTGGCTGATGAGGAGTGATACCCTGAAAGTTGTCCTAGGATGCTTGTTTCCGGTCTGTGGAGGACCTGGTCTGGCAATTCGGGATAGACTGCTCCCATGGGGAGCAGTGTGAAGACTGAAATGCATATGGCTGGGTCCAAATTGGAATGGCGTGGTGAGCAAAAAACACAATGGATGTAGGTCCAGATCTGTGACTGTGGTGAGTGTTTGACATTGTTCAGCATCCCGTCCTTCAATTCTTATCTTTGCTATGTTACAATAAAACACCACAAACCAACCTTTTTCTAGGCTTTTTAGTAATATATGTTATTATAACCCAACAGTGAACATTTTCTTCAATCTCAGAATAAAATGTATGTGTTTTTACATAGCACCTATTACTGAAGCCGTGTCAGTTCAAATCTCTGTAAATAAAAAATGCTACTGAAATAAAGAAGTTGGTTAGTAGCAGGAACAGGTTAATTGATCATTTAAGATATCTCTTAGCAAGAAGCTTCCTGTCTGGAATGGTCAAACAAACTGGTATTCTTTCAGACAAGATGGCATCACAAGCAGACATCTCAATAAGCTGCCTGCTAGAAGGATATGCTAAAATGTACACCCCCTGTTAACACATATTAACCCTTAACCAATCCTGATTTACACTCAGCAGGAACATATGTACAGAACTAAAAGGAAGTTGATTCTGGATATAGGAATCATTTAGACACTTGTGGGTTATCTTCTATCTTACCAGGTCAGCAGAGGATATAGCCTCTTCTCCCCTAGCACAGGAAAACCCACTCTCATTAGCCATCCTGGAATATTTTTTTATCTGGCTCATAATGATTAGTACAGTTACTCTCGTGCAGATCAGGTAGGCACTGAAGAATCTTTGACCTGGCAAAACATGGTCCAGAGTGGAGAACAAAGTTATCAATGGTGTGTAGCCTTTCCTAACCGGATGCAGCACACCTCAGATTTACATCTGGAAATGTTAAGAGAGGCCTAATACATGGATAAAGCTCCACCTAGACAAAGAAAAGATCCGCTTTGCTTCCTGAAGTGCCCTGAACTCAAACAACACAATGGGCCAAATTCATAAAGAATTTTTTTGACTATTATCATATGTTTATAGCCCAAAAAAGGCATTATTTATGCCTCTCTCGAATTCCAGAATGATTCCTGATGGGAGTAAATGGTGCAGATGTATCTTCTTTGGTTGTAGAAAAACCAGCAAACATGCAAATATTGTGGAGTGGGTGGGTGGAGGTACAGTTTTTCTTGAATTCTTGTAAAAGCCCACATATCTATGAGTTTTTTGGCATACATAAGCTCATTGCAGTCCCTTTCCCACCCCAGAAATGGAGTCAAGATGGAAGGTGGATCACCCCCAGATTTGGAGAGGGTATAAGGGAAGGGGTTTCTCATCAAGGAAAAATGTTGTCAATGTGGAGAAAACATAGAGAACAGTAAGAAAGTGCAAATGCACATGGGTCTGCATTTCTCCTGTGCCGAGTTGAACACTATGTACAATTAGGTGCTGTTGAAATTGGAACCTGGGGAGCATGTCACATGACATCCCCAGACACCTTCATATTTGAGCAGCTGGCTGTTAGGATGCAGCGGGCCATTAGCTGGGTACAATGTTGTTGTCACCTACGCTGTTTAGAATAAATGTTGACAAAGTAATAATATTTGCCTCTACAAGGAGAAAGGTAACAGTCAAAACTAAATGTCAAGGTACAAATTATACAAAAATATTGCTACCTAGCCATCAATTGTAAAAGGAGAAAATCAGAGATGAAAGAGAGAAGAAGAGAGTATGTTGATGTGTGTGGGGGAGTTGTTATATTTGTTTGAGTAGTGATGTGACATTCATTTGAAATGATAGTTCTGCAATTGTGCTTTTTGTGTTGAGGTATTGATATTTGTAGAGGTATCTGACAGTGAGGACATTATTGATCAGTTAATTTTTATGGTCATGATGTGTTAATGTGTGAGGCTGTGTGCGTAGTGTCCTTAGTTACTGAACTCCAAGGTGTCATGCAGTATCCTTTTCATGTATCACTGGAGGTATTTTATCCCTTATAATATATGCTCTCTCCCGACTCCTTCCATAGCTGACCGGAAATGTGGTGTCATGTTTGGCATTTTAAGCCAGCCCTCGTTTTTTTTAGTCAAAGCCAGTTTGCCTGTTGGGGTTGTTAGGCCAGATTTCTAATGTTCAAATCTATACAAAAATTCCCCTAATTCAACATGTTGTAGGATCAACAAGTTGCAATGTACAGATCACTTCTGCTTTTTTCCATTTATTTCTATTGGATAAGATAATAAAATTCATAAATGACTGAAAGTGTCACACATGATATAGAGCTAGTTGTAAGGTATTGTTGAACTGCAATGTCTAAGCAACACATGTCTGCATGGCCCAGACCAGAACACTATTTCATTCTAAAACAGCCATTGAACATTTTAAACACAACTTTAGTATCCAACTCTCCACCCTGAAAAATCCAAACTCCCTTTTAGGAATAATAAAAAATAACGTATTCATTACTTCACATCGCACCTCTCGCTTTACTAAGTACTTTATATTCAAGTGTCACTACTACACGATGTAATGTAATGGAACTCTACCCATTGTATACAACTGCTGCCATGCTTACCCTTCTTCTTTAGTCAGTGAAAAAGTTTGAGAGTTATAGTTCGCCTAGTTCTAGGCCAAATTTGGCAACTCTGCGCTCAGATATTTTCAAAACGCAAGGATGTGCCATATTTACAAAAATACGGCGCACCCTGGCGTTTCCTCTAGCGCTAAAAAAGATGCCTAGCACCAGCACAGGCACCCTTGTGCCATGTTACAAGGGTGCCTGCGCTGCAGGGGCTATTGTTTATGTGCAGGAAGGAGAACCTTCCTGCACATAAACAATCAATGACCAATAATGGCAATTTGCTCTTTCTATGCGTGCTGCATAGTAAAAAACGGGGATAAATGAATGATTTCTCTTCGTTTCGCTATTCTAAGACCAGGTATTACCTGTCCTTAGTTTTTGGCACTGTCCCATCCTTGTAAATTTGGGCAGCATCAAAAGGCAAAGGGTGTTGCGGTGGAATGCCCACTGCAACAACTATTGCCCGCCCCTTTGCTGCAGTGGGCTTCTACGGAAAAGGGCATATTTACAAAGTGGCGTTAAGCAATGTTAATTGGTTTGGCAGAACCTTGTAAATATGAGGAATGATGCAACGCCACTGGAGTGTCAGAAAAGTGACGCTCTGGTGGCATTAGGGGCTTGTAAATATGCCCTCAGTCCTTTCCCTCTGGTGTCCCCTGACCACCATACATTGTGACCCCAAACTGGATTACTAAGTACTCCCTTTTAGGACATGGCTATGAGTATAGCAAGTCATAGCAGATCAAGGCTTGACAAACCAATGTATTAAAACACAATAATATTCCTTTATGAGACTGGGGACACCGAGCAGTCAGAGGTTACTGGGCACCAATTACGAAAATGGGAGTACTCTACTGTTGGTATCGCAGAGTAACAGTACTATTGGACCTCAAGTGGAAGTAATGCCCTTTAGCATTTGACTCTCAATGGTAACCAGGCAGAGAGTCCAAGGTTTACTCAAGACGGTGGTGTGGGTTAGACACACAGAACACAGGCCAACAACCTCAACACACCTCAATATGTTATGTTACATATTTTTATATAGCGCTCAGCTGCCTCAGCTAAGGGGCGTCCCGGCGCTTATCAAACAGCAAGAAGAGTAACTGCCTCTAGCACCGTGCAGCAGGCCCTCACATAACAGTACAAAGGGTCTAATCTGAGGGGAAAAGATAAGCCTTAATGGCTTTCCTGAAAGTCCAGTCAGTGCTTTCTTTTTTAAATAGTTTAGTACACTAAACATCTAATGCTAAATATAAGATTAACATTCCCATACAACATCAGAACTCTCTAGTCCCCTCTGGGCCATAGATCTTAGTCCAAACATTATTATAGTACCTACATGCTGAGCACAAGCTCTTCCAATAATGCTAAGTTAATGGGCAGTGTTTTTCTATTCTACTGACAAATACTAGTTATGTGATACCAAAACACAGTTCAAAGATTAGGCAGTCAAAAAAAGCAACACCAAACATGGTTTCCCACTCTTTACAGTTCAGTGGTCACTTGCTCCTGTTCAGAGGGAAATTTGATTTGGGGATCACACACCTCTTTGAAGGGTTGCAGGTAGTTGCTGGATTTCTGTGCCTTAGCCTAGACACTGTCATGCTTTAATTGATGCCCACCTCTCAAAATGACCAGGAGAGCTCACCAAGATTTGGCGGTGCCGATCAAAGAGGGTGTGATTGGAGCAATGTCCATGGTCTGGTGCATCGGATCTGACATCGTTCACGGAACTCCACATGCTTGGGAATTTAAGTTGATTGCATTGCCTATCCACTGGAATCCCCATGCCGTATATGATTTTTACCTGAAAGAGCAGTGTGATTTTCCACCTACCAAGAGTGGCAACATATCTAGTGACCTAATCTTTAATGCCGAGAGGGCAGTGGGCACTTACTGATCAGATTTCAAATGCTGATATCTGCAAAAATGCACAACAGGTTTTAATGGGATTTGTGGCTCATGAATCAACGTAGCTTTACCTAGCTACCTCTCTTACTTCTTCAGGCCAGGAAATGGAACCCATGGGGTCGTTGAGGTCCTGTGAGGCAATTTAGAGCACCCTGTTGGGCCTTGGTTTGCATGTGCTGCAGCGGGTCCTCGCAGCTGGCTTTTGACTAAGAGAAAACAAAGGCCTCATTTACCTGGATGCAGAGTTGTCCTGTTTTCCTGTTTCCCGATATAGATATTTTGCTGTGACTCCCATGGGGCTTGCAGGTGGGACAGGTATTCCCAGACGTGGGTCTCGTGCTCTCCATGCCACTGGAGTCAAGCTAGCCTGGCCGATGAGGGCTGAAACCCCAAACCCGGACCTAGGATGCTTGTTTCCAGGGAGGACCTAGCCTGGCAGTTCGGGTGGACTGTTCCCATTGGCCGCAGGGTCAAGACTGATTTGCATATGGCTGGGTCCAAACTGTAATGGCATGGTGAGAAAAAAACGATGGATTTAGGCCCAGATCTCTGTACTGGGGTGAATGTATGACATTGTTCTGCATTCTGTCCATCAATTGTTCTTTTTGCATTTGGCACGCCGAGTGCAACGGGTATGTCCAGACGTGAGTCCCGTGCTCTCCATGCCACTGGAGTCAAGCTAATCTGGCTGATGAGGGCTGAAAACCTGAAACCGGTCCTAGAATGCTTGTTTGCAGTTCAGGGAGGACCTGGCCTGGCAGTTTGGACTGGACTGTTACCATTGGGTGCAGGGTCAAGACTGATTTGAATATGGCTGGGTCCAAACTGGAATGGAATGGTAGGCAAAAAAATATGGATTTAGGCCCAGATCTCTGTACTGGGGTGAATGCATGACATTGTTCTCCATTCTGTCCATCAATAGTTCCTTTTGTATTTGTCACTCCGAGTGGGACGGGTATGCCCAGATGTGGGTCCCGTGCTCTCCATGCCACTGGAGTCAAGCTATCCTGGCTGATGAGGGCTGAAAGCCCGAAACCAGTCCTAGGATGCTTGTCTCCAGTCCAGGGAGGACCTGGCCTGGCAGTTCGGGCTGGCACGTTCCCATTGGGCGCAGGGTCAAGACTGATTTGCATATGGCTGGGTCCAAACTGGAATGGCATGGTGAGTAAAAAAACGATGGATTTAGGCCCAGATCTCTGTACTGGGGTGAATGCATGACATTGTTCTGCATTCTGTCCATCAATTGTTCTTTTTGCATTTGGCACGCCGAGTGCAACGGGTATGCCCACATGTGGGTCCCGTGCTCTCCATGCCCACTGGAGTCAAGCTATCCTGGCTGATGAGGGCCGAAAGCCCGAAACCAGTCCTAGGATGCTTGTTTCCAGTCCAGGGAGGACCTGGCCTGGCAGTTCGGGCTGGACTGTTCCCATTTGGCACAGGGTCAAGACTGATTTGCATATGGCTGGGTCCAAACTGGATTGGCATGGTGAGCGAAATAATGATGGATTTAGGCCCAGATCACTGTATTGGGTGAATATATGACATTGTTCTGCATTCTGTCCATCAATTGTTCTTTTTGCATTTGTCACCCCGTGTGGGACTGGTATGCCCGGACATGGGTCCCGTCCCGTGCTCTCCATGCCACTGGAGTTAAGCTATCCTGGCTGATGAGGGCTGAAAGCCCGAAACCAGTCCTAGGATGCTTGTCTCCAGTCCAGGGAGGACCTGGCCTGGCAGTTCGGGCTGGCACGTTCCCATTGGGCGCAGGGTCAAGACTGATTTGCATATGGCTGGGTCCAAACTGGAATGGCATGGTGAGTAAAAAAAACGATGGATTTAGGCCCAGATCTCTGTACTGGGGTGAATGCATGACATTGTTCTGCATTCTGTCCATCAATTGTTCTTTTTGCATTGGTGACCCCGAGTGGGACGGGTATGTCCAGACGTGGGGCCCGTGCTCTCCATGCCACTGGAGTCAAGCTAATCTGGCTGATGAGGGATGAACACCTGAAACTGGTCCTAGAATGCTTGTTTCCAGTCCAGGGGGACCTGGCCTGGCAGTTTGGGCTGGACTGTTACCACTGGGCGCAGGGTCAAGACTGATTTGCATATGGCTGGGTCCAATCTGGAATAGAATGGTGAGCAAAAACAGATGGATTTAGGCCCAGATCTCTGTACTGGGGTGAATGAATGACATTGTTCTGCATTCTGTCTATCAATTTTTATTTTCACATTTGTCCCCCTGAGTGGGACGAGTATGCCCAGACGAGGGTCCCGTGCTCTCCATGGCACTGGAGTCAAGCTGTCTTGGCTGATGAGAGCTGAAAGCCCGAAACCAGTCCTACGATGCTTGTTTCCAGTCCATGGAGGACCTGGCCTGGCAGTTCAGGCTGGCCCGTTCCCATTGGGCGCAGGGTCAAGACTGATTTGCCTATGGCTGGGTCCAAACTGGAATGGCTTGGTGAGCAAAGAAACTGTGGATTTAGGCCCAGATCTCCGTCCTGGGGCGAATGCATGACATTGTTCTGCATTCTTTACATCAATTGTTCCTTTTGCATTTGTCACCCCGAGTGGGACGGGTATGCCTAGACGTGGGTCCCGTGCTCTCCATGCCACTGGAGTCAAGCTACCCTGGCTGATGAGGGCTGAAAGCCCAAAACCAGTCCTAGGATGCTTGTTTCCAGTTCAGGGAGGACCTGGCCTGACAGTTTGGGCTGGACTGTTCCCATTTGGCACAGGGTCAAGACTGTTTTGCATATGGCGGGTCCAAACTGGAATGGCATGGTGAGCAAAAAAACGATGGATTTAGGCCCAGATCTCTGTACTGGGGTGAATGTATGACATTGTTCTACATTCTGTCCATCAATTGTTCTTTTAGTGCTTGCAGGTGGCAGTCAGGTCCGCAGTATGGCTGCCAATAAAAATATGCCTAAAAGAATATGGGAACCAAAGTTCCTGTTCTTTCATCTCCTCCTGAAGATGGCATGCCCTGGGGGAAGACTACAAATGGGAAAAGATGTGGATCTGACTGCGTCACAATGCTGTTGATGAGTAATTTGTATCAAGGTCATCTCTCTATTCTCATTGTTTTTGTCCCTACGTTTTCTTGGAGTTTTTGTCGGAGTTTTTTTAGATTCTCTGCTTCTTTGAAGATCTTCTACCTTTAAGTGACTCGTGGTCCTGTTCAGCTTTAAGGATGATCAGTGCCTTGAAGCCTTCATGTTCGCCTGTGCTTTGAGGCTACTCCATGTCAAATCTTAGTAGCCATGAATATTTAGATGATAAGAGAAAGTTGTTGCAGAAAAGAATCACGCTTACATCCAGTAGGCTAAAGCTAGACACATAGGTTTCCCTGTGACCCTGAAAGGGTCTTAGACAAAGTGTTGCTTACCAGTAATGCTGCAAGACATGATAATTTTACAAGGCCGCGGCTAATGATACTTCTTATTTCTTCCTCTTGTATAGGAATGCAGCAACTGCTCCCAGACATCCATATGCAACTGGACTGGTGAACTCATTCTTCCATGCTGGATCTCCCCTTTAGTGTGCAGTCCAGCATCTCTTCTTGCAGCAAGCAGGACTCTTATCCTACCAAGTGTGACCAGCAGCACTTCCAATAGGATTCCTGATCATTATCAGTCCTTAGTCTGGCAAGAAGACAACAGTCAAGCTGACTCTGTTCCTGGAATTCAGTATTTCCTCCACCTACTGGTGCCCATCTACTTTAATGATCACACAGGATACTGGACCAATGTATTGGTCAAACCGGTCATTATTAATCACCACAGCTGACCAATCAACTCTCTTGAATTGTTTAAATTCCTATGGGGTCTTCCAATCAAATTCTTCATGACCACAGGTGTTTACTGGTGAAAATGGCAGGTTACACCTTTCTAACTTTAACTTGGTGGCTGGGGCAGGGATGATAAGGCGACCATCCCCAGCAACCTCAGCACTGTCTTCTGGACTAACTAAAGGACGAAAAGGAGGTGCAGGGCAATGGTAACTCAAAGAAGCTCAGAAAGAAAGGAGCCAAGATATAAAGATGGTACCTAAGGGAGAAAAACTCACATGCATGAAAAAACTCTCAAAATAGCAAACAGAGCAATTCAATACAAGGAAAAAAAAGCAAAAAAATTTATCCTGGAAAGAAGAAACATAAAAAGGGAATGCAAAGGACATTTGATACAACAAACACAGAATACTCAAGCGCTGCGGTGCACTGAAGAATACAAAATATTCCTTTATATTAGTAGCTAGTGCAGACAACCTCAAACCTGACTTGGAAACACATTACAGTCATTTTGTGTTAGCACGCCTTATAGAAATAAATGGTACTTTCTGTAAGAGGGTAGTCCTTGCCATACAGACCGCCAACCACTATATGCCCTCACGGCTAAGCCAAAAACTTACACTTCACCATCTACAGTTACCAAAAGTCAAAGGATGGAGCACATAGGGGCTTCAGTTACCAAATGTACCACACGCCTTGCCCTGCTGTCAATACGGCATCCGCCACCTTTTAAGAGAGCGTGGTCCATCGCTTGATGTCGGCAGGTCCCAAGCACACCAGAATTCGCAGCACACTCTGCAATTGGGCAAAGGCAGAAGGTCCAACCCTTTGTAGACACATATCTGGCAGGAAGAGGAGGTGGACTTGAGACTGGCTGACAGAGGCACTTCAAAGGGAGGTATCCTGACAACGTCCACCGACATGATGCTATACCCTCTACACCAGGACATTGAGGGTGGTGAGTATGTTCCAAGGTCACATGGTCACAAGGTCAATGGGTGACATACAAAAACACACCCATGCATGCACACACACAGAAGGCAACGTGGACTCCCTCCTGCACTCTGTCAGACAAGTCCACATGCGCCATAGACACAGAGTGAATATCCCTTCCACTCTTGCACCACTCAGATGGAAGTGAAATACCTCAGTGAGGCGAACCTGAGTGACCTTTTCACACAGAAAGATATAAATACATCTCCCTGTGAAGGATACAGGTAAAAAGACCCGGCTCTTTCTTTTTATCAATAATGTATCCACCACTGCTGGTCCCTCAAATATCAGCTAGTGGGAGAAGAAGCTCTTCTCTCAAAGGTGGAGCACTCTGGGTGCCCACATTTTATTAATAACACTTCTCTGGGGTCGAAGACCATATAACAAGGAGGCCCAACGCTGAGCTTGCACGATTGCGTGGCTCAATGGGAAAAAATAAAAGCACAAAAAGGGAAAACGATGCAGGATAGGGGCAGTCTCTCCAGAGCCATACAGCGGAGTTTCCATCTCAAAGGAGAATTTCCATTGTTTTTAACACCCAATCTGTACACATACTTCACCCCATTTTGGGACTAGGTGCAAGTGTGCAAACTGTATCCAATGGGAAGGTTTGCTAATGCCCACAAAGTTACAACTGGGTGGGTTATCTTTCCAAAAGCCACCCTCTCCTAATCCAAGTGGATCAGCAGCGTTCTCTCCCTTAAAAATCTGAATGCAAAACACTTGCCTTCCATTATGCGTTCAAACATTAACTTAGCATTTATTGCAGTTTCATGTAGCGTGAACATGGCCTGAGAACATCAGAGCCTTTTACAAGAGAACCACTCGTTACGCATTTTTAGACATAGGCAGATTAAATAATTTGCTCAGAATCATAAAATGTTGAGCTGAACCCGGGATTGAACCCTGGTTCCCCAGTTCCAAAGCCACTCGGCCATCATTGTGTGCCTCAGGTCCTGAGGTTTACTCCTGCAGATAGGAAGTTTTGCAGTGATGGACACAAAGGTATTCTACTCCAACACCTTACCAACACGAGACGGTTGCTGTGCACAGGTTTACGGAAATGCAGCTGTCGTTTGTGCAGCAGGTGCAGTTGAACCAGGGCCTGTTGTCTGGAGCTCACAGCACACTGAACTAGTCTGTTTCAGACTGACCAAAAGATGAGGGGGAGAGTGTCATGCAGTGTGTTGGAGCCGATGACACCCTTGCTGCACGACTTCAAATCCAAGAACAAAGTCACTGCCAGGCATGGGAGCAGCCGACAGTTTATCAATTACTTCTCATATATGCATAATTTTCTCAAACTTTGATGCTGAAATTTCCATCTTCTCACACCCGTTACCAGCTGGACTTCATCCTCCCAGACACCCCTCTCCCCCACACTTGTGTGCAGAACTTTGGGGGGTATTAGCTGAGATGGTGCACAAGAAAGTGTGATTCCTGTCCATTTCCAGGCCTGATATTTTGCATGCGTGTGTTCCCTGTGTACATGAACACACCAATCTGAATTGTATTAAAAATACACTCCATCGCAGGCCAGTTTGATGAGGTTTCCAAAAACATGGTACTTTCTACATCGAACTGTATATACAATGTATGCTTTGGGCATTACCCATACTGTACCTTGGAAAATTAATAAAATTTGTTTTGAAAAAAATATACTCCATCAGTGTATTGTCTGTTATCAGCCACCAGCAGGTATTTTTTGCTTGACAGATCTGCCTCTCTTAATGTTCTCAGATATAATAGCGAAAACCTGCAAACCTGTGTGTTAGGACAAAGCTTGTCATAATTTCACCCAAAGAACAAAAAAAAATTATGAAATAATTGTTTTCGGAGAACTCCTTTTCAGGCTCAGTGGGTGGATAATTATTTGATAACCGTTGATTATCTCAGAATAACCCTAAGACAGCCTCCAGAGACTCACGACAACATGTTTGGAGCAGTCCTTGTCTTACCGTAAGACACAGGAGAAAGCCTATTATCTGTATTGTTTGCTGGGCTATACATAGATTCTATGAAATACCTGGGATAATTTTGGAAATATAATATCTGACCTTTGTTAAAATATAACAACATGTCTTTGGAATTATATATATATGTTTACCTTCATGGTAACAGGGACATTGAAAGGTAATTTTGTTCGGGGTTATGTATTTCTTTTCACATTTAAGAAATGTGGGAACTATTTTAGCATTCTTCCAAGCATGTCTATGATAATGCACTACAGTTTTATCTCAGTCCTCTTATATGAGCCTTTTTTTAAAACTTTTTACTCTGCAGTAACCAAGAAGGGGCATTGTTTGTCCCTTCAAAAGCAGTGAGAATTTGTTTCCTAAATTGGGCAGTGAAGAAATTAGATGATTTTTGCCAACAGATCAAACAGATATTTCTCGTTTCCACAAGTGCTTACTTAAGGACAGTGCTTAATTAAAAAGAATTGACAAATACCAAGGCTGCTGATTGTACTACTGAGTATCACCGCCCCAGAATATTGTGGTACAAGAATATCGATAACAGAATAAGTTCATAAAGAGAAGTATGGATTTACTGTTCCTACCACACATCTACGTACCTTGCATATTTATTTACAGCATAGGTACATATATGTAGAGTTAGACATAGGAAATCTAGGCTTACTTACCTTTTGATATTTGTTTCTGATATTTTGCCCTCGATATTGCATTCAATCGATATTTTGGGGTCGATATTCAGGGTGCACACTACTATGCCTGGTCTTAATTCCATCTCATATGTCTTTCTTCCACCACCCTATTTTTTCTATTTCTTTATCTCACTCTTGCAGGTTCTTTTCTCTTTTCTCATTTCTCCTGTCGTTACTGTCATCCTGTATTTGTCTTTCTCCTCTTTCTACTCCTCTGTCTTGCTCGGGGCCAAAGTCCTCCGCTGAAAAATAAGCCTTGGTCCACAAAAATGAGTCCTGGTACCCAGCACCTGCAATCACCGTCTCAAATTAAGCACTGCTTAAAAAAACATGGCATAACGAAGACCTCTAAACAGAGAAGCACATATTTGAGGTATTTCTACCTTTAGTGTATGTCAGCACTGGCTATTTATTGATTTTCAAATACAGTTCCATTGCATATGTGTGGTCAAAAGTCTAAATTTACTGACACCTCTCCTGCCTGTTGGATTCTCTTATTCCTAACAACTACCTACTATTTTCAACTCTCCTCGCTTTGCATGCTTCAGTGTCCTCACCACCCGGCTCGCTAATAATTAGAATATGTGTGACAGCATGGCATTCCGGGTGGGCGCAAATGGTGCACAAGTAGATTTATAACTCCAACTCCTGATTCCATTTGGTGTCTGTTCCTAAAAGTATGGGTGGTGAATTAAGAATTGCTACCCTTTTTACAGTTAAATATTGCACCACATATAATGCGTACATCAGTATGGGGCAGCTTTGTTCCAGTAGCCCCCTAAATTCAGAAGATGTCCCAGTCATTAGGAGACTGAAGTGATCGAATTGTTTTATGTGTAATTTAGTCAAAAATATTAAAGAGTGTCCTAATAAAACACAAGGCATCAAAGCACTGGATGTCAAAACATGTAAAATAGGTATGCAACCCAATGCAATGTACAGCTGCTCAGTAGACTCCGGGGCGGCTGTAGGCTCATGGCGGCCCTGGGCAGGGAGCGTAGGTAGGGGGCCCCGGAAAAGGGGGTCCGGGCGGGACGGAGCGCGGAGGCCAGTGAAGAGGGGGGCTCAGGGTGTTTGGAAGTGGAACAGAGCCAGAGGCCGCCAAATCCCTGCCAGGGGCCACCACGCAAATATGTATCCATCCTCAGAGGATTATTATATTAAGGATATATATTGGCATGGCGGCCCCTGGGGTTTGGCGGCCCTGTCCAGGTGCACAGCTTGCACATGCCTAAGGCCGCCCCTGGTAGACTGATGCATGCTATGGAGTTTGATCCCATGGTCACAGGTTCGAATGCATGCGAGTCAACTTAGCCTTCCATTACCCCCTCATAAGTCCTCCTCGTCCCAGTCATTCCAATAGGAGTTGGCCCCGCCTCCCGACAAACTCTTTAAAATGCTAGTCTTTTTTTAATTTCCATAGAATAAAGGCAACACCCACCCGTCTCCATGCCTGCTAGTAACAAGACTACACACAACAAAAGAGGGGGGCAGGGAGGGGACATGACTAGGACGAGGAGAACCTTAATCGGGGTAATGAAGATTACCGAGAAGTAATGGGACATCATCCTGAATTTGACACAAATGAGCTGGGTCGAAAAAAACATCTGTTTTCTATCTGGAGATCCAAGTGACCTCTGTGGGGGAAAATGTATGTTTTACAAACATGTCTTTTATGTTGTTACAAAAACTTCTATAGCACAATAGTTAACCACAATCATAACCGCCAGCAACTAAATAATCACCAAATGAAGAAGACAGCAGCTTTCACAAATTATTGCAGAAATATTAGTAAGGCTTGGCCAAAGCAAAGTAAAACGAGTACAAAGTTACTGATTTAAGTAGTGAGAGCAGTACACAAAAGGTTAAGGGCTTTAGGTTATAAGGCCAGATTCACAAACTGCATTTTGCAGGACATTTAGAAGCATCACAGTAGTACTCCACAGATACTTCAAAATACAATTCACAAGGCTGCGTGTGGACACTTCTGCTTCTGCCGCATGTAAGGAGATCTCTGCACACACCAGTATATGTTTTAGTAGTACATTTACTACAGTTTAACTTTGAGGTAAGTCTAGCACCACACAAGGGCACTCACAGGTACTGCATCTCACTCCCATGGAAAGTGATAAAGGCAGGGTCTAACACGTACAACATCCCATAGGAAATAATAATAAATACATGAAATTATTTCATCTTCTAAATTAAATGTATATAAATAAATAATAAATTAAAATTGTTATCACTTCAAAAATGTATAATTAACTTAAAGAAATAATTGAATTAAACCTTTAAACTGTATAAATGTATTAATGCTATTGTTTTTCTTAAATTTGGTTAGAAATTATATTTATAATCTGACATTTGAATTATTTAATTATGTAATACACATTCAATTTGATGAGTAAATGTGCTGCAACACATTCATTTAATACTTCTAGGTTAAGCATTAATGAACTTTACTACTTTTCCCTATACTTTATCACAGGGAGATATGCACCCAGCTGACGGAGATCTCCCCCTATGTGTGAAAAGTTACTAGTAGTAATTTTACACTTGCAACTTCTGTCTTTGATATCTCCAAATGCTTGAACTGTAGACAAGTAAGTCTACACTTAGGTGTAAATCTACACTCAAAAATGGTGAACAGCAAAAGTGGAGACTTACGTCTCAGTGCAACAGTAAATTTACATGGGAGTGAGTCTACATGAGTAAATTTACCTTGGTGAATAGGGCCTGTAATGTGCATGGATGGGTAGGCTGATGCTGAGACAGAATAAGACAAATTATATCTGTACTGTCTAGTGTAGGGTACTGGCTATGGTTATCTGCTGGAGTACATCATGTCAGCTACAGGAGCCATAGACAGGTTACTCTTGTTAATCATGTCAATAATTTTATTAGAGGCAAATTAATCTTTAGCTTACTTTATAACACAATTTCTCTTAAAAAAAAATATGTTCAGATATAAAAAAGGTCAAGAAAACTTGACTGATCAAACATGACTGCTGCATTACACAAAGGCACGTAGTAGATATTTTCAAGAATCAGCACATGGCATCAGTTGGTTCAGCATAAATGATCATGTATGTAGTGAGACACTCAAAATTTAAATAAACAGAAGAACTGCATTAATGTTGCCTTAAATCCATGCAGTACCAAGTCTATAGGTTAATATGTCAGCACATTCTATTCTATTGATTTTTTTGTGATTAGTCTATTATATCCATATATTGTTGTGAAACCATATCTTTTAGGTGTCACAATCCAGAAGTATTTTGGTCTACTTTTAAAAGGTACCAGCAGATAATAATCATCAGTATTTACATTTCACCAAGTTACAGCATGCACCCATTTCTCAAATGTAGGAACAGAGCCTCTCATCCATCCCACTGTAACCTGTTGTTTAGCAAGCAATAATAGTGTAGTCGACATTTTCCTTATGGCCAGTATATGTATCTTGTTATATTATCTTTCCACCCGCTGTATAGTTGTATAGTGTGCATGTATATATATATATATTTATATATATACACACATTCCTTTCAGTGGATTGAAATCCCACCCAGCACAGACTCCAAGTTCTTTCTATGTGCAAACTGTGTATTGCTACCTCATCTCCGGGCGGATAATGATATCATCATTAAGCCCTCAGATAAAGGTGGTAATATCGTAGTGATGGACAACAAAAAATATTATCTAGAGGTGAAAAGGCAATTGAATGACCCACCAAATTATGTGCATTTGAAAGATGATCCAACACAGCATATTATGCAAATATATCATTATATGTTGAAAGAGTGGCAAATGCAAGATCTTCCGCTTCACTTCAGGCAGATACCATCGCTCACCATCTTCGCAAGAAGCCTCAAAACCTACATCTTCGACAGACCCCATCCTTGATGGACTGGAACCTGTGACCCCCCCTGCGCCTTGAGACCCTTATGGGTAAGTAGTCGCGCTTAACAAACACCTGATTGATTGATTGGATGATGATGAATTTCAGTACTTATTAAGAACAAGGCCTACCACTCCCACCATATGTGTGCTGGCAAAAGTGCACAAAAGCCTGGAAAATCCTCCCGGACGGCCCATTGTAAGCTCATGTGGTTCACTATTGGAGAATACATATAGGTTTATAGATATCTCCCTCTTTCCATATGTTGAAACCGTACCATCCTATATCCGTGATACAATTGATTTAAAATTGATTTAGGTATACTATGGAAATAAAACTATGTGAGGGCCACCATTGACGTGGTATTGCTGTATACCTCTATCAAACATGAGGATGGAATCCAAGCCTGTGAGTTCTTCCTGAGGACACGTTATCTTAGTCTACTTAATCATACACAGATGATTCTGAATATGATGCAATTCTGCTTAATGAATAATGTGTTTGTATTTGACAAAAATGTTACGAGCAAAATAAAGGTACAGCAATGGGAACATCCTTTGCACCTACTTATGCTAATCTTACAATGTGTTACTGGGAGGCCAAATATATCTGGTCCGAGAATCGTAAAGAAATAACGGACAAAGTAATAATTTGAGTATGTTATATAGATGATCTTTTTCTAATTTGGGAAGGAGCTACTGAGGAACTGGAATTATTTTTGAAATCTCTCAACAACAAAGCCCTGCACCTGAATTTTACCTATGTCTTGAGGCAAACAGAGTTAGAATATTTAAAGATATTTATCTATATAGAAGATGAAAAAATATGTACCACTTTGTTCCGTTTACCAACAGCTTGCAATAGTATTCTTGCAGCTAACAGTAGCCATCCAAAATCACTGAAATGGAGTGTACCCTACGGTGAGTTTCTGCGGGCTAGCAGAAACTGCTCAGAAGAAAAAGAATTTCTAACTCAACTAGATCAGATGTATGCCAGATTTCTGAGAATGGGATAGCCCGTAATGGTCTTAGACAATGTGAAATTGAGAGCTAAACATAGGAAAAGTGATTCCCTGCTATTTCCAAAAATAGGGTTGGTAATGAAGAAAACACCCAAGATTATCTTAGATTCATTACACAATTTAACACCTCAAGTGGAGCAATCACAGATGCCTTACAAAATAATTAGAAAGTACTCAGGAAAGGTGAGGATTTGAGGGCCTGTACAACTGAAAATCTTAACATCACATACAGAAAGGCACCCTCATTGGGTGACTCACTAACACAGAGCTACTTCCAAAATCCTGGGCCAAATAATGGAAGGCTGGATTGGTTAAAAACCAACGGTTTCTATAAATGTCATAAATGTAAAGCTTGCAAGTAATGCCAGAATCGCCAAGAATGTGTGACTTTCAGAGAAGGATCAAGGAAAGGATTTTGTGAAAGTACACACGTAGTTTATGTGTCGGAATGCCAGAGTGGCTAACAATATAAAGGCAGTACTGTAAACAAGTTGAAGCTGCACATTTTACAGCACATGAAAGCAATATTGAATAAGGATTTTGCATATGTCATATCTGGAAAGAGCATGATGGAGACGTGAAGAAATTCTCATTTTTTGGTATTGAACATATTCCATGGAGAATCAGAGACAGGGAATGTGAATTGACTTTGAGAAAAGCAGAATCTAAATGGAAACTGAGGTTTCGTGGGGTCTAAATACTGATGCTGAGTTATATACTTTTCTGTGAACTGTACTTCTTTGGGAATTGTACAATGACTCTACTGTTCCTGCCATCTTCGATCTGTGATCCTCGATCTTCCATTTCTCTCCCTCTTCTCCTCTGTTCTTCCTCCTTATCTCCCTTTCTCCTTCCAGTGTACCTCTCCTCTCCCTCTCCCGTGGGCTTCGCATGCATAGCTCTAAAGGAGAAGATCCATTTGGATTAATTTGATATTAGAAACTGTATTGATTTTGACAGAAATGAGGATATATAATCAGTGATTAGAGAGGCTCTTACAATAGTTCTGTTACAATCATGTGATGTTATAAGATATATTGGGTGTGATCTTTAAGATACTTTATCGTGATGATGAATTGCTTCAGAGCCGAACATCTAAAATCTTACTTTGCACTAGCACTTTTGGATATGTGATTTATTGCAGTGAATTTTACTCGTAGAGGGTTGTATCTCTAATTCTTGCATTAATTGCACATATATCCAAGAGTTAGACTTGAAAATTTGCACTTTAAGGTTGTGATTGTAGAATCTAGCCCAATACTGTTTAGGTTGTTGTGGCTGCTGTGATTTGCACATATACTTTTTAAGGGTATTTTGTGTTTTCACTTTATTGTCATTTTTAATACCAGTGTGACAAATTGAATATTTATTCTTAAAGCACTCACACGCTATACTTATCATAACATTTTTGTTAATTTTGAATGTTATTGACAAGAAGATCATATATGTAGCTGGACTAAGAAAATAGACACCGATGGAAGAGAACAAATATTAGTGCATAGAAATAATTTGTTATAGAAGCCAAAAGAGATACAAATAGGTACTTTACCTTATTAAAAATGCACCTCTCCTGATACATCTTATACTGTTAATCATCAACTTCGGCATATATTTGTAGTGTTCCTTTAAATGTGTTTTAATGAGTTAAGGGATGGACTTGTGTAGTCCCCTTTAAATGACACTCTGCTCTTTAGACTCGATGACCCAGATGTACGCCTGTGGCTGAAATGCGTAGGTCGTTTTGTATTCCCTGTTTGCACGAGCACTTTGCTATATGCGAAAAGAAACGAATAAAAGAAAAAGAAATCGCTAAAATTGAATTGTTTCCTGCTGTTCAATGCCGTCTTCTTATGTTTGCCCTCCGTGGAGTGTGGAGGGAAAGAGCAGGACCCGTGAAGTATAATTAAGCTTAATAACTATTTGGCCTCCCCCTTGCATTACCTACCTGTGAGCGGTGAACTCTGGGACCTGTAGATATCACACCAAACTACAGAGAGTGTGCCATCGGACGATCGGGGGCGGAACACTTTAAATCACCGGAAGTGCAGCAGAACATTTTTAAGGGTGGGTGGACTGGTATCCTGTTCATAGCGGCATCTGAAGAAGGCGATGTTTGCCGAAATGCATTATGCCTGCATGTCCAATTAAAGGTTGCCGAAGGTATTCCCCTGTGTGGCCTCTTGCTGTTCCATAATGGAGAAGTGTTGCTGTGGCTATATATATATATATATATATATATATATATATATATATATATATATATATATATATATATATATATATATATATATATATATATATAAAACATATAAGTAAGTAGTTATAGTTAGGACCATGTTTCCATAGTAAAAGTGTTTTTTGACTTACCCATATCTTCTGTGCTCTTTGACGAATCTTCACAAAATTTTCCAAGTAAGGTGTGCTGGTGATTCTTATTGCACATGTTAAGTTTCCAGGTGATCGCTCAAGCAGGGGCCAAAAAAGGGGGGGGGGGTCAAAAATAGTGTGTTTCCCATCTTAATTCCCATAGGAGCCTTAGACACGACTGCAGCCCAAACTGCTAGACGGAATGACACCATGTTTAGAAGGAAGATAGATTTTGGTTAGCAGATCACGCTTTCAATTTTCTGGTGTAAATCTGTATATCTGCATTCACGGCAAATTTGTGATGATTTCGTAATTAATCACAAATGCACACAATAACAGGCATGGCGTGATTGTCTGGCCGCAACTTGAGTAGAGAATTGCGGCTGCCATTTTATCTCATCGGAGCAGTCCCCGGAGCTCAAACCAAATGGTAGAAGTGGCATAAGGGGTCAGGTTGCATGTGCCCTGGCCCCATGAAAGGAATATAGGGGTATCTGAGGAAACCCTTATGAGTATAATAAGTCAAAAAAGTGTTTTTTTCCACTCAAGGTATTTGCAAATTCGCCACGACGGTCAAGGCGGCTCCCCATGTAATGTCGCGATGAATTTGCGAATATATGTTGCAACAAATTTGCAAATATCACTGCAACATTTTTTTTTTCAAATTGTATACACCCACCCTCAGTTTCTCTTAGACAATCACACACCCACTCAGCCACACGCCCAGAGACAGACGTGCCCACTGATAGACCCATTTAGAGACTCACGCCCTTACTCACAGACCCACTCAGGTACTCATGTACCGACTCAGAGACTCAGTCAGAGGCTCATGCACCCACTCACAGATTCAGACACCCACTCACATACGCCAGCTCAGAGACTGACATATCCACTCACAGATCCGCTCAGACTCTCATGCACTCACTCAGAGATCCACTTATATTCTCATTCACTCCCTCAAACACCCATACAGACTGATGCACTTACTCACAGATCCTTCGATATTCTGATGCAGTCACTCACAAACTTACTCAGACACTCATACACCCACCCAGAGACCTCCTGAGAAACTCATGCGTCCATTCATAAACCCTTTCAGACACCCACTCACAGACCCACTCAGACACGGAAGCACCCATTCACAGACCCACTCAGAAACATATGCAGCCAATCAAAGGCTCACTCAGGGACTCACACACGAACCCAAAGACTCTCTCTGGCTTTCATGCACCCACTCACAGGCTCACTCAGAGACTCCTACTCATAGAGCCAATCACAAACTCATGGATCCACTCACAGACCCACTCAAAACTCATACACCCACTCAGAGAGCCTCTGATGCACACAGACCCACTCAGAGTGATGCATCCACTCACAGATCTACTCAAACACTAATGCACACACTCAGAGCCCCACTCATATTCTCATGCACTCACTCAGAGACCATACAGACACTCATGAAGTCACTCACAGACCCATTGATATTCTGATGTAGTCACTCACAGACCCTCTCAGACACTGAGAAACCTACTCAGAAACCCATTGAGAGACTAATGCGTCCACTCACAGACACACTCAGAGACTCATTTACCCACTCACAGACCCAGTCAAACATTTATGCACCCACTCACAGACCCACTCAGACATTCACACATTCACTCACAGACTGAGACTGATGCATACAATCACTGATCTACTCAGATACTCATGCACTCACTCAGAGCCCCACTCATATTCTCATGCAGTCACTTAGAGACCCAGACAGACACTCACCCAGTCCCTCACAGACCCATTGATATTCTGACACAGTCACTCACAGACCCACTCAGCCACTCACACACCCACTTAAAGATTCACTAAGAGACTCATGTGTCCACCTATTGACCCACTCAAAGACTCATACACTCACTCACAGACCCAATCAGAGACTCATGCACTCACTCATAGACCCACTCAGAGACTCGTGCACTCACTCACAGACCCGCTCAGAGACTCATGAACTTACAGACTCACTCACAGACTCATGTACTCACACAGACTCGCACACCCACTCACTTAGAGACTCATACACACATTTACAGACCCCAGGTTTCCCCATCTCATTCATAGGAGGGAGGCCAGCCACCTTTCTGATGGGCGAGCCGTATCTAGCTCTGTGGATGTTAACCATTGACCCGGTTACTTTCACAAATTTGCCTTATTTAAAGGGACATCTATCATTGTTTGTTCACACAGAGGACCCCCATGACATGACGGTACAAGGCATGGCATTTCTGGCCTGGTAAAAAAAATATTCTTGATACTCATGGAGATAACTCCCTTCAAATTAGGGACATTGATGTTGTCTTTTAGGGAGGGTTGTGTCTGAAAAAGGAAGAGTACTGATAGGACCAAAACAGCATTGCTGCCTGCTCGGCATTCAAGTTTACTGAAAGTGCACTTGCTGAAGCCTTTTCAGCAAATCTCAAAATGTGGCAGGCAGCTCACTGCAGCTCACTGCTGGAAGGAGTGGGTGGTCGGTAGAGGGGTGGGGCTGAGAGGAGCCCCTCCTCTGTTCATTCATGCGGGCTACTTCCATACTTCAAAAAATATCCTTTTGTCTTGAAGCACTATCAATGAAATAACTGACCAAGGTAACTAGCCAAAAGTATCCAAGGTCCCAGCATCATGTGTTGCTCACCAGAAGCAATTCTCCCCCGTTGATCTTTTTTTTGGTCTAAGCAAACCATCTTTGTTCAGAGCGTCTATCGTGCACCAGAGGACATGCCTCTGATTTGGATATTGACTGAAACCAGCTTCTACTTGCTTGAGCTGCTCTTAACCTTTTTCCAAAGTCTGAGAGTACCTTTTTCAACCTGGGCAGTACTGTCCATCACCCAGTAGCGTAACACAACTTGAGTGGGCCCCCCTGCAAACTACATGGAGGGCCCCCTCTCTGGACTCAGTCAGGAGCTCTCAGGCCAGGGTACTGTGCTGAGGGGCCCCCTCGAGCTCGGACCCCACCTCGTGCACCACGGGGGGCTGCGGCGCTATGTTATGCCAATACCATCACCAGCAGGTCAACGACGGCCACTCATGACCTGACAATCCAGGTCGTGCTCAAAAGACCCACAAGAACATTTAAACGAAGAATTGAGTATATACGACTTTTCACAGACATTAATATGCTCCAGGAGGAAAATTAAAAGCTTACAATAAAGCCCCACAACATAAGCCTATAATAATTTAATAATCAAATGTTAAATATGTTTTTATGCTGATTGCCCCTGTTTCTACCTTCAAACATTTGGTGGTTTTTAGTTAGTACTTTTTTAAAAATGTTATTTCTTCCATTTACAAGACGATAAGTTCTTTAGTTACTGGTTTTGTATTGCATGTAGGTGTTACCTAATTTGATGACACTTTATTACCCGCTTTAATATCATCATGCCACTACGTCATCTCCCTTCACATTGATTTCCATGCCATCATACCATTATTAATGTATTAGATTATATTGTTTACCATTCGAATAATTATATGTGATACCGTTTGTGGTTTGCGCTACATAAGAGGACATACAATATTTATATAAAAGAGTCTATAACAGCGCCAATCAGGCCAACCACCCGGGGCCCCCAAATATGTGCCACGTGCGATTTATGCTATGATTTGGCATGAATATTTCTGCTTTTTTTTATCATCTCTGAATTCACGACCCATAAAATGAAGCTCGAATAACGCAGCTCCCCAGAGTCCAATAATTTCGCTGTAATAAAACACCCTCTATATTATTTTGGAACTTTGGCTTTGTTTAACTTTTCGGCAATAATTTTAGCCAATTTCAACCGACCTACTAAATATGCTCTTCTACCATCTAAATTCGAATTTGGCAGTGAAACAAACTTTTGGAGCCGTTGCACGCAATAACCTTTCTAAGGTTTGTCGCCCCGGCTCAGAGCGCCCCAAGGGGATACCTTTACTCATCGCGCAATTAAGACCAGAAAAACAACCCGTCCCGTGGGAGATTCGGGTGACTCTGCAATCAAC
Organism: Lissotriton helveticus; assembly: GCF_964261635.1. Lineage (NCBI taxonomy): Eukaryota > Metazoa > Chordata > Amphibia > Caudata > Salamandridae > Lissotriton > Lissotriton helveticus. The sequence goes on from NC_136065.1 coordinate 339,838,596, forward strand.
ATTTGAAGGCTGAAATTTCCATTTTATGATACGCGATGTAAAATCCACTTTGCAAGAAACTCAAATTTAAAGGCCCATCACACCCCTGCTGTATGTTCATAGCCAGAAATATAGTTATATTAAGTACCCGTTTATTTCCACTCAGATGTTTCTTGTTTCCCTGGCCTTGTAAAGAAACATCTCTTTCCATCTCTCTCCTGGTATTTTCTTGCCATTTTACTGCACTGTTATGTATATTTTCCATTTGTTTCAATTTGCTGCTTGCATAATTCGTGTTTGTATGTTAACACATACGCATATGTCGTACATAGTGATGTGATATGTGATTTCAACACAGATGCCACTGATGGCGTCATGATGTCATTTGTGACAGGGAAATACATTAACACACACACACACACATTTGTCAAAATTCCAGGGGTAGCGGAAGTCACACCACACACCCTTTGACCTCAATGACATCATATGACATTTGACCCTAAATCTTTCCTGGAAATGTTCTCGCATGACCTTAACCCTAATGATAGTTCTGTAATTGTCATCCCTGAAGTCCCATATAATAGCATGATTAGTATAACAGCACAACACAGCTTGATGTGCATTTCAGATAACACCTTTATTTTCCAAGTAGGGTTCTACCATGATGTGCAGGGGAATATTACTAATTTATCATTGTTTTATATGAAAGATTATGTTTCATTAAAAGGAGAATATAGTGCCACAAAACACAGACTAACACCGGGAACCTAGATTATTTATACCATAAATTGTGATCATTTACTGGTTCTCCCGGTGTATACCTCAACTAGAAATGTATTCATAAATCAAGGTGTGGCAAAAAATAAAAAGAATAGTATGTTCACCTGTATTCATCGAAATGGACCATTGGCCCGATTCACAAAGGTAAATTTGGTCATAAAGATAGATTTATGACAAAATTCGCCTCACTTACGCCTGCACTATACAGCGATTTCTGGGAGGTGTAAGCCCTGTTGCAGATTCTGACATCTCCACCATGCACTCTTAAGTCCAATATTCAAGGGCTGGGATTGAGGGAGTTCCTCGGTGTTCCAGGGCTTGCCTTGAATGTTTGTGCTGCTGTAAATCCCTTGCCAAGGTGGGAAGGAGAATGGATCACCGTCAAATTTGGTGGAGGTGTGGTGGAAGGAGCTACTCCACAGGCGACACATAGAAAAAAAAAAAATCTGCATTTGCACGATAGAATCCATTCCCACCATGTGAAGTTATCTGCCCTGGAGAACCTCATTCAATGGGAATGGAATCCAATCTTGGAACTTCCAACAAATCCCTACTTAAACCAGCTTCGAGTATAATAAATGCAAATAGGAGGAGCGCCAAAAAGCCTCAAAATGTTCAATCATCCATAATTTGTAAGTCACTATCACTCATGCAAAGCACATAGGTGAAGGTCTTGATCAAACACAATCATTTTCAATGTGATAAAAATATTGAAACATGGCAATAACTTGTTTAAATATTTTTATTTAATCACAATTCCCATTGAGCTGTTGAATTTATTTCTTTTTGTAGAACTTAACGCCTTAAACGCGGCGGGAATTTCGCCGCGGTGCGGGAATTCCACCGCGGTGCGGGCGTTCTAATGGGTGGACGGGGCTGCGACGGCAGTTGGCCGTTTGCAGCACTGGGGAGGGAGTGCTCCCGTCGGCTGTTGGCCGACGGGAGCACAGAACGGGTTAAAGGTCTTAACCCCTTGAGTGCTGCCCACGTTCAACGGACGTCGCGTGCACTACCTCGGTAGTGCTGCACACGTCTGTTGAACGTCGCGGCCCCGCCCGCGCAATAGAACGTTCCGCACCAGCGCGGAACGTTCAGCGCAGGCAAGGGGTTAAAGGGAAGTTCCAATGGAAGCTGGAGAAAGTAAACACTGCTCATCAATGTACTGTTTACTTTGCCAGCCCCGCAGACAACTATAAGCATTGATAGGTATGGCTATCATGGTGGTTCCTGTCAATGTTGACTCTGTCAAACATGAGGGACAACCATCAAACTCTTATAATGTTTTCCATTTTTTTTAACTCACAAAGTGGGAGTTTGTTTTAGAAAAATGAAAAGCTAAGTTGAGGGTCATTATTTTTTTTACAGGGGCGAAATTGACTCTACATTGAGTGGGCGTTGGCTAAACTCCAGGCCTGTTTTCCGTTGGGCCGTCAGAGGAGTATGTCTGCGACAGAGCTGGAATAGGCTCCCTCGTCAACATACTAAGGGGCATATTTACAAGCCCCTATCGCCAGGTGGAGTGGTGTGGCTCACTGGTTGTGGAGTGGTGTGGCTCACTGGTTAGAGGCGGCAGACCCGGGAGCAGAGGACGGCCCGGGACCAGGGTTCAATTCCCGACGCGGCAGGGTCTTGGACCAGGGTCAGCGGAATCGATAATTCTCGCCTCGGTGCCTACTCTAACTAGGGATCACACTCGGCAACTCTGGGCATTAGCTTGCCTCATCTCCACAAAGGCCCCCCACAAACGCCGGGGATGCCTGGTTTCACCTTGGAGATACCCAGCAGGGACCATCTCACAGGGAAAGCCAGGACGGGTTCCCCAGCGGTCTATAGCGCAGAGATACTCCTTCGGGAGTCGATTCTAGCGCGTTAGAAACCCGCAATTAATTAACGTCACTTTTTACAACATTTCTGTGCTGATAGGGACTTTGCATTATTTACAAGCTGCCACTTAATGTGGCTTAACACTGCCTTGTAAATAAGGCCCCCTTTCACGCTATGCTTAGCGTGAAAGGGGAGGGCAATGGCTGTTGCTGTGGGCTTCACACTACAACACCGATTGATTCTGACTTTGCCTCCTATTTACAAGGGAAGCGTAAATTGGAGGCAATGCCAGAATTAAGACCAGTGAAAACCTGGTCTTACCCTGGCGCAATGAGGAGAAATGTTTAATTTCTCCTCGTTTTGCTATTTTCATGTGTGCTACACTGTGCAGCATTCCAGGGCAAGGCTACCAGCTTTCGAACAACACTTCAGCTCAAGCATCTCCAGAGAAAGCTATTTTTAAAAATATTTTTTTCCATATGTGGGTGCAGGAGAGCTCATAACCAAGACTGTGTACGCATTAAAGAGGTTGTATCTATTCTTGCAGGTGTTGTATAGCACGGACGAGGTACTACATAGCAAAGGCATTGGGCCATGTTAAAGAAACTTTGTCTTGGGGCACAAAAACAACAAAAACCGAAAGAAAAATCACTTACTTTCAATTTTTACTGTTTGTGTTATATGGAATAGAGCAGTATTTTCTAAACTGGAACTCGTATTATATGTTAATATATGGGGAAAATAAATGCCCTCGACAACTTTTTATTTGAAAAGTTAGGACTACGTTTGAAGCAAAATAATTATTTTCCATTTTCATTAAATATATGTCAAAAGCCTTGATAAATCATTTTGTAATTTTTTTTTAGGTACGTGTGTTGATAGCGCAGTTGTCAAAGAGACCTACTGCTTAAAATGTCATGCAGAGGGGCTTTGGATCAGACCATTCCAACAGCTGGCTTTCTATGACCAGCCTCTTTCAGATATTGGCCTAAGACCTTGCAAATCATGTCTTGGCTCAGCCTAGTGTAGTATTTATCTCTCACCTATAGTCTGTTTCAGTGTTTTTTTCCAGTACTTTTGGGTAGGCCAGACACTCCCTGTTCCAATCACAAAGCCCCTTCTTGTTTGTATACTTTGAATTGTGGTGGGAAAGTACACTCAGATATGGGTTGGGCCAACTATTCCGTCTGTTTAGCTAAATGTTTTTGTATGAAAGAGTGTTTTTCCCCCTTAATGATGGTCACATTTATTGTGTTAAGGGAACCTAATTCTTTAAATCAGCAAATATAGAATTAAGAAATGAAACATTCTAAAAACGTTTTGATCACAAAAACCAATAACTGTTAATTATGTCCATCATTTTCTTATATGTTTCAATGAATCTCATATCCTGGCTGAAGACGGCTGATAGCAAGAAACCGGTCCTGGGATGCTTGATTCCGGTCCAGGGAAGACATGGCTTGGCAGTCGGTCTGGACTGTTCCCATGAGGCACAGGGTAAAGACTGATTTGCAGATGCCCATGTCTGAACTAGGGTGGCGTGGTGAGCAAAATAACGATGGATTAAACCCAGATCTGTGACTGGGGGTGAATGTTTTGCCAATGTGCAACATTCCGTCCATCACCTTGTGTGTTTTATAAATAATTAGATTACATTAGCACAAAGAGTGTGATCACTGAATTTTTCAGCCTTCACTTGAGTGCTTGCTTTGAACTATGGTACTTTTTTACAACTAATGCCCTCTCTAGCTGCTTTTACTGGCTCTCTCCTGCGGGTTTAGCTCTAATGTGCTAACACTACATGCAGTAACACATTAAAGCCAGGCCTATTGACTTTGCCGGTGCTCGTTCTAAGAAAGGGCAGTTCATGGTTTGTAAAAAGCTCTATGCCACATGAAAAAAGAAGCATGGATCGATGATGTATTTTTGCAGGTTAGCCCTGGGTCAATAAGCTTTCTGTGATAGACACTGTAGAAAAATATTTTTCTAAATTAATATTATGCAGATAACAACAGTACAAAACAGTTTGTTCTGTTTTTTTGCACCGCAGCAAGCCTCTGCAGTATGACTTCACGGTCCAAATGATTGTGTGATCTCAACAATAAGCACTGAACAATAAATCTGAATTAGGGGTATATACAGACGTAAAAAAAACTAAGAAACAAGGCACATGGACTCTTAAAATGGAGATGGGAAGATAGCGCCATTTGACCAAACAAGGCACCTATCTGTCCTAACTCCTCTCCTCAATTGACCATGTGTCTGATTGTGAAGCTGCAGACATGCAATAGACCCGCTTCAGGTGGGAAACTCCCGATTTCTGAAGCCAAAATGAACTTCATTTTGGCTGACTCCCACGCCCACCTGAAATTGTCTCTGCTTCAATAGAAGTCAATAGGGAATGTACATTCTCACAGTTATTGTTTTTTAAAACTCCCACCTTCCTCTTCAAAATGTTGGCATGTATGGCACACTATACCTAGATGTGACAATAGGGCAGTGCTGCCCTGCAAACACTGAACCCAATTCCCGAAACCAATTTTGGTCCTAAAGTACTTTTACTATAAAAAAGGGCTGACTCCATACCTGCAAGGCAGTCCCAAAAGGCGACCCACATTTGTGTAATGTCACAAGCTAATCCCATCGAGGCGTACTGTGCAATGTAAATTTGTGATGCCCACAAACACACATCTATATTTTGAAATTTCACAAACCCCTCTGAATCATTTCCACTAATCAAGGGCTGGCGTACAAACACTCTTTAGGGAGGGAAGGGAAACGGAACACCCCAAAACTTTGTGGGTATGTATGGCAAGAAGTTCGTTTCTCCAAAGGAAAAAATATTTTTTCCACATGGATAAAACCAAGAAAAAAGGGATATCCCACAGTGGTGCCTTTTCCCAGCACGTATTTGTGTCCAATTCATTACCATTGACATTTCTGCACACTGATGTCACGTGGCTTTCTTTCCCGGAAGTAGGTCAGAAACCAGCGAACTTCGTGGGGCAGATTTACAAGCCCCTTGCGCTTCTTTTATGCCGTTGTTGCGTCACTTTTGTGACGCAACAGTGACGTAAAGCCAGCGCCATGCTGCGGGGTATTTACAATGTGATGCATCTGGGAGATGCGTCACGTTGTAAAGCCCTGCGCCACATGTAGGTGTTCCGGCACAGGGGGCGGGGGGGCGTTGCGGCGCAGGAATGCCTCCTAAAAGTGGCTGAGTGAAATCTACAAGATTTCACTGAGCCACTTTTAAGGCCATGCTGCGTCAAAACCCTGCGCCTGCTTGAAGCAGGCGTAAGGATTGACGCAGCATTTTAAGGATAGGGCACCCCCGAGCCTTGCTAGAGCTGCGTCACGCTTGCCACGCAACTCCAGCAATGCGCCGCCTTTACGGCGGCAGATGCGTCACGCATCTGTCCATTTTTGCCCCATGGTGCGCCGCATTGTAAATGCGGCGCATTCATGGTGGCGGAGCCGTGACGCACATTAACTGGCGCATCCCTGCTGATATGCAGGGATGAGCCAGTTATTGTAAATCTGCCCCCATGTCTTTCCAAGACCTACTGCCCAGAAGTTTTCTTTCCGATTTTCTTTAATGATAATAACTCACTAACCACATCGCTTTTAAACAAAGACACTGCTGCTTCATTATCAGGATTCGAACATGGCGTCTGTGTTTACCTGTCGTGATGTAAGAATATTCCGTAGAGCTTTAATCAGCGCGAACGCCGAGCAGGACCCGAGAGGCCCCAACCAGCAATGGAAACGAACAAACACAGCGGGTTGATGCCACCCCTGGGAGCCCGTGTGCCCAGCCACCTGAGAGCCGGACGGCTGGCACGGTAATGACTCATTTCTGATCTGGGGAGGCGGCAAAAAATAGGATGAAGAAACCCACAGTAATGGGTTCAGAGAACGGGCATTTTTTTTATTTTGACAATCCTCTATTTATACAGTGCTTGCTGTGATGTTCTCACCGCCTTGTAGCGCTATATAGTGACTGTGTTACTTACTAATGTACTATTTATTTTATCCACCCCGGAATACTTTAAAATAACAAAAGTTTTGCCGTTTTATCCAACGCGAACTCCACCCAAAGGTAACAGAGCTCTTTACCTGAGCACCAGTTACATTACACAAGGACACATTTATAATTGGTAGGCACTGCAAGATTACATGATTTGGCCAGAATCACAGGATGTTGATCCGATAGTGAGACTCAAACCGTGGGGCATATTTACAAGCCCCTATTGCCACGACAGCTTCACTGTTTCAGACCTTGTGGTGGCGATAGGGCTTTGCATTATTTTAAAGGCAGTGTTAAGCCACTTAGCACGGATTAACGCTGCCTTGTTAACAAGGCACCCTTTCACGCCACACTTAGCGTGAAAGAGGATGGCAATGGGCGTTCCACCACAACACACATTGATTTTGACGGTGCACTCTATTTACAACAGTGGCGTAAATTGGAGGCAGCGCCAAAATTAAGACCAGGGAAAACCTGGTCTTAAACAGGCGCAACTAGTAGAAATGTTTGATTTCTCCTCGTTTTTGCTGTTTCCATGTGTGCTGCGTTGTTCAGCACACATGTAAACTGCAAAACACCATTGATTGTTTATGTGCAGGAAGGTGTTCCTTCCTGCACATAAACAATTATTTAAAAAAATGATGTTTGCAATTTCTATGTGTGCTGCATTAAACTGCACAAAGTGAAGTGACAAAACGCCATTTGAAGAATATTTATTGTTTCTACACATACACAGTCTCCCCTCAATGCAGACACCTTTGCACTATGATGCAGGGTTTGGGTGTCAAACTGGCATGGGTGCCAATTCAGGACAGTGAGTGTAAAAATTCAGGACAAAGGGTCAAAATTCAGGACAAAAATTCAGGACAGGAGGTCAAACTTCAGGACAAAAGGTAAGTTTTACAGACACATCAGAAGAGGTTCACACAATTGTATATAAGTAAGTAAATAGACAACCACTTAAGTGAAAAGAAGTTTATATTAGGTTGAGACAATTGTGCACTTCATGGTTTTTCAGTACGCGCGCAAGTTTGAGCAAATATGCAGGTCTTTTTGTTGTAACAAAACCGCCCCCCCACCTTTCCAGCCTCCCAGATAAATTCCGATGACCAGTCTGGCCTTGCTACCACCCTCCAATGGTGACCCTCCTTTTAACATAGACCCTCTCTCATGTGTATTTAATTTCTTTTATAGTGCTACTCATCGGTGTCGGAGTGCGTTACATCACACACATATTATATAGAGACAATGACTCATATAAATGTGAAAGTCAATCTATAGGAAATGTACTCAAGATAATAGGGTTTAGAAGGTGTAATCATTCTTTCATCCATCATTCCGTCTTTCACCATTCATTCTGTCCTTCCATCTGTGTGCCCATCCATATCAATATTCAACCATTTGCAAACCTATCTATAATCTATCCTTCCATCATTCCACTCATCCATCCCTCCATCCACCTTTTCACTCATCCGTTCCTCCATTCATCCTTTCACCTTATCCATCTACACACTCATCCATCCACTTTTCCACTCATCCATCAATTCACTCATCTCTCCAGCCAGCTACAGTTTCACGCATCCGGCCATCCTTTCACTTACTCATTCATCCACCCACTCACTCATCCTTCAACCCATCCACCCTTTCAGTTATCCATCCATCCTCCCTTTCTCTCTCCATCCCTCTTTTATTCCATCCACTTATCCATCTACCTGTTCATTCATGACTCCATCCATTGACCCTATCACTCATCTGTCCTTTCACTCATCCATCCATCCTTTCACTCATCCATCCATCCTTTCTCTCACCCATCCACCCCTTCACTTCTTCACTCACCCATCCATCCTTTCTCTCATCCATCCATCTTTTCACTCCTTCACTCACTCACCCATCCATCCTTTCTCTCATCCATCCAACCTTTCACTCCTTCACTCATCTATCCACCCTTCTGTCCATCCACCATCCCTTTCACTCACTCATCCAGCCTTACATCCACCCTTTCACTCATCCATCTATCCATTCACCCTTTCACTAATTAATTCATCAATCCATCTATCTGCTCATTCGTCCATCACCCATTCACTCACTCATTCATCCATCCTTTTACCCATCCATCTACCCTTCCACCCATACATCCATCTATTTACCTTTTACCTCATCCATCCTTCCACTCACTCATCCGTCTATCCTTTCTCTCATTATCCATCCATTCACCCTTTCATTCACCCAGTCACCCTTTCACTAATCCATCCATCCAGCCATCCACCCAACCCGTACACACCTTTTCACATTAATTATGAGCTGAGCCTTTGTCTACTGAGTTGCAGACAGAAGAGGCCCATCAAGGACTTCACTCCTGCTGTAGTTTCTAAGGCAAGGGGTGGGGCGGAGGACGGCTCACTATGCGCCTGTACATAGACAGTCCGAAAAGTGGACGTCATGCATGATGCACAGTGCCACTGTGACATGCTGTTGTTTCCAGGGCTTTAAGTGGAATGAAAAAACTAGGGGGTCTCTCCAAAGGGGATGTTCGATGTAATTAAGGGCAAGGCTTAAAATATCTAAGCTAAAAATCTGTGCTTAGCATAGTGTGCCGCCCAATTGGTAATTTGCTGCTTCTGTCATTGCATCCAGATATATAACACAACATGTAGTGTTACACCTACAAGCCAGAACTATTGGCTTTGTCAATGGTTGCTTGCTGCACCAAATAAAAAAAAGCAGCAACCATGGCTTTGTTGAATATAACATTGAAAATGCGTCAGTTTTAAAATGAAGAGGCAGTGAAAGACCCATAACCCTTTTTTTTAACTTGTTTCACCACTTTTTAATGAACTGGATTCTCACCTAGCAGCATGGGCGTTTTTGTTAATTTCTTCCACCTGACTGAATGTCCTGCCCTAGACTGAGGCAGGAGGAGGCCCACCACATGGAGTAAGAGCTCACACTGGCCCATTATCATTCTGTATGTGGCAATCAGGTGCAGGCAGAATGACAATGGGTGGTGTTGGGCTGCTCATGTGCTCAGAGGAGTGCGAGGCGGCCCCATCAGGGAGCTGAGGCTTCTGGCAGGGAAACAGTGATGTTCCCCAATGCCCAAAATTACGGACAAAAAGCATCCGTAAAAGTGATCGTCACGGACAACGGACGTGCAAGGGTGTCTGCATAAATTTAGTGCCAAACAGGGGGAAACACAAGGCTGCACCGTATTGTTGTAAATATGGTGCAGCCCTGCGTTTCAGAAGTGGTCACATCATTTCTCCTTCATTTGTGTAGAAGGTCAGCAGTCCTGTTGTTCTGCCGGCAGATATTGTTGCAACTGCATCCTCGGGCCAGGTGTGGCTTGAGGCTATAAATAAAATGGATGGAGACCGCTCGCGGTCTTCCAACCCCGCTACAGTAACTGCCATAAGTGTGTTTTATTTGCTGCGCTAGTGAGGTCCACAGTACGCATAGGCACAACAATTAGGCTCGTATTTCCACTTTCACAGACTAAGAGGGTAATTTAGAGGTTTGTGGAGCGGATGTCAAAAGTGCGATTCCCTTACTGTATACCGAAGGGCAGCACTGACTTTACACCAGGGCCGGACTGGGACCAACAACCGGCCCTGGCAAAGTGCTCGGCCGGACCCCCCCTCTCCACTGGGGGGGTTGGAGGTGCCACCTAGCTCTTTGCCTGGGCCGGTTGTTGTTCCCAGTCCGGCCCTGGTGTAAAGTCAGTGCTGCCCTCCGGTATACAGTAAGGGCTATGCTGCAAAAACGGCCCTGTAACAAAAACGCACCCCAGGGGCCTAAAACCGGCCCCCACCCATGCGGCGCACCTGGGAATTGCCCGGTGCCGCTATGGCCAGTCCGGCCCTGCTTTACACCAGTTGATCATCCGCTGGCAAACGCCTTTGAACGGCAGCAGGTCCATCACAGGTCAGTCAGCTGACGTCACAGTGATGGCTGCCATGGCCTCTATACACAGGACAGGCATGTATGGCATGGCTGTGCTGGGTAGGAAAATGGGTAGGAAAATGTCCAATGACCCCTATGTGCAGGATGAAAGCTCCCTGCAGGTAATGTGTAATTTTTTTTTTCAAGAAACAAACTCCAGCCTTTGGGAGACTGTTTCTTGAAAACAAGCCAACCTTACCAAGCTCGCACAATAAATACGGCTCCTCGCCTGCTCAGCAAAATTCAATGCCACTATACCGGCAGCTCTGTTGAATGCACATCCCTGTCAGCCTGGTGAACATCTCTGTATTCCGCAGGTGGTTCCCCTCTAGAAAAGGGGAGGCCATGGCTTCTACTGAACTTCCAGGCCAGCGGGGCACCCATTCATGGTGCCCAATATACCACATACTGGACCCAGGGACCTGTTTGCATTCTGTTTAGAACGTACTTCCTGAGGGAGTCATGAATGTTTATTGGGTGCATCTAGTCACTCAAGGTTGATGTTAGTGTGCTTCATGTATGACTGAAGTGGCATGAGAGATTAATGGTGGGAGATAGTTTTGATACCAGAGTGAATGGTTTAGAGTCAGTCAGAGTGTCAGTCTGCAAGATGATATCCTGGAGACCAGACTCAGCTTGGACTCAAGCAGTGACAAAAGCCATAAAAGCTCCCTGCTGCTGTACTGTGCAAAACAATTTCAAAATGATTGCTTTGTGTATGCAATGAATGGCTGAGGTCAAGTATTAAATGTGTGTTGATCGATCATACTTTTCAGATGTAAAACGTTCCCTAATGCTTTCAAATAGAGGCTTAAAAATACATCCAAACATCAGATGGAACAAGCATTTGCAATGCAATAGGTCTCGCATTCACCAGAGTTTGAGCTATTGGCATTGTAAAGGACAATAGCTTAAATTCTCGCAAATGCGAGACCTATTGCATTGCAAATATTTTTTGTTGTTTAGAATCACCCCATGCCGCGCTTTTACGTTACTAGAGGCCACATCCCCTTCTTTAGACGAGCTGCGCCTAAAGAAATGGGTGCGCCCACCATTAAAGTGAAAGCGCGATATGGTGTGCTTTTACAATTTGGCAAACAAATAATTTTTTTATAAAAGCACCCCATGCTGCGGTTTCACTTTAATGGCGGCCACGCCCCTTATTTTAGATGCGTCTCGTCTAAAGAAAGGGGCGCGGCCGCTAATAATGTGAAAACGCTGCATGGGGCGCTTGTAAACAACAACAAAAAAAAGGGAATAAATAATCAAACAAAACATTGGCGTTCTGCGCCGCAAATAAACCAAAGGTGCTGCTGCCACTGTTGCGTGCTGTACTATTAAAAAAAAAAGCATTAGGAGAGCGTGTCTTGCCTGCAACAACAGGCAGGTGAGAACAATTAAAGGAAATAATATGCTCGGATGCTGTAATTAAAGCCTACTGAGTAACAACACAAGTAAGAGGGCCAGTCCATATGGGAGGTTACAAGATTAGACAAGGCGGTACTAAGGAGGGACTAGTAAGCCTATTGACCAATGAAAAGCTACAGTTTACAAAGGACAATGACACAAGCCAATAAAAAATATGGGCGGAGAGTGGGCAGAGCTTCATATCCCTACCTGAATACAGCATGCCTCACAGAGCAATGCATGCACTGCCCAGGCTCAACCTAAACAACTAAATACTGATGTGGGCTGATTCAAGATGTGATTGCCGGGGAACGCTCGAGCGCGCGATTCAAAATGGCCACCGCAATGTGAGCTCCTTCGTTTTTCGCCTGTTTTTTCTATAAAAACAACACATTTTTGTCAGGACATCGCTGCAAATGTGGTCGCTGGCCTTATAAAGCTGCCACTTACCTGCTGAGGAGGTTTGGTGCTTTTACTGTCGTCGGTGGTGGTGCTGCCAGCTTCTTGGTTCCTGCTCCCTGCTTTCCAAAGAGGTACTGCCTGGACTGTTTGTCAGGGGGGCGGAGACTGCTTCAGGAAAGGGCCTGGCTTGGGCCTAGCCACATCCACAACCCTGTTTAGCTGCTGCACCAGTGTTTTCATTGAGGAATACTTCATTTGCTCTCTATTTTCCTTCTGACTTTCACATATTAATTCTTTTTATTTCAAAATACGCCAATTTTTCTCCTCATAACATGGAAAATAAAAATACTGCCAATAATAAAAGGAGACAGCAGGTTTCACCTCCTCCATTGAAATCAAAAGTAGTGGAGTCTTCTGAGCCTTCATTGTCTTTAATTCTAGAAGAAATCCAAGCTCTTCGTGCTGATACAGAGACAATTGCGGCAGAAGTAAAGAATGTACGAAAGGAAATGGCTAGCTTATCTATGGAAATCTCTGATAACTCTATCAAGATACAGGATAATAAAGCCAAAATAGATGCTTTTACACCATTAATATCGAAAATAGCTTCTATGGCTACCCATCTTTTGGATATGGAAAATCGTCACAGGCAATATAACCTTCGCATTTTTAATTTACCGGAAGAAGTTGAGGGGTCTAATTGCCGGTTATATTTGGAAACTTTGATTCCTGGTCTTTTAAATATTAAATTTCCAGAGAAATTAGAGGATGAAAAAGCTCACCGAATTCCCTCTCGGCGCAATCCTCAACATTCCAAGCCAAGACAAATGATCTTTAAAGTATTTCGTCACCATCATTTGGTATTGATTAGGAAAGCTGCAAGAGAAATTTCCTCATTGATGGTCAATGGGTCAAAAATCTTTATGCACCAAGACTTTGCCAAAGAAACTGTGGCAATACGCAAGGAGTTTTCTGACCTCCGTCCGCAGCTGCGAAGTTTGGGTTTCAAATATGGCCTTTTTGATCCACCCATGATGCGCATATGGAAAGACAATTTTTCAAAATCCTTTCATCGTCCAGAGGAGCTAAGACATTTTCTTGATCTTCAACTGCAGCAGTCAATGGATACCCATGACCCTACTACTTGAAGCGGATTTTTGCGTGACAATTTTTTTACGCTATTTCCTCAATTTTTGGGCTCCAGCAGTTATTGGCCATGCTTGTAACGCGTGTGTGCGTTTCACTTTTCATATTTATGTTTGGTGTTGTTTTGTTTGTTGTTTGTCAGTTCTTCTGTCTTCTTCCCTCTCATTTATCTTTTCTATTTTCTAGTGCTACTCACACTTTCTTCTGTTTTCTTTCTCTCATTATCCTCTTCTCTCTTTTTCTTCCATTATGGCTGACATTAAAGTTATTTCGTTGAATGTTAAAGGTTTGCGACATCCAGTCAAGCGTACTAAGATTTTGGATTATTTAGGCAGTTCTAAAGCTGATTTTTGTTTTTTACAAGAAACTCATGTTGATGATATAATATTAGGTTATATGAAAAAAAAGTGGGTTGATAGTATCGTTTCTTCTCCTGCTATTGGTAAGAAAAATGGTGTAGCGATATTAATTGCAAAGAAGTCGCATTGTCAAATTCTGAATAAATTTACTGATGCAGATGGTAGATATTTAATTGTCAAAGTTAAAGTTTATGATTCTATTATTCATTTATTAAATGTTTATGGGCCCACTGCAGATGACCCTGCTTTTTGGAACAATCTTGCAACAGAGTTCTAAAACTTGGAAATGTTCCTTTGATTATGGCTGGTGACTTTAACGTGATTTATGACACTTTATTGGATAGGTTATCTCAAACAAAATTTCATCCCACTAAGGTTTATTTTGCTTTTAAAACGTTTCTTTAAACCACTAAGTTAGTCGATATTTGGCGTCTTCATTTCCCTACAGAAAATTATTTTAGTTTCTTTTCTAACCCTCACAATTCTCATTCTAGACTTGATTATATTTTAGTTTCAAGACAACTCATTACCTCTATTAAAACTCCTATGATTGGAAATATTGATGTCTCCGATCATGCTATGATTTCTTGCATATTAAATCCTAATATACCTTTCCCTAAACAATCTAGATGGAGAATGAATTCTGGTTTAGCATTAAATGAACTAAACAAACCAAAACTATTATCTGCCATTTCTGATTATTTTCAATTAAATCCTGAAGGTTCTACTTCTTTAGGTAATCGTTGGGATGCTTTTAAAGCTTATATTAGGGGTGTTACTATTTCTATTATGGCCCATGAAAACAAAACTTTTAATGCCAATATTAAACATTTAGAAAAACAAATAGCGAAATATGAACGATTTTTTATTATGTCCAATGATTCGAAATATAGAGACAAATTGCAAAAGTTACGGTATGAGTTTAATACTATTCTCAGTACAAGAGCGGGTTCCAACTTACTAAAGCAAAGGCTAAATTCAGTCTTAATGCAAATAAATCTGGACGACTTTTAGCAAATTACCTCCGTATTAAAAAAGATAAATCCCAAATCACTTCTATTAATAATCCTACTGGTAAAATTGCCTTATCCCATAATGATATTGTTGCTGAATTTTTGGATTTTTATTCTAAATTATATGATAAACCTGATTTTAATGATAATTCTTTGGTAGATTCTTTCCTATCTTCATGTGATCTACCTAAGATTTCTCAAACAGATAAACTTGGATTAGATTTACCCATTACTAAGGACGAAATTCTCTCTGCTGTTAAAGCCCTTAAACTAAACAAATCTCCAGGTCCTGATGGTTTACCAGCAGAGTTTTACAAAGAATTTCAATCCCAACTCTCGCCTTTTTTGCTTCAACTTTTTACGTTATTTGCTTCATCGGGAAGTACGTCTGGTTCTTTTACAGAAGCCTTAATTATTGTTCTTCCTAAGCCAGACAAGCCCCCTACTCGTGTTTCTAATTATCGTCCCATTTCTTTAATAAATCAAGATTGTAAATTGTATGCTAAAATTTTGGCCACACGTCTATCCCCTATATTAGATTCTATTATTCATCCTGATCAGTCAGGGTTTATGAAAAATAGATATTCAGCTAATAATACAAGAACTCTACTTCATGTTATTGAACAAATTCGGACTCTAGATCAGCCCTCCGGTGTCATGGCCCCGGATGCTGAAAAAGCGTTTGACAAACTTCATTGGCAATTTTTATTTCATACTTTAACATCTTTTAATTTTGGTGATTCTTTTATTCGCATGATTTCAGCTTTATATTTTGCTCCTACGGCCCGCCTATTTATTAATGGTCAAGTTTCCAACCAATTTTCCCTTTATAGAGGTACCCGTCAAGGATGTCCCCTTTCTCCATTGCTCTTTTTATTAGGTATTGAACCTTTTCTTGCCTCTATTAGAAAATGTGAAACTATCACAGGAACTCAGGTTAATGATATCACTATAAAAACATTGGCTTATGCGGATGATGTGCTTTTGTTCATCAATGATACAATTTCTTCTTTTCCTTCCTTAATGGACATAATTGCTAAATACTCAATGGTGTCTGGATATAAATTGAATACTAATAAAACAGAATTTTTCCCTTTAAATGTTTATTGTACTCATGATATGATTCCCATGCGAGACATCATTTGGCAGACAAATAATTTAAAATATCTTGGTATTTTATTCTCTTCATCTTTAAAATCAACCTTAACTTTTAATAGTGATTTTGTTCTAAATTATATTAAAGGTAAAACATCTAAATGGTCTTCACTACGTCTTTCATGGTGGGGAAGACTGGAATCCATTAAAATGAATGTTGCGCCTCAAATATTTTACACTCTTGCCATGATCCCCATTCAATTTCCGTTAAAGTTTTATAGGAATATTGATAAACTTCTTTCTAAATTTCTTTGGAATGGTAAGGCACCGCGTATTAGTTACAAAAAATTTAAAATGTCTAAATGTAATGCTGGTTTTGGTGTTCCAGATTTTCTTTTTTATCATAAAGCGTTTATTTTGACACAACATGCTATTTGGTTTAATCATTCCTGTCTATATAATCCTCCTACCTGGTTTCATATTGAAAAATCCATTATCAATCCTTTTCCTTTTCCCACATTAGTAACAATGGCTAACAAATATACATTTTTTCATAAATCCCTTATCCTAAAGTCTACCAGAATGATTTTCAAAGATATCGATTACATTTTTGAACATTCCATGTCTAATACTGTTGAATTATCTCTATGGTATAGCAGTGTTATTAAACTGAATAAAAATGTTAGTTTTTGGTCTTCTTGGATCAAGGCTGGTATTTTTTATCTTAAAGATGTTTATTCTAACAATACTTTTCTTCCATTTCAATCGTTGCAAACAAAGTTTGATTTATCAGATTCTGATCTTCCAAAGTATGTATATTTATGTAATTCAATTTTGGATTCTTTTTCCCAAGCTATACCATCTGCTATTCAAGGTGATTTATCTGTTTATATTAACTCTGTATCTTCAAATGTTCATGGTGTTTCTATTTTCTATAAAAAATTGTCCAATAATCTAGGCACTAATACAAATTTGATTGCATCGTTTTGGAATAATGAATTATCACTTTCATTATCTATTGATGTGTGGGAAACTATATGGATTTCTAGTATTTCTGGATGGTTACCTGTTTCGCTTTTTCAGACTAATTCATATATTTTATTTAATTGCTTATGGTCTCCATCATGATTATTTCATGCTAAACTTCTTCAATCTGATATATGTTGGCATTGCAATTTACACCCTGTATCTCTACAACATATGCTTTTTTCTTGTTCTTTATTATCCAAATTTTTGACAGAAGAATGGGACATTATTAAGAACATTTTTCATCTTCAAGAAGATATATCGTATAAAATATTAATTTGCAAGTCTGTAATGTTGTCCCAAGATTTAAGTGCTCTTGAATGTAAACTGTTTAATTTCTTGATTTCTGCTGCTCTAAAATTAATTACTTATTGTTGGAAAGATGTCTCAAAATTATCAGCTCATGCATGGTGGTCCTGGGTTCTTTTCACAAGAAGAGGTGCACAGTTATCCTTGTCTGGGGTTTGTCAAAATTCTATATCTTATCATCTATTTTGGTCTCCTATTGATATATATTTATCGTATTAATATTATCCTTATTGTTTCCCCTTTTTATTATTTATTATTCTATTATTATATATTTTGACATTGTATAGTAGCTCTATTTATTGACTTTCATGCTTTTGCTATTATAGTTTCCCTCTCCTTCCCTTCCCTTTTTAAATTTTGTTTTGATATGATTTATCAATTATTGTATCTTATATATTGATATTTTACAAGATTTTTGCAATGTTAAATTTTTCTGTATGTCTTGCTTTTTGTTTATTATGTTTCTGCTGATAAAATTTCAATAACATATTTTGAACACAAAGATGTGATTGCCAATTTTCTCAAGGTTTCTTAGTCAATGGATGAAGGAGACTCAACTGAAGTCCCCTAGATTATGTATAGATTTAATACAATAGCACAGCAGCCGTCACATGTCAAACTTAAAAATAGAGGCTGGGGCTAGTTGACCTGAGTGAATCCAGAGACCGAGAGCAGTGTCAGGGGAAGCCATACCAGAGGGTCTTCCACCCAAGTCTTGGACATACAAATGGTGTTTCTCTCCATTGAGCTGCTATAGGGTTGGGAAGTCCCTCCCCAGCTGGGCGTTTTGGCCTTCCTCTAGAGAGGTGATGATGACAGGGCTACTTTCAGAGATGGAAGCGATGGCCATCCTGACATGCAGAATCTTTTTATTTTCAACAGAGCACCTGTTGTTATTGGCGTGCATCAGTGCTTAATTTGAGCCAGTGGTTTCCGGTGCTCAGCACCAGCACTTAATCATCATGTGCTTTTCATGAGCACCATTTAAGGACACATTCATTTATGGTAGGCCCTGGGAGATATAAAGTCTGATTACGAGTCTGGCAGTCCGAGGACCACAGACTTGTGGTGTCGCGATGGTGGCAGATTCAGCCACCGCCACACCGGCAGTCCGACCGCCCCATTAGGAGTTGACCGGTCGGACCTCCGGCGATGTCCCTCCAAGCATCTTACGAGGTTCATCATCCTCCAGGGTTTACTTGGAGGTTCTTCCTCCATGTAAACCTTGGAAGAGACGAAACAAAGAGGGTCCTACAGGCCCCCCGTGCCTCAACCGCATGTGGATGCACATAGAAGGGCTTAACATGTGCCCCCTTGTGAGCATGCCCAAAGGTTACCGCATGGCATGGACTTTTGAGTTCATGCCGAGCAAGAACCTTGTAGAGCGGTCCCATTGTGTTGCCTTTTCCAAAGGCACCACCGCCTTTAAAAGAGGCACCACAATGGGACCACCACGCCACCCACCTGCCAGACTAATGAAAAGTCATAATCTGGCAGCCGACTGCCAGCAACCTTCTGCGGAGCGGTGGCGCAGCGGTTTGCACCCTGCGCTACTGCTCCACCAAAAAGTTGTTATCAGGCCCTAAGTGATTTGCTCAGAATCACAGGATGTTGTGGCACACTGAGACTCAAACCTGGATCCCCAGCTCTGAGGTCGGCAGCTCTGGCAATTATGCTGCATCCTCTCCACTTTTTTGATTCTGTTTTAGGAGGTGCTAACAGTAGAAATGGGTTGGTGCAAACTGCTTCCTGACAAGAGCCCTGGCACTTATGATTTTACAAATTATTCACTGGTGTGGATGCTTGTATGAGTGTGGGTGATGGGCTTGAATCTGTTCCAAATATGTTAATTATATATTCTTTCACTAAATGACGCATCTCAATTGATATTCATACTCCGTAGTGTGATTTATATATGCATGTATATTTAGTACATTGTATGTTAAATGTTGAAATTACATTTAAATCTTCTTTTGATGAACAACGTTTTAGTGCATTGTGCATTGTAAATATGACTGATTAATATTAGTTTAAGACAAATAGTGCCTGACAAACAATCACTGAATCCTTTAATCTATAAACATATGTTTCTGTGTAAAGTTTCGGCTAGCAAGGCCTCCTTTTTTTTATTGTTTTGTACTGTATGACAAGTAAGATTCATAATTTGCTAATGAGCCGTTTTACGGGTTTGCTATTTAAGTGTTATTGTTACATTGACCTTTCCTGCTATGTTCTCTGTACATGGGTACATTTAATTAGAACTTTTTTAACAGAATCCTCGTATGTTTTTGAAAAGTGATCTCCAGACTGAAAAAACATTTATTCCACTTGCCCTCATTTATTAGTGGCTTACCCTCAGCCATGCCTGTACACCCTCATTTGAGCTATGTACCCCCTTTGGTCACACTGTTGCCTTCTTTGACCAAATACCCTTTTTGGTCTCCCGAGAACTACACAAGCAATTTTGAACGTAAAGACCTACTGTGTAAATGTGTGACACTTTCTTTTTTATGCCCAGGCCTATTTTTGTCCCAACCCTATCCAACTGGAAAACTAACAACCCCAAACGGTATGCTATTGGAATATTTATTTAGTTTAAAGAATATTGGCTTCAAAATATTTTTGCAAAAATATCGATGACCAAAATATTGACAAGGTAAGGGTATTTAGGTAACTATGGCTCTACTCTACTTAACGCCACCAGTGCTTAATTTGAGCTGGTGGTTGCCGGTTCTTGGCACCGCTACTTAATTGTCAACACCAGCACTTATGAAAGCTGCCACGGAGTGGCGATGTCTGTCTAATTTAGAGATGAGCAGAAAAACATTTCATTATTAATATAGTTTAAGAAAGACTAATAGCTGCCTCCCAAGCCATTAATATAGCTTTGGGGGACTGGAATAGCCTGAATTGTCATTGGCTGCGCTGGCAGGGGCAATGGGTAAAGCAAGCTGCAATGGTCTCTGGACGAGGGCCTTGGCACTTATTATTTTACAAATCAAGGAGTGCTCCACATCTACATATCTTGGCCATATACATAATATCAAGGTACATAATCACGGAGTAAAAATAATAAATCTGTAATTACCGTAGGTACTGAACTCCATATGTTGAATGTCAATTTTTTAGCTATAATATGTTTGTGATAAATATTTCTGTAGTCGATAATCTGACATACAAACAACTGGATGCACTTCAGTGGCAACACACCAAGCCACTGGACACCTCTATATTTTATTAACTTTATATAATATTACACATTACACACCAGCTACCCACCACTTATCACTAAACAACACGTACCCAAAACCTACCTATAGTCAACCAATCTAGCTCATCGACTCAACACCACAGACCAGGCACATTTAACTGTTGGGCATCAGCGAAACTCTAACCCTCCAACTAAGGCAATGTGACAGAATTACCCTACAGCAGACATCACGCTCATACCACATTCTATGAATACAGCACACAATCCACAATATAAACCCTTCATTGACTATGCACCACGTACGAGCACCCTTTTGAACAATTCAATGGCTCCTTCTCACTGCGAAGCCACAGAAATCGCAGATTGTGCTCACACTGGTGCCAGTCACCAATAACAACTTGTTACTACTTCACCAGTGCTGACCACCTTCCACCCCAGTCCACCAACATCATCTAAACACACATAAAAGGGTATGTACAACACCTGTAGATCCTAGATAACAAAGGAGCTATACGGCTGTAACAATGACAGAAGTGTGCTATTAGACAACACATTATATTTATTTGGTATTGCTCCTAGGTACCAGAGGTTTCGTGGTACTCTGTGACCAGTACTGTAAAGAAATCAACACCAACATAAGGGTAAGACTGCAATGAGAACTGTCATCCATTACGCATCCTCCACAGAGAACCATACGAAATGGACAAAGTGAAAGTAGACATTAAGAAGGCTATTTACGTTTGTTGGCTGACATGAAGCATCTACTGACAACGTCCAAGGAGACTGGTCCCTGGTTGTTATTTTCTAAAAAATAAAAACACACACACTCTCTCTCTCTCTCTCTTTCTGTCTCTCTGTACTTTTTTTTACATTGGGCAGCTCTATTTATTTTTTATTTTATTTGCAAGGTTTTATATAGCGCTGGCTAGAACCGGAGGTATCAGAGCGCTTTACATGAAGATCAGGGAGTTACAGGTTCCATAATTACATAGACAAGAATAGACATAGGAGAAAAGAAGAAACATGAGATTACACAATAATGTGAGATTATTAGCGCGTACACACGTCTTATGGTGAGTGAAGAGGTAGAGGGGGAATGGTAAACGGAGGTATGGAATGCAGGTAGGAAAACACAACGGGAGGCAAGGAAAACGATGTCCGATGTCCGGCTGGGTAGGTGCCAGCCGAGGATTGAACCAGAGCCAAACTCCTCTGTAGCTGCATATGACCGCTCCACCGGGCATCAAACAAAGTTGCTCGGGCACCACAGCTTTACATGAGGATCAGCGAGTTACAGGTTACAAAATGACATCAGTTGCGGGAGCCAGGAATAAACGTAAGGAGAAAAACAGTGATTGCACAGTAACAAGAGATATTAATGTATCAGCTGGAAAGGGGAGGTATCCACAGGATCACGGAGGGAGGAGGTGGTGGAGGTGGTGGAGGGAAGGAAACACAACGGGGAGACAAAGAAAAACTATGTCCAATGTCCGGATGGGTAGGTGATGGCCGAGGGGTGAACCAGAGCCAAAATCCTCTATAGCTGCCTTAACAGCTCCACCGGGCATCGGTCTCCACGGTAAGTACAATATTCTTGGTTTCCGCCCGGGGGGCCTCATCATAGCTCCATCTGCTGCACCAGTCCTGATGTTACTGGGAAACCCTGAGGTAATTCAAACATCAAGCGGTGCTTGCTCCATGGCTCTTGTCCAGCTGGTTCCTCAGACCGTGCTGCCGCGCGTTCCATGCCTCCCTTAATAGTTCCTGTATTCCAGTGCGATCAAACAGTAAGGTGGGGAGATGTTTGGCAGGCTGACTCTCTTTCAAGGCAGGCTGTTTCGAGCAGAATATGGTAGGATCTGAGTCTCAATGACCTGAGCCTCTTCAATCCGTTAAAGCTGTGCACTCTTCATTAAGGCTAGGCATGCAGCAACATCAGGAAATGCGGGGCCTGGGCCTTTCATCAGCCGGCAATAGTAGATCACTGTTCTCGGGGCTCTGTCCCAGGCAGCCGCCATCTTAAAAGTCAGGCAGCCTCGATCTCCGGTGTTCACGGTTTGCCCGCTCTCAAGACCATCAGTTTAATCACTCGGTGAGTTTCTCCTGCTCTTCCCCTTTTACATAGGCTCAACGGTATGGCAGCTGTTCCTCCTGAATTGGGCTTGGGCTGCTCCGTCCTGTCCCACGTGGGCTTCCAGAATCGCGGCCAAGTACCGCCCTCAAACTTCTCCAATCTCTGTGATGGGCATCTTCTCTTCCGATTCAAGTGCTGCGGCTGCGGCCTAACACCCTGCTGCATCCTAGAACCGCTGCTGGGCCTGGGCTTGCGTTTGTTAAACAGCCAGCGCCGCCGAAGAGCACTCCGACATCTTGTGCTCAGTAAGCGCCTCTTGGTTCATTTTGCTTATATTTTATTTCTATAAGGGCAGAGGCACTCCCAACAACAACTGACTATATCAGTGTGCCCGCTATATACTGAAGACAGAATATCGTGGTATGGGTATATCAAGAACAAAATATTGAAATCACCTTGTAAATAAGACCCCTTTATAAGCATCACTTAGCGTGATAGAGGCATGCAGTGGGTGTTGCTGTGGGCGTTCCACCGTAATACCCATTGCTTTTGACGCTGCCCAGATTTACAAGGATGTGTAAATCTGAGGCAGCGCCAAAAACTAACGCCATGCAAGATCAGGCATTAGAATGGCTAGATGAGGAGAAATACTTTTATTTCTCCTTGTTTTTGCTTTTTCTGTGTGCGCTGAATTCTGCAGCACACATAGAAAAAGCAAAATGCCATTAATGATTGTTTATTTGCAGGAAGGGACAACAATCATTAAATTATGATGATTTGCTACTTCTGCAGACTGCAGCACACATAGAAGTCATCAGTGATTGTTTATGTGCAGGAAAGGACACCTTCCTGCACATAAACAATCATTCTCTGCGAGCAGGCCCTCTTCCGCTATGGTGCAAGGGTGCCTACGTTGGCACCAGGCAGCTAAATGTAATGCTAGCGCTAGGGAAAACACAGGGGTGCGCCGTTTTCTTGTGAATATGGTGCATCCAGAGTTTAGCGCAGGTCCGCGCTCAACGCTGCCAAATTTAGTGCAGGTCCGCGCTCTGACATTTTCTTGAACATATACCCCACAGTACTTACTCACTTATTGCATCACCTTGGTAGGTCTTGGTAGGAGTATGAAGCGCTATACAAAAGCTAAACAGCTAAACAGCCAAACGCGCACAACCAGTCACCTCTTTTTCTCAGAATTATGTTGCACCCTTTGGGATGAGAATCCTCAAAAGTATGTACTGCTTCTTTCTCCTAAATTCCACTTTTGGCCACGATGTGTGATCTTTGGCAAATCAATGTATAGTCCAATGTGTCCGATTCTTCCTGTGCCACAGTGAGGCGCAGCACCGAGACACAGGCCAACCTCAAGCATTCAGTGACAGATATGAAAAATATAAATGCCCGTGTTATTTTACTACCTTGTTCAAATAGCTCGTATTATTGCAGTGTTGCTGGTCGATTCCAGATAGATCGGGAAACTGACAGTTAAAATACGAATCCAATGCTGGAAAACCACCCAATGGATTTGTATTAACCACCAGAACGCAGTGAAGAATAAAAGGCGCACAACTTTAATTCATTCATTGTGGTGCAGACAGAGAAAATTGAATGCACTTGGGATTTTAACAGAATGGTAATTAAACTACAGAATAAAGATAGGGCCATTCTTATCACACGGAAGTAGCTTTTGCCTCTTGTCGCGTCGTCGTGGCTTCAATGAGGCAGTGTCAGCGGCGGGCAGTGCCAGGGAGGCTCTTGGCACAGACTGACGGGCCAGCGTTGCGGATGCAAATCAGAGCAGTGCTTGAACACACGCCTATTGTGCGTGGCAACAGCAGCAGAGCCGCCCTGGTACCGAAGGGCACTTCTTGAGGGCTAATTTGACTACGACGCACACAACAATGAAGCGAGCTGCCAGCTGTGCCATGCCCATCTGTGCTCACAAAGCTACCCTGTCCGAAGCAAACGTCATAGCGTTATATATATACTGCAAGCTACAGCCTCTTCTGTCATGCTCCCTTCCTCCTGCAACAACTCCGACTTCAGACTGTATAAAAGCAACAAACTAAACAGATTGGCTAGAGGGAAAATGTAAAAAACAAAAAAAAAACAACAACAAAAAAGACGCAGAGTACTTACAATTTTTAAAAGAGCTCAAAATTGCAATTTTTGAGATTTTCAGATACCGTCTGCGTTGTTCAAACATCGCATCAACAAATACCTTCAATTACTTTGACACAAAATGTGTGAGCCGTTAAAACGTTTTAAACACTATGAACTAAAAACATTGCAACATTACTAAAACATCCCTTGCATTTTCGTGTTTAGGTTGTTGGGACCTTGGTTAATAGTTCCTATTAGACCTGACATCCTTGACGTGATATTGCCTCTAACTCAGAGACGCAACTAGAGCCCAATTTTGGGATTTCGGTGGAGGGGGAGGGGGGGTTGGGGGCTAATTCTTCCAGCAATAGGCAGAGTGGAGATGCAGGGGTCTAAGAAGGGGTGAAAAAACAAGAAAGCCTCATTAACAAGCAAATGGTCTTTTAAAAACCTATGAAGTTCTCGGGTGTGGCTGTTTGTGTGCCCGGGAAACTGTCTCAGCCCCACACACGATGGGGGTGGCGGGGTGGGGGGGTGGGTTTGGCTGAAGCCCTTTGAGCCCAATGGGCGCTGCGTGCCTGTCCTAACTTATTGCTTTCATGTCCAGATTTTGGCTGTACTCGTTTTTGTTGGTATTAAGAATGTGCACTTTATCCCTGCCACCAGTGCTAAAGTGCTTGTGCTCTCTCATTCAAACATGGTAAAATTGGACTACACCTAATTGGCACATTTATTTTACTTGTAAGCCCATAGTAAATGGCATTGCCTGTACCCATGGCCTATAAATTAAATGCAGCTTGTGGGCAGCAGCATTCATTGTGCCCAGTGCTTAATTTGAGCCTATGGTTTCCTGCACCGGCAATTAATTGTCAACACTAGAGCTTGTGACAGTCTGCCACAAGCTGGCGGTGTCTGGCTAATTTAGAGATACCCACAATAACAGTTAACTATTAATTCAATATACATACAAAATGACTACTACCTGCCACCTAAGCCATTCTTCTAGTTTTGGGGGGGCTGAAATAGTCTGAATTGTCAAACCTGCAGGAGTGTGATGCTTAGTAGTTGTGTTGTTACTATCATTGGCAGCATAGCAGGAGCAATATGTGGTGCAAGCTGAAGTGGCCTCCTGACGAGAACCCTGGCACTTATTTGTTTGCAAATTAAGCACTGATTGTGACACCAGATAAAGTAGCACTTTAAACCATGTCTCAGGCCTGCTATTTTAGCTTGTGTGTGCAGTTTTTAATCTGCTATTTTGAATTGACAAAATAAACCTTTTGCTAGGCCAAAACCTCTCTTTTTAAAACTTAAGTCACCACTAAGGTAGTCCTAAGTGTTAACTTCAGACTGGGAACAGATACAGATACTTTATTTACACTCAAATAGATTGTAACTTAAAATTTTCTTTAATGGTGAAGTCGGATTTTTACTCACTATTCCGAAAATGCCCATTTTAGAAAGTTAAAAAGGAAAAAAGAAACCAGGAAGTATGTTCTGGGTACTAAGTGCACTACTGTAATGTACTTTAGAAGTATACACAATGTTAGAAACACAATATTTAACACTTTTTGATGAGTCAATCAGTTCATGGATAAGACAAAAGATGAATCTCTGCTTCCAATCATAAATCCAAGCGGTGAAACGGAGAATGTAGCTCAATCTGCTTTATTTCCAAATCATTGCAGATGCTGTAAAGTTCACAGAAATATTCAAAGTGAATAATAACAAAGATGCTGCAGTATAACAGATTCTCCCAATGCATTTCGGGCTCTACAATGGCCCTTCATCAGTTAAAGTCTGAAAACATCAATATCATACAATGAGCTATAGCATTTGCTAGTTCACACTTTACTTAGAAAACAATAAAACGAATAGGCACACACAGGGCCAGGGCATAGGACCAAAACAATGCTGTGTGGAGAAACTTAACTGCATAACCAAAGTGCGTGTAGGATAATTAGACAAGACTTAAAACAAACCCCAAAAAATGCTCAATAGAAAGTGCTTCTAAAACCACAGTTGATCTACGACAAGAGCCATACCTGAACGCCAGAGGTTTCCTCAGTGTAGTTTAATAATCACCAAAGAGTGTGATTACAGCGTGTAAAAGATCTATAAAAAGTGAAACATCTTGTACGTGCTTTTTAGAAAGTTGGCATTTTCTTGACCCAACCAACTTTGCTTTTCTGTTAGTGTCCTGGATCACATGACTGTGAATGGCTCTGCTGTTGGGGTTTGTTTATTGCTTTCAGACTTCTCTGTATGTTTTGGTGCTTCTGTCAGATCTGTATATGCACACGGTTTCTCTTCTCAGTGCACTTATCGTCACATAACCATCCAGCTCTTCACATACCTTTGATTTGCTTGGATTTTAACAGATACAGATCTTCTTTCTTGTTCGGTTGACCCTGCAGACCGGGTAATCGACAGGCACCACTTTTAAATATTAGTAGCTGTTGCTTTTCCTTATCAGATTTATCCCTTTTGAGGCCTAGTTTTATATCTATTGTTACATCGTCGATCTCTTGTCTTCCCGTAATTGATCTTGTTTTTATCAGATAGACATTAGTCAGATTTTCAAGACCTGCTCTTTTGATGTACAGACTTTGGGCTGTATAGAACATCTTAGTGCTCTCCTGAGGAAGGCGGTTCAACGCCGAAACGCGCGTAGAGACTGTCATCGTTTCTACTTTAATTCTTGAAAATCTTTGTTATACTTTTGTTTATGTACATATATGTTTTAAAAAAATGTTTTAATCATACCATGGCTGGTTAAAATTGTAATCCTTACACTGCCTTGTTTATATGTAATCATATTTCTCTTTTTTATGTATTATTTTTTTATTAATTCCCGTTCCCCCAACTGCGTCCAGGCCGCCCCTGGACACACCCATGGACCCTTCTCTTGCAACTCCTGCAAGTTCGACGGCACCGAAACCAACTCCTCCTCCACCAACACCAAACTGAGACCCGACACCAACCACCTAAAATGCATCCTGCTCAACACCCGCTCGGTCCACAAACACGCCATCGACCTCTGGAACCTACTAGACACCATCTCTCCGGACGTCGCCTTCCTAACAGAAACATGGATGAATGCTTCTTCAGCCCCAGACATCACCATCGCCATCCCGGAAGGATACAAGATCATCCGTAAGGACCGCATCAAGCAAACAGGAGGAGGCATCGCTATCGTCCATAAGAACTCCATCCACATCTCAACCAGCTCAGACGTCAACCTTGCCAGCGCCGAACACCTCCACTTCCAGATCCACACCGACCCCAAGACCACACTCAGAGGCACCCTCCTCTACCGGCCCCCAGGACCCCGTGCACAATTCAGTGACGACATCATTGACTTTATCACCCCACACGCCCTCCCCTCCGAGGACTACGTTCTATTGGGAGACCTCAATTTTCACCTGGAAAAGAGCAATGACAGCAGCGCCACCACCCTTCTGGATAACCTCGCCGACCTCGGACTCAAACAACTTGTCACTACCCCCACCCACATTGCAGGTCACACACTCGACCCTATCTTCACCTTCAGCAAACATGTCTCATTCAGTCACACCACAGCTCTTCATTGGACGGACCACAGCTGCGTTCACTTTATCTACAATAAGTCCACAATCCACAACCATCCTCAACCCACCCTGCGAAGAAATTGGAACAAAATCACCATCGACCAGATCTCCTCATCGCTTCTCCTAAACCCCCCCGCCCACTCCTCAAATCCCGACCAAGCAGCAACTAACCTCACCCAATGGCTATCCAACAGCGCCGACATCCTAGCACCTTTGAAAAAACGTCAAATCAAACTAGGCAGCAAAAACGCCTCCTGGTTCAACGATGATCTTAAGAAATCGAAGAAACTCTGTCGCTCCCTCGAGAAGACCTGGAAAAAAGACCCAAACACCAGCACCAGGGACGCATTCAAAAACGCCACCCGCATACACCACCAACTAATCCGGTCTGCCAAGAAAGCCACATTCAAAGACTGACTAGACAACAACGCCCACAACAGCAAGGAATTATTCAACATCGTCAAAGAATTTACCAACCCATCAGCCAACTCCAACGACATCACCCCCTCCCAAGCCCTCTGCGACTCCCTAGCTTCCTTCTTCCACAACAAAATCGCAGACATCCACAACAGCTTCGACAACCGACCCGGAGACCAACCCACCCAACCTTCTGCAGGACCTTCACCCCCCTTGAACATCCTGAACGACTGGAACCCAATCTCCACTGAGGACACCATCCGCCTGATGAACTCCATCCACTCAGGATCCCCAACTGACCCATGCCCTCACCACATCTTTAACAAAGCAGACTCCATCATAGCACCACACCTCTGAGATGTCATCAACTGCTCCCTCAACTCCGCCACCTTCCCGGAAAGCTGGAAACACGCAGAACTCAGCGCCCTTCTGAAAAAACCCACAGCTGACCCCACCGAACTCAAAAACTACCGCCCCATCTCGCTTCTTCCATTCCCGGCCAAAGTCATCGAGAAAGCTGTCAACAACCAGCTCGCCGCCTTCCTCGAAACCAACAAATCCCTCGACTCCTCACAGTCCGGATTCCGAGCCAAACACAGCACTGAGACCGCACTCATCGCTGCAACAGACGACATCCGAACTCTACTGGACAACGGAGACACAGTCGCCCTCATCCTCCTCGACCTCTCCGCTGCCTTCGACACAGTCTGTCATAGCACCCTTCTACAGCGCCTCAGAAACGTCGGAATCCAAGGAAAAGCACTGGAATGGATCACATCTTTCCTCAATGGAAGAACACAGAGAGTTCGCCTCCCACCATTCAAGTCAGAGGCCACTGAAGTCATCTGTGGCGTGCCACAAGGATCCTCTCTCAGCCCCACCCTCTTCAACGTATACATGAGCCCCCTTGCGACCATCGCTCGCCAACACAACCTCAACATTATCTCCTACGCTGACGACACTCAACTGATCCTCTCACTCACCAAAGACCCTAACACCGCCAAAACCAACTTACACGAAGGAATGAAAGAAGTAGCCGAGTGGATGAAGCACAGCCGTCTGAAACTGAACTCAGACAAAACAGAAGTCCTCATCTTAGGCACCTCCCCCTCCGCCTGGGATGACTCTTGGTGGCCAGAGGCCCTTGGAAAAGCACCCATCCCGACAGACCACGCACGGAACCTGGGCGTCATCCTGGACTCCTCACTCTCGATGACCAGACAAGTCAACGCCGTTTCATCATCTTGCTTCAACATTCTTCGCATGCTCAAAAAAACATTTCGCTGGATCCCCACCGAAACTCGTAAAACGGTCACCCACGCACTGGTCACGAGCCGCCTGGACTACGGAAACACCCTATACGCCGGTACCACCGCAAAACTCCAGAAAAAACTCCAACGCATCCAGAACGCTTCAGCCAGGCTCATACTAGACATCCCGCGTAAAGAACACATCTCTGGTCACCTGAAAAACCTACACTGGCTCCCCGTAAATAAGAGGATTACTTTCTGCCTCCTAACCCACGCACACAAAGCACTTTACGAACTTGGACCCGAATGCCTCAACACACGACTGTCCTTCTACACCCCCTCCCGTCAACTACGATCCTCCAACCAAGCCCTTGCCACTGTACCCCGCATCAACAGAACCACCATGGGAGGTAGATCCTTCTCTTACCTGGCAGCTAAAACTTGGAACTCTCTTCCTACTCACCTTCGCCTTACTCAGAACCACCTAGCATTCAGAAAGCAACTTAAAACCTGGATATTCGACAAGAAATTCCCCACCCTTCCTCAAGCGCCTTGAGACCCTACGGGTATGTAGCGCGCTATATAAATCTTTTGACTTGACTTGACTTGACATTAATAAAACAAATATATATTATTTATACCACAATTGTATTGTCTATCAGTATATTGAGGTTGTTGTCCATCCAAGTTTAAGTGTAACCTGATTTTAGACAGGTTTTGTTGTGGCCTAGGAAAAATTCTCATTAATTCTGTCAGTCACCAGGCCATTACTTACCACATGCTTTCTCAGGATCCAGAAAGACACCACCTTTCACAATACTTATCCAAGAAAGGAATAAACACTGCCAACATATAAGACCATTGCTGAGGAACTCGCAAATAATAACAAGTCACAACACCTCCCCATCCGAGAGGGTACGCAGAAAATCACAACACCTCCCCGTCTGAGAGGGTACACATCGCATGCTCCTCCTAGCAATGTATTGGATAGAATAATTAGAATTTAGACATCCCTGCTAGGAGCCAATTTCCCTTCCGTATCAACAATTACCCATTAGAGGGGAATCGCCCATCCCTCTGTAAGTACTTGGTAAAAAAGGGGCCTGACCTTCCTTCACATGGAATAAAGACAAATGATATGCTTCAAGGGCTCTTTATTACATGATAATAGGATGACAAAGGAAAGAAATAACTAAACATCACAGTAAACATTAGTAGCAATCATCAACACATACATATACATAGAGCCTGAAAATAAAAGACATAGTTAGATATAGTTAGATATACATGGAACACCTCACCATAATCTTAGGCATCTTGCATTCAAAGAAGGGTCCGCCTCTCTCTCCCTCTCTGGCTGGGTCAGGACTCTCTGTTCCACAAAAACAACTGCATGTTTGCACCATGATGTATCATCAGACCGCCAAAACCACCAGACCAGCATCTCACCCTCTCTCTGACCCCCTTTCTCTAATATAGAATGCAGCTCTCCATCGAAGTTTCTACCTAATTCCGCCTACAGTTCTCATTGGATTCCTGTACCAACTCGTACCAAGAGAGCACAACAAGCAGCTGGCCAAGCGTTTTGCTATGACTCCGGCATCGAGAGAGCACATTCTTCTGATAAGAACCGGTCCTCTCTGCTTCACTACTGGTGAACAACACATGGAATCTAAAATAGAACCTCTCACCTAAAGAGGCTCAGAAGATGGCTGCAGTTTAGAATATGGAGTTGCTCAAGCATAGGCCTCTACTACTTGGAAAACAGAATGATATTAGACCACATCAAAGCCAATAGGCTAAAGTCATAATTCACCTAACTCAAATAACACTATGAACTTAATCCCTCAGTATCCACTATGGTACACATGTGTGCACCATCACCAACAACACTGCACCTCAACATCCCATACCTTCTATTCTTTGGCAAGATTATTCTACTGAAAAACAGCAAGAGTATAGAACAGAAGAAAATAGGCATATGCAAGACCATCCTACATTAAGGCTAAGGTAACATAGCACACTAAAATCAGTACACAATGGTGGTGATCGAGGGTCATCACAGGGCATCAGACCACTAAACTGGCTGATTCACTACAACTTGCTGGAAGTTCGTCACATTCGGTTTGCAACCTATTTGTGCATTGATACATGCCTATGTTATATCTAAACCTTCCTCCAAACAAGCATGTACCTTGATTAACAGTGACCTAAGGGTATCACCAGGTGCGATACTCATTCATGCCCCCCTCTGGGAGGCCCCCATGGGTCAGTGTGTTGAGGAAGCGAAGCAATTGTTCGCCTCTGTCGCCTCCCCTGTTGCTACTAAATCACCCAGTCCAATGCATTTCAGTGAGAGGTTCAGGCAAGGGCCTGGCTTTCTAAATCTGAAGGACCCGACGACCCTCCCACTCCTTTGCAACTTTGACAACTTTGCATGACAATGAAGAAACAAGTAACTAATAACCTACCAAGTGCGTGCTGGCTGCAGCCCGTCCTCACAGACGTAACTCTCTGAAGGAGGGCCCCAGTGATTCTAGGTGGTGGCAGCAGAACTTAGCAGAAGAGCCCGCTTGACTAATAGTATTCTCCCCCACTATAGATAAAATCCTCAAGGCTAATAATTCCCTGACAAAACCACCTCTTATAACCACGAGTTGGTTTAAGGAATAAGTAAAAGTAAGTTTCACAATAAAGGCCGGATGAGGTCTGTTAATTTAAGCTTTGAACACCAAGGTTTTTTACTAATGGCATTCTTTCCTACAACAGATTAAATGCCTGAAGATAACCCTTCCCTGACTGAAGTATTCTTACACCCATAAGCTGGGTTATAATAGAGCTAGAGAAATAGTAAGTTTCACACTTGTGATGTACCCTGAAAACGCGCGCCTCTTGACTCATCTTTCCAGCTCCAACTAGGCACCCAGCGCGCCAATACACGGTGGCTAGATCAGCCCAAATATTTCTATATGTTTAGTGTGCACGGAAATAATTTTTATCATGCTACTGGGAGCGCAATAATCACTGTGTTAAGAATATAGTGTGTAGGGCCTAGTGCTAATTCTACTTACCTTACTGCAGTTTCAGGAAGCTCACCCTGTCCTGAAGATGATCTTAAATCATTAAAGATCGAAACGTAGTAGAGCCACGCAAGGAAATTCCCCCACCCCATTGTAAATAGCTCTGTGGACCTTACCTTGTTGTTGTTTTTATGTGACATTTCCTATAGCCTCACTTTGTTCACTCGTGTCACGATATGCACCTTGTCACTCATGTGAGCACCTGAAACACATTCTTACATGTTGAAAATATGGAATAAATAATTTTCTACTTGTTACCCTACACATTCTGCTCCCAAGATTGATTTAATAGCATACCCCCTCTTTTTAGGACCTATTCAGGCCACCAATGAACCATTGTTTACCCTAAACACGCTACAACCCCACGTTCACTTTATGGGGTACCCTTGTTTCTTAAAACTACTGTAAATTCCTGGCCACGTTATTTTATGAGGTTATGTGTGGAGACAGATTATGTACCATATTATAACCCTCTTTTAAAATGAGCTCTCATGTCAGTGTTTTTACTGTATTGTATTACTAAACAGCACTTCATAGGTTGCTGAGGGGTGTTGAAGCACATTTTGGATGCGTAGCATGCTGTATTGTAGGAGAGTGTTGCATTTGCTGTGATCCTCTAAAAGAAATGTTTTGGTGTTGTGGGTGAATGAACACAGATATACTCTTATCTTATCCTTCTGTGTATCCCCAGACAATGTAATGGATGATTAGGTGTGAGACCTAGAGGCACAAAACAGATTTGTGATTAGTGGACAGTTCTATTTTAGTCTGCAGGTGCGGTGCTATGTTTCTGGTTGTTTGTTCTGTAATTGGTAGGGAAAAGAGGCCAGGATCTACCAGGATGGTATGAGTTATTGGTAGAACAGGCCTCCCAAGTTTCCCAGGTCCAGTTCAGGTTTTTCTTTGAATTCTGGGACTTGTAGTCTTGTTTATTCCATTATACAATAGAAAAACTCAATTGGTTGCAGCATATCACGCATGGACCTGGGAAACTTGGCAGCTATGGTAGTACAATTGTGAAGGGTGGCAGTTGGACTAAAACTTACAGACAGCTACACAGTACTGACCTAACCAGATGATCAGCAGTATTCTATTTGTGTGTACACAAAAAAGTGGGTAATCAGAGAAGGCCTATTAATCTAGATGGTAATATGCACAAAGTCAGTGATGCTATCAAATGGGTAACATCAAAATGATGCCAACTGGGCAAAATGGGAGTAGGTGACATGAGCAGTAGCTCTGCACATTTTTAAAGGCATGGATACTGCATGCTGAGGTACAAATATGGCCCAAGAGGAGGAAAGAAGTGGGAAAAAATCAACGTTGGTTACCTGAGCGAAATCCACATATTCCACCTACTACTGCCAGGCTGAAGGAGAACAAAACGTTTGAGCAGGAGTTCACCAACAAATTCCTCTCATGCTTCAGAAAGCTACCAAAACAGATGAGCACTGGTCAGGCTAGCCATAGTCAGGTCATAGCACAGACCGTAGTCAACCTGGCGCACTGTGCATCCAGGGATGAGAGGTGGCGCGCTTGGTACCATACTCTCGTAGCACAAAAGTCTGCAATAGCAGACTGTAACCTGTGTCAGCACAAAGGGTTGTAAATTCTCACCAACAGGAAAACAAGCATTGGCATTGCCAATAGGTCTCGCTTGTGGGACCTTATAAGTATTTAGTTTTGCAGCACAATATCCTTGTTGCAACAAGGACATTGTGCTGCAAAACTAAATACTTATAAGGTCCCACAAGCGAGACCTATTGGCAATGGCAATGCTTGTTTATTTTTACAGGTAACTACAAAACAACTAAAGGCAACAACGTTAAGGGGGAACAACAAAGAGTGGGGGATGACATAAATAGAAGCTAGGAAGGCACGATAGAAAAAAAATAAAATAAATGACAATGTGTGCTCTGACCTCATGGTTTACCCCCTTCAGAGTAGGAGAGATTTTGGGATAGAACTTTCAGTACACAATGGGTGCAGGTACAATAGACGGGAAAAAAAGGACTTCCGTTTTTTTATTGTGTGTATGTAAAGCGCTCTGATACCTACGGGTCAAGCTAGCGCTCTATAAAAACTTTAAAAATAAAATTAATAAATTATCGTACAGGTGATGCTATTTAAATATTTTCATATGTATTTAGGAATGTGCTGCTTATAACCTTTCGGACACTTAAGCACTTCGGCATTGAGTGCACATAAGAGAAAATAGACGTAATGCCGATATTCAGAAAATTAACCCATTCGCTTCTGCAAGCATAATGAGCCCTGAGCGCCTTTGACGTGAGCCCAGCATTGACGCGATACCAGCAGTCTC
Organism: Lissotriton helveticus; assembly: GCF_964261635.1. NCBI lineage: Eukaryota > Metazoa > Chordata > Amphibia > Caudata > Salamandridae > Lissotriton > Lissotriton helveticus. The sequence goes on from NC_136065.1 coordinate 339,873,953, forward strand.
CAGACGAAGAGCCGATATTACACAATTACCACGGACGAGCTGAAAGCCCTACACGAGGTTTTCCAGCTTGCGTGTAGAAACAATGCACAATTGACACCCATTAGAAATTTTGCAGCTTCCCTGGGGCACAGAATCGTAGCTGCAGAAGTCTTTTGTTTCTGTTTTAGGACAGGGTATCAGTGCAAATGTTGTTTGATTATACGAGGACAGTGCCTGGCGAGTGAAGTGCTGGGATTCAATGGTAAACACACGCAAAACCTCCCGGACATATGTTTTATGCGAATGAAGCCTGACGGAGGCGGTAGCAAAAAAAAAAAGCCTTTGATGCAGCAGGGGGCGGAGAGCAGGGGGCGGAGCGGGAAGAGCTGCTGGCGTGGGAGGGTGATTGATGGGATACAAGCGATTCCCTTAAGCAAAAGCAAATGGTGGGGGCCTGAAGGAGGAGGGGGTGCGAGGGATGAGTGAGGATGGGGTAGCAGGGGAGGGAACACGGCCTGGGGGAAGCTGGCTGGGGAGGGGGAGGAGAAATCCAAGGAAGGCTGTGTGCGGGGAGAGAGGGGAGGAGAGAGGGGAGGTGCTGGAGCTGAAAGTATGGCCGATAGGAGGGAGGGAGGCTGATGCGCGTTCGTGTTTGATCACGTGGTTCACGTGAACTTGATGAAAACCACCAGCAAAAAGCTGGTGGTTTCATGAGGATTTTCGCTACTTGAATTCTCGCTCCGCTCGATGCGCATGCGCGCATCGATAGGTTGCGAGACCTAAACAGTTACTGCTTAAATGCTTGATGAAAAGGAGGCAGCTATATTTTAAGATTTGTTTCATGGAACCTATCAACAGTTGCAGCGGGCTACTTCAGGTTTTATTTAATTTTCAGAGTATTGTATTGCAGAATTTGAACAGGGCTTTAAACAGATAAGAATCCACAAAGTACTCAGAATTCTGTCCGGTTCTTACAGTTTTAGCATGGTGTAGCCTTGATTCCCAAATACTGGCAGGACACAAAGGGCCTACTTATAATGGAGGTAGGATTGACACTGATGCTACGTCGATGTCAGACCCACCTACATTTGCCCCTGCGGTCCGCCTGCAGCAATATGACGCGGTGGGCGGAGGCATCGGGCGGAGGGACCATCCGTGGCTTTTCCGATGGGCTCAAGGAGCCCATTGGTGTGTTGGAAACCTAACATAATCCCTTTATGACGCCGGCTCCCCATCAGGATTATGATGTCAGTCTCCGACATCCAATCGATGTCAGCCTTTCCGACATGAAAAGGCTGTCGGAAAGCGACATTGGGGGCTCCTAGCAGGGCCCCCTTCCCTCCTGACATTCTGCTCTGAGGCTGAGGTGCCCCCCTAAACATCTCTGTGGCAAGCACCATGCCTGCCACATGATTAGGATTGGAGGCTGTAGGTTCTCTACCGCAGTGCCACGTGCTTTGAACACACTCCCCTTGGAAATTAGGCAGTCCCCTGTCTACACCAAATTTACGCAACTCCTGAAGACTTGGTTGTTTATACAGGCTTACCAGTAGTAAGGACTTGTGACATCTCATTACCTAGCGCCAAGAGACCTCCCCGGTGATGATGCGCTTTATAAATAACCAATAACATAACATAACATGTTACAAAATAGCCATTTCATTATGGTAGCTTGTGCTGCGGACCTTCTCCCGCCACACAAGCTGCCGTAGTGAAATGGATGTAAACACATATTTTTGCCATTTTGTCAAGCCAGGGTTGACAAGAAATTTTCCGCACCAGGTACCACCTGACCTTGCTGCGCCACTGGATATCCCATCCACCGTATTACTATCTCCATAGGATAATATTGGAACGCAATACGGTGGACGGGATATCCGTCATCTTTGCAATTAAGTATTTCCCTCCGTCAAGGTCTAAATCAGGCCCCTAGAGCCGCGCAGCACTGTTCTGATGTTAGACCTGCCCTTGATGTCCATCCTGCAAAAACATGGATGCACCAAGGATTCAGACTAGATAGGTCTCATATTTTTCTCTGAAGGCAGAGAGGATGCTTTTATTGAAGATGATTAAATGTAGTGTTTACGATAGGGAGGTCTTTGAACTGAAAATATATACCCCTTTTTGGTACACTGTGGGTAAAAGGTATCTGGAAAAGGTTTTTACTGGGTTAGAAAAGTTGGGTATGAAAGGCAGCAATGCCTCTTTTTGTCACTAAGGTATTGTGTTGCATTTGTGGTTGGCGCATAGGGCCTATAAGGACATCTAGGCAGTAAATAGACAGCAAATAAAACAAATAAAATTGATATGCAACACCAAAAAACAAAAGTCGTTAAAAGTGAAGGGAAAATGCATCGAACACCAGCCGCATGGGATAAAGGACCAACATGTTTAAAAAAGGTGAAATGTTGCAAACATTCCAAAGCAACCAGCTGAGCAGGTATAATTAAGCAAATTTGCATTTTCAATGGTCTGAAGAATGTTTTGAAGAATTTAGCACGTCTTTGGGTGTTTTTGCCTGAGCTCTACCTGAGGGTATACTTTTTGGCAAACTTGTTTTACCATAGAGGATAATGTGGCGACACCACATGACAGTGGCTGGAGGAGAGTGACTTTGAAGGGCTTCCTGCAGAGATAGCAGTTAACTTAATACCAGTACATACACAAAGTAGCAAAAGAAGAAACATAACAAGGGCGCCATCCACTCAACTGATCATATTATACAAAAGGGCCTTTTGAATACCAGTTTCATACCTGGCCTGCAATACTCGATTTTCATGTGTCATTCAAGAGGAGAGCTGAGCTTTGAGAAACAGGTAAGACAGCTGTTGTGAGAGGGGGGAAAGAGGGCCAGAAGTTAAGGGGGAGGGGCAGCTGTCAACAAGAAATAAGTATTGATTAACAAGCAATGGCAAAGCCAATAGGTTTCGCCTACGTGAGACCTATTGGTGTTGTCAGTGTTCTGTTGGACATGTTGCAACAGCAGCGCTGGCTTGAATAAAAACAACGAGCGGTCAATGCCAGTCGCCCTATGGCACAGTGCATGCATTGTTCAAGCAAAACCCAAAATGGAAGCTTATTTTAATGTAAAGCCATCCGGTATCTTTATTATAATGGTTTAACTATTTAAAAACATATTTGGAATATTAGCATTTATAGATCACAACAAGGGAGTAACCAGTTAATTAAAATATCCCCCACCATGACCATATCTCTAAGGGAACGAGTGAGCTGCTCCTAAACCTTTCCAGGAGGAAAAGGGAGCAGGGCTGAGGGGGGTTTTGTATAAGAAGAATTAATGGTACAGCACACTTCTTAAAAGACTTTGCCAAAAAGCAAAATATTTTCCAGATGGATCGGAAAGAGCACTCATGAAATAGTCCTCCCAACACATGAATAACAGTCAGCGTTCTGAGACTGAACTACACCAAGCGCAATAGAGGGATTCCTTCCTTCATTCTTCCATTTTCTACCTTCCCTTTTTTCTTTCTTCCCTCGTTTTACTTTCCTCCATACTTTTTGTTTCCTTTCATGCTCTTGCTCACGCCTGCTCTCTTGCCTTTCTCATAGTTTTCAACATTCAACATTTCTCTGTCTGTCATTGTAGCTCTACTGCAAATCGCCCCACCCTTCACCCCATCACAGCATTCTAGTGATCTTTTATTTATGATTTTCCTCCTAAATAATTGACAGAAGGAGACCCATAAAGCAGTAATTATTCTATAAATCTGCCTCAGTCTGGTGGGCCATCTGGCCCATACGCAGCCCCCATTGTAGCTGCTTAAGTGGGTGGGTGGTGGTGAGGGGGGAGGGATTAATCTGTTTGCCACTGGATCATAACCTAGAACCAAATTAGGGTTTGATAGGAACCTAGCGATGTCACAGTCAGGAATATGGAGTCCAAGGACGTCTGCTGGTTACGTGTGATGGATGGTACTCACTCCATCAAGCATTAACCAGGCAGAGATTCCGCGGATCTGGGAAGTTCAAGTAAGCGATCAATCAAGATGTGCATCTTCCAATGTTGAAAGTGAAACCTTCAGGAGTGTAAATTCTATGTAAGTTATCAAACGGAGCAGTGCAACCAGTTTGGCAGATAGCTGTTTCCTACATGAATCCTCATTTGAGGGCCATTGGTTGAGGAACCATAGTACTGCATTAACACCCCAAAGACTAGTGAATCTTGGCTGAGGCGGGATAGCAAATCTGATCCTTCTTAGAAGTTTGCAAACCAAGGGATGTTGCTCCAGTGGAACTTGGGAAATCGGGACATGACCTGCTGATATGGCCGATCTAAAATTAGTTAGAGACCTATTCTCGTGGTCGATTCCAATCATTCAGATTCAGAAAGGAAGTACAAAATGTGAACAATATCTACTTGAACAGCATAGACCACTCTCGAGCATCAGTGGATCCAAAAACAGGTCTGGAACAACGCACCGGGCCCGGACAGTCGCACAGTATTTCCAACATAATAGGAAACCACACCAGTGACTTGTACAGGTGCACTGTTAGAATCAATTCTGCAGCTTATCTGAAAATCTGGGAGGTTATCCTGTGCAACATGATAACTGGTGACAAAGCATACTAAAGCGGTTCTGGCCAATTCTGAAGGAAGGCATCCATCACCTGTGCTTCCTGATCTGGCGTCTACCTGAAAAATCTGGAAAGCTGTCTGTTGAGCTGGTAAGCATAGATATCTAGATGACAAGGACCCCAGTGATCTACTAAAGTCATAATTTGTTGTTGCTTTGCACATTTTCTGTCATGACTACTATTTTTTCTTGTATGAGGTGGATCTGCACACCTATACTCAATGGTGAAAATGGGTTATGTGGATGCTGAAGAAATCTTAGCGTGCTTACTAGTGTGAGGGTTGTGTGCCAAACTCCCTCCTAAGTAACAATCATGTAAATACTAGCCCAAGGCGACCCTGGGCTGCTAGAAGCACAGCAATTGGGCAAAAAGCCTCTGTAATTTAAATGGAATTTTTTCACATATACTCAGACTTCAATTTTTCATTTATTTTTCAAAGGATAGCATTTTTACTCATCAACAGTATTCATCAAAAATATATATATGTACACTTGTTTCACAAGACATTCATGGTCAAAACATAAAGCACCTGAAAATATTAACACAACATATTTTCAATTCCTGTAAGATAGTATTAACGGTTCATCAATAATTGATATTCAAAAACAAAAACCATATATAACCGCTATAACTGCGGACAATGTGGTAACGTTATCACAGGTGATCAATTTCCTCACCCGCAATCAGGGGTGAGCATCAAATTAAGACACAATGCAGATTGCAACACAGAAGGAGTTGTATACGCGATCAAGTGTCCCTGTGGACTAGTTTACGTGGGACGCACAAGTCGCAAAATAAAGACTCGAATAGTAGAGCATAAAAGCCGAATTAGGAATCGCACTACAACCTCCCCATTGGCAAGACATTGGGTAGAAGCTAATCACACAATTCCCCAACTTAGGTACACAGTCCTAGAATGTATAGAACGCTCCCCAGGATTGGATTTGCATACACTTCTAGCTAGAAGGGAAACACACTGGATAAAATTCTTAGGAACAATTAATCCAAATGGTTTAAATGATCATTATGAACTTTTGTGCTTTCTCTAAATCTCATATCAGGACGCATGTCAGATTGTAAGGAGGAACACTGAGTCTTGAAACTCACTTATGCTCTCTTTTTCTTTTTCTTACCCTCGTTTCAGCTTGAATATAATTCAGTTAATAGCGTAATGGATGAGTTTGTAGCACTTTGATGTTCTCTTCACTTTTGCTTATTGGTCACTTGTATTTATTTATTCTCACACTTATCTTGTCACCGTAGACATTCTTATATTTAGCGTAGGAACATAGCAGGAATCTATGATAGTATGGCATAGGTTGCTACACATTTGAGCACAATTATATACATGAGGATATATTTTTCACTACTCCTTTGATTTAATCTGCGACATAGCATTCTAACAATAGTGACTTTTGATCAAAACTCTACACAGGTTCACCGAAGACCCACATGATAGACGCATTTATTGTTTACAGCGTTGAGGCGACAGGGTGAAATATTACTGCCATGAGTAGAGAGGAAAACCTAAGTTGTGCGATGATAGTCCCCTCTTAGTGTTTATTGATGTAGTAACCTTCGAGCGAGTTCCGCACCACGTGATCGGTAGGGCGGACTCGCACCGGGAAATCATTCAGGACGCCGTTGTTGGAGGCGGCAGGTTAGTGCACGAACAGAAGAATAACAGTTACTTTTGGCAAGGGCGGTTGCCGTATAACCTTTAACTCACTACGAGTTTTGTCTTTAAATATAGAATGTTGCTGGGCGACTATTTTTGAGCAGCGTGTGGACCCGCTTTTGAAGGTGGCGGTAAGACATGTTCCGCAGCTAGAGTTAAGCAGTTATTCATTACACATTGCACGACAGTTGTAACAGGATGGTACTTATCTGTTGTTCAGGTGTTGGCACAGAAAGGGATATTTTCGCTGGACAAGCCTTAGGACTAACGAAAGGTTGCTTACTTGATCGTATGTATTTTTTACATTGAAGTAGTTCTTTTCTACTTAAGGGCTAACATTTGATCACAGTAATCCATTAGGTGAAACTGTCACCAGCATGTTTTTGGATGTCACGGCTAGTAGCTTGCTTCTCACCTTTGAGAATGAAACACTTTAAATATTCACCTACTCTCATCTATAAGTTGTTCTTATTTTCCATATTTCACACTCATTGATTGCTTAACAAAACACGGGTGTGTTTTTCTGGTGGCGTGTACTTTGGTCGTTTTTCCTCAGTGTTCACTCCAGAACGTTCTTTTCAGATGATATCTTGTACATACGGAAATACTCATTATAGTTCGGTATGTTGTTGTCTTTTAGATCCTGTCGAATCAGAATTTTGAGAGACCAATCACTCAAGGACCATTGAATTTTGTTTGTATTTGTTTAATCCCCTGAAGAAGGGTGCTTTATGTACCCGAAATGCATTGGGACGTTGGTTTTTGTTTTTGAATATCAATTATTGATGAACCGTTAATACTATCTTACAGGAATTGAAAATATGTTGTGTTAATATTTTCAGGTGCTTTATGTTTTGACCATGAATGTCTTGTGAAACAAGTGTACATATATATATTTTTGATGAATACTGTTGATGAGTAAAAATGCTATCCTTTGAAAAATAAATGAAAAATTGAAGTCTGAGTATATGTGAAAAAATTCCATTTAAATTACAGAGGCTTTTTGCCCAATTGCTGTGCTTCTAGCAGCCCAGGGTCGCCTTGGGCTAGTATTTACATGACTACTATTTTGCCGTGGAAGCAAAAGCGCCAAACGTCCTTGGCTAGTTCTGCTAACATTTGGGATTTTATACCTCCCAATCTGTTTATGTACGTGGCTGCTGAAATGTTGTCCATCTTTAGTAAGACATGACACCTCAAACTGTCCGTCACTAGTGACTTAACCACAAAAGAGTCTGCTAGGAGAGTCAGGCAGTTAGTATGCTTTCCAGTTCATTGGAGGATCATTTGCGTCGCAAGGAAAGTGTCCCACACCTGGCACCCCAGCCTGTCCTCCTGATGTACGATTCTGTCACCAAGATCGGAGAGAACCAAAGGATGCCCGGATGTCCCACGCCTACATTTGGGACAACCACCAGTGCAGTTCCTGTTTGGTGTCGTCCGATAGAGGAATCGTGTCTTTAAGAGAGACCTTTTTGTGGAGGTGACCTATCTTCCATTATTTAAGTGCCATGTAATGAAGAGGGCCAACAAAAGTAGCTTTGATCAAAGCTAATACATTTGTTATAGAGAAGAATGTCCTTTCACTAAAACTTTCCTTAGCTCCTTTATTGAGTTAATTTTTAAACTGGGGATAGAGGGATACTCTCACTGAAGCGATCTAGAACCACAAGAACATTGCTTTGGAGACACCTGGGATTTCCAAACATTAATTAGGAAGCCCAGATCCTGCTAGAGATTAATTGTCATGAAAAGGTGATGGATGAGGAGACAATGCTCATGTAACGTCAGCAAGTAGCCGACCATACAAACCACTGTTGCTCTCAAAGTTCTGCCTAAGGCTTCATCAATTTGGTGAAGTACCAGGGGGAGAGGAGAGGCCTAATGGGAAAGGTGAGAACCTATAATTTTGATTCTACCTCTGAAATTGCAAGAAACTGCATTGAGACTTGAAAATAGGTATGGTCAGGTAAGCATTGTTTAAGTCTAGACAAACAATCCAGTCATCTTGATGCAGAATGTCCCATAGGAGGTGAGTCCCCTCCATTTTAAAACGTTGGTACCTTATCCAGGAGTTCAATGTCTTCAGGTTTATGACCAAGCTAGGGTTGCTGCTTTTTTTGTCAATGATAAAACTATTGCTGAGGAAGCCAGATGGATGTGGTAACATCTCCTGGAAAGCTTCCCGGAGCAGGAACTGATTGATCTCTTGAGAGATAAACAGCAAACCTTATTGGTGTTGGCCAGTGGAACTGCTGTCCAGAACCAAAAGAATCCCAATTGAAACCTAATACAGTCTGCAAGACCCATGCTTCCATCGTCAGTCTTTGCCAGTGCTGCGCAAACCTTTTCACATGACCCCCCTAAGACACACTTGTGAACATTGTAGGGTATTCAATTGCAACTTCTTGGGTGTAGCCCTCATTGTTGGCTCCCCTGGAATTTGTTTTTGGGAATCTCCTTCTGTTGTTCCTGCCCCTAGAAGGGAAGACGTCATCAAACCTCCTTTTGTTGTTCCATTCATTCATGTCCCTGTTGTCTGCTCCACGTGTTGGACCTTGGGGCAGAAAATGGCCATCAGAGCATCCCTACCCATGACCGGCACTCCCAAAAAGGTTCTGGTTTAAAGCTTTTTTGATAGAGAGCTGCGCCTTGTCTAATGCAGTGAACGTGCTCACAAATTGTTCCAGTTTCTTCACTTACTGGTTGCCGAATGAACACCCTAAGCAACAGGACCTCTTTCAGAAGACAGTGTATCTCCAAGTTCACGGTCAACTTCAATATGAATTGCGCATCACCTTCCAAAAGAAAGTGCACAATTCACATTTTTAAGGAGGCAGATGGCTCTTTAGGACCATTCAGCAAAGACATCGGGGTTAATTGCCAGGCCTTCCTCTTTCTGTCATGGCTAAATTTAAACTTTTTCTAAGAGGTCTTGCCAGATCAAGGAGGTTATTCTGGCAGACTTTTTTAAGCCCTGCCAATCTCCTTCTTAGGATCCCTGGAAAACTTGCCTAAAAAATGTAGTCATCTTTGGGTCTACCTCCTGGGTTGTTGCCTCCTTTCCTCATAGTGAGTAAAAAGGGTAGTCGGTACAAACTTATTCCTGATGTCCCTATGAAAGGGTTTCCTGAGGTGCGATAGTGCATATATAGGTTCCCTAGGTAAAGTGGTCCGGTCTGCGGATCTGGGATGAACTAGATCTCCTGGAGAAAACATCGTGAAGAGGGCGGGCTTTGCAGTGTCATCCGAACTTTCTGCCCCATCATCTGGCTGTCTGTTGCGGTGAGGTTTCGAAGGAGGAGGCCACCTACATCTACCAGAGTCCAGATCGTGTGAGTTCAAGTCACCTTACTCCAAGGAGTCAACATTCAGGAACTATATTGGTTGGGCTTCTAGGACATTAGAGTTGGGTTCTCGTGCATCAAGTTGATCTGGATACAGGTCTCTGCAAAAATATTCACTCTCGCATTGACAAAATCTTCAACATGAACGGTGTGCTTTGACTTCTTCGGGGCTGAGAGTGTCTGAAAGGTTCTGGGTCAGTGAAGGTTCCATCCCCATTAGAAGGTGTGGTTCATGGTTGCTTCTATAATGCAAGGATATGAGGGAGTGACTGAATAGCCACACAATGGTCCCCAACAGGCTTCAGTACAGTGGAGATGGCTCTATTGACCGACACATGCGCGGAGGCATCAATAGCGTCAGAAAAATGCTTGTTTACAACATAATTCTGTTCTTCATCCACTATTCCACTCGGGAAGACACTAAAACCTTCCCTGGCAGTCATGGTCAGGAGATCTTGCATCAAGGGCACTATGGATAAAATACCAGTTCACAGAGTGAAATATTCCCTAAGTCAACCCGTGCCTCCACCTGATTATGCAATAATTAGTGTGCATGCCTTATCGTACAGAGGTGGATGGCTTGTAGTGTTTTAGTGGGATTCTTAAAGTGCCAAACTTGAGACATTGGACGATGGGGTAGGATCTGAGAATTAGTAAAGCAACAACTGGGGGCTTATTTACATGCCTTTGTGCTGCCGGTGCGTACCTTTTAACATGGGAAAAAATGACGTATCGATGACGCAAGGGGCTTGTAAATAAGCCCCCTGGTGCCTACAATTTGATTCTGTGGGGAAACCCTTTACGAAAGAGCTTTAGAGGGCACTATAAACCCCTTGCATGCAGTCCGATGTCACGGTGGAGGTGTGCGTCGGATGGCCGGGGGCCGTCCGAACCACGCATGTGTGAAATTCGCCCGCACCGTGGGGGAATTCCGGCCGCGCCCAAAAAGTATGTCTTCCTGAGGTGTCTACCTTGACTCAGTGAGTTCCATTTATTCTGAACTTTTTACTTGGGGTTTTGAGCCTTAGTTTGAAATAGGAGTGTAGGTACTATTATCACAGCGTGCCCTCTTGTGAATGAGAAGTTATGGTGCTCTCCATTTTACTTTTAAAAAGTGAAGGCACTCTTAAATTAGCGTGATATTACATGTTTCAGGTGGTATGTATGTTTGTTGGTTACAAAAGAGGGTGACCCCATTGGAATCTATGGAGCTATTTTGTTTGTGAGGAGGGTGAATAGGAGTGGAAAGGGGGCGGCGCCCACAAAATAAGTTTGCAGGTAAGCACTGTACCTGTTTGGAAGCCAAAGTTTGCGACACTGATTTAAGCTAGAAGTAAAGGTTGCTCAGTAAAAATGCACAAACCTGCTGCTTTTGCTTCAACCTTCACTTTGGGTGTGAAATTCCTCAATTAACGGGTGGCTGGTGGGGTGCAGTGAATAAATGGCCACACAGAATGCTTCCTTCAACTCCATTCTAAAGTGAGCGACAGAGGAAGCCATTCAAGGCAACAGAGCTAAAAAGAAAGTTGAACGGACCATACCAAACTCAGAAACTCCCAAAGCCTGAGTGCACGGGTGGCTTTCAGACCTCACCTCACACTAGCAATGTAAAATATACAGAGAGATACACCACAGCCACACAGACACCTCTATGTAAGCCATGGGAGACCCTGTAAGGGATGTTCTAGTATTTCAAGCATCCCTCTCACCGCCATGCTAGTGCTTTCAAACAAGACTCCATCCCAAAACCCACCTTTCTTCCACAGCACAGCACTCTTGCCTTATTATTATTATTGAATTTTATATAGCGCACAGCTACCCAAACAGGGTTTCCAGGCTCTATGGTATCAGACAGGGGCTAGCAGCAGAGACAGGATTGACACCACCAGGTCTTCAAGTTCCTTTGGAGGAGGGTCACAGAGGGACGGTTTCTCAGATGCTCGGGTAAGGTGTTCCACAACTTGGGGCACAACAATGAGAAGGAACGGCCTCCCATAAGGGCCAGTTTGACTCTGGGAACTGTGCACAGGAACCGATTACTCGAACGCAGAGCGCGAGTGGGCTGGTAGGGGACCATTAGTTCTTGAATATATTGTAGACCAATGCCTGCCCTAGCCGTATGCCTGTAGCATATCCTCTTTTCCACTGTGAGCAAGTGAAGCTCACGGAGGAGGCATGATACAGAGGCATGTCTGAGGAGCAGATATAGTAGCCTGGCACCAGAGTTCTGGGATATTTGCAGACGTCTGATGGAGGCCTTATCAAACCCAACATAAAGGATATTTCCGTAGTCTAATCTTGATAGGCACAGGGCCTGAATACCTGTCCTTTGGGCTGAGAAAGGGAGCATCCAAATAATCTTTCTCTGCCATTTGAGGACTGCAAAACAGGTGGAGGCTACCTTAGCCACCAGAGGTTTCATCAACAGATTCCTGTCCAACCAAAAACCTAAGGGGCTTATTTACAAGCCCCTTGCACCGCTGGTGATTCACTTTTTGTGACGCTCCGGTGGGGCATAGTGCAGACTCATATTAATGAAGCCAGGCAAAGCCATGTTGGGTGGCTTGTCATGGCCTCGTAGATGTGGTGCAAGGCAACACAGCGCAAGTCACTACGTTGCCTTACACTGCGTCAGGGAGGCTTCCGTCGGCGTTGCAGTGGGTGTTCCCACACAACACCCATGGGTCTTGACACATTCCCAGATTTACAAGGATCTGAAGACATGGGAATGTGTCAGAATTGTACGTCCCCCCAGGGCAGGTGTAACGAGGAGAAGTATGTTTAGTTCTCCTCTTTTTTTTCTCTTTCTATGTGTGCTGCAGCCCACATAGAAAGCGAAAAATGCCTCCATGGATTGTTTTTGTGCAGGAAAGTGTCCCAAACAACTCAGGCACCCTTGCACCATGGTGTTAGGGTGCCTGCATTGGCGCTAGACACCATATTATGCGCCAGTGCTGGATGAAAAGACAGGAATGCACTGTATCTTAAATTTATGGTGCATTCCTGCCCTTTCGTTTTGGCGTAAGGCGGCACAGCAAAAACACTTGCGACACCGCCATACGTCAAATCAATGTAAATGAGGCCCTAAATTCTTAACTTTGGAGGCCGGTTCAGGAAGATCACTCAAGGTCTTAGGCCAGCGCTGTGGGCCCCAAAGTAGGGGGTTCTTTCCCAGCACCATTACCTCGATCTTCTCACCATTAAGTTTTAGAGAGTTGAAATTCACCCAGATGGAGACCAGACGCAGGCAGGAGTTCAAGGCTTCCGAGTTGTGTTCCTGAGCAGATGTCAAAGAGAAGATAATTTGAGTGTAATCTGCGTAGGAGAACAGGGTAAGGGCACAGCTCTCCACCAAGACCACAATAGGGCGGATGTAAATATTAAAGAGCATCGGGCTCAACGCTTATCCCTGAGGGACACCTGAAGAGAGGATGTGTGGTTATGAAGTGGATCTTGGAAGGTGCAACATTTCAGAAAAGAGGTAATCCAAGATAAGTCTGTCCCTTGGAGACCCAAGTTTGTCAATCTTTCCAGAAGAGTGGTGTGTGATGCCATATCGAAGGCCGAGCTGAGATCAAGTAAGATCAGCGCTGCCATTTCCTCCTCATACAGGAGCTACCTCAGATGTTCTGTGACTCCCAGAAGGGAGAACTTAGTACTATGTCCTTCTCTAAAACCTTACTGTGACAAGTGCAAAAAGTTCTGGGAATCCACACAGGCAGAGCAGCGAAATCGATCTAAAGTTGGGAAATCTGGAGGGTCCTAATTAGGGTTTCTTAAGAGGGGGAGAGCCATGGCATGCTTTCATGCTTGGAAATGCGTCCCTCTTGTAAGGATGAATTGAGCAGTCCTACCATAAATGGTATGAGGTCAGGACCCAGGGTGCTAAGCTTTGCCGGAGGGAGAGGGTCCTGTCAGGAGCCCAATTTTATAGACTGCAGCACAATCACAAAGAAGTGAGTGTCCAGGGGGCCCCATAAGTTCATTTTATGTTTGGTCTGTAAAGTGTCAAAGATGTTCTCTTCCATGGTCGGTGGAAGCTTCTGTGAACAGGTGAACATTCGACTGGAAGTTGCCCGTCCAAGCCGTAAAAAGGGAGTGTTGGATGTCTGTCACCTTCTTAAAAAAGTAGTGTGCCAACTCTTCATATTGTGACAACGATGGAGACGAAGAGACCTTGCTAGGCTATGAAAGTTCTCTAACTACTCTAAAGAGTGTTTTAGAGCAGCTTTTGGCTGCAGAACTTTTGTCTGAGTAGAACACCACCCGGGTGTTCTGCAAAGCATGAGATACTTTTATGTTGCTAATTTGTACAAACGTTTTCCATCCTTTTCATAGGATTTTCTCCATAACCTATTTAGGCCCTTGTACCTCTTTTTCTCTTTGCATAAGGCCTCGTTAAACCACAAAGCAGGAGGGAGGGATCTAGATGAGGAATTACATTTCGTCAACCATAGGTTAGTCTAGCCCAGCCTTCTGCACCAGGTTGGGTATTGTATTCCGAAGCCGAGCATTAAGGGAGGAGACATCTAAAAGATGGGGTCTAGAAGATGCCCTGCCCTAGAAGATGCCCTGCCCTATGTGTGGTTGTGTAGTTAGCTAAATCAAGGTTCAAGGCACTAAGGTCTCTATCATAGCCCGGCCAGAGCTACACATGGGGTCCAAGTGAATGTTTATATCCCCAAGCAAGGTGAAGTTAGCTCACTTGACAATGTATGGGGAGATCAAACCAGGTACCAGTGAGCACCAGTTCGAAGCCTGTCCAGGGGTGATAACTCAAGCCACAAGATACAGTAAAATTGTGAGTGAGGCAAAGCAATAAAATAGAGCCTCGCAGGCAGGGATAGATAACTCTTGCATTTTGCATTGGCAGTCATCCTTAAAGACAATGGCTATCATGCCTCCTGATTTATCCTGTCGATCCCTTCCAACGATGGAATAGTTATGAGGTAATGCAGAAATTACATCAAGTAAAGAGGCCTCATGAAGCCATATTTCGGTCAGGAACAAGGCATCAGGGGCATAGTACTTGTAGAAATACTTGCCCTGCAATTTTGTTTTTAAATGCTGATGTTTTAACTTGAACGTTCAATTGCACTTACTTGCACTGCTTATCTCCCGGCCTTGGTCTGACACCGCAAGTGCCGATTGATCGGAGGGCCCTGGGAGCATCACGTTCTATCTTCCGGTTCGGTCAGCGGTCCAGCGTGCCAAAGGCAAGCCCGTCTGCGCCCGTCCGCGCCTGGATCTGGCCTAGGGACTCCCCCCCTGCGTCCTCAGCTTCCAGGACTTAAGAAAGTTAGCTACTCACGACAGGAATTAGTAAAATTGCGCCCAACTCTTAATAGGGAATGTATATGTATGATACTGGACACTCCTTCTAGAGCACCCATTAAAGCTTGCTCTCACTGCATTTCATACCTCTCAGATGTTTAAAACTAGACCCTAAAGACCTACAATATCCACATAACACAAAAAAAATCACAGCAGCCCTCATAAACACTCGATCTCTGTGTAAACATAAATATGAAATAGCAGACCTGATAGCGGATCATAATCTTGATCTGCTTTTTATTACAGCAACATGGACAGGTCCTGATCTCACAGCGGCCACCCCTGAGGGCTACACCACCATAAGAGAGGACAGAATTAACAAAAAAGGAGGTGGGCTCGCGATAATCCACCGGAGCAAATTTATAACTAAAATTGACCCAATTCCGTTACTGAACTGTGAAGCAATTCACTTCACCATTCAACTTAACCCCACTCAGACTTTCAAAGGTACTCTTCTATACCGTCCTCCTGGTTCTAGACCCGAATTTCTCTCTACTTTAAGCCATCTGGTAGAACCTATGGCAGTCAAACAAACCTATACAATCTTAGGAGATTTTAACTTCCATCTGGAAAATCAGACTGATAAAGATACTAATTCACTACTTCAAAGAAGCAATAGGCCTATCATAACAAGTTCACAGTCCCACACATAAAGCTGGTCATATCTTGGGTGGCCTTTTTTCCAATTCACAACAAATTCAATTAAAAGATATCCGCCCGGTGAACTGGAGGGATCATCATTTAATTACATTTGATATTCTCATTAATTCCAAGCCCTCTATGAAAAAGGCCAAACAGCTACCTGAGGTTTTTAAAGGTTGGAAAAGTAGTGATAATCAACTTCTTAAGAACCATATGCTCTCCGTCTCACCAGTGGTTCCTTCGAATCCTAACACAGCTACAGCCATTTATGAAAAATGGCTGCATGAGGCATTTGATAAGCTGGTACCTAACAAAACTTTAAAAAAAAATCTGGAATCTCCATCCGCTCCCTGGTTCTCTGAATTGCTCAGGGAACAAAAGAAATTGTGTAGGAATAGGGAAAGACAATGGCGTAAACTATATACTAAGCAAGAGAAACTTCTCTATAAAGAAGCTCTGGCCAAATATAAAACCTTAATCGCTCAGGAAAAAAGGAACTATTAACTTGCTCAGATTGAAGCTGCGAAAAATTCTAACAAGCAACTCTTCCAAGTAGTATCCGAATTATCGGGCTCTGCACTCGCAGCTGCTCCTATACCCTCTCAGTCACTGTGCGACTCCCTTGCGAACCAAATCTTTGAAAAAGTAAATAACATATACTCCAAATTTGCATCTCAGACTAACTCCATGGAGCTGCCTCCCATAAATGATGTCCCTGACCGTACGCTAGCACAATTTGATAACACAACACCAGACCAGATCATCAATATAATGTCCACCGTGAAATCAGGCTCAGCCAATGATCCTTGCCCGCCAGCCATGCTTAATCAATTCTCTGCACAAGTGGCCCCTATCTTGGCTAATATCTTCAATGCCATGTTCTCTTCAGGTATCTATTCAACCGTCTGGATGAAGACCATCTTCAAACCTTTACTAATAAAACCCAATCTAGATTCGGAAAACACTAACAACTACAGGCCCATAGCTAACCCACCACTCCCGGCCAAAATCGTGGAGAAGATAATGAATTAACAACTTTCTAAATTCATAGAAGACCATCATCTTCTAGACGATACCCAATTCGGATTCCGTAGAGGGCACGGAACCGAAACAGCGTTGATTAAAGCATCGGAGGATATCAGAATTATCTTGGACCAAGGCGGGACAGCAGTCCTAATTTTGTTGGACCTCTCAGCCGCGTTTGACACTGTCGATCACTCCATCCTGATCGACCATGTCACCAAAATGGGCATCCAGCTTAAAGCTCGGGATCTGCTGTCATCCTTTCTCACCTCACACACCCAGTCGGTAAACTTGGCACTTTCCATTCTGCCCAACTGGCCCTCCTGTGTGGTGTCCCACAGGGATCATCGCTAAGTCCGATGCTGTTTAACATCTATGTGTCGGACTTGGCGAGAATCATTAAAGAACACGGGATGGGCCTCACATCTTATGTCGACGACACCCAACTGGTGCTGGCAATAAACAACAACAGTAATAAGGTGGCAGCTGAATTCCAAGAGGGCATGCAGGCTATCAGCAGCTGGATTGCCAGCAATTGCCTTAAACTGAACTCTGACAAAACAGAGGTCATGACTATTGGCAACCTGTCCCCTGCCTGGTCTCAGGCCTGGTGGCCCACTACCCTAGGCTCCCCCACAACGCCAGCAACTGAAGTCAGAAATCTGGGCATCATATTTGACAATAAATTGACATTTACACATCACGCCAACTCAGTAGTATCAGCCTCCTTTTACAAATTGCAAATGATAAAAAAATCTACCATTCCTTCCCCTGAATGCTGGTAAAACTTTGGTCAGCACTCCAGTTCTGTCTTCTATAGATTATTGTAATGGACTATTTATAAAAGCACAAGACAAGGTCATGCAAAATTTACAATCTGTTCAGAACGCTGCGGCCAGAATGCTATCCAGAACTCCCAAGTTTAAGCCAATCTCTCACGTCCTCAAACAGTATCATTGGCTTTCTGTGAAGAATCAAATCAAGTTTAAGGCACTGTGCATTGCCTTCAAGGCCATGCACAACTCTGTGCCCCAATTCATATTAAAGGATCTAGCTATGTACACTTCCAACAGAGCACTTCGCTTTTCCACTGAATTATTGATTTAGGTCCCTCTCGCCAAGAGTGCTACTTGGGGTGACAAGCGTATTATTGTTTCAACTAAACTTTGGAATTCTCTCCCACTACACATAAGATCATGTCAGTCTTTGCTAACCTTCAGAAAGATGTCCAAAACCTGGTTATACAATCAATACCTTTGCTCATCAGCAGATGCCGTTGTCCTCAGCGCCGAGACACCCTCGGGTATTTGTGCGCTTTATAAATCTCAAAAATAAATAAATTAATAAATAAATAAATTAGCCAAAAGGAAGTTGTTTAAATCCTGTAGGTGTCTAGAGAGAGAGCAACAATTGATGCTAAAGAAGCTAAACTGATTTCCAAATGCACTGTTCACGTTGGTGGCTTCATTGCTCAGTGATCCCGGGGTACTACTAGCATTTGCAGCAGAGGATTTGAGGGGGACGTAAGTGCTAAGTGAGAATTTACAGTGAGTGCAGCTTTGTGGGCTTAGTTGTGGGTTTAAGTAGGTCCAGCATGCCTCTGAATAGGTGAGGCCAAGCGCGATGGTTTGGTCAGTAGAGAAAGTCATACTTTCTGGATGCAGGTTCCTAACCACTGGACCCATTCAGGTGCGCACAGGCGTAGATGATCTTGCCTTAGGTGTGCCTTCACGCCCCAACGACATGTCTGCGCCACGGCCGCCCTCTATAGGGCTGTAGGTGAGAGAGTAGACCGCTAAACGAGTGATAGGAAGAATGGGTGCAAGTGAATTACAGCGAGGCTCTTAAACATGTGCGCCACTCCTAAGAAAACTTTCCCCAGAGTGCGAGATTGAAAGGCCCCAGGTATCCCCAGCAAAGTTTTCAGAAACACAAAAACCCAGTGTACAACACGCAAACTAAAATATGTGAGGCATAGTGGTTCCGCGAGACACCCTCTCTGAACCAGCAGAGTCCGTGCCACAGCCGCGTTAAATAGGGTGGTGGTCGGGAGACTAGATCGCTAATCAAGCGAGAGGAAGAATGGCCGCAATTTAATTACGGTCCTAGAACCTAATTTGCAACAGCAATTTAATCAGAGCACATAGTTAATAGGATTCATATGTTCAGAAACAGGAGCCTAAGGCCAGAATTCAGGCCAGAATCCTAAACACGATATAAATCAATTATTCAAGGCATCAGATTTTGAAGGATAAAACATACACACACAGACCAAGAATAAATATCCACCAACCAATTTAATGTATTCTTTTTCAAGTGGAGACTCTTTTGATATTCAAGGAGTAACAGTTAGGTTGTGGTTGCTCCAAGAGGGAATGTGCTAAAAGAGTGAGATGTGCTCAGTGTATAGGAAAAGAAGGATTCAGTGACATAGAGAAGAGAAACTGCGTATTATTTCAAAAAGCAATACCAAATGGTTAACTTTCACCATCATATGCAGCCTAGCTATACAAAATTGTATAAACCGTTAAATTGTAACATGTATGACTACAGAATTGAATTCAGCTTCTTGCACGATAGGGGACAGCAAAGTAATGTTTATAGTCTAGGCCTTAGTCAAGGGCATCGACGTTTCGATCCGGCTTAATGCACAAGGGAAATTCCAGCCTCGCCCATGCGGATCTTCATCAGGACTGGGGGAGATGGGGGCAACCTGGAGGGAGGTAGTTAATGCACCCTCTTCGTGTGGCGTGCGGCCACAGGACAGTACATCCAGTCAATGGCTGTTCAAAGTGTAATATGTCTTCATCTAGGCATCAAGATTAGGGCACTCCGTTTTCGTTCAGGAATTAAGCCTGGAAAAGGGCGGACGCCGTCTCAACCCGTGTCTGGGTCACAGTGAGTAGATCGGCCGTCTTGGGCCAGCGAGGGATGTTCGCCGTGCCGTATCCAGCAAAGGATATCCTTTGCTGGATACGGCACGGTGAACATCCCTCGAATAATTGATTTATATCGTGTTTAGGAGTCTGGCCTGAATTCTGGCCTTAGGCTCCTGTTTCTGAACATATGAATCCTATTAACTATGTGCTCTGATTAAATTGCTGTTGCAAATTAGGTTCTAGGACCATTGTTTTCTGTATCACGTTGTGCCCAGGTCCAGGACTAACCTTGGGAATACCCCATTTTTTGAAATGGCCGCAATTTAATTACAGCGGGACACTTAAACACATGCGCCACGCTGAAACACAAAAAAACTGTCTGGAAAATACAAACTAAAATATGCACAGTGTAAAAGTGCCGCAAGACACCCTACCTGAACAGGCAGGGTCTGTGCAGCGGCCGCTCTAAATAGGGCCATGGTTGAGAGACTAGACTGCTAACTGAGTGGGTGAAAGAATGGACACAATTACAGCTGGGCACTTAACTAAACTGTCCCCAAACAGAGTGCAAGATTAAAACATACAAATTAAAATATGCAAATTGTAGCGGTGCCGCAAGACATCCCACCTTAACCAACAAATCCCTAACAAATGCACGCCTCATGTCTTTCGCATCCTAAGACTGAACACTTGCTTATGCAAAGCCATGGTAATCTCCAACCAGGCGTCTAATATTACCTAATAGATGAAGTCTGCCCTTTACCTCCTTCTGGCAGACATCTTCCCTTTGCAGCCTCATAAAAATGCAGCATATAGAACTGATCGTGATGCATGCCGGTAACTCTTGTTCCTCCACTGCGGTTATGAGGCCTTCCTCGGACTATTTATTATTCAGCAAAACCTCAGACTCGTATCGTATTGGCATGTTTTCGAATATACATTTTTACCCTCACTTGGCATGGTTTAGTAGAGGCATAGCCTATGGCATGTACAGTGCTCTGGTACTCTTGGAGGCCCGAGTTGTACTCTAGAAAATGGCTACCATAACTAAATTCACAAATGATGCATTTTCACTGACCTCTTTTTCATTTGCTTAGCATTAAACTTTTTTGATGATTTAAAATGCTAGGTAAGGAAACAAATAGCATCTTTAAAAAAATCACAATGAGCGACTTATGGTTTTCAGATATTACTGAAAGCTTTATGTTTCAAATTGAGATGTATTAACAACGCACGCTCTATTTCAAGCACTAAGCAAGCAGATGTTAATCCACATTTAGTTTGCCCAGATGGGTAAATGGCTTTTGTGATAAAGGATCTCATGTTAATGTATGTGTGGATGCACAGCAGCCTTATACTACCAGTGCTTCTTTAATCGGAAAAGCAAAAGGTTAATAATGTCTTACTGAACATTAAAAAACCTTAAGAAATTAACTGCAAAACAAAGGATAAAGTGACATTATAGTTAGGTGAAAATGTCAGTTAAAACAAAACATTTTTAACAAAAAAAAATACTGAAATTGACAAGTTATAGGTAACTCTCAAATCAAAGCAAATACCATTTGTAGACCGCCTGGTTACACCAAATGGTGTGTAGCTGTGCTAGAATCTGAGCATCAGACAGGAGAATAGGTAAAAGACACAGCAGAATCTAAACTAAAAGCAGAGACTAACTAACATAGAGCTGAAGCTAAATAGCATACAACTAAAACCTGAGTTAAGGTGCAAATAGCCAGGTTTTTAGTTGTTCACGAAAGGTTTGTTCCACGGATTCAGATCTCAAATTCAGAGGCAGAGTGTTATATTTTTTGCTGCAAGGTAGCTAAATGATCGAGCTCCCATTCTGGCGCTTTGAATTTTTGAAACCTTGACCAGATGGGTCCCTCTCGATCATAGATTCTGTATAGGCGTGTAGGGAGGGATCATGAATCGAAGATAGCTAGAACTCTTATTCAACAAAATTCTGTAGCAATAGCACATGGCCTTGTAAATGATTCTCTTCTCCAGAGGCAGCCAGTGAAGAGTGGACAGGGCCTTAGAGGCAGAAGTTTGTCTTGGGAGATTAAGAACCAGATGTGTAGCTTCATTCTGAATATGATGAAGTTTAGTTAGACTGCCTTTGGATGCTCCTAAATATAAAATGTTGACTTAGTGTGATGGAGATATGACCAAGGCATGGACAATTGTTTTCCTGGCCTCTATAAGTTAAAGTCCTAAGGAAATTTTTTTATCTTTTAGAGTTCCGAAGCACTTGCCAACTACTTAACTAATTTGATTATCAAAGGAGAGTTTCGGATCAAACCATATCCCCAGATTTTTAGTTTCTGCTATAGGGGGTAGGGGCGATTGCCCCAAGGTCTCTGGCCATAAGGCTGAAGACCAGAGAGAGGGAGCTTTCCCAACTACGAGTACCTCAGCTTTATTGCCATTAAGTTTTAGGCAAATATTGGACATCCAGGATGCTAGCTCCTCTAAGCATAGTGAGAAACGGGAAGCCGCTACCTCGGTGTCCTGAGATAGAGTTACAATAAGTTGCGTATAATCTGCATAAGACACAATTGTCACATTGTGTTTTTCCACAATTTCTGCAAGGGGGCCAATATAAAGATTAAATAAAGTAGGGGTCCATGTAGAGTCCTGTGGAACCCCTTGCATGAGGGGAATACTTTCTGACAAAAAAGGATACACTTATGAAGAAAGGATAGCAACCAGAGAAGAGCTAGGCCCCCAACACTGCATTGGCTTAGCCTTTGAAGAAGTATATTGTGTGATACGGTGTCAAAGGCTGCGCTTAAGTTCAATAATACTAGTGTGGCTGTTTGTCCCATATCCACACACCTTCTCAGAGTTTTAGTGGCCGGGGGAAGGGCAGATTCCATTGAGTAGGAAGCTCTAAAGCCAGACTTAGTAGTCTGATATAAATCATTTGCAGAAATGTAAGTAGTAAGTTGTTTATTCACCACTTTCTCTGTGATTTTGACAAATAGTGGTAGCAGGGAAATGGGACATAGATTTTCTAGGACCATAGGGTCAGCAGAAGGTTTTTTCTGAAGAGGGAGAACTATCGCCTGCTTCCATTTCAGAGGAACCTCGCATAGGCGGAATGATAGTGTTAGGAGGTGTTGAATATACGGGAGGATAATTTCCTTAACAATACAAAGCCGGGTAAGAAAAAGGGTCTTAGGGAAGTTTTAAAGATCTGCGTGGATAAATCCCCACTCTATACATGACAAAACACAAAATCAGCGGTCTCATGGAGAGCACAGACAGTGCATACAGCACAACAACAGGGAAAAGAAACAAACTACGGAAGTTCTATTTAAGAGGACGGAATCCCATCACCCACCGAGGTGGCATGCTTCATCATCTGGGATCTCCTCTTGGCTGCAAGCCTTGTGCAGCCAAGGAGCTACAAATCTTTACACGTGTTAGGAGGAGCTCGCGGATGTTTTAAATGCGATCCAGTGGCTAGATCTCCTAAGATCGATGGAGCATGAAATCAGTGTGAGTGAAAGTACGTGATGCAGTGTATGAAGTAAAAAGTTAAAATTGGCTACCAAGAGAGAAAGAAGTTTATTCGATATCTCATGGTGTCAAGGGTTAAAAAACAGTGTAAGTGCGGTCTGATAAACGTAAGTGAATAATTTCACAAAAAATACAAATATTATTAGAATGATACTACCAACTTTCACCTGTGTAATACTTGTTGGTAGGCACTACAGAGATAATATACAATCATTTGTAGTAGTAGTAATAACTAGGTCCTGAGAAAGGCCATGATCAATACATGATCATGATTGGCTGAAACATGTAGACCCTCTTATTTTTTTACCAGCGCGCTCGTAAATTTGATCACACAGTGCTTACTCTGTTTTTTAACCCTTGACACCATGAGATATCTAATAAACTTCTTTCTCTGTTGGTAGCCAACTTTAACTTTTCACTTCATACACTGCATAACATAATTTCCCTCACTAACACGTGTAAGGAGTTGTAGCTCCTTGGCTGCACTAGGCTTGCAGCCAAGAGGGGATCCCAGATGATGAGGCATGCAACCTTTGTGGGTGATGGGATTCCATTGTGCTGTATGCACTGTCTGTGCTCTCAATGAGACCCGCGGATTTTGTGTTGTGTCAGGATAATTTCCTTCCCTTTTATAAAATTTTTAGGTGGGGCAGGATCCGAAGGGGAGCCTGACTTAATACCTAAAGCTAGGTCCTTCAGATCATCCAAATCCGGGGTCTCAAATTCATTAAGGCCGTTCTCCCGGAAAGGTTCTTCCAAGAGGATGTCTAGGTTGATTGGACTGCGCACTTCTAAGGGATAAGTATTGTGAATCTTAGCTACTTCTGAAGCAAAATTATGAACAATCTTATTACAGATCTTAACGGATGATAATATAGGCGCTGTAGTTTGATCCAGTGAAGACAGCGATTTAAAAATAGACGAGATTTTAGTCCATATGTTTGTGGAATGTCAGTGCTTGGTGAATTTGAGGTGGGATATAACCCAATTTTTTTAAGCTAAATTGGATCTGCTGATTCAGATGACACCCCAATTGATTCTTTTAGGGGTGCAAAAGGAGGAAATTCCTCCTGTGGCTCAATCCTTTATGTTTCTCGCTATGGCAGTATTTTGGCTGTGCCTGGCATCTGCATGGCTCAATCCTGTCTCGCCATCTTTGAATCAATGGCTTTTATGGCTTATTTCTATCAACCATATAGAAAGGGCAGTTTATGACAAGAAAGGCAGACGAACGCAGAAAAAAGGGCTGCACATCTGGACTCCATTAAGGGAATGGTTGGAAACATACTCTGAGGGTTGAATGGTCAGGCCAGTAGTACTTGAGCAATATCCGGTGTGGTTTAGTATATGGCGTTTGGGCTGGGGATGGTCCTTTTGTCATGATTTATGTATCTCTGTGTTTCCTAGACTGTCATTGATATACTTGTTTATCTTGTCCACCTGCCCGTTTGTATATTGGTTGGCTTGAATGGGGTGGGGGAATGAATGGGTGAGTTAAACTATTTAAAACTCCAAAAAATGTGCGCCCTCGCCATACACAGTGATGTCATCAATGATGTCATTTCAGTTGCCTTCTGTGATGTATTTAATAATGTCAGAACATAAAATGAGTGTTGTAATATGTGAAGTCATAATCAGAGAACAAAAATATAAATATATTTACACACACACACACTTATGTAAATATATATTTTTTTAAACCCTGGCGTACCATTGCTGGTTTTGTTAATTCAAAGCGTACATTTGTGCCTTGATTCTGTGGTTAGACGGAAAAGGCTTATATTAGGCTTCTCCTTTTTTCCCTTTGTTAAAGAGCAAGCAAAGGGTGCATTGGCAAACCAAGCAGGTCTGGAATTAGTGTAGTAATGTATGCAGCATTAGCACATTAGAGTGAGGGAGCAGAGATGACAATATTATTAAAGTAGCCCCTCATGCAGTTCAATGTAAGAATTCAAGTGGAGGTGGAAGGATACTGTCAAACAGCCACTGTTATTTGGTGAGAGATGAATATTCAACTGGCCAGAGCCAAGACGTGATTGACAAACTTTCAAGGCAAAGGCTGAAAGGGATTGGTCGAAGAAAGCCAATGTTCAAAGGGATGAACCCAAAGCCTACTTTATGTAGATTGTTATCAACAGGTCTGTTTGAAAGCTGCACTGTCAAATCTCAGACCTAAAAAGACACTTCTCAAGAGTCCCTGAAAAGCGGTTCCACCAATGGGAGCTTACAAAACAGCACTGATCCAAAGGCAGCAAAATCTTAAAAAGCCTCCCCTGCGGCAAGCACGATACATACCTGTGACCTTTTGTTCTTGCTTGCAACATTTATGACTGAAGTATCTCTAGTGTTTATTTTTAGGTCTCGCCTGTCGATGCGCATGCGCATCGAGCTTGCGAGACTATTGCGGCTTAAACAACCTTTAACTAACAAGCAAGGAATCGTGGCGATTCCTTGCAGTGCCCGTGACTTTTAAGCTCAATGCGCATGTGCATTGAGCTTAAAAGCGCGTGCACATCAGTTCCCTCAGCCGCAATCGCCGTCTGTTCCCTCAGCCGCATTCCTCCGACACCTTTTGAAGTGAAGCTTAGCTTCACTTCAAAGGCCCCGGCTTCTTCACACCCACATGCCGCTCTCCCCGCTCCGCCCCCTCCCCTGCCCGCCGTGTGCATTTCTCCTCGTACTTTCACTCTCGTGTCTCTCCTTGGTTTTTTTTGGGCTCTGCTCACATCTCCCCCTCCCTTCTCCCCCTTCCTTTTCGTTAGTTTCATTTGCCTGTACTTCTCACTAGACACTTATTCCGAATCGCTGACTCATGCTGCTCTGCTTATTTTATGGTAGTAGCCTGACAAGGGCATTAACATACAATACAATTCTGAATTCAGCCGGCGCACACGTATAATTTGAGACGAGACACGCAATGAGCCGCTATGCTGCAGTCAGCCCTTGTAAATCATAAAACTCGTCAACCACAGATCACTCCCAACCTGCAAAGTGGCCAGCCACCCTCATTACCGTATTACTCAGAACATTGTCATTGAAAAAACACTTCAGTGCATGATATCTGGTGAAATGCTACTTTCTTTTGTGACCAAAAGAGGGCTCCCAGGAAAAAATTATAAACATTCATTTTGATGTGAAAAGGCCTCTGCAATTGAATATTTCTTAGTTATTTATACGAAGGGAATGACTTTTTGAAGCAGTTTTTTTTGTACATTCGTCACATATTTTAAACATTACACAGTCTACTAGCTGAATGTCTCTCTCCTTCTCGGTCTTTTTCCTCTTTAATTCTCGCAGTAAACAGACAACAGGCGGCACTGGGCCTGTGGGCAGACAGAGCCATCCTGCTTGATTGATGGCTTTGCATTTCCATGTGTTCACAGTAAACATGCCCGAGGCGCCAGTCGAGCACAAGGCACACGGTGACATCCTCCTTAATTGTTGTTTCCCTTCTGAGCGGAGTCACTTTATGCTCAACTGCATAAAACAAGCATTGGCATAGCCAATAGGTCTCGCCTTTGGGACCTTATTAGTATTTAGTTATGCAGCGAGACCTATTGGCTATGCCAATGCTTGTTTATGTAGAATGGTTAATAATGTTTGTTTGATACCTATTTTGTCATGCTGGGTCTTGCTTCCAGACCCTCACGATGGAGCTATGTTAATCTGGGCCACGTTGGGTTAAATTTGTGTGCAGCCACCACTAACCTTTCTCATCATCATCTGCTTCAATTCATTCTCTTATAACACCTGTAAAGTCCTATTGAGCTTCGAAAAAGATTTTTTTTCTTGGGTGTTAAACAGCTTCTGTCTTACAGTATTATTGTCTTAACTGCTTATTTGTATTGGTGTGTGCTCCTGATGCTTTGAGCAGTTGTATCAGCACTATGATTTCTTGTCTTTTATCCCATTGTCCCATTCAGTTCACTGTTTTAAAAACCACCAAGGATGTATATATATATAAAAAATGTGGACGTTCATTAAACCAGTGATACTGAGCACTATAATGAAAACATATTTTAAAATGTCCCTCGGTTTAGGATACTTGCACCCCCATCATGCACTGCTTATGGCCTCACATAATATCTTGGGGCCAAAGGTACTCATCAGTAATCTGAATACTATTGTTCTTTAAATCTAATGAGTCATGCCATCAATGATGTCATTTAACTTCATGAGTGACTTAATATGTGAGGTCATAAGCAGTACATTATGACATTCATGTTAACTAAATTAACTATAACTGCAGTATTTTTGTGGTTTCAGGGTTTTAGTTGTCTCTTTTCAACACGTAACTATAACAACACTTTACCCTTTGTTTTGTTCAGTGAATTTCTGGTGTTTTTTTAATCATATTCTAAGTTGACCCAGCACACAATCCCCTTCGGCCGTATGCAGCTCGGTGGGGGGCCTTGTGGTAAGGCCCTGTGCCCAACGGTCCACTGTCACCCAACCCCTACTGGGAATGGCTTTTGGCTGTACGGAGCAGGGAGATGCGCACTGGGCTTGCACCCAATCTGAAGCAGACATCCCTCTGAGGGCGCCCAACCACCAATGTGCACAAGGTGCATAGTTAAGTAACCTGCAGGGACTGGTGTCATAGCAACGCCCTGCTGCCAACCCTTCATGTGTACCCAACCCCCACTGCACAGAACGTTTGTTTGGCAAAATTAGGAGACTAAGAAGAAAAATAGGGAGAATAAAAACTTGGAAAAGGGATGCAGTAAATATACGGATATTTCCCTCTTTAACAATTTTTGAACCTTTAAGAAATACTTTAGCGCTCTAGTTGGTTATTCGAACTCAGTGGTAAAGATACAGTGGATTACTAGGGAGTTAACTGGCAGACCACTGCTGGTGTTGGAAGTACATGGTTCACACTGCATGTCAAAATGTTTACTGACATGAATGAGGAAGATATTAAAGAACTCATACAAAATGTGCCTTGATTTTAGCTTTCTATAACACTAAGCATAATTTCTTTGACAAAAAGAAACCCCTCATTTCTTCATTTAGCGCAAAATCCTCTGTAGTAAACGCTTTAAGTTTTCCAGCTGTGATTCTATCAAAATGGCATTTCAGTTGCTACACTTTTTTTCATAATAAAGACTGTTAGGGCTCTAGTTGTTCATTAGAACAGTGTGGTGAAGCCGCAGAACAACATCGGTAATCAACTGACATGCTGCTGCTGGTGTTTTAAGCATATTTTTCACTCAGCATACCAGACTTTTTCTGACATTGATGAGTTAGATATATGAGAATGTATAGAAAATGTGTATGACAAAATTACCCCCCTCATTTCATTAACCCTTTGGACGGTGGGCGTGTACGTCGGACGGCCGGGAGTGTATGAACTGCGCATGCGTAACATTTTGCCGCATCGCGGGGGAATTCCCCCCGCATTCAAAGGGTTAATGTCTAAAGGAAATGTTTTCAGTTTTACAGCTTGATTTCTTCAAGATGATGGGCAGGCGTACTACACGTTTGTCATAAATACAGAAGGTTAGAGCTTTAGTTGGTCATTAGAACAGGTGGGTGAAGCTGTAGTAGAACAATGGGACATAAGCTGAGAGGCTGATACTGGTGTTGGAGTACATGTTTCACTCAGCATACTAGGCCTTTTTCCGAAATTGATGAAGATATTTGAGAATTTATAGGAACTGTGTCCTCATTTTTGTTTTCTAGAATGCATCCATAATTTCTATGACAAGAAGAACCCCCTCATTTTGTTCATTAACTGCAATATCCTCTGTAGGAAATGCTTTCAATTTTACAGTGTTGCTTTCATCACGATGGCATTCAGGTGTGTCTCACTTTTGTCATGAATACAGTGTGTTAGTGCTCTATTTGTACGTTAGAACACTGTGGTGAAGCTGCAGTAGAACATTAGCGGGTCAACTGACAGACTGCTGCTGTTGTTGGAAGTATATTTTACTCACACAGTGTGAACTAATAGAAAATGTGCGCATATTTTAGCTTCTATATCGCCTTCCATATCCTCTATGAAAAAATAATGAGAGAAAACCATTTTCTCTCAAACATTGTTCATCAAATTTCAGCAGAGAATCAGCATTTTTCACCAGGTAAAATCACCTTAACCCCTTCGATGCTCATGACGGAACAGTTCCGTCATGAGCGACGGTTGAGCTGTGCTCATGACGGAACCGTTCCGTCACGACCACACCCGTTTCTTAGAACGCTCAGCACATCGCGAAAATTCGCGCCGCGCTGAAGCGGTTAAAACGCACCACTCTGCCTCAAAGGAGTATGGTATCACCAGCAAATCATTTCTATTGCAATAAATATTTGTTGTCACACTTCAAATGTGTTCTTTTTTGTGACTTTCAAAAACAGAGTGTCACTATATTGGGGGCCATGTTCCTAAGTCAACTAAAAAGCGTTTTAGGTTGTATCAATTAAAAAATATACTAGAATTTGGATAAGTATGGGTTTAGGAAATAAACCTTTCTTTTATTAATGTTTAGAGGCAGATTTACAAGGCACTTGTGCCACGTTTACGCCGCCGTTGCGTCACGCAACGGCGGCGTAAACGTGGCGCATCCCTGCGACCCATTTACAACGTGACGCATCTAGGCAGATGCGTCACGTTGTGAAGCCCTGCGCCACATGTGGGCGTTCCGGCACAGGGTGGGCGTTCCGGGGCAGGTGCGCCTCGCAAAAGTACCTGCGTGAAATCTACAAGATTTCCCGCAGGCACTTGTGCGACGCTGCTACGTCAATTCCTTACGCCTGCTTGAAGCAGGCGTAAGGACTGACGCAGCACGTTAAGTATAGTAACAGAGAAGGGTTTGGCAGAAAAAGAAACACACATATGCAAAATTTATAAGAAAGACTTCTTATATTTCAACTCATGAAAAGTATCCATATTTACAACAGCAACACATATACAAAAGGTTGTATGTACAGTGTAAAGTGCAGTGCGTCCCAAGTGATTATGTGAGCAAAAACAAACACAAATAATGAATGATCTATACAGTTTTGCGTTATGGGTATTTACACAGGGAAATGACCAAGCAATCTGATACAATAATTGTTAGCAGTGACTATATGAAATCACAAATCACTGTGCTAATAGGCTCCTTCACAGTGATTTGTGATTTCATATAGTCACTGCTAAGAAGTCTTTCTTATAAATTTTGCATATGTGTGTTTCTTTTTCTGCCAAACCCTTCTCTGTTACAAGTGAATATTGCTTATTTAAGCTGTCGAGTATTGTATATTCTATATATTCGTATGCCACAGGAACCATTGTTCTTTGGATATACACTTTGCCCTGGTTCCGCTGTGAGTAGGGTTCCCTTGTTTCCCCTTTTCGCGTTAAGTATAGGGCACACCTGAGCATTGCTGGAGTCGCGTCGCACTTGCGACACGACTCCAGCGATGCGCCGCCCTTACGTCACGAGATGCATCACGCATCTGCCTACCCTTGCGCCACGGCACGCCGCATTGTAAATGCGGCGCATCCGCCGTGACGCAAGGGTAGTTTTGCGTGACGCATTTGTTCTGGCGCATCTCTGCTGATTTGCAGAGATGCGCCAGAACTCATAAATATGCCCCTTAGTACTTATTTTTAGAGATCTACATTTACAACTCTAAAATTACAATAAACATATACCAACAACAGTTAGCTACAGGGTTATAACATGATATTTCAAATAATATCATCCCACACCTGACAAGTGTTTTGCTTGATGACGCTTCTTCAGGGCGTATGGGGTATCTGATGTGGCATAAAGCGTTCTCCCTGGTTTCAGAAAGGTCTGCTACTGGAGAGCCCTGCCTCCTGCAAATTCTCTTGAACCATACAGGATGTACATGGAGTACCCGAGAGGGTGGAAACATCTTGATGAGTTTGTCCTCCAGTACATTCTCTTTTCCTTCTTTGTGGACTTCTGAGAGGGAGACTAGAATAATTTTAACTCATCCGCAGATCAGTTTTGCCCTCTCTGCGAATGCCTGGGAATAGGTGCCACCTTGACTGCTCACATAAAATGTTGCTGTTATGTTGTCTGTACTTATTACCAGTGGAAACCCAAGATTTTTATTAAGAAATGGACAATAATGCCTGTCTCACTGCCTCCAGTTTCTTCCAGTTTAAGGAGAGCCTGATCGTCTAACAAGACCATGTGCCCTGAGCCTCCTGATTGTCCAGAGTTGATCTCCAACCATAACCACTCATATCTGTTGTGATCACTTTGGGCTGGGGTGGAGAGAAAGATGTTACTGCTTCTAAATGTAGAGGATCCAACTCCTGACATATATCTTCGACACTGGATGGAGAGTTTCCTGGTACATCTATACGGGTTTCCAGCATCTCAACAGGTGATGGACAGAGAGGCGCAGGTGAAACACTGTTGCAGATTAATCTCCTTGCACCTGGAGCCAAGCTTTTGCTGATGATGCTTTTTAACCTTGCAGAAGCAAAAAGTGTCTCCTCATCTTCATCTTTCTCATTTCTGGCAGGAGAATATTCCTGACATCCATCCAAAACATTGCGTCTACGAATTCCATATCTTGAGAAGGAAACAGGGTGGATTTCTTTCAATTTATTTGAAAACTGTGACTCTTTAGAAGATAAATCACATCCTCAAGAAGATTCACATTATGTTGAATTGATAGAGAATAAATCATCCAATTGTACAGATAATGGTGTATGGGCATGCCCTGGTTGTAAAAAGGCCATCACTTTTGTGAACAATCCTGGAGAAGTCGTGAGACCAAACAGGAGCACACAAAGCTGAAAATGGTGATTTTAAATTGCAAAACGTAGAAACCTCTGGTGACTCTGATAGATCGGTATGTGGAGGTAGGCATCCTGTAAGTCTAACTTCACAATGAACTGTACTGTGTCACCAAGGGAATTATCCTACATGCGGCAATGTTGCTTACCCCTAGCATCTATATTGGGAGACGGAGCTGGGCTGACCCTGTGCAGATAAGGACTGGAGTGCCATACTAGAGTACCCTGTCATTATCCTGCACAATGCCCGCTACGTCTTGTTCAATATTATGTACTCCATAGGGCTTACCTCACCCCCAATAAGATAAACCATTATTTCCATTTCACACACACTGCCTGCCACCGCTGTTGTTTGCGTGATACGGATTTCTGGTACATTTTCTGGGCCTGCCGGTACCTTCATCAGCATTGGCAAGGCGTCACTAAACACCTAATGAACTGCATGGGACACTCCTTGCTGCACACTAGGGAGTTGTGCCTGTTGGGCTTATGCCGCAGGGACAGAAAGTACAGGGCCACCACCCATT
This sequence comes from Lissotriton helveticus, assembly GCF_964261635.1. Taxonomy (NCBI): domain Eukaryota; kingdom Metazoa; phylum Chordata; class Amphibia; order Caudata; family Salamandridae; genus Lissotriton; species Lissotriton helveticus. The sequence goes on from NC_136065.1 coordinate 339,906,244, forward strand.
TCATTGACTTTGGCTCCTGCTGGCCAAATGTCTAATCACTCGGAAGTGGAAATCACCTTCCCCTCTATGATCACTGCATGGGAACAATCCTTGAAAACGTGGGCCCAGGCTGAAAGAGCTGACCTACACAGAAAGGATACAAGGGGCTGATCAACCACGGGAAGCAAGATGGCGGCCGCGTAGTCGTGGCCGTTGCAGCAGTGCAGTGAGGTCGTGTAGGAGCCCAGGGGAGATGCAACCATCCATGGCCGAGAAACCCCCCCGATATCGGAACTAAAGGATACACTCCCCCCTCGCTAAGAACAACCAGCATGCTGACAGCTCTTACCTGTCGGAGATCTGCCAGGCAATTGTTGCGGGCTCTGCTATCGACGCTGTCGGTCTTCTCTCCCGGCCACGGACGCGTTGTGAGAGGCAGTGGGCGGAGTCGCGCTCGGAGCTGGCGGAGCGGAGCGGAGCGACGAGGAAGGACTGGAGAGACTGGAGAGACGGGTGGACGCCAGAGAGCTCCGATCAAAGCCCGTAGGAGCAGCATCAGAGGGAGAGAGTCTTGGAAAGGGGAAGAGGCAATGGCGCCCAAAATAAACGCGGCGAAGGCAGCATACCTAAAGAGCCACCCGGGAGGAGATGGAGACAGAAGAGAGCGAGGAGGTGCGGCGAGATCCTTCACCCCCGGCGGGACAGATCAAAAAGAGGCAACAAGCTGCAGGGAGGACTCGTCAGGCGGCAGCCTCAATTGCGGATATGTTTGCCAAAGTGGGTAAGGGGAAGGAGGCTACAGAGGCGAAAGATGCGGGTGAAGCAGCTAGTGAAATTCAGACTATTGGGTCTAATGAATCGCCATCTAATTTTGCCCCACTCCCAGCCGAGGTCACGCCGGGGACTAGTGAAAAACAGCAGATCATAGTGGGTGAGTTATCCCTAGGCGGATTAACCCCAAGTCTGGAAAAAGGAGCCAAGACTTCCTCTCCATGCCCTGTGACTAAAGCACCGGCGGATGACCAGACTCCCTCGCATACCTTTAGTAAAGGAAATATGGTAGAATCTTCAAAGCAGGGGGCCATAGAAATCACAGACTATACGGATATCCAGATCGATACCCAGAGTGATACCCAGAGAGCAGAAGTGGGCCAAACGATGGGTGAAGATGGCAAGGAGAAGGAGAAAGCTTCAAGCGAAGCCTTTTACTCAGCCTCAGATGACGCCGGTTGGACGGAGGAGGAGGAAGAGGAAGAACACAGCTCTTATCCAGGTACAGAGAGCGACCCAGAATTACATCAACCAGCAACTGCGATTAAAACTCAGGCTATTATGAAGCCCCAAGCTCACTCACAACAAGAGCTGAGCTGGGATCATTCTTCGGTCATGCCTCTGCAGGGAAGCCCCCATGAACTTACCCATATGTCCCATATGTCACTTCTGGAGACAATCCATCAGGACATTCTTGCCCACAGGGAGGAAACGCGGCAAGACACCCGGAAATCCCAGGCCGCCATGAGAAAAATGCAGGGAGTGGTCAGGAAACTATCCAAAGCCTGTACTAACATCGGGGACAGGGTCTCTAATTTGGAAGAGAGAGTGGTGCTAACCGAGGCCGAGGCGGCTGCAGCTACTAGTAAGGTTGATGCCCACTGTGCTCAAGTGACCGATCTTCAATGGAAGCTCGAGGAGATGGAAAACAGGCAACGCCAGAACAACTTAAGGGTCCTGGGAATCCCGGAGGGGATCAAAGGCTCTGATATAAGGGCATATATAATCAAGCTCTTCGAGAAAGCGTTCCCCGAGGTTTCCAACTGGAACTGGTCTACCGAGCTGCAGAGAGTGCTCCGTACCCCCTTCAAAATACGAAGGAATGCTAAGGAAGGGGATAAACCTAGAGCAGTTCTAATATTCCTCTGTAATTTCATCTTAAGGCAGGCAATTGCGGAAAAGGCCAGACCTGATGCCAGGAGAAGCAGTGAGGGGGTCTCTTTCTTTGTCCGCCTGGATTTTTGTCACTCTACTGTAGAGCGAAGGTGGCGCCTGAGGGAAATGATTAAGCCTTTCCAGTACAAAAAGCTCCAAGCTTATATGATAAACCTGGCCCAGCTAAAAGTAATCAATGAAGGGAGGACATTATATTTCTCTTCAGAAATCAGAGCAAAGGAATATTTAGACTCTGTCGGATAATAGACATAGCGTATAAGGCTGGGTTTAATGTCGTGTTTCAAACTGGGAAACTTGTCGATACAGGATGAGAATTGGGGGGGGTCTGTTTGGTTGTGAAAGATTTATCTTGATCATTGATTTGTAGGGCTATATAGGAATCTTTAGGTTTTTGTTTTTCAGTTTTAGGCCTCACTGTTCACACTGCAAGACCATCACGTGCACATGCTAGGTCTGAGCGCTTCACGGAGTGGGTTTCTGGGAGGGGGTTCTGGGGGTCCTTGGGGAATGGGGGGTGGGTTGGAGGGTTGGTTGGAGTGCAAGGGTGGGCTGGGTGGGGCAGGGGAGAAACTTGAAAAAACAAAGTAAAATGGTGCGTTTTATAAGATTTTGGTTCTTTTCTTTCTTCTTATGCAATTCAGAAAGTCATTGAAGGACAGTATGTCCAAGATTCAGGGTAATATAGTTGGTCAACTAGCTCGTCAGGATGGTGAACATTAGAATATGCTCGCTTAATATTGGGGGGCTGAATGACTGGAGGAAACGCCAAAGATTGGTCCATTTTGTGAAGTACAATAGTATTGACGTTCTCACTCTCCAAGAGACCCATCTCCCATGGGCCAAGAGGAATTTAATGTTCCTTAGTGGTTTTGAGTTACTGGCCTGTTCCACACAGTCTTCAACGATCAGGGGTGTGGCAATTTTGGTACGTACATCTTTGGGAGGTATGAAACGAGCGAAGACAGACAGATTGGGTAGATGGGTAATTGTTGAGATGGAAATGGGTTTTACATTATGTGCAGTCTATGGCTCAAATAGAGATGATCCCGAAATCTACGATTTTTTAGAAACAGAATTAGCTGGCTGGATAACCCCCACAATAATCTGTGGTGACTTTAATATCTCAGCAGATTGGGATAATAGTGCACCATATATAGGTCGGAAACCAAGAGTTTTTAGGGCAGTAAAGGCTCTTATTAGCTCTCATGGATTGAGGGATGTCTGGGCAGTTAAAAAACCATACGATCCAGGGGTTTCATACTTTTCAAATCCCTATAAAAGGTATACAAAATTCGATTATTTCTTCATCTCTTCTCCCGAAATAAACAAGGTTGGGATAATAAAACTCCCCAGACTAATTTCAGACCACAATCCATTGATTTTAACCTATGAACTGGATAAATTAGTTAGGAAAAGGACCAGCTGGACCTTTGAAAGGAAGCTACTGGGGGGATAAGAGATTTGTGGATCACCTCACTAAATGGGCGGATGAATTCTTCGCTGCTAACAGATATAGTACCTCACGGAATGGGGTATGGGAAGCATTCAAGGCGGCTTTAAGGGGTGAATCCATAAGCTGCTCAGCTGGATTGAGAAGAGAGGATAGAGAGGAGGTGGAGAGACTAATGATGAAACTAACTGAGGCAGAAGAACAGCATATTAAGGATATAGCTCAGGGGGCAGCTGGAAGCGGGAGCCAAATGAAGTTTATGAGTCTTAAAGCAGAGCTCCAGAAGGTGGGAACACAGAAGGTTACTGCAGAATATCAAACATCCAGAGCCAGACGATATGAAACCGGTGAACAGGCAGGTAGAGTCTTAGCACTAAGGATTAGACAGGAAAAAGCAAAAAATACTATTGTCAAAATAGAAGAAGATGGCAAAGAATTTACCGAGACTAAAGAAATTCTACAGGTGTTCAGGAACTTTTATCAAAAGCTATATCAGGAGGAAGATAGGGATGGAGTACAGGAGGTGGAGGGCTGGGATAATGGCCCACGATTAGACGACTCAGCGAGAATGGAACTGGATAGAGATATCACTAGTGGTGAGGTTATTGCTGCACTACAGGAGCTGGCCTCGGGTAAAGCTGCGGGCCCCGACGGGATTCCCCTGGAGGTCTACAAATGTCTCGAAACTGTAATTACCCCATTATTTGTGGATTTATTTAACGGTATAATGTACTCAGGAGTGATCCCAGACTCTTGGAGAGAGACCAGTATTGTAATTTTCTGTAAAAAAGGGAAACCTAGGGAGAAGCCGGGATCCTACCGTCCAATCTCGCTGATAAATGCGGATACAAAATTGTATTCCAAGATTTGGGCTAAGAGGTTGGGCAGGATCATAGGCGGTCTTGTTTCCCCGTGGCAGCATGGGTTCGTCCCTGGTCGTGGTACGACGGACCATATAAGGAGAGCAATAGCTCTATTTGACGCCCAGGCTGCTACGGGGGGGAGATGGCCTTGATCCTGCTCGACGCAGAAAAGGCCTTTGATAGGGTGGTATGGAAGTATCTTTGGTCCATTTTGGCGGGTAGAGGCTTTGGGGATAAAATTATCGGTGCCCTTAAAGCTATGTATAGAGAACCCGAGGCTAGAGTGGTGGTCATGGGTGAAAAATCAGATAAGATTGCCATTCAGAGAGGTACACGTCAGGGGTGCCCTTGCTCCCCGATCCTCTTTTCTCTTTATATCGATCCGCTTATACAAATGATCTTAGGGTGCCCAAGGATCAGCCCGGTAGTAATAAATGGGCATGTAAATAAAATCTTGGCATACGCTGATGATCTGGCCGTCATCACTAGTGATCCTCAGCAGGCAATGCCAGTTATTGCTGAATTGGCCAAGGCCTTTGACAGCCACTCAGGCTATCTATTAAATGAAGCCAAAACTCAGGTAATCTGTATAAAAAACATTGCTAAATCCGACCCCAGATATGTTGATGCTGCAGTATATCTAGGGGTTAGAATAAATGCCTCAATAGAAAAAATACTGGATGAAAACTATCTCCCTCTTATTAAATCAATAGAAACAGAGCTGAAACAAATAGATGTACTTCACCTTTCATTGATTGGGCGAGTAAATGCGGTGAAGATGACAATGTTTCCTAAAATATTAAACTTGTTTCGGGCCATACCATTGTACATCGAAGAAGGACTAATGAAGAAATTGGAAATAGTATTTATAAGATTTATCTGGCAGTACGACAAGATTAGGCGGTCCACTAATTATATGTCACTTTCTACGGAAAGGAGGGGCTGGCATTACCAAACCTAAGGCTATATCATTGGACATGTCTACTCACACAAATGGCAATCCTGTTTCAGCCCGAGAGGGATTTTGTAGATACAGAAACTCAGAGTCCTCCTTCTGTCTTTGAGCTCCTGCTGGGGAGGAAGGCAATAGGCTTACTATTATGTGAAGTTGATCGCAGATACTATAAGAGGGTACGGCTTAAGATCCTGGACGGGGCATGGAGTCTATGGAAGTCTGTTTTGAAGTTTTTTATTGTCCCTAAGGTTAATGTATATCTACCTTTTTGCAATTCTAGCCTTTTCTCTCATCTGTGTGCAGAAGGTAACCTTCAGGTTTGGAAAGGGCTGGGCATCAAGACTATAGGCGATATTATGGAAGGCGAGGAAATATTAAGATTTGATGCCCTGCAATTTAAGTTTTCTATTCCATCCTCCCATTGGCTTTTATATGCTCAAATTGAATGCATTCTAAAAGCATTAAGGCCCAAGCAGGTACATATGGCCAATTTTTCTTTACTAGATTCATTAGCCAAAGGATGTAAGAAAATAAAAATAGACTATAATCTTCTCCTGATGGGAATCGAAGATGATCTGGAGAAGACTGAATCCACTTTGGCAAATAAATTGTCCAACCCTGATGTAGATTTGGATTTGGCCTTAAATCTGAATACAAAAATCTTTCGGTCTTCAAATCTGAGAGCCCAGCATTATAAAACATTATTTAATTTATATTATACGCCAGCAAAACTATTTTCTTGGGGGGTCAGGGAGGATGACTGCTGTCCCAGATGTAATGAGGGACAAGCAGACCTATTACATATGTTCTTCTATTGTAGTGCATTAGTCCCAACTAGGGATGAGATTGGAAACTTTTTGGAGGGGCTGCTAGGTCATAAGATTGATCTATCCCCAACCCTGATGCTACTGGGCATAGATGAGAAGACACGGCTCGGGAAAGATGAGGAAGCTCTGGTTTTTATATCAGTAGCGGTACTGCGGATTTTAATTTCATCAGGTTGGAAAGATACTTCCGCTCCTTCATTCCAAATGTGGCTCACCAGATTACTGGCCATACATAATATAGAGACTGTGGTTCTGAAAAATCTGGATCCATATAAAGTACTGAACTCGAGAATAAAAACTTTGTCGAAATAGGACGAATTTGGTATCAAAAGATCGAGAATGACGAGTACATCAAGTACATGTATTTCCGGCGTATTCGAGTGACGATTTCACCTCGAAATCGCCATTTGCATTCTCTACCCTTAGCTACATGTTGCCCTTTACATAGGCCTTAATCCAGTTGAATTTGATTCCACAAGGACACATACTCCTTAATCGACTTCTCCCTGACCCCAGTACAAGTTAGAACCATTGCCCCAGGCCGAACTCGTTAGGTCAGTTCCCTCCCAGTGGCCGAGCAAGATAGCATCTAGGCTCAACCAGCCATAAAACCATTTCAGCGCGCACACCTGCCATATCTCGCTCACATCTTTCTCCACTCCTTTTCTTCACTTGCTTTATGATGGGGAGGTGACCGTTTTTATTAGGGGTCCAGCGATATCTGATGAAATGTTGGGCCTTGCCGGATGATTTGTTATGGGCAGCACGACGTGAAATATGTACATGTCATCATGACTCTGCTTTTCTTTTTGTAATCAGTAACCATAAATGAAATACCACGAATCCAAGGAATGTTTTGCCCAAGGCTGAATATTATGTATAAGAAGAGAAGCCTAACTTCGTGAAAGTGTGCAGTCTCCTGAATATACTCGAATTGTACTTCGAGGACCCTGTCACCTTGGTTGCAGCCAATAAACTAATCTTTGACTTCATCTAGAAGACTCTGAAGTTTCTGTAGGTCTGACTCAGGAGAACCCGAGGTCTCTGGGTGTTGATCCCCTGGCACCGCTGGGTTACCGGTTCTGTACCGGTTCTTAAAAACCCAGTACCTCAATTGGCGCCCAATGTGGGGCGATTCCAGTGGTACCAATCAGCCTGAAGATCGTGAGGAGCTTCGTGTGAAAATTCCGGAGGAGGGCCCACCACCTCATCGACCCCTGCATGTCGACGTGGTCCGAAGGTCTTTACTGCGAGGTTCCCCGCTTCCCGACGGCTACAAGGACTGCTGCCCTGGCTATCGCCCTGATGTTGGACCCTTGAAATTTTCGGTAGAGCAAACGCTGAGACGAGTCTTCTGGTGAAGCCATCGATATTTTCAGTTAAGTATAAGTGGAGCGTCTCCCAGTCCTTAGTTGGACTTACTTTGTGGTATCTTGGAGATACATAAGGTTTTTATTGGTTCTTGCAAGCACCATAACCGAAGGACTCGTGTTTTCACGAGAAATATCGTAATCGATAAATCCTTTGAAGTTTTGGAACTAGACTAGAGAGCGAGGATGCCTAGTCTTAGACTCGGGAATTGGTTTTGTCTTGGTAGTAACAATAGGGACTCCCGATTGGAGGACTCATGTCCGGTTCCTCCAGTTGGAACTCCGACTTACGAGCTATACGTTAAACATGGGGTAGGCCCCATCGTTTACAACGAGGTATGGATTAAATACACTAGGAAAGATGGTGTTTTAAAATGGCCCCAATATGGTAGCTTTGATTCTGAAATCTTAGACAACCTTGAAGTTAAACTCTTCAAAAAGAAAGCCCGGCCGGCGATGTTTGACTCTTTCCGCTTATGGCGCAAAGAAGCCAAACAAAAAGAAATTAAATTAGCTAAGAAAAATAAGAGAGAAGGGGGACTTTCAGTAATGCAAGCTGCCGTGCAGTTTAAAGATAATGAGGAAGAGCAGATAAATGAGCAGTTGCACAGGCAACGTAAAATGGCAATAGATAAATGTTATCCAGTTTTGCCGTCTCTTCAGCAAGGGACAGCAAAAGAGCGTGAAAAAGACCAATTAATGTCGCAATTATTAACTTCGCCACCCCCCTATGCGCAGAATGCCACAGCACCCCCGCAACCTTTAGTTGCACAAGCTGCGCCTCTGGCTCTTCCACAGCACCCACCAGCTGCTCTTCAGCTGGCTCCTACTTCTTCGATGCAGCCTCCTCCAGGCCCACCGACCACTTCTGTTTCACCTGTGTTTTCTACGATTTTGCCTACAGTGTTTTCTACATCTCCTAATGCCCCCTCTATGATTTTGCCTAGTACCACATCCATTATTCCTGATACCTCTTCTGCCATCTCTACCCCCGCCTTACCTCACCCCGTTTTTTCATCTGCTGGTCCTTCAGTTTCACCTTCCATTCAGCAGAAAATGGCCAGCACTGTTACTAATCTTCTTTTACCTCTTTTTGGGTCGCCTGCTACGACCCCTAACATAGGAAGAAGACAGTTGCGAAGTCAACTGCCTGATTATCAAGAGAGAGATTCCCTGAATAGTTTAGCTCGGAAATGGGTCCTGGACACTGCAAAATATGATGTACAGTCTGTCATGGAAGTCTTCCACCAATGGGAAGCAGCGACACAGAGATATGTGTTCGAACAGATGTGCGTCTTTCTTGGCGAAGATTTAGAAGACAATGATCAAGAATGCATCCCACAAGAGATGTGTCGTGTACGATTTAAATTTGGAGAGGGTATGATTGTAGGTCCCGATGTGGAAAAAGCAGTTGAGATGCTATTTTCATATCGAAGTAAGGGAAGCAGTTCTGGGTCACCACCGGAATCTAGTGCATCTGGTAGAAAAAAGGCACGACAATACCCTATGAGAGAAGTTCCCCCACAATGGAGAGAGGGTGACGCGACAGCTGTCCCACCTGTCCTGCCGCACTTTCACCGCGTATGGGTACATGTCCCATGGAAGCGAGCTGAAGTTTTAGCACTCAAACAAACACTACCAGATCCGCGTAAAAATCCTGCAGGGTACCTTAAAGAATTGTCGCAAACTGCTGGGTCATGTATAATGAATTTGGCCGATATCGATATGTTATTCGGGAACGTTGTTCCACAGCCGTTATGGGGAAAAATTCGTCATGTAGATCATGACCAGGAATTAGGTGACACGTGGGCTAATATTACTACTGCAGACGCACGACAAGTTGGTGGTGCCAAGCCTGAGCCTTTGATAGCGGAACTACCTGGTAGAATAGTAGATTACATGAAAACGATAATGCCTGCAATACGCGTAAATTGGGATAAGTTATCTGCATGCAAGCAAAAGAAAGAAGAAACTGTGTCAGATTTCTTCACCAGATTTGAAGAAACATTCATTGACCATAGCGGTCAAGATATGACCACAGAAGGTGGTCAGAGATTGTTTGTCGATAAATTTGTGCACAATCTACTTCCAGATTTGTGTAGGAAATTAAAAGATTCGGAAAGTTCTTGGGCAGTCTCATCTTCAGCCCAGATATTAGCTACCGCACAGTACTACGAGAATAGGGACAAAGATGAGAAAGATAAAGTAGAGAAGAAAACTAGAGAACTCAAAACGAAGGTTTTGCTACAGCAAGCCTATCCGCCACGTGGTGGTGGTAATAAAAATAATAATGGTCCGAATCACTACCAGAACACTTTTCAGCAGCCTCAGAGAAACTTGCAAAGATTCGATTACAATCAAAACCGCGTAGGTCCCAACCAGTGTCTATATTGCAAACAAGAGGGTCATTACAAATATGACTGTCCTGCCCTACCACAACGTGCAAATGGAATTTCTGGCGTAAGAGGTCGTGGTAGTCAGCAAGCGCCTAGAGGTAGAGGGCGTGGAAACGCCCCTCAGGACGCACGTCCCCTTCCACCACAAAACTCCATGAACAGGTTTGACCAGCAAAATAACGTATCTGACAGGACAGCTCAATACTACGTTGACGAGTATTACACAGAAAATGAGCAGTGGGAGAGTAATGATTGCTAGGACAGCCTAAGACAAGGAGAGGGAGTTGTTTCAGTTCCAGTCGATCAGAGTGGACCTTACGTTGAGGTGATTACATCGGGTGTGTCAGAACCTTTTCTGTTGGATACTGGTGCTACAAAGAGTTCTATTATGCACTCCAAACTCCCTGGCGCACCTTTGTCTGGCGAAATGAACGTTTCCGTAGGTTTTTCTGGCGCCCCGGTTAGAAATCCAATTTCTGACCCTTTATCTCTTTCTGTTGGTCCTTGTGAATTCGAAGCACCCCTTATTTTGACAACAGGTTGTGGTGAAAATTTGCTAGGATTAGATTTGCTAAAAAGATTATATGCGACTTTGTACTGTTCTCCCTCAGGAGTACAACTTACTTTAGGTAAGAAAGTGGTTTCTCCCATGTATTTGTCGAGAAATACACTTCCAGCAGAATTGGCACTTCTACCAGATATTCTTTGGGCTACTGGTCCGAATGATGTAGGTCTTTTAGAAATTCCACCGTATGTTGTAACATTGAAGCCGAATGTCAAAATGCCACGAATTCCCCAATACAGGATATCCAATGAGGGCGAAAAAGCTTTGCTAGCGATTGTTTACGAATTGATTGAAAAAGACGTAATTGAAGAAACACGAGGCAATGTTTGCAATAGTCCTGTTCTGCCTGTTTTAAAACGAACTGACCCTTCTCAGCCACCTGTGTATAGATTCGTGATTGATCTTAGGGAAGTAAATAAGATAGTGGTGCCACAATTCCCAGTTGTCCCCGACATTACAACATTATTGACTATGATTCCAGCATCTGCATCCTGGTTTTCGGTGATTGATCTGAAGAATGCTTTCTTCAGTATCCCGATTGCTGAGGAAAGCAGGGATATTTTTTCCTTTAGTTTAGGAGGTCGCAGTTTCCGCTTTAAACGCGCTCCTCAAGGCTACTGTGAAAGCCCCTCAATATATAGTCAAGCTCTGAAATGTCAGCTTGACACAATGGTTTTGCCCAAAGGTGCCACTCTCGTACAGTACGTGGACGATTTGCTCATCGCTGCGGATACTGAGAAAATATGTAAAATGGCCACGTTGACATTACTGCGTCATCTATGTGATCTGCATCACAAGGTGTCACTTTCCAAGCTTCAATATTGCCGACAAGAAGTGACCTACTTAGGTCATCTCTTATCGAAGGAGGGAAGGAAACTGACCCCAGAAAGAATTCAGGCAATAGCGAAATTGAATGTGCCAAGAACGCAGAGAGAAGTACGCGCTTTCTTGGGCATCACATCGTACTGTAGACAGTGGATTCCAAATTTTTCGTTATTAGCCAAACCCTTATTGGCACTAACGTGTACAAATACACCCAATCCCATTCCTTGGTCTGATGAGTGTCAGAAAAGTTTTCTCGAATTACGCACAGCATTATGTTCGGCCCCTGTGTTAGGCAACCCCAACTACAGTAAGCCTTTCACATTATACGTCCACGAGAAGGAGGGCTGTGCATTGTCTGTACTGACTCAGTTATACGTAGATAGACAGCGGCCATGCGCCTATTTTTCGTCAACTTTGGATCCGGTAGCACGAGCATTGCCAAGTTGTTTAAGGGCCACAGCAGCAGCAGCTGTTTCTATTCGACAGTCTGCAGGTCTAGTAATGAATAATACACTAATCGTGATGGTCCCGCATGCAGTAGACACGTTGTTAAATAGGACCAAGACACAGCACTTAACTAGTGCTCGACTGTCCAGTTATGAATTGACGCTACTAGCAAGCCACGTGCACATAAAAAGGTGCAGTACCTTGAACATAGCCACATTGTTACCAATTACAGAGGAATCGGATGCTTCAGAACAGCACGATTGTTTCCTCAGAACAGAGGAAGAGACGAAAGGGAGAGTTGATTTATTCGACACTCCTCTTGCTGAATGTGATGGTACATTGTGGGTGGATGGTTCCTGCTTTAAACTCCCAAATGGTAACGTGACTACAGCATATGCTGTCACAACTTTGCACACAATCATTGAAACTGCGCGAATACCACATGGTTCAGCTCAAGCCGCTGAACTCGTGGCACTGACGAGAGCATGTGTGTTATCTAAAGGAATGAAAGTGACTGTCTATACCGACAGCCAGTATGCTTTTGGAGTGGCTCACAGTTTTGGACGATTGTGGAGAGAACGTGGGTTCCTGACTTCGCATGGAGCCAAGATTCAGCATGGTCAGTTGGTGAATGAGCTTCTTGAATCACTGACGTTGCCCCTGAAAGTAGCGATCGTGAAATGTAGTGCACACAAGAAAGTGACTGATGATGTTGGTCGTGGAAATGCATTCACTGATGAAACTGCTAAGGACACTGCAAAGAATATGATGAGCCGAATGTATGTTGCGAGCCCAGAAAGATGGACTGGTGATGTTGGAATATGTGAAGACACAATAGAAAGTGTGAAGTCCATCCAAGCTGAGGCCACGGAGAAAGAGTTAAGCATGTGGAGAGAAAGTACAGGGAGAATGGATGCAAATGGTTGTTGGATTGAATCGACAGAGCAACAGAGATGGTTGTTACCCGATGCATATGTGCCTGCAGTGGTTACAATGGCTCATGGGATGGCCCATATCAGCGCGAAAGGGATTTGCGAGTTGTTGGCCCCAGTGTGGAAGAATTCAGGGATTCCCAAGTGTGCAGAGAATGTTGTCAAGAATTGCATGGTATGTCTGAAGCACAATCCTGGTAGGGGAACCCCAACTCCAGCTGGTCATTTTGCACCTCCTACGTATCCGTTCGAGGTTTTGCAGCTAGATTTCATACACATGGAGAGGTGCAACAACTTAAAATACGTGCTCGTGGTTGTTTGTGCCTTCTCAAGATGGGTAGAAGCCTATCCCCTAAGGGACAATACTGCCTTGTCCACAGCGAAAGCCCTTGTGAAAGAGTCCTTCCCCAGGTTCGGAATGCCTAGAATGGTCTGGTCTGACAACGGAAGTGAATTTGTGGGTTGTGTGATGAAAAGAGTGTGTGAAGGGCTAGGCATTAGGCAGAAGTTCCACGCTGCAAATCACCCCCAATCAGCTGGATTAGTGGAATGTTACAATGGCACGCTTAAACTTAAATTGGCCAAAATCCAAGCGAGCACAGGTCTTAAATGGCCTGACGCTCTACCCTTAGCACTCCTATCCACCAGAATGACTGTGCATTCGCGAATGAAACTCAGCCCCTATGAAGTAATCTTTGGTCGGCCAGCCAACATATGGGGAGTGCCTAGACCCACGAAGTTTAGCGAGCTGCAACACCCCATTTTGCTTGACTATTTGTATGAATTGACGGCTAAATTGCGTGTTTTATATCAACAGGTTCACAACACCTTGCCTCCGGTCTCTGAGACACCGGGTCACTCCATTGACCCCGGTTCCTGGGTGCTTGTCCGAAACTTCCAGAGGACAAGAAACGACCAGCCCAGATGGACCGGGCCTCACCTCGTCCTCCTGTCTACAAGGTCGACCGTTAGGGTGGAGGGGAAGACCAATTGGGTCCACGGGATCCATTGTAAGAAGATACCCTTCCCTCTGCCACATGACCAATGGGTCCGGAAAGGAGGCACTGACTCAGAGCGCACAACTGATGAACGTGTAAAAGAAGCTAAACGTGATTGTAAGAGTGAGAACATTTTCCAAGAAACTGTGCCACCACCAGAACAATTGAACTCTGTGGAACCTGAACTACTATTTCTGGACCAGACAGCACCCGGGAAAAGACGCTACAATTTACGACCAAGAAAAACAGACTAAAGTAAAAGTGATTTATTTTATGATCCGAGAGAAAAACCTGTGGACTAATAAAAAATGCGTTTTTCCCAAATACTATTTTTGAAAGTGCAGATTCTCCCATCTAGGTAACTTGCTTATTTTTGTTTTTTTTGAACCGCCATCCGGGTTCCGCTGCTAGGGTCGCGGTTGATTAAAGACTTTTGGGTGCAGCTGACGACGATAGGTCGCTGGTTCCGGTTAGTCCAAGGGAGCTGCCCTAGACTGACGGAAGCATCCTTTAGCAGAAACAACCTACCGCCGCGGGCAGCACCTTAGAGAGGATGGAGTTTCCTGATGTGGAGAGGCCTGCCAAACAAATGAACTTTATGCAGAGACTTTTGAAAACAATGACGAAGAAAAACTTTATAATAATGTGTATTTTTATGCTATTTAGCGTAATGGTCTTTTTGATAAGCTATGTTTTATTCTCTTTTCACGTGACATTTGCGCCCACTACATCACCCATACCTCCCCCTACTGTTTCCTCTCATTCTTTCCACCCTTTGCCTGACCACGAATCAAATAGGAGATTAGAGTTCATTAATAACTCCTTCGTTCAGTTATTACACCAACACCAACTTGTAATGAACACAACTAACTGTTGGGTGTGCGGTCTCATGCCCCACACCACGGATAGAGGTATCCCCTATTTGGTCCTGCCATTTAGTCACAATGGGTCAGTATGGGCATATAGGACAATGTTCATATATGCACGAGAAATCCAACCCCTACGTTCTGTAAAAGACAACCTCAAGACTAGCGCCCTAGTCAAGGGTATAGTTGACATGATCAAGGAAGTAACTTCTTACGAAGATACCCCGGATGATGAGATACTTGCATATGTAGGTTGGAATGTGACCGGATATGGCACTACATTAGGTGAGAAACAGCAAGCCAAAAGATCGTCCCCTATCTGGATCGTACCCCATCAAGGTCACCTGTGTCTGCAGGGTATTGGCAGGAATCCCAGAGCTCAGCTAGGGAAGAGTGTCTGTACAGAAACGTATGCTTTTGGATCTCAGACTTCCCCTGCCTTTTTAGCCGCTAAGGGTACTTATTTCATCGGCCATGATAGAGCCTATACATGGTTGCCCCCTGACTTCTCGGGCTCATGTTTTGTTTCATTCCTGTTACCTCCCACCTACACAGCAGCGGCGGATTACCATCGGACAAGGGTAGTTAGAGGTGTTTTGAGTAAAGAAGACACTGCAGGTCAAGAATTTGGTGACTTTGCAATGGGTTTCCTGCCGTTCTGGGGAGCCATGGCTAACAGCAGAAACATAAGGCAATTGACAAGGGTAGTTGAATCCACCGTGATTGAAACTGCTGGTGCCCTTAGTAACCTGACTGCTGAGCTCCAGTCGGATCGACTGATGACCCTTCAGAACCGGGTCGCTTTGGATGTAATACTTGCGGACCGAGGTGGAGTATGCAAATTGATCCAGTCCAGTTGTTGCATTTTTATTCCAGATAATGCTCCGACAGTGTACGGGGCCATCTCCAAACTACATAAGATTTCCGAATCTATTCATGTGGATAAAGGAGATTGGTCGTTAATGGGATGGTTCTGGGAACTAATATCTGCCTGGGGATGGAAAATTCTGATGGTCATTGGGATGGTCTTAGCCATTCTTTTCCTGTTCTGTCTATGCATACAGTGTGCTCCTGCAATATGTGGCCTCTGTGTTACATCATGTGTAAGGAAGCCTGTGTCAAGACATGAGCTCAGCACTAGAATGATGTTGCAGCAACATCTCAATGACTTTAGGAATATAGATCTGGACTCAGATTAACATGAGGATAGATTAATTGCCTATGTAAGGGCAAAAGGAGGGTCTGTGGTTCTGAAAAATCTGGATCCATATAAAGTACTGAACTCGAGAATAAAAACTTTGTCGAAATAGGACGAATTTGGTATCAAAAGACCGAGAATGACGAGTACATCAAGTACATGTATTTCCGGCGTATTCGAGTGACGATTTCACCTCGAAATCGCCATTTGCATTCTCTACCCTTAGCTACATGTTGCCCTTTACATAGGCCTTAATCCAGTTGAATTTGATTCCACAAGGACACATACTCCTTAATCGACTTCTCCCTGACCCCAGTACAAGTTAGAACCATTGCCCCAGGCCGAACTCGTTAGGTCAGTTCCCTCCCAGTGGCCGAGCAAGAGCGCGCACACCTGCCATATCTCGCTCACATCTTTCTCCACTCCTTTTCTTCACTTGCTTTATGATGGGGAGGTGACCGTTTTTATTAGGGGTCCAGCGATATCTGATGAAATGTTGGGCCTTGCCGGATGATTTGTTATGGGCAGCACGACGTGAAATATGTACATGTCATCATGACTCTGCTTTTCTTTTTGTAATCAGTAACCATAAATGAAATACCACGAATCCAAGGAATGTTTTGCCCAAGGCTGAATATTATGTATAAGAAGAGAAGCCTAACTTCGTGAAAGTGTGCAGTCTCCTGAATATACTCGAATTGTACTTCGAGGACCCTGTCACCTTGGTTGCAGCCAATAAACTAATCTTTGACTTCACCTAGAAGACTCTGAAGTTTCTGTAGGTCTGACTCAGGAGAACCCGAGGTCTCTGGGTGTTGATCCCCTGGCACCGCTGGGTTACCGGTTCTGTACCGGTTCTTAAAAACCCAGTACCTCAATACATGCCTCTATGAACAGAAAGGTAAAAAAATGTGGGAGCTGGGGAGTCGCATTTGGGCTCCACTTACAGAATGGAGGGAGCAAATTTTATTTTTTTTAATTTTTTTAATACAGCCTTCCCTGGTCCGAATTTTAGTAACTTGTATTAACTTGTAGAGTCTCGGTTTTATTGTTAACATCATTCTATCCTGTGGTCAATATTCTAATTGTGCTGAACTTGTAATCGTATATCTCCTTTTTTATCCTGGACTTAGATTGATATTGAATGCTATGAATAATGAATTGTATTTGTTCCTTGTTTTTACTCTTTGTAACGCACCAGAAATTCTTAATAAAAAAAATAAAAAAAAGAAAGGATACAAGGGGCTTATGCAAATACTTCCTTGCGACAAGCTGGGACACTATCTTGATTGCACCCCAAGCCGTCCTCTTGCACACTGTGGAGTTCTCAAGAGTAGCACTAACTCCATTGAGGCAGCACGCTCTCCATATGCCCGCCTCTTGCAAAGCGAACCGACTACTTTACACTGACTGCTTCCTTTCCCACCACGTGATGTTGCCTTGCGAATGGATGTATGTTTAAAAAGCGGGAAGGTACGGGCCTGTTCAAATGTTCTAGGTTTGCTGTTTTTTTTTATCCCCAATTGGTTTGAATTGAATCTCCTTATTGCTTATTGCAGGGGAGAGGTGTGGCGCCGCGGCCAGGGCGACTGACGCTGGAATCTGGGGACCACAGTTCGATCCCCGGCTCCGGCGGCAGGGTAGCCCAGCACCATGTGACTCTGGGCAATAGCTCGCTTAATCTTCCCGACGGCCCCCAGCGCCTAGAGACCCATACGGGTGATTGTGCGCTTTACAAATGTGGACTTTACTTTGACTTTACTTATAGATAGCTGAACTGTCCTGAACTCTGTCAAATCTCCCTGTATAGCATTATCCTTTGTTTATCACATGGACTTCACCCTTATGATTAAACCAGCTGGTGTTATCATACTGGACACATTGTACATCACTGTCTATATCTATTGCAAGCTGGAGCTGATGATGAATCAGCTGTGATTGTAATATACATGTTACAAACATTGAAAATCCTCAATAAAAGATTATTTTTTTTTAAATAGAGAATTACCATTTGGAAACAGTACATCTTGAAATACACTGTGAAGACCCATTTGTTGACAACCTCTTTTTTTTCTACCATGAACAGTTTAGAGTATATTCCTGAACCTTGTTCCTCTTTTGAGACCGAGGGAATTGCCTTTGTCATTAGAAGACTTCGTACTGCCTCCCACAGGACAAAAGTCTGGACAGGAGTAGGGATGAACACCCATTCTGGTGGACGCAAGCACAAGTCTATAGAGTGTACTTTCCTTGACTATCGTCACAACCCACATACCTGTCACATCCCAAAATGCAAGCTTCCAAAAAGTCTTGGATACAACTTCTTACCAGGAGAGCTTTGCCAGAAGTACAGCTATTTCTGGTTGGAAGGATGCTTGCTAGCATTAGTTTTATTCCAATCCTTCTTGGGCTGGAATTTTCTCCATCTTTTTGACTGTTCGCGTGCAGAAGAGGAGTTTGACATGCTCATATAAGGTAAAGCATGCTTATGATACATAAAGACTTTAGTGACCATACAGTCAAGCTGCTCCGCAGACAGTTTTGCTCTCTGGAAAGATATTTTAAGGAGTGTGACCTTGGAAGAATTTTCTGTTTTCCAGTCCTGTACCCAGATCTGTCTTCTGGACAAAATGGATCTGCCTGCTGCCATTGCAGAAGCTCTGAGGCCATCACAGGAGATGTCTGACAAACAGCTTGCATGTAACTCCATGTTGGGTAACATGTTAGAGACATATCCCCTCTCAAACTCTTTGACCAGTGCTTGTGCTCTGTAGGCAGCATAGATTCCGCATAGGTCTTCTGTAGGGCTGCTTCTGTTTTCTTGCCCATTGAATCTGAGACTGTACAGTCCTCTGGACAGACTGATCCTTGCCAGTCAGATTAAATCAACCTTCACACTGCGAGGAAGGACTGATTCTGCATTCTCTAACATATACATTTTTTAATGAACCTTGGTATCATAAAATTATCCAAATCGTTCAAATTTCTTAACATAAGAGTTTTTATCTTGTAATGAAGAGAAAGAGTTGGTCCTGAATGTCCTGCACACTGTGGGAAAAGGAAGACAACTCATCCTCTACCGCGTCGCATGCAGGGAAACCCAGATTGTATTTGAGATGGGACAGAATACGATCCATTTCCTCCTTTCTTACATATTTGCCTTTTCGTGTTAGGACCAGAGATTTGTGAAAAAGAAGAACTGGAAGATGTGGAACTGGCCCCTCAACATACACATCCCAGGACCTCCCCACCTTACCTAAATCACCGATAGTTTAGCTGCTTCACGCATATGATGGTTTTGTTGATGTGTGCCAGCAGGGATCCGTGGGTGAAGGGGGGGGGCAAGGAAGGGGACTAATGGGTGTTAAAAACATTGCCCCTAGAGTAATGAAGGACTAACACCACTTGAAACTGGCAAATAAAACAGAAAAGAACAGGCAGGGACCATTTTAGGGCTGGAGAGAGATAAGAAAGGCCCTGCTGCTGGCATAACCTTAATTCACACAGCTCCATGCGTTCCTCAGAATATTAAGGGGCCTGGGCCCAGCTAGCCCATGCTCAAGGCCCACTCTGATCACAACCAGTATCCCTCAGATTGAGAGTCTCACCATCTCAAATAGGCACCGACCTGCCCCGCACCGGAGGCTTTGTTTGAACTGTAAAATCCCTTAAACAGCCGGCCGAGGCAAGGTTTTCCCAGGTTCGGAAAACACACTTTCGTGAACAGATCATTTTATACCAGCAGGGAGCTTCAGCTCACTGGGCTATCTTGCATATATTGCTTAGGTAGGTATAGCAGGGAAACAGCATTGGAGTACAACAAACCAGAACTTCTGTGAGAAATACGAATCTTCATTGAATTGAAGGAGCTTTCCCTATAGTGAGAGGACACTGTACTGCTCATTTTGCTCTTCTTGTTCACACATATGTTCCGGGGAAATAAACAAGCATTTGCAATGCAATAGGTCTTGCATTTATGAGCGTTGAGCTAGTGGCATTGTAAACTACAATGCCTTTTATTTATGTTTTTTTTTAAAACAGATAAAAGGCATTGTCATTTACAATGGCAACAGTTTAAACTCTCGCAAATGCAAGACCTATTGCATTGCAAATGAGTTCAGCGCACGTGCTATAAAACATTTTTTTTAAAGCGTTAGGAAAGAGCGTGTGCTGCCTGCAACAGCAGGCAGGACAAAGCTGTTTGAGCAAATAGCTGTGGGAAGCTATAATTAAAGCCTACTGAGTAACAACACTTGTAATAAGGGGTGTTGCCATGGGAGGTTACAAAATGAGACAAGGCTGTACTAAGGAGGGACTACTAAGCCTATTGACCAATGAAAAGCCACAGTTTACAGTGGAAAATGACACAAGCCCATGAAAAATATGGGCGGAGCTTCAAGTCCATACCTGAATACAGCATGCCTCGCAGAGCAGTGCATGCGCTGGCCAGGCTTGACCTAAAAAAAAGTAAATGCACTCCCCTCACAAAAACCCTAGAAACAACTTGTATCAATCTACAACTGCAATAAGTAACTGAACTGATAGTCCTTTTGTTTAAAAAAACATAACTTGAGGTTCTTTTAGCTGCGTGAACTGCTGCATAGTTTGTACTGAATGAGTCTGCATTCTAGAGGGGGGGGGGGGGCACACGGTATCTTTGCCCCTCCGCTGAGCTGATTTGTATTTCTGTTCACGGCAGATAGTGATTAAATATATGCAGTGAAAGCTGCAAAGCATTGATAGAATCTTCTAGCGAATGCCCCATGCCTTTTACTGACTTCCCTTACTGTGCTGTAGTTCGCACTTGTCAATCACACGTTGGCAACTGCACGTGGGTCTTTGAAACGTGCTGCTTGCTTGTGCTGAAGGAGCCTGCCCTCTAGCGACAAGACAGAGTTTTGCATCTCTGTTTCTTCCGAATCCTGTGCTGACAGGTCCCTTAAAACATGACCACGTCAGATGTTTCTCTCGAGTACTATTGATTGATGCTAGCTGCATAGTTTCAGGAGTATTACAAATATGCTTTTTGTGGCCAAATCAGTAACTCCAGTTAATATTCTATGCTCTCACCGTTGAACAAAATACGCCTGTTGTACTCATTTTATAAGTTACTATTTCAGGATAATTTTATTCGAGCCTGCCAGTACGCCCGAATGCACATTATATAACAAACACCACGACGTGTCAGAATCCAGCCGAGTGTGCCGTGTTACACGTAAGCCAACTTCACTCCAGGCGTGTTTCTATGGCAGGCAGCCAGGAAGTGAACTCTCTCCAGCACGCCTGCATTCCTGCTCCTTCCGTTCACCTTGAGGGGGCTGGGAGCAGAGGCACAACAAGGGTCGCCTGGGCCCTAATGCAAGAAAGGGCAAAACGGGCCCTAGCACCGCAGGGTGGTAATGAAAGCCACATTTATAGTACTCCCCTGGACCTGAGTGTCACTGCACCTGCTGCACCAATGGTAGCTAAACGTCTCCAAGTTCCTTATTCCTTTTTCCTCTCTCCTCCCCATCTTTGTCCCTCCCTCATGCCTATCTCCCTTTCTTGCTCTCATCTCCAGTCTTCCCTTCCTGTCTCTCACTCGTTCTTATTGCCTTTTACTCACATCACTCCCTGTAAACACTCTACTCTCCTTCTCTCTTCTCTAATGCTCCTATATTTTCTTTCCTATATGTATCCTTTCCTTCCCTTCCCTCCCCTCCACATCCTCTAGTCTATCTCCTTCATCTTTCTTACAGCTGTATCTTGTCATTTTTTTCTCTCTAAACCTGCTCCTTCCTTCGTTTCCTGGCATTCTTATTTCAGTCCCCTTTCTCTTCCCTGTCCTCCATTTCCATTTTTTTTATTCTTATCTCCTTTTCCCCTTCTGCCTCTTTTTCCTGTCCCTTCTATCTTTCCCTCACCCTTTCATTCCATCTCCTCTCCATTTCTTCATACCGCCCCCCCCCCCCCCGTCCCCTTTCCCTCAGTTCCCCACCACGCCCTCCGCAAAAAAAGTAAATACAATGAAAGGCCGCAGGCGGTGCTGTGTTTAAAGGATTAGAACGCTAACTGCAGTGGGCAAAAGGAAGGGTGGGTGGGGGTGTGTACTGCTGGGGGGCATTTTTTTCTCTTTCTCTAAGGCCCATGACACACTGGCTATGTCACTGATGCGACTGGACCAAAACATGGTTCATGTATTTTTCAGGAGGTTTCATTTTTAAGACCTGGAACAGAGATTAGACAGTGCAGCAATGGAGGGGTGTTGAAATGCGCGCTGGGAGGTTGACATTGATTGCCGAAGTCGAATCTTGGCCAAACATGAGTGAAGCTAAGATGAATCTCAGTAATATGAAGGGAAACCATAAGTTTGTCTCTGCCCTTTATAGTAAGCTGGAGGTAGGGGTTCCTTGGAATGTTAAAGGTGCCAAAAAGAGTATGTTCAATGTAAAAGTGCACTTTGCATTCCTTTTACATCTTGGAAACAAATTGTAAGGCACCAATCAGAAGTGGTGGTTTGCTCACTGCGTACATCAACATAGAGCATATTGACCTGAGGTCGTACTCATAGTCTTCATTACTCTAAGTCAAGGTCTTCCTCAATACAGTCCTTACACAGTGGCGGCTAGCATGTATGGAGGTTGAGGGGGCGGGTATGGAGGTTGAGGGGGCGGGTAACAGAATTTTTTAATAAAATAAAGTAAAACTATCTTACCTTCCTCCTAAGACGTGATGTCGTCCTTCTGTCGTCTAGCAGGCTCCTATGCAGCACCCAGCAAACTCCCCTAACATTCCCGGCGCTGCTCTCATCAGCATGAGAGCAGCCCCAAGATTAGAGGGAGCAGCCTCAAACAACACTCACAAGAGCACTTGAGGCCTGTGCTTTCTCTAACCCTCCTGTCTAAGACAGCTAGGTTAGAGAAGTTTAAAATGCGCATGTCTGGCTGGCCACAGCTCCCTGCTGCCACTTGGCAACACTGGCCCCGCCCCGTACTGACACTCAGATCTGGACGGGTTGATTGCTGATAAATAAAATGGTAAAAAATAAACTTTATTACTGTTTTATTTTTCATCTCTGGCCTGGGGATTTTCTTAGTGGGGCGACGTTCCTCTGCTAAAACGGAGGAGCCGCCCTTGTTTCACATCCTGACAGGGCATTGCTCAATATGCAAGGACTGTTCGAGGAATGTCCAGTGGCGTAACATTAGCCCCTCCAGTGCGGGGGGGGGGCAAGCTCCTCCCTCCGGCACTGTGCACGGGCGGCGGGCCCCTTGACCTGAGAGCTCCCAACTGGGTCCAGATCCTGGGGGCCCCTCCATGTACTTTGCAGGGGATCCCCCTTGTTTCCTTATGCCACTGGGACTGTCATCAGTTGGCTGTACACATGGAAGCTAAGAGTACACACACCGACTCCCTGTTGCCGCACACAAAGGAAAATAATTGAAGGAATATTAGACTGTGACTCATGTGAGCAGGATTAGAGCTGATAAGTAGAGCCGTCTCCAGGGCAGGCTAAGTCCGACTGGACTCTGCGTCAGCAGCGTCATCAGCACTACCCTCCTCCCGGGAGCCACCTGCGCTGTGTGAAAACAATTCTCATTCGCCCTCTTTATCTTTTGAAAAGCCCTGGGCGGCTTTAGGATTGTTGGGCAGGGCCGGACTGAGAATCAAAACCGGCCCTGGCAAAGTGCTCGGCCGGCCCCCTGGGGGTGCGACCGAACTCTTTGCCGGGGCCGGTTTTCAGCCGTTTTTGTTACAGGGCCGATTTTGCAGCTATGCTGCAAAAACGGCCCTGTACCAAAAACGGCCCCCAGGGCCCAAAACCGGCCCCCACCCATGCTGTGCACCGGGGGATTGCCCGGTGCCCGCAACGGCCAGTCCGGGCCTGTTGTTGGGGCTTTGGGCGAAGTGGAATGTGCAAGGCCCCTCTAATTTACATAAGTGACACCATCAGGGCTCCTGAAGCTGCTTTGTGCAGACTGTACCTGGGCTGCAGCTCCCCTCTCTGCCACCCATAAGCACCTCTTGAACAGCTCATATTGGGCTGAAGGTGTGAGAATAGCTTGGGGGCTGAGAGTTAAAACTGTGCAGACTGTAAAGTGCTGACAATGGGTGTCCAGCAGTGTCTCTCACTGGGCAGCCAGGCAGGAGGCCTAATTACAGGACAAAATCCATCTCCTTGCAACTGGCACAAGATGAAGTGTCCCCCTACCCTAGGCCTCCCCACACCATCCTGGAGAAGCCCAGGGAGGGGGCCCCCTCCTGTAAGCCCAATTACAAACAGACATCTTTCTTCAATGGGATAGGAAAGGGGCACAAGAGGTTTGGTGGTGTGTTACACTGGTGGGGGCCCCATATTGGTGGGCTGAGAGCGAGGCCCTGGGCAGCTGCCCAGACTGCCCATGCTTAGCGCCAGCCCTGCTGGGCGGGGTAGGGAGGACGTGAGGGGACAAGGGGAATGAGAGTCATGGAAAGAAAAGCAGTCATAGTGCAGCCATGGGCACCAGCACTTTCCAGAAACAGTGTTTAACCCCTTCGGCGCTGATGACGAGCTCAGCTCGTCATCAGTTGCGCCGCTCGCACGCTGATGACGAGCTGAGAATCTTTCCATTCTAACATGGCGGCTGCCATTACCTGACGCACCACCTGACCTCCACGTAGGGGCGGGCCAAACGCCGTTTCCAAGGGCGCCTACGACTAGATATGGCGCCCGCTACCGAGCTCCCCTATCTATCCGAGCTCGGCGGCGATGGGTAGGTCGTACTGCTGGAACACGGGTAGTTCGAGGTAAGGCGATCTATAGTCACATACCGGGGGAGTCCACCATCACTCCTGTTATGAGTTTACCGACCACGGCGCCACAATACTAGGGCCGTTCCTTGCCTTCGTTTGCTTTTCCTTGATTTAAATAAAATATATGCTTGGCGCTACAATACCAGTGGGCTGCGATCTCGGCGCGACAATACTAGTGGGCTTTGAATCAATTGTGCTACGCTTTCCTTCGACGAAAACACATGCCGGGCATTACAATACCAGTGGGCTGTGATTCACCTGCTCCTTACCAGCTGACAATACCAGTGGGCTGGGATTCATTTGCCCTTTGCTGTCCTTCGACGGTAATACATGCTGGGCGCTACAATACTAGTGGGCTGTGATTCACCTGCTCCTTGCCTCCCTTTTACCAAAATACATGCCTCTTCCTCCTGCAGCCACATCTGAAGGCTCTCCCTTGATGTTCAGAAACCGCCGAACACTCATGTAGTATTTGATTCTTGACCCTAAGGTGAGACAGATGTGTGCCTGCTATGTCACTTTCCACATTGAGTGAGCACTTGTAACAATAGATGTGCACCAAGAAAGAAGTTAACTGAGTTTCTTATTAATATGCTGCTGTATTCTTATTTTTCCTATTCTTCCTTACCTCGATGTTTTTATTAAATTGTTTTTAATGTAGAGCACCTTTCGAGCACATATGGTTGGTGCGTTGTGTTTACGATACGCTGCCAACACTCAGCGGTGGTTCACTGAAGCTGGTTGTTACCTCACCATCACCAGCATGACACACTATGTGTATTTCCGGCTTGATCAATTGTGTGTTTTGACTTCAACTCATTGTTATTAACCCTGTACTATTGTTCTTATTCCCTAATTTAGGCATATGACAACACTACAGAGGTAAACAAGACACACAACATTTGTATTTTCGCACATGACACTAGCATGCTGTTGAATGACTGCAATTTTTAGAATCTCCACACCTGATAGGTCCTGATGAATCGCGGGGAATCTCCTGATGCGAGAAACATGTTGACCAATCTCTTTTCCAATCTCATCTAGGGCCACTGTACTTAACATAGTGACACCCAGTGAGTTGGATCCACGTTTTTAACCGTAGCGGGAGACCCCCAGAATAAAGGAGTGTCTTTGGTACTCCCTACTACATTTTAATCACTCTCTAGGCTACCTGCCCTTTTTCCCACATACCCGCACTTCACCATAAGGCAGTTGGTTTTAAAAGATCTCCGCTAAAGAGCCCCTCTTTGAGGTGAGCCCGTCGGGGATTGCACCGCCTCCCCGACGAGGAGCAACGCCGATGATGAAGCATGACACCCATTCGGGTGTGTGAGGCAAATATATCCAACATAATGGATACCCAAGGGTGCCATATTTACACCCCCGGTCACGCCAAATACATATAATTTCTTCACTCAGGAACAGTTCAGCAACCTATTTTGTTCCCAGACGAGCTGAGCTCGTCATGTAACGTAGCACAAAAATAGCCACAGCGCGCATGCGGTTAAATGCACTTTTCCCTGGATCCCCCTCAAAGGTCTGCGCCCTGGGCGTGGGCTCAGCTCGCACGTGCTAAAGGCAGGAATTGCTCCCAAGCTTTTCTGCTTCCTACCAACTTCTATTCGCTCATTCGCGCGGAATGGGAAACTGAGCGTCAATGCTGCTGCTCTCATTCCCAGCGGAGGAAATGATGTCACCTATGAACATCCCCGCTCGAGAGGAAACACATTTTCTTTGGAAGCGTCCACAGTGATTCAAACTTTTTAAAAAGAAGCTTACATCTTGAACTTATTCCGATGCTGCTGCCATGCTTTCTAGGATACGCCCGCAACTAGGAAACAGAAGGTGTTCACCCGTCTCCAAATGTTATGTATTTTCTGGGCTAGCTTCAAGTTTAAAGATCCATTAATGCATCAGCAGTGGTGTCGGAGTGAACTTAAACCCGTGACTGGGAATTTCTGCATGTTGACCAAACTGTATATACACTTTTTACAGTGGCTCGCCAGGGATTCCAGGGCACAGCCACCCTGCCTCCTGTGAGGCCCATTATTGTGCACTCTGCCTCTTGGAACCCTAACATTATTTACATTTTTTTGGGGGGATCTTGACCTGAGAATCTACTATGTGTATATATGTATATAGAGATAACTCTAATCACTAGTATATGCAGTAGACAATTGTACACTCTACCATTCCTATGTGACTCTTAGAGTATATCCATTTGTATCTCTTCCTTGAGTGACTTTACTATTTGTACATTTGCAATTTTTATTTCTGTTTGTATCTCTTCCTTGTGTGACTTTACATCTTGTACATTTGCAATTTTTTCTGTTTGTATCTTTTATGTAACGCATGTAATCCTAAATCCTTATGTTTTGCTACTGGTTCTTATTTAAAGCGCTCTGACACCTTCGGATAAAGTTTGTGCTATATAAAATTGCATTAAATAAATAAAATAAATAAAACACGTAGTGCCAACCCTCTCGGCCTGTCTCCAGGCTCCTATGACAGGAGGAAGAGGGGGCTGGGAGAGCTGAGGCACAATCCAGCTATAGAGTGCACACAACACTTAACAGGTGGGTGTCTGGACTGCACATGGGCCGTAGTTCAACTTTGGTCCCTTTATACAGAGAGAATCCATTTTATTTAGCACACATACCGTGTATGCCTCAGGTAGGACATTATGGGGCAGTTTTACTATTTTTTCACGTAGCGCACTGCAGCCGCCGCAAATGCTGTGCTGCGCTACGTGAAAAGGAGAGCGGAGGAGAGCACCTTATTTACTAAAATAAGGCACTCTTCTCCTCTCTCACCGAAATCAGCTTCCGTGAGCCTTGAGACACCTTTGCGCCATAGTGCATCAGGGTCTCCGTGAGTCTAGCATAGGTTTTGTACTGGAATGAACCTTTCCAGTACAAAATACTCAGCACAGACTCACTTTAACAAGTTTTCCACTTTGTTTGTGTGCTGTACAGTGCAGCACACATGCAATGTCGGAAAAGGATAGAGAAATGAAAGCATTTCTCCTTCCTTGCTCATACTTGAAAAGGGCGCAGTTTTCTCACGCTAAACCCAATCTACTTTGTTTAGTAAATTGGGTTTAGCGTGAGAAACCTTTGGTGGTTGCATGGGAACGCCCTTGCACCACCCTTGGTACGCCCCCATGGCGCAAAGTATGCAAAGCAGCACTATGCGCTGCTTCGCATAACTTTTCTGTTATTTCCAGCGGTGAACAAGTTTAGCGTTGGAAAGTAAATTGGGAAAAAAAGATTTTGCGCCAATTTGCATCACTTTTGTGATGCAAACACAGCGCAAAATCTTAGTAAATCTGGCAGCCAGGGCTCACATCACTGCATCCCTGAGAGGCCACACAGAGCAGCAGGGGAAGTTTCCCCAGCTCTGTCCTACCTTCTCATAGGGCTGTGCTTCCAGTCCTATCAAGAATATGGGATAGGGATTGAGGTCGTTCTGTCCCTTTTCAAACCTGCCCTTTGTAAAGAAGCGAGGATGCAGTGAAGATATATAATCCTTTATTTCCAATAAGTAATAACATTATGAAACAGGTGAACGCCAGGCAGCACGGCTTCCACTCCAGGACACCGATACCAACTGATCCCTGGAGTGGAATCCGTAAGACACTAAGAACATTCTATGACTCGTAGGCTCACGAGCACTTAAATTAATATAAACTATATATAAACATGAATGATAAAAAGAATGTGCTACACAACACCCTTGCTGCTCTTCCTGGCTCCTCATTGTGAATCATGGCTTGCTGGTACCAGTGGTCAGCACCAGATTTCATCGCTGCTGCAAAGGAAGCAAGGTAAGTAAAAATAATCCTCTGTCCCTGTTCATATATGTGGTGTGAGTGGGTTTGTGAGTGATTGAAATTGAATTGGTTTGAGTGAAAGTGTGTAGGAGTGTGTTTGCCAGTGTCAATGAAAGTGAAAGTTAGGGAGAATCTGAGTTTGATATAAAACAGAGAAATCTGCTCTACCTATTTGATTTAAGGAACGCAATACGTCGTTTTGTTAACAGACCACTCTGGCTAGACCATGCTCTCAAAAACTTGCATCATCCAAGTTGATGAAACATCATTTTATCTTTTAATTTTAATTTTTCTTCTTTTCAAGATAAGTAAATAGATACATAAATCATGCGTTTATAGAATACAATATATACAATAGTAAACACCAATGGTTCCCATTCATCTCATACATACAAGTTTATACTCAAATATTCTCATTCAGGGGCGTGGCTTGGACGCCGAGGAGGGATGGCGGCTTTCATGTGAGCTGCGCTCTGCTGCGGACCTCCGTTCGCATACTCTGGACCTCAGCTGTCACCCTAAGGAGCCTAGCCAGCGTTTCCCTTTGTCGGAAGGTGGCATGGACATGTGAGACACTTGGTTTCCTGGAACGGAAGCATTTTGTACAAGTTTTCTATGCCGGTAATTTCTTCTGCTGCTGCGAACGCGGGCGGCTGCCATTTTGTGCCGCCGAGCCCGCGTTTTCGCCGCTACTCACAATAATTACCGATGCGACCTCTTCTCAGCTTGTTTAGTTACTTGCGTGTCCACCAGGGCTTTTTTATTAGTCTTTGGGTGGTATAAAACGCGATAACCTCTGTCAAATTCATGCTGGCACATACACATAATGCTTTTACCTGTCTCCTCATATGGAAAATAGCCACCATTTTACAGACTCTTCTTTTTTTTATATATATTTTTATTAATTATAACACAAGAGTAGAAATATACATATCGGGCATCATTCGATGGAACATATCATAACAGTGAATGGGCAGACCAAATAAGAGAATACACATCAGTTATAGGCATCTGAGAGACATCAATATCAAATTAGAGCCGAGATGAAACAATACAGTACAGAGTGCCTCGAGCGAACATCATCGGATACCGCCCATCCAGAATACAGAATACAAGAATCCAACACTCGACACCCGGATATGAGGAGTATACGATCAGGAGAATATGCCACATCTCTTGCGAAGAAGGGAAAAGGGACACAGAAAGGTCATAGAATAAAATAAAGGAAAAATAAAAAAAAACACCCTCCACCACCCACCCTGCACCCCTGCAGATGGCTACGACCTAACCCCACTAGCAGCGTGCCTATCGCACACTAAACTAAGCCCAAGGAAGGGAAAAGATGGAGGAGGAGAGTCGTGAAAGGCAAATACACCCTCAGTCTCCCGTACCCCCCGCCAGAAGCGATCACCCCGAAATATAGTCAAACCAACATATAGCAAGTTTACAAACCAATCGGGGGAGGAAGCAAAACACCACCCAACTCCCGTCACAATAGAGGTACAATCCCAGCCTTGAATCAAGCTATTTTATCGAACCCAAGCACTCAAGTTCAACCCTGGCCCATACGGTACTTCGTGAGAGTCTTTACCACTCGAACCACCATCACAATTGAAAATGTAGAACAATCGTCAAAGTTCACGTTGGTGTTGCAGGATCGGCAGACGGAAAGATGTTTACGATTTCCACAAAACGAACGAAGAAAAATGTCCAAAGATGTCAAGTCTTTCCAACAGCCACTGAGGAACTCGTAGCGGCACAGAAGACTGTCCATATTCGAATGAGGCGGCAGCAGGATAGAGCAGGGAACGCTGGCGACAAACACGGGCTCGCTGGCTGTGAGTTGGGAGTCGACAAAGCACAGTAAATCCGGGTTATGTCCGGGGACCTCGATCTCAGGCATACATTGCACCGCTGGTACCACAGATAGATCAGAGTTAAGCGAAGAATCATAGACCGGTCCCAAAATACCGTCCACTTGCACGCTCAGTGTCCGGAATACAGCTGCGAACTGTGAATGGAGCGCTCCAATGGCGGCCATAACGGCCTGCAGCGATGGCGTACCCTCCGTCCGCCCCATCTCCTCTCAAGAAGAGGCAGAGCTGGATTCGTACCCCGGA
The DNA here is from genome assembly GCF_964261635.1 of Lissotriton helveticus. NCBI lineage: Eukaryota > Metazoa > Chordata > Amphibia > Caudata > Salamandridae > Lissotriton > Lissotriton helveticus. The sequence continues at coordinate 339,936,586 of NC_136065.1, forward strand.
GGCCGGCTTCTCCGGGGCAGCAGGTCACGCAGATCCAAGGATCACAGTGGGCGCTCTCCGTCGCGGAAGATCAACACCGTCGCCGGCAGCGAGGGCCCCGGCCCGTCAACCCCGGGGCGCCAGCAGGGTCTCCGGGCGTCGGACTCCCGGATACGGCAGACGGCGCGATACGCTGATGTGTTCACGGTGCAGACCGTTCACGATGCCACCACCCGAAAACAAACTGGTTACGGGACACTCGTGGGGACCGGGCTCAGTCCAGGTCCAGCGGCCGTTGTTGATCAACTCCAACCCGGATGAGACAGAAATCGAGGCCCCGGCTTCCACACAATGTTAGGCCGAGAATGGAAACACGGCATATCTTCGTCATCCGATAGGATAAAAACCTCGGGATTGCACCTTTAGAAGCAGAAATACTTCATGAACCCGGGAGTCTGGTGCAAATTCAGGATGAATAGCAGGATATACGAGCTGCTGGCGGAGGTCGACGGAGCCGGGAGCTTACGCGGCCATCTTGGTTGCTGCCGTAGCTCCTCCCCTTTACAGACTCTTCTGATGAGCTTTGGATGTCCTGCAATGTATTGCTTTGATATTTAATGGCTGATACTTTACTATTTTTCATGAATGGCTATATTTTTGCGACAGAAATATAACATATCTTGACTGCACTTATCTTTATACCTCAGGGAATGCTCTCCTTTTCCCCTGTCATTTTTCTTTTAAAAAGAAAAAACAGCTATTTTTGAACTGGTGTTTGCTGAAGTCTTTCGACTGCTTATTTTGGCATTTCTTCGCGTTGCTACACCTGACCAGTCATATCCAAGTGCGTTGTCAGTGTTTTATGCCTAGAACTTATTTTCACTAGCCATCAGCTCAGTATCTATTTTGTATTTTTTTTTTGTTCTTCTCTCTTTTGTCCATTTTCAACATGGCTCATGACTCCAGTAATTCTAAAACTTCTGTGTCTGGAACAAAATCAAAAATACCTAAGAATGACCTGCCTTCGCCTATTCTCTCATCTTCGAATCCTATTTTGGACTCTATCCTGGAAGAAGTGCGTGGTTTACAATCTTTCATGACGGCTACCAACGAAAAACGTAACCAAATTGAAGAAAGATGGGTTGTAATGGAAGGTAAAGTGTTGCAGTTGGAACAACGTGTCAGTGATATTCAGGATGTCTCCTCAAAGATTCCCCTATTGGAACAAGAGATCCATAAGCTGAAGCTTCACGCCGAGGACCTTGAAAATCGTAATCGAAGAAATAATCTACGCCTTTACGGCTTTCCGGAAAATATTGAGGGGCCTGACATGTTAAAGTTTCTACAGAAATTTCTTCCTGAACTTTTGGATCTTCAACCTGCGTCACATACTCTCAACATTCAAAGAGCTCATCGGTTAGGACGTCTTAATCCTAACGCAACTAAACCCCGTGGCATCATTATGCTCTTTCTTGAATTTACTGAACTTATGTTGTGTTGAAGGCTGCTAAGCTTAAACGACGTCTCATATGGTCTGGTCATAACATCTTTATTTCTCAGGACCTCTCTACTGCAACGAATGCCCGACGTAAAGAATTTTTAAATCTCCGTCCACAGATGAGACAGTTGAATATCCAATATGGCATCCTTCATCCGTGTTTTTGTAAAATCACACACAACGGACGCACTCGCTCCTTTGAAGATCCACAAAAGCTTCATTCCTATTTGCAGAATGTCTCCTCATCTGGCATGGACACTAGTACTTGATATTTATCTGTTCCTTGTTCATTTTGTTTTTTCATTTGTACTTTCTACGTCTCCTCTGTAATTTTCTATTCAGTGCTTATTCTCTTCTTCTGAGGTTCTGTTTCATCATCTCCTTTTTCCCGCTCGCTGGAGTCCGTCTCCTCTCTGGCGTTATTGCGCTCCTGCTACTTCGGTTTTTCCTCTCTTTTCAGACCTGGCTCTTATGCCTTGATCTGTCCACTTCTTTTTTCCTTTTCTTTATCATCTTTTTCCTTCTATCTTCTTTTCTTTTCTTCTTTCTTCTCTTTTGGTTCTGTTCTATTCCTTGTGTATCTTTCTTCTTCTTCCTTTCTGTACGGTTTCTTTACTGTTACTTATGGTTTCCTTACTTCTCATTCTCCTCTATTATTATGTTCAATATAATGTACTGCCTTATGGTGCATGTTTTGGGTATTTTATCCGCATGTAGGACCTCTATTTATTGTGTCCTCTTTTGTAAATGTCTCCTTACAGTGTCTCAACTCCAGTTGTTTCCCATCCTCCCTACCTTTCGTCATGTGTAATTTTGTAACGTGGAACGTTCGAGGTCTTGGACAACCTGTCAAACGTCAAAAGGTATTGTCTCACTTATCTAAGCTTAACTCCCAAATCGTTTTCCTCCAAGAAACTCACTGTACAGATGTTGAATCGCTTAAATTGAAAAGACAATGAGTAGGTCAAATTGTCTTCTCTCCCACTGCTAACAAAAAAGGGGGTGTTGCTATATTGTTCCATAAAGCTCTTCCAGTTCAAATTTTATCAACTCAAAATTATGATGATGGACGTTGGGTAATGGCTAAGATTGCAATTCAAAATAAGACATTTGTTTTGCTGAATATTTATGGTCCTGTTCGGCCTGACCCTAAATTTTGGAACGACATTAAAATTCTTATCTCCTCAATTGACTGCCCCAACATTGTGGTTGCTGGTGACTTCAACCAATGGTTAGACCCATTTTCTGACAGACTCTCTTCTTGTAAATTTCAACCAGATAAATCCCACAAATCTTTCGAATCAGCCATTGCCTCGCGTTCGTTATTTGATGTTTGGAAAACCTGTAATCCTGATTCCCTTAAATATACTTTTTTTTCAAATGTTCATCATACCCGCTCTAGAATCGATTACATTTTGGTTAGTAAATCTCTCCTCCCATCCATTCAGAAATCCGAAATTGGTTCTATTTTTTATTTCTGACCATGCCCCTGTTTATGTTGTCCTGGACCTTTCCCAGTCTTTCTCCAAATTTAGCCACTGGAAATTTAATACCTTTCTTTTATCTGAGAAGGATTTCATAAAGGAACTTACTGTTTTTATTAATGAATTTTTTACTTTCAATAACCCGTCTGACACCTCTATTCCCAATACTTGGGATGCTTTTAAGGCCGCTTTTCGAGCTTTTACTATTTCTTATGTATAAAAAAAAAGAAATTCAATAGAACTAAATATGACAATCAATTGCAGAAAATTAAGAATCTAGAACATATATTTTTTACCTCCAAATCCAATGTCGCTCTGCAAGATCTAATTGTCGCAAAAACTGAGCTCAATAAAATTGCCACCAATGAAGCATGTAATACCCTACTCAAGATAAAGTCTAAATACCATGGGGATCAAAATAAAGCAGGGAAAATGCTCGCAAACTATCTAAAAATTAAATCTGAACGCAAAACTGTTGGCCCTATCCTCAATGAATCCATTCATAAACTAGTCTCATCGGATGAGGAAATTGCTGAGGTCTTCCATGATTACTATCAATCTCTTTATACCGATGATACTCATCCCACTTCCCAGAATTCATCATCCTTCTTCAATGGTTTCCCCTCTCCGCCATCTCTTCCTGACGAATTTGACCAATTGGAGAGGGATATTACTCTACAAGAAGTGCTCCAAGCCATTAATTCCTTGAAAAAATCGAAAGCCCCAGGCCCTGATGGGATTCCTGTTGAGTTTTATTCCACTTTCCATTTAATTATTGCTCCTAAATTACTGCAACTTTTTAATTCTTTCATTACTGAAGCTAAGGCCTCTGGGTCCTTTATGGATGCACTAATTGTTATTATTCCAAAACCTGACAAGGACCATTCCCATTGCAAAAAATTATCGCCCCATATCATTAATTAATTATGATTGCAAAGTGTTTGCTAAAACTCTTGCTTCCCGCCTTGATTCCATTATCCCCTTATTGATTAAAACTGATCAAGTTGGATTTGTAAAAGGTAGATTAGCCTCAGATAATGCTCGTATGTTCTCTAATATTATTTCTCTTGGCAAACAATTTAAGAATCCACTTGCAGCCCTATCTTTAGACGCCGAGAAAGCTTTTGACCGCATTAATTGGCAATTTATGTTTGAAACTCTCCAATGGTTTGGCTTTGGTCCCTCCTTAATTTCTTTTGTTAAACTCTTATATTCTTCCCCTCGTGCAAGTATTTTTGTTAATAACCAATTCCCAAGATTTTTCCCATTATCTAGAGGTACAAGGCAAGGTTGTCCTCTTTCCCCTTTATTATTTATTCTTTGCCTTGAACCTTTTTTAGAACGTATTAGGACTAATTCTAGGATTTCTGGTTTTAAACACCTCTCTGTTGAGACTAAAATTTCTGCTTATGCTGATGACATACGATTTATATGGCTAACCCGGTTGAATCATTACCCCACTTTTTGGATGAGGTCAGTTTATACTCTTCTATTTTTGGTTATAAGCTTAACTTATCCAAAACTGAAGTTCTACCTTTGAATTCTATGTGTTACCAATATATGTTCAACAATACTGATTTTTCCTGGTGTCCCTCCAAAATCAAATACCTTGGTATTTGGTTCTCCTCATCCTTGTCTGATACGCTTAAGTTTACCTTTAATGCCCTTTTACTAAAACTCCAATCCTTTCTCCAAACTTGGTCCCCCTTATATCTTTCCTGGTGGGGTAGGCTAGATACTATTAAAATGATGATTGCTCCCCATGTATTATATACTGTCTCCATGCTCCCCATAACAATTCCTAATGTATATTTCTCCCGTTTAAACTCTATTTGCACCAAATTCTTATGGAATAATAAACACCCCCGTATTGCTTTGAGCAAACTTATTCGTCCCAAGAATGAGGGTGGTGTTCGTTTCCCTAACTTTAAAACTTATCATTCTGCCTTTCTGATTAAACAATCCTTTTCCTTAGCTTTTGACTTTTTGGAATCCCCTATTCCCCAATGGGTTCTTTTTGAACGCTCTCTGTTAAAGGACTTTTCCTTCCATCACATTTTTTTCATGTCAAACTGTTCCTTTTTGGTCAGAACCCCTGTTTTAAAATACTCCCAAACGTTGCTTTATAACACATTTTCTGAAGACTCCACTCCTCTTCAATGTTTTTTATCTTCCACTGTGTGGTATAACAAATTTCTTAAATACAAGGGCAAGTCTTTCTACTACAAACATTGGAAGGAAAAGGAAGTCCTATTTGTTCACCAGTTTCTTTCTAACTACTCTATTATTCCCTTTCATGATCTACAAAACACATATCTATTACCTGACTCCTTTTTAAGTGAATATAACATCATTACCTCTTCTATACAATTGCATCTGTCTACTTTTTCTCTACCGTCTGCACCACTCTTTCTTGCCCCCACTTCTCCGCTTTACCCTTTATTTTCATCTCAACGACGTAAAGCTGCACTTGTATATAAGCTATTGTTATCTAATGTTACTGCTCATTCTAAATAACCTATTGAGAATGTTTGGGAAAATGACCTGTCCGTTTCCCTATCTGTTCTGACTTGGGATACGGTATGGTCCAAACTGTTTAAGGTTTCTGCTGCTGCACGTATTACTCAATCCTTGTTTTTTATTTATCACAGAGTTATTATTACTCCCATTAGTATTTGTAAGTTCTCACCCACCTCTTCTCCACTTTGTTGGTCATGTTCTAAGGAAACGGGCACACTTAAACATCAATTATATGAATGCTCATCTGTTTTATCCGTTTGGAACTCTGTTTGGAATATTTGCATGAACATGTTTAAATTGACCACTCCGTTATCATTTTTGACTATATTTTTAGGCTCTTTATCACCTGATTTAGATATCGTACCTTCCAATGCTAGATTGCTTGATCTTTCTATTGCTTTAGCTTTCAAAGTTATTTTATCCTCTTGGAAGGACAACTCAAAACTGTCTGTAATTACCTGGTGGAACTTTATTTGTGATGAACACAGGATTGCTGTTGCTACCTCTACTTCTATTCCTTTAAAAATTCAATTTGATCTTTGGCTTCCCTTTACTACCTATCTTTCTTCTACTTCTTCCTTCCGATGACTCTCTCTTTTCTGTCTTGCAAATATTTCCTCCATACCTGATTTGAATTTCTTTCTCCTTCCTTTTCTGATTCTTCTTCCTTCTCTTTCCTCTTTTTCTTCTCTTTCTTCCAATCTTCTTTCTTCCTCTTTCTTATCATACAGTTTTCTTCCGTTTTGCCTCATGTATTATTTTACTCAGTTTAACATATGTTTTCATATGGCTTGTGTAATGTTATTCGCAAAATCCTAATAAAAATGTCTTAAACAAAAAAATATATATTCTCATTCAAACCACAAATACATACATAACATTCATACCAAACCACAAAGATTCCCTGGCCCCTCTGAAAGCAAGAACGCCTCCTAGATCATCCCCCTCCACACCTTGGTACTCGGAGGAGCTTAGATTAAAAAAGTCAGAATGTAAAAAAACTAGAACGTAGCTGTAGACTTACCTATTCTGCGGAAAGTAAGTTAGGGTATTGTGTGCCACTCAAAGAATACCGCAAACTTCTTATTGAAAACAAAAGAGACTTTCTAGCCGAATTAATAATGCAAAAAACTCCTCCAGGGACAATTTTAAGATTGTAAAATCATTCACTGACCCACTAGCACTTACTCACACCCGCCCGCCCTCACAGAACCTATGCAATAAACTCTCTGAGTTCTTCGAGGAAAAAATTGCTTTGATTTAGGCCCCTTTTCCTAAGTCTCTTGATGTATCCCAGACTGTTAAGGACTATTATCCAGAGCAGGCTCCAAGTATTGTGCTCTTAGAATTTGCTGAACTATCTGTTGAAGTCTCACTCCTTGAATTGAAGAAGTGCAAATCTGGATCTCCGTGTGACCCTTGGCCAGCCAAACAATATAGCCCCCCTGCTGAATTTCTCATTCCCAATTTAAATTTCATTTGGAACTCATCACTTAGACAGGGTACATACCCTGTAGCTTGGAAACATGCCTTCCTTTTGCCCATATTAAAAAAAGCTGATGCTGATCCGGAAATCACTAGTAACTATAGACCTATTTCTCAACTACCTGCTCCTGCAAAGGTTTTAGAGAAACTAGTGTATCACCAATTGGCCGGTTTCATTGAGACTAATGACCTCCGCCATGACTCTCAATCCGGCTTTCGGTCCGGTTATAGCACGGAATCAGCCCTGATTGAAATGGCTGACTCAATACGGTGGGCGGTCGATAGAGGATCTAAGGCAGTGTTAGTGCTGTTAGCTTTATCTGGAGCATTTGACACCGTCTCCCACCCCATCCTCTTGAATCGACTAAAGGATAATGGCGTCCAGGGATCAGTGCTGAACTGGCTATCATCTTTTTTTATCTGACCGCAAACAACAGGTCCGGACCCACCCTTTCATCTCTCCTGTTAAACCCCTTAAGTGGGGTGTGCCTCAGGGCTCGGCCCTGAGCCCGCTTCTTTTCAATGTTTACTTAACCCCCTGGCAGAGCTTATCTCCAGAAATGGGATCAAAATAATATCTTACGCTGATGATACCCAGCTATTGTTCACCTTTAGTGATGTGTCTGCTTCCACTTTTGAACTGCCAAAAGAGTGCCTTAAGAATACTGCGGCCTGGATGAACTGCAACTTCTTAAAACTTAACGCGGATACGACCGAGATCTAATTTTTTAACCAACCTTCTTCTCTCTCTTCAAATTTGTGGTGGCCTGGTGAATTAGGCATTGCCCCTTTACCCAAAGACTCGGTTAAGAATTTGGGCGTTAGATGGGACAAACATCTGTCCCTATCTACGCAGGTTCAAATGGTTTCAGCCGCCTGCTTTGGTAAAATCAAAATTATCAGAAATTTCATTAATTTTCTGCCCATTGCAACTTGTAAAAACGTGGTCCATGCGCTGATAACTTCCCATCTAGAATATGCGAATGGCTTATACCTGGGTCTCTCACTAGGCCTGCTCCGCAGACTTCAGACTGTACAAAACGCTGCAGCCCAATTAGTCTGCAGTGTCCCGTTTCGACACCGCATCTCTCCCTATCTACGACAACTTCATTGGCTTTTCAGGCAGGTAAAGGAAAAGGGCTGGTCTACCTAAGGAGGAGACTCCGTCCTTATCTTCAATCCAGATCCTTACGGTCCAATAACAAACACTTCCTTGCCACCCCTCGGTTCTTAAAAGCCAGAATGGGAGGTAAATCTTTTGAAGTTGGAGCTACTCAGTGTTCGAATAAGTTACCTTTTAATTTACGCTTGATTGATGAGTTCCGCAAGTCTCTCAAAACCAGGCTATTTAGTTGAAATGACTAGCCGTTGCACTTTCACCCGCCCTGCTCTCTGTCTGCTATAGCGCCGGGACACCCCGTTGGGGGTAGCTGTGCGCGTAATAAATTCCTCTATTATTATTATTTTATACTTCAAATCCCCTATACAAGTGAAACATCAAAAGGTGCTATTTATAAACCAAGTCAAATTAATAATGCAAGTTCCAATATGCAATTTATAATTCTAAATATGTGAACAATGTTCACATTATGTGTCAAACAAGCATAAGAACACCTTTTTTTGTTAACAAATAATTGTTCAACTTTGCAAAAGTAAATCAATAAATCATTTATGTAGGGGACAAGTTCACAGCGCCAACGCACGTTTCGGTGTCACACCCCTCTCTTGGGGTATCACCTTCTTCAGGGCGCATATGATGGTTCAAACCAAACGGACCATGGGACCTGAATGAGAATTGGTTTCTCGTCCAATGTAGATACAAGGAAGTAAAAAAAAAATCTGAGTTTGAGTCAGCATGGAAAAAGTAAAAGTGGGTACAAAGGAGTGTGAGTGTGTTAGAAGTAGTGAGTGATTGGAGATTGTGAGAGGGAGTGAATGCGAGTCAGTGGTGTAGTTGGTTACAGTTCCATTAGAGCCAAGAGTCAGTGAGTGTGAAAATGGGAGTACACACATAAGTGAGAATGAGAACCAATGAATATGTTTGTGTGTGAGTGGGAGTAAGTATGATTAAGTATGAGTAAAGAAGGGAATGTGAGTTAGAGTGAGTGAGGGGGAAGAGAGTAAATGTGAGAGCGAGTGAGTATGTATAAGACAAATTTTGAAACACATGGGGTGAACTCCTGGAAGGTACTAGTCACTCCACCAAATTGAAAGATCACCAACCTCCACTGACTTTTTATTTTTGCTTATATTTCCCTAATGCAATTGCCTACCGGGGACTAGCTATTCCTCATTATTCGAGTGGCCTGGTAATCCCGATTTTCCTCATAACAGGAGTTACAAAAGAACCCAGTGTTACAAACGATGTGGAAATAACGCAGCCCCAATATAACCCATGCACCCCCTCTCACTGGGCGTTTCAGATGGAAAAAAGCATCGAAAATATCTGGGCGAGAAACTGATAAAAAATGGTGAATAGCAAAGGGAAATCAGTGCAGTTACCTGGAATTTCCAAGTTAGCCCCCATTTCCCCGGGTACAACTAATGATGGCTCGCAAATCTGCAACCTGGAGTTACCGATATACCCGGTACTGGTAATTGTGTGCATTTATATATATGTACATACATATACAAGTGTATATATATATATATATATATATATATATATATATATATATATATATATATATATATGTCTGTGTATAACATATATATATTATATATATGTGTGTGTGTATGTGTGTGTATGTTATTTATATAGCGTGAACCTATCCAAAATACCGTGGAGCGCTGTACATGTTCAATGGTAAGTTTAATGTTGGAGGATAATAGGAAAGAAAGTTGAGTTGTGGAAGGTTAATGCATTGTGATGTAGTGTTCTTTAAAGAGGTGAGTCTTCACAAGTAACGATGGGTGTGAAATTAAAGCATTGATTAACCTAATGCATCATAATGAGGGCCACGGTAGTGTGCCTCTTGTTTGAACTTAACAGCCACTACTACAACACCGTCACCTTTTTTGGCATCACCTTACAAGCTGGCCATTAAATGGCAAATTAGGTTCAGAGTGTTCAACACATAACTTGGAGCTTTTGAAAGAGGTTCTTTTCAAACCAACAACAACAACAAAGAGTTGATGTGCATTAAAATACATGTTTTACTTGTTAACAACAAGCTTGTGTAAATAATGATTGTAATGTTTCCTTGTTCCATATTATACCTACACACACAGAACATGTATAAAAAAGCAGAAAGAGGTACACTGCCAGAGGGGCATCTTCCCACTCACAACCTTCTACAACAAGGGGAGCACACTGTTTGGCAGCAACCTGCATTATGTCCTGACCTCACTCTCCTGAAATGACATTCCCTTCACAGGTTTAAAAATAAGTTGTCATGGATAGCATGGTCAGTCACTTCAGGAAGATCTGGACTGGGTCGCCCCACAGGCACTCCCCATCCAGCAGCAGAGGTGTTCCTTGCTGCTGGGCTTTCAATGGATGCAGGATCCTTTAACTTTTGTTGGACATGAGGCTTAACAAGAGGCTAGCCACCTAGCCCTTGAAGTCCTTTTTCCACAGGTGGCCACTGCAGGGCAGTCCTCTTTGTGAATCCCTCGGGTTCAGCAGGTGCAGTCCAGTCTTTGGTGCTGCCTCTCTTTGCTGTGTCTATGGATCAGCATGGGGGTCTTTCTCCAGTTCTGTACACACATGAAATCTTCCACAAGTGTGCACAACAGGCATAGTCCTCTTTGACAGTCCCTTGGGTTCAGGGAGCAGCAGGGCCTTCTGCTGTTTTCTTGCATCACCAGCAGTGATCTGAAGACTGTGGGTCTGGGGTGCCACTTTTATGCCACCTTTCGTTTGTTGGAGGAGCGGACATACTAACCAATTGGCAATAGTTCCCATGAGGCTAAATGTGCCACTTTATATAATTTCCTGGATGTTTGGCCACTAAACAACTCCAGGATACCCCTCTCTACCCGAATCCAAGATAGTGCAGGCCTTCTTTCCTTGTGAGGAGCACACCTGGGATGTGCCCAGTGTAATGAGTCAAGTCTCCTATGAAAACGTGTTTGTAACTGGTTTCCCCCCTCTGGGGGTGATGCCAGCTGTCTACTTACACACAGGAGCAGCCAGGTGAAGGTGTGGTAGCCATTTGCGTCATTGAGGTGGTGGCCTCTTTGAAGCGGGGTATTATATGGCCACCGTCTGAATTTCCTCCTTCTGGATGAGGTCACACTTCCTTCCTAATTCTCTTTATTCCCTGTTCCTGGAAGTGTCTCACACTTCCTAGCAGGGTGGCAGTATGTTGTCTTGGGTGACAACTGCTGCAGATAAACAGTAAAGGTTACCAAAGGTTTGGAAAACGAAGTGGTGACTTTCTACTAAAAGGTACCTTAAATCTGATCTCAGCAGAGAGTTGGGTTTAATGTGATAAATAATTTGATATCTTGGTGGTCACAAATGGAAGTTAGCACTCAGCACAGTGGCTAATACAACTCCATGTCAGCCAATGGGACCACTTGCTTTGCTACAGTGAAAAGGGCAATTTCGTCTTTTCACTGTCACAACATTTTAAGCACAACAGGAACGTGCCTTTCATTTTAATATTAAGCTCCCTGATTGGTGGGCTACCAATGCCTTCCCTAGGGGTGGCTTATTAATATTAAAAGTAAGGAGTTGACCTGGCAAATGTTCTTTATTTTGCCATGTCAAGTTTGCAGGTTTAAAGGTGCCTGGCTAGGCTGCAGTAGCAGGCCTAAAGACATGTTATTCCTTGTCATTCTAGCAGGTGGCACAATTAAGTGCTGCAGTCCACTAGTGACAGTGAACTTACTTACCCGGGGTACCTCTTGTACCATATGCTAGAGATTTATAAGTAAGTTAAGTGAGTCAATCGGGGACTAGCCAATGGTACACGTACTTTGAGGGTCAGAGCAAATGCACTGTGGCCTGATGGCAGGGTCCAGTGCACTACATAGTTAAAAACCATCAACATGGAGAGAGGAGTTGGCCTAACGGCTAGGGTGGTCGACCTCGATTCTGGGGAACTGGGTTCGAGTCTCTCAATGACGCTAAACATCCTGTGATTGTGGGCAAATCACTTAATCTCCCTGTGCTTAAAAAATGAATGTGTCCTCATGTAATGCAACTCGTGCTATGTAAAACGCTCTGATACCCGATTCGGGTCAAGTTTGCGCTATATAAATCTCTGTTAAAGAAAACAAACATTCGTCCAAAAACTTGTGGGACAGTAGGTGGACATAAAAAAAAGAGGTGCTTTCCTACATGAATGGTGAAGTTGTGCATGTTTCTTGAAGAAGCAATGTAGTATGTGGTAACAGACGATGTGAAAGATGTGCTGGTCAATAGTGAGAGAGTGGAAATGTTGGTGCTATCTGTTTATCAGGATAGCTCTGTCTCTGTGATGGATGTGGAAATAACAATGCAGGTGATTGATTATCTTTTGACCGGCTACTAGAATATTAATCAAAGTGTGAGGGTATGTTGATTGATCTCAGAGTTGTTGGAGTTTCATGTTAATATTGTTGGCCTAACGGCTAAGGCGATCGACCTTGAATAGGGGTAACTGGGTTCGAGTCTCGGCAATGACGCTGAACATCCTATGATTCTGGGCAAATCACTTAATCTCCCCATGCCTAACAAAAAAATAAAATGAATGTTTCCTCATGTAATGCAACTGGTGCTATGTAAAGCGCTCTGATACCCGATTTGGGTCAAGTTCGCGCAACATAAAACTCTGTTAACAAAAAAAATATATATATATTTATATATATATACATATTCAACTAAGGCCCTCCAATCCCTCAGCACCTAGAAACCCCCCACGGTGATAAGTCACGCTATATAAATTCTGATTGATTTATTGAAGGTTGAGCAGATCCCTGGAGAAGGGAATGTTTAGGCTTTTTAGGTCGAAGACCGTAGGCTGCACTTGCGCAGTCTCGGTCAGAGATTTAATGATTCTTAGTTAGGGGGCTTGAACCCGCCCCTCTTCTCCATTGGCTGGCTTCCTAAACGGAGGCCAGCCATTGGAGGAGAGGGGCGTCACTCCGTTCAATCCCCGTCTTTTTCGGATTCGGGGGCGTTTTTTTTAGCTTCTTTCTTGTTTTCTTTCTCTCCTCTTCCCGATTGCTGGAATTTTACCTTCCAGCCAATGGGAAGAGGAGAGAAAGAAAACACGCCCCCGAATGCGAAAATGAGACTGCGTTTCGTGTGGAGCGCTCCTCTCTTGCTCTGCTGTGCCCCGATTAAGTCTCGGTCAGAGATTTAATGATTCTTAGTTAGGGGGCTTGAACCCGCCCCTCTTCTCCATTGGCTGGCTTCCTAAACGGAGGCCAGCCATTGGAGGAGAGGGGCATCACTCCGTTCAAGCCCCGTCTTTTTCGGATTCGGGGGCATTTTTTTTAGCTTCTTTCTTCTTTTCTTTCTCTCCTCTTCCCATTGGCTGGAATTTTACCTTCCAGCCAATGGGAAGAGGAGAGAAAGAAAACACCCCCCCGAATGTGAAAATGAGGCGTGGAGCGCTCCTCTCTTGCTCTGCTGTGCCGCGATTAAGTGACACGCATAAGGCACTGTAATTTCACACATCAGCACCTTGAAAATGTATCTCACTAAAAACGTGTCAACAATGAACAAAGTTTAAAGGAAACGCAAAATGTAGCTTGTGTCATAAATTGTCACCGAAAGAGAGCTCACTCAACTCAACGTCCCTCACATATAAAGGGCAGAAGCGAGAGCGTCGTGACATCGAGTGTCTCAGGATGCTAAATTATCAAGATAGTTATTTTACAGAGATCCGTATTTTTGTGCGGTTCTAGAAGGTGACTGGGTTAGGCAAGGCCATAAACGTCACAGCAGTAGGAGGGGAGTTTACCTACTTGTACACTAAGATGCGCGCTCTAGTGTTCTCTGCTCGTGTTTACTAGCAACTGACTTTCTAAATACAGTTGCATTCTGGGAGAAGAAATGTGCTGCTGCCGAACTGCAATCGTACTATGCGCCCGCCCCTATTAACTGAATCTCCGTCAAATAATTAGTTTACTTTTTGATTCGTTCAGTAGCTATCTGAAAGCAAATGCTGTTTTAGTGGAACATCTTCAGGGGCCTGTGTTTTGTAGTATTCTAAAATCTACATGTAGTTGCGATAAAAAAAAACCACATATATTATGAGTATGAAACAAGTTTGATACGGGTTAACATCCCTTAAGGCTCCGAAAAATCATGTAGTCACAGTACAACTTCAAAATCGCCACGTTATTTTGCACGATTAATTAGTCCTCTGTCAGCGTCTACGCCGCTTGTGCCACCATTTTATTGTGTTTCAGGCATAGAGGCTTCAGGTACACGAACAACTTGAGCTGGAGTGCCTGGGCTGAATGATGTTGTAAGCTGCTCAGCCACTCGACGAGTTGATGGGCAGGGACCGTAACCTGGCTCCTGACGCGAAGAGGTGTAACGTTCGCTGGGATCATGAGACTGTGAGTGCTGCCACTGTTTCGAAGCAGGATTGCCTTTTCTCAGCTGACTCTGGCTGAGCAGTCGTGCGCAAAGCTGTGCCAGACCTTCATCACTGGACCCAAGGCTTTGTTGGGCCGATAGATGGTTACATGGAAACACATACTTGGAGAAGTAGATGCATATGTAGAAAAATCAGCCTCCAGTTAGCTTTTTTGTTCATTGACATGCTAGTCTACTACTTAGCTTTCTTTTGCTATTTGCTGGCGTTGAAAGCCGGTTCAAATTCACGATCTCGGCTTACCCTTGTTTTTTAGGTCTCGCCTAGATAGCTTTCATTTTTTTCTAACAGTGAGCTTGGAGTCCACCAGTAGTTGACTTATTTGTCCCTCTCATGTGATTGCTCCTTAGTAGTATATTGCTGTCTAGCAGTGACGTTTCCGCCGCGATGCCCCCCCCCCTCCCGGTAGTATATTGCTGGCGTATGTCTCGGTGTGGGCATAGATCCTCGGAGGCTTATTCGGGAAGAGGGGTAACTGCTGCCACAGTGCAACATCACATATTTCAAGCTTGCAGGATTGGAAATGTTTTTGTCAGATAAGGAGGATCAAAAAGAGTTGTTACTGAACGCCAGAGATGGTGTCAATCGCTCTAAAATTTTGAGAGTCTGGGTGAAGGGCTTGTGGATGGAAGAGAGTAGTGGAATGAATGAGGGGAAAAGAGGCAGATATCTGTGTGTGTGTGTGTGTGGCTCTGTCTGTGTGTGTGGCTCTGTCTGTGTGTGTGGCTGTGTGTGTGTGTCTCTGTCTGTGTGTGTGGCTCTGTCTGTGTGTGTGGCTGTGTGTGTGTGTGTGTGGCTCTGTGTGTGTGTGTGGCTGTGTGTGTGTGTGGCTCTGAGTGTGTGTGTGTGGCTGTGTGTGTGTGTGTGTGTGTGGCTCTGTGTGTGTGTGGCTCTGTGTGTGTGAGTCGCTCTGTGTGTGTGTGGCTCTGTGTTTGTGTGGCTCTGTGTGTGTGTGTGTGTGTGTGGCTCTGTGTGTGTGTGGCTCTGTGTGGATAGCCTTTTTTGTAGGTGGCTCTCGCCGTTCCGAGTTGCTCACACCTTCGTTACAGATCGAAGGGCTTATACCCTTGTTTAGCCTTAAACCCCCCTCTTTCCAGAGATCAAGACACAGGGAATGTCAGTGCTAAAGTCCTCCATCCCGGCTCCTGAGCGCCCGTCTCTCTTCAGACATGTCCGCTACGAGAATCTGCTGGCCGGCCTCAGTGGGGGCTTGGTGTCCACACTGGTACTGCACCCCTTGGACCTCGTCAAAATCCGCTTTGCAGGTAACCTCTCTTACCTATCCCTCTTTCACCAATCTCAATCCTCTAGTTTATTTTATGTGACGTTCCCGGTTGAGCGCCCATGCTCACCATCCATTCATGACGGGGTATGCCTCAACGGTGCCCTGTAAGAACGGTAGAGGTTTACTGTTGTGATGTTTGTGGCGCTACAATAGTAGGGGAAAAATGTAATGCAGAACATATTTCAAGCTTGTAAGATTGGAAACGTTTTTGTCAGATAAGGAGGATCAAAAAGAGTTGTTACTGAATGCCAGAGATGGTGTCAATCGCTCTAAAATTTTGAAAGTCTGGGTGGAGGGCATGTGGATGGAAGAGAGTAGTGGAATGAATGAGGGGAAAAGAGGCAGAAATCTGTGTGTGTGCGGCTCTGTCTGTGTGTGTGGCTCTGTCTGTGTGTGTGGTTCTGTCTCTGTGTGTGGCTGTGTGTGTGTGTGTCTCTGTCTGTGTGTGTGGCTCTGTCTGTGTGTGTGGCTGTGTGTGGCTCTATGTGTGTGTGTGTGGCTGTGTGTGTGTGTGTGTCTGGCTCTGTGTGTGTGTGTGTGGCTCTGTGTGTGTGTGTGGCTCTGTGTGTGTGTGGCTCTGTGTGTGTGTGGCTCTGTGTGTGTGTGTGTGTGGCTCTATGTGGATAGCTTTTTTTGTAGGTGCTCTTTGTGTGGGTGGCTCTGTCTGTGTGAGGGTGGCTCTGTGTAGGTGGCTCTGTGTGTGGGGGTGGCTCTATGTGAATGACTCTGTGTGGGTGGCTCTGTATGTGTTTGTGTGTGTGGCTCTGTGTGGTTGTAAATGCAATAGGTCATGCATATGCGAGCGATTAAGCTATTGGCATTGTAAATGACAATGCCATTTATTTAACTATTAAGCTATTGGCAATGTAAATGACAATGCTATTTATTTATGATTTAAAAAAATTTTTTTTAAGTCATGAGCAATGCCAATAGCTCTACCTTTAATATTGCTGAGACCATTGCATTGTAAATGCTTGTTGTTATATACCGACCCACTGGATGAAAATGATGATTTAGACAGAGAAGAGTGTGAAAGGTATTTTGGTTGTGCCTGGTGATGTTGGTTCTTGGTGCAGCTTGTCTCAAAGACTCTGTTGAAAAATTCCATACAAGTTGAAGTTTGCTAAAGAAAGCGTGGGAGGCGATTGTTGAGAAATGAACTGCTGATTAGTCCTTTGAGCAACAGTTGCAATATTACTGGAAGAACTGTCCTTAGAATAGGGTATTGTGTTGAGAGTGATTCATTAACTAACGAGAGATGTAGGAGGTTTAGCACACGTCCATCACATGGGTACAGATATGGCTAAAAAGAAAGCTTTGACATTATTATTGGTGATGTGGTGGGTATGAGGAAGAACATCTGAAAGAAGAGAAATCGTGGAAATGTAAGCAAAAAGACAATAGCAATGTGTTTTTTTCCCACAGGCTGGTCAAAACTAGCATTAAAAATCCTGCCAACAATAGCACCGATAAATGCATCGGATACATCAAACTCTCAAATGCTGATTTTGCTGTGAATTAAATTGAAAGAGAACCTCCAGATGATAATCCTGAAGCCCATTCCCCCCCAAATCCTAATTTAGTAAAGACAGAACCTTCACAGTTCTAAAAGTTGCAGGCTTAATGGCACATCTGACCTCAATGGACAACACGCCTGTCTCTAAAAGTGATATTCAGGTGTGGTTAAAGTGGTTAAGAGTAGACCATAATTTAATGCTGCGTATGTACCTTTAATGATTCCGGATTCACGGAGGGGTTCACTGCTTCATCCTCTTTTCAAGACTTGTAATATGGAGGATCCACGCAATTACTGGAGAATAGTCCTCTTGGAAGTGGAGGCGAAGACTTGTGCCAGACTCATCCTTGAGGAACTAGAAGGGCGGGCGAGTGACAAGTACAACCTCCATTTCTATTAAACCGGTTCTCGGGCCCAGAGGTGCACCATAGATAAAATAATGACAATTTCTTTCTTACCACATCATTATGTCCACATCGTTGTTGTAAGGCTATAGGTCTGTTTCTTTGACTACAGCTCAGCATTTTATGTTGTAGACAGGATTCTGCTGATGATTTACCTTTTGATACAAGACTTTGCCTGGACCCTTTGGACAGCTTGTCAGGCATTATGCTGTGGTACCTGGGTCTGCATAGAACTAGGCCATGGGCATTCCTTATCTAACCACATTTACGCAAACGAGGGATTAAAATGGGGATGCGTTATGATACCACTGCTTTCCAGCTTTATTACGGTGGATCTGGAATCCTCACTTGTTGGTGCAAAGGGTTTCCTCCCAAAATTGATGAGCCAGCACATACATGTCACATAATATGTGGGCAACACAGCGGTGCTGCAATGCACAAATGTAGTAATACAGGGACTTCAATAAGGGCAATAAATGGAACTTTAAATGTTCTAGATAAGTACAACTGATTATCCTAGGAGGATCATCAACGGTTTGAGTAATATCCGCCTTGGATGAAAGCTTCAGTGGACTGGGAGGTGCATCTGATGAGCATATGGCGAGCTGAAGGATAATATGTTTGAAGCAGGTAGAGATGAAGATGTGGTATGATTGTGAAATGGATGTGTTAGATACGATATCTCTGCCTGGTGAGTTGGATTGAGGGAAACATCCATGTCACAAAGTGTAGGGTTTCAGAGTGCTCCAAGAACATGCATATATAGAGACAGAGAACAGCAATTTAGTATGAGTTGATGAAATATTGTAGAATATTTGGAAAGTGGCTAAGGGTATCATTGATGATCAGAAAGAAATGTGAAATATTCTGATTGTGAGTAGAAAGTTGGCCCTAACATACATGCAGAAATCTGTGTGCTGCAACAATTTTATTTTGGTGTAGTTAACTGCTGAAGCAGGTTCTGGCCTTGCTTTTATTCCTTCAAGTTATTTTTTTAGGTCCGGCTTGACGATGCAGCTGTCTGTAGACCTGCTGGTACAACTGCTATAGAATATACATAGAGTTCACTTTGACTTTGCACAGAGGAGTATTTTTTCATACCTCATGCTGCAGTCTGTTTGGTTTATCATTCAGGCTCCTATGGAGTGTTCGCATACATTGCATGAGGTACTAGTTTGTATCTTGAAAGTGCACTGAATTATCACACATTAAATTATTTATCAGATAGATAATTTTTTTAATATAGTTGTTTTATTCTGTTTTTTATCCATTGCGGCAGGATTTGTAATGTTTTGGTCAGGTCTCAAAAAGCATGCCAGACCTATTGACTTTGCAATGCTTGTTTTGCTAGGTTTATGGAGAAAAAAAAGATATTTGTTATGATTCTTTTTCGGAGTTTACAGGATGAGTGAAAAATTGCTTTGTAGATAGGCGTTCAAGGGTCAGTTGTTGTACTTTGAAGCGGTCAGTGGGTGTCTCAAAACTGGGAGTGTGGGATTGTATATTTTAGGGCCAAATTACGATGTTTGTGGGATCGCCACCAAGAGACCGTCAGTGGTAGTCCCACTGACATACAGGCCATCGGTCTGACCGCCGCATTATGATGCAGGCATTCGGAGCACAGCAATCGGGGTGAAAGCTCGCCGCCTCTGACAGAAGCCATGATCCTGTCAGGTGGTGGCTGGAATCCTATCCCTTCAATGGAGGCGGTGCCTGCGCAGGAACTGACATAGGGCTTAGGATGTCCCTTTCTGACCGCCTTTTCATGGTGGCCCGACTGCCGCAAAAAGGCTTTTGGGGACGGACTTTGGGGCCCCAAGCAGGGCCTTTGTCCCCCGCCGACCACTGCTTAGTTACTCTGATGGCACATGTAGTGCCCCCCCACACACATCCATGCACCATATACCAGGCACCATGGCGCCTGATTGTGCACAAAGTGCCCTTTTACACTTCGGCAATTGCTGCAGCACTTTTCCTGGGCCGCAGCACTAGCCGCAATGTAAAAAGGCACTTTTACGACTGCCAGTAAGGCAGTGGCATCATGATTGTGCAGTCAGACCCGTATACTGCTTGTCAGGCGGTCAAACATCGTAATCGACCACTTAGTTATCAAATTCAGCTATATTTGTCAAATATATAACCTTACATCTCCTTCTATAGGTTGCTTACCGAGGTAACATATGGATAAACATGTTTATCTTTGTACTACAGCACCTCTTTTTGGCAGCAGTAAAACAGTGAAAGCCTAGTTGACTGTGTACTGAGGAGCCTGTTTGATTATGTTAACCCCTTGCATGCTGATGACGGCCCCCAGCCGTCATGCACTACAGTGCTAGTGTGCTGATGACAGCTGGGGGCAGTCATGACCACACCCGCGCTTGGAATGTCCAGCACAGGAGCAGAATCGGTTGTATGACTATCCATCGCAAGCAATCTCATCGCGGGCGTTTGCATCGCGGGAAAAACATCGCAGAAGACATCACAGCGGCCATTTTTTGATCGCGCGTCGTTACGACGCAACTGCGGGCACAGCCTTGGATAGCCTGTTCTATCGGCGACATGACATCGCGTGACTTAACAACGCAATGTTTTACATCGCCAATGGGTTGGTGGGGGGGTGGGGGGGTATATATTGTGTTGCACACAGTGTGTTAATCTATTTGTCCCTGTGCCGGTACCGTGTGGACTGCCTCCTGTAATCGGTAAGTGTTCCCCTCATTCTCTGTGCCTGCATTCGGCCCTATCTTAAAAACTAAAGTTCCTGGCACGTGCAGCTGGTGCAGAATATTAACTCTTGGCAGGAATGGGGGAAACGCGATGCGTTGCAATGATTTACTTAGTCAGTATCTCCTAGCTCTTCCTTTAGAGAAATACGCTGTAATTTGATGTGTTTGAGCCTTATAAAAAAAAAAGTGTTCGATGCATGGTTTGTCTTGCTACTTGGCACCTTGGCATTAAGATCTACGGCTATATCTGGCACCTTTCATGTTCCCGTAAAGCCGCAAAATAATTGCCTTTAATGTAACTCTTAATTTTAGTGTAGCGCACACTGCTCACCTTGTTAGCCGTTTCGGAAAACATGCAAAGCTTGTCTTTATCCACGTAAATGCTAATCTAACTAAAATCGGCCGAGGAATAAACGCGCATTTTCACCAGTCAGGCATTTGCCTCTCCCTGAACTTCTCATTGAAATACATTACCCTCCAGTCACAAAATTTGAGTTTTCAGACCTCCCAACGGTTAGTGTCGGCCATTGAAGCAAATTAGTGTGCAACCACTTTACATAATGGATAGCGTGGGATGTGTGCACTATTTGCCGCCGTTTTTTCTTGCCTCTGCACAATGTTTTCCTCGTTGTTGTGTGCCCTCCTGCCCTATGTTTCCCTCTTTTATGCGTGCCCTAATGCCCTGTGTTTCCCTTGTTTTTCGTGCCCCTTTGCCCTATGTTTCCCTCGTTTTTGAGCGCCCTTCTGCCCTCTGTTTCCCTCGTTTTGTGTGCCCTCCTGCCCTATGTTTCCCTCGTTTTTGAGTGCCCTTCTGCCCTCTGTTTGCCTCGTTTTGTGTGCCCTCCTGCCCTATGTTTCCCTCGTTTTTGAGTGCCCTTCTGCCCTCTGTTTGCCTCGTTTTGTGTGCCCTCCTGCCCTATGTTTCCCTCGTTTTTGAGTGCCCTTCTGCCCTCTGTTTGCATCGTTTTGTGTGCCCTCCTGCCCTATGTTACCCTCGTTTTGAGTGCCCTTCTGCCATGTGTTTCGCTCGTTTTGGTAGATGCCAGTAAAAAAGTCGAGCTGAATACCCCCAGCGAACAGCATGTCGGTATGTTAGCCAACCTCAAGTCTTGTATCTTAAAAGAAGTAATTGTGTGCAAGATCAAGTAAAACACAATTACATTAAATAAATAATGCATCTGTGTTCAATCTTTAAGGAAAGAAGGAACTTTGCGAGGTTCCGCTTGCTATGAGTATTTTCCTTCGGGGAGTTCTGAGGCATCGTTCAGTAAGCTGGCCGGCCTGTGGGGTACCACTATTGGGCTATGTTTTTGGATAAATATCCTTGCTACATTATTGTGGCTCCAGATTTCCTTCGCAACAAAGTTGTGCCGACTGGAGGCTGGGAGGTCTGCAGGACGCAACACAACTGATGGTTACACAAACCCACTTATCGGACAAAGAAAGCAGGCTTGTGGGAGAGACAGGTTACCATGTGAGAAACTGTGCCACACCAACGAACAAATGGTAGAAAAAAACATTTATGGGGCAGGAAGGAATGCAGCATTAGAGAGACAGGGTACTGTGTGAAGAACTATACCACATTTCAACCCAGTATTGACTGTTAGGACGAACTGATAGATTACCCTGCCTCCGAGTGCATCCAGTTTTACTGTTGTTGCGTGTTATGAAGAAATAATGCATTTTGTGCTTGTGTCTTGAGCATGCAGCTCTTCAAACATGAAAGGTTCTGCAGCTGTAATTAAATTGTTCCCCCCTTATTTTTTGTGCCTTTCCCTTGGTTCTCGTGCCCTCTGCCCCCCGTGTTTTTCGTGTCCTTCTGCTGTCTGTTCCCCTCGTTTTTGGTGTCCTGTTTGCCTCGTTTTTTGTGGCCTTTTGCCCTCAGTTTCAATCGTTGCACCCTCTGTTTCCCTCGTTTTGGGTGGTCTTATGCCCTCTGTTTAAATTGTTCCCCCCTTTTTTTTTGTGCCTTTCCCTTGGTTCGCGTGCCCTCTGCCCCCCGTGTTTTTCGTGTCCTTCTGCTGTCTGTTCCCCTCGTTTTTGGTGTCCTGTCTGCCTCGTTTTTTGTGGCCTTTTGCCCTCAGTTTCAATCGTTGCACTCTCTGTTTCCCTCGTTTTGGGTGGTCTTATGCCCTCTGTTTAAATCGTTCCCCCCCTTTTTTTGTGCCTTTCCCTTGGTTCTCGTGCCCTCTGCCCCCCGTGTTTTTCGTGTCCTTCTGCTGTCTGTTCCCCTCGTTTTTGGTGTCCGCTGCCATCCACCCATCCCACCCACCCATCCACCTACCCATCCAGCCATCCACCCACCCATCCATCCATCCACCCATCCCACCCACCCACCCACCCAACCATCCATCCACCCACCCACCCAACCATCCATCCACCCATCCACCCACCCACCCATCCATCCCACCCAACCATCCACCCATCCATCCATCCACCCACCCATCCATCCACCGACCCATCCATCCAATCCACCACCATCCATCCATCCATCCACCCATCCCACCCACCCACCCATCCATCCACCCCACCCACCCATCCATCCACCCCCCCATTTCACCACCAACCCATGCATCCATCCATCCACCCACCCATCCATCCACCCACCCATGTCACCACCAACCCATGCATCCATCCATCCACCCACCCACCCACCCATCCATCCACCCACCCATGTCACCACCAACCCATGCATCCATCCATCCATCCACCCACCCACCCACCCATCCATCCATCCATCCACCCCACCCACCCATCCATCCGACCACCCACCCACCCACCCATCCTTCCATCCCACCCACCCATCCACCCATCCCACCCACCCATCCATCCATCCATCAAAAATAAGTATATAATCTTGGTATGATTGGAGGATTGCAGGCGCGAACCGTGTCTGTCAGCACCAAAGTCAGTCTATGTTTCCGTTAGACCACATGTTGTTGCAGTGACTGACGTTGATGTTTTGCCTATTGAAATAAACATATTTCCCAAAAATAAGTATATAATCTTGGTATGATTGGAGGCGCGAACTGTGTCTGTCAGCACCAAAGTCAGGCTATGTTTCCGTTAGACCACATGTTGTTGCAGTGACTGACGTTGATGTTTTGCTTATTGAAATAAACATATTTCCAAATATGCACCGCTTTGCTTGTTTCTGTTTATGCTTCCCGTTTTTAATGTGCTCGCTGCTTCCCGTTTTTAATGTGCTCGCGTTACGCTTTTTTTGTAAGTAAGTTTATGTGATTGTGCGCATATTGCTTGTGCGCATATTGCTTAAATAAACATTCTTCTAATGATGCTTAAATTGTTGTTGAAAATTACCTCCGTCAGTGTTCTTTACAATGATGCTTAAATATGAATTCGATGTCAATGATGCTTAAATAAAGAAATAAACATCGTTTTTAAATAACCATATTTCCAAATATGCACCGCTTTGCTTGTTTCTGTTAATGCTCGCCGTTTTTAATGTCTATTGAATTCTTATAATGATGCTTAAATAAACATTGTTTTGTAATCATATTTCCAAATATGCACCGTTTTATGCTGCTTAATTACCCCCGTCAGAAATAAACATTCTTCTAATGATGCTTAAATAAACATAGTTTTGTGATCATATTTCCAAATATGCACCGTTTTTACGCTGCTTAATTACCTCCGTCAGTTTTCCAAATATGCACCGTTTTTACGCAGTTTAAGCTTGTGCTTAAATAAACATTCTTAAATTAACCCCGTCAGTATTCTTTACATGTAAACACTGTCATGTTATTCGCTCGCTTCCCAGTCAATTCGATGTCATCGCTAACGATGTATTAGGTAATGCGATGCACTTGCATGCGTCCTAATGACATGCGAGGTAATGACGGGCACGATGTAATTGCCGCGTTGCAATGTCAGCGCGATGCGATGTATCCGATGTAAGGGGTGCTTCCCGCAGAATCGCTGCAGCATGCAAGGGGTATATATTCACCCCACCTAGTCATAAATCCTGTTGCTAAGTAATCTTTCCAGATTACAAAAAAGAGACATATATTTCATCCGTTCCTCTCTCAGATGGAAGTAGCTGGTGCAAGTATTTTCAAAGACCTAGGCAAAATAATAGTTTTCTATTTGGTCCATTTATTAAGCTATTTAATTGAATATGGGGCCCTATTTCTTGCTTCAGAATGCAGCTGCTTGCTTTGACTTTAATGTAGCACTGATCTGGGAAGGAATTAATTGGTTACTAAAAGGGCCAGGCAGCAAGTAACGAGTAAACATGATGAGCAGGTATCAGCATTACACAGAGGTAAGCGAGGTTTGTAGGGAGGGTGGCTGAAATTAAATGGGGCACCCTGCCTCTTTTATAATCAGAACCACTGGAATTATGCGATAATGTGTCTCCGTTTTTTACTGCATAATTATGGATTCGCTGCACTTTCCACATCATCCATCGTTCTCTGCATAGTCTGCAGATTGAACAAATAAATGTGTCTAGCTTAAACGGGTCAAAAGTTATTAAAAAAAAGACCACCAAACGTGATGACGCACAATGGCAGGCATGTTGTCAATTAGCTGTAGGTCACTATTCCGTTACGATTGTTATGTTTGTGTTAAATTGATATGCATAAGGTGAAACTTTTAAGCACATTATTAAAGTGTAAAAATGGCAAAATAGTGTAGTAATATTGACTCACAATGTGCTACATTATGTAGCATCATTTGACTTTTCTTCCTGCATAATTAGTCAATCCTCCTGCATAATTTGGTCCTCCGGAGCCGCATAATTCCGGTGGCCCTAGTTATAATGTATGCACTCTACAAGGCAGTTAGATAGCTAAGTGGTTAATTATTGTTGAATAACGTTCTGTTGACAGGCTCATAGCAGGCAGGTAGGTTATGCGTTTGCTGCAGAGGCCTGGATGCAACCTGCAGTTAATCGAGTCCAAGCTTTAACGTTATCTCTTGGGTGATAAAAAGAGCGCCGGTCATTTATGTGAAACAGCTGCAATTCAAGGTTCAGGAGTCAGTTCAGTTTGTGGCGCGTGCTGTTGAAATGGGCAGGGCAGGGCAGTGCCACGTCGTCGCCCCCTCTCCCTGGAATTTAGCAGCGCGCGGTGACGCTTTTCTGCCGTGTTTATCAGCTGCACCATTGCGGGACGGGGGTGTTCTGCATAAGCCGGGCTTAAAGGCTATATTTACAGCTGCTGCACGCGTGACGTCAAAGCAAAGCTGCTAAAACACTCAAAAACCCGGTGGATCAACTTCCTGGCCGAGGCCTGCGGTTTTAGGCCGAAGGCTGCGCTTCGCCGCATATGCCTAAAAATAGCATTTTCCACCCACTCACTTCGCTGACTCGGTTCACCCCAGGGGAACCATAACCCGCTCTATGGCACGCAGCAGCTGTAATGCACAGGGATCTGTACATCCCTTCTCAAATAACACAAACAATGGACACGCTACAAAGGCGGCGCAGCGGGTCAATGCGCCAACTGCAGAGATCTGCGCCTCACCTTAGGCCACATGTGTCAATTTATGAAGGCTCAGTTAGCCTTTACCCCACAAAGTCGGTAGCATGATTACCGCTGGGACCTAGTTTGGTCTGTTATTGCAGCGCTTAGATTCCCCGTAACAGCGCTATGTGATACTAAGCCATTATTATTTATGACATAGATTGCTTCGACAAATGGACGCGAGTAAAGATAAAAAGTAATACAACGAGATATGCATTTTTATTTCCTTGTATTGTAATGGCAAATTTCAAAATAAGCTTCCCGCAGTGCAGACTGTCAGATAGCAGATGCAAGTGAGATCACCAACAATAAAAAATATATGGTCCCTCCCTGCGCCATAAGATGTACACTGTTTGGCCATAGTTACATTACACGCTTTCATTGGCATCTTGAATTGCGAATATTTAACTCCCTGCATTTGCGCGAGAGGAGTAAAAATCAGTGGTAAAGGGAGTTAAATATATTTTGATTTTAAAACATTGATATCTTTATAGTAATCCAAACCTTATTTGTAGCTGTTAATTAACATAAATGGAAATATGCATTTGTACTTTGTATTATAATATAAATACAATCCACAATTACAAGTTGCACTTTGTAACGGTCAACAGGTCGCGCGCCCCCTCACGGCACAGTGAAAAGGTTGCCACTGATTTCATTATTTTAATAGATCAGTACAGGTGTGAATAGGAGCAGGTATCTCGCGTTTTATCCTTAATACCTTTTAATTCTTGTTGGGGGAATCATTGCTCTCTGCTATTTAGGAGGAGCCTTCATGCTTCTCCCTATTTATTGCTGGAGAGTATTTTTGCACCGATTTTAGGGCACAAAGTGACCTCCTGGCTGAAGCCCTGATCGCTGCATGAAACGTGAAAAAAATTCATGCAAATTGAGGGCCAAAAGGTGGTAGCAGAAAGGGGCGAAGTAGCAAAGGGTGGAATCAGAAGGGATGTCATTGGCAGTCAATTGATACAATTATTCGCAATACACTCAGGACAGCCTTCGGACACACCCGCAACAACCGCAGATTTGCGCAGTTGCTTACCATGGCTAATGCTGCATCTTATTTCCCGTATTTATGGTGGGCAGTAGGGAAAAAGGTGGAAGCGACCCCAGCCAAGTGTGCCTAGGGCACTAACATAGGGGGGCATTTTACATAGCGCGGTGGTGCAAGCAATTTAGTAGCGCCACTTTGCGTCATAAAAAAATGTAGAGATGTGCCGTAGTCACAAGAATATGGCTCATCCCTGTGTTTTCCCTTGCACTGGCACTAAAAAAGCTCCCTAGCGCCAATGCAGACACCATTGCACCATGGTGCCAGCCAGGGTGCCGGCGTTGCAGGGATGATTGTTTATGTGCAGGAAGGAATATCTTCCAGCACACAAACAATCATTAATGGCGATTTGCTCCATGCAGCACACATAGAAAGAGCAAAATATGAGGAGAAATGAAAGGATTTCTCCTCGGTACGCCACTCTAATGCCTGCTTTTCAATGGCATGTGTTTGGTGCTGCCTCATATTTACAGATCCTTGTAAATCTGGGGCAGTGTCAAAAGCACTGGATGTTGCTGCGGTGGCACACCCACAGCAACACACATCGCACAACCCTTTGACGAAAAAAACTGAATGTAAGGGTACGATATTTACAATGCGGCGTTAAGCCATGCAAAGTGGCTTCGCAAAAGGGATTCTACTCTGGTGCAAAACCCTTGTAAATATCCCCCAAAGTCTCAATTCACAGAAAACGCAATAGCCAAGCCAGATCTATTTCACTAAACAGTGGACATAGGCCCTCGTTACCACACAGATCGCAACTAACCAGGCACTTGCATTGAGGGCCTTCGGCTATTCCCTTATATATTCCTGCACAGACTTTATTTTACAGCTGGGAAAGTAAATGCATGTGGTCCCGAGGTTGACATGGAACGTATGCGATGTCACTGCTCGAAGGCAGATCATATTCTCATAGCTTAGCTATGTCCCAGGACTCTGACCTAAGGGATGGCTGTCATCTCTACTCTGTCAGACAATGTGGATGACCTCTCACCAAACCAGGCCATTGCTTGGATATGCTGATGGCTCGCGTCCTCCATTTGCAGATATGAAGTTCTGGGGCTGCCGCTGGCAAAACAGACTGACTACCTGGAGTGTTGAGACTCAGCGACAGCAGTCACTGAATGGTCAGAAAACTTGCTGTCTTATAATGCTGTCACTGATAATCAGGACCACTGGAATTATGAGTCAGGGGAGGACTAAATTGTGTGTAAGCCTCACTAAATTATGCGGCAAGAAAAGGCGCATTATGTGGTGTAATGTATCACATTTTATGATAGAGATATTTCGTTATTTTCCACTTTTTTAACATTTTAGTGCTGTATGTGGAAACGTTTCACCTCATTAGTGGCAGTTTAACACCCAAATACAGCAAAAAGCAACCTAACTGTGCTCTACGAACCTTTGCAAAGGACCTTCTGCTGAACGGCAACACATGTTGCTGCATTTTTAGTAATGTTTGATGTATTCGATCTAGAAAGAAATTTGTTTTTGTGAAAAAATCTGAAAATTCAGCAGTTGTCAATGGATTATGCAGCTTGACTCTGTTGCACCTTAAGAACTCACTGGGTCACTCTCATGGACTTCTCTACTTTTGTCTTGCCTGCCATTTTGCTGCTGTTATCTGCCATTTTTCTCTGGACCCTGACCCACCATCTTGTCCATTCCCTTGTCCTTTACCCTTTTCCCTCTTTTCCCCCTTGACGATCCTCTGATTTGCCTTTTCTCCGTACCCTTATATCGCTCCCAACCTCCCTTGGTGCTGTGACTACGTCCCCCCTCTGACCCCCTTAATGGAACTCTGCTCTCCTGTTGTTTTTTTTTTTGGCCTTGACCTGAGAAATTGTACTATTTGTATATACATTTATATAGAGATAACTCTAACCACTAGTATATGTAGTAGACCTGTACTCTCTACCATTCCTATGTCACTCTTAGAGTTTATCCATTTCTATCTCTTCCTTGAGTTACGTTACAACTTGTACATTTGCAATTTTTTCTGTTTGTATCTCTTCCGTGTGTGACTCTACAACTTGTACATTTGCAATTTTTTCTGCTTGTATCTCTTCCTTGTGTGACTTTACCACTTGTACATTTGCAATTTTTTTCTGTTTGCATCTTTTATGTAACTCATGTAATCCTAAATCCTTATGTATTGCAACTGGTTCTTAGGTAAAGCGCTCTGACACCTTCGGGTAATCTTCGCGCTATATAAAATCGCATTAAATAAAATAAATTTAAAAAAATGCAGAAATTCAAAAGTATGTGGTACACACTGCTGCCACTGAATCATTTAATTACAGTGGCCCCCTTTTGTACCTGCTGATACAGTACCTTTCTCAATTTATCACTCAATCTTGGTTATGCAGGTATATACTTGTGTAAGGAATGTAAATATTAATGTGGCAAAACTAATGAGTGCTGTAACCACAGGCTAATCCATAATCATTCATGCCACATTGCTGATGTTTCTGTAACTTCTGTAATATTTCCTCTTTCCCAAAACATTTAAATGAATTTCCAAAAAACAGTAGCGTCCTATCCCCTGCCAAAGTGGCAGGGTGGGCCGGAGGAGGGAGTAGTGGAGGAGTAGGGGGGGGGTTCTGAGATTGAAAAAATAAATAAACGTACCTTAAGGCCGCCGCCGTCTCCTGCCGCATTGCGCTCTTCCTGCATCTGGGCACAGTCTCCCAGACTGCCAATCCTGACGCTGCATGAAAGCAACATCAGGATTGGCATATGCGCCGGCAACTTGCACTCCCAGGCAGACTGGGAGCCACTTCCTGCTCTCTTTAGCCCCAGCAAGACAGCTGGGGCTGGAGAGAGCTTCACTGAGCATGAGGGTTTGGCCGACCTGAGACGGCTGACCAAACCCTCATGCACAGTAAAGGGAGTGGCCACCACTCCCCACCAGCAGTGTCATCCCCTGGACCCACCCCAAGACTCATCAGAGTCCTGGGGGTGGGTCCAGGGGATTAAAATACAAAAATAATAAAACTGGTTTAAACCCATTTTATTTGCTGGTGGTGGCGGAGGCTGCACTCCTCTGCTCTAATGGAGCGGCCGCCACTGCCAAAAAACCTTATACAATTATAATTATTTTTATTTTGCACCCAAAGAGATAGCCAATAAGGACAAATATGATAGCAAAACTGCTCTGGCTTACTTAATTTATCCCAAGCACTCTGCAGTTTAAAATGCCTTACACTGTTAAGGCACATACTGCTGCGATCTTTGTGCACCCAACAAGTTCCAGGTAGAATAAAGGTAAGATAATACTGGTGGTTAATGTACTTGCTGGAGAGATCAGTGTGCAGTCTAGTCACAGGCATGACTATCTTAAAATACAGAGAGGGTTAATGTGCCTTCTGCAAGGCACAGAATGCAACATGCAAGTCACAGATTTGTGTTTTATGTTTATAGGTCAGTGGGTGAATGCTTCTGTTGCAGAAATTCTTGTGTTACCTTCAGGTCACACACAACAATCCTAGCTTAGTGATTCATGTTCCAGCATGAAGGACATGCACGCAAACAGCAAAATATAAGTTTAGAACCCTGCTGTTTTTTCCTCAATCCTTTATTTCTATAAAGGGTTAATTGACTAATATTAAACACTTACTAATATGCGCAGTATAAATATTCATTAGTGTATTTACTCATATGAACACATACATCTGCCATTCTTACAGTGCATGCATAACTCACATCTAGAGTTTTGGAAAGTCAAAAACCTGGCTCCAAATAATAGTTTATTTCTTAAGAACTTGTGATGTGACATGCTGGGAGTTTCCTTGATGGCATCGGCATCAAGGTGTTAGGCTACTGGTATCACCCAACCAAGATGAAACTGGGACATAAAGAGTTCTGATGGCCTGTAAGGCACTGGTTTTATGCCCAACTGAAACTGAAAATAAGAGGTTGCCTTCCCTTTCTGCAAATTGCTGCTCTGACCACAAAACACTCAAATCGCAAGTCAGCGGCATGTGTCCTGCTATCAGCAGATTGGTCTGTCTGGCTGGCCTGGCTCTGTTCTGGCTGGCTCTGAGCATGGATCTGGTTCAGTAATAGCTGTCTGATCAGGACTTTGGCAGAATCATCCCTCTGTTTCAGGACTGGCCATGACCTCATCTGACCATACCCTCAGGTCTCCCAGGAATCCTTTAATAAAGTGCAATCCTCTGACAGTGAATGCAGTGCAATATTTTTCCAACAAAGCCCTCTGCTGGGTGCAGAGTGTGTATGACATTACAACGCATTCCATTGCAATGCATGCCTTTTACCACACATGCGTTACAACGCGAATGCTATTACCACGCATAAACTTTACCACAAATATGCTTTTAGCATGCATACCTTTACAATGAATTTAGTTGTAAAAGCATGAATGTTAAGGGCATATTCGTGGTACAGATTTTCCCTGACCCCTGTCCCGAGTCCTAAAACCTATCCCTTGTGCCCCCCACCTCCCAGTTCTTAAAAACAAAATACCCCTCCCCTGCCCTGAGCCCTGTGAGTGTACCCCTGCACAACCCCCAGCCCTTCTAACAAATACCCCTCCCCCTCCCTGAGCCCTAGAAGCAGAACCCTGAGCGACCCCCTCTAGCCCCCAGTACTTCTAGAAACTTCCCCTGCCCTGAGCCCTAAAAAGGGACTTCAGCGCAAGTCCGCTCTCTAAAAAAACGATTAAAATTAACTTAATGAAAATATTAATCTAAATAAATAATAAAGACAAATTAATGAAAAATTCCACTTATCCATCCACAACATCACCTTTCCAGCTCTTCTGAGGTGCGACGCACGGTGTAAAGAGGAAGCAGAAGGATCTCTCCGTTTCCCCTAATGACGCCGATAGCCTCCACCACCCTTATCACACATCTATCTACACGTAATTTGTTGTCAAGGCATGCGTGGTAAAGGCTATGCGTGTTAACTGTGCACACCCTTACCACACATATATGTTTACCATACATACCTTTACAGCGTAATTATTGTAAAGGCATGCGTGGTAACGGTACACGCATTGTAAAACATGCATGGTTAAGGATATGGGCGGAAACAGTCACTTTGTAATGGCTGTATCCCAGTGCCGATAGAAGACCACAGAGGCCTCAATGAGATCTGTGCAAGACAAGTTAAATTTGCAGCTGCCTACATCCTTCCCGACTCAAGTCTATCTACTGAGATGCAAACCACCCCATATGTATGTTTTTGTTATTTGTATAATGGGAACCCAGCTGAGAGACAGCAGAGAGTTGTGTCAAAAGTACAGCTGGTAGCAAAAAAGGATTGGAGGCGTATCTGGGTTCTGGAAGCGGAAGTTGACTGTTACTGTACCATTTTAAGATTTTTTAAGGAGCAGTGTCTTGAGCTCTTTCCTAAATGGAGTAGGGTTGGGGCAGTCCTGTGGAATATGAAGATTTAATTGGTGATGTCCCAGAAAGCCAGTCCCTTTGGAAGGCTGGCAGGTGTTTGAGAGTGTGATTCTTTTTTCCTAGTGTACATTGACCTTTTAGAGGTGATCAATCTATCTAGACAGCTCTCATTCTCCAATAGGCCAGTCCTCTTCTGCTACCTCAAACCCTCAATTGTTGATTCAGACTATGAAATCACTAGAGAACACACTAAGGGCCATATGTATCAAGCCGTTTTTGATTTGCATAGGCCGAAATTCGCAGAATTTCGGCCTTTGCGACTCGCAAATGGCCGTTTTGCATGTTTTGGAATGTATGAAACATTCCCAAAATAAGGAATTGCAAACTTGTGCGATTCCTTATTTTTCCATAGCATTTAGGGAATCGCAAATTTGCGATTCCTTAAATGCTATGGATGTAGCAATTTTGGCTTGCGGATTTTGTTTAAGAATTCGCAAATTACCACCAACTTTTAGTTGATGGTAACTTGCGAATTCTTCCAGAAATGCACAATTTTGGCATTTTTAAAGGTGACATGTGATGCACACACATGCCCATAGGGCATGTATGTGCACCGTATGCACACACATGTTCTTGTCAGGGGTGCAGCAGGGTGTCTTTGAGACACCCCTGCACCCTTGCAATAATTCTCAAATTGCGATTAGAAACTTGCGAATTCGCAATTTGAGAATTATTTTGCATTCATTCCTATGGGCCTCATGGCCCATAGGAATGCATTGGAAATTATTCCTTAATTGCGAATTCGCAAAATGCGAATTAGCAGATAAGGAAGCTTAAGGAATCGCAAATAAAAAGCGATTTTTTCATACATACCATTTTGCAATTCCTAAATAGCGATTCCTTAAAATTCGCTATTTAGGAAATGCAAAATAGTTTGATGATACATATGGCCCTACATTCTATTGCATCCTTTCTGGAGTCAATGCAAAAAGTGTACCATACACTTAAAACAGAATAATCATTTAGGCAATAATGCAGTACACAAAGTAAATCAATAAGCATTTGCAATGCAATAGGTCTCGCATTTTTCAGAATTAGAGCTATTTGCATTGTAAATGACAATGTCTTTTTATCTGTGTGTTTTTGTTTGGAGTGTAGTGGACGTATGAACAGAGACAAAGCTGCAGCTCTGTCTAGAGGACTTACAATGTGCAAATTACTGACGGGAACAGAGAAGCAGCTGTGGCAATGTGTAGAGGGATTACTGACAGTACAAGGTTAGCAGCTAGCAGCACTTTTTTGAAGACTTAAAATGATGAATTAACTATGAGACCAGAGTAGCAGTTAGCAGCACTGTCTGAAAGACTTAGAATGAGGAATTACCGACGGGACCACAGCAGCAGCTAGCAGCACTGTCTGAAAGACTTAGAATGAGGACCTACCAACGGGACCAGAGCAGCAGCTAGCAGCACTGTCTGAAAGACTTAGAACGAGGACTTACCGACGGGGCTAGAGCAGCAGCTACCAGTACTGTCTGAAAGACTTAGAATGAGGAATTACCGATGGAACCAGAGCAGCAGCTAGCAGCACTGCCTAGAGGACTTAGAATGAGGAATTGCCGACAGGACCATACTAGCACCTAACAGTACTGTCTAGAGGACTTTGGATCAGGAATTACCTATGGGGCAAGAGTAGCAGCTGTAGCATTGTCTAGGGGACTAAGAATCAGGGATTACCAGTCATATTTCTAACATTCAGCTGCTATTAAAAGGAACAAACAACTAGTGCTGCTAAACTGTGTGTCGTTTGTATGCGAATGTGACACAGCTGATTTTACAGTGCACCACTTTAATGATTTTCAGTTTATCTTGTAAAACATACATGCCCCCGATGACTTTCTCAATAACCCCCCTCAAAAATATTCAATCCTTATCCGTGATTTGCCTAAGCTTTTGCATACTGTAATACTGTATGGGAGTTTGTGACGTTGGAGGGAGAGGTGCTTATCACAAGGTTATAACAAAGGACAGTGCACCACTATAATGCTTTTTCTTGTCAGGAATATCTCAGTGGAATTTGCCACTTTCGACATGCGCGCAGTTTGGAAAAAACGGATGTGTAAACCCATATTAAAAGTAAACGTACTCACCTTGCGTGGGATTAACTGCATAAAAGTAACTTACAAAATATTGATATTTTTTGTAGACACGGGGAGATTAATCGCATCTCTGTTAAAGACATTTAAGTAATGTTATGATTTGCCAATTATCCAGTCTACAAAAAATATGAATGATGTGAATGTGTCACTCATTGTGTAAAGTAGCTGTTGCTAGTGGAAAGCCCTGCAACAAGCTCCGAGTTGAGTTTGCGCTACGAAAATTAAACCAAAAGCCTGCAGAGCGAGCTGGTCCTAATGTTTGGTGTGGGAACAGCACCTTTGAGGCGAACGCAGGGAGACTCCAACTCCGATCCCCAGAGTGCGAGAACGTAGCGCTTTAGTCGGAGCTCCGGACGTGGGCGCTGGGAATCCTTGTTGGAGCTTCGACGTCGGTTCAACATCCTCTAATGATTGTGGACAAGCCACACATGGGAGGTACTTGCAACAATCCTGGTGCAAATGCTGTATGAGTGTTTAAAAAAACCCAGATTATACAAGTCACCCCCATATGTTTACTTAGAGGAAGGGTTTCATTTGTGCAGGTGGTGGGCAACAGGTCTTTGTTTTAATCAGTTTGAGCAGGAGAGAGTAAGGCAGGAAAGGGAGACAACTATGGGGAAACAGTGACAAAGGTCAAAGACAGGGATAAGGAGGCAGGCACAGGCCATGTAGGGTGGGAGGAGTAACAGGCAAGAGGTAGTACCACAGTTTGGACTTAGCAGGTTCAGCAGTGGGCTCCTTCGAAAACTTTTTCCCCCGCCTTGACAATTTATTTTGCATTCATTTTATTTAATTACAAATTAAGCACTAGACAACAGCTATATAATTTCAAAAAGAAAAATAAATTGATATGCTTGTTAACATACATCAAAAGAGTTAAGTCGTGGGTAATGGATGGTGTTGGGGGGAGGTGGGGATTGGAGTGCCTGAGAGAGACGAGGACTTTCACATGCACGTGCAGCAGGGGCTAGCAGGGAATCAGGGAAAGGTTCCACGCTGGCTTTGCTGCTGGCTTTCCAGTGTATTTAAGGTAGCTATGGTGTGAACAGGCCCATGGTGGGTAAGTAAGCTCTGCCGCAGCCCTTAATGTGTAATAAAAAAATAAATAACATAAATGCCAAAGCCCTCCTGATCAGGTCATTAAAGTTTGCACCAATTTAGACTAATCAAGGCCCACAAAGCTATAATAATGTCTTGAACGGCAGGTATTTGTTTTTGTTTTTTTAAATACATTGATTTAAAGGAACATGGCATGTTGAACTGTATGTTGGCGTCTCTGCCAAGGGCTGGAATGTCTGGACTTGTAGGTTCTGCATAAGGCATTTCAGAGGAACATGCATCGAAACTGGCTGAGGTATCAGAAAACAATGATTTCATAACACAATAAAGCGACAAACTGTTTATATTAAAGGCAAATTAACAAAAGCAAAAATTCAAACACCGAAGCAAACAGAAATGTGTCAAAAGAAAATCCAGACTCTGTAGCTTTCGAACAGATGAGATGCCGTTCACATGCCAGAGCCAATACATTTTATTTTATCTGGGAACAAAATATTAACATAATTTAAATTTTGTCTAGCACACCGCCGCACCCTTTCCCATATCTAAAGCCATCGATGCAATCCAACAGATTGTATGACAAAGCCATTTCAATGGCCCAATAGATTCCTGTAAAATCATGGGGGGGGGGGGGTAAAAGCAGAACAGCACTAGTGTCCTTTTGCGGTTCCCTTGTGGAGTGAGTGAGCTCCCTGAAGGAAGCCAGCCCCACTCCTGCAACCAGAGGGAGTAGGCAGCCACGGACGCCACACTTGTGGAAGAGGTGTGGCGCCGCGGCCAGGGCGACTGACGCTGGAATCTGGGGACCACGGTTCGATCCCCGGCTCCGGCGGCAGGTCAGCCCAGCACCATGTGACTCTGGGCAATAGCTCGCTTAATCTTCCCGACGGCCCCCCAGCGCCTAGAGACCCTTACGGGTGATTGTGCGCTTTACAAATGTGGACTTTACTTTACTTTACTCTCTGCGAGGGAGCAGCTGGGGAGACGCGGAGCAGATCCGGATGTTGCGATCAGACGTACTTTTAACAACTTGTGGGCAGAGATCGCAGCAGAAACAGAAAGTCATGCAGTAAAAAAAAAAATCATTCCTAATTATCAACAGACTTGAGTATTTTGGAATTCCTGCCCCTTCTCACTTTTGTGACACACACACGCAAGCGCACACGCACGTGCACAGGCACGCGCACACACAAGCACGCACACACAAACACACCCCAAACTCTTTTAAGAAATCAGCATTCAAATTTGTCCCAGGCACCATGGCAAAAAAACAATGAAGTAGTCCCTACATTAAAAGATCCCGCTCTGCAGCGTAAGTTAACTGTAGTTGGTCGATGCCGCTTCCTCCAGAAATGGAAGAAAACGGAAGTGACATATGGGACCACTAGCCAACAATGAGCGAGATAAGATGAGCTATGCCAGATTTCACCAATGGCAAGCGACAAAACAAAGAGAAACGCAATTGGTGGAGTTTCACTAGTAATACTGATTACTTGATGCCTCGGAGAGTCAGCGCATGCGCTGCCTATGCGAGACCTAAAAATGAAAGAAGTGTGTACCAAGCTCAACATTTTTCCTTGATCAGCTATGAAAAGAAGGGTGCATTAATGAGAGCAATTGCAGGTAAGAGGACAGTGGGACAAAGGGCGTGGAGTCATTATGGGTGAAGGGTTCATGGCAAATTCACAAGGAGTAGAGTTAATTCAGTCAGCCTATGCAGTACTTTTTTTTCTTGCAACCCATAGGCCTTATGTACTAACATATATTTTTGTGGTTGGGCATTTGTATAAATACTGAACCACAAAATCATAATTATTTTTAAAAAGGTTTCTCTATTTGCAATTTCTTGGGATTCTCAATCCTAAATTTTGGTTCTATAAGAGCGAATCATTACAAATCACAAACACAGAATCACGAATAGAGACAACATTCTATGACCTCATAACCAGGAAGTGAGATTCTTGGAGCAGTCCACGGCTTGAGGTCCCTTTGTACAGCACACTTCTCAGTGGAGTAGGATAAGATTTTAAGTGGTTTAAAATGTCCCACAAGGACATTTCAAAAGATGATGGGAACACAAATGAAAGTACAAGTTGTCCCATGTGGAGCTAAAGATTTTTGTCAAAGAATTATTTTACAAATAATGATAAGCTTTTTAGTAAAAGCTCATTAACAGTGCTTAAGTCCTCGAAAAAACAATTAGGGCTGGTATACAGGAGCGAATCAAAGCTGTTGGTGTCATCGAGCTCAATTGTTGTGATTTGTAAGCACAAGTACGACTTAAGGTTGCGAGAAGAGAAGCTGACACAAAGAATATTTCAGACTGCTTGCACTAGAGGTGGCTAATCATAAGTACTCCCTGCTAATTTGATGGAAGAAATGATTGTGAACACATTTGCACCCAAGGCTGTGTCTGGAGTTACAGATATTGATAATTCTTAGGTGGCCCTTTCAGGCACAGATTCATGCTAGCCATTTTATTATATCTAATTTACATTTAAATATGTGTTGTAATATTATTATTAGTTTACATTTTTTCAAAATATATTTCTAAACAAAGTGTTAGGTATTGTAGGCAACTCAGTTTTAAGTGCATTTCTTTTCATGAAAATAAAAGTCCCATAATGCCTTTCAAAATGTTAAATGCTAAACATGGATTAATTTCTTAGTTCTGTTAATCAAATAACGCTGATATTCCCAATATCACGAGATAGCTACTTGGTGTTGGTGTTTGCCCAGAGCCTCGTGACTAGGGCATGGCTGAGGGGTCCCCTTCCCAAACATCGAGATTGATTTAAAAGATTCCATGTTATGTAACAAATATCCCAAAATATTTGCAGTGCTACAAATTCCTAAAGTAAGATCTAGAGACATGTGGGGTCCTTTTTGAGAATGCATGCTGCAGCAAACTGTGTCTCCTGGATGGTCTCCACTTCCCACTCTGATCAGCCGCGGACTGTGCAGGTAAGAGCGGTGTGGCGGTGGGGCTGGGTGAGGGGGGATTTTGAAGGATAATGAAGAAGGGAAAATAAATAAATAATTAATTTTCCCTCGTCATTGTCTTTCAAAATCCCCCCTAACCGGCCCTACCACCCCACCGCTCTTACCTGCACGGGCCACAGCTGACTTCAACAACATTGCCCCCTCTAAATAGTGATTGATCCATACTATGAACTTATTTGTCGATTGCTCCACGATAAATCTGTAAACATTACTATAATTGATGGCTTTCCATCGAGCTGGTCTGCAATTTCAGCCTTGGTTTGGAGATTTGCTTGTGCTCATTGAAATTGTGTTCCCATAAGTCCCACTCCCAATTGCCTAGTCAACTAATGTGAATTTATTATGTATTCTGTACTGTGATATCCCTGTCTTGAACATGTTAAAAAAATACCAAAAAAGATTTAAATATAAATATTATTTATAAAGGCAGTTAAAATAATGTTTTCAATTTGGAGTGTAATTTTTCTTTAAACTATAATGCATTACGGGACATATAGTTTTAAGAACGATTTACATTTGTAAAAATAAATAAATAGTTTCTAAAATATAATACAAAAATGATCATTCAATACAGATACCACTGTGGAACAAGAATCTTGTAAAAAGGACTCTGATACTGGAAAATATATTACTCATTTTGAAATGGGAGGAATGTCTCATACTGCCACCCTACCATAATATTTAGTGAAAGGACAACCTTCTGCCTCAAGAATTGAAATGCGCCGACCTTCTCCTACTGTTAGATGTACACTTAATGCATACTGTTGAAAATTGCTCCTTTAAGCAGATGCATTGTGCAAAGCAGATCGGTTCAAATATGTAGAGCTCATTTAAGGCCTAGTTCTAATATAGTGCATAATTTACAGACTGAATTCCAATCTGTACAACAATTTCAAAATACTGAAGTTTATGTTACATCTACAGAAAAATAAGCTGATATGTTCTTTGGGCCAAAGAATGAGTGTCCTAGATAAAGCCTTCACATGAAGTTTTCATCCCATTCGTTATACGTAAGATGCAATACATAGTGAAATCAGTGACTTAACAGAGGCTGTAACCCCAACATAGGCCCGATTCACAAACTGCACTTACTTCAGTTGGTTGGGCCAGTCATTAAGATGATAAATCTGTATTTCACTGGGAGTCTAGTAATGTTTCCCATATTTCACCGCTCCCTATGAAATATAGGGGCATATTAGCAACAACTTGCGATGATTATCGCAAACCGCGCTTAGCGTGATTTTTTTTATCGCCACCTATCGCTGGATTTTATTGCGGAGATAACGCAGTATTACCAACGTTTATCTCCACAGCAATAAAAAATCCACGGATAGCGGCGAGTCCCATCTATAACGTGAGATTTTCAGCAATAAAAATCTTATCGCTAAGGAAAATCTCACTAATAGGCAGGTGGGGACTTAGCCGTAGAATCCACCTCCCATTGACTAATATGGCTAAGTCAGGTCTTTACCAAGTGTAAAATCCTAGTGCTAATCTCGGTTAATGCGCATTTTTTTATCGCGTTGCGGGTATTGCTAATAGGCGATAGCTGTGTTAGCGACCACTTTCAGTCGCTGCCAGTTTGGGTACGCCCACTTTGCATGTCATTAGCGATAAATATCGCTGACATGCACAGCGGACCCCAAACCGGTCGCTATCGCCCAATTACCAAGCTGTTGCTAACAGCAGTTAGCGATATCTTGGTAATTGGGCGATAAAAAAATCTCTGCTTTATCAGCAAAAAGTGCCGCTAAAGCAGCGATAACGCCCTTGCTAATATGCCCCATAGTTTTTTTACCACTGCATTTTGTGCAATAAAAGAACCCAAACATATCTTTGCTGCCACTGCAAGCAAAATTTCCTATGGGAGCTTAAATATGAAAACATATGTTCTAACCCCCTGCCTTCTTACTTTCTCAGCTTGAACGGAACTTCTCGAAAATGGGCATGCCAAACCGTAGGTGCATAGGCGGAGGACACTCAGTTGGAAAAAAAACTGTTTCAAACATAAACAATGTAGTGGAATGTGTTGCAGACACTTTAGGACAAGAGTTCCTTAATATAAAATCCTCTCTAGTTGTGATATGTAAACTATCTAAGGTCTTCCAAATTAAAGAAATCTTAAGAGGTCTCCAATGTAAACAACTGAATATATTCCTACATAAACAACTTAAGAAATCTCAGCTAGAACTCCAGAGCCCCCACATTTAAAATGCTCAAAGGTCCCAGATGTAAACAATCTAAGAGCTTCCTGATGTTAGCAAACTAGGAGTTCCCAGGAATGAACAGTCTTCTAGTTCCTAGGTGTGCACAGCGTGAGTTCAAAATTGTAAACAAGTTGAAGAGTCCCAGGTGTTAACAACTTAAGAGTACCCAGCCATGACAACTCAGTGAGTTCGAAGGTGCAAACAACATGAGTTCCAAGATGTAAACACTCTGGGGCAGATTTACGTTTCCTGGCGCATCCCTGCAAATCAGCAGGGATGCGCCAGGAAAGATGCGTGACACAAGTTTATCCTTGCGCCACCACAGATGTGCCGCATTTACAATGCGGCGCATCATGGCGCAAGGATAAACAGATCCGTAATAAGGTTGGCGCAGTACTTGTGTTGTGTCGCGGGTGCCACCCAACTCCAGCACTGTTCCAACCTGGCCTATCCTCAACATGGTGCGTCACGCCTTACGCCTGCTTCAAGCAGGAGCAAGGTTTTGACGGAGCGGCGTCGGAAAAGTGACTGAGTGAAATCTTGTAGATTTCACTCTGGCACTTTTCCGAGGTGTTCCTGCGAGGGAACGCCCACCCTGCGCCGGAACGCCCACATGAAACCTGGGGGCAGGTTTCATGTGGTGCAGGGCTTTACAACGTGACTCATCTCTCTAGATGCGTCACATTGTAAATAGGGTGCAACGTGGCACATGGTTTACGCCGCCGCTGCGTCACAAAAGTGACGCAATGGAGGCGCAAATGTGGCGCACTGGGCTCGGGAATCTACCCCTCTGTGTCTTTGCTGTTAACATTCTAAGGGTTCACAGATATGAACAATGTATGAGTTCCAGGATTTCAACAATCTGAGAGTTTCCTAATCTTTACAATTTTAGGTTTTACAGGTATAGTTCCTCTATATGGACAGCAGGAGTTACAATCTTGGAATTCCCTGATATGACCAATCTACAAGTTCCTGGGTGTGAACATAGGAGTTCCAATTTGTAAACAACCTAGAAGT
The DNA here is from genome assembly GCF_964261635.1 of Lissotriton helveticus. Classification (NCBI taxonomy): domain Eukaryota; kingdom Metazoa; phylum Chordata; class Amphibia; order Caudata; family Salamandridae; genus Lissotriton; species Lissotriton helveticus. The sequence continues at coordinate 339,978,383 of NC_136065.1, forward strand.
TCCTAGATGTTAACCCTTTCCTTGCTGCCGTCGGCCAACGGCCGTAGCGAGCACTACCTTGGTAGTGCTGCGCACGTCCCTTGGCCAACGCGGCCCCGCCCACATAAAAGAACCCCCCTGCACTGCGGCAAAATTATCGCCGCAGTAAATGGGTTAAAGGTCAGAGGGATGCCCAGTGAAAAAAAACTGAACTTTCAGATGTAGACAATCTCAGAGATCACCTTGGGTGAGAACTATTTATAAGATCCAGTATTAAGAATCTGTAACATCTAGGAGTGTTAAGTAGCTAGAAGGCATGTGATTGACAATTGTCATAATGAAGTCTTGCAAATATAGCTCACCTACCACTCGCAACCTATATCGCCCACCTATAAATATATGCCTGCCCCCATTTTCAAAGCTTATGCTCTGATTAAAAAAATCTGTTTTGTAATCTTGCAAGTCAATATCTGTGATTTTTACAGAAATACGAATAGAAAGTTGTACCATTTCCTGAATACATCTTCAAAATGCAATTGCCTCTGCAGCAGGTTTAATTCACATCCTCAGTCAAAAACTTGACTCTGTATGAAAAATGCATACTGCTGGCACCTGTGATGCTTTAAAGATCTTGATTTTGAACCCTGTCAAGTCAACTAAGCCTTCTATCTTTCTGTGGCCGGTAGACTGACTACCAATAAGCTGGGTAATAGAAATTTATATTATGTTTTTAAGTGTTTTTATGCATTATTTTATAGTTTTAAGTTATTGAGTTTGCTTTTATGGCTATTGCCGAAAGAAAGTTTATTATGATATGGTAATAGAAATACCTATTATTCATAGTGTACACAAGGTATAATATTTGATAGACGTCTGCGCCCGTCCGCGCCTGGCCGGGCCCAGGGCCCTTAGACTCTGGAGGAGTGACCATCTACACACCCGACCTTTTACGGTCCTTACGTCCACCTGTTAAACACACCTGCGAAATACTATCTAACTATAGGGAAAATAGTATCGCATGTCGTGCATGTAATTTCCATCTCGATATCCCGCAACTATGTGGCCAGCGGCCCAGACCCAAAGACCACAAGACAACTCGCTCTTGGCTACTTGGCAGTCTCAACTGCAGGTCGCTCTGTAAACACAAAAGGGACCTTTTCGACCTTTTGTCCGACAACTCCCTCAACGCCCTCTTTCTTACCGAGACGTGGCTACATGCTAGTTCTGGCCCAGACATCGCCGAAGCCCTACCGTCCAATTATGCCATCATTCGTCAAGACCGAATCTCCGGTATCGGAGGCGGGATTGCAGTCATTTTCAGAAAAACGCTGCAATGCACTCTGGAGCCTATTTCCCTTTCTGCAAGTGAGGCTGCCCTTTTTAAATTTCAACTTCATCCGACATTCACTTTTACTGGCCTTCTGATTTACCGCCCGCCTGGCCCCACTCTTCCTTGGGCCACCCAACTAGTGGACTGGATTGCCTCGGTAAGGGTGAATCATAACCATCTATCCATTCTAGGAGATTTAAACATTCATTTCGACGATCCTGCCAACAAACCAGGCACTAATTTAATTCATGACCTTGTGCCATGAATCTCACTTTATGGAACTCAGGTCCTACTCACAAAAGGGGACACCTTTTGGACCCTATCTTTTCCAGCCTCCCCCAGCTACAGTGCCAGCAGGCTCTGCCCTTAGATTGGTCAGACCATTTTCTAATAAAATTCCATCTGGAAGACCACATAGCCGTCAGCCCTTCCAGTAGGATCATTAAATCCTTCAAAAGAAACTGGAAAAACCTGGACATTAATCGCCTCATGTCCACTCTAAGCCTGACTATTCCAGAGGAATCATTAAACACCGGAGACATCGAAATGGCAGCCACTAACATCAATAAATGGCTCCTAGATGCTTTAGACGTCTGCTTGCCACTAGCTCACAAAAAAAACACTTCCCACAATCCACCTGCCCCATGGTACAACGAGCACCTGAAGGCCTCTAAATCCAAATGTAAACGATTAGAACGCCTGCGGAGGAAGGATTACTCCCCGGCTGCCAGCTCACACTACAAAAGTGAGCTCAAGCTCTATCATAAAGCCTGCAACAAGGCAAGATCTAACTATGTTACTAAATCCATATCTGAAGCCACTAACAAATCAAAAACTCTTTTCAATCTTGTAAAAGAGCTTGCAGGCGCTAACACTTCTTCCAAACCTCCTCCCCTCAACAGTCTTCAGTGTGAGGAACTGGCAATATATTTCACTTCCAAGATTGAGAACATTCATCAAGACATAGCAACACAACAGCAAGCTCAATCTATAAGTACGCAAAACCTCGGATCCAATACAGATGTCATCCTGGTCCAACCTCATCTGTCCCACGCGCTACTTACTTCTTGGCCCGAGATAGATTTCCAAGGTCTACGGGACATCCTAGGGAAGGTCAAATCTGGGTCTCCAGTTGACCCTCTCCCGATCTCTATACTTAGACTCTTGGACACTCCTCTCCTTGCCGTGCTATGCCAAATCTTAAACCTATCCCTTTCCACGGCCACGGTCCCGTCATCTTGGAAACATGCCATGGTCTCCCCCCTCCTTAAGAAACCAGCGGCCGACCCCAAGATCTTGGCAAATTTTCGTCCAATATCCCTCCTACCCGCACTTTCCAAAATCTTGGAAAAGCATGTCCATGAACATATCACCAAGTTCACGGAGGCAAACAGTATTTTACATCCCTCCCAATCTGGTTTCCGCACTGGATTCTCGACGGAAACCACATTACTTGGAGTTGTGGAAAATCTTCGACATCTGGTCGATATGGGTAACTCTGCCGCGCTGATTCTTCTTGACCTCAGCGCGGCGTTTGACACCATCTCCCATAACACACTGCTCGCTTCTCTCTCCATTATGGGTATAAGAGGAAAGGCATTAGACTGGATAGCATCTTTCCTGACGCTTAGGACATTCCAGATCTCCTCCAGTAATGCGACATCCAAGGTCCATTTTTCTTCGCACGGAGTTCCACAGGAATCAGTATTAAGCCCCCTGCTTTTTAACCTCTATGCAGCCCCGTTGGCCCAGATCGCTGAATCTGCCGGTCTCAACATGTACACATACGCTGACAACTCCCAAATCGTTTTCTCTCTATCAAATGATAACCAAGATATTCCTTCACGCCTTCAGACAGGCCTTAGGAACATTTCATCCTGGATGAACAAAAATATGCTCAAACTCAATGGCAATAAAACCGAGGTTCTGATAGTAGGCCCCGATCAGAACCTCTGGAACTCCAGACACTGGCCATCTGAAATGGGCCCCCTGCCAACTCCATCGTACCAGGTCCGCAATTTGGGCTTTATCATTGACAGAGGCCTAACCATGGAGCCCCAGGTGAACGTCCTCACAGCCACCTGTTTCACAATCTTAAGATGGCTCAGAAAAATCATATGGATGCTCCCTGGTGACACTCAAAAGACAGTGATCAATGCATTAATTACCTCCCGCCTGGACTACGGGAATGTCCTTTACTTAGGGGCATCTCAGGCAGTTACAAGGCGCCTCCAACTGGTACAGAATGCGGCAGCTAGGCTGCTCTGTAAATGCAACAGGAGAGATCGTATGTCCAGCCACCTAAAGGCACTCCACTGGCTAAAAATCGACAACAGTGTCAAATTTAAGACTCTCAGCCTCATGCACAGGATAAAGTGGGGCAATGCTCCCAAATATCTTCAGACCCTCGTGCACACCTACATGCCTGCCCGATGCCTGAGATCTGCCACCCAAGGTCTCTGCTGTGTCCCTAAAATACACCGGGCAAGGATGGGAGGCAGATCTTTCTCCCTCCTAGGCCCGAGGCTCTGGAATTCCCTTCCCCAACCGCTCTGTCTTGAAAATAGGTACTCTTACTTTCGCAAAGCCATCAAGACCTGGCTTTTTAACCAGTGACCTCTTCAGGTCCCCCTTTCAAAACCCTTTCCTGTCCCTCTAGTTCAAATTTCTGCTTAGCGCCGGGAAGCCCTTTCTGGGTATCTGTCGCGCTCTATAAGCCCAATAAATAAATAAATATCAACTCACCTTCATTTGGTGGGTTTCACATTATTTTTACTTCTTCTCACCCCAATGACAAATAGAATGCCTTCATAGACTTTAAAGGGATTACCTGCTTTTCAAACCTCCCACTTTCCCCAAAAGTGTTCATTCTCCATTCACCTTAATGAGGTCATCTTTGTAAACCCCCTGACTTCCTCCGCATTTTTGAATCAAGCAATCAGCACACCTGCAACTCCCTCCCCATTTGCCCTCCACCCACTCTAGGTGGAGCATGGTACATGAGAGGTAGACAGCAGCTTGATGGAGACAGTCTGCAGAGCCTATGGCATCTTTGCATCGGGGATGCTGCCTCCTCCACTGATGTGTGAACCCAACACGCCTCCAAACTAGTCCCTGTGCAAACAAAGATGACTTGTATAAAACTTACATGGGCGAGAGGAGAGAGAGTGGGCGAAATACATGTGCCACAGCCTTTTGAGGATTAGGAATCTATGGCTATGTATACAAGCATACCATTTTTTTACTGGCATTACCAGATGATGAAACGTGTGGAAATGTGATTCTGTTTCCTAAAGCTGCAGTCCACACCAGGAGGTCGATGCTTTTAGATTAATTTTAGTAGAGTGATGAATTTGCACCAGTCTCTGTTTTAAATTTGGTTTTGTTTATCCCAGTCTGTTTTATTTAGATTGTTGGTCATTAATATCACCAAACTTGATGATGTTATGTATTCTAGTTGCATGCTTTTAATAATTTGTATGTATTTCATTGCTATTTTGCACAGATCGGCATGCTTTTATGGATGTATGACACTACAACGCATGCTTTCACTCCGCATTCCATTACGAAGCAACTTTTACAACGCAAGTCGTTACAACGACTTGCGTTTGGGGGCGCTGGATAGTGGAATAGTTTAATTTACTATTCCAACTCCAGTCCCCGTGGATAGTAGGGAAGGTGTTGGATAGTAATTAAACTATTCCCTAACCTAGAGCGCCCTCCAGCGCAAGTCGTTGACTTGCATTGTAATAGTTGCGTCGTAATGGTAGTGCGGAGTAAAAGTTGCGTTGTAAAGGATGTTTCCCTGCTTTTATGGTTGTTCACAATCGAATAAAGAGAATTCTGATTCTGATTTGCTACACTCATGAGGGATTAACGATGGGAGGTTATTGGCAGAGTGTGTATACGGCTGTGACTTTCCTGCAGTATATCGGCCTAGATTTGTTTTGACGGTATCAACTGCTATTATTATTATCTGTGCTCCTGAAAGTTCAATTCTACACAGGAACAGAGAGATTCCTGCATTGAGGCTTTTTGTTCATCTTCTCAGTCCAAACAAGTTCTGTTCCTTCTGCTGATGCTACACAGAGTGACCCTGGAAAGGTGGGGGTTGAGGTGATGCTGTAACTTTGAGCAGTAGAGTTTTCAGCAAGCTCCATTGTTTTAGAGGGGAGTGAATGTTTGCCCATTAGCACTGTACTTCTGACACTTCCTCATGAAATGGAATTTCTATCATTTATTCTCTTTTCTGATTAACCCTTAATTGCTTACAAGAATAAAGTCTGAATATAACACAGTGAATCTTGATTTTTAAAGCATTTGCATGGTTGTCAAGACGTCTACTGGCTTGTGTGATACCTTCAGCCAGGCAGGGGTTTCCGGAATCACAATGCTGCATTCTGAGATTTGTAATTTTTTAAGACAAGTAGGGGCTAAAAATTCCAACATGTAAGGTGTTGCTGACTACAAGCCGAAACTGTCTAAAGGAGTCATGCATGATACTTAGCCACTGTGTTTTTAAATCTTACAGTTTAGACTCTTAGAGGAACAGCAGCAGTGAATTTATGTCTAACACAAAACAAGCGGATTGGAAAAATTAGAGTGTGAGTGAATGTGCGGGACAGTGTGTTTGAGTGGGGAAGAGCGTTTACAACGCAACTTTTACATCTCAGTACCTTTACCACGCAACTTGTACAACGCAAGTTGTTACAACGACTTGCGCTGGGGGGCGCTCTAGGATAGGGAATAGTTAATTTATTATCTAAAACCTTCCCTACTATCCACGGGGACTGGAGTTGGAATAGTAAATTAAACTATTTACTGTCCAGCACCCCCCAACGCAAGTCGTTGTAACGACTTGCGTTGTAAAAGTTGCGTTGTAAAGGCATGAGTTGTAAAAGCATGCGTGGTAATGACATACATCCGTTTGAGTATATGATGGAAAGTGTCAGAGTGAGTGTGTGAAAGAGTATGGGCATGCTGGAGTAAGTATGAGAGTGTATATGAGAGTGTGTGTGACATTGTAAGAATGAGTGAGTGCCTGTGTGACGATGAGTGAGTTGTATGTGTGAGTGAATGTGTGTGTCTGTGACAGTGTGAGAATGAGTGTGTGAGAGTGAGCATGAGAGTTTGTGTGTGTGTGAATATGGGAGAGAATGTGAGAAAGTGCGCGTATGCAAGCACAGGAGCTAGAGTATGTGCAAGCATAGTCTTTGGAAATTGGGGTGCTAGGGGTGCTGCAGCACCCCCAAATACACCATGATAGAGTTCAAAAGGTGAGTGAGAAATATGGATGCCTTTCATTTGTTTTTATCTGAGCACGTTCAAGAACAGAGGTCACACTTCAGGCTATGCTTCTGACAAAATGCTGCTTATTCTGTCAACATGGAGCTTGGTGTTTACTTTCCTTTCTCTAGCTGCAATGTTACAGGACTATAAGGTGAACTATTTGACAACTGTGATGGAGCACAGAGAGTGAAAGGAAAGGCTACCGAATGCCACTTTTTTCCAACACGCAACAAAATCGAAATAAAAATATTTCAAAATATATCAGTAGTTAGGTAAACACAAATGTAATTCTGTACTTTTTGTAAATTTTATGTGTGAGAAAATACAGATTTTAATATGAGCAAAAAATGAAGACACTATTTAGTGATGTGCAAATGATAAATATTTGCTGAAACTCAATTGTCAGATGCGATGACAATGTTTTGCTGCCTCGGTCTGCCTTTGTCATGGTTTAGAGGGCAGCCACGCCGAGGTAGGTCCCCGCCCCTACTGCCAGCTCAGCACAGACGCTCCCCATCGGTTGCATTTCGTCGCCAAGGTGTGAGCATCGCCCCCGGGCGTGTGTCCCGGCTCAAAGGCTCACCGAGAGCCACGGAGGCTCCTGAGAAGGTCGTGACCCTGTTAAATCTAACGCAGGAGCTGCCTCAGCAGATTTCAGCCTGCCCGGCAGGAGTAAATGCATTAAAGGTTTTAATGTCTAATAGCTTAAGTCCTTGGATGATACATTCTAACTAAACACTCCTAACTCCTGCAGCGATGCTCGAAAGCGCCTCCCAGGGGGACCACTGACACCTGGCGGTGGAAATGGGGACAAGCAGCGGTGCAAGGCGCAGGCAGGGTTCTCAACAGATTGCATTTGATGCCTGTCTGAAATGCCCACGTGGCATTAGAAACGTTGGGGCAGATTTACAAGCCCCTTTTGTGACGCAGCGGTGGCGCAAAGCCAGCGCCATGCTGCAGGGAATTTACAACGTGACGCATCTGGGAAATGCGTCAAGTTGTAAAGCCCTGCACCACATGTAGGCGGTCCAGCGCCAGGGGGGCGTTCCTGCAGAGGAACGCCGCCTAAAAGTGGCTGAGTGAAATCTACAAGATTTCACTCAGTCACTTTTAAGGCCATGCTGCGTCAAAACCCTGCGCCTGCTTGAAGCAGGCTTAAGGATTGATGCAGCATGTTAGGGATAGGGCACCCCCGAGCCTCGCTGGAGCTGCGTCGCTCTAGCGACGCAACTCCAGCAATGTGCCGCCATTCCGACGGGGGATGCGACACGCATCTGCCCACCCGTGCGCCACAGTGCACCGCATTGTAAATGCAGTGCATCAGGGGTGGCGCACGGGTGGGCAGATGCATCGCAACTCTTCTGGTGCATCCCTGCTGATTATCAGAGATGCGCCAGAAGTAGTAAATCTGCCCCGTTATATATGGCTTTCATATGGAGCCTATATCCTTTATTTCGGGTTCTAAAGTTCATAACTCACTGCTATGACATAGCAACAGTTGACAACAAAGCTCTTTATGGACTGTTGCTACATCATAAAGGCCTTCCAGGCCAGGCTGAGGGGCCTCTCTGAAAGTCTGTGAATACAACGCAGCTTGTCTGCTTTGATTTAAAGAAGAAAGCACAGCTGGGGGAGGTGAGGGAAAACAGGGAAGGTGGTGTTTTTTTTTTGCTAGTGTGGGTTAGGGAGGAAATGTCAGGTTATGTATTGCTCCCTCATTACTTGTCTGCCCTTGCACAGCAGTCAAAAACCAGGACAGATGAATTTGGCGCCATACATAAGAATAACATTATAGATGGGTAATAAGTGAATTACGGGGATGTTTTTCACCTTGGGGTTCTGAGTGACATTGTATACAAGTCCAGCTTCGCTCTTGTTGTCTATTTGATGTCACTCAGAATCACTCGGTGAAGAACATCCCCGTAATTCACTCTTACCCAGCAATAATTCTATATATTGTATGTTACTTAGGAAATATATATAAATACATCAGTAAAACAATATTCAGTTTGATATATAAATGCATATTTATGAATAACTAGTGAAAATAATGGCACAATAACATACTATTTGGAACAAATGTATTAATAAACACATATTCACACATTTATGACAAGAGTGCAACGATCAAATTCCATGTTATTACCAGTGGCGGCTCCTCTGTTAAGGTGGAGGAGCGTCGCCTCACTGCTTTGCAGCAGTGAAATAAAGGGAACATAAAATGATAATACCTAATTGTTATTTTCATTTCATGTTTCCCTGATGCAGCAGCTTTGTGGGCGTGCGGGGGTGGGGGCTGCTCTGCTTACAGAGCAGAGCAGGGAAGGAGTGTTTTGCACTCCTTATGTTTGTATGAATGTTTGGCCAGCCCTCTCTGCTGACCAAACAGTCATGTACACTTTGCATGTTCTCCATGCAGGCTGCATTACAGCCTGCATGGAGAACATGGCCCCAATCCCTGGCTGTGCGCCGAACCATGGCGCTCAGACCAATCACAACGTTGCACTGCAATATTGTGATTGGCTATGGGGCGCCTGGGAGCCAGGTGCTTCCTGCTTCCCTGTTCTGGCCTGGAGAGACGACAGAGGGACAGCAGAGGAGAGATCCAACAATCAGGTAAGCTTTTTCTTCTTTATTTTTAAATCCCTTACCACCCTCACCTCCTGCGCCCGATCGGTGCCAGCCGCCACTGGTTATTACCATAGAACAGCTGACCTGTCATGAAAAACCACAGCTTAATACCTGCAAATTCCATTCTAGATTCACTCCTAAGAAAACTATGGGGGCCAGCCTAGCAGTTCTGGTGTTTGTGATTTTATCTCACTGTATGGAGTTAACCCTTTGTTCTCTGGTTTGCTCATAACTTTTCCCCATGAAAAACAACATGGTATGAACCACACATGCAGATCCCTGCAATGTAATCTTCTGTTACCTTTATAGAGGTAGGAGAGCGGCATCATGACCCTCTTTGAGGCTTCGACTCTCATGAATCATGGCCACTCCCCACAATCAACAATGGTAATACATAGCACATTACACTATGCACCATCACACATTACTGTTAGGTCACAATTTCCATTGAAAAGACATATTTTGTTTTCTTGATTACTTTCGCGCCGTTTGATGAATCTACACCAAAATTTCCAGAAAAAAGTATGCACAGGTTGGGTGCCTCCTGGCAACTTTACTACAGATCTGTCAATAAACAATAAACATAGGATCCCAAAATTGACATCTCCTATTTTACCTCTTATAACTCTTTACCTTTGTTCTTAACACCTAATAAAGAGCTGAATGGATTTACACCAAACTTAGGGGGTAATGAGAACTTTTCTCAAGAGAGGCATCTGATTAGGTTGGTGTAAATCAGTTCAATAGTTTTCAAAAAATTAACATTTAAATGTATTCCAGCCGGACAAGAAGCATTTACATTTTAGCGCTATGACAGTTGGAAAGGTACATTTTTGATTGCCTTTTAGACTGGTGAACAGAAGGTGGTGACATTGTTAGAGGCTGCAGCTCTACCGACCTTAGACTAGCAGGTCCCAGTGATTTACGGTCATTCATGCAGCGTTTCTACGTACTTTTCCAACAACGAGGTGCTAGGACTCAAGGGTCTTCAAGGTGGGGGCGGGCCCCTGTATGGGGGCCTGCACTGATCCCAGGAGGGGTGCCAGGCTCCATCCAAAAGAAGCATCATGCTGATAACAGTGCTCTGTTTTAAGCTGAGATAAAAATGAGTAGGCTTACAGCAGACTTACATGAGGAGGCTCTGTAATGGGCCATCACTAACATTTGTTGTCATTTATATCTGGCTGGAAGTATATGTCAAAAGGAAAGGAACTCCAAATATTCCTCAATGCACCCGCAATTTCTGATAATAAAATTGTGGATATGTCAACACGTTAGTAAGGCCTAGCTAACCAGAATAGTATGTTTGACAATCATGCATCTGATTGCATTTTTAAAAGGGGTAACTGCAATGTTTATATAAACATTGAGAATTTAATAGAATAATTTTGAAAAATTCTGGAGCGCCCCAGTGATTTGTTTTAATACAACTGGGGGGCCACAGCATAAAAAAGTTTGAAGACTAGTGCATTAACTCCAGAGTTCCATTTCTGGTACCTTTTTCTCGGTTCTTTCTTCAGCACCTGTTGGAAGATAAAGATCCATGTTAGATCAGTTAATTAGAGACTCAGTTTCCCTGATTCATGCGCATTTTGCAGATTACTACCTGAACAATTAATTTGGAACTTAATGTGTGAAAAGACCCTTTTACCTATCCGAACAACACTTTGAGCTTTGCCTTATGGTGCAGCCAGTGGTGGCTGGTAATTTGAGGAGGGGTGGATGGGCCACATGCACACACACACACCCAGTCACACCCATGCCTTTACACATGCACACACCCATTCACAACACTCACAAATACACATACCTTCATACATACACACGCATGCACGTGCTAAACGTTACAAAATATAAAACTTTCCGGCTGCAGCGTCTCTGGAGGGAAGCTTCAGTGTTGTCAGGAGGGTTGGGATTGCCATCTTCTCTCAAAGGTGGCAGCGATCCCTACCTCGTCACATAGTAGGTTGAGGTCAGCGGGAGTTGCTGACCCTGCCCCACTCTGTGACACCGTGTCAGTGATAGACACCCGGCCCTGGGCTTAAAACTGAAGCCCCCAGGTTTGAGGCTATCAGTGACACTCCCCCTTGTCAGTTATGAATGGGAGGTCTCCAAGAGTTTTTCCAGGTGGAAGAGGCCACACTCACAGGAGCTGTGACATCTTCAGCCCAGCGAAGTTCAGCTCATGCAGCTAGGCATCCGCACATTTGACGCATGCCTGGAGCCTGGCAGCATGACCTAAGCATAAAGAGTGCCTGTCAGGCTGACCTATGCTCAGCCTGACAGACACTCTTCTTGTCCGCAGAAATAAAGAGTGCCTGTCAGGCTGACCTTTGCTCAGCTGGACAGACAGTCTTCTTGCCTACATAAAATGGTGCTGGCAGGGCACCTCTGCCCGCAAGGACAGGCCACAGCTGGGGGCAGCATCAAAAACTCACCTAGTTCAGGATGCCAGCTGTTCATGCGCTTCTTTCGATTCTTAATATTTTTTAACTTTCATTTTGATTATGTTTAGTTGTGATTTTGGCACTACTTAGTTATGGGTTTCCACAAAGTTGCACTTTCAGAATTCCAGCGCTTTCAGGTTTCATCTCAATGCATATCTCAGGACATAATAACCTCTTTTAGCAGGAATTTTACAATATATATTCCAAGGTTGATTGTGTAATATAGACTGATACCTAGTGAAGTACTACATCGATTTTTATAGCAAAGGAAATACGTTATTATCCCACGAAGAGAATATGCAAAACCCTTCAAAAATGGTCTGTATGGTTCAGCATGTTTTTATGAGGGAAAAGGGCCTCCTATTGTTCACGTACAGTGAGATAAAAAACATAAAGTCAGCAGTAGACCTGTTACTAGATAACGCAATAGCGAGGAGGCCTTAGGCCCGCCCACTCATGCACCATCTCGCTCCGGGCCTTACATGTGGGCCAGAGAGAGGTGGAAAGGTAAAAGGGCTTCACCCAAACCCCCTGGCCTGCCCAGAGCTTTTACTACAACATACCCACCTGTTAAACCACCCCATTCCCAGGCTAGCTCAAGGGTAAGTGTTGGTTCTGGTTTATGCTCTATCTCATAACTATCCTCAGAGATGCAAAAGGTTGTACGCCTGTGGTTAAATACAACCACAGCCTTGTCTAAGGTGTTAATAAGGATATATGGAAAACTGGCTCTGCCATAGAGGTAAAACCCTCACATTATTAGTTTTTGGTGCATAGTTCCTATGGAACGTTCAGGATCCTTTTGTGGTTATGATTTAGAATCAGACCTACACCTCCTTTGGCACTCCCTAAGGTAACATTTAGAACAGTAAAGTAGCCCAGAGCAGGTTGTGTGGACTTGAGTGGACATATGGACATTGCCGCATATGTGAAGAGCTCAGTGGAGCATGAGGAAAAGGCTCTACTTTGAATGTGTAAAGAAAACTTGGCACTGAGGCCTACAGTACAACTGTAAAAGGTTGTATATGTAGCACATATGTTATCCATGATGTGGCAACTGAATATCTAATTCAAGGGACTTTTAATAGTCCCTAATAGGGGATTTAGTTTTGTGGAATAAGTGGTTCTGTGCTGGAGAAGGAGTCTGGGCAAAATTCAAGAAGTCTCTGGAGGCGTTAAATTAATTTCTGTAATTGAGTTGGATGAGGGCTGCCTGCCTCGAATGTGCAGGGAGGGCAGCACCATGTTTTTGAAGTTCTTCAGAAAGAAAGCTGGACCTGTATTTTCTGGATGGGAAAGTGCAAGTAAACCAATTTGTGAAGTTAGTTCAAAAAAAGAAGTACGCATGGCAGTATCATAGAAGCTCAAAAGCGTTTTAGCATTGACTTCAGCTAGATTAGTAACAACCACACGGTTTACGGCACTGGGTTGCCTATATGTCAATAGAAGTGTCTGCGAGAGGGTGAGCATGGGTGGAGATCTGGGTTCCCTGTATCTGTAGTTTAATATCTAAGAGGAGCAGCATAGTTAGATGCTCGGTTTCCCTTATCAGTAAGACAGAAAGTTAGGTTGATGTCACAATGTTCTGTATCTGTATGGTTAGGTGCTGTGCTATTTTAAAAGTTAAGAGTGCTAACTTTACTACTACTAAATGCCTCTGTGAATACCAAAAGCAGTAAGTTAAGGATTTTATCTCAGATTAGTTCTGTGAATCGGCCCCATAGTTTGTAATTTGTGTGCTGACTGGGAAAAAGCACTGACATGCGTTAGATTAATCTGTGTTGCATGGCACTTAGCAGGGCTGAAAGTATTTATTAACAGTTTTAAGTGGCAGTTATAGTCTCAGTAGCTCCAGTTTTAAATTTGTCTATCCTTGTCTTAGTCTAAAACTATCTGTTTTTTTTTTGCTTCTTTTCAAAAGTTTGATTTCAATGATTTAGTTTTTTTTCTGTTCACAACGCAATGATTTTTCGTTTGATTCTAAGAGAGAATCGTTTTAGTTTCTGCAACCAAACTTCTGTAACTGAGTCAAAATGTGTTACTTTAAAATGTGATACTTTAATATTTTGTGACACATTTATTAACCAAATAAAATGTATTCATTCAGGAATCCAGGACATGATCTGTCTTATTTCAAGATATAAATACCATATGTTCTCGCCTCCATTTGTTTCTTTATAGTGCCCCTTCCAATAAGTCCCTTAATTTGTCTTAACATATATATTTGGAAAGGACACGTGGGATAGCTAAAAGATAGGCCCTTAAGTAATAATATGCCAGTGCACAGCAGAACTATTGTTCAGGTTAGACAGATCTCCCCAGTTACGGACCAACACGACAATTCAAGTTAAAGAGGGCGAGTGACATACCACACTAATGGTCAATTCCATGCAATATAAGTCTCAAGAAACAACAGCAATACAGTATCAGAAAGTTGCACCAGCAGTCGAGTTAATAATAGTGTCACAAAAAGCTGCATCAGTCTAGATGAAAAAAGTCCTCTGACACCATTTAAATAACATCAGTAAGAAGTATCTCCAGCTCAGTATGGATTAAACTCGTAGCTCAGTATTCAATATGTTATATGCACATTATGCAAGACAGCAGCTCTGAGATCAGTTGTGCAGTCCATAGCCTGTCGGGGTGCCTCGGTCATCCCGTCCACACTAGTGATGGCTGCGGTCGGAATTGAAGACTTGGGCCTAGATGTAGGTAAATGTGAATTACCGATTCATAAATACCGAATTTTACCGATTCGGTATTCATGAATCGGTAATTCAAATGTAGATAGAAATTCGGTAACAAATACCGAATCGGTATGATTCGGTTTTTACCGATTCTGTAATTACAGAATCGGTATTTGTCATTGATTCCTATGGGCCTTGAAGCCCATAGGATTCAATGGCAGATACCGAATCGGTAATTACAGAATCAGTAAAAATACCGAATTTACAAGGGGGGACAGGGTGTCACTTTGACACCCTGTTGCACCCCTGTTTCTGGGTTGTGTGCCATGTGACACACATACATGCCCTTAGGGCATGTCTGCGTGCCACATGGCACAGGTGTACATGCACAGATGTGCATGTACACAGGAATTCGTTATTTACCATGGAATAGTATTCCATGGTAAATAACGAATCGGTAAGGGCCTGTGCACTGATTACAGTGCCACCTACATATTGATTTACAGAATCGGTAAATTTACCGATTCGGTACTTTACCGACTCTGTATATTTACCGAATCGGTAAAATTACCGAATCTGTAAATCAATGGCCCCCTACATTACAAATCCCAAATACTGGTCGGTAACGGCCGAAACCGGCCGTTACCGACCGGTATTTGGCAAGCTACATCTGGCCCCTACTTCACTGTTTGTCTGGGGCCTTCTAACCAGCCAATGAGCAGGCCACTGTCCCTAAACCTTGCTGTGATTGGCTATTATTATTGTTATTGTTAATTGATGCCGCTATGGCGCGCAAGATGCACAACACATCTCCCTCTGTGCGCCGCTGGTGCAAGGTGGGAAAATTGAACAGTTTAAACTCTCAATAAATGTTTGCAACAGGATCAGACAAAATGCAACGCGTTATACTATCGACAGGTTACGTAAACCACTCCAAATATATAGGGCCAGATGTAGGTAAAAAATATTTACCGATTCTTAATTACCGAATTTTACCGATTCGGTAATTAAGAATCGGTAAATATGAAGGGTGGACATGTAGGTCCATCCAGATGTGTTTTTTACCGATTCGGTAAATATCTGTATTTACCGAATCGGTAAATACCGACCGGTAATGCTCCATTCATTCCTATGGGCTTTGAAGCCCATAGGAATGAATGGGGCATTACCGGTCGGTATTTACCGATTCGGTAAATACCGATTTTGACATGGGTGCAGGGGGTGTCACTTTGACACCCTCTAGCACCCCCAAAAAAGGTTCGGGGGCCATGTGGCAGGCATACCTGCCCTAAGGGCAGGTCTGCCTGTCATATGGCACAGGTGTGCATGCACACATGTGCATGCACACCTGAATCAGTATTTTACCATCAAATTGAATTTGATGGTAAAATACCGATTTTGTAGGCCTTGTGGGACTCAGAAGAGTCCCACCTACATATCAATTTTACCGAATCGGTAAATATACCGGTCGGTAAATTTACCGACCGGTATATTTACCGAATCGGTAAAATTACCGATTTGCCCTGTTTCCGTGCCCCTACATCTCAATAGCCAAATACCGGTCGGTAACGGCCGAATTCGGCCGTTACCGACCGGTATTTGGCTACCTACATCTGGCCCTTAGTTATCTAGTTATCCAATGTTGATTAAGCTAATTATCTAAGCTAAGTTATATATATTACTTACATTTGTCATTTTGAAAGTTGTATTTTCTAAAGTCCTCCAGCCATCGCTGATATTTCACCGGTTAAATAAAATGATAAAGACGTAGGTTGACAATGCAGTGTAAAAGGGGAAAGAAATCTAAGACTTCTGTTGAGTGAAAAAGCATCTCGGGTCTGCTACCAGAGTGCGTTCTTAGCATTGAACAGCACTGCCATCTTGAGAAGAAAATGTGTAACCCAGCCATATCACCTTTATTGAGATATTTGTATCTGCCATAATTTTGTAAAAAAGTCCTGATTACTTTACCAATAATCTTCATTATGCCAAGTCCTACTCTTCCTCATCACCTTCCTTACCATCGAGGTGCAGTCCATCTAAGTCTTAAGGATGAGACACCGAAAAGCCCAACTTTCGCTTTCAATGTTTTAAACTCCTCCTAGAGCAGGAGGTGTAAGAAGATTATACCTCTCACTCAAATCCTGTTATAGCAAGAAAAAGATAACAACAGAACGCCTCAAGGCTCACATGGAGGCGGGTAGAGCTTGAAAGACTAGGTGACGAAGAAGAGTAGGATTCGGCATAATGAAGATTACCGGTAAGTAACCAGGACATTATCACTTTGCCCCAATATCCTCGTATCAGTCCTTAAGCAGTATGCATAAGGAGAGGGAACAAAAACACAAATCAATCAGTAATGCAGTAAACGTAGATTTTTTTAAATTAAGACTACTGCATTTCTGGTGTTACAGAATTCAATATAAGTGTACCAAAATCAACCCTAAAATTCAGAAACTGGAGATTGTAAAGGTATATGAAAGTTCTAGGCGATGTCCAAGTGCCTGCACGGCAGACCCCCAGAATGGAAACTTATCTCACTTCAGTCCAGGGGCTGCCGTCTCCCTGGTAGGACACCATCCCACTCCAAACACTGAGGAACTTGCATAGATTTTGCAAAGATTTTAAACGCATTGTATTTCCTTATAGTTGAGCCTGTTATTTTATGTCTTCATGAGCCACTTGGAGGGACAGAATAACCAGGCTGGCAAATCAAATTACCATACCACCCTTCTCGCCATAAGGTCTTGATAAAGAGACACTATAAAAAAAAAGAAATGGACTAATCCAAGATGACACTCTTAATTTCCTGTTCAAAACCTTATTTATTGCTGATAATGTAGGTGGTTGCTTCAACCACTACCAGCTCCATGGTTTTAATACTGCTAATCTTCTTTTGACATTCTTTTTATTGTGTTTTATGTTTTATTGCGAGAAACGATTGTTATGGTTTTAATTAACTAAAACAATAAAAAAAACTTTGTATTTTATTGTATTGTAGTAGGACACCTCCAGCGCCGGACTGGGAACCATAACTGGCCCGGACAAAGAGCTCTGCCGGCACCCCGGGGAGCGGCCAAGCTGTTTACCAGGGCCGGATTCGGCCGATTTTGTTACAGGGGCCGATTTTGCAGATATGCTGCAAAAACAGCCCTGTAACAAAAACAGCCCCCAGGGGCCCAAAATCGACACCTACCCTAGTGGCCCACCGAGGAAATGCCTGGTGCCCGCTAGGGCCACTCCGGCCACTCCGGCCCTGGACACCTCTGATACAGACAGACAGAGGATGTAAGCCATAGAAACAGTAGAATCGGACCACATGCTAAGAGTAGAAACTGGTGGTTTAGACATTAGTGATCTAACCGAAATGTGATCGTGCGAAAACCAGGCACCCAGAAAGAAGCACTGATGAAGGCAAACCTGTCATCACGTTTATTTGAGAGCAAGAAACCTCAGGACAGATTAATCAGGATTAGCCACTATGGAAGAGCTTTGCGAACATAGCGGCTGATTGGGACGAGGATGTCTGGGTGGGCAGATACTAGACACCAGTGACGAAGAAAGATGACAGGTAGGAGCTTCATCTGAAACCTCCTCAAGAATCCAGGAACACAGAATACCCCTTCCCTCCCCGCCACCCCAATGTGGAGCCATTGACAAGCTGCTGCTTTCTCTAGAAGCTTGGATAGGCTGGACTGAAACTTGTAAGTTCAGAGAGGAGGGAGAAAAACCTTTCTGATGGAGTTGCTGAGAGTTCCCAAACAAACTCTAGCCGCTGACTTGGATGATTAAATGTCTGAAATGTAGGATTTTGTAAGTGACTAGATAGTTGCAGACACTTTTGCGTGCCATCTTTGCAAGCTGCGTGGATAAGGCATGGACCTTCCAGTGGTTTAGGTAGAGTCCGGCGCATATACTCTCTCCATTATGGAGCCATGACCTGGGTGAATACTCAAGGGGCTGATTGTTAGCCCAAAAGGAAGGACCCAAAATTAGAAATGTCCTTTGAAAGAGCACATTTGGGTTTGTACTGTTGAAAAGTGTCACGAATGGAAATGGGAAAATAAGCATGTCCATCAAAGTTAGAAAAACTATCACGGGGATGATGAGCTAAAGAGTGTCCAGTCTGAAAGTTGTCGACTGACCCCATAAATTCACGTCCATCAGATCTCTAATGGACAAAATGTCCTTGATGCTTTCGGCACTAGGAAGAAGGCGGAATAAGTTCAGCAGGTCGAACAGAAACTACTGCATCATTTCTGATTAGTGTCTGCCCACTCATATGAATTGCTTTCTTTTAGACAACATCCTTTGGGCACTCTGCTATCAGGAATGTCGCAGGATGGGAGGTTGACATATTCCGTTGCATGACCCTGACGCGCAATATCCAGGACCTACTGATCTAAACATCTTGAAGCTAGATTTCAATGAAGCAGTGCTTAATTTGAGCCAGTGGTTTTTCGGTGCTCAGCACCGGCACTTAAACATCAACACGAGTGCTTTTCATGAGCACCAGTTAAGGATACATTCATTTATGGTAGGCACGGGACGATTAAGTGCTTTGCCCAGAATCACAGGATGTTGAACAGATACCGAGAATCGAACCTTGTTTCCCAGCTCAGAAGGCAGCAGCTCTGGCCATTACGCCACATCCTCTCCCCACTTTCATGGTTAGTAGTTGGTTCTGTTGGAGGAGCGATGGTGCAGCTGCCTCCTGATGAGACCCCAGCATTTATTTTGTTTTTACAAATGAAATACTGCTATGAAGGAATAAAGACAACCTTCAACAGCAAAGGCCTCTTGTGTCGGATAGTCAGGGCTGCTGAGTATCTGAAGAAGAGTGGGTACAGCCCAAAAGGTTCAGAGCCCTGATTGCAAGGCTTGCCCCAGAGGAGCATCCATGAGCTGCCACAGGTTGAAGAGGATGGCACTTAGGTGAAGGTTTTATCCATATTGAAGGATGGAGACACTGATCCATAGGAATCGCTTATTTGAGGTATTCAGATGCCTGTTCGACTAATTCTTCTAGACGTGGTCCAAAAAGAGGTTGCTGCAGATACCGGGTTTAAGTAGAAGAGATTTTTGAGCCATGTGACCCTTCCAAGAAGGCAGCCAAAAATTCCTTTCCAGGAGATACTCGGCACCTCGTGGAGACGATATACTAACAGCTCTATAATGTGGCCCTTATCAAGGTGGCACACGTTCCTGAAAGACTGCCACATTCCACGATGCTTCCGGCATGACAGATTGAGACGATTATTACGCAACTTACTGACTGCCCTGGCGAAGTTCTAAGAACGAAACGCGTTGGCTGTTGCTTTTATATTTTGGAATTATATCAAATAAAGACTTTTGCAATGAAGAAACTGATTGAGCTTCATTATTATCGCTTGGATATTCTGGTAGTGCACAACTCCATCATCGTCAGCCAAAAATTCCTTCTAGCCGACAGGTAGGCAGTTCCTAGGGATGAAACTTTCACAGTATCCAGCGCAACGTCAGAGATTAATTGTAGTTGCTCTTCTATGATGTCAATAAGAGCTGCATTGTCCCAACCATCTTCTTTTTCAGAAAGGAGCTCTTGTAAGTCCTTCATCAGGGATGAGAACAGTAAGCTACATACGTCTGAGCTGGGCGGGTGAAAATAGAAGCTGCATGCTCACACTTAACACCATGTCCCACCTGTTTGTGTTTGGGGTCTGAAGGAGAAGTATCCTCCTCTCAGGCTGTCATAGAACAAACACCCAACACGGTGGAAGAGAATCTACCTTCAGTGCCTCAGGAAAGATTTAATCAAAATCCGTCAGTGGACACAGTTTAGGCCAAAAGTGTTGATTGGAAGATTTTCCCATTTCCTTCCATTCCTGTAGTAGTGTTTGCTGATACTCCTGGTGGAAAGGAATCCTGGAGCAATCTCCAGGAAGATATTAGGCAAACATGTTTGACATTGTAGCCTCTGAAGTTGAAGGAAGAGAAGGATTTGGAAAAGCCAAATTGGTGTGTTAGATGAGCGATGACTTCTTTCAGGACCTCTTTCTTTGTACACCTCCCTTTGCTTCTATGAGATGGAATCACTTTTCTCAACGTAAGATACAGAATCATCTGAATCACCAGATTCTCGTCCTGGATCTCCACAATGTCGTTTATAAGGAGAGGGGAAGTGACTGAGAAAGCGGATTGTGGACTGTCTTCTGCTGGAATGATAAAAAAGGAGCAGTGGGAACTCAACATGGTTTCTTGAAGACTGCCTCCATGGCTTCTTCAATTAGAGTCTTCAATGCAGTTGGATCTGTTGAGGAGGCAGAGGTAGGTCTGTAATGCGATACAAAAGGGGATGATGGACGGAGCGTTTGAACAAATCAAACACTCACCCCCAGTCAACTGATCTGGGTTTAATCCATCACCATTCTTTAGTTCACTCAGCCACCCCAGTTCAGACATGGCTGTATGCAAATCAGTCTGACCCTGTGCCTTATGGGAACAGTCCAGCCCGAACTGCCAAGCCATGTCTTCCTTGGACCGGAAACAAGCATCCTGGGACCGGTTTCGGATTCATAATCCTCATCAGCCAGGCTATCTTGAATCCAGTGGCCAAGTGAACAAGGGACTCACGTCTAAGCATACCCTTCCACACTTAGGGCGAACAAAGCGATACAAAAGGGGATGATGGACGGAGCGTTTGAACAAATCAAACACTCACCCCCAGTGAACTGATCTGGGTTTAATCCATCACCATTCTTTAGTTCACTCAGCCACCCCAGTTCAGACATGGCTATATGCAAATCAGTCTGACTGTAACTGGGGCCCCCTTGCGCGCCCCACTCTAGGGCGCGAACTAACCTCATGTGCCCCCCCCCTTCTTTCTCCACAGCCCCCGTTTTCTGCATCCTGGTCTGGCCCAGAGAGATACAGTTGCGACGACGAGGAGGACTGGCCCTTTAACTGGACCGAAGGTATGCGGGAGGAGGAGCCGGCCCCAAGGATAAAGGACGTCCCTGAACAGACCCAGGTGTGTTTTTTCACCGGAGGAGTGGTCAGTGTGAAGGAGAGCGGAGTGGCGGGAAGCAGCGAGGACGAGCGGAGGAGCGGAGGACGAGGAGACGAGAGGAAGACGTGGATCGACAGCGGACGCTGGATCAGCGAGCTGAGCATACAAGAGGAGGAGGCAGCACCAACCCAAGATCAGAGAAGAGAGCGGATTGCCGGGACTACATCAGCCGACCCTGAGACGAGAGGAGCCGACTGGAGAGGTGCGGCGCTGGAGGACCCGCCCGGAGGCCAACACCACGTTCCGCCCAGCCGTACGCCAGGAGGGGTACGGCTCACAGAGGTGCGTGACCGCTTCCTGGGGTGGTGCAAGCGTAGAGCTAGTCGCCTCACGCAGTAGGGCCATGTACTTAGACACTACCCAGGGATTCCCTCACTTTCACTTCACCGCACAGAGGGGGATAAGAGGGAAGAAAAGGGGAGGGGAGTTTGGTAGCACTGGGTGAAACCCCCCCACGATCCCTTACCTGTGATTCAGTGACAACAGTTACTTCTGGTATTGATACCCGCCTCTCTTCTGTTTTCCCCTGGTGGTGTCGGCGAGGGCGGACAGCACGGAGCCTCCGGGAGCCAGAAGAAGGAGGAGCCCCGTCCGGAGGAAGGAGGAGGGAATTATCCGCAAGACTCGAGGAGAGAGAAGCCGATCACCTCGCAAAGTACCTGTACGCAAGACCTGTACTGATTCTTTATTAGACCGAATAAATACAAGACCCACAAAAACACGACTCCTGCCTATTCCTAGCCCCGCTGTTACACTGACCCTGTGCCTTATGGGAACAGTCCAGCCCCAACTGCCAAGCCATGTCTTCCTTGGACCGGAAACAAGCATCCTGGGACCGGTTTCGGATTCATAATCCTCATCAGCCTGGCTATCTTGAATCCAAGTGAACAAGGGACTCACGTCTGAGCATACCCTGCCACACTTAGGGCGAACAAAGCGATACAAAAGGGGATGATGGACGGAGCGTAGGTTTGTAGACACAGGTGTCAGAGATCTGCCATGTTTGTGTCTCCTACGCCGTTGATTCCGGTCGTCATGAGAGGAACTTCTTTCCCTGGAAAACACATGCCTTCTTTTTGGGGCTGTCTTCGTTGTGCCCACCAACTTCGAAGGACACATTCTCTGTCTGGATCTATTATCAGGGAGAAATTCTTGCAAAGCTGATTGCAAATAAAACGTATTAAAAGGAGTGGCCTTGCAAATAAAATAACAAAAAGCACTTACCTTAGAAAAGGTGCCTGCGTCCTTATACCCCTTCTTCTCATTTGTGAACCTTTCCAGATCCTCCGATATCCACATGCCTGACTTCCTATCCATAGTGGAAGTCAGGCAGGCAAGGAAGTGTTGCATCGTGCTGAACTTCAGCTGAAAGCCTGATGAAGCCGAAATTTTGTCAGGAAAGAAGAGTCTTGTTGAATGCCAGTGCTTAATTTGAGCAGGTGGTTTCTGGTGCTCAGCACCAGCACATAATTCTTAGCACCAGAGCTTGTGACTGTCTGCCACATGGTGGCACTGTCTTTCAAATTTGGGTATGAGCGCAACATTAGCTGTTTATTAATTTGATATACATTAAGAATCACTAATACGTACCACCTAAGCCATTCTTATAACGGTGGGGGCCTTGAGTAGTATGAATTATCACACTTGTAGTACGGCGATGGTTAGTAGTTGTGTTGGTACTGTAGTTGGTAGTGCTGGCTGGGGCAATGGATGGTGCAAGCTGCCATGGCCTCCTGACGAGGGCCCCGGCATTTATTATTTTACAAATTAGCCACTGGCCTCGCCTTTTAACATTTCGGCAGATACTGGAAGGAAGGACAACCAGAGGCAAGACTCTGAGTTAGAAAATGTACGCCATCCCATAAAAAAAACAGAAAGGGAAGGATCTGTTTTGTAGTTTCCTCTAATCCATGGGTAGTCGTGACGACAGTGGGTAACACACCATGAGGGGGCAAGTA
Source organism: Lissotriton helveticus (assembly GCF_964261635.1). Lineage (NCBI taxonomy): Eukaryota > Metazoa > Chordata > Amphibia > Caudata > Salamandridae > Lissotriton > Lissotriton helveticus. Next base: position 340,001,752 of record NC_136065.1, read on the forward strand.
CCGCAGCACCAGGTGTCTATCTTTCTATCAGCAGCAAATAAAACAGGACTTGAGGGATGGAGGTAGACCTCTTCTACCTCTGCCTGTGGGAGGAGGTTCAGAAAGAGGCTTTTAGGTGTCCTGTCTTTCAGAGGAGGATGGGTTACACTCCATTGACATGGACGCGGAAGAGGAAGACAGTGTTTTGTTTGGATATGTGCCAACTTGGAGGAGGAGAGTTGAAGGCTATTCTGGTGTTTGGCAACTTATAACGTGAAGAATTGTACAGAGTTTTCAAAGTTCGAGCCGGGTGGGCACCGGACCAGTAGGTCGTAGCTTTCCGCAGGGCCACTATTGTCTTTGTCTGAACCTTGAGGCATGTGGTATGTCATCATCATTTATTTACATCTCTATTTTGTTTATTTAAGTGATTATATATTTTGGCCGATGGTTGAGTTTATCAATATCTCACTTTGCCATCCTACTTTTTGGACTTGGAGAGTTAGGGACAGAGGTTTGGAGTTCTCTAAACTCCTTTCAGAGTACCCATTCATTTCTAAATGGAAATAGTATTTATTTTTTTGTAATTAGTAGTTCTTGATTCTTTTAGCACTCCACAAAAGTTACTAATTCATATTTTCTCATGCAAGCACATACATATTGATTTTCTTACATATTAAAATTTTAGGTAAAGAATATCAGGTTACAGATACAAAGTACCATATTGAATATCATATATAAACCTACGTTTTTTTTTTTACATTTTAAGTCTAGATAAATATACACATACAATCTGGAAAAGAGCTCTGTTGTTTTTTATATTTTAAAAATGGCAGGCGCGAGTAGTATTGGGACTTCCTGAGGGGACTCTGGTCATGGGCGGCGATTTTAACTCTGTTGTCTCTGGTAGGGAGGATCGGCACCCGCCCAGGGACCTCACAGGCTCACAGAATTGGCTTAGCGGTTTTATAGATACACTGGGGTTGGTGGACCGTTGGAGATTGCTCCATCCTGCCCAGAGCCAATACACTTTCCACTCGGGTGCACACGTTAGCCTCTCCAGGATTGATTACATTTTGATGTCAGCTGCGCAGGCCCCCTCCGTTACTGAGGTTCGACATCTGGCTCGGGGAATATCTGATCACTCTCCGCTGTGGCTTCGGATGGAATCGAGTGTAGGTACGGAAGGACGAGTGGCCCCGATCAATCCATGGTATTTCCGTAACCCTAAGACCCGTGATGCGTTGGTCAAATCCCTTGACCAATATTTTGTTGAGAATGAGGGATCAGTGTCCTCGGCAGTGTCGCTCTGGGAAGCTTTTAAGACTGTCATCCGAGGTCAGGCGTTGTCATTGATTGCTGGCGCTAAAAAGAGTAAAAATAAGGAAGTGGTTGGCCTTGAGGCAGAGATTGTTGAACTAGAGCGTGAACTGGAACTGGGTGTCACCCGTGGGAAGATGCATGTTTTGTGTCTTAAACAACTTGAATATAAGGCTTTGGTGGCGGATGCTGCGAAAGTCATGAGCAGGGAGCAGCAGGGCCGATTGTATGATGTCGGGGATAAAGCGGGTAAACTGATAGCTTGGTTAGATAAGAAAGAGAGGGCGAGTCGTGTGGTTCCTGTGATTGAGAGAGTGAATGGTATGCGTGTGACTGAACCCGAAGAAATATTACAGAGTTTCGCGCAGCATTTCCAGGAAGTGTACTCCCCCGTATCTGAGAGGCCAGAGGAAGATTCACATTTATTATTGCGCGACATCGCATTGCCCAGTTTGTCTGATCCAGATAAAGAATTGATGGATGCAGTAATAACCGCTGATGAGGTGGCTCTCGCTATCCGTTCTATTAGTTTGGGGAAAGCGATGGGTCCTAATGGTCTCCCCATTGAACTTTATAAATTGCGCCCCGACAAAATGCCGCCGTATCTTCGTGACATGTTTCTAGAATCGTGAGATAGGGGCTCCCTTCCTCGTGATCAGCATCTTGCGACCATTGTGGTGATTCATAAGGAAGGGAAGCCAAGAGACCGCTGTGCTTCTTATAGGCCGATATCACTCCTCAACGCAGAACCCAAGATTCTTGCTAAATTATTGGCCAACCGTGTAATAAAGGTGATTAGTGACTTGATTCATCCTGATCAATCCGGTTTCATTCCGCATCGCAATACAGCCCTGATTCTGCGACGTTTGCATGGTGTCCTCGCGAGGACTGCATCATTGCGTGAGCCGGCCATCTTAGCTTCCTTGGATGCCACAATGGCTTTTGATACTGTGGAGTGGCCGTATTTGTGGGCCATATTTGCTAAGTTTGGTTTCGGTCCTGGCTTTATTAGCTGGGTGAGACTCCTCTATGAGGACCCGCTGGAGCAGATTGTGGTGAACGGTCGGGTCTCCGAGCCTTTCATTCTCGGGAGGGGTACGCGACAGGGTTGTCCATTGTTGCCGCTCCTGTTTGCCCTCGCTCTTGAGCCCCTTGCTGCTTGGATTAGATGGGAACCGTCGATGAGGGGTATTCAGTGGGCCCCAGACTTTGAAGATCGTATCTTGCTCTACGCAGACGATATACTGCTGTACCTAACGTCGCCCTGGAAATCGTTAATTGTTTTGTTTGATGTCCTCACCTAATTTGGTAAGAATTCTGGCCTAGTTATCAACTGGACTAAATCCTACTTGAACGTCCTCTCGGGAGATGTCCCCCTTTTGCCACGCGGTTGTCCCATCCAGGTTACACAGACGGGTTTTTATCTATGTATCGTTAAACCTGGTTGTCCAATATGAACAGAATTTGCTCCCACCGCTAAATCGGTTAAAACTAGACGTGGTGGCTGGCGCAAGCTGATGTCGTTGCCACGCTTTCTGTACGCTCTTCAGAACACCTTTGATGTAATTCCTGCGAGCTATTTTTGGACGGTGGAGGGTCTCCAGAGGCAGTTGATCTGGGATGGGCGATCGCGTATCGCCCTCGCCAAACTGACGCTCCCATGGTATGATGGTGGTATCGCTCTCCTTGACATCAAACGATATTACTGGGTGTCTCAATTGGGGGCCATTAATCATGGTATGTATGGTCCCGAATTGAACCCCGCGTTTGCAATGGACAGGTGGTTGTTGCCGGGGGGCGATTACAATAGAGCGCTTTATTCGAGATTGGCCGGAGGGAAGCTCTCGGGGCCTACAAAGATTGCAGTACGGGTATGGAACTGTGCAAATAGTGCGATGGGTTGGAAGGATCGACTGACCCAAGCGACCCCACTTTTTGCTTCCGAGAAGCTGGGTAACTTGTGGAAAATGAAAAGATTTGAGAAATGGGATATGATTGGTTTTAGTAAGGTGAGTGACCTCTGGGCTAAGGGCAAGATTAAAACCTTTGAGGAATTGAGGGCTGAGTTCCAACTAAGTGAAAGGGAATATTTTCGGTATGCTCAGGTCCGCCATGCCTTGAAGTCGGTTTTTCCTGAGGGTGTGGAGATTCCGGAGTCCTCTCCGTTAGAAGATAGAATATTGGACGGTCATATACCAGATAGTACTATCTCCTTGATCTACAAAAAACTGATTAACGATAGGACTGATCTGTTGGTGCAGCTCCGGGACGTGTGGACCAAAGATGGCCTTGAATTGGATGATGAGGATTGGCAGTCTGCGGTCTCTTCTCCTAAGGAGGTTGCGATTTCGGCCCGTCTTCGGTTAGTGCAGGTTAAAATCCTACACAGAATTTATATGACTGGCCCCCGTTTGGTTAGAATGGGTTATTCAGAGGATGGATTGTGCAAGCGTGGTTGTGGGCTGCTTGGGACATTTCTGCATATAATCTGGGAGTGTCCTGAAGTAGCTGCTTTTTGGATTGGAATACACAATAAGATGAAGGAAGCTACCGGCGTTGCCCTGCAGCCCGAGGCCAGACGTTGTCTCCTGAATGTTTGGGAGCCAACTGATTATGATGTAACGCAGATGCAGTGGGCGACCTTGGGAAATATGGTAGCTAAGAGAGACATAGCGCAGTTGTGGGGTTCCCAAAGACCGCCCACGGTTGAGGCATGGATGGAAAACATGGATTGGTGCATGTTTAGGGAGAAGACGGTCTATGTGGCACGAGGGCGACCTAGGAAATGGGGTAAGATCTGGGGTCATTGGAACACTTACAGTGGAGACATTTGCACTCCTCCCATTGTGGATATTCCTGAAGTTCCACTTTCCCCCTGACCTGCCATTCCTTGTATTATATCAGGCATATTTTGTTTGACCTCGTCCCTCCCCTGCTTCCCTTCCCTGATATTGTTTGTATACCTTACTGTATTGTTTTTTCCCTCCTCATTCGGACAGATATCCTACTGTATCGTGTTTATTGCCTTGTTTGTTTATTTAATTTTCAATAAAAAGATATAAAAAAAAATGTCAGGCACTGTGACAACCTCTACCCATCAACAGTGCCATTGTTGGTGATTTCAGTTAGACAAATGTGCGTCACAGCACATCAACCTCACCTGGTCATTGTATGCAACCAGCGCTTAATTTGAGCCGGTGGATGAAGGTGGGGCCAAAAGGCACTCAGTTTTGAGGACCAGGACATGTTCTTCATCATCAGACTTTGACACAGAAAAAGAGAGAAGGGCAGAAAAAGAAGGAAGAGGTAAATTGGAAAATGATAACAAAGGGATAAAGCAGGGATGAAAAAGAGGCTGTGGTGGTGAGATTAAGGGATATTAGAACATTGGAATGTTGAGCGCTCTTTTGAAGATGATGGAGTGCTCCGGGCTTCTAATGACTGGTAGAACCCCAGCGCATCAGCATTCCAATGTTTGTTCACAGCAAGAGCTGTGAACAAAGGAGATTTCAAACCCCTCAGTCTCCGTGAGGCTTTTGTTTTACAAATAAGAACATTGCCCTCTAGGGGGGGAATGTTCTAATAACGTTAGAGCCCTCCGTAGCGAGCTCTACCGGACATTAAAGACCCACTCCCTTGTTAATGCTGGAGCGGGCCTTTAATGGCTGGTAGAGCCTGCTATGTCGGGTTCTAAGGCTATAGAGTGTGTTCGGTTGAGGATGAAAGAGGTGGAATCAAGCCTAGACAGTCTTGATATTCATGAATCACAATGTTCGGTAGCACTGGCAGTGGGCTTCTGGGAAAAACTTTGGGACCACCTACTAATTCTTTGAGAAAGTAAGCACTTTGTGGATCTGATTTTCATGGTGACCTCCACAACCATAAAGACGCTTATTCCCACATTATGACTGAGCCACCTTTATAGGGCATAGTGCTCCAGCCTGTTCAATGTGACCCCTGTGTTGGAACACAAATCCAGATTTCACCAGGTGCAAACATACACCTGATGAACCATATGTAAGTCCCTGGAATCAGGACCAACATGTGGGAAAGGGCCTGGTAATACCGGGTCCATATGTAATTCTCCATTCAGGACCTTTAGCTGTTAGGGGTGGAGGTCGCGGCCCGCATCATCAATTTTAGCATAAGTCTCTCCTCCCTGAATTCTGTGCAGTTTGCAACGAGACCCTAAATGCCTAATTAGGGAAATAAAGACCTTGATTGTCGCCAGAAACAAATCGTCATCTTGTGGAATTCTGAGGACTGTGTTTAAGATTTATCTAAGCTATCAAAAATGAGAAAATCCACTTTTGAAGGTTAGCTCTTTCTCAGAAATCCAAAAAGGTTTGGTCATCTTTCAATGAGCTTTATACATGTTGCATTATTTATTGTTGCTTTTTTAATTAGTTTAAAACTGAGGATCTACTGTCTATCGCTTTTGGGTGTTGTGTAATTTTTCATTTCTTTCATTTTTGTGTATATGCTTGTCATTTACTACAAGGATACTGTATTACTCTATTGGAACAAGTATCCAAGAAGAAACTGCAGAGGGGACGGTCGCTTGATGAGGATGGTGGAATAATCTTATTTAACCTCTTCGAGACTCATGACGAGCTGAGCTCGTCATGAGCACCGGAGCGCCGGTGCTCATGACGAGCTCAGCTCGTCATGAGCCGTGAAACGCTCAGGTGCGGGGAGAATTCCCCTCCTGTGCTGAGCGTTCCACGGGAGGTAATGCACCTGTGACGAGCTGAGCTCGTCATGAGCACAGGAGCGCCATGCCTCATGACGAGCTCAGCTCGTCATGAGCATGCGGGCGCTTTGTGCGCCCCCTCCCCCCCAGCACAGCGGGGGAATAACCCCCACAGCGAAGGGGTTAAGGCATCAGAAATCCAGTGAGAGTGGCTGATTACAAAAACAAAACAAACAAAAACAGTCAACATGCTTCTGAAGCTGGTGCGGGGAATGGAAGAATGACAGCAGAATATTTCCAACAGGGTGGATGTTCAAGAGATAAGGACAGAAAAATCTAAGTCTTTTGCTAAAGAAAAAGAAATCAGTTCAAAAGAAGTAATTGTGAGACCCTCCATAAAAATAACACCTAGCCCGCCTCCGTAAGCAGGGGCGATGGACGGCTTTAACGCTGGGTGGGTGGGCAAAATCTCTCAAATGTGTGTCTGACATACAAGTAAGCCTCAGGACTTTAAGTGGGCTGGTTTATGCCGGCACTTAGCACTGGCAGTTCTACAAAGCAGGTGCTGAGACGGGTCTCTATCAGGCTCTCCATTTTTGCCATCTGGGTGAAAAAAAAAACTGAACTCTGCAGCAGCGCCACCCTTCACTGCCTTTGATGTAACTTCAAAGAGACCCATTACATTTCTTCCACAGTCTCATCATTTAAAAATTTAAGCATTTCCAATATTCTATACAACGAAGCCATAGTTGTTGCTTATTTATCTTACACAACTAACAACCATTGACAAAAGTAATGCGTCCATGGTCGATTGCTGAGGAGGTACACATGAATACTAGCAGGAGGGCCGAAAAACTAGAGGAAGATCTCATGGTATGGAGAAAGCTCTATAGGGACCTCCTCACAACCGAGGGGACAGAGAGTGAACAACACGATTCGAAGGCGAGCAGTAGTGGGACTGAGTAGGATGTGTGTGGCTGCACTTGATGCGATTATCCCTAAGAACCTATTCATGCAGCTCTTACTTATTGAAGTTGCCTACCTCTATTGTCTTTTCTTTTGTAATGTAACCTGCTCATGGACCCAATCTGACCATCCGCTATGTAAATGTGCATCCATTGCGTTGATATTGTAAAATGAAAAAAAAATGTTATAAAAAAACATTGACAAAGCCAATAGCCCCGACTTGATGTAGGTGTAATGTTACTTGTTGTTTTATATATCTGGATGCAATGACAAAGGCAACAAAAGACCAGTCGGACAGCACACTATGCTAAGCACAGATTTCTAGCTTGTGTGTTTTTAAGCCATGCCCTTAATTGCATCTGCCACGCACTTTTGATGGACCACCTAGTTTTTTCATTCTACTTAAAGCCCTGGTAAGCCTTAACTATGTTTGATTCAGAGATGATATTCTGAGTATCATGCTACATATCTAATGCAAATTTTTTTAGCAGTGCACTCTGAAACTGGCTTTTGCCAGGAAGCATCCATTGCAGGGGAGACAGAAGTGTGTTGAAGTTGTTAGTTCAACTTCGTGTTGGTTTTGAGTCGGTGGTGGTTAATTGCTTGTGCGTGGTTTGCAGGTATCTCGAGCAAATCACTATGAATTGTTTGGAAATGTAAGCCTCTAAAAAATGTTTGACAATTACTGTTCAAAGAAAAGACTGTGTGGAATTGGGTACAACTAATAGGGGTGCCTTGTGAATTCTCTAGAAACTCGAGTAGATGTTCAAATAATTGTTTTTTCTCCACCCTTAATAGATCATTGTACCTGAATCTGCATTGTCCAGACAAGGTGTAGCCACCTCATTACATCTTCCCCTCTTTCCTTCACGTTTAATTAGACATTTAACACTTTGGGCCCGATTCTGATGCAGTTAGGAAAGCATTCCCACCTAGGGCCCGATTAAGATGAGGTTAGTAAGGCCTCCTAATGGCATTTGCTCATTCTAAAGCGGATGGGGAACGTGTCTTCCCGACCGAGGGCCAGATTACGATGCGGCTAGGAATATAGGCTCCCATTGAAGTCCATGGGAGTCCAATCAAATCGTATCTGGAGCATCCGGATGCATCATACTCGGTCGGTCGGACTCTCCCAATCCGAGTCGGTAGGAAACCATTTCCTAACCGATTTTATCAGGAAGATTTGCCTAACCGCATCAGAATTGGGCCCTTAATTGGGATGGCTTATGATAGAAGAGTGATTGAGGTGGTTTATGATTGAAGTAGGGTGTTTCCTAGACTTGATTTGAAGTCTAGAAACTCCCAGTGTCAGCACCTACCATTATATTTATAGCACCTACTATTAACCCCTCCGCTGCGCTGAACGTTCCGCGCTGGTGCAGAATGTTCTATTGCGTGGGCGGGGCCGGGACGTTCAACGGACGTGTGCAGCATTACCGAGGTAGTGCACGCGACGTCCATTGAACGTGGCCAGCACTCAAGGGGTTAAATTACATTCGAAAATTACAACAATAACAAGAAATCTCTAATTTCACTTCATAATGCAGGTGGGTTGCCGCCTGCATAGTGAAACACAGAGTGGCTTCAAAGCAGCTGCTCCATTGTGACCTGAATGTGCTGCCCATAGGGCAGCGTGAGTTTGCGGCTGACCTGGTGGCAGCAAATTCACTAGAAAGCAGCTCTTTTTCCTCGTTAGCGCTGGGCGCACCTTTTCATAGTTACTAACCAGGAAAATGCTCATTACGTAATATGGCCCCTGGAGTTTCCAACAGGTTCAATTGTCTCAAGAGGCATCTCATTTAGATCATCACAGAAAAAACACTTGTGCACAGACACCGAGCACTCTACAGCATGTTTGTGCTGATGGTTGAGGATGCAGCTCGCATTTTTGGAGACCAGGACTTATTTTTCATTATCAGACTTTCACCCAGAGAAAGACAAAAAAGGGGGAAAGAAGTAGAGAAAGATAGGAAAACAGTGACAAAAGGAGAAATCTGGAATGGAAAAGAGCCCGTTAGTGCGAAACAAAGAGACCAGAAGTGTAAGGAATTGAAATTAAGCAGTTGGGCTTTCACATTTGGTAACTCCAGCGAAGGCCTCATATGAAAAAAAACGTTTTCTATAAAGTAACCATTGCCCTAAATGCCAAAGCAAGAGTGATTTACGGAGAGCAATATATTGCTTTGGACTAGACGTCAAAATTGTAGCTTCGTCAGCTGCAAGCATTTCTGAAAATTGTAGTATGCTTTGTGTTCTCACTAAGCAGTCAGTCAGTCAAATAACTTTTTTAGATTCAAATGAATCATAAAAGTTCACAAAAAACATACATTCAAGAATAAAAATTTCTACGCCAAAATTAGAAGATACAGGATAAAAACAGATTGCGGCCTGATCACATAACCCCTATGAATTACTTTTACATTGCATAACCTTTCCTTATTATAAAAACAATTTTGATGAAAGTGAGCACAGAGCTACAGATAGAAACAGTTGATAGTGACCATAAATAATTAAAACCCTCCTCATAGGAGCAAGGACGAATTGTATTTAAAATCGGTTTAAGGAACCCTGGGGTCTTTGTATAATGTGCAAAATAGCATAATGTGCATTGTACTTTGTTGTGCTAAGTTATCACACGGACACCGGGGTAGTCTCTCACACCACCCCACCTGTTTCGCAAAAGGCACAAGAAAGTGCTAAGTGCCAAAGTGAAACCTGGTCATTAAAAAACGTGAATGAGCTTGGCGGGTAAGAGAAAATAAAATTGTGGTCAATTTGGAAGAAAACAGTCCAATCGTCATCTGAGCAGTCACTTGCCCTTGCTTTTTTAATCACAGCTGAGCTACAAGCAGAAGGCATACATGTGCACACTCTTCTAAAGAAACGTGCAACCTATCTCTTCACAACTATTCTACTTTTGGGGAGAAGTCGTTTGCTAAAATGGTTTTCATCATCTCTTGGGTCTGGAGATGATCGCAGCAATCTAAACGTTCTTGTCGGCGATACCTTACAGTGGATGTTACAGGAGACATTGCAATTGTCAGAGCAGTGAGAGTTTCATGACTCAATGCTGCCACCTTGTGGCCAATGAGATAGGAAAAGCTCGAACTGTGGACTTCTATTCTGCATAACCAGGTGTAGTAGTATATTGGATGTATAGTATTGGTACTTATATACAGAGATCGAAGTGGGCGGGATCTGAAGGGCACGACTTGCCTATATTATTTTAATTTTCCAAAAACAATTACCCTACTTTATAATAAAACAACTGTTAAATCTGACAGTTGGGTTGCCTCAGCTGAAGTGGAAGTCTCCAGTATTGTGAAGTCGAGATAGATAGTTTTTTTTTTTTAATTTGTTTTTATTGCAGAATTAAGAACAACACATCAATGCAGTACAGCCTTCAGCCCCCCCCTCAGTGTATGGTATTACGTTGTTTCCAGAACGTACACGGCCCATCAGCCCACATCCCGGAGGCCGGGCGGCGTAGCAGCGAATTACTGCATAAAATCGTCAAGAGTGGTACAGAAGGGTTTCCGGCCATCAGTATAACGAGTATCTGCTTTTTGTTCACCCCCCCAACAACTCCCTATCTCCTCCCCAACCATCCCCAACAGGGATCACCCCTCCCCCGATGGCCACTCTCGGACCCAATGATTCTATGTAGTAGGTCTCCGTTATCATCTTCCCAGGATGGCCACCCATCAGCCCTCACCACTCTGTTCCCCGGGAAGTCCCACTTAGTGTCTTCGTCCCTCTCTTGTGGGTGCCAACTACGCCCCCCACCGTCGGATCCTGGACCATCCCTATCAGGGAGACGTAAGAACACCCGTACGTCCCTCCCCCCCTCCCCTCGCTGTAGCTGATGTGGGTCACAACCGTGGGTGCACGACAGGATGGCCCGCTATCAGTAAGTATCATGCCTACATGTTCCTGTTTTCATGGACCCCCGTGTGCAAGAAGTCTTTCATCCTCATCGTCCGTCAAACAGTCACGCAACACCTGTACAATCATCTCCCATGCTCTAGCACTCTCCAGGCTCTTCTCATTACCCGTTCTGGTGGCTTGTCGCATTCTCAGCACACTTTCGCACGTAGACCATTTCAACAACTCGCTCGTCCATCTCCTGAGAGACGGGCCTTCCTTGGATTTCCAGCGCCATGTAATCTCTCTCTGGGCTAGCATGAGCCCCAGATCAATAAACTTGCTTGTGATTTTCGTTTTCGCCGTGTGGGGAAACCAAAGCAGCAGGCATGCCGCATATCAAACTCCACTACTCTGTCTGTTATCTCATTGAGAAGCTCACCCACCTCCGGCCAGTACGTGCCCAGCCGTGAGCAACCCCACAACATATGGTCCAGCTCAACTCCAGGCGTCGAGCACCGTGGGCAAGCCGCCTCCTGCACCTGAAAATGTCGTCGGAGTTTCCCCGGGGTCAGATAGGCTCTATGCAGTATGAAAAAATGCACCTGCTGGAACCTAGCGTTCCTACAACCCTTCCACGTCCGCTCCAATATGTGGCCCCAGTCTGCATCTGGAATGGGCCTACCTATACTAGTCGAGATAAATAGTTAAACAAGAAACAAGCCTTCATGCAAGAGTACCTGCTGCCTGAAAGAAATGTAAATATGCACAATTTAATAATGTTAAAGGCTGCTTGGTAGCCGGTACTGGGTTTAATTGACGGAGTCACTTGAAGCCTCGTGCTGAAAAAGATTTATTCTATTTGAGTAGTACTGCAAGGTGACCATCTGGGGAGTTTGTGCTTTCAGATGGACTGTTATAAAAATGTTTCCACTTGGTACAGTCTGCCTATTACTAAGATCTATATTTTGGAAGCACTTTTTTTTTTATTGTCAACATAAAACTTTTTGTGCTTTTTGTGGCAGCCTATCTTATACTGTGTGTAATACAAGTTGAAAATAATGACTAACATATTCATAGAGCTTTCTGTCACAGGCTGGAACCTCATAAAATTAAAAATACATGTCACTATTCCTCACTGAACCCACCAGAATTAAATTATGTAGCTCCCTGTTACACACACAGACGTGCGTTGATCACATTAACCAATAGATGTTTCATGACATGAATTAGTGCATAGCTCAGTGATCAGTTTAACCTAAAATAATTGCCAAATATTGTTATTTTTAGCCTTGCCTGTGATCCGGCCCCAGGCTCACTGAGCCCACCCCATTGCATTCTGAATCACAGTTTCCATACGTTTTTCAATGCACTTCAACTGCTGCTTATATAGTGCTTTCCACTTGCAAGGCAGGCATAAGATGCATTCCTGAGTGGTATTACTTCATACCTCTGACCGCGTTGTCAGGCATGAAGTAAGGTTTTTATGAAAACTCTGATCTTAATATAAATATTTGTAACATATATATTATTTTCGTTGTGTTTTGCATAACCTGATGTGAGCTTAGAATTCAATATAATAGTGAGGATCTTTGAAGATTGAATGTTAATTTAAATATGTGCAACTTGTATATTAGCTGTTTTCTGCCACTGGCTTGTCATTGCTCTCTTGAGGGGAGTCTACGTCCCTGACAGACTCTAAATTAACCTATTTCCCTTTCCCTCAAAAAAGAAAACACTCCTCCCGATCAAGCCATAGATTGATAAAAGGATCGCCCACCCTGAAGACCACGGGGCATATTACCAAGGGCCATTATCGCCGCTTTAGCGGGACTTTTTCCCGCTAATGCGGCGATAATTGTATCGCCTTATTACCAAGCTGTCGCTAACACCAGTTAGCGACAGCTTGTAGGCGATAGCGGGCATTTAGGGACCCAGTTTGCATGTCAGCGATAATTATCGCTAATGACATGCAAAGTGGGCGTGCCAAAATGTCAGCGACTGAAAACAGTCGCTGCAATCGCTATCGCCTATGATCAACACAGGCGTAGTTTTGGAAATATTCGCGCTAAGGGCGAATATCTCCAAAAGCTAACGCCTGTCCTGACCAGTTCTTAGCCATGTTATCCAATGAGAGAGGTGGATACATGGCTAAGAGCATTGTCACGGTAATGCCTGAATATCGCTGTATTTACAGCGATATTCACGCATTTCGCCTGTTTCTTATCGCTCCTGAGATAAACCTTGCTAATAACAAGGTATCTCAGCGATAGAAACAGGTGAAGGGCGGCGATAGAAATATTCCCGCTAAGCCAACACAGCGATAATTATCGCTAGTTGTTGGTAATATGCCCCCACGTTTTTTCAATATTTCGACAGGCACCCATTGTACTGTAGTAATGGCTGTGCAAGGTTACGTTTGGTCTATGTTAATCATTGCACAGGTTTCTGTAATCTATAGATATAATACCCAGGGGTGTTGCTTCTATTGGTGCATCAGGTGCAGTGGCACCAGAGCCCAGAGGCCTGAGGGACCCATTGAACTCTGAGTATTGCTGCATTTCACAGTTCAAACCGCGGCCAGTGGGCCAATTTCCTTCCAGGGGCGGCTCCTCTGTTACAGCGGTGGAGCATCACCCCACTGCTGGAACCAGCAGACACATGTATAATAAGACGATAATAAAGCAGTTAATACAACTGCTTTGTTATCATTTTATTTTACTACAGAGCCACTGCCGCGTCTTGAGGGCGGGTCTTCCGGCAGCAGGAGGAGTGGTGAGCTCATGCACTGCCAGTGTGTCTGTAGGTTATGCCGGCCATCCACTGCCGGTTAAACCGACTTGTGCCCTTGGATATCTCCAGGCTGCTGCATGGAGGTATCCGCAGGGCTCAGGAGCACAGGCTCCCAGTCCCTGCTGGAGAGTGGAACCAGCCTGCTCCGCCCAATCCCTAGGCTCCTCTCATGCTGGGTAATACCAGCATTAGAGTGGCGTCTGGTTTGGCGCAGGGCACTCTGGGACACTGCGTGGGAATCGTCGAGTTGGAGCTGAAGAGGTGACGAGGCGGCAGACGTCAGGCTTTCAGGTAAGTTTGTATTTGTTTATTCCCCCACCCCACCGATTTCCCCAACTAGCGGCCGCCACTGTCTCCTTCCTTGCACTAGACTGCATGACACACTCGCTATGCCACTCATAACACCTATGGATCCCTGTGGGGTTTGGGTAGCAGGGGGATATACTTTTTCTGATCATACAACCACCACTTTATTTACTGTGACCAGTGACCAGACACATAAAATCTGTGAGTTAACCCGTGTCTTTCACATATTTAGGGCATATCATTCCACATGCTATCCCAATTTACTTCTGTAGATTGACACAAGCACTGTTGATGCAATTACGTCATCACACACAGCATAACAGCTGTGCGAGATAGTGCAACTTTTTAAAAACTTCAGATTTGTTAACAAGTTTGCCAGCTTTTTTATGTGCAAAGCTGAAGAAAGGTCAACAAAAAAGCTGCAAACAAGAGGCCCTGCGTTGGTACTCAGTATGGCTACGCTGCCAGAGTGCTGGAGTTCTGTTTGTTTACACTCCTCCAATGCCAGAGCCCCACCGCCTCCAGTGTGCATGCCAATATATTTCATATCTGCTTACTGGCAGAGCTGTATTTTTAATCATTGGACTCCGTTTGGGAAACGTTTGACAGTGCTCACAAACACTTTTCTCTTTTTAATTAAGCACAGTTTTTCTATGAATCTCCTTCGAGTTTTAGAGGAGGCACAAAATACAGGCCTTTCTAGGAGACACAGAAAGACAGGGGAGCTGGGATGGTTAGAATTTCGGGGTACGCCATGTCTCAACAAATTTTTGGGCATATTATCAAGGGATTTATCTCCGCTTTTTTGGCTTTAAAAGCCAAGAAAGCGGAGATAAAATTATCTCCCTATCAGCAACAGGGTGCTAACCCGCAAATTCGCATGTGAGCACCCTTTTTCTCTACGCTTCCCCTTGCATCTCTAATGAGATGCAAAGGGGGTGTTCCAGAGAAAAATAATAGGAGAAATGTTGTTAAGAGACATTTCTCCTACTATCAAGGATATCGCTAACCCTGTTCGTGATAAAAAAAAAGCAGGGCTAACCGCGGTTAGCGCTGCTTTTTTACACCTGGTAGTTTCCTGACTTAGCCATGATATCCTATGGAAGGTGGATATCATGGCTAAGTTTGTGAGCCCCTATCATGAAGCGAACGCCAAACTTCGAGAGATTATCGTGGGTTTTCCAGCAATAATCTCTCATTTGGCAGTTAGCGCGAGGATTTTTATCACTTCTGAGATAAGCGTTGCTAATAGCACGCTATCTCAGTGATAAAAATCCACGCTACCCGGCGATAATTATCCTAGCGCTAAGTGCGCTTAGCGATAATTATCGCTGGGGCTTGATAATATGCCCCTGTGTCTTTACTCTTCCTTGATGCACACTTTGCACAGAGTCCCAGGTTGGGATTTCAGGGAGTAGGGAAGTGTGTTTTCCACTGTCTTTCAGCACTATGAATGAACAGTCAAAACTTCACTCTAGTGGAGCTGGACAACATTAGACTTTGTTTTGAATGTTAAGATTGCTGAGATTGTCAGATTTCAAGTGACAACACAGATACCATTTTTTTAAACACACCCTTGCACAGCATATTCACACTTTTCGAGTCTTACACACCTCAGTCGAGACACTTTGGTCTTTCTGACTTTTTAACAACAATAATTAATTAATGAGAGCCCGGCACAGCTGTGACAACGCACCCCTACATTCCATTCACCTCAATGTTCTCTCACACACCCCTATCTTTAACATCCCTCAAGTGATCTGTACAACAGCTCTGAACCATCTGTTCCTTCCCTACACCCTTGCTCTAGCACTGACATCACTCACGGTGAGGTTCTTTAATTTTGACTCCATCAAAGGAGCCTACACTGGCTGCCAGTCCGACGAAGAATTGAATTCCAATCTTTGTGCACCATGCACCGGGCAATCTGGGAAACTGGCCCTCCCATTAATCGGTCCCTGGTATCCCCATACTTCCCTGCCAGGCATCTCAGATCATCAACCTCATCTCTACTGATGGTCCCTAGGATCAGGAAAGCCAGATGCGGAGGCCGTGCGTTCTCGTACAATGCATCCAGGTTGTGGAACTCCCTTCCCCTCCATTTACGTGCAGAACCTAATCTGCAGGCCTTTTGAAAATCACTAAAGACACTGCTCTTCTCAACCCCCATCTAGGCCTGGCCCACTCTGCCTGCTCACATGGTCTGTCAGCGCTAGGACGCCTTAGGGTAACTATCGCGCTATATAAATCGTCTTTCTATTCTATTCTTTCTATTCTATTCTATCTTACATTTGTTGTAATTTTTTGTGTTGCCTTTACACAGGCTGCTCTATTCATGAAGTGTCTCTGCCCTTTGGACTGCAACGTGTTGAAAATCCCCTCTGTCCTTGTTTTGAAAAGCAATTTCAGACACCAGCTGGCCTAACTGCATACAGACATGTTCTGCCATTACTGATTGACCTATAGGTGCTGTAGTTTATTGACTTATGGGTTGGGCAGATACAAACTTAAGGGGGATGTTCTGGTTACATGATGCCTTGTTCTGAATATTCTCCTATTGGCTAATATTTTGCAGATCTTGTATGTCCATATTAGGTATTTTGCATGCTTGCAAAAGCTAGGACTGCCCCTTTCTTTTGTGCTGAGTTTGTAACCCTAAGCATATAAAAGGCCTCTGTGTTTTGTACTCTTTAGACTGCCTCATTCAGTTGCTAAAGGCTTCTGTGTGACGTAGTCTCACTTAATTAAGTTTAATAAAGATGTCTTTTCATATTTCAGCTTCTGTGCCAAGTTCTTTGTATTAGTGAGACCCCTGAGAATGAAGATTACAGTTCTTCAAATGGCGCGGCCAACGTGGGCTTCATCAGAGAAGTGACTTTCTGAAGGAGTGATCTTGTCAGGAGACTGAAATCTACTGAGGAGGACAGGACGGGACTCTGCTACTCTGTGCACAAGGATTCTGGAGATTCTTTGTCTTTGCAGCCCAGTATATTTCTGATCTTCCTGATTTTGATCCTCCACATGATGTCACTCCTGACTGAGAACCTTTTTGGCGTGAGTATTCTAAAAAAGGACCGTTAGGTCATTTAGAACTTGGCAGTTAGAATTTGGACAACCTTTTGATTGGTAAAAGTAAGGTAGTTTAGTAACGCTTACTGTAGCTTTGGAATTTTGGAATTTGTGTTAGCCAACTTTTGATTTGTATGGATTTGATATGCAAATTGCAATTTGTGTAGACAGGAAATGAGTAGATTTTTCTCTATTTGGTTTTGTTGAACGGTGCACGTACGAAAAGTACATTAAGCACTACTTTTGATTATAATATTGTATATTCTGCAATATTTTTGGCATGCCTGTTTTCAAAGCTCACATAGAAGAATCTGTTGCTTTATTTGGAAGGTACCATAGTGTGATGTGAAATTAATTAGCCGGTTCTCCTAGAAGGAATACCTAAATAGGTTTAGGTATACAAACATATTTCTTCCTTAGTGATTCTGTATCCCCAGGGAATTAAAATATGGACATAATACATACAAGGATCCTTTGTTCTGTGCAATGTTATGAATGAAGATATGCAGAGCGATTTTTGGTGTTCTGCCAGCCAAAGCTAGTGAATTGAGTGTGTTTTGGCTTCTTGGATATGTAGCAGTCTGTTTTTGCAGTCTTTTGGAACACAATTGAGAAGCGTTTCTTATAAATATGACTTACAACTAGTATTTACAAATGGTTTGGTTTAAGTACAGTCTGTGTGCTGTCCTTTGTTTCAGTCCTAAGTGTTGATCTGTGGGTTAAATGTGTGTTTAAATGTCTATGTGGTTTTCCCATTAGTGCAAGTTCTGTAAGTACATAGCGATGGCGCTATTTATGAAATGCATGGCTAAAGCGCCCCATATTGTGTGTCCTGAGTGTTTGACCCCTTTCTGTTTATGTCTGAAATGAGCTCAAATGTGTGTTTGTGTTTCTTTTTGATATTTTCAGTCTATTAAGCAAAATGTCTAAATGCTTAAAAACTAAAATGTAAATTCACATTCACTAGGAATAAAAAAGCCCCCAAAAACGAAATTGGGTGTTTTGCGAAAAATAAATAAACTTACAGCATTTTCCTTAGATATACTGTATTAGATATTAACAGGCAAACACATCATCTGAATACATTGGACCTTGCTGTATTGCACACGCATTTTGAAACTTGAAATGTCTTAGTTTTAGTTTTAAATAGACAGCCACCGTGCTTATGTTACAAACATTGAGAAACAAGCTAAATAAACAGGAATATTTATTCAGCCAGGACTTTGCCCTCAGTTGCACGGGTGCAACTTTGCATTACAGAATGTTGTTTTAAAAAGGTTCCAAAACTAAGGTTCATTATTTTGTATTGTTGG
Organism: Lissotriton helveticus; assembly: GCF_964261635.1. Taxonomy (NCBI): domain Eukaryota; kingdom Metazoa; phylum Chordata; class Amphibia; order Caudata; family Salamandridae; genus Lissotriton; species Lissotriton helveticus. The sequence goes on from NC_136065.1 coordinate 340,020,055, forward strand.
ACCCGGCCTCGTGCCGTGGTTCGCCTCTGTCCCTCCACACCCTGTGAGCGTAGGCCTGTGCCCCGAGTCCCCTGCGCAGCCTCCCCGTTAGTGTAGCCTGCACCCCGAGCCTGGTCGTCCTACTCCAGTTAAACCTAGATCCCCCTAGAACCTCGACCAGGCCTGCCTTTCCCGCTCCGCGCCCGGCTCCGAGCGCCTAACCTTGCATGCCCCACAAGGCCCGGATGCCATCTTCCCTTCCCGACATCCCTGTCTCCCTGGGCCGAGCGTGACCCCGGCCCCAGCGAACCCCAGACTCCAAAGGCGCGCCAGTCCCGGCTGGGGGGTAAAGGGCTCCCCGAGTGAGATAAGCCAGGGAGTTTCGATGGCACCTCCGGCCTCCCCTGAGGGGCTGGTTTCTGTCAGTCCTTTGGCCCTCCCCTGTGGGCCAGTTTCGATCACCCCTCTGGCCTCCCCGAGTGCTGGCTCCAGACCCGCTGGGCGTCTGGGAATTCCCGGACCCATCTTTCAAAGGGATCAAAGAGCCAACCGCCGGACCTCACCAATGACCAGCCCCCCCGGGCAGGAGACCTCTGCCTGCGAGGGTCCGGAGATCAAAGAGCCAAAGGACTATAACTGGGCCCGCCCGACAACTAGCGGGCAGTTGTATCTTGGACCTGAAGCCCTGCTGATCTGATCGTGGCTGACCCTAAGAAGACTCATCCTGAACCTCTGAGCCCTGCTGACGCTGTCGCGGCTCAAGCTGAACTGTAACCATCGGAGCCCTGATGACGCTGTCGCGGCTCAAGCTGAACTGTACCCATCGGAGCCCTGCTGATGCTGTCGCGGCTCAAGTTGAACTTGCAACCATCGGAGCCCTGCTGACGCCGTCACGGCTCAAGCTGAACCTGTAACCATCGGAGCCCTGCTGACGCTGTCGCGGCTCAAGCTGAACCTGCAACCATCGGTGCCCTGCTGACGCTGTCGCGGCTCAAGTTGAACTTGCAACCATCGGAGCCCTGCTGACGCTGTCGCGGCTCGACCTCTAAGACCATCGGAGCCCTGCTGACGCTGTCACGGCTCGACCTCTAAGACCATCGGAGCCCTGCTGACGCTGTCGCGGCTCAAGCTGAACCTGCAACCCTCGGAGCCCTGCTGACGCTGTCGCGGCTCGACCTCTAAGACCATCGGAGCCCTGCTGACGCTGTCGCGGCTCTCACGAACCTCTCCAGATCGAGCCCTGCTGACCTCGTCGCGGCTCGGGGAGTACTCTGGGCCGGCTGGACCATCGAAACCACCATCACGACCGAGCCGACTCGACTGAGGGGAGGTAGCCAGTACGACCATCATCCCGTACCCCCCGGCTCGAGGATTGAGAGCTGTGCGTAGGGTACGCCGCGTACTGACCCAGAGACTAAAAGACTGTCCCGCTTCCCCCTTCCCGAATCCTCCCAGACTTTGTGGTCCCTTGACCACTGTGTATACAAGAGTGCTTCCTTCGTTATTTGCTATATAAAGAACTTGTTACTAGAATCCAACGGTGTGGTGTCTGTTCGTAGTGTGGTGTGAGCTCAGTGTGTACGATCCTAGACCCGAAGTCCTACCCGGTGGGGACCTCCTAATCAAGACTCGGCAAGTTCTGTGGGAGAGGTGGATCTTGGGGTGACCGGGTGAGCACAACCTGGCCCTCCGAGATCGCCCCCTTCCAACATGTATTATAGGAAGACATTTCAATTAAGGGTTTTCCTCTCTTTAAGCATTTCTGTAAGCATATTCTTGGCTCTGTTGCTAAATAATAATTAACCCATGTAATGAAGAAACATTTAAAAAGAAAGAAACAGTAACAGATGCTGAAACAAGATAAGGCAAGTGCAAGGAAACTATAAAGTTAACGATGTCTTGAACATTGATTGGCAATCTCAGATAAAGATCAATCAGGGAAATTGGCTTTGCAAGGTCAGTTTCAGGTGAAGAGGTCAGTTTCTTGCCGTTCATTTTAGAGTAAACCTGGTTAATGTGTACCACCTTGTTCACCAGGCTATCTTTGCAGGCCTACGTGGCACAGAGCAAAATAAAAATAAAAAGAAAATGAAGTCAGATTCGAGGAATTACAGAACCTTAATATGTGGAATTATCAAAAATGATTGGGTTTATTACAAATAATTATTAATTAAGCAAAATGATTATTAAAAATAAGTGCTACAAAATTCGTTTTTTACTATTCATGAAGCTTAATACTTATACTGTGACCTCCTAGCATTATAATTTAATTTAAGTTATGTTATACTGCATAATGAGGACATTAGCATATAGAATTTCACTTGGCGCAGGCGTGAAAAACTCATTTTTCTCAGGATTTGCATGAGATATGTCTAATGTCCAATCTCTGCAATTTGTAAATAACATTCTGAGGATGATTAATAAGTAATGCAATTGTAGGATCTTTATTTTTAAGTGCCCCAAATGTCAAAGTCGAATTTGGGTATAATTTGGGCATTTTTGCCATTTACAATAGCTTTAAAGTGCTTTAGGCTTCAGTAAATGCATACATTTAGGTATAATACAAATTTGCAGATTGTTCCCATTTGGGTTTGCTTTTAAATGGCTCAGTGAGCCAATGTGCCTGGTGCAGAGGTTTGAGTTTAATATCAGGGTGGAAGGTTTTAACTTTGGCTGGACATAACTGAGACGTTCATCCATTTAAGGTTGATGAAATGAGTACCATTGCAAACAAGCATTTGTTCTAAAAACTGGTATGTGTGTTATTATGTTCTGCGAATTATTCACAGTAACTGTTTTAATAATCTAAGTATAGAAATAAATTGTAGCCCCTAACAGGAGTAATATATATATCATGTGTTTTTAAATAGGGTTGGTTATTGCAGGTTAGAAAGAGTTGGGAAGGTTTTTTGTCTTTTTCAGCCTTAGAGTGAGGAAGAGGGAGAGGGCTGAAGAGCCCGCAAGGCAGATTTTGACCTTAAGGTCAGTGAGGTAGGATAGGAGTAAGTGTAAACAGATGGAGAAATCATTGCTTGGAAAAGCAGGGCCTCAAAGGGTGTTGGCGCACGGGACACGCAGAGTGTCTGTGAAAGAGTTTTTGGGACGTCAAAATTAAGGGGGTTTAGCATGTTTTCAAAAGATTGTTGGTTACAGTTGATATTTTGTGTGTTATGTGCAGTGTCAGCAGTATGTTGAAAAAGACGTGTTTCTTTTTATTATGACTTCTTTTGAAAAGAAATGTTCGTGCGTTTTACATATTTTTGCATTTTATCCTTTTATGAATTGTTCCTGCTGGTCCCATGTGTCAGAAGCGACACAGTAAGTTGTGTTTGACAGCCAAATCTCCACTAACTGGTGATCTGCTGTCAAAAGGAGGGTGAGGATTTTAAGCCTGACAAATTAAGCAGGCCTGAATATTCTGTTTTGGGCTGCAGGTTCACAGTGCATAAAGTGCATGCAATCGTGTTGTGTGTTACCGCTTATTTACATTTGCTATTGTACTTTGTCTATGCTTTTTGTGCTTGATATACAGCGCGTATATCTGATGGCTTGGCATGTGTGTGTTTTTTTTATTTTATGCATGTTTTTGTTTTATGTTGCTGCTTTAGATACTATTACAAGTTCACCTGTGTTGTGAAGGGTTCTACATGACGATGTATATCGCTGCACAACAGTTGGGTGAATTTGTGCTGATACTAAATTTCACGGATATGATTTTTTATGCTGTGAACAAGACAGACAACACTTCACCAGTGTATGTCAAATTTGGCTATATAGTAATGAAGTAAAATAAAAGAGATATACAGGATCAAAGTGTGTCACCTGCTGTTAGTCACGCTACTGCCCCCCCCCCCTTCCCTTAAGGAACAGGCAGCCCTAAATTTATGTATCCTGATTGGACGTAAAGATAAATTATAGATTTGTGACTCTTGTACGTGGTGACCTAATTTCTATATTACATTAGTCAGTTTTGTTCTGCTTCCTAAGTAGTGTATGGATTTGTACCATAAAGGAAACAAGGTTTCATTTTTCCCTGAAGAAGGAACTGGAACATTAGCTGAGATTACCGTATATGGTTTAGCGGCCAGCGGTAGAGCTAACATTTGTGAACTATTTTTGATTTTTGTTCACCCAAGTAATTCCTTGTTCTTCCTATAGATTTTTCTTTTGTTACTTCTCCCCTGACCGATGTCGCATCGTGCCTAGCTATTGGGGATTTTAGCTGTGTCCTATTTCCATTTCTCTTTTCCATATTCCTTTCACCAGTTAGCCCTTTTATTATTTTTGTATTGTTCAGGTTCACACTTCCAGATTGCAGTAATGTACCAGAGACACCCATATTATGTATATTTCCCTTTTGTATGACCAGACTGGTTTTCAAGAATTTTCTTTAGGCCTACTCTGATGTTTTCCAGTCTGACTGTCTGGGTAGTGATGGACTGGTTAACTGACTCAATACTATAGTAAGATAAGTTTTCCACCTCAATAGGAGACTCCTTACGTTTTTTTGAATATGACAAATTCAATGCCTATTCTAATTTGGTTTTTAGTTCCTTTTTTCTGCTGCTTTAATTTTTGGTGGATTAGATGTGTTCTAAATCATGGAAATACCAGGACTCTCTAGTTCTTGTCTTTTGTTTCCACATTTTGATCATTAGCTTTTGTATTGCATAGTCCACCTGATGCACAATTATTAAAGGGGGGTATCTACATGTCCCTGATAATATGTATTATGCGATTTCTCTTTTGAGGTGTTGTAGATAAGGAATTAGGGAACACCTATATGTAATCATTGAGAGAAAAAAAATGTGTTTGCCCCATTAGACAATGCCACCATGTGTGAGGACATCCATTCAGATAGAATTCCCATGTCGCTATCTACTCTTAGATGGTAGAGGATATGCTCTCACATGGAAACCCAATTAAAGAGGCTAGAGGCACTGTTTTGCCTACTGCCTTTGTCTTTGTATTGCCTTTGAGAATGACAGTGTATTTTAGATCACAATAGTCCCATGGCGTATGGCCATTCCTTTGAAGATTGCAGGCCACTTGCTTGCAGTCCCTTTGTTATACAATGAACTGTTTTTGTACTTATTTGAAGGAAACTAACAACTGTGTCACATTTCCTACGTCACTAGGTTCTGCGGGATTAAGTCATAATAACCTGCGGAACTTACCCACAATCCCATCAGTGACAGCTAACAGATGAAAAGTCCCAGCACCCAGACAGCGATCGCCAGCGTGCCATCAATGGTATCTCCAAAGTATTGTGCTTGCTTCATCAGAAGGCGTTGAACATCAGAAAAGAAGGAGGAGCTGGTTTTGCCACAGAAACAGAGTTTCAGTGCAAAAGAGCAAAATAATTGAGGCTTCAGTTTTCCACCTGTCATGTGCTGGTAACCTCTGACAGTGTGCAGTCCCTTGAGCCCCTTGGCCTGAGTTTTGGCCACCCCCCCCCCCCCCTTTTCTTTGCTCCAATGGAAGTGCAGTGCACCGGAGGATCCAGGATTGGCAAAAGGCACTACATTGTGATACCTATGATTAAATTTAAGAGCAGCCCGAGCATCCTCTGACACTGAATAGAGAGTGTTGGAGCCTGAAAGTGTTGCTGAGTGTGACAGTCTGTTGCTCTTTCCTGGTTAATAGTACTTGGGTCTGCATGAGATGATCTGTGCCCATGACTAACGAAGAGCACAATATCTGTAGTGCCTGCAGCACAGGAAATATTGATGCACTGCATTGAGACATTGAGCCTTTTAAGTGAGCTGTGAGTGTTTGCCAGGAGGGCACTCCAACGGATACTGAGAAACATCATTTTCATGAAAGGCCTGAATGAAGAGGCCCATGCGGAAGAAAACTACAGAAGCAGATTTGATGGACAATAGAAGCCTGCCAGAGAGGCTTCGACGGACTCTGGGTATTTCCCGTGCGATTGCATAGAATGGGTGTTTGGAGACTGATTCTTATTGTTTTACTGGCATTGTCAATAGTCGCTGAAATAACTAGGAGCCCTGAAAATGTTTGCAAAATAATTTTGGGATTTGCCTGTGTAATGGCAAAAGGAGGGGTTGAGGTTCTTTAATTTTGACTCCATCTTACATTTGTCGTCATTTTTGTGTTGCCTTTACACAGACTACTCTATTCATGAAGTGTCTCTGCCCTTTGGACTGCAACGTGTTGAAAACCCCCTCTGTCCTTGTTTCGAAAAGCAATCTCAGACACCAGCTGGCCTAACTGCATACAGACATGTTCTGCCATTACTGATTGACCTATAGGTGCTGTAGTTTATTGATTATGGGTTGGGCAGAAACACACTTAAGGGGGACGTTCTGGTTACATGATGCCTTGTTCTGAATATTCTCCTATTGGCTAATATTTTGCAGATCTTGTATGTCCATATTAGGTATTTTGCATGCTTGCAAAAGCTAGGACTGCCCCTTTCTTTTGTGCGGAGTTTGTAACCCTAAGCATATAAAAGGCCTCTGTGTTTTGTACTCTTTAGACTGCCTCATTCAGTTGCTAAAGGCTTCTGTGTGACGTAGTCTCACTTAATTAAGTTTAATAAAGATGTCTTTTCATATTTCAGCTTCTGTGCCTAGTTCTTTGTATTAGTGAGACCCCTGAGAATGAAGATTACAGTTCTTCAACGGCCACGCTTGAGCTTGCGCCTTGCATTTGATCTGTGCACTAGCGGTAATCTCACTGCTTCCTCCTCATCCATCTCTCTCCAGCATCCACCAGTCAGGTGGTCTGTGTACTAGCACAGACTTCACGTTTCCCTCCCCACATCCTCCTCTTCAGTACCTCTAACATTATCAGTACAGGAGCACAAACCTCACCTTTCCCTCTCCATCACCTTTATTCAACTTCGCCCAAGTCATCATCACACTATTACTGACCTCACTGGTCTCTCTCCCCCCAAACGCATGTGCATCAATCAATCAATCAGGTGGCTTATAGACCCTTACTACTCACCCATAAGGGTCTTAAGGTTCTGGTGGGAATGGGGGACTGCCAGTCCATTGAAGGCGCTATGGTTCAGTTGAAGAGCCAGGTCTTGAGGTCCTTCCTTAATTGAGGCAGTAACGGTGATTGCCTGAGGTGGAGAGGCAGGGTGTTCCAGGTGTTTGCTCTGAGGTAGGAGAAGGATCTTCCTCTGTTGTGGTCTTGCGGATGCGTGGGCCAGTAGCCAGGGCCAGTTGGGTGGACGGAGATCTCGGGTGGGTGCGTGGAATGTGAGGCGCTGGTTAAGGTACGCAGGTACCGCAACGTGTAGGGCTTTGTAGGAGTGTGTGAAGAGCTTGAAGGTGATTCTTTGGTTGACTGGGAGCCAATGGAGGTCTCTCAGGTGGCCGGTGATGTGGCTGTGGTGGGGGATGTTGAGGAAGAGACTGGAGGAGCCATTCTGAATTTTCTGCAGTTTCATGTGGAGTTCCTGGGTGATGCCAGCGTAGAGAGTGTTGCCCTAGTCGATTCTACTGCTGATGAGTGTGTGGGTGACTGTCTTTCTGGGCTCGATGAGGATCCACTTGAAGATATTTCAGAGCAGGCATAGCATGTGGAAGGAGGATGATGAGACGGCGTTGAACTGGTGGCTCATGGTGAGCGAGGAGTCCAGGATGATCCTGAGGTTCCATGCGTGGTCTTTGGGTGTGGCGGGGTTCCAAGTGCTGCGGGCCACCAGGAATCATCCCAGGCGGAGGGGTGGAACCCATGATGAGGACTTCGGTCTTTTCCGAGTTGAGCTTGAGGCAGCTATTCTTCGTCCAGGTGACGACAGACTTCATCTCATTGTGAAAGCTGTTCTTGGCGACTGTGGGTTCATTGGTGAGGGAGAGAATCAGCTGATGTGAAGGATGGGATGATATTCCCAGCTGCTATACCATGGTTTACCACATGCAATTAGGGTGTCTCCACAATTATCTTCACAAGATCAAGTTGAAGGAGAGAGTGATTCCTGTGGTGCAATAGTAAGAAGGATGCCCTTAAATGTGTATGATGTGGTGAGGAAGGAGTTGTCGAAGTTGCATGAGGAAGGGATCATTGAGATTTTCTGGTGATATGCAAGGCAAGTGGGGATATAAGGCTGTGTGTGGAATCGTGATCATAAAGATTTTTATCTGGAAATGGTGATGGATATTTTTCCACATACCAACCTGGTTGAGATCCTGTCAACTGTTTCAGATGCTAGAATTTTCACAAAATCGGACTGAGCATCCACATATCACTAGATCAGGTTGCACAAATATTCACAGGAACCTACAGCTTTCATTAGCCACAGGGATACCTACAAGTTTCTTAGGATGTTGTCTGGGTTAGTCTTGGTGGTATCTGTCTTTCAGAGGGTTATCCACTGAATCAGGCATTTGTGAATCGAACTACTCACCCGCAATGGTCTCAAAGCGCTGGGCGGGGGGGTTCGCGCAGCTTCATCTCATCCGAATAGCTAGGTCTTGAGGCTCTTCCTGAAAGCTTGCAGTGTGGGCGTTTGTCTGATGCTGAGTGGGAGTTTGTTCCAGGTCTTGGCTGCAATGTAGGAGAAGGATCGCCCCCTGCTCTGGCTTTGCGGATGCATGGGATTTCAGCTTGGGCGAGATTTGCGGATCGGAGGCTTCTCTTGGGTGCGTAGAAAATCCTTTCGTTGAGGTATTGGGGACCGATGTTGTGGAGGGATTTGTAGGCGTGAGTGAGGAGCTTGATGTTTACTCTCTTCTCAACGGGGAGCCAGTGGAGTACTCGTAGGTGTTGGGTGATGTGGTGTTGTCGCGGGATGCCGAGGACATGTCTGGCTGCGATGTTCTGGATTGTCTGGAGATTGAGAAGTAGACATTTGTTTATTCCGCCGTAGTGGGCGTTCCTGTAGCCCTTCCAGTCTGCTGGTTATGAGTGCGTGGGTGACGATCCTCCTGGATCCACTTTGCTGGGTGATTTTGTTGGCTTGAGGTGTTTCCAGGTTGATGTGCACATTTTTTTGTAATTTGGAAGGAAAATAACTGCATATCTGATGGCTTTTTGAGATACTTACATGGCTTGGCATAAAAATAGGAAATAATTAACCAATAAAGTAACCATGAGGCTATAACATATATGTAGCTATTAGGTAGGTACTGGACTAATTAATAGAGAAAGGATGGATGCGTGATGTAAAATGTTCAATGTATTTCGAATGTTCACCGTGCTTTATATTATGAGTGTTGAGATTACTGCAATAATCATCATTCTGATACATAAGATTTAAGTAGGAATACTGCATATTAAATAAACGTTTATGGTTAAATATCATTAACTGGGTGTGTGTCTATTCTTTCTTGAGGCCAGGCTGGGGATCCATATCCATAAACAATACTCCCCCTGCAGATGAGAGTTACTCTGATGGGGTGCCTGACTCCTAATACTCCTTATCTGAATGAGCATAACTTGTTGTAGTGAGAGGCACCTGCCTGTTCTCCTCTTTGAAAATGGAAAGCTATGTATAATTGCTCCTGGGGATTAGAAGAAATACCTGGGTGTCGCTCCACTGAGAAATGGAGTTCACAGCAGTAGAATGCCCAAGAGATACTGGGCATATGGGTGAACATGGTTATCACGTGGCCCTTGAGTGAGAAGGATTCCAAGGACAGCTGGGAATGTCCAGGATTCTAAGGGCAGTGGGAGTGAGATGGAGCCTCATGGGAGTTCACTGTGAGCAGGAGCCTCTGGGATTTGACTGTAAGCTGGAGCCTTCGGAGACCAGAGAATGCAAATGAGCTTAAGGATCTTGTGATTGGGTAGGCATTTTGGGACCAGCTAATGATAAGTGAGAGTCTCAGGATCTTAGGTTAAGCAGGGCACACCACCCCTGAGGCTGAAGCGAAGCCTCCCGGCCTGAGGATGAACATGATTCTCTGGGGACATTTGGTAGGTTGAAATTTCCTAATTATGAGTTGGAATTTATGGAACTTTAGTGCCTGGTCACTGTTAGGGGACTTATGGATCTACGGGTGAATAAAGTCTAAGGAACTAAGATTGAACAATGAATTCATGGCCTGAGGTTGAGAAGGAGTCGTTTCCTTGATGACGAGCACCAGAAGACTTTCGAGTGAGCTGCAGTTGAATAATGATGTTTCCAGTTTTAACCAATGTTACAGGTTGCACAATCATTAAACACCTTCAGTTACCACCCATTTCGTGCCAAATCATCCCCATAGTAGTTACCAAGAAATGCTTCGAGAAAGGTCTTAATCCTCGTATATGAGCCACTCTTTTTTTGTGCTCAGGGTTTTTTTGGGTCCCTATTAATAAAAATTTCTATAGGAGTGACAATTATCCAGAGAACCCAGAAATCGGAATTATTTCTTGCAGCGTGAATAACTAGTGTGATTGCTAATTAATTGTATTGACCTCAGATGGATGAAATGATGAGTCAACCCTCCGGAGATTACATGGGACCTATTTGTTTAAAACACCTTTGCAGTTTCTTCATTTATCTCAAAATCTATTTGCTGCATCTCACTTGCGAGAAACTCCAAGATATGAAGATCAGTGAATCTACAGGGTTTATATGTGAGAGGTCTGCATTGAACATTTTACCAGGAAACATTTTAACTGAAAACTGCATATATTTCAGTGGAGAAACTTGTGAGAATGGGCCACAGAGGCAGGCCCTTTTCTTCAAGTGATGAAATTCACACCCACTGAGATTGTGCTCCAAGGTGCGAGGATCTCACACACTGAATGAGATTGTGGTCTAAGGCGTGAGACTTAAAATAAATGAATGGCACTGTGGCTCAATAAATCAGATGTTCATCAAATGAAAGAAGTCTTGGAGTTCTGGGAGTTTTATGTTGTCTTCTCCTGTTGTGCTTACAACGCTCCATCCCCTTTGCCACGAGTTGCCACGCGCGCTTGGCGGGAAAGGAAAAGAACGCTACAGTAGGGAGGATCTCCGTGAAAGGTCTGAATGCCATGGCACCCACAAACCAAGTATCAACAACCAATGACTTGCAGGCTATCAAGTATACAATTTTTTCTAGATGAACTGCAGTTGTAGTATCTTGCCTACAGATGGCGCAACAAGCCTAACGGAAACATGTTTCCAAAACTATTGGAAGAATTCTCATTTTCATTGCCCCGAAGCCACCCGCTGGCACGTACAAAGGCTCCATTATTCATAGTTATAAATACGTCAGGTTTTTGAAAACCAGTGAACCAGCTGAGCTAGACCCTGCCCAGCATCATGAAACCAAATGCATAAATGATCACCTTAAAAGTCAACCAAACAATCCGTCCTCACATACCGTAATATCCCCCCTCTCTCACTCTCTGTATGTGCGTCATGTCGCCAAGGACCTGACGTACATGGATTTTGCAAGTCGCAAATTAGGGGCAGGTTTAAAAGACCCTTGCGCCTCTTTGCGCTGCCATTGCGTAACTTTTTGTGCGCAACGGCGGTGCAAACAATGCACCCTATTTACAACATGACGCATCTAGGGAGATGCGTCATGTTGTAAAGCCCTGCATCACATTATACCTGCGTCAGGTATAATGTATGCAGGGGACGTTCCAGCCTCGTAAAAGTGACGCAGTGAAATCTACAAGATTTCACTGCGTTACTTTTAGGACGCCACTGCGTCAAAACCTTACGCCTGCTTGACGCAGTGTAGTGGGAATAGGCCACAAAATGCATCTCTGGAGTTCCGTCATGCTTGCGGCACAACTCCAGCAATGCGTAACTTTTGCCCCAACAGATGCGTCAGAATTTCTGACGCATCTGTCAATTCTTCTGCCACATGGTGCGCCGTATTGTAAATACGGCGCATCCATTGTGGCGCAAGCATTTTTTAGGGTGCCGCAAGGAAAGTGACGCATCTCTATAGATGCGTCCCTTTCTTGTAAATCTGCCCCTTAGTTCGCAACCTTAAAATAGCCCATGTAAGATGCGCCAAGGGTTGATTAACCGAGGCTAGCAAATACAGCACAGGGCCACAGACATTTAAAGAATCCTTATTATGTGATGGGATGGCATCAAGCGGAAGAATCAAGTAGATATAGGTGGTAAACAGGTGCAAAGTTTAAAAGGTCAACCAAATAGCAAAGCAAGATTTCATAATGTCTGAGCTCTAGCTATGGCGAGAAAGATGCAAATCCTAGAAGCATAAAGAAGAGAAATTTCTTGCAGAGAGTGGAGCAAACCGAGGTGGACAATGATGGTAGATCTGCGGTTCTTTACCTTTTGTCTTCTGTGGACCCCTCTGAATCTCTACTGGAAACGGGGACACCCACCTCAGCAATTTCTATGATTGAAACTTCATAACAGTAGACACAAATACAGAAACAAGTGTACATAAAAGAAATACACAAAAAATAACATTTTATTTATTTCATAAAAAAATGTTCAAAAACTGAAAGTTTCATTAGAAGGTTGGAGCGTTTACAACTATAGTTTTATTTCTGAAGGTGCAACAACTTGCAGGACGCTTACATATGATCTTTTTTGCTCTAAATGCATGCTCTCTTTTTGCTGGTGTATACTGGTCCTTAAATTGAGGTTACCAGCCATCCTTACTAGTTTATTTTTGTTGTGCATGCGCTGCTCCATGAATCAAGATAGGATACCAACTTAGAGGCCTATTAGGATGGCGGACGGACTTGCGTCCGTCCGCCACCCCCAAGGTGGAGGGACCGTCCGCAGGGGCAGCGGTGGTCCCTCCGTTGCAATTAGGATGTGACCGCCACGCTGGCGGTCACATCCCGTATCTTTAACCTTGCGGCGGGTGCAGCTTGAAGCAGCACCCGCCGCAAGGTTAAAAATGCATGATTTGCATTTACATGCACAACGTGGCAGGCACCGCGCGGTGTAAAATAAAAGAAGCATGGGAGCTGTGATCTTGAGAGCAACAGGGGTGTGGTCAGTGACTGTGGGGCCGAGCCCAGAGACATTGCTGAACAAAACAAAATATTCTGCAGTTATTTTGTTGGCCTTTCACATTCATGTAAATGCATATAAAATATAATTCACACCTTAAATGCAAATGAAATGCATGTTGAAGTTATTTATGGGACATTTTAAGTGATGATAGCTCAGTTGATAAATACGATCACTTAAGATGTTTGACGGAATAACCATATGGTCTCCGAACTCAATGCGGGTTGGCGCAGTGGGGAATAGAGACGTGTGTATATATAGCTCTATGAGGGGCCAGCCTGTGACTGAAATCATTATGACTATGCAAGTCATTATTTTAGGACCGTATTACATACAGTATAAGATAGGCTATCCTGAAATCTGGAAAGAGATACAGGGGCAGATTTACAAGAAAGTGCCGCATCTGTAGAGATGCGTCACTTTCCCTGGGACAGTATGCAAAACCCTTGCGTTACCATGGATGCACCGTATTTACAGAATTCTGACGCAACTGTTGACGAAAAAGACACGCATTGCTGGAGTCGTGTCGCAAGCAGTTCGCAACTCCAGCAATTCGTGTTGCAGCCTATTCCCAATACACTGCGTCACTCCTTACGTCTGCTTCAAGCAGGCATATGGTTTTGACGCAGTGTCGTACTAAAAGTCACGCAGTGAAATCTTCTAGATTTCACTGCGTCACTTTTACAAGGCATTCCTGCGTGGGAACGCCTACCCTGCATACATTATATCTGACGCAGGTATAATGTCACACAGGGCTTTACAACGTGACGCATCTCCCTAGATGCTTCACGTTGTAAATGGGCCGCAACTTTTACGCCGCCGCGTCACTAAAGTGACTAAACAACGGCGCAAAAGTGACGCAAGGGCTTGTAAATCTGCCCCGATATTCCTAGGAAGTTGAAGAGGGAGTTTCTCAGTGGTGAGTTGCTACTAAGGTAGCAGGGGTTTTGCAGTTAGAGTTGAAAGTGGCTCTGAGTGGGGTGTCCTCATACAATGAAGAGAGTGGCTCTCTACAAGATGGCGTCTGTGGGAGCAAGAGGGTGGTGATGATGACAGCAATCACAAAGGTTTTGCACCTTCAGTAGCTAGTTGCTCCTTTGTTGCTATATGTGTGTTTTTGATTGTATGTGTGGTATTCCCGGATGTTAATTCTTTGTAGGCGTGAGTGGGGGTGGGGGGGGGGCGGCTGTGTGTGTGCGTGTGTGTGCCTCGGCCGAACTCCTGAGACGGCTCCAACGCATCCAGAACGCCTCTGCACACCTGATCCTCGACATCCCTCGCCGCAGCCACATCACACCCCCCCTGAGAGACCTGCACTGGCTCCCGGTCAACAAGAGGATAACGTTCAAGCTCCTCACCCACGCACACAAGGCACTCCACAACACCAGACCAACGTACCTCAACAGACGACTCAGCTTCTACACCCCCACCCGCCAGCTCCGCTCCGCCGACCTTGCCCTCGCTACAGTCCCCCGCTTCCAAAGAGCGACCTCAGGCGGCAGATCGTTCTCCCACCTCGCCGCCAAGACCTGGATCACCCTCCCCATCCACCTACGGCAGACCGAAGACCTGTTGACCTTCAGAAAACTCCTCAAGACTTGGCTTTTCGAGCAGTAGCAGCATTCCCCATCCCAGCGCCTTGAGACCCTCACGGGTGAGTAGTGCGCTTTACAAATTATATGATTGATTGATTGATTGATTGATTGATTGTGCGTGCGTGTATGTGCCTGCGTGCGTGTGGTTTCGGTGCTGCTCATGTGTATGTCTTTATCTTGTTTTTGCATCGGAAGAATACAATGGAGTGCCGGCACGGCTGCCTCGTTGGTGTCTCCTTCACGCCGCATCAAGACGCGCTTTTGAATGATTGTTTCAATCCAAAAGTTTTAGGGCATCTTGGAATCTGAGTGGCCAGTTGGCATGGGCCAATGTGAATATACATTTAAAGTGCCAAGGCATTTTTTCAAACACATTTCATTTGAACCGTTTGATTAGAACAATATTTTTTTAACCCAGTTATTTTTATTATTTGAGAATATTCGTGTTTGCGAACTGAGATTTGATCCCACTGTGTGGATTTCACGCCTCCTGCTCAGGTTTTACTATTTAATGACCAGTCAGCACTCCCGTTTTTGGCAACAACATGCAATGAGAAATAGTTCTTCATTTAAACCCTGACTAACCTGCACGCGGCAGTGATACTCTAATGGTGGATGGGTGTAAGAAATCTCTACAGGGGGCCTGCAATTCATTTTGAGATTGGCAGGTGGATAATGTGGCTTCCCACAGGCTCCAGGTGTCTGCTTTTGTTTGCAAAATTATGTAGCATTAATGCTTTACTCAATCTTTTTTTTTTTAAAGAACACAAACAAATTTCCTATCCTCGATTCAACTCTTGGCTATTTCTTCATTTTATAGACTTTCGTTGTAGGGATTTGGACATAATGGCTGCCTGCTGCGATTTCATCATACAGCCAGGGGAGCACTGGGGAGGGGTAATGGTGCACACATCACCCGTTTCTTGCTGTGCACACTTTAAGTCCTCAGAACATATTTAGTTGTGTGGGTAGGTCTCTTTACATGTGTATGCTAATTCAGTTATTTGTTAAAAATTCCCTCCAACCTTTGCACCATCCCTTCTTTCGCCGATTCATCTCAAACCTTTTTGACTACTATGAACTCTTAAACATCATCTTCAAACTTCTCCCTTCTTTGTATCCAATTCCCCCAAATAACAGGTGCACATGTCCACTACTCCCAATAACAACTCTGACTTTCCCTTCTAATCCACTAACATTATTTTATCCCTACTCAATTTACTACTAAACGCATGCCAATTTGAGAGCACCAACATAAAAAACTTACCACAACTAATCCACAAGGAAAACAAGCATTTGCAATGCAGTAGGTCTCGCAATACAGAAAGTTCGAGCTATTGGCTTTGCATTATCATTTGCAACGCCAATAGCTCAAACTTTTATGTGATTTTTTAATCTTGTTTTTTAATTTTGCTATATGTTTTTAATGCATTTAATAAAAAGACAAATATCATTTCTACCACTTGTGTACTGGTTTTGGGTTGGCAACTAGACTCCCTTGTGTTCAGTTGATGTGGGATCAAGTGGTTTGGTGACTGTTTGTGAGTGGTGCATATTATTGAGTATACCAAAGGAAGCACAACGCCCTGGAAATATCGAACACTATTAGGGGATGCAAGAGTAAGAGGAGTATGTGAAATATATATGAACGACATGGGCTATTTTTACTTTTTACACTCATTGTTCATCATTCGGTGGGTCTTTCTGCCTATAAAATAGGGTCATAAATACAGGACCCGAAAGGGGCCCATTTCAAAGTCCTGAGAAGAGAGCATTGCCCATGATTTTCGCCCTGTATTTCAAAACAGCACTTGCACGTTAACTCTAAAAATGTACGTACCTCTTAACGAGCACTAAGGACCTTCATCTCTATAATGGTCGCTGCTCTCATCAGAAGCACCAGTGCACTACATTTTAGAAAATTAGATTTACCAAAATGCATTGGGTGGATTCCTGCATAATTTGGAGGACTCGAGATTCCGAAAATGCTCATGTTTAGGCCTGGATAGGCAATCATGAAGTAGTTAAATGCATAAGTTTAAATGAATTTCGTGACTTTGGCGTGACAATAAGATTTGAACAAAACGTGGAAATAAAATGGATAAAATTTGGAATAACTTTGGTGAAAGTGAATGATTTGGAATATTAAAAGTTTATACAGCTGTGCAACTTGCGATGACCTGCAAGGTGCGGGCCATCATTCTTCATGAATTTAAAATACTTGTGTGTAATGGAACGGAACACACAAAAAACGAGTGAATGCACGCTAAACCGGATAAAAAGCAAAAAAGAATTATAAGCACAAAAAGAGGGTGTGCTTCGGGACTATGTCTGTTACATATATATGAAGGACATGGATAATTTTAACTTTTTTACACTCATTGTTCATCATTCGGTGGGTCTTTCTGCCTACAAAATAAAGTCCTAAATACAGGGCCCGAAAGGGACCCATTTCAAAGTCCTGTGAAGAGAGCATTGCCCATGATTTTCGCCCTGTATTTCAAAACAGCACTTGCACGTTAACTCTAAAAATGTACGTACCTCTTAACGAGGACTAAGGACCTTCATCTCTATAATGTTCGCTGTTCTCATCAGAAGCACCAGTGCACTACATTTTAGAAAATTAGATTTTATAAAGCAGCACTTGCATCTTACTTGTTCATAATGCACTGTCCTAGATCGCTCCATGAGTATCTGTACTTACATATCTATAATGGTCTGTTTCCTAAAAATGTTACCTTTCTTTTACACTCGCATTTTAAAGTAAGTAGGGAACTGATCCCATAAGGATGTATTCAATCTGTCCTCATCAGCCCTGGACTCGAATGGAGCATCCACACTTTAACTCTTAGCACGCCGTTGCACTGTCTGATGAATGAGGCTCCCGAGGCTGGAGGTACAGGTTTTTATTGAGTTTATTGCTATGAATTTATGTTGACGGTTCAATTGTATATATTACTGTTTTAAGGTGCTCATCATGTATAACAACGAAATGGTTTTTATTATTCAAGCATTAAAGAATTATATAATGGTCAAGTCCGTTTTTAATTACAACAGGGTCTGAGAATCTGACTACTTAAGGCCCTGTCTGAACACACACACCAGCCCGTACCAAGTCAGGTGATGCAACAGTGCTGACATGGTAAAGGTTCAACCTGAGGGCATTCATTCGCTCTTGTAATCTACAAAACAGCGGTAAGACTACGGATACGATGCGCTGAGACGTGCCGATAAATGTCGTGATTTGGCACTTCTAGAAAGTGTGCATTTCCATCTTCGGCCCCAAGTTCTCAATGAGTTCTGCCCAGAGGAGGGGATATCTCGTCTTCTATACTGCCAGTGCCCTACTCCACGAGGATATGCCATGCACCTTGCCACCGTCAGGACCAACTATCCATTAGTCACTACAAGAACTCGGGTCACCTTTGTTAACCTGGCACAACTACATTTCAACGAGAGGTTCTCTAAGCAGGGCACAGTGCCAGTGTGACTCGCACCCTGTCTGATGCACTACATTCAAGCAAAAATGGAGGTTTCATTGTACTTATGCTTCATGTCTTTACTCAACAAAGGGCACTGTAGCCTACCATGCTGAGAAAGCCGAAGGTTTGTAAGTTATAACTCCACTGACTTTGACAATCGGAAGTTAAAGCAGCCAGCAGCCATAGCAGTGCCGGGGGGGGGGGGGGGGGGGGGGGGGGGGGGGGGGAGGGGGAATCACAGAGGGACTTCCTGTGTATTGGCCCGGCGCAATAACGTACTTCACCGTCTGGTATGATAACCGATTGATAACTTCAGCTTTAAAAATACACCCCAATACACTCCGCGGGTTCTTGCTGATTGCAGGGATTACTTCGATTTGAACCAAGGGGACACCTATTTGCACCCTTTACATCTTGCCATGGCAGCTATTTTAACTTACAGTACAATAATGTCTAGCGCACGGTCACTAGGATGAAATATTTAGATTTTTTTAAATATGCCCCCAGTAGCCTTTCATCCACACACGAAGGCACACACATACGTGACATCCTTCATGTTTTATGCACAATGATGCTCCTTTAGCCTGACGAGGGAAGCCAGATCGGCACAGAGCAGCTTCCTAACTCGTGAATTTTAACACTTCAGCTCCATCCATTTGTGCAGATGAGAAAACACAGCTAGTCACTAGTGCCAGGTTAGATGGGATCTAAGGTTGCATTATTGATCTGAATTTCTTTTATTTACAAAGAGTTTCCTCAGAGACGAGCTTTAAAAAGAAAAAAACACCAGTTTTGCAGCTTTCTAGAAATAAAATTAGAAGCCGGGGGGGGCAAAGAGCAGACTGTAACAAGCCGCGAGTGGTGCGTGAGAGCGCGTGCGCTTGTGTGATGGAGCAGACCATCTGTTTTGCATTATGGCGCACGAGTCTGGGCACGGTAATGCAAAACAGATGTCTGCCGTGCGGGTAACAGACACCAATAGGCCATGGGCGGAGCAAAGGCATGACATGCACCCGCCTTTGCCCAATTGCCTGCTGTCTTTGTTTGAAAGACGCACGCAACGCCCAATAGCCTGCAACAATACCAAAACCACACGCACGAGCGTGTGGTCAGCTTTCTGAAGACCCTACATGAGGTCTCACGCTGCGCAAGCAGTCCTGCGCACTGCAACACTAGGCGTGAGACCTAAAAATAAAGCACATATTAATAATCTACTAACAATTTAACTGTGTTCTTGGGTAATGGAGTAGCATGCTACTCACCACAAATCACTTCACTTGCCACATCAGTGGTAGCAAGAGCTATATAAATACAATTTCCAATTCAGATGTCGTCCGTAGATTCGATAACAACCCCACTCTGACCAGGGATGTTAAAGCCACTTCACTATAGAAAGAGCGAAGAGACTACAGCTGGGACAGCAAACAGACTGCACTAAACAGATGAATGAATCCTCATGCTTTTCTTGGTATAGATGCCTTTTCTTGGTCAATTGTACTGGCATGCACCATTTTCATGATTACCAAGCGCGATAATAGTAATAACAGAACAGAAGGCAGGCTCGTGTGTGCAAAGACACAAACTGGACAGCTGTGGACTATAATTCCATTCTGTTTCAAAGAGGTTCCATCTAAAAAAGACATGTATCCTGGCATGGAAATCACAATTACTAGTTATACTCAAAATATAACCATTAAAAAGCTGTTAAACAGCCAAGCATGTATTTCCATGTTAATTAAGTACCAGTAAAGAAAGTGTCCTGCACCATGTACCTTTATGGACACCTTCAATTTTAAAGACACTATGTACTAAACATGTAAAAATATGATAAACCCGCTTCAAAACTCAAAAAAGTGTCTTTCAATAACATGCTGAAGAGTTCACCTTAGTCATATTACATCACTGTATTGAGAGCCATTAATTAGAAGAGATCATTTGCAAACATGAACTTTGAAATATTCATGAACCGCCTTCTCCGTCCTAGCAACAAGGTCATTGATGAACCACGAGAAAAGTCATTTGTGAAGTGTACCCTCTGTGTGGCTTAGGTTATTATAATTGGAACAACATTACAGTTTATTAACTGAATCACAAGAGAAGGTTTTATACAGCACACACCATGAACTCATGTATTTCAAGGTGCTCTCATTTGTGGTAATGAAGAAAAAAGAGGTAAAGTGAATTAAAACGATTGCCTAGGATCACAAAATTTGCTCGAATGGGAAAGCAGGGATTGATTGCCGGTTTTCTGGTTTCACATTGTGCAATCCAACCACTAGTTGAGTACCAGTTTCCCTCTCACATTTTACATCAAAAGTTAATATTTTACCTTGAATTCTTGGTTAGTGGTGTTAGAGCGTGGGTGGCAGACAGAAGCTATTCAAAGGCTCAGTTTGTTGTCCACACCTTGTCCATCTTCGCTTCTCCCTACGCTCACTTTACACCACCCCAACCCTCAATCTGCTGGCATCAATTTAGACTTCAGCAATACAGACCATACTTTTTGGCCCCTTAGGAAATTAGTTGTGAGCAGCCACGTACTATTCTGACATGTTCAATCAAAATCAAAATGATAAAATACTACATAAAAAGGTCAAAAACAAAAATATTGAACATTTTCGGTTTCAATGTTATGGTTTGGCAGGAAGAATATAAATGAGACTTTCTTCTACCAAACTACAGCAGGAAAATGGTAGACAGAGGAACTAGTACTAAATGTGCAAACAAAATATCTGGAGTAATAGAGAATAGAATGTTTAAGTGACGTTGAAATGTGAATATTACATAAATGTAAACACAAGGAGATGATGGACGGAGCGCTGAAACTTTTAAGACACTCATCCCCAGTCACAGATCTGGGTTGAATACATCATCATTCGTTAGCTCACTTCACCACCCCAGTTCAGGCCTAGCTATATGGAAATCCGTCTTGACCCTGTACCTCATGGGAATAGTCCAGCCCGAACAGCCAAGACTTCCCTGGCTGGGTTCAAACTGGAATGGCATGGGGAGGAAAAAAACTATGGACTTAGGCCCAGATCTCTGTACTGGGGTGAACGTATGACATTGTTCTGCATTATTCTGTCCATCAGTTGTTCTTTTTGCATTTGTCACCCCAAGTGGGACGGGCATGCCAAGACGTGGGTCCCGTGTTCTCCATGCCACTGTTGTAAAGCTAGCCTGGCTGATGAGGAGTGAAAGCCTGAAACCGGTCCTAGGATGCTTGTTTCCAGTCCAGGAAGGACTGGCCTGGCATTTCTGGCTGGACTGTTCTCATCGTACTCAAGGACTGGACAGACTGATCTAGTTGCGGCTGTACTATGGCGCAGAGCGGGGTGCTTTTATCGACAAAGACAGATTTGCTCACTTCGAAGCAAGGATACTAGACTCACTCACAGTCTAAAGCGTGTGGGATGGAATTATCACCACATGGAAAGTTGCTGCCAATGACATTGAAGCCTTGAGAAAGTTGCCGGATGATTTCCCAGTTTGTGCAACGAAACACGTGCTGGCTGATCAGAAAGAAAAGAATAAAAGAATGAGAAGATTTCTGAAACTGTGTTTTTAATTTGTGTATACTTGCATTGGTATTTAATATTACTCTAAAGACGTGTGCTGAGGATTTTGTGAATTTCGCTGTTCCCATAGGGAGCAGGGTCAATACTAAGTTACATATGGCTGGGTTCAAACTGGAATGGCATGGGGAGCAAAAAAGTGATGGAGTTAGGCCCAAATCTCTGTACTGGAGTGATTGCATGACATTGTTCTGCATTCTGTCCATCAATTGTTCTTTTTGTATTTGTCACCCGAGTGGGATGGGATCCCAGACATGGGTCCTGTGCTCTCCAAGCCACTGGAGTCAAGCTTGAGTGGCTGATGAGGGGTGAAACCCCAAAACCGGTCCCAGGACGCTTGTTTCCAGTCCAGGGAGGTCCTGGCCTGGCAGTCCTGGCTGGACTGTTCCCACGGGGAGCAAGGTCAAGACTGATTTGCATATGGCTGGATTCAAACTGGAATGGGGAGCAAAAAAACAATGGATTTAGGCCCAGATCGATGTACCGGGGTGAATGTATGACATTGTTCTGCATTCTGTCCATCAATTGTTCTTTTTGAATTTATTACAAAAGTGTGACAGACCAGCAGGCCTAGGTAAATGGAGATTCTCTACAAAATCCTCATTTACCAAAGGGGGTGGAATAAAATCTACACCCCAAAAACAACTCCTACAGCCCTGACCGCTCACACGCGTTTTTTTTCAATGAAAATACATTGATGCTTAGCATGAAAAACATATTCACAGTACACAAAGCCAATAAGGAAGCAGAAAGACACATAAGTGTGCAAAAGTGCTGCATTTGGTGAAATCGGTTTCCTTTCACTAGAGTAACTAGAAGTTGAGGTGGGAGGGGACTTAAAGGAACGCCCTTCCTTTACACATTTTTTCTTTTTAAAGAGGAATCCATACTTCCTACGGTTTGTTTAATTTGAAAACATTTTCAGGATGGTTCTGTGGAAATGAAATTTAGTGATCTAGGTCCAAGACTAAAGGGGAAGTTAGTGGGGCAGTTTGACGAGTCAGCTCCAAGCATCAAGGAGGATTAGAGGGGCTCTGTCTGCCCAGGTTCACAACACTTTCCTAATCTCTGCCCTTGTACAATAGTTGGCTTTGAACCACATTGAAAGAAATGTGAAATAGCAACCCACTGCAACCACCCACACTGCTACTTTGGCCCTTGGAGGACATTTTTCATTAAATTTGTAATTGTGATCAGCACTCCTTTACAGCATTTTGACATTCAGATCAGAGTATGGGCCACATTCAACAGTCTGAACTTCCATATACTCTTTCATTCCAGGCATTTTGTTGCAAGTAGTGCTGAAGGGCATGAATTAGGCGCCCACAAGGGAGTGGGTGCAGGGGTGTAAAATACAGCTTTTTCATTCTGCAAACTTTTTCAATAGGTTCTCTGGTTCTGCCATTGGAGGTCATTAGATAAGAGAGTGGATTGATGGGGAATCTTTATTGGTGAGAGAAGTCACTGGGGATAATGTCTGTCCTTTCTGTTAAGTGAAGTAGGACTTGCCAGAAACACAATGGAACAGATAACTAAAATTAGAGCTAGTTATATGGCAGAGGTCTGTCTCAGAAACGCTAGACAGACTAACCCAAAGTGATGTGACTGCAATATGTTCTGAGAGCTTTTATGGTTGGACGCAAATCCCAAAACATGCTAATATTTGTACTTATCTGGTTTAGGTCCCCAGCAAAGAAGATTCCGCCCATGATAAATTATATTTAGGAACAGTGTATATATTAGAGGAAATGGATGGAGAGAAGACACATAGCCAGGTCTCAAAAGTTGAACATTGTCGAGAAGGCAACCTTTCAGAGATATGTTTAGGAGTCAATGTAAAGACTGACATTAAGAAACAAATTAAATATATAAGACAGAAGCCAAATGTTCTTCATAAACTAGTTTGGAGACCAGACCTTTTAAAAAGATGTTCATAGTGGCATTATGGAAAGAAAGAATTCATCTTCAGGCAGCAAATCCAGCTACTGCTTCCTGTTCATGTATCTTTACGCAACAAATAGCTCTTATATTTCACTGCATTTGATGCTTCTCAAGATCACAAAGTAAGGACAAGTGAAGAATCCAAGATTAGAATGTTGGCCTTGTTTTACAGCTAGCAATTTAGACACTAGGTCCCAGAATTACTAAGCGCTTGTATTGGTTTTTCCATCACACAAGTCAACACAAGTGCTTAAGGGCATTTAATCAGCCACGCAAATGAATGAATATTTGCATGGCCCTGCATTACTTTTTACCCATAAAGTAACGCAACGCCTTTCACTGCCTTGGGTTACACTGCATTAGGAAGGCATTTTATGGGTGGAGCATGAATGCCCCTGTGCATCCATCCAAGTATTTTGATGCAAACCCAGATTTGCCAAAGCCAGCAAACCTGGTTTTTTTTGCAAAAATGGTACACCTACCTAACCATGATGTAATGATGCGAAATTTCTATATTTTTCCTTGGTACTTCTTTGCAAGTGTACTGTATTCTGTAGAACACCTACAAAGAGGAAAACGCTTCTATGGATTGCTCTTTTATGCACGAAAACAATCCTGCCCACAACGTAGGCCCCGTTGTACCATGGCACAAGGGTGCCTGCATTGACACTGGGCAGCCACAAGAGAGAACTGAACAGCACCATATCTTTGAAAATATAGTGCGGTTCAGCTTCTACTCTACACCCAGTGCAGCACAGCAACTTGACTTGCTTCAGTGTGTTGCTTGATAGATTAGTACATCTGCCCCTAGATCACATCGCCTTTACACATTGAACGTGGTTACATTTGTCCAGCACTCTTTACTTCCAATACTCAGACAAAGGAGTGATGTACCTCAGAGGTCCTCATTATCACTGTAACTGCTTCACAGACACATACTGCCACATCAGGCAACTGAACATCATCACCAACTACTCCAGATGTTCATGGCCAGCATTCCGATTGCCATCAGCCTAAGGAGTAGGAATATAAATCAGACCAACATCACACCCAAATCTACAATTTGATGTAAATAATGACATTTTTCATGAACAGATGTAGTCTTATAAGCATTTGTATAACACTCTCTGTTATTAGAATAGGCCAAAAGCACGTTTTTAATCATGGCACCCTTCTTGTAGAGCAAAGTAGAGCAAAACCAAAGGGGATGATGGATGGAGTGTTGAACATTGCAAGTACTCACCCCCAGTCAACTGATCTGGGTTTAATCTATCATCATTCTTTAGCTCACTCCGCCACCCCAGTTCAGACATGGCTATATGCAAATCAGTCTGACCCTGTGCCTCATGGGAACAGTCCAGCCCGAACTGCCAAGCCATGTCTTCCCTGGACCGGAAACAAGCATCCTGGGACCGGTTTTGGGCTCACAGCCCTCATCAGCCAGGCTATCTTGAATTCAGTGGCAAAGTGAGCAAGGGACCCATGTCTGGGCATACCCTGCCAACTTAGGGCAAAAAAAGAAAAATCAAAGGGGCTGATGGACGGAGTGTTGAACATTGCAAGCACTCACCCCTAGACAACTGATCTGCATTTAATCCATCATCATTCTTTAGCTCACTCTGCCACCCCAGTTCAGACATGGCTATATGCAAATCAGTTTGACCCTGTGCGTCATGGGACCAGTCCAGCCCGAACTGCCAAGCCATGTCTTCCCTGGACGAGAAACAAGCATCCTGGGACTGGTTTCGGGCTCACAGCTCTCATCAGCCTGGATATCTTGAATCCAGTGGCCAAGTGAGCAAGGGACCCACATCTGGGCATACCCTGCCAACTTAGGGCGAACAAGGCAAAACCAAAGGGGATGATGGACGGTGTGTTGTA
Organism: Lissotriton helveticus; assembly: GCF_964261635.1. NCBI lineage: Eukaryota > Metazoa > Chordata > Amphibia > Caudata > Salamandridae > Lissotriton > Lissotriton helveticus. Next base: position 340,045,412 of record NC_136065.1, read on the forward strand.
CATTGCAAGCACCCCCAGTCAACTGATCTGGGTTTAATCCATCTTTATTCTTTAGCTCACTCCACCACCCCAGTTCAGACATGGCTATATGCAAATCAGTCTGACCCTGTGCCTCATGGGAACAGTCCAGCCGGAACTGCCAAGCCTAGTCTTCCCTGGACCGGAAACAAGCATCCTGGGACCAGTTTCGGGGTTTCACCCCTCTTCAGCCTGGATAGCTTGATTCCAATGGCAAAGTGAGCCCAGGACCCCGTCTGGGTATACCTGGCGCACTTAGGTCGAGAAAGCAAAAGACACACAATTGATGGACGGAATGCAGAACAAATCAAAACATTCACCCCCAGTCAAGAGATCTTGGTTAAATCCATCATTCTTTTGCTCACCATGTCACCCCAGTTTAGACCTGGCCATACGCAAATCAGTCTTGACCCTGTGACTCATGGGAACAGGCCAGCCCGAACTATGAAGTCACGTCCTCCCTGGACCGGAAACAAGTATCCTAGGACCGGTTTCAGGGTTTCACCCCTCTTCAGCCAGGATAGATTTATTCCAGTCACACTTAGGGCGAGAAATCAAAAGACACACAATTGATGGACGGGTGAATGTATGACATTGTTCTGCATTCTGTCCATCAACTGTTGTTTTTGGATTTGTCACCCTGAGTGGGACAGGTATGCTCAGATGTGAGGCCTGTGCTCTCCATGCCACTGGAATCAAGCTATCCGGGCTGAAAGCCCGAAACCGGTCCTAGAATGCTTGTTTCCAGTCCAGGGAGGACCTGGCTTGGCAGTTCGGGCTGGACTGTTCCCATGGGGCACAGGATGAAGACTCATTTGCATATGGCTAGGTTCAAACTGGAATGGCATGGTGAGCAAAAAAACGATGGATTTAGGCCCAGATCTCTGTACTGGGGTGAATGTATGACATTGTTCTGCATTCTGTCCATCAACTGTTCTTTTTGCATTGAACAGACTGTAGAAGCAGTGGAAAGACAGCTGAAAATGCACAGAAGGACCTCCTGCTTCTCTCACTCAGCTTTTGCATTGCTTCCTTGCCTTATCACCTTTGGGTTACTGTGATATGATGTGCTCAAAGGACCATCAAAGAAACCACTAAGAATTAAGCAAATCCATTCATTCCCAAAACAAATCATGTACTACATCTGTCTATACCAATGCACTGCCAAGCCTGCCCAGAACAGGACAGGAGGTGAAATGATGTGGTGTGAGAGCTCAATCCACGCTTTAGGAGCGATGTAAGAAAACTCATGTGTTCCTAATCTGGATCTATATATGCGTGGGATGTGTGCGAGTAGGTGTCCTTTGGAGTGGAGGTGTATTGGTGGTTGGTGGAAGGAGATGCAATTGTTCAGGTGGTGAGTGTGGCTGCTGAATTCAGGATGGTTTGGAGTCTTCAAGTGAGTTATTTGGTGATCCGGGCGTAGAGGGTGTTCCCATAGTCCAACTTGCTGTTGACTATCATCCATCTGCACAAGAAGGGACGTCACTGAATTTCCCATCATCCATCAGCACAGGAAGCAGCATCACTGATTTCCCATCATCCATCTGCACAGGAAGTTACATCACTGGATTCCCATCATCATTTCTGTACAGAAAGTGACTTCACTCCTCTCACAGGACCTGCTTAATGGCTGCCACAACATGGACATATAGCAGACGTGCCAAAAACAAGACCATCAGCACCTGGACCGCGCCCAGTGCCAGGAACCCTATTCCTTCACCCTCCTACTGCTACCACACTGCAAATCTCTCAACCCTCAACCCCGGTCAATGCTGCACACGCAGCTGCTTCACCACACAACACCATGCAAGCATTCTCCTGTGTTTCCTGCAAGTTTTCATGCTCCTACCCACATCCAACACTCACCGCACCAACAGCACCAAACACCGCACTCACTCACACCCACAGTCCTGCAACCACACACTCAGCATTACAATCACACTTGCATGCTCCTCAACATCCACTAAGATACCAAACATGACACAGATATTTGGGACCTGCTGCATGACAATGCCCCTGACCGGAGTTTCATCATGGAGTCCTGCCTGAACCCTGCATCGGTACCTCATATTGCCACAGCCATCCCCCCTGGCTACAAGACCACGGCAAGAGAGACTTCAAATCAAAAACCCAGAGGCTGAATCGCCATCATCATCAAAAACACCATCAGCTGTCCACATCCATGGTCAAGTCATCCTCCAATATGGAACACTTCTTGTTCAAGCTCCACCTTTCAGCCAACTTCACCTTAAGTGGCACTTTCATCTACAGTCTGCCAGGACTGTACATCAACTTTACCAACACTATCAGGGACTTTGTTGTACGACTCACCTTGAAGCGAACAATTACATCCTACTCTGAGACTTGAGCTTCTACCTGGAAGACCAGGCTGACCCCAACTTAAGATCACTCATTGAAGTCATTGGATGCCTGGGTCTGAGTAGAGAGCCATCCCCACGTCTACGGGCACCTCCTGGACCCCATTTTCACCATCATCAGCTAAATCCGAGTTGATAAGCCCACACCAGTCCCTTGGACAGACCATGCCCTTCTTGAGTTCAGCATCCCCATCCTAGTCCAATGTATATGCACCGCCACCAGACCAGCACACGGAAATGAGTATAGTGTCACTGACAAGGACTAGAACATCACTCTTATCACCTATCCAAACTCAGGAACAGCCTCCTGAAGCCATCAAGATTTTCAACTGAGCCGACTCCCTGGCACCCCCTAGAACACAGCAATCCATGAAGATCCAGAACACAGGCCAGTTGGTACATAAGAACTCCGACTGATGAAATGCCACTGCAACCTGGAGCACAAATGGAGAATGAACCAGGACAATACTGACAGAAGTATGTTCAAATCTGCCCAGAGGTGCTACTACCAAATGATCCAGGGTCTACAAACGTGCCAATATAGCAGACCACATCAATGCCAGCACCAACAGAAGCAAAGAAATCTTCACTATTTTGAAAGACTTCAACTTACTTACTATTGGTCGCCTCAAACTCGATCCCATCCTCGCAGGGCAGCAGAAACAATCGCTCTCAATTCTTCAGCAACAAAACCGCCGCCATTTACAGCAACTTCAGTCTGCAACTGAACCCAATAGACCTCGCAACATGCCTTCCAATCATATCCAAAGAACCAATGCCAACCACATGGCCCATCATCACCCCGACAGAAACCACCACCACCATAAGGTACATCTACTCCAGAAGACTACAACCCATCAGCGTCATGCTCAAACCCATTCTGAGTGCCTCCACCTCTTCTGCAATCTTCCCAGATGTTTGAAAACATGCAATTGTCCTCCCATTGTTAAAGGAACCCTTTATGGACCCTTCTACACTTGCCAACTATAGATTGATCTCCCTGCTACCATTCCGGCTAAGGTCTTAGAGAAAATCATAAACCGACACCTCACTGAATACCTCATCAACTACTTGACACAAATCAGACTTGTTTCAGATCCAACCACAGGATGGAAATTGCCCTCATAGCTGCCATGGAATACATCGGCATGACTCTGGGCAGAGGAGACATTGGTGGCCCTCATCCTCCTGGACCTCTCCGTAGCATTTGACAGTCTCCCACCCCAACTTCATCCAGGGCCCACACAACATCGGAATCCAAGAGCTGCACTCTCATTGTACTGCTCCTCCCTGACTGGAAGGATCCAGTCAGTCAGCCAAGCACTGTATACCTCGGACGCCCGAAACCTCCTCTGTGGCGTTTCACAAGGAACCTCCCTGAGCCCAACCCTCTTCAATACATACATGATCCCTCTAGCCATCATCATCCACTCTGTCAATAGCAACGTCCTCTCTTATGCTGATGACACACAACTAATTTTGTCCCTCACGGACAAGACGCCCTGTACCCATATCAAGTTCAATGCCTGCATGACTGAAATCGCCCACTGAATGAAGACCAACTGTCTAAAGCTGAACATCGACAAGCCCAAAATCGTGATTTTCAGGAGAAGCACATCCCCATGGGACTCCCCCTGGTGGCCAACAGAGCTAGGACCGACCCCCACCACTCATGCCAAGAACCTCTGGATCATCATCGACAGAAAACTCAACATGACTGCCCAAGTCAATGCCATCACCACCTCAAGCTTTTATACCTGATGATGCTGAGGAAGATTTTCAATGGCTCCCAATAAGCATCCAGAAAACCATCACTCACAGCCTGGTCACAAGAAACCTGGACTACAGGGAGGAACACCCTCTATGTCAGGGGCAATAACAACAAAACTCACCAGAAGGCTGCAAACCATTCAGAACTCAGCAGCCAGAATCACTCTCAACCTCCCACATTGCACTCACATCACACCAAACCTGAAGGAGCGTCACTGGCTCCCCATTCACAAATGAGCACAATTCACACTCCTCACCCACACGTTCAAGGCACTTCATGAAACTGGCAGAGCATACCGTAGAAATGCTTCCAGACACCTCCACTCGTCCGGACTCCTACTTGCACAAATCCCACACATACGGAAAACTAGATCTGGCAGCCAAGCTTACTCCTACAGCACTCCTGAAGCAGGGAACGACCTGCTCCTACACATAAGAGCATCCTCACTTCTTGAATTGCGCAAGAAGCTGAAGACCTGGCTATTTCAAGTAGTTCCGCAAGGCGCCAAGTGTGCACGGACTCACACCTGCTCAGCGCCAGAATACAGTCCTGTGTACGCTCTACAAATCTGCATAATATAACATAACTAGGTCATGAGTGACTATCTTTCTAGTGTTGCTTGGGAGTCATATAAAGTTCTTCCTAAGCATACTCAGGGTGTGGAAGCAGAATGAAGTGAAAGCCTTGACTTATGCAGTCACTTCCAGTTTGGTGGCTTTGATTATTCTGGAGGCTCCTGGCGTGGGTTTCGGGTGTGGGTCAGAGTTTGGCTGCCACCAGTTGGAATCCCATGGTGAGGTGTTCTTGCTGAAGCACAATACTTCGGTCTTGCTTGTGCTGCACTTAAGACCGTTGGCTTGCATCCAGTTAGTGAATTCTATCATGCAGGTGGTGAACTTGTTTCTTTTATTGAGCATCTTATCTGAGAGAGTGTCATTTGTGTAGGAGAGGATGTGGATGTTATGTGCATAGATGGTGTTGGCCAAATGGATTATGTACGTGTTAAAAAGGTTGGGGCTTAGCAATGAGCCTCTCCAAAGATGAGTTTGCCCGTGTCCGAAAAGTAAGGTGTCAGACTGACAGCTTGTTTTCTATCTGATATGGAGCAGATCCATTGGAGAGCGGTCCTTGGATGTCAATCTCATGCAGGCGCCTGAGGAGGGTGGGGTGTGAGACTGTGTCAAATGCTGAAGAGAGGTCTAGGAGAATGAGGGCTGCTGTGCCTCCTCTATTAAGGATCGTGAATATATGTCATCTGTGGCGGCAAGGAGTACTATTTCTGTACTGTGGTTGGAACTGAATTCAGACCGCGCTGTGTCAAGGAGCTGGTGGTTGCTGAGGTGATCTGTGAGGCATCATTGATTAGTTTCTCTAAGACTTTTGCGGGGTATGGTAGGAAAAAATAGGTCTGTAAATGGAAAATATGGCTAGGTCAGTGGATGGTTTCTTGAGTGAGGGCATGATGGTGGCATGTTTCCAGGTGTATAGGAATGTGGCTAAGTCTTTGGAGGCATTGAGGATGGGTCTTCGTTGATCTGCAAGTCTTTTGCTGAAGGCTTTTGGGGGAGGCTATCCGTTCTGTGCGAAATTTCCCTCTCAAATACACGCCTCCCTGTGCCCAGTATTGCTCCCTCCTTCCCTGTTCACCCATTGCTTTTCCCATCACTCCAGACTTTTATTTTGCTTTCAATTTTAGGTTGATCATCCTAGTCAGCATAGATGTGCAGTCTGTTTCGAGGCATATTGTGGCTTGTAAATAAGAGAGGGGCTTGGAGCCCACCTACTACTTGCCATTGTTGGCCTTCGTTGTCGCTCTAATTTGTCTGCTTCTTTTTTATGCTCCAGCTTGTCAATCTTGCATTTACCTCCCATTGAGCAGTGCCTCTTAGGTAACTCTTTTATTGGCTGGCAGACCCATTCCCCCAGTTTCGCTTCACCAACCCATGTTGTTTTGGGGGTAGCACCCCTCACCCCTCCTGATGTTGTTTGTGCCTTCATTGCTCCCACTCTCCCCAATGTTGCTTCCGTCCCCTCAGCGGCATATGTTCCATACTTTCCTTTATATTCTTTGCTACCTACCTCGGGCATCCTTTCTCTTCCTACTTCCAGATACAGATACTCCCCAATGGGGACACGAGGAGGAAAGAGAGTCTGCCGTACTGTGTCACAGCAATAGCCACGGGAAACAAGGTACCTACGGGATGCTGTAATTGGTGTAAGGAAGAACGCCAAGGAACACATGAGCGTAAGGGTGGAGCATGGCGCCCGCAGGGAGAGCCAGGATGAGCAAACATGGTGGGTAATTAAAGGATTTATATAATTAAAATATTTGGACTCCAGTGACACATAGATACGAATTCTGCCATTTGACATCTGGCTTTGGATTAAAAAGCAAAAGGGGAAATCTCTGCATTACAGGCGCATTTGGCAGTATCTCTTTGGAAAGCTTCCTAATGGAGGCATCATCTCGCTAAGAGATGCTTCAAATGATTAACAAAGACAATGGAATTGTGGGATTGACACTGCAGCTTGGTCTAATTAAGTGTACACTTGTGTTATAATGAAGCTTAGCGGCTTGCTGTGCAGACACTACCAAAGGAACATTATAACACTGCAGGCATATTGCTGGAGCCCAATGGACCCAGAGGTGGTCTCTCAGCGCTATTGATAGATAGCGGGTGTTTTTTTGGTTTTTTTACTATCCAGCTCATTGCTACTAATTTTATCAGCCCAAGAGGACGAAAGGCTGAGTGGATCAAACGAGTTTGGAAATTGCAACAAAATAAGTTCATGGAGTGGGTGCTTTACTGCACTGTGACAGCAGAAACCCCCTTTTAGGTCTGAGCTGCACACAATAGACGTACACTTCAACGGTTGAATGACGGAACGCATGTGATTACTACACATGCCTTAACGCACTTTACCACGCATGCTCTTAACATGCCTTTACAACGAATTTCGTTATAAAGGCATGATTGGTAAAGGTAAATGAGTGGTAACAGTTACACCCCAGGCCCACGTCCTGAGCCCTAAAACCTGCCCCAGCTATAAAAACTACCCTGACCCAAGCCCTAGAAACACCCCAGCCACCCGCCATGAGCCCTAAAACCAGTCCCCAGCCCTGAAAATTACCCCAACACCATGAAAATTCAGTAAAAGCAACCAAAATGTTAAATAAGCCAACTTCTGGAAGTATCACTGGTGGCATCACCAAAATATAACCTTACTCCAGGCTCCCTGCACAAATTTGCTGCCACCATAGAACTCGACAGATTTCATCCAACTCGCTTTTAAGATTTTTGCTGGGAGCTGCCCAGCCGGTCAAATACGATATCGCAAAAATACTATAGAAGGTAGGGCTCCCGCGTGATTTTAATGAATCGCAGACCTGTAAGCCAGAGATACTCGTGTCTGCTCTTGCAGGCGGAAAACATACTCGGGGAGCTATTTATAGCACAGGGTCGAGTTACGGCCACCCCCACGGTGCCACCGCTGGCCCTCTGCGTTTGGAAAAGCCTCAGAACGCGGCCCGTTGAATGCCGGTCCGCAGACTGGGCGTCCAAAAACCCTAGACCCCCGACTCCTCCTTCAGTGGAGTCGCTGCAGATCTGAGAGAAGCCTCCGATCACGAGCTCTCCGCGTGGAGCTGCGGCCGCCACTCCAGTCGAGAGCAGCGGGCAGCGGTCCCGGAAGGGAGCAGGTGACTCGGTGCCCTGCGCAGGCCCCATCCGTATCGGGTCAAGTGGGTGCGAGTAACTGGAGCTGGGGAGCCAGGCAGGTATATTTAAAACTCTGAACGGGGGAGGGTACGGAGATCACCCGATCCATTTACTATGAGGGGGTGGGGAGGGCCGTCTAAACGCGCACACCGTGCACGAGGGCGGGGCGTGGAGAGCAGCTGACAGACCTGAATCTGACCCGGAGTGCTGACTTCAGGGACCCGGTTTAACCCCTGATCAAAACACACTACATACTAAGTGTCGCAGCACCTGCGACCCAGCAATGCACCCTCGGACCCAAAGCCTGGTAAATCGGGGTCTATACTATTGAATCAGCCCTGACATAACGCAAAATGATGGGGCCCGTGCATGATGTGTGGAGGGCACCCTGGGCCGCAGAAGTCTGTATTATTCCCCTATGGATCAGAAGTTCTGGAGTCAATAGCCCTCGGCAGTTCTAGTATCCAAGGAGTGGTGAGTGCCAGGATCAAATTGGAATCAGAGGGCAGGAAGGAAGGGTAGATGATCTGTTCATGGTGTTTGAGATGTGCTCAAAGGGAGGCTTTGATTTTTCTCTTTCTATATGTGACAGCACTATAGAAACTAGTTGGTATTCCAGTCCACCACAAAAATGCCTGATTCAGCTTAGCTCTACTGCATTATATTGCAGTTCCGGTTTTATGCCGGTTATAGCCAAAAACTGTCGTTTTTGTTGTTGTTGTTGTATCCTGTAGTTGATTTAAGCCGCAAGTGTTAGTTTCCGACAAGCTGTGGCGTGGGATGCAAGCCAGGTTGAATTTTTTTTTTCTAGTTGGCCAATGTCTAATTCTCAGACCAGAGTATTCATAGTTGTAAGTAGACAGTGACTTCACAGCAGACCAACTAGAACAGTAGCGTGCTACTCGCCAGAAAAGCTCTTCAACACCCCATGAGGGGTACAAGCGCCATATAAATACAAACTTTTTTTCCTCTTCGATCCTTCCGCTATCCTTCCAAATAACTGACTAACCTATCCACCACTTTAATATTTCACTATACTAATTCAACACTAATCCTTTATGGGTCCCAGAGTAGCTTGCTACTCACAAGAAAAGCTCTTCAACACCCCATGAGGGGTATAAGCGCTATATAAATACAAACCTTTATTTTCCTCTTCTATCCTTCCAAATCCAAATAACTGACTAACCTATCCACCACTTTCATAGTTCACTATACTAATTCAACACTAATCCTTTATGGGTCCCGGAGTAGAGTGCTACTCGCCAAAAAAGCACTTAGACGCCTCGTCAGGGGTAGTAAGCGCTATATAATTACAATACATGAGTGAAACCCTACATGTGGGCATGGAGAGGTATTAAATACTTGCTTTACATCCTAAAGATGGATTGCAGTCTGACAGGCCCAGTGCGCGGAACCTCACCAGAGCAGTCAGCATACAGCCAAGGGGAGGTTTTGAGCACAGAATGCCTAGCCCAGGCCAAACTAATGATTGAAGTGTTAAGAACAGTCCTTAAGCACCCAGTCCTCAAATCAGATGACTGGCTCTCTGTGGCACAAATAGCAGGGAAACGGGCTACCATCCCATACAGCTCCTACTGAGGACTTGGGGAATGGAGGTGTGCATGAGATTGGAATGCGGGTTAGGGGTGTACCTGCCTACCAGGGTGCCATTACCTGCATCAGTATAACACTTCTGCCCAGCCCTATTTCTTTCAGTCATTCATCACCCACTTGACTTAAACCTCATTCCGTCTCTAGTTTACATCTCATCCACATCTTCTCAGGCACAGCTATCAACATGATCACTCTGCCCTGTGAGATGCTAGAGAAGGCATTGATCAGCAAAATCCTTCCTGAGTATCTTTATCATGTACCCTCCTGGTCCCTCTTCCACTCTCCCTTCTCTACTTCAGCGCTTTGAGGAAAACTTCGGGAAGGATTAGGAACTATACAACGAGGGACTATCAGATACATAATATCAATGAAGAAACTTCTTCTACACACAGGACATATATAGCAAAAAACGGTCACGACCAGTCTATGCAATATTGCCTTCCTCCTGAAGGCAGTATATGGAGGTACAGGTTGTAACGTATTTTGAAATTACAGAAGAGCGACAGGAGGGCTGTATAATAAATACGTTATCAGGATATATATATATATAGAACCCCTGTCATACAGTATTAGGATATTCCAAGTCCCTGGAAGTTTCGTAACCATATAGAGGAACGAGGTCAGTTTATTGCCTTGAGAGGGTGAGTAGCTGCGCTTTACCAACGCAGATTGATACAGTCAAGGAACACCATTTATTATCAGATATATTTTTGACTTAGCACGGGGGAGTTGAGGCAGGAGCAGTGGTAAATATTTAATTAAAAAATAAAAATGCCATAGACTGCCCTACTCTTCCCTTGCAATCCCCATAGGAACAGTCTCATGTGTAATTTGTGGGCCCACAGTCACGATATACTGTTTCCTCTTACTGGTCTTATGTGCATCTTGAACTTTGCTTGCCTTTGTGGGTGGTGTGGCGATGTCTGCATACAGCTCTTAGTTTGTATTCTTATATTTTGTATACAAACAGTTCCCATTGATATTTCCAATGTCGCTATCTCTGTGATATTTTGTAGTCAAGTGGATTATGCCAGACCTCTGCCTGATTGATACCGTAAAATCTCAATAAAATAGGTGTTAAAAAAAAAAAATGCACTGCAAGCCAAATCATGTGAAGTACATCCCAATCAAATAGAGGTTTTTAATTAACCTACAGCACAATATACATTTTTGTTTTATAAAAGGAGTTAAACTTCACTGTGATATCGTGTTTGAGGTATGGTTTATTAATTGCAATGTTCTGAATAACCTCTCCCCCTCTTGGAGTAGGATAAGTTAAACTGTGACAACATGAAATATTCGAGAATTTAGGCTTCCTCTCTGTGGAGCCTAGCTGCGACAAGTTAAGCACACACATTGAATGGTGTCACAGGTGGAATGTCTTAACTCCCCTTTAAAGAAAAGCGGAGGGAGGAGGGAAATTCTTTTGCAGCCTGCCTGCCACAGTCGCATTCCATTTAATCAAGCCAGACAAGTATTACCCACATAGCTATATCTTCAGAGGCAGAGTTTCGGTAGCTAAGGGTTGTCCACAGAGGAAGCAGATTTTGTTTTGCGGAGAATTTTTGCACCGTTTGACAAATGTGTATGGAAGGAGAGAGGGGGGGGGGGGGGGGGGGGGGGAAGGAAATTGTTTGATCCCTGAAACATTTTGCCAGTTTACGAAGGGAACCCAAATGTTAGGCCGGGCGAGTTGGGGGTGGGGGACTGAAGAGAGGCCCTCGACTCCTATGAATACTTTGCTTGCAGTCTGGCGCAGAAATAGCTAGAGTGCCCCCAAATTTCAGAAGCAGAGGCCACTCTTCTCTTTACACTGCATTTCCAACTTGGATTAAAAATAAAGACAAACTGTCCTATAGTTTTGCTATATTTAAAAAAATAAAAATAAAATAGGATTTAGATGTATTTGGGGCCATTGTGGAACTTAAGAAGGTCTTGTGCTCAGGTGGGATGCCTGCGCCAAGCATTCATGATATACCACCACCTTTGAAGTCGGCCAACATAAGATTATTAATCTATTTGGAGAGGTGCAGAACAAATATGGAAGTAGCAGAAATGCCTTAAAGGTGTGTACTACATGTTCAGTGGGCTTTTCAAATCCAAGTCTGTGGGTTTTGTAATGTTTGAAATACTATCACAATAAGGAACACCCGGAGGTGAAATGTGGAAACAGAAACAAGCACCCTAAACCGCAACCTGGGCACTGTACTGAAACTTGCCCAAGACAGACAGAAGTGGGGGTCTTTTGTTGCTGCCCTACATGCCAGTTGGCATAACGGGCAGCAAATAGTAATATAGGTTATGATTTGCATAAGGACATCATTGAAACCAAACCGGCAGAGTCACTCACAAAGCTTACATTTAAGCACATTATGTTTGTAACTAAGAATTAAAGATCTGAGAAATGGCCAGTTTGGGGGGGGGGAGGGGTATCACTGGAATAAATAAACACAAGAAAGTTTAAGAAATAATTCAGAATTTTTGATTTGTTAGCGCTAGCCATAAAGTTCCGCAATTTAAGGTGTTCCAATGAGTATCTGTTATTGCACACACTTTCAACATACTCAAACGGGGCTCAAAGTGAAGACACCGATTTGATTCAGAGGGATGTGCCCTGGTTGAACTCCAGGCTCCGCACCACGATACAGGCCAAGTAGGCGTGCAGGCCTGTTTGAAAAGCACTTGTAATAACACTCTTTGTCCTGAAGGGGACTCAGTGCAGCAGGACCCTTTATTCAATCTGTCAATTGTGAGTTTAGTTAGGGGATTTCTTCCAGGCCAGGGTCTTGACAGGAGAGTCTAGTAGTACGCATACCGTACTCTGCTCATTAATGTGCAATGCCACAAGCACAAATATGGCTGTCATTTTATGTAGTCTCAATCGCCAGTTCTTTAGTACTAAAGGGGGTGCAATTGCACCAGATCAGTTCCTACTAGAATGTAGCTCATGTGGACAGAAGCAGCTTGAAGCCACGCCAACTAGAAAGATTCACTGTAGAGCTCAGATGTGCTGGCTTGGAAGCATTTCTAGCCCAAACTTCTTAAGTGTTAGGGTCTCATTCACACTGGAGAATGGGATTTCCTAGGCACCAATCCCTAGCAGTGTCTTGTGAACTAAAGACCCTTCAAATCAAGCTGACTGACAAAGGGAAGCCCTAAAATGCTTACTTCAAGTAAGAAATGGAAAGCCACCTTCAGAAAAAGAGTTCTAAAAAGGACACAAAAGTTCTCAGGACACGTGTCCTAGCACGTAAAGGAGGGCGTACTTAAACACTGTGGACAAAGAACTCTAGGGTGACACAGTTTCACTCCTCCCCGACTAAAAGGGCTGCAATCAAAGGCCCCACGTTTCCTAATCACAGTTTAGAAAGTTAGGAAGCAAGTTTAAGGTGTGACCTCAAATAAGCACTCTGGTAGTACGATGAGACACCTACAGGGACCATTTACCAGAAATTGGAGATGGATGGCCAAAGAAGAGGGGGGGCAGGGCAGAGAAACATTATCAAGTAAAATGTGCATAACAAGAGCTATCCAGAACAAAACAGAATAATTCATAAAATGCAGGCATTTTATTATTATTTTTAAAGTCTAGAGGCATCAAAAATGGATTATGTAACACATAAACATTTGTGTGTTGCAGCACACCACAATCCACATTATACAGCAGATGCTGCTCCTTGGACAGTCCTGTACAGTTTATGAAACATTATGCATCAACGTTGCGTAGCAACAACTTCTTTGGACCAGCAATGTGCTAGAAATTAAACCTCCTTTGCGAAGGGGGAAAATCGCCTACAGAGGCATATGGATAACCATCGGATGTCAATCAGATGCCCAAAATGTGCAAGCGTTCTCCATCAAATAACAGGACAAACAAATACTTTAACAGATTCCAAGAGCTGTGTCTTAAGTCACTTTCTTTAAAATGGCACTGAGAAAAGGGGTCTCTGGGCCAGTGACCTCAGCTCCCAGAACACATGGTCACCTGTTGCCTCTTTTCTGCCAGACTCTTGAACTCTCCTTGCACCGGCCAAGGGACCCAGTTTTCCCCCTCCCCAAGAAAAATCACTCCCACTGAACCACATAAATAGGCCCTTGCTTCCTCTAGCATAGTCTCCAGTTCCTGGAAGTGGAACCAAAACCTGCCCACAAGAAGAGTTCCTCTCTCCCAGCTTGTTGGTGGTAGAATGATATTCACAATGATGAGTGTACTGGCAGCAGCCTCTTTTGACCACAGCAGTAGAACCAAAGTCTTGAGATCTGAGACTCCATTAACCACAAGAGCTTTCTACACCTGGGTGGTCCTTTCAAATCCGGCCTTACCACTTCCCAATGAACAGCTGTTAGCGACACATGTGCAACAGGTTTTACACCACAAACGAGAGCTTCACAGCAGCTGGCACTTTATCGGCAAACTCTTTGACGGATGTACAAGCGGCCTATTTCTCCACCAAAAAGAGGATCCTTCCATAACAGATCTGGTTGCCTGACTCTACCCTCCACTTGCCTGGACATTGTAGGGGGATCTGAGGCCGCTCTCAGAATCCAGCCTCTCCTCCAGAGGTGGTGCCACAGATAAATTCCCGATTCCCATGTGGGAGGACCTTGTATGAGTGTTTGTAACAGCCACAGATGTACCCTGGTGTACATGCCTATTGGAAACAGGGCCCAATAAGTCCATGCGTTGCCACCTGGCCAAGCGTAGTCACTCCCGCGTGCACCGGCTCAGGGTGGACATGCGCCACCACTTAGCACAGGCTGCTCACTCCAGGTCAGCTCAAGTCTTTGAAAGTGAAATGATCTTGCGTTAGCTTCGGTGTTGTGTGCACGCGATGAGAGCAGATGAAGCGAGGTCAGGGGGACCACTCGGTGAGCCGTTTACACGTCACCCCGCCCCCTCAGTCGTGAGGTAAGTCACCAGGTGTTGCCGCATTTTTTTCCCTTCGCTGCCATGGTAACCCGCGGCGCGTGTCCTCCACTTTCGACGCCAGCACGGCCACAAGGAGGGTCATCTTTCCAGGGCAACAGCACGCGCGCCAAACACGTGTGTGGCGCAGCAGTCTCAGTCTCTGGCACGAGGAGGGGAGGACGAGGGGCTGCCCTCCGCATTCACGGACACGGGGCTGCCCTCCGCATTCACGGCCACGGGGCTGTCCTCCGCAGTCACGGACTCCGGCTCCTCGTAGGAGGGCGGGACCTCCTCGTCCCCAGGCTGCGGTTGCTCCTCCTCCACGTCCGCCTCGGGAGCAGCGTGCTCCGGGATGTCCTCCAGCTTCTGGACAGCTGGCATGGTCGACGGGGCGTCGGTAGCAGGGGCGGACATCTTTATGGCCTCCTCGTAGGCGGGCGGCATCTCCATGGCATAGAGACTGTAGGCGGGGGGAGACAAGGCGCCGCGGTCCATCTCTGCGAATGCGAACAAGTGCGGGTACTGCACCGAGCTGTAAGCTGCAAAACACAAAGAATATCAGCAATAAATATATTTTATCAAAGTATTACTGTCAACAAGCACACAGGCTGCGCGGTCTGTAAATAGGGAGCGTTACTGCTATCCAGCTCAACGTTACTTATTTTATTGACCAGGGAGGAGGACAAAAGAGTGAGTCAACCACGTGCAAGTCAGAGGTTTAACAGCTGTGCACAGCAAGGGCCATGAACCCATTCAAATATACCGCAGCGTTTTAGAGAAAAACATCTAACAGGAAATGGCTTCAGACACAAATATAAAATAGTTCCGGAACTTACTCAAAGACACGGGCACACTTCGATGAAAACTACCAAGAAGTTAGGCATAATTTCCAGTCACGAAAGTAGATCAAATTCGGTGGGTAATTCTATGTAGGGCTGCAATAGCGTATATGACAAGTTTTGCCTCTTTGCTCGGCGGATGACATCAAAATCTAAACATACTGCATAACTTGCCATGAAGAACGTTAAGGCCATTGGTCCGATTGTGGGAGTAGGTAACTGAAACAAAAACTGTTTCTATTTCACCGAGGTAATCAAAAGGTCACAGTACACATGCTTAAGGGGAATAGTCAGCTAAGACATTAACAAGGCGGTCATGAGCCGATAAGGCACTGCCAAGGGTCTGGGCGATGTCAAAGCCATGGCAGTTGTTAGACACACGACTGATGAGACCTTTTTGGTACCCTGCTCGGTATGCCATGGCCACCAACGTTTTCCCCTACCTAAGAATATACATAGATTTCCATATATAACAAGGAGAAAATTCACAACTTAATAAGAAGGTATGGCTGGGTCATAATCAGTCACACCTCAGGGTTCCTTTCCCAGCCCATAACGTTAAGCGCCCTCTGTCATTTGTAACCTCTGTCTCCTTCCTTTCCTCATACATTTCTAGTTCTCATTTTCTTTTTTTTTTAGCCTCCCCCCCCCCCCCCCATCTACCCACTCAGTACAATAAGGCCATCTTAGAATGCTATGACAGGCGATACCTATGACAGGCGTAAACTTCAGCCAGCCCCGACTTCATAACAAACAGTACTTTTCATTCTATGGCCCGTGATGTCACCTCACCATTGTAAGCATGAGCCTACAAATCTCAGAACACACAGGAGCAGCGGCCAGAAATTAGGCCCTTCTGAAGGAGTTACAGAGGGCTGGGCTGGGGCAGTTGGTAGCGGCTACTCCCAGATTTAATTTCAGGTCTGTTTTCGTTCATAAAATCTCCTAATTTCTCTTCAGACCACTTCCTCACTTTGCTGGGAGAAGCTAGTGACAACTTGAAGAAATATATAAATAAAATCCAACTACGCTCAAGGGATCATTGAAATAATCACTAGACCTATATTAAACAGTCTGAACCAACACTAGTTGTAAACTCCATACAGACCCAGCATACTTACATGTCACAGTGCTGTGGATGGTGCTGTGCACAGTGCTGTCGTTATCCACAGCAATGACAGTCACTTCGCAGGGGTGCTGCGGTTGGGCTTGTGTGGGCCGTTTTGCTCTCCTGCAGCAGAACTTGACGCAGCTGACCGCTATGCCACAGAGAAGTAACAGAAATATTGTAAGCAGGATCAACCTGAAATGATAAAGAAGGAAGTGTTAGCCTTTAGAACCAATCACAAAAGCCTAGACTCGAGGCTGTTCAAGATCCCTGCTAAACTGATCCCATGGCAGCACAAACCTACGGTATCAGGCAACATGCACAGTTTAGCAGGTGTCATCCTCTTCAACTGACTATTCATATTACCACATTACAACAAACAAAAAACACTATGCACTTTACACCAACTCCTTGCACTAAAGCAGTACCGCCTCATACAAAGCTTCAGCCATCCATTAAACAGGTCAACAAAACATATGTCTGGGTGTGCAGCCACTTCTGGAAAGTGAGTGGCATGCATACTTTAGTAACTCTCAGATGTTAACAATACCGCTCACAAGTAGAGGTCCAAGTGGCCATGGGGACACGGGAACAACGTTACCAAGCTTTATTAATTTGATCAAAGAAATGTCCATACTTTTTATTAAAAAACAACCGTTCCCGAGACAGTTGAGGTCCCTGGATTGAAAGGGGAGAAGAAGCGTCTACTCTGAAGGGTGGAAAGGGAAACACAAGAAGAAGCAAGCCTTCTCTTTAGGCTGCATGCTCCTGAAAGAAATATAAATGTGTGCAAACGATTATCAGCAAATATAAAAAGACTACTTGGGAGTCAGTATAGGCTTTAATCGATAGAATCTGGAATTTGCCTTGTTAACCATTGGAAACCAATGAAAAGAGTGTGCATTGGGTACAATATGCATATTACAAAAAACATTTTGAATGCACGATAAACATTTAAAAAAATATTTTTGAAGATTGTGACAACCTATTTATACAGAGTGCAGCCTATACACGTCTTACTTTTTTTTTTAACTAAAAAGTTGCTTGCTCACAGTGCTTCGATAAACACTATATACACATCACCAACCAGAATTTAAATGTGAGCGTTCATTTACACCCACAGCCATATGAAATCACTTTAACCAGTCAAGCTGTCCTGAAAAAAAGTATTTTTCACGGATACATTAAAGTTGCAACAATGTTTTCGTTTAAAGGTGTGTGTGCACCATATTTTATATGCATTTCTCTGTAGGTGAAAGGCCAACAAAGAGTTAGGAAATATTGTATTCTTTTTAGCTAGGTCTCTGGCCCCTCCCAGAGACTGGCTGACGACATCCTCATTATACCCAGGATCACAGTTCCCATACTTGTATTTACGCACTTGCAGCGCTGACCACGAGACTAAACTACCTGCCCTCAGAGCTGCCGAACAACGTCACTCCTTTATCCTCAAACTGTTCCAATGGAAAGCGCAAGACATTCTGAAAGAAAGGTCCCCGCTGGACACAACCAGCATGCTTCGTGCTAGGTCCGAGTGATTTTTTTGTCGTTGCTGTCGTAATCATGAGTATTCGCCAATTTCACGCTGTGCTATCACGTGTCTCACAGTCTCTATTATTGAAAACAAATAGAAATTAAATATTTAAAAAGCATTCTTCCAATGTAAATTAGGCAAACGCGCGCTTCTTACTGTTATCAGCCGAATACGCATTCGAGGAACGGTTGATAACAGAAACCGGTGGTGCAAGGTGTGCTTCCCGCCCCCCACCCCCCTTATAGGGGTGTCCATGGCAGCATGCCCAGGCTTGCGCACTGGCGGGCTTCGAGAATAGAAACGATGGCTTGTCGGGTGTTAGTTGGCTCGGCCTTCCCACAGTAAGCCGCAAGAGATCAAATGTCTCCAATACTGGAGAGCACTGCAAGCTGGTGTGAGACATCATTTGTACCTTTGACATATGCACACCATGAAATGTGGGCCTGGATACTTGTGCATGCGTATCGGTAAAGTGCTCACTGTATCGACCTCGAAAGGCTGATACGGGGACTGGCCACCGAAACTAGTCAATCAATCATGTACTGATCCCGGATAGCTGCCGTCCCGATACGCCAAAGCCCTCCATTAAAATTCAAGCATCAAAAATACTTAAAACTATGAAAGAAGGAAAAACAAGCCTGGCTAGGTTTACAAGTGATCTAAACCAGGGCGGATTCAAGACATTGAAGACTCCCTGCGCACAAAAGGGGCAGATTTACAAGCTCCCTGCGCTGCCAGTGCGTCACTTTATGACGCACCAGTAGTGCATTTTTCTGCCCCATATTTACAAGGGCAGGAAAAGCCACCCTGCATGGCTTTTCCTGTCCTTGTAAATACGGCCCTTTACACACGGCACTTTGTGTGAAAGCGTTCCATGGGTGTTCCCACGCAACACAGATATGTATTTACTCTTCTATTTAATTTGTGATTTTGAAATTATATGATTTTACACTATTAATGGGTGACTGAGTTAGACACCGCAATACGGAATGGTTAGATAGTTTGTGCAATATTGTACCAGAGCACCCAAGTATATATTGAATGCATTTTTGAATATGGTTTTATCAAATATAAGAGTATTTTTATGAAAATAAATTTTGAGAGAACAATTTACTCTAGTGTGGAGCAATAACATTTTTCAAGTGTCAGTTGTAAATCAAAAGTCATGGATTTATATGTGTAGGCCTCATGGTCACCAATTGAAAGAATCACACAGAAAGGAATCTTTTTTGACAAACCCACGCAACACAGAACCAGACATTCCCAGATTTACAAGAAATCGTAAGTCTTGAAATGCGTCTGAATGCTACGCCTTTCCCGGAGGAGGCGTAAGGAGGCAAAATGTATTAATTTCTACACGTTTTTTCCCCTCTTTCTTTGCGTGCTGCAATCTGCAGCACACAGAAAGAGGAAATCACCTCTGTTTATGTGTAGGAAGGTGTCCCTTCACGCACATAAACAATCCTTTAAATAAAAGACATTTTACAAGTTCAATGTGCGCTAATGCAGCACATACAGAAGTTGTAAAGCGTAATTTTTGATTGTTTATGTGCAGTAAGGGTTCCCTTTCTACACAATCTCCCTAGGACACATGCATCCTTGCAACATGGTGGAAGGGTGCCTGCGTCCGCGCATGGCAGCAGTTTGTGCACCAGCACAGGGGGAAGCACAGAGATGCAATATATTGTTATAAATATGTTGCATCCCCGTGCTTCCAAACTAACGCAGCGTAGCAAAATTACTTGCTGCACCACGCTGCGTTAGTGTGTTTAGGGCAGATTTACAATAAACTAACAACAAGCTTAGGGAGGAGATGTAGGCAAGGGGTCAATTATCCGTTGTTGGACATACTTAGTACAATTATTGTCAACTGCTACACGTGACCTAGAAATACGTCATCCTTACAAACTACAACACCTGTGACTCAGCAACCATAGCCGCTACGAAATTGCGAGCGCTCAGAAACTGGTTCACCAAAAGCACTTCCCACTGACCAAGTCTGCACTACACAAAAAGAACAGCAGCACTAGAGTGCCCCTGTAAATTTGCAGCCATGGCTCACCTGAGGGGCGTTTTAGCATTGGTTACTTTTGTGAAGGAGGCTTGAACGACACAGTGGTTAAACAGGTAAGTTGTTTTATTCGGACAACAGGGAGCAGACCGTCCCTTGCTTGCCAGCAACAAACTGTAGCCCAAGAAAGGTTCGCCTTCAAACTTCTATGTAGAAACTTACAGCTGTAAGATTTCACTGACCTTGCGGCTTGAGATGGAGATCATGCCAGGCACTAGACGCCACACTAAGCTCATTACAACACATCCCCTTCAGTTTTAAAAAACAACATAAGTTACTGGGGTGAACACTTGCAACTAATGAAGTAAGGAAAACCCCTTTTGCAAAAAGAGCTATGTCATTGTTTCGGGTGGTATCCGATCCCTCACGCTCCTTTCTTCTCTGGAATTGAACAAGTTCTGAAAATCTCTCACCTCTGTGGTGGTAGGCGGGACCCTGTTTGCTCTCACACACCCCTCAGTCTGCAAACTATTTCCAAAACCACCATCATTCATCACCACGTACGTATTCACCGCACGATCGCCACCTTTCTGGAATATTGCATCCCTGCGACAATTCCATTGGTCACCAATGCAACAAAAAAGTAGCACAAATGCACCACTTTAAATGGGTCTTTGAATTTAGACAAACCTCTCACTACCCAGCCAGTCTTGATCTTTAGCCAATCACCCTCAACAATCACTCCTTTAGAAGTCACCATATCCTTCCCACACCTCGGTTTCAGCTCACCACCACTTGCCACCCATTCCTTCATCCATGAAGGTACCAGTTTGGAACCAGAGATTTCTCTCAAACTCAATGGAGAGTTTAGAGTGACCTCCTCCTTGGTGGTACGATATGACCACACAAATTCCTCCACAGCCTTAGCAATATCCTGTCCTGAGGCCTCAGCCATTTGAATCACACCCTTCCCCATCCTGTTAGCTCTAACCAATCGCATTACTCTGTGGGTTGTAGATAGAAGTACAATGATGCATAATACCATGCTGCTGTAGATACATCCCCAGCTCATGGGACACTTACTGTGTGCTATGTCCGTTATAAGGATCGATGGAACTCCTTCCTCCAAGAACAACTTTCCCAAGGGATGAGTAGAGGCTTCAATGGCAATTTCTTTCATGAACACACTCAACCATTTGGAGAAACACATCCAAAACCACCAAAGCAAATCTGCAATCCCTGCGTAGTTCAGACATTGGGCCAATAAAATCATACAAACACTATACCAAGCTTACCCTGTATTAGACACATGCACCACAGCTGATTGCACTCCTACTTTAAGCCTCTATTTGCCCTTTTCACAAACATTGCATCTCACCACCCATGCAGTGACCGGACCGTTCATGTCTGGCCACCAAAACTACGCCTTGGGAAGATGTTGGGTTAAACCCTGCCCCAAATGGCCCTCATGAGCATTGTTTATTAACTTAGGTCTCACTCTCACAGGAGACACAAATCTTCCTCCTCTCATCAAAACACTATCTCCACACATGGTCAACTCCTCTGCAACATTAACAAAAGGCTGCAAAGATACCGCCACACAACTCTCTCTCGTTTGCCCAGCAATCATGCACATTACTTCCTTATGGGTTTTACCGGCATCCATTTATTGGTGACACTCATCCAGCGTACAAGCAGCGGCTCCTTCTAACACATCTTGCACAGATTAATTAATTAAGAAAAATTGTGAAGCAGGGATTCTGGTGCCTTTTGAAATCGCACTCAAGTCAATCATCAGGCTGGATGAGAGTGTGACAGGTTTGGAAGCCATTCTCTCTCAAACACATAGTAGAGGTGAGAAGGCTTCCAGAAGGCTTCCTTTTGCATCAAGGATGTTAACTTATGTGGAAGAAACTACTTTGTTATTGAGAGAGACGCTCTGGCCGCTGCATGGGACGTGGAGCATTAACGAACATGTATCAGGGGTACGGAATTCTTATTACGATCTGACCAGAAGCTCCTCATTCAAGTTATTCTTCCTAGTGGTGGTGGCAAACGCTCCGCGAGATTGGCTGCTTGACTCCAAGAATATCTTAATGTGCTGGAGTATATACAGACCTGGAGGAACACACGGGCCAACTGTCTGTCTAGATTGTCAGTTGATGGACAGTTAAAGGGAGTTGAGAGGAAATAGTGAGGATGCTGTAGCAATCCTGTTCATCCTCGTTGCCAAAATTGATGGGAATGAGGCTCAAAAGACATAGTGGTTAAACTTGTAAGTAACGCTATTCAGACAACAGGGAGCGGACCGTCCCTTGCTGGCCAGTAACAGACTGTAACTTTAGCCATTAAACCTCTATGTAAAATCTAACAGCTGTAAGATTCCACTGACCAGACAGCATAAGATGGAGATCATGCCAGGCACGAGACACAACACTACTAAGCTCATTACAACAGATACACATACTGCACAAGAGGCCTCTTCTCTATACTACAGAACCACACCTGGGTTCCGGAGTAGCGTGCTACTCATTGAAAAGCGCTCCATGACCTCGCCAAGGGGTTGTGAGGGCTACATATTTACAATCATAGCATAGGTCGGACAGAGCATGGGCACACCAGCAGAGGCCAAATGCAAAAAGTCTCCCTACAATACCGATACATCACTATGGTGTAGGTTAGAAAATAAAGCTCATACAGCTGAAGCCTGTGTTACTTTCAGTCACAGTATGGATAACAAATTAAAAAATAAATAAATGACAAGCAAGAGTGGATACTTACCACACATACCACAGGCTAGTCCAATGAGTGCCTTCTTTAGGGCACCTATGGAGGAAAATTATTCATATTAGTTCAGAACGTATTACTGCCATTTTATACAATTAACATTATAAATGGTGGTAAAAATAAATATCCGCTTGACAGTAGTGTAGCACACAGCAAATATGAAAAGTGAAATAATAAAGGTCCTAAAGGAAAACATTCATATAAAGAACGTTACTTTGAAAAAATATTCTGGTGAAATTGTAAAACAAGCAATATGTTCTAGTGAAGTTATCGTCACTGATTGAGACTGCTAGGAGATTCACTCAGTAACCCTTTAATGAGGTCTACCAATCCGGGGTGGCTTCTGACTGGACATGAAATTAACAAGCATTCACTACTAGTATTCAACAAACAAAATGAATGTTACCCAAGACAGGTGTAAGCAATTGATAACCGTCCTCTTCGACAGCAATCACAAACCCACCGCTGGCCCGAGTAAAACACGGCCCGCAAGCTAGAGGCCGACTAAGAACATGAAGGCACTGCAGGACGAATCGGAGAGCTGTCTGGGCATGAAACCTTGGGAGCGTGGGGAGGAGCCTTCAAACAGATAACAGAGCTACGGGGCCGTACTAATGGCAGCATGGACAACATACAAACACAAATCCATTCAATTACACGTCACTGCAAAGTAGAAACAGACAGATATTTGGGTATGAAATCTTAAATGCGCTGTTCCTGCCATTAGAGATTGTTTTGAGCGGCTCTCCACAAATTATGTTTAGCATTTGACAAAAAGGGGGGTTAGTAAGTATATAACTACCTAGGACAGGCGGCCAAGCGATATGTATTTAACTTTTTTTTTTTATTACACAGCGGCTTCTGTTCCAATATTTGTTAAGTATACGGAAAACGGACACAGCAATGCGATAGTAAAACACTTGGTGCCAGCAGTTATAAGGAGGTCGACTAATCACAGAAAACTATTTACAAAATGTACATTTTTCAGCGAAAAGCAGCATCGTGGGCAAAACGTTACTGGCTGGAGAGGAATATTGGAAAGGAAAAGTATTCCCTGTAAGTATATGTATTGCCACAAGGAACCAATCTAAGCTATTTGCAAATATACAACTCCTTTTAATAATGAACAAATGCGCAAAGCCTTCATACACTCCAAAACTCATTGGCCTACGCCAGTAACAACGTTGGACCCCTTTAAAAACTAAACATCGGAAGGTCAATGTTCCACCAAATCAACTTGCTGCACCATTCTGTATCTGAAACATATACCATCAGTAAGGAGGCAGTTGGCATCCAATGACTTCAGTAACAGTACAGGCTTCAGCACTCACGGCAAATATCCTGTCTATCGGCACTAGTGAGTTTAGTGCTTGAAACTGAACTATAAAAGTGCTAGCACTCATTATCCATGAGTACCTGTTTGCTATTCAGAAGTGCTGGTTCTCTGTCATTCAAATTATTCACACCTTTGTCACGAAGAGTTGGCATTTTCCCTTTCAAATTACAGATCAGGTACTCAGTTACTACTATTTAAAGCGCAGCTTGGACTACAATATTTCTACTTCTGCATTACGCCAGACCACTGGCGAATCCACTCGTCGTATACTCAGCTGATGCATCAGTCAGAGGACACTAAACTACCGTGCATGACCAAAACAGACAGATTTATAGTAGCCGGGATGCCCCGCCCCCAATCTTAGTTGCGGGTACTTACTGGGACGACTTTCGACAGTCCTCTTCTGCCAAACCTGGGGAAATCTGCAGAAAAAAAAAAGAAGCCGTTAACAAAGGGAGGGCTACATGGTAGTAAGGCACATACATGGGTTTACACATATGTAACCGCAAGCTTTGATGAGAGACGGGCTTTACACAAGTACAGTAGGGAGCGGGCAGGCAGGCGTCTTTGTGCAGGCTGAGCACATGGCAGCCAAAGGGGAGGGAGCCGGTCGGTTGAGGCCAAGTGTCTGGATAGATTTCTAGGGGCAAAACCACAGAGCCAGAAATACACTGACGAAAAGGGTTTGGATTGTTTTCAGGGTGCGCGTGACAAGGTAACCGATGGAAAATAAATCTTTACACGGAGCAGCAGCGAGGGCAAAATCAAGAGGGAAAAAAAAGACAAGGAATTCTAAACGCAGGGAGGACTATATCCTAGAGTAGGAATTTTAACGTTAACCTGGTGCTCTATTTTGGCGAAGAGTATTATTCCTCGGAGGCAGGGAGGGGGGGTTGACTGCCTATGGGGGCGCGGTAGGTCACTAACACCATTTTCGTGAGTGATGTTGTAGCGTACCATAGAAGGTGTTTGTAGTGAAAATGTTCCTGGTGCGGGTGGGTGTGCGCGATGATGATCATTTGTGGTGGGTGCGCTATATGTGAACGCCGCGGACAATCGGGTGGATACAAGGGGGGGGTGAATTTGCGCCAGACAGGGTGACCCACAGACTCACCAGCAGGCCGCAGCACAGCAACAGGGCCCGCGAGGTCCAGCGGATAGGTGACTCCATGTCTGCGGGCAGAGGATGGACAGTCCCGGTGGACACGAAGACAACGACAAGCGCAGACGAACAACCAGCACAGCTCAGCAGACAGGTCTTTAAGGGACTGCAGACGGACGGAGGCCACGCCTCAGACCAGGACTGCTCTGTGGGTACGCCCCTTCTTCGCTGGCTCAAGGAGCTCTCCCCCTCCCGGAGCCGGGGCCTGGCCCACCCCCGCAGCACGCCTCACTCGTAGTATTAGTACACGCCCTGGTGCACTGGCCCACTGTCATGCAGCTGTGCCTTCGAACGTAATCGACACCGAAGAAGGACTGACAACAATGCCACCCGCTGCTGGCATTGCGCGCGGTGGCCATTTTGGAATTTTAAGCAGCCCCTCCCCCCGCCACGCGTAGGAGAGCTCAACCAACATGGTCACTGTGCTTTACATGTAGACTAGAGGGTGCGTGGATTGCTGCTTAATTGCCAACAGACCCGAATGCGGCGGGAGACTCCAAATTTTTAAAGACCTAAACGGCTTCATTTTAGCTGTCATGGGCATACGATCGCCTCTGCTTTCATGTCAGTTAGTGGGAAGCTGCATTCCCCTGCTTATTTCCCAAATCGCCCCTTATAGGGCTGAAAATGTTGGCATATATGTTACCGATAGAAAGAAACACTTGGACAACGACTGACCTTTTTGTTTAAAAAAGCAACATTTAGACATAATTGTAAGGTCCAGTCTGTCGTGTCACATTTTAATTCCCCAATGTTTAGCCTAGCATTGTCTTGGCAGTAGGGTTTTGTGTGTATGCTGCAGGTTTGATTATGGGGACACTGGGTGGCACATGACTCAACTCTAGTGCTTTTGTGGTTAGGCAAGGATGGGTGGATATTGAAGAGGTAGACACCAGTGAAACAGTTAAAATTGGTGCTTTTCTGTACTCTTTCATTACATGTATAGCAGCAGTGCTGAGAAGAGCAGGTACTCCACTGCGATTTAAACAACATCAGCATACAGATGGTAAATACATTAATGTGCAGCCTCTGCAAACATAAACTTCTTGTAAGCACTGCAGAAGTCATACACAGCATCTCTATTGGCCTCAAACATCTTCACTCACTGCACCCAGTTTTTCTTCACATGGCCAATAAACCAACATACTTTCTCTCATACACCCAAAGGGTGCCCAGGAAACGGGAACATCGGAGCTCTTCAATGAGTTGGTCAGGACCAAGAAGTGCTATATGAAGTATACACACTGGTCCTCCTGACCTTTGGATGCAGCCCCAGGGCAACAGCAGCACTGGGCTCCTGTTTATTAGACTCAGGACTAACGTTGATAAATATATTAAAATAAACAGATAAACAATTATTTACAGCTGAACTAAAGCTAAACAAAATAAATAACTTAACTAAGTGTCCTGTACCACTTAACTTAAGGAACACTTTCATTTTTAAAGATCTCTTGCAACAAACGTGTAAAAATATAATAACATCCCTACAAAATTCAAAAGGTGTATTTTATGAACATGCAGACGCATTTCACCGTAGTACATATTACTATACAAGTGCATTGAGAAGTCTTTTTGTTTTAAACCAATAGTTTGCAGACATTATTGTAGAAACATTCATGCTTCCCTCCCACCCTGGCAACAAAGTAAATATTGAAATAAGAGGAGATAAGTACGTTGTTATGTTCACCCTCTGAGTGGTGTGGGGTGCTGTTATAAATGGGCAACATTAAACTTCATCAAATTAAACACATGCGAAGGTTTTGTGCAGCACACATCCTGAAGTCACGTATTTCGACGTTCTATTATATATGACAATGAATAAAAAGTGAAGTAAAAAAATTGCCTGAGGTCAGTGGCTGCAGGAGGGAGGGGAGCGAACAGGATACACACACGCACAGGCACACATACACATAACACTCACAGCCGTGCATTCACATGTGCTCACACACACATAACACTCACAGCCATGCATTTACACGCGCTCACACACACAAACACTTCCACTCACAACACTCTTTACCAAACATTCATACATACACGCACACACACACACACAACATTAATTAAAAAGGAAAACAAAACATACCTGCATCCAGCTCTGCCTCGGAGGTTCCAGGAGGCTTGGGACTGCTGCCTTCCCTCATTGGCTGACCTAGGCAGAAGAAACCAACGTCATCACAGAATGGGATGGGGTCAGTGAGACTGTTGACCCGACACCACTCTGTGATGAAGTGTCACTGATTGACACACAACTCTGGGCGCTTCAGGGCTTAAAACTGAAGCACCCAGGTGCGAGGCAATCAGTGACGCTACCCCTCGTCACTAAGGGGAGGGCCTCCTCATGGACCTTTGTTGAGCTGAGGATGTTATGCCCAAAGGAGATGTGACTTCCTCAGGCCAGCAAAGTTCAGCTCAGACAGCCAGGAGCCTGCGCATTTAGCGCATGTCTGGCTCCTGGCTGTCTGACCTGAAATGAACTATTTTGTCTGAGGCCCTATGGAGCTACTTAGTTTAGCTATAGGGGAGATGGGCCGTGGATTCCCTCCTTGGTCGTCACCTACCCAGTCGGTCATAAGGCAGACTTCTTTTCGTCTCTCCTTATTGTCTCTTCCCTAGCTCCTATCCTCTCTCCCGTGAATCTCTCCCCTTGCCTGCTACTCTGCCTACCCCCTGTCCTTTGTGCTCTTAGACTAAGCACTCCTCCCCTTGTTGGGGAAAGATCCAATATTTATACTCTGCAGTCTCAGCGAACCCGCTGAGTGAGTCCACTGCGCCAAGGGAGCCACTCACACTTGAGGTATGGTATGGCACCCCTTGCCAAAGCACTCCCTCTCCCCTTTTTGGGGAAGGATCCAGTATGTAGGCCTTGGAGTCTCAGAGACCCCTCTGAGAGAGTCCACTGCGTAAAGGGAACCTCTCGCAATATAGATAGGGAAGGGATACCACTTCCCCTGGGATCACAGCTTACTGGACTTTGGACGTTGCCTTGACTCGTCTACCGGTTTGTGTCTCCGTCACCTTTCCCCTCCTCTCCCCATGATGTGTCTCTCACCCTCCCCTCCTCTTTCCCACCTTCATTATCTGTATACTTCCCCTACTCCAACCCCCTCCCCTGAATCTCTCACCCTGCCTTCTTTTCCCCTTACGTATTTGTGCTTATTGTTTATCTCGACCTTACAAGTAACTATGTTGCCATGCTCTAAGAACTGTGTAACCTTTGTAACGATGTAACCTGTAACTATGATCTGATGCTCATGTAAAGCGCTCTAATACCTCCGGGTCTAGCCAGCGCTATATAAAACTTTTTAAATAAATAAAATAAATACATAAATAAATAAACAGTGTCTGTCAGGCTCACCTTTGTTCAGCCTGACAGACACTGTTCGTGAGGAGCAAAAGGTGGAGGGGCATGGCCCCTAAGCCCCAATGGACCGGCCACGGCTGCCTGAGATCACAGGTCAAGTGGGGGAGCCAAAATTAATCCCAGGTTTTCCTATTTCACAATGTGCAATTTATCCTGTATATGTATATGCTTCGCTTCCCCTATACTCACCTTACATTATCACTCCCAACCCTCACCTGCCACCCTGCTGGCATCAATGTGGCTCTCGGTCACACAACAGGCCAAACATTTTGGACAATGTTAGCAAGTACATATGGCCTACACAGCATGGCCACAGGGTCAGTACATGTGAGCGGTATGCTCACTTGACTGTGAGTGACAGCATTCTGTTCCTTGACAATGTGCTCATTTTCACAATAAGTAGCCCCATTCAGTGCCAGGGACGTCTGGTGCAAGGTGTGCTTTTATATACAAAACTATACATTTTGGCTTTTAAACAATGTTTGTTTTCATACAATGCGTTCCTTCATACTAAAGCAGTCACAAATAATGTAAGCATTGACTAAAGCCAAAAGGACAACAGCCAATGCCTGACCGATTGGCTTTGCCATTGCTTGTTTTCTTGGTTTTAGTTTTTACTAGTTTCTTTTTCCATGGTTTTTCTTTTACTCTTATTATTTTGAATTCTGGATGCCTATCTCTGAATCATTGATATGAAGTGTCCGTACACTTATGGATTCTTGTCACTAGGTCATCCAAAGAAAGAACTGCTAACATCTATAAGAAGGGTGAACCAGTTAACAAAGAAAAATGTTTAGAGAACCTTTAGGAAATGCATATAAATAGAAATGTGTACAGGACGCAAAGGTAAACTTGCAGAGTTTGGCCCCGACAATTCTGCAAAAAAGCAGGAGGGATTGGAAGCTGTTTACTGGCTTGCCCTGTGTAAAGAACCATCCAGTCTTCATTAATAGTTTCTTTACATCCATCATGTCTGTGGCATGTATGGAGCATGCCTGCACCGGTATATGTTGAGTTTGGTTCAGTGTGAGGCTTGTGAATATGCTCAGATATGTCAGTGATAGAGTCCATTGAACTCCATATGTCTGGATAACGTCAAGGTAGGGGCTGACTTTGTACGAGGCTGCCCAGCTCCATGAGGGGCCGGCTCAGTCTAGGGTGGTGCAACCCGTGCCCCTGCACTGGGTGCTGACTTCAGGGGGCTCTGTGTTTGCAAGTTTATTTTGGTTTTAAAAGCACCTGCTGCAGCGTTCCTTGCCTCCTGTAATTTCAAGGCAACAGTAAAAATGTCAAGCTAACTCCAGTGATTAATGTTCTTCCTGGCGAGAGGTCAGAGTTTTATTTAAAGAAGGGCGAGGGTCAACAGCGGACTCCAGAGACCACACCTCTTAGCTACGTTCCCGTTGTTATTAATGATGAAGATACAATTTGGTGTGCACACACTGCTCCTACACCTGCACCTGCTGTTGAGTGGTGCAAGCTGCCAGGTAGATATGTAGAGCTTGTGAACTAATGGAGTGGTGCACTACCCCAATCAACTGTTTTAGTAACCATTAATAGTATGTTTTCCTTTTTGAAAATTGTTCTTTATTAAGTAATACAATAAATAGGTTCAATGAGCCTCAGCAAACGCGTTTCGTTCAAAAGGGTTGAACTTCGTCAAGGCTTGTGTTTTTTATCAAGAGTAACGTGACAATCTGAAGTAAAGATGGTCTCCTTGTGGGACTGGACCATGTCAGAGTAGCGGTGAGATCACGTGAGAGTAGCGACTCCAAAAAACGGCAAGAGCCTCCTTGATAAGGGCTCATGTGACACGTCTGGAGTCATGTGCGACCAGTGCTTCTTCCTCGTAACATGGCGGTACGAGGCAGAAGCACTGGTCGCACATGGCTCCACCTCCACCATGATGGGGGGGCTCCAACATTGTTGCACCGGGCGCCACCAGCACTAAAGCCAGCCCTGGCTTCATGCTGGACCTGATAGCCTGCACATTTTCTTTTTCCTCTTGCCTGGATTATAGTTTCCTTCTCTGTCAGTGGGGACATCAGGATTATTTCCTCTCTTTCAGTCAAAAGGAGTCCCTACTCCCAATAGGTCCTCATCCAAATGAGGCTGAAGGCATGCTGCAGCATTCACATACTTAGAGCCCATCAAAGGTCGCAACACCATGCTAGTAATGATCTGTTTAACCCCTCTTTGACAGTAGTCATCACTTTTAATGTTACCTTGCATCTTTTTGTTGATATTTGTGTGGTGCACATTTCGCACTGGAATGTTCCACAGATGAGCCCCATGTATTGATCTGAAGCGGGCCCTTCATTTCTTTCAGCCAGGCTTGCTCTTGGTAGGAAAGATATCTCTTGCCCCTTTGTGAAGCAATCACAGTTCCTCTGGAAGAGCAATATTAGCCTCTCCTCCTTTCAAGCTGTGATCTGCATACCTGAAGGATTTGGCCTCCTGTCAGAGGCCAATAGCCAGTTCTCTTAAACCAGCACAAACAGACTAAGGAGAAGCTTCCGTGAGTCCTGTTTGCAGTCAGCATGCCATATCAATGGCTTTCTAGGATTGCAGCTGTCCCTCAGAATTCGAAAGGTGGAGATGGCCTGTCTGAATCTCTAGACCAGTACAGTCTTCCACGTTTCTCAATCAATCAATACATCAGTATTTTTATAGCACAGCTTATCACTCCAGGGGTATGCAGGCACTGAGGTAAAGGGAGCCTTGGTCGAAGAGCCAGGTCTTGAGTTCCTTCCTGAAGTTGGCGAGTGAAGGGGTCGAGCAAGATTCTCTGGATGTCCAAGGAGCAGGTGTTCACCGGTGTAGGAAAGATTTATAATTCAGGCATAATACCATTCCCATTGCTATTTTTCATTCAGAGACCCCAAGTAAGTCTATTCAAGCCTGAAGAAAGTTTGGTTGTGACTTACCTGGTTGATGAGGAAGATATGCTTCATTGTGGCTGCCGCATCTCTGAAGCCGACATTTACTGTCTGCAAACCAGGAACACGGACCTAGCATAACCCTATATCTGTAATTAGGAGCACACGGCTGCAGCTCCCGCTCCCATTGGGATACTCAAGCCATCGCGCCTTCCCCTTCCCATCACTGGATGGGTCCCACTAATACTTCGCCATTACCTTTGACGCTCTAGGTGGTCTGGTTGCCCTGCACCTCTGATTGTATTTTTCTAGGTCTGGCTGCTCACCATTCGTGCTCTTAGTTCCATATTTGTTACTATCCATGCTGGAGTTGCCCACATTCATTACAGGCAATTGCACACAGGCATGCTTATTTTAAATGTCCTAATGATGATCCATTTATTGTATATATAGATCGAAAAGCCGTCTGCACCTGATACACCTTATACACTGCTCTGAATTGTCATTTAATGTGTAAAGGTGTTCTCTTGCAATTTGCTTCTTACATTGAAAATTGTGTGTTTAACAAACCTACAGCTTTGCCTGAGCCTTTTGTGTTCTTCATTGTTTGTCCCTCTTGGTTTAGTTGGATGCAGGCTTGTGTCCCACTTACAAATTGTTTTGTCTGTATTGCTCCTATTTGAATTTAAACTATTAAATATCTGACCTCTGTCCGGCTGGACAAGTTATACAAATATAGTACTGACCGGGTCTATATTCATTTCCCCCCCTTTTTACTGTTGTTTCTTTAGGGATCACTGTTCTTAAAAATATAATTGTAGGAAGAAGCAAGAACTGCATCTTGTCAAGGAGAGAGACTGACTTGCAGCCAAGTACAGAGCTTAGCTGTCTGCAAGTACCAGTGGGACTAAGCCTTCTGCAGGATTGAGAGGTAACCACTATTCGACTACTGAGGAGTCATCAACTACTGCATTGCATCATTGGGGTCCAGAGGAAGAGCTATTGCATGTCTTTCTGGTGAGCATACTTTTTCCCCTAACACCTCTGTTCAGCAATCAGTCTGGTGCACCTTCTAGTTGTCATCACAGATCTTGAGAATTGCATAAACTTCACTCCTTAACCTGGAGATTTGGTAGGCAGCTAAAAGAGTTTGCTGTTATTCTTGAACAGATGAAATTATGGTTTTAACCCAAAGCAGTTTTTGAGTTATCGTCATGCAAATCCCCAGTCAATCTCCACATACAACCACCCACAGTTTTGTCCTTGCAAGCCCCGTGCCCAGTGGTGGTGCTACCCTCTCTGCGGTTGCCCTGCCACTGAAATTTCATGATGGCAACAGGTAGAATCAGAGATAAAGGCCCCCTATATCTGAGTGGTCATCGAGCTGTAATGGCACCGTGACCAGTTACTTCTCCCTACAAGTTAGGTATATGTTAAGCGTGTCTATTCACTGGATACATTGCCTCCATGCTCCTAGGAGAGAACCTTTTAGCTTGCCAAGTTTGGGCCGGTGTTAGAAATGGGGGTCTCTAGTTGGCAGGGGTAGGTACCTTTGCTCAAGTAGGGACCCTTCTTCCTAGTCAGGGTAACAATACAAATGGACACCACAACAGTTTAGAAAAATGAGTAATAACAAAAATCCACAATAAAATAATAAATATATGACTTTCGAATAGTAGAAATAGTTCAGTTCAAAGCTAATTGCAGATGCAACACTTTTCACACAAAGTACCTTAGATGCATCGAGCACACTAACAAAAAGGGCTGCAGGGAAAGTGATGCGTTGGTTCCTTACACTCAGGGAAGGTGATCCGTCAGTTTCTTGCTCTGGGGGAAGGAATTTTTCGATTCCTTGCTGCTGCACAACGGAGGTGATGTGTTGGTTCCTTAGTAGAGAGGAGATAATGCGTTGGTTTCCTTCTGCGTCCCCCAACGATGCAACAGACCTGGCACCTCGACTCAAAGCGATAATCTGGGATGATGCATGTTCTTACAGCCTCACAGCAGGGCATGCGTTGGAATCGTTGTGGTGATCTCGGACTTCGGAAATCGGTGCACTCGATGCAGCGAATTCTTGAGCCACGGGTAGGCGCTGCGATGATTTCTTTGGCGATGCATTGGAAACAGGTGAGGGATGCGTTCTGCTTCTCAAAGTTGCGTTACTTTTCCAGCTACCAGCAGAAAACAGCCTCCAGAGGTCCAAAACAACAGCAGGCACCTCTTATCGATCAATCAAGGAATAGCGAAGTACGCTATTCATCCGCGAGGGTCTCAAGGCGCTGGAGGGGAGGGGGAGTGGCTCTGAGTCAGCCGAAGAGCCAGGTCTTGAGGCTCTTCCTGAAGGTGTGCCGCGTGGGGGAGCACCTGACATTGACCGGGAGCTCGTTCCAGGCCTTTGCCGTGACGTAGGAGAAGGCTCTTCCACCTGCTCTGGTTCTGCAGGTGTGCCGGGTGTCTGCTAGTGCAAGGTCGGCGGAGCAGAGGTTTCTCTTGGGTATGTGAAAGGAGACTCTTTCGTTGAGGTATTTGGGTCCGGTGTTGTGGAGGGATTTGTAGGCGTGGGTGAGTAGCTTGACGGTTACTCTCTTCTCAATAGGGAGCCAGTGGAGGTCTCGTAGGTGTTGGGTGATGTGTTCATGTCGTGGGACGCAGGTCGGAACTCCCAGCAAGGAAGTTCAGGGGAGCTGGTGGTGAAGTCTTTGTGTCCCTGAGACTTCAGAACATGAGGCAATCTCAAGCAGGGGACACAGCAAACAGCAAAGTCCTTTTCCCTTTCCTTGGCGGAAAGTAGCCACTGCAGGCCAACCCCAGACAGCAAACTGCACAGGGGCAGTATACCTCCTCAGTTTCTCCAGCTCTTCTCCTTGGCAAAGGTTCCTATTGAATCCCAGAAGTGATCTAAAGTTCTGATGTCTGGGCCCCAATATTTATAAAGCAGAATCCTTTGTTCTCTGTGGCAGAGAAGCCCTGTGCTCAGTCAAAAAAGTGTTGTCCTCTTTGGTGCAGCTTCCTGGCAGGAGGTGGAGACAGCATTGTGGAAGGCAGACCAGGCCCATTCAGGTGAAAGGAAATCTCCTCCCCTACTCTAAATGCAGCCCAGGTCTATTCAGCCCAGCCCTGACTCACCCAGACTCTCCGGAGCCACTGCACATCCTCAGCCCCTGTCACTCCAAATCCAGACAGTCAATACACATGCTAGCAAAGGCACACTGGATGGCTAAGCAAAAAAAACGTATTTCCTAAAAGTGGTATTTTCAAACACAATGTAAAAATCACCCTCACTAAAAGATGCATTTTAACATTCTGAGTTTAGGCATTCTAAACTTTATTTTCCTACCTTGTTCCCAGGGTTAGTTATGTTTATAAGGTGTTATAGCAAACTCCCTATTCTATCCTATGGGAACAGGTAGCCTTGCAATTGTGAAAAACGAAATTGGCGGTATTTCACTAAACGGACATGCCTCACACCCCAGGGCATGTCCTACCTTTCACATACATTGCACCCTGCCCAAAGGGTACCTTGGACCTACCTTAGGGGTGACTAACATGTAAAAAAGGGGACGGTTAGAGCTTAGCAAGTGGGTGCACTTGCCAAGTCAACATGACAGTACCAGACTGCCCACAGGCTCTGCAATGGCAGGCCTGAGTTACCTTTCTAGGCTGCTTATGTGGATGGCTCAATCAGTGCTGCAGGCCCACTAGCAGCATTTGATTTACAGGCCCTGGGCACACACAGTACACAGTACTAGGGACTGACTAGTAAATCAAATATGTCAATCATGGAATCACCAATCCATAACAATAATTTACAGGGAGCATTTGCACTTTGGCACTGAACAGCAGTGGCAAAGTGCCCAAAGCATCTAGACCAGCAACAATGAAATCCATCACACAGCAAAATAACAGGAGGCAAAGGGAAAAAATACAGGGAAACCCACGCTAATGATGCCAGGTCTAACAGTGGCAAAAAAGAAGGAAAGTCTGATTTAAAAAATGGACAACAAGGGATATGTCCAGTTCCAGTATTCCTACTGAAAATGTTTAGCTAGGAACAGCATGCCAAATTCATGGACGGGAAAGGCAAAGG
Source organism: Lissotriton helveticus (assembly GCF_964261635.1). Lineage (NCBI taxonomy): Eukaryota > Metazoa > Chordata > Amphibia > Caudata > Salamandridae > Lissotriton > Lissotriton helveticus. Next base: position 340,080,931 of record NC_136065.1, read on the forward strand.
TATAGTGTAGAATTATACAATATAAACCGTATCTCAAGGGGGACAGTTTTAAACTAGCACAAATTCCAACAAATAACTTTAGGCTGTATTAATCATTTGAGACTTTTTGCAACACATTTTTGGTAAAAACTCTATTATCAAATTTATTAACACAATCAATTTAACAATTCATACAATAATTACAACACAATTAAAAAACCATGTCCAAATTGGACATTAATGCTTGACATAAAATAAAAATTGTACTCTCTTTGTAACAATATAAAATTTAAAAAACAGGAAGAATCACAAAAGTCGACGCGGCGTTTCGGTTTCTCTTTTAGTACACCTTCTTCAGGACTGATTCTTGTTCCAGATGGAGTAAAATGGCTCTACTGGAGGTTGCTGGTTACACCATGCAGTTTTGTGAATGCTTTTACGGTGGGCGACCAGTATGCCGTATTCAATTGACAAAATGTGACCTATCTCCTGGATTTAGGATTTTGAATCAATTTTGCATTTAGTATCCACCAGCTTCTATAAGTGGACGTTCAGGATCTATCTATCGATCTGCTCTCCAACATAACCTAGTTGGACTAGAACTATCCAAGATATATTGAATACGGTGGCTCCTCCTGGCAGTGAGATTCGACAACAAAACTTCACTCGAACAGATCGATAGATAGATACTGAACGTCCACTTATAGAAGCTGGTGGATACTAAATGCAAAATTGATTCAAAATCCTAAATCCAGGAGATAGGTCACATTTTGTCAATTGAATACGGCATCTTGTGACTGGTCGCCCACCGTAAAAGCATTCACAAAACTGCATGGTGTAACCAGCAACCTCCAGTAGAGCCATTTTACTCCATCTGGAACAAGAATCAGTCCTGAAGAAGGTGTACTAAAAGAGAAACCGAAACGCCGCATCGACTTTTGTGATTCTTCCTGTTTTTTTAAATTTTATATTGTTACAAAGAGAGTACAATTTTTATTTTATGTCAAGCATTAATGTCCAATTTGGACATGGTTTTTTAATTGTGTTGTAATTATTGTATGAATTGTTAAATTGATTGTGTTAATAAATTTGATAATAGAGTTTTTACCAAAAATGTGTTGCAAAAAGTCTCAAATGATTAATACAGCCTAAAGTTATTTGTTGGAATTTGTGCTAGTTTAAAACTGTCCCCCTTGAGATACGGTTTATATTGTATAATTCTACACTATACCTTTGCCTTTCCCGTCCATGAATTTGGCATGCTGTTCCTAGCTAAACATTTTCAGTAGGAATACTGGAACTGGACATATCCCTTGTTGTCCATTTTTTAAATGGGACTTTCCTTCTTTTTTGATACTATGATTCCCCCCAGTCCCTTATAAGCCTGTGTGGGGGTCCTCCTTCTTTTTTATAGGTCTAACAGTGGGCAACTCGTTTTTTGGGTGGGAGTTTGGGCACAGTTCGAGGCTCATGGTTCCTGACATGTTTCATCCCACACCAGTAACTAAAACTATATCAGAGCATGCAAACATACTAATGTTTCTTCCCACTGAAGTGTAAAATCAAGTCCACTTCCACGTCAAAGTGAACTTTGTGAGTCTGTGGTTTAATGCCACTGTTGAGTTATACCAGCCTGAAGCAAAGATTTTAACTTTTGGACTCTGGTGTACTGCAGATCTGCAAACTTTTCTTTTTGGGCCTTCCATTGATTAACATCGACATCCGCCTCCAATGTAAAATGGTATTATAGCAATAAGCAAATAAACGCTATTGCAGTGTTTGTGGTTAATCTTTATAGGACAGGCTTCTCCAACGAGTAGCTGATGAGCTAATCGTGAGCTACTGGTAGCTCTCTAGCAACCTGTAAGTAGCTCTCCTGTGTGTTGCCCAGCCCACTAAATTGAAAGCTATAGCCTGGTTGACTGATAAATGTATACCATATTTGAAAAGTGTGCATGTGAGAGAAAATGTGTATTTTCAGAACTCAGATGCTGATGTTTAGAGAAAAATGGTTGAATTTCCAAAATATATTTAAAGCTGACATTTGAGTGATAAACCATGATACGTTGAGGAGGCTTATTACTCATATTATTACATTGGTGCAGTGGCACTGCAGATGTAGTTGTTATATATGATCCATGTAGAGGCATTTTAAATCGATAAAGCTTTTTTTTACATTACTGCTGGCAATCCTGCCTGATGCTCTGAGGTGATCACTGCGGATAATCTTGCACTAAGGTAATTTTGTTGGATGTAGTCACTATTGAAACACTAATAATATCAATAGTTCCGGATGATTTTCATTGCACATAAGTAGCTTTTACTTCAGAAAAGTTTGGAGACCCCTGGTTTAGAAGGATCTGATTTTGTTTGCCTATAAACATTTTACGTGTAGTACATTTTACTTATTTAATTTAAAGCACTTTTTATTTTTTAAAGTAAAGCAGTGAATGCAATGGCAACCTTTTGTTTGGTATTACTGTGTTGAGTGTTGTCTGGCTGTCTAAGCTTACATAATCTTTTTGAGTAATTCTTTTATTACTTGTTCACAATATCTTGGGAGCTGAAAGTGCTAAAAGAGGGTGCCTGTTCGGTCACTTTGATTCAAAAGTACCGAGGGCCCCAGGACATCAGTGTTAAATGGATTCAGATGTCACAGTTGAGGTATAATAGCTTTATTTGCTTCTAAGCATTGTAATCCTTCCGTTTGTGACATATATCCTATTCTCTGTATTTATACTCTATTTTTAGCCTTGTTTAGTGTTGCTTGTTTAACCACAGCTATGACTCATCTCGTGTCTAGTCTTTGTGCATCCTTTGCAGTCTGGTCAGAGTCAATTTTCTCCATTGAATTTGGGCAGGAGGTTTTGGTTGGTCCAGTGTGCCAGGCAGCACAGAGTGAGAGTGATGCCTAAGTTATCTTACCTGCTGCTTAGGTAGTTTATGCAGTAGGGCACTGCATGTGTTCCAATGTCACAAGAACATTATTCACTACCAAGATGGCATGGAATAACTGAGAAATGTGTGGCTTAATTCAAGACTGCATGATCCTAGCAGCATAGTGTGCTGAAGGGAGGAGTGACATGTGTCTCGTATGGCTGGCCACCATTTTAGAACAGTAATTAATAAGCATTGGCAAAGTTAACATGTCTCGCATATGCAAGAGTTATTTGTTTTGCCAGTGGGTTTTAGCCATGTTGTGCACCAGTGTGGCTGCTGTTCAGTATGGCTAAAAGTTGGTTGTATAAAGGAGAGTGGCGTTGAGTGTCGTAGAGTGGAATGGCGAAGAGTGGAATAGAATGTCGTAGAGTGGAGTGGCATAGAGTGTGGTGTGTTTGAGTGGAATAGGGTGAAGTCATCTAGAGTGGCGTACAGTGGAGTGGCATAGAGTAGATTGGACTGGTGTAGTGTGCATTGGCGTAGACTGTTGCGAAATATAGTGGCAAAGAGTGCTGCAGCATAGAATTTATCGGCATACACTACAGTGTCGTAGAATGCAGTGGCCTAGACTAGAGTGTTTCATAGTAGACTGCAGTGGTGTAGAGTAGAGTAGCATAACGTGCAATGGCTTAGAGTAGTAAAGAGTAAAGTGGCAGAGGATGCAGTGTCATAGAGTGGTAAAGAGTAGAATACAGTGACCTAGAGTGGTGTGGCATAGAGTGGGGTGCTGCAGAGTGCAGTGTCATTGAGTGCAGTAGTGTAGAGTAGGGTGGTGTAGAGTTCAGTGGTGGAGAGTGCAATATTGCTGAATAGAGTACAATGATGTAGAATGGCGTAGAGTGCAATGGCGTAGAGAGCAGTGGCATAGACTACTGTGGTGCAGAGTGAATGTATTGGCATCTAGTGCAGTGGCGTAGAGCGGAGTGCTGCAGATTGCAGTGGTTTAGAGTGGAGTGATGAAGAGTAGAGTGGTGTGGAGTGCATTGGCATATAATGCATTATTGCAGGCTAGAGTGGTGTAGAGTGCAGCGGCATAGAGTGCAATGGTGTAGAGTAGATTAGAGTGGCGTACACTTGATTGGAATAGAGTGCAGGGGCATATAATGGAGTGGACTGGCAGAGAGTGTATCAGCATAGAGTGCAGTGGCGTAGAGTTCAATGTTGCAGAGTAGCGTGGAGTGGCCTAGACTGGAGTCGTGCAGAGTGAAGTGGCGAAGATTGTATCGGCATAGAGTAGAGTGGTGCACAGTACAGTATAGTGGTGAAGAGTGCAGTGGTGCAGAGTGGATTAGAGTCCAGAGTGCAGTGGCATGGTGTAAAGTGGAGTGGTGCAGAATAGAGTGGAGTGGTGTAGAGTAGAGTGGAGTAGCGTAGAATGGAGTATGCATGGTGTGGTAGCACACTGCCATTACAGACACCGCATTTTCAATTGAAATGACCAATACATTTGCACAGACATACCGTTTTACTTATAAAACTCTACAGCGCAAAACGATAATGTGTGGAAGAGGCACCACCTAGTGTATTGATTTGTTTTGATCATATTAAAGTATTAAATGTTGTTGTGTGCTAGAAAAAACCTTCCTTCTACCCCAGTATCCAGCAAGATTGTCACATAAATCTCCTCACTTTACAGTCAGAGAAAGTAAACACCAAGCTTCCTCAGAAGACTGAGCCTGACATTTGACCTTTGTCTTTGAATGCACAGCAAATGTGACAAGATAACAATAAGATTTAAAGGCCTATTTACAGGAAGGAGCACTGTGGAGGAATACAAGGAAAGGTAGTGTGAAGAGGCTTTGCTCCTTGGGAGGGGCGAACTGAACCATGACAGCCTAAAACAAATATATCCAGCAAATAGAAAGCTAGAAAATATGAGTTACAAACCACAAAGTCAATGATAAGCAAGGGGTGGAATGCATTCCCAGGCAAGCTTTCTGAATGTCCCCAAGATGTCAATAGCAAATCAGACAGCTGTGCCCAAAAAGAGCCACTTTCGACCATGGAGCATGAGCAGTTAGGTACACAACGCACACATTTGTATTGGCTCCATCGTGTGTGTTTTTTCTAATGGAAAACCCAATGCAAGATTTCAAGTTATGAGAGCACATGCTTCTTGATTAATAAAGATGCATGGAATTGGCAACAAGCATTGGCACAACCAACAACAAGGCCTTTTAGAGCTGAGACCTTTAGACTTTGCCAATGCTTGTTTTTTCTGTTTGAGAAAACATTTTCAATAGGAATACGACATATTGGCTACAGTAAAATCTACATCAACATAATGTAGTAATTGCAAGCCAACAGCCCAGGTTGTTATTAGAGACTGAAGCCTTCAGTCACTAAACTGGTTGCAGAACTGAAATGAGCAAAAATATAATTTTCTGACGTAAATATCAAATCATGATTCACAGAATTAGGGTTTGGGATCTTAAATTCTAGAAGTTAATTTTTAGATTGCGGACAGTCACCTAATCTGCTGGATTGTCAAGGCAGGTGCAGGGGGCTATTTTAATGTGTTGGGCACTCATAATATAAGCCCTCTGTGGTAACTCATAAGCCTTCGAAATGGGAGGGTTGTAGAATAACATCAACCTCCCCCAAATTATGAGTGGTCTCTTAATTCCTTTAGGTCAGAGGTTTCTGGCCTCACCAGTGTTATGTTTTGACGTTGACAAGGAGAATTCAGCAGCTGGAAACAGCCAAAATTAATAAATCGCAGAGTGAAAGTCTGATCAAAATGAGGAATTACTGGCAGAATTGAACGGGTATCTTCAGGTTCCTCATTTCTTAATGTTCTCTCAGTGACCAACTCGTAATGTGCTGAGTTTTCCACACCTTCGTGATTATTATTACCTCCGGTACCAGTAACTCTGGAAGTGGGCACAGTCCAGCTAATTTTGTGGCTACTCATAATGAGGGCCATTGTGATCTTAAATCACTTCAACAAGCAGATTTTCCTCGGGTGAAAATCAGCTTGTTTAAGGTAAGGCATATGCAAGGTAACCTAAGATTCCAGTGGATAGTTTAAATACTCTTGTCAACTGGATGCAAGTAGTAACTTTAAACAATTTTCAGGCATAAGCCTGTGAATACTAAAGTTAGTCTTTCATATTGGTGTGTGAATTGCAAAATAACAGTAAATCTTGGAAAAACGAATCGTTTTCTACTTTGAAGGATTTTATCATACTTTTTGTGAGTCGGCTTCAATTACATAAATTGCCGTGTGGTTGGCGGTGGGGCTGATTGTGCTGCAAAATATATATACATAAAGTGTCCAAAGATCTTTATACTGGGTATTTTTACAAAGTTCCTCCCGTTCGCCCATTGTGAAGCTTGCAAAGATCCCAGTTCAACTTTTGCAAAAGTTTTTCTGTGCATTGCCAGATAATTTACTCCACATTGCAATATGATTTCCCTTTATTTAAACCCAGCCGAACTAGAAACTGCATGCAGACTTTTTCTCTGCGAATTTACCAGTTGCATTTTCTTCTATGTACAGTGCCAAATGTATATGAAGTTCTTCTCAGCAGCTTCACTTTTAGTGCCAAACTGTGCAAAAGTCATGATGTTGACCCAAAGTTAGCTTAGCATAAAACTTTGCAATCTTTTGCAAAGTTTCAGCGAAAGGTTGATGAAGATTGCAGAAAAGGTTAAAAGGCAGGGTTAGCTGCGTTAGCCTTTCTGGCAGTCAAATCTTTGGTGACAAGCAGATCGCTCGAACGCGTGACCAGCATCAACCATGCTATCTTTTGCCCCACAAAACTCCCCTTACAAGCTGCTGCCAAATCACCATGTAATCTTGACGCCGCTGTCCGGACAATTCCTGTATCTTATTAGAAGTATTTACACTGAGAGCTTTGCTGTTGACTCAGATGGGGCGGGGACAGTGGGGGTTCCCCAATCCTAGGCCGCCCTGCTATCAGACCCAGCCTCTGTGTGTTTGATTTTCCATGAAGCACGCCAAGACGTGTGTGCAATATCCGAGCCAGGAAACAGCCTTCTGCTGTGCAATGCGAAGGAAGAGGGACACTGGAGGGAGGGAAACTCGAGCCGCTGGGGCGCTGCTTGGGGACGAGCCAGATGTGCGCCCTGTAGAAATAGCGACTATAAACACGAAACATTTTAATGTTAATTTGCATTCGTATAGCGCCTTCTATCACCGGTAGGGCACTGTGGCACTTTCTTAATCTGCTCCTTTAAAAAGATTTGGGGATTTCCATCTCAGTTGTATAGTTAGTAGAGATTAGATTAGTAATAGTTCGTGCTGGTTAATGTGAAAGTTAACTCAGTTTGATCATGTTAAAGGTATGGGTACAGACAACCCTATTTAATAGGCCATCTGAATGTATCATCACAGCCCAGGAAGCCAGGACAGCAATGTCCTCGTACATGTTGTGCAGGGAGGCCTGCTGACGTCATAAATGCAAGGTATACGATGTCCATCAAGCAAGCATGCTGACGAAATATGTTGCACCCGCTTTTAGAGCTGCAGCGACAGGGATTGTGATGATGTGTCATCTTGTACCATTTCAACCCAGTTTTACAATATATGGGTTATTTTGAACTATCTCCAAACTAATGTAGAATTAGAATTAGAAGAGTAAACTGGTCTCCTGAGTTATTTTAGATAACGTTTTTCTGCCCCAAATTATTCTAGGGCTGGAGTTAGAATATTTAATTAGTTTTCCGGGCATCTGCCAACATATGCTGCCACGAGGGCTCTACTGAAGGGAAGGCAAATGCTGGTATTCCCACACAATTAAAGAGGTTTCTCAAGCAAAGGGACTGTATCTGCCATCGGCGGAGCCACTTTGGTGCAGAAACCTTTGGACAGACAATTCCCATTAAAGCATATAGACCAGTGGTTCCCACACTTTTGACTCCTGAGGACCCCCACTGAATCACTACTGGAATTTGTACAATTTAAATTAAAAAAAATTAAAACAGTCATTCGCAAAAAATGCACAAACAAGTACACATCAAATAAATGCTTACATTACTAAAGGTTTTATTATTTTATATTGAAAATTTTGCAAAAATCAAAACATTTTAATGGGAAGGATGGTGCTGCATCTCGGCCTCATTAACAAGCAAGTGGTCTTTTAAAGACCTGTGATGTACTCTGGTGTGACTGTATGTCAGCCCGGGAAGCTGTCTCAGCCCGGGCTGCCACACGCGACAGGGGAGGAGGGGGGCTGAAGCCCTTTGAGCCCAATGGGCGTTGCACGCCTGGTGTGCACTGCAGAAGGTCTGGCCTGAGGCTGAAGCCCAGCGTCAGGGACTCACACTGTTGCAGTTTAAAGTAGGTAAGTGCTTGTGATAACCTATGAATGCTTGAAGTGTAACGCATAGTATTTGAATGTCACTCAAAATTACACTTAAATTCGGCCGCGCTTGTTCGTCATTATCTTCTGTTCACCCTTTGTTCCTTTCTTCCCTCGTTTCCCTTCTCCCCAGACACTACTCGCCCACCTTTCTGTCTCTTGACAAAGTCGACCTTCTTTCATAATACCTACTTACCTCACACTTTACCCCCCCCTCTTTCTTGCAGTCTTTCATGCCTTCTAGGTCTCGCGTTTGCAAAGATTTTGGTTGTAGTAATACTTTGTTGGACGGTTGCGCCATTCACAAGTCAGTGTGCCAGCCCACTTTAGCTAATCTCACTCAGTAATATGCACATAGTACTTCTTTCCAGGCTGTAATAAATGTGTATTTCTTGACACAAAAGCTTCCAACCAAAGATTTTTTTTAATATTGCCTTGTCCCCCGGTAGCCCCCTAACAAAGTTTTACAGAGAACAAAATAAGCAATAACAAAGTCAAGACTCGCAGGCAGTGCCGGGCCTACTGACTGACAATGCTTGGTTCTTCTAGCTGCCTCTTGATGACGTCTGGGGGCCCACTTTAAATGTTTTTTTACGATGCCTTTTCTTCAATGTCAGTGTCTATTAAGTGGTCCTGATAAGGGAGCATCTTCCACAACCGTTCAGGCACACAAATAGGTGTTTTACACAGGGGCAGCTTGTAGCTCCCTGAAGACCCTAGCGACTGGTTCCTCCAGGTTCAGACCGGTGAACCGTCATAGTTTTTTTTGTGTGCATATTTTCTATAGCGCGAAATCGACCCGAAGGAATTGGAGCGCTTTACATGAGCACCGTATTTACATTACACATTCAAGCACGGGGAGATTCAGTGATTTGCCCAGTTGCAGCATAATACATCTCACTACCTTTTGCAAGTTCTCCTCTTAGACTTAAACAGCTATTATTCCCTCTAGTTATTACCGTTACATAGACTAACTCCCTTGCATAAATTTAAACACATGCCGTCCCATGATGCTATTTGTAGTGACTACAGCTCTGCTCATCTTCATGCTGTCGCTCGTCTTTAAAGTAACCAGAGCCATCCGGCCGATTAGGAGACTGGAATACCTTGGTACAGAGAGCTGAGTGATTGAATTATAACGTGACCTGCTAGGCCACGCTGCAGCTGACATTACTAAACCTGAAGACATTAGTATGTTATCAGAAGAGAAGAGGAAACGCACGCACTGCTGTGCGAGTGTGACCTCAATCACCCTTCAGCTTGCACTAAAGCGGAATGGTGATTGGCCAGTGTGGTGTTGCTGCAATTGCATTGTAGTCTTGCCGCCCTGGCGCCAGCAACATTCACACCTCTTAGTGCTGTGAGGGAGCATGGGCGTTTCATTTTTTTTCATAACAACAGTAGGCAATCAAGTCCTGCGGACCCCCTGGGAATGTGTCACAGACCCCTGGGGGTCCGCGGACCACAGTTTGGGAAACACTGATATAGACTTTCCACCAGCAAAACTGAGCCTTCTCCTATCTGGTAGAGTACCCTAGATATGGGGGATTTTGGACCACTGCCTTGGTGGTCTTTGTAAGGCTGCCAACTTCGTAGAAAGATGACCTGGTGACAAGACTTAAGACCAGGGAGATAATCATGTAATCATATGTATGTATTGCTATTTACATAGGGCAAACCTGTGGGGGAAGATTGAAGCATGACGCTGTACAATATGCAGGGTGATGGTAGATGATAGAAGATAGTCTACATCAAATAGGAATTTACAGTTTTTTGAATTGCAATTTATTTCAAATTTTTACAGCTGTTATTTGCCCAGAATCACACAATTTTCATTGCAAGTACTGAGGTAGAAATTTAAAACCAGATTCCCAGGTTCCAAAGTCGCATAGATCATAGCTTCTCATCTCAACAAACCGGCCAGTGAGAATTCTCTACCAATGAGCAGCGGTTTGGGGATAAAATTAAATGCAGTCAAGTTTAGGCAACCTAGTTCAAACTGTACAACAGAATATTAAGAGGTTACTCTGACCCTGCCCTTTTGAGGTCGAGTCTAGCGTTGCAGAGCATTCGCTGCTCGCTGTGCAAGGCATGCAGTATTCAGTATAGCGTGGAAGCTTCCTGGAAGCTCCTCCCACTCTCCGCCCATCTTTTTCATTGGCTTAGGTCCTAAATGCTGCCTTCCGATTGGTTTTCGGCTTGTTAGACCCTCCTCATGACGACCATGTTGTCATTTGTATCCTTCCATGGCTACTGGCCCCTTTACTCCTAAAACTATTTTCTTTCCTGCCTCCCCCACTCCTCCCACAGTCTGTGACTTCTTGCCCCCCCACACTCCCGTTCGTCCCTTCTTACCCGCCCCACTCCAGTGAATCGGAGTAGTAACGGGAGACCTCACGTGAGTTCAAATCGCGACGTCCTCGCTGAACCACAATAGTGTGATCTTGGACGAGGCAGAACAATTGTAAAGTTTGAATTGATTGGGGGGGTTTATAGTGATCCGTGCACATTTCTCGATTGCATTCTTTGTTGTATTGTTTTTATTTCATCGTTGAATCTTAAACAAGGGGGAATTCATAATGTACCTCATTTTACCACCCTTAATTCCGATCCGCTGAAAGTGGGTGAGCTTAGAAACAGATCACTAAAAACAGACGCAATATAAGAGGTTGTTATTAGTGCTTTATGTTGGCCACTGATAATTCATGAGCGGTGGAAATGAAGCACATGTTGGGATCCTAGATTTTCAATGTCGGCAAGCTATGTGATCTTGGCCAAATCACTATTTGTGTTCCCGAATTCTCGTATCTTCCAAAACTGAAGGTGCTTAGAGACATGTTAACTACAGTAGCATTTGTATGGGTGAGTGACAGTTTACGGAAGCGCTTGTTTGTGTTTACAGGTGGTTAATTATGGGCGGTCGAATCAAACACCTGAGTTATGATCTCGGCTCTCATAGTTGAGCCTGACGTGTGACCCTGGGCTAGGGTGACCAGGCGTCCAGGATTTATCGGGACAGTCCCGGGTTTTCACCAGTCGTCCCGGCAGATTTCGACAATTTTGGCACATGTCCCGGTTTTTAAAGGGGGTCCACTGAAACCAGTATTTGGGTATTCTAAAGCAGTGCTATTAAACAGCTGTTACAAGTAAGCAAATTTAATTAACAGGTAGGATACTGGTTTTAGAAATTAAATTGTCTGTATTTTCTTACTACCCTTCAGTGTCTCTATGTTGACAACAGCTATCATTCTACACCGCTCCATTGATGTAAAATCGTAGTCTTTCTTCTATTTAATGCAAAATGTCCCGGTTTTCGGTTCTCAAGACGTGGCCACCCTACCCTGGGCAACATTACTCCACCTCCTCGTACCTTAGTTTCAACAAGCATTTGCAATGCAATAGGGTCTCGCATTTACTCGAGTTTCAGCTATTGGCATTGTAAATGACAATGCTTTTTATTTATGTTTTAAAAACAAAAATAAAAGGCATTGTCATTTGCAATGTCAATAGCTCAAACTCGCGAAAATGGGAGACCTATTGCATTGCAAATGCTTTTTCTTATCCTGTGATGATAAGAAAAAGCATTTCTCACTGGATAAGAGCTCCAGTGTTTAATCTGGAGCCTGGAGAAGCTAAAATTGGACTCAGAGCTTCACGAAGTACCATGAATGTGAAAGTGGTTTGGTACCAGCAGGGCCACTGGAATTAAGTGATATTGCGGCTGTGGCATTTTTACGCATAATTGTAGATTTGCTACATTTACAGCGCAATCCATCATCTGCTGCATAATCTGTGTAAAAATTACAAAACAAGGAAGTAATATTAGCACAAAACGTGTTGCATCACGTTGCAATAACTTGTCTTTTCTTGTGGCATCATTTGTTCCTCCCCTGTCAGGCAACTCAACGGCCCATCAAAAGTGGCAGAGGCCTTTGTTACCACAGGCTTAATAGGTTGGTTTTACATAAATAGGTTTTGTGTTTGTTTTTAGGGGACTCTTGTGAAGCACCAGTTCTGGTAAGCCAAGTTTGTCTAAATGCTTCTTTGTTTCCATAAAGGTTGGGACAGTAAACTGTGCAGGGGAACTCAGACTATATTTTTAGACTTTTTTTTCCAAGCACTTTATTTCCTCGTTGCACATTTTTATCTGTGTGAGGTAAGTAAAATAGATGCAAGCATAGGAAATTCCCCACTGCTGTGTGGAAACCATTCTTTGGATTCCATCTGACTAAGCCCAAGAGACTGCAACAGCGAGAGCTGAGACTTTGAATAAAAAAATCGATGTAAGATTTAAGTCCACGATAAAGACAAGAGCTGTAACTCCTTCATGGTGTCAGACTTAGACTACAAGAATAAGGCACTTGAAGGGAAGCTGGGCATCCCAGTAAATTCATTATTTTGCTTGAGTCTGAAAGACTTTGATCCAGTTTCTGTGAGCATTATATCCAAGCAACACACATTTCTTCACACTGTATCTCAACCTTTTGTCAGGGCCACTGGGATTATGAGGTAGTCGAGGACCACATGGAGCCGGGTTTACTACATTTTGTGCCTCCTTAAAAGTCCTTTTTAATCCTGATTTGGTTGGAAACAGACGTGTTCACTAAAATCGTAATGAATTATGCAGAGAACATTACCCCACCCTTGATTTGTAACATTTTTTCGTCAGGTAAAACCCGGCAAAAATGTGTAGGGAAATACTGAAAGATTTTAAGTTTTGTGTCTCAGAACATGTAACTACATGCGATTTTACTGTGTTATTCCCCATTCCAAGCTGTCAGACTTGGACAGAAGCTGTAATACTGCACCTAGAAAATAGCCAACTATTCAATGCTAGGTCTTCCCTGGTGTATTAATGCAGCAAAAGCTGAGGAACCCTAATGTGGCATGGAAAGGCAAGTTATGTGGTAGACTACACAATTAAAGGCAATGTGTGCAAAATATTCTGGTGCATTATTGTCTCAGTATTTTGGCATTATAACAGGTGTGACACGAATGTGATAATAGTGCGGCAAGCATAAATAGGTTTCTCAAGAAAGAAAACTATAGATAAATCATATTCAAAATGTTATTTGCCAGCTGTTAATTTTGTTTCGCATGAAATCACATGGATGCAACTCGGAGTAAAATAGATTGAGTGAAAAATATAAAAAGTTTAACTTAACCACCTAGTTGATGAGGCTCCCTCACTCCTCTACCCTCCACTTTGCTGATCCCTGTTTTTAGATGTTTGGGGAACTTCATGCTTGCGGCTTCACAACTTTGGCTTCATTACAGCTATCTGGGCCAAGTTTGTGTCTTTTTTTTGGCCACTGGCTGGGCTTCTAAAAGTAGCCAGGGTTTGTGGATTCCCATGGAGGAAACCGCGAAAACAGCCGAAATATATCAAAGATTCTTTTTTTTTTAAAATGGGGAACAAGTGCTGTGCAAGAAAGCCTTTTTTTCAAAAAATAGCATCAACAAAAGGTTTGATGTGCTAAGATCACTATCTTCCTGGTTTTAAGGAACAAGCAAAAGGATTTTTAACAACAGTTTTTGCATTTTCTAAGTGCTAGTTTAAAGGCCCAATTTTTGGTGATTTCTACCTACTTGCAGTTTGGGGCGGAGACAGGTACGAATCTCCATGGGTGAACCAAGAAAGTTATATATTTCTCAAAAGCGAATAAAAGTCCAAATTCAGCTAGGGGTCATTTATGTAGATTCAACATGTTTTTTCTCTCCAAGTAAACGAATATTTGAAAGAAATAATAATGTAAAAATATGGGCAAAAATAGAAATAGGTGCCAAGATTTTCTTCTGTCATTTTTCGCCCTGACGGTTTCTTACAAAAGTAATATTGCATTGTGTCTATCCAACCCTTCCAGTTGCAGCGAAGTAAAGTGTTTATTGGTTGTCCAAAAACATGCAATACCCACAGTCAACTAAGCAGCAGCTTATGAGGGTATTTCACTGGATACCGGCCAACCATCAATTCAGAAGGTAAAATATAATGAAGAAAAAAATGTGTATGAAGGAAACCTAAGCATTTTTGAATTGTGCCCAGGATACTGAGTTTGAGGAAAACTCCGGAAACCTGGCGAGGATCAATAATATGCCCGATCTTTAAGAAAGGAGACCCCCTAAAACCGAGCAATTATCGTCTAATAGCATTATTAGATCTGGAAGCTTAAGCATTTGCCTGAACACTACTGAAAAAATTGGGAAGTTGGGCAGAAGAAAACAAGTGGCTCCCCTTTTTCCAAACTGGGTTCCACGCAGGAGCTACCACTATTGATAATATAACAGCATTATCTGCTCTTTGCCATCAAACAACCCAACAGAATCGACCTGAATTGTTCTGCTGTTTTATTGATCTCAGTGAAGCATTCAAAAAACAGACACACCCTCTGGAAGAACCATACAAGCTGGGAAATTCCTTCACGTCGCCTGACGGCCATAGTCTCTCTCTATTCTGACAACTGGATGTGCGTGAAAACAGGCCCTACATGTCTGTCTGCTAAAATGTGCACCACCGAAGGTCTGAAACAAGGCTTCGTGTTCGCAACCCTACTTTTTAACTTGTATACAGAAGATTTGGGGAAAGCTCTGGCGGATAGCTGTCTGGTTCTGCCCCGCTTAGGCCATAGCCCTCTGCGCGCTCTTAAATATGCGGTTGATATGCCCATTATGGACCACACCAAACTGGACTCCAACATGGCTTGACCAGCCTACATAACTACAGTGTTAATAATTCTCTTACCATCAATCCTGACAAAACCAAAATCGTTGTATTCGGGAGGCACAAGCATAAAAAACAAGTGGTATGCTCTATGGGCCATACGCCCGTCTCAGCTGCTCGAAGTATAAGATGCTGGGGGTCTGGTTCACATAATCTGCCCAAGCCTCTGCCCACAAAGATGACATAGTGAAGAAAGCAACGGCTATCACCTACAGTTTAATTAAACTTAACAACAACCTACAAAGTCCATCAGCCGAGGGAATAAGGAAAGTCATGCAAGCATCTCTTCTCCCGGCACTCTCCTACGGACATCAAGCATTCCCGGGAGCCTGCCCTGACTGCTTGGAGCGGGCTCATGTGTGGGATATAAAAAGATTATCCGACTACCAAAACATCTTCTAGGGCCAGACTTAGGCTGGAATTTGGACTGGCCAAACAAGCCCTAATCATCAATGCTGACTTTCTTAAATACTATATCCATATTCTGAAGTCACCTGAAAAATCTCTTAAGAGCAGCCATAGAGTTATATTTGAAAAAACAGCTCCCCATGGAACACCCAGCTCAAGAAAGCACTCATCCCTTTGGATATAAGTCGATCTGCACTTGTCTTGCCTTGTATTTCCTATACAACCTGGAAAAATACCATTAATAGACAAGCACAATCAGCTCCTTCCAGCAAGACCAGGCCTCATTAAAAACCTCTCCTTTCTTGGCTCCATTAAATGCCTCATATCTGGCATCCAAGCCGCATCCTTACCTCTCAGCCTCTCTCAACTCTAAAATCAGAAGAGAGATAATGTATATGTGACTGCTGGCCCGACTGGTTGCGGATTTCAACCGGGCCCGGGCCAACTAGCCCACGCTTAGGGATCTATACTTAAGGTAAGGAGTAAGTACCTGCCTAGAGGCTTCGGCCATATGCCTTACTCTAAAAGGACCCCTCCACCTTGGCTCGCTGTGCAAGATTCGCACGAACCCTCAGAGACGCTTTCCAGACCCGTCTTGGTACTCTTCAATGCCCATACAAAGCGCAAAAACTGATACTGGACTACTTCAAATGAAAATCTGGGCCTGGTTATTTTGCCGAACTAAAACGAAATTACGAGACCACATCCTTACAACAGCTAAGCCACGTCATGGACAGAGCCCATAGCACTTCGACAAAATCTGTTTATTTTCAGATAGGGAAACCACAGCACTTCAACAAGATCTATTTATCTCCGTATTGGGAACCTCAGTGTTTGGGACTCACTAAGGACCAAACTCTACAAAAACCAGTTTCAGGTCCCATGCCGGGACAAAGCACAAATACTTTCAATAAAGAACACGGATCTAGGTCAATTACAGGCACTGCCAAAGGGAAACTGAAGAAGAACCAGAAGGCGGACGACCTTGGGGGGTCAGACTCACTGAGTAAAGGGACGCTACCAACATGAGCTATAAGCTTTAGGCTATTGCACAGAGCATATGCACTTTACTGGAGAACTGGCCCTTGGGCCAAATACATGCTGATAAGGGTGAGGCCTACTGAGCTGGAGAACTAAAGGGATAGAACTCTAGGGATACTGTTTGCATGAGTTGGCATCCGGGGAAAGTGTGTCTTATTGGACATTACCTGAAACCACCCTACCTTTCTTGAACTTTGATGAAAGGGCCCACGGCAACATTTTATGTAAAAACCTTTTTAACTGGTCATGAAAGCAATTGAAGTCTTTTAGCTAATGTACTAATTTTTGTAGTTTAGTATCATGTTTTTTGCAATTATTTTATCTGTTGTGCAATGGTTTTAATTAACTTATGCAAATAAATAAATACTGAAATACTGAGTTTAGAAATATTAGTTATTTGTACAACTCTTAATCAGGAGTTGCCCATACTATCATGTAATTCACAGGAAGTTTTGCAAATTTTGTTCTTACTTGCACTTTGAATTACGTTTGGAGGCAAAATATGGAAAGAAATTCAATTGATAATAAATGTTCTACTATCCTGTGTTATCACAGTTCTCCCTACAAAGACAGTACCCACTTGTGTGGGTGGGCCTATAGACCGTGACAGGAAAGGCCTCAAAATTTAAAAAGGAGACATCAAATTTTTACCTTAAAATCTGACCCATTTTGGCAGATATTGGGGCCAGGGCTTGGCCGCCTCCCAGGGAATACCTACTAAAACCAGAAATTTGTGAAAACTAGACACCCAGGGGAGTCCAGGTGATGTGTCTTGCTTGGATCCCACTATGTATTCTTACACATTTTTTTCACTTTTCCAAAAGGGAAAGTTTTGTGATCTGAGGAGGGCCGCAAAATTCCTTCTACCAAGCATTCCCACAATTTTCCTGAAAAAAATGATACCACACTTATTTGGCCATGCAAAGACCATAATTTTATTACATTGACTTTATTTTGTCACATTTTCATCTCTTCCTGTCACAGGCAATAGGCCCACCCCATTACCTCAGCCACCCACATCGCCAAAATGGGTACATTTTCAACGACGCATTTTATTGTCTCTAGGATGTTCTAGGGCCATTTCTGTCACAGGCGATAGACCTAGTCATACAAGTGGGGTACCTTTTTTTATCTGAAGTGTGGGGATGCGATGCTGGATGGGAGGGATTTTGTGGCTGCCCACAGATTGCAGAATGTTCCCTCACAAAATGTGAGAAAAATGCATGATTTTGGCAAATGTTTGACGTCACGCCACCCTAGATTTGCCTGGATCTCTATGTTTCAGAAATGGCCAATGTTCCCTCTTTGCCAGCTGGCCTTCAACCCAATTAGTGTGGCCTTTCACCATGATAAGTCTGAGAAAATAGGGATTTACCTCCTCTCAACAAGCCCTTATGTAAAAATGACTCACCAAAGAATCCACATTTCCTTTTGCTGCCATTGTAATGGGGAATTTCTAGACCGGAAGGGGTAGAGAGAGCGGGCAAAAAGTCTGCTGGAGCTGCAGGAGTTGAGATGTTGCCTGGTGTCAAAAATCCCTTGCATCCAGTGAGCTATCTGCCTCGCCAATGGACTTACACACAAACAGCCATTACTAACACTGTGTAACCAACGTCATACTACAATAATTGAATCATACCTCATTTCACCATCTAATTCAACTTCACGGGGCATCAAATATATTGAGGATTAACGTGTGTGCATACCAATGTACACATGATTCAAGTGACAGCAGTTTATAACAAAGCGGGGTAAGTTTGATTGGTATATTAAAAAATTCCCATTTAAAGCGAGAAAAAAATATTCTATGCATAATTGTTTAAATGGATAGTGTTTCGGTGCTAGCACTCTGATAAGAGGGATGACTTTCAATTGCTGCCATAAGTGTGTTCTCCCCAAATCTTTAGTCATGCTAATAAACCTAGTTAAAAGCTTTCCGTGGTCTTTCAGAAAGCAGATGATGGCTGGCAATAGGGTCCCAAGATATTAATTGGTTTCTTTGTGTCCTAGGAAGTTGTTTTCCATCTCCTCCACTTCAGCTCACAAAATATTGCCACCCTTCCCATCAGCCTGTGGCATGTCAGGCCAGGATTGACAAGCCTTTGACATGATTTATTGCTCAGTCGCAGGCCCCAATGTCCACTATACCTTGCCACGTGTGGGTACCCACGTATGCTAGGGTGAGTCCATAGGCTAATGCAGCCCCTTTACTCTTGGATAAGGGAGCTTAGGTTCTTAGAACGTCATCCAGTTTCATACAGTGTCATAAAGTTTTATTTGTATAATTAGTTAAAATTGTTACGAAATTCGCATGATAAAATAACAGTGCAAATTTATTAAAATACTGAAGTTATTGACTCTCAGCCTCTATTTTTGTTAGAGACAATACGTGTAAGGTCCATGGGTTAGGATGTCCCTGATAGCCTGCCAACTGGGTCGGCCTCCTGTTCAGTTAGTTCTAAGCATTTTCTAAGCACGTCATTCAGTGTATTCCAAATAAACGAGAAGAAAGCTGGAGGGATTGGGTGAGGTACAGTGTTACATGTTCCCCCTGTGACTGATGTTACATACCACAAGCAGGCCATGCAGAGGGAACATGGATGCACGAGTCGAGCCTGGAGCAGTAAAGGTTGTCTAAGTTGTCTGTTGTAGGGAAAATAGCAGGTGTACATTTTCGTTGTGCTCACATCTCTGTAGCTACAGAGGTTATGGCACCTTAATGGATTTTGTTAGCAGAAGACTTCTTTGCTGAGTTTGTTGTACTTCTGGTGGGGGGGGGGGGGGGAACTTTAGATCTGCCTTTGCGGGCACAGTCATCCCAAAGGTCTGGGCAGGAGGGCATGTGCAAAGTCAATAGGACCCTGGCATAATCAGTCATGTTGCTCCACATTTTACCATTCAGGTTCAACTGGTATAATTTCTTGTGCAGGAGATTTGGGTCAGTAGCCTTCTGACTGGTGCTCTCTTTTTTCTATTATCACACCTCAATGGGGTTCTAGGCTCTGTGGGACTGTAAGAACTCACCCAGAAGGGTAACCTTTTTTATTATGAGTGATTAACATCCCCAAGACCAAGCCATGGCCTACAGGCCTTTTTACCTGAACCTACTGAGGGGGAGATTGCTTACTGACTCTTCCTATTTGATTCTTCGAATGTTGTGAGGTCCTGGATCCCTTAACACCATCTGAGAGTAAGACTCATGAGTGACGTACCGCTTAGATATATGAGGGGGGTACTTCAATTTGGAGATTGCTTGTACGTATGTAGTTTAAAGCCTGTGAGGTATTTCATATAGTTGGTGGTTGCAGGAATCTGATCTCTCCAGCTTTGCTCATTACTCTTCTCGCCTGCTTCCTCCCCGCTGCAGCAACGGTAAGCTCATTGTATGTGCCTGTCTCGATTAACATCCTGTTTAATAGAACAGAAAGGTTTCTTTGTGTCCCCATTCAGTGGATCAAGCCAATTCTAACAGGTCATCCTGAAGCCTGAGAGATGAGTCATCTGAACAAACGACTTTGGTCCATGGCAAGGCCACGGCAAAGCACCGTCACAAAGGATATTGATTTCCTGCCATCGTCTACATTCCGTGTCCTTTTTTGTCCGAGAACCAGGAGCCCAGGTACAGTTCGTAAATGTCTAGGGGTTGTCAAAGTCTAATGCACAACAAGGTAAACATAATGCAATGCTGGTAATTCACAAGGAAATCAACGTGAGAGTGCACCTTTGCTAGGTGGTTTCCATGGAGCTGTAGAGCACCTACAAGAAGTATGCACTTTATATCAAGTGACTGTTCTCCCAGAAGTTTGTGGACTTGCATCCAGAGTGCACGAGGCTAGATGATAGGTAAATAAGCTATATTATTTCTAACCAATAGCTGCAGGCCTAGTTGAATTATGTACTGCTGAAAGGTCGTTTAGCTCTGTAAGTATACCAAAACTTGAACTGAATTAGTCCAAGCATGCTGATTTGAGAGAGGAGTTCTCTTCATAGTTCCGCGTTTCCGCGAGGGATCCAAGCCCAACACAACTTCATCCACAACTTGGGAGGAGAGTAGGGTTAAGAAACAATGGAGATGGATCTGTGCCAAAATCAAGCTGTGCCCCTGGCCACTTCTATTCTTCCCACGCCTCAGTTTCCCCCCAAGAAGGTGGTGTGCTGAATCCATTCCCCCCCCCCCCGCCATGACCTTTGATCATGTTTGCTGACCAACTGCTGACTCTGCACTGCCGTCCTGAGGTTGCATCCTCCTTCTGCCCAAGTTTGTTTGAGCTTCTGACAGTTATTGAACTGTTTCACCGAAAGCAAAAGAGTCAAAGAATTTCCAGCTTCTCTTGTGTTCTCTCCAGTCTCCGCGAGTAGTGCTGCTAGCCTCTGTGAGGGCTCTACCTCCCTCTGAACTTATGCTGTGATTGCTGGTGCTGCTGCACTGCCCTACTGTTCCCGGCACCAGAGCCAGGTGCCAGAGATGGAGAGTGTTGACTGCATTTACTTGCACCCATTGTATCTACCCAGGCAGAATACAACTATTTTATGAACATTGCATCCTGAAACTAGACATGCGCTCAGGTCAGTACCAGCCATAAACATACATTGTGGACCCTTTTTTGTTGCGCAGAGCCTGTGAGAAAGGAGCAGCCATACACACTTTACTAATCAATAACAATGCAACTTGAACTTAAAATTATTTTAGCTATATTGATTATACTCTTACTAAGCAATTGAACCTAACTTGAATAAAGTTTTATTTCATTATATAGACATGGCACTGTTAAAACAATATATTTAGTCTTTTGTACAACTGAGCTAACTAAAACTAACCTGAAAGCCCTCAGCCAACGTTAAAAAGTAAGACTTGACGGACCTTGCTACCCCCTGAAAGTCAGTGCATATCAAGCATTTGCAAACTAAAAAGGTCTCTCCTATGCAAGAGCTATTGGCTCTGTCAATGTCTTTTAGCCATGTTGTACAGTACTGGGCCTGCTGTGAAGCATCGCTACAAGTTAGAAAAAGATGTTGGCTGTGTCATAATGCTCTTTTTCTTATGGCAGGTGGGAGGGGAACAATATACACAACAGGAGTGTGGGAGGGAATAAGCAACATGAACAATGGGAGAGTGGTGGTGAGAGGAAATAAGCAACATAGACAGCAGGAGGGTGGATGGTGTTAGGGAAGAAGCAACACGGACAACGGGAGGGTAATGGGTGGGAGGCAAGAAGCAACATCGACAATGGGAGGGTGGAGGTTGAAGGGAAAAAGGAACACGAGCAATGGGGTTGGGAGGGAAGAAGCAACCCAGCAGCAACAGAGTTACCCTAATCACTATGAAACAATCAGTATTTGGTCCACGCTCCACATGAAAGAAGAGGAAACAAAGCCGTCATATGCTGTCCAATTGTGAGGCAGCAAATAAGAATGAAAATGAAGCCAACAAATGGTAAGCTGTGGGAGGGCTCCAAGCGGCTTGTAGAAAACAATATCTCTTGCAAGTGAGAGTGCATGTACTGTCTAAGGCAAGACATAAAAAGGAGATACTTGGTAATTCAGTGAGCTTTCAGTAGTATCTTGCTCCTGTGATTTCAAGGACTATATGTAATATAGAGCCTAAAATACTAAAGTGTTTTAGTGGCTGCAAACACTTCAATTTTCAAAATCGAACTTAAAATGTAGTAAATCCATTTTAAGTTTTGCAGGCTTCTAAAATTGATTTAAAGAGGAATACTGAATTGCAATTTGTAAGAGGTGTGTGGTGTGTGTCCCTTGCAAATTGTGACTCAGAACCCTATCTATCAGTGCTTTGTGGCTGGAATTCCTGTTGCAACCCATTGATAAGTCACCAACTGACAAGTTGGGGTTGTAGCTCATTTATAAAATACAATGGTTCTCTTTGAGTCCCCTGTCCTTGGTGAATTCGAGTGTCACTTTCAAAAGGGAAATTGAGGGTGAACTACTGTCTGCTCTCACTGAAGATGTTCAAAAATGAATACATTTATTTTAAGCATCCTCATTTCCTTTGAGGAAATTGGGCTGCTTTAAAAAAGATTTAATTTTCAAAAAGCAATCACAGGTATGGTGGTTTGCATGTCAACTTCCCTATGATTTTAACCTACCATAATGGGCTGCAAATTGCAATCTCGCTAGTCAGTATTCATTAGGCAGGTCATTCTGCGATCCACTATTATTTGGCATTTTGCAAAATGACTTATTAATACATAGGTCAGTTTTAAAAAAAATGATAGTAGCTGCAGAAAGAAAAGTCACAATTTGAGACTACGTTTCCTAACTAGTTTAGTAGTACACTTGGTCCATTGTCGTCTTTTCAAATGTTGTATCCAGAAACGCTGAAGCAAAATGTTGAGAAATACATCTATTTCTACACAAACGGCAGGAAAGTCACTGTAAAAATCTTTTAAATGTGCCCTGATCCTCTTCCTTTATTTGGGTTGTCCTTCTCGTTCAGTACTCTTTTTGCTTTTCTTTCTAGCTTTTTGTGGGGAGGGTGTAACCCTGGACCCCTTTACTCAGACACTTTTAAGGTATGGGCAAAGCGGGCTCTGGCCCAGGGCCCCAGTGTTTCAGGGGCTCTGTTATAGAGCTAGCTCTGTTCTGCAGAATGTATTGCTGGGATGACCTTTAATAATTCTTAATCAGATTGTTTTAAATCCCGTTTTCCTTTCATTTATTTTTAATGTGGGTGATGTCTGAAAGTATTTGTAGGACTTGCTCTTTTTGGCTAAAGTCCCCTAAACTTTTTGCTTCCCCCCTAGACCGTTTTCCTGACATGACGTTGCCAATTTAGATGCTTTGGGTACTTTGCCACTGCGGATCAGTGTCAAAGTACAAGTGTTCCCTATGTAAAGTGTAATGGGAGTTGGTTGGCCACGATTGGTATGTTTGCCTTACTAGTAAAGTCCCTAGTGTTGTGCACTGTGTGTCCCAGGGCTAGTAATGGAAAGGCACGCGGAGAAGGTGTCTGTAGTGTAGGGCCTGGGCGCAGTTTGCTAAGTTAAAATTTTGTCCTGACAAGTGCAACCACTTGTCAGGCCTTACTTTCCCTTTTGCATACACATTGGGCACCCCTGTGGTAGGTCCCGGGTACCCCTGAGCAGGGTGCAGTGTAGTTGAAAGGCACGACATATACTGAGGTGTGTGCTATGTCCTGACAGTAAAACACACTCCATTTTGTTTTCACTGGTGAGGCTGGGTATTGTGTTTTGGTAGCCTAGTTTACTATAAGTTTATAATGGAGAGCTGAAGTTTAGTATGTATGAACTCACAGTGTCATAACACATCTTTCTATGAAAGTGGTTCTGTCACTTTGTGTTCTGAAACCACTCTTTTAGAAAGTGGCTGAGTTATGTGCTTTAAGCTTTTCTGTGTGTCTCTGCTGAATGTGGACTGCCTGTCTGGATCTGAGAGCTGAGAGGTGAGAGGAGCTGGAGGTGGTCTTGACACTAGGGAGGGGTTGAAATGGCACCAGGCTGACCTGCATCTGGAGAGTAGGCAAGGAGAAGCCCCGGGAGGTGAAGAGGCCTGGGCTGCTGCTATAAAACAATTGACCCGTCGCCTGATGACTAATTAAGGATCCAGACTCCAGTATCAAAGGGAGAAACGTGACTCTGGGAGGGAGACACCAAGAACTGATTTAAGGAGGGGTCGGGGACCTCTGAGCACAACAAACTTCAAAGACATTAAGTGGTATAACTATGAGAGCAGAAACCCCTAAACGTTGGAATGAAATGAAACAGGAATGGATTGAAACTGAAAAGGCTTGGACCCATTTTGTGGTCAAGAGGAACCTCTGCTAAGGAAGGAGCAACTGAAGAGACTGCTGGGGAAAGACCAATCCTTGCTTCATGTCCTGGGGCTGGTTTGCAGTTTGCTGTTCTAACCAAGTCTGCTGAGACTGTGCTTGGAGGCACTGGGTCCCACTGCTTGACAAAGACTGTGCTTTGTGCTGTGTCTTGTAACCCCAAGGTCCCGAGGTGAGCTGGCTCCCTGTTTGGAAAGTCCACAGAATAAAGAGACCCTTAGGAAAAAATCTGATTCCCATCACTCACCGAAGTGATCAGTATCATCATATGGGTATCCTTCATACCATCCACTGTACCTCTTGATCATAGAGGAAAAACGAGTGGATTATATCTCAAATGGGTCATTTAGGAAGAACAGAAAGAAGAGAGAAAAAAAGCTCTCAAACAGCACATAGATGTGATCACAGACAATATGTGGGAGTGATAGGTGCAGTGCAATGGTGTGAAAGTGAAGTTAAGAAAGGATTTACAGGAGAGAAAAAACTTTTCTTTGGATGTCTCTTGTAATCCTTATTAAAAACAGTTCAAAAGCAGCTTTCAAACATAACTGCTTGTGAGTAAGGTCAACATGTTTCAGCCTTCTGGACTTGTAGTCCTTGGCTTTCTTCAGGACATCCATATCGGCGGTGTGCAGATGGCACCCGTCTCGTACGAGGACTGGACCTCACCTC
Source organism: Lissotriton helveticus (assembly GCF_964261635.1). Classification (NCBI taxonomy): domain Eukaryota; kingdom Metazoa; phylum Chordata; class Amphibia; order Caudata; family Salamandridae; genus Lissotriton; species Lissotriton helveticus. The sequence continues at coordinate 340,105,826 of NC_136065.1, forward strand.
GCCTGGTAACAACTCAGGTCAAAGAGGTCCCGCTGTATCCGTCGGTACCCCTGGCTCGAACTGAGCTGGATGTGGAGGTCATCCCGCCGATAAGGAGGATTTGACGGTGGTACAAAAGGTTGTATTGATTCCAACCTTCTTTTCTGTGTTTTCATTGTTTTTTTCACTTTATTTTTAATGTAGTAGCAAAGCCCCTTATAGACAGGTCCTGAAGAAAGCCAAGGACTCTATGATCAAGAGGTACAGTGTATGGTAGGAAGGATACCCAGGTGATGATACTGATCACTTCGGTGAGTGATGGGAATCCAATTTTTTCCTAAGGGTCTCTTTATTCTGTGGACTTTCCTCTTGTAGTACTCTTCTTGTTGTATATGTTCTGAGTCCTCTGCCCAGATAGTATTCTGTTATAGTAGAGCACCGGATGAAGTTTTTGTTTTGTAAGTATTGACTAGGGAAGCAATCCGAGTTTGGTCTATAAATATTCCTAGGACCCTTCACTACACTTTAGTTATTTATGACCCTGTTTGGAAACACAGGAACATAAAAGTTTCCAGAGAAGTTTCAAGTGACGCGGTGGGCGCGTGTTGTGGCAGCTTGAGACCCTCAGAGGGTGTGCCCCGTAATCTTGGACACACGGAGGAGACTCGGACTCGCTTGGCACGTGTCGTGGTGCACAGGAGGCGTTAGTGAAGAGCACCTGGTCAACGTATACACCGAAGCTGGAGGGAGACTCGGACGCGCTTGGTTCGTGTTTTGGTGCACCGCAGGCGCTGGTGAGGAGCATCTGGTCGGCGTGTGCACCAGAGGTGGAGTGAGTCTCGGACGCGCAGGGTGCGTGTCATGGTGCACAAGAGGCATTGGTGAGGAGTGCCTGATCAACGTGTGCATCGGAAGTGGAGTGAGTCTCGGACGTGCAGGGTGCGTGTCGTGGTTCATTGAGGGCGTTGGTGAAGAGTGCCTGGTCATCGAGTGCACCGGAGGAGAAGTGAGGCTTTGACACGTTGAGCGTGTCGAGGTATGGCCGAAGACATTGGTGAAGAGCGCCTGGATATCGGGGCACCAGAGTTGGAGTAAGTCTCAGTGAAGCAGCATGCGTGCTTTGGTGCAACCTGGGACTGTGGAGGTGATCGGCTGATCAATATGTGCACCGGAGGAAAGTGAGTCTCCGCAGCGCAGTGTGCGTGTCTAGGTGCCAACAGAGACCGCAGTGTGGAGTGCCTGGTGAGTGTGCACTCGGAGTCCACGAGAAGTTCCATCAGTGTTGTGTGTGTGGCTTCATGCCAGAGGAGACCCGAAGGGTGCGGTGGTGAACGTGCACTCGGAGTAAAAGTAATCTCAGGGGCATGGGGTACGTGTACCCTGAGGCCGCCTGTTACCTTCCTAACAGTCGCAGCCCGGACCGGCAGCCCCGAAGGAGCTGAGCTGCAGGGCCAAGCCGCTGAGGCCCATTGAGAGAGTTCTGCACGGAAAGCCCAATTTGAGGAAAGAGGAGAGTGGGGTCGCGCCCCCAGGTAACGTGGATTACTACCTGGGTGGGGTGCGGGTTCAGAGGGACACTCTCTCGGCCTCTCAGTCCTTCTGACAACGTGAGCCTTTGCTTTGGCTCAGAGTGGGGCCCGTACTGACGAAAGGAGTGGCAGTACAGGGGCCTGAGTAAGAAGCAGTACTCTATGTCATCGTTGAACCGTGTGGGGGGGGGGGCAACTGTTATCGAAGAGGCTGATTGTCGCAATACACATTGCTAAAATTACTGCTAACGAACTACCAGACTGTCTTATGATGCCTGACATTATTAATGCATAATGGAGTACACGATTGTAGCGCCACGCATTGCATTATTTCTCCCTTGCTAAGTACAGGATTGTAGCTGCCCGCGTTGCATTATTTCTTCAATGCACAGTACGTGATTGGGGTGTGATGCATTGGATTATTCCTTCATTGAGCAGTACATGAATGTAGCGGTACGTATTGCATTATTTCTCCTATTGCAGGTACCGGGTTGTATCGTTACGCATTGTATTATTTATCCTTTGCCCAGCACAGGATTGTATTGTTACGCAGTCGACTATTGTTTGTCCATTGCAACATGTGTGATTCTATCATTGCGACCAGCATATCATTTTGAAAGCGGTGGTTGGGATTGGAACCTACCAACCAGCTGGAAGGAATATTACCCTTTATTCTATGTTGGCTTTTGTATTGTATGGTCTGATCATACATCTTTTTGTATAAAGTTTATACTCGTTTTTAGGTCTCGCCTGTCGATGCGCATGCGCATCGAGCAAGCGAGACTATAGGGGCTCATCCACACTTTATCTAACTTGCAAGGAATCGTGGCGATTCCTTGCAGTGCCCGTGACTTTTAAGGTCAATGCGCATGCGCATTAAGCTTATGCGCATGCGCATTGACCTTAAAAGTCACGGGCGCGTGCATGTCCGTCTTTGTTTACCCGCTCCGCCCCCTCCCGCCGTGTCGCCTTGCCTACTCTCTTCCACAGCCTCCCCCAGCTCCGCCCCCTCACTACTTGATTGCACGGCCGCTAGGCCGTGCCTCCCCTACTCTCCTCCCCCCTCCTCCTCTCCTCCCCTGCCTGCCTGCCGCTAGCCTTGTTGATGCTTGTTAAACGCTGCCTTCCTGCTTGGCGTCTGGCTGACGGCGCTCGTCACGTTCCTTCTGATTGTGGTACAGCAGGGGCTGTGTAGGAGGCGAGCGGGACTGACAGCTTTCTCGCTTCTGAAGAGTAGCACGTAGATCCCACCCTGCAAGGTTGTCATCTGCTGTCCAGGACTCTCTTTAATTGTTGCTTTTTTTCCTGATGGGACTTGGCCCGAGGTAGATGTGGGTCTGGATGGGAATCGCAAGGCGATCTAGCGCTGCCTTGGGGCTCACTGCGCCCAGCGTTCTTGGTCTCTTGTTCAGTCTCCCTGATCGACTGGATCTTTTTCTTCAGCTTCTACGGCCATATCATGGCAGAATCCGTTCCCTTGACTGCTCTTCTTTCCAATCCCCCGTCGACACTCGTCGTCTCACTCTGAAGCTGTATATTCTGTCTCTGTTCCCACATCTGATCACGACCTCCGGGCAGTCATCCTTTGTTGCTGGCTCGCTTTTCTAGCGCTGCTGCTCTGCATGCTTCTTTGCGCATCCGTTCACCCTCAGTTTCAGCGTTTGCCTTTCCCTGTGATTGAGCGCATCCTCCGGTCCATTCCCAGCACAGGTCATTCTCCATCTTACACTCGCACAATAGGCCTCCCTCGCTTCTGCCAGTGCACGCCGGTCTCCCTGCCCTCTCACTGCGCGCATCTCACATTTCTGTCTGTGTGCTACTTTACCAGCGCAGTTTCCCTCTGCCCTGTGCTTCCCAGTCAGTGGCGCTTCTCCCTGCCTGTGGTGTGTGCTTCCCTGTCAGTGGCGCTCCTCCCTGCCTGTGGTGTGTGCTTTCCTGTCAGTGGCGCTTTTCCCTGTCCTGTGCGCTTCCCTGTCAGTGCCACTTTTCGATTCCCCATTGCATGCACTGCATGGTCAGTACCGCTTTTCCCTGCCCTATCAATAACGCTTCTCCCTGCCTTGTGGTGTGCGCTAATCTGTCAGTTCCCTTTTCTCCCGCCCTGTAGTGTGCGCTGCCCATTCTCCCTGCCCTGTGTTGTGCGCTGTCCTGTCGGGATCCCTGCTCCCTGCCCTGTGTGTTGCCCTGTCGGTGCCCCTTCTTCCTGCCCTGTGGTGTGTGTACTGCCATGTTTGGGGTATTTGTTTCTGACCTATGGGGTGCATTGCCCTTCCGTAAGTCCCCCTTCTCCTTGTTTCTGCTGGAAGTGTGTGCTTCAAACTATTAGACCTGGCTGCGGTAATCACATTTTGCAAGCAGACACTTGTTAAAGTGACAGCTTTCCTGCCATACCAACCTTTCGTAGTTACATTGTAGGGAGGCTGTGATGCATGAAATGAAAAGCAAGTCAGAAAAGACATTACTCAATTCCAATATAAATAATTGTATTTACTACTGAGCGAAGGTGGTCTAGGGGCGCCAAAGGTCGCAAGAAGCTATTGGGCATCCTGCAATCGGCCCATGATAGAGCGGGGCAGAATGGAGTCCGATAGCATTGGTGTATAGATCAAACATTATTAGGTACGCAAATAAAAAGATGGCTATGCAAAAAATGCCGCAGCTGGGACTTATCCGGTGACTGGGACCACTCCTACACATGGGAAGATCTGTACGCAGAATGGGAAATGATAGTGTCTCTGGTTGTAGAATTGTGTTTTTGATGAGTGATGAAACCATTCTAAAAGCTGGAGTTTCTCACTCCCAGAAGGAGAACAATATTGATATCAGATGAGTCTCTGGTTCCTCTGCTTGCATGCTACTTTCGCGGCTCCTTTGATGTGCGTCCATTTGCCACCAGCCACTTAGCCACTTAGCCAATTTGTGTGCAGGCGCCGCCTCTGCTGGCGCGCGCCGCCTCTGCTGCCAGGCTTCAGCACACCAGGCTGCACACCCCTCACCCCCCAGTCACTTCATCCGCGCCCACTTCACACGCGCTCTGCAGGTCATAAACAGGACCATCTGCTCCACTCCCAGCACTGCATGACCATCTTCAAAGCAAGCTTGTAACACGAGCTGCCCTCAGACGTTCCAAGACACACTTTTAATGCTTCTGAGGTCGATAACATGAGCCCCGTTGCATTGACACACACTGCCCTCACACACACAAGTTACTGTCACACACACACACCCTCAACCCCTCACCCTCACTCACCCTCACCCTCACTCACCCTCAACACCTCACCCTCACTCACCCTCAACCCCTCACCCTCAACCCCTCACTCACCCTCACTCTCACTCATCCTCACTCACCCTCAACCCCTCACCCTCACTCACCCTCAACCCCTCACCCTCACTCACCCTCAACCCCTCACCCTCAACCCCTCACCCTCAACCCCTCACCCTCACTCACCCTCGACCCCTCCCCCTCGACCCCTCCCCCTCAACCCCTCACCCTCCCTCACCCTCACTCACCCTCAACCCCTCACCCTCACCCTCACTCACCCTCAACCCCTCACCCTCAACCCCTCAACCCCTCACCCTCAACCCCTCACCCTCACTCACCCTCACCCTCACTCACCCTCACCCTCACTCACCCTCAACCCCTCACCCTCACTCACCCTCAACCCCTCACCCTCAACCCCTCTCCCTCACTCACCATCAACCACTCACCCTCAACCCCTCACCCTCACTCACCCTCACCCTCAGTCACCCTCACCCACCCTCACTCACCCTCACTCACCCTCAACCCCCCACCCTCACTCACCCTCACCCTCACTCACCTTAAACCCCTCACCCTCACTCACCCTCACCCTCACTCACCCTCACTCACCTTAAACCCCTCACCCTCACTCACCCTCAACCCCTCACTCATCCTCACTCACCCTCAACCCCTCACCCTCACTCACCCTCACCCACCCTCAACCCCTCACCCTCACTCACCCTCAAACCCTCACCCTCACTCACCCTCACTCACCCTCAACTCCTCACCCTCACTCACCCTCACTCACCCTCACCCACCCTCAACACCTCATCCTCACTCACCCTCACCCTCACTCCCCCTCAACCACTCACACTCACTCACCCTCACTCACCCTCAACCCCTCACCCTCAATCCCTCACCCTCACCCTCACTCACCCTCACTCACCCTCAACCCCTCACCCTCAACCCCTCACTCATCCTCACTCACCCTCAACCCCTCACCCTCACTCACCCTCAACCCCTCACCCCCTCACCCTCACCCTCACCCTCACCCCCTCACCCCCTCACCCTCCACCCTCACTCACCCTCAACCCCTCACCCTCACTCTCCCTCACCCTCACTCACCCTCAACACCTCACTCACCCTCAACACCTCACCCTCAACCTCAACCCCTCACCCTCACTCACCCTCACTCACCCTCACCCTCACTCACCCTCACCCTCCCTCACCCTCACTCACCCTCACCCTCACTCACCCTCACCCTCCCTCACCCTCACTCACCCTCAACCCCTCACCCTCACTCACCCTCAACCCCTCACCCTCACTCACCCTCACTCACCCTCAACCCCTCACCCTCACTCACCCTCAACCCCTCACCCTCACTCACCCTCACTCACCCTCAACCCCTCACCCTCACTCACCCTCACTCACCCTCAACCCCTCACCCTCACTCACCCTCACCCTCACTCACCCTCAACCACTCACCCTCAACCACTCACCCTCAACCACTCACCCTCAACCACTCACCCTCAACCACTCACCCTCAACCACTCACCCTCAACCACTCACCCTCAACCACTCACCCTCACTCACCCTCACCCACCCTTACCCACCCTCACCCTCACCCTCCCTCACCCTCACCCTCACTCACCCTCACCCTCACTCACCCTCACCCTCCCTCACCCTCACTCACCCTCAACTCCTCACCCTCACTCACACTCAACCCCTCACCCTCACTCACCCTCACTCACCCTCAACCCCTCACCCTCACTCACCCCTCAACCCCTCACCCTCACACAGTGCAATAGGTCTCAGACCATTTCAGTTACAGCTTTAAGAAATGTTTATGGCTTTTTTTATTTGTAATTCTTTAGCATTGGCTACAGGAAACAAAAATGCTAAACATTTACAAAAAAAACCCATAAACAATTCTAAAAGCACTAACTCTAATGGTGCGAGACCTATTGCATTTCCAATGCTTGTTATCAAACTTGTGTGGAGTCCATTTGTGGTGTCACCAGGGGGTTGCTGTGGGCGTGGTTGCACATATTAAACACCTGTGCCTTGGAGTTAGGCCTGGCTGCTTGTGCCAAGCTACTAAGGGGGTGAGCAGGGCTATCTCAAACAGGTCCTTACTTGGCCTAACGTTGAGTGGGGAGCCCCGGGTCTCGCACTTGGTGACAGTAGTGCGGGACTGGGACTCCGGCTTCCAACAGTATTACAGACATTTTGAAGAAAAATGTGTTAATGTTTCATGCAACAGACATCGAAACAGGACCTCACATATGAGAAATAGGAGGGTGTCACAGAGAGTATTTGCAGTGATATTAGTGATCTGCTGCTGTGTTACAATAATGAAAACGTGTCACTATCCCTGAACATTGGATATAAACACATTCAGAATTTGGAGTGCACCTGTGCACTGGCGGTGACCTGGCCAAAGAGGGCATGAAAGAACTGAAATTAAAAGCTGTTCTGAAAAGGGACCCCCAAAATACGTTTGGCCTAGGGTCCCCAAAATCCTTAAACTATCCCTGCCTTTACTCTTGTTTTCCTATCGTATTAGTACTGCATGAACTGCAAAAAGATTACATTTCCCTTATGTTTTCTGGGGAGGAAGATGAGTGTAGCAGAAGTTACACGTGCACGCCAAAGATCACATGGTCGAAGAATTATGTCATGATTTCCATGGCATGCACGAAATGAAATCACCTTCATTAGAGTTCATGGTCAATGTTAACCCCTCTGTATATTTCTATGCAGACACTAAATGCCTTCACGTGTATGCGCATATGCTACACATTCCAGAAACTGCCTCGACATTTGACTGACACTATTTGATTGTGAAAAGAACAGCCTTGAAATTTGACTGACATAATTTGATTGTAAAAAAATATTCAAGTAGTAAAAATATGCAAGAAAAAAAATGCATCGGTATACAGTCAGTGATGTGGGTTGATGCCTTTCAAATCTCCTTGGTGCATACTTTAGAAAGGCACTAGTTGGGTGTCAGTAAAGGAAAACCAAAAGTAAATGTATTCTGTCAGAACACCTGCATTCTTGTAAGAAGAACTAATTCTGTCGGCCTGTAAACTAGATTACTCAGTTGCATCTGTTGCAGATTTATGTATATATTTCCTGGAACCAAAAAGATCTATCTACATTGTGATCTGCTCCGACTTTCATCCTTCTGAGCCCATTTAATATGAGCAGCTAGTCTGTAGTCATTGGCAGCTCTATACATTTTTTACCAATTTTCTAAACATGCTTGAAGAGTATTGCTTTCTATAAAATCACTAAGCTAAATGCATCATTTTAATGTGATGTTCCTTGAGGCTTCAAGTGAAACTCATGTCAGGCTTTTTTCTTGTGCCCTCCAGGTCATTAAAACGCCCGAGTGCATTTTTGAAAGCATTCTTTAATGTTGAAATGTTCTTGACTGCTGTCTTCCAACACTCTTTGATAAACTGGACTGAAAGCCAGCAGCTACTTCAGCGAAAACGTTCTTAGAACAGGGAGGGTGACGCTGGTACCTTTGTTAGCGCTTTTCTTTGTGCAAATTTGGGACCCATAAGCACTATATGATGAATCGAAGTTCGCAACCGAGGGTGGTCAATAAATCAATACCGTCAAATAATGTGAAGCACTTTAGGCTTCATAAGAAAGACAGAGAATGATTATGTTTTTGAATCATGAAGGTTTATTAAAGGTTAAAATGTTTACAGAAGGCAATATCATCGGGTCAGTGTCAATCAGTAATCCATATACGGATGCATTAGTTATTATGAAGGTCAAATCAATTATAGCCATATATGTAAGAGGACAAACTTAGAGTCGCCTCAAAGGTAAAGTTAAGTACAATCAGTTCTCGCATGAAGAGAGTACCTTATGCTGGTATCAGCTGCATCAGAAAAATTGCCACAACCTCTCTGTTAAGTCTGGAGAAGGTCTGCTTTCTTAACTACATTACACTAGCTTAAATCACACAACTCTTACATTTGCTACACCTACGCATAGTTCCCATTAAACAGTTGAATGAGGTTAGAGTAAAAAGATACATTCTTGAGCTCAGTAGTTTCTCAGGTTCCTCCACATCACAGCTTCTCTCAGTGTCCTTCAAGCTTTCAGTTATCTGCGACACACGAGATACATTGGATCAGCCTGTACCGTGCAGGTCTACTGTTGCAACCATTCAAAATATTCCATGATTATCACACTAAAAGAAAACATTTCATATGAGAAAGAAGGCAAGGGACCATCACGTTTGTTAATTTGGACTTCAGCTTTGCAAAGAAATAAAAGTTCACATCATGAAGCAAAATGGCCACCAACATTAGCCACTTTAAACGTATGCCTACATTACCTTTGATTAATCGAAACGGGAATAATACACAGTAGCATTTGCAAGATGACATGTTAATGTTAATATAATTTAAAAAATGTAATATGAAAAAAAAAATACTTTTAGGAACCAGGCACCCCATTAAGGGCTAAATGTAGGTGGCTAAATAAAGGTCGGTAACGCCGAAATTCGGTAAATTTCAGCGTTACTGACCGGTATTGTCACGATCACTCTAGGCGCCATGGTGGGAGGAAAAAGAAAGGGCAAATTAGCGCGATCTCTACACAAGGACTACATGTCCCAGAAGGCTAAGCGACTCTGGAGAGCAGGAAAGAAGGCTGAGCCTATATAGCTCCTCCTCTCTAGCGGGTCGCTGCTTGACAATTGTTATGGTGGTTTAGGTATTGGCGGATGGTGTTTTCCCCGCCGGAGATATACCGAGAAGAAACCCTGCGCAGACGAAGAGCCTGCGTGTTCAGAGTCCAGACAAGCCTACGCCGACGAAGAGCCTGCGTGTTCAGAGTCCAGAAAAGCCTACGCCGACGAAAAGCCTGCGAGGTCAGAGGAGTGGAGTCAACTTCCGACAAATCGCAAGTATCACGAAAGAAGAACGGGATCGTTCTTCTTCCCCAGCACATTTTCTTTCTTTCTGAAAGTCCCGAGTCACACGCATCTTGGGTTTACTTCTTTCCCCTGAAGATATCACGTCCAGTATGACAAGAGTTTTTCTTCTTTTGTGTTCAGGATTATGGTAACTTATTACGTCATTGTTATTCTCAAGAAGTATTGAGCATAAGAGACTGAGAGGTACAAATCCTTCAATTAGCCGAGAGAAGCCTAGTCCCATCGGATACATAGCCATTAAGGAAGTGACGATAACTTTCTTTTCACCGCTCCGGTTATCACGGATTGAGGAACTGCTTGTTAGCATTCAAAGACGAGAGAGTTGTGTCTCTGGTAAGTGTCATTCTTTGGGGCCAAGGGAGGGAAGCGGCATCGAAGAGACCAGACGCTTATGCCTGTTCCTTGTCTCTCCACGCTGCAGCCCGTCCCTCAATCGAGTATTGCGGATTACCCCGACCCAGAAGGCAACAGCCCACAGCTCTTCCACCAAACCCTTCTTACCTCCCGGCTTCTTGCAATACTCCCTCAGAAGGTGATTTTCCACGTCACCTCTGGGGGTAGTGTTTAGACAAGTCGTGGGGATTTTCGCCTCATCGTTCCTGCTGGCCAGATTCCTCAGGTTAGTGGCGCGCAACTGTAATTGCGCCGCTTGCAATCCCGACAGATTGTCAAGCCCACGAATACTCACCAGCCCGAACGATGGATGTAGATGCTACTCTCGCTTCCCTGATGGAAAGTTTCACTGAACTCCGTCAGGAGGTCCTTACTTCCCGAGTCGAGAACCAATCCTTGTACCAGGAGGTTACCCAAATGCGCAAGGAATTGTCTGACTTAGCACTCAAAGAACCAGTGGTAAGACCCCTACTCAAACCAGCCACCTTACCCCCTCCTGTTTCATCCCGGACCGGGAGTTATTTTTTGCCTTTATCTACTCCTGCTACAACCACGGATACCTTACCGACTGTTCAAATCATTCAGAACACGGGGATACCTCTGGCCCCACCGGAGAGATTTTATGGGGATCCTCGTAAGTTCGAAACATTTCTCAATCAGTGCCGACTTCATTTTATGTGTAAGCCCGCAGTCTTCCAGGAGGAAGCGTCTAAAATGTCGTTTATGATGTCTTACATGGGAGGGAACGCGTCAAGTTGGACCATACCCTTGTTGGAACGTAACGACCCTGTGTTACATAACTTTTCTGATTTTTGTCTTGAGTTGAGGAAATTATTCGATAGGAAATCCCACATGTTAACTCTTGATAGGGAAATCATGACACTTCGACAGGGTACACAGGATCTGTTATCTTACATTACCACCTTTAATCGCCTGTTAGTGGAAACGGATTGGCCGGTGGAAAAAAGGATTTCCCTCTTTTATCAGGGTTTGAGAGGAGAATTAAAAGACGTGTTGGCCCAAGTGGTGCAATTACCCACAACGGTATCGGAATTCATCGATCTAACTGTCCAGTTAGATCACCGTCTGCTAGAAAGAAAAGGAGAAAGACCCAGAGGAGACAATCGCTTCTACTATCCTGTTCCCCGCCCCAGAACCGGAGGTGATGAGAAATCTAAGACGGCTGATGAGTCGGAGCCCATGCAGATCGGAGGGGTCAGAGGCCCCCTTACGCCCGAAGAAAAAGACAAAAGAAGACGTCTGAAACTTTGCCTTTATTGTGGGAAAGGTGGACATTTTATAAAGGAATGTCGAGCCCGGAATTACATTCCTGGACGCTCCACCCTTCCTCGAGTCCAAGCTACTCAGAGGAACGTCGAACCGTCGGAAAACTGAAGATCTCGAATCAGACGTAGGTCTCTGATTTGAGATGCCAACGCCCTATGATCTCCCCCGTGCTGGCGAACACTCTTCATCCTGCAGTGGCCCACATGAACGTCAGTGTAACTCTCTGGATCGCCTCACAAAAGACACTACAGATTGATGCCCTGCTGGACTCCGGGGCCACCGGTAATTATATCGACCAGGATTTTGCGTTTCGAATGGGCATCCCGTGCGAAAAGAAGCAGCGACCCGAAACAGTAAAAGCCGTGGACGGCACCATTCTTTCATCAGGTCCAGTGGTGTACAATACCCTGTCACTGTTGATGGAATTTGGCGAGGACCATCAAGAACATATCCAATTTGACCTGATTGATGCCCCACAGTTCCGGCTCATCCTGGGTATGCCATGGCTTACGCTGCATGATCCTTTTGTGAGTTGGTCATCCCGCATGATCAGTATGACCTCCCCCTATTGTAAGGAGCATTGTAAGAATCATGAGCTGCTACCTACATTCGCGGCACCCTCACCTGCCACCTGTCTGGCTAACGCCTGTACATCCGAGAAGTTCTGTTGCGCCACGGTGCTTCCTGATGAATACCAGGAGTTTAAGGCTCTGTTCGACAAACAAAAAGCAGCCCAGCTACCACCCCATAGGGCCTACGATTGTCGTGTTGATCTGATCCCGGGGGCGGATATCCCCTGTAGCAGAGTATATGCTTTGACGGAAAAAGAAACCCAATACTTAAAAACATACATTGAAGAGAATCTAGCAACCGGGTTTATCAGACACTCCACCTCCCCTGCATCATCGCCGATGTTTTTTATAGCTAAAAAGGATTGCGATGAGTTAAGACCATGCATCGATTACCGTGCTATAAACAAAGTAACGATAAAAAAACGTTATCCTCTTCCTCTGATTCCGGTCCTGATGGACCAATTGAAAGGAGCACGATATTTTACAAAACTCGATCTTCGGGGGGCCTACCACCTTGTGCGAGTGCAAAAAGGGGACGAGTGGAAGACAGCTTTCAGAACCAAATTCGGTTTATTCGAATACCGGGTAATGTCCTTTGGTCTCTGCAACGCCCCCGCCGCCTTCCAATTCTTCATGGACGAAGTACTGAGAGGATGTCTGGAATCGTTCTGTGTGGTTTACATTGACGACATTTTGATCTATTCAACAACATTATCCGAGCATGTCGTGCATGTCAAGACGGTCTTGCGGAAGCTCCAACAAAACCTGTTGTATGCTAAATTAGAGAAATGTCTCTTCCATGTGCAGGAGGTAGCTTTCTTGGGGTACATCATAGACGCCCAAGGGTTCCGGATGGATACGAGCAAGATCGAAGTAATCCTTAATTGGAAAACACCACAGAATGTGAAGGCTGTGCAAAGTTTTCTTGGCTTTGCCAACTATTATCGGCGCTTTATTCGTGATTTCTCAAAAACCATCCATCCCATCACCTCCCTCCTACGGAAAAATGTTCCGTTCATATGGGGAACCGCAGCAGAACAGGCTTTTCAACTTCTCAAAGACAGGTTTACCCAGGCACCGATTCTCAGACATCCGAATCCACAACTACCATACATCCTCGAGACGGACGCCTCCCAATACGCCCTTGGGGGAATCCTATCCCAAAGACACCCTAACACTGGGCAATTGCACCCAGTGGCATACTATTCAAGGAAGCTCACACCCTGTGAAATCAACTACACCATCACCGATAAGGAACTCCTTGCGATAAAAAGGGCTTGTGAGGAATGGCGGCATTATCTCCTAGGTGCCTTACACACGGTGGAGATTATCACGGATCACCGAAACCTGTTGTTTCTCAAAACGGCTAAAGCCTTGACGCCAAGGCAACTTAGATGGTCTTTGTTTTTCTCAGACTATGATTTCGTAATCAAATACAGGCCTGGGTCATGTAATGGGAAAGCGGACGCATTATCCCGGCTAGGAGAAGAAGGAGAAACTGTGAGACCTGAGGAACCCCCACTTATCCTTCAAGAGACAGACTGTTCCTCTACATCGCTTGCCCTGGTCACATCAGAGGACTTTCTGGACGACGTGAAGGTGGCCCTCGCAGATCATGACATCACCTCGTGGATACAGGAAGAACTGGAGCATCGGTGTCTAAAAAACTACCTGGCATACCACTTCCATGCGTTGTACATACCTCAGTCACAGTTGCAAAAACAGGTTATGGAATGGGCGCATGATTCTGTATTAGGTGGACACATGGGCATCTACAAGACCACAGCCACTGTGGAACGTTTCTTTTGGTGGAAAGAGGTGCGAGCCGACGTCAAAGAATACGTAAAGACTTGCGCGATTTGTGCTCAGAGCAAATCGGTTCATACTAAACCTTCAGGCCTTCTCCGTCCTTTGCCCATTCCTCCAAATCCGTGGCATACATTGTCCATGGACTTTATCGTGGAGATGCCTCCTTGTGTCAATCAGACAGTTATTCTGGTGATAGTCGACCACCTCACAAAAATGGGTCACTTTATTTCGTTACCGAGTTTACCTTCGTCTGTTGAGCTGGCTAAAGTATTCCTCCAACACGTTGTACGGGCGCATGGATTGCCCAGTGTGCTGATAACTGACCGCGGCACGCAATTCACGTCACATTTCTGGAAAGCTCTCTGTGCGATCTTGCAGATCGATGCAAGGTTATCGTCCAGCTATCATCCCCAGACGGATGGCAAAACCGAACGTCTCAACCAGACGCTGGAACAATATCTCAGGTGTTTTACCATGCAGAATGCCGCGGAGTGGACTACTCTTTTGTGGTTGGCGGAGTTCGCCTATAATAATGCTGTCCATACCACCTTGGGGTGCTCTCCCTTTTTCTGCCTTTACGGATTCCATCCGAACATGCTTCCGTTCGATTGGCCTGCAGAATCTATGGTTCCTTCCATACATGAACATCATGCTCACTTGAGAGCGATCCTTATCGATGCTAGAAACTGTTTGGAAACGGCGCAAGCAGCTCATAAACGGTTTGCGGACCGGAAGAGGTCTGAGGAACCAGCGTACAAGGTAGGGGATAAGGTGTGGCTTTCCACACGCAACATACATCTGAAAGGGGTGAATAAACTGAAACCTAAGTTCATTGGACCTTATGGTATCTGTGAAGTGGTGAATCCTGTGGCCATGAGACTGTTCCTGCCGGAGTCGTGGTCTATCCATCCGGTGTTCCACGTGTCCCTTCTCCGGCCTTGTCCAGTGAGTATGCGCTTGCCGGAGCGTCCCCCATCCCTGGAGGTGGAAGGCCGAGAGGAATTTGAGGTGCAACAGGTTCTGGACTCTCGTATGGTGCGTGGCAGGATCCAGTATCTGGTCGATTGGAAAGGGTATGGGCCCGAAGACAGAACATGGGAACCGGTGGATCATCTGCATTGCCCGGACCTGGTTGCCGCCTTTCACGAGCGTTGCCCTGGCAAACCGGGCCGACCGCCGGGACGGCTGTCCTCGAGAGGGGGTCCTGTCACGATCGCTCTAGGCGCCATGGTGGGAGGAATAAGAAAGGGCAAATTAGCGCGATCTCTACACAAGGACTACATGTCCCAGAAGGCTAAGCGACTCTGGAGAGCAGGAAAGAAGGCTGAGCCTATATAGCTCCTCCTCTCTAGCGGGTCGCTGCTTGACAATTGTTATGGTGGTTTAGGTATTGGCGGATGGTGTTTTCCCCGCCGGAGATATACCGAGAAGAAACCCTGCGCAGACGAAGAGCCTGCGTGTTCAGAGTCCAGACAAGCCTACGCCGACGAAGAGCCTGCGTGTTCAGAGTCCAGAAAAGCCTACGCCGACGAAAAGCCTGCGAGGTCAGAGGAGTGGCGTCAACTTCCGACAAATCGCAAGTATCACGAAAGAAGAACGGGTCCGTTCTTCTTCCCCAGCACATTTTCTTTCTTTCTGAAAGTCCCGAGTCACACGCATCTTGGGTTTACTTCTTTCCCCTGAAGATATCACGTCCAGTATGACAAGAGTTTTTCTTCTTTTGTGTTCAGGATTATGGTAACTTATTACGTCATTGTTATTCTCAAGAAGTATTGAGCATAAGAGACTGAGAGGTACAAATCCTTCAATTAGCCGAGAGAAGCCTAGTCCCATCGGATACATAGCCATTAAGGAAGTGACGATAACTTTCTTTTCACCGCTCCGGTTATCACGGATTGAGGAACTGCTTGTTAGCATTCAAAGACGAGAGAGTTGTGTCTCTGGTAAGTGTCATTCTTTGGGGCCAAGGGAGGGAAGCGGCATCGAAGAGACCAGACGCTTATGCCTGTTCCTTGTCTCTCCACGCTGCAGCCCGTCCCTCAATCGAGTATTAAGGATTACCCCGACCCAGAAGGCAACAGCCCACAGCTCTTCCACCAAACCCTTCTTACCTCCCGGCTTCTTGCAATACTCCCTCAGAAGGTGATTTTCCACGTCACCTCTGGGGGTAGTGTTTAGACAAGTCGTGGGGATTTTCGCCTCATCGTTCCTGCTGGCCAGATTCCTCAGGTTAGTGGCGCGCGACTGTAATTGCGCCGCTTGCAATCCCGACAGGTATTGAGCCATGTGCGATGTAGGTATTACCGAACAGCATCGGTAATTAGGAATTGGTAAAAATAAGGGAAACCAGTTACCGATTCCTTATTAACCGATTGGCAGACAAAAATACCGAATCGGTAAATAAGGAATCAGTAAAAATCGCTAATGCAATGTACCAAAAATCGGTAATTGCGAATTTGCTAAAAATCGGTATTTAAGAATCGGTAATTAGCACTGACTCAAAGCAGGTGGTAATCAGGTGCACTGCATATAAGCAGCCCCAAAATGCAACAGTGTGACCCGAATGGCGGCCCTCTACGTGATTGTAAGGCATCTACGTTTGCGAGCAGCAGGACTGAGGATCTGGAGCCAGGAGGAACGCGTGTACAGATTGCGTGTAACACTGTTCCAACTGACTGAGGCTGAAATCCATGAGAGGTACAGGCTACACCCAAACACCATCCTAGACCTGATACAGGACCTGCACCCACTCCTGCAGCACCAGACACCAAGGGCGCATCAATACTGACTCATGTACAGGTAATCTGTTGCCTGCACCTCCAGGCATCTGACAGTTACCAAGGGGTAATAGCTGTGGCAGGTGGAGTCTCACAGAGTTGCCTGTCACGTTTTTTCAATAAATTCCTGGATGCCATGTTGCAAAGGATGCAAAAACAACAGGTGATGGACAGAATGCAGAACAATGTCATACATTCACCCAGTACAGAGATCTGGGCCTAAATCCATCGTTTTTTTGCTCACCATGCCTTTCCAGTTTGAACCCAGCCATATGCAAATCAGTCTTGACCCTGTGCCCCATGGGAACAGTCCAGCCCGAACTGCCAAGCCAGGTCCTTCCTGGACTGGAAACAAGCATCCAAGGACCGGTTTCGGGCTTTCAGCCCTCATCAGCCTGGATAGCTTGATTCCAGTGGCATGGAGAGCACGGGACTCACGTCTGAGCATACCCGTCCCACTCGGGGTGAAAAATGCAAAAACAACAGGTGATGGACAGAATGCAGAACAATGTCATACATTCACCCCAGTACAGAGATCTGGGCCTAAATCCATCGTTTTTTTGCTCACCATGCCTTTCCAGTTTGAACCCAGCCATATGCAAATCAGTCTTGACCCTGTGCCCCATGGGAACAGTCCAGCCCGAACTGCCAAGCCAGGTCCTTCCTGGACTGGAAACAAGCATCCAAGGACCGGTTTCGGGCTTTCAGCCCTCATCAGCCTGGATAGCTTGAGTCCAGTGGCATGGAGAGCACGGGACTCACGTCTGAGCATACCCGTCCCACTCGGGGTGACAAATGCAAAAACAACAGGTGATGGACAGAATGCAGAACACTGTCATACATTCACCCCAGTACAGAGATCTGGGCCTAAATTTTACACAACACATTTCTATGCCAACACACAATAAGGGCCATACATTGGACCAGGTTGGACGACAAATCCAATCATTTCCGCCTTGAAGGTACTTCCATGTATATGGTCTGACCATTTTCTGGTGACATTCCAACGTATTCTGGCCATTAGGGCTAAATCCCCCCTGGTCGAGGGTGGGACAGTCAGATGTTGGAAATCCATTGATATACTAGAGCTCACGAACTTCTTGGCCAGCTCAACACCTAGCCTGGCTCAGAATGTGGATCTTTCTGACACTCAGATCTCTTGCTGGTTAAAAACAGCAAGCGATCACTTTGCCCCTCCCAAAAAAATTAAGATAAACCGAAAGGCAGAAGCTCATAAATGGTTCTCTACCGAACTAAAGGAGATGAAACTATTACTCCGCCAGAAGGAGAGGAAATGGAGAGCTCGCTATGACCCAGGAGACAAGCTCCTCTATAAACAAGAGCAGGTAAAATATAATAAAGCTATTAAGGCAGACAAGGTCGAATATTTCTCCTTTAAGATTTTAATGTCCACCAATAAATCGAGAGAGATCTTTTCGATTGTGGATGAACTATCCAACCTTGACAGAGTGTCATCTAAACCAATTCCTACGCAGGAACTATGTGATAAGCTGAACACATTCTTCCTAGAAAAGATCGCAGCAATTAAAGCTAGCATTGTATGTTCTCCCTCAGCCGAGATTCCGCCTGACTCCTTCAGGAATACCTGTACTATGGATAGTTTACCTACGATTGATGCTGAATCGCTCATCCCCTTGCTGTCTAAAGTTAAATCTGGATCTCCTCGGGACTGTTGCCCCCCACACATAATGAGGGAAGTCTTCTCCATTATTCCTCAACCTGCCCTATCTCTATTAAATTCATCACTCACTCAAGGTTGCGTCCCGAAATCATTTAAGGACGCCATAGTGGTCCCTTTGATAAAAAAGGTCGGCGCAGACATGTTAGAACCATCTAATTACCGCCCCATCTCCTTGCTTCCATACTTAGCTAAGGTCTTGGAGGCACATGTCGCAAAATGTATGTCCGCCCTTATAGAACAGTCTGGACACTTGGATTCCCATCAAGCCGGCTTCCGTCCAGGCCACTCAACTGAGGTGGTCATCTTGGCAGTTCTGGACGAGCTCCGTAGGAAGGCTGACACTGGAACCCCTCAAGCTTTGGTTCTTTTAGATCTGTCAGCCGCGTTCGACACGGTGGACCATAAGATCTTGGTGGACTGTGTCGGACGTGCAGGCTTTCAGGGCAAAGCCCTGAGATGGGTCACCTCCTTTTTGGAAGACCGCACACAGGCCGTTCGCCTGGCTAACTTTACAGCGTCTGGGTTGAACACCACATGTGGGGTTCCCCAGGGTTCCTCTTTGTCCCCACATCTGTTCAATCTCTATCTGCTCCCCCTGATCAAGGCTTTAAAACAGAGGAAAGTAACAACATTTAACTATGCAGATGACCTGCAGCTTTCCTTCACCATAGATAATTCCATCGAATCTGTTACCAACTTTCAGGATACTATGGTGTTCATCCGCCATTGGATGGATTATAACCATCTGAAACTGAACCCCGGAAAGACGGAGGTACTGCTGATAGGAGATAGTCGTATCTCCTGGGGCCCTCACTACTGGCCGGCAGAATTAGGGCCCTTCCCCAAACCCTCCTCTTCCGTGAAAAGTCTGGGGGTGACTATTGATAGAGATCTGTCTCTAAACACCCAAGTGGGCACAGTAGTTTCTAAATGTTTCTTTCAATTGCGAAAGATCCAGAAGATACATCATTTGCTCACCCAGGCAGCACTGATACAAGTTGTGATTGGCCTAGTTTTGTCCCACCTAGATTATGCAAATTCAATCTATCTAGGCCTTCCCTCTTATCAGATCAAGAGGCTCCAGCTTGTACAGACCAGGCGGCACGACTGATTTACCAGCAGCCCAAGTGGCAATCGGTCAGACCCCTGATAAAAAAGCTACACTGGCTCCCACTGCTCCAACGGGCCACCTTCAAAACTGCTTGTCTCACATTTAAGTTTCTAAATTGTTATAGTCCTATTTTGATCAATAACTTGATCTTGAGATACATTCCGACCCGTGATTTCCGTTCCAAACACCAAAATCTGTTGGTGAGCGCAAAGTTCAAGCGGAAGCGGCATGGTGGGTGTCGCTTCGGGCATCTGGCGCCCCAACTCTGGAACTCACTCCCATGGGAGATCCGTTCCTGTCCCGATCTGCTTCAATTCAGAAAGCAGCTCAAGACATGGCTGTTCATACAGGCACATGAGTAAACCAGCCCCTATTGCAGTCAACTCAGAACAGCTCAGAACAGCGCCATGAAACCTTGGTCGAAGTGCGCTTTACAAATAGGTTATAACATAACATAACATAAATCCATGTTTTTTTTGCTCACCATGCCTTTCCAATTTGAACCCAGCTATATGCAAGAAGTGTTTGATTGGTTCAGATGCTCCGTCCATCACCACCCCCTTTTGTACTGCTTTGGCCGCCATAAGTGTGGCAGGGTATGCTCAAACGTGAGTCCCTTGCTCACTTTGCCACTGGATTCAAGCAAGCCGGGCTGAAGACGGCTGGAATGCCAGAAACCGGTCCCCGGAAGCTTGTTTCCTTCCCAGTGTAAGAATTGGCTTTTGTAGTCTGGTCTGCCCTGTTCCCATGATGCACTGGGCCAGGGACAGACTAATTTGCATACAGCCGGGTTCTGAAACTGGGATGGTGCAATGAGCTAAAAAACGGTGTTGGATCTAGCCCTGATCTCTTGACTGGGTGAGAGTATTCTGCTTAATTCAGAGACTCTGTCCCTCACCACCCCTTGTTGTAAATATTTTTGTCCACCCTAAGCGTGGAAGGGTATACTCAGACATGAGTCCCTTGCTCATTGCACCATCAGGATTCAAGCAAGCCGGGCCAAAGACGGCTGTAATGCCAGAAACCGGTCCCCGGAAGCTTGTTTCCTTCCCAGTGTAAGAATTGGCTTTTGTAGTCTGGTCTGCCCTGTTCCCATGATGCACTGGGCCAGGGACAGACTAATTTGCATACAGCCGGGTTCTGAAACTGGGATGGTGCAATGAGATAAAAAACGGTGTTGGATCTAGCCCTGATCTCTTGACTGGGTGAGAGTATTCTGCTTAATTCAGAGACTCTGTCCCTCACCACCCCTTGTTGTAAATATTTTTGTCCACCCTAAGCGTGGAAGGGTATACTCAGACATGAGTCCCTTGCTCATTGCACCATCAGGATTCAAGCAAGCCGGGCCGAAGACGGCTGTAATGCCAGAAACCGGTCCCCGGAAGCTTGTTTCCTTCCCAGTGTAAGAATTGGCTTCTGTAGTCTGGTCTGCCCTGTTCCCATGATGCACTGGGCCAGGGACAGACTAATTTGCATACAGCCGGGTTCTGAAACTGGGATGGTGCAATGAGCTAAAAAACGGTGTTGGATCTAGCCCTGATCTCTTGACTGGGTGAGAGTATTCTGCTTAATTCAGAGACTCTGTCCCTCACCACCCCTTGTTGTAAATATTTTTGTCCACCCTAAGCGTGGAAGGGTATACTCAGACATGAGTCCCTTGCTCATTGCACCATCAGGATTCAAGCAAGCCGGGCCGAAGACGGCTGTAATGCCAGAAACCGGTCCCCGGAAGCTTGTTTCCTTCCCAGTGTAAGAATTGGCTTTTGTAGTCTGGTCTGCCCTGTTCCCATGATGCACTGGGCCAGGGACAGACTAATTTGCATACAGCCGGGTTCTGAAACTGGGATGGTGCAATGAGCTAAAAAACGGTGTTGGATTTAGCCCTGATCTCTTGACTGGGTGAGAGTATTCTGCTTAATTCAGAGACTCTGTCCCTCACCACCCCTTGTTGTAAATATTTTTGTCCACCCTAAGCGTGGAAGGGTATACTCAGACATGAGTCCCTTGCTCATTGCACCATCAGGATTCAAGCAAGCCGGGATTACAGCCGTCTTCGGCCCGGCTTGCTTGAATCCTGATGGTGCAATGAGCAAGGGACTCATGTCTGAGTATACCCTTCCACGCTTAGGGTGGACAAAAATATTTACAACAAGGGGTTGTGAGGGACAGAGTCTCTGAATTAAGCAGAATACTCTCACCCAGTCAAGAGATCAGGGCTAGATCCAACACCGTTTTTTAGCTCATTGCACCATCCCAGTTTCAGAACCCGGCTGTATGCAAATTAGTCTGTCCCTGGCCCAGTGCATCATGGGAACAGGGCAGACCAGACTACAAAAGCCAATTCTTACACTGGGAAGGAAACAAGCTTCCGGGGACCGGTTTCTGGCATTACAGCCGTCTTCGGCCCGGCTTGCTTGAATCCTGATGGTGCAATGAGCAAGGGACTCATGTCTGAGTATACCCTTCCACGCTTAGGGTGGACAAAAATATTTACAACAAGGGGTGGTGAGGGACAGAGTCTCTGAATTAAGCAGAATACTCTCACCCAGTCAAGAGATCAGGGCTAGATCGAACACCGTTTTTTAGCTCATTGCACCATCCCAGTTTCAGAACCCGGCTGTATGCAAATTAGTCTGTCCCTGGCCCAGTGCATCATGGGAACAGGGCAGACCAGACTACAAAAGCCAATTCTTACACTGGGAAGGAAACAAGCTTCCGGGGACTGGTTTCTGGCATTACAGCCGTCTTCGGCCAGGCTTGCTTGAATCCTGATGGTGCAATGAGCAAGGGACTCATGTCTGAGTATACCCTTCCACGCTTAGGGTGGACAAAAATATTTACAACAAGGGGTGGTGAGGGACAGAGTCTCTGAATTAAGCAGAATACTCTCACCCAGTCAAGGGATCAGGGCTAGATCCAACACCGTTTTTTAGCTCATTGCACCATCCCAGTTTCAGAACCCGGCTGTATGCAAATTAGTCTGTCCCTGGCCCAGTGCATCATGGGAACAGGGCAGACCAGACTACAAAAGCCAATTCTTACACTGGGAAGGAAACAAGCTTCCGGGGACCGGTTTCTGGCATTACAGCCGTCTTCGGCCCGGCTTGCTTGAATCCTGATGGTGCAATGAGCAAGGGACTCATGTCTGAGTATACCCTTCCACGCTTAGGGTGGACAAAAATATTTACAACAAGGGGTGGTGAGGGACAGAGTCTCTGAATTAAGCAGAATACTCTCACCCAGTCAAGAGATCAGGGCTAGATCCAACACCGTTTTTTAGCTCATTGCACCATCCCAGTTTCAGAACCCGGCTGTATGCAAATTAGTCTGTCCCTGGCCCAGTGCATCATGGGAACAGGGCAGACCAGACTACAAAAGCCAATTCTTACACTGGGAAGGAAACAAGCTTCCGGGGACCGGTTTCTGGCATTACAGCCGTCTTCGGCCCGGCTTGCTTGAATCCTGATGGTGCAATGAGCAAGGGACTCATGTCTGAGTATACCCTTCCACGCTTAGGGTGGACAAAAATATTTACAACAAGGGGTGGTGAGGGACAGAGTCTCTGAATTAAGCAGAATACTCTCACCCAGTCAAGAGATCAGGGCTAGATCCAACACCGTTTTTTAGCTCATTGCACCATCCCAGTTTCAGAAACCGGCTGTATGCAAATTAGTCTGTCCCTGGCCCAGTGCATCATGGGAACAGGGCAGACCAGACTACAAAAGCCAATTCTTACACTGGGAAGGAAACAAGCTTCCGGGGACCGGTTTCTGGCATTACAGCTGTCTTCGGCCCGGCTTGCTTGAATTCTGATGGTGCAATGAGCAAGGGACTCATGTCTGAGTATACCCTTCCACGCTTAGGGTGGACAAAAATATTTACAACAAGGGGTGGTGAGGGACAGAGTCTCTGAATTAAGCAGAATACTCTCACCCAGTCAAGAGATCAGGGCTAGATCCAACACCGTTTTTTAGCTCATTGCACCATCCCAGTTTCAGAACCCGGCTGTATGCAAATTAGTCTGTCCCTGGCCCAGTGCATCATGGGAACAGGGCAGACCAGACTACAAAAGCCAATTCTTACACTGGGAAGGAAACAAGCTTCCGGGGACCGGTTTCTGGCATTACAGCCGTCTTCGGCCCGGCTTGCTTGAATCCTGATGGTGCAATGAGCAAGGGACTCATGTCTGAGTATACCCTTCCACGCTTAGGGTGGACAAAAATATTAGTGTGGAAGGGTATGCTCAGATGTGAGTCCCTTGCTCACTGCACCATCAGGATTCAAGCAAGCCGGGCCGAAGACGGCTGTAATGCCAGAAACCGGTCCCCGGAAGCTTGTTTCCTTTCCAGTAAAGAATTGGCTTGGTAGTTTGGTCTGCCCTGTTCCCATGATGCACTGGGCCAGGGTCAGACTAATTTGCATGTAGCTAGGTTCTGAACTGGGATGGTGCAGTGAGCTAAAAAACGGTGATGGATCAAGCCCTGATCTTTTGACTGGGTAGGAGTGTTCTGCTTAATTCAGATACTCTGTCCATCACCACCCCCCTTTTTGAATCGTTTTGGCCACCACAAGTGTGGAAGGGTATGCTCAGATGTGAGTCCCTTGCTCACTGCACCATCAGGATTCAAGCCAGCCGGGCCGAAGACGGCTGTAATGCCAGAAACCGGTCCCCGGAAGCTTGTTTCCTTTCCAGTAAAGAATTGGCTTGGTAGTTTGGTCTGCCCTGTTCCCATGATGCACTGGGCCAGGGTCAGACTAATTTGCATGTAGCCAGGTTCTGAACTGGGATGGTGCAGTGAGCTAAAAAACGGTGATGGATCAAGCCCTGATCTTTTGACTGGGTAGGAGTGTTCTGCTTAATTCAGATACTCTGTCCATCACCACCCCCCTTTTTGAATCGTTTTGGCCACCACAAGTGTGGAAGGGTATGCTCAGATGTGAGTCCCTTGCTCACTGCACCATCAGGATTCAAGCAAGCCGGGCCGAAGACGGCTGTAATGCCAGAAACCGGTCCCCGGAAGCTTGTTTCCTTTCCAGTAAAGAATTGGCTTGGTAGTTTGGTCTGCCCTGTTCCCATGATGCACTGGGCCAGGGTCAGACTAATTTGCATGTAGCCAGGTTCTGAACTGGGATGGTGCAGTGAGCTAAAAAACGGTGATGGATCAAGCCCTGATCTTTTGACTGGGTAGGAGTGTTCTGCTTAATTCAGATACTCTGTCCATCACCACCCCCCTTTTTGAATCGTTTTGGCCACCACAAGTGTGGAAGGGTATGCTCAGATGTGAGTCCCTTGCTCACTGCACCATCAGGATTCAAGCAAGCCGGGCCGAAGACGGCTGTAATGCCAGAAACCGGTCCCCGGAAGCTTGTTTCCTTTCCAGTAAAGAATTGGCTTGGTAGTTTGGTCTGCCCTGTTCCCATGATGCACTGGGCCAGGGTCAGACTAATTTGCATGTAGCCAGGTTCTGAACTGGGATGGTGCAGTGAGCTAAAAAACGGTGATGGATCAAGCCCTGATCTTTTGACTGGGTAGGAGTGTTCTGCTTAATTCAGATACTCTGTCCATCACCACCCCCCTTTTTGAATCGTTTTGGCCACCACAAGTGTGGAAGGGTATGCTCAGATGTGAGTCCCTTGCTCACTGCACCATCAGGATTCAAGCAAGCCGGGCCGAAGACGGCTGTAATGCCAGAAACCGGTCCCCGGAAGCTTGTTTCCTTTCCAGTAAAGAATTGGCTTGGTAGTTTGGTCTGCCCTGTTCCCATGATGCACTGGGCCAGGGTCAGACTAATTTGCATGTAGCCAGGTTCTGAACTGGGATGGTGCAGTGAGCTAAAAAACGGTGATGGATCAAGCCCTGATCTTTTGACTGGGTAGGAGTGTTCTGCTTAATTCAGATACTCTGTCCATCACCACCCCCCTTTTTGAATTGTTTTGGCCACCACAAGTGTGGAAGGGTATGCTCAGATGTGAGTCCCTTGCTCACTGCACCATCAGGATTCAAGCAAGCCGGGCCGAAGACGGCTGTAATGCCAGAAACCGGTCCCCGGAAGCTTGTTTCCTTTCCAGTAAAGAATTGGCTTGGTAGTTTGGTCTGCCCTGTTCCCATGATGCACTGGGCCAGGGTCAGACTAATTTGCATGTAGCCAGGTTCTGAACTGGGATGGTGCAGTGAGCTAAAAAACGGTGATGGATCAAGCCCTGATCTTTTGACTGGGTAGGAGTGTTCTGCTTAATTCAGATACTCTGTCCATCACCACCCCCCTTTTGAATCGTTTTGGCCACGACAAGTGTGGAAGGGTATGCTCAGATGTGAGTCCCTTGCTCACTGCACCATCAGGATTCAAGCAAGCCGGGCCGAAGACGGCTGTAATGCCAGAAACCGGTCCCCGGAAGCTTGTTTCCTTTCCAGTAAAGAATTGGCTTGGTAGTTTGGTCTGCCCTGTTCCCATGATGCACTGGGCCAGGGTCAGACTAATTTGCATGTAGCCAGGTTCTGAACTGGGATGGTGCAGTGAGCTAAAAAACGGTGATGGATCAAGCCCTGATCTTTTGACTGGGTAGGAGTGTTCTGCTTAATTCAGATACTCTGTCCATCACCACCCCCCTTTTTGAATCGTTTTGGCCACCACAAGTGTGGAAGGGTATGCTCAGATGTGAGTCCCTTGCTCACTGCACCATCAGGATTCAAGCAAGCCGGGCCGAAGATGGCTGTAATGCCAGAAACCGGTCCCCGGAAGCTTGTTTCCTTTCCAGTAAAGAATTGGCTTGGTAGTTTGGTCTGCCCTGTTCCCATGATGCACTGGGCCAGGGTCAGACTAATTTGCATGTAGCCAGGTTCTGAACTGGGATGGTGCAGTGAGCTAAAAAACGGTGATGGATCAAGCCCTGATCTTTTGACTGGGTAGGAGTGTTCTGCTTAATTCAGATACTCTGTCCATCACCACCCCCCTTTTTGAATCGTTTTGGCCACCACAAGTGTGGAAGGGTATGCTCAGATGTGAGTCCCTTGCTCACTGCACCATCAGGATTCAAGCAAGCCGGGCCGAAGACGGCTGTAATGCCAGAAACCGGTCCCCGGAAGCTTGTTTCCTTTCCAGTAAAGAATTGGCTTGGTAGTTTGGTCTGCCCTGTTCCCATGATGCACTGGGCCAGGGTCAGACTAATTTGCATGTAGCCAGGTTCTGAACTGGGATGGTGCAGTGAGCTAAAAAACGGTGATGGATCAAGCCCTGATCTTTTGACTGGGTAGGAGTGTTCTGCTTAATTCAGATACTCTGTCCATCACCACCCCCCTTTTTTAATCGTTTTGGCCACCACAAGTGTGGAAGGGTATGCTCAGATGTGAGTCCCTTGCTCACTGCACCATCAGGATTCAAGCAAGCCGGGCCGAAGACGGCTGTAATGCCAGAAACCGGTCCCCGGAAGCTTGTTTCCTTTCCAGTAAAGAATTGGCTTGGTAGTTTGGTCTGCCCTGTTCCCATGATGCACTGGGCCAGGGTCAGACTAATTTGCATGTAGCCAGGTTCTGAACTGGGATGGTGCAGTGAGCTAAAAAACGGTGATGGATCAAGCCCTGATCTTTTGACTGGGTAGGAGTGTTCTGCTTAATTCAGATACTCTGTCCATCACCACCCCCCTTTTTGAATCGTTTTGGCCACCACAAGTGTGGAAGGGTATGCTCAGATGTGAGTCCCTTGCTCACTGCACCATCAGGATTCAAGCAAGCCGGGCCGAAGACGGCTGTAATGCCAGAAACCGGTCCCCGGAAGCTTGTTTCCTTTCCAGTAAAGAATTGGCTTGGTAGTTTGGTCTGCCCTGTTCCCATGATGCACTGGGCCAGGGTCAGACTAATTTGCATGTAGCCAGGTTCTGAACTGGGATGGTGCAGTGAGCTAAAAAACAGTGATGGATCAAGCCCTGATCTTTTGACTGGGTAGGAGTGTTCTGCTTAATTCAGATACTCTGTCCATCACCACCCCCCTTTTTGAATCGTTTTGGCCACCACAAGTGTGGAAGGGTATTCTCAGATGTGAGTCCTTGCTCACTGCACCATCAGGATTCAAGCAAGCCGGGCCGAAGACGGCTGTAATGCCAGAAACCGGTCCCCGGAAGCTTGTTTCCTTTCCAGTAAAGAATTGGCTTGGTAGTTTGGTCTGCCCTGTTCCCATGATACACTGGGCCAGGGTCAGACTAATTTGCATGTAGCCAGGTTCTGAACTGGGATGGTGCAGTGAGCTAAAAAATGGTGATGGATCAAGCCCTGATCTTTTGACTGGGTAGGAGTGTTCTGCTTAATTCAGATACTCTGTCCATCACCACCCCCCTTTTTGAATCGTTCTGGTCCAGGGAAGGCATAGCTGGGCAGTTCGGGCTGGACTGTACCCATGAGGCACAGGGTCAGACTGATTTGCATATAGCCATGTCTGAACTGGGGTGGCAGAGTTGGCTAAAGAACGGTGATGGATCAAACCCAGATCTTTTGACTGGGTGTGAGTGTTTGATTGGTTCAGATGCTCCGTCCATCACCACCCCCTTTTGTACCATGTTGCAAAGGATGGCACACTACATCAAATTCCCCAGCACTCAGTCAGAACTGCTGAAGACCAAGTTGGACTTTTATCAGAAGGCCCAGTTCCCACACGTCACTGGTTGCATTGACGGGACACATATACCAATCTGCCCCCCTGCTGCAACTGAGTACATCTACCGCAATTGCAAGTCCACACACTCCATCAATGTCCAAGTCATATGTGATGCGTGTTACATCATCACCGACACAGTTGCAAAATTCCCAGGGAGCAACCATGATTCTAACATATTCAGGAACAGTGGGATCTATACCTGTCTCCTTGCAGGTGAATTTGGAGAAGGCTACCTGCTAGGTAAGTACATGTGACACCCCCTGAAGTATACACCTGTTGCTGCGATTGTAGACTGTGAATTACTTATTTACTTCCCACACACAGGTGACAGTGCCTTTGCGGTGCGCTCTTTCATCCTGACTCCGTACATGCACCCATTCACCCCAAGTGAAAGGCAATACAATGTTGCACATAGATCGACACGTAATGTGGTTGAGCGAACATTTGGCCTCCTCAAAAGCCGGTTCCGCTGCCTGCACAAAAGTGGAGGTGCACGGCAGTACCAGCCCCTGGTGTGTTGCAAAATCATAGCTGTATGTGCCATGCTGCATAACCTTGCCACTAAGAAGGGTACACCTGTGGAAATGTGTGATTCTGAAGAGGAGGATGAGGAAGGTACTCAGCCACAGCACAGCGCAGCTACAGCAGATGGGAGACAGAGACGGTCGGAGATCACACAAAATTATTTCTTAGTAAGTAATGAGACAAAGCCAGGTAATGCATTTGTGTCAGGGTGTTTAATATACCTTACAACAGGCAATCGTCCAGCCCACCGTAACACCAGCTATGTGTCCAAAGGGTTACGTCACCGACAACAGAATGGGATTAGAGGGCCATGCCTATCTCCTGCGCCCCCGCACACCAGTGCTGCGTTCAGCACACTGTCCTCAGCAGCGCTGTGTCCTGCAGCAGAACCATGCCTCACACTTCGCCTCCTGCTCTCTGGCAAGGGGGGGGGGTCAGTGCTGCAACTGCTTGCCTCCTCACTCTCGTCCAAATCCCCTGTACCAGTGGCAGCAATCTGGTTAGTCTGCATCACCTCTACGGCACTGGTGACTGTGACCAGGCCCTGAGTAACCTCACGACTGCACTTTGTCATTTCAAGTTGCATGGCCACAGATCTCCTACTCAGCGCATGGGTTGCATTGCACAGCCTGTTCACGGACTTGGTGAAACCTGCAAGTACCTGCCTGTCTCTCTGCCTAGCAGCACGCTCCCATCCATTCTACCACATAACTGCCTCACTGCCTCCAATACCTCCTTCATTCCCTCTGCCACAGTATTGTTGAGGCAGTAGATGGCCTCCTTCATGTTGTCCACCTTCCTGTTGTTAGCCACCATCTATCTTTGAATTGCCCTCATTGTCTTCCCCTGCAGGCGCTGCACTTTGAGCATTTGCCCCTCCAGTCCAGAGAAGACACTCGAACCTTCAGCATCAAGACTCTGTGACCTCTGTCGATGTCTACGGACACCTGTGATGCTTTCCACCACGGGGGACTGTGCCCCATATGGCTGTGTGTCGTCGCCCGGTGTGGTCTGTTGGGCTTCCTGCCTGTCTTCCTCTGTGGCATCTATCTCCTGGAGTGGAGCCACTCTGTACCTCGTTGACCGTGGCGGTGGTGGTGGTGGGGATGTTGGTGTAATGTCTGGAGGTGACATGCCTTCCTCCTCAATTCTGTTTTCCTCCCTGGAGGCGTCACCAGTCGTCCCCTCTGCAGCCTGGGGCGCTGTTCCGCCTGCGGATACAGAATGTACTATTACTCACTTTTCGGGCAGCATCTGTGTGCAAATAAATTTCACAACTGACATTCTAGCTGTCTGTCCTCCGCTATCTCATCTATTGATGTGTGTGACTTGCCTATGCTTATTGGGGACTGGCTGATTTGCTACCAATCGATAGGGACTACATTTCCCATGATGCATTGCTGATCTTACAAAAAACATGGTCTGGAGTGGGATTGTTGCAGGGGGATTGGGGTTAGGGAGGGGAGACAGCATGCTATGCATGCATTTTACCTTGTCTCTTGGATGCTGTTGCAGACCTAGCCACGTCCCCGATGCCACCAATGCTCTCTGGCTGGAGGGTGGACTCTACCAGTTGGTCTAGGGCAGGAGGAGCAGGCACTGTGGAGCTTCCCCCACCTGTCTTCCCCGCTTGTTTTTTCCGCTAAGCCATCCTCTCCTTCGCACGTGCCCTCAGGTCATACCATCGTTTTTTTAAGTCCTCAGTTGTGCGATGTGTAACGCCAATCGTGTTGATCTTCTCCTAGATTGCCAGCCAAATGCTCCTTTTCTGGGACTCAGGGACGTTCAGTGATCTCTTGCCAAAGAGCTGGTCATGGTCTTTGACAACTTCCTCTATGAGGACCTCCAACTCCCTCTCACTAAACTTGTACTTCCTTTTCCTCCCAGCAGCATCCTTCCCTTTCTCAGGTGTGGCCATGGTGCAGTTCCTTTGTCTTAGCTGGGTGTTGACTGTGCAGTTCCTCTGCTGTTCTTCCTGCTCCCTGTCTCTCCAACAGCTACAGATTCAGTGCACCTGAATGGGTGTAGCCACTTCCTACATGGGAGGTCATGTGGATGCTCAGGATTGGCTGATGCGACAAATACTGAATTTTTGAATTACCGAATCGCTATTTACCGAATCGGTATTACAGATTCGGTGATGCCGATTCGGTAATGCGGTTTCGGTAATTTTTTTCCTATTTTTATGAAATCGCAAATTTTTAGCGATTTTTACCGAATCTGTATTTTTTACCGTTTTTTTACCTACATCGGAAATACTGATTCCTTAATAACGATTCGGTAAAAATCGATATTAAGGAATCGGTATTTGGGAATAACCTACATCTGGCCCTTAATCCCTAAGAACAAGCAAGTCAGACAGGGCTGCTAACAACTCTGTTTTCAGTGTCTGAGCTTCACCGAGGTCAGCACGTTGGAAAAAGGGGTTATGCATCTCTACACAGTGTCAGAAGATCCTAGTTTTAAGGAGAGGTCCACTGGGGCAGAGGTATTGGTGACCTGTTATTTGACTTCTTGGACCTGCCTTCTTAATCCCTGGATTTGCTGTGGGGCAAGCATCTGGGTGAGGATGTTTCCTTGATGGCAATTTTATACTATGAGTAGTGGGAGGTTAAGTATTTTTCTGAATATGAACTAGACCCTTCCTTTGGTACTGTGACCAGTGCATTATCAACTAGCAGGGACAAAGCCAAGAGGTTTGCCTTTTGTATTTTGCATGTACCAGGAGACACATAGCATTGTGGGACATACGCCTACGTGCAGATACATCAACATACCTATATTTAAACATATGCACATAAACATTCAGGTGTGGGGTGCAGAGTAAAGAAACTTGGAAGGTGAGCCAATACCATTCACCTTTGTATGAACGAAGCAGAGGGCTATGAACACCACAACAAATTTAAACAAGGGTGACAGTGACGAGAAGAAAATGTAGGAGTGATATGGTCTCAGTGGCCTAGTTGCATGACCATTCAGACAGTTTCTTTCGTCAGGTTCTACAGAGGCTGTGGGAAATGCAAGAGGCCAAGGCAAATACTCCTTGTGTATTCCATGTGGTAGCGAGGACTAGAAATGATTCAACCCTGTAGAAAAAAGCAATTATTGGAGGATCCTTCATATCATCTTCAAGGAAGAAAAACACAGCCTTCATGATACGATTTACACTTGGTTAAAGTGCGGGCCAAACTTATTGTACACTACTAGTTTCTTGAATTGTTGTTGATGTTAAGGACAGCATTCTGAGACTGAAGTGGGTGATAGATCAACTGGCCAATTTGACAAGAGTTCACCATTGACTAAGTGTGCTTAGCGGGAGTGGTGATTCTTGATGATGTTCTGAGATTAAATCTGAAGGGGAAGGAGAATGGGATAGAGAGACAGGGGTCCGAGCAGTGAAGCTCGTACACTTAGGCTTATGATCACAATAGCTTTCTTTGCAGCATTCTTTGCTGTGATCCACACACAAAAGAGACGATTCAAAGTTACACATCAACAAGCTCCAACCAGTGCTTAGGTATTTACTCCCTCTCCTCACCTCCCAATATCGGGTATGTGAATCTTACCTTATCTCTGTGCCTCATTCATTTAACATCTCTTTGACGTCTTCCCTCTGAATCTGCATTAAGGTAGAGTTGTAAGATAGCCTTACAACCCTTAACACATTTTTCTTCCCCAGTTGCTCTACTGAAATTGACAGCATTTATGTATTCTCACTGATGGCTGTTGAATCATTGTTAGATCCTGTGTGGAGGGCCATAGAGCAAGCAGGGACTACTGGACTTCAACCGTAGGGGATTAGTTAATTTGCCTCGAATGTCCCTAGTAGAAGACGACATGGCTCGCGGGTGGGGGTTGGGTCCGGGGGGTGGAGGGGGAGGGGGGCTGGGGGTCATAATGTATAAAAAAAGATTTTCTAAACCTAGCTTTCCGCCGGCTCTCATGTCTTCACTGCTCCTGCTCGCCTGTCTCCGATAGGAACAGGAAGCAGGCAGCCAGGCTCCCTCTCCTAAGCCAATCACAATGCTACATGCAGCATTGCGATTGGTCTGGAACGCCGTGACACGGCGCTACGCCAGGGGCTAGAGGTGTGTGCAAGTTCTCCATGCAGGCTGCATGGAGAAGGGCAAAGTGCGCATGACTGCCAAACAGTCTGTGCGCACTCAGGAGTAGGCGAACCACTCCTCCCCTGCCCTGCTCGGAGAGCAGAGCAGCCTCGCCCACCCGCCTGCCCGTCCGCAAGGCAAGGATGTCCTGAGGTCCTTCCTACTATGGCTTGGCAAAAGGGCCAAGTATAACTCTTCAGCACTTGGCTCTCATTGGTAGTGATGGCGACAAGTCACAAGCTGCTCAGATAGGAAGTATGGGTGTCTGCAAGTTCAAGACTTAACTCGTCTGTATAAACATTGATTGTCCAACTGTGTGGTTGACTTTCAAGAAGAAAATTAATTTTAAAAACCACTAGAACTTAATACTCTACATAAAGATATACACACAATGCAAGTTAATGTCCTCACTCTCCGAAAAGGTTAGCACCTCCTCCCACTACTGGCTCCAGTTCTCTTCGCCTCCCTTATTGTGTTGGTGTTGTTCACCCCGGCCAGATGCTTAGCGTGATAAGGTCTTGTTCGGATAAGCGCTATATTACCAGGATGTTTTTCTGCTGCCAAGAATGGCGTAATGCCTGATGAGTCTTTCACTCTATTTGTGACTTTAGAGAGAATGACAAGGATGCTGGGTGTGCCATGCTGGCACTGCAAGAATAGAATGCTTGCATCCATGCTGCTGGACTTTCTGGGCGCAGGCCCGCATCTTCAGACTTTAGTATTCACATTATTACTCGTGAATTTGAGAAATTGAGTGACTCAGTCACAGAGTCAAAGGGTGGTGGGAAAATGTATGAGAGGAAGGAGCAGCAGTGAATGGGGCATTGAGATGTTGCATTCAATATATAGTGTACCTTGGTTGTACATTTTCCAGTAATGTAACATTTGCCAGAAAAAGGGGTACTGAAACTGTATGATCGCTTGGATATTAACCACAGAGCTTGAGAAGTCTTGTAGGTGTGGCAAATGGGTCTGGAGGGCTTTAATGCAATATCAGTGTGGTTCCAAAGAAACAAATAATGTCTGATGCAGGTATTCTCTAGAGCAGAAGAAGCGTCTGGTCTGGAAAGCATGAGGAGGGCAGGTGATGTACACCAGAATAGTAATCCGAGGTAGGAATGGCAGCAGACCCAGTTTCTTCAAGTAATTATGGTCCCCAAAACTTTTTTATTGAGACAATGGCAATGAGTTATCCCAAAAGAATGACTTTTATTTTTGAAAATGTCTGAGTGTTAATAGTGAACAGGCAGCCAATGACAACATCAGAGTTCTATAGGTTACCGCGTTCATGGTGCGAAGTTCAAGAGGGTACATATAATTAGAAGCACAACATATACTAACCATTTGTTGACAGTTGTTGCGACTCAGTACGCTGGTTCTAAATTTAGAGGAGCGACAAGGTTTGCGTTCCCCATGAACTGTTCATGCTGTGAGCTAGAGGGTGATTCAGCTAGTAAAGGGGATGCTAGCGGAATCTACACTAAGGCAGAGGGAGACAGTTCCAATGGATTTTTGAAGACTGATGTAAAATGAAGGTAACTCTATAAAATGAAGTGGGCGATGAAAAGGGATGGCTTGACAATTTTGCAAGGGTTTTGGCCAATGGGTGACAGTCCAGTTCAGAGACATGTTTCATAGGTGGGCGCTTGAGTGATGAGGTAGTCTTTAGAGCATGTGCAGGTATTTATAATGTTTAACAAACCAACACCACAAAAGTGCAATGAAACTGAATGCTAAAATATCACCTTAAAGTTCAATGCAAAACAAAATATTTAAATTTATTAAATTGAAGGAGTCATAATATTTAAAAATACGTCATTGAAAAATATTGATAAAAATATTGAATTCAAAAGAAAAAAGGAAAATTATGATAAACTTAAAGTAGGACTTCTTTTATACTGTTTGAAACACAGACACACGTGTTTCTGAAATTCTGATGCACGTGACGCCATAAAATATGACTCAGAAAGCCAGTGGCATAGCAAGAGTGCCAAAGGCCCCAAAGCAATTAAGGGAAATGGGCCACCGCTGTGGGTTACTAAATACAAGGCATAACTTGGGTCACAAGAGCCCCTCAGACCCCGGGAGCACTACATTTGCACCCCTAATAATAGTAAACCACATAAGTAGTATGTTGTAATGGGTAAAAGAAGTCCATGTAGCCTTAGAGTTTGTTTGTAGGAGATTAATTTATTAAACCTAGTCACAAGGTAAGTTCCAGGTAAGTGGCTAAGTAAGTAGATGATAGTACATAGCCCCACCAGGAGCAGCCACCCTGCTGCTCAGCCTGCACACGCCAACTGACACACAGCACATCACCAGGCATCCATGCATTCTGTGTCATCACCAAGCAATCAGCATTCCACTCATCACCAAGTACTCCAGCACTCACCCTGGCTGAGCAGTAGGGAAGGTGAGCTAAGGAAAAGGTATGGCAACACTTAAGTCACAACATATCCCCTTTCCCTAGGAAAACAATTGACAAAAATAATGTGAAAACTGAAGGCATGCATATAAACCGAAAAGAAGAAAATAGGAGATATAATGACATTGCTAAATCAATAAATACATTCAATTCACAAGCAATTGATAGAACATTCCGAATGCATAAATGCATTAAAATCACGAAAAGAATTGATAGAATATTCCTAAATCAAACAACACTTTCTAACGCAATAAATACACTAAAGTTTCACCCATCCCCTTTCCTTAGGGAACATACAGATACAAGCATACTGTGACCAGAAAGGACATGGAATCACATACAACACACACTGTATCTCTGACCCAACAAAAATCTCAGGCATTGCACTTCACACTGAACTGAATACACAAACCACAACTCAGCTCTCAGGCAGTCCAACTCTGCACTGGGATACACCCAACCCCACAACTCAGTAGTAGGGTACTCACCCTACACACCGTACTAAGGTACACAACCTAACAACTTAGCACTGGGGTACGTAACCCCACAACACAGTAATCGGGTAATTAACCCCACTACACTGTACTAGGATACTCAACCCCACAACACCATACTAAGGTACAAAACCTTACAACTTAGCACTGGGTTACTCAACCCCACACACAGTACTAGGGCACTTACCCCTACAAATCGTACTAGGGTACAACTAACCATACAACTCGGTTCTAGGGTACACACAACCCTACAACTCAGCACTAGGGTACTCCCAACCCTCCAACTCTGTACTAGGGTACACCCAACCCTACAACTTGGCACTAGGGTATAGCCAACCCTCAACTCTGCACTAGGCTACACACAATCCTACAACTTGGCACTAGGGTAATGCCAACCCTACAACTCGACACTAGGGTATTCCCAAACCTACAACCCTGCACTAGGGTACACACAACCCTTTAACTCAATACAAAAATACGCAACCACATGTACACCTTGAAAGACAAGGGCTATAACTCAATAGAACCATAAAAGCATGCCCTAATATGCGAAGGCAGGACATGAATGTATGCAACAATAAACAAACACACAGCATGCCATACACATACAACATGCAATAAAAATAGAAAATTCAGCCCATTATTGGCAAGGAATCAAACACACACTAATCAGCCTAAGAATAAATAGTATGCATCACCAAATAACATGGCAGCCGAATAACAAGAAAATAAATATACATGAATCAACATGAAACCACATAACATATGTAGCATCAAATAGCATGGCAGCAGAATAACAGATAACGAGGATCACAAAAATTGTTTGAAGTTCCCCCTCAGCGAGCGGCCTCTCACCCAAATGAATATTCACAGCACTGCACAGCCAGTTCCAAAGGCAGCACCTAAGAATCGTACAGGACTGTTAATGCTCTCTTCTGAACATTAGGGAGCGCGTGTGAAAGATGCCAAATTATTGTCTCGACTTGCAGATAAAAATGAAGGTCGCCGAACAACAGAATTTTACTCGCCCCTCATGCTTCCGACGCATGATGAAAACCACTTCCTCTTTCTTTACTGGTATTAAGACGCAGTTCTTCACACTGATCTTAGATGGCATACAAAGTGCACACTCCCCCAAACACATTTAGTCCCATCTCAAAATAGACACCTGAGTCTTGTTTGATTTTCCGCAGTGTGTATATTTTTATTAAAATAAGTTCACAGGCCAATTACTCCATTGGCCTCCATTTCTTTATTTTAAACTCTCAAAATTATTTCACATCACAGTATTCAAATACTCACACGTATATACATATTTATCTATTTACAGCCCGTTCTCCAAGGGGCTTTTTGGTTGACCTTCGGGCTGTGCCAGCAGGCCACAACCAAGTTAGCCTGCTCTCCTTAAGTTAACCACCTTCTGGTCAACAGAGGCGCAGGTAAATAATCTGCCACCACGTGTGGCAACCAGCGGCTTCCAGGGTAGGGCTAGAGGATCCAGGGCCACCAGCAGGTCAGCCCCAACTCTCCCGCCAGCCCGGAGCCCATGATGATTTTAAGACCTGTTCTGGGGTAAAAACTGGCACTGACCAAAGAAGTCCCTGTGATACCTCTTGTCCAGGACCCCGCGACAGCCCCTACCTGAAGCCCTAATTCTGGGATGGGTGGGTGGGTGACTTCCTTCTGCGACGTCCGACTCCTGGGCGGTCAGCAGACAAAGAGGGGGTCATAAAGTGGGTCGCTGGCTTTTCAAGCCTCGCGCCCTCCCCAACTGCATCCGGGTCACTCCCCCTGCTCGTGACGCATTTCCTGCCTCCCCCCTTAGCTATCCCTTCCGGGTCGAGCGACCCGGAAGTGATTCTCTACCTAGGTGGCCCTTTGGCTGCCACTAACAGCGCCACGCCCCCTGACAAAATAGGTGGTGGCGTAGCCATTATCTACAAAGACTATCTGAAATTGGACATTTTAGATAATAAATGTTGTCCACAACTGGAAATCATAATTTTTAGAATCTCTTTCCCCAACAGAAAGACTAGTAAGGGAGCACTCCTTTACCGACCCCCTGGATCATGTTCGGGTTTTTCTTTTTCCCTCTTGAAAATACTTGCCCCACACATACGAGCAAACAAAGATTTCCTACTTTTAGGCGACTTCAACATTCATGCTGATCTACCAGAACTCCTAGACACCAAAAGCTTGTTAGCAGATTTGCTTACTTTGGGTCTAATATTAAAAAACAAGGGACCCACACATGAGGGAGGACATTGTATTGACCTGATCTTCTCGAACTGTGGAAATATACTTTGCAATGACACGATCCACTTAGACTGGACTGACCATTTTTTAATAGATTTCAATATATTAAAAATAAATAAATCTTCCAATATGAAACCTCTATCTCCAATAATGCGCAGACAATGGCGTAAATTAACTATTGAGGTACTACAAACAGTCTGGGAGAAGCCCGACCTCAGAGATACAGACGAAGTGGAATATACACTTAACAAATTCCATGACTCACTCACTGAGGCCATAGATAAAATTGCCCCCCTGAAATCATTTAGGCAGTCTCCTGTGGCCAAACAGGAAAAATGGTACACGGAGGCACTCAGAACTGAGAAGCAGGAATGTAGGAGAATAGAGAAAAGGTGGAGGAGAGTTCACTCTGAGGAAAATAGGAAGGCTCATCGTATAGCGCAAGCAAACTATTATAAAAACATCAAAGCCGCCCGCAAGAATAGCTTGGCCCAACAACTCACCGAAGCAGGAAATTCACCTAGGGAGCTATATAGGATTCTTGAAACCTTTGTTAAGCCCACGGCATGTATTAGTCCGGACGACTTCTCACAGACTTTGTGTGATGAGGTCTCTCTCTATTTTGAGAATAAAATTGACTCCATCTATGGAAAAATCTTAACATCCCAAAAGCAAAAAGGTATCCTAAAAGTTCCCTCCTCAATTAATAACATCAATTCCTCGTTGACTGCCTTTCCTCAAATTAATAGTAAAGATCTCCAACTATTGATTACCCATGTAAAAACTGGGTCCCCTGATGATCTCCTCCCCGCCAAAATCATAGCCCCTTTGAGTACTCTGCTGGGACCTTACATTCAAGATGTTCTAAACCAGTCTTTAATGAAGGGACACGTGCCAAATGATTGGAAGAGAGCGGTGGTGAACCCCATCCGTAAGAACGCTGCCCTCCCTTGGACGGAGCTTGCCAACCTCCGGCCCATCTCCCTCTTGCCATACCTCAGCAAACTAGCCGAGAAACATGTCAATACGCACCTGTCCAATTACATCGAGGCAGCGGGCGGCCTAGACCACTCTCAATCTGGTTTTAGGCCAAATCATAGCACAGAGTCAGCCCTCCTTTCAGTGACTGATAACATCAGGATGTCACTTGATAGTGATTCTGGTGCTATTAGATTTGTCCGCTGCCTTCGACACGGTGTCGCATGGAATACTTCTCGACCGTCTGAGGGAGATGGGAATAGGAGGGACCGCCATGTCATGGCTGGAAAGCTTTCTCACGGGCCGCCAACAGGGTGTCAAGCTGGGCTCCCACAAATCCATCTGTAGGGAGCTCACTAAGGGAGTGCCACAGGGCTCGTGTTTGAGCCCCACGCTCTTTAACGTGTACGTGGCCCCCTTGGCGGACATAATAAGATCTCATGGGTTCACTCCAATCTCTTACGCCGATGACACCCAGTTGTTGTTCCCCTTCCAAACTCTTACGCCGACAATAATGCAGTCCTTTGCAGACGGGATGAGAGCTGTAGCGGATTGGATGGCCCAGAACTTTCTCCAATGCAACGTGGCTAAAATCGAAGTCATGTTGTTTGGAGGGGCCACTCTACTATGGTCCCCAGATTGGTGGCCTCTGGAGTTGGGACCGGTTCCCGCCCCAAAGCAGACCGTTAAAAATCTGGGAGTACTGACCCAGATGTTGCTCCTACGTCCCCGTAACCCGAGGGTTCCTCCACTTACTACTGTGTATTGGATACATTTTGTTCCTTCTGCCCCCCCCATGCGAGACTCTTTCTTGATGAAACATACGCTCATTGGTTGACCTTCCCGCTCCCACACCATGTAATGCAACGTTGTTTATATTGCTGTCTTCTCTTTTTCTTTATTCCTTGCAAGTTGTTTGTGTTTGTATTTATAAATTAATAAAAAGTTTAAAAAAAAAAATAAAAAAAAAATCTGGGAGTGCGTCTGGACCAAGCATTGTTACTGAAAGATCACGTCAACCAAGTCACTGGAACTTGCTTCCGGGTAATTGGGCTGCTTCGACGTATCTTTCCCTTCCTGTCTGACATCCACAGGAAGACGTTGGTACAGACATTAGTCATCAACAGGTTGGACTACTGCAACGGACTTCTCATTTCGGCTAATCAGGAACAAATGGATAAACTGCAGGTGATACAAAATACCGCAGCAAGACTCATCGTGAACGCCCAACCACGCACCCCATCACGTCCCCTTCTTTCTCATCTCCACTGGCTTCCAGTGAGACAACGTGTCAATTTTAAAACATGTTGTATAATGCACAAGTGCATTTATGGATCAGGACCTAAATATCTAAAAGATATATTTGTACTGTACACACCCGGCCGCGTCTTGCGTTCCAGTAATTCCCAGATGCTTCAGGTGCCAAAAGTGAAGAGAGCCAGACAAGGAGGTCGAGCTCTCTCTCTCAAAGGCCCAGTTCTGTGGAACTCCCTACCTGCACAGTTGAGACATACCACCAATCTTCTTTCCTTTCGAAAGAAATTAAAAACATATCTTTTTACTCAGGCCTAGTAATTCCTCTTCCATACTGCAGTATTGTCCTTGTCTGTCAACACATCACCACAACGGAAGCAAAAGCGCGGAGATACCCCTTCGGGGCTGATTCAGGCGCTCTACAAATACATAAATAAATAAATAAATAAATAAATAAGTGGGGTGGCGCCCTGCAGTGGTCTAGTTGTCGACCTCCCTATAGTCATCTGTGTGACTACACCCTTCCTTAGTTGTCCTGCAGCTCCACAACTCCAAGCACGAAGGTCCTCCGCTAAGTGGTGCAAGTTGCTGTCTCACGCAGAGTGCGTCACAATGCTTGCAAAGAAGACTCGGCATGGAAACAGGAGAGAACACGGGTGACGCATGGCAGCTTGTGTGTGCATTTTCAAACGACGCATCACCTCCTGGTTATTGGACACGAGCCATAGATCCATTACAGTCTTGCGGCCCATTTGAATCCTGCGGAAATGCAATGTTACAAGGGCACACACTCCGAACTGCTAAGAACATGCCAATGTGAAAGTTAAAATGCTGCCACAGCATTGCAGAACTCACCCGCAATATTAATTTCCACTGTACCTTCACCGATAGTAGCACAGAGATCAAGCAGCTGAATCTTTAAAAACACAACGCCGTATGTTGCCAACGTTAACATAAAGGCTGCCGATTTCCTCCAAACGCATGCAGCTGTGAAGTGTCGGGAAGTGAATAGGCAAAGCCTTTGAGTTATAAAAACTACGTTATTTATTTTCAATAAGTATAAGTAATAATAAGGCTCACGAGCAGCCGGCAAGCAGCGTAGCTGTCAAGGAACAGCTGGCAAAGAAAACACAAGCATGCAATGACGTCACTTATATACAGTGCTGGAATTCCATTACACGTCATAAAGTAACCAGCATGCTTGTGGACAGTGGGGTGCAACCAACATTGTTTTGGCATAACTTTATACATACTGAGGGATCACAAAATCTCCCTTTATCAAACAGTAAAACTAAGTTGAATAGGTTAATACAATACATACTCTTTATACATGTTGGGTAAGCGTGAGATTCTTCCAGAGCTGGTACAAGTACCATCAAATAAATCACTACTGGATAATGTATTACCTCTGGGGTACCTGGGTTACTGATGTGGGAACGTCTTTTTACAAGCAACCTCTCTGTATTAAACTTCCTTTCAGGTTCTTGACCATTCTCCACTGTCAATTGTAAGGGTACAGATGAACTTCTACTTTCCGATACATTTCTTTGCATAGAAACAGAACTACATGAATCTCTGGGTGTCATATTGTGATTTAAATCAAAGGACTCAGAAGGTAACCACAAATAATCTTTTTCGGATTCAAAGCTACTCTTCATGGACTCTTCAACGAGTTCTCTTTGGCCCGGCTTCAGCTTGACCACGTCGCTCTTGCTTCCCCATCCCAACTTGTCGGAGAGAACAGAGCTATGAGTGACTTCCACAACCTCAGAGGGCGCCGTATACTTGGATTCCCCTTTTTGAACTTTGAACGTTTTTTTAACTATAACCCAATCACCTCTAGAGAAGACTTTGCTGATAGTTCTATGGATGTTATCATGATAAGCTTTAGATTTGAGCTGATGTTCCTGGATTCTTTCCTTAACTTTTAAGTTGTCATCAGTCATCTCCACCACACTGGATCCTCCTTTCGTAAAACAATTAAACTTTGGAGTAAGTAAAGT
Source organism: Lissotriton helveticus (assembly GCF_964261635.1). NCBI lineage: Eukaryota > Metazoa > Chordata > Amphibia > Caudata > Salamandridae > Lissotriton > Lissotriton helveticus. The sequence goes on from NC_136065.1 coordinate 340,147,875, forward strand.
TGAACCCTTTCTACCTCTCTTGAGGAAAACGTGGGAATATCCCGTAACACTATTTGTAGTGTTATAGTAAGCATTAACCTTTTCCTGTATGAATTCTTTCACTGGGAATTTTGAAGGAATAGCAAGTTGGATGCCTTCTTTCAAGAATCTGTTGACCCTTTCGACTTGTCCATTAGATTTTGGAGAATAAAAAGGAGTTTTTTCTTGTTTAATACTATGGCTTTCCAAAAACGAACCATTTTTTCTGAGGTGAGTTGTTTCCCGTTGTCAGACACCAAAGTACATGGAAGACCTTCTATAGCAAAATATTTTTCCAGGAATGCAATAACAGTAATGGTGTCTATGGATGCTACAAAATCAAAATACATCCACTTGCTATAGTAGTCACTAATATCTATCATAAATCTACAGTCATTTTCCAATAGGCTAAATGGGCCAACAAAATCTATAGCGATTTTGCTCCAAGGCATGTTAGGAATTGAAACTATTTGCATTTCATTGACCCGTGGTTTCCAGTGTTTATCTGATTTTAAATAAACTACGCACTTGTCTTCAAATAGGTCAACATCGGCATCCATTCCTGGCCTCCAATAATACATTTAAAAAAATGTTTTAGTAAGTGTTGAGCCCGGATGAGTTCTAGGAGAAAAATGTAAATTCATATACAATACTTATTTTATTTTCAACTTGGCAGTAAGCTTTAAGTTCAGAGGACACATTTCTTACTGGTGGCCAACTTCTTACAACATATTCTTTAACTTTATTCAACACTTGGTCTTTGCTGCTGATTTCTAACCATTCAGACTCACTACAAGACTGTTCTGTGTTTGTGACAATATCAACAGAAGCTACCACACATTCACTGTCTTATTCTATTTGAGGTTCTGAAGACATCAAAGGTAACCTTGACAAAAAGTCTGCACGGACATTGTCCTTGCCTGATTTATGTTTAATGGTGAAATTGTACTCTTGGAGTCTTGCAATTAGTCTAACTAACCTGGCAGAGGCCTGACCATTACCTCTACCGTAACCATCCATCATGAAAGTTAATGGTTTGTGGTCAGTAACCAATTGAAATTGCTTACCCCATAGGTACATTTTAAGTTTCTCAACAGCCCAAACGCAAGGTAGTGTTTCTCTTTCTATTATGCTGTAATGCCATTCTGAATCAAGCAAGCGCCTGGAAACGAAGGCCACAGTGTGAATTGAATTCTTAACTTTTTGAGTAAATATAACTCCAATACCTACTGAGCTAGCATCCACAGTTATTATTTTTTTAGCTTCAGCATCATACAGATGTAATGTTGGAGCATTTACAATAACATTTTTGATCTCTGAAAATGCTTACTCTTGGTCACAGGACCAGACACATTTTTCACCTTTGCGAAGAAGACACCGTAATGGTTCTACTTTGTCTGCATAGTTTTCTATAAATCTTGAGTAATATTCGCTGAGGCCCAAGAATGACATCAGAGAATCCTTGTTAAACAGGTTTTGGTGCATCTGAAATGGCTTCTACCAGATCTAGTTAGGTCTAATGCATTTACCACTAATAAAGTGTCCTAAATATTCTATTTCTTGCTGCAAAAATTTTCACTTGTCTTTTGCCACAGTCATACCTCTTTCATTGAGTTTGCGAAGTACAGTATCTAAAATACCATTGTGCTCTTCTAAAGTAGAAGCATGAATCAAAATACCGTCTTGGAATTTCTCGACAACTCTCACATCCTTGAGAATATTTTCCATCAGTTTTTGAAAAACACTTGCTGATGACGCTAATCTAAAAGGGAGTCTAATAAATCTGAAGGCTCCTAAAGGTGTAATGAATGTTGTAAAATCTTTAGACTCATCAGCAAGTTTCACCTGATGATAGGCCGACTTGAGGTCAATCAATGAAAAATACATAGATCCAGAGGTAGCGGCTAATATTTCCTTGATCTTAGGCAAGGGATGGCAATCCAAAACTATATTTTTATTCAAAGACCTCAAGTCGGCACATAGACGCAAATCCCCCTCTCTTTCTTAATAATCATAATTGAAGAAATCCATTCGAAGGAATCTGTTGGTTCAATACCTTCCTCTCCAAGTAACCTATCCAGCAATTTTTGGAAGTCTTTCTTAATGGACAAAGGTACTGCTCTTACCTTACGTTTGATAGGTATTGCATTCTTCTTTATCTTGATAGAATGTTCGTATCCTTTAACGCATCCTATTCGGTCTTCAAACAGTGAATTGATTTTTGCTTAGTACTGCATCTAAATTGTTATGATATGAAGAAGGGAAACAAAAATACTGCAAAATGTAAATAATCTAGGGCAACTTCAAATATAAAACTCTCAGAACATATCTGAATAAACAATAGTGACACTAATGATTAGAAAAGTACAAAAGTAATTTATTCAGATTTCATAATTGTTGTGATAGATATAAAAATAAAACACATAATCAATCTAGTCCTACAGAGCCCTGCAAATGTACAACATCCTAACTACACTCATTCATCACACATTCATACTACACTCTATTGATCATATTGATATACATGATCTATTTGAGAATCACAATTTAAATCGGAATTAATGTAGCAAAACACTTCAATGAACACATGATTATTAAGGTGGTTTCCAAAGTAGCTCTACGCACGTTTTGGCAGACCATTGCCTTCGGGAGTTCCACCACCAAATGTTGTGCTCAACTAAAAACGCTGCTGGTACACTTATGTTTGAATTTTGTGACATGGTGTTTTATGCACAGTAGTTTTCCTCAACTTTAATTTTGAATTACATTTTTGTGAATATGTGGAAGCAGAAATTATTGAAGAGTCAATGGTGTACCTCTTACCATGTAATTACGAATTATTGAACTGAATACTTTGAAATTTCTGTGCACATAAGTCAAATATTGTTTGTTGAAAACACATTTATTTCTTCACTACTTGTAGTAATTATCTTATGATAGAAATACAATATTTGAGTGAAATAATGTTTAAATATGATAATTGCGCTTAATACCTTGAAAACGCTGTCACCTTCAATTGTGCGTTGATACTGTGACGAACAAACTGAATCCCGTACGTTTGTAATGTGAATTGCCTGGTTTAAAGATGGAGTCACGCACGTCACGTTACGTGGCATGCGTCCGTAGACTCTAATGCTGCATACGTCACCTTGACAGTTACAGCTGTGAAGCGAAGCCTTAACGGGTTTCCCAACCGCCGACCTTCAACTGCCACACAAAAACTTCCACAGAAAGCTACGATAGATGAAATTGAATGCCGAAAGGATTAGAAAAATTAGTAAGTGACAAATTTTACATATTATGGAAAATGTAGTAACTTGCCTTGAAAATCATTTCAGCCGTCGTCAAATTCACGCCATCAATTTCACCCCGGTCTGTTGTGAGCCTGAAGAAAATATCCCCGTCCTCGTCGCCAAATTGAAGTGTCAGGAAGTGAATAGGCAAAGCCTTTGAGTTATAATAACGAAGTTGGTTATTTTAAATTAGTATAAGTAATAATAAGACCCACAAGCAGCCGGCAAGCAATGTGGCTGTCAAGGAACAGCTGGCAAAGAAAACACAAGCATGCAATTACGTCACTTATATACATTGCTGGAATTCCATTACACGTCACAAAGGAACCAGCATGTTTGTGGACAGTGGGGTGCAACCAACAGTGTTTTGGCATAACTTTATACATACTGAGGGATCACAACAAGCTGCTTCTCCCAATATCCATGTAATGTGCACAGAACAGATCAAATGCCCTGGCTGTTTGATAATATGCTCCAGCTGACTCAGCAAGCAGACTTTGTGTACACTTGCAGCAACTCCAAGGGCTTACACTACCTGTTAAAATCGTTTTTAGCTTATCAGGGTACCCAGGCAAGCAGGTTTGTTGGCATTACTATATAAAGTTCATTGATGCCAAGGCTCTCCAGGTGAAGGGAGGCACTGGTGGGGCTAGCCAGGGCGTTCCTTTTCCTTTAAATTCAGGTTCCTTAATTCCAATACCAATTCCAAATCTTTATTTCGATCATATGATCATAAAAGATGTACAAAATTTATCACATCAGTTAATAATCCGGAATATCAATATATCATTAATATAAAATGCATTAAGAATTAAGAAAATTAGTAAAAAGAGGTGCCGGTTAGTCAAGGGATGCCAGTTTGTCAAGAGTCTCCGACCCCCTTTAACAGTCTGATGCGAGCATACCACATTGCGGTTAAAAATGTTGCTATAGCGAACACAATTGGCGGGGATAAATCAGTCTTTAAAACTCTGTATGCAGGTAAAAATGTTCTAAAACCCAAGTTTTTGAGGAGGGGGACAAGCCAATGTTTCCTGCTTTTCCGGTAGGTACGACAGAAGAAAACGACATGCAAATCATTCTCCTTTGTATGGGCACATGCAGGGCACGTCTCTGTTGCAGGCCGACAGGACCATGCTTTGGTGAAAGACCCAAGAGGGAGGGTCCCATACCTCCACTGCAGGAATAGTTTTCTTGTTAGAGCTGGAGTCATGCCATCCAGAACGCTTTCAAGGTTATATGAGTCTTTAATTTTAATGAAGTGGTGTGTAAGGGATCCTTCACGAGTGCTATCCAGAGATCGAAGAAGCATATTATCGTAGTACGCTCTGGACCTCGCTTTCCTCGGAATCCTCATGCTTGTACTTTCCGGGTCTGACCATAGTTCTGGTAGTCCAAGGATCTCACAAGTACTCTTGATGTAATTTAACCAAGGCGTCTTGGTGCCATTGGGCAGGGATAAAAATTCCTGAAGCTCGGCTCTGTAAGTGGTGAGGTCTTGACTGCTCCAAAGACGACGCCAAAAGATTAATGGTTTAAGCCCTAGTTCCTCCGTAATGGGCCTCAGACCCAGGTCCAGTCTCAGGGGCAGGAGAGGAGTACTTAGGGGGAGGGATGTCAGCTGCCTGAGGAATTTATTTTCTATGGTCAGCAAGTTATGCAACGGAATATAGCCCCATAACTCTCCCCCATAAATAACTCCCCCCCTCGCCTGGGCTTTGTAAATTTGGATTGCAGGGCTGAGTGGGCGATATGATGACTTACTCGCGATTCTCATAATACCTCCCGCCCTCTGGGCCAATTTCATGTTTGCTTTTGACCGGTGTGCCCCCCACGTTAGATTTTGGTTTAGGGTTATCCCCAGATACTCAATTGTGTAAACCCTTTCCAAGCGCACTGTACCAAGTAATGGGTTAGGGCAGCGTTTCCCAAACTGTGGGCCGCGGACCCCCAGGGGTCCGTGAGACATTCCCAGGGGTCCGCAGGAGGAACATGTTTAGAGAGAGCGCTAAACATCTGTGTGAAGGGGTCTGTCAGTCTCTCTAGTGGTTGAATAAAGCTAAGGCATTTAGCACAGAATGCTACATGAACAAGTGGACTAGAACGAGAAGCAGCTTGCACACTCCACCCCTCCCCCTGAAAACTGAGACCCGATCTTTGCCAGGGAAGCACTGGAAGACAGTTCGAACTTTAACCCATTTTGGTGTGCGTGTCACGTGGGCTCGCCCCTGGTCCAGCGGCAACATGGCAGATGAATAGCACCAGGTGAAAACACGGCACATTTGACTTCCAGCCTTTGTGAACTAAAAGGCCTCGCAACTATGTGATGCACCATCGAGGTTTTTATCAGTTATGTCAGGGATAGGATAAACGGGTCGCCATGCGGGTAATCACTGGTGCAGCTCCTAAAATCCTTGCATCCTGTGTAATATCTGCTTTTACATCTTTAAACCAAGGTGAAAGCAAAGTGGTCGTCGTTGTCACATTAGGGAAGTCAGGAGCTTTATTTCGTTTTAATGTTGTGTATGGACGGAAGCTGCTGCTTGTTAAAGGCATTCTGGCCATTCAGTGTAGGGCTAGGCCAAAGTTACATTCTTAATGGAAAACTGAAGGAGAACTCCTTCGTCTCCTTCGTCCCTATGAATGGTAATTAACACCATCGCTTCCCAAGTTGAGGGCACTGCCTGCTTCACTGGAGAATGGTTGCATCTTGCTGTCTTTTGCCCACAGTTTGCACACTGTCTGCAGGGGATTTTTAAATCGACTTAAACAGTGCACAGACCTCAGGACTCTAGGTACAATAAGGTCTTAATGAGTACAGTAATGTAAGATTTAAAAAAACCGGAAAAGAAAAAAACGAGTGGCGCAGAAGGGCACAAAAACGAGTGGAACAGAGGGCAGAAGGGCACATAAAACGAGGGAAAAAGTAGTGGAACAGAGGGTAAAAAGGCACAAAAACGAGTGGAACAAAAGAAAAGTGGAACAGAGTGCAAAAAGGCACAAAGAACGAGTGGAACAGAGGGCAGAAAGGCACAAAAAACGAGGGGAAAACGAGTGAAACAGAAGGCAAAAGGCGCACAAAAACAAGTGGCACAGAGGGCAGACGGGCACAAAAAAACGAATAGCACAGAGGCAAAATACAGAATACAGAAATATATGGGCAGCTAAGAACAGAAGGCAGAATGGGCAGAGAGGCACGGGGGCAGCGAGGGGAACAGAAGGGAAAATGGGGCAGAGACACGGGGCAACGAGGGGTACAGAAGGAAAGAACGGGCAGAGAGGGCGGGGAACAGAGGGAAGAAAAAGGGGCACGGACCCCGTACAGGCAGCAGGGGAAGACAGACAACAGCAGTCACAAACAATAATAAAAGCAATAAAGCATTGAAAGGCACATGTGTATAGGTTACCGTTACTTGGCAGGCTGGTAAAAATAGATGCAGCCAGGATCAGCAGTAGGATTTTCGTGCTGCAGTCTGATTGCTCACTTTCCACAAACCCTTGGGTGAATTATGTGTGCTGTCAAGCTTTCATATTCAGACATATCAAGCTCTTATTCTGTGTAGCCTTTGCAGTTTGTTGTTGGCAAGGGACGGGTCAGTGGGCATCCTAACAGGAGCGGGTCATGTCAGGTGCCACGCAAGGCCTATCTGAAATATGCCTTAACTGCACTGCTCACCCCTTGGTGGTAAAATGTTGTTTTGCTGTCTGTGACTAAAGATTATGCCTAACGGGTTTATGGTAATTGGCATAGCATTGTTCCATGATCTCACTGAAATATGCCTCATGTGCAGATACCTTCCTGCCATCTCTTGCACTTCCATGATGAACTCCTAATGTAGACCTTGAATTTGCTCTGTACACTGGACTCATCGCTTTGTGCACTATCTTGTTAGAATTTTCACAATATTCGTTGCTCCTTGGGGCATGTCTTTATTATAAGATGCTTCATAATTGTATTATATTTTAGACCTTCTTAAACTGTGAATAGGTAAAAATGCTAATAATTCACAATCATTCAACCTGTTGCTGTAAGGAAGGGTCACCACTCCAAGGCTCTGGAAGGAGAATGTAGAGGTGCTGCTATGGCTGAGAGCAGGAGACTTGTAACACTAAATAATACACTGCTAAATGCATACATGTCCATGCCAATAGACCCAATTCAGGCGGTCTCCCTCTTGAAATTGCCTCTGCTTCAAAAGGTGTTTTTAAAAAGAAATTTAAATTGTGAAAATTGCTTGGGGGTCCCCGGCTTCTAGTAGTGATTTAGTGGGGGTCCTCAGGAGTCAAAAGTTTGGGAACCACTGGGTTAGGTCGTTTGAAGGGCATAGGGTTTAGGATCATAAATTTAGTTTTCTGCGGGTTGATTTCAAGTCCCCTTTCTGTACAAAATTCCAGAAAACCATCAAGCACCCGCTGCATGCCCATCGGGGATTTGGACAGCAGCAGGGTGTCATCCGCAAACATAATTGCGGGCACCCTGCTGCCGTTCAATTTTGGGGCGTCAGTGTCGGCAATCCTTGTCAGGTGCGCGATTACCCCGTTCACAAAGAGGCAGAACAGGGTCGGTGCGAGCACACAACCCTGTCTCACCCCTCTGCGAACGGGGAATCTTTCAGTTAAATTACCGGATCTCCCGCACCTGACACGGGCAAAATTATTTTGGTGCAATTTCATCAGGATTGCAAGGATGTCTTTCGGGACGCCTAACTCCTCCATTACCCTCCACAATTTTGATCTTGGCACCAGATTGAAGGCGGCACGTAAATCCACAAAAACCGTGTACAAAGTGCCGCCCTCGATCAGTGCAGTCCTCCAGTAAATAACTTAATTCCAGTTTCTCCAGCATGTTCATAAACAGTCTTTCTTTCTTAACACATAGGTTGTTTCCTCAAATCATTTGCCAGTGTTGTAATGGGTAAAATAAATCTATGTAGCCGTAGAGTAGGTTTGTAGCAGATGAAATTATTAAACTAAGTCACAAGGTAAGTACCAGGTAAGTAGGTAATTAAGTAGATGATAGTAGATAGCCCCACTAGGAGCAGCCTCCCTGCTGCTCACCCCGTACACACCAACTGACACTCAGCACATCACCAGGCACCCATACTTCTGTGTTATCACCAAGCAATCAGTATTGCACCCATCACTAAGCACTCCAGCACTCACCCTGGTTGAGCAGTAGGGAAGGTGAGCTAAGGAAAAGGTATGGCAACACTTAAGTCACAACATAGTACCTGGGTGGCGCACTTTTTTTTAACACTTGTGGTAAAGTGTACCATGTATAGCACATTGGGCAACTAACATTGTGCATTACTCAATGTGATTTTAAGGCGTATTTAGAGGGCGTATTGGGATAATCCACTAAAGAAGGGGGCAAAGGAAGAGTGAAAGAGAAAGAACAAGAATGGGTGTAAGAAGAAATGCAGGAAGAAAACAACACTAAGGCCCAGATGTAGGTAATAGCAATTTACCGAATGGTAAATACCGAATTTTACCGATTCCGTATTCACTATTCGGTAATTGCTATGTAGATAAAAAATTCGGTAAAAATACCGAATCGGTATGATTCGGAATTTACCGATTCTGTAATTACAGAATCGGTATTTGCCATTGATTCCTATGGGCCTTGAAGCCCATAGGATTCAATGGCAGATACCGATTCGGTAATTACCGAATCAGTAAAAATACCGATTTTACAAGGGGGACAGGGTGTCACTTTGACACCCTGTTGCACCCCTGTTTCTGGGTTGTGTGCCATGTGACACGCAGACTTGCCCTTAGGGCATGTCTGTGTGCCACATGGCACAGGTGTACATGCACAGATGTGCATGTACACAGGAAATCGTTATTTACCATGGAATAGTATTCCATGGTAAATAACGATTCGGTAAGGGCCTGTGGCACTGAATACAGTGCCACCTACATATTGATTTACAGAATCTGTAATTTTACCGATTCAGTATTTTACCGACTCTGTATATTTACCGAATCGGTAAAATTACCGATTCTGTAAATTAATAGCCCCCCTACATGTCAATTCCCAATTACCGGTCGGTAACGGCCGAAATCGTCTGTTACCGACCGGTAATTGGCGAGCTACATCTGGCCCTAAGTAAATAAAAAAAGAAGAATATTAGGGTGGGATTGTGTGTTAGAATACCGTTAGCAAAACAGAATTGCCTTGAAAATATATATCTATGATATTTACTACCATAATCTTGTAAAAGTAAATATAACCATGCACATAAGTATAGATTTACTCTTTTTAACTCCACGTGCTCATACATGGACATTACATATATTGTCAAGATGTATACAGCAGGCCAGGAGTTATGATCTTGCATGGCCAACTGATCATTTCGAGGTCAATACATTTAGTGCATTTAATTTGGGTAACTAGGGCTCTTGTTCGTAGAGATGGAAAACTGCTGAATGAAGTATTACTAAAAGGTTGTGTGGGTGATTGCCACATGATGATTGCAACTTAAGAAGCTCCAGGTGCCAGCGTTCCATACATATTTTTATTGGTGTTTTGGAAAAAAAACGGAAAATTGTAAACATGTCAAACTCTACATTAAATCAAATGATGCCACTGCTTGACGTGATAAGGAGTAAACCAATGATAGAGAGGATATCATCATCATCATCAAAACTTTATTTTGACATTGCATGTCATAAAAGCAATTTAAAATATAACTATTTAAAAATATAAAATATCATGCAAACGTATATACATCTGAATCGTGCTCCAATACAACAAACATAGTTCTACCGTTCACAGTAGGACCAGCTAGATTCCATTACAAATTCCTAATGATGTAAAGGACAATGCATTGATCCTTGATCTTATGATCCACATCCATCCCAGGAACTTAGCAACAGAAATTGCCTACTGCAAGGATGGATCTGAGCGCAGCAATCTCAAAGCAACACTGCAATAGAGTAGATATAGCTGGCTCCTGATATGTAACTCTGTGGTGAGGGTCCTAACCCAGGTTCTTGCAGTTCCACTAACCTACACAGCAGAGCATAGAAAACAAAGCTTCAAACAGCGCTGAGTAGTTTCTACAACTTCTACATGCAAATAAAAATGCCAGAACCTAAAAATACAGGGGCAGATTACGATGGAGGATTTTCCGCATTCCTCCGGGCCGGCGGAAGCCACCGCCGGCCTGGAGGATGCGGAAAATCCTCTGCGGACCCACCAAAGACCCACCGCCACATTAGGATGGCTGGTGAGTCCTGGTTTAAGTCCGCCGCGGAAAAGGCCTAATATGGTGGCAGTGTCTCTCAGACACCGCCAGACATATTAGGATGGCTGTGAAAACATGCTTTTCCGCGGCGGCTTCTCTGCCGAGGAAAAGCATGTGGATCTTCACCTCGGGGGCCCATAGCGGGCCCCCCTGGGTGAAGAGGGGGTGGGGGTGCACATGGGGGGTACCTATGGTACCCCCCTGCATTTGTATGCAGAAATCGGCAGGCACCGTGCGGTGCCTTCCGCTTTCTGCATACAAATGCAATGTATGCATTTGTAACATTGCGGCGGGTGCAGCTTGAAGCCTCACCCGCCGCAATGTTACAAATGGAGGATGTGACCGCCAGGGTGGCGGTCACTTCCTAATTGGACAGGAGGGAACTCCGCATGCCCATGCAGAGGTTCCCTCCTCCTCTGTGATCGCGGACGGACTCAAGTCCGTCCGCGATCATAATGGGCCCCTAAATGTGCTGTTAATGATGAAATTACTGCACGGATACATAAAACATTTTTAAAAAACAAGCAATGTATATCCTTAAATCATTGACCTGTTCCTTAATAGAATGGAAGTAGACGATGACAAAGTTGGGGATTTCAAGTAACAAATGATTATGCCTTAGGGGGTTATGGAAGCAGAGACAGGAAGGTACAGTACTGTCCAGGCATCACAATTGTGCATAGCACATAAAATAGTTTTAGTCAAGCCCTCGTTTATTTGATGTGGGTGTAACCTGCATCTACTGTCTAAATCCCAGTAGGGAAAACTCATATAATAGATGGAGTACTGTTTGATTATGTCAACTATTTCTCCACCATCTGTCTCATGTGGAGCCCTCTGAGGCTCACAACTAATTCTACACCTACTGCATCCCTATTACAAGCTGGGTGGAGTAGTACTCTTGATGGCATACTGATACGCCTAGGTATAACTGGTCTGGTGTTCTTAGAACCGTTTGTCATGGATATGTGAAAACTAGGCCTGAAAAGGCTGAAAATACAGCCGGTAAAATCACTTGAGGCTCATAGCGCAGATTGACACATGTCCCGACACCTACTGCTCCTCTCCTCCCTCACTAGAGAACACACAATGCTCTCCTCTGCCTGACGCAGCCGCCCCTACCCTCTGATGCCATTACCACCCACCACCCCAGACCGGCTCTCCACTCTGTGACAGCGCATACGGATTTGGACCTGGTAGTACAGGTCTCCATGTTATTCCTCATTCCGCAGATAACAACTCTAAATAGCTTGGTTTATGTGCAGGATGCCGGTGGAAATGTTATTTCCAACCACATGGTATCCTTGCACATAACTCCAACAACTTCATAATCAGGGCCTTACTTTCCCCTGCCACAGACCGTTCATGCTATTCACCTTGCCCATTGGTCTACCACTGTTTAATTTTGCCTGTCTTTGGGTATTTTCGATCTTGTTTCCCCTACGTTGCTGTATAGACCAAGGCCCATATTTACTTGCAGTTTCCTTCCATTTTGTGTTGCAGCCCCGGGGGAAATTCCATTTTGACATTTACAAAGCCACGCAAAGTCTATTTGTATGATTTAGTAAATACAAAGCAATGCAACACATATGGCTGTCTTGCGTTAATGTGCCTTGGGTAGGCGTAATATGGGTAGAGCATGGGTGTTCCCATGCACCCACCCATGTATTTTGAGACAAACACACATTACAAAGACTTGTAAATCTGGGTTTGCCCCAAAATGGTGTGCCTACTTGACAGTAGCATAATTAAGAGAAAATGTTTCTTTTCCCCTTGGTACTTCTTCTTTACATGTGTCCATGAAGAGTTGGGAACCAGCTATATATCGTACATGGTGGTGGTTAGACCACTACTATGTTGGGTAAAGATCTGGGCAAATTAGGAGACGGCCTTTAGCAGGCTGGTGATTTAAGACTGTCTTTCTCTCAAACATGGGGTTAAAATTCCTTTGCTAGGGTATTTGAATAAGTCCTTTGCTAAAATGGGGCGTGCAGACTTCTTTAAAAATCCAGCTAATATGAGTACCCAGGAAAAGATAATTGTCAAGGAATGATTTATTATGTACTCTAAGAGGGAGAGGGAGGACAGAGAGGTCATTAAGTCTTCGGTGAAAGAATATTTAGTAATCAAGTCTACCGAGGGCATTGAACCTTACTTGTCTCTCACATGCAGGGCCCACCACAGATTTTTAATCACACGTTTTAGGTTAAATCTTTTTCAGCATCTACTGGCGGTGCCGGCAGGCTTCACAGCGACCATAGAACAGAAAGGATGCTGCGGCTGGGCAATAGGTCTCCGCAGGATACCCTACATTTTGTTCTGTTTTGCCTGTATTATGTATACCCTAGAAAATATTTCCTGAAGGGTCTTTTAAAGAAAGCCAGATTCAGGCAGGCTCGTGTTGCTTTGGCATTTTTAAAACTGGCACCAGATCCATTCACCTTTTTCAGTATCACAATTTTTTAAAGATCTGCTTTTAGATTAAGGGTTTCCGGGGACGGTTGACCTTAATAAATTACTTTCTTGCCTTTCATACCTTGTCATTTTGTAATAAGTATCTTATAGTATTTTAGATTTTATTGTGTCATTTATGAACTATTTCCTCGCTCATAAAACTGAATTTACTGGTTGATACATGTTTATCAGTTTAAAATGTAGGTAGGGCTACAGTTTTTTTTGTTTTTTTTCGAAAATCCTTTACAGTAACAAAATATGATGACTATGATAAAATGGTATTCTGTAAGAATTTTCCAAAAAGCTGCATATTTCAAATGTTATGTTTTTATTATATATGAATTGTATCTTTTATGGTATTTTTTATATGCCGAATAAAGATTTTCAAATGGAAAATACATGTGTACTGCATTTTACAGCACACATAGAAAGAGGCCCTTGCCTCTGGGGATTGTTTGTGTGAAGGAAGGAATCACTTCCTGCACAAAAACAATCCTTCCGTAACGTAGGCACAAAGGTAGTCACGAGTGCACCTGCGCATAGGGGCTGAACAGTGCCATATCTAGGTAAATATGGTGCTGTTCAGCTCTCTCCTTTCCCCGCAAGGTAGCGCATCAACTTGCCTTTCTGCGCTCCATTGTGTGAGCTAGTAAAAAATATGCCCCTTAGTGTTTTAGTATAGATTAGATTTTAGTGTAACAAGGAGTTAGTTAGACTTTATCCATAAAGTACTTTGATAGAGTAATGAAGTATGGGCCAACCAGTTCCTGCTAGTGCCTAAAACCTTAGCTATCAAGGATTGCTTTAAGTCACGGTTCATCCGCTCCACAACTGAATTGCCCTTGGGCCTGAATGGAGACGGAAATTTGACTTGGACCCCCAAAGATCCAATGGCTTCCTTGTACGCCTTAGAGGCGAACGCTGGACCCTGGTCAGAATGGAAGGCACCACACGCAAAAATTCCCACAAAGACTCGCAAATCCCTGATGACAGTATTGAAGTATGGAGGTATGTAATGATTTATTTTTATGAACGTTACTAACGTCTGGTGGGGGCTTTGAACTGTTTTGAAATTTGATGAATTTGTATATTCTGACAGATGGGGTAATTTGTTTTTATAACTGATTGCACTAAATTAATCCTGAATTAAGTTAGCATATTCCCTTCTTTTTGTCCACTAGCCTTTCTGTGTCTCCATTTGAGCCATGTGTTTACAAATATATCAAGCCATTGCCCACTCCTTCAATCTCCTTTCTTGTCTCATTCTGCCATGTGCCCAGATACTTCAGAACTGCATCAGTAATCCATCTGCTCAAACAAATGTTGACCAATACTTCATCTTCATCTAAACTGAGCAAAATGAGAGGGTGGTGGATGGGGGCATAGGGAACACACAGGGGAAGGAGGGAGGTGTTGGAGGAAGATACAAGAAAATTGTAGAATGATATCAAGGAGCGCCTGGCGGCGGAAGGAGTGCGGGGGCAAGATATGTGGAGGGTGGGGAACAAGCGAATAAGACTCGATCTCAAATAAGAGTAAGTGTACTGGACTACACCACACAAAACAGGTGGAGTAACACTGAGTATATTGAGATACTAGGGGTAAATTTACAGAAAGGAAATTTAGCATAGGACTCCGATAGTCCTGATGAATGGCGGTGGAGACACGGATTATGGCAGAAACATGTTGAACTCTATACAGGACGGAGGTCTTATTACCAGGTGAATAAGGGAGGAGTGAGAGTGTGGAAACAATGACTCAAAGAGCAAGACACACAGGAATGAGCCAGCAGGAGCAGACGGAGAGGTCTCTAGTTGTAAAGAAACCCCCCTTGAAGTTCAATGCAGTAACTGCATTGGAGATAAAAAGAAATACTGTAACACACAACAGCATCCAGCGATAGAGACATACTCCTCCAGGCTGAGCCAAGATGTGATTGACAAAGTCTCAAGTCAATGGATGAAGCACTTGGTTAAAAATCCAATAGTTGAAGAGGCGGACACAAATCCCAAGCTGCCCATTTTATAAACAAAAGGCCTGTATGATAGCTGTGCGGTCAACCCAGGCCTAAACAGTATGAGACTTCACACAAGGTAAGGGGGAGAAGGAATATGCCTTACTTTACCCTCCTCAAAGTCCATATCTACACACAAAAGAAAGTAAGGTATCTTAAAGCCGCAATTTTTATCAAGTTGCAATTTATTCAACAGTGTAGCAAAAGCACCTTCACTTTGGAAAACCTGCCCTCACCCACAATGTGCTGTGGCATGCTTCATCATAGGGCTGCTGCAAACGCCTCAGGGCAGACCAACGCTTGAGGCGGAGCAATAGGGTGGGGTAGACAATACAAACAAATAGAAAAGGAAAAGAAAGGATCCAAAAAAAGTGCAGACAGTGAATCTTAAAACTAAGGGATATCCTAATAACACTTTTATTCCTGGATTCCCTTGTCAGGATTAAAAAGGGTAATTTATACCCCCGGATGGTGGTGAAGTGAGTATATTATGCACTCTACACCCCTCCGTTATGCATAGAGTTCAACATGTTTCTGCCGGAGTCCGTGTCTCCACCGCCATTCATCAGGACTATCGGAGCCCTATGCTAAATTTCCTTTCTGTAAATTTACCCCTAGTATCTCAATATACTCAGTGTTACTCCACCTGTTTTGTGTGGTGTAGTCCAGTACACTTACTCTTATTTGAGATCGAGTTTATTGAATCGATTGCTAGAAGCGGCACGGGAGCAGAGGGCAACCCCTGTAGTCACACATTCATCAAGGATGGTACGCCGCCTCCAATTTGGTCTCTCCTGGTGCCATGCATTGTTAGGCCTGGCATGCATGTGTGTAGGAGACAATGTGAGAAATAGCACATTTTTATTTAGCTTTAGTAAGGTGGGTGCATTCTTCTGAAGCAATGGAGAAGAAGTGGGTTGAATTAATGCCTTAGGTCATGGAGTTGGAAAGTGGGTGACTAATGTCAGTTGTCGATTGATCAGACACTAGGAGAAGAACAACATAGTGCAAGCCACGGGTCTCAGATTAATAAAAGGTGTGAAGAGAGAGCTGTAAGTGCATAAGAAGAGGTGGTAAGGAGTTTATGTGGTCCCTACTTCTTCTACTTACGTTTTGGAAGTCGGCTTGACAGGGAAATGCAATTATTTTGTAGTAAGATGGATCCTAGGGTTTCGTTTCAGTATAAGAAGTTAGTCTGTTGTCTCAGAGATGTTTCCTGAGAGGGTTCCCTCGACTAAGCTGCAGATTGAGAAGTGAAGTGGTGTCGCAGGCGCTTTTTGGGAAACCAGCTCTAGTCAATAAGGGACACACGGAGTAGGGGGCATGGGGAGAAGAACACCACCTGTGAAGGATTTTTCTGGTTACCCTGAATATCAACCGATCTAATGCGTTGTTAGTTTAAAGTTGATTGGTTAAAAGGGAATGATGACAAGACGGACGGCAGCCTGTGCTTAAGTGGGTTTGGTGTTAGGACCGGCGGTTAACAAAAAAAATGGAAGGTTGGAGGCCTTATTTCATGCACTGAGCCGCAAGGCGCGAAATTCATGTCGGGTACGAGGGTAAATGTTCAATGAGGGTAGATTGATTTGTTTCTTTGAGGAGGAAGGTGCAAATTAATAAAATGTGTTTGTTTACTGTAATCAACGTTTGTAAGGCCCGAAGACGTGGAATTCGTAACCTCAGTTTCTTGGGGTGAGTGTGTCTGCCCTTCACCACAATATCCAGAACGGTAATCTGGTATCTTCCGTTTTCTGTGTATGTACATCTAACTCTTTCTCTCTCTCTCTCTCTCTTTCTATATATATATCTCTGTATATATATATATATATATACACATATATATATATATATATACATATATGTATATATATATATATGTATATATACACACTCACAAACACACTCTCTCTCTCTCTCTCTCGCTATATATATATATATATATATATATATATGTGTGTGTATATACACACACACACACACACTCTCTCTCTCTCGCTCTCGCCAATAACCCCCTTTAAAGTCTCATATTTTCTTTGGAAATTCCAACAGGCAGGTGGAGGTGAATACTGTTTGGGAAAGGTTCAAGGCCTGAATATGGGTGTAGACGCTCATACCGGATTACACGAGTGCTATGTCAGCCCCGCCAAGATTCAACATGCCACTGTGTACACACCTGGATGCACACTGGCCATTGTTGAGGGACATTATCGTAATGCTTCAGGCACCTGTTCCATGCAGCAGGTGTCTGAAGCTTGTTCTCTGAACATTCTGCAAAGTGCATGCAGAAAGCAACATAATACCTGAATGGGATGTAATCCTGTGATCCTTTACAAAACCGGTTGGTCCTGTTGCGGTAAGAGGGTGTATCTTTCTATGAAGTTAGAAACACATCTTTTTAAAATAGGACCTAAATGTTTGGTACACACGACACAGACCCAGCCTATATATAGTTCAATGCTAATTGGATGAGTGACATTTAAACAATACCTTGATGGACAACCAAAAGTAATGCTTACGTACAAATCATACATCACAAATTAAAGAATTCTTCATACATCACAAATTAAAGAATTCTTCATACTTAAATGATATGTGATAATATTCAACTCAAGGGTGCTCATTCTTATAAACTTAGATGAAAACTTAAGTTAGCTTGGTTAGAATTCGAACCTGTTTTCTGTATGTTATCCAGGGATATCTGCGGGAGTTAGCCAAGCCATTGAGCTACCTTACTACCCTGAGAGTTGGGGTATTGTAGATTTCTCCTCTTTCCACAGGCATGCTTTGGAGAAATATCATCCTTCACAACACATAGGAAGTATAATTTTGTGGATAGAAAGTTGCGAAAAATATGTGGGAAGATTTCCGCCTGGATTAGCGGAGATGGGCGCTGATTCATATTGAATTCCAGGGCAATTTCTTTATAAATAAATCACAAAGAAATATCTTTATATTTTTCTGAGCTCATGGTCTGATGTTTTGGGACTCCGACCAACCTTCTGTGTGAGGATTGGAAGTAGAGCTGGATTGAGTACCTAAAATATTGTGTACACCTGAGACAGAAGGACTGTTTCTGCGCCGGTTCTGTAGTTGGTGGTTGCTCTTGGGAGTTCTCACATTTCTGATTCATTTCCCCCGCAGGGGCACCCCAGAGCTGGCACCCACGACTGAGCACCCTTCACACCCCCAGAACACTCATCGGCTTCCTGAAACCTGCGCCTCAAGGAGGTCGAACCCAGGTACACAAGGGAAGTTTAGAGGCCAGAAACAGATCTACTCTGAGGTAACTGATTGAGCACGCATGGAGTACCTGTCTGACGTAGCCTACCCTCACTAGCCCCCATATTCATCAAAGTCCTGTTTTGCGAGTCCTTAATAGCGAATATTAAGGAATCGCTATTAAAGACTCGCAAAACAGGATGCATGTAGAAATCGCAATATTTTTTGCGATTTCTACTGCTTCCTTATTTGCGATTCGCTAATTGCTAATCGCAAATAAGGAATGGCTTTCCCATTCATTCCTATTGGCCTAAAGGCCCATAGGAATGAATGGGGAGTCATTCCTTATTTGTGATTAGCAATTAGCGAATAAGGAAGCGATTTCAAGGGTGCCAGGGTGTCCAAAGGACACCCTGTAGCACCCCTGAAATGGTAATGTACACTGGTGTTGCGCACACACATGTCCAAAGGACATGTGTGTGTGTAACATACAACTTAGAAAAATGCACTAAAGTGCATTTTTCTAAGTTTTCGCTATTTACCACGTAGTTAGACTTCGCGGTAAATAGCAGCCCCAGATTGCGAATTCGCAATTTTAAAATGGTACATGAATTGCATTTAAGGAATCTCAAATTGAGATTCCTTAAATGCAATTATTCGCAATTTAGCGATTTCTAGATTTGCGATTTTTGCATTTGGGATGATGAATCCCAAATGCAAAAATAGTGCTCGCAAAGGGCCAGATTCTCAGAATCTGGCCCTTTGCGAGCCGATTTTGGCTCGATAAATCTGGCTGATAATTCTTAGTTAGCAATCACCCTAGTTGAATATTAAAGTTTTGAAAACAGACCTGTTCTCTATCTGCTTCAAAAACAGCTAAAACCCCTAACAAAGTAGTGAAACCGCTCAGCGACACAATATGGCTGCACTCTTATATGCTGAGTAGCCAGCGCAGAGCATGCACAGTGACGCACATGTGCTGCAGACCATGGTACACATACTAGACTGCCATCAGCTCAACGGCAAAGTTTATTAATGTCATCGTACAGCGGGTTTGCATGGATGGACTCCTTGCTCCAAACCCTATCTCCACTCTGAATAGCAGTTAGAGTAGAATCTGCCCCCATAGGGCTCCCTCACCACCTGTGAGAAGTGTGAGGGGGGGGGGGCATGGTGGTGATTTACTTTTTGACCCAGTGATGCTCTTGGGGGTGGCAGCATGTAGGACGTCCACCACTGGGGTGCTCTGGACAGATGCCACGGGCCACAGCCGCGAGTTGCATTTATTGGTCAGTTTAGGCTTCAGGGGTTTGGTTAGTTGACAGTTAGGGACACTCAGCATGCCATATGCACATTGCTAGGTGCGCTGCGGTTCTGGTAGCTTAGGTGCTGATATCTCGTGGTTGGCAGTTTCTCCTGGTCAGGTTCAGGCGCAGGGTGAGTTTGTTGGGGTAGTATATGCTGTGCAAGCCAATAGGCTGCTGTGAGGGAGGCCTTGAGAGATTGTGCGACACACGTCAGGATGACTTCATTAAGAATGGAGTATTGTTGCAAGCATGAGTTCGCCTGACAATGCAGAATAAAGAGGCAACAAGTCTAAGTGTAGAACAAAAAGTTGAATAAATTCAGAGAAAGAAATAAAGAAACTGTAATTGTATTGATATAGAGCTTACTACACCTGACGAGATGTCAAAGCATTTTTTCACGAGCACCACACTACTCCAGAACCCAAAAAAGATTAGTGGTGAGTTAGTGTAGGGAAATATGAATTAATTGAGCGGTGGACATGTGAGACTGTTAGTTGAATTGAAAATGATAATGGTGGGATAGAAGAGGGAAGGGTCCAGAAAGTATTTACTTGGAGATCATAGTAGTAGTTGGAGGTTTAGGGCGAGTAAAGGAGAGATGGAGGGGGAAAGAGCCTCTAGAAGTGGATTGAGGAGAAAAATGAGGTCTCGGTGAGTGTAAGGAGGGCTACATGATGGAAGGATTTAGAAAAAGTTGTTTGAAAGATCTGAATAGTAAAATGAGGTTTGACGTGATGCAAGGAGGGATAGAGGAGGGAAGAGTCTAGAAGGGGTTATTTTGGAGATCATAGTAGTAGAATGAGGTTTGGGATGAGTAAGTGAGCGGAGGTAGAGGATTTATCAAGAGAGGTAAATGGGTGAGATATAGGGTAGTATATTGGAGAGGGTCAAAATATTATTTTTAGTTTTTTTGGTTTACACTAGGAGTAAAGTAATAAATATATGGATACATGAGTACATGGAAGGTATATATGTGTATGGAAAGAATTATATCAATATTTAATTTGTAATTAGTAAACTCAGACAGTCAAGTGTTGCTGAACTTTAGGCTTATTTATTTGTGTTCTTTGATTTTTGTATTTTCTTTTCTTTCAATAGTAAAGTAATTGTAGATAAATAGTACGATAAAATGTACATATTGTAACAGATAAATAAACAAAGAAGCATAAGCATCAAATCAGATAATTTATATGAAAACTATGCAGTGACCTATATACATGTTAAGCATATAATAATATAACCATTAGTAATATGTACATATGTTAAGCAGACCTAAAGAGAATCTATATATTCATAAACATAATTATTATATCCATTTATACAAAGGAATACACATATCTAGAAACCTACATATAATCAAATTAAATGTGTATATACACAGGGCAAGCTGTACTTTCATTTGTGAGTATGGTGGTTATGGAAGGAACAGCCAACTCTTGAGTAGTCTTCTGAAGATAAGATTGTTTTTTTTATAAATGATCTTAATTGAATTTTGACATTAAGCAACTGTGAACAACACATATGAGGATATTAAATTACAATGGGGTAACCCAAAAATAACTGAAGGACCTGGGTAAATTGTGATACGCTATAGCAATGGCCAAATCGTAGAGAACAGCAAAAAGGAAAAAGCCAAGCAAATTAATTTATCCTATTTTCATTTATCCAAAACAACCTCCTCTACTCTGAGGAAGGGGGAAATATTGCTTCTATCAGTATGGCAGAGCGCATATATCAATATCAACTCTTATCACATACAAAGAGGTTAATGCATAAATGTTTATATGAAAACCAATAGCATAAATACATTATTTTCAAACGAGAGAAAAAAGTGCTCAAAAGGAGTGGCAGTGGTTGGAATTCCAACAGAGAAAGGAAGGAGGAAATAGATCTCTCACATATATCATAATCATTGCAGAGAAGCCTGTCCATTACATTTATTATACACCATAAATGTGATCTCATTGATAAAGGGTAATCGATTCAATCTTAATTGCCCCTATGTGGACCAAGTATCCAATCCAGGGTGTGTAATTTATGACGCTTCGGAGGCAGTCATACAGGCAGGGGCCTGTTTTGAACCCTGTCGTACCTGTCCTAGTATGCGTAGTAAAGACAGCATCGGGTACGAGGGGTGGAAGAGCGCGTAACTCTGCTGCTAAGAGAAGGCATGCGGCTAGCCCTGCCTTTGGTGAACGTGGTGAGGCGGTTGTGCTGGCAGCTAGTGTCAGAGTGATATTGATGGGGAACAAGCAACCAGGCTGAAATGTAGGACGTCCTGTTAACTGAGCAGGAAAGAATAGATTTATTTGAAACTGAGACAGATACAGTGGTTGACGTATTGGTAGTAAGAAAGGCAGATCAACTAAAAAATATAATGCTTTGACCCAATGGGTTTCTACTGTGAAGCAACGAGATAAGCTTCCCTGGAAGGGATCAGATTTCATTAAGGGTGCAAAATTGACAGAGGACAAGCAGAAGCTCAGGGTGGAGAAGCCTGGGAAATGGGTATGGATTATGGCTAAAAAAGGGAGTGGGGGAGGGGGAAAGAGTGTTTATAGCAACAGGGAAGAGGACTACAGGTCTCTGAAGTTGGGGCAACCTGAGTGGCAACGGTGGGATAAACCTGGCAAAAGAGGCTAGAGTATGTGAGCTATTACCGGTCAGGCTTGATTCACCCTAGGAACACCAGACCAAAGGGAGAGAGGGGTTTGGTGGAACGGTTCTGAGATCGCAGGATGAGAAGCTTAATGATCAGCCTTCCAGAGTTGGGAGAATTGAATGGCAGACATCTGATGGCAGTAAGGGTGATAGTGAGCTTTCTGGTGTGAGTACAAATGATGTTGGTATGGTGGGGTGTGATAAAACATTGAGGTTTACTATGCAGAGGAAGAAGAAGAATTGGAAGAAGTGGATATTCCATTCTGGCATGACAAAGAAGTACATGGAGCAGAGAAAAAGAAACAGTGGGGGGATGGGCTCTAACCTGGCAGAGAAGTATAATGTATTGCAGATGTCTGACATAAAGAAGTGGAGTAAAGGTGTGTCAGAGGTTGTTGAAGAGGACAGAGGGTTGAGTGCAGGAAGCGGGACGTATGTCACAAACAATTACTGAATTCTCAAACTCTAAAACCAGTAGAGAAAAGGTGGAGGAAATGTTGTGACAGGGGGACAAACAAGGTGGGTGCTGCAACTATGGACAAAGAAATTTATAAAAATGTTGGATCAGAGGAGTAGTGGGGTAAAGATACACAAAAGGATGCTGGCAATAGTGCTATGGTGAAGGGTAGGATAAATGAAGGTTATGGTAAGAAAGATAAGTTGAATGGTAAAACATGGGGTTGAAGGTGGGAAAACAGAAGTGGAGAGTAAAGAAAATACAGAGAAACCTAAAACATTACCACACAAGGAGGTGTCTATGCCTGTATGTGCACATCAGGCTGCTGCTACGACAGAAAATAAATGGAAAGGGGAAATTTTTGATTTGTACAAATTGCTGCATCGAGAGAATCATTTGAAAGAATGGTCCAAGAAAGGCATTGGAACTGGCCTTGAGGCCCATGGTACCCTCTCACATTGACACTTGGACATCTTTAAAAAAAACAAAAAACTTTGTTTATTTGTAAGCATCATTCAGCAACATGATGGACATCTGCCTGTCTAATAAATGCGAGTGTCTATTGTAAAAAGTTCCCAGATAGGTCTGTTTCCAAGTGTATGGACACTATCAGGTAGGAACAAATCGACTTTGGAGGTATGGCTTTGTTGTGGTATGATAAAGAATTTCATGCCAGTTTGGTGGTGAAACCATTGGGTGAGGTAGATAAGAAGCTTTGGCTTCAACGAATAGAGCAAGTGGTCTAGTTGTGCAGTTTTGGCCCTTACTTCGGACGCCCACCCTTGGAGAGGGGGGGGGGGCTCGTGGGGCTGGCGCAAGAGAATAATTCAGGAGCTTTTGAGGGAATTTAACAGGTTATAGCATCAGATACCCCTGTAGGTGTATGGACGAATGTGCAATATGTGGAGGAAAGCACCAAGTTCTACAATGCTTCGGAAAAGCATCAGGGTTTGGTCAAGGTACCTTGGGAACAGGGAGAGGCGTGCAACAGCAACCTGACAACAAGGGCTTTTACGGCAATTAATGTTGAAAAATTGGATTTCTGGCTGTCCTTTTACCCAAATAGGGATTTATGATAAAATGGGGGGTTCAAAGATGGTTTAAAGATGGTTTTCGTCTTGGTTGTCAAGGGCCTAGGCAAAGGAGGTTTGCAGACAACTTGAGATCAGCAAGAGACATGCCAGAGGCGGTGAGGGAAAAACTGTACAAAGAGGTAGTGCAAAGAATAATTGTAGACCCCATTGATTATTGGCGATTTCAGAACCTTATGGTATTACCATTAGGTGGCGTTCAAAAGCTTAATTTTTGTGCACACAGTGTTGCCTATTGGCACTTAGTACTTTTCTGAATTGGTGTTTCATAGCTAAGTCAGGTCATGAGTTGGTGACTCACTGTCAGGATGATTTTTTGCTCATTTGTGCAGAGTACACTGGTGCCTGTGGTATGGCACTGAAGCAGTTTCAAATGGTAGCACAGGAACTGGGAGTACATCTGGAGGCTGAAGAAACTGAAGGCCCAAACACAGCATTAGGTTTCCGAGGCATTGAGTGGACACGGTGCATATGCAAACTAGATTGCCCCCGAGCTGGTCGAATTGTTGGAGGAAGCTGGTGCATCTACAGACTTACAGTTGACAGGTTCAAAGGCTCCATAGACATTTAAACTTTGCTTACAGAGTGGTGAGGGTGGGCAGATCTTTTTCAGGAGTGTATGTTTTGCGATGTAGGGAGTAAAATTGCTACACAACAGAGTGAGAATATCAGCTGCGATCAGGGCTGACCTTGAAGTGTGGTTAGTGTTCATACAGAAATGTTATGGAGTGGCCATGGGGTCTTTGGATATGGATTGCACTTGGTACAGCCAAATATGTTTTGATGCACTTGTTGCTTAGGGTTTCAGTGTGTTCCGGGAAGGAAGATGGTGTTCTGAGAAATGGACAAAAGAAGGGAGAAGTATTGACTTTTTGCAATTCTTTTTTTTGTTTGTGGGGTAAGGAAGTAGGTAACAAAAAATGTACTTTCAATGTGGACAATGAAAGTGTGGTGACACTGGTGAACAGTCAGCAAGCAAAGGACAGGATATTACTAAAATGATTGCAGCGTTTCATGCCCGGCTGCTTGATGTTCAACATTGTATTTAGAGCTCGGCATGTGCCAGGAGTAGACAATAACCATTGCAGATGCTTTGCCTCTTGCACAATGGCAGATGTTCTGTGGGTTGGCATCCAGAGCGGACAGGCAGAAGACCATGGTACCAGAGGTGGTATGGAGACTGAGAATAATAGGGCTGATTGAGCACTGCTGAGAGTACAAGGATGGCTTATAGGCAGGCTCGGGAAAGTCTGGCTTGCTGTGCAAAACGCAGAGGCCAGAATGTGAGGAGTATGGAAAAAGGAGAGAAGGCGTGGTGCCCTTCATTATGGCTAACAATGAGAAGGGCATTTTTACCATAATAATTGCAAGCAACCTATGATGTATTAGTTTATATGGCAAGTTTTTATGGCGGTATGAACACACAGCAGATGAATTAGGTAGGAGAAAGTTGCAAGGCGGGGCTATAAAAATGTAAAGACCAAGTAGAACAAGGGAACTCATCTATGAGTCGTTTGATTGCTTTAGTTAAGGGTTACAGGCCATTTGTTTTTGTAGTTTTGAGATATTGTTATTTAAGTTGTGCAAGCTGTGGTTATTTTTTGGAATATTTTGAGTTTCTGAACTGTTGAGTACAAGCAAGGTAAACGGTATTGAAGATGTGAAAAGAGAATAACTTGTGGAAATATTTGAAGGAATCCAAAACTGATCAGATGGAAGTAGTTACTGGTGTTACAGATGTTAGGGGTTATGAAGAAGATTCTGGGGGAAAAGGGAGAGAATGTGGTGTCATTTGGTGCACATTATTTTAGAATTGGAGTGGCGCATGAAGCCAATAGACTGGGGGTTTCTTTAAAGGATAGAATGCGGTTGGGAAGGGGTCATCGGAATGTTGTTTACGTTATATCAGGCAGGTGGAAAGGAAGAGTTAAAGTTGTTATCATGCTTTCATTTTGTTTTGAGGTTGCGTAGCCAGACAAAGTGTGGCAATATTTTCAATTTGGATTATTGGGCACTCATTCACTCAGTGGCCAGAGAAGCAAACACAAACAAAACCTTTTGGAAAAAACTTGGGGTTTAGGGTGACTAATTTTAAGAATTAAGGGCCACATGTATGACCATTTCATTTTGCGAGTCTCTAATAGCGATTTTTTGCAACTCGCAATTAGAGACTCACAAAATGAAATGTCCTAAAGTGTCTCAGACACATTAGCGATTCCCAATGGGATCGCAATGGACCTGCCTCATCAATATTCATGAGGCAGGTCGCAATTTGCGGCCCATTGGGAATGGACAATAACACAGGGATTGTGGATGCTGCGGACAGCAGACCACCATGTCTGTGTTTGCTTTTAAATAAAAGACACACAGTTGATCGACGGAATGCAGAACAAATTAAAACATTCACCCCCAGTCAAGAGATCTGGGTTAAATCCATCATTCTTTTGCTCACCATGCCACCCCAGTTTAGACCTGGCCATATGCAAATCAGTCTTAACCCTGTGCCTCATGGGAACAGTCCAGCCGGAACTGCCAAGCCAGGTCCTCCTTGGACCGGAAACAAGCATCCTAGGACTAGTTTCGGGGTTTCACCCCTCTTCAGCCAGGATAGCTTAATTCCAGTAGCACAGTGAGCCCAGGACCCACGTCTGGTCATACCTGGCGCACTTAGGGCGAGAAAGCAAAAGACACACAGTGATGGACGGAATTCAGAACAAATAAAAACATTCACCCCCAGGCAAGAGATCTGGGTTAAATCCATCATTCTTTTGCTCACCATGGCACCCCAGTTTAGTCCTGGCCATATGCAAATCAGTCTTGACCCTGTGCCTTATGGGAACAGTCCAGCCCAAACTACCAAGCCAGGTCCTCCCTGGACCGGAAAAAAGCATCTAAGGACCGGTTTAAAAGTTTCACCCCTCTTCAGCCAGGATAGCTTGATTCCAGTGGCACAGTGAGCCCAGGACCCACGTCTGGGCATACCTGGGGGCATTTAGGGCGAGAAAGCAAAAGACACACAGTAATGGACAGAATGCAGAACAAATCAAAACATTCAACCCCAGTAAAGAGATCTGGATTAAATCCATCATTCTTTTGCTCACCATGCCATCCCAGTTTAGACCTGGACATATGCAAATTAGTCTTGACCCTGTGCCTCATGGGAACACTCCAGCCCGAACTGCCAAGCCAGGTCCTCCCTGGACCGGAAACAAGCATCCTAGGACCGGTTTCGGGGTTTCACCCCTCTTCAGCCAGGATAACTTGATTCCAGTGGCACAGTGAGCCCAGGACCTACTTCTGGGCATATCTGGCACACTTAGGGTGAGAAAAAGACACACAGTTGATGGACGGAATGCAGGATGGGTATGGCCAGACGTGGTTCCCTTGCTCACTGTGCCACTGGATTCAAGTTAGCCTGGCTGAAGAAGGGTGACAAGACATACCCTGAAACCGGTCCCAGGATGCTTGTTTCCAGTCCAGGGAGGACCTGGCCTGGCAGTTCGGTCTGGACTGTTCCCATGATGCACAGGGTCAAGACTGATTTGCATATGGTTGGGTTCAAACTGGGGTGGCATGGTGGTCAAAAGAACGATGGATTTAACCCAGATCTTTTGACTGGGGGAGAATGTTTACATTGTCAGCATTCCATCCATCATTTGTTTACAGTAACACTTTTTTACCCTAAGTGGGATGGGTATGCCCAGACGTGGGTCCCTTGCTCACTGTGCCACTGGATTCAAGTTAGCCTGGCTAGAGAAGGGTGACATACCCTGAAACCGGTCCCAGGATGCTTGTTTCCGGTCCAGGGAGGACCTGGCCTGGAGGTTCGGTCTGGACTGTTCCCATGAGGCACAGGGTCAAGACTGATTTGCATATGGCAGGGTCCAAACTGGGGTGGCGTAGTGGGCAAAAGAACGATGGATTTAACCCAGATCTTTTGACTGTCCATCATTCGTTTGCTGTAATGCTTTTAAATAAAGCAACTTTTTTTACAATGCAGACCATTTTCCTTAAAGGAAAATAGGATGCGTTAAAAAAAAATGAAACGTTTCTGTTTCATTTTTGAAGATTAGGTAGTGGTCTGTGGGACCACTACCTGCTCTTAAAAAACGTTTTCCCTGCCGTCACAAACGGGAAGGGGCCCCTTAGGATCCCTTCCTGTTTGCAACTGGCTTACCTCCAACTTTTAGTAGGCAGTAAACTGCAATTGTTTTGCAACCGCATTCTGGTTGCATAACAATCGTACATCACCCTGTGACCTGCTATTACGAAGGGACAGCCTTGGCACACTCCTTCCTAATAGCGACTTGCAAACCCAGATTTGTTAGTAATCCATTTCATTGAGAATGATTTAGTTCCGCTTTCGGGCTTAGGCGTGATAAAAGTGATGGAAAAAACGACATGACAATTATCGTGATGTTTTGATCCGGGACATACATTTTTTGGACAATACTGATTCCTAGAAGAAACGGGTGAGCTGCAGTAACATACAACACAGTGGAGAAAGTTAGGTGAAACTTAAATAGGCAGATGCAGCGTTTTTGCCAAAACAGAGGTATTGGTATGATTCAACATAGTGACATTTCAAAGGAAGATTTTACATTATTTCAGCAGCATGGGGTCTATTTATCTTTTTTGGGCAATGGGTTTTATATGCTAGAATTGCAGGAGTGGTTAGTAAAGAAGTTGGCGGTGAGGTGTAGGTGTTAACAGAATTTGGGCTGGCTGTTGGCGCAACAACCCAGGGTTTACGGGATGATCAAGGCTGTTGGGGCGACAGGCATGTCATTTACAAAGGGGGTGAGCAGGAAAGCCTCTCGATCAGGGTTTACCTGGGTGGCAGAGAAGCATAGGGCCCAGGCACTAGGCTGGTCGGGTTTGGGCCCTGGCGGGGGGATGTTGGCAGATGGAGTACAGGGGAGCAACGCTTGGGTCAGGTATAGAAGGGCAAAGACTGAAATGAAAGGGGAAGGCGCTGAATGTTTGGTTTCTGTGTTGGTGGGTTGTTCCTGGTGGGAGGTTTATGGGTGGGGGGAGGTTGATGAAATATGTTAGTGAGGTGAGGTTTGCTATATGATGTGTTTAACCATGAAGCTCTTACAGGTGGCCGCTCATTCCACGCCGTTCCGCCCAGTCTGGAATCTGGCCTTGTGTCCATGGTGCTTTATGTGCTGGAGAAGTTAGGCCATTGTAGGGGCTATTGGACTATTAATGTACTGCCCATGGTGCTGTCAATTCTGGTTAATGTGGATACTGACTGACTGCGGTGATTTACTTACTGTTGCTTTGTGAAAACTGGCCTGACTATGGTGCTTTTATATTGTGGACGTGGTCTGGCCCTGGAACGTTACCTGCTGGGACATTTAGGAAATGGATTTGTTTTATGTTGTTTTACAGACTGCAGCCTTGTGCAATCATGCCCTGGCGATGTTGTATTACATACTGGGGCATTGCGAAACCAACCCAGTTATTGTTTCGGTGCATATTGGGGTATGTTAAAGACTAGCCTACATGCTTTCCTATTGGGGCAGTGTGGTTACTGGGCTGCCACATACAACTTTTGAGGTCTGGAAATTGGCACAACATCAGAGACAGGCATTATCATCTGGCATTGTAGCTAAAACTGTTTGCATTTGTCTTGGCATCGGATTTGTATTGGGCGTTTTTCTCTTGTGTTGTGCATTGTGCAATCAGCTTTTTATGTGTGCATAAATCTTATCCTACACCTTTTCAAGTAGTGCTTCTCGTTCCTGTTGCATAGTGTCAATAAGTGGAATATGTCCATACTTCCCTTTGAGAACTGTCTGTAAAATATATTGCTTTTCAGCCAATATGTTTGCAAAATCTGATTGTAAATGCACCTTTGGCCCCATTTTCCCCAAACTTGTCTTGAGGAAAAATATTCAAATTTCACTGTAGAGGTTCGAGACTGCTCATGTGCAAAAGTATGGAGGAGGTATTACAATACTTTCCATGGCTACTTTTGGTTCCCAGTCCAGCATTGAATTAGATTACCCCAAAACAACCTATTCTCATAGGGTGGCCAAGACGACCAGTTTTCTGGATTATGGTTACCTGGTGGTGCATGGAGGGGTACCTTATTCAATTATTTCCCAATGGTAGGATGTCACATAGACCAGATCAGCCTGGAGCCATGATGCAGGTTACCGCTTTATTCGTCACACCTGGTTCTTCGCTCCATATGTTTCAGGTACTTTGACTGGCACCAGTGTGTGTATGACTCTCAAGGCATTGCCTCCCCAATACAATGCAGACAACTGCACATAGGTCATATTCAACCAATGTCTTTTTTCTCCATCACCCACACTACTTAATCAAGGCTGGAAGCTACTTGTAAAAAACACAGAAGTGCACAGCCCAATTTTTTATTAGGCGTCCACTACTGGTACTGTCAATTCTAGAAGTCGACAAATACCATGGCTGACAAGTTTAGATTCCACCTCATGTTTTTTTCTTTTATCAGTAGAATGAAAAATCTCCCCTTGGCACCAATATACCACCCAATGGATGCAATTAACCACTCAATCAATTAATTTGGGTTCAACTATTTCAAACACATACCACAAAGAAAGAAATTACACACAGTTTTAAAAAAAATCTTTTTATTAACAGTCACCAAAAAAGGGAAAGAAACAAAACAAAACAAAAGCATCAGGTGAAATACAATATCAGCAGCGGATGAAGACACAGTCCCATTTATACCAAATAATAAAAACAGTATATAAGTATCAGGTCACAGGGATTCAAGCGCATCCACTACCACGTGTCGCACTGGGGACGCACAAATCTCTCTTCGGTAATACACAAAGTTTTAATTAATAAAAATCACATAAATGTACCTGCCTCTTTTATATCATATTATATCATATTTTTACAGTACACGAGAAAAAGAATCTTTCATACACGAAATAAAACAGTTCCACAGTAAGAGTCAGTCCCTTTCAGCCACCTCTCCCCCCTCCCCCCCAAACAGGTTGGCACAAGTGACAACAATTAAATAAAACTCATAAAACAAGATATCAAAAACAAATTAGAGCACCCTTAAGAACAGGGGTAATAAATCTGTTACAAGTGCTGATCTGGTAACTCTCATTAAATTGAGTACTGAAAAAAATCAATATTTTCATCTACTGTTCCTCTTTGCGATTGGATTCAGCTCAAAACTGCCTCGCCGCGTTTCCGTGGACTTAAATGAATACACAGCACCTTCTTCAGCACATATATTTTGGGTATGGACCTCCCTCAAGTTAAAATTGGATAATTCATTGAATATCTACAAAAGAACATATAATGGTTTAAAAACAAATCTGAGACTTCACAAATATCTGAAAAACCTTTATATCTAATCTCTACTTGGTGGCATAAAAACACACTAATTAGTCACCCTCACACGAACCAGGTCCCATCAGCATAAACATTTTTTTAGGGGACCCAACCGCTGCAACATACTGAGCCAGGGTTCCTTTTACCAGTATAGAGGGCAATAGAGCTAGGACAGAGAACCCACCATACTCACGAAACTTGCCATTTCACTCTCATATACCATATTTTGTACAAGTTCCTTATTACTCACCACTAAATTGTGGTGCACTGTTTTATCTCCTTTGTTGCTTGGAGTTTCCCAGACCTTCTGGGTAAGTGTATAGTCTTCTCTGCAATTTTAGGACCCTACCCTATAGGGAAATATGATATTCTATTACTAAATCTTTAGACACACCATCCCTTTATATATGCGGTCTTGAGCTGCACTTAGACACGTATGATACCATAACAGGTCTCTGCAGTTTCTGACTTTTTTCACACCTGAATGTTACATATACTGCCTGTAAACAATAATATACCATTTATTTCTGATCCTGAATATGGATTTATTGGGGCAGATTGCTCACCCCTAAATATCCCTCATCATTTGGTGGCTTACCTCCAATGGCAAGATGTCTCTCTATTTGGCTGGTTTTCCTCGATTTTTTAAAAGAGACCCAAATTGATAAAATATTGGTCGTTTTCGCTCTCCACTGTGAAGAGAAAACCTCAGTTAGGGCCCTTTCATATTCAAACAATTTCATAACATAGGACAGGGCTTAACGGACCTACTTTCAAGGCGGAGTTACAATAAAGCTCTCTAAAGCGATTTAGCTTGCTCACTGTTTTCAATGTTGCAAGCAGGCAAACAATTAAATGGGCTCCTATGGGTCTATCTTTGTCAGCCCCCACGTGTCTCACTCCCAAATATTCATTTTACCGAGTTATTAGTATGACTTCTGAGCCCGTTAGACAAAAAACGGCCTTTATATGGGTTCAAGTGGGACTCTCACTAGTCCCCGCCATGTATATACCTTTATTCATTGGTGTAACCTCCTGGGGCGTACACCGTAAAACTATACTTATTTTTTCATCGAATCGACCTACACTTCCTGTCTCTGTCTCATTTTCACCTTCTCCCTTTGTCACAGTTTTCCTATCTTTCTCTTTCCCTCCTCCATTCACCATAGTCTGTCTTTCTCTGTCATGCTCTTGGTCAAACTCTGATGATGAAAAATAAGTCCTGGTCCCCAAAAATGGGTGCTGATGGCCACCATCTGCATCCACCGGCACATATTGTACTTCACAGGTGGTTTCTAGCCTGGATATCCTGAGAAACAGGACAATGACCTGTAATGTAAACACAGAAAGCAAGAGACTCTTGGAAGGCGAGGCATGTTATTCTCCCCGTCACAGGATGTGATACACAAACAAGGGACGACAAGTCAATAGAAGAGACCATTTTCCTCAGTGCCAGAAGCGTGGGAGTTGAATTAAAGACATAGTGGAGCGATGACTCAAGGTAGTGCAAAGGGCTTCATGTGGACACAGCAATAAGCATCATTCTATTCATGTCAAGCTGAGCAAAGTTGAGTGAAAAGACCTTTTGTACTGCCTCCAAGTTTACCGCCTAGGATTGGTCCATGGTGTGAAATGTATTATTTTTATTTGAAATATCTGTATTGAACTTTGACATAGAAAGAAAAATTAAAGTGAGATTAGAAACTGACGCAGTGTATTGATCAGGTAAAGCCTGTCAGGCTGTAACTTTGTTCTGCAGGTTACAGGATAAGAATCTGTGCCAGGTTCAACTTCAAGAAGTTTTCAGATTTTTTTTTTTCAAGTGACGAAATATGGTAATGTAGATTTTTGAAGGGGAAAAAGCCAGCAAAAAATGTTTTTCTCTCAAGGATTTTTAAGTCAAAACCTTTTTAGCTGGAAAAAGTCACACATCCCTGTCTCCAAAAGAAGAAAATATGCAGGGCATCCATCATCGCGTAGTGCATGATTTCTGCGATTCGCACAACTTCGCCGGACATGGTAGAATTTCACACTCCCCTGCCGTTGACCCTCCACACCAGCTCGCACCATGAAAGCACTTTGCGAATGGCCTTTTTGTCCTAAACATTATTTACAAAATATTGTCCCATTGGGGGTAGATTTTCTGTTATTTTAGACTTTGATATTCAGCATAATAATGCTCGGCCATGCTGGTATGATCATGACACAAACTTTTAAGGGGATCTGAAGAGGACTTCACTTAACACTTAAAGTGCCATCCAGAGAACCATGGAGCAGGGGCCTGGAATAATGGGTGCCGGGGGTGCTGCAGCAATCCCACAATACCCCTCCTGGAGTTCAAAAATAGAATAACCAATAAAGAAGCATCATTGTGTTTTTGACTTGTAGCATTTGGTGTGCATTTGAAGTCAGGGGTCAAACCCCAGGCAATGTCTTCTGACAAATTGCTGTTTATGTTTTTTAACACGAGGATTGGTGCTTCCTTTTCACTTCTCTTACTGCAAAGCCAGTGACAATTGCAACTAAGTCACAGTGCTCTGGGGTACAGAGAGCATGAAAGGGAAAGGCTGCAGTACATGTCAAATATTTTCTAACACATAACCAAATTGAAATACTTGTGAATGCCCTTTACAGCTATTTCAAAATATATCAGCAGCAAGTAATGAGCAAATGACTACTAAAGATACAGGTCAATTCCTGTATTGGAAAAATACACGATTGGTAATGAAGCATATTATTTTTTTATCAAAGTCTAATATGCGATGGAAACACGATTGTGAATGGATCAAAACAAACCAAGACGCTTTACTTGTGTGACAAACCGAATTTCCATGCGTTATTGTTTGAGTGCCACATAGATTTAGTAGTAGTTCAACATCTACATGAAACCTCTCGCAGCCATCGCACGCCAGCACAACCTCAACATCATCTCTTACGCCGACAACACCCAGCTGATCCTCTCCCTCACCAGAGACCCCAACACCGCCAGAACCTGCCTACACGAAGGGATGAAAGACGTCGCCGAGTGGATGAAGGACAGCCGCCTGAAACTGAACTCGGACAAGACGGAAGTCCTCATCCTGGGATCTTCGCCCTCCGCCTGGGATGACTCCTGGTGGCCCCCAGCCCTGGGCACCGCACCCAAGCCAACCGACCACGCACGCAACCTGGGCTTCATCCTGGACCCCTCCCTCTCGATGACCAGACAAGTCAACGCCGTCTCCTCATCGTGCTTCAACACCCTGCGTATGCTTCGCAAGATCTTCCGCTGGATCCCGACCGAGACCAGGAAGACTGTCACCCAGGCACTCGTCACCAGCCGACTGGACTATGGAAACGCCCTCTACGCCGGAACCACCTGCTCTGAAAATTCTTCCATGAATATTTATGTAACAAAGCACTTACACTCCGGGGACCTGACTGCAAAAACTGAGTTTCGGCACCTTTTTGTGGCCTTCTGGAAGATTTAGAACAAGGATTATGTGCTTAATTTGAGCTGGTGGTTTCTGGTGCTCAGGACCGGCATTTTATCAAAAACACCCCATGCTTTTCATGAGCACCAGTAAAGGACACATTCATTTATGGTGAGCACAGGGAGATTACATGATTTGCCCAGAATCACAGGGTGTTGAGCCGACGTCTAGACTCGAATCTGGTTCCCATGCTCTGAAATCAGCAGCTCTGGTCATTACATCACATTCCTCTGCCCACTTTCATTGTTAGTAGTTTGTTCTGCTTTAGGCAGGGCTAACAGGAGAAATTGGCTGGTGCAAGCTGCCTCCTGACAAGATCACCAGCACTTATTTTTTTTTACAAATTAACCACTTAGCATGACCCTATATCATGTTTATAGCACCACTCTCCACATAAACACTTCAGAATCCTTACGCGATAGGTTCGCAGAAAAATTAGTCATGCATTTTTACTCTCCAAAATACCAGGAGCAGCGGAAGTGACATCACACACCCTTTGACCCCACTATTGGAAATCACAGGTTTGACCCTCTGTCCCACCTTCAGCTATTAACCTTCTGCTAGTTGCTTCTGAGTGTCTAGGGAAAGGGAAATGAGTGAAAAATGCACACACTGAACATTAATATCCTGTTCAGTTTGTGTCCCTCCTTCGACCATCTTGACCCCCTGAGACTGGGGATAGCAAGGGCAGTGCCAGGGTACCAAATGGCAAGTTGAAGGCAGGGAAAATCCACTATCCCTCGCAAACCCTAGTTGACATGCAATCCTGCAGTCCTAGTGGGAGATTGGGGTGGCAGAGAGGGGATGAAATCAAATCGAAGGAGGACAGGGAAAGAAGGGTACTTGATCGTGGAAAGGGGTGATAAATTAGGCCTGAAGATTTTTTTTTTTTTACTGTCAAAGTGGTCTTTAACCCGTTTACCGCGGCGAACATTCCGCCGCGGTGCGGGCGTTCTAAAGGGTGGTCAGGGCTGTGTCGGCCAATGGTCTTGCGCAGCACCAGGGAGGTAGTGCCTGACGCGACCATGGAACGGGTTAAACCAGGGCATTTTTTGTATGTTCTTGAGATTGGAGGCGCTCTAGAGGTCTAGGCGAAGAAGTGCGTTAACTCTGTGAGACCTTGTACATTAGTAGATGACTTACCTGTTTGTCTCAAGCGTGTGGTCACTTAACTGTTATCTTGGGCGACTGAGTAATAAGTGAGCAGATTTAAAAACTTCGAAAACATTTATTGAAGTTTTTAAAATTTCTTTACAAGGCTACTTCCTCCATTTGTCACACCTGTGCTAAATTTCTCTTATTTTCCCCTTTTCTGCCTTTCTCTCGCTTGCTCTAGGTCAGAGTCTGAAGACGAAATTTAACTCCCAGTCCCCAAAAATTAGTGCCTGTGCCAACCACTGGTGCAAATTAAGAACTACTTCAATCACAAAGGCACATCCTGGAGAGGCACATGCAAGCATCTAGGGCCCTATTAGGATGGCGGACACACCTGTGTCCGTCCACCACCCCAGAGGTGGAGGGACCGTTGCAGGGGCAGCGGCGGCCCCTCCATGCAAATCAGGATGTGACCGCCACCCTGGCGGTCACATCCTGTATGTTTAACATTGCGGCGGGTGCTGCTTGAAGCAGCACCCGCCGCAATGTTAAAAATGAAAGCAGTGCATTTGCATGCACAAAGCGGCAGGCACAGCGCGGTGCCTGCCGCTTCGTGCACGCAAAGGCAGGGGGGTACCATAGGTACCCCCCATTTGCACCCCCCTCCCCCATTCACCGAAAAGACCGTATGCCTTTCCACGGCGGAAATGCTGGCGTGGAAAGGCATAGGACCGCCGACATCCTAATATGCCTGGCGGTGTCTGATAGACACCGCCAGCCATGTTAGAGATTTTCCGCCCCGGTCGGAAGGCGACCGCGCGGGAAAAGCTGCGGAAGGAAAAAATATCCCCAAGCCATCCTAATCTGGTGGGGGGTCTTTTTCCAGTACGCAGCGGATAATCCGCATCCTCCGGGCCGGCGGTGGCTTCCGCCGGCCCGGAGGATGCGGATTATCCGCTATCATAATCGGCCCCCTAGTTTGGTGTTTAAAAGCAAGCTTTTTTAGGACTATGCTTGTTCACCTGAAGCATGTAGAAAGACATTTTGTTTTATTTTAGCCACTAATAATTCCTGTCCTTCAATTGCACATATTTGAGTTCCCATGTTTTTCAAAGGTATTTATTAGGGGGTGGTGAACTATATTATCTCATATGCTTTCTGTAATTCTTGCAAATACTACAACTATTACTTTCAATTCGCTAAGTTTTCTGCATGTAGGCTTTCACATTAAAATGTGGGATTCAATCTCTTTTATGTTTTTCCAAAAGAAAAGGGATTGGCATCATCCTCCCATTCACAACCTCGCATGGAAAACGCTTTTAAATTTAGAGCGAGAAAAAAGCGCATCTATTTTCAGCGCCACCTGTCACACATGAGGAAATGTTGGCACTCACGAGGAAATTTGTCAATTTTGAAATTCTGCCAATTACAGGCTCACAGGTATAATAGAGATTAAGGCGCCACTAAGCTTGCGTAATAACAACTTCATACATACCAAGTATAATTATGCCACCTTGTAAGTGGTTTTGAGACAATATAAAGATAATAAACTCCTAATTAAATGTGAACGCCTCCTCACAAAATAAGTAGGTCTCTTCTCTTCTCCATCCACCTTTCCTCATCTTGACATGCACCACGCCCGTGAACTTCATTGTGAAATCCCCTTTTACTTATGTAATATGCAGCTGTGCTGCCAACACTTCCCCATGGTAATTATGTAAGCCCAATTCCTTTAATGTCTGCCACTGGTTCTGTAACCCACACACTGCAGCTTGGAAATCCCCCATCTATATATATATATATATATATATATATATATATATATATATATATATATATATATATATATATATATATATATATATATATATATATATATATATATATATATATATATATATATAATGTGTTGAACAAACACCAAGGGTTAAGAATAAATATGCCTCATAAAAATAATAAAAAATAAATAAACATCATCTAATCAAGAAAAAGTAAGAAATACCATGTGTTGTGTTGTTTGACTGAATATCATGTATAACTGATCCTTTATCATTCAGACACAGCCGGTCCCCTGTTTCATCCATAGTTTCACACCAGGATGTAGTAAATAATGGCCAGTCTTTAAGTTGTGTATGATTTAAACTACTTTAAAGGGATCATTTTTATAGCTCTTTATGCATTTGTTTATCCTGCTTTCAGGACTCGCAATTTCCGAGGACCAGGAAATGAGATACAAAGAGCTGAAGGGTTTTTCCAAGGTCACATCATGTGATCGAGGGAGGAAGCTGGGATCTGAACTCGTGCCTATGCTGTCAGCTTTGGAGCCAGAAGGCCTAAGTTAACGTCTCTGCACTTAGTTAACCCACAGTTTTGCTTCAAGTGCTCAGATGCTGTACTATTGTCGTTGCAGACTGAGGCTGGGCACCACAAAGACTCCAACACATTTAAAAGAAAACACAGCAACTCACCGACATTCAATCAGCAAGTAAGGATTCCAGAATGCCTCTCTATTCGATGCTGTCTGGGTGGGTTTTGAGGCTTGTGAAAATATTTACTTATATATGTGTGTGACCTAGAGCGTCTCTAGGGGAGTTCGAGATGCATCGGAGTTAATCAATATCAGGCTAGTCAAGTTGGAAGTGGGCCCGTATTCTTGGTACAAATGGTACTCTAAATCCAGTTACCAGTAAGAGAAATAACATCGTCTAGTGGACACACAGTCCATCAGTCACCAACAAATGCTTGTATTTCACCCCAAACCAGTCAACAATGAGCTATGCGCCTTTGGATGCCGTTGAATGCTTCAATTTCTCCAGGTGCATGGCGGAAAGAAGCTTGGATTGATTATTGGCAATAAACTGATGTGAAAACAGTCAAACATGTAGCACCAGCAGGTGCCTATTACGATCTGTGTTTCAGATCCATGACACAACCTCTTGAGATCATTCTACTGCATGTAGGTAGGCTTCATATAAATCATTGATTTCAGGTGTGTTAGTCAAATTAATTCATTGGAAGCACAAAAAGACTACAACACCCAGAATGCATTAGATTATCACACAAAATGTCCAGGACTGGAAACAGTGTCTGTAATGACCTGGAAGGAGGTGACCACCCTATACAGGCCTGGGGAGAAATGTTTAGACTTCAGGTGACCACATGACGATTAAATGAGGAATTGAGGTAAGAGTACCAATCCCCCGCATTCCTTTGGCTGAGGGACTGTATGGGACATATAGTGGTCTGTTTGTAAAGACCATCGGCAGATAAATATCACAGTCCATTAATATAGGGCCATGTAGGATTGAATAGAAAACTCATTTGGACAAACGAGTGGTCTGCATTTGTCTTTTTTAATTTATAAATAACAAGATTTGTAGAATGTACCTACAATGGTGGTTGGTGACATAAGATTGGGTGGGGCGCTACATATGTTAAAACACACATACATTAAAGAATTACATTAAAACATATTTTAAAAAAATATGTGAAAGGAAAAATAAAAGTTACTTACCTCATCCTGCATCTAGGGTGACCAACTGGCATTGGTGCAAATTCAGGACGGTGAGTGTAAAAATTCAGGACAAAGGGTCAAAATTCAGGACACAAATTCAGGACAGGAGGTCAAAATTCCGGACAAAACTTCAGGACAATAGGTACGTTTTACAGACCCATCAGAGGTCGCGCAATAATATATAAGTAAGCCCAGCCATTTCAACCATTTGCAAACCTATCCATCATGTATCCTTCCATCTATCATTTCACTCATCCATCCCTTCATCCATCCCATCATCCATCCTTTCACTCATCCTCCATTATCCATCCATCCATCCACCCTTTCACCCTATCCATCTGTACACTTATCCATCCACTCTTCATCCCATCCATCCATTCACTCATCCATTCAGTCATTTACCCTTTCACCAATCCAGCCATCCTTTCACTTACTAATCCTTCCACCCATCCACTCTTTTAGTCATCCATCCATCCTCCCTTTCTCTCTCCATCGACCCTTTCACTTAGCCATCCTTCCTTCCATCCATCCATCCACCCACCCATCCATCCATCTACTCATCCACTCATGAATCCATCCATTGACCCTATCACTCATCCATCATTTCACTCCTTCACACATCTATTCATCCTTTTGTCCATCTACCCTCCCTTTCACTCACTCATCCATCCTTACATCCACCCTTTCACTCATACGTCCATTCATTCACCCTTGCACTTATCAATCCATCAATCCATCCATCATTTCATTCATCCACCTACCCACCCATCATCCACCCAACCATCCACCCACCCACCATCCACCCACCCACTCATCCACCCTTTCACCCACCATCCAATCCACTGATCCATCCTTTCACCCACCCACCATCCACCCACCCACTCATCCATCCATCCTTTCACCCACCCATCATCCATCCATCCTTTCACCCACCCACTCATCATCCATCCATCCTTTCACCAACCCACTCTCCATCCATCCATCCTTTCACCCACCCATCATCCATCCATCCGTCCTTCCCCTCATCATCCATCCTTCCCCTCATCATCCTTCTACCCACCCACTCTCCATCCATCCATCCTTTCACCCACACATCATCCATCCAGCCATCCATCCATCCGTCCATCCCCTCATCCTCCATCCATCCTTCCCCTCATCATCCATCCATCCTTTTCCCTCATCATCCATTCATCCTTTTCCCTCATCATCCATCCATCCATCCATCCATCCTTTCACCCACCCACTCTCCATCCATCCATCCTTTCACCCACCCACCCATCATCCATCCATCCATCCATCCGTCCTTCCCCTCATCATCCATCCATCCTTCCCCTCATTATCCATCCATCCTTTTCCCTCATCATCCATCCATCCTTTTCCCGCATCATCCATCCATCCATCCATCCTTCTACCCACCCACTCATCATCCATCCATCCTTCCCCTCATCATCCATCCATCCTTTCCCTCATCATCCATCCATCCTTTCACCCACCCCCTCATCATCCATACATTCCCTCATCATCCATCCATCCATCCTTTCACCCACCCCCTCATCATCCATCAATCCACTCTTCCCCTCATCATCCATCCACTCTTCCCCTCATCATCCATCCACCCTTCCCCTCATCATCCATCCTTTCACCCACCCCTCATCATCCATCCATCCATCCATCCATCCTTCCCCTCATCATCCATCCTTCCTTTCATCCATCCATCCATCCTTTCACCCACCCATCCATCCATCCTTCCCCTCCATCCATCCCCTCATCCATCCATCCCCTCATCCATCCATCCTTCCCCTCATCCATCCATCCTTCCTTCCCCTCATCCATCCATCCCCTCATCCATCCATCCTTCCCCTCATCCATCCATCCTTCCCCTCACCCATCCATCCTTCCCCTCACCGATCCATCCTTCCCCTCACCCATCCATCCATCCCATCCATTTATCCTTCCCCTCATCCATCCATCCTTCCCCTCCATCCATCCATCCATCCATCCTTCTCCTCATCCATCGTCCTTCCCCTCATCCATCATCCAGCTACCCTTCCACCCATACATCCAGCTATTTAGATTTTCTCTCCATCCTTCCCCTCACTCATCAATCCATCCATCCTCTCTCATTAGCCATTTATTCAATCTTTCATTCATCCATTCACCCTTTCACTAATTCATCCAGCCATTCACCCATCCCTTCACTTACTTACTCGCCCACCTTTCCATATTAATTTTGAGCTGAGCCCTTTTGAGAAGAGGCCCATCAAGAACTTCACCCTCGCTGCAGGGGCCGTTCCAGGACTGGGACAGAAGCCACCCAGGGCGGAGACAGGATCCACCATAGGGGGGGGACAAGAGCCATCACAGGCGGGGGTGGACTGGAGCCACAACATGGGGGGACAGGAGCCATCACAGGCGGGGGGTGGACTGGAGCCACCGCATGGGGGGACAGGGGCCATCACTGAGGGGAGGGCAGGAGCCATCACAGGAGAGGGAACAGGATCCACCAGGGTGGGCACAGGGGTGGGCATGCAGTATTCTGGTATCATCTTGGGCTCCTCGCCCCCTCCTGTACAAGACAACGAGAAGACAGGCTCTCTATCCAAAATGCCATCCCCCACTGTGATGTACAGTACTTACAGGAGATACTCTAAGAGAACTGATTGAACTGATTGTCCTCCATACTTTGTTATTCAGTGTGGGTGCGATTGTGCCATTTCTTTATTGTATTACATTATAGACTGCATGTTTATAGAACCGAGGTTTGCTTACAATTTAGTGACAGTAATTAAGCTCTGTGAAGAGAAGCACATGCTGCCTCAGTGTAATCAGGGGTGTAATCTGGCCGTCTAGGATGTTTGGGGCCCTGGGTAGAAATGGAATGTGTGAGCCCCCCTCTAAATAGCAGAGACATGATGCATTCAGGGCTCTTTGCATGTGAATAGATGTCGCTGCTCCTGAACCTGCAGCCCCTCCCTCTCAGTCACCTTTGAAGCACCTCTTAACAGGTCATCAAGGGCTGGAGGTGTGAGGGATGCCATCCCGCTGTGCCTCTCCAATGCTGTTGAGTATCTGAGGAGCTTTGGTGCAGCATCGGAGTGAAGGAGGGAGGTGGGTGCAAGCTGTGCCGGCTTTAGGGTGAGGCAACCGGTCCCCTGTTAAAATGACGGACAAATGGCGTCCGTTAAAGAATCCTTCACGGACAACGGACAGACGGCCGAAATTACGGACTGTCCGTGAAATTTACGGACGGTTGGTCACCCTACCTGCATCACGTCCTCGATGCTCTCCAGTCCCGGGCTCCAGACTCCACAAGTGCAAGGTGACGTCACACAGCCAACTACCTTATCCAATCCAGATGCTGCTCTCATGCTATGAATCAGCATGAGTGAAGCGTCTGGCTTGGCTGGAGGAGGCTGCCTCAGTGCTTCGAAAGGTTCTGGAGGCCTGTGCCTGCTCTCCAAACCAGCTGTCTAAGGCAACTGGGTGGGAGAGGTTTAAATTGCGCATATCAGGCTGGCCGTAGCAACATAGCCGGCCAAACCTACATGCATGCTCCAAACCGAAGTGTCCGCTCCTCATTGCTGCCAATCAGCAGCAATGACGCACTGGCCCCGCCCCCAAAAGCCATTCGGCAGAGAGTAAAAAATAAAATGGTAATAAAACCATTTATTACCATTTTATTTTTCACTCTTTCTGCAGCAGTGTGGGGGGCTGAGGGGCAGTG
The DNA here is from genome assembly GCF_964261635.1 of Lissotriton helveticus. NCBI lineage: Eukaryota > Metazoa > Chordata > Amphibia > Caudata > Salamandridae > Lissotriton > Lissotriton helveticus. The sequence goes on from NC_136065.1 coordinate 340,190,789, forward strand.
CTTCTCTACTCCTATGGAGGAACCGCTTCTGTGTACTAATCAATAAACTGCATCCTCATATCAAGTGCTTAGTGTACACAGACTCAGAAACGGCCTGTTATATTGCTGTTCATTCCATGTACACAGTGCATTCAGATTGTCAACATTTTCCTATTTAGATTGAATTCTCAATGGAGGAAAACATGCAGACGAGCCACATAGGTGGATTTCCTGTTTTGGGAAGTGCTGGACTACAGGACTTCCTGTCACGTGACAAAGTGCATGTCCGGTGAGCCCCCTGCTTCTTATCCCAGCCAGGGAGGGAGGTTAAAGGTACCAGCACTTCTAGCCACACCTAAAATGTATACATTTCCTCCCACCATGTGACAGGGTTTCAAACTCTCATTCATGGAAGGGATTTTCGGTCTGTTTTAGACGGCACTGAAGTGGATGTTGGTGGCAAAGGTAATCTGGATGTAGCTTATTTTGCTGCCTTTCTAGCCCCGCAAAGGCAAGTTTCACTGTTCATGATGTATTGCCCTTTAGGCAGGGTCCCTGAAATTATATGGCAGGAGAAGGCCAATTTATGTGGCAGAGTTGAGTAAACCATGTTGCAAGAAAGGCAAATCATTTGGCAAAATGTGGGACATTTTGTAACAGTATTACTACATTATTTCTTAATTTATTTACTTGCCAACATTGTCTGGGCATTTGCATCTCATTAGCACCAGTTTAACACCAGAATATAGCAATAAGCAACAGAAAGTTAACTAGTCCAGCCCTGCAAAGGGCTTCCACTGAGAGGCAATATGGGTTGCTGCATTTGTAGTACCTACTGGACTGTTTGAGCTAGAAACAAAGTTTATTTTTGTTAAAATCAGCAGATTATGTAGCAGATGATGGATTATGTGGCAAATGTAGGAAATGTATAACTATGCGAAAATCGCCGCACAATTGCATACTTGCAGTAGCCCTGTCTTTAGACATGAGAGGCAGAGCAGGCGGGGCACCAACGGTAAAAGGGTACACCTACCTCACCTCGTCTTTTGTTCAGCCACTCAGGCGCTCTGTCCTGTGGGTACTGGCATTGGGCTTCACAGGTTTGTGCAGTATCTACATGCTTTGATGATGGTGAGTAAATCAGTGCAGTGCTTCGGATGGTCACATTTTGCGAGCATTGCATCATAATCGGCTGATCACTGCATACCCTGTCTTTAGAAATTGGTGAACCAACAAATTAACAGAGAGATCCACACCATTGGTCTGGCTTGGATATTAGAGTCCATGCACGAGCCGAGCCCTGAACATTTTTTCTATGTAAATCATACAGAAAACATCATGTAAAATATGATAAAGTTTCGTCAAAATTACAAAAATGTTACGTATTTAACAAATGGAAGTTTGGACATTAATACGTCACATTATAGCACTGCACGAGAAGTACTTTTTTAAAGTATTATGTTTTAAGCATAAACCATTAGTGAGCCAAGATACAAATTGGTTGTCTGTAAGGTAAACCCCATTCTTGGCCCAGATTATTATAGAGCCTATTAAATCAAATACAATAGGTTTTCGTACAACTAGTATTCTGAACTTACATATTTGAAACTGCTTTCATATGTAATAATAAGGAAAAAGGTGTTTTGGTGAAATAAAATATTTGTCTATGACCACACAATCTAAATGGGAAAACCACAATGTAATCAGTTTTTCTGGTTTCACTATATCCAAATCAGCCACTAAAGGGGTACCTATTTGTTCTTCCTATTTTATGTTCCCGCTTTGTGCAGGTTTTACTCAGCAAGAACTCGACTCAACATATTGGAGTGCTTGGCCTGAGCAACAGTTTCATTACACAAGGTCACATTCATTAGGTCGAAGCCTGCTAGCAGCGCATGCACTGTAGCAGGCAAAGAGATATTGTCAGGAGGGGTTTTCAATACGGCATTGGCAGGCCTCTCGAAACGGAGGCCTGCCATTGGAAAAAGCTCCTGTTTTGCAGATTTGTCTGCTCTGGATACCGCCTCTCGAGGACTCCATGACCTGCCTTACGGTATCACGACAATATTTCTTGAAATATCGCCTTGGCAACCACGAGGCAGGTCAGGGAGTCCTGCAGGGGCGGGATTCAGTATCCTGTTTCCGCCCCGTTTTTTTTTTTTTTGCGTTTGTGTCATCATTTTGTTTGGAGTCCTCGGAGATGGAGGTTGTGGGGGTGAGGCGGTGCTGGTCAGTAAACGGTGCTTGTCTTTTGCTTGGGCTTGTTTCCTAATTTCGTGTTGTTTTACTTTTTTGCCACCCCCCTTCCCGCCTTGTTCACCATGCTCCCGCACCCCTCCCGTTGTTTGCATTCCCTTTGCCCCCGTCGTACTTTTGGTTGCACTTTTCTGCGTTGACTATCATAGCTGGTCGCAAGCGGAAGGTCCACAGGTGCTGCGTCCTGCTCGGAAGAGGCCCAGAGTCTGCTGCACTCACCCTTTCCCTTGCGGCGGCCCATGAGCCACTTCCCCTGCCCCCTCCAAGCCACTGTTTATATTTAACTATGGCGGGCCGTGTGCTGCCCTCCCCTTGCCATCATCTCCCACAGCGTGCCCCTGTTTATTGTTTACAGCGGCCAGTAGTGCTTTTAATGGGACAATCCCAGCAGTTTTATGGCGCTGGCGTGAAAAGCTTGCACGGTGCCTTGATAGTGTGCGAGAGGCACTTTATTACGGGGTGGGACTAGTGTGAAGTTCACAGGAGGGGGCTTGTGAATAGCGCCCTCTTCGGGGAGTTCAGAAGAACTGCCCGGCTTCCGGCATCCGTGACTCCCCTCCCCCCCCACACACACACTTGATTACCCAGGTTGCCAAGGGAGCATTGCATGTTTCTCTCCTCCTGCGCAGGGCCTGGTGGGTCTCTGTGTGGCCGGACTGCAGTGCAGACCCATTAGTCAGCCGGGAACATTGGGCGATGTCCCAGAAACGTGCTGTGTGGGGGAGGCAGGCAGAGGCCACTTACCATGCCACTGTTTATGTTTATGGCGGCCCGTAGTGTTTCTTATGGGACAGTACCAGCACTTTTTTCATCATTATATTTAACGGAGACGCACAAAGCTCTCTCAGCCGTTGGCAGTGTAATTGGCGATGGAGGGGAAATAAACAGCAGGTTGAACCCAAGTTGCAGGGCAGACAGTGCTGTGATTTTGTTGTCACAGGATACACGGATCTTCCCTTGTCAGAGTGCCACTTTTGGAAGGAGTCATTAGGATAGTAGGGGGAAAGCGGTGGTCTCTTGTGAGACTGCCGCTGCCCGCGTCCCCCACAGGGGGACATCAGCAGGGCAGCCCCCTTAGTGCCCATTAGTCGTAGCACCCCCCCTCCTTCAGTCCTCGTAGAGGGGGAGGCTCGGGCAGTTCACCAACCCCTCCTCTGGCCAGGGGTGCACCAGTGACGTGCATCCGGGGGAAGGCGCGTTGGGGGGCGGGCCGGGTATTTAGGCCCCAGCCGCCCAGTATGCAACCTCTTTGCTGGTCGTCCTGCCCCCCCGGCTGCTTCCTGTCCGGACCCTGTTCCGGTCATCCTGCACCTGCCTGCTCGCTGCACAGCCTTTTATCGTCCTTGGTGAGTCCTGGAACGAGCCCCCCTCGTACCCGCTCCCCCCCTTCTGGGGGTTGCAGCTGGGCCGGGCTGCAGGCAGGCAGGCGCAGGACGACCGGAGCAGGGTCCGGACAGGAAGCATCCGGGGGGGGCAGGACGACCAGCAAAGAGGTCGCATACTGGTCGGCTGGGGCCGTCGTGGTTTTCCCGGAACCTCCCTGCGGCCAGGGCCGGACTGGCTACCGGGCAGTTGTGTGTGCTGCCGAGCTGGAGGCTGTTTTCGTTGATAGGGACCTGCGTGTGAAAAACGAAATTCGTTTTGCTTTTTTTATTTCAATGCGCACGCAGGTCCCCATCAACGAAATAAGCCTCCACCACAGATAAATTAGCCCCCAGCTCGGCAGCACACACAACTGCCCGGTAGCCAGTCCGGCCCTGCCTACGGCTCCATGTCTTTGGCTCAGGCACCCTTACTGTGCCAGGCAGAGGTACCCTTACTGTACCGCTCTGCCGCAGAGGTACCCTTACTGTACCTGTCTGCCTCCAGATCACCCTGTAACTCCGCCACAGCTCTGGAGGAGGCTACCGGAGTTACAGGGCGATCTGGAGGCAGACGAGTACAGTAAGGGTACCTCTGCGGCAGACCGGTACAGTAAGGGTACCTCTGCGTGGCACAGTAAGGTTCCGGGAAAACCGCGATGGCGCCTTGTTAGTCCTTCGGGCGGTTGGGGGGCCTGACCAACCGGGGGTGTGCCATACCACGCTCTGCCCTGAAAGGGGCGGGAGTATAAGACATGATCACGTGATCCGGAAGGGGATCAGCAAAGGCTGCACTGTCCGGGCGTCGACCCACCGTGCCGGCTGGCTCATAAGGCGGGCGGGGCAGTAAGGGGCTGCCTGCCCTGGATCGCCCGTAAGATAACCCACTAAAACGTCATACTTTTGTTGTATGAAAATAAACCTGCAGCAGTTCTTTACCCATAACAATGTGTCCTGTGTAATCATTATATGGGCAAGTGTACAAAATGCAAGAGGGGGCGGATGACGGTGTGGGCACTATGCCGGCTGCCGCATCTGTGCTAACTGGTATTAAAACTTCCAGGCCATTTTTGGGTATTAGGCACCCTTGGCGAGGGACCAAACTTCCTGTTTGGAACTGGCATCCAGCACTGACTTTTTGCTCTGTTGTGAGTAAACGTTTGTGCAAGCTGGGTGTTGTGATGCCGGCATAAGCATGAGGTGATGACTAATGCACGTTACCTCTTCTTCAGACCTCCCCGTCACAGTCCAAACCACATGAGCATGTGCACGTTGTCGACGACGGTCGGAATTGTTGTGCAACCGTGCCTAGAGACCTGGCCGATAGATAATGGGGAGTATTTCTTTGACTCCACTGCATCTCACCTGTCTGTATGTGTTTGCTGATGTCGGGCCCATCGAAGTATATGCAATATGACATGTGGTACAACTCTCATGTTTAAATTGTACTTTGTTTTCAAGTTATTGCGTTAGATAGGTAGAGATTTCTCATTCTGTCTATAAAGTTAGCCATGGTGGAGTGCTCGTTCTATCCATAATGCTGTGAAGCTGCCTTGAGCTTCTGTGCGGTCCAGTGACTAAAACTGATATGTGCAATGTGGAGTTTGCTATATCTTTTATTTTCCCAGGAGCTGGAGATATGGTGTATTTGGCAAAGTTGGCCTTTACAGAGTCAGCAGACCTCTGTTATAATCTCCGCTTCAGACCTGGGTTAGCTTTGTGGTCTTGGACATATTTATTTATCTTATTTTGCTTTCTCAAAATAGCAGAATCCTAGAAACAAGTACTCCTTTTTATAGTGTTCTATTAGAAGGTAGGTAGTTTTAAGACTCGAAGTAATGACCGTTTGGCTTCAAACCCACACTATAAAACAATAACGTTTTACCTGTTCTTTCAGTTATTGTTTGTCTTCCGTGTGTCCCGACATTCTCCTGTCTTTTGAGTTTGATCAGTTTTTCTTACTACTATGGTGACCCTAAAATAAATAAATAAGTTTTCTTTTTCTTGCTTCCCCCCTCTGCCTCTACTGAGGCTGACCAATGCAGCTTTTAAGCTTAAAATCTGTCCTTCGCATAGTGCGCCGCCCTGGTATTTTGCTACTTCTGTCCATACAGTACACCTACAACAAGCCAGGACTATTGGCTTTGTCAGTGGCTGCAAGTTGCATAGCAGAAATAAGCAACAAGAGCTGCGAGAGCAGGTTCGATCCTGACAGCGCAACAGCGTGTGAGTCAAAAAATTAATACATCATTGTGTATTGTAACTGGTGCTTATGCAAAGAGCACCAATATCTTAGGCCAAGTTTGCACTATATAAAACTGAAAAATGTGTCTCTTCCAAGTTGCATAAAAAGCAGTGAACAGTGGCACTACTACAGGTAAGTTATTTATTTTTTTCATCCTGAGGGTGAAGGCAAAAATGGAGAACCCAATAGGGACCCGTCTCAGCACTTTTAAAAACTGCCGGTTACTGGGTACCGGCAAGACGAGGCCCACTTAAAGCCCCGCCCAGGAGAATCAATCAATCAATCATGCCATTTGTATAGCGCACTACTCACCCGGGAGGGTCTCAAGGCGCTTGGGGGGAGGGGTATGCTACTGCTCGAACAGCCAGATCTTGAGTTGTTTCCTGAAGGCGAGATGGTCCTGGGTCAGCCGAAGGTGGATGGGGAGGGAGTTCCAAGTCTTGGCAGCCAGGTAAGAGAAGGATCTTCCTCCGGCGGTGGCTCTTCGGATGCGTGGTACGGCTGCGAGGGCCAGGCCGGTGGACCGTAGCTGGCGGGTGGGCGTGTAGAAGGTCAGGCGGTCGTTGAGGTACTTGGGGCCCAGGTCGTGGAGAGACTTGTGTGCGTGGGTGAGGAGCCGGAACGTGATCCTCTTGTTGACGGGGAGCCAGTGCAGGTTCCTCAGGTGGCTGGAGATGTGGCTGCGTCGGGGGACATCCAGGATGAGTCTGGCGGAGGCGTTCTGGATGCGCTGGAGTCTTTTCTGTAGCTTGGCTGTGGTTCCGTCGTAGAGGGCGTTTCCATAGTCCAGTCGGCTGGTGACGAGTGCCTGGGTGACAGTCTTCCTGGTCTCGGTCGGGATCCAGCGGAAGATCTTGCGAAGCATACGCAGGGTGTTGAAGCACGATGAGGAGACGGCGTTGACTTGTCTGGTCATCGAGAGGGAGGGGTCCAGGATGAAGCCCAGGTTGCGTGCGTGGTCGGTTGGCTTGGGTGCGGTGCCCAGGGCTGGGGGCCACCAGGAGTCGTCCCAGGCGGAGGGCGAAGATCCCAGGATGAGGACTTCCGTCTTGTCCGAGTTCAGTTTCAGGCGGCTGTCCTTCATCCACTCGGCGACGTCTTTCATCCCTTCGTGTAGGCAGGTTCTGGCGGTGTCGGGGTCTCTGGTGAGGGAGAGGATCAGCTGGGTGTCGTCGGCGTAAGAGATGATGTTGAGGTTGTGCTGGCGTGCGATGGCTGCGAGAGGTTTCATGTAGATGTTGAAGAGGGTGGGGCTGAGTGAAGATCCTTGCGGGACGCCGCAGATGACTTCGGTGGCCGGAGCGAAACGGGGAGAGGCGGACTCTTTGTGTTCTTCCGGCGAGGAACGAGATGATCCACTCCAGTGCCTTCTCTTAGATACCGATGTTGCTGAGGCGCTGGACTAGGGTGCGGTGGCAGACCGTGTCGAACGCAGCGGAGAGGTCCAGGAGGATGAGGGCCACTGTTTCCCCCTTGTCGAGCAGGGTCCGGATGTCGTCGGTGGCTGCGATGAGGGCGGTCTCGGTGCTGTGGTTGGCTCTGAAGCCGGACTGCGAGGGGTCGAGGGATCCGTTCGTCTCGAGGAAGGCGGTCAGCTGTCTGTTGACGATCTTCTCGATGACTTTAGCAGGAAAAGGGAGGAGCGAGATGGGGCGGAAGTTTTTGAGATCGGTGGGGTCTGCTGTAGGTATCAGGAACACTGTGTTTGATCAATTAAACAGGCATGTTGTCAAACGTATTCTTCCGCTCCCGTTGGATGAAACTGCGAAGTAGAGCAAAATCTTTTATTATCAATATCACATAAACATGCACACTCTATCCTTTGCAGATTAAAAGAACTTCTCCCGTGTCTTTTCCCTTAAAACTCGCCCTGTGCCAGGTTTTCTGCCGACTCCTATGCGTGGCCTTGTTTTGCTGCGCCATACGTGTCTCACTAATGAACTGGCTTTTTAGGTCGAGCCTAGAGTCCGCCTAGCTTTTGCAAAACACTTATAAGGTCCTCAAGGCATAGGGTGACTGAGCATCCCAGATTTGCCCTGCCATTCTCTTTTTTTGGCCAGCTGTCCCGGCAGATTTCAGGTCGGCTGAAAACTGTGGAAGGTAACTTTTTATGTTTTGCAAAGCAGGTATGGTTTGCATCTGTTCTAACAAAGCAATTTAATAAACAGGCATGCTACAGGCTTTAAAAATGGCATTGTATGTATGTTCTTACTGCCTCTTCTGTATTTCTGTGCTAATGAGCACTGACATTCTGTGCGATGGGTTGAAGTAAATGTGTAGTCGTTCTTCTATTTTTTGGAAATGTCCCGGTTTTTGGCTTTAAAATTATGGTCACCCTACCACAAGGCGAAACCAATTGGCTATGCCAATGCTTTTTTTTATAGACACCAAGACATAAAATAATTTGTCCAGAATCACAGGATGTAGAGCCAATGCAGGGACTCAAACCTGGCCCCCCTTTTCCAGAGTCACACAGCTCTGGCCACACCATCACATCCTTGGTAGAGGGAGGGTGGCAGGCAGAAGCCACTTGAAAGCTCGGCTCGTTATGGGCTCGAGGTTCCAACAGGATCTCGAGCTGAACCAAAGCCAAGCTTCAGGCTCGACCCTAGCTCTAGCTTTCATTGGCTCGCCTATCTGGCCGTTATTTTATTTTAGTGGCACCGAAAGACGGTATCATTTCGTTTATTCAGTACATACTTAAAATAGCCATTATAAGCAGAGAACACTCTAAAATATGTTCTACAGCTTTCATAATCCGCGACTGGTACTTCTAGTAAACCAAGACAGTAAAGCCATATTAAAAATGAATGTGGTCGGTTTTCATAAAAAGTCCTATTTCAGTATCAGACTTTTCCCCATCTAAAACATGAGCAAGAGGCTGGCATTTTCCTAAGGAAAAGGTTGCAAGCCTACCAACTTTGCTTCGCTGGGGTGCCACTGGCTATAAGACAAGCAAGGCAAATCAACTGCATGCTTTATTGGTCAGTACAACAGCCATACTTGGGGTGCATTGGCCTGTAAGAAACCTGTGTCGCTGTGCAACTGAACCTTCTGCACTAATAGAGCTATACCCCTGCTTCCCCAGACACAGCCACACAGACCACCTCACACAGAAGCTGCACCAGATTTGACAGATTGCTGTATCCAGGCATGTCAGATGCTTTTACATGGCCAGGGTGGTTTATGCCAGGCGGGCTGAGCGCCTGATTAAAAGTACGAATCAGTGTAATAAACTGTCCCCCAGGGAGAATAAGGCAAAATTGGAACTTTGCATTAAGAATCTATAAATAGAGTACCTGGCTAGGCTTGAGGCTATCCAAAGGCACGAGACCTGGGGCATCATGCTCCCTCTGTCCATCACTCGTGACCGGTCGAAATGTAACAGCTTGTAATGTATCTGTGGCAGCGAGAGGAGGGATGGAGAAAGCTTGAGGTGAGAGCAGTGAGGAGCACAGGGTGGTGAGAGTGAGAGTACTGAGTGAGTAAGTGGAAATGGTGTGTGGTTGAAGAAATGCTCAAAGTAGGTGAGAGGGTCACAGAATGAGTTAGGGTACCTGGCACCCACTGTATTTCCCACTTCTGCTCAGGCCTCCAGACCTGCTCAGCACTGTCCAGGCCGCGACCACCTGGAAGAACGCTTTGGCCTACCATGGTTGACACAGACTGTTGAAAGAGGCTGCAACGATGGTTCTGAACTTGGACGTGTCACCTGGAACCTGACATCTGCCTCAGAACAGAGTCTCTACCCTATCCATCCTTGCTCTTAAACCATGACTCCACATCTAAGCAATGATTCTGCTTCATCCCTCCTTCCCCCCAAACCTTGACTCTACAATGGAGCTAGGACTCTGTCTCTCAAGCCCAGGAGAGCTCCTACTCTGAGGAGGCCGATCAGAAATCGCTTCTTGGTTAGTCGCTGCTGGGGCAGTTCCACTTTTGGGGGTGGTGTAACACTTAAGCTTATTAAATCTATCTAAAATTTCGGATCTCTGACAGAATATCGGAACCAAATACCTTGTGTGGACAGAATATCGTGTCAAAATTATCAAGGACCAAAATATCGAGTAGGTAAGTGCAAATTGGGAAGTATAGATTTACCATTCTTAACTCCACTTCTATGTACGTTGCAGATATATATATATATATATAGACCCTTCAATAAGAAGAAAACGTACAACGACACGCCAGGAGTTGCTGTGTTACAAAGATTTATTCGGCAGCAAAAAAAACAAACAACGCGTTTCACCTCTCGGCTTGTTCACGTTTGGAAAGTAAGAACTCCCTGGTCTTGTTGTTGTTCTGTCCTTCCCTGGTTTAGTACCTGAAACTGTAATAAAAAACGCTTTCTAATTTCTTCTTGGTCATCTACAGTGATTTGGTTAAGATCAGTAGAAGTAAGATCCTGTATGCTTCCGTCAGAAACATCGCTTTCTTCTATTTCCAATTGTACTTCTTTTGTTGCGTTTTTCGTCGGTTTTGGTGCTGATTTGTCAAACAGATGGTCGTATTTACGGTGGAAGGTTAGGGTGCGGCCCGCTTGATAGTCTCTGTAATCCCGTAGGAATTTGCGCTGTTTCTTTGCGGTTATTTCCTCTTCTAGTTTATGAATCTTTACCTCCAATTTTTTTGCATATTCGTCAAAAGCATCTTTTCCCATTATTGGAATTATCTCAGCAATTAATGCTTCAATTTGATCCAGAATTTTTTTTCGGTCTTTCAGCGCATATTTCACCAAAATGCGCATCATAATTTCTGAACATGCAGCGCTGTTCTTTGACCACTCATCCAGCATATCAGGGTCTGGGTCTTCAAAAGTGGGGACAGTAAAAACTCTTAATATGCATTTAATATGTGCACAAATGCTGGCTCTATGATTCAAATAGAGCTGGTGTAGGATAAAATCAATAGGTTGGTTTTTCAGGTATATTATCTGTTAAATGCATTCAACTCGACATAAAATATGATTGTTTATTGAAATTTATTTTATGCTATTTATCAGATATAGCATGTAAATACCTTAAGATAATTGTTGCCATAATTTGATTTTATGATTACATACATTTGGTAATGGACTGCATGGTATATGCTTAAATTTCTTTTCCAACATGTCCGCTGCACTTACATCACTGAAGGGTGTGCACAGGAAGTCCTCTGTCTATGATTATTCATTGAGAATGTAAAAGGACTAGTGTTTTGGGTCCACAACAAACGTGAACAAGCCGAGAGGTGAAACGCGTTGTTTGTTTTTTTGCTGCGGAATAAGTCTTTGTAACACAGCAACTCCTGGCGTGTCGTTGTACGTTTTCTTCTTATTGAAGGATCTTTGGATTGATATATTGGGTTTCCGGGACCCTAACAACGACCCTTTCGTGAGCGGGTACTGGCTGTATTACCGGAATCCTGTGCGTGTTATATATATATATATATATATATATATATATATATATATATATATATATATATATATATATATATATATATATATATATATATATATATATATATATATATATATATATATATATATATATATATATATATTCACTGAAAAAACCATAGGTTTTACACACGTTATAGTTAGGAACTAGCATTTACAAAACCTATGAAATTCACTGAAAAAACCATAGGTTTGACACCAGTGATAGTTAGCTGGAAATTGTATTGATATAAAACCAATGAAATTCCACGTTATAGTTAGTTGGACTCACTATAACTTGCGCGTGTAATGCACTGCTGATGACGTCACATATTACATCACTCATGACATCACTGATGACACCATCCAGTGAATGTGTGTCTTTCTGAAAAATAAATATGTGTTACATATGTATATATTATTGAATATCTTAGTGAATACATATATTACTGAGTAATGCTTAAATATTTAAATATATGTATTAGTGTTTCACTTTGTGTGTATAAGTGGCTGCATGGGTTGATGAGTAGGTACATGTGTATGTATATAGGTTATTAGATATTTTTCTTAGTATCAGTATAAGTGTTTGCATGGTTTGGTGAGGGTATTACTTACTACATAGATGCAAGAATGACTGAGTCTCTGTTTGTATGTGTTTTGAAGACAGCATATGTGCAGGACTGTATGGGTGGATTAGTATGCATATGTCTGTGTTAGTGAGTGAATGACTGTCTTTTTAGTGTCTTTATCAGTAACTACATTTGATTTAATGTAGTATATGTGAATATTGATGTATATAAGTGACTATATGTGAGAGTGAAGGATTATAAGAGTTCCTCTTTAAATTAGTATATGTTTCTATAAGTGATTTTTTAAGAGAGTAAGTATGTGTAAGTTTCCTTAGAAGTAAAGTAATAGTGTGTGTGTATAGCTGTTTATTTTCAATAGTTTATTTGCATGTGTGAGTATGTGTGTGAATAATTTTTGGATGACTTTCGGTGTGTAACAGGATGTGTAGGTGTATCACTACATATGATTACTGAATATATGTATGAGTGAATATATAGAACTGTTGGTGAATTAGTGCATGTGTATATAGATGGTGGAATTATTGAATTGGTTGTTGTAACTGGTATGGGTATCTCCATTTTTTTGAACATTTTAGTTTCTATTTTTGAATATGCGTTTCAAGGGTTAGATTACAGTGAAAGGAGGTCTGTCACTGTGTCACAAGGATGGTGTCATCAGTGATGTCATGAGTGATGTAATATGTGACGTCATCAGCAGTGCATTACACGCGCAAGTTATAGTGAGTCCAACTAACTATAACGTGGAATTTCATTGGTTTTATATCAATAAAATTTCCAGCTAACTATAACTGGTGTCAAACCTATGGTTTTTTCAGTGAATTTCATAGGTTTTGTAAATGCTAGTTCCTAACTATAACGTGTGTAAAACCTATGGTTTTTTCAGTGAATTTCATTGGTTTTTAAAATGCTAATTCCTAACTATCTCGTGTATACAACCTATACTTTTGTCAATAAAGTTCTGGCAATATTTTTTTCGAAAACAAGCCGTTTTCTTCACTGTTCAAGTTGCATAGAGACTCCTTGTAAAGCGATACAGAATTACAAAGTCTGTACCTTGCCTTTTTTTCAACGCATTAAAATTTGTCTGTAAATAAAAATAGCCTTTCTAAACTTTCGTGCGCGACCCGGTGTGCGCACTCTCGGCAACAGTTCTCAATAAAATGGATAGCGCATTTCCAAGCTTTCGTGCGCGACCGACTGCGCGCACCCGCCTATATATTTCGTGAAAACGTTGCAATCTGAACTTATTGAATTTCTTCATAGACCCATCAAAGAACTTATAATACGTCAAGGAGACTAAACCTAGGCTTCTTTTTTAATATTATGAAAATTTTCATTAAATGGAGCCGAATGTCTTTTTAAACTTTTGTGCGTGACCAAATGTACACACCTTGGTATTTAAAAAAAAATATAAAAGGTTTTATACTTTAACAATTGTATGCTTGAATCGAGCTCAAAAGATATATTAAATCCGAATATGTTTGAATTTACTTCTTTTCACGTTTTGAAACTTCGCTTGTTGAAAATGGCAATGTATATGCACATAAGCGGCGTTCATTTGTGTTCACTGTACCCCTTGTTGTAAGCAGAACGGATATCGCGAAACACTGACTGTGTTATCCCGCCAGCATAGACCCATGCACACACGTACACGACAGCCATTTTAGGCACCATGGCCTCTCTGCCCGTTTGTTAAACCCCCGGCACCCCTCCCCGCGCGCACTGCTCATGCATCGGCCATAAAACCCTCTCCCTCTGCGTGACCCTGCTCTAGAAGTAACCCTCCTGCTCGATCCACACCCCCCCATTTCCTCCCAAGAACACCCTTCCCCTCAGCTGACGAGCCCCCCCCAGCTGCACTTGGCCTTTCGACCCGGTCCCAAGTCCTAAGACCAAGCCTCGTGGATGTACACCCCCCCCCTTTTTTTCTGCCCAGCATAACGACACCGTGATACACCAACCGAAGTGCCCGATCTTATCGCCTGCCCAACCTTTGATCTGATCATCCCCTCCTGCCCTCGTGTCCTGTAGGAATGTCCGGCTGAGAGATCACAATCTCTTGTTACATTCAGGAGGGGAGGATGACATCTGAGCGACTGGTATGGGAATAGGCCTGAAGCTGGGATTCCAAGCATGCTTTTTCCTACTTCAAAGCGTCTTTATTGCAATAAGGAATGTTTGTGCATCATAAACATGTGTATAAAAGACGAAGCCTCAGAGAAACTTGTTAGAGCACCTCCTGAAGACACTATGCGAGTGTCCGAAATGACAGGCTCTCCTCATGAGAAATAAAACTCTGTTCTTGTTTTCCTGCTTCCAGCGCCCGTCTCTTTATTTGGTAATTGTTCAAGATGGGAACTAAGAGGCGTCCTGCGCCAGCAGCCTGGGCATCAGGTGCGTTATGGGCTGACTTTTCAACAATTGGCGTCCCAACGCGGGGTCCATCAGCGACATAAGGTCCGGTAAGAGAGGTCCAGACGATGGGGTGAACATCTAAACGATTGGAGTATACCTGCCTTGAGAGGGCCCTCGTCCGGCTGCCGATTGAATGAGCTTCACCGATTCCGAACGGATCTCTCTCAAGTGACCTACTGTCCTGACTGGAATCCCACAAAAATGCTGCCGTAAAAACATGGAGAAAGAGAACGATTGGGCGCTGGAAAAGGGAAGGCGAAGAATTGCCCACACGGTCCGGTCCGGGTAAGGTTAAGTAGGACGTCTTTACGTCCGATTGGTAGGATGGTTTTATCCATCTGATTGATTGATTGTACTTGAAGTATTGGTTCTCTTTGAGACATTTTCTATTTGCAAACAGCGATGAATAGGAACGTTCCTCTCTCTTTGCAAATAGTGAAGGATAGGTAATGCAGACGTTTGTCCCCCATTGTAATCCGTCATGCCTATCTTTCTCCCCACTGATTGTTTGTTATCGATTTTTATCGATTATTGCTCTTTGAGATATTCCCTGTCTACAAACAGGGAAGAATAGAAATATTCTGCCCCCCTTTGCAGATAGTGAAGGATAGGTAATGCAGATTTTTGTCCCCTATTGTAATCCGTCATGCCCATTTTTTCTCCCCACTGATTGATTAATTACTTGGACATTTTATTGTTCAAGGAATAGTTCGTTCGAGGCATTCCCTGTTTGCAAATAACGCAGAAAAGAAATATTCTGTCTAATCTTTGCAAGTAGTGAAGGGTAGGTAATGTGGACCTTTGTCCCCCGTTGTAATCTCTCGTGCCTATCTACTCCCCACTGATTGGTAAACTAGTTCCACCCGGACCATTTATTAGAGGTAGGTCATCTGGCTCGACCTGAGGGCACCCCTAATAAAAAGGACATATGCAACAATAACGAAGTAATCACCGTATCCTGTTAACAGAAACTTTAGCATGAAATACGCTAGAAAGGAAAAAAAAAAAAAAAAGAGAGAAAGAAATAAGAAAGCAAAATCAGTAGGCCACTGGTGAGTTTTTCATTTCGCTACAAATAGGAAAACGCTAGAAATAGCTCACGATAAAACACATGATTTCGCTAGAAATAAGAAACGTTAGAAATAAGCCCGTAATAAGAAACATGAAAATGGTGAGAGAAGCCAAGCTTGACATCGCGACGGCCACGAGGCAACTAGGCTTCGCCACCCCTCACAGCTCCAAACATGTCTGTCCCACCGCCTGCCACGCCCCAATAACGGTAACATGAGAAAGATACACACAGCAGATACCTACCCCCATTCTGGAAACTCCCGAAGTGCAACAGGTCCGCGGCTACGCCCATCCGGAAGACGAGATCTTCGGCACGTGTAGGGCGGGTCCTGCTGCCAGCCGTCGGCCGGGGAGGTCGTCGCATAAGGTGGGCCAGAAGAGGAGCCGAGGCCGACGGGATCCGGGCGTCCCCTCCTCTTCTTTCTTCAATAATGGCTGCGACAACACGGGGGGGGATGTCTTGCTCATGCCATCGACCCCCCCCGTATCTCCTGGTCCAGCCCCGGCTTGGTATGAGCTCCCCGTTCGGCCCTGAAGCGGCGCCTTGCAGGCCACCGGGGGGGGGATGTCTTGCCTATGCCTCCGACCCCCCCCCCCCCCTCTCATCGCCTGGACCGGCCATCATGAATATTAATGCCGAGAAAAACGGCATGGGGTGCGCTGGGAGGGAGAGGCGGCGCGAACGAGCCTCTCCCACCTCCCCAGGTGGAGGCCCCCACTGGCACCCCCGACGCTCCACTCACCCGACAAGGGTTCGTCCACTCTTGTGATGCAGTGACTGCTGGAACTCGTAAAATGGCGGTCGACCCTGCAGGAGCGGGCCCGGCGTGAAGGGATGGCCCGGTTGCTTGTTAGTTAAGAAATGAGTCCCACAATCAGAAGTGTTCTCCTCGACTTTGAAGATTCTATAAGAGCCACGGGGGCCCCCGACCCCCGCAGGCACCCCCGATGGGGAATGACTGCCATGATTGCCCGCGGAACGATGAAAATGTAGCCGCGAGACATCGGCGCTCTCATGCTGGCGCCAGCCTCAGTTTGAATGACTAAAATCCTGCAGACTACAGTTCGGATCAGTTCCGGTGAAAACCCAGTATGACCCGGTAGAAAAAAATTGTTGCCTCCCTCCCCCTTTGACTGATGGTTCATACCGCTGATCCTTTCTGTTGCCCTTTAACGGAACTTTTGGACTGCCGAAAGAGGCTCTGGGCCAATCACGAGTTGGTGGAGATTTTGACTATGCCTGGATCTGCCTGGCTACACCCAAAATGGCGCTGGTACAAATGAAACTTTCAACTCCTTGTTGTACCCCGATTGCTCAGCCTTGGTGTCATGAGATATGTATGCAGTTTTTTTTTTTTAAACACAATGAATTGATATGGGATGGGTACTGATTATGTGTTCGGACAATGAATTGACATGAGATGGGTACTGATTGAACATTCGGACAATGAATTGTTGTTAAGTTTTGGCGCATCATGATTATTGAAAGTTCGAATTTCAACACTTATGATACTCGCTCACACTGAAGTTTCGATATGATTTTATTGCACTTGTCGCACTTTTTATTATGAAATCAACGACCACCGACTCCATTAGGTTTTCCACTAATAAGTATCCCCACATGTACAGTTCCAGCCTGCTCCGTGGCCGGCCCACGGGGTTGTAGGCCCGTATTTGTGCACCGACATTCTTATTAAAGATTTTTGAAAGCAAACGTAGTTGTCACGTGTAGATTGGTAAGTTTCGAATAAAAGACCACTATTTCCGATATAACTAAAATACAGGTGAAATGGCTCAGCTCGATTAGTTAAGGGTTAAAAGGTATAGTACGCAGAAATATTGCAAATATGAACGGTCCAAGTTTTTGTTGTATGTGTTTTTCATTTTTTGTACAGCCTAAAGCACATATGTTAATATTTTACTCCTTTTCACGTTTTGAAACTTCGCTGAATTAGACCGCTACTTCCAAATGCCGTACGTGACCAGATACTGAAGGAATGCGTCTTGAAAGTGGCTGACTGTAATGTATGATATTTCACTCAGTGACTTTCAGGCCCAGGTTGTATGTTCAGAGGAACACTTACCGTTTATTAGAGGTAGATCGTCCGACTCCACCGGAGGACACCCCTAATAAAAAAGACATATATAAAATGCGGACTAGCCGCTGTATCGTACTAGCAAACTTTAACTTAAAATCGTTAGAGAAAACAAAAAGAATCGAACAAAATCAGTAGGCCACTGATAGGATCTCTTTTTGACCTCGCTAAAATAGAAACATTAGGAACAACCCCTCATGAGAATTATGAAACTAGTGAGAGAAACCGAGCTCGACGCCATGATGGCTGCAACATAGCTCGGCGCCGCCGCCCACCCCGCCCAAAATAACGACAAACTCTATGCAAATATTATAAATAAATAGAACACACCAGCAAAGTAACAGAGTAAAACTATTTACATGCCAGCCTGCTGCAATATGAAAACAACACTTCCAAAATGATCGACTACCTTTAAGAAGAAAAAAAGAATCTTTCATCTGGCAATTTTTCACTTATCCTGAAGATCAAAAGAAAGTAAATGCACCAAAAGTAACCTGCACAATATGTGACTCGTTTCTCTCAAGAAGAAATCCAACAAAAAAATATTCCTTTTCCATACATACCATGGTGCGCCATGTCAAACAAATGCACCCTGTGCAATTTGCAGAGGCATCGACAAAAGCCCTGGCCACGCTATTACCATTAGAGGTGGCCAGCACATTTTCTGATCGACGACCTGTATCTCCATCGAGTGCACAGAAGGACTTGAGATATTTAACTATGTATGGTCTATAACTTATGGTTTTTTCAGTGAATTTGCTCCGCCAGCCACCCCGCCCAAAATAACCACAAACCCTATGCAAATATTAAAAATATATACAACACACCAACAAAGTAACAGGGTAAAACGTTTCATTAAATAACTATTTACATGTCAGCCTGCTGCAACATCGATCCAAATGCATGACACTGTTCCTGTCAAGGTAGCATAGCTGGCGGCCTAGGGGTGGAGGACCGTTGTGCAAATACCCCGGGGAGGACTCTGGATATGCTTGATCCCAGAGATTCTTCGATGTAACTGCCTTCCACAAATGGCATAAGTCCTGGATGTTCGGTGCCATACTTGAAGGTTTGACCTAAAGACACGTCCTGCGGTGCCCTAGTCCAACCATCACATATACCTCCGCCAGGAGACGGCGTGGGGTGCACTGGAAGGGAGAGGCGGCGCGAACGAGCCTCCCCCACCTCCTTAGGTGGAGGTTTCTCAGCTACACCCCAGCACTTCACTCGACATAGACGGCCGGCTCCCAGGGTCCGGCGGAACTTTTAACCTTTTGGTGACTCTTCCATTCTGGACCTTGTCCCACAATCCGTTTGACCTGAAGACACGTCCTGCAGTGCCCTGGTCCAACCATCACATATACCTCCGCCAGGAGACGGCGTAGGGTGCACTGGAAGGGAGAGGCGGCGCGAACGAGCCTCCCCCACCTCCCCAGGTGGAGGTTTCTCAGCTGCACCCCAGCGCTTCACTCGACAAGCTGAGTTGCGCCCGCTCCTGCAGCACATTGCCTCGCTCGGCCAGCTCAATTACGCCTGCTCTTGCTATTACAGCGTCTCACCCGCCATCCGGCTGAATTGCACCCACTCTTGCGGTACAGTGACAGGCGGCTGCCACAGAGCTCAGGAAATGGCGGTCGGCTCCACAGACTTGGGCCTGGCCTGCAAGGATGGCTCTGGACAACCCTGGAACTCGGATGCTTCAATGCTACGGCATGGGCCCCATTCCCAAAAGCGTCCCATCAGCCGTGAAGATTCTACAAGAGTCACCGGGGCGCCCGACTCCCGCAGAGTTCCGGTGGGGAGCTTCTGCCATGATTGCTCGCAGAATGGCCACGACGTAGCCACGGGGTGCTCTCATGCTAACGCCAGCTTCAGTCTGAAACTTCCAGAAACACTGTAGACTACCAATTCAATCAGTTCCGGTGGAGCCCCAACGACGTATCGCGTTGTTGCATAATGCGTCATATGACACGCCGCGTTAGAGCACCCGGAAGTCCTCCGGTGCGCGAGGCGCGAAGCTTCCCGGAAGCAATCCGGGGTGCGGAGCGCGTAACGTAAGCATAACAGGTCATGTGACTTGTTAATAAAGCTTTTCATTGGTTTAGAAATATTTTTATGAGCATATTTGACTATTTCATTAAAGACACTACACATAACCTGTTTTTCAAGTTATGTTTAATTTTAAATGAAACGGTTTACATTTTCACTTTTTATTTCCAGTAAATTTAAAAAATAAATGTTTATAGTTCCATATGCTGAAGCACGTCAGCTTCCCACCCTATGTCATACAATTCTGACAAATCGGCATCCTCATCATGTTCTTCATCATCCTCAGGATTTAAATCATCTAAGGGATCCACTTCCACTGATGTTTCAATGACAAGTTCAACGATAAGATCGAGATCAACGGATTGCTCATTATCACTCATGGTTAATGTTGTCGTTATCTTTAAAGAAAGAGAACAACAATGAGATGTTGCAGAGTAAGAGACAAATCTCAGAGACTATAATAGTAAAATTGTTTAACAAGAGTAACATTTTGCAGCTATTATTTAGCCATGTCCAGCGATGCTGAGGAGGTGAGTCCTATGTCCAAGTTTTCAGTGAACAGGACTCATCTCTTTTTAACCTTGGATAAGCTTCACCAACTCTGTGTCCCCTGCTCATACTTAAATGTAAAGGGGCAGATTTATGTTAACTGGCGCATCCCCAGAGATGCACCAGTTAATGTGCACCGCTGCTCTGCCACCCATGGTGTGCCGCATTTACAATGTGGAACACCATTGACCAAAAACAACACAGATGCGTCACGCATCTGTGCCGCAAAAGTAGCACATTGCAGGAATCACGTCATAAGCACGACATGTCTACTCCAATGCACAGGAGCAAGCCACACATTGCATGGTGCATCACTCCTTATGACTGTTTCAAACAGGCGTAAGGATTTGATTCAGGAATGCTATAAAGCTGAGTCAGTGAAATCTTCTAAATTTCACTGTGTTAGTTTTACAGGGCTTTCATGCAAATGAATGCCCACCTGCAACAAAACGCCTATATGAAACCTGACGCAGGTTTCATGTGGCACAGGACTTTACAGCATAACACATCTGCCTAGATGCATCAAGTTGTAAATATGTCGCCACATAGCAAATCTTTTTCATCAACTATACCGTTTGTATTTTATGTACTAGTGGCTATACCGATTACTTTGTTTTTTGCAATGTCTGTACTCGTATTAGATTAGAAACTTGCCTTGAAAACAGTGCATTTCTGAATAAACATTTCAAATATACACGTTCTCTCTTTTAATCCATAATCTCAACTAGAATGATTGTATATTGAAACAGTATTTATGTGTTCCACGTAACTTCAGCTGTACTAACTTAATATTTTCTTTTGTCGACCTGATTTACTCATACTAGAACCCACAGGCCTATAACAGCCCGTGAACCCTTTCTTTTACGGTACATGACAAAACAAACAATTACAGACTTACCTTTACCAATGCTTTGTACGATGTACAACAGTGACAGTCACAAAATAGATATTCGTTTGACGGAAGTCTCAATTATGCTGCTATCACTGCAACCAAAATTCAATGGCACAGATATCCAGTCAATACAGACTCATATATGTCTCTTCAGCCAATCATATTTCCTCCCGCAAAATTTTGTATTCAAATATACATTTCAGTTCGTTGTCCCTCACAATATTTTCAATGTCACATAAAAGTCACCCATCACCCACTGCCATCTCTGGCTGTTTCCATGGTAACACCTCATTCTGCACCTGGCTGAAGGCACAGGTCAAAAGTTCATATCTCAACGTTCTACAGCAAACTAACAACACTGTTTTCCCTCCAGAAACACCTGCCTATCCTCAGCTCTGTTACATGTCATTTTTTTCACACCCAATACTACTTTTTCTTTTACATAACATTAACATGCAACGTAGTCTTCAATCTTCACGTATTAGAATCAACCAATCATCTTTTGTTTTTCAACCACACCAAGCCTCATCCATTTTTTTTATCCTGAATTTCAGCTTCTAACTGCCATTCCACTTCCACAACCCATCGGAGCACGACTGCATCTGCCTTGAAAATGAAGGTTTGGCTTTTAGGACACAGCTATATTCACTGGAGTGGAAAATATGCAGCAAGCAGACAAATTTCCAACCTTGATTTACCAAATGTGCAGATAACGTGGATTGGGCAAAGAGGATTAAGATGTCACCAATTAATACCATTGGTGAAAACTTTTATGCATCTCCCAGAACCAGACCTTATAATTGTGCACTGTGGTGGGAACGATCTAGGCACATTGACTGGGGTAGGTCTGGAAATGCTTCTAAAAGACACCTTTCGACAATTGATGACACTTTTTCCTCGAACTGCCTTGGTATATTCCAATATATGCCAAAGACAGAAATGGAATTGGTCCAATCAACATTGTGCACAAATTGAGAAAGCAAGGAGACATGTAAATAAATCTGTTTCTACTTTCCTCAGAGATTATAGCATGGGTTCTATTTACCACAACAACTTGCGTTACCACATGCAAGACATCTATAGGACAGATGGTGTTCATTTCACGGATGAGGGAAACAAAATCTTCCCCTGCAACATCAGACTCTGCATCGGTACATACTTATAAATGCAGAAACAACTCAATTAACACAAGGGCTCTTTTCAGAGCCACCTTATATCAAAGCACTCAAACTTCTGATTTATCTCCATTTTCACACTCTTGTAAATAGGTGTGCGCGCCCGAGTGCGCGCACCCCGCAACTTTTTTCCCAAAAAAATAAATATATATTTTCGCCTTTAAGGACCTTACTGCACACCCTGAGAAAACCTACGCAGCAAAACAATCTCTACCTTCTCCCCTTTCCATGTTCCAACGCTTTGAAATGACAATATATTTACTCGCAGTGACAAAATGGCGGTCAACACTTCCTGATTTCCTTCGAATCGAACGTTAACAGACGTCACGCAGCAAAAAATAATTCCGCTCGCGCGCAGCCGCTTGAGTGCGCGCACCCGTCCGCGCTTATAGATATATAATTGACTTTGACTTTAATTTTCTCAGCAACTACTGAACGGATTTACACCATTCCACAAAAAGCGTAATCTGCGAGCCGGACTCTACAGTTTTGCCAAATTTCTTATAAATCCATTCAGCCGTTCGACCTGTAGCCGTGTCTAAACGTCCTATGGAAAATAACATGGAGAAAACACGTTTTGGGACCCCCCTTTTATCTCAGCCCCCACTTCACCAATCCCCCCCAAATTTTCAGGGAATCAGCGCAGCGGACCGAGCCATCTTCTTTGAGAAATTCGCAAAGATTCATCCACCAGGGCCAAAGTTAATCCAAATAGAAAGTTGACGATTTCCTATGGAAACTAGGTCCTAACTATAACTACCTACTGGCGACCGCCAGTAGGTAATATATATATATGTATGTATGTATATATATATATATATATATATATATATATATATATATATATATATATATATATATATATATATATAGTCATGGTACATATATATGGAGTTATATATAGTAAAACTTTGTTTACTTATAGAGACTTCCCTCCACAATATTTTTGTTCTCTATGTTCTTGACACTATATTTTGTCCCATGTTTTTGGTTCTAATATTCTGTCTAAACACCTACATTTTCACTGACAGAAGCGTCTTGGCACACGCGATGACCAAGACTTATGTAAGTACAGACACAGTGACTTACATAACATCATCAAAAAAGTCAAGCTTTCGTTTTCAAAAGTGGCATTTCTAAGACAGATTATACTGGTACACTGATATTGATAACGTCAGTTTCAAAGAAGGAGCAACACTTTGGGGGTCTGCCTTTGGAAATTGCATAGATCCTGACAGCTCTACTATGCCTCCATTAGAGATGGACGAGTCACTCAAACCTCAAGCCAGATGCCTTGCTTTGGGTCAGATCGAGGTCGTTTTGGAACCTTGAGGCCTAAACAAGACAAGCTTTAAGAACCCTGTCCCTTGAATGCCATCAATTTGTGCTTTGCTGGAAAAAAATACAAGTAACATTCATCGTGTGCGAAGCACTTTTATGCCCTTGGGCAAGGTTCGCTCTTTGAAAAACTGCCAAAAATAAAAGATGGTTTCTACCTGTCACACTCCATTTAATTTCATCCTCCAATAATTAAAAGATAATGCATTAACCTTTGATGCCCGTAAGAGAGATCCATCTAGTGGCTAGATTTCACAGTGGGATCAATCCCAGATTCCCTACTTGACCAAATTGTGTGATTCTCTGCAAATACTTCATTTCAACAAGCCTCCTTTTTGTTCATTATCACATATGAGAGCACCTTCAAGGATGTGAGTTCAGGATGTGCATTGTAGAAAACCCTTGTGATTTGATTAAATAGTCTATAATGTTGCTCCTCCTATAATAAGAATGTCTGCCATATATGGAGCGCACATGACTACTGGCTTGCTTCTTAGTTCACTTGCCATCAGAGAAGGAGGAGAAAGGTTTCTGAGATCATGTTTAAAAACTCTCGGGCATATGTACAAGGAGTTAACGCTGCATTAGCAGCACTTTCCGACGGTTTTGCGGCGAAACTTGTATCGCCATATGTACAAGCTGCCGCTAACCTCTGTTAGCTGCAGTTTTCTGGTGGAAACGCCCATTATAAAGATCGCCACTTCTTTTAGCGATAATGACATGCAAGGGAGGCGTTCCCGTGCAAAAACTACCACTAACCCCACTTGATATTTACAAGGGGATCCTTTAAGTTTGAAGGGCCCAAAAAACTGCATCTAACTGCAGTTGGAGGCAGTTTTTTAAGACCAGAAAGTAGCTGGTCTTAAAAATGGAGATAACTCCTGGGGCCTCATTGCAGCAGGTTTTGTTGCTGGACCACGCTGCAAGCAATGTTGCTGCGCTGCCCTGCTACAAAATTACAGGTCAGGACTGCACATCAATAAGATAGTATGTATTCCTGGGCCTCACTCATGAAAAGTGTTGCAGCACTGCGACAAGACAGCTTTGCAATACTTTTCACTACCCCCTTCTTGCAACACCACGGATGTGCTGTACTCGCTGGACAGTGCTCCATGACGCAAGTAATGACAGATACGTCTGGAATCCTGACGTATCTGTCTGCGCTAAAGTCACGCATTGCTGCAGTCGTGTCACAACCATGACGCAACTCCAGCAATGCATGGGGCCAACCTATCCCTGTGGCACTGCTTCACCCTTACGCCTGCTATCATGCAGGCATAAGGTACTGAGGCAGTGCCGTTCTTTAGGGTTGCCCGCGTGTCAGCTCAGTTGAAGATCCATCGGTGGCGGTTGCGCGCTGCGGTGTCATCGTCTGTAAGCGTTGGCGGAGTGGTGGTGCTGAGGGAGTTGACGAGATGTACTTCGGTGGTCTTGATCCAGCTGCCAGGGGGGCAATGATGGCGGTGGTGTACGGTGGGCATGGTGAAGACGGGATGTAGACACTGATGGTTGGTCCAGGAGAATCTGGTGGTGTGGCTGTAGTTGAAGATTCCCGCTGGCAGACGAGATGTGCTCGACCGTGTATCCTGCTATGTGGCTTGCTGTGGTGACTAGCTGCTTGAGTCTGATGTTGGCGAGCTACCCCAGTAGGGGGTGGTGTTCTGTTCACTAGGGTTGTCCAGGTGGAACTTGAGTTCGCCGAGTAGGATGTTGTCGGTGGATGGGAGAGCCTGGTGTGCAATGAGGTCTACAATGGTATCGGAGAATGGGTGTCCATGGCCCGGGGGCCTGCAGATGAGGGTGCCGCAGAGGATGGGGTTGGGTTGGTCCATATCTGGAAGTTAAGGTGTTCCATGGTCACCGTTGGGTCATTAGAGTGCGTGGTCAGTAGGAGTGTGCTTCTGTAGGTGATGGCAATGCCTCCTCCTGGACAGTTGGGGTGGTCCTTGCGGGTGATTTAGTAGCCGTCAGTGATGGCGATGTCCGGTCCGGAGCAGATGTTGGTCCTGGCAGACGATGTGGCATCCAGGGTTGATGGCGATAAGGGTGCTGGCGCCATAGGGGTGGAGTGTCCGAGAGGAAGGGTCCTTGGTGCTGAGCGTGGTCCAGGGGCAGACGGACGCAGATGGGCTTGCCTTTGGCATGGGAGACGTCTATTACAACACAGGCATTACCCTTTACAATGCAAATCCAACAACGCAGGTGCCTTTACATCGCATTCCATTACAACGCATTGTGAGGTCAGTAATGGGGTATTTTTAAGGGTTTGCTTTGGGGTGCAAGGGTTAGTTTTAAGGTTGCACTGACTGAAGTGGGAATAGTAGTGTTTACATCTCCGCAATCCAACACCTTCCCTACTGTTGCAATATGCCTAGTATTAGTATGCATTGTAATGGAATGCAATATAATGGTATGCGTCGTAACTCCATATATACCTTTGGCACACCAGTTGTACACCCGCTGCGTATGACTGCACAGCGGCCGCCATTGAGAAGTGCTGCTGGGGGACTGGACAGCAGGGAGGTGGGAAACGCCGGAAAGAACACTGGATGGGGCTTGGGCGTGAGGGTGTGTGTGTGAGAGCGAGTGTTGTAAATATTTAAATGAGAGAAATCTTACCTCGAGGCCGGGTCCCGTGTCTTCGTTGCTCCTGCTCTCCTGAGTCTGCTTTCAGGAACAAGAAGTAGGCAGCCGGGCTCCCTCCCCTAAGCCAATCACGGGATGAGGTTTTCAGACAGGGGCTGGAGTTGTGGGCCTTTTTCTCCATGCAGGCTGTTATGCAGCCTGCATTGCGAACAGGCCAGTGCGCACTGGGGGTGCGTCATCTACAGGTGCTAGGCCTGTGCAACTCGACCCCCGGGCCTCCTCCGCTACATGTGCCGCCTTCTCCTTACCTGGACATTGACACCATAGCCCAATCCACTAAACTCTCTCCAAATCCGTGACTCAGCCAGCAGGAGCCTCAGCCAGGTGGGATTGCTCAAGCCTGTGTACAGCTGTCGCCACCAAGTCCGCTGGTGAATCTCCCGATGCAGTTGATGCAGTAGGGCCCCCTTAGGCGTGAACTTGCAGCGCTCCCGCAACACAAGTTTGGCGCAGCTCAGGGGCCACACCCTCCACAGCGTCCAGCCAGCACAAACTCATCCGGCCTGTGATGCAGAGATGTGCTTCCTACCGTTTATTTATTTTATTTATTTTTATTTGTGAGTTTGTATAGCGCTTGAATCACTCCGGCAGGAGTATCTCTGCGCTTTGACCGGTAATCAATGACATGCAAATGGGGGAGTGATTTAGATTTCATTTTTAAACAGAATGGTCTTTAGCAATTTTCGGAATGTTAAATGCTCTTTAACTTGTCTCAGAGCCAGGGGGAGTCTGTTCCACAGCTTGGGTCCCATAGTGGACAGTGCTCTGCCTCCATGTCTGACTTTTTTAATGTGGGGAACCACCAGGAGAAGACTATTGCTTGATCTAAGTGATCTCGACGGGACATAGGGAACAAATTTCCGTTCGAGATAGACAGGTCCTAGTCCATTCAAACACTTGTGAATCAAGCAACATATCTTGAACTTTGCCCTTTGTCTAACAGGGAGCCAATGTAATTGGTCAAGAAGGGGTTTGGAGGCTGTTCTAGGGGGAGCATTCAGAACCAGGCGGGCTGCCGTGTTCTGGATGATCTGAAGCTTATCCAAAACTCCTTCATTGGCTGATAGTAGTAGGCCGTTGCAATAATCGATCCGACTCAGAATCAGTGCCTGCACGAGAGTTTTTCTTACTGGAGTCGGAAGGAGTGGAAAGATTTTGCGTAACAAGCCTATAGTGTGGAAACATATCCCTGAAATGTAGGTGGAGTGTTGCTTTAGTGACAGGTCGTGATCGAACCGAACTCCTAGGTTCTTCACGACCTGTTTTGGTTCAGGGACTGCTCCCAGCTCTAGTGGCCACCAATCTGGGGTCCAAAGTATCTTAGCTTCCCCGAAGAGCATGATCTCCGTCTTGTTGACGTTACACTGGAGATAGTTGGTCGCCATCCATCTAGCCACTTCTCTCATGCCAGATGAAAAGGAGTTCCTGACCTCAGTGGAAAGAGTTTTAAAGGGGAACAGGAGCTGTGTGTCATCTGCGTAAGACACGGGGACAAAGCCGTGTCTACGCAGTACTCCTGCCAGGGGTGCCAAATAGATATTAAAAAGCGTAGGGCTCAGACAGGAGCCCTGTGGCACCCCCTTAGAGATTTTATTTTCCACTGAGCGGTATGCACCCATGGTGACTCTCTGGGTGCGGTCGACCAGGAAGCTCTGTAACCATTCCAGGGCCTTGGTTTTCAGGCCAGCGTTTGACAACCTTTGTATCAGAATTGGATGGGACACGGTGTCGAACGCTGCCGACAGATCTAACAAAACCATGATGACAGAAAGGCCCTTATCTTGGTAGACATGGAGATCGTCTGTAACAGACAGTAGCGTGGATTCAGTGCTGTACTTCGGGCGAAATCCTGACTGGGATTCGTCCAAGGCCTGCACTCGTTCAACATGTGCGGAAAGGTGGTGGTTAACATGTTTTTCAATTATTTTTCCAAGGAAAGGTAGCAAAGAGATAGGTCTTAGATTTGTCAGGTCAGACCATAATAAGGCGGTGTTTTTCCTTATAGGTCTGACAAGTGCTCTTTTCCATTCCTTGGGAACAATACCTGAGGTAAGAGAAAGGTTAACCAAATCCATTATCATTGGACTCAAATGTGACGCTAAAAGGGGCATTAGTCTGGCAGGAATAATATCCTCTGGGCTTCCACTTTTGATCTGATTTATAAGGATCAGTGTATCTTGAAGTGAAATGTGAGGAAAGCAGTCCAGCGACTGCAAGTCAGATATGGGATCAGGGGGGTTGGATTGAGGTGTGATATCAGACAATGAGTTCTGATTTGTAGATAGTATTTTATCATATATCTTCTCAATTTTATCGACGAAGAAACAGGAGATTTCATCGCATAACTTTTGAGAAGACATATCCGGGGCTTCGCACGCAGGGGGATTGACAAAAGTTTGTATAATTTGGAAAAGAACTCTGGGGGAGTTTCCTGCCTCATGAATTTGGGTAGTAATATGCGCCTTTCGGGCATTGCGTATGGCTTTATGATAGAAGGAGAGAGCCTTCCAGTAGTTATTCTTATCCTCAGGGAGGTGAGAGGTTCTCCATCTTTTTTCTAGTTTCTTCGCTCCTTGCTTGAGAGTCCTTAAGTGGTCAGAGAACCATACCTCTTGTTTCCTGACTGGTTTAGGTATGAAAGATTTTGTTGGGGCGATTCTATCTATCGCTTTCCTGGTTTCACCCTTAAATTTAGTAAGGGCAGATTCTATGTTATCCGAGGGCTGAAACACAGGGGGATTAAAATTTCCTCCAAAATTGGAGTTAGTGACTTTGTGCCATTGTCTCCGAACACAAGGTAGGGATTTGGAACAAGCGTTATTGGATACTCGCGACGGAATAATAAATTCCACCACAAAATGGTCAGTCCAATTCACTTGAGTGGCAGGGGGGCATGATATCGTGTGCACATTAGAAAAAATGAGATCTAAAGTATGCCCAGCCTGATGAGTGGGTCCCTTATTTTTTAATGTCAGGCCCAATGTTGATAGGTCAGTTATCAGTGCTTGTGCTTCATTACACTCCGGTCTCTCACTGTGGACATTAAAGTCCCCAACTAATGTGAACTCGCAATCATTTTTGATATATGGGGCAAGTAATTCGACTAAGTAAGTAGCGAAATTCTTGCACGGGCCAGGCGGTCTATAGACTAGAGCACCTCTGTAATCCTCTTTGATGGAGGACTGTATTTTAAAAATCAGGATTTCAATATCAGGGGAGCTAAGTTCTTCTAGAACAGTTACTCTTAGGTCATCTTTATAGACCACGGCAATTCCTCCACCTGTTTTCAGAGGGCGATCCAGTCTTAATATGTTATAGTTACAAGGAATAGCGAGAGTTATGTCTGGGCTACAATGTGGTTTAAGCCATGTTTCAGTGAGATAACACACCTCAGGTTGCTTGGAGGTAATCATATCCCAAACCTCTGCTGTATGTTTGGAAAGAGACCTGATATTACAAAGGATATATCTTCTTCCTACTAGGGGAGTATCTATGGCTTGAAATGGCGTGGGTACCAATGGCTTGGGGCAGGGTTTGCGATGGGTCATGGGACAGATGGTAGAAAATTGAGTATGGCATAGACGGCAGGAGAATGCTCCTTCCACCTCTAATTGGGCGGTACACGGGACGCCCGAGGGTGGATGTCCATTTAGGTAGTGTAGTATGGTAGGGGAGTATGTTAGTATTTCCAAGCCGTCAGCATGCGGTGGGATAACCGAAATTGCCATGGCCCCTGGCCCAGTCTGGCGCGGACGGGCGCAGACGGGCAGGTCTTTGGCTTGTCTTCGGCGCCTCCCTGCGCGCAACCGCTGCGCGCTTGTGCCGACGAGTGGCTAAGTAGCCCCTGATGCCTCAAGCCTAGAGTGCTAACCGCTCGAGTCTCTGGCGGGAAGCAGGAAGTGTTGCACTCAGGCTCGTACCTGCCCCGCCCTCCGCTCAACGGTATTGGCTACCGAGTCGGACCGGGGCGGGCAGGCTGAATCACAGAGTCCTGAGGTATTACAATGTTTAAAGCACCTGGCTGCGCCGAGGGAGTTACACAAATCACAGGGACATAGGTATTACAATTATTATTCAATCCTAACACACTATTTAAAAATATTTTAAATTTGGTAATCAATCTAAAATAATTTAAAATTCTTTTAGAAGTAAAACTAGCGTTTCCGCCTCCACAGCATCAGCGATAGAAAGTGCAATGTGCGATGTGCAAAGATTATGCCTGGCGTCAAGCGGGGTCGACAGACACTGCCACTGTCAGTCTTACCGCAGATAGTCTCGCCTCCTCGCCGCCTAAGTAGCCCCTGATGCCTCAAGCCTAGAGTGCTAACCGCTCGAGTCTCTGGCGGGAAGCAGGAAGTGTTGCACTCAGGCTCGTACCTGCCCCGCCCTCCGCTCAACGGTATTGGCTACCGAGTCGGACCGGGGCGGGCAGGCTGAATCACAGAGTCCTGAGGTATTACAATGTTTAAAGCACCTGGCTGCGCCGAGGGAGTTACACAAATCACAGGGACATAGGTATTACAATTATTATTCAATCATAACACACTATTTAAAAATATTTTAAATTTGGTAATCAATCTAAAATCATTTAAAATTCTGTTAGAAGTAAAACTAGCGTTTCCGCCTCCACAGCATCAGCGATAGAAAGTGCAATGTGCGATGTGCAAAGATTATGCCTGGCGTCAAGCGGGGTCGACAGACACTGCCACTGTCAGTCTTACCGCTGGTAATACCCTCCATGCACCCCGGTGTAGTGGTGGATCATAGTATGCGATGCAGACCTCCCTATGTAGGTGCACAGGAGCGCCTCTACCATTCACAGCTTCAAGGGGCGTAAGGCGGTATTCTCACACAGGTCAGCAACGTGTCTCCATGCAACCGGCCAGACTTCACCACCAGGTACGGGTGATCACCATACCTCAATATCTATCGCCACGGCTCATCAACTCTACAGCTCCTCCGCATCCCACTCCAGGCTCCAGATGCAGGTCCAGCGAGGCATCCAGGCTCCAGACGCAGGTCCAGTGAGGCATCCAGGCTCCAGGCGCAGGTCCAGTGAGGCATCCAGGCTCCAGATGCAGGTCCAGCGACATATCCAGGATCCAGATGCAGGTCCACTGAAGCATCCAGGCTCCAGGCGCAGGTCCTGCGAGGCATCCAGGCTCTCATCCTGGTCGTCCTGGATGTTGGGTGGCTTGTGGGGGTTGTTGATATGTGCTGCACTTGGCCCTGGCTCCTCCATTCTGCATTCCATTGTTTTGTTTGCCTATTTTCTGTTGGTGGTCGACTGTTAGACTGTTTATTCCAATGGAGGCAAAAAAACTCATGTTGGGCTGACTACATGCATTTTTTTGCTGCTAATGAGCCTTTCGTTGGTTTTCGCCCGCTAATGCCGTAATTCCTACTGCCATCACGCTAATGTTAGCGGCAGCTTTTACCACTGATCCCTGAAGCTATCACCATGTAGCGACGTCTTGTACATACGTCACTAATAAGGCAATAGTTTTCAGCGGTACACAGTGGTAACAAACCTGCCGCTAACTAGCGTTAGCTGTAGTTTTTGCCAGTACTTGTACATATGGCACTCTGACTTTTCATAAAGTTTCTCAATGTGAGTGATATAATCTGATGTGTTTAGGTGAAACACTTCCACGTGTTAAAGAAATACACTTTTTTGAGTTTTGAAGACACCTTATATCAATGATTTTTAAATGTTTAATGCTGTACCAATGTATACAAAAATTAAAAATCACCCCCCCAAGATTATTTCATAATTATTCTATAAATTTGTCAATGTTTAAATATATGTAAACATGTTTAAAATTGCAGTTAAGTTCTGTTGCCCCTTTTAAAAAATGCAATCAAATACATCATTAGCAAACATTATTAGGTCATTCAGGCCTTCCTAAAGTGTAAACATACCCACATTGTGATTATCAGAATGGTGGACAGGGTATGGGGATTGAGGAATATTTGGAACATGTTCCTCTTTGATACCTACTACTAGCTAGGATATAAATGCCATTTTTTTGTTGAGGGCCTATTACAGAGTGGCTTCCTGCCCCAATTTTTTCACTTAAAACAAAGCACTGTTATGAGCATGATGCTTCTCTTGGCTAGTGTCCAGCACCTTCATCCCCCCAGGATCAACTAAGGCCCTACGGTCATGGATATCAACTAAGGCTTTACACTCCCGCCCACCCACAGAAGTCTGTTTTGTGCACTTGTCTGCAGCAAATCACACAACATTTTATAAAGGTTTCAATGTCTGGAAATGTTACAAAGCGTGTTCAGTACCACACAAACTCAAGAAGAAACCATTCAATGCATTTTAAGCTTTTAAGAATCGTTTTGGATGCGAAGAGCCGAGCAGGGGCTGCTGGGCCAGAACCAAGATGGCCAGGTTGGCTTCCGGCCCTAGCGCAAACTTGCAAAACGCAATCAAGCCATTTCTAGAAGGAATCCAGCACCCAGTTTCTCTTGCACCCCTACGTTGACCATGGTAGTTCGACTACGAATATTTAACACAACCCTGGCAAGCGGGTGCTTCACGTTGTTTCCATTGGGCACTAGGCTTGTGCTATCAGTGCCAGGGAGAATCTCTTCTGATGTAAGATACTTCCTTTCAGCCATAGTTCTGTAGGTGCCAATATCCTGTATGGCAGGAACCTCCCTCTCGTTAATATTCATCTCCAGTACAAATACCATGGTGTTTGAGTGAATATACTTGAGAGGATTCACGTCCATCTCCAAGATGTCCATTGCTACTAGACTGAGTGCTAGGTAGGCCTCTCCCTATTCCCTCACATAGCATGCTCCTGTCTGGGGGAAGCTGCTTAGGATTCTTGTCAGCACCCTTCCAGGTGGTATTTGAACAAAGTTACCACCTTGGAAATGGTAAAAACTAATTCCCTCTCTTTTCTCCCTAGTTCTGATTAGGAATCCAGTTCCCTTATGGTGACCTTCTTAGATTGACCATTGGAAGCCACTGCAGTTCTTCCCTTCTGGGTTTGAACCCGTTCCTTTCCACTTGGTCTTGGAAATATGCCTTTCAAGCCACTTGTTTACCCTTTTAGAAAACCACTTATGAGTCAACACTGCATGTTTGTTAAGATTCCTTTCTATCAAACCAGACAAGTATTGGCGGGAGTGGGGTAGAGCACTCCTCCTTGAGTACTCTGCTACATTTATTTGGTAAGAGTGTCAGAATCTTTATCTCCATCCCTCTCACCGACTAATTACAATTATGAAACACCTCATGAAACCAGGGGGCATATTCCCAAGAATGTGTGATAACCATCGCAAAAGTAACTTAACGCAACTTCCAACATCACAGTCTATCATGGGAAAATGACACAGTGATAACGAAGCATTCTCAACAATGCGGCCCCATGCGATCGTCTCCAGATAACGCGTCAACTGACCACGTTTAAATCGAAGCCACGCCGTAAAATTGCAAAACGTGAACACAAAAAAAGCTGCGAAGAGGCCAATTGTGATACATAAATCAGCAAAAACCAGAGACAGACCTGCAATGCACACACGTCAGGTGGGAAAAATCACCATAAAAGTCGAAAAAAAAACAGACAAACAAATGCCAAACAACAGCGAAGCACAATGGATGTTGCTGAAGCAAGTGCAGAGAGAACCAGAACCCCACAAGCACCCTGGGACCTCGGGGGCAGGGAAGGGCAAGGAGAAGAAGAAGAGTAGGAAGAAGCGCTTCAGTCCGCAGGAAAACAGGATCCTGATAACGGAGGCTGTCGAACACCATCAACAAATGTTCGTCAGCTCCAGTGTGTCATTGGCAACAAAATAATGGGCTATGGCAGTCCATCGTGGACAAGGTGGATGCAGTGGGTGTGCTGAAGAGGACAATGGAAGAGGTCAAGAGGCGCTGGAATGACGTCAAGCGCAAAACCAAGCTGAAACTCGCAAACAACCGGAAGGCAGCAATGCAGACTGGAGGTGGGAGTCCAGTGCCTCAGGAGGAGCTGGACGATATGGAGGAAATGGTGTCCACAGTCATCAGTGGGGAGACGGTGGCTGGTGTCGGGGGACGGACACTGCTCAACATGACTGGACACAACCGCACCAGGGTGAGTAACGACCAGGGACTGGGGAGACGGGGGAGATGGGCACAATTGCACACATGTACAATTGAGCTGAGCACATCTGCAGACAAACCATGCCCCTGCCCCCAACTCCCACTAAGAGACCAATGTACCCAAGTATGCAACATCTCAGCACTGTATAAGCACAGAAGTCAAAGGCACATCACAGGAAAGGGATAAGGGGCAGCAAAATCAGAGCAGCGGGGGCCACTCCCTCAGAATGCAGCACACACTCACATAACATGCAGAGCACATCAACACTGACAACAATGTGGCACAAACCGCAACACATCCACAACAGAGCACAGGTAACAACTGGTGCCGACTGGGCGTAGATACTGGCCAATCACAAGTGGCATTGCAGGGCAATGTGAGTTGATAATTTACAAGTACAAACACAAACACGTCTGTTGTTGAAATGTCCACTGTCCCCCATCAAATAGGCAGCTCCTCCCAAACAGCCACGACGCACACAGTCATGCAGTCGGTATGTAAACATGGACAATGTGACAACATACATGTGAACACATTGTTAAACTGCTTCTCCCCTTCACATTACAGAGGGATAATCAACACCTCCTGCAGAGCAGCCCGACCCTCTCTTCTCTGATGACGAAGAGGACCACCACAGCTTTGACTCTGATGCCCTCCAAGAGTTCATTGACAGCCTCTGCACACACCTCCAGGAGCAGGGCAGCCCAGCTGCAACGAGGACACCCCACACCCTGCACAGACCACACAGTATGCAGCACCAACCACCACGGCTGCCTCCCAGGACCCCCACGAAGAACATATGGCCTTCCAATGCTGTGTGTGCCAGGAGCAGCTGGCTGAACAGGTGCGGGTGGGCTTTGACCACATGGCAGACAAACTAGATGCCATACGTGGGTGTCTAAGTCCCATCAGGGACCACTCACAGTCCCTAACAGACACCCACAGTCTGCTCCATGCTCTACAATGGACCATGGCTGACATCGCTGGAGCTGTGGAATTTTAGTTCATGAACTGAACATCATCTGCACCATCTTGCCCATTCCTCAGACTCACGTATGAACATACACGACAGCCATTTTAGGTACCATGGTCTCCCTGTTCACGATCGATCATCAGCGCACTTCCCTGACCCTGCAAGCATCCCCCATGCAACCTGGCTGCCCCCGCGCTCACATGCACAAGTCATGAACCCTCCTCTTCCGCATGACTCTGTCTCTGGGAATCACACCCCACGCCTGACCAACACCTCCTTTCCTTCCATGAATACCCCTCTTTTGATAAACCCTTCCTCTATGCTCGATTGTCCACACCGATCCTTTCTTTCATGAATATCTCTCCTTTGATGGCCCCTTCCTCTGAGCCCGATTGTCTGCACGGACCGCTGGTCATCCCTTGGCCTGAGGATACAGTTTATTGCCCACTACTGTATGCACTCGCCCCTCTTCAAAGGAGCTACTATTGATCATGACCTCCCCACCCCCTGAGATTCGATCAGGCGCACACATTCCAAAGGAATCGGCGGAACACTCAGCTGCGTGATAGCCCCCTCCTATTGTATGGGGGGTGAGGACCTCTACTGTAGCCACGTGTTGGAATTAGCCGGAACTGGGGGGGTACCGGGGATGTCATTTTTCATTACTTCACAATGTCCTTATTGTAATAAAGAGCGGTCACATGTCGTAAACCAGTGTATAAAAGGCCAGGCCTCAGAGAGGCTGCTAGAGAGCACCTCGAGACGATACCTTGTTGTCCGATCTGATGTGTTCTGCTCCGTCGGAATAAAACCTGTTTTCTGTCTTCCTGTCTCCAGCGCCTGCCTCTTTATTTGATAAACTTCGTATGGTATTAGAGGCGTTTAACGCCGGGCAAAATTACTTAAGAAACATCGACTAAATCGCCTGACCATTTTCCTGACTTTCCTCAATTGGCGTCCCAAGTGTGGGGCCCATCAGCGACACGTGGATCCAGTGGGAGAGGTCCCGACGACAGAGTGAACGACTGCAACGATCGGGAGAGCTCCTGTCCGATAGACCCTCGTCTGACAGCCGATCATCCGAACTTCACTGGTTCCAAGCAGACCTCTCCCGAGTGATCTACGGTCCTGACTGGGAACCATCAGAAGTGCCGCGGTAGCAGCAGAGAGTAGAGGACGATCGGGCGCTGGAAGCAGAAGACGAGAAACTGTCCATGCGGTCCGGGTAAGGTCGTGACACACGACGAATTGCGAATTGATTGATTGTTTGATTGATTGAAATACTAGTATTTGCATTGTCGCTCTTTGAGATATTCGCTGCCTGCAAACGGGGAGGAATAGGAATATTCTATCTCCCTTTGCGGATAGTGAAGGGTAGGTAACGCGGACTTTTGTCCCCCATTGTAATCTGCCGTACCTATTTTTCTCCCCACTGATTGATTGTCCGAACATAGATTGTTTGGAGTATAGTTCTTTTGAGGTTCTCTGCTTGCAAATAACGTAGAATAGCCACATTCTAGTCTTTGCAAATAGTGAGAGATAGGTAGTGCGGACCTTTGTCCCCCGTTGTAATCTGTCAAGCCTGTCTTCTCCCCACTGATTGGTAGTTGGTACAACCCGGACCGCTTATTAGAGATGAACCATCCAGCTCCATTGGAGGGCACCCCTAATAAGGACATGTTCACTAAGCAAGGACTAGTCGCTATAGCTTATAGTAAGTTATGGCATAAATATACAAAAAAGGACCCCGAAAGTCAGTGGCCACTGATAGGTTCCTTTGATGATCATAAAATAAAAGCGCTAGAAGCAGCTGTTAGAATAAATAAGGCAACACCCACCATGCTCGATAGTATCGGCATGTGGCGCAAAGAAGCAGAGCAGCGAAGGAAAAGAGAAGAAGCAAGAATAGGGAAAGAGTTACGAAAGGCAGCCCACCTGGCCGCTAAGGAACTAGACGAAGAAATAAGAAGGAGAGAGGAAGTTAGACAAACGCAAGAATCAGGGTCGACAGGCCAATGCCCTGTTAGGACCCCCTCTACGCTCTACCCGGAGATGCCCTCCAAACAACGGGCAAACGACGAGTTACTGCTAGGTTCTCCGATTATCTACATGCCCCCTCCTTACGCCCCCTGCCAGCCTCTGGCACAGCACCTACCGGTTCTGAGTGCGGGCGAGGGTGACCCTAGCGCTAGTGCCCCGGCTCTTACGGCCTTCGCACCAGCCACATTGGTAACAACATCAGATGAACTCGAGACTAGCAAGCAGCTAACGGCCAGACCAAATAGGTTGAGCAAAGACGAGCGGGATGGGATTGACAAGATAGCAAAGACACTGGTAGAACGGAAAGAGAGCGAAGAATATACGATGGATATGCACAATTCACATGCCGGTAGCCACAGACGGCATTTCATTTTATGGTTCAGCTACCACACCCTGAACGCATATGAGGATAGGTATCAAACTAAGGGTTCTGCTAAGCTGACGGCTCTATATAGAAAGGTCGATGTTGGAGATGGGACTGAACGCGATGTGACGAACCTCTTCATGCAAACGCTTGAAGTCTTCCGCCACCTCACGGAACAGAAACCAGAGGTTAAGATCACAGTCCCTGAAACGGCTGAGTCCCCATTAGAAGTAGCCAACACTATGATGCCTATCAGAGAAGCCGCCCCCTACTGGGTTCCCCCAAGAGGTCAGGGAACAAACGACGATATCAACCACGCAGATGCAAAAGGAAGGGTTGTGTACAATTGGGTTTACCAACCCTGGGATCGACAAGATATTTTAACCTTTAGGCAAACCCTGCCTGATTTAAGGAAGAACCCGACAGCATTTTACACCGAATTAGGCACAGCCTTGGGCTCAACGATAATGACTCTAGCAGACATTGGTTTGTTTTTCGGGTTATGTCTGCCGGCTGACGTGTGGAAGCAAATCCGGAAAGCCGAACACACAGATCTGTTCGGACATACCTGGAATCAACTCAGTGAGCTAGATAGACGACGAGAGCCCGGAAGGAAACCGATAAAAGACATACTGGAACTTCCGGACAAAATAGTTCAGAAGCTAAAAACCTTGATCCCAGAGAAAAAGGTAGATTGGTCAATAGTCATGGCTTGCCGTCAGAAACCCCAGGAAGATGTATCAGAATACTTCTCCCGATTTGAAACGGTGTTCTCCGACTACAGTGGCCAAGACATGACCACCGCAACCGGACAACACCTATTTGTGCAAAACTACGTAAAGGGTCTGTCACGAGAGGTTTCCGAAAAGTTACAAACGAGCGAGAGTAGTTGGGGGGGCCTCCAAACCCGCCGCTATCCTCCAAGTGGCTCAGTACTACGAACACCAAAAGAATGAGAATGATAGGGCAACCGAGAGAAAGAAGAAAGATTTGAAAGAAAGGGTGATGATAGCCCAGATACAAGGGGTGGCAGTCGGGAAAGAACTACACAGGGGGAGCTACCAATCGATCGCCCCTAGAAATCCACCCCTAAAGGACCGCACGCCCACTCCCTACTCTGGACGAAGGGACATAGAAGATAATCAGTGTGCATTTTGCAAAGGATTCGGGCATTGGAAGTCTCAATGTCCGGCTCTTCTGGAACTAATTAAAAATAAAGAAACGAGGGACATGACGAATGGCCCCAGGACTAGAGGACAGGGACAGGGGTACGCAAACGACACCAACAGCGACAGACCAGGAAGATCGAACACATTTGACCGTCCCCGACAGAACCAGTACCAACTATCTGACAGTGAGAACACTCCCGACTTCGCATAGGACTGCCAGGGGCAAGGGAGGGATCCAGTCGAGCTCTGTGTTGACCAGCAAGGTCCTTACGTCACCGCTAAGGTCCTTGGTACAAAGTCTCCATTCTTGGTAGACACTGGAGCGACACGTAGTGTATTATCAAAGCGACTGATTCCAAGGGCACCCTTGTCTGGCTCACACATTACATTGATAGGTTTCGATGGAACGCCCTCCACTAATCCCCTGTCTGTACCTATCTCCTTTGACCTAGGAAACAACCCCACTGACACAACATTTCTGCTCTCCTCCAACTCCCCTGACGCCATTATGGGTATTGATTTACTAAAACATTTCCGAGCTACTATTAGGTGTTCCCCAGATGGAGTCCGAGTCATCCTGTACGACAACCCGAGCATGTCCAGATCCCGCCCCGCACGACATATGTACTCTATAACTGATGCTGACCTAACCTTGCTCGACACCCTACCCCTGTACCTATGGGCCAGAAACGACTCGGATGTAGGACGAATGATGATCGACCCTGTGCACATAACTGTTCGACCAGACGCAATACTCCCGAAACTCCCACAGTACCGGATATCGCCCGAAGGCGAGAAGGCATTGGTAGCGATTATTCAGTCCTTGGTAGATGCAGGAGTGGTAGAGGAAGTGGTTAGTAATGTCTGCAACAGCCCTATCCTACCCATTGTTAAGAAGCAAGGTGAGGGAGATGAGAAAGCGTACCGCTTCATCATCGACCTGCGAGAAGTCAACAAAGTGGTGGTGCCACAGTACCCCGTAGTCTCAGACATCACCACCATTCTGACCCTCATCCCGTCCACTGCCACCACCTTCACCGTTATTGATCTCAAGAATGCATTTTTCTCTATCCCCATCCATCCAGACAGCCGTTATCTCTTCGGCTTCACTTTAAAAAACCGTTCGTACCGATTTTGTAGAGCTCCCCAGGGCTACACTGAAAGTCCCAGCATTTACAGCCAGGCTCTCAAAAGACAGCTGGACGCCGTCCAGCTACCAGATGGAGTGGTGTTGATCCAATATGTCGATGATATCCTTTTGGCGGCCGACACCACTCCACTTGCAATCACGACCACTATCCAACTCTTGCACTTTCTTGCGGAGAATGGCCACAAAGTCTCCAAAAAGAAACTGCAGTTCTGCCAGCCTCAAGTGACATACCTAGGCCATCTCCTGTCCAAAGAAGGGAGGAAACTTACGCCCGACCGAATCCAAACCATCCTAGACAACCCCATCCCAAAAACACAGAAGCAAGTCCGTTCATTGGTGGGCCTTACCTCTTTTTGCCGACAATGGTTACCAAATTTCAGTCTCATTATAAAGCCCCTACTTTCCCTGTTGGCCAAAGATGTTTCCTTCCCACTCCCTTGGACCCCCGAATGCCAAGCGTCCTTTAAGGAGTTGCGGGATGCCCTTTGCTCAGCCCCCGTCCTAGGGACACCAGATTACTCCAAGCCCTTCTCCCTCTTCACTCACGAAAGGGAGGGATGCGCATTGTCTGTTCTAACTCAGCCCATCGGCTCCAAACAACGCCCTTGTGCCTACTTCTCTGCCACTCTTGACCCAGTCGCCAGAGCTTTACCTGCCTGCCTTCGAGCAGTAGCCGCCGCTGCTGTCTCTATCCGTCAGAGTGAGGGAATTGTACTTTCGAACTCTCTCACGGTGTTAGTACCCCACGCAGTTGACACCCTTTTGAACCAGACCAAGACCCAACACCTGACTAGTGCACGACTGACGGGGTACGAATTGACTCTACTTGCACCCCACATCACTCTGAAGAGATGCACAACTTTGAATCCTGCTACACTGTTGCCCTTGCCTGAAAATGACCCCGATGTGCCCCCTATACACGACTGTGTGACCCTCACGGACGAACAGACCAGGAGTAGAATTGACCTCCGAGACATTGCTTTTACAGACCCTGATGGAGAGCTATGGGTAGACGGCTCTTGTATCAAACTCCCAGACGGCACCACTTCAGCTGCCTATGCGGTGACGACAGCCCGAACAGTAGTTGAAACAGCCCGCATCACGCAACGATCCGCACAGGCGGCAGAGCTAATTGCCCTCACACGAGCATGTATCATAGCAGCAGGAACCACGGCGAACATTTACACGGACAGCCAGTATGCCTTCGGGGTGGTTCATCATTTTGGGCTCTTGTGGAGGGAAAGGGGATTCCTGACGTCCCACGGCACGCCCATCCTTCACGGAGATCTAGTCTCCGCCCTGATTGAAGCAGTTCTCCTCCCCAAACGATTAGCAGTGATCAAATGCCAGGCACACAAGAAGGTGACGGACTTAGTTGGACAGGGAAACGCACTGGCCGACATCACCGCCCGAACCACAGCTGAGAATAGGACAATGACACGCATATATGTGACCAGGTCACAAGCGGAAAAATGGACTGACGCTAGGGAAACGATTAGGGACATCCAGTCGGCCAGCACACCTCACGAACTGACTGAATGGGCACGGGTGGGTCTGAAGGACGATGAAGGCTGCTGGCGGACAAAAGACACTAACAAATGGTTGCTGCCTGACTCATACTTGATTCCCATACTGACTATGGCACACTCCCCTGCACACATAGGTTCTGCCCCCATGATTGAACTCATTTCCAAAGTCTGGCACAACAACAAAATCCCCGACTCAGCCAAACGCCTGGTCCAGCAATGTCTTATCTGCCTACAACACAACCCCGGGAAAGGAACTGTGGTACCCCGGGGAGGGTTTGGGATCCCCGACCACCCCTTTGAGGTCCTCCAGATGGATTACATCCAGCTGGAGAGGTGCCAAGGCTTGAAGTACGTATTAGTCATTGTATGCGCCTTCAGCAAATGGGTGGAAGCCTATCCAACCCGTGATAACACTGCCATGACTACTGCCAAAGTACTACTGAAAGAGTTTTTCCCTCGCTACGGCCTTTGTCGAATTTTATGGAGCGACAATGGCCCCCACTTCATAGCTGAAGTTATCCAACTAATCTTGAAGGGGCTGGGGGTAAAGCAGAGGTTCCATGCGGTCTTCCACCCCCAATC
This sequence comes from Lissotriton helveticus, assembly GCF_964261635.1. Taxonomy (NCBI): domain Eukaryota; kingdom Metazoa; phylum Chordata; class Amphibia; order Caudata; family Salamandridae; genus Lissotriton; species Lissotriton helveticus. Next base: position 340,232,785 of record NC_136065.1, read on the forward strand.
CGCTGGCCTAGTTGAGCGACACAATGCTACACTGAAACTGAAACTGTCAAAAATAGTGGCCATCACAGGACTTAAGTGGCCAGATGCCCTCCCACTGGCATTGCTATCGATGCGCTCCACTCCCACTAAGCACCACTTGACCCCCTACGAGGTTGTGTTTGGGCGACCAATGAACCTCTGGACTGCTCCCAAACCAACATCCATTCACGACGTCCCCGACGTCCTGCTGTCAGATTATTTATACAAGTTAACTAAAACGTTGTCTGTCATTCATCAACAGGTGCATCAGGCCATCCCCGATGCTTCCAGGGGTCCTGGTCACGATATCCAACCGGGAGATTATGGTTTTAGTCCGGAATTTTCAACGGGCAAAGAGTCTGGAACCCCGGTGGACGGGCCCCTGGCAAGTACTGATCACCACTCGGACGGCTCTTCGAGTAGAGGGGAAAAGGCACTGGCTGCACGCCCACCACTGCAAGAAGGTCTCCTCGACCCTGGCCACGACAGAAAACGTCGACACCCAAGAAGAGCTCCTGAACAAAGACCGGCCATCACTGAACTGCTATCCTGATACCGAGGCACTTGAACTTGCAAAATTCCCTGATCCCACTGTGCCATCCCGGGAAGGGTATTTCCTGCGTCGAAAGGAGGGAGCTTCGGCTAAGTAGACCACGGACTAAGTTAAAATCTCAGAACGGTGGCCTAAAACAACCAAGGGTTACCCGGAGAGAAGCTAAACAAAGTCTGTGGTTCTGCCCACTACCGAGCACCTTGAAGATGATGGAAGCGCCAGATAAGAAGATGATGGAAGCGCCAGATAAGAAGATGATGGACGCAACCGGAAATACCCACTACAGGAACCCAAAGGCTGACAATTTGCACAAATCAAAGACAATCGCCTACTTCATTCTCTTCCTCCTTTGCCTCCTCCTCATGACTTCCTTCTGGATCTTGGAGGACAGCACACCCGCTCATCAGATATTGCTGACCACTGCACAGCCAACCACCATGAAAGAGCATCACCTGATCTCCCTTTCGCCTCAGCTCCGAGAAAGGCGTAAGGAGTTCTGGAACAATTCCTTCGTGCAACTATTGCACCAGCACAACCTTGCTGCAAATGCCACAAACTGCTGGGTCTGCGGGTTGCTCCCGCATGCCACTGGACACTCCATCCCCTTCATCCCTTCTCCTTTCTCAGTTCACGGCTCCTGCCTCGCCTGGTTGATCCTCTTGCAGGAAAGCCACAAGGACAACGCCGCTTCTGGTCAAACAGTGTCACACTTCTACTATGGGTTCTGGCTGAACAAAACAGGAAGGACGTCTGCCCCCTTTTGTCCTGTGACCTCAGGTTCCGCCTTCCATATGAACATCCCTGCCAAAGAACGAGTTGAAATGCAAGTGCTCCACAATCCAGCTAGACCCACCTTCTCCTACCTGCGGAAGCGAACGGCTGCCACTCTGACTGTAGCCTTGTCTGTCATCAATGTCACAGGTCTCGTGTGCCTCGAAGGCCAGGGAACACAGCTGGTGGGTCACAGTTCCTGTCACATCACCAGAACATTGGTCTCAGTTGACCCCCCCTCCTTTGTTGCTTCTCCGAATATGTACTTTGTTTGTGGCATCAAAGCTTACACTTGGCTTCCGAAAGGTTGGAGGGGTACGTGCTACGTCGCCTTCATTCTCCCCCCCACGTATGTGGCCCCAGCCTACCATCACCGGCAAAAGCAAGCCGACTCCACCGGAGCACAGTTCCTGGATGCGGTGAAGGGACTTGTTCCTCTGTGGGGCCCAATGGCAAATAGCCGCGCTATCCGACACCTGACTCAGGCAGTAGAAACAACCATTAACATCACGGCTGGCATCCTCGCTAACAACACGGCTGAGCTTCAGGCAGTCCGCCTGGTGGCTCTTCAAAACCGCCTTGTTCTAGATGTGGTTCTGGCCGACCGTGGAGGAGCATGCCGCATCATCGGCTCCAGCTGTTGCACCTACGTGCCAGATAACTCGCCTTCAGTCTACAAAGCAATCAAACACCTCCACAGACTATCCTCAGAGGTTCACCAGGAGCAAGAAGGATGGTCGCTTGGAAGCTGGTTTTGGGACACTTTGAAGGACTGGGGATGGAGGTTGTTTACATTTATACTGATACCAGTCGTGATACTGTGTGGGTGTTGCTTAGGTATTCAATGTTTGCCACCTTTGTGTTCACTCATTTCTAACTGTATGTGCCCTAAGACTTTGGACTTTAGAACTGAGCACATGAGTCCCCTCTATGAGATAGAAATACGTGGTCTTATGGGGATAGATCCGAATTGACAAGCTGGCGAGACATGTTAAAAGGGAGGACTGTGGAATTTTAGTTCATGAACTGAACATCATCTGCGCCATCTTGCCCATTCCTCAGACTCAGGTATGAACATACACGACAGCCATTTTAGGTACCATGGTCTCCCTGTTCACGATCGATCATCAGCGCACTTCCCTGACCCTGCAAGCATCCCCCATGCACCCTGGCTGCCCCCGCGCTCACATGCACAAGTCATGAACCCTCCTCTTCCGCATGACTCTGTCTCTGGGAATCACACCCCGCGCCTGACCAACACCTCCTTTCCTTCCATGAATACCCCTCTTTTGATAAACCCTTCCTCTATGCTCGATTGTCCACACCGATCCTTTCTTTCATGAATATCTCTCCTTTGATGGCCTCTTCCTCTGAGCCCGATTGTCTGCACGGACCGCTGGTCATCCCTTGGCCTGAGGATACAGTTTATTGCCCACTACTGTATGCACTCGCCCCTCTTCAAAGGAGCTACTATTGATCATGACCTCCCCACCCCCTGAGATTCGATCAGGCGCACACATTCCAAAGGAATCGGCGGAACACTCAGCTGCGTGATAGCCCCCTCCTATTGTATGGGGGGTGAGGACCTCTACTGTAGCCACGTGTTGGAATGAGCCGGAACTGGGGGGGTACCGGGGATGTCATTTTTCATTACTTCACAATGTCCTTATTGTAATAAAGAGCGGTCACATGTCGTAAACCAGTGTATAAAAGGCCAGGCCTCAGAGAGGCTGCTAGAGAGCACCTCGAGGCGATACCTTGTTGTCCGATCTGATGTGTTCTGCTCCGTCGGAATAAAACTTGTTTCCTGTCTTCCTGTCCCCAGCGCCTGCCTCTTTATTTGATAAACTTCGTATGGTATTAGAGGCGTTTAACGCCGGGCAAAATTACTTAAGAAACATCGACTAAATCGCCTGACCATTTTCCTGACTTTCCTCAGAGCCATGGAGTGGGCCAATGCGGAAAGAGCGGCTGCCACGGCTGCACACCAGCAAGTGGTAGCTGGGTTCCTCAATGACCTCAAAACCATCCTCATGGCATTGCTGCCACAAGGCCTGGCGCTGATGCATGCTGCTGCTACCACTACATCCACATCTCCGCCCCCTGAAGTGTCAGTGCCACACAGTGTTGCAGACATTTCACCTCCGGCCCCTGAGGTGTCACTGCCACACAGTGCTAGAGAAAGGCCAGCACCACCCACACGTGAGGCACATGGAACAGCAGAGGATGAAGATGCGGATGACACCTCCTTCGTGGTAAGAAGGACACAGTAGCATTCATCTCCGACATATGGCCGGTTTCAGCTTGGTACTGCCCTCTGCATCATCACCTTCCACTGTCCCCCGATGCACCCTGCGACACTCATCTTGGACCTCGACATGGACTGCCATATACTGTGTGATCGCCAATGACACGGCAATCAGACTGCGGACTGAACACTTTCACTTTCTTTGGACTTGTCATTCCCTGAAGGACTCTGGCTGGCCCTCCACAGGCCAACATTGTAAAGTGGGTTTGCATGGCCCTGTACTGCTCCAGATGCAATACTCCGCTGAATGTGCATTAAACATTCTGAATCACACAGATGTGTTGTGTCTATGGTCTTTCAAGTGTGGTAGTATGGATGAATGTAGGGTCAGTGAATTCCTCTTACGTCCATGTGGCTCATGTAGTTGGACTCGGGTTACAGGGTGACACATTGCCGAATGATGTCCGGGTGGCGCCGACGCAACAACAGCGACACATGCATTTGTTACTTCCTTGTCTAACCCCGTACAGAACCACGCCCAGAGTACCGGGGTCTTTGTAAAAAGCCCTGGCTGGACTGGCATACGCCACGCAAGCCCATTCCGCTTACGCTCACAGGGGGGGGCAACGCTACATGTGCCAGGACTTCCCTGTTGTGATCTGCTGCTCACAGGTCTAGTTGTCAGCATGCCACAGCCACTCCCTCACGGCTGGTAAACACCCACACCACACCCATCCAGCACACGCGTCACAGGACATGTGACCTAGGCAATAAAAAGGTCCGGGCGCATGTGCTTGATGCCATTTCCGACCTCTCTCGGGGTGTATCCGTGTGGTGTGCATGTAGGCATAGGGGCCCAGGGGCCTGCGACATCACATTCCGCCGCCTTCGGAGGTGACATGATGGCGTCTGCACCACGATACCCAATCATAGAGGGTCCATGACTTGCGGGGCACAGACTTGGTGGCACCGGATGCACTGCGACCGGCACAGGCACACTGCCACGGGACGGTGACTTTTGGTGCACTGAGGTAGGGGTACCTTAAGTGCTGAGTGGGTGCAAAGCCTGCGATGATGCCCCGTCCCGGCGGGCTGGACTGCCCAGGTTTTGTGTGCCCTGCTGGACCGCAGTGAAGGCCTGAGCCAGCGGACAGCGGGGGCCTACCGCCACGTGGCGTGGCCTCGCTGATCACAGAGTTAGTGGCACCTCAAGGGCTGAGTGGGTGTGCAGCCTGCGATGATGCCCTGTGCACTGGTATGTCCTCTGCCATGGCGAAATCAAGACCCTTCAAAAGGGGGTGGTGATGGACAGAGTATCTGAATTAAGCAGAACACTCCTACCCAGTCAAAAGATCAGGGCTTGATCCATCACCGTTTTTTAGCTCACTGCACCATCCCAGTTCAGAACCTGGCTACATGCAAATTAGTCTGACCCTGGTCCAGTGCATCATGGGAACAGGGCAGACCAAACTACCAAGCCAATTCTTTACTGGAAAGGAAACAAGCTTCCGGGGACCGGTTTCTGGCATTACAGCCGTCTTCGGCCCGGCTTGCTTGAATCCTGATGGTGCAGTGAGCAAGGGACTCACATCTGAGCACACCCTTCCACACTTGTGGTGGCCAAAACGATTCAAAAGGGGGTGGTGATGGACAGAGTATCTGAATTAAGCAGAACACTCCTACAGTCAAAAGATCAGGGCTTGATCCATCACCGTTTTTTAGCTCACTGCACCATCCCAGTTCAGAAGAGATGGATCAAGCCCTGATCTTTTGACTGGGTATGAGTGTTCTGCTTAATTCAGATGCTCTGTCCATCACCACCCCCTTTTCTGAATCGAAATCAAGACCCAGTACCAAATGTGAGACCTGGGTGGCCTGCGGAGCGGGGTTGCATGATGTGGAGGGTGCTCTGTCTGCGGGCCCGGGCTTGGGGCTTGCAGTGGCACGTGGTTGGCTCTCTTTTCTACACGCCGGTGGCGGAAGGTGAGCAGTGAAGCCTGGGTGCGCAGGGACGGGCATGTACCACTAGGTGGTGGGAGGGGCTGGGGTGCAGCAGGCTGGGTGAGCAGGGGTGGGCATGCACTGCTGAGCGGCAGGAGGGGCTGGGGTGCAGCTGCCTGGATGCTTAGGGGAGGACAGGCGATGATGTCGTGTGCAATTGTATCTACTTTGACATTCATGTATCTGGACTCTTTCAGATGATGGATCTGTTTCAGATGTGGGACCTGGTGAACTGCACTACATGCCGGCACGTGGTTGGAGACAGGCAGGTGAGCAGTGTGGCCTGGGAGCGCAGTGTCGGCACTTTCTCTCCCTGTTCCGCTCTTCTGTTATCTGTGTCTCTCTCCCCCGCTCTGTCCATCTAACTCTCTTTCCCCCGCTCTCTCTGTCTATCTCGCTCTCCCCCGCTCTGTCAGTCTATCTCTCCCCCCCGCTCTGTCCGTCTATCTCTCTCTTCCCCTCTCTGTATGCCTATCTCTCTCCCTCTCTTTCTCTCTCTCTGTGTCTCCCACTCTCCTTCGCTTGCTCTCTCTGTCCCTTGAGGTGTGTAGGACACACCTTCTCATTATGATTTTTGTCTTGCAGGCTGTGACCTACAGATTGTCACGAGGGGAGCCGCCATGTGCCTTCATTTCTGTTCTGTGTTTATTTGAATACATTTTCTTTTGTTGATTTGAAGGTGAATGTGTGATGCTCATTTTTGTGACGACACGTGCATGTTACCAGATGTGATTCTGCGACATCAGGCGTATTATTTGGTACATAATTCTGTGTAGTTGATGTGGCATGTCTTTGGTCGGGGGCCCAGGCAGGGTGGTCCTGGGGGTGGTAGCGGTGGGGCTCCGAGCTGCATGATCAGTGGCTCCATGGCATCTGTTGCCCTTCAGGTATGGCTGTTGGCTGGGCTCCCTTTTGTGGTGTAGGCTGTGGTCCGACTTTGCACTAGGTCATGGCAGGTGTTAGTTTCCTGCTGCTAACGCGCCTTATCGCGTGTTTTGTGGTCATATCGCCGATCTAGCTGGTCGTTGAGCATGTTGTGGAGTGGTGTTGCTGTGGCTTTTGGCACGGGAACTCCTACTCTGCATCTCATTAGTGATAGATGCCGGGGTCTTCTGTGGCGATGTTTTTGTGGCTGCTATCGCGGGTAAACTGGTGCTATGGGCTGTTAGCACCAGCTTGTGAATGGGGTGATACATTTATCGCGACTTTGGCTGCGATAAAGCGCCGTTAACTCCTTGAGAATATGCCCCCAGGTGTCATACGGAGCACCATCCTCTCTCTTGTTCTCAATTGATCTCACAAGGCAAAAGACTGGCTTTATTCCAAAATGTCTGGTCAATGCTTTCTTCATTCACTCACATTTCTTGTCATCCTCAGACATTCTCCCAATGACATTAATCCCTTCAGCTGGCTTCTAACTCAGTACAGCTAACCCCTTGGACTTCCCACGCAATCCCTGAATATTACAAGTGATCTCAAAACTCACAAACCAACCCAAAACATCTTAAACCGGTATGAATTTATACACCAGCGCTTTTGGAACTTTGGCTGGGAGTTCTTTATAGATGGAGGGGGAATTACCTTCCCCACAGCTAGCCTTCTCTGCTGCAATCCTGAAGTTCTTTTCTAAGGCTATCCTATCTGCTCTCTCCAATTCTCTTTTCTTTCTTCTGCCTTTCCCTTATCCTGCCTTCCCATTTTTTTTTTGAGCCCGTCTCTTTGCCTTTATATCTCTTATCTGGCCCATTCCTCATGTCTCTCTCTTCTCGTTCCTGGCGAGCTAATCTCATCTTCTTTCTCTCAACCTCTGTGGCCTTTTCTTCAGCAGCCTTAGCTGACTGAACGACCAACTGCACAGTACAAAAGGGAATAATTCTCTCAGCTGTACTAGAAGCCCTGCACCAAGGACTACTCCTCCTTACTTTGTGTCCATCATCTTTTTGTGCAAGTGGTATAAAGAAGCTAAACATTTTAAATGCTATTTGCAATAGTTGGACCTGGAATATAGTGATTCTGCATCACTTGTGCCTATATGTCAGAACTGTTTGGGGGTCCTGGGACACACATGGGTTGATGGGTCACAACCAGGGTGATTGAGACCATTTACCAATGTTGTCCCTTGGCCGGACCTGCTCTGCTTGCTGACAACTGAGCAGCAAACATACTCTTTCAGCACTTGACTCAGGATGGCAGAGAGCCCAAGGCTTCTGTGGTAGGTAGTGCTGGGTAGAAACTCAGAACTCAACAATCACACAATAGAGCTCAACAAACCTGCCTAGCCCCATGATTTAGCTGTAGGAAAAGGTGTGTTTGTGTACCACTGCTGACCTCAGAATCCCTCTCTAGGGTCCCGGACGGCCTCAGTGAACAGTGTGCATGTGTGTTCACTGAGGCAAACATAAGAACTCTGCTGAGACATTCAGTGCATTCGTCAGCAGTTCGCTATGAACAGGGGACACTCCCCGGAGCCAATCTAAAGATATTTCCATTCCAAAGTCTCCTATCTGAGACAAGAGTCAGAGAGCTGCCGGTGGCATAAAACCATTACAACACAACTCAGGTTGTACAGTGTGATCAGTTGTGAGTATAAGAGACTTGGCTTTGCCTTGAAATGTAGGTTTTCAATTAAAAACCGAAGCAGCAGATAAGCATATGCTATACTGGCTAACAGGATTTTGGTTATTGAAGTACTACGTTGAAGTGTGGTGTGTGCATTGAAGTACTATGTTGTAGTGTGGTGTGTGCATTGAAGTACTATGTTGTAGTGTGGTGTGTGCATTGAAGTACTATGTTGTAGTGTGGTGTGTGCATTGTATTACTATAATGTAGTGTGGTGCAGTGGCAGCCCCTCCGCTAAAGCAGAGGATTGTCGCCCCGCTGAGCAATTTGAAACGGAAAAATAAAATGATAATAACGCAATGTTATTTTCATTTTATTTTACCTTACTGGCTCAGTTGGTTGGGGGGCAGGGCAAGGATGGGCTGTTTAGAGCTGGGGGAGGAGTAGTAGGCACTTCCTAAGTGCACATGACAGTTTTCCTCTTGGGCCAGCCAAACCGCCATACGCACTCTGCATGTTCTCCACCCCGCCTGCATTACAGCCTTGGTGGAGAACATGCACAGCCTCCAGGCGCCTGTCTGAGCGCTGAGCCATGGCGCTCAGACCAATCACAACGCTGCTGTAACGCAGCATTGTGATTGGTTCAGGGAGTCTGGGAGGCTGCATGCTTCCTGGTTCCTGCTGCCCTGGAGAAGGGAAGAGGACGGAGAAGAGGGGGCAGGAGGCCGTCCGTCCATATCCCTCTGTCCCGCCCCCCCACCCCCGTTTTGTAGCAGCTGCTACTGGTGTGCTGTGGGCGAAGTACTATGTGGGCGAAGTGCTACATTGTGGTATGGTGTGAGCGTTGAAGTACTATGTTACAGTATGGTGTGGGCGCTAAAGTACTACGTTACATATGGTGTAGATGTTGAAGTACTATGTTACGGTATGGTGTGGGTATTGAAGTACTACATTACGGTATGGTGTGGTCATTGAAGTGCTATGATGCGATATGCTGTGGGCGTTGAAGTACTATGCTATGATGTGGGCAATGAAGTACTATGTTATGGTATGGGCATTGAAGTACTATGTTACTTATGGTGTAGATGTTGAAGTCATATGTTATGGTATGGTGTGGGCATTGAAGTACTACATTACGGTATGGTGTGGGCTTTGCAGTACTATATTATGGTATGATGTGGGTGATGAAGAACTACCTTACAGTATGGTATGGGCATTGAAGTACTACGATACGGTATGGTGTGAGCGTTGAACTACTACGATACTGTATGGTGTGGGCGTTGAATTACTACGATACGGTATGGTGTGGGCATTGAAGTACTATGTTATATGATGTGAGCGATGAAGTACTACGTTACGGTATGGTATGGGTATTGTAGTACTACGATATGGTATGGTGTGGGCGTTAAAGTACTACAATATGGTATGGTGTGGGCGTTAAAGTACTACAATATGGTATGGTGTGTGGGCGTTGAAGTACTACGATATGGTATGGTGGGGGCATTAAAGTACTATGATACGGTATGGTGTGGGCGTTGAATTACTACGATACGGTATGGTGTGGGCGTTGAAGTACTACATTACGGTTTGGTGTGGGCGTTGAAGTTCTGCTTTGCGCTATGGTGTGGGTGTTGAAGTACTATGTTGTAGTGTGGTGTGGGTATTGAATGCTACGTTATGGTAAGACCCATAGGGCGGGTCTCCAGTGTGGTTGGTAAAGGAGGCCAGGTCTCCCCTCACAGTCTATCAGTTAACAACAGCTGTGAGCAGGTATGTGGTGGAGACACTCATATAGGAATGGCACAGCTTCTCTTTTAAGAAATATAATAAGGAGATGTGGTCTAGCAGATAGTGCTACTAGCTTTGGAACTGAGGAACCATGTTAGGGTCCTGGCATCGGCTCGACATCCTGTGATTCTAGGCATATCACTCAATCCCCCGCGCCTAGAAAAAAGTGTAACTTCTGTTTCTCCTGTAAAGCTCTCCAATACCTTCAGCCAAGTTCACGCTATATATGAAACTACTGGAGAAGAAATACATGCACCTGATCAAAATATTATGTCAGGGAAAATGGAAAGTTAATGAAAGAAATATCCCGGTTTGACTTCTTGTTTACACAGGCAGACCCCAGGTTTAATCCCCTGCTTCTGTTTTGCAAGTTATTTGGGGTTAGGTGTTTTTTCATCTCTGGGTAGCTAAACCATGGTGCTTATTGCAGTGGGTTGTGCTGAGGCACCATGATTGTCTAATGCCATTGTGTGCAGTGCTGGGACATGGTGACCACATCCATGTCTGATTTTCAGGCTAACTACTAACAAGGTAGGAGAATCCCATTTAGATTCTTTGTATGCATGTGTGTCTTATGTGGATATCCAGAAAACCTGAAATGGATGCAGCCCTCATGCACCTACTTTGGACATCCCTGAGCCAAGGCTTTTATTTCCTCTTCACCTCCAAGGTGGGTGGGCTCACATAGCGCACGCTGAGCGTGCTGTACTCAGCCTAATCCAGGGACAAAGCAGTACAAAAGGGGGTGGTGATGGACGGAGCATCTGAACCAATCAAACACTCACACCCAGTCAACAGATCTGGGTTTAATCCATCACCGTTCTTTAGCCCACTCTGCCACCCCAGTTCAGACATGGCCATATTTCAAATAAGTCTGACCCTGTGCCTCATGGGAACAGTCCAGCCCGAACTGCCAAACCATGCCTTCCCTGGACCGGAAACAAGCTTCCGAGGACCGGTTTCTGGCATTTCAGCCGTCTTCAGCCCGGCTTGCTTGAATCCAGTGGCAAAGTGAGCAAGGGACTCACATCTGAGCATACCCAGCCAACTTATGGCGAACAAAGCGGTACAAAAGGGGGTGGTGATGGACGGTGCATCTGAACCAATCAAACACTCACACCCAGTCAACAGATCTGGGTTTAATCCATCACCGTTCTTCAGCCCACTCTGCCACCCCAGTTCAAACATTGCCATATGCGAAATCAGTCTGACCCTGTGCCTCATGGGAACAGTCCAGCCCGAACTGCCATGCCATGCCTTCCCTGGACCGGAAACAAGCTTCCGAGGACCGATTTCTGGCATTTCAGCCGTCTTCAGCCCGGCTTGCTTGAATCCAGTGGCAAAGTGAGCAAGGGACTCACGTCTGAGCATACCCTGCCAACTTATGGCGAACAAAGCTGTACAAAAGGGGGTGGTGATGGATGAAGCATCCGAACCAATCAAACACTCATACCCAGTCAACAGATCTGGGTTTAATCCACCACCGTTTTTTAGCCCACTCTGCCAGGGACAAAGCAAGCTCATTTGTGAGCGGTATGCAGTATTATTTTTTTAATATATAGGGCCCGAGCAAGAATTATTTTGGGTGCCCCTGTTCAGACCAATACTGAATTATATGTTAATATTTCAGAATTACAAAAAAAGTTAAATATGCCTTGTTCTCTGCACCTAAAATCCTATAGATGACAACTGATAGATATAGACAGAGTCAGAGGTGAAGGTAGAAGAGACCAAGATCAAATGGAGGAACAATGTACATTCTCAGCGAGCCCCTTAGAAGACGGAGGCCCCGGGCAATTACCCACTTTGCCCTTGCCTTTAAACGCCTCTGGGGGTGTAGTAAATATGGGGTACATAGGTGTACAGTATGACAGTATGAGGGAGAGTGTTGTGAGGCCCCGCGTTTTGTGAGAGGCCATGCAACCACGAAGCTGGGCAGTTCTAAAGAAGAGCAAGTGACCTCCCCGGTTGTGTTCGAACCACTGAACCCCCCTCCACGGTTCTGTTCGGAACCACTGAACCCCCTACCCTGAGCCCAGCCAGTAACCCCTCGCTGACAGGCTCAGGGCACTGCTGGGGCTGTACCCAAAACCCAGCTGACAACCTCCACCCCATAGGCACAGGGCCCCACTGGACCAATACCATGTGCCCACTTGGAGACTTGACTCATAATGGCCAATGGGCAACTCTGGCCCCATACCCTAAACACAGACACTAACCTCACACAGTAAGGATCTGGTCACCGCTGGCCCCTACCCCGAGCCACTGAACCTATATCTGAGCCGGTGACGCAGAGCGTGTCATGTAAACTCAGGGTTAGTCATAGGTTGCTGTCAAGGGGAAACAATGGATTTAGCCCAGATCGCTGTACTGGGGTGAATGTATGCCATTGTTCTGCATTCTGTCCATCAACTGTTGTTTTTGCATTTGTCACCGCGAGTGGGACGGGTATGCCCAGACATGGGTCCCGTGCTCTCCATGCCACTGAAATCAAGCTATCCTGGCTGAAGAGGGGTGGAACCCAGAAACTGGTCCTAGGATGCTTGTTTCCAGTCCAGGGAGGATCTGGCTTGGCAGTTCAGGCTGGACGGTTCCCATAAGGCACAGGGTCAAGACTGATTTTCATATGGCTGGGTTCAAACTGGAATGGCATGGTGAGCAAAAAAACGATGGATTTAGGCCCAGATCTGTGTACTGGGTGAATGTATGACATTGTTTTGCATTCTGTCCATCAACTGTTGTTTTTGCATTTATCACCCCAGTGGGACGGGTATGCCCAGACGTGAGTCCTGTGCTCTCCATGCCACTGGAATCAAGCTATCCTGGCTGAAGAGGGGTGAAACCCCAAAACCGGTCCTAGGATGCTTGTTTCAAGTCTAGGGAGGACCTGGCTTGGCGTTCGGGCTGGACTGTTCCCATGAGGCACAGGGTCAAGACTGATTTGCATATGGCTGGGTCCAAACTGGAATGGCATGGTGAGCAAAAAACACGATGGATTTAGGCCCAGATATCTGCACTGGGGTGAATGTATGACATTATTCTGCATTCTACCCATCAACTGTTGTTTTTGCATTTGTCACCCCGAGTGGGACGGGTATGCCCAGACGTGGGTCCGGTGCTCTCCATGCCACTGGAATCAAGCTTTCCTGGCTCAAGAGGGGTGAAACCCCGAAACTGGTCCTAGGATGCTTGTTTCCAGTCCAGGGAGGACCTGGCTTGGCAGTTCGGGCTGGACGGTTCCCATGAGGCACAGGGTCAAGACTGATTTTCATATGGCTGGGTTCAAACTGGAATGGCATGGTGAACAAAAAAACGATGGATTTAGGCCCAGATCTCTGTACTGGGGTGACTGTATGACATTGTTCTGCATTCTGTCCATCAACTGCTGTTTTTGCATTTGTTACCCCGAGTGGGACGGGTATGCCCAGATGTGGGTCCCATGCTCTCCATGCCACTGGAATCAAGCTATCCCGGCTGAAGAGGGGTAACACCCCGAAACTGGTCCTAGGTTGCTTGTTTCCAGTCCAGGGAGGACATGGCTTGGCAGTTCGGGCTGGACTGTTCCCACGAGGCACAGGGTCAAGACTGATTTGTATATGGCTGGGTTCAAACTGAAATGGCATGGTGAGCCCAACAATGATGGATTTAGGCCCAGATGTCTTCACTGGGGTGAATGTATGACATTGTTCTGCATTCTATCCATCAACTGTTGTTTTTGCATTTGTCACCCCAGTGGGACGGGTATGCCCAGACATGGGTTCCATGCCACTGGAATCAAGCTATCCTGGCTGAAGAGAGGTGAAACCCCAAAACCTGTCCTAGGATGCTTGTTTCCAGTCCAGGGAGGACCTGGCTTGGCAGTTCAGGCTGGACTGTTCTCATGAGGCACAGGGTCAAGACTGATTTGCATATGGCTGGGTTCAAACTGAAATGGCATGGTGAGCAAAAAACGATGGATTTAGGCCCAAATCTCTGTACTGTGTTGAATGTATGACATTGTTCTGTATTCTGTCCATCAACTGTTGTCTTTGCATTTGTCACCCCGAGTGGGACGGTTATACCAAGACGTGGGTCCCGTGCTCTCCATGGCACTGGAATCAAGCTATCCTGGCTGAAGAGTGGTGAAACCCCGAAACCGGTCCTAGGATGCTTGTTTCCAGTCTAGGGAGGACCTGGCTTGGCAGTTCGGGCTGGACTGTTCCCATGAGTCACAGGGTCAAGACTGATTTGCATACGGCTGGGTTCAAACTGGAATGGCATGGTGAGCAAAAAAACGATGGATGAATTTGGCCCAGATCTCTGCACTGGGGTGAATGTATGACATTGTTCTGCATTCTGTCCATCAACTGTTGTTTTTGCATTTCTCACCCTGAGTGGGACGGGTATGCCCTGAGATGGGTCCCGTGCGCTCCATGCCTCTGGTATCAAGCTATCCTGGCTGAAGAGGGGTGAAACCCCGAAACCGGTCCTAGGATGCTTGTTTCCAGTCCAGGGAGGACCTGGCTTGGCAGTTCGGGCTGGACTGTTCCCTGAGGCACAGGGTCAAGACTGATTTGCATATGGCTGGGTTCAAACTGGAATGGCAAGGTGAGCAAAAAAAACGATGGATTTGGGCCCAAATCTCTGTACTGGGGTGAATGTATGACATATGAGCTGTGGGAGAATCCCAGATTAGCCTGTGTAACCATTACCAGGAAAGTCCTGATAAGGAGATACTGGGATGTTCAAATGGATAAATTGTATCTCAATCCTAGGGCGGGTTCCAGGCTATCTATATTCCTTGATGAGAAATGTACATGTATGTTGGAAACTGTACTTGACGTTATTTATCCAATCCTGGCCAGGAAACTTTATTTACAGTTTCGTTATGGTTGTCTCCCACTCAATGCATACACCAACCAGTGGGCACCCGGGAGGGACCTGGGCTGCCCTGCATGCTCAGCTAAGGAGGAGACAGACCTGCATGTTCTCTTTTTCTGTCGAGGATATGGTAAACTACGTCAGAAAGAGCTCATTAATTTGTGCAAGAACTTGGGCTCTGGGCACTGCAATGAAGTCTATAGACTCTTAAAAACTAATACGGACCTGCATATTGTATTTGCGGTTTCCAGGTTCTTGTATCGCATGTGGTGGGCTAGGACAAAAATTTTAAAAATGGAATGACTTTTAATTATTTATTGTCACTTTTGTATATATTGGAATTTTTGGGTTTTAATGATTTTAAATATTTGGTAAATGTTATATTCTTGCTGCTTCTTTTATGGCATATGCCGAAATAAAGAACATTTAAAAAAAAAAAGAATGTATGACATTGTTCTGCATTCTGTCTATCAACTGTTGTTTTTGCATTTGTCAACACCCACCAAATAGACAGACAGCTCCCCAACATCATATTCACCAACTCCTCCAACATTACGGTGGACAAGCCCAACCCACTCACTTGGACCAACCATCCCTTGTCTGTTTTGGCCTGCACCTGTCCAACCAGATTAGAACCGAGCATACTAAGACCTCGAGGCTCAACTGGAAATATATCCCCAAAGAATCCTGGATCTTCAAACTTCGGTAATACTGCCCAGGCCTCCATGAATGAATGAATGAATGAAATATGATTTATAACCGCGCAACTTAGCCCAGTGGGCGTCAAGGCGCCATGACAACCTAACATGCTCCAGCACTTGGATCACCTCTTGCATTAAATCCCTCACTCCTCTAAAACCCACCTCCACATCTCAAACAAAGCCACAAGCAAGCTGGTACACAGAAGGTCTCAGACTCACCAAGCGCCACTACAAACAATTGGAGCACTGTTGGCATCACACCCACAACAACAACAAAGAGTCCTACAGATCAGCCCTCCTGATTTACCATCAGTGATACAAAACTGTTAAGTGTTCAGCACTCAGAAAATGGATCCAGCATTGCTCCATCACCTTAAAATAAAACTTTGAATTGTGAAGGAATACTCATTTACCTGCCACCAGCTCTACGATCATCAACTCCTCACAAGAGCTCTGCACTCACCTCTCCCACTACTTAACCAACAAAATCAACTCCATCAACAACAACTTTGCACTCCTACTGGAGCACTACACCCAAGTCATTCTCTAACCCCATGACAAGAGAACCCCAATACCACCCAAACCTTTTGGCCAACCATCATTCCACAGGAAATGTCCAACACCATAAGCTCCATACTCTAGGGAGCACATGGAGATCCCTGTCCTCACAAAAAGATTCAGCCACATCTGAACAGCCCGCACATCAGTTCTCAATGACTCTCTCACCACTCCATTTTTCCAGACTCTTGGAATCACACATCATCATATCTCCACTGAAAAAAACCTCAGCAAGCCTTAAGACACTGTAAAACTACAGACCTATCTCCTTCCTCCCCTAACCATCCAAAGTACTAGGAAAGCTCTTTAACACCTGTATGGCCGACCATCTTAACACCAACCACCTCCAGCATCCCTTCCAATTTGGATTCAGACCCAACCACAGCTACTGAGGACATCCTCCTCATCATGGACAAGAGGTACACATCGCACTCATCCCACTCAACATCACAGCTGATTTCAGCAACGTCTCCAACCCTATCCTCATCCACTACCTCCACAAGACTGGAACCCATGGACCAGCACTCCAATTAATCAGCTCCTTCCTCTCAGGATGCACCCAAACAGTCTGCTTAGGCCTAAACACATCCACTGCCTCCAACTTGATCTGTGACATCCCTCAAGGATCCTCTCTTAGGCCTACGCTTTTCAAAACCTACATGACCCCTCTCGCTAACGTCATCCTTGCTTCACAGACTTAGTATAATTTCCTATGCCAACCACACCGAGCTCATCCTCTGCCTCATGACACTTGCAGCACTCAAGGGAACTTCATCAGCTGCATGACGGTGGTCATGAACTGAATAGAAACCAACTGCTTAAAACTACAAAATAAAAGAGCTCCTATTCGGAAAATACACCGTTCTCTGGTCCTTGGCCTGGTGGCCCTCAAAGCTAGAGCTGACACCAAACCTGTCCAACTCGGCTAGGAACCACACAATTGTGATTGACAATGAAATCTCTATGTCAAACCAAGTTAACATGGTCATATCCACCTGCTTACAAACCCTCAAGCTCCTAAAGTAAGTCTTTAGATGGCTCCCACTAGATACCTGAAGATCTATCACTCAAGCCCTGATCACCAGCAGACTGGATTACAGCAATGCCCTCTATGTCAGCATCACCTCTTAATTCACCACGAGACTCCAAGTCAGCAGCTAGACTCACTCTCAAATTACCATTCAGCACTTGCATATCAAAACACCTCAAGGACTTTCACTTCCTCCGTATCTAAAAACAATGCCCTCTTCAAGCTCCTCACACACACCTACAAAGTACTTCACAACAAAGGCCCAGCATACCTCAGCAGCCACACAGTTCCCTACAGCTATTCTGGGCCAGCCTCCTTCTTGATTACGTCCCCTGCATTTACCAAGTCAGAGCCAGGGCTGTGCCTTTTTCTACCTGGACCCCAAAGCCTGGAACGACCTCCCCTTCCTCATCGGAGCTGCCAGCTCCATCTTCCGATAGGCTTCAGTCCGGGCTGCCCCACCCTTCCTAGGCTCCAGGTTACCATTCCTGGTGATATGCTTTACAAATAAGATTAACATTATATAAGTTTGCTTACCTTAAGGTATGTCGGTGGTTGATACTGAGGAGTCAGTATGTGTGTGGTCGATATTATGAGCATTGATACTGTGACATACAACCCTGAGGAAGTGCACAAGGCCCCAGTGCTGATCCTATTGAAGTCACATCTGGACTCTTGCTACGTAAGAGTCCCAAACACTTCCCAAAAACCCCAGTGATGACCAGAGCCTGTTCCTTCATAGTCTTTAGGAAATGTCATAGGAAAATCTCAGTGAAGGAGTTCTTTATTGAATAAACTGGAGGGATGGCTTTAGCATCAAAATTGATCAAAACTGGACGAGAAACCAAAATCAGCCCTGGAAGAAATATTCCAAAGCAGACTCACTAGGCCGAACTAGAATTGTGCCTCAGGTAGTGGCAGCTCCTACCCTACGACAGAGGAGTCAGTGTTGTGATTGGCTTAGGGGAGGGAACCTGGCTGCCTGCTTCCTGTTCCTGAAGTCAGAGGCAGGAGAGCAGGAGCGAGACGCAGGACCCGGGGGCAAGATGTTAATTTATTTATTCATTATGCTGCCTCCCGCAATCGTGCTCCTCCCGCGTGACACCCCCGGTGCCTCCCCACCCGCGAGCCATGCTAGCCTCAACTGGCCACAGAGCTCAAATGTCGGGATCATGGCAGCCCATCCAGCTCTGAAAGCAGCCCCGGTGAATAAGGACACTTTTTGGGCCTAGCCCTGCTGGCGAGTAAAAACCCCAAAGGCGTTGGTCACACCTCAGTAGCAGATACTGAGGTACCTGTTAAGAGGGTCTCAGCAGGTCATCACAGCGACAATCCTGGCTGAACACTCAGAGGCCAGGGCCCTGACAGGACTCCAAGGCTCAGAGCTTGTGAAGAAGGCCATTCATTTGTCTAGAGCTTACAAAAAAACATTTACCATCCCGCTCCGACAAGACTGCATTCCTCAAGTTGTTTAATCCTAGTTCCAACTGAGAAAGAATGCAGTCGAGTGTGAAACTGTGCCCAGGGGCGAGTGGGAAGCAGTTCCGGATTACCAAAATAGGCAAAGTAGGCACCACCTGAGGGCCCCACTCCTTTTAGGGCCCCCGCGACAACGGATCAAAATAATATTGATTTGATCTTGAAAGAAAATTACAATCAAGCTCTTAAATTATTTCCAATAATTTTTTGTTGGATACTAATCAACATTTGTTAATGTTTAGTTTTGCGTAATAAAATTGGTTTATTAAAATTATTGGTTGGTAAAATTAAAAACGTATTAGGAGATAATTTGTAAGAGGGCCCCGAAATGTCGGCTGCCTAGGGGCTTCCACAGGGTTTAATCCGGCATTGGAGGGAAGAGTGTTGCTAGTGGTGCAGAGGGCTGCGAGAGGTGGGCAGGGCCGAGCACAGACTAGTTTCTCGTGTTACTGTCCCTTGGTATGCCGGTTACTGTTTACATGAAGTCAATGGTGTCTAGGTGGGGCCTTTGGGCGGGTACCCTCAGAGCAGAGGGTGAGGATGGGAGGGTACCCAGAGGTGTCAGGTTGGCAGCAATGAGCCAGAGACCTCTATCTCCCCAGCAGCCCCATGTATGAGCCAAAAGAAGGTGACAAGAAAAGCCTGTCCAATGAGACTGGAAACAAGAGAGATCCTATGCAGACACTCACTGTGCACAGCTGGAGGGTACTGTCACTGTAATTCACACACTGGAGCGTGCTGCCTCACTGAATTACACACTGGAGGCCGTGGTCTCTACGATTCACACACTGTAGGATGCAGCCATCATAAATCACACACTGGAGAGCGGTGCTGTCATCAAGAATAACATACTGGAGGCTGCTGTCACTCTGAATCACACACTGGAGGCGGCTGACACCCAGAATCAAACACTGGAGGGTGCTGACACGCAGAATCAAACACTGGAGTCTGCTGACACCCAGAATCAAACACTGGAGGGTGCTGACACGCAGAATCAAACACTGGAGTCTGCTGACACCCAGAATCAAACACTGGAGGGTGCTGACACCCAGAATCAAACACTGGAGGCTGCTGTCACCCAGAATCAAACACTGGAGTGGGTGACACCCAGAATCAAACACTGGAGGGGGTGACATCCAGAGTCAAACACTGGACGGGGCTGACACTCAGAATCAAACACTGGAGGGTGCTGACACCCAGGTCTGGCTGAAGCCTGGTGAGTCCAAAGGGTGTTGCGCGCCTGGTTGTTACCCATATTCATACTCTGTAGGGGTACTGGTCAGAAACCCACACACAGCTGGGGCGCCGTCATCCAGAGTAACACATTGCAAGGGCACGACCCCACAGAATCACAGAACGCAGGTGAGCTGTCACAAGAGCCACACCGTGCAGCGGTGCTGTCAAACCAAGTCTGACACTGCAGTGGGCTGTCACCCAATATCATACTGTAAACACTCAGAAACACACACTACGGGACTTTTGTCAACAAAATCACATACTTCAAGGGTGCTGCACCCAAAATCGCACATTAGGGAGGTGGTGTCACTCAGAATCACAGACGCAGCATTTTTGTGGACACCCAGAGTCAAAACCTCAAGGGTGGTGACCCAGAATCACTCTGCAGGGGCTCTCTCCACAATGAGCCACACAGTTGAGGGGTTTTGCCACCTCCAAATCATATAGTATAGGGGCACCTTCGCGCAAAGTTAGTTCCCGCAAGGGCATGGCAGTCATACACTGCAGGAGTCTGTTACCCTGAATTAAAGGCTACATGGGTGCTAGTCACAAACACCCATGCTGACATGATGTTAACATCTAAAATTTCTGGGTGCTTTCTCCCAGAATCATACACCCCAGGAGTGCTGTTGCCCAGAATCACACAGTGCATGGATTGTGCTACCCAGAATCACACTCTACGGTGCTGCTAGACAGGAGGACTCAAACAGTTCATAGGCTACAGTGGTGCTGGTTTCAGAGCTGGAGGTGGAGTGGTGTGTCTCACTGGTTAGAGGCGGCAGACCCGGAAGCAGAGAACGGCCCGGGACCAGGGTTCAATTCCCGACGTGGCAGGGTCGTGGACCAGGGTCAGCGGACTCGACAATTCTCGCCTCGGTGCCTACTCTAACCAGGGATCACACTCGGCAACTCTGGGCATTAAGCTTGCCTCATCTCTACAACGGCCCCCCACAGACGCCGGGGATGCATGGTTTCACCTTGGAGATACCCAGAAGGGACCATCTCACAGGGAAAGCCAGGACGGGTTCCCCAGCGGCCTTCAGCGCCGGGACGCTTACGGGCAGCTGTGCGCTTTACAAGTCCAACACATTTACATTACATTACATTTACATAGAGCATCAGCTAGGCTCACCACCTCCCCCATGTCATTGGGAAAAACTTGCAAATAGTGATGGAGCAAGGATTCGCACGTAAAGCGACTTGCTTGTATTCAAGAACCTCGAATAACCTTAATGAACTAAATCAATCTGTTTGTCTTATTAATTTACCCTTTATTCTTACATTGGGGTGTCCCAGTGACGCTTGCCTATGTGTTTACTCATCTTAACACGCTTGCCACTAAAATGGCCGCTGCTTTGCGGGAATTCCTTCTGCGCATGCGTAGGTCACACTCACGTGACGTGACGTACTCGCAGTTCTGGTGGGAACTTTTCGCACTTGCGCACTAGACTTAAGATGGCTGCTTTGTGTTCTCACATGCCAACGCTTGCCCTGCAGCTTTTGCAATGCTGTTCGTTTTGCACTAATCTTAATGCTATAGTTAAGATAAAGTAAGGGGAGTCATATAGGGATTCCTGGTATACAGTGTATTCATTTATTTCTGTGTTCTAAATTGTTTTCCTTTACCTTTCATGTATCGTAATCCTTGGGCATGAGGGATGGGAATACTCCATATTGAACAGCCTTTCTGCGCATGACAGTCTTCCGCCAGAGGATGAACTCTGTGACATTGAACGTGCGCCAACCCAGAGGTCTCAGCCAAGATGTGCCTGGGAAGATGCACCTTCGCCTAGTAGAAGAAGCTGAAATGTACTAAATGTATCATAATGTATAATTTGATAGATGCACCATTGTTACGTGTAAAAGACATGTCATGGGAACCCGAAATTCAATGGGCGGGTATGAAAGACTCAAATGAGGGGCTTGAGAAAGTCAAATCCTAGTTGGTGTGATGACCTGTCCTTTCTTTGGACCAATCGAAATTGGGGATTCTTACACTTGCAACATTTGGGGGGTGGTACACTGACCTGAAAACAGTATAACTAGCCTAGGTTTAGCTAGAGAATTTGTCCGACTTGTCCGAATAGCTGACCTATCACTGACCCAACGCACTCAATAGGTGACTGATACAGGGAGCTGCGGAGCACTCTGTCCGTAATTTCCAGAGACCCAAGCGGGGTTTTGGGAAACCTTAAGTGCTGACGGCGCACTTTGCTGGGGAATTCGATAACCCAATCGGGGTTCAGACTGATAGCTGCAGAGAAGGTGTAGCGCAGGCGTTGCAACTGAACTGCGGGTGCTGGTCTTACCTTGGTGGTCCTGTCCTGATCCTAATCTGGTTCTCCTATCCTGTCCTGGGGTTCCATTCTGCACCTGCTGGCCTACTGGCGACTGTCTTTCCTTCGGGATCCTACTGTCCTTAACTGACCCGTGGCCAGGGTTGGTCTCCACACCGTGCTAGGTAAATATAAAACTGTTAGGGAAACTCTTGCATCCTTGATCCTATCATTTGCCTGAACTTTTGCTAAATCGTAATGGCATATGTTCCTTTTCTTTACCCTTCCTTTGTGACAAATTATTGAAGTCGTGCTTATAGCCTGTTCCACTTTTTCCCTACCTTATAGCTGAATATAAAAACACTGTTTCTGAATAAATAGATGTTCCTTCACTTTACCCACCTTTTACTGAATTACTATAAATTCTCTGAATGTTAGCATGTTCCAGTCTTACCTTCCTTATAGCTACTGACATCTCAAAATTTCTGTAGTAAAATTCAAAGTTCTTTTGCCTACCCACTTTCTAAGGGTAATATTCAAACTGTGACATTCTAGTATGTTCCTTATTTTCCCCGTCCTTTAGTTACTCCATATCAAGTCTGAATTCTGAAATTTCTTACTAGCATGTTCCCTGTTTTTACCTTTCCGTTAGACTCATAAATGGTTGGTCTTATTTACTTCCTATTTGGATATGCGCTCTTTATAATCTTAGTTATTGACAGTTTAATTGCTGTAAACATTTTACTTCCTGAACTTGATGAAGATTAGATAAAGACTTTGAAAACTTCCCGTGTCTCTGGTTATTACATGAGTGCAAAGAAAATAAACGGTATTTGTATTTTGTGACTGCTTTCCTTTACAGCTAGCTCCCTGATCCATTGTGATCATAGGTACCCAGAACAGTGGATTGGTAAGTCGGGTACATTAGAAATAAATAGGAAGGAACAGGGTTACTGATAGCAGTGTGTAGGTTTACCCCAGTGGTTCCCAAACTTTTTTGACCCGTGGCTCCCTTGACCTAATTGGCAGCGGCCCGTGGCTCCCCACCATTTTTTTAACGGCGCACCGGGGTGCCGCGGCGCACACTTTGGGACCACCGCAGTAGACCTTTGTACTCTCTACCATTCCTATGTGACTCTTAGAGTTTATCCATTTGTATCTCTTCCTTGAGTGACTTTACAACCTGTACATTTGCAATTTTTTATATTTGTCTCTTCCCTGTGTGACTTTACTACTTGTACATTTGCAATTTATTTCTGTTTATATCTCTTCCCTGTGTGACTTTATAACTTGTACATTTGCAATTTTTTCTGCTTGTATCTTTTATGTAACGCATGCAATCCTAAGTCCTTATGTATCACAACTGGTTATTATGTAAAGCGCTCTGACACCTCACGGTAATGCTGCTTCCTTGCGAATAAAAACAATTGAGTACCCTTCCCTCAAAAAGTATTTGCCACAAAGAAATATTTGTAAGCTATATTTTCAAATATCCGTTTCTTTGAACACTTGCTATCACACTTATTCGAGGCTGTCCACCTCTATTCGATACATCCAAACCGGAAGTAAGTGTAGTGGCCCCACTGTAGAAATCCACCTCTGCAACAGTAATTATTAACACAACCTTTGCTGTTTTGACAGCTTTCTCCCACTCTATTTCTACCGTGCTGTCAGCCGCAGGAACGTGTTCAAAGCTATTTCTGCCTACAATGTATTTCTGATTTATGACACAAGACGCACCCGGAACTCCGAAGGAAACCGCCACACTCCACGAAAGGGAAAGTAAAATGGAAAGCACCAGAGCTTTGTATAACTTGTATTTACCATCAACAAAAAAACACAATGCACAGGGTAAGACGTTCATTCAGGAACAAAGACCAGTGCTTAAACTCTGAAACAAACCATACAGCAATGTCCACAGCACTCTCCGCAACCGCACCGAGCTCTTAATTGAGCCATTTAAATGCAGAGGGCGAGGGCTGGTGTTCCCTGTTCAGCACAAAGGAGCCACATCCTGGGTGGCGCCGCGGCGCCCCTGGCTTCTTTTCACGGCGCACCGGGGTGCCGCGGGGCACACTTTGGGAACCACCGGTTTACCCGATTAATGGATATGGTAAATTGAATTTATGGGCCCAATGTGTATATGGTAACATTTATAGTCGGGTGACCTGCGCGCTCTATCAGTAATTTTCTGGTAGCAGAGGAAATGGTTAGGGACTAATAAAAGGTAGGTAGGACTAGTTAAGATAGGTGGATAGGTTATTTGCTGCTAACTGTGAAAATTTTGCTGCTAAAGTATCGATCGATCAAATGTAAAATTGTTGTTCTATTGCTTTGAGAAATCATGAAATGTTTTAAATTGTTTTTCTTGCTGTTATATTGATAAATGTACTAATACACTCGTTAGTGATTTGTTATATGTTTGTCTGGAATCCCCTGGGGTAAAATAGCAGGTGGCGAGGAGAATCCACGTCGCAGTGAGGTCAGTGGCTTGAGGAAAATTGGTGCAGGTTAGGCAGAACTGGAAGCACTAATTAGGGTTTTCTGAATGAATGTCTGAATAAATGGTAGCAAAGAGTTTGCTGGCAAAACTTCTATTGTGATATAACCTAGTAAGGGTCACACGGAAGGAGTAGCAGGTTCGTCTAAGCTTGATTGGTAGCAAAGGAGTTCACTAGTGAAACTTTTGGATTAGTATATATCCCAAAGTGGATGAGTCGAAGGAGTAGCAGGTTCACTAATGCTCGTGTGAAGAGTAGGCAGAAGGGGTCTACTCGCAGTATTTGAAAAGTAAATAGAAGAAGTTTACTTGCAGTGAAACAAATCTTTTCTTTCTAGACACTCGAGTACAGTGGCGAATGTATTTACGTTGTGAATTAAACAGAGCACTTGCACTTTAAAAGGTAGAAATTGAGTTTTCCTTACCTTGTGAAGGAGAGAGTCAGTTGCGGAGCTGCGCTGACATCACTCTGTGCCACGCTGGTATTGGTCGAGACAGCGGGCGTGTAGTTGAGACAGAATTGTGAAGGAGGGGTGAGCCCAAGAGCGTGAGAACTCGTTTACGAGAAACGCCGCGCACCCATTGGTTGAATTATTTTGAAATCACGCATTTGGTTGGTTGCAGAAAAATAAAAGACACATTTTGATTGGAAGTGATTTTGTAAACAGAGAGTAAATTGCGGAAAGGTATATGTGGTATTCAAGACATCCAGAGACCCGACCGGATCCTAGATATCAAGGGTTTGTAAGGGATCAGTGGAGAACAGCTAGAAATTGCATTATGTACGGAAGCAAGAGGAAAATGACTTTTGCAAACAAAGTAAAGAATTATTTCAAGAAAGACAAGCCTATCAAAACTAGAGAAGGAGTGATCATTCCACCTCCTAATACTCCCGCATCGTTTATGATGTTTGACAGAGGGTACCATGCTTGCGTGTGGTTGGAAAATTGGTTGGAATATACTAAAAATGATGGAATTTTGGCATTTTCGTTAGAAGGTACATTTAATGGCAGGATTTTGTTCAATTTGAGGACCCGAATGAATGATTTGCATCCCAGACCCAGACTGATGCAATATGAGGCCTTAGAAGAATAGGAAATAGAGGCTTTTGAACGAGACAGACCCAGAAATGATAAAGGGTTGACAAAATTTTACCCGAAAGTAAATAGCCAGACCCGAGAGAAACGAATGAAAGAATGGAGACAGAATATGATGGTAGAGGGACTGTACCCTGTAATAGCACTAGAAGCACCCTTGGGAGAGAAAAGGACAGAGAAAACAAAGCATTTGATGACCAGTGGGAATTCAGATGATGATTATCTGGAGGAATTGTTAATGAAGAATCCTCCACCTTATAATGGGGGATCAAGACCTATAAATACGAGAGACGCCTGTCTAAGACCTCCTTATCAGGAGGAATCGAGACCCTTAAGTACAGGAAATCCATTCCTAAAACCAAATTATGGTGAAGGACCAAGTATGACGCATCCGACTGCCTCGAATTATACTCCAACCCTAACTCCGCAAATAGTGCATGAAGCCTCCATGGAAAGGGTATTGCAGGATAGAGAACGAGAGGTTCTAGTTAAACAGAGAACAGAATTAATTCAGAAAATCTCCCAACTGAATACAAGTCCTGAAGCCTTGACAATCCCAGTAACTTTTGGACCAGTTGTTCCTTTGTACGGGGATAAACAGGGGAGTCCAAAGACTCCGATTATTACCCCATCTGTAGTACAGCCGAGAAAAGAGCCCTTAATTGTAGATGATCAGGCAAATTAACGTTGAATCTGTGATTTCCTTGATGGATTTGCCAATAAGGGAACCGGAAGGGGGCTCACAGAGAAAGAACACTCCTTTCACTTCGAGAGAAATTCAGATTGAATCAGCTTCAGGTACTAGAAGTGCCACGGTAGTGACTCCTGAAGAAATTGAAAGATGGAGCCGAGAATTAGAAAAACAAAATCCTCAGCCGAAACCATTAGATATTTACAAACTAAGAATAGAATTGGAAGAACTGATAGCTGGAAATGTGGGTTTGGACAGACTGAACACCCTGATTGAGGAAGAACTGCTACTTATTTGCAAAAGTATCACCCGTAATACTAGAGTGTTCCATGACAAATTAACGGACACTGCGGCCAGCATGGGAATAGATTTTGGGAAATCTAAAGTGTTGCAAAAACCCTACAGAGCAGAGTTCTCAGACAACGATTTAGAAAGCATGAATGTGTCAGGGGAAAAGGTACAGATCAGAGAATTGTTAAACCTGTTACAGAAATGGGGAGATTTAGAAAAATGGAAAGCCAAGTGTGCAAAGAAAAAGGAAGAAATGAGATCCAAACAAATGACATCTGCGTATGTATTAAAAGAAGCAGACAAGGCAGAAAAATTATATCCTATGCGAGAAGTGCCAGGTGGAGGGTATGTACATGTTCCATGGTCCAGACAGGATATTGTGTCTTTCACAAATGACTTCCCAAAATTACGAGAAAAGCCTGTAGATTGGTACAGACAGGTTGAGAGATTTGTGAAGGTCCAGAAATGTCTCTGGAAAGATTTAGATGGGTTCTTTGACATTGTAGTTCCCGTAGATTTGTGGACAGAATGTAAAATTGCTATTGATTGGCCTAGTGAGGAATTCCCGAGGGATCCAAAGACAGGTGCCCCTTCAGGGGATGTCATGAAAAAGTACAATCAGGTAATGTTATATTTGAAGAAAAAGGTGCCTGCAAAAGAAACTGATTGGACCCGAATAGACAGAACTACCCAAAATAGAGATGAAAGTGTGCAGTCCTATTACGAACGACTGTTACAGGTGTTCAAAACGTACAGTGGACTGGATAACATAGAGATGAAAGACATGACCCACTTCATTTATCGATTTGTGCTAGGATTAAGGCCTGAGATTTCGCAGTGGATCAAAGACAATAAAATCTGCTGGCAGTCTAAACCAATTGATGAGGTCCTGAAATATGCTAAGTATTGTGAGGATGAATTGGCAGATAAACAAAAAGAGTTAAAAGAAAAAGTCATGTGGGCACAGGTAAAATTAGCAGAACACCAGGAACAGCAGCTAAATAAATTGACCAGTAATCAGAATCAAGGCCCCGGGGGTGGAGGACAGCCTAGAATAAAAATGAGCTGAGAGGAGGCCAAAAAGAAGTTTCCATGTCACGGGTGCGGACAGATAGGGCACTGGAGAGACGAGTGTCCAGCTGTAAAGAATGGTAATGTACAAATAAATGATTTAAATCCACAGGCGCAGAAAGAGACCCCACGGAAGAACCAGCAACAGGTAAAACAAAGTCAGTTGCCACGTGCACCTAGACCAAATTATAGGAGCAAAGCACAACAGGGTGAAGACACCGAAGTGTGGGAAGGAAGGGAGGATAGAAATGCAGCAGCTTCACAATTTCTGTTAAATGACACATTTCTCTGTGATGACACCTACTGACGGTGCCTGAGGGGGGAGGACGAGGAGTGCGTGCTTGGCGCCTCCTTGCCAGTGGACCAGACAGGGCCATACATTGAAGGAAAGGTTGAAGGAAATGATGTCACCTTTCTGTTGGACACTGGTGCTACCCGTTCTACTGTGAGAACAGCAGACGTTCCAAACCTACCCCGTGCGGGAGAAGCGATCCAAGTAGTGGGCGTTTCTAATCAGCTAATTAGTACCCCAGTTACAGAACCCATGGAGATTAAAATTGGGAATTTTAAAGAGATGCATAGATTTGTTGTTTGTGACTCCAGTCCTGTAAATCTGCTAGGACGAGATTTGTTGTGTAAAATGAACTGTACTATCTTTTGCACACCAAATGGCGTCGAAATCCAAACCCCAAACGAAGATGGAATTTACAAATTAATGTTAGTAAGACCCGAATCAGAAATTAAAAGACTGACAAAGCAAGACTTACCTGAAGAGCTCCAAGAGACAGTGAAACCTGAGGTATGGGATTTTACTGGAAAAGATGTAGGATTAATGGCAAATGTTGACCCAATTAAAATAGCCATAAAAGAAGATGCAGTCTATCCTAATACTAAACAATACAAAATGAGTGCAGAAGTAAAAGCAGGAGTTGCCATTGAAATAAAAAGATTACTAGAAGCAGGAATTTTGCAAGAAGTGTTGAGCAGTCCATGTAACTCGCCCATAATTGGAATCAAGAAACCTAGTGGGAAGTACAGGGTAGTTCAGGACCTGCGCAAGGTTAATAAAATTGTGGTTCCTTGTTGTCCTGTTGTGCCAAACCCTGCAGTGATTTTATACCAAATTCCATGGAATGCTGGATGGTTTACCGTCATTGACCTATGTCATGCATTCTTTTCAATTCCATTGCATCCAGACAGCAAATTTATTTTCTCATTTGAGTTCGACAGTCACGTCTACGTCTGGAATCGCATCCCTCAGGGGTATACAGAAAGCCCCTCAATCTTTAATCAGATACTGAAAAAGTGCCTTGAGACCCTAATTTTGCCCGGAAAATCAGTTTTGGTGCAGTACATAGACGACCTCTTGGTGGCGTCTAAAAGTCGAAGAGACTGTGTAACTGACACAATTGCTTTGCTGAACCACTTAGGTGAAGGTGGACATAAAGTATCACCAGAAAAGCTGCAATTCTGTACCACATCAGTGAAATATCTGGGGCACCAGATAGAGAGAGGTATCAGGAAAGTTACCACAGAAAGAACTAGAATAATTCGAAACATAGAATTGCCAAATACCCAGAAAGAAATCAGAATGTTCCTTGGAGTTGTAGGCTACTGTAGGCAGTGGATTGTGGGATTTGCAGTCCTAGCAAGACCATTGATAAAAATGACAAAGAAAGGAGCGAAAGATCCTGTAGAATGGGATGACGAAAGCATAACAGCTTTTACAAAATTACGAGAATGTCTTTGTACTGCTCCTGCCTTAGGAATGCCTGACTATTCCAAAGATTTTGCACTGTTCTGCGACACGCGAGACAATTGTGCACTTTCAGTCCTGACTCAAATTCATGGTTTGACTCGACGTCCAGTGGCATACTTTTCTTCCACATTGGACCCAGTAGCAGCTGGATTACCTGGATGTTTGAAAGCTGTAGCTGCAACTTGCACGAGTCTTGAACAGAGTGAGTCCATTGTGATGGGAAATCCAGTAACTGTATATGTTCCACATTCCGTTGTAATTTTGCTGACAAGAACCAAGACTCAGTATCTCACCCCTAGTCGGCTGACTAAGTATAAGAGAATTCTTGTAGGTGCAGGAAACGTAACCATTTCCAGATGTAATATTCTGAATCCAGCTACCTTACTGCCTAGCTCGTTCGCAGCAGAAGTGAGGGAAGAAATCGAACATGATTGCATTGATTTGACTGAGTTCAGTACAAAACCACGCCCAGACATCAAAGAGAACCCTCTGTTCAGTGAAGATTATGAACTATTTGTGGATGGCTCATGTATGAGGCATGAGGATGGTGGCCTAAGCGCTGCCTACTCAGTACGCACTCTAGAGGGTCCAGTGGAAGCATCCTATTTATATGGGGTCAAGTCTGCACAAATAGCCGAATTTATTGCATTGACAAAAGCTTGTAAATATGGGAGAAATTTGAGAATAACCATATATACTGATAGCCAGTATGGTTATGGGGTTGTGCATGACTTCGGCCAGCTGTGGATGCAGAGGGAGTTCCTTACTTCTTCAGGCACCCCTATCCGAAATGGAAAATACGTGTAGGATTTACTGGAATCAATCCAGTTACCAAAAGAATTGGCTGTGGTCATGTGTGCTGCTCACAAATCTGGCGATGACAAAGTGACAGCAGGTAATCGATATGCTGACCAGTTAGCCCAACATTGTGCAAAATACCGAATTTCAATCAATATAAATCTTGGGGGAAACGGAAACATTGGAGGAAGAGAGAGACTTACAGGAAGCAGCAGAGCCACAGGAGAAACAGAGATGGAGAAACTCTGGTTGTCGAAGGAGAAGAGAAGATGGTGTCATTGTTTACCTTGATGATATGCCTTTGTTGCCAGACTGTATGCTTGCTCCTATGGCTAGGCTGATACATGGAGATACACATGTAGGCAGAGATGCGATGATTCGCATGGTCCGCCAGACATGGTTCAGTTCGAAGTTCAGGAAAGTAGCAGAGGCACTCTGCCAGAGGTGTTTGATCTGTCAACAATTTAACCCTGGAAAGAAAACCATAGTGTTACCAGGAAAAATTGGAAAGGCAGAAGGCCCTTTTATTAGACTACAACTTGACTTCATTCAGTTGCCCCCTTGTCGAGGAATGAAACACCTACTTGTCATTGTCTGCCTGTTTTCAAAATGGGTAGAAGCTTTCCCTGCACATAGGAATGACAGCATCACAGTAGCAAAATTATTGCTTAGGGAACTTATACCTCGTTACGGTTTCCCAGTCTTAATTGAATCTGACAGAGGAAGTCATTTCCAGAATGAAATAATAAAGCAAATCTGTGAAGCATTCAAAATCACACAAAAACTGCACTGTGCATATCGCCCAGAGGCTTCTGGAGTGGTAGAATAGATAAATGGCACAATCAAAGCAAGATTGGGAAAGATGTGTGAATACACACAACTGGAATGGCCAGATGCACTGCCTCTTGTGTTGATGGGACTCAGAAGTATTCCAGATCGGAACACGGGCTTGAGTCCACATGAAATCCTGATGGGAAGAGCAATGCGGCAAGCATGGGTGCCAGGATACAAAATAATAAGCATATCTGATGATTTGGTACTGGAATACTGTAAAGAGCTGTCTGACCAAGTGCGTTCTATCTCTCGCCAGGTTGGGGGAGAAGACGTCGTCAGGCCAACGACTCCAGCACATGACCTGAATCCAGGTGACTGGGTCGTAATAAAGAAGCACACTCGGAAAAGTTGCCTTGAACCCAGGTGGGGAAAGCCACGACAGGTGATCCTGGTTACCACCACAGCTGTAAAGTGTGCAGGAGTACCTCGCTGGATCCATGCCAGCCACACGCAGAGAGTGACAGAACCTGGTGAAACTGAGGCTGAAGGTTGTGAAGCTGAAGGATCCCAAGATATCGGTCCTGAAGTAGCTGAAGAAGAACAACGAGCTCCAGTCAAGAGGATTGGGTCCCAATAATCGATCGGACGATCGACCCTATACGAACTAGAAGTCAAGCCCAGTTAGATAGACAGTGGGATAGTGAGGACGAGACAGGTGAAGAAGAAGCTACTCAGATCATCGAAATCCACGTTAAATCTGATTCTGAGGAGGACCAGATAGGGAGAGAGCAGGTAATTGGCACTCCACCCAGAACACCTGCACCAGAAGAGGGACAGATAGAAACTAGGGCGGAAGTTCTAGTAGAAGAAAATCAAGAGTTCGAAGAGCTTGAACAGGAACAGATAGGACTAGACAGTTGTGTTCAGGAAGAAGAGATCGAAACAGATCAAAGCCAAATTCAGCATACACCTGAACAAGGCCAGTTTAGGGACCAGGCAGAAGAAACAGATGAAAGACCTGGACCTAGTCAGTTAGGGAACAATACAGAAGATGAACTTGATCCCAATGTGCCACAACTAAACGAAAACAAAAGAGTGTTTGAAGAAGGCCAAGACACAGTGTCAGTTTAAAGACTCAGAAAAGGTGACTCAGTACCTAGATTTGTGAAAAGGCTGAGATTTCGTCTAAAGACGATAAACGAGGAGCCTGAACAGAAAAATGAGGTCTCGAGCCAAACTGACCCAGTGGTGACAAAACAAAAGAGAAGAAGTGCTCGTATCAAGAAATTGAATAACAAATACTCGAGTCCTGAATGGGCATACTTTGTATTGGAGGAATTTGAGAATTTGGAAATAAGTGACGAAAGTGATTAAAGTGATGAAGAATTGATTGCTGAACAGACCAGTGAAGAAGCAAACCCAACCTGAAAGTTACTCGAGTAAGCAAGCTGTGCAGAATTACAAAGAGGGGTTGAAGCTTCTTTTGAGCCAAAATGTCTGATTCTTCTGAGAATGGGAGACCGAGACGAAGTTGTTTGAAAACATGCTGCCAAGTATGTTTATGTAGTGTAGCCATAGTACTGATACTGTGGATAGGACTAACTATAACTATTCCTTCTATGATGAGTAAAAACCCGAGTCTATACCCAAAATATTAACCTCCCTGATGACACTGTAGAATCACACACTAGAAATACACCACAAAGAGTAGACGTACTAGACAAACCACTTAGCCTGAAACAAACAAGCATAGATTTAGAAGCACCAGATGAGGAAGGATTACACTTTAACAAGATAAAGAACAAGACTCACTTAAATCTTTTCGCAAACATGTTAGTACATTATGTAGAAACTATGGAAATAGACGATTGTTATGTCTGCATGAAGCTACCCACTTCAGTAGCTGAAGGTGTAACTTACCACCACTTGCCCTTAACCTATGGAATCTCCTGTAGTATACTAACTAGTTTATTTTATAAAAGAGGACCTTTACAGTATTATTACTCAAACCTTGACGTAACATTTTCTGAACTTCCTGTTCGAAGAAACCTGAACCCTGTACATAAGACTAGAGATGTAGCTAAATACATGAGTGATTATTTTCTAACTGTAGGAAAAATTAACATAGATGATGCACACAAGAATAACTTAACCTGTTCATTGCATGAAAAGAAAAAATAATTTTTGAATATGGTAGAGAAAAGAAGAGAAAGTTTACAAAAGAAAGTAAAAGACAAGAACCAGAAAATCCCTAAATGGGCAGAGAGTGTAGGGAGCACCTCAAATGGTGGAGCTAACGCTGCACTATTGCTGGATTTCGAAAAGAAAGGGAACATTTGTCTTCATAGAGAAATGACTAGTTATTATAACACTATTTTCATTGGTTCCAGTGAATGTGAACATAATTACAAGGTAATTGGAGGTTGGGGTTTCAAAGATGGGTCAGAGCCTGTGTTTCCAGGAATTTATTTTATATGTGGGAATAAGGCTTACTTCAAATTGCCCGACCATTGGTACGGGAGTTGTTATTTTGGTATTGTCTTCCCAAAGATATACCATGTAGGGAAAATCACTGGAAACACTGAAAGAACTAATCAATTAGTACGCACTAAAAGAGAAAGTGCTAGTGAAATTGTAGGAGAAATTTTTAGTGCAATGATACCTACAGTGGGAGTGGTTCTGAATACACACAGAATTTGCAAATTGTCAACAGTAGTGGACCGGTTATCTACTGACACTGCTGGAGGTTTCCTGATGGTCAATACCGAAATGGTTGCGGTCAGATCGATGGTTTTACAGAATAGACCCTATTGGCAAAAGAGGGCGGAGTCTGCAGAATGTTGAAAGCGCAACATTGTTGCACTTACATACCTGACAAAAGTGTGGAAATCAAAAGGTATGTGAGGAACATTACAAATTTGGAAAAAGAACTCAAACCACTGGAGGTTCACAGTTCCTGGAAGAGACTTACTGATGGTCTCTCCGCCGTAGGTCATTGGTTTTCTAACTTAGGTATAAGTCTTTTGAGTAAAGTACTGATGCCAATTGCGGGTATAGGTTTAGCAATATTCATTATATTCATATGCTGCAAATGTCGAAAGCACCAAAAGAAATACACTGTGAACAAGAGAGGAGTGAAGAGGAATGTGGATGAACTTGAATTAGAGGACATGAATAATCAGATTTATAAAAGGGTGAAAAATTCTCACCCTAATTAAGAGACTAAAGAGAAGCTGAACTGAATGTTTGAAGAGATTGAACTGGGAAAAGTGTGAAAAGTTGGCATCTGGTTCTATTAATTTGTGATGATATAAAATATCATCAAAGAGGGGATTGATGGAGCAAGGATTCGCACGTAAAGCGACTTGCTTGTATTCAAGAACCTCAAATAACCTTAATGAACTAAATCAATCTGTTTGTCTCATTAATTTACCCTTTATTCTTACATTGGGGTGTCCCAGTGACGCTTGCCTATGTGTTTACTCATCTTAACACGCTTGCCACTAAAATGGCCGCTGCTTTGCGGGAATTCCTTCTGCGCATGCGTAGGTCACACTCACGTGACGCGACGTACTCGCAATTCTGGAGGGAACTTTTCGCACTTGCGCACTAGACTTAAGATGGCTGCTTTGTGTTCTCACATGCCAACGCTTGCCCTGCAGCTTTTGCAATGCTGTTCGTTTTGCACTAACTTAATGCTATAGTTAAGATAAAGTAAGGGGAGTCATATAGGGATTCCTGGTATACAGTGTATTTATTTATTTCTGTGTTCTAAATTGTTTTCCTTTACCTTTCATGTATCGTAATCCTTGGGCATGAGGGATGGGAATACTCCATATTGAACAGCCTTTCTGCGCATGACAGTCTTCCGCCAGAGGATGAACTCTGTGACATTGAACGTGCGCCAACCCAGAGGTCTCAGCCAAGATGTGCCTGGGAAGATGCACCTTCACCTAGTAGAAGAAGCTGAAATGTACTAAATGTATCATAATGTATAATTTGATAGATGCACCATTGTTACGTGTAAAAGACATGTCATGGGAACCCGAAATTCAATGGGCGGGTATGAAAGATTCAAATGAGGGGCTTGAGAAAGTCAAATCCTAGTTGGTGTGATGACCTGTCCTTTCTTTGGACCAATCGAAATTGGGGATTCTTACACTTGCAACATTTGGGGGTGGTACACTGACCTGAAAACAGTATAACTAGCCTAGGTTTAGCTAGAGAATTTGTCCGACTTGTCCGAATAGCTGACCTGTCACTGACCCAACGCACTCAATAGGTGACTGATACAGGGAGCTGCAGAGCACTCTGTCCGTAATTTCCAGAGACCCAAGCGGGGTTTTGGGAAACCTTAAGTGCTGACGGAGCACTTTGCTGGGGAATTCGATAACCCAATCGGGGTTCCGACTGATAGCTGCAGAGAAGGTATAGCGCAGGCGTTGCAACTGAACTGCGGGTGCTAGTCTTACCTTGGTGGTCCTGTCCTGATCCTAATCTGGTTCTCCTATCCTGTCCTGGGGTTCCATTCTGCACCTGCTGGCCTACTGGCGACTGTCTTTCCCTGAGGATCCTACTGTCCTTAACTGACCCGTGGCCAGGGTTGGTCTCCACACCGTGCTAGGTAAATATAAAACTGTTAGGGAAACTCTTGCATCCTTGATCCTATCCTTTGCCTGAACTTTTGCTAAATCGTAATGGCATATGTTCCTTTTCTTTACCCTTCCTTTGTGACAAATTATTGAAGTCGTGCTTATAGCCTGTTCCACTTTTTCCCTACCTTATAGCTGAATATAAAAACACTGTTTCTGAATAAATAGATGTTCCTTCTCTTTACCCACCTTTTACTGAATTACTATACATTCTCTGAATGTTAGCATGTTCCAGTCTTACCTTCCCTATAGCTACTGACATCTCAGAAGTTCTGTAGTAAAATTCAAAGTTCTTTTGCCTACCCACTTTATAAGGGTAATATTCAAACTGTGACATTCTAGTATGTTCCTTATTTTCCCCGTCCTTTAGTTACTCCATATCAAGTCTGAATTCTGAAATTTCTTACTAGCATGTTCCCTGTTTTTACCTTTCCGTTAGACTCATAAATGGTTGGTCTTATTTACTTCCTATTTGGATATGCACTCTTTATAATCTTAGTTATTGACAGTTTAATTGCTGTAAACATTTTACTTTCTGAACTTGATGAAGATTAGATAAAGACTTTGAAAACTTCCCGTGTCTCTGGTTATTACATGAGTGCAAAGAAAATAAATGGTATTTGTATTTTGTGACTGCTTTCCTTTACAGCTAGCTCCCTGATCCATTGTGATCATAGGTACCCAGAACAGTGGATTGGTAAGTCGGGTACATTAGAAATAAATAGGAAGGAACAGGGTTACTGATAGCAGTGTGTAGGTTTACCCCAGTGGTTCCCAAACTTTTTTGACCCGTGGCTCCCTTGACCTAATTGGCAGCGGCCTGTGGCTCCCCACCATTTTTTTAACGGCGCACCGGGGTGCCGCGGCGCACACTTTGGGACCACCGCAGTAGACCTTTGTACTCTCTACCATTCCTATGTGACTCTTAGAGTTTATCCATTTGTATCTCTTCCTTGAGTGACTTTACAACCTGTACATTTGCAATTTTTTATATATGTCTCTTCCCTGTGTGACTTTACTACTTGTACATTTGCAATTTATTTCTGTTTATATCTCTTCCCTGTGTGACTTTATAACTTGTACATTTGCAATTTTTTCTGCTTGTATCTTTTATGTAACGCATGCAATCCTAAGTCCTTATGTATCACAACTGGTTATTATGTAAAGCGCTCTGACACCTCACGGTAATGCTGCTTCCTTGCGAATAAAAACAATTGAGTACCCTTCCCTCAAAAAGTATTTGCCACAAAGAAATATTTGTAAGCTATATTTTCAAATATCCGTTTCTTTGAACACTTGCTATCACACTTATTCGAGGCTGTCCACCTCTATTCGATACATCCAAACCGGAAGTAAGTGTAGTGGCCCCACTGTAGAAATCCACCTCTGCAACAGTAATTATTAACACAACCTTTGCTGTTTTGACAGCTTTCTCCCACTCTATTTCTACCGTGCTGTCAGCCGCAGGAACGTGTTCAAAGCTATTTCTGCCTACAATGTAATTCTGATTTATGACACAAGACGCACCCGGAACTCCGAAGGAAACCGCCACACTCCACGAAAGGGAAAGTAAAATGGAAAGCACCAGAGCTTTGTATAACTTGTATTTACCATCAACAAAAAAACACAATGCACAGGGTAAGACATTCATTCAGGAACAAAGACCAGTGCTTAAACTCTGAAACAAACCATACAGCAATGTCCACAGCACTCTCCGCAACCGCACCGAGCTCTTAATTGAGCCATTTAAATGCAGAGGGCGAGGGCTGGTGTTCCCTGTTCAGCACAAAGGAGCCACATCCTGGGTGGCGCCGCGGCGCCCCTGGCTTCTTATCACGGCGCACCGGGGTGCCGCGGCGCACACTTTGGGAACCACCGGTTTACCCGATTAATGGATATGGTAAATTGAATTTATGGGCCCAATGTGTATATGGTAAAATTTATAGTCGGGTGACCTGCGCGCTCTATCAGTAATTTTCTGGTAGCAGAGGAAATGGCTAGGGACTAGTAAAAGGTAGGTAGGACTAGTTAAGATAGGTGGATAGGTTATTTGCTGCTAACAGTGAAAATGTTGCTGCTAAAGTATCGATCGATCAAATGTAAAATTGTTGTTCTATTGCTTTGAGAAATCATGAAATGTTTTAAATTGTTTTTCTTGCTGTTATATTGATAAATGTACTAATACACTCGTTAGTGATTTGTTATATGTTTGTCTGGAATCCCCGGGGGTAGAATAGCAGGTGGCGAGGAGAATCCACGTCGCAGTGAGGTCAGTGGCTTGAGGAAAATTGGTGCAGGTTAGGCAGAACTGGAAGCACTAATTAGGGTTTTCTGAATGAATGTCTGAATAAATGGTAGCAAAGAGTTTGCTGGCAAAACTTCTATTGTGATATAACCTAGTAAGGGTCACACGGAAGTTGTAGCAGGTTCGTCTAAGCTTGATTGGTAGCAAAGGAGTTCACTAGTGAAACTTTTGGCTTAGTATATATCCCAAAGTGGATGAGTCGAAGGAGTAGCAGGTTCACTAATGCTTGTGTGAAGAGTAGGCAGAAGGGGTCTAATCGCAGTATTTGAAAAGTAAATAGAAGAAGTTTACTTGCAGTGAAACACATCTTTTCTTTCTAGACACTCGAGTACAGTGGCGAATGTATTTACGTTGTGAATTAACCAGAGCACTTGCACTTTAAAAGGTAGAAATTGAGTTTTCCTTACCTTGTGAAGGAGCGAGTCAGTTGCGGAGCTGCGCTGACATCACTCTGTGCCGCGCTGGTATTGGTCGAGACAGCGGGCGTGTAGTTGAGACAGAATTGTGAAGGAGGGGTGAGCCCAAGAGCGTGAGAACTCGGTTACAAGAAACGCCGCGCACCCATTGGTTGAATTATTTTGAAATCGCGCATTTGGTTGGTTGCAGAAAAATAAAAGACGCATTTTGATTGGAAGTGATTTTGTAAACAGAGAGTAAATTGCGGAAAGGTATATGTGGTATTCAAGACATCCAGAGACCCGACCGGATCCTAGATATCAAGGGTTTGTAAGGGATCAGTGGAGAACAGCTAGAAATTGCATTATGTACGGAAGCAAGAGGAAAATGACTTTTGCAAACAAAGTAAAGAATTATTTCAAGAAAGACAAGCCTATCAAAACTAGAGAAGGAGTTATCATTCCACCTCCTAATACTCCCGCATCGTTTATGATGTTTGACAGAGGGTACCATGCTTGCGTGTGGTTGGAAGATTGGTTGGAATATACTAAAAATGATGGAATTTTGGCATTTTTGTTAGAAGGTACATTTAATGGCAGGATTTTGTTCAATTTGAGGACCCGAATGAATGATTTGCATCCCAGACCCAGACTGATGCAATATGAGGACTTAGAAGAATGGGAAATAGAGGCTTTTGAACGAGACAGACCCAGAAATGATAAAGGGTTGACAAAATGTTACCCGAAAGTAAATAGCCAGACCCGAGAGAAACGAATGAAAGAATGGAGACAGAATATGATGGTAGAGGGACTGTACCCTGTAATAGCACTAGAAGCACCCTTGGGAGAGAAAAGGACAGAGAAAACAAAGCATTTGATGACCAGTGGGAATTCAGATGATGATTATCTGGAGGAATTGTTAATGAAGAATCCTCCACCTTATAATGGGGGATCAAGACCTATAAATACGAGAGACGCCTGTCTAAGACCTCCTTATCAGGAGGAATCGAGACCCTTAAGTACAGGAAATCCATTCCTAAAACCAAATTATGGTGAAGGACCAAGTATGACGCATCCGACTGCCTCGAATTATACTCCAACCCTAACTCCGCAAATAGTGCATGAAACCTCCATGGAAAGGGTATTGCAGGATAGAGAACGAGAGGCTCTAGTTAAACAGAGAACAGAATTAATTCAGAAAATCTCCCAACTGAATACAAGTCCTGAAGCCTTGACAATCCCAGTAACTATTGGACCAGTTGTTCCTTTGTACGGGGATAAACAGGGGAGTCCAAAGACTCCGATTATTACCCCATCTGTAGTACAGCCGAGAAAAGAGCCCTTAATTGTAGATGATCAGGCAAATGAATGTTGAATCTGTGATTTTCTTGATGGATTTGCCAATAAGGGAACCGGAAGGTGGCTCACAGAGAAAGAACACTCCTTTCACTTCGAGAGAAATTCAGATTGAATCAGCTTCAGGTACTAGAAGTGCCACGGTAGTGACTCCTGAAGAAATTGAAAGATGGAGCCGAGAATTAGAAAAACAAAATCCTCAGCCGAAACCATTAGATATTTACAAACTAAGAATAGAATTGGAAGAACTGATAGCTGGAAATGTGGGTTTGGACAGACTGAACACCCTGATTGAGGAAGAACTGCTATTTGTTTGCAAAAGTATCACCCGTAATACTAGAGTGTTCCATGAGAAATTAACGGACACTGCGGCCAGCATGGGAATAGATTTTGGGAAATCTAAAGTGTTGCAAAAACCCTACAGAGCAGAGTTCTCAGACAACGATTTAGAAAGCATGAATGTGTCAGGGGAAAAGGTACAGATCAGAGAATTGTTAAACCTGTTACAGAAATGGGGAGATTTGAAAAAATGGAAAGCCAGGTGGGCAAAGAAAAAGGAAGAAATGAGATCCAAACAAATGACATCTGCGTATGTACTAAAAGAAGCAGACAAGGCAGAAAAATTATATCCTATGCGATAAGTGCCCGGTGGAGGGTATGTACATGTTCCATGGTCCAGACAGGATATTGTGTCTTTCACAAATGACTTCCCAAAATTACGAGAAAAGCCTGTAGATTGGTACAGACAGGTTGAGAGATTTGTGAAGGTCCAGAAATGTCTCTGGAAAGATTTAGATGGGTTCTTTGACATTGTAGTTCCCGTAGATTTGTGGACAGAATGTAAAATTGCTATTGATTGGCCTAGTGAGGAATTCCCGAGGGATCCAAAGACAGGTGCCCCTTCAGGGGATGTCATGAAAAAGTACAATCAGGTAATGTTATATTTGAAGAAAAAGGTGCCTGCAAAAGAAACTGATTGGACCCGAATAGACAGAACTACCCAAAATAGAGATGAAAGTGTGCAGTCCTATTACGAACGACT
Organism: Lissotriton helveticus; assembly: GCF_964261635.1. Classification (NCBI taxonomy): domain Eukaryota; kingdom Metazoa; phylum Chordata; class Amphibia; order Caudata; family Salamandridae; genus Lissotriton; species Lissotriton helveticus. Next base: position 340,273,594 of record NC_136065.1, read on the forward strand.
GTTACAGGTGTTCAAAACGTACAGTGGACTGGATAACATAGAGATGAAAGACATGACCCACTTCATTTATCGATTTGTGCTAGGATTAAGGCCTGAGATTTCGCAGTGGATCAAAGACAATAAAATCTGCTGGCAGTCTAAACCAATTGATGAGGTCCTGAAATATGCTAAGTATTGTGAGGATGAACTGGCAGATAAACGAAAAGAGTTAAAAGAAAAAGTCATGTGGGCACAGGTAAAATTAGCAGAACACCAGGAACAGCAGCTAAATAAATTGACCAGTAATCAGAATCAAGGCCCCGGGGGTGGAGGAACGCCTAGAATAAAAATGAGCCGAGAGGAGGCCAAAAAGAAGTTTCCATGTCACGGGTGCGGACAGATAGGGCACTGGAGAGACGAGTGTCCAGCTGTAAAGAATGGTAATGTACAAATAAATGATTTAAATCCACAGGCGCAGAAAGAGACCCCACGGAAGAACCAGCAACAGGTAAAACAAAGTCAGTTGCCACGTGCACCTAGACCAAATTATAGGAGCAAAGCACAACAGGGTGAAGACACCGAAGTGTGGGAAGGAAGGGAGGATAAAAATGCAGCAGCTTCACAATTTCTGTTAAATGACACGTTTCTCTGTGATGACACCTACTGACGGTGCCTGAGGGGGGAGGACGAGGAGTGCGTGCTTGGCGCCTCCTTGCCAGTGGACCAGACAGGGCCATACATTGAAGGAAAGGTTGAAGGAAATGATGTCACCTTTCTGTTGGACACTGGTGCTACCCGTTCTACTGTGAGAACAGCAGACGTTCCAAACCTACCCCGTGCGGGAGAAGCGATCCAAGTAGTGGGCGTTTCTAATCAGCTAATTAGTACCCCAGTTACAGAACCCATGGAGATTAAAATTGGGAATTTTAAAGAGATGCATAGATTTGTTGTTTGTGACTCCAGTCCTGTAAATCTGCTAGGACGAGATTTGTTGTGTAAAATGAACTGTACTATCTTTTGCACACCAAATGGCGTCGAAATCCAAACCCCAAACGAAGATGGAATTTACAAATTAATGTTAGTAAGACCCGAATCAGAAATTAAAAGACTGACAAAGCAAGACTTACCTGAAGAGCTCCAAGAGACAGTGAAACCTGAGGTATGGGATTTTACTGGAAAAGATGTAGGATTAATGGCAAATGTTGACCCAATTAAAATAGCCATAAAAGAAGATGCAGTCTATCCAAATAATAAACAATACAAAATGAGTGCAGAAGTAAAAGCAGGAGTTGCCTTTGAAATAAAAAGATTACTAGAAGCAGGAATTTTGCAAGAAGTGTTGAGCAGTCCATGTAACTCGCCCATAATTGGAATCAAGAAACCTAGTGGGAAGTACAGGGTAGTTCAGGACCTGCGCAAGGTTAATAAAATTGTGGTTCCTTGTTGTCCTGTTGTGCCAAACCCTGCAGTGATTTTATACCAAATTCCTTGGAATGCTGGATGGTTTACCGTCATTGACCTATGTCATGCATTCTTTTCAATTCCATTGCATCCAGACAGCAAATTTATTTTCTCATTTGAGTTCGACAGTCACGTCTACGTCTGGAATCGCATCCCTCAGGGGTATACAGAAAGCCCCTCAATCTTTAATCAGATACTGAAAAAGTGCCTTGAGACCCTAATTTTGCCCGGAAAATCAGTTTTGGTGCAGTACATAGACGACCTCTTGGTGGCGTCTAAAAGTCGAAGAGACTGTGTAACTGACACAATTGCTTTGCTGAACCACTTAGGTGAAGGTGGACATATAGTATCACCAGAAAAGCTGCAATTCTGTACCACATCAGTGAAATATCTGGGGCACCAGATAGAGAGAGGTATCAGGAAAGTTACCACAGAAAGAACTAGAATAATTCGAAACATGGAATTGCCAAATACCCAGAAAGAAATCAGAATGTTCCTTGGAGTTGTAGGCTACTGTAGGCAGTGGATTGTGGGATTTGCAGTCCTAGCAAGACCATTGATAAAAATGACAAAGAAAGGAGCGAAAGATCCTGTAGAATGGGATGACGAAAGCATAACAGCTTTTACAAAATTACGAGAATGTCTTTGTACTGCTCCTGCCTTAGGAATGCCTGACTATTCCAAAGATTTTGCACTGTTCTGCGACACGCGAGACAATTGTGCACTTTCAGTCCTGACTCAAATTCATGGTTTGACTCGACGTCCATTGGCATACTTTTCTTCCACATTGGACCCAGTAGCAGCTGGATTACCTGGATGTTTGAAAGCTGTAGCTGCAACTTGCACGAGTCTTGAACAGAGTGAGTCCATTGTGATGGGAAATCCAGTAACTGTATATGTTCCACATTCCATTGTAATTTTGCTGACAAGAACTAAGACTCAGTATCTCACCCCTAGTCGGCTGACTAAGTATGAGAGAATTCTTGTAGGTGCAGGAAACGTAACCATTTCCAGATGTAATATTCTGAATCCAGCTACCTTACTGCCTAGCTCGTTCGCAGCAGAAGTGAGGGAAGAAATCGAACATGATTGCATTGATTTGACTGAGTTCAGTACAAAACCACGCCCAGACATCAAAGAGAACCCTCTGTTCAGTGAAGATTATGAACTATTTGTGGATGGCTCATGTATGAGGCATGAGGATGGTGGCCTAAGCGCTGCCTACTCAGTATGCACTCTAGAGGGTCCAGTGGAAGCATCCTATTTATATAGGGTCAAGTCTGCACAAATAGCCGAATTTATTGCATTGACAAAAGCTTGTAAATATGGGAGAAATGTGAGAATAACCATATATACTGATAGCCAGTATGGTTATGGGGTTGTGCATGACTTCGGCCAGCTGCGGATGCAGAGGGAGTTCCTTACTTCTTCAGGTACCCCTATCCGAAATGGAAAATACGTGTAGGATTTTCTGGAATCAATCCAGTTACCAAAAGAATTGGCTGTGGTCATGTGTGCTGCTCACAAATCTGGCGATGACAAAGTGACAGCAGGTAATCGATATGCTGACCAGTTAGCCCAACATTGTGCAAAATACCGAATTTCAATCAATATAAAGGTTGGGGGAAACGGAAACATGGGAGGAAGTGAGAGACTTACAGGAAGCAGCAGAGCCACAGGAGAAACAGAGATGGAGAAACTCTGGTTGTCGAAGGAGAAGAGAAGATGGTGTCATTGTTTACCTTGATGATATGCCTTTGTTGCCAGACTGTATGCTTGCTCCTATGGCTAGGCTGATACATGGAGATACACATGTAGGCAGAGATGCGATGATTCGCATGGTCCGCCAGACATGGTTCAATTCGAAGTTCAGGAAAGTAGCAGAGGCACTCTGCCAGAGGTGTTTGATCTGTCAACAATTTAACCCTGGAAAGAAAACCATAGTGTTACCAGGAAAAATGGAAAGGCAGAAGGCCCTTTTATTAGACTACAACTTGACTTCATTCAGTTGCCCCCTTGTCGAGGAATGAAACACCTACTTGTCATTGTCTGCCTGTTTTCAAAATGGGTAGAAGCTTTCCCTGCACCTAGGAATGACAGCATCACAGTAGCAAAATTATTGCTTAGGGAACTTATACCTCGTTACGGTTTCCCAGTCTTAATTGAATCTGACAGAGGAAGTCATTTCCAGAATGAAATAATAAAGCAAATCTGTGAAGCATTCAAAATCACACAAAAACTGCACTGTGCATATCGCCCAGAGGCTTCTGGAGTGGTAGAATAGATAAATGGCACAATCAAAGCAAGATTGGGAAAGATGTGTGAATACACACAACTGGAATGGCCAGATGCACTGCCTCTTGTGTTGATGGGACTCAGAAGTATTCCAGATCGGAACACGGGCTTGAGTCCACATGAAATCCTGATGGGAAGAGCAATGCGACAAGCATGGGTGCCAGGATACAAAATAATAAGGTTATCTGATGATTTGGTACTGGAATACTGTAAAGAGCTGTCTGACCAAGTGGGTTCTATCTCTCGCCAGGTTGGGGGAGAAGACGTCGTCAGGCCAACGACTCAAGCACATGACCTGAATCCAGGTGACTGGGTCGTAATAAAGAAGCACACTCGGAAAAGTTGCCTTGAACCCAGGTGGAGAAAGCCACGACAGGTGATCCTGGTTACCACCACAGCTGTAAAGTGTGCAGGAGTACCTCGCTGGATCCATGCCAGCCACACGCAGAGAGTGACAGAACCTGGTGAAACTGAGGCTGAAGGTTGTGAAGCTGAAGGATCCCAAGATATCGGTCCTGAAGTAGCTGAAGAAGAACAACGAGCTCCAGTCAAGAGGATTGGGTCCCAATAATCGATCTGACGATCGACCCTATACGAACTAGAAGTCAAGCCCAGTTAGATAGACAGTGGGATAGTGAGGACGAGACAGGTGAAGAAGAAGCTACTCAGATCATCGAAATCCACGTTAAATTTGGTTCTGAGGAGGACCAGATAGGGAGAGAGCAGGTAATTGGCACTCCACCCAGAACACCTGCACCAGAAGAGGGACAGATAGAAACTAGGGCGGAAGTTCTAGTAGAAGAAAATCAAGAGTTCGAAGAGCTTGAACAGGAACAGATAGGACTAGACAGTTGTGTTCAGGAAGAAGAGATCGAAACAGATCAAAGCCAAATTCAGCATACACCTGAACAAGGCCAGTTTAGGGACCAGGCAGAAGAAACAGATGAAAGACCTGGACCTAGTCAGTTAGGGAACAATACAGAAGATGAACTTGATCCCAATGTGCCACAACTAAACGAAAACAAAAGAGTGTTTGAAGAAGGCCAAGACACAGTGTCAGTTAAAAGACTCGGAAAAGGTGACTCAGTACCTAGATTTGTGAAAAGGCTGAGATTGCGTCTAAAGACGATAAACGAGGAGCCTGAACAGAAAAATGAGGTCTCGAGCCAAACTGACCCAGTGGTGACAAAACAAAAGAGAAGAAGTGCTCGTATCAAGAAATTGAATAACAAATACTCGAGTCCTGAATGGGCATACTTTGTATTGGAGGAATTTGAGAATTTGGAAATAAGTGACGAAAGTGATGAAAGTGATGAAGAATTGATTGCTGAACAGACCAGTGAAGAAGCAAACCCAACCTGAAAGTTACTCGAGTAAGCAAGCTGTGCAGAATTACAAAGAGGGGTTGAAGCTTCTTTTGAGCCAAAATGTCTGATTCTTCTGAGAATGGGAGACAGAGACGAAGTTGTTTGAAAACATGCTGCCAAGTATGTTTATGTAGTGTAGCCATAGTACTGATACTGTGGATAGGACTAACTATAACTATTCCTTCTATGATGAGTAAAAACCCGAATCTATACCCAAAATAATAACCTCCCTGATGACACTGTAGAATCACACACTAGAAATACACCACAAAGAGTAGACGTACTAGACAAACCACTTAGCATGAAACAAACAAGCATAGATTTAGAAGCACCAGATGAGGAAGGATTACACTTTAACAAGATAAAGAACAAGACTCACTTAAATGTTTTCGCAAACATGTTAGTACATTATGTAGAAACTATGGAAATAGACGATTGTTATGTCTGCATGAAGCTACCCACTTCAGTAGCTGAAAGTGTAACTTACCACCACTTGCCCTTAACCTATGGAATCTCCTGTAGTATACTAACTAGTTTATTTTATAAAAGAGGACCTTTACAGTATTATTACTCAAACCTTGACGTAACATTTTCTGAACTTCCTGTTCGAAGAAACCTGAACCCTGTACATACGACTAGAGATGTAGCTAAATACATGAGTGATTATTTTCTAACTGTAGGAAAAATTAACATAGATGATGCACACAAGAATAACTTAACCTGTTCATTGCATGAAAAGGAAAAATAATTTTTGAATATGGTAGAGAAAAGAAGAGAAAGTTTACAAAAGAAAGTAAAAGACAAGAACCAGAAAATCCCTAAATGGGCAGAGAGTGTAGGGAGCACCTCAAATGGTGGAGCTAACGCTGCACTATTGCTGGATTTCGAAAAGAAAGGGAACATTTGTCTTCATAGAGAAATGACTAGTTATTATAACACTATTTTCATTGGTTCCAGTGAATGTGAACATAATTACAAGGTAATTGGAGGTTGGGGTTTCAAAGATGGGTCTGAGCCTGTGTTTCCAGGAATTTATTTTATATGTGGGAATAAGGCTTACTTCAAATTGCCCGACCATTGGTACGGGAGTTGTTATTTTGGTATTGTCTTCCCAAAGATATACCATGTAGGGAAAATCACTGGAAACACTGAAAGAACTAATCAATTAGTACGCACTAAAAGAGAAAGTGCTAGTGAAATTGTAGGAGATATTTTTAGTGCAATGATACCTACAGTGGGAGTGGTTCTGAATACACACAGAATTTGCAAATTGTCAACAGTAGTGGACCGGCTATGTACTGACACTGCTGGAGGTTTCCTGATGGTCAATACCGAAATGGTTGCGGTCAGATCGATGGTTTTACAGAATAGACCCTATTGGCAAAAGAGGGCGGAGTCTGCAGAATGTTGAAAGCGCAACATTGTTGCACTTACATACCTGACAAAAGTGTGGAAATCAAAAGGTATGTGAGGAACATTACAAATTTGGAAAAAGAACTCAAACCACTGGAGGTTCACAGTTCCTGGAAGAGACTTACTGATGGTCTCTCCGCCGTAGGTCATTGGTTTTCTAACTTAGGTAAAAGTCTTTTGAGTAAAGTACTGATGCCAATTGCGGGTATAGGTTTAGCAATATTCATTATATTCATATGCTGCAAATGTCGAAAGCACCAAAAAAAATACACTGTGAACAAGAGAGGAGTGAAGAGGAATGTGGATGAACTTGAATTAGAGGACATGAATAATCAGATTTATAAAAGGGTGAAAAATTCTCACCCTAATAAAGAGACTAAAGAGAAGCTGAACTGAATGTTTGAAGAGATTGAACTGGGAAAAATGTGAAAAGTTGGCATCTGGTTCTATTAATTTGTGATGATATAAAATATCATCAAAGAGGGGATTGATGGAGCAAGGATTCGCACGTAAAGCGACTTGCTTGTATTCAAGAACCTCAAATAACCTTAATGAACTAAATCAATCTGTTTGTCTTATTAATTTACCCTTTATTCTTACATTGGGGTGTCCCAGTGACGCTTGCCTATGTGTTTACTCATCTTAACACGCTTGCCACTAAAATGGCCGCTGCTTTGCAGGAATTCCTTCTGCGCATGCGTAGGTCACACTCACGTGACGTGACGTACTCGCAGTTCTGGAGGGAACTTTTCGCACTTGCGCACTCGACTTAAGATGGCTGCTTTGTGTTCTCACATGCCAACGCTTGCCCTGCAGCTTTTGCAATGCTGTTCGTTTTGCACTAATCTTAATGTTATAGTTAAGATAAAGTAAGGGGAGTCATATAGGGATTCCTGGTATACAGTGTATTCATTTATTTCTGTGTTCTAAATTGTTTTCCTTTACCTTTCATGTATCGTAATCCTTGGGCATGAGGGATGGGAATACTTCATATTGAACAGCCTTTCTGCGCATGACAGTCTTCCGCCAGAGGATGAACTCTGTGACATTGAACGTGCGCCAACCCAGAGGTCTCAGCCAAGATGTGCCTGGGAAGATGCACCTTCGCCTAGTAGAAGAAGCTGAAATGTACTAAATGTATCATAATGTATAATTTGATAGATGCACCATTGTTACGTGTAAAAGACATGTCATGGGAACCCGAAATTCAATGGGCGGGTATCAAAGATTCAAATGAGGGGCTTGAGAAAGTCAAATCCTAGTTGGTGTGATGACCTGTCCTTTCTTTGGACCAATCGAAATTGGGGATTCTTACACTTGCAACATTTGGGGGGTGGTACACTGACCCGAAAACAGTATAACTTGCCTAGGTTTAGCTAGAGAATTTGTCCGACTTGTCTGAATAGCTGACCTGTCACTGACCCAAGGCACTCAATAGGTGACTGGTACAGAGAGCTGCAGAGCACTCTGTCCGTAATTTCCAGAGACCCAAGCGGGGTTTTGGGAAACCTTAAGTGCTGGCGGAGCACTTTGCTGGGGAATTCGATAACCCAATCGGGGTTCCGACTGATAGCTGCAGAGAAGGTGTAAAAGACATGTCATGTGAACCCGAAATTCAATGGGCGGGTATGAAAGATTCAAATGAGGGGCTTGAGAAAGTCAAATCCTAGTTGGTGTGATGACCTGTCCTTTCTTTGGACCAATCGAAATTGGGGATTCTTTCACTTGCAACATTTGGGGGGTGGTACACTGACCCGAAAACAGTATAACTTGCCTAGGTTTAGCTAGAGAATTTGTCCGACTTGTCTGAATAGCTGACCTGTCACTGACCCAAGGCACTCAATAGGTGACTGATACAGAGAGCTGCGGAGCACTCTGTCCGTAATTTCCAGAGACCCAAGCGGGGTTTTGGGAAACCTTAAGTGCTGGCGGAGCACTTTGCTGGGGAATTCGATAACCCAATCGGGGTTCCGACTGATAGCTGCAGAGAAGGTGTAGCGCAGGCGTTGCAACTGAACTGCGGGTGCTGGTCTTACCTTGGTGGTCCTGTCCTGATCCTAATCTGGTTCTCCTATCCTGTCCTGGGGTTCCATTCTGCACCTGCTGGCCTACTGGCGACTGTCTTTCCTTGGGGTTCCTACTGTCCTTAACTGACCCGTGGCCAGGGTTGGTCTCCACACCGTGCTAGGTAAATATAAAACTGTTAGAGAAACTCTTGAATCCTTGATTCTATCCTTTGCCTGAACTTTTGCTAAATTGTAATTGCATATGTTCCTTTTCTTTACCCTTCCTTTGTGACAAATTATTGAAGTTGTGCTTATAGCCTGTTCCACTTTTTCCCTACCTTATAGCTGAATATAAAAACACTGTTTCTGAATAAATAGATGTTCCTTCTCTTTACCCACCCTTTACTGAATTACTATAAATTCTCTGAATGTTAGCATGTTCCAGTCTTACCTTCCCTATAGCTACTGATATCTCAGAATTGCTGTAGTAAAATTCAAAGTTCTTTTGCCTACCCACCTTCTAGGGGTAATATTCAAACTGTTTTGGAAAAGGGGGGTGGTGATGGACAGAGTTTCTGAATGATGCAGAATACTCTTACCAAGTCAATAGATCATGGTTTTAATCCATCACCGTTTTTTTAGCTCACTGCACCATCCCAGCTCAGAACCTGGCTATATGCAAATTAGTCTGTTCCTGTCCCAGTGCATGATGGGAACAGGGCAAACCAAACTACCAAGCCATTTCTTATACTGGGAAGGAAACAAGCTTCCGGGGACCGGTTTCTGGCATCACAGCCTTCTTCGGCCCGGCTTGCTTGAATCCTGATGGTGCAATGAGCAAGGGACTCACGTCTGAGTATACCCTCCCACACATAGTGTGGATAAAAACGATTTTGGAAAAGGGGGGTGGTGATGGACAGAGTTTCTGAATGATGCAGAATACTCTTACCAAGTCAATAGATCATGGTTTTAATCCATCACCGTTTTTTTAGCTCACTGCACCATCCCAACTCAGAACCTGGCTATATGCAAATTAGTCTGTTCCTGTCCCAGTGCATGATGGGAACAGGGCAAACCAAACTACCAAGCCAATTCTTATACTGGGAAGGAAACAAGCTTCCGGGGACCGGTTTCTGGCATCACAGCCTTCTTCGGCCCGGCTTGCTTGAATCCTGATGGTGCAATGAGCAAGGGACTCACGTCTGAGTATACCCTCCCACACATAGTGTGGATAAAAACGATTTTGGAAAAGGGGGGTGGTGATGGACAGAGTTTCTGAATGATGCAGAATACTCTTACCAAGTCAATAGATCATGGTTTTAATCCATCACCGTTTTTTTTAGCTCACTGCACCATCCCAACTCAGAACCTGGCTATATGCAAATTAGTCTGTTCCTGTCCCAGTGCATGATGGGAACAGGGCAAACCAAACTACCAAGCCAATTCTTATACTGGGAAGGAAACAAGCTTCCGGGGACCGGTTTCTGGCATCACAGCCTTCTTCGGCCCGGCTTGCTTGAATCCTGATGGTGCATTGAGCAAGGGACTCACGTCTGAGTATACCCTCCCACACATAGTGTGGATAAAAACGATTTTGGAAAAGGGGGGTGGTGATGGACAGAGTTTCTGAATGATGCAGAATACTCTTACCAAGTCAATAGATCATGGTTTTAATCCATCACCGTTTTTTTAGCTCACTGCACCATCCCAACTCAGAACCTGGCTATATGCAAATTAGTCTGTTCCTGTCCCAGTGCATGATGGGAACAGGGCAAACCAAACTACCAAGCCAATTCTTATACTGGGAAGGAAACAAGCTTCCGGGGACCGGTTTCTGGCATCACAGCCTTCTTCGGCCCGGCTTGCTTGAATCCTGATGGTGCAATGAGCAAGGGACTCACGTCTGAGTATACCCTCCCACACATAGTGTGGATAAAAACGATTTTGGAAAAGGGGGGTGGTGATGGACAGAGTTTCTGAATGATGCAGAATACTCTTACCAAGTCAATAGATCATGGTTTTAATCCATCACCGTTTTTTTAGCTCACTGCACCATCCCAACTCAGAACCTGGCTATATGCAAATTAGTCTGTTCCTGTCCCAGTGCATGATGGGAACAGGGCAAACCAAACTACCAAGCCAATTCTTATACTGGGAAGGAAACAAGCTTCCGGGGACCGGTTTCTGGCATCACAGCCTTCTTCAGCCCGGCTTGCTTGAATCCTGATGGTGCAATGAGCAAGGGACTCACGTCTGAGTATACCCTCCCACACATAGAGTGGATAAAAACGATTTTGGAAAAGGGGGGTGGTGATGGACAGAGTTTCTGAATGATGCAGAATACTCTTACCAAGTCAATAGATCATGGTTTTAATCCATCACCGTTTTTTTAGCTCACTGCACCATCCCAACTCAGAACCTGGCTATATGCAAATTAGTCTGTTCCTGTCCCAGTGCATGATGGGAACAGGGCAAACCAAACTACCAAGCCAATTCTTATACTGGGAAGGAAACAAGCTTCCGGGGACCGGTTTCTGGCATCACAGCCTTCTTCGGCCCGGCTTGCTTGAATCCTGATGGTGCAATGAGCAAGGGACTCACGTCTGAGTATACCCTCCCACACATAGTGTGGATAAAAACGATTTTGGAAAAGGGGGGTGGTGATGGACAGAGTTTCTGAATGATGCAGAATACTCTTACCAAGTCAATAGATCATGGTTTTAATCCATCACCGTTTTTTTAGCTCACTGAACCATCCCAACTCAGAACCTGGCTATATGCAAATTAGTCTGTTCCTGTCCCAGTGCATGATGGGAACAGGGCAAACCAAACTACCAAGCCAATTCTTATACTGGGAAGGAAACAAGCTTCCGGGGACCGGTTTCTGGCATCACAGCCTTCTTCGGCCCGGCTTGCTTGAATCCTGATGGTGCAATGAGCAAGGGACTCACGTCTGAGTATACCCTCCCACACATAGTGTGGATAAAAACGATTTTGGAAAAGGGGGGTGGTGATGGACAGAGTTTCTGAATGATGCAGAATACTCTTACCAAGTCAATAGATCATGGTTTTAATCCATCACCGTTTTTTTAGCTCACTGCACCATCCCAGCTCAGAACCTGGCTATATGCAAATTAGTCTGTTCCTGTCCCAGTGCATGATGGGAACAGGGCAAACCAAACTACCAAGCCAATTTTTATACTGGGAAGGAAACAAGCTTCCGGGGACCGGTTTCTGGCATCACAGCCTTCTTCGGCCCGGCTTGCTTGAATCCTGATGGTGCTATGAGCAAGGGACTCACGTCTGAGTATACCCTCCCACACATAGTGACATTCTAGTATGTTCCTTATTTTCCCCATCCTTTAATTACTCCATATCAAGTCTGAATTCTGAAATTTCTTACTAGCATGTTCCCTGTTTTTACCTTTCCGTTAGACTCATAAATGGTTGGTCTTATTTACTTCCTATTTGGATATGTGCTCTTTATAATCTTAGTTATTGACAGTTTAATTGCTGTCAACATTTTACTTTCTGAACTTGATGAAGATCAGATAAAGATTTTGAAAACTTCCCCTGTCTCTGGTTATTACATGAGTGCAAAGAAAATAAATGGTATTTGTATTTTGTGACTGCTTTCCTTTACAGCTAGCTCCCTGATCCATTGTGATCATAGGTAACTGTAACAGTGGATTGGTAAGTCGGGTACATTAGAAATAAATAGGAAGGAACAGGGTTACTGATAGCAGTGTGTAGGTTTACCCGATTAATGGATATGGTAAATTGAATGTATGGTCCCAATGTGTATATGGTAAAATTTATAGTCGGTGACCTGCTCGCCCTATCAATAGTTGTCATCAGGTTTCTTAGTCTGAGTTTTTAATAGAAGGAAACCAAGACTACAATACCCAGAATGCATTAGGTTGTCACAGAAAACACCCAGGAGTGGAAGCAGTGTATGTCATGACATGGAGTGAGGTGGTCACCCTGGAGAATCATACTCTGCATGGTATGCTGTCACCTAGACTCACATACTGTAAATAAAACCTGGGTTCAGGGGAATACATGCACATTTGTATACAGAGGGGCCTATTTAGAAAGCCATAGTGGAGTATGGAAAGTAGTACTCCTTGTAGTACGACAGTAGTACTTCTGTAGTAGTCTGTTATGTAGTCTTACATGTCTTTGTAAATTCTCCCAAGCCATCCGAAATGGGAATATTCCAGTTATATGCATATACAATTAGTACTAACAGAACTGGGCCCTCTTTCTACTTTTACTATAGAGAGGCGTTAAAGGGATGATTCACAAAGATATAAAAGTATGTAAAAGAGTATTTTAGTACACACAATAATGGTTTCGTGAATCGTCCCCGAGAATATGTCTCCGTGCACCAATACCACAATTTCTACTTAGGGTTTTCTATAAAATGACCGTTTTCTGCTGTACTGGATGCAACAGAAGGCGAACCGCCAGGTTTTCTTAAATTACAACTTTCTAACGGGAACATTGCCCAGAGTATCTCACTCTCTTCTCTCTCCCTCCCACTTTCTGTCCTGCCTGCACCCCGGTGCCGCAGGTGCAGCGGCACCGGGGTCTGAGCGGCCATTGAGCCCTGATTAACGTTGTCTTTTCCTAACGAGCAAACAATTGGGCGGGGGGGGGGGAGGAGGGGCGTTTTAATTGCTTACCCTGATCACCATGGCACCACAGCTACATCAGTGATGTCATTTGAGATGTCATCAGTGATGTCACTGACCATGTCATGAATGATCTAATATGTGACATCATCAGCAGTGGATTGCGGGTGCGCGAAATATAGTTAGTACAACTAACTATATAGGAGCAATTTCAATGGTTTTGTATGAGTAAAATGTCCAGCTAACTATAACACCACTAAAACTTATAGTTTTTTGAGTGAATTTCAAAGGTTTTTTAAAAGCTAATTCCTGACTATATAACTCCTGAAATCTATGTTTTTTTCAGTGAATTTCAAAGGTTTTTTAAATGCTAATTCCTAAGTATATAAGGCCTGAAACCTATGGTTTTTTCAGTGAATTTGCAAGGTTTTTTAAATGCTAATTCCTAACTATATAAGGCCTGAAACCTATGTTTTTTTCAGTGAATTTCAAAGGTTTTTTAAAAGCTAATTCCTAACTATATAAGGCCTGAAACCTATGGTTTTTTCAGTGAATTTGCAAGGTTTTTTTAAATGCTAATTCCTAACTATATAAGGCCTGAAACCTATGGTTTTTTCAGTGAATTTCAAAGGTTTTTTAAATGCTAATTCCTAACTATATAAGGCCTGAAACCTATGTTTTTTTCAGTGAATTCGCAAGGTTTTTTAAATGCTAATTCCTAACTATATAAGGCCTGAAACCTATGGTTTTTTCATTGAATTCGCAAGGTTTTTTAATGCTAATTCTATTAGTGGATAACGTTTTTATATATTAAAATGTTTTTTAAATCTCAAATGCCTGCTTTGCTAACAGAATTTTTAAGCACAGGCTCTTTTGTCTCTGGTAGCCATCTTGGGAGACTGCATATCAGAATTTTTTTAATGAAATATAAGAGGATTTGAGAAGTCCCTCAAAATGTGCCCTAATTTTTCTTTCTTCAGCACTAATCATAATTTCTATGGGAAAATGAACCCCCTCATTTTGTTCCTTTGCAAATTAAATGTTTTAAGTGTTAACACTTTATTCCAATCAAGATGACTTCAGGTGTGCCATACTTTTGTCATAAGTAAGACTGTTAGCGCTCTAGTTGTTCTTTAGAACACTCTGGGACATTCTGTCATTGGGCTATAGTTGGGCTACATCTGGCTGATATTTGGGCTACATTTGTTTTTTTTTTTCTCTGGTGGCCCTCTTTGGGCTACATTGGGCTACATTGGGCTACATTTGGTCTCTAACATATATATAGCCCAATGTAGCCCAATATATATTTTTTCAAAGTTAATTTTCATAAAAACCACTGGAGCACATATCTTGAGACATAGCAAAGGCACATCGGGCTACCAGTCACTACAATTTTGCTAAGTTTGGTGGAAAACCATTCAGCCGTTCGGGCTAAAAGTGAGTCCAACCGCCCTATGGAAATTGACATGGGGAAAACACGTTTTGGGACCCCCCTTTTATCTCGGCCCCCGCTTGACGAATCCCTCCCAAACTTTCAGGGAAGGACCGGAGCGCCGCGAGGCAAAGTTAAGGAAAATTTCAGGAAGATTCCTCAACCGGCGCCAAAGTTATTCCCAATAGAATGTTGCGATTTCCCTATGGAAAACAATCCTAACTATATATACCTACTGGCTATTTTTTTGTTTTTGTTCCCAGTGCCTATTTTCTGTCTCGGTCCGAACCTTTATTTTATTTTTTATCACGCAATTTTGCCAGACCCCCTCAGCCCCAGTTTCCCCCTGCCAATCAGAGACGGGTATAAAGACAAGTGCCCCCGGGCACTGCACACAGCGCGGCGGGGTGGTCCCTGACCACAGGGGTGCTAGTCAGTCAGCGCCGCACGCGCTGCGGAGAGGGCAGCGCCACCCCTGATGGCAGACGCCCAGACACCACGGAAACCAGAGGACTTTCCAAGCAAACACGTCATGGAACATGCAGAACTATGCCACAGCTATTATGTCTCTCATCCCAAACCTGTTCTGTGACTTGTCATGGTTCGGATTCCAATGCAGTTTCCACTCAGAGAGGTACAAGAAAGCTGTGCTCGAGTCTGCTCAGTCGGTTAATGCGCCAGCGGGGTAAATTATGCGAACATAAGCCCCACTTTACAATTTCAAGCTTTTTCCTCAGAATGTCCCTCTGTCACGTCGAAATCGCCTCGAGTCTCCTGCTCCAAAGCATGCATTTTTGTCCATTCGCCACAGGGCCTTTCCGACTCCAGGTGTGAAATCCGCCTGTGCAAAGACACTGTGAGCACTGCAGGCTTCTGTTTTTACGCAAAACAGCACGTTTTGATGTGTCAGATGAACCGAGGGGGCGAGTAAAGCAAAGAAATCCTTTGAAACTTCTTTGTGTAATACGGTCTCAAGTGTTTCCAACCTTCCGGCAAGATATTATGATATCAAAACACCAGTGAATATAATTATGTAGACAGCTTGTGAGAACTGGAGTAAAACGTAAAGTCTTACTTTACAAAATAAACAAGCAGTGCGACAAATTCACGCTTTGGAATCTGCTAATCCTCGGTGGTTTTTAATATATCGATGGGACCGTGTCTATTAAGCATTTTGAAGCTGCTAAAAGGTTGTGTGTGTATAGTCTATATAAACAATGCTTTTGTTGCTAACAAATTATTAAATTAATATATAGTTGGAGGAGACGGTTAGGGAGAAGTGAGGGGTATAGGAAAGAGAAAGAAGAGAGGGCAATGGGGCCTATGGAGGAGAAGGTAGTAAAGGGAGGGAAGATAAAAGGAGTGAAAGAAAAGGCAGAGAAGAAAGAGTGGACGTGGGTAAGGAGGAGGGAAAGGAGATAAGTGAGGGACAGGGGAAGGGAAGAAAGAGGAAAACATTTAATTAGGAGTTCAGAGACCTGTTAAAAGAGACCTAGCTATCATTAGTGCTGCAGCGGAACCCGTGTCCAGGGCCCACTGCGCCCGAATTATGGCTATACCTTTCAATGCCAGCCCGAGATGAAGGAAACCATTTTTCTTGCCTGCATTAGGGCCCATGGCACCCTTGCTATGCCACTGACCAGGCTATCCAGGGCACGAGTCGGGGTACAAGCAGGTGGACGGAGTCCACCCACTATTTTCACAGGGTGGACGCCGTCCACCCTGCCAAGAAGTTGGGCCCCAATGAAAAATAAACTGAATTCGTTCCGAGTAATTTGCAAATACCTGGACACATTCAGCAGCACATGCACGTTGTTGTATGATTTTGATCACAACAATGTGGTGCAGGCGGTGAGGGGCTTTATTAGTTCAGACTCCTGCTGGGCCCATAACAAAGGCCCAATTAAAGGGGTCATCAGGCCTCATTTTGTTCCAGTCTCCTGGCTGGGAGCAGTCAGGAGCCCCACACCTGATGCAAATGGAGCAGAGGGGAAACAAAGGCTCACACCTTGTTAGCACTTCACCCATACTTAAGAGAGGCAGCTTTTCATGTTTAGGAGATATGCATGCACTATAGGACTGTCAGATGTGTTGGTCTTTCCCTGTTTTTTTACACAAAATAAATGCAATTTATATAGTGCTTATTACCCCAATAGTTTAAGTACCACTATTTTTTCCTGTAAAGCACTATGGGTAGAGGAAGTTTACGCTAACAAAAGGCAAGATTGTTTTATGTGTAGCTTTCAAAAGTGTGAATCTTCTGCCTAAATCAAGAGCGTATCCCTGTGTACTCGAAACATACTCCAATATACTCATGATAGACCTGCTAAACATATATGTGAGGGCTCAAGATCTGATGCCACTTCTTATGATGCCACTTCCTGCCCGTGATGTCACGCGCCGCGATGTCACGCGCCGTGATGCCACTTGTATTCTGATTAGCTAGGTTAGTCCCCCCACTTCTTTTTTAGGACTTGTGCTCTGAGACTATCCCAAACTGTATGGAAACATGACATCCTCTTGCTTGATTGTTCTGTACCGTATGCATCTCCCCCCACACAAACGCACAGAACACCTGGCTCAGATTGGCCTATAGGGCAATCAGGTTACAGCCCGAAGGCCTGCTCTGATAGGTTAGTATGTGGGCTATTTTCAGGTCTCGCCTGAGACAGCGCACATGCGCTGGTGCTTGCAAGAGATATTGTGTACAACAAGGGGCTTGAAGCCAGTCTTTTGCTTACTACTCATTGGTTTCATTGTCACTCTTATGTGCTGCCTCCTAATTGGATAGCATGTGCCGGCTTCACTTCCTCTTCTTTAGTCTGTAGCATGGACCAAGTACTGATTGCTTCATCTTGATAATTGTCCTTCTCCTTCTGCTGCTTGTGCTGTGATTGAGGTACTATTTTCCTCTTCCCCTGTCCGCTTTACTTCTTCCTCTCCCTACCACACTTGTCCATTTTGCTCCTTCCCCTCCCACCCCATTATCTGTGCTGCTGCTTTCCCTCCCACCCCACCCTTGTCCTTTGCTTCTTCCCTCCCAACCCCACCTTACTTACTGTTGTTCGTGTTGCATCTTATATCACACCCTCCCGATGTCCTTGTTGCTTCTTCCATCCTATCCTCACCCTCCCGTTGTCCATGTTGCGTCTTCCCTCCCACCCCGACCTACCTTTGTTTTTCATGCCCACCCCACTGTGGCATCATGGTGCTTTATTTACTCTTCCGTTGCCTCCCACCCGCACATTGTCCCTCCTCTCGTTGTCTATGTTGTCTACCCCGACTGTCCATAAGAAAGAAAAGCCCTATGATGTGGCTGTGCAGGCCTCATCATAACACATTAAAAAAACTTTTTGCCATGCTGCACAGCAGCCATGCTGCTCTACAACATGGCTAAAAGACATTGATTGGCTAAGCCAACAGCTTTCGCATAGGCAAGACCTATTAGCTTTGCCAATACTTGTTTTGGCTGTTTGTAGACTTGGTTTGTGGTCTGCTGGGCCGGTTTTTACTGTTGTATTAAAACAAATATTGCCTGCAGCAAACTCATATCCATGTAGTCTTTAATACTTTACAAAACATTTATACAACGTCTTTACAGGTTCAAAACTGTCCCAATTTCCAAACATGGGTCCATTATTTTACCTACCTTATTTGCTAATGGGGGACACTTTTATTTTCTTTTTTAATTTTGTTGCCCAGGCCTATTTTCCTGCATGACACTCACTTCTTGATAACCCAATATTGCCTGCCCCACTCAGCCCCAGTTTCTCCCAGCCAATCAGAGACGGGGTATCAAGATCAGGGCTCTCAGTAACCTAATATATATATCTGTCACTCTTTTATAAGAAAGTAACAACTGCAGGGCGGGGGTTGGAAGAGTCCTCCTATGCAAGCAACTCTCATCAGGGACCAGCTCGGCCTTTGAGGGCCCTTGTCTCCACATCTAACCACATTCATCGTGTCAGCTGATGCACTGACCAGACTGCAGGCCCGACGGCCCTGAAACTGAAGCTCACCCCATTTAGATGTGTCTCTTTTCACTTGTACATGTCTTGACTCCCCATGGCCATTCTGGATGTTTGGAGGTCACTAGTAGTGCTTCCGAGGGCATAGGACGAAAGTACCACCCCCAAAACCTATCCTTTGACACATAATGCTCACCATAAAACTTTGTCTATGCATTTCTCTCTGTTTACTGACAGTGCTTAATTTGTAAAAAATGAAGTGCTGGGGCTGGAAATGCTGCCAAGGAGACTACAGCCCACTTCTACCTCCGGTGTGCCCAACTTTCAACACCCGCACTGCCTCAGTCTGTGTCCTGTAACCATGCTCTGCTGTCTGTCCCCTAAGACATGTTTTTACTTCTTTACCTACACCAACAGATGAGTGCAAAAATAAAATGTACACCAAATGAAAATGCTTTTTTTGAACATATTAATCAGTGTGGTCTGACTGGGTTTGTTGCAGGTCAGGAGGCTGCTTGAGCACAGCAGGTCATGTCACTGCTAGTGCTGCCTGTAATTAGTTTGTTCAAGTTATGACGACGCATAGGCATCCACTGCTCAGCTTGCTGTGACCCTGCTTGCCACAGCACAAGCACTGTCCCCAGCCGCAATGCCAGTGAGATGTGAGTATGGCTGTTGCACCTACTGGGCTCAAGCACACTCAGCAATTAGCATGCTTGGAGGCAGCGCACGAAAACTGCTTGATGGGGCTTTGGCCCACCGCACAAAAGTTGCGGTGGGCCAAAGCCCCATCAAGCACATTGAGGATAGTAGTAATGCAGGCCCCCGCTACAATTATCCAATGGGAGGCTTAGGCTCAGGCAGTGGCAGGAAGCAGCAGACTCGGGGAATAGAATGCAAGCCATTCGTTAATGATGACTTCTTGGATTCATGACAGGCGTGACGACATCATCACTAAAGTGATGATACACAATCATGCCTGCCTGAACAGATGTATGCCTGGCTATGAAAACATACCAGCCCGTCACCATGCAAGGTATGTGGTTCTTTTTATTTTAAATTGGGCAATTAATATTGAGACCACCACCTGCAGGACCAGGAATTGTAGCCCTGGCCCTGTGAAAGAAGTGCCGGTGCTGAGCACCTGCAAGCACCTGCTCAAATTAAGCACTGTTTACTGAGTGTCAAAGCGCTTTGAAGCACCGGTAAAGTAGCCTGTAAGAGCTTTATGAACACCTAGACAAAGTGTAGTATTCTGTCAGGAATCACTTGATCTGTCACGACTATATGCACTGCTTGTCTTCCTCCTCCACCTTGTGGAAAGTACTGATGTGTTTTAACAATGTAAATTCCTGCAATTACATCAAAGTAGGACAGCCACAAAAGACAGTAGCGCCAAGACATGAAGGTCAAGGAAATGGCTGCTACACCTGTCTTGCTCCTTGGCACTTATGACGTTGCTCTTGCTACCCAGGGTCTCAGAGGTTGTGAGCACGAACAGAACGTGATATCTTGAATACTATTTACTTCCTGTAGTTTCCACTCCCGTCCCTTTCCTTAGATACTCAGGAGCAAATAGGATGATGCAGGGGCATCTAGGGTGGGACAAGAGGTCAACCCAAGGTCAAAGAGTTCATGATGTCACTACACCTACTCCTGGCATTTTGCTGAATCGACGACCCTGCTTCCAGGCGCCGTTTATGTTCACGTATTCCACTGGTAAGGGCGCATAATTTCAACGTTATTTTACGCGATCAGGTTCAAATCTTGTATTATCGCACCTCAAACCGGATGCGAAGACGTACCCTGTTGGTGTGCACAATCACGCTGACGAAACATCCAAGCAAAACGAAACGTCAGTACGATATCAAAGCCTAAAGCAGCATCACTTTCAAAATACATTTTGTCAGCGCGAGGCAGACATCTCTCAAATACTTCCAACAATCAGAGACAGATTTTAGCCACCGTGGAGCAAGGACAAAGGACTCCGGGTGTGGACGGAAGAAGCACGCCAGGATTGCAGTATTTCTCCCGGAGGGGTGGGCCTGTTCCGGTAGTCGATATCCCAATGGTAAACATCTCCCAATCTGATTGGGCCAGGGTCAATGTTTACTCGAGCTGATAAACCCACCATAATGCACTAACAGCGGACACGTTTGTGTACCTTGGAAGAAGCCCCTGTTAATTCACCCGAAACCACACAGCCCCCACTAATGATCACACCTACCCGGTATTAATAAACAACAAAGCAACAGGAGTAAATGGAGGCAACTCCCCTTGAGAGCACGTCACTAATCGCAATAACCAACAATAGCCACTGGACTAACCACTAACCTTGGTTTCTGTAGTAGCCTGCAACTTGCCGTGAGCACTTTGATGACTCGTCAGAATAAGGGCTATATAAATCCAATTACAATTACAATTTATGAGCTCTCTTGTGATGGGATTCTGTGTTAAAGGGACACCCCACGTGGGAAAGGAGCTACTGCCCCACTTCCAAAACCACTCTTGTGTTGAAGGAGTCCCTTTATTGTTATTTGTATTTGTTTCAACTCTTTGCGCCCTGTATAAAGCTAGTTTTGTGAGAGAAATTTCTTCTCAGGCGCTAGTAGGATTTCCTTCCAGATTTATATCACTCATAAGTAGGAGTGTATAGATTTTTTTAGAAAGGTTTCAATTATCTTTCTTAGGGTACACTGTTGTATATATATTGTATATGTTGTATATATATGTTGTATATATGTATATTTTGTGATGTGTTCTCCTTTGGATTAATCATTTTTTGTGCCACTTTTTCTTGTGATCCGTTTATATGTCCATATAAATTATGTTTAGTAAGATGTGTTTACATTAAGTTGTAATAGAACAATATAATTTAATTTTTCTTGGGTCTGAATATTAAATGTATCCCTTTATACCGCTTTTTCTACTTTTTCATCTTTTTGATGACCCCTGCTCCGGTATGGGAGGGTGACGTGGGCATAACCCCTTTAGTATAACCTGCCACTTCCAAAACCAAGCACAAGAAAACTGATAGACGACCAGCGATTTAATGGATATCTAATAGATTCGGTCATGGCTGGTCTTCACACCTTTTAAAGCAAGGGCTACAACATATGCAAAATAAATATATATGAGGCAAATCTGCATATGTTCATTTCAGTGGGCATTATTTGCAAATTTGCTCAGTAGGTGGACAAGACCAGCCTTGGAATATATAGTTGGTTGCTGTGAATTAAGTTCCTTGGTGGGTCCTGGTGGCACCAGTAACTATGAGGCCGGAGGATGAGTCATTTAATAAGTTTAATTTTAAATCACTCTTACAGCACTCAACTATGGTAGGAGAGACCTCTATTTAACATCCAAGCTCATAGGCGGAGGTGATATACTGGGATTATTTGAGGAGTAGTTCTATCTTTATTGTACTCTGTGAGGTCCTGCAGACTAGGTGCATTTCTATAGCGCTTCATAACCCTGATGAGGGGCCTAAGTGCTTAGCATGCTACTACAAAGGCAATGCTTGGTTGGTAAGATGTTTGATTGTTGCATGGCATGGCCTATGTGGGAAGTGCTTTGATGCCACGTGAAGGCCAGGGTGGTTCTCCTATTCTGTAATGTGTCTCTGCCCTAAAGCTTTTAGTGGAGCGGAAAGGGGTGACAGATGGAATGTTAGAGCTCTAGATTTTGGCTGCCCCTCTTTGATCGGGCATGGGGTGTGAGTAAAATCAATGGGGAAGTGTTTTGGTTTTATATTTTGGCAGCAGCAGATTGCTCTTCTTGGGCTGCTGAGTTCATGTAACTGTGCTCGTGCCTGGAGCGGAGTGAAGTCAGCAGCGGCTCCTCCGCAATGGCGGAGGAGCGTCGCCCCACTAGCTCAGAGCCAGCACCTGAAAAATAAAATATATTTTACTATTGTTTTCTTTTTCAGCTGCTGGCTGAGCCAGCGTATGCAGGGTGGGGCGGGACCGGGCCATGGGAGTGGGAAAAGGGGTAGATGTGCACTTTTAAGTGCGCATATCAGTTTGGCCTTCCGTCTTAGGTCGGCCAAACTGACATGCGCACTTAGGTTTCTCCAACCTAGTTGTATTGTTGGAGAAACGGCACAGACGTGCCTGAGCGAGCATTAATGCAGCCCGCTCAGGCCAATCCACATGCTACTTGCATGTTTGAGAGCAGCACAGGGATTGAATGGGGAGGCTGTGATGCTGAGCCAGGGTGTGCTGGGACCAGGAACTGGGAGCAGAAAAGTGCGAGGCGACTGGCAGCACCAGGTATGTGTTTTAAAAAAAATCTTATTATTAACCCCCACCCGCCGTGTGCTTCCCGCCAGCCCCCTCTTCCCCATCCGCCCAACACCCTCTCGACCTGCCCTGCCAGTATTTATCTGTGTCGGTTGTCACTGGCAGTAGTGTGAGAGATAGTTATACATGTGATCAGGCTTCCCATTCTTCTGGGGGAGGATTCTGGTGCTTTGAATGGTATGGCCTGAAGTGGTCTGATGCCTATTACATCTAGAATAATAGACTGGATCCTATTTTTGGTCGATGGATCCTACAATATTTGTTTGGGAAGAGTCAGGCCTTTACTCGAATTAAGCCATGGCCCTTGCCATAGATCGCCCTAGGGCAACACAGCTTGCCATGATGGTGGAGAGCCTGGACATAAGGCTGTTCCAATGGATGAAGGTGTAGGAGCTATCTTGCTGCTGCATTTTGGATCCTTGAAAGTCTATGGAGAAGGAAAGCATTAGCATTGTTTAGGTAAGAAATGACAAGGGGATGGTGGTCTCTAGCTTCTGGGGAAAACGCAGATGAGGTAAGAGGCCTCAATACGTTTACATGTTGTCGAAAGTGCTTATTCTGACTTGGTTCACTTGGGGAGACGGATCAGGCTGGAGTCCATGATTGCCATCAGATTTCCTACTTCAGTTGATGCTGCTAGTAGAGGGTCGAGTTCCTGAGGCCAGAGTTTGGTGATTGTTCCATTCACCACTAGTTAGGACTTGCGGAAGAGTTGAGCTGAAGGTAGTTTACTCAGTATGTACTGGTGGATGGTCTAGAGGCAGTAATCGAGTTTGTTCTTGTATAGATCCTTCCAATTTTCCAGTTTTGGGATTATCTGCATGTCATTGGTGTAGTTGCAGAATGTTGGGTTGTAAGACTTCATGAGCTTTGGCGGCTGGTTGAGGTAGAGTTTGAGGAGCAGTGTTGACATGAAAAGCCTTAGCTTGGTGCTCAAAGGAGAGGATGTAAACAGGGCCAACACGATGATGCTAAATAATTGTACAGGTAGCAGGAGAGCCAGTTTGAAAAGGCTTCTGATATTCCATTTAGTGCTCATGATGCCACCCTGGGTCCATAGCATGAAAGGTAATTTGCTGTGATGTACATTGGTCCAGGGGCTGTGTGATATAATGTCCATTGATTCATTGTTTACCCTTATTAGTTTTATGTATAACAATGTAAGTATGGGAAGTATAGATGGAAAACCTAGCTACATAGCAATGGAGGGCTGTACAAAAAAGGGGCTCAGGTTCCAGGGTAGGAAGGAGGTTGTTCAAAGAGAGGGGAAGTATGCAGCAGAAGTGGATTCCAGATAGTGCGGCAATGTAAAGGTGTGGCCACTGGGATGACATAAGAGTGTGGCAAAGAGTAATGTCTTCATTTGCTAGCAGATGCGTATGATCTGAGCAAATAATGTCTGGCACAAACTTTAATCTGATCAGTGATTATAACATGTTGCCAATATACAAATATAATCTACCAAAAGAATGTAATATTTATTTCGAAAAAGTTAAGCTTTTAGTGTGGGATACCATGGGCCACTATTGCCATGTGGGCATGCAGAGGACACAGTTTGACACTGTCAATTAGAGGGTGTACTAAAAAACAGTCTAGATACACCTGTCCCATCATAAAACTAACAACTGACGTCATTTCGGAATGATAATCTTGAAAGACAAGACACAGAATGTCAGCCAGTCCGTCATACCTTGTACCCAGCAATAGCTTCTATAAAGCAATGGGCGAGCAAAACAATATCATAAAAATATAATCAAAATGGGATTTAGCAAGAAAAGTAAGCCATTTAAATTCCACTTAAATCCCATTATTAAATTAGCAGGGACATCTTCTATTGATTCTGCTATAAAAGCTGCACTCCAATAGTAGAGAAACCTACATAAAAAAACTATCATACTATCATTTGGTTGTATGATTCTATCTTGCAGTGGAAATGTCAGCCTGTAAAAACTTTGCTACCACAACATCACCTACCACTATATGGCCACGATAAGTAGAGTTTTTTTTACAATTCTAATTGCAAATCTAATTGCATGGACGTTCCTGTTGATATAATGGTAAGGTTGATATTGGGAATCTAGCATTTATGTAGGTCGATACTTCAATTGTAATATAGGGGTATGACATCTTATCAAGCGTCAAAAATATTCCATGAAGAGCATTGGGCTAGCTTGTGGGAAGTTGTAAACACAAAAATATTAACACATTTTGGTTCTGGTATCAAGAGCACAATTGATTGGAAATGCTCAATCCACAATCTTTACGGGCAACATAAAACAAATTGTAAGTATTTTTGAATGATGCACGCTTGCTCACTTTGTTCTTAGGGACCTTTGAGCCTTGAAACCAGGCACCTATTTAACACTTTCTGTTTGCGGTCATTAAAGTATATAGCTAAATTAAAAACCGAGTCCAAGTACTCTACTGCACCAGGACCTAATTGAAGTCCCATAAAAAGTGATCCAAATTTCTGGGCTCTCTTAATGTCTCTGCACTAGTTGAACCCTGTATGAGTTTGACATCATCCCTGACTCACTGAGATATAGCATCTGAATCCCAAGTTTTAAATAAAAAAGTAGATGCGGCATTTCTAAAAACTATTACTCTGTTACCCATCTAGACAATGACTGCATATTATTTCCAGAAAAATCCCTAACTCATTTAAAGGAATGGACATCCATAAATAATTTGTTCCCTTTCACTCAGGTGGTATTCTGAAGTCTGTGCATATCATCTAATACCTTGTGGCAGATTCCTTCCTGTTGAAAAGGGATGCCAGCTACATTGCTGCTTTTGGATTGCAGGGCAGAATTTGAAAGGATGGACAGAAAGTTGGGATATTTATGATAATATGCTTGGGATTTAGCACTCTTTAATGAGTCTAACTAAAGGGCTTCATGAAAAACCCAGGTCAAGGTCCTAATTAGTTTTGAAGGCACTCCAAACAAAGGTCTGACTAGATTTTGATTAAATCAAGAGTGTACCCTTGCTCCACCTCTATTCATTCTTTATGTGGCAGATCTAACAGTTGCGTTCTACCTAATTAACTCACATCCTTCCAAGGCGTGATGTGTCCAAATTTTAGTCTATGTGAACAATCTAATAATCATATTTCAAATAATTTGGAGCTTACCAAGACACATGTATGCTCAGGTCTACAGTGATTCAACAGTTTGTGTGGAGTGGTGGCCCTCCTGTACCCCAATGCTCAAAGGTATTTTCCTCTAAACCAGTATTTCACATAACCTGCTCTCTCCTTTTTCAAGAAACTAAAATGCTGGTAAAAGCCATCAATCAACAAATCACAGAGTAATTTCAATACTGCAACAACAATCTTTACCTTTTTTCATGATAAATGTGGATCAGCTCCATTTTCACCTATACAGAATATAGTGGCCTCTCAAGATGTCTTTACATCAAATTTCTAAAGGTAGGTGGTAGTCATTGTTTCCGTTTCTTTAAAAATATAACACAATTAGTAATTTAATGCATATTTGACTAAGAAATGTACCCACAAATCAACATCCTGTTGATGTAATTCTAGCTCACGACCAACATAAGTAGACTGAAGCTGCCACAAATGGTTTCAGCCCCAAAATGAACAGTAGACACGTGGCATGCCACTTGTATGCACATGATCTTGTGAACTTAGATCAGACTGAAATAGGCCTACAAAGGAAATGAGAGAAATTTGAGAGCTATGGATGGAAAAAATTAGTGGTAAATATGGATAAGACACGAGTGATCTGCTTTGGGAAAACTAAAAGCAAATTTAAGTGGCATCTAGGCATGGAGAGTCTTGAAGTAGTAAACAAATATAAGTACCTTGGTGTTTGGTTTGAGCGGTCTTTGAAATGGAAATTTCACCAAATGCCTTAAAGGCCAGGGCTATTGCCTCGGTGAGTGAGCTGAAAAAATGAATAAGCCCCCCCCCGGAGAAATGTCATGTAGACCAGTTAAAAGCCTACTCCAGTATGAAGCAGAACTGTTATATATTATACTGTTATATATTAGGAGGGGACATGCCTGAAGTATTTACTGTCACTTCCCAACCCAGCCATGATCCAAGCAATAAGATTGGAGACAGGTGTAATTTCATGGAATATGCTGGCCGCAAAAGCCCTAATAAGATTCTGGGGAAAACTGAGGGGGGAGGATGGACAGAAAATTTCTCAGTGGTGCAAGAATGACATTCTGCAAAGTGAATTAAAATGGGCAAAAAAGGTTCGGTCTAACCTGTCTGCCGTTTTCACTGCTATGAAGGTAAAGCAGCTTCCACAGACATTACAAATAGAAATCTCCAACAGTGAGCTAAAGTCGCTAGGCACAGAATTGTCCAAAGAAAGGGACTATCAATACTTAAAAGAGAAAAAATCTGTACGTTTTATGTTAAATGCATGGCGGAATAAAGTGAGTTACCCATATGTGGATACCCTCCCAAACCAGATGTTAAGAAACAAAGTACCAAGAGTAAGAATTGGACTCAACCCTTGTAAGATAAGTGCTAATGCAAAAGCAAAATTGATTGGTACAGGAGGGAACTGTGTTTGTGGGTTGAACACCAAATGTGACATGCTGCATATTTTGTTAGATTGCGTAAAACTCAAACAACAGCGGAGGCAATGGTTGCAGCCAATATTCCTGAAATATGAAATTAGGACTCAAGGGCATGCCATAGAATTTTTAGCTGAGATGTGTTTTTTAGATATAGCATGTGCTATTGGAAGATTTATGAGGGCAGTTAGTACAGTGTTCATTGATAACCAGTAGGAGTATGAATGTGCTATATAAAATTACTGGCAGAATTATATTGGAAGATATATTTTATCTGAATAATTTATATATGGTTTTAGTGTTACATATGTATTTGATCATTTTTATTAGGTCTTGCCTAGCTATTGCGTAAGCGATCGCTATGCGAGAGATTTAGTAAGGGGCACCAGAAAATGCTCCCAAAGACCTTTGGAATGCGGTTTATGGCCAGTGCATGTGAGACATTCAAGCGCGAAGCTGGCATCTGGCATCGGACTTGAAAGCAGCAGACTGCTTTCGCCAGCGCACGCTCGGCCTCACTTCCTGCTCCCCCTCTTACAACAATGAACTTTCGTTATCGCTCACACCCCATATGCTCGTTCCCTCCCACCCTTCCTTTGATGTCCGCTTTTCTTGTTGTTTACAAACCATTGTGTTGGTTCACTCGCTCACAATTTCCGATTAGAAAATACGCACGCCCAGCATGACTGCCCTTCTTCCTGTTTTCATCATTCATTCATACTGTTTGTGACTAAGAACCCGAAACGCACTAACCCTGAGAATGGAATGCGCACACTGTCGCAGCAGAGCGTGCGCTCACTGATAGGAGAGCATGCATACTCTAGTATCAAAGCACTTACACTGCTGCACGCCTCACACTGCTGCACACCTCACACTGCTGCACGCCACACACTGCTGCACGCCACACTGCTGCACGCCTCACACTGCTGCACGCCTCACACTGCTGCACACTGCTGCATTACTCACACTGCTGCATGCTGCACACTGCCCCACGCCTCACACTGCTGCACGCCTCACACTGCTGCATTCTGCACACTGCTGCACAACACACTGCTACACGCCACACACTGCTGCATGCCACACACTGCTGCACGCCACACACTGCTGCATGCCTCACACTGCTGCACACCTCACACTGCTGCATGCTGCACACTGCTGCACAACACACTGCTGCACGCCACACACTGCTGCACGCCACACACTGCTGCACGCCACACACTACTGCACGCCACACACTGTTGCACGCCTCACACTGCTGCATGCCTCACACTGCTGCATGCCTCACACTGCTGCAAGCCTCACACTGCTGCAAGCCTCACACTGCTGCATTGCTCACACTGCTGCATGCTGCACACTGCCGCACGCCTCACACTGCTGCACGCCTCACACTGCTGCCAGCCTCACACTGCTGCACACCTCACACTGCTGCACGCCACACACTGCTGCACGCCATACTGCTGCACGCCTCACACTGCTGCACCCCTCACACTGCTGCACACTGCTGCATTACTCACACTGCTGCATGCTGCACACTGCTGCATGCCTCACACTGCTGCACGCCTCACACTGCTGCATGCTGCACACTGCTGCACAACACACTGCTGCACGCCACACACTGCTGCACACCACACACTGCTGCACACCTCACACTGCTGCACGCCTCACACTGCTGCATGCTGCACACTGCTGCACAACACACTGCTGCACGCCACACACTGCTGCACGCCACACACTACTGCACGCCACACACTGCTGCACGCCTCACACTGCTGCACGCCTCACCATGCTGCATGCCTCACACTGCTGCAAGCCTCACACTGCTGCATTACTCACACTACTGCATGCTGCACACTGCCACACGCCTCACACTGCTGCACACCTCACACTGCTGCACACCTCACACTGCTGCATGCCTCACACTCCTGCACACCTCACACTGCTGCACGCCTCACACTGCTGCACGCCTCACACTGCCACACGCCTCACACGGCTGCATGCTGCACACTGCTGCACGACACACTGCTGCACGCCACACACTGCCGCACGCCTCACATTGCCGCACGCCTCACACTGCTGCACGCCTCACGCTGCTGCATGCTACACACTGCTGCAAGACACACTGCTGCACTCCACACACTGCTGCATTACTCACACTGCTGCATGCTGCACACTGTCTCACGCCTCAGACTGCTGCACGCCTCACATTGCTGCACGCTGCACACTACTGCATTACTCACACTGCTGCATGCCGCACACTGCTGCATGCCTCAGACTGCTGCACGCCTCACACTGCTGCATGCCTCACACTGCTGCACACTGCTGCATTACTCACAATGCTGCATGCTGCACGCCACACACTGCTGCACGCCACACACTGCTGCACGCCTCGCACTGCTGCACGCCTCACACTGCTGCATTCCTCACACTGCTGCACGCCTCACACTGATGCACGCCTCACACTGCTGCACACCACACTGCTGCACGCCTCACACTGCTGCACGCCACACACTGCTGCACGGCACACACTGCAGCACGCCACACACTGCTGCACCCTGCTGCATTACTCATACTGCTGCATGCTGCACACTGCTGCACGACACAATGCTGCATGCCTCACACTGCTGCACACCTCACACTGCTGCATGTGTCACACTGCTGCACACTGCTGCATTACTCACACTGCTGCATGCTGCACACTCTTGCACGCCTCACAGTGCTGCACGCCCCACACTGCTGCACGCCCCACACTGCTGCATGCTGCACACTGCTGCCCGACACACTGCTGCACGCCACACACTGCTGCACGCCACACACTGCTGCCCGCCTCACACTGCTGCACGCCTTACACTGCTGCACGCCTCACACTGCTGCATGCTGCACACTGCTGCACGACACAATGCTGCATGCCACACACTGCTGCACGCCACACACTACTGCACGCCACACACTGCTGCACGCCTCACACTGCTGCACGCCTCACACTGCTGCACGCCTCACACTGCTGCACGCCTCACAGTGCTGCACGCTGCACACTGCTGCATTACTCACACTGCTGCATGCTGCATACTGCTGCACGCCTCACATTGCTGCACACCTCACACTGCTGCACGCCTCACACTTCTGCACACCTCACACTGCTGCACGCCTCACACTGCTGCATGCCTCACACTGCTGCACGCCACCACATCACTCAGGGGCACCACCACATGACTCAGGGGGACCACTCAGGGGCACCACCACATCACTCAGGGACACCACCACATCACTCACAGACACCACCACATCACTCAGGAACACCACCAAATCACTCACAGACACCACTACATCACTCAGGAACACCACCACATCACTCAGAAACACCACCACATCACTCAGACACACCACCACATCACTCTGGGACACCACCACATCACTCTGGGACACCACCACATCACTCTGGGACACCACCACATCACTCTGGGACACCACCACATCACTCTAATACACCACCACATCACTCAGCCCAACCACATCATCACTCACCACCACAACAGCATCACTCAGCACCACAATAGAACTGTCCTTGCTTGCTACCAGCAAGCATTGCCATATCCAATAGGACTCGCATTAGGAAAGTGTAAGCTATTGGATTTGTGAATAACAATGCTATTAATTTATCTATTTTCAAAGCCAACACATATTAAAAAAAAATGTCGATTACAATACCAATAGCTCACACTTTCCTAATGCGAGACCTATTGCATTGCAAATGCTTGTTAATTGTTGTATTGCTTAAAGGCCATTGGTCTAAATAAACATATCCTTGACCTGACTTGAGTAGACTGAAGTGGATACAGATTTTTTTTTGTCCAACAGAAGAAGTTATATTCTTTCTGAGTTCATTTTGTTGGATACCAGTCACATAAGACTCCATTACATATTCCAAATGTTTCCTTTGTAATGGCTACCAGATCTACCCAAGAATACTTTTTTTACTTCTTATGCTTAAGGCCTCTTTTAAACACAGATAAGAGGCTTGTTCATTCTGAGAGACATGACTATCTAGATCCTCCAATGGGGAATCCCAATAGGCAGACCAGGGGTTCCCTTGGACCTACTCTAATTTTTCCCAAATGGGTGATTTTAAGGTGCCCTCAGAGGCAGACTAGCACAAATCTATATACAACGAGATGCCAGCATTATCATTAAATTCTGAACATTGGCGGTGGTGCCCACTCTCCGCAGTGAACACGAGCCATCATTCTAATTAATCGGATGTGCGCTCTGCATCCAGGAAGGTCCTACGGTTGATAGTGGTCTTCCTACCTGGTATAAAGCCAGACTGGTCTGGTAACACCAAGCTATTTATGAGGGGTTTAACCCCTCCCATGCTCATGACGAGCTCAGCTTGTCATGAGCCACGGTGGCCGTGTGCCCATGACAAGCTGAGCTCGTCATAACGGTCAGAACGCTCGCACCCGGGGCTAATTCCCCCGCTGTGCTCAACGTTCTGAAGAAACGGGTTATGGCCGTGATGAGCTCAGCTCGTCATGAGCACATGGCCACCGTGGCTCATGACGAGTTGAGCTCGTTATGAGCACCGGGGCGCTGTGCGCGCCCCCTGCCCCCCAGCACAGCGAGGGAATTAGCCCTGCAGGCAAGGGGTTAATATATTAGTGACTAATGGGCCAGGATTTTATTATCTGCTTTAAGAAGGGATACCAGACGGTAGAATTTACAGTCCATATCATCCTTGTAGGGCAGATATTACCTCCTTTCGCATGGCTGGGGGCAAAGTGCCCAGATCAAGGGCCTTGTGGTACTAGCTGGCCAATCGTGATGCTAACAGTACTTCATAGGATTTATAATATTCTGATGTAAATCCATCCGAGCCTTGGGCCTTACCACTCGGCATTACTTCAATAGTTGAATTAATTTCTTGGATGCTAATCGTTTCCAACAAGAAGTTGCGCATATCACCTTCCATCCAGGGTATTGCATGCCTTTCACGTATTGGGCTGTGTCTGGTGTACGGATAGTGGTTGCACTGGAAGTCAAATTAGCATGATTGTATTACGCGAATATGTCTTAGTACAGATGCTGGTATCTCTCGTGTCTGTGTGTGTACCGTGGTGTGGTTGTAAGTGTGTTTTGTCAGCCCAGCTAGGGTTTTGCTTGGCCGCTCGTCCTTCCCATATCTGCATGCATCTGTTTCTTTATTGAGGAGGTTACTTTCTCTGTCACCAACTTCCCTGTAGTTAGTGAGGGTTTCGTTTAATATTTTGAGGAGTTGGGATCTAGGCACTTAGCGTAGTTGTCCTCAAGTACGTCTAGTGTTTTCTCAAGATTTTCTAGTTGGATTTTGAGAGATTGGAGCACACTGTGTTGTTTGCTTCAGGTCAGGTGTAGCCTCTGATGAAATCTTTACATTTTTCCCAGACTGTGAGAGCTGGGGTATCGAGCATACGTTGGTATCGAAGAATTCTAAAATGGTATAGCGAAGTTCTGATTGAAATGATGCATCCTTGAGGGCCTGTAGAGATGCATTGCAGAATCTCTGGCATGTTAAGGATGGTCAGGAATTGGCTATGGTCAGACAGTGTGTGTGGAAGGTGTAATACACCAGTAATCCAATGCATGACCATCACAGAGGAAAGCCCAAATCGATATGTGAGCAGGTGTTTTGTCACAGCAGAGTAGGATGAGTATGGCCTATTGTCTCCTTTCTTTTCCCTCCATATGTGTGACAGACTGTCCATTTCAAGTGCGGTGCAAAGCAGCTTGGTGGAAGACAAGCGAGCTAGCCTAGGTTGTGACTGTCTATTGTCAGATAGAGTGGCAAATTAAAGTCTCCTCCTCAGCAGATATTCTAGTTTAGTCACATTCAAAGCTGAGGTGAACCATGGATGGCTATTTGATGGAATATACACCATCAACCTAACTGAATTTTTTTTAATAGAGTTAAGTGGGTCAAGACTGAGTTTAACACTATACACTGACATTTCAGAAATATCTTGCTTGTTTCTAGTTACAGCTTCAAAGTCTCTGTTGGCAAGTTGGAAGGTAGGCTGATTATTAGGGTATCATTTAATTTTGTGTTTTGGCAGCGCAGCTGTCAAGCAGGACCATTGTTAACAAGTTATATAGAGCGTGACGCATTAACTTTATTTGGCCACAATCTTCCAGCAATTGGCTTCAGACTTTGTGAATCATGTTTTGGCTCAGCCCAGTGGAGAATTCATTTCTCACCTAATGTTGTAGGCTGAGTAAATGCACCTGCCTCCACTTGAGTCCTTGCAGTAAAGTGCGTGCTTGACTACTTTACAACTATAGCTCTAGTTGTCTGCTCCTGCAGGCTCACTCAAGAGTATCTCACTCTAATTTGTGAACTTCATCTGTCAGTATATTAAACACACACCTATTGACTTAGCCAATGCTTGTTTGACTTTGATCCCAACATTAGTTATATGCAGGCACAAGTAGCAGTGGCAGTTCAGTCATGTCATCTAGCTGCCTCAAAAAAATGGCATTTAGTAACATTTCTAAAAGGGCCAGCCAAGGTGTTTAGTAACAATACATTTCTTAAACTGAAGGCCTCCTTGGACTACACTCTTTTTTATAGGATGTGCTGAAGTTGACCAGGTCTTGGAATGTTCTAAGTACGAACTTCATTGATCATGGGTGGTTCACGTGGGTGCTGTTGCGGACCAATGCATTCCTTTTTTTATATTATATTTGAGATTCCATCAGATGCTACTTAGTACTTGTTTTTTTCTTATGAGACTGTGCTTTGACCAACATTCTTTTGTAAAATATTATACATGTTCTAAAAGGTGTAAATCTATATTTTTTACACAAGCAGTTACCTTAGCATGCATAATATGATTTTACTAAATGTAATAACATTGGACATTCTCCTAGATAATATTGAAGGAGATTCTTGATTTTATTAAAGACAGAGGTGATATTTTGCAGTCTCCAGTCTTTCTTGAATCTGTTCACCCATCCTTGCCACAGAAACTGCAGATAATTCCTGTACTCCTGACATATTGGTACTGCCAGATAGGCATCTTTTAAACACACACTTCATCCAGTCCCCTCAGGTATATGATAGTCTCTATTTTGAAATGGCAGTACAGAACAAATTGGTTGAGTTCCCTCAAATGTATTGCTGACTGATATTTGTTATTCTTCTTCTGCACTAGGAAGTTGTTTGCCTACAATTTCTTAGGGGTGTAAGTGATAAGGTTCTATAGCCTGCTTCTGCAGCAACTTCTATACCTATGTGGTGATTCAGTCCCAAGCTTCCTGGGAAAAATGCATTGACAAAGGCCACTTGGTCTGTATTGAGGTTGCTAGGAATATTATTTGGAACTCTATCACCGTCTGTAATACCCATAGATCTTTTTATTTTACACCCCATCGTTGAACAAAAAGGCTCAATCGTCCTTCTGCTGTCAAAAGAGGAGAGGTCCCTGCACTTAACCTGAGTTGGTCCTCCACGTGCTTGGCCGCTGCTGACGACAAAGTGCTCTCCCATTCTTTGTGAAAAGAATATTGGCCTTAAGTATCCATACTGATGGTGGTAGAAGGGTCTTTGGAAGGTCCCCTGGACGGTGAAACGACCGCTCATATATACCAGCCCTGGGAGAGACCCATCAAAAAATATGAGCTAGGGTTGATTGTGCTTTGTGCAGAGAGGCAAAGGTCTGAAGTATCGCCAATGTATTTAAATAAATGTATCCCCAAACAGAGACCCTTAAGAACTGGCCCCTATATCGAAGCTTGCTAGCTAACCCTGTTTGGGATCAGTATGCAACAACAGTCCCTTGCATCTCTCAAACTAAAGTCCCATGTCCCGCAGACTTCCCCTCCTTTTTTGTGCTCCTCTCTGGAGCATGGACCACGTACATGTGTTTTTCCTAGATTTTTGTAACACACAATTTTTTTCATTTTATAAGCATTTCAGTGTTATTCCTGGATGTGCAATGTGCTTTCCTACTTTTAATACTGGCATACAGCTTCTTATTTATGTTACTTCACTCTATCTGTTGTCTCTATTGACGCTTTAGTTACTTACACCCAGAACTATAACACTGTATGCCACGCTACTCTACGTTACTCCACTCCACTCCACTCCATTCCATGCCACTTTACGCCACTCAACTCTATGCCATTCCACTCTACTCTATTCTACGCACTTGATGCCTCTCCACTATACACTATACGACTCCATTCCACGTCACTCCATTCTACACCACTTCACTCTTCACCACTCTGCTCTATGCCACTCCATGCCACACTACTCTACTCTTTGCCTCTCCACTCTGCGCCACACCACTCTATTCAACTGTACTCTATGCCACTCCATTCCAATCTCCATCACTCTACGCCACTCTACTTGATTACACTCTACTCCACGTCACTCCACTTAACGCCACTCCACTCTACTCAACACCACTCAACTCTATGCCACTCTACTGTACGCCACTCCACTCTAGTCTATGCCACACTACACCACTCCACTCCATGGCACTCTATGCTGCTCCACTCTATGCCACTCCACTCTATGCCCCTCCACTCTACGCCACTCTATTCCACTGTCCTCTACTGAACTCTACTCTATGCCATGTCAGTAAATTGCAGCCATGCTGAACAGAAGCCACGCTGATGTATCACATGGGTAAAAGGCATTGGCAAAGCTAATAGCTCTCAAATAGGAAAGACCTGTTGGCTTTGCTAAGGCTTGTTTTCCTCATTTCTGCCCGGCACCAGGCTATCTCTGTTTCTATTCACTGAGAAGAAACTGGAAGGGAGAGGCAAGGCCAGGTTCCAAAGCCACAGTCTGGCATCAGATAGTTATAATAGAGGAGCAGTGATGTAATATATATAATAATTTCTGATAGGCTGTATTTCGATGGAGGTCTTTTTGTCAGGAGTTGTGGTGCTTTATAATTGGGTGACTGCAGCATCAGCCATCCAATTACATAGTAGCTCAGTGTCAAGATATTAGAGAGGAGGTGCTGAGAAAGCTGGGCAAACGCTTGTGATTCCTGCAATGCTTGCTGCTCTCCACTCGCCAAAGCCAGCTCAATGATTACATACATATTTTACATACATATTTTCCACTAAAAGCTAGAAGAACTTGTAAAAATGAACTGGTAG
This sequence comes from Lissotriton helveticus, assembly GCF_964261635.1. NCBI lineage: Eukaryota > Metazoa > Chordata > Amphibia > Caudata > Salamandridae > Lissotriton > Lissotriton helveticus. The sequence goes on from NC_136065.1 coordinate 340,310,151, forward strand.
TTGAAAGTTGAAAGAAACACTTCTGAGGAAGACCAAGTGGTTTGCCAGGATTAACTAAGGTGAGGGCTCCTGTTCTTGTTCTAGAAGCATAGACATGTACTATGGCCTTACCGCACACTGCAGAGGGCTATACTGCTTGTTAAAGGCCCAGAAGTTAATTTAACACGGGTCAGGGCTTTTAACAACTGATGTAACCCGAGGCAGAAGTGCTATAAGACTATTAGAACATTCCACCCCCAAAGAGTAAAATGTTCTAAATTAAAAAGAGAGAAACAGAAAGACAAACATTGGCATATTGGAGCTCTGGGCTTATACCAGCCATTATTGTAATTGTAATTGCATTTATATAGCGCTTACTCCCCCTGACGAGGCGTCAAAGTGTTTTTCGGCGAGTAGCACCCTACTCGGGAATCCAAAAAGGATTAGTGGGGATTTAGTATAGGGAAATATGACATTTATTTGAGCTGTGGACATATGAATCTGTTATTTGGGTTGAAAAGGATAGCGGAAGTATAGAAGAGAGAGGGGTTTGAATTTATATAGCACTTGGTACCCCTGATGAGGCATCGATGTGCTTTTCGAGGAGTAACATGCTACTCCGGAACCCAAACAGGATTAGTGGTGAATTAGGGAAACATCCTTTACAACGCAACTTTTACCACGCAGTGCCTTTATGACGCAACTTTTACAACGCAAACCATTACAACGCATTGCGCTGGGGGGCGTTCTAGGCTAGGGAATACGTTTAATTTACTATCCAACACCTTCCCTAGTGTCCACGGGGACTGGAGTTGGAATAGTAAATTAAACTATTCACTATCCAGCACCCCAAAGCGCTATGCGTTGCAAAGGTTTGCGTTGTAAAAACCACGTTGTAAAGGCATGCGTGGTAAAAGCATGCGTTGTAATGTCATACATCCGGTGAATTAGTATAGGTAAATATGAAACTATTTTGAACGGTGGACATGTGAGCCTGTTAGTTGGATTGAAAAGGATAGTGGAGGGATAGAAGAGAGAAGGGTCTAGAAAGTGTTTATTTGGCGATCACAGCAGCAGGAGCAGGTTTGGGGGGAGGAGAGGAGGGGAAGAGAGTAAGATTCTGAGGGAAGGGTTTAGAAAGGCTTGTTTGGGAGATTTGAATTGTTAAGTTCCAAGCCATTCCATTGTCTTTAGTGGTGCGCCCAACATTCCAATGTTCTAATTGGCATTAAATTAAAGTTTGTTGTCTGTACACACAATCCTTCCTGGGTTACAGAGCCTTCTCTGTGTTTTGGGGGGGATGTCTGGTCTCATTAAGACAATGTTATTAATGTGCTTAGATTTACAGCAATCCATTTGGGGGCAGGCTTTATATTATAATGCTGCCAAAGTGTGAGATGATGTCCTCTTGCATTTATATAACACTACGCCACTAAGGGACTCCAACCCTATTTTATAGTTTAATTCTCAATGTGGTCTCTTCATATAGAGAAGTCTGAACTCTCATAAACAGTGGAAGATGAAATTACAGCTAGCGGGCGGGGGATGTCAGTCAGTGCAGGAAAAAGAAAGACGGGAAAAATGTGATTTAGAAGTGTAACAATGTGAGGGGAGACGTGTGTGAGAATTCAAAGAAAAAACGAGCTGACAATAGAGGCAAAGTGTAGGGGATGAAGAATCTGAGAGGGAGGAAAAAGGGAAAGTGAAAGAGGAGGAGGAGGAGGAGCAAGATTATGATACGGAGATAAAGCAAAAGAATAAGAGTAAGGCAAGGAGAGAGAGGCGTAGAATGAGAACTGAGAAGAGAAGAAGAAAAAGTGGTTCACAGAGAGTCGATAAAAAGAGAGTTGCAGAAAAAAGATTGTAATATGCTCACTGAGAGCGAATATACAATGAGGCAAGCAGAGAAGACATGTTTTGTAATCTGTTGTTTATGAATTTGAATCTCAAAAATACCAACTCAGACGTCCATCATTTTAAGGCTTGCAAATATCTACAGTAATACCTTAGAATGCAGGAATGCAGATTAAAGCACTATGGAAAATAAGTTATTAACCTAGATGCCTTTAGGTGACGAGAGTTAGTTGAGACTCCCGAAGATTATCGGAAAGTAAAATAAGTATCCAGTGATAGAGAGTGACAGCACAAATTATGAGACCTCAAAACTGAGAAACATAGCCACAGAGAAAAAAACACTTTGGTGAATAAATGGTACAAGAGCAAAGGGTGAATGAGAGACCAAAGAGGAGCCTGAAAGAGAAAGTGTGATAGGTAGCCAGAGAAACCAAGAGAGCTGCATAAGAAGTGAAAGAGACCCCGTAAGAGCAAATTAGGGCCCTTTGAGAGTGAGATAAAATGGGCAAATAAGCCTCGGAGAGAGAGCATATGAATTTTGAGTTTTATGAGGAGCCCTTACGCCAATACATTGTGTTTGTGTTGAGCATCATCAACATATATTGTGCAGAGGAAATTAAAGAAGCCAGAGATGCTAGATTGTTTTGAGTTGATGTTAGATAACCTAGGAGAGACAGTGTACGAAATCCCTTGAAATAGATTGCTAGAGAAGGAGTGAAGAAAAACCTCTCTGGGGCAGATGAAGCAGAGCCTCAGAAGCAGTAGTATGGGGCTCTAAGGGGGCAAAATGGGTGAGGGAAACAAGCCCAGAGACAGAAGTTAAAAATCATATTGAAAATAGAAAGAAAGAAAGAGCTCTATAAAGATAGAGTATTAAAGATCCCAAAAGGAGAAATGAGTGGCAACCGCGGTCGATAGTAGGAGTTCCTGCAGGGCGGTGACGTGGGGAGGGGAAGGGGCAGGGTGGAGGGTAGTAATGTATGGATTATGGAGTATAACAGGTAAGTAAACATATAAATAAATAAAACTAATTTTGTTGCGTGCACTGCATCACCAAATGCGATGCAGTGCGTGCAACAAAATTCGTTTTATTTATGTATATGTTTACTTACCTGTTATACTCCTTAATCCATAAATTACTACCCCCCACCCTGCCCCTCCCCCTCCCCACGTCACCACCCTGCAGGAACTCCTACTACCGACCGCGGCTGATGAGTTGAAAAGCCCTACAGAGACTCCCACAGAAACCCTATAGCATCCTTAAGAAACCCACAAAGTACAAGAGAGTGCAAAAGTAAGAGAGCCCTAGTGAAAGACAAAAAGGGGAATGGGGAGAAGTACCCTGCGCTCGCTACATTGGCTCCCGGTGGCTCAGCGGATTCAGTTCAAGGTCCTCTGTGTCGCCTATAAAATACTCAAGGGGTCTCCGGCCACGATTCTGTCCAAACTTCTAGTCCATTACACTCCAGCCCGAGCTTTAAGATCTGCTGACTTAGAACTGGCTGTTGTTCCTCGCTTTAAGCGCAGTAGAGCTGGCGGACGTTCCTTCCAAGTCCGTGCGGCGGTGCTTTGGAACTCCCTTCCCCCGGCGATTCGCGCCCTCAGGGACCTGCTCTCCTTTCGCCGTGCGGTGAAAACCTTCCTGTTCCCCTAGTTTTATCTTATTGTATGTTGTCACGTTGTGTTGTGCTGCTACCTTGTCGCGGCGCCAGGACGCTCCTTCGCTGGAGCATCTGTGCGCCTAATAAAAGTGCATAACATAACATAACAACATAACATATGCAAATGAGAGAGTAAAATTGGGAAAGGAGAAATCCACTGAAACAATGGACAAAGGAAACTCGCAGAAAAAGGAAAATCCGAGGGGGAGGAGAACAGTATTCCCTTTCCATGAGTTGATTGTCAGTGTTTAGTGCATGGGTGATGTGCTGGAATGAGAGCAAATGGTCGGAAGTTCTATATTGCCGTGTAAATGGCTCACACGGCTCAGCAGTGCCAACTGCTCACACTGGTCCAATCCGCCAGTGTCATGTCCCCCCAACAGTGACATCTTCTCAGAATGCTCATCGGGATCTAGGTTCCTTCAGAAAGGCACATGGGCCACTTCTGCAGAGAGTATATTCAAAACGATAACTAAAACCCCACTCTGTGTCAGGGATTAAACTTTCTTATACCAAGCTGATAACTCTTAAAACATTGACTAATTGACATCAAAGCATCTCATTTCCCACCACTCTAAACAACGTGTTGGTACTATTTATCAACTATGGTTCAATTAGAATGTTTTAGTTTGTAAAAATGTATGTCTATTTGGTGGCCTAATGTATTCTGCTGGGTACAATGTGGTCTTGGCATGTTCCTAAAATGTGTTAATTCAGTTCATTCACCTTGCAAACAGTGCTTATTATTGAAATAGGCTAATCTGAATTTTACTTCCGCTGATGAAATATTATTTTAGCAATGTTACAATTTAAACATTTTGCAGTTGCCACAATATTTTCAATTATTCTGTTACTACTGGTGGACATACCTCCAACCGTGAGTGTGTGTCTGTCTCTCAGAAACCCTAGAAGAAAAACCTGTAGAGCATGGAAGGTTATGCTTTACTTCAAAACCTTTTCTAGTAGTGACTGGTTGGCTCTGTCTTTATAAATGTACAGTAATGTGGGGAAGACACCTTGGATTGTTTTCTGCAGGAGAGAGGTATGGGAAATTAGCTAGGTCTTGACTGAATCACTAACACAATATCGACTACAGAAGAATGTATGACGTTACAACGAATTCCGTTGCAACGCATGCCTTTACCACGCATGCGTTACAACGGAATTCGTTTTCCACGCATAACCTTTACCTCGAATATTCCTTTACCACGCATACATTTACAACGTTTTTCGTTGTAAATGTATGCATGGTGAGGGCATACTCTTGATAAAGGTTATAACTCTCCCCTTAAATGCCCCCTGCCTCCACTCCTTATATTTACCCCTGTCCTTAACCCTTAATATATATATATTTATTTTACTAAAATGCCCCTTACCTTTTAACTCGCCTTCTCTCCTTCTTCTTTGGTTACATCGGTCGTACGTCGTTGAGAGGAAGCGGAAGTTACTTTCCGTTTCCTCTCTAACGACGTTGATTGCTTCAGCTTCGTCTTCAGCTTCGGCTCTTCAGGTTAGTTTTGTTTTTTGGGGGGGGAGACCCCCCCAGCCCCCCTTTTTATCCCAACGTTGTATTTATTTTTTATGGGGGAGACCCCCCAAACCCCCCTTTTTTTCTTTTCATTTACCACACATGCCTTTACTACGTATTTTGTAGTAAAGGTATGCGTGGTAAAGCCTCTCGTTGTAACCACGCATGCGTTGTAAAGCATGCGTGGTAAAGGATTTCGTGGAAACGGCTTCGTTGTAGAGGCCGTTTCCCCTACAGAAGTATCGACGACAAAAATATTGAAGCTGAAATATCTATGTCCATAATATCGACGTCCTATCTACATTATGGTAAGTACAAAAATATCAGAAACAAAATATAGATATTTAAAATACTCGTTTTTTTTTAATGTTTAAAAAATAATGTAAAATAAATTAATAATACATATAATTAAAAGAAACATAGTTAAAATTGTTAAAAAATATAACTAATACATATAAGTTAAACATCAATTGAACATATATACATATACAATATAATATATACTTACTTAATAATATTTATAATTAATTATTTTAATAACTTATAAATTGTTTACATTAAAAAAAATTATAAATACATATATACAAAAAACAATAGTATACATAAAATATATATATAATTTGTATTTTAAATTATAATATTTTTAATCCTACATTAACACTACATTAACTAAAACAGTAGAGAAAATATATGATAGCGGAGGGGATAACATTACTATTACCACTCCAGAGAGTGCAACAGTAGGGAAAGTGTTGGATAGCGTAGGGGTACAAATTACTATTTCCACTCCAATAAGTGCAACAGTAGGGACAGTGTTGGATAACGCAGGTGTAAAAATTACTATTCCCACTCCAGAGAGTGCAACAGTAGGGAAAGTGTTGGATAGCATAGGGGTACAAATTACTCTTCCCACTCCAGAGGGTGCAACAGTAGCGAAAGTGTTGGATAGCGTAGGGGTAAAAATTACTATTCCCACTCCAGAGGGTGCAACAGTGGGGAAAGTGTTGGATACGAAGCAGCCCGCAACCTCACACAGTGGCTCACCAACTGCGCCGATGACCTCGCACCACTGAAGAACCCTCCCAGCAGACACGGCAGCAAGAAAGCCTCGTGGTTCACCAACGACCTCAAAAACTCCAAGAAAACCTGTCGCACCCTCGAGAAAGCCTGGCGACACGACCAGACAACAGAAAACATGACAGCCCTCAAGAACGCCACCCGTAAACACCACCAGCTGATCCGCACCACCAAAAGGACAACATTCAAAGAATGACGGGACAACAACACCCACAACAGCAAGGAACTCTTCAGCATGGTTAAAGAGCTCTCCAACCCCAGCGCCTGCAACAACGACATCACAACCTCGCAAGACCTCTGCGATTCACTCGCCTCGTTCTTTCACCGCAAGATCGCCGACATACATAACAGCTTTGGCGCACAGACCACGCACCCAACCACCGAAGTAGCGACCCCCACCACCACCCTCTGCACCTGGACCCCGGTCAGCACCGAAGACACCACCCGCACGATGAACACCATCCACTCCGGCTCCCCAACCGACCCCTGTCCACACCACATCTTCAACAAAGCCGACTCCATCATCGCACCCCAAATCCGGGACATCATTAACAGCTCCTTCGCATCCGCCACCTTCCCGCAGAGCTGGAAACATGCCGAGCTCAGCGCCCTCCTGAAGAAACCTACCGCGGACCCCACGGACCTCAAGAACTTCCGCCCCATCTCGCTCCTCCCTTTTCCTGCCAAAGTCATCGAGAAGACCGTCAACAAACAACTCTCCGCCTTCCGCGAGAAAAACGGATCCCTCGACCCCTCGCAGTCCGGTTTCCGAGCAAATCACAGCACCGAGACCACCCTCATCGCAGCTACCGACGACATCAGGTCCCTGCTCGACAACGGGGAAACAGCTGCCCTCATCCTCCAGGACCTCTCAGCAGCTTTTGACACCGTATGCCACCGCAACCTGATACAGCGCCTCAGCAACACCAGAATCAAAGGAACGGCCTTGGAGTGGATCATCTCGTTCCTCGCTGGAAGAACCCAGAGAGTCCGCCTCCCCCGTTCCGATCCGCGGCCACCGAAGTCATCTGCGGCGTTCCGCAAGGATCCTCGCTCAGCCCCACCCTCTTCAACGTCTACATGAGCCCCCTTGCAGCCATCGCACGCCAACACAACCTAAACATCATCTCCTATGCTGACGAAACCCAGCTGATCCTCTCCCTTTCCAACGACCCCTCCACCTCCAGAGCCAGCCTCCAGGAAGGAATGAAAGACGTCGCGGAATGGATGAGGCTCAGCCGTCTGAAACTGAACTCAGACAAGACAGAAGTCCTCATCCTGGGACCATCCCCCTCTGCCTGGGACGACTCCTGGTGGCCCCCTGCCCTTGGCACCGCCGCCAAGCCAACGGACCATGCACGCAACCTTGGCTTCATCCTGGACTCCTCCCTCACGATGACCAAGCAAGTCAACGCCGTCTCGTCATCCTGTTTCAACACCCTGCGCATGCTCCGAAAGATCTTCCGGTGGATCCCCACCGAAACCAGGAAGACGGTCACCCAGGCCCTCGTCACCAGCCGACTGGACTACGGGAACACCCTCTACGCTGGAACCACAGTCAAACTCCAGAAAAGACTCCAGCGCATACAGAACGCTTCTGCACGACTAATCCTGGACATCCCCCGTCACAGCCACATCTCTGCCCATCTGAAAGACCTGCACTGGCTCCCCGTCAGCAAGAGGATCACGTTCAGACTCCTCACCCACGCACACAAGGCTCTCCACGACATGGGCCCCAAATACCTCAACAGCCGCCTCACATTCTACACACCCACCCGCCAGCTCCGATCCGCCAGCCTCGCCCTCGCCATAGTCCCACGAATTCGCAAAACCACCGCCGGAGGAAGATCCTTCTCCTACCTGGCGGCCAAGACATGGAACTCCCTCCCCACCCACCTACGGCTGACCCAGGACCATCTCTCCTTCAGGAAACAACTCAAGAGTGGAGAAGTGTGGCTCAGTGGTTAGAGCGGCAGACCCTGATGCAGAGGTCTAGCCCGGGACCAGGGTTCAATTCCCCGCCTCGGTGGGTCTTGGGCTCAAAAAAAATTCCACGGACCTGATAATTCTCGCCTCGGTGCCTATTCCAATCATGGAGTCCCACTCTGCAACTCTGGGCAATAGCTTGCTTAATCTCCACAACGGCCCCCACAACGCTAAGGATGCTTGGCCTCCACCTTGGGGGTGCCCAGGAGTGGACACCTCACAGGGAAAGCCAGGATGGGTTCCACAGCGGTATTCGTACAAGCGCCTTGAGACCCTTGCGGGTGAGTAGTGCGCTATACAAGTATCAATTTACATTTACATTTACATTACATTTACATTACAAGACCTGGCTGTTCGAGCAGTAGCGACTCCCCCTCCTCCCAGCGCCTTGAGACCCTAGCGGGTGAGTAGCGCGCTATACAAATTTGTCGATTGATTGATAGCGAAGGTGTAAAAATTACTATTCCCACTCCAAAGAGTGCAACAGTAGGGAAAGTGTTGGATAACGTAGGGGTAAAAATTACTATTCCCACTCCAGAGAGTGCAACAGTAGGGAAAGTTTTGGATAGCGTAGGGGTAAAAATTACTATCCCACTCCAGAGAGTGCAACAGTAGGGAAAGTGTTGGATAGCGAAGGGGTTAAAATTACTATTTCCACTCCAGAGAGTGCAACAGTAGGGAAAGTGTTGGATAGCATAGGGGTAAAAATTATATTCCAACTCCAGAGAGTGCAACAGTAGGGAAAGTTTTGGATAGCGGAGGGGTTAAAATTACTATTCCCACTCCAGAGAGTGCAACAGTAGGGAAAGTGTTGGATAGCGTAGGGGTAAAAATTACTATTCCAACTCCAGAGAATGCAACAGAAGGGAAACTGTTGGATAGCGTAGGGGTAAAAATTACTATTCCCACTCCAGAGGGTGCAACAGTATGGAAAGTGTTGGCTAGCACAGGGATAAAAATTACTATTCCCACTCAAAAGAGTGCAACAGTAGGGAACATATAGGATAGTGTTGGGGTAAAAATTACTATTCCCACTCCAGAGAGTGCAACAGTAGGAAAAGTGTTGGATAGCGAAGGGGTTAAAATTACTAATCCCATTCCAGAGAGTGCAACAGTAGGGGAAGTGTTTGATAGCGTTGGGGTAAAAATGATATTCCAACTCCAGAGAGTGCAACAGTAGGGAAAATGTTGGATAGCATAAGGATAAAAATTACTTTTCCCACCCCATAGAGTGCAACAGTAGGGAAAGTGTTGGATAGCGTAGGGGTAAAAATTACTATTCCCACTCCAGAGACTGTAACTGTAGGGAAAGTGTTAGACAGCAGAGGGATAAAATGAACATGCATCTCAAGTAAATGATTTTTAAAATTAAATAACCAATTAATAATTAAGTAACAATAAACTAATTATGAATACCAATAAATACAAATTATTAATTACTTAAATACAATTAAATTATTCCCCACCCTATTCCCCTATAAACCCACAACCCACTAAAATAAATGAACACAATTAATATAATAATCAATAATTACTTAAAAAAATTAATTACCAATTAATAATTAATTAACAATAAATTAATTATCAATACCAATAAATACAAATGTATGACTTTATTATAATTAATTTTCTTCCAACCCCATTCCCCTATAAAACCACATCACGATCCTAAAAAAACCCCACAATTAATATAATTATCAATTAACCAATAAATAAAAATGAATTACCAATTAATAATTAATTAAAAATAAATTAATGAATAATACCAATAAATAAAAATTAACAATTTCTTTATTATAATAAATTACTTCTTACCCTATTCTCTATAAACCCACAACCCACTCATAAAATAAATTAACACAATTAATATAATTATCAATTAATCAATTAATACATATTAATTACCAATTAATAATTACTTAACAATAATTTAATTATCAATACCAAAACATTAAAATTAACATTACATGTACTATAATTAAATTACTTCCCACCCTATTCCCCTATAAACCCACAACCCGCTACGGTACTAAGACGTTACATTTACTTTAAAAAAAATTACTAACTTCTAAAAATGTAATACATATATTTAAAAAAAAATACAATACTTAACAACAAATATAGAACACATAGATATAAAATACCTACTAAAATACATAACACTAATATAAACATCAATATTATTATCAACAATATTTTTGCAAACGGTATTACTGATTTCGATATTAACCAAAACATTATTTCTTACTTTCAGGTCGATATTCTGGTCACCGATATTCTTGATGTCGATATCCTGTCCCTTTGATATTTCCAACTCGATATTTCTGTGGTTCGAAATAAAAAACTCGATATTATGTCTGTGCACCGTCTTGACTTTTGAGCTAATGGCCAATAATTCATGAGTTGGGGAAACAAGTGAGTCTTGAGCAGCAGTCTTGAGTGTTTGTGGGTTGGATGGGAGCAATGGGAGCTCGAGATGAGGGATTCAGGCTCCATGCCGTTTATAGGCTACAAAACAGCGGCAGTATTGTAAGAGCTATTATTTATCCCAGATAATAAAGTGATTCACAATACAATTCATCAAGCACAGTGCAGCTAAGTCCATAAAACACAAGAAAACAGTAAAAAGGTATCAATAGTGGTATACAAACACGGTGGTCCTGAAACATAGTACCATAAAATATACTCAGAGGAATAGAAAAATATCTGTGAGATCAATTTCATAGTGCAGCACACAAAATTAAGACAAAAACCAAATCACAATAAATTAGTTCATATAAATGCCTAGGCTATAAAAAGGGGCAGAGGGAATACATATTATACCAAAGTCATAGTGGCGGCCTCGAGAGGTCCAAAAATGCTACGATGTGTACAAATTCTGCTACATGTATGGTCCTTAGCTGCTTTTACACCGCTAACTGCGGAAAGACACGAGCGCAAGCCAATCCCAGCTACTCATTTGAATACCAAGTAAGCATAGGTCCCCAGATCTTTCTACCTCGTTTCTTGGACCGCCACCCCTTGCAGTTGTTCAAAGCTCTTTCCTGATTGCAGATATAGAGCATCCGGGCAAACCGAGCAGAATAGGAGGGAGGGCCTTGGTCTGTCCACTTTGTAGCAATCAGTAAGCGAGCTACTGCCACCAAGAAGAAAATAAAATATGTGTGCGTCTGTTCTAAATGAGCTTTCTCATCGTAGCCTAACAGCATCATGGACGGGGAGATCCTCACTCCCTGTCCCAATGCTTTTTGAAGGAAAATTTCGACTCCACTTTTCAAAAGGTCCAATTTCCCACAATCATAAAACATATGGACCTAATCTGCAGGGCCTTGCCGACACTTAGGACAGCAATCATTTTCCCTTTTACCCCACCCAAATAGCTTGCCTGGGGTGAAATACAGATTGAAGATCGTTTTGTAGTGTTGAGCCTTCAGGTTGGCTAAAAGAAAGATCTTTTTGGCAAGAGCAATTGACATCCATAGGTCCGTATCATTATCTACTAGCTTCCTGGCCCAATTAGATTCTCCTTTTAGTAGATCACCTGGAGTAGCTTCAATAATAATGTTATATATGTACTTTATCCGGCAGTCTTTACAAAGAACAGCTTCTAGAAGAGGAATCTTATCTGTGGAAAGCACTTCTGGGATAAGCTGATTAATCATTTCTTTGATTTGGATATACTTAAAATAGGACCGAGCATCAATACCATAGCGCTCCTGTAACTCGGCAAAAGAAACCATACCATCCGTATGAAGAATATCCGGTATTTTACTTATGCTGGCTTGCTCCCATTGTTTTCCCATCCCATCATAAAGAGGGGCCGGAAAAACTGGTGAACACCATATGAGTGTATATTTATGGAGCCTTGGTATCTTCAGCAACCTGACGACTTTATGCCATACATTCCAGGCTGCTCTAAGGGACTTAAAATGTGTCTTCTTGTAGTAACTAGCCTCCAGCTGTCGTAGCAGCACCCTGTGCTGTTCTTCCGATAGCCAGTTCATAGATAGATGGTGGGGCTTCGGCTTCCTGTATTTCTGTGTGACCCTTGTCTCCCTTGTCTGGCATGAACAAAATACCCATCTGTTGTAACATTGTGGCCCAATAATAATAAAGTAAATTTGGGACCGTCCAGCCCCCTCGCTCCTGGGGAAGGGTTAGGAACTTGAGTGACCATCTGATTTTCTGAATGTGCCATATAAAATTGGAAACAGTGCATCAAGTTTTTTTATAAAAACAGGTGCAAACTCAAGAGGGATGCAGAGAAATTGGTAGAGTATCTTTGGTAACATAGCACTTTTGAGGGCGTTACACCTCCAAATTATTGAGAGGTGCGACTTGTCTATTCTTCTTAAATTCCTATTGATTTTAGCTATCAGGGAGTCCATATTCGTTGGCCAGATTGAGTCCACATTAGCAGTTACACCAGTCCCGAGATATATGGCCACTCAGTCCTACGTGGATCCTGAAGCGTAATGTTCTTAGTGCAAACAATCTGGATCTTCTCAGTATTTAGGAGATAGCCATCCTGCCCGTCAAATTCCTTGGCCAGGATTTCTACCTGTGTATTCTCACTCTGTGGACCAGGGGTTACAATAGCTATGTCTTCAGCATACGCAACAACTTTAGTGTCATACCCCCTGACCGATACTGGCTTAATCTTCTGGTTTAACAGAGTTGCTCTAATGAATGGATCAATATATAGATCAAAAAGAATCAGCGAGGAAGGACACCCCGGTCTTATCCCTCTAGCAACTTCGATCCTTTCGGATTCCCTGCCCATCATTTGTATTCTGGCATAGGGGTGCAAGTACATGGCTCTGATGGCAGTAATTATTGGTGGTCCAAAGCCATTCTGCCTTAAAGTGCCCCAAAGATAATCCCACACACCTCGATTGAAAGCTTTTTGAGCATCAAGGAGAATCAGGGCCATCTGTTCTCCTGAGATAGCAGCTATGTCAAATAGAGTAATGACTCTCTGGATATGATCCGTAGTTCCTCTCCCTGGTATAAAGCCATGTTGCCATGGACTTCCAAGCCTAGATATGATCTTGCCTGATCAAGCCGCAAATAGTTTGGAGTACAGTCTTGCATCAGAGTTGATAAGGGAGATGGGACGATATGACGCTGAGTCCTCTGGGGATTTCACTTTCTTTAATAAAACAACTATATCGGTGCCTAACCAGGACTGCGGTGGCTGCCCCTTATACTGAACAGCCAGAAATAGATCTAACAATAAGGGGGGCAGCTCTGCCAGAAGCATCTTAAAGACGTCCATGGGGATTCTATCCGGGCCAGTGGCCTTCCCCGAGGCCATCATCTGGATTGCCTCTGTAACTTCCCCTAGTGTAAAATGAGCCTCCAGTTCTTGCAGTACAGGGGGAGCGGCCCCTACCATCCCCCCATCAGTGCATAGCCATCCTATTACTGAGGCAATATCCTGTGTTTCTGCCCGGTATAGTTCCCCATAAATCTCTGTGAATATCCTAAGAACCTCATTTGAGTCCGTCGCATATGTCTCATCCTTCCTTCTAATCTTAGCATTTTTCACCTGTGTACCCGCCTTTACCAGATGAAGGGAGAGAATGGTGCTAGATGGGAAAGCACTGGAGCCCACACAAGGGGCATAGCTTTCTGTGGTGCAGTTGCTGAAGTGGTACAGCGGTCAGAATGGGCCCAGAATGCATTGCACCAGCTGTAGTTTATTTAAGAGGCCATCCTTCCCATTCAGAATGTTTTTTTCAATGTGACTGTCTCATGTTTGGCTCTGTTGACTTTTGTGCGGGAAGAGGGAGCGAGTGGAAGACTGTCCTGGCAGCAAGACAGACAGACATGGCCGCACGCAACCAGTACAACAGCCAGAAATTCTAGCAGAGTTCTGAAGACATTCATACTCTACATACATGGGGCTAGCCATAACAAAGTTAAAAAGACGATTTTTTAATAGAGAAAAAAAGTAGAAATGAAAGATTAGCAGGCGATAGGGGAGCAAAAATGGAAGGTAGTAGTGGTAAAGAAAAGAAAACAGCGAGAAAGTATGTAGGAAAGAGGTCGTGAAGTGCTATAAGGACAAGGACAGCGGAAAAGCTGATAAAGAAGAGCGGGTGAGGATATCAAAGAGGGACAGAGACAAATAAGTTAAGGAATGGGGAGGGTAAGAAAATGGATGAAGTGATAAGAAGGAGATACCATAAAAGAAGACCAGAGCAAGTGGGAGAAATAGAGCATAGAAGATAGAAAAAGCATATGGAAAGAATTTGTTGGGATGGGAGACAAAAAGTAGGAGATGAGAGCATAGATAGAAAGAAGAAGGTTGGGAGAAGAATGGAGAAAAGATAGGATGGAAAAAAGAATGGAAAGCGATAGGAAGTAAGAGGGAGTAACAAAGTATGACAGAGAAAAAATAGTGGGTGCACTTTTAGCAAAACTGAATGATGAGTGGGCCGCCATCTTACAGTCCACTTACCATATATGCTACCTTGCTTTTCTGATGCAAACCCCCAAACCAGGGGTTTGTTTGTGAAAACTACAAAAACAAATAATGGTATCCACACAAAGGGAGTTTTATCCCTGTAGGTGGCACCCAATGTTGATTTTTCCCTGCCAGGCATGGGAGACCCACACAGCAGTCTGCATCAGGAAACCCAATTAAAATAGGGCATACCTCACAGAAGTACTAGCAACAGGTCCATGCTGTGGATGGACCACCACCTGTGATAGAAAGCCGGCAGACTAGGGCCCAGTTTCTTGTGCCAATCAACTCCACAATCCAGGGTTACTTATAATGATCGTATTGGTAACTATCGGAAGCAGAATTATCAGACACTCAGAATGAGATCATAAATGCAAGGGGGGATTGCCAGTTTCGCAGAAGGAAAACTTCATGTATTTATGATAGTTTAACTTGCTCTGCCATCTATAAATGACATGCTTAGGCTTCACCTTTTGGTGGACAGATTTAATTTGCATCTGCACAACCTCTACAAACCTACTCCTTTATTTAAGCATCACTGAGGGGAACATTGTGGTCGCATACTATTGATTGATTACCAGCCTCCAAGTTGGGATGGCAACTAATTTGCAAAGGTACCTAGACAGCTTCCACTGTAGGACTCATTTTAAGTGACCTGAGATACAGAGAACATAGGTCTGCTGCAGCTGATGCCCTACCAAATGGGAAACATGCTTTTAAAATAGCACCTGCTCCTTTATTGAACAAGGCCTGTTTTAAAAACAAGCATTGCCAACCCCAATGTCTTCAATTCAATGCTGTATTAAAATATTGGTTATATATGTCTGTTTCTGCAGCAAATCATATTTGCATCATTGTGAACTCTCGCAGGCCACCGTACCGGTCCAAGTTCTAAACAATGATTTATTGTTAATTAATTGCAGTGGCCCATCCTCATAGTCTAATACCACAAAGGCATTGAACTCAGATAAACAGTAGACAGTGATTGGGAGAATTAATAGACCTGCTTCTTGGAAGCAGTTCAAATACATGTCACACAAGTATTTATTGATGGCAAGAAGATTATTTATATTTACTTACTGACATGGCAACCAGGAAAGAAAATAGTGTGACTTGTCTTAAAAGAATTTTCAAGGAAACGGAAAATCCATTAGTACTGTTCAGTCATTGGGGAATAAATACAGCAACTGCTGATACCAATAAAAAAACAAAAGCTTTACCTAATAGACAGATTAAACAAAAAAGAACACAAACTAATGGAAGGAAGTTTCAGACACGAGGAAACATTTAGAAGTGTGGAGAGTACCTCGTGGCATGAGAGTGTTCACATTGCTGAGCCACAAAGAAAGGTAATATTTTTTAAAGAAAAAATGGAATGAGGTGAACATGACTTGCTCCAAAACATGTATGAAACTAATTATTTAATCAGATACCACAGAATTCAAGAAATTGGAATTACAAATTAAATAATTAGAGCAGGAATTGGATAAACAGGCTGATAAAACTATCATTACATCATTTCTATTGAAGGTGGAAGGGACTACAAAACATAAGAGTGTGGTATAAGAAAGAAAAGAACACACATTTGCCAGCGATAAATGGAAAGAAAAATAATGTAGATAAAAGTAAGCTGGAAATTGAAATGGCATCAAGTGGCTCAGATCCATAAATGTGCTGGACTCGAGCGAAATATCTGGCGATCTCATCTGCATATTTGTTTATGTTTAGAAGATTTGTAAAGTGCAGCCGCTACTCTAAGAGTGTCCCGGCACCAAAGTAGGCACAAATCCCATGGTGTTCATAGAAGTTAGTATGCAGAGCTGAATAGCCAGGTTTTGAACAATTTTTTTAAAAACTGAATATCCTCCGTAGCTTGCAGCTGCAGTGGAAGGGAATTTCAGTCTTTTGTGACCAGATAAGAATAGGAACGGCCGCCCCATCTTTTCCTTCTAAACTTGGGGATCCCCACCAAAACAGAGTTAGAAGAGTGAAGGGATCTGGATGAAAAGTAGGGAATTATCCTTTGAGAAGGGTAATGAGGACCCGAGTGGTAAAAGGCTTTGTGTGTCATGATCAGACCTTTAAACCTCAACCATTCTTTAATAGGGAGCCAGAGAAGCTCTTTCAGATAGCGCTACATGTGAGTCCTTCTAGGCAGAATTACGAAAAGATGCGCAGCTGCATTCGCACCAACTGCAGTCTCTTTACACAGTAATCTAGTGGACCTAAATACAGTCAATTAAATCCCGCCATAAAGTTATCAATCGTTGGATTACAGTTTACTGCTCTGGGGTAGGAAGAAGACCAAGACATTTCTTTAGGGTCTTTAAAAGTCCAAAACAAACCCTAACCACGTTAGCCACCTGCGAGTCAAAGGTGACAGAACTGTCGAATTTCACACCCAGGTTGTGAGCCACCATGGCAGGGGCCAGACCAGGTGGGGAAATCCTTAAAAGCAGAAAGTCAGTCTTGCTGGCTTTAAATTGAACATTACTGGGATACATCCAGTCGAACACTGCCTCAGTGTTGGCCCTAAAATTTCTCAGCACAATGGGGCCTTTTTACCATTTCTGAGGACTAGTTGAGGCACCATTTGCAGGTTGAATTATTCAACTAAGGACACCAGAGGGACCACATACAAGTTACAAAGGGTAGGGCTCAAAGTTGACGCCTGACGCACCCCATAGCCCAGAGGCTTTGCTTCAGAGGTAAATGGATCCATCCACACAGCTTGATGCCTGGCTGTGAGAAAGGAACTCACACTTATGTCGCCCAAATGTTGCAATAAAAGTGGGTGTGAGACCATATCAAATGCTGCAAATAGATCCAGGAGAATCAGGGCTACCTGACTCCCTTTGCCCACTGCCAGCTTGTTAGTATCAGCGACCTCTAACAACGTGGGTTCGGCGCTAAATCCTGGGTGAAATCCTGATTGAGAAGGATGTAGCAGCTTGTTCCTTTCTAGAAAATCAGAAAGTTGCTGATGTATCAGTTTTTCCAATAATTTGGCAAAAGCTGGCAACAAAGATATTGGTCTGAAATTTGACAGACTGGATTTGTCCACAGTGGGCTCCTTTATTGGTGGAATTAGGTTGGCCCACTTCCAACAACTGGAAACCATAGCTGACTATAGAGACAGGTTTAGCGTCTGGCTAAGAATAGGATTTATAGCTGCGCTATTGGCAGCAAGAATATGGGGGGGCAGCGATCGTCTGGAGATCTCAATTTACAAGTCAGAGCCTGGACTGACTCTTCCATAGTAATAGGAGCACACTGTGCCAAGGAGGGTCTTTTAAGAGAAGGCAAGGTCACCTATTGAACTCTAACATCACTACTATCAGAGCAATCGGAAGGAGGCAGCTGAAGGGCATCCACGATCTGTTTTATCTTGGAATCGAAAAATTCTGAGAGTAAATTACACAGCTTGACTGAAGGCTGTGTTGGCTTCAGTAACAAAATCATCATCACTCCTGGTGGCAGCACACTTCACAGCTGTTATCTCCCCCTTGGCAATTGGAGTGCTGTCAGGAAATTCATGATGGACAGACTATTCGGATGAGGGAGCCAAAGGAGGTCAAAAACCCTCTATGTGACCACAACTGGTTGAAGTCATGTATGGTATCACACCCATACGAGCTGTCAGTGTAAATGGTGACTCTCAACCGATCAGATGCGCAGCATGCTCTTGTCAGAGCTGTCATCTCAGCCACTTGTGCAGAGGTTACATGACACAAGAAGGGTGCTTCAGCAACCCCATTTGTTGTACAGACGGTGTAAGCTGCTCTTAAAACACTGAGTGTGTCTCACAGGCAAGACCCGTAAACAGATGTGTGAGCTGGTTTCACAAGTGGCACATACAGAATATCTGGTCTCGGTTTCGTGCATAACTCGGTCACATCAACGCAGTTGTGGTTAACCTTGCCTTCATCATCTTCCTCAAGAGTGGGCAACGGTGTTGTGGGGTTCAGAGGATTGAAACTCCGCAGTGAAACATTCTCAGCAGCTATTCTTTTGTTTATGGTAAGGTGACTTTTTGTCAGGTGCTGAGTTTGAGTACGAGTCCTGAGAAACTCGATGGAATCAAGGACCATTACAAGGAGCGGGTGGCCCATTCCAATGCCCTCACTTAGCTGGATACTTAAACTGACTGTTTCAACCACTTTGAGCCAACCAGGGGTGCAGCGGCTACAGGATCAAGAATGACTGAGAAATATGCCATGGGACGCTTCGCCTCCGAATGCGCCTGAATCAAATCAGATAACGCTCCCCGCCTTTACATTGAACGCCAGCATTAGAGGTCTGGTTGACATAGAGCAATTGAGACCTGAAGATTTGGGAAACGTGGATGCGCATACGTTCTCAGAACTGGTGGCTGTAGGCATGCCACTAGTTGGCAAGCACCAGGTATTAAGCTGTGAAGTCACAGTGTGGCGTGGACTGAACCCTAGCCCTGATGAAGTTGCTGATAAAGAGTGTTAGGCAATGAAACATGTTGGCTTCATATAAGTTGAAACGAAGTACGACAGTAGTTCTTTGTTTTTAATGTGAGCAGACACCCAGCAGTGAATAAAATTGATTGTAGTGCGAGGGTTTTGTCTAGCTCGTTTTTAGCGGGTTAGAACCATACAATTCATGTAGGGAGTCCCAACTCAGGGGTCGGGTTTTTCAGTTTTTTCAGATTGTTTCACCAATTGAGTTGGACACATTATCTGCACATTTGTTTTTCAAGTGGAAAGGTACAGATGATGATAAGTGGAACACACCGATGAGTACCTATCAGTAGTACCCTGGCGGTTGTTTCCGTGAGGTACCTTCCCACTTTTCACACATTTTTTACACACTTTTTTTTTTTTTTTTTTTTTTTTCAAAAACCTTTATTGTACCTTCCAAGTTACACAGCGGAATGCCTACAACCCAACGGGCTGGCCGCTATAACAGTTCAATAGGCAGTACGTAGCATGCAACTTGTCGCGTAGTCACAATTGGCATTGGAGGATAAAGATGGCTATGCCACAATGAAAGGTACAGCGTTATGCAATTTAAATCAAAGAATATATAGGTTTTTGGGTTTTTTCCTCTCACGAAGACAACAACGAAACAGATAAAACCAAAACATCAGAATCACAATTCGATCATATGGTGAGTAGTGTTAAGCTTTAACAGCTTTCCCATGTAATGTAGTCCCTTGGTACCCCCCCCCACGCCCGCTGTCCCATCCGGTGCGAGTGTCCCTAAGAATGTGTTCTCAACTGGCCCGTGACCTCACACCACCCCCCTGTCATCCCCCTGTGGCAGTACGCTGTCCAGTGAGTCCCTGTCGACTGGTACGCACCCCTTAATGCTGTTTCGCGGGAGTACTAGCTATCGTCCTCCTCCCCTTCAGAGTCCTCCTGTTCCTCCTCTGCTAAGGGCTCACAAATATCCCCTCAGTAGGCATTCCACTTAGTCCAGATTTTGTTCCACTTCCCCGGGCAGGCCCTACTTGAGTAAACTGCCCTCTCCGTTATCATCACCCTGTCCATATTTAAGCACCAATGGTTCTTAGTCGGTACCTCAGCAGCCCCCCATCGCTGTGCAATATCTCGCTTGGCTACCATTAGACCCACCGTTGCCCAGATTTGGCTGTGTCTGGATAGATCGTTAGGTTCCCATACATTAAGTAAACACCGCCGTGGCTCGGGCAACAACGATATCTCCAGTGTCTGTGATATGGTGCGTAGGATCCGTGCCCAATATTCCCTGATCCGGGGGCATTCCCATAAGGTATGAAAAAATGTGCCCTCCTCCCCACAACCGCGAAGACAATAAGGGTGTTGTGATCTGCGTATGCGGTGTAGCATAGTTCTGGTGTAGTAGACCCTGTGTAATATCTTCAGCTGTACAAGTCGCATCCGGGCCGAGATTCCCACCTCTTTAGGCGACGCTACGGCTGCATTCCACTCCTGTTCGTCCATTTCACAAGTGTCCCCCTCCCATTTCTCCTTCAGAGACAGCAGTGGGTCTGGCAGGTTGTTGAGTAATTTACGATATGTGAGGGACGTCGCCCGTTCGGGCATGAATTCTGTAAGCAAGCGGTCTTCCAGCGGGGAAGATTCCGGTAGTTCCGCGTGAGGGGGTAGGACAGTGAGCAGTGCATGTTTTATCTGCATGTACCTATAGAGCTCCCGTTCATTCAGGGTGTACAGTTCTCTCAATCTTGTAAAAGGTATCACCTCCCCTCTCTCCCAAAGGTCCCCCACCGTGGAGATCCCTATAGCATCCCATTGGGAAAAGCCCCGGCTATTTCTCATATTGCCCAAAGCTCGGGAATCCCATAACGGAGTGAGTTTCGTTATTTTCCCCTTCCAGCCCAAAGCCGCTGTCGAGGCATGCCAGAGCGTCACTGTTAGTTTGGTGGGGCCCACTAATTTACGGACTCGGCGTTGGTCATATAATGGGGCCAGCATGGTATCAGTACCCAGTTGTTCCCTGTCGGCCTGAAAGGCTGGGTCAGTTTGGGGGGCGTGGAGCCAGTGGTTGATGGGTTTAAGGTGCGCTGCCCAATAGTACAGTTTCAGGTTGGGCAATGCGATGCCCCCATCGTACCATCCCCTGTGTAACTTGGGCTGTGCAATACGAGCCGGCAAATTACCCCATAAGAGATTGGAGACCAGTGCTGCCACTCTCTGAAAGAATCTGGGAGGTACTTGGTAGGGCGTGTTATCAAGAACATACAAAAATCTGGGTAAGGACATCATTTTATATAATGCGGCCCTGCCCAAAAGCGTTAGTGGGAGTCCCGCCCAGAATTTGACATCCTGTTTGAATCTATCCAAATGGGGATACAAGTTTTTGTCCAGAAATTCAGCGGGGTCTCTAGTCACGTGAATACCCAGGTATTTAAAGGAGGAGCCTGCCACCTTCAAAGGGCAGTCCGCCGCCAGCACGGGGAGCTGTCCCTTCACGACATACAGTTCCGACTTGTTCCAGTTTATCGTGTACCCGGAGACCCTTCCATGATCATCGCAGAGGCGTAGCAGGGCCGGCACCCCCTCATCCGGATCCATGAGATATACCAACATATCGTCGGCATAAAGCGACAGACGATCCTCCTGACCCTCCTTCCAACTTATTCCCTTCAGTAAGGGCGAGGTCCTAATGAGAGTGGCAAGCGGTTCCAAGGATAACGCAAACAGCAATGGCGAGAGGGGGCATCCCTGTCTCGTACCTCTCCCCAAGGAAAATGTTCTCGAAAGGTGCCCGTTCGCCACCACCTGAGCAACTGGTTCCGTGTACAGCAGTCTAACCCATGCTATGAAGCTGGGACCAAACCCCAACCGCGACAGTACCTCAAACAAGTAGTTCCATTCCACTAGGTCAAATGCCATCCTGGCATCAAGAGCCAACACCACTGCCGGGGACGGAATGGAATCTGCCCTGGCCAGTACCCCATGCAGCCGACGCAAGTTCAGCGCCGTGTTTCTGTGGGGCATGAATCCGGACTGGTCCGGGTGGACAAGGGACGCAAGATGCGGTAAGAGCCTAGTCGCTAGGAGTTTGGCGAGGATTTTAGCCTCTGCATTAAGCAGTGATATGGGACGATAGGATGAACAGTCCTCAGGTGGTTTCCCTGGCTTGGGGATGGCCACTATCGTCGCCAACCTCTGATCCGGAGGAAGCGTGCCCTTTTCTAGACAGTCCTTATACATTCTTAGCAAATGCACGCTAAGAGTTTCCGGTGCCGCCTGATACCATTCTATAGGTATGCCGTTGGGCCCCAGAGCCTTGCCTGATTTCAGAGCCGCTATCGCCATTTGGATTTCGTCAGCGGTAATGTCCGCCTCCAATTCGTTGGACATTTCCGGCGATAGAGTTCGGATCTCAATTGGCGCCAATGCCTCCCTAGCCGTCTCAGGGGCGATCACAGTTGCTGGCGTGTAGACCCCTTCAAAGTAACTTGCGAGCTGATCCACTATATGCCGTGGGTTCGTGTACACCTGTCCCTGACCATCCTTTAAGCGTGGGATACCCTTGGAATTCCCTTCCCTTTTGTCTAGCCAAGCTAACATTCTCCCAGCCTTGTCCCCTACCTCATAAACCCGATCCTGAGTGTCAGTAATCTGTTTCCGTACCTGAATGCGCAAATGATCGCTGTATAGCCGCTGCTGTATGTCAAGTGTATGCGAGGAGGCTGGGGACGGGTGGCGTTCGTGTGCTGTCTGCAAGGTTTGGAGTGTCAGTTCCAATTTATCCAACTCTTGTGCCTGGTCCCGTTTATGTCTCGTGATGGAGCTTATGGCTTGACCCCTCAAGACCGCCTTGTAGGCTTCCCAAAGCACCCCCGGTGAGCGTACTGAACCCTCATTCTCAATAAAGTAATGTGTAGTCGCCCTCTGCAGGGCCTTGCGGACCTGTGGAATCTTTAGGTAGGTGGCGTGTATGGGGTAAATGCGTTTACGGGACCTTTCCTGGGAGGAGAGTGTGAGAGAGATTGGTGAGTGGTCTGAAATACCCCGGGGGTGGATCTCTATTGCGTCCACAAGTCGGAGCGCATCACCCAGGGTGAAAAAGTGATCTATTCTCGTCATACTGCCGTGAACGGCGGAGTGAAACGTGTACCGTTGTAGAGAAGGGTGAAGGAATCTCCACACGTCTGTTAGGCCCATAGCCGTAATGAAACGCTGTAGGCGGGGGGTCCCTGTCGTGTGAGATGTTGCCGGGAACCTGTCAAGTTGTGCGTCCACTATGGCATTAAAGTCCCCCCCTAGGATAACCTCACCCTCGGGCAGGGATAGCAGAAAATCACCCAGCCTTGGAAGCTGCACCGAGTGTAGTGCCGGTGGGACATAGACGGATACTATATTAAGAAGCCTACCTTCCCATTGTCCCTGTAGCGCGGCAAAGCAGCCCTGATCGTCTTTCCTGGTTTGTAAAGTGATGAATTGCGAGGCCCTCCGTATCAGAATGCCAGTACCCCTCGACCCAGACGTAAAACTCGAATGCACCACCATTTTGTATCCTCTCCTATCCATCGCTTTGGTGGCCCCCCCCGTCAGGTGTGTTTCCTGCAGCAGCACTATGGTGGGTCTCTGTCGTTTAAGTGCGGTTAACACCAGACCCCGCTTCACCTTGTCCCCCAGTCCCCGCACGTTCCAAGACAGTAATCTCAGGGATGAGTGCTGAGACTCCGAGGCTACGCCCTCTGCCTCAGGGATCTGGCTCCCAGCCATTTGGGGGTGTGAGTTCTAATGCGTGACAGAGGGAGTGGGAGTCTCGAGCGTGTGGTACGTGGACCTGCAGTAGGACGTAGGAGGGGTTCGGCCAAGGGGGCCAGTCGTCGTACATCCCACCAAGCATCTGAAAATTAAGGTGAAAGCAACGCTTTTGTGTTGACCATACATGTGAATTCCTAACTGTAACAAAACACCCCCACCCCTGTTCCCCCCTCCCTGCACCCCTGCCTAACGGACTTACAACTGCCCGCCCCCCCAACTGAGCAGAGTGCTTAAACCTCCCCGTAACCAGTGTACTTGCGTGTGGGGGGAGAGTGTCTCCCCGATCAGGCGGCATCCCCGCGTGCTTCCGGGGTCCGCCCGCGTCAGAGTCTTCTCGCGGCTATCGCATAGATCAACCATTGTTCAGCAAGTAAAGCAGTTCCAGGACCATGAGAGCAAGTCATTCTATTCCGCCTTTGCCGGTACGGCCGCGAGGCGGGGAGCCTCCCGCACCCCCCCGGCCCGATGTTTGGGAACCAGTTCCAATGTCGTCTCCTTGGCTGTTGTTGGACCGTTGTCGTCTCTTCGAGCGGTCGTCCGTGCGCCAACCCTCAAGCCAGTCGCGAGCCGCCTCCGGGGAATCAAAAAACCACACTTTCTTGTCTGCCACTACTCGCAGTCGGGCCGGGAAGAGCATCGAGTAGGGCAGCTCCTTGTCTCTCAGCGTCTTTTTAACCTCAAGGAACGTTCTCCTCTTTCTGGACACTTCGGCCGTATAGTCTGGAAAGAAGGCAATCCGTGAGTTCTGGATCTGAATTGCAGGTGCCACTCTCGCCGCCTGCAGGATGGCGTCGCGGTCTCTGAAGTTGAACAGCCTTGCAAGGATCGGTCTCGGCGGTCCTCCAGGTTTAGGCTTTCCTCCCGGGACCCTATGTGCCCTTTCCACCGAAAAGAAGTTGGAGAGACCCTTCGGTTGGAGTCTGGTGTTAATCAGGTCCTCCACATAGAGGTCAAGAGCGCCCGTGTCTTCCGATTCCGGCACGCCTAGGATTCGGACGTTGTTGCGTCGTGAGCGCCCTTCTTGATCATCCAGTTTGTCTCTAAGGAATTTGTTGTCTGTTTGTAGCCTTTCCACCACTGTTTGCAGTTCGGACACGTCTTCCACTAAGGATTTAGTGACTACCTCCACTTGCTTGACCCTTTCGTTGATTTTCTGAAGGTCCGCCCTTATCAATGTGACATCCGTGGCCGTGGCCCCCACCGTGACTTGAACCTGGGCCAGCGCTGCCATTACATCTTCAAGTGTGACTTTTTTGGCGCTCTCTGTGTCCATCGTCTTCCCTGTGGATTTGCGCTGTTCCTGAGGAGGTGTCTGTTGTTCATATGCGAATCTGTTCAATTTTGCTTGCGCTACCGTGAGTTTGGGCCCTCTGTTGGACATGGCCTTTCCTCCGTGGGCGGCGCGTTCCCCCACCGATATGGCAAGGCAGGGCCGGTAAAGAGATGAGTCCTGCAGCGATGGGTCCGCGACTAACCCCCGGTCCCAGTGTCCCTCGTTCCGGTCTCTACAAATGTGGCCGTCCCAGGTGGCAATCGGAGGGCACGCAGTGTAGCTCACTAATGGAAGGCCAACCTGAGTGCAGGCAGTCGTGCAGTCTACCACGTTTGCGCCCGATGAGAAGGCTGCCGGGAAGGCAAAGTGAGTCCCCTCCGCTATAGTGCCATCAATGCCAGGTCGAATGAGGGGCCACGCTCCCCACCGCTACGTGCGGTAGTAAAGGCTGCTGTCTGGCGCTCTTCTCCGCTGTACCCCCGACTCCCCAGGTGCGCCCGTGGTCAGTTGTGCGCTGTGGAGCGATGGGGGAGGGGGGAGGGCTGCGTACGACTCACCGACGGCTCCGCTGCCGGCCGCCGCTCACTGGGATGAGGCCACCCTTCTCCCTTCGTTGGCCGGTGCGGCGCCTCCGACCGTTGTGTGGATGGTGGGGCCTGCAGTACCAAGGGGGCCCGACCCTCAATATGGTGGCTGCCGTCCCCCGGGCGTCCGCCTCGTCGCTCTGGATCTGCCACGCCGGGGCTGTGGGCGAGGTTACCTCCGCCGGGCTCCGCAAGTCGCCCTACCAAGTCCTGGGGATTGTACTGTAGGTCCGGTCGTCGACAGGCAGAACGACCGCGGGTCCGGCACTTCCGCCCCGTCCCAGCCGCCGACGGTCAACTTCCGCCCGGGCTCCAGCCGCACTCCACACCGCAGCTTTCTGGAGGACAGCAGGCCCCTCCTCTCCTCCGCTCCGCGAGCCGGCTCAAGGCGATCGCCTGTCCTTTCCGTCCCTGGAACGCTCCGGTGTGCGCCGCAAGGGCTCTAGACACGGTCCGCCCCTTCAGACACCAATAATATTCGGATTATGATAGCGGATTAATGCGGGATGCCGCCTTCCCACGGGAGCCTCTCTAAGCTGCGGCCGCCATCGTTGGCTGCTAGCCACGCCCCCCTTTTACACACTTTTTATGTTGAAAGGGTGTTAGTAATTGGTGGTGGAGCTACAGACTCGGCAGGATTGCGTTTTTTAGGAAAGAGATAGGAACACCCTGGAAGTACAGCAGAAGTATCACCTATATAAGTATCCTCACTAGGAAGGGAGGCAGGTGATGTTCAGGACACTCTATCTATCAGATATAGAGCAGGTTTTTTTGTAAGGAATTACTATCTCCTGTGACATGACATTCTGTGATTGAGCATTGATTTGCACTTTATCAGGGCTGTAACTACACTTCGTCTTCTGGTTTCCGATCTTGCTGCAAATGTGGCAAAGAGTATCTTTCTTCAAATCACCAATATTTTTGCAACCAATATTACCTCCACGATCTCTCTTGTGGGACTACATTAACTCTTTGTGGTTACTGCATGGCAACTCCCTGCAGGTTTACACTTGCACCACCAGTAAAATCCAAACCTGAATCTGTCAATACCAGACCACTTTCACTACCAGTCTGTGCCAACATATTCTGTGCGATCATAAATTTCACCTTCAACCTCTTCTGTTGCACCTCTAAATTGTCACTGTGGGATTTTGCAACCTGCAAAATTTCTTCTAGGGGCCCCGTCTGGCAGCAAATCACATTCTGGGGTATCTGGCAGCAAATCTCTGGATGCAACCTGAAGACAAAGAGGTAATGAATCCACCCAATTTCTCAGAAAGCGGGTCATTCATTCATTCTACTTTGTTCCCTATACACGTGCATAAGTTGCTCAAAGAAAGCATGCACTGAATCCTTTGGCTCTTGTGTTCTAAAAATCTTGGCCCAATTTACCTCTTTCTCTGGGACTTTTGTCTTTAGATGCACAATTACTGCATCATACTTAGCTTTGAATATGGGCGAAGGGGTATTCGTGTTTGACATCCTATGGGGATCTTGTGTTGGCCAGTCCATAACTCACTTACACTCAGCCCACAAGTCTTTCAGGGCCACCACTTCAAGGAATATGTCCAGATCCTCAAATGAGACCTTTGAAAATGTCATAATTTGATCTACCTGCTGCGTGTATCATTTATCTGGGATCTCTCTCAGCTTCAGGAGACTGTGAAATTAAAAAGGTCTACTCGAGTCCAGGGGACATCCGCATATGATCCTCCCTGCACCTCTCTTAAGGGGTATTCTCTTCCTCAGTGCTTTCAACCTTTTGCACCCGGTAAACCTACTTTTTTCCTTTTCACCGTTGACCTTTCTTTCCAGGACCACTGCTCTCTGAACTTTTCCAAGTCACTCCATTTTCTGATACAGTCTACCAATTCCTTCACAAGGATTTTCAATCCTCACAGCTTCATTGCCTTCAAGTCCTTATCGCTTATGGTCATACTGAAATGCTTTCGTAACTTCTTACTTTGGGACACATCAAATCTGTTCTCATCTGCCAACTTTTCTATCTTAGCATGTGCCTCGTGTGCCACTCTTTCTGACTCTTTGCTCATATACATCAACTCACTATAATGTCCCAGGAACTCTAATGTCAAATTGAACTTCACAATATCCTCAAACTCAGTTTTCAACTGGTTGACCTTCAATTTCAGGGGAACGTTATCACTAGGTGGGGATTTTAGAAGCTATGCCTAGAGCTTCGCAGGTGAACCCATGGGTCCTCCATCTGGAGTCCTTGGTGCTAAGGGGATGTCTGTGCACAACTGGAGTTTGTGGAATACTTGAAGATGCCTGAACATGTGGGGTGCTTGTAATCATAGGTTTTAAGGGAAGGCTCATGCTTGTCAAAGTCTGAGATGCAATCGTGGTAACTGGTGGACGCTTTGAAATCACGGGGTCTGAGAAGCGCCTGTGTCTGCATAGCTTACGGGTGCACTTGTCTGTGTAGAAGCACGCCTATTACTATTCCTTCCTGGGAATGATGTTTGCCCTGTGGGTGAAACTATGTTGTACTGGGGTGGTCTTGATCATAACAGGTCATCTAAAAAATCATCATTATTCTTGCTGTCTATTCCTGCGTCACTCGCAAGTTCACTTTCATTTTGGTGGAGGGTTGTTCCTTTTTTGGGCATGGCTGTCTAGTGCAGGGTAAGTGCCCACTGTCTCAATTTTGTGCTCACGCCGGATCTTTTACTTCTCCTCATCCTGAATGTCTAACCATGTACAGATTTTATTTCGGGTCTTAATCTGTTATCTGTCACAGTGCTTTTTATTTACTACCCGTTGCCATAAATTCAGTGCTTCTAATTGTGTAGGTCTGGGCCGGAGTTTTATGTCATACATTCTTGTTCTTAAAATTCACAAGGTGGTCTACATTGAAAGCTCTGCACTGTAAATCCCCATCTTTCTTGGTACACTGATGCCGTTGTTTAAGCCATACACACATACACAACCCTTTCTTTGACGCCATCTTCTTAGCAGGTGTTCCCTCTGGCATAAATTTGTCTTCCTTGGTCAAAGACTTTGAGACCATCAGTGAAAAATTTCAATTGTTTCCTCAGTCATCAACAAATGCTCAAATCCAGCCAATCCAGCCGCAGCCCATGCAGGTAAGAGCGGTGGGGCGAGTGGGCGGGGGGGGGGGGGTGGCAGGATTTCGACATACACCAACGAGGGAAAATTAAATAAATAATAGATTTTCCCTCGTCGTAGTCTGTCAAAATATCCCTCCACTCGGCCCCACCGCTCTTACCTGCACAGGCCGCGGCTGCTCAGATCACTCAGAATCTCATGCAATCCTCTCTCGCAATCGATCTAGTGATATTACACTCCTATCTTGATGCGACTGATGGTGCTTTCCAGTACACACCTCAAACCTAGCAGACAATTCAACAAAACAACTAGGCAGGTCTCTAGATCCTAACTTTATATTGCAACTTCATTAAGCATGTTAAGCATAAGCGAACTCACACCGTGCAAGCTGAGAAAAATATTGACAGGACAATCATCATGGTTCCTACATATCGACAAGTCAAAAAACCACAAAATATGTAAATTCTAACTCCGACCACTGCATGAGACTGCACTCTCTCACACTCGAAATCCTAGCGTGCAGCACTTTGGTTTGTGCTCACTCACACTTTTGCACATGTACAAAACTTTTCCCTATTGATACTCACAAAGCTTCTTCATTAATCTCAAGACAGCTGCCACATCTCCCCAGTGTTGTTAGGATTCAGGCTGCAGATAGGGTCAGGGTCAATTTGAAGGGCTGCAGATAGCGTCATGGTCAATTTGAGTCTGGGGGCAAACTCATCTGAACTATGAAGTTTCAGTTTTCGGTTTCTAAAATTCTACTTACCTTCTCTGATCTACTCAATACCGGAAGGTCCATTTGGAACCATCAGCTCTGCTTCCAGATCTGACAACATATAAAACCCACTCTGCTCTTTGTCTCAAAGCACACCTTGATAGATCGGGCGTTGTGTAGTCCCTAGCTGGCCTTTGATGCTCCCTGCTGAACTCGTCTCAATTTTAGGCATTAAAAGGTGACAGTTTCAAGTTACAGAAATGTGAAACACATTAGGCCCTACAAGCATGACAGAGAATGAAGACTTAACCTCAAAGGTTTATTTCAGGATTAATGGCATGCAGAAGTTAATTCAAAATAGTCAAAATGTTTTAGACAAGCCATCAGAGTACAAAGATAAGTTAAGGTATGGAAGGAATCAAGAACTTAGTAAAGTCCAGATCATCAAATGCATAGTATACAATTATTTTTTTTTAGCACAGAGTCACTTTCTAAGGTATGAGAAAGGGGCTCAAAACCACATAAAGAAATCACACTCTTTTACAGGATTCTAAACAAAGGATTTCATGCATTGACTACAGAAGTACATAGATCACAGGTTTTTAATCAATGAGAATACAGTAAAAGAGAAACATTAGAACTAAATACATTTGCTAGGTTTCTCATAATTTTACTACATGGAGTTTCTCATGAGCAATCATCTAGGTTACTAGGAGGCGGGGGGAAATCGCGGCCAGCTAACGATGTCTGTGAGTCACCACCGAGGAGGCAAGGAAGGGAAATAGCCTCACCTTTACCCAAGGGGCAGCTTGCGAGCTGATTGAGCAGGCTTGGAGGAGAGTAAGAAAACTTACCACAGCTCAGAGACTTGAGTGCTGGGAGTGGACAATATATACCACCTCGGCTGCCTGCTGTAAGAGCGGAACCGCGCTGGTGCTGTGTGGCGGGCAAGCTCTGTTGTCAGAGGAGGGCCCTAGCGGCTGCTATGCCTGGAGGAAGTGCAGGCAGAGAAAGTACAACGGCAAGCAAGCAGAAGATGCCAAGACTGATTTGTTTGGAGGTCATTGGTTATTTACCGGCCTAGGCAGACTTGTAGAGGGCCCAGTTCTATGGGGTAGAGAGGATCCCTTCTTGAAGGGGGTTGCATGTTTAAACCGAATACTGCAGTCTCAGAGGAATTTTTTGCCTGATTGAAACCCAGTGGTGGGTATGGAAGAACCAGAGGTAGGAAACAACACCTGGTGGCTACGCTAGATCACGCCGCAGTAAAATCCAAAGTTAGCCCCCGCTCAATTCTTTTTTCAAAATCATGGCCAGTAACAAGGGGGCCATGAGGAAACAAGGACTAGTGAAGGCATTTGAGCCTGAGCACGTGCCCCATGATCTGACTGCTGCAGCCAGCAAGGGGTCCCACATAGTTCTAACTAAGCTAGCAATGGAGGAGGTTCAGCTGCCTCTGGATGCACAGAGGGGGTCACTTTCTGACCCTCTTAGTCCCCCAGGGTGCTATTCAGTGTAGGTGTTATAGCACTAAGTGGCCATTTGGAGTCCTGTTGGGGAATAGATATCAGCCCTTAAGTGGTTTGGGTGACCATGAGGACCCGGGCTCCTTGGTGGAAGACTGGGCAGGAACATTGGCGAAGCCGAGAGAGGGAACGTTCTCCCCCCCAACCCCACCCCCGTCCAGAACGGAGCCTCCAGAGTTCCCAAATACAGTCAAGCAGATTCTTTCCAACCTGCGTCGGGAGCTGCCATGCCGATTTGCAATCCCAGAGTCCAATCAGAAGGGCATTCAGGGACTTTGTCATGCCCTGGAGGCAAACCTTGACGATATCAGCAAGAGGACCAAGGCTCTTGAAGCGCAGGTGCAGAGTGTGGACCAAGAGGTAAAGACTAACATCACAGATCTACAGGCACTAATGTCTTAGAATCAATACTTGCAAGATGAGTTGGAAAGACTAGAAGATCATTCCTGGAGAAATAATTTGAAGATTCTTCATGTTTTAGAGGGTGTCAATGGGAGCAGCCTGAAAGCTTTCATGATCAATCTCTTCAGGGAGGGGGTCCTAAAAGATACGTCAGATGTGGACCTTGAAAAAGAAATACAACGGATCCATAAGGACTCCTGCAAGCGTTAAGAAGGGATGAAAAGACAGAGGAAGATACTGCGAATTTTCTGTTGGTACACCAAAGAAGGATCCTGACTTTGGCACTTAGGCAAGGGGATCTGGCCGCAAATGTTTTTTCATATACTATTAGATCAGAGATCTGTAGGGCTACGGAACAGAAACAGTGGGAGTTGGGTCAGAGGATGAGGGAGCTGCAGAAGTTAAGAGCTAAAGTACAGTTGAGGTTCCTGGCCATGCTTAGACTTGTATGGAGCAATGAGATGTTTAATATCAGACAAAAAAAGCAGGCCAACGACCATATCAGGAAAATACAGAGCTCATCCCAGAGTAAAAGGAGCAATTTTTAGCTCTGTGCCTAACACTTTCCTCTTGTAGTAAACCCTTCTTTTTTTCCTTTTTCTCTTGCCTTTTTTATATCCTTGCATGCTGTCCTGTCAAGGTATGTAGTTGGAGCCAGGCAGTGTAGCTGCTAGTGGATAAAATATGCTCCTACGGGGGTCCTGAATCAGATTAGAGGAATATGCCAAAACTAATAGTTTGGGGTTCCCCCTTGGGAGGGTGTTGGGTGGGGAGTATTTTGGGGAGAAAATCGAAAGAAAAAAAAAAGGAAGAAAATGCCCTTGTAGCCATCATAGCCATTATAGTGTTACCCCCTCTTCTCTCTTTAATATGCGGTTGTTTTCGATTAGTACGAGAATTGCTAATATAGAAGACGAGTAGGTGGAGACACTGTTGAACAGGTAAAAAAGTGAAGGAGATTAGGATACTGACGAGGAATGTCAATGGTCTCCCAGCTAGAAAGAGGCAAAGGCTGATCTGTCAGTATTTGCAAGATGGTTTTGGCTCAGGTTATAATCTTACAGGAGACACATTTGACCACACTGGAGTGTAAGGCTCTCCTCTGTGGGCAAGGGTGGGTCCACCAGGTGGCCTGCTCCAAACAAACATTGTCCAGTAAAGGTGTAGCACTCATTATCAGGCATAATGCTGGTATATGCTTGGTGGATTTTAAAACTGATCGCTCAGGTAGATGGGTCATTGGCAAGTTAACTCTAGGACAGTATATGTGTATATGTGTGAGTTTTTACGGCTAAAACTGTGATGATATTTCTCCTCTTAGAGATATAGGGGAAATTCTGCTAGACTTTCCCCCTCCAGTAGTGATTGGGGGCGACTTCAAAATCTGCTTAGATGTAGAACTAGACAAATCATCAAAGAGGCAGGTGGCGGGGTTTCCCAAACTTAGGAAGTCCATGAAGAATTTTATGCTTAATTTTAACTTATGTGTTGAGTGGCGCCATAAAGCAGGTGCTAAAAGAGGGTAAACCTTTATTATTTATTTTATTTTATTCATAGCTTTTATAAAGTGTAGGAAAGTGCCCTTTTTGCACGGTTACCCTCCCCACTTTTTGCCTGACATCTGATGCAACTTGACTGGATGTGCTGTGTGTCCCTGCCAATCAGGTTGCCAGGGCCTGTGTCCGTTCCCAAAACCTGTACGTTTGTACCCACAATTGGCACATCTCTGGCCACAGGTAAGCTCCTTGTAAAAGGTACCCTGGGTACCAAGGGCACTGTGACCAGTAAAGCCCAAGGGCTGCTGCACCTATTGTGCCACCCTTACCAACCCTGTACCTTAACACCCACATACTGCCATTTCAGGCTGCATGTTTTGGTGCAGAGAGAAGTGAAGAGTTCCCATGGCACACATCCCTGTGTGCCATGCCTGCAACCCACTGCCTGAGGCCTGGGTAAGTCACCCCTCTAGCAGGGTGCACTAGCCCACAGGTGAGGGTACAGTGGCATGAGCCCTGTACCCCTACAGTGTCTAAGTCCATTCTAAGACATTGTAAGTGTAGTAAAGCCATAAAGAATATATGGTCTGGGAGTTGGTCATTACAAACTCCACAGCTCCACAATGGCTTTAGTAAAACCTGGGACGTTTAGTAGCAAACTTCTCAGCACATTAAACCCACACTGATGCCAGTGTGTCATTTAATGTAAAATGCACTTAGAGGGTAACTTAGAGATGCCCTCTAAAGAACGACCAGTTCTTGAATGGCTGCCCACCATTTGCCACCACCAGATAGGTTTTTGGACACCTGGGTAGAGCCCTCACTTTCTGGGTCCAGAAACAAAGCTCGTCCTAGGCAGAGATGTCATGCCACCTCCCCCAGGATAGGCTGGGTCCACGAAGGTTTGCCGCCTTTGTAAGCTGCCCCTGCGGCCCGATTTCAAGTGGCCCAACACCATGAGGAGGTCTCCCCGGTGATCATGACCTGGGATCTGGTGATCTTCGACCTCCATCAAGCTTCAAGACAACGCCTGCAGCCTCAACCTGTAGGGTCCCCATGACCGTGACCCAAGCTGGTAAGAAGAACCCAACGCCAAAACACACCCCTGCACCCGACGCCATGCAGCTTTGGGTGGCCCAACTGGTGGTTGCCTTCAGGAAGTCGTCCTGCCTGAGCCTGCAGCATGCCGAACCGGAGGTCCTGATTGGAATCCACAGAGTCCCCAACGTTTTCTTGGCACAATGAATGAGTTCGGCCACCCCTGTGCCGCTGGTGGTGCAGCTCCTGTGCTGATTGTTGGCCCCTGCAGTGCTGACTTTAACTCAGGAGCTTTGCTCTCACATCCAAGTGGCCTGCTTGTGAGCAGTCCCTGACCGAAGGCCCCCTTAGCCCTTTAGGCTAACATTGGGCCCCCGCACTCTGCACCCTTCTGCCCCAGTTCTGCTGGTGGTGCAACTTAGTGCCTACCCAGACCTTGGGGAACCTTGGTCCTAACCGCCAAAACTCCCACTCATGAGCTGAGTACTTACCTGTGAAACTGATAACCATTTGTCCACCATAGGGACCAATGTTATGTGTTTTTGTTCCTAAAAATGTTGTGTTGAACTGAAGTTTGTATGGGGAAAAAGTAACTACACTGCAAAGCTTTAGAAGTCTGGCTTACCATGTATTGTGAGATCCCTTGTGTATTATCTAGGCATACCACCCCGAGTAGTCAATGTAATCTGAAAGTAATCCAGAAGTATTCCAAAAGTAATTACTGTGTAATTTAAACTTTTTTTAACCAATACCAACCTGTAACAATTACAACTTTAACCACAACTGCATTTCCCTATAAAGTCTTGCACTTGAGAGTATATTTTACTTACCTGTGCCTAGTCCTGCTTGGTTCTAAAAATAAAACATAAGTATACCTTTTTATACTTACCTAATTGGTCTGGATTCAGTCTCTCTGTGTGTGCCATCAGTCTTGATTGAGTGAATACAATAAATGCTTAACACACCCCCACTGGATAAGCCTAACTCCTCGCCCACACTACCACAAAGAGAGCTGCTGATACTTACCTAATTTAGCCTGTGCTATACCTCTGGGGACTCCCTGGACTCTCTGCACACTATACCTTACTTTGGTATAGTATATACAGAGCCAGCATCCTACATAAAGCACAAACTGCCACCATACATGTATTCTGCCATTGTGAGCTTTCAGCTTAACATACCGGCTGTAAAGTGAGCACAAAGAAGACCATATGGTCACTTAGCGAAGTGCTAAGTCTTCAAGGCCTTCCTAAAGTGCACTAGATCAGTTGATAATCTCAGAATAACTGGTAACTTGATCCATGATTGGGCTGCTTTAACTGTAAAGGCTCAGCCGCCTTGTCTGGTCTTATGGAATCTAGTTACACATAGGAGGTTTGCTGAAGCTGAACGGAGGCATCTGCCAGGGGTATATCACTTTAGGCTCTGTTGCAGGGGGTACAGGACCCAAGCCCTGAAGGCCCTTAACCCCTTCCGCGCTAATGACAAAGCCAGCTCATCATGGGCGTTACCTGCGCTACGCGGATGACGAGCTGGCTTTGTCATAAACAGCGCATTTTTGAAATTCCAGCGCACAGCGGGAAAACGCGGTAGCGCGGAAGCGGTTAAAGATGATACACATAGACTTAAAGGATATCGTCTGTTTCAGAGGAAGCCAGTGTAGTTCCTCCATTGTATTATATGCGAATCATCTATGAGGTCTGTTTAATGCCAATGTGGCAGCTGACACTCTGGCTCTGTGCAGTCTATTAATAAGATAGTCCGGTGCTCCAAGTAGCAGCACATTACAGTAATCTAACCTGCTCAAAATAATGCTGCATACTATTTGAGATTTAGCTTGAGCCGGCAGCAGTGGGAAGAGCTTCCTAAAACCACGCAGAAGCGCAACGCAGGTCCCTGTTGTACCATCTTCAGTATAAGATATTAGAGCTCAACTAGAATTACTAGAAATGACGGATAGATCATAGTTAAATGACATTGAGGGAGTCAGACACATCCCAATTCACAGACTCACCCTAGGTGGACCGTGAATAGGGTATTATTGACAGATCAGGAGGTACTGCATGCAGTAAGGGTGGACAGCAACTGTTATTTTAGTGTGAAACTTTGTGGATAGTATGGGAAGCCAATAAAGTAGTTGCTCGAAGGATTGTCCGTGAGCAAGGGTTAATTAAAATTAGGAAATTGCATAAAGAGGATAGGAGATTTGAAGCAGAATGGGACATTGGGAAGAGAGCTTTTGGCGTCTACCTCAGACGAGTGCATGGAGGAAGTTAGTAGAGGCTGTCTGAGAAACGCAAGGCCTTTATTCAGACAATGGTGGCCGGCATGGCTCGTGGGTGGTGTTCGCGTGGGGAGGGTCACGTGGGGGGTCGTGCATTTTTTTAAAAACATTAAAAAAATAATAAACTTATCGTTGCGCCGGGTTCTGCGTCCCCGCTGCTGCTCTTCTCCGTCTTGGACGGAAGCACAGCCAGGCCCCACTGACCAATCACAACGCTGCAAGGCAGTGTTTTGATTTGTAGGAACCCAGGCTCCCCTGACTAATCACAACGCTACAACGCAGCGTTGTGATTGCTTTTGAGCGTCCTGGTGGGGCACTCAACCAGGGAACGGGAGCCTGGGTTTGTTCTGGATCACTGACATAATATCGACGGACAGAATATCGACTATCAAAAATATTGTTGACAAAATATCGACAGACAAAATATCGAGTTTGTATCTACAAACAGGTAAGTACAAAAATATCGAGTACAAAATATCGTTTACAAAAATATAGTTGTTAAAAATATCGACTTTATTAAAAACAGTGTTAAATTAAATTAATAGTAAAAATTAATTACTATAATATACTTAAAAATACTTAAATTAGCTTATAAAAATTAAATAATTAATGAAAGTTAAAAAAAACAATTTTACAAACATATTTGTAAAAACATATATATATAGTAACATAATATAATGAAATAATATCCAATATTATTACTGTACAATAGAAGAAGTGTAAAAAATACTATTCCCACTCCAGAGAGTGCAACAGTAGGGAAAGCGTTGGATAGCGTAGGGGTAAAAATTACTAGTCCCACTCCAGTGAGTGCAACAGTAGGGAAAGCGTTGGATAGCGTAGGGGTAAAAATGACTATTCCCACTCCAGTGGGTGCTACAGTAGGGAAAGAGTTGGATAGCGTAGGGGTAAAAATTACTATTCCCACTCCAGTGGGTGCTACAGTAGGGAAAGCGTTGGATAGCATAGGGGTTAAAATTACTATTCCCACTCCAAAGAGTGCAACAGTAGGGAAAGCGTTGGATAGCGTTGGTGTAAAAATTACTATTCCCACTCCAGTGGGTGCAACAGTAGGGAAAGAGTTGGATAGCGTAGGGGTAAAAATTACTATTCCCACTCCAAAGAGTGCAACAGTAGGGAAAGCGTTGGATAGCGTAGGGGTAAAAATTACTATTCCCACTCCAGTGGGTGCAACAGTAGGGAAAGAGTTGGATAGCGTAGGTGTAAAAATTACTATTCCCACTCCAGTGGGTGCTACAGTAGGTAAAGCGTTGGATAGCGTAGGGGTTAAAATTACTATTCCCACTCCAATGAGTGCAACAGTAGGGAAAGCGTTGGATAGCGTAGGGGTTAAAATTACTATTCCCACTCCAAAGAGTGCAAAAGTAGGGATATGAAATACTTCATATAATATTTCTATAAATATAAATAAATATCTAGAAAAAATTAATTAAAACTAATTACCAATTTAATATACTATAATAATCAATTAAAATTACAAATAAATTAAAATTAATTATTACAATTATTTACCTATTAATACAAATTAATTACAAATTAACATAATTAGCAATTAATCAATTAACTAAAAATAATTGCCAATTAAAATTTAAATAATTACCAATTATCAATTAATTAACAATTAATGAAAATAAATACTAATTAAATTGACATATTTAATTAATTAAAATTAAATTACTTCCCACCCTATTCCCCTATACACCCACAACCCACTACAGAAAATAAATTAGCAAAATTTACATAATTAACAATTAATCAATTAATTAAAATTAATTGCCAATTAAATTTGAATTAATTACCAATTACAAATTAATTAACAATTAATTAAAAATGAATACCAATAAATACATTTACATATTTAATTAATTATATTTAAATTACTTCCCACCCTATTCCCCTATAAACCCACAACCCGCTACAGAATTAAATTACGCAAAAATTAAAACAACAAATTTCATTAATTAAAATAAATTATAACATAAATACACACTTTTCACACATATAATAACATAAAAAACACTATAAAAAATTCGATATCATTAAAAATTCGATAATTTTATTAACCTATATTATATACTTCGATATTTTAACTGTCTATATTTTTAACATTCGATATTACATTGCTTACCTTAAAAACGATATTTTTGCTGTCTATATTCTGTCCTGTCGATATTTTGTCCATTCGATATTTAAAACTCGATATTATGTCCATTCGATATTTTGAAGTCGATATTTTGACTGTTTACCGTTTGTTCTCCATGTAGGCTGCAATACCGCCTGCATGGAGAACGGGGAAAGTGCACATGGATGGTTTGGGCAGCCTGAGAGGGCCGACCAAACAGTTATTGCACACTTAGGAGTGGGCAAACCACTCCTCCCCTGCCCTGCTCAGAGAGCAGAGCAGCCCTGCCCACCCGCACGCAAAGCAGCAGGAAGCATAAAATAATACTAACTTAAAGTTATTATCATTTTATGCTTTTTCGCACTGCTTAAAGTAGTGGGGCGATGCTACTCCGTAATAACAGAGGAGCCGCCACTGTATTCAGGTCATCGAGAGCAGGATCAGGGCAAAGTGGCACACCAGGAAGTTAGTTCCTTTTGATGTATGGGAGAAGAGTGGTAAGCTTCTTGCCTGGAAGGCGAAAGAGGATAGACGGCTGAGTTTGTAGTGTAGCTCCTATTTTCCCAATAGGCTCTGCGCATTGGAATAGTACCTACAGCAGTAAAGGCCTAGGCCAGACGTTAACTAGGTCTACTACTGTCGATACTAGACTTAATTTTTGGGTTTGCCAGCTAAGCTCAGAGTTCGCTAGAAACTTTCTCGAATGTTCAAGGAAGGATGAACTCCCCTGATTAGACAAGAAGGGATTTAGTTTCTGACAACCATAGAACATGACAACTTTGCTTTCCCCTAATCAAGAGTCAATCTCGAGAGTCGTGTGAGCACAAGGCAATTATTTTACTCAGTCAGTACGTGCATTCTTAGTCTCATCAGAATGTAGAGAAAAGGAAGAGACGGGCGTGTTCAATAAAAGATGTTATTTATTGATCAGTCTCTTTTCTCGTACAAGAGAAATGGATCGATATTATTGCAATACTTATAGTTAAGTAAAGTGCATACATTAGAAGCAATAGTATAAAATAATACTGTAAAAACATTGATATGGTTTCTGAGCCATATGATGTTTAAAATGATTAAAATATATTTACATACACATATACATTTGACTAAACGTACTCAACTGGTGTTTCTAAATACGCCTACCCCGTGTACCTGACCTAAGTCTAATGCGTGGGCGGGAATAGAAAGTTACAGTTTAGTTTAAGTTTGTTTTTGCCAAGTGAATAACTAAAGAATTCTCTAGGAGGGGTTATTCAGTTCTGTACCTAGAATTTAGGATGAATGAGGAATGGTATCTCTTTCTCTGCTCTCGATATTCCAGGCTGCCTGCGAGGGCTGCCCAGAAGCGCCGGTGCTGGGTCTCTCGGCTTGAGATAGCAGCGCGTCTCTCAGCGCGTCAGGAAGGCGGGGCTGCTGCCTGCGGGGTCTGCTTCTGCTCTCGGCTTCGGCAAGTATGGCTGCTCCGTCTTGTCACCACGCGTGTGTTTGCATAGGGCAAGGTCGGCAATATTTATACCTTAAAGGTGCCGGGATTGACGTAAGGATGGACATAGGTACGTCAATAAAGATGTCATACGACTTGCTCGTTAGCACATTCTTTACTAAAGTTCTCTGTGAAATCAAAACAATGGCCGCACGGATTATCCAGGTTGTCATAGGTTTGATTTGTTATGAGAACGTCGTATGCCTTATCAGGGGCTGGAGGAATGTCGCTTGTCTAATTAGATCTCAAGCGTTATGACCTAATCAGATAACACGTTCCTGTGCCGTAGTGTGACTGCGTCAGATAACGGTATCTGCATCATGGGGGATTTCTTGCCTCATGGGCTGACTGTTAGTTAACTAGCTAGTAAGTTTAACCAGAATAGGGTCAGGAATAGGGGGATCGAATCAGAACCTATAGAAATACACGACAAGTTATATTGAGAATTTGATAGTAGACGAGGAAGGTACCATGTCAGAGGATACGTCTGGAAGAGAAAAGTGTTTTTCTCAAATCGTTGGAGGATGAGTATTGAGTGGCGTGGTTAGGAGATCAGACTTGAGAGAGTAATTACTGGGGAAACTGCTCCCAGCTTTGTCCAGTGAAGAACAACAAGACCTTCTGTTAGATATCACCAAGGAAGAGATAATTTCACAAACCAATAGAACTCGCACCAGGACACTGCAGGTCCGGAAGCTCGTCCGGGAAAATTCTATAAAGCCTTGAAAGAGATCAAAATTCCTATATGAAAGGATTTCTTTAATGCATTGTTGGCAGGCGGTACAACAATCCCTCCATCTTGGAACGAGGCAGTAATAACCCTACTTCTGAAACGTGATACAAATCTGAAGCTGGTTGACTCGTATAGGCCCATTTCCCTGTTAAATTAGGATTACAAGATCTTTGCCAGAATTCTAGCCAAGAGACTCTCTATAGTGATAGGTGGTGTAGTGCATCCGGATCAGAAAGGTTTCATGCCTGATAGGCAGTTACATGACCCCACCGACCAGCTGATAGCATCTATTGATATGGCCACTGCGAATTTAGAACCACAGGCTATAGTAACTATTGACGCTGCCAAGGTGTTTAATAGGGTTAGATGGGTGTACCTATGGGAGGTTCTGGAGATCTTTCGTTTTATTGCTGCCATTTAGGCACGCTCTCCCCATTACTTTTTGATCTGTATATAGAGACCCTGGTTCAGGCCTGCAGGGATGATGGTGAGATAGTACCCTTTGAGTATCTGCGGTACCCAGTAAAGGTTGGCCTCTATGCAGATTATATCATCTTGTATGGAGGAAATCACTGAGGTATTTGGGACCTTCTAAGGATGTTCTATCAACAAGGAGAAGACGGAGGTAATGGCCTTGAATTTAGATAGCGAAGAGGTGTGTCTGGAAACCAAATCAGGTATTTGGGGATCACAGTTACACACGATTTAGAGGATGTGCCAAAGCTTAATATAAGCAGGGTGATAAAGGAGATAGAAGTATTATTAGTAAGGGCGGCACTTCTTCCATCAACACTCTATGTTAGGGTAAATCTTGTCAATATGTCAGTCCTTCACAAGTTGACCTACCTGTTTGACAATATCCCCCTCTCATTCCACAAGGATTGTCTAGCCAAGATACAGGGAAGATTATGGAGTCTTATCTGTGCTGGCAAGAGTTCAAGAATTAGTTGGAAGAAATTAAAAAGAAAGATGGAAAAGTGTGGGGTGGCATTCCTGGATAATTTTTTTGCACTACCTTGTCGTCCAATTCATGACTTGCAGAATGTGTTTAGCTATCCCTGATGACTCTAGTGGGGGAGAATTTATGCATGGATATTGAATCCCATTAGGGAGGATGGGTTCTTGTATACGTTTGTAGGGGAGAGCCCAAATTATTTAAGAATGTGCGGTTGAAGGTGTTGGGGCTCTCCTGGAAGTCTGGCACTCTATCAGGAAAATCCTTGGCATAGATTAATATTCGAAGTTCACCCCTATGTGGATGTCCCCATGTACCCCCCTTTTTGAAGGAAAAGTTGAGTATTGCACTGATTGAGGTTACATGACAAGTGAGCTATGTTTAACCTTGAATGGGCATATTTTATTCAGAACGGTTTGTATCGGTCTTCGTCCATCACAGTGAGACACATTTAATTTTTATTCTAGTGAGACATAGCATTGAAATCTATTCACGTGGGTCAATGAAACATCACAGTGAAATATGGCGTCTGAAGCTTAGTTTACGTAAAGATGCTTGAGTTCGAATTTTTACCACTCCAAAGCATTAGTCCCAGCAAGACAGCTAAAGCAGGATCTGTGTGAGAGTGTGTGAGAAAGTGTATGTGAGAGTGTGTGTGATAGTGAATGTGTATGGGGCTGTGTGTGTTATGCATGCAAGTGTTCTTTCTGCCCTGGCATACTGCTGGAAGTTCTTTGTTTAGGGGGAGGGCACATGTGGCATATGGGTAGGGTGTTACCTGTGGCAAAACACAGCCACTGGCATATTGGAAGTAGTTCCCTGCATAATGATGCACTCATAGCAAAAATATCCTCCTGACATGTTTAGTTTAAGTGTTTTAAGCCACGCCCTTAATTACATCGGCCGCGCCCCTATGGGAGAACCCCCTGTTTTTTTATCCCACTTAAAGCCCTGTGAAAAACACTGACTGATCACACTTAAAATGTATAAAATTGCGTACATTTCACACTCGATAATCCGGCCCGCACTTCTTCCTAATTTACCTTCCAAACTGAATCACGTGATCCCCCACCCCCTTCCCAATAATGTTGTGAACCTGGGTGCCATGGTTCTGTTCTGCGAAGTAAACATGTTTCCCTATTTCTTTGAAAGTACTTCTGTTTCCACCCCGTACAAGGGATATGTTATTCTGTTTTTCTGTTTATGGTCGGATGGGTCTGTCTTGGCCATGCAGGTTTCTCAGGGTTTTTGGATATTAATAACCAGTTTACAACTTGCTCTCAGGCTTGTAGACCTGAGAGCTCATCAAAAGTCTTTAGGGGAGGGTGTGGGGTAACGAGAGCAGACCTGGATTTAGCCAGGGAAAATCGTGAAAAGTGGTGCCAGGGCTCGAGTCGGGGTACCACGCGGGAGGACGGCGTCCCCCCACTTATTTTACCGGGAGCTCGCTAACTATAAACTGCAACTGAGTGCAAGCCACCTTTCGTGACGTCACTTCCTGTCGTGACGTCAGCCCCCCTTTTTTTTGGGGACTTGTGCCCTGGGTGCATCCGAAAGGCCGGCTGCACTGGGGCTTTGTCAGTCACACTGAGAGCGCATCGATACCAATGCAAATGGCAGTCCATGTAGACTCGTGGCTTTCAGCGCCTTGGTACTTTTCCTAAAGAGAGAAATATTTTCTGCGATAAACCATGTCCGCTGGCCATAGATTAAAATGCCATAAGAGCGGCAAATGGGGGCAATTAAAGGTCATTTGGGAGCGCGTGCCACGCAGCCGAGGCCCTGTTGGAAAACTACCCTGGCAGTGACCAGAGTTCGCCTATGCCGGTCTAAGAGGGGTTATGGCGGGCCGGCACATAGTACTTTTCCAAGGAGACCTGCCTTCCTGGCAAGAGCGTCTCAATGACCTTTAGTGACCTTTAAAGCCCATGTGTCCGATGAGTGCCGATTTTAATGTTTAACAAACTCGAAAGCGTAGGAGAGCTCGGTAGACGTGGCTATTTCTAGAAACACGCGCCAGAAAACTAAAAATAAACTATGCGCCACTACCGAGCGTTACATTTAAGATTGAGCGGAAAAAGAATAAATCAGGTCAAAATCAGAAATTAAAAAGAATTGAATTTAAAATGTTATCCTCTGGTGTACAAATCCCTGTAGGGAATATACGTAAAACGCTCGCATGTTTTAGAACCTCCAAATCGGTGATAACGTAAATGAAGCTTCAGTGCTCGACTATAAAATAACTTCCTAAACTCCTAAAAAGTCAGCATGTGAAAGCCAGGGGCTGACAGGTATGGAATTAAACACATTCCTGGCAGGCCCTGGCCTCTGGAAATTTAGCAACTTTGGAGCAGACTTTGGGTAGCCTTGGGTTTCCCGTGGCCAGAAACACGTGTGAATTGAATTGTAACCCCTGTGATTTAAACCATCAGGCTAATTGTACAATCGTAGTCAATAATGCATTTGGAATGTGGATAGTGGTTTAGCCAATCACAATACTTTGCTGCTAACTTCTTCTTCTTCTTGTCTTCTTTCTAAGTTCAATGAGTGTGATGCTTGATTTGTCAGCAGATGGGGGCAGTGGGCTTGTTCTCCTGCCTGTTGCATATCAGCTTTGGTCCTAATACTTACCTGTAACGTTCATTACTCCTAGCCGTACCTGTACTCATGAGGTGTTACTACCGCACTGAGACAGGAAGACTATAGTAATGCTGAAAATGAAGTCCCGACCAACCCTACTTGACCTTGTAAAGAGCCTGTGATTCCCAGCACCTCCTGACATACTCAGCCCAGACAAAGGCCATAATATCAAGGGGCAGAGGGCAGGTTCCAAGGACTGGGAAGAGTACGAGTTGGTGTAGGACTAAATGAAGATTACTGGTAAGCAATCGGGACATTATCTCTGCGTCCCTCACCCCAGTCATTACTTATGAGGTATACCAAAGCAAAGAATGAACTTTGACTAGC
This sequence comes from Lissotriton helveticus, assembly GCF_964261635.1. Lineage (NCBI taxonomy): Eukaryota > Metazoa > Chordata > Amphibia > Caudata > Salamandridae > Lissotriton > Lissotriton helveticus. The sequence goes on from NC_136065.1 coordinate 340,354,654, forward strand.
AAAAAGTACAGAACCATTACCTTACAAAGCACACCCAGTGATTTATTGAAATTCAGAAGCATCATGGCATAGCGGAACTTAACACAACTGTCCCAAATCTTTTGTTGATTTCTATAGTCGATGAAGTCTACAATGGCAATCAAAAAAGTGAAGGGAAGCTCTAGTAGCAGCCCTACAGATCTTAGACAAAGGGACTCCTTCGAACTTTGCCAAGAGGCAGCTAGACTTCTCGTCCACCTTCCTTAAATCCCAAAGGCTCCTGGTATCAGGGACAGTAACCCTGCTCTATTAAAGGTGCAGCAACTATCACTCATATCCACAACCACTGTCAAACTAATGCAGGTAAAATTCACATGTAGGCAGGGCTGGCTGTTGTGCTCAGGGGCGGATTGGCAATGTGGGCATTCGGGCATCGGCCGAAGGGCCGGTGTCTCAGTGCCCTCTGTGGGCCGGTTTTTTCTCCCCTGTCCCAGTCCAGAGAGTGGACTGGGAAAGGGGAGAAAAAAACCTGCCCACAGAGGGCACGGAGACAGAGAAATGAAAGCAGCCTTGCTGTGGGGCCCTACAGCAATCATCAGCTGTGGCCTCTCTTTCCCCCCTGCCCTGCCAAGCAATCACGCTGAGGGTGGGGTGGGGAGGGCTGATTGTTTTCAAGAATCGGCCTCCCTGGGGGCCAGGTTTTGCTCAGACCTTTGAGCCATTTTCACCTTGGGCCCCCTGGGGCCCACGCAGCCCAGAAACCGTGTCAGTCTTAACACCTCGCCCACAGCCCTTCACATGAAGGGCATAGTGGGCAAGGAAGAATGGGTCTCGCTGTGGGGGCCAGGTGATATTTGGAACTCGCCAGCCGCGGGCCGCGGAGGGAGTTACAGTGGGGCAGAGAGGCGGGGAGGGGGAGGGGCAGGGTGGACAGGGCTAAAAACCGGCATATGGATAATTACAGGTAAGTAAACAATTTCGTAGCCCGTACTGCATCGCAAAATGCGATGCAGTGCACGCTACGAAATTCGTTTTATTATTTAAATTGTTTACTTACCTGTAATTATCCATATGCCGGTTTTTAGCCCTCTCCAACCTGCCCCTCCCCCTCCCCGCCTCCCTGCCCCACCGTAACTCCCTCCACGGCCCGCGGCTGGAACTCGCACCATCTTCACCTCAGCCTCCCTCTGGCTACCGTGGATGACCCAGCAGCTGTGTTTTGTGCTTCCCTGCCAGGACATTGCCCTCAGGCCTGGAGGGATGGGGAGGGCTGATTAATTTACTAATTGCAGGGGCCTTACCTCTGTTCATGTGCTCCTCAGCTGAAGGTCTGGGGAGGGCTAAGTAGGTTAGTAATAGCAGGGGCTTCGCTGCTATTCAGCTGTTCCTGTGCTGGAGGGCTCGAATAATTTTGTGACAGAGAGGGGACTTGCTGTTTTTTTTAGTTGCTCAGCATGTAGGCCATTGTCACCTTGGCCCTGTGTCCTGAACAAGAACAGTATCCTCCTACTTTCATTCCTTGTCTGTGCAAATGGTGTTTGATTTTTCTTATGCAACTAACAACTATTGACAAAGCCAATAGTCCTGGCTGCTTGTAGGTGTAATGTTGCTACTTGTTTTACATATCTGGATGCAATGACAGAAGCACCGTAATACCAGTCGGGAGCAGGGGCTCCCGACTGGTATTACTAAAGGGCAGGCCCCTTGAATGTGGGCCACACCCCTTAAATGTGAACCACGCCCCTTAAATGTGGGCCACTTTTTTCCTCAGTGCCCGGGCCAAATTGTGATCCCAATCCGACCCTGGTTGTGCTAGTGGTACCCAGTGCAACAATACTTATTGACGCCCCCCAGTGACCCGCTTCTCCACAGCTTCCCTCACTACCACCCTTTAACAGTGCCGCCCAAGTCTCCATAGCCACGAAATCTCACTTGCATTTCTGCATGCCGCTCTTTGATGGCAGGTAATGGCTCACTTTCCTATCTAAGAATTTAAACCAAAGTAACAAATGGAACTCTCTGACAAAAACACTGACCCACTGAACTATTTAAAACAAATGCACGTTGTGAGCTGCATGATAGACGGGCTTTGCGGCATAAGCCCTCTGCGCTACCTTATGATGACTCACAACTTCCGCTAGACAAATCTCCATGTCTCTGCAGCAAAACCATCAATCACCAGTTATCTTGACACTTTTATTGTGCCGGAAAATTGCTGGAGGCGAGGAACACTGCAGGTGCTTTTAATTCTACAATATACTTGAGAAAACCCCCCTCCCCCCCACTGAAGTCAACGCCCAGTGTGGCACTGGTCGCACCGTCCTAGAGCCGGCCCTGCATGTAGGCAGAAAACTCCCTACATATCAGTGTCATTGATATTCCTTTTTTAGATACAGAAGCCTATTTTGGGAATTTCTTTCTGAATAAAAAACATTGAAATAACTACCTCTTCGTTTTTCTACTTTCCTTTATAAATCTTTTTGGCTGTCTCTCCTTTTGCTCTTTGCTATATGTCTCTCCCTGCTTTTCCTATCTCTCTACCTCATCTCTGTCTTTTACCCTTTTTCTATTTGCTTCACCACTCCTCGCTATTCCATTCTCTTTATCTTTTTGACCATCTCCTGTCTCCCGTCCACACCCATTTCACTTATTCTGCAGAGCCAAGACTAAAAGTGTATACATAGAGAGAAGATAGGAAGGGCCATGCAGGGGGAGAAAATTAAGAAAAAGATAAAAGATTCCACCTGATGGAATGGTGAAAATTGTTGGTGCAGTGCTTTCATTTTCACTGCAGCAATGAGAATGCCATGTCTGAAGGATTTTTTATTTGTGATGCTAAATATCTTACAATTAATCTACATTTTCACACACTATGGAACAGATTTACAAGAACTGATGCATCTCTGCATATTAGCAGAGATGCGTCAGTTCAAGTGAGTCATGCCAAAAAACTCTTGTGCCACCATGGATGCGTCGCATTTACAAGGGGGCGCACCGTGGGGCAAGGATTGATAGCTCAACGCAACTCCAGCAATGCTTAGGAATTCCAATTCCTATTGTGCTGCGTCACTCCTTACGCCTGCTTCAAGCAGGCGTAAGATTTTGACGCAGTGGCGTCGTAGAAGCGATTCAGTGAAATCTTGTAGATTTCACTGTGTCACTTTTACGAGGCTTTCTTGCACCAGAATGCCCACCATGCATACATTATACCTGACACAGTTATAATGTGACGCAGGGCTTTAAAAAGTGATGCATCTCCCTAGATGGGTCACGTTGTAAATGTGTCGCAACGTGGTGCATTGTTTACGAAGCTGCTGCCTCACAAAAGTGACGCAACAGCGGTAAAAAAGTGTCACAGGGGGCTTGTAAATCTGCCCCTTTATGTACGTGTTTTATTTTTATATCATTCACTAATCCACAAAATATCCAGCTAGCCACCTTGCTAAGTCTTTCCTACAGTTGGACAAACAAGCTGATAAGACACTAAAATCCATGTAAATTTTGAGGAAGATTAAAAAGAATTCTGGATCCAAATAAAAGCAGAAATGGCTTCATCAATGCCTGCTCAAGCTTTCTTTTGGTAGTATTTGGCTAGCAGACTGCATGCAACTTGAAAATGTGAGCTGTTTCTGTTGACTGCTATTTCTGAAGTTTGTAATTCAGTATTCTTTGGTACCAGAAAGACTCAAGTAAATGAAAATGAGTAAGAATTTCAAAGTTGTCCTGAACAGGGAGCCCCAAAATATGTCTTGGCCAGGGTCTCAAATTGCTTATGATGGTCTTAAATTGGCTCTGTCTAAATTATGTGCCTAGATGGATAATGAGGACTGGCTGATTCCTACACACACATCCCCCAGCCTTGTAGATAAAGAAATGTAAGGAGGACGGGAAGCAATAATATGTGGTGTAGTACTTTGTAAGTTGAAGACTTAACATATGATGTACATCAGAATCACAGCTTCCCCACTTACATGAAATGTGCTGTCCTGGGCAAATTGCTTAGAATCATTTATTAGGAAATCTATTTAGGAACATTCACAAAGGGTGAGAAGTGTGACAAGAGGGTGCAAGGAAACAGCCAATATGACACACTGACTGGTTTGCAATAATCTGGCTGCAGTGATGGTCAGAAGGTTATGGCGTGCATCTAACTGAATTATTTTAATTTTATAAGACAGTAACACGGAGACAACTGTTTTTACTTTTTCTCCTCACATTTATTGTAAAATAAACTAAGAAGTAGGCAAGCGTTTATGTAGACTTATTTATGCTCGAACAAGGTCTGCCAGCAAGGCTTTCTCATTTTAGGACTGGCACGAGGATTTGGTTTTGCCAAAAGACAAGATGAAGAAGGGTGCCTTGAAGATCTGACAGTCTCACTATGCACTGAGTTTTTAATAAGAATCACAGTAATTAGTCTATGACTCTTTCCAGACCTGGAGCTGAAGGTTTTACATTCTCCAGTGACCTTTGCCATCTTGTTTTTCAGCCATCAGCCTGCATGGCTCTTCATGGAAGAACGTGCGTCACACGATGGATGGCCCCACAGCAGTGATAACGGCATCACGAATCGGGTACACAGGTCACTCGTGGAAAAAGCCATGCAACCAGGGACTGTTGTTGAAGCAGGGAATGAATGGTAACCTTAGAGCTCTGTTTGCCTTCTGGATTTTTCGCTCCTTGGCTCTCAACAGCAACAAGGATGCTGCAGAGGTCGAAGGATTTGACAAAGCTTCAGCGCAGTAATATCTTCCAGGGAGTGTGATGTCACTTCCGCTGCCCCAGACATGTTAGGGGATGGACGGCCATGTCAAGAGTCCCACGCATCGTATAGGAGTTACGTTTATATAGAGCGAATTATTACCACTTCGCTTCCCCTATACGCATCTCACTGTTCATAGGGTCTAATAACCCCTCAATTGTGTCACGACCTTACTTTTTTCGACACTATCTGGGCCTGAAATCACCGAGTTCCTTTCTCTGCACCTCGACCATACGGCGCATAAAAGGATTTCGTGAGATTTCTTGATCAACTCATAGGGTATTTGATGTCATTTCGGTAGTCAGACAAAATATCGAAATTAAAATATCGATATACAATAATATCAATGTTTTAATATCGATGGTATGGTATATCGATGTGCCATAATATCGACAGACAGAATATCGAGATTAAGGTATGTATGTTAGTAATATCGAAATTTTGTTGTTTAGTGTTATGTATTTTATTATGTTGTTTATATGTTTGCTAAATATGTTTAGAAATGTATGTTTGAAAATTAGTAATTATGTTAACATTTTGCGTTTTAGTATTAGAGCGGGTTGTGGGTTTATAGGGGAATAGGGTGGGAAGTAATTTAATAATAATTAAATAATTAATATATTTTTTAATATTTTTAATTAATAATTAATTTGTAATTAATTGAAACTAATTAGTTAATTACATTAATTAGATTTAATGTGGTAATATATTTAATTTAGTGTTATTGTTAATTAATAATTAATTGGTAATTAATTAATATTAATTAGTTAATTAAATTAATTAGATTTAATGTGCTAAGATATATAATTTATTGTTATTGTTAATTAATAATTAATTGGTAATTAATTAATGTTAATTAGTTAATTACATTAATTAGATTTATTGTGCTAATATATTTAATTTAGTGTTATTGTTAATTAATAATTAATTTGTAATGAAATAATATTAAGTAGTAAATTAAATTAATTAGAGTTAATGTGTTAATATTTTTAATTTATTAATTTTTGATATTGTTAATTAATAATTAATTGGTAATTAATAATTATTAAGTGATTAAATGATTTCATTTATTTATGTGTAGTGGGTTGTGTGTTTATAGGGAAACAATAATTACAACGCCACTTTTACAACGCACTACCATTACAATGAAACTTTTACAACGCAAAAACTATTACAACGCATGCATTTACAACGCATGTTTTTACAAAGCAGATACCTTTACAACGCATACCATTACAACGTAAGTATTGGTTAGTATATAATTATATTTAAAATGTTATAGTTTTGGGTTTTTGTGTCAAGGGGTATTTTTAGGGTTCAGGGTCAGTTTTTAGTTTTTGGGTAAAAGGGTATTTTTAGGGTTCAGGGTCAGTTTTTAGTTTTTGGGTAAAGGGGTATTTTTAGGGTTCAGGGTCAGTTTTTAGTTTTTGGGTAAAGGGGTATTTTTAGGGTTCAGGGTCAGTTTTTAGTTTTTGGGTAAAAGGGTATTTTTTAGGGTTCAGGGTCAGTTTTTAGTTTTTGGGTAAAGGGGTATTTTTAGGGTTCAGGGTCAGTTTTTAGTTTTTGGGTAAAGGGGTATTTTTAGGGTTCAGGGTCAGTTTTTGGTTTTTGGGTAAAGGGGTATTTTTAGGGTTCAGGGTCAGTTTTTAGTTTTTTGGTAAAGGGGTATTTTTAGGGTTCAGGGTCAGTTTTGGGTTTTTGGGGTACAGGGGTACAGTGTAAAAATGAAAGTAAAATTAAATTTAAATTAAATTAATTAAATTAAATTAAATTATATTATATTAATTTTAATTAATTTACATATAAAAATTATTATATACTTGCCAATACTTACGTTGTAATGGTGTGCGTTGTAAAAGTATCTGCGTTGTAAAAACATGCGTTAATATTTGTAAAATTATATGTATTTTTAAATTAATTTTAAATTATTATTAATACATTTAAAAAAACGATATTTTTAATTTCGATATTTTTGTACAACGATATTATTTTTTCGATATTTTTGTACTTACCATTATGTAGATATAATTTCGATATTTTTGATTTCGATATTTTTGTGTCGATATTTTTGTATGTAGATATTCTGTCTGTCGATATTATGTCATACATTCGTAATTTCGGGCGATTTCATCATTTTGCTAGTTCGTGGGAGAAAAACTTAAAAAATCTACTTTTCGGTTCTGGAACGTTGTAAAGTTGAGAGATACCATACAAATGGGCTCAGGGTGAGACACAAACGAATATTTACTAGTGAAAATAAACATGCTATGGTAGATTTACAAGAAAGTGATGCATTTGTAGAGATTTGTCACTTTCCCTGCACCACCCTGAGAAACCTTTGCACTGCCATGGATGCACCGTATTTACAATACAGCACGCCATAGTGCAACGATTGACAGAAGCATCAGAAATTCTGACGCATCTATTGGCGCAAAAGTCATGCATTGCTGGAGACATGTAGCAAGCACGACGCAACTCCAGCAATGCATGGGGAGGCCTATCCTCATTCCGTCACGTCACTCTATATGCCTGCTCCAAGCAGGCGTAAGGTTTTGGAGCAGTGGCTTCCTAGAAGTGGCGCAGTGAAATCTTGTAGGATTCACTGTTTCACTTCTGCAAGGCTTTTTTATTTTTAACGTGGGAACGCCCACCCTGCACATATTATACCTGACACAGGTATAATGTGACGCAGGGCTTTACAACGTGATGCATTTCCCTAGATGCTTCACGTTGTAAATGGGCTGCATTTTTACACCGCCACTGTGTCACAAAAGTGACGCAATGGCGGCGCAAAAATGACGCAAGGGGCTTGTAAATCTGCCCAGCAGCTGTATGTTACTAAAAAGTTGTAAAACACCATCAAAAAATCTGCGACAAGGGTAGTAAATGTAGGCAAAGGTTGGTTAGACAGGCCTGGCTTTTCAACAATGCATGTTAAAGCAAAGGGTTTTTGCACAGTCGCTATCGCAATGTTTCTTCCGGAAAAGTAAAGGGGCCAGACACTGTAGGGAAGGCAACAGCAAATCTGTTCTCGCCACTGCGATAACTCAGTGGGTTTGCAGCGCCTGCTGTAGAAATCTCTTTTCTACCTGTGACTCAAAGGTTCGGATCCAGGCAGGCTTGATGGCCAGTCAGCCTTTTACTGTCTATACATTTCATGCTGGCCATGCCAGAACAGTAACATCTTATTTACAGCTTTAAGTTATGTCACGTTAGTCAAGTGACTGACACTTTCTGTGGTGGAAAATGTTACATGGGAATTAGAAACCATGCCCTGTTTGTCTCATTGGAAAGAAAGATCTGATGTCAGATGTCAAGACGACAAGGCTCACCTGTCACTAAAGAGCATAACAAGCCTTGGGCTTTTTCCATCAGCCCAACAGATGATTACATAACACAAAACATATGTCAACACCACCACGCCCACTTCCTCCCGTCCAGCCTCCGTAGTACCAGAAACTGCCAACGCCATCCGCCTTTGGATATAGTACCACTAAACCATACAATCTAGGGGGTAGCTTTTTGTCCGTGAATAATAGGTGCCCCCCCTATTCGTTTTCAGCACCCCAGCTGAGTCCAGTTCATTAACCCCTTCGGGGCTGATGACGAGCTCATCTCGTCATGAGCGTAACCTGCCGTGCGCTCATGACGAGCTGAGCTCGTCATGTAACGCGGTAATTTCAAAATTGTCGCGTACAGCGGGAAAAGCCGCCGCATCGATGCGGTTAAAACAGTTAATAATGAAACAGCAGCATGCATGAACCCACCCAAAATGAACAGGAGAAGGCTTACTGGTAGGTGATGGGCAGGGCCGGCGCTAGGCATGGGCAGCGTGGGCAGCTGCCCAGGGCCCCGTGCCTGCTCGCAGCTGTGGGGCCTCGCACCCTTAAAGAAATCAGAAGTTCTTGGCCCAGGGGACCCTGAGAGTTTATATGTTTTATTTTTTATATCAATCTCCCCTGCTGGCCCGTCTCTGTAGGCTTAATGGCTGCATCTGCATGTTGATGACAGCAATCAGACAGGTAATTTGAGTGCCCTTGCCTGTGAAGTGGCCCTGCCCCTGTATAAAGACAGAATATCTTGCAGGGCACAGAGCAAAAGATAGAGTGGCGACGGCTGCACATCACAATGGAAACTGCTCACCCAGGACAAGCGGAAAGGGAGCAGAGAGGCGAATAAAAGGGGCAAGACAAATGGAATACAGTGGGGGAGGAGCAGATAGGTGTGTGTGCGTCATTGAGACAAGAGGTGCACACAGAGGAGCAGAATCCACATGCAAAAGTGGATGGAGTAGGGTTTAAAGTCTGCTGGGTCACTCAAGTCTTGGACCCGGTAGTAAATTAAAATGGACATTGAAAAGGGGCCCTATATTCATGTCCTTAACTTTGCCTGCAAAAACATTGATCCAGTGTCTGCACAAAGAATGAAAGTTCTGAAAAGCAGATGATGAGACAGGCCCGCTCTCCATTTTTGCCCTCACCCTCAGAGGGAAAAAAACACATTTTAACTCTGCAGCAGTGCCACCCTTTGCTCCCTTTAATGCAACTTCAACGAGACTCGGTATGGTTCTTTCACAGTCTCATCATGTCACAACTGGAGCACTTTCAATATTATATACAAGGAAGTCGTAGATGTTGCTTATTCATCTTATGCAACTACTAACCACTGACAAAGCCAATAGTACTGGCTTGTTGTAGGTGTAACGTTACTTGTAATATTTATCTGGAGGCAATGACAGGTTTTTTCATCCCACCTAAAGCCCTGCTGTCAGGTCAGTATTTGGCCATTGTTTTGGCTAGTTATTAACCTACAGTAGAGCCGTTTTTTACTGTTGAATTTTATTATATTAAAGCATTGCCTGCAACAAACTCAAATCAGTGCATTCTTCCATACCTTATAAAAACTCATACTGCATGTCTTTACAGGTTGAAAACTGCCCTGATTTGCAAACATGGGACACTTTTCTAGCTAACTAACTCCCTAATGGGGGCCCCTTTGATTTTGGTACAGAGGCCTATTTTCTGTCCGAACCTGATGCTGCATGTTAGGCAGGGCCACTGGAATTATGCGATTGTGCGGTCGCGGCGATTTCTGCATAATTATGCATTTGGCGCATTTGTCACATAATCCATCATCTGTTGCCACATAATCCATCAAATGCTGCATAATATTAACAAATAAAATGCTTTCTATCTCAAACGGTTCAAAAGTTACTATAAATGCAGCGACATGTCTTGCCGCATGTGAGAAGGCCCTTTGAAAAGCTGGAATAGTCAATTTTCTGTTCCCACCTCTAAATTTGGGGGTTAAATTGGTACTAATGGGGTGCAACCAGTGCCCAAACAGTGTTACCAAGTTTAAAAATGGCAGAAAAATGAAGTAATACTATTTCAAAATGTGCTGGGTTATGCCGCATATTTGGCCTTTTCTTGCCACATAATTTACTCACCCTGCCACATAATTTAACCCTCTCCTGCCACATAATTCCAGTGGTCTTGCTTTAGGGTAATCCATGGCAGTCATTTTGTTCCTGTTTATATTTCCCATGCTTTACTGAATCTTGCATTCCCCAAGAGTGCTAGAATATTTCCAGCATAGGTTTTGTGTATTTTATTTCACAGTATAATGCTCTTGGATGATACACCCTTTGTACTGAGTCGCCTCCAGGTGTTTATAACAGGCTAAAGTTGAGCACTTAGGAGTTGAGGCTGCAGGCAGTACAACTTTCACACTGTGGGTCAAAAAGGTGTTCAGATTACATGACCATTCAAAATATGGCCTCTCTGCAGAGCACAAAGAGAAATGGTCCTTCATTGCAGTTGTGATTCTATGCAAGTGTGTGTGAAGGAGCTACTTATTGGTCAAAACAACAAGGTGAAAGTAAAAAAAATTTATTGTTGCTACTCATTTAGCTTAAACTGCTAACAACCATTGACAAAACCCAGTTGCGGCCGGTGTGAGTTGGAAGCGGCTGCGTTTTGTCAATGGTTGTTAACTGTTAACTATGGGCCGGGGGGTAATTTTAATTTAAAGGAAAAAAAATAACTTTCTTAGCCAGCCTGATCTGATCCCGCGTCGTATCTGCTTAGGGGCCTCACATGTTCCTATTCTGCCCGGGGCCCCACATATCATAGGACCGGCCCTGGTGATGGGGGCAACATATTCAAACTTTTCTCGAAGGGCGGAAAGAAATGAAAGTGATTTATTTTTTTGCCCGATTAAAATACACTGCAAATCTGGGCATCTTTTCTGGAGTTTTTCAATAGGGTGTTTATATTGTATAATACATTGTTGGAATTGTGCAAGAGTAAAACAGATCACAAATTAACATCAATACAAAAAGAACCAATTATATAGATAGGGACGCAATTGCACCGTAGCCGAGTAAACCTGGATAGTACATAGGGCGGTCTAGGCATGTGTGGCTGGAGTTGGGCAGGCAAGGGGGCCAGAGTCCTTATTTGCTGCCACCTTTAATGTTTATCTATATTTTCAAATTATGAACTCTGGAAAAGAATGCATGTAATCCACAAGGTAATTCACATGGAAAATGATGCTAGACCCAGCCCATGCTAGTAAAAGCTAGACTTCAGTGCTTAATTTTTAAAAGGAAAAAAAAATATGCAGGTGCGCAAAATGTTTCTTAGGAGGCACCGCTCACTTCCATGCATAGTACCACCGGATGTATGTCAGCACAACGCGATCTAAAAGATCGTGGTACTTGGCAGGGCGCGGATTTTGGAATATTATAATTTTATATTCCAACATTAGTCCACGTAACGGTAGGGAAGGTGTTGGAATATAAAATTACAACATTCCTTGCCCAACAGCGCCATCCAGCGCAAGTCGTAGTAACGACTTGCGTTGTTATGGCATCGTTGTAAAAGCACTCCGGTGTAAACACGCGTTGTAAACAATGTTTACTGTACCACCCACTGCCTTTATACGAAAGGCCACGGCTAGACTGCAGCCAGCAAGCGAATCAGCGAGCCTGTTTCATAAAAGGAGAGTTTAGTGAGTGGCGTTCTCTCTTAGAATTTATTTTCCTTGGGGCTCTCCCTATTTGAAGAGCTGTGTTATTCCTTCGTACACTTTACCAAGAGCGGCTCCTCCACTAGGGCGGAGGAGCGTCTCCCCACTTCTTTCTAGCAGTGCGAGAAGCAGAAACATAAAATTATAATTACTACCATTTTATGTTTCTACTTATCGCACTGTGAGAAAGCAGAAGGGTCTGGCTGTGGGCGGGCTGGTGAACGGGGCTGCTCAGCGAGCACGGGTGGGCAGGGAAGGAGTGGTGTGCCCACTCCTAAGGGCGCCATGACTGTTTGGTCGGCCCTCTGGGGCTGCCCAAACCCAGTCGCGGATGGCATTAATCGCGGGAGGGGAGGTTCGGAGTCATGCGGGGAGGGGTGGTGGAGGTAAATTTAATAATTAATTTTTAAAAAACTTACCTGCCCACTGGCCGGGTCCACGTTTTCTTGGCTCCTGCTCTCCTGCCTCTGGCAGGAACAGGAAGCAGGCAGCCTCCCTCCCCTCCCCTAAGCCAATCACCACTCTTCAAAGGCAGAGCTGTGATTGGTGGGGACACCGCCCAGCCAGGAGCTTACGGGGAGGCCACTTTCTCCATGTAGGCTGCATTGCAGCCTGCATGGAGAAAGGGCAGAGTGCGCATGACTGGTTTGGGCGGCCCCAGCGGGCCACATTGTGAGTGGCGGTGCCCGCACGGCCCTCCCCACCTCCCTCCCCACCGCCCTCCCGTGATTTATGCCGGCCGCAACTGCACTTTACCATACAATGGTAATTACAATTGGCATATTTGTGAACTCCCCTCTGTGCACTATGCACAGAGGCCAAGGTTTGGATGAGCATGTAGTAAAAACATCTTTGTGCAACCGTAATTGGCACAGTCAGAGAATTACACTGCCTTCAGTCTCGAATCCTGAACTCTTAGTCGTGCCGTCATGAACACCAGTCCACATCTTGACTTTACTCTACACTTAGAGGCAGCTGCACAGTACACACTGATGTGTTACATTAAAAACATCACAGAAACGAAGTACTCATAAGAAATAGGGGCACATATACCATGCAACATTAAGTGAAATCTGCGGAACGTAACAGTGAATGCATCACTGACTTGAATTACCTTAGGGATTCTTGCAAACACTCTGAAAAAATACATTTTTGTTAAGAACTTATAATACAAGGTCTGGTAGGAGTCTGTTTCTAAGTCTCTTTTCAAATGCTGTCGATCCTCAGCATAAAGCCTCACCTCACACACAGTCTCACAGTCTCACAGTCTCATATTCTCTCTCTCTCTCTCTCTCTCTCTCTCTCTCTCTCTCTCTCTCTCTCTCTCTCTCTCTCTCTCTCTCTCTCTCTCTCTCTCTCTCTCTCTCTCTCCCTTTCTTTCTAGTGGAGAAACGTGGCTCAATGGTTAGAGCGGCAGACCCTGATGCAGAGGTCTGGCCTGGGACCAGGGTTCAATTCCCTCGGCGGCTCTTGGACCCAATTTCTCCGGACCTGATAATTCTCGCCTCGGTGCCTAATCTAATCATGGGTCCCACTCTGTGACTCTGGGCAATAGCTTGCTTAATTTCCACAACGGCCCCAGCAGTGCTTGGATGCCTGGCTTCACCTTGGGGGTGCTCAGGAGTGGACAGGGAAAGCCAGGAAGGGTTCCACTGCGGTATACGTACAGCGCCAGGAGACCCTGAAATGGGGTGACAGTTGCGCTTTACAAATACACATACATTTACATTTACATTTCTCTTTCAGACTCAATAACAGACTTCCTAGTAGAGTTCTGCAAACAAGGCAACACCAGTTTCACACACAACACTAGTGGGCTGTCAGATGACTGAATTTTTTTCAGTAGGCTACCAGCCATGGGAGGGTGTGGTCAGGGACACTCGCCCGGGCGTGGCTCCTCCACTATGGCAGGGGAGCGGTGCCACGCCCCCCATGCCAGCCTCAAAATTCGAAAAATAAAACAATAATAAAAAAAATGTTTATTATCATTTTCTTTTTCTTTCATTGAATGAGGCTTGGGGCCAGTGCAAAGCAGCATGGAGAGTGGTTAGCACTATGATTCAGTGAGCATGCCTGTTTGGCTGGCCGTCTTAGGCCGGCCAAAGCATCATGCGCAGTGAAGCTCTCTTCAATCCCAGCAGCATTGCTGGGTTTGAGACAGAAGTGACTGGCTCGCAATCTCCCTGGGAGCGCAAATCAAGGGCACTCAGGCCAATCCTGAGGCTGCTCTCATCCATGAGAGCAGTGTCAGGATTGCCCACAAGGGAGGCTGGGAACCTGTGCTACAGGAGGAAGAGACGGAAGAGTGGTGTTTCGGAGGGCAAAATGCAGCCGATAAGTTCTTTTTTAAAAACGTTATTTTGTATTGTTTTCTTTGTTCGTCCCCCCAATTTCCTCTCCGCCCCTCTACTCCGATGGCTCACCAGCCACAACTGCAGCCACTGGCACAAATTTACCACTGATTTTAGAAAGGCTAGCAGTTGGATATTGTATGCATATTATTGAATGAAGAGAGAAACAAGTAGTTCTCTTCACCCAGGCCAGCAACACTAGTAGCCACCAACAATAAGCAATCTAGAGAAATGTTCCTGTTTGCTGATGTTGTTTTCTTGGGGTTTGAGACATATTATGACATTATTCACCAGATGGCCCCTTTAGTTGTTACAGCCAGGGCAAGAATCTACATTATACCAAAAAGAAACGGTAATGTCAATGACAAAAATGCAATGCAGAAGTAAGAAAAGTCACTGACACAAGGCCTTCATGACTGAGCAGTTCTAGATAAAGCCTTCTTCATGCCATTGTTGGACTGCCAGATGAATCAGCTTGAAAAGGCAAGTGTGTGGGCTGTTTTTGTACTGTCATGATTCACCGGACCAAAAAAAGCAACAACCCAGATACTGGCCCTTTGAAGCTGGCTCAGCTGCACTGCCAATCCAACACTGCTCATGGCACATTTTAATGCACGGCATGCGTGTCGCTCTGAATGTAGTACAGGAAGGTGGCAACACCACACTACAGATGATGGGGCATCTAAAGAGTGAGGCTGCACGTTATCGCTGCACTGAGGTGAACATGGAAGAGATCATGGACGATATTGATAAGATCCAAAGAGGTATAGGTCGATGGTTTCTTTTGACCTTCTCCTTATAGGATATGGTTAAAATAATAATAACTGAACATCATGCCCGGATTGAATAATGTGACGTCTTTGCCATGCTACCACATCAAATCCCCGCAAATCTAATCCACACGCTGACGACAATATGGAAATATTTTCTGTGGCAGGGCAGAAAACCTACACTTCAATCACCTAAATTATTTGTATCTACAGAATGTGGAGGTCTCATATTACCCCCCCCCCCATCCACAGAGTCTTATTGGCTCTCTTTCCAAATGCTCAGCTCTGGTACCATACGCCAAACTGGGTAAAAATTAGAAAATGTTATATTCGGTAAATATAGAGTTTTGAGATTGGTGGTGTCTGCTCTAGAGCGCAGTCCCTATCCTGTATGCATGGCATACGCACGGCACAAAGTCCACATGAAGCAAAAAATCAACAGCAGACTATACAGAGGGGCACAGCTGTGTGGCAATGGGCAGATTCACATGGGGGATGCAGAACAGTTCTGCCCCGAATTCGAGTCCAAAGGGGTCTCCAAATAGATCATGTAATTAATGGGGACACATTTTAGAAGTTTTCCAAAATACAATCTGATTTTGATCTCCTCCCAAAACAATTTTGTAACTATCAGCATCTGAGAAAAATCCAGGGCATCAGGCTCATAGCCCTCCAAGAATCCTTAATCTTACAATACACCATAACTTGGGGTACTTATAAAGGAGCAGTTTCTGTAATTTATAATACAATGACAGATTTCCATGCCCTATAGTTGGGTAACTGCAGAGATGGTGGTCTTGATGGCTCTCATGTGACTATCCGGATGTAGACTGGTCTGACATATTGCAGTCACAGGATAAAAATCTTCGGGAAGTCCATCTGAAGTTCAGCTATTACAAAATTCTTCATAGTTGGCACTCTTCCCGGCAGCAACTGGGAGATGCGGGCCTTAGTAATAACATTAAATGTTGGACTGTCCTTCCCTAGATTGTGACATAGTATACATATTAAACGATTGCTCAGCACTTCAAGGATGCTGGCAGGAAAAGTGGCACATATTGATGCATTCTTTAGTGATTGATAATTTCCTAAATAACTGGGACAGCACTCCCCTATTACTCCTCTGCATACGCCAAAATTACACCTGGGAGAAGTAGATAGTTTGCAATGGCTAAAATCTGCATATTAAGGCTGTGGAAATGGAACAAATGCCTAACAACTGAGATTATGTCATAGGAAATGTACAGTGTAGCATCATTCGAATAGATTACCTACAGGCTCAATGACCAGAGCAATAAGGGAAAGATCCTTTACGACGCAACTTTTACCACGCAGTGCCTTTACAACGCAGGTTTTTCAACGCAAGTCATTACAACGAATTGCGCTGGGGGGCGCTCTAGGATAGGTAATAGTTTAATTTACTATCCAACACCTTCCCTACTATCCACGGGGACTGGAGTTGGAATAGTAAATTAAACTATTCACTATCCAGCACCCCCCAACGCAAGTCGTTGTAACGACTTGCGTTGAAAAACCTGCGTTGTAAAGGCATGCGTAGTAAAAGCATGCGTTGTAACAACGTACATCCGAGCAATAAGCTTGAAGACATATGGGGCAGTTCTGACCAATCAAGATACTTGATAACACATTCCTGTGGGCTCTACATGAGCCTTGCATGGGCAGGGAGAAACACTCAGAATACTTTATCTCAAGCATGGGGTGTTGAGTGAATTAGGTTTTGATCTACTCCTATTTCCTTTGTTTTATGTTATTTATTCATATTTTTCCTACGTTATTTTCTCTGTTTACTCTTGTTTTTGTGTTGATTTGACTTAATTGCCATATTATTTTCTTACAAGGATTTTGCAGAGGTTGCTGGATTGGCCAGCCACACAAGAAGAAACTTGAGAACTTCTTGAGATTTTAGTGGTTGTGAAGGAAGACTAATGAATGGCAGGAATCTAAGGTAGCAATAGGGACATGGCAACAGTGTATTTGACCTTTTAGTTGCAATGCTCCTCCATTGTTACCACATGATGCAGTTAAGATATTTCAACGAGATGTGACAATGTTGTATGTTTGTTTTCTTGCAATAAAAATTAGTTAACACAAACCGGAGGCGAAGGACCACAGCAATTCCCAAGGGAGGAAACAAGTTGAAAGGGAAACTGGGTTCCAAATCAGGAAAACAAGGATGAGGAAGGACAGAAAGCCTTTTCCAAGGCAAGTTAATTACTTGTTAAAAATGTCACAAGCAGAAGAATTACAAGAGAGACTGTCATGTGAAAGATCCTGTACTAGTTCCATGCATAACAGCGAGTGTTGCAATTGTGGATTATGTGACCCGAGAGGGCCCTGTTTTCCTCAACCTGATAGCAATGGACATTTGAGAAGTTGCCCCTATTGTCTTCAAGCATATCCATCCAAATACCATGGGGCTTATGTTGGAAGCTAGTATCAATGGGAGAAAGGTTCCTGCCCTGAGGGGGTGCTTACAGAACTATGCAAAAGGCTATGGGCTTCCTTAGTGCACAGTCATTTCCCACTGTCACTGGCCCACAAAGTGCCCTTCTCAGAACATTTGGGAATTAGGAAGCCCAAGGATAGGTTGGACTCTATGTTCTACTATGCACAGAGATGTAGAGTGGGTCTGTAGAACCTGCCCCACGTGGCAGCTCACTGTTAAGGAAGGAGGAAAGACCAATGCGTTATTTGCATCACTGGCAGTTGTGTGTGTTGCACTTAAGCTGGTGGGAATTTATAGTGTTGGCCCATTTGACTTCCCATCAGCTTCAGGCAACAGATACATTTTGGATGTGCATCATGCCACCAGGTATCCTGAGGTGGTACCTCTGAGGAGGATGACTGCCATGGTGGTAGTTAGGGCACTCTGAGTAATTTTTAAGGGTTTGGCTTTCCTAAGACAGTTATAACCGACTGCAGAACAAATGTTATCTCCTCATTTATGAGAGAGTTGTGGGCATTTGTTGGTGTGCCTAACGCTTCTCCAAGACTTACCACTCATATATGAATTGGTTGGTGGGGCATTCAGTAAAACCCGTTAGAGCAAGATTGGAACTCTACTGAAGACCCCCTGGAAAAAGTGGGATCTTCTCTTGCCATGTCTCTTATTCACCTACAAGGAATTTGCACAGAACAGGGTAGTGTTAAGCACTTTGAATTTCTGTTTGATCACCCAGTGCGTAGCCACCTCAACTTACTCAGAAAGGGTGGAAAGGGACTTCAGAGTCACTTCATGAGAATGTATTGGACTACGTGATTTGCCTCAGAATGTTGAGATCACAATACATAAGTAAGGTGAAGAAAAACCTTTACGTGAGCCCAGAGCTGATGGAGTGATACGACAGAAAGAAATGCTGACTCCATGCAGGGAAGGGGCGGTCAGGAGGTGTTGGTGCTAAAGTTCATTTATCCTAGAGCTTTCTAAGGCAAGTGGTACAGGTAATACAACGTAGTGCAGAAGGTTTATAAGGTCAATACTTGGTGGACACAGATGCCATGACGGGACCCTGGAAGGTTTTCCATGTGAACCAGCTTACGCCATAAGAGTGGAAAGATCACATTGTGAATGTAATGACATTGCCTAGGGGGTTGAGGAATACAATGTGCCTCTTCATGACGTACTGCATGTTGATGTGAACAATTGTTCTGTGGAGGGGATACTGCTTGTCCCTGAACTAAAACCTGAGTGATGGAGAGACTGTAGAGAGGTACTAGGGCATATAACTATCTCTTCTCATTGACTCCAGTGTTGACATCTGTCCATGTCCATGTAAGTGAAGAGTAAGACTTACCGGACGCCTGAGTCTAGGTGTGCATCAAGGCAAATAGGAACAAGATGTTGGATATGGGAGTGATTGAGCATCCCAGTAGTCCTTGGACCAACCCAGTTGTGCTGGCACTCAAACAAGGACCAATATATTGGTGCTTTTGGGTGGGCTACCAAGACTTCAATGATTCACTAAGACAGATGCTCACCCAATACCTGAAGCTAATGAACTCATGAAGCAGCTGGGTGCTGCTTGCTATTTGAGCATTTTTCGTTAAAGCGTTTATTGGGGTTTTCATAGGATAGGCTCATACAATGCTAACCATAATGTAACCCCTACAACCTTCTACAGAACATCAAAATGATACGTATATACTCTGATAGTGACACTTCAAAATGATTATAAAGCCCGTAGCCTCGGGTATGATATCTCTCTGCAATCTTTGTCCGTGTATTGTAATACCAGATGCCAGGTTTTCAGGAAGTCGTCTTTGATCTGGTCCCTTGACAATCATTCCATTGCAAGAGTGTCCCATACTTTGTTGTACCATATGTTTATAGTCAGCTCTGATGTCTGTCTCCACATTCTAGCAAATGCAATCTTGGCAGTAATCAGCAATTGAGTAACCATGGGCCATTCATTTTTCCATATATTCTCCAAGGGTCGCTGGTTTCATCCCTACCACCAGGCCTCCAGGGTCTAAAGGAATTGGGAAGACTAATATCTCTTTAACTGCTGTCAGAACTTGTTTCCAATATGTTATCAGGCCCAGACATGACCACCAACCATGGATCGGATCTACCTTCCCTTCACGCCCTCTCCAGCA
This sequence comes from Lissotriton helveticus, assembly GCF_964261635.1. Classification (NCBI taxonomy): domain Eukaryota; kingdom Metazoa; phylum Chordata; class Amphibia; order Caudata; family Salamandridae; genus Lissotriton; species Lissotriton helveticus. Next base: position 340,374,165 of record NC_136065.1, read on the forward strand.
GACATTTGTATTTTTTATCTATACCATTTACTTAGTCTTTCTAGAGTTAAGGATCAGAACATCATTCTTTTAAGTTGAGCATCTCTATGTTGGATGGATTTGTTTATTCAGCTTGTGTCTCTCAAATATTAAATCTACTCTTTCTCTGTGAGTTTGACCTGCAGCATACTGTTCCACTTGTCCATGTGTTTTTGGTTTCATGCCTATATAAATTAGAAACTGCACCTTTTGTGCTATTCAATGTTCTGACACATTTTTCAAATTCTGCTAGTTTTCTTGTTGCCGCTGCTTTATTGGAATTGTGGGCCATCCAGTGCCATGGATTCTAAAACCTGGGTCTTTCTGTTTCTACTACTTTATATACCTTTTTACCTCTTACAAATGTTCTGATTTCTCCCTTGTCATATAAATCAGCCAGCATTGTACAACCACCCTCTTGCCAGGTGTCAAAAGATTTTGCCATCAGCGCATGTGTATACTCAGGGTTATTTTGTGTGGGTGCGTATGGTGATGGAAATGTTGTTAAGCAGTATCTATTAACTAGGGAGTTCCATATGATAGACAGGGTGCTGGTTTTATGACTTGCAGAGTCCTTTTGTGAACGAGATTACAGAACAGCCATATTAGTTCTCCCAGTTAACTGCCCTCTACTGCCCAAAGCTTGCTGAAACATCTTTGGAACCATTCACCTATAACTGTGAGCTGCAAGGCATTGTAATAACTTCTTATGTCCGGGAAGTCCAGTCCACCCTTATTCGTTGTTGTCTTAGAGTTGTCGTCGAAATCCTTGCTGGTTTCCCCGCCTCAAAAAGGACAAGAGGATTTCCATGGCCTCGGGACAAACTTTAAGGGGCAGGGCTTGGAAAACATATACCAGCCGAGGCACCACCGACATTTTCAGGGTGTTTATTCTTCCTATTTTAAAATTGTTTTTTTTAGAGTTTTATATAGCGCGAACTAGACCCGAGACATCGGGTACCAAAGTGCTTTACATGAGCACCAGTTTTGTTACAGATGGACACATTCATTTTTTTGTTAGGCACAGGGAGATAAAGTGATTTGCCCAGAATCACAGGATGTTGAGCGTCGTTGCTGAGACTCGAACCCGTACTGATCTGAAAAAGTTGAGGGCACAGGATGATTTTGCAACTAGGCCTCTTTCTGCTCCTCTGTTTGTTCTTTCTATACATCTGGCTTCTTCCTGCACTTTTCTTCGTCTTTGAGGACTTCTGTTGCTTCTTTCTGCATTTCTTTTGCTTCTTTCTGTGCGTTTTTTCATCTTTCTTCACATGTCCTACCTCTGTAGGCATAGTTAGAAACTAGCATTTAAAAAACCTTTGAAATTCACTGAAACAACCATAGATGTCAGAGATGTTATAGTTAGAAATTAGCATTTAAAAAACCTTTGAAATTCACTGAAAAAAACATAGGTTTCAGAGACGTTATAGTTAGAAATTAGCATTTAAAAAACCTTTGAAATTCACTGAAAAAATCATAGGTTTCAGGCATGTTATAGTTAGAAATTAGCATTTAAAAACCTTGGAAATTCACTGAAAAAAACATAGGTTTCAGGGGCGTTATAGTTAGTTGGGCATTTCACTCGTACAAAACCATATAAATTCCTCCATTATAGTTAGTTCTCCTAACTATAACTCACACCCGTGCAATGGACTGCTGATGACGTCACATATCACATCACTCATGACATGGTCAGTGACATCACTGATGACATCTCAAATGACATCACTGATGACATCACTTATGACATCATCCAGTGACTGTGTGTTTCTGTAAAGTTTAAATATGTTTAATATATATAGGGCGTATTGAAAAATGAGTGGATGTATACGTGTCTGAATGGATGATTTAGTAGGTGTGTGACTTACTCTATAAGTGTGTGATTAAACATATCTTACTGAATGCATGGGTTAGTGGCTAAACTGTGTGAATGTCTGTACCCGTCTGTCTGTTGGTGTGTAACCTACTACATGGGTTTGTGAATAGCTACATGAGTGTCTATATGTGTTATTAATTGGTTGTCTGAGTATCTGTATGGGTGCCTGAGTGTTTATGTGGGTGGGGTGTGTGTGACTCTGTGCATAGATGTGTGAGTGGGTGATTCACTGAGTGCATGGTTTCAAGAGTGCATCTGTGATGGACTGTATGGGTGGGCGAGTGTGTGTATGGGTGTATTAGTGAGTGAATGTATATCTCAGTGGTACATGTGTGAGTAACTACATATGTGAAAGGCAGTATATATGTGTGTTGGAGTATGTTAATGGCTATAAGTGAGAGTGTGTGATTCTGAGAGTGGCTGTATGGATGAGTGTGTGCTTGTATCAGTAATTTATAAGAGGAAGAATGTGCTAGTATTTGTATGAGTACTTTAGCTGGTGTGTGTATAACTGTATAGGTGAGTAAATGGCAGTGTGATTAATTATTTGCATGACTGACTAGGTGTGTGAGTACCTCTATGGATGAGTGGTAGTGTGTGAGTGTTTATATAGGTGTATGAGTGCATATGATAGTCCTGTACTGAGTGACCATAAGTATGAGTGACTGTACAGGTGAGTGAGTGGATGTGTGTGTAAACCTAAGAATGAGTGAGTGTGTATGTAGTTATTGCTGTTGGAGTGTCTATGGTTTTGAGAATGGCAGTCTGTAATTTAGAGTGGTGTATCAAAGGTTATATTAGGGTGTGAGAAGATGCATCAATTTATCACATGGATGATGTCATCAGTGATGCGATCAGTGATGTCATTTGAGATGTCATCAGTGATGTCACTCACCATGTCATGAGTGATGTAATATGTGACGTCATCAGCAGTGCATTGCAGGGGCGCGAGTTATAGTTAGCAGAACTAACTATAACGGAGGGATTTCTATGGTTTTGTACTAGTAAAATAGCCAACTAACTATAACGCCCCTGAAACCTATGGTTTTTTAAGTGAATTTCAAAGGTTTTTTAAATGCTAATTTCTAACTATAACATGCCTGAAACCTATGTTTTTTTCAGTGAATATAGATATATATAGACCTCACTGTGTACTACACGTAAGGGCCATTAGGTTTTGTTTATCAAACCTTCAGCTCATTTGTGGGTAACTGGCTCTAAGCAGCGAGGCTTACACAAAGGAACAATAGTAAAGATTCTAAATAGCACCAAAACAATTGAAAAAGAAATAGACAAAACACCAAGGTAATCCGACACCAATATATAAGCTAGATTGTATTTCTATGTTTTTTTATACAACACAGTGAAAAAGATTCACTGCAGGCTTCCCAATATATAGAACTTACAAGGTATAGTAAATCAAATTTTTTCACTCAACTGCAAACAAGCATTGACAAATTCAACAAATTTGACACTTAGAGAATTTTTGTTCACAAAAAAGTTGGGCTAGTTGTGTTTCGGTCACTTAGGGCCTCATTATGAGTTTGGCAGATGGCGCAGAGGCACAATGGGACCTCTCTGCGCCCTGTGTGTTTCCTCACTGCCACACTTTTCATGGTGGTCGCACCCCCATGAAAAGTGTGGTGGTGAGGAAACTATAATATACTTAGCAAACATATTGTGACCTCAAGACCACCACACCACTGCCAGGGATAACTCCCTGATGGTTGTGGTGGTCCCAGGGCAGCCCAACCTCCCTGGTCGTAATAGGGTGGTTGGAAGACAGCCACTGCAGTGACCCCACTAGTCTGGTGGTCTGTGAACCGCTACGCTCGGAATAAGGTCCTAAGAGTCACTTTAGGCCACCAACTCCAGTAGGGAGCCAGTCAGGAGGACCATCAAGATCCTCAGAAAGTTACCTCAACAGTAGAAACAATCCTCAGTACGACGCAGGCACTTTTATCCATTGCAGTGGTTTCCTATGGAAGTGGTCTTGATGCAAGGGATGAAGGACACTAAAGATGCTCAAGGATGCAGTGGAAGCAATGTGGCCAACAGGGGTCTTCCTGCTGCTACTACCCAGTCTGAGAAAGGGGTGAGGCGGTCCTGGTTACAGTGTCAACATCCCTGGAAGTCTTCTCAGTGCTGATAGAAGACCAGTAGCCACAGGGATACCAGACACCTAGTATCGTGGCCATGAGCAAAATCCTTTCACTGGCCATAACTCAGCTTCTGGGTGACCTAGTTGCACTCCAATGACTCTCCCGGTCTCAGCAAACTTGGGTGAAACTTTGAGCGTTGGGTCATGCTCTCTGGGGCTGAACAGCAGTGATCTGAAGATTCTGAGCTACAACTTGCTCCAGCAGGCTTCTCAGCTGTTGTGGCCCTGTGCTGTGAACAGGAGGTCAGCCAACTGGAGTTTCTTGGCTTTGGTTGGGCTCTGGAGACAACATCTCCTCAGGTAGGCACAGTCTCTCTCCTTTGCTACCCACCAAATTCAACAGGTGCAGTCCACGCCGGTGCAGCTTCTCTTTGCTATTTCCATGGTCCAGTAGGGCAGTCCTTCTTCTGTCATACTTCCAGTCCAGATGAGATCTGAGTTCAGGGTGCTGGGATGGCCTATTTATGCTCAGAAAGTGTCCTCAGGGTGGACACCGTCAGTAGCAAATGGTAATTTTGGTTCCTTCCCTTCTGATGACCACTTCATGAGAAGTGTGGCATCTGGCATTCCCAAGATGCACCATACTGCCCACTCCCTGCATGGCAGAACCCATCTCTTGGTGTCCAGAGCTCCCTAGCCCAACCAAGAGGTGTGGCTATCAAGAGGACTACATTCCCCTGGAAAACCAGTTTGACAACTGACTTCCGCTTCTCTGTCCCTAGCGCCAGCCTGCCTCCCTAAATAATAGAGTAGTTCCTCTCCCAAGTGTTTCCCATTTGCCCTTTAAAGGCGACTGCTCCTTTGAAACTCGACTTTTGGGCCAACACCCATGTGTCTTCCTGCAGGATGGAGGTAGCACCACTCCCCTGAGCAGTCCTGTGAAGAAGTCCAATACAAACCCTGGTGCAGTTAGAGGCTGAAGATGTTTATTGCAAGTATCTCAGCATAAACCAACGTCCCATCCATGGATAGAGCCCTCATCCAACTGAACTTAACACATTCTTCAGCCCTACAGTGTTCCACCTACCATATTTCAATTCTCTAGATGACCCTTCTAACACTCTAGGAAATAAAGTAAGATGCCACACATCTTCGCCCCCCAGAAAATTTCAAACAAAACCAATACATGAAATAAAGCAGATAACAAAGGAGGAGGGAAAGAAAACAAAACGTTCAGCACACTAAGCTCTAGTTGTAGTCCCTGAATGAACCACAGTGATTATTTTCAAGTTTAAGCTTCATCATCATTCAATTTAACAGCATTCCAAAATAACTTTACAACTTTAGAAAGAGTTGAAAACTCAGACAAGCCCCGTTTATGAGGAAATTTCACTATTACGGTGTCCCCATCATCACCTTAGTCACAGAAGCAGCATGTCTTACTTCAAAAAGACGCTTCCTCCTCAAGACTTTAACACAATACAATGCATTTATAGAGTGCACAGCTACCTAGCTAGCAATAAGAGCAACCACTAAGTTCCAGGGCAGAAACCAGCTTAAGAGGAGGTTATGATGGAATCAAATAGAAGTGTTATAATCCTTTTCCTGAAAACCGATTTAGATGGGCAGCTTCTCAAGGCCACCGGTAAAGTATTCCACAGTCTGGCTGTCAGATAGAAAAAAGAGCGACCACCTCTTCTGGATTTAGTAATACGCGGGGTTTGAAACAGCATAAGCTCATTAGAACGAAGGGATCGCACCTGGGACGAATATTTGAACCAGGGTCTAAGATATAGAGGACCCCCGGAGTTACAAATCTTGAAGACGAAATTAAGGACCTTAAACTGAATCCTTTTGCTAATCGGCAACCAGTAAAGCTGACGCAAATGATTAGAAATAGGGCACCAAGGAGGAAGTTTCAAGAATCAGTTGGGCTGCAGTGTTCTGAATGCTCTGAAGATGCTGAATAAGAAAGGAAGGAAGCCTGAGATATAGACTATTCGAGTAGTCCAGTTTAGAGGTGATCAAGGTGTGTACAATGGTTTTCTGCTGTTTCAATGGAATAAAATGCAACATATGTCTCAAACATCTGAGAGCCAGAAAACAGGAACTAGATAAAGATTTTATCTGAGTTCAAAAGTAAGTGCAGCATCGAATTTAACCCCCAAGTTTCTGACCATAAGAGATGGGTGAGGAGGATTGCCCATCTTAGATGGCCACTAAAGATTGGAATAGGGTATGGATTTAGAATCAAAGAATAGAATTTCAGTCTTGTCTGAGTTTATTTTCAAGAAGGTGGTATTCATCCATTCTAGTACTGAAATGAGGCATGATTTAAAAGAATTCAATGCTTAAGGAGCATTTTCTTGAAAGGCCAAGAACAGTTGAGTATCGTCAGTGTATGAAACAACTCTAATTCCGAACGACTCCACAATATTGGCCAGGGTGAAATATCTATATATATCTATCTATATATATATCCATATATCTATATATATATATATATATATATATATATATATATATATATATATAGATATATATATTCTTCCCACTCTCCCCACAAAGAAAGATTCGCACTCACGGGTACTTTTGAAGTTGTTATCTTAATTTATTTACGATTCCAGGTTTTGCACAACCAACGCGTTTCAGTGTCTACTGACACCTTGATCACGGTATATATATATATATATATATATATATATATATATATATATATATATATATATATTCACGCTCCAGGTTGTCCACCTTGTGAGTAGCACGCGAGCAGCAGCTTTATTTATGTGTAGGTGAGGACGGGGATCCGCTTGTAGACGGAGAAGTAGATGGAGCTTCGAAACGCGTCGGGCAGATCCATTACGGAGCGGCGTCTACGAGCGGATCCCCGTCCTCACCTACACATAAATAAAGCTGCTGCTCGCGTGCTACTCACAAGGTGGACAACCTGGAGCGTGAATATATATATATATATCCAAATCAATTACAGGTAGCCCAAGTGAAGCAAAACCACTCGAAGTTTGAATAAGCACATTTATTTGCATCCATTTCACTGCTCCTTCAGGCAGCTAACAGAGCCGTCTTCTGACATAAAAGCCTGACGAGTTTCAGGAGTTAATCCTTTCTTCAGAGGCAAATGTTCATGAAGGTTTGAAAGACAGTTTTGGGTCACGTCTAATATCGCTCTCACCTGCCACAGTGGGCGTGGCTATGTCGCACTGCATCCTGTGCTTCGTAGTCCGTTGACCCTCTTACCACAGTGGGGCTGCTCTTCAAACTTTACACTTTGAACCAATGTTTGTTATCCAAGTGGAGTGAAGTACAGCGCTGGAAGCCATCTGTAAGCGCTTTGCAGCAGCGAAATTGTGCTCAAGGTAGCACCACCTGCGTTGGCGCTGTACTTGCCTTCGTTCCCGTGTGTGCAGCCCCTTGTACATAGGCTGCACTGGACCCTCGTCAAAGGTGGGCTTCGCTTCTCGGCTGGGCAAACAGCCGAAATATATCCAAATCAATTGCAGGTAGCCCAAGTGAAGCAAAACCACTCGAAGTTTGAATAAGCACATTTATTTGCATCCATTTCACTGCTCCTTCAGGCAGCTAACAGAGCCGTCTTCTGACATAAAAGCCTGACGCGTTTCAAGAGTTAATCCTTTCTTCAGAGGCAAATGTTCATGAAGGTTTTAAAGACAGTTTTGGGTCACGTCTAATATCGCTCTCACCTGCCACAGTGGGCGTGGCTATGTCGCACTGCATCCTGTGCTTCGTAGTCCGTTGACCAGCCGAAAAGCGAAGCCCACCTTTGACGAGGGTCCAGTGCAGCCTATGTACAAGGGGTTGCACGCACGGGAACGAAGGCAAGTACAGCGCCAACGCAGGTGGTGCTACCTTGAGCACAATTTCGCTGCTGCAAAGTGCTTACAGAAGGCTTCCAGCGCTGTACTTCACTCCACTTGGATAACAAACATTGGTTCAAAGTGTAAGGTTGAAGAGCAGCCCCACTGTGGTAAGAGGGTCAACGGACTACGAAGCACAGGATGCAGTGCGACATAGCCACACCCACTGGGGCAGGTGAGAGCGATATTAGACGTGACCCAAAACTGTCTTTCAAACCTTCATGAACTTTTGCCTCTGAAGAAAGGATTAACTCCTGAAACGCGTCAGGCTTTCATGTCAGAAGACGGCTCTGTTAGCTGCCTGAAGGAGCAGTGAAATGGATGCAAATAAATGTGCTTATTCAAATGTCGAGTGGTTTTGCTTCACTTGGGCTACCTGCAATTGACTTGGATATATATATATATAAATATATATATATATATATATATTTTTTTTTTTTTCCACTCTCTCCCCATTCGAAAAGAGAAACGAGCCGCACTCCAACAGTTACATTTCTTAAAGTTGATTTATTTTCTTTGGCAGTCCTGACGCGTTTCAGTCGCACTCCGACTTTCTTCAGAGGTTTGTCTGCCTCGGCATCTCGTTTACACCAACAAATTAATTTACCCTTTTTAAACCTTTTTACAGCCATCCAATCGGCATTCGTTTAAGGTGCTCCTAAGCATTCTGGAGTTTGTGGTGCATATATATATATTAAAAAGGGTGGGGCTATGAGCCGAACCCTGAGAAACGCCACAATTTAAAGACTTAGCTGCCGAAGTAAAAGGAGGGAGAAAGACCGTCTGAGTGCGGTTGCAAATAAAGGACTTAAACCACAATAACAATAAGATCAATGGGGTCACCCTGTATCCCTCGAAACCTCGGTTAATAGTTATAAAGCTACAAGTGGTTCTGTTGGGTAAGTACCACTGGGTACTGGTTCAGAACCTGATTATTTCTTTCACAATCAGTAGTGATTTTGTACTAGACTTTTATAAATGTACCACACCTCAGTAAGTTTTTATCAAAAATATATTTATATTAAATAATTTGTTCAGTTTTTCTATTTTTCTCGCCAATTGTGTAAACAATTTTCTACAAAAAGATAATACCAATGGGGGCTGCCTGAGAAAGAAAACACAATAACAAATACACAGACAATTCAATGGGTGACGCTTGTGACATATAGTGCAAATGGGTGCCCCTTCAAAAATCAAACAATAAACAAAACAATAACATTAATTCTCCGTACTTTTCAGGTCTTTCACTTTAGCTAGTCCTATTTCTTAAATGAATTGCTATAGTCAGCTAGGACATGAGATGGTAGTACGTTGACGTTTCTACCCTGTATATATATATATGTGTTTGTAGATACATCAAGTAGGGTCTTCTTCAGGACAAAAGACGGAAGTGCGACAACCTATTCAAAGGAAAATGACATTCCTATTAGTATAGTGTGGAATAAAAATGTACAATATGTGAACTGCCAAACTCTTGGGGTACTCACCCTTGGTGGTTGGGAATTCACAAGATTAAATCTATTAACTACTCCGAGCCTGGAAGGAGTTCTTATTCAAGGATCATCTGCAAAATGGTGAGGGTGCCAGTTACTATCTGCATCCCTACATGTGTATAGCTACTACTCAATGCAGTTGCTGCATCTGTTACATGTACTTACCAATCAACCATCTTTTCAAACTTATGCTGTGTACCTGTATTGAGAAGGAAAGACTAATCGGCACATGCATCAAGCTAAATACCGGTCGCAAATGGGCTGATTCGCAGAATCGGCCCCTTTGGTACTGGTATTTGGCCAATTGGGATGCATCAGCCCAAAACCCATTCCCAATATATGTAATCGCAAATTTTGTGATTACCTAAATTGCGAATGCATTTAGGGAATCGCAAATTGAGATTCCCTATTTGGAATACATCAAGCCTTTCCTAAATGCAACGTTGCATTTAGGAAACGCTAATTACCATCAACTGCAAGTTGATGGTAATTTGCAAAAACTTTAAAAAATGCCTAAAAGTGCATTTTCAAAGTGCCATGTGGCACAACAATTTCTGAGCACTCTACAAGGTTCTAATATGGTACAACTGGTTAAGGGACATACCCATTCAGCTGGACATACCCTGGTCCTTATTCTGGCGAACCCCTTATTGATCAAAGTAGTTCAAGCTGTTGATCTTACATGGTCAGATCGTGTCTTAATTCCTTTTGAGATTTTAAGTCCCACCCTGTGTGTTCCACTCTGCACAATCAGGAAAATGTCAAGACCATGGCATAAAGTTAATGGACATGGCAATAAAAGCTTTTCGAGCCATGCATATGGCTTCGTGATATTACTTAAGAGTCTCCTGATAAGTTGCCTTGGCCTCTACATCATAGTTGGTTCTCCAGAATCTCTCCTGCTACTTACTACTGGATTTAAGAAGTTTTAAAGAGTTGGAGAACCAAGGGGCTGAAGGCTTAAGTCTCTAAGTAGAGTACACATTCTTAGGAGGAATACTGTCAATAGCCTTCTCTACCAAAACATTAAAAAGAGCAGCATCTTGCTCTAACACTCTGATCTGATAAACAGAGACAGATTGTAGGGTGTCAGCCAGGAGGAGGTCGTTAACTTTATGCCATGGTCTGGACATTTTCCTGATTATGCAGGGTGGAACACACAGGGTAGGACTTAAAATCTCAAAAGGAATTAAGACATGATCTAACCATGTAAGATCAATAGCTGGAAGTACTTTGATCAATAAGGGGTTCGCCAGAATAAGGAACAGGGTATGGCCAACTGAATGGGTAGGTCCCTTAACCAGTTGTACCATATTAGAACCTTCCAGACTGCTCAGAAATTGTTGTGCCATTTTGTTGTTCATGTCATCTACATGGAGATTAAAATCACCCAGGACCATAAAATTAGCATATAGTGAATAAAGGTGCCCTAGTGTTTCAGAAAGAGTTTGTAACTAAGTAGCTGACCCAGCAGCTGGAAAGTTAATACGCGCACCAGAGACTGAAAAGGTGGCGGATAGGGCAATGGTAAACAACATGCCCTCCATTGTGTCTTTGTTGTTCAGCTTGGAGATAGAGCATGGGATTGATGCACACTATATCATTGCAATCCCACCATCGATTTTATTCTTGCAATCAAGATGTTGGATGGAGAAATCTTGTGGGATGGCTAGGTCAATATCAGGAGCCGAACTGTCCTTAAGCAATGTTTCTGTAAGAAACAGATCATCTCAATAGTTAGCAGCTAACAAGACTTTAATGTCTGGAGAATCCCTACATGATTACTTCTCAAGATTTCCAGGTAAAAATGTGTTTTTCATCCAAAAGGGAAACCTGATTGTGTTAGGCTGTCTGCCTCTGAACAAAACAAAAGGCACGTTGCCGATAACAGAGTAAGGCATGAACCTATACAACCGCACTCTCTCCAAGATGTCCACCCTACCGTCTTTACTGAGGGATTTGGCGATTTGGATAGACTTCTTATAGTACTCTGTCGAATCTCTCTATCATCCAATTGGTTTTGGGATGATACATAGAACATTCCTTGTGATTGATCCCCATTATTGTCAGATAATCCTCCATAACCTTTGAAACAAGTTGTACGCCATTTGCCATCAAAATACACTCAGGCAGGCCTTCTCTACTAAAAATCCAATCCACACAATCTATAACATCCTTGAACTCAATGCCTTGTGTGACTTGAATCTCCGGCCACCTGGACAATGCGTCCATCAAGACAAGAGCATACCATTGACCAGATTTGCTGGTGACTGGACCCAAAATATCAAGTGTCACCTCCTGCCAAACACGCATAGGAGTCTCTCTTATGACCATAGGTTGTACTCTGGTCTTAAACACCTTATAACTAGCAGATTAGGCTCTATGCAATGCCTCATCAGGAGCTCAACTTGTAAATCAATACCTGGCCACCAAAAATGCAGACTAATTATTTCTTTGGTATTAAAAAAAACCTTGGTGGTGCTGGTGCGCTAAATTAATTATTTTTTCCTTTGATAGTTCCAGGGGAAACTAATTTTAAGCTCCTTCAGAGCAAACCATTGTTGACCGATTATTCATCTCACACACTCTAAAACTTATGAACCTCCTCACCCAATTTGTTCCTTTTTCACCAGCCACTTGTAACCATTTCGACCACACTACACAGATCTGTATCAGACTTCATTGTGTCTTTCCACTCCTTTTAGCTGATCACACTATCAGTAACCTATCAGACCGTATAATCATCCAACTCCCACTGGCCAACCATGCCTCCATTCCTTGCATCCGTTGAAGCTTTCACCAGATAAGAAAGGCAATCAGCCCCCCTGTTCTATATGCCTGGTACATACTCTACCTCAAAGCTATGGTCTTGTAGGCCTACCCCCATCTGCAAATCATCGATGAAATGGCATCTAAACCTTTCTTGCTGAAAACATGTTTTAAGGGTTTGTCGTTTAACTTGACCACAAATCACTTCCCCAGAGAAACTTCTTTAATTTCTTAATGGTCCAATATATGCACAAGGCCTCCTTTTCTATGACAGAGTATCTTACTTCAAGGCCAACCACCACCCGGGACAAAACCATGATAGTTATTTTCTTACCATCCCTAACTTGCTTAAGGACGGCCCCTAGACCTTTTGCACTTGTATCGGTAATGACAATGACCCACCATTAAGTGTCGAAGCTTTGTAACAAAGGTGCTCCATTAAGTGCACTCTTGATGGACAAAAACTCAGACTCACACTGAGTTGACCAGCCAAAGCTCGCCCCCTTCATTGAGAGAGCCTGCAAACCAAAAGTACGGCTAGCAAACCCCGGTATGAACTTATTATAGTACACCGCCATACCCAGAATGGTGGTCAAGTCATCCTTGCTCTGCGGCACAGGCAGATTCTCGATCGTCTTTACCAAATTCTCTCTAGGCTTCACACCGTCCTTGCTTAAACTATGACCCAAATACTGAATCTCCAACAGATTGAACTTACATTTGTTCTTTCATAGGGCGAGATACCTAACTTGGAATCTCTCCAAAACAGACCTCAACCTGTCATCATGCTCTGTTTGGAAGGAGCCATAAACTAGAACTAGACTATTGCCTCCTGTTCTCAGAGTCATTAGCACATCTCCTCAGAACTGCAGAAAGCTGTCTGCAGGCCAGACCCAGTAAATATGCTCTGGAAATCATGGGCAGTAAAGTGGCAAGTTCTAAAGTTGCACTTGGCCCACCAGTGGCATTAATTTCGATTTAACCAATACATTTTGTTTAATGCACTGATTCTTTTGATAACTTACGGTACCAACATAAGTAGTCCCAATCAGAAGTTAGCAGGGCTGAGATGTCAGTGTTTAACTCTGTACTTGTTAATGGGGCTACTAGCCTTTCTACAGTAAGAATGACAATTTTGGGTTTTTACTGGTGGAAAATGTAAAAGTGCATGTTTTACTATTTTTATTAAAGGCACCCTGATTTAGGGCTTGTTAGCCATACCTTAGGGTGGACTTATATATATTAAAAAGGGAGGATTTGGCTTTGCCATTAACTTAACTGGCAAAGTTGAGTTACCAGTTTTAAACTGCTTTTCCAGTTTGCAGTGGCAGACTGGGAGTCATGTTTTACCTTGTCGTATTCGTGGGGCACACCTGGTGCTTCTGTCCGCGAGAGGCACCTCAACTTACAGGCCCTAGGTGCCCCTGGTACCACATACTTGAGACTTACAAGTAAGTTGAGCTATGCCCATTAGGGAAAGCCAATTAAACATATACCATTTTAAGGGCCAGAACACATGCATGGAGTACTATTTAGCAGGGCTCAGGGCATTTAGAGCCATTAAACCAGTACCTAGTAATGGGGGCAAAAAGTGGGAGTACATCTGCCAAAAGCCTGTTTCCTTAAGATAGATAGATAGATAGATAGATAGATAGATAGATAGATAGATAGATAGATAGATAGATAGATAGATAGATAGATAGATAGACGGATGGATGGATGGATGGATAGATACGCTCAGACTATATTTAGTGCGGTAATTGCAAACACAACAGTGATGGACAGAATGTGGATCAATGTCACACATTCACCCCAGTCAAAAGATCTGGGCCCAAATCCATCGTTTTTCCACTCCACACCACCCTGGGTTAGACAATGGCGATATGCAAATCAGCGCTGACCCTGTGCCCCATGGGAACAGTCCAGTCCGAACTACAAAAGCCATGTCCTTCCCAGAACGGAAACAAGCATCCGAGGACCGGCCCGGTTTCGAGGTAACACCTCTCATCAGCCCGGCTAGCTTGACTCCAGTGGTGTGGAGTGCCTGGGACTCACGTCTGAGCATCCCCAGTACACTTAGAGCGGTAATTGCAAACACAACAGTGATGGACAGAATGTGGATCAATGTCACACATTCACCCCAGTCAAAAGATCTGGGCCTATATTTAGTAGCATTGTTGAGTGTGAAAAGGGGTCATGACGCATGAGAAGTGGAACAGATTTCATATTACAATTGTTTACACTTGGAGACAACCCTCTTATGGCTTTTATGCTCAAGAGGCTTCTTCAATGTGATTTTGACTTAAAGTACAATTGTAACCTCTTCCATCCTGGTGTTGTTAATTATCTTTTCAAGCACCAATAAATATGTAAATATTACGTAATGGTTTTACAAACCATGGCATGAGCTTGTTCTATAGAAAACCATGCATAATTTGTCATACACTAATTTTGGAATCCTTTGGTGCAATGCCTATCTGAGGTGAAGCACTGGGGGCATTACCCCCACCATCACAGAGCAATGCCTTTATTTTTGGGAAAAAAACGGCATAGGCAATTACTGGACACGAAGTATGACTGGGGCAATTTAGTGTACCAATTGATGCAATTGCCATATATTTTTTTTGGGGGGGATACTTTGATAATCAATTTTATTGAAGTTTCAAACAAGAAGGAATTCATTCGTAACAAGCCACATATTCCCTTAAACCACTCCCGATTCTCACCCATGACATCACCATATAAAGTAACATAAAGACATCGAGTCAGTAGTATCCCCTGGACATAGCGTGGTAGCAGAATCAGCACGGCGGGAGTACACCAAACCATTTGCCCCATATTTTAGTAAATAGGTCAGGGTAGCCTCGAGCTTCAAAAACGGATTCTTCCTGAGTTCCACACCAGTCCACTCCTCTCCTCCATTTCGACAGGGTAGGTGCCGCCGTCTGGGGCCATTTGGCTGCAATGTCCCGTTTCGCCACTGCCAGCGCCGTGCCTAATAAGCGCTCATCGGCGCGGGAGCCATCCAGACCATCAAACACACCGAGGAGCAAGTGTCTCGGATCGTGGGGGACCACCCATCCCAACACCCCCGTCATCTCCCTCTCCACCCCCCTCCAGAACGATTCCAGAGCCGGACACAATCATACCATGTGGAAGAAATCGGCTGGAGTACCAGCACAGCGAGCACAGGCCGGGGAGGGTCGTGCCCCAGCACGGAAGACACGAACCGGCGTCAAATAAGCCATATGAAGGAAGTAAAGCTGGACTAGGCGCAGCTTCGAGGATGTAGTCAAGGTCCTCGGCGCCATAAGGGCATCACGCCAGTCAGCCTCGTCCTTGGGGCCCACCCATTCCTCCCATCGCTCTCTAAGGTGATCAAGGATGCGGGGGAGTTATTGACTAGGGCCCGGTATATCCTGGAAATCCCTCGCCTCCCCAGATTTCCCATCATGACCTGGGCCTCCAGGGGACTGAACTCCGGAAGGGAAGTGGGCTGAGCGTGACGGAGTTGCAAGTATTTATAGTGCTGGGAGTGAGAGAGTGAATGTCGCTGTTGTAAATCAGCGAAGGATCGTATGTGGCTTCCCCCCCACACGTCTCCAAGCAGGGATATCCCCACCAGGTCCCAGCGTCGGAACCCCTCCAGGGCAGCAGCCTCACGTAGCCAGGTGCCGCACCAAAGGGGCGTCTGCCTCGACAGTTTCCGGTCCCAACGCACCAGGCGTAGCGCAGCACGCCAAGCCATAAGGACCGACCTAGTGATGGGAGGTATATCCCGAGGCACTGGGGAGCCATATAAGAAGCCCTGCAGGCGCGCAAAGTCAAGGACGGTGAGTTCCACCCGATAGGCAGGGTCAGACCATCCACCCGCAAACCAATCGTGGATCACGATAAGCTTGGTGGCTAGGTAGTAGGCATAAATGTTGAACACGCCCATACCACCATCAAAGGGGGGAATGCGAAAATGGGAGAGGGATAACCGGGAACGTCCCCTTCCCCATAAGAAACGAATCAGCAAGCTGTCCAGTTCTCGGAGCAAGCCGCTTGTAAGGGGGGTTGAGATATTTTGTAGGATGTAAAGGAAGCGGGGGAGGATCATCATTTTAAACAGGGCACTACTTCCCAGCGGATTCAGGGGAAGGTAGTGCCAATTCCGGAGATCAGTTTTCATCCGGGTAACTAGAGGGGCGATATTAAGGGACCACTCCAGCTCAGGCAGGAGGGTTATCCACACACCCAGATACTTGAATGACAATTTCCGAAGGGGGATCACCGCCTGCCAGTCGAAGCAGGCCTGGGAGGGATGGAGTGGGACCAGGGTGGAATTTGCTGGATTGAGGCGGAGGCCAGAGATCCGCTCAAAGGCTGTAAGGGCCCTCAGAGATCTGGGACCAGAGCATTCCGGGTCAGCCAAGTAGAGCAGCACGTCATCCGCATATAAGGCGATTTTGTCCACTTGGCTCTGGTCCCACTGCCATCCCCGAATCAGGGGGTCTTGCTGTATGAGCACCGCCAAGGGCTCCATCACCAACGTGAAGAGGAGCGGGGAAAGAGGGCATCCCTGGCGGGTACCCCTCCGGATTGGGAACGGGTCAGAGAGCCTGCCATTGATGAGCACCTGGGCTCTGGGGCCGCTGTAAAGGACCCGGATCAGGTGGCGGAAGGGGAGGCCAAAGATCATCCTCTCCAAGACGTCTCCCAGGTACCCCCAGTCCACCGTATCAAACGCCTTCTCAAAGTCTAGAAGAAGAATGGCCAGATAGGGGGGAAGCCGGTGGCGATGGGCCAGGGCGATGTGTAGACGATGAATACAGTGTTGGGTGCCTCTGCCCGGCATAAAGCCGCACTGATCAGGAAGGACCAGCTCAGGCAGGAGAGGACGGAGTCTCTGGGCGATGGCGGTAGCGAAGATCTTGATTATGGCGTTGATCAAGGAGATAGGCCTAAAGGCGGAGCAATCCAGAGAAGGTGGGTGCGACTTCGGGATGACCACAATGGTCGCCACGTCTGACTCAGCCGGAAAGGACCCATCCTCCACCACTTGCCGGAACAGCTCCATCAGTTGGGGTACCAGATCATCCCGGAACGTGGAATAGTATTCCGGGGGGAAGCCATCCGGCCCAGGCGTTTTACCGGAATGCAAGAGGGCAATGGCCCCATGGATCTCCTCTGAGGTTAGTGGGCCGTCGAGGGTGGCCGCTGTCTCCTCAGGGAGGCTAGGCAGGGTTACTCCGTACTCCGCCAACAGGTCTGCAAGGGAGGCATTGGGGGGGTGAGCGGCGTAGAGGGACTCGTAGTAGTGCGAGAAAGTTTGCGCAATGGCCTGGGACGCCACGTGGCAAGACCCATCAGCTGCACAGATCTCAGGAATAATACGGTGGGCGCTGGGATAGGAGATCAAGTTGTGAAGCAGTTTCCCGTTTTTATCGCCCCATCCATATATACGGGCAACTGAGGATCGCCAGAGCACTAGGGCGGATTCCAAGGAGACCCGCCGAATCTCATCACGAACCAGGGCCAGTTGCTTGGAAGAGTCCGTGCCGTCAGCCTCCGACTGGTCTCACTCTAGGCGGAGGGCCCGGCCTCCAACTGAGCCAGATGGGCGGACTGGGCCGCACGCTTGGCATGGACAAGACCCCTGGCGACCCCTCGAAGGACTGCCTTGCCGGCTTCCCAGAGCATCCCCTGTGAGGGGACCGACCCCACGTTGGTGGAGAAATAACGGCGAAGTTCTTGGCCAAGAGATTCCACCAGGTCGGAGTCCTGCAGGTACCACGCGTTGAGGCGCCAAGTAGTCCTTGGGCCAGCAAACATGGACCCGATATGAACAGAGACAGGGGAGTGTTCCGAGATCCCCCGAGCGAGGATTTCGGCTCCAGACACCAGCTGACAGTCAGTGGCAGGCATCAGGATCAAATCTATCCGCGAGTGGTTCCGGTGAGCGGCAGACGTATGGGTATATCGGGTCTGTCGGCGGTTCCACACCCTCCAGACATCACATAATCCAAGCGCCGAGGTCCATCCCATAAGATAATCCGCTGAGGCGCGCCGCTGCGCCGAAGGGGGGCCAGAGACATCCTTGAGAGGTTGGAGGACCGCTTTGAAATCGCCTCCGACAATTGTCAGGCCCTGGGGAAGGGAGGAGATCACCCGTGGGAGGCGTTGGAGGGTGGGGGACAGGAGGGCCGGGGGCACGTAGATGGATAGGAGGTTCAGGGGGCTGCCCTCAACCAGGCCCGATACCGCCACGTAGGTGCCCTGCGTATCGGTGACTACACGGGTTACAGTGAATGGAAGCCCCCGTCGTAAAAGAACGCCCACCCCCCTGGAACCCCTGACAAAGCCGGAGTGCCAGACCCGGTCAAACCCGTAGCGCGCTAGGAATTGACACTGGGAACCCAGGAGATGGGTTTCTTGAAGAAGCAAGGCATCCGGCATATGGCGACGGGCTACCCGCAGCACCGCCGTTCGGTTGATGCGTTCGAGAAGGCCGTTCACGTTCCAGGAAAGGATGTGGAGCGGTGCATTAGAGATGTAAGGCATGGTGAGGGGCATGATCTGGCGGAAGACGGATGGGATTGAGGGGTCTCCCCACAGCCGGGGGGAAGATCCAGAGAGGGTCAGGACTCCGGGCCTCAGGTGAGGGTGTACGCAGCTGGTGTTAAGTACAGCAGAACTCACTGGCACATTGAGCCTTGTCCCCTCCATCCGGGCATAATGCGGGGGAACTCAAACACAAACAGATCAGGGCAGAGTCATCCTCAATCAGGAAGCAGAGTCACCCTCGGAGCCTCGGAGCAACGGGCTCCTGGAGAGGTCGGTGTCAGAGAAGACTCGCCTCAGGGTGTCAGCTGATTCAGGGGCCGTGCGCAGATCAACCAGAGGCGGTGCCGGGGAGGTTGGTTCAAGATCACGTCAGCGGAGGTCTGCTGGACTGCCGGATCTGGCGAGCGGGAGGTCCCTGCACCGCACACCCTCCTCCTGCGGGAACGAGTTCTATGCCGCCTGGGCCTAGGTGCAGTACTGCCCGGGCGGTCCAAGGCCACTGAGGGCGGGGACTGGGTCGGTCGCCGCTGGAGGGGCCTCTCTTCCGTGACCCAGGTCCACGCCGCTTGCGGAGAATCAAAGAAGAGAGATCATCCCTGGAAGAGGACCTTGAGCCGGGCTGGGAAGAGGAGTCCATATCGGAGATTCATCGCTCTAAGCTTCTGCTTCACCTCCTCATAAGACCGACGCTGAGACTGGACCTCTCTGGAATAATCTGGAAAAATCATGATCCTTGAATCCTGATGGTGCAGTTGACCCAACTCCCGAGCAGATCTCAAGATGGCATCCCGATCCCGGAAGTTGAGAACGCGGAGGATAAAGGGTCGGGCGGGGGCCCCCGGTGGCGGTTTGGGGGCCAAGGAGCGGTGAGCCCGTTCAATTGCGAACCATGGGGAGAGCTTGTCCTTTGGCATCCAGGTACGGATCCATTCCTCCAGGAAAGTGGCCGCATCAGCTCGCTCAACTCCCTCCGGGAACCCTATGAGGCAAAGATTGTTCCGGCGTGCTCTATTTTCAGCGTCCTCGGCTCGATGGTGAAGCTCCGCGGTCTGCGACTGGAGGCGAGCCACTTGAGTCTTGATAGTGGAGAGATCATCCTCTACCGTGGAGATCCGAGATTCCGCTTCAGTGTGGCGCTCCGTAGCCTTATGAAGATCCTGGCGTATGAGGGACACATCTATTTTCACCTCACCTATCTTGGCTTCGACTGACGTCTGTGAGGCCGAGAGCGCCTGAAGGATGGTTTCCAGGTCTCCGCCAGCTGGGCCAGAGCCGGGCCCTCTGTCCGCACCCCTCCCCCGATCCGTCTTGGCAAATTTGTCCAGGGTTGTTTGAGCTGTGGGCACGGAGAGCGCAGGCGCTCGTGGCTTCCCCATGGCATAGAAAGTCTCCGATTCCAGAGCCACAGAGCCGATATAGGGACAGGCGCCTAAGTCTCCCGGCACCTCAGGTAGAGAAGCCACAGTTCACCGCCACATACAGTCCGCCTCACCTCGGAGACAGGATATGAGACTTCAGAAAGCAGCCGTGAGCAGCATCGGCCGATGTCAGGTCCCGCAGGACCCTAAGGTAGGTCCAAGTCCTCCAGGGGGCCTCCACGAGGGTAGACTACAAGGCAGGCCACACAGAGAAGCGATACGTCAAGCTGCGCTCCTCAGATCTCGGCAGGCGGGGGAGAGAAGGGCACCGTCTCCAAGGCATCACACCATCAGCCGACCAGACCAGCAGGCTCCCACCTCACAGTCTCCAGGTCCGTAAATGTAAACACTCCTAGTCCTCGTCAGAGGGACCTCACGGGCAGCGCCCCAACCACCCCAGACGGGTGACAGGCCGGGTGCAGGGTGCGTCAGAGGCCACACGTGGCGCAGCTCCAGAGCCCCCAGGAGACAGCCAGCGCAGCAAAACTCCCTCGTGGGTAGGAGGCAGTCGAGAAGCCACCCCAACAGGTGACGTGGTAAGGGGTAGGAGGGGACAGCCGGACTCCCCCGTCTCCCCCCGCCGCCGGAGGCAATTCAAGGCAGCGGCCGGGGTGGTGTTGTCCAGGTGCCACACTCGACAGGGCCCACCCGGGATCCTGGCACACAGGGGAGGCGATACGGCGTCACTCACCGGCTGAAGGCCCTCGTGTGACAAGGCAAGTGATGTATGGGTTCCGGGGCAGCCAACTCACGGGCGGGCACGGCCTCAGTCAAGCGCATGTCTTATCACAGCTGCGCCCCTCCCGTCGTGGATCCGAGCACCCCCGCAGGCCGCACACCCGGGGAGTATGTCACAGCCCGGAATTGGGCCAGGAGGCCGCTACAACAGTACCGGCCCCGGTGGCAGAGCGGGCGGGGTTCGGGCTCCCCCAGACAGCTCAGGTCCAATCATGCCATCAGCACAGGGCCCATGTAGGGCCTTGCCGGCCGCACAACTGCAGGTGTACTTCCAAGGGAGGCAGGCGGCAGATCAGCGCGCTCGGCAGGCCGGGGCACGTCTGGGGGCCGCCATCTTGGTGCAGGGTCCCGATCTCACACCCTTCGCGGCAGGATCCAAGGAGGGGGGAACACAGGTCAAATACCCGTCCCCACCTCAGTCCCCGCAGTCTCCCGGTAGCCTCCCTCTAACACAGGGAGGCAGAGGAAGTCGCCACAGGGTTTTCAAGGAGAGAGCAGCTTTCAGTTACAGGTCGCAAGGGGCTGCCATCTTGGTACAGTGTCCCGGCCCTTCACTCCCGCGGCAGGCACCAAGAGTGGGGGCACTGACCCGGTCCCAGTCACACCAGCAATCCTTCCGGTCTCCAGGCAGCCTCCCACTATGGCGAGGGGGCGAAGGAGGACACCGCAGGTTGTCCGTGGAGGGAGCAGCCGCCAGTCAGAGGATCGCGCAGGGAGCCGCCATCTTGCCCCCACGTCGAGCCTCCAGGCCAGGGAGGGCTCCACGAGCCCCAGCGACAATCAGGAGCATCCAGCAACACAGGAATGGATAGCGCAGAGGTCGGTGGACATAGGCAGCTCAGGTAATGCGTTGGATGGGCACCACAGCAGCAGGATCAAGGTGGATGACGGATGGGGGGTCCAGAGCACTCCTAAAGTGCGACCGCCATCTTGATGCCTTGGCCACGCCCCCCGCAATTGTTATATTTAACCCTTTCCATACGTTGGACGGCCGTCCGATGTCACAGTAGGCGTGTGCGGAGGATGGCCGGAGGCCGGAGGCTGTCTGAACTCCGCCCACTCATTATTTCACCTGCACCGCGGAGGAATTCGCGCCGCGGTCAACGGGTTAAACTTCATAATATGTTGTTTTGAAAAAAGGCAGCAGGTGCCTTCTAGGTCTCTTACAAGAAAACATGCCAGTTGGAGGTGGTTGATTTCCTAACACTTCCAAATTGTGGCACTACCTGATGTTCATTGGTTTTCACTGATTTTATTTATTATGGTACCGCTCACCACCTCCTGGGTGCAGCACAGGTGGATCATTTCAGGGGGAAGTTCAGCAGAAGTGCTGCCTTGAAGTTCATGGTACTTATTTACAAGGCCCTTGCGCCACCGGTACCTCACTTTAAAAATGGGAAAAAGTGACGTACCGGTGGCACAAGGGGCTTGTAAATAAGCCCCCATATCTCTTGGTGAAAATATCCCTAGACTACAGATTAGCATAGTTTGGCAGCAGAATACTGGAGTCCCTGAACTCTGAGGAAACATTACCAAACCATACATCTATTTATTTTGCAAACTTTGAGACATTGATTGAAAATCAATAGACGACTCCAGCCGTGATTTATTGTCTTGAAGATTGTGAAGGAATGTTAATTTTAGGAATTGTTAAAATGGTGACTCTACCCTTTACCACCCCTAAAGCTTGAACATATATGTGGTAAAGATCGGGTTCCCCTGTATATCCTTCATGTTAATACGTGGCATGCATAGGTTTTCATTGGGATCAGTGGTTGCCTATATGTGCAGAAAGCGGGCCTGGTGGCAATTTGATAAGAAATTAAGCAGAATTAGGGGATTGTGACTCTTGTCTTTTAGTGTAGAAGCAGTGTCCCATAAGGGATAGTTCTGGTGTCTGGAGCCTGCCCTCTGGGTAAACTGAGAGGATAGCATGACTATGTGAATGCTGTACAATAAATGTATGTTTAACCTGAAGCACATCCCTGCTATCCAAAGCAGGAACCTCTATGATCGGTTTCTCACCTTGAAAACAGATGTAGCATTTGCTGGAAAGCTATTTATGGAGAGGCAGTACAGCGGAACAACATCACTTTCCTTGTATAGGTATTGCATCACTATGCTGTGTTTTTGCAACTAGTGTAGTTTGGTAAGAAGATACTTGTGAACCCATACTCTGCTGTTAAACTAAACCAAGGCTTGTCAAATGCAACAAACCTCTTAGCTTAATAGGTTTCAAATACAAACATATACAGCGGAAGGAAAATACACTTTTTTTGTGAACAAAGTGTTCCAATTTTTCAATAACAAGCGTGAACATCACACATTTTTCTAATAATTAGTATAGGCACAAAGTAACCACCATAACAGAGAATGTGGTAATTCTCCCAGAAGGCGTTCAGAAGAAATTAGCAACATGTTATGCATTTTATTTGACACATTGCCCAGCCGAGATTTAACACTGATATTTTTAGTGGTTTTGACACTGTGGCGGGTATTTACAATAGAGTTTGGGAGCGTGGTGTGAATCCACAATTAGTAACGCCATGCTCCGACTTTTGTAAATGCAGCGATGCGCCGTATTTACAAACATATGGCACACCCCTGCGTTTCCCCTAGCGCTGGTGCTAATAAAGCTGCCTAGCGCCAGCGCATGGATACTTGCGCCATGTTTGAATGGTGCCTGAGCAGCAGGGATGATTGTTTATGTGCAATAAGGGAGACTTTCCTCCACATAAACAATCTTTTAAGGCGGTTTGCTGTTTCTATGTGTGCTGCAGAATGTAACACACATAGAGAGAGCAAAATACAAGGAGAAATTAATAATTTCTCCACGTATCGCCAGTCTAAGACTAGGTATTCCCTGCTCTTGGTTTTTGGCGCTGTCCCATCCTTGTAAATATGGGACAGCATCAAAATACAATGGGTGTTGCTGCGGAACGCCCACTGCAACACCCATTACACGCCCCTTTCATGCTAAGTGACGCGTGAAATGTGGCATTATTTGCAATACCGCATTAAGCCACGTTAAGTGGCTTAAAGCCGCATTGTAAATAATGAAAAGGGGATATACGGCCAGATTCATCAATGTCTCGTTTTGTGAGTCCTTAATAGCGATTATTAAGGAATCGCTATTAAAGACTCGCAAAATGGGATTCATGTAGAAATCGCAAAAAAAATAGCGATTCCTACAGCTTCCTTATTTGCGATTAGCAAATTGCTAATCGCAAATAAGAAAATAACTCCCCATAGGCCCATAGGAATGAATGAGGAGTCATTCCTTATTTGCGATTAGCAATTTGCTAATCGCAAATAAGGAAGCTGTAGGAATCAGGCCCATAGGAATGAATGGGGAGTTATTCCTTATTTGCGATTAGCAATTTGCTAATCGCAAATAGGGATGCGATTTCAAGGGTGCCAGGGGTGTCCAAAGGACACCCTGTAGCACCCCTGAAATTAAAATGTAGACTGATGTTGCGCACACAAATGTCCAAAGGACATGTGTGTGTGTAACATACAACTTAGAAAAATGCACTAAAGTGCATTTTTCTAAGTTTTCGCTCTTTACCACGAAGTCAGACTTCACGGTAAATAGCGGCCAAAAATTGCGAATTCGCAAATCTGAAATGGTTCATGAATTGCATTTAAGGAATATCAAATAGAGATTCCTTAAATGCGATTCCTCGCAATATAGCGATTTCGCATTTTGCGATTTCGCATTTTGCGATTTTTGCATTTGGGATGATGAATCCCAAATGCAAAAATTGCGCTCGCAAAGGGCCAGATTCTCAGATTCTGGCCCTTTGCGAGCCGGATTTCCTTTCATGAATCTGGCTGTAAGTCAGCAGAACGTCACTAAAAGTAATGTTCTGGTGGCGAAATCCACTTGTAAATACGCCCTGTGTGTGCTGTGGGTCTTAGAAGAGAATTGAAAACTGATTGTTGTAAGGAATGTTATTACAAAGCACTATTTCTGTTTCTTTTGGAGTGGCGTCCTCACAGGAGAAACACCAGCTCTTCAGGTTTGGTGGCTTCCTGCTTGGATGTAACTCAATTATGCATTCCACTGGAGTACTGCTAAATAAGGAGTGCTAACAGCAACAATGTTACTTTTAAGATAGCGCAGATTAATGACAGACCAATTAACAAGTTGTAATATTGACAATGAGTGGTATTCAGTCTATTGCAGGATGATTGAAAAATCAGGGCTCAAACCTGTCACGTGCCAGACACACACCCCAACCCGGTGTGTTAACCCACTAAGATTCGTTTTTGAGACCTGTGCATAAGTGCAGCCGCTGACATGCATATGTTGCAATGTCCCGATGAGGAGAATGTAAATATACATTCGATCAACAATCGGACAGGAGCGTCTTTCTGGACATGCAATTATACATACCTAATGAGCATGTTACCGTGCCACAGAAAGAATAGTCCAGGAATTGGTAAAAAGGGCCATCATTTTGAATTAATTGAAGGGGGGCGGGGAAGGGCTCAAGCCCTACTCCTCGCTGACCCAGGTCTGATGAGAAACGAAATTGTTTTTTAGTTTTTTTTTCAGGCAGAGATTGCAAGGCCCCTTCTGAGAGGGGGTGGGACCCCCAACTAGTTTCATCTGCACAGAGCTGTTCATCTGAGAGGGGAAAGGGGCTCGGACAGAGGACGGGTGCAGCTCAGAAGACCCAAGCCAAGCCAACACCTATATGTTACATGTTTCATGTTATATATGTATAACAAGCGTTGAGCCAACAAAGTCAGTCCACCATCATGTATACAAGTAGGATCAACAAAGGAGGACTTGTAATAACCGCCCAATGAAGGAGAACAACGCATAGGACACTCACCTAACTTCGCTAGGCAATGTACTGTCGCGGGGTTCTATGCGCAAGAAATACTATAAGTGTTTGTATTTATATGTATAATGTGTCTACAAAAATTTCAATAAAAATATTTTAAAAAAAAAAGTCATTTTCTTCACATTTAAACATTCGTTAAAGGTTCAGACCCATTACTTAAACATAACTTTATATAAAATAGCCTGTATTCATTTTGGACATGGTCTTTGTCTTTTTGTTCACCTTAATTAACATCCAGGGATCATTAAGGATGATTTGGAATGCATTTTAAAATGTGTTTGTTCTTCTTATATATTTACTGTTTAAAGTACTGATAAGCGGAAAATATACTGGTTTTAAATGTTTTTCCTAATTTTTGTACGTGCAGGGGCAATAAATACCGGTCACCCAGATTATGACGTGTCTGGTGGTTGTTTACTTTGGGAAGGTGCACCATATAGATGGAATGTCGACTGTGCAGGGCAGATTGGACATGGTGCAAAAAGTGCTTGTGTTTGATGAGGGGTAGGGCAGTGGGCCCTCTTCTGGAAGAGCCGCTCCGCCAACAGAGGCCTTGTTTTGTCAATGATTGGAACAGGCGTACCTTGCATCGAAAGCTGTTTTGCTCAAGATCTGCTGGAAGGGGAGGTTTCAGGGTGAATCCAGTGCTTCATATGTAAAAGAATTAGTGCAAGGACCCTATCAGGAGGACACTACAGTTTGCATCATCCGTTGCCCCTACCAGGGCTGCCAATGACAGTGCCAACGCAACAACTAACCATCAAACTCTTACAAGTATGACCATCCATTCCATTCCAGGCACCTCAACCTATAAGACAACATGGGCGGCAGGTATTAGTCAATTTCAATGTATAGTATTAAATTAATAATAAAGTGATGTGCTCATCTCGAAATTCGGAGGACAGCGCCACAGTGTGGCAGACTGTAATAAGTGCCAGTGCTGTCAATTAAGTGTAGACTAGAATACTAGCGAAAGGTTCAAGTAATGCATTACATACACCATGCATTTAAATACTATAAGAGATACAGCACATAAAACAAACTATGCAAAAAAATAAAACATAATAGTAGTACCAGGTAATACCCCTAAACAAGCTCAAATATGTCAAAAATGTAATAAGCCAGCAATGTAAAATCAAAACAGGCAGTAGAAAATGGCGCTCTCTTAGTTAAACAACTAACAATCTAAAGACATTTGACAGTGTAAACATAAACAGTGGCTGAGGAAAAAATATTACAAACAAACTGTTCAGACAAAGCAAAAAATAGAGATAGTAAGGATTGCGTCCTCTTCAATCAAGGTCACACAGAGGCGTCAACGGCGTTTCGACAAAACTAAACTTGAATGGTCATCATCAGGACAGACAGTACTTATTGGTAGAGTGTCCAACAATTAAATCTGGAATAAATATGTACACAAGGGGGTATCACAATAAATATAATTATAAAGGGGCCACGAATTTACAACCAGCATAGCACAAGATCAAAAATCAAAGATCAGTGATATGCATGTGGACCTTAGCGATAAACCCAAAAAAACTGATAAAAGTGTCAAATGAAAAGGTCCAAAAGTACCAGAAGGTAGTCAAGAAAAAAATCAAGAAAACGTCAAGGAATAATCAAGAAAAAGAAATCAAACCGAACCAGGTGCTCGTGATAACATATAATCCCAAGGTAAAACATGAAAACCAACTACCAAGATATCGAGAATTTCTTTTTGTGTGTTTTAAAGTGTGACAGAAAAGACCAAAGATCCTAAAAGTCAAGAAACAACCTACTTTATCCTCAATCAATGGGAGTCAAAGTTTATTTGATTTAAATTACTTTTCAAAAGTCAAGGAAGGAGACATTCAATCCACATGAAAAGAACCAATTCGAATTACTGCAAAAATGCGAAAGATAAGGAATCAATAACTAAACCCAACCGATTACGGGGAAATGAGAAAAAAATAGAAATATATATATATCAATTCAGATGTGTCTTTGACAGGGGAGGTTCAAACCGGTTCCCCTCGTATCATTTTGGCATATAATCGTCAACATGGGGCTCTTCGGAAGATCTTAAATAACAACTGGAATCTGGTTTGCAGTGATCCAGTGATTGGTCATAAAATGGATACCAAACCAGTATTGACATTTAGAAGATCCCCTTCGATGTCTAAAGCTCTAGTCAGCAATACTTTGGAGCCTAAAGCCTCAACCACTTGGTCATCTTTAAAGAGGGGTTTTAAGGCGTGTCCCCACTGCAAAGCCTGTCGATTTGGCAGCAATCGGACGCACTTCAAAAGCCCCTTTTATGATCATCCCACTGCCATTTCCAAGTGGCTTATATGCAAAACTGATTATGCTATCTATGTGTTGGAGTGTCCGTGTGGGCTCCAATATGTGGGCAGTACCAAACTGCCCGCCCACAAACGGATACTCCAACACATACGCGCAATATCAGGACATGATCAGAATTATCCGGTTGCCAGGCATTTTCAAGATAAACATCAAGGCATACCTGACAAGCTCCAATTTTTTCTAATTGACTGTGTCGAAGTCTCGAGAAGAGGAGGTGACCGTGAGGCCAAACTCCGTCTTCTTGAGACGAGATACATTTTGGAGCTCAATACAAAAAATCCTAATGGTCTTAATGACAGAGAGGATCTTTATACCTGTCTTTAGGATCAATCAGTATGCCCATAAGTCCTGCCCGGATATATTAAACAATTTTCGTTCCCCCCCAGTAGTTCCTACTCTGTATAGATCGTTGTATATATTTGGATTTTAACAAAATGAACTCTTCTGAGAAAAACCTTTTTAAGGTTGTATTTTAGGAATCATTTGTCTCAATATTAGCACTTTATTGTTTAGAATTTGCACAATCACTATTTGCACTTTACATATTCTTGGCAGACATTGTGACTAGCCCACTTGGGCCCATTCAGAGTTTTTGGTCATGTTGTTTCATGAATTTGGACTAACGTTGCTACTTTGAACATGCATATATCAACCTTACTCTTTGCACAAACCGAATATTAGTATTTGGGCCAATGCTCTTGTACATAGATTAAATTATTTATCGTGTACATACATTATGATTATTATTTTTGTAATCGGCTTGTGTCTTGTAAATATGCTCTTGTATTTGACATTTGTATATTTTGAATCTTATCAACTATGAAACATTAGAATTTGATGTTTTATGATGATATATTCATATATTCTTGGTTGATTGCACTAATGTAGCGTTTTCATTACAAAGTATTTCTTCCATTTTCATGTTACGTTTTCAAGCACTGTCACTTTAAAAGTTCTGCTTACTGTCATGCAGTTTGTCATGTGATCAAGCCTTCTCGGAGGCGAAACGCGTCATGGCGGCAGTGCTGGCTTTATTCGATTAAAACCACCTTGCACCAGCACTCTTGGGCCGACTCTTTGTTGCTGTTCACTCGGCATGGTGTCCTTCAAGCGGCAAGTTTCATCATATATATATATATATATATATATATATATATATATATATATATATATACTTACAGGCCATATACCCATATACACCGATATACACTCTAGGGGGATATTAGGAGAATCCAATCCCTCACTTATAGGCCAGATACTGAGCAATCAGTCGCCCATAAAAACAAGCATTTACAATGCAATAGGTCTCGCAATGACATTGTTTTGAGCTATTGGCATTGAAAATGTTATTTTTTTCCCCTTCTTGAAGCACTAATCAAGTAATGGCATTGTAAATGACAATGGCTTTTACCCCCTGTTGACCCCCGCAATGCTCATCAGCATGTGCCCGTCATCGTTGGGAAGTGTGAGGAACCCACCATGGAGGTAATGTAAGAAGTACACACTGGTGGGCACTGAGAGACCTGGCTCTGATGCACAGTGATAGCATGCCTGAGCATCAATTGGCTTGCAGTAGTGGCACCGTAAGAAGCTAATACTCCTAGCAGATTTAGAAGCTGCCTCCGGGGTACTGTGAGAAGCTGGCACTTGGTCCAATGGGGCCCCACGTGGAGCTGGAACAAGAGTTCAGGATAAAATGATGGATTCTGTAAGCAGTATGAAGAGTCTTACGAGGGTAGTTTGAGAAATTGGAATTGGGGCGGCGGCTGTGGAGGGGAGATCCCTCTTCGTAGAACATTATGAGGAGATGGAACTTGTGTGCAGTGAGGGGGGCAGGCCTCTCATGGTAAATGCAGTGTATGTGTCGATTGGAGATGGTATGATAGGGTTTCCGAGTGTACTTCAAGAGGGCGGGGGGGTTCTAGGGTGTGAAAATGGCACTGGAAGGATAGTCTCCATATGATGTAATAATTAAATGGACTGGATATCATAAGTATGAGAGGTGGGGGGAAACATTAAAGGCTGGACATTTGGATTCCATGCAAATTACCCTGTGATAAGTTGAATACAGGGTTCTACAAAGCTGGGCAAGATAGCTATACATAGCATTGATTCCTAAAGGACACCTGTTTGGGGTTGGGATAAAGGTGGCATAAGTTGTAACAGAGCAACACACAGGTTGGATACATGCATATTCCATGGTCAGAATCGGACAGTAACAGAAAATAGGTCCAGGCACCAAAAATTAAAGAGGCCCCATCTGCGAATCACATATCAAAAACAAAGAGCCACATTTGCAAATTGGCCGGGGCGGTTTTGAACTTCTGCAAATACGGTGTGGGTGTTCTGCAAAGTACAGGAGGCTTTGTGCATTTGTGTTTGCTGCAGGCAATGTTTGTGGTCATCTCAGGGAAATCAGCATGAACAAATGGCCCACCAAACCATAAAACAGGCCGACAAACAGCCAGAAACCAGCCCATGCACACCAACCTGTCACACCAGCCCTTTTGACACCGCCAGATTGCCCTGTCCATGATTGCACCACTGGGTGGGTTCTGGTTTGTGCATTATGGAGTATTCAGTGGGATGATGTGTGTACTACTGCATGGGTTTTCATGTGTGTACTACTGCATGGGTGTTCGGGTTCCACAGATTGCTACAGGGACTAGGGCAGTGGGTTCAATAACAGGCCGTGGCACTACGGTGCTGGGGCACTCTTTGTAAGTGTTTTCCTTGCGTCTAGATCACCCGCCCACGAACCCACACAGGAGTTCGCTTGAAGGGGAGGGTAGAGAGAGCTCCTGCAGGTGTGGGAGGAAGTGGCAGGGTCCCAGAGACAGCTCTTCACTGCTGCCGCCAGTGTGATCAGCCGAGGAGCAGGACTGGGAATGGCCCAGGGAGACGAAAACCCCAGCAGAGACGAACAGAAACGAGGTGGGGTCCCAAAGGAGATGTGAGCATCCCCCCGGACCGAGAGCTGTGCGCAGTGACTAGAGCTGTGGGCACCAAGAAATCGTAGCCGCCAGATTTTCCCATGGATAACCATACACCCCAGGGTTTACTTACTATGGGCAGCCAAGCAGCCTCAGCAGCAAATCAGTGAGCAGCCAGAGCGCCCCTTCGAGATCTATGCGCAGTCAAGGCACTTGACAGGCGAGACCAGCGAGCAAACAAGTTCCTGCAAAGGGGGGTCTATGAACTTTCAGGACACCTCCACAGGCCTGTGATTCACCAAAAGTAGTGCTTCGGTTCGGGGAGAAATCAAGAACTGACCCACAAGAACTCAAGGGAAACCAGGCCTCCCCGAGGGAGATCTCTGAGCAGCTAACAGACTGGAAATACACAGGGACCTTGAACACTGGCCCGAGGGTACCTGTGCGCAGCAGACCACCCCAAGTTGCGCAACCAGAAGCCACGGAACATCGGGGTAGATTAGCGAGCAGCCACACCACTCAAGCAAAATCTGTGGTCACTCAAGGCAATCCCGAGACAGGCGCCCCCTAGAGGCCAGGACTAAGAACACTTGGAAAGATTGAGGATTCCTCCACTCTCGAGGGTAGATTAAGGGGCAGAGAGAAGGGCCCAGTAGAATTTCTGGTGCACCACTGGTATGGTGGAGCCGAGCAACGCACCCCTCACGGAGGAGCCCTCCAAGGACCTCGCCGGAGACAAGCCACCCTACTCGTATGTGCCCATGATTGCCATGGCCATCGAGGAGAGCCTGGAGCGGCGGCTGCCGCTGAGAGCCATCTACGCGGACATTGCGTGGCGCTTTCCCTACTATGCCCTGACGAGGGAAGTAATCTTACAGGGGCAACATGTGGCGAGCAGTTTAAAAACGTCAGCAGAGCACTTTCTGCTACACTGCCACTACTTTTCCTCGCTATCCCGAGAGCCACCTGTGAAAGGGGACGTACCAGGCCCACTTTACACAGCCGTAATAGGACAAACACCAGGACACCAATAGTAACCATCTCAACCACCAGGTCGTGGGTCCTGTTGCTTATATCTGCACTATCCCCTTCCACCTGGGCCTCCCATTTGCCCCCCTCCCCCAATCGGGGTCTGACAGATGAGCACTGCAATCCCTCACACGCAGTGGCTTCACACGACACAGCTGTGAGAGAACAATAAACACTGTGCATGTGTACAGCACTCTACGTCTCTTCCCAAAAGGTTGCGTTTTTTTCATATTCTCGTCCCCTCTCCCCTCCGAGAGTTATTACAATAAGCATACACAGAGTAATCAAACCTAAATATGTTTCCCATGATGCCATAAGCTGGTTAAAGGAATTTGTGCGAAAGGGGAGCTTTCTTTATTTAATCTCCTCCAGGGGGAGACTGGAGAGCCGTGGGGGCACGCTTGCTTGCACGGGCCTCAGTGTGCAGGGTAGTGCCTGCAGACTTTCTTATCTTTAGGGGGGGGATCTGTTTCTAATTAGCATGGCCCACTTAGATAAGAAAGTGCTTCACGACAGCCGTGAAGCAGACGACCCAGTCCGGGTGGCCCGTCCAAAAGGGAGAAAGGGCAGTGACCAAAAAGCATCCTTTTCAATGGGAAGCCAGCGTTTAGCATAAACGCTGATGCGACCCAATGAAAATGATGGGCGGAGCTTCAAGTCCCCTTCTGAAATCTCCTCACTCACTATATGTCTCGCCGAGCGAGCAGCGCATGCGCTGCAATGCGAGGCGAGACCTAAAAACATGACTTAAACAAAAGAAAGCCGTTTTGAATCCTGCTGGGTGCAATTTGGATTATTCTATTTTTTATCCCAAATTTAAAATGAGGAGCCAGAGCAAAAAGAGGATATAAAATCACATCTACCTGATGGGAGCCACGATCAAGTCATCCTTTCAAGCGGAGTGCAAACCGTGATGGCGTCTCGGGAATAAGTGCTGAGCACCGGAAAACCCGTGTTCTGATTAAACACTGATATTTACTGAACATAGTGAGGCTAGTTGTACCCTGGCTACAGCTGTAGGTATGGAGTGACCTGCATATAAGATAAATCAAGGAAAGTTTTGTGTAGTCTTGGGCAAAATGTAAATTATACCAGTGTAATTCACATAATTTCCAATATTTCCTATATACTTAAATAATTAAATTCCTGAAATCACGCCATTACAGCACTTTGCATAAATACACTGTAATTAGAGGGCTCGAGTGTGGGAACAATGCGAACGGCCATAACGCAAGCAGCTATTGTTCACTGAACTTCTTGGCAAAAGTTTTTAGTGCGATCTGCATCCTAGTGTCCAAATAGATGCAGGAAGCATTTTGTGCTAAAATTTCATGCTGAATGCCGGATTTGTATTTTACGAAATTGTGTGCAAGTGTACCAAATGTTCACGGAGATATCAAAATCAAATTACGCATATTTCACACATAATTTTATGTTGATACGTGGTTTATTTTCATCTATTCAGACGCATTAAAAGGGCATAACTTAAAATTAATGGAAACCCCTCAACAACTATTTTAGATTTATTTCCCCAAGACAATTTCATGCAATACTTTGTTTGTTAGGGGCATGACATAGGTGTTGCTGTGGGTGTTCCCACACAACGTCCATGTCCACTGATGCATTTCCAGATTCACGAGCAATCGCAAACTTGGAATGCTATAGTGAGGCACAACGAGGAGAAATGAAAACATTTCTCCTCGTTTTTTTTCCTCTTTCAATGTGTGCTGCATTCTACAGCACATTGGAAGAAGAAATCACCTCAATTGATTGTTTTTTTGCAGGAAGGTGCCTCTTCCTGCACAAAAACAGTCTCCCCATGACGCAGGCATCCTTGCACCATGCTGCAAGGGTTCCTGCGCCGGCCCGTGGCAGCAGTTTGTGCACCAGCACAGGGAAAATCACAGAGATGTGACATGTTGTTGCACATATGTTGCATTCTGTGCCTCAAAACAAACGCGGCGCAGCAAAATGACTTATGGCAATAGGGCCCGTTGTGGAGCCAGCACTTACAGCTCCCAAGTGTAAGAAGGCAACACCTCTTATCTGAAGGTGATGAAGCCCTTATTTCAGCTTTGCTTCATGCATGCAATGTGCTCTCAGATGAGATTTATTTGGAAACCATATGATGATCATGGGCACAAATTAAAGCCTTTATCAAAATATCAAGACACAAGATCAGCCTGTAGGTTACCCATGTAGGGTATGTGTGTGTCCTCTCAAGTGAGCGGCTCTTAAACACATGGTGAGCCTTGTTCTAAAATACTCTGTTTCATATCTCAGCCCTGTGTGGTCTACAGGCCACTTTCAGCAGACAGAGCCTACTCAATAAAAATCCAGTGGTTTCTCACAACAGGCTGGCCAGTAAGGCTGGGGTTGACTACTTTAGATCCGGCAAAAGCCCCCGCATCACTTTCTCTGCCTAAAACCTCCTGTTATTTTTGAGCCACCAATTTGACATTAACTAAGTAACCTACTGGAAAGTCACCAGCCTGATGGCAGCACCGAATACGAGTGCCAATAACAATGCACACCTCCAAATTCGGAGCTATGAAATATGTAATTTCAACACATGCCAATATTCTTCATCAAAAAATAGTATTTTAAGGTAATTCCTGTTCCCCACACTGAAAGGTCTAGCCCTTCTCTCTCCTCTGCCAGAAGGAGACGTTTGGGAGCACCAGAATAATCGAAAAATAAGATTCTTCCTCGACTTGCCCTTTCACTCGACAAGAACAGACTTGTGATGACCTCATCTCAGCGTGTAACTAGAAGAAAAGGACAGGTGACTGCTTGTAAGTTACATGAGCCTCAGACTTGGGCTCTGGTAGAGCTACAGCATAAATTGCAATGGTGCACTGGACAACTGCACTTATCATGTGAATCATGACTTCTGTGAGGCAAATCATTTCCCTATATGGGTTGGGCCCGTGCATTGTTAGCCACCAGCCTCTGGGCTTATTTACAAGGCCATTGCGTCGCCGGTGCGTCACTTTTTTGCATTCATCGGCGGCGCAGTATGCTTGCCCATATTTATAAGGCCACATGAAGTCACCCTGCTTGACTTTTCATGACCTTGTAAATTTGGGCCTCTTTCACCCATAACTCTGCGAAAAAGAGGCGTTCCATGGGTGTTGCTGTGGGTGTGCCCACGCAACATCCATGGAACTTGACGCATTCCCAGATGTACAACATTTTGTAAAACTGGAAATGCTTCAGAATCCTATGCCTCCCCATGGGAGGCATAGGAATTGCGCAC
Organism: Lissotriton helveticus; assembly: GCF_964261635.1. NCBI lineage: Eukaryota > Metazoa > Chordata > Amphibia > Caudata > Salamandridae > Lissotriton > Lissotriton helveticus. The sequence continues at coordinate 340,409,440 of NC_136065.1, forward strand.
CAAGGAAAAATACTTTTATTTCTCCTCGTTTTTTCCTCTCTCATAAAAAATAGGAAAATGCTAGTAATTATTGTTTTTGTGCAGGAAGGTGTCCCTCCTGCACAAAAACAATCATCTTTTGCTTCCTGCACAAAAACAATCATCTCTGCCGCGCAGGCACCCTTGCAAAATGACACATGGGTGCCTGCGCTGGCGCATGGCAGCCAATTGTGCGCCAGCACAGGGAAAAGCACAGGGATGTGTCGTATTGGTATTAATGTGACACACCCCTATGCTTTGAAAATAATGTAGCACGGGGCAGGTAAATGGCGTGCGATGCCGCGCTACATCATTTTCTTGTAGATGAACCTTTTGGCTTTTAATCTGAAATGTTTGATTTTCATCTTAAACGATACCATAGGTATCACCCCATTGTTGTCAAAGATGAGTATTGCATTCAGTTCCCTATCTCTATCCGCATCTTCTTAACACCGCCTGTTGGACCTGTCGGCCCTTTGGGTGATCCCTCCTTTTATTTATTTATTTTTGTCCCCTTTTTGCCTCCTACTCCTTGTCATTTTTAAGTCCACTGGAATTTTTGGCGTTGTCCTAGGGGTTAGGTGCTACCTTGACCTGAGAGGCTTTTTTTAGGCCTAGTCGCCCTCACACAAAATGGTGGCTTGTAACTGTCACAATCTTTTTACCTCAGGCACTGGGCCATAGACTAATGTGGGGAATCTAGAACCTTCTGGCTTATTCTGGACACATGGGACTAGGGGTATATAAGGCCAAATCCTGGGCGGCCATTTTGTTAAGTCTTCGGAGAGCTAGTGGGAGTGCAGGCTGTGGCGCTAGAGGGGTAGGACACCCAGAGGGTTGACTTCTTCTAAAGAGTTGCCTCCTTACTGTGGTCACCGTCCCTCGACCCTTAGATCTGGCCCTTCTCGTTTAAACCTGTGACCCTGGTTATAGGACTTTAGTCAGTCGAGAGGAACTGATTCCTGACACGGGTGGGGTGGAGCTGAGCGAAAGTTCTGCCCTGTAAAACAGCTGAAGTAACCTGTCCAGGCGCACTGAAAAAGGAACAGAAGGGTAGAGACAAGACTGAGGGAACCTTACAGCTGTCTTTCCCCCCAGAGACAACATACTCCAGTACTAACTGTCTTCCCTCAGCTGTATTGTGAAGTACTACTGGGAGGTCGTTTCCCCCCCCCTTGGTGGCCTGTTGATTGCCGGTGTGTCCGCTGTGGTGGGGTCCATCAGTCCTGTGGCCTCGATTCTAGCAGTAGCCCAGAAGGGTGTTGGGACTCCTAGTCGAGAAGGGGTGAGAGAGGGGCCGGTGACGGAGGTGTCCCGGGAGCGGCTGCCCGCTGTAAATTGAAAGCGGTGTGGGTGGCAGATCGAAACGGTAGTGACTCAGTGCTGCGCAGAGGGTGAAACACTTTTCCCAAAAGGGGCGGAGTGGTGGTGAAGGAGTGCTGCTCGCAAGTGGGTCCGGAGGAGGGCCTTCCGGCTGCCTGAGGAGAGAGGCGGCGCCGAACAAGTTACTTACCTTCAGTAACGCTTTTTTTCTGGTAGATACAGTATCTGCCTGTGGATTCCTCACCTTGTGAATATCCCCCTGCGTCAGCAGCTTCCGGAAATTCTTTTTGTAGCTTCGCGCCGACGTGGACCGACGTCACAGAGGCACGGCATCGTGCGCGACTCCGCTGACATCACTGACCCCATATCAGGCCCACACCGGCGTGATGACATCTGTTCCGCCCCTTTTTTCTGTGCCTTCGAGGCACACAGACGGACCAATGGCAGTAGAACAATACAAAGTATACACAGTACACAATGTCCAGATTACACACATAGTGCGAAAACAATAAAGGAAAGCAAAATGCAATAAACATTTCCTTTGACAATAAATATATATAAATATATACAACAAACATGGTATACAAGAGTGGACAACGGGGAGGCGGGCGGGTCAGTGAGGAATCCACAGGCAAATACTGTATCTACCAGAAAAAGCGTTACCGAAGGTAAGTAACTTGTTCTTCTGATAGATACATCTGCCTTGTGGATTCCTCACCTTGTAAATAGAGTCCCACAGCAGTCCCCACTCCCGGAGGAGGGTGTCCACTCTTCTATACCAAGAAATCCTGGAGGACAGAGCGCGCAAAGTGGCCGTCCCTCCTCACCTCGGTATCCAAGCAGTAATGCTTCGCGAAAGTGTGGAGGGAGGCCCAAGTCGCGGCTCTGCAAATGTCCTCTACGGGCACACCTCCAGAAAGAGCAGACGTTGCAGACTTAGCTCTAGTGGAATGAGCCCTTATACCCTCAGGAGGGTCCTTACTGGCCAGAGAGTAGCAGATCTTGATACACAGGATTATCCATCTAGAAAGTGTGTGCTTGTGCACCGCTTTGCCCTTTTTGCAGCCAGCAAAACCCACTAAGAGCTGATCATCAACACGATAGTCTCTAGTCCTATCGAGATAGAAACTGACTGCTCTCTTTGGGTCCAAGCGATGAAGCCGCTCCTCCTCCTTGGAAGGATGAGGGGGAGGATAAAGGGTAGGGAGAGTAACGGATTGCCCCATGTGGAAAGGAGTTACCACCTTCGGCAGAAAAGCAGCCCTGGTCCTAAGAACCATTCAATCAGCGTGAATGGATAAAAACGGGGGCTTTGAACTAAGAGCTTGAAGCTCACTTACCCTCCTTGCCGAGGTAATTGCTACAAGGAAGACTGTCTTGAAAGACAAAAGCCTCAAGGGACATGAGTGCAAAGGCTCAAAAGGTGAACCCATCAAAAATTTAAGAACAAGGTTCAAGTCCCATTGGGGTACAATAAAAGGAGTGGGAGGAAATGTATTGGTAAGGCCCTTGATGAACCGTAAAACAATAGGTGACTTAAACAAAGAGGGCTGGTCAGGCAAACAAAGGAAAGCCGATAAGGCCGACAAATAACCCTTAATGGTTGTCACCGCAAAACCCTGCTGGGCCAAGGAAAGAGCAAATTGAAGAATATTGGACAAACGAGCCCTTAAAGGGTCAATGGACTTCTCCCCACACCAAGCAACAAACTTTGACCATCTATAGGAATAAATGGACTTAGTGGAGTCACGCCTGGCTGACAAAATGACATCCACCACATCGTGTGGGAGAGAAAAAGAACTCAGGTTGCCCCGTTCAATCTCCGGGCATGAAGGTGTAAGGTCTGGAGGTGGGGGTGTAGAACCTGCCCCTCCACCTGGGAGAGGAGATCTGCCCTGTGAGGGAGACGGAGCGGCGGGTGAGAGGAGAGGTGGAGAAGGTCTGAGTACTACACCCACCCTTGGGCGATCAATATGACTTGGGCCCGGTCTTGGCGAATCTTCCTCAGAACCCGAGGAAACAAGGGTATGGGAGGAAATGCGTAAAGGAGTTGTGCGTCCCAACTCAACTGAAACGCGTCCCCCAAAGCTCCCTGCATCGGAAACTGGAGACTGCAGAATGACGGGCAGTGAGCATTCTCGCGAGTGGTGAACAGGTCCACCCGAGGAGTTCCCCACGTCCGAAAGACATGAAGAACTACCTCTGGATGAAACCTCCACTCGTGGTCGGCAGAGAACTGCCGACTGAGACTGTCCGCACGAACGTTCAGAACTCCGGCCAGATGATTTGCCATCAGACAAATCTGGTGGTCCTGAACCCAGGACCAGAGTCGTAGAGCCTCTCTGCAGAGACACTGCGACCCCACTCCTCCCTGCTTGTTGACATACCACATCACGATCGTGTTGTCCATCAGGACCTGAACTGACCGACCACGAAGGGAAGGGAGGAAGGCCTTGAGCACCAGACGTTTCACCCGTAATTCCAGCAGGTTGATGTGAAGCAACCTTTCCTCTGGAGACCAAAGACCCTTGACCTCCAGGTCCCCCAGATGAGCACCCCACCCTAGAGTGGATGCATCCGTTATTACCGTGGCCACCGATGGAGGAAGTTGAAAAGGCTTTCCTTGCGACAGATTGCCTTCCATGCTCCACCAAGACAGATCCGCTGCAGTTTCTCTGGAGATCCTCACTGACTCCCTGAGATCTCCGTTGTGCTGATACCACTGCCTGCGGAGGCACCACTGGAGTGCCCTCATGTGCCAGCGGGCATGGTTGACCAACAGAATGCAAAAAGCCATCAGACCGAGCAGACGTAAGACCTTCAGGACTGGAACAACCGCTCCATTGTAGAACAAAGAAATCATTTCCTGTATGTCGCGAATCCTTTGAGGAGGAGGGAATGCACGGCATACAGTAGTGTCCAGTACCGCACCTATGAACAGGTTGCACTGGGAGGGCACCAGGTGAGACTTGGGTACATTTATCGAAAAACCCAACCTGTGCAACAACTGAGTTGTCTCTTGCAGATGATGGAGCACCTTCTCTGGCGACTCCGTTTTGATCAGCCAGTCGTCCAGATACGGGAATACAGGTATCCCCGACCTCCTGAGATGTGCTGCCACCACTGCCATCACCTTGGTGAAGACTGGAGGCGCAGTAGTAAGACCAAATGGAAGGACCGTAAACTGGTAGTGTGCAAGAAACTCTGTCGCTCCCTTGAGAAAGCCTGGAAAAAAGACCCAAACACCAGCACCAGAGACGCCTTCAAAAATGCTACCCGCATACACCACCAACTGATCCGGACTGCCAAGAAAGCCGCATTCAAAGACCGACTAGACAACAACGCCCACAACAGCAAGGAATTATTCAACATCGTCAAAGAGTTTACCAACCCTACTGCCAACTCCAACGACATCACTCCCTCTCAAACCCTTTGCGACTCCCTAGCCTCGTTCTTCCACGACAAAATCGCTGACATCCACAACAGCTTCGACAACCAACACGGAGACCAACCCACCCAACCTTCTGCCGTACCTTCACCCCCCTTGAACATCCTTAATGACTGGAACCCATTCTCCACTGAGGACACCATTCGCCTGATGAACTCCATCCACTCAGGATCCCCCACAGACCCATGCCCTCACCACATCTTCAACACAGCAGACTCCATCATAGCACCACACCTCCGAGACGTCATCAACTGCTCCCTCAACTCCGCCACCTTCCCGGAAAGCTGGAAACACGCCGAACTCAGCGCCCTTCTGAAAAAACTCACAGCTGACCCCACCGAACTCAAAAACTACCGCCCCATCTCGCTCCTTCCATTCCCGGCCAAAGTCATCGAGAAAGCTGTCAACAACCAGCTCGCCGCCTTCCTCGAAACCAACAAATCCCTCGACTCCTCACAGTCCGGCTTCCGAGCAAAACACAGCACTGAGACCGCACTCATCGCAGCAACAGACGACATTCGAACTCTACTGGACAATGGAGACACAGTCGCCCTCATCCTCCTCGACCTCTCCGCAGCCTTCGACACAGTGTGTCATAGCACCCTGTTACAACGCCTCAGAGACATCGGAATCCAAGGAAAAGCACTGGAATGGATCACCTCGTTCCTTGCCGGAAGAACTCAGAGAGTCCACCTCCCACCATTCAAGTCAGAGGCCACTGAAGTAATTTGCGGCGTTCCACAAGGATCTTCACTCAGCCCCACCCTCTTCAACGTATACATGAGCCCCCTCGCGGCCATCGCGCGCCAACACAACCTCAACATCATCTCCTACGCTGATGACACTCAACTGATCCTCTCACTCACCAATGACCCTAACACCGCCAAAACCAACCTACATGAAGGAATGAAAGAAGTTGCCGAGTGGATGAAGCACAGCCGTCTGAAACTGAATTCAGACAAAACAGAAGTCCCTATCTTAGGTACCTCCCCCTCCGCCTGGGACGACTCCTGGTGGCCAGAGGCCCTTGGAAAAGCACCCATCCCAACGGACCACGCACGGAACCTGGGCGTCATCCTGGACTCCTCACTCTCGATGACCAGACAAGTCAACGCCGTTTCATCATCTTGCTTCAACATTCTTCGCATGCTCAAAAAAACATTTCGCTGGATCCCCACCAAAACTAGAAAAACGGTCACCCACGCACTGGTTACAAGCCGCCTGGACTACGGAAACACCCTATACGCCGGTACCACCGCAAAACTTCAGAAAAAACTCCAAAGCATCCAGAACGCATCAGCCAGACTCATACTAGACATCCCGCGTAAAGACCACATTTCTGGTCACCTGAAAAACCTCCACTGGCTCCCCGTCAATAAGAGGATAACATTCCGCCTCCTAACCCACGCACACAAAGCACTCTACGAACTTGGACCCGAATGCCTCAACACACGACTTTCCTTCTACACCCCCCCCGCCAGCTTCGCTCTTCCAATCAAGCCCTTGCTGCTGTACCACGCATCAACAAAACCACCATGGGAGGAAGATCCTTCTCCTACCTGGCGGCTAAAACCTGGAACTCACTTCCCATTCACCTTCGCCTCACTCAGAACCACCTAGCATTCAGAAAGCAACTTAAAACCTGGATATTCGACAAGTAATTCCCCACCCCTCTTCAAGCGCCTTGAGACCCTCTGGGTATGTAGCGCGCTATATAAATTATTTGACTTGACTTGACTTGACTTGCGACCCAACCGTAAAACGGAGATACTTTCTGTGCGACTTCAAGATGGAAATATGAAAATATGCATCCTGCAAGTCGATCGACACCATCCAGTCCTCTTCCAGCAGCGCTTGAAGAACCTGTGCAAGAGTGAGCATCTTGAACTTTTCCTGTTTCAGGTAAAGGTTCAAGATCATGAGATCCATAATTGGCCGAAGCCTGCCATCTTTCTTGGGGATCAGAAAATACCGGGAGTAGCATCCCTGACCCCTCTCCTGCTCCGGAACCACCTCTATCGCACCTTTTCTGAACAGTGCCAGGACTTCTTCCTGCAGGAGAAGCAGGTGGTCCTCCGAACAAAAACCCTGGCAAGGAGGGTAATTTGGGGGAAACTCCCGAAAAGGAAGAGCATACCCATTCCCCACGAGATTGAGAACCCAAAGATCCGATGTAATCAATTCCCAATCTCGTAGGAAATGGGTAAGTCGACCCCCCACTGGACCCACATGATCCGGAATGGCGGATCTAGGGCTGCTTTGCTGCGTTGGCAGGGGGCTGGGACGGGGAAGAGGAGGAAGAGGAGGAAGCTTGACGGCCTCGAGAACGGGCTCTTTGCTTGCCCCTATAAGACCTGTACAGCGTGTTTTGCTGCTGCTGTGGCTGCTGCTGCGTTGTCTTGTAGGATCGAAAAGAAGATCTGCTAAATCCTCTAGAACGTCTCCCAAAAGTGCCCCTGGTCTGAAGGCCCAATGACTTAGCCGTCGCTCTGCTGTCTTTAAAGCATTCTAAAGCAGCGTCTGCCTTCTTGCCAAATAAACCAGATCCATCGAACGGGAGATCCATCAATGCAGACTGGACATCTGTCGAAAATTCACTCGACTTCAGCCACACAGCTCTCCTCGTTGCTACAGAAGAGCCAATGACCCTTGCCGTGTCCAATCCACTCTGAATCACCTGCCTCGCTGCAGCCTGAGTATCAGAGATAACTTCCTGGAAGGTGAAAAAGGTGAAATTGAAGGTGCTGCAGGGCTTGGCAAAAACTTGGGCTAAGATAAGATCTTCAACAAAACTGGGGTATTACTCTAGTAGAGCACCAATTTGGGATCTTCCGGGGGCCCCAGGTTGGGTGGGGGATACCTTGGCAGTCCCACTCAGAGAAGCTGGGATAGTAGTTTGGGGAGATCTATTTGTGGAAGGGACTCTGCTCCCCTGGGAAGATTTAGCTTGTAAAACTGGGCCCAACCTTTCAAGATTTAAATATCTACAAATATCTAGTTGGGCTCAAGCATAAACAACACAAGCTACACGCTTTAATAAGTTTCCAATAGGGAGAGGTAGTTATCTTGAATCTCTTCTAGTAGATCAACCACCTGTAAAAAAAGAGGTCTCTCTCTGGTATACACTAATAATGGATGAAATAGATGGGGAACTTTATCTCCCAAATCAATTGTGGGGCTCCTTGACCTCAGATCTTAATGCAAACGATCTCTGGTCTTTGTCCTTCAAGCTATTATGGGACTTAGTTAAGCCAGCTTGGCTTCGTAGGAACCATCTGTTCACTCTATATAGGGCTTACTACTCTCCACAAAGGATTTCTAAATTCTCACCAGGGGCCCCAGTGGCTTGTGCACATTGTGGTCTCTTAGAAGCCCCGGATACACATATGTTTTTTGAGTGCCCTCAGTTAACTTCTTTCTGGGATTCAATAAGCAGCAAGCTCTCGACTGCTATGGGATGCAGGGTAGTGATAGATCTGCGCCTTGTAATTTTTGGAATAATGGACCTGACTCGCAGCACTACGAAGAATCTCCTGTTCTATTCCATCCTGGTGGCCCGCAGAGAAATATGCAAACGATGGAGAGAGTCTTCTGCGCCTACATTTCATGATTGGTACACTGCGCTTCTACAGATCTCAAAATTAGATCTTGCCAGGGCAGGCAAACAAGATAATAGAGCCTTTTGGCACCTACTAGACTGGTCTCATTGAGAGAACTGTTTTTTTTTTCCCCAGTTCAAATGATTATGTTGCCATGGTACAACCTCCCTGCTACTTCACCTGGCCGCTCTCCCTCTTCCGCCCGGTACATGGTTTGTTGTTAGCAATCGAGGCAACCAGAGATTGGTCAACATCTGCCAATTGGACAATAGGGGTCAAACTAAGGGGGAGCCAGTCGTTGTTGTTGGGATCGGGCACCCACAATTCGTCCTCCCTACCAGTCTTGACTGAGGCAGCACGGCGGCACTCCTTTTCTTCTCTCTCCTGTCTAAGTTGTCAGTAGTTTGAAACCATGGCGATAAATGAGGATTAAAAAAATAAAATAAAAAAGTCGATCGACACCATCCAGTCCTCTTCCAGCAGCGCTTGAAGAACCTGTGCAAGAGTGAGCATCTTGAACTTTTCCTGTTTCAGGTAAAGGTTCAAGATCCTGAGATCCAGAATTGGCCGAAGCCTGCCATCTTTCTTGGGGATCAGAAAATACCGGGAGTAGCATCCCTGACCCCTCTCCTGCTCCGGAACCACCTCTATCACACCTTTTCTGAACAGTGCCAGGACTTCTTCCTGCAGGAGAAGCAGGTGGTCCTCCGAACAAAAACCCTGGCAAGGAGGGTAATTTGGGGGAAACTCCCGAAAAGGAAGAGCATACCCATTCCCCACGAGATTGAGAACCCAAAGATCCGATGTAATCAATTCCCAATCTCGTAGGAAATGGGTAAGTCGACCCCCCACTGGACCCACATGATCCGGAATGGCGGATCTAGATCTGTTTTGCTGCGTTGGCAGAGGGCTGGGACGGGGAAGAGGAGGAAGAGGAGGAAGCTTGACGGCCTCGAGAACGGGCTCTTTGCTTGCCCCTATAAGACCTGTGCAGCGTGTTTTGCTGCTGCTGTGGCTGCTGCGGTCTTGTAGGATCGAAAAGAAGATCTGCTAAATCCTCTAGAACGTCTCCCAAAAGTGCCCCTGGTCTGAAGGCCCAATGACTTAGCCGTCGCTCTGCTGTCTTTAAAGCGTTCTAAAGCAGCGTCTGCCTTCTTGCCAAATAAACCAGATCCGTCGAACGGGAGATCCATCAATGCAGACTGGACATCTGTCAAAAATTCACTCGACTTCAGCCACGCAGCTCTCCTTGTTGCTACAGAAGAGCCCATGACTCTTGCCGTGTCCAATCCACTCATATCACCTGCCTCGCTGCAGCCTGAGTATCAGAGATAACTTCCTGGAAGTCCTTTCTATCCACTTCCGGCAATTTGGGCACCAACTGTTTAACAGTGTCCATAAGGGCGTGAATATAACGCCCCATCAGGCAGGTCGCATTTGTGGACTTCAGTGCCATACTGGCGGAGGAGAAAACCTTTTTAGCAGCCTGATCCTGCTTTCTCGACTCTTTTTCAGCTGGAACTTGAGGAAAAGCTCCCGTTGATCATTTGGAACAGGCCTCCTGCACCACCAAACTCTCAGGCAGAGGGTGAGTGGATAAAAATTCTGGGTCATCAGGAGCAGCTCTGTACCTCCTGCCAACAGCTCTAGACACAGCAGGGGCTGACAAAGGTTTCTTCCAAACTTCTAAAATTGGATCTTTAAGGGCATCATTAAAGGGCAGTAATCGTTCAGACACTGATGATGGAGAGTGAAGGACCTCTGTGAGAAGATTTGACTTCAACTTAGCAGTAGGTAAAGCAATGTTCAACAAACTTGCAGCCTTCTGAATCACAATACGGTAAGGAGCCGCATCTTTAGAGGGTTCGTCCGGTACTGAAACCAAATCCCACTCAGGGGACAGTTCAAGGCCACTGGCCACAGAAGATCCTCAAAAGGGTCCTTAGGATCCTGCAGCTCACCCTCCTCCAAATACTCCTCACGATATCTCTCTTCCTCCATCAGTCTCTGGGCTTCACGCCTCGACCTGCGCTTCACATTCGAAGCCGCTGGATCCACTGACGGCTCCGTCGAAGCCGGTGCCGGTGCCGAGCCCAACGCCGGACGAGGAAGAATCCCACCACGTCGCTCAGGGTTCGGTATCAGGGATGATGGAATCGGCGTCGAAGGATTCGGCGTCGATGGCTTCAGAGTCGAAGGCCTCGCCGGCATCGGAAAATGCCAATGCGGCGCCAGAGCCGGCATAAAGGGCATAAAGGGTGCAGGAGCATAGGTTTGGGGAACACCAAGACCAAATGCCATCGGACCCGTGGGACCAACAGGAGCCCCAGAGGGGTACATAGCCCTGGAATAAATACCATACATCGCATTTAGAAAATGCATCGGATCCTGACCTGGAGCTGGAAAGGTTGGGTACGAACCCCCAGGCTGTTCTTGAGGGCGTGGAGTCGATACAACGTCGACTTCCTCTTCAGGCTGGTGCACCGGAGTCAACAGACCATCGGGCAACGGAGCCTCTCCCTCTCCAACCATCTCGCCCTCACCTTTATCCTCCCGATCCGGAGAATGGGATGGAACCGGAGATGGATTCGCTGTCTGCTTCGGCGAACCTGGCGAATTCGCATGCGAAGCCTCACCCCCGGCGTCCTGATCTTCCGAAGCCGAAGACATCACCTCTTTCTCAACCAGCTTCACCTGCGACTTCGGCTTAGAACCCGAATCTTTCCTCGAGCGATGTCGGGATTCATGAGACCTCTTCTTATGCTTCTTTTTTGAAGATCTCGAAGCATGGGCCGAGGACGAGTCCGAACGCGACCTCGAGCGAGATCTTGACCTCGAGCGTCGAGTTCGCGACCTCGATTTCTTCTTCTCCTTACTTCCTTTAAGCTTTGCAACAATAAGCTTAGCTTCTCTCTCCCGGAGGGCCTTAGGAGTCATCTTCTTACAAGACCGGCAGTCTTCGACATAGTGGTCGGAGCTAAGACACCATAATCAGCATTCATGCGGATCCGTAATGGACATGGTCTTGCCGCATTCTCCACAGGCTTTACATCCGGTCTTCTTCGAAGACATGTCGAAAGAGAAGACAATGAAACACCAACAACACAAAGTAACAAAGTTACTGCAAAAGCTACGGACGATCCCTAGAAAACCGTTAGCGTCGACGATGTGGAAAAAAAGGAACTGATGTCATCACGCCGGCGTGGGCCTGATATGGGGTCGGTGACGTCAGCGGAGTCGCGCGCGATGCCGTGCCTCTGTGACGCGGTCCACGTCGACGCGAAGCTACAAAAAGAATTTCCGGAAGCTGCTAACGCAGGGGGATATTCACAAGGTGAGGAATCCACAAGGCAGATGTATCTATCAGAAACAGTGAAGCCACCGTTCGTCCGCGCAGGCCCAGTAGCGTGGTTCTGCCAGGAAACGGTGAAAGCGCTCGAGGAAGGTGCCGAGGTGAGGTGAAAACCGGGGCTCCGACAGCGAGAGTGTCCTCCCCTCAAGGCGGGCTCTGTTGTAAGATCGGCCTGGCCTGTAAGGGAGCAGGCGCCGAACGGAATTGCTAACGGTGGAGAAGAATTCTTCACAGCTGACAGAGACTGCTAAACTGGAACACAGGCGCTTTTGGTCGCACTTAAGCGGGAAACTGAGGGCTGGTGAGGGACCTAGAATCCAAAGTGAGAGCCACCGATTCTAGCGGTTAGACAACCATAGGAACCCTTGACAAATGGATTTTGGCAGGCCGAGTAAGGTAAAGCCAAGGGCCGGTGCAGCGCAAGACAAATTGAGCCAATGCATGAAACTAACTGTAACGTCAGCTTAACAGGAGGGGATTGATTTGGCTTCAGCTGAGCAAGCATCTGATGAGAAATTGCCTAAGCCATAGATAAGACGCAGGGACTCCAATCTAATTCACTGTTGTTGCTCATTAGCCTGATGTAATGTGAAATGTTTCTCATATTGAACCTTGCCTAAACAGTCAAGAACCTGTCTGTAATCTGAAGGAAGAAGTGTAACTGTCTAAACTATTGATTTTAGGGAACAATGTATTGTGGAAATTTTCAGTGATGCAAGAAATTAAGGTTGTAGGTACCTGATGTGAGTAACAATATTTTACCCAACAGAACAAGAGAGCCTAAAGAACTTTTATAAACGTGAACCGTATTTTTCTAAATCTGGTGTAGTGTCATCTTTTTGAGTGGTTGGGCGCGGGGTTCCTGTGAGGGTGTGACGCAAGCTTAGCACAGATCGCCTTGAGAATAGACCTTCCTACTCTGTGCCAGGCTACCCTATGTGGACTGGTGACCCCAGGTCTAACACCGCCACAGTTAATAATCGTCCATTTGAGGTTTGCCTTTGAAACTAGGCCCTGGAAAAAATTTTGATAGGCCGGCACAATCTCGCAAAATTTCCCATATTTCGCAAAAACATTCTTACATGAAATTCTTGCAATTTCACCATTATGCCCCAGTGTGTAAATTCCCATGTGTTTGGGTAAAAATCCTATTGCGGGAGCTTGGAGACAACATGAGCAAACAGAACGTCAGTGGCTGTTTTTCCTGGCACTTATGTTTTTTTTTATTTTTTTTAGTGCAAAATGAACCCTGGAAAAATGACCAGCCCCTGTCTCTACACGGGAAAACTGCTTACCTCTGGGTCTGAGCTTTGATGGTGGCGCCCTGCTTATGGAACTCCCAAGGAGCTTACAAACTCCAGCTTTAAGATGCAAAAACATATTAGCCTGAGACATAGGGCCACATGCATCATTGGTTTTTGCATTCCCAAACGGTGCGAATTGCAAAAATCGGCCGTTTGCGAATGCAAAAACCATTTTTGGGATGCATCATCTTTTTTTTCATTTTTCGCTATTTAAGAAATCGCAATTTTTTGCGATTTCTTAAATTGCTATAGCATTTAATAAATCGCAAATTTTGCGATTTCTTAAATGCTATGCTTGATTTTTTTTAAATTGCGAATTCGCAATTAGGAAGGGGAAAATTACCAAGAAGTCAACCTTCATGGTAATTTGCGAAAAGTTTTAAAAATGCACAAAAGTGCATTTTTTAAACTTCTATTTTACACACACACATGCCCTTGGGACGTGTGTGAGTAAAATGTACTTACGTGACATTTCAGGGGTGCAGGGGGGGGTCCTTTGGACCCCCCCTGCACCCTTGAAATTGCATTCTCATTTTGCGATTCCTTAATTGCGAATTCGCAAAATGAGAATGCCTTGCCATTGATTCCTATGGGCCTCTAGGCCCATAGGAATCAATGTAATGCGATTCCTTAATTGCGATTCGCAATCAAGGAATCGCAAATACAGAAAATTAAGGAATCGCTAAAAATTTTAAAATTTCTTGATGCATAGGATTTTGCAATTCCTAAATTGCGATTCCTTAATTTTCGCAATTTAGGAATCGCAAAATCCTACAATGATGCATGTGACCCATAGCTACCTTCTTTGTCTCCGTAATCGGGACTGCTTCTGTTTGTAAAAGTGGGCTGTTCTTCCTCATGAATGACTTGGAATTCGCAAAAGTGCCAATCTTTAGTAAATCAACCATTGCAATTATTCTGTGACAACATCGCTTGAACTCGAACATAACAAATTAACCCAAATCTAGAATTCTTTTTTATATCACAGGAACTTCTCCTAGCTCAGTGCAAACCATCACCGTACCTCCCATTGTCAAAGGTGCCTGTTCTGCTCTCTTTTGAAATTCGATAATCCCTGCCCCATTTCTATTTTTAGAGGTTTGTTCTCACTGTCATTAAATAATTGGGGAGAGGAGTTGGCCTAATGGCTAGGGCGTCGACCTCGAATATGGAGAACCGGTGTGCGTGTCTCGGCAATGACGCTGAACATCCTGTGATTCTGGTCAAATCACTTAATCTCCTCGTGCCTAACAAAAATGATTGTGTCCTCATGTAAGGCAATTGGTGCTATGTAAAGTGCTCTGATACCTGATACCGGGTCAAGTTTGCGCTATATAACACTCCGTAAAACAAAAACAAAAATCTATGAGAAATACTCTTATCCCATCCAGCCATGGCCAAACTAGCTAAAAAGACATGTCCCATTGTATTTGCCACCATTTGGAATCCAATCCCTTCTGGATGCACTTCAGGCTGGCTTCAGGACTGCCAATAGGAAGTAGCTGGAACTGGGCGCGGCCCTGGATGGCCTGCGCTTGATCCTAGACTCAGGTGTTGCAACGATTCCAGTTCCGTACACTTATTCCCTGCATGTGTCAACCAGTCCATCCTCACCGAGAGGCTAGCTGGGATAGCTATTTCATGAACCTCTTAAACTGGATTAGCTCTGTCATGAGTGATCAGTCACAGGTTTTACCTGAATAATGATTTGCATATTGAAGGTTTGCAAGCAGATGGCCATACACATTGACGAGTAAGAGAATGGTAAAGCATCAAGACCTATAATGGGTTTATCCCTGCTACTGTAGGATGTTAAAGTGGCAGCCCGTAGACGCTTGAATTCTCTCTAGATGATCTGGGATCTCTCACTTATTATCTGTGGGTTTAAATAGTCTATACCAGTTCCCCAGCCCTTTAATTCTTAGTACCAAATATGCTTTCCCAAGATGCATTCCATTAATTTCCTCTCTGCCTGTTATACTTAGGCAAAACTGTTTAATCTAGACATAGCTAAAATAAATGTGTGTATTCATGCTCATGTTTCGATCTACTATTTCCTGCCATGATAAAAAGTTCCCATTTCCAAATAAATCCTGTATTTCATGAAACCCTAAACTGGACCACTGGAGGCACATTTGCTGGGACCACTGTAACCCCAGGGGAACACATTCTGAAACTCTTAACTGTGAATGAAGCCAAAGGATTGCATATAATTCCCAGAATTTTTTTAATCGGGCCATTATGGTCAGACGAATCTTACATCTTGATTTCTTGGGTAACCTAGGGATTCGTAAAAATGGGAGGGAGGTCGATTTCTGATTCTTTCGCATTATATTAAAAAAAAAAAATGCTATCTGCAGACCCCCAGAGCAATTATAATTTAGCCAATTAAGAAGTGACGCCTTATAGTATGCTCTGACATTGGGGAGAGCAAGACAGTCTTCTTCTAAATCCAGCTGCAAAGCTTGGATTCTAAGTCTCTACTTTTTCCCTTGCCATATAAAATGCCTAACTTCCGAATCAATAGCATCGAAGAAAGCCTGGGGATCCTTAATCATTATATTAGAAAATATAAATAAAAACAGTGGTAGAATGCTCATTTCTAATAAGTGCCTCATAATTGATATGAAAAGATTTTGCCATTGTTTTAGAAGATTACGCATTTTATATAATGTTGAGAGGAAATTTAGTGCAAGGAAATCTTCTACTCTTGTGGTCACGAATATCCCCAAGTATCTTATAGCAGTGGTTGTTGAATAATGTGCCGGTGTGAGAAAGTGCCCTCTTTCTTGCATGGTATGCCCCCACTTTTTGCTGAATTGCTGATGTGCTTTGACTGAGTGCGCCCTGGGCTCCTGCCAATCAGGTATTCAGGGCCTGTGTGCCTTCCCTAAAACTGCATTGAAGCATAAACCCAATTGGCATCTCGGGCCACAGGTCAGCCCCTGGTAAATGGTACCATAGGTACCCAGGGCACTGTGACCAGAGAAGGCCTCTAAGGGCTGCAACACTTATGTGCCACCCTTAGAGGCCCTATGCCAAAGAACAATGCTACATGGTCATCCTTTGGCACCTACTCCGAAGAAGAAATTGGCAGATTGCTCAGCACCCTGAAACCATCCAATCACCTCACTGACCCCCTTCCTGCAAACGCTGTAAAAGACTTTACCCCTTTGCTCCTCCCGCTCTGGACTAAAATTATCAATAGCTCTCTTCAACAAGGATCCATCCCTGACGCCCTCAAAGTCGGACAAGTCACACCTCTACTAAAAAAAACAACAGCAGACCCCACTGATCTAATAAATTACCGCCCTATCACAAATATTCCCACCCTCGCTTAACTGTTGGAAAAATGCGTACAGCTACAACTGACTAAACACATAGACAAGTTTGATCTCCTCAACGCTCATCAATCAGGCTTCCGTGCAGGGCACAGTACCGAAACTGCCATGACTCACATAGTGGACGACGCCCTCCAAATCCTAGACCAAAACGATACCTGCCTCCTCATCCTTCTGGATCTCTCCTCAGCCTTCGACACAGTTAAACATGAGAACTTACTCGAACTGTTAAACAGAAGAATGGGCATATCAGGGACTGTTCTCAAGTGGTTCACCTCCTTTCTACACAACCGGTCACAAAGATTCAAAAGCAACAACCTGATGTCCTCTCCGATACCTGTATCGCTAGGCGTCCCTCAAGGATCCTCCCTCTCCCCAACACTGTTCAACCTAGTGATGGAACCTCTCACTACTTTGCTACAGACATCCAATGTTCACTTTCACATGTATGCCGACGACACCCAACTTTATCTCAAAATACAATCTCCCAAGGACATCATTCTTCTGAACACCACGATCAGAAACACCCAATCCTGGCTTGCCGAGAATCACCTCAAACTCAATGCCCTGAAGACTGAGTTCCTCCTGATCTCACCTCCCGCAAAAATCTCTACGGCTCAAACATGGCTTAAGCACTTAACGGCTCTAAATGTACAACCTACTGTCGTAGACTCAGCAAAATCTTTAGGCATAACACTTGACGCCAATCTCAACATGCAGCAGCACATCAGCAAGGCAACCAAAGGAGCGAACTTCCAAATCAATACCTTGAGAAAACTTAAACCCTTCCTTCCAGCCAAAGACTTCCAAACTGCAGTACAATCTATAGTCATCCCGCACATAGAATACGGTAGCACCGCCCTCTGCGGGCTCCCCCTAACTACAACGGCACCCCTAAGAGCGTCCCTTAATGCTGCAGCGAGACTCATCACTGGAACAAAAAAACACTCGCATATTTCCCCTGACTTTAAATCCCTGAACTGGCTACCTTTTGAAGCCAGAATACATCTGAAAATCGCCTGCATGACTCACAAGGCTGTACACATGAACTCACCCGCCTACCTCACTCAAAAGCTGACAATTTCGGGTGGCTCTAGAACTACTAGAAGCACAAACAATCTTCTACTGAAGCCTCGAAGATTCCGGAAGGAAAAAACCTATAAACGCTCCTTTTCAGGAATGGCACCCAGGATCTGGAACTCACTCCCTCCTGAAACCAGGCTCATCTCCTCCAACAAACTGTTTAAGAAAGAAGTAAAAGCGATCCTCATGGCTAAATACACATGATCTATTATTCTGTATTTCTCATGAATCCGCTCCGTAATACCTGCCTGACCCCTTGGTCTACCTGTACTACTTGTATTATGACTTATTTGATTGTATACGTTCCCTCTTTGTATATTGTTATATTGTTGACGCACCTGTCTGACTTTGCACACTGTACCTACACCACCTCGAATATCCATACTCTTGTACTACTGATGTACCTGTGTGACTATACATC
The DNA here is from genome assembly GCF_964261635.1 of Lissotriton helveticus. Taxonomy (NCBI): domain Eukaryota; kingdom Metazoa; phylum Chordata; class Amphibia; order Caudata; family Salamandridae; genus Lissotriton; species Lissotriton helveticus. The sequence continues at coordinate 340,427,329 of NC_136065.1, forward strand.
CTGCACTCACCTACCTCAACTATGCCCACCTTTATGTTATCTCCAGAAAAACATTTTAAGCACGCTTAAAAAAGTATATGCTTATTTTTGTACTTTTATATTATTGGCGCAACTGTTTGACTATGCACCTTGTACTGACACTACCTCACTTGTGTCCTACCTCTTGTTTTTTTGACCTACCTATGTAACTATGCACCTTGTACCTAACTACCTCAACTATTACCTCAACTATTACATTCTATTACTCTATCACCCCCGTGTCCTGTAAAGCGCTCTGATATCTGCAAAGATCTTGTTCGCGCTATATAAAACTTTCAAAATAAATAAATAAATAAAATGCCCTGACACTCACACACTGCATTTGCATGCTGCGTGTCTTGATGCAGAACATAGTGAAGAGTTGACATGGCACACATCCCTGTGTGCCATGCCCACAAAACACTGCCCTGGCATACATCAGTCACCCCTCTAGCTGGGTGCCCTATGCCAGTGGTGAGGGTACAGGTGCATGAGCCCTGTACCCCTACAGTACCCAGGTCCATTCCTGGGCACTGTAAGTGCAGTGCTGCCATTAAGAGCATATTGTATTGTAATTGTAATTGCATTTATATAGCGCTTACTACCCCTGACGAGGCGTCAAAGCGCTTTTTCGGCAAGTAGCATGCTACTCCGGGACCCATAGACGATTAGTGTTGAATTAGTATAGTGAAACATGCAAGTACATTTTAAGTGTTGGATAGGTTAGTCAGTTATTTGGATTTGGAATGATAGCAGAAGGATAGAGGAGGAAAAAGGTTTGTATTTATATAACGCGTGTTGACCCACGCTATTCAGCAAGCCCATAAAGGATTAGTGGTGAATTAATATGGTGAAATATGAAGTAATTTCAGTGGTGGATATTTAGTCAGATTATTTGGAGTGAGAAGGATAGCGGAGGGATAAAAGGAGAAGAAAGGTTTGCATTCAAATAGCACTTTGTTACCCCTGATGGGTGTTGAAGTGCTTTTCTGGCGAGTAGCACGCCATTCTGGAACCCATGAAGGATTAGTGTTGAAAATTAGTATAATAAAATATGAAGTCATTTGAGTAGTGGATATGTTATTCAGTTATTTGTGTAGAGAAGGGAGGTGGCAGGATAGAAAAGGGAAAGAGGTTTGTATTTATAGAGCGCTTGCTACCCCTGATTGGGTTTTGAAGCGCAAGTAGCACGCTACTCTGGAACCCATCGGGATTAGTGTTGAATTAGTATGGTGAAACATGAGAGTAATTTTAGTGGTGGATATGTTAGTCAGTTATTTGGATTGAGAAGGGTTGGGGAGGGGTAGAAAAGGAAAAAGGTTTGTATTTATATAGCACTTGTAACCCTAATGGGGTGTTGAGACTCTTTATTGGCGAGTAGCACACTACTCGGGAACCCTATTAAGGATTAGTGGTGAATTAGTATAGTTGAATATGGAATTTGAGAAGTGAACATGTTAGTCTGTTAATCTTGATTGAAAAGGATAGTGGAGGGATCAAAGAGTGTAGGATTTTTTTTTGGGGAGAGAGTCTAAAAAAGGGTTATTTTGGCGATCATAGTAGTGGGATGGGGTTTGGGATAAATGAGAGAGTGAATGTAGAGGATATATTGATTTGCTCTAGTTTTCCCTGAGGCGGAAGCCGGGGAACTTAGGCTCAGCTCACGCTGGTTCTTAATTATATGTGCTGCTATACTTGCTGCTAATTGCGATTTTGCACAGAGTTCTTTTTAATTGTGTGGCTGAATTTAACATTGTATCGCCTACTCACCCTGCTCCAGCCGGCATTCCCCGCAGTCGATTAGGTGCTGCACGGGATGCCGACAGGGTAAGCCGCCATCTTGCTTGAGGCGCCCGGATGCGGACCAGTTGTTCCCATCAGCACGCCCCCTTCCTTATAAAAGGCGTGCCCGTCTACGCCCAATCGGGCCTAGGTGCTATACCCCCTGGTCCGATCCCATCAAAGAGACTCCTTTATGGGGCTGATCAACTGAAGGCATATAAACCTCAAGGTAATGATGACTGTCCTACATTTGATTTATTAAGTAAATGCCCCCAGCTCTGTCCGTGTTGTTCATTTTCCTTGCCGGCTCCCCAACTGTGTCGCAGCTGTTCTCCTCGTTCCACGATGTCTCACAACACCATTTTTAAGTTCCTTAGCCTAAATTGCCGTTCCTTGCCCAAGCGCAGACGTGACATTTTTGACCTTCTTAGCGAGGAGTCACCTGATGCTCTTTTTGTTACTGAGTCCTGGCTTCATGAAAGCTCAGGACCTGATGTTGGGGAAGCGCTACCCGCCAACTATGCCATTGTTAGGCGCGACTGGGTTACTAAAATAGGTGGTGGCATTGCCATTATATTTAAGAACACGTATCAATGTCAATTTGATGACATCACCTTAAACAACTGTGAGGCAGCGCATTTCAGAGTTGCCCTTCATCCCAAATTTACTCTTACGGGCCTGTAAATTTACCGCCCCCCTGGCCCAGTAAACACCTGGGCCATCCAACTGTCTCCATCCTCACTAATTCTAGTGACTTTTTGGTTGTAGGCGATTTTAATGTACACTTGGACGACCCGGAAAATAACATGGGTAGAACCCTGAACGCCGATTTTGAGGCCATGAACATCACGCTGCATAATTGCGGCCCCACGCACAAAGGTGGTCACCTTTTAGACCCCGGTTTCTCTAATGTGCCGCAGTTACAGAGTTCTTCAGCCGCGCCTGTCCTCTGGTCTGACCATTATCTGGTCAACTTTACATTTACCATCATGGGCGTACCGCTTCCACATTGTAGCACACATGTTGCTAGCAGGAGGGACTGGAAAACATTGGACAACACTTCCCTTAACAATGTGCTTGCCACTTGCCGTCCTGTGGAACTACTCACGTTGCTGGAAGAAGAAATGGCAGCCGAGATAACCAACTCTTGGTTTTTAGATGCCATTGACTCATGCCTTCCTGTCTCCCATAAAAAGTTGGCACGTCATAATACACCAGCTCCCTGGTTTACCGATACGTTAAAAAAGGACAAATCTCATTGCAAAAAACGTGAACGCATTTGGCATAAAGATTATTCTTCGCCAGCAGCTACCACCTATAAAAATGCCTTAAAAAGTTACCATAAAGCTTGCGCCAGGTCTAGGGCCAGCTTTGTCACCAAAACTATAACCGACGCAGCCAACAAATCGAAAGTATTGTTTGGCTTGGTCAAAAACCTTGCTGGCTCTCTTACCACTGTCAAGCCCCCTCCCCTGTCCAGCAGCAAGTGTGATGAAATTGCTCAGTTTTTTATTAGTAAAATTGACAAGATCTATCAAGATATCTTCACTCAAGGAAGTAGCAATATTTCTTCAGGCTCTTCCGTTAGCTCAGAGGGCCTTGACCCGTCTTTTGCTCCCATTTCTGACCCACTAATTGTATGGCCTGAATTGCAGCCTTCTGCCCTTCGCGAAATTTTAAGTATGGTAAAATCTGGTTCCCCCATGGATCCTCTACCTCTACCAACACCTCAGTCACTGGATTTCCCCCAGCTTTCTTTGATTTGCACTACTCTTAACCTTTCCCTAAAAACTGCTACTGTTCCGGCTAGGTGGAAACACGCAATGGTTACGCCATTATTGAAGAAACCCACTGCAGACCCTGTGGTTCTCTCCAATTTCCGCCCCATTTCCTTGTTGCCGGCTTTTTCAAAAGTCTTAGAAAGACATATCCATTATCACTTGACTCAGTTTATCACCACCGACAATTTATTGCATCCCTCTCAATCAGGTTTTCGCCCAGGCTTTTCTACAGAAACCACGCTTCTTGGCGTTACGGAGAACCTTCGGTCCTTGTTAGACAGAGGTGAGACGGCTGCACTGATATTACTTGATCTCAGTGCGGCGTTCGACACTGTCTCGCATAAAATTCTCCTTGACTCTCTAGCCGCCATGGGCATTGGTGGATTAGCTCTTGATTGGTTGGCCTCCTTTTTAACTGATCGTACGTTCCAAATCTTCTCCCAGACAGCTACCTCTAAAACATATCCCTTACCCCACGGTGTTCCCCAGGGTTCCATTTTAAGTCCTTTACTTTTCAATCTTTATGTTACTCCTTTGGCCCATATTGCAGACAGCGTCGGATTAACTTTGTTTACTTACGCTGACGATTCACAGATTATTTTCTCACTTTCTCAATCTGACAAGGCCTCTACCTCCCTCCTTCAGTCTGGACTGGGGGATATTGCCAGATGGATGAACCAAAATCTTCTTAAGCTGAATGGAGGGAAGACCGAGGTCCTTGTCCTTGGGCACAAGCAAGATCTGTGGACCTCTAGGCACTGGCCGTCGGACTTAGGTCCTCTGCCTTCTCCTTCCCAGCATATGCGCAATCTAGGGGTGATCATCGACAGGGGTTTGACTATGCATTGCCAAGCCAGCAAAGTCTCGTCGATTTGTTTCACCATTTTGCGCTGGCTAAAGAAGATCTTATGGATGTTACCAACTGACACTCAGAGGACGGTGGTGGGCGCCTTGGTCACCTCCCGATTGGATTATGGGAACATACTTTACCTGGGGGTGACCAAGGCGGTCATTCGTCGTTCCAAATAGTGCAGAATGCTGCAGCACGCCTGCTCAACGGCTGCTGAAAAACTGATCATGTGGCTGGTCATCTCCGTGATCTTCACTGGCTGAAAGTGGACAGCCGAGTGAAATTTAAGGCGCTCAGTTATAGGTATAAAATCAGGATGAAAACTGCTCCCAGCTACCTGCAAACCCTTGCTGACGCTTATGTTCCTTCCCGTTCTCTTTGTTCCTCATCCCATATTCTTTTCAAGGTCCCCAAATTCAGACTGTCCAGAATGGGCGGTAGGTCCTTTTTTATTTACGGCCCAAGCTATGGACCTCACTTCCTTTGAAAATCAGGTCCGAGGACTGCTATGTCCGTTTTCGCAAAGCCGTTAAGACCTGGCTGTTTAATCAATAACTATGCGTTTGTTTTCAGCCATTGCTAGCAGCTATTTCTCAGCGCCGGGAAACCCTTTCGGGTAGCTGTCGCGCTCAATAAGTTTAATAAATAAATAAATAAATTGATAGATGTATAGGATGAGAGCTAGGGTAGTGCATTGGAAAGAGTAGTAGAAAGAAGTTTCAGATGAGTCAGAAGGTTGGGCTAGAAGATAAATTGAGCGAAGTATAGGCTGAGAAATAGGGTAATGCATTGGAAATGCTAAATTAGAAGAAAGTAATAAATATATAGATTCATAAGTACATTGAAAGTATATAGATGCATAAAGGAGGTAAGTATATGTAGTTTAAAGATATTGATAGGAGGCACAGGATGAGTAATAGGGTAGTTCATTGGATAGGCTTTTTCAGGAAAAAAAATTATAACAGACACACAGATCCAGTACATGGAAGGTACAGAGATGCACAATGGAAATATGTACATGTAGACCAAATATGATTTTTATTTATTTATTATTATTATTTTTCTCTCAACAACATAATTATTTTACATGTTTATACAAAGTAGTATACAAAGATACGTACATATCTATAGTGAAAGCAAATGCTTATATACAGAGGGATATGCTGTAAATTTCTGTTTGCGTATGGTGCTTATGTGGGGAAGAGACACATTTTGAGTAGTTTTCTTAAGATAAGGTGGTTGTTGGTGGACCTTATGTTGGGGGGTTAAGAGTTTCATAGTTTGGCTGCTTGAACAGAGAAGGATGTGCCACCCATGGTTTTTTTCTTGTATGGTAGGATTTTGAGGCGAGATGCTCCTTTAGAGCGGAGGTTCCTTTGTTGAATGCGTTTGGTGATTTTATTCCTGATGAAGAGTGGTTCCATTCCATGTATTGCTTTGTGGGTGATACAAAGCAGCTTGAACGTGGTTCTTCTGGCAATCGGTAACCAATGCAGGGCTTTCAAGGCAGGGGAGATGTGGTCTCGCGGTTTGATATGCAAAAGTAGTCTGGCAGCCGAGTTCTGAATCTGTTGTAATCTTTTCATGGTTGTTAAAGGTGATCCGTAGTAGAGGCTATTGGCGTAATCGAGATTGGACAGAACAAGGGAGATGGTAGCTTGGACCTTGTGTGAAAATCCCAAATGAGGTAAAATTTGTCACAGTGTTTTTATAGTGACAAAGCTTGATCTTGCTAGTTTATCCACTTGGGCATTCATCGACAGCTTGGAGTCCATGGTCATTCCGAAGTTTCTTACTTCCTTCGATACTTTAGGCAGTGATCCCAGTTCATCAGGCCATGCGGCAAGCGGGTTGTAATGTTTCCAATTGCCACACATGAGTATTTCATTTTTTGAAGCATTCAATTTGAGATGGCTCCAAGTCATCCACTGATCCACGGCCCTGAGACAGCTGAAAATTGGTGATTTTCCAATGTCTTTGGGGCATTCCAGTTGAAGGAGTTTTCGTGTGTCATCTGTCAGTGTGGGATTTAATGTAAAATGCATGTCCCCTGAAACTCGACCAACACCCAGTGACCTGACTGAGTAGCTGCCTAGGCTGCCACCACCAGACATGTTTCTGGACCCCTGGGTCGGGAGATTGCTACTCTTGGGGGCCTGAAACAATGCACATCCTGGGACGAGGTGCCAAGCCTCCTCCCGCAGGATGGGCAGGGTTCACGAGGGAGAAGCTTCAAAGGCATGCCGCCTTTGTGAGCCTCTCCAGAACATTTGCTGCTTTCATCAACTGGTCCCCACTGGTTCTACCCTCACTTTGGGTGGGAGACCCGACAGGAAAAACAAAGTGAGGAAGTGAGGTGTGCCCACCTCTGCCAACCCCACCCCTAAGGTGGGGGAGGCGAGGTGAAGCACAACCTCGAGTCCCTGCCATCTTGAGGATGGGGGGACCCAGCCAACCAGGAACAGGCTCCTGCCCCCCTTCCAGTGGAGAGTGGCAGAATAGGGGGTGTACCCACCCCAGGGAAGGGACCCATTGGTCTCTGCCGTTTACCTACCTGTAACATCCCTAAATTAAGTATTTAGGGGTACCCTGAACCTTCCATCCTCAGATCCAGCAACCACAAGAAAAGAAGAAGGAGAAAAAGGACGAGAAGCCGTGCAGAGCTAACAAGAGGACAACGCCCACTGACTTGGCCCCAGCCCTACAGGCCTGTCTCCCCTCGAACCTGATCCTGCAGAACTCCGGCGTGTCCAGCGGCCAGCAACCTCAAAAACCCCGGAGGACCTGCCTGCATTCACTTTTCAAGCTGTTTCTCCCGTGAACACCGGATGTGTTTGAATTGCAGCTTCTCTCTGCACCCGCCGAGCCCAGCCCGAGTTTGAGTGATCAAACACCACGAGGAGGTCCCCCCCCGGCGATCCTGACCCGAGATCCGGTAACCCCTGACCTGCCTCAAGCCTCCAGACGACGCCTGCAGCCTCAATCCAGAGGACCCCCCTACCGCAAAAAGAGCGGGTAAGAAAATCCGACGTCCCTGCACCCGATGCCCCACGGCCATGTGTGCCCAACCCAGCGGTGCCTAACCATCCCTCTACATCTCAACTTACCCCTCGAAGTGGTAGTCCCTCCTGGAAGATCCTCGTCCCCGAACTTGCAGTGTTTCTTTGTCCCGGAGAATCTTGATTGAAATCAAGACGGCACCCGACCTCAAAACAGCACCCTGCACCCGGCCGCCCTAGTGCCGCTGAGGGTGCCCCTTTTGTGCTAACTTGGTCCCCAACTTGCCCTGAACTTAACCCTAGGAGCTTTGCTCCCACAACCCCAGGGCCGGCTTGCCAGTAGCCACCAACCGGAGTCCCCCATCCTCCATCGGATAACATTGGGCCTCAACACTCTGCACCCGGCCGCCCTAGTGCTGCTGAGGGTGCAACAACAGTGCATCACTGACCCTGGGAGACCCCTGAGTCTAACCCCAGAACCCTAACTCAAAAGATTGATTACTTACCTCGAAACCGATAACTCATTTTTCCTCATAGGATAACATTGACATTTTGTCTCCCAAAAAGTGTCTGTCAACTTTTGAAAACTACAAATTTTCTTAAAAATCAGCCAAATAACAAAAACCATTTTCTCAACTGTTTTCAGGAAATGTCCCAGTGCTGAATCTAGGATCCATCTACAGCGCGACTTTTGGCGCAACATCTACCTTGGTTCACAAAACAGAGAATCATCACTCATTGATTGAGGACAAACCATTGCCTTTGTATATATTGCGTTTTTGTCACATTGTCACCTTGCGTCCTTTCGCTGTATTCACCCACTTGTCACTTGCGCCGTCACTCTTTGCTCCACTAACACTTAGTGCACAAAGCCCCCTTGGGTTGCCACAGCATGTTATGCTTACATTGCTGCTTTAACTGTTCTGTATGAAATATGTTCTTAAATATATGATGCTACATGCACTTTCTAAAAACTGATATCAAAAGTCTCTCTTTCTTTTTCCCACGTTCTCGTAATGTTTTGTACATATTTACATATGCTCGCCCCCTTCACTGAATCCGAATGAGATATTGTTGTTGATAATACATGTACACCCAGATCTCAACTCGGTCTATGGGTTATACTCCTGTCGCTTTACCCTGAATCTAGGATCCAGCACTGAGTAAGAAAAAGTATTGATAACATAACTTACCTGCTAAGTGAATTTCCTCCCATAGGATAACATAGGATAACATTGGTGATTCTATGTGAAAAAGTTTCTAAGTGTCAACTTTTGAAATGCAATAATATTCTTTAAAAATCGTACCTTTAACCAAAACGCATTTACTCACATGTTTTCAGGAAATGTCCTAGGGTTGAATCTAGTGTCCAGTCCTGTGTTAGCATAAGTAATCTGGAAAGTAATTAACTACATTTTACTTAAAAAGCCCATTCAATTGAATGTACTGTACCTGCAATGTGTTGCAAACTGCTTACTTAAAACTGTAACCAAAACAAGTACAAGTTACACTGTAATTTTGAACTGTGTTCATACAAGTAATTTACTACTGAAAAGTATTTTTATGCTTACCTGTACCAGGCTTGCTTGGTTCTAGAAATAAAACAGCAGTATATTTTTTATACAAAATAATTGGCTTAGAGTTCAGTTCTTTAGTGTGTGGATTCATTTGCTGACTGAGTGTGTACATCAAATGCTTTACACTGTCCTCTGATACTTCCTTACTGCTCAACCAGGCTACTACTTTAGAGAGTAAGGTTCTATCTAACTTTAACCTCTGCCAAACCTCTGGAGACCTTTGGACTCTATTGGAAAAAGAGTTTGCACCGGGTTCAGTGCACATTCAAAACACGTTACGCACTCATATATTTGGACCACAACACACAAAAATACTATATAAACATATATATATATAGAAAATATATTTTATCTTTTTATTATTTTACTTCATTTGTTATTTTTCAAAGATGTAATTGATCAAAAACCACTAAAATTACATACATAAACAATTATCAAAAGAACACATACATTCAATAGGAATAATTATGGTCCAAAAATAATTGTGCTATATACATAAAATTCAAACATGTCGCCTTAACTGACGATCAAAAATCCTAGATAAGACAGATTCCAAGTGTTACTATATACTCATACATTCACAAAAAGAGCACCACAAAGAGCCATTCATCTGTATTTCTTCTTTGGCTAGCATCTAATACCTACATATAGTTAATGTATTCAAGCCTGAACTGACGCTAGGCTATATAGCCACTTATTATATCTTTTTTATCTACTTATTATATCTCTTTTTGTGAATATATGAGTATATAGTAATGTAGGAGAGTGGGGTCTGCAATCCCATGGCCACCCCAGATTTTTCCTTTTTGCTTCACTGGTTTACGACTTTCCCTGGCTGTGGGCCTGCTAATCAGACCCACAGCCTAGCTGTTCTCTCTCTAAATTACAACCATGTACCTTAGGTGCATTTTACCAATTGGTACTGGGCCACCTTATCAGTCCCTGTACAGCATACCTTAGGTATCCAGGGCATAGGTGTACCCAGGGCCTACCAGGGGCTGAAGCATGTATTATGCCACCCCTGGCTGGCCACCCAAACAGACACAACTGGCTGCACGACAGCTGGGGCAAGGTGGTGTAACCACCCTTTGCTTTAGATATAGTATACCTATATCTAACCCTAAAATGGACACATATATTCCTATCAGTCACTCCTATGGCAGGCCTTATCAATCCTGAAGGCAGAGTGCTTGGAATTATGTGAGATGGTGCTCTGGCATGAGCTGAGCCCGTTTGCAGCTTGCAGAACCAAGTCCTAATAGCTGTTCCATGATAACACTATACCATATACTCTTAAGTGCATTATAATCCTCGCGGTTAAATGCTAACTTTGGTATAGCATTATCAAAACATGTCGAGTAAGGTGTCATACGAATTGGAATACTAACCCCTCGCCAATTCTGGCGACGGGGTTAGCATTCCACCCTTCTAGAGGGACACGACATGTATGTAACTGTGAACCCCGGTTAAAGTCAGACACAGCCTCAGCTCCACAAAATGGATGCTGCCACCGAGACACAAGTCTGCCCTCCTGCTGCTGGGAGTCCTTCCAGCAACGGAGGCCTGGACGAGGGGTTTCCTGTCAGGGGCGGTGCTAGCACCATCCCAGACAGGATTTTGTGTATCCCAGGTAGGCAGGGCTGAGAGGAAGGTGACTGCAAGTGGCACCCCGGTGCTCACTGTGCATATGCCGGCTCAAATCAGTTCCTGGGGCACCCCAGGCCCTGAGCTGGGGAGAGACCGGACAAAGGAGAGGGGTGTAACCACCCCCCTCCTGGTCCCACCCATAGGGCAGGACCTAGTCGCGTGCCAGCCCCTTTTCTTTGGATAAAGGTAGGAGCAGGCCCCCTTCCCAAATTAGATAATCTTGAATCTTGAACTACTTTCCACGAAAGGAACTCTTGACTTTCTCTGAAGACTCTCCCTTGTGGCTAAGGAGTAGCCACCCTGCACCAGCAGGCACCACCGAAGCTCTTGCGGTTTGCTGCACGTCCATCCTCCGGATCAAGACTGCCCAGCTCGACGAGACCCGGATTCCCTGCCATCTCTGACCTCTACCTACATCATCCAGCCCAGCTGAGATTCGTGGGTGTGACGAGACCCATGGGACCGGCCATCTTCAAGACCTGCACGACGCTTCACCAGCACGACCCCCGAGAGACCCTCGAGTAAGTGCACTGGGGTTTGAGAAGCCCTAATCCTAAGCAGCTCCAGCACCGAAGTCCAGCCCCCCAGCATCCACGAGGTCTGCGTGGGGCCCTTCTGCTTCTTTGCTGCTTGCCACGTTGTCCGGTCACTTGCCCGTTGGCTAGTGACCCTTTTGACGACGTACCACGATGTTTTCACCGCTGGTCTAGGTCCCCTAGACTGGCCCTTGCTTCTTGTCCAACAAGAAGTACCCTGGACCATCCTGGTCCACTCCAGATGCCATTTTGACTCCACCGCGTGGGCTTGCATTTGCCAAGGTTTGTTGCTCAAATCGTGAGTCCAGCATCGCCGACAGCCGACAGCCTCGTGGGACAGCTCGCACCTCCAGCCTGGACGCCGACAACGCCTCCTGGCCCGTGTGACTGCAGAGTCCAGCGTCGCCCACTCACCTGGTCGAGGTGACTTCATCCGGTGCCATCCTGGTGCCCACATAATCACTGGCTAGTGATTAAGAACTGAGTCCCCTCTGCTTTCAGGTCATCTCCATCACTGATCCAGGCTTGGATCCCTCCGAACATCTTCACTGGTCGCCTGCCAGCAACTTCTTCTTTCAGGCTCCATAGACTGTAACGAGGATTCCCGACGTCTTTTGAACCCTATGCAGCCGCAGCCCCTGGGCTAGGTAACCCGAGCATCTCGGTGCTCCAACGTAGGTTCACTATCTAAGTGTCCAGATCCTTTTTCGTTTTCAGTCTACCTAGTCGGATTCGTCCGGAAACAGTAACTTTAGAAACGCTAGCATCCATAGACTTCTTCCCGCATCCCGCGTGAGAGTGCACACTCTGCACCCGATCTCCCTAGGCCTCCTGCTCGTAATCTTAAGGTTCAGTAGTGTAGTCCTAGCGATCCTGAAGCCTCTGGATCTTGTTACTTACCTGCTAGTATTTCGCATTCCACTTTTAAAGTATATGGTTTTTCGTGCCCCTCGGGCATTTGTGTAAATTGTGCAACTTGAAGTATTTTCGTAAGAGTTTTGTATTGTGCTTAGCTCCCTGACTCATAAAGAGTTCAGGGTAGACTTGTTATTAATAAATATCCTATATTTTTATAACAACTTGTGTGGTGTCCTTTCACTTGGTGTTCAAGGGGTATATGTGATGGTAAAACAGCTGGCTTAACACGCCCTCTAGAGTTTAGCCTAAAGACTGCTCTTGTCCACGCTACTAGGATAGCTGGTCTGATACGGTTGACTTACAACCAATCATCAATAAGGGTTGTTTGGTATGATACAAAGTGATCACTAGAATAGTGAGCACTATATATCAGGCCAACTTCTCACAAGTAACACTTGGAATGTGTCTGAAGACTCTGTTTTATGTCAGGTATGCAGATCTCACTGTGTTTTATCTAGGATTTTTGATCGTCAGTTAAGGCGACATGTTTGAATTTTATGTATATAGCACAATGTTTTTTGGACCATAATTATATGGTCATGTATGTCTTTTTTACATTTTAGTAAAACCACTGGTATGAAGTATATGCCCTGAGTAAGGCTTTGCCGAAACGCGTTGGTCTTTTACAACTGCAACCAGTGCTTTCAAGATTATACACAGATGTCAATATACATTTGTGACGGGTCAACTTAATTCTTTAGGGGTATTTTGTTCCAGGTTCTTGTCTCCCAACACCTGTTTTTCCTCTTTTTGTAGGGTGGGGACACACAATATATTATCTGGTGGTTGAAAAATGTTCATCATGATTCATATGTACTAATGAACTTTTTCTGGTGGTTGGAAAATATGTTTTTTATGATTCTTATGTATCAATGAATTATTCCTATTGAATGTATGTGTTCTTTTGATGATTATTTATGTATGTAATTTTTGTGGTTTTTGATCAATTATATCTTTGATAAAATAACAAATGAAGTAAAATAATAAAAAGATAAAATATTTTTTCTCTATATATATATGTTTATATAGTATTTTTGTGTGTTGTGGTCCAAATATATGAGTGCGTAACGTGTTTTGAATGTGCACTGAACCCGGTGCAAACTCTTTTTCCAATTAAGTTATTTCCCTGTGAGGGTTTTATCCAATTATACAGGGGCCCCTTTTCTTTTCCAAATAAGACCTCTGGACTCTATACACACTGTACCTCACTTTGGTGCAGTATATATAGAGCCAGTTTCTTACAGCCGGCATAGCAGGTGGTAGTATTTCTGAAGAGCAATTAAAAAGTAGCGTCTCTGATTTTGAATGGTTTATTTTACATACTCCTATTGCCGTGTACTCACTTATTGTAGAGAAGGCGTGGGAAATATTATCCCTGTCACTGCAGTGTAAACCAATGCTTCTACATCACTTTACTCAAAACTCAACACCACTGCACTCTATAACAATCAACTCTGCATAAACTGCACAGTACACCACTATACCCTATTCTACGACTACGCCCCTTTACACCATTCCATTCTGTCATTTTACTCTGCACCACTCTACACCACTGCACTCTACACCAATGCACTCTATGCCGCTTTACTGTGCAGCACTGAACTCTATGCCATTCTATGAGATTCTACTCTGTGCCACTTTACTCTATGCCACTACACTCTACTCTGCACTACTGTACACCAATACACTCCATGCCACACTAATCTCCTGTGCACAACTGCACTCTATGACACTGCACTCTACACCACTTCAGTCAAGGCCACTCTACTTTGTACCACTTCACACCACTCTACTCTGTAACACTGCACTCTATGCCACTACTTTATACCACTCCATTCTACCTTGTACTACTCCACTCCATCCCACTTCAGTCAACTCTGAAACTATCTACTCTACGCCACCACACTGTAGTCCACTGCACTACATGCCACTCTAGTCCACTCTGTGCCACTCTACTCTGCGCCACTGCAACCAATGCTGTACCACTCTACTTCACAACACTCTACTCTAAGCCACAGTGCTCTACTCTGCACTACTCTACTCTACTCTGAAACAATCTACTCTATGCCACCATACTGTAGTCCACATCCACTATATGCCACTCTAGTCCACTCTGTGCCACTCTACTCTGCGCCACTGCAACCAATGCTGTACCACTCTACTTTACAACACTCTATTCTAAGCCACGGTGCTGTCCCTGCACCACTCTACTCTACTCTGAAACAATCTACTCTGCACCACTGCACTCGCCAGTTCTACTCCACTCTACGCTACTGAGGTCTACGGCATATTACTGTACTCGAAACCACTGCACTCTATGCCAAATGCGCTCTACACCACTTTATTTAAAACCAATGCACTGTACGCCAATCTACTCTGCACCACTGTACTTTACGCCACTTCATTCGAGGCCACTCCACTCCACTCTACTCTACACCACTCCACTCAGCAACACTGCACTCTAGCTCAATACACTCTACGACAATACTCTATATCACTGCACTCTACCTGGCACCCTCCACCCTACCCTGCACCACTGCACTCTAAGCCACTGCACTCCATGCCACTGCACCCCACACCACTCTATTCCACTCAATGCCACCTCAGTCAATGCTGTGTCACTCTACTCTATGCCACTGCACTCTACACCACTACTCTATGCCACTGCCCGAGTGTGACCATGTGCTCACTCACTGGGCCAAGAAACATTTATGAAAGAAGGAACACGAGTTCCTCTCTGTGGTTCTGCGAGAATTTCCGTGGTGTCCTGGATAGTGTGTGGAGTATGTGTTATTGAGTGTTTGGTATGAATGGAAGAATGTTTGGGTTTTTTGGTTTTCTTTAAATCTTCTGTAGAGACTGACAGCATTGTTACTACGGGACATTGCACGTTCAATGCACATTGGACATATAAGAAGCAATCATGCTACATATATGTAGTAATGCTCTATGTTCAATATATTCCTATGGATTTTCTATGAGTATCTGATAATTAAGTAAAACATATTTTTCTGAAATAATAGTGGGCTATAGTGATTAAACTGATTACTTCATTGTAATGAATCGGCTAAAATACATATTGTGGGGCAGATTTACAAGCCCCTTTCGCCACTTTTGCGTCACTTTTCCCATGTTAAAAGTGACGCAAAAGTAGCGCAAGCAAGGGGCCTGTAGATCTGCCCCTCTTTGTTTAAGTTTAACCCACGTTCCAGAGCCGTTAAAGTATTGGGGGTAGCCTTCACTGACGCCTGACGGCCCTGCCCGAGTGGGTAACCGCAGGGCTGCCTCCCAGCCTCATCCTGCTAGCGGTGGGCGCTGCTGCACCGGAAGGGTGAGTGACTGGCGGCTGTGATACCTCCCGGCCTCGCCGGCTTCCGTGAGGCGCCCTCTCTCGTGAATGTGCGTGCCGGCGGCCTGGGCGTGACCCGTGGATTCCTTTTCTTTTGACCTCAGGCCTTTTTCCACTCATACCAGGAAGATGACAGGCCTCCACGGGCCCGCCGGCGGCAGATGAAGAGGGCCTGACACCTACTCGAAAGAAAGAGTCGGCGGGGCGCCCACACGACAGGGGCCAATGCTTGTCCGACTTGATTTTTAACTCGCCTTTAATTGTTCACAGGTTAACATTTTCCATCCTCTTAACACAACGTGTAATTATCAGGGCATCATCTGGGAGTGATCTCAAATCTGTTGCGTCAGATGGGAGTAACTCATCCAGACTCCCTCTTGTCTTTGTGTGCTGGTGATTGTGGAATGCTAACATAAACACGTATTAGAATGCGGAGGAATAAACAGAATTGTTATAACAACATATACCTCACACATGAACTGTGGTGTTCATCAGAGCTTTGTACCAGCACCAATGCTGCTCAACGGGTGCCTTGAAGCGCTCATCTTCGGGATGGGAGTCTTCCCCCATCAGTATGCAGACCGTATGCAATTATATATAAAACATTGTCCTTCAAAGACATCCTGACCCTTTTCTCGAAAACAGGAGGTCAGACAGCTTCTCTAAAGACATAATTTATCCTCATCACCCTCACACAGGAAAATATGTTTGGTTCATTGCTTCTTGGTGAACTCAATGTAGAAAGATTATGTTTTAATTACATTAACAGTACACTAACTTGATGCCACATTTTCTCTGAATCCACAAAAGAATACTGCCCCTATAACGTGTTCCTAAAGGTATCTACAGAGTTAGGGGGAGATGCTTTGCCAATGGGGGCATCTCATAAAAAGTTACAGACTGGCCTCACACACCGCCCGGTGTCATGCTTCATCATCGGCTGTCCTCGCCCTCTAAAAACTTGGTTTGGTAGAGGGCAGGCATACACCTGGAGACAGGGATGCATTTCTAAATCTAAGTGATGGCCGTGGGGGAGTGAAAAAGTGTATTAAAAACCATTACCCTTGTCCATATCCTAAGTCTATTCTGGGATCAAAGGTAGGTAGTTAAAAGAAGTGGTCGGTGATGTGGGACATTAATCTCCCTTCACCGTGTTATCACCGTGTTATAAAGGGTCGACATGTTTCTGCTAAAGTGTCCCCGGAGGGTACGCAGCATTCTTCAGGACCAAAGGGGAGGTTAACCAGAGGTCCCCTTCCCGGCACCTAGTGTCAGAAAAGATGGACCTGCTATTTGTGTGTGAAGGGGCTGTGAATTACAAATACCCCTCTCGGTGTAGTAACCTAATACGTGACTCATATACCCTAGCCTACTCGCTCCATGGGAGGGCAGAGGTGGAAGGACCTACTGTGACTTTTGTCTATCTTCATAGTGCCAATATCGGCCCAGACCCAGACCTTTCTTCATACAACATACCCCTCCGTCAATAACCGACCCGACACGACACAAGTTTGATGGAGAAAGTTGTTGCAGTTTATTAGCATATACATTATGCCACCATGTTGGGTTATCTTACGGGTCGATCCAGAGCAGGCCGCCTCTCGCGACCCGCCCACCTGATGAGCCAGAACCCCCCGGGGTGTTACCCGCGGGGGCGTTGTCAGTTTTGGGGGGAAGGTCTAACCCCTCCCCCGACGAACCTCTCGTCCGCCCTTTACTCACGCCCCTCCCCCCTCGGGGGGGCGGAGCGTTGGCAACCCCCGGTTGCTCAGGTCTACAACCGCCCGAAGGACTAACGGGGCGCCGTTGGTCCTCCAGGATCCATCACAGCGTGGATCTCCCTGGGGGATAATTCTGCTCTCGCACCCACCGGTGCTCCTGTAGAGGGTACCCCTCTGTACCTTTCTGCATTGGATCGCCCTGTAACTCCGCCTGCAACACAAAAGACAGTAATATTAATTACACCTCAATGAGACCAACAATGAGACCAACCTCCCCATTTTCATCTTCACCAGCTAAAGATATCAAACAATTTCTCCACTGAAAAAAACAGCTCACATATTAGTCTCTTCTTGTTTGAACTTTGGCAGCCCCATTCTAGTGGGTGTCTACCATCAGCGGCGACTCAACCTCAATGGTGGAGGGGCATCCCCACACTGCCTAGCTCAGAGCCAGCAAATGAAAAATAAAACAGTGTTCTAGCATCGTTTTATTTTTCATTTATGGCTCTGAGCCAGCTTGTGCAGGGAGGGACTAGGAATGGGAGGAGGAGTGCTGTGTGCAATCCCTAACTGCGCATATGTCTTTGGCCGGCCGTCTCAGTCTTAGGTTTCTCCAGCCCGGCTGCATTGAACAGCCAGGCTGGAGAAACCTCACAGATTCCCTGGCCTGAGTGGAGCGTCTTTTCAGCCCGCTAAAGGCAATCTGCGTGCTGCTCTATTAGCATGAGAGCAGCACATGGATTGGATGGGAGTCTGTGCCAGGGGCTGCTGGAACCAGGAAGAAGACAGGAGGTGGGACGTAACGCGAGAGGCGGCTGGCTGCTTCAGGTAAGTTCTTTTTTAAAATATATATATATTATTACTAACTCCCCCGCCGTGCGCTCCTCCTTCTGCGGTCCCTCCACCCACTACAACGCCCTTTGTTTGTGGCGGCCGCCACTGCTCCCAGTCCTCCAATGGCCCATTCCACCCCCAGACTCATTTCCTCCATGTGAAAGTTTGTTGATGGCATTTCCCTTATACTGAAAGGTTGCCATAGGCAGCTCATTGCAGTGAGCATCAAGTTTGACATCTGCTTCACATATTAAACTATCCAGTTAAGGAAAGGAACATATCTTTTTAACTTGCTTACCATCTCAAGTGAATGAGGATTCAATAGAAACAACTAACTGGAAACACAGTGAGATGCAAAAGTCCCCAAGTGCTAAAGAAAACGTTACTTAGCTTTGGTAATGCGCTTTCTAGTGGACATTCTACATATCCACAGATTGTTCCCCTTACGAATCTCCCCAGGAGCCAGACTATATCCCAAAACTCTTGCGAAATCTTCTCTGTGTCAACAGGTGAAACCATCAACCACTGTCTCTGAACACCCCCAGTCGTTGATATCACAACATGAAGCTACACAAAAGTGCCACCCTTGCATGCATGCTGATGCCATTTCAATCATTAGACCCATTCCTCACCCAAGGATGCAGTTAGCTGACAACTTAATTTCACTGGCAGTGCGCAGAAGCTCGCTTGAAATGTTAATTCCCGAGAGTCCACTCCACAGAACGTGGTGGAGTGCAGGCAGTGAAGAAGTTGCAGTTAGATAGATTATCCACCAGAAAGGGCATTACCAAAAGCTAATAACTAATTTTTCAGATGAATACTTCTAATCACAGATTCTTTATCTTGTGAGTCAACACCAAAGCAATGGTCCTCCGAGGAGGTGGGTCTGAGAAGTGGACACCAATAACTGCTGCAGAACTCAACAGGCAAAATAGCCCTCCCTAGGGACTTGAGAATTGATGTAGTAGTGACTAGTGAAAGTATCGACACTCAATAGATACCCATGTGGCTGCTGGGGGATGTCATGTTAGATGAATGCAGCAAAAAGAAAAGATTGCAGAGAGCACTATGGACTGCTCCATCGATAAAGGAGACACCAATTTTGTTAGAAAGAATGCGTAAGTCCTAAGTACAGGTTAATTAAAAAAAGGCAGTATTCGACAGCAAGAACTGACAACGCCCGAAGCTCACTGACATAACGCATAGGAGAAATTGCAATAATAAGCACAGTTTTCAAGGCCAAGAGCCTCAGAGTACAACTATGAAGTGGCTCAAAAGGAGCACATATTAGAAAGGTTAAGAATAAACTAGGATCGCACTGTGGCATAACAAAGGGATTGGGGGAATCACTTGAGATAGCTCTTTCAAGAAATGCATAACAGTGGGAGTGTTGAAAAATGCAAGCTGATCATGCAAATGAAGAAATGCCAAAATGGCCAACAAGCAACCCGCAACTGTATCCACAGCAAAGCCTTTCAGGACCAGAAATAAATGAAAGAGCAACATAAGACAGTTTCATATGTAAGGGTTTAACTTGAACCACTGCACACCAGGTGACAAATTTAGGAGGAAATTGCCATCCTCCACAATAACTCCCTCCGCATGACCACCCACTCAGACTACACCACTACGGCAATTACGGAACATCTCCACTTCCAGGTCCAGACCAAACCCCTGCCCGCATTTCACCAACACCATCATCAACTTCATTGCACCCCAGGCTCTACCATCCACTGATTACATCCGACTCGGTGACCTCAACTTCCACCTGGATAACCCCAACAACCAGAGCACTGCATCCCTCCTGGAGAACCTCACCAACATCGGACTCAAGCAGCTAGTCACCTCTCTGATTCACGCAGCAGGACCCAAGCTCGACCCCGACTTCTCAGCCAGTAAAAACACCTACAATCACACCTCTTAACTGCTCTGGACCGACCACCACTGCATTCATTTCACCTTCACCAAACCCACCGTACACCACCAAACCCAACGCCACCCTAGCAGCAACTGGAACAAGGTCTCCGAAGAACATCTCACTGCCTCCCTCAGCACTACCATACCGCCGCCGACATCCATAGACGCCAAAACCTCAGCACGCAACCTCCACCGATGGATCTCCAACTGCTCCGATGCGCTGGCACCCCTCAAAGTGGACCCAGCAAGTAACATTCCAAGAAAGCCAGCTGCTTCAGTCCTGCCCGCCATGAGTCTAGATTCACCTGTAGACAGCTCGAGAAGAGATGGAGGAACAACAAAACCCTGGAAACCCAGGCAGCCTTCAAAGCCTCTATCACCACACACCACACCCTCCTCAAAACCGCTAAGAAAATGTCCATTCAAGTCAGAATCAACTCCAACGCACACAACAGCAAAAAGTTCTTTGCCATTGTTAAGGAGTTCGCCAAACCCCACAGCGAGACCACAGAAAGTCCACCATCCGAAGCCCTCTGCAACAAACTCAGCACCTACTTCCACCATATGATCAAGCAGATCTACGACAGCTTCGACACCCAAGATCGCCTACCACCACCACACGAGACAACGCCACCCCTCAACAGATCCTGCTCAACTGGACACCGCTCAAGACCATGAACAGCATTCACTCAGGAGCCCCCTCGGACCCTTGCCCACACTGCATCTTCCCCAAAGCCGCCACCACCATCACCCCAAACTATGCCACACCATCAACTACTCTATTGAGAAGCCACCTTCCCCAACAACTGTAAACACGCTGAGATCAACCCCTTGCTAAAGAAACCGTCCGTCGACCCGACAGACCTCAAGAACTTCATACCCATCTCCCTGCTCCCCTTCCCAACCAAGGTAATCGAGAAGGCCATCAACTCCCAACTCTCCAAGTTCATCGAAGTCAACCATGTCCTGGACTCCTCTCAAGCTGGCTTCCGTAGCAACTACAGCATCGAGACTGCCACCCTCTCCACCACCGATGACATACGCTCCCTCCTTGACCAGGGAGGAAAAGCAACCCTCATCCTTCTGGACCTCTCAGCCACCTTCGACACCGCCTCTCACCACACCCTAATCACCAGACTTCATGACGCCGGCATCAGCAACAAAGCCCTGGACTGGACCGCTCCTTCCTCACCCATAGGACACAGCGAGTCAGACTCCATTCCCCTCTGAACCCACAGAGATCAGCTGCGGAGTGCCCCAGGGCTCCTCCCTGAGCTCCACACTCTTCAACATGTACATGGCCCGCGCGCAGCCATCATCAGGAGCCAGGTACTCAACATTGTTTCCTATGCCGATGACACCCAGCTGATCCTCTCCCTCACCAGCGAGCCCACCATCTCCAGAGACAACTTTCACAACAGGATGAAGGCTGTCACCACCTGGATGAAAGACAGCCTCAAGCTCAACTCAGACAATATCGGAGTCCTCATCCTGAGGCCCAACACTTCAGCTTGGGAAGACTCTTGGTGGCCCGCCGAGCTAGGAACCCCCCCCACACCCACGGACCACGCACAAAACCTTGGTATCAGACTGGACTCATTCCTTACCATGAAGTAACAGATCAACGGCGTCTTTTCATAAGGTTTCCACACTATTCACCTTCTTCAGAAGACCTTCAGATGGATCCCCACTGAGGTCAGGACGATGGTCACCCACGCACTCATCAGCAGCAGACTCGAATACAGCAACGCACTCTACGCAGGCGTCACCCAGAAACTCCTTAGTTAATGTTAATGTTAATGTTACTGAGACTTCTAAAACGCTCTGTTACCCTGGAGTGTCCTGGCTCTGTGTGCTACCTACCTGGAGATAAATCGGATGGAACTACTCATGTAAATAGCCATGTTTTTAATGCATTCCTGAAGGGGAGGAGCTCAGATGAGCTTCTAAGATGGAAAGGCAGGCTATTCCATGCTTTAGTGGCACAGTGACGAAAGTTCCTACCACCCCAACTGGCCTTGTTATAGCGAGGAACAATCACTTGTTTAACTTGCGAAGAGCGCAAAACTCTTCCAGGAACATACCATTGTATCACATGTTTCAAAAAGTCAGGACCAACACCCTTAAGGGCCTTAAAAACTGTACACAAATCCTTAAACTGTGCCAGTTGCTTGACGGGGATCCAGTGAAGAATTCTAAGTCCCATCTTCACAGAGACAAACCTGGTTGTACCTGTTCGCAGCCTGGCTGCCGCATTCTGTATGATCTGGAGTCTGACCAAATGCCAGGAAACTTCAGAACGTGCAGAACACTGAAGCCACACTGGGCCTCATCAATCCCTGCTGCAGCCACCTCTCCGAACATCTACGGGAACTCCACTGGCTCCAAGTCAACAAAAGAATCACCTTCAAGCTCCTCACACATGCCTACAAAGCACTCCACGATGCCAGACCAGCATACCTCAACCACCCCCTCACATTCCGTGTACCCACCATACACTTTCGTTCTGCCCAACTGGCCCTCACCACTGTGCCTCGGATCAGCAAGACCAGAACCAGAGGAAGATCCTTCTCCTACCACCTCGCAAAAACCTGGAACACCATGCCTCTCCACCTCAGGCTATCCCAGTCGCTGACTCAATTCAGGAAGGATCTCAGGACCTGGCTCTTAGAATGAACCTCAACACCCAGTTTGACTTACAAACCAGTGCCTTGAGACCCTTGTGGGTGAGTAGCCACGCTTAACAAGAATTGATTGACAAATTTAGCCCAAAGACCTTAAAATACATACTTAGTGGAGGGGCTGTGACCAGACAGTAGGATATTCATCACTTTCAGCATAAGGTTGAAACCTCTCAGCTGGTCCTGCTCAGAGGCTTAGCTAAGTCAGTAAGATTTGGGGTGTGAATCTCAACTTTCCCAAATGAAAAAGCAGTGGGCTGCAGTGTGGAGGGTTAAGATGACCAAATTCCAGGAAGGACTGTTTCCATAAGGAACAGAGTCAGTACTGATTTTCATTAGGTGGGCATCAATCTAGAGTGGCAAGGTGGGCGTAAAAATGAAATTAATGGAATGCTACTCTGAGCGATTGCCACTGATAAGATTATTTTCAGACATTCATCGTATCACTTTTAGGTGTTTAATTGCCAGAAAGACTGGTGCAGCTTTCCAAGCCTACTACTGACAATGTTTATGCATTCCTAAAAATAGTAAATGTACATCCATTCAAGAAGTACTTCTATGGATGCAGATTTGCTACTTTTTGGTAAACTGGTCGCTATAAAAGATGCTGATCCAAAAAATAAATAAGTTAAAACCTCTTAGGCAAATGAAAACAAAGAGAAAAAGTGTCACAGACGTAGCAGACCTGACTCCGGGCCCACAGACCAAGCTACCAAACCAAGAATGCATTTGGGTGTGTCACACCCCGAATAGTCACCTGAAGCTACGCTCCTGCCCATCCCACCAGGGCATGGTAGTTCTCCCTAGGAACTCATGACTTCGATCCCGTACAATACAATGACCTGGAATCCTTGCCATTGAATTACTCATTTTAAATATATTTTCACTGTACTCATTCTTCTTTGTATCTGCTGCAAGAAGCCTTGATAGTAGACGTGGTAAATCGGTGCATGTAGACATGGCCCATTGTTTCTGTTCCTCATCTTTTACAAATTATTTTATCAAGTGACTGATGACCCTAAGCCAGAGTCGCAAACAGAGAAGGGCGAACAGGCAAATTAATAGAGCTAGCAGAGCCAAAGCTGATCCATTGGTCTGGTCTGGCTCTAAGAGGCCATGCACAAGCCGAGCCATGAAAACGTTTGGCATATATATCATGCAACAAACATAATGTAAAATATGGTACAATCTCTTCAAAATTCCCCCAAAATGTATTTTTTAACACGAGGAAGCATTTCACCTTAGTACCTCAGATTATATTACTACATAGACAGACATTTATTAAAAGTGTTTTGGAAACATTCATGGCTCGACCTTTAATGAGAATGCTATTAGTGATATAAGAGCAAAGTCAGTAGCAATGTTAACCCTAAACGTGACCTAGATTCTTATTATCGATGGAGCAAAATAATAGTCTATTAAATCAAATATAATAGGTGCTTGTACAGAGCACATCCTGAACTCAAGTATTTAAAAGTGCGCTCATGTCATAAAGGAAAAAAGGAGGTTTTGTGAAGTAAAATATGTGTTTATGATCACACAATTAGCTAAGTAGATATCAGATAACAAGAAGAAAACAAGCAACCTGAGGTACCAATAAAAATTCATAATGTTTGTAGTTTTCCCAATTTCAACTACATAAAAAGGAGAAAACAAGAAGTATATATTTAATTCAAATAAAAGGTATTGGGAACACAATACATGTTGTTTCCAATATGCTAGCTACCGAGGACGCCATTCTGTCCTTGTTACTTTGAGAAAACATTTTTGGCGCGGGGAACAGCACATGGTTTGGAAGACGGAGAGAACTAGTGAAGCAACTCCACGCATGGGGCACAGGTAAGGATGAAATCATGACAGAGGTATTGCTGGGGTCTTTCCATGGAACTGCACCCCTTGAGAGGTACTCCTCTTCCACAGGATTTTTAGCTGGTCTCCATTTGGTGGTCTGGAAGTTGAGAGATAACCTTCAGGTGATAGGTTTCTGGACTGAAGTAGCAACGCTTATTCAACAATCTCGCCGCCTATCAACACTGAAATCCTACTCTGATCCTGGCCTGAAAGCATTGGTGACATTTTTAGAAATAGTGTGGAGAGGATGTCAATGCTATCTCAGTGGATCCTGTATCATTTGTGGACTTTTTGAGAGATAGGTTTCTATTGGTCTTGGTAATTTAATCGTTAAGATCTCAATTGGTTGGTATTAGAACCTTCAGAAACCTTTACTTGAAGTGTTTAGTGCCGGTGGAGTTATGTTTCTTTGGTATCTGGCTCATTAGTCTTGGATAAAGTAGCAGAGTAAGGTGAAATTAATAAACTTCAGTTCTGAGTGGTTACTGATTTGGAGTAATTGTTGAACAAGTTACTTACCTTTGGTAACACTCTTTTCTGTTAGAGACTATCTATCCGCAGATTCCTCAACTTTTGAATATTCCCCAGGCATGAGACTGGATCTGGAAACCTTTCAGCAATATTTCTGTGTGCCCATAGTGGTGCCATGCGGTTCCACACCGACGTATTCTGCTCCAGAAAATGACCCGCAAAGCCTATATAGGCACCACTCCTGGGCATTAACATCAGTTACTATCAAGACTGTCAACGCCTCCTGACACAGAGCCACCTGGCAAAAGTCTAGGACAGGGACTCCATGTGCTAACACAGTGGTAGCAGCTTTGGCCCTGGTAGAATGAGCATGCAGTCCTTCTGGAGGCTGCTTGTTAGCCAATGTGTATCAGATCTTAATGTGGAGCACGATTCATTGAGAGATGGTTCTCTTCTGCACTGCTTTCCCTTTTTAAATTCCAGAGAAACCCACAAAGAGTTGATTGTCCACCTGGTCTTATCTGGTATGATCTATGTAAAAGCTCAATGTTCACTTGGGGTCCAAGTGATGGAGTCTCTCCTCCTCCTTAAATGGGTAAGGTAGAGTATAAAACACCAGCAGGGTACTGGTATGACCAACGGGGTACGGCGTCAAAACTTTTGGTAAGAAGGATGCTCGCACCCGCAGAACCAGTTTGTCTGATAAGAAAAGGTGTACGGCAGGTTAACACAGAGACTATGAAGCACACTAACCACCAGCGGTGATGTATTGGCGATGAGGAACAGGAACACTGTCTTGAGGGTAAGATGCCGTAAAGGGAAACTATGATACAGCTCGAAAGGAGTACACATCAGAATTGGAAGCAAAAAGGTAAGGTCTCACTGTGGCATGGCAAAAGGAGAGGGTAGAAACAAATGCTGCAACCCTTTTAAGAAACACATAACAACTGGAGACTTAAACAATGAAGGCTGATCCAGCAACCACAAAAAAGCCAAAAGCCGAAAGGTATCCTTTCACTGTGCCTAGAGCAAAGCCTTGCTGAATTAGGGCTAAAACAAATAACAAAACATCAGAGAGCTTTGCCTGGAGGGGTTCTTTCTGACAAGTGCCGCACCAAGCCATACATTTATCCCAATGAGAGGTGTATACAGTTTTAATCGAGGGATGCCTGGCTGCCAGGATGACCTCCACCTCCTCCGGAAGAAGGGTGAATGTTTTCAGCTGTCACTTCTCAATCTCCAAGCGTGGAGACTGCGAAGGCCCGAGTGCAGAACCTGGTATCACAGCAGATCCGCCTGAATGGGCATCATGATTGGAAGACAGATGCTTAAGCCAAGAAGTTCTGAATACCATATTCTTCATGCCAAATCCATAGTGACTAGGATGACTTGGGCCTGGTCTGTCCTGATCTTTTTGAGAACTTGGGGCAGGAGTGTTAAAGGAGGAAAGGTATAAAGGAGGTCTGAGTTTCACTCGAAGGGGAATGCATCTCTGCCTGAGGGATGCCTTGGAAGCTCCAACTCACAAAAGTGCTGACATTGTGTGTTCCCAGTGGTGGTGAAGAGTTCAAGCCAAGGTTCTCCCCATTTGGGGACAAAATATTGTGCCACCACCGAATGTAATTGTCACTCATGATCCACTAAGCGTCGACACCCGAGTTCTTCCACCCTAGCATTCCAAGGGCCTGTCAGGTCATTCACCAAGAAGAAGATCCCATGGTGCTTTAACCATTTCCAGAGGTGCAGGACCTCCTGGCACAGAGACTGTGACCCCACCCGCCCTATTTGTTGCACTAACACATGACGTGGTGTTGCCTGTGAGCACCTGAACCACATTCCCATGATAGAAGGAAGACAGGCTTAGTAGATCTCACTGATTCATACTGCAGGACGGAGGGTGGGGTACGAGGGGTTCGCCCCATTTCAGCTCACATTATTCCCTGTCAGGAGGGACTTTTCCCAGATGTTGATGACTTAATGTGGAAATCTGGTATTCTGCTAAGTTCTATTTTCGAATGCAGTTTGTCCATTTGCATCCCTATACAGGGTATTTACTGTGCTTATGTTTTTATAACTCAATAAAAATGTGTTTTAAAAAAAAATAGAAGGAAGACAGGCTTTTAACGTCACTGCAGATCTTGTGCAATCTCATCTGAATCCTGAACGTGGTCGAATTGTTCCCCTTGATTGTGGGCCCACTGAGACTTCAGATCCCACTGCAGATCCAGCATATGCCACCTGGTGTGCTCGACCAGCAAGATACAGGAGGACATCAGTCCCAGCTACCTCAGAGTTCACCTCACTGAAATCCAGGATCGAGGTTCAAAGATCCAGTTCAAAGCCTGAAAGTTTTGGACTCTCTTTCCTGGGGGAAAAGGCACGAAAATGAACCATGTCCAGGATGGCTCTGATGAAGGAGAGCATCTGAGAGGGAGTCATGTGTGACTTAGGCATGTTGACAGTGAACCTCAAATATGATAAGGTTGCCATAGTCAGGAGAGGGTTACGACTGCCTAAGGCGAGCCTGTCTGCAACAGCAAGTTGTCGAGGTAGAGGAAGACTTGCACCCCTGAGTGCTGAAGCTGTGCTTCCACCACCACTATCACTTTTTGTAAACACAGAGGGACGCTGGTGAGAGCAAAGGAGAGCACAGCAAACTGAAATGCTCCTGTCTCACCACAAACCACAGGTATTGCCAATGGGCCGGCAGGACAGCTATATGCAAATAGGCGCCCTGCAGGGCCAACACCACCATCTAGTCTCCAGGGTGGAGAGCAGACAATACCTGGGCCAGGGTGAGCATTTTTATTTTCTTCTTCTGGAGGAAGGCGTTAGGAAGGTGCAAGTCTAAAATAGGGCAAAGGCATCCGTCCTTCTTGGGCACCAGAAAGTAATGGGAATAACAACCATGTCCTATTCCTGGTACTAGCCTCCTCCCAACAGCTCCTTTGGCCATAAGGCCTTGCACTTCCTGCCGCAAAATAGAGAGATGGTCCTACTTCGGTCACTGCGGGACTGTGGAAAGTGCGGCACAGGAGAGGAAGGGTAAAGCCTATCCCATGTGAATGATTTGCAGGACCCACATGTTTGTTTTTATGGCTTGCCAACCCGGGATGAATCTTTGGATCCCGCCCCGTTCCCCCCCACCAGGTGGCTGTGCTCTCCTAAGGGTGCCCGAAAGGGGTTTGGCAGGTGCCCAGGTGGGGCAGTGGACTGGGTGGCCTGTTGACCTTGGCCGCAGGGACCACTGCCTCAACCGTGAAATTGCTGGGTTTCTTGCTGAGGCTGGACTGTCTGGAGGTGTGTGACAGCTCTACCAAATTCGAATATGGAGCGGTAGGGGTGGTGTGGTTGGCAAGACTGGCAGATAAGCCTAAAGAGTGTGTAGTAACTCTGTTCTTCTTAAATCGCTCTAAAGTGCAATCAGCCTTGTCCACAAACAGACAAGTCCAATCGAAGGGCATATCTATTAGGGAGGATTGGACATTGACTCAGAACGCAGTTGAATACAGTCACGCATGGCAGCGATGGTGACACTGGTGCCAATGGCTTGACTGAGGTAATCAGTGGTGTCCAAGCCACAACGTACTATGAACTTGGCACTTCACAACTGTCTTGGATGGCCTGGGCAAAGATAGGTCATAGAGCTTCAGGGACACCAGGGAGGACTTAAGCCACCAAGTCCTAAAGGACACGGGATAGTGACTCAGGAGGCAGCTGGTGTATACGCCAAGTCCCAAAGGGAACGGGATGGTGACTCAGGAGGCAGCTGGCGTATACACCAAGTCCCAAAGGGAACGGGATGGTGACTCAGGAGGCAGCTGGCGTATACTGAACGGAGAGTCAGCTGGTGGAAGAAAAACTTGCTTCACAAATGTTTCCACCTATTTGGAATTTCTATCGGGAAGTAGTTGGAAACGTTTTGGAAGGGTGCTCAGAGAGGGACACAGGGTAAATCGGAGCTGGGTGATTGTGTCTCGCTATGTTTCTGTTGACCGAGGTGGCAGTGCAAGGTTTTGCCCAAGCCCCCAACAATGTACCTCATTAAAAGGTAAAATGGGCCCTTTGGTCGTTAGGATGTAGGCGGTTCTCAAGAGATACCAGACCCTCCCCCTAAACCCCCTGGGCAGAAGTGCGCTCTTCAAAATGATGGTCCTCCCCGGTTTCCTTTACGTACTGCAGAACATCACGGTCCACCTTCCGGGTAGTTGGTTTCGCGAGATTGACGGTGTCCTCACCCGGTTTCTTTGGGGAGGCAGGAGGCCACGCTTATCCCTGGCACACTGTCGCATTCCCCCCTTTGACAGGGGTATGGGGGTGACCAATCTCCATCTCTACTACCTGGCCACGAAACTCATCGTTATCCACGACTGGTACGCGGGCGGCTGGTCCGACCCTGCCTATCGCGTGGAACTCAGCGTGTTGGACTTCACGCAGGTTCAGGCATTCTTGTACGGTAGCCCAGTGCCACAGGCGATGGCCCCGGTCACCAGGATGGGGTTTCTGGCCTGGCGCACAGCCCTACGTCACGTGAGGTGGGACCGGAAACTCACTCGTCAGACGCCACTTTGGCATGGGTCCTGAATGCGGGAGGTCTCGTCCCTGCAAGGATTCGGAAGGTGGCACCTCATTGGAGTTTCAGTGCTCGGAGATGTCTGGGTGGGGGACCACATCCGTTCCTTTGCAGACCTACAGCAGCGCCACGCCCTTCCTCAATCCCAACTCTATCATTACCTGCAGCTTAGACATGCCCTCTACACGCATGTCTCACCTCCTGTCTCCCTTCCAGAGTTTAGCCCGTTGGAGGCTCAGGTGATGATGGGAAACCTAGGTAGAGGGGCAGTATCCCGCACATATCGGTCCCTGGTGAATAATGGTCCCGCTTCCCTAGATCGGCTCAAGGCTCGCTGGGAGGGCTTGTTAGGCCCCCTAGAAGAGGCAGATTGGAGAGATGCCCTCATGGCACCCAAAACCTTGACCACATCCTCCAACTGTACTACCTTCACGCGGCATACCTCACCCCTGTGCGTATATTCCAGGCCCGGTTGAAGCCCTTTCCAGCATGCGCGCGATGTGCCTTTGCCCCTGCCAATTTTTATCACATGGTATGGTGTTGTCCGGCGCTGGCGTCGTTTTGGAAGGGGGTGGAGCTTGAGCTTACGCAGGCCCTGGGATGGGAGGTTCCACATGATCCACTGCGTATGCTGCTGGGGGTCTTTGATGGCCTGGATGGCTCTAGGATGGACAAGTGCCTTTTGGGGACAGCTGTGGCGGTGGCCAAGAGAGACATAGCAGCACACTAGCCACAGTCCAAGGCACCTACTGTGCAGGGATGGAGGAGGGGAGTGGATTGGTGTGGGATCCAGGAGGAGGCCCTATTTGAAGCCCGGGGATGTCCTGACCTATTCAACAAAGTGTGAGGTAAATGGTTTAATATGTTGCCACCATGATGATCTGTCTTCCTTTTAATCCACGTAACACTGTAAATACTGTATGGACTGCTGTGTTAGACCCCGATGGACCGGCCCTATCTTTGTCATCAATCACTCTTGTCATGTTCCCTTCAATGATTATTGAACTGCAATCAATTAATTTTCTCTGTTCTTATAAAACTACTAAAGTTGATTATCAAAAAAAAAAAAAAGGTAAAATGGGCTCAGAGGATATCTGTCTTGGCTTGAGGACTTCCATCAATACATCAGTCTTCACCTCCAAGGTGGGGAGCTGGAGGTCAAGGACTTCGCTGCCCTGTGTTTGCTCTTGTGGAGGCAGTAGATCAAGTGGCAGTAGATCAAGGAAGCGGTGCCCTAATTGCTGTTGTGCATAGCTTCGGTTGAGGTTGGACCAGCGCAAACTCTGAGATTAAAATGAATGTCTCCACACCTGGCGTCAATAGATTCCTCAATGGCGTCAAAGTTTCAGGGACCAGTGTGAACAGTGGCACCAGAGGCAGGGTCAGAATCTGAGTCTGAGGTGTTGTGACAGGCTTGGAGGGTCCAATGGTTGGTGAGGGCGAACCTGTCAGTAGTACTCCAGAAGGAAGGCCTCTCGGCTTCTTGGGGCCCAAAGGCAAGCCAAATGAAGTAGGTAAGGATCTAAAGAGCTGGAGCATGGCCACCGGGAACTCTTTTGTCTGTTGTTGTTGTGGAGTGATAGACAGCCCCAGAAATTCAGTTTGAACCGGAACCAGTTGCAGGATTGGCTCTGAACTCAGGATACTCCGGGAGTAAGATCTAGAGCTATGACACCACCCGAATGCGATTGTGCTTCTTCTTTGACTTACCCAAGAATTTAGATTTCGATGAAGACCATCCTCTGGAATTACTTTGACAAATCCTGGAGCAGGACATGGAAAAGACCTTCAACTTGGCACCGCGACTTAGACTGGTCTCAATATGGAAACTTCTTGTTCTTGGCGATGTAAAGCTTCGCCTTATGGTCCCGAATAGCCTTTGGATTCACTGGTGTGCAGTCACTGAAGGCCTTAGAGTCATGACTCAACCCCATGCACACCTGATGGGAATCTGTCACAGACATTTGTTTAAGAAAAGTCCTTATAGGGCTTAAAACATGTTTTTTGTGGGGATGACATCCCTTTCACACTGAAAAACTTTGACAAAAAATAATGAGGTTAGTGTCTCAGAGAGCTCCTAATTGCCATCTGGAGGTGTGGGAAGAAAGGGACTGACATCAGCGCACAGGAGTGGCACCTAAATAGGCTTCGCCCACCATTTCCTGAGTAGACCAGCATCATTGCAAACGGGCCACCTACCGACGCACGCGCAAAGGTAAAGCCGAAAAGTTTCCGGATGCAGTCTGACACCTGGGGAATATTCAAAAGGTGAGCAATCTGCAACTAGAAGTCTCTATCAGAAATTCCATTATTTTAAAACGAGTTGATGACTTGGGTATCAGCACACCCTATAAGCACTGGGACAATGAAAACGGACAAGGAGGTAATAACCCAGTTACTTATCGCTAATGTTTACTCCGAGTACTGGTCTTTCTTGTCAGAGTCAAGGTTTGCCATCCCTACTTTCCCCTTTGTGAGTTTGGCTTTAAAGGGGAACACACAGCTCAGGAATAAAGGAAGTGGGGAAGAAGGCTTTCACTTTTGTGACTTTGGGGAAGTGACACGGAGTGGAAGTCATCTTTAATTAGCCCGGTGAATGTTTCTTTTGGCAGGGAGCAGATGCTCCACCTGTAAAAACTATGACAAGGAAGATCAAGATTCAGAGTAGTGAAGGATTCTGGTAAGCAACTGGACCATTCCATCTCTTTTCCATCATTCACACAATAGAGTGAGAGCATTGAAGCTTTGTGCTACCCATATATGATATTTACATCCTGAAAGACAGCGTACATGCTCATAGCAAGTAACAATCCATCAGAACGTATGCAGCTAAATCTCTCAGTGATCAATCTTGATGCTCTTCCGACCACTGGTCAACTACAAAATATTACACAATTTGACATTAACACAACTCTAAGCATAACAACACACATCTAAAAAATGACACAAACCATTCAACACCAACTCATCATCCTGCACAAAGTGACAGTCTAAGAAGCAGACTTCAAAACAACCATCCAGGCCACAGTGCTAGCTCACACTAGCTGAGGTAATCCCCTTGTCGCTGGAATCTCTCAATCACATAAGACTCCCTGACAAGCACCCTTCGAATGACTGCTGGACTGATCATAGGTTCTGGGAAGGTTGACAGAACTTCACTCACCACCAAAAAACTACACTGGCAACCTCGACCAATCTGCTTCACCTTAACAGTGGCCTGCATCACTTCCAATATGTTTTATTCAAGCATTCCATTAAATCTGACAAGCAAACTCAAAATCTCTGGTCGACTACACAGCATTCGCAGAAACAACCTGATCAGGCTTGGGACAAGAAATGCACATCCAGGTCTGAAAAGCTCCTTTACTTCAAAAGGGAAATGACTACCCTCCTCCCAATTACAAACTCATCCATATATAACAATCCTGATAGCAGTAATTCCCCTTACCCTGCTTGCATCCCCTCCCTCTTGCCCACCCTCTGTACGATCTATTCTCACCTTCTACATCTCTCTATTGGTTTATAGCTAGGTTTCTGGTACATAAATCCTAATACATATATAGAAACGGTAGCTTTTCTAGATATCAGCCCACCTGCCTATTCAAGAAGCCTGTACCCAGTTTAATTAACTACTTGAAGTGCATTCTGTCCATTGAGATTGACCACCGTACTTATTTATGCTCGCACCTCAATCCCACTGGACATCATAAATATTCTGGTGGCACGTACTCCTTTCACAGCTTTATTTAGATGACTCAACATTCTAAAAACAATTTGCATGCCTTGTGAAACCTCAGTGCTTACATAAAAAGTCATTTCATAGCATTTTATGATCTTTAGAACATTGAATATCCATAACTCTGCATATAAATTACAAGGAACATAAATGTGTCTAAGATAAAGTTCCAATTTGCTTTGGAGCCGACTAACTATTGAGTAAGTTTACTATTTATCTGTATGACGCCAGCTCGGTACCTGCCAACTGACTCCACATCGCAAGGTTCACCTTTAGCTGGTCCTGGCTCCATAGCCAAGGCACTCTGAAGGCTGGGACTGACTTGTAGGTGAGCCTATCTCATGACGAACTACGGGAGATGTGGTTCTTACGTGAGCAGCCTTAGGGAGGTGTGGTACTCCCATGCGGACCCGCTTTTGTTCTGAGGCCATACTTCAGTTATCAACGTTTTTATTGCTTTTAAATGTATTTCACCATTTTACTCTGTGTTCGAGTCTCGCGCTGCTGCGCTTGCCTAATTTTCTATCCTGATTACTCCACACAGTTCAATCTATTTTCTGGGATAATTCACTTACCTGGGCTGCTGTTTGGTTGGTGAGGTGTGCCTTCCCTGCCGCGTTCCACCGCGGCTGCTGTGCCGATTGTGTGGAGGGCGGGCGGCCATCTTGCGTGTAGTCCCGGACCCCGGCTGAACCAGTGGCAGCGTTCTAGCTGGGGGAGGGAGCTGCAGACATAAATTAAACATGCTCTTTCGATCACGCAGCGGTTGCGCTTAGCGGGCGCACCGCTGGCGCGCCGAAGGTAAGCCAAAGGTCTGCCTGTCTGTGCCCGTCCGCACCTCGGGCGCGTCTAGCGCTAGGCATGCTGCCCGTGACTCCATCCCTTCCAGTGCAGTACCAATAAATTCTTCACGAGAGAATCTACTTCTATTTAGAACGGCCCAGTGTCCTGTTTTTGTCCTGCCAACTATGACTGATGGCTTTTTTAACCCTTGCCCCGAGTGTGGTTTTAGCTGTGCCCAAACCTTGGTGACTTCCATTCATGGCACCAATCACTCACAGGCAATTGCAGCGGCTCTTATTAATGCCCGATTCATGAGCAGATATGCCGCCGATATCTTTGAACTTCTGTCCGCCGGCCATCTTGACATTCTGTTTATAACAGAAACATGGCTTAACACTTCCTGCACCCCTGACATTGAGTTCGCTATCCCTAGAGGTTTTAAAATAAGCAGAAGGGATCGAGCACAGGGGAGGGGGGGAGAGGGGGGGAGGGGGGCTGGCGATTGTATTTAGAGATACATGGGTGTTACATACTGAACCTTCAGATGTGTTAGGAGATGGTGAAGTTTTTAATTTTTCCCTCATCCTTTCACCCCATTTTACTCTTGGTGGAACACTGATCTATCGTCCCCCGGGCCCCACTGGACCTTTTCTTAAAGCACTGGCTGATGTTATTGTGCCTCGCGCCCTGAGGTTTTCTAGATTTCTCCTCTTGGGCGACTTTAAAATCCATATGGAGGCAGCCGAGCCTTCTGACGCCAAAAATTTGCTGGAGTCTCTTAGTCTTGCCCAGCTAACGCGATGGATCTCACTCCCTACCCACTCTGGAGGACACACTCTGGATGCGGTCTGTTCGAATTTTCCCGTATCAGTATCTGTCCCTGAAATTCTCACGTGGTCAGATCACAGGCTGATTAGATTTTCCTGGTCTTCGGGCAAAACCGCCCCTAATGTTAAACCTTTTATGTGCACTCAGAAGATCAATGTGTGCACTCTGTCCGCTACCCTTTGTAATAGTCGACCTGAGCTTGGCACTGAGCTGACCACAGCTGTACAGACTTTTAATGCTTGGATCGGCGCGGGAGTGGAGTCTTCCTACAAAGAGAATGCCAAGCTGAAAATTCGTTCTACCCCTTCTAAACCTTGGTTCTCGTCATGTTTGCGAGAGCTAAGCTGGGTTGTAAAAGACTTGAAAGGCGTTGGCGTCGTTCCTATTGCCCTGGGGCTAAAGATGCCCTACGGGTAGCCCAGAGGGAGTATTACGCTAGCATTAAAACAGCGAAAAGCGAATACTTTGCGGATAGGATTGCTAAGGCTGATAATGATAGCAGGGACATTTTTTCTATTGTTACAAGTTTTCTTTCCCCTTGCGCCGAGCAACCAATTGTGCCCTCTTCTTCACTCTGGTGTGAGAGTCTGTCCTCATTCTTTGATCAAAAGATAGCAGGGATCCAGGCTAGCCTACGGATTACCTGTCCTAATCAGAACTCCCTCACTCCTGTGCCCCCCACCCCTCCCTCAGTGGGGGCCTATACCTTTGAGGAGTTTCTTCCTCCTTCAGGTGATGATACACTAGCAGTCCTGAAATCTCTGAAATCAGGCTCACCTATCGACCCTTGTCCAGCGCGGGTTCTTGGAGGTGTGGCGGTGTTGGTGAGTCAGGGGATTACTGAAATCATTGGCCTCTCTTTCAAATCAGCATCGGTTCTGGAGGACTGGAAACAGGCCAAACTCTTGCCTCTGTTGAAGAAGGTGGGCCTTGACCCAACAGTACCAGCAAACTATCGGCCGATCTCTCTTTTACCAGCGATGGCCAAGGTTTGCGAAAAAATGACCTTCCGGCAGTTAAATGCATTTGTTGAAACATCTCATATTCTTCATCCTGCCCAGTCCGGATTCCGTGCAGCCGACAGCACGGAATCGGCTTTGGTGGAAATTTCAGAGGCTATTAGGGACTGTTTGGACAATGGCGGCAGAGCGGCTCTAATATTATTGGACCTCTCTGCCGCGTTCGATACGGTACCCCATCAGCTTCTTCTATCACGCTTGTCAGCCATTGGTGTTACCGGTTTGGCTCTTGAGTGGCTGACCTCCTTTCTTTCCTTTCGGTCTCAGCAGGTCTGGCTACCTCCTTTTTCATCATCTGCCAAGCCTCTCTCAACTGGGGTGCCCCAGGGTTCAACTTTGAGTCCGTTGTTATTTAATATATACTTGACCCCCCTGATTATTTTAGCCGAACAACTGGGTGCTAAAATAATAGCCTATGCAGACAACACACAGCTGCTGTTTACCTGGCCTGATGCTGACTTAGACACTGCCATGGTTCAGACCTGTCTTTCTTCTGTTTTCAATTGGTTGGCTTCCGCCCACTTGCAATGTAACGAAGACAAGACTGAAATTCTTCTCTATGGGCAGTTTCCACCACACTTTAGAGATTCGCTATGGCCGGTTGGTTTTCCTCCCCCTAGCTCTGTTAACATCCCAGCTAAAAATCTGGGGGTGTGGTTTGGGGAGGACTTAAAATTTGAGGCCCACATTAAGAAACTGACGTGTGGCTGTTTCGGGACTCTTAAAGCTCTTCGAAAAAATGTTCCTCTACTTCCCAGAACAGCGAGAGAAACGGTAGCTAGAGCACTAATTCTAGCACGTCTTGATTATGCTAATGCCCTATTGTGCGGCTCTCCGGCTTATCCGATTAACCGTCTCCAGATAATTCAAAATGCGACTGCCAGGCTCCTGTTTAACATCTCCAGGCGAACTAGTGTCCAGCACCATCTGTGCAGCCTGCACTGGCTTCCAGTTGCACAACAAATTATCTTTAAGTTACTCATTTTCGCCCATAGAGCCATTTATAATCAAGGCCCTCTTTATCTGAGGAAAGGCTTCTCCTTCTACCGTCCTAATCGGCCTCTGCGCTCCGCCACCCAATATCAGCTTTCAGCGCTGCCGTTTAGGAGGCCAATCCTTTGGTGTTAAAGCTGCCTCTGCCTGGAACTCTCTTCCTCTTGCCCTCCGCTCTAACCCAAATTACCTACTTTTCAAAAAAGCACTTTAGACTCATCTGTTTAAATTAGCATTCTAAGCTCTGCTCTTCTTCTATATCATCTGGCCTTGAGTACTTCACTTTGCGCCAGGATACTCTAGTAGTAATTGCGCGCGCTATAAAACCCCATATAACATAACATAACTAAGTATGGGCGGATCTAGCGGATCTCGCGTACGCGAATTTGCGTATTTATGGATTCGCAATCCGCAAGATCCGCGAACTCTCACGTATTTGCGGATTTTTGTGTTTTTTGTGTTGGCGAGGGTTCGCGAGGATTTGTGGACCATTTCGCAATTGCGAACTTACTTTTCGGCTCGCAACGGCCGCGACTATGTTGTTTCTACGTCTGGTTTATCATCACAGGTTCACAGCACCCTCTGTTTCACCACTGCCCCCCTCTGGTACACCCATGCCACCCTCTGGTACATCCTCACTGCCACCCATTAGGTTTGTTTATCACTGTAGATTATGGGGGTGAAAAAAAGCAAGCACACCTGCCCTGCTTCAACTGCCATGAATTAATTTGGGGTTGATTAATGTGTCAGTGATTTTGAAACTTCCAGTCTGGCTGGCACCTGCTTCCTTCCTTATCTGTAATTTGCTTTCTGTTGCAGTGAAAGCAAGCACACCTGCCCTTCTTCAACTGCCATGAATTAATTTGGGGGTCATTAATGTGTCAGTAATTTTGAAACTTCCAGTCTTGCTGGCACCTGCTTCCTTCCTTATCTGTAATTTCCTTTCTGTTGCAGTACATTTTTTTTTTCACAGGACCTTTATGGTCTACTTGTAGCTATTCTATGAGCCTGCTGTTTGGGTCATAGCAGGGTCATAGAATAGTTGCAAATAGGCAACTGAACTCTGGAGGGGCCCCTCAGGAAGCACTAGAGTGAATGGTTACTAATGTTAAGTTTGAACTTTTGCACCTGCTGATTGCTTTCAGTTTAGCAAAAACCGTTTTTCTGCAATTTCGCGCCATTTGCGGGGCGCGAATCCGTGCGAGATCGATTTTGGAAGCCGCGAATGCGTGCGAATACACTATTTTTTTTTTTGCGGCGTGTATGTTCGCGTGATTTTGTGCATGTTCGCAAGGCGCTTGTAGCGATACGTTTGCGAAGTTACCCTAACGGTCGTACACGGGCGCGGCCATCTTGTTTGCGTGACGTAATTCCGTTTCCGGCCGCTATGTGTAATCTCGCAAAGTGTGCTGCTCGCTAGTACAATTTCGCGCGTGATCGCGAGGAAAATCTCGCGCGAACTTACCCATGCGGTCGTGAACGGGCGCGGCCATCTTGTTTCTCATTCATTGCTATGGTTCTGGGCATGCTTTCTGTATCCTCTATGAATCTCTTCGATCCTTTGCTTGTTTGAAGCTTTTATTATCTATCCCTCTATTTTTCTAGCTCTATATTTTTGTGTTTTCTGCTACTTTTTGTTAATTTCAAACTACTTTTTTAAACTCTTTCCTTTTCTTCTTCCCTATTCTATTTCTTCTTTATTATTTACATTCATTTCTGCCCAGACCATGGTAAAGGGAGCCGGGAAGCACCCTGAGAAGGGGAAGGGTCCCGCACCCCGTGCCCGGCTCCCGTGCGGGCGTTTGAGGGGGGAGCTAGTGATGCCACGGGAGATCTTTAGCGCGGAGGAGGT
Organism: Lissotriton helveticus; assembly: GCF_964261635.1. NCBI lineage: Eukaryota > Metazoa > Chordata > Amphibia > Caudata > Salamandridae > Lissotriton > Lissotriton helveticus. The sequence goes on from NC_136065.1 coordinate 340,466,045, forward strand.
GGCCGCACTAATATTCCACGTCCAGCGCCGCCTCCCCAAGACCATCCTGGGAGGCGGCAAGATCGCAACCGGCTATGGCATCCGGGAGCGCCGGAAGCGGTGGGAGAAGGTGTGCCGGGCCATGTTTAAGCTCTCTGGGGTCCGGCGCACCTATAACCAGGCCACCCACCGCTGGACGGATGTCATGGACCGGGAACGCGACTTGCTGGACGCGCTCGGCGTAGAGGTCCCCGGGCTTGGTGAGTAGTAGTAGCTATTTCTAGCTATTTCATCACTACTCTGTTTTATCCGGCTCTGTTATTTGCAAATCTTTGTTCTTTACCAAGAGCAACAATGCTGCCGATTACATTGTAGGTAAATTATATTTCAAAATCTTCTATGCATTTCAGGTGCACTGCTCTCCTTCTCAGTAGCCTTGCTTGCTACTATGCTTATTTGTTTTGTATTTTGTGTTCATTTCATTGGCCTGAGAAATTATGTATGAGTGTAGTGTAAAGAACTGCGTAATGCTAGACACTAAGGGTCATATTTTCAATTACCGGCGCATCCCTGCAAAGTACCAGGGATGCGGCAGTAATTGTGCGCCATGCCACCACCACCACCCATGGGCCCAAAACGTCACAGAAGCCTTACGCATCTGTGCCGTAAAGGCGGCGCATTGCTGGAGTTGCGTGCCAACGATGGCGCAGCTCCAGCAATGCTCTGGGGTGCCCTATCTCCCCAATGCTGCATCAAGCCGTACGTCGGCATCAAGCAGGCGCAGGGTTTCAGTCACGCATCATTGTCCTAAAAGTGACTGATTGACATCTTGTAGATTTCCCTCAGCCACTTTTAGGATTAGTTCCTGCGCAGGAACGCCCTCCCTTGCGCCGGAACGCCCCCTGATGGCGCAGGGCTTTACAACGTGATGCATCTCCCATATGCGTCATTTTTTTTTTATAGACGCCGCACCATGGCGCCTCTTTTGTTCTGCCGCTGCGTCACAAAAGTCACGCAACAATGGAGTAAAATGAGCCGCAAGGGACTTCTAAATCAGCCCCAACAGACTGAAGTCCAGTACTTCCTTTAGACACATGGCTATAAGAAGAAATAGTGGTGGTGGTCGGTGGATTGATAGTTTGAGTATTCACTGATCTGCAAGCACGATGGACTTTGTCTGTCACTTCGCGTGCTGCGGACTGCTGCCTGCCAGGCCTAGGCAAACCTTTTTAGTAGTCTGTTTAGTGAGTTACATAGGAACTTTCAAAGTCAACGGTCCGCAAATCAGGCAATACGAATAACGTAGTATACCATATGAGCTTGGTCAATATATCCTGTGGAATAGTTGTCTATCTATTTGCTATTTCTCCAAAATATATTGTTATTGTTCTTTTGAAATGTTTGATTTGGTTGACAAATCTCATCCATGTTTTCTGGTCTTTCTTTCTTTCATGTTGTACATCAGCTCCCCCCAAGGGCAAGAGGACACAGGAGGAGGAGGAGGGTGCTGTTCAGGAGGATGCAGGCCAGGATCGGGCAGGCGAGGGCTCCTTTGCTGGCCCCAGTAAGTTTTAATTTTAATATAGAGTACCTATTTTTTCCTAGCGTTCCTCATTCGATTTTTTCTAAATCGTCTTTGATCTTCTTGTAGACTGGATCTAAATTCTTATCCTGCCTCGACTATGACTCCCTGTGGTATTACTAGATTATTCTTATTAGTCTGTCTGTGTAGCTAACTAAGATTGCACATTTGGCAATTCCATTGGACTCCCATTCTAGTCAGCAATAGCTCTATGCACTGAGTGCAGTCCTCTGGGATTGTCCATAATGTCTTTTCAAGTCTTCTAAATGTTTATGCTTTGAGAATTGCCAACAATAAAAAGGTGAATGACCACCAAGAAAGAATAAGATACTACTTTACTTTTGGTTTGGATAGAAGGACAATCCATTCTACTACTGTTGCAGGGACAAATCTGCACAAACCGAACTATGAACACTAAATAGTGCATTGTTTATCAATTATAATAGGCGCAGGTAGACTTTCTTTCCACATACCTCAGTGATATCAGACTTTGAAGAACCCCCAATCTCCTTACTGACTAGATAGTGTGGCAGAGTCATTTAGCTCCCAAAGTCACCGATGATTGATCCCCAATGATGATTAGATTATCCAACGCAGGACAAGAGTACGGAGTCAGTCAAGAAGTGTCAGAGGCACTCATGCTTGCAAAAATTCCAAAACCTTTAGCTCATCCACTCTAGTCTGGAGGACCAAAAACCACAGAGTCTATTTAAGTTTAAAAGCTTTATTAAAACTAAACACATTTATTAAAATACACTTTGTCATAAAAGTAAAAGTTTAACTGAAAATGGAAAAGTGCTTAGTGCTAACGATTAATTGGACACATTTCTTGTGGTGGAGCTGAGCTCTCACCTGGTTTGAACTTGAGCTTGACCCTGATCGTGTTCTTAGAAGTCAAGCTTCTGTTAGGAGAAAAAGTGGCGTGTGTTAAAAATAACAAGCAAGCATTCATCAGTTGTGCCAAAAAGTGCAGCAAGACAACAGCCTTCCCTGGAAAAAGGGACATTTTTACTTTAGAGTATACAGTTACAAATTATTACATTGTATTTCGTTTTTTTAACATTTCTTTATTCCTCCTAGACCAAATATTATATAGTAGTGAGTGGTGTATTTCTAACATTCTTAAATGTACTTTGTAGGTGTAACATCTGGTGGCGGGGCCAGCGCGGAGGTGGTGGTATTGGACGAGGACTCTGGGGAGGATGCGGTGCAAGTGCCGGACGTTCCTGTGAGGGTTCACACGGTGGTGGCGGGAAGAGGTAAGCTATATATTCCTTACTTATTAAGATTGAAGACTGCATAGTGTGCTTTCTGCACGGGTGTATAATAAATCAACCAGGTAGTAGCCTCCTCTAAATGTACTTCGACTTAGCTGTGAAGTTTTTGGTGAGAAGAATCCCAATAAGATCTTAGATGAACTTGATGGATGGGATGAACGAAAAGCGAAACAAGGGTGTAAGTAAGTGAGGAAGGACGAGAAATTTTATGACGGCTGGCAAAGAAGAATGATATGTGTTTGCTTGGTCCCCGAGGTGGCTGGGAAGGAAAGAATATGGTATGGTGCATGGCTGGGTCAATGATGAAGCAAGGATGGGTGGAAGGAGAACAGCCTGGGTGGGTGAAACAGAAACTGTATGTGTGCATATACTTTGAATGGATGGATGCCTGGAGCATGGTATTATCTGACTCTTAGATAGCATATGTGTATCTAGAGAGAGTAGATGGTCACTGGATGAACTAAGTGTTACCTTGAAGAGCATGTAACACCGCACCCGCACGTCCGTTCCAGTGTAGGGAAGGCATAGGGAAGGCAACTGGCAACTGGCAAGGAAAAGAAATTGAAAATGTGTCCAATACTACCATAATTAGTAGCAGTAGTTTGTATTGCAATTGCAAGCACAGCATATATCCGGTTATTACGGTGGACACTCCGTACCTCTCTTAATAACTTTAGTTTAGTAGTAGTACGTCATTCATGTGTGGGTGTATCACTGTTCACTCAATAATAAGCAAAGCACCTAAAGTCATCCCATATGTCATCAAATACATCCCATGTGAAGTGATAGAAAATCAAATTATTTAGCTTCTTCATTTTCCTTTTCTAGTACTCATTTGCACTGTAGGGTGAAAGGTAAATTAATTAAGCAGTAGCCCTTGTAACAGAGTATTCTCAGTGCCACCCGTAATAGAAAAGTAATAGCTTCACCACCTGCATGTACTGGACCGGTACAGTAACGCAAGTCTGTCTCCCTCATCATGGTGTGCGTCTGTTTTTCTCGGGTGCAAGTTCACTGCGCTGGCATTCTGCCGGCTTGCATAAGATAACGTACCAATTTTCCTAAACAAGAGAGAAGAAGAAGAATAAGACTGGTGTACTGTCATAGTCGACTGTAATGGAAGTCCATAGTGGTCGTAGAATTTGTTCATTAAACTCCCACTAATGTTAGAGCAAGGATGCAGAAGTGGGAGCCTGGGAGGTTAGATAGATACTGTCCTCAATAGTTATGTACTGTGCTTTCAATTTGCTACTTGTACTGTGACACAACTTTCGGCTCAATCACTTTGTGTTATTAATGTTAAGGAGCATTGGTTACAGACTATGTCTTTCTTTCTTCATATAGTTGCTCCTTCCAAATCGACATCACGGAGGGAGCAGGCTCGAATGGCCCGGCAACGGAGGCTGGATGCCACTGTCGCCGAATATCGGCGGCTGGTGGCCCTGCAGGAGGAGGACACGGAGTCAACCGGTGGAACCACAACATCCTCCACTGGGACAGCTGCATCCTCCTCCGTGCCCCCACGGGCTGCCAGCCAGCGCAGTGCTCCAGCGGTACGGAGCCGGGCTACCAAAGCCAACCGCCACCGCCAAGCAGCAAAGACACCAGCTGCCCCCCACAGGAGCTGCAAGGCACGCCAGCGCCGCCTAGGACTCAGAGTGTCCTACCTGGAGCAGGAGGTCCATAACTATAAGAACTTGGTGGAGGGCCTCCGCTTCGACCATGCCACCCTCCGCAAGGAGTATGATGCCCTGGCCGCTGAATTCACCAGCACCCTCCAGTAGTGTAGTGTCCCTTGCCCTTTTTTTAGAGACTTTTGGGGGGTGGGATTTGGGAGTTGGGTTCTTTTTGGGACTTTTGAAAGACAATCGTTGGGATTAGGGAGGGTCTTGAGGGAGATTATTTTGTTAGGGCTACATAAATATACTTTTTTAAACTTTATCTGACCATACCTGTTTTTGACTGCTTTTGAGTCTGGTGGGTGGGGGTTTAACAGTAAGTTTGTTTTCCTGAAGGGTCCTAGGACTTTAGTAGTACTACCGTCAATCTCTCGTCTAGTCCTAATACTCCATTATACTACCTCCCACCAAACGCTTATCTTACCTATAATTTGTGTTTGAAATTAGGGCTAGGCCCAGGGCTGGCTCCACGGGAAATGGGGATTAAGGTTGGCAATCCTGGGCGGATGAAATGTCCTCATTGCGGTGGTACTAGTGGTGTGACACAGTGGCAGTTGCATGCCTATGGAAAAAAAGAAAACGAAACCTGGTTTGTCCTTACTGTAGCATTACAACGGTTACGGTACGATAGAGAATATAGCAGGTCTTAGATGAACTTGATGGATGGGATGAACGAAAAGCAAAACAAGAGTGTAAGTAAGTGAGGAAGGACGAGAAATTTTATGACGGCTGGCAAAGAAGAATGATATGTGTTTGCTTGGTCCCCGAGGTGGCTGGGAAGGAAAGAATATGGTATGGTGTATGGCTGGGTCAATGATGAAGCAAGGATGGGTGGAAGGAGAACAGCCTGGGTGGGTGAAACAGAAACTGTATGTGTGCATATACTTTGAATGGATGGATGCCTGGAGCATGGTATTATCTGACTCTTAGATAGCATATGTGTATCTAGAGAGAGTAGATGGTCACTGGATGAACTAAGTGTTACCTTGAAGAGCATGTAACACCGCACCCGCACGTCCGTTCCAGTGTAGGGAAGGCATAGGGAAGGCAACTGGCAAGGAAAAGAAATTGAAAATGTGTCCAATACTACCATAATTAGTAGCAGTAGTTTGTATTGCAATTGCAAGCACAGCATATATCCGGTTATTACGGTGGACACTCCGTACCTCTCTTAATAACTTTAGTTTAGTAGTAGTACGTCATTCATGTGTGGGTGTATCACTGTTCACTCAATAATAAGCAAAGCACCTAAAGTCATCCCATATGTCATCAAATACATCCCATGTGAAGTGATAGAAAATCAAATTATTTAGCTTCTTCATTTTCCTTTTCTAGTACTCATTTGCACTGTAGGGTGAAAGGTAAATTAATTAAGCAGTAGCCCTTGTAACAGAGTATTCTCAGTGCCACCCGTAATAGAAAAGTAATAGCTTCACCACCTGCATGTACTGGACCGGTACAGTAACGCAAGTCTGTCTCACTCATCATGGTGTGCGTCTGTTTTTCTCGGGTGCAAGTTCACTGCGCTGGCATTCTGCCGGCTTGCATAAGATAACCAGCACCCTCCAGTAGTGTAGTGTCCCTTGCCCTTTTTTTAGAGACTTTTGGGGGGTGGGATTTGGGAGTTGGGTTCTTTTTGGGACTTTTGAAAGACAATCGTTGGGGTTAGGGAGGGTCTTGAGGGAGATTATTTTGTTAGGGCTACATAAATATACTTTTTAAAACTTTATCTGACCATACCTGTTTTTTACTGCTTTTGAGTCTGGTGGGTGGGGGTTTAACAGTAAGTTTGTTTTCCTGAAGGGTCCTAGGACTTTAGTAGTACTACCGTCAATCTCTCGTCTAGTCCTAATACTCCATTATACTACCTCCCACCAAACGCTTATCTTACCTGTAATTTGTGTTTGAAATTAGGGCTAGGCCCAGGGCTGGCTCCACGGGAAATGGGGATTAAGGTTGGCAATCCTGGGCGGATGAAATGTCCTCATTGCGGTGGTACTAGTGGTGTGACACAGTGGCAGTTGCATGCCTATGGAAAAAAAGAAAACGAAACCTGGTTTGTCCTTACTGTAGCATTACAACGGTTACGGTACGATAGAGAATATAGCAGGTGACAGTACACTAGAACAGTGCCACAATGTAGCCTAACAAATGGTAAAGTATTGCAAGTATAACTAGTACTTGCGTTGAATTTATTTGACATTGGCTCCTACTACTACAAGAAATAGTACTGAAGCTGAGTAAGTCTAGAATATATCCTCGGATTCCTTCACCAGCCTGTTGCTGTGACCTTATCCTCCCCAGCAAGTGTGTGGAATTATTGATGTCATTTAGTCACACATCAAGCAAAACCACACAGCCCGGGGGAAGAGGGTTAGGGTTTGGAAAATGGATGGGAATGGGGGTTTCTTTTTGGGTAGGTTTTGTTGAGAGAAGAAAAAAAAGCACAGCATGGACAAACAATAATTGAAGATAAAGAAATGGCTATAGGGATCAATTTAGAAGCAGAGAGAGATCCAAGAAATGCAGTCAGACTCATAGAAGAAAACAATGGATACTGCATCTGTATGTTGTTGGAGTTGTCCTGTTGAATTTGGTAAGTAAGTTGCATGCAGCAAACAATTCCTCTTATTAGCGGCACTCCTCCATTCCATCAATCAGTCAATCAGTCCATCAATGTTGGTGACCACTGACAGAAGACACCCTGTCCACTGCCTGCCTGGCGGATGTTGACTGAAACCCGGCCTGTAATTATTGAACGCAAAACAGGAAGTGCTATTACAATACCACTGATAAATAAATATAAGGTATGTACGCTGTGTGGTGCAAAAAGTCACACTTTGATTTTCCTAATAGACAGTACAATATTTTTGAAATTGCGTACTCTGTCTGAGTCACCTTTTGAAGGATAAATAAGTATGGCCAAATTAATTTAGCGGATCTTTCCCCTCAAACTAGGTGTACTGTAAACTGTGTTTTAGAACAAAATTAGACCTTCCCAGCAATGCTCCCACCAAGACCCTTACTAAAGCCAGTTGCAAAAATGTAGAAGACCCCCAATCAGATCTCAAAAAACGAGGCCTAGCAGAAAAATGGTGACAAAACGTACTTTGAAAGTAAAAGTAGGCCCAAATACCCCCTTACCCACCGTGGATTGTATTCAAACCACTTGCAAGCAAGCAAACGTATCCATAGCCAGTTGCAAAAATCTAGAACACCCCGAAACACATGCAATCCTGCTGCTAGGGTTAACCCTAACGAACCATAAGTTACAAAAAGTGCCTAAAGGCTTTTCCTTATGGATTTTGTCCAAACCACTTCTATCTGGTATTAGACCTTCCCAGGAATGCCCCAGACCCGCCAACCCACCCGCAAAAAAGCACACAACAACACCCCCAAACAGCCAAAAAGCTAAATCTCATACTTACAATATCTCTCGGCCTTCGGTCCAAACGCGCTGTGCAGCTAGGTCATCATCATAACTCCTGTTTTCCACCACGGATTTCCTGAAAAGCAAATGCAATCAAGATTAGACTGTCGCAGCAGTGCTCCGACAGAGACACCAAAACCCACCCACAAACACCAGGAAGCCCCCCAAACAGGCCCCCGAAAACGCTACATTGAGCAAGATGTCAGAAGAAATAGCAAAAAAAAATTCTGCATGGATTTAGTCCAAACCACTTCTATCCGGTATTCGACCTTCCCAGGAATGCCCCAAGACCCGCCAACCCACCCGCAAAAAAGCACGCGACAACACCCCCAAACAGCCAAAAAGCAAAATCCCATACTTACAATATCTCTCGGCCTTCGGTCCAAACGCGCTGTGCAGCTAGGTCATCAATCATCATAACTCCTGTTTTCCACCACGGATTTCCTGAAAAGCAAATGCAATCAAGATTAGACTGTCGCAGCAGTGCTCCCAGACCCCAAAAGTCACCCACAAACACCCAGAACCCCGCCAAAGAGCACCTCAAAGGCAAGCAAGTCAGCAAAAACGGCAAGAAATTTCCGCCTCATATTTGGTCCAAAACACTTTTATCCGTTATTAGAGCTTCACAGCAATGGGCCCAGAGCCGTCAACTCACCCGCAAAGAAGTAGAACACCTCCACAAGTGCTGAGTCTTTCTTCATTGGGCGTAATCCAGCCCTCTGCTTTGAGGGAAATAGGAGTCTGGAGGAGGAGGATAGAGGAGCATGTTCTTCTGAACTTGTGAACCTGAGGAATGTAGACTGCGGCACCTTCAAATCAATAAGCAAACAAGTGAAGACAGTTCTGCTGATGGGCTTGTTTTTGTGATTAGGTGATTAAAGTTTGAATTAAATTAACTGTGCAAAACAAAGAAAGACAGACACACAGGAATAAAAGTGAATAAGGACGAAAAAGAAAGTTATTGATTCATTGTCTCATTTTCAGGGCTCGGTGTCAGGGAATAAGAATAAGAGTTCGTCATCATACTCTGCGAATTCAGGCAGGATGAGGTCAGCGTCACCGAACAGAGAACAAATTCCCTCATCTACGTTGCTGTCCTCCTCGTCTTCATGCGGCGTGCTTTCTCGTACTTTGTAATCTGGTGGTATGAGGTGCTGATTCATCTTGATCATTGTTAGCCTCTCCACATTTTTGGGCGAGAGGCGGCTACGTTTGGGAGTTACAATGCCACCAGCAGCACTGAAAACACGTTCAGAAGACACACTTGCGAGTGGGCAGGACAAGTAGTTTATAGCCAGGTTGGAGAGCTGTGGCCACAATTGTTTTTTCCCATGCCAATACTCCAATGGCTCATCATTAGGAAAGACCTCTGTTGAGTCATTCAGATAGTCCTGCACCATCGACTCAAGGTCCTCAACGGTTCCTCCACTTTGCTTACTTTTTGCTGTGCCTGTGACCTTTTTTCGAGAACCATACCCAAGCCAAGATAGCCAATCCTCTTCAGCAGCCAATGTTACTCTTGTGTGTGGTGCAGATGATCCGGTTGCCGGTGTCTTTAACGGCTGAGAGGTCACTTGTGCCACAGCCACAGGTGCAGAAGTGGATTCTTTTGACTGGGGATGGCCTGCTGATGCTGATGTACTGTTTTCTCCTTCAATATCCTGCCGTTCTTTTTCAAACCTCTTGGCTGACCAGGCTAGCCAACGTTTGTACTTTTTAACATCTTCATCAGCAAAAGGAAAGAATGCTTGGCCTGCCAGCGCCTTTTTGTAGCGTGGATCCAGAATAGTAGCACAAATGTAATGCTTTTCTGAGTTGATCATTTTAAGACGTTCATCACCATGTAGGCGCTCTAATAATTTCTCCGACAAAACAAAAGGGTCTTTGTTTTTTTCATCTTTTTCTAACTCAGAAGACACCGCCTTCAGTTGGTGCTCCAGCATGCACAACAATGGGATAGCTTTTCCCAAATTACAGTCCTCCTTGCTGACTGCACGCGTGAAGACCTCAAAAGGACGAAGCATTTCTGTCAGGCTTTTAACTATTTCCCATCCTCAGGTCCTTCTGAGCTGTACCCAGTGTTAAGAAATAGTGATCGAGTACCGTATACTGCTCATACAGACGCTCAAGCATGTAGAAGGTTGAGTTCCAACGTGTTGCCACCTCCTGGATGAGTGCTTTCACTGGCATTCGACGTTCATGTAGTAGGCTCCTCAGATGCTTCCGGGCCTTAAAAGAATGGCTGAAATGGTTGCACATTTTTCGGCAGGTGGCCATTACCTCGCACGCTGGACTGTCTTTATCACTCAAGAATTTGTGAACTACCAGGTTGATACAGTGCGCCAAACACGGCACTCTGAAATAGTCACCCAGCGCCATGGCCTTAACTACATTGGCGCCATTATCCGTGGAAACATAACCAATCTGGCGTTTTTTTGGGGACAGCCAGTGAAAGACCTTTTTGTTAAACTCGTCCAAAATGTTTCGTGCTGTGTGACTTTTCTCCAAGCCAAACATGGCTAGTGTTGCATGTTTCCGAGCATCTTTAAAAACTTGGTCCGGGTCAACACCTGCGTTTAGCTTTGCTTTAACCCCTGAAAAAGAGACCCAGTGTGCAGTGATGCACATGTAATCAGCGCCTGCGCCACTGGTCCACATGTCTGTTGTCAGATGTATAGTGTGAACAGCACTCTTCTGCAAAGCTGCCCCAATCACCTCCAGCACATCTTCATGTAGTGCTGGAACCGCAACTCTGGCAAAATAGAACCGGCTAGGAACCTTCCATTTAGGGCAGAGCGCTGCCACTAATTCTAGAAAACCTACCGCTTCTACAAAAGAAAAAGGGAGAAGGTCCACAGCTAGCATTTTAGCCAGCTTAGTGTTATACAGACGCGTCAGTGGGTGGTTGCGTTCATATGGCGCGTCTGAACAAAACATGGTTCTAATGTTGCCCTGGACCAAGCATTTACGGGATGATAATGACTTCTTTGACCCAATTATGCTCGCTGGTGAACTTTTTCGTGTTGGTGTCTCACTCGCTCCAACACTCTTAGTGTGCCTCACATGGGGTGTGCTGCTGACAGGGGTACTGGGTGTAAGTGAAGTGTTTGACACGTCTTCTTCCTCCTCGTCATCATCAGATGAAACATCAACGTTTTTTTGACTTCCAATTCGGGCTTCCTTGATCGCCTTTAGGTGCGCAAACCATTGGACAGTGTGCTGTCTCTCAAGATGACCTCTCTGGCCTCCGGTACCATAGTTGGTACCTGACTTACCACGACTAACTGCAAGCTTACAAAGGGTACAAATGGCGAACTTTTCCCTTTTTGGGCAAACAGTAAAGAAGTCCCAAACTGGGGACTTGAAGTGTCTGTGGGGCCTGGAGGAGGCGGCGATACTGGTGGTGGTGGTCATGCTGCTAATGCCAGATGAAGTGGAGGATCTGGATTGCCCAACTTTTGTACGTTGTGCACTTTCACCGCCACTAATTAAGGTCGAGGTGGATGGAGGTCCCTTCTTGTGAGAAAGAAATATGGAAGCGGTACGAGTTGGTGTACTACTTAACTCCAATGATTGTGGTTTTTCCACTGTCTCCTCGTCGACAACATCATCATCATCACGCTCAGCAGCTTTTCGGGCTAGGGTCAAAATGTCTGTTTGCTGCATGCCCGCTGGGGCTGCAGTGACCTTTATGATGACTGGGTCGTCGTTGTCAGAGTCTTCATCAGCAGCAGTATCCGCCACTTCTTGTTGAGCCTCATCATCACACTCCATAACTCTGAGACTTTGGACGAGCTTCCTTTTACGCTTAACTACCTTTGTCAGATCATGGTGTGCCTCACTCTCAGACGGCAGTGGTGCTGGTTCCCAATTTTGATCCGTATCATCAGAAGGAGGTGTGCTTGAAGAAGATGTAGACACCACCCTTGATCTTTTCCTTGCTAGGGGTGTGGAAGACAATGAATGATCATCAGGAGGAGTGTCTTCCTCAAATGATACCTCGCCTTGATTGTCGATTTCCTGATGTGCCCCTACTTCGGGAGGAACAACTATTGTGGGCACTTGTGACCCTCCATGCACCTCTGCTTGCGTATCTCTTTGCGCTGCCTCTCCTTCCATATGTACTTGGGCTTGTACTTGCACATGTGGTTTTTGTTGCGGCTGTGGTTGTTCAACACTCGTCAGATGAGTTACAACAACCTGTGTTGATTGAGGGACATTGCTGCTACTTTCTTGCGATGAGCCAACATCACTGGTCAATGGTGATTGAACAACTAGACTAAGTGCCTCTGCAGCAGTCAAGGGCTTGGACTTAAGTTGGCGTGGTGGTGGTGGTGGCACTGAGCCCAATGGAGCTAGGGTGCTGCTCCCAGCTTGGTCCCCAGCAAATTCCGCTGCTGCTGCAAGCGTACTTTTTTTTTCCGCCCCAAAAAAGGGGCGGCCGGCACACCAGTCTCCTTGGTAACTTGCTTCTTCTGCTCCTTACAGGCAACTTTCTTGCTAGAGGAGCTACGGGTAACTTTTTTTGGGGCCATCTTCTTCAGAGCAGGTCAGAACAGCAGGCAGCAGTTGCACGAGTTGCAAAGTTGTCTGTGTCCAGACGTGACGTCGCGTGACGTTATGCTGCACACACACACCGCTGCAGGACTTCTTCCTGGCACTGGTGGTTCTGTTGAGTCTTGTGCACCTAAAAGCAATGGAAGACAGAGGAACATCAGTTCAGTTATACACCCCAAAAAATCGAAAAACACAGAAAAATCAGCACAATCCCATGCCATCCATGATGTTTACATTCAAGACACCACACAGAAAGACTAGGCCCATGCAACACTCAGTACCCCTGGGCATAATGGATGAAAAGTAGGCAAAATAAGTGTAGGCCTCAGACACTGCCTCTCTTCAAAATGGCCCCTTGCACCCCAAGCACATGTTGCCTGTACCAGCCAGCACTCAAGATGGCCACCACCACCACCAACATGGCCAGGCCACCACCACCACCCACATGGCCAGTCCACCCCAAAAAAAACGAAAAACACCCAAAAATCACCACAATCCAATGCCATCCAGGATGTTTACATTAAAGAGAGTGAGACCCCACAGGCACACTCAGTCCATGCACCACTACCCCTGGGCAAAAGGCCACACCAGCCGCCCCAAAAAAACGACAAAAAACACAAAAACCAGCACAATCCCAACCCATCCATGGCCTCAATGGTGTTTAAATTCAAGAAGACACCCCACAGAAAGACTAAGCCCATGCAACACTCACCACCCCTGGGTAAAGGGCCCCACCAGCAGCCCCAAAAAACGACAAAAACCACAAAATTCAGCACAATCCCAGCCCATCCATGGCCTCAATGGTGTTTAAATTCAAGAGGACACCCCACAGAAAGACTAGGCCCATGCAACACTCAGTACCCCTGGGCATAATGGACGAAAAGTAGGCAAAATAAGTGCAAGCCTCAGACACTGCCTCTCTTCAAAATGGCCCCTTGCACCCCAAGCACATGTTGCCTGTACCAGCCAGCACTCAAGATGGCCACCACCACCACCCACATGGCCAGTCCACATCAACAGTACACCCCAAAAAAACCGAAAAACACCCAAAAATCACCACAATCCAATGCCATCCAGGATGTTTACATTAAAGAGAGTGAGACCCCACAGGCACACTCAGTCCATGCACCACTACCCCTGGGCAAAAGGCCACACCAGCAGCCCCAATAAAACGACAAAAAACACAAAAAACAGCACAATCCCAGCCCATCCATGGCCTCAATGGTGTTTAAATTCAAGAAGACACCCCACAGAAAGACTAGGCCCATGCAACACTCACCACCCCTGGGCAAAGGGCCCCACCAGCAGCCCCAAAAAACGACAAAAAACACAAAATTCAGCACAATCCCAGCCCATCCATGGCCTCAATGGTGTTTAAATTCAAGAGGACACCCCACAGAAAGACTAGGCCCATACAACACTCAGTACCCCTGGGCATAATGGATGAAAAGTAGGCAAAATAAGTGCAGGCCTCAGACACTGCCTCTCTTCAAAATGGCCCCTTGCACCCCAAGCACATGTTGCCTGTACCAGCCAGCACTCAAGATGGCCACCACCACCACCCACATGGCCAGTCCACATCAACAGTACACCCCAAAAAAACAGAAAAACACCCAAAAATCACCACAATCCAATGCCATCCAGGATGTTTACATTAAAGAGAGTGAGACCCCACAGGCACACTCAGTCCATGCACCACTACCCCTGGGCAAAAGGCCACACCAGCAGCCCCAAAAAAACGACAAAAAACAGCACAATCCCAGCCCATCCATGGCCTCAATGGTGTTTAAATTCAAGAAGACACCCCACAGAACGTCTAGGCCCATGCAACACTCACCACCCCTGGGCAAAGGGCCCCACCAGCAGCCCCAAAAAACGACAAAAACCACACAATTCAGCACAATCCCAGCCCATCCATGGCCTCAATGGTGTTTAAATTCAAGAGGACACCCCACAGAAAGACTAGGCCCATGCAACACTCAGTACCCCTGGGCATAATGGATGAAAAGTAGGCAAAATAAGTGCAGGCCTCAGACACTGCCTCTCTTCAAAATGGCCCCTTGCACCCCAAGCACATGTTGCCTGTACCAGCCAGCACTCAAGATGGCCACCACCCACATGGCCAGTCCACATCAACAGTACACCCCAAAAAAACAGAAAAACACCCCAAAATCACCACAATCCAATGCCATCCAGGATGTTTACATTAAAGAGAGTGAGACCCCACAGGCACACTCAGTCCATGCACCACTACCCCTGGGCAAAAGGCCACACCAGCAGCCCCAAAAAAACGACAAAAAACACAAAAAACAGCACAATCCCAGCCCATCCATGGCCTCAATGGTGTTTAAATTCAAGAAGACACCCCACAGAAAGACTAGGCCCATGCAACACTCACCACCCCTGGGCAAAGGGCCCCACCAGCAGCCCCAAAAAACGACAAAAAACACAAAATTCAGCACAATCCCAGCCCATCCATGGCCTCAATGGTGTTTAAATTCAAGAGGACACCCCACAGAAAGACTAGGCCCATGCAACACTCAGTACCCCTGGGCATAATGGATGAAAAGTAGGCAAAATAAGTGCAGGCCTCAGACACTGCCTCTCTTCAAAATGGCCCCTTGCACCCCAAGCACATGTTGCCTGTACCAGCCAGCACTCAAGATGGCCACCACCACCACCCACATGGCCAGTCCACATCAACAGTACACCCCAAAAAAACAGAAAAACACCCAAAAATCACCACAATCCAATGCCATCCAGGATGTTTACATTAAAGAGAGTGAGACCACACCACAGGCACACTCAGTCCATGCACCACTACCCCTGGGCAAAAGGCCACACCAGCAGCCGCAAAAAACAACAAAAAACACAAAAATCAGCACAATCCCAGCCCATCCATGGCCTCAATGGTGTTTAAATTCAAGAAGACACCCCACAGAAAGACTAGGCCCATGCAACACTCACCACCCCTGGGCAAAGGGCCCCAGCAGCAGCCCCAAAAAACGACAAAAACCACAAAATTCAGCACAATCCCAGCCCATCCATGGCCTCAATGGTGTTTAAATTCAAGAGGACACCCCACAGAAAGACTAGGCCCATGCAACACTCAGTACCCCTGGGCATAATGGATGAAAAGTAGGCAAAATAAGTGCAGGCCTCAGACACTGCCTCTCTTCAAAATGGCCCCTTGCACCCCAAGCACATGTTGCCTGTACCAGCCAGCACTCAAGATGGCCACCACCACCACCCACATGGCCAGTCCACATCAACAGTACACCCCAAAAAAACAGAAAAACACCCAAAAATCACCACAATCCAATGCCATCCAGGATGTTTACATTAAAGAGAGTGAGACCACACCACAGGCACACTCAGTCCATGCACCACTATCCCTGGGCTAAAGGCCACACCAGCAGCCCCAAAAAACGTCAAAAAACACAAAAATCAGCCAAATCCCAGCCCATCCATGGCCTCAATGGTGTTTAAATTCAAGAGGACACCCCACAGAAAGACTAGGCCCATGCAACACTCACCACCCCTGGGCAAAGGGCCCCACCAGCAGCCCCAAAAAACAACAAAAACCACAAAATTCAGCACAATCCCAGCCCATCCATGGCCTCAATGGTGTTTAAATTCAAGAAGACACCCCACAGAAAGACTAGGCCCATGCAACACTCACTACCCCTGGGGATAATGGATGAAAAGTAGGCAAAATAAGTGCAGGCCTCAGACACTGCCTCTCTTCAAAATGGCCCCTTGCACCTCAAGCACATGTTGCCTGTACCAGCCAGCACTCAAGATGGCCACCACCACCACCCACATGGCCAGTCCACATCAACAGTACACCCCAAAAAAACAGAAAAACACCCAAAAATCACCACAATCCAATGCCATCCAGGATGTTTACATTAAAGAGAGTGAGACCACACCACAGGCACACTCAGTCCATGCACCCCTACCCCTGGGCAAAAGGTCACACCAGCAGCCCCAAAAAACGACAAAAAACACAAAAATCAGCACAATCCCAGCCCATCCATGGCCTCAATGGTGTTTAAATTCAAGAAGACACCCCACAGAAAGACTAGGCCCATGCAACACTCACCACCCCTGGGCAAAGGGCCCCACCAGCAGCCCCAAAAAACGACAAAAACCACAAAATTCAGCACAATCCCAGCACATCCATGGCCTCAATGGTGTTTAAATTCAAGAAGACACCCCACAGAAAGACTAGGCCCATGCAACACTCACTACCCCTGGGGATAATGGATGAAAAGGAGGCAAAATAAGTGCAGGCCTCAGACACTGCCTCTCTTCAAAATGGCCCCTTGCACCCCAAGCACATGTTGCCTGTACCAGCCAGCACTCAAGATGGCCACCACCACCACCCACATGGCCAGTCCACATCAACAGTACACCCCAAAAAAACAGAAAAACACCCAAAAATCACCACAATCCAATGCCATCCAGGATGTTTACATTAAAGAGAGTGAGACCACACCACAGGCATACTCAGTCCATGCACCACTACCCCTGGGCAAAGGCCACACCAGCAGCCCCAAAAAACAACAAAAAACACAAAAATCAGCACAATCCCAGCCCATCCATGGCCTCAATGATGTTTAAATTCAAGAGGACACCCCACAGAAAGACTAGGCCCATGCAACACTCACCACCCCTGGGCAAAGGGCCCCACCAGCAGCCCCAAAAAACGACAAAAACCACAAAATTCAGCACAATCCCAGCCAATCCCTGGCCTCAATGGTGTTTAAATTCAAGAGGACACCCCACAGAAAGACTAGGCCCATGCAACACTCAGTACCCCTGGGCATAATGGATGAAAAGTAGGCAAAATAAGTGCAGGCCTCAGACACTGCCTCTCTTCAAAATGGCCCCTTGCACCCCAAGCACATGTTGCCTGTACCAGCCAGCACTCAAGATGGCCACCACCACCACCCACATGGCCAGTCCACATCAACAGTAAACCCCAAAAAAACAGAAAAACACCCAAAAATCACCACAATCCAATGCCACCCAGGATGTTTACATTAAAGAGAGTGAGACCCCACAGGCACACTCAGTCCATGCACCACTACCCCTGGGCAAAAGGCCACACCAGCAGCCCCAAAAAAACGACAACAAACACAAAAAACAGCACAATCCCAGTCCATCCATGGCCTCAATGGTGTTTAAATTCAAGAAGACACCCCACAGAAAGACTAGGCCCATGCAACACTCACCACCCCTGGGCAAAGGGCCCCACCAGCAGCCCAAAAAAACGAAAAAACCCACAAAATTCAGCACAATCCCAGCCCATCCATGGCCTCAATGGTGTTTAAATTCAAGAGGACACTCCACAGAAAGACTAGGCCCATGCAACACTCAGTACCCCTGGGCATAACGGATGAAAAGTAGGCAAAATAAGTGCAGGCCTCAGACACTGCCTCTCTTCAAAATGGCCCCTTGCACCCCAAGCACATGTTGCCTGTACCAGCCAGCACTCAAGATGGCCACCACCACCCCCCACATGGCCAGTCCACATCAACAGTACACCCCAAAAAAACAGAAAAACACCCAAAAATCACCACAATCCAATGCCATCCAGGATGTTTACATTAAAGAGAGCGAGACCACACCACAGGCACACTCAGTCCATGCACCCCTACCCCTGGGCAAAAGGTCACACCAGCAGCCCCAATAAACGACAAAAACACAAAAATCAGCACAATCCCAGCCCATCCATGGCCTCAATGGTGTTTAAATTCAAGAAGACACCCCACAGAAAGACTAGGCCCATGCAACACTCACCACCCCTGGGCAAAGGGCCCCACCAGCAGCCCCAAAAAACGACAAAAACCACAAAATTCAGCACAATCCCAGCCCATCCATGGCCTCAATGGTGTTTAAATTCAAGAAGACACCCCACAGAAAGACTAGGCCCATGCAACACTCACTACCCCTGGGGATAATGGATGAAAAGGAGGCAAAATAAGTGCAGGCCTCAGACACTGCCTCTCTTCAAAATGGCCCCTTGCACCCCAAGCACATGTTGCCTGTACCAGCCAGCACTCAAGATGGCCACCACCACCACCCACATGGCCAGTCCACATCAACAGTACACCCCAAAAAAACAGAAAAACACCCAAAAATCACCACAATCCAATGCCATCCAGGATGTTTACATTAAAGAGAGTGAGACCACACCACAGGCACACTCAGTCCATGCACCACTACCCCTGGGCAAAGGCCACACCAGCAGCCCCAAAAAACAACAAAAAACACAAAAATCAGCACAATCCCAGCCCATCCATGGCCTCAATGATGTTTAAATTCAAGAGGACACCCCACAGAAAGACTAGGCCCATGCAACACTCATCACCCCTGGGCAAAGGGCCCCACCAGCAGCCCCAAAAAACGACAAAAACCACAAAATTCAGCACAATCCCAGCCAATCCCTGGCCTCAATGGTGTTTAAATTCAAGAGGACACCCCACAGAAAGACTAGGCCCATGCAACACTCAGTACCCCTGGGCATAATGGATGAAAAGTAGGCAAAATAAGTGCAGGCCTCAGACACTGCCTCTCTTCAAAATGGCCCCTTGCACCCCAAGCACATGTTGCCTGTACCAGCCAGCACTCAAGATGGCCACCACCACCACCCACATGGCCAGTCCACATCAACAGTAAACCCCAAAAAAACAGAAAAACACCCAAAAATCACCACAATCCAATGCCACCCAGGATGTTTACATTAAAGAGAGTGAGACCCCACAGGCACACTCAGTCCATGCACCACTACCCCTGGGCAAAAGGCCACACCAGCAGCCCCAAAAAAACGACAAAAAACACAAAAAACAGCACAATCCCAGTCCATCCATGGCCTCAATGGTGTTTAAATTCAAGAAGACACCCCACAGAAAGACTAGGCCCATGCAACACTCACCACCCCTGGGCAAAGGGCCCCACCAGCAGCCCAAAAAAACGAAAAAACCCACAAAATTCAGCACAATCCCAGCCCATCCATGGCCTCAATGGTGTTTAAATTCAAGAGGACACTCCACAGAAAGACTAGGCCCATGCAACACTCAGTACCCCTGGGCATAACGGATGAAAAGTAGGCAAAATAAGTGCAGGCCTCAGACACTGCCTCTCTTCAAAATGGCCCCTTGCACCCCAAGCGCATGTTGCCTGTACCAGCCAGCACTCAAGATGGCCACCACCACCCCCCACATGGCCAGTCCACATCAACAGTACACCCCAAAAAAACAGAAAAACACCCAAAAATCACCACAATCCAATGCCATCCAGGATGTTTACATTAAAGAGATGAGACCACACCACAGGCACACTCAGTCCATGCACCCCTACCCCTGGGCAAAAGGCCACACCAGCAGCCCCAAAAAACGACAAAAAACACAAAAATCAGCACAATCCCAGCCCATCCATGGCCTCAATGGTGTTTAAATTCAAGAGGACACCCCACAGAAAGACTAGGCCCATGCAACACTCACCACCCCTGGGCAAAGGGCCCCACCAGCAGCCCCAAAAAACAACAAAAACCACAAAATTCAGCACAATCCCAGCCCATCCATGGCCTCAATGGTGTTTAAATTCAAGAGGACACCCCACAGAAAGACTAGGCCCATGCAACACTCAGTACCCCTGGGCATAATGGATGAAAAGTAGGCAAAATAAGTGCAGGCCTCAGACACTGCCTCTCTTCAAAATGGCCCCTTGCACCCCAAGCACATGTTGCCTGTACCAGCCAGCACTCAAGATGGCCACCACCACCACCCACATGGCCAGTCCACATCAACAGTACACCCCAAAAAACAGAAAAACACCCAAAAATCACCACAATCCAATGCCATCCAGGATGTTTACATTAAAGAGAGTGAGACCCCACAGGCACACTCAGTCCATGCACCACTACCCCTGGGCAAAAGGCCACACCAGCAGCCCCAAAAAAATGACAAAAAACACAAAAAACAGCACAATCCCAGCCCATCCATGGCCTCAATGGTGTTTAAATTCAAGAAGACACCCCACAGAAAGACTAGGCCCATGCAACACTCACCACCCCTGGGCAAAGGGCCCCACCAGCAGCCCCAAAAAACGACAAAAACCACAAAATTCAGCACAATCCCAGCCCATCCATGGCCTCAATGGTGTTTAAATTCAAGAGGACACCCCACAGAAAGACTAGGCCCATGCAACACTCAGTACCCCTGGGCATAATGGATGAAAAGTAGGCAAAATAAGTGCAGGCTTCAGACACTGCCTCTCTTCAAAATGGCCCCTTGCAACCCAAGCACATGTTGCCTGTACCAGCCAGCACTCAAGATGGCCACCACCACCACCCACATGGCCAGTCCACATCAACAGTACACCCCAAAAAAACAGAAAAACACCCAAAAATCACCACAATCCAATGCCATCCAGGATGTTTACATTAAAGAGAGTGAGACCACACCACAGGCACACTCAGTCCATGCACCACTACCCCTGGGCAAAAGGCCACACCAGCAGCCCCAAAAAACGTCAAAAAACACAAAAATCAGCACAATCCCAGTCCATCCATGGCCTCAGTGGTGTTTAAATTCAAGAGGACACCCCACAGAAAGACTAGGCCCATGCAACACTCACCACCCCTGGGCAAAGGGCCCCACCAGCAGCCCCAAAAAACAACAAAAACCACAAAATTCAGCACAATCCCAGCCCATCCATGGCCTCAATGGTGTTTAAATTCAAGAAGACACCCCACAGAAAGACTAGGCCCATGCAACACTCACTACCCCTGGGGATAATGGATGAAAAGTAGGCAAAATAAGTGCAGGCCTCAGACACTGCCTCTCTTCAAAATGGCCCCTTGCACCTCAAGCACATGTTGCCTGTACCAGCCAGCACTCAAGATGGCCACCACCACCACCCACATGGCCAGTCCACATCAACAGTACACCCCAAAAAAACAGAAAAACACCCAAACATCACCACAATCCAATGCCATCCAGGATGTTTACATTAAAGAGAGCGAGACCACACCACAGGCACACTCAGTCCATGCACCCCTACCCCTGGGCAAAAGGTCACACCAGCAGCCCCAAAAAACGACAAAAAAACCACAAAAATCAGCACAATCCCAGCCCATCCACGGCCTCAATGGTGTTTAAATTCAAGAAGACACCCCACAGAAAGACTAGGCCCATGCAACACTCACCACCCCTGGGCAAAGGGCCCCACCAGCAGCCCTAAAAAACGACAAAAACCACAAAATTCAGCACAATCCCAGCCCATCCATGGCCTCAATGGTGTTTAAATTCAAGAAGACACCCCACAGAAAGACTAGGCCCATGCAACACTCACTACCCCTGGGGATAATGGATGAAAAGGAGGCAAAATAAGTGCAGGCCTCAGACACTGCCTCTCTTCAAAATGGCCCCTTGCACCCCAAGCACATGTTGCCTGTACCAGCCAGCACTCAAGATGGCCACCACCACCACCCACATGGCCAGTCCACATCAACAGTACACCCCAAAAAAACAGAAAAACACCCAAAAATCACCACAATCCAATGCCATCCAGGATGTTTACATTAAAGAGAGTGAGACCACACCACAGGCACACTCAGTCCATGCACCACTACCCCTGGGCAAAGGCCACACCAGCAGCCCCAAAAAACAACAAAAAACACAAAAATCAGCACAATCCCAGCCCATCCATGGCCTCAATGATGTTTAAATTCAAGAGGACACCCCACAGAAAGACTAGGCCCATGCAACACTCACCACCCCTGGGCAAAGGGCCCCACCAGCAGCCCCAAAAAACGACAAAAACCACAAAATTCAGCACAATCCCAGCCAATCCCTGGCCTCAATGGTGTTTAAATTCAAGAGGACACCCCACAGAAAGACTAGGCCCATGCAACACTCAGTACCCCTGGGCATAATGGATGAAAAGTAGGCAAAATAAGTGCAGGCCTCAGACACTGCCTCTCTTCAAAATGGCCCCTTGCACCCCAAGCACATGTTGCCTGTACCAGCCAGCACTCAAGATGGCCACCACCACCCCCCACATGGCCAGTCCACATCAACAGTACACCCCAAAAAAACAGAAAAACACCCAAAAATCACCACAATCCAATGCCATCCAGGATGTTTACATTAAAGAGATGAGACCACACCACAGGCACACTCAGTCCATGCATCACTACCCCTGGGCAAAAGGCCACACCAGCAGCCCCAAAAAACAACAAAAAACACAAAAATCAGCACAATCCCAGCCCATCCATGGCCTCAATGGTGTTTAAATTCAAGAGGACACCCCACAGAAAGACTAGGCCCATGCAACACTCACCACCCCTGGGCAAAGGGCCCCACCAGCAGCCCCAAAAAACGACAAAAACCACAAAATTCAGCACAATCCCAGCCCATCCATGGCCTCAATGGTGTTTAAATTCAAGAAGACACCCCACAGAAAGACTAGGCCCATGCAACACTCACTACCCCTGGGGATAATGGATGAAAAGTAGGCAAAATAAGTGCAGGCCTCAGACACTGCCTCTCTTCAAAATGGCCCCTTGCACCCCAAGCACATGTTGCCTGTACCAGCCAGCACTCAAGATGGCCACCACCACCACCCACATGGCCAGTCCACATCAACAGTACACCCCAAAAAAACAGAAAAACACCCAAAAATCACCACAATCCAATGCCATCCAGGATGTTTACATTAAAGAGAGTGAGACCACACCACAGGCACACTCAGTCCATGCACCACTACCCCTGGGCAAAAGGCCACACCAGCAGCCCCAAAAAACAACAAAAAACACAAAAATCAGCACAATCCCAGCCCATCCATGGCCTCAATGATGTTTAAATTCAAGAGGACACCCCACAGAAAGACTAGGCCCATGCAACACTCACCACCCCTGGGCAAAGGGCCCCACCAGCAGCCCCAAAAAACGACAACAACCACAAAATTCAGCACAATCCCAGCCCATCCATGGCCTCAATGGTGTTTACATTCAAGAAGACACCCCACAGAAAGACTAGGCCCATGCAACACTCAGTACCCCTGGGCATAAGGAATGAAAAGTAGGCAAAATAAGTGCAGGCCTCAGACACTGCCTCTCTTCAAAATGGCCCCTTGCACCCCAAGCACATGTTGCCTGTACCAGCCAGCACTCAAGATGGCCACCACCACCACCCACATGGCCAGTCCACATCAACAGTACACCCCAAAAAAACAGAAAAACACCCAAAAATCACCACAATCCAATGCCATCCAGGATGTTTACATTAAAGAGAGTGAGACCACACCACAGGCACACTCAGTCCATGCACCACTACCCCTGGGCAAAAGGCTACACCAGCAGCCCCAAAAAAACAACAAAAAACACAACATTCAGCACAATCCCAGCCCATCCATGGCCTCAATGATGTTTAAATTCAAAAAGACACCCCACAGAAAGACTAGGCCCATGCAACACTCACCACCCCTGGGCAAAGGGCCCCACCAGCAGCCCCAAAAAAACGACAAAAACTACAAAAATGAGCACAATCCCAGCCCATCCATGGCCTCAATGGTGTTTAAATTCAACAAAACAGTTGTATCATGCACCCATAACCAACCCTGGTCCTACTGGATACTGTGGCTACCCACAATATATTTTATTTAATGTTCTGAAAAAGTTCCAAAATTGTAGTTGCAACAACTGTAATGCCCCAAACAAACTTACTTGTGAAAGTTGATTTCTAATCCAAAAGTGATCCAAAGAAAGTCAAAAAGGCCTCAAATCCAAATATCCAGCAGCACCCACAAAAAGTAATCCTTCCAGGTCAAGGTCCAAATGAAAGTGACCAGCACATGAAGAAAGCACTGGGAGGAGCCTGCTGGACAGGAACAGGAAGTTGGAGACTGTGGGGCACTTCCTTCCTCCCCCCCCCCCAAAAATGGACTCCTTGCAAAAAAAAAGGCCATGCAAATGTCAACCTGAGGAGTGATTCTGATAAAAATCATCATTTTCTGAAGGTTTATCTTGTTTGCTGGTGAATTTCTTGTGCAGAATTGCAAAATCTCTATTTCGCGAGTGCGAGATTGTTCCTGTCCGCCGCAACTACGTGTTCGCAATTGCGAACTCTCGCGAGGCGTGCTGTGCAAGGTGGCAAGCCGCAATTACGTATTCGCGGGCGCCAAACTCCCGCGGGATCCCGCAGCAAGATCCAAAATGGCGCAGCACTCGCAAAATATGATCGAGAAAAACAACTCGGCAAACGCTAAATGACGGAAAGTGAACGCCGTGCACCACGCCGCGCGCCGCAATATTGTATCACCAAGCAAAAAATCCGGCGCGAGCGAATTCACTGATTTTCGACAAATTCGCGAGAGTTCGCCGATTGCGAATTTGTCGAAAATCCGAAAAATCCGCGATTGGAGCGGATTTTACGCCCATGCTTAAACATAACATAACATACTGGATTGGATAGGATAACAATGTGTTCCGCCTTTGAGGGAAAAGATTGTGCTGTTCCTAGTTAGGATGATAATGTCGGCGATGAGGGCGATAACTATAATAATTTCCATGGACACAAGGTCGATTTCCATGAACCAGGAGAGAGAGAGAGGGGAGAGAGCATGGCAGAAGTGCTAACTATGTGTGCAGGTCAGCTTCACGAGGAGTCTCAACCAACTGTCCACCAAATGGCGCAGCATCAGAGCTGCAAGTAGGGAGGCAGCATAGATTGCTGGGAGAAAAGTTGCAAGTGGGCCACGGAGACTATGAGGTACAGTTTGGAAGGTACTTTGTGGGGCTTGTATGCTTGGGTGCTTGCGGATGCTGGTAAGGGTGACACAGGTCTACACAACACTGCTGCAAACAAACACACACATTGGCCAGTATATGGAAAGGAAAAATGTTTTTTATTTACCTGCAAGACCAGGTTCAGCTCTATAAGGCAGGAGCCATAGTACTGCTCTCAAAAAGACTGCTCTCCTCCCCGCATATATCTTTCAAACCAGATAAAACCCAGCAAACTGCTCAACATCACACCCCACAGTCTCTCAGGCTACAAGAGTCTGGGTAGCTGGTCTCATAATTCTGGAAACCATATCCTTGGATGCAGATGGTTGGGGGTACTCTCGGATCTCAGGAGATATTTCACAGTCAGAGGAATGGCTAGGGATGTGGGATCACAGTGTAAGTTAAACGATGTTCTGGAGATTCCGAACTCTCCCATGCTTATGTCTTCTTTGTTCATCTCCTCTCTATCTGAGTCAAACAGGTCCTGAAACAGATGCAGACTGGCATCCACCTTGAGCGTCTTGAAATCTGACATTTTAAGGGCTGGGTTTTCTCGAACATGGTTACTAGTATCCTCTTTTGCCTCCTAGACCATTACGATGGTGTGATTGAACAGAAATTCAGAATATTCATCCTCCTTGAATGTTCTTGATAAACATTCTGCTTTCTTTTTGAACGATTGATGCCTTGGCACCTTTCATTAGCTCAACTTTTAATTCTTCTTTTGAGGGACTTCTATATGCTTTGAGTTCAAGATTAGCCAAGCTGACAAGGGGTTAAGGGGGCTTGGTTCTATCCACAGGTCATCTAATAAGTGCCATCAAAAGGGTGATCTTTTTCAGTCAAAGGATGCGAATTGCACCTCCGCTGGGACTCAGCAGAGTGCCAGGTTGAGGGCATGCTCTTGCTCGGTTATAATCCTGACCACTTTGTTACCACTGTGCATGATGAACAAGTTACTTACCTTCGGTAACGCTTTTTCTGGTAGATACAGTATCTGCCTGAGGATTCCTCACCTTGTGAATATCCCCCTTGCATCAGCAACATTCGGAAATTCTTTTCCTAGCTTCGCGCCGACGTGGACTTGGACGTCATAGAGGCACGGCATCGCTCGCGACTCCGCTGACGTCACCGACGCCCATAATAGGCTCACGCCGGCGTGATGACATCAGTTCCGCCCTTTTTTCCGTGTCTTCGAGGCACACGGACGGACCAATGACAGTAGATATATACATAGTATACACAGTACACAATAGTGTAGGTAAACATTTGAAATAACACATTTTCCTTGACCATAAAATATTTACAACACAGAGTCTCTGGTATAGAAGAGCGGACAACGGGGAGGCGGGTGGGTCAGTGAGGAATCCACAGGCAGATACTGTATCTACCAGAAAAAGCATTACTGAAGGTAAGTAACTTGTTCTTCTGATAGATACATCTGCCAGTGGATTCCTCACCTTGTGAATAGAGTCCCACAGAAGTCCCCACTCCCGGAGGAGGGTGTCCAATCTTCTAAACTAGGAAATCCTGGAGGACAGAGGGCGCAAAGTCGCCGCCCCCCCTCACTTCGGAATCCAAGCAGTAATGCTTCGCGAAAGTGTGGAGGGAAGACCAAGTTGCCGCCCTACCAATGTCCTCTACTGGAACACCTCTAGCCAATGCTGAGGTTGAAGATTTAGCCCTTGTAGAATGAGCTCTTATGCCCTCTGGTGGTTCCTTACCGGCCAAAGAGTAGCAGATCTTTATATAGAGGACGATCCATCTTGACAAAGTTCTTTTATGGACTGCTCTTCCTCTTTTGCAGTCAGCAAACCCAATGAAGAGCTGGTTCTCCAAACGATAGTCTTTAGATCTGCCCTCTTGGGGTCCAGACGGTGTAATCTCTCCTCCTCCTTGGAAGGGTGTGGGGGAGGATAAAAGGTAGGGAGGGTAATGGATTGACCAAGGTGGAAAGGAGTCACCGTCTTTGGGAGAAAAGCAGCCCTGGTCCTAAGAACCATTCTATCAGCATGAATGGTCAAGAAAGGGGGCTTGGAACTAAGAGCTTGAAGCTCACTTACCCTCCTTGCTGAGGTTATTGCAACGAGGCAGACTGTCTGAAGAGTCAAAAGCCTCTTAGGACATTTGTGAAGAGGCTCAAAGGGAGCACCCATTAAAAAGGTCAAGACAAGATTTAAGTCCCACTGAGGCACAATAAAAGGAGTAGGAGGGAACTTATTTGTGAGGCCCTTCAAAAACCTTAAATCCACAGGAGATTTAAAAAGAGATGGCTGGTCAGGCAAGCAGAGAAATGCCGACAGCGCAGTAAGATAGCCCTTAACTGTGGCAACAGCAAGCCCTTGCTGCGCCAGAGGGAGGGCAAACTGGAGAACATCAGACAAATGGGCTCTCAAAGGGTCAATAGATTTCTCCCCACACCAAGTGACAAATTTTGACCATCTATATGAATAGATGGACTTAGTGGAGTCACGCCTGGCTGACAAGATGACGTCCACCACGTCAGGAGGGAGAGAAAAGGAATTCAGGTTGCCCCGTTCAATCTCCAGGCATGAAGGTGTAATGTCTGGAGGTGGGGGTGTAGAACCTGCCCCTCCATCTGAGAGAAGAGGTCTGCCCTGAGAGGGAGACGGAGCGGCTGGTGAGAGGAGAGGGGGAGAAGCTCTGTATACCACACCCTTCTTAGCCAACCCGGGGCGACCAATATGACTTGGGCCCGATCTTGGCGAATCTTCCTCAGAACCCGAGGAATCAAGGGTATGGGAGGAAACGCGTAAAGGAGTTAATTTCCCCAACTCAACTGAAACACATCCCCCAAGGCTCCTTGCATCGGATACTGGAGACTGCAGAACGACGGGCAGTGAGCATTCTCACGAGTGGCAAACAGGTCCACCCGAGGAGTTCCCCACATCCGAAAGATGCCGAGAACAACCTCTGGATGGAGCCTCCACTCGTGGTCGGCCGAGAACTGACGACTCAGACTGTCTGCTCGCACGTTCAGAACCCCGGCCAGATGATTTGCCATCAGACAAATCTGATGGTCCTGAACCCAAGACCAGAGCCGCAGGGCCTCTCTGCAGAGACACTGCGACACTACTCCTCCCTGCTTGTTGATGTACCACATCGCGGTCGTGTTGTCCGTCAGGACTTGCACTGACCGACCGCGAAGGGAAGGGAGGAAGGCCTTGAGCGCCAAACGTATCGCCCCCAATTCTAGAAGGTTGATGTGAAGCAACCTTTCCTCTGGAGACCAAAGACCCTTGACCTCCAGATCCCCCAGATGAGCACCCCACCCTAGAGTGGATGCATCCGTTATCACCGTGGCCAACGATGGAGACAGATGGAAAGGCTTCCCTTGTGACAGATTGCCTTCCACGCCCCACCAAGATACATCCACTGCAGCCTCTCTGGAGATCCTCACTGACTCCCTGAGATCCCCTTGGTGTTGAAACCACTGCCTGCGGAGGCACCACTGGGGCGCACTCATATGCCAGCGTGCATGGTTGACCAACAGAATGCATGACATCATCAGACTGAGCAGACGAAGGACCTTCAGGACTGGAACTACCTATCCACTGTGAAACAAAGGAACCATTTCCTGTATGTCGCGAATCCTTTGAGGAGGGGGGAATGCCCGACATACAGCCGTGTCCAGTACGGCACCTATGAACAGGTTGCGCTGGGAGGGCACCAGGTGAGACTTGGGTACATTTATTGAAAAACCCAAATGGTACAACAACTGAGTTGTGTCTTGCAGATGCTGGAGCACTTTCTCTGCCGATTCTGCTTTGATCAGCCAGTCGTCCAAATAGGGGAATACCGGAATCCCCGACTTTCTGAGATGTGCAGCCACCACCGCCATCACCTTGGTGAAGACTCGAGGCGCAGTAGTAATTCCAAAAGGAAGGACCGCAAACTGGTAGTGCTGCAATCCCACCGTAAAACGGAGATACTTCCTGTGAGACTTCAGGATTGGGATGTGAAAATACGCATCCTGCAAGTCGAGCGACACCATCCAGTCTTCTTCCAGCAGCGCTTGAAGAACCTGTGCAAGGGTGGGCATCTTGAATTTCTCTTGTTTCAGATAGAGATTCAAGATCCTGAGATCCAGGATTGGACGAAGTCTGCCATCCTTCTTGGGGATCAGGAAATACCGGGAGTAGCATCCCTGACCCCTTTCCTGCTCTGGGACCACCTCTATCGCACCCTTTCTTAATAAAGTCTGTACTTCCTCCTGTAGAAGCAACAGATGTTCCTCCGTGCAATAACCTTGGCATGGAGGGTAATTGGGAGGAAATTCCCGAAAGGGAAGGGCATACCCATTTTCTACGAGATTGAGAACCCAAAGATCTGATGTAACCGATTCCCAATCCCGTAGAAAGTAGGTAAGCCGACCCCCCACCGGACCCACATGATCCTGAATGGCGGATCTAGGGGTGCTTTTCTGTGGCTGGGGGGGTTGGAGGAGGTGGAGGAGGAAGAGGCTTGACGCCCTCGAAGACGACCCCTTTGCTTCCCCCTGTATGACCTGTACAAGGTGTTCTGCTGCTGCTGCTGTTGTTGCTGCTGCTGACCTTGTCTAAAGTTCCGAAAGGAAGAGCGACCAAATCCTCTGAACTTTCTGGCCGATGCACCTCTAATTTGGAGTCTCAATGACCTGGCAGTAACCCTGCTGTCCTTAAACCTCTCCAGGGCTGTATCTGCCTTCTTGCCAAAGAGTCCTTCTCTGTCAAACGGCAGATCCAAAAGCGCTGCTTGAACGTCAGTAGAAAAGTCCGAGGACTTTAACCAAGCCGATCTTCGCGTAGCAACTGCAGTACCCATAATCTGAGCCACAGAATCAGCCGTGTCAAGACCGCTTTGGATTACTTGGCGTGCCGCTGCTTGGGTGTCAGACAAAACCTCCTCGAAATCACTCCTGTTTTCCTCAGGGATCTTAGGAGCCAAAGCACGCATTGAGTCCATAAGTGCGTGCACATACCTCCCCCTGAGACAAGTGGCATTTGTAGACTTCAAAGCCATACTAGCAGATGAGAAAGTTTTCTTGGCCACCTGATCTTGCTTTTTGGCCTCCTTGTCTCCAGGAACCTGTGGAAATGCACTTATTGACTTCTTAGAGCACGCAGCCTGAATCCCCAGGTTCTCTGGAGAAGGGTGAGATGTCAAGAATGCAGGGTCTTCTGGAGCTACCCTATACCTTCTAGCCACACTCTTGGATACAGCAGGAGCAGAAAGTGGCTTTTTCCATACCTCCATAATGGACTCAGTTAACGCCTCATTAAATGGAAGTAAAGGCTCCACAGCCGAACTCGGTGAGTGAAGTACTTCTGTAAGAAGGTTTGACTTAAATTCAACCGTTGGTAATGTTAAATTTAAAAGTCCCTGCCCTCTCTGACCATGACGCGGTGGAGCTGACGCTCAAGGTCCCCAGGTCCCCACGCACTCCGGGCGCCTGGAGACTCAACGAGCCCCTTTTACAACGGCCAGCTGTGCTAGAGCAACTCCGTAAATGCATTTTGGATTATCTTGTTACTAACGACTCCCCAGCGGTCTCGATTTCCTCTCTTTGGGGTGCCCTGAAAGCTGTGGTAAGGGGGGAACTGATAGCAATCGCTGCAGCCGACGCCAAGATCCGCAAGGAAAAAAGAAATGACCTCACTGCGCGGGTGGCTGAATTGGAGAGAGCTCACGGCCGTACGTGCGCTCCGAGAATCTGGCGCCAGCTGAAAGCCGCTAGGGCGCAACTGGCCAGTCTCGACACTGACAGAGCGGAATTCGCTGCTCTTCGTCTCCGTCACACTTACTACGTAGGGGGCAATCGCACCGGACGCCTCCTAGCAAGCGCCTTAAAAGCTAAGACTCAACGCTCGAAGATAACCGAGCTGTGGGACGATTCCGGTAATACTATTGCGGACGATCCGCAGGTAGCGTCCGCCTTTCGCTCCTTCTACGCCTCCCTGGATGGCGCGGATAGAGTATCCCCTGATGCTGTTAACGAGTATTTGCTGTCGGCCAATATCACGCCTCTTTGTCCGTCGAGTTCGGAAGCCCTGGATGCCCCAATTCGCCCGGACGAAGTCCTCGCCGCCATTTCGCGTCTCCGCCCGCTTAAGTTGCCGGGCCCTGATGGGTTTTCATCCGGCTTTTATAAAGCTTTCGGCCACACTCTTGCTCCCATACTTGCGAGATTGTTTAATTCCTTTGAAGGCCCAAGCTCCATACCACCAGACATGCTAGCGGCCGATATAGTGGTCCTACCCAAGCCGGGTAAACCCCCGACACACTGTTCCGCGTTCCGCCCCATCTCTTTACTCAACCTGGATTTGAAACTGTTCACGGGGGTGCTGGTGGCCCGTTTGGGCCCCTGCCTTCCGGGAATCCTGGAACCAGACCAATCGGGCTTTGTCCCGAATCGCCAGTGTAGTGATAACACCAAGCGTCTGATGCACCTCGTGGATAAGGCCCACTTCCAGGACTCGGAGTCGGTGTTGCTGGCCATTGATGCGGAGAAGGCGTTTGACCGCGTCGACTGGACCTACCTGCAGGCAGTCCTGCGGCGCTATCGTCTGGGCGACCGATTCCGAGCTTGGATCGCCAGTTGTTACCACCGCCCTGTGGCTCGAGTCAGACTGGGTTGTCTCAAATCAGATCCCTTCGAGATACAAAGAGGAACCCGCCAGGGGTGCCCTCTCTCGCCCCTTTTATTTGCGCTTTATGTGGAACCCCTGGCGCAGAAAATCCGAGACAACCCCCGCATCAGTGGCGTCTCCTTTGGCCACGAATCCCATGTGGTGAGGCTTTATGCTGACGACATTATAGCCGCACTGGACCGACCGTCCACCTCCGTACCGGCTTTCCTGGAGGAACTGGACGACTTTGGAGTGGTCTCCGGCTTCAAAATCAACCGAGGGAAATCCCTGATCCTGCCCTTAGGCAGCTATGCCATCCTAATGCCCTGATGCCTGATTTCGGCTGCGATCTGCAGGTCTCCACGCAACTCCCGTACTTGGGTATCACTCTTACCTCATCCACGGAGTCGACGGTCACCCTTAATTACACCACGCTGTCCTCCCAGATCCGAGCCGACCTCGCACGCTGGTCGAAACAACCTCTCTCTCTACTAGGCCGTGTAGCGGCAGTGAAAATGTCCGTTTTACCTAAAATACTGTATGTTTTTCAGACCCTTCCGGTCATGCCGCCACCAGGGGTGATCACCGCCCTCCAACATGCTATTCACCAGTTTATCTGGAAACAGCAACGCGCACGGCTGAACAAACAAGTGGCGTATAGACGTGTCGACGAGGGAGGTCTCGGAATCCCTAACCTCCTACGATATTTCTGGGCCTCACAGCTTCGATACTTAGTGGAATGGTACAGACCCGAATCCGAAAAGAGATGGTTGTTTCAGGACAGGGCAATGGCCCAGACCTCACTGTGGAAGATCCCATTCCTTCCTCGCCAACATAGACCGCGATATCTCTCCCGCTCCCCTATCACACGCACTGTCATGAAGGTCTGGGACTCGGTGGCTGTCAAGAGGGGACTGACAACCTTCCCTTCCCCACTTACTCCACTTTTTGATAACCCTGAGTTCCCGCCGGGAAATGACCCCCATGCCTTTCCGCAATGGCGCTCCACAGACTGTCGCTCGGCCGGCCACCTCTTTGATGTGCAGGGGTTCCTCCCTCTCGCCGACGTCGCGCAGGGTTATGGCATAACCAAACCTCACATGTACCAATATTTCCAACTCCGCCACTGGCTTTTGGACCCGGAACGTGTCCCCCTGGTCGGCCGGCGGATGACACCGTTCGAACGCTGGCTCATTTCCAAGGATTCGGACAAACACCTCATATCAGAGCTCTACAAGATGCTATCCCCCGAAGTAAATTCAGCTACAACGGCAGGGCAGAGGCGCTGGGAGTCGGAACTCGGGAGGGAACTCTCACCCAAGGAATGGGAACTGATATACTACAGAG
Organism: Lissotriton helveticus; assembly: GCF_964261635.1. NCBI lineage: Eukaryota > Metazoa > Chordata > Amphibia > Caudata > Salamandridae > Lissotriton > Lissotriton helveticus. Next base: position 340,499,324 of record NC_136065.1, read on the forward strand.
CAGCACACACCACTCGCAACACTAATGCCAAGGAATCTGCGGTAAAGCTAGCTATCTACTGGCATCTTACCCCGGCGCGACTACATCAGGGCAACCCTCTCCGAAGCGCGCTGTGTTGGAGGGGCTGTGGTGAGAAGGGGACTCTGACCCACCTTCTGTGGGACTGTAGCATGCTGCAGGGATACTGGAAAGCAGTTTTAGACGACATAGACTCTACATTCGCAACCGAAGTCCCACGCTTCCCAGCATACACTCTCCTAGGTCTGCCCAACGCGCTCACGTTTCCCTTGCGCTCACCTCGTGGCAAACAGATGGGCATCGCCATGCAAGCAGCGTCACAACACATCCTGTCGCTGTGGGGTTCCACCACACTACCTACCCACACTGGCTGGCTACATAAACTGTGGTTCACACTAGGGATGGAACGCATCCAGGCCACGCTTACTCACACTGCTGACACATTCCAGAAAACCTGGCAGCCGCTCCTGTCACTCTTGTCCAGGGAATTTCACGAAATTACCTGCCCGAAATATCTTCGCATCTTGCGACTCACGCACCAATCTCGAGACCCAACGTGATCTTGCACGTCCTGAGTCACGCACTTCTGTAAGCGCCACTACAGCAGCTCTAGACTACAGGCATACTGGTCGGGGTGGAGGGAGGGAAGGGGAAGTGGGATTTGGGAGGGAGGCGGGGTGTTTTTCATTGTTCCGTTTGTTTCTTACTCTTGAAAGCCTACTTTCTTGGGCTATGGGCGCTGCACCTCCGCTTGGGCATGATTTACGTGCTTATCTACTGACCCGTAGAGAAGACATGTCTGTCTGTCTCGATCGCCATATATGCCTGATGACCGTATACTGCATTGTGTTGCCCATTCCTTGTGTTCTTAAAAACTCAATAAAAACATTTGAAATTAAAAGTCCCGCAGCCTTTCTCATCACCACATGAAATGGCTGGACATCCTTTGAAGGCGCATCATGCCCTGATGGCAATTCCCACTCCGGGGAAAAATCCAGGCCACTGGCATCAGCCAGCTCTTCAAAACAATCTTCACCCAGCTCACCTTCCTCCAAGTCAGGGAGAGTCGGCATAACTTTGTTCCTCCAAGAGGCGTTGTGCTTCTCTCCTGGACCTCTCCTTAACACGCCTCGGCACCGGATCCACAATCGACTCCGACGGAGCCGGAACTGACGTCGGTACCGAATTCGATGGCCCAGTTGTATGCTCCCGATGTCTACTTGGAGCGGGCAACGCCGGCATCGGAGTCGTCGACTTCGGACGAGCCGGTGACGACCTCGGCGGAGCCGGGAACTGCCACGGCATCGATGGGGCTGGCATAAACGGCATAAACGGAGCCGGGGCATAAGAATGTGGAACACCCAAATTGAATGCCAGAGGACCCATGGGACCCGAAGGTGCACCAGAGGGGTACCACGCCCTTGAAAATACGCCATACATAGCGTTCAGGAACGCTGAAGGGTCCTGGTTTGGCACTGTAAAAGGTGGTTGAACACCCTCAGGCTAACCTCGAGGTGGGATCGAATCCGGCTCAACCATATGCACAGATTCATCATCTTCCACAGGGACTACTTCTTCCTCCTCTCGAGCCGGAGATGGATTGGACTCCGGAGCCGGAGAGGGTACCTGCGACCTCGAAGGCGAAGCCTCACCTTCCTGATCCGGAGTCTCCTGCGGCGGGACCACCTTCGAACGAACCCTCCTGGGCGACCCCGACCTCGACTTCGACTTCTCACCCGAGTGACGTCGAGACTCATGCCTCCTCTTCCTGTGCTTCTTCCTCGATCTTGAAGCATGGTCCGAAGAGGACTTCGAGGTGGAACCCTCTCGAGATTGACTTCGACCTCGATTTCGACTTCGTCCTCCTCGAGCGGGATCTTGAAGTCTTCTTACCCTTGTCGGCCTTTAGCTTTGCCACAAGCAGTTGGTTTCCCTCTCCCGCAGGGCCTTCGGATTCATCTTACGACAAGATGTACATCCATCCACGTCCTGATCGGAGCTTAAGCACCAAATACAGTCCTCGTGCGGATCTGTGATGGACTTCATTTTCCCGCACTCCCTGCAGGGCTTGAAACCGGTCTTCTTCGACATCGTCATGAAACAAAGAAGCAGGAAACACAGAAAAATGAAACAAAGTCACCAGGATAGCTACTGAGATTCCCGAAACCGTTAGCGTCGATGATGCGGAAAAAAGGGAACTGATGTCATCACGCTGGCGTGGGCCTATTATGGGCGTCGGTGACGTCAGCGGAGTCGCGAGCGACGCCGTGTCTCTATGACGTCCAAGTCCACGTCGGCGCGAAGCTACGAAAAGAATTTCCGAATGTTGCTGACGCAAGGGGATATTCACAAGGTGAGGAATCCACTGGCAGATGTATCTATCAGAACGTCTTGACTCAACCCCTGGTTGATTGTCATTGTGGAGTGGTTCTGTGACGTTGAAAGCAAAACGATTTGTACTAAAACTAGAACACATGAGTTTGTTGTCTGTTTTTTTTCCTTTGGGATTCTGATGATTTTGAAGTCCACTCTATATCATGTACACAACTTTACTGATTTTGTGGCCAGCAGTTTGACCTCTGCATGAAGGGTGTACTCAGCCACAAAGACCATGGCCTGATATCATTGGGGGTACTGCAGAAGTTGCAACTCAGCATTTCTGAATGACCTGTGCTCAGACCCTCTGAACTGGTAGAATGGATGTTAACCTCTTGGCTTATCCACATGAGGCAGCCGGTCACCTCTTGCCCCACTTGATCATGTATACCGGAAATCTACACCAACACCCAAAGGTAGGGTTTGGCTTTTACTACTCCATGATCTCGTACATGTGGTGGGCAGATGATTCTGGGCATAAAGATGTCAAATATAGCCAGGCACAATCCTCGCGGGACTACAACCTCCTCTGACAAGGTCATTATGAGTTATGAACCTAAATAACCATGGCCAAGGCCAGCCATGTTTCAGGGCATGTTGACAAGGAGACTCTTGTATCATCCGTGAGAGTGCGCATGTATCAGTGCCAGCAAGAACTCACTTTCAGTTGTGGTTTCTACCATAACCTCGAGCATGAAGGCCTTTGGGATAACCACCTCCACAATGGCTGGCAGCAGACACCTCATGCAAAATGCTTTTTCATTCACCAAGAGGGATTATAAGTGGAGGATTCAGTAATAATATTGAGGGTTGTTTGTCCAAGATTTGTACCCTACATTCAAAAAATAAATTTGAAGCTGGGGCTCCATTTTTGGAAGTGCATAAAAGGTTGTGTATCAGGCATCAGTAATAGTAGTATAGTGGTTTTTGATCAACAGGTACACTGAATGGGTGCCCTTGTTCATACAAGAGTAGGCGGCAACAGGCCCAGAGTAAAACTACTATCTGGAAATAGCCATGGTCTGTGAGCATCAAAGCTCAGTTTCTACACTAGCCTGAAGCAGCGCTGCACCCAATCGACGGACTGTCATCCGCTGCCAGTTTATTCTTCTAGGGGTTGAAGTAGACCATTATGGTCTTAGCTAGGAAGGCATTTACGGTGTCCTGGAAGTCCTGCTTGTCAGTCACTCCAGTAAAATTTGCAGCTGTGATACTTCACTCAGCGGATCCTCTTGTAAGGCCACGCTGGGTATGAGATGCCATCTATATGGAGCTAACCAAAGAAATTTTAGGGATTCAACAATTCTAGGTACATGGTAATTTTGTCTTCTTGCACCTTCTCGGTATCAGTCTACACCATAATTGCAGGCAACACACAAAGAATTCTAATATTTGTTTCAGATATTCACACTAGAACTTGCATTTGTGTTCTTGTAAATGCAGATGGGGGATACAGAGTCAAGCATGGAGTTTGCTCTCTGTACCGGCATGTATCAATGGTTCCATGATGAAATATCGATTACTAAAACATCGACCTACAAAAATATCGCCACAAATACATCGTCTACAAAAATATCGTCACCATATACTTAAACAAGAAATTACACAAATATCGATATTTTTTTATCGACTACTCTAATATCGTTAACAATTATATCGACTACATAAATATCGACTACTACATTATCGACTATCTTTAAAATAACATTACCTTCTACACTAATATCGACTACACAAATATCGACTACCTTTCTACTTATATTAATATACAAAAAATATCGTCATTTTCTTTATAACCTTATATACACATTACCTTTCTATTATTCACTTTTTCATAATAATAAAAAATAAAAATAAGCTTTTCTAACATATATGTACATACACTATGTATGTTTTATTTATATATAATAATAAAAAGATACATTAGTAATATAAAGGATGTATGACGTTACAACGTATACTTTTACAACACATACCTTTGCAACGAAATTTTTACAACACAAATACTAATACAACGCATGAATTTACAACGCATGTTTTTACAACGCAGGTACCTTTACATCGCATACCATTACAACGTAAGTATTGGTAAGTATATATTAATTTTGTTAATATAAATTAATTGAAAAAAATGAATTGTAAATTAATTTAATATAAAATCATTTCATTTAATTTTTTTTAAAATTTATATATAATTTTATTTTTTTCTATCCTGTACCCCTGTACCCCAAAAACTCAAAACTGACCCTGAACCCTAAAAATACCCCTTTACCCAAAAACATAAAACTGACCCTGAACCCTAAAAATACCCCTTTACCCAAAAACTGAAAACTGACCCTGAACCCTAAAAATACCCCTTTACCCAAAAACTGAAAACTGACCCTAAACCCTAAAAATAGCCCTTTACCCAAAAACTGAAAACTGACCCTGAACCCTAAAAATACCCCTTTACCCAAAAACTGAAAACTGACCCTGAACACTAAAAATACCCCTTTTCCCAAAAACATAAAACTGACCCTGAAGCCTAAAAATAGCCCTTTACCCAAAAACTGACAACTGACCCTGAACCCTAAAAATACCCCTTTACCCAAAAACAGAAAACTGACCCTGAAGCCTAAAAATAGCCCTTTACCCAAAAACTGAAAACTGACCCTGAACCCTAAAAATACCCCTTTACCCAAAAACTGAAAACTGACCCTGAAGCCTAAAAATACCCCTTTACCCAAAAACTGAAAACTGACCATGAACCCTAAAAATACCCCTTTACCCAAAAACAGAAAACTGACCCTGAACCCTAAAAATACCCCTTTACCCAAAAACTGAAAACTGACCCTGAACCCTAAAAATACCCCTTTACCCAAAAACTGAAAACTGACCCTGAAGCCTAAAAATACCCCTTTACCCAAAAACTGAAAACTGACCCTGAACCCTAAAAATACCCCTTTACCCAAAAACTGAAAACTGACCCTGAACCTTAAAAATAGCCCTTTACCCAAAAACTGAAAACTGACCCTGAACCCTAAAAATACCCCTTTACCCAAAAACTGAAAACTGACCCTGAACACTAAAAATACCCCTTTACCCAAAAACATAAAACTGACCCTGAAGCCTAAAAATAGCCCTTTACCCAAAAACTGACAACTGACCCTGAACCCTAAAAATACCCCTTTACCCAAAAACAGAAAACTGACCCTGAAGCCTAAAAATAGCCCTTTACCCAAAAACTGAAAACTGACCCTGAACCCTAAAAATACCCCTTTACCCAAAAACTGAAAACTGACCCTGAAGCCTAAAAATACCCCTTTACCCAAAAACTGAAAACTGACCCTGAACCCTAAAAATACCCCTTTACCCAAAAACAGAAAACTGACCCTGAACCCTAAAAATACCCCTTTACCCAAAAACTGAAAACTGACCCTGAACACCAAAAATACCCCTTTACCCAAAAAATAAAAACTAACCCTGAACCCTAAAAATACCCCTTCACCCAAAAACGCTAAACTGACCCTGAACCCTAAATATACCCCTTAAAAAAAAAAAACATTTTACATTTTAAATATAATTATATACTTACAAATACTTACGTTGTAATGGTATGCGTTGTAAAGGTACCTACGATGTAAAAACATGCGTTGTAAATACATACGTTGTAATGGTTTTAGCGTTGTAAAAGTTAAGTTGTAAAGGTGGTAAACCAATATAAACATTACCAAACACTATCATACACTCTTATCGGATTACTTTAAATAACATTTCACTAATTTTAACATTGTAATAAATATTTACATTTAAAATAAAACACATATAATACATTTTGTAATTAAAATCGAAAACAATTATTGATGCTACAAACTCTTTACAAATTAACGGCTTTCAAATTCAAACTAATGTTCTCAGCCAATGAATTTAAAATATATGTAATTGAACCAATCAAATATAACAATTAATTAACTCACTACTATAAAGACAATTACAGACTTAACGTAATTTACCATTTTTTGGCCAAACTTGGATGAAAACGGTTACTTTGCTGAAAACAAGAGAATACACACCTACTACAACGACTACAACACAGCATACTAAAAATCAAGTAAGTGAAGTCCCATTTCATTTATCATACAAACCTGTCGATAACTAGCTAAACTCCCTAAACTAAAAAGATGGTCTTTTTATTTGTTTAAATATAACTACAACATCCTATCAACAACTACCACAAGATAATAATTAAATGAAATTATGAACTGCCTTATCCATGTGTACTTAGAAAGCTTTAAAATAAATGTAAAAAGTCACAAAGTAAACTTGCTAAAGACTTGATATGTTATTACCTACTAATAGATCCTAATACAATAAATAACACAATTTAACTTTCTTTTACAGATTATAGAAAATTCATCTACCAATCTACAACTAAACTAACAACATCTTCTACTACATTAAGTAAGTATACCCACTGTGTCTATTAATAATCAGAAAGTAAAAACAAACAACTATAAAACTAATTCATTTTTTTGTATTATTCTTTACCACAACTACAGAACATTAAAGAGTGAAAATCTACATATAAGAACAGAAAACATATAATTAGCAGGAAAACAACATTGGAAGTAAGTTTTTGCAGTTTTTCCTTTTAACGTACACATGTCAAGAAATGTTTATCACTTTTACTAAAAAAAATATATATGTCTTCACAGATCTACCTTAGACATGGCAACAGGAGCTACTTTTATTACTTCTCAAAAAGGGAAAATTATGCTGAGCTACATGGGTTACACCTACACCCAAGAAAGAATCAAAGGGAATAAAACTTATTGGAAATGTAGTAAATATTACTCAACTGCATGCTATGGTAGAGCACAGACTGTTGATAACAATGTTGTAAATGTACATGAGCATAACCACCCACCCAATGTAACAGAAGTCGAAGTAAGAGAAGCACTAGAGACATTGAGAGAAGCTAGTACAGGCTCACAAGAAACAAGCACCACTATTTTGAAAAATGTTTTAAGCAAGGTGCCAGAACATGTCACAGGACAGTTACCTTCAATACCCAACTTGAAAAGATTAATTGCAAAAACAAAACGAGCTTCTGATCCAACTCCACCAGCACCTAAAACTTTTCAAGACATTATAATTTATCCTGAATATACTATTACACACAATGAAGATAAATTCTTAATGTATGATAACCACAGTCATGATAAAAGAATTTTACTTTTTGCAACAAATAGCAATTTGCAAAAACTAAAATCGTGTGAAACCTGGATGATGGACGGAACTTTTAAAGTATGTCCCAAACCTTTCTATCAACTTTACACCATCCATGGTGAGTACCAAGAAACAAATATCCCTTTAATTTATACACTGCTGCCAAATAAAACAAATGCTACCTACGTAGAAATTTTAACAACTATCAAAGAATTTACTGATAATTACTATCCACAAAGAATAATAATAGACTTTGAAATAGCCATGATTCAAGCTATACTTAAAATATATCCTCACACATCAATACAAGGGTGTTATTATCACTACAACCAAAGTATATGGAGGCACTTACAAAAATCTACTTTAAGCATTGAATATTCAACAAACAGTAACTTTGCTTATCAGATTAAAAAGTTAATAGCATTGGCATTTGTACCAACAACAGAAGTTGCTAACTATTACAATTTACTACTTGACAGCCCTTTCTACCGCACCAATGAGACAAAATTAACTCCCTTCTTAGACTATTTTGAAGATACCTGGGTGGGAAGATTACATCGTTCGGGCCACCGCAGACAACCTAAATTCCAAATTCCATGGTGGAATGTGTATGCTAGTACTATGGCACAGAAAGCCAAAACCAACAACGCGGTCGAAGGATGGCATAATGCCTTCCAAGCCACAATAGGAAGAACACAACCCACACTTCATAAACTAATCCAAAGCATCAAAAAAGAGCAAAGCTACCAAGAACTAAGAATAGAGCAATCTCTATCTAAAATCGGCCCTAAACTAAGTAAACAAACATTAAATATGTACGAATACCTACAGCAAAAAGTCAGAATGTACCCAAGTATTGAAGGTATTGAATACTTAGAACTAATAGCAAAATCTATCCTTTAACAAGCAACACATAAAAACATTTCAAACAATAAATAAAACAAACCTTTTTATTTAATGTAGTTACATTATGTCATGTAAAAATAAATGTAATCTATTATTACAAGACATAATAAAACGACATTAAACAAAATTGCACAATATAGCTCAATCCACCCCAATCTAAAATATAATAATAACTTAAGTGTTTGCAGCTGTAGAATGTGTTCCAAAAAGATGGTTTCAAGACGAATAGAACATAAATAAATCCACATGGTTTAAAAAAAATCCCCACAAAATGGAAAAAACCAACTGTTTTATAAGGGTCCCACGTAGCAATCCTCTCGAGAACGGAACCATAAAAAACGAGAAAAATAATGACGATAAAAACGCTCCAAAACCCCGAAAAATCAAGAAATGTAGTTAAACATTTAGCTGTATTTAACCAAAATTCCGCGATAAAATCCCTCAGCTCACCAAAACGAACACCTGTAAATAAATACAAACAAAACTCACCCACAATAAATACGAAAGCCACTAAGCCTAAACATAACATATAAAACATAGGAAGACCCCTAAATTAATTCATTTACACAATACATAAACCTTAATTTCATAATAAATATCTTACAAAGTACGTTATCAATAAAGACCTTAAATAACACGTATTTTTCACATAAACTGTAAAGTACAACACATACCAACACTTACACAATACAACTAGCTCTATAATGTCTTAAAATGTAGTTAAAAATAATGTAAAATGAACTTACATTCACCAACACGAAGCAGCTCCCAACCGCGAGGTTCCGTTTTCTGAATTGACCCAAACAACGATGTAGATAGACAAAAAAGTGAAGTTCAAAAATTAAAATGGCAGCACAATAAAAACTAAAATAGGACTAAATCCCCATAATTTAAACAAAAATAGAGATGAATAGCATTATTTTTTCCATGTATTGTAATAAATGTATTATTGTTTGTAAAGAACCTTTTGATTAATGTAAAATATACAATAATATTTTTAATATAATTATATATTAAATAATTATAGTATATTAAAAATATGTTTTTGATTGTTATTTTTTTTTATATGTATAACACTGAACACAATTTTATGTACATACTGTAGAAAAATACAATTACATGTAAATTAATTAACATATTAAATTTTAATTTAAAAATGTAAAATTTAATATAGTAATTAATGTAATATAACAATGTATATATGATAAAAATTGCAATGTAGAATGTAAACAAATATTTGAAAAAAGTGTATTAAAAAATATGAAAATGTTTGCATCAACAACTGAAAAGTATGAATAAAAAAAGTGTCCAAAACTATATTACCATTGTACTTAATAAATGTTGACACTTGTGATATATATGTAAAAATGTACAAAAGAATCATATTTGTTTATAATTAAAAAATATATAGCAAAATTATATATCATAATAATAGTAAAATGTAAAAAAATTAAAACATTTAATTTCTTTTTTTATAAAATATAAAATATAAAACATAACACATAGAAAATACTTAACAGTAAGCAAAAATAAATCACAATTTTAACTCCAATCCTACATAAGTCAGGTAAAGTGCTGGACAAGAAACCATAATAAAGAATTATTCTAACTCCAATCCTACATAAGTCAGGTAAAGTGCTGGACAGGAAACAATAATATTTGTGATATTATAACACATAAACATCACTATATATATTAATAACCACTCTTATCTATTATACTACAAAATAGACTATTAAATTACAATCACACAATATTTTATTTTGAACATAACAATACCACATTTTTTAACCAAAATTTAAAATTTCAAAAATCTAAATTTTTTAACAATTTTAAAAAAGTTTTACAATTTTTAAAAATGTAACCCAAACTTTGTATATTTGTATTTTGACTCATTCTTAGCATATATTATAACAAATACACAAACATAAAATATTACACACTTGACTTATAATAATATAATGTAAAAAATAAATGTAAAATTTTAAATTTCAAATTTGAAATAAAAAATTTAAAATTTCAAATTTCAATTTAGAAATTTAAATATTGAAATTTCTAATTTCGTATTATTTATAGATTTTTTTTATTAAACACTATATAAAAAATATAACACTTAATTACCAAATTATTATATAATACATTCAATTTCAAATAAATTAAATAAATTTTCGTATTTCAATTTATAATTTATTTTAATTTAATTTAAATTTTATCAAACATATTTTAATATACTACCCACCCTTATCCCCTATATCACCAACAACCCGCTACTAAATCTTTAAAAAATAACAATTCAATCAATAATTCAGTAATTTAAATTAAATTTAAAATTTCGCCATTAAAAAAAATTTTAATTTTAATTTTTCTAATTTTTTACCATTATATACATATTATTTACACTACTTTTTTTAATTACTACCCACCCTTATCCCCTATAATACCAATAACCCGCTCCTAAAATATTTACTAATATTAAAAAAAATTACATTTTTATCCCTATAATAATAAAAATAAACATTTAATTAATAATATTTAAACATAAAACAAATTTTTCTACACTTATATTACACATTCAATTATTTTGTCGATATTATATTCAACGATATTTCTCTAAACGATATTCTATTCAACGATATTTTATTTTGACGATATTTTTGTCATTCTACAAAAACGATATTTACAACAACGATATTTACTACAACGATATTTTTTACAGTCGATATTCTTACCTCGATATTTATGCTAGTCGATATTATCCAGTCGATATTCCTGCTTTATACCGTATCAATATATCATTATTGACATCAAGTATTTTGGATGATCAATTCAGGTGTCACATATGGACTTCTGCAATACTTTGATGGAAATGGGCATGCCAAAGGTCCGCAGCTTGAAAGATCTGATTGCTGTGTTGACAGTGGTTATTTACCAACATTTGTCATAATGTCAGAGCTGGTGGCAGTTTATGTTCATTTACAGCTTGGAGAACCAGCCTGCACCATTCAAGTTTGCATCTATTTGATAAATGGTAGTAGTCGTAAGTTGTAATCCATGGCTAATTGCTTTATTTGCTATGTCCACAGATATGCAATCCGAGCAAACTGTTTGGACGTCTTGGTGTTGACATTCGTGGGCACCCAAGTAATTTTTTTCCCTTTTCGAGAACCTCTCCGGTCTTCCAGTTTCTGAAGTTCGTTCTCTATCGGCTTTCCAACATGAACAACAAGTGTCTGTCCAAGACCCAGAGATTTTAGGGAAGGGTTAATATGTAATTTCAGTTTCCTATTCAATAAGCAGCCCTTCTTTTAGAACAGTGGCTGCGAGTGCTTAACCCCTTCCATGCTGGTGACGAACCCCAGCCATCACGCTCCACGGTGCTCGTGTGCTGATGACGGCTGGGGTTCGTCACGGCCCCGCCCTGTTCGTGCGGTTGCCGCACACGGGGGGAATCGCGGCCGCACGGAAGGGGTTAATAACATTACAGCTAATACTGAGCATAAACTATCAGCTGTGGTTCTCCTGGCCTGTGTTTAACGCATCTCTATTTCTACTGTACTGCTCTATCTCTACCCTTTTCTCTACCAACGTCTTTCTCTTTGTCCCGTTCTGTAATTTTATTTTATGCTGTTTCACCTTTCTTTCTTTAACTCATGTTTCTACTTACTTCACCTAACTCACCATCTCATTTGTATATAACTCTTTTCTCCCTCTTCTTTACTTCTCTTGTTGTAAGTTACTTACCTTCGGTAACACATTATATGGTAGCGATTCTATCTAGCTGCAGCTTCCTTACCTTTGAATTTCCCAGGCGTCAGCCTCGATCCGGAACCTTTTGCTGAGCAATACCCCTTGCACGCGATGTTGGGTGGCTCCATTTGGCCCAGGCGCGCGTACGTCAGTACTTTTCGTTTTTCCACGCCAGAAGCACAGAGCCAGGATCTGACTGAAGTAAACTTGTGCAAAACTAAGGCCCTGAAAGGGGAGAAACCCTAGTCTTACAACATCAGTCCGCAAAGCGGGGAAGCATTGGTGGGGCTGTAAGGAATCTACAGCTAGATAGAGTCTCTACTAGATAATGTGTTACTGAAGGTAAGTAACTTGTTCATCTGATAGAGACTTCTAGCTGCAGATTCCTTACCTTTGAATCAGATACCCAAGCCATACCATACCGGTGGTGGGTTGTGGACTCATGGACTAAACTAAAAAGTCTTGGAGGACTGAGCGGGCAAAGTATCCGTCCCTGCACACTTGACCATCAAGGCAATAATGTTTCACGAACGTAACGTGTGCAATGCCCACGTCGCTGCCTGACAAATGTCTTGGACTGGGACACCCCAAACCAAGGCTGTAGTTGCAGCTTTTTCCCTGGTGGAATGGGCCCTTAATACCTCAGGGGGCTTCTTCCTTGCCAAGGCATAACAGATTTTAATGCACAGAATAACCCAGCAAGAAATGGTTCTTTTTTGCTGCCTTTCCCTTCTTTGCTCCCACATACTCCACAAAGAATTGGTCATCCACTGAGAACTCTCTTGTGCGGTCAAGGTAGAACCACAACACTCTTTTTGGGTCCAGTCGGTGGAGACACTCCTCTTCCTTAGAGGGATGTGGGGGAGCAAAGGAGGTGGGCAAAGTGATGAATTGACCCAGATGGAATGGGGTCACAACCTTTGCTAAAAAAGATGCCCTGGTGTGAAGCACCACCTTGTCCGGAAAAGACATAAGATAAGGAGTAGGCCTGGGCGGTGAACTTTGCTTCGTTCGGGGAATTTGCTGAGTTTTCTGCACTTTGCGCCCGTGGAGTGCAGAAAAATCTGCTTCGCGATGTGCAGCGGAGTTTTTTCCCTGCTCGCGAATGGTAAGTTCGCAAGCGCGAACGGTAAGTTCACAAGCACGAGCTGCTTCTACCAGAGCAGCAGGAATAACAGCACAAACTGCAGATTACACTGCATTCCGCCACTCGTGGAACTTTGCAGATATTTTTTGTAACTTCGCGGAGTTCCGCGTAGCAAAACTCCGCGAACTACACCCAGGCCTCATAAGTAGGCGAGCTGGATAACACCTGTAACTCACTCACCCTCCTGGCCAATGTAATCGCCACTAAGAAGGCTGTTTTGATGGTCAACAGCTGGAGGGCACAATTGTGCAAAGGCTCAAAAGGAGCACACATCAAATAAATGAGGACCAAATTAATGTCCCATTGTGGCATAATAAAGGGCATGGGTGGAAACAAGTGAAGCAGCCCTTTTAGAAATCTATTTACAATGGGAGATTTAAAAAGAGAAGGTTGGTCTGGCAGCCGCAAAAAAGCAGACAGAGCAGAAAGGTTCGGTTCGGTTCAAAAACTTTATTCGATTCAGAAAGAATCATAAAAGTACAAAGGATGATTTACAAATGTTTTAAAAAAAAGCAATCTAAAATTACACATTGAGCAGATAAAGACATTAATTAATATATTCACAAATAGTTTAACATGGCGGAACATACAGACAATAGGACCCATACCGATCACATTAGGTCAACAGGTGTTATTTCATAGGGTATTTATACTAGAATGACCATCAAAAAAGCAAAAAAGTAGAAAACACGACATCCCACAAGAGCAAACAGGTCTGAGGCCAAATTAACCATATCGTTTCCTAATCAGGAGAGACACTCGTATAAAATGTAACATGGCGCAACACACTCCAGAAGATGACAACGATAGCAAATAGTCATAACCTTCTTTGTAGTTACATGGTTGCTTCCCCTTCAATATAGGCTTAATAAACCTAGTTCTCGGATCCTTATATAAGGAACAAAAAAGGACAACATGCATACTACTTTGACTAACTTTGTTATTACAAGGACAAGGGGGCAGCCTCTCACACCAACCCCCTTGTTTAGGGAAAGCAAAAAGAAAATGCAGAATATTTAGCCTAAATCTTGTGAGATAAAACCGCCATTGCACATGAGTTGTGAAAGTTAAATAAAACTGGTGGTGTAGTTTAACCATACATCCAGATGGCCTAACCAGGGAGTGTTCATGTGAGGATTTCCAGTAACTTGTTTTGATAACAGTTTTAATGTCTCCCTGGATTTTTTCAGGGTTATCATAGACATCACCCAAACCTATTTTATGAAGCATTTCATTAACATATGATATCCAAGGGATCTGCTTCCCATATTCCTGATTTAAACAGTCCTGAAGAATATCTCCAGAGAGCTGAAGATCCTCAGATAACCATATTTTGCCCCATAATAATAAAGGTGAAAGACGGATGGTATCACTCACATAACTCAATCCTATTTCGTCATGAGCAAATTTATTTGATGATCCTGATGGAATTGCTAGTACACGCTTTATGAATTTGTTCTCCATGACTTGTATCGAGGCAGGGCTTTCGATCCCCCAAACCCCTGCCCCATAGGTGGCCACAGAGAGACATTTAGATCTGTACAAGGTTTTTAGATGTGTAACAGGTTTTTGACCTAACTTACCACAGAAGCGGAATAGCCCTTCTATGGAGCGACTAGCGCTCTGGACTCAAGTCTTCATTAATGGGGCCCAACTCAATTTATTATTAAAAAGGTTTCCCAAATAGTTAAAATTTTCTACCTTTTCAATGGTAAAATTATTTACCATGAACTTTCTAGATTTAGTCCCCTTTGGGCCACAGATCATAGCAAAAGATTTTGTGAAGTTTACCTTAAGGTCCAGGTCCAACATAAAGGTATTAAAAGCATCAAGACAGATCTGCATGCTATTTCCTGTGAGGGTCATAAGTACCGTGTCATCGGCGTAAGAAAGCATAGGTATGCTCTTGCCATTAACCTTCGGGAAGTCACAACAATGGTCCAACAGATATTTTTCTAAGCCATTTGTATACACAAGGAACAAAAAAGGGGCTAATATACAACCTTGTCGTACACCCTCAGTTGAGGGGATAGATTTTGTCTTTTCCCCCCCTGGCCCAAACCTTATGGCTACAGTTGTCGCTTCATGCAGTCTACGGAGCAATGTGACCAAAGATTCCTCAAAGCCCATATCACCCATCATTTGCCAGAGCTTGCTTCTACACACAGTGTCGAATGCACTCGAGAGGTCCATGAAGGCAAGGTGGATGGAAGAATTCCTTGCCTTCATGTACTTGCCTATAATTAGTGCCAAATTCAGACACTGTTCGACCGTCCCTTTTCCTTTTCTGAACCCGTATTGGGAATTCACAATGAGGCCCACCGAATCTGCCCATGTTTCCAGTGTAGCTAAAATGACCCTACCCAACAGTTTACATGATGCATCAATTAATGATATAGGGCGATAGCATCGGGGGTCAGATCTGTCGCCCTTTTTAAAAATCGGCACCACCACTGCCTCCTTCCATGATGCCGGGATACGGCCAATAACAACTGCCCTAAACACATTTAGCAGTAAAGGTGCCCATACCTTGGTGTTGTGCCTAAAGAAATCCAAAGGTACTGCATCAGGTCCAGGGGCTTTTAATAATATGCCTTTCCTCAAGGCCTCCTCCACCTCTTGCAAAGTGAACGAGGAGCTCAGAGACAAAGATATCGGTGAGGCCACCAGATCCCTAGTGTCCTCCAGTGAGCCCTGAAATTGAATTGCATTTGGGTTAAAGATTTTTTCAAAGTGGGCTTCCCATGATTCACCTGTGATCTGCATCACAATATTATCCTTAGCATCGCTCGTAAAAAGTGGACGATTAATTACTTCCCAGAAGAGCCTACTATCTTTTAGTTCCGAGGCCTTCTCTAGGTCTTCCCATGCAAGGTTTTTTAAATCCTGCTTCCTTAATTTGATGGCCTCTTTGTAGGCCAATCTGGACGTTCTTATCAACTCTATGTCCCTTGGTTTTTGTTTTAATGCCATTTTTAAGGATCTATGCGATGCAGAGCACACGGCATCAAACCATCTGGGGCCCTTTAATTTATTTTTCCCAATTGGTTTTTTGAGACAGTCAGCTACATGCCCACATAAAATTTCTGGCTGTAGGCGATAGACATGACTCAAATTCAGAGCTATAGGCATTTAAGATCTCTGCCTCTAGGCTAACAGCATCTATTTTACCCCATTTAAGGATGATGCCTTGATTCCTGTTATATTTTATGGGTAACATTAGAGGATTGTGATCACTGGCAGCATTTACGATTACCTCAAGCTTGTCAACATAATGAAAATAGCCACTAGACACAATTGTGAAATCAATGAAACTTATCGAGCCTCTACTTCCCTGAAAGGTTGGTATTGGGGATGAATTTGGGACAACCCAGGGCTCCACTATACATAAGTCATTTAAGATGATGATATTATTTAAAGCATCCCCCTGGGGTGTGTGTTTAAAATGTATCAGGGGTTGTTCATGTGAGTCCTTCAAACCACACACATTCGAATCACCATGTCTACACAATGAGCAATTGAAGTCCCCCACCCAGATGATAAAAAGTAGGGGCTGATCACAACGTGCCTTGACTATTGCTTCCTCCAAGATCGATATTATAGATGTCTCATTATCATTAAAGATATTATAATACCAGTTGACCAATAACAGCGGCTCCGGAAACAGATTTTCCAACATAAGCAATTGGTACCATGGGGTGTCAACTATCTTAGATGTTACAAGTTTACATAGTTTAAGCGAAATTGCTGTCATTAACCCACCCTTTGCCCTCCCTGCTGGTGATGGCACCGCCAGGACGTTAAATGGTTGAAAGCCATCAATGTTCTGGGGTGTTCGGCTCCATGTCTCCTGAAGACACAAAATGTCATGGCCACCCACATAATCCAACCAGGCCTCATCCTCCAATCTGGTAGCAAGTCCAGCGATGTTCCATGAGATCAGACGCAGCCTTGATTCACATAATTTATCTCCAACTAGTTCAGATCGTGCTACCAAATCTTGCCTTAGTGTAGATAGATTTGAATCACTTTCTTGGGTGGTACGGACCTCTGAGTCCTGGAGATTAGTAATCTGTTCATCACATACAGGCACATCCTCCACCAAGTTATCATTCCCGCTTTCCCCATCCTCCCTCTGGCTCAGCTCTACTATTAGCAAAACATTTCCAGGTGGACTATGTAGTGGTCAATCCAACTCCTCCATACCCACAAGTGGATCAAAACGATTTCTTAGAGGAATATTATATGGCATCCACCCCAGATAGTCATCTCCCAGAAATCTTGGTCTTGGGTCATTAATGGGTGGTTGCATAAAGTTGCTATTGTTACATGGTGGTCCCCTAAAGTAACCATCACCCTGGTACCACATTCCCGGGTGATTTTGGGTCGGCCATGCAGCCATATTTCTATGTGTCCACC
The DNA here is from genome assembly GCF_964261635.1 of Lissotriton helveticus. Taxonomy (NCBI): domain Eukaryota; kingdom Metazoa; phylum Chordata; class Amphibia; order Caudata; family Salamandridae; genus Lissotriton; species Lissotriton helveticus. The sequence goes on from NC_136065.1 coordinate 340,517,145, forward strand.
TAGGATATGTTTCATTCTGGATGCTCAACCCAGAATTCTTATGGTACGGATTCGGTGGAGCATAATTCAGATTAGGGTAAAAGTATTCCAAACCTATGCATTGGATATCTCCAACTCTAGCAAACCTTGGTTTACGGCAAATCATATCTTTTACCCAGGTGTCCCTGAAATTAATCAGGATGCAATCCCCCTCTAAATCCTTCTTACTTGGTCCCACCCAGGGGGCTCTTCGCACACTGAGTATTTTTGTTTTAGAGTCAGGGGGAAGTGGTCTGTTATTATTAAGCCAGAATGTTACTTTATTTATAAGGTCCTGATTTGATTCCGATTTATTAGGCATGACTGCTGGGACTCCTGTCAAGATTACCATAAAAGGGGCAGAGTCTGGAGGTAAATTTATAGGAAGTAAATTCTTTTTGGATACTCTGTCACTATTGACTACAGTTCCCTGCGATGGAATTGGTTTAGACCCAAAGGTGACTGCCTGCTTAGATGTAGTTGCATCAAACGATGATGCTGTGGCTGCCAGATTTTTACTTTGGGACCCCACAGTGGCCACTATTGCAGGTTTGGTCCGTACTGATGGTACGGGTTTGGTCCGTACTGATGGTACGGGCACTAACTGGGGGTCCACAGTTGTGGGTGTTTGGGGAACTTTAATTGGATTTTTCTGACCCCCTTTCTTTGATGTAATTTTATTACCCTCCGTCTCAAGTGATTTACTCTTATTAGCCAATATTTCAAGAGAGTGAGTATTAAGTGAGATGAGGTGTTCTAGTTGATCTAATTTTAAATTAACAATTTGCGTTCTCTCTAAGAGGGGCAACAAAAGGTTTTGCACCAATTTCTCAATTTTTCCCAATAATTCTTCATTATTATTTGAACATGGAGAGGTTCTCTGTCCCACATCGCCTGAATGGGTTCCCTTTTGCTTGGGTACATTTGCCAAAACTCTTGGTGCAAATGTCTTAGCTAGTTTGGCTCTACTTCCATTCCTATGGTTCCCCCTTCTTTTCCGTTTAATGGGTTGTGTGACTACTTGGTCACAATCTAAGACTTGGGATTGCGTAGGAGTGGACCCATTGATGCTCAAATTACAGTATTGGGTACTATCCCCGTAATACTTGATGGTATAAGGGCTTCATCAGGGCAGCCCCCTAGATCTTCAATCGTATTTGGCTGGGAGTCGGAAATTACTACAAGAGTTGGGCTGGCTTCCAAATTATTTTCTGTACTCCTTTCAGGGGTAGTTGTTGAGCCAATTCGTCCCAGTGAAGAGCGTTTCCCTGTTATTAATTCTAGTGACAAACGCTTTTCAGTAAGGGCAATTTCTTTTTCTAAAATCCCCGTAGCCCGGATAATAAAATCATCTAAGGTTCCAGTTGCTTTTCCATTATTCATCTTTACAGTTACCTGCTTGCCCTTCCCTGAACGTAAGGACATCATATACATATAGAAGGTACAATTTAAAAATCAAAAGCGACGATAGGTCTTTATCAAACAAGTACCTATTAATGGAAGGAAGTCCTCAAGTCCCCGATGAAAGAAAGGTAACCCTTGAGAGTTCCCCAAGCAGAGCCCTGCTGGGAAAGGGTCAGAATGAACAAAAGTACAGTAGAAAGAGGAGCAGAAGGAGGGTCAATAGAACTTTCTATACAGTATAATACAAATTTCTGCCAACGGCAGGCATATACCGACTTAGTGGAGGGATGCCTGGCAGCCAGAATAACATTACAGACCTCGGTCAAAAGCCATCAACTGCCGAAGGGGAGCACCCTAAACTGAAAGTGCTCGTGGCCTACCTTGAACCGCAGGTAACGCCTGTGGCCCGGCAGGATGGGAATGTGAAAATACGCATCCTGCAGGTCCAATGCCACCATCCAGTCTCCTTGGTCTAGGGCAGACAAGACTTGAGCCAATGTGTGCATCTTGAATTTCTCCTTTTTGAGGAAGAGATTGACGGTCCGAAGATCCAAAATTGGCCGAAGCCCCTTGTTCTTCTCGAAATCAGAAAGTAGCAGGAATAACAGCCACTGCCTACTTTTGAAATTGGAACCCTTTCTATAGCTCCTTTGGCCAAAAGAGCTGTAACTTCCTCTTGGAGCAGCTTTAAGTGATCCTCTGCCAGCCGTTCCTGACTCGGCAGAATAGTAGGAGGAAAAGAAGAGAATAGCCCTCCTGGATGATCTGCAAGACCCACTTGTCTGTTGTAGTATATCTCCAGCAGGGAAGATGATGATGAATTCTCCCACCCACTGGAGTAGTGTGGTCCTGCAGAATCAGCCATGGAGTGCTTGGAGGCTGCGGCTGCCTGGGGCAGTGTGGTAGACAACTTCTGGCCTCCATTCCGAGGATGGAATGTACCACGTCTATGCACGGCTTGGGCAGTCTGTGAGAGATGGTGGCTAGGATAGGGTTGACGTGGCTTGAAACCCCTTCCATTGCCATGAAAGGGGCGAAAGGAAGACTGGCCACGAGGAGTGGAGGAGAGGCCCAAGGATCTGGCCATTGCTTGAGAGTACTTGAACCTGACCAGGGCAGAGTCTGCCTTTTCTCCAAAAAGGCGGGTACTATCAAAAGGCATGTCCATCAAATTGGCCTGGACATCCCCCGAGAAGCCCGTTGTGCGAAGCCAGGCCTGGTGCCTTAAGGCCACTGTCATTGAAATAGACCTGCCAGCGAATCGGTCGTATCCAAACCACACCATATGGTGAATTTTGCCGCATCTCTCCCCTCCTTGACAGCCTGGGAGAGCACAGCCTGGGCCTCCTCCGGGACTTGTGGCAGCACGTGCACAACTGTCTCCCATAGAGAGAAAAAGCCCATTAAGCATGCGGTATTCACCGACCGCAATGCCAGACTGTAGAAAGAAAACATCTTAATCCCAAACAAGTCAAGTCTCTTGGATTCCCTATCCAGAGGGGTGGAAATGAATGCACCCTGGGAAGTAGAGGTCTGCGCCACCAAACTTTTTGGGATGGGGTGTTGGCTGAGGAACTTTGGGACGCCCTGTGCTGGGCGATGGCGGCGTGCAATCGTCCTGTTCACAGGAGCCCCCGTGCTAGGTTTGGACCAAGTTCCTAGTAGGACGTTTCTTAAGTGACTCATTAAAGGGTAAAAGGGGTTCAGAGGTGGAAGCCCCAGGTTGAAGCACTTCGGTCAGGAGATTAGTCCTGACCTGCACTGAGGGTAGTTCCAGTCCAAGGCCCTTAGCTGTCCTCTTACCCACCATAGCATAGGATGCCCCCTCTTCCATAGCCACTGTAGGTGGAGAGAGCATTCAAGTGTCTGGGGAAGTATCCAGACCACTGGCTTACCCAAGTTCCCCCACAGCAGTTCATTGTCTCCTCAGACACATCCTGGTACTCTAGAGGGTCTCCAGACTCCTCCCATTCCTCTCCTGTGCCTAGCATATCCACAAAATGCTCAGGCAACAACATAGAACCCCTGGGTTCTGTCGATGTCAGAATCGGCATCGTACGACGCTGTTCTGGCTCCGTGTCATCGGAGATGAGGATGGGGCTTGCACCAGTGACAGACGCTTGCACCATCTTCGGGTTCGACACTGGGAAAGGCCTTGTTGGTACGACCGGCGTCCCACCAGCGTCGTGTCCAAAGCCGACAGGGTAGAACCTGATGGGGCCCCATCTGACCCCACGGGACCCAAGGGCTCACCAACGGGGTAGTTCCTCTCAAATATGCGGCACATGGCCTAGTAAAAATCTTTAATTTGAGCGGGAGTCACTCCAGCTCCCAGAAATGGAGGGAGGCGCAAAGTCGACTCTGGCTCCGGCTCTGCAGAACCGTGCCTACAGCGTCGTTATGCTCCTTACCTCTTTCGACGACGGACGCCAGTTGAGGTGAAGTCGAAGTCTGCTTGGACTTCTTCTTCTTCTTGTGCCTCTTCCCCGAGTGTCCAGATGACCTGAATTGGGAGGAAGAGGACTTAGGGCTCTGTGAGCGATCCTGTGACCTCCTCGGAGTCTCGCTCAATGATGTTGACTGCCGGGCCGTGAGCAACTTCAACGCCTGCTCCCTCAAGGTCTTTGGAGCCATCGCCCGGCAGTCTGAACACAACTTTGAATCGTGATCGCGTTCAAGACACCACAGACATACGCGGTGGGGATCGGTAACCAACATCGTGCGGGAACAAGTCTTGCACAGTTTAATACCTGTCTTCCTACCCAACATCCCTGGCAAACAAAGTCATTAAAAATATCGACAAAAGTCAAGAAAAAAGCCAGCCAAAAAGTGGCAGAAGGGTAGCTCTTCCCGGATTTGTGCTTAACTAGCATGGAAAGAAAAGAACTGACGTCCGCGAGCCTGGGTGGCGCTTATGTAGGCACTGTGATGTCATAACTGACGCCATCAACATCAAGCGGAGCCGAATGGAGCCACTCAATGTAGCGCGCAATGTATATTGCTCAGCAAAAGTTTCCGGATCCAGTTTAACGCCTGGGAAATTCAAAGGTAAGGAATCTGCAGCTAGAAGTCTCTATCAGATGTTCTCTTTATCTCTGTCTTTTTCTCTGCTCCCATACCCCAAAATCAAAGGGCACCGTTAAGCCAGAGATATCGACACAGAGAAAGAATAAAGGTGGGATAAGACTGGGAATCGATTTAGGTCTGACCTAATCATATTTCACTCAATGAAATGGGAAAACCCTTGGAGAAGTACATTGATTTACACTTCTGCAGCTAGAATGCCAGTAGTGAAATGTGATTTATTTGTGATAACAAACAGCTGCCAATTTAAGCTACAATTTCAAGTGATATATACATATGTTTTATTTTGATATCATGTATTAGTCCAATATCACCTCTCCAAAAAACTATAACCAACTGTATAAAGAAATGAGCTTATCAATTCTTGTTGATTTTGTCTTTTTGCACTGATGACTGGCAGTCGCTAGGCATCTTACGCTGCCAGCTGCTTTTGCCTAGCCCTCTTTATGAAAGCTGCACTTACAATGCAATACTGTTTGTCATTCGGGGTCCCATAAGTCTTTAAGATAGTACTGTCTGGTACTTGCAGCCTGCACTAGTAAGGAATACGACACTGCATGTTTGTTCAGGATAGAAGGGTCACCAGTCATTGCACTTAAAAAAAATCTGTTTTATTAGTTTGATTGCACAGAATAAAACAACACTGAACATGTGAAAACCACTCACACAACATATCAAGATTCTTCTACGCCCCTTGTACGAAACACGACTTACTTAATGAATTGACACTTATTCTTACAGTGTACAGAACCCAGCCACAGCGGATTATGCAGATCAATGCTTCCGATAAACCTTAAACCCTGCGGGCCTTTGTACCCCCTATTCGGGATTCTGTAATCAGTCATTTCCCGTCTCAGCTGTCACTGCTTCGGCAGTTTCTGATTGTGCCAGTAGGTATAGTTTTAGAGGATCCCAAATGTCTCGTGGGCAGGATGACGGTGGCAAAAGTTCTGCATATGTATTCAATTTTCTTGTCAAAATATGAGATCATTTAGCCATTCTTTAAATTTGGGTGCTCTCCCTCTCCCCCATCTGCACGCTACTCTGCGCTTGGCCAGCAAGAGAGGCAGTGATATGTATCTCCTGAAACAGTTGTCAAGGTCTTTGGTGTATCCTAGCAGTCTAATGAGTGAAGAGTCAGGTATGTGCAGTCCAGTCATCTGATCGAGCGCCTTTAAAACGTCCGCCCAGTACTTGTGGACAGGGGCGCAGTCTCAAGCCAAGTGTTGAATGTCAGCTCCCTCTCACAGCAGTCGGTGTCTTTTAAGTGAAATAGCAGTAGTTTTGCAGGGGTATAGTATAGGCGGTGTAAGTATTTGTACTGGATGATTCGTAGTCTGCTGCTGGCAGAAATTTTTCCAGTCTGCTGGCAGCAGAAATTCCATTGGTCGTCTGTTAAAGGGAGACCTAAGTCCTCCTCCCAGTGCGTACGTGCCGTAGGTGCTTCGTGTGAGCTGTCTATTTGAGTAGTACAATATAGCATAGATACCACGTGTTAGGGGGATTCTTTCTGAAGCAGGGTGTGTAATGGGCCCATGGTGTGAGGTTCATGTGGAAAGTCTGGGTAAGGGACCTAACGTCCTGTTGCAATCGTACATACAGAAAGAGTTCTTGAGATGTGGGTGAGCTATCCCCGAATAATTCCTCTCAGGTGCGAAATCTACCGTTCTTGTATAGGTCTCCCCAGGTCAGTGCTGAGAGATTCCAGAGCATTCGCCAACAGCCTACATCCTGTGTGACGGGAAGGTCTAATCTGCCCTGAAGGGGCAGCAGGGGCGAATATAGTATTTCCAGTTTGAGGCAGCGGGCCAGGTCACCCCAAGGTATGTTGGTGCATTCGATTGTGGTCGAGGCGTTGCGTTTATGGGTAGGGGGCGAGCTAAGGTAAGCAGAGTAGGGGATTGGGGCCATATATCCATTTTCTACTGCCAGGTGAGGCATGTAGGGTGATGGGTCCAACCAGTACGCAGCATAATGGTCCGCCTGCGCACAGATGAAGTACAACTCCATGTCTGGAATTTCAAACCCTCCGGCAGCGAATGGGTAAGTGAGGGTGTTCCACTTTAGTCTCTGCTGTTTCACTCCCAGGTAAGGGGGATGAGTTGGGATTTCAAGGTTTTAAAAAAGTATCTACCGGGGGCGTGTGGAATAGGGATAAATAAGTACAATGGCCTGGGGAGGATTATCTTTTTTATTAACAATGCCCTTCCTGCCATTGAGACTGGCATGGCTATCCATCTATTAATCTTGTCTGTCAGGAGGTCTAGCACCCGCCCGTAGTTGGGTCTCATTAGTTCCTCCTTATCTCTTATCACCACGATACCAAGTGATGTGACTGTATCTTCACACCAATCGAGGGGGTAATCTGGGTCAAATTTCGTGGTTGCAGCAGAGAGAGGGGATATTTGAGATTTACTCCAGTTTATGTTAATTCCAGACAGTCTCCCAAAGTGTAGGAGTACACGTAATATCGGATTTAGACTGTCTTCCGAATTACGGAGGTAAAGGGTGAAATCGTCATCATACAATGAGATTAGAAGTTGTCGTTCAGAGTAGTTGAGGGCATACTCACAAAGGTATTGGCATAGTTTAGCCGCCAGTGGCTCTATTGTGAGAGCAAAGAGAAGGGGCGATAGGTGGCACCCCTGCCTCATCCCCCTCGCAATATCAAAGGCTTGAGAGCGGGTACCATTGATTAGTATGTTAGCCTGTAGATTGGTGTATAGTGGTTGGATCCAAGCCAGGAAGGGTATGGGGAATCCCATCCGCCTAAGTACTAAGGCCAGATTGTCCCATTCCAGGGAATCAAAAGCTTTGGTCGCATCTAGGAAGACGGCCACCATGTTTGCCTCTTGTTCAATGTCCTGTGGGACAGTAAATAAGGTTCAGAGGTTGTGTGATGTCCCCCTGCCGGGAACAAAGCCTGACTGATCCGGCAGTACCAGGGCAGTCAAAAGGGGAATGATGCGGTTTGCTATTATCTTGGTGAAGATTTTGGCGTCGACGTTAATGAGGAACAGTGGCCTGTACGAGTCGCACTGATCTGCTCGTTTGCAGGTTTTAGGAGGGAGACGATGAGCGCTTCGCGCATTGTCTGGGGAAGGGTCCCTGTACCCCTAGCCTCTTCGAAGACCTGCCAGAGAATTGGGATGAGGGTGGAGCTGAATGTTTTATCAAATTCAGCGGTGAGCCCGTTAGGGCCGGGGGCGCGGCCAGACTTTAGTTGCATAATCGCAGCACGTATCTCATCATCCTCAAAGTCAGCTAGGAGAAACTCCAGTTGGGCATCGCCCAGCCAGCCTATTGCAGTATCTTCAAAGAAGGGGGTGGGATTTGTATAATGCACTGTAGAATTTGTGAAATACAGCTGAGATGTCTGGGGTGTGTCTGTGCATTTAGCCCGCCTCAAGGATTGTATTCGAAAACCTAGGAGGTCAGCTTATTGCTGCGAGGACTTTTCCCGGTCTCTCTCCCTCTCTGTACCGTTGGGCCCGATAATATTTCCCCCTAAACTTGCACTCTCTTTTTGCTGTTTCTTAGTACTCAGTCACGATCTTTCTCATCTTGGCCTGCAAGTCTGGGAAGGGCGACTTCTGCATTTGGACATCTAGGTGTTTGAGATCTTTCTCTAGTTTGTGAAGGGTGGTCCGGATGTCTTTCAAAATCCTTCCTCCCTTGGCAATGCATATTCTGCGGATAGTAACTTTGAATGCCTCTCACACCCTGGCGTATTGTGTCACAGCCTGTATGTTTCTGGGGGAAAAGTCTTCTATCTCCTGCTCCAACTCTGTCTTAAAGGCGGTATCTAATAGTGCATGCGTGGGTAGGCGCCAAGACCTAAATGGGGAGTCCATATCGGGTGGAGCAAGAGTCATTAGGATGGGTGAGTGGTCGGAGTAGGTGCGCGGCAGATGTATAGCTTGGGATAGCCAAGATTGCAGCCCCTTGGAGAGGATCCACCCATCAATGTGTGACCATGTGGAATATACTGTGGAGTAACATGTGCCTTCTCTGTCGTTGGGGTGGAGAATGCACCAGGCATCGATTAAGCCGTGGTCCGCAGCAATGTCTTTGAGGCAGCGTTGGGCGTTTGAACAATGATGTGGTTGTGGGTGCGATCGATCAATAGCTGGGTACAATGGAATGTTGAAATCTCCCCCCTAGACCACATGTACTGAGCCAATGTCCAGGATTTTCCCCCATAGGATGTGAAATAATTCGGGGTTATCAATATTGGGGCCGTAACAGCTGACGAATATTATGGATTGGGAGGCCAGTCGTCTCATAAGATGCAGTAGCGACCTACCTGGTCTGCATATGAGCCTATCGCAGTGTTTGGGAGAGTGTGCTTGATCAGTATTGCAGTACCTCTTGCATACGTGAATACGAGAAGCAGCGGTGCACTGCCCATTGGGCTGCGAATGAGGCTGAGGTGACAGAGCCGAGGTGTGTCTCTTGCAGCATGGGACATTGTATATTGTGTCTGTCCAAGTATGCTAAAATATGTCTGTGTTTGCGGGGTTTACCTAGGCCCCGCACATTCCAAGTCAGAATGTTGTAATTAGGGGGGATGGGCCAGGTCATCTTGTGTGTGTGGTTTATTCCAGACAATGGGTGCCATAGTCGTGTCAGGCAGTAGGGCGGCATTGGTGTATCTAGTCATCAGTGCCTTATCGTGTGGTGTCTCTTGGATAGAGTCCCCCTCCCTCCCACCCACATCAGCAGCCCAATCCTGCTGTGGTGTACATTCCTCCCACCCCTCCCTTCCAACCCCGTAACAACGCTCCCAACAGGGGAACATATGACAACTGCCATAACTATAATGTACTAAATCAGTTTAGGGATTTCCTATCGGGTATAGGCTAAAGGGAGGCACAGAGTCTCCTTGGTGGTACGAGGGTGCTCAGGGACAATTAAACTGTATCATAAACCTGGATATTCTGCCATTGTGGTGTGGGATCACTTCATAATTCTTCCAATCTTGTTGCGGAAGAGAGTTACCGGTCGTTTTCTGCTGCACTGGCACAGAATCAAATGCGTGGGTCCCGCGGCCTTTGCTGCAATGCGATTTCCACAGGTTGCCGGCGACCTTCCCTGAAAGTTCCAGTCATTCTATGTCTGATAGGTCAGCAGCGGTAGAATGTAGACTCACAGGTGATGTTCGGCAAGCAGGTTTCTTGGATAACGATTTCAAGAAGTCAGCGACATGCTGTGGGTTGTTAAAAAACTTTTGTTTATTGTGGTAAGTGACTTTTAGCTGCACTGAAAACAACATGGCATACGCTATGTTCACCTGCTGGAGTTTCTTCTTGACAGGAAGAATATTTTTTCGAGTCTCCTGGACAGCCATGGTGAAGTCCGGGTACATGGTTATTACCGAGCCTTCAAATGATAACGTCTGCTTCTCGCAAATATTAGTCTCGGTGGGGACTCCTGAAGGAGGTCGGGTAGCCAGTGATCTGTGACCTCGCTCTGCTATCAGCATCGCAGAAATTTCTTCTCTGCCAAACAGCGTTGTGAGTAGGTGTTCTATATAATCCAAGGGACCCGATGTAGGTTCCCTGCAGAGGACAAGCTCGTAACAAATCCATTACAGAGATGCCTCTCCCCCGGGCCCCGAAACTCTGGGAAACCATGTTATAGCGAAGATTTTTCTCTCGAATACCAGGTGCCTGTAAGTAAACAGCAGCACCTCTTTACTTCTTTTTCCACACACCTTAGCGCGTGTAGGAGATAACACACCCGTGGCACCACTTTTGCCACTCACAGTCCGTCTCCTGGTCCTGAAGAAAGTCCCGTCAAATTTTTAAGGGACTGAAACATATAGACCACCACCATATAGTCAACTCGTAGATATAATTTCTCTACTAGTAGTTGCACCACATAGTTTTTATCCTGACACTCTGGGCCGCCAAGAATAAATTACTAGGCAAGGATTCCCAGAAGTGTATTTTAATATTCACCTTCATCCACATCACACTACTGCACGACACCCGCTCCGCTGTATTCAGGCGTAATAGCACAACCAGGCGGCACTCGGCTGCCTGGTTGGACCCCAATGATGAAGCATGACACAAACCAGGTTGGTGTGTGAGGGGTTTATAAACAAGACCGCTTGGGACTAGCACTAAGGCATTTGCCAACAGTGACCCAGAATATTAATTTATATTCTACAAACTCAGTAGGCTAGTCCACATTGTTTCTACACTACGCTCTATATAATCCTCCATTTTGCCAGTGTTGGTGGACTCTGGTACGCCAAGAATTCTGAGGTTATTTCTCCGTGACCTAGATTCCAGGTCTTCATTCTTGGCAACTATTACCTTTAAGACTTTCTCCATGTTTAGCAGCTTTTCTTTGCTCTCAGCGGTGGTGTCTTCTTGCTCTGAAATTCGCTGCTCAGTGTCTTTAATGCGCTCCTCATGCTGATCAAGTTTGTGTGCGACGTTATCGAGGTGCGTACACATAGAGTCCATCTAGGTTAGACTAGATTTCATAGTTAGAAAGAGCTTCTTCGGGTACTCTGTTGATGTAGCTGCCCCAACGGTGGGGGCATCTGTCAGGTCTTCTTCAGCGTTCATCTGTGCTCTGGATGACCTGCAAGCTTCAAACTGTATTTTTGTTTGTCTCCCGTTCGTCTTCCCCATGATGCTCTCTGTGTGTCGGCTTCCACAGCGTGATAGGGTAAGGGACCCGGGGGAAGAGGTCTGTATGCAGAGGAAAATGCCGGGCTGTGCGTTTGACCAGTCCTGTAGGAATATAGAGGTTGTTAATATCCTGGCGCTGTTAGGAGGAGCTATGACAGTGGGTGCCTCAGCACATGTCAAGTGTAATTACGTTCTGGCTTTAGGAGATGGAGCGCGACATCAGTGGTGGCGGTCATGGGGGAGGTTCAAGATGCTTGGGCCATGGTGGTCACAGTGTTCAATTTGCTTGCGACCGCTTCCGCCCCTGGAGCCCCTGTGGTGTATATGCCAGCATGCAGAGCAGGTCACGGAATGGGTGGTGGCTATGGCACGGGGGCCCGTTCCTGTGATCAGGTGCAATCCGGGCTGCTCAGGGTGCAGGGTATCTGCTCGGCGATGGTACCCCCTGTAGCGTGCGCACCACGGGTCTGAGGTGCACACCGCAGGGAGCGCAGTGGCTGGTGAAACCTCTCTGGGCGCTCGCGGCTGATCTGTCCTCTGCAGCCAGGGACATCAGGCTGCACGTAGGAGGTTGGTGAAGGAAGGGGGGCGGTCGGTTCGGTGCAGATTTCCTTATTAGTCTCAGCTCCCCCATGCTCTATGACCCCCTGATTATGGCAATGTGCCGGGGTGTCCGATGTCTCCAGCCAGGCTCAGGCAGATTAAATATGGACAGTAGGGAGAGGGGGGAGGAGAGTGCACCGCCGTCTCTCTCTGAAGTGTGGTATCCCGGGGCAGCACTTACTCACCGTGCCTGTTCTGTTCCTGCCGCTATGTCTTGAATGGCAGCATCGGGCTATGGCAGCTATCCCCAGGGCGGCTGCACCAAGCACAGGTATGTTGCAAGTCTATCGGCCGCAGTTAGGTGCCGTTGTGCTGGGTGCCCACAGGATTCGTTAGGCTGAGTTCTGACAGGGATCCTCGGGCAGCACCATACGGCTGAGACTTGGGCCTCCACTTCTGTACTCCCAATGGGGTCCGCCGACCCGTACCAGTGCGGCTTCTCTTGGCGTTGATCTCGAGCGCCAGCGCAGCAATATGGGCCATTTGCTGAGATGTGCAGCCGCCATCTTTAGGTCTCAGCGGCACTGAGTTTGAAGGATATTTTCACAGTGTCAGGGACGATTTCACAGACACCGCCGGCTGCAAAGCACAGCTGCTGCCTTCTGACCCACCTACGATGCGTTTTGAGGGTGGTTGCGTGGTTTATGAGGAGGATAATGGTGGATCGAGTTCCTGGGCAGCAAGAGCCTCACGCAAGTGCAGCCATCTTGCTTGTGCGCCCTTTAGCGCCCCCCACCAGTCATTGTACTTTGTTTAATGAGAATACTACTAAAAAAATTGTCTGGACCAAATCTGGCTTTCTCCAGATATCTGCAGAAGGTTCATAAAGCCCTCTGTAAGTAGAAGAAAGACCATATGCAGAATAGACATTGGAAGACTTAGTTGAGAACAACTAATTCAGTACAATTTCTTGGGCTGGATCTAACCACTTTCTTTCTCTAAAACCCTCGATTGTTTCAGTCTCAATATTACTAAGTTCTGTAAAACTTTATGTAGTCAGAATAACGCATGCTCTTTTTTGGGTCCTAAATTTCAAATACACGTTCGCCTTAGGTACATTTCAGCACCTTTTTGACAATGTAATATCTAATGAAGGGCTCTTAAGGACACTTAAGGACCCGATGGCCAATAGACTAAGCCAAAAGCAATTTTTATTTAGATGAGAGAAGTGGCAGAACATCACAAAAAAGCTGTCAATCAACCTCTACATTCCCTGACCTCATTTACAGAGCCAGGGAGGTGTGTTCTTGATGATGGAGCTGGTAGCAGCTCTCAAAAAGAAATGAAAGCAAACCCTCTAAACGAAGGGGACCAGGGTGTCAGAAGACAAATAACAAGAAGGATTCTCTTAGGTTATATATTATCTACTATTGGGAGTCAAATAGAAATGTTTAGCGTTCTGTGCACATATGTACAAAAACAAAAATATGAAACACATATATATATATATATATATATATATATTTATATAACATTGTACATCATTATTACATTAAAACATGTATACATACATTAATATTCATACATCTACACATTTCTCCATAATACGTGAGAAAACATAAACAAATCAACATAACAGCTTGAAGGATTCTCGTACTACGTACTATTACCTCTGAGTGTTTTGATGACTCATGCCAGATTTCGACCTTGCTTTTGATGTGTCATGATGCATTTGTTACCTTCCCTTGTAGTTTGGGAGGTGCAGGGACAACATAAAACACTCACATTACTTGTGAAATATCATTGCTTACGTAACAAAGTATTGCCTAGTAGTCTGTGCTCTTACGAGCACCGAACAATCATGACTGTGCATAACAAGTACCAGGAATATAAATGTTTTCAAAGTAATCCTCCATCCTGATTGGGTGTTGACTGATGAGCAACTTTTCTCTTGCTGTATTTCCCTTGTGACTGTTCTTTGCTCTTTCACCTACAGAACTGTCCCAGATTATAACCCTGTGCAAGTCACAGAACTACCCCACGCTGTACCAAACATGATCATAATGCAAACATTGAGGGCGGTGACCGTGATGGGTCGTTCCCCACATCTCAGCGATAAAACTAAAGTGCATACTGATCAAGAACTAGCGCGCGGGCGGTTTATGTGATGTTTTACAGATATGGTGTTCCATAAAGCTACTTTACTGTGTTTAACCTGGCATCACTATCCACACGCCCACATGAGAACACCTCCAATAAAAGAAAAACTTTAATGTTCAAACAAGAATTGTCAATATTGAAGCCAGCCGCGAGACGGCTTTGAGAGAGAATTTTGTGGATTCTGGTGTTACACCTGTTATGCATGTTCGCAAGTGGTCTGTCCATTTCCTATGGCAATAGTATCTAGGTAAGAGAATAGCTAGAGGACCTTGAGAGCACATCGTAACTTTAATGAACTTCTACTATACATCTTTTAGCTCTTGGGTTTCTTTAGTTGCAAATCTTATCACATCTGCTGAAAGACAATGAAATCCAGAGACTGACCAAGAAGAATCCAGAAGAAGCGAGACTTAGAGAGTCAGAAAGAGAGGAGGGGAAGGAGAGATAGCACTTAGATGTTTCAGAGTTGGCTGAAGTAAAAAAAATTATGAAAACTGAGTTCTTGACTGCTGAGGAGAGAAACATAGATGTTTTTGTGAACAGTCAGCCGCAATGTGCCCCTTTGATTATCTGCTGTGAACCAATTCCACTGCCAGACACAAGAAGCTTTATTATATTGTTGAACTGCATTTTACATTTGTGCCTAGTGTTGTAGCCAAGGTGATCATGGAGTCCAAATACTATGGGAAATCTGAAAGGCACACCACTTTCCCTAAGATTATAGCTACAATTGCTGTTTCTGTGCCTATGCCATTCTCTCAACAATTTGGACCCACCATGGTAACATAACACAACATGAATGCAAAGCTTCACTTGGGTTAGTGCAGGAAGTGGCAACCAGAAAAACTCGGATTGTAGGCAACTCCACACAGCACCTTTTGATTGTGGTTTGCTTTGCAGTGACACTTTTGATGTAACAGATAGTTATCTAGTGACTTCTCTAGGTCATGTGCCTCTGCCATTAGGTCCCGTTCAGAGACAGTAAGGGGTTACAGGACCTGCTCAACTTACGGTTATGCCATTCTTGAAGAGGCATCTGAGGGCTTCAGAGACACCATATTATAGTTGCAACATGGGCGGAATAATGCATACTTGTGGCACCTTCAACCTTGAAATTAAACATAAACACACGACACAGTAAGGGAGACACATATTTAATTCCATGGCAATCCGGCCGAATCCAGAGTTCATGACTTGAACAGTACGATGTATTTATATGACACAAAAGCATATTTATTTTTGGAGACATTTATCAAAAGCAAGTCCCTCAATCAATCCTTTTAGATGATGAATTCCAAAACCACTAAACTCACTCTGCATCCTGTTAAATAAAGCATGTGGGCTCTGCCACTATAGCAATATCTGTAGAGGTCAGGGGTGCAAAAATTCTCACGAGCTAGTCAGTTTAAATCGATATTAAAATCTCCCAACAGATAAGGCTCAATGAAGAGTCACTGGCAAGGAGGTGCAAAACGAAAGAGATCCAAATTTATTTTTGCTCCTTCGTTCTTTAATGAAAGATATGGGTTACTGGACGCCGACTGAATTCTCAAATGTGCCAAGGAAGAGAAAAGCTAAAATAAAAGTCCATACACATTAACAAGACAATTTAAAAGTTTTTCTGAGAGGCCAATGTCACTTGCAACAATATTGTTTTTCCACAGACGATTTTCATACCACCCGAATAATTGTCAGAATTTACTGAGAGAGATTATGGTGCTCGTAGTTTAGAATCAAGCTTCAGACACTCAGGTTCAATGATTAAGCCGAGGTGCGATGCAACTGAGCCATTTCCTGAAATACAAAGTCTTCCATGGGAGACAGCCAATGGAGACCCTTCAACAGCTTCATTAATTCAGAGATTTAGGTCTGTTTTGGCAAATGGAGTGTAATCAGCATATATTCTCCTGATACAGCTCTTGTAGTACTTGAGAACCACTCTGCGAAGCAGAGGAGCAAGGGCTCATCCAGGAATTCTCCACCTCTCGGTGTAGTGAAGCAGGGGTCTCCTAAAGATATCCATCTCTTCTCCACCCACAATGTGAATTTGTGACATTAGGCCATATGTACGAAATTTCCATTTTGCATTTCCTAAATAGCGAATCCCAAGAAATCGCTATTTAGGAAATGTAAAATGGAATGTACACAAATAGAGATATCCTAATAGCGATTCCTAACCATTCCGAATGGTTTTGATTTTCTAAATTTGTGATTCCCTAGTAGGAAATCGCAAATTAAGAAATGCAAAACCAAGGGTGCCTTTGGGCTTAAGGCCCTCTTTGATGCACCCCATAAAAAAGTGGTGCACATGTAAAGCACACAAATGCGCTACGGGCATGTGCGCATTATATGGCACATTAAAAAATGCTTTTTGGGTGCATTTTTAAAAATTGCATATGGTTACCATCGACTTGGAGTCGATGCTAATAGCATTTCCTAAATGCCCATTTTGCATTTAGGAAATGCTTCGTACATGTGGAAATTGTAAATAGAAAATCCCTATTTACGAGTTCCTTTTTAGGGAATCACAAAATACGATTTCTGCTGGGTAGAAATCGCATTCTGCGATTCCCTATCTGCCTTTGTACATATGGAAAGGGAATTTACCATTTCTTAACTGACCGAAATTGCGATTTGGTCTGTTAAGAAATGCTAAATGCTTTCGTTCATATGGGCTGTAGTACCTTAAGGCCCTTTTGGGGTTCAACCTACGAATTCTTTCCTCAACCTTGCATCAACTCTCCAGTGCTGCATGAACCCCGAAAGTGGAGACAGAGAGCATTAGTTCTTTCTATGTTTTCCATGCCCCATCAAGACGTGTACAGGAACCGAGCGAAAGAGCTTTTACAATAAAAAACGCATATGCATACCTTGGGATCTAATTAACTTTGATGCAACTCTTTCGGAGAAGAGGAAGGGTGGTGAAGCACAAGTTACTACTTGTGTAACGATATATCTGTAAGAGACATTAGTTAGTATTAGATTCCTTACCTTAGAATATCCCCAGGCGTCAGACTGGATCCGAAAATTTTTGCGTAGCAGTACCCTTGCGCGTCGGTAGGCGTCGTCTGTGGCTCCGCGTCCGTCGTCGGCGCCGTGATGACGTCGTCGGAGTACTTAGACGCCGCCTCCGCGTGCTGACGTCAGTTCTTAGACACAGCTTTTCCGCGCCAGAAACGCAGAGCCATGTTAAAAACCAACACTGGTGCCATTGAAACTAGGGCCCTGAAAGGGGGCAACCCTAACCCTAGATATCGGTTCGCAGAACGGGGAGGATGGGTGGGTCGGTAAGGAATCTAATACTAACTAATGTCTCTTACAGATATATCGTTACACAAGTAGTAACTTCTGCATCTGAAAGAGACACGTTAGTATTAGATTCCGTACCTTAGAATAGATACCCCAGCAATACCAACCCCGGTGGTGGGTCTGCGAACCAATAATCACACCAGAAAGTCCTGGAGGACGGAACGGCCAAAGAAGCCATCCCTCCGGACTTGGCTGTCCAGGCAGTAGTGTCTTGCAAACGTGTGCAGCGATGCCCACGTAGCTGCCTGACAGATATCTTGTAAGGGCACTCCCCTGCCCAGGGCAGTGGTAGTCGCCATGGCTCGGGTGGAATGAGCCCGCAATCCAACAGGGGGCTCCTTCTTAGCCAAGGAGTAACATGCCTGGATGCAAAAGATGATCCACCGGGAGATGGTCCTCTTGTGTACCGCTTTCCCCTTCTTAGCGCCCACGTAACCAACAAAGAGTTGGTCATCCACCCGGAACTGGCGTGTGCGATCCAAGTAGAATGAGAGCGCACGTTTTGGGTCCAGACGGTGGAGCCGCTCTTCCTCTTTAGAGGGATGCGGTGGCGGGAAGAAGGTTGGCAAGGTGATAGACTGCCCGATGTGGAAGGCCGTGACAACCTTGGGCAGGAAAGAAGGCTTAGTACGCAACACCACTTTGTCCGGATGGACAGAAAGGAAAGGTGGAGTACAAGAAAGGGCCTGGAGCTCACTCACTCTCCTGGCAGAGGTGATGGCAACCAGGAAAGCAGTCTTCAGAGTAAGAAGGCGAAGAGGACAGTTGTGAAGTGGCTCAAAGGGAGCGCACATCAGAAACGTAAGAACCAGGTTCAAGTCCCACTGAGGCATTACAAACGGAACAAGAGGGAATGTGTGTGTGATGCCTTTTAGAAATCTATTTACAATAGGGGACTTGAACAAAGAAGGTTGATCAGGCAGCCTTAGAAAGGCTGAACGGGCAGAAAGGTAGCCCTTGATAGTGCCCAGAGCAGAACCCTGCTGGGCAAGAGAAAGAAGGAAGAGAAGAACCTCAGAAAGAGGGGCAGCAAGAGGATCCACAGCCTTTGCTGTGCACCATGCCACAAATCTGTTCCACCTGCAGGCGTATACCGACTTTGTGGAGGGACGCCTGGCTGCCAGAATGACATTACAGACTTCAGGAGGCAAGTCAAATGGCCTCAACTGTCGCCGCTCAATCTCCAAGCATGGAGGTGGAGACTGGACAGGTTCGGGTGGAGGACCGTCCCCTGCTGCTGTGACAGAAGGTCCTCCTGAAGAGGCAGACGAACCGGGGGATCGACTGACATACTGAGTAGCTCTGGATACCAGTACCTTCGAGCCCAGTCCGGAGCCACAAGGATGACTTGGGCCCGGTCGCGCTTGATCTTCTTCAGCGCTCTGGGCAGAAGTGGTATAGGCGGAAAGGCGTACAGTAGACCGCAACTCCACTCGGGACGAAAAGCGTCTCCGAGCGAGTGCCGCCTTGGAAATTCCAACGCGCAGAACTGATGACATTGCGCGTTCTCTTCGGTGGCGAATAGATCTAACCAAGGCTCTCCCCATCGCTGAAAGAGGCCTTGCGCCACGTCCGAGTTCAGACGCCATTCGTGATCCATCATGCACCGACGGCTGAGCTCGTCCGCCCAGGCGTTCAGAGATCCTGCCAGGTGTTGAGCCACCAGGGTCACACCCTGGCGTTCCAGCGACTGCCAGAGGCGCAGAGCCTCCTGGCAGAGGGTCCACGACCCCACCCCGCCCTGTTTGTTGCAGTACCACATGGCGGTGGTGTTGTCCGTGAACACCTGCACTACACTCCCCCGGACAGAGGGGAGCAATGCTTTCAGTGCTAGACGAATCGCCCGTAACTCCAACAGGTTGATGTGGAGCTGGGCCTTCGCCGGAGACCAGAGGCCTCTGATCTCCGCCTCTCCCATGTGGCCTCCCCACCCCTGGAGGGACGCATCCGTCACAACTACGTGCTCCGGTTGGGGAAGGGAGAGGGATCTGCCGCTGAGCCAATCGCAGTCCGTGAGCCACCACTGCAGCTGTCTCGCAGTGCCCTCCGAGATCAGGACGTGGTCGGATAGGTTGCCCTGATGCTGGGCCCACTGAAACTTCAGGTCCCACTGCAGAGCCCGCATCCGCCACCTGGCGTGATGCACCAGCAGGATGCAGGAGGCCATCAGCCCCAGAAGCCGCAGCGTCAACCTGACCGAGACCCGGGATAACGGCTAAAAGATGGGAATCAGAGCCTGAATATCCCAGACCCGCTGTTCGGGTGGATAAACCCGAAACCGCGCCGAGTCGAGAACCGCTCCGATGAAAAGGAGCTTCTGAGAGGGGCACAGGTGTGACTTCGGCACATTGATGGAGAACCCCAGCCGGTGCAGGAGATCTGCCGTAGTCTGGAGGTGGCTGACGACTGTCTGGGGCGAGCCCGCCTTCAACAACCAGTCGTCGAGGTAGGGGAAGACTGAAACCCCTAACCTCCGCAGATGAGCTGCGACCACCGCCATCACCTTTGTGAACACCCGTGGGGCGCTGGTAAGGCCGAAGGGGAGCACGGTATACTGAAAGTGCTCGTGGCCAACCGTGAACCGCAGGTAGCGCCGGTGGGCCGGCAGGACGGGGATGTGGAAATAAGCGTCCTGCAAGTCCAACGCTACTATCCAGTCTCCTGGGTCCAGGGCAGCTAGGACCTGAGCCAGTGTCAGCATCTTGAACTTTTCCTTCCGGAGGAAGCCGTTGACGTTCCTTAGGTCCAAGATAGGGCGTAGGCCCCCTTTGCCCTTCTTGGGTACCAGAAAGTAGTGGGAGTAGCAACCACACCCTACTTCTGGCCCAGGATCGCGCTCGATGGCCCCCTTGGCCAAGAGGGCCGTAACTTCCTCCTGCAGAAGTCGCAAATGATCCCCCGATACACGGTGGTTCTGCGGTGGCATGGCTGGAGGAGTCGCCTCGAAGGGGAGGGAGTAGCCCCTTCGGACGATCTGCAGCACCCACCTGTCCGAAGTGACGGTGCGCCAGTGGAGGTGGTGATGGTAAACCCTGCCCCCCACTGGCGTCACATGAGCCTGAAAGCACGGACTGGGAGGGTTTTGAGGTGGATGCTGCGGGGGAAGGTGTGGACTGACCTCGCCGTTGTCCCCGACCGCCGGGACGGTGGTTCCCACGGCCGCCACCGCGTTGGGTATTACCTTGCGGAGCGTGGCTGGCAGCACGTGTGGGTACACCCCTTCCGTGGCCACGAAAGGAATGAAAGGCAGCCGATTGCTGGCGCGGGGCCGAGAGGCCCAAGGACTTGGCCGTAGCCCTGGAGTCCTTAAAGCTCTCTGGCGCATGGTCTGCCTTGTCGCCAAAGAGGCGACGGCCATCAAACGGCACGTCCATCAAGGTGTTTTGGACATCGGCCGAAAAGTTGGCGGACCTCAACCAGGCGTGGCGTCTGACCGCCACCGTCGTTGCCATCGCTCTACCTAGTGAGTCGGTGGTATCCAGCCCACACCGTATAGAATATTTGGCTGCATCCCGGCCCTCCACAAGGGCTTGGCCGAGTTTGGCCCGTACCTCCAACGGACACTCTGGCAGCACTTCCGCAACCGTATCCCACAGAGAGTGGGTGTAGCGGCCCAAGAGGCATGTGGTGTTGGAAGACCGCAGTCCCAGACTAAGGGACGAGAAGATCTTTTTGCCGTACTGCTCGTACCTCTTGGATTCCCTGTCCGGCGGTGCCGACGGGAATGCGGTCTGGGAATTGGAGGCCTGGATGACCAGGCTCTCGGGGGTAGGGTGGGTGGACAGGAAACATGGGTCGCCGGTGGACCTTACGACCGGTGGCGTCTGGCCACATTCCTATCAACGGGCGAACCCGTAGCGGGCTTGGACCAAGTGCCCAGAAGAACGTCGGTCAAGGCCTCATTAAAGGGCAGCAGAGGCTCGGCCGAGCTTGACTGCGGTTTAAGGACCTCAGTGAGGAGATTAGTCCTCACGGCCGCGACGGGGAGCTCAAGGCCCGAGGCCTTGGCAGCCCTCATCAACACCACACTGTAGGTTTCCCCCTCCTCCGAAGCCACGGTAGGAGGGGAGACAAAACTAGTGTCTGGAGAGGTGTCCAGGCCACTGGCCTCCCCAAGGTCTCCTGCCCAGTCTTCATGAGACTGACACTCTCGGGTCAGAGGGTCCTCAGACCCCTCCCAATCCCCTTCATCACCCATCTCCTGAAACTCAGGGTTCTCAACGAATGGGGCCTGTTCATAGAAGTGAACCTCCCCAAACGACGTCTGGAGTGGTGCCCATCGGGGCCGTCCAAACGTCTGAACAAGAACAAAGGGGGCATCGGGGACGGCGCCGCCCGAGGACGGCGCCGGAGGCGACACCTGATGGTCCGACGCCGGGGAGGTCGTAAGGTCCACCGGCGACGATCCAGATCCCGAAGAAGGTCTAGCGGGGTCCCGCGGCGCCGGGCCTGGGCCGCTGCACCCTGCGGCGCCGGGCACGAAGGCGTCGGGGCCGAAGCGCCCGACGGCATCGGGGCCGGAGCCCCCGACCCGCTAGAGGCCCCAGACTGGTCCGCTAGGCCTGAAGGCGCCGCGGAGCCCGTCGGAGGAGAGAGTTTCCTCATGGCCATGAGGAAGCGCTCGATCTCCTCCAGCGTCGCGTTTAGCCCAGGGACCGGAGGGTGTGGAGCTGGACGCGGCGCCCGCGACTCCGACGGAGCCGCGTGGGTGGTGTCACCCGAACCCCCGGCCGCATTGCGCGAGCGTCGGGGGAAGTCCGCAGAGCGATGACGCCTCTTGGACTTCTTGTGCTTCTTACCTGACGACGACTTCGACCCGGAGGAGTGCGGCCTACTCTCGGAACTGTGGTGGCTCCGAGCCCGCGACCTGTCCCTCGACCTCCCGTGGGACCAAGACCTCTCGCGGCGCGGGACCGACTGCCGGAGTTCGATTCGCCTGCGGGACCGCTCCCGCCTGGCTTTCGAAGAGAGGGCCCGGCAGTCGGAGCAGGCCTTGTCGTCGTGGTCGACGCCTAGACAAGTTAGGCACAGGTGGTGAGGATCCGTGACCGACATCGTGCGGTCACAATCCTCGCAGTGCTTAAAGTCAGGCATTCCTACGGCACCAATCAGAGTCGAAAGACTTCGAGAAATTATCAAAAATTATCCAAAAAGTTAGTCAAAAATTTACTAGGGTTACTGCTTTTTCAAGATCTGCGCTTGCTGGCGCGGAAAAAAGAAGAACTGACGTCAGCACGCGGAGGCGGCGTCTAAGTACTCCGACGACATCATCACGGCGCCCACGACGCCGACGACGGACGCGGAGCCGCAGACGACGCCTACCGACGCGCAAGGGTACTGCTACGCAAAAATTTCCGGATCCAGTCTGACGCCTGGGGATATTCTTAGGTAAGGAATCTAATACTAACGTGTCTCTTTCAGATGAGGGTGTAGTATCTGCCAGAAATATTGATTCTCAAGTTAAGTAACTTTTAATGTGACGGGTAATACTTGCCCAGATTCCTTATCTTATGAATGATTCCCAAAGCAACCCCCTGCAGGAGGTGGGATTGAGTAGTGCTGGTTAACCAAGGAAGTTATGCAATACAGTTGTGGCAGAATATCCATCACTCTATGTTTGAACTGTGGGACAGTAATGTTTTGCAAAGAAGACCAACTGGGCATCCAGCAAATATTAGCCACCAGAGCAACACTGATTAAAGCAGCGTAAGATGCCATGGCCCTCAGAGAGTATGCACGAATGCCAGCCGGAGAATCTTTCTTAGTTCATAAGATCTCTATGCACAGAGTAACCAAATGTCAAATCGTTCATTTAGTCACTGCCTTGTGTTTTCTGGATTATGCAAAGAACTAAGCATCCACATTGTACTATGTGAGATTGATCTAGTAAAATGCCACGTATCAAGGGTCCACTCTATGTAATCTCTCTTCTTCCTTGGTGGTGTGAGTAGAAACAAGATGGGACGAGTGATCGACTGCCTACGTGGAAGGCATGACCTTTTGCAAAAAGAAAAGGCATCTGTGAAGCACCAGCTGGTCTGGATAGAAAACAGTGAAAGGTGGAAGGCTGAAAAGGCTTGTTATTTGCCAAACCTCTGACTGAAATATTGCCACTAAGAATAGTTAACAGCATCACTAAACAAACTAAGCAATTATGCACTGGTTTCAGTAGTGAAGCCATAAGGAAGTTAACAGGAAATTAAAATCCAACTGTGGAGCAATAAAAGGCGTGGGAGGAAACAAGCACAACAAACCTTTTTAGAAAATGTGCCATTAGGGGCAACGGAAGAAAAAGGAATGATCAGGGAGGCACATAAGGGTGAACAAGGCAGTCTGATATTCCTAGACAATGACTATCGAGCCCGTCTAGGTAAGAGAAAGTGTTAAGTGCAGAATGTCAGAGGCGAGATTGGAAATGGTTCAGCCACTCATTGTTACACCAGTTACCAAATCTTAACCGGAAGCTCCTGTACACTAATGTTATAGTATGTTTTTATGCAGCAAGAGAACATCTGCCACTTTTGGTGGCAAACAGACTGTCTCTAGTTGACATCATGTAATCTCCACGCAGGCAGAGTGAGCATCAAAGTACTGGAGAGGAGGACTGGACCATCCTGCTGTCAAAGCAGGCCCATCCGGTGTAGAAGAGGCAACCGAATGCTGAGTTCGAA
The DNA here is from genome assembly GCF_964261635.1 of Lissotriton helveticus. Lineage (NCBI taxonomy): Eukaryota > Metazoa > Chordata > Amphibia > Caudata > Salamandridae > Lissotriton > Lissotriton helveticus. The sequence continues at coordinate 340,540,981 of NC_136065.1, forward strand.
GATTTTGACATGTCAAGCCTTCCTCGCCCAAGCTGGGGTGACCAGGATCAATTGAGCTCTGTCCTTCGTCACCTTCTGGGCAACCTGTGAAAGAAGTGAGTTTGGCTGGGATGTGCTAGACAAGCCCACTGACAATTGAACTAGAAGGCATGCCCCAGGGAACTATTTGTTGGGGGGTGAGGGGGTGGGTGGAGGAATATATGGTAAACAACTGATGCACTTCTTGGTTAGGGCCATGGTGAAGAGCTCTGAGAAAGGACACCCCAATCTAGAGAAGATCTTCACCATCACAATGGGTTGAAGTTTCCACTCATGGTCCACTAGTGGGAGGCACCTCAGTGCATCTTACCTCACATTGAGCGGTCCGGAAAGGTGTGCAGCCACTGGGAATGTACCCTGCTACAGTGCCCACAGCCAAAGGAGCAAGGGCTCTCAATACAGAGTCCACGACCCCTCATCGCCCTGTCTGTTTATGTAATGGATGGTGGTTGCCTAGTCTGACAAGACTGGAATGGCGCTCCCTGAGACGGAAGGGAGAAATGCATTTGGAGTAAAGTGAACTGCTAGCACCCCCAGCACACAGGTTTGCAGGTGCTGCTCTGATGTGGACCAAAGGGTTTGTTTCTTCTTTCCTAGATGACCGCCAAACCCCATTGAGGAGCCAGAAGGCCAACTGCGAGTTTGAAGAGGCAAATTCATCCCAAGGAGGTCTCAAAGGTCAGGGTTCAAATCTGTACTCATGATGAGAGGCTTCCCTGATGGTGGAGCCACTGCTGTTTCAATAATCACTGGTGTGCTCTTATGCCTCATCTGGCATATGGCACTAACAGGATGCATATGGACATCAGTTCCAGTAGGTTAAGAACTTGCAGAAACCAAACTGGAGTCTGACTCATACTATCAGAATCATAGCTCAGTTGTCTGTAATTCTATGAGGAGAAGATAAAGCCTCCATGCAGTTCGTGTACAGTTCCGCACCTTCGAAGATAAGCCTCAATGTGAGTAGAAGGTGGAACATTTGGGTATTGATGGAAAAGCCCAAATAGTACTAAAGTGTCAGGGTGCACTGAAGATATGCTGTTACTAATGCAGGGACCCTGCCTTCACCAGACAGCCATCTAGTTATGAAAACAAATAGCTCCATGATTGTCTGAGTGAAGCTGTCACCCTGGGCAACACTTTGGTGGCACTCATGGTGCGGTTGTCAGAACAAATGGGAGCACCACAGACTGGCAGTGTTGGGACTCCACAGTGAATCACACCCAAAGCATGTGGGTGGAAGGATCAGCAGATAGAAACAGGTGTTCAGGAGATCAAGGGACTCCAACCAATACCCAACATTCAGGGTCAGTAGAACCTGGCTCAAGGAGGGCATTTTTAACTTGTCCTGTTGAATGTAGTGAGATCCATGATGGGCCTGAAACATTCATCCTTCTTGGGAACCACGAAATAAAGGGAGTAAAATCATGTTCCCTGTCCTCCCAGGCCACCACTTCTATGGTCCTCCCACTCCAAATTTGAGATGTGTGCCAGGGAGCATTTCCTGATATAAAGTAGGCAGTCGTTTAGGGAGGACAAAAAAGATAGAGTACTGTTGCGGATAAGCTGAAGCTCTTAGTGAATCATTGTGATCATCTCTTAGTTGGTGGAATATTAGGAGACCCTCCTCTCTACTTGAAACTAGTGGTGGGCCAGGAGTAGTCAAAGAGGTTGTCAGGCAGGGTGTGCAGCAGAATACAGGGAGACTAGAGCTGCTGTTGGTGATGCTGGTATCCCTAGGTCCACACTTGCCACAAAAGGGGCGATTCAGCCATTGGAATGGAATGTCTGGCCAGGCTGTAAAAGTTGCTGCTGTTGTGTGGGTTGTTTCCTGGAGAACAAAAGTCGCAAAATTGATGGTTCTGTTGGTGGCACTGTTTCACTTACAGGCTCAGTAAGTTTGCCATAGCACATCTTTTCTCAAAAGAATTCCAGAAAGAAGCCTGCCTTTGTCCACAAAGAGCTGCTCGCCACCAAAGAGCATATCAATTTATGGCTCATAAACATTCCCCAAAAAGCATGTGGAAACCATACAGGTGCGTAACCGCTGTAGCCATAGATTTGGCCATCATGTCTGTGGAATAGAGGTTGCACTCCAAGATTTGTTTGGCGGTATCCAGACCATAACTGACAATGTCACAGAAAGTTTTTGCATGCATTTATAAAGACTGATTACAGCCATCTTAGTCAATTCCTTCAAGGCGTGGGGAACTGGCAAAAAAGACCTGTGCGGTTATGAGGGAGGTCCATCATAATCGTGGCCCCCTGAGTTACACATTAGAGGCATTCATGGCAATGGGCTGGCTGTCCCTCGAATAATGGTGGCCACTGGGTGACATATTCTGAAAATGCTAGGTGACATGCTGGCTGTTCCTTGCATAATGGTGGCCCCTGACCAATAATGCTTACCTGGAACTTGATAAGTAGACAACCATTGCAGGCAAGCAGGTTTAGTGTCTTGAAGTTTAGATGAAATAGCACATTACCCTTGTGAGATAACCAATTCTACATTATTGGGAGAGGCAAAGGTGGGACACAAGTTAGATTGAGAAGATCCCGATACCAAGACCATTTGGCCGGGTCTGAAGCAATTAGCATTAGAGCTGTCTTGAGAAAACAAAGCTTTTGAACTGCCTTCTGCTACAGCGGAATGTAAGAGAATGTACAATGGACTTAAAAGATCAAAGGCAAACACAGAGTGTTCCCTAGCAACTCGTTCTTGGGAAATTTAAAGGAAGCATAAATTCCTGCATTTTCTGTTCTCCCTGGTTAAAAACTGGTTGAAGTTCACTGTGCCCCATAAACAGAACAACTGGTCCAAAACGTTCTGCATCAGTTTGCATTAATGACTGGTGGATGAAAGCTTGCTGAAAAAATTAATTTGTGAGCAAATTTTTCTTTTCTTCCAGATGAGATGTTGACAGACCAATTCCTCTCAATATAGCCTAGTTCCACAGCTATTCTTCTCGGCTCTGTTTTGTTTTCAGTCAGCCTGGCATGTTCACTCAGAATATTGCAATGGTGTGTTGGTGAAGACCTTAACCAGAGTGCCTCTGAAAGGAAGTCAGAACATTCCCATCAATACCTTGATTGCCTTCAAAGCCTAAATATTGATATGGTCTGTTGATACAAGGTAAGCCCAAAGAGCACTGACTTCCATATCTTTTGGATGCACATGAGACATGTTCTTTATATTCATTACATGATGCCAAGGAAGCCTGAATGGATGGTGAATATTGAATGGAAACACTCACCAATGCAAACCCCGTAGCCGAGAAAGCTAGAGATTAACAATATGAACAATACCATTTAACTGACAAAAGATTGGTTCCATGTCAGGCACCACTGTAAGAGTCACGTTGAGGCATGATGAGCAACCAAAAAGAGGCAGAATGCCATTATCCCCCAAAGATGGAGAACTGACCTTGCTGTAGGGAGAGCTGAAACTGTGAATTTCAAAAACGTGTTTATATATAACAATATCACCTGCGATGCGAATGCACGAAATTGAAGGCATTCCAGGACCACCCCAAAGGCTCGGCAGATACAAAGGTGCAGATGTAGTTCTTAGAAAGTAATGGTCTAAGTAGGGATATACGAAGTAACCTTGACAGTGAAGTTGAGGTAACACAACTGCCATCTTCCTTGTGAACACCCCCGAATGTGAAGTCAACTCGAAAGGCAAGTCCACAAATTAATATTGCTAGTCTCCTACCATAAACCTCTGGTTCTGCAGGTCCTGAACATATATAGAGGTATCTGTGCTAGAGAGTGGCTGGAATCATCAAGTCCAGCTCTTGCAGAGCTTGCATCTTAAATGTATCCTTCTTGACATATTTAACAGCCTGAGATCTAGAGTTGGGCATAACGCCCCACGCCTCTTTAGAACTAGAAAGTATCTAAAGTAACTTACTTCCTATTTTCTGATCAGGGAACTAGTTTAATTGCTCATTTTGCTAGTAGAGCTGCCATGCATGTCATCAATATGTCTGTGTGGAGAGAACAAAGAGTGTGAGGGTGACAAGACAAATCTTCTTTTGGAAGGGCAGAGGGCAGCCCTTTTTCAGGATCTGGACAAACTGCTGTTCACAGATATTTTTCTTATTTCTGGAGGAAACCCAAACTTGTTCTCCGGCTGGATACATGTGTACTGGTAAGTCCAAGGACTCATTGAAGCTTGGTATTGTTGATGTAGACAGACAGAGGGCAACGTTGCCCTGCTTGACTTAAACATTTCTAGAGACATATCTGCCTTTTTGCCAAAAGGCGCTGTCTGTCAAAGGGCACAGGCAAATTTTGCCTGGTCATCCCTCGAAAATCCTGTTGTTGGAATCTAAGTGAGGAGCATTGCACAACACTAGAAACCAATGATCTAGCGCCCACGTCCACGGTGTCTGGAAAAGTTAGCATGGCTGGCTTAGATGATGTCATGTGATGTTGCAGTAACTCCTAGAAGGATTGTTTGATTCAGTGTGGAAAAGTGGCTATGTACCATAAAGCATGGGTGTACTCGGCAAAGAGGCAAGTTTATCCAGATACTTTTCCAGCACGGCTATCTGGAGCAAAGATCTTTTAACCATAACATTCAACAGGTGAGATGCTCTTGTAGATTCGAGTACTGCTTTTTGCTGGAGTATGTCTGAACAACTAGGTACTGATGAGTTGGATGTGGTGAAAGGAAGACTGGGTCAGACCAAGCAACTACATATTTCTGTGATGCCGACCTCATCACTGTAGGCATTGTAAGAGGTTTCCCGAACTGCTTTGGCTTTCTGCAATAAAGCATCACTCAAAGGGAGAACCATGTTTCTGGTTGGGTCATCTACATTGAGGGACTTCTGACTAGTAGAAATAGGAATAAAGGTCCATTTAGCATTCAGCGTGCGGTCTAGTTCCGTCAGAGGCTCTGCCTGCACTTAACCCTGGAGATAGACCACCTACCTATTTAGAGGTAAACCTCTGCATTTGAGGTTCAATTCTGAGGAAAATGTTTCTGCAAATTCAATAAAAAACTATCTCTGTTCCCTGACTGCTCAATAGCACAAGATTTTACCCTTTCGATCTCCTGAGTTATATCTGCCCGGGCTCCTTTCCGGAGCAAAAGCTTCACTCCAGCAAGCCACACTTTCACTTTCTCCGGTTCTTGCAACAGCATATGATCCTCTCCACAAGCTTCTAGCCTTCCAAGTGCAGACGTACCTCTCTAGGAACATATAGCTTCATGGCAGGGTCGCCACTCCATGCTTACTGGAGGTATGATGCCAATGGTGAACAAGAAGGTGCAGCATGGGTGACTGAGGTCCTTGCTTGTGGTCTAAGTTTATAATGGCAATTCCCTACGGCGCCCAATGTCTCTTCCTTGTTGAAGAGTATCTGCAATACAAGAAGACTGCAAGGGTCATGAGAATGTCTGACTCACAGATGATATGGAGACTGAGGTTTGCTGAGGCCCGAGACAGGTGGCTCCATCTAGCCACTTGGTTTGGGTCAGCGCACAGATAGATCAGACCAGAGATTTGCTGTTCAAGCTGATCACTCACTGGCTCTCAAATCCTAGGTAAACTTGCATCGATATCAGAGATATCCCCAGCGATCCAAACAGATAGTATCATAGTGAATAATAGAATGTGTGAAATCTGAGTTTTGAGTTTCATCCAAAGATCTGTAACCAGTTAGAGGACGCTGAAACAATAACTATAGATATTTTTGGGCTCGTCAATAGATTTCTGGGTACATCAGGCATTAAATCATAATTTATTAACCATGTTTACACTCTGGACCTGGTAGAATGTACTTCTCTGCTTTCTGTCGTCAATTTACTGTTTATCCTTCGATACATGGAAAATAAAAAGTCAATTTCTCGCTTTTAGAATAACAAGGATGTAAATCTGTAATGTTGTATGTGGAATAAAGGGCTGTGTGGCCAGACAAAGCCTCTATTTCCTTAAGGTGTGAATTGTATATTTTTTAACTAACACAATACACTCATAGAGCCAATTGAAGTGGGCACCGTCCCCTGGCAGTTCTACATTTAATGTAAATATATGCAAATGAAATAGTATAAATAGAGCGATGAATCGCATTCTGATACATTTCTAAATTATGAGATGTGTATTGGGGCCCCTCTGTTTCATTCCCCCAAGAGCCCCCTACCAGGACACTACCCTCCAGCAGAAAGTAGATTATAAATATTAGCATTCATCAAGTGTGGATCAGGACAAGTCATAAACACATTAAGCAATTCTTATATGTTGTTATTAAGCTAATGAATGATTGCTAATCACGGCACTGGAGCCAATGCAAACTATTTGGCTTAATTAGAGACAAAGAAATGGATACGACTAGCCCAGGTAACAACCACATTTCATTTTTCTACGACCTAGAGTGGTCCACATAGTTTCAAAAAAGTTTAGGAGCATTTTATGTTGCCAATTTTGCAGTTCTAGTGGTGCACGTTCTACACAACGCAAATTGTTTCACTGTACAGAATATCTCAGCCGAGATGATAGGTTAAGTTATAACCACGATTTAGCAGAAGTGAAGGAAATTCCAGAGAACAGCAGGAATAAAATATGTGATTTTCTTTAAGGGATGGGACAGGCTTTACCAATTTTTGGTTTCTTATTTCATGAATTCTCCAGCAGCTCATGTTCTCAAAGCGCTTTACTGCCAATGGACATGTAGGGAGGGGTGTGTACATCTTATATCAATTCAATCTACAATCAAATACATTCAACATTCTCTTTTTTATTCTGAGTGCAGACAAACACCATATTAAAGGATTGTGTTTCATATTTTTCATTGATGCTACTTGTGTTAGCGCTATGTTTTTATTTACAAAAAATGTGCAATAAACGTTGTGTTGGCTGGCTCCCTGGCCCATCTGTAGACAGTCGCGTCGCTTGCAGGGTCTTCACGTGGACACCACCAGCGCCGTGATAAGGATGCGGTACTTCTCGGTGATGTCGCCTTTCAATGTCAGCTCGGCGGTGACCGTCAGAGGGTGATTCGGCTGAAAGAGAAAAACGAGTTGATGTTGTTAGCACCCAGGGGTGGCGTGTCTGTGGTATCTGCGGGCAGACTGTGGAGGACGTCAAACGGCCATGAAATGGGCTCAACTTCTAAGCAAGCTTTGCGAACAAGGCGCAAGTACCAACCGTTAGTGCTACGATACCGAACAGTTCAAAGGATCACAAACGTCAAGCGCTCTCTGAAGGCACCGCGAGGTGCTTGCAAAACTTAACAATAACGAATATCCTAATAATTAAATAACAATATAATTTCTATAAATGCACTCCGCGATCATAATGGCTCGAGGGATACTGCCCCAGCCAATTGCGAGTGGTACGGTATTACCGAACCACGGGGCATATTTACAATGTCTGGCGCATCTCTGCAAATCAGCAGGGATGCGCCAGAATAGATGCGACACGCAATTCTCCCCTTGCGCCACCACGGATGTGTCGCATTTACGACGCAGTGCACCTTGGCGCAAGGATAGGCAGATGTGTGTCGCATCTTGTGGCGTAAGGGCGGTGCATTGCTGGAGTCATGTCGCAAGCGGGACGCAACTCCAGCAATCCACAGGGGCCGCCCATACTTAACGTGGTGCGTCACTCCTTATGCCTGCTTCCAGCAGGCGGAAGGGTTTGAGGCAGCGACGTCGTAAAACTGTCTCAGTGAAATCTTGTAGATTTCACTGCGTCAATTTCACTGCGTCAGTTTTACTGGGCTTTCCTGCGACAGAACGCCCACATGAAACTTGGCACAGTGCTTTACAACGAGACGGCGCAAATGTGTTGCAAGGGGCTTGTAAATCTGCTCCCTCAAATTGATGGGTGCAAGAACAGCAGGTTGTTTATTCGTGTGCTTTTTCATGTTCCACTGCGGATCCGCTGACATTGTTCAGCTGCTCAGAGCAGGCTGATCACCCTAGGGGTTGGTGTTCAAACTTTTTTTTACGCTGCCCTCCCCCCCCCTCCCGCCCTCCAACGAAAAAAAAAACACCTGCCCCCCTCAATTGTTTTTACCATTATTCTATTAAACTGGCACTGTTTTTGTCTATACTTATTTAACCATAGCAGTTAAGTTCTGTTACCGTTTCATAAATGCAATCAAATACATGATTGCCAAACATACTATTCTGGTCAGGCAGGCCTTACTAACTGTAAACGTATCCACAGTGTAATTATTGGAAATAGGGGTGGGTGGTTTGAAGAATATTTGAAGTCCCTTCCCAGCCAGTATATAAATGAGAAAAGTTGATTAAGGTGGCCTCATCTGCTGAAAACAAAGCACTGTTATCAGAATAATGGTTCTTTTGGCCAGAGCATGGGACCCCCCCACCCCCCCCACCCCTCCACCCCCTGGGATCACTTGAGGCCACCCTAGGGGGGCCCGCCCCCCAGTTTGAAGACCCCTGCCCTAGGATCAGAAACCATATGCAGTAAAGGACCCAGTCTCCCCGTAACCGTAACACCTGGATTCAAAGGTAGTAAAACAGCCAGAATGGTTCATTCCGGCTCTATTGTCTTCCCCCCTAAATTCCGAGGTCCTAAATGTTTAAGTGTTAGTACTCGTGACGGTAATTGGCTGGTGGTAATGGCATCCATGGCAGAGCCAGTTCCTGTAGCCCAGAAGCGCTGTCCAGTGTATCCATCTGCTCATCTCCAAGCCAGCATTAAATCTAAAGCTATAACTAGGCCACCAATGGTTGCCAACACAGTAATTTAATGGAGAATACTTCATACATGCATTAACATTGGGCACAGCGAGAAACCTGTCATTTTACAAACACCTACATATGTTGCTGACTACTTTTCAATCCAGGGATAGCGAGCCCAGGATTCCCATCTACATAGAAAGATGTTACTATTAGCAAAGAGAACATTGCATGTTATGGGCTGAATTCATGGTCACTCCTTACCGGTATAGTCTCCAATAATAATAAGTGGTGTAGTGAGAAGTGGATATGAACTCTATAGAAATGGAAATAGTTTCCTACTTGGCACCCAATTACAAGTTTGGGTGGTCTCTGGGGTAGTTGGCATCCCCAGGTGGGATACAGCTCTGCCTTATAATAACTGGCCTTGGTTACGCACAAAGATGTACAGGGTGCCGGATTTTACAGGCTACTAAATATGGCGAGTAAATCGCTTGAGACTCGGGCTCCAAGCACTGCACGGTCCCTGCCTGACCATCTACTATGGCGCGAATAACTCAGAATGCTCTATCCCCTGCCAGTCTACAGCTTATCCTGCCTCTTATGCCCTACTCTATTGTGGCACATGCAGGTGGTAAATGGGGTCGTTAATTTACAAGGAAATTGAAATACAATGTACAATTGTATACAGAAAAATTAGTCAGTGTTTGGATAGGAATGTCGCCTGCATGGTGAATGGGTGCGCACTTCTACACTGAGTGCCCAACTACGAGTGAAAATGGCATCTGACGGACAAGTTACTTACCTTTGGTAACGCTCTTTCTGTCTAACTCTAGATTCCTCACCTTTTGAATATTCCCAGGTGTCAAACTGGATTTGGAATTTTTTAAGCAGTACCCCTGTTAACTGCTAAGTGGTGTTGTACGGCTCTGCACTGACATTGTTTTTTTTTTTTTTTTGTAAAACCTTTATTGAGTCAATCAGAGCAGTACAAGCGCAGGCCTACAACCACAGGGGCCGGCCGCAAACTCAGGAAATATAAACAGGAGCATTGCATATGTTCACGGCTCAAGGAGCTATCACGGTGTAATCATAATATGTGGTTGTAGGCTCCACAAAGCACCAGGAGAAAAGAGGTTTCATTTTTATAGTTTTGAAGAAGTAACTGTGGCCATATCATCGAAGGCATCACACTGCACGATAAACAAGAAGAGGCGGGAGGGGCATATCCCCCCCACGTAATCAGGAATCGGTGATGAGCAATACGGCATAGGACACACTACGCCCGCCGACGGCAGGCCAGGAGGAAGGTCAAACAATAGCAAGCAATATATCGAAAGCATCATCCAAAAAATCAAGCCTTCCGAAACCATAAAATAGCGGCAAGTGCAGATGCCCGACAGAGAGAAGGATGAAAGGAAAAGACACAGCCAACCCTACGAAGAGAGAAAAAGAGAAAGGGACCATAGAACAAAACAAACTAACATAACAAAACCCCCCCAACACCCGCCACCCTACATCACCGTAATGGCTATGGCTTATCCCACTAACAGCGTGCCTATCGCCCTGGAATTACCCTTAAGAAGGAAAGAAAGAATCCCGGTGTATAGACCCGAAATGTAGAAAAGAGAGGAAGGGGACCCATCGCCCAACTAAAATAAAGGAAGGGCCCAAGAGAGGGAAGAAAAAGGAAGAAAGGGACCATAGAACAAAACAAACTAAAATAACAACCCCCCCCCACACCCGCCACCCCACACCACTGTAATGGCTACGGCCTACCCAAATAACAGCGTGCCTATCGCCCAGGAATTGCCCCACAGAAAGAAGAGAAAAAGAATAGATTTATAAAAACTGGGGGAGGGCCCTCCGTTTGGGCTCCCAGCCCCCCCTTCCCGCAAAATACACTCCCCCCCAAGAAACATAATCCACAGCAGTAAACAGCCGAGTCAATCAGCAATGGGGAGAACCATCAACAGTTTGCACTAGAAGGCACAACAGAAGAATATGCGCCCCCCATCCCCACCAACCGCCCAATTGTCAACATTGTACGGGATACAGCTCATCCTTGGCCTGTCCTTACGAGTCCCCGAAGGCACAGCCGCCGATCGATTCCAGCATCCGCCAATACAAGGAAACAAAGAGACCAAGCAGGGCCGGAGAGCAACACGAGCATACAAGATGGACGTCGCTGGCCACCAGCAGAGTCTTCGGCCCAGACGGCCATCTTCCCCAAGGCAGTCCCAGGACCTGTATTCCACAGCAGGGATGCGAGGACAAAGACGGAGGGAACAGGCACGGGCACCAGCCGTCGCTGCGACAAAGCATAGGACGTAGGTAGCGGAGCAACGTACGGATCCGCTAACAGCTGTAGTGAAATGGGACCATCAGAATAGTCAAAAGCCACGGACAATTGTCCACATTTCAACGCATTGTCCATTAGCATCCACACTCCTCCGCGTACACGGGTGGGCACGGTACTCGCCTCGATGACAGTTCGGGGTCGATCTTCATGCGTCAAGAAGTCGTCCGAACGTGAGTGACCCAGTGCAAGCAGGACACCATCCAGCTTCCTCCCCAGCTCACAGGAACAGTGTTCCCAGGCAAATCGAAAGTCATCAATAGCAGCAAGTATGTCACCGCAGAGTAACAAAGCCCTGGTTGCACATACCACAGCGCCTCTTGATTGCACCCACTCCACCTCTTGCTGTACCCCGGGAGCCAGGATTACATTCTCCATCTCATCCAGGCAGCGTTCCGGCGTATCCATCGTAAATGGGGACTGGGAGGTAGTCAGAGGCGAGGGCAGCTCGATGCGACCACATTCCGGTCCGCAGGGACATGGAGGGCAGAACCCCAAGCAACGATCTCCTGCGGCGATCATCCGCGCTCCAGTTCAGCGTCAGCCGAAAACTCGGGAGTGGCCCGCGAAAACCGGGCCGAGTCTCAAACAGCGTCGGATCAGTTACCATCTGCGCTCCACATATATATTAAGTTCCCACCAGGTCATCGCTTAGGGGGTGCACCGCGGCCACTTCGCTTGTCAAGCAGGACGCTTGTGATAAGAATCCGATCGTTGGACCCTGCGCTCCTGTGGACCGACTCCGCCCCAGTGCAGATGGCCGCTGTTGTTGCATCAGCGCCTGGCCATGTTTAGGAGCAGATGCCCCGGCTCCAGAGTTTCACAGGGCCGCCGACTGCCATCGCAAATATCTCCGGTTATGGGGCCAGCAGGGGGCTCGGGAACACGCTGCCAGTTTCAGCGCTCATTACCAAACGCCAAATTAAAGTGCAAAAGCAGGATAATGACAGGAGAGTCGTGCGGGGCTCGGAGGGTCACGGAGCTGGGAGCCTACACGTCCGTCCGCATCGCCATCTTGGCTCCTCCCTGCACTGACATTGTTCTGCTTTCTGGAAGTGATGTGAGGAGTCGCATATAAGCCCTACCAATGCTTGCTGACATCAGGTGCTTTCTGGACCACCCGTTCTCTCAGATGTAGAGCCAAACAATAGATTGGTGTGAACCAGTGTGCAGATCTCTAGAATTTGGGACCTTTGAAGTTGGAACAGAGTGCAGTTCACAGACGGATAGGATGGGAGAGTCAGTGAGGAATCTGTATTTATAAAGAGAATCTACCAGAAAGAGCACTACGAAAGGTAAGTATCTTGTTCTTCTGATAGATATTTTTAACCACAGATTCCTCACCTTTTGAATAGATGCCAAAGCACTACCTCCCAGGTGGTGGCTCTGTGGACTGACTCAAACCAAAAAGTCCTGCAGGGCCAACGGGGCAAAGAGCCCTTCTCGCCAGACCCAGCTGTCCAGACAGTAGTGCTTCATTAACATGTGGAGCAATGCCCACGTAGCAGCTGGGCAAATATTCAGAACTGGCATGCTAACACAGTGGTAGCAGTCTTGGCACTAGTATAATGAGCCCACAAACCTCATAGGGGCTGTTTCTTGGCCAATTTATAGCAGATTTTAATGCAGAGGTCCTCGCTGTTCCATGGCTTCACTTAACTCCTGTATTTGCTGTGGCATTGCAGGTGGGCCCAGAAATTTGGGCTGGCTCAGAACAAGGGACGGAATGGGCTCCGAAACAGATCGGCTTGGGAATGAGACCAAGAGTCACGTTGATGCCCTTGAGCCAAGGTGAGAGGCAGGAAGGGGCCTAGTCTCAATTGGGCTTTTTATGTTTCTTACTCATATTACCCAAAGAATGTGATAAAGAATGGCCACAGAACGACTTTGAGAGCTGGACCTGGTCCAGGACCTTCAGTCCGACCTTGCCCAGTCACATGGGCTTGGCGATGTAGTATGGCTTGGCATTTCTGATTGGCCTAGGCGGTTCATCAAGTGGTAGTCACTGCAGGCTTGGAGTCGTGTAAACGTCTGCCCCAGATAACAAAGACAAACCTGACGGCGCTGTGTCAGACATTTGCTTGCAACAGTGCTTAAACCCTGTAGTTTTAAGGGGCAACTAGAAGATAACACCAAGAGTTTAACAGTGCCTTTCCCAATGACCCATTCTTTAGAAACGCTCAAAGCAATAAAATGAAGACATCATGTTATTTTCAGTTGAAAAGGGACCAACCTGTACTCAAAGGAGGTGGATTATTTCTTTACCCAGGCTTCAAACGTGTGCGTCAAATTCAGCAATCAAGTACATGTATCCACCCCTACCTGGTCTTCCCCAGCTAAATATGTGTGTGTGTCAACATTCTTCTCTGTATCACCCAAACCAAAGCACCATTGCTTCTGCACAACCTCACTGATCTCATACTCCTGTACTTTTTTTTAGCGCAGAAGCGTTTAGTGCATTTGAACAAACACATTAGTCTACTGAATTTAAGAAGAAAAGAAAAATACGATCTATCTGAACACCAAGTGATTTAACTGAAGCTATTAGTTATTTACTGATAGCAAACATTTCAATGCCAGAACCGCACAGTTGTGGGTATTACCATGGATCGTGCCACAGAACCAAATGTGTGAGGGAGAGGTGTGGCGCCGCGGCCAGGGCGACTGACGCTGGAATCTGGGGACCACGGTTCGATCCCCGGCTCCGGCGGCAGGTTAGCCCAGCACCATGTGACTCTGGGCAATAGCTCGCTTAATCTTCCCGACGGCCCCCAGCGCCTAGAGACCCCTACGGGTGATTGTGCGCTTTACAAATGTGGACTTTACTTTACTTTACAGAACCAAATGTGTACTCTCCTGGTTGAATTGCATTTTCGAAATTCAAAACCTTCCTAAAGAACCTGCTTTAACTATTCTGAGCCACCTTTAAACTGGCGGTCCTTCCACTCCATCAAACCCACGATTCCCCTACTCTATTTTCACTTAGCGGAAGTGCTGGATTTCTATTGTCAAAGCCTCTGCTGGCTCCACAGTTTGTAACTCCTGACCCTGCGGTCCATCCACCAGGGCAGCACTGGGTCACAGAGACAGCTGTCACGACCAAATGGTGGTTGGACAAGAGTCACTCATTTTACCCTGCCCGTGTGTGCCATGTGTTTCATGCCCAAAACAGGTAGGGGGAAAACTATTGCATCGGGCCATTTACTTAGTATCCAGAGAAAACAAAGCTATGGTTTAAGAGTTTGCCTTTTCTAAACAAAAGGTTTTCAGAGTGGATGATTTATAAATGGTGTCTGCTTGATAAACTTCACATCAGTAAAGGAAGCTATGGTGGCTCCCTTTACAGGTGAGATAGTCGCGTGGGGAGGGGGTGTCGGGTGAGGGAGGGGTTTGCGTGAGGAGGAGGGGGGTCATAATAAAAAAAAAAATTAAAATACCTACCTTTCCACCTGGTCCCGCATCCTTACTGCTCCTGCTTTCCTGCTCTCCTGCCTCCGACAGGAACAGGAAGCAGGCAGCCAGGCTCCCTCTCCTAAGCCAATCACAATTGGTCTGGAGCGCCCAAGGGGGCCGACCAAACAGTCTTTGAGCACTCAGGAGAGGGCAAACCACTCCTGCCCTGCCTTGCCCCGCCGTCCGCCTGCAAAGCAAACATAAAATGGTGATAACTAAAAGCTATTACCATTTTATGTTTTGGCTTCTCGCACTGAGGGAAAGCAGTGGGGCGACGCTCCTCCGCCATAGCGGAGGAGCTGCCCCAGTGTCAACTATTGCTTCATAGGCATCTTCATGGCAGGTATTTAAAGGAAGGCATCAAACTAGGACACATAAGCCAGCACTGATAACACTGAGACACCACAGCTGATGCCAAGTTGACAATATTTCCGACAAATCCTGCTGCTATGGGAGGGCCTTGATGGGTCCAGAGAGGGTGTCCATTTTCCATTCTTTTTTTTTAATCATAGAATAGGTTTGTCAGGATGATCTGGTTTCCCTCTTAAATCGAGTACATGCTTTATTTTATTGTTTTATACCTATAGAGCAGACTGAGTCATATGGGTTTCCCAGTTCTTCGAGTCTAAGGAATTAGACCGTTCTTCCTCAGAGACCCCTCGCCCTCTGGGGAGAAAAGTTATGTCTTGGTGCAAGCCAAGTGAATACCTTGCTCTCAAACCGCTGGTTTCAAGAGCAGATTGGGACAGGTGTCAGTGCTTAGTTTGTTTAAAAAAAAATATACATACGTTCCAGGACCCCACTGCAACTTGCACTACCCATTGCCCCAGCCAGTGATGCCAATGACAGTATCAACACAATTACAAAGCATCACACTCCTACAAGTGTGACATTCCAGATTATTTTAGGCCCCCAAAGCTATATGATTGGCTTGGGCGGCAGAAATTTGCGATTTTTAATGTATATTGAATTAATTTAAAACAGTTCTAGTGCTCATTTGTAAATTAGACAGACAGCGCCACCATGTGGCAGACTGTCCTAAGCGCCCGTGATGACAATTAAGCGCTGGTACAGGAAACCACCGGCTCAAATTACGCACTGAGAGGTGTTCAATTCCTGTATTGCATTGCATTGTAATTGCATTTATATAGCGCTTAGCACCCCTGACGAGGCGTCAAAGTGCTTCTGTGAGCAGACAAACCCCAAATAACACATGCAGTGATCTTAAGAGTACTTTGCAGGTATGCCCAATTCACCTGCTACAATGTTTAAATCCTAAAGTCCTTTTACAAAATGTGAAGAGAAAACAGCATAATACAATCACCAAATTGAAATGAAGCATGTCGCACCTGAAGTGCGAGCATTCTTAAGTTCTTGAATCAAGAGGAATGAGGTGCTAGTGGACAATCGGTTCGGAGGCTGTTATTTTCAAGTTATACGGAATATAGGGCCAGATGTATCAAGATCCACTTTTGCGATTCTCAAATAGCGATTTTTAAGGAATCGCTATTTGAGAATTGCAAAATGGTATGTATGTAGAAATTCGCTATTTTTTAGCGCTTTCTTAAAATTCCTTAATTGCGATTATCAAATTGCTTATCGCAATTAAGGAATAATTTCCCATTCATTTCTATGGGCCAGGAGGCCCATAGGAATGAATGTGAAATTATTCTCAATTTGCGATTCGCAATTTGCTAATCGCAAATTGAGAATAATTTCAAGGGTGCAGGGGTGTCCAAAGGACACCCTGTTGCACCCTTAAAATAAGCATGGGTGCACATGTAGTGCACATACATGTCCTAAGGGCATGTATGTGCCTCACATGGCACTTTGAAAAATGCAATAATGGGCATTTTTCAAGAAATTCGCAAATTACCACCAACTTGAAGTTGGTGGTAATTTGCGATTCCTTAGGGACAATTAGCAATTTTTTTTGCATCATAGATTGCATTTAAGGAATCGCAAATTTTGAGATTCCTTAAATGCAATCGCAAAATAAGGAATCGCAAATTTGCTGAAATTTGTACTGACATTTGCTACATACATACCATTTTGCTCAAATGAGTTAGCAAATTTCGGCGTTTGCGAACCCATTTGAGCTTCATACATCTGGCCCATGGTGCGTTTTTTTCCATACCCTGTAACTACCATTACCCCTGGGTGAGGTCTTTACCTGGAGTGGTAAATACGTTCAATTTCCCACTTTCAACTCGAAAATGAGGCATAGCATGTAGAACTGGAATTTAGCAACGAGGTTATAATCAGGGCCTCAGTTTAAGTAACTGCATGACTGCAGTTATAATGATAACTAGGACAGCCAAGGACAAAGTAAGGGAGTAGTGTCAGTTCCAGTAGACCAGAGTGGACCTTATGTTGAAGTGATTACATCAGGTGTGGTAGAACCTTTTCTTTTGGATACTGGTGCGACATATTCCAGTTCTATTATGCACTCTAAACTTCCTGGCGCACCTTTGTCTGGCTTGACCAATGTTTCCGTAGGATTTTCAGGCGCCCCAGTTCGTAATCCGGTTTCTAGTCCTTTGTCCCTTTCCATTGACCCTTGTGAATTGGAAGCTCCACTTATTCTAACGACTGGTTGTGGTGAGAATCTGTTGGGTTTGGACTTGCTGAAAAGATTGTATGCAACATTGCATTGCTCTCCTTCGGGAGTACAACTTACTCTTGGTAAGAAAGTGATTTCTCCACTGTATTTGTCTAAGGATTGTTTGCACTGGAATTACGTTCGCTTCCTGATACGCTTTGGGCTACAGGTTCAAATGATGTGGGTCTTTTGCAGATTCCACTGTATGTTGTCACCCTAAAGTCGAATGCTAAATTGCCTCGTATACCACAATACAAGATCTCGAGCGATGGTGAGAGAGCTCTTTTAGCGATTGTTTATGATCTGGTTGAGAAGGGTGTGGTTGAGGAGACGAGAGGAAATGTGTGCAATAACCCGGTTTTGCCTGTCCTTAAGCGTACTGATGCTTCTCAGCCACCTGTGTACCGGTTTGTGATTGACCTTCGAGAGGTAAACAAGATTGTGGTGCCACAGTTTCCTGTTGTCCCTGATATTACTGCTTTGTTGACTCTGATTCCTGCTTCGGCAGTCTGGTTTTCTGTTATTGACCTGAAGAATGCTTTCTTTAGCATTCCGATTGCTGAGGAGAGTAGGGATATTTTTGGCTTCTCATTAGGAGGCAGAAGCTTCCGGTTTAAGAGAGCTCCCCAAGGTTACTGTGAAAGTCCTTCAATCTATAGCCAAGCGTTGAAAACTCAACTTGATGGTTTTGTGTTACCAGTTGGTTCTACTCTTATTCAGTATGTCGATGACTTGTTGATTACTGCTGATGATGAAAAGATCTGTAAAGAGGCTACTCTTTCGTTGTTACGGTATTTGTCTGACCTTCATCATAAAGTGTCACCTTCAAAGTTATAATATTGCCGCCAAGAGGTAACCTACTTAGGTCATCTCTTGTCGAAGGAGGAACGGAGATTGACCCCAGAAAGAATTCAAGCGATTGCGCAAATGAGTGTGCCATCGACACAGAGAGAAGTTTGTGCTTTTTTGGGTATTACATCGTATTGTAGACAGTGGATCCCCAATTTTTCACTGCTAGCGCAACCTCTGTTAGCATTGACTCTGAAAGATACTGCGCATCCTCTTCCTTGGACTGATGAATGCCAGAATTTTTTTTCTGAATTACGTGATGCATTGTGTTTGGCTCCGGTGTTGGGTACTCCAGATTATAGTAAGCCTTTCATGTTGTATGTGCACGAGAGAGAAGGATGTGCATTGTCAGTGTTGACACAACCTTTTGGGGACAAGCAGCGTCCATGTGCGTATTTTTCAGCAACGTTAGACCCAGTTGCTAAAGCATTGCCGAGTTGTTTGAGAGCTACAGCGGCAGCTGCGGTTTCGATCCGACAGTCTGCTGGTTTGGTATTGGATAATACGTTGATTGTGATGGTCCCACATGCAGTGGATACCTTATTAAACAGGACTAAGACTCAGCACCTTACTAGTGCACGTCTTTCAGGTTACGAGTTGACACTGTTGGCTAGCCATGTTCACATTAAAAGATGTAATGTGTTGAATCCAGCTACGTTGTTGCCGATCTCTACAGAGACGGATGTTCAAGAACAGCATGATTGTTTTCTTCGTACAGAGGAAGAAACGAAAGCTAGGATTGATCTCAAGGATACTCCTCTTGAGAATGTTGATGGTACGCTGTGGGTTGATGGTTCGTGTTTTAAGCTTCCGAATGGTGAAACGACTGCAACGTATGCTATTACGGCTTTACGTACAGTTGTTGAGACAGAAAGCCTACCACAGAATTCTGCGCAAGCAGCAGAGTTGATTGCACTGACTAGAGCGTGTGTGTTGTCGGAAGGAAAGCGAGTGAATGTTTACACCGATAGTCAGTATGCGTTTGGTGTTGCTCATAGTTTTGGGCGTTTGTGGAGAGAATGAGGGTTCCTTACTTCACAAAAATTCAACATGGGCAGTTAGTGAATGAACTTTTGGAATCTCTCACTCTCCCAAAGCATTTGCAATTGTGAAGTGTAGTGCGCATAAGAAAGTTGTGGACGATGTTGGTCGAGGGAATGCGTTTGCGGATGAAGTTGCGAAGGAAACGGCAAAAGACATGATGAGTCGTATGTATGTTGCAGGCCCAGCAAGATGGGTTATGGCTGGTGGAATGTGTGAAGACACAATAGAAAGTGTGAAGATGATTCAGGCTGAAGCTACAGAGAAGGAAGTGAATGTTTGGAGAGAGACTACAGGTATGTTGGATTCTACAGGTTGTTGGATTGAGTTGTCGGAACACCAGAGATGGTTGTTGCCAGATGCGTATGTGCTCCCAGTGGTTACAATGGCTCATGGATTGGCTCATATTAGTTCAAAGGGAATATGCAAGTTGTTGGCCCCAGTTTGGTAGAATGCTGGAATTCCGAAATGTGCAGAGAACGTGGTGAAGCATTGCATGATTTGTTTGCAATATAATCCTGGTAAGGGAACTCCAACTCCAGCTGGACATTTTGCTCCTCCGACGTATCCATTTGAAGTGATACAGTTGGATTACATTCACATGGAGAGTTGTAATAATTTGAAGTATGTCCTTGTGGTTGTTTGCGCCTTTTCCAGATGGATAGAGGCTTACCCCCTAAAGGATAATACTGCCTTGTCCACAGCTAAGGTCTTGTTGAAAGAGTATTTCCCTAGATATGGATTGCCGAGAATTGTATGGTCGGACAATGGGAGTGAATTTGTGGGTCAAATCATGAAGAAAGTGTGTGCTGGATTGGGAATCAATCAGAAGTTCCATGCAGTGAATCACACCCAGTCTGCTGGACTTGTTGAATGCTACAATGGTACCCTTAAGCTGAAATTAGCTAAGGTACAAGCGAGCACTGGTCTTACATGGCCGGATGCTTTGCCGTTGGCTCTTTTGTCAACTAGGACGACTGTGCATTCTCGAGTGGGACTTAGTCCGTATGAAATTGTGCTTGGTCGTCCAGCGAATGTTTGGAGTGTGCCTCGTCCGAGAGAATACAGCAGTATTGAGTACCCTATGTTGGTGGATTACTTACATGACTTGACTGCTAAATTACGTTTTCTCCACCAACAGGTCTATGACAGTTTGCCGACAGCTACTACAGATCCAGGCCACGTACTTGAACCTGGACAGTACGTCTTTGTCAAAAATTTCCAGCGTACCAAAAATCTGCAACCGAGATGGACCGGTCCTTACCTGATTTTGCTTGTCACTAGAACCGCTGTTAGAGTAGCAGGCAAAAAGAACTGGGTGCATGTCACCCATTGTAAAAAAGTTCCTTCGCCTTTACCAAAAGATCAGTGGGTGAGGGATGGTATAGCAGATTCAGAATGTGAATGGGTCCCTAGATTTGTTCCGTTTAGTGATGCTCATTTGACATGGACTCGGTCCGAATGCGAGGATGATGATGTTCTGCAAGCTGCTGTGCCTCCTCATCTGAAGATTGACACTACGAATCCAGAACTTTTGTTCAAAGATCCTACGGTGCCTGATAAAGAACGCTATGATTTGAGACCAAGAAAGACTGTACATATGGACAAATAAAAATTATTTTTTTTAGATATTGAATTTACACTTTGGCAGATCAAGAAACTTTTTTGCTTTTTCCTTTTTCGAGTCACCATCCGGACTCCGCTGCAGGGTCACGGTAGGAAGTTCTTAAGGGGTGAACCCCGTAGTGACACAAGGTCTGTGGTCCAGGGTCGTTAGTGTGATCTTGGCGCACACTTAAGTGAAGAAGGTAACGACCGTGAGCAGCACGTTAGAGGATGGAGTTTTTTGGCTCTGACCAGAGTGTTAGGAAAGTGGATTCTAAAGTCCGAATATCTATATTGGTTCGTAGAAAATGTTTTTTAATAATGTGTGTTCTAATGCTCTTGAATATTACGTTAGCTTGTGTGGGTTTGATTTTTTATGTCAAACAACAGTCGCTTACATCTACTTCCCAACCTACTCTTTCTTTTTCTACTGTTTCTCCACATGAGTTTCATATTTTGCCTGAACATGAACAAACACGTAGATCAGAATTTGTGAACAATTCGTTTATACAATTGTTGCATCAGCATCAGCTAGTCATAAATACCACGAATTGTTGGGTGTGGGGTCTATGCCACATACGACAGATAAGGGAATGCCATATTTGGTTTTGCCTTTTTCACCTAATGGGTCAGTTTGGGCACTCCAATCGATGTTTATCTATGCGAATGATGCCTCTCCAGTGCGTTCTGTTAAAGACAATGTGAGCAATAGTGCTTTGATGAAGATCAATACAAAATGGTCAGGCGATTTAGTCGATGTCTCTTAAGTAATTTTGCCCGGCGTTAAACGCCTCTAATACCTTATAAAGATTATCAAATAAAGAGGCAGGCGCTGCAGACAGGAAGACAGGAAACACGTTTTATTCCAACGGAGCAGAACACATCAGATTGGACAACAAGGTATCGTCTCGAGGTGCTCTCTAACAGCCTCTCTGAGACCTAGCCTTTTATACACTGGTTTACGACATGTGACCGTTCTTTATTACAATAAAGACATTGTGAAGTAGCGAAAGATGACATCCCCGGTACCCCCCCCCCCCCCCCCCCCCCAGTTCCGGCTCATTCCAACACGTGGCTACAGTAGAGGTCCTCACCCCCCATACAATAAGAGGAGGCTATCACGCAGCTGAGTGTTCCGCCGATTCCTTTGGAATGTGTGCGCCTGATCGAATCTCAAGGGGTGGGGAGGTCATGATCAATAGTAGCTCCTTTGAAAAGGGTCGAGTGCATACAGTAGTGGGCAATAAACTGTATCCTCAGGCCAAGGGATGACCAGCGGTTCGTACTGACAATCGGGCTCAGAGGAAGGGGTCATCAAAGGAGGGGTATTCATGGAAGCAAAGGAGGTGTTGGTCAGGCGCGGGGTGTGATTTCCAGAGACAGAGTCATGTGGAAGGGGAGGTCATGACTTGTGCATGTGAGAGCGGGGGCAGCCAGGGTGCATGGGGGATGCTTGCAGGGTCAGGGAAGTGTGCTGATGATCGATCGTGAACAGGGAGACCATGGTACCTAAAATGGCTATCGTGTATGTTCATACGTGGGTCTGAGGAATGGACAAGATGGCGCAGATGATGTTCAGTTCACGAACTAAAATTCCACAGTCCTCCCTTTTAACATGTCTCGCCAGTTTGTCAATTCGGATCTATCCCCATAAGACCACGTATTTCTATCTCATAGAGGGGACTCATGTGTTCAGTTCTGAAGTCCAAAGTCTTAGGGCACATACAGTTAGAAATGAGTGAACACAAAGGTGGCAGACATTGAATACCTAAGCAGCACCCACACAGTACCACGACTGGTATCAGTATATATGTAAACAACCTCCATCCCCAGTCCTTCAAAGTGTCCCAAAACCAGCTTCCAAGCGACCATCCTTCTTGCTCTTGGTGAACCTCTGAGGATAGTCTGTGGAGGTGTTCAATTGCTTTGTAGACTGAAGGCGAGTTATCTGGCACGTAGGTGCAACAGCTGGAGCCGATGATGCGGCATGCTCCTCCACGGTCGGCCAGAATCACATCTAGAACAAGGCGGTTTTGGAGAGCCACCAGGCGGACTGCCTGAAGCTCAGCCGTGTTGTTAGCGAGGATGTCAGCCGTGATGTTAATGGTTGTTTCTACTGCCTGAGTCAGGTGTCGGATAGCGCGGCTGTTTGCCATTGGTCCCCACAGAGGAACAAGTCCCTTCGCTGCATCCAGGAACTGTGCTCCAGTGGAGTCGGCTTGTCCAACGTCTCCGGCGCGCTTTTGCCGGTGATGGTAGGCTGAGGCCACATACGTGGGAGGAAGAATGAAGGCGATGTAGCACGTGCCCCTCCAACCTTTCGGGAGCCAGGTGTAAGCTTTGGTGCCACAAACAAAGTACATATTCGGAGAAGCAACAAAGGAAGGGGGATCAACTGAGACCAAGGTTCTGGTGATGCGGCAGGAACTGTGACCCACCAGCTGCGTTCCCTGGCCTTCGAGACACACGAGTCCTGTGACATTGATGACAGACAGGGCCACGGTCAGGGTGGCAGCCGTTTGCTTCCGCAGGTGGGAGAAGGTGGGTCTGGCTGGATTGTGGAGCACTTGCATTTCGACTCTTTCTTTGGCAGGGATGTTCATAAGGAAGGCGGAACCTGAGGCCATAGGACAAACGGGGGCAGACGTTCCTCCTGTTTTGTTCAGCCAGAACCCATAGTAGAAGTGTGACACTGTCTGACCAGAAGCGGCGTTGTCCTTGTGGCTCTCCTGCAAGAGGATCAACCAGGCGAGGCAGGAGCCGTGAACTGAGAAAGGAGAAGGGATGAAAGGTATGGAGTGTTCAGTGGCATGCGGGAGCAACCCGCAGATCCAGCAGTTCGTGGCATTAGTAGCAAGGTTGTGCTGGTGCAACAGTTGCACGAAGGAATTGTTCCAGAACTCCTTACGCCTTTCTCGGAGCTGAGGCGAAAGGGAGATCAGGTGATGTTCTTTCATCGTGGTTGGTTGTACAGTGGCCAGCAATATCTGGTGAGCGGGTGTGTTGTCCTCCAAGATCCAGAAGGAAGTCATGAGGAGGAGGCAAAAGAGGAAGACAATGAAGAAGGCGATTGTCTTTGATTTGTGCAAATTGTCAGTCTTTGGGTTCCTGTAGTGGGTATTTCCTGTTGCTTTCATCATCTTCTTATCTGGCGCTTCCATCCTCTTCTTATCTGGCGCTTCCATCATCTTCGAGGTGCTCGGTAGTGGGCAGAACCACAGACTTTGTTTAGCTTCTCTCCGGGTGACCCTTGGTTGTTTTAGGCCACCGTTCTGAGATTTTAACTTAGTCCGTGGTCTACTTAGCCGAAGCTCCCCCCTTTCGACGCAGGAAATACCCTTCCCGGGATGGCACAGTGGGATCAGAGAATTTTGCAAGTTCAAGTGCCTCGGTATCAGGATAGCAGTTCAGTGATGGCCGATCTTTGTTCAGGAGCTCTTCTTGGGTGTCGACGTTTTCTGTCGTGGCCAGGGTCGAGGAGACTTTCTTGCAATGGTGGGCGTGCAGCCAGTGCCTTTTTCCCTCCACTCGAAGAGCCGTCCGAGTGGTGATCAGTACTTGCCAGGGGCCCGTCCACCGGGGTTCCAGATTCTTCGTCCGTTGGAAGTTCCGGACTAGAACATAATCTCCCGGTTGGATATCGTGACCAGGGCCCCTGGAAGCATCGGGGATGGCCTGCTGCACCTGTTGATGAATGACAGACAACGTTTTAGTTAATTTGCACAAATAATCTGACAGCAGGACGTCAGGGACGTCGTGAATGGAGGTTGGCTTGGGGGCAGTCCAGAAGTTCATTGGTCGCCCAAACACCACCTCGTAGGGGGTCAAGTGGTGCTTAGTGGGAGTGGAGCGCATCGATAGCAATGCCAGTGGGAGGGCATCTGGCCACTTGAGTCCTGTGGTGGCCACTATTTTTGACAGTTTCAGTTTCAGTGTAGCATTGTGTCGCTCAACTAGGCCAGCGGATTGGGGATGGAAGACCGCATGGAACCTTTGCTTTACCCCCAGCCCCTTCAAGATTAGTTGGATAACTTCAGCTATGAAGTGGGGGCCATTGTCGCTCCATAAAATTCGACAAAGGCCGTAGCGAGGGAAAAACTCTTTCAGTAGTACTTTGGCAGTAGTCATGGCAGTGTTATCACGGGTTGGATAGGCTTCCACCCATTTGCTGAAGGCGCATACAATGACTAGTACATACTTCAAGCCTTGGCATCTCTCCAGCTGGATGTAATCCATCTGAAGGACTTCAAAGGGGTGGTCGGGGGTCCCAAACCCTCCCGGGGTACCACAGTTCCTTTTCCGGGGTTGTGTTGTAGGCAGATAAGGCACTGCTGGACCAGGCGTTTGGCTGAGTCGGGGATTTTGTTGTTGTGCCAGACTTTGGAAATGAGTTCAATCATGGGGGCAGAACCTATGTGTGCAGGGGAGTGTGCCATAGTCAGTATGGGGATCAAGTATGAGTCAGGCAGCAACCACTTGTTTGTGTCTTTTGTCCGCCAGCAGCCTTCGTCGTCCTTTAAACCCACCCGTGCCCACTCAGTCAGTTCGTGAGGTGCGCTGGCCGACTGGATGTCCCTAATCGTTTCCCTAGCGTCAGTCCATTTTTCTGCTTGTGACCTGGTCACATACATGTGTGTCGTCGTCCTATTCTCAGCTGTGGTTCGGGCAGTGATGTCGGCCAGTGCGTTTCCCTGTCCAACTAAGTCCGTCACCTTCTTGTGTGCCTGGCATTTGATCACTGCTAATCGTTCGGGGAGGAGAACTGCTTCAATCAGGGCGGAGACTAGATCTCCGTGGAGAATGGGTGTGCCGTGGGACGTCAGGAATCCCCTTTCCCTCCACAAGAGCCCAAAATGTTGAACCACCCCGAAGGCATACTGGCTGTCCGTGTAAATGTTCGCTGTGGTTCCTGCTGCTATGATACATGCTCGTGTGAGGGCAATTAGCTCTGCCGCCTGTGCGGATCGTTGTGTGATGCGGGCGGTTTCAACTACTGTTCGGGCTGTCGTCACCGCATAGGCAGCTGAGGTGGTGCCGTCTGGGAGTTTGATACAAGAACCGTCTACCCATAGTTCTCCATCAGGGTCTGTAAAAGCAGTGTCTCGGAGGTCAATTCTACTCCTGGTCTGTTCGTCCGTGAGGGTCACACAGTCGTGTATAGGGGGCACATCGGGGTCATTTTCAGGCAAGGGCAACAGTGTAGCAGGATTCAAAGTCGTGCATCTCTTAAGAGTGATATGGGGTGCAAGTAGAGTCAATTCGTATCCCGTCAGTCGTGCACTAGTCAGGTGTTGAGTCTTGGTCTGGTTCAAAAGGGTGTCAACTGCGTGGGGTACTAACACCGTGAGAGAGTTTGAAAGTACAATTCCCTCACTCTGACGGATAGAGACAGCAGCGGCGGCTACTGCTCGAAGGCAGGCAGGTAAAGCTCTGGCGACTGGGTCAAGAGTGGAAGAGAAATAGGCACAAGGGCGTTGTTTGGAGCCGATGGGCTGAGTTAGAACAGACAATGCACATCCCTCCCTTTCGTGAGTGAAGAGAGAGAAGGGCTTGGAGTAATCTGGTGTTCCTAGGACGGGTGCCGAGCAAAGGGCATCCCGCAACTCCTTAAAGGACGCTTGGCATTCGGGGGTCCAAGGGAGTGGGAAGGGAACATCTTTGGCCAACAGGGAAAGTAGGGGCTTTATAATGAGACTGAAATTAGGTAACCATTGTCGGCAAAAAGAGGTAAGGCCCACCAATGAACGGACTTGCTTCTGTGTTTTTGGGATGGGGGTGTCTAGGATGGTTTGGATTCGGTCGGGTGTAAGTTTCCTCCCTTCTTTGGACAGGAGATGGCCTAGGTATGTCACTTGAGGTTGACAGAACTGCAGTTTCTTTTTGGAGACTTTGTGGCCATTCTCCGCAAGAAAGTGCAAGAGTTGGATTGTGGCTGTGATTGCAAGAGGAGTGGTGTCGGCCGCCAAAAGGATATCGTCGACATATTGGATCAACACCACTCCATCTGGTAGCTGGACGGCGTCCAACTGTCTTTTGAGGGCCTGGCTGTAGATGCTGGGACTTTCAGTGTAGCCCTGGGGAGCTCTACAAAATCGATACGAACGGTTTTGTATGGTGAAGCCGAAGAGATAACGGCTGTCTGGATGGATGGGGATAGAGAAAAATGCATTCTTGAGATCAATAACGGTGAAGGTGGTGGCAGTGGACGGGATGAGGGTCAGAATGGTGGTGATGTCTGAGACTACGGGGTACTGTGGCACTACCACTTTGTTGACTTCTCGCAGGTCGATGATGAAGCGGTACGCTTTCTCATCTCCCTCACCTTGCTTCTTAACAATGGGTAGAATAGGGCTGTTGCAGACATTACTAACCACTTCCTCTACCACTCCTGCATCTACCAGGGACTGGATAATCGCTACCAATGCCTTCTCGCCTTTGGGCGATATCCGGTACTGTGGGAGTTTCGGGAGTATGGCGTCTGGTCGAACAGTTATGTGCACAGGATCGATCATCATTCGTCCCACATCCGAGTCGTTGCTGGCCCACAGGTACAGGGGTAGGGTGTCAAGCAAGGTTAGGTCAGCATCAGTGATAGAGTACATATGTCGTGCAGGGCAGGATCTGGACATGCTTGGGTTGTCGTACAGGATGACTCGAACTCCATCTGGGGAACACCTAATAGTAGCTCGGAAATGTTTTAGTAAGTCAATACCCATAATGGCGTCAGGGGAGTTGGAGGAGAGCAGAAATGTTGTGTCCGTGGGGTTGTTTCCTAGGTCAAAGGAGATAGGTACAGACAGGGGATTAGTGGAGGGCGTTCCATCGAAACCTATCGATGTAATGTGTGAGCCAGACAAGGGTGCCCTTGGAATCAGTCGCTTTGATAATACACTACGTGTCGCTCCAGTGTCTACCAAAAATGGAGACTTTGTACCCAGGACCTTAGCGGTGACGTAAGGACCTTGCTGGTCAACACAGAGCTCGACTGGATCCCTCCCTCGCCCTTGGCAGTCCTATGCAAAGTCGTGAGCATTGTCGCAGCCGGACTGTTGGCACTGATTCTGTCGGGGGCGGTCAAATGTGTTCGGTCTGTCAGGTTGGTTGATGTCGGTGTCGTGGGTGTGCCCTCGTCCCTGCCCTCTTGTCCTGGGGCCATTTGCCATGTCCCTTGCCTCGTTATTCTTAATCGTTTCTCGGAGGACCGGGCATTGAGACTTCCAGTGGCCAAATCCTTTGCAAAACGCACACTGGTTCTCATCGAGGTCTGTTCGTGGAGCGCCGGGTGTGGGTGTGCGGTCTCTAGGGGGTGGATTTCTAGGGGCATTCGACCGGTAGTTTCTCCTATACTGCTCCCTTCCTCGAGTCACTCCCTGTAATTGAGCAATCATCACTCGTTCTTTTAAGTCCTTTTTCTTTCTCTCAGTCGCCCTCTCGTTCTCGTTCTTTTGGTGTTCGTAATACTGAGCCATCTGAAGGATAGCTGCAGGTTTGGAGGCCCCCCAACTACTCTCGCTTGTCTGTAACTTCTGGGAGACCTCTTGTAATAGCCCCTTTACGTAGTTTTGCACGAATAGGTGTTGTCCGGTTGCGGTGGTCATGTCTTGGCCACTGTAGTCGGAGAACACTGTCTCAAATCGGGAGAAATATTCTGATACGTCTTCCTGGGGTTTCTGACGGAAAGCCGTGACTATCGACCAGTCTACCTTTCTCTCTGGGATCAATGTCTTTAACTTCTGCACTATTTTGTCCGGGAGTTCCAGTATGTCTTTTACAGGTTTCTTACCGGGCTCTCGCTGCCTATCTAGTTCACCGAGTTGATTCCAAGTATGTCCAAACAGATCCGTGTGGTTGGCCTTCCGGATTTGCTTCCACACGTCAGCCGGCAGACATAACCCAAAAAACAAATCAATGTCCGCTAGAGTCATTATGGTTGAGCCCAAGGCTGTACTTAGTTCGGTATAAAATGCTGTCGGGTTCTTTCTTAAATCGGGCAGGGTTTGCCTAAAGGTTAAAATATCTTGTCGATCCCATGGTTGATAAACCCAGTTGTACACAACCCTCCCTTTTGCATCTGCGTGGTTAATATCGTCGTTTGTTCCCTGACCTCTTGGGGGAACCCAGTAGGGGGCGGCTTCTCTGATAGGCATCATAGTGTTGGCTACTTCTAATGGGGGCTCAGCCGTTTCAGAGACTGTGATCTTAACCTCTGGTTTCTGTTCAGTGAGGTGGCGGAAGACCTCAAGCGTTTGCATGAAGAGGTCCGTCACGTCATGCTCAGTCCCATCTCCAACATCGATCTTTCTATATAGAGCCGTCAGCTTAGCAGGACCCTTAGTTTGATACCTATCCTCATATGCGTTCAGGGTGTGGAAGCTGAACCGTAAAATGAAATGCCGTTTGTGGCTACCGGCATGTGAATTGTACATATCCATCGCATATTCTTCGCTCTC
The DNA here is from genome assembly GCF_964261635.1 of Lissotriton helveticus. NCBI lineage: Eukaryota > Metazoa > Chordata > Amphibia > Caudata > Salamandridae > Lissotriton > Lissotriton helveticus. The sequence continues at coordinate 340,570,041 of NC_136065.1, forward strand.
TTTCCGTTCTACCAGTGTCTTTGCTATCTTATCAATCCCATCCCGCTCATCTTTGCTCAACCTATTTGGTCTTGCCGTTAGCTGCTTGCTAGTCTCGAGTTCATCTGATGTTGTTACCGATGTGGCCGGTGCCAAGGCCGTAAGGGCCGGGGCACTAGCGCTAGGGTCACCCTCGCCCGCACTCAGAACTGGTAGGTGCTGTGCCAGTGGCTGGCAGGGGGCATAAGGAGGGGGCATGTAGATGATCGGAGGACCTAGCAGTAACTCGTCGTTTGCCCGTTGTTTGGAGGGCATCTCTGGGTAGAGCGTAGAGGGGGTCCTAACAGGGCATTGGCCTGTCGACCCTGATTCTTGCGTTTGTCTAACTTCCTCTCTCCTTTTTATCTCTTCATCTAGTTCCTTCGCTGCCAGGTGGGCTGCCTTTCGTAATTCTTTCCCTATTTTTGTTTCTTCTCTTTTCCTTCGTTGCTCTGCTTCTTTGCGCCACATGCCGATACTATCGAGCATAGTGGGTGTTGTCTTATTTATTCTAACAGCTGCTTCTAGCGCTTTTATTTTATGATCATCAAAGGAACCTATCAGTGGCCACTGACTTTTGGGGTCCCTTTTCGTATATTTATGCCATAACTTACTATAAGCTATAGCGACTAGTCCTTGTTTAGTGAACATGTCCTTATTAGGGGTGCCTTCCAATGGAGCTGGATGGTTCATCTCTAATAAGCGGTCCGGGCTGATCCAACTACTGACCAATGGGGAGAAGATAGGCATGACGGGTTACAACGGGGACAAAAGTCTGCACTACCTATCCTTCACTACTTCGCGAAGACTTAGACAGAATTTTTCTATTCTACAGTATTCGCAAATAGGGAATACCCAAAGAGAGAACCAATATCGAACAATTAATGTTCGTTCAATCAAACAATCAGTGGCGAGAAAGAAATAGGCACGACGGGTTACAACGGGGGCAAAAGCCTGCGTTACCTATTCTTCACTATCTGCAAAGGAGGACAGAATACTTTTTACCCTTCCCCGTTTGTAGACAGAGAATTCTCGAGAAAAACAATCCTCGAACAAACAATGTTCGGGCAAACAATCAATCAGTGGGGGAGAAAAGATAGGCACGACGGATTACAACGGGGGCAAAAACCTGCGTTACCTACCCTTCGCTGCATGCAAAGGAAGAGAGAATACTTTTATCCCTCTCAGTTTGCAGACAGAGAATCTCCAAGAGAACCAACAATTCGGAGAGTAATACTAGTATTTTCAATCAAATATTTCTTAGTTTGTCGTGTTACACGACCTTACCCGGACCGTATGGACAGTTTCTCGTCTTCCGCTTCCAGCGCCCGATCGTCCTCCACTCTCTGTTACTACCGTGGCACTCCTGATGGTTCCCAGTCAGGACCGAAGATCACTCGGGGAGAGGTCTGCTCGGAACCAGTGAAGTTCAGATGATCGGCTGTCAGACAAGGGTCTATCGGACAGGAGCTCTTCCGATCGTTGCAGTCGTTCACTCTATCGTTGGGACCTCTCCCACCGGATCCACGTGTCGCTGATGGGCCCCACGTTGGGCGCCAATTGACGAAGATCAATACAAAATGGTCAGGCAATTTAGTCGATGTCTCTTAAGTAATTTTGCCCCGCGTTAAACGCCTCTAATACCTTATAAAGATTATCAAATAAAGAGGCAGGCGCTGGAGACAGGAAGACAGGAAACACGTTTTATTCCGACGGAGCAGAACACATCAGATCGGACAACAAGGTATCGTCTCGAGGTGCTCTCTAACAGCCTCTCTGAGACCTAGCCTTTTATACACTGGTTTACGACATGTGACCGTTCTTTATTACAATAAAGACATTGTGAAGTAGCGAAAGATGACATCCCCGGTACCCCCCCCCCCCCAGTTCCGGCTCATTCCAACACGTGGCTACAGTAGAGGTCCTCACCCCCCATACAATAAGAGGAGGCTATCACGCAGCTGAGTGTTCCGCCGATTCCTTTGGAATGTGTGCGCCTGATCGAATCTCAAGGGGTGGGGAGGTCATGATCAATAGTAGCTCCTTTGAAAAGGGTCGAGTGCATACAGTAGTGGGCAATAAACTGTATCCTCAGGCCAAGGGATGACCAGCGGTTCGTACAGACAATCGGGCTCAGAGGAAGGGGTCATCAAAGGAGGGGTATTCATGGAAGCAAAGGAGGTGTTGGTCAGGCGCGGGGTGTGATTTCCAGAGACAGAGTCATGTGGAAGGGGAGGTCATGACTTGTGCATGTGAGAGCGGGGGCAGCCAGGGTGCATGGGGGATGCTTGCAGGGTCAGGGAAGTGTGCTGATGATCGATCGTGAACAGGGAGACCATGGTACCTAAAATGGCTATCGTGTATGTTCATACGTGGGTCTGAGGAATGGACAAGATGGCGCAGATGATGTTCAGTTCACGAACTAAAATTCCACAGCTTTGATACGGGGAATAGTCGATATGATTAGAGATATTGACGCGTATAATGCTATCTCCAAAGATGAGGTACGAGCGTATGTTGGTTGGAATAGAACAACATATAGTGTTAGTTTGACTGAGAAAGAGAGACAGCAAAGGTCTCCTCCGATTTGGATTGTACCCCACCGTGGTCATCTTTGCTTGCAAGGTAATGGTCAGAATCCGTGAGCTCAGCTTGGTAAGAGTGTGTGTGTTCACACATACATCTATACGACCCAGAAATCTCCTCCGTTCGTGCCAGCCAAAGGCACGTATTTTGTTTGTTACGATAGAGCATATACATGGTTGCCTTCTGATTTTTCGGGCACATGTTATGTAGCGTTTTTGCTTCCCCCTACAAACACAGCTATTTTTAACTACCATAAGACAAGATATGGTAGAGGTATTATCGATGCGAAAGATACTGTCGCACAAGAAGTTGGAGACTTCTTTAAGGGTTTGCTGCCCTTTTGGGGTCCTATGGCTAATAGTAGGAATATTCGTCAGCTTACGAGAGTGGTTGAGGCCACTATAAATGAGACTGCAGGTGCCCTTAGTAATATTACAGCTGAGCTTCAAGTGGATCGCCTTATGACATTACAGAACCGTTTGGTTTTGGATATTATACTGGCAGATAGAGGTAGGGTATGTAAATTGATCGGATCTAGTTGCTGTGTTTTCATACCAGATAATGCCCCAACGGTATACCAAGCTATCCAGAAGTTGCATAAGTCTGCTGAATCTATACATGTAGACGAAGGTAACTGGTCGTTAATGGGATGGTTTTGGGAATTGCTGTCCAAATGGGGATGGAAGATTCTGATGTTCCTTGGTATGGCTTTAGCGATTCTTTTCTCGTGTTGCTTATGCATCCAATGTGGTCCCGCCATTTGTGGCTTTTGTGCTACGTTCTGTGTGTGACGACCCATTTCGAGAGAAGCGAGAGAGAATAAGATGATGTTACAGCAACACCTTGATGATCTGATGAGAATAGATATAGACCTGATTCAGATTGACGTGAGTTTAGGTCATTGCCTACGTAATGGCAAAAGGAGGGTCTGAGGTTCCGTGGTTTTTGGAACCGGACTCCATTTTGTTTCACGTTGTTCGAGACGCCATTTTGTCTTGCCCTCACGTAGGCCATAGGGATAAACGAACGAACAAAGTTGCATGGGCCTCGTTGTCCATGTAAAGTTTAACGTGGGCCTTTTCGACTTACGAGTGAACTGTAAGATGCTGACCCCTTTCACCTGAAACTGACCCTTGTATGAAACCAGTTTCTTTAGTTGAGCTTGTCTATAATTACGATCATTGTTCAGGATATAGTTAGCCCTTTACTTTCTTGCACATATCTTATCCTACTCTACATCTGAATTGCTCTTTTCTTTATGTCTTTTCATTACATGGGTAGTGCTTTCAATTATGGGTTTGTCTGGCTTTTGGTAATCGAATTTGGGACAGTCCTAATAATTAAGTTGTGGGTTGGTACAATGTAAAGTGAGCTTTTTGGAATGTGGTAATGTATAGAAATGTGTTTCTATTGGTCAGAATTTGCCGCAATGGGTGTGCATTTGTAATGGGTTGAAACTGTGCATAAAAGAAGATGTCTTGCTCTACTAAAATTGAGCAGGTTCCTGAGTTGTACACCGTGTTGTATTGCTTGGTTCACTGTTACTAGCTGCAGCTAATAAATTTGATCTCTGACGCCACCTAGAAGTATTCCGTGTCTCTGTTTGCCAGGACAGGTGGAACTCGAAGACATCGGGCGTGTCCCTGACGCCGCCGGTTCTGATTGACCCGGTTCTTCACTGGTAGAGTCATGATCTAGCCACAGATTCCTTACCTTTGAATTTCCTAGGCGTCAGACTGGAGCCAGAATATTTTCTTCAAGCAATACCCCTGCACACTGGTAGGTGGCGACAGTGGGCTCTGTGTGGCGTCGTCGTCTGTGCCAGAAGTGCTGCCCGCGTCACCTATATGGGCGCCACCTCAGCACACTGACGTCAGTTACTTTTCACGACTTTCCAGGCCAGAAGCACAGGGATGAAGTGTACTGACACTTTTGTGCCTGAAAAGTAGGGCCCTGAAAGGGATCAGCCCTGACCCTAGAAACCTGTCCTTAGTGCGGGGAGGATGGGTGGGTCAGTGAGGAATCTGCAGGTAGATCATGTTTCTTCTAGATAAGGCATTACTGAAGGTAAGTAACATGCTCAACTGATAGACATCTAGCCGCAGATTTCTTACCTTTGAATAGATACCAAAGCAATACCATCCCTGCAGAAGGGACTGTGGGCAAGTTCAGACTAGAAAATCCTGCAGTACTGAACAGTCGAAATGGCTGTCCCTGCAGACTTGACTGTCTAGGCAGTAATGTATGGTAAACATGTGCTGGGATGCCCATTTTTCTGCCTTGCAAATGTCCACCACTGGGACCCAATGTGCGAATGCAGTGGAAGCAGCCTTAGCTTTGGTGGAATGAGCCCTTAAGCCTTCAGGAGGCTGGTTCATACGCAGAGCGTAACAAATCTTTATGCAGAGGATTACCCATTGCGACATGCTCCTCTTCTGCACTGCCTGACCCTTCTTCGCTCCAATGTACCCCATGAAGAGTTGGTCATCCACCCGGAACTCTTTTGTGTGGTCAAGGTAGAACGCCAATGTTCTTTTTGGGTCTAAACGGTGGAGTTACTTCTTTTATTTAGAGGGATGCAGAGAAGCGTAGAAAGTGGGCAAGGTGACAGATTGTCCCACATGGAAAGGTCTAACCACTTTAGGGAGGGAAGAGGCCCTAGTGCGAAGCACCAACCTGTCAGGATATATTGTCAAGACGGGAGGCTTGGATGATAAAGCCTGCAGCTCACTCACCCTTCTGGCAGAGGTAATTGCAACTAAAAAGGCTTTTTCCATGGTGAGCAGCTGAACAGGACAATTATACAAGGGCTTGAAAGGAGCACTCATGAGGAAGGTGAGAATCAAATTAAGGCCCCATTGAGGCATAATGAAAGGGGCAGGTGGAAACATGTGTACAAAGCCTTTCAGGAATCTATGTACAATGGGTGATTTAAATAAGGAGGGTTGGTCTAGCAGGAAGGCAGGCAAAGCAGAAAAATACCCTTTCAGGGTGCCCAGAGCAGAGCCCTGCTAGGCAAGGGTAAAAATAAAAAGCAACATATCAGAATGGGAAACAGACAGAGGGTTAATAGACTTTGATGTACAATATGATACAAATTTGTTCCATCGGCAGCTGTATACCGTCTGGGTCGAGTGCCGCCTGGCTGCCAAGATAACACTGCAGACTTTAGGAGGAAGGTTGAAAGCTGTCAACTATCACCACTCAATCTTCACGCAAGAAGGCGTAGAGTTGACAGGTTCAGGCGGACGACCCTCAGCCGCTGTTGCGACAGAAGATCCTCCTGAAGGGGCACCCCGATCGGAGGATCGGTGCTCATTTGCAGAAGCTCAGGATAACAGACTCTCTGTGCCTAGTACAGAGCCACAAGGATGACTTGGGCCCCGTGGTTCTTGACATTTTGGAAAAATCTAGGCAAGAATGGCATGGGCAGAAGGGCGTACAGGAGGCCTAAGCTCCACTCAAGATGAAAAGTGTTTCAGAGCAAGAGCCGTCTAGGAAACTCCAGCGCCCAAAACTGGGGGCATTGCACATTGTATGAAACCCACCTCTGTATATCGTGCATCACAATGGGATACACTGTGCAGGAAAGTCTGAGAGACCATTATTGGTTTAGAGAGCCAAAAGTAGATAATATTAACGCTCTATTTTGTGGTCGCCTGGGCGAGCAGTTAAGCATATCAGAGGGTAGTGCTAAGCATCTGTTGTACTTACAGAGGCAATAAATAGAACACACACTCAAGAATAAAGTTGAGACTGAGAGAAAAATAGCAAGTCTTTTAATACATATTTTGAAAAAAGAACTTCAGTTACAGGTAACAATGTGCTGCTGCTGACGCGCTTGCAGAGCGCCAGGGGCCCACAAAACCGGCCAGGAACTCCCGCAGCGCGGGCGGCGCCGAGCTAAGCCCGGGCCAAGGGCGGGCCCGTCTGAGCCCGTCTGAGACTGTCGAGGCTGGGCTGGGCCAGCGCTCTTGGTTTTTTATTTCCCTTCATGTAGAGACATCGCCAAGGCTACAAAGAAAGACTATCAAGGGCCACCCTCTGGGTAAGGCCTAACTGAATTTTTTTCTGTGGACTAGATTGATTAAGTGTTTGTGCGGCACCCTTTTAAATCTTAACTATATCATCCTTGTGTATATGGTTCATTTCATTCGCTTTTTAGCAAATTTTGATTTCTATTTTAATAATGTCAAGGCGAAAGGGAAGTAAAACTGCTGTTGAGCATGCAAGTGCAACCCTCAATACTTACCTTGTGAGAGCTGTGAGTGTGATTAACGATGAAATAGTTAGAGCGGAGCGGCGACTTTCGCTGGATTTAGGTAGCTCAACAGCATCGCCCCTAATACCCCTGCCAGAACCCCATGTTGACAGTAGGGAGATTAGTAGCCCAGATGCTATGTTATGTATTGGCCTAGCCCAATCACCACCAATACTGGCTGTTACCACTAATGTAACAACCCAAAGGTCGCCTGCCCCCAGAGCTAGAAGGGGATGCAAGAAAACCCAAATTAAACAGGGTCCAATTAACATTGGCAAGAGCGCCAAACCCTATCTGCAGCCGTACCTGGGAAAGATGATCAATTGGGTAACATTAGCACTGTGGTTTTAAATGACGCGCAGGTGGAGCGATTAATTAATATTTTTGTTGCCAAAATTGAAGAGTATATCAAACCCCTGACCGAAAAATTAGACAATCTGACTAGTGAGGTCACAAGGTTAGGTGAAGAGATATCTCTTCAAAATGAACTATTAAAAACTCAAGTGAAAGTCACGGAAGAATGTAGGGCTAGTATTGTCATTGAGGAAACATCTAAACCCGAGGTCCAATGCAGTAGTGGGAGGGTTAAGGCAACTACAGTGGAGCCGAATAGACAAACCACAAGTAGCGAGAAGAGCCAGGTAGCACCAGAACTCAGGGGGACAAAGACAACCTATGAAGTCAAGCACAGTAATACCATAAATTTACCACCTGATTGTGCCCCGTATGTGGCTGTTTTAACGAACGTTCCACCCCTGAGTCAAAATATGATTCCAAATCAGTTAGAGACCCACGAATCACTTAAAAACAAAACGGTATCCTGGCTTAACCGTCAATGTGGGTTCCCGGTGACTCACTCAAATGAGATCCTTACCATGAGAAGGGTCAATTGGATTGGAAAGTCTAATAAAAGTATCAAGGGTGATTGTATCATCATTAACTTTAAAAACCCCCACTTTACCATAACCTCCCTGATAAGAGCAACATCGCTACCATATACTGAACAAGGTATTACAGTACGCCCAATTGGCTATTTTTATAGCCACTTAATGCACCAAACTAATGATAGAGTAAACAGAGATTTTTTTCTTTCCAGCAGATCCCCTGATATACACTCAACTTTTAAGGTACCCATATCTAACCGGTTTCAAGCCCTGAGTACTCTAGATGTAAATGATTGACATAATCAGGACCGCCCTATAATGGAAGTGGCGGTTTCCCCCAGACTCGATGAAAAAGAGGGGGAAAATTAGATGATCTGGGGACCACGTATGTGGACAAACCTAGTAACGCCACAGATTCAAGGGGTGACTATATAACTGAGCAAAGGGCGGGGGATGACCAGCCAGGAGATCCAATTCGAGAACAGATTTTCATCCCTGGCAACAAAGGGATATCCATTGTTAGTTGGAATATTGCCGGACTGGCCTCAAAAGGGGAGACGCTGGGTTGGTTGGACTTTATTAAATCACATGATATCATTTGTTTTCAAGAAACTTGGTGCAAGGACTTGGTTAGTTATGATGGTTTTGTCTCTTACATTTTACCAGCGCAGGGCTCGGTGTCTGGAAGAGCATAGGGAGGCCTTTTGATATTGGTCTCCATTAATCATTCCATAACTGTGGAATGGTATTTGAATGTTGGGGTCCATTCACAGATTCTTTGGTTGCACGAGAAGCAAGTCTGTAACGTTCTTTTAATCAATTATTATAATAACATATTCAACAACACGCGGCATGGAGTTGTGAAGGATCTAGAGGCCGCTATAGAAAAATTGATTGCAGGGGAGAATGTCATTTTTGATTTTATTTGGGTGGGTGATTTTAACATTTCAACTTGCACTATGTCTACCCATGGGGTATGTGGGGTTAAAAGTAATTCAGGAGTGGATGATTTGCACTTCCCACACAACATTTATGGTGAGTCACTAAATAAAATTATGGCGGATCATGACTTGGAACTTTTGGCATATGTTAATGATGAGCGTGGTCATACAAACCCTACCTATATGGAAAGGAACACCAATTCTATCATTGATCATGTAGTTGTATCATCTAATATTACATCACTTTGTATGGCCCCAAGGATTGAAGAAACCTTACTGAGTGACCACAATTGTATTATTCTAGTAACTATTATCTGGGATGGCAGGTCTGTCCCCATCACGTGAATTGTGGAGAATATTGAACCACACAGACCCAATGGGATGAGATTAAGATAGAAGGGAGAAAAATCTGAGGCGGTATTAAAATCCATTGTTAAAGGGTGCATTGTGGAAATTAACGACATCCTGAATACTGATAAGGACTCAGAATGTATTTTAAGGAATTTTAAATGCTTAAACAAAGGTATAGACACAACATTTACTAGGTTTGGTAAGGGGAAACCCACTTATAGTAAGGGGTGGTTTGACCACACCTGTACTGCACTGCTTACCGAATTAAAGCAGGCTTTAGTGACCCGGCCAAGGGACAAGAAATTGGTAATCCAACTAAGATCTGATTACAATTTAGCTCTTAAGCGTAGGAAGGGAGAGCTACAACAGGAGGCCTGGGAAAAATTGACACAGGCAGCGGAAATGTCTAACTGTGCTCTATTTTGGGCAACGGTTAATTCCCCTTTCCTAAAAGATGATTCGATCTCAGAGCTTACGTCCAATGTTACCAGTGAGGCTTGGGTAACCCATTTTTCTACCATATTTAAATCTGACTGCCCCTATGGTGCTAATTATAGATCTTGGCCCATAGTGCCTCTAGATTTTACAGTAGCAGAGGTTGAACAAGGTATTAGTGCCAGTAAGGGGGGGAAGGCCCCGGGGCGGACGGGGTTCCTATAGATGTCTATAAAGCTGCTCCGATGCTGTGGAGTCCCCTGTTAACCATTGTATTGAATGCAGCTGTGAGCAGCGGTGTCCCATTGACTTGTGGGAAATCCATTATAATGCCGATCCATAAGAAGGGAGACAGGTCGGACGCTAAAAATTACCGCCCTATCTCCCTATTAGACTCCTCTGTTAAAATCATGAGTAGGATACTGCTGGTAAGGCTGGAAGAATGGGCAGAGGCTAATGGGATATTGGCCAGTACCCAGTATGGCTTTAGGAAAGGGCGTGGAACACTAGATCAGTGTTTAAACTTAGATCTGCTTATTGGGAAATATACCCAGGCTAAACAGGGCTCTCTGTATCTCTGCTTTGCAGACCTAAGTAGTGCCTTCGACCTGGTGGACCACTCCACCCTCTGGACGAGGCTGCTAGAGCTTGGGGCCCCAGAAGGAATAATTTTCTTTTTAGCACGGTTGTATGAAAATCTCCAAACCAGTGTTCGATTTGGGGTAAGAGGGGAGTGTACCCCTAAATTTAAAGTTAGGAGCGGCATTAGACAAGGCTGCGTCCTTGCCCCCCTGCTTTTCACACTTTTTATAAACAAGGTAGATGCAGTTTTAAAAACTATAAGTGCAGATGCTCCCCAGGTAAATGAGCTTGACGTGCCGGTATTGTTATATGCGGACGATGCCGTATTACTGTCTAGGACCCCCATCGGCCTTCAGCGTTTAATAGATCGTTTTTCTGTTTTCATCAAGGACAGGAAACTTCTTATCAACAAGACTAAAACCCACACTATGATTTGTGGGGTAGGCCGTAAGAGGTCCCACACCTTCTTTATTGATGGCGAGAGAGTGCTACAAGTTGATACATTTTGTTATTTAGGAATCACCTTCGCCAGAGATCGAACATGGTCGCACAAAATCACCTATGTTCATGCAAAGATGGCCAAAAGTGCCCATGGGGTTTTTAGATTTGCGGCAAAGATAGGCGACAGACGCATCAGGGACATGATGCAGATCTATCAATCCAGATGTGTGTCTATCGCCTTATACGGGGCTGGGGTGTGGGGATACTGTTCCGATGGCTGTCTGCAAATTGAGGAAAATATTTTCCTCAAAAAAACTATTGTGTCTACCAACCTCAGCCCCAACTAATTTAACCCACAGAGAATTAGGCATTAATTATTTGTCAGATTTGATATCCCTAAGGCCGCTAATGATCTGGCGCTCTATCTGGCAAAAGGAGGAGACAGCCCTCAATAGACTTGTAATTAATGACTGTCTTACATTGGATAACCATCTTAGGATCCCTTGGTTGAAATATATAGTACACAGTTTTCAGGAAATCTTTGATTTAAACATTTCGGCTGATCCGTATGCTGCTGTAGCAATCCCAAAAACTGAGATGAAGATCATATTTATGTCCTACAGAGCTAAGACGCGGGTGATCAGAAATGTTTTACTGTCTACCTGTATGTTTTATAATAAATACATAGAAAGCGAAGGGTTCCAATTATACCTAAGTCAGGTGACAAGACCTTCACACAGATTTGCCCTTATCAGGCTTAGGCTCCGGCTGGTACATCACTTGGTGGCTTTTCCACATCTTAAAAAGCACCCGGCTGGCCCTTGCCCCTGTGATGGTCAATCCAAACAAAGCACATTGCACTTTCTTCTCCTATGTAATCTTTATATGAATTTACGTATTGTCTACCTAAAACCGATGTTTATAAAATATGGAGTCTGCTCTGTAAATGATGTAATGAAATTGATTTTTAATATGCAAAATTCAGATATTTGCTTTTTTACTGCCACCTTTTTATATAAATCAATTCATGCCAGAAAAAGTATGATGTTTTAATCTATGTGTGTCTTACTGATTATCCCTGCAACGTTGTCCATATGTATATGTTTTTGTGCTTTTATGGTCATTTTTTATATGTACCGAATAAAGCTTTATGAAATGAAATGAATGTAATACATTTCAGCAATAAGCAAGGTAAGTACAAGCAATAAACAGTTGTGCACAATTACGCGCAATGTTATCTTATGGAGAAAAACAAACAATGCAATAAATCACAGTGCAGTAGGATTTAGGGGCTCACCTTCTAGGATTTGAATGTTCAGGATTAAAAATCACCTTCTAGAATTCAAATGTTAGGGAGGCAGGGTCCAAAGTTCTACCAGCTGTTTCTGGGAGCGTCCCGGATTCGGCCGGAAGCAGGGTCCTGCGAGAGTATGAAGGGGGCCAGCTGAAAACAGGCTGCACAGGGGGACTTGTAGGCACGTCTGAGGACATTCAAACAACTATAGAGGTTGTAAGCACCTGAGGACCATGGGAGCACAAAGATTTTGGAGACTACCTAGCCAGTGCAGCTGTGTGCAGAGCAAACAGGTGATCCAAGCTCTGGTGTGCAAAGTGCACCTTGTGGTCAGGGGCAAACACCTCAGAGGGGCTGGTGCAGGATGGCTGGGCCACTCAGCGAGTAGGTCTCAGGGCTGCTGACGTCCCTTGATGGGTGCTTGTTCCTTAGGCCGTTGGAGTCCGGCTTGGACTCTTGTAGTGGGTCCTATGTTGCGTGGCATCCAGTACCCTGGGGCCAAACTCTGTGAGGAGGCAGAGTTGATCCACCAGAGTTTCTATGCCTTGTCCCATGCAGCTGTGGCATCATCAGAGTTGGGGACCTGCAAGTTGAGAGTTCGGTCTCTGCAGTTTCAGTGCCTGCAATGCACGGGAGTAGCTCCTTTACTCCAAGGGAGTTCTTAAGCAATTTGGCGAAGTGCTGGAGGGCCGCTGGGGTTTGTAGAGGTCTCTCAGCAGCAGGATAAGATAGTGTTCCGCGATTGTCGAGTGTTTGGGCAGCAGGCAGGGTTTTGTGCCAAAATAGAGTCCAGGTTCTCTGTTCTCTGGGTCAGCCGCTCTCATTTGTCCTTGGTCTTCTTGTGTCAGTCGAAATTGAAGTTCAAGGCTCAGGAGTGCCACCTAAATATTACGTTATGGGGCAATATCCAAGAATTGACATGGATATTTCAGGGGCATATCTGCTCATACAGGTATGTCCTCTGAGGAGATATAATGCACCCTGCCTTAGGGTTAAGGCATGTTAGAGGGATGTCTTAACTATATCCCATGCACTGTTTGTAGCCATGGCAAACAGGGATGTGTGCCACGTTGACTCTTCGGTTTTGTCTGCACCAAAGCATGCAGTCTGCAATGGCAGCATGCATGGCCTAGGTGAGGGGACCCTAGGGTGGCACAATGTTTGCTGCTACCCTTGGGGTCCGTCTGCAGTGCCAATGCCCTAGGAACCAGGGGTACCATTTACTAGGAACTTATAAGGGGTACTGAAGTGGTGCCAATTGAGAAACAAAAGATTCAGTTTAGGAAGAAGCTCTGGCACAGGTGACCTGGTTGGCTGGGACCCTGTGCCCTTCCAGTTGAAATCACATAATTTTCCAGGCAAAAGGTGGGGGCTAACCATCTCCAAAAGAGGCACTTTCCTACCTGACCCACCCCAATAGAAAGAGGATGAAACTGATCTCCCCCTAGAAAGTCTTCATTGCCTAAGTGGAAGAACCTGGAAAGGCTTTCTGCATTGGCATGAGAAATTCCAAGTCTGTGTTCCACTTCAAAGTCCATTCCCTTTAGGGATATGGACCACCTTAGCAGTTTGGGATTTTCGTCTTTCATTTGCATTAACCATCAGCTTCTTCAAGGACCAAACCACAGCAAAGGCTTCCCTCTCAATGGCACTCCAATGCTGTTCCCTAGAGGAGAAGCCTGCCGATGATGAAAGCCACTGGCTGGTCGTGAACTTGGTCATTTATTTGGGTTAGGACCGCTCCTATCCCATGTTCAGATGCATCAGTCTGCCATTAATTGCTTGGCATAATCTGGAGCTTCCAGAACAAGTGCAGAGCACATTGCTTCCTTCAGAGTGTCAAAAGCGTTTTTTACAGCTCACTATCCAGTTCACCTTTTGGGCATTCTTTTGGAGGTCAGTTATGTGAGAGGTGCAATTATGGTGCCATAAAACCTCCTACAGTACCCAGTCAAGCCAAGGAAGGCCCGACTTGAGTCTGGGTTATTGGAGCCACTCAGTCCATAATGGTCTGGATCATGGGATGTTTGGATTGAACTTGGCCTCCACCAACAAACTGGCTAAAGTATACAACCGGCCTCCACCAACAAGCTGGCCCTAGTATACAACCAGCCTCCACCAACAAGCTGGCCCAAGTATACAACCAGCCTCCACCAACAAGCTGGCCAAGTATACAATCGGCCTCCACCATCAAGCTGGCCCAAGTATACAACCGGCCTCCACCAACAAGCTGGCCCAAGTATACAACCTTCCCCCCTACCCTATCTGGCACTTGCTTGCCTTGATGGTTAGGCTTGCATTCCTCAAAGCCTCCACTACTTTTTCAAGGTGGATCGAATGATCCTGCCAGGTGGAGCTAAAGACCGCAATATCATCCAGATATGCTGCACTAAAGGATTCCAATCCAGCAAGGACTTTATTCACCAACCTTTGAAAAGTGGCAGGTGCATTTTTCAAACCAAAGAGCATCACAGTGAACTGATAATGATTATATGGTGGTGAAAATGCAGATATTTAGTTTACTCCTGGAGTAAGGCCTATCAGCCCGTACCCTGATGTGAGATCAAAAGTACTCATATACTGGGCTGCTCCCAACCTGTCAATTAGTTCATTTGCCTATAGGATTTGGTGGGCATTGGTTTTGGTCACAGCATTGAGGCCCTTATGGTCCATACAGAACATCATCTCTTTTTTACCACCCTGGGTGTGAGGCTTGGGGACTAAAACAACTGGGCTGGCCCAAGAACTGTCAGATGGCTCTATGACTCCCTATTCCAGCATCTTGCTTCTTCAGCTTTGATGCTCTCTTTCACATGATCAGATTGCCTGTATATTTTATTCTTGACAGGAAGGCTTTCACAAGTGTCCACATCATGGATACACCAGCTAATCTGACCAGGTGTCAAAGAGAAGAGCTCAGGAAACTGATGTAAGACTTGCCTGCAATCAGTCTGCTGGTGGGCAGTGAGGTTGTCTGACATAACCACTCCTTCCACTGACCCATCTTTTGGATTGTTGGACAGGAGGTCAGGGAGAGGTTCACTCTCTGCTTCCTGATTCTCATCTGTAACCGTCAGCATGGTCACCTCTACCCTGCAGTGGTAGAGTTTAAGGTGGTTTACATGGATGACCCTGTTCACTGACAATATCCAAAAATTAACATGGACATTGCAGAGGCATATCTGCCCATGCAGATATGTCCACTCAAGAGATATCGTGCAACCTGCCTTAGGGCTAAGGTCTAATAGAGGGGGTATCTTACCTATATATCTCCTGCAGTGTTTGTCCATTTTTATGGACTGCCAGTGATGGACGTTGTAGGAGGCTGGCTCAATATATGGTGTACACCTATGGTGAGGAACCGTGCACTGAGTCCAGGCAAACCTTAATGATAGTGTTGAGGTCCCTAATAACCAAAGCTCTCAAGAGGCAGCTGTGGAGAGCAGATAAGGCTTATTCAGGAGGGTGTAAAGGGGGTGCATTTACTACACAGTCATTCGGTGAAGCTTTCACAAAAGAAAGAACCACACAGGTATCTATAACAATTCTATAAGGTTTATTATACACAACACTAGGAACTACTTGGCATTCTCTCCTCCCCAGAGATATCAAATACACACAAGAAATACTCCAAAAACAGGTAAATAGCATAGGAAAACACCTGATCCCCTATGGGGGATGAAGGGGGGGGGAAACCATGTCCTAAAACAATGGGATGTGAGATGAGTACCCAAAGGAGAATGATACCCAAGGATGCAGAAGCCCAGGAGAAGCACAGAACCACCAAAGGTATGTAGCTAGGGACCCCTAGGTACCCGGGTGCACAGTGGTTACATGATTTCAACATGTTTGACACCAAACATGACCAGGTTCGGAGTAGCTATTATGTAGTTGTACATTTCGACTTGTCAGTGTCCACTACAGACTTTAAAATGGCTGCCTGGCACTCACAAAGCCCAGAGAAAGGAGTCTAGGGTCTGTAGGGGTACCCCTGCTCATATAGGGGTACCCTCACACTTAGAACCTTGCACCCTGCCCTTGGACTGAACGGCCTACCTTAGGGGTGACTTATAATTTTAAAGTGCAGTGACCAGGATATAAGGAAAACACATTTTATCTAAAGTGAAAGGTGCATGCACCATTTCACACAAACTGCGATAGTAGCTCTGAAGACACAGTTTACATGGACTCCCAGAGGTGGCATAATACATGCTGCAGCCTATGGGAGAGCCTTGGTGTGCCAATGCCCTGGGTACCTTATTACCATATACTAGGGACTTACAGGGGTACACCAGTAGGCCAATTGTGAGGTGTACAAAGTATTTAGCAGGAAATTTAGAGGAGCGAGCACTACCCCTGGGGTCCTGGTTAGCAGGATCCCAGTGAACAACAGTCAAAATACACTGACACCAGGCAAAAGGTGGGGGTATCTATGCCAGAAAGATCCTACTTTCCTACAAAGATCATGGAGGATCCTGTCACGAACTGGGTGCCCATGATCTAAAAGGGTAAGATTAGTAAGGTTTGGAGGCTGCAGCAAACTTGGGGTGGTGGCTGGACCAGACGAACAAGTTACTTACCTTTGGTAACAATATATCTGTAAGAAACATAGGTTAGTTATAGATTCCTTACCTTAGAATTACCCCCAGGTGTCAGACTGGATTGGGAAAGTTTTTCGTCAGCAGTACCCCTGCGCGTCGGAAAGTGGCGTCGGTCGACTCCGCGTCTGTCATCGGCATTGTGGTTGCCGGGATGACGTCGCGGTAGCTACATAGACGCCGCCCTCGCCTGCTGACATCAGTTCTGTACACGACTCTCCATGCCAGAAGCGCAGAGCCATGCAAGACACTGACCACTGGAGCACAAAACTAGGGCCCTGAAAGAATGTCCTTAACCATAGAAGTCAGCGTGCAGAACGGGGAGGATGTGTGGGGTGGTAAGGAAACTATAACTAACTTATGTTTCTTGCAGATATATCGTTACCAAAGGTGAGTAACTTGTTCATCTGAAAGAAACAGTTAGTTATAGATTCCTTATCTTAGAATAGATACCCCAGCAATACCAACCCCGGAGGTGGGTCTGCGAACCAAGTTCACTCCAGGAAGTCCTGGAGAACAGAACGCCCAAAGAAGCCGTCTCTCTAGACTTGGCTGTCCAGGCAGAAGTGTGCAGCGAGGCCCACGTAGCTGCCTGACATATGTCATTTAAGGGGACTCCTCGTCCCAAAGCAGAAGTAGCTGCTGTCACCCTGGTGGAATTGGCGTGCAGCCCCACTTGAGGCTCCTTCTTAGTCAAAGAAAAGCAGACTTTGATGCACAGAACATCCCGCCTAGAGATGGTGCATTTGTGCACGGCCTGACCTTTCTTAGCCCCCACGAAACCAACAAAGAGCTGGTCGTCCACCCGAAATTGTTTTGTGTGATCCAAGTAGAAGGAAAGCGCACGCTTTGGATCCAGATGGTGGAGCCTCTCTTCCTCTTTCGAAAGATGCAGAGGTGGAAAGAAGGTGGGCAAAGTGATGGTTTGGCCAATGTGGAAAGAAGTAAACAACTTGGGAAGAAAGGAAGGTCTATTTCTAAGGACGACCTTGTCCGGATGAACAGCCAGAAAGGGAGGCTTAGAAGACAGAGCTTGTAGCTCACTCACCCTGTACGCAAAGGTGATAGCCACCAGAAAAACAGTTTTCAAAGTGAGAAGACGTAGAGGACAGTTATGTAGTGGTTCAAAGGGAGCGCACATAAGATATGTCAGAACCAACTTCAAGTCCTACTTGGGCATTACGAAGGGAACAGAAGAAAAAAGATGAGTAATGCCCTTAAGAAATCTATATACAATACATGACTTGAAAAGAGAAGGCTGATCAAGGAGCCTGAGAAAGGCTGAAATGGCTGAGAGGTAGCTCTTAAGAGTGCCCAGAGCAGAGCCCTGCTGGCCCAAAGAAAGGAGGAACAAGAGAACCTCAGAAAGAGGGGCAGAAAGGGGATACACAGCCTTTGCTGTACACCATGCCACAAACTTATTCCATCTGCAGGCATATACCGTCTTAGTGAAGGGATGCTTGGCTGCCAAGATTACATCACAGACTTTGGGAGGCAGGTCAAGCGACGTCAACTGCTGCCGCTAAATCTCCACGCAATGAGGTGGAGGCTGGGCAGGTTTGGGTAGAGGACCGTCCCCTGCTGCTGCGACAGAAGATCCTCCTGAAGAGGAAGTCTGATCAGAGGTTCGAGGGCTATGTTGTGCAGCTCGGGATACCTGACTCTTCGTGCCCAATCCGGAGCCACGAGAATGACTTGGCCCCGGTAGCACTTGATCTTCTTCAGCACTGTGGGCAAGGTGGTATAGGTGGAAAGGAGTATAGAAGACTGTAACTCCAATCGCGACGGAAAGAGTCATCTAGCGAGTGCCACCTTGGAAATTCCAACGCACAGAATTGCTGACATTGGGCATTCTCTTCGGTGTCGAATAGATCTAACCAAGGCTCTCCCCACATCTGAAAGAGACCTTGCACCACCTCCGAGGGAAGATGCCATTCGTGATCCATCATGCACATGCGGCTGAGTTCGTCCACTCTGGCGTTCAGTGAACCAGCCAGGTGTTGAACCACCAGGGATATGCCCTGATGTTCCAGCCATGTCCAGAGGCGGAAGGCTTTCCTGACATAGGTTCCACGACCCCACCCTGCCTTTTTTGTTGCAGTACCACATGTTGGTTGTGTTGTCCGTGAACACCTGCATTACTTTTGCCCGGACAGAGGGAAGGAAGGCTTTGAGTGCAAGACGGATCGCCCAAATCTCCAGAAGGTTGAGGAGGAGCCCGGACCCCGCCAGAGACCGAGGCCTCTGATCTCCGCCTCCCCCATGTGGCCGCCTCATCCCAGAAGGGATGCGTCTGTCACCACTGTGTGTTCTGGTTGAGGAAGGAAGAGGGATCTGCCGTTGATCCATTCCTGGTTTGTGAGCCACCACTGGAATTGTCGTGCAGTGCCCTCCGAGATCTGGATGCAATCGGACAGATTTCCCTGATGCTGCGCCCACTGAAACTTCAGGTCCCACTGAAGAGCCCGCATATGCCACCTGGCAGGATCGACCAGCAGCATGCAGGAGGCCATGAGGCTCAGCAGCCTCAGGGTCATCCTGACCGAAACCCGGGATAGAGGCTGAAAGATTGAAATCACAGCCCGAATATTTCGGACTTGCTGTTCAGGAGGATAAACCCGAAACTGCGTCGTGTCCAGAACCGCTACGATGAAGAGGAGCTTCTGAGAGGGGGTCAGGTGTGACTTCGGCATGTTGATGGAGAACCCCAGCGAATGCAGGAGATCGGACGTAGTCGGGAGGTGGGATACAACAGCTTGGGGCGAGCCC
Organism: Lissotriton helveticus; assembly: GCF_964261635.1. Lineage (NCBI taxonomy): Eukaryota > Metazoa > Chordata > Amphibia > Caudata > Salamandridae > Lissotriton > Lissotriton helveticus. Next base: position 340,589,201 of record NC_136065.1, read on the forward strand.
GCCTTCAACAGCCAGTCGTCGAGATAGGGGAAGACTGGAACCCATGATCTGCGTAGATGAGCTGCGACCACCGGCATCACTTTCGTGAACATCTGGGGGCTGCTGGTAAGTCCAAAGGGGAGCAGGGTAAACTGAAAGTGCTCGTTGCCTACCGTGAACCGCAGGTAACGCCGGTAGGCCGGCAGGACGGGGATGTGAAAGTAAGCGTCCTGCAAGTCCAACGCAACCATCCAGTCTCCAAGGTCTAGGGCAGACAAGAACTGAGCGAGCGTCAACATCTTGAACTTCTCCTTCTGAAGGAAGTGGTTGACTTTCCTGAGATCCAAGATAGGACACAGACCTTTGTCCTTCTTGGGAACTAGAAAGTAGTGGGAATAGCAACCACAACCTACTTCTGGGGCAGGAACGTGCTCGATAGCACCCTTGGCAAAGAGTGCCGAAACTTCCTGTTGGAGAAGGTGGTCCTCCGACATACGATAGTGCTGAGTTGGCATGAAGGGAGGGATAGTCTCGAAGGGGAGGGGGTAGCCCCTTCGGACTATTTGCAAAACCTACCTGCCTGATGTGATGGTGCGCCAGTGGGGGAAGAGATGTTGGATCCTGCCACCCACTGGTGTTTGGTGGGCAGTAAAGGTCAGACTAGGAAGGTTGGGTCTGAACAGCCTGAGCCGGCCTGTGTCCCTGGGCAGGACGTAGTGGGGTACCCCTTCGGTAGCCACAAAAGGGGCAAAAGGCAGACTGCGGCGGCGGGTGGTTGAAAGGCCCAAGTACCGTACCATAGCCCGAGAGTCCTTAAAGCGCTCCAACTTGTTGTCTGCCTTGTTGCCGAAAAGGCGACGCCATTCAAAGGCATGTCCATAAGTGTGGATTGGACATCCCCGGAAAAAACAGTCAAACGCAACCAGGCTTAGCGGCGAAGGGCTACTGACATTAAAATCATCCTGCCTAGTGTGTAGGCGGTATCCCGCCCACAGCGGATGGTAAACTTTGCTCCCATCTGCAACTGCAGGAGAGAGTATGGTCCGGATCTCCACCGGGCACTGAGGCAGTACCTGCGCTACCGTATTCCACACAGAGTGGGTGTAACAGCCCAACAGACATGCAGTGTGTACCGACCGCAGTCATTAGCATGGCGGATGAAAAAATTTTCTTCCCAAGGTGGTCCAGCTTTTTGGATTCCCTTTCAGGTGGTGGGGGAGGGAAGGCGCCCTTGGAAGTAGAGGATTGAACCAACAAGCTCTCAGGGGTGGGCGGTGGCGTGGGCAATCATCCTGTCGGCAGGAGCCCCTGTGTTGCTCCTGGACCATGTGCCCAAAAAGATGTCCATAAGGGCTTCATTAAATGGCAGCAGGGGCTCCGAAGAGCTCGCTGCCGGCTGAAGCACCTCTGTCAGGAGGTTAGTCCTGACTGCCACCGTAAGAAGCTTGAGGTTGAGAGCCTCGCCCCCCCTATGCAACACCACTGCGTATGACGTTCCCTTCTCCGTAGCCATGATAGGAGGAGATAACATGCCTAGGTCTCGGAAAGTATCCAGACCACTGGCCTCACCCAACTTCACGTGCTTTTTAAAGCAGGGGCTACTCTAGTGAGAAACAAAGATCGGAATCGAGAAGGGTTCCTAAACTGCATTTGGCCATAAGATATGAGTTTGACTTGTGTTTTTGTATATAGAGTGTGACAATAAGATGACGTTGCCATGAACAAAAGGAGTGAATGAGTGCCTGGGGACATGGGGCAGCCAAGAGGCCCAAGGACTTGGCACCAGCGTCGAGTCTGCCTTGTCTCCGAAGAAATGGGTGCCATCAAAGGGCATGTGCATGAGAGAAGCATGGACATCCCATGAAAAGCCAGATGTTCTCAGCCAGGTATGGCGTCTGAGGGCCACCATCGACGGACGTCTCTCCCATCTGTAACTACTTGAGAGAGAATGGCCTGGGCCTCTTCCAGGAACTGTGGCAGCACTTGTGCAACTGTTTCCCAGAGCATGTGGACATAACGGCCCAATAAGCATGTGGTGTTCACTGACCGCAATGCAAGGCTGGCAGAAGAAAAAATGTTCATCCCCAAGCTGTCCGGCCCCTTGGATTCCCTGTCTGGGGCAGCGGCAGGGAATGCGCCATGGGAGGTAGAGGCTTGGACCACCAAGGACTCCGGGTAGGGTATTGGGTGAAGAAATTTTGGTCCCCTGGGGCGAGTCGGTGGTGGGGGACAATCGTCCTATTCACAAGAGCCCCTGTGCTGGGGTTGGAACAGCCCCCAGAAATCCGTCGGTGAGGGCTTCGCTAAACGGGAGTTGGGGTTCAGAGGAGGAGACTCCCGGTTGCAACAACTTCATCAAGATTGTAGTCTTGATTGCCACCAAGGGTAACTAAGTTCATACTGGCATTATGATGGGTCCAATGACTCCTCCCATTCCTCCCCTTAGGATGCAGGGGTTCTGTCAGCACCAGAACTGATGTTGGTTGACGCTGCTTCGGCTCTGTATTGTCAGGGATGAAAATGGCGTTGGCGCTGCCGGTGGGTGCCGCCGGAAGCATAAGCATCGGGATGGTCACATGACACAACCGGCACCAGTCTGGATCCATGACCGGGTCCATGGAGGCCCATTGGAGCCGAGGCCAGAGCAGCAGGCGCTGAACCAGATGCAGCCAGCAGAGCCCAAATGTGTGTCGGAGGGGTCGGGCTGCTCAAAAATGAACTCTTTGATTTGAGCTCTGGTCACGGCAGGAAACCTTGGGAAGTGCAGAGTCAGCCCAACCACAGGTTCTGAGAAACCAGGCCTTGAACGCCGGTGATCCTCTGTTGAGTCAGCACGCTTTGATTTCTTGTATTTTTTGTGTCTTTTACCTGAGTGCCCCGACGGTTTGTAGTGGGACGAAGAGGACTTCAGACTCCTGGAACAGTCCCGCGACCTTCCTCTCAAGTGAGACTATGACTTTCACAGAGTTGTGTGCCCGGGCCACTAGCAGCTTCAGGGACCACTCCCTCAAAGAGTTTGGCGCTGTGGCCCAGCAGTCGGAGCATGACTTGGAGTCGTGGTCGTGCTCCAAGCACCACAAACACAAGGGTACACGTCCGTAACTGACATGGCACAGTGACAGGTGCCACAGGATTTTAAACCTGTCTTCCTTGATTAAAAAAAGAACAAGAAAACAGCACAAAAATACTGTCAAATACTGAAGAGGAGTAGCTCTTCTCTCGGATCAGCGCTGACTGGTGTGGAAAGAAAAGAACTGACGTCAACGTGTCAAGGTGGCTCGTATATAGGTGATGCGGACGTCGTTTCCGACACTGCCAGCGCCACCACGTGGAGCCGACTGAAGCCACCTACTGGTGCGCACGGGTACTGCTCATGAAAAATCTTCTGGTTCGATTCTGACGGGTCCAGTCTGATACCTAGGGAAATTCAAGGAATCTGCGGCTAGATGTCTCTTTCACACACACACACACACACAACACATACATGCTAGGGGTTTTGGCCAGTTCTCTTCATGCACTGTTCTGTTCCAGTGTTATTTGCATTTTGAGTCTGCTCACCAGAATATGCGGTGATCACCGCACTTCATCCACTGCTATATTCTACTATGATTGATTGCATTTTGCATATCACCTCTGCACAGGCACCAGAAATGGAGTGCACTTTAGTGCCTCAGCTGGTGTGCTGAGCTGCTGGGCCACTCCTTTAGTTTTTCATTCAATTTTTTTATTAAATGCAATATATATGATTTTAATGGTTAGTCTGTTGTATTTTTAATATTAAATCTGTTTTATTGAAGGAACACCATCAGTGATACAAAAGCTTAGCGCCTACAACGCAGCGGGCCGGCGAGCTGCGGCACGGGTATATCAGCAAGGCAAAGCGGAGCAAAATCAAATCAGACACTTTCAACTTAAACACAGCATGCAGCCTACAACCCAACTGGGTCGGCCACGTCAAAAGGAGTGGGGGAAGACCCTCGAGGTGCAATAAGACCATGTCCCTGAAGAAATAACCCGCTAAGGTCCGTAGGCTCTGGAAGGGAAGCAAAGGCTGTCAGGGCGCAAACTTATGGGGTGGTCGCAGTGGTATCCGGAGCTAATTTCAGGATATGGAGGTATTGCAGACAAGTCAGCTCACAAAATTCTGCGGAGAGGATAGACAAAAAGGGTGCACAGATTTTGGCATAATCCTTCTCCTTCCCCGCCGCAACGATAGAGAGTCTCTCCATCGCTAGCAGATTCCATAGTTGGAGTAACCAGTGTGTGTGAGCGGGTATCTTGTCAGTTTTCCACTGTGTCAATATCACCCTATGCGCAGCGTTCAATGCCAGAGCCATCTGTTACCTCTAGTCGAGCACAGGACGAAGGTTAGCACATTAGGAAGGTCGAGGAGCGTGTAAGAGGGAGCTGGGGTATGGAAGTGCTGAAAGCCCACTCCTTTAGTTTTATACTTTTTATGTTTCCCAATTGTTAGCATATTGCACAGGTTGGCAAAAATAAAGACAAAGAAAGCACTGCACATATGCCAAAGCATGAGCCTTTGACTTTGCCAAGACTAATTTTAATTTAGTAAAGGTATCTGGATTATTTGTTGCCATTTTCATCTTTTAGGTGCACAATATATTAACACCCTTTCAAAATTTGGAATTAGACTGATATTGGGTTTCTGGGCCACACATCCACTTACAGGCACAGCAGGACTTTTGTATACAACTTTTGCGTATAGTAAAAGGGATATTCTCTTGTGCACAGATAAAAACAAAAAGAGGACTCCAGTGTTTCCTACTTCCAGCGGTTAATCTTAATCTCATCTGAAAAAAACACATAAGAGAAAACCCCTCTGTCCCGCACAGAGCTACCTTTTTGTTTTGCGGTGAACTGACATCCTTTCTGGCTCCTGACAGTTTCTTAGCATTTGCCTCTACACCTATCAACTTACCACAACAAAATGTCAATATAGTTCTGACATATCCAACAGATAACATATTTGATGTATTATTTTACACTAAAGTGATCACCAATCATTCAACAGTGATGTTCCTGCTTCGAAAACTTGAAAATCATCATTAATGCACGATAAAAAACCTGGGAACCAGTAAAAGTATGCCATACTTAAATCAAAGTATATCATGACCAAATCATGGCGGGTGTACACTTCAGTTTCCAAATAAATTGTCAAGGAAAATTTCCATTTTCTTTAAACTTGAGGGGTTATTAAATACGAGGCAGAGGTGCTGAAATAGGCACAAATGGTATTTACATTCAAATAAGCATTACTGCCTTTTATGAACTAGGGGTAAATTGCAGTCACTCATTACTACCCACTTCCCCAACACCAGGCCTTAGCTGATGATAACCATGTAGGCAAATCAGGGAAAATGGGTTGAGTGGTAGTAGACGGGCGAGAAAAACCTTTGTATCATTAAATCCACATTACTTGCCACATTCTGTCAATCTGTTACAAAAACACTGCACACCCAGGATTAATAAAAGCCTCAGTTGAGTCCCCCCAAAAACCCATTGAAATAAATGAAAGGGGGCGGGTAGGAATACCGTGACCAACAGCCTTGGTGCTGGGGTGCCCAGGAAACCCACTAGGGCAAAAAAGCATTTTTGTTATGCCACGAAATCGTGAATATTTGCTGCAATGTTTCCTTTTAAAACAAGCTCAGTCTCCCCGCTTGTCTTTACTTAAGCCCCCGGGCGGGCTAAGTCGCAGGAGATTGCTTTAAAATAGGGAGGAGGGAGCACACAGCCCTTTTCCTGTGGTCTTTCGAGCCCCGGGGACCACCACCTCCTTAGCGTTTTATTAATATACTGGAGGGGGGCTGGGTACCCTCCCTCCTGTGGCTTGTTGAAGGATTAAGTTCCCTTGGATGCTGAGGGTCCTTGAGGTCTAAGAAACCCTCCTGTTACCACCAGTAAGTCCAACACAGCAGGATTGCTGGGAGCTCGTTGGGGGCACGACCCCCTTTGCCCACCACTCTGCAAACACGCCTCTTGGCGCACTACTTGTTGGGGGATGAAGTCCCCTTGGATGCAGAGGATCGTAAGGGGCTAAGAACCCCTCGTGTTAGCACCAGTAAGTCCCACACAGCGGGATTTCTGAGAGCCCTTTGGAGGCCTGCCCCTTTTCTCAACCACTCTGCAAACGCACCTCCTGATACACCACTCATTGGTGGATGAAGTCCCCTTAGATGCTGAGTGTTGATAGGGCAATGAGCCCCTCCTGTTACCATCAGTAATTCCCACACAGCAGGATTGCTGAGAGCTCGTCGGAGACCCTGTCCCCTTTCTCCACCCACTGTACAGACTCCTACAGCTACTCACACATCCACTCACACACCCATAGTCACTCAAAACCCACTCACACACCCACACAGCTACTTACACACCCATTCACAGACCTATACAACCACTCACACACACACTCAGAAATCCATAAACACACTCGCAAACCCACTCACACCTACACATCTAATCACACACCTACTTACACACTGACAGGACCACTCAGACACCTATTCACAGAACCATACAGCCACTCACACACCACTCATCGACTTATACAGTCACTCCCATACCCCCTCTGACAGGTTACAGATTACAGTTAGGAAAGAAAAAAAATGTAAACCTTTGAAATTCACTGAAACGTTCGTTATAGTTAGAAAATAGAATTTTTTTTATATATATATATATATATATATATATATATATATATATATATATATATACATATATATATACACACACAGACACACACACACAAACAGCTCATAAGGATTACTACAGAGACAGCGCTCCCATGGTATGGCAAAATTTAAAGAAAATCAAAAATTATAGCGTGTAGACAGACAAACGTCTATGCGTCTCGGCTCAACTAGCCTTGTTCACAATGTTTAGTAGTCCAAACAGCAGACATTTTATGTTAGACATAGAAAACGGCTTTCTCACAATGGCCACAATTGTGTAACGGCGTCAGCCAAAGTATATGTGTGTGTGTGTATATATATATATATATGTATATATATATATATATATATATATATATACACATAGATAAATGTATATATATATATATATATATATATATATATGATATATAAAATGTATATATATGTTTTCCACTTTGTCCTGAAATGAGGACACACTCAGCAACAATTAATTCTCCAAATTCTTTATTTAGAGGGAAACCAGCATTTTGTATTTCTAATCAATTTATGTGCCTGACGCGTTTCGGAGCCCCAAGCTCCTTAATCATAGGCAGTTCTGAAAACTCGCAGATGCTCTCAAACCCACCTTTATCTGCATGCTGATGAATTCTATTGCCCTTCGGAGGGCCTCACAGGTGAGTTTTACTCCCAAAGCATGCGGGAATCTGTAGTGTGTTTAAGTCAATTCTATTCTTCAGTGGGTTCTGCTTTGTAACAGTATTTTTATATCCATATTTCAAGTCCTCCAGTGGGACCCAGAAAGCAACTTGTTCTGTTTGATTAACAAAACTGCTGTGCCACTTACAAGTTTGTAAAATTCCAAGCCTGCGGCCCCATGATTCATTCTGACACACAGACACACAGATAGACACACTCAAACACACACACACACACACCCACACCCACACCCACACACACACACAGACATGCTGTAATATTCTATTTAATACCATGGCTGAGTTTGCTGAGGAGAATCATCAACAATGGTAATAAATAGAACAGTACTTCTGGGCATTTACCGATATTGTTTATACCCTGGCATTTATTTCAAGTGTGTTAGTTTTAACAAAAAGTATGCCACCAAAACCAGGATGAAAAGGTTTAATTTGTACAGTTAGGTCAAATCTGTGTAAGATGTTTGATACCTGCAGTCTGTGAGGGAATGAGAAGTGTTTTTCTCATGTTGATTGTCCTGAACTGTGGTACTGAACTCTAATATGACCGTTGCAGTGTACAAATGTGTGAATGTGCATTTATTAGTAACCTTGCTCTAAATAACTGCGTCACTGTGGCACACTTGCTTTCAGTGTTAAACTATAAATATATATGCCATTACCATTAATGCATTTGCATTGCCCACCCCTTGAAAAGTGTTAGAGCGCACAAGTTTCTTTTTGTTTGTCACATTCCTTACTGTGCCACTGTGTGGAAAGGGGAATACTTGTACCGCAGGGTATTTTTCCTATTTTAAACATCTTGGCCAACACAAGTGAAGCCAGCAAAAATGGATCGAAATGCCCAAAGATTTGCATCCGCCTAATGTAGAGTCGAAAAATAAAACTGCTCACCTCTAAGAATTAGGAGCAGACCTCATCTCTTGCAGTGCAGGGGCTCACTCTATGGCCAATAACCAGAAGCCCCATAACCCTCACTAGATGTTATGGGGATGCTGACCAAGAACAACAAGAACTTGTTGGTAATGGTAGTGCACAGATACTTTGGGAAATCGAAGAGACAGTATGGAGTTCAGAATAATCCGAAACCAACGGCGGTAAGTGAGAGAAAGACTTGATTCCACATGTGCACCTTCAGAGGTGCAAGACGAGTTGACACTTGATGCATCGGAAGGCACTAGTACATTTCTGGCTGTAGCCGAGGCTGCAGCTGATCCACATGAAGTCTCTCACTTTGTATGAAGGGACCAAAGATAAAATACTACGTGAGGACTATGGACAAAGAAACAAATTACCCTTGAAGGACTGGTAGGCCTTAGTAGATTGGAAAAAAAGTAATCTGTCTGACAAGTAGTGTATAGATCAATCAATCAATGGATTTACATAGCTCAACTAATCACCAGGGGGTGAAGGTGTATCAGGCACCGAGGGCTCGTGGGGCTTAGTCGAACAGCCATGTCTTCCGTAACCTTCGGAATTCCAGAATAGAGGAGGATGTCTGTCACTACAGAGGGATGTCTTGGCCCCAAGGTAGGAGAAGAAGCATCCTCCACTTCTGCTGTAGTGGATACAGGATATGTGGGCAAGGGAGAGGGATGTGGAGCGGAGCTTTCAGGAAGAATTGTGGATAGAGCACACCTCTTTGGCCATGACTGTCCTAGTCTTATATTACTGAAGGACATCTACAACTAATGTATCAAATAGACTGCTCCAACTAAACAGGATGTTTCTTAACTTAGGCAATGGAGTCCAGTTGATGGTGTCACTCCTGTCTTTTAGTGGAATCAGGCGGCGTGAAAAACAATAGTAAAGAGAATGATTGTCCTACATGGAAAGAAGTCAGGATTTTTGGTAGGAAAGCCGAGCGAAAAACAATGGTAAAGTAAATGACAGTCCCATGTTGAAAGGAGTCACAACCTTTGGTAGGAAATCTGCAGATGGTCAGAGTTTCGGGCCACACAAGCAACAGATTTGCCTCAGCCCCCACTGTATCTAGAATTTGTGGAAGGGCAGCTGGCCACATTGTTGATATCAACCACCTCCGTCGACAAGTCAAACGCATTCAATTGCCACTGCTCAATATCCCTGCATTCAGTTGTAGGTTGTGGTGACCGGGCTGCTGGGCCCTGCTTTATTACCACACTCTCCTGGCTCACTGCGGGGCAGTCCAGATGACCTCCGCCCAGTCTGTCATGATCTTCCTCAGAACTTGAGGCAGGAGAAGGTTCGGCGGAAAAGTCTACAGGAGTCTTTCATTCCAATCCAGCCAGAATGCATGTTCTAAAGAATGCTTTGGAGGAAATGCCAATGAGCCAAATTGTTGACACTGCACATTCTCGATAGTAGCGAACACATTTAGAACCCCACTGGACAAAGATGCCTTGCACTGCCTTGGGATGGGCATTCTACTTGTGGGTTGCCAAATGATGTCCGTCAGTTTATACCAGAAAATTAAACAGCAACTCAATGGGTTAACATCAAATGTTCAAATGGAAGTCTTCCATTTGAACGTTTGATGTTAATCCATTGAGTAGTGGAACTCCTCAGTCCAGTACTGATTTATCTGGCATGGTTTGGAAACATTGAGTTATGCGTAACTCTAAATTGCGGATTCATATAGCCATCCTTTATTTCGAATTACCGCTTCAAGTTCCATATCAACACACAGACGAAATACCATTAAAGTTGCCGTTTCATTTTCGGGTATATGTCTACTCTTGGGGTGTTACCTGGATCATAGCTTGACCAGTTCTAGTGCTTCCTTACTTAAATAGCAAGCTACTTAATAACATTTCCGTTATAAAGTACATGTATGATATACATTTTTGGACCACCATCTTATGTGGTCTTGGCATAGGATTTATTGTAACTTTCCTGATGAAGGCACTCTGTTCGCCGAAATGCGCGCAGATACTATGAAGATCCATTATTAAATTAAAAGCCAAACAATTGTACATTTCGATTTTTTTATTTACTATTTGTTTATCATTACTTTCATAACATTGTTATCAGGTCACTTCATGCCTATATGGACCATATGTGTAAGATATATGGCTTTGTTTGTTGTATGCATTTATCATTATTATTGTCGGTAATGTTGTGATGTAATTGCCTCATATATGGCTTTCTAAGAAGCATCACAGATCCTACAATGGTCATTTTAAATAATTTTGTATGAATAAAATGATTTTTTACTGATAATTGTTGTACACTGAGTCTGTAAACATCATGTTTTTAAACAAAAAAGCCAGTCTGTTTGTTATGAGTGTGTGGGTGACGGTCTTTCTGAATTCGGAGGGGTCCAATTGAAGGTCTTGCAAAGGATGCGGAGGGTGTTGAAGCACATGGAGGAGACGGTGTTTATCTGACAGGTCATGGTGAGGGAGGAGTTGAGTATGATGCCGTGGCCTGTGGGAGTGGGGGGTTGCCAAGGGTGGAGGGCCACCACGTGTTGTCCTATGCTGAGGGGGTGGGTCCGAGGACGAGGAGTACTGTCTTTTCCAAGTTGAGTTTCAGACAGCTGCTGCTCATCCAGGATGCAATGTCTTTCATTCATTCTGGAAGCTGAGTCTGGTAGTGTGGGGAATACTTTGTGAGGGAGAGGATGAGCTGGATGTCGTCGGTGTAGGATACTATGCTGAGTCCATATTGTCTGACGATGGTGGCGAGGGGGACCATGTAGATGTTAAAGAGCATGGAGCTGAGTGACGATCCTTGGGGTACTCCGCTGTTGATCTCTTGGGTTCGGAGATGAAAGGCGGGAATCTGATTATTTGGGTTCGGCCAGTAAGGAAAGAGCGGATCCAGTCGAGGGGGGTTCCCTGTATGCAAGCTTTGTGTAGTCTAACGGTGAGAGTGCGGTGGGAGACGGTATGAAAGGATGCAGAGAGGTCTAGTAGGATGAGGGCCGCTGTATGGCTGTGGTCGAGGAGAGTGCAGATGTCATCTGTGGCGGTGAGGAGGGTGGTCACGGTGCTGTGATTGCTGCGGAATCTGGATTGGGAAAGGTCGAGGATGGAGTTTCTTCGATGAAGTTCGCTGGCTGTTGTTGATCTTCTCTGTGACTTTAGCTGCGAAGGGGAGGAGAGAGATGGGTCTGTAGTTTTTTAGGTCCATTGGGTCTGCAGAGGACTTCTTGAGGAGGGGCTTGACTTCTGCGCGTTTCCAGTCATCGCGGAATGTGCCGGATTCGAAGCTGGCATTGATGGTGTGTCGTTGCTTGGGTGCTATGGTGGCAGCGGCTCTGTGGAAGATGTGCGGGAGGCAAGGGTCCGTGGGGGCTCCTGAATGGATGCTCTTCATGATCGTGGCAGTGTCTTCGGTGGTGATTGGGGTCCAGGCAGAGATGGTAGGCTGTCTGGCACTGCTGGAGGTAGTTGTGGTTTCGGTGTCTAGTGTCTGTTCATTGAAGTTGTCATAGAGGGACTTGATTTTGAGATGGAACAAGGAGGTGAGTTTGTTGCAGAGGTCCAGGGTAGGTGTGACGTCCGAGGTTTCGCTGGAGGTTTGGTGAATTCCTGGATGATGCTGAAGAGTTCCTTCAAGTTGCTTGGGTTGGTGAGGATTTTGTTCTGGATAAAAAGTCCTTTTGATGGATCTGATGCATTGATGGTATTTGGTCATGGCATTCTTGTAGGTGTTACAGTCGTCCAAGGTTTTGCCGTTTCTCCATAATTTCTTGGGACGTCTTCAGGTGCGTCTGGATTCTCGGAGCTCAGTTGATAACCAGGTGGCTTTCATGGGGCACTGTCTGTCAGAATTGCGGGGGCGGGCAAACTAGTCTGCGCAGTTGGTGATCCAACTGTGTAGTTCGTTGGCTGCAGAGTTGACATTGGTCGTGATGGGAGGGGGATCATGGTTGAGGGTGGAGTTGAGGTGCTCCTCAGTGATCTTGCTCCAGTTCCTTTGTGGAGGGTGTGGTGTAGGTTTGTGAGCGGTGGCTTTATCGAAGGAGAAGTGTACGCAGTGGTGGCCCATCCATGGTGCTTGCGTGGTGTGGCTGAAGTAGACGTTCCCTTCTGCGAAGATGGGGTCAAGGGTGTGTCCTGCTTCGTGGGTAGGAGTGCTGTTTTAGTCCAATGTTGGCGAGTTTGTCCAGGAGGGCGGTGGAGCTGGGGTCGCTGAGGTTTTTGAGGTGGAAGTTGAGGTCTACAAGTCAGTATGTAGTCCATGGAGGTGATGGCGTGGGGCGCGATGAGGTCAATGATGGTTGTGGTGAACGTGGTTTGTGGTCCGGGAGCCCTGTAGGCGAGGGTGCTGCATAGGGTCGATCTGGGGCTGGTCAGGACCTGGAAATGGAACTGTTCCATGAGGGCGGGGAGTAGTTTGTGGTGGAGGTGGTGAGAAGGAGGGAATTATTTTGCGTGATGGCGAGTCCTCCTCCTGGATGGTTGGGGCGGTCCTTCCTCTGGATCTTGTATACGTTGAGGATGGCGGTTCTGATGTCGGGGGCAGAGGTGGAGTTGGTCCAGGCTTGCGTGAAGAAGGCGACGTCTGGTGAGAGGGTTTCGAGGAGGTCCCAGATCTCTACTGTGTGTATGTGCAGGGAGCGTACGTTGAGGAGGGTGCACCTCAAGGGTTCGAGTGCGCTGGCATCTGGCGGAAGGATGGTGGCCGTGGGGTGCAGAGGTTGGTGATGGTTTTTGTCTGGAGAACTGGATGTGGACGGTGTTCCGCGTAGAGAGCTAGCACTTGTTGTTCCTTGTGGGGTTGAGTGTGTGGCGGGCAGCTAAGTCTTAGCGGTGGGTGGTCAGAGAACCAGGGTCCCTGGTGCTAGTCACGGTCTGGTCACGGATGGGCACAGACGGGCTTGCCTTTGGAACAGGGTGGGAAACGCAGCTGGGAGGCAGGAGCGGGAACAAGCAAGTGGGGGCATGGGGGCAGCTCCAGCAGGAAAAAATGGCACAATGGTCAAGGCTTCAATAATGGATAGCAGATGTTCTGAGGTTTTCTAGATGGAGTGTTAAACCTCAGTCAAAATTTTAGCCTTCAATTGTGTGGTCAGGAGTAGTAAGCCCAACATTTTAGCTGCCTTGCGCTCCATTGAGTGATATGAAGGGACCTCTGGAGGTGGAAGACCTACAAGGGACTGAGGTTTTAGATCATATCCAGACTGCTCTCTTCCTTCAAGCCCTCAAAGTCCAGGTTTGTTTGAAGCTGGTCACCTTCATTTCCAGTATGTCCCTGGGAGTCAACTTCTCCAAAGAAGAAACACTCCTCTTCTTGCAATCACTGCGCCTCTATCTGGGATGATGAAACCCTGGCTGTGAAGGTTGAGGCACCAGTGGTTCGATGGGTGAAGGGAGGGGCGCCGGTGATGTTGACAGTAGCGGTGGCGTCGGTTGTTGCACCAGTGAAAATCCTTTGAGGATGATGGCAGAAGCAGTTGAGGAGCTGTTGTTTGCTGTGCCAGAGTTGTGAGTACAGGAGTCGGCCAGTAAACTGGGCCAGCAGCATAAATAACAAGAAGGGTGCTTGCTGGTATGGCACCGGAATGCATCCAAAAGAGTAGGTCAGGGGACTCATGGGGCCTGTAGGCCCACCAGAATGTCATGGTCAGGTCCCAGGCCTCGAAGACAGATTTTCTGAGCGTTGATGATGGACATCTGACCCTCACAATCTTGACATAGTTTGAAATCTGACTTCCTCAGCGGCAAAATGATGCAAGAAAACTGCACCAAAACCGATTTTACTTGAAAAAAAACCTTGGAAATTGAAAGATCTGATCGCAAGAGTTGAAGAGTTCCTTAACATGTCGAAAAAAGGGAACTGACATCATTACGCCAACGTGGATGCTTTATGGCTCCAGTGATGTCTCCTTCTTGGGAGAGCTATCGAAAAGCTTCCGGTCCAAGCTGGTGCATTGAGATATTCAAAAGGTGAGTAATCTGCACGTAGAAACATATTTATCAGAAAGGATCTTTCTACTGAACTTGGAAGTAATACTTGGTCGAAGGCACTGTGGACAAAAGCAGACTGTCCTTCTGCTTTAGCATTTCAGAGTGCTCCTAAGAAAGTCACATTGGTATGGAAGTAGCCTCTGAAATTTTCTGTGTTGGAGGGAAAATTGTTTAGTGGGTATCAACAGCTTCAGAGAACACACTGTGACACGAAGTTAATATCCTTAAATTGTTCTGGAGCAGAATAAGCCTTTCTCCCAAGAGCACACCAGGATTAGTTTTGGTGAATACTGTAAACAAAGATTTTGGATTCTAGTGCTATCAGCTCTGCCGATCCAGTCTGTAGGGGCCAAGCCAGCCACAAGCACATACTTAGCTGCATCCTGACTATCATGTATCATTTAGGCTAGGGGGGCCCTGATGTCCTCCAGGATAGCTGGCAAGATGTCACTGGCCATATCCCACAATGCATGGTGTACCTACTCATGAGACAAACTAGAATGATCTAGGGATTATACTAGCCAAAGAAAATACTCTTTACGAAAGCATCAACTATTTTTGATTCCCTATCTGGAAGATTGGTCGAGAAGGAATATGGATTGACCTCGGTTGCTGAAGTTTGAACAGGTGGGCTCTCTGGTGTAGGATTCTTGGACAGGCAGTATGGATGACCAGAAGCCTACTCAGAGGCAACCCACTGAAGGCCTGCAACCCCATTGCATCAGGGCCAATACCACTGCAGTACCATTGGCATGAGGGGAACCTGTGCTAGACAACAGCCAGACTGCAACATAGGCATCCGTTCACAAAACACGAATGCCAGGGTAAGCAGGAAGGTCACTTTGCCCACTTGGTTCTGCAGGTCTTTTTAGTCTGAGTCCACTACCCAAACCCTCCACCTCAGGAGGACTTGCAATGGTGTATAATCGAAAGGTGAAGAATCAGCAGCATGAAGTATCCATCAAAAGAAGAAGGATTTAGCATTACTGAGGAAAGATCAAGCGTAGATCATGATGCCGGAGTAGAAGCCGGAACTGGAGTCAGTATAGGCCTGGTAGCAAGTCCAGAGGGAGGAGATGGCATCAAGGGTAGACCCGCTTGTGGAAGTCAGACTGCAGACCCTTGCAGGCCTGTTTGGCAAGATGGCGTTGGTCACTGACACATCGATGTAATAAACATCGATGTAGAAAATATCGACTAAAAAATATAGACACAAAAATAAATCGATGTAAAAAATATAGATGTATAAAATATCGACTTTTATATGAAAATAAAATAAAATAATATATAATAAATATATTAAATATTAAATTTAATTTTAACAAAATAAAAAAATGTAATATACATTTTAATAAAATATAACAAATAAACGTAATAAAAAAGATAAACACACAAACGTGATTATTTATACATATATATTTACTTTAAAACAATGAATAAACTATTATTTTTAATGTATGTTAAATGTTTAAAACTATATAAAAAGATATATATATCAAAGGTTTTAAAATATTTTAAAAAAACTAAATCTATACAAAATTAAAACATTAAAATATTAAAAAATATTTAAACTTACATTTCACAATACAGTGAGTGCAACAGTAGGAAAAGTGTTGGATAGTGGAGGGGTAAAAATAACTATTCCCACTCCAGCGAGTGCAACAGTAGGGAAAGTGCTGGATAGCAGAGGAGTAAAAATAATTATTCCCACCACAGTGAGTGTAACAGTAGGGAAAGTGCTGGATAGCGGAGAGGCAAAAGTGACTATTCACAGTCCAACAGTAAATAAAAACATATATTAAACATTATTTTTTTTTTATTATAATATTTTAAATTAAAACAAAAATATGTAATAAATATATCAAAATAAAACATATTATAATAGAAATAACGTAATAAGTACCTACAAATATTACATACAATTAAGTAATAAATACATTTTTTTTAATTCTTTTAAACTAGAAAATATTTATAAACAAAAAAATTAATTAATACATAAATGTAATTATTTTATTTCCTATGCTATAACACCACACCAATAACAACACACTTCAACATTTTAAAGTAAATGTACTTCCATAATTAACATAATTAATAACCAATTAAAAAAAACTAATAAACATTAATTAACTACACACACTTTAACAATATAATGAACATACCACACACCTAAATACAATTATAATATAATAAAACACAATTAAAACTTATTTTTAAATTTAAAACTATTACTATTAACAACTAATTATAAAGTAACTAAAATTCATTTAATACCATCCTTTACCTCTTTAAAAGGAAAAATAAACAATTACCAAAATGAATATCAAATATTTAACATTAACAACCATATATTAAGTAAACACAAATTGCTTCCCATCCATTGCCCCTATAAACACCCCAACACACACTTAAAAGTAATTACAAAATTGCCATAATAAATGTTTAATTAATTTAATTAATATCAATTAACCAATAATTATTAATCAAAAATAAATAAACTATTTAAAACTCTTTATCCCTATAAACCCCAAATTACACACCTGAAATTAATTACACAATTACCATAATTAATTAAATAAAATGAATTAACAACCAATTATTAATTCATCAATTACAAATAAAGTACTTTCCACTCTTTACACCTATAGACACCAAAAAATCACACCTAAAATTAAATACACAATTACCATAATTAATTACAAATTAAATAATTATTATTAATTACCAACAAAGTATTAATTAATTAATAATAAATCACTTTACACATTTAACACTATAAAATCTCATGTAAACAAATAGGAATAAATAAAAATAATCAATTCATTTCCACCCGATCCCCCTATAAGACCACAACCCGTTATGGAATTAAAAAAGCAAAATTCAAATAAAAAAAAAATTGATAACTATTAAAAATGTAACACATATTTTAAAAATACAAACAATTCTTATACAAAACCATAAATCACATACAGTTAAAACATGTACTAAAATTCATAACACTAATTAAAAAAATAGATATTTTTAACTATATTTTTGAAAACGGTTTTAAACACTTCAATATTTTTAAAGTCAATAATACTTTCCTTAAGTTGATATTCTTGACCACAATATTCTAGCTGTCAATATTTCTGAACCACAATATTTCTGACTCGATATTTATGCAACTCGATATTTTAAACTTGATACTCTGTCTGCACACCAGATGGCGTACTAGAGGGAAACCAAATCTCACCAAAAATCATGGCCTCTTTGTAGGCTGCTATTTTCTGTGGGTTTAAAGAAGGCACAGGAACTCAATGTGGATATGGGCTAGTTTTGGGATTGGTTCTGACACAGGAGACATTGGGGGGGGGAGTGATTCTTATCATTGTGCCCTTGCATAATATCTGCTTCCTGCAGTCCTGGCATGGCTTGAATTCTGTAGTTTTCAGAGGGTACATTGTTCCATTGCTCACTGTTAAAAGTTTTTTGGACTCGTCAGATGACTGACAAAATCGGAAGCATCACTCTAAATCAGGGTTCAAATGCAGGGAAAGCAAGGAACTGATGTAAGAGCACAGGGGTGTTGCTCTTATGGCTTCACTCTGTCACTTTCAGCACTGCCAGAGTATCATCTGAGTTCTTCCAGGACTTGTTCGCACCTCCAGCAAATTGGACCAAGGTTTGTAACTAGGCTGTCATTGTAGCCTGTTGTGAGGAACGACTATATTGCAAGAGTGTGAAGAGTAGATGTATTGAGTGGTCGAAGTGCTGTGAATTTCAAAAGGAGGATGCACTTAATCTGTTCCATTACCCACTGTTAGCATGAAGCAATGAAGACGTGCAGTCTCTTTTCCTGTCTTTCTGTGATCCGATTACTTATTAAGCTGTATTACTGACTGGTTTCAAAGCGAAAGCCACTAAAACAAGAGTGTGTATGTTATATATGTTATATAGTGGATTTCTATAGCGCACGGCTACTCCGAAGAGTGTCCTGGCGCTGGAAGATCCTGTAGGGCCTAAAAAGGGTAAAGAATACATTCTCTTAGTAGAGACAATCCCACCACCTATTTATTCTTGTGATGTTTTTGAGGCATCACCTCGAGCCAGAAACTTAGCTTAGTAGGTCCAATAATGGAATATTTTTGGGTACATTTAGTATATGTTGCCATGGATGGTAACCATTCATTAAGATTGACTTGATTCCGAGTTTCTGCTTGCAAACGCAGCAGCTAAGTCTCATTTCTGAGGTAGTATATCCATATCCTCAGCCTTTGCACGTCTGGTTTAAAACTACCAAAGATCTGGAAATGGAGGCTGTGCTTTGTGTGAATCGTTTCTACTGAACATTGGGTTAAAAAAACTTGCTCTTGTCTACTCCACACACTACACCTCGCTCTTGCCATTTTTCACACCATCTGACATGGTGCCCGTGAGGCCTCTTCATGGCGGCGCGTCACCCAAGCATCTTCCTTCCCTGCAAGTAAATGCCTGAGCCCCCAGGGAGAGCATGTCTGAGTGGGAGATATGTCGATTTGGCCGCTCTGTTAGCCATAACGCTGCTGCCAGAATAACGGTTGACTCTGGGACGGGGAGTCCTCCTCTTCCATACCCTTCGGCACACGCGACCCCCTGGGGAGTCTACCTGCAGATGCGCTGGCGCGGAGCTTTCGCTTCTGGGCCCCATGGAGCTGACCCGTGGAGCTGACACCCGGCCGAACAAAGTGACACCAGTCTCACTCAAAACACTAAACCACACAGACTTAGAGTCCAACATTTTGGGATTTGAAGGAGTGGTGACGGAGGCAGCAATAGAAAAGAACACCCTCACAGGCAGCTGGGAGGAAAAGTGAAACTGAAACCGCCTTGGACACGGGACAGCCTAAGGGGTGCCACAGTAAAGTGAAGAAGACGACATAACAACAGTGCTCACTCCAGTGGGCGGAGACGGGAGCCTGCGTCACTACACTCTGTTGTCTCAACTCTGTGGCCTCAACTCTAAAGCTACCTTTGTATGATGCCGGGTGGAGCTACCTCCCGAACCATAGGGGAGATTAACTTTGGACTCCCTCCTTTGACTATCACCTACCTAGCCGGACTTCGGGCAAACGCTCCCGCGTCTCTCCTGACCTCATCTTCCCCCTCTCTCTTCCCCCAACCCTCTACCCTCTCCGCTCCTACTCTTTCCAGCTTCTGTCCTCTCCCATCATCTGCCCCTTGTCCCCACCCTGTTTCTCAGTGAACCTCTTCCCTCGACACTTGAGACCGAACTAATTTGTCTGATGCCCGATGGAGCTACCTGGTTTAGCTATAGGGGAGATGGGCCATGGATTCCCTCCTTGGTCGTCACATACCCAGTCGGTCTTCAGACAGACTTCCTTTCGTCTCTACGGTTGTCTCTTCCCTTATCCTTACTTTCTCACCTCCCCTACCCCCCACTACTTTCCTCTCTACTTTTTCTCCTCTCCTAATGTATTGCTAATTGTCTGATGTAATTTGTAATCGTCGATCTTTTTCTGTTATATTGTTGAACCACATTGTTGCACTTCCCTTCGTCTCTCCTGACGTCTCCTCCCTCTAGTTATGTCTCTCCTTCTCTCCTCTCTCAATGTATTGAGACTGAACTATTTTGTCTGACGCCCAATGGAGCTACCTGGTTTAGCTATAGGGGAGATGGGCCGTGGATTCCCTCCTTGGTCGTTACCTACCCAGTCGGTCTTTAGTCAGACTTCTTTTCGTCTCTCCTTATTGTCTCTTCCCTTATCCTCCCTTTCTCACCTCCCTGCCCCTCCACTACTTCTCTCTCTCCTTTCTCTCCCCTCCTAATTGTATCGCTTATTTTTTGATGTATTGTGTAATTTGTTTTGTTCTGTTACATTGTTGATTCTCATGTAAAGCGCTCTGATACCTTCGGGTCTAGCCAGCTCTATATAAAATTCTTTTAAATAAATAAATACAAAATAAATAAATAAATAAACATGAAGAAAAATCACGTCATCTGCTAATGTGCTGGAGCACTGCTACGAAATTCTGATCTATTCAGGCGCCTCAAGATATTCTAATCAGCGGTTTGATGTTTTCATCAGAATGGATCCTTAGGGCCCGTAGACGTGACATAGGGAACTGGAAGGGTGCCAAAGAGACACAACATAGCCTTCTTGAAGCCCTCAACTTGTTGCAGTGTCACTGGTGGGCCCAGGAATTTGGGGTGGATTGGGATAAATTGTGGAATTGGGTCTGTGGTAGGAGACCAAGACAGGAAGTGAGAGTCACCTTGAAGAGCATGCGACTTCTCTTGAGGAGAGTGGCTGAGGAGGGGAAGGTGCACCTTATCTTTTTGTGTTTTTTCTTCACTTTGGATGTATAGAGAACCTCTCTAGAGAACAGACTCAGAATCGGGAAGGTATCCACATCCTCAAATGGGACTGACCCTTATATGCCTTCTGGCGGAGTTCGGCGATGTAGAGATTGCTTTCACAGTCTCAACCCACCTTGGGATTCACCTTGATGTAGCCACCACAAGACTTGGAGTCGTGCGATGAACACAGGCACCAGAGACATGCCTGGTGGGTGTCTGCCACTGACATCTGTTTGGGACAGTCCCTGCATGGGTTAGATCATGGTGTCTTTTAGAGGGTGGGTGTTTATAATCCCTTGCACACAGTAGAAACTTTGACAAAAAATATACTGAATGACAGAAAAATTGAGGGAGTGGGCTCCAGAACAGCTATCAAAGACGCAGAAAGGAACTGACATGATGGCGCAATTGTGATGATTATGTGTGGCACTGACATTACTTCTAGGGCAAATTGAGTCGACGTAGAGTCACATGATGCCACCTACCGGCATGCAAATGAATGCTCCGGAAATTCTCTGGATTCAGTTTGGTGCCTTGAGGTATTCATACGGAATGCTGGACAATGCAAACATTTACCCCCAGTCACAAGGATCTGGGTTAAATACATAATTCTTTTGCTCACCACGCCACCCCAGTTTGGACCCAGCCTTATACAAATCAGTCTTGACCCTGTTCCTTGTGGGAACAGTCCAGCCCGAACTGCCAAGCCTGGTCCTCCCTGGACCGAAAACAAGCATCCTGGGACCGTTTCAGGGCATCACCCTTCATCAGCCAGGCTAGCTTGAATACAGTGGTGTAGTGAGCATGGGACCCACGTCTGGGCACACCCTTCCCACTTAGGGCGACGTCTGCCACTGACATCTGTTTGGGACAGTCCCTGCATGGGTTAGATCATGGTGTCTTTTAGAGGGTGGGTGTTTATAATCCCTTGCACACAGTAGAAACTTTGACAAAAAATATAGTGAATGACAGAAAAATTGAGGGAGTGGGCTCCATAACAGCTATCAAAGACGCAGAAAGGAACTGACATGATGGCGCAATTGTGATGATTATGTGTGGCACTGACATTACTTCTAGGGCAAATTGAGTCGACGTAGAATCACATGATGCCACCTACCGGCATGCAAAGGAATGCTCCGGAAATTCTCTGGATTCAGTTTGGTGCCTGGAGGTATTCATACGGAATGCTGGACAATGCAAACATTTACCCCCAGTCACAAGGATCTGGGTTAAATACATCATTTCTTTGCTCACCACGCCACCCCAGTTTGATCCCAGCCTTATGCAAATCAGTCTTGACCCTGTTCCTTGTGGGAACAGTCCAGCCCGAACTGCCAAGCCCGTTCCTCCCTGGACCAAAAACAAGCATCCTGGGACGGTTTCAGGGCATCACCCTTCATCAGCCAGGCTAGCTTGAATCCAGTGGTGTAGTGAGCACGGGACCCATGTCTGGGCACACCCTTCCCACTTAGGGCGACGTATGCAAAAGTAACAATTGATGGACCGAATCAAGCTATCCTGGCTGATGAGGGCTGAAAGCCCGAAACTGGTCCTAGGATGCTTGTTTCCAGTCCAGGAAGGACCTGGCGTGGCAGTTCGATCTGGACTGTTCCCATTGGGCGCATGGTCAAGACTGATTTGCATATGGCTGGGTCCAACCTGGAATAGCATGGTGAGCAAAAACACGATGGATTTAGGCCTAGATCTCTGTACTGGGGTGAATGTATGACATTGTTCTGCATTCTGTTCATCAATTGTTCTTTTTGCATCTACAATCAGAAGCATCCATCAGAAGCTAAGTTTTCAGAATAAACACTGACTGTGAAATAGTTCAATTCATGTTAATTGTATGTACCACGACCTTTTGTAGACATACAGAAAAAGTAGGATGGATCCATCCCTCCAAGAGTTACACTGGATATTCCATTATTATAACGCTGGATGAGCTGTGGTAGGCCTGGGCTAAAGTTGTGGCTCCTGTTCAACTCTAGAGCCCAAATGAAGCAAAAGCCAAAGACCAGCTAGTGGACCGCCCAAAGGAGAGCTGCTGTTAACACTAAAACAGAAGGTATAAAATATTACATACTTACAAAGAACTTGCAGTTGTAGACAAGAAAGTGAAAACATGTCTACCAGATTTGATAGTCCTTTCAATGGCTCGGCTCACACACTGGCTCTTAGGACGAAGCCAGATCAATGACTTGGCTCTGTTACCCCAATAAACTTGGTGGCAGCCTAATATACACATTTTCTCAATTGTTGCAGCTGCTCCTTCTCCCTGGAGATGCGTTTGAAAAGGATTGAAACCAAGGACCTCCTAAGTTCCAAGCTTACACTTTTTTAAAAGCAGTAACTTACGTCATGTCCAGAAGGCGGTGACCAGGACAGGCTGATGGATTTTCTCTGTCCGGCTTCAACAGAGCCTTTCACAGGGTCAAAGGTAAACCCTTTCAGTTCCAAGGCTGGCACTCCTTCCCAGGAAAACTCTACTCCCTGTAAACAAAATATAAAAAAATATATTCTTCAGCAAGGATTCTGACCTATATCATACCCCTCAACCCACCTTCATTTGGATGGTGCCACGATCCTTGAATCATAATCAACCTCAACATACGTCAAATATTTTCCCTGGCCTTAAAACTTGTCTCAACCGCCAAACAAACTTTTCAGCTCTGCTGATTTCTTCAGAATTACCCATACAAAACCACCCTATCTCATTCTCCTTGGAGTCTCAAAAGAGCGAAAAAACTCCATTCTGAAGGTGTCTGGGTATGGTTTTCTTTCCAAGTACACCCTAATGGGAGTTATGGGAGTTAGCAGGCCCTTCAGACCTATGAGTTGTGGTGTCTCACACAGATAATTAACCCAAAAAAACCACTGAAATCGTTGTGTGAAACTGCAGGGGGAAAGGCATGAAAACACTGATTACTGGATTTATTCCAAACAATAGTGCTGCTCCTGTTATTTCTCGACCCTCTTTCAGCAAAGATAGTTCTGGGGCCATGAAATATAGAGGGTTATTCCATCCCACTCATGAGGGCCCAAGTCGTTCGATGAGCTGAACACAGTGCTGCATGTTAGTTACATGTCAAGCCGTTAAAGGTGGCAGAATAACAGGAATTGACATAGATACATTGTCTAATAAATGTTTAACACATTTACACTTTTTCCCACTTTCCTCTGAAACTTGTAGTCCATACCCATCACTATCATTGTCATCAGAGGCAGCACTAGAGAACCTGCCAGGAACTGATGCCATCAGTGCATCCTGCTGTCAAAAGGCACATGCAGGTCAAG
This sequence comes from Lissotriton helveticus, assembly GCF_964261635.1. Taxonomy (NCBI): domain Eukaryota; kingdom Metazoa; phylum Chordata; class Amphibia; order Caudata; family Salamandridae; genus Lissotriton; species Lissotriton helveticus. The sequence goes on from NC_136065.1 coordinate 340,613,100, forward strand.
GTTTTTGTTCATTTCTATTTTTTTAAGTTTGGTACTCGACCCATCTAGATAGCCAATATGGAGAACTACCCCTACCGTCATCATAAAAAGTGACACTGCATTAGAAGGTTGGGTGTGAGGTATAGTATTTTATCGTTAGTGATGGTTAAATTTCAAAGTGGGGTAATGCTCTAGCTGCAGAAATCTCTGTACACCGTAAGATCACATGTTCAGATTGAGTCGGAAACATTTCACCATTCCACCCATTAGATGTACCTTGGGTTGAGACAGGAATGGACCCGGCATTCTGTATGGACATGTATCCTTGCGCTGAGTGACTCAACTGCAAATGACATGCATTTTAATCTGCACTGAGGTCTATTCTTGTCCTTGGTAAAGCCAAGGTTCGGAACCTGTTCTGTGCCCTGGAGTGGTGCACCAATCTTCCACTGTTCTATTACACTGTCCATGTCCTGGGCTTTTTAATTAAAGTGGTGTTGGCACTGTACGAATTTGTAAGTATTAATAATCTCGAGGAGACTTTTTTTAGGTCTTGAAAACAAGCAATGCAGGAGAACAGTGGTTACATTAAGTAACTTTTCTTCTCCAACAATGGATCTTTCATAGGTACATATTTGCCCACCCTCTTCGTCATTCATGAGGCTACTTAGAACCTCATGATACAACCTAAGATATTCTGAGAATGTTTACCTCTGAGGAGGGTTCGAGCTCTGGGCCCCTCCACCTGGCTGGCAGGACTTCGAATCATAAAATGAGGTGGGTGGACTATTTGGACTGTATGACAATGTTCCCTGTTTGTTGCTATTGTGAAATACTGCTCTATTAACATTGAAAACAGATGCTTCCCAGCCTGGCGTTGGGAAATTCACATTCTTGAATTTACATTACATAAGCAGTGAATTATATTAGCCATACCGTAAAGGAGGAGAATAGGCTTACCTTAATGTAAAAGGTAGCACCTTCTGTTCTACTGTTGTTTCAGCTTTTGACTGGACATCTACACAGTAATGCTGGGTAATGGTATGGGTTGAGGACAAGGTTGCCTCTTTGCAAATGTCCATTAAGAGCACTCCAGCGAACAATGCAGTTGTGGCAGCCATGCGCCTTGCGGAATGGGCTCTGCTCTATGTATGAAAGTGCACCCACCTTTGATGAGGCAGAATGAGATACATGCAGTGATCCAGCAGGCTGTACCTTCCTTCGCTAAAAGGGATCCTTTGTTAGAGCTTGCATACAACACAAATAGTTGATCAGTCTTGCAAACATGCTTTGTGGTAACAAAACTAAAATCTAAACAATGTTTAAACTCCAAAGAGTGAAGAGACTCACTTGCAGCCATATGCGGTTGTGGAAAAAATTTGGTAAATGAATCTTTTCAAGGGAATGATGATGATACCTTGGTATGAACTTTGTATTCAATGACATTCACCTTGTTCTTGTCAAATGTTCGACAGCACGGATTTTCAGAAAAAGCTTGTGTTTTGTGCATGTTTCTTGTCTATTTTATCGCAAATAAGAAAGCTGTATTGCATGCCATGTATGTAGATGCCTTGTGTATAGCCTTAAAAGGTTCTCTGATAAGTGCTCCAAGTATTGTACTGAGCCCCCACACTGGCTATGGTAGAGGGGTGGTAGATGTGAAAAAGACCTCTCATAAATTCCTTAATAACAAGAACAAAGATGGTGTGGTGAACGTTCTGAGGTATGTGGATATATAGAGGGCAGATGCAGCCTGATCGAAGACTATCTCAAGCCAGGCTTTGCCGATGAAGGAGGTAGGGTAGTATCTCAAAAGTGAATGTATCGAACTGTCAATTTTCTGAGATGAAGTGCAAAATTAAAAACGTTTTCATTTTAAAGAGCAGGTTTTGCTATAGCCACCTGTATAATCTTTTTACATTGTGGTGGAATGTTTAGGAAACCAAACTCTAGGCCCGCGACAGCCAGGCAGTCAGGTGAAGAGTGGCTGTGTTCTGATGTAACACCTGACCTTGATTCTGAATGAGAAGTTACAGGTCCAAATTTAATTGAATTGGAGTTTCTATTGATAAATCCCATAGCTCTGTATATCACAAAACCCTTGTGCACACTAGGAGGATTAGTAACATTTTTTTTTAACTTCCACAGAACACTTGGCACTGGAAGTATCCTGGGGGAAGAAGAACAAGTTACTTATCTTTGGTAACGCATTATCAGGTAGAGACTATTTAGCTGCAGATTCCTTACCCTTGAATTTCCCAGGCGTCAGGCTGGATCCGGAAACTTTTGCTGAACAAAACCCCTTGCGCAGGCGTTGGGTGGCTACATTCGGCTCCGCGTGACGTCGTCGGTAGATTCCGTTATGACATTGCAGTGCCTATATAGACGCCACCCAGGAGCGCGGACGTCAGAACTTTTCTTACTTTCCATGCCAGAAGCGCAGAGCCATGAAGTAACTGACGTAGTTGTGTGCAAAACTAGCGCCCTGAAAAGGGGAACAACTCTAGGCCTACAATATCACTCTGCATAGCGGGGAGGCATGGGTGGGGCTGTAAGGAATCTGTCGCTAGATAGTCTCTACTAGATGAAGCGTTACCAAAGGTAAGTAACTTGTTCATCTGATAGAGACTACTAGCTGCAGGCTCCTTACCTTTGAATCAGATACCTGAGCCATACCATCAAGGCGGTGGATTGCGGACTAACATCCTAGACTAAGTCTTGCAGCACTTAACGGGCAAAATGTCTGTCCCTGCGCACTTGAACATCAAGGCAGTAATGTTTTGTGAACATGAGCAAAAAGGCCCACGTCGCTGCTTGACAGATGTCTTGGACTGGGACACCCGAGCCAAGGCCGTAGTCACAGCCTTTACCCTGGTGGAATGGGCCCTTAATCCCTCAGGGGGCTGCTTCTTCGCCAAGGCATAACAGATTTTGATGCAGAGTACGACTCAGCAAGAGATAGTGCTTTTCTGCACTTTCCTTCCCTTCTTTGCTCCCACATACCCCACAAAGAGTTGGTCATCCACCGGAAGCCTTTTGTGTGATCAAGGTAGAACGACAATGCTCTTTTTGAGTCCAAATGTTGGAGACGCTCCTCCTCCTTAGAGGGATGTGGGGGAGCAAAGAAGGTGGGTACCGTGATGGACTGACCCAGATGGAAATGGGTTACAACCTTTGGCAAAAAAGATGCCCAGGTGGGAAGCACCGCCTTGTACGGAAAGGACATAAAATAAGGAGGAGAGCTGGATAATGCCTGCAACCCACTCACACTCCGGGCCGATATAATCGCCACTAAGATGGTCAACAGCCGGAGGGGACAATTGTGCAAAGGCTCAAAAGGAGCCATCATCAGGTAGGTGAGGACCAAATTAAGGTCCAACTGTGGCATAATAAAGGGTGTCGGGGGAAATAAGTGAGCCAGCGCCTTTAGAAGTCTATTTACAATAGGATACTTGAAGAGAAAGGGTTGGTCTGGCAGAAGCAAAAAAGCTGACAGAGCAGAAAGGTAACCCTTGGGAGTTCCCAAGGCAGAGCCCTGCCGGGCAAGAGTTAGAATAAATACTAGGACATTAGAAATAGGAGCAGAAAGCGGGTCAATGCACCTTTCTGTATAGTATAATACAAATTTCTGCCAAAGCAGGTGTATATCGTCTTAGTGGAGAGCTATCTGACCACCAGAATAACGTTACAGACTTTAGGAGGAAGGTAAAAAGCTATCAACTGTCTCCACGCATGGAGGTGCACAGTTGACAGGTTCTGGTGAAGAACCCTCCCCTGCTGCTGCGACAGAAGATCCACCGGAAGGATAGCCGCCTTGGAAACTCTAGGGCGCAGTACTACTGACACTGGGCATTCTCTACGGAGGCAAACAAATCTAATCAAGGTTCTCCCCACTGCTGAAAGAGACCTTCCGCCACCTCTGACTGTAGACGCCCCTCGTGATCCGCTAGACATCAACAGCTGAGGTTGTCCACCCCGGCCTCCAAAGAACCGGCCATGTGTTGAACCACCAGGGTTACACCCTGTTGTTCCAGCCATGTCCAGCGACGCAAGGCCTCTTGACAAAGGGTCCACAACCACACCCCGCCCTTCTTGTTGCAAGACCACCTGGCAGTGGAGTTGTCCGTGAACACCTGAACTAGCTTCCCCTTGACAGAGGAAAGAAATGCTTTCAATGCCAACCGAATTGCTCAGCGCTCCAATAAATTATAAAAAATATAAACCAGTGTGCCATGATCGTCATCTATACCAGATGGCCGCCCCATCCCTGAAGTGACGAATCTGTCACAACTGTGATATCTGGTTGGGGAAGGGAGAGCAGTCTGCCACTGACCCAATCGCGGTTTGCCTAACCACCACTGCCGATCTTTCGCAGTTCCTTCCGAGATCTGAACCATGTAGGTGAGATTTCCCTAATGCTGTGCCCATTGGAACTTCAAGTCCCGCTGCAGAGCCTGCATTCGCCATTCCCCATCTTACGTGTCTTACCAACAGATGCAGGAGGCCATGAGACCCAACAGCCTCAGAGTCAGTCTCACCGAAATCCAGGAAAGAGGCTGAAATATCGGAATCCTAGCCTGAATATACTGGACCTCCTGCTCGGGAGGATAAGCCCAAAACTGCAGTGTGTCCAGAATAGCTCTGATGAAAGGGAGCGTCTGAGAAGGAGTCAGGTGTGACTTCGGCACGTTTATAGAGAACCCCAGCGAATGCAGGAGGTTCGCCGTAGTCTGAAAGTGGGAGACGACTGCCTGGGAGGAGGATGCCTTCAACAGCCAGTCATCGAGGTAGGGGAAGATCGGCCCCCTAACCTGCGCAGATTTGCTGTGACCATCACCTTGGTGAACACCTGAGGAGCACTGGTAAGGCCGAAGGGGAGCACAGTAAGTTGAAAGTGCTGGCTGCCTACTTTGAACGGCAGGTAACGCCTGAGGCCCGGCAAGATGGGAATGTGGAAATACACATCCTGCAGGTCCAACGCTACCATCCAGTCTTCCTGGTCTAGGGCAGACAAGACCTGAGCCGGAGTGAGCATTTTGAATTTCTCCTTTTTGAGGAAGAGATTGGCTTTCTGAAGATCTAAAATGGGTCGTAGCCCCTTGTTCTTCTTTGGAATCAGAAAGTAGCGTGAATAACAGCTTCTGAAACTGGGACCCTTTCTATAGCTAACACAAGATGATGGACGGAGCGCTGAAACTTTTCAGACACTCACCCCCAGTCAAAGATATGGGTTGAATCCATCATCATTATTTAGCTCACTTAGCCACCTCAGTTCAGACCCAGCTATATGAAAATCAGTCTTGACCCTGTGTCTCATGGGAACAGTCCAGCTGAACTGCCAAGCCAGGTTTTTCCTGAAACAGAAACAAGCATCCTGGGACTGGTTTCTGAGTAACACCCTTCATCAGCCAGGCTAGCTTGAATCCAGTGGCGCAGTGAGCACGGGCCCAAAACACACAGATGCTTCCTTCGCCAAAAGAGCTGTAACTTCCTCTCGAAGCAACTTTAAATGATCCTTCGTCAGTCATTCCTGACGTGGCAGAATAGTAGGAGGAAAAGAAAGGAAAGGTAGAGAAGAGCCCTCCTGGACGACCTGCAAGTCCCACTTGTCCGATTTTATGGATCTCCAGTGGGGGAGACGATGACAAATACTCCCACCAACTGGAGTAGTGTGGTCTCGCAGAATCAGGAGTGCATGGAGGTTGCTGGGGGCAGTGTGGTAGACAACTTCTGGCCTCCATTCTGAGATCAGAATGCACAGCATCCACATCTAACCATAGCTTGGGCAGTCTTTGCGGGATGGTGGCTGGGATAGGGCTGACGCGGCTGGCAACCCCTTCCGTTGACACGAAAGGGGAGAAAGGAAGACTGACCACGAAGAGTAGAGGAAAGGCCCAAGGATCTGGCCATAGCACGAGAGTCCATTAACCTGACCAGGGCCGGGTCTGCCTTTTTCCAAAAAATGCAGGTCCCATCAAAGGGCATTTCCAACAAATTGGCTTGGAAATCGCCAGAGAAGCCAGTGGTATGAAGCCAGGCAAGGCGTCTCAGGGCCACTGTAGTTGAAATTGATCTGCCAAGCGAATCGGTCACATCTAACCCACAGCGTATGGCGAATTTTGCTGCATCCTTCCCGTCTTTGACAGCTTGCGAGAGCACAGGCTGGGCCTTCCCCTGCACTTGTGACAGCACCTGAACAACTATCTCCCAAAGGGAATTGGAGAAACGTCCCAATAAGCATGCAGTATTCACCAACCGCAATGCCAGGCTGGAGAAAAAAAACATCCTCTTCCCAAGTGAATCCAGCCTCTTGGATTCTTCATCCGGAGGGGTGGAAGAGAATGCGCCTTGGGACGTAGAGGTCTACGCCACCAAACTCTCTGGGGTGGGGTGTTGGCTGAGGAACTTTGGGTCACCCAGAGCTGGGAGATGGCGGATTGCAATCGTCCAATTCACAGGAGCCCCTGTGCTAGGTTTGGACCAAGTTCCTAGAAGGACGTCCATAAGTGCATCATTAAAGGGCAACAGGGGTTCAGAAGTGGAAGCCTCCGGATAAAGCACCTCAGTCAAACGATTAGCCTGACCTGCACCGAGGACAACTCTAGTTCAAGGACCTCAGCTGCCCTCTTTACCACCATGGGATTGGACACCCCCTCCTCCGTAGCCACTGTAGGAGGAGAGAGCATGCCAGTATCTGGGGAAGTACCCAGACCACTGGCCTCCCCAAGTTCTCCATACCAGTCCAAATTCTTCTCAGAGATATCCTGGTTCTCAAGAGGGTCCCCAGACCTCTCCCATTCCTCTCCTGAGCCTAGCACATCTTCAAAGTGATCAGGCGACGACATAGAACCTATACCTAGGTTCTGTTGACGTTGGAATCGGCATAGATTGACGCCGTTCTGGCTACCTGTCGCAGGGTATGAGGATTGAGCTAGTACAGACGGGCATCGACGATGTCACAGGCACCGACTTTGGGTTCGATGCCAGGGAAGGTCGCGTTGGAATGACCGGTGGTGAACCTCATCCGGGATTGGATCACTGAAGCCCCATCGGCATTGTGGCCAGAGCCGACAGTGTCTAACCCAATGGGGCTCCTTTCGACCCCGCGGGCCCGAAGACTCGCCAGCAGAGCAGTTCTGCTCAAATACGTGGCGCATGGCCTCATAAAACTCTTATTTGAGTGGGAGTTGCTCTGGTTCCTGGAAAGAGGGGGAGGAGCGAAGTCGACTCTGGCTCTGCGGAACCATGCCTAGAGCGTCGGTGCTCCTTACCTTTCTCGACGACAGACGCCAGTTGAAGTGAAGTCGAAGTCTGCTTGGACTTCTTCGTCTTCTTGTGCCTCTTCCCCGAGTGTCCCGAGGACCTCGAATGGGAGAAAGAGAACTTAGGTCTCTGGGAGCGTGACCTCCTCGGAGTCTTGCTTGGCGGTTTTGACTGCCGGGATGCGAGCAACTTCATCGCTCGCTCCCTCAAAGTCTTTGGGTCCAACGCCTGACAGTCTGAACACAACTTCGTATCGTGGTCGCCCTCGAGACAAGACATACACGGTGGAAAACGGTAATCGACATCATGCGGTAACAAGTCCTGCATGGTTTGAAACCTGTTTTCCTCGAAGACATCCCTCGCACACAAAGTCAAATTTCAAACATTTCGACAAACAAAGCCTGCCAAAAAGCGGCAGAGGGTAGCTCTTCCCGGATCTTTGCTTAACTGTCACTGGAAAAAAACAACTGACATACGCGCGCCTGGGTGGCACCTATATAGGCCCTGCGACATCATAACCAAGGCTACCGATCCTGACGACATCACTTGGAGCCGAATAGAGCCACCCGACATTGTGCGCAAGGGGTATTGTCAGCAAAACTTTCCGGATCCTGCCTGACACCTGGGAAATTCAAACGTAAGCAATCTGCACCTAGAAGTCTCTATCAGATTTCACAAATATCCCCAACCAAGGAATTAAAAATGCTTCCACTTGGGGCCTGAGAAACCACCATCTGTTTGCATAACTTGGGCATTTGGAGATCCCCGGTGTAGAGAAGAGATCCAAAGGAGATATGCCATCTTGCAAAGGAGTGTTGGAGCCTCTGGCCTGAAGAGATACCATGTCTTAAAGAACTGCAATACGGAGAACTTGGATTGTGGAAACCCGACTACTGTATTCTTTTTTGCCCTTCTTGTGGTTCTTTTTCTACTCCTTACAATAACTGGGCTACAGCTCAACATTGCAGGAGGGACAATGAATCAGCGTCATCTTTGTTGATCACCTGGAAGAGGTCTTCTAACTTGAGTGCCTTGAAAAACATAAGCCTATCTTTCCCTAGTGGCACTGCAAAGCATTCGTATGCATGAGGCACAAGGACATGAGTCATTCTCTCAACCTATTGTTACATACAACTATGAAGTTCACCACCATCAGTAGGGCAGAATTTGCTGGGCTCCCAGAAGGACATGATTGTATCAGAATTTGGTGTAGCTCTTACATTGAAGCTGCTTTCGGGGTGGAATAGGGAGCACCCTCATGACCTGGAACCGATAGAGCCCTAAATGGTCTGGGTAAAACACTCCATTGCACCCTGCTTTGACTGTAGTAGCAGCAGCAGCAGCAGCAACAGACTCAACTTCCATGCCTGCCGAGACGCAAGATGGCGTCTGGTATTGTGCTTCAGCTCATTAAAAAAAGCCACAGCACAAATTGGGCATGAGAATACAGAGCATAGTCCAACAGGAGGTGAGGTGGAAGGGCACCGCTGAAGTAGGAGCCATGACTAACTGCAACTGTCCTGTGTTGCAACAAAATAAAGGAGGGAGTAAAAAAGGTTTTGGGGAGCAGTTGTAAAAAAGGTAATGACCCTAAAAAATATAGCTCTCCTAGGTTATTGTGACCCCACGTGACCAGTGACACCTGCGGCACTTATAACAGCCAAGATTGCAGATCTGGGGGCCTATGCTTGACACATTTATGATACTAGGAGATGACAACACAATATATGTGTCAAACAGATTTAACACAAGGGGGTCAAGGAGAAGAAAGACTTATTCAACCTTCAGAGGGCCTCCAACACCACAGTGGTACTGGGGAAAGACCCAGGCAGTGCCAGCCAGGTGAATCCTTGCTGAGGGACCTACTGCAGTAACTGGCAAACTGGCAGCTACCACTAAGAATGTTGAGATGAAGGTGTGCTCAAAGGAATGCAGCCATCTGAGTCCCTGTGTCCAGGACGGGCATCATGAATTAGATCCAACGTTGAATAAAAAGCCATGGTAGACAGCCTTGAAACAGAAGCCTCTAGGTTGTCCAAGGCAGGCTGTGGAGAGGTACTAGTATACATGTGCTCCTAAAATGGTAAAATAGACTGCGATCACCGACACCACCTTTGTGAACACATGGGTGAGGTAACACTGAATGGAAGGATGGTGAATTGATAATGCTCCACCATTACCGCAAACAGGAAGTATCACCAGTGGCACTGTGGGTTCAGTACATAAAAGTACATGTCCTGCGAGTCCAAGTACACCATCTAATCTCCGGGCTTCAAGGTTGACAGAACGTGGGCCAAAAGCATCATTTTGTGCCTGTCATTCCTAAAGAAAATATTTAGCAGCCTAAGGTCCAAGATAGGGCTCACACCCCTGTTCTTAGGGAACAGGAAGTAACAGGATTAACAGCTGTGCCCATCTCTATCTCTATTACAGACACAATCACACCCTTGGTGAGAAAAGCCAATATCTCCGTGCAACTGGAGGAATTGGCAGGGATAAGAGAGGAGGAGCATTACCAACTTGAAAGACCCACTGTCTGATGCAAGATGGATGAATGAGGCTCACTCTGCTCCCTACAGGCCCCAAATGACTGGTCTAGGGAGAAACTAATGCAGCTCTTGGGTCCGCAAATGGGCTAAGCAGGCTGCTAAGTTGGCTTTGAGGGCTGCCTCTGTCATTAGGGTAGAGTCTGGAAGAGCACCCACATTTCCTGTAATGGTGGGGATACTGTTAAGCCAGGGAAAGAGGCCACAGTCGAATTTCTCTCTGAAGTACTCCAGCAAGGAATCTGCTTTTTCCCCCAGAAAAAACGTGACCTTTTAAGGACATGCACATCAAAGAAGTATAGAAATCCCTAGAAAATGAAGATGTTCTAATCCAGGCGTATTGTTGGAAAACCACATTGGTGTTCACAGCACAGGCCACGCTGTACACAATACTAAGGGTGGTTCACTTGACATACTTGGCTGCATCCTGAACCTCATTCAAAATCTGTGCAAAAGAACTCATGAAGTTGGCAAAACATTGCTCGCCATATCCCACAAGGCATTTTGTATATCGACCCAAACGGCACACAGCATTCAAAGAGTAAAAAGTCAATAAAGCAGAAAAGAACACACATTTACCTAAGGTGTCAATTTCGCTTGGACTCCCTGCCCAAAGGTACTGAAGATCAAGTTACTTACCTCCCATAACACCTTATCTGGTAGAGACATTATACAGCCGCAGATTCCTTACATTAGAATATCCCCAGGCCTCAAGACTGGATCTGGTAAATTTTCGGGCAGTACCCCTGCCCACCGTTGTTTAGCCCTGTGTCAGTGGCATCCGCGCCGGAAATAATGTGAGCAGTACCTATATAGGCGCCAACCCAGCGCACTGACATTAGTTACTTTAGTGACTTTCCATTCCAGGAGCGCGGAGTTACGATGAGAACTGACTACTTGTGTTATTTGCCTGGCACAACAGACCTGACTATCCTGTCAGTAGTGCTTGGGGAACATGTGCAGTAAGGCCCACATTGCTAACTGACAGATGTCCAGGACTGGGACGCCGTGCACTAAGGCAGCGGTCACAGCCTTGGCTCTGATGGAGTGAGCCCGCAAGCCTTCAGGGGGTTGCTTCTTGGCCAATGTATATCAGATCTTAATACATAGAACAATCCATCTTGAGATGGTAGGTTTCTGCACCACCTTCACTTTTTTAGCTTCTGTGTACTCATGAAGAGTTGATAGTCAACCCAGAATTCTTTTGAGGGGTCAGGGTAGAAAGAAAATACTCTTTTTCGGATCCAGATAGAGGAGTCTCTCCTCTTTGTTAGAGTGATGAAGTGAAGCGAAGAAGGTAGGCAGTGTGATGTTCTGGCCTAAATGGAAGTCACAACCTTTGGAAAGAAGAACCAGCTTGTCCGCTTAGAAGGTGGCATAAGGAGGGAATACAGAGAGCGTTTGCAATTTACTGACCCTCCTGGTCAATGTGATGGCCACTAAAAAGGCAGTTTTTTATTGTCAGAAGCCTAAGAGGGCAGTTGTGTAGAGACTCAAACGGTGCACACATGGGAAAGGTAAGTACCAGGTTAAGGTCCCACTGAGGAATGATGATGGCATGGGGGAACTATATGCTGGAAGCCTGTAAGGAACCTAGCCACAACAGGTGACTTAAGATAACCTATAACTGTGCCCAGAGCAGAGACCTGCTGGGCCAAAGACAATGCAAAGAAGAGAACCTTGGATAAAGGCGCAGACATTTGGTCAACGTTATGGGAAGCACACCATGACACAAACTTATCCCAATGGCTGGTGCATAGGGACTTGGTGGAGAGACTCTGGCTGCCAGAATAACATTACAGACTAGGAGACTGAGGCAAGATGGCGGACATGGCTGTGTCTGAGTGAGGCAGGCAATGTGTGCCCTTAGCCGCTAATCACTCTCGTCCTCACTGGCAGTTTCTGAGCGCTGTGGAAATGGAGGAATAAGTATTGCCATGATCGCACACCGCTTCTGAATTTTTTTTTCAATTCCTGTGTTAGAGTATTACAACGCCCGGAGTACCTGGCTATGCTCCTGGATTGGGTCCCCTTTCACCGCTGTGGTCGGAGCTTTTCTTTCCGCGCCTGGTCTCTCGCGGGGTGTCGCGGACGGCGGAGGCTCGCTGCCGGCTCTCGCGTGGTGGGAGCGGCAGCTCTGGATCAGTTGGCGGGCTGTCCTAAGGACCCGGACTGGACGCGAGCTACATCGATGATGCCCAAGAATGCCAGCAACGCAGCGCAGCGCGGGGGCCGCAGACCCGGGCGGCGGCCGCCGCCACAGGAGGAGCTTCTGCGGGTTCACCGATTCCTGGTGCGGGAAGTGGGGACGCTGGTGGTAGCGCTCGGCGTGCATCAAACCATGTGCAAGGAGCTACACCTACCTCTCTGGCCCCCACCAGAATGGAGGAGGAGGCTGGGGGCGCTGTTGAAATCCCCGGGATATTTAAAAAAGAACTTAGCCTAAAGGTAAAACTCATGCTTTGGTTGAAGAGAATACTCTGCAGAGTGATAATGCCAGAACTAATTCTGAGCCAGAAACACCTATGGATAAAACTGAATTGTTATTAATGGCTGACTCTTCTGACTCCGCAAAAGAACTGGTGGCTCTAGAGACTCTAGAAGTAAATGGGGAAGATATTGCCACTATTACTGTTGATGTCATGGCTAATGGCGTTGCTGTGGATGTCACTGCAGGGGCTGTGTTGGGAAAGGTTGTATCCCATCTGCCAACCACAGGAAAAGCAGGTTGTGCACCTAGCATCCCGAAGACCTCAGTAACCACTGGGACCCGTGTAAAACTAGATAAACCCTCTCAAGGTGCTGGGGCTATGAGTGAAGCAACTAGCGAAGAAACTATTGAAGCAACTATTGACAAGGATTCTGTTGACTCAGCCAGTAAGTTTTATTCTATGTCAGATCTCTCTAATGCTTCCGATATTGAGAGTGTGGAGGCGGACTGGCCAGACGACAGAAGTCTGACAAGCCTGACAAGCTCAGTGCCTCTGGAGGAAGATGAAAACAGCTTGTTAACGGGGGAAGAAAGGAGCACGGTGCGCAAAGCCAAAGATGTAAGAGATTTGCCTAATCCCCTTCCCAGAGAAGGCTTTGAGAATGATGGATCCCCTACATTGGGTCACTCTTCTGCGGAACTAGAAGATGATGAAACAACCAAGGTCAGGAGTTGCCATGCAGTTATATGCCCGGAAGGGCATATAGAGAGCGAATTCACTTTAGCCACTATTTATCAAGCCATTATGTCGCATCGTGAGGAGACAAAGACAGAGAGCTTGCGGACGCAAGGGGCAGTTCGTAAGCTCCAAAATACGGTGCGTCGAGTTGTTAAGACCTGTAAAGAAATGGCAGCTAGGATTGGGGAGGCAGAAGGTAGAATCTCCTGAATCGAAGACAAAATGGTGCAGCAGAAAACGGATATCTCTTCTCTGAACACTCTTCGAGAAGACATTAACTGGAAGTTAATCGACCTTGAGAATCGATCCAGGAGAAACAACCTGCGAGTCATGGGTATCCCGGAAGGGATTGAAGGAAGCGATATTCGCCAATTTTTCATCGGACTGTTTTCAGAAGCTTTCCCTGAACTGACCCAATGGAAATGGGAAGTGGAATTACAGAGGGTGCACCGTTTCCCTTTCCAAAAGCGGAATGGTACCAGGGCGTCAGATGGGAAACCCAGAGCGATATTAATTTGTTTAAACAATTTTTTGTCACGGGAAGCTTTGTATGATTTAGCAAGGCCTGACCGTAAGAGAAAGGGGTAGGGGGTTGAATTTTTGTACGCCCAGACTATTGTCAGGCTACGGTACAGCAGAGATGGCATTCGCGCCAACTTATACCATTGTTTCAAGCCAAAGGGGCACAGGCATATCTACTCAGTCCCTCCAAGCTTAAAATTATCTATAAGGAGAAAACGCAATTCTTTATGTCCCAGATTTCTGCTAAGGAATTTCTAGGCACAATCAAGGGCGGTGATATAGGTTTAGAGCACTATATAGATAAAATCTTTTATTGCGTTTTCACTTTTCTTCTATGCCAGGAGGACAGGGGTGACCGGCGAAGTGCATACAGCCTTTCTCCTCCTCACTAAAGGGGACTATCCAGTCCCTCTGCCTCATTTGGGTGGGTGTATGGATGGGTGAGGGTGGTTTTTGGGGTAGGTTGGTCGGGGTGGGGTGGGGGTGGTAGTAGGGCAAGGAATAGCAGAGCTATGTTTTTTAGTGCAAATAGCAGCCAACATTTGCTAAATAAAGGTTCTCTTATTGCATATCCTGTTTTAGCTTTGTTAACTGTTAGGTATTATGTATTAGTCTTTGTAAAATACTTGGTTTATGACCATGGGTAAATTCAAGGCTTGCTCCTGGAACATTTGTGGGGAGAATGACAGAAAGAAAAGAGGGATAATGGCCCAAATTCTTAATTCTATGAGGGTGGACTTATTGTGTCTACAGGAGACCCATATCGTATGGAACAACAGGCGATGGTTTAAAGATCTGGGCATGGAATTAGTGGGATGTACACGGCAAGGTACAACAACAAGAGGTGTGGCTATATTGAAAAGATTTGGCTGGGGGACCTATAAACAGGTAAAAGAAGATTCTTTTGGTCAGTGGGTGATCTGTGAGCTCTCTTTAGAAGGTCTTTCTTGGACCATTTGCGCAATTTACGGCTCTAACCTAGATGACCCAGACATGTTGAATCATCTTAGCATTGAACTTGCGGCCTGGCCTTCTCCTTTAATTTTATGTGGAGATTTTAACCTCCACTTGGATGGGCAGGTGGACATAACTAGTGACTTCATCTATCAAGGAAAGAAAAACAAAGTTTTCAATGCCACCAGAGGGTTAGTTAAAGAATTTGGGTTAGTTGATGTAGGGCACGTGAAAGGACTGGAAGCTCCAGGGAGCACTTTCTATTCCGCTCCTCACCAGAAACACGTACTATTAGACTATTTTTTGTTAAAGAATGCCAGGTTTGATATTCTCCCTAAAATAATCTCTGATCATAACCCCATTACTTTACAATTAGATATTAGTTTTAGTACTCCTTTTAGGGCCTAGACTTTTGAGCGTAAATTACTAGCTGATCCACTCTACGTCGAACAAATGGGGAAATGGATCGTAGAATTCTTTTAGCATTAATCGTGGATCCGGTCTGCTCATGTGGTCTGGGATGCTTTTAAGTCAGGGGTACGAGGAGAAACATAAAGCTACTCAATTAATAACCAACGGAAAATATGAGAAGCACTAGCGGTTGAGACGAAGAAACTTCAAGAGATAAAAAACTAAACTTATGGTGGCCATTAGCTCTGGTCAGGCGACCGATCAAATTCTGACTGACTTAGCTGTTCAAAAATCGAGGCTGTATGAGAACTATGCTACAAAGCTAGCTGCACAAACTGCAGTATACAGATCAGAGGTTTATGAGGTGGGAGAAAATTCGGGCCGTATATTGGCCAAAAGGATACGTCAGAAGGAGGTTGATAAAGAACAAGTTACTTACCTTCGGTAACGCTTTTTCTGGTAGATACTATATCTGCCTGTGGATTCCTCACCTTGTGAATATCCCCCTTGCATCAGCAACATTCGGAAATTCTTTTGTAGCTTCGCGCCGACGTGGATCCGGACGTCACAGAGGCACGGCATCGCACGCGACTTCGCTGACGTCACCGACGCCTACAATAGGCCCACGCCGGCGTGATGACATCAGTTCCGCCCTTTTTTCCGTGCCCTCGAGGCACACGGACGGACCGATGACAGTAGACATATACACAGTATACGCAGTATAGAAATCAAGGTAACACACACAGTGTGAAGCAAATGCAATAAAACATTTGAAATAGACAAACCCTTGACCATAAAATAATACATCATATAAACAACTGGCATAGAAGAGTGGACAACGGGGAGGCGGGTGGGTCAGTGAGGAATCCACAGGCAGATATAGTATCTACCAGAAAAAGCGTTACCGAAGATAAGTAACTTGTTCTTCTGATAGATACATCTGCCGTGTGGATTCCTCACCTTGTGAATAGAGTCCCACAGCAGTCCCCACTCCCGGAGGAAGGTGTCCACTCTTCTAGACCAGGAAATCCTGGAGTACAGAGTGCGCAAAGTGACCCTCCCTCCTCACTTCGGAATCCAAGCAGTAATGCTTCGCGAAAGTGTGGAGGGAAGACCAAGTTGCCGCTCTACAAATATCCTCAACAGGCACACCTCTAGCCAATGCTGAGGTCGAAGACTTAGCTCTAGTTGAATGAGCCCTTATACCCTCTGGTGGGTCCTTACCGGCCAGAGAGTAGCAGATCTTAATGCAGAGGACGATCCATCTCGACAAAGTCCTCTTATGGACCGCTCTTCCTTTCTTGCAGCCAGCAAAGCCAATGAAAAGCTGGTCATCCACTCGACAGTCTTTAGTCCTGTCCAAGTAAAAAGACACCGCCCTCTTGGGGTCAAGACGGTGTAATCTCTCCTCCTCCTTGGAAGGGTGAGGGGGAGGATAAAAAGTAGGAAGGGTAATGGATTGACCAAGGTGGAAAGGAGTCACCACCTTTGGCAGAAAAGCAGCCCTGGTCCTAAGAACCATTCGTTCAGCATGAATGGTCAGGAATGGGGGCTTGGAACTAAGAGCTTGAAGCTCACTTACCCTCCTTGCCGAGGTGATTGCAACGAGAAAAAACGTTTTGAAAGTCAGAAGCCTCATGTGACATTTGTGAAGAGGCTCAAAAGGAGCACCCATTAAAAATGTCAAAACTAGATTCAAATCCCACTGAGGCACAATAAAAGGTGTAGGAGGGAACCTATTAGTGAGGCCCTTCAAAAACCTTAAAACAATGGGAGACTTAAAAAGAGAAGGCTGGTCAGGCAAACAGATAAAAGCCGACAGCGCAGAAAGATAACCCTTCACCGTGGCAACAGCAAGCCCCTGCTGAGCCAGAGAAAGGGCAAACTGGAGCACATCAGATAAATGGGACCTCAAAGGGTCTATAGATTTCTCCCTGCACCAAGCAACAAACTTAGACCACCTATAAGAATAGATGGACTTAGTGGAGTCACGCCTGGCTGACAAAATGACATCCACCACATCGTGAGGGAGAGAAAAAGAAATCAAGTTGCCCCGCTCAATCTCCAGGCATGAAGGTGTAAGGTCTGGAGGTGGGGGTGTAGAACCTGCCCCTCCATCTGAGAGAGGAGATCTACCCTGTGAGGGAGACGGAGCGGCGGGTGAGAGGAGAGGTGGAGAAGGTCTGAGTACCACACCCTTCTTGGCCAATCCGGGGCGATCAATATGACTTGGGCCCGGTCTTGGCGAATTTTCCTCAGAACCCGAGGAATCAAAGGTATGGGAGGAAATGCGTAAAGGAGTTGCGAGTTCCAACTCAACTGAAACGCGTCCCCCAAGGCTCCTTGCAACGGATACTGGAGACTGCAGAATGACAGGCAGTGAGCATTCTCGCGAGTGGCGAACAGATCCACCCGAGGAGTCCCCCACATCCGAAAGATGTCGTGAACTACCTCTGGGTGAAGCCTCCACTCGTGATCGGCAGAGAACTGCCGACTGAGACTGTCTGCACGAACGTTCAGAACTCCGGCCAGATGATTTGCCAACAGACAAATCCGATGGTCCTGAACCCAGGACCAGAGGCGCAGAGCCTCCTTGCAGAGACACTGCGACCCTACTCCTCCCTGCTTGTTGACGTACCACATCGCGGTCGTGTTGTCCGTCAGGATCTGGACTGACTGACCGCGAAGGGAAGGGAGGAAGGCCTTGAGCGCCAAACGTATCGCCCGCAATTCTAGAAGGTTGATGTGAAGCAACCTTTCCTCTGGAGACCAAAGACCTTTGACCTCCAGATCCCCCAGATGAGCACCCCACCCTAGAGTGGATGCATCCGATATCACCGTGGCCACCGATGGAGGCAGTTGGAAAGGCTTCGCTTGAGACAGATTGCCTTCCACGCTCCACCAAGATAGATCCGCCGCAGTTTCTCTGGAGATCTTCACTGACTCCCTGAGATCTCCGTTGTGTTGATACCACTGCCTGCGGAGGCACCACTGGAGTGCCCTCATGTGCCAGCGTGCATGGTTGACCAACAGAATGCATGAAGCCATCAGACCGAGCAGGCGAAGAACCTTCAGGACTGGAACGACCGCTCCATTGAAAAATAAAGGAATCATCTCCTGTATGTCGCGAATCCTTTGAGGAGGAGGGAATGCGCGACACACAGTAGTGTCCAGTACCGCACCTATGAACAGGTTGCGCTGGGAGGGCACCAGGTGAGACTTGGGTACATTTATCGAAAAACCCAACCTGTGTAACAACTGAGTTGTCCCTTGCAGATGATGGAGCACCTTCTCCGGCGACTCCGCTTTGATCAGCCAGTCGTCTAGATACGGAAACAGATGAATCCCCGATCTCCTGAGATGAGCTGCCACCACTGCCATCACCTTGGTGAAGACTCGAGGTGCAGTAGTAAGACCAAACGGAAGGACCACAAACTGGTAGTGCTGTGACCCAACCGTGAAACGGAGATACTTTCTGTGCAACTTCAAGATGGGAATATGAAAATACGCATCCTGCAAGTCGATCGACACCATCCAGTCTTCTTCCAGCAGCGCTTGAAGAACCTGTGCAAGAGTGAGCATTTTGAACTTTTCCTGCCTCAGGTAAAGGTTCAAAACCCTGAGGTCCAGGATCGGCCGAAGCCTGCCATCTTTCTTGGGGATCAGGAAATACTGGGAGTAGCACCCCTGACCCCTTTCCTGCTCTGGAACCACCTCTATCGCACCTTTTCGGAACAGTGCCAGGACTTCTTCCTGCAGGAGAAGCAGGTGGTCTTCCGAACAATAACCCTGGCAAGGAGGGTAATTGGGAGGGAATTCCTGGCAAGGAAGAGCATACCCATTCTCTACAAGATTGAGAACCCAAAGATCCGATGTTATTAATTCCCAATCTTGTAGAAAATGTGTAAGCCGACCCCCCACTTTGCCCACATGATCCGGAATGGCGGATCTAGGGCTGCTTTGCTGCGTTGCCCGGGGGTTGGGAAAGAGAGGAGGAGGAGGAGGAGGAAGCTTGACGACCTCTAGGGCGGGATCTTTGTCTGCCCCTGTACGACTTGTACAGTGTATTCTGTTGCTGTTGAGGCTGCTGCTGGGATGATCTGTAAGATCGAAAGGAAGATCGGCCAAACCCTCTGAAACGTCTTCCGGTAGTACCCCTGGACTGAAGACCCAAAGATTTTGCAGTGGCCCTACTGTCCTTAAAACGCTCCAAGGCAGTATCAGCCTTCTTGCCAAATAAGCCTGACCCATCCAAAGGCAAGTCCATCAAGACAGACTGGACGTCTGCAGAGAACTCTGATGATTTGAGCCAGGCAGCCCTCCTGGTGGCCACGGAGGAGCCCATGATCCTTGCCACTGAGTGCGCGGTGTCCAGACCACTCTGGATGACCTGCCTCGCAGCTGCTTGAGTGTCCGAAACCACTTCTTGAAAATCCTTCCTGTCATTCTCAGGAACCTTCGGAATCAACTGCTTGACAGAGTCCATCAAAGCATGGATATACCTCCCCATCAGACACGTAGCATTGGTTGATTTTAATGCCATACTGGCTGATGAGAAAATCTTTTTGGCATTTTGGTCTTGCTTCCTGGATTCCGTATCTCCAGGAACCTGTGGAAACGCACCAGCAGATTTCTTTGAGCAAGCAGCCTGCACCACCAAACTCTCAGGCAGAGGATGTGTTGTTAAAAATGTAGGGTCCTCCGGTGCAGCTCTATATCTCCTCGCCACTGTCCTAGAAACTGCAGGAGCAGATAAGGGTTTTTTCCAGACCTCATAGATAGGCTCAGACAAGGCCTCGTTGAAGGGCAACATAGGTTCAATCACAGATGAGGGTGAATGAAGCACCTCAGTCAAAATATTAGGTTTGTAATCAGCAGTGGGTAGAGTAATGTTCAGTAAACTCGCTGCTTTTTTAATAACAGTGTGGTAAGGTACCACATCCTTTGATGGAACATTTGATACAGAAGCCAATTCCCATTCAGGCGATAGTTCAAGCCCACTGGCCTCACACAAATCTTCAAAGGGATCCTCAGAATCCTGCAACTCCCCTTCTTCAGTATCTGAATACCCATATTTCTCCTCTTCTAGAAGTCTCTGGGCCTTTCTCCGAGACCTTTCCTTTAAAATCGAAGCCAAAGGATTCGGAATCGACTCCGACGGGGTCGGTGCTGGCGTCGAACCCGACGTCGGACGAGGTCTTTCAACACGAGGTCGGACAGAATCCTGCCTCGGAGTCGTAGGTAACGGCGTCGATGGGATCGGCGTCGATGGCATCGGCGTCGTGCGCTTCGGCGTCGACGACACCGGTGGTGTCGGAAAATGCCAATGCGGTGGTAGAGCCGGCATAAAAGGCATGAAGGGTGCAGGGGCATAAGCCTGTGGAACCCCTAAGTTAAAGGCCATAGGACCCGTGGGACCAACAGGTGCACCAGACGGGAACATTGCCCTGGAATAGACACCAAACATGGCGTTCAGGAACTGAGAAGGATCCTGACCTGGAGTCGGAAACTCAGGATATGGACCTCTGGGATGTTCCTGAGGAGGTGGAGTCGACACGACGTCGACCTCTTCTTCGGGTGCAGGAACCGGAGTCGACGAAACATCAGGTGCCGGAACTTCGGCTCCACCAGCCCCCTGCTCCTCACCTTCATCCTCCTGACCAGAAGGATTAGATAGAATCGGAGAATGGACCTGTTCTTGAGGTTCGGGTGAACCCGGATGCGAAGCCTCTTCATGTTCCGACTCCGAAACCTCCACTTCTTTATTCATAAGCTTGACCTGGGACTTCGGTCTTGAGCCAGATTCCTTCCCAGAGTGATGACGTGACTCATGGCTCCTCTTCCTGTGCTTCTTCTTAGAAGACTTCGAAGCGTGAGCCGAAGACGATTCCGAGTGTGACCTCGAACGAGACCTCGACCTCGACCGACGAGATCGAGACTTCGAAGATTTTTTAGCTTTCTTGCTCTTGAGTTTTGCTACGAGGAGTTTTGTCTCTCTCTCTCTCAAGGCTTTTGGAGTCATCTTCCTGCAGCAAGAACAGTCCTCGACATCATGATCGGAGCTTAAACACCAGACACAACATTCGTGAGGATCGGTGATAGACATAGTCTTGCCACATTCACCGCAGGCCTTAAATCCAGTTTTCTTCGACGACATCCCGAAGAGAATGAAGATAGACACAATAATACGAAAATAGTAACAAAGTTACTGTAAGCTACTACACGATCCCTGAAAACCGTTAGCGTTAATGACGTGGAAAAAAGGGAACTGATGTCATCACGCCGGCGTGGGCCTATTGTAGGCGTCGGTGACGTCAGCGGAGTCGCGTGCGATGCCGTGCCTCTGTGACGTCCGGATCCACGTCGGCGCGAAGCTACAAAAGAATTTCCGAATGTTGCTGACGCAAGGGGGATATTCACAAGGTGAGGAATCAACACGGCAGATGTATCTATCAGAAAGGATAGACAATATTCAGGATGAGTCAGGGCAAATTCATGATAAACTGGAAGAAGTTCTAGAAGTTTTTTGTAAATTTTACAGCAAATTACATAAGGAGGAAATAGCATGCTGTGCTGAAGAAACTTTATTGGACTTTAGCGCCGATATTGAAACTTCAACACTAACACCTGATCAGTCTGAAGAGTTAGATAGAGACATTACATGGGAAGAAGTTGAGGTAGCCATACTATCACTGGCGGTTGGTAAGGCGGTGGGCCCTGATTGCATAAGCTTTTATATATGTTTCGAAAGATTCCGCTCAAATTCCCTGCTGGTTGCTTCAAGAAATTAGAGAGGATCTCCTCTAAATTTTTGTGGGGATACAAGTGGTAAAGAAGGGCATATAAAAAGATGATCCTGACGACCTGGTTATTAAATCAGTAATTTTCTTTTCACTCTTGCTTTTCTGCTCTCAGTCTCTGTCCTGGCGCAGAGAAACCTTTTTGTGTAGCTGTTGCGCCCTACAAATTAAAATAATAATAATAATAAGATTGTGGTGGTTGGGGTATACCGTATTTTATGTTTTATTATCTGGTGACCGTACTGCAATTTATTAGCCAGTTGGTAGTGGGGGATAGGGCCCGTATCTTGCCTTGCCATACTCCTTCAATTTATGAATTTGGGTTGGGGAGGCGATTAGAGGTTGTTTGGTCAAAATTGTAGAACCCAGCTACTTTAAAAAAACTAAATTTTAAATTTTGAAAGCAGCCCATACAGTATGGAGACTTGTTAAGCGTCAGTTGGGGATCCCAAAGATCAATGCCTATACTCCGTTTGCAGCACCAGATATACTACCCTTTATCATTCGGGATCAAATTGCTAACAGGTGGTGCTCCAAAGGAATCCAGTGTTTAGGTGACTTACTGCAAGACGGACACCTAGCATCGTTCACTGAGTTGCAAAGTAAGTTTGGTTTGCCTAAACACGATTTTTTTAAGTTTCTACAAATCCGTAGTTATTTTAACACGTTAGAAAGATATCTAAATGGGGTACTACTGCGGGACTAAATGTAATAGATGTGTTCAGTTTTCTGCTGACGCTGTACATCTGTTTTTTTCTTGTCCCAAATTAGCTGAATTATTTCCCTCTGTTGAACAATATTTAGGGTTAATAATGGGTCTACCAATAACTATAACCGGGGAATTGGTTTTGATAGGTGTTACCTCAGATACATCTGTTTATACAAGGTCTAAGACCAGGAAATATTTTGTATTTATCTGTATGGCTGTAGCAGGTGCATGCATCACGAACGATTGGATCAGTCCCGATCCTCCCTCTTTTTTTAGCTGGCGCGCGCGAATATTAGCAATGTATAATTTGGAATTGGCTATATACAAGACTAAAGGCAGAAAACAGAGGGCCATAGGAGCTAAGATCTGGATTAACCACATTGGTGCTAAGGCAATTCCCGCTGGGTGCTGATATTTTACAATTCCCATTGTTCATGACAAGGTCAGCTCGTCATTAGCACAGCTCCAGTGTGCCTCATGACGAGCTGACCTTGTCATGAGCATGGAAGGGGTTAATGGAACTCGCCTTATTTGGAACTCTGTCTAGATGGGGTTTTCATTTTTTCGCTTTCTTTCTATGTGTTTGTAAGCTACAGGATTCTTGTTTGCTGTTTGCCTTATCACTGTGTTTTCACGTGCTATGTGTTTTTTGCTGCTTGTTTTTTTCCTTTTTTTACTGTAAATGCTGGATTTATTTACCATGTATGTTTGAACTCTGCTTTCCTTGCATAAAATGGGGTAAAAAAACAATAAAAAATATATATTTTTTAAAACAGACTGTGGAGGAAGGTCGAAAGTTGACAACTGTCACTGCTCAATCTTCACGCATGAAGGTGGAGAGTGCCTCGTTTCGGGTGAAGTCAGTGGCGGCTGGCATCTACGGGGTGAGGGTGGGGGCGGGTGCCAAAATAATATAAAAAACACCTACCTGAAGACAAACACGACGTCCTCCGCTCCAGGCCTCTTCTTACAGGAACTGGATACTGCAACTCCCTTCACCAATACTGGCACTGTACGCATGCAGTGTTGGAGCAGTTTCCTGATTGGAGGGAGCGGCCTCACTCGGCACTTCACAGCACACCGGAGGCCTGCACTTGCTCTAAACAAGCTGTCTTAAGACAACTGGGTTAGAAATGTTTAAAGTGCGCATGTGGGGCTGCAAGTCGCAAGCTGACCGTCCAAAAAGACATGCACACTTTAAACAGCCCACCCGCCTCCCTGCTGTTGTCACTCAGTAACAGCCTGCAGCAGTCTTGACCTCTGTTCGGGTCAGAGGATGACAAATTAAATGGTAACAAATTACCATTATTTTTTTTATCTCTGGGGTTATGGAGGGATTTTAAGTGGGGCGACGCTCTGTCGCTCCAAAGGAGGAGACACCCCTGGCAGCAGGACCCACCCCTGCGCTGCAAAAGAAGATCCTTTCAAAAAGGCAACCTGACTGGAGGGCCGATGGTCATGCTCAGGAGCTCAGGATACCATACTCTCCATGCCCAATACAGAGCCACTAGAATTACTTGGGCCCGGTCGTTCCTGATCTTCTTGAGAACTCTGGGCAGGAGTGGTATCGCCTTGGAAACTCCAGTGCGCAAAAGTGCTGACTGTAGGAAAGTGCCCTTTTTGACAGGATCACCCCCCACTTTCTGCCTGGTATTGGATGTGATTTTGACTGGAAGTGCACTGAGTTCCAGACAACCAGGTCTACTTGCCAGAACTGTGCAATTGTTTCCCCCAAACGGCAATACCTTTAGAACCCTTTGTAAGCCCATGGTAAATAGTACTCCCAGTACCTACAGCCTGCGGTACTAAAGAGGGTCCCCAAGGAATTGTGCCACTCTAAGAGACCCCTCACCAAGCTCATGCGAACTGCCACTGCAGACTGTGTGTCTTGGTGCAGATAAAAGTGAAAGCATGACGTGGTACACAGCCTGTGTGCCCTGCCTGCAGACACTGCATGAAGTATAAATAAGTCACCTCAACAGCAGGCCGTACCTCCCTAAGGCAACATACTACATGTTCCACTATACTACATGTGAGTGAATAACTGCATTAGCAGATATGCCACCGTACTGGCCAGGTCCATTACTGCCAGTACAATTGATCAGGGCAGCCATTCTTAAAGCATGTACTGGACACTGGTGAAAACGAGTTCCCCAGCTACACGATGGCTTCACTCAAAATAGGGATGTTTGGTAAGTAAAACACAGTACTGCATATTGGAAAATGTGCTTACAGGGAACTGCGGTACAGTCACATTCAATAATTTGGAGTATTGCATTGAAGCTGGAATGTTCAGGGTTAGAAACTGGCTGTTAGACACAGATCCTGTATTTATGCAGACATCCTTCCCTATTCTCTGTTCCTTATCTTAAATAAATATAAGATCTCGGGGGCGCTAGGTGGCGCTGGACGACAATGGCCGCCCTGGCGTAAAGCTCCCGCCGATCCGGGCGAATTCCAGCACATAATCCTCATCCTGCCATCTCCAATAGCTCCACCAAAGCCACACATCGGGAGCTTATGCTGCCGGCCGAACCTGGGGACGGAGTTCCAAGAAATAATCACATTACACGTCGTGAACGCGGCGGCGAGGAAGAGACCTGAGCGCTCTGGAGCGCAGCTCGGGGCACAAGATCTACTGGAGGCCGGGGCTGCGCAGGTCCGGACAAGACGCAGCCGAAGGAGGGGATCTGGGGCTGTACTTCGACCGGAGCGCCCCGGGGGCCGCCCCCTCCCCCCCCGATAACAATACAACAAAAGCGGTGCTACAAGCGGACCGCAGCGGATTGATGCCACTACGCGAGAGCCGTTCCTCGGGGCGAGTGGAAGAGGAAAGGCCACATTTCCTGTAGAGTCTGTACCAGGGGCTATGCCGGTGGATGCTGGCTACTACCGCAGCGGAGGCACCCAGACACGGAGGTGAGGCCGAGTGGTTGCTTACGGCTGTGCGGGGACGACAGTGGGGTTGGCCCACACGGCGGAGAAAAAGAGCTGGCAGAGGGCGCCGCCATTTTAGATTGTACCGGCCGCCTGTATATTGGTGAAAATATGCGTTGACACTGGCTTGGCTGTAGAGGCGGCTCGGCTGCAGCATCGCCTCTGGGACCTCACTACTGGGCGCCCTACCACACTACCCCCCACAGCCGCCTGCACTGCTGCTTGAGAACTGCTGGAAGATACCCTCCCCGTGGCCAATCTGGGCCTTCGCCGCCATTTTGGGGTCACTTCTGCTTCAAGCCCTGACGAGACAGAACGCACCATAATGCGGATTGCCAAAACCTGAGACTGGGCTTGGGATTTACCCGCAGCGGGCCCCTGACACGGGCTGTTTCCCTCGCTGCTGCTGAGGCCTCCCAGACCCTCATCTGCCCAACTCGGAGGGCATAGTGTGCTGTTACTGGGTGTCTGTCGTGAGAGCTGCCAGCTGGGGCCCCTCTGAGACTCGCCAATACGCTGCCTGGCTGGGCGTACTATACCACCATGGGGAAGACTGAGCCCAGGCAATCGAAGCTCCCCTTTGATACCCGCAAAACACCCGGTACCACTTCTAATGATCCTGGCGCTGAGGACCCCCCGGAGACTAGGGAGGAGGGGTGGAAAGCCCTACTGGTGGGGATGCAACAGAGTCTCGCCACCATCGACGCCAAAATAGACTCCATGAACACCAGGCTGGACGGCGTCATGACGAAGCTGGACGACCATGAAGAGAGGCTAACGGAGGCGGAACATCGAGTATCGGAGCTGGAGAATGGAGCGGGTACAAGTAAACAAAATATGCTGCAATGGACAAACTTTTAAAAGTCATCGCAGACAAGAACGAGGAGCTGGAAGCACGCTCCAGAAGAAACAACATACTCATGTTAGGCCTAGCAGAGACCACCAACACTGGGAGCCTCGAAGACTTTATGGAACGTCTCCTTTCTGACCTGTTTGGGAAAGACTCATTCTCTGCCCACATGGTCATCGAACGGGCGCATAGATCTTTGGCGAAACGTCCCCCACCAGGAGCCCCCCCCCCCCACGCCCGGTGATAATGCGATTTCTGAACTACAGAGACAGAGACACTGTGCTACGACTGGTGCGGGAGAAGGGTGAGGTGCGGTATGAAAACACAACCCTATCCTTTTATCCGGACTTTACTCAGCAGGTGCAGGACGCTCTACGTAAATTCCTGGTGGTTAAAAAGAAGCTACAAACCCAGGGCATTCAGTATGCCATGCTATATCCTGCAAGACTACGGATCCATCATCGGGGGGTACCACACATATTTAACACACCTCAACAAGCGGATGATTACTTCAAGCACTCCAGGCGATCATCTTCCAAGGAGAGAGCTGTGCGACGGCGAACACGTTCCCACTCCCCGCTCTCGGAGCCCGGCTGACCCTGAGACCTGCACAGGACTGGACACTTGACGGTGCTGAAATTGGGCCTGTAATGGACGCTATGCAGTTTGGTGATGTATAACTTTTGATGGTAAACAGACATAAAATCGACTACAGCATATCGAATGGACATAATATCGAGTACAAAATATAGGCTGGACAAAATATCGAATGGACAGAATATAGACATCAAAAATATCGTTTTGAAGGTAAGTAATGTAATATCGAATGTTAAAAATATAGAAAGTTAAAATAGTGAAGTATATAATATAGGTTATAAAAATTATCGAATTTTTAATAATATCGAATTTTTTATAGTGTTTGTTATGTTATTATATGTGTGAAAAGTGTGTATTTATGTTATAATTAATTTTAATTAATGAATTTTGTTTTTTTAATTTTTGCGTAATTTAATTCTGTAGCGGGTTGTGGGTTTATAGGGGAATAGGGTGGGAAGTAATGTAATTATAATTAATTAAATATGTACATTTATATATTGGTATTCATTTTTAATTATTTGTTAATTAATTTATATTTGGTAATTAATTAAATTTTAATTGGCAATTAATTTGAATTAATTGATTAATTGCTAATTATGTTAATTTTACTAATATATTTTCTGTAGCGGGTTGTGGGTTTATAGGGGAATTGGGTGGGAAGTAATTTATTTATAATTAATTAAATATGTAAAAATATTTATTGGTATTTTTTTAGAATTAATTGTAAATTCGTTTTTTATGGGTAATTAATTAAATTTTAATTGCCAATTAATTTATTTTAATTGATTAATTGCTAATTATGTTAATTTTACTAATTTATTTTCTGTAGCGGTTTGTGAGTTT
Organism: Lissotriton helveticus; assembly: GCF_964261635.1. Lineage (NCBI taxonomy): Eukaryota > Metazoa > Chordata > Amphibia > Caudata > Salamandridae > Lissotriton > Lissotriton helveticus. Next base: position 340,640,681 of record NC_136065.1, read on the forward strand.
ATAGGGGAATAGGGTGGGAAGTAATTTATTCATAATTAATTAAATAATTCAATTTATTTAATTGTTTTTAATTTGAATTAATTGTTAAATAATTTTTAATTGTTAATTAAATATTTGTTAATTTGTAATTAATTTGAATAGGTAACTAATAGTAAAAATGTATTGTAATTTGTAATGTTAATTGATTAATTTTTATATTATATTAAATTGGTAATTACTTTTAATTAATTTTTTATAGATATTAAGTTAGACTGTTTTTAAATAATATAAGAAGTATTTACTTTCCCTACTGTTGCACTCTCTGGAGTGGGAATAGTAATTTTTACCCTCTACGCTATCCAACGCTTTCCCTACTGTTGCACCCACTGGAGTGGGAATAGTAATTATTACCTCTACGCTATCCAACGCTTTCCCTACTGTTGCACTCTTTGGAGTGGGAATAGTAATTTTTACCCCTACGCTATCCAACGCTTTCCCTACTGTTGCACTCACTGGAGTGGGAATAGTAATTTTTACCCCTACGCTATCCAACGCTTTCACTACTGTTGCACCCACTGGAGTGGGAATACTAATTTTTACCCCTACGCTATCCAACGCTTTCCCTACTGTTGCACTCACTGGAGTGGGAATAGTAATTTTAACCCCTACTCTATCCAACGCTTTCCCTACTGTTGCACTCTTTGGAGTGGGAATAGTAATTTTTACCCCTATGCTATCCAACGCTTTCCCTACTGTTGCACTCTTTGGAGTGGGAATAGTAATTTTTACCCCTACGCTATCCAACGCTTTCCCTACTGTTGCACCCACTGAAGTGGGAATAGTAATTTTTACCCCTACGCTATCCAACGCTTTCCCTACTGTTGCACTCTTTGGAGTGGGAATAGTAATTTTTACCCCTACACTATCCAACGCTTTCCCTACTGTTGCACTCTTTGGAGTTGGAATAGTAATTTTTACCCCTACGCTATCCAACGCTTTCCCTACTGTTGCACCCACTGGAGTGGGAATAGTAATTTTTACCCCTACGCTATCCAACGCTTCCTCTACTGTTGCACTCACTGGGGTGGGAATAGTCATTTTTACCCCTACGCTATCCAATGCTTTCCCTACTGTTGCACTCTCTGGAGTGGGAATAGTAATTTTTACCCCTACGCTATCCAACGCTTTCCCTACTGTTGCACCCACTGGAGTGGGAATAGTAATTTTTACCTCTACGCTATCCAACGCTTTCCCTACTGTTGCACTCTTTGGAGTGGGAATACTAATTTTACCCCTACGCTATCCAACACTTTCCCTACTGTTGCACTCTCTGGAGTAGGAATAGTAATTTTTACACTTCCGCTATCCTACGGTAATAATATTGGATATTATTTAATTATATTAAGTTACAATATATATATATGTTTTAACAAATATGATTGTAATTTTTTTTAATAACTTTCATTAATTATTTAATTATTATAAGGTAATTTAAGTATTTTTAAGTATATTTTAGTAATTAATTTTTAATATTAATTTAATTTAACATTGTTTTTAATAAAGTCGATATTTTTATAAACTATATTTTATTTTGGCACATGGAGACACACCCCGGTTTGCATCACGCTGGGCGGCACATAGCTGCGTCACATCCTATTCTAATTATTCCAGGGGAGTGGCCATACTCATTAAACAGGGGGTTCGGTTTGTTAGGGGAGGGGGAGATAGGCCCAGAGGGTAGGTACTGTTTGTTGTGGGGCAGACTTAACTCGCATGACGTGGTCTTTGCGAGTTACTACGGGCCTAATGTAGACAATGCTCACTCTCTCCTCACACTGCAAGGCAAGTTACACACACTTGGGCAGCGGTATGTGTTCTGGGGGGGAGATTTTAACACTGTAATTAATCCCAGCATAGATCGCTCACATGCCACTGCTGCACACTACACCACGTCCGAATGCACGTTACGGGACATTGTAGCCACAGATAATCTGTTAGATACATGGCGTCATCTCCACCCAGTAATGCAGGAAGGTACTCACCATTGCTCTGTACACAACACCTGGGCCAGATTGGATTATTTGTTAGTTTCCAAAGGCATGGCACACTGGGTGGATAAGGTGATCCACTTAGCTAAAACTTTTTCTGATCATTCCCCTGTGTTAGTCACCGTGAAGCCCCCGGTGGATCAGCCCCCTATATTAACTGGAGACTCAACCCCCTGCATCTGCAGGACGCTGTCTTCAAAGCAGACATAGAAAAGGAGATAGAGGACTTCTTCCCTAGGAACAGGGGCTCTGTAGCCAGTTTGACTACTGTGTGGGAGGCATTCAAGGTGACTGTGCGCGGATGGTGCATCTCCAAGGGAGGGGGAATACTAATGGACCTCAGACGGACTCTTAACACGCTTGAGAATGACCTGAAGGGACTGGAATGGGAGATGGCGGGCGGGGGAGGGTCCGATACCTTAAAAGCTAAGATGCGGGAGAAACTATCAGAGTATACGGAGGCTGCCGAACGGGAATGTAAATTTCGGGGGAAACACTTCACGGCCAGAGTATATGGGGTGGGAGACAGATCCGGGAAATCACTTGCGGGAGCAATTAAACCCCCCGATTCAGAAATTATGTCACCGAGCTAGGAAATGACCAGGGGATTACATGTAGGAACCTTCCGGACCAACTGGCTATCCTTACGACCTATTATCTGAAGCTGTATACGGCACAGAGACGGCACCCGTTAGACCTTAGAGAATATTTCGAAGACGTAGCCCTAGCATGGATGGGAGACGTGCAACGGAAATTCCTTGCTCATGACCTGGAAGTCGATGAGATCACTGAAGCTTTAATGGGCATGAAGTCGGGGAAGGCCCCGGGGTCGGATGGTATACCCATAGACTTCTATAAGACATACGTTTCCATCTTAGCGCCCATCCTCAAGGCAGTATTTTATGAGGCCCTAGAGGGAGGTACCCTCCCTGACACCATGAGGGAAGCCCAGATCCTGTCTCTGCTTAAGCCCGGGAAAGCTCCTGACCAATGCGACTCCTACCGACCCTATCCCTCCTCAACAGCGATAGCAAAATTCTTGCGAAAGTCCTAGCAACCAGAATGAACCTCCTCCTAGAAAGGCTAGTGCTACCGGATCAGGCGGGGTTCGTGCCGAACTGAGCCACTGCCCATAATTTACAGACCCTCTTAGCAATCCTCCAGGACATAGACCCGAAATGCGCTGTGGTGGCTGTCTTTCTAGACGCCACCAAGGCGTTCGACTCAATGGAGTGGGACTATGTGATGGGGGCGCTGGCGTACATGGGGATGCCGGAACCGTTCCTGTGCTGGATTAGGCTGCTCTACACAGCATCATTTGCCAGGGTTCTCCTCAATGGCTCACGCTCTGACGCCTTCTCTGTCACCAGTGGGACGAGACAGGGGTGCCCCTTGTCTCCCATCTTGTTCCCCATAGCGATTGAACCCCTGGCAGCAAAGTCACGGCAGCACCACAACCACAGGGGCCTTATATACCCCTCCAGACAAGTTCTGGTGTCCTTATATGCCGATGACATCACTTTATACATTCATAAGCCTCAGGAAAATTTAAATCCGGTCCTGAGAGAAATCACTAGGTTTGGGGCAATAGCAGGGGTACAGATCAACTGGGGCAAGTCTGCTGTTTTTCCCCTTACTGACTACCTCCCCCCCGTACCCTCTGTACTACCCATTAACGTGGGAAGACGGATACTTTAAATACCTAGGCATCTACATTACCAGGGATAAAGAGGCTTTGATGAGAACGAACTACGGACGTGCCATGACTAAAGTGACGGGTAATATCACAAAGTGGCTAAGGCTTCCCCTTTCAATGGCTGGGAGGGTGTCGCTCTTAAAGATGGTTATAGTATCCAAATTCTTATACTTATTCATCAATATTCCCTATCACCCGGGAGCTCACTTCTTCAAAACTCTCTGAACGCAGCTGGTACAGCTGATATGGGGAGGTAAGCAAGCGAGACTGAAGCTAGACACCCTTACTTTGCCATATCGGTACGGGGGTTTCGATGTACCAGATTTCGAACAATACTACCATTGTGCACAAGCACACTTCGCAGTGTATTGGTTCCACCCCCCCTTCATGCCTCACCTTGCGATGGAGGACGGGCACATGGCTCCAGTTCCTCCTAAGGGATACATATTTGCGCCCTACAAAGAGAGAGAGCGGGATCCAACCACAGTAGACTGTATTGTCAAAGCGTGGCACTGGTTGGAGCGAGCCGAGGGCGTGCCCCAGCTCTACTCCCCCAGAATACCGATTGAACGATGTCCCCTACTACCAGTCACGCCTGAAAAGATCTGCCAGAACATGTTAGCTAAACTGCATTATGGGACCTGGGGTGACCTATATCTTGAGGGGGATTTTCGGACCAAGGATCAATTCTTTGGGGAGACCCCACACTCCTTCATGGACCTTTTCCTGTACACTAGACTTCGGCAGAGCGTGAGGGCCAAGACCCCTAATTTCCCGAAGGAGCCGGCAATCTATACATCCCTTCACTTGATGCTCCAGACGGATGCCCCTGCGCATGTCACCTCCATGCTATATGCGCCCGTACGCACCGTCCCCCGGTCTCACTAGTGAGGGCCAGGACAGAATGGGATAAAGACTTAGAATCCCCACTTACAGATGAACAGTGGGAACTGGCCTGTTTACTAACTGAAAAAGTGTCGGGTAGTAATAGACTACGATTGCTCCACTTTAAATTTTTGCATAGAATATACCACACTCCAGCGCGACTCTATCGGCTCCATCTTCGGGACGATGACAAGTGCGCTAGGTGCGGACAGAGCCCAGCTGATTTCATGCACTTGGCATGGAACTGCCCACAAGTTGCAGGGTACTGGAGGGAGGTTTTTCGGGGCTAGCAGACATGCTGAGGACCCGCATTCCACTACATCCCACCACAGCACTATTGGGCCTGATTTCTGCCATACAAACACCACATCGCAAGTTCCTGACTATGGGTATACTCCTAGCCAGATGACAGGTTGCATGCCGGTGGTGCAGGGGCAGAGAGCCTAAATTTAAGGGGTGGGTACGGACATGTCCACTTGGCAGGAATACTTACAGGCATATGCAGAGCAATTACGGATTAGATCCCGTCCGAAAGATATTTTGGCCCCCTTGATAGTTTATCTTCTGGGACAGCAGGCGGAGGACGATGATAATGTAACAGCAACTTAAGCGGTGGTTGCCTGAGACGTGGGAATGCTGTGTGAATTGAGGGGAAGTAGGACCCACCGGGGAGTGGCAGGAATGGGAGAGGGGGTTTCTTTGAGCTGCCTGGAGACCTTTACCATCTTAATTGGAGGGCGAAATCTAATTGTTAGGCTTAGCCTACGGCAGGGGCGTACTGGACGTATCCTAGATCACATTGCTTGGACTCATGCATTTCACATCTGCTCAATTTCAAGTGAATTTGTGGGGAGGGGAGGTTGGGGAGTTGGGGCAGGGGGAAGGGGGGACGGGAAGGTTTTGTTTTAATGTGAATGGACACATGTATCTCATCACATTGTTGCTGCTTTCTATATAAGGACCAAGAGGTCTTGTGATATGTTGAGAAAATGGCAATAAATAAATACAAAAAAATATATATATAAAATCTCAATTAATTGACTTGCCTTATAAGAGTTAACTTCTGCAGGAACATCAAATAACACAATCTGAAGAGAACCAAAGGGTTGAAGGGTGAGGAATAGAAGTTGAAGAGTGAGGAAAGACAAGATGAGTAGTACATGGGTAGAGGGAAATATCTGATAGATATAGAAAATCAAATCTATGAGAGGTGAGTCTGCTACAGTAGAGCTTTTGGCTAAGGGGAAATTGTTCCGTATCAGTCAGAATCATGCAGGGGGGCATGTGGAGGAGGGATAGGAAAGTCTAGTGTATCTTCAAGTCAGTTGTCGTGTGATTGAGACGGTCTTAAGTCTTTTTCTAAAAGAGAGAATGTTGGGTCTCATTCTTAACTGGCTTTTCTAGAGAGTTCCAGAGAGTAGATGTGTATAGGGATCACACATATAGGCGTGGCAGCGCAGTGATAAAGATTTCAATGGAGATTCCCCAAAGGAGAACAAGTATTACGGTTTCTTAACTCAAAAACACTGATTTTATAGACGCTGAATGGGTAAGATTTCGAGGTGGCAGTATTCAAACCTATATCTTGCAGGTCTCAACAATGTCTATTCTCACTGCTTTAACCTCATGAGCTATTTTACTAGCTGCTCATTGTCCTAGAAACCAATAGGCAGTGCAATTTCAGATCACAAAAATGCTGGAGTTTTCCAATCCTTATAAGGACAATAGGACTGAATCTGTTAAATAAATGCCTACAATGCTTAGCATCTACCTTCTTTCCGCTCTGTTGTGATGTCCTTATGCAGCCGACGTGCAGTTCCCTCACTGCTGCTCTGCGCTCTGTTTCTGTCTGGATACAATGCAGGCTCAAGACTACAGGGTGCACAGTCAATTCAGGTTCTAAAAAGGAAGAAGGCTACAGCATTAATTTAATCATGGTGAAAGCATTTTAGTACTGTTCCTAAAAGGTATACTCTTGCCATGTTGTACATTGGACAAAAGGGGCCGAATGCCAAGAGCACCTTGATGATCTCACATAAATGCAACATGTAAATTGCTTATTTATTTGCTTTTACTGCGGTATGTTCTCCGCAATGGAACTCTGAATCAAACAGGAGTAAGACCCTGATACTAATACTACTCCATACAGAATAGATGGTAGGTACCTCCTTCATTGGTAGGTAAGATAGCGAGGGACTCCACTGACACGTCAATAGGATCTCCTCCCTCCAGGAACATGATGTGGTTTCTGGCAGCACCTTTCAGACGGATCATGTGGACTACTTCCTACAAACAAAAGGGAACATTGGTGAGTGGTGTGGTCAGGTCATCTTGCTTCATTAAAATGAATCATAGTTTATTTTCTACAGGTTTCAAGAAATAACTTCTGAGAAGCCAAAGGTGTAGATTCTTCTCATGCATCTGGCATACAAATCTAGTCTGCAAATTATCTAGTAATGTCCATGCAATAGTTCAAAGACCCCTCATCAGTTCATTGGACAGATAGGTTTTTCTAGATACATAAAAATCAACATTCCAAAGATCCCACATAGCCGTTTGGTTTTATGCATATCTACGTATGCCTAATGCAGATTCAACACCACCATTTGCAATCTAAAAAGCATTGGGGGCACATGCATCAATATTGCATTTTGCGATTCCTTAATTGCAAAAAATAAGGAATCGCAATTAAGGAATTGCAAACTGCAATGCATCAAGAAATCGCAAAAAAAATAGCGATTTCTTAAAATTCCTTAATTGCGATTCTCTAATTGAGAATCACAATTAAGGAATACCTCCCCATCCATTCCTATGGGCCTAGAGGCCCATAGGAATGAATGGGAAGACATTCTTAATTTGCAATTCACCATTAGAAATTCGCAAATTAAGAATGCAATTTCAAGGGTGCAGGGGTGTCCAAAGGACATCCTGTTGCACCCCTGAAATCTGCCTAGAAGTACATTTTGCACACACACATGCCCCAAGGGCATGTGTGTGTGTAAAATGGAACTTTGAAAAATGCACTTTAGTGCATTTTTCAAAGTTTTCGTAAATTACCATGAAGGTCAACTTCATGGTAATTTGCTCCCCTTATTTGCGAATTCGCACATTTTTAAAGTTTGATGCATTGCATTTAAGGAATCTCAATTTGAGATTCCTTAAATGCAATCGCAATTTAAGAAATCACAATTTTGCGATTTCTTAAATTGCGAAAAATTACAAAAATGTTAATGCATCCTAAAAATTGGAATTGCATTCGCAAACGGCCGAATTTTGCGATTCGCACCATTTGCAAATGCAATTTCCATTGATGCATGTGCCCGATTATGTTTTGCTTATCATCAGGTTCAATGTGAATTAATAAATAGTGTTGTGTTTTCATAACTTGAAACAGTTACTGATTTCTGTTTAGGGAACTCTCTTTAGACAACATTAGTAAATCAGCAGAGACAGACCATAATACACAGTTCCAGGAAGTCATTTTTTTTGCACTGCGATTACAATTGAAAAGGTGGGCTTCACAGGATCAAATCTGCCCAAGTCAGCCCCATATTGATTTCTGAAAACGTTCAGCTGCAGTTAGGTTAGGCCACTGTTTTCCTCATTTAGGAGCGTATGCATACATCTCTTGCATTAAGTCAAGCTAGCATCAAATATAAGAGGTCAGGCTCAACCCAAACCTGGATTCCAAAGCCAGTTCTAGATTGATAGTTTAAAGGAGATTGATTGCTTGATGTCTAGTGAGCGAGTCCGTAAAAGATATTTAATGTCTTCTTGAATCGTATTCACAGGAAATGTCTTTTAATGCATCCCCTCATAACTATCCAATAATTTCTTCATAAGGCCACCTCCAGTTCCCTCGAGTTCCATCTTGCCATCTTCAACCTTTACCAGCAACCTCTTTTGGCTCTACTCACTGATGACCACATCAAAATGTATAAGTGTGCCAACAACATGTAATTATGTCTGAATGTTCCCTTTGCCCCAGACATCCAGCGCCTCAAATACTGCTTGCACCTTCTCAAGACCTGGATGTCCAGCACCAACATGAAACTTAACCCCACCAAACCAGAATTCCTGTTACTCCCTCAGAAAACAACATGTCCAAACCTGGCCCAATGGCATGAACCTGTATGGGTTGTAACCAGTTGAACTTTCAACCAATGTCAAGTGACACAAATTCACCTTGAACACCAATTTCACTGTCACGTAATACATTACCCACAAAACGTAGATAGCCTGGTCCAGCTCTCCCTACTGAAGAATTTGAAAGATAGATAAAGCAATGCCAATGAGAAGAAGTTACAGGTAAGTATGTATTTTCTTCACTAGCATTGGATCTTTCATAGCTTCTCATGGTTGAATCAGAATAGCAACCAGTGTGACAAAGAAGTCATTGACATTGCGTAAGGTGGTATAAAATAGCAAACCTTTTCCCATACAAAAATATAGCGAGGAACTGCTTGTCCCACGGCTATATCTCTGTCCTCTATGGAACCAAGTAGTATGACTCTGTAACAGTGTGACAGTTCCTGCAAGTGGGTGTTTGGCAAATATCTATCAGACACTCCTGCATAGAGCACTGATAAAGACACCATACTACTTGTATAATGTGCCGTAACTATCCATGAAAGTGGTTGCCACACTTCTGTGTGGAAGTAGGTGGTCGCCACTGCTACCCATCTAGAAATTTCTTGTTCGATAGCAGGTAGCCTTTGGGTAGATTTGAGAATGCAACCAGTAAATAATACAATTTTCTGAAGTCTTTCATCTTGCCAAGAAACAACTTAAGGCACCTTCGGTAATATTGTCTCTTGAGTGTCAGCTAACTACCTGCAACTGAACTCTGATAAGATGGACATTCTGCTTTTTAGGAAAGCTCACTCTTTTTGGTTAAATGATTGGTGGCCCATGGAACTGGGGCCTACTCCTATTCCAAAAAACTAGTCAAAAACCTTGGCGTCCTAATCGATGAGAACTTGTCCATGAAAGAACATGTGAACTCAATCTCTGGATCATGCTTTGGCTTGATGCATATGCTTAGGAAATCCTTAGAATGGCTACCTTTGCAGACCAGGAAATGACTAACCCAGACGCTAATTGTGAGTTGCCTGAATTATGGAAACACCCTAAAGGTTGCAATGAATGAGGGCCTTTTTACTAAGCTTCAGGCTATACAGAGCACAGCTGCCTGCTTGGTTTGTAACCTACCATCTCGCTCTCCTTCTGAACCTACGCTAAGAGCCTTACACTGGCTTCCCATAGGAGAAAATACCCTCTTTCTATGTCCGGTCCATAAGTCTTTACATGGACGTTTCCCATGCTACCGGCAAAAGAAGCTGCAGCCCTACATCCCAACCCGCAATCTTTAGGTCTAGAGAGCAACTGCTACTATGTCCCCAGCGCATTCATATGCCAGGTATGGGGGCCGTTCTTTTCTTTTCTGGCCCCCCAACATTGATGTTTGGCAGACACTTTAGGATTTGGGGATTCAGTCCAAGTATCCAGAAAAAAAATTCAAAAACATATAGGGGCTGGGTAGGAATTCCCTATCCCCCGAGACCTGGGTCTGAAGTTGAAGAAAAGAGTATATATAAAAAAAGTAAAGCAGCCTTGCTGTTTTACCATATGAAGCGGTGAGGCCACTAATATATACTCACTGTTCCTCCCGGGAGTGACCCATAATGCACTGTATGAGCTTTTTTTCCTAAAAAGTGTGGTTGTGGTGTCTACAGTTAAAGAAAATACAGTAAATCTCTGGAGATACTGAATGCATGAACCCAGGAGAGCATTCCATGTTTTTTAAGCACTATGAGCTGGATATGTATGCTCTTCAGCTGGAGTGCGAGGACCCCTTGTGGCTGATTCTACGGTTGCATTTTGTGGCCTTTAAGAGTGGTAAAAGAGGGTTCAAACATACATTCATAATTGTTTGGAATAAAAATGCTTTATTTAAAATATATTTGTTAAAATAATTATTTTGCATTGCTATGTATGTATTTATAAGGCTTACTTTAGAATTTGGTTAATGATAAATTACTGTGATGACTTTTTGACAAATCTAATAGGTTTGCTTATATAGATTGATGTACTGACCACTTGCTAAATCCAACAGACTAACTATTTATATTTTGACTCTTTCACAAAGCCAGTAGGTCTGCCTAAGTTATACTGACATTTGTTTATATTGTTATTTAATGTTAAAACAAACCTCCGAAATTCACTGACAAGCACAAAGGTTAAAGTGACTTTATAGTTAAGTCTGTTAACAATAACGTACTTTACATAAAAGAAACCTCAGAAATTCATAGAAGAACACGTTACTTACCTTCTGTAATGCTATTTCTGGTAGAGACTCTATCTGGCAGCAGATTCCCCACCTTTTGAACATTCCCCAGGCATCAGACTAGATCCAGAAATCTTTTTGTAGTATCTCAGTGCACTGGAAGGTGGTGCCTTGTGGCTCCGCACTTATGCAGTTCTGCTCCAGAAATGACGTGCAAGCCTATAAAGGAGCAAATCCAGCACACTGACGTCAGTTGCTTTCAGACTGTCTGTACCTCTAGACGTGGAGCCCCAAAAGCAAATCAGAATAGCAGTGTGCAGATTCCTGAACTTGGAATCATATTAATGGATAGAGTCAAACCGAATAAAGGGAAGGATGAGATGGTCAGTGAGGAATCTGCGGCTAGATAGAGTTTCTACCAGAAACAGGAAACAAAGTTAAGTGCTGGACTTGGCCCTCTCTGTAGTGTCACCACCAATTGTTGTGCCTTCACCCCTCCTGTTTTCTGAACCCATTTATGTAGGCTTTTAGGACTCTGCACACTTTATAACTGCTAACCAATGCTAAAGTGCTTGTGCTCTAACATTTAAATATTGGTAAAATTGGCTTACACCCAATTGGCTCATTTATTTTACTTGTAAGTCCCAGGTAATGTGGCACTACATGTACCCCGGGGACTGTTAAGAATCGCTACTAGTGGGCCTGCAGCACTGATTTTGCCATTGAATGTTTTGCAGCCTGGGTGTACAATTTTAAATTGCCATTTCTTCCTGGCAAAGTAAACCGTAGGTCAGGTGTAAACCTTCCTTTTTAATACATTTAAGTCACCCCTAGGATAGGCCCTAAACAGCCAATAAGGTAGGGTGCACTGTATTTAAAAAGTTGGACATGTACTTTTAGGTTTTACATGTCTGGGTTGTGAAAAACTCTTTAATTCCCTTTTCAGTATTTACCTCTCTCTTAGGATAACATTGGGTTACTTTATTACTTTAATAAGTGATTGGGAGCAGGTAGGGAAGTCACGTTTGGTGTCTGGGAAATTGTAATTTAAACCCTCTTTCATGGTAAAATCTGGTTTTAAGTTGCAGTTGTGAAACTGCCACTTTTAGATAGTAAAACAAGCAAGGAGAACCCCTCACACCATAGATACATCCATTATACTGTCTAGGCTACATAATATTTCCGCACCTCTCTATTCCAACATATATTGGGGATATTTACTCTATGTTTTGTTTGTATGGAAAGCCTCTCATTATTGTACCACGCTTTCCTGCATTCAAAACCACATTGGATGTGTACGTTGAAACATACAAATGAAACAAAAAACTTTACATTCTGGACCACAAGAAAGACTTTGTCTCAAATAAATGACAAAAAATTAAAGACTTTGATTCTCAAATAAATGACAATTAATAAATATTTACAGGTTATTCAACAACAACAACATAAATAAGTGTCCAACATATATAGATTATATAGATTCACTTATTTATGTTCTTGTTGGTTTTGAGTAACCTGTAAATATTTAGTAACTGACATTTATTTGAGAATCAAAGTCTTTAATATTCATGAATTATGTCATTTATGTGTATGTAAAGTATTATCCTGTACTCCTGATTCAATCTAATGTTTGGGGACAGAATAGTCCACAGAGAATTAAGTCTCTCGGTCGGTCGTCGGAGTCGTGGTTGCCGGGATGATGTCAAACTGCCTGCTTAGACGATGCCCCTGCACGCTGATGTCAATTCTGACACAACTTTCCACGCCAGAAGCGCAGAGCCATGAAAGACACTGACCACTGGTGTGCCACACTAGGGCCCTCCTACTGGGAAGGGGTGGAGGCAGGAAAAAGGTGGGCAGAGTAATAGTCTGCCTAATGTGAAAGGGAGTGACGACTTTAGGCCGAAGAAAGGATCTAGTTCGAAGCACCACTTTGTCCGGATAGACTAAAAAGAAAGGAGGCTTAGAAGAAAGAACCTGAAGCTTACTCACTCTACGAGAAGAGGTGATGGAAATAAGAAAGGCAGTCTTACAATAGGGGACTTGAACAAAGACGGCAGATCTGGCAGCTCAAGAACGGACATAAATAGCTGCCTGGTAGCCTTTCAGAGTACCCAGAACAGATCCCTGCTGAGCCAAAGAAAGAAGGAACAAAACAACCTCAGATAGAGGGGCAGAGAGGGGATCCACAGCCTGTGCTGTGCACCATGCCACAAACGTATTCCATCGACAGGCGTATACGCTCTTAGTGGAGGGACACCTGGCTGCCAAGATGACATTGCAGACTTCAGGTGGAAGGTCAAACGCTGTCAACTGTCGCTGCTCAATCTCCACACAAGGAGGTGGAGGCTGGACAGGTTCGGGTGGAGGACCGTCCCCTGCTGCTGCAACAGAAGATCCTACCAAAGGGACAGGTTGATCGGAGGATCGATGGCCATGCTCAGGAGCTCAGGGTACCAGACTCTTCGTGCTTAGTCCTGTGCCACAAGAATGACCTGGGCCCGGTCATGCTTCATTTTCTTCAGCACTCGGGGCAGAAGTGGTACAGGCGGGAAGACGTACAGGAGACCACAGCTCCACTCACTACGAAAAGTGCCACCAAGTGCCTCCTTGGAAACTACAACTTGTGGAAGTGCCGACATTGCTTGTTCTCTTTGGTGGTGAACAGATCTAACCAAGGCTCTCCCCACTGCTGAAAGAGACCTTGCACCACCTCTGAGTGAAGACGCCATTCGTGATTCACCAGGTACCTGCAGCTGAGTTCGTCTGCCCGGGCGTTCAGACAACATGCCAGGTGTTGAACCACCAGGGTAATGCCCTGATGTACTAGCCATGTCCAAAGGCAAAAAAGCTTCTTGACGAAGGGTCCACAACACAACCCCACCTTGTTTTTTGCAGTACCACATGGCATTGGTGTTGTCCGTGAACACCTGCGCTGCCTTCCCCTTGAGGGAGGGAAGGACTGCCTTCAATGCCGAGCGAATCGCCCGGAGCTCCAACAGGTTGAAATGAAGACCGGACTCTGCCAGAGACCAGACTCCACTTGATCTCCGCCCCTCCCAGGTGGCCGCCCCATCCCAGAAGTGACGCATCGCTCAACACCGTGAGGTCTGGTTAGGAAGGGAAAGGGATCTACCTCTGACCCAATCCTGGTTCGTTGTCTACCACAGCAGTTGCTGTGCAGTCCCCTCTGAGATCTGGAGGTAGTCAGAAAGATTCCCCTGATACTGCTCCCACTAGAACTTCAGGTTCCACTGCAGGAGCCCACATATGGCATCTGGCTTGATCTACCAGCAGGATGAAGGAGGCCATAAAGCTCAGCAGCCTCAGGGTCATTCTCACCGAAATCCGGGATTGAGGCTGAAACATCGGTATCATAGCCCGAATATCCTGGACTCGCTGCTTGGAAGGATAGCCCCGAAGCTGCACTGTGTCTAGAACAGCTCCGATGAAAGGGAGCGACTGAAAAGGAGTTAGGTGTGACTTCTGCACGTGGATAGTGAACCCCAGCGAATGCAGGAGGTCCGCCGTAGTCTGGAGGTGGGAGATGACTGCCTGAGGAGAGCCCACCTTCAACAGCCAGTCGTCGAGATAGGGGAAGACTGGAACCCCTGTCCTACACAGTTAAGCTGCGACCACCGCCATCACTTTCGTGAACACCTGAGGGGCACTGGTAAGGTTGAGGGGGAGCATGGTGAACTGAAAATGCTTATGGTCTACCATGAAGTAACGTATGTGGACTGGCAGGACGGTAATGTGAAAATAAGCGTCCTGCAAATCCAACGCTACCTACCAGTCTCCAGGGTTGAGGGCAGACAGGACTTGAGCCAAGGTTAGCATTTTGAACTTCTCCTTCCGGAGAAAGCGGTTCAGGGCCCTAAGGTCTAAGACAGGACGTAGGCCTTTGTCCTACTTCTGGCGCAGGTTTATTTTAAAGGTTTTATATAGCGCTAGCTAGACCCAGAGGTATCAGAGCGCTTTACAGAATCAAAAGCAAGGCAATAATCATTGGATCAAGGTAACATATAATAAAAAATAAGGGAAGTGAAAGTCTAGAGAGGAACACACAATAATATATACAAAGAAACACTTGCAGGAACATGAAGGGTGGAATTACTGAAAAGAGGTCCAAACAATTAACAATTTAGGGACCATAAGGCGCTGGGTAGGCTGGATACTGCGGTATCAGAGCGCTGTACAGATTAAAGAGAAAGGTAATAATCATAGGTTAAAGATTAAATAAAATATAAGATTGGGGAAGTAAAGTCTACAGAGGAGCAGGTACCCTTTTGATAGCTCCCTTGGCCAAGAGAGCTGAGACTTACTGGCGGAGAAACGCCAAATGATCTAACAACATGCGATCGAGAGATGGTGGCATGCAGGGAGGGGTAGTCTCGAAGGGGAGGGAGTAGCACCTATGGACTATCTGCAAAAACCACCTGTCTGACGTGATGGATTGCCAGTGGGGGAGGTGATGGCAAATTCTGCCACCCACTGGCCACTGATGGCCCTGAAAGGTCGGACTAGGAGGGTTTGGAGGCTGCTGCCGGGGAGAAAAGGGTAGACTGGCCCGCGTGCTGGTTCCCAGACCCGCATTGCTGGGTCCCACGCCCGCGGCCACGCAGAGGCTGGGCAGCTTGCGTGGGCCGGTGGCTGGACTGGGTCGGACGTGGTGGGGTGCCACTTATGTAGCCACGAAAGGGACGAACGGCAGAGTGTGGGGGACAGGGGGATGCAGCGAGGATCTGGCAGTAGCCTAAGAAGCCTTAAAACGCTTGAGCACCCAGTCCGCCTTGTCACCAAAAAGGTGACAGCCATCGAAGGGCATGTCCAGCAAGGTTGCTGAAACATACCCCGAAAAACCAGACGTCCTCAACCAGACGTAGCGCCAAAAGGCTATCGATGTGGCAATCGTTCTGCCCAGAGAGTCAGCGGTATCCAGTCGACAACGGATTGTGAATTTGGCTGCATCTCTCCCATCCGCCACTGCCCAGGAGAGAATGGCCCAGGCCTCCTCTGGGCACTAAGGCAGCACCAGCGCAACCTTATCCCAGACTGTATGGGTATAGCGGCCAAAGAGGCATAGAGTATTCAAGACCATAGCGCCAAGCTGGAGGAAGAGAACATATGCTTCCCAGGATGATCCAGCTTCTTACATTCCCTATCCGGGGGTGCAGAAGGGGATGTGCCCATGGAAGAACAGGCTTGCACCACCAATCTCTCATGGGAAGGTTGTTGGGGGAGGAAAATGGGATCGCCCGAAGCCCAGGGGTGGCGGCGGGCAATCATCCGCTCCACAGGAGCCCCTGTGTTGTGTTTGGACCAAGTGCCCAGAAGGACGTCCGTGAGGGCTTCATTGAAGGGTAAGAGGAGTTCAGAGGAAGTTGCCGCTGGTTGGAGCTCCTCTGTCAGGAGGCTAGTCCTGACTGCCACTGTAAGGAGCCCCAGGCCCAAAGCTTCAGCTGCCCTATGCAACACCACTGCATAGGACGATCCCTCCTCCGTAGCCATGGTAGAGTGAGAAAGCATGCCAAGGTCTGTGAAGGTATCCAGACTACTGGCGTCACCCAATTCCTCTCTCTAGTCCGGCTCTAACAGCTGGTCTGTTAAAGGGTCCAGGGACCCCTCCCAGGCCTTATCACCACCCTCATGGCGATAGGGAACACCTGGGAAAAACAAGATCACAAAACTACTCTACGGCGTCGTATTCAACGCTGGCTGACATTGAACTGGCTCCGGGTCTATCTTGGGGATGAGAACGGGGACGGCGTTGGTAGGGGCACGGCCGGTGCTGGGGGCGTCAGCGCCGGGGAAGGTTGAGTAAGGCTGGCCTGCGTCGATCTCGTTCTAGGCCTGGATCGATGCGGACCCTGCGGTGCTGGGCCGGAGCCGCCGGCTTCGGAGGCTCAGGGACCCCAACCGGCTCCCGGGGTCCCGAAGACATGCCAGTGGAGTAGGGCTGCCCAAAGATGGAATGGAGGGCTTTGTAAAATGCACGAAGCTGGGCAGGGGACACCCCGGCTCCCGGAAACGGAGTGAGGCAAGTATTCGTCCCTGAATCAGGCACCGGAGATGGAGCCTTAGATCGACGACTCTTGGTTCCCGCGTCGCGTCAGCTGACCGAAGGGTAGAAGCCGAGGAGCGACGGTGCTTCTTTGTCTTCTTCTTGTGCTTCGACTTACCCGAGGAGTGCAAAGACTTGGACGAGGTTTGATGGCTCCGCGACCGGTCTCGAGACCTTCCCCATCAAGCAAGACCGGGAGTGACGCAGAGACAACTGCCGGGACTCCAAAAACCTTTGGGACTGCTCACGCAAAGATTCATTGCCCGACAGCTGGAGCATGACTTTGGTCGTGGTCGCGCTTCAAGCACCAGAGACACACAAGGTGCGGATCTGTCAAAGGCATCAGTTGGTGACAGGAGTCACAAGGCTTGAATCAGGTTTGACGATGGGACATCCCTCGCGCACCAGTCGAAAAAATGACGTTGAAAAAAGTAAACAAAAGTTTTGCCAGAAAATGACTAAGGGGCAAGCTCTCTCCGGATCTGCGCTAGGCTGGTGCGGAAAAAGAAAGAACTGACATCAGAGTACAGGGAGGCGTCTAAGTAAGCACTGCAACGTCATCCAGGCGACCACGATGCCGACAATGGACGTGGAGTTGACTGACGCCACCTACCTACGCGCAGGGGTATTGCTGAAGAAAAATACTCCTGATCCAGTCTGACACCTGAGAATCTATAACTAAATAGTCTCTTTCAGATACAAGCCTCCTGGGACTGGTTTCGGTGCATCACCCTATATCAGCCAAGCTATCTTGAATCCAGTGACATAGCAGGCCAAACTGCTGTGATTTTGTCTTGGTCCAGCGCGACCAGAGACCCTCAGTTGGCACTTTGCACCTTTCGCGATTCTTTTATGTAAATCTTTGAAAGTGCCTATTTCCTGTTCAACTGATTGGATTTTATTCATTTTCGTCTCATATAATTTACTGAAATGAATTCTATTTTTCTAAATTGGTGTGGGTTTTTTCCTATCTTGCGTTTTTACTTTATTACTGTTTCTGTGTGCTGCATAAGCACATTACACATCGCCTCCAAGTTAAGCTCGACTGCTTATGTACTAATCTACCACAGGATTAAGCACAGGTTCATTTGGTGACTTTTTGTAGTCCACCCTGACAGGGATTGTGGCTGTTGCTTGAGTAAGGTTTCACCACACTCAACTAATAGTCACATTTTGACAGTAACTTGTTCTTCTGATAGAGACTTCTAGCTGCAGATTCCTCACCTTTTGAATATACCAAAGCAGTACCTATGAGTAGGGTTGTGGGTAAACTCAAACCACATCGTTCTGCAGGACCGAGTGGGCAAAGTGCCCTTCTTGGCAGACTTGGCTACCCAGACAATAGTGCTTGGTGAACACATAGAGGGACTCCTATGTGGCCACCTGGCATATGTCTAGAACCTGGACGCCGCATGCTGGTGGAATGGGCATGCAGTCCTTCCATCAGCTGCTTCTCCACCAGTGTAACAGATTTTGATGCAGAGCACAATACATCGTGAGAAGGAGCACTCCTCCACACAGTCTTGCCTATTTTTGCTAAGGCGGCCCCCACAAAGACCTGATCATCAACCCAGTGGTCTTTAGTGCAATCGATGTAGAAGCTGAGCACCGTCTTAGGATGCAAGTTATGGAGCCTCTCCTACTCCTTAGAGGGGTGAGGCGGAGCATATAGTGCAAGCAGAGTGATGGATTGGTTCGGCGTCCCAACTTTTGGCAGAAAAGGGTCCCTAGTATGAAGAATCACCTTTTTGGGGGAAAAGGATGAACACACAAGGCTTGAAGGTCACTCATACACTCTGCCAAAGTGATGGCAACTAGGAATATAGTTTCGATGGTGAGAAGCCGTAAAGGACAACTGTGAAGGGACTAGAATGGTGTACACATTAGATATGTAAGAACAAGATTGAGGTTCCATTGGGCCATCGCGAATGATGATGGGGTAAACAGATGTCAGTCCTTTAGAAAACCGCATCACAAAAGGTGATTTAATAAAAGAATGCTGATCTGGCAACTGTAAAAAGGCAGAGAGAGACGCCCACGAAACTCCAATGTACAGAAGTGCTGACATTGCATGTTCTCGGCGGTGGCAAATAGATCAAGGCAAGGTTCTTACACCACCTCTGGATGTAACTGCCACTCATGATCCGCTAGGCACTGAAGGCTGAGTTCGTTCACCCTGGAGTTCAGTGAGCCAGCCAGGTGGTTCAACACCAAGAAGACACCTTGGAGGTCCAGCCATTTCCAGAGGTGCAAGGCCTCCAGGCACAGAGTTCTTGACCCCATCCTGCCCTGGTTATTGCAGTACCACAGGACAGTGATATTGTCCATGAGCACCTGTACCAGACTCCCATTGATGGATGGCAGGAAGGCTTTCAGACAAATGAATGGACCTCAACTCCAGAAGCCTGAAATGGATGCAGGACTCCGCTGGAGACCTCAGGTCTCCGATCTCCACCTCTTCCAGGTAGCCGCCCCAAACCAGAAGCGATGCATTGGTCTCCACTGTCAGTTCTGGGTGGGAAGGGAGAGGGGTCTGCCGTAGACCAAATCACGGTACAGTAGCCATAACATCTTTTGCAGTCTTCTCTGAGATCTAGATGTAGTCAGAGAGGTATCCCTGATGTTGGGCCCACAGGGACAACAGCTTCCAATACAGAGTCTGCATATGGCACCGGGCATGCTTGACCAGCAGGATGCAGGAGGCCATCAATCCCAGCCGTCTCAGAGTCAACATCACTGAAATCCAGGACCAAGGCAGAAAGATCGGAATCATAGAATGAATGCCCTGCACCCTCTTTCCTGGGGGAAAGGCATGAAACTGAACCCTGTCCAGAATTGCTCCAATGAAAGGGAGTGTTTTGAAGGAGTCAGGGGTGACGTCAGCACATGGATAGTGAATACCACAGATGATAAGAGGTTTGCATTAATCTGGAGGTAGAATGACTGCCTGGGATGAGCCCGCCTTCAACAACTGCTCATCGAGGTAGGGGAGAACCCCTGACCTCCGAAGGTGCGCTGCTGCCATCACATTCGCAAACACCTGAGGGGTACTAGTGAGACCAAAGGGGAGCACAGCAAACTGAATATGCTCCTTTTCCACCACAAACTGCAGTCAGCACCGATGAGCCAGCAGGAAGGGAATATGTACATTTGCATCCTGGAGATCCAACACCACCAGCCAGCCTCCAGGGTCAAAAGCAGACAAGGCATGGACCAGGGTGAGCATTTTTAACTTATCCTTAGAGAGGAAGAATTTAAGAGGAAGCTGATCCAGAATGAGACGAAGATCTCTGTCCTTCTTGGCACCAGAATATAGCTGGAATAATAGCTGTGTCCTACTTCTGACACCAGCACCCTATTGATAACCCCTATAGGCAAACAGGGTTACCCCTCCTGCCACGAAATGCAGAGATGGTCCTCTGTCAGTCTAGAGGTAGACGGTGGAAGGTATGGCAGTAACGAAATAAAGGGTAAAGTATAGCTTTTGCGAACAATTTAGAGGGCCCAGCTGTCTAATTTGGCCGCTTGCCAGCCCCGATATAATTTGTGGATTCACCCTCCCACTGGGTGGGTTTTGCTCTGTAAGGGTACACTAAAGGGGTTTGTAGGTGGGACTGGGGGCTTTGGGGGTGGTGGACTGGGGTGAGATGCTGACCTTGGTTGCGGTGGGCACCATGGCATCGCCTGCAAAACTACTAGGTTCCTGTTGGGGTGAGACAGCATGGAGGTAGGGAATGCCTCTTCCTTTAAAGGAACATTGGAAGTGTGGCTAGCGAGGTTGGGTGGATAGGCCCAGAAAATTGTTCAAGGGCAGAGTCAGCCTTGTTCCTGAACAAGCAAGTTCCATCAAACGGAAAGTCCATTAGGGAGGACAGGACGTCGTTGAACTCAGTGGATCGTAGCCACACATGGCGGTAAATGGCGACATTGGACCTATGTCCCGCCCACCAGAGTCGGTAGTGTCCAAGCCACAATGAATCGTGAACTTGGCCACATCCCAACCATCTTGGATGGCTATTGAGAGAACAGGGCAAAGGTCTTCCGAAAATGCAGGGATGATTTGTACTACCGAGGCCCAGAGGGCGTAAGCATAACGGGCAAGTAAACAGGAGGCGTTGATGGACCGCCGAGCCAAACCAGTGGAGGAGAACAAACATTTTCTAAAAGTCTCCACTCTCTTAGATTCTCTGTCAGGAGGCGTGTTAGGGAAATCATTAGAGTTGGTTTGGTTAGTGGAAGCATGTACCACAAAAATTCTTGGAGAGGAGTGCTGAGAGACAAAAGTTGGGCTGCCTGGGGCAGGGTGGTGGCGCCTGGCAAATACCTGGTTAACTGGAAGGCCAATATATATTTTAGCCCAGACTTCAAGAACAGTATCCATCAGGGCCTCATTGAATGGGAAGAAAAGCTCTGAAGCAGTCTGGCCAAGCTGCAGGACATTAATGTTGACCTCCACAGTGAGCAGGTGAAAGTCCAGGACTTAGGCCTCCCTACGCATTACCATGGGATAGGGAGCAGATTATTTTGTGGCTAGACCAAGAGGGAGAAAAATACAGACTCCGGGGAGCTGTCTAGTCCACTAGCATTCCTACTGTCATCGGAATAGGGCTGAGCGAACTCATCACCCTGATCAGTATTGTTGTAGGAGTCTGTTTCAAAAAGAGAATGTAAGGAGGGTTGACTGCCTGGGGGTAAGGCAAGAACCTACTGTCAGATTCAGATGAGGTGTTGGTTCAATTCAGACCAGCAACGAGTCTGCATGCGAATGGACAATCGGAGTCACCTCTTAGAACGGCAAAGTCGGCATCAGCGTTGACGTATCCGTACCTGGACTGGGAAAGAGTGCGAGGACAGCACCTGTACTAGAGCCGAGAGCAGAATCTGCATGGAGGGTCCAGCTTGTGCTGAAAGCCAACCCATTGGTGATAACCCAGGAGCTAGGCTTCTTGGCTGAGTGGGGCCCTAAGTTGCGCCAGAGGCACTGGGTACAGAACCGTAGAGCCAGAGCAAGACTGAGGGAACTTTTTTGATTTGGAGCAGTGTGGCTGAAAGCCCCAGAAACTCGGCTTGTACCTGAAACAACTGCAGAATCGGCTCCAAAGTCGGCCAACTTTGAAAGCAGGAATGTTGGTGCCACCCTAGCGCTTCGTCAGGGGAGTGGGAAGGGTGCAAAGTAGCAGTACTCAGCTTCAACTTCTATGCTTCTTATGCTTACCTGGGGATTTGAAGCACAACTAAGAGTGACTTTGAGAGCGGCTTTGTAGACTCCTGGAGCGAAACGCAGAATGAGCTTTCAACTAGGAGTGGTCCCACAGCTGTGTCTTCTTGTTCTTTGCAATGCACATTTTTGCCTCACACTCCTTGAGGGCAGTTGGGTTTATCGAAGCCCAGTCCCCTTAAGTCGTGTATTCGTGGTCTGACCCCTGATACCACAGGCAGACCTGGTGGGGATCTATCACAGACATCTGTTTGCAACAGTTCTTACAGGGGTTTAAGCCTGTAGTCTTCGGGGGTGACATCCTTTGCAGACTGTAGAACATTTTGAAAACAGCTGACAAAAAAGCAGTCTTTGAGACAAGAGAAGCCCTGGATCCAACTCTAGAGGTGCGAAAAGAAAGGAACTGATGTCAGCGTGCGAAAGTGGTGCCTACGTAATTTCTGAAGTGGAACGGTATCAGTGCAGATGCGGCTGGTACCACCTTCCAGCACGCTGAGGTGCTATGAAAAAAATGTCAGAGCCAGTCTGACACCTGGGGAATATTCAAAAGGTGAGGAATCTGCGGCTAGAAGTCTCTATTAGAAAAGACTGAAGTGAAGTTATAGTTAGGTGAAAATGTCAGTTAAAATGTAATGTTTCAATCAATAAAAAACACGGAAATTCATCAGTTATTGTTATCTGAATTAACTACAACTTGCGCCCTCGCAATGCACTGCTTGTGACCTCACATATTAAATCATTCATGAAATGTTCTATGACATACAACAATGTGACATCTGAAATGATATCATTGATAACAATGCTGTGCATGGCGGGGGTGCGAGCTACAGTTACTTCAAATTAACTATGGCAGGGGAATTTCATTGATTTTTAGAGTTCAAAACATGACATTTTAAGGACTAATCCTTCCTTTGTTCCGAAGGTGGTTTCGGATTTTCCTTTAAATACGTCACTCTTGTTAAAAGTACTTTTAAAAATCCTTGCTCTCCAGAGGAAGGAGCTTGTTCTGATTTGCTTGGATATCTGCAGAGATTTAAAATTCTATCCATAAAAAAACTGAAACTCTATTGAAAACGTTTCAAACTATTTTTTAATTACGGCTCTTTATGAGCAGGTTCTTCAACCTTGAAACAGCCAATATTGAGATGGGTCTTTAATTGCATCTGTCTATGTTACCAGCTGGGCAACAGAGTCTTTCCAGGAAAACTAAAAACTCAATCAACTAGCGGAAAGACAGCAACTGCAGCTTGGCTGAGGAAGTCCCTTTTCCAACTTTGAAGTCTGTATATATTTTCCCCAAGCACTATTGATAAGACACCGATAACTAGAGCAGACATAGGGCTTAGTCAAGCTGCACATAAAAAACATTTTTGCTTGTTTAGCAATTGGTTAGATCTTTATTGATCTAGCAGTTTAGTGTCTCATTTATTCAAGATGTTAAGATGATGATTTAGCTTGCTATTCTATTCAATTCTAAGGTTTATGAATATCAACGAAGATGCTAATATATAGAATGGAAAGTTACTTACTCAATCCTAGTTCTGCACAATAGGTATCTTCATTGAAGTTATAAATAACCCTCCTCATCTAGAATAAGAATCACTGTGAACAATTATTTTGCTAAAGATAAATATTCCTAGGAGTTCTGTTAAAAGAACTGTTGGTTTCCCGCAATTTCCAATACAAGGCATGATGGAACAGTGAATGTTGCTGGATTCTTAAAGGGACAGTATCGTCATTCTTAAGGTCTACTGATCTGCTGCCCATTTTAGTGCATTTCTGCATATTTTCAGCTATGTTAGTTCAGCAGGTTTTGCTGTCAACAGGTTTTCAGTCCTTTTTTGGGATTGTTACCTTATTGTATAGAAGACAGCACAAAAATGGAGTTAAAAACATTTGGAGTCTGCTAAACTGGCCTACTGCTAAGCTGCAGTGATCTCTATTAAAGAATGATAGCGGTAGCAGAAGTGTTCCGAGAGCCTGTGTGGGGTGGAACCAATTTATATGTTTATAACTTCAACAAAGATCCTCTGATGCAGAACTTACATCCTTGTAGGATGCAGAACTTACATACTTTGGTTTGTGATATGAATGCACTCAGTAGATGCATATCTGGTGTAGGTCATCAAAAAAGATTCATCTTGTCACATGTGTCACATCCCTTGAAGAGGCTCCTCCTAGAAGATTTTCCATATCAGAAATTATTTCAGGCCCTAATCCTGAGGAATTACTGCAAAAACAACAATGATGGACAGAATGTGGATCAATGTCACACATTCACCCCAGTCAAAAGATCTGGGCCCAAATCCATCGTTTTTCCACTCCACACCACCCTGGGTTAGACAATGGCGATATGCAAATCAGCGCTGACCCTGTGCCCCATGGGAACAGTCCAGTCCGAACTACAAAAGCCATGTCCTTCCCAGAACGGAAACAAGCATCCGAGGACCGGCCCGGTTTCGAGGTAACACCTCTCATCAGCCCGGCTAGCTTGCTTCCAGTGGTGTGGAGTGCCTGGGACTCACGTCTGAGCATCCCCAGTACACTTAGAGCGGTTACTGCAAAAACAACAATGATGGACAGAATGTGGATCAATGTCACACATTCACCCCAGTCAAAAGATCTGGGCCCAAATCCATCGTTTTTCCACTCCACACCACCCTGGGTTAGACAATGGCGATATGCAAATCAGCGCTGACCCTGTGCCCCATTGGAAAAGGCCAGTCCGAACTACAAAAGCCATGTCCTTCCCAGAACGGAAACAAGCATCCGAGGACCGGCCCGGTTTCGAGGTAACACCTCTCATCAGCCCGGCTAGCTTGCTTCCAGTGGTGTGGAGTGCCTGGGACTCACGTCTGAGCATCCCCAGTACACTTAGAGCGGTTACTGCAAAAACAACAATGATGGACAGAATATGGATCAATGTCACACATTCACCCCAGTCAAAAGATCTGGGCCCAAATCCATCGTTTTTCCACTCCACACCACCCTGGGTTAGACAATGGCGATATGCAAATCAGCGCTGACCCTGTGCCCCATGGGAACAGTCCAGTCCGAACTACAAAAGCCATGTCCTTCCCAGAACGGAAACAAGCATCCGAGGACCGGCCCGGTTTCGAGGTAACACCTCTCATCAGCCCGGCTAGCTTGCTTCCAGTGGTGTGGAGTGCCTGGGACTCACGTCTGAGCATCCCCAGTACACTTAGAGCGGTTACTGCAAAAACAACAATGATGGACAGAATGTGGATCAATGTCACACATTCACCCCAGTCAAAAGATCTGGGCCCAAATCCATCGTTTTTCCACTCCACACCACCCTGGGTTAGACAATGGCGATATGCAAATCAGCGCTGACCCTGTGCCCCATGGGAACAGTCCAGTCCGAACTACAAAAGCCATGTCCTTCCCAGAACGGAAACAAGCATCCGAGGACCGGCCCGGTTTCGAGGTAACACCTCTCATCAGCCCGGCTAGCTTGCTTCCAGTGGTGTGGAGTGCCTGGGACTCACGTCTGAGCATCCCCAGTACACTTAGAGCGGTTACTGCAAAAACAACAATGATGGACAGAATGTGGATCAATGTCACACATTCACCCCAGTCAAAAGATCTGGGCCCAAATCCATCGTTTTTCCACTCCACACCACCCTGGGTTAGACAATGGCGATATGCAAATCAGCGCTGACCCTGTGCCCCATGGGAACAGTCCAGTCCGAACTACAAAAGCCATGTCCTTCCCAGAACGGAAACAAGCATCCGAGGACCGGCCCGGTTTCGAGGTAACACCTCTCATCAGCCCGGCTAGCTTGCTTCCAGTGGTGTGGAGTGCCTGGGACTCACGTCTGAGCATCCCCAGTACACTTAGAGCGGTTACTGCAAAAACAACAATGATGGACAGAATATGGATCAATGTCACACATTCACCCCAGTCAAAAGATCTGGGCCCAAATCCATCGTTTTTCCACTCCACACCACCCTGGGTTAGACAATGGCGATATGCAAATCAGCGCTGACCCTGTGCCCCATGGGAACAGTCCAGTCCGAACTACAAAAGCCATGTCCTTCCCAGAACGGAAACAAGCATCCGAGGACCGGCCCGGTTTCAAGGTAACACCTCTCATCAGCCCGGCTAGCTTGCTTCCAGTGGTGTGGAGTGCCTGGGACTCACGTCTGAGCATCCCCAGTACACTTAGAGCGGTTACTGCAAAAACAACAATGATGGACAGAATGTGGATCAATGTCACACATTCACCCCAGTCAAAAGATCTGGGCCCAAATCCATCGTTTTTCCACTCCACACCACCCTGGGTTAGACAATGGCGATATGCAAATCAGCGCTGACCCTGTGCCCCATGGGAACAGTCCAGTCCGAACTACAAAAGCCATGTCCTTCCCAGAACGGAAACAAGCATCCGAGGACCGGCCCGGTTTCGAGGTAACACCTCTCATCAGCCCGGCTAGCTTGCTTCCAGTGGTGTGGAGTGCCTGGGACTCACGTCTGAGCATCCCCAGTACACTTAGAGCGGTTACTGCAAAAACAACAATGATGGACAGAATGTGGATCAATGTCACACATTCACCCCAGTCAAAAGATCTGGGCCCAAATCCATCGTTTTTCCACTCCACACCACCCTGGGTTAGACAATGGCGATATGCAAATCAGCGCTGACCCTGTGCCCCATGGGAACAGTCCAGTCCGAACTACAAAAGCCATGTCCTTCCCAGAACGGAAACAAGCATCCGAGGACCGGCCCGGTTTCGAGGTAACACCTCTCATCAGCCCGGCTAGCTTGCTTCCAGTGGTGTGGAGTGCCTGGGACTCACGTCTGAGCATCCCCAGTACACTTAGAGCGGTTACTGCAAAAACAACAATGATGGACAGAATGTGGATCAATGTCACACATTCACCCCAGTCCAAAGATCTGGGCCCAAATCCATCGTTTTTCCACTCCACACCACCCTGGGTTAGACAATGGCGATATGCAAATCAGCGCTGACCCTGTGCCCCATGGGAACAGTCCAGTCCGAACTACAAAAGCCATGTCCTTCCCAGAACGGAAACAAGCATCCGAGGACCGGCCCGGTTTCGAGGTAACACCTCTCATCAGCCCGGCTAGCTTGCTTCCAGTGGTGTGGAGTGCCTGGGACTCACGTCTGAGCATCCCCAGTACACTTAGAGCGGTTACTGCAAAAACAACAATGATGGACAGAATGTGGATCAATGTCACACATTCACCCCAGTCAAAATATCTGGGCCCAAATCCATCGTTTTTCCACTCCACACCACCCTGGGTTAGACAATGGCGATATGCAAATCAGCGCTGACCCTGTGCCCCATGGGAACAGTCCAGTCCGAACTACAAAAGCCATGTCCTTCCCAGAACGGAAACAAGCATCCGAGGACCGGCCCGGTTTCGAGGTAACACCTCTCATCAGCCCGGCTAGCTTGCTTCCAGTGGTGTGGAGTGCCTGGGACTCACGTCTGAGCATCCCCAGTACACTTAGAGCGGTTACTGCAAAAACAACAATGATGGATAGAATGTGGATCAATGTCACACATTCACCCCAGTCAAAAGATCTGGGCCCAAATCCATCGTTTTTCCACTCCACACCACCCTGGGTTAGACAATGGCGATATGCAAAACAGCGCTGACCCTGTGCCCCATGGGAACAGTCCAGTCCGAACTACAAAAGCCATGTCCTTCCCAGAACGGAAACAAGCATCCGAGGACCGGCCCGGTTTCGAGGTAACACCTCTCATCAGCCCGGCTAGCTTGCTTCCAGTGGTGTGGAGTGCCTGGGACTCACGTCTGAGCATCCCCAGTACACTTAGAGCGGTTACTGCAAAAACAACAATGATGGACAGAATGTGGATCAATGTCACACATTCACCCCAGTCAAAAGATCTGGGCCCAAATCCATCGTTTTTCCACTCCACACCACCCTGGGTTAGACAATGGCGATATGCAAATCAGCGCTGACCCTGTGCCCCATGGGAACAGTCCAGTCCGAACTACAAAAGCCATGTCCTTCCCAGAACGGAAACAAGCATCCGAGGACCGGCCCGGTTTGAGGTAACACCTCTCATCAGCCCGGCTAGCTTGCTTCCAGTGGTGTGGAGTGCCTGGGACTCACGTCTGAGCATCCCCAGTACACTTAGAGCGGTTACTGCAAAAACAACAATGATGGACAGAATGTGGATCAATGTCACACATTCACCCCAGTCAAAAGATCTGGGCCCAAATCCATCGTTTTTCCACTCCACACCACCCTGGGTTAGACAATGGCGATATGCAAATCAGCGCTGACCCTGTGCCCCATGGGAACAGTCCAGTCCGAACTACAAAAGCCATGTCCTTCCCAGAACGGAAACAAGTATCCGAGGACCGGCCCGGTTTCGAGGTAACACCTCTCATCAGCCCGGCTAGCTTGCTTCCAGTGGTGTGGAGTGCCTGGGACTCACGTCTGAGCATCCCCAGTACACTTAGAGCGGTTACTGCAAAAACAACAATGATGGACAGAATGTGGATCAATGTCACACATTCACCCCAGTCAAAAGATCTGGGCCCAAATCCATCGTTTTTCCACTCCACTCCACACCACCCTGGGTTAGACAATGGCGATATGCAAATCAGCGCTGACCCTGTGCCCCATGGGAACAGTCCAGTCCGAACTACAAAAGCCATGTCCTTCCCAGAACGGAAACAAGCATCCGAGGACCGGCCCGGTTTCGAGGTAACACCTCTCATCAGCCCGGCTAGCTTGCTTCCAGTGGTGTGGAGTGCCTGGGACTCACGTCTGAGCATCCCCAGTACACTTAGAGCGGTTACTGCAAAAACAACAATGATGGACAGAATGTGGATCAATGTCACACATTCACCCCAGTCAAAAGATCTGGGCCCAAATCCATCGTTTTTCCACTCCACACCACCCTGGGTTAGACAATGGCGATATGCAAATCAGCGCTGACCCTGTGCCCCATGGGAACAGTCCAGTCCTAACTACAAAAGCCATGTCCTTCCCAGAACGGAAACAAGCATCCGAGGACCGGCCCGGTTTCGAGGTAACACCTCTCATCAGCCCGGCTAGCTTGCTTCCAGTGGTGTGGAGTGCCTGGGACTCACGTCTGAGCATCCCCAGTACACTTAGAGCGGTTACTGCAAAAACAACAATGATGGACAGAATGTGGATCAATGTCACACATTCACCCCAGTCAAAAGATCTGGGCCCAAATCCATCGTTTTTCCACTCCACACCACCCTGGGTTAGACAATGGCGATATGCAAATCAGCGCTGACCCTGTGCCCCATGGGAACAGTCCAGTCCGAACTACAAAAGCCATGTCCTTCCCAGAACGGAAACAAGCATCCGAGGACCGGCCCGGTTTGAGGTAACACCTCTCATCAGCCCGGCTAGCTTGCTTCCAGTGGTGTGGAGTGCCTGGGACTCACGTCTGAGCATCCCCAGTACACTTAGAGCGGTTACTGCAAAAACAACAATGATGGACAGAATGTGGATCAATGTCACACATTCACCCCAGTCAAAAGATCTGGGCCCAAATCCATCGTTTTTCCACTCCACACCACCCTGGGTTAGACAATGGCGATATGCAAATCAGCGCTGACCCTGTGCCCCATGGGAACAGTCCAGTCCGAACTACAAAAGCCATGTCCTTCCCAGAACGGAAACAAGCATCCGAGGACCGGCCCGGTTTCGAGGTAACACCTCTCATCAGCCCGGCTAGCTTGCTTCCAGTGGTGTGGAGTGCCTGGGACTCACGTCTGAGCATCCCCAGTACACTTAGAGCGGTTACTGCAAAAACAACAATGATGGACAGAATGTGGATCAATGTCACACATTCACCCCAGTCAAAAGATCTGGGCCCAAATCCATCGTTTTTCCACTCCACACCACCCTGGGTTAGACAATGGCGATATGCAAATCAGCGCTGACCCTGTGCCCCATGGGAACAGTCCAGTCCGAACTACAAAAGCCATGTCCTTCCCAGAACGGAAACAAGCATCCGAGGACCGGCCCAGTTTCGAGGTAACACCTCTCATCAGCCCGGCTAGCTTGCTTCCAGTGGTGTGGAGTGCCTGGGACTCACGTCTGAGCATCCCCAGTACACTTAGAGCGGTTACTGCCACAACCACTCCACACCACCCTGGGTTAGACAATGGCGATATGCAACAAGCATCCGAGGACCGGCCTGGTTTCGAGTCCCAGGCACTCCACACCATTGGAATCAAGCTAGCCGGGCTGATGAGAGGTGTTACCTCGAAACCGGGCCGGTCCTCGGATGCTTGTTTCCGTTCTGGGAGGGACATGGCTTTTGTAGTTCGGACTGGACTGTTCCCATGGGGCACAGGGTCAGCGCTGATTTGCATATCGCCATTGTCTAACCCAGGGTGGTGTGGAGTGGAAAAACGATGGATTTGGGCCCAGATCTTTGGACTGGGGTGAATGTGTGACATTGATCCACATTCTGTCCATCACTGTTGTGTTTGCAATTACCGCTCTAAGTGTACTGGGATGCTCAGACGTGAGTCCCAGGCACTCCACACCACTGGAATCAAGCTAGCCGGGCTGATGAGAGGTGTTACCTCGAAACCGGGCCGGTCCTCGGATGCTTGTTTCCGTTCTGGGAGGGACATGGCTTTTGTAGTTCGGACTGGACTGTTCCCATGGGGCACAGGGTCAGCGCTGATTTGCATATCGCCATTGTCTAACCCAGGGTGGTGTGGAGTGGAAAAACGATGGATTTGGGCCCAGATCTTTGGACTGGGATGAATGTGTGACATTGATCCACATTCTGTCCATCACTGTTGTGTTTGCAATTACCGCTCTAAGTGTACTGGGGATGCTCAGACGTGAGTCCCAGCCACTCCACACCACTGGAATCAAGCTAGCCGGGCTGATGAGAGGTGTTACCTCGAAACCGGGCCGGTCCTCGGATGCTTGTTTCCGTTCTGGGAGGGACATGGCTTTTGTAGTTCGGACTGGACTGTTCCCATTGGGCACAGGGTCAGCGCTGATTTGCATATCGCCATTGTCTAACCCAGGGTGGTGTGGAGTGGAAAAACGATGGATTTGGGCCCATATCTTTGGACTGGGGTGAATGTGTGACATTGATCCACATTCTGTCCATCACTGTTGTGTTTGCAATTACCGCTCTAAGTGTACTGGGGATGCTCAGACGTGAGTCCCAGGCACTCCACACCACTGGAATCAAGCTAGCCGGGCTGATGAGAGGTGTTACCTCGAAACCGGGCCGGTCCTCGGATGCTTGTTTCCGTTCTGGGAGGGACATGGCTTTTGTAGTTCGGACTGGACTGTTCCCATGGGGCACAGGGTCAGCGCTGATTTGCATATCGCCATTGTCTAACCCAGGGTGGTGTGGAGTGGAAAAACGATGGATTTGGGCCCAGATCTTTGGACTGGGGTGAATGTGTGACATTGATCCACATTCTGTCCATTACTGTTGTGTTTGCAATTACCGCTCTAAGTGTACTGGGGATGCTCAGACGTGAGTCCCAGGCACTCCACACCACTGGAATCAAGCTAGCCGGGCTGATGAGGTGTTACCTCGAAACCGGGCCGGTCCTCGGATGCTTGTTTCCGTTCTGGGAGGGACATGGCTTTTGTAGTTCGGACTGGACTGTTCCCATGGGGCACAGGGTCAGCGCTGATTTGCATATCGCCATTGTCTAACCCAGGGTGGTGTGGAGTGGAAAAACGATGGATTTGGGCCCAGATCTTTGGACTGGGGTGAATGTGTGACATTGATCCACATTCTGTCCATCACTGTTGTGTTTGCAATTACCGCTCTAAGTGTACTGGGGATGCTCAGACGTGAGTCCCAGGCACTCCACACCACTGGAATCAAGCTAGCCGGGCTGATGAGAGGTGTTACCTCGAAACCGGGCCGGTCCTCGGATGCTTGTTTCCGTTCTGGGAGGGACATGGCTTTTGTAGTTCGGACTGGACTGTTCCCATGGGGCACAGGGTCAGCGCTGATTTGCATATCGCCATTGTCTAACCCAGGGTGGTGTGGAGTGAAAAAACGATGGATTTGGGCCCAGATCTTTGGACTGGGGTGAATGTGTGACATTGATCCACATTCTGTCCATCACTGTTGTGTTTGCAATTACCGCTCTAAGTGTACTGGGGATGCTCAGACGTGAGTCCCAGGCACTCCACACCACTGGAATCAAGCTAGCCGGGCTGATGAGAGGTGTTACCTCGAAACCGGGCCGGTCCTCGGATGCTTGTTTCCGTTCTGGGAGGGACATGGCTTTTGTAGTTCGGACTGGACTGTTCCCATGGGGCACAGGGTCAGCGCTGATTTGCATATCGCCATTGTCTAACCCAGGGTGGTGTGGAGTGGAAAAACGATGGATTTGGGCCCAGATCTTTGGACTGGGGTGAATGTGTGACATTGATCCACATTCTGTCCATCACTGTTGTGTTTGCAATTACCGCTCTAAGTGTACTGGGGATGCTCAGACGTGAGTCCCAGGCACTCCACACCACTGGAATCAAGCTAGCCGGGCTGATGAGAGGTGTTACCTCGAAACCGGGCCGGTCCTCGGATGCTTGTTTCCGTTCTGGGAGGGACATGGCTTTTGTAGTTCGGACTGGACTGTTCCCATGGGGCACAGGGTCAGCGCTGATTTGCATATCGCCATTGTCTAACCCAGGGTGGTGTGGAGTGGAAAAACGATGGATTTGGGCCCAGATCTTTGGACTGGGGTGAATGTGTGACATTGATCCACATTCTGTCCATCACTGTTGTGTTTGCAATTACCGCTCTAAGTGTACTGGGGATGCTCAGACGTGAGTCCCAGGCACTCCACACCACTGGAATCAAGCTAGCCGGGCTGATTAAAGGTGTTACCTCGAAACCGGGCCGGTCCTCGGATGCTTGTTTCCGTTCTGGGAGGGACATGGCTTTTGTAGTTCGGACTGGACTGTTCCCATGGGGCGCAGGAACAGCGCTGATTTGCATATCGCCATTGTCTAACCCAGGGTGGTGTGGAGTGGAAAAACGATGGATTTGGGCCCAGATCTTTGGACTGGGTTGAATGTGTGACATTGATCCACATTCTGTCCATCACTGTTGTGTTTGCAATTACCGCTCTAAGTGTACTGGGGATGCTCAGACGTGAGTCCCAGGCACTCCACACCACTAGAATCAAGCTAGCCGGGCTGATGAGAGGTGTTACCTCGAAACCGGGCCGGTCCTCGGATGCTTGTTTCCGTTCTGGGAGGGACATGGCTTTTGTAGTTCGGACTGGACTGTTCCCATGGGGCACAGGGTCAGCGCTGATTTGCATATCGCCATTGTCTAACCCAGGGTGGTGTGGAGTGGAAAAACGATGGATTTGGGCCCAGATCTTTGGACTGGGGTGAATGTGTGACATTGATCCACATTCTGTCCATCACTGTTGTGTTTGCAATTACCGCTCTAAGTGTACTGGGGATGCTCAGACGTGAGTCCCAGGCACTCCACACCACTGGAATCAAGCTAGCCGGGCTGATGAGAGGTGTTACCTCGAAACCGGGCCGGTCCTCGGATGCTTGTTTCCGTTCTGGGAGGGACATGGCTTTTGTAGTTCGGACTGGACTGTTCCCATGGGGCACAGGGTCAGCGCTGATTTGCATATCGCCATTGTCTAACCCAGGGTGGTGTGGAGTGGAAAAATGATGGATTTGGGCCCAGATCTTTGGACTGGGGTGAATGTGTGACATTGATCCACATTCTGTCCATCACTGTTGTGTTTGCAATTACCGCTCTAAGTGTACTGGGGATGCTCAGACGTGAGTCCTAGGCACTCCACACCACTGGAATCAAGCTAGCCGGGCTGATGAGAGGTGTTACCTCGAAACCGGGCCGGTCCTCGGATGCTTGTTTCCGTTCTGGGAGGGACATGGCTTTTGTAGTTCGGACTGGACTGTTCCCATGGGGCACAGGGTCAGCGCTGATTTGCATATCGCCATTGTCTAACCCAGGGTGGTGTGGAGTGGAAAAACGATGGATTTGGGCCCAGATCTTTGGACTGGGGTGAATGTGTGACATTGATCCACATTCTGTCCATCACTGTTGTGTTTGCAATTACCGCTCTAAGTGTACTGGGGATGCTCAGACGTGAGTCCCAGGCACTCCACACCACTGAAATCAAGCTAGCCGGGCTGATGAGAGGTGTTACCTCGAAACCGGGCCGGTCCTCGGATGCTTGTTTCCGTTCTGGGAGGGACATGGCTTTTGTAGTTCGGACTGGACTGTTCCCATGGGGCACAGGGTCAGCGCTGATTTGCATATCGCCATTGTCTAACCCAGGGTGGTGTGGAGTGGAAAAACGATGGATTTGGGCCCAGATCTTTGGACTGGGGTGAATGTGTGACATTGATCCACATTCTGTCCATCACTGTTGTGTTTGCAATTACCGCTCTAAGTGTACTGGGGATGCTCAGACGTGAGTCCCAGGCACTCCACACCACTGGAATCAAGCTAGCCGGGCTGATGAGAGGTGTTACCTCGAAACTGGGCCGGTCCTCGGATGCTTGTTTCCGTTCTGGGAGGGACATGGCTTTTGTAGTTCGGACTGGACTGTTCCCATGGGGCACAGGGTCAGCGCTGATTTGCATATCGCCATTGTCTAACCCAGGGTGGTGTGGAGTGGAAAAACGATGAATTTGGGCCCAGATCTTTGGACTGGGGTGAATGTGTGACATTGATCCACATTCTGTCCATCACTGTTGTGTTTGCAATTACCGCTCTAAGTGTACTGGGGATGCTCAGACGTGAGTCCCAGGCACTCCACACCACTGGAATCAAGCTAGCCGGGCTGATGAGAGGTGTTACCTCGAAACCGGGCCGGTCCTCGGATGCTTGTTTCCGTTCTGGGAGGGACATGGCTTTTGTAGTTCGGACTGGACTGTTCCCATGGGGCACAGGGTCAGCGCTGATTTGCATATCGCCATTGTCTAACCCAGGGTGGTGTGGAGTGGAAAAACGATGGATTTGGGCCCAGATCTTTGGACTGGGGTGAATGTGTGACATTGATCCACATTCTGTCCATCACTGTTGTGTTTGCAATTACCGCTCTAAGTGTACTGGGGATGCTCAGACGTGAGTCCCAGGCACTCCACACCACTGGAATCAAGCTAGCCGGGCTGATGAGAGGTGTTACCTCGAAACCGGGCCGGTCCTCGGATGCTTGTTTCCGTTCTGGGAGGGACATGGCTTTTGTAGTTCGGACTGGACTGTTCCCATGGGGCACAGGGTCAGCGCTGATTTGCATATCGCCATTGTCTAACCCAGGGTGGTGTGGAGTGGAAAAACGATGGATTTGGGCCCAGATCTTTGGACTGGGGTGAATGTGTGACATTGATCCACATTCTGTCCATCACTGTTGTGTTTGCAATTACCGCTCTAAGTGTACTGGGGATGCTCAGACGTGAGTCCTAGGCACTCCACACCACTGGAATCAAGCTAGCCGGGCTGATGAGAGGTGTTACCTCGAAACCGGGCCGGTCCTCGGATGCTTGTTTCCGTTCTGGGAGGGACATGGCTTTTGTAGTTCGGACTGGACTGTTCCCATGGGGCACAGGGTCAGCGCTGATTTGCATATCGCCATTGTCTAACCCAGGGTGGTGTGGAGTGGAAAAACGATGGATTTGGGCCCAGATCTTTGGACTGGGGTGAATGTGTGACATTGATCCACATTCTGTCCATCACTGTTGTGTTTGCAATTACCGCTCTAAGTGTACTGGGGATGCTCAGACGTGAGTCCCAGGCACTCCACACCACTGAAATCAAGCTAGCCGGGCTGATGAGAGGTGTTACCTCGAAACCGGGCCGGTCCTCGGATGCTTGTTTCCGTTCTGGGAGGGACATGGCTTTTGTAGTTCGGACTGGACTGTTCCCATGGGGCACAGGGTCAGCGCTGATTTGCATATCGCCATTGTCTAACCCAGGGTGGTGTGGAGTGGAAAAACGATGGATTTGGGCCCAGATCTTTGGACTGGGGTGAATGTGTGACATTGATCCACATTCTGTCCATCACTGTTGTGTTTGCAATTACCGCTCTAAGTGTACTGGGGATGCTCAGACGTGAGTCCCAGGCACTCCACACCACTGGAATCAAGCTAGCCGGGCTGATGAGAGGTGTTACCTTGAAACCGGGCCGGTCCTCGGATGCTTGTTTCCGTTCTGGGAGGGACATGGCTTTTGTAGTTCGGACTGGACTGTTCCCATGGGGCACAGGGTCAGCGCTGATTTGCATATCGCCATTGTCTAACCCAGGGTGGTGTGGAGTGGAAAAACGATGGATTTGGGCCCAGATCTTTGGACTGGGGTGAATGTGTGACATTGATCCACATTCTGTCCATCACTGTTGTGTTTGCAATTACCGCTCTAAGTGTACTGGGGATGCTCAGACGTGAGTCCCAGGCACTCCACACCACTGGAATCAAGCTAGCCGGGCTGATGAGAGGTGTTACCTCGAAACCGGGCCGGTCCTCGGATGCTTGTTTCCGTTCTGGGAGGGACATGGCTTTTGTAGTTCGGACTGGACTGTTCCCATGGGGCACAGGCTCAGCGCTGATTTGCATATCGCCATTGTCTAACCCAGGGTGGTGTGGAGTGGAAAAACGATGGATTTGGGCCCAGATCTTTGGACTGGGGTGAATGTGTGACATTGATCCACATTCTGTCCATCACTGTTGTGTTTGCAATTACCGCTCTAAGTGTACTGGGGATGCTCAGACGTGAGTCCCAGGCACTCCACACCACTGGAATCAAGCTAGCCGGGCTGATGAGAGGTGTTACCTCGAAACCGGGCCGGTCCTCGGATGCTTGTTTCCGTTCTGGGAGGGACATGGCTTTTGTAGTTCGGACTGGACTGTTCCCATGGGGCACAGGGTTAGCGCTGATTTGCATATCGCCATTGTCTAACCCAGGGTGGTGTGGAGTGGAAAAACGATGGATTTGGGCCCAGATCTTTGGACTGGGGTGAATGTGTGACATTGATCCACATTCTGTCCATCACTGTTGTGTTTGCAATTACCGCTCTAAGTGTACTGGGGATGCTCAGACGTGAGTCCCAGGCACTCCACACCACTGGAATCAAGCTAGCCGGGCTGATGAGAGGTGTTACCTCGAAACCGGGCCGGTCCTCGGATGCTTGTTTCCGTTCTGGGAGGGACATGGCTTTTGTAGTTCGGACCGGACTGTTCCCATGGGGCACAGGGTCAGCGCTGATTTGCATATCGCCATTGTCTAACCCAGGGTGGTGTGGAGTGGAAAAACGATGGATTTGGGCCCAGATCTTTGGACTGGGGTGAATGTGTGACATTGATCCACATTCTGTCCATCACTGTTGTGTTTGCAATTACCGCTCTAAGTGTCCTGGGGATGCTCAGACGTGAGTCCCAGGCACTCCACACCACTGGAATCAAGCTAGCCGGGCTGATGAGAGGTGTTACCTCGAAACCGGGCCGGTCCTCGGATGCTTGTTTCCGTTCTGGGAGGGACATGGCTTTTGTAGTTCGGACTGGACTGTTCCCATGGGGCACAGGGTCAGCGCTGATTTGCATATCGCCATTGTCTAACCCAGGGTGGTGTGGAGTGGAAAAACGATGGATTTGGGCCCAGATCTTTGGACTGGGGTGAATGTGTGACATTGATCCACATTCTGTCCATCACTGTTGTGTTTGCAATTACCGCTCTAAGTGTACTCGGGATGCTCAGACGTGAGTCCCAGGCACTCCACACCACTGGAATCAAGCTAGCCGGGCTGATGAGAGGTGTTACCTCGAAACCGGGCCGGTCCTCGAATGCTTGTTTCCGTTCTGGGAGGGACATGGCTTTTGTAGTTCGGACTGGACTGTTCCCATGGGGCACAGGGTCAGCGCTGATTTGCATATCGCCATTGTCTAACCCAGGGTGGTGTGGAGTGGAAAAACGATGGATTTGGGCCCAGATCTTTGGACTGGGGTGAATGTGTGACATTGATCCACATTCTGTCCATCACTGTTGTGTTTGCAATTACCGCTCTAAGTGTACTGGGGATGCTCAGACGTGAGTCCTAGGCACTCCACACCACTGGAATCAAGCTAGCCGGGCTGATGAGAGGTGTTACCTCGAAACCGGGCCGGTCCTCGGATGCTTGTTTCCGTTCTGGGAGGGACATGGCTTTTGTAGTTCGGACTGGACTGTTCCCATGGGGCACAGGGTCAGCGCTGATTTGCATATCGCCATTGTCTAACCCAGGGTGGTGTGGAGTGGAAAAACGATGGATTTGGGCCCAGATCTTTGGACTGGGGTGAATGTGTGACATTGATCCACATTCTGTCCATCACTGTTGTGTTTGCAATTACCGCTCTAAGTGTACTGGGGATGCTCAGACGTGAGTCCCAGGCACTCCACACCACTGAAATCAAGCTAGCCGGGCTGATGAGAGGTGTTACCTCGAAACCGGGCCGGTCCTCGGATGCTTGTTTCCGTTCTGGGAGGGACATGGCTTTTGTAGTTCGGACAGGACTGTTCCCATGGGGCACAGGGTCAGCGCTGATTTGCATATCGCCATTGTCTAACCCAGGGTGGTGTGGAGTGGAAAAACGATGGATTTGGGCCCAGATCTTTGGACTGGGGTGAATGTGTGACATTGATCCACATTCTGTCCATCACTGTTGTGTTTGCAATTACCGCTCTAAGTGTACTGGGGATGCTCAGACGTGAGTCCCAGGCACTCCACACCACTGGAATCAAGCTAGCCGGGCTGATGAGAGGTGTTACCTCGAAACCGGGCCGGTCCTCGGATGCTTGTTTCCGTTCTGGGAGGGACATGGCTTTTGTAGTTCGGACTGGACTGTTCCCATGGGGCACAGGGTCAGCGCTGATTTGCATATCGCCATTGTCTAACCCAGGGTGGTGTGGAGTGGAAAAACGATGGATTTGGGCCCAGATCTTTGGACTGGGGTGAATGTGTGACATTGATCCACATTCTGTCCATCACTGTTGTGTTTGCAATTACCGCTCTAAGTGTACTGGGGATGCTCAGACGTGAGTCCCAGGCACTCCACACCACTGGAATCAAGCTAGCCGGGCTGATGAGAGGTGTTACCTCGAAACCGGGCCGTTCCTCGGATGCTTGTTTCCGTTCTGGGAGGGACATGGCTTTTGTAGTTCGGACTGGACTGTTCCCATGGGGCACAGGGTCAGCGCTGATTTGCATATCGCCATTGTCTAACCCAGGGTGGTGTGGAGTGGAAAAACGATGGATTTGGGCCCAGATCTTTGGACTGGGGTGAATGTGTGACATTGATCCAC
Source organism: Lissotriton helveticus (assembly GCF_964261635.1). Lineage (NCBI taxonomy): Eukaryota > Metazoa > Chordata > Amphibia > Caudata > Salamandridae > Lissotriton > Lissotriton helveticus. The sequence goes on from NC_136065.1 coordinate 340,680,189, forward strand.
ATTCTGTCCATCACTGTTGTGTTTGCTAATCCTGAGGAAGGCATGGAAAACCACAACAAACAAAACCTAATCTCAAGGTTTCCAAAAGTTAAGATTAGATGTATCTACCTAACCTAATGTAATTGATCTACTAGTTTTGTATAACGTTTATGTCCCGAAGTCTTCCCCGCCTTACCTCATGGAGTCCGGGTGCGCCATCGTTCCATGTGGTCTCTCCCCCCCCCACCCTTCCATTGTTTTGATCTTCATATAGGTATGATACTTTTTCTCATATTGTTCTCTACAGTCTTCAACCTTTCCCCTTCATTCTTTCTTCTTTCCTTCTATTACACATGCTTCTGCCATCTGTCTCTTTTTTCAACCCTGCTTCTTTCTTTTCTTTATTTTTCTTACCAGCTCTACTTCACTCAATTGGTTTCAATTTTTAATATCTTCGTATTGAATATAAGATTTACTTCAATGTTTCTTATTGCTCTCATTGTTGATTTTTTCAAAAGTATTACTGTTTACGGTACACAGGATTTTACAAGTTCACTTATGTTTTCATTACTTCCAGAACATGGAATGTCAGAGGCTTGAACTCCCCCATTAAGTGACAAAGAGTCTTGTCCCACCTTTCTAAACTAGACGTTGACATTACATTATTGCAAGAATCACATCTCACTGAAGGTGAATCACTTAAACTCGAAAGAAATTGGGTGGGTGAAGTCTTTTTCTCACCAGGCAATGGTAAATGGAATGGGGTTATAACTCTTTGTCACAAAGTACTGAACGCAAAGCTGGTCTCTCAAGAATCTGACACAGAGGGCAGATGGATTCTCACTAACCTTCTGATGGGGAAAACTTCTCTGTCTCTGCTTTACTTTTATGCCCCTACTAACAGAGATGCTACATTTTGGTCTAGCATTTCTCAGTTATTGCTCAAATACCCATCAGGAAATTTTATTCTGGCAGGAGACTGCAACCAAGTGATGGACCCGATTATTGATAGGAACTCTAAAACCTCCTTTATCCCAAGCACATACCATAAAGTTTTCACAAAAACTATTCAACAGAGGAACCTATTAGATTCATGGCGCCTTTGTAATCATCTTTTTTTTTCTCCCCCACATCAAACACAATCTCGAATAGACCATATTTTCATTTCACGCAACATCTCTCAATCCCTTCGTTCTGCTGACATAGGCCCTATTCTTATCTCGGGTCATGCACCTGTCTCGATTCAATTAGACATTTTAAACCAACCCACATTACCCAAAAAATGGCGTTTCAACAATTCCTTACTCCTTGACCCTAATTTTAATTCATCCTTTGTTTCTTTCGCTCAAGAGTATTTTCATATTAATTTATTTTGACGAATAATGTCTCTTTCCATAGAGTCTGGGACGCCTTTAAGGCCACGGCCCGAGATTTTATCATTAGATTTGTATCCAATAAACTAAAAATTTCTCGTACACTACATAACACACTTATGGCTAAGATCAAAAAACTTGAACACTCCGTCCATACCTCCAAGTTGAAAGATTCTCTTAAAGATCTCATCAATGCAAAAATCGCCTTCAATGAATCCACCACTGAACAGTCCTCCCTTCACTTACTAAAATACTATGGTGGACAAAATAAATCAGGCAAATTTTTAGCCAACTATCTAAAGATTAAACAAGAGAAGCTTCACATTGATTCAATTATGGACGAAAACAGAGTGCCGAAACTCAAAGACTCTGAAATACTCCAAGAATTTGTAAATTTCTATCAGTCCCTCTACACACCGGAAGACACACCGCCAGATACAGACATATCCCAATACTTTTCCACCATTCAAAAATACACTAACTCTCAATTGGATTTGGTTTCCTTGGAAGCTGACCTTACACAAAGAGAATTGCTCAATGCTTTAAACACTCTTAAAAAAGATAAAGCCTCTGGCTCGGATGGCTTCACAGGGGAATTTTACTCACATTTTGCTCATTTATTAATCCCACATTTGCATTGCCTTCTTTCCTCCTCATCACTTCCTGTAACTCCACTGGATCCTTTTTCGAAGCCTTGATCTGTCTAATTCCGAAGGCGGATAAGGATCTACGTTACTGAAAAAAAAATCTTTAGTAGACGTAAATTATAAAATGTTCTCAAAAACGCACGCCCTAAGATTAGAACCACATCTTCCCATGCTGCTTGGAAAGGAACAACCAGGTTTTGTCAAAGGTCGCAATATCACTGACAATACACGCCTATTCTTTGACATTTTATCTCAATCATCATATTATTCGGATTCTTTGACAGCAATCGCGTTAGACGCGGAAAAAGCTTTAGCTAGGGTATACTGGCCTTTCATTTTCCATGCCCTCAAATGGTATGGGGTTGGACCAAAAAATCACTTCCTTAATTGCCTTACTTTACTCCGATCCTAAGGCTGCCATTTCAACCAATGGCCTTGTTTCCCCCTATCTTAGTCTTCAACGTGGAGTATGCCAAGGGTGCCCCTTGTCCCCTTTTCTTTTTAATTAGGCCCTAGAACCTTTCTTAGCAAGAATTCGGCAGAATCGCTTAATCACAGGTTATGTTTCAGACCCTCAACAAATTAAACTAGCGGCATATGCAGACGACATTTTAGTTTTTCTCTCCAAACCACAATCTTCACTTCCAGCTTTCATGGGAGAGGTGGAAGCTTACGGACTGGTATCTGGCTATAAACTAAATAGCGGTAAGTGCAAGGTACTACCCTTAACCAAATATACCTTTAAGGATGATTTTAAAATTTCTAACTTCACTTGGAATCCTAAACACATAAAATATCTTGGCATCTGTTTCTCTCCCTTTATAAAGACATGTATCTCCTGAAACATAGACAAATGTTCTGCCAAACTTAAAACATTGATCACAAATTGGCACCCCCTTCATCTCTCTTGGTGGGGCCGTCTTGACACAATTAAAATGATGCTAACTCCGATAGTCTTGTATATCCTTTCCAACATTCAGTTACAAATTCCGTCTAAATTTTTTCAGAAGGTTAATTCCATGTTGACCTCCTTTTTATGGAATGCTAAAAAATCAAGAATGGGGTTACAGAAATTAGTAAAACCAAAATCTGAAGGCGGTGTCAACTTCCACCAATTCTCCAATTATCACAAAGCCTTTCAGCTGAGCAGGGCCGGACTGGCCAGCCGGGCAAGCGGGCAATCCCCCGGAAGGCTGGAGCCCCAGGAGGCCGGTTTTGACACCTGGAGGCCGGTTGCGCACCCAGGAGTTGTGATGCACGTTACGCAATCGGATCCCGGCGGCCTCTCTAAGATTCACAAGCCCCTTTAAAGGACTAATTATTCTTGCACAGGTGCATGCATGATTAGAAACTGTAGAATAGCGCAACTGTGCTAAACTCTTACGTACTTGAATAGTTAATTAAATCCCCTTCTGAACTACCAGCAAAACTAGCGTATATAATTGAAACCTTTCAGCAGGCACCTTTCAGTTTGATTTTTCCAAAATTATCCTGGAAAAATAATACTCAGAAAGGTTCGGGGTCACTCACTCGGTGCAAATGGGGGCTGAATTAATAATTTTTTGCCAGGGCTGTTTCAAGTTCCCAGTCCGGCCCTGCAGCTGAGACAATTAACAAATTGGATTACCAACCAAACCGAGGATAAACCTCTCTGTGTAGATCTTGAGACCTCATTTTTAGCTCCCTTTTCATTCCAGGAATATCTCTCCTTCGCCCGTAAACCACAAAAATTCTCTACTCCCATAATTAAGGCATCCTGTAAATTATTATCTATTACACCCAATTTAGCTGTACATAATTTAGACACTTTTATTAACTCTACCATCTGACACAATAAACAAGTCTTTCTGAAAAGGAAACCTATATATTGGAAGAGCTGGAGGAACAAGGGTTTGCTCTGGGTTCATCAATTTTTTGATCAGGGCTCACCCATTCTATTTACACAATTACAAACCCTGTATCATCTAGCTTCTTCTTTTAAACCTACATTTTTGACCTTGCAGAACGCAATACTCGATGCTTATGCTAAACTCAAATCTTCACCTCCCTCACATCCCCAACCCCTCTTCCCTTGGCATAATCTTCTACTCATAACCCCCAAAGCGTCCACCATTTATTCCCGTTTAATGGCGCCTCCTCAGCTTCATTATAAGACTAAAGTAGAACTTTCGTGGGAATTTGATTTGGAAATTAACTTGCCTATTTCTTTTTGGAACAGAATTTGGACGAAACTCAAGTAATCGTCTGGAGCGGCCAGCACAACACAAACACTTTTCTTTCTTTATAATAGATTATTTTTTACACCTGCAAACCTAAGTAAAATTCACAGCACAAATCTTAATACTTGCTGGACATGCTCCCAGGACGACACTGGTCTCCATCATATGTTATTCACCTGTCCACACGTTTTTAAATTCTGGAAACAGGTCTGGCATCAAATCAACACTATTTTCCACACCACACTTCCCCTCTCCCCCACAAACATTTTCTTAGGCAGTTTAACACTGGACTGGGACAGGGGTCAATCACACTCCCAACTACTACTTATTGATTTATTAATAGCTGTAGCCTTTCAGCAGATATTAAAGAACTGGAAAGACTCCTCTAAACTGTCTTATTTGGCTTGGTGGTATGCTGTATGTCACAACCATCGCCTCGATACATCACTTGTTCATCCTAACTCTCTGGCTACAAACCGATTACACCTCTGGGGCCCTTTCACAAAATTTCTAGGGGAAACCAGGAAGAAAACCTTTTTACCCGATCACTCACATCAAGAAGTCTCCATGCCTCCTAGTTCAATTCCTATTGCTGGTTTACAGTTAAGCTTAATTTATCATTTACTATAATGCATTTTAAGATTTTGTATTTTTGACATGTACTGCTACATATATTTCTTGTGAACTTGTGACCATATCCTCTTCTATAATACCTTTTTATTATTTTTCTAATGTATATAGTATATCATTATTACTCTTTATTGTACCTTCTTGAACTTGTGCATTAACAAGTGACTGTTTGTACGAAGCATTATTTTTGTATGATCATATTAATATTTTTAAATAAACCTTTTCTTGAACTTAAACAAATAAATATTAGATGTATCTGTCTAAAGAGAAAGCAAAACACTGGGAATAATTCTCCACATGATTTTAGACAGTAGGAATCGGGGGTGAGATGGCCTCAGGGAGAGTGAGGCTCAGTGTACTGTCATATCATTGGCTGAGGTTCAGTTTTTTCCCAGTTAACGTGAGTGTGCTATGAAAGTGCCACTGTCTGAGGCTTTTTCAGGCATGCTGTGCTTTGTACTGCTATTGTAAAGTTAATTTAGGAATCCCACCTTGAAGGGGAATGATTCAATGCTGGAAAACCATTCCTCCAGAAAGCGACTTCAGAACTGAATGAACAAGTTACTTACCTTTGGTAACGCATTTTCTGTTAGAGAGTCTATCTAGCTGCAGATTCCTTACCTTTGATTTTCCCAGGCATCAGGCTGGATCCGGAAACTGTTTCTCGAGCAATACCCCTTGGGCGCGCCATCGGGTGGCTCCATTCAGCTTCGCATGACGTTGTTGGCACCGTTAGCGTTGGTCATGACGCCGCGGTCACCTATATAGGCTCCACCCAGGCACACGGATGTCAGTGCAGTGCCACGATGTAACTGACGAAAACGTGTGCAAAACTAGTGCCCTGAAAGGGAGTGTAACCCTTGCCCATACATGATCTGTCCGTGGAGAGGCTTGAGTGGGACTGTAGAACGAGTTACTTACCTTCGGTAACGATGTATCTGGTAGAGACATAGTCTAGCCGCAGATTCCTTAACTTAAAATATCCCTAGGCATCAGACTGGATCGGGAAAACTTTCTGCAGCACCTCTGCGTACTGACGTCAGTTTTCGTCGGAGAAACTTTTCCACGCCACAACCAAAAAACTGCTAGAATATGGGGAAAGTGTGCGAAAATTATGAAAAAGGGAAAGACATTGAAATGGTGAAAAACACCGCCATAAAGGACAGTGCCAGGCACTGTATATTTAAAACGAGTAAAGGGAAAGAGCAGAGCATTGCTCTGAGAAGCAACCCCGCAAAAGTGAAGGTCAACCACCCTTGGAGGTAAATGAAGATATACACAACATCACGGAAGACAACAGAAAGTCTGCAGCCGTAATGTAGAACCGTGAATGACAACAAGTCCAGACCACAGTAGCTAGGACAATTGACCACAAGACGTCACTAGAAAGAGACGTTGTATCCCCAATAAGAGACCTATAAAATGTGGCAGAGCCAATAGACTTCAAACCAAAGGATCACAGGGGTGGTAGAAACCCCAAGGTGATAGAAAAGGAGTGGGCGGGGGTGGGAAAAAACATGAATAGATCCCACACTGTACAACCCAGGGCGTAGGGTTGGAAGGACACATGAGCATACAGTCCAATCACGAGAATGGGCGGAGTAGAGCAATGAAAGCAGAATGAGCATTCTGTCTCGTAGAGAAGTGAAACATCATCCCGCAGAAGGATCAAGCCACCCGGAGGGAGGCAAATGTAGAAAGCCCAACCTTAGAAGGACCTCGCAGAACTGGGAGCAGGACGTGCAGGCATTAAGGAATCTGCGGCTAGACTATGGTCCCGATTCACAGAACTAACTAAAGACAAAATCCTAAACTTACTACTATTTTGGTATTCACATAAGGCACTTACTCATTTTGGTATTCACAGAAGACACTTACTCATTTCGGTATTCACAAAAGTTAGGAGTCCTAACTTTAGGACTCCTAAATGCCTTCTGTGAATACCAAAAGTCTTAAAGTTAGGATTTTTCTCAGTTTAGGAGTCCTAAAGTAGGGGCGTGGCTTAGCGCCCGTTGGAGATGGCGGTGTCGGCGTGAGCGCTCCGCTGCGGCTGGGATAAACCAGCGGACTGCGTCGGCTTTTGCCTTACCGAAGCGAAGATTCAGCTGTCGGAGTTCGTTCCGACCATGATGCGATCCTTCGTATGAACTTACACGCTCCTTCTCGGCATGTTTCAGGTGACGCTGCACATATCGCGGCTGTGTGACGTCCGCGGCCGCCATTTTGTATAATTCCTCTTCACGCAGCGCTCCTCACAGTTGTGATATCGGCGCTTCCAGCAACCTCGTTTTCCTGCTTGGCAACATCCTCCCCCCTCATGGTGGGCCTTATTTTGTTACTGAATGACTGCTCTCCTCTTCAATAACGGTCATTGATGTTTCCAAGTGATATTTTTCTTCATTATTTTCCTCTACACGCAAGCGGCCATTTTGCTGCCTCAATGTTTTTAAGCTCCTTCAGCACAACTTTGCCTGCGCAACAACGCCTTCTTTATGCAATGTAACTGGTTTTAGCCTATGTTGGAGGACTTTCTTATCCCTATTCTCTCCAGTGGCAGTACACCTTCATCCTATGCCTCAACAACGTATGTCACATGAATTTATTAGCTATTATTGACTGGAAGAGCACACCCTTGTGAAGGTGATTCCTTCTTTTCCTGGTTTTAGCAGTCCTTGCTCTTGGTTCCTGTTCGTGCTCTTTTTGTTCTCCATGCATGCTGTGATTCCACCAGTTAAACCTTCAACCCATTGAGGTTGTTGTTATCCACCTTTTTCCCGTATTGGTGGCTACTTCTACCGGATGGTAAGGGGCCTCCTCTGCTTTTTGTTACCTGCTGCTGCTTGGGCTGTAGTTTGCGCACCTGATGGGCAAACTTACCACAAACTGCGCCAATCAAACCTCAAAGCGCACTTTCATCAAAAATTCAAAGGTTTTCTCAGCATTAGCCCAATTAGAATCTTCTCAAGAACTTCCTGCTCTTATGTCGAAGTCAGCCATGGAACCCCTCCCTCAACCCAACGGGAAGACTACAGTTAAGCGACTGAAAAAGGATCCCCCCTCGCCATCCGCCTCTGCTTCGGCTCCATCTGCCTCTATTGACTTGTTGTTGGAAGAGATAAGAGCACTCCGCCCTTTCATGGAAGAAACTAATGCTAAATTACAGGTTTTAACCGATAATTGGGCTCAAATGGAGGCACGGGTTATATCTGTGGAGCACAGCGTATCTTCACTTCAGGAATCCTCTGCTAAAACTGCCCATATGCACTCTCAGATCTCTTCTCTTCAAAAGCAGGTTGAAAACCTTGAGAACAGGAATAGACGCAACAATTTGCGAATCTATGGCCTTGCGGAGGGCTGTGAGGGGAGTGATCCTATAGCTTTCTTCAAGTCCTTTCTTCCTAAACTTCTGCATTTTCCGGAGGATACCGTACTTAACATACAAAGGGCTCACAAGCTTGGTCGAGCCCCCTCATCTACTTCTCCTTCGGCAAAACCCAGAGGTGTCATCATGTATTTCCTACAATACACTGACCTTCTGAAAGTTCTCTCAGCAGCTAGAGCCGCTCCTCGTCTCACTTGGTCTGGATCGTCCTTGTTTTTTGCACAGGATTACGCTAGAGCCACGGCCAATCGTCGCAAAGCCTTTTTGGACATGAGACCTGCACTTCGCTCCATTGGTGCACGTTATGGACTTTTCCATCCTTGTCTCTTTCGAGTCACATATAACAACAAGACGACGACCTACGAAGATCCTGTACGACTCCAGAGCTTCCTGAACTCCTGCCAAGCATCGACCATGGATACTTCTGGTCCCTCTTCGGCATTTCCTCCTTGACTTGTGTGACTAATGTACCTTTTTCTTCCTTGCAGTCCAGTGTTATTTGCATAGATTTTTGCATAGGTTTATTACTCTTATTATAGTTACTTATGCCTTATGTTTTCACTTCCTCTTTTCATGTTGCTCTTGTTGTTCATAATGTTCATTGTCTTCTCTCCCCTTTTATATATACTGCCTTTATTGATATAGTCTTCGCATTGTTCATTTGATTGTTCTGTTATGTTTCTTCCCTTAATGATTTCCTTCTTTTTCAGATGATCCCCACTGCTTCATGTTTTCCCAGCCGGGTGGTTCGCTTACCCTGGCCGTCTGGTCTCCTCCAGTTGGTTCTACCCCCCCCGTCTTACGCGTTTGGTTCCCCTTCCTGTTTGTGTTCCCTCCCCTCCCCTAACTGTAAGTACATTTCCTTTCCTTATGGCCCTGTTCATCTTTGATCCTACCCTTACTTCTTCTTTCCCTTTATCCTTTCTTCTTCTTCTCTTTTTCGTGGTGTCATTTTTTCTCTTCTTTTTTCAATCTCTTTTTCTCCAATTATTTTCTACTTTATCATCGTTCTTCCTTCTTCACCTTTCCTTTTCATGCTTCTATCGCACCTTAGTTGTTAGCTCTTATTGTAGTAGTTTCCCCTCTTACCTGTTTTTTTAATGTCGGTGCGTATTGTTTCATGGAACGGTTAAGGTCTCAATTCTCCCATTAGGAGGCAACGAATTCTTTCTCATCTTGCTAAATTGAATGTAGACTTCGCTTTTTTACAAGAAACTCATTTAACTGAAGCAGAATCTGTTAAGCTCAGAAGGGGATGGGTGGGAGAGGTACATTTTGCTCCTGGAGATGGTAAACGGAATGGAGTTGCTATTCTTCTTCGTAAGTCTCTTACTTATTCTGTTTTGGAAACTGCCTTTGACACTGACGGCAGATGGTCATTTGTCAAGCTTTCCTTGAGGGGTGTCCCACTCTCCCTTTTTAACATTTATGCCCCTACTGGGGGTCATCCGAATTTTTGGCGTGAGTTGGCAACTCGCATTACCAGTCTCATAGACGATCACTTTATCTTAGCCGAGGATTGTAATCAACCTCTCGACCCTTTTTTAGAGCGAAATTCCAAGACCTCTTTTATCCCAAACAAGCCCCATAAACTCTTTACCCATGCTATTTCGCAGCATAAGCTCATTGATGCCTGGCGCTTATGTAATCCAACAACCAGAGAATTCACTTTTTACTCACCCTTTCACCATTCTCAATCGCGTATTGACTATATTTTTGTATCCCATCATCTTGCACAATCCCTTACTCATTCTGAAATTGGTCCTAGTCTTTTATCTGACCATGCTCCTGTCCATATTAATATTGATGTCCTCCCCAAAGTTACTGGACCAAAGAGGTGGCGCTTTAACAATTCCCTACTTTTGGATCCTAAATTTACCGCCTCTTTTATTGACTTTTTTAATGAATACTTTACTTTCAATGACACTCCCTTTATTCCTACCCACACAATTTGGGATGCTTTCAAAGCCACGGCTAGGGATTTCATCATCCGTATTGTGTCTGCAAAACGGAGAGATGCACGTAAGCATAACAATGACCTACTCCGCAAGATTAAGAATTTGGAGCACTCCTACTATACCTCCCACTCAAAGGAAAGCTTGACAGCGCTTATTGATGCTAAGTTGAAATTTAATAAGAAATCTACAGAAGATGCTTCTCTCTACTTGTTGAAGTCTAGTTCTAAATTTTATGGTGGGAAAAATAAAGCAGGGAAAATTCTAGCTAATTATTTAAAAATTAAGCATAACAAGCTCAATATTGAATCTGTATTTGATGAAAATGATATCCCTCGACACAAAGATGCTGATATTCTGGATGAATTTTCTCATTTCTACTCAACCCTCTATTCCTCTGAAACTCACCCTACTTCTCAATCTCTCTCTGATTTTTTCTCTACCATCCGCAAACCAGACCATTTCCCCATTGACTTAACCTCTTTGGAATTGGATGTTTCCCAGAAGGAGTTACTCTCTGCTCTTACTTCCCTTAAAAAAGATAAGGCTCCAGGACCTGATGGTTTCACTGTTGAGTTTTATCTTCATTTTTCCGCATTGTTGATTCCCAAGTTGCATTCTCTTATTGACTCCTTTGTTACCTTAAGTGGTTCTTCAGGTACCTTTTCTGATGCCCACATTTGTATTATTCCTAAGGAGGGCAAAGATTCCAGATATTGTAAAAATTATAGACCAATTTCCCTTGTCAACATTGATTATAAGATCTATGCCAAATCTCTTGCAGCCCGATTAGACTCCTTTTTACTTGATTTACTTGGTCCTGAGCAATCTGGTTTTGTCAAAGGTCGTTTTATTACTGATAATACTAGGCTTTTATTTAACGTTTTGTCCAAATCTCCACACTTTTCAGGTTCCCTAGCAGCTATTGCCCTGGACGCAGAGAAAGCGTTTGATAGAGTAGAATGGACATATCTTTTCTCTGCCCTTAAATGGTTTGGTTTTGGTCCCAAATTTATGTCTTTAATTTCCTTTCTTTATTCCAATCCTAGAGCGGCGGTATGTGCAAATGGTCTGGTTTCCCCCTTCTTTGACCTGGGCAGGGGCGTTCGACAAGGTTGCCCATTATCTCCCTTTCTCTTTAACTTAGCTTTGGAACCTTTCCTTTCCAAACTCAGACAAAACCCTGACATTCACGGCTTTCACTTTTCACAATCTCATATTAAGCTTGCTGCTTACGCTGATGATATTCTGCTCTTTATCTCTAACCCCACTGTCTCTATCCCCGCCTTTCTTTCTGAAGTTCATAGCTATTCGTTGATTTCTGGATATAAACTGAACAATGACAAGTGCGAAATTTTACCCCTCACTAAATTTACTTTCAAGCCTGATTTTGCTGGGTCCAATTTCACCTGGAGCTCTTCTCATATCAAATATGAACAATAGTTACTTACCTGTAATCTGTGGTTCTCCAGTATTGGTGTCTTTCATAGATTCACATGCCTGAATCATTCCCCGTCGTCGGAGTGGGAGTCCCACGGTATATAAAAAAGCAATAATATGCTATAAATACATAGTAAATACCAATAAAAAACAAACCAGGAAGTAAAGTAGCCAAGCTACAGAAGAAAAAACTTCCACATTAGTGACTATCCCTGTCATTTTGTGTAGCCCAAACTGCAGCCAATCAGGCGACAGCACCCACCAGAAGGTTCCCCCCAGAGGCTCAGGCTGTCAGATTTTGTCGCACGGAGTGATAGTAAACCAAAGTATGCTAAGAGCCTCTGAAGGGGAGGTGGGCGGGTGCATGTGAATCTATGAAAGACACCAATACTGGAGAACCACAGATTACAGGTAAGTAACTATTGTTCTTCTCCAGTATTAGGGGTGTCTTTCATAGATTCACATGCCTGAATCAGAGTAGATAGCAGTAAATATCCTTGCTAGGCAGACGCCATAGTAACCCAGCTTGTCAAACTGTGCACATTATATGAATTATATATAAAATGCCTTAGCATAGCCTGGAGCATGATAAAATGCATCTAGTGAAGAATGTGCACTCTGAAAACGGTAGCAGAAGCGTCTGACTGCAGGAAAAAAGGAGGTGGGAACAGAGGCTCCCCTTAGCTGAAAAGATTACATAGAACTGCTGGACACATGGAAATATCGGTCCTACTGGCTGCAGCAAACAGTAGTGATTGGAGAAAGCAAGGCTGCTAACCTAGGTTGCCGCTCTGCCGAGGTGCTGGAGAAGAACTCCATCAAACAGAGCAGTTGAGGAAGACATTGGCCTGGTAGAGTGCGTTCTAGGGGCTGCTAGCAAAGCTGTTCAACTTGTGCATGGCAAATATCGATCGGAGCAAAAGATCAATAATGCAACTGTTCGCCCGGACCCTGTTGGGTTTTAACTAATCGTACCTTAGTAATAAATTGATCAGATCTGCGAAAACCGAACTATCCCTTGTAAACAGAACATTTGAAACCTTTTCTATTATCAAGTGTATGGAAAAAACCACTTTGTTGATAGTGGTGGAGGCAAAGATGCAGTTGAATTTACCGGCTCGATCCGAAAGAAATTCCGGAGGCACGTTAAGTAGGAATTCCAGAGTAACTCGAACCACCATAGAGTTATAGAGAACTGTATGAAAAGGCTAAAGAATCGAAAGATCTGAACCTAACTGACTCTAATAGAGGACTGTTAAAGCCAAGAAAAAGAAAATGACACCTTTCTAAGTCATCGTAGATCATCACTGAGGAAAAGTTGAAAGGATATCACATGAACTGCCCTATTACCACACTGAGATGTCTCGATGGTAATGGACGAACTGGCGGAGAAAAAACAATCTGAAATTTTCCTGAAGGATTGAGTTATATTTTTTGAGGAATAAAAAGATGTGATCCCCTCTTGTCGGCATCTGGAGCCGCTGCCAGGTAAGGCACTAGTAGAATTATGAGGCAATCCTGAACTTGACAGCTAAATGAGAACAAACTGGAAGATCCTTTCCATTAAGAGTAAAAGGATGAACTCTAGCCGAACAATATCAGATACCGCAAAAACATTTGCGTTGGAGACCTTGTCCCTGTTATGGCGAACACTCCCTTGCAAACCGCAGGGATGTTTAGATAGGCGAACCAAAGGTAATCAGGGGCTAGGCCACTGACCTCAAAAATGGCTGTTCCGAGTGATAAATCTGGCCGCTCTGGAAGAAAATAGATCCGGAGGTGGACATGTCCGGATTGATTCGCACTCCGACTGGAAAAAGGAGAAACTCAGTAAACCAGTCTTGGCGAAGCCATGAGGAGTGAAGAGGGACACTCGACACCACTCCATTTTGTTCTTTCGGAGAACTCTGGGACCCAAAGGTATCGGTGGAAAATGGAATCAGATTGAGATCAGTTGGACGACAAACGCATTTCCCTGTAAATTCTTGTGGTGATGCCAACTTGAAAAGCACCAGTATGTGCTGTTCTTCTTGGTCGCGAAAAGACCAGATCTGGAAGCACCCTACTGCCGAAATTTGAATCCACATTCCGTAGAGGAAAAACTCAATCGAGAGTGGAAATTGTCGTCCTGCTGAGAGTGCCTGCCAGACTGTGTCTTGTACCAGGAACGTGGAATCGCCAGAAAGTTGTGTGCGTTCTATCGCTCATGCACATAGATCACCGGCTTCCTGAGGCAACAAAGCTGATCTAGCCCCTTGTGTTTAGTGACATAGAGTACACCAGTTGTATTGTCTATGCGCCACAATACAGTTGTCTCCTCTAAATTATTGCGTAACAAAATTGGAGGGCAAGGAAGATGGCTCTTCGCTCAGCAGGATGATGTACCAACCTCATATGAGGGCTCATTTCCCTAAGACCTTCAGCCCCTAAATAGTGCTCCCCAATTCCTGAGGGATGTGTCCATGGTGATTGTGCAATTTGATACCTTTTTGAGGGAAAAAACACACCTTGTGTATAAATTTCTGTCTTGGATTCACCCAAGAAAAAACCTCTCGCATCGAGGAGGGATTGTAATGAGATCTTCAAATGAATCAGAGACGTGAAACCAATGTTTATGCAGTTGCTGTAGCAGCGTTATCCTGTGCAGAAGGACACTCACAGGAAGCAGGTGGAGGTCATGGCCCGCTGAAATTTGGAGAATGTAATGAAATAGACTAATGTACTCAAAAGAAACAGCAAGAAAGAGCTGCAGGCTTCTCATTCGTAAGAGACAAACACCCTTGCTGAATTAGCATGGACTGTTGTTCCTAGAAAATCCTGTGTCGTAACTAGGAATAATTGGGACTGGACATGGTATATCGATAAAAACCAGGCATTGAAACAGTGACTACAAAGTCTGGGTGTACTGGATTGCTTATTAAGAAGAGTGATCCTCTGTAAATAAACCTGTCTCAGAAATGATGAATGCGTATGTATTGCAGACACAGATAGGCTGCCAGAATCTACATAAGAATCACGTGGAGTGGACCGAGAGTCCTGACAAGATAGGCCTGTGATATAACTTAGAGTATAGATCAACCACGTTCCGTGCTGTGGAAGCATTGTTACCTAAACCTTGACACTCTGGAGGTCGAGTGCACATGTTAGGTCCCTGGCAGTAACATTTGAAAAACTTTCTGGAGGTACAACCTTTGAAAAATGTTTGTGCAGAGATGACAAAAATCCGGCGCTACATATCTGACCAGCTAGTTGAAGAGGATCTGAGAGGAAAAAACCTAACTCCTTATTAGATTCAGAACCACTCCGACGGTCCCTGATGTATCCATAAGTCAATTTGTAAATGACTCGCGCAGATGAGTTGAATGCGGTCACTATGAAGGCGTAGCACACAGGAAATTGCCAAATTCTAGAGCATGCTCTTTTGACATCACAATTAGAATTTTCCATAGATAAATAGCAGTGGTGACCAAATGAAATCTTAGAGATATGCCACCCTTATCCCACTTGGAATGGAGTCATGATGGGCTTTAAAGTAAGTCGTAGTGTCCTGGAAAAATGACGTCCTGTATACGATTTAGAGTCGAATCATACAGTTGCATATCAGGTACTGGGTGGAACTTCTTGGATTAAATGCGAAAACTGTCCTCGGGCACCCCGAAAGAGTTGATCCCCGTACTGTGGAGAATCGAAGGCGCGGTATTGTCTGGTCAATATGATGGCCCAGAAGTAACAACTATAAAAAGGTACGGCCATTATCTCAGTATGGACTTGTGGGCGAGGAACTAAGGGTTCCTCCAACCTTAACTCCGCAACACAATACTGCAAAACTTGGAGATGTAATGTACACTGCACGGTGTTTTGTTGATGATTATCTTTTGTCCATCCTTTTTGTTAAAAATTCTAGAAATGCCAGTGTAGGGGTATTCAAGGATACGCACATTCTGTGCCCCTATGTTAAAATTGATCCTGTCCAGAGAGCTAAAAGATTGCCCGAGAGTCACCAGCGTCGATCTTTTGGCTTAAGCAGAGCTCAAAATCACTGTCAATACAATATTGAAAGAGAAAGAAACCGTCCGCCTCTATCCTGGTGACAAGGGCTTGACGAAAGCGCGTCACCGTTCCTTACATGAGGAGGTTAAATCCGTCAACATCCGCCGGAGGATAGAAGAATAAAGAATCATGCAAGATCCCGTAACTTGCTGAAAGGAGGCTACGACTAATAAGTAGGGTAAAGTAACACTGTAATAAGCCCAACTGGACCAAGCGTCGACTAACCTGACCATGGACTGGGTCCAGCATCAGAGAGGTCAACAAGAAAACGTGACCCTCAGTGTCCGCATAGGAAAACTGTTGCAGACTTAAACTACTGTGGAGGTGACTGCTGACGCTGTCAGTCTACAAGTCCTCCGTAGACGTACTTCTTGTTGGCAACGAAAACTGATCCTTAACTTGGCCAACATTCCACAATAAAACTCACCATCACTGAGGATGATTGATGAATCAAGTAGTTTGTCAACTTTGAAAGTCGTCGACGAGCCTGCTAGTGATTAAGAGAACTGTCGTCAATGGGCCAACTGTGTACGGACCTAAAGCCTGCGTGGCCACTGCCGATGTGCCCACTGTTAATGGCCCCAACTGCACTGTTTATAGGCCCACTGTTGATAGCCTAGAGATGCCAGGTCCACTGCCAATGGCCAAGTGCCGATGGATCACATGTCAGAAGGGCCACTGTCAGTGGCCCACTGCTATTGAGCCAACCGTCGCCCAAGCTTTCAGTTGACTATGTCAGCTGAATAGGCTCACAAACGCCGACGAGACTCTTCACCGTCTATGACTGCTCTTCAGCGTCGACGAGGGACACACTGCTCCGTCGACGAGGCACCTCATCTCACAGTCGACGAGGCACCCTTCCGTCGACGAGGCTCCTCACCGTCGACGAGGCACCCCTCCGTCGACGAGGCACCCCTCCGTCGACGAGGCTCCTCACCGTCGACGGGGCACTCCTCCGTCGACGAGGCACCCCTCCGTCGACGAGGCTCCTCATCGTCGACGGGGCACTCCTCCGTCGACGAGGCCCCTCACCGTCGACGGGGCTCCCCACCGTCGACGATTGCTCTTCAGCGTCGACGAGGGACACCCTGCATCGTCGACGATGTTCCCCACCGTCGACGAGGCATCTCACCGTCGACGAGGTCCTTCACCGTCGACGAGGCACCCCTCCGTCGACGAGGCTCTCCACCGTCGACGATTGCTCTTCAGCGTCGACGAGGGACACCTCTCACCGTCGACGAGGCTCGCCGTCAACGTGGCTCGCCGTCGACGGAGCTCCCTCGTCGTCGACGAGGCTCGTCGTCGACGAGGCTCGTCGTCGACGCAGCCCCCTCGTCGTGGACGAAAGGTTCCCGTCGACGATGCCACCATCACAGTCGACGTTGCTCGTCGTCGACGCGGCAAAACTCGTCGTCGAGGCTCAGCATTGACGAGGCAAAAGTGCATTTTGTGAAAAAGCTGTTGGTCAACGAAGCTCTTTGTCGGCTGCGCAGCATCCTGCGACTTACAACCAGTGCATTTGAGGGCTCTGTCAACAGGATCCTGTAGCCCTGTGACACCGTAGATCACCAGTGACAGCAGAGATTGCCGTCGTAGAATACCAAGAGCGTCTAGTCAACAAGCTGGCACCTCCTCAGAAGAAAAATGCACAGAACGAGTCTAAACGCCTGAGAGTAAATCTCGTGGGCGTAGATGTGGGAGGCAGACTCGTAGCAGGTCAAAGACCCTTACCTTAGAAGCAACCTCAGCTGGTGAAGTAAAGCCAAAAACATCACTGCACAGAAAGGCGCCATATAAACATTGAAAATCCTCCCACATCAGAAGGGGGGTAGCCAAATCACAAGAACATCCCCTTCTATCCTACCATGTCAGCAACAGCCAGACAAAATGATCCATGGAAACGGTCTCAGCTTTCCACCAGTGACACAGGGTCAACAAATAGACTTCGTGTGAGAAAATATCACAAAATTTAATAGATATATATAATATAAATGAAGAAACTGAGCAGAGCTCAGGGAGACTCCCTGCACACGACGTGCGGTAAAAAATCTGACAGCCTGAGCCTCTGGGGGGAACCTTCTGGTGGGTGCTGTCGCCTGATTGGCTGCAGTTTGGGCTACACAAAATGACAGGGATAGTCACTAATGTGGAAGTTTTTTCTTCTGTAGCTTGGCTACTTTACTTCCTGGTTTGTTTTTTATTGGTATTTACTATGTATTTATAGCATATTATTGCTTTTTTATATACCGTGGGACTCCCACTCCGACGACGGGGAATGATTCAGGCATGTGAATCTATGAAAGACACCCCTAATACTGGAGAATTAGGTTTACACGTTACTCCCTCCATCACGGACACGGTTTCACTCTGCCTCAACAACTGTATCCAGAAGTTAACTGATCTTACTGCCAAGTGGCATCCACTCTATCTCTCCTGGTGGGGACGCCTTGATACTATTAAAATGATGCTATCCCCTGTTGTTTTGTATATCATCTCCAATATTCCCGTCTCTATTCCCATGAAATTCTTTAAAAAGATTCACTCTATTCTTGCTTCTTTTCTCTGGTCCGGCAAAAAACCCCGAATGTCTCTCTTCCGATTGACACGTCCTAAAGCGGAAGGTGGTGTCAATTTTCCTGATTTTCCGACATATCACAAAGCTTTTCTTTTACGCCAAGCTTCCTTCTGGTTACGAGACCCTGAAGAACCCTGTCCTCTTTGGGTTTCTGTAGAGCGTCTTTCTCTTTCACCTTTTACTTGTGCTGAATTTCTATCTTTTTCTCGCAAGCCACAGATATCCTCCATACCCATACATAAATACACTACCAAGCTACTCCTAGCCTCCTCCCCAACCATCCCTTCCTCTGTTGCTGATTTTTTATCCTTTACTATTTGGCATAATAACAATATCCTTATTAAGGGCAAGCCTTTTTATTGGAGACTTTGGCGACAAAAGGGTCTGATTTGGGTCTCTCCACTTTTCTCTCAATCCACCTTTTTATCTTTTCCCTTGCTGCGCCTTTCTTTTGACTTACCTGCTTCCTTTGCTCGTAACTATCTTTTATTGAAAGAAGCAATCTTGCCTATCTATACCCAGATTCTGCATTCTCACACTCTCCCTTCCTCTCCTACTCCCACTTCACGACTTCACTCTTTCCTGACTACCCATTCCAAGGCTTACCTTATTTATGCATTACTGCGCTCCATATCTCCTCCTCGCCCAAAATCTAAAGTAGAGGAGCAATGGGAAAGCGACTTTGCTACTTCTTGGCCTACTCCATTTTGAGACAAGCTCTGGATAAAACTTCGTAAATCCTCCAGATCTGCCAGTCTAACTCAAACTCTTTTTTTCATTTATAACAGACTCATGTTTACACCACATTTGCTTCATAACAGATTTTCCTCTGTTCCTGACCTCTGTTGGTCTTGCTCTACTCCCACTGCTACTTTGTTCCACATGCTTTTCTCTTGCACTATTCTCCAGGACTTCTGGGAGCGAATTTGGTCCCAAATCAATGATATCTTTCACACCCACATCCCTTTTACTTTTCTCCATATTTTTCTTGGTAGTCTCTCTTCGTGTTGGGACCAGGTTACTTTTGATGTACGAATCGTTGACTTATTGATAGCGGTTGCATTCCAACAAATTACTGCTAATTGGAAAGATTTCACGAAGATATCGATTAAAGCATGGTGGTATAATGTTTGTCATAACCATAGGTTGGATACTGCCTTTGTTTTTCCTCCTCAGTTAGCAATGAACCGCACTATTTTATGGCTTCCTACAACAGTATACCTTGATGCCTCAGCTAAAAAATCATTTCACTTCTTACCCACTCAGCAAGAAGTCCCCAAACCTCCTTGACTGACCTTTTCGTTCCTAATTATTTTCATGTATACCGGATATGCTATCATTTTCTTTTTCTCTTTTTCAATGTACGCTTTCACCTGATTTTCACCTGATCTACACATTCATTGTACTTTTTTATATGCCTATGTATGCAAGGGTTCTCCAACTTATTTTGTTCCTCTTTTGTATCATTTGTTTTATTGTATTGACACCTCTATTTGTTCAATAAACCTTATTTTGAACTTAAAAAAGGAGTCCTAAAGTAAAGAGTCCTGTCTTTAGGACTCCTAAATGCCTTCTGTGAATACCGAAAATCTTAAATTTAGGATTTTTCTCAGTTTAGGAGTCCTAAAGTTAGGAGTCCTAACTTTACTACTCCTAAACTGAGAAAAACCCTAACTTTAAGACTTTCGGTATTCACAGAAGGCATTTAGGAGTCCTAAAGTTAGGACTCCTAACTTCTGTGTATATCGAAATGAGTAAGTGCCTTCTTTAAATACCAAAATGAGTAAGCGCCTTCTGTGAATACCAAAATGGTAGTAAGTTTAGGATTTTGTCTTAAGTTAGTTCTATGAATCAGGCCCTAAGTCTCTACCAGTTACATCATTACCGAAGGTAGGTAACTCGTTCATCTGATAGCAACGTCTAGCTGCAGATTCCTTAACTTAGAATAGATACCAAAGCCATACCCATAGAGGAGGCGGGCCTGAAACTGAACACCATTAAGTTGCTGAGGCAACGTTGCCGTCAACAAGGTGACGACCCACGGTGGGGACCGCATGCCAGCGCAACGACAACAGACCATGAAGCTCAAAAAGAGCACAAAACAATGGCAGGCAAAGGTACCACAAGCCATCAAAGAACAGCATGAAAACCCCTGTATGTATACCAGGTGAGAGAAAGAATACATAAGCTAGATATGTCGGTGTGAAAGGGAAAGTTCATGACTTCGCAAGAAGTAGAACTGAATCCAGGGTCTGATGGATCCGCAGGATCTGACGTGCTGACCGTAAGTAAAACCCAGAGAGAGAGAAGACAACCTGTATGACAGAGTCAACACATACCGGTCCAGTATGCACAACAGTGGAAGAAAGCACTGTTGAATCCTGTACCAGCCGAGTACGTAGGACAGTATTGGCAGGATGCCGATCCATGATCAGAAAGTGCCAGTAGTACTAGAAACAGAAGACACGCCGTTGGAGAGTCACTCTGTTATGAGGCATGTGAAAGTGCTGACGGCAACCAGCAGAATCACCCAAAACAGGACTACAGTAAGAATGATAGTTAAGTGGAAGACTGGACGAAACAGAAGCATACTGTGTGGATGGTAGAACCACATGAAGTACAACAAGAACCCTCCTGTAGGGGCGCGTGAGCAGCCCAGATGCGAGAGACGCAATAGCAAGAAGGCAACCAGCAAAATGGGGCACCAGGCAAGCTGGACATCCACATAAGAGCACGTAGGCGAGCAGACCGAGTCAATGACCACAGACAACGAATGAAGGAACATTGACAGCACGATTTTGCTCTGTAACAGCACAGAGCAGATATAGAGCCAAAAGAAAAATTCCCAAAAATGAAGCTTAACACAGGGTAAGCGAAAAGTACCAACAGTCATGAGGAAGCAGAAGATGGACAGAACAATGTCCAGACCAGTAAGCTACATCAGCATCTCGCCCGGGACGAGCCACAGTCCCCCGCAAGATAGAGGAGTTGACGCAGGCTAGACACGACAGTCGGAAACATTCAGGACCAACCAAATGGTCCAAGGACTCAAGAAGCGAGTATCGTAAAGAGAACACTCCCCTTGAGAGTGGTACAGCAGGAACCGAAGCAGAAGTGTTGAAAACACCTGTGCGGAAAGCAGCATGGAATGTGTAAAAACTCCTGTTGGGAAAGTGCCCAGAAAACGAGGGCAAAAGGCAATGTAGAGGAGAGAGGTACAGGGTGAAGCCGCCACCTTCAAATACAATCCCAGTAAGGGTGGAAGTACGAACATTTTTACCCCAACTCTTAAAGGGAAGGGGAGAACCAGCACCACAGAAGTGGAAGAAACATGCAAACACCCTATGATAGCAAGTATACCAGGGTGCATTTCCAGGTTGCGCCAACACTAGGAAGCGTACCACAGAGTGGTTGTATCCTGGCTCAAAAAGAGAATAGGGCATCAGCGGTGAAAACTGCGCCTGAACTGAACAGAACAAGGGCCCTAAGCATAGTGACTGGCAAAAGAAGAGCAGCCATCAAGGGCAAGAGGATCACAGCGACGCTGAAAAAACGCCCCCGTGAATACAGGCGAGGCAGAAGCCATACGAAAAGGAACCCATACCGAGGCGTAGAAGGACTACCGACAACCAGAGCCAACTGCACCAAAGGTGCAATAGAGCGATGCTAACGTTAGGATCGCAGAACAGCAGAAAAAGAGGCCCACAGCAAGATTGTGGCGAAAAACTCCATAGGAGCATACCAAGGCTAAGGCAGCCACCAAATAGCCTGTAAATACCCCACATAGGGTAAGTGTCAACCCCTGCGAGGGGAGGCATCTTGGGAAAAGCACACATTCAAAGGACTGAAAGGAAAGACAGCACCAGCCGTCCAGCTGCACGGAAAGAATACTGAGATGGCGGAACCACCGCCTACACTATCCGGGTGCTACTTAGAGAACCGGGACATGTATGAAATCAAACCAACAAGGCAACATCGCCTACGCAAAACAAAAGAATACTCATAAGTCAAAAAGGGCGTGCAGCAAATGTCACGGTATCCCATACATGAGGCGGGAGACTGCTGAATCTGCGTGGCTATCAATAAGGTCAACGCCATTGAAAGGCAGATACCTAAGAGCATCCTGAACATTGTCTGATAAACGACTGTCACGCGCCAAGCATGGCGGCGCAAAGCTACAGACCGAGCAAGAGGTTGTCCCATCGAGTCAGTGGTGTCAAGAGAAGAGCGGAGGAAAAATTGCGCCATTCCCCTGCCATCATGCAGAAGGCGGATTAATTCTACCCGCGGGCCTTCTGGAATTGAAGGAAAAGAGCTTCAACCAAGTCCCAAAGGGTAGAGGATGCGCGTGCAAACACGCAAGCCGTATTCAATGCACGGATGCCAGCACTGGCAGAGGCGAATAGCTGGCGACCACATGCATCTAACCACCTAGACTCCCTGGTGGGGGGCAACAGAGGCAGGGCAGAGGAAGACTGTAAGTCAAAAGCCGCCTAAACAACTAGGTCCCGAGCCCTAGGGTGAAGGGACAGACAGAGTGGATCATTTGGGCCAGGACGGTGTCGACGAGCTATGGCCCGATCAACAGGTTCACCCGAGGAAGGCCTCGCCCATGTGCCCAGCATGATGTCAAACAAGGATGCCCCATGGGGCAGCAAAGGCTCCACTTCAACCGGCTCCATATGGAAAAGATCCAACAAAGGATCAGAAGGCAGAGAAACCACAGGGGGCTGAAAACAAAGAATAGCTGCCGCCCTATGAGTAGCCCGTGCGTAGGTAGCACTAGCCTCAGGTGCCATCCGGGGAGGTGACAATAAACCATCCATAGGGGATGGCTGGATCTAACCCATCCACTAGACAGTAAAAGTGGAGGAGCCGCCGCCTGATCCAGAGTCCACACCACACAAGGTACCTGCACCATGGGCCGAAACGGCCTCAGATCAGAGGAGTCCAGAGGAGCCTTAACCTGCGTGGAAGTCGCATCGCGTCCGAGGAGTTGGGTGGAATATCATCCCCCTGAAATAGAGGAGACATGGACGTCGGCTCCGGCATCGACCGATGTTGAGCCGGAGTCGGCTGGACGTCGACGACCTCCAAGGGGGAATCGGGCTGGGCAGGGAGCCGCTCAGGGCTATGCAGAGAATGAAGGGGTGGGCTAGACGGATGACTGGGAAGACCCACCAGGCCGTGTCCCGTCGGCGTCGTATCAGCTCCGGAACAGGAGTCAATGCACACAGCCGGTGCTGAGGACAAATCTGCCGGCGAATACCCGACATGAGTGCCTTCCACCTCAATGAGACCCGAAGGCGCACCATGGAGAGAGTTCGACCCAAAGTAAGAGTGGAGTGCTTTAGAATAATCCGGACCACCTGTTCCTGGCAGGGAGCGAGAAGAGCAGGGGCCAGCGTCACAGGTATGGGAGGAAGACCTCCTGGACTTACGTTTGTGTTTACCCGCCTCCGAACAACATCTGTGGGAACGACCTCAGGAGTGGGCTCGATTCCGAGAGGGAGAGCGGCGATGCGAAGGTGCAGGACTGGACAGCCGTGCGGCCAGCAACTTCATACGACACTCCTGTAAGGACTTTGAGTTCATCCACTGACAATCGGTGCACTCTTTGGAGTCGTGGTGCACCCCGAGGCACCACATACAGATGGCGTGCGGGTCTGTTCCCAACATCTGACGTGCACAGGTCTCACAGGCCTTAAAGCCCGAAGGCATCGCACACTGTTCCAGGATGCCGAAGGCTTCGACAAGACCCCAAAAACAGGTCAAGGAACCGCTGGTTTTCCAGGATCCGCATTGGGATGCGAAAAGGGAAAACTGACATCAGCGCGCCGTGAGGGCCATATATGGCTCAGCTGATGTCACGTCCATGGACGACATCAGGGCGGAGCCGTGCAGCGCCTCCCCAGGCACACAGATGTGCTGCTGTGGAAAGTTTTCCGGATCCAGTCTGACGCCTGGGGATATTCTAAGTTAAGGAATCTGCGGCTAGGCGTTTCTATCAGATAGGAATCTGCAGCTAGATTGAGTCTCTATCAGATAATGCGTTATCAAAGGTAAGTAACTTATTCATCTGATAGAGACTTCTAGAAACAGATTTCTTACCTTTGAATTAGATACCCAAGCCATACTCTTCTGGCGATGAGTCTGCCCATCCCTGTGGACATGGCTGTCAAAGCAGTAGTGCTTGTAAAATGTGTGCAGAGATGCCCATGTTGCTGCCTGACAGATGTCCAGGACTGGGACACCCCAAACCAAGGCCATAGTCGCAGCCTTTGCCCTGGTGGAATGGGCCCTTGATCCTTCAGGGGGCTGCTTCTTAGCCAGGGCATAGCATATCTTAAGGTAGAGAATGACCCAGCGAGAAATGGTCCTTTTCTGGACTGCCCACTCTTTCTTCCAGCGTGATCCCAAGCCAAGGCCATAGTCGCAGCCTTTTTCCTGGTGGAATGGGCCCTTAATCCCTCAGGGGGCTGCTACTTAGCCAGGGCATAGTATATCTTAATGCAGAGAAAGACCCAGCGAGAAATGGTCCTTTTCTGCACTGCCTGCTCCTTCTTCCAGTGTGATAGACTGACCCAGATGGAATGAGATCAACACTTTCGGCAAGAACGAAGCACGAGTCCAAAGCACCACTTTATCTGGAAAGGACATCATGTAGGGAGGCGTACAAGACCTATTTACAATTGGTGACCAAAAAAAAGAGGGTTGGTCAGGCAGCCGCAAAAAAGTGGATGGAGAAGAAAAATAACCCTTGAGAGTACCCAACACAGAATCCTGCTGGGCAAGGGTAAGAATAAAAAGAAGAACAGTGGAAATAGAAGCAGAAAGAGGGTCAATAGACCTTTCTGTACAGTATAATACAAATTTCTGCCAACGCCAGGTGTAGTGGTAGGCCGCCTGCCGCCAAAATAAAATTGCATACTTCAGTGGGAAGGTCAAATGCCATCAACTGTTAACGCTCAATCTCCACGCTTGGAAGCGAAGAGTTGACAGGTTCGGTTGGAGGATCCTCCCCTGCTGCTGCGACAGGAGATCCTCTGGAAGGGGCAGCCTGATCGGAGGATCGATGATCATTATCCGAAGCTGTGGATACCAGACTCTTCTCGCCCAGTCTGGTGTTTAACCACCAGGGTTATGCCCTGCTGTTCCAGCCATGTCCAGAGACACAGGGCCTCTAGACAAAGGGTACACAACCCCACCTCGCCTTGCTTGTTGCAGTACCACATGGGGGTGGCGTTGTCTGTGAATACCTGCACTAACTTCCCCTTGACAGGTGGAAGAAATGCCGTCAATGCCAACTGAATCGCTTGAAGCTCCAACAAATTCATGTGGAGCCCGACTCCGCTGGAGAGCAGTGTCCCCAGATCTCCACCTCTTCCAGATGGCTCCCCATCCCGGAAGTGACACATCTGTCACAACTGTGAGATCTGGTTAGGGGAGAGAGAGGGGTCTGGCGTTGACCCAATCATGGTCCTTCAACCACCACTACAGATCTCTCGCAGTTCCTTCCGAGATCTGGACCACGTCGGTGAAATATACCTGATGCTGTACCCTTGCAGAGCCCACATATGCCACCTAGCATGCTTTACCAACAGGATGCTGGAGGCCATGAGGTCCAACAGCCTCAGAGTCAGTCTCACCGAAATGCAGGATAGAGGCTAAAACATTGGAATCATAACCTGAATATCCTGGACTCGCTGCTCTGGAGGATAGGTCTGAAACTGCACTGTGTCCAGAACAGCCCGATGAAATGGACCATCTGAGAAGAAGTCAGGTGTGACTTCGGCACATTTATAGAGAACCCAATGCAGGAGGTTCGCCATAGTCTGAAGGTGGGACAGCGTGAGGTAAGGACGCCTTCAAACAGCCAGTCATCGAGAAGGAGAAGACTGTTCCCCCTAACCTGCACAGATGTCGAGCCGGAGTCAGCTGGACGTCGACGACCTCCAAGAGGGAATCGGGCTGGGCACCGTCTGACGTTGACCCCACTGCAACATGTGAGGAACAGGGCGTCGAGCCTGGCGCCGCCTCCAACGTCGGTGCAGGGAGTCGCTCAGGGCAATGCAGAGACTGAAGGGGTGGGCTAGACGGATGACTGGGAGGACCCACCAGGCCGTGTCCCGTCGGTGTCGTATCAGCTCCGGAACAGGAGTCGATGCACACAGCCGGTGCCGAGGACGAATCCGCCGGCGAAGACCCCTCCCATTCCTCTCCCGAGCCGAAAACATCCAAAAAATGTTCAGGCAACAACACCCTGGGTTCCATCGGAAGCGGCATTGAGTGTTGCCGTTCCGTCTCTGTGTCTCGCTGAATGGTTTTGATTGCTGGGCCGCAAGGAGTTTCAAAGCCCGCTCCTACAAGGCCTTCGGAGACGTAGCCTGACAGTCCAAGAAAGACTGTGGTTCGTGCTCGAGACACCAGAGACAGACGAGGTGGGGGCCAGTAACCAACATCATGCGGTGATAGGCGCCGCATGGTTTAAACTCGGTCTTCCTCGATGACATCCTTGCACATGATGGCAAACAATTTTATCGAAGTTGGCAAAAAGTAAAAAAAAAACTGTCAAAAAATGACAGAGGGGTAGCGCTACAGCGGATCGGCGTTTAACTGGTGCGGAAAGAAAACAACTGACGTCTGCGCGCCTATTTAGGTGACTGCAACGTCATAACCAACGCTAACAATGCCGACGTCATGCAGAGCCGAAAGTTTCCTTATGTTACATTTTCAAATCAAGAAATGTTTTGTAAGTCATTTTTTAACATACTTTAAAAAAAATATTTGTGTATTTTATGAGAGAATTCAAGGTATACTGTTTATGCTAAGCATTTGTAATCTATTTTTATCAATTTATACAATTTTAGAAATATATATATATTTTTTTTAAATATTCATATCATAGAATTCTTACAGTATAATTTTTTTACGGGACAACATTATATTGCGTGGACGTAATGACTGTGACCCGCCACATTCAAGTTCTTTCCCCGATGGTCGTTAGGATGGAGCTCCAATGGTATATCTGACCCCCACCAATGTTTGCACTTTTCCCAATGTTTGTTAGATTTGAGTCAACAAACAAAAATGCCCCCCCCCAAATTCTATGCACTTTCACCAGTTTGTTGAATTCAAATTAGAATCTAAATTCGACCCCTCCATAATGTATTTACATTTCCGAATATTTTTCTGACTGGATTTGTGTATTTTACCCAACGTATGTCTGATTGGACTTAGAATAATAAATCCGATTCCCTTTCCCTAATGTTTGTGGGATTGTGCTTATAGTATTGTACTTCAACAGTTTCTTACTTTTTATGTCTCTGTATGGGAGTCTGGGTACCATTTTTATTCCTTTTAATAGTCTTAAGAAATATTTTAAGTGTATTTAATTAAAAAAGGTTTTTGTTAATTTTCTTTATGTATTTTAGTGTTTGACAAATATTCCTTTTAGGTACTTATTTGTGCAATTGATTTTTATAGGTTTAATAATTACATCGTTTTTATAAGTTCTTAGAGGATTAATAACAAATATGCATGTTTATATTAGTGTTTTATCATCTAACACATTAATAGTATATTGTTGATTTATTAAATATATAACACATGTAGTTTCATTCATAATTTTAAATTAGTGAAATGTATTTATATATATTTTTAAGCACAAGATGTCATGTGCAACTGTGTGAATTTAAGTTTTTTGAAAGTTAAATTAATGTTACATTTTGTAGATTTTTTATAAGTGTACTACTTGTCTTAAACAGTTAATTTAGCTTTTTATACTTATAATAATGTTAAATACATTTAAATATATTCTTATTAATACAACGGCAACATTTTGGTCAATAGTATTTTTGTACTTTACATTACAAATATGTAAAGATGGTATTTTGGTCCTCGATAATTTTTCCAATATATATTTGTAGCGCAATGTTTTTGAGGTTGATATTCTGTCATACATGACACTATCCACAAAGAAATGCCTATTACTGACTTAGGCCTATAATACTTTCATGTTTCAAAATGTGTGAGATCAACAACTCTAGGACTGACTCATAACTTGTATTGCAAAATTGCAAGGAAGACCAGACAGCAAGAAGAGAGACGATGAATAGTTACCAGTTCAGCAAAGGTCTAACACCTAAAAACATGGCTTTTTTAGACCTGCCTCTACCTCGCTAGGGTTCCTGATAGGAGTTTTCTTCTGAAAGCGCTCTGAGACCTTCGGGTGATTTATGCGCTATATAAATGAATGAAAATGAAATGAAATAACAGGCACAAGCATCAAAGCCTTTTGCGATCGCAAATGGTGCGATTCGCAAAAATCGTCCGTTTGCGGTTGCAAAATTAACTTTTGCGTTGCATCAAGGGTCAAGGTCCTCGCAATTTGAGAATTTGCAATTAATTGAGAGTGCTCAAATTGCGATTGCATTTAAGGAATCGCATTTTGCGATTCCTTAAATGCAATGCGTTAAAGTAAAAAAATCCGCGATTTCGCTAATAGGGGGGAGGGGCAAATTACCATGAAGTTGAACTTCATAGCAATTTGCAAAAACTTTGAAAAATGCACTTTTGTGAATTTTTCAAAGTTTCATGTTGCACACACACATGCCCTTAGGGCATGTGTGTGCGCATAGTGGCGGCAGGACTTCACTAAGGAATGGATCATGCTAATGTACAATGCCATAACGGCAGACCTGCTGTCCATCTATGCCAGGGTGAGGTTGCACTGGGCCCAAAATTTAGCATCTGACATAACTGATGAGCAATGGTCGTATTGCTCCATGCTACCAAAGAAGTATCCATGAATGGGAGGCACAGTACAAGTTTTTACACAGGCTATACTATACGCCTAAATTGCACAGTGCACAAGGAGTGGGGATGCCCAATGCTTAAGGTGCAAGGCCCCGGATTCCGATTTTCTGCATCTGGCATGGGAATGCCCCCCGATTAGAGATTATTGGAATCAGGTGTTTGGGACAGTAGATGGAATGACGGGTCCGTTACAGGCAGCAGACCCACTGGTGGCGCTGCTGTCTGTGCTATGTTAAAAAGCTATGGCTAGCCCGGATGGGGATACATCAAGCATTAGTGACCTGGTGGTATAGTCATAACGATCACATAACATGCAGGGTGTGACGCATACCTAGGATATTAACTGGTTGTGTGATGATATGTTCAAGTGCATATATGTGTCTCTGCATATATGTATCTCTGTCCGTCTGATTACGATAGGGCACCAACGTTTCCCGAGTACGACATATTGACCATTTCTGCACATTGTATAACAGCTATGTGATAAATACAGACAAAAAAGACGTGCACATTTGCGAAGGTTGGCAGTGACCCTAGTACATCGTCTTCTGATAAATGCTCAAATATCTGCATGAATGAAGTGGGCAGCCTCAGCCCTGGAAGATATGGCCAGTTCTGTCTCAGCTAAATGATCACCCGTATTCAGCTGCTTTACTGCCAGGCCAGCCCTGTTTTGTGGTGAGAGAGAATGAACTACTCCCACAATTGTACATGAGTAGCATGTGAAACCAGACTGCACTAATTACTCAGGTAGAAAAACACAGACTCAAAAGCTCTTCAACCAGGGGGCGTGGCTTGCGCCCCATTGGGACAGGACGTCTTCTCCGTGAGCTCCGCTGTGGACAATTACGCGGATGCCGTGAGAGCCTCTTTCGCCGTTTTTTTGAACGGCTGTCTGGGCTGCAGTGTCGACGGAAGGTGCTTGGAACAAGAGGATGCAGCTGTGCGGCGTCTACATGCGGCGGACCGGCTAATATCTGTTCCGGTAATTTCAACTTCTCCCGCAACACGGGCGGCCGCCATTTTGTATGCCGATCTCACTCATGCACCTATGCACCTATTCTAATTACGCTGCTTTCCTTCATGAATGTTATCTAACCCTGAAGGTGACGCCTGGACACATTGTTAGCTTTTTCTACAAGTCTCCTGAAGCTCTCTGCCACATGCTTCTTTCCTCTCTGCTCTTACTGCCCTACATTTGATCTCCTGTGAGGAAACCCGGCCGCCATTTTAAAAACTGCCGATTTTGAAGTGCTCTCTTTTCCTCCTTTACCGATGTTTTTGTGCGCAGCACTCTCGTTGTTTTTGTCCTCTGACCCATTGCTCCTGCATTGGTAATGTCATACATTTGTTTTGTGAGGATCGAACGGCCGCCATTTTAGCCTCATTGGATTTGGAATATCGTCGCCTCTTTTCTTGCTTTTTCATGTCACAAAGAACTTTAAAGTGATAACGCTTCCACATTATATTTCAACATATCTGTGCTGGCTTTTGCGGTTGCTTCCTATATTATTTCTGGTTTTTACTTACACAATATAGCAGGTCTTTTTGCCATTCTCACCAATGTGAGTGACTAAGCTCTTAAGTGACGTTCATTCCTCTGCCTGCCCTTTTTTGTTGCCGCATCTCACCACTTTTGTATGCCTCTATTGCTACTTTAACATCTCTGAGCCAGTGCAGTTTCCTCACCTTCATAGGTTCCTGCTGTTCTCTGTAGTGCTCACCTTTGTCCTACTGTCCTGTTGAGCGCTCTTTGGCAGGATTTCATCATCATGGCGAATGACTCTATTCCTCCAAAATTCTCACAAACTGGCACCAAACCTAAGAGGCCTAAAAACGACCCACCTTCTCCCATTAAGTCATCCTCTAATCCTGTCTTGGATACTATTCTTGAGGAAGTGCGTGGCCTCCAACCTTTCATGATTGCCACTAATGCGAAGCTTCAGCAGATTGAGGAGCGCTGGGTTATCATGGAGGGCAAGGTTTTAAATCTGGAACAGCGTGTGAGCGATATTCAAGACGCTTCATCTAAAATCCCATTATTGGAGCAGGAGATCCACAAGCTAAAACTCCACACAGAGGATTTGGAAAATCGCAATCGAAGGAACAATCTACGCGTTTATGGTGTTCCGGAAAATTTGGAAGGTTCTGATATGGTGTCTTTCATACGGAAATTTCTACAGGAACTCTTGGATCTTCAACTAACGTTACATCCTCTAAACATCCAGAGAGCCCATCGTCTTGGTCCTATTAATTCCAACTCTACCAAACCTCGTGGCATTATTAAGCTTTTCCTGGAATTTACAGAATTGATGTCTGTTCTAAAGGCCGCCAGGATTAAACGTCGTCTCCAATGGTCTGGGCATAACATTTTTATCTCACTAGATCTGTCATCTGCTACGAATGCCCGGCGCAAAGAATTCTTGAATCTTCGTCCTCTAATGAGACAACTGAACATTCAATATGGAATCCTACATCCATGTTTTTGCAAGATCACACATAATGGCCGTACCAGATCCTTTGATGACCCGCAGAAGCTCCATGCTTATCTTCAGAGTGGTTCTTCTTCCAATATGGACACTAATATATAATGTCTCTCCTCTTTTGTACTCTTCGCTGTAACTCTTCTTCTTTTCTTTTTTGACCTCTTTTGAACCTTTCCTTTATCTTGATCCTCTTCTTGAGGTTTTGCTCTCACCCTCTTATTACTGTATATTCTGTATTTGTCCTTTTTCTTTGGTAGCTTATGGGGTTTGTCCTTTCTCTGGTGTATCCTCGCCGTGTATGTTTTGGTTACTCTCTTTTTCTCCGATCAGGCCTTTGTGCCTTGATCTGTCCACTCTTTTTCCTTTTTTCCTTGTCTCTTTCTCCTTTTCCTTCTTCTTATTCTTTTTTCCTCCTTCCTTTTCGCTTCTACTCTTTTTTCCCTTTCTCAGTTCCGTTCTATTCCAAAGCGGTCTCCACTTCTATTTTTGTTCTTTATGCTGTTGTTTCTTGTATTTATTGGTTTGTTTGGTCTCAGTATTGTGACTGTTCTGGGAGTTCTCTTCAGCACCTACTCATGTATTTTTTTGTCTCCCCTTTTGTAGTTCTCTCCTTGCCATGTGTCTGCTCCATTTGTCGCCCATTCTCCCTACCCACCAGCATGTGTAACTTTGTTTCTTGGAACGTAGTGGTCTTGGTCATCCTGTCAAGCGTCAAAAGGTATTGTCTCATTTATCTAAATGTAATTCACAGGTTGTTTTTCTTCAGGAAACGCATTGTACGGATTCTGAATCTGTTAAGCTGAAGCGGCAGTGGGTGGGCCAAGTTGTGTTCTACCCTGCTGTTAATAAAAAGGATGGGGTTGCTATTTTGTTTCACAAATCTTTAAATGTTCAGATTATTTCTTCTCAAAATGATGATGAAGGACGTTGGGCAATGGCTAAGGTTGTTATACAAAATAAGACGTTGGTATTACTCAACATATATGGTCCGGTACGCCCTGATCCAAAATTTTGGAAAGACATCAAAGTCCTGATTTCGTCCATAGATTGTCCTGACTTTGTTATAGCAGGTGATTTTAACCAATGGCTAGACCCCTTTTCAGACAGATTATCCTCTAGTAAATTTCAACCTGATAAATCTCATAAGAGTTTTCAATCTGCTATTGCCTCTCGTCCTTTATATGATTCTTGGAAAATGTGTAATCCGGATTTGCTTGAATATACTTTTTTTTCCAATGTACATCATACACGCTCGAGAATTGATTACATTATGATTAGTAAGTCTCTTTTGCCGTCCATTCGAAAATCTGTTATGGGTTCTATATTCATTTCTGACCATGCTCCTGTTTATAATACCCTAGATCTTTCCCTTGTTTCTTCTAAATTTAGTCGTTGGAAATGTAATTCCTTTCTTTTGTCTGATGCCTGTTTTATGAAAGAGAGTGTGGAGTTCTTTACTGAGTTTTTCTCCTTTAATAATCCCTCTGACACCTCTATTTCCAACACTTGGGATGCCTTTAAGGCCGCTTTCCGTGCATTCACTATATCCTACGTTTCCAAAAAGAAGAAACTTAATAGACACAAGTACGAAGACCAGCTTCAGGTTATTAAGCGCCTTGAACATTCCTATTTTTCCTCCAAATCCTCCTCCGCCCTTCAGGAATTAATTTCTGCCAAAACAGACCTTAACAAAATTATCACCAATGAAGCCTGTAACACCCTTCTTAAAATCAAATCTAAATTCCATGGCGGCCAAAACAAAGCAGGGAAAATGTTGGCAAATTATTTAAAAATCAAATCCGAACGTAAAACTGTTGGCCCCATCTTTAATGATTCCACAAATCAATTGGTTAAGTCTGATGAAGACATTGCGGAAGTATTTCATAATTACTACCAAGCATTATATACTGATGACACCCACCCCTCTG
The DNA here is from genome assembly GCF_964261635.1 of Lissotriton helveticus. Classification (NCBI taxonomy): domain Eukaryota; kingdom Metazoa; phylum Chordata; class Amphibia; order Caudata; family Salamandridae; genus Lissotriton; species Lissotriton helveticus. The sequence continues at coordinate 340,713,671 of NC_136065.1, forward strand.
AAGCAAACTTAACGTCATTTTTTGAAGGCCTCCCTCCCCCTCCTTCTCTTCCGGTGGACTTTGCTCACTTGGAACGGGAAATCACTCTTCAAGAAGTTACTAATGCCATTACTTCTCTCAAAAAGTCAAAGGCCCCTGGTCCAGATGGTTTACCTGTTGAATTTTACTCTTCTTTTCACTTCTTTTTTACACCGAAACTCCTTCAATTATTCAATTCCTTTATTTTTTATGCCAAGGCTTCTGGGTCCTTTTTGGACGCTCTAATTGTCATTATTCCCAAACCAGACAAGGATCACTCACAGTGTAAAAATTATCGTCCCATTTCTTTAATTAATTACGACTGTAAAATTTTTTGCTAAAATCCTCGCTTCTCGTCTTGATTCTATTATTCCCCGTTTAATTAATACTGACCAGGTAGGGTTTGTCAAAGGTAGACTTGCTGCTGACAATACCCGCCTGTTTTCCAATGTCATTTCATGCAGTAAGAACATTAAAGTCCCGTTGGCGGCTCTGTCCTTGGATGCTGAAAAAGCTTTTGACCGTATCAATTGGCAATTCATGTTCCATACCCTCAAATGGTTTGGTTTTGGTCCCTCCTTTATATCCTTGGTTAAACTCCTCTACTCTTCTCCCCGTGCTAGTTTTTTTGTAAATAACCAATTTTCTAGGTTTTTTTCATTGTCTAGGGGCACGAGACAAGGCTGTCCCCTTTCCCCCTTATTATTTATTCTCTGTCTTGAACCTTTCTTAGAACGCATTCGCTCTAATCCTAATATTACTGGCCTTAAACTCTCTTCTACTGAAACTAAACTCTCTGCTTATGCAGATGATGTCCTGATATACATGTCCGATCCTGAATCTTCCCTCCCACACTTTCTGAATGAGGTGCGTTTGTACTCCTCTATATCAGGTTACAAACTAAATTTATCTAAAACGGAAGTTCTACCCCTCAATTCAATCTGTTTTCAGTATATGTTTAACAATACGGATTTTACATGGTGTCCCTCCAAAATCAAATACCTGGGTATTTGGTTTTCTTCTTCACTAACAACCACCCTTAAATTAACTTTTGACTCACTTATTAAGAAAATTCAATCCCTTCTTCAAATTTGGTCCCCCTTATTCCTTTCTTGGTGGGGTAGACTAGATACCATCAAAATGATGATTACTCCACATGTTCTTTATACTGTTTCCATGCTCCCTTTCAAAATTCCCAAATCCTATTTTTCACGTATTAACTCCTTCGACGCTCATGACGAGCCCAGCTCGTCATGGAAATGCCATTGATTTCAATGGAAATTACATGGCAACGATGGAATAGGCCTTAGCATCCAAGTGGTTAATACTATTTGTACTAAATTTTTGTGGAACAACAAACACCCTCGAATTGCGTTGCACAAGTTAATTCGGCCTAAGCCTGATGGTGGCGTTCGATTTCCTGATTTTAAAACATACCACTCTGCCTTTTTGATTAAACAGTCCTTTTCCTTGGCTTATGACTTCACAGATATCTCCGTACCTAAATGGGTTCTTCTGGAGTGCTCCTTTTTGAAAGACTACTCATTCCAACATACTGTTTTCATGTCAAATTGTTCTTTTCTATCCAAATATCACATTTTGAAGTACTCCCAATTATTATTGCATACTGTTTTCTCTTCTACTTTTTCTCCTCTTCAATGTTTTTTCTCCTCCATTGTGTGGTACAACAAATTCCTTAGATATAAAGGCAAATCATTTTACTTTAAACACTGGAAAGAGAAGGATATTTGCTTTGTACATCAGTTTTTTGATGGTCCATCTCTCCTTTCCTTTTTAGTAATGCAGAATTTATTTCATTTGCCTTTATCGTTTCCTACTGAATATACCATTATAACGTCTGCCATTCAGTCACATTTGTCTTCCCTCTCCCTGCCTGATGTTTTTCCTTCTTTCATCCCTTCCACTCCGTTATATTCCCTATTTTCTACTCAACAACCAAAAGCTGCTCTTGTTTACTCAATTTTGTTATCTAATGTTTTAGAACGTTCTAAATCAAATGTTGAGACTGCTTGGGAGACTGACTTTGCTGTCTCCCTGCCTGTTGTGTAGTGGGATCGTATATGGTCCAAACTTTTTAAAGTATCTATTGCTGCACGTATTACTCAATCTTTATTCTTTATTTATCATAGAGTTGTTCTTACCCCGGTCAGTGTCCATAGGTTTTCCCAAACTTCCTCATCCTTATGTTGGTCATGCTCCAAGGAAACTGGGACTCTTAAACATCAATTATACGAATGTTCATATGTTTTATCATTTTGGAATGAAGTTTGGAATATCTGCATGCCAATGTTTTCTTGCTCCGCCCCTTTATCCTTATTGAATGTTTTTTTAGGTTCTTTATCTGATGATATCACCATTGTATCTTCTTCTGCAAAGTTATTGGACCTGTTTATTGCTCTTGCATTTAAAGTTATTCTACTGTGTTGGAAAGATAATTCTAAGCTCTCTATGCATACCTGGTGGAATTTTATCTGTGATGAACACAGAATTTCTATCACATCTTCCACCTCTGTCCCCCTGAAAATTAAATCTGATCTCCTTTGGCTTCCTTTCACCACTTACCTTTCTTCCAAATCTCCCACTTCATCTCTTGCTAATAGTCCCACGTAGTATATTTCTATTTTCTCTTTCTTTTATTCTTCTCCTTCTTTCTTTCCTTTTATCTTTTCCTTTTATTTTCCCTTAACTTTTCCTATCCTCTTTCTCCCTTACTTATACATTTCTTTATGATTACGCATGTCATGGAATAGTTATGCTTATGTATTTCTTCCCGTATTTTCCACATGTCTGTTGTATTATCTTTCAAATGATAAATAAAAATTTCCTAAACAAAAAAAAAAAGCTCTTCAACCAGCACCTGTCAAGCACTTGCAACAAAATATCCTACGCCTGGAGTAGGACTAAAGATGTGGAAAGCGCGTTTGGTTGATTTTTAGAAATAAATACCGATCCGAATTCTTGCGTGGAGATATTTTCTGAAGTTGAAATCTGTGCGGTGTATCTTTTGTAGTAGTGTTTCGCGTCCAGGTTTTCACATGAAAAACCACACAAGCTCTCCTGATCGGGATTTGAGGTCTAGGTTGTTGCGTGCCATGGCACCCTGCTGCCCTCTGTAGACAGAGACGAGCACTGACGAGATAGCACCTTTCAGGATCAATGAACTCAAAAGCAAATTGTGATAATTCCAGAAGGCTTATATATTATAAGAGAAGGCGAGGCAAGGCCACATTTGTGACCATTATTTTGCAGACAAACCTAACAGCACACTCACGGCGTGCCATAAAGGTAGGTCATTAATGTTTTACACACAGACATTTACTTGTGTTTTCCATGACACTTGCATATTTCGTCTCAGCACACGTAACTCTGAAGGCCAATGCAAACGGTTCCTAAAATTATGTTTCTTTTTACAGCTTGTGATCTTGCTTTTCAAAGCGGTGTATTTGAACCACGTAGGTCCCTATCATGGAAAACAAAGAAGACTTGTTAAAAAAACAGACTTGCCCACAACGCAGTTTTGTTTTGGCATATGTTGATGTTCTATGATGTCCTGGACACTCAGGCGGGATCTTTACATGGAAGGATCCATGCCAAGCTATAACCTTGTGACCAACACTCGCTTAGTAAAAATGGCTTTCTGATGTGAACGGTAACTTTCTTTGGAGTATTTTTCAGCTCTTTCTTTTTTACGTTTGCTTCAAAATTCCTGACAAGAAAAAATGGCTTGAATGCGTCTAAACTGAATTGTATGCTTTCTCATTGGTGCAGCAGGAGAGGAAATTAAGTATAATTCACGAGAAAACAATTTAGCAGTAATACTTTCACTAGTGGCAATGTAAAAAGAAGTCCCGTCAATTCATTTTGGGACTTTTCATTGCTGCCAAAGCATGGCTCCATCCTATGACTGCATTGTCTGACTGAACTAAGCCACACATTTCACAGTGGTGCAGCTGCTCTTACCTTCATGTCCCATTAACGTGTCTTATTATATGGAAAAGTTCAAATCTGACAGGAAATGTACAAACAGGGAAAGAAAAAAATATGCAAGCTAATTAAGAATTATTATTACTAGTGTTTCAAGGCCCTCGCAATTTGAGAATTTGCAATTAATTACGAGTACTCAAATTGCAATTGCATTTAAGGAATCGCATTTTGCGATTCCTTAAATGCAATGCATTAAAGTAAAAAAATCAGCGATTTCGCTAATAGGGGGAGCAAATTACCATGAAGTTGAACTTCATGGTAATTTGCAAAAACTTTGAAAAATGCACTTTTGTGAATTTTTCAAAGTTTCATGTTGCGCACACACATGCCCTTAGGGCATGTGTGTGCGCAACATATGTGCACAGATCAATTTCAGGAGTGCAACAGGGTGTCCTTTTGACACCCTGGCATCCTTGAAATTGCATTCTCAATTTGCGATTCTCTAATTAAGAATCGCAAATTGAGAATGTCTTCCCATTCATTCCTATGGGCGTCTATGCCCATAGGAATGAATGGGGAGGTATTCCTTAATTGCGACTTGCAATTTGCGAGCCGCAATGAAGGAATGTTTAGAAATCGCTATTTTTTTAAGTGATTTCTAAATGCATAGGTTTTGAGATTCATTAATTGTGATTCCTTAAAAATCGCAATTAAGGAATTGCAAAAGGCAACATTGATTGCATGTGCCTGTTAGTGCCTCTCAGGTAAAGTTTAGACATACGCATTTGCAAATTTGTACTGTACATTGTACAGTGTGAGCATGGCACAGGCTAGCGACGATGTGTGCGATCGACAATATATATATTCCCCACATGTGCCTCCGGCCAGGAACCCTCAGTATGAGACCACGTTTGAACCACTGTCCACTAAACGAATGGTGGGAAAGGGATTCTGTTTATTGGGAGACCATTATAAGAACAATACTCATGCAGCCAGTTTACACCCAGGGGAGGGGTAAGCAATCCCCTGGATGTGTTAATATACCACTGTCTAAAAAAGACCAGCTAGACAGCTACTCTCAGAATACCCACAGGAGCCCCGGAGTTGGAGTTTGCTCTCCATAGTGGCGGCAGGACTTCACTAAAGAATGGATCATGCTAATGTACAATGCCATAACGGCAGACCTGCTGTCCATCTATGCCAGGGTGAGGTCGCACTGGGCCCAAAATTTAGCATCTGACATAACTGATGAGCAATGGTCTTTTTGCTACATGCTACCAAAGAAGTATCCATGAATGGGAGGCACAGTACAAGGTTTTACACAGGCTATACTATACGCCAGTATTGCACAGTGCACAAGAAGTGGGGATGCCCAATGCTTAAGGTGCAAGGCCCCGGATTCCGATTTCCTGCATCTGGCATGGGAATGCCCCCCGATTAGGGATTATTGGAATCAGGTGTTTGGGACAGTAGATGGAATGACGGGTCCGTTACAGGCCGCAGACCCACTGGTGGCGCTGCTGTCTGTGCTATGTTAAAAAGCTATGGCTAGCCCGGATGGGGATACATCAAGCATTAGTGACCTGGTGGTATAGTCACAACGATCACCTAACATGCAGGCTGTTACGCATACCTAGGATATTAACTGGTTGTTTGATGATATATTCAAGTGCATATATGTGTCTCTGCATATATGTATCTCTGTCTGTCTGATTACGATAGGGCACCAACGTTTCCCGAGTACGACATATTGACCATTTCTGCACATTGTATAACAGCTATGTGATAAATACAGACAAAAAAGACGTGCACATTTGCGAAGGTTGGCAGTGACCCTAGTACATCGTCTTCTGATAAATGCTCAAATATCTGCATGAATGAAGTGGGCAGCCTCAGCCCTGGAAGATATGGCCAGTTCTGTCTCAGCTAAATGATCACCCGTATTCAGCTGCTTTACTGCCAGGCCAGCCCTGTTTTGTGGTGAGAGAGAATGAACTATTCCCACAATTGTACATGAGTAGCATGTGAAACCAGACTGCACTAATTACTCAGGTAGAAAAACACAGACTTAAAAGCTCTTCAACCAGCACCTGTCAAGCACTTGCAACAAAATATCCTACGCCTGGAGTAGGACTAAAGATGTGGAAAGCGCGTTTGGTTGATTTTTAGAAATAAATACAGATCAGAATACTTGCAGGGATATATTTATCGGAGGTTGAAATCTCTGCTGTTTATATTTTGTAGTAGTGTTTCGCGTCCATGTTTTCACATGAAAAGACAAGCATTTGCAATGCAATAGGTCTTGTATTAAGAAAGTTTGAGCTATTGGTATTGTAAATGACAAATTTTTTATTTAGGTTTTGTTTTTGAAAATAGCGAAATTAATAGCTTTGTCATTTACCATGCCAATAGTTATCTTTCGCAAATGTGACACCTATAGCAATTGTAATGCAATATGTGTTGTATTTACGTGACTTACATGTATTGATATTACAAATAACAATGGTTTTTAATTTTTTTAATAATTAATACTTTAAAAAGTTATTGTAATTTATAATGGCAATAGCTTAAACTTTTGTAAATAACATTTGTGAAGATTATGTTCAGTGTATTTTATTGTGACGAAAATCCAAGAACATATGTCAAATATTAACATCTTTTTGTTACATTTGTAATAAAGCTTGAAACATTGAGATGACATATTTGAACCAGTTGTTGTTGAATGGTTGCACAGATTGATGCTGTGGTGGAGCTCAGTGATGTTGTGGTGCCACTGAGTGATGCTGTGGTGGTGCTGAGTGATGCTGTATACTATGCTATGTTTTGTTTTGCTATCCTATGTTTCGTTTTGTTATGCTATGCTATGCTGTTTTGTTATGCTATGCTATGTTTTGTTATGCTATGCTATGTTTTGCTATGCTGTGCTATGTTATGCTATGCTATGTTTTGTTATGCTATGCTATGCTTTGTTATGCTATGCTATATTTTGCTCTGTTATGCTTTGTTATGCTATGCTGTGTTTTGTTGTGTTTTATTATGCTATGCTTTGTTTTGCTATGCTATGTTTTGTTATGCTATGCTATGTTTTGTTGTGTTGGTATGCTATGCTGTGTTTTGCTATGCTATTATGTTTTTTTATGTTTTGTTCAGCCATGCTATGTTTTGTTTTGTTAAGCTATGCTGTTTTGTTGTGTTTTGTTATGCTATGTTTTGTTATGTTATGCTATGATTTGTTATGCTATGCTATGTTTTGTTTTGCTATCCTATGCTTTGTTTTGTTATGCTATGCTATGTTTAGTTTTGCTATCCTATGCTTTATTTTGTTATGCTATGCTGTTTTGTTATGCTATGCTATGTTTTGTTGTGTTTTGCTAGGCTATGCTTTGTTATGCTATGCTATGTTTTGTTATGCTATGCTATGCTTTGCTCTGCTATGCTTTGTTATGCTATGTTTTGTTATGCTATGTTTTATTATGCTATGCTATGCTTTGTTGTGTTTTATTATGCTATGCTTTGTTTTGCTATGCTGTTTTGTTATGCTATGCTATGTTTTGTTTTGCTATGCTTTGTTTTGATATGCTATCCTATGCTTTGTTTTGTTATGCTCTGCTATGCTTTGTTTTGTTATGCTATGCTATGCTTTGTTGTGTTTTGTTATGCTATGCTATGCTATGTTTTGTTGTGTTTTGCTATGTTTTGTTATGCTATGTGTTGTTGTGTTTTGTTATGCTATGTTTTGTTATGTTATGTTATGCTATGGTTTGTTTTGCTATTCTATGCTTTTTTTTGTAATGCTATGCTATGTTTAGTTTTGCTATCCTATGCTTTGTTTTGTTATGCTCTGCTATGCTTTGTTTTGTTAAGCTATGCTATGTTTGGTTGTGTTTTGCTATGCTATGCTATGTTTTGTTGTGTTTTGCTATGTTTTGTTTTGTTGTGTTTTGCTATGTTTTGTTATGCTATGTGTTGCTGTGTTTTGTTATGCTTTGTTTTGTTATGTTATGTTATGCTATGGTTTGTTTTGCTATCCTATGCTTTTTTGTAATTCTATGCTATGTTTAGTTTTGCTATCTTATGCTTTTTTATGCTATGCTATGTTTTGTTATGCTATGTTTTGTTGTGGTTTGCTATGCTATGCTTTGTTATGCTATGTTTTGTTATGCTATGCAATGTTTTGTTGTGTTTTATTATGCTATGCGTTGTTTTGCTATGCTATGTTTTGTTATGCTATGTTTTGTTATGCTATGCTATGCTATGTTTTGTTATGCTGTGCTTTGTTTTGTTATGCTATGCTATGTTGTGTTTTGTTATGCTATGTTATGTTGTGTTTTGTTATGCTATGTTTTGTTGTGTTTTTTTATGCTAAGTTATGTTATGTTTTGATATGTTTTGTTATGCTATGTTTTGTTATGTATGCTGTGTTTTGTAATACTATGCTTTGTGTTTTGCTATGTTTTGTTATGCAATGCTTAGTTTTGTTATGCTATGTTTTATCTTATGATATGTTTTGTTGTGTATTGTTATGCTATATTTTGTTTTCTTATGCTTTGTTATGTTTTGTTATGCTATGTTTTGTTGTGTTTTGTTATGCTATGCTATGTTTTGTTGTGTTTTGTTATGCTATGCTATGCTTTGTTGTGTTTTGCTATGTTTTGTTATGCTATGTGTTGTTGTGTTTTGTTATGCTATGTTTTGTTATGTTATGTTATGGTTTGTTTGGCTATCCTATGCTTATTTTTGTAATGCTATGCTATGTTTAGTTTTGCTATCCTATGCTTTGTTTTTTATGCTATGCTATGTTTTGTTATGCTATTTTTTTGTGTTTTGCTATGCTATGCTTTGTTATGCTATGCTATGCTATGCTTTGTTATGCTATGCAATGTTTTGTTGTGTTTTATTATGCTATGCTTTGTTTTGCTATGCTATGTTTTGTTATGCTATGTTTTGTAATGCTATGCTATGCTATGTTTTGTTATGCTATGCTAAGCTTTGTTTTGTTATGCTATGCTATGTTGTGTTTTGTTATGCTATGTTTTGTTATGCTAAGTTATGTTATGTTTTGATATGCTTTGTTATGCTATGTTTTGTTATGTATGCTGTGTTTTGTTATTCTATGCTTTGTGTTTTGCTATGTTTTGTTATGCAATGCTTTGTTTTGTTATGTTATGCTATGTTTTATCTTATGATATGTTTTGTTGTGTGTTATGCTATGTTTTGTTTTGCTATGCTTTGTTATGTTTTGTTATGCTATGTTTTGTTGTGTTTTGTTATGCTATGCTATGCTTTGTTGTGTTTTGCTATGCTATTTCTTGTTTTGAAATGCTAGGTTTGGTTTTGCTGTCCTATGCTTTGTTTTGTTATGCTATGCTATGTTTTGCTATGCTATGCTAGGTTTTGTTATGCTATGCTGGTGAGGGTGTGTGAGGGTGAGTGAGGGTGTGTGAGGGCTAGGGGGTGTGAGGGTGAGGGTGTGTGAGGGTGAGAGGGTCGTGAGGGTGAGTGAGGGTGGGTGAGGGTGTGAGGGTGAGGGTGTGAGGGTGAGGGGGTGTGAGGCTGAGTGAGGGTGTGTGGGGGTGAGGGTGAGGGGGGTGAGGGTGAGGGGGTGTGAGTGTGAGGGTGACTGAGGGTGAGGGTGTGAGGGTAAGGGTGTGTGAGGGTGAGGGGTGAGGGGGTGTGAGGGTGAGGGGGTGTGAGGGTGAGGGGGTGTGAGGGTGTGAGGGTGAGGGGGTGTGAGGGTGGGTGAGGGTGTGAGGGTGTGTGGGTGCGTGAGGGTGAGAGGATGTGAGGGTATGTGATGGTGAGGAGGTGTGAGGGTGGGTGAGGGTGAGGGGGTGTGAGGGTGAGGGGGTGTGAGGGGCGTGAGGGTGAGGGGGTGTGAGGGTGACGATGAGTGGGTGGGTGAGGGTGTGAGGGTGGGTGAGGGTGTGAGGGTGGTTGAGGGTGTGAGGGTGGGTGAGGATGAGGGTGTGAGGGTGGGTGAGGATGAGGGTGTGAGGGTGAGTGGATGTGAGGGTGTGTGATGGTGAGGAGGGGTGACCAGAGACAGACAGAGGCCACTGGAGACAGTCAGAGAGCAGCCTAGACAGGGGAGAGAGAGCGGAGAGAGGGAAGAGAGAGCGGAGAGTGAGAGGTAAGAGAGAGTGGAGAGAGAGAGTGGAGAGTGAGAGGGGAGAGGGGAGAGAGAGTGGAGAGTGAGAGGGGAGAGAGCGGAGAGTGAGAGGGGAGAGAGAGTGGAGAGTGAGAGGGGAGAGAGAGCGGAGAGTGAGAGGGGAAAGAGAGGGGAGGAGAGAGTGGAGAGTGAGAGGGGAGAGAGAGTGGAGAGTGGGAGGGGCGAGTGAGAGGGGCGAGAGAGTGGAGAGTGAGAGGGGAGAGAGAGCGGAGAGAGGGAAGAGAGAGTGGAGAGTGAGAGGGGAGACAGAGCGGAGAGTGAGAGGGAAGAGAGAGCAGAGAGTGAGAGGGGAAAGAGGTCTGACACTGAGATGAGAGCGGAGAGTAAGGGGGGAGGTCTGACACACACTGAGACGAGAGTGAGAGAGGTCTGATACTGAGACGAGAGTGCAGGGACGGTGACAGCAGAGTGCGCTCTGACTCAGAGGTGACAGGCGGGTGAGTGCGCCGGCGGTCGAGTCTCCGGCGATGGTCGGGGTCCGAGATGAGACAGAGGCCGGGACTCAGCAGTGCTGCGCTCTACCTGTTGCTCTACCTGTTGGTAAAAATCACATGGGTATTTCCAGTAAAACCTACGTCACTAAGCAGGGGCAGAAGTGTCAAGTGTTCGAGGAGTTCGTGAGCCATACACTCTGGGGGGCATGCAGCCATGTGGGGCAAGCCGGAGCGGATCCCTTTGAAGCACGGCCTCGCGGCCGTGCTAGAAGTGTGTGTTAATTAGGGGGAGGAGAAGTGAGGCCAAGTGCGCTGGGGAATTCGTGAGCCATACACTCTGGGGGGCATGCAGCCATGTGGGGCAAGCCGGAGCGGATCCCTTTGAAGCACGGCCTCGCGGCCGTGCTAGAAGTGTGTGTTAATTAGGGGGAGGAGAAGTGAGGCCGAGTGCGCTGGGGAAGCAACAGATGGCTTTAACTTAAAGCTCTCAGAGGCAGGCGGCTCGGATAAAAGCGCGGTCACGAGAACTCATGCACTCGTCGAAATCCGCTTTAGTTAAAATTTTCGGTTACACCGTAATAGGTCTCTCTACGAGACCTAAAAAACCACACGAGCTCTCCTGAGCAGGGCCTCTAGCTCTAGGTTGTTGCTGGCCATGGCACCCTGCCCTCTGTAGACAGAGAGGAGCACTGCCGAGCTAGCCCCTTTCAGGGACAATGAACTCAAAAGCAAATTGTGCTAATTCCAGAAGGCTTGTATATTATATGAGAAGACGAGGCAAGGCCACATTTGTGACCATTATTTTGCATACAAACCTAACAGCACACCCACGGCGTGCCATAAAGGTAGGTAATTATTGTTTTACACACAGACATTTACTTGTGTTTTCCATGACACTTGCATATTTCGCCTCAGCACACGTAACTCTGAAAGCCAATGCCAAGGGTTTCTAAAATTATTTTTCTTTTTACAGCTCTTGATCTTGCTTTTCAAAGCGGTGTATTTGAACCACATAGGTCCCTATCATAAAAAACAAAGAAGGCTTGTTAAAAAAAAACACAAAAAAAAACGGACTCGCCCCCAACGCAGTTTTTTTCGGCATTTGTTGATGTTCTATGATGTCCTGGACACACAGGCGGGATCTTTACAAGGAAGCATCCATGCCAAGCAATAACCTTGTGACCAACACTCGCTTAGTGAAAATGGCTTTCTGATGTGAACAGTAACTTTCTTTAGAGTATATTTTTTCAGCGCTTTCTTTTTTAAGTTTTCTTCAAAATTCCTGACAAATATTTTGGAGACAAGAAGAAATGACTTAATGCGCCTATACTTAATTGTATGCTTTCTCATTGGTGCAACAGGAGAGGAAATTAAGTATAATTCACGAGAAAACAATTAAGCAGTGATACTTTCACTAGTGGCAATGTAAAAATAAGTCCTGTCAATTTATTCTGGGAGTTTTTATTTGCTGCCAAAGCATGGCTCCATCCTATGACTGCATTGTCTGACTGAACTAAGCCACACATTTCAAAGTGGTGCAGTTGCTCTTACTTTCATGTCCCATTAACGTGTCTTATTATATGGAAAAGTTCAAATCGGACAGGAAATGTACAAACGGGGAAAGAAAAAAATATGCAAGCTAATTAAGAATTATTATTACTAGTGTTTCCACATTGCCCTGTATGAAAACCACCACCATCATGCATGCTTTCATATCACCCTGTATGCACAGCACATGATCACTGAAAGACAGGTTAACTGTATTTTAGGGACAATGCAATTTGTAACCATCCACGAAAATGGTGGTTTACATACAGGGCCAACTGGATGCAATCACAGACCCCTACATATTGATATATTTTATTAATTTTCCTTTAGAACGTCCCGTCCAATATGTAGCTTTATAAGTAATATAGATTTAGAGTTGTGTTGTAAATCTCACAATTTTCTAACATTTTTCACCTCACCCAACGATACTGACGGTTGCATTTACCTGCTCCCTGAGCAATTTGAAAAATGTAGGTCTTTAGAAATTCCTGTGAAATATATGGCTTTGTAAGCAATATAGACGAAGAGTTGTGCTTCATCATTGTCTGTCTTACCTCCCAAAAACAACCATATTGACAGTTGGCTTTGTTTCCTACCTTAACAATGTGGAAAATTTAGGTCCGTTTTTTTAGTTCACCTAGTTGGTGAAACTGGTTGAGCACACCGCATGACACTGATTGTCAAATGAAAACTCAGGACTGCTCACAAAGTTTGCTGTACGTTAAGTAATCTAGCAACCTTAAAAGTGACAACTGATAGCACTGGAGAAGTGTAGGTCCTGAAATGCAGTGCTATATATATATATTTACACTTATGAGGCCATGGAGGAAATTTGAAGGCTGAGTACACAGAATTGTAACCACTCCGACCAAAGAGCAAGGATACTGAAATGTTTCATTATACAAAAGTGATTTCTCTAAATAGATGGCTCAAAGGCACCGACATCCCACTCCTTTCTCCACTTCAAATGAGAGTTCCTCTGTAGAGTACCCTACAAATAGGCCCTAGTGCCAATTATGCATTCATCCACACATTCACATCCATCTATTATTGCATCCTGTTATCTTTTCATTCATCCATGCCAACATAACGGGAGTCTGGACTTGCTTTCTATCTTTGACTGTGTGTGTGTGTGTATGGGGAAGCCAATGCAGCCAACACTCACTCCTGGGTAGATAGAATGTTTTCCTGCCTATCTGCAGTTAACAATGGCCTGACTGTGGCTTCATCACAGTCATGTGACCTAGACTGTAAACCCAGCATGACGATGCGCCACAATCTCTGACATTTCAGTACACCCACGAGAACAAGCAAATCTACTTCCCCTCCACCAGAAGCCAACCCAGCCACTAAGCACTGTGAAACCATGTGTTATTGGAGGATCTGAGGTCATTTTATCTGAGTGATGTAACATCAACAAAAGACACTGTAGCACCAACAGAGTCAGCTTGAGCAAGGTTTCCCATGATCATCAGGGAACTCCGTTCTGCTCAGTCCTCTGGGGATCCACATCTGGCCTTGTGTGTCTATGCCTCACTGCAAAGAGGCAGTCGTCTAATTACCATTGAAGGATGCAATGCCACATGATTGGTGTCACAGCAATTTCTCCATGGTCCCCTTTAGAAGCGGGTATTCAAAGTGTAGGATAACTCTACCCTGAGCCAAGGATTGGTGGACATGAGACTCTCCTGTTTATCCATATATGGGCCTTGGAGGGACCCTGATCCCAGAGCCTTCCGCAAGTTCTTAAAATTCTCCAAAAAGGGATTCTGCTAGCAAAGACCCCTTGTACGCAGCCTGTAAACTCACTGTGATACCCACCCCATCATTCTTGTTACAGCAGCTCTGTCTACACCTAAGGCTTTGTTCCACAGACCACGACTATTATGGGCTGTGCTGAATCTACTTTGGTGCACCACATCTGCATTAGCTTATCCACTATAACAGTACACAGTGTGCTCCTCAGTAGTAGGTTGTACTTTACATGTAATGCCTCTTCCTCTGAACATCCTATATCACTAAAGTCACTATTCAACTGATGCTCTTGCCCTCCAACAGCCTGGTACAATTGAACACCTGGCTGTGTACATTACAAGATATATGCACAAACCTGGGTCACCTGTACACCTGTTTTGGCCATTGAATCGGAGTAACCAGCTTTGGTGCACTGTATGCCCTTTGCATGCGAGCAATAGCTACACCTGCGGAGTTTTATGTTAGCTTGGCCATTCAACTAAATTATTTTGCAACATCCTGCCTGTCTGGTCTTCAGCACTTCATTTTCGTATGCCAAATGAACCAATCCAACGCAGCCACCAGCTCACAAGTATACAGCCCCTTGCTGAATTAACCCAAATATGAACCATATGGCACAAAATTATTTATTCCAACTCTATATATGCCAATTAAACTTTCAAAATACTAAACTGTTGCCTTACAAACCAAACCCCTTGCAGCTGGAAACTACAGTTATACTCCTGTCAACAAATGGATAACCAATCTCCTCTGTATGGGCCCAAACCTAGGCCTATGGCTCGAAGTGTTCCTTGTCGCCACCACTCATCCCTATTGATCAGGTACTGCAGGGATTAGGCCACTAGTGAGAATATTATCAAAGACACAAGCCACCCTATGTTCACCACAAACGTATACCATATTGAACATTACCCAAGGAAACCTTCACTGCTTGATGTGATAGGACTGCAGATTTCACCACATTATGCTATAAAACACTGGCTGTGGGACCCACTTTGTTGGAAAAGGGCCTTCTCTGAAGGGTCATATCAAACTTTTTGCCTTCCTACTCTTTTTATGACCTTTTTTGTTGGCTTTAGTACTTTACCACTGCTGACCAGTGCTAAGGTGCATGCGCTCTCTCCTCGAAACGTGGGATAATTCGTTTGCACCTGTGTGGCATATTTGATTTACTTGTAAGTCCCTCGTAAAGTGGTATACCATGCACCCAGGGCCTGTAAATTAAATGCTACTTGTGAGTCTGCAGCACTAATTGTGCCACCCATAGAAGTAGCCTTTCAAACACGTTTTTGGCCTGCCACTGCAGTGCCTGCGTGTGCAGTTTGCTGCCATTTCGACGTGGCAGTTAAAACTATTTGCCAATCCTCAAATTCCCCTTTCATTACATATAAGTCACCCCTAAGGTAGGCTCTAGGTAGCCCTAAGGGCAGGTTCGGTGAAACTAAAAGGTACGTCATGGACTTTTTTTTACTACCGGGAGGCCTACTCCTCTCATAGGCTATAATGGGAATTCCTTAATACACTTTTAAGCTGTAATTTCCGATTAGAGAAGAGTAGCTATTTCATGTTTGGTATGCTTGGAACGGTAATGATAAATCACCCTTACTGCTGAAGTTGGATTTAACGTTACTGTTTTAGAAATGCCACTTTTAGAAAGTTGACATTTCTCTGTACTTACTGCTATTTGTGCCTGACAGCCTGTCTCCAATACAAGTCTGGTTTAAGTGACAACTACACATTGTGCATTCCCTCTAGACAGCCAGAAACACAGGAAGGTGAGGCTCATCTACATTCTGAGCACCGATTTGCATCCTGATGGGCCTTTCTGAGGAGGGAGGATTCGGAGGGGCTGACATTTACACCTACATTTCAGTAAATAGTGTCCTGTCCACACACAAAGCACTGATTTACACCCCAGGGTGAGCCTGGCAGACAGGACTGGGTTGAAAATATGTGTGTGCACTCCAGAGAGTTCTTTTGAAGTCACTCCTACATCAAAGACACTTTTATGTATAAGTACGGAGCCTCTAACCCCTAAAATCGGACACTTTTGGATCTGTAACCAGACATAGCTGGCTCTACATCTGCACATTGCCAGAGGGACTTCTGTGCTGCCAGGAGGGACTGAAACTTTGCTAACAGCTCTGCTGTGTTGGCCTCCTGCTTGTTGAGCTGCAGGAGGGACTGCCACTTTGCTACCTGCCTTGCTGTGCTGGTCTGCTGCCTTCTACCTCTAAATTGTGACTTTAAGTGTCCTCCAGGTTGTTGGTTTGTCCCCTGAAGTCTAAGGGCCATCAAAGACTTCATCTTTCTGTTTTTGTTACTTCATCTGCAAGAGCTGTTCAGAGAGAACCAGCACTTTGCCAGCGCATCTCTCTGCACTCAAAACAGAACTGCGTGTGGTGGAGAATGAGATAAGCGCTTTAAACTCCAACAGAGAAGTGCTCCCTGCACCACCAAAAGACCAGCATTTCTTGCCGACCTATGGCGGAGTCTGACCTAGTGGCAGCACGTTAGCCCGATCGCTGCTTTCTTGTTACCAGGGATTGCCAAGGGAGCACCAAGCCCCACCTTCAGTTGCGTCTGAGAGAAGCCATCAAACTTGCTCACAACACACACACGCTGAACGAAGACGGCTAGCTGCGGCCCCCTTAGGACCCCCGTCTTCCAGATCACCATTACAGGCAGCCCGTCTGCAACACGCTGGCCGTACAATGAAAGGTACAGTGATCGTAAGTATCCGTGTGCTCCCCGGAGCTGCACTGCGAGCATGCTGGCGGCGGAATTTGCATTTACTCGTTTGTGAGGGTCCGGGTGAGCGCTTCGTACCGTTGACTCTTGAGCCTTGAGTATAGCCCCAAGCTTCTTTGGAGCACAGCTTCCCGCTCCAATGTTTGAACAGTTGGTTTGTCAAAGATCAAAGATCCAAAAAAAGTACTTTATTCGGTTAAAAAGCAATAACCATAAAAGCAACAGAAAGTCACAGTTCATTTACAATTTTGAATAGTACAGCAATTTACAAGGAAGATGTTAATATAGTACATAGTATTTACACTGTTACAATTCGTTTAGACAAATTGATTTCCGATATTTAAAAACCTGTTTAAAATACTCAGATAACGAGGCAACAGTAAAAACATTGTCCATTTTTTTGCAATTCTAAAAACGCTGGGCGACATCTGTACAAATTCATCTCCTTTAGGATAGGGACGATCAGTTTTCTACGGGGCAATGTATAAAATTTACAGAAAAATAAAACATGCATGTTAGATTGTACAGATTTTTCATCACAGGGGCATACAGGCAATTCATTGGACCACGAGTTCATTTCAGGGAAGGTAAATAATCTAAAAACAATATTAGATCTGAAACGTGTTAAAAGGAATCTGTCATAATTGGGCATATGTAGGCTTAAGTATGGCTGTAGTTTGTCTCTGGTTAAAATTAATTGATGTGAAGTGACAGAGTTTTTCTTAGTTTCTTCAAGCAGTCTTTTTTCTCTAAGGCAGTCCATACACAGTTTTTTCAGTGCTTTTCTGGGGATGTGTACCATAGTAGACGGATCGTCATAGTATTGCGAACGGTCAATTTCCTTCAGGAATGTTCTAATATAGTTTAACCATTCGACTCCGTTTACTCTACCAAGTTTTAGAACATCCTGTAGTATGGCACGATTTAGTACACATTCATTCACAGTCCAGACTCTGTGCCATAGGAGAATGGGTTGTACTCTAATTATATCTGAAATATACGGCAACCCCAGCTCAGCATGGCAAATAAAAGTCGCTGTGCTTTCTGGTAATGATAAGATGTGCCGTAGAAATTTATTTTCAACTGTTTGGAGTGCTTTTGTGTTAGAATAACCCCAGAGCCCAGCTCCATACATTGCCACAGATACACACGTTGCATTATAAATAGTTAAAATTTCTCTGATTGGTTTCATTCCCAATTTTCTTGTAAAGCTCTTCAGTGCCATAATTGTCTTAGAAAACAAGAGCGTTCTTGCCTTCACCGCACTTGTCCAGGAGCCAGTCTCGTGGAACAAGATTCCAAGATAGGGGAAGGTGGATGTTCTTTCTAAAGGGGCGTTATTTATATACAACGATTTCATTTGTTTTTTAATGCGTGTGCCACAGTTCATAGAAAAGGTCTTACTGCAATTTATTTTTAAATCAAGGCTGAGCATAAACCGATTAAAGGATGTTATCAGTTTTTGCAGCGCCATAGGGGTACGAGCCATTAGGACGGCGTCATCTGCATACATCAGTGCAGGGATAAATCTCTTTCCAATCTTAGGCATATCCCCACACTCTTGCAGCAGATGATTCTCCAGGCCATTTATATAGATAAGGAATAAAAAGGGCGCCAGGACGCACCCCCAGGCGCACTCCGCGCCCTATTCCAAAAGACCTACTACATTCCCCCCTTTTGCCATAACGCACAACAGCAGTGGCTCCTGAGTATAACTCCCTTAAGAATTGAATTATCGACTTTTCCACGCCCAGCCGTGACATCAGGTCCCATAATTTAGAGTGAGACACGCAATCGAAAGCCGATGTAAGATCAACAAATATAAAATACAGACGCTCCCTTTTTATCATGGTGTATTTCTGCTGGATCAAAAATAAATTTAGACCCTGCTCTGTTGTTCCTATACCCTTTTGGAATCCAAATTGTAAATCACTGATTGCCCCAAACTCCTCTGCCCAGTTTTGCAATTTAGCTAAAATCACTCTGCCAAGGATCTTTATTGATGAGTCAAGGAGGGATATTGGCCTATAACAGGCACAGTCTTGTCTGTTTCCCTTCTTATAAATGGGTACAATAATTGATGTGAACCAGGAAGGGCTCAATCCCTTCACCAGAGCTGCATTAAAAAGTTGTACAAGTATCGGGCCCCAGAATTCACTATTTGCCTTGTACAAGTCTGCCGGGATTCCATCTGGGCTAGCCGCCTTGCTGCCCTTTGTGGCTTCCAGACTTATTAGGATCTCGGGTAATGTTACCTTCAGTTTATTTTCCTCCTCTACTAATTCGCCTTCCATATTTAGGCCTGTATTTTCCACCTCATCTATGGGCATGTACAGAGTCGAAAAATGCGCGACCCAATCCTCCTCATTAATCGCAATTCCCAACCGAGCTTTAGTGGTTTCATATGGAAGAGGGGCGTTTACCACCCTCCAGAAGGCAGATATATCTTTTGTTTGTGAGGCTGTACAGAGTTCTTCCCATACTCCCTTTTTAATAACATTTCTTCTATCTTTTAGGGCCTGGTTGTAGCCTTTCCTTAAGTTTCTTATCTGAATAATGTCTCGTGGATCCTTATGTATTGCATGCTTAAGCTCTTTGAGGGCCTTGGTGCAAGTCCTGTCAAACCATCTTGTGCCTTTCTTTAGTCCATTTTTTGACGCTAATTTCAGATTCTCTTTGATAGTGGATGCAATGATGTTAAAATGGACTAATATACTTTCACTATCGGAATCTTCATCTAAGCAGATTTTAAAATTACCGGCACAAGTGTTTACCAACTTTTTAAAAAAATCTTCCGGTACCACCTTACTCCACTTGAGAGTGCACACGTTCTGCCTCCCTAGCGTAACATCTGGGGCAACCTGTACAGGATCATTACGACGGCCAGAAAAAGGTTCTCAATCTCAAGTATTTGCGGTAAGTGGTCACTCATTGGTGCATCCAGTTGGTTTGTCAATCGCTGCCGGGGATTGTTGTACTTCCACCAACGTGTTTACCATCCTGAAACCAATAGAAGTGCAGGTGCTTCTGAGCTCGATCATTAAACGGTGAATGTAGTGATATTTTTGAATTGCATATCTTGAAAAGTTTAGCTGTGATCTTTCTCCTTATGGTCTTGTTTTATTAATAATACAGAAAGCTATGCCTTCTAAACCTATGTGGAGTCTTTTTTGTGGTGTATTCACTGTGTTACTGTGTGTGTATTTTGCACAAATACCTTACACATTGCCAGTTTTGATAAGCCTGCCTGCTATGCACCATGCTTCCAGAGCATATAGGTTATCTCATTTGTGTACTTAGTTTACCCTGACTAGAGTGGTGGGTTCTGTGGGCTTGGGTGTATACCTTTGCCAACCAGAAACCCCATTTTCAACACAGCCCCATCTATCATATTCTGTATACCCCATCTTCCCTACTCTCTCAGTCAGGCATGAACTCCACCTCATTGCTTTATTCCTCCTAAGGCAGCTCCGCAGCTGAATCACTTGATTTCTCCCTCCTAGGTTCATGAGCACCATTAACCCCTTTGAACTTTACACACTGATGCTATCTATCTCCAATATGTACCTTGACTTGTTTTGATCGGCTATCTCACCTGGCCTCTCATGTACAGGTTGGAAATACAGATACATTAAGGCTGGTGGTTCGCGGATCATTATAAAAGATGTAGGTAGCCTTAGCCCAACTGTGCATGACTAGGTTTGCCTTTGCTTAAAGCCACCATCAAAATCTGCTACCTTGCTGCCAAGCCCTACTGGGTACCCACAGAGATTGGACTGCCCACTCCCCATTATCAGAGGACTGCAGTCAAAACCAAGACTGCAAAAACATATTTTGGAAAACAAAAATCTAGACCTTATATAAGCAGCTCCTTACAAAAATGTCAGCCAGAAAGCATCTACTAAATAGGCTAGGCCTGGTGTCAGAATAGTAAAATGACCTATCCTAAAATACTATGCAAGTGTGTATGGCTGCATTAAGAATTAAAATTAGTTAGAAATTCTTATAAGCAGATATTTATGGGAGGTCAAAAGAATTCCTGGGTAGCAAAGTTTTCTAAAAGTATTTTTTGTGGTCTGTGGGGCGATTAAAAAAGAAGTAGCTCTACTCTTTTTCAAACTGTTGCATAGCTTTGTGAATTAGCTCCAAAACAACACTCCCCTTCGTAAAAGTGTGGAGTTCTTTTTACTTGTATTAAGTTGTATATGAATGTTTTCTAAATATTCAAATTTTCGATATTTTGAAGCCAATTTACAAAGGTACATACGAGTACTTAAAATAATACCACAGGAGTACTACTTAATATACTCCCAAACATTTTATGAATAGACCCCTACATTTTCACATGGAATTTATATGGGATCTCTCTTGTTCAAGAGTTGGAGCACTGGGTGGTGTGGGCCAGGACAGCCTGTCTTCTGCCTCTACAACAAAAGAGCTCACCTTCCATTGCTCGCAAGCCGGCACTTTTAATGAATAATAAGCTCAAACGCAAATAGTACCATTCAAACATATTTGCATATTTTATGAGCAGAAGGGGAAAAGCCACCGTTGCAATGTAACAGGTTTAACAGCACATTCACGGCATACCACACATATAGCCGATTCTGTTTTTCACATATTGTTATTGTGTTATCCTTGACCCTTGTATATTCTGCTCCAGGACATGTAACTTTTCCGAGACTGTTCCCAAGGGGTTATAAAGTTATGCGTCTTTTCACAGCACCTGATTTTGCTTTCGAATACAACTAGTTTGAACCACTTAGGTCAAATTATGGCAAAGACCAGACAGAATGCTTGTAAAAAGCAGCCTGACTTGTTCTCTCGTTTCATCATACGCTGTGCTATTTTATTGTTTTGTATCATGACTATAGCGCTAACCCTAAAGTAAATAGATACTTAAATGCCAGAATTCATTAGACACACAGACTCCATATTTCTCTTGTGGCCCACCTTGCAAAAAAGGTTCTCTGATTTGTGACAGGATCTTGGACCCCTGTGCTCATTTCTATTTTTGGCTTTTTTCTTGGAAAATCTTACTCAGACTTTTAGTCAACACGTTTACTCAAAGGTTTTGAACATTTACAATGTTTTTCTGTCACTTTCAAATAAGAAAATTATTTATTTAGTCAAATAAAATGCCATCTTTATTTGACAAAAGCCCTGACTGTGGCAGAAAGAAGGCCAAATCAGTTCCTCATGATCTGGGGATTATCTGCCTTCCTGATTGTCACATTCCTGACAGATGTCAGCACTGCAGGACCTTTTTTCAGGCGTAGACTGATGCACAGGGAGAAGATTTGCCTTCATGAAACTGAAAAGCAATGCAGACAGCAGGAGGTGCAGTCAGAAGGCAGGACTTCACATGAGCGAGGAAAGGGCCAGTCTTCTACCAGCTAACTCTGAGGATTCCAGGAGAGGGAGATCCAATAAGAGAAGAAATCCTCAAAAACTATGCTGTTCCCTGTTGACGTCGGGACGAGATAAAGTGCCTACATGCTCGCCATCGAGATGGTAGATATTTTGTGTTTCATACTGATCACTAGTGTGAACAGGAGTTGTTATATGTATCACAGAAGTGGTGTTTACTGGCCCACTCATGTATAATTTTGTGGCAGTGTACTTAGCTCACCCTTGGTCTGCGGGAATTGTGTGTAGTGTCAGACTGCACGAGATACTTGCTTGTACATGCTGGGACGTGAGTGTACCTGTGTATAGTACATAACATGGAGACCGGTGGATACCATTTTGGAAACACACCACCCTTCGGAAACGTGATGAATGCAACCCTCAGACAGGAGATGCATATTCCTGAGAGCTAGGGTGGGAGCACACACTGAAGGAAGGCAGATCATCCTTTATGCAAATCAAAGATCTGTTTGTATCCAGGAACTGTTACTGGTCACTGGGGCCTAGACTCATTGTCAGGGAGAGGGTGGGACTGATTGGGTTGGCACTGTGGACCAAGGAATCCGGACAGTGAGGAAGGCTTAGGCCACTGAACCTTTATGTGGCATTATTTTAGTGAAGGCTCAAAGCCAGCAGTAATCTACGGTTACCCCCTTAAGCTTTGCTGTTTGCTACTCCTGCTGTGGTAGACTGTCCCTTTGACAAAGGGCAGTGCAGAGGAGAGAGCACTTCGAAGCAACTGACACTCACAAACCTAATTTCAAAGGATCAGACACAAAGTGAGCTTTGGGTCTGGAGTATGACTAAAAGGGTGGGAGCATGAGATGTACAAGGTGTTCAACAGCTCGAAATTCCAATGGAAAGAGGCCATATAAACAAAGGCTTCTTGCAATTGCATAGACTATAGTGGGAAATGTGCAGGCTTTGTGATTGCAAGCTGATTCACAGTGGGAACATTGTGACTACTTGAGAGTCTGAAGTCAAATGATTCATAAACTGGCCCTTTACATCTAAATGCCTCCTAAATAAAGCTGTCAATTGCTTTCAAATGTTCCTGTGTGTGCGCTGAGCATTGAAAGATTCCAACCTACCAGTTTAGTCAGTCGCAAATAAAATTCAAATATTGCTTTATTACCAACAGAAAGAACTGTAAGAATTCTGAAAATCAACTTGTGATTCAGCCGTACTAAAAATACTCATTACAAATGTGCCTTAAAAATCATTTAAAAATGAGCAAATCTGGAGTTTCTCAAATTTGTCTTAAACCTTGCACTATTCTCTGCGCTGTATTTAAACCATTGCTCTCCTGCAGTACAGTGTATGCGTTTTTAAAATAATGAGGTCTATTGGTAAAGTTGCTGATCTCGGAGCCTGGGCTTTTACGATGGTTTCTGCACTTGGCCAAAAACTATAGGGGCTATTCACAAAGGTAAATTCACGTATGTTGTTTTACTCATGTGTAAATGTACTACTACAACTAGGAGTAACTATACTAATTTAAGCTAGTCACAGTGTAAACGTACTCTTTGATGCATGATGGGAGTGTTCAATACCATAATTTTAGAGTGTAAAGTTGCTAATCATAACTTTTCACATGTAGGCGGACGTCTTTGCCACTGGGTAGCAGATCTCCATATGGTAAAGCATAGTAAAGAATAATAACATTTATTCATTATGTAAAAGATAGTTAAAGCATTTGAAAGTAAAATAAAAATGCACATTTACTTAAAATAATCATTTGAACTAAAATGTTACACCACATTAACTTTTCAAATGAAATGTTTTAAAAAAGTACATGTTATCATTAAAATGTATTTTTAATTCACAACCTCACTAGCTTTTTGTATATCCAATTAGTAAATTTCATTAAAATGTATATAACAATTTTTTTTATTAAATTGTAGTTTTAAATTTAAAATGACAGATGTTATGTGAAATGCCATCAGTGTTGTTATTTAACATGTCATGAGTGATGTAAATATGTGAAGTCATAGGGAATGTCTGGTGGGGTGCAGGTTTTAGGTAGCTCAGGTAAACTAGAACTGATGAATTTCAGTTTTTTTGGTCATATTCTAAGTTATAAAGAAAAATTTGGGGGAATCAGCACACATCAAAACAAAAATATCATATAAGTCCTTTCACATTAGATCAGTCCAAAGAGAAGTGGTATAATGAACAGGTCCGGACTCAAACTGATGATCGGAATATATTCTTTATTACTTGATCCAAACAATAAAATCCAGATACACAAGTGATTTTCTTTTAGCCAACGCGTTTCGTCTCTTGATCGAGACTTCTTCAGGGCTCAAAAAAGTCAGCGTTAGGTCAATTATGAAAAATTACTCATAATAGGAAACATCAATTTATATTTCTTTGAATTCTGTCATATTCAGAGTGAGACTGCTTGAACGTTACGAGGCATAGTGGCCAGCAACAAAGAGCAGCGTCCGCGGTCAGGTAGTAGCGACCACGGACGCTGCTCTTTGTTGCTGGCCATAGAATTCAAAGAAATATAAATTGATGTTTCCTATTATGAGTAATTTTTCATAATTGACCTAACGCTGACTTTTTTGAGCCCTGAAGAAGTCTCAATCACGAGACGAAACGTGTTGGCTAAAAGAAAATCACTTGCGTATCTGGATTTTATTGTGTGGATCAAGTAATAAAGAATATATTCCGATCATCAGGGGAGTCCGGACCTGTTCATTATACCACTGCTCTTTGGACTGATCTAATGTGAAAGGACTTATATGATATATATTTTTTTGATGTGTGCTGATTCCACCCAAAAAAATTTCTTTGTATTTTGGGCGATTGCCCAATAGGGAGTAAATAGGGTTGTACTCCCTGGTTTTCTGAGCACCATCACGAGACTAGTTAGCCACTTATATCAACAGGTGCAGTACTTTTGCCTCGACCCTTTTGTGATATTCTAAGTCATGCATACACCCATCTGCCACAGGTGACCTACCCCCCAACTTCCCTCCCGCTACGCACAGCCTTCAGTTGTGCTCAGCAGAGGGTTGGTCCTGCATCCAACCCACCGCAGACTGCAACCTCCCACACCTCATGGGCTGCCTAATCCCCCCTCCCCGCTGTTAAATGTTAAACAAGGTAAAGACTGAGCGCACCTGGTGTGGGTTGCAGAGGCATATTTTAAAGTAGGTTGTGGATCAAAGCAAATGGCAGTTGCAAAAAATCTGTGAGAAAAGCCAAACTTCTGTTCATAATAGTTTATCCACCATTGGATGTTCAGGTATGTGCCCATGTTAATAGTTGTGATATAGTACTAGGGGCAAATTCAATGTAATATGGGAGGCTCTAAGATGTGTTTTTTCTAAAATCCAGAACTTCCCTGATGATGATTTTGAGGGATTGCAAATTGTTGAATAATGGAGAATGTAGGAGTGACTCACTCAGAGGTGGATTAACGGTACACGGTTGTATACTACCATTCAGCTAATTTCAAGAATGCATAGTGTATTTTACCAGACTACAGAGGGTTATCCATAGCGCTAGATAAAGGTGTCTAATCATTGGCTTATTCAGAACTGTCAACCTCTTGATTCAAAATTGCAGGTCATGCGTAGTCTTTAGGAGGGTGACCCATTAAGGTTAATAGAGAACAAAGACTTTTTTGAAAGGTGTTCAAGGTTTAAAAAGCGGGTTACCCCATTAATTTCTATGGAGGCATTTTGTTTGTTAGGTAGGTGAACACCAGTAAAAAGAGGGTAAATACCACCAAATGAGGGAGAGTTGACAGATATGTTGTGTGTCCTGCAAGTTGCCAAAGGTTATTTCCATTCGCACTTGTTCTGCGATAGAAAAGTGGACACAGGTGTAGTTTGTTGAATTACTTCCAGTCCACAAAGCCCATAGCACATTTTCACAGTCATTGGATGATGTCATCAGTGATGTGATCAATAATAAAATGTAGCCTATCATGAGTGATGCAATATGTGACATAAGCACATGTTATACTTAATTCACCAAACTGTAACTGCCACATTTCAGTGTTTTTAAACTCTAAGCCCTTATCTCATTTCAACACCTAACTATAATGTAAATTTAGCTTTTAGTATATAGATCTATATATATATATTTACTGAAACAAACAAAAGTTAAAGTGAGGTTATAGTTAGGTGAAAATGTCAGTTACAACTTGCCATTTTAAACGTACAAAACCATAGAAATTCACCAGTTATAGTTATCTCAAGTAACTATAACCTGTATCCTAAGGTAAATATAACTTGTGCTCCGTCATGCACAGTATTGTCAGTGATAATTTAATTGCAAATGTTGCAGTGAAATTATCAAAGATGTCACAGATGTATAACAAGTGATGTAATATGTGGGGTAATTAGCAGTGCATAGCAAGGGAGAGAGTTATAGTTACCTTAGGGTTTGAGATAAAACATACCACATGTTAAAAGCATACAAGAGGACATCCACGGCCTAAGTCTAGGAGAGCGCCAGAATAAAGTGGCACTATTTGCGGATGATCTTATCCTTACCTTGTCGCGCCCACATACCTCCCTACCGGTGCTCCACGCCCTCCTGCAGACCTTTGAAAGGGCGTCCGGTCTTAAAATCAACCATGCCAAGTCTTGGGCTTTAAACCTCACAATCCCGAAGGAGGAGCTTTCAGCCCTGGAAGCGCTGGCTCCATATCGGTGGACTGCAGACCATGTTCGTTATTTGGGCCTCAAGCTGACCCCTCCCTGGACACGTGGTCTCAAGTGAATTGGCGTAAATGCAAGTCAGTTGTCCACGAGGACATGAGAGGGTGGAAGCCACTTACTATCTCCTGGCTTGGCAGACTTAACGCTGTCAAAATGTCCATCCTCCAAAAAATTCTGTACTTGTTCCAATGTCTGCCCACCCCCATACCACAACACCAGATACTTGCCCTCCAGCAGGAGATCACCAAGTTTATCTGGGGTGGCCGTCGACCACGGTTCTCCCACAAGATCCTCATGTTGCCCAGAGATAGAGGGGGTCTGGCATGTCCTAATCTCCTAGACTACTACTGGGCTTCGCACCTTCGTATTGTCTCGGAATGGACAACCACTGAAAGCAAAAAGGTGTGGTTTCATATAGACCGGACGGTAACGGGACGCACTATCTGGGACCTTACATGGCTCCACAGGACGGCGCCCTCCCGCAGTGCCTATATGGCAGTGCCTATAAAAACGGTCCTTGATATATGGGACAAAATAGCTGTACATAAGGGGCTGACGACATTCTCTTCACCTCATACCCCTATAGCAGACAACCCGCTCTTCCTACCGGCCTGCCATACACAAACATTTGCCAAATGGTTACGGGGATGGTGCAGAGTTATTGGAGACATGTTTGAGGGGGGACGCCTGAAGACGTTCGCCCAGTGCAGAGACGAATTTCGGGTCCCGCCAGAAGCGAGTCTGCAATATGCGCAGTTGGGGCACTGGGTATCGTCGCCCACCATGTGGCAGGTGGCTACCCGACCTTACACCCCCTTTGAGCGGATGGTCCGGTCGTTCGATGATTCGAAGGGACTCATCTCACGGACATACCAGATCCTTCAACATCCGCCTACACTGACGATACACCCGTACCAACGTCAATGGCACCTGGTGTCGGGAACGGAAATAACACCTGGACAGGGTCTATCGCAGCATCCCACAGAGGGAAAATGCGTACAAAATTATGACGCAATTTTTGATATTTGGATATTTGATATTTATTAGTTTTTTATAAAGCGCGTCTATCGCTCCGGAAGGAGCATCTTGGCGCTGAGCAGAACAGAAGAAGCCAACTGGGCGTGAAACAGGATCAGAATCAGATGGCTGCGAGGACTGAAGAGTTGAGCTGAGAGAATATCCATGTCTTCAGGAGTTTCCTGAAGAGGCTTTCTGAGGGGGCATGCCTGAGGTAGGAGGGGAGGCTATTCCATGCCTTTGCTGCCAGGAGCGAGAATGTCTTTCCGCCCTTCGTTTTGAGCTTAAACCTGGGTATGGCGACCAGGTTGGCTCCTGATGACCTAAGGGAACGTGATGGAATATAGTGTGGGAAGCGCTTAATGAGATAGGAGGGGCCTGTGTTCTTGGTGGCTTTAAAAACTGTGACAAGAAGTTTAAAAAGAATTCTTTTGGGGAGGGGCAGCCAGTGGAGAGTGTTAAGGGCTGCGAAGGCAGAAGACCTTCGGGGGAGTTTGAGGACGAGCCTAGCCGCTGCGTGCTGTACGCTCTGTAGCTTCTTAAGGGTAGACTTCTTTATGCCTGCCAGGAGACCGTTGCAATAGTCAAGCCTAGATAGAATCAGGGCAACGGCAACTGATTTCCTGGCAGAGATAGGGAGAAAGTTGAAGAATTTCTTGAGTTGTCTGATAAGGTTAAAACAGCATCCCGCCGTGATGCGCACATGATCGTCAAAACTGAGGGAAGAGTCGAATTGTACGCCCAGATTGCGGGCCGAGGAGACTGCACTGGGAGGAGCTTCCGAATGTTGAGGCCACCAATCTTTTGGGGAAAAACAGATGTCTTTACCTAAGGGTATGATTTCCGTTTTGGCGCTATTGCACTTTAAATGGTTGTTTTTGAGCCAAGCAAATACTTGGGAGAGGCAATTCTGGAATCTCAAAGCGGCATCCGGTGTTTTTTTATCCAAGGTGACGACGAGTTGTGTGTCGTCAGCATAAGATGTTACTAGGATGCCATGGGATTCAATCAGGGCGAGCAGTGGGGCCATGTAGATATTAAAAAAGAGGGGACTAAGGATAGACCCCTGGGGCACCCCTGATATAATGGTTTTTTCACCGGAGAGAAAGGGGCCAAGTGAGACGGTTTGGGACCTTTGGGAGAGGAATGACGTTATCCACTTCAGTGTAGTACCTGCCACACCGATCTCGCGCATTCTGTAAATGAGGGTGTCATGGGAGATGGTATCAAACGCGGCAGTCAAGTCGAGCAGGATGAGTACAGCGTGTTTCCCCTCATCCTGCAAGAACTTGATGGTGTCGGATAGCTCGATCAGGGCAGTTTCAGTGGAGTGGCCGGGGCGGAAACCAGATTGTTGTGGGTGGAGGATGTGGTTATTTTCCACAAATGCTTTTAACTCCTCATGTACTATTTGCTCAGTGATTTTGCCTAGTACCGGGAGTAGGGAAATTGGGCGCATGTTGGAAAGGTCTGTGGGGGATTTATTTTAGTTTTTTCATTAGCGGCTTAACGATGGCCTTCTTCCATTCTGCGGGGACGGTGCCTGAGCTGAGGGATTGGTTAACAATGGAATTGATGAGAGGGTTGACGGCCTCGATGAAAAGGTGGAGGATAGCAGGGGGGCATGAATCTGTGGGGGCTCCTGATCGGCAAGACATAATGGCCTTCTGGGTTTGGAGCAAGGTCACTGTTGGAAAATTACCAAGCAGGGGCAAATTGGTGGTGGCAGCTTGTGGGGGGCCGGAAGAGGGGGGAAAATCCTGACGAATATTATTGATTTTCTCCACGAAGAAGTCGGCGATTTGGTCACAGAGGGTTTGGGATGGGGGGATTTCCACTGTGAGGGCCTTGGGATGGGTGAAGGACTTGACAATGTTGAAAATCGTCTGTTGTTTCTGATTGGCTGATTCAATTGCTGCAGAAAAGAACTCCTTTTTTGCGTTTTTTATGAGAGACAGGTATTGTTTCCTCTGTTGGGTGTATCGGGTTCTGGAAGAAGGATCATAGGTTTTCCTCCACTCTCTTTCAAGAACCCTACACTTATGGTGACTATCGGTAAGGGTCTGGGTATACCAGGGGGCATTGGGTTTTCTTTTGTGAATAGTAGATTTTAGGTGGGTTGAATTAGAATTGGCCAGAACAAGTCGATTGATCCAGGTGTGAAAATTTATGGAGTCTTGTGATACATCTCCAACAATAGTGGGCGGGGGGGTGGGGAGCTGAGGGTGGAGTTTAATAGAATCCGCTACTTTCTTCCAGTTGGTCGAGTAGGTTGGGGGGGTATTCTTGGTACTCGGTTGTGCTATGGGTTTTACCAGGACTGAGAAGGGTATAAAGCAATGGTCAGTCCAAATTTGTGGGATAGGGGGGGCTACAGCTAGAGTGATTGAATTTGAGCAAATGCCATCTAGTGTGTGGCCGGCCCGGTGTGTGGGGGGAATGACTAGTTGAGAGAGACCAAAGATGTCAAGGGATTGTAGGAAAGTGAGAGTGTGAGGGTCTACGCGGGATTCCAAATGAAGATTGAAGTCACCGAGAAGGGTGAAGTTGGGATAGTGGGACAGAAGGGATCCAAGGGTTTCATCCAAGGAATCTAGGAAGGGCGTAGCGTTACCTGGAGGGCGATAGACAAGGCCTCCGGAAAAGGAGGTAGAAGGGTTAATATGGATTACAAAACCTATGCTCTCACAGTCCTTGAGGGAGGCCAGGTCAAATGTATGGCACCTCAAGGATTTTCTAATTATGATAGCTAACCCGCCTCCCCTGCCAGCTGGTCTATCCCGTCTGTAGATGGTAAAGTCAGGGGGAAGGGCAATTGCCAGATCTGGGTTAGATGAGTCATTGAGCCAGGACTCGGTGATAAACAGGGCCTCGAGATCATGAGAAAGTACAAGGTCATGGATGTCTTGTGCGTGGCACGCTAGAGATCTTGCATTAATAAGTCCGAAGTGGAAGGAAGGTGGTTTTCCCGAAATTGGGGGGGGTTGCCGTAGTAAATTGCTGGTGGGCGTCAGAGAGGACCATCTACATCGGCGACACGAGAAAGGGCCCCAAAGATGGTAGATGGGAGAATGATCCTTACAACTATGGCTGGCAGTTGGCCGTCGTATTGTAAGTAGATCATTCGAATTGTACCTGATTATTGGGAGGATTTGGGCAGTATGGCCGGCTCTCGGCGCGGACTTGGCACGGACGGGCACAGACGGGCTTGGCTTAGGCGCGGCTATGGAGCGCGTCCGGCGCCTCCGCTGCGCCAGCCCGCTGCGCCGTCTGGCCGCCGTGCACATTTAATAGGAGGCAGGAGGGTGGGAAGGACGGCCCGACGTGAGCGCTGTCCCCACCTGCCACACTCAAGATGGCGCCCACCGCCGCCGGGATTCGGCTGAGAAGCGGCTGGCCTGAACAACAACAGTAAGGTGTGTAGAGGTGTCAGAGTACCTACATTTACAATTCCCCTTATTCTGGTGTCCCCCACATGAAAAATCAGGCGGTTTTAAAAAGAAATAAAAACGCTCCAGATTCACTTTTAAAATTGCGCTATTCAGGTATCTGATTCTTACAATTGCTCTATAGCTCGCAGCCCCAGTTCCCCTCACCAGGGAGAGCTTCTGACGGCACCGAGCGTTGCGGAAGGCTGGATTAAATACAGAAATACAAAAATGGTACTATACGCCGGTCTGGTTGCACCATATGTTCCCTGCCGCGTCCCCCTTGTGTTGGAAATGTTCGAATGCATCTGGTGACTTCATTCACATCTGGTGGGCCTGCCCGCTCTTGACCCTGTTCTGGAAGGAAGTCCTTAGTCACATCAAGGAGGTATTGGGGTTCCCTCTGCCTGACTCCACAGCCACGATCCTCTTGGGCATCAAACCTGCCACTTTGAAAGCATTTACGAGCAGCGATTGGACCATAGCTTTACATATGCTTGGGGCTGCCAAACAACTCATTGCACTCTATTGGAAAAGGCCAGAGGCGCCCACGATTGCTGCTTGGTTTGTGCGATTGTGGCATGTTTTAACTATGGAGCTCTTCACTGCTCGACTGCAACTACGAGAAACCCGTTTTAATGCTGTGTGGCGTCCCCTGGTCCAGCACCTCTGTAAAATAGAACATGAACAATACTTGCCTGTCAAGCTTAGAGTGCTGCGTCTCTTTGAGGATGCCCTGCTCCTGCCAAACCCTAACAAGCTTCTTCCATGCCCAGATTGATTATAATTCCCATCCTCCAGCGCGCTCACTGGGGCCTACACAGTGTCTCCGGTTGGTCATTGCTGAGTGTTATCTATCGTCTGCTCACTCGCCTCCCCAGAAAGCTGTTTCTGTCTCCCATCCTTCCTTTCCCCATTTATCTCTGCTTTGCTTCTGTCTGTCTCTCACTATCCACTTTGTAGGGGCTTATCGCCCATGTTTATAATGTTACTGTTCTTCTTTTAATGGGTCCTGAAATGTAATGCAATCTGTCCTTATCGACGCATCTACTAGTACAAGCAGTTGGCCTACCACGACGGGTTGGCGACATACCCTTTCGTCATCGGTTCCCTGTTGTCTGAGCCTACATTGGAAACATTTGCAATTGACGCGGCCGGCCCCAAGTGGGTTGTAGGCTTATCGCTGTGTATGTCGAGACCTGAATTGCACTATTCTTAATGTTATTGCTTGTAGACAGGCCTCAAGAAACCCTACAATAAGTTGTTATCGCTGCACATCCTTGACCACGCGGCCGGCCCAACAAGGGTTGTAGGCGACATGCTCTGTCTAAATTGACCTCTCATAGTTTTTGGTTTCTATGCTGGGAAATAATTGCAAAATAACGCGGCCGGCCCTGAATGGGTTGTAGGCTTAACGCTGTGTACACATGACCCTTTGCCCCTTTCTTGTTTTCGAAAATAAAACAGACGTCAAACAAAAAAGCATACAAGAGAGCACTTTCAAATATTTTAGTTCAAGATACACACCTCTTTTATATGCATTTAATGTGCAGGAGCCTTTCACTTATTATTAACAGTTTTAATAAATGTCTTCTCAATATGGTGATATAACCAAATGTAAAGTGAAATGCTCCCACATATTAAAAGCCTAAAAAAGAGCACTTTTAAATATGTGAGTTCAGGATGCACGTATCCAGACTTACATATGCAAAAGTGCTCCAGTTGCTTGGTTGCTTTTGACATGCAGGGAGCATTTCACTTAAGTACATCAGTTTATTTCACTATATTGAAAGGCATTTCTTAACAATTGTAATGCCTCTCAATATAGAGATATAAACGCATATACTAAAGTGAAAAGCTCCAAGGTAATAAAAGTATTCAGGAGGCAACCTCCCCCCCCCCCTTTGAATTCCACCAGTCGCCACAGTAATGTGAGTACATGAATGTATGGTAATTGCACCAGAGGTTGTGCTGTATCTCCCGGGAGTGTTATACTTGTCACAAAGAGCATAGAAACGTCCTTTGTCTCCACTCACGACCTCTGTAGTATGTCTGTTACATGTGCTGTATAGCTACGTATGTGTGACAGAATCGTGTGATGTCCCCAGCTATCTATTGTGTTAGGAAAGGCTGCTGCCTGCTGCTACCCGTTTTTTCTTTTTTTGTGTGTGAATCTTCGTATAAAACCTTCTACAACACTAATGACAACATGATGAAAATTGCCAATGGATGTCTTGAATAAAAAAGTGAGATTTCACAAAATATCTGAGCAGAATTTACTTTGATTTTATGTGTGAAACAAGCAATTTTTTTAATGGACTACACGACTTTGTGAATTTTTTAAACTTCGCAAACAAGTGGTTCCATGACATGCATAACACTGTCGGTCACTTCTAGCATTTTATCCAACCGCCCCTGTGCCTAATCGGGGGTTGAGCCCGTAATAACAAAGTTAAAAGCAAAACTACAAGCCACACAATGAAGCAGTATCCTGGCTGAAAATTCAGGACTGGCAGATGATATGTCGTAGCGCCACTCCCCAGATCTATGAAATGCAAAAGAAAATGTAGTTCTTCATTTTTGCCTTTTCTTCTTGTAAGCCGTCAAGGGCTCACCAGCCCAGTGGCAGAGAGGGTGGGATCCCTTTTCAAATGGCAATGCCAGCATCTCACTGCTATTATACAAACATCAACACTCCCTAGAGAAATGAAATGTGTATTCCACAACGATAGCCCATCCTTGTCATTGAGGTGCGGCGTCTTCAACACAGCTGTGATGTGCCCTCCTGAAACACTTGCGAGCGGCTCCGCGAGGGCCGCTCGTGACTATACACGGTTACAAGCACATTAAATCACTTTCACAGACTCTAAAGAGGTCTTGAGGCGGCATGTGCCACCTTACGAAATAAATCAAAGGCACAGCGCATGGCTGGCGAACAAGCTGAGGGCATCATATTCTTACCTTGCTGACGAGCTCCACCCTGAGGCAGTCTGAATAATACAGGCTTTCGTGGTCTGGGCTAAAAGTGACAGTCAATTCTTGGCTATTCCCTGGATCAATGGTTCCCTCTACTGGGGAGACGCTGAATACACTTAAACCGCTGTAGTTCTGAGTACCTGTGGAACGAAGAACAATTAATTCTTCGGTCATGCATTTATCAATGATAGATACACAAAATAAACTAGGAGGTGAAACAACAAGGAAGATAGTGATTTATGAAGCCTACACGTTTGAAAATAAGAAGGGTAAAATGACGCTCTTGCGGTCCGTCGCTGTTCTGTTTTGAGAATTAAAAGGTTGAGCAGGGGCGCTTAGTAGCACAATCTCGCGTTGTTTCCCATCAAGCACCAACTGTGGAGTTCATCCCTACTTTTTATTTGCTCTACATATTTTCCGCGTACCAACCAGTAGAATAGTGCCATCGGCCATAATGCACTACAAAATAAGTACATCACATCTCTGTGTTCCCCGTGCCTGCTGCACGGAGCATGCCTATATGCTCCACTGAAATGGACAGCCATACACCTGCTGCCCTGCATTATGAGGCACTGCTACACATCAGCAAAGTGAACTACAGCTCACTGTGTAATTCAGCGAGAGAGCATTGGGACAATGTGAGCGTGCACCACATTTTAAGTAATGTGCACACTCACGCTTCCACCAACCCAATCTTGCGAAAAGAAAGGACAGAAGTAACTGTGCTGACACACTGAGCCGCTTAATGTGCAGAAGAACAAGTTACTTACCTTCGATACAGTATCTGCCTGTGGATTCCTCACCTTGTGAATATCCCCTGTGTCAGCAGCATTCGGAAATTTTTTGTAGCTCTCTACGCCGACGAGGACGACGTCACAATAGAATGGCTGCGCATGACGTCACCGGAGCCATAAGAGAGCCTCGTCGGCGTGATGACGTCAGTTACGCCCTTTTTTTCCATGCCTTAGAGGCATATGGGCGGACGCGCAACAAATATAATGTATACACAGTACACAGTACTTAAACCAATACACAGTGTGAAATGAATGCAGGAAAGCAAATAAAATAATACACTTCCTATGAAAGTAACAGATAGACATTATAACATTGTCACTTTTAAAGGTATACAAGGGTGGACAACGGGGAGGAGCGAAGGTCAGTGAGGAATCCACAGGCAGATACTGTATCCACCAGAAAAAGCGTTACCGAAGGTAAGTAACTTGTTCTTCTGATGTATAGATCTGCAGCCCCCCCCGCCCGGAGGAGGGTGTCCACCCTTTTATACCAAAAAGTCCTGCAGGACGGAGCGCGCAAAATGTCCGTCCCTCCTCACCTCGGAATCTAAGCAGTAATGCTTTGCGAAAGTGTGGAGGGAGGCCCAAGTTGCCGCTCTACAAATGTCCTCCACAGGAACACCTCTAGACAAGGCGGAATTAGAAGGCTTTGCTCTGGTAGAGTGAGCTCTATTACCATCTGGGTGTTCCTTACCAGCCAAAGAGTAACAGATCTTGATGCACAAGATAATCCACCTGGAAAGAGTGCGCTTGTGCACCGCTCTGCCTTTCGTGCGACCAATGAAGCCCACGAAGAGCTGGTCCTCCACAGGAAAGTCTTTAGTCCTATCGAGGTAAAAACTCACCGACCTTTTATGGTCCAGGCAGTGAAGCCACTCCTCCTCCTTGGAAGGGTGAGGGGGAGGATAGAAGGTAGGAAGGGTAATGGACTGCCCTAGATGGAAGGGAGTTAACACCTTAGGCAGAAAAGCAGCCCTGGTCCTGAGTACCATCCTTTCAGCATCAATGGTCAAGAACGGGGGTTTCAAACTCAGAGACTGAAGGTCACTTAACCTCCTTGCCGAGGTAATGGCTACAAGAAATACTGTCTTAAAGGACAACAGTCTCAAGGGACACTTGTGCAGGGGCTCAAATGGAGAACCCATCAAGAAGGTTAAGATAAGATTTAAGTCCCATTGAGGCACAGTAAAGGGAGTGGGCGGAGATTTGTTAGTAAGGCCCTTAATGAACCTTGACACAACAGGCGATTTGAGCAAGGACGGCTGATCCGGCAAGCAAAGGAATGCCGACAAAGCCGATAAATAGCCTTTCAAAGTAGCCACAGCAAAGCCCTGCTGGGCTAGAGAGAGAGCAAACTGAAGGATGTCAGATAAACCAGCCCTCAAAGGGTGAACAGACTTCTCTCCACACCATTTGACACATTTGGACCACCTGTAGGAATAGATAGACATGGTGGGGTGTCGCCTAGCCGATAAAATAACATCCACCACGTCAGTACGGAGAGAGAAAGAGTCCAGGTTGCATCATACAATCTTCAGGCATGAAGGTGCAAGCTCTGGAGGTGGGGGTGTAGAACCTGCCCCTGCGACTGCGAGAGGAGGTCTGCCCTGAGAGGGAGACGGAGCGGAGGGTGCCACGAGAGGTGAAGTGGATCTGTGTACCACACCCTTCTTGGCCAATCTGGGGTGATCAATATGACTTGGGCTCAGTCTTGGCGAATCTTCCTCAGAACCAGAGGAATCAAAAGTATGGGAGGAAATGCGTAAAGGAGTTGTGAGCCCCAACTCAACTGAAACGCATCTCCCAAAGCTCCCTGCATCGGATACTGGAGACTGCAGAATGACGGGCAGTGAGCATTCTCGTAAGTGGCAAACAGGTCCACCCGAGGAGTTCCCCATGTCCGAAAGACGTGACGAACCACCTCCGGATGGAGCCTCCACTCGTGGTCGGCAGAAAACTGCTGACTGAGACTGTCTGCATACACGTTCAGAACTCCGGGCAGATGATTTGCCATCAGACAAATCTGGTGGTCCTGAACCCAGGACCAGAGATGCAGAGCCTCTCTGCAGAGACAATGCGACCCTACTCCTCCCTGCTTGTTGACATACCACATCGCGGTAGTGTTGTCCGTCAGGACCTGAACTGACCGACCACGATGAGAGGGGAGGAAGGCCTTGAGTGCCAAACGTATTGCCCGCAACTCTAGAAGGTTGATGTGAAACAACCTTTCCTCTGGTGACCAAAGACCCTTGATCTCCAGGTCCCCCAGGTGAGCACCCCAACCTAGAGTGGATGCATCCGTTGTCACTGTGGCCAACGATGGAGGAAGATGGAAGGTCTTTCCTTGAGACAGATTGCCCTCCACTCTCCACCAAGACAAATCCGCTGCAGTGTCTCTGGAGATCTTGATCGACTCCCTGAGATACCAATCGTGTTGAAACCACTGCCTGCGGAGGCACCACTGGAGTGCCCTCATGTGCCAGCGTGCATGGGTGACCAGCAGAATGCAGGAAGCAAACAGACCGAGCAGGCGAAGGACCTCCAGGACTGGAACGACTGCTCCATTGTAGAATAAAGGGATCATTTCCTGAATGTCGAGAATCCTTTGTGGAGGTGGGAATGCTCGACACACAGTAGTGTCCAGTACCGCCACTATGAACAGGTTGGGCTGAGAGGGCACCAGGTGTGATTTGGGCACATTTATTGAGAAATCCAATTTGAACAACAGCTGGGTTGTCACCTGCAGATGATGAAGCACCTTCTCTGTCGACTCCGCTTTGAGCAGCCAGTCGTCCAGATAGTGGAAAACGAGAATCCCCAATCTCCTGAGATGCACTGCCACCACTGCCATCACCTTGGTGAAGACTCGAGGTGCAGTAGTAAGTCCAAACGGGAGAACCACAAACTGATAGTGTTGCAACCCTAACATAAAACGGAGATACTTCCTGTGGGACTTCAGGATAGGAATATGAAAATACGCATCCTGCAAGTCGATGAACACCATCCCGTCCTCCTGTTGTAGCGCTTGAAGAACCTGCACAAGGGTGAGCATCTTGAATTTCTCCTGCTTCAGAAAAAGGTTCAAGATCCTGAGATCTAGGATTGGACGTAGCCTGCCATCCTTTTTGGGAATCAGGAAATACCGGTAGTAGCATCCCTGACCCCTCTTCCGCTCCAGAACCACCTCTATTGCACCTTTCTTTAGCAATGTAAGGACTTCCTCCTGCAGAAGTAGAAGATGGTCCTCCGAACATGCCCCTTGGTAAAGAGGGTAATTTGGAGGAAATTTCCGAAAGGGAAGGGCATACCCATTTCCCACAAGATTTAGAAAGTGGGTAAGCCGACCCCCTACAGGACCCACATGATCCAGGATGGTGGATCTAGCGCTGCTTTGCTGTATTGGCAATAGGTGGGGAGGTAGAGGAGAAGGAGGAGGGCCGACAACCTCGTGGACGTCCTCTGTTTTTGCCTATGTAGGTCTTATACAGAGGATTCTGCTGCTGTTGCTGCAGCTGAGGCTGCCTGTAGGACCGAAAGGACGACCTTCCAAAACCTCTGAATCTTCTGTAGCCATAGCCCCTAGGCTGCACCTGAGGCCCAAAGACTTTGCGGTGGCCTTGCTGTCCTTGAAACTCTGCAAGGCTGAATCGGCCTTCTCACCAAACAGCCTGGAGCCATCAAAAGGGAGGTCAAGAAGAGTCGCCTACACATCAGGAGAGAACGCCGATGACCAGAGCCAAGCACTTCTCCTCGTAGCAATAGAAGAGCCCATGATTCTAGCAACCGAGTCCGCAGTGTCCAGACCACTCTGTATAACTTGGCGTGCAGCAGCCTGAGTATCCGCCAAAACCTCCTTAAAATTCAGTCTGTCCTCATCAGGCAATTTTGGAACAAGCTGCTTCGCGGAGTCCATAAGAGCATGGATGTAACAACCCAATAGACAAGTGGCATTTGCGGACTTTAGGGCCATACTTGCTGAAGAAAAGACCTTTTTAGCAGACTGTTCAAGCTTTTTAGAGTCTCTGTCCCCAGGGATTTGAGGAAAGGCCCCAGATGATTTTTTGGAACAAGCAGCCTGCACCACCAGGCTCTCAGGAGAAGGATGAGATGAAAGGAAATCCGGGTCTCCTGGAGCCGTCCTGTACCTCCTAGTGACAGACTTCTACACTGCTGGAGCTGAAAAGGGCTTACGCCAGACTTCGAACACCGGCTCAGTGATGGCATCATTAAAGGGCAATAATGGCTCTACTACAGTAGAAGGAGAATGCAGTACCTCAGTAAGAATGTTAGACTTAAATTCAGTCGTTGGAAGTTGCAGATCTAAAAGCTCTGCTGCTTTCCAAATCACTGTGTGGTAAGGAGCCACATCCTTAGAAGGAGCATCTGTAGGTGGAGAAAGTTCCCACTCCGGGATGTATCGAGTCCACTAGCCTCCTTCAACCCCTCAAACAGGTCTTCCGACTCCTCAAGCTCACCTTCCTCCATTTCTTTTCCTCCTGGAAACACTGTTCCTCCAAAATCCTCTGCGCCTCTGCGCCTCTCGCCTTGACCTCATCCTCGGGATCGGCGTCGGCGGTGCCAGATGCGACTCAGACAGATCCGGAGCCAGCATCGAACTTGGATCCGGAGGCACAACGGGAGTTGAGCGCCGGAGAGGAAGGATTCGGCGTCGATGTCTTTGGCACTGCAAAATGCCAGGACGGAGTCACAGGTAGGAATGGCATAAAGGGAGCCCGAGCATAAGCCCGAGGAACTCCCAGGTTAAAGGCCATTGGACCCATGGGACCCGAAGGCGCTCCAGAAGGGTACGAGGCTCTAGCGAAGATTCCATACATCGCATTTAAGTAATGCGAGGGATCTGTACCCGGGCCAGGGAAAGGTGGGTAGGCCCACGGGACAGTCTCTGATTGAGGCATTACCGGACTCGGGCCACCCAGTGCAGACGGTGGAGCCAATGGAGCCACAGATTCTTTAGGAACTGGAACTACATCTACCGGGATAGGAGAATGAATCGGCATCAGAGAATGCGCTGGTGAAACAAAGTCCTTCCAGTGTCGAGGAGCCGGCGACGTTGACTTCGGAACCGCATCCTTGTCAGAACGGCGCCGGGGGCAGTGTCTCCTCTTTTTCTTGTGCTTCTTAGGCTTTGAAGCATGAACAGATGACGACTTCGACCTGGATCTTGATCTCCTCCGACCCCTCTTCTCCTTTCTCATCTTCGCCATAAAGAGTTTGGCCTCTCTTTCTTTTAAAGCCTTGGGGTTCATCTTACGACAGCAAGAGCAACCCTCGACATCATGGTCCGACAACAAGCACCAGACACAGTCCTTGTGGGGGTCAGTGATTGACATATGACCCCCACAATCTCTACAGGGCTTGAAACCTGACTTCCTCGAAGACATTTTCTAAAAAGGCAACAAGAAGATCAAGCCAAGAATACAAAGTAACAATACAAGTACGGAGAGTCCCAGAAAACAGTTAGTGTTGACGGCGCAGAAAAAAGGGAACTGACGTCATCTCGCCAACGAGGCTCTCTTATGGCTCCAGTGACGTCATGCGGAGCCACGAGCGGAGCCATTGTATTGTGAGATCGTCCTCGTCGGCGTGGAGTGCTACAAAAAATGTGCGAATGCTTCTGGCGCAGGAGATATTCACAAGGTGAGGAATCCACTGGCAGATGTATCCATCAGAACTGCAGTTATTGATAAAAGGAAAGAGGCAACATTCTGTTATGTTAGCTGAATTTGTATGGCGCTCATATCTCCCCGAGGAGTATCCTGGTTCTAGAGTAGCATGCCGGGTCCAGGCTGGGGCTTAATAAAGAGCTAAGTTTTGAGTTCAAGGATCTAATATGTAGGGAGAGATCGTGCCATGCTTTGGGAACTTGGTATGAAAAAGTGTGACTACTGAATCCAGCTCTCCGGATACGGGGTGCGTGAGCTAGCAGGAGGCTGGTCAAGCGGAGAGTTCTGGATGGTGTGTGGATGCGGAAGCTGCTGTTCAGGTAGGTGCAGTGCTTTAAATGGGAAATTAGAAGTACAGGTTCTCACTAATTAGACCGGGTAGGTATTTAGGGGCGTGTCTAGGGGCGTGTCTGTGAGCCAGTAATTTAATAATAGCCACATAAGTAAGCTTTAATGCAAATGCTCTGATCGTCATGTAAAGCGCTTAAATGCCCATGGGTCAAATTCACGCAAAATCAAACTGCCTCCTTACATAAGAGACATGGCAAGCATCATCTTCTATGTCATACGTGCAGAGCCTTATTTTTGGCAGTTTGATATTGCGCAAATTTGGGCCATGGGCATTTAAGCGATTTGCATACAATCAGAACATCTGCATTAAAGCTTACTTTTTTAAGACCCCTGGTTAAGGGAGTTGTCCAGAACCACAGGATGATGAGCGGACGTCGGGATTCGACCCTGGTCCTTCAGTTCCACTCTTGGCACCTCTGACCATATCCTCATTCTTGTTGCGATGCCAATGAGAACCAGAGCCGCAACTTGAGTCAAATTTCAGGAGGGGGGATGCTAATTCTTTCAGCAATAGGCAGCAGAGATGCAGGGGCTCTAAGAAGGAGTGAGAAACAACAAAGCCTAATTAAAAAGTAATTGGTCTTTAAAAGACCTGTGAAATACTCGGTGCGGCTGTGTGCGTGCCCCGTAAACTGTCTCATCCCGGGTTGCCTCAAGATGGGGGAGGGGAGCTGGGGTGTCTGAACCCCTTTGATCCCAATGGGCTTGCTCGCCTGATGAGAACCTAACACTGCAGGAGCACCCCAGCACAGAAATACACAAGCTGCCTGTTGCCAGACAGAGCAGCACCTCAACATGCACCATCTGTTGCACGTACCCGTACTTCAGGGCCTGAGCCCTGCTGCTTAATGGAGTACCGGTACTCTTCTTGAGCGAAAATAAGTCCCGGTTCTCAGGGGGAAAAAACTGATAAGTGCCGGTACTCAGTACCGGTGAGTACCAACCCATTTAAAGCACTGGGTAGGTGGGTCCTAGGGTGAGGAGCACCTTGTATCTATGTGTGAAAAATCTGTAGGGTGCTCGCTTGTGAATGGGGAGCAAATGCTGATTTTTGAGGTGGAGAGGGGGCGTTTACTCAGTGGTTTGGCTGCTTTATTTTGGACGATCTGGAGGTGCCTGTTGAGGTGAGTGGAGATTCCTGCATACAGTGTTGCCGTAGTAGAGTTTTCTGGTGATCAGGGCTAGGCTGGTTTTGCTCTGGGTGTCAAGTGGGAACCATTTCAAGATCTTTATGAGGAGGCTGAGGGTGTGGGAGCAGGAGGACTTCGCTGTGTTAATTCGGGTGGTTATTGAGACTCATTTGTCCACTACTATTCCAAGTTCAGCTGATCACTGGAGTCCAGAGAGCGGTGTTGTTCCTTAAGTGAACGGATTCTGTTTTGTAGGAGTTGAGCTTAAGGCAGTTGGCTTTCAGCCAGATGGAAGATCAAGTTGGTGGTAGCCGACGATTATGATGTAAGGCTGACCCCTGTGAGAAAGAAGTAAATCCATTGGAGTGCAGGTCCTCTTATTCCAGAGTCGTTGAACGAGAATGGGGTGACAGACAGTGTCGAATGTAAATGTAAACCCGTATTTGTAAATCGCAAACTACTCACCCTTACGGCTCTCAAGGCGCTGTGGGCCTTCAGGAGTCTACTCAAGACCTGGCTTTTCGAGCAGTAGCAGCACCCCTCCCCTCCCCTCAGCGCCTTGAGACCCTCATGGGTGAGTAGTGCGCTTTACAAATGTTATGATTGATTGATTGTTGTGGAAATTAAGTGAGCTATTGCCCAGACACATGCCGCCGGAGCCGGGGATCGAACCGTGAAACCTGTGCTCCGAAGTCAGCTGCCCTGGCTGGTGAACCACACTTCTCCACTCAAAGGTAGCGGATAGGATGAGCAGCATGAGTGCTACGGTGTCATCTCTGCTCAGGATTATACAACTATTGTTGTTAGCCACAGTAAGAGGTTTCAGTACTGTGGTTGGCCCTGAAGCTCGATTGAGAAGAGTCAAGGAGTTGGTTGTGGTTGAGGTGATCTGATAGCTGTCAATTGATGAGGCTTTTGAGGATTTTTGCTGGGTAAGGAAGCAGGGAGATGGTTGGTAGTTAGACAGTATTTTCGGGTCTGCCAAGTCTTTCTTTTGGAGGGGGAGAATGGTAGCATGCTTTTAACTTTCTGGACAGGTGTGAGAGGCAAGGGAGTTGTTGAGAATCGGGGTGAGCGTCGTATAGATGGGGTCAAGTCCTCTGGTGAAGATGAAGTGATGGCATGGGTCCAAGGGGGTTCTGAGCAGACAGATAACATGGTTGATGCTATATCTACCACAGAGATCTCCGGTTAGCATTGTATGGTGTTCTTGGGTGGCTTGTCTCATCAGACTGGAGGGTGGCAAGGGAGAAATGCTCTGGTTGGCAACCAAAGCGGTTATATATAAACTGCTGATTATGTTATGGAAAAAGTGGAAGAACTGGTTGCAGTGGTTTGGGGGAGGGGTGATAGTGATGACCCTGGCAGTCAGCGAGGTGAAGACTTTTACAATAGCGAATTTGTATTTGGCACTGTTGGAGTTTTTTGTGATTCAGCCAGTCAGGGTTGAGCGCATACTGCCTCTTATTTGCTGATAGTAGTGCCAGAGGTTTGATTTGAATGTTCTTTTGTTGTTATCATCATGTGTATGCCTCCAGCAGTGCTCTGTCTGTCTGAAGTGGCATTTGTGGAGTCTGAGGTATTCCGTGTACCAGCTTGCTTGAGGTCTTTTTCTGGAGGTGGCAATGGTTTTGTGTAAGGCAACAGCCCAAGCAGAAGTTGATCTAGTTATTGAGTTGAATGATAGTTTGAGGGACGTTTTCTTGGAATTGTTGGAGGTTGGTTTGGAGGTCAGTGAACCGGGCTCCTTCAGAGATTTTGCTCCAGTTTTGCAATATGGTCTTGGAACGAGCAGGCCCACGCTGTGGGATGTGCAGGCTGAAGCAGATCAGGGAGTGGTTCATTCAGGTGAGGGGTTTGGTTTGGTCTACCATGATTTTGTTGCAATTCGTGAAGATTGGGTGAAGGAGATGTCCTGAGGTGTGAGTGTGGCCCTTCCTGCCTTGGGTGAGTATAAGGGTGTTGACGTTCTATGTGGTCTCTCAGGTGGAAGTTAAGGCCTCCGCATGAAAGAGCTGGAATTAAGTACAATGGGGGTGATGAGTTCTGAGATGTTGTTTCCTGCATTGGCTGGGGGTCTGGGTGGTTGGTAGTGGATGACTCCTCCCAATGTGGTGTTGCTGGAGATATATTTGAAAGATGCATTCATGTTGTGGACCATGTCATGCAAGCTGAATCCAACAAGTGGGGGAAA
Organism: Lissotriton helveticus; assembly: GCF_964261635.1. Taxonomy (NCBI): domain Eukaryota; kingdom Metazoa; phylum Chordata; class Amphibia; order Caudata; family Salamandridae; genus Lissotriton; species Lissotriton helveticus. Next base: position 340,757,956 of record NC_136065.1, read on the forward strand.
TGGATTTCTGCTACACCTAAATGGTGTCACATTGCTGTCAATTTTCTGTCAACTTTCATCACTTTATGTCACCCACCCATCCCATACTCCAACATTTTGTATTTGTGGGGAGAACACTCTCACTTTGAACAGTTTCTTCATGAAAAATTGTAATGATATTACTTATATAATAAATTTCTGTTTTTATCTGAAAAGAAAATATGATATTCCTTTTTAATTCATGCCCATCTTGTATCACAAACTTCAATTCATTTCCGTCTTATTTCACAAATATGTTTACATTTATACTATACAATGCAGAGTTTTGTTTTCATACGATGATCACCGGTACGGAGATGCCACCAGAGCTTAAGCACCCCATCTTGGACTCCGCCCACCCGTTGAGGGGAAGACATTGGCTGCCGAAGTAGCAGATAAATGTGGATAATAGTCAGCCGGGCAGGAGCTCAAATCATAAATCACTGGCCATGCACCACCAATTTCCCTTCTTGATGCAGACTCAAACGTATTTCGAAAGCTCAGTTTGAAAAGCCTTTTATTTGAAGTAGAAACAAAAGGTATAATCTTTATCCTTCAAGTAAGTTTTAGACTGGAATATGGTGCATCAGGCTTTCAATGTGTAGCCAAATCGACTAAATAGGCAGCTATCAAGAAGCAAAGTCTATTCATGGACTTTATGAATGTTTGCACGTCTTAACACTAACTATCAACTGAAGTTATGTTTGAGTTATACCCAGGGAGTGGTATCACTCAGAACCCTCTGAGAGAACAAACTGGTATAACTTAGAACCCTCTGGGGATACGTTTGGAGTATGCCTGAGTTAGGTCCTAGCTCTCCTTCTATAATCTATCCTGCCAACAGGATTGGAAGAGCCCTCTTCATCAATAAAGCTGATTTTCCTAAAGTGTATGGCATCTCTAATCCTATCCTGATTCTTATCAATAATGTGATAATGGTAAGTAGTAAAAATAGACCATATTGCTTCTTTAATGTATTCTTTCAGTTTTGTATAGATGAATCTCAAAACAAACCCTTATTATTCAAAGGGCCATTGTCTGACTTAAGGAAACCATGTAGGATTGATGCTGTAGAATTTGTGGGACTCTTTCATTATGACTATTTAGGTTTGCAGCTGTTTTGTTCCTTGGAATGGACTCTCCAAATTGCCAAAATTACTTATGGCTAGTGGAAGAATGCTCAAGGTATGGTACATGTGAAATTACATTTTGATCATTAAGTAAGACGCCAAACATTGAAAATTACTTGGGTTAAGCATGCAGATAGGGAGTAATGCAATAGAGTGTAGGGAGTAATGCAATAGAGTGTAGCACACTTACTACAAATGCAACAGCAAACATTATTACAAGCAACTATTGGGTAATCTCTGGTTTATTTTTAAGAAGATTTTTGTCAGGGAAGCTGCAGTTGCTGATATATTATCAATGGCTTTGTTGGTTAGCCCACCCATTATCAAACACAATCTTGGCTGATCTGGTGCACTGCGGTATAGTCCAATGCATTCAGTGGTTTCTGTACGTCAACAAAACTCCAGGGTATATGGTCTTCACTTTCTTCTAATTGGGATTCACCAGACTTGTGAAACAAGGAATCTACAAGAGCAGTTCAAGAAGCACCCGTAATGCATCTACAACTGATGAACATTTTTTATTTCTGTAGGAAGATGACAACTAAACAACTCCATCCCATTGAAATTTTGAACACTAATGTACATTTCAAAATGACTAAGTTGACATTCAATATGCTCTCAATGTACTTCCCAGCTCATTTGTTTTCTCTCACCCAATATTCTCTTCCAGTTTCTCCCTTTTCCCTCGCCCTTTCAATTCCCTTTGTTTTCTTCCTTCTGGGTCAACCCCATGCCCTAGATCTACTTTATGCTACACTGACTGTCGGGTATAACATCTCATTTTTGCCGAGTAGCAAGGTGTTAGTATGATGGTGGCAAATCAGCAATATTTCTTGCTTGCTTATACATTTTGTGAACATTTCATGATATGTGACTTTCAGTCTTAAGTGCCTTGGTGGCCGAAGTTATCTTTGGGCAACTTGTGTGAATGCCATATAAAATACATATTAAACACAAAAATCCACCAGTCATGGTACAGGCAGAAGGTAGGGGTAGCGTAAGGTAACAGCAGCACAAGATTTTTCAAGACTTTGTGTTCTCTTTGGTGAATATTCCAGTGGACTATCATTTAAGGTGGCGAGAATCTCCAAATTATCATCTCCAAAACAAACCACCATATTTAGACACAGATGACCAGATCACTCCAACTAGATTTGTTATCATGAACTACTCACCTACACAGTCTGTCGTTCCCTTGTGAGGGTTGATGAAAGGGGGAAGCTTCTGTTGATCTTTCTGCCTTTCCTCTGAGAGGCTGCTCAACTTTATGAAGTACTTAATCGTAAAGGTAGACGTGTTGCTTAACTGAGATACAAAAGTACATTTGATGAGTTAAATAATTTATCAAGAGGTTCAGTTCAACAGTAATGTCTTTAACACTAATAAACACATTTCAGCATAACAATGTGAACAGCGGCCTGAGTAAATGAACATTGAATTAATCAATACAAACGTTGGCATCTAATGAATGAGTATACCACAGCTTACACAGCTGATCAGTTTAGTTACTGGTTGTCAGGAAAGTTACAAATTAATCCTCGAGTATAACAGATATGTTACCAGGAGCGACTGGTGACCTTTCAAAGTGGTGGGGAAAGCGAATTGCCCAACAACCTCGAAAAAATACTCCCAATTTTGTTTTACCTCCCTACAAAAGCCCATAGTAAAAAAAAAAACTCCATTAAAAGCCCAAATAAAAACAACCCCTCTCTCCAAAATAAAACAAACAGTTAAACATTACCGCCGGCCAAAGTGACATGCATTTTGAAGTGCGTGGTCACCACTGCTCCAGTCCTCCTGCTGCAAATCAGCAGCAGAGGACAGTCAGGACACACTCTCATGGCTTGGGGGCAGGCTGGCGGCTGCGGCACGCCTTGTTTAAAAATAAAATAGCAATTAAATAATTTCATTCATATTTTATTTTTAACACCGCACAGCTCGCAGGCGGCGACACTCTCCCGCTCTCATTAAGAAACCGTCGCTGTGTACTAGTAATCCTAGTCCAACATCATAGAAATCGGCACTTAACACACAAGTGTTCAATATTTCCACCTACAGGAATACAAAAACAATTCAGTTTCATATAATAACATATCCATTTTGAACTGGAGACATTTTTAGTGCAACCTACACAATACAGGCCAATTTTCAAATTTTCTTTTAAACCTAATAATATGTAATGTAGCACCAAACGTAAAACTTTCTGCAACTAAACAAAGTTATTCCATTCTCCATTTAGAACTACCATTGATGGCCTACACAGCTCTTCCACCTAACTGGTCTCTCTTTTTAAATATAAAAAGTGTATTTGGTTACATTAACTCTCCTTCAGTCCCTCCAAAAGAACTTAGGCTGTAAGGCAACTGAAAGAAGAGGGCAAACTGGAATATGGATGCTGCTGCCACCTTGAAAAGAGCAGCGCACAAGTTTTAATCTTTATATTACATGCAGTATATCAGGATATGTTTCTCTTAATTCTTTTAGTCAATTTAAACTTTAATATCTCCCTTTGCAGGAGGTGTTTAAGTTTGGAGTGCCAATGTTTTCTTATGCATTGAAGTTTAAAGAACAAATGGGAAAAATTGGACTGTACAGGCTATGGAGGCACTAAGCGCGTTTCATGCGGCCTTCACCTCCTCAAAATGGATAGGTTCATATTTAACATTTTGAATTGTTCCTGGATCCCTGCACACAGGCAGGAAAAATCTGTGTTTATGATATCTATGAAGATTCTCCCATGCACAACACAAGATAATTACTTTAACCACTTTATTTATGCAGCTAGGTATCAGAAACAAATGTATGCACTTCACATACTACTGTGATGTTCTGCACTGATCGCAATATTTCTTAAATATCTGTAAAACTATTGGATATCGGTGTGATAAGAGTTGATAATCAAGAAGAACAAGTTACTTTTGAAAATGCTTTTTCTGGTGAATACATCTGACCACAGATGCTTCACCTCAGAATATTCCTCAGGTGCCAGACTGGCTCTGGAAAAAAATGCCATAGCAGTGCTAGGTAGCGCTGTACAGCCGGCGCCAGCCACATGCCGCCCCAAAAGTGACTAAGGAGAGATGCATATGAGCACCACCAGTCTGTTATAACATCAGTTTCTTGTCTTTTTTTTCTGCGTTCTCAGATGCAGAGCAGGAATAATTGTTGGTAAAATTTTGCTCAGTATTATCTTAGGACCTTTTTAGATGTCTTAGTCGCCGCCTCTCAGGCCATCATCCCTTCTTGGACTGCAATAATCAATGCCTCCCTCCTACAAGGATCGACAACTGACTCTCTTAAAGCCAGCCAAGTCATCCCCATCTTAAAAAAACGTACGCTGGATCGTGCTTCCCCTGATAATATAGACCTATATCTAATATCCCACTCCTTGCTAAAGTTCTGGAGAAATGTGTTCAACAGAAGCTGAGCCAGCACATCGCCAACTTCCACTTACTGGACGACTTCCAATCAGACCTGGTCACAGCACTGAAACTACCCTCCTCCACATCGTGGATGATGCTCTCCAAGCCCTTGACCAAGGCAAAATCTGTTTCCTAATCCTCCTAGACCTATCCTTGGCTTTTGATACGGTCAACCATGAAAAACTCCTCAATCGCCTCAAAACCAGGATGGGACTGGATGGCCTAGTTAAGAATGGTTTAGGTCCTTCCTCCAGAATCACTCTCAGAGATTCCTATTCAACAGCAACCTATCAGCTCCCTCTTCGATCAAGGTTGGAGTAAGCAAGAGTTCCATGTTTAAATATCGATTACAAAAATATAGTTTACAAAAATATAGATGTAAAAAATATAGATGTAAAAAATATCGACTTTAAAAAATATTATAACTTAAATTAAATAATTAAATAATATTAATATTATTAACAAAATAAATTACATTACATTTATATTTTAACTATTTATAACAAATAAACTTAATTTAATCAATATAAACTTAATAAATGGTTACATATACATATATTTTCTTAAATACATTTTATTATTATCTTTATTTAATTTATAAACTTTAATATTTATATAAAAATAAAATAAATACATATATAAAACATTTTGAATAAAATAAAATTTTCTATATTTAATTAACACGTAAAAGTATTTAAAAATAATAATACATACATTTAATAACAAAATTAAAACATTAGTAGTTAAAACATTTGATAGCGAAGGGGTAAAAATTACTATTCCCACTCCAAAGGGTGCAACAGTAGGGAAAGCGCTGGATAGCGTAGGGGTAAAAATTACTATTTCCACTCCAAAGGGTGCAACAGTAGGGAAAGCGCTGGATAGCGTAGGGGTAAAAATTACTATTCCCACACCAGAGGGTGCAACAGTAGGGAAAGCATTGGATAGCGTAGGGGTAAAAATTACTATTCCCACTCCAGCGTGTGCAACAGTAGGGAAAGCGTTGGATAGCGTAGGGGTAAAAATTACTATTCCAACTCCAGTGAGTGCAACAGTAGGGAAAGCGTTGGATAGCGTAGGGGTAAAAATTACTATTCCCACTCCAAAGGGTGCAACAGTAGGGAAAGCGCTGGATAGGGTAGGGGTAAAAATCACTATTCCCACTCCAGAGGGTGCAACAGTATGGAAAGTGTTGGATAGCGTAGGGGTAAAAATTACTATTCCCACTCCAGAGGGTGCAACAGTAGGGAAAGCATTGGATAGCGTAGGGGTAAAAATTACTATTCCCCCTCCAAAGGTTGCAACAGTAGGGAAAGCGTTGGATAGCGTAGGGGTAAAAATTACTATTCCCACTATAGAGTGTGCAACAGTAGGGAAAGGGTTGGATAGCGTAGGGGTAAAAATTACTATTCCAACTCCAGTGAGTGCAACAGTAGGGAAAGCTTTGGATAGCATAGAGGTAAAAATTACTATTCCCACTCCAAAGGGTGCAACAGTAGGGAAAGCGCTGGATAGCGTATGGGTAATAATTACTATTCCCACTCCAGAGGTACCAACAGTAGGGAAAGCGTTGGATAGCGTAGGAGTAAAAATTACTATTCCCACTCCAGAGGGTGCAACAGTAGGGAAAGCATTGGATAGCGTAGGGGTAAAAATTACTATTCCCACTCCAAGGGGTGCAACAGTAGGGAAAGCGTTGGATAGCGTAGGGGTAAAAATTACTATTCCCACCCCAGTGAGTGCAACAGTAGGGAAAGCGTTGGATAGCGTAGAGGTAAAAATTACTATTCCCACTCCAAAGGGTGCAACAGTAGGTAAAGCGCTGGATAGCGTATGGGTAATAATTACTATTCCCACTCCAGAGGTACCAACAGTAGGGAAAGCGTTGGATAGCGTAGGAGTAAAAATTACTATTCCCACTCCAGAGGGTGCAACAGTAGGGAAAGCATTGGATAGCGTAGGGGTAAAAATTACTATTCCCACTCCAAGGCGTGCAACAGTAGGGAAAGCGTTGGATAGCGTAGGGGTAAAAATTACTATTCCCACTCCAGTGAGTGCAAAAGTAGGGAAAGAGTTGGATAGCGTAGGGGTAAAAATTACTATTCCCACTCCAGAGAGTGCAACAGCAGGGAAAGCGTTGGATAGCGTAGGGGTGAAAATTACTATTCCCACTCCACAGGGTACAACAGTAGGGAAAGCACTGGAAGCCAAAACAATAAAAAACACAAACTATCAATTTTTTTATTAAATTTATTTTCCAATATAAACATAATTAATATATACATTTAAATATATTATTATTAACAAAGATAATAAAAAAATATTTAATTACACATTTTTTAACACTATAATATCCACCACACACCTAAAATTAATTACACAATTACATTTAATATTTACTAATTAATTAATGAAAATTAAAGTATTTTTAATTAATTAATTAATTATTTAATTGACAGCTTTCACACCATATACACTTATAAACACCACAACACATACCTAACATTAATTACACATTTACAATTAATAATTACTAATTAATCAATTGTAATAATTTATAAAGTATTTAATAATTTATCAATAATATTTTAATTACTTCACACCATTTACACATATAAACTCCACTACACACACCTAAAATTAATTAAACAATTAACATAATTAATTAACATAATTAATTAATTAACATAATTAATAATTGACTATTTGAAATTGATTAACAAATAATTATTAAACAATTATTAATAAATTAACACTTTGATTAATCAATTAATTTTATATATTTAAATTACTTCCCACCTTATTCCCATATAAACCCACAACCCGCTACGGAACTAATAACACAAAATTCAACATAATATACATTAATAACTAATAGAATTCTACAACATATAATAAAATGACAAACAATTCTCATTAAAAACACTAAAATACATAACATTATTAAAAAATCGATATTTTTGTAAACTATATTTTTGTAAACGATATTAATTACAACTATATTATAGTTATCGATATTACTTACCTGTCAGTCGATATTCTGGTCAAACTATATTTTTGTTGTCGATATTTCTTCAAATCGATATTTCTGCGGGGATATTTATGTCAGACGATATTTCTCCGTCGATATTCCTGCTCTGCACCGTAAGCAAGTACTATGCACCGCCAATATCTCCTACCACATGTATGCCGACAACACATAAAAATCTCTTCTCCCAAGGACATTCTTTCCCTGAATGAGGCCTTGAAGCTGACTGTCCATTGGCTCACCTCCAACCAGCTCAAGCTTAATGCAAAAAACTGAATTTCTTCCAATCTCCTCACCTAAAACCAACCCTGGCATCCAGGAATGGATCAATGCGATCTCAGCGCTCAACTGTCCGCCAACCATTGTGGACTCTGCTAAATCCCTTGGTATTACCCTAGACTGCAGCTTGTGTTGCGGGGATTCTGCTCATGCACAAAACTATGCGCAGGAAACCAGGACCTCAGTGAATTGTGGCGTACCAAAAAACTCACCTCAGTACCCACAACCCCTAACCGACTAGCATCAGTGTCTCATTAGCTCTCCGTCCTACAGCGAAGCTACCAATGATTAGACAACCCAGAACATGCAACTTAGGGTACTCTCAGGAATGGTGGAAATCAAGAACACTCTTTTTTTATTCTAATACAAGTCCACAACGTGAGTAATTAGAAACACGGTAAAGTTTAAAATGTTTATTTTAACAAAATGCAAATGGCGTTTAAACTTCTAATAAGTTTATGCTAACATAGCAGTGTGTGCAAGCAGGGCCCTGTCTTCACTACACTTGAACATGCGCGGGCACATTAACTCGATGGCCAAAACAGCCAGATATCACCTGAGCTACCTAAGACACCTAAAACATTTCCTTGACACTCCTGACCTGAAAATGGCAATCCATGCTCTAGTAATAGCCAGACTGGAATATGGATGCTTTACCCTCGCATGTCTACCCAAGACCTCCCTGGCACCATTAAAAGCCTGCCTCAATTCTGCCGCCAGACTCCTAACAGGCTCAGAGAAATTCAAATACACATATCCTCTCACCTTAAAGCTCTCAACTGGCTCCCGTTTGAGACCAGAATCCAACTTAAGCTGGCTTGCATCACTCACAAGGCGCTACACTCGAACTCACCGGCATTCCTTGCCAAAAAACTTGTAGTATCCGGAGAAGCCAGAAAGTCCCGATCCGCCAGAGACCTTTTGCTCCAACCTGCACAATTGCGGGGAAAAAACTTACAATCGGGCCTTCTCCGGGCTGCACCAATAATTTGGACTTTACTCCCGCCCGCCATTTGAATAATTCTGTCCCTGGTATGCTTTAAAATGGAGGCCAAAACTTTCCTTTTGGGCAAATTCCTCTCCTAACGCTTCATCACAATCACCTCAGCGATGTTGTGCTACCCTCCTCTTGGCTCTCACGATGTCTGGATGACACCCACCTGGCACCTCTGGACATCCCACCCTTGAACGGAGACCGCCTGTCTCTTGCAAAATGTATCTTCCTGTGTTATCCTACCTGTTTCCGTCTATGTTATACCAAATGTATCCATTCCTCCTAAGTCCTTTATATACTACTTGTCATCCCTGTAAAGCGCTCTGATACCCTTATGGGTCTGGTTTGAGCTCTATAAAACACTAAATAAATAAAATAAATAAAAGAGGCCACTCCGCAAAACAGGAAGGTGAGAGCACAGTGAGGAAGAATATGGGGTTAGATAGAGTATCCACCAGAAAGAGGATTACCGAATGAAAATGAGTTGTTATTCTGATGACGAGTTCAAAACGCAGGTTCTTCATCTAAAAATAAATAAATAATCACAAGCAGTAACTTCCCAGGTGAAGAATCTGTGGATTGGGCTCAGACCAAAAAATAAGTTACTTACCTTCAGTAATGATCTTTCTGGTGGATAATCTATCTACCTGCATATTCCTCACCTTTGAATATCACTCGATGCCAGACTGGTCTGGAAGCTTTTACAATAATTCTTTGGTGCTGGTAGAGGGCACAGGCTCTGTTACGATATCGTGCAAAGGTTTGTAATTACATCATTGTCACCCTATATCACCAGGACTGGCCCCCTGTAGTCAGATCAGATGTGCTTTTGTTGTGATTTCTGAAGCATTTTCGAGAAAATTAACAATCAAGAAGTAGGGAAATACAATTCTAACTTGGGATCTTATTAGGAAAGACAATACGCTTAGTTTTGAATAGGGAGGGAAGGTCGGTGAGGAATCTGCAGAAATATAGAGTATCCAACATAAAGAACTTTACCAAAGGTACGTAACATTTTGCTCTGATTCAAACTTCTACCTGCAGATTGCTCCCCTTTAAATAGTCTCCAGAATTGAGAAATAAGCCATTGTTGTGAAGGACAGATGAATAATGTGACTGTCTCACATCACTTCCAAATCCAAGCAACGGTGTTTGCTAAACGTATGGAGAGAAGACAACATAGCTGCCCTGCAGATATCAGCCACTGAAACCACTCAAGCCAGGACTGAAATGGAGGATTTTGCCCTTGTGGAATGAGGTCTGATTTTTTTCAGAAGGCTATTTTTTGACTACAGCACAGAAATTACTGATGCATAAGATGATGCAGCGAGATTGTGTTTTCTTTGTACAGCGTTCTCTTTTTTTACAACCAGTGTAGCTGACAAAGAGTTGGTCATTTGAGCGAAATTCTTTTGCACGGCTGATGTAGATGTTTACTTCACACTTGAGGTTGAGCTTGTGAAGTCTCCTCTCTTCCTTAATCGAATGCGATGGAGTGTAAAAGGAAAGAAGGGTGATGGATTGTCCCAGATTAAAAGGAGACTACCTGGGAGGAAAGCACATTTAGTTTGCAACACAAACGTGTCTGGGAAGAAACGCCTACCAGGGGTCGGACAAACAAGGCTTGCAACTCACCATGAGGTGATGGAACTAGGAAAACTTTTTTTAATCTCAAAGCCTCAATTGGCAACTGTGCATGGAATCAAATGGCGCCCCCATAGGAAATATCAGAACCAAATTCAGGCCCCACTGATGCTTTGTAAAAGGGGTTGGCGGATATATGTTTGTCAGACTTTTCAGAAATCTCATCACCATCAGAGACTTACATAGGGAGGGTTGGTCTGGTAAACAAAGGGAAGCAGATAGCATTGAGAGGAATCCCTTAACTGTTACTACTTCACACCTTGTTGCGTCAAGAACAGTGCAAACTGTAGTTTGTTGACAAAGGATGCATTTTAAAGGATCAATCCTTCCTGTGGCACACCAATAACAAAATTACTCAATCTTCCTGAGTAGATGAATTTCATGGAGTTGCGATGTGCAAAAAGGACCATGGCCACCACTTCCGTTGGTAGCTGAATGTGTAGGCTGTGAAGATTGGTCTGCAGGATCTGTCACCCTGATTAGAACCAAAAGTATCAAAACGAAAAAGAGCCCAACTGTTAGTATGTACTAACCCCTTCACAAGAATAAAGAAACACTACGTTTTCCTATATAACCCTCACCCACCAGGATTATCTCTTCATCATCGGGTCCAACCCGTTCCGTTCCAATAAATTTGCGATCTCTCCTTATAAGTTGCAGATGTCAACCAATTGGGGGTTTGTCAGACTATGCTTTTCTGAGCCAATGAGATCATAAAACCATTGGGGATTGTATAGTGTATTTGTGCGTTAATTGTTGTAAATATGATCACCATGTGAGCATTGAGTCATCTTTAATACACATTCATATATTGTGCACCATTTTGTATACGTATGAATACAACACATGTTTGATGGAAATTCTTAAGTTGTCCAGCACTGTTTTTTCTGTAGTAATGTTTCCACTCAATCAAGTTGATATTGAATGATGTTAAGTAGATGAGAGAGCCCTCATACCTACAGAGGAGCTCCCTACTTTTGAATGAGTCCCACTTGACATTTTGTGAATTAATAAATGAGCCTTTATAAAGCGTGAAAGAGGTGTCCCGGCGCTTCCGGAGGACTTTTCAATAAAGGCAGGAAGCAACAAAAGCCTGCAAGAGGAGGTAATACTTAAGTGAACAAATACAATGTCATCCCTTTCTTCATGTGTTCATTGTTAGTTTGAGTACAGAGCAAATTAGGCATATAATTCCAGGAAGCAATGGACCTCCATGTCTAGTTTTTTTAAAATCCAGAGACATTTCCAAGTGTTGAGGCTGTGAATGTAAAGGGTGCAAGTGGGAGTACCAGAAGAACATAATGGCCATATAAGAATCAGATGCTGTTCCACACAATGTTTTGTGATACAGATAGAGTGATTTAAAGATAATTCTCCAGAAAATAGATAGCCCGTGCAACTGACAAAAGTGGTACGACATTGATGCACTTCTCTTTAGTCCTAGGATAGTTTGGGCAGTAGCATTATGTATGATCTGAACTTTGTGTATGAAGTGGGAAGGGAGTTCCATCGAGAAAGAGTTACAATAGTCCAGCCTCGATATTATAAGGGCTGAGACGAGATCCTTCCTGGTGTATGCTGAAAGAAAAGGAAAGATTTTACTGGGGACTGACAAGAGAAGGAAATAGGAAGTTGAGAGGAATTGTATATGCTTGTCAAACCTGAGACTGGAGTCAAACACAATCCTCAAATTTCTGTCATGTTCACCAAGAGGCGGTAGAGGCTCAGGGCGGGCGGCCACCAGCCTGTTGTCCATGTGTTGCAATTTCCCAAAACAATGACCTCAGTCTTATCATTATTAAGACCAAGGAGTTATGTTTCATCCACCTGGCTACCTCCTGGAGGCAAGTTGCGTTATTGTGAAATGCCAGTTTTGTGTCTCTGTCCAGTCTCAGGGTCAGCTGAGAGTCATTCACATAGGCATAAAATTTAAAGCCAACCGAGTCTATCAGTTTTGCCATGGGGAGGGGGTATATATAGATTGAAAAGTGCTGGGCTGCGGGCTCAGCCCTTTGGAATTCCCATCCAAATCAATTTCCTTGGTGATTGAAAGTTAGTCTTGCTGACTGGTTCAGTATGATGTTCTTTTTAGAAAGAATTGAACCAGCAGTATACTGTCTGCCTTATGTCCGCTGAAGATAAGCACTCCAACAATGTCATGCACAATCAGGTGTCAAAAGCAGCCAAAAGGTCCAATAGGACCAGGGTCACAAACCCTCCGTCATCCAGAAACAATCAGATTTCAGTGGTTGCTTTGGCCGGGACAGATTTGGTGCTGACACTTTTCTGAAACCCCGATTTACCTGGATAGAGGAGCAAGTGAGTTTCCAAGAAAGTAGGCTTTGGCTGTTCATAATGGACCCTGTACGTTTAGCGAACAGAGGGAGAAGAAAGATGGAATGTTAGTTAGATAGATAGTATTGTGGGGTTGAGGGTTGACTTCCTCAGTAGGGGGTTACTGTTGTCTTTTTCCAACAGGCGAGGACAACTCTCCCGAAAAAAGGGACAAGTTGCAAAGAGTAGGAAATGGGGTCATGTTGGTGTTCTGTCCAGCCACATCCTGCCTTGGTGGGACTCGCTGTCCCAGGGTCCACAGACTTTGTTTATTGGCCGCAGCTGCTGACAGGAGAGGGCACTTGCCATCATGCACAAAGCGCTGCCTCTCCCCAACATTTTGCGAGGAACTGGGGTCACAGCATTTTCCATACACTTCTGAACCATTTTACCGCCTAGTATGATGTGAGGTTGCCCTGTCTAAGCACTATTTGTAATGTAACGTAGTTGCTTCCCCTCAAAGGGTCGACCCCTGTAACCTTCCTGTGCACTGTGACTCCAGTGTAGAATCCATGGATAAGCTCAAATGTGCTGGAGGGCGCATGGCTGCCTCTCCCCCTCCTGAAACCACGTCAATAGATCGGATGCTTCAGAGGGCAATAGAGGTAATCTCAACAGAGATCGAACTGACAGAGAGAAGACTGTCCCTGGGCTTGGGGGTGACTCCGCAATAAGCAATTGAATCATTTGATGCAGCTGCCCCTAATGGGGCTCCTAATGCTACCCCACGTGAGGTGAACAGGGCTTTAGATCAATTGGCCTGCGCACCCAATGGAGTGCTTTCTCTTGACTTATGTCCTGTGGAGTGTCATCTGTCATCGGCTTTAGCCGAAAGTCCCACGAGAACTATACAGAATAAGTACATTGAGATGGGTACTCAAGTAGACCTCTTATCGACAAATTCAATAGCTGCACAGTCTTCTAGCATCACAGCCGGGAGGAGAATTGACAGTCAACCAGGTTGGATGGCTCAACTTGTGGAAGGGCTTACTGCTATAGTTACGGTTATTCTGTGCACACAGCTTGCACCTATACTAATGCGTCTCACAGCAATGGAGCAAGTGCTTAAGTCTATTCCCAAATCGCAGCCACAGCCCGAGCATGGGTTAAGGTCTGATCACTCTAAGAAGGACACAGAGTGTATTTAGCCATTTGAACACTGCATCCACGTACAAAGTTCCAGTTTCTGATAACACAGACCCCACCTCTGCTGTGCCCCCACTACTAGCCAGAGCTACCATGCAATCAACAGGTTAGTCCACTGAAGGGAGACCCAGTGGAGAACAACCCCACCGAAAGGAGAGCAGTGATGGGCCCCATGGGATTTATGGCCATGCCCGAAGTCCTGCAAACCCAGTGTTCAAACTACCCCCTGCTTCTTGCATAAGAGCAAAAGAGAAACTCATGAGGAGCTTGCTAACAAATGTTTGAACTATCTTGTCCGAAATAAGAATTTTCCCCTTTCAATGGCTCGTAACATACCTTTTACTCATTGGGTAGGGTAGATTGGGCCAGACTAGGTGGATCACTCAGGGGACTACGTAATTGTCAACTTCCATTTTCCAGTGTAAAGTCAGTCCCCACTGGCAGCAGTCCAATGATCTATAAAGAGTTCCCGTTTTCAATCGATTTGATGTACTGGAGTTAGTTGACTGACTCACTGGTAATGGGAGCTCTAAATCTATTCCCACTCAGCCTTGACAAATGAAGGGTGTCATAAGATCCAATACTAACAAAAGGGGGAGGGAACAAGGCAAATCTAAGTCCACGTGCCCTCAGAGATAGGACCAAAGCTGTTCAACACTGCGTGCCCCATATTAATTTTGTGATGGGCGCCAGTTCTGAAATAGAGCCAGAATGCACAATCTATCTCCTCGTGGTTGTGGTCAGTCTCAAGCTATGTTTCGTAGGAAGCGGGATTGTGATACAAGCAACTCAGTTGTTGGCTCATTATTATCTCCTGTGAAACTAATTACAGCAACTGTAATAAGAATGTGGTGCTCCAAGATAGCGCCCACTTCACAGACTTCAATACACCAAGCCTAAGAGAGATGAAGGCCCGGGAAAGGGCCACAGAGGAGTTTGGTACAGCGCAAACCCATTTTCCATTTAGGATTCTTTAATGGAATGTAACTAAGCCTGGGTTCTAAAATAGATTGTACAGACTGGGGCAATTTTATAGAACCATTTCATCTCCGCCTCTTTCAAGAGACTTGGCTTATTACACAGGTTCAAAGAGTAGGTTTTGTAACTCATAGCAAAGGAGCACTAGATAAGGTTAGGGGTAGATCATCAGGGGGTTTTGTGACCTGGGTAAGTACTACCCTTGGGTGAACAGTGGAACAGGTACAGATTGCATTGAATGACATCTTATGTGTAAACCTCACATGGCCTTCAAATCTAGTTCAGTATGTTTACAATGTCTATCTAAGACCTGTAGGAAATAGACCGGAATTGCCAATTGTCGAATTGCTCACCACTCACTTGGCTGCCTTAAATAGTGGGTGGGGGCTTTAATTACCAATCGGAGTAACTGGACGCAAGTATTAATGACATCTTGCAGGAGGAAGACAGAATCGGGTCTATCTCAGATTTGGTTATTCCCCCCATTAAGAAATGATCCCAACTAGCTCTACATATAAAAGCTCTGACCCTTAATCAGTGCATTTGTGCATGTAATTGGAGGACCCCATCAGACAGGGAAGGTAAGCACACATTTAAACATGCTCAGAGGACTAGCCTAAAAGATGATATAATAGTCAATGTTAGGTCAAAAGCTATAAACAGTTGCCGCTCAATCGCCAGGCATGGAGGCGCAGAGTTGACAGGTTCGGATGAAGAACTCTCCCCTGCTGCTGCGACAGAAGATCCTCCCGAAAGGGCAGCCTGATCGTAGGATCGATACTCATTCTCAGAAGCTCTGAATACCAGATTGCCCAGTCTGGAGCCACAAAAATGACGCTTGTCGCTCCCGATCTTCTTCAGAACCCTGGGCAGGAGTAGTATGGGCAGAAAGGTGTACAACAGGCCTGAGCTCCACTCTTGATAAAAAGCTTTGCCGAGTAATTGCCGTCTTGGAAACTCCAGAGCATAGTACCGCTGACATTGTGAGTTCTCTTCGAAGGTAAACAAATCCAGCCAAGTTTCTCCCCACTGTTGAAAGAGACCTTGTGCCACCTCTGACTGGAGACGCCACTCCTGATCCACTAGGTATCGACGGCTGAGATTTTCCGCCCTGCCGTTCAGAGAACCTGCCAGGTGTTCTACCAACAGGGTTATGTCCTGCTGGTCCAGCCATGTCCAGAGACAAAGGGCCTCTCGACAAAGGGTCCACGACCCCACCTTGGCCAGTTTGTTGCAGTACCACATATCGGTGGTGTTGTCTGTAAACACCTGCACTAACTTCCCCTTGACATAGGGAAGAAATGCTTTCAATGCCAGCCGAATCACTCGGAGCTCCAACAAATTTATATGGAGCCCCTGATCTCCACCTCTCCCAGGTGGCCGCCCCATCCCAGAAGTGACGCATCTGTCATGACTGTGAGATCTAGTTGGGGAAGGAAGTTGGTCAGCATTGACCCAATAGTGGTTTGTTAACCACCACTGCAGATATTTCACAGTTCCTTCCCAGATCTGAACCACATTGGTGAGATTTCCCTGATGCTGTGCCCATTGGAACTTCAAGTCCCACTGCAGAGCATGCATATGCCACCGGGTGTGTCTTAGCATGAGGCCCAACAACCTCAGAGTCAGTCTCACCGAAATCCAGGATAGAGGCTGAAATATAGGAATCATAGCCTGAATATCCCTGACTTACTGCTTGGGGGGGGGGTTCGGGGGGTTAAGCCCGAAACTGCACCGTGTCCAGAACAGCTCCAATGAAAGGAAGCATCTGAGAAGGAGTCAGGTGTGACTTCGGCACGACTATAGAGAACCCCAGTGAATGTAGGAGGTTTGCCATAGTCTGAAGGTGGGAGACAACAGCCTGGGGCGAGGAAGCCTACAACAGTCAGTCACTGAGGTAGGGGAAAACACACACCCCTAACCTACGCAGTTAAGCTACGACCACCGCCATCACCTTTGTGAACACCCGAGGGGCACGGGTAAGGCCGAAGTGAAGTACGGTAGACTGCAAGTGCACATGGCCTACCTGAACCGCAGATAATGCCTGTGGCTTGGTAGGATGGGTATGGGAAAATACGCGTCCTGTAGGTCCAACACTACAATCCAGCCTTCTTGGTCTAGGGCAGACAAGACCTGAGCCAGCGTGAGCATCTTGAATTTCTCCTTTTTGAGGAAGAGATTGACGGTCCAAAGATCCAAAATGGACCGTGCCTTTTGTTCTTCTTTGGAATCAGAAAGCAGCTGGAATAACAGCCACGGCCTAATTCTGAAACTGGGACCCTTTCTATAGCTCCCTTGGCCAAGAGAGCTGCAACTTCCTCTTGGAGAAACTTCAAATGATCCTCCGTCAGCCGCTCCTGATTTGGCAGAATGGGAGGAAGAAAAGAAAGAAAAGGTTGGATAAAGGTCCTCTTGGACTATCTGCAAGACCCACTAATTCGATGTTATGGATCTCCAGTGGGGGAGATGATGACGAATTCTCCCACCAACTGGATTAGTAGAATAGTATGCACAATGAGCCTAGGACTGCATGGAGGCTGCAGCTGCTGAGGGCAGTTTGGAAGATGACTTCTGGCTTCTATTCCGAGATCCGAATGCACCGCGTCCACGTCCTCATAAAGCTTGGGCAGTCTGTGTGGGACGGTGGCTGGGATATGGCTGATGCAGCTGGAAACCTCTTCCATTGCCATGAAAGGCGAAAGGGAGGCTGGCCCAATGATCTGCACGTAGTTGGCGAGTCCTTGAACCAAACCAGGGCTGAGTCTGCCTTTTCCCCAAAAAGGCTGGTTCCATCAGCGGGCATGTCCATCAAATTGGCTTGGACATTGCCTGAGAAGCTAGTTGTTCGAAGCCAGGCACGGCGCATCAAGGCCACCATTGAGGACATCGATCTGCCTAGCGAATCGGTCATATCTAGGCCTCACTATATGGTGAATTTTGCTGCATCTCCCTGCCATCCTTGAGAGCTTGAGAGGGCACAGCCGGGGCGTCCCCGGGACTTGTGGCAGCACTTCTGCAACCGTCTCCCGAAAGGAATGGGAGAAACGGCCCAATAAGCATGTGGTATTCATTGACCGGAATGCCAGGCTGGAGGAAGAAAACAACTTCTTCTGAATGAATCCAGCTGTAGTGTAGTTCCTATATTCCCAATAGGCTCTGCGCATTGGAATAATATCTTCAGTAGTGTAGACGTAGGACTGAGGTTAACTAGGTCTCTACTGATGATATTAGACTTAAGTTTTTGCCAGCTAGCTCAGAGTTCACTAGAAACTTTCTCGAATAAGCAAGGAGGAGTTTAACCTCCCTGGATAGACAAGAAGGAATTTAGTTTCTGACAACCATAGAACATGACAACTTTGCTCTCCCTGATTAAGAGTGTATCTCTAGAGTCGTGTGAAAACAAAAGACAGCTATTTTACTCAGTCAATATGTGCGTACTTAGTTTCACCAGATTGCAGAGAAAAGAAGAGACGGGCGTTTTCAATAAAAGATGTTATTTATTGATCAGTCTCTTTTCTCATACAAGAGAAATGAATTGCTACAATTGCAATACTTATAGTTAAGTAAAATGCATACAGTAAAAGCAGGATTATAAAATAATACTGTAAAAGCATTGATATGGTTTCTTAGCCATATGATACTTTAAAATGGATAAAATAGATACATACATATATACATTTGACTAATCGTACTCAACTGGTGCTTCTAACTATGCCTACCCCGGTGTACCTGACCTAAGCCTAATGCATGGGAAGGAGTAAGTAAGTAGCAGTTTAAGTTAAGTTCGGTTTGCCAAGAATCTGACTCAAGAATTCTCTGTAAGGGTTTAGTCAGTTCAGTACCTGGGGATTTGAAGGCAGGAGGGCTGGTATCTCTCTCTCAGAACTTGATATCCCAGTTCACCCGCAAGGGCAAGCTGGAAGCGCCGGAAGCTGGATTTCTCGGCAGGAGAAAAGACAGCGTCTCTCTCAGCGCGTCAAAAGGGAGGGGCAGCGTCCGTGGGCTCTCGGCAAGTAGTCGCTGCTCCAGATTCACCACCACCGTGTCGTTGCTTAAGGCAGCGTTGGTATATTTATACCTGAAAGGTGCCGGGTTTGACGTAAGGATGGACATAAGACGTCAATAAAGATGTCATTAAGAACTGGTCGTTCTTACAGTATTACAGGAGTTCTCGGACGAAATCAAAACAATAGCAGAGGGGATTTCCCAGGTTAGCTGGAGGTTTGGATTTGTTTAAGAACTCGGTGTGCTTTCTAGGGGGCTGGAGGAATAGGCTTGCTTAATGTGACAGCATGTGCTATGACCGAATTATGAAAAAGGGTTTCTGTGCCGTTTGCAGGGATATTATTGATTTATAACCGGACAAGGGCAAAGGATAGGATATTGATTCAGGTACCTAGATAAAACACACTACACCCACTCCACGAATTCATGTGCATAATTACTAAAACTAAGCAAAGTAAACATATCTAACGGTGCATGTGTATACCGATCCACCCCAAAATACATTATTTTGCATCTGAAATGGCATATGCGAAATACACGAAAAATGAGTATAGGTACTGTATGCTTTCAAGCAATGTAATCATTCAAAAAATGCACATATATATCAGCATTAAGGATTTGCGAAAATTACACATGAAATGGCTCTTAATACAGAAAAAAAAGTGCGAGACCATTCCATCACATATAAATACAGTTTTTTTAAAAAATATGCTAGAGGTTGAGTTAAATATATAGTGTCTCTAGAGTTCCTAAAAATAGAAGCTCTGTTCTCTAAGAATAGTTCTACTTTAAGCAGAGGATGAATGCCAAAAAAAAAGGTAAATATTTTGGAATCGGGGAAAAATAGTTTCGTTTTCAAGGGAAGAAGTCAAAACAGTTCCAAATTTTTCAGAAGCTTTTGTTTTTAAAAGCTGAAGGCCAAATTCAGAGTTTATGGAACGCTGAGTGCTCATTTGCTTAAAAGTTTATTCTTTCTGTTGGGGCGAGAACATCATTTCAGACATATGTTAAAAAAAGCAGTTTACCGCCTCAGGTGAAAGTTCGACCAAGTTGGAAAATGTCGCTACCATGCAGTCTTGAGCATGATTGCTTTCAACGATGTTTTGATCAGCATTGCTTACAGAAGGTCTTACCTGGTTGATGCTGCTCTCATCTTGTATTTCACTACCCTTTAATCGCAGTGGTGAAGTCTCAACGAATGCCGTCATCAGGATGGGTAACCGCTGGGGACAACACGATGCATGAGCCTTTACTGGACCGAGCAAAGTATCTGTATGCAATGGTACTTCTGATTGTAGTGTAATACAGATGTCTAACACGCATTCTTCTCCGCATAGCAAACATCTTAACACAGGTAAGATACAATTCTGCCAGATGGGTCTGAATGAAAGAAACCAGGTCATATTCAGATCTCTTAGCCGGGCTAATCCAAGGACTTTAGTTATGCGGTCCCGATAGCGTATAGCTAGGATCGTTTCTTCCATTGTTGCTGGAGTCTTGTCCGCGCTTTGGCTTGCCATAACGAAGCAGGAGAAGCAAAAATAAAATGCCTGCTACGAGTCCCAACAGGAGTGGAAGTCCGCCAAAGACAGAATGGACAAAATTAGGAAAAATACCCAGGACTGCTTTGAAGGGTGTTAATAGTCCCGAAAAAACGGTCTTAAATACACTCGCGATACCATTCGTATCAGAAATGTTTAAGATTTCGTTTAGCATTTCTGCAAAGTGTAGGGGGCAATTTGTTGATAATAATGCATGTATCTCTGTCGTTGTCCTTGCAACTTGGAGATCATACGTTTCTTTTGATGACGTCAAGTGAACTGGCGTCTGTAGAAGCACAGTCTTCATTCTGCTTAAAGTATCAATTCGAATAGAAGAGCTATTCAAACTGGGCCAAATATTTCCCTCCCTGTCTGGAGTGTCGTTTGGAAACAATACTCGCTCACAGCAAGTGACCATGGAACTTACACTAACTAGATAAGCTTTTCTTGGCACTAGGCCACAACATCTGTGATCCACAATTAGAATGTAGCTCCCGTTAGAAAGCCGTCTAAAGAATGGCTCTATTCGAGTTGCAGGTGTGCCAAGCTGGTGACATGAAAGGTTATTTGAAGTCCCCTCACAGGCCCCATGCAAATGTATGCCCTGACACAGAAGTATACAACTTAGTGATTTTTCACAATTATTACCACTAAGAAATACACTCTGTCCTTTTTCACTATAACATGTGTGTGTGTAAGGTAATTTCCATGTTGACTTAATGTATCCTTTACCCAACCTTTCATACAGGCCTGCCTGTATATACTTTTGGCAGTATCAAAATTGGAAAGTTGTTATCGGAATAGTTATGATTCCGTGTATTATCCATTCAATGACAGGTCGTTCTGACATTGTCAAAAGCGCACCTCTGCCGATGTGGAGTGGGATCCCTCGAGCTCTGAGCTGTTAAGCGCCTGCTGGAGTGTTTGCTGAGATTCTGGACCTTTAATCCACTTTCTTTCGACGACTCGCGGTACCCGCTTCGCGGGTCCCGCTTCGTGACAAGGACAGGGCGCCACCTTAAGAAACCTACTGGGGTGTTGAAGGGCAAAGCAGGGCTGCGAGCTGGAGCAAGGACTCGATGTTCCAGGAGTCCTTGCTGGCCAATTAAGACACCTGGCCCGCTCTCCCTGCCAGCCCCGCCCCCTGAGCACCGGACGACGGAAAAAGCGCACCTCTGCCGATGTGGAGTGGGATCCCTCGAGCTCTGAGCTGTTAAGCGCCTGCTGGAGTGTTTGCTGACATTCTGGACCTTTAATCCACTTTCTTTCGACGACTCGCGGTACCCGCTTCGCGGGTCCCGCTTCGTGGCAAGGACAGGGCGCCACCTTAAGAAACCTACTGGGGTGTTGAAGGGCAAAGCAGGGCTGCGAGCAGGAGCAAGGACTCGATGTTCCAGGAGTCCTTGCTGGCCAATTAAGACACCTGGCCCGCTCTCCCTGCCAGCCCCGCCCCCTGAGCACCGGACGACGGAAAAAGCGCACCTCTGCCGATGTGGAGTGGGATCCCTTGAGCTCTGAGCTGTTAAGCGCCTGCTGGAGTGTTTGCTGGGATTCTGGACCTTTAATCCACTTTCTTTCGACGACTCGCAGTACCCGCTTCGCGGGTCCCGCTTCGTGGCAAGGACAGGGCGCCACCTTAAGAAACCTACTGGGGTGTTGAAGGGCAAAGCAGGGCTGCGAGCAGGAGCAAGGACTCGATGTTCCAGGAGTCCTTGCTGGCCAATTAAGACACCTGGCCCGCTCTCCCTGCCAGCCCCGCCCCCTGAGCACCGGACGACGGAAAAAGCGCACCTCTGCCGATGTGGAGTGGGATCCCTCGAGCTCTGAGCTGTTAAGCGCCTGCTGGAGTGTTTGCTGGGATTCTGGACCTTTAATCCACTTTCTTTCGACGACTCGCAGTACCCGCTTCGCGGGTCCCGCTGCGTGGCAAGGACAGGGCGCCACCTTAAGAAACCTACTGGGGTGTTGAAGGGCAAAGCAGGGCTGCGAGCAGGAGCAAGGACTCGATGTTCCAGGAGTCCTTGCTGGCCAATTAAGTCACCTGGCCCGCTCTCCCTGCCAGCCCCGCCCCTGAGCACCGGACGACGGAAAAAGCGCACCTCTGCCGATGTGGAGTGGGATCCCTCGAGCTCTGAGCTGTTAAGCGCCTGCTGGAGTGTTTGCTGAGATTCTGGACCTTTAATCCACTTTCTTTCGACGACTCGCGGTACCAGCTTCGCGGGTCCCGCTTCGTGGCAAGGACAGGGCGCCACCTTAAGAAACCTACTGGGGTGTTGAAGGGCAAAGCAGGGCTGCGAGCAGGAGCAAGGACTCGATGTTCCAGGAGTCCTTGCTGGCCAATTAAGACACCTGGCCCGCTCTCCCTGCCAGTCCCGCCCCCTGAGCACCGGACGACGGAAAAAGCACACCTCTAACTGACCTAACTGCTACTTAAGTAAGTTACTCTACCGCTACGCGGGAGCGAGCAGGAGCGCCCGGGGCTAAGCCCGGGCAAAGGGTGGGCCCTCTGAGGCCAGAGGAGACTGGACTGGGCACTAGATGCTGGTGCTCTTGGGACTTGGGTCTCTTGATAGCCAGGTACTTTCAATGACAACTTCTGTTACATATATTTAGGACAAGGGCGTGGGCGCTGAGTGCTGTAGCTTTGTTGTCTTGTTTTGATATTATTATTCATTTTAACTATTTGCAATATTGTTTCAGAATCTGTATAATTTTAAGCTAGTAAACTGTATAAAGAGAAATTAGACAAAGGGCCTATTGATAATTATCTAATTCAAAAAATTACCCAGATTAACTCTAATAGACGTGCCTCTCTTGGCCAGGGGAATCTTTCTCTGACCCAGGAGGAGGCGCTCCTAATTGATATATCTTCGCCTAAAAAACCTCCCATTCCCTGTGGTAAAGTAGTTACTGCGACAGCACAGGTCCATGTTATAAAATTATCCGATTATTCAGATATCGTGGAAAAACAAAAACATACCCCACCTGTAAGAATATTCAAAAAGGCAAAAACACGAAAGAGAAGGGGGAAGCAAACGCACAAAGTACAAGTACCCAAAAAAAGCACACAAGTGGTTAATATGATAAATAAAAGTACTTGTGCAGGCTATATAGGGTTAGCCCCATCGGTATCGCATATACATAGCAATGTGGAAGAAATTAGGTCCTCCAACTTAAGAGAAAGGGAGGATAAAGCTGGAGTATCAGATTATTCCACAACCAAGATCTCCATTTTAACAACTCCTGTTAGTTTGAAACCACACCACATGAGCCTATGTAGTACCTATGTTGATGAAGGGCTATCAGATTCCCCCAGATTTTCTCCTGCACCACTTACTAATTCAACCCAGATGTCACTGCTGAAAACTACTACTAATATTACTATAAAAAGAGGGGGATGTCCCACGACGACTAGGGAAGCTAAACTACAGAAGAGGAGTTTGACTCCAGTAGTGACTGATGCGGCTACCTTACCATCCCTCCCAATTCTACCTCAAACGATAACTGATCCTTGTCCTTGGGGTGAGACTGGTTTATTAGCAAAACTAGAAAGTTTGTTAAAAGGGCTAATTCAGCCCCTGGTGGAAAAAATTAATTTGTGTAATACCAGACTTGATCAGCTAGATAAAAAAGTAGGGAAAAATACACAATTACTAGCTGATCTGATACAGGGGGTGAATCTCATGAAATCTAGTGGTTTATCCGTGCCAATGACGACTGCTCCCAAACTAGCATCACCTTGCCCAGTCCCTTCTACAAAAATTGCCCAAGAAGGGATAAAATTGACTGGCCCTATATCAAAAAGCGTACCACCTGTATCTCCGCTAAAAAAGAAGCCTGATTTAAATCTGTGAATACAGTAGGCGGCCAAGGCGGGGAAAAAATGTTGGTAGAAGAAAGGCCACAGATACTCCAATCTAAGGCCATTAAGGAGAATGGTACAGCAAATTCTTATAACAGAAAACGGTACCAACAGAGAACTGTTGACCTACCGCCTGAAGCTGCCCCTTACACAATAGTCATGGCAGGTGTCCCCGAGTTACTTATGGACGCTAGGGAAGATCACCATGCATTAAGAAATAAAGTAATACACTGGCTATACAATAATAGACCCTTGCCAGCGCATATCAATGGAGAAATCCTGACAGTGAGGCGATCAGTTTGGGTGGGTTCTAGACCCAAAGACAAGAAAGGGGATGTTATCATTGTAAATTTCAAAGACCATAGAGCGGTCCGCCATATAGGAGATTGGTATGAGTCAAAAGGCAGTGACTCTATCACTACTCACTATCTTAGTTACTTTTATCCGTATTGCCCAGGGCAAAACCCTGGAATTAGGGATAACGTAAGGTATCCTGTAGATTGGTTTTCCTCAAACCAGCGTGGATATGGTATGATTCCATTATCCCACACTGGGAGACAGTTTGGTATTAATCGGAGGCAATTTTTTCCAACAACGCCTGGATTAGATTATAGGAATAATAACCTTCTTTGGGAGAATAGAGATTTTTCCCGTCCAGCCTATAATCTACCAACCTACAATAGATTCTATGTATTTTCGGGCCTTGATTATGTCGATTGACAAAAAAAGGTTGCCGAGCGGACAAACACTCAGAGTCTAGAAGAGGTGGCTGTTCCTAAAAAGAACCCCATAAAGTCCACCTTAGGGGAGGGATGTCAAACAATTCTATCTTCAGAATCGACCCTAAATATAAATTTTGGTGACGTTGATGAGTCTCCTTCTAATATTGTCATCATCCAGAAGGTAGAGGTTGGGGATAATAGTGGAAGAGTAAGTCCCCCATGTAAGGAGACAGCTTGTGATACCTCCACGGTAGAAGAGGAAGTAAGTAACAAAAAAGGGAATTCCTGTACATTCCTATCCTGGAATGTAGCAGGCTTAAAGAATAAGATAAATAATCCATCCTGGGAGATAATCCTAAATGAGCGGGATGTCGTGGTCCTTCAAGAAACTTGGACCACGGAACCGGTGTATTTAAGTGGGTACAGAACCTTCTTCACTTCAGCTGAGGGGGGTCAACATGGACGTGCGAAGGGAGGCCTAATAACACTTCTTTCCAATAAGCTTAAATACGAGAAAGTATGTTTTAAATCTAATTCAAATTATTACCAACTAATAACCATAAGCATAAAGGGAATTATTGTAATTTTGATTAATTTTTACAATAACATCCCGAAAGATGAAATATCGAATACCTTAAGAACACTTAGGGAAAATATACAACATGAAATAGATAAATCAAATCAGGAAATGGTAATTTTATGGGGGGGAGATTTTAACTGTCCTCTCTGTACAAAGGGAAAAACGGGGATTTGTGGCCTAATGTTAGAACAAGATATAAGTCTAACACACTTTGATCATTCCTTGATCGGGGATTTACTTAATGAACTAATATTTATGTATGATTTGGGTTTTGCAAATGAAATAGCTCAGAACCCCACTCCTTTTCAACCTACATTTATTGGCAGAGGAGCCATGTCCACTATTGACTTTATTCTTGTATCAAATAGTTATAGTCATAGGATCAATAGTTTAGAGATTTTAGAGTTACCCCTAAGTGATCATTTGCCCTTATCATTAGAGGTTGAGAATCCTTTTTATGAACATTCTGAACATACTCTCACCCCATATATAGCCTCTGATTTGATTCTGAGAAGGGAAAATGGGTATACACTAAAATGGGGCAAGGTCATGCCAGAAATGTTTCTTGCAAAGCTGTTAAATACTTGTTCAGATAGTTTCTCTGTTTGCCTAGGGGAGACGTCTTGCTCCAATCAGATCTTAAAGCATTTTGATAGAATAGCTCTTCATATTAAGAAAAGTCTGTGGGTGGAGCTAAAAAATAAGACTAGGCGTACTAAAAGCTGGTTTGATACCGCCTGTACCAGGGCATTAAGTGATTTGAAATATGCTATCCATAGTTCTCCCCGGGATCTCTTAGCAATAAGAGGGTTAAGGAAAACCTATAATAAGGCCTTGAAAAATAGGAAAAATGCCATAAAAAAGGAGGCCCTTGAGGCACTCTGCGAGGCTGCACAGTCTAAGGATGCATCCGCTTTTTGGAGGGCAGTTAACACCCCCTTCCTCTTTGATGGTCATAAGGCTCGTATAGAGACTGCGATTAC
This sequence comes from Lissotriton helveticus, assembly GCF_964261635.1. Lineage (NCBI taxonomy): Eukaryota > Metazoa > Chordata > Amphibia > Caudata > Salamandridae > Lissotriton > Lissotriton helveticus. The sequence continues at coordinate 340,784,622 of NC_136065.1, forward strand.
CGAAGAGGAATGAGTGGAACATTTTTCAACTTTATATAGCTCGCAGGATGCTCCTTACTCTACAAATGCTTTTAAATCTGTGAACGGTGTAATGGGTGAGGAAAAGTTGGTGATATCCCTGGAGGAAGTTTTAATCGGGTTGACTGCAACGAAGGGTGGCAAGGCTGCTGGCCCAGATGGGATCCCTGCAGATTTGTATAAAGCAAACATAGAGATTTGGGGTCCCATGTTGGTACCGCTTTTTAATGCCGCTCTTGCTAATGGCCTGCATTCATCCTGGTTTACCTCGATAATTGTGCCGATTTACAAGAAGGGTGAGAGACAAAATTGTGCTTGTTATAGGCCAATTTCCCTTCTTGATTCATCTGTAAAAATTCTCGGTAGAATAATTTTGGCAAGACTCCAGAACTGGGCAGAGGAAAATGAAATAATGAGCGACCTACAGTACGGTTTCCAGAAAGGTATGGGTACCGTCGAACAATGTTTAAATTTAATGATTATCCAACAAAAATATACTAGGGTTACAGGGGAACGGTTATATCTTATGTTCGTCGATTTGTCTTCGGCATTTGATTGTGTATTGCATGCTAAATTGTGGGATATTTTGAAAGGGCTAGGCGTCAATGATGCCATAATTAGCTTCCTGAGAGATTTATACTCAGGTGCCACAGCATCAGTTCGATACGGCCGTGGGGGAGAATGTACTAGAAGATTTGGAGTGGGACGCGGAGTACGCCAGGGCTGTGTCCTGGCCCCGTTTCTATTTCTTCTTTACATTAATGGACTTGAACATTGTCTCCTGCAGGAGTGCAGGGATGTGCCTAGAGTGGGGAAGAGGTCGATCCCTGCGCTCATGTACGCGGACGATGCCGTTCTAATGGCTCGAACCCCCTTGGCCTTACAGAAATTGTTATTATCCTTTGAAAAGTTAATGTTGAGCTTAGACCTGAAAATTAACTGTGGTAAAACATACTCCATGAACTGCGGTACAAAATCTGGAAAAAAGTTGAAAAGTATGTATTTAAATAACGTTCCCTTGGAAAATATTTCGTTTTTCCCCTATTTGGGTATTTTGTTTCATGAACGGGGGGATGGTTAAGTGCTATAAAGGCTAGAACTCTTTTGTTCCCAAAAACTATAATGGCCCTTAAGACTTTTTTGAAAAAGTTGGGAAATAAACCAATAAAAGAAATCCTGACCATATACAACGCCACATGTACATCCGTAGCCCTTTATGGTGCCGGACTTTGGGGCTTTTCTAATATTGACCCTCTACAAATTGTTGAAAACAAATTTATGCGGGATGTTTTAGCTGTACCGCAGAGTGTTCCAACTTATATTTGCCATATGGAGCTGGGTCAACTCCACGTATCAGACTTAATTAGAATACAGCCCATTCTCTTGTGGCACAGGTTATGGACTACTAATGAATGTGTAGTTAATCGGGCTGTGATACAGGATATATTGAATATGGAAAATACGGGCACTGTCGAATGGCTAGCATACATTAAGCAATTTATGTTTGATATTGGACACTGCGAATATTATGAGGATCCATTATCTATGGGAACTATACCCAGAAGATCTTTGAAAAAACTGAGTTTGGAATACCTCAAGGATAAAAGAAGAAGAGCAGAAGCCAGTAAAAAGACAGTTGCTTCGCATAATTTAATATTGACTGGAGTAAAAGTACAGCCCTATTTGACCCTGTTGATGTCAAATTATGATCGATTTCTTTTAACCCGCTTTAGATTGAATCTTGTTTTTAGACTTCTGTCCTTCCCAAAAATGAACTCATGGTCGCAAAATTTATCAACCTGCCCCTGTGATGATTCCTCGTCCCAATCCGATATTCACATTTTATTCTTTTGTAAATTCTATATTACTCCTCGCCGAAAATTCTTAATCCCCTTTCTTAAAGACATGAATTTAAACAGATGCCGTTTAGCTTTCCTAGAATGTCAGAGAATGGATACTGTTTTTACTGTTGTGGTACTTTTAAGTTATTTTAAACATGTTCTGAAATTAAGGAAAACTATTACTGTAAATGAAATATAATGATAATATGTGTTTTAAGTTACCTTTTGTATATAGTGTATTGTTTGTGTTGTTACTTTCATGGTGAATGATTTATTTTTTTTTTTTTTTTGTAAGACCTTTATTGATAGAAATCGCAGATACAACACAAGTAAGAGCCCGAGGGCTCACATATACAGTACGGTGCAATACAGGAAGCGCAAAGGATCCGATTCAGGAATATTGAGGTCTAATTTTTAAAGTTCTTGTTCCGAAGGATAGACAAGAGCAGGATATCATATCACAACAGGTTGGACGCCGGTCTATTACGATCAGGATAGATAAATGCACATTGTAACAAAAAACCAGAATCGCTGCGTACCGCCTAGGAGATAAACGTCTAAACCCAGAAAGAAAGAAAAAGAAAAAGAATAGAAGGCCCATAGAACCAAAAATAAAAAACAAACCCCCCCCACCCACTCCCCACCCTGCACCCCTGCAGCTGGCTACGGCCTACCCCCCCTAGCAGTGTGCCTGTTGCCCAGTAAAAGGAGTCCCGAAATATAGAGAGTAAGAAAAGAGTCCTAATCTAAAACTCTCGTAAAAGAAAGAAAGGCGGGGAGGAGTCCACCACCCGTCCCTCGGCTCCACCCACCCGTAAGGTCAATAACAGCGCAAAATATGGCGTCTAGCGGTGGCAAGCAGTACAAGCAAAGAAGTCGGAAACACATATGCAGCCCACAGCATAAGCAAGGGTAGCAATCCACAACCCACATATCAGTCCCCGGTATCACCCTCCCATAGTTCCAATAATGGCTTGAAGCGTAAAATCCGTTGACAAAAAACATTACTTGCAAAGCAATTTATAAAGCACGAAACCGGCAGATTGTATAATCAGAGAAATCAGCATGTCGCATAGCCAGCTCGGTCAGCAACGAGGAACCCATCAGTCAATGATAGGAGGCGTTCATCCCTGTCCCGTTTTATCTCGTTCACCACTGCCTACCAAAGTGTCCCAAAAGAACGCGAACAGCAACCCAAAAATGTCAAATCGATTCAACCACCCAAACGTGTCAGCTGCGCGCAAGTCCAATGGTCCCAGCCTGGGCAAGAAATGAACCATCTCCATGGTATATTGCGGAGCCGAGCCAGGAAGGAAATTGTCAACATCCAACAACATCCGAGGCGGCCCCCGGGCAATGGGGAGTATGGCTTGGGGCGAGCACTCCCGTCGCGATACCAGTCCGAGGTCTTCACATCGTCCCAGACATGCAAAATCCTCAGCATGGTATATTACGAGGTTCGGAGTCTCAGATCCGCCATTATAATGTAGGGCAGCCATCTTGTTGGAGACGGACGTGGAACAAGGAGAATCGCCATGTACCTGTAAATCTTCCATTCTCAATCTTCCCAGTGCGCTCACGATATCATCCACCGCGTTGATCAGGGTTTGAACAGAGTGAGCCATGAAGTGACGGAGGGAGAGAACAGCTGCCAAAAGATCGCCATAACCCAGGTCTCCTCTACTCTCCCCTCCAAGTGCGTCCCCCTGCGCCACAATTCCGCCATCACACTGTAGCCCAGGCTCCCCCAGGCTGTATTCCATCATGTCCGTTGTAGGCGTGAGTGTGGACACTCCGAGTCAGGCCAGGGTACTCAAGGTGGGAAGCCAAAGTTCCGTGCACTATGATAGTGGCAGACGATGCCAGTATGTTGCCACAAGCTAAGACCCATAGGGACGTTTCCCTGCAAAAAGTAGCGGGAGTAGAAATCCGGGAGCCTCCCGTCGATTGCGGGACATTACTCAAGCCGTTTCTCGGCGGCCAGCAAACAGGGCACTTGCAGCCGTGCGGTTGCCCCGTACAAAGAGCCAGGCACGATTAAATCCGTACCTACAATCCAACGGGGTTTGCGTGCTGAAGTTCGGCCGTCTCGCACATGAAATGATCCGACCGGCTTACCGCGATCGTTGGCATCCCGTGTTGTGCACTTGGTAGCCGGCCTCGCTGCCTACTCGGGGCCCCGGTCTCAGAGCTGCTGCGGGCCGCAGAGTTTAATCGGTCATTTCTCCCGCTTGCAAGGATGTTACAGCCTCAGGATTTCTCCGTGGGTCGCCGGAAGTCATCATCGTCCACAATTCGCCACTGCGGTTCAGGATAGCCGGCAGGATTGCTGCAAAGGAGGAGATGGTCCTCGGAGCCGAGGGACTGGACGTCCTACCCGGACGCCATCTTGGCTCCTCCCCAGCGGTGAATGATTTTTAACCGAATAAAGTACTTTCTGATTCTGATTCATTGTCAATGGTAATCTCTCTAGTTTTTCAATGCTCAGAATTGTATATTCTGCTCCCTTTTGTGCCAAGCTGATTTGCGTATCAGTAAGGTTATAGATAGAGAATAATGACGTTGTGTTGATTAAACGCCAAGGCACATAGCCTGAACGCAGATTTTGTAACGTCCAGCAAGCTGTACAATAGAACGCAATTGAGACTGACCGTGTTGTAACATCAGTAAGTCCTGCTCTATTATATCGATTGCAGATGATACAATGCTGTCCAGTGAATATATTCTGGAAGACAGAGTCATTAACCCATTGTCCACAACAGAAAGTGATTTTTCCAAATTAACACGGTCAATTTCCCGTATTCTCTCTGCTGTCTTAATTTGAGTTACTTTCCAAGCTTCGGTGTAAGCTGCATATATAGAGGCCGCTATGAAACGTTTTTGACGCTGTTTGCGCGGTCCCATAATGAAATCACGCAAGCCAGCACCTTCTTTAAGTAAAGTCAAGTGTTGCCTTGTCCGCTGCGTTTGACACGGTCGACCATAACATTCTTCTGGACCGTGTCAGCGCAGCGGGCATACGAGGCTCTGCCCTCTCCTGGATCACTTCCTTTTTAACAGGTCGTTCTCAAGCCGTCCACCTTCCTGGCTTTTCTGCTTCCCCCCTCCCGGTGCCCTGTGGGGTTCCCCAAGGTTCCTCCCTTTCTCCCCTTCTCTTCAACCTCTACATTCACCCTCTTATCTCTTCCCTTCTTGAGCTGGGGGTCTCTGTGTATAACTACGCTGACGACCTCCAGCTCGTCTTTGATCTTTCCTCTTCCTCTCACTCTCTATCCTTTTTTCACTCCACCATGGTCTTTATTTCTGGGTGGATGAGCGCCAACCACCTCAGGCTCAATCCAGATAAGACTGAGCTTGTCCTGATTGGCGGCTCATCCAGCCCCTGGTCCCCTGCTTTCTGGCCTTCCATTCTTGGCCCTCCTCCCACCCCCGTTCCCTCCGTTAAAACTCTGGGCATCAAGGTCAGACAGGACCTGTCCATGCATGGCCAGGTCAGTGCCGTGGTGTCCTCCTGTTTTCTCTCCCTCCGGATGATCCGGAAAATCTCTCGTTTCTTTTCTTTTGACTCCCTTAAAATCATTATTTCTGCCCTTATTACCTCCCGCCTTGATTATGGTAATAGCTTGTTCGCTGGCATTCCTGCCTATGAATCCCGCCGCTTACAAGCTATCCAAAATCAGGCTGCCCGTCTCATCTTTCACTTGCCCAAAACCCATCACATCACTCCCGTCCTCAAATCCCTCCATTGGTTGCCAATTTTTCAGAGATCTTTGTTCAAATTGGGGTGCCTTGTTTATCGGGCCCTTGATCACTCTGCACCGGCTTTCATCAACTCTCTGATTTCCCTTCACACCCCTGCCCGCACTCTCCGTTCATCATCTTCTGCCCTCCTCACTGTTCCCCGTTTTCACAAATCTCGCACTGGTGGAACCCGTTTCTCTGTTCTTGCCCCCCGGTTCTGGAACTCTCTTCCTCTTTCTATGCGCTCGATCCCTATCTTTTCACACTTCCGTAAAGCGATAAAAACTTTTCTGTTTGCCCTGGCCTACCCCCGCTAATCCTCCTGGCCCTGTCTGTCCGGTTCTTTAGAGCTCCCAGCGCCAGGAAGCCGTTTTGGCCATCGCGCGCTTTACAAATTATTTCATTCATTCATTCATTCATTCGTTGCTTAATTTCTGCCAGAGTGGATGTTCGTAGCCATTCAAGGCAGAGTTTACCCACACTGTATGTTGTTACAATCCCTGGATGTTGTCGCTGGGAGTATCTAGGGTCTGGCCGGGACATTTTTAACCCCTGTATTTTGTTCAGGAATCTATCTTGACAGTTATTTGTGTCTGTGGGCCAGATCAACCAATTCTTCCAATCAGGATGTGTTCTGTTTTGGTTAAAAATATGGGATCCGTCTATCTCAACATCTGTAGTGTTATTACTATCAGGAGTTGGCTTTGGAATAGACGGTTTGTTTAAATCTTTAATTTTGGCTAGGCCAAGACAGGTTGTTTGTTGAATTGTGTCATTCAAAAATATAATTTGTTCTGGGATCATGCAGGCTCTAAATAATGATTCTATACCTTGGACCTGCCAATCTTTAGTACCCCAGATGGTTTTCGTTTCAATATTATTGTTCCAGAAATCAAAACCAAATGTATTCATTTTTATCAAAAAATGTTTCTGACTAGATTAATTTTGTGTTTGTCAGCATGGTTTTCATTCCTGTCTTATTTAACAGTTTGAAATAAAACGTTTCTGCATTACTTGTGTTAAACCCTGAGAAGTAAGAAAATTTCTCATAAAATGTATTTGAACTGCCTTTTGGTGGAGTTGCACAATGCTCCCATTGATTATAATTAAAAACATTTCTAGGTTGAGCAGATTTATGCAAATAATGATTACCATAGTGGTTGTAACAGTACATCTGGTCATAATTAGATGAACCCTGTAAATAATCATGTTCAGTAAATTTAGCTGACATAACTAGGTCTGACATCATACCATTAATACTTTCAAAGTCCCAATCATCAGAAAATGTGCTCGGTTTTACAAAGTCACTTAATGAAACCTTGAATTGATTAGGATACTTCAAGAGCTTGACCGGGCCATAGATTTCGTAATCAGTTTTGTCCCATGCTACCCCACCGGGTAATGGATTGGCTGTGAAGTTTACTGAAGAAAGTTCTCTTTTTTCGATGTGTGAAGACTTGTGTGGTTTTAGGACCAATTTGATTTTCTGGCTTGCTGTGTCCATTGTAACATATTTTCCCTCAATGAAATGTCCCAAGCATAGTACCATGATGAGCCAAAGCAGGAGGAAAAGTGCACCTAGTACCACCCAAAATTCAATCCATGGGGAAATCAGATAGGTCTCTTTTAGTTGATGAAAGAGTTTTTTAGCCTTGTCTTTAAAAGTTGTTGTTGATATTGGCTGTTCCTCAGGTTCACGCGGATCCTCAGAAAAATCATCGAAATTGATGAAATAGCCTGATGCAGTTCTGTCAATTGTTTCAATTGCTTCTGGATTTCTTTTTGCTTTCGGAATTTTCTTTGTTTCATTAGCATAGTCTGTGGCTACATCATTGTAGACTGGTGTTTTTTGTTGAATTATTACAATTTGGGTTTCAAGAGGCTTAAGTTCCATGGCTTTGTTGCATAGTCCTTGTTGATTCACTGTAGGTTTATCAAATGTGATTAGTCTATCAGTTTGAACCTCTTGATTTGTAGTAAACTTTGGTGTTCTGCTACTTCTTGGGAGTCCACTTGGCCTACCACTTGTTATTGGCCACATGATTGTGGTTTAACCAGGTCGATGGATACAACTCGGTTCTCCTTTTTACCAGCAAGGGGCGGTAGTACAACTGATCTTGTTCCGTTGACAGCTAAGACAGGTACTGATTTTCTGTAAGAAGGCCCAAATTCCTTCTTCACCGCTATTTTCTCTCTGACCAGATCCCCAATCTTTGGAATCCAGACAGGCCTTGCTGGGACAGGTGGTTTCTCTTCAGTGGTCGTTGGCTGTTGTTTCAACTTTATGTTGCTCAGGTTTTTTCTTGTTTCATTTAAGTCCTGTAAAATAGCCAAACGATCTTTGATATCAAAGCATTTTTGTTTCACCACTGAAGTTTGACTATCGAGGTCCTGGATTAGCATTCTAGTCCCGAACAATAGTTTGTACGGACTGAAACCTTTTAGAGAATTTCTTGGCAGATTATTAAGACTAAGTTGGACACTTATTAAATGTTTGACCCACCCAGCACCCGAACCTAATACCTTTGCCGTTATAGATTGCTTTATGTCTCGGTTTTTTCTTTCCACAAGCCCGTTTCCCTCAGGATGGAAGGGACAAGAATACCGCAATGCAATGCCCATGCTGGTCATGGCCTCCTTATAAGCTCGAGAGCTAAAAGCAGGACCTTGGTCAGAATGTAGCATGCCAATCGCGTATGTGCCGATAAAGACTCGCAAATCTTTTATAACCGTTCTGGCGTCAGCCGAGCGCTGGGGCCACATCCAAATGAATCTCGTGCAGGAATCCACTGCGACCATGATATATTTATAGTTGCCATCCCTTCGTAAGGGACCGCAGTTGTCCAGGTAAACACAAGCTAATGGTTTATCTGAGATTAGAAGGGGCGTCTGTACTGGTCGTTTCACTGTTGATACCTTCATTCTTTGGCAGATTTCACATTCTAGAACATAGTTCCTAGTTTGTCTTCTCATATGTGGCCACCAGTATCTCTGTTTTAATAATGATACTGTGGCGGAAACACCAGCCTGTGCAGAAGTGAGCCCTTCGTGTGCCGCTATAATTAGTCCTAACCTATGTTCCATGTTTGGAATTGCCCTATCCCCCACTCCAGGGATTCGAGCAAATGGAACGTTATTCGCATCAGTTATGTATGAGTACTTTACTGGAAAGCCTTTCGGGAGTTATTTTATCTAATTTTTTACTGTAGTGCTGACAGCTTGCAATATATCGCTGTCTATTTTTGTTTTTGACCGGGTGATGGCAGCTACGGAAGCCGTTTGCAAAGCTGCCTTCGCGGCCTCATCAGCCAATGAATTCCCTGCAACGTGAACGCCATCACATTGATGACTCAGTGTATGTATCACGTGAGTCTTTTGTAGTTCCTTTTGTAAAAGAACTACTTGTTCCCAAGCGTTTTATGCTTGATTGTGCCACCTTTCGCATCTTTGAAACCGTTTTGAACCCAGTTCTGCAAGTATTCATTATAAGACTGAATGCAATAATATGAATCGCACACTATGAGTGTGGGGAATTCGCGATCGGTATTTTCAAGCGCCATCTTAAATGCTAGTAGTTCAGCTCGCTGAGCTGTACAATCTCCTAGAGATTGTGTTTTAGTGACCAGTGGTCTAAATTTCCCTTCGTGCCAACGACCTTTAACAATCGCGCACGCAGCACTGTAAGCTTGTTTACCCCCAACTGCGGGCTTTGCTGATCCGTCCGTATATATTATACAGCCGTAGTGTTCAAGAGGCAGGATTTCGGTCGGCAGAGGACATTCAAATTCATATTGGAGAAATTCTTGTGTTTTTAAATTAGGATCAAATTTGTATACTACGTCTGTGGCAGCAAGAGAATTAACCCATTGTATCCATCTCAGATGTAGTGCTTTAGCATTTGGAATGCTTGCCTTTGTTACCGCTTCTAGAGCTGGTACTGGTGTAACGATGATTATTCGTTTACCTTGTGCTAGGGCTCTCTCTTTCGCTACCGCAGTTAGAATTTTTTCCGTTGGGCTAAATTTCATTTCAGCTTTTGTGTACAAATGTGATTTGTATGCTATTGGTACCGTTTCTCCCTCATTAGAGATCAGGTACGTGAACCCGCATCTTCCTGGGATGACCCGGATCACAAGGTTGCGTGTGTTATCGCATGTTTGCAATTTTGTTTTAGCTAACATGTCTGTTTGTAATGATCTCAAAATTTCTGTGTGTTTTTGAGTCCAATTGATTGTTTTAAAATCTGGTTTTATTAGTTCATAGAGAGGTTTAACTCTCTCTGCATAATTTAGAATGTAAGTTCTTCCGAAATTCAGGAAACCTAGAATTGATTGTAAGTTTTTCAGCGTTCTTGGTGCTTGGATTACAGCACATTTCTCTAAGAAATTGTCTGCCAGGCTTTTGCCTTCACTTGACAATTCATATCCTAAAAACAGGACAGTTAGATGGGCAATTCTTGACTTTTTGAAGTTGAATTTGTAACCCTCTGCTGCGAACCCAAGTATTATGGTGTTCACTCTTTTCAAGTGAGTATCCAAGTCATCATCTGTTAGATAGATGTCATCGACATAAGATAATGCCTCATCATCATATGTTTGTAGCAACTCTGTTATCCTCGCTGAGAATAATCCTGGGCTATTCTTGAACCCCTGTGGCAAACGACAGAATTTTCTGCGAGCCATTTATTGAGAAAGCGGTCAAATATCTGCTTTCAGGTGCTATGTTTTGACAAAAGAAACCATTAGAGATGTCTAATGTTGTTTTGTATTTTTTGCGCACTATGTTATTCATTAATGCTGCACTGTGTGAGTTTTGTACTGCAAAAGTTTTGCAACATGTGTTAAGGTGTCTGTAGTCCAAAACTAGTCGATATGAATCGTCTGGTTTGGAGACAGGAAACAAAGGATTGTTCATTTGTGAGGTGCAAGTTTCAATCACCCCCTGGTATTCAAGTTGGTCTAAGATCTCCCTGACCTGTTTTTTAGCTTCTTGCTTAATTGGGTACTGCCTCTGTGCAGTTGGTTGTGATTTTAACTGGATTTTGTGTGGAGGTGAGTCCTCATCCCATCCAACATGATTTTTATATAATGCAGGAGCCTGGGCTACTGCCCACTTTCTTGCAAGTGTATATTTTTTATGAATTGGAATGTGATTTGAGAAGGCAGGCATAATCATTTCTTCGCCATGAGGGCACTCCCTGACAAACTCTGGTGGCCAGTCTTTTTCAGCTAAAAGGATGTCATAGCCTTTGGAGAGGTTATCCCAAAATAGACCCCTTATTTTCCTAGTTTTATCTCCCTCTATACGTAATGTTATTTCGTATATTTTATGAGGTTTGCTAATTCTGGTATCTGCAGTATCCACCTGAATATATTCATTCGTGTCCACTGTCTCCAGATGATTCATCAGGATCTTGCGAGCTATGCTCACTTCTGCTGCGCTGTCTAGCATTGACTGAGCCCACTCTTCGTTTTTCAGCTGTGTCCTCAGGATTCTCGGCATGTTTGACTATTTTAATACTGGCTACCTTCTTTTTTGGAAATTGTAATTTTTTACTTTGATGAGCAGGTTCCTTGTCTTTAGACTTGGCGTGCTCTTCCCTGTGTTCTGACCGTCCTCTTCTTTCCGATTTCTGCGAGGAAGTCTGAAAAGATCGAGAGGGACGTGTATCAATATCTTGATATCTATCAGGTTTCTTCAAATTATCCCTATTTCTAAGGTTGTATCTTTTCTCAGAGGGCTCCCTCTGGGGAGACTTATGTCCTTGGTCCGAAGATTTTTCTCTCCGCCGAGGAGACCTTCCTCTGGACTGGAATCTTTTTTCTTTGGGAGTGGATTGTTTATTTCCATCCCAGCTCTTTTTTGGAGTGTTCAGATTATTTTTAATAAATACCTTTTCAGGATTTTCAGTTAGTTGTGGTTTCACTGGTTTCCCACCCAAACTATCTCTTCCTAGTTCTTCATAGGATTTCTCTATGATTCTGGCAAGTTCAAATGGTTGTTCTGCTATATCTGTTTCTTTCAACTTCTGGCGGATCCCCACAGATGCCGCTTCCCCTTTTATGTTGGCTGGTAATATAGCTGATACCGGCTTGAAGTCTTTCAGTAATTTCATACCCAGAGTTAAAGCAGGTTCTGATCCGTATTCATTTTGAATCTGTCTTAGCACATCTGGTATTACCGCCATGGACGGAACACCATGTGTTTTTGTGTAAATGGAAGCAAAGACGGTGCCCCAAGTGTCACAGTCCTCCACATGTGGTGCGATCCCCATTGGAAGACAGATAGTCAGAATTCTGTGTTTCTCAGTAGGGGTAGTATCCGGAAATACTGCCTCTATTTGAGTGATTTTTTGTGCTAACCAGAATGGAATTTGTTCCCGTTTTATGGGTACTTTACCTAGACATGACTGTATGTTCTGTGGTGTAATTTTATTTGTGTTCCCCTGATGAGGGGTCAGCTGTGGAATTTTAATAGCTGGTTGGACTGTTGAAGTCCGCATTACATATTGGACTAATTGTCTATGTATTTTAATTAGTACTTTTAGTTGGACTAGAAGTTCTGGTTTAGACATTTTTTCAATGTCTGGATGTGGTGTGTAGCCGGCTAGAACTGGCCACGTTGCTCCTGGTCTACCTAGTGGACCGAGCCTGGTGATGTGATCATTATGTTTTAGGGCGCCTTTAAACCAGAGCAGGTGCTCTTGGTATTTTAATGGGATTTCCACCTCCTCGAAAGGAGTGTAAGCATCCGGAGGTTCCTCTATTTTATAATAGTGGAACTCTTTTGTGACAGCGTTTGCTGCTGGAAAGTTTATCCATGAATAGAATACCTCTGTCTGCCGATATTCGTGTGCCTCAATTACGAATATGACTGTACCACCTCTTGGTGTTAGTCCATTCTCTATAAGTTTAATAGTTATAGTTTTCCTTATGTTGACCGGGATGAGTATTGCGTCCGGGTCAGTCTGCAGGAGACTTGTGTCATCCGCTAGGAGTTGAGCTGCTATTCTAGCTGCCTCCCTTTCTTCCTCATTGTCTGACATTTTACTGACAAGAAGGTTTTTTGTTGCAGATCAAGTTTCAAGGAAACAAAGATTAGGTGCACAATATTTTGGAACACTGTATCCTTCAACGTTGAATAAACCAAAAACTATACGTAGAAATCTCTTTCCACTAAGTTCCGGCGGATTTTAACCTTTGACCCACTCCAGACGTCTTTGGAGTATTTACGGGAGAAAGGGTCTGTGTGAAAAAGCACGACTGAGTTACTCTAATGCCTTGCGTTAGATTTATCGCCTTACCAAACCGTTGGGCGCCATGTAGTGTAGTTCCTATATTCCCAATAGGCTCTGCGCATTGGAATAATATCTTCAGTAGTGTAGACGTAGGACTGAGGTTAACTAGGTCTCTACTGACGATATTAGACTTAAGTTTTTGCCAGCTAGCTCAGAGTTCACTAGAAACTTTCTCGAATAAGCGAGGAGGAGTTTAACCTCCCTGGATAGACAAGAAGGGATTTAGTTTCTGACAACCATAGAACATGACAACTTTGCTCTCCCTGATTAAGAGTGTATCTCTAGAGTTGTGTGAAAACAAAAGACAGCTATTTTACTCAGTCAATATGTGCGTACTTAGTTTCACCAGATTGCAGAGAAAAGAAGAGACGGGCGTTTTCAATAAAAGATGCTATTTATTGATCAGTCTCTTTTCTCATACAAGAGAAATGAATTGCTACAATTGCAATACTTATAGTTAAGTAAAGTGCATACAGTAAAAGCAGGATTATAAAATAATACTGTAAAAGCATTGATATGGTTTCTTAGCCATATGATACTTTAAAATGGATAAAATAGATACATACATATATACATTTGACTAATCGTACTCAACTGGTGCTTCTAACTATGCCTACCCCGGTGTACCTGACCTAAGCCTAATACATGGGAAGGAGTAAGTAAGTAGCAGTTTAAGTTAAGTTTGGTTTGCCAAGAATCTGTCTCAAGAATTCTCTGTAAAGGTTTAGTCAGTTCAGTACCTGGGGATTTGAAGGCAGGAGGGCTGGTATCTCTCTCTCAGAACTCGATATCCCAGTTCACCCGCAAGGGCAAGCTGGAAGCGCCGGAAGCTGGATTTCTCGGCAGGAGAAAAGACAGTGTCTCTCTCAGCGCGTCAAAAGGGAGGGGCAGCGTCCGTGGGCTCTCATCAGCTGGGCTCTCGGCAAGTAGTCGCTGCTCCAGATTCACCACCACCGTGTCGTTGCTTAAGGCAGCGTTGGTATATTTATACCTGAAAGTTGCCGGGTTTGACGTAAGGATGGACATAAGACGTCAATAAAGATGTCATTAAGAACTGGTCGTTCTTACAGTATTACAGGAGTTCTCGGACGAAATCAAAACAATATCAAAGGGGGAATTTCCCAGGTTAGCTGGAGGTTTGGATTTGTTTAAGAACTCGGTGTGCTTTCTAGGGGGCTGGAGGAACAGGCTTGCTTAATGTGACAGCATGCGCTATGACCGAATTATGAAAAAGGGTTTCTGTGCCGTTTGCAGGGATATTATTGATTTATAACCGGACAAGGGCAAAGGATAGGATATTGATTCAGGTACCTAGATAAAACACACTACACAGCCTCTTGAAATCCCTATCCAGAGGGGCGGAAGGGAATGCGCCTTGGGACATAGAGGCCTGCACCCCCAAACTCTCTGGGGTGGGGTGTTGGCTGAGGAACTTTGGGTCACCCGGAGCTGGGTGATGGAGGCGTGCAATCTTCCTATTCACAGGAGCCCCTGTGCTAGGCTTGGACCATGTCCCTAGAAGGACATCTGTAAGTGCCTCATTAAAGGGCAACAGGGATTCAGAAGTAGAAGCTCCAGGTGGAAGCCCTCAGTCAGGAGATTAGTTCTGACCTGCACCAAGGGCAGCTCCAGTCCAAGGATCTCAACTGCCCTATTAACCACCATGCAGCCCCCCTTCCTCCATAGCCACTGTTGGCTGAGAGAGCATGATGGTATCTGGGGAAGTTCCCAGTCCACTGGTCTCCCCAAGTTCCCCATACCAGTCCAAATTCTCCTCAGAGACTTCCTGGGTTTCAAGAGGGACCTCAGACCCCTCCCAATCCTCTCCTGAGCCTGGCACATCCTCAAAGTGTCCAAGCGATAACATATAACTAAGCCTGGACAGAGTCCGGGTAGCAGCGCTTCGTGAAACTCCACGAAGCAGTACAAAAACTCTGCCGCGCTACGCGGAGTTCAGTGAGCCAGCGGAGTACATTTATTATGAATTGCATGTGTTGGCAAAGAAATTCTGAACCTATTTTTCTATCTCTAGTTCATAAGTTGGACACTAGATATCTCTGTTGCATCGAATACATTATATTAATTTGAACTGTACAGATTTGATGATCGGTTTGAGGAGTGATTGCGTTCTTACCTGTAGAGTAGACTCGCCCCCAGTCACTGGAAAGATGGATCCACAATGAGGTAGGCATTGCTCCGCTTCCCCGGCGCAGAGAATCTCCTGCGCTGCATTCTTTCTTGGACCCAAGCTGTCTGCCACGGTCAGTAACTGGCAAAGCGGTCCTTCAAATGAGGCCTGAAGGTGAAACACCCAGACAAGCAACGTCAAACACAACCAAAACAAGGCTTGACAAGCAGGATTCAAACAACAAAGGTGTCAGAACTCACAATGAGGCTGCGATTCACGCCTCGTTCTGAATGCAGACACGTCCACCATTTGAATCCTGCTTCTCAAGCTGCTCTTGACAACTTGGAAGCCGCTTGTCTGAGAGATGTGTGTTCAGGGCCTGGGGTGGTGTGGCGCTAAACTCTGCTATGAGGCGATGCACAGAGTTTTTGCAGAACTCCGCTCTCCAAGCAGAGTGAGGAGTCACAAAAACTTAGTGAACTCTGCCAGCAGAGCGGAGTTTACCATCCGCCCTTATATATAACCTCTTGGTTCTGTCAACGTCAGAATCAGCGTCAATCGATGTCGTTCCGGCTCCATTTTGTTGGGGATGAGGATAGGGCTTGCGCCACCGACGGGTATCGATGACGTAGCAGGCACCGACTTCGGACCCGATGCTGTGAAAGGTCACGATGATCGTCGTTGAACCGAATCCGGGCTCGTTACCCTGAGGCTCCACCAGTGTCGTGGCCAGAGCTGACGGCGGCTCCACCAGTGTGGTGGCCAGAGCCAACGGCTTCAAACCCAATGGGGCCCCTTCCGACCCCACGGGCCCAAAAGCTCACCATCGGCATCGTTCCGCTCAAATACACGGGGCATGGCCTCGTAAAACTCTTTTATTTGAGCAGGAGTCGCTCCGTCTCCCGGAAAGGTGGGGAGACACGAAGACGACTTTGGCTCCAGTTCCGTAGAACCGTGCCTAGAGCATCGATGCCCCTTACCTCTCTCGATGACAGACGCCAGTTGAGATGAAGGCGAAGTCCGCTTAGACTTCTTTTTTTTATGCCTCATCCCCGAGTGTCCCAAGGACCTCGACTAGGAGGAAGAGGACTTAGGGCTCTGAACGGTCCTGCGACCTCCTCTTCTTCAATCGGGATTGTGACCTCCTCGGAGTCTCGCTGGACAGTATTGACTGCTGGGCCACAAGCAACTTCATCGCCCTCAACATCTTCGGGGTCATTGCCTGACAGCCCGAACACGACTTCGTATTGTGGTGGCGCTCGAGACACCAAAGACATAGGCAATGGGGATCAGTAACCGGCATCATGCGGAAACAAGTCCTGCATGGCTTGAAACCTGTCTTCCTTGAAGACATCATTTACACACAAAGTAGGAAAAAATCCCAAATTTCGACAAATGCTGAGAAAAAGCCTGCTAAAAAGCGGCATGGGGTAGGTCTGCCTGGATTGGCGTTTAACTGGCATGGAGAGAAAAGAACTGACGTCTGCGCCGCTGGGTGTCGCCTATATAGACACCGCTATGTCATAACTGACGTGGTCACGTGGAGCTGAAAGGAGCCACCCACTGTTGTGCACAAGGGGCATTGCTCAGCAAAAGTTTC
This sequence comes from Lissotriton helveticus, assembly GCF_964261635.1. Classification (NCBI taxonomy): domain Eukaryota; kingdom Metazoa; phylum Chordata; class Amphibia; order Caudata; family Salamandridae; genus Lissotriton; species Lissotriton helveticus. The sequence continues at coordinate 340,801,247 of NC_136065.1, forward strand.
CGGATCCAGGATGATGCCTGAGAAATTCAAAGGTAAGCAATCTGCAGCTAGAAGTCTCTATCAGATTGACACATTTATAATCTTAAAGGAATGTTATTGTTGACATTGGCGATAAAAGGAAGGTTTCAAAAGGAAACTGCGATGGGCAATAACAGGGAGACCAGTTCAGGAGAAATCAACTTGGGGCCCACAATGAACCAATCGCTCTCCGTGAAACATCGCCTAATGTACAAAGTGACTTAATTGTTTTCAGAGTGAGTCAGCAGAGTCTCAAATTGTTTGAAATGGAGCTGTGGTCTGACACCCCGCTTCTTTGGCAAAAAGAAAAATTGCTTTAAACTGAGGTTTGTTACGTTTTTCTGCTCAGTTTGCTATTTATTTCAGCAGTGATCTGTGCCTGCCCATACAAAACTAAGATTTACAGTCAACACGAGCACTGTCTCATTGTATTTCGTTAACTTAATCCCAAATGAAACTTTAGCTTAAGCATATATTTAAACTATTGGAATTAACAGTCCTGGGTGGTCACTGCTGCGGACACTAGAGAGAAGGAGGCCAAGGACAGTGGGAAAAGGAAGAGCGGAAGATATTAAAGGGAGGGAAAGAGACCCCGACAGGAGAGTTAAGCCCACTCAGCCCAGGAGTCTTGTTGTCCGGTGTCACAGTAGACAGAGGCACTACTACACACTAGCAGTCCACGACGCTGCCTTTAAACAAGGCCCAGCTGCAGCTCCTGAAATCAACTCTCAGCAGTTATGCTCTAAACAGAATACACGAGGCGCAGAAGCATGCACAGTGTAACTCAGGACACGAGTCGGGGTACCACGCGGGTGGACGGCATCCCCCCACTTATTTTACAGGGTGGACGATGTCCCCCCTGCTCAAAAGCTCGACTTTGCAGCTGCCCGAGGCCACCCGGTGGCCATCAAGAGGGCGGCACCTTAGTCGCCGGGGGGCTCCCCCCCGCCCCCTTGCATGCAGGTACTCCCTCCTCCCTCGGGCAGGAGGGGTCCAGCAGGGAACGGGGCTGGCCCAGTGACGTGCTTCGGGGGGGGGCGGCAGGCCGGGCGAGGGGTACTTAAGTCCCCCTCGCCAGGTTCAGGCCTCTTTGCCGCCCCTCGCCACGGACAGACTATCCACTTGGACGCACTTCGCGTTGTAGTGTCCTCGTGGGGACACACTGGACTCGCACGGCCGCTGCCTCGCGGGTCACGCTGTCTGGTGGTTGATCCTGTGCTGGGCCGTTGCGGTGTCAGTCTTGGCGTGCTGATTCAAAGGAGGTGGGGGTCTGCTGCCTTTCGAGGACGACGGGCCTCTGGGAGCGGCCAGCTCTGGAGCATCTGTGGCACGGTGAGTGCATTTGTGCCGGACTGGCATCACCCCCGCCCCCACCCCCTTGCCCAGCCTTCCCGGTGGTTTTGCACCTAGGGCAGGGCGGTGAGCCGCCTGAAAAGGGGTCGAGTTTGGTCAGTCCTCGCCTGGTCCACGGGGTCCCCTTCGCCACCCCACCTGGCCCCCGAGCTGATCTATTTGGTGCGGGGGTTTGGGGAGCGATTGCGGTAACTAGCAACCCCGGCTTTCTCGCTCACTAGGGGGGAAGCTTGGCCGTTACCCCCTCCGCTCTGGGGGGGAGGACGACAGGGGCCTATGGGGCATCGCCACGTGGCGGGCCTCGACGTTGAGACTTTCCACACGCTCGGTGCCTATACGGGGTGGCGTGTCTGGTAGCCAGTACACTAACCAGTCGGCGCCTACATCCTGTCTGCGCGCGCGTCATGGCCTCAGGTTCGGAGTGCGGCAGCGCCACTGACCCCGGTGACCCATCGAAGCATCATTGAGCTGGGTTCGAATAGCGTCTTACCTAAGGGTGTACACGCTTTAGAGATTTATATTACTCGCTCTCTGTGTTATTAGGGCGGCAGCTCGGGGATTTAGAGGGGTTGGCGTGCCCTGCGCCGCAGCATGGGGGACGGAGCCTGGCGCCGCCTTCGTCTCTGCGCATCCCAGCCGGGATACTAGTAACTGTGCTGTGGTAATTTTAAGGGCGGTGGTAAGGCGAGCAGCGGTACTGCCAGCAGCGGCAGCTTCTGTTAGCCTCTGTGCCCCATTCACGGGTAGCCCTGAGAGAGAATCATCGCCCATGCACAAGGCACTTCCAAGGGATACATCGCTCCGCCCCCAACACTGCGGGCGCCATCCGGCTACCATAGATCACCGTCTCCCGCCCCCCGGGGCGCGGTGAAGCGGTTGGGCATATGCTCCCCCCCCCCCCCTTTGCTGTGTGAGTTACGGCCGGTCCTTGCTCCTGCTCAGAGGATCGCGCTGCAGTCCCTGCTTAAGTGGCTTTAAGTGGGAGCTTTGCTAGAATACATGTAGACCACAGTCTTCCCAAAGCCAACAACCATGACATGCGCAGGTTTGTTGGTCTGGCTGGATCATATATCTGGATGCAAGGACAGAACACAGCTAATACTAGTTGGGCGGTCACTAGGCTTAGCACGGATTGTGTTGGCACGACCTAAGCCATAATCCTTAATTACGTCAGCCATGCCCATTTAGGAGACTACACCGGTTTAAATCCCAACTGAAATCCTGGACTGGATGTAATAGGGGTGTGCGCCCACGTCAGGCAGGGACGCTAGGCCCAAGCTCACCGCACCGCACACGAGCATGTTACAGCGACCCAGCCGGGGCCCACCGCGAGGTGACAAGGCTCGCATCAGACGCTTGTAGCAGATGGCTGAGAGCTACAACGGTGTGTACATGGGTGCTGTGAGGGGTGCGCTGGGCCACATCATCGCGCAATTTCACACCGCCAGTGATTTATGTAACCCGGGTGTTCAGTTTCCTCCGCCTCGATTTGGGTAATTTGTAGGGAATATTTCACCTGCTTCACGATCACGGATCATGGGGTCAGATCCGAGCAGCTTTCCAGCCCTGTTTTAATTCTCCCAGTCTACATCCGAAGTATGTAAACCTACTAGGACAAGCTAGAGAGGCCAGGTAGGCCACGAAAACTGGAATATGATTGTGTCATTCAGTTATTGTGCAACACCTGACCAAACACGGCTCGGGTATCGCTGAGCTGCGATTCCCGAGCCGTGGTCCAACAAGCTGACTAACTTACAAACCAGGGGTAGTTAGCAGTTGTTTCAAGAAAGCAATTTAATTAACAGGCAAGCTTTAAAATTCTGGTGACCCTACTTCCACTGCTAGTGGACGAATAGGTAATCCCTTTTCGGGGCCTCGGCCCGCTGGGTGCGACAAGCGTCGGAATGCAGACGAAGGGTTTGAAGCCCATTCCCTACCACCTGCCACATACCCCGGGACCGTTTTGGCTTAGGAGACGGTGGCGGTTGGCGAAGCCCATTCCACCTTGGCTCGTCTGTCCTGATAAGTTACCTGTTTAAAAAAAAAAAAAAAAAAAACTGGGACGCCGATCCACTGCGGGCTTGAGTTTTTCCTCCACATGGGGTCCCTGGTGTCTGTGCACAGCCTCCAATGACGTCCTTGTTACCCAGCACCAGCGTGCCATGCGGTTTACGTCTCGGGCCCACACTCCAGGCGCCAGTGTGCCACAGTGCTGTCCCCGCCGCCAGGAACTCGGGGGCGCTGAAAGCACTTTGCTGACAGCGTGATGAGTCAGCCAGCTGCAAACATTTGGTCCACGGGAACCACTGCTTTCGATTTGCAGGCGGGCAAGTTACAAAGCTGGGCGCCTTTGCTTGGCTCGGCTTCCTGCCTCGGGGTGTGTGGCTTGCGTACGAGCCCCACCGGGCCATCATGAGGAGGCTTGACGTAAATGTACTTATGCGTTTTTGTATAGCGCGGACTTTACCCGAAGGCGTCAGGCGCTTCACAATAGGAACAGAGCTGTACACGAGGAGAACATTACACGTGAACAGATTACTAGAGCAGACGTTAAGTTACAGGAGGTAAAAGACAAGTGTGAGCAAACCAAGCATATGAGGTAGCAAAAAGTGCACAGGAGAGAAACAAAAGAAAAAAAAAACCAACAAAAAAAAACAAATGACAAGTGGGCAGGTTACAAGAGAAAACAAAGTACAAGGTATAATAGTGCAATATATGCTAGACACTCAGGCACAAGATGAAACGCTACGTAGGCAATGGTGGCACTGGTGCAAGCATCAAAGGCAAACAAAATGTGAGAGGTAGCAAACTGTGTGACAAAGGAAAAGTGACGTGTGCATGTTACAAAGGAGTACCAAACACAAGTACAACGTCGATATTGCAAGCTATTGCAAAACATGTATAGTTAAGAATGTATTAAGCCTAGCGGATGGGAGGGTATGCGGCCGTGCCTATTTTGCAAGATTCACAGTGGAGAGCAGCGGCGGGAGCCCCACCGTGACCTCAGCATACTTTCCGTCTAATGGTGTGCCGGTGATCAGCATGGCCACATGGGCAGGCAGTCACTTTGCCGGCTCCATTTCCGCATCCCCTTTTTAATTCCTCTCGTCTAGAATTCGTGAGAGATGCAGACACCCAAGGTTACAATGATTTGCACTATATTGGAATTTTGAGGTATGTTCAGAAGGGATAAGCCGCCTCATATCGCAACAGCACTAGGCGCTCGAGTGTGGCTAGTGTTTCGACTTGAAGTGCAGTGATTAGTGTTTTGGGAGTTTTCTGTGAAACCGTTTGAACACTTTGCTAGCATGTCATAGGAGAAAAGGACAATTTGAATAATGCATAGTGTAACGAAAGAGTGAATGCAGGTCATACCGCGACCAAACAGGTAGATTCACTGGATGATGTAATTTTATTATGGTGTGATTAGGAATCATTTTCATGGGTCTCTCCTGACAGCTGCTGGCCAAGGTACAATTCTACATTTAGGTCAGCTTGCTTAAGGATATCGGGGCAGATAATGTGTGCAGTTGCATGGCTAACATTGTGTTGGCTTCCTAGACTGTGCGGGCAATGCACTCCTGGTAAGGCTGGGAAATCACTTATTCTCTGCGGGGTTCTATGCGTCATCACCATAGGGCTTGGCCCAGGGCACATTAGACTTCTCTCTATTGACAGGATAATGAGCAATTGCTATTGAGACTGGAGACGCAGAAGCTGTCATACGAGTGTCCAGCACCATTAGCAGCCAAGAAGTTAGGGGGTAAGCCGGTGCTCCCCCCCCCCAAAAAAAAAACAAAAAAACCCAAAGGTAAACTCAGCAGGGCAGCTTACAATGGATACAGGTATAACAGAATTCTCACGGCAGGTAGGATGTTTTTTGCTGCATCGCGAGCGACATTGTCTGCACCGCGCTCAAGTGGGAAGTTGAAATATTAGTTACATCCCCTGTGCTGCTTAATTCCTTATGCAACTAGCAACTTTGACTAAGCCATCAACCCGGTAATGTCCTGTACGATTTTCTGGTAGGAGCATACATCCGCATTGATAGTAACTGCAAAAGACCAGTCAGGAGGCCCACTACCTAGAGACAGTTGAGTCCCGTCAAGCACAAGGGGCCTTGGTGCAGGTATCCCAGGGTGGTGTCGAGGTTAGGTTACACAAGGTTTTATTGTTGCAAGCACACAAATGGGGACCCGGGGTGAGTTACTCTGGGGTGGCTACGAGGTGTCTGGATCTGAAAAGGAAAGCACGTTCCCTGGTTAGAACCAGCAGGAAGGGGGCATCTAAGTCACAAAATAAACATACAAATAATCCAATGCAAGGCATTCATTTTATTTGATAGAAGTACCTGGGCACTCGCAATGGGCCACTGACAGTACCTGTGGGTAAAGGCAGCAATTAAGGCTTTCTGACCCCCCCCCCCCACATCATCCAAACGAGGCCATCATGGGCAACGGCCACGTGACTCATTTTCCACAAGTATTTGCAATAAGGGGCTGGGGCAGTGATGTGGGTTGGCCATCCAGGGCGGGGCCTGCACAGACTTAAACTGGGGGGCAGTTCAGACTCCCTACTGACACAACAGTGTGACCACTAACGCATGCATTTAATGTTGGTTCCGTGTACTCATCACTCAGGGACGCAACTACACTGGTGGTAGTACCATCAATTACCCTGGGTAGGACCCAATTGGGGCCTCCTGCTGGGTTCTGCTTGGCTGTATGTACACGGGACTGAGTACCGGCATATGAAGGGTGTGTGTTATATCATGCCATCTACCAGTGTATTCGGCTTGATACCGCTTATGTGTACATTTGCCGGGTGCCCCTGTGCAAGTGAGGTGTGATGCATCAGGCAAGCAGCAAGCTAGAACTGTATGATGTGGCTAATGTGTACATGTACCTGTGTGCCGTGACCAAGAGATTTGTGTTATTCAGTCTAGTGGTATGCTAACACTGCATGAGGTGATCAGTATGTACATGCGACCTTGTATTCAGTCCTAGGACATGTGCGTTACACCAGCCAAGCAAATGCTACTGCATAGTGTGGACAATATGTACACACAACTGTTTGCTGGTGTACAGGGGAGGCGCAGTACCCAGGCCACCAGCGTACACTCAAGGTATGATGTGGCCAAACTACATGTGGGATTGAGTGCCCATCTTGTTCCTTTTATTACGAGCCCTCGAGTTAAGGAGTGCACTAGCACGGCTCACTCGCATACCAGTGCAATAGTCTTCCAATTGTGTACCACATATAGGTTTGTCGATGGCATCAATTCTTTCGGCAAGCTTTTCGCATCTGTAGCATAGTGTCAATTTAGAAAGGGGTAACATAATCCTGGTTGGTATTCTCATCTTTTTACTGCACACCAGTAATTCCTCTTTTCAAAGTGTGTTTGAGGTCGCTGATAGGTATGATAGGCCCAGCGCTCCTTTATGTAAAGATGCTTATGGTGACCATCAGTAAACGTGGCTGACGCCCAGCCCCTCCAAGAGAATTATTTCTGAGTTCTCTTTCCAGCGTTGATCATTCCCTTGAGCAATTTTATATTGGGAGTCTTCTAGGGACCACTTCTTTAGGTAATTTTTGGCTGTACAGGCTCAGGCTGTGGTTTCAAAATCCTCCACTTGTAAGTGAACTAAGTTTAACACTGCAGGCTGTAGACTCTGCATTCCACTGAGTGGCAGCAGGTGCTCCCAAACTGATGGCACAGCAGTTGGGCTGCCTTTCAGATTCCAGAGCCTTGGATAAACAGACAGACAACGTCAGTATTCTGTCATGTGACCTTTTCTTCTCATAGGTTAAGTTAACACAGTGCAGGTTCCGGGCTTGTTCATACAACAAGTTTTTAACTGCACCCCATGGTTAAGGCCCCAGGAGATTGACATATGCATGGGGTTAATTTGGATCCTATTAGCGAAGGGTAAGATCTGGAATTTGCTTAATTATCCTAATTTTAGCACAGCCTAGACTGACTTCCATACAGTCAATCCTTCACCATGACAGCACAGTCAAGCTGTTACCCTTTGGAACTGAGTCATACAGATTAGCTACCTAGCTTCCTGGGCCAGGCTGCACTAGGGAGTATCGCAGTGATGGTAGGATAGCTTAGCACACTGTGTGATGGGGCATGCTTTTCTACTTTTCTAAGAGTAGTCTTTTGCATCAAGTTGCTATTTTTCCCAAGCACATGTCCTGGCAGGCCCCACTTGTGCATCCGCAGCGTTCGGCCCCCTTCTCTCCTCACTTCTCCAGCCTTTAAGCAGCGCTTTGGCTTTTTCCGGATTGGTTGAGGGGGGGCGTGGCTTCTAATGGATGTTTTTCTCTACAATACAGGACCAAAGTTGGAGAACTGCCCTACCCTTGGGGGGGCCAACGGAACCACCTTCCGGTGTAAGGTTAGCTCATTGGGGGCAGCCCGCCAGGGTTTGGGTCTGTCGTTGGTTCCCCACAGGTGTCATTAGGTCCATGGGGTGAGGTAAACAGGTTACACCCCTGGGAGTATTACTGTGTAGTTCACGGCCCGGAGCTCAGAGGTAGCTCCTGTACTATATTCCTATGTGTGCTCTTATAGTACATTCTAGGTGTCTGGTCTTGTGCTGCTTGACTGCATTATTGGGTCTGTTGTCCGTAAGCAGCGTTGTCTGGGGCCAAGCATGCTGACTCAGGTAGCCTCACTATGAGTAACGGAGTGTGAGGCGTCCTTGCCCGAGCAGACGGGAGGCCAGCCTGGACCTGTATATCCCCTGGGACACCACGCGGTCTTCTCCTAGGTGTACACGGAGGTTCATTTAATGCTGGTTACTCCTGTCTTTTTAGCTATTGGTATTGCTCTTATCAGCTTTTTGTAGCCCTTTCTGCTGTGCGATAAATTCCTGGCCACCTTAAATTATACATTTTCCATACTCGCCGTCAGGGCGTATTGCCGGAGGCGCTCATTTGGGAAGTGGCCCTCACACTTTCCCAGCCTTTGCGGGGGTTCTGATTGTTCAGTCTGGTAACTTTTCACCCCCTTTGCTTGTTTCACTCAGAGGGGGGGGTGGCCTTGCTCAGTGTGTTTCTTTTAGGAATTGGATGCTCGGCGTCACGAACACGTTCACGGGTGGCTTGGCCCCCCCTGGCCTGTGTCGGAACAGCCTCTTGTGTATACGGGAGTATCCTTAGATTCTCAGGGAGCCCCTCCCAATGTGAGCTGTTGGCCTGATGTGTGTTGTCTCCACTTCCTGGAGGCATCTTGTACCAGTCTAAGCAATCTCTTAAGTGGGTGGTTTTAAGTCAACTTCAGGCAAGCTGTCTGTGAGGTAGCATGGACTAAGCAGTCTACACGGGAGAGGTGTGGTGCCACGGCCAGGGTGACTGACTCCGGAATCTGGGGATCATGGTTCGATCCCCGGGACCGGGGGCAGATTAACCCAGCACCATGTGACTCTGGGCAATAGCTTGCTTAATCTCCCCGAAGGCGCCTAGAGACCCTAACGGGTGATGGTTGGTGTCCAGGCGAAAATCAAGTGAGCATGTGGAGCCTGCTGTTTTTTCCTTTAGATCCTGTTATATCTAATGGAGGTACACCTCACTAGTTAATTGTCATCATACTTTCGTATTTTCCTTACAATAATCACCTGTATTCGTTGAGTATAGAAGCACAAGCGTTTAAACTAAAGCACAGTGTACGCCAGCCTCACCCTGAAGCAGTGGTGTCTGGGCCTCGGCCTGCGATGTCTGTTTACAGGAATCAGTCAAGCTTTGTGAGCTGTTTATGTGTACGAGGCTCGAGCCAGCAGGAGTACATGACGCCCCCGGCTCCCGTGGCTGACAGATATCTTGGGCTTTCTATGCCGTTTTCCTTGGAATAAGTGAGATGCCTGTGCAGGCATTAACATTTAAAATGTAGGTTATGCTGCATATCTCTGTCATGTTAGAGATGTGTACGATGCTTTGCAGGAGAGAGGCTGCAGGTAGGAAGGAGCATAGGGGATGGGGGACCCGGGCGGCGGCGGTAGCCACCGGTCGGGCTGTGGCGGAGTTACAGGGTGATCCGGAAGCAGAGAGGTGCAGCGGTGTACCTCAGCAGGCACATAGGGGTGCCAGAGCCTAACACCTGGACTTCATGGGAGGTCCGGGTACACGTGTCGGCACCTCAGTAGTCCTTCGGGCGGTTGTGGGCCTGTACAACCGGGGGTTGCCTAGTTGCGCTCCGCCCCTCGGGCGTGAGTCTAGTTAATTAACATACGGGGCAGCACACAGGTGGTTCCACATTGTGCTGCCCGGCTCATCAGGCGGGCAGGTGGCGAGAATGCGGCCTGCCCTTGGATTACCCGTAAGATAACCCATCTTGATTACATATGTTGTATGTAATAAATCCTGCAGCATTTTCTTTCCAACCAAACACTGTGTCCTGTGTATTATTCATGTTTGTAGGGTATCCATGTGTGGGGCGGGGGGTCCTGTTGCCATGAGGGGACTATGTAAGATGGCGACGTTACTTGCCAGCAGGTCCGCCCCAAACTTTCTAAGATTTCGTTGGCCATAGCATTCGTCACGGGATTGGCCTGAAAGGCAAGGTTGGCGCTAGGCAGATGCTCTCCTTGTATACAAAATGTCCCAGGCTGGCAGCAGAAGACGCTCCTGTTTCCGAGGTGTCACAGAGTTAGTTTGTGCTGCAAACCACACACAGGATGCGGACTCCTGAGCGCCTGTGTCATCTGGATGAGGGCTTCCAGCGCCGCATCCTATAGAGATGCATAGACCGGCTGTGAGGAGGGGGAGGGTTGCGAGCCTTGAACCACATTAAAAAGATGCCTGAAAAACACACAACATGCCACGCGAGAGACTGGCTGGCCGGGAAATACAACACCCCCCATTCTACCGTATTGGTATTACCAACCAATGCATATTTGATTTGCAACAATGACATTAAATAACCCACGGTTCGACGTCAGGGATACCCAGTTTACATTTCACGTTTAATTTCTCATGCACACTCGGAGAGTATTTGCGTTTTTTTCAAGACTATTTCTGTCGTTTATTTCATGCAGCGTATGACTCTGTTGTAGTGTTTACTATGAATAGGTAGGAGCTATTTTGGGTCGTGGGTGTGTTTATGTTGTCTTACGATGGAGACAGTTGAAGTTATAGGGGATGGTATTGAGTTTCTCACAGTGCCTGTCAGTGCATTATCAATGTGTGCAGGATGCATGCACGCACATCCAAACCCAGGCCTTACCGGCAGAGGGCTCAGAGTGATACTTGCATATGTGTTCCTAGTAATAGTGGGAACATGTGAGAAATGCAAATGGCGGCTTTCAGAAAGATGTGGAGAGAAAAAAGGGCATGAAATATCTAACAGAGAGTGACACTTCAGAATAAAGTGGTTTGAAGGGAAGAGTTGTCAGAGACTCTCAAAAGATCACTACCTGTTCTGCAGACCTTAGTAAAGTTGATTTCAGTCTCATATTAATTTGAATTTAAACTTTTTCAATTCTAATTATGCACAACAAAATCACTTTTTTCATACTTCTGATACAGTTAATAATCGTTGAAAAAGTCAAAGGGTCTGAATTGTTTATGGTATGTGTTTGTTGTTGTGTGGGCCGACCGAATCGTCCCCGCAGGGGAACCTCATAAGAGGGCGGCCCCCTTAGTGCCACAAGATGGCACACGAGGCAGCCTAGTGTCTCCGGACCCCAGTGGGTCCCGCTCGTCACTTCCGGCCGGGGCGGGGGGCAGGGAGAAGCATAAAGTCCTCCCACGCCCCCCTGACTGCCTCTTTGCCCCCTCACCCTGACGCCGTCTGTATGCCTTCTGGTAGCGTCGTCGAGAGGCCTAGTCTGGCGTCGGATTACAGTTTCCTTGCGAAGGTGTTGGATTGATTGTTCCGCTTTCGTGTTGGGGGGCCCAAAGTTTCTTGACTCCCCGGAGGAGCTGCGAACGGGGGTGGGGGGTGGGGGGGGGAGGGGCGTGCTACTCTCGTGTAGGAGAGAGTAAACAGCCTGGGTCGTGGGCACTCAGCCACCCCCCCCCCACTTGGGGCCCCCTCGCTTTTCGGGCACGGGTTTGGTCGGAGGTCTGTGGGACTGCTGAGTTGTTGTATCCTGACTGCAGCATAGCTCGGGGAGGGGGCGGTCGCAGGGCCTCCTGGTGGGGCACGGTCTCCTGGTGGGGCTCTGTCCGAGCCTGACGGCATATTGAATCTTGTGGAGCATCGGGGAATGGCCCTAGGGCGCTGAGAGTTGTGCGAGGCCTGGAGGGCCCGGTGTGGGGGTGGCTGTGCCAGGGGCTGGTATGGGCGGGTGCTTTGTGGAGAGAGTGGGGAACAGTGGTCGGTGCAGGAGTCTTCTTCCGCCACGACGTAGTTCGGGAGCGAGTTGTTGCTCTTCCCGGACTCCAGTACGCCCCTCCCCCTCTTCACACATCTGCGCGGCCCATGCCTAACCGTAGGCCCCTTCCTGGCCTACACGATGTTGGTTCCGAACACCTCGGCACTTTGCCACTATCCATCCTGGGTTTACGTCATCACAGTTTCTCGGCTTGGTCCCCATGTATCTGTGCCGGCTTATACTATCCCAGCACCGAGCTTGTTCTAACTCCCGTTTAACCCTGCTGGGAGTGGTCGGACATCAACTCCATTTTGTTCGTAAGCATTGTCCCGGCACAAACCATTTTCTCTTCAGTGTGTTGACACAGCTTTGCTGCCTTCTTGCCGGGTTTCAACGGGCCTGACCTGTTTTTAAGGTCCCGGCTGATACCACAATTTTAAGTTCTTTTAGTTGGATTGCAGGTGGAGGGGGCAAGAGGAGTAGGCGGCGGGTCGAGACATCACGATGCACTCCGCATCTCAGTTCGGCCATTGGCAGTTTACCCCCTTCATTGGCAGAATTTGTGTTTATGGAGGACGTAGCAAACAGCCCATCACGGGGATCGTAAGCACACCTGCCCTCTCTGCACAGAAGTGCGGGGGAGGTCCCCCGGCCGCAACGCACACACGGAATGGCCGTGTACGTGTGCGCAGGAACTTAGCCATAGGCTTTGGCTTTAGTTACAGTGCACTTGCAGCTGCAACTTGAAGGCCTTGACCCCCCTTCCTGTACCGATTTTTGCTTTCACCTTCTCGCCATGCGCAGCGGGTAGGGTGGGGTGGGGCTGAAATTGAGGGGCTGAGCCCGGCCTCGTGCTGGGCGGCGGGCCTGCAGGTCACCCAGGAGTATAAACGCACTTTGTCTTTGCAGTCTATCGACTTAGTTATTTTAACTGTGTTTGCTTTTCTAGGGTTGCTTTATACGGGCCGTGGTTTGTCCTCGCACAGCTGTGGGATCAGATGCTAGGGTTGGAAACCGATTCAGAAAAGGGGGTGGTGATGAACAGAGTGCCTGAATTAAGCAGACCACTCTTACCCAGTCCAAAGATCAGGGCTTGATCCATCACCGTTTTTTAGCTCACTGCACCATCCCAGCTCAGAACTTGGCTATATGCAAATTAGTCTGTTCCTGTCCCAGTGCATGATGGGAACAGGGCAAACCAAACTACCAAGCCAATTCTTATACTGGGAAGGAAACAAGCTTCCGGGGACCGGTTTCTGCCATTTCAGGCGTCGTCGGCCCGGCTTGCTTGAATCCTGATGGTGCAATGAGCAAGGGACTCACATCTGAGTATACCCTTCCACGCTTATGGTGGACAAAATGATTCAGAAAAGGGGGTGGTGATGAACAGAGTGCCTGAATTAAGCAGACCACTCTTACCCAGTCCAAAGATCAGGGCTTGATCCATCACCGTTTTTTAGCTCACTGCACCATCCCAGCTCAGAACTTGGCTATATGCAAATTAGTCTGTTCCTGTCCCAGTGCATGATGGGAACAGGGCAAACCAAACTACCAAGCCAATTCTTATACTGGGAAGGAAACAAGCTTCCGGGGACCGGTTTCTGCCATTTCAGGCGTCGTCGGCCCGGCTTGCTTGAATCCTGATGGTGCAATGAGCAAGGGACTCACATCTGAGTATACCCTTCCACGCTTATGGTGGACAAAATGAGGATGGTTGGAAACCGGCAGCTTTGTTTTTCACGGCGCTCAATTAGCGTCTTCTGAATCTTGGTGCCCACTGCAAGGAGCAACACGTTGTTTTGCGTTTCGAATGGCCAGAATCGGATGCGATACATCGCGGTGAAGTGTTTTTTTTACATGGTCCTACGGGGCGGGGGAGGGGGGTATTACACAGCCTCGTCGGAACCTCCAGGAGCGGGCATTCATCCGCCGCGGAGTAGGAGTGGATTTGTTTACCTGCAACGGGCGGGTGGCCCGCCCGTGTTTTCCCTCCCTCCCTGCTGCTCCCAGTTTGGGGCGGGGGAGGTTTTGTGGACTTCCCCGCGACTTCCCTTTCAGTTTGACCAGGCAGGGGGGTCATGGGAGTCATTTCTTTACATCAGTGTATGCGAACCTTGTACCACCGCCGGTCCCCCCCATTGTACCTAGGACTCTCCCTAGGACGGCCCTAGAGAGTATCAAGTTTATGTGGCTTACGGCCGACATTGGCGAGTCCCCTGGAGAAATGGTGTACACGCGGAGGGCCATTCACCTTCCTTTGGGTCCGAGAGGGCTGGAATTCATTTTGGAAATTGTGGTGGTTACCGGGGCTCCGAGATCGAGGTATTTGTATTACACAGTTTTTGTGGTATTCCGGTTTTGGCTTCAGTTGCGGCATAGTAATGCTGCCCACGTGGGTAATGGCGCCGGGGTGCAGCCATCTTGGCTTCTCTTTCCTTGTGCGGGGAGTTATGCTCTGGGACTTTGCGGAGGAAAGTCAACTCGCATCTGGCATTTTAGGCGTCACATGCGAAGGAAGGTTACCTCGCATCTGGTATTGTAGGCGTAGCATTTTAGGAGTGGTATGTGGACTTGTAGCGGGTTAAGGATCTCTGGTCGCGCCAGTTTATAGGCCCCTAAGAGAACAATTTTAAGTGGTGAGCGCGCGGTCAAGGTTTGGGTTGGCCGCGCGGCTCGGGCGGGAATTACATTCCAGAGGCTGGTTATGTAATCCGCACTTCAGATACTGATAACAAGCCGACGATTCATTTTCCCCTATTCACTGTGACGACGCAATATCTAGGTTATCGTGTCAGGGCGGGCTCCCAATGCAGATGGGCATCTGTCTAGCTAGTCTGTTGAAGTTACGCCCATGCGGTCACAGTGATTGACGTGGGGAGCCGTTATGTCCATCAACTTCCCGTTAGCCCATGCTGCCCTGCTCATGTTCAATTTTACGGGGAAGGATCTGGGAGCTGTGCCACAAGGCTTCCATGCCCCCATTTGGGAAGTGCAGCTGTGGTGGCTTGCGGATGTCCCACGCAAAGTACCAGCGTCCGGACCTTCTTCGGCTTTCGGCTGCACGTTGGATCTCCTCCGTCTGCGAGGGGGACGTGCCCTGGGTATGGCTGCGTGTTTCTTCTTTCCCGATATCTGGTGCATTGCTCTTGGTGCCCTCTTCGCAGGCGAACCTTAGGCACGGCCTAACGCTACATCATGGTACAACATGGCATTCCTTTTTAAGCTTCTTTAAGCGTTATATCTCTCGGCATTCAGGGCCCAGGAGGAATTTCTCATGGTGCAGGCTTCACGTTCCTGGGCGTTCCTTTTGAGTTAACTTCCGGAAATGCTGCTAGTCGCGCAGACAACGGAGCTCAGGTGTTGCAGGCAATGCTGGCACCTGGGCAAGTCCGTTTAAGTTTTGTGGAGGAGGTATCTCCGTGTGTGCCGGTGCCCCTGTCATGCGCTGTCTGTTGGTTTGGACGTATGGGGCTGAGGTTTTCTTCTCCATCCCTGCAGCCTCTCGCCGCGGGCTTTATGATTGCTTCCACACGGAGGTGTCAGTGCGCTTCACAATAGAAACAGACCTGAAGCCGGGTCTGGTGGCGCAGTGGACTAATGCATCCACTGCAGGGGTCGGTGTCCGACCTCATGGTCACAGGTTCTAACCCCGGTGGGTCTACCCAGCCTTTCATCCATCTGAGGTCGATACATGAGTACCATTGAGTTGGGTAACAAGATACTTCTGTTATTCAGCGCCTCGTGACTTTCGGGTGGAGATATGTGTGCTATACAAAAGTACATGTTTTGTTTTGCAACAATTGCTGTTTACATATTTTACATGTGAGCAATATAAGTGGCCACATTTCAAAAGCAGATGCTATGTTACATGTAGCAAGTGACTATTGTGAGCAAACAATAAGGGAGTTTGCATACGGTGCTTTACAGGAGGAAATGTGACAAGTGTGCAAGTTACAATAGTAGGGGTATAATACTGCAAGGAATGGATGTCGCTCAAACGCTAGAACACACAGTACGTAAAAAAGGGCGGCAGTTGTACAAGTTACGGAACTAAAACTCCATGCAAGAGGTAGCAAACAGTGTTGTACAAGAGAAAAGTGAAGTCTGCATGTTTCAATAGAGTACCAAACACAGGTATAAGGATTTTCAACTTAAATGGCAGACTCTCAATCATTAGGAACCACGGGGAGGACACTTACATAGTCAAGAGAATTGAATTTTCGCGTATGAAAGGTCTTCCTACAGTTATAAGCGGCATGTCAAGTTTGACTTAGCATTCGAGTAATTACCTTAGCATATGCCTCAACCATCTCCTTACGAGAATGTTATGTGGTCTAGTTCTCGTATCTGACAAGCAGGCTTGGCCTTGTTAGCGTGGTGACATTGTTGGCCCCTGTCCCTTTGCAGTGAATTCACATTGGTATAGGATGGGGGGGGGGCATGGTTTTTTCATGGTTGTGTTGTCTAAAATGCAGGAACCGCGTTGGAGAACGCCCCACTGACTTGGGGGGGGTCACCTGATTTTTAAACAAGTATAAGGGCAATATCACACTGGGGGGGTGGGGCTGTGGGCGCAGCTGAGCTGAGCGTAGGGCAACCATAAGGGGTGTGTTCCCTGTCCTCCCCAAGTCCCTAAACAAGGGGCAGTTACCTGGGCATGCTCTTGGCTGTATTCAGTGTGCGAATGTCATGCAGGTGTATGTAAGGGCATGGCAATCACAAGAACTGCTTACGACATGCGTCCACCAGTACCTGTAAGATACAGGCACGCCCCTTTCTCTCTCTCCGGTGGAGGGGTAGCAATCCCGGGGGCTATAAAGCAATCCGGGGCATGGTTGGTTCAACACTAAGGGTTACTGTTGGACAGCAGGTAGGGTTACCTGGGATGGGACTACAGCAGTTAAGCTTGTTACGTGTTGTATAGGTCACCCCACATGGGAAGCAGGGTCTGCCCTGACTTTTCCAACATTGGTACTTGTGTCTACAGGAAGGGGGCATGTGCTGGTTTCCACCCCGTGGGAGTAATACAATGGGTGGCGAATGGTGAGTCTGAGCATAGCAGGTATCCCCTGGGGAATAATTGTGGGGTGTTCTCTGGTAAAAATGACTGAGTCTGGGCAATTTGTTTATTCCCTGGACAAATACTGGTGTTTTCGTTTGGAACCAAAATCTTGAACCCCCTGTGCCATAATTGAAATGTGTTTTCCGTTAAACAATTGGTGAGTCGGGGCAAATCATGCATCCCCCGTGAGGGGATGGAATGTATTCTTTTGTACAGCAACTGGTGCTCAAGTAAGGGACTCGGAGCCTGGTGAGCGAGTTAGCAATTGGCTTACCGGACAATGCTGGTTTGGGCTGTTTTCATGGATCTGTTCTCTCTTCCAGATACGCACGGGTTTTTTGTCCTATGATGGTCAAACCACACTTTCTGGCTGGCCTGCCAGGGCGCGGAGCAGGTACAGGGGAAGAACACACTGGGGCCAGTTTGTGGGGCCCTGGGTCAGCACGTCCAGGAAAGGAGTGCAACCTTTTTTCTAATTACAGGACATTCGGATCAAGTACACAGGCACCACTCTGAGAAGAACATTTAGGGCCGTCAGAGTTGGGTAATAAAGGGGGCAAGCTGGTCGCACTGTAGTATCAGGTGGTATAGTACCTTTGACATGTACTAAGGGTTAAACTCAGGTTTCAGTGGCAATATTATCTCAGGCACATGTAACTAGCAGGCTATGTGTATGTATCCACTGGATAGGGCTCAGAGGAGTGCATTTGTTCTAAGTGCAGCTTGTAGAACTGTTTTATATTCTATTATCTTGGTTTAATTAACTATCATTGAACACCTTTCTCTTGCCGTGCGAGATTCACTGGGACACACTAAATTATAATACAATTTTATCTTTCTGTCACAGCAATACACCTGTGTCGCACAGGGGGGAGGGGCCCTTACAGTTCTCCTCGCATGCTTGGTTGCGAGGTACACACTTGGCAATTTAGTAAATGTTTACCCAGCTATGTGAGAAAGTCAGGTCTGGACTTCCGGAGGGGCGGATAGGGACATACACTGCTACTTTCAGTAACGAGTTCTGGTGCCCAGAATAGTTTAACACTTGTTGGCACGTTTTACTTGTAAGGTCCAGATGTGGGCAGGTAACAACATCAGTCTAATTCGAACTGCAGGGGATTACACGCAGTGGAGGGCCCCGGACTACGTGCTCGGGTAATCGTTCGACCTGAGACAGTAGTTAGGTAGTGGTTATTCAGTTTCTAGGTGGGGAGATCTTAGGCAGTATTTTCATGCAGGGCAGCACGTAGTGAGAAAGTAATAGTGTCCCAAGCTGCTCAACATGGTATAGGCATTTGGGTAGGGCGCTTGCTAACAGCCACCTTGGGTCCACCGAGTGCCCCAACGGGGCGACTTGTAGAGACAAAATGTGAAAAGTTACTGCACAGTAGTCAAAGGGATGCTGGCTATGCATGTCTCATATCAGCCTTAACGCATTAGGGAGACACTTACTGGCATGACTAAAGAGGTAAACCTGGTGTTAAAGGGATGGGATGCCGAGGGAGTCAGCTTAGTCTGCTCGCACAGGCAGGCAATTTCGGCAGGGGCTTAGCTATGCTGCGGCCAAGCAGGGGGCTTGTCCCAAGTATGGTGAGATTATCAAGGGTTGCAGGCATGCACCAAGAGATGGATCCTCTAGACCAGTTGACTCCTGAGGACCCCCATTGAGTCACCACTGGAAGCCGGGGACCCCCAAGCAATTTGCATGAGTTAAATTTCAAACATTAAAACAGTAATTCGAAAAAAATACACACGTTTGCACACAAAACAAATACTCAAAGTACTAAGGATTTTGGGGCCAGATGGACAACCATTTCATTTAGCGCCTCGCAATTGGTGACACATTGTGAGTGGCAAATTGCGAGTCCCTAAATGAAATATACAACAGTGTGTTTAACACTGTTTGGGATTCCCAATTGGGTCGCTATTAATGAGCCTCTTGCAATTTGCGAGCCCATTAGGAATGCCAGCCCACCCAGCGATAGTGGCCTGCTGGGCTCTGCAGGCCACCGTGTCTCGGACTGCTTTTAAATAAAGCACTTTTAAAAATAAAAAAAATGCAGCTTGTTTACCATGCATTTAAAAAAAAAAAAAAATTACACTTTTTTGTTTAATTTTCTACGGGCAGGCAGAGGTCCCTGGGACCACTGCCTGCCCTTAAAAAATAATTTTGCATGCATTTCCAAAAGGGAATGGGTCCCCTGAGGACCCCTTCCCATTTGCGAATGCATTACCATCTACTTGAAGTAGGTGGTAATTGTGACTGTTTTACGATCGCAAAACATTTGTACATAGTTTTGAGACTCGCTATTTGGAAGGGAATACCCCTTCCAAATAGCAAGTTGCAAAACCTATTTAGAGAGTCGCAAACAAATTGCGACTCGCTAAATAGGCTATGTACATGGCCCAATAGGTTTTTGCATGCGCAAACGGGTTCGCGAACCCGTTTGCACATATAAAAACAGATCGTACATCTGGCCCTTAGTATTTTATATTGAAGTAATAGCCCCTCTGTCACATGTATTTCATTTGTTTTATAGCATGTCTCATACCATTGTAGGATGTCAGAGCACTTTACATCACACACATATAGAGACATTGAATCATACATGTAAATCGGTGTGTATATAAAATGTTTAAAGGGTGCTTGGTCTGGAAAAGCACAAACTCAGGATTCAGAACATAACACAGTGGCTAGCATTGACTTTAACATTAAAAATGTATTTCCACCCAAATATATCTTTTTAGCAGCATCAGGATAATGAATAACTGGGACAAAATATAAGTGACTAACTTGTACCATGCAGTTTGCAAGCAGCTCTTTGATGACAGTTTATAGGTCCCTCTTCTAGATTACGATTGTCACTTATGAAGTGCACAGTAACAAAAGAAACTATGTGACAAAAGCAGTAACCACAAACCTAGGCACATAAAATACTGCTTTTTAAGATGCATGTTACACGTTCTTTGCGGTAGGCACATTAACCCTCTGTGCTACATTTGTTAAATCAAAGCTGCCACTGAACAAAACTCTCCTCGCTCTCCAGCAGGTACATTAATCACTGGCATTCTCTTGACACTTTTATTGTTGCTGGAAAGCTGCTAATTATACTAGAAACGTTTCTGTGTTTTTAAAACTGTTGCCTACGGACCCCCTGGGAATGTGTCACGGACCCCTGGGGGTCCGCGGACCACAGTTTGGGAAACACTGCTCTAGACCATCCAGGACAGACAAAAAATTCCAGCCCTATTGCCAGGCATTGGCAGAAGCTGCCAGAATTTTAGTGGGTTGGGGTGCAGGACACTGACGGGAACATGGGGTCAGAACCATGTGGCACACAATTGTGCAGTTCGACACCGTCTTTGGTGGAGGTATCAGGGTCACAGGTGGAATCACCAGTTTAAGCATGGCCCGATTCTTGCTGATTAAGGGAGTGGCCCTAGAAATAGCAGGATGTAAGAAGGAATGCCGGCCTTGGTGGGGGGCCCTGGCTGCGACGGTCGCCACACCAAGGGCTGTGGCGGAGTTACAGGTCGATCCAGAGGCGGAATGGTACTCAGGGGTACCCTCTTCAGGAGCACAAAGGATGCTGAGGCCTAATATCCCCAGGAAGTCTGTGCGGTGGACCCTTTGGTGCGACGGCGCCCCGTTATCCTACGGGCGGTTGGAAACCTGAACAACCGGGGGTCGCTTGAACGCTCCGCCCCTCGTAGGGGGGGGGGGCGTGAGCAAGAGGGTGGACCGATGGTTCACCGGAAGTGGGAGTGGCTACCCCCTTACCACAACCGCTAAGCACCGATTGGCTAAGGCCACAATGCAAGTTTGGCCCATCAGGTGGTAGGCCGCGAGGGGCGGCTTGCCTTTGGATCGCCTGTAAGATAACCCACCTTGTTGGCATATTATTATGCTAATAAACCTGCAGCGAATTTTCCCAACAAAAAAGTTGTCTTGTCTGCTTATTTATGCTGCATGTATGTTGCTGCGGGAGGGATGGTCAGTGGACCGATATTGGCACTATGTGCCATGCAGGGCTGGCTTTAGGGCAGTACAACTGATGCGCTGCACTGGGCGCTGACCCCGGTGGAGCGGGTGCTGTGTTTAGCAATTACATGTGATTTAAAAACATCTTTGGCAGAGTTCCTTGTGCGCCCAATTTCAGGCAACATCAAAAATGTCAAGATTACTCCTGTGAATAATGCTCCTGCTAGAGAGAGAGATTGGAGTTTTGTCTAGTGCCGATTCTGACTCTCCATAAAGTAGAACAGAGGTTTAGTATGCCTGCTGCGAATAACACATACTGTGCAGATCATAGATCTGTATTTTATGTGGATAGCTGAATGGATTACTGCTTTTCAGGGCAGTGTATCACGCAGGTGGACGGCGTCCCCTCACTTATTTTACAGCTTCAACTGTTAAATATTGCAATACGTGCAAATGATAGATCTGCTGCACATGCAATGTCACTTCCTGTTGTGATGTCACTTCCTGCCGTGATATCACTTCCTGCTGTGATGTCACTTCCTGTGACGCCACCTAACTTGGAGAGTACCCCCACTTCTTTTTTTAAGACTTGTGTCCTGGTGTCACTGTTTAGAACACATGCCTGTCTTGCAAATGCTGCAATCCCTCCCTTTCCAGCTGTGACGACTTGGGAAAGGTAGGAGTCATAAAAGACAAGCAGCCCCGGGCGGATACTGTACACGCCCGGGGCTACTTCAGAATGTGATACTTTTATGCATCTTTTGTGGGAGGTCCCAGAGGACCCCAATTATTGCAGAATCGTGCTGGCATATTGTCAGCTCGTATTGCTTAACTTTCAGTGGCATCACTGCTGCCAACTAGTACATGCACACTTACGCATGTGGCTTCTTAAAACTGCCTGATCTACGTTTTGGAGAACGGAGCAGGCAGGCCTAAGCCGTGGGTGCTTTTTAGGTTTCGCCTGGGGCACGGAGCTTTAGCTCCGACCCAGGAGAAATCTTTAGTTTTCAGTATGGGGGACTTGAATACGCCCTCTGTTCCATTGGCTAGCTCCATAAATGGAGGCTAGCCATTGGAACAGAGATCTGTCCGTCATTCACGGACCAAATTCGTGGGCGTTCCCGCGATTTTTTCCCTGGGCGTTCCCTCTGTGTAGTCATGCGGCGGTGGGCGGAGTTGTTTTTTTTTTTTTGTCTCGGCATCCAGCTCATTCCGCGGCCGACCGCCGCTGCCGGAGGAAGTCCAGTTCCAGGTGAGTGCTCTTGATTCCGCCCCCCCCCCCTCCCGCTGTCCGTGTGCCCCTTCCCGCCCCCCCCTCCCGCTGTCCATTTGCCCGTTACCGCCCCCCCCCTCCCGCTGTCCGTCCGTAAATGCTTGTTCCCTTGGTTTTCGAATTTTCTCTGTTAGCTTTTGGTATATGTTCATGTTTGTCTTTCTTGCTCCTGGTTCAGTTGTGGGGTGCACTTTTCCCTCCATGGTCGTCTTGTGGTACTGAAAATTCTGGACCAGTGTCATGAAACATCGTCGTATCATGACGAATTTGGTATCAGCAGACTGGAAATGACGAGTATACTATGCACAATCATTTTCGTCGCATTCGGGTGAAGAAAGCACCCTGAAATCAGAGTTTCCATCTTGAACCCTCGGGTTCCATATTGTCAATAGCAGCTTTTTTGTGGATTGCCCTTACAGTAGGCCTTCACTGTGGCAGAACAAGTATTTAAGGACATAACCTTAGCATGGGTTTCTCTGTCTCTGAATGAATTACAGAGAGTAACCCTTTTCACCTGGAACTGACCTTTCTGTAAAACTAGTTTCACTAGCTGATGGTTGTCTAAGTTTTTCAATTACTGATTAGGACCTTGTTAACCATTAAGTTTCCTTGTGCATGTGTTATCTTAAACAACATCTAAATGTATTCTTTCCTTAAAGACTTTCTTTTCTGAAACTTGGGTTTTTGTTATGTGTCGTGACTGCCATCTAGTGTTACTTTTTATGTAGGCTTCAGAAGTTAGTTTGTGAGAAAAACAGTTGAATCATATATACATATTAACCAGGGATTTCTTCGTGCACTGGAGTTAATTTTAGAAGCTGGCCTTTCCTTGCCAAACCAGTTCCTGCCCTTTAGTTGATCAAGATTATAGATCAGAGCATAGGACATTGTAAAGATTTACTACACACAAACGTGCCTATCTTACTTCCATCTGATCCTGTTCTTACCTCCACGAGCTATTTATGACATGGGCTGTGTTTTGGGTTTATCCGGCCTTGTCAGCTAGAGAATGTATGCATTATGTGGACATTGTTTATGGCCTGGACTTATCTTGAAAGTGGGTTTTGCATCTGTGTGCACGTTCTGGGAATGTACTTCAAATGTGTGCCTAGGGCACAATGCATGGTATAAAGGATCTGTGCTCAGACCATTCAGCAGACTGCCTCATTCAATTGCTAAGGCAGTTGGGTGACGTAGCCTCACAATTAATTGTAATAAAGATGTCTTTTCATATTTCAGATTCTCTGTTGATTTCTTTGCTGCATTTGAATGGATTACTTATTGGTAAGACCCCTGAGAAGGAGTTTGTGGATTTTTGGAACCACAAATGGCGCGACCAACCTGGGGCTCATCAAGAAGTGACTATCTGAAGGGGTAATCTTGTCAGAGGACAGAAATCTACTGGGGAAGGCAAGACAGAAATCTACTAAAAGAGGTACTCTGTGCACAGAGGTTCTGGGGGATTTTTTTGGTCTTTTTGGCACAGTATATTTTTGATTTTTCTGACTTAAGCTCTCCAAAAGATGTCACTCCTGACTGAGGAACCTTTTTGGCGTAAGTGTTTTTTTAAGAAAAGAGACTGTTAGTGCAGTTAGAACTTGGCAGTTAGAATTTGGACAACTATTTGTTTGGTATAGCTTTGATAGGTTTGTATAGGTTTGTATATGCGAATTGCAATTTGTGTAGGCAGGTAATGAAGGGATTTTTTCTCCATCTGCTTTAGTTGAGGTATAAGTGGGTCGCTCCCAGTCCTTTGTTCTTTGGTTCTGTGGTTCTTTGCTTAGATTGTTTGGTCCTTAGTTTATTTGAAGATTGCAATTTTCAATAACCAAGGGTTTTGTATATTTACAAGTGTATCGATAGAGATAGCCCCTTGAAGTTGGAGGCTAGATTAGTGAGCTATAAGATGCCTGATCTTAGCGAATTTGGAGATTTGTGTTGGCCAACTTTGTATACGTTTGGATTTGCCGGCTTCCCCTACAGGGGATATCTAAATAGGTTTAGATATACAAACATATTTCTTCCTTGGTGACTTTGTATCCCCAGGGAATTAAAATATGACATAATGCAAAACAAGGATCCTTTGCTCTGTGCAATTTTACATGCAAAACGATTTTTGGTGTTCTGCCACCTAAAGCTAGTGTATTGAGTGTATTTTTGGTTTCCTGCACATACAGTGGTCTGTTGAGCTGTTTATCCAGTCTTTTTGAACACTATTGAGAAGTGTTTCTTGTAAATATGGTTACAGCTACAATGGTTGGGTTTTGAGTACAGTCTGGGCTGTCCTGTTTTCGTCCTGAGTGTTGATTTGTGGGTTTGATGTATGTTTAAATGTTTATGTGGCTTTTTCTCATTAGTGTAACTTCGGTATGTGAGTGGCGTTTGCGCAATTCATGAAACAGATGCCTGAAAGCGCTGTATTGTAAAATAAATTAACAGCATTTTCCTTAGATGCACTGTATTAGATGGTCACAGGCAAACCTTTCAGCTGCAGTATATTTGATAGGAATGTTCGTTCAGCCAGCACTTTTTCCAGTTAAACAGAAAGGAATTTTGCGTAACCGTCCTTTTAAATAAATGTGGTGCAGAAATGTGACGCAGGAATGTGATGCGTTTTAAGTTAGGCATATGCGCTCAGGTTCGTGAGTTAATGCATCCAAAATGATAGGCAAGGGATGCAATGGGCTCTTATATGTAGAACAATCACAAAAAGGAATAATTGGTTTTATTTGAAGAGAAAAATTATTAATTATGAAAAATAATTATTAAAAAATAAGTGCTACAAAAATCGTTTTTTAATATTTATAAAGCTTAACACTCATACTCTGACCTCCTAGCATTAAAATTCGATTTAAGCTATGTTGCATCACTAAAATGACAAGCATTCGTGTGTATAATTTTCCCTTGGCATAGGCGCAAGCAAGCTCATTATGTAAAATATAAGTTATTATTTTCTAATGCCTGACTCTTGGGATTTGTAATAGACATTCTAGTAATGCATATTATGCAAGAAAATTGTAGGATATTCATTTTTTAATGCCCAAAATATGAAAGTTGATTTTGAGTAAAAACACTGTTTAAACTGCATTTTGCTTTCATTCAGAGTACTTTTAAAGTGTCTCAGGCTTAAGCAAATACATACATTTAGGTTTTGATATATATATTTGCAGGTTGTGCCTTCTTATGATTCAGTGGGTTAATGTGCCAGTACAAAGGCTTGTTTTAAATATCAGGGTTGAAGGTTCTAGCTTCAGCTAGGCCTACGGAGAAGTCTGTTCATTTAAGATTGATGAAGTGTGTACCATAGGATTGCAACAAGCATTTACTCTAAAAAAAAACTGGTCTGTGTGTCTTTAGGTTTTGAGAAACATTGACAGTAAATGTAGTTTAATGATCTGGGAATAGAGATAATTTTAGCGCCTAAAAAAAGAGAATTTATTTTTCAAAATAGAGTGAATTATTGCAGGTTAGAGCCTTCTGGCTTTGACAACGTCAGTGTGGCAGAGGCTGAGGGCTGAGGTTATGCAGAGGCTGGCTGAGCCGCGCTGCTGAGATGTTATCTTTTAGTTTTCCTGTCGGGCAATGGAGAAGGCCGTTGTGTTGACATTTATGACCCTTTTAATTAGGACTTTGCCTCTGAGGAATGCAGAATGACCTCTGAACAGGCCTCAAAGGTAGGGTTTCTGGTTTCTCCGTGAGAACATTAATAAAATGAAAGAACTTAATTTAATAGAGAATATAAAATGAAAATCGCGAAGAACGTGTTAAATGCTCTGCAGAACTGATACATTTGTGTCTCCACGCTAAGAAAATTAATGTTTGCCAGCTGCGTTTATTTGACAGAAAAAGAAGTGTTGCATTAAGTCTTAGATAGAAAATAAGATGCAGCCCTTTTCCAAAATTCTGAAGGCTACAGGCTACAGGCCTGAGTGGAAAATAAGATTTGCTAAAAGGAATTATTTTTCACCATGGAAATGATAGGTGCCAAATTAATATGGAATGTCAGTGTAACAAGAGGGCTTCATGTTGCAAGGTGACTGACAAGATGGTAACAGTTAAGTAATGGAAACTTATTTTTGTGTTTTCTTAATGTGTACCATGTTTTGTCTCCTGATTAAAAGTTATAGTTGATATTCGTTTGTGGGCAAAAATGTCTCCCTTGTGTGTTGTGTATTTTTTCTGTTGCTTCTGCCTACAGACCATTCATGGATTGTTCTGGGTGATTTAAAGCAGACAAGACACGTGAGTTTGGTTAATTGAAAGGAAATGTGTTTTTTGCGTGATTATCCTGTATGTTAGAAGAGAGACAGTACATTTGACAGTGGACTCCAACTGCGTTGTGTTCTACTGTCAAAAGGAGGGTACAGGCCTACAGGCCCAAATATTGGGTTTTTGGGCTGCAGGTTTACAGTGCATAAAGTACATGTGCCATGGTGCTGTGTGTCACCGCTTTATTTTTTGTATGTTTTGTTTTATGTTGTTACTATTATAAGTTCCCCAGTGTTGTGAAAGGATCCGTATGACGATACGTATTGTTTCACAACAGTTGGATGGATTTGGTATAAATGATAAATTTCACAGATATGATTTTTTCATATTGTGAACCAGACAGGCAGCACTTTTACCAGTGCATGCCTAAATTTGGCTATAATGATATTGCACAAAACTAAAAAGATATACAGAATCAAAGTGTGTCATCTGCTGTTAGTCACTTACTGCACATTCCCTTAAAGGAATAGGCAGCCCTACATTTTCATGCATCCTTGATTGGACCTAAGGATACAATTATAGATCTGTGACTCAAGGTGGCCTAATTTCTATATTGCATTACTTAATCATGTTCTGTTTCCCAAATAGCATATAGCTTTGTCCCTTGAAAGGAAACCAGGTTTCACTTTTTCCCTGAAGAAGGAACTGGAACATTAGTTAGGATTACCGTATATGGTGTAGTTGCCAGTACTCTTGGTGCTGTGTTACAGGCCTGAGGCACCCACGCAAACTCTTGTTCTTCCTATAGATTTTTCTTTTGTTGCTTCTTCCCTGACCGATGTCGCATCATGCTTAGTTATTGGGGATTTTAGTTGTGTCCTACTTCCATTTCCCTTTTCCATATTCCTTTCACCAGTCAGCCCATTTATTATTATGGGTGTATTGTTTATGCGCACACTTTTAGACTAGAGTGATGTATCAGGGACCCCCCATGTTATGTAAAATGTTTTTTTCAGACTGACTGTCGGGGTAGTGACAGGCTGGTTAACTGACCCAATATTATAGTAAGACACGTTTTCCATCTCAATAGGAGATATCTTAAGTTTACCTTTTGAACACGACGAATTTTCAATGTCTTCTTTAATTTCTCAGTTCCCTTTTGTTCCTGCTGCTCTAATTTTTTGTGGGATCAGATGTGTTCTAATCATGCAAATACCAGGACTTTCTAGCGTTTGTCCTTTGTCTGCACATTTGATCATTAGCCTTTGTATTGCATAGTGCACTTAATGCGTATTTTTTTAAAAGGGACTTTTCTTCATATCCTTGATAATCTGTATTATGTCATTTCTCTATTTGAGATGTTCTAGATAAGGAATTTAGGAACACCTAGGCTTAATCATTGAGGAAAATATGTATTTGCACCATTAGACAATGCCACCATATGTGAAGACATCCATTTAGATAGAATTTTTGTGTAGTTATTTACCCTTAGATGATGAAGGATATGCTCTCACACGGAAACCTAATTGAAAAACTTAGAGACACTGTTTTGCCTACTGCCTTTATGTTTGAATTGTTTTTTGAAAATGACAGTGCATCCTAGACCAACATTGTCCCATGGCGTGTGGCCACTCCCTTGCAGATTGCAGGCCACCTGCTTGCAGTCTCCTTGTTAAAACCCATGAACTATTTTTGTGCTTGATTTGAAGGAAACTAACAATTGTGTTACATTTCCTATATCACTAGGTTCTGCGGGATCTTCCAGAGTCAAAGGAAGAGTGATACCCTGCAGACCTGTGATCAAGACTAAGCCCACTCCCCTACAGATGAATGCAGGTTTCTTGGCTCTACAATTTCTGCAACCAGAAAGTCGCGAGGCTGAACAGCGATCATTAGCATGCCGTCAATGGTACCTCCAAAGCAAGGCGTTTGCTTCTTTGGAAGGCGTTGCAGAGAAAAAGAGGAGCTGGTTCCTTGTTGGCCACAGAATGACAGTTTTGTTTGTTTGTGCTCTGTACCTGTTATGTGCTGGAAACCTCTGTCAGTGTACAGTCCCTTGAGCTCTTGGCCCGAGTTTTGGCCACACACACACCTCTTTTCCCTTTGCTCCAGCGGAAAGGCAGTGCACCCAAGGATCCACGTTTGGAAAAAGGCACTACATTCTGGTGCCCATGAGAGAGCAGCTTGAGCGTCCTCTGACACTAAATGATGAGTGTTGGAGTCTGGAAGTGCTGCTGATCTTGAGAGGTTGTTTCTCAGTAGTGCTTGGATCTGCACGAGATGTTTTGTGCCCATGATCAATGAAGCGCACATCATTTGTAGTGTCTGCCCCAAAGAAGAGACACTGGTGCACTGCCTTGAGACATTGAGACTTTGTGAATGAGCTATGAGTGTTTGCCAGGAGGGCACTCCAACGGATACTGAGTAACATCATTTTCATGAAAAGCCTGAATGAAGAGGCCCAACGCGAAGAAGACACTGGAAGCGGATTTGATGGACAATAGAAGCCTGCCAGGAGAGGCTTTGACGGACTCTGGGTATTTTCTGTGAGCTTGTATAGAATTGGAGTTTGGAAACTGATTTT
Organism: Lissotriton helveticus; assembly: GCF_964261635.1. Lineage (NCBI taxonomy): Eukaryota > Metazoa > Chordata > Amphibia > Caudata > Salamandridae > Lissotriton > Lissotriton helveticus. Next base: position 340,830,050 of record NC_136065.1, read on the forward strand.
TTTTGCTGCTTTGCTGGCATTGTTTTAAAGTACTATTCTGTTTAGTAAAAGCAGAATAAAGTCCACTCTCTGTGGAAGAGTATCCCTTTTCATCTGAGAGCATTGATAAGGAACACCACTGTTTCACTTGACATAATAAATTACTGAAATGCATAGGAAGCTATATAAAATGTACAAGATAATTTTAGGAATTACTTTTTGCTTAGGGTTGTGGAAAATTATGATTCATTTGTAATAGCGGCCACTATTTTGTCTATATGTTCTTGATGACGTGTTTTCTAGTGTTTTTTAAACATGGCATTGCTTTTATGGGTGGGATTGTTTTTGCTGCCCAATTCACACCTGTACCCACCTCCCAACCTATGTCTCTTCCTACTTCTACTTCTTTGCATCCTGTCCAGATTTTACCTGAACATGGATAGTTAGGAGATCAGAGTTTACTGATAATTCCTTTTGTACAGTTTCTGCATCAACACCAGTTAGTAGTTGAACATCACTGATTGTTGGGCGTGTGGTCTTATACCACATACTACAGATAGAGGCATTCCCTATTTGGTCCTGCCATATATGGCCTTTGTGCCACTACGTGTGTAAGGAGACCTGTCCCGAGAGAGTTGCTAAGTAATAAGATGATACTACAGCAACACCTTGATGATCTGATGAGTATAGACCTAGATTCAGACTGACATAGGTTTAGGTTATTGCCTATGTAAGGGCAAAAGGAGCGTCTGTGGTACTGAAAATTCTGGACCAGTGTCATGAAACATCGCCGTATCATGACGAATTTGGTATCAGCAGACTGGAAATGACGAGTATACTATGCACAATCATTTTCGTCGCATTCGGGTGAAGAAAGCACCCTGAAATCAGAGTTTCCATCTTGAACCCTCGGGTTCTATTTTGTCAATAGCAGCCATTTTGTGGATTGCCCTTACAGTAGGCCTTCACTGTGGCAGAACAAGTATTTAAGGACATAACCTTAGCATGGGTTTCTCTGTCTCTGAATGAATTACAGAGAGTAACCCTTTTCACCTGGAACTGACCTTTCTGTAAAACTAGTTTCACTAGCTGATGGTTGTCTAAGTTTTTCAATTACTGATTAGGACCTTGTTAACCATTAAGTTTCCTTGTGCATGTGTTATCTTAAACAACATCTAAATGTATTCTTTCCTTAAAGACTTTCTTTTCTGAAACTTGGGTTTTTGTTATGTGTCGTGACTGCCATCTAGTGTTACTTTTTATGTAGGCTTCAGAAGTTAGTTTGTGAGCCAAACAGTCGAATCATATATACATATTAACCAGGGATTTCTTCGTGCACTGGAGTTAATTTTAGAAGCTGGCCTTTCCTTGCCAAACCAGTCTTCCTGCCCTTTAGTTGATCAAGATTATAGATCAGAGCATAGGACATTGTAAAGATTTACTACACACAAACGTGCCTATCTTACTTCCATCTGATCCTGTTCTTACCTCCACGAGCTATTTATGACATGGGCTGTGTTTTGGGTTTATCCGGCCTTGTCAGCTAGAGAATGTATGCATTATGTGGACATTGTTTATGGCCTGGACTTATCTTGAAAGTGGGTTTTGCATCTGTGTGCACGTTCTGGGAATGTACTTCAAATGTGTGCCTAGGGCACAATGCATGGTATAAAGGATCTGTGCTCAGACCATTCAGCAGACTGCCTCATTCAATTGCTAAGGCAGTTGGGTGACGTAGCCTCACAATTAATTGTAATAAAGATGTCTTTTCATATTTCAGATTCTCTGTTGATTTCTTTGCTGCATTTGAATGGATTACTTATTGGTAAGACCCCTGAGAAGGAGTTTGTGGATTTTTGGAACCACAGTCTGGTGTGTTGGCGGCCCAGTGTTGGGGGGCAGAGCCACACCGATAGCCGCCTTTGATTGGCTACCTAATCCTATTTCCCTGCCAGCCTTTCATGGCCTGCTGCTCGGGCTTTGTCTGCGGTGGGAACCCTGCCGCTATGGCTGGCAGTCCTGAAAAGGGATTTGCTCTTTTATCTCCGCGTCCCCTTCCTGCTCCGTCATCCTCTGTCCTCTTAGTGGGCGGCGGCGGGATTTTGTAGCAGGGATTGCAGACCTCGCGACTCCAAGTCACGTCATTTACATGGCCACGCAAAGGCTCACTTGTTTTGGGGGGACCTTTCGCTCGTATAAGTTATTTGCCAACTCTTGTGTTGAAAATACGAAAGAAATGTCTTCCTCACATCCTCACCTTCTCTCCAGCCTGCTGGTGTGCAGAACAAACATCAGGAGCAGTGTTTGGAAGATTGGCTTCTGGTCTTCCCTTGAAGGTGCATGTAGGGGCAGCCGAGTGACTCCCCGTGCACTGACCGTCCCTGCAAGCGAGGGGTCCTTTGGAAAAGTAGCTGAGGCTGGTGAGGTATGAACTTTCCAAGCTCCCATCTCACTCACTGACCACTTCTGGGGGCACCTCCTCAAGATGTTTAAGTAGCCTTGCTCCCCCTAGCTTTGAGAGGATTCAGACATTTATCCTGTGATGCTGTTCAGTGACTGACACAAGCATCTTGTTGTGGGAAGTATTTGCCGCAAATGTAGTCTCTACACAGCTTTGTTTAACTTACATGTCCTCGGGGGTCTCAATGGCGATTTAGAGAAGAGACGAAAACCGTCATGCGAAAACAAGAGCCTGTAAAGCCAACATTGTCCACTATTACTCCTTTCAAGCTCCCAACATGTAAAGCGCTTTGAACCTTGTATATTTAATAATCCTCGAGTGTAAGCCTCAGTGTTACCACAGGAGGTCAGGCCCCTAAAGCTTTCCTCTACTTTCCTCTGATTTGCCTACTACCAGCGCCCAGATTAGACTGCCTTCTTGTAGGTGCTCGAGCAGGAACCCCAGCTGGTGTGCTGCTGTAGGGAATGAGAGGAAGGACATCTCCCAGGGATGCAGGGGGCAGCCCTAGCTGCTCCGTTCTCTGTCGTATCTGTTCCTCCACAGGTTATGCAGCCAGCTGGGATCCGAGGTATTGTGATCCTCCTGAGTTGCCCCTTAGTTAAGACTCCATAGTGCTTCCTCTCAGTGGGAGAAGTGCCACACTGAAAAACAAGCATTGGCATAGCCAACAGGTCTCGCCTTTGGGACCTTATAAGTGTTTAGCCAAAGGCGAGACCTATTGGGTATGCCAATGCTTGTTGTTTAATTTAAATAGGATGGTAATTGCTTTCAGCAATTACCATCCATATCACATTTGATTGGATGGGCATAGCCCCTCCGCAGAAACTGCCGCTGCTTACAGTACTTCAGTGCTGAAGATAGGGCTGGTTCAAATCAAGGGCAGATGAAGAATAGTAACAACTTTAAGTTTAGTGAAAGATTAGAGGAATACTTGGCCAGGGAACTCCCTCACACATGAGGTGCGTTAGCTTAGCTGTGGTGGCCTCCAGGGGGAGTAGGAGAGGGTAAGCTCCCATCTCACTGGCTGAAATTTGGTTTCCTTCAAATGAGGTGCATGTGCTACTAAACAAATGATGTTGTTTCAAGTTTGTGGACATTTTCGCACTGAACACTGCTATTTTGATGTACTGGGGATTCCCAGCCTAATGACAGGGAAAAATTCAAGCATCTAAATATATAAAAGATCCAAAGTTGACGATTAATGGCTTTACTACAATTTCCACATAATCCACCATTTGCTGCATAATTAGCAGATTTAAAAATAATTCCGACTCAAATTCCTCTAAAGTTATTTTGAAATGCATATTTTTGTGCCAAATAAAAACAGCATATCTGTCAAGGTTAACAGGTCACCTTTCAGTTGTATTTGTCTGTCTGTAGTCAGGTGAGTAGCTGGTAGTTGGAGCTTTTGCTCAGTCAGTATACATAGTTGTTAAACAGCCACAACAATTCAATTCTGTCACAGATTGGGCCGCATTATGCTGAATGATTTGACATTTTTCACTACAGAAGTTTGTAAACCCGGCTACATAGTTTGGTCCTCCAATGAGTGAGGCATAAATGCAGTGGCCCTGATGCAGTAGCGGTCGGCAGTAGGAGTTACTGCAGGGCGGTGACGTGGGCAGGGGGAGGGGCAGGGTGGGTGGTAGTAATGTATGGATTACGGAGTTTAACAGGTAAGTAAACATTTAAATAAATAAAACGAATTTTGTTGCGCGCACCGCATCACATTTGGTGATGCAGTGTGCGCAACATTACTCCCCCCCTGCCCTGCCCCTCCCCCTGCCCACGTCACCGCCCTGCAGTAACTCCTACTGCCGACCGCTACTGCCCTGATGATAATCGGCGTCTAGTTATTGGCTCGACCTCTGTCTAGGGAGGGATTCATGTTATTTTCCTATGTGTCAAAGCAATTCTGAATTGAACCAGTAGATGGCAGAAGCTTGCAAAGCATTTGAACATGTAACATCGTCCATCACACTTGTCGGGATCAAAGCAGCACAGACATTGATCGACAGATACTCAACATGAACAGTGATTAATATAATCTCTGAAATTCTGCGAATCGTTTGCTGATCAGCACGACTACCGACAAGTAGATGAAAGTGCAAGCATTGCCTGCGTTCTTGTCACCGTTACCTGGAAGTTGGTCGTGGCCTTTTCGTTGGCTAGCACGTATCCCAGGTCGAGCAGCCCCCCCTCCACAGAGCAGGCCAGGGAAGGCGTGAGCCCCTGTCCAGTGACGCTCAGCGGGAGAGTCCCCTTCGAGCTGTAGACGTCGAGGTGTTCGAAGAACTGTAATAAAGAAAAGTATTTGTCATTAAACACTCTGAAAACAGACTTGTTGTTACTGCTGTGCAAATCAGACGGTGAATAAATACTTTGGGCCTCATTTATGAAGCCATGCGTCACTTTTACGCCGCCGGTGCGTCACTTTTTGTGACACACTCCAGCAATGCCTCACTTTTGCGCCATATAGATAAGTCAGAAATACTGACATATCTCTAACTCCTTGCGCCATGATGCGTCATACTGTAAATATGACGCATCATTGGCAAGGAGGGTGCAGTGAAAAGTGACGCATCGCTGTTTTCACGCAGCGATGCGTCCCTTTTCATAAATGAGGCCCTTTGTTTGAAGAATTTCAAGCACTACAATCCTGCTGATTAAAAAATGGTTACGGGATCGGAGATGAGCAATAGCCACGAGACCCCCCTTCAGTCCTAGAAATCTGATTATTCAGATACGGGCTGCTGAATAATTCCAGCCATTTCTGCTGACTACCAGATCATCGACGGAGTACTTTTTGGTCGCATCCGTTACCTTCTGACACGCAAATGCGGCAGGAGGTTTGCCCTTCCCTCATTTTGTCCTGATGAAGACCCGCAATGTAAGGATCAGCCATCCTACAAATCCTTGGGTCGAAACGTAGACTGCTATCTACCCCATCAACTCCTATTACCAGCGTGATTTATACAGCCCTTCAGGAGCTTGATTGTATAATATAATGTGTTTGACTTTTGTATATCCTATGAGGCCCCGACTGATGGGGACTATCGAATAAGAACATATACATGAATTTCAATGTATGTTTAATGTCACAAACTTATGTAAAGTGAGTCACAATTATCTTACTCTTAACTCTACCCTGCACTCCTCCCCCTTCTTTCCTATATGGGCACATAAACAAACGAGAATGATATTTAAGTCATAATTGATGCATACTGTTTAACCATGAAAAGGTGATACTAGTGCGCTGTGAATAAAACACTGCACTTCGTTTGACTCTTTTTTGATTCTTTTTTGATCTATTGCTCCCCCCTATTCTCATCAATATTTGTATACTTTATACCATTTACTCTCTTCAGTCTGGGACCCCTCTGTCCATAACAAATACTCACCCAGGTCCCTTTGACTTTATGGGTACAACCCTGTTGTTCGTAATATAAAAAATGGTAGGCAGCGTAGACGAAAAATATATATTGAGAGTAATATTTTATAATTAGCCAAATTGAATGGTAAGGAGTAACAAGATACACTTGTGTGATCTAAGGAAGACGAGGAGAGATGGTGTATATTTCTGTTGGGTACAGTGCCTGTCTTCAGAGTGCCCCCACAGCAACAACCCCCTTCCATCGTGGGACTCACCTGCGATCCACTTACCCCACCCATACTGTAACGGAGTAACTGTCTGTCTGTCGGCAATGGGCATTCTAGGCGAACCATGCACTAGGGACCTCCACCATGTTTTTTTCATTAACATTTTTTAATCGATGATTTTACTTCCATTTGTAGACCCACTTTATTTGCTGTCCCAGGCACCGTTAGTTCATGTACATGGACAGGCAAACCTTGGCTATCTATACATAAATGAAAGTTCATATACCAAATGTGTGTGTGTGTGTGTGTGTATATTTCGATATACTCTGGTGTTTAGCACTTTAAAATATGATGCCACTGTCTTGCAAGTTAAGGCGGTCCTATTAGTAGTATTTAATGGAAAGTTTTATCCTGATGGTTTGCAAGATTACTCTCGCTTTGTTTAATGTTCTGGAGTGCGAGGTCTTTTCCTATTGTCTTCGGGCTGCCTAGCTACCGATTGAAGGGCGCTGTTTGCTTTTGACGTTCACAAATGGCTTCATGTAATCGAGATGAGGGATGGTGCCACCTTTAGATTGTTAAACAGACGGAGCCTAGCTCAGATCGAGTAGTCTCTAATCTTCGGGGGCATGTGGAGAACACATTTGATTTGCGATTGTAATTAAATTGGTTGTTAATGCCTTGAAACAATGTCAGTTAATAATTCAAGATTCTTAAGCTCAAAGTGTTGGCCGAAAAAAAGCCTGCTGAAAAAAATAGCTGATTTGTGTCTTGCCTGACACCGCTGACCTACCCCAAAAGGAGAATTGTCTAGCAATGTCTGCTTCCCTACATAACTTTAAATTGTCAGACTCCCCTAAGTTTACCTTAAATGCTGAGGTTGGAATCAGAAAGTGTTTTTAGCCACAGTACAAAATGTTGACAACTTTGCTTCACTCACTGCAACTACTATTGAATCTTTCTCAAAGTTTGACAACAAGAGAGCACCACTTTTATCTTCCTCTCCATGTTTAAACTCAGTGCCTAATGAAAATGTTGTTCCAATGGATGGTGAAAGTCTGAATTCACCGGTAGTCCATTTATTTCCAGCAGACAATAAATCAGTATTATCAAAATGTATGTGCGCTGTTAACTCATTTCTGATTTCTATGCCGAATATGCTGCCTTTGATCTAGACTACATTTCAAGGCATGTTGCAAGCCCTAGTCTTGGTAAATACCCAGCAAGCTAAATGACTTACTTGAAAGTATGAGAGCTGGGTTACAGTCCAGATTTAAGGAGGATACGATAATCCGGTAATTCGCATTCTGAACTAGCTACAAATGACAAACAACAAACTGAATCCGTCTTCATTTTCCGTTTTCCAGCTCTAATATATAAATTTGGAGAAAGATATGGAAAAAACAGGGTAGTGTCGAACTTTAACCTCTCTAATCCATGCTACTGAAAAGGGAAAATAACCCCATTACGTAAGAAGTTCATATCAGATACTATCTCTGGCAAGTCCACAAACAATCTAGCCAAATTTAAAAAAACATGCTTTAGTAGATTTTTTGGATAGTAATTGAAAAGTTTAGGTATTTAATAACCAGATATTTGTTTCTTCTCCACTAAAGACGTCAATTAGCAAAGCTCAACCTGTTGCAACAGAGTTGCATAAGGACAAGTCAGTGTTACGAAGTCAGAATCTAAAAGAAAAATACTGTGGAGTAGGTAATAAATTAGACTTAAGGACTGAGGATGATAGTCATCACAGTCATAATACCTCTCACATGTTTAAATACCTCCTATTGTGCTAGCATTTGATAATGAATTCGGGAAATTTGAGTGTGATCTGATTTAAATACGATGTCACTTTCCAGCATCAATATTCATAATGGCAGGTGACTTTAATTTACAAATGTCTGCCTATCATCTTGATGAAAAAGTCAAGATCAACTGCTAACATATGGAATATCAAATTCAGCATCAGCTGTAGATACCAGCTCTGGCAAAAGCAATAAAGTAATGTTGATCCTAATTCAGCATAATCTAATGTTATGTTATATTATCAGATTTGTAAAGCGCATGGTGTCCCAGTGCTGAATCTACAAATTATCAGATCGAAGAGGAGGATTAGGCAGAGGATTATTCAGGGAAAAGCCAGGTCTTTATTGCCCTTCTGAAAGCCCAGTGATTCTGTATGCTTTTGAGAGTGCATGGGAAAGCATTCCAGAGATAAGAAGCTAAAGCCCAGAATGACCGACCTCCAGCCCGTACTCTTCTAACACGAGGGACACGTCCCAGATGTAGATTGAAGGAGTAGAGAGCGCTCAATCTTAAAGGTTGCTTCTGGATGATAGTCGAGCTGCAGCTTTACTTAGATATGGTAAGTGAGTATTCACAGAATATGAGTCTCAACCTCTTAAGGTATTCTTTTGGAAATTGTTTAAGATTAGAACTGAAAAGCTGTTGATATGACCTTTTGGTACCTTTAAAGCAGAAATGCATAATCAGCTTGTACAACGTTTTTTCATTGCTTGAAAGTTGATTTTAATTCTTGAAACACCTCTAGGATGAATAAAACAAGGCCTTCATTTGAGTGTTTTCGTCAGGAATGTTTAACTCTGGGTAAAATACCTAATTTGGGCATGTCACAAATTGAATAAAACCAAGAGTGACATTTGAGCACATAAAAAAATAATTATCACACCCAGCTTGTGCAAAAAAATGAAAGTTCTATGAATATAACTGATCCCTAATGCATGAAGCAATAGCACAACGCATTAAACAAAATGAGTTACCTAACTGCAGCTCTCCAGCATTCGTATCTTTCATAGATTCACATGCTTTAAACATTTCCTGTGGTCAAAGTGAGAGTCCCACTGTGCCATAATAAAGTAGTGTGTATCACTATCATAGACTATAATGGCAATGAACAATCACATAAATAGCCTATTGATGTCCTTTTAAAAAAAGGACCAAACTTCAAATCTTAACCAATCAGGCGATATCACCCTCTGAAACATTCTAAAGAGAGGCTGTGTCCCTCAGATTGTCAAGCACAGGTGGGAATAAAAAAATCTCAAGGTATATGGGGAGCCTCTCACGGGAGGTGGGTGAGTCACATGTGAATATATGAAAAATACAAGTACTGGAGAATTGGGATAAATCTGGTCTGGAAGATAAAAGGTCGTGGTCGTTTTTGCGTAAGGGCGTGGGGGCTCCGCCCCCTTACTTTAGCTTCACCCCCTGGGATGGCCATTGGGAGAGTGTAAAAAAAAAGAATGTCTTTATGCGTTTTTTATTGTTTTTTAACCCCTTCGCTGCGGGGGGGAGGGGGCCGCGCGTGGCGCCGCTGTGCTTATGACGAGCTCAGCTCGTCATGAGGCACAGTGGAGCTGCACTCGTGACGAGCTCAGCTCGTCACGACCACACCCGTTTTGGAACGTTCAGCACAGCGGGGAAATTATCCCCGCGTGCGAACGTTCCAACGGCCGTGACGAGCTCAGCTCGTCATGAGTGCAGCTGAACCGTGCCTCACACAACGGGTTAATGTACTCATAGGAGACACCTCTTGCTTTTGTTGCGGAGGGTGGTGATTTCTGATGAGTCTCGTGCTGATGAGTCACTGCTGCAAAGCTGCTCGTGGGCAGGCCCTGCTGAGTCTTTTGCCGGGCTGACAAGCTCACTGCCCTGAGGCCTGTGAGGTCATCAGCTCGGCAAAGACATAGCCTCAAGGACCAGTCTCCACCCCTGATGACGTGGAAGTGAAGTTTGCCCCGGGCGCTTCAGGCTGAAGCCCTGTAGCACTAGGGTCTCACGTCAGTCAGAGAATGGAGAGGATGGTCACCACACCCTTTCCCAACTCCTCTCAGTGACGAGTTGGGAAAGGGTGGGGGTAGAGGCTGCAGGCAGGTGGGATGGAAGCAGAAAAATCGAGTCTGCGCAGTTGGCCATCAGGATTTCTGCAGACACACTCCGCAGACTCGAGGTGACTGCTTCCCGCGTTTCTGTTAATTGCAGGCCGTGTGGATGTCTTTTACAGCTCCAGCGTCTGTGTTTAATTAGCAACGGCAGTCAGGAGCAGCTGCAGCATGCAAGGATATGGGCACTGCCAGTGTGCTAGAAGCAGCCTGATCCCGACGATTCCCGAGTGGACCAAGTACAGGTAGGTGAGTAAAATTGCGAAGTGGTCGTTGCATCTGAAAGCCAATGCAGATTCACCGTCAGTGACAAAGCATGTTGCTCTGACAGTGAATCTGAATTTTTAAACCGAAGTCTGGACTCTGTCTCAGCACTGCCAGCATCAGAGAGTTTAATTAATAGGTTATTAATGGCTAAAGCGTGCTTGCTGGACGAGCACGAGGTTTTTGTTTGGAGGAAATAAACCGGAACTCAGAATTCCTAATTCATTACCTCAGAGGAGAATTTCAGGGGGGAAGTTAATATCAACGTTTTTCACTGGCCATAAATCAGAAGCAGTGGTCGGGGACGGGTGTCAGTCTGCAGTCTCACCCACAGCAGTACTAGCCCATTAGATTAAAGAAAGCAAATGGACTCTGCCTCAGCTGTAACTTGCTGCATGATTTCTTTGTAGCTCTGTAGAAGAAAATGGGCTTGTGGCGTGAGGTGAAACCCCTCTGCTTGGTGGGGCGTGGGGTGGTGCCAGGTGGGAAGAAATCACTGGCCATAAATCAGCAGCAGTGATTGCTTGTGCCAGTCTGAGGCCCTGCCTCAGCAGTAGTCGATTAGATTTTACTTATTGTTGTACTTTTTTTTTTTAACTTCTTCAAGTTCATTCGTGGCCTGAAAGATGTTTTAAAAAGATCTCTAAACCATGCACTGAAGACTGCTTTTCTTTGTTTTAAAATCGTTGTCCATCAAGGGATTGCACACCTGTGAGAGATTTTTTAAATTTGTGTGATTCGACAAGCCATGAGACCTTATTTTGTATTGTTATTGAAAATAAGTCTTTGTTTTTTTAACTTGCTGAACAGCAGCTTTTTGGTGAAATCATCCAATCCAATGAATGACTGTGAGGAGTGTGTATTTATGTTTGGACACTGTTAATCATGTTAGTGATTAAACAGACAAAAGTGCACAACAAGTGCAGTGTGGCCTTTGTGTGGAGGGTTTTGGTATCACAGAAAGCATGTTGCTATGCACATAAACCAGAGCCCAGACTCCTCTCCAGCAGTGATTTACTTGGTTTGCTGCATGAAGTATTTCTTTTCAGCTCCTTGTGGTTAAGGCTGGATCCAGAAGACGGGCCCTCAGGGATGCTGAGATTGTATGCAGCATCAACACAAGAATACAATTCTCTGGAGGGTGTGACTCTGGGACCAATTTTGCTGTTTAGTTCAACAATATGTTCATCCCTCACTATGAATCATTGTCATCATTGCCATTGGTCAGTCAGATCCTTCAAATAGGTGTGGTAACTGGCATCCAAGTTTGTTGTGTCTCCCACTGAGAAACCAATCACAAAACTTGTCACCATCTGCACACATTCCTTAAAAGGAAAACCTGGCTTGCCTACAAAGCAAGGACATTTCGGAGGTGCTTTAAAAGTTCTTGTAAAAAAGCCTATGAAAGCTTTTGTTTTTTGTTCCGTTTATCCTAAAGTTCATGAGAAAATGCATAATTCTATTCCATTGTTTGCTAAAGATTTTCTTGGGAAATGGTGTCTGGCCTCCTAAAAATGCTGTGTGCCGTTAAAGTGAACCCTGTTGCTTTACCCGCCCTTCCATGCACACCGCCCAGCCCCACTACTCTCAAATTCCACCACTGAATAATCTAAAGATTTACCATAAATAGTTATTGTTTTCTCCTCCTCCTCATATAATCAAAAGAGTATTCTTGTGCAGTTATTTCAATTCCTATAAATAACACAAAAATTCATATAGATGTGTCATAGAACATGTTACTGTACTATTGACATCCTGTCTTATTTAAAAACTATTTGAGTAAACTATTCCAGACGGTAAACATTACCCTGCCAAAGCGTCCAGATGTGTCAATTCGTATCCGTCTTTTTGAATAACTGCACAAGAATACTCTTTTGATTATATGAGGAGGAGGAGAAAACGAGAACTATTTATGGTAAATCCTTAGATTATTCTGTGGTGACGAGATTATCTGTTTTGATTAGGACTGCCTAAGTGTTGCAGTGACCCTTTAGTCGCTTGGGGGCATGGTGTTTGGATTCGAGTATGCGTTTGCTAGAGGATTACTAGCTAGTATGTTGGGGGATCTGAGTTTACTTTTATGTTTGAATTGTTTTGCAGAGAAGGAACTATCTTTTGGTGCAGAATTAAGCAACGATGACGAATTTTTTGGCCATATGTACTATATGTCAGGTGAATATACTGATCAAATATTATAATTATTACACTAACCTGATGATCTATTATATTACTAGATGTAAGAGTAAAGAGGATGGCTTAATCATCGCTCTAGGGCCATTGAGTATTCTAAAGATAAACACACATTTATGGTGGGGTTTTACTGATGACCTTTTCTATTCTAATCTAAGACCACTTGGTGTTGGTTGCGTTGGAGCTGTCTCTTTACCTAATCAGCTTTAGTGTTTTAATATGCATTATGGTGCATTATGATGATATAATTTTTGCTTATATATTGTTAATTTGGGTTTGCAGCCCTGAAGAAGCCATAGTGCTTGATTATAGCACGACGAAACACGTGTTGGCTGCTGCTGCTTTGGAATTGTGTTATGATGGATGAATAATACAGATTATGGATACATGGATTATATGAACTGTACCAATTAGAGAATATTTCCGTATTGGAAGAAGAATACATTTATGGACAATTACATTCTTATTGTGATTTGAGTGCTCGGGGAGGGTGTTTGTTTAGATATAATGGTTAGCCTAGTGATTGTACATCTGCCTTTTTATCAGGAGCTCCAAGGTACGATCTCTTGGGCAGGTGACCATTTCTCTCAGTATATCAGCCCCTATATCTGACCAAACTGTAAGCGCTTAGACGCACACACTATTAAAGGCTGTGCAAATAGTGGACAGGCACGTTCTCAAAATATTGGGCTCAACCTGCAAATGAAGTAACAGAAACATTCTGCCACAACAGGCAACCAAGTATAGTGTTAATATATTGTACTTGAAATCCATTAAAAAATCTCTAGTGTTAATAAATCACCTGATTTTATCACAAGTCTTATTGTTTTCTGGAAATGGCTCTTTGTTATGTAAAATGTATAACAATCAGGCATCTCATGTTATTAAGAGTAACAGACCTAGGTTAGTCCCTTCCTTGTGCTCCTCCTTGTTCTTTCATTTGAATGATGGGGCACAAAGTTCACGTCAGATAGGACACAATAATAATTAATCTATCTCATGAATAATGGCTGATGTGATTTCCCACCTCCAATGTGCTCATATTATCACTCTGTAAAGGATAAAAGGATAAATCTTCCTGGATCTTGGCAGTAGGTGCATCAGCCTTCTCAGCTCACATTCTGGGACTGGAACCTGTTAGGTGCAGATATTACAGACACAAGTACATTGTAGATATCTCACTGGAGCTGGGCTCCTCAGCCTGAAGTCTGCATTCTGGGTTCCATATGGGCCAAAATGATCAGCCACAAGAGAAAGGCAGTTTGGAAAAGGCTTGTCATCACCACATCAAAAGGAAGTTTACTGTGGCCTTGCTGAGACTAGATTTACATATTCACTAGGTGGCCCTGTGCGTTTACTGGTTGGGTAACTGTAAAGACATAATTATACGTTTTTGACAACTTACTTTTTGATTTTCATTTGGGGAAAATGAAATGAGCAAAACAAAGCTGTTTCCTGGGTCCACAGAGCCGGTAGTGTTCAGCAACTGGAAAGGGCCCCTTGGATTTAGAATTGAGAACGTTAACTGAAGGTCAGGGTGTCAAGGAAGACATGCACCATGGAGAAAGGACTTAGTCATACTATACGAAGGAGTCCACGGCACAGAACAAGCACTCGATACAAACATGCTTTAGAATCAAACCCTATCAACAATTCTAGCCAGAGCCACGGCAGCTAGGAGAAAAAAACTAGCTACAAGACACTTGTAACAATTACATTCTGCCTTGTACACCTTTGTTACCATATGTTTTGAGGACTGTAGTACACTCAAGTACTATATAAGAAAGCTCAAATGGAGGACAGGCTACTGTAAAGCAGTGGTGTTTAATTCTTACAATTGTTTTTGGTGCCAAGATCTAACAATTATTATATTTACAAGCTGCTATAGCCTCACCTTCATGGCGTCAACATGTCTTGTTTATTAATTCTTTTTAGGACGAAAGTCCCATACATGGCTTTGTGAATCTGCGCCTCACTGCCTTTGCATATTTTCGGGACAATATAGATATATATATATATATATTCTTTGAACAAAGGATGCGGCACACCAAATGGTCTTTTGCTTATTTTATGGATAAGCTCTCCCCCAGTGGGGGAGAGCTTATCAATAATATAAGCAAAAGACCATTTGGTGTGCCGCATCCTTTGTTCAAAGAATTAAAATTGGATCTGGATCCGGTCCCTATGCAGAGCACCGGCTGTTGAGCGCCCTAGGAGCAGTGGGTCACTTTGGAAGAAAAGATATATATATATATATATATATACTAGCAGCCCGTCCCGACGTTGTCCGGGTATGAATTGCTGCCGGCCAGTAGTATATTGTTTTGTAGGATTTCGTTTTGATAGCATTTCTTATCTGTGACAGGCCTGTGAAACGCTCCGATTCACAGTGCACTGCTGATGCACTTAAGAGTGTGCGTTCAGTAGTGTGTGAACTTGAGTTTCCCTACATTATTTTTCCTTGCAATATTATATAGCGCGAACTCGACAACATGGCATGAGCACAATTTACATTATAGAAGAACACATTCATTTGTGGTAGGCAAGGGGAGACAAAGCGATTTGCCTGGAATCACAGGATGTTGAGCTGATGCTGAGATTCGAACGTAGCTCCCCAGCTCTAGAGTTCGCAATTCTAGAACTCGTGGCGGGAGGTGTGTCTAAAAGTGTATGTCGGTGCTGACCATCAATGAGAGAGACCTGCACATTTTTCAAATCAGTGGTGAAAAAATATGAGCATGTTGCTGGAGATGTGGGCCGCCGTGCCACCAATGTACTTACCGGGGGAGGGTAAACACCCATTATTCCGCAACTTTCTTTCCGCATACCATCACTCCGCATACTTTCATTACGAAAGTACCATGACTCCGCAATGCCATTATAACGCATGGTATTACATTTTATATGCTTTTACCACGCATACATTTACAACGAAATTCGTTGTAAATGCATGAATGGTAAAAGCATGTTTTTTTAAAATGTTTGGATAAGGTAAGTATGGGTATAGGGGTATATGTTTTGGGGTACTGAGGTATATGTTTTGGGGTGTTTGGGTATTTTAAGGGTTCAGATATAGTTTTGGGTTATGGGGTACAAAGGTAGTTTTAGGGTTAGGTATGGGTTTTGGGGTACAGGGGTATTTTAGCGGTTCAGGGCTAAGTTTGGGTTTTGGGATATAGGGGTATTTTTAGGGTTCAGGGGTAGGTTTGGGTTTTGGGGTACAGGGGTATTTTAAGGGTTCAGGCGTAGGTTTGGGTTTTGGGGTACAGGGGTATTTTTAGCGTTCAGGGCTAGGTTTGGGTTTTGGGGTACAGGGGTATTTTATGGTTCAGGGGTAGTTTTGGGGTACAGGGTTATTTTTATTCTTCAGAGCTAGGTTTGGGTTTTGGGATACAGGGGTATTTTTAGGGTTCAGGGGTAGGTTTGGGTTTTGGGGTACAGGGGTATTTTAAGGGTTCAGGGCTAGGTTTGGGTTTTGGGGTACAGGTGTATTTTAGGGTTCAGAGGTAGGTTTGGGTTTTGGGGTACAGGGGTATTTTTAGGGTTCAGGGCTAGGTTTGGGTTTTGGGGTACAGGGGTGTTTTTACAGTTCAGGGGTAGGTTTGGGTTTTGAGGTACAGGGGTATTTATAGGATTCAGGGCTAGGTTTGGGT
The DNA here is from genome assembly GCF_964261635.1 of Lissotriton helveticus. Lineage (NCBI taxonomy): Eukaryota > Metazoa > Chordata > Amphibia > Caudata > Salamandridae > Lissotriton > Lissotriton helveticus. The sequence continues at coordinate 340,846,102 of NC_136065.1, forward strand.
TTTGGGGTACAGGGGTATTTTTAGGGTTTAGGGATAGGTTTGGGTTTTGGGGTACAGGGTATATTTATAGGGTTAAGATGGGTTAGTGTTTAAGGGTGTTGGGGTATTTTAAGGAGTAAGGGTGGGTTATGATTATGGGGTGCAGGGGTATTTAAAGGGAGTGGGGTGGACACCCGGAGCTGGAATGTACAGAACCTGGGAAAAAAACAATGAAATATTGGGCACAACGCTCGCTTTTTTTCCCCCGTAATCCCGCTCCCCGCACACGCCCCCAGCACACGCCCACAGCACACAATATGAGACATGGCATGAAGGGCGGGACGTACCACAAGCCCCCAGCATTTGTCACGCCCACAGCACACGCCCACAGCACAACGCAGACACGCCCACAAGGGACTACTTTGCTGGCACAGTTCTTTTACCATTTAAATGTATATGGTGGGCATCTGCATAGCCTATGTCCTTCTGCTGCAACTGCCCTTTCCAACGCTGTATTGGGTGTTGTGATTGGTGCTGTGGTTCCTGAGATTACCCGCCTCAAAGGTTTGGGCTCTCTCTTTATTATATTAGTATAGATATATATATATTTTCTTTTGTCCAGTGAACATAAAAATCATACGAGCCACCTGGAGATACTCCCATGTTCCTGAAATAAGTTCTCAGAGCCGAGCTCTGGTGTTGAGGGAGGACCCAATGTGCACCCCTTTTTTTTTTTAGAGAGAGTGGCTATTGCTCTCCCAGCCCATATCATGAAACATTGACAAGGACAGCATTCATGAATTATTCCTACTTTTGCCTTAAGCAAGCCTGCTACCTATTTCATGAAAATGAAATAAATAAAAATCTACAAACGTTAATCTTGAAAGACTCAACATCTTCTCATTTCTCGGTTAAAGAAATATTTTGTATGTCTAACTGATATGCATTACAACAATTCTCAGCTTTGGGTACAGTAGCAATATATTAAAATAATATTTATTTTCAGTACACGTTTTGCAGATTATTTTTCTTTCCTCTTTGATTTTGTTCAACAAACCTGTTAAAGCCAATAAAAGATCTATTTTTGGGAATGATTGGAGAGATAAAGGTATTTCTTGGGTTTCTCAGGAAAAGAAGATTCTATCTTTTAATTTCATTAGAAACAAACTGCATTTAATTTATCTGGCAGTTTTTAATCCCAATATTTACACTAAAATCGGCCATATTACATTTGGACAATTTTGGGTCCCAGGTCACTATCCAGAATTTGTATCCTTCTCCGTGTCTTTCCAGTTCATTTCAGGGCGATTGTATCCCTAAGGTCTATTTATTGGTGAAGGCTTACAAAAATAGACTGTTTATATTACTTAAAAATGATATTGAATCATAATGGAAAATTAAATGACAGGATTCATGGTTCACGGACCGACCAGATAAAATATGGATTAAGCTGCGTAAATATATATATATTTGACACAGAGGAAGGGAGTGTATCCCGAAACGTGTCTGTCTTGGCGTTAATAAACCCGCTTTGCTATATATATTCCCGTGAGTGCTGTTTGTTTTCTCGAGAAAAGAGGAGAGGACGTTGGAGCAGGCATTTAATATCGCGGTCACACCACTGCGAATACAGACCCGTTTGTAGCAGTGACTCGCTGCCTTGGCCTATCTTGGAGCGTGTATCCATACTAATATTATAAAGAGAGAGCCCAAACCTTTGAGGCGGGTAATCTCAGTAACCACAGCACCAATCACAACACCCAAAACAGCGTTGGAAAGGGCAGTTGCAGCAGAAGGACATAGGCTATGCAGACGGATAAAAAAATGTATTAAAAAAATTGCAAAAAAACTACATCATCCAGAAGGCAGAGGGCCAAAATAACATCAAACAGGAAATGATGTAATAATGTGACACACTATATTGAGACTGAGAGCCTGGAGCCAAATTGATCATGAACAAGGGATATGCTATCTCGAAACGCGTAGATCTGTGCCTGCCTGATTGAGAAACTCCATGCTGTGAGGATTAAATAAAAAAGCACATAAGTGAAGACAAACGCGAGTTCGTCCCGTTTTTCTCCCAGCTGGGGGAATTGGTTGTGGATTTAAATGCGGCGTGGTTCTGCCGCAGGGATTTACGAACAGGCGAGAGAGCGCTGCAAATTCACAACACCCAATACAGCGTTGGAAAGGGCAGTTGCAGCAGAAGGACATAGGCTATGCAGACGGCCACCATATACATTTGAAAGGTAAAAGAACTGTGCCAGCAAAGTAGTCCCTTGTGGGCGTGTCTGCGTTCTGCTGTGGGCGTGTGCTGGGGGCGTGACAAATGCTGTGGGCCTGTGGTTTGTTCCGCCCTTCATGCCATGTGACTCGTAATTGCGCCGCATCAAGGGGCACGCTGGGGCCGTGACAAACACGATTTTCACCCCGAGTGGGCTGGGTATGCTCAGACGTGAGTCCCAGGCACTCCACACCACTGGAGTCAAGCTATCCAGGCTGATGAAGGCTGATAGCCAGAAACCGGTCCTTGGATGGTTGATTCCGGTCTGGGAAAGACATGGCTTGGTAGTTCGGACTGGACTGTTCCCATGAGGCACAGGGTCAGAGCTGATTTGCATATAGCCAGTGTCTAACCCAGGGTGGTGTGGAGTGCAAAAAAACGATGGATTTAGGCCCAGATCCTTGTACTGGGGTGAATGTATGACATTGTTCTACATTCTGTCCATCAACTGTGTTTTTTGTGACAAACGCTGTGGGCGTGTGTCCGCGCTGTGGGCGTGTGTCCGCCCTTCATGCCATGTGAAGCGCCAATTACGCAATTGTGCTGCATCAAGGGGCACGCTGGGGGTGTGACAAAGGCTGGGGGCGTGTGCTACGTTCCGCACTTCATGCCATCTGGGTCATACATTAATCAGATTGTCTGCTGTGGCCGTGTGCTCGGGGCGTCACAAAGGCGTTCACCTCGAAGCGTGGTAAGTAACCATTCGCAAGACTCCCTTGGGGGACTGTCCGTTGCCTCACACATACTGGGGGTGCCAAATGCAGTGTGTGCCTTGGCCTGGGTGCGTCTGAAAGGGCCGAACGCAGTGTGTGGCTTGGCCTGGGTGTTTCTAAAAAGCACTCGGGCCGAAGAGCGTCGGTGTGGGTCATAAAAAATAAGAACAGCGGGAAACAATCATTCAAGACTCACACAATTCTAATTAGACGGTCGCCGCTGGCCCTCAAGCGGGGGCACACGTGACTGAGAGTGTCTGTGGGGACAATTACTGCAGCCTCTCATGCGTGCTGTTACTGAACTATCACATTAAACCAAATTACACGCGCCTGCTAACATCAGCCAGGGCTGTAGCCGGGCTCAGGTGGCGGATCACTACACTAATTACATGCGCCTCCTACCATGTACCAGGGCTGCAGCTGGGCCTCAAGCGGGAGGACACGCGCCTGCTAACATCAACCAGGGCTGCAGCTGGGCCTCAAGCGGGGGAACACGCGAATGACCGTATCTGAATACACACATTACACACATTCTATTTCATACCCAGACAACGTCGGGACGGGCTGCTAGTATATATATATATCTAGACTAATATAATAAAGAGAGAGCTCAAACCTTTGAGGCGGGTAATCTCAGGAACCACAGCACCAATCACAACACCCAATACAGCGTTGGAAAGGGCAGTTGCAGCAGAAGGACATAGGCTATGCAGACCCCCACCATATACATTTAAATGGTAAAAGAACCGTGCCAGCAAAGTAGTCCCTTGTGGGCGTGTCTGCGTTGTGCTGTGGGCGTGTGCTGCGGGCGTGACAAAAGCTGGTGGCGTGTGGTACATTCCGCCCTTCATGCCATGTCTCATATTGTGTGCTGTGGGCGTGTGCTGGGGGCGTGTGCGGGGCGCGGGATTACGGAAAAAAAACGAGCGTTGTGCCCAATATTTCATTGTTTTTCTTCCCAGGTTCTGTACATTCCAGCTCCGGGTGTCAACCCCGCTCCCTATAAATACCCCTGCACCCCATAATCATAACCCACCCTGAATCCTAAAAATACCCCTGTACCCCAAAACCCAAACGTAGCCCTGAACCCTTATAATACCCCTATACCCCAAAACATATACCTCAGTACCCCAAAACATATACCCCTATACCCATATTTACCTTATCCAAACATTAAAAAAAACATGCTTTTACACATTCATGCATTTACAACGAATTTCGTTGTAAATGTATGCGTAGTAAAAGCATATAAAATGTAATGCCATGTGTTACAACGGCATTGCGGAGTCATGGTACTTTCGTAATGAAAGTATGCGGAGTGATGGTATGCGGAAAGAAAGTTGCGGAATAATGGGTGTTTACCCTCCCCCGGTATGTACATTGGTGGCACGGCGGCCCACATCTCCAGCAACATGCTCATATTTTTTCACCACCGATTTGAAAAATGCTCAGGTCTCTCTCATTGATGGCCAGCACCGACATACACTTTTAGACACACCTCCCGCCACAAGTCCTAGAATTGCGAACTTTAGAGCTGGGGAGCTACGTTAGAATCTCAGCATCAAATCAACATTCTGTGATTCCAGACAAATCGCTTTGTCTCCCCTTGCCTACCACAAATGAATGTGTTCTTCTGTAATGTTAATTGTGCTCATGCCATGTTGTCGAGTTCGCGCTATATAATATTGCAAGGAAAAATAAAGTAGGGAAACTCGAGTTCACACATTACTGAACGCACACTCTTAAGTGCATCAGCAGTGCACTGTGAATCTGAGCGTTTCACAGGCCGGACAACGTCGGGACGGGCTGCTAGTATATATCATGTGATCAAGCCTCGTTGGAGGTGAAACGCGTTATGGCGGATGGCTGGTGGAATATTTAAATAAATCACCAAAAATATCAGCACTAAATCTGGGCTCACTCTCGTTATTCTGTTCGACTGTGGAAAAGAATATATATATATATATATATATATATATATATATATATATATATATATATATATATATATATATTTTTTTTTTTTTTACACAAGAAATGCGGCACGACAAAGTTCCAGATAATTTTCATGAATATTTATTGCTCCAGCTCAGACCAACGCGTTTCAGCCTGAGAACAGGCTTTGTTCACGGTAAGTGAGCAATCAACTATGTTTACTTTTTATCCTATGTTGCTGTTATGGTGCATTATGGGATTTGTGGTTCGTTGATGGAAAAAAATTATTTTTACATGATTTTGACATTGGCAATTCAAGCACTTAATTATCAACATTAGATACTTCGACATTGTGTTAGTCATAAGCATTCTATCGTGACATTTTATAACACATTGTGAGTCACAGTTTAGAATCAATTTGTTGCAATTTTGGTATAGTACCAATATATATATTCACTGAAAAAACCATAGGTTAGAGACCATATATAGTTAGCTGGACATTTTATTGACATAAAACCAATGAAATTCCATATATAGTTAGTTGCACTAACTTTATATCGCGCACCCGCAATCCACTGCCGATGATGTCACATATTACATCATTCATGACATGGTCAGTGACATCACTGATGACATCTCAAATGACATCACTGATGACATCACTGATGACATCATCTAGTGTCTGTGTGTTTTTGTAAAGTTTAAATATGTTTTACATATTGAAGAATGAGTGGATGTATGGAAGACTGAGTGTGTGTGTGGCTGGCTGGGAGGTGTGTGACTCTGTGCATATCAATGTGTACTTGTATCAGTGATTGTATAAGAGAGTAAGTATGTGTTAGTATATGTGTGAAAAAGTATGGTGTTCTGTGTTTAACTGTATAGATGAGAAAATCGAAGTGTGATTGATTCTTTACAGGACTGACTAGGTGTGTGAGTAACTCCATGGAGGAGTGGCAGTGTGTGAGTGTCTGCATAGGTGTATGAGTGCATATGATAGTGTTGTAATAATGAGTGACTGTATGTATGAGTGATTGTATGGGTGAATGAGTGAATGTGTGTGTAGACGTAGGAATCAGTGAGTGCGTATGTAGTAACTGGTATTGGTGTGTCATGATGTCATCAGTGATGTCATTTGAGATGTCATCAGTGATGTCATCAGTGATGTCATTTGAGATGCCATCAGTGATGTCATCAGTGATGTCACTGACCATGTCATGAATGATGTAATATGTGACATCATCAGCAGTGGATTGCGGGTGCGCGATATATAGTTAGTGCAACTAACTATATATGGAATTTCATTGGTTTTATGTCAATAAAATGTCCAGCTAACTATATATGGTCTCTAACCTATGGTTTTTTCAGTGAATTTTCAAGGTTTTGTAAATGCAAATTCCTAACTATATATGGTCTATAACCTATGGTTTTTTCAGTGAATTTCATTGGTTTTTTAAAAGCTAATATCTATAGCTGTAAAATATATTCTTTATTACGTGACGTATCACGTAGCCACGTGAGACGCCTCATGACGCGCCGCATAACCGTGACGTATCGGCTCTGCAGCGCAAACAAAACCCGTAACGTAAGCGCGCCGGAGCACGCTTACAGATATATATATATTTTTTAACCTTAATAAGACAAAATCCACACGTGCACATATCTTGAGGCCTTGCAAAGGCACATCAAACAAACAGTCCCTACAATTTTGCCAAGTTTGCTGGAAATCTTTTCCCTAATTTTTTTTTTACTGTTTCTCTTGGTTTTCCCCTTGTTACGCTTACCGGGACGCTACCCGGTACGCGAACCGGACGCTCCAAAAACACAAGATGGCGGACTCCCGTTACGCTGCCGGTTAGCTGCCCGGTTCGCGTACCGGGAAGCGCCTCTACCGCGAAAAATTGCCCCGCGGGGGACTTTAATATCCCCCTCATCAATCCTAGGGGGTCAGGAGGGGTTTACCTTGCCCCCTTTCCTTCATTTCCCCCTTCGTTTTTCACCACATCTTGTCTCTCGAACCTACCGAGAGACAAGATGGCGGCCGCTCCGGACTGTTTAGAATGTTGACAGACACCGGAGAGCCAATCAGCTTCACTTCGCGAAGTTCCGTGACGCGTCCGGTACGCGAACCGGGGCGCTAACCGGAGCGCTGTCACAGATATATATATTTTTTTAAACGTTAATTTCTCAAAATCCACTGGAGCACATATATTGAGACATAGCAAACGCACGTCGGGCAAACCATATCTACAATTTTGCCAAGTTTCATGTAAATCCATTCAGCCGTTCGAGCTAAAAGTGAGTCCAACCGCCCTATGGAAAAATGAATGGGAAAAACGCGTTTTGGGGCCCCCCTTTTTTCTCGGCCCCCCCTTGACGAAACCCCCCCAAATTTTCAGGGGCTGCTCAGAAACAAAATGTGCCATTTTCCTGAAACTTTCAGCCAATTCCGTCCACAAACGCCAAAGTTATTAGACATAGAATTTTCAGAAATCCCATAGAGAAAAAATCCTAACTATATATACCTACTGGCTATCGCCAGTAGGTAATATATATATATATATATATATATATATATATATATATATATATATATATATATATATATATATACTGATTTATTAACCCATTTCCATCTTGCAATCCTACGCGTTTCGAACTAAACAGTTCCTGTTCACGGTAGCATTAGTAATGCTACAGTGAACAGGAACTGTATAGTTCGAAACGCGTAGGAGTGCAAGATGGAAATGGGTTAATAAATCAGCTTTTTGAAATTGTACAGGAGTGCGGCGTGATTATTGTTTTCGCTAAAACACACACATATATATATATATATATATATATATATATATATATATATATATATGGAACTTAAACCTTTTTTTTAATAATACAGTCCTTCACACTCTGGCTCAATTAAACAAGTTGTCAAATACGAATTGATGTTCCTACGCCCTTCTAAAACAGGTGATTTAATGCATATGTTATTTTAATATGGTAATATTTATTTTGAGAAACAATTTGGAGTAAAATTTAACCATATATTTACACCAACTGTATTTAAGCAACTACCTTTTTGTTCGAAATACCTTACTAAATTACCTTGTCTCATTATGTAATTATAGATGCGTAAACTATAGAATAGACAGAATACATAGGGCCAAATGTATCAAAATTGGGAACAGTAATGACCTGATTGTGATTCTCTGTGAATCGCAATTAGGAAATCGCTATTCCTAATGGCAGATGTCCAGGACTTCTAATGGCAGATGTCCAAGACAAGTACTCCATGTGCTAACGCATGGTCACAACTTTAGCCCTGGTGGAATGAGCCCTTAAGCCCTCAGGGGGCTGCTTCCCGGTCAGTACATAGCAGATTTTAATACAGAGAACGACCCAGAACAAAATGGTTCACCGCCTGACCCCTCTTCGTGCCAACATACCCCAAGAAGAGTTGGCCATCCACCCAGAACTCTTGTGTGCGGTCAAGGTAGAAGGACAATGCTCTTTTTGGGCCCAGATGGTGGTGTCGCTCCTCTTCTTTTGAGGAATGTGGAGGAGCACAGAAAGTGAGCATGGTGACGGCTCGCCCCACATGGAATTGTGTTACCTCTTTCAACAGGAAATAGGGCCTTGTGCGAAGCATCAATTTGACTGGAAAAAACAGATAGAAAGAGAGTCTGGGATGATAAAGCATACAGCTCACTCACCCTCTAGGCATATTGTATTGCCACAAGAAAGGCTGTCTTGATGGTGAGCAGCAGGAGCTGGCAATTATGAAGAGGCTCGAAAGGAGCGCACATTAAGAAAGTGAGTACTAAATTAAGGTGAACAAAGCACTCAAGGAGATGATGGACGGAGTGCTGAAACTTGTCAGACACTCACCCCCAGTCACAGATCTGGGTTGAATCCATCATCGTTCTTTAGCTCACTTTGCCATCCCAGTTCAGACACAGCTATATGAAAATCAGTCTTGACACTGTGCCTCATGGGAACAGTCCAGCCTGAACTGCCAAGCCACATCTTACCTGGACCGTAAACAAGCATCCTGGGACCGGTTTCTGGCTAACAGCCATCATCAGTCAGGCTAGCTTGATTCCAGTGGCAAAGTGAGCAAGGGGCCCACGTCTGGGCATACCCTGCCAACCTAGGGCAAACAAAGCAAACACAAGGAGAAAATGGACGGAGTGCTGAAACTTTTCAGACACTCACCTCCAGTCACAGATCTGGGTTGAATCCATCATCGTTCTTTAGCCCACTTTGCCACCCCAGTTCAGACACAGCTATATGCAAATCAGTCTTGACACTCATGGGAACAGTCCAGTCTGAACTGCCTAGCCATGTCTTCCCTGGACCAGGAACAAGCATCCTGGGACCCGTTTCTGGCTAACAGCCGTCATCACCCAAGCTAGCTTGATTCCAGTGGCAAAGTGAGCAAGGGACCCACGTCTGGGCAAACCCTGCCAACATAGAGCGAACAAAGCAAACACAAGGAGATGATGGACGGAGTGCTGAAACTTTTCAGACACTCACCCCCAGTAACAGGTCTGGGTTGAATCCATCATCGTTCTTTAGCGCACTTTGCCACCACAGTTCAGACACAGTTATGTGCAAATCAGTCTTGACACTGTGCCTCATGGGAACAGTCCAGCCTGAACTTCCAAGCCATGTCTTCCCTGGACCGGAAACAAGCATCCTGGGACTGGTTTCTGGCCAACAGCCTTCATTAGCCAGGCTAGCTTGATTCCAGTAGCAAAGTGAGCAAGGCACCCACGTCTGGGCATACCCTGAAAACTTAGGGCGAACAAAGCAAACACAAGGAGATGATGTACGGAGTGCTGAAACCTTTCAGACACTCTCCCCCAGTCACAGATCTGGGTTGAATCCATCATCGTTCTTTAGCTCACTTTGCCACCCTAGTTCAGACACAGCTATATGCAAATCAGTCTTGACACTGTGCCGCATCTCTGTACTGCGGTGAATGTGTGACATAGTTCTGCATTCTGTCCATCAACAGTTGTCTTTGCATTCGTCACCCCGAGTGGGACGGGTATGCCCAGACGTGGGTCCTATGCTCTCCATGCCACTTAAATCAAGCTATCCTGGCTGAAGAGGGGTGAGACCCCGAAACCGGTCCTAGGATGCTTTTTTCCAGTCCAGGGAGGACCTGGCTTGGCAGTTCGGGCTGGACTGTTCCCATGAGGCACAGGGTCAAGACTGATTTGCATATGTCTGGGTTCAAACTGGAATGGCATGGTGAGCAAAAAAACAATGGATTTATGCCCAGATCTCTGGAACTCAGGTGAATGTATGACACTATTCTGCATTCTGTCCATCAACTGTTGTTTTTGCAACTAAATTAAGGTCCCACTAAGCATAATGAATGGGGAAGGAGGAAACATATTTAAAAGACCAATAAAAAACCTATGTACCGTACTGGACTTAAATAAAGAAGGTTGGGCAGGCAGCTGCAAAAAGGCAGACACAGTAGAACGTGAACTTAGACTGCCCAGAGCAGAGCCCTGCTAGGAAAGGGTCAGAATAAAAAGAAGGATATCAGAAAGGGAAGCAGAAAGAGGGTCAATAGACTTTTCTGTACAATATAATATGAATTTCTTCCACCATCAGGCATATACTGTTTTGGTGGAGGGATGCCTCGCTGCCAGAATAACATTGCAGACTTTGGGAGGAAGTTAAAAACTGTCAACTGTCACCACTCAATCTCTACGCCAGCAGCAGGAGGGTTAACAGGTTTGGACGGAGGGCCCTCCCCTGCTGCTGCAACCAAAGATCCTCTGGAAGGGACAGCCTGATTGGAGGAACAATGCTCATGTTGAGAAGCTCCAGATTACAGACTCTCCATGCCCAGTCCGGAGATACAAGGATCACTTGGGCCTGGTTGTTCCTGATCTTCTTAAGAACTCTGCCCAGAGGTGGCCTGGGCGGAAAAGCATACCGGAGGCTGAGCTCCACTTGAGATGAAAAGCGTCTCCAAGCAAAAGTCGCCTTGGAAACTCCAGCATGCAAAACTGTTGACATAGAGCGTTCACGGTGGAGGCAAACAGATCTAACCAAGGCCCCCACCCCACTCCTGAAAGAGACCATGCGCCACCTCCGAATGGAGACACCATTCATAATCTGCTGGCATTGACTGCCAAGTTCGTCCACTCTCAGTAAACACAAAAAATGCCTATACTATTTATAATTTCAAATTGTCAGCTTTCAGGTCAAACACAAACTCTTTTGGTTTGCACCGGTATTTTATCTATACCTTTTGATTTCAAGTTTTTTTAATATATAGCTCTCTTTATCGCATTTGCGTGTGAAAAGGAAAAAACATACAATCAATACAATATTTACAACAATATAGAACGTTATTTACAAACACTTATTTACATTCCACATATTTACTGTGACATACTCCACATCATACATCCTAGATACAAAACTTTATACAAACAAAAATGTGTACTTATATCTTTATATTTTAACTGAATGAATCTATATCCAAATTAAAGACAAAGTCAGGAAGAAAGGAGCAGAACCACCAAAGGGTGACAAATTTCAGTGATGGCAGAAATTAATTCGAACTATCATTAAAGCTGAATTCTTAATGTTGTTATGTGCTCCTTAGTTGTGCCGACGCGTTTCGAATCCAGGCAAAACAGTTCCCGGATTCTTATCAGGGCTTTGTCACTTTCTGTATGAGATGTGAGAAAAAACAATAAAGTTTTGTTTAAAACTTTAAACTTTTTCTCTCTCTTTAAATTACACTACTTAAGCATAGAGCTGTATTTATATACCTGAGTAACTTGGGCAAAGGAGCCTTCTTAATATTAGTAGTAGGCTCTTATCGCAGTGTCTCAATCCGTTATTTTGGGAAAACAAGGTTCACTCTATTCGATTGTGATATTAGATCCCTAAGGAGGAAGGATATGAATATATGTCAAGCTTGCTATCATCTCGTGTTCTATTTAAGTTGGTCAATCCCTGTTAGTTCATACCTTAATTTGTCTGGTCAAGGTCGCTGATTTTCAAAAGCGGCACCATTCTTTATATCTTGTCAAAATCTACCAAGATAGACAATCGTATTAGGCTCACTACGCTTTTTATTCAAAATTTCAAACGTTTCTGAAAAGATCTCCCATACCGTGTCACGTACCTCTCTAAGGGCCGTGTGCGGCTGAGGGTTTTCTTTTTCTCCTCTCAATTCTACGTTAGGTTGTTATCGCCACATTCAATGTCAATTACGCTGGCGAAAGAAAGATACATATTTATTCCTATCCAACTGAATTATAGTCAAATTGATACAATGTAATACACAACGTCTGTGCATACCTGCTAGCGGTCGTCAGCCGATTACCGGTGCAGTATAAGCCTCTGTTATGCTACCCGGTAGTTCCTAAACCAAAACAACATTCGTTTTACTTTCTATTGTCAACGCCCCCAAACTCCGTTATATTTATTTAAAAGAAGGGGTGAGTGGGGCAGGGGGGCGGGGGGGGGGGGGGGTGAGAGGGAAAGGGGAGGAGGAGGGAAAAGTGATAGGCCACAGTACCTCTTGTTTAAACCACCAGCACGATCCAATTTCACTCGACCACTGCGGCGGCCATCTTACAAACAGTGATTTTAACTCTTCCTATCGCAGTGGAGGATTCTGGGACACGTAGGGTATTCTTTGTCAAACTATCGCATAGAGTTGCCCGCTCCTATTAGCTTATACCGCAACCACTCAATACATTTTACATATTTCGAACAGTCATTACCAGGCAGAGACATTTATTTGATAAAGATGGAATATACTGTTGTCTGTTAATATCTCGGCTGAATATAAATCCTTAGTATTCCACGTCTATATATCAATTGTGTAGAAAAATACCACCCAACATTATTTACATCGACATTTGAGGAGGCGTGTGTACATGACATTGTACTACAGCCTTGATATTTCTGACAAGTTGTTTAGCCCAGTCTGCGTGCTGTTAAATTTTAGGATTAGATAGGCTTCTTTTTGGAGCAGCACTCTATCTATGTCCGCAGGGCGCTTTGCTGGATTTTTTAGTGAATAAAATTGACCATTTAAAATCATTTTCTCCATGTGATTTCTCAACGAAATGTTCCACCACTGGAGCTGTCATAACTTTCTTTTTAATACGGGACCTGTGTTGAGTGATTCTCATGTTAATTTGCTGGTTGGTCTTTCCTATATAAATCTTCATACAGGGGCATATTATCACGTAAACCACATTTTTTGTCTTACAAGGCGAAAAGCCCAAAAGTTTCCATTTTGTGCCTAAGAGGTTGAACCCATTTCCTTCAATAGTATTGGAGCAAGCCACGCAGTTTCCACACTTGTGGTGGCCCTCCACTGGTTTCAAATTCCATTGTGATAGTAAATCACTTTTTGGTTTTGGTATTGAGACATCTGCGCGGACAATCTGTTGCCCTATACTTTGGTTCTTTTTAAAGGCAAAAATGGGTCTTGGAAAGGGGCATCCAAGGTCTTCAAGGAGGTGCCAATTTTTTCATATCACCTGCCGCATTCTATGTGTATCTGGTCCATAGGTAGTTACACATACCAGTCTATCCAGTTCTCATTTCTCTTGAACCTGAAGGAGGCATTCACACGGTGTAAATCGTGCCCTTGTGAATGAATGTTTTAAAAAATATATATTTTTATTATCTGCAATAATTATTCTGTCATTACAGCTTATGATTTCAGCATGGCTTACAATACAGCCTGATCCGTGCACATAATTCTGAGTGTACATAACATTGCAGTTTTTCTTTTTCAGAACATCCCTTATAATTCTTAAACCCCCCTCCCACAACTTCCCTTGCACTGATTCAACTCGTACGTGTGTTTCTCGTTGCACTGGGTCGTTGCCACACACTACAGTAATATCCTCTGTTCCTCCTTCCTCCGGCACTCTTGCCTTCAGTATTAACTTCCTCTAAGTTTGTCAACCACTGCACCCTTGAGTGTGCTTCCATTTCAATCATGTGAGGGGAGGGTTGGGGGAGGGGGGGAGAGGGAGACGGAAGGGGGAGCAGGGGGAGGAGAGGGGGTGCGAGGAAAAAGAAAGGAAAAAAAAAAGGGGGGGGGAGATGTCCCGGGCCTTACATTCGTTAAACATCATAACCAATGTATCAGCAATATTCGCCTATGCCAATATCGTGACATCACATGCTTCAAATTCTATGAGTATGGCTTGCCACTCCAGTGAAATGGGCGTTTTACGGAGGTCTCTACGCTCCTCTCTCTGCAGTTCAGTTCCTTCTGCTTTCCCCCAGTGCAGCACCTCCCTATGCCAGTCACCAGGGTCAGGCGGCCTTGTGGATTTCCACCTCATCGTTATCATTCTTTTAGCCAAGAGGAGGGCCATATCTACGAAACGAATGGTGGTGCTTTTCTTCTTTTCAGTGGGGCCCAGACCTGGCATACAGTATGTCAAGGAGGAGTAAGGCCTTGTGGGTGCGATCGCTGTCAACGCCTTGTGTATTGTCCCCCAGTAATAACCCAGTCTGGGGCAGTCCCACAACATGTGTAGGAGGCCAGCGTCCGCAGCCAGGCAACGAGGGCACGTGTCCGCCGCTTCCGGGAACATAATATGCAGTCGGTGGGGGGTGAGGTACGCCCTATGCATACTTATTAGCTGAATGAATTTAAATTTAGGGTTTCGTGACACCTTTTTGGGGAATTTCAATACCTTTTCCCATTCCTTATCTCTGAGTGTCCGTCCTATATCTTGTTCCCAGCGTTCTCGGGTGGGTTGTAGGGAGATCGCCCTTCCTGACCATATGCCATACGTCAACCATTACGTTAAGTGGCTGCCAGTCCCCATTAGATATTGCATGGTGAGTAGTGGGTTCGTAGGTGGCTCTGCACCGTCCCGTGCCCAAGTCGTGGTAATGTAGTGTGACACTTGTGCATGCATTAAAAACAATGCTTCAGGTGTCTGGTGCGTTCGTGCGAAGTCCATGTGTGACATGAGATTACCGTCCGCAAAAAAGTCACCTATCTGCAGAACCCCAGCGTCAGTGTCCCTTTCCCAAGGGGAAGGCCCAGCAAGGGTATTGTGGGTGCGTAAAAGGTCGTCGCACTTGCATATTTGACAGCTTTCTTCCAGCACCTGATTGCAAGACATAAGAGGTGTGGCGTCGGTCTGGGTAACCTTACATTCGGTAGCGGTAGGCGATGTATGATGCTGCAATCCCTATCGGTCGCGGACATGTCCAGCTCGTGGAGATTACGGCCCGCTAGCCAGTAGGCCAGCCATTGGAGTTGGCAGGCGTAGCTATATGCGGTCATGTCTGGGACCCCCATACCGCCTTGAGATGTTGGCCATTGTAACTTAGCGAGACTTATACGTCGTCTTCCCGATCCCCACACCAGTTCTGGCAGCAATGTGTTCAGTAATTTAAAGGTGCCCATTGGTACGAGGAGCGGGAGGTTCGTAAAGAAGTATATCATTCGGGGAAGTACCACCATCTTGGTAATTGCCACCCTTCCTGCTATTGACAATGGCAAGGTATTCCAAAACTGTACTTGTGTTTTAAGGGTTGCAAGCGCCCTACCCAGGTTGCCGTCTAGGAGGTCTTGCGTGTCACAGTATATTTGTATCCCTAAGTATTTAAATGTCGAGGGCGCCATCTGGAACCTCTGCGGGGGAACTGCAACTGGGTGGCATTTGAATTACCATCAAAGTAGTAGCCGTATGATTTAGTTTCATTTATGGCAAGGCCTGATATTGCTCGGAAAGTTTCAAAGATTTCAGGTATGGGAGCAAGGCAGCCTGTCATGTCCCCAACATATAATATTAAATCATCCGCATAGGCCGATACTATGTGTGGCACTGAATTGTGCAGTATCCCCCGTGGTGTGGTCAGGGTTCGAAGTTTGTGCAGTAAAGGTTCCAAGGCCAGTAGGAACAGCAGGGGTGACAATGGGCAGCCCTGCCGTGTGCCTCTAGCTATCGTAAACTGTCCTGATATACATTTATTAGTGCGGACACGTGCCGTCGGGTGCAGATACAAGAGATTCACCCATGCTAGATATGCAGGCGGTATGCCAAATCTTGTCAGGGCTGCAAACATATAGTCCCATCTCAGGGAATCAAATGCCTGCTTTAAGTCCCGAGAGATACATCCCTCTGTCCCACTCCTTGCATCCTCGTGGAGCATTATCTGGCTCAGCCTCCTTAGATTGAGCGCCGTGCTCCGACCGGGTACAAAGCCACACTGGTCTGCATGTACGAGCTCCGGGATATATTGGTTCAGTCTTACTGCTAATATCTTACTAAGAATTTTGTAGTCCGTATTAGGTAACGACAACGGTCTGTAACTCGCCAGCTGTAAACCGTCTCTACCAGGTTTTAAAAGGGAGACTATCAGTGCCTGCAGGGTCATGGGTGGTAGGGCACTGGACTCCATCGATTCTCGATATAGGAGATGCAGCTGTGGGGCCAGCAGGTCGATATATGCTACGTAGAACTCGGCCGGTAGGCCGTCAGTCCCGGGGGATTTATTCCTCGGCAACGCTTTAATTGCCTGTTTAATTTCAGCGGTCGTAATGGGTCGTGCTAGGTGTAAGTTGAGGGATGGGTAAGTCTGCCATAAAGGACTCGAAAGTCGAGTCTGTCATCGGCAGATGTGGTCCATACAGTTGCGTGTAGTAGTCCTTAAAGGTGGTGTTGATGTCTAATTGTGTCTCTATTGTGTTCTCAGCCTGATCATTGACCTCTACTATAGGGGCGCACATGGGTGCATTTCGCACCATTCGTGCTAGTAATGCTTTTGAATGAATGTTTAAGGAGTTTTTGGGGTACCCTCGATGTATCATCTCCTTACAGAAGGTTTTAGCATTTTCTTCGAAATCACTGACTTCCGTGCAATTTCTCCTAATTCTTAGGAGCTGCCCATATGGAATTTGCTTTTAAATTCCTTGGATGGGCACTTCAATGATGCAGAATGGTATTTTTGTCAGTGCCTTTCTTATACAAGGATCAATTCTTTATGCAGGTGAAGGGCACTGCCATGGGGTGTCCTTATGCCCCAGAAATGGCAGTGCTGTACATGGCCCAATATGAGAAAAGATTCGTAGAGACTAATTTGGAGATCATATCAATCAATGGTTACGCTTTATTGACGACATCTGGCTCCTGTGGCAGGGGAGCCAGGTGGAGTTACTAGCGTTCCATGAATGGCTTAATGCCAGACATGAGGATATAAAATATTCTATTGAGTACAGCAAAATGAAAATGACATTCTTGGATGTGGAGGTAACATGCGTTGAAGGGCAGCTGAAAACATCCTTGTATAAGAAAGGCACTGACAAAAATACCATTCTGCATCATAGAAGTGCCCATCCAAGGAATTTAAAAGCAAATCTTCCATATGGGCAGCTCCTAAGAATTAGGAGAAATTGCACGGAAGTCAGTGATTTCGAAGAACATGCTCAAACCTTCTGTAAGGAGATGATACCTAGAGGGTACCCCAAAAAACTCCTTAAACATTCATTCAAAAGGGCACGATTTACAACGCGTGAATGCCTCCTTCAGGTTAAAGAGAAACAAGAACTGGATAGATTGGTGTGTGTAACTACCTATGGACCAGATACACATAGAATGCGGCAGGTGATATTAAAACATTGGCACCTCCTTGAAGACCTTGGATGCCCCTTTCCAAGACCGATTTTGCCTTTAAAAAGAACCAAAGTATAGGGCAACAGATTGTCTGCGCAGATGTCTCAATCCCAAAACCAAAAAGTGATTTACTATCACAATGGAACTTGAAACCAGTGGAGGGCCACCACAAGTGTGGAAACTGCGTGGCTTGCCCCAATACTATTAAAGGAAATGAGTTCAACCACTTAAGCACAAAATGGAAACATTTGGGCTTTTCGACTTGTAAGACAAAAAAGGTGGTTTATGTGATAATATACCCCTGTATGAATATTTATATAGGAAAGACCAACCAGCAAATTAACATGAGAATCACTCAACACAGGGCCCGTTTTAAAAAGAAAGTTATGACAGCTCCAATGGTGGAACATTTCGTTGAGAAATCACATGGCGAAAATGATTTTAAATGGTAAATTTTATTCACTATAAATCCAGCAAAGCGCCCCGCAGACATAGATAGAGTGCTGCTCCAAAAAGAAGCCTATCTAATCCTGAAATTTAACAGCACGCAGACTGGGCTAAACAACTTGTCAGAAATATCAAGGCTGTAGTACACAGTAATGTACCCACGCCTTTCTCAAATGTCGATGTAAATAATGTTGGGTGGTATTTTTCTACACAATTGATATATAGACTTGGAATACTAAGGATTTGTTTTCAGCCAAGATATTAACAGACAACAGTATATTCTTTATCAAATAAATTTCTCTGTCTGGTAATGACTGTTCGGAATATGTAAAATTTATTGAGTTGTTGCGGTATAAGCTAATAGGAGCGGGCAACTCTATGCGATAGTTTGACAAAGAATACACTACGAGTCCCAGAATCCTCCACTGCGATGGGAAGATTTAAAATCACTGTTTGTAAGATGGCCGCCGCAGTGGTCGAGTGAAATTGGATCGTGCTGGTGGTTTAAACAAGAGGTACTGTGGCCTATCACTTTTCCCTCCTCCCGCTTTCCCTCGCCCCCCCGCCCCACTCACCCCTTCTTTTAAATAAATATAACGGAGTTTGGGGGCGTTGACAGTAGAAAGTAAAACGAATGTTGTTTCAGTTTAGGAACTACCGGGGAGCATAACAGAGGCTTATACTGCATCGGTAATCGGCTGACGACCGCGAGCAGGTATGCACACAGACGTTGTGTATTACATTGTATCCATTTGACTATAATTCAGTTGGATAGGAATACATATGTATCTTTCTTTCGCCAGCTTAATTGACATTGAATGCGGCGATAACAACCTAACGTAGAGGAGAAAAAGAAAACCCTCAGCCGCACGTGGCACTTAGAGTGGTACGTGACACGGTAGGGGAGATCTTTTCAGAAACTTTTGAAATTTTGAATAAAAAGCGTAGTGAGCCTAATACGATTGTCTATCTTGGTAGATTCTGACAAGATATAAAGAATGGTGTCGCTTTTGAAAATCAGCGACCTTGACCAGACAAATTAAGGTATGAACTAACAGGGATTGACCAACTTAAATAGAACACAAGCTAATAGCAAGCTTGACATATATTCATATCCTTCCTCCTTAGGGATCTAATATCACAATCGAATAGAGTGAACCTTGTTTTCCCAAAATAACGGATTGAGACACTGCGATAAGAGCCTACTACTAAGATTAAGAAGGCTCCTTCGCCCAAGTTACTCAGTTATATAAATAGAGCTTTATGCTTAAGTATTGTCATTTAAAGAGAGAGAAGAAGTTTAAAGTTTTAAACAAAACTTTATTGTTTTTTCTTACATCTCATACAGAAAGTGACAAAGGCCTGATGAGAATCCGGGAACTGTTTTGCCTGGTTTCGAAACGCGTCGGCACAACTAAGGAGCACATAACAACATTAAGAATTCAGCTTTAATGATAGTTCGAATTAATTTCTGCTATCACTGAAATTTGTCACCCTTTGGTGGTTCTGCTCCTTTCTTCCTGACTTTGTCTTCAATTTGGATATAGATTCATTCAGTTAAAATATAAAGATATAAGTACACATTTTTGTTTGTATAAAGTTTTGTATCTACGATGTGGAGTATGTCACAGTAAATAGGTGGAATGTAAATAAGTGTTTGTAAATAACGTTGTATATTGTTTTAAATATTGTATTGATTGTATGTTTTTTCCATTTCACACGCAAATGCGATAAAGAGAGATATATATAAAAAAAACTTGAAATCAAAAGGTATAAATAAAATACCAGTGCAAACCAAAAGAATTTGTGTTTGACCTGAAAGCTGACAATTTGAAATTATAAATGGTATAGGCATTTTTTGTGTTTACTGATATATAAAGGGCCCTGCCTATTCTATGTTCCTGGGGGCCTAACTCCTTAGCTTTTCAAATTTGGTCCACTCTGGCATTCAAGGGACCTGTGAGGGGTTAAACCATCAGAGCTATGTCCTGCTGTTACAGCAATTTACCGAGACAAACCCAATCGCCCTGTTTTTTGCAGTACCACATAGCGTTGGTGGTGTCTGTAAACACTTGTGCCTGCCTTCCCTTGATGGAGGGTCGAAAGGCTTACAATGCGAGTCTGATTGCTCAGAGCTCCAGCATGTTTATGTGGAATTCGGATTCCGCCGCAGACCAGAGTCCTCTGATCTTCACCTCTCCCAGATGGCCACCTCATCCCAGGAATGACGCATTCATCACTATTGTTGGGGAAGGGACAGAGTTTGGCCTCTGATCCAATAGAGGTTTGTTAGCCACCACTGCAGGTCTTTTGCAGTTCCCACCGAGATCTGGACAATGTCGGAGAGATTCTCCTGGTGGAGCCCTCACTGGAACTTCAGGTCCCACTGTAAACCGGCATATACCATCTGGCATGAGTCACTAACAGGATGCAGGAGGCCACAAGGCCCTGCAGCCTCAGAGTCATTCTCACTGAAAATCAAGATAGTGGCTGAAACATCGGTTTCATAGCCTGAATATAATGGACTCGCTGCTTAGGATGATAAGCCCAAAACGTCACCGTATCAAGAACAGCTCTGATGTAAGGGAGCGTCTGAGAGGGACTCACGTGTGACTTTGGCATATTGATAGTGAACCCCAGCAAATGCAGAAGGTTCAATGTAGTCTGGAGGTTGGAGACAACATCGTGTGGCTGGCCTGCCTTTAGCAGCCAGTAGTCAAGATAGGGGAAGACTGGCAACCCTGATCTGCGCATATGAGTTGCGACCACCGCCATCATCTTGGTGAACACCCAAACGGTGCTGGTAATGTCAAAAGGGAGCACGATGAATTGACAGTGCTTGTGATGTACCGTAAACCACAGATAATACTGATGGGCAGGCAAGACAGAGATATGGAAATAGGCGTCCTGCAAGTTCAATGCTGCCATCCAGGCTCCAGACCTGAGCCAATGTGAGTATTTTGAACTTCTGCTTGAGGAAGGGGTTTAGGGTTCTCAGATCTAAGATAGGTCGAAACCCTTTGTTCTTTTTTGGGAATCAGAAAGTAGCAGGAATAGCAACCACTGCCTACTTCAGACACAGGAACCCTCCCTATGGCTCCCTTCGCCAACAGAGCTGTGACTTCCTCGTGGAGCAAGGACAAATGATCCTCCATCAGTCGATAATGGGACGGAAGCAAAGGGGGAGACAAGGATTTAAATGCAACGGAGTAAGCTTTCTGTATAATCTGTAAAACCCAACTATTTGATGTTATAGGCTTCCAGTGGTTTAGATGATGGCTAATTCTGACACCAACTGGATGCCCATGATCTTGTAGGGCAAGATTAGGAGGGCTTAGAGGTTGCGGCTGTAGGGGAATTGGTGGTTGTGGCAGACCTCTGGCTACCTGACCCACAGGGTCGGTATGAAACGCGTCCTCGACCCCGCACAGTCTGGGAAGCTTGCATGGGGCGGTGCCTGAAATAGGGTTGGCGTGGCTGAAAGCCACTTCCGTAACCACAAAAGGGGTGTTAGGCAGGTTGGTGATGACGTGGGGCAGCTAAGAGGCCCAAGGACTTGGCTGTAGCCGGCAAGTCTTTAAAGTGCTCCAGCACCGAGTCTTTCTCTGAACAGACTGTTACCATCGAAGGGCATGTCTTTGAGGGAAGCTTGGACATCCCCTAAATGAAGCCTGATGTTCTCAGCCAGGCGTGGTATCTAAGAGTGACCATCGATGAAACCGCTCTGCCTAGTGAGTCGGTCGTGTCCAAACCACACCTAATAGTGAACTTTTCTGCATCTCACCGACCTTGAACGCCTGGGAAAGAACAACCTAAGCTTCCTCTGGGACCTGTGGCATCACTTGCACAAATGTGTCCCACAGAGAGTAGGAGTAGCTACCCAATAACGATGCAGTGTTTACCAACAGCAATGCAAAGCTTGCGGAAGAAAACATCTTCTTCGGCAAGCTAATCAGCCTCTTAGATTCCCAGTCTGGGGGTGCAGCAAGGACCGTGCCATGGGATGTAGAGGCTTGACCCACCAAGCTCTCAAGGGTGTGGTGTTGGGTGTGGAACTTTGGTCCCCAAGTGCCAGGCAATAGTGGTGGTAAGTTGCCCTGTTCACAGGCTGTGCTGGGCTTGAACCAGGTTCACAGTAGGACATCTGTCAGTGTTTCATTAAAAGGGAGCAAGGGTTCAAAAGAGGAAGCTCCCGCTTGTAGACCGTCCATCCAGATGTGAGTCTTGACTACCACTGAAGGCAATTCAAGATCCCAGGGCCTCAGCTACCCTCTTCACCGCCATGAAATATGATGAGCCCTCCTCGATAGCCACGGTAAGAGGAGAAAACATACTGGTATCTGGTGATGAGTCCAGACCACTTGCATCACTGAGTTCCTCACACCAATCCATACCTTCCTGGACTTCTAATTGGTATTCTAAAGGGTCCAGAGACCCCTCCCATTCTTCTCTGAAGCCTAGTTTTCTGGACTAGGGCTCAGGCATGGACCTAGGACATATGGGTCCTGTCGGCGTCAGAATTGGCGTTGATCAATGCTGTCCCAGCTCTATGTTGGATTCATGGATGTAAATGGGGCTAGCGCTGGCGGCGCCAGAAGCATTGGCATTGGGGCGGGGAGGTTGGTGTGGCACGACTGACGCTGGTCTGGATCCGGGATCGAATCCATGGGGGCCCATCAGAGCTGAAGGTTCAGTCCACTCAAATACGCGGCAAATAGCCCCCTAAAATTCCTTTACCTGAACGGGGGTCACTCTAGCTCCCGGAAAAGCTAGGAGGATCAAAGTCGGCCCTGGCAACGATTCTGAAGAACCGTGACTTAAACACCAATGTTTCTTTGTCATATCAACTGGCGGACGAGGAAAAGTCAAAGCACACTTTAACTTCTTATGCTTCATGTGCCTCTTCCCCAAATGTCCTGATGACTTGGAGTGGGAGCAAGAGGACTTGGAGCTCCTGGAGCAGTTCTGTGACCTCCATCTCGATTGGAACCAAGATGTCCGAGGTGTCGCCTGCCGGGCCCCTAGCAGCTTTAGGGACTGCTCCCTCAAAGCCTTCGTTGCAATTACCCGCCAGTCTAAGCACAACGTAGAGTTGTGATTGCGCTCGAGACTCCACAGACATATGAGGTGTGGGTCCCTACCCGACAAGGCGCAAGGACAGGCGACAGCCACATGGCCTAAACCCTGTCTTCCTTGAAGACATCCGTCAACATACCAGGAGGAAGAATTCCTCATAAAAGAATTCAAAAAGTGACAGAGGGCTAGCTCTTTCTCCAGATCAGCGCTAACTGGCACGGAAGGAAAAGAACTGATGTCAGCGTGCTGAGGTGGCGCCTATATAGATGACATGGATGTCACTTCCAGTGCAGACTATGCCACATGGGGCTGATCGACACCACCTACAGGCAAGCAGGGGTACTGTTTGCGCAAAAATCTATCGGATCCAGTCTGACACCTGGCAAATTCAAAGGTAAGGTATCTGCAGCTAGATGTCACTATCATATTGGGGCAGTTTACAAACTTGTCACACATTGTTGTGCTGTGCGAGAGAGACGGACATGCACCACTGCGGCTAGGTGTCTGCGTGATGACTAGCATTGGTAGTAGACATCGCACTTCCAGAGCAAAATACTAAGGCAGACACACTTTTCCTACTTTATATGCGTGCTGTGCAGCACACATACAAATTCAGAGAAGTTTGGAGGAATTGAAACATTTCTCTTTTTAACACCAAATTAAAGAAGCATTGTTATTTTTACTACAAATGTTAGCAGCTTGGCTTTGTTTAAAAAGACATGGGTGGTTGTTTGGGAACACCAATGTACCACTCAAGAAATACTTCCCTAATGCAAAGCAGCGCAAACCTAGCACACAACGTTAGTGAATAAGTCCCATTAAGTATAAACTACACTTGGTAGTGCATTTTACTGATAGAACTGTATTTTATATATTAACGCACACATGTAGTGTCAAGAGACTGCAAGATAATATAATGTTATTACTACATGCTGTTGCAGAATAATTAACATTTAAAATGTAGTCTGTGCCACTGGGCACTGCAATATTTATACAAGGATGTGATACAGAAACATGCATTTGTGATACTGACAGTGTGCACATGTGCGCAGTACTAGTATACTGGAAAATTGTGTTGAATGATACATAGTCAGGTGCAGAGTGTGTGCAGGTCTGAAGTGTAACATTAGTATTGAATGTGGCTACAGAACAATGAACATGTACAATAGAGTGCATCGGTGCATTGTACTATCAAAATTACTTACTTTTACACCATTACGATTCATGTATGCAGGATGTGCAGGCCTGGTGACTGTATTGTTGCTAATGCATATTCATGAATGGAGTCACAAAAGAATGGATATGAATAGTGCAAAATATGCGTCTGGGCATTGTTTGTGGATCTCAGAAAAAAACAAGTTACTTGTAATCTTATTTCTCTATCATGAGTACTTCATTAACTTATTAAACAGTATCTTTCAAGAATGCATCACTGTTCCTTTAAGGAGAGGCCTTCTCACTGCCTCGTAGCACTTCCTGATGAAGGACACTATCCATTTGCAACGTTAAAATATTTATTTTGAAATATTTATTTTTTAGATCATTTTTTCTTTGTGATAAGGATTTCAGGGAGCTATCCCACGTTTAATAAAGCTCTCATGATAGAGATGAAAACAAGTTACTTACCTGTAACTTTGGTTCCCCAGTATTGGTAACTTTCATAGATTCCCATGCTTTGTATCATTCCCCGTTGTCGGAATGGGAGCCTCGGTAAATAAAAACATATCATAACCATAGGTACAAAAGAGAAAATCAGGCCTAGGCCTCATCTCATTTTGTAGCATATCAACCTCTTTGTGTAAAAGAGCCAAAACTTTCTGCAACAACCAATCAGAACAGCCTCACCCCATAGAGCCTTCCTGAGAGAGTCTCAGAGCCTCAGATTTTCGTAGCCGTTGTGCAAACAGCCACTACCTCTGTAAAAGGCAGAGCTTTCCCAGGGGAGGAGGGTGGGCGCATGGGAATCGATGAAAGTTACCAATACTGGGGATCCAAAGTTACAGGTAAGTTACTTGTTTTCTTACCCCAGTATTGGAACTTTCATAGATTCCCATGCTTTGTATCAGAGTAGCTAGCAGTAAGGCATAAAAGCCGTTTTGTTACATGAATCTCATGACATGACAATAGAGCTATGCTCCTAGGAAAACAAATCATAAAATGTTACCATAAAAAGAACATAATAGCTGATACAAAATGTGATATACAGGAAGGAGGGATTATTGAAACAGATTCCTGAGGACTGCTTGACCAACAGCAGCGTCATCCTTCACTGTAGACTCTAGGCAGTAGTGTCTTGTGAAGGTATGTGGACTGCTCCAAGTTGCTGCCCTGCAGATGTCCTTGATAGGGACTCCAGAAAATAGAGCCACCGAAGATGCCACTGATCTTGTTGAATGGGCTCAGACTTTCTTTTCAAGTGGTTTGCCTGCTCCTTGATGGCAGAACTGAATAGCACTGGAGATCCAGCGGGAAATGCTGGCCTTGGTTAGCGGAAATCCCTTCCGCGGAGCGCTGTAAGACACGAACAGTTGTGAGGATTTCCTAAAAGATTTTGTGCGCTCCAAATAGAACTTTAAACACCGTTGAACGTCCAACGAATGCAAGGATCTCTCTGCTGGATAAGTAGGTCACGGAAAGAATGACTTTAAAATGTATGGTTCATTCAGATAGAATTCAGACGGCACCTTTGGGATGAACCTTGGATTTGTTCGACGGATCATGACATCCCGCTTGCACTGAAGGAAAGGGTCCACTATAGACAGCGCCTGAAGCTCACTAACCCTCCTGGCAGATGTCAATGCTAACAGAAGAGCTAGTTTCCAAGATAGGAATTTAAGGTCCATTTTGTGGATGGGTTCAAACAGAGCTTTCATTAGCTGAGCTAACACCAAATTAAGCTGCCAAATGGGCGGCGGAGGGCGAACTGGAGGATGCATCCGAAACAGGCCTTTTAAGAACTGCTTGACAATCCTAGCGGACCAAAGAGAAGGACCTGAAGATGTCCGCCTGAATCTGGAGATGGCCGCCAGATGAACTTTCACAGAAGAATGAGCCAATCCAGATTTAGCCAGCAACAGGAAGTATGGTAACACCTGATGTGGAGCTGAAGTATAAGGGTGAAGATGTTGTGTTCAACACCATATGCAGAATCTTTTCCATTTTGCTTTATACGTCCTGTTCGTACTTGGAGCTTGAGCCTGAGACAAGACGTCCCTACACTCCTTGGGGAGGTTCAGATCTCGGAACTCCCTGTATTCAGGAGCCACGCCGCCAAGTGAAGCGAGCTCGGGTCCGGATGGAGTACTTGACCCTGAGACCTCGACAACAGGGAAGGAATCTGCCGCAGGCGAATGGGATGATCCTGAGAGAGCAAGAGGAGCTCCGTGTACCAAAACTGCCGGGGCCACGCTGGTGCAATCAAGATCATTCTGCACTGTTCCGCCTTGATCTTCCTGATTAACCTCGGGATTAAAGGTATCGGAGGAAAAGCGTAAAAGAATGCGCCGTACCAGGCAATCGAAAGCGCGTTCCCCAAGGACACCGGATGGTGATCCCTGCTTGCATAGAACCGGCATTTGGTGTTCTCCGGAGTCGCAAACAGAACTATGCTCGGGGTCCCCCAGATTGAAAACACCTCCTCCAGAATGGTTTGGTCTAACTCCCATTCGTGGTTGATCGAATTCTGACGACTTAGCGCATCCGCTTTTACATTGAGCGAACCTGCAAGGTGTTCTGCAGTCAGAGCAATCTTGTGAAGAATCGCCCAATCCCAAATCAGTTGAGCTTCTTTGGATAGAGTCTGAGATCTTGTCCCCCCCTGCTTGTTGATATAGTGCATGGCCGTCGTGTTGTCCATCCGGACCAGCACTGAATGATTCCGAATCCGTGGCAGAAAAGACTGCAAGGCTAATTGGATGGCCATGAGCTCCAACAGGTTGATGTGGCACTGGCGCTGACCAGGATCCCAATGCCCACTGACTTGGAGGTCCTGGAGCACCGCTCCCCAGCCTTCCAATGAGGAGTCCGTGGTGAGAACCATGGGGGTCGGAGGAAGCATGAAAGTCAAACCCTCCGCGATGTTGCTTCTCACTAACCACCATTCGCATGCCTCTTTTATCTTTGGTGTCACAGTAATTTTGTCGTCGAAAGAGCCCTCTGCTTGGTACCATTGTTTGTCGAGCTGTTCTTGCAGGCCGCATCTGCAGCCTGCAATGCGGAATTAATGGTATGCAGGATGAAATCGATCCGAGCAGGGACTTGTAGAGCCGAACTGTTATGGATTTCTTTTTTAGCAAGAGGCGAGCTGAACGCATCAATTTGTTTTGACGTTCGTCTGTTGGATACGCCTTGCAGAGTGTTGTGTCCAAAATTGCCCCTAGAAACCTTGTGGACCTTGACGGTTGAAGAACTGACTTGTTCTTGTTGAGCTGAAGGCCCAGGTGATCGAACAATTGAATGCATGTTGCAATGGCCTTGGAAGTTTCCTGGAAAGATGGAGCTTTGACTAACCAGTCGTCCAGGTAGGGAAAACCTCCAGAGATTGCTTCCTGAGGAAAGCTGCTACTGGAGCCAATACCTTGGTGAATATCCTCGGAGCAGACCGGAGACCAAAAGGAAGTACTTTGAATTGGAAATGGCTCTTGCCTACTGTGAATCGCAAGTATTGCCTGTGAGCTGGGTGGATCGGCACGTGGAAATAAGCATCCTCTAAATCCAGAGTTGCCATATAGTCCCCTGGATCTAGCAGGCGAAGAATATCCTGGAGAGTGACCATCCTGAAAGACAGTTTGATGAGATAAGTGTTGAGCTCTCGTTGATCTAATATGGGGCGCCATGTTTCGGTCGTCTTGCAAACCAGGAAGAACCTAGAATAAAACCCTCTCCCTCTCTGCGAGAGAGGTACACGCTCTATCGCCCCCTTGATAAAAAGCTGGTGGGCTTCGAGACGTAGCAATTTCAGATGTTTCGTTTGACTGGAGCCTGGAGCTCTGGTTGGAGGTAGATTTTGAAACTCCAACGCATGGCCACACTGAACAATATTCAAGACCCACTGGTCCGATGTTATAATTCTCCAGCTGTCTAGACAATGTGAAATCCGGCCCCACCACTGTTGTTATCGGTGGGGCAGGAACAGTAGTAAGAGCCGCGAGGTCACTATTGCCTCTTGGAATTGTCTCTTCCTTGACGAGTGTGACGTCCTCTCTGCTGTTGACGAGAGAAAGACGCCGACTGGCCCTGGCGTTGATTGGAATACTGTTGTTTGTATGATTGGGAGGATTGTGATGAATATCTCTGCTGGTTGCCACCTCTATAAGAGGAGAAACCTCTGCCCCTCGCACCTCTAAATGGAACCTTACGATAATTCAACGATCCTAAGGATTTTGCTGTGTCCGTATCCTTCTTAATGCTTTGAAGGGCGTCATCCACATGCTTTCCGAAAAGCATTTCCCCATCGAATGGCAAGTCCAAGATCTTGTTCTGGATTTCCTGGGGAAACCAGGACGCCCGCAACCAGCCCTGACATCGTAGCACAGCTGATGCAGCCAGAGCACGAAAAGCCGTAGACGCTATGTCCATAGCACAATCTATCACCTCTGACGAGGATCTTTCTCCTTCCATGAACACCTTCCTGGCTTCCTCCTTTGTTGATTCTGGAAGCTGTTCCACAAACGGTGATAGATCGCACCACATCTGGCGATCATACCTGCCCAGGATGGCCAGAGCATTGGCAGTCCGAACCAGGATGCTGGCCATAGAGGAGAATCTCTTCCCTACATTGTCCAAGCGCCTTCCTTCCTTGTCCGGAGGCGTAGTAAGAGGCGTAGAAGGATTTTTCAATTTGCTTTGTTCCGCTTGAGATATGACAGAATCCGGTTTAGGTTGTCCCAGAAGACATGCTGGACTGTCTTCCGGCGCCTTATATTTCTTCTCCAGCCGGGGAAGAACAGGAATGACTGTCGCTGGATTTTGCTTTATTTTAACCCCATGTTCTATTATAGGTATAGAACGGACTGACCTCTTGTATGGTTCTTTAAAGTCATAGAGGAAGCAGTCTGTCTGCACCGTCGTGATTGGCAGACCAAATCTTTTAGATGCCCTCTCCATGAGGTTATGGAAACCCCCAATGTCAGCAGGTGGGGAGGTAGCCGAATCCTGCCCTACCACATCCGTATCTTGAGGACCACTATCATCATAATCCATATCAGGATAATTCGTAGGATCTTCCTGAACATCTTCATCAGAAGAAACAGTATCCGCAACGTCTTGGGTTTCCTGTCTGGGTTCCGGTTCCACCATCCGTGGAGTCACCGTTGTCACAATAATTGCAGGTGCAAGAGGTCTAACAGAAGAAGGAGGCCGCTCCTGCTGTATTGTAGGTTGAGATGGAAACCTATTTCTATAATCTTGCAACATCAATTGCAAATCCGATACTAGAGAGGATGGCATGGCCACCATGTCCTGTCCGAAGGTTTGAGGAGGTCTACCTTGCTGGACATATTGGTGTTCGTAATATTCTTCAGTGTCTGTATCCTGACACTTCACATTTAAGTCCGAGGGACTGTAGGCATTATCATCCTCCTCGTCATCAGACTCCTCATCCAACAGCATAGTAGGAGGCAAAGGTGTTACTCGCCTAGGAGAAGTCATCTCCGGCGTTATTTACTGCTGTCTCATTGAAATGTGGATTTTTTTAATCGTCGACGACCTCGTCGACGGGGTCGTCGTCGACGGAATCGTCGGTGTAATTGTCGTCGATGGAATCGGCGACGGAACCGTCGACGGAGGGATGGATCTCGTCGACGGAGTTTTCATCGTCGACGGTGGATTGATCGTCGACGGCATCGTCGACGAATTCGTCGTCATCAGCATTGCAGCAGACGCCGTCGACGTCATAGTCCTCGTCGTCGAAGCAGCCGTCGACACCACTCTCGTCGTCATCATCGTCGACGTTGAGATGACAGCCAACGTCGACAAGCAGGAAGGCACCTTAAACATCGGCGAAGTCATCATCGTCGACGTAGCCACCGTCGACGGTCCCGTCAACGGAGCCACCTGAGAAGACAGGCTTTTCTGAGAAGTCGTCGTCGACGTACCTGCTGATTTCGTCGTCGATGGACGCTGCTTCTTGTCAGGCTTTCCATCCTGGGAGACAACAGCCAGTGTCTTGCTCTCCTTCGCCTTCTGGGATGGTTGAGAAGGAACAGAAGTATCCTTTTTCACCTTCTTGGCTGTGTCCACCTCAGCAGCCTGTCCCAGCCTCTCTTTTTCACCTCGGTGAGGATATTTAATGGGACTAGCCCTCTCAGACCTATCAGAGATCTTGGACAGGGCCCCCAGAAGAAGTAGAGGGAGGAGACCTACCCCTCTTTCTGGATTTTCTGGAGGATGCAGCCGATGAAGAGTCCTCCTCATCCGAAGAAAGCACCTCCTTCCGTGACTTCATTTTCTGTAGCCAAGTCAACAATCGGCCCTCCCTGTCTCTCAATGTTTTTGTAGAAAAAGTTCTACTGATCTTGCAATCAGTGGCCTTGTGGTCTGGATACAGGCAATAGATACAGTCATCATGCTTGTCCTCCACAAAAAGTCTCTTTTTGGCACAGGTAGCACAGGCCTTGAACAAAGCCTTCTTCTCCTTGTCAGACATTGTAGTTTGAAGTAAAATTGTAGAAGAATCAAGTAGTAAAGAAAGAAACTGAGCAGAGCTCAGTGGAGACTCCCTAGCACAACGTGCGGTAGAAAAGAACAAGTTACTTACCTTCGGTAACGCTTTTTCTGGTAGATACTATATCTGCCTGTGGATTCCTCACCTTGTGATTCCTCACCTTGTGAATACCCCCTTGCGTCAGCAACATTCGGAAATTCTTTTTTCGTAGCCTCGCGCCGACGTGGACTCCTGACGTCATAGAGTCACGACCTCGCTCGCGACTCCGCTGACGTCACCGACGCCTATAATAGGCCCACGCCGGCGTGATGACATCAGTTCCGCCCTTTTTTCCATGCCATCGAGGCACACGGACGGACCAATGACAGTAGAAATATACAAGTATACACAGTACACAGTACTCAAGGCAAAACACACAGTGTTAAGCAAAAGCAGGAAAGCAACTGAAACATTTCCTTGACAACAAAATATATATATACTACATTACAGTAACTCTGGCATAGAAGAGTGGACAACGGGGAGGCGGGTGGGTCAGTGAGGAATCCACAGGCAGATATAGTATCTACCAGAAAAAGCGTTACCGAAGGTAAGTAACTTGTTCTTCTGATAGATACATCTGCCGTGTGGATTCCTCACCTTGTGAATAGAGTCCCACAGCAGTCCCCACTCCCGGAGGAGGGTTTCCACTCTTCTAAACCAGGAAATCCTGAAGGACAGAGCGAGCAAAGTGGCCGTCCCTCCTCACTTCGGAATCCAAGCAGTAATGCTTCGCGAAAGTGTGGAGGGAAGACCAAGTTGCCGCCCTACAAATATCCTCAACAGGCACACCTCTAGCCAATGCTGAGGTTGAAGACTTAGCTCTAGTTAAATGAGCCCTTATACCCTCTGGTGGTTCCTTACCGGCCAAAGAGTAGCAGATCTTTATGCAGAGGACGATCCATCTCGATAAAGTTCTTTTATGGACCGCCCTTCCTTTCTTGCAGCCAGCAAGTCCAACGAAGAGCTGGTCTTCCAAACGAAAGTCCTTGGATCTGTCCAAGTAAAAGGACACCGCCCTCTTAGGGTCCAGACGGTGCAGTCTCTCTTCCTCCTTGGAAGGGTGAGGGGGAGGATAGAAGGTAGGAAGGGTAATGGACTGTCCTAGATGGAAGGGAGTTACCACCTTAGGCAGAAAAGCAGCCCTGGTCCTAAGAACCATTCTATCAGCATGAATGGTCAGGAATGGGGGCTTGGAACTAAGAGCTTGAAGCTCACTAACCCTCCTTGCCGAGGTTATTGCAACCAGGAAGACTGTCTTAAGGGTAAGAAGCCTCATGGGACATTTGTGGAGAGGCTCAAAGGGAGCACCCATCAAAAAGGTCAATACAAGATTCAAATCCCACTGAGGCACAATGAAAGGTGAAGGAGGGAACATATTAGTAAGACCCTTCAAAAACCTTAAGACCACAGGAGACTTAAAAAGAGAGGGCTGGTCAGGCAAGCAGAGAAAAGCCGACAGCGCCGACAGGTAACCCTTTATCGTGGCAACCGCCAGACCCTGCCGTGCCAAAGAAAGAGCAAATTGGAGAACATTAGACAAATGGGCCCTCAAAGGATCAACAGACCTTTCCCCACACCACGTGACAAATTTCGACCATCTATAAGAATAGATGGACTTAGTGGAGTCACGCCTGGCTGACAAGATGACATCCACAACGTCAGGCGGGAGGGAAAAGGAATTCAGGTTGCCCCGTTCAATCTCCAGGCATGAAGGTGCAATGTCTGGAGGTGGGGGTGTAGAACCTGCCCCTCCATCAGAGAGAGGAGGTCTGCCCTGAGAGGGAGACGGAGCGGCGGGTGAGAGGAGAGGTGGAGTAGATCTGTATACCACACCCTTCTTGGCCAATCCGGAGCGACCAATATGACTTGGGCCCGGTCTTGGCGAATCTTCCTCAGAACCCGAGGAATCAAGGGTATGGGGGGAAACGCGTAAAGGAGTTGACCTCTCCAACTCAACTGAAACGCGTCCCCCAAGGCTCCTTGCATCGGATACTGGAGACTGCAGAACGACAGGCAGTGCGCATTCTCGCGAGTGGCGAACAGGTCCACCCGAGGAGTCCCCCACATTTGAAAGATGTCGTGAACCACCTCCGGGTGAAGCCTCCACTCGTGGTCGGCAGAAAACTGCCGACTGAGACTGTCTGCACGAACGTTCAGAACCCCGGCCAGATGATTTGCCATCAGACAAATCTGATGGTCCTGAACCCAGGACCAGAGACGCAGAGCCTCTCTGCAGAGACACTGCGACCCTACTCCTCCCTGCTTGTTGATGTACCACATCGCAGTCGTGTTGTCCGTCAGGACTTGAACAGACTGACCGCGAAGGGAAGGGAGGAAGGCCTTGAGCGCCAAACGTATCGCCCGCAATTCTAGAAGGTTGATGTGAAGCAACCTTTCCTCTGGAGACCAAAGTCCTTTGACCTCCAGATCCCCCAGATGAGCACCCCACCCGAGAGTGGATGCATCCGTTATCACCGTGGCCACCGATGGGGGAAGTTGAAAAGGCTTTCCTTGGGACAGATTGCCTTCCACGCCCCACCAAGACAGATCCGCTGCAGCTTCTCTGGAGATCCTCACTGACTCCCTGAGATCTCCGCTGTGCTGATACCACTGCTTGCGGAGGCACCACTGGAGCGCCCTCATGTGCCAGCGTGCATGATTGACCAACAGAATGCATGAAGCCATCAGACCGAGCAGGCGAAGGACCTTCAGGACTGGAACGACCGCTCCATTGTAAAACAAAGGAATCATCTCCCGTATGTCGCGAATCCTTTGAGGGGGAGGGAATGCACGACATACGGTTGTGTCCAGTACCGCACCTATGAACAGGTTGCGCTGGGAGGGCACCAGGAGAGACTTGGGTACATTTATTGAAAAACCCAACCTGTACAACAACTGAGTTGTCTCTCGCAAATGATGGAGCACTCTCTCTGACGACTCCGCTTTGATCAGCCAGTCGTCCAAATAAGGGAATACTGGAATCCCTGATCTCCTGAGATGCGCCGCCACCACTGCCATCACCTTGGTGAAGACTCGAGGCGCAGTAGTAAGTCCAAACGGAAGGACCGCAAACTGGTAGTGCTGCGATCCCACCGTAAAACGGAGATACCTCCTGTGCGACTTCATGATTGGGATGTGAAAGTAAGCATCCTGCAAGTCGAGCGACACCATCCAGTCTTCTTCTTGCAGCGCTTGAAGAACCTGAGCAAGGGTGAGCATCTTGAATTTCTCCTGCTTCAGATAGAGATTCAAGATCCTGAGATCCAGGATTGGACGAAGCCTGCCATCCTTCTTCGGAATCAGGAAATACCGGGAGTAGCATCCCTGACCCCTTTCCTGCTCTGGGACCACCTCTATCGCACCCTTTCTTATCAGAGTCAACACTTCCTCTTGCAGAAGAGACAGATGCGCCTCGGAGCAATACCCTTGGCAAGGAGGGAAATTGGGAGGGAATTCCCGAAAGGGAAGGGCATACCCATTTTCTACAAGATTGAGAACCCAAAGATCTGACGTAACCGATTCCCAATCCTGTAGAAAATGGGTAAGCCGACCCCCAACCGGACCCACATGATCCTGAATGTCGGATCTAGGGCTGCTTCTCAGGGGCAGGGGGGTTGGAGGAAGTGGAGGAGGAAGAGGCCTGACGTCCACGAGGACGCACTCTTTGCTTTCCCCTGTATGACCTGTACAAGGAGTTTTGCTGCTGCTGTTGTTGCTGCTGCTGCTGCTGGCCTTGCCGGAAATTACGAAAGGCAGGGCGGCCAAAACCTCTGAATCTTCTGCCAGTTGAAGAACCTCTCACTTGAAGACCCAAGGATTTAGCAGTCGCCTTGCAATCTTTAAACCTCTCAAGGGCCGCATCAGCCTTCTTCCCAAAAAGGCCTGAACCATCGAAAGGAAGATCTAATAATGTCGCCTGAACATCAGCCGAAAAGTCAGAAGATTTCAACCAGGCAGACCTCCTAGTAGCGACAGCAGTGCCCATAATGCGCGCCACAGAGTCTACAGTATCCAAACCGCTCTGAATGACCTGGCGAGCCGCTGCCTGAGCGTCAGAGATGACTTCCTCAAAATCCTTCCTGCTGTCATCAGGAATTTTTGGAACAAGAACATGCAAAGAGTCCATCAGAGCGTGTAAATATCTCCCCATCAAGCAAGTGGCATTTGATGACTTCAATGCCATACTGGCAGAGGAGAAGGACTTCTTTGCCACCTGATCCTGCTTCTTTGCCTCCTTCTCAAAAGGAACCTGAGGGAAAGCACTAACGTTCTTCTTGGAGCATGCAGCCTGAATGACCAAACTCTCCGGTGAAAGGTGAGAGGTTAAAAAGGCAGGATCATCAGGGGCAACCCTGTATCTTCTGGCTACACTTTTAGAGACAGCTGGAGCCGACAAAGGTTTTTTCCACACCTCTAGAATGGGCTCTGTCAGAGCATCATTGAAAGGAAGAAGAGGTTCCACCACTGAACTCGGAGAATGGAGTACTTCAGTCAGAATATTAGATTTGAATTCTGCTGTAGGCAAAGTCAACTTAAGGAGACTGGCAGCCTTTCTCATAATCAAATGAGTGGTTGAATGTCCTTAGAAGGAGTGCTAGAACCTGATGGTAACTCCCACTCTGGAGAGAAATCAAGGCTTCCTGCTTCTGCCAAATCCTCAAAAGTATCTTCATCCAATTCACCCTCTTCAAGGTCAGATTGTGAATCCAAAAACCTCCTTTCTTCTAGAAGGCGCTGAGCCTCTCTTCTGGATCTCATCTTGACCCGTTTTGCCCTCGGATCCACCATCGGCTCCGACGGATTCGGAATCGACGTCGGGATCGAATCCGCAGGTTCAGAGGGATGTGTTCTAGGTCGACCCGGAGCAGGCGAAGCCGGAACCGGCGTCGGCGGCTTCGGTGGAGCCGGAAAATGCCACGGCGGCGTCGGAGCCGGCATGTAAGGCATAAACGGAGCCGGAGGGTAGGAGTGAGGGACTCCTAAGCTAAAAGCCAAAGGACCCATGGGACCCGAAGGTGCACCAGAGGGGTACCACGACCTCGAAAAGACTCCATACATCGCGTTGAGAAACGCAGAAGGGTCCTGGCCTGGGGCAGGAAATGGTGGATGAAAACCTTCAGGCCTGTCCCGAGGAGCGTTCGGATTCGGCTCACCTAATGGCTCGGAACCCTCATCCTCATGATGCTCCTCCTCATCTCGGGCCGGGGACGGCGCCGGAGATGGACTCGGAGCCGGATTCGGAGTCGGAGACGGAGCCGGAGACGGCGCCCGTGACTCAGAAGGGGAAGCCTCACCTTCAGGTTCTGGATCCGAAACCTCAATGGTCACTACCTTCGAACGAACCTTCGGTGACCTCGACCTCGATCCCGACTCCTTACCAGAACGACGTCGGGACTCATGTCTCCTCTTCTTATGTTTCCTCTTTTTTGAAACATGATCCGAAGCCGACTTCGAAGTCGACCTTCCTCGAGATCTAGACCTGGACCTCGATCTCGACTTCGACCTCGCCCTTCGAGAACGAGACTTCGATGATTTCCCCTTTCCAGCTTTCATCTTAGCCACTAGGAGCTTCGCCTCTCTCTCCCTCAGGGCCTTCGGGTTCATCTTCTTACACGAAGAGCAGTCCTCCACATCATGGTCCGAGCTCAAGCACCAGATGCAGTCGCTGTGTGGGTCGGTAATGGACATCATTTTGCCGCATTCTCTGCAGGGCTTGAATCCGGTCTTTTTCAAAGACATTGTCGAAGAAACAGGATACAGAGAAGCAGAAAAAGGTAACAATATAGGCAACAAAGTATCCGTTGGCTACAGAGATTCCCGATAACCGTTAGCGTCGACGACGCGGAAAAAAGGGAACTGATGTCATCACGCCGGCGTGGGCCTATTATAGGCGTCGGTGACGTCAGCGGAGTCGCGAGCGAGGTCGTGTCTCTATGACGTCAGGAGTCCACGTCGGCGCGAGGCTACGAAAAAAGAATTTCCGAATGTTGCTGACGCAAGGGGGTATTCACAAGGTGAGGAATCACAAGGTGAGGAATCCACACGGCAGATGTATCTATCAGAAATCTGAGGCTCTGAGGCTCTCTCAGGACGGTTCTATGGGGTGAGGCTGTTCTGATTGGTTGTTGCAGAAAGTCTGGGCTCTTTTACACAAAGAGGTTGATATGCTACAAAATGAGATGAGGCCTAGGCCTGATTTTCTCTTTTGTACCTATGGTTATGATATGTTTTTATTTATCGAGGCTCCCATTCCGACGACGGGGAATGATACAAAGCATGGGAATCTATGAAAGTTCCAATACTGGGGTAATTCATGTTCTTACAGGTGTTCTGGTCACAGGAAGTAAATACATATGGTTTCAGCTGGCTCTCAGCATACTCACGCTCTCCAGAGCCTAGGAGAAACAATATCACTGGCCTTGCCTATCACTAACATTTGTTTTTGTTCCATAGTGAAGGTGCAGGGGCACCGCACACCTTATCGGGTCTAATTTGCCCCACACTAGGAAAGACCAATTGGAGCTCTTATGTAAGTTTGCATGAGGGTGTGCATGTATTATATTGATAAAAATTGCGACCTCAGAATCACAGTAGGATTCTTGATACACAAGTGTCACTATTGTATCTTAGTCCTGACAAAGGCCGCCTGTCCCATATAGGAAACGCATTGATAGCCGTAACATGTAGACCAGATCAGTGACGCAGAGGCCATTATCACCCTTTAGAGTTTACTATAGTACTTATGTCTTTTTAAGCATATCAGAGTGGCCATCATTAAAATTAATGTGCCTGGTCACAGCCTGGGTAATTTTATATTTTCCATCTCTACATTAAGAGCGCCCAGTTCTGTTGAGCCAACTCAGATGTAGCATCATTCTGGTTCAGGGGTCACATGATGAAGCATGCCACAAGGTGTTCATGGGTGAGGACCCCTTTACAACCTTATTAGGTTGCATGAGCAGGGTCACAGAATCAGAATCTTTTGACATTCTAAATTTGGGTTACCATACCTTTTTTGGAATCGTGTCTTCCTTAGTGATTCAAACATGCCCTCACCATGCCCTTGCTTAAAAATCCTACTATACACAAAAATGCTGTGCATTTTTAAACCAATGTGCATTTTTAAACCAATGCCCAAACGCCTATATTCGTCAAAAAGTCTGAAACACGCTTTGTCAGAACAACCACAATCTTTCTTGGAATAAAGCATAATGACCTTCCCTGGATATACTGCACCCAGATGGGGTTCTTCAGTCTGTGTTCTCCTCTACCACTGACAACCTACAGGTGGAAATGGTTGGGATGTATGACGTTACAACGCATGCTTTTACCACGCATGCTGTTACAACGCAGTTTTTACAACGTAAACCTTTACAACGCATAGCGCTTTGGGGTGCTGGATAGTGAATAGTTTAATTTACTATTCCAACTCCAGTCCACGTGGACACTAGGGAAGGTGTTGGATAGTAAATTAAATCTATTCCCTATCCTAGAGCGCCCCCCAGCGCAATGCGTTGTAATGGTTTTCGTTGTAAAACCTGCGTTGTAAAAGCACTGCGTTGTAAAAGTTTTGTTGTAAAGGATGTTTCCCAAATGGTTGATGCCATAATCTTTATCGTCTTTAACTAGCCCAACCTAATTGAAGACTCCACTGGACAGCCTCTTTCTTAATTATTAACATTTAGATTTTAAATATAACACATTTCAACTCAAGCCCAAAGCTTGATATGTCAGGTACACCACACTTCTACATAGCTACTGATACTTTTTAACGTACATACGGCGCACTCACCGGCAATTATTTACACTTTTTACTTTAACTGCAGCTATGCAATGCACAAATTGGTAAAAAAACGAAAACACGACTTCCATCTAATTCCTATCCCATCCTGAAGAAATCAACCAATGGGTGTGTCAGAACACCTGAGACACATACAAAGCAAAACCAAAGTGACTGTCCTTCATTCCTTACTGACTGAGAACCCTGGATGTAAAACACACTTAAGTAATTTCAAAAGGTATGCGCCCTATCTGTTCACATTATTTCACGTTTCACATTTTTGTTTTACAAACTGGTATGTAGCTGTGTGTACCAATCATTTGTTTACTTAACTCTCTCCTTAGCATTCTTAAATCTCCTAACAACCTAACTCAAAAAAGAATATTTGTCTATATTTTTTTCCTACTAAGTTTATAACCACCATTCACTGGTACAACGATGACTGATTATGCTAACAGCATATATCTCAGGATACTAGCCTACATGCTACAAAGCCTTCAAAGGATACTGAACTCATCATTTCTTAAAGAAAAAGCCAGGCAAGAGGACTTCATTTCCCATCACCAATCAGCACAGGAAATTACATCACTAGATCTCCCATCAGCTATCAGAACATAAGTGATATCACCAGATTTCTCACCATCCATCTGCACAGAAAGTGACATCACTGGTTTCTCACCAAAAACAACTGGTTTCCTGCTCACAGCATCCTGCGCTCCTTCCCCCTCACAGGACCTACTTAATGGCAGCTGCATCGCAGACACGCCAAAGCCTGCCTGCGCCTGTCCGTTCCTGTACTGGGCGTTGAGAAGTCACCTGGCTGTTTTTTTACTGGCACCACCGGTATCCTAGTGTCCAGGAAAGTAAAAACACTAAGCAATATTACCTAGAGCCGGAATTTTTAGACCCGATCTGCATATACTTCAAACAGGAAATATCAATAGAAAGCACTTTAAATATTTCCTAGACCTGCATTAATAATACATAACTAATAATTAAGGTAAAAAAAAGACAGAAAAGGTTTGTAACAAATGAAGACATACAATATTGTTTCTAGTCCTATTTAGTATCATGACTGAGCCTTTGCGAACTATTAAAATAACAACAAATTATCGGATTGTTTCTCTTCGATAGATGGCAAACCTAACTGTGCTTCGGGCCAAAAACAATGGTTTACCGTCTACCTACCGCTACACTGCCACGCTCCTACGTGCTTATAATCCATGGCCCCTGCTCACCACACTGCTGCCACGCCGTACCATACAACACAGGAGCATTCACATGCACCTCCTGCAAGTTCTCCTGCAAGTTCTCCTGCACTCCCCCAGACCTACCACTCCTGCGCCAAGAGCACCCAGCACCCGATGAGCTCACACTCACACAAACCAGCTACTCGCTCAAACTCACACAGACCAAACACCACCCACACATCACACTACACTCTCATGCATGCCTCCTCAACACCTGCTTGTTCACTAAATACGCCACAGAGATATGGGACCTACTTGCTTGACCACTTCCCAGACCTGTTCTTCCTCACTGAAACATGGCTAAACCCAACCTCTACAGCCATACCCACGTGCTACAAGATTGCCAGGCAAGACTATCAGCATAAGCCATCATATTCAAAGATGCCATCAGCTGCACCTCCAACACGGGCAACCCCACCAGCTACAAGTAACACCTCATGTTCACGATACGCATCACAGACAACTTCTCTATACTCGGAACCCTCACATACATACCACCAGGACCGAGCACCAATTTCGCCAGCTCCTCTGATCATCATCAACACCAGCAACTTGATCCACCACAAACCTTGGCCTCCCCCAGCCCATTACAGAGTCCACCCACACTGCCGAACACCAATGGACCCCATTTTGTCCTCAATCTGCAACACCACGGTCGACAAACCAGTAGCTATGACCTGAACAGACCTCACTCAGTTTCAGCATATCAACCCCACATCACCACAAACCAGCCACCACCAGAACCGCCTGCCCCAGCTGGAAAAGCATCACAGAAGAGGAGTGGGCTTTACCCCGACTCTGTGCACTGGTCTGAGATCACAAGCACCTTGCCAAAAGCCCTCAAGAACCTTAACAGCTGGATCATTGCATGTGCCAACATCCTCGCTCTGCTCAAGCACAACCCAAAGGCAAGTGCCCGATGACAGGCCAGTTGGTATACAGAGGAACTCAGGTTGAAGAAACGCCACAGCAAGCAACTGGAGCGCAAAAGGAGAATATGTCAAGACACCCAGATAAAGACATATTTTCCCTAAGAGGCTACCACCAGCAGATAAGGAACACCAAGTGCACAAAGCTTGCAGATTGTATTGACACCCACACTAACAGCATTAAGCAAATATTTTCCATCGCCAAAGAATTCACAGCACCTCTGCAATCTCCAGCAACATCACTCCCTCAAAAGACCTTTGCAACAAGCTCTCAGAATTCTTCTGTAACAAAAATCACCTCCATATATAGCTTCTTCAATCCTCAATGGACACCATCACTGTCACAATTCAGCTTCCCACACAGGTCAAAGAAGGAGTCCTGCCCTTGTGCTCTGCCATCACCACCATCAAATCTGCTGCAACCATGAAGACCATCCACTCAGGGGGCCCCCCTGACCCGTGCT
Organism: Lissotriton helveticus; assembly: GCF_964261635.1. Classification (NCBI taxonomy): domain Eukaryota; kingdom Metazoa; phylum Chordata; class Amphibia; order Caudata; family Salamandridae; genus Lissotriton; species Lissotriton helveticus. The sequence goes on from NC_136065.1 coordinate 340,887,305, forward strand.
CTCACCTCACTTTACCAAAGGATGTCTATCAATCAGTGAAGCATTAACAACCATCCTCAAAGCCTCCATCAACTCTGCCACAATCTTGGACGCCTGATAACATGCCAACATCATGCCCCTGCTCAAGAAACCATCCATTGTCCCAGCCGTGCTTCCAACTATAGACCCATCTCCCTCTTACCGTACCAGGCAAAGGTATTAGAAAAACTAACCAACCAATGCCTCACCTACGACCTCAGGAACCACAGCTCCTCCTCAGAATCAAGCTTAACTATAGTACAGAAAAAACACTCATCACCACTATGGAAAACATTCACATGATCCTTGACAGAAGAGACACAGTAGCTATCATTCTCCTGGACTTCTCTCCATCGTGCTACTGCCTCCAGCAACATCACCCCCTCACACGACCTTTGGGACAAGCACGTCAAATTCTTCTGTAACAAAATCCCCTCTATATACAGCATCTTTGATCCTTAACCAGACCCCGTCACCATCGCAACTCAACTTCCCATAACGGCCGAAGAAATGACCCTGAGGACCTGGCCCGCCCGTCAAAATCGCTGCTACCATGAAGACCAGCAACTCGGGCCCCATGTAACCCTTGCCCCCACCATGCTTCACCAAAGGATGCCTACCAATCAGTTAAGCATTAACACCAATCTTCAGTGCCACATTACCGGACACCTGCAAACATGTCATCGTCATGCCCTTGCTCAAGAAACCATCCGCTGACCCACCTATGCTTAACAACTACAGACGCATCTCCCTCCTGCCATACCAGGCAAAGTTGTTACAGAAACGAATCAACCAATGTCTTGCCGCCCTCCTCAGCACCCACCAGCTCCTTAACACCATGCATTCCGGAATCACACCCAGAGTACAGAAACAGCCCTCATCACCGCCACAGAGAACGTCCACATGTTCCTTGATGGAGGAGACAGAGCAGCGTTCATTCTGCTGGACCTTCCTGCAATATTTGACACTGTCTCATACCCCATCCTCTTCATGTGCATGCATGAGATTGGCATCCCAAAACCCTCTCTCCGCTGGATCTGCTCCTTCTTAAAAGGTAGACTACAAGCTGTCGGACTGGAATGTTACACCTCGGAACACCACAAACTCATCTGTGGAGTGCCTCAAGGTTCATCACTCAGCCCCCCCTCTTCAAAGCATTCATGATCCAGCTGGCCAGCGTCATCTGCGCACAAGCCCGCAAGATCCTTCCTATGCCAATGACATGCAACTCATACTCTCTCTCAGATAACACCACCAACTCATCAGTGGAATGTCTCAAGGTTCATCACTCAGCCCGCCCTCTTCAAAGCATACATGATCCAGCTGGCCAACGTCATCTGCGCACAAGCCAGCAACATCCTCTCCTATGCCAACGACATGCAACTCATACTTTCCCGCTCAGATAAGACCCCTAACACAAGAAACAAGTTCACTACCCGCATGACCAACGTCACTAACTGGATAAAAGCCAATTGTTTCAAGCACCGGCAAGACAGAAGTAGTGATCTTTGGCAAGGACACCTCACTACGAGACTCCAACTGGTAGCTGAGTGATTTTGGACTCACACACCCAGCATCCACAGCAAGAACCTCAGAATAATCATTAACAGCAAACTGTACATGACCGCACAAGTCAAAGCTATCACTACATCCTGCTTCCACAACCTAAAGAGGCTGAGGAAGATCTTAAAATAGCTCCCAAGCAACACTAGAAAAGCTGTCACCAATGCCCTAGTCACCAGCAAGTTGGACCATGATAACACCCTCTACGCCAGGACCAAGCAACTCACTAGAAGACTACAAACCATTCAGAACTCAGCATCCAGGCTCATCCTCAACCTCTCACACCGAACTCTCATGACAGCACACCTCAGGGAGCTCCACTAGCACCTGATATACACACACGTTTACCTACCTGAACACATCTCTCCTTCCACTAACCACCTACACACCTCCACTCTGCAGGACTACTCACCCACATTCCACGCATACACTGAATCATCAAAGGAGGACAGGCATTCTCTTACACTGGCCCTAAAGAATGAAATAGCCCCCCACTGCACATTAGAGCCTCCTCCTCTCTTCTTCAATTCCGCAAAAAGCAATTATCCAACCTACCAAATGCAGGGTTAGGCACACACACCTGCTTAGTGCCAGGATACTCTTGCAGGTGATAGTGTGCTCTACAAATACACATAACATCCACACTACAGATGATGCTTTGTAGATCAGATCACATCTCCATAGCCTGAGAGTACTGTACCATTGTCTATTGCCAAATGCATACTGTTTTAATGTATATGCCTAGTACATAGGCCATCTACAATGGGGGCTACCTTTTCTGTCTCATATGGTTCATGAATGCAAGCCTGAACAAAACTTTCATTCCTAATGAACAAATTACTTACCTTTGGTTACATTCTTTCTGGTAAGGATTCTAGCGAGCTGCAGAAAATGAGCAAAAGGTCCCCAGTCTTTGGGGGGATGGTGGAAGGTGCTGTGGCATGGAAAAAGGGTAGGGTGCACCATTTCCAAACAATCTGCAGGACCCACCTGTCCAAAGTTATGGCCTGCCAACCCAGCAAAAAACACCAGATCCTGCCTGCAACCGGGTGGCTATGCTCTATTAAGGGCATGCTAAAGGGGTTTTGTAAATCACACTGAGGGGGGCAGTGCAATAGACAACACATTTGCTTGGAACGGTTGGGCTGGTGGGCACCACTGCCTGGACTGTGACACTGTTGGTATCTTGTTGAATTTGGATTGGCTGACGGGACGCCTCTGCCATAGCCATGAAAGGAGTGATAGGGCTGATGCAGTTAGCAAAGTAGGGCCGATAAGCCCAGGGAGCGTGCCATGGCCCTACTATCCTTAAACCACTCTAGAGAGGAATCATCTTTTTCCCCAAACAGGCGAGTCCTGTTAAAGGGCATGTCCATGAGAGACAACTGGATTTTGTCCAGAAAAAGTGGTTGACTGCAGCCAAGCTTGGTGGCAGATGGGGACACTGGTAGCACAGACCTGCCTCATGGAACCAGTGGTGTCCAAGCCACAACAAATTGTGAACTTGGCTGCGTCACGTCTGTCCTGTATAGCCTGGGAGAGGACAGGTCACAGATATTCAGGAACACCTGGGAGGACTTGAGACACCAAATCCCAAAGGGCATGGGAATAGTGCCCCAATAGCAGCTGGCATTCACTGATCTCCGAGCCATGCTTGTGGATGAGAAGACTCTCTTGGTCTCTAAGACGTTTTCCACCCATTTTGACTCCCTATTCGAAGGAGTAGTTGTAAAAGTGTTTAATTTCATCCAGCTTGTAGACATCTGCACCACCACAGTTTCAGGGGAGGGGTGTTGAAATAAAAACGTGCAGTCGCTTGTGTTAGGGCGGTAGCAATTTGCGATCTGGTTGTTGACTGTAGAGCCAGAGCAAGGTTTGGTCCAAGCCCTCAACAAGGCATCAGTAAGTGCCTGATTGAAAGGCAAGACGGGGTGCTTCTGTCAGGACAATGGTGGGGAGATGTAGGTCAAGGACTTCAGCCATGCTATGCATCACCACAGCGTGAGAAGCGCTCTCTTCAGAGGCAGGACCAGGGGCTGAGAGTAGCCCTGAATCTAAGGAGGTATCAAGGTCACTAGCTTCTTGTAGGTCATCATACCAATTCTCTTCATTGTATGGCTGCCCAATCTCATCACCCATGTTATATTCATTGTCTGAATAAGTGGCAAACAGGGGCTGAAGGGTGTTTGTTCTCCCTTGTGGAAGTGGCAGGTCAAGTGGAGGTAGTGGCACCTTGACAGTGGCCTAGCATATCCTCTGTCGAGGTCGACCTGCATGGACTCCAAGTCAGACAGTATAAGTACCCCGTCTTCTAGCGCAGATGGAGTCGACATCTGCATTGTAGTTCTAAGAACTGGTGCAGACTGTGGCGTCAGAGGCGGAGTCAGAACTGGAGCCGGAGGTAGCCCTTGATGGGCTTGAAGGGGCTAACTGGCACAGAGAGCAAACCCACCGAAGGTATTCCAGTTGGAGGGCCTTTTGCCTCTGTGGGGCCAAAGGCACTGCAGTGGGAGTCGGCAAGGATCCGAAGAGTCAGAGCAAGGCCTTGCAGAACTAGGGTCGGACGTCAATCGATTTTGGAAACAAGATTAAGAAGGATGGTTCTACCCCGTGTTTTCTCTGGAGTATGTGAGTGACTGGAAGGGGACAAGTCCCACTTAGATTTCTTGTACTTTTTTTTCAACTTACGTGACGACTTTGATTGAAATGAAATGAAAATACCCTCTGGAATGACTCCTGTGAATTCTGAAGCTGGACCGGGATTGAAATTGTAATCTGGACCAGTCTCATTATGGAATCTCCCAGTGCTTGGTGATGCAGAGTTTCACCTCGCTGATTCGTATGGCCTTTGAATTTATCGACCTGCAAGATCTGTCACAGAAATTTGTTTGTGACAGATCCTTGCAGTGTTAAAAAACCTGTAGTTTGGGAGGTGACATTTCCCTTGCATACTGAAAATTTTGGATGAGGTAAGGGTCTCAAAGAGATGAGAGTTAGTTCCAGGTCCACCTGGTGTCTTAGGAAGAAAGAAATGACGTCAGCGAAAGAAAGTGACGCCTCTGTAGGACCTGCATGTCATTTCCACAGCAGAACAGTGTGAGCGCAGAGCAGCATGGTACCACCTACCAGCAGGTACTGCTGAAAATTTAAAGGATAAAGTCTGGTGCCTTGATAATATTCAAAAGGTGAGGTGTCTGCAGATAGACATCTATATTAGAGCCACCAATCTCTCAATAAGTATCACCATACAGCAGGTCATCGTTTTGAGGATTAGCCTTCTTCATAATTGCAGCATAGTTTTGAAACTTAATACCAACCATTTTCAGAGCCATAAAAGGCATACTGCAGTGTTCTTTGTAAACCTTGCATGCTGGCCTATTAAAGCAGCCTGAGAAAATTGCTTATAAAAATCAAGAATACGAAGTGCACACGGTAACCTGGACAGCCAAAAAGAATAAATGATTTTCCAGCATGCTTCCACGTAGTAGTCAAATTGATGTCTGTCACTGCATATGAAACGTAAATTGGAGACATTAACGTTCTGAAATTGAACACATTTCAATGTCATCATATAATTTGGTATTTTTGTTCAAAAACACATATCATTGCTTTTAAACTGTTCCATTCAATTGCTAGAATTTCTATTTGCCCATTCTCCAGGGTAGAGGCTATTTCTATTTCGCCTTAACAAAAGGAAACACAAAACTGGATCAATAAGTGAAAACATTAACAGCTATGATACAAAAGAAGATAAACAGAGCTTGCTTGATGGACATGTAAAGGATACATCCAGAGGCTCATGGAAGATGTTTTGCACAGTAACTTTTTTTAGCACCCTCTGTCCTAAAACAAATGAGAACCAGAAATGTGTATCAATACAGGTACAAGGTAGGAAAGAGCATAGACTCTCTCAATAAAAGGTACAAACAAGTTCAACGATTGCTTTTTAAACAATAAGGGCTGATGTTGGTTTCCAGCTTCACAGATTTTTTCAGTGTGTGCTTGTTTTTTGAGTTGTCATGGTTTTTGCAAAACCCTGTTGTTGAAGTCGCTGGGACCTCATTAATCTAAACAAGCATTTGCAATGCAATAGGTCTCGCATTAATTAAGTTTGAGCTACTGGCATTGCTAAATCTTGCAACACCAATTGCAACAAAAGTCTATAAATTCTAGGCCAAAAAAATGTGTATTTATTTTTGTAGCAATGGTGGTGATAGAGCGCGCGGGTCACCCGACCAATAATTTCGCCACTTCTGGCTTCGGGCCCATATATTTCAAATCACCATATACATTGATCAGATGACCTCACGCTCTGCTATCAGGTATTTGTGAGTTCCCTTCGTTATTCTTCAGCGTACCCGACTTACCATCCACCGACACGGGTACCTATGACCACGATGGATCAGGGAGCTAGCTGTAAAAGGAAAGGCAGCAAAATACAAACCCAACAAAATAATATTCAAATACCTTTTGTAAAATGACCACGGACAACTGGAAGTTTTAAAGTCTTTATCTAATTTAGTAAATTTCCGAAATAATCAAATTCACAGTAATTAAGCAATCGATAATCAGAATAACAGAAAGTACATAGCTGAATAGCAAATAAGTCAGAGCAACCATTTATAGACTAATGGAACCAGGGCACACTTAAATGAATGATCAGGCATTAGAACGTTTAAGATGAATCACTAAAGATGGGATAGGCTTTGATTAGGACTGGTATTTTAGAATTATTACAGAGGACTAAGACAGGAGTTCGGAACATTTATATAACTATAGGGGAGTCTATGAAGAGAGACACGCTATGCTTTAAGGCAAAAGTTCTTTAGACAATTTAAGTAAGGAGGTTCTAGACCATATCAGGAAATGACAAACTGCAATGCAAAATATAATTTCTAACAGGTAGGGTATCATAGGAACACGTTATGAAATAAATGCAAATGACTTTATGATTCAATGGTTGCGGAAAAGCATGGAAAATTAACATATGCAAAGATATGTCTTTATTAAAGCAAAAGACAGAAATTCAGAAAGGTGCAAGATTCAGAGTGATATTTACCTAGACTGGTGTGAAAACCAAACCCTGGCCACGGGTCAGTTAAGGACAGGAAACCCTCAAGGAAGGATACCCCTCAAAGGACAGCAGGTGCAGAATGGACACCCAGGATAGGACAGGAAACCCTCAGATTAGGAATCAGGACAGGACCTCTCGGACAGGACCCTCAGGACAGGACCAGCACCCGCAGTTCGGAAGCAACGCCTGCGCTTCACCCTCTCTGCAGCTATCGATCAAGACCCCGATTGGGTCAGCGAACTCCCAGCAAAGTGCTCCGCCAGCACTTTAAGGTTTAGTAAAACCTTAGTCTATGGTCAATTTCGGACAGAGTGCTCCGCAGCTCTCTGTATCTTCAGTCACCTATTGAGTGCGTTGGGTCAGTGACAGGTCAGCTAAACCAGACAAGTCGGACAATTTCCCTAGGTGAACCCAGGGTAGATATACTGTTTTGGGACGGTGTACCACCCCCCAATGTTGCAAAGTGTCAGAATCCCTCAATTTGGATTGGTCCTAAGGTAGGATTTGGGTAACACACCAATCAGAATAGACTATTTGGAGGCCTAATTTACATCTCTGGGTACCGCCTAGCAAGATTGGGGTTCCCATGAGAAACTGCACGGCAAATAGTAGCGCAACACACAATGTATCATATAAGGAGCAACTTTCTCCGTTCTCGTAGGGCAGAGGTGGCTTTCCCATGAGCATCTTGACGGTGGCTGCCAGCTGGCTGAGTTCCACTGTCCATTGTTGCCACCTTTCAGTGCACCACGAGTCTGCGCAGAAGAGACCCTCAATATGGCTCCCAACCGGTTCGGACCCCTATTTCCCGCAGTACATGAAAAGTAAGCGAGAACAAATTAATACATAGAAATAAATGTATGTAAACACATCATTGGTCTTGTATTTCAAACTTATCACTACAAAAATATACTATGCAGTTTAAATGTTAGCAACATATACACGTTCACAAGAGCATTACCACGTTATTCACGAAAGCTGTGTATTACGCATGCGCACCCTTTCCCTCCAAAATTCATAACTACGTCAGGTCACGTGAGTGTGACTGACGCATGCGCAGAAGCACTTTTCAAGCGGCGGCCATGTTTTTAAAGACATGGATTAGTTGTATTAGAAATACACGTATGCAAGCTTCCTCTACCTTGTTCGAGTATGGAAATAAAAGATTAGTAAGACGAACAATTTATTAATTTATTACACAAGGGCGAGGTTCTTGACTCGAGCAAGTCGCGATGCGATGCTTGCTCTATCAATCCCCTCTTTGATGATATTTACTATCATCACAAAATTAAATGGAACCAGATGCCAACTTCTTCACACTTTATACAACTCTATCTCTTCCAACAATCGATCCAGTTTCTCTTTCTCATTTTTGGTAGGGTGAGAATTTTTCACCTTTTTGTATATCTGATTATTCATTTCCTCTAATTCAAGCTCATCCACACTTCGTTTCACTCCTCTGGCATTCACTTGATGCTTTTCGGTGTGTTTACGACACTTGCAACAGACAAATATGAAAAATAGGATAAGACCTATAATTCCAATTGGCATCAGTACCTTGAACAATAAGCTTTTACCTAAGCTAGCAAACCAATGACCTACATTTGAGAGACCATCTACCAGTCTCTTCCAGGCACTGTCAACCTCGAGTGGTTTGAGTTCCCTTTCCAAATTAGTAATGTTTTTCACGTATCTTTTAAGCTGCACACTTTTGTCCGGAATATAAGTGCAACAATGTTGCGCCTTCAACATCCGGCAGACTCCGCCCTCTTTTGCTAATAAGGTATCAAGAGCAAGTCTGTTCTGCAAAACCATTGATCTGATCGCAACCATTTCGGTATTGACCAGCAGAAATCCATGAGCTGTGTCAGTAGACAACACATCCACTATAGTGGACAATTTGCAAATTCTGTGAGTGTTCAGAACCACTCCCACTCCAGGTATCAGTGCACTGAAAATACTACCCATTATTTCACCTACGCTTTCTCTTTTACTACGCACTAAGCCATTAGTATTTTCACTGCTTCCAGCAACTTTGTTCACATGGTATATTTTCGGGAAGACAATGCCAAAATAGCAGCTCCCATACCAGTGATCCGGCAATTTGAAATAAGCCTTGTCCCCACATATATAATAAATTCCAGGAAACACAGGCTCTGACCCATTTTTGAAACCCCAACCTCCAATTACCTTGTAATTATGTTCACATTCACTGGAACCAATGAAAATGTTATTATAATAGCTAGTCTTCTCGCGGTGAAGACATAGCTTTCCTTTCTTTTCAAAATCCAGCAACAGAGCAGGACCCGCTCCACCATTTGAGGTGCCTTCCATGTTCTCAGCCCATTTTGGCCTTTTCTGTGTTTCGTCATCTGCCTTTCTTTTTATTTTTATTCTCCTCTTCTCTGCCATGTTCAGGAACATCTTTTCCTGCTCACGCAAAGAACAGGTCAAGTTATCTCTGTGTGCGTCACCTATGTCTATATTACCTATAGTCAGAAAGTATTCGCCCATGTAGCGAGTAACGTCACTTTTAGTATGTACAGGATTCAAGTTCCCACGTATAGGGAGTTCAGAAAAGATCACGTCATTGTTAGAGTAATAGTACTGTAACGGTCCTCTTTTGTAAAATAAGCTTGCTAGAATGCTACAGGATATTCCATATGTCAGGGGCAGGTGATGGGCTGTCACGCCTTCAGCCACCGAGGTAGGTAGCTTCATGCAGACATAGCAATCTTCAATTTCCATAGTCTCTACATAGTGTATTAACAAGTTTGCGAAAACATTTAAATGCGTTTTATTCTTTACTCCATGATAATGTAGTCCTCCCTCATCTGATGCTTCTAGGTCTTGTTTTGTTTGTCTGAGTGCTCTCTCATGTTTTGCTACACTTTGTGTTGTCAGTTCTTCATTGTCAGTATTTACAATCTCAGTAGGGTCAACATTAGTATTTTTGCTCACCGCAAAAGGAATGAAAACTGTTAATCCTATCCAAATTAATATCACTATAACTATACTACATACACATACCTTGCAGCATGTTTTGCAACGACTGCAACTAGGTCTACCATTCACGGTTGAATCAGACATTTTGGCTCAGAAGAAGTTTCTCGACCCCTCTTTGTGTCTTTACACCAGTAGCTTACTTTGTGCAAATTCACGGTGGCTCGTCTTCTTCTTCGGCAGAGTACTCAGCGACTGGTTCTCCGTCGCTCTCGTCAGTTATATCAAGGTCTTCAAATTCCTCCAGAACGAGCGTCCATTCAGGAGACTTGTACTTTTTGTTTTGTCTTTTTATTCGATCGCTCCTTCTTTTGGAAGTGTCTTCTGGTTGTTCTGCTATGCGAGCACTTCTCCTTTCTTCTGCACGTTTTTCTTCTACCGTTTTTATTCTCAGTCTCAATTTCTTTATGTATCCAGGCTCAATGTGCTTTCTTTTCTTAAGTCTTTTAGTTGGCACTGAGACCTCGTTCTCTTCTCTTGCCCTTTTATTTTCATTAGTTTGTGGCAATTCTGCTTCTTCTATTTCCCTTCCTATCTCACTAGTTCCAGGTCTTGCATCTTTTTCTTCTGCCTGGTTACTAATCTGGCCTTGTTCAGGAGAATTTTGTTTTTGCTTTTCAAATGTCTCTGTTTCTGTTTCCTGAACACTTTCTCCTAATCCTATCTGATCCTGTTCGAGCACTTCGTTCTCTTGAGTTTCTTCCGCTCGAATCTCTTTACTAGGTCTGATCTGTCCCTTTTCGATATCAGGAGTTGAAGGACTGGACTTTTAACAGTACCAGCGGTGCCAGGGAACAACACCTATAACCTTCATGGGATACCTGTTTCGGCGCACAAACTACAGAGACACGGGACACTTCCTTCGGCGTCAAAGATCAGTTTTTATTACTGCAGGGAAACAAGAGTCATAAGAAGTACATGGAGTAGTTCTGCGAGTCTGCTTCAATTTGAGTTTGTAGGTCGCTCTCTTTTATACAGAGTGTTACCATTGCATAACATGTGGACAAAAGATTACAATCCGGTTCCCACAGTAGGCTTCAAAAGGGTCGCTTTCATGTGTTCAGAATCCCGGAACATCATTACAATAGCCATGCCGGTTCCCAACTGTAAAAGTACATCTTCCCACCATTAGGCACACCCATTAGAGTTGTAAATGAAAAAGAAGAAGAGACAAGAGCAGCTGCAAGGAAGTCAGACACGTGTAGAGAAAAGAGTGTGGGGGTAATATCGGAAGCATGATCGTAGGATCAAAGAGTTGGATCCCATCGCCTGCACGGCTGTCACAATAAGCCGGCACGACCAGATTACCCTCAAGCTGTGCCATTTGCCTTTGCTGTGTCATTCCTCCGGCCATAAAGACGCATGAAAGGAATATGCGTCTTCCGCAAGGCTTGGGAACTAGAGGGTCAAGGGGCGAACAGTTACCTGCTCGCTGACTACGTGAGGGCAAGAAACAAAATGGATGCCGTATCTAAAATGGAACCCGAGGGTTCAGATGAAGAACGCGTAATATTAGACGAACCCTGGCAGGTAGTGTAGCGAAAATACACACACCTGCTGAACTCGTCATTTACGGTTCGTAGATACCAAACTCGTCCATATTCGGCAATGCCCAGAACATCGTAATAATTTTTACGGAACCTCAGACGGTCCTTTTGCCCTCATGTAGGCAAGCACTAGTCGGAATCATAATCGATTTCGACACTCATCAGATCATTCAGATGTTGCTGATACATTATTCTATCCTTCAATGCCTCTTTGGTGACAACGGGCTGTCTTATACACGTCGTAGCACAAAGGCCACATAAGGCAGGACCACATTGCACACAAAGACAACATGAAAACAGAAATGTCACAACAACCCCTATGATCATCAGAATCTTCCAACCCCAAGTTGATATCAGACCCCAAAACCATCCCAGAAGCGTCCAATTTCCTTCGTCCACGTGTATGGACTCCGAAATTTTGTGCAATTTAGAGATGGCTTGATAAACCGTTGGGGCGTTATCAGGTATGAATACGCAGCAGCTCGAATGGATGACTTTACAAACCCCACCTCTATCTGCTAGAACGATATCTAGAACCATACGGTTCTGCAACGTCATCAGTCTATCCGCTTGGAGCTCGGCTGTCAAATTACCAAGGGCATTTGCAGTTATGTTGGCAGTTGATTCTACTACACGAGTTAACTGCCTCAAGTTCCTGCTATTAACCATCGGTCCCCAGAACGGTAGGAAACCCTTAAAGAAGTCTCCCGCTTCTTGTCCGGAAGTATCTTCTTTGCTAACCACACCTCTCACAATTCTATTTCTGTGATAATCAGAGGCCACAGTGAAAGTGGGAGGCAAAAGATTCGCAATATAGCAGGTACCCGAGAAGTCATGAGGTAACCACGTATAGGCTCGATCATAACATACAAAGTAGGTACCTTTGGCAGGCAGAAAAACAGGGGAAGAGAGCGTCGGTAAGACATACGTCTCGGTACAAGCACTCTCCCCAAACTGAGCTCTCGGATTTCGACCAAGACCCTTCAAGCAGAAATTACCAAGGTGAGGTACAATCCATATCGGTGGCGAGCTTTTAAGCTGCCTCTCACCCACTGATAAGCTGTACTCAGCCTCACTTAGTTCCTTATATGCTCGCATCTCTTCCTCTGGGATGAGCGATGCGTCAAAAATATCTCTATCTAAGTCTGCAATAGCTCTCGCCAGAGTCTTGTGGTACGGGCCAGGACCAGAGTTTGCTGAGCGTGGTTCTCGATGGGGGTAGGAATCTAGTGCGCTACGGAACATAGTTTGTAATGCTCGAGCTGACCCTTGTGCACTATAAGGCAGAACTAAGTACGGAATACCCTTATCCATGGTATGTGGCATTAACCCACACACCCAACAGTTGGTAATGTTTACCACCAACTGATGCTGATGCAGGAATTGGATAAAAGAGTTGTTTCTGAATTCCGCACGTCTGACTTGTTCGTGTTGAGGCAGAGGATAAAAGGAATGTGGAGAGACAGTAGAAACGAAATATAGATCACGAGATGGGAGAGTAGATGTAGCAGAAGACAATAGGAATTGGGACCCATAATATACTCCCCCCACCAGCAACATAGATATAGTCAGGAACAGTATGACCACCTGTAAGAAAACCCATTTCGTATGAAATATTTTATGCACTGCAGATTTTTGCGCCAAAATTTCCTCCCTTTTCGACAGCTCAGACAATGATGTTTCCATCCCCTAATGACCGTCCGCGACGTTCTTGACGCACTTCGTTCTGAGTAGCGGTTATCAATTTCCAGGAGTTCCCAGAAATCGATAATAGAAACCAACCTTGTGTCGATAGCTGCTAAACAGAAGGAAGTACCCGCACGGCCTTACGGTCAACCTGGATGGTAGGTTCTAGCTAAATAATGTTCTTGGCTGTACGAAAAAGAAAAAGATACACAATATATAATGTCCACTGTTTTCAGAGCAATGTAGAACCTAGAAACAAAAAAATCTTTTTATTTGTGGCTTGTTCGTGGACGAAGAAAATATCGGCTACTTCCAGGGCGAGTCTGATCTTCAAACAGTGGATTGGACGGCAAAGGAGTGTTCAATTGTTCAGGCGATTGTTCAACAGTCAGATTTTCCAAGGTTGACGTGGAGGAAATTGTTTGAGGGGAATCAACAACGGTGTCAGATACAAGCCGAGCTTCGCTGAATGGAACGAAACGTTGCGGAGTGTCGGTCTCAGATGAAGAAAGACCTCTTCTCGTCCAGGTGTCCGACGGCAGAGGAAGCGGGACTCTTTTGGTGTGGGTAGCGTGTACCCAGTTCCGGCGTCCGTGTAGTCGAACCGCCGTCCTCGTAGCCAGCTGCACCTGAAACGGGCCCACAAATCTTGGTTCAAGGTTTCGTTTTCGTCCGTAGTTTCGGACGAGGATCCAGTCTACTGGTTGGAGCCGATTACCAGGACCCTCTGTTTGTGACGGCAGAGCCTCAAAGACCTGTTGGTGAATCAAACTCAATTTAGCAGTCAGATCATAGAGATAATCGATCAACATAGGGTATTCAATTCTATCAAATTCCTTAGGTCTTGGGACTCCCCATACATTGGCAGGACGGCCGAACACAATCTCATATGGGCTGAGCCCTACTCGAGAGTGTACAGTTGCCCTGGTCGACAGGAGAGCTAGAGGCAAAGCGTCGGGCCATGATAAACCAGTTGTTGCCTGAATTTTAGCCAACTTCAGTTTTAGAGTGCCATTATATCCCTCCACCAAGCCTGCTGATTGTGGATGGTTTGCACTATGAAATTTTTGTACTATCCCTAAACCGCGACACACACTCTTCATCACACTCCCAACAAACTCACTTCCGTTGTCCGACCATACGACCCGAGGCATTCCGTAGCGGGGAAAATACTCTTTGAGCAAGATTTTTGCCGTGGATAAAGCCGTATTATCCTTAAGGGGGTAGGCCTCAATCCACCTAGAGAATGCACACACCACAACCAACACATACTTCAAGTTATTACATCGGTCCATGTGGATAAAGTCCAACTGGATGACTTCGAAAGGGTATGTAGGAGGGGCAAAATGGCCAGGTGGAGTGGGAGTGCCCTTACCAGGATTGTGCATCAAACACACCATACAATTCTTGACCACTCTCTCGGCACACTTAGTAATCCCATCATTCTTCCATACATGAGACAACAGCTTGCATATGCCTTTTGTGTTGATGTGTGCCATACCGTGAGCCATTGTAACAACAGCGAGCACATACGCATCCGGTAACATCCATCTCTGCTTCTCTGATAGATCCACCCAACATCCATTCTCATCCAATCTTCCCGTGCTCTCTCTCCATTTAGTCCTCTCTGTCTCAGTGGCTTCATTCTGTATTCCTTTCACACTTTCAAATGTGTCTTCACACATACCAGTCTCTGTTGGCCATCTCACTGAGCTCGTAACATACATTCTGTTCGTCAAATCTTTAGCCGTCCCTTTAGCCGTTTCATCCGCAAACGCATTTCCACGACCCACATCATCTGTTACTTTCTGATGTGCGCTACATTTGACTATGGCCACTTGTTTAGGCAATGTGAGTGCATCTAAAAGATCATTTACAAGCTGACCATGTTGAATCTTCGTGCCATGTGACGTAAGGAATCCTCTCTCTCTCCACAATCGTCCAAAACTATGTGCCACACCAAACGCATACTGGCTATCTGTAAACACATTCACCCGTTTATCTTTAGACAACACACACGCTCTCGTCAATGCGATTAACTCGGCGGCCTGAGCCGAATTCTGACTTAATCTTGCGCTTTCCACAACCGTTCTCAATGTTACTACAGCATACGCAGTCGTTACATCACCGTTTGGCAACTTAAAACAAGAACCATCCACATACAAAGTACCATCTGGATCTGTCAATGGAGTATCTTTTAGGTCAATACGACCCTTAGTTTCCTCTTCAGTTCTGAAATAACAGTCATGTACTGCTTCACCACTTGATTTTGTGTCGATTGGCAGCAATGTTGCTGGATTCAACACATTACATCGTTTTATCCGTATGTGACTGGCCAGCAACGTCAACTCATATCCAGACAATCTTGCGCTCGTCAGATGTTGAGTTTTCGTTCGATTCAATAGAGTGTCAACTGCATGCGGAACCATTACCGTGAGCATATTATTCATGACTAAACCTGCGGACTGTCGAATGGACGCCGCAGCTGCCGCTGTTGCCCTTAAACAACTTGGCAAGGCTCTTGCTACTGGGTCTAAAGTCGAAGAAAAATAGGCACATGGGCGTTGCTTACCACCAAAAGGTTGTGTCAGAACACTCAACGCACAACCACCCCTCTCGTGAACGTATAGTGTAAACGGCTTACTGTAGTCAGGAGTGCCCAACACAGGAGCCGAACACAACGCATCACGTAATTCAGAAAAACTTTTCTGACACTCTCCAGTCCAAGGCAATGGGGATGAAACATCCTTGCACGTAAGGGCTATCAATGGTTTCGCCAACAATGAAAAATTTGGAATCCATTGTCTGCAATAGGACGTAATACCTAAGAAGGCACGAACATCTCTCTGGGTTTTTGGCACAGTCATTCGGGTAATCGCTGCAATTCTCTCTGGGGTCAACCTTCTCCCTTCTCTTGACAACAAGTGACCTAAATAGGTTACTTCTTGACAACAATACTGTAGCTTTGAAGGCGATACCTTGTGGTGTAAGTCATGTAGATAGTGTAACAATGATACTGTAGCTGTTTTGCAAATAGCTTCTGTATCAGCTGCCACTAAAAGATCGTCAACGTATTGAATTAAAGCTGCACCTGTTGGTAAAACAAAGGCATCAAGTTGACCTTTAAGTGCTTGGCTGTAGATTGACGGACTCTCACAGTAGCCCTGTGGAGCGCGTTTTAGCCTAAAACTGCGACCACCTAATGAGAATCCGAATAGGTCTCTGCTTTCCTCGGCAATCGGAATACTAAAGAAGGCATTCTTTAGATCGATCACCGTGAACCAGGAGGCAGATGCCGGAATCATTGTTAGTAAGGCCGTAATGTCAGGAACCACAGGAAATTGTGGAACCACTATTTTATTTACCTCTCTCAAATCTATAACGAAACGATACACAGGAGGTTTAGTTGGGTCAGTTCGTTTCAGAATTGGCAATACAGGGCTGTTACACACGTTTCCACGAGTTTCTTCAACAACACCTTTTCCAATGAGATCATGAACGATTGCTAACAGCGCTCGTTCGCCCTCAAGAGAAATACGATATTGAGGTAAACGTGGTAATCGTGCATTTGGTTTCAATTGAATCACATAGGGTGGAATGTCTAACAGGCCCACATCGTTGGGACCTGTGGCCCATAGGGACGCAGGGAGGGAACTCAATTCCGGTGGGAATTTATCGACCGACAAATACATGGGAGAGATCACTCTCCGTCCCAATGTAAGCTCCACTCCTTCGGGGGAACAATACAATGTTGCATATAATCGTTTCAACAAATCCAGGCCCAAAAGATTTTCACCACAACCAGTAGATAGAATCAGCGGAGCCGTTAGCTCACGAGGTCCAATCATAAGAGGCAAAGGATTAGAGACTGGGTTACTAACAGGGGCGCCAGAGAATCCAACGGAAACGTTCGTTAAGCCAGACAAAGGTGCGCCAGGGAGTTTCGAATGCATGATGGAACTTTTCGTCGCACCAGTGTCTAACAGAAAAGGCTCAACTACACCCGATGTAGCCACTGCAACGTAAGGCCCACTCTGATCGACCGGAACTGACACTACTCCCTCTCTTTGTCGTTGGCTGTCCTAGTAGTGGTCATTTACAACAGTCTCATGTTCTACGTAATAATCATCCACATTATACTGTGCAGATCGGACTTACCCCATATTTCGCTGGTTAAAACAATTATTCGCATCCGATTGATTTTGATGACGATCAATCTGATTGTGGGATGAACCACGACCTCTACCACGTGATGCCTGTTGGGGGCCACCACCACGGTTTCCACGTGTCGACACACCATTCAGGCGGTCCCGTAAGGCAAGACAATCATATTTTAGGTGTCCCTCTTTCCTACAATATGCGCACTGATTATACCCAAGTGAAGATCTATAATCAAAGTTATCAGAACGCGGCTGCATCCTATCAGGCTGTGCTCGTGGTCGATACTGCTGTTGTGAATCATTTTGGTTTGATCGTGGAGGGTATGCTTGCTGCAACAAAACCTTCGTTTTGAGCTCTTTTGTTTTCTTTTCTACACGATCACTTTCTTCCTTTTCCCTATTCTCATAATACTGGGCCGTTGCTAGTATTTGCGCTGGGGTTGAAACTGCCCACGCACTCTCCGAATTCTTCAACTTGTTGCTTAATTCAGGCAACAAATTTGACACAAATTTGTCAACAAATAACCTCTGGCCTCCCTCAGTTCCCATGTCCTGACCGCTGTGGTCGACAAACGTTTCCTCAAACCTTGTAAAGAAATCCGAGACACTCTCGTCTTTCTTTTGCTTACAAGCTGATAACTTATCCCAGTTCACCTTCATCGCTGGCATGAGAGTTTTCATGAGCGTAATTATTTTCTGAGGCAAATCCAAGATCAACTGGTCAGGTTTGGCCCCACCAACTTGTAGTCCATCAGCCGCTATCAATGCAGCCCAATCACCCCCTAATTCAACTGCGTGATTGTCTTGACGAATTTTAGCCCAAACTGGTTGCGGTACAACATTGCCAAACAACATGTCGATGTCGGCAAGGTTCATAATAGAAGCTTCTACCAGTTGTGATAACTCCTTATAATAACCAGCCGGATTTTTACGCGGATCGGGTAAGGATTGCTTCACTTGCAAAACTTCCGATCGTTTCCATGGAAGATGTATCCATACCCTTCGAAAATGCGGTAGAATTGGAGGGTTAGCAGCAGGGTCACCAGGCACCCAAAGTGGCGGAACCTCTCTCATAGGATACTGACCAGGAACCGCTTTCCAATTCTCAGTGGTATCATCTGAGGACACCCGAGAATGTGCTGTGGATCTAAACGCTAATAAGCGTTCCACGGCACGTCGCACATCGTCTCCTATAATCATACCAGTCGAAAAGTGACTCTGAAGTTCAATTATGTCAGACGGTACATTATCTACATCATCATTATACCATTCTTCCCTCAAAAAGTTACACATCTCCTCGAACACGAATCTCTGCGTAGGCTCATTAAACTGAGAAAACGTGTCAAAGACCACACGAGGAGTGTAGTTGGCAGGATGTCTTATCCACCTATGTGCCATGGTTACTAACGTTTCTTTCTCCCTACCACTAGGGATATGACTCCGTCTCTGAGGAGTTTCAGATAAATTAGACGAAAATAATGGACCAGAAAGAGGTGAATAAAGGGTAGCAACAGAGTTAGGAACACGCTTACGAACAGAAGGGGAAAGAAAAACAGGGGCAACAACACTGGAGGTGAAAGGAGGCATAGTAGGAACTGACAAGATAGTCGGAGTAGCAGAAACAACAGTCTGCGAAGATACAGGTACAGGAGCAGTAGGAACAAGGACAGGTGGTGGAACAAACGTAGGGTTTACAACGGGCTGACCCGCAGCCGCTGGAGCAACAAGGGGTACAACAGGAGGTACTACAGGAGCAGCTACAGGGGCAGTAGCACCCTGTACATAAGGAGGTGGTGATTTCATCAAATATGACAACAAGGAATCCTCCTTCAAATCTTCTTCTTTCTTTTCTAGATTATTCGGTAAAACCGGATAACATTTATCTATTTTCATGTGATGCAATCTAGTAGAGATTTCCATTTCCTTTTCTTCTTTGTCCTGTTTACATTCTCGTATAGTTTGAATTATAGGAACGAACCCTTGCTTTTGATCCTTTTTAAGTTGTTTGATTTCTTTCTGCTTGGCCTCTTTACGCCATATCCGAAAGGAATCAAACATAGCTGGCCTAGCTTTCTTCAAAAATAATTTAGCCTCAAGATTGTCTAAAATCGAAAGTTCAAAAGTTCCATGTGGTGGCCATCTAAGGTCACCGTCTTTCTTTGTATAGCGGACCCAGTAATCATTATATATTATAGGACCCACCCCATGTCGACTATAAAGATCATGTATCGGAGTTCCAACTGGAGGTATCGGACACGAGTCCTCCAACCGGGAATCCATTGCGCAACATTGGAAAATACGAAACAAACCACTATGGCTAGGCATCGTGCACACTAACCTAGTATCAAACTTCAAGGATTACCGAAGCAATAAAACCTCGTGTAAGTCAAAACCCTCGGTTTTTGGCAATTGCAACTGTCAAATAATACTAAGAACCAATACTAAGAACCACAAATGCAATGGAACCATGCAATACAACAAAGCCTTAAGGCTACCACAAAGCTCGGAGAGCTAACCACAAAGCCTGAGGAGGCTATTACAAAGCTCGGTGAGCTATTACAACAAAGCCTTAAAGGCTAACAACAAAGCTTTCAAAAAGCTAGAACAATCACTAAGGACTGGGAGCGACCCACAAATACTTAACTCAGAACTTCAATGGCGTCACCAGGAAGGCCCGTCTATCGTCTCGCTTGTACGTAAGGTCTGCGCCGGGCGTCGAAGACAGGTCGACAGTCAGGGCATCGGTCCGTCGCAGCCGTCAGGAGGCGAGAATCTTCGCAGGGAAAAACTTCGGGCCACTTATTTCGACAACAGGATCGATGAAGCGGGGTGCACCTTCCCTCGGAGATTTCACACGAAGTTCCTCACGATCATCAGGCTTTGGACCGGTACCGCTGAAGTCGCCCCACGTTGGGCGCCAACTGAAGGACTGGACTTTTAACAGTACCAGCGGTGCCAGGGAACAACACCTATAACCTTCATGGGATACCTGTTTCGGCGCACAAACTACAGAGACACGGGACACTTCCTTCGGCGTCAAAGATCAGTTTTTATTACTGCAGGGAAACAAGAGTCATAAGAAGTACATGGAGTAGTTCTGCGAGTCTGCTTCAATTTGAGTTTGTAGGTCGCTCTCTTTTATACAGAGTGTTACCATTGCATAACATGTGGACAAAAGATTACAATCCGGTTCCCACAGTAGGCTTCAAAAGGGTCGCTTTCATGTGTTCAGAATCCCGGAACATCATTACAATAGCCATGCCGGTTCCCAACTGTAAAAGTACATCTTCCCACCATTAGGCACACCCATTAGAGTTGTAAATGAAAAAGAAGAAGAGACAAGAGCAGCTGCAAGGAAGTCAGACACGTGTAGAGAAAAGAGTGTGGGGGTAATATCGGAAGCATGATCGTAGGATCAAAGAGTTGGATCCCATCGCCTGCACGGCTGTCACAATAAGCCGGCACGACCAGATTACCCTCAAGCTGTGCCATTTGCCTTTGCTGTGTCATTCCTCCGGCCATAAAGACGCATGAAAGGAATATGCGTCTTCCGCAAGGCTTGGGAACTAGAGGGTCAAGGGGCGAACAGTTACCTGCTCGCTGACTACGTGAGGGCAAGAAACAAAATGGATGCCGTATCTAAAATGGAACCCGAGGGTTCAGATGAAGAACGCGTAATATTAGACGAACCCTGGCAGGTAGTGTAGCGAAAATACACACACCTGCTGAACTCGTCATTTACGGTTCGTAGATACCAAACTCGTCCATATTCGGCAATGCCCAGAACATCGTAATAATTTTTACGGAACCTCAGAGTTAGTGGAGGAGTATCGATCACTTGTTCTGTCCCTGTCTGACCTTCTCCTTCCTCAGTTTTGATGTGAATCTCAATACCCTGAGGTTCTTCGCCTGTGCCTTGCTTTTCCTCTCCATTCCACTCTCTACCTTTCAAAATTCGTTCGCTTGTTCTGATGGGGTCTTCGGTAAGGTCAATCAATGGTATCCACTCATCTGGCCATATGCTTGTCAGCTCGTCATCAGCTACTTCTGGACCAACCTTTGGGAACCCTTCAGCAGGCTGGACTCTTGGTAGCTCGTCATCAACTACTCCTGGACCAACGTCTGCGGACCCCTCAGCTTGACTGGTACTGGGCTGTACGTCGTCAGTTACTTCTGGTCTTGCTTCTGCAGGCCCCTCTGCTGGACCGTCTTTTTCTCCCGGCTCTTTGTCGGGTTGTACCTTCTGAGTGTGGCTGGCGTGGATCCAATGGGGAACACCGGCACACTTTACTGCTGTGGTCGTTACCAGGATCACTTGGCGCTTCTCTCCCCACCTCGGTTCCAGGCAGCTCGACCGAGTATGCTTCTTTATTTTGACCCAGTCTCCGGGAACCAGTTTGTGGAGAGGAGTCGTTGGATTGGCGACGGCGTCTACTCCGATCTGGCGAGAGATATAACGCACTTGGTCACCTAATCTCTTGCAGTATTCAAGCACCAAATCATCAGTAATACTCAACAATTTGCTTCCTGGTACCCATGCTTGTCTCATTACTCTTCCCATCAAGATTTCATGAGGGCTCAGGCCTGTCTTTCGGTCTGGAATACTTCGGAGTCCCATCAGAACCAGAGGCAGGGCCTTTACCCAGGTCATGCCAGATGCATCACACAATTTCGCTAGTCTTGTTTTGATAGTCCCGTTTATTTGTTCCACCACTCCAGAAGCCTCTGGATGATATGCACAGTGGAGTTTTTGCGAGATCCCAAATGCCTTACAGAGTTGGTCGATCACATCATTCTGAAAATGTCGGCCTCTATCTGATTCAATAGTGACTGGAACCCCGAACCTAGGTATCAGTTCTTTCAGTAAACACTTTGCTACTGTCAGTGCGTCACTTTGGGGAGTAGGGTAAGCTTCCACCCACTTTGAAAATAGGCAGACAATGACAAGGACATAACGCTTCCCTTCACAACGTGGCATGGTGATGAAATCAACTTGTACTCTCACAAAGGGACCCGCTGACCTCCCAATTTTCCCTAGTTCCACTATTGTTCTCTTGCCTGGGTTCATCTTTTGACATGACAGGCACCTCTGGCAGAGGGACTCTGCTACTTTCCTGAACTTTCTGCTATACCAAGTCTGTTGGAATACCAGAATCATGGCATCCCTACCAATGTGTGATCCCTCATGTATCAATCTCGCCATTGCGCCAAGCAAGTGTCTGGGTAACACAGGCATACCATTTGGGCCCAAGATGACACCATCCTCTCGTCTTGGTCTACACCCTTCTTCCTTCCACTTCTCTCTCTCTTGCCAGGGTGCCGCCTGCTGCCATTCTCTCACTTCATCCCATGTAGGCACTTCTTCAAACACTCGAAGTTGGCAGCTGGTTCCGGGCCCCCCCCGTTTTGGATTTATGATATATCGATCTCTGGCGCATAATTTTGCCACTCGATCCGCGAAATCATTTCCCAAAGATACAGGGTCAAAGTCCTTCTTATGGGCAGCACACTTGACCACTGCCAGTTCCTTTGGTAACTGGATTGCCTCTAAAAGGTCTTGAACAACTTTTCCATTTCGAATAGGGGTACCTGATGAGGTCAGGAACTCCCTCTGTAGCCATAATTGGCCAAAGTCATGCACAACCCCAAAACAGTACTGACTGTCAGTATACACTGTTAGGCGTACGTTTTTCCCCAATTTGCAAGCCTTTATCATCGCGATCAATTCGGCTACTTGTGCAGACTTTACTTCAAATAAATAACCTGCCTCTTCAATTTTGGTTAAGGAGACTACCGTATAGGCAGCACTCAGGCCTCCTTGTTCATGTCTTAGGCATGAACCATCCACAAAAAATTCCAAGTCATGTTTAGGCAAAGGTGTTTCTTTAATGTCTGGGCGTGGCTTTGTGCTAAATTCTGTTAAATCAATGCAGTTATGCTCATCTTCCTCCCCATCTTCCATATCCATTGAATTGGGAAGCAGAGTGGCGGGGTTCAGAATGTTGCACCTGACAATTGTTATATTTGCAGCACCCACGAGAATCCTCTCGTATTTAGTCAGCCGACTTGGGGTGAGATACTGAGTTTTCGTTCTTGTTAACAAAATTACCACTCCATGTGGAACATACACAGTTACAGGATGTCCCATGACAATGGATTCACTCTGCTCTAAACTTGTGCAAGTAGCAGCTACGGCTTTCAGACATCCTGGTAATCCAGCAGCCACTGGATCCAGGGTGGCAGAGAAATATGCCACAGGCCTTCTGGTTGTGCCATGTTCTTGTGTTAGGACTGACAACGCGCAATTATCGCGGGTGTCACAGAACAGGGCAAATTCCTTGGAATAGTCTGGCATTCCCAACGCAGGGGCTGTACACAGACAATCTCGCAATTTGGTGAAGGCTGTTAAGCTTTCCTCATCCCATTCTACGATATCCGGTGTTCCTCTCTTGGTCATTTTTATCAAGGGCCTAGCTAGGACTGCAAATCCCAGAATCCATTGCCTGCAGTATCCTATCACTCCAAGGAACATTCTGATTTCTTTCTGAGTACGGGGTAACTGCATCTTTTGAATTATTCTCACTCTTTCTGACGTTACTTTCCTGATGCCTTTCTCTATCTGGTGCCCCAGATATTTCACTGATTTTGCACAGAACTGTAATTTTTCAGGGGCCACTTTATGTCCCTTCTCACTCAGGTGATTCAGTAGGGCAATGGTGTCAATCACACAGTCCTTATGACTTTTAGACGCCACCAAGAGGTCGTCAATGTATTGCACCAAGACAGAATTTCCAGGTAAGACCAAAGTTTCCAAACATTTTTTCAAGATCTGATTAAAGATAGAGGGGCTCTCTGTGTACCCCTGGGGGACCCTGTTCCAGACATACACGTGACTGTTGAAGGCAAATGAGAAAATAAATTTGCTGTCTGGATGCAAGGGAATGGAAAAGAATGCATGACACAGGTCTATCACAGTGAACCACTCAGCATCCCAGGGAATCTGATACAGAATCACTGCTGGGTTCGGGACAATAGGGCAGCAAGGAATCACTATCTTGTTTACCTTTCTTAGGTCCTGCACTACTCTGTACTTGCCACTAGGCTTTTTGATGCCCATAATCGGTGAGTTGCATGGGCTACTCATTACTTCCTGTATGATGTTTCCCTCTAGCAATTTCTGTATTTCCAGGGCAACCCCTGCTCTCACTTCTGCATTCATTCTGTAGGGTTTAGTATTAGGGTATACTGCATTGTCCTTGATGGCTATCTGTATGGGGTCTACGTTTTTCATTAATCCTACATCTTTTCCGGTAAAGTCCCATACCTCTGGCTTCACTGTTTCTTGGAGTTCTTTGGGCAAATCCTGCATAGTCATTCGTTTAATTTCTGAGTCCGGTCTGATTAACATTAATTTATAAATGCCATCTTCATCTGGGGTCTGAATTTCAACACCCTTTGGTGTGCAAAAGATGGTACAGTTCATTTTGCACAGCAAATCACGTCCCAGTAAGTTCACTGGACTGGTGTCACAAACGACAAATCTATGCATTTCTTTAAAGTTTCCAATTGAGATCTCCATGGGCTCGGTAACAGGAGTACTAATCAATTGATTAGATACACCCACTACTTGGATGGCTTCTCCCGAGAGGGGTAGGTTTGGAACGTCCACTGTTCTCACAGTAGAACGGGTAGCGCCAGTGTCCAACAGAAAAGTGACATCATTTCCGTCAACCTTTCCTTCAATGTATGGTCCGGACTGGTCTACCGGCAAGGAGGCGCCAAGTACGCACTCCTCGTCCTCCCCTCTCAGGCCCCGTCAGTACTGGTCATCACAAAGGAAGGTATCGTTTAGTAAATACTGCGAAGTTGCTGTATTTCTGTTCTCATTGCTTTCCCAGACTTCTACGTCATCACCCTGCGTGGATTTTCCCTTAAATACTTGCTTTGGTGCTCGAGGCAACTGAATCGTTTTTACCTGTGGTTGGGTCTTTCTTGGTCTTTCTGCGTCTGTGGAGTTAAATCAGGTGTTTGGGCGTTATCATCCTGCAGATAAGGACACTCGTTTCGCCAGTGTCCAATTTCCCCGCACTGGTGGCAGGGAAATTTCTTCTTTGCCTCCTCCCTGCTCATTTTGGGCCGGGGCTTTCCTCCACCCCCTTCCCCAAGACTTTTGTTCTCATTAGATTTAACCATTTTACTCAATTGTTTTTCCTGCTGTTCTGCGAGCTTCACTTGAGCCCACATAACCTTCTCCTTGAGAGCCTTTTTCTTTTCTGCCATCTCGTCCTCACAGTACTTTGCGTACCGTAGGACCTCATCCATCTTTTTAGTATGCCAACAGATTTTGTTATCTTTTATCCACTGACAAATTTCGGGTCTCAAACCATTTACAAACCTGTAAATAAAATGTGTCATATCCTTCATCTCGATGTTGTCTATACCGCTGTATGTTTTGAACACCTGCAACAGCCTTTCATAAAAGGAGTGCACTGTCTCGTCTCTTTCCTGTGTTGTTCTATCTATCTTGGTCCAATCAGTTTCCTTTGCTGGCACTTTTATTTTCAAATGCTGTATTACTTGTTCATATTTTTTCATCACTTCTTTCGATGGTTCCCCTGTGTTGCCATCTCTCGGGTATTCTTCACTAGGCCAAGCTATGGCTATTTTACACTCGGTCCACAGATCTACCGGGACCACAATGTCGAAAAACCCATCCAGGTCTTTCCACAGGCATTTTTGCACCTTTACGAACCTTTCCACCTGCCGGTACCAGTCTACTGGTTTTTCGCGCAATTTGGGGAAATCGTTAGTAAAGGACACAATATCCTGTCTGGACCATGGAACGTGCACATATTTCCCACCTGGTACTTCGCGCATAGGGCATAACTGCTCTGGTTTTTCAGCTTCCTTTAGCAAAAATTCGGGAGTTGCCTGCCTAGACCTGGCCTCATCCTTTTTCTTGGCCCATCTAGCTTTCCACCTTTCCACATCTCCCCATTTTTGCAATACTGACAATAGTTCCTTGACCTGTGCTTTATTTCCTGAAGCATTCAAGTTTTCCAAATCTTTGTCTGAGAAATCTGCTCTATATGGTTTTTGCAGCGGTTTCGATCTTGAAATATCTATACCCATGCTAGCAGCAGTGTCAGTCAGTTTTTCATGAAGTACTCGGGTATTTCGGGTGAGACTTTTGCAGATAAACAGCATTTCGTCTTCGGAGTAGGTATTTAATCTGTCTAATCCTACGTTTCCTGCCATCAATTCCTCTATTTCTATTCTCAGCTTGTAAAGATCTAAAGGTTTCGTTGGGGACGTTTGCTTTTCCAATTCCTGACTCCATCTTTCGATTTCTTCAGGAGTCACCAATGTGACACTCCTAGTACCCGAGGTCGATTCCATCTGAATTGCCCTCGTACTAAACGTGTGCGGCTTCGGGATCCTTTTCCCAGTCTTTCTAATGGGCAGATCTAGCAGCGAGACCTCCGACTCGCACTCACTGGTCTGATCATCTATAATTAAGGGTTCTGGTCTGGTCGGTGCAATGACAGGGGTAATTACGGGAGTTTTTGGAGTCCCTTGACGGTCCCCATACAGCGGAACCACCGGTCCGATTGTTACTGGGATCGTCAATGCTTCAGGACTTGCATTTAGCTGTGACATTTTCCGTATTATTTCAGCTCGCTGATTCCCCAGCGCTTCTCGCTCTTTCTCTTCTAATAACCTGTCCAAGGAGTTTCCATGTAACACCTGCGGGGTCAGAATGGGAGCATAACTCGGGGCAGTAGGATGAGTCTCACTCGGCCCTCCGCCATAATTAGGTTTCTGAAACAGACTTCCTGTGCCTAGAATTCTCTGATCTTCCTCATCCCGGGACTGTAATCGTGGCATTCCTGAACTCAAGGACCTCACCTCACCTCCGAAGGGGGGGTGAGAGCAAAAATCTCCATAACGTGAATATCCCATCTCCCCACCAATTGGTCTCCTTGGGTAAATACTTCTGGTTTCTACGGGTCCCAGATTCTCAGTATAAGGAGGAACTATATAATCCCCTCCTACACTTGCGGACCTGACCTCTTCCCTTTGTAGGGGTCTCCGGGGAATATCCCCTGCACTCGAAGGACGGTGCCCCTCATTATAAGGAGGCGGACTTCTCATGCACATGTCATCTAACAGTTCGTCATCTGATTCTCCCAGGGGCCCCCAATGTTTAGTCTTTTCTGTTCTTTTCCCCCCCCCGGGAGGATCTTCTGCTGGCATCATGGGAAACAGTCCCTCAACTATCATGCTCTGTCTCCATTGTTTCATCTTTTTATCTCGGGATTCCTGTCTCAGTTTTGGGTAATACTTTGTCAGCCCTTTGTCCATTCGGGGCTTCTCTCTTTGGAAATCCTCAATCTTCCATTCCTCTAATGCCTCATACTGCGTTAGTCTCGGTCTGGGATGTAATTCATTCATTCGGGTTCTTAAGTTGAACAAGATCCTACCATTAAAGGTACCTTCTAACGGAAAGGCCATTATTCCGTCGTCTTTTGTGTATTTTACCCAATTTTCTAACCACACACACGTATTGTACCCTCTGTCAAACATCATGAAAGAGGCGGGAGTATTTGGTGGTGGAATAACAATGCCCTCTCTAGTTTGAATCGGCTTGTCCTTTTTGAAGTAATTCTTTACCTTTTTTACAAGGGACATTTTTCTCTTTGTTCCGTACATAATATCGTATCTATTAGCTTTCCACTGATCCCTTTCAAACCCTTGGTTTCTTGGATCGGGTCTAGTCTCTGGAGAATACGAGTGCCACATACGATTTATACACTTAACTTTGTTTACAAATTACCTCCAATCAGAATGCGTCTTGTAATTCCGTGCGACCAATGGGTGCACGCGTTAAAATATTTTCGGCCAATGGGTGCGCGGCCTTTTCGCGAGACAGTTCTCACGCTTCGGCGCTCACCCCTCCTTCACAATTCCAGCCCCGCTACCCGCCCGCTGTATCTACCAATCCCAGCGCGGCACGGAGTGACGTCAGAGACGCTTCGCGACTGACTCCCTCCCTTCACAAGGTAACGGAAACTTTCTTTCTTTCTAAAGTGCTTAGTACTTGGTTATTTTACAACGAATACACATTCGCCACAGTGCTCAAGTGTCTAGACAGGAAAGATTTATTTTACTGCAAGTAAACTACTTCCATTTACTTTTCACACGCTGCGGGTAGATCTCTTCCGCCCACCCTTCACTCTAGCATCAGTGAACCTGTTACTTCCCTAGACCCATCCACTCTTTCCGGGATATCTCCGAGTCTAAGGTTTCCCAGCGGACCCCTTTGCTTTCACTCAAGCTCCGATGAACCTGCTACTCTTCCGATGTGACCCTTATTAGGTTACGCCACTATTGGAATTTTGCCAATGAACCTCGTTACTAACATTTATTCACACATGTATTCAGAAAAACCCTAGTTAGTGCTTCCGGTTCTGCCTAACCTGCACCTAACTTTCCTTGAGCCTACGACCTCAAGGCAATGGATTCTATTCACCACTTGCCTATTCAATTCCCCGGGGAGTTCCGACAACACTTAACGATACGTTTTACATACGCTTGGATTAATACATATAACAATATAAGAGCAAGAATAACAATTTTAAAACAATTCATAAATTTTCAAAAGCAGCGCATTCTCAAGAGATTGATCAGGTCGCTCTTATAGCAGCATCAATATACTAGCAGCTACCGACTTGACTTAGCTTAACTAGTCCTACCTAACCTTTAACTAGTCCCTAACCATCCTCTGCTTACCAGAAAATACTGATAGAGCGCGCGGGTCACCCGACCAATAATTTCGCCACTTCTGGCTTCGGGCCCATATATTTCAAATCACCATATACATTGATCAGATGACCTCACGCTCTGCTATCAGGTATTTGTGAGTTCCCTTCGTTATTCTTCAGCGTACCCGACTTACCATCCACCGACACGGGTACCTATGACCACGATGGATCAGGGAGCTAGCTGTAAAAGGAAAGGCAGCAAAATACAAACCAAACAAAATAATATTCAAATACCTTTTGTAAAATGACCACGGACAACTGGAAGTTTTAAAGTCTTTATCTAATTTAGTAAATTTCCGAAATAATCAAATTCACAGTAATTAAGCAATCGATAATCAGAATAACAGAAAGTACATAGCTGAATAGCAAATAAGTCAGAGCAACCATTTATAGACTAATGGAACCAGGGCACACTTAAATGAAGGATCAGGCATTAGAACGTTCAAGATGAATCACTAAAGATGGGATAGGCTTTGATTAGGACTGGTATTTTAGAATTATCTCAGAGGACTAAGACAGGAGTTCGGAACATTTATATAACTATAGGGGAGTCTATAAAGAGAGACACGCTATGCTTTAAGGCAAAAGTTCTTTAGACAATTTAAGTAAGGAGGTTCTAGACCATATCAGGAAATGACAAACTGCAATGCAAAATATAATTTCTAACAGGTAGGGTATCATAGGAACACGTTATGAAATAAATGCAAATGACTTTATGATTCAATGGTTGCGGAAAAGCATGGAAAATTAACATATGCAAAGATATGTCTTTATTAAAGCAAAAGACAGAAATTCAGAAAGGTGCAAGATTCAGAGTGATATTTACCTAGACTGGTGTGAAAACCAAACCCTGGCCACGGGTCAGTTAAGGACAGGAAACCCTCAAGGAAGGATACCCCTCAAAGGACAGCAGGTGCAGAATGGACACCCAGGATAGGACAGGAAACCCTCAGATTAGGAATCAGGACAGGACCTCTCGGACAGGACCCTCAGGACAGGACCAGCACCCGCAGTTCGGAAGCAACGCCTGCGCTTCACCCTCTCTGCAGCTATCGATCAAGACCCCGATTGGGTCAGCGAACTCCCAGCAAAGTGCTCCGCCAGCACTTTAAGGTTTAGTAAAACCTTAGTCTATGGTCAATTTCGGACAGAGTGCTCCGCAGCTCTCTGTATCTTCAGTCACCTATTGAGTGCGTTGGGTCAGTGACAGGTCAGCTAAACCAGACAAGTCGGACAATTTCCCTAGGTGAACCCAGGGTAGATATACTGTTTTGGGACGGTGTACCACCCCCCAATGTTGCAAAGTGTCAGAATCCCTCAATTTGGATTGGTCCTAAGGTAGGATTTGGGTAACACACCAATCAGAATAGACTATTTGGAGGCCTAATTTACATCTCTGGGTACCGCCTAGCAAGATTGGGGTTCCCATGAGAAACTGCACGGCAAATAGTAGCGCAACACACAATGTATCATATAAGGAGCAACTTTCTCCGTTCTCGTAGGGCAGAGGTGGCTTTCCCATGAGCATCTTGACGGTGGCTGCCAGCTGGCTGAGTTCCACTGTCCATTGTTGCCACCTTTCAGTGCACCACGAGTCTGCGCAGAAGAGACCCTCAATATGGCTCCCAACCGGTTCGGACCCCCATTTCCCGCAGTACATGAAAAGTAAGCGAGAACAAATTAATACATAGAAATAAATGTATGTAAACACATCATTGGTCTTGTATTTTAAACTTATCACTACAAAAATATACTATGCAGTTTAAATGTTAGCAACATATACACGTTCACAAGAGCATTACCACGTTATTCACGAAAGCTGTGTATTACGCATGCGCACCCTTTCCCTCCAAAATTCATAACTACGTCAGGTCACGTGAGTGTGACTGACGCATGCGCAGAAGCACTTTTCAAGCGGCGGCCATGTTTTTAAAGACATGGATTAGTTGTATTAGAAATACACGTATGCAAGCTTCCTCTACCTTGTTCGAGTATGGAAATAAAAGATTAGTAAGACGAACAATTTATTAATTTATTACACACGGGCGAGGTTCTTGACTCGAGCAAGTCGCGATGCGATGCTTGCTCTATCAATGGCATGCTGCGCTTTAGATGAATATGTTTAAAAGTAAAGTGCGCCATACTGCGATTGCTACAATAGTTAATTGTGGATGCGTTAACAATTGATATGTGCACTGATGGCTGGTGGTGTGGGTGCGTGTAGGAATTGTGCACTGATGGCTGGTGGTGTGTGTGCCTGGTGGAAGTGTTCATTGCCGGCTGGTGGTGCGTGTGACTGGCGAAAGCGTGCACTGACGGCTGGTGGTGTGTGCCTGGTGAAAGCGTGCACTGACGGCTGGTGGTGTGTGTGTGTACCTGGTGAAAGCGTGCACTGACGTCTGGTGGTGTGTGTGTGTGTGTGCCTGGTGAAAGCGTGCACTGACGCCTGGTGGTGTGTGCCTGGTAGAAGTGTGCACTGATGGCTGGTGGTGTTTGTGCCCGGTGAAAGCGTGCACTGACGGCTGGTGGTGTTTGTGCCTGGTGACAGCGTGCACTGATGACTGATGGTGTCTGTGCCTGGTGAAAGTGTGCACTGTCGGTGTGGTTGTGTGTGTGTGTGTGTGATTGTGTGTGTGTGGTTATATGTGTGGTTGTGTATGTGGTTGTGTGGGGTTGTGTGTGTGGGTGTGTGTGTGGTTGTGTGGTTTTGTGTGTGTGGTTCTGGGTGTGGTTGTGTGTGTGTGTGTGTGGTTGCGTGTATTGTGGTTGTGTGTGTGTGTGTGTGGTTGTGTGTGCTTGTGGTTGTATGTGTGGTTGTGTGTGTGGTTGTGTGTGGGTGGTTGTGTGTGTGTGGTTGGCTGTGTGGCCCTGCTTACCTTTTGAACGTGCACACCTGGCACAGGATGAAACTGCCCCAAGACAAGGCTCGGGGTGTTTGAAAACACTGCCCTAGGAATAGCAGGCTTCATGCGTTAGTAGAGTTTGCCAACCTGCTGACACATCCAGGCCGGATACACGAACAAAGCGACAGATCAGAGAGAGTGCGCACCAAATTTGCCTATCAACAACCTCCCACCCACCCCTGAAAATGTTATCTTTTCATACTTTTAATAGCGCATGCGTGATAGGTGTTTCGGAAATCAACTTGCAAAAGAAAAATATCAAAACAAGATTTGCTATGCAAAGCAGGTGCCTGTAATCTGCACTGACACAAAACGCCAGGACTTGCTTCCTGCTGCCCGTATTTCAGCTACTGTGGTGTTTTTTTAGCTGATAAAATAGCTGAGTGCTGAGCGTCTGCTACAGAGATGTGTGGGATCCAAACGTCGCAGATTCAGATCTTGGCAGGGCACATTCGAGATCTCATCCTTCCGGTGATTGCTCAGCCAAATATCTTGCAGTATAAAAAGATATAGAGGCCCGACTCGCAGATATCTTTTCTGTGAATATATCAGACTTGTTCTTCACGTACTCCTAGATTTCGAGGTTTAAGTCATATAAACAGAGCATAGAGTAGTGAATCAATATTGAATGTTTAACTGGTGTGCTTGCCGTACAAACTACCAACACCCGCCAATTGAAAAATCTCACACAAACGTTTTATTGGAAATAACATATATATTTTGTAATTGTTTAAAGTTCCTCCTGATGACCGAAGTCAGAGGCCACGATTGCTCAGCCCATCTGGGATGAACAGCAACACGTGAAACAAGCAACGGACAAATGACTCCCAATCCAAACAAAAACTTGCTGCACCTGGCAAAACTCACCAGCTCGCGATTGTGCACATCAAAAACTTAACTCGCGAGAAACGATGAGAAAAGGCATGCACACAATTTTACAACAAGAGAGGGTGGATAAGGTGAAGAAAAAGGTGAAGGACGTGGAGGAGAAGTCCAAGGAGTTCATCCAGAAGGTGGAGGAGAAAAGCATCGACCTCATTCAAAAGTGGGAGGAGAAGTCGCGGGAATTCATCGGTAACTTCTTGGAGATGTTTGGACCCGAAGGGGCCCTGAAACTAATGCTTAAGGAGGGAAAAGGCCGTATGCTCCAAGCATTCAGCCCCAAACAGAGTCCAAGCAGCAGCCCTGTGCGGGAGCGCTACCCCTCGCCCACCCTTCCGCTGACCATTTACCAACAAGATGTCCCCATCCTCCTCACCCATCAACTTTCCTCGGTCCAAAGGGGCGGCTGTGTACGGCATCAGCGAGGACGGAGAGGACTAAGCTGCCGGAGTGCTCAGCCTTCACTCGGTGGGGCATTTTACACGGCTAATTCCAGCAGATGGCGCCAGACGCTGAGAGTTTACCGCAGAAAATTCTGACATGCCTTTTTTTCCGGGTTATTTCCTTGTGCAGCAAGTGTCAGGTTGGGGGCCACAGTTCGGAAAATACTTCTCATACTCCCTTAAAAGATGAACGTAAGTGATTAACAGTGCTGACAAAACAGTCCACGCCGGGACTATGCATCTGGTAAGCAACAATGTTGGGTGTCACGAGCAGCATGTTGGGTCCACTGCTTTTGGATATTGTCATTCATTGTGAGCCATAATCTGGTAACACTGGAGCTCCTCGGGGTGCTGAGTAGTGTCAGAGGGTGCGTGAGGTATAGGACAATTACATTTTCTCGACAAGGCATTGCGGTGACCAATTGAAAATGGAACAAGCGGCACTGAAAGTGATCGTGAAAGCGATCACTATTGTAAAAAAACAACAACACAGCAGCGAGTGGTGCGCGCGCCACTGCGAGCCATATGTCTTCAATTATCGCGCACGTGTCTGGGCACGATAATTGAAGACATATGGGGTTTGGTAACAGACACCAATAGGCCGTGAGCGGAGCAATGCGCCCGCCTTTGGCCTATTGCGTGCTCTGTTACAAAAACACACGCACGCAAAGTCCAATAGCGGAACCCAAAAGGAATCGCACACGCACGAGCGTGTGCGATTCCAGGGTCTGTTTCTAGACCCCCTACAAAACGGCTCGCCTGCGCGAGCACTGCTGCGCAGTGCATCAAGAGGGGCAAGCCCTAAAAAGTACAATGGATAAAAGCAAAACAAAATTGGTCTGAAAAATCACACATTGCCCTATTAGTACCTAGCACTCAAGCAAACTGCTTTGTGTGTGGTTGTGCTCCTAGTGAAAGGGAAGCATGCTGTCACTCACAGTGAAGTTACCCAATGGATGAAGTGAGTTAATTCACTAACCCATGCTGTATGCTAAAGTGGGCAGAATCAAATATGAATGACAATAATAAACCAATGGATGAAGGCTGGCTGATTGCCCCTATGAAAAACTACATAAAAAATATACGTTTTGTAAAATAAAATGGAGTTGGCTAGCACCAGACCTAAAAAGGTGGGAATATCACAGGAGGAAGGACACTATTATGAGGAGCTCTACAAAATGTGAGGGAGAGACTAAAACTAGAAAAATAATCGGAAATTAAATAGGCTACACATGCTAGCCAAGTCACAGTACAGGCAAAAATACAGGCTGTGGTCGTAGATAATTTATTGCTAGAAAAGCACCCAGACTAATAGAGAATTAATGCTCAGAAGAGCCACTAAAATTAATTTGTGGCAGCTGCACCGTTTTATATGCAGAAGAATAAAAAGTCATAGGCACACTTTCAGAAGATCTCATGTGTATATTACCTCCAGCAAGAGCAGACACCTTAAATATGGTGTACCTTGATGATTTTGCTGAAATGAATAGACCTAACTGTACCTTTATATGTAATACACTTGAACTCTGTGCTCTGCTTTGCATTTTCAAAAACGGACCCAAAGATTTCTGGGAGCCATCCCGAAAGTTTCTTGCATCACAGCAGCAAGCCCCTCCTACGCAACAAGAGCAAGGCATGGAGCCGACAGGAGTGGGTTGAAAGAGACGTAGTATTCATCAGAGGACTGTATATGCCTTGTATATCATGACAAGTGGAACTATAGATATATCTAGGCCTGTATGGACTAATGAAAGATCGGAGGGGGTCTCATCTGAGGGTAGACATAACGTGTTCATTGATGGGGTACTAGGAAACAACAACTGTGCTGTGATTACTGCTGCGCCGCCCTATTGTACCTTGATGATTTTGATGAAATGAATATGTCTAACTGTACCTTTATATGTAATACACTTGAACTCTGTGCTCTGCTTTGCATTTTCAAAAACTGCTAAATAAAGTTTAAAAAAAAATATATATATGTTGGTTTGTCTAATTAAGCAAAAATTACCCAATACAGTTCAACTTACCTTATGTGGCTTCATGCGTCATTTTCACTTCCTAACCACTCATAACAGTCAAGGAACATCACAGCAAATGATCATGGTTAGGTGACACCATGACCGTCATCTACAGATAAGGTATACCACTGCAGCTTTCCATGATCAAGAGACACAAATGTAGTTACCATGACCGCAGAACTACAAGGCCATCATGCTTGGTCAAGCAACATCATAGCAAAGGATACCCTGGAAATCACTCATGGTCATCGAACACCATGGAACCATCCACATTGAATGGATCTAAAAAACATGGCAGTAACACATGAAATAGACACCACAGCAATCACCTGTGGTCAAGGGACACTGTGGCAGCCACCCACAGTGAAGAACCAACTTTGCCCTAGCCCACGGTCCAGGGGCACCATTACAGACATCCATGAGAAAGAATATCATGGCTGTGATCTGAATTATTCGTGATCATCATCAGGACTGGGGAAAGCAACTGGTATCTAAAGGTTTATTGTAAAGGGGCACTATGGCAAAAATTCATGGGTTGAGGGATTCTTTGACAGCTACCGTAAGAAAAGAGTGAACATAGTATTTAACCAGCATAAAGGACATTGAGGTAGCCTTTTTTGTGAAGAAAAGACCCACAACAACTGTCTGTGGTTCAGTGGCACTGTGGCAGAGATCCATGGAGAATATACAACATGCCTACCCTCAATGGAGAAGCCAGTCGTGCAGAATAGCCTTTTGACGGTCATCCAGGGGCAAGGGACACCAGGGAAGGGGGACCCCATGATAGATGACCAACTGTAAGGGACCCCCCGTCATACATGAAAAACGGATGTCGTCACAGGCAGTAAGCAACAGTCAAGGGACAACATGGTAAGGCCTCATGATCATGAGACATCATGGTATTTGTCTATGATATGGGAACAACAGAGCAGTCACCATTTGTCAAAGGCCTATAGCGAACACCCACGGGCAAGGGGCACCCTTGGCAGTCATCCATGATTGAGGACACCACAAGAGTACCTAGGTTAAGGAGCACAATAGAAGTAATCCATGCGAAAGGTACACAGAGTGTTACCAATGATAAGGGGACAATGACGAGAAAAATCAATGAAATTTGGCACGGTAAAATACTCCTTGTTTTAGGAATCAAAACATCTCAAGAGGTTTTCTAAGCATTAAGTACCTGTTGCAACTTCTCCAAAGTTGATGTTGTGTTTTCCATTGTCAGAAGTAACGACAAGCGCAGGGGCCATGACAGGACACTGCAACTCCAGGTACAAGGTGTTATAAGGGCTGTTAAAAATAAAAAGCAAAACAAGTACAGTTGTATTTTACTTACCACTTCTGCACAGAATTAGAGCTATAAATCAACTGATCTTTACCATGAAGAGAAGGTGTGATGTGAGTGATGAAAAAAGAATATGTGGAGGCTTGCAGTCTTTGGACCTACCTTGAACCCTCCCCCACAGTGATAGAATTAATATTCCAAATGTAGTCATTGGTACATTCCCGCCCAATGTACTGGCCTCATGATTTTACCTTTAGAACATGCCTCAGTTGCTAACTGAATCTGGACATTTACTTAGCAGTGCTCTCGCACCCACTAGGTCGTGCCATGCAGCTCCCTGTTGACTGTACCACCATGTAAGTAGAGCTGCATATAAGCACCATGGCCCTACTTTCCTTGAAACATTACAAAATAGAATCAGATTTCTCCCCAAATATGCATGAGCCATCTATGGGCATAAACAAGGCCTGAATGTCTCCTGAAAAGCCTGAGGAACACATCCATGTATGGCAACAGGGTACCAAATTGGTGCCTGCGGCACATCCCAGATGATCACTAGTATCAAGTTCAGCACTAATCATGTATTTAGCCATGTTCTAACCATCTTAAATGATTTCAGCCATGGAGGCCCTAAGTTCTTTCAGGACACCAGAAGGATCTCACCGGCCATGTCCCAGAGGCTGTGCGAATACTGGCACCATAAACAATCTGCAGTGACTGACCACAATGCTAGGCTAGCTGAAGGAAGTATTTTTTTTTTACGAATGCCTCAATCTTGTTCCACTCCCAATGTGTTTAGGGGGGCAAGGGTGATAGGGCATGATCTGTGGTTCACCCTGCTGGTGGAGGTCTTAATCACAAGAATTTTCCAGGTGCTGCTCAGTGGCGTCTGGCCACTTGCCTATTCACTGGTGGGCTTAGATAAAATGCCCATTAAGGTTTCACTGAACGGAAGCAAGATCTCAGATGAATCTTACCCAGGTTGTGAAATATCTGTAAGAATATTTGTCTTGATTTCAACAAAAGTCACTTGTAGGTCCAGGACCTATGCTGCCAATTGGCCATGTAAAAACTGTCGATCATCATAATGGGTTGGACAAATCATCCCCATCCCTACCATCATCCTCCCTGAGTGGTGGCAAGCTCTGGTCAGAGTTGGAGCAAAAAGGACAATCAAGCCTCTGAGGATGCCCCTCAGGTAGCGAGAGCATGGAATCAGACTCAGGTGGTATGGTAATCAGTTGAGCTGCAGTAGAATCAGAGCGAGACCTCGACTGGGGTAGAGTTAAAGCTGGTTTGGGGTTGGACATCAGAGTCGGCATGAGGATAGTAAATCAGTTCCTATATCAGAAATATTTCAAAGGGAAGGTCTTTTCATCTGAAAACAACCACTCAGCATATGCCATTTCTTTTATAAGGATGGTATTGGATCATCAATTCCACTTTTACAACTTCAGTGCTTAGATCCTAATATATTCTGAAATCAAATTTCTGAATCTCCAATGTTGGCGATACCATGAGGGTAATAGAATAAGTTTTTTCTGGTCATCTGCTCTCCCCATATGGCTTTTACAATCAAAGTGTATGTGTTCTTTACAAATGAGAATATGCAGACATATGATCAGCTCCAGCATTTAATGTACCTGTAGGTGAGATTTCCAGTACTTTTCTGATCTCCAGTGTCCCTACCGCTGGCAACAAAGCAAGGTACGATGAACCTTTCAAACTTTCCACTGAAACTTCTTAAGAGGGAGGCTTGAGCTGCCACATATTCATCAGAGCTAGACAGAAGATAGAATTAGCCATCAAAAGAAAAATATTCAAAAAATCAATCATTATTGTAAGAACAAGAAACAGTCCTGCCCCTCCTTTCTTTAGACTAGCGGGGGTTCTTAACCTTTTGACTCCTGTGGACCACATCTTTATCATTGCTGGAAATCCGGGACGCTCACTGAACCATTAATAGAATCCAGAGACCCCCACTGAGTCATTACTGGAATTTCGGGACCCCGGTCTATGCAGAACAGCTCAAGGCTTACTCAAGAAGGAAAGGTCGGTTAGACACATAAACTACAGAAATACTAGCTAATAAGATCAACGTCTAGTTATTGCTTTACTTTAAGAAGGAAAAGTTCTTTAACTGTTTTGCTGTTCACCCTATGTGGGAAGGGTATGCACAGACATGGGTCCCATGGTCACTACGCCACTGGAGTCAAGCTATCCTGGCTGATGAAGGCTGATAGCCTGAAACCGGTCCTAGGATGCTTGATTCCGGTCCAGGGAAGACATGTCTTGGCAGTTTGGGCTGGACTGTTCCCATGAGGCACAGGGTCCAGACTAATTTGCATATGGCCATGTCTGAACTGGGGTGGCTTGGTGAGCAAAAGAACGATGGATTAAACCCAGATCTGTGACTGGGGGTGAATGTTTTGCCATTGTGCAACATTCCGTCCATCATCTTGTGTATTTTGAAAGTTCTTTAACATACACAAAAGGAATATGCGACACTTAATACTAAGAAATCCAAAAGTCTCTAGTACCCTTTGGGCCAGAGTTCTGACCCCAACAAGTATTATAGCACACAGACAGTAAGCAACTTAAGCATAGTTAATACTGGAATCTACAGGCAAAGTAACTCTTCAAAGCTAGAACAACAGTACCAATATTTGTATTATAGGGTTTTAACTTCAAGCAGTAGCTATGAAATCAAATGTTTCTGGTCTACCCATTCCTCAAAGGAACATATGTGCCGCCCTTCCTCAGAGAGGTCACCGCTCTAGTGGTGCTAAGAGTCTGGTTACAGGTGTCTGACATTCAGGCACATTAACTTTATGCCACTAGTTAAGTACAGATGCAGATAGTCATCACTAGTTAAGTAGACACTAGGTTATCTGTAGGAGGGCAGTTACTGCTCAAGTGGCCAGTATCCCCTGACACACTCTAAGGTGAAACAAAATGAATGGGAGCCTGTACCTCAAAGCCAGCCAACTGGTCACGACCAGAATTTCTGGTGGATGATGTTATTTGCTATTGGACTCAGGGAAATTAACTGTCTGTACTGAAAGGTGCCCACAGGCTCCAACAGCAGAGAGGAGAGGGATGAAGCTGTATCATCTTCAGTGATGTTGTGACAGTGAAGACCTTACTCTGTTTCCCTCAATGTTCCTGTGTACCAAGATTCCTTACGGAAAGAATAGGTTTCAGTACATCTTAAAATGGAAGGTTATGTTTCTAGAAAAGATTGTCTGGAACAATTACTGACCACGTAGAACTTCTAGGCAGTCATAGCAC
Organism: Lissotriton helveticus; assembly: GCF_964261635.1. Lineage (NCBI taxonomy): Eukaryota > Metazoa > Chordata > Amphibia > Caudata > Salamandridae > Lissotriton > Lissotriton helveticus. The sequence goes on from NC_136065.1 coordinate 340,927,006, forward strand.
AAACATGTAACACAATTTGTAGCTACATGCTGGACAACAATTTTAGTGGTTGCATTGGTTTCCAGTTGCTGATATCAGTTCTCACCTAGACCTTTCAATTTTTGCACTTTTGTTTTGTCCTACCTCTTGATAGGTTTCCATGTTTATTTCCTTCTGGCTTCCTGGAGTCCGTTTGTTTTTTCCTGCCTCTCTCTGTGCATTGTCCTTACAGTTACCTGCTTCAAATTCTCAAATTTCCCACAGACCCTAGAATGTTTCATGATCTTCCTTACATTCATCAGAGTATTGTGTAACACAGTAACCATTGTGCAATATTTTATGGAACTTCATACCACATGTTGTTAAGCCTCATCCGAAGAGCTATTTAGTTGTGATATATTGTTACTGCTGTAACAGCATCAATACTCATGCTACCTAAAGCCTCTCAAGTGTAATAGCTAGATTGATGATTGGCTAGAGCTTGGAAAGATAATAACCCTGCATAATTTCAAGCTTGTGAGGCATGCCAGGAGGACTAGAAGGGAGTTTACTTGATCTTCAAATGTCAATATTTGATCTAGCCAGACTCCTAGATTTTAGACTTTAGGTGTTGGATGAGGAAAAGGACGTGCAGGCCACCATGTTAGAGACCAAATATTAGTTTGAGTGCCAAGTAATACTTGGTCCCCTACTTGGTGGTCTGCACGTTTGGGTCCTATTATAGCAGATATTTTATGCTGCTGCAAAGTACACATCATTCCCATATGACTTATCTCATTCTGTAAATGTTGCTGCCCATTACATTCCAGATCCCTGCCTCGACTAAAACTTTGCTTTCTTTCTGTTCCCTGATAAGAAAATACCCTCATATAAAGCCTAGTAATATATATTGTATCAAATCGGGAGCCCAGTCGAGACTATTACCCACCAAATCTATCAACAGGTCTCTCTCATCAAGGACTTATATTGATGCACTACCATGAGCATAATGATTGTAGTTTCCCAATTCGCTGCTTTTTGGGGAGGGTTGATTGCCTCTTTGGTCTTCAAAGTGAACTAATCCAACAAAAGAAACAGAAGATATAGGCCTTAAATCGCACTAAAAACAGTATCTTTGATCCATGTCTCACCAACATTGAAAGAGATACATGTCTCTGGGGATACATCAGCAAGACATGTGATAATGCTTCAGCAAAACCAATGCAATTCACTCACTCTGTTTTTATTTCCTCTGGAGTGGGAGCATGAAAGGGAACTGGTGGTGGTGCTGGTGCTTGGACAGGGGGTTCAGGAACTTTTACTTTTGGAGATTTCTTCGAACCTTTCTTCGCAGAGGATTTCTCCTTCTTGTCTTTGCTCTGTGTAATAAAATCGAGTAAGGTTTACAAGTTGCCTTTTTTAATGTTTTTTGAAGAGTCAAACTTTAACAGAAAACGATCAATGTTCAGATCACCTACAAAACCTCCTATAACACCAAAACACATTGCACTGGAAGGCCCCGAAATTAATCTAGAACAAAACACAACATTATAGGACTTGACCCGGCCTGCAAGTAGAAGAACAAACTTCAACCCAAGGAATTCAAATATACATGTACTTTGAAGAACGGATTGTTTACCTTTGAAATGTGATTTTTGATGGATATGATGGCTCTTGGAAGTTTCTTAATTTTGAACCTCGTCCCCAGGTGCTAGACTGCATTCAGAAAACGTTCAATCTTGTTGAGTCACTGACACCAGGAGGCGCTGTCCAACATCACGGTCAACCTCTAAAGACCTCACAGGAAGCCATGCAAAGGATCACTACAAGAGCCTGTTGTGTCAGTTATGGCAGTTCAGTCCATTTCCACATCAAGCGGAGGCTAAAGATGTAGCCAAGATAAATATAGAAATAAGTACAGCATACCGTTGTCAGTAAGGAAGGTGGACAATTTTAAGGAATCCGTAGGAGCTGTCTTTTCCATCAGAAAGAATGTTGAAAGGGTCCTAATTCATTACTTTTAAACGACTCCTGTAGCATAGCATCTGAAAAGGAGGATGGATGAAGTCTAAGGGTATGTTTATAAGAAAAAGAGATTGTTGTTAACAGATAAAGACTGAGTCCTAGTAACACAATTGCTAAATGCCACGCATTGTCTACATCCATAGAAGGAAGAGGAGGAGGAGGAAAGGAAGATGTCAGGGTACTTTCAAGGGAATCACAAAACCTAGAGGGTACTATGGGAAAAATAATGGTTTAATTTGTACACAAGATTGTCCTTGAAGAACGTAATGAACAGAATGGAAGCAAGCAGAGCTTGAAGCTCACTCACACTCATAGTTGAAAGTATGGCTACAAGAAAAGTCACTGTCCAGAAAAGATACTTGAGATGATAATGTAAGGGCTATTAAGGAAGTCACATAAGAAATTAAAACAATAATTTCAAATCCCATAAGAGGACAGCAAATTGCTTTGGAAGAAATCTATTCTGAAGCTGCTTCAAAAGCGTAGCAATTATCTGCAAACACAACAAAGAACCTTGTTCAGAAGAAACAATGTACGCTGAATTAGTTCCTAAATAGTCTTCAATTGTAGCAATTCTAAGCCTTTCTCCAGCCGTGAAATGGCAAATTGGAGTATGAGGACTGTGTTAGCCAGAAGAGGGTCAAATGAGCTATTGCAATGCTATGTCAACGATGTGAACTAGCTCCTATAGGCAGCTCTAGTCAAAGGTCTTCTGGTCGCCAAAAGACTTTAAAAGACAATAGTGGGAAGATGGTAAGCAGCTAAGGCTAACATTTAAAGAGCCAAGCAAATCGGTGCAGAGTTTGCAGATTTGAGGTAGAATTCTGCCCGAATATTGGGAAAACTAGAGTTGTGACAGAACCAACTAGGAGGGGAAGAGTAGCCATCCACTGAACATTGTGGCCCTCCAGTAGCAGGCATTTATCCATATTTTCAAACCCCGCTTGAACTGCCTGCCACACAGACCTTTAACTTCACCTTCCATCATATCTACTGTTCACCCAGATCCAACACAGCATTTAACCCCAAACCGCCTGATCTCATCACTCTCGAAGCCTTCCCTAGTTAAATGAACATCTTTCTCTACAACTTCAACTTTTCCAGACACAAATCAAGAAAGCTAAGCTGCTGTCTGCGTCAGAAGTGATATTCGCGATGCCTATGAAGGCGCCGCCTCAGGGCACTGATGTTAGTTTCTTTTCGCAACTTTCCAGGCCAGAAGTGAGAGTCACAAAGAACACTGACAACTGGTCTGCATGTCTAGGGCCCTTAGGAGGGGTAACTCTATCATTGTAATCTGTTCATAGAGCATGGAGGATCGGTATGAATATGTGGCTAGAAAGGGTCTCTACCAGATAAGTCGTTACTGAAGGTAAGTAACTTGTTAATCTGACAGAGACTTTTAGCTGCAGATTCCTTACCTGAGACTAGACACCCAAGCAAGACTTTCACCGAAGTGGGGCTGTGAAATGGATTATACCAGAAATTCCTGCAGGAACATATGGGCGAAGTGCCCTTCACGATGGACCTGACTGTCTAGGCAGTAGTGTTTTGTGAACAAGTGCAAAGGCGCCCATGTTTCTGCTTGACGAATGTCCAGGACAGGGACTCCATGAGCTAAGGCAGTGGCTGCAGCTTTGGCTCTGGTGCGATGACCACACAAGCCATCTGGGGGATTGCTTCTTGGCAAATGCGTGGCAAATTTTTGATGCAGAGTACTAGCCATCGTGAGATGGTATGTTGCTGCACCTTTTTGCCTTTCTTGGCCCAACTTACCCTACGAAGAGTTGACCATAGTTCCGGAATACTTTGGTACGTTTAAAGTAGAACAACAATGCTATCTTTGAGTCCAGGCAGTGTAGTTTCTCCTCTTTAGCAGGATGGGATGGGACATGAAAAGTAGGTAGAGTTATGGACTTGTCTTCATGGAATGAAGTTACTGCCATCGGCAAGAAGGATGATCAAGTCTAAAGGACCAGCTTGTCTGCATTGAGCGAGACTTATGGAGGGTTAGCAGACAGCGCCTGCAACTCACAGACCCTCCTGGCAGATGTTATTGCCACAAGGAATACCATCTTGATAGTGAGGAGTCTGACTGGGCTCAAAAGGAGCTCACATTAGGAATGTCAGAACCAGTTGAGGTTCCACTGAGTCATAACAAAGGCCTTTGGTGGAAATATGTTTTGAAGACCTTTCAAAAGCCTATTTACAATAGGGAACTTGAAAAGGGATGGCTGGTCTGGCAGCTGCAAAAAGGCAGAGATGTATCCTTTGGTGGTGCCAAAAGCAGAGCCGTGCTGGACCAAAGAAGGAATAAACAAGAGAACTAGTGAAAGAGGTGCAGATAAGGGATCCATGTTATTCTTTTACACCATGCCACAAACGTGTTCCAACGGAAGGCGTTTACTGTCTTGATGGAGGGACACATGGCTGCCAAAATATTGTTGCAGACTTCAAGTGGAAGGTCAAAAGCTGTCAACCGTCCCCGCTTAATTTCCATTCATGAAGGCAGAGCGTTCACAGGTTCGGGTGCAACACCCTGCCCTATTGCTGCGACAGGAGATCCGTCTGAAGAGGCAGCCTGATTGGAGGATCAATGCTCATGAGTTCTGGGTACCAAGCTCTCTGTGCCCAATCTGAAGCCACAAGGATGACTTACGCCACCTCTGGATGGACATGCCATTCGTGATCCGCTAGGCATCGATGGCTGAGTTGGTCCGCTCTGGCATTCAAAGAGACCACCAAGTATTGAGCCACTAGGCATATGTCCTTGTGCGTAACGCCTCTTGACAAAGGGTCAATGACCCTACCCCGTCCAGTTCGTTGCAGTATTACATGGCGGTGGTGTTGTCCAGGAACACCTGCACTAGCTTTCCCTTGATTGAAGGAAAACAGTCTTTCAATGGCAATCGGATACAACAAAGCTCCAGAAGATTGATGTGAAGCCCATGTTCCGCAGAGTCCTCTGATCTCCACCTTTCCCATGTGGCCGCCCCAACTAAGCAGTGACGTATCTGTCACCACAGTCCTCTCTGGTTGTGGAAGGAGGAGGGGTCTACCATTGACCCAATCCCGGTTCGTTAGCCACTACAGCACGTATTTTGCAGTACCGTCTGCAATCCAGACCATGTTGGAGATATACGTGGATTGCTGCACCCACTTGAACTTTAGACCCCACTGCAGAACCCAGCAGCCTCAGAGTCAGTCTCACTGAAACCTAGGTTAGAGGCTGAAACATCGGTATCATAGCTTGAATATCCTGGACTCACCATTCGCAAGGATGGCCCCAAAACTGCACTGTGTCCAGAACAGCTCCTAGGAAAGGTGGCATCTGAGGGGGAGTCAGGTGTGACTTCAACACATTGATAGTAAATGCTATCAAGTGCAGGTGGTTCGCCGTAGTCTGAAGGTGGGAGATGACTGCCTGGGGCAAATCCACATGCAACAACAAATCATTAAGGTAGGGAAAGACCAGGACCCCGGACCTTCGCAGATGTGCTGCAACTACCACCATGGCCTTGGTGAACACCCAAGGGGCGTTGGTAACGCCGAAAGGGAGTACAGAAAACTGAAAATGCTCTTAGCCAACTATGAACTGCAGGTAGTATCTGTGGGTAGGCAGGACGGGAATGTGGAAGTATGCATCCTGCAAGTCCAACACACCCATTTAGTCTCCCGGGTCCAGGGCAGACAGAACCTGAGCGAGAGTGAGCATCTTGAACTTCTCCTTCAGGAAGAAGTTGAGAAGGCACAGGTCAAGGATGGGACAAAGGCCTCCATCCTTTTTGGGCACCAGGAAGTAGTGGGAATAGCAATAACATCCTACTTCTGATGCCAACACCCTCTATATGGCTCAATTGGCCAAGAGAGCCAACACCTCCTGACAAACGCGTTACTTGGCAGACAACAGAAAGTCTGCAACCTTAATGTATAACTCTGAAGGACAACAAGTCCAGAACATAGGATCCAGGACAATTGACCACAAAACATCACCAGAAAGAGACGGTGTATCCCCAATAAGAGACCTATAAATGTGGCAGAGCCAATAGACTTCAACCAATGGAGCACAGGGGTGGTAAAAGACCCCAAGGCGATAGAAATGGGGAGAGAGGGGGGTGGGAAAAAACATGAATAGAACGCACACTGTACTACCCTGAGAGTAGGGTTGGAAAGGATACATGACACATGAGCATACCGTCCAATCACAAGCCTGGGCGCAGTAAAGCCATGAATACAGAATGAAGTATCAGCATCCTGTGTTTTAGTGAAGTGAAAGCGTTACTCTGCAGAAGGATCAAGCCACGCGGAGCGAGGCAAGCGTAGAAAGCCCATCCTGAAAAGATCCTCGCAGAATGGCGAGGACGGGCGGGCGTTAAGGAATCTGCGGCTCGACTATGTCTCTACCAGACACATCGTTACCGAAGGTAAGTAACTCGTTCATCTGATAGAGACGTCTAGACGCAGATTCCTTAACTTAGAATAGATACCAAAGCCATACCCATAGAGGAGACGGGTCTGCTACTGAACCCCAATAAGTTGCGGAGGCAACATAGCCGTGAACAAGGTGACGACACACGGTGGGGACCGCAAACCAGCGTAGCCACACCAGACCAGAAAGCTCAGAAAAAGCTAAAAACATTCGGAGGCAAAGGCACTACAAGCCGTCATGAACAGCATGAAGCCCCCGTATGTATACTGGGTGAAAGAAAGAAAACATACGCTAGATATGTTGATTTGAAAGGGAAAGTTCATGACTTCGCAAGAAGTGGAACTGAACCCAAGGACTGATGGATCCGCAGCATCTGACGTGCTGACCGTAAATAAAATACATAGGGAAGACAACTGGAATGACAGAGTCAACACACACAGGTCCAGTAAGCACAACAGTGGAAAATATACCGTTGAATCCTGTACCAGCCAAATACGTAGTACAGTATTGGCAGGATGCCGAGCCATGAACAGAAAGTGCCAGTAGTAGTAGAAACAGAAGACACCCCGTTGGAGAGTCACTCTGTTATGAGGCATGTGAAAGAGCTGACGGCAACCATCAGACGCACCCAAAACAGGACTACAGTAAGAATGATAGCCGAGTGGAGGACTGGACGAAACAGTAGCATACCGTGCAGACGGTAGAACCACATAAAGAAGAACAAGAACCCTCCTGTAGGGTTGACTGAGCAGCCCAGATGAGAGAGACGCAATAGCACAAAGGCAAGCGGCAGAAAGGGGCACCAAGCAAGCTGAACATCCACATAAGAGCATTTAGGCGAGAAGACCGGGTCAATGACCATGGACACTGAATGAAGGAACGGTGACAGCACGATTTCGCTGTGTAACAGCACAGCAGAGATAGAGGCAAAGAAATATGCCCAGAAAGGAAGCGTAACACAGAAGACGCAAAAAGTAGCAACAGCCATGATGAAGCAGAAGGGGACAAACAATGTCCAGACTAGTAAGTAAGTTTATTTTGTTGATTAATTAAAACCATTACAAACAGCAAAGAGCAAATTCAGTTTACAACCTGATTAAAAAAACAATATAAACACAGACCCAGATTATCCAGCACTCATATACATACTTAATTCAGCTGTAATAGGATAATCAATAAACAGTTTAGCAGCAAAAGTGACATAAAGTGCAACGAGTTGTTAATGAACGAATTAGCAGCAAGATTTAAAATAAAGTGCAATGTGTGCTCTAGATCCACAACAAATACTTTAGATACTAATCAAAGAATACTGATAAGACCATATTATTGTTAGAATAATAATTAATATACTATCTCCCCAACTGATTGATATACTGACAACGAATTAGAAAATCATATACTTACAACAAATATTATCTATAAAATGAGATAATACTTTTATAACAATTAAATTTAAAAATTTCTATAAAATTTCATCATGATCCCTAAAAACATTTACTATTATAGAGTCATTGACATTTTAAATAGCATTCCTTACATGGATTTCATCTATTGCAGAGTCTTCCTTACATAATTTTGATTCCACTATGAGGATATATTTAACAAACTGATGAACTAATCTTGGTGTAATACCTCTTAGACATACAATGATTGCAGTTCTGCACGTTCTTACTCCCATTTCCTTAAAAAGTGGTTTTAAAAACCTCTTACGTTCAACAAGCAATCTTGGGCACAAAGTTACAATATGCTGTAGAGTTTCTTCATTTTTACCACATAATCTACAGATATTAGAGGGCCAATTTTTTTCCCATTTTGGGATTCCATCTTTGGTTGGGTATCTCCCAACCCGTAGCAGCATAAATTTATTTTTAATGTAAGGTTTTAAATAAAATTTCAAATAGGGCTGGGGATACAAATTGTTAAAAGAGTTTGCTATTGTCCAAAGATGTTTTTTTTCCCTTAAATCGTCTTTATCCATTATACAAGACAAAAGTGCTGCTGATTGATTGATTGTTTTTTTAAAGACCATTTTACACCTTATTTCGTCCTCTAGGTTTGGGTAATCAAAAGCAAGCAAACACTCGTTTAAATAAGATCGCCAGCTTCCCGAATAGGCCCCTCTTTGAATCTCTAGCCAACAAAGGTTGGCCAGCGAGCCTTCCTCTGCTCTGGATAATAACAGTAAAGATTTTAAAAATGTAGATTGCCTAACGAGACACTGTTTCTTCAGACCAAATTCCAGTCTAACATTCGCTCGACTAATGTTTTTTGGGATTCTAAATACCGATTTATATGATCTTATTTCAATATCATCTAAAGGTTTCGCATCTTTGCCCCGAAAAATAACAGAACCATAGTCCAATGAAGGAATTAACTTCACTTTCATGGCCTTCATCAAATGGTCATGATTTGGGCATAATAACTTATCCCTCAATTGTCTAAAGGCAAATGTAAGAGATGAGCCTTTAGCTTCTAGGTTGTTAAAATGTTTCCTGAACGATAAATTGTGATCAAATGTTATACCCAAATATTTATAGGTTTTTACACAGTCAACAACCATACCCTTGATATTCCATTCTTTAACACCTAGTTTACCTTTTCCCATGATCATTATTTTTGTTTTTTTAATATTTATTTTTAGACCATTCCTTGCAACATAGATGTTAAAAGAGTCTATTAATCTTTTAAGGCCAATAACTGTCTGACTTAATAAAATAGTATCGTCAGCATATTGTAAATATTTAATCTCTTGGCCCATCACAAAAGGAGAATGAGCGTTAATATCCTTAAAATGGGCAGGGAGATCAGACATAAAAAGATTAAAAAGGCAAGGGGCCAAAACGCAACCTTGTTTCAAGCCAATGTTTGTTTCCAGGCGTCGGGTTATATGGCTACCGTCGCCTACTTTAATCTGGACCCAAGTATCCGAATATAGCAATTTAATCATTTTTAAAAGTGCGTCGGATATTCCCCAATTATCTAATTTCGACCATAATATGTCGCGGGGCACAGAGTCGAAGGCTGCTTTTAAATCAATAAAACATATATACAGATTTTGTTTCCTAATTTTGGCTCTTTCGCCTAATAGCGTTAATAATACTAAATTTGAGTAAGTTGATTCTCCCTTTCTGAAGCCGGTTTGTAAATTTGGTATCAGTTTTTCTTTTGATGCCCATAATTCCAATTCCTCTAACAAGCAGGTTGCAAATATTTTAGCATCAACGTCAGTTAGAGCTATTAATCTGTAATTTGCTGGATTATCTTGAGGGCCGCTTTTATAGATTGGTTGGACGATACTACCCTGCCAAGAGTCTGGAATTTTACTGGTTCTAAGCACATCATTAAACAGCAGGGTAAGAACCTCTGGCCAATCCTTCAAGGCAGCTTTGAATATGGCATTTGGCATGCCGTTAGGACCAGGCGCACCATTTGATCGAATCTTATGTACCACTTTTTTTACTTTATCAACTGTCCAAGGCTCAATAACCGAGATATTTATCGGGGGTTGCCCAGATATTACGGTTATCTCTGGACATTTATTATGCATAAGAATAGATTTGTCTTCAACAAACTGAGGGCCTAATTGAGCCGTTTTAGAGTTATTTAGAAAAGATACCCAAGTTGATTCATCAATATTTGCACTATTGCATCTATTGTTTCCATTTTCTAAATTATTAATTAAACTCCAAAAGAGCCTAGGGTCTTTCGATTTGCAGGCGTGATGTAATTTGGCCCAAATTGATTCATAATAGGCTTGTTTGGACTTCCAAATTTCATTCCTGTAAATCTTTTTTAATTGTCTAATTTGTTGAGCGACCACAGCACAAATAGACCCCTTCGCTTTCCTATATAATGATCTAATGGTTTTGTTGAGTTTTCTTTTAAGATGTTTTACGCAAGGGGAAAACCATCCTGGGTTCTTTTGAGTTGACGTCTTACCACCTGTAGATTTTAATTTAGAAAAATTTTACAAAAGAGCATTACATAAACCAGGCCAAAGGTCTACCGGATTTTTTCCCTCAGGTATCGCATCTTGTAAATCAACAATTAGGCCAGCTAGAAAGTCCAAGATATTCTTTTTAATTTTATCATTCCATATGAGCCTTTTTAAATTAAAAGCGGTAGTTGAAGTTCTAAAATTTTTTGACTCGGGCAGATAATTAAACGCTAAAGAAAGAGTAAAGACTTGTGGGTTATGGTCGCTCTCGATTCTTGGTACAACTTGATAACTTTGGACTGCCTTTACAAGATTTTCTGAAATTATGCTGTAGTCAATTATCAAAAGACTAGCACTTTTCCTAAATGTAGGAGTATTATCGGCGTCTTTGAGAATATTTAAGTTATATTTTCTGAACTCGCAGTTAGACCATTCCAAGAGGATGGAGGATGGTACCATTCCTTTTTTATATGAGAAAAGATGCAGACTAGTAAACCACATAAGCCCCTTACCCGGGAGGAACAACGGTTCCCCGCAAGATAGAGGAGGAGACGGAGCTAGACACGACAGTCGGAAACAGTCAGGACCAATTGAATGGTCTAAGGACTCAAGAAGCGAGTATCCTAAAGAGAACACTCCCCTTGAGAGTGGTAGAGGAGGAATCCAAGCAGAAGTGTGTAAAACACATGTGCGGAAAGCAGCAGGGAAATGTGTAAACATTCTGGTGGGGAAAGTGCCCCGGAAACGAGGGCACAAGGCAAGGTACAGTAAATGAGGTACAGGGCGCAAAGAAGTGGTAGAATCAACGCAAACACCCTATGATAGCAATTGTACCAGGGTGCATTTCCAGGTTGCGCCAACACTAAGAAGCGTACCACACAATAGTTGTATCTTGGCGCAAAAAGATGATAGAGCGTCAGTGGTGAGAACTGCGCCTGAACTGAACAAGGCCCTAAGATAGAGACTGGCAAAAGAAAATCAGCCATCAAGGGCAAGAGGATCACAGCGACGCTGAAAAACAACCCCGTGAATACAGACAAGGCAGAAGCCATATGATAAGGAACCCATACTGAGACAGTGAAGAATTACCAGAGCCAACTCCACCGAAGGTGCAACAGAGTGATGCCAACGTCAGGATTGCAGAACGCATAAAAAAGAGGCCCACAGCAAGACTGTGGTAAAAAACTCCATAGGAGCGTTCTGAGGCTAAGGCAGTCACTGAATAGCCTAGAAATACCCCCCCACATAGGGTAAGTGTCAACCCCTGCGAGGGGGAGTCCTCTTGGGCAAAGCACACATTCAGAGGACTGAAAGGAAAGACAGAACCAGCCGTCCGGCTGCATATAAAGAATACTGAGATGGCGGAACTACCGCCTACACTATCCGGATGCTACGCAGAGTACCGGGACATGTATGAAATCAGACCAACAAGGCATAATCGCCTACGCAGAATAAAAGAATACTGATAAGGAAAAAGAAAGCGTGCCGCAAGAGTCACGGTAGCCTTGAAATGAGGCGCGAGACCGCTGAATCTGCGTGGCTATCAAAAAAGTCCACGCCATTGAAAGGCAGATTCCTAAGAGCATCCCGAACATTGTCCGGGAAACGACTGTCGCGCAGCCAAGCACGGCGGCACAAAGCCACTGACCGAGCGAGAGCTCCTCCCACCGAGTCAGTGGTGTCAAGAGAAGAGCGGAGGGAGAATTGCGTGATTCCCCTGCCATCATGCAGAAGGCGGATTAATTCAACCTGCGGGCCTTCTGGAATTGAAGGTAGAAGAGCCTCGACCAAGTGCCAAAGAGTAGAGGGTGCGCATGCGAACACGTAAGCCGTATTCAAGGCACGGATGCCCAACTGGCAGAGGCGAAAAGCTGGCGACCACATGCGTCTAACCACCTAGACTCCCTGATGGGAGGAAACAGAGGCAGGGCGGAGGAAGACTGTAAGTCAAAATCTGTCTGAACAACTAGGCCCTGAGCCCTAGGGTGAAGTGACAGACAGTGGATCATTAGGGGCAGGACGGTGTTGACGAGCTATGGCCATATCAACAGGGTCACCCGAGGAAGGCCTTGCCCATGTGTCCAGCATGATGTCAAACAAGAATGCACCAAGGGGCAGCAAAGGCTCCACTTCAACCGGCTCCATATGGAGAAGATCCAACAGAGGATCAGAAGGCATAGGCACCACAGGGGGCTGAAAACAAAGAATAGCAGCCGCCCTGTGAATAGCCTGTGCGTAGGCAGCACTAGCCTTAGTTGCCATCCGGGGGGGGTGACAATAACCCATCCATAGAGGATGGCTGGAGACTAACCCGTCCACTAGACAACAACAGCAGAGGAGACGGGGGCTGATCCGGAGTCCACGCCACAAAAAGTACTAGCACCATGGGCCGAAACGGCCGCAGATCAGGGGAGTCCAGATGAGCATCAGCGTGTGGCATTAGAGGAGGCGTAGGCGACGGCACCGGAGTCGACTGACGCCACGTGGGAGTCGCATCGACGTCCAAGGAGTCGGGTGGAACATCAACCTCCTGAAATAGAGGAGACGTCGGCACCGGCTTCGGCGGACGTCGAGCCGGAGTCGTCTGGACGTCAACGACCTCCAAGGGGGATTCGGGCCGGGCGCCATCCGACGTCGACCCCACTGCAATATGTGGGGAGCAGGGCGTCGAGCCCGGCGCCGCCTCCGACGTCGACGCAGGGAGCCGCTCAGGGCTATGCGGAGACTGACGGGGTTGGCTAGACAGATGACTGAGAGGACCCACTGGACCGTGTCCCGTTGGCGTCGAATCAGCTAAGGAACCGGAGTTGATGCACACAGACGCAGCCAAGGAAGAATCCACCGGCGAAGACCCGACATGAGTGCCTTCCACCTCTATGGGACCCGAAGGCGCACCAGGGAGAGGGTGTGACCCAAAATAAGAGCGGAGTGCTTCAGATTAAGCCTCCATTTGGGCTTGTGTCGTTCCGGCACCCAGAAAGGGGGGGTACGGAGGAGACGACAGCTGGACGCCCATTCCTAGCAGAGAGCCAGAAGAGCAGGCGCCAGCGGCACGGGTAGGGGAGAAAGACCTCCTGGACTTACGTTTGTGTTTACCCTTGGAACGACGTCTGCGGGAACGACCTCGGGATTGGGCTCGATCCCGATAGGGAGAGCGGCACCGCGAAGGTGCAGGACCGGACAGCAGTGCGGCCAGCAATTTCATCCAATGCTCCCGTAAGGACTTGGGTTTCATCCGCTAAAATTGTCGCACTCCGTGGAATCGTGGTGCACCCGAGGCACCACATACAGATGGTTTGCTGGTCCGTCACAGACATCTGACATGCACAAGTCTCAAACACCTTAAAGCCTAAAGGCATTGCACACTGTTCCAGGGACACCAAAGGCGTAGAGAAGACCTGAAAAACAGGCCAAGGAACCGATGGTTTCCAGGATCCGCGTTGGGACGCGGAAAAGAAGAAAACGGACGTCAGCGTGCCGAGAGAGGCATATATGGCTCCGCTGACGTCACGTCCGTGAACCCAGAGGTGCTGCGTCGGAAAGTTTTCCGGATCCAGTCTGATGCCTGGGGATATTCTAAGTTAAGGAATCGGTGGCTAGATGTCCCTATCAGATGAAGCAGAGAGAGATGGTTCTCCTTCAGCTTGTTGTAAGTGGGAAGCATGGGTGGGAGGGTGTCCACAAAAGAGAGTGTGTGCTCTTTTGGACAATTAGCAAAACCCATCGGTTGGATGTTATTGACTTCCAGTGGTGCAGGTAATAATGTATCCTGCCTCCAACTGTGTGCCCATGATGTTGAAAGGGCAAGCTAAAGGGGTTTGGAGGTTGTCTGTGGGGACCACGTCAACAGCCACAAAAAGGTTGGGAAGCCTATTAGCCGTGGTGTCACAGATATATGCCACCAAAATTTGGAGGTGGTAGCGCTTAATCTTGTAGGCCCCCCCCAACAAAATTATATCCAGGGTCCTCCTCCCCAGCAGAACTACAACCAAGCACCTCCTCAGCAAGAATATCTAAGTACCCGGAACAAGAAGTACTGGAAACAACCAAATTACCAGTAATCAATTTATCAAGTAGAACCTTGAGTAATGTAGAAATAGGGATTCTTAGCAAAGGTTTTAGTTTTGTCCCATCTACCAATCTAGATAAATTTCAGTTTGAAAAGGACTTACGCTCATTTTTTAGGAAGATCAGATTAAAAAGATTTTTCGAAAACAGGGAGTACAGAGAAAAAATAAACATCTCCGGTTTAAAACCCAAATCTAAATTCACCCCCACCCTTAGTATGGTAAATAAAAACATCGAAGCCTTCGAAATGGCAGTTGAAAGCGGCATTCAAAAACTGTTCAATAAAGAAAAGCGATGTTACAACCATAACATCTCAGCCAGTGAAAGAGGGGCCATCAATCAGTTGAAAGATGATGGCTCCTTGACCATCAAGCCAGCAGACAAAGGCGGCGGTGTAGTGGTCTTTGACACCGGGGACTATGAGCGGCGTATGCTAGGGTTCCTAGGGGTCAGAGAACACTATGTCCGTACTACCGAAGCCAGCCTAGAAAGAATAGCAAATGAATGCCTTGTTCTGCTCACAAATGCCAAAGAGTCCGGGTTTATTTGTGAAGAGGAGTTCTGCTTTCTTAACAATCTAGAGCCTAGGACACCTGCCATTTACGGCCTGCCTAAGTTACACAAGGACAGAACTAATCCACCTATGCGTCCAATAGTGAGTAGTATTGACTCACTATTGGAACCAGTCAGCAAGTATGTCGACCACTTTTTGAAACCCATTGTATGTAAATTAAAATCATATGTGCGAGACTCAGCACATATCATATCAAAAATTGAGGGAATACCCTTTTGTGAAGAGACTCAATGTCTAGTAACCCTGGACATTGAGTCGTTATACACAAATATCCCGCAGGAGGCTACCACAGAAGTGATCGATGAGATTCTGTCAGGACAAGATCTTGGTGGGGCCAATAAGGACTTTATAGTTGATTGTGTGAGACTTATTCTTACTAACAACGTCTTCCTCTTTAAAAATGACTACTACAAACAGCTTAAAGGGACCAGCATGGGGGCTACTTGTGCCCCCAGTCTGGCCTGCCTATATGTGGGCAGGTTTGAAGACATACACATCAACAATGAATTGGCACCCTTCTTCGAAAATGTAGCGGGCTGGTACCGCTACATAGACGATATTTTTTTCATATGGGATGGGCCAATTGAACTCCTAAAGGAATTCCTCCTGTGGATTAACTTAGGAGATCCCAATTTAAAATTTACCTCAACCTACAGTACCACCAGGGTTGAATTCCTTGATATATGCATAAAGAACTGTGACGGAGTTTTGGCAGTAGAATTATATACAAAGCCAATGGCGAAGAATACATTGTTGGAATTTTCTAGTTTCCACCCAAAATCCCAAAGGGAAAGTATTCCCTTTAGTCAGTTTCTCCGGTTACGGAGAAACTGTTCAGATTTGAATGACTATTATAAACATGCTGAAGTCCTCAAACTTAAGCTGAAAGATAGGGGATACCCGAAAAAACTTCTCTCAAACTCTATGAAAAGGGCACGTTTCTTTGACCGGGACGCTTTGATCCATAATACCCCCAAGGAAAAGAAGCCCCTTAATAAGGTTGTATTTGTTAGCAAATTCTCAAACATGAGTAACCAAATAAAAAACATTGTTAACAAACACTGGCACATTCTGAATCACGAAGAAGATTTATTGTTAGAAAAGCCATTATTTGCATTCAAAAAGAATAGCAACCTGCGTGATCTATTGGTTCATACCTACAAAGATGAATCAGCTGATAAACAAAGAACTATTGATGGTACAAAGGTTACCGGTACAACAAAATGTGGAAACTGTAATATGTGCAATCAATGTATTGTGGGATCAGAAATTGTCTGTAATTCGAGAAAAATAACATGTAAGACCCACAATAATTGTAGGAGTAAAAACGTTGTTTATTTACTGTTGTGCCCGTGTGGCCTACCCTATGTTGGAGAAACAGGGAGAGAAGTACGAACAAGACTTCAGGAGCATAGATCAGCTGTGAGACTGGAAAAAATCACTGCTCCAATCGTGGCCCATTTCTTAGAAAGGGGCCACAAGGACTCAGAATTTGGATGGTTCATATTAGAAAAAATTAAAATTGGTAAAAGAGGTGGCAATATGGTCGCAAGGAGGAAGGAAAGGGAGCAATGGTACATCTCTGTTCTGGACACTGTTAAGAGGGGTCTTAATTCAAGAGAAGAGTGGGAACGGATTATTGGAGCTATATAGGACAATCACTGATTTTGAGGTGTCCCTATTGGCTGCTTAATACGCTCATACCATCAACATTTAGATATATCAGGTGTATATATAAAAAATAGTGCCCCCTTCTATACAAACAGATTATTCTGTTAATACAACTTTGGTGCCCATAATATTTAGGGTTTATGTTTAAAGTAATGATCCACATCTATGACTTGCTTAGCGACTGTCTAAAATTAAAATAAAAACAAAAATATAAACAAAATTAAAATAAAATGAACAATATAAGAATTCCTCTCTTTAATTAGTTCACGAAGAATTTCGGCTTATAAGCACTGCAATACCAACGGCTATAGTAGTCTCTTGCAGAACCTCATAACAATTTAAAAATAATGCATAATAATCGTATGTTACTAGTACGGGTAGTCTGTTTTCCCGTTCTATTATTTCCGCATTCGTCATCAACAAACACCCGCGGTAATGCAGGGTATTTAAATCCGCGGTTCTTTCCTTGACGTTGCTAGCCGGGAAGACGAACAGAAGCACGCAGGACGTCCGCGAATACAGCGCTCAAGGTAACTGCATTGAATGGGGGCTCTAGATGATAGTGCGTTAGCATCCTCTCGAACACGCTCGTAACGAGTATATTTGCCCTTTTCCTGTTATAATATGCAGGGCTTACCGAGAGGCTTCCCTCGTAGAGCGGGTATATGTGGATTATACTCCCCGAACCCATGCTGTGACCAAACGCGCAATAGCCTGATAAAGAAGAGCAAAAGAAGGTAAATGCACTGAATGGGGGGTTTGGATGATACTGCGTTAGCGTTCTACGAACACGCATTTAACGAGTGTATTTGCCCCCTTTCTTGTCATAATATGTAGGGTTGACAAGGAGGCTTCCCTTGTACAGCGGGTATCTTTGGATCATACCTCCAGAACCCATGCAAAAGCCTGAATAAAAAGATCGAAGTTGGAATTGAATACCTGACTACTGCGTGCTTAGGCACTAGTTTTTTAATTATTTGTAAGTATGCCTCTAGAATTCGGCCTAGCAACTAGTACTTACAGCGTGGCAGTCAGTTAAATAATAGCCTATTACTGTGTATTTCCTCAGCTACCAGTCAGTCAGCTGGAGATCTCCATGAGTCAAAAAGACGTATTTACGCCTCATACCATCTATTTTTAACTAGTAAGTATTTGAAAAATTAAAAAAAAAAAAAAAAAAAAAAAAGTCCAACTTACTAATGTATTAGCATAGGAAAATAGCGGAGAGTATTGAATAGTTTGATACAAATGGAGACATATAAGTCAAATTCCTTGTAAATCGTGAGTTATGGAATATAGAGGGCCAACCATCAATTCATTATTTCTAAATAGGTTTTTTTCTAAATAGGTTTTTATGTATAAAAGAATAACGAATTCGCTGGACGAATAAGTTGTGGTGATACGAAGGAGGCTGAATACCCCTAACAATATCTGTCAGACTTGTCTTGTGTCTGAGGTAGGTGCTGTATCATTGCTCTCTTTTCGTGCCACCTCTAGTATATTAAGCTTTGGTAATTGTAGCGTACCAATACTCATGGAAAATCAAATGTTCCTGGATTCTTTCTAAGGCTTGAAAAGATATATTCTAATGCCTTTAATGCTGTGATTATCATCAAAAGTGTTGAATTATTACTGTCAGATTATGAATTCTGTATACTTATATGAGCATGAATGATGTACTATGTGTTTTGGTTTGGAAGCAATGTATATGTATTTGTGGTAGCATAATTAGTTGGAAGCATTACGTTTTTTAAAAAGTGTTTTGAGGTTTCTGTATATTAAGTGGATCTTTCATCTTTAGCGAGTAAGCTCAAGATTGGTTTTATTTAATTTCAGAATTTATCTGGGAAACGTTATTACTGTCCTGATGAAGGCGGATTTAAATGAATACACCGCCGAAACGCGTCGATGCCTAAGGAGTGAATCTGGGAATACAAACTAAGGAGGAATTCAAAATTGTTGTCCTTTTGATTGAGTTCTATCCTTTTCCCCGTATACTCCTTTTTACTTGAATGTGGTTTTTATTGTTTAATGCATCGTCTTTTGTGTGTTTCCCATTTTCTGATTCTGTTTTTATTTAATGTAATGTATCCTGAATAAATTGTTTTTATAAAATATTTTTAGAGTGTTTTCACATATATGGTCAGTTTCATCTGTCTACATTGCTTCCGTGTGATATGTGGGTGACTTAAATGGTTGTTTGTAAGTATTTTTGTACTATTGTTACCTTACCCAAAGGGAATTTCTTTCTGACTAACGTCAATTGTGGAACCCCATCCCTTTGGTTTCGGGGTCCCTCTCTCTTTAATTAGAGGAGCGAGAGGAGCAGCCAGAAGCCAACTTCCCAAGTCTCCCAAGCCTGCTATAACCGAGAGGAATATTCCACTCTCCAAGTCACAATAGCCCTCAGCTGAAAGGTGAACAGGAGAAAAGGAAAGGCACATATGAAGAATATGGGTCCACGCAGAATGTTAACAATAACCTGAAAGAGCAGACTCCTAGCATCAGTAATCTGGAAAATGCAAAACATGAACATTGTTACCCTTCCCTAATATCTCTTTGATTAAACATTAAATGGTTGCCACATGAGCATAAATACTTACCCAAAATGTCCCTCTTTCCCCGCTGACAACACAGAGCACTCAAAAAGAATTATGCCCAAAACACTCAAGGGCGATGACCCTAAGGAAGAAAAGTTAAGTACAATCCAATTGTATATGCATATATAATATATGTTTTCTTCTCTGCAAACCTGTCCCTTCCAAGAATTATATAATCACTCACAAAAAATTACTTAATTCCTAAAAACAGGGTAAAAAACTAACCAAAAACTAATATGCAAATGGAGAAAAAAGTTCGAAATAAATCTTCCTCGCGCAAAAGACTCTGGATATTAGTTCATGCTCAGCAGTCCCTTTTCCAACGTAAAGTCTCTTGCTTTCTGATTTGCTCTTGTAAATTCCAATATACAAGTGATATAACTCCAGGGTTGATAACCCTCAAGAAATTCCAATACGGACCACTAAATCGATGGTAAGTACCTTCTTATTGAAAAATTGAAACATGTCCCATACCCAAAGTTAGAGGAATAGTTTGCTGTTTGTGAATGTTTTCCTTCACTTTTGTCTTGCAGGAAGCAGCTTCGGAAACCACAGGATCCAGGAAGAAAGTAGCTGCCTATAGCCACTTACTGAAGTACAAAATGACAGTAACAAATGGATCCAAAAACATGATTGACCAAACTAAATGAACAAGTTACTTACCTTCGGTAACGCTTTTTCTGGTGGATACAGTATCTGCCGTGAATTCCTCACCTTTTGAATACCCCCTGTGCCAGCATTCCATGGGAAATTATTTCCTAGCTCTCCCACGTTGATGAGGACGTTACAATAGACAGGCTCTGCTCGCGGCACGTCATCGGAGCCACAAAAAGACCTCGTCGGCGTGCTGACGTCAGTTCCACCCATTTTTTCCGTGCCACTGAGGCAAACGGGCGGACCGACACATTTTCAAATATAGACATAGCATATTAAGTATATACACATATGTAAAATCACAAATGAATAATAAATAAAGGCAAAGAAAAATAGCAAGGGAAAAGCATTTCTCATTATTAAAACATAAACATGATTAAAATAAAAAAAAAATTGGTAGAAGCAGGTGGACAACGGGGAGGCGGGTGGGACCGTGAGGAATCCACAGGCAGATACTGTATCCACCAGAAAAAGCATTACCGAAGGTAAGTAACTTGTTCTTCTGATGGATACTTCTGCCTGTGGATTACTCACCTTTTGAATAGACTCCCAAAGCCGTACCTCTCCCGGAGGAGGGTGTCCACCTGACTAGACTAAAAAATCCTGCAAAACAGAACAACGAAAATGGCCATCCCTCCTAACCTCAGAGTCCAAGCAGTAATGCTTTGCAAAGGTGTGGAGGAAGGCCCAAGTTGCTGCTTTACAGATATCAAGAACAGGATCACCTCTAGCCAAAGTAGAAGAAGTAGGCTTAGCTCTGGTGGAATGAGATCTGATACCTTCAGGAGGGTCCTTCTTGGCCAGGGCGTAGCAAATCTTGATGCACAAGATAATCCACCTGGAAAGAGTCCTCTTGTGCACAGCCTTGCCTTCCATCTTCCCAACATAGCCCACGAAGAGCTGATTGTCCAGCCTCAGATCTCTTGTCCGATCCAAAAATAAAAGCTGACAGCTCCCTTAGGGTCCAAACGATGCAATCTCTTCTCCTTCTTGGAACGGTGAGGGGGAGGATAGAAATTGGGTAAAGTAATGGACTTTCCCACATGAAAATGGGTAACCACCTTGGGAAGGAAAGCAGCCCTGGTCCTTAGGACCAACTTATCCGCATGAATGATCAGGAAAGGAGGTTTTGAACTAAGAGCCTGAAGCTCACTTACCCTCCTAGCCGAGGTAATGGCAATCAAGAAAAACAGTTTAAAAGAAAGAAGCTTCAATGGGTAAGAATGAAGAGATTCAAATGGAGAACCCATTAAAAAAGTAAGAACTAGATTCAAATCCCACTGAGGCATAATGAAAGGTGTGGGAGGGAACTTATTTGTAAGGCCCTTAATGAACCTCATGACAATGGGGGACTTAAAATAAAGACGGCTGGTCTGGCAAACATAGAAAGGCCGACAAAGCCGACAAATAGCCTTTGACAGTAGCTACAGCACAACCTTGTTGTGCCAAAGAAAGTGAATACTCCAAAATATCAGACAAACAGGAATTAAGAGGATCAATGCCCCTCTCTCCGCACCATTTAACAAATCTGGACCATCTGGAAGAGTAAACAGACTTAGTGGAGTGTCACCTGGATGATAAAATAACGTCCACTATATCCGACGGGAGAGAGAAGGAACTCAGGTTGCCCTGTTCAATCTCCAGGCATGAAGGTGCAAGCTCTGGAGGTGGGGGTGCAGAACCTGCCCCTGCGACTGCGAGAGGAGATCTGCCCTGAGAGGGAGACGGAGCGGCGGGTATGATGAGAGGTGAAGTTGATCTGTGTACCACAAACTTCTTGGCCAATCCAGTGCGATCAATATAACTTGGGCCCGGTCTTGCGGAATCGTCCTCAGAACTCGAGGAATCAAGGGTATGGGAGGAAACGCGTGAAGGAGTTGCGAGCTCCAATCTATCTGAAACGCGTCCCCCAATGCCCCCTGCATCTAATACTGGAGACTGCAGCACAACGGGCAGTATGCGTTTTCGTTAGTGGCAAACAGGTCCAACAGAGGAGATTCCCACATCTGAAAGATGCGATGGACCATGTACGGATGAAGCCGCCACTCGCGAACGGCCCAGTAACGCCATCTGAGACTGTCCGCATGAACATTTAGCACACCGGCCAGATGATTTGCAAACACACAAACCTGTTGGCCCTAAGCCCAGGACCAGAGTCACAGAGCCTTTCGGCAGAGACGATATGACCCTACACCTCTCTGTTTGTTGATGTACCACATTGCGGTAGTGTTCTCCGACTGACCGCGAAGGGAAGGAAGGAAAGCCTATAGTGCCAAACGTATAGCCCGCAATTCCAACAGGTTGATATGAAGCAACCTTTCCTCTGGAGACCAAAGACCTTTGACCTCCAGATCCCCTAGATGAACACCCCACCGTAGAGTGGAGGCATCCGTGATCACTGTGGCTATCGGCGGAGGAGGCTGAAAGGGCTTTCCTGGAAACAGGTTGCTCTGCACACTTCACCAAGTCAGCTCGGCTGCAGCTTCTCTGGAGATTCTGATCTTCTCCCCGAGATCTCCGTTGTGCTGATACCACTGCCTGCAGAGGCACCACTGCGGTGCCCTCCTGTGCCAGCGTGCATGGTTGACCAACAGAATGCAGGAAGCAAGCAGACCGAGCAGGCAAAGAACCTTCAGGACTGGAACAACCACTCCATCCTGAAATAAAGGAACCATCTCCTTGTCCTATGTCGAGAATCCTCTGCGGAGGCGGGTATGCGCGACATACAGTAGTGACCAGTATTGCCCCTATGAACAGGCTGCACTGAGAAGGCACCAGGTGAGATTTGGGTACATTTATCGAGAAACCCAATTTGAACAATAGATGAGCTGTTACCTGCAAGTGACGCGAAACCAACTCTGGTGACTGTGCTTTCAACAGCCAGTCGTCCAGGTAGGGGAAAACACAAACCCCTGACCTTCTGAGATGAGCTGCTACCACCTCCATCACCTTTGTAAAGACTTGAGGTGCGGAAGTGAGACCGAACGGAAGACCCGCAAACTGATAATGTTGCGACCCTACGGTGAACCGGAGAGACTTCCGATGCGATTTCAGGATGGGAAGATGAAAATACGCATCCTGTAGATCGATGGACACCATCCAGTCTTCGTCTTGCAACGCAAGAAGAACCTGAGCCAAGGTCAACATTTTGAACTTCTCCTGTCTGAGGTAAAGGTTCAAAATCATAGAGGGGAGAGGGGTTGGCCTAACGGCTAAGGCGCTCGACCTCGGACCTGGGGATCTGGGTTCGAGTCTCGGTAACGACGCCAAAATCCTCCTGTGATTCTGGGCAAATCACTTAATCTCCCCGTGCCTAAAAAATGAAAGTGTGTCCTCATGTAACGTAACTGGTGCTATGTAAAGCGCTCTGATACCTGATTCGGTTCGGGTCCAGTTCGCGCTATATAAAACTCTGCAAAAAAAAAATCCTGAGGTTGGTCTCAAGCGACTGTCCTTTTTAGGGATCAGGAGATAACGGGAGTAGCAACCCTGACCCCTTTCCTGCTTCGGAACCACTTCTATCGCACCTTTCTGAAGCAAAGTAAGAACCTCCTGCTGTAAAAGTAGTAAGTGGTCCTCTGAGCACCAACCCTGGTGAGGAGGGTAAGGAGGAGGAAACTCCAAAAAAAGAGAAGGGGTACCCATTCTCTACAAGATTCAAGACCCAACGATCGGACGTGATCGGTCTCCAATCTTGTAGAAAGTGGGACACCTGACCTCCAACTGGACCAACATGTTCTAAGATGGGGGATCTAGAACTGCTTTCCTGTTGTACCAATGGTGGCGGGAGGGGAGGTAGAGGAAGAGGAGGAGGATTGTTGTAGAGCTGCTCCCCTGAGGCCTCTTTTATTCTTCCTCTGTATGACTTGTACAAGGGATTCTGCTATTGTTGACTCTGTTGAGATTGTTGGCGGCCATGAAAGGAAGCAGACCTCCTAAATCCATGATACTGCTTGTAGCTGTATCCTCTAGACTGCACCTGGAGACCCGGAGACCTTGCAGAAGCCCTGCTGTCTTTAAAATGCTCTAAGGTTGAGTCCGCCTTTGAACCAAAGAGTTTTGACCCATCAAAGGGCAAATCCAGCAAAGTCGCCTGAACATCAGAAGAGAAACCAGATGATCGAAGTCATGCTTGTCTCCTTGCAGCCACAGAAGATCCCATCACATGAGCTACAGAGTCAGCAGTGTCCATGCCTGGCTGAATCACCTGACATGCCGCAGCCTGCGAATCAGAAAGGACTTCTAAGAAATTAGCATGATCTTCTTCAGGCAACTTCGGAGCTAGTTGCACAACTGAGTCCATCAAAGCATGGATATATCTCCCAAGAAGGCAATTTGCATTAGTGGATTTAAGAGCCATACTTGCGGAAGAGAACACTGTCTTTGCCGTTTGCTCTATCGTTTTAGAATCCCTATCACCAAGAATGGTTGGGAAAGAACCAGAAGGTTGCTTCAAACAAGAAGCCTGGACAACCAAACTTTCCGGCATAGGATGTGATGATAAAAAAGTCGGATCTCCAGGAGCGGGCATGTACCTTCTCGAGATGGAACGAGAAACCGCAGGAGCAGATAAAGGCTTCTGCCTCACCTCCAGGATTGGCTCCGTCAAAGCATCTGTAAAGGGAAGCAACAGTTCAGAAGTTGAAGAAGATGCATTAGGAACTTCTGTAAGAATATTAGATTTCACCTCAGCTGAGGGAAGCTGAAGACCAAGTAAATCAGCCGCCTTTCTTATGACCACATGATATGGAGCAATGTCCCGTACAACCCCTGCATTTGCAGATGGAAGATTATACTCAGGAGAAGTATCAAGGCCACTAGCTTCATGAAGGTCTTCAAACTCATCCATAGAGTCAACAATCTCTCCTTCCTCCTGATTCTGTGCATATTCCTCCTCTCCTAGAGTGTTTTTTAGGTATCGGCGTCGGTGGAGCCACATGCGGCACCGGTGAAGACATGAACGACGTCGACGCAGGAGCCTCGGCTTCGAACCTCGACATCGATCGAACTCGAGGCGGCGCCGACTCAGCAGCCGAAGGAGTCCATGGAGCCAGAGTGGAGGATCTTGGTGCCGGGTGCCTGGGGATAGAATTGAGGAACACCCAGTTTAAAGGCCAAAGGACCCTCGGGGCCCAAAGGTGCACCAGATGGAACAGAGGCCCTGGCAAACATGCCAAACATCGCATTGAGAAAATGCAAAGAATCTGACCCAGGAGCAGGAAAAGGAGGATATGGATCCATACCTTCCTGAAGAGGAGTCACCTGAGGTCGAACTGAAGGCTGCGGAGCCGGGGACGGCACCGGCACAGGTGAAGCCACCCGCCTGGAGAGGACTCCCTAGGCACCGGATATATCGCAGGAGCTGGTGAATCTTCATGCTGCGAAGAACCTTTCGAAGCCGGCGACCCCTGAACCGGAGATGAAACCGGCATCACCCGAGGAGAAGGGGGCGAAGAGACAAATTATTTCCTTCGAGGTCGTTCAGCCGGAGTCGACAACCTCGAAGCCCTGGCCTTCGAAGAACGATGTCGAGAGCCATGTCTTCTTTTAGACTTATTATGTTTCTTCGACTTCGAAGTATGGGAAGATGAAGACTTCGCCCTCTTTCGACCCCTCTTCTCCTTATTGGCTTTGGCCAAGAACACCTTGGCTTCACGCTCCCTAATAGCCTTGGGATTCATCTTCCTGCAGATCCGACATTCTTCGACATCATGGTCCAAAGATAAGCACCAGAGGCAGTCATCATGCGGATCCGTGATTGACATATGCCCGCCACACTCTCTGCAGGTTTTAATCCCGTCTTCCAATAAGTAGCCATCAGGAACAAACACGAGATACAAAGTGTTCTTAGTAGAAAATGGAGAGGCCCTAGAAAAACCATTAAGCGTCAATGGCGCAGAAAAAAGGGAACTGATGTCAGCACGCCAACGAGGTCCTTTTTTTGGCTCCGATGACATCATACGGTGCCGCGAGTAGAGCCTCTCTATTGTGACATCCTCGTCGACGTGGGAGAGCTAGGAAAGATTTTCCCGTGGAATGCTGGCGCAGGGGGTATTCAAAAGGTGAGGAATCCACAGGCAGAAGTATCCATCAGAAACATTAGGTATGTTACATAATGTGTATTGTTAGGCAAATGGGTTAACAGACTGATAGCGTGCCTGGATATCTATATAAATGCAGTCAAGCGTGGGCTCCCAAACACGCATTTTTTCCTGCACTGTGGAGACCCTAGTGCAACTTCCAAGAAGAGGGGACGGGCCAACACAGGAGGTCAAGGAGCGCGTCCTGTGCCTCAGCCCGTTCCGCCCCGAGGGCCATGTCAGGACTCGCTAGCAGCAGCTGCTACACATGGTGGTTGGGTGGGTAAAGACACAGTTGGAAGCCACTTCCGTGGCCATGAAAAGGACGAAAGACGGACTGGGTTTAACAAAGAGCCAAACAAAAGGCCAAGGACCTGGCAGTAGCCCTACTGTGCTTGAAGCGCTCCAGTGCTGAGTCCGCCTTATCTCCAAAGAGACGAGTGCCATCAAAGGGCATGCCCATGAGAGAAGCCTGGACATTCCCTGAAAAGCCAGTGTTTCTCAGTCAGTCATTGCGTCTCAGCCACAGAAGATAAAATCGCTCTTCCCAGCAAGTTTGTTGTGTCCAGTCCACATCGGACGATGAATTTAGCTGCATCCCTGCCATCTGCAATTGCCTGTAACAGTATGGCTCGTGCCTCCTCCAAGACCAATGGGAGCACTTGTGCAACTGAATTCAAGGTTGTGTGGGTATATCGGCTCAAAAGGCATGCAGTGTTCACTGACTGCAATGCTAGGCTGGCGAAAGAGAAAACCCTCTTAAAAAAGGTGTCCAGCCTGTTGGATTCCCTGTCCTGTGAAGTGGAAGGAAACGTGCCAGGGTTAACTTGAGCGTGGAAGCATGGACTACCAGGCTCTCCGGGAAAAGGTGCTGGATGAGGAAATTGGGGTTCCTAGAAGTGCAGCTATGGTGGTGGGCAATTGTCCTATTCACAGAAGGCTTTGTGGCGAGATTGGACCAGGACATCAGCAAGTTCTTCATTAAAAGGGAGTAAAAGTTCGAATGGGATAACCCCTGGCTGAAACATTACTACCAAGACATTCGTCTTGACTGCCACCAAAGGTAACTGAAGGTCCAAGACCTCAGCTGCTCTCCTCACCACCATAGCAAATGAGGCACCCTCCTCCGTAGCCATGGTGGGGGAGATACCAAGCCAGTGTCTAGGTCAAGACCACTGCCAAATCCTCATACCAGTTGTCCTCGGCGTCTTCTACAGGGTACTGGTAACTATAAGCTTCCTCAAGTCCATGCCTATCAAAAGAATAGGGCACTGGCTCCATGCCAAACCATTGACATCTGCCAAATCCTCATATCAGTTGTCCTTAGTGTCTTCTACATGGTTCCCAATCCAGAACTGGAGTCAGGGCGGAATCCGGAATCAGCACCTTTGGAACCAGCAGCAGAACCGATAAAGGAGTAGCTGGCAGAGCATATGGCAAAGAGTCAAGGCACCCCACTTGAAACCCAAGAGCCAAAGAGGAGCAGGCCGAGTCCATAAAGGTAGGTTGGTTTTGGGGCAGCCAGTGGAAGCCTGACTGGTGGCCCCAACAGATCTGTGAGACTCAGAGGTGTCTCTAGGGGATCCTGCAACATATTTAACAGCTGCAGTTATCTTAAACAGCTGCAGTATAGCCTTGTTGAAGGGTGTGATTTGCTGCAGAGTGGATGATGGTCCATGGAATTCGGAACACATCTGGCTCTACAAAACCTGAATCCAATCAGATTCAGACATTGAAGTAAGGGGTTTCAAGCGCAGATTATGAGACCTGTTCCTGGAGCAGAAACTTTAAGACCAAAAACATGCTTAGACTTTTTTTTTCTTTTTAGTTTGTCCTTCACCTTTGTCTTGGACTTACCTGACTATAGTGAACTGGAACACCCCTGCGACTTGGAGCAGGACCAACTCTGTACTTTATACTTGGTGATGTGGAGTTTAGCTTCTCACTCCCAAAAGACCTTTGTATGCATTACCGAGCATTTGTCATGGAACCAAAGGCAGATGGTATGCACGTATGTGACTAATTGTTTGAGACCCTCACAGCAGATTGAAAACATTTCATTTTGGAAGGTGATATCCGTGCAGAATGTCATGTTTGAAAACAGAAAGAATGTAGAAGTGGAGCTCTGGATCTGCATAAAAGGGCACAGAAAAAGAGGAACTGACCTCAACAAAGGAGTGTCACTTATATGCAGTTTTTTGTCATGCCCGGAAGTGGAACAGAGGCCAGTGGCGCCTTCTATGTGTGTGCAAGCCCTATTGCAAGAGTTTCCGGTGTTTCCAGAGGTGAGGAATCTAATTTTACAAGCATCCCTCAGAACATTATGTTCAGGCCTTATCTTTGTGTAAACTAGTATGCCATCCTGGTATCATCTAATCCTGGGTACATTCCCAAGCAATTTATCCATTACCTACTGGAATTCTAAAGAAGGCAATTGGATCTGAAATGGTATTCACGTAAAATGGAATGCACCTAGTGTTGTTATGAACAAAGTTATGTAGATTTACTCAATTTGGTGATATGCTGATGGCAGATCAAATGTACTAAACATCACAGCTTTTCCTGGTAACATCAACATATCACCTATATTTGGCAAACCATGCCCAAGGTTCCAAGCGAGAGGGTATCTAAAGGAGATTCTCAGGGAGGCGTGGAATAAAACTGAGAGTAAGAACAGAACAGATATACTGAAAGATGTGCCAAAAAAGAAGGAAGTAGGGTGCCCACAAAACTTCAGGTTGATTACTAATTATTCCAGTGCAGCGAATAATGTCAGAAAAATCATACAGTCGAACTGGAGTATACTTAAATCAGATGTAATCATTGGCCGTGATATTCCATCACACCCATCTCTCACATTCAGGAAAACACGTCCCCTCGAAGATCACTTGGTTAAATGTAATCTGCCACCAATTCGAAGAGGTATTCTAGGCATAGGGGGGTTTTACCCCTGCAGTAAATGCAAAGCTTGTGCTGACAGCAGCAAAGTAACATCCTATATGATTCCAGGGTGTAGGGATCCTGTACGCATATCCAAATTTAGGAACTGCAACACAGCCTTTGTAGTGTACTGTCTGGTCTGCCCATGTGGCCTTAGGTACGTGGGCAGTACCATACATGCAGCTAAGATTTAGATACAAGAACACCAGAGAGCAATTCAGAACAATGACAACAACTACCCGGTCGCTAGACATTTTCAGTCGCATCATAACAGCAACCGGAAGCTAGTGAAATACTTTTGTTTGGACCACATGGCTCGTGACTCTAGAGGTGGGGACAGAGAGAAATGTTTTAGAAGACTAGAGTCCCGTTACATTATAGACATGGCCACAAAAGGCCTCTACAGGGTTCCGTCTGCTTCAATACTGATGGAGACTGACTTCTCCTGTATTCATGATCCCCTTGGAGGGCATAGTCTTCCACGCGAAACACTGGTAAAGGACTGCGTAACACTGGGTCACAGCATTCTCCAAAAGAACTTCCACAAATGTGATCAAAAGATAAAGGGCTTAAACAATGGAACATACATCTGTTGCACAGGCTCTACAGCTGGAGACAAAAGTTCTTCAGCACATGCTCACTTACTCACAAGTTTCCTTTTGAAGAGCACACAGCCCTCTTCTCATGAGCATGTCTCGGTACACACCACAACTTGATCAAGAAGTGCTTATGCGCAAATGCTTTGTTTCGGATCCATCTATCAGGGGTTCCCTACCTGATCCCGGGAGATCATTCAAGCATGTGAACCTATGAAGGATCCAATGCTGCAGAACAACAGTCTACCTCGCTTTGGATCCTGACGGAGAGTGCTCCTCATGAAAGGTAGATACAGCTTTGCCTCCTGAACTCTAACCACTATGGAATTTGTAAGAGCACTTTGCACAGTTCAGATGACCCCCCCAAACTCGAAAGGCAAATAAAGTGTGCATCAGTGAGAAATAATCGGTCTTCAACATTATTTAAAGCCTAACATAGCCCCCTATTGTCAATTTCTGACAAAATGCTGCATGAAAGCTATTGCGAGTAATCTGAAGCTCTGGCTCACTACATCCGTTTAAGCATGTTAAAAAAAAAGAACTACCTTACCGGCATGTGGGGCTTTTTTATGGAGCTGTGATATATTAAAAGGCAAAACTGTCAGATGCTGTGATGGCATCAAGTGGTTCCACGGAGTGCCATTGACTAAATAGCGTAAGAACGTTTTTCGATATCCAGTCTGGTGGGGGAAAGGGTTTGATAGTAAGAACACTGTAGCAGCTAATATTCATTAGAAGCTATAATGAACAGAAGCAGACTTCTCAGGCAGTCCTGAAACTTGGGACTGGAATCAGGGGAACCAGAAAACAACTCCAGCAAGCAGTAACAAATAATCTCAAGCAGGGTCTCTACTGAGGCACACAAGTATCAAATGCTGTACCTGCATTGGAGCAAAATGTATTTTTCCGTGGGCAGTAATAAAACACTGTACTGGTATAATTCCACAACATATAATGCATACAGAAGCATCAAGGATAAGAAGATTGGCAAGATGCAGCGGTGTGGCCGAGTGAGGGGGATTTCGAGAGACGACCAAGAGGGAAAATTAGATAAATAATTAATTTTCCCTCGTGGTCGTCTCTTGAAATTCATCCACCCCGCCCCCCACCCAGCCCCACGCCCTCCCGCTCTTACCTGCAGTGGCCAAAGCTGAGTTTGGCATTTATGTAATGTTGAGGAAATGGCACATTACCTCCTGTGGGTTAAAGACCAATCAATATTTTGGATGACTGATTCTGATGTCTTGATGAAGACCAGACCAGTTAAGTAACCTACAGATATGCAAACGAATCCAATATCATGCATATTGTGTTTCCTGAGGGTCACTAGATGAATCAGGAGGATGCCTGGAACCCAAAAAATCAAGAGGCTGCTACCAGTCTTTGAACCTATCAAGCGCTTGAATAGTTCAAGAAGAGAGAACAAAGGTTGCCTTTTCTCTCGCAAACGTAGACTGCTCCAAAATATTTTAGTAAAAAATCAACTACAATTGATTAGATTGTACTACAGTTTCTTTCTAACCATACATGCAGGTCACACCTTACCAGAACTTCAAGTTCCACAGCCACTTTTTCCAGTGCATCTCTCGCCTCCGCGGCTCTGCACAGAATCCTTACAGCCTCTTCCCGGATTGTACGGTCGTCCAGAGAAGGTTGGAAGGCCACCTGCACCAAGCATTTCTGCAGATGAGAAAACACAAAACAAGAGCAGATTTTGGGTATATCTATTTTAAGGTCTTCAAGCATCCTGGTGTCCATTGCACAACATCTACAGATTAATATTTATGTCTTATAAAACAGATTACTTTAATGCATCAAGGACACATGGGCACAAAATTGAGCCTCCTTTTAAAAACATTATACTGCCCACATGCAACTACGAAGCCAATTCTATTTCTGGTGAAAACGTTTGTTTGTAACAGCCATAAAAGGGATTCCAGGGCAGTTGGCATGTATCCAGATGCCAACTGAATATGTGCTATGTGCACATGGGAAAACTGCGTACCGAACTCGGTTTACTCACATGAGTGCGGAATATGAAACCTGATGAGACACTTATTGGCAAATAGCTCTAATTTTCAATTTGCAAAATGCTGACTGTTGGAACCGGGACCGCCGGCCCACTTAGGGTAGCATGACTCTAGCTGGAAGGCTAAACCTAGAAGACAATTGTGACGTGCTTGCATTACACACACTACAACACCCCAATGCAAACCCACCAAAAATGACACCACACTGTCTGTTAAATAGAAAATGGATTAGTTTTAGCTCTGTTTTCTTGTAAACACCTTTCTTTTCAATTTTCAATAGATTAGGCTTTGGACATTTTCCTTCCAAAGATTACATACGTTAGCTGCTCATTACATCATATTTCTTACAGTAGTTTAAGCACCAGAAGTTTAAATACAACCAAATGGATCTACAACAGGTAAGTATACTTCACTTAGTCCAATTGTAACTGGTTGTCACGAAATCATTCAGGTAAGTATATAGTATGTACTGCAATAAACTTGCATATCTGCTTGGAGCAAGCTTAGAGGAATGAAATCCTGTTTTAGCAGGTCTTCCGCATTAATTTGAATTAAGCTGATAAAGGCATTTGGCACAGTATCATACCAGTTTCCTAATCAATGTGCGCTGTCTCCCTCTCACTCCTTTCTTAGGAAACAGGCTTAGGGAGGTCTTATTTTCGAGAGGCAGGGGGCTAGAGGTCTGTAAGGCACTCTTGTAATTTAAGTTAGTCACGCTTTCACGAGGGAGAGAGGATCAACGTAGGGCTCAGTTCTGAATAGCCCCATCCATAACAGATCTTTCCCCCTTTCTCCTGGGTATCTCAGCTTCCTTCCTTTATGTTGTCTGGCGCTTCCGCTACTCTCCACAGAGTGAAACTTTCAGGCCAATCCACCCCCGTCCTCCCGCTCGGGCCTTTCAGCACTTCGCCCGAGGCGGGAGTAGGGGCAGCAGCAAAGCCGCAACGTAGTCACTACGGGAAACCCCACCACATGCGGGCCTCTTCTCCTGCCCTCCGGAATCCTCAGAGGGCAGTAGGATCGGCCTCCCGAAGGACCGTGGTGGCTTCCCCTCTTCCGAGGAAGCTCCGGCCCTGGCAGGAAGATGACACAGTGGGCGGGGTCCGGTTGCTAAGCGACCCCGCTCAGCTTTTCCCTCGGAGCCTCGCGTTGTTCTCTCCACACACTTCTCGGCCCCTCACAGCACCCCGTCAGCGGTGAGGAAGTACTTGGCAGACTTGGCACCGCAGCGCTTTAGTGAGAGGGGGGGCTGGAGGACTGTAACCCAGCGCTGGCAGACTTTGGCGGCAGATATGCAGGCAATATCCACACGCTTCTGACTAGGGCCAACAGGAGACACGGGCAAAGACTAGATACCAGCCTTACTTCAGGGAATCGCAGAGAGGAGCACTTGCATGGCGTTGCCCTCACAACATACAGCGCTCACCCTTCCAGAGGTCTAGAGCTGGGGAAAAGTCACCCTCATCAGATAACCAAGGGGATTTGTCCTTCTAAATTGTGGACACACTGGGGCGTTGTGCTCTCTGAATTTCCTCTGGCAGGACCAAATCAACAGGAAGAAGGGCAGCACCCTCAGGCCAACCCGCAGCCCCTAGGAGCAATCAAATTAGCCTGTGACACAATCCCCCTGACACTGTAGTCCGCACTCCAGCCAGCCCAGCAGTGTGACAAAATGCCGCCCATTGTCCACCCTTATATAGCCTGTGCCCTGGTCACTAGAGTGAACCGGAAGGTTTTGGAACCCCCCTAATGCTATCCTATGGACTAGAGCTCTGAGGTAATTCCTAACGGAATCCATCTTAGGAGCTCTCACCTTCCACCATTTTAGAAAGGCGCACCTGTGCCTCAGTACTAATTAGTAGTGGTGGGGCACTCGGAGACCCAAGGCCACACACAAAAAAAAAGGTTGATGGACAAAAATTATGGGAGGCAGAAAGGGGCAAAAATAAGGGGAGACCATCCAAAGAGCTGACAGGTCTAACACGAGTCCCCCCCAGCTGAAAGTGGGGAGAGCTACCCAATCCCTTGGGAGTTCTCGTCACTAAGGCGGAAAAACCTCGAGAGACCGTCAGCATTGGCATGGTCCACTCCAGGCCGGTGTTCCACCCTAAAGTCCATTCCCTGTAGGGAGATGGACCACCTTAGCAACTTGGGATTCTCACCCCTCATCTGCATAAGCCACCAGTGGGGCCGGTGGTCAGTCTGAACAAGGAAATCAGAACCAAACAGGTATGGCCGCAACTTCTTCAGGGCCCAAACCACCGCAAAGGCTTCCCGCTCTATCGCACTCCACCTCTGTTCCCAGGGGAAGCAGTCTCCTGGAAAGGAAAACCACAGGTTGGTCCAGACCTTCTTCATTGAGCTGCGATAACACTGCCCCAATGCCATGCTCAGACGCGTCTGTTTGGACGATGAACTCTTTGGAAAAGTCAGGGACCCTGAGCACCGGAGCCGTGCACATAGCTTTCTTCAAGGTATCAAAGGCTTGTTGGCACGCCTCGGTCCAGATTACCTGTCGAGGGTGTTTCTTGGATGTAAGCTCAGTCAAGGGAGCCACAATGGTACCATATGCCTTAATAAAGCGGCGGTAGTAGCCGGTGAGGCCCAGAAAAGCTAGGACCTCAGTCTGTGTCTTGGGGGTTCCCAGGCCATGATGGTCTCAATCTTGGCCTGGAGGGGCTGCACCTTTCCCCTACCCACCAGGTGACCTAGGTACACCACCGACCCCTGCCCGATCTGGCATTTGCTGGCATTGATCGTCAGGCCGGCCTGCTGCAGGGCTTGAAGTACTTTCCGGAGGTGACACAGATGGTCCTCCCAGCTGCTGCTGAAGACAGCGATGTCATCAAGGTAGGCAGCAGAAAAAGCCTCCATACCGGAGAGAACCTAGTTCACCAGTCGCTGGAAGGTAGCAGGGGCATTCTTGAGCCCAAAGGGCATCACTCTGAACTGGTAATGTCCCTCAGGGGTGGAGAAGGCCGACCTCTCCTTCGCCCCATCTGTCAGGGAGATCTGCCAGTACCCTGAAGTGAGGTCAAAGGTACTCAAGTATTGGGCAGCTCCCAGCCGGTCAATGAGCTCATCCGCCCTGGGAATGGGATGAGCGTCAGTCTTAGTCACTGAGTTCAGTCCCCTGTAATCCACACAGAACCTGAGTTCCGGTGTGGTGACCGGTGGGGCAGCTTTTGGTACCAGTACCACCGGACTGGACCAGGGGCTGTCGGAAGGCTCAATCACTCCCAGCTCCAGCATCTTGGTGACCTCACTGTGGATGCTGGCCTTCACTTTATCTGACAGCCGGTAGGACTTGGACTTCACAGGTGGGCTGTCCCTTGTGTCCACATTGTGGGTACACAGGTGGGTCCTTCCCGGGATAAGAGAGAACAGCGAGGAGTACTGCTCCAGGATTTGGCGACAGTCCCTCTGCTGTTC
Organism: Lissotriton helveticus; assembly: GCF_964261635.1. Lineage (NCBI taxonomy): Eukaryota > Metazoa > Chordata > Amphibia > Caudata > Salamandridae > Lissotriton > Lissotriton helveticus. The sequence goes on from NC_136065.1 coordinate 340,962,000, forward strand.
GAGAGTCAAAGATGGTGCAAGGACCAATCCCTCCACTGAACCATCCTTCTCCTGGGACGCAAATAGGTCAAGGAGAGGCTCGCTTTCCTCCTCCTCTGCCCCATCAGTCACCATCATCAAAGTGACCTCGGACCTCTCATTGTGGGGCTTGAGACGGTTGACATGGAGCACCCGATGGTGCTGCCTGGGGTCTTTAGGTCCACCGAATAAGTGACCTTGCCCTTTTTCTCAACCACTTCAAAGGGGCCTGTCCAGCAATCCTGGGGAGCACTGAGCTCTCCAGGATCCATGACCCACACCTTCTGTCCAGGCTCCAACTCAACGGGGTGAGCATTGTGGTCGTACAACTCTTTCATGACTGCCTGGCTGGCCTTAAGGTTGTCAGAAGCTTGCTTCTGCAACTTAGCCATTTGGCTACGGAAAGCCAGCATGCAACTCACCACATCCTGGGGAAGCCTCCTGGGAGTCTTTTCCCATCCATCCTTCACCAGGCTGAGAGGTCCTCTAACAGGGTGCCCATACAGAAGCTCAAAGGGGCTGAAGCCCAACCCCTTCTGTGGCACTTCCCTGTATGAGAACAACAAACAGGGTAGGACAACTTCCTTGGGGAAACCCACTCGGGTAAAAATCCCCATCAGGGCCCGGCCCACCGCAGGTGCAGTAATGGTCCTCAGAGGAATAGCCTCTGGGTACCGGGTGGCATGATCCATCAGTACCAGGATAAACCTGTGACCGGCTGAAGTGGGTGGATCTAATGGCCCAACAATGTCGATGCCCACTCTTTCAAAGGGGGTGCTAACGACGGGTAGTGGTTCCAGGGGAGCCTTCAGCTTAACCCCTGTTTTCCCACTGGCTTGACAGGATACACACGTCCTACAAAAAATGTTGGACGCAACCTTCATCTGAGGCCAATAGAAATGTGGGACAAGCCGGGCAAAGGTCTTGTCTTGGCCCAGGTGTCCTGCCAAAGGAATTTCATGAGTCAACTCCAAAAGAAAGGCTCGGTAACGCTGGGGAACTACTAAGGCCCGGGACGAACCGTGCACCGGAGACTTAGGTTCACTGTAGAGGAGGCCATCCTCCCAGTAGATGTGAAAGTTCCCTGAAGTGTTACCTGCTGCCTGGGCTTCGGCCTGTCGCCTCAGACCCTCAAGGGTAGGGCACTCCTTCTGCCCTTGACAAAACTCCTCCCTGGTAGGTCCTCCCTCCACTTGCCACTCCGCAGGGATAGGTAAGTCCTCCAGGGAGACAACATCCCTCTCCGTGGACTCCGGGACCACCACCTCAGGTGCCCCATCCATCTCACGGGGTGTGGACGCCGAGGCAGGTTTTCCCCATCCCCGGATCTTCCCCTTGTTGGCAGCTGGCTGTGCCTTTGTTCCAGGCTCCAGCACTTGCGAACTCCCCCTCCGGGCAGTCGCAGACCGCGTACTTGTGCAGGTCCAATCAGGAGATCCCAGCATTTTTGTATGTGTCTGGAACTCTACCTCTTTCCAAGCATTGTGCTCAAGGTCATTTCCCAACAGACAATCGACTGGCACGGCAGGGCTCACCGTAACTCGTAGAAGGCCCGTGACCCCTCCCCATTCAAAGGGAACCTCAGCCACGGGATAGTGACCCACTCTGCCATCAGCCATCACAGCTGGGTGGAGTACGTTGGGAATCACCTGCTCTGGGGACACCAGCTGTCTTCTCACCATGGTCATGCTGGCACCTATGTCCCTCAGAGCCTCCCCCCTCTGGCCATTGATGGTGACCCATTGCCTATACTTGGTGGTATTTGGAGGCACATGGACCTTAGGAACCATCTCGCTGTCTCCCAGGGACACTAGGGTTAGCCCGGCCCACTCACCCCCCTTGCCTAAGGGCAGCTCCTTCGTGAGCACTACACTCGCCACCCCTGGGGTTTTTCCTCCAGTGGGAGGGTGCATTCTCTTTGGTCACTTGGAATCTCCTTTACAGTGTCCAACCTCGCCGCACTCGAAGCATCGGACAATTCTGGGCTGCTGACTTCGGTCAGGATAAGTGGGTTTCTGGTGGCCAGATTTGGCTGGGGAACCTGACTCCCTCCCTTGTGAACTATGTTGGGGGCCTTTGTAGAACTCCTTCTTTTTATCTCCCCCTCTTTCTTCTGGGAAGACCCCTGTCCAACTCTTTGGGAGTCCCCCACAGATCCCTTAGTAGACACTCTGGTACTAGCCCAGGTGTCTGCCTCCTCTGCAAGCTTCCTAGGGTTAGTCAGCTTGCTGTCAACCAGGTGTTGGCGCAGCTCCGGAAAACATTTCTCGAGGAGGTGCTCCTTTAGGAACAGATCATACAACCCCTCGTAATCAGTAACCTCACTGCCCTGCACCCAGCCCTCTAATGCCTTTCTAGCATAGTCCAAAAAATCCACAAAGTTTTGCGTGGGGAGCTTGTGGCTATTCCAGGAACTTCTGTCTGTATTTTTCAGGGGTCAGCCCAAACTTCCTGACTAAGGCAATCTTCATGGTGGGGTAATTGGTCTCTACCTCTTGTTCTAAAGCTAGAAGAGCATCCCTCCCCACAGGAGGCATGTACTTATACAGGCCACCCCCCAGTGACTTTCAGGAACCCCAGGGGCTCTCAATGAGACATCATAGGCAGCCAACCACTTACCAATGTCGTCCCCTACGCTAAAACTAGCGAATACATCTTTGGGCAGGTAGAGTCTAGGCTCCCTGGTAACTTCTTTAGGTACGCTGTCACTAATTGGATTACTGGGGGTCCCTATCTGTAGAGCTTTAAGATCCAGTTCCCTTAAAGTGGGGAAGCGGAGTCCCCTCGTGGCTCTCCTCCCATACCGGCGATGCTTGGCCGCCATCTTGGGGGTGTAGGCTCTCAGCGCGCCACTTCAAGCAGCGCTCTAGTCTCCGGTTGGAGTACAGGTGAGGCTGTATTTAAAGCTCACCTTAGTCGCGCAGCGGTGACGCGCAGCGGTAGCGCCTGACTCGCGCCTGAGTCGAGCCAGAGTCTGCCCGTCTGCGCCCGTCAGCGTCCCGGAGGCGTACGAGGCGACGGGCAGGACTGGGCGATTTTATCTCATATGTAGCTTGTGTATGTGAGCATTATGCTTCACTACTCGGGTTCGGAACTGCGTTCTTGGCAACACATTAATGGCTCCTGCCGTACGGTGTTTCCTGCCCGCCACAAGGGCAAGCATTGCTGCCCTGAGTGTGGCTGGCGCCCGCATAAACATCTTGGCGGGGCTCCGCAGAAGGCGGCAATTAGCGCTAAACATCTGGGCCTGCTGCTCAACACTAGATCCCTGGGCCGGCATGCTCTGGATATATTTGATCTGCTGGAGTCAGAAAAACCCCTGTTTTTGATGCTCACCGAGACGTGGCTCGGAGAGGCGTCCAACCCAGATATCGCTACTGCTCTCCCACCCGAGTATAACATCTTAAGGCAGGACAGGCTGAAGGGGCATGGAGGGGGGGGTTGCACTAATAGTAAAGAAGTCAGCCACCTGTACCATCATCCCCTCGGACGCGATCAAGGACTGTGAATCCCTTGCCTTTGCCATTTCCCTTTCACCACACCATTCGATGAAGGGTCTCCTAGTCTATCGGCCGCCAGGGCCCTTGGGTTCTTTTTTTGAAGAGTTCCAGTCGGTGACTTCTTCTGTGTTACTCACGTCAGAGCATTGTATTGTCGCCGGGGACTTTAACGTCCACATGGACATGGAAACGGATGCCAATGCAATTAAAATGTTGGAGGTCACAGCCCCTCTGGGACTGGTTCCCTATTATGTTGGACCGACCCATGAGAAGGGACATACCCTAGACCTGACCTTCTCTACGTCCCCTATAGAGATGCTGGCTCCTATCCAGGTGCTTTGGTCTGACCATAGGCTGGTGAAATTTTATTTCGCGGAAGTTAGGAAGCCTTCCGGTGCCCCCCGGCAGACTTCCGTGGGATTCAGGGCACTTCACCGGATTACTCCGGAACTGTTGGCACAGGCTTGTGCGGACCACCCCTGCGTGTTAACGGGGAACTTAGAGGAGGATGTGGAGCGATTGCAGGTCTGGCTCTCAGAGAGACTTAATGATCTTGCTCCTCTGAGACCTCTCCGCAAACCTGGAAAAGGTGCATCTGCCCCTTGGTTTACGGAAGCATTAGCGGCTTCACGGCGGCAATGCAAGGTAGCGGAAAGAGCATGGCGCGTGAAATACGACGCGACGGCGAAACTCGCCTACAGGTCTATGGCGAAAGCTTATCATCGGAACATCCTCGCGGAGAAGAAGGTTTATTTCGCGAGAAAAATTGAAGCGGCCTCCAATTCCTGTAAGGAGCTTTTCGCCATTGTGCGGGAGTTTACAACGTCTCGCGCAGCACCAACCCAGACCCCCCCTCCTGCGCCTTGGGTCAGGGCGATTGCGGATTTTTTCACCACTAAGATCCAGCGGATCCAGGACTCCTTCCATGTGCTGGAGCCTGAGATGCCAGGTCGGGCGGAGAATGCCGCTGTTACCCGACCTAACGCGGGTGTGGCCCTGGCAGCTTTCCCTCCTCTCTCGCTGACCGCTTCACTTGACCTGTTGGCTGGGCTTAAATCAGGCTCCCCCCGGGACGCCTGCCCCGCAAAATTTTTGGCTAAAATGGCAGCTGTCATTAATCCACTCGTGAACCCCCTGTTGAACTGTTCTCTTGCACAGGGTGTGGTTCCCCAGTCCTGGAAGCAGGCAATGATCATTCCCCTGCTAAAAAAGCCTGGCCTGGATGCGGAGGTGTTGGCGAATTATAGACCTATCTCGCTTCTGCCGGCTTTTGCGAAGGTCATTGAAAAGCATGTCCATAAGGTGCTTGCCGATTACCTGGAGTTCCACGACCTACTGCACCCCACCCAGTCGGGTTTCCGCGCCAATCTTAGCACCGAAATAGCTCTCCTGGAAGTCTCGGAGGCGATAAAGGAGGTGCTGGATTCGGGCGGGAGAGCGATGCTGGTGATGTTAGATCTGTCGGCGGCCTTTGACACCGTCCCTCATGAGGGTCTTCTTGCAAGACTCTCAGAGATTGGTCTCCAAGGGACGGTGCTCCAGTGGTTTCGATCATTCCTGGCAGGCCGTCGACAAACGGTCTGGGCTTCTGCTTGCTCCGCCGAGATGTCGCCATTGGGTGTCGGAGTTCCTCAGGGCTCTGTCCTGAGCCCAACTTTATTTAACATCTTCATGACCCCTCTGGCGGCTCTGGCGGAGTCTTTCGGGGCCCAGATCGTTTCTTACGCCGATGACACCCAGCTCCTCTTCACCTGTGAGAGGGGTGCGGACTTCGATGGAGGTAGGATCCAGGGTTGCCTTGAGGCTGTGTTTCAATGGTTCCATCATAACAGCCTCAAGTGCAACTCGGATAAATCCGAGGTCCTCTTTTTCGGATGCAGTGCGGATCCGGACTGGAAACTGTGGTGGCCTGAGAACATGTTTCCACCAGCAAGTTCGTCCCAGGTAGCTAAAAACCTTGGGATTAAGATCGACAATGGCCTCACACTACGCTCACAGGTAATCGGTCTCACTGGCACCTGCTTTGGCCTACTCCGGATGCTACACAAGTTCCTTCCCCTGCTATCGGAGGAACATAGGAAGATCACGGTGCAGGCGATTATAGGCTCGAGAATTGACTATTCCAACGTCCTTTATCTCGGCCTGCCAGAATACCTGCTCCAACGGTTACAGGTTGTCCAGAATTCGGCAGCACGTGCCATCTTTGGACTATCTCGCCGTGCCAGAGCCTCGGGCCTCCTGGAGGCTCTGCACTGGCTCCCTGTCCGGAAGCGGATAATTTTTAAGACTCTCACCCTGGCACATAAAGCCTTGCACGCCTCCGGAGCAAAATACCTTCAGAAAAGGTTGACCTTCTACCTTCCTGCCAGGTCGCTTAGGTCTGAAGCCCTGTCCCTGGCGGCGGTTCCTCGTGTTAAGAGAGCTCGCATCGGTGGCCGCTCTTTTAAACTACTAGCGCCTCAGTTGTGGAATAAACTGCCGGTGTCCCTGCGCAGCATTCCTAATTTGTTGGCCTTTAGGAAAGGGCTCAAAACCTGGCTTTTTACCTCTTAGTTCCGGCCCCTATTAGGTTTTCTTTTTCTCTGGTTTCTCTCTTATTTACTTTCCCTGTTGTGTTATGTGATTAGTGTGCAATTCAAAGCGTCGGGACACTCCTTTGAGTAGCCGCACGCTATATAAAACCCCTGTATAACATAACATAACATAACAAAGTAAGCTCATGGATAAACCTCCTTTCCTCCCGCTCCTTCTCCAATCGGGCTAGCTCCAATTTTAGTTGTCTCTTCTCCCTCCTGTCCGCTAATTCTACTGAGGACAGGCTCCTTCCAGACACACTACTGCCCGCCCTCGAAGGTGTCCCAGGACCTGGTAACAGATTGCCATCTTCGGCTTGGTACAGCAGGTCTAATTCTGCGATGGTGTCAGGCTCCATTCCTTCCTCATCCCTCCCCCCATCCGGGTGAGCTGCTACCCATGCTCTCAAGCTGGTTTGACGTTCTGCTTTCTTCGCACCACGCCTAAAGAACACCCCTTTCTCCTGGCAAAATTCCTTAAGCTGCGCCACTGAGTAAGTTTCTAACTCAGCCAGCTCGAACTCCATCTTGCCAGACGGGCCCTCAGACATTTGTATGGGATACTTGATAGAAAGGCGTCAAATAGGAGCTACTTACAACCACCAACTCAAGGAAAGATTTTGGAAAAAACAAAAATGCCAATTGAAGAGACTAACTCTATGGAAAACAAGATTGCTAGACAGAGAAAGAACAATTAGGTGTAAGGTGCGTGGTGCGCACTAAGTTGCTGTAGGGTGTATGCAAGCACAAATCCTATCCCACCACTGAGCACCAAATGTTAGAACCGGGACCGCCGGCCCACTTAGGGTAGCATGACTCTAGCTGGAAGGCTAAACCTGGAAGGCTAAACCTAGAAGGCAATTGTGACGTGCTTGCATTACACACACTACAACACCCCAATGCAAACCCACCATAAATGACACCACACCGTCTGTTAAATAGAAAATGGATTCGTTTTATCTCTGTTTTCTTGTAAACACCTTTCTTTTCAATTTTCAATAGATTAGGCCTTGGACATTTTCCTTTCAAAGATTACATATGTTAACTGCTCATTACATCATATTTCTTACAGTAGTTTAAGCACCAGAAGTTTAAATACAAATAAATGGATCTACAACAGGTAAGTAAACTTCACTTAGTCCAATTGTAACTAGTTGTCACAAAGTCATTCAGGTAAGTATATAGTATGTACTGCAATAAACATGCATATCTGCTTGAAGCAAGCTTAGATTAATGAAATCCTGTTTTAGCAGGTCTTCTGCATTAATTTGAATTAAGCTGATAAAGGCATTTGGCACAGTATCATACCAGTTTCCTAATCAATGTGCGCTGTCTCCCTCTTACTCTTGCGTAGGAAACAGGCTTAGGGAGGTCTTATTTTCGAGGGGGGGGCTAGAGGTCTGTAAAGCACTCTTGTAATTTAAGTTAGTCACGCTTTCACGAGGGAGAGAGGATCGACGTAGGGCTCAGTTCTGAATAGCCCCATCCATAACAGATCTTTCCCCCTTCCTCCTGCGTGACTCAGCCATATTCAGGGAATCGCAGAGAGGGGCCCTTGCATGGCTTAGCCCTCACAGCATACAGCGCTCACCCTTCCAGAGGTCAAGGGCTTGGGAAAAGTCACCCTCATCAGATAACCAAGAGGATTTGTCCTTCTAAATTGTAGACACACTGGGGCGTTGTGTTCTCTAAATTTCCTCAGGCAGGGCCAAATCAACAGGAAGAAGGGCAGCACCCTCAGGCCATCCCACAGCCCCTAGGAGCAATCAAATTAGCCTGTGACACAATCCCTTTTACACTGTAGTCCGCACTCCAGCCAGCCCAGCAGTGTGACAAAATGGCCGCCCATTGTCCACCCTTATATAGCCTGTGCCCTGGTCACTAGAGTGAACCGGAAGGTTCTGGAACCCCCTAATGCTATCCTATGGACCAGAGCTCTGAGGTAATTCCTAACAGCATCCATCTAAGGAGCTCTCACCTTCCACCATTTTAGAAAGACGCACCTGTGCCTCAGCACTAATTAGAAGTGGTGGGGCACTCGGAGACCTATGGACACAATTTTCAATTGCATTTCAGGGTGCCAGTGTGTAGCATATTGGGAATAATAATTAATAAATCAGTAATAAACAAAGAAGTGGGCAGCAGCAAGGCAAAACACTTTCATAGACAATGTTAAATACCAACTGTCAGCACAATTAAAACAAAATTAGGCTGCTGGATTTATTAGTTGTTATCTACTGAAGGATGAACATATTCACTTATTTAAATATGACCAAGACCCAGAGAGAGGTGGATATGCGTCTGTTTGTCTGCTGAATACACCCGTTTATCTAAACCCCCACAACTGGAGTGGCTCGTCTATGCTCGCATGCACTAGCGGGGATTATCTTCTGTATATACATATATACATTACCTCGGGCGTATCCAACAAAAAGGCGCCCGTAATCGCCGTCAACCCAGAAAATCAGGATGTAAAACAGTTATTGAAGACGTTGGAAAGAAAGTCCAGGTCCGAAGTCACGAAATGGTGGGAACACAAGTCCCTTTTAAAATATGAGGAGGCTGGGAGGGTACCCAGGGGCCTGCGAATATTACTTGCCCCAAGTTTTGTGGATTGTACCCCAGTTTTGCTCAGAGAATGGGGAGAAAGCAACCTCATCACCTCTATGAATCTAATAAAAATCTTGATCAGGCATGCCATACTTGACAGAGGAGCCCTGCTTGAGGAAATAAAAAAAATTAATGAAGAATTGGACAAACAAACGGATACCGACATCAAAGCGCTTATTGACAAAAGCCGCAAAGAAATTCAAGACAGGCTGAAAATCAAGTTGCGTAAAATAACCAAATTTGCTCGAGATCTCAATGACTATGAGACAGGCCGTATCTATACTTTCTCGCGCAAATTCGATCAAGCAAGAAAATTGCGACAGGCCAATAATCAAGCAAAAGGTGGGCAACAAACAAGTGTGAATAATGAGCCAGGACCTTCAGTCCAATCTGATCCGGACTCTATTTCTTTATCCAGTACATGCAGTTCACTGGGGTCAAGTGGTAGTTCAGTTCAGGACAATGAGGCACATGTGGTCCTGAATTTAGGCGAAGAAATTGATTTTTTAGTCGAGGAGCGCCTGAAATCCCTGCGACCCAGAACTCGGAACACCGGTGCCACAAGCGGCGGAATGCAAGGCGCAAAGCAAGGAGAAAACGCGCCAAATCCGCCGCAATTCAGAAAAAAGCCATGGTACAACAAGAAGAACAAAAAGCAATAAACATGGCCAGCACCATTACCAACCTGTCCAATTTGACATTAACAATAGCGGAGCAACAAATTTTATCCCTGGGTTTAAACTACTGCCCAGAAAGCTCCTTTAATTATACGAACACTAGAGCAGATGTGATTCTTTTTATCAGGAAACTAAAACTCAAAAAGTTTTTTGCGATCAAAACCAATGCAAAAGACACCAACTGTAGAGATCGGGATGAAGGAAGCAATGATGCTCCTCTGGCTGCTGCCAGTGATGCAAGAATCCTATTAACTCTTTGTGATTTAGGAACAGGATCTTCTACTTCCAATGATATTCAATCTACTAATTTACCCAATACTCAAGACCAACTTCGAGCTGTCAATGTGGCACAAAGAGGAGCTGGGGAGAGCCCCTTCAAAGTAAAGAGCAAGTTTGTCCCCGTCATGCCTAAAGACGCGGTCGACATTTTTCATGAATGTGTAGTGGAAGATTTAAAAACACTGAATAGACGTGTACACAGACAGAAATATGCCACCAACAACAAAAGAACGAGGAAAAAAGATTTTCAATCCATTCAATATGATCAATTAATGGACAAACTCAGCAAAAATCCAGAAATAGTAATCAATACATCCGATAAAGGAGGGAATATCGTCCTCTGGCAAAAGCAGGAATATATGACAGAAGCAATGAGACAATTGGGCGATAGCAACTGCTATGCCAGAAGCAGCGGCTTGGAGTACAAACGAGCCCGTGATACTTTAAAAAGAATGCCAATGTCTTATAAGCGGAACAATTTGATCTCACCTGAGGAGTGTGCATTTTTGCAGGTAGAAAATCCAGTGATGCCACACCTATATCTGATTCCTAAGGTGCACAAAATGAGACATCCTACCCCTGGTAGACCGATCATATGCGCGATAAAGAGCATGGGCGAAAATGTTTCCCGCTATATTGACTATTTCTTGCAGAGTCACGTCCAGGGTCTTGCCAGTTACATCAAAGACACCGGCGATTTTTTGTCCAAACTTGGCACCATACAATGGCAGACCAAGTAGTGCATAATAACACTTGACATTTAGTCATTGTATACATGCATCGAACATTACAAAGGTATGGAAGCCATCAAACATTACTTGGGACAGAAATCTTGTGAGTACTATGGGCACAACCAAATATTGTGCGACCTAGTGACCCCCTCTCTCATTGGGCTTGACTGCTTCTATTACAAAATAGGACAGCCCTGTTATATTCTTGTGATGGTATCGTTCAAAGTGGCGTGCCACAGGATAGAATTTATCTCCATTTTTGATAGCTATTATGTGTTGTAACACCTGTTTGCGTACAGGTAAGATCATACTGCCCACGTACCTCAAGCCTCAAGGGCATTGAAGCACATAGACAGAGAGGGGGCAACAAAGAAAAATATTTGAGAAGACTAGAATTGTACATAATTCAATTAAACTGTAAAATGCCTGCTGGTTTAAATATGGAGGAAGATTTGCATATGCTGAGTTTATCGTGGTTTTACGTTTTGAAACAGAAGAACTACTAGTCTTTTGTCTAATGCACTGCAATTGTAGTTTTGTACATGTGACACGGATTTGGTGACTTTAAAATGGTGGAAAACGTTATTGTATACTGTTGGTGAACAAGCCTGCAGGACAGGCGAAACGCGTCCAGCAGCTGACAATTAAAATGATCATTTCATCAAGAAAACGGCGTCGCCATCCTTTACCATGGTAAATGGAAATATGGTGAATTCATTATGGATCTTGCTTGGTTGATCCGGGCGGACGACACACCATTTGGTTTGGAGCTGCGGCAGTTTGAATCAAGCATACAAGCTTTGTTTATATATATATACCAAACTCTAAATCAGGCCTTAGGTGTCTTAGGCAAGAAAAAAAAATAATAAAAAAAATAATATATATATATATACAGGTGTTACAACACATAAGAGCCATCAAAAATGGGGATAAATTCTATCCTGTGGCACGCCACTTTGAACGATACCATCACAAGAATATAACAGGGCTGTCCTATTTTGTAATAGAAGCAGTCAAGCCCAATGAGAGAGGGGGTAACCGAGAAAAATATTTGAGAAGACTAGAATCTTCGCACATAATTAATGCATTTTTTCTTCTTCCCTTTCTGAATGTTTTTAAACCATTATGTATTCTTTTATAAAAATTGTAAATTTTTATTGGGGAATTTTTGTGCACTGTAGTTGTTATTATTGCAGAGAACTTGACATACAGATTGTGTTTTTAGCTTTTCCGCTCTGACCACAAAGCCCACTTGGGCTTGACACAAGATAAATTGTGAGAGTGCAATTTGACTTAATGTAATTTGAGTGCAGAACTGTGCGTAATGTTTTATAGGCTTCATTTATAGCAAGATATTGATATCTAGTTAGTGCTCTTAATATATCAATTTTGATGCATAAATCAGGTAATTTTGAGCTTTGTATTTGGGGGCACAATATATATATATATATATTATTTTTTTTATTATTTTTTTTTCTTGCCTAAGACACCTAAGGCCTGATTTAGAGTTTGGTTTACTTTGTTGCAAACATGACGGATTTCCATTTACAAGTGCATAATATTCTATGGCACTTGCACTAAGGAGGATAGGAAATCTGTAACGTTTGGGATGAAGTTACCAGTCCATCCAACTTTAAATTAGGCACTAAGTTTACTTTTCAAAAAAATTCACCGCACCTTGCAAAGCACTGGATCACAAAAGACTCAAAGTACTGCAGAAATGCAGACCTCTTACATAGTAACTATTCTTTTTTTGTAATATAAATGAAAAGGTTTACTACCTTAAGTAATGATAGTTGTGATGGATACTATGAAACGCTCTGTGTATTATTAATCTTTGTAACAGACTATTCACAATGATTAGAGCACCAGACATTTTATTTCACACTATTAGGATTTCAGGGAGCCCTGTTTTGTCACGACTATATTACAGTGGCTTGTTGAATCACACAAATAATGTTAGGGCACATTATGGTACAAAAGGTGCTGCCACACCTCTTCGCAGACATTTGCACCCACAAAAGACCACAAGACCATATTCAGAGGAACATGACAGGAAACATGTGGGTAGGAGACTAAGAATATGGGGACGGAGCACCGCAGTCTCAGGATCGAAGCCATCTTGCAGTGGGCCTGAACTGCCAGATATTGCAGCGAATTGTCACTTCATCTCAATGGGCATACAGACTCAATTGGGCCCTCTTAGAAGTGAGTGGAAATTGTGCTGATTTTTTCCAGTTGATTTGGCGGCCTGATAGTCCAGCAAATCTCATGGATTCGTGGATAAGTGGAGCTAGGCTTCGCTTTGGCTCTCACTCAAACAAAAGAAAGCCATTAGCTTGTAGAGAGAGAAGAATTATGTGCCTCCTAAAAAGCAGCCCTGCATGTGAGTGATGTTTTCTGGCAATACAAGCCAAGGGCTCCTATTCGACAGCATACAGTAATAGTGATAGACCTCCTCTTGAGATCTAGAGATAGAGAAGGGGGAGAAATCTGGTTATTCACCTTTACACAGGCACCGGGATCAGAGTACAATATAACAGAGATTCCACCAAGAATACTCTCAATAGTCCATGCCTGCTTCATACTGAGAATAGGAAGCTGCACTCCATACAGTCAAACGCCTTTTCAGAATCATATATATCATTATGAATCGCAATTAGGTCATCACTATTTGAACGTATGAAATTCCTTAAGTTTCATTTAACGTTTCCTAGTGCGTCGCAAAGCAACCTACCTCTTTAATGAGGCAGGTCGTAATATGCGACTCATTCGGAATCGTTAAAATCACAGAGATGGTGGCCTGCTGGGGTCAGCAGACCACCAAGTCTGTGATTGCTGTTAAATAAAGCAATCATGTTTGTTAAATGCAGCCTTTTTAAACGGATTGCGTTTAAAAAAAGAAAAATGGAAACGTTTCTTGTCATTTTTTAAGAGCAGGCAGTGGTCCTAAATGAAAAGAAAACTTACACTGCGATTCGGTATTATGATGGGACATCCTGAACACGCCCGTTCCTAATACCGAATTGGTGTGTATTCGAAATTCCATATTGCGAGTCGGTGACATGTAACCGTAATGCAAATAGGAATTCATACATACCAAAAAGCATTTTACCTGTCGTAAACGGCGCGATTCTGCGAATTGGCCATTTGCGACCGGTAACATGCATCAGGGGCGTAACAAAACGCCCCCGCAGCCCCCGCGGTGCGGGGGGGGCACACTCTGGTCAGTTAAATTAAGGGGGCCCCCCCTGCACCCTCAGCTCTTCTGAAAGCTGTGAGAGGCTTGCTAGCGCAAAGCCTCTCTCCCTCTGTGACTGAAGCAAGTGCAGCCTGCTGCCTGCTCCGAGCCCCTCGCCCCCTCCCTCTGACTAAAGAGAAACAAAGTATCAACATTGTTTCTCTTCAGTCAGAGCGGAGGCAGGCCCGGGACAAGGGTGGGGTGGGGTGGGGGCCCCAGAGACAGCAGTCTCCACTGCTCCTTTGAGGAAGCACAGAGCCCGGCCCCCACTCTCTCCTCTCCACAAGCAAAGCCCACCCCACAAGAGAAGAGCGGGACAAAGGTGGGGTGGGGGCCCCACCCCACAAGAGAAGACAGGGACAAAGGTGGGGTGGGGGCCCCACCCCACAAGAGAAGACAGGGACAAAGGTGGGGTGGGGGCCCCACCCCATAAGAAAAGAGAAGAGACAGGGACAAGGATGGGGTGGGGGCCCTACAAGAGAAGAGACAGGGACAAGGATGGGGTGGGGGCCCTACAAGAGAAGAGAAGAGAAGAGACAGGGACAAGGATGGGGTGGGGGCCCCAGAAGAGAAGAGACAGGGACAAGGATGGCGGTGGGGGTTGGGGTGGGGGCCCCACCCCACAAGAGAAGAGACAAGGACAAGGATGGGGTGGGGGCCCCAGAGACAGCAGTCTCCACTGCTCCTCTGAGGCAGCTCAGAGACCGGCCGCCACTCTCTCCTCCCCATAAGCAAAGCCTACCCCACAAGAGAAGAGAAGAGACGGGGACAAGCATGGGGTGGGGACCCCAGAGAGTAGGAGGCAGCACAGAGCACTGCTCAGAGTCAGGACCCTGATAAGGGTGGGGTTGGGGGCCCCCAGAGAGAGCATTCTCAAGGGCAAAGCTCATATGAGAAGGGATGAGGCAGCAAAATGGGGCCCTCAGGTAAGCACTCTTGTTAGAAGCACCATGGGCGTCCGCGGGGAGGGGGGGGGGGCAAGGCAGAGGGGAGAAGGGTGCAAGGCAGAGAGGAGAAGGGTGCAAGGCAGAGAAGAGAAGGGCGCAAGGCAGAGAAGGGTGCAAGGCAGAGAGGAGAAGGGTGCAAGGTATAGGGGAGAAGGGTGCAAAGGCAGAGGGGTGAAGGGTGCAAGGGGGAGAAGGGTGCAAGGCGGAGGGGGAGAAGGCTGCAAGGCAGAGGGGAGAAGGCTGCAAGGCAGAGGGGAGAAGGGTGCAAGGCAGAGGGGAGAAGGGTGCAAGGCAGAGGGGAGAAGGGTGAAAGGCAGAGAAGAGAAAGGTGCAAGGCAGAGGGGCGAAGGGTACAAGGCAGAGCGGAGAAGGGCGTAAGGCAGAGAGGAGAAGGGTGCAAGGTAGAGAAGGGGGCAAGGCAGAGGGGCGAAGGCTACAATGCAGAGCGGAGACGGGCGTAAGGCAGAGAGGAGAAGGGTGCAAGGTAGAGAAGGGTGCAAGGCGGAGGGGAGAAGGGTGCAAGGCAGAGGGGAGAAGGGTTCAAGGCAGAGGGGAGAAGGGTGCAAGGCAGAGGGGAGAAGGGTGCAAGGCAAAGGGGAGAATGGTGCAAGGCGGAGGGGAGAAGGGTGCAAGGCAGAGGGGAGAAGGGTGCAAGGCAGAGGGGAGAAGGGTACAAGGCAGAGGGGAGAATGGTGCAAGGCAGAGGGGAGAATGGTGCAAGGCAGAGGGGAGAATGGTGCAAGGCAGAGAGGAGAAGGGTGCAAGGCAGAGGGGAGAAGGGTGCAAGGCAGAGGGGAGAAAGAGGCAAGGTAGGGAAGGATGAAAGGCGGAGGGGAGAAAGGTACAAGGCAGAGGGGAGAATGGTGCAAGGTAGAAAAGGGTGCAAGGCGGAGGTGGAGTAGGGTGCAAGGCAGAGAGGAGAAGGGTGCAAGGCAGAGGGGAGAAGGGTGCAAGGCAGAGGGGAGAAGGGTGCAAGGCAGAGGGGAGAAGGGTGCAAGGCAGAGGGGAGAAGGGTGCAAGGCAGAGGGGAGAAGGGTGCAAGGCAGAGGGGAGAATGGTGCACAATAGAAAAGGTGCAAGGCGGAGGTGGAGAAGGGTGCAAGGCAGAGAGGAGAAGGGTGCAAGGCAGACGGGAGAAGGGTGCAAGGCAGAGGGGAGAAGGGTGCAAGGCAGAGGGGAGAAGGGTGCAAGGCAGAGGGGAGAAGGGTGCAAGGCAGAGGGGAGAAGGGTACAAGGCAGTGGGGAGAAGGGTACAAGGCAGAGGGGAGATGGGTGCAAGGCAGAGGGGAGAAGGGTGCAAGGCAGAGGGGAGAAGGGTACAAGGCAGTGGGGAGAAGGGTACAAGGCAGAGGGGAGAAGGGTGCAAGGCAGAGGGGAGAAGGGTGCAAGGCAGAGGGGAGAATGGTGCACAATAGAAAAGGTGCAAGGCGGAGGTGGAGAAGGGTGCAAGGCAGAGAGGAGAAGGGTGCAAGGCAGAGGGGAGAAGGGTGCAAGGCAGAGGGGAGAAGGGTGCAAGGCAGAGGGGAGAAGGGTGCAAGGTAGGGAAGGATGAGAGGCAGAGGGGAGAAAGGTACAAGGCAGAGGGGAGAATGGTGCAAGGTAGAAAAGGGTGCAAGGCGGAGGTGGAGTAGGGAGGGGGAGAGAGTGAGGGAGAGTGGGAGAGAGTGGAGAGTGGAGAGAGGGAGATTGGAGAGAGGGAGAGTAGAGAGAGGGAGAGTGGAGAGTGGAGAGGTGGAGAGAGGGAGAGTAGAGAGAGAGAGTGGAGAGAGCGTGGAGAGACAGTGGAGAGAGTTAGCGAGAGAGAGTGGAGAGAGAGAGAGAGTGGAGAGATTGGAGAGAGATTGGAGAGAGATTGGAGAGAGAGAGAGTGGAGGGAGAGAGTGGAGGGAGAGAGAGATTGGAGAGAGAGAGAGTGGAGAGAGACAGAGTGGAGCGAGACATAGTGGAGAGATACAGAGTGGAGAGAGATAGAGTGGAGAGAGAGTAGAGAGAGAAGGGAGAGAGGGTGGAGAGAGAGAGTGGAAAGAGAGTGGAGGGAGACAGTGGAGGGAGACAGTGGAGGGAGAGAGAGAGATATAGTGGGAGAGTGGAGAGAGAGTAGAGAGAGAAAGTGGAGGGAGAGAGAGAGATATAGTGGGAGAGTGGAGAGAGAGTAGAGAGAGAAAGTGGAGGGAGAGAGAGAGATATAGTGGGAGAGTGGAGAGAGAGTAGAGAGAGAAAGTGGAGGGAGAGAGAGAGGTATAGTGGGAGAGTGGAGAGAGAGTAGAGAGAGAAAGTGGAGGGAGAGAGAGAGGTATAGTGGGAGAGTGGAGAGAGAGTAGAGAGAGAAAGTGGAGGGAGAGAGAGAGATATAGTGGAAGAGTGGAGAGAGAGTAGAGAGAGAAAGTGGAGGGAGAGAGAGAGATATAGTGGGAGAGTGGAGAGAGAGAAAGTGGAGAGAGTGGAGAGAGAGAAAGTGGAGAGAGTGGAGAGAGAGAAAGTGGAGAGAGTGGAGAGAGAGAAAGTGGAGAGACAGTGGAGAGAGAGTGGCGAGAGAGAGAGTGGAAGGAGACAGTGGAGGGAGACAGTGGAGGGAGACAGTGGAGGGTGACAGTGGAGGGAGACAGTGGAGGGAGAGAGAGAGAGTGGAGAGAGAGAGTAGAGAGAGAAAGTGGAGAGAGACAGTGGAGAGACAGTGGAGAGAGAGTAGAGACAGAGTGGAGAGAGACAGAGTGGAGCGAGATATAGTGGAGAGATACAGAGTGGAGAGAGAGACAGTAGAGATAGAGTGGACAGAGTTGAGAGAGAGAATGAAGATAGAGAATGGAGAGAGTGGAGAAAAAGTAGAGACTGACTGACTGACTCAGAGACTGAATACTGACTGACCGAGAGACTGACTGACTGAAAAACTGACCGAGAGAGACTGGCTGACTGAGAGAGTGACTGACTGACAGAGAGAGAGACTGATTGAGAGTGAGACTGACTGACAGAGATAGAGAGAGAATGACTGATGTGGAGAGATACTGACTGACAGAGAGAGAGATTGACTGACAGAGAGACTGACAGAGAGAGACTGACAGAGAGAGAGAGACTGACTGACTGAGAGAGGCTGACTGACTGGGAAAGAGAGAGACTGACTGGGAAAGAGAGAGACTGACTGGGAGAGAGAGAGACTGACTGAGAGAGAGAGAGAGAGAGAGAGACAAAGAGAGAGACTGATTGAGAGAGAGAGAGACTCACAGAGAGAGACTGACTGACTGAGAGAGGCTGACTGACTGGGAAAGAGAGAGACTGATTGACAGAGAGAGAGACTGACTGACAGAGAAAGAGAGACTGACCGACAGAGAGAGAGAGACTGACTGACAGAGAGAAACTGACTGAGAGAGAGAGAGACTCAGAGAGAGACTGACTAACAGAGAGAGAGACTGACTGACAGAGAGAGAGAGACTGACTGACAGAGAGAGAGAGACTGACTGACAGAGAGAGAGACTGACTGACAGAGAGAGAGACTGACTGACTGACAGAGAGAGAGAGAGACTGACTGACAGAGACTAGCTCACTGCGAGAGAGAGAGAGAGAGAATGACTGACTGAGAGAGACTGACAGAGGGAGAGAGAGACTGTCTGGAAGACTGACTGACAGAGAGAGAGAGACTGAGAGAGAGAGGCTGAGAGCGAGAGCCTGACAGAGAGACTGAGAGGGAGAGGGACTGACAGGGAGAGGGACTGACAGGGAGAGGGAGACTGACAGAGAGAGACTGCCAGAGAGAGGGACTAAAAGAAAGAGACTGACTAAGAGAGAGAGACTGACTGACTGAGAGAGACTGACTGAGAAAGAGACTGACTGAGAGAGAGACTGACAGAGAGAGACTGACTGAGAGAGAGAGACTGGCAGAGAGAGACTGAGACTCTGACAGAGAGAGAGACTGACTGACAGAGAGAGACTGGCTGACAGAGAGAGAGAGACTGGCTGACTGAAAGAGAGAGACTGGCTGACTGAAAGAGAGAGACTGACTGACTGAAAGAGAGAGACTGAATGACTGGGAGAAACTGACAGAGAGAGACTGTGGGAGACTGACTACCAGAAAGAGAGAGACTGACTGAGAGAGAGTGACAGAAAAAGAGAGATAGAGAGACTGACTGAGAGAGAGTGACAGGAAAAGATAGAGAGACTGATAGAGAGAGGGACTAACAGACAGAGGGACTGACAGACAGAGGGACTGACAGACAGAGGGACTGACAGAGAGACAGATTGACAGAGAGACTGATAGAGCGAGAGACTGACTGAGAGAGACTGATAGAGCGAGAGACCGACTGACTGACAGAGAGAGAGAGATTGACAGACTGACTGACTGAGAGAGACTGACTGAATGAGAGAGACTAAATGACAGAGAGAGACTGACTGACTGAGAGACTGAATGACAGATAGACTGACTGACTAAGAGAGAGACTGACAGACTGACTGACTGACTGACTGACAGAGAGAGAGAGAGACTGACTCACTGAGAGAGAGAGAGTCTGTGATGGAATTGGGGTCAAAGTGTGTATGAAGCTATGCAATGCCTCTTAAGATTGCTATTGTCTACTAATAAAAATGTATTATGAAAATTAGCTCTTTGTAGTTACATCTGCTTTTGAAATACTGCATTGTCGCATTGTCTAACGTTTTAAAACGGAAACGAGAAGGAGCAGTCGATGCACTTCTGTCAAAATGAGTGGGCCCGATGTTGTATATCATGACAGGAGTCTGCATCAGGAAACCCACCTAACATTAGGCAAACTTCCCCGGTCTACCGATGGCAGGGACCCTGTAATGACTGGACCACCACCTATGAAAGCCTGCTGGCAGACTAAGCCCAACCTTTGACTCCACCATCCAGTGTTACTTATAACGGGTGCATTGGTGACAGTGGCGTAACAATCGCCCGCACCCCCTGCAGTATGGCAGGTTGCTGGCCTGTGAGCTCTAGACTGGCACGGAGGATGGGAGGGGGGCCCCGTCCATGTAGTTTGCAGGGGGGCCCCCTCAAGTTTCGTTACGCCACTGACATGCATGCTAGATGTGGCCCAGTATCTCTTAAGCAGGAGCCTTTCCACTCACAGCATTGTCGGCTGCAGCCTGCCTCCTAGTCTTTTCGGCGCGCGCTCACCTGCCCCACAGCCGGTCGGTCCTTTGCAGTTAATCAAAGGGCGCCAGTCAGTACCCACGCCGCTTCCCGCCCAGGGGCGCACAACCTCCTCCAAGTTGCTCTCAGGCAGGCCGCTGGTTCACACGAAGGCTTCCGTCTATGCTCTCAGATTGCCAATTATGCATAATGAAATAATAAGAGGAAGCAACGGCCAGCAGCGAACCAGGAGCTCCTCCGCCTGCTCTCTGTTAATCACCGCCAAACACCTCCGGAATGCAGTGACCTCACAAAGATCTCTGGTTGCCGTGGCAAGGTGGGCAGTGACGACGACATAGGCGCGAGAGCACGAAAGCCGATCTCTGCACGCAGGCACAGTATACACATGTCCATTTCTGTTTAATAATGATCATGGAAAAAGATGTTGACTGTGGTTAACCATGAAATACTATGAAAGATTTTGTCCAAACTGAGTCAGAAGAGGACTGAGGCTTGCATTAAAGATCAATGAGGAGAAAATATAAAAATCCTTCTAGTTAACTCTAGCATTGCCTCACATCTCCTATTTATCAATGAAAAAAATAAAGAAAAGGAAACAGTTAAACCTTACTTGGAAAAGTTAATGCTGCATAATTATTGGTGGGACAATTAATTCATAACAAAGTCACGAAACCTAACAGGTGCATGATGTTCTTTGCGGGCTTCCCCTCGTGCATCAAGGACCACTCTCTCTACTCTTTGGAGTGTTCTCCCTGTCATCTGTTACTAACAACCCGTTCACGCTCAGCACTGCCCGCCCACCAGGAATGTTTTTCAGGGTTAACCCTCTACGCATCACCAATTCACGCGGTTGCTCTTTCTTTCCAACTCGATTTTAAATGCTATATAAATGCAATTTCAATGCAATAGTTTACTTTCTGAAATCCCCTTTCCTTTTAATTAGTTATATTCCTCACTCTGCGATTTAGACTCCTTCATACAGCGTGGGATTAATTTGGTTGTGAAATCTCTTCCTCTCATTCTCACAAAAGTTATAATACCTGGGGCACCATTCTCTGTAGTTTTGTATGCCCAAACCATTGTGTCCAGTCTCTCTCACAGACTTCACTGCCATTTGTAATGTTCCATTGATTCAACGATTGGCCCTCTCAACTATGCCATTACCTTGAGGATTGAGCATCAGCGTGGGGGCATATCCCATCCACACAGCCAAACTGAAGCAATAACAGGAAGCAGATCATTTATTGCAATATGAATATTCAACAACCTGCACTGCCACAAAAGCTCCTTCACCTACCCTCTGTCAACTACCACCAAACATTCCTGAAATCATTGACCTCACATAGATCGCTGGTTGCCATGGCATGACAGCAATGGTTATCTAGAATGAAATATAAAATTACCCCCTGTATCATTTCTTTTATAGCTCTAAGTTTGAGCAGCACGAACTGATCTCAATTAAGTTTGTGAGGTATCTTTTATTTATACCACCTTATTTCATTATTTTTTAGAACATTTTCATTTTCATCAATATCTAAGAAAAACACCGTAACAAACAAATACATTACAATTCGACATATATACATACAATTTTACAATACATCTATATACACTAAGGCAATTCAAATTTGCTTTCCTTCAGCAGACAACCATTTAACATTTGGTGTTATTTAATAACACTAGTGACAATGCCATGCAGCATTTACCTGAACAATCCACTACTTATAAACTAATATATTTCAAAAACAAATTATTTATAACAAAGAATACATTTTTAGAAACAAAAAGAATTTTTCTTAAAGACCACAAATGAATTCATTGGTCTATTGGACATTCAAAGTACATCTTTTTCCAAATGCCGACGCGTTTCAAACCCTGTCACTTCAGTTGTTGGGTTCTCATCAGGGCTTTGTCCTTTAAAATTGTCTGTGGAATATATGAGAATAGCTTTATTTTAATTTTTTATCTGTCCTAATAGGTTCCCCATTAATTTATTTGCTTCTTGGTACTACAATTTACCTGATGTCCAGCCTTTATCGGTCCTAGGGCTCGCTTTAATGTCTATTCATTCAGCTTACATGCTACCTACAACACAAGTAGTAAAAATCAGCACTGGTTGTGGGAGCAAGTGGCTCAGTCATCACGGCGCCAAAGCTCATCTTAGACGTACCTGAGTGTGTCTTCAAGTTAATGTAGACACTTTTTGGTACTTGTTGTGTACTTGCTTCGTTGTTGGTATTTGGTTCGTTTTTTAGCCTGCAAGCCACAATGCAAAACGATATTTAGTTTTCTTTCTTGCTTACATGCTGCACACACTCTCATTCGGGAAGGCGTACCTGCTTCTCCAAAGGGGCGAGCTCGCCTTACTTCACTTCTAGCACGTTGGCCGGGCTTAATAGCTGGCGTCAACCGGGGCCGTCATTTTCCCGTTCCTGCATATAAAGCGGGATTTGTTTTAATTCACCCGTGTTTGTTACAGCTAGCAGTTTCATTCCTAAGGGGTTGTATCATAAATCCAGCTCAGTTTGCGTGTCTTACCTGTTTGTTCGGTACGCCAGATGCCACTGTGTCAGTCGCTAGGTGGGGCGGCCATCTTTTAGTGTGTTTTTATACTCAGTTACTTCATTACAAAGAATGGCGGCCATCTTAGAGTGTAGTTCGCCTTGGTCATTCGAATGGGCAATTTCGTCCTTATAATCTTGATATTTCAGATAAGGTATTTAGCCCAGTCATGGCGCTATCAAATTTCAAAATTAGATAGGCTTCTTTCCTCAACAACATTGTTTCAGCATCAGCACTTTTTTGCTGATGATCGGTTGTGAACAATACTGACCACCTAAAGTCATTTTCTCCGTGCTGTTTATCAATAAAGTGAGCTACCATCGGAGCAGACACAACTTTATTTTTGATTCGGGATCGGTGCTGGGTTATTCGCACGTTTACTTGCTGAGTGGTTTTGCCTATGTACAATTTTGGACACGGGCACACGATACTGTACACGACATTGCGTGTTCGACAGTTAGAGAAACCAACATGTTTCCATTTCACATTTTTGTGTTGGAACTCTTTGCCCTCAATCGTGTTGGCACACGACACACAGTTTCCGCACTTGTGATGGCCTTCGATGGGTTTCAGCAAATAAATTAATGGGGAACCTATTAGGACAGATAAAAAATTAAAATAAAGCTATTCTCATATATTCCACAGACAATTTTAAAGGACAAAGCCCTGATGAGAACCCGACAACTGAAGTGACAGGGTTTGAAACGCGTCGGCATTTGGAAAAAGATGTACTTTGAATTTCCAATGAATTCATTTGTGGTCTTTAAGAAAAATTATTTTTGTTTCTAAAAATTTATTCTTTGTTATAAATAATTTGTTTTTGAAATATATTAGTTTATAAGTAGTGGATTGTTCAGGTAAATGCTGCATGGTATTGTCACTAGTGTTATTAAATAACACCAATCATAAATGGTTGTCTGCTGAAGGAAAGCAAATTTGAATTGCCTTAGTGTATATAGATGTATTGTAAAATTGTATGTATATATGTCGAATTGTAATGTATTTGTTTGTTACGGTGTTTTTCTTAGATATTGATGAAAATGAAAATGTTCTAAAAAATAATGAAATAAGGTGGTATAAATAAAAGATACCTCACAAACTTAATTGAGATCAGTTCGTGCTGCTCAAACTTAGAGCTATAAAAGAAATGATACAGGGGGTAATTTTATATTTCATACTATATTAAGAGGGTCCAAACCACTGTATGTCCCAGGATCTAACTCCATTGTTTAAAAAGCAATGGTTATCTAGGCACAAGAGTGGCGCTGGAGATCCATGCATGCTGGCACAGCATAACACACAGCTTCTGTCTCAGCGCTGGCTCTGAGACTGTAATCTGCCATCACTGTGTCTAGGCACCCTCCGCCAAGTTGGTCGAAGGACCTCAGCCATGCCGTGAGCACTACTGCAGAGTAGGGAAGAGCGGTCCCCATTTTTTGAGTGATCGTGCACCCTCTGCATTGTACCAATCATGTCACCAGCAATTTCTGTGCAATCACCATTACTTACAGCATATATGTTTATCATTTTTAGACAGTGATTTGATAAAAGTGTTGATGATCGTGAAAGTTTGTGTGATGGGCTGGCACAGCCCTCATGTGAAATAGGTATTTTGGTCACCAGTTCTCTACTGCCCCAGCAACATTGCTTTTATACCTTTTTTTCCTAATCATCATTTCTTTTTACATTTACTTCTTTCTCTCTTGTATCTCCTGATCCTGTAATCCATTTGTTGCTGTTTTGGTCTTGTTTTATCACTAAATTTGTCTTCATTTTACTAAGCTGGGTAGGGAACTGTATCTTCTGGTTTTCAGATTTTACTGTTTTTTGTGTGCTACTTAAAAATGAAGACTCATTTCTGTGGGGAATAGCACTCTGCTGTTTGCTATTGCCACCAGGAGTGAATTTGAATTTGAATTTAAAAACATTTATTGAGCGCACTTATACCCAGCGGTTTCATGGCGCTTTAAGAACTACGACCAACAACAGCAGCAAAAGAGACAGACTAGGCAGCAAAAGCTCTGGAAAAAAGGAAGGTTTTCAAGTTCTTCCGAAACTCCAAATAGGAAGTTGAGGATCTGAGTGTCATAGGGAGGGAGTTCCAGAAGATAGGTGCAAGGACCGCGAATTTCGCCCCACCTGCTTTCTTTTTCTTAAAGCGAGGTGTGGCCAGGAGTGCCATATGAGTGGAGCGGAGTTCTCTGCCCGGCAGGTAGGGTTTGATGGCTGAGCATATGAACTCGGGGGCAGTGCCCATCCTGGCCTGGAAAGTGAGGCAGCCTAATTTAAATAAGGCCCGCTCCCTCACAGGTAGCCAGTGCAATGATTTCAGCAGTGGGGTGACTCGATGGAATTTGGGTAACCCATGAATCAGGCGGGCAGCCTGATTTTGCACTAGCTGCAAACGGTGTATGGCATAGGCCGGTGCGCCGTTATAGATTACGTTCCCATAATCAAGGCGCGAGAGCACCATTGCCATCACAATTATTTTCAATGCCGGAAGGGAGAAGAAGCGGGATATCTTTCTAATTGTCAGGAGGGAGAAAAAGCAAGAGGAAACCACCGAACTGACCTGGGGGTTTACAGATAGTTGGGAGTTGAGAAAAATCCCAAAGGTTTTAACTTTGGGGACCGGGAGGGGGGGGGGGCACCAAGTGAAAGGGGCCAAAACGAGGGGGACCAGGGACTGCAACCACCTCCTGTCAAGACCAGCTCTGTCTTGTCAGGGTTGAGTTTGAGGTGGTTGCAGTTCATCCAATCTTGGATGAATCACATAACAGTTTGAAAGTTCTGAACAGAAGAGGGGGAGTGAGAGAGGTTAAAGATAAGCTGGAGGTCATCGGCGTAATTAAACACCGTGACCTCGAGCTGCTGCAACATAAAAATGAGGGGATAGATGTATAAATTAAACAAAAGGGGGGATAAAGACGAGCCCTGAGGGACGCCGCACTCCACCTTTCGTGAGGAGGCAGCAAAACCAGCGAGATGAACAGCCTGTGCCCTATCACACAGGAAGGAATTGAGCCAGGAGAGGGCAGAGCCATCTATGCCCGCCGCCCTGACACGAGTGAGAAGGATGGAATGATCCACCGTGTCAAAAGCGGCGGACAGGTCCAAAAGGACAAGGGCTTGCGGAAGGTTGGTGTCAATACCCTCGCGGAGTCCATCCATCACTGAGATCACTACCTTCTCCGTGGAGTGCAGAGGTCGAAAGCCCGCCTGGCAGGAGGAGAGGCAGTGATTTGCCTCCACATAAGTGCTCAGGGTACTCGTAACGTGGGTTTCTAAGACCTTTCCCAAATAGGGCAAGAGGGAGATGGGACGGTAATTGGCTGGGGACGAGGGATCAGCGCCAGCTTTTTTTTAAATCGGGATGATGACTGCTGATTTGTGAAGAGTGGGAACAACACCATTGCTTAGTGAGTCATTAAGGAACGTGAGGGGAGGGGTAGGACAGGCCGAAAAAATCTCTCTTAAGACATGGGCGGGACCAAAATCCAAGGGGGAGCCCGACTTCACCCGCTGAAGCAAAGGGAGGAGTGAGTCCTTGGTCAGCAAGGGGATGCTAGCCAGTTTGGAGGTAGAAGGGGGAGAGGACGGATTAGCAAATGTTAACGAAGGAGGTGGTATATTAATTTTAATCTGTGCGACCTTCTCAATAAAGAATTCGTTTAGCGAGTCGCAAAGATATTGAGAGGGAGGAATTGTTGCCGTGACTCTATCAGATGCTGCCAATTCATGGACGGCAGCAAAGATCTCTTTGGATTGGGACTCTGCCGCTAAAATCCTGCCTGAGTAGTATTCTGTCTTAGCCTCAAGGATGCCTTTTTTATAAGTCTGCAAGGCAGAATGGTATGCGGATTTTAGTAAAGGACAGTAGGCTCTCCTCCAAGCTCGCTCAGCTCTTCGTACAGCTAGTTTTTCCACCTTGAGGTCAGAGTGAAACCACCTATTGGCTGCATGGGCCCGCTTGACCGTAATCAGCCTCAAGGGAGCGAATTCGTCGCCCGATTGAATCAGCCAATTATTGATGGATTCCAGTTGAGCTGGGGCTGCAAGGCCTGAGAGGTCAGGGCTGGTCTCGGACAAGGACGAGCAGAGGGACGGCATGTCCGCTTTGCCCCACTTCCTGATCCAGATGTTCTTAGGGAGCGGGGGCTTAACCTCAGGGGCTAGTGCAAGGGAAAAGGAGATGAGAGAATGGTCCGACCAAGGGCAGGGAGAGATAGTGGGGGACGTTATAGGGACATTTAGGGCCCAAATTTGGTCCAGTACATGACCATGAGTATGAGTAGGGCTATGAATGTAAGGTACAAAGTTGAGGCTAATCATAAGGTCAGTGAAATCCTTAGAGTAAGAGGTTTCGGCGGGGTCGTTAGGCCAATAATTAAGGTCCCCTAGGACTAAGACTGACGAATTGTTAATCGCCAAAGTAGCCAGGAGATCTTGGAAACAAGGAATGAAAGATGAGGTGAGTTGAGGGGGGCGGTAGATGAGGACACAGGTCAAAGGGGTTTGGTATGAGGTCGAGCGCGCTACCAAGTAGTCCACTTCAGGGATTACGGGGGAGGGAAGAATCTGAAAATGCAGATCAGCGCGAGCTATCAAGGCTACTCCTCCGCCCATCTTGCCCTCAGGCCGATCCGCTCGGATGGCAGAATGTGAGGGGGGCAATGCGGCTAGAACATTGGGCAGGGAGTCCGCTCTGAACCAGGTCTCAGTTAAAAACAAGAGGTCAGGTTCATGTGTATCGATATAGTGAAATAGCTCGTACTGGTGTTGAACAGCTGACCGGGTGTTAAGTAGGGCAGCCGAGATGTTAAATACCGGTGTTTGAGGGTTAAAAGAAGGAGATGGGGTGGGGAGTGAGGTAGGAGGCAAGAGTGTCAACTGGGTAACAATCTCCGGAGGAGAACAAGGAGGCGAAATAAACAAACCAAGGGAGGTCACACGGTTGAGTGCGGCGAGAGGAATGGTATCAGGGGTCCAATAGGAGCAAAGCTGTGATGGGGTATAGCTAATCAGCTGGG
The DNA here is from genome assembly GCF_964261635.1 of Lissotriton helveticus. Lineage (NCBI taxonomy): Eukaryota > Metazoa > Chordata > Amphibia > Caudata > Salamandridae > Lissotriton > Lissotriton helveticus. The sequence goes on from NC_136065.1 coordinate 340,989,272, forward strand.
CAGAACGGGGTGCCCCTAGCCCCGGTCGGCCGCGGACGGGCGCAGACGGGCACGACTTTGGCGCAACTTCGGCGCGAAGTCGGCGCTCCCGCTGCGCTCGTCCGCTGCGCTTCCGCCAGGTCGCCATTTTATCCAAGAGGGGAGTGAACCACTAGACCGCTGACCTGCGCGATGGAGAGGCAGGGCGGAAGTGGGGTAGGGCAGGAAGTGGTGCTCGATGTTGCGACCCTCCGCGCAAACGGCACAATGCCGGGGCGGAACGGGGTCCAGAGCAGAGGAGGCAGGTAAGATAAGCCCCAGCCCAATAGTTAGCAAAACACAGATGCACAAATGCGCGTTAGCGCTGAATAACAATTTCACAAATTAAAACAGTGCAGCTAGTAATCAGCTGTTAGAAAATTCAACTACAGCGCCGTAACACGCCAGCAGCCTCGGTCGCCGCGTTAGTTAAGACAGAGATTTGTCTCAGCCATTGTCTTTTCCCTAACAGGCAATAGATTTCAAATTTGGTGGAGCCTCCCCCAATTAACAATCCTAGCTCTCACAGAGGCAGGTTAGGGATACAAAGCAAGAACCTTATGGTAAAAATTGGGACCAATCTTGCATACCTGAGATCAGAGTCGAACAGGCCTTTTATTCCACAGATATTTTGCCGGTGGGCTGCAGCCCAACGCCAGAGTTAACTGGAGCAGGCACTAGGGCGCTTCAAGAGAGAGAAATGGAGTGGAGGTAGAGAGAAAGCGATGAGAGAGGGAGAATAAACAGAGGAGAGAGAAATAATGGATGGATGGAAAGAGATAGCATGAGGAGATGAAGAGAGCAAGGCTGATTTAAGAATTTTTGCTAGGACTGCTTTGGGTTCCCCAGTCTGGCCCTGCCTGAGACAAGGCAGTAATGCTGAGCGAATGAAGACTATGTGGCCATGTTACAGCTCGTCTAGATTGGAGCATCTACGGGGATGACTGCAGAAGCAGCCATTCTCCTCACTAAATGAGCCTTAAACTCTTCAGGAACTAGCTTCACTAACAATTCAAAGCATTTAATTTGTATTTTTGTTAGATATGTTCTTAAACAATAATAGCAGTAAAATGTATAGCTTCTGATATCCCCACTGGGTAGTGTATTATTAGTGAAAATATTGTTTGTACATGAACTATACTGCTACAATTATAATTACACAACCCCTCCAACTTCCATTCTTTAGAAATTGTTTTCTATGAGTTTCTATACCAGTGTATTTACAATACTATGATCAACATCCAGCTATTCAAATCTCCTAATCAATCAGCCATAGCTTTTATTTTAGCAGATAAAGACTATCCTGAAACTGTTTACTGCCTGACTGCTTTACACATCTGAGAACCTTTAAACCCTATAAAAAGGCCATAAACCATCCTCAAAGGTTAGATCCTCTGTATGTTGCCATACAAAGGTAGGCTGGAGTCTAGTACATGAAGCTATTCTTCATCCATGGAGGGATGTGGCGGGTAAATGAAGGGAGGTAGGAGAATTGCCTGGGACATGTGAAATTCCATTGCTACTTTGGTATACGCCTCTCAAAGGCAAAGGATATCTCAAGGCTTGATTGTCACTATGATACCTAGTCAAATTTACAGCCAGAATAAAAACTGTTTTCCATGCCAGTAATTTCAATAGATAAAAATGAAAAGCACCAGAGTGCTGACCACAGAGAAGGTTAAAATAAGTCCATAATTCATTTGGGCACATTCAGAATATTTTCAACCCACTTCTCCTATATAGAGAATGTTGGAACCACCCACTGTGACCTATACAGAATAGTAAACAGGCGAACTTGACAGTGGAGCCCAGCACCTAACCTGCTATCCCTATGCTAATATTATCCCCTCTGTCCTTTCTGGGGTCTGTGTGCACTCTGAATCACACCCACTGTCACAGTGCTAGCTCCCGTGGTAACCTAACAATTGAAAACAAGAAAAGGTGCACCACACATGAATTTCAAAACAAGAAGAACAATTATTTCGTCCAAATCCAACACTGATGTTCTTCAAGATTTTCTGTTTATTCCATTTTCAATAGTTTAAAAGCGAAGACAAAAAATATAAAGCTTTTCACAACGATACAGCCGACGCATTTCGTCCTAATACAGGACTTCTTCAGGGCACTAGGAATTGATTAGATCAAACTCATCCAGATAGAGACCAATGAATCGCAGGCTTCGTGGCTTGCGGGATATTCCCAATCAATGTTATTCAGTATAAAGTGTATGCATCTTCCTTTTCATAACTGAAGAAAGCAGAGAAGGGTGTGCCGCACAAGGCTAATATGAAGATCCCAACATCAAGACGCAGATCACCGCGATTATATATAAAGAAATGGGCTCACATCCAAAATGTACGATTTACAATTAAATATCAGCCAAAGATGCAAATTCCTAGTTGTCAAGCATATACACCAGGAATACGGAGGAACGCCCATAGATTGTACGAGCAAGAGCACCAGGCTATTATAAGCCTAAATGATATCAGCATAAGGGATTACATCAAATATCGTACCTAAGGCTGCGCAAACATCAAACGGCGTCCCAAACTGTGTCTCATCAAGTAAATATTATACAGAATGTGCAAGAGACCAGCAGCTGAGATAAGGCTATCGTGATCTACAAAGTACCCTGAGTCGCGGCAAAGAAGATATGAAAAAAGAGATGAGAGCTATACAGAATAGTAATCTCAAAGTTGTAGGACCACCTGTCACTTTTAAGCAAAAGCTACTGTGAGCCTACGGTAAATAAATATGGCAGTATGGACAAACTTAAATGGTTGAAGAAAAAACAAATAAGAACTTATCTCCATTCACAAGTTCTACAAGAACACCTTAAAAAGAACTCCATCCCATTGGGTCTACAAGTGAAAATATTACAGTGATTTTCACAGACTGGGAATATCTGACTGACTTCAGTCGAGTTAGCACAAATTTTCCGCACAGTACTCTTTATAGAAACAGCATTATGAAGAAGTAACGCAGAATTAAAGAACACATTACTTACCTTTGGTAATGATTTATCTGCTAGAGACTCTATCTAGCTGCAGATTCCTTTTATTAGAATATTTCCCAGGCATCAGACTGGATCTGGAATTTTTTGAGCAGTCCCCTTGCTCACCCGCAGGTGGCGTTGTTCGGATCCGCATTGGCATGGTCCGGATCGGAAGTGATGTGCGCGGTACCTAAATGGGTGGCACTGTAGAGTGCTGACCTCAATTGGTGACAATTTTTCCATGTCAACACCTTGGAGCCATACTGAGGCGGAATGACCAGCGTGCCCAAAGTGAGGTCCTGAAGAATCTCTTTGATGTGAGGTTTACAGTTCGCAGAATGGGGAAAATGGGAGGGTCGGTAAGAAATTTGCAGCTAAATAGAGTCTTAATCAGATGAAGCTCTACAGAAGGTAAATAACTTGTTCATGTAATAGAGCTTTCTAGAAGCAGAATCTGTACCTTGAATAGATACAAAAGCAATCTCTTCCGGGAGGTGAGTCTGCAAATTTATCAGACCACAAAGTCTTGAAGGACCGAATGGGCGAAAGGCCCATCATGTCGAACCTGACTGTCCAAGCAGTAATGCTTGGCAAAGCTGTGCGTTACAAAACAACAGGGGAACCCAGACAACCACTGGACCCGGGTAAAGTATAGTACAAAATGAAGTGGTCACAGTGGTAATACATTCAACAATAAATACATCATCACCTTCAGTAAATCAAATTCACAATTTATTCATATTTGAGCCATGATAGTATTCATATTCAGTAACCGCAAAAATATCAACATAATTGTGAAGGGGTGCTCCAAATAGGGACAGAGGGAGTGCTCAAAGATGTGTGTAAGTGAGGGTTGGCAGAAAAGGAAGGACAGTGTGCAATATATACATTAACAACTGATTAGAAACCTATCCAGGTGCTTTGAAGGCTAAACACACTTGAAAAACCATAGTATTGTATTGACACAGTTAAACAATCACTGTTGTCTGTACGTGGTCATAAGATAAAGCCGTCGATGTTTTGACCCCAAGGGATGCGGGCAGGTAATTTTGTGTTCTTAAGCGGGGGTCTTCATTAGGACAATGGGAGAGGATGGGGATGCAAAGAAAGAAGGCAGTGTGATATTTTTCCTGACGTGAAAAGGTGTGATCACTTTGGATTAGAAGGAGGCACTTATCCTAAGGACCTGCCTATCTGGGAAGAAGGTGGTATACGGTGGGTTAACAGAAAGTGCCTGCAATTCTCTAACCCTCCTGGCAGATGTTATAGCCACAAGGAAGACTGTTTTGATGGAAACAATCTCAGAGGGCAGCTGTGCATGAGCTCAAATGGTGAACACATTAAAAAAGCAAGAGCCGGGGGCGTGGCTAGCAGCCAAACATGGTGGCAGCATAGCGTGAGAGCTCCTGAGGGCACTACGGCCTACTCTTTAATCCGATACATTGATCCGCTACAATACCCACCCGAAGCGGCAGTGATCGGGTCGGGGTCCGAAGCGGCACCGTCAGACTGACTTTTGACAGAATCCGAGGACCGGAGCCCACCTAACCGCGCTCTGGCACACTGTGGCCTATAACCGACCAGTCAGCACCGACCTAACGTGATCCTCCGGCCCCGGCGGAAGTGGGACCGGGCCGGCTTGGCTGACGAGACGATCCCCGGCGCCCTGCTTGGAGCGCGACACTGCTCGCATCGGATACCGGGAAAGCGGAGACATCATCTGCAACGTTGCCAAAAGCGGGATACGGCGTATATCCCAGCCAAAGTCTACGCACGGCCGTGCAAAGAGAGCGGACTGATCCGGTGGCGAGGGAGAAGCGGAGCAGCTGGCGGCGCCCTGCGGGACGGTAAACACCCCGGGAGAGCGGATATTCGGCCCGGGGCATCCGTTCATGCAGTCTGGCAGCCGCTGCAGGTGAGACGGACCTCGGTTGCCGTCGTGGGCGGTGCGGTCTGACGAACCGTTACCGGGAAGGGTGCAGTGACTGCGGGTGCCCCAGGGGGACGGAGGGAGCCGGCACTGACGCGCACGAACTCACGAAGAGACACCAGCGGCGCCCACCTAGAGGCGACGACAGTGGCACATCAGACCCGCTAGAGAGGGGGCGGGCGTCGGACCGTACTTACCCACGCCCTGGCTGGGCCTCAACCACATCAGTGATAATAGCACCGTGGGGAACATATCGGTGACGTCATACGCACCCGATAAAATACTTACCGCTGACCACTTACCACTGACGCAATACCTGCTCAGGGACCAGCCACAGACAGTGAATGACTCAGTGCATTGGACACTACATATAGTGGAACGGGACGTCACATTTCTCACTGCCTCCGCAGCGCCAAGCAGGACCATAACTACACAATACCCCACAAATACAGACCTGGAGCACGACTGACGGAGAGGCTGGGACGGTGCAGCTGGGAGGAAGAGTGGACAATCCGTCCAAACGCTAGAAATACAGGACTACACACCGACCCATTGCCCCTGGGGTGACTCGCTTCACGCTGACCGCGGAGCAAAAACGAACAAGCATGGACCGCGCAGCCCTCGACGCCATGGCGGGCAGAGGTACTAGGAGTGGCAACACACAGGCCAAGCTAGATAAGTTCGCATACACATACCACGGGCCGTCGCAAAACAGTGGACGCAACTCCATGGGGGCTGCCCCTGACACAGAGGGGGAAAAAAAGATAACTTTGGAAGACATTATGAAAACTCTTTCAGAAGTTAAAACTACAGTGGGCTCCATCTCCTCTGACGTCACGCTGCTGCGAGCGGACTTCCAGAAAATGACGGAAAGAGTGTCCCAGGTGGAGGTGGTCACGAAGTCTCTTGTAGAAGACACGTCGGAACTCCAAATAGCCATGGAACGCATGGAGAAAGTCGCCAAACTCCTACAGGATAAGCTGGACGACCAGGAAGGGCGGTCCCGAAGAAATAATGTACGCATCCTTGGACTTCCAGAAACTGAGGGGAAGGGGGCAATGGACCTCTACATTGAAGATCTCATACAGACCAAACTGAAACCCAAAGGCCTATCCCACTTCTTCTCGGTGGAAAGAGCACACAGGGTTCCGGGCGGAACACCTAACCCGGGAGCGGCGCCACGACCTGTGCTGGCCAGGCTCTTCAACTTCAGAGACAGAGATGCAATCCTACAAGCAGCGAGAGTCTCCCCGCCAGTCAAAATTCAGAACGCTACCCTGTCCTTCTTCCCGGACTACACGGCGGAGGTGGCCAGACGACGCAAATTATTCACGGAGGTAAAAAAAGCACTACGGGACAGAGACTTGCCGTATTCCATGCTGTTTCCTGCCAAATTGAGGATAGTAGCCGATGGTAAAGCATGGTTCTTCGACACACCAGAGACAGCCCACGAATGGCTTGAGGGTTGGAGACAAGTGGGACAACGTCCACGTCCGCACAGGGATCGACCTAATCACCGTAACGGCAAGCACACGGGCAACCAGACCAGCCACCCGACCCATCAGGATGACACGTCGGCGGAGGGGTCCGTCGCTGCACAGGTCCCGCTGGACTCTGGACAACCGGCTCCGGTCTGAGAATTGACTATATGTGAAAAGAACTGGGCGGGCCGCGATGGACCTTGGACCTGTTGCGGCTGAGTAGGGTGGGCGCAGTTAGTGCCCGTAAGGGACTCACCAACCCCACGAGCAAGTAAGATAGTTGGGGAGGGATTTAAGCACTCTGCAATGTTGGGGAAGCGGGCGGGGTTTTGTCCGTGGTGCAGGGGAGCAGGGAGGGGGGATGGGGGTACAGTTTTCTTGTTCACGTTTTTACTTATGATCATCACTCACTCCGCACGTCACATTACCACTCTAAAATTCAGCAAACTCCTACGCCTCACCACGAAAGGCGACGGCTGCACAGGTCCTGGCAGCACACTCCACTTGATGTTTGCCCACCGCTTACATGGCCCAACCACTTCAAGATACGCCCTCTGAGGGTGCCCCGATGACGGTAGCAGTCCCCCCATTACGCATGCTAACATGGAACGTCAGGGGTCTGGGGGACAAAATAAAAAGGGGCCTGGTCCTACAAGCCATTAAACGCCAGTGCCCGGACATGGTTTTACTCCAAGAAACTCACCTGACGGGGACGACATGCAAAGCGCTTGATAGGCGCGGTTATACAATGGCGGTTCATGCAGAATTTACTTCTGGTTCCAGGGGGACGGGGATCCTACTGAAAAAGACATCGCCCTTTATAATTAACATCGAGCGACGGATGACCAGGGGCGCTTCTCAGCTATACATGGCCAATGGGAGGGCAACCGCTTAATATAGTATCGGTATACATTCCCCAGGCGCTCCACTCAGTAGCATTGCCAGCCCTGGGCAAATTCCTTCTCGATCTCCCTGAAGGGGACACAGTCATAGGGGGTGACCTGAATGCAATCTTAAACCCTGCGATAGACGCCTTTCCTGCTAGACCCCGCCCAAGAGGGAATACATCACTACCTGACTTTTTAGAGGCACTGGGCATTGTGGACATATGGCGACATTTACACCCTGCAGCGACTCAATACACTTTTTATTCCGCAGTACATAATAGCCTATCCCGTATCGACTATTTTTTGTTCCTGGGAATGGGACTGGGATTGGTGGACGACATAAATATCCTGCCCAGAGGTATATCTGACCATTCTCCAATCGTTATAACTCTTACCACTAGGGAAAAGAAGTACGCAAGAATCTATCCGGTTTGCCCACATTATCTGAAAATACCTAAAATTTGGAGAAAACTTAAACTAGCGACGACACATTACTTTGCTGAAAACAGGGGTACGGTGGCTTCGCCATCTCTCCTGTGGGAGGCTTACAAGACCGTCCTTCGAGGCGCTGCAATAGCCGCCATTACGGGACACAAACGAGATTCCCGACGAGAGTTAACGGAAATAGAACTAGCATTACATGATGCAAACACCGAGCATATGGCAAACCCCACTTCGGACACGACACACACGCTACTGCTGCGGCAACAGCAGTACCAGGCCCACCTCAAAACCACAGTGCAGGGTCACATCACGCACACACTACAGAAAATCTACGACGTGGGCGACAAAGCAGGGAAAATGCTGGCATGGCTTGATAGGAGAGGGGGAGGCGCAAGAGGTATTCAGAGATTGTGTACTAATGACGGCCGAGAACTGACTCATCCGGAGGACGTTGTGCACACTCTGGCGAAACATTTTCAGACCATATATACCCCAGACCGCGTCGTCACATCACAAACAGCGGCACTGTCGATAGCGGACATTGTCGTCCCCAGCATGACACCTGAAGATGTGCTAGACTTAGAAGCAGATCCAACAGAAAATGAAATTCACATGGCGATTCAATCACTACAGTCAGGCAAAGCACTGGGTCCCAATGGACTGCCAGTGGAGTGGTATAAATCAATGGCCTCAGTACTCAGTAGACCCCTACTAGACATGTATATGGAAAGTAGAGATAAGGCAGAACTGCCGCTGGATCAACGCACGGCCACGAAAGTGGCTATACCAAAGCCAGGAAAACCGTCTACCGAATGCACCTCGTATCGCCCGATCTCCTTACTCAATGTAGAGGCCAAGGTACTGGCTAAACTTCTGGCCAACCGTCTGCTGCCGCACCTGCGCACCCTGATCCACCCCGACCAATCGGGCTATATGCCCCATAGAAGTATGGCACTGAATCTCCGCAGGGTGCATGGGGCGCTGGCTCGCTCACACCTCCTCTCGGAGAAGGCTGTAATTCTCTCACTGGACGCCAAAATGGCTTTTGATCTTGTAGAATGGGAGTATCTCTTTGAGGTACTGGCGCGTATGGGCTTTGGGCCGAAATTTATAGCCTGGATCAGATTGCTCTACACTAAACCGGTGGCGCAGGTTGTGGCTAATGGCCACATCTCGCCGAAGTTCCCGTTGGGTAGGGGGACCAGACAGGGATGCCCCCTGTTGCCCTTGCTCTTTGCATTGGTGCTCGAGCCCTTAGCAATCCTGATCAGAAGAACGCCCCTATTTAAAGGCATTAGCTGGGAGGATAAAATCTCCCTATATGCAGACGACATGCTCATTTATATGATCGAACCTGACGACGGCATCCCTGCCCTGCTGGAACTCTGCAATACACACGGGAAATCATCAGGCTATACCCTGAACTGGTCTAAATCAGTGATATTTATACTCAAGGGCCCGGCACCGAGGCTATGGGAGGACTGCCCTCTAGCGGCACCGGTTACCTCCTTTAAATACCTGGGCGTGATCATCACACATTCTGAAACAGAATTCTTCGCTGCCAACCTCAGGCCGCCTTTGGAACGCTTCCGAGCGGACGTAAAGCATTGGGCGACCCTGCCCCTCACCCTCCTGGGTGGGGCAGCATTGTATAAGATGATGACACTTCCCAGGTTCTTATACATATTGGAAAACACCCCACACCCGGTCCCACCGCGATATTTCAAACAGATCGCTGCATTGGTTTCCAACCTACTCTGGAACAATGGCCCAGCGCGCATAGCCTATGACAAATTGGTAAAAAGTTGGTATGAGGGAGGGATTGCGCTTCCCAATATTCAGCTTTACTACTGGGCAGCCCAACTTAAAGTAATTAATCACTTTCTCCACACCCCGAGAAATGACCCGGCATACCGGGCAGACTGGTCACAACTAGGGACGGAATCTATGCTCTCGGTCCTGTATAACAAACAGCGACTCAAATATCTGCACGGCCCGACATGACACACAGCAACCCTCTGGCATATAGCACAAGCACGACTGGGATGGCAGGGTAAGATCACCAAAATGACACCATTGTGGGACACAAGATTACTTGGGAACCTTAGAACATGTAAGGGATTTGCGCAGTGGGACTCTATAGGTATCTCCACGGTGGGAGACCTCTGGGACAAGGACACGGTAATAACGTTCCCACAACTCCAGCGACAATATGACCTCAGACCCACTGAAACATTTAGATATGTCCAAATTAGGCATGCACTACTCCAAGCGATCCCTACGGGCACTGAACTGCCGGAATCCTCACCACTTGAGGACAGACTATTAACAGAATTTATGCAACAGAGCGCGACTTCCCTCACATACAAAAAACTACTTACCAACTTAAAAGACCCCACGCTGAGACTTAAAGAAAAATGGGAGGGAGAATTAGGCGAGGCGGACGATTCAGAATGGAACGAGGCCTTGGCCTCCCCGAAAGAGGTGGGCATATCGTCAAAGTTTAGACTGGTGCAACTAAAAATCTTACACCGCATCTATTACACCAGGACGCTACTCCATAAAATCAATAGAGCGCCCCATCCCTTTTGTTTGAGGGGTTGTGGGGAGGAAGGAACACTATTTCATACACTATGGGACTGCCCGCACATACAGGAGTTCTGGAAAAACGTAATGCGCACAATTTCTCAGGCACTCAAGATATCCATTTTACCAGAACCACGTAAATGCCTCTTGAACATCTGGGAACCCAACGACCTAGACAGATGTGGGATGATTTGGGCTACACTGGCCATGACGGTGGCTAAGTGTGATATTGCGCAGAAGTGGGGGGCTCCGGACCTACCCACTGTTAACAGATGGGCTAAAAACATGGATATTATGATGGTCACGGAGAGAGCGGTATATGTCCTCCGAGCGTCCCCCCGCAAGTGGAACAGGGTGTGGGCAGCATGGAATGTTTATAGGGGTGAGATTTGTGAACCCTTGCCAGAAGAAGACGACCCGGATTCTGAGGGGGAGGAAGAGTAGCGGAAGGAGTGGAGGGTGATTGCTTGAGCAAACCTAATGCAGCACCATGAAACAGTAGCTCATCTATGTATTGTTTAAAGGGCACGGAGACTTGCTGAGGAGAAGGGAAATGTAGTAATGTAAATACAAAGTGATGACAGATGTTTGAGGGGGGGGTTATATTGTATTTATAGGATACTTACACTTCTTAGATAACTCATACTGGGGGAAACTAGACGAACTATGATAACTGAAGCAAAGTTACATGGGAGTACGGAAACAAACTATTGATAGGTACTCTGAGATGCAACTGTAGAATGGACTATGCAATTTAATGTTACAGGAGATGTATCGGGTGATTACAGATGACACACTATGAGTGCCTCATAAGAAATGTGTAATGCGCCTTCAAAATAATAAAGATTTTCAAAAAAAAAAAAAAAAAAAAAAGCAAGAGCCTAATTAAGATGACATTCGGACAAAATGATAGGTATAGGGGGAAATGTGCTGGAAACCTTTCAAGAAACGAGTCACAACAGGTGCGCAGGGGGTTGATCCAGCAACCGCAAAATAGCTAAGATGGCAAAAAGGTACACTTTAACTGTGTCCAAAGCAACGTCTTGCCTGGCAAGGTATAAGGACAACAGAGAGGGTGCAGAGAGAGGATCAACAAATTTGACAGAGCACCAAGCCACAGGTTTGTCCCATCTGCAGGCATATACTGTTTTTGTGGAGAGAAGCCTTGCTGTCAGAATAACATCACAGACATAGGAAGGAGGTCAAATACTCTCAAATGTCGCTGCTCAGTGGACACACATGTAGATGCAGGTTGTACAGGTTACGGTGCAGGACCTTGTCCTGGTGCTGTGACAAGAGATTCTCCTGAAGAAGCACCCTGATCAGAGGACAGATGCTCATGCTCAGGAGTTAGGGATGCCATACTCTCATTGCCACTAAGATGACTTTGGTTACCCCATTCCGGATCTTCTTGAGAACTCTGGGCATGAGTGGTATTAGTGTAAAGGTGTACAGGAGTCCTGAGCTCTACTCTAGATGAAATGTGTCTCAGGCCAAGGGCCATCTTGATAACTGACATTGTGTGTTCTCGGTGGTGGCGAATAGATCCAGCCAAAGTTGTCCCCAATGTTTGCAGAGACCTTGTGCCACCTCTGGATGGAGACACCATTCGTGATATGCGAGGTATCAACAACTGAGTTAGTCTGCTATGGCGTTCAGTGAGCCAACCAGATGTTGAACCACCAGGAAAATGCTCTGACTTTTCAAATAAGTCAAAAGATGAAGGGCCTCATGACAGAGTTTAAGACCCTACCCTCCCTGATTGCTGTAGTAACAGATGGCAGTGGTATTGTCCGTGAACACCGGAACCAGCATTACCTTCATGGATGGAAGAAAAGTTTTCAATGCCAGGCAAATCTCTCTCAGTTCCAACAGGTTGAAATGGAGCTGAGACTCCACAGGAGAACAGAGTCCTTGGATCTCCACCTCTCTCAACCCAACCCAACCCGAGAGTGATGCATCTGTCACTACTGTGAGCCCTCAGTGGGGAAGGGACAGGGGTCTGCTGCTGGCCCAATCACGGTCAATGAGCCACCACTGTAGATCTTTTGCAGTTCCTGCCAATATTTGGACCAAGTCTGAGAGATTTCCCTGATACTGTGCCAACTGGGACTTCAGATCCCACTGCAGAGCCAACATATGCCAACGGACATGTTTGACCAACAGGATGCAGGAGGCCGTGAAACCCAGAAACCACAGAATCAGCCTCACCAAAATTCAGGATAGAGGCTGAAACATCAGAATTATAGCTTGGAATCTCTGTTTTAGATGATACGCCTGAAACTCCACTGTATCCAGAACAGATGAAAGGGAGCATCTGAGAGGGAGACAGGTGTAACTTTGGCATGCTTATAGTGAACCCCAGTGAACGGAGGTCTGCTGTAGTCTGGAGGTGGGAGACAACTGCCTGGGGTGAGCCCACCTTCAGCAGCCAGTTGTAGGGGAAGACTGAAACCCCTGAACTCCACAGATGTGCTGCAATCACCGCTATCACCATGGCGAACAATCATTGGGTGCTGATAAGGCCAAAGGGGAGTACATCGAACTGATAATGCTGGTGGCCCATCATGAACCTCAGGTAAAGCCTGTGGACAGCAGGATGGGAATATGGTATTAGGTGTCCTGCAAGTCCAACGCTACCATCCGGTCTCCAGGGATGAGAGCAGCCAGAACCTAAGCCAGGGAAAGCATCTTGAATTTTTGCATTTTCAGGAAGTAATTGAGAGGGAGTAGGCCAAGTAAAGAACAGAGGCCTCCTTTCTTTTTCAGCACCATAGTATCAGGAATAACAACCACAACCTACTACTGAGTCCGGCACCCTCTCAATGGCTCCTTTGTCCAGAAAAGCCAGCACTTTCCCTTGCAAGAGTGAAAGGTGGTCCTCCAGCAGCCAACTGGGGGGAACGGTGGCAAAGTGGTGGGGTCTGTTGGAAACGTAGGGCATAACCCAGCTGGACAATCTGAAGCACCCATTTGTCTGATGTAATCTCCCACCATTGGGACAGGTGGTGCTGAATACTGCCACCAACCGGGTGCCAATGATGGTATGCCAGCATATTAAAGGGGCTCTTAGGCAGCCAGTGGGGGTGGGAGTTGATTGGGTTGAGGTCTGGCCTTGGTTCCCACAAGGCTAGTGAGAGCCGCATACGTGGCCACAAAAGGGCTGAGGTGCCTTGTTGCTGTGGTGGCTAGGGGAAAAAAGACAACGTTGACAGCACCTACCATAGTCAAGGAAGAAGTAGGAGATAGAATGTGGCTGAAGTGGGGTCATGGTGTGCCCCAACAACCTATTGGTGGCCCTACTATCTATGAAAGGAAAAGGGACAAATAATGGACGGAATGCTGAACAATGCAAACATTCACCCGCAGTCACAATGATCTGGGTTTAATCCATCACTCTTTTGCTCATCACGCCACCACAGTTTGGACCCAGACATATGCAAATCAGTCTTGACCCTATTCCTCATGGGAACAGTCCAGACCGAACTGCCAAGCCAGGTCCTCCATGGACCGGAAACAAGCATCCTGGGACCGGTTTTGGGACATTACACCTTATGTTATGTTATGTTAGGTGACACTTATAAAGCGCACTGACACCGGAGGTTTCCTGGCGCTGCATGACAGAGTAAGTAGGTGAGTGTAAGGTCAGAAGAGGAAGAATTAGCCTAAAGATGGGAAAAGGTGAGTTTTGAGCAGTTTCCTGAATTGAAACAGAGTCAGGCTGGACTTGATGGTGAGAGGAAGAGAGTTCCAGTAAGCGGGGGCTAGATGGGCAAAGCGACGACCGCCAGATTTCTTGGTTCTGATTTTAGGGGCGGCTAGCAAATGAAGATGGGCAGATCGGAGATTGCGCGTGGGTCGGTGTGGGGTGATAAGTGTGTTCAGGAAAATGGGACTGGTGCAGTGGAGGGCTTTAAACGTGAGACAACCCAGTTTGAAGGCCGCCCTTTGTTCCATCGGCAACCAATGGAGTCTGTGGAGCATAGGTTTGGCTGATTGCCACTTGGGGATTTTGTAAATGAGGCGGGCCGCCTGGTTCTGTACTACCTGAAGGCGGCGAAACAGAGATTGTGGAAGTCCATGGTACAGAGAGTTGGAGAAATCCAATCTGGATAGTACCAGGGAAAGGATAACCTGGACCAGTGGGGTGTGAGACAGTAAGTGGCTGACTTTGCGAATTTTCCGGAGTTGGTACATACAGGAGGAGGTCACAGCACTTACTTGGGCTTTGAGGGAGAGCTCACCATCGATGATCACACACAAACTTTTTACAGATTATCAGCCAGGCTAGCTTGAACCCAGTGGCGCAGTGAGCACGGGACCCAAAACACACAGATGACAGACAGAATGCAAATGAAACATTCACCCCAGTCAAGAGATCTGGGTTAAATCCGTTGTTCTTTTGCCTACCATGCCACCCCAGTTTTGACCCAGCCATATGCAAATCTGTCTTGACCCTGTTCCTCATGGGACAGTCAAGCCCTAACTGCCAAGCCAGGTCCTCCCTGGACGAGAAACACGCATTATGAGACTGGTTTCGGGGAGTAGGGGTTCTGAGGAGGACACTCTGGATTGAGGCACCTTTAAGAAGACACTGGTATGGCCATAAATGTGGGCAGCTGAAGGTCCAGGGATTCAGCCGCCTACCGGACCACCATCGCAAAGCAAGCCCATTCCTCGGTAGCCACTGTCGGAGAAGAGAGGAGGCCAGTGTCTGGTGAGGTGTCCAGACCTCCTACATTAGCCAGGTCCACATATCGGGTGTTCTCGGCCATGAACTCTGCCTGGGGATCAGAATAGCCATAGGGTCCTCAAATTCCCTCCATTCATGTTCCTCAAAGGGCCCTTCAGGGAAATAGAGCTCCAATTCAGGCCATGTGGGCTCAGTCCATGTCTATATCAGAGTCAGGAATCACAATGGGCCCAGGAACGAACCCACTGGAATGGTCCCCGAAGGAAGTCACGAAGTCGTAGCCAGGGCCGATCTGGATCTATCAACAGATCCTGAGGGCTCGAATGTCATTGAGGGTGGAGTTGCCAGCGAAGATCCAGTTGGAATCAATGGGACCTGAAGCCATTCCACACGGGTCAGTCCGCCCAAAAATTAGGCTCATGGCCTCATAGATGGCATAAGTTGGGCAGGGGTCGCTTCGGGAAACTCAGGGAAGCGTGACTGATCCCACGGTCAGGCACCGACTCCACAGGGATGACCTGGGAGTGGGGCATGGACTTTTGGCATAATTCCTGAGCCTCGTCCAATGAATGGAACCAGCGCAAAGAAGTTGAAGAATGCTTCAACTTCTTGGACTTCTTCTTGTGAGACTTACCTGAAGTAGTCCAGGATTGCGACGAAGACTGATGCGAGTGACTGAGAGTGGTCCTACGACCTCCCTCGCGAACCGGACCTGGAGCGGTGCTGAGTTGCGTGGTGAGCGGGCTGAAGCTTCATGGACCTCTCGCACACGTCATTTGGGTTCATAGTCCTGAAAATCAGGGCTGGACTTGTGGTCCCTCTTCAGGCACTAGAGAGACACCAAGTTCGGGGTCTGTCACAGACATTTGCCTGGGACAGCCCCACAAGGCTTGAAACCAGTTGCTTTCTTTTGAGACATACGCTAAAAAATGGAAGACAAAGGCACACTGGTCGAAGTCGACAAACGCTCAAAAACGTCAGTCAGAAAACGACTGAGGGGAGCCTGAGTCGGAATGCACCTTGATGGCTCAGAAAAGAAGGAACTAAATGGTTACATACCAGTAGGAGTAGTTTTGCAGCTTGAAGAATTTTCTGGATTCACATGCTGTGCATTATTCCGTTATCTAGTAGTTGGGTCCGGAATAGTCTTTGTTTTTTTTGTTTTTGTTTTGGTCACTATCGACCACCATTTGGTGTCAGGTACGTCCCCTGTGTGACGTCAGATGGCCTCCTGGAGGTTGACGTGCGTGGTAGCCATCTTCGGATTCTTTGTTCTTCTTTTCTATTGGTAGTCCTTGAGATGGTAATTAAATAAGCAATGTAATCATTTGCTTACCCACCTGTTTGTTTTCCTTTTAGGGAAGGCCGGGTGGGTGGCATGTGAATACAGAAAATTCTTCAAGCTGCAAAACTACTCCTACTGGTAAGTAACCATTTTGTTTTGCAGCGCGAATCCTTTCCTGTATTCACAGGTTGTGTTTTAGATTATGTAGCGTTTTCTCCCGATGTTGGGAGGCTGTGTTGAGAGGAGGACTTTGCAAATAGGTGTTGAAGCACCTTCTGTCCAATTTGAGCCTCCTTACTCATTTGTATGTCCACACAGTAATGCTTTGTAAAGGTGTGTAGTGATGCCCATGTTGCTGCTGCGCAAATAGTATCAATGGGTACATTAGCCATGAAAGCTACGGTTGCTCCTTTCTTTCTAGTGGAGTGAGCTGTAGGCCGTATAATCAGTTCTTTTTTGGCATAGGCATAACATGACTGGATGGTTTGTACTATCCATTGTGCAATTGTTGCTTTTGTGACTAGTGATCCTGTGTTGGTGTGAGCGTATGCGACAAACAATTGTTTTGTTTTGCTTATTTGTTCTGTTGTTTGTAAGTAGTACAGTAACGCTCTCCTTACATCCATGGTATGGAGACTTTTTTCTGCTTTAGTTTTTGGATTTTTGAAGAAAATCGGTAGGAGAATATTTTGATCCAAGTGATATTTTGACACTACCTTTGGTATGAAGTGAGGATTGTTTTTAAAATGACCTTGGCCTCATGAATTTGTAGGTAGGGCTCTTGTATTGTTAGAGCTTGTAACTCACTTACTCTCCGTAGTGAAGTAATAGCGATGAGAAAGGCTGTTTTAAGAGTGATGTGTTTAAGACCTGCCTTGTGGATGGGCTCAAAAGGTTTGTCATTAGTTGTGAAAGCACTGTATTTAGACTCCATGTGGGTACAGGAGCTGACCTCGGTGGGGCAATCCTTTTTGTTCATTCTAAGAGTCTCTTGATTAGAGGCCTTGTGAAGAAACTTTTGCATACTCTCCCTCTTGTATATGCTACAATGGCAGCTAGGTGCACCTTTATGCTTGAGTAATTGACGTTGCTGGCTAGGAGATAGGTTAGATAAGTGATTACTGGCTCCTGGGTGTTAATTGAACCCCACTGGTTGTTAGCAGTGCACCATGTGGTGTATCGCTTCCATTTTGCTACATAGCATTTTCTTGTTGATTGTTTTCTGGCCCCTTTAGAATTCCCATAGTTCCTAGAGGCAGATTGAGGTGGCCAAATTCTATGTATTCAGGCGGGATGCTGCCAGATGTAGTGTTACTGGTTCTGGATGAAAAACTTGGCCCTGTTGCATTGTCAGAAGATCCTTCTCTGCTTTGACCTTATCATGTTTCCCTTGGATAGTTCCAGTTGGGTTGAGTACCATGTCTGTCTTGGCGATTGAGGGGCAATGAGAATCATGTTTGTTCCTGTGTGTCTTGCCTTTACTAGTACTCTTTGTATTAGGGGTATCAGCGGAAAAGCGTAAGCAAATGTCTGTGACTAGTTGAGTGACAGTGCATTCCCCTTTGACTGGAGTTCCCCAGTGATTGAACAGGTATTGAACTGCTGTCTGATTCAACTCCCATTCATGAGAGCAGTTGTTATGTATGCTCAGCTGAGCCTCTGTAATGTTGTCTACTACTGGCAGATGCACAGTTGATGTGTTTTACGGAATCCTGTTGGTTCCATTGACCATGTACTTTGAGTTGTTTGAAGTGTGCTCCCCAACCGTTGAGGGATGCGTCTGTGGTTATTATCACAGATGGAGGTGGGTCCTTGAAAGATCTTCCCAGTGCTATGTTTTTGGATGCCCACCATTGTATCTGTGCCTGCACCCTTTGCGTAAAAACCACTAGATCTTCCCAACTTCCTGTGGCCTGAGACTAACTGTTGGTGAGCCATTCCTGGAATGGGTGCATGTGTAGGGATCAGTTTCATGACTTTCCTTACTGTCAGAGATTGTCCCTTCTGGTAAAGGGTCCCCTCATGGTGGATAGCTTGTATTCTCTTTTGTGTTGGATACGCCTTCACACTATTGTATTTAATCTTGCTCCTAAGAACTTTTTTTTCCTTTCTGGATTTGAAGATGATTTCTTGTGGTTTATTGAAAAACCCAGTTTTTGAAGCGTTTGTACAGCTGTTTGAACATGATTGTGGCATGTTTGTTTTGAGTGTGCCCTTATGAGGCAGTCGTCGAGATAGGGACAGAAATAGATTCCTTTCCATCTTAGATGTGCTGCCACCGCAGCCTGACACTTTGTGAAGACATGTGGTGCTGATATTATTCCAAAATGAAGAACCTTGAATTGATAATGTGTTTTGTTGTGTAGGAATCCCAGGTATTTTCTGTGTCTTTTGTTCATAAGGGATATGCAAGTATGCGTCCTTGAGGTCTATGGTTGCCATGTAATCCCCCTTTTGTATTTGTGGAATTATTTATTGTAGGGTACACATTTTGAAGTGTTGTGTTAATATGAACTTGTTTATGAACCTTAGGTCCAGGATTGGTCTTCGAGACAGATCTTGTTTGGGTACAAGGAAATATAGTGAGTAGTTTCCTGTGAATCACTCCTGTTTTGGCACCAATTCTATTGCGTGCTTTTGCGATAGTTCTTTGATCTCTGAATTTAGCAAGGTTTGTTCTAATTATTGGTATTTTCTTGCCTTTGGTGGGTTTGCTGGTGGTGTTTTTGCCAACTCAATGCAATACCGGTATTTTACCAATTGTAATATTCAATTGTCCGTTGCGATGTTTTGCCATTCATTGAGGTAAAATGGTATTCTTCCCCCCAATGGTGTTTTGTGTGGGTCTCTTTTTGCAAACAAGTCGGTTTGAATCATTTCCCCTTCCTCTTGAGGTTTGGCCTCTGACTCGTGCTCGAAAGGGTTGCTTTCTGTTGTTGCTGCCATCCTTGGTAGTTTAATTGTTGCCCTGTTTATTGTGTCGAGCCTTGACTTTGTGACTGTTGTGATATTTGTTGACCATGGCCAAATGCCCCTCTTCCAGTGGTCTTCCTGTTATTGAAACCACCTCTTTTAAATTAACCTCTCTACTGTAGGGCTCCCATTGCCCTTGCCGTTTCATTATCTTTTTTAATCTGTTGCAGAGATTCATTTACCTCTTTTCCGAAGAGTGCGTCTCAAGTGAATGGCCTGTTGATGATGGAAGTTTGAACTTCCTGCTTGAAACCGGATATCCTGAGCCAGGCATGTCTCCTCAGGATGGTACCTGTGCACATTTACCTGCTGGCCGTGTCTGCTGCATTGAGAGCTGATTTAAGACAAGTATTTGCTACATTTATGCCTTCCTGGATGATGGATTTTGCTCCCCTTTGTCTTCTTCTGGGAGCTTGTTAAGAAGCTTTTCTATGTCCTGCCACTGTTGGTGGCCGTATCTATTCAGCAAGGCATTAGAATGAACAATATGCCATTGCGTAGCGGCTTCTTTTTCCATTTTTTGCCTCACTATATCCATTCTTTTAATCTCCTTTTCTGGTGGAGGCCTGGTATTGGAGACAGCATTGGCTCTCCTTCTTCGCTGTGGTCACAATAATGGAGTCTTGCACAGTGTTTCTCTGGATGCCCTTAGGGTCCTTTGAGGGTGCCTTGTGTTTTTTCTCCACTCTAGGTGTTATTCCCTTGCTAGAGGCTGGTTCCTTGAAGGCATCTTTGCCTTGATCCAGGATACTGGGGAGCATAGGTAGTTACTGAACTCCTTTAGTTGCAGGGGCCAGAGCTTCTAATAGGAAATATGTGTCTCCTTTGTCTTCCTCGAGGGTGACTCCGAAGCCGTCTGCTGCCCTTTTGACTATGCCATTGTAAAAGGCTATGTCATCTGGAGGCAAAGCCCTCAAAGGATAACTGTATAGCTTTTCTTCTGGGCTTTCGGTGCTGAGTTTGTTCCATATCCACTAAAAAATTTCGGGGATTTCTTCCTCGTTAGGTAAGGTTTTCGTCTTCTCCTCCTTCTGCGTATTCCTCCTCTTCTTCATTGATGCTCTCTGGTTTGATGACCCGAGCGTTCTTATGCTCGAGGACGGATGTTTTGGGGATTCGAAAACCCTTTAAGGATTTGTCAAACTCTTTCTTCTTTCGAAGAATAGCTGTCATCTCCTCCTCAAGCTTTTTTCTCTTCCTTTCGACCTTGTGGGCCCTCTCGACGTCGGAGGCTGGGGATTTTCTCTTTTTGCTTGTGCCGGCATCCGACTTCGACGGAGTGGCGACTTTCTTTTTGGGTTCGACTTCGACCCTTTGTTTCGGCGACTTCTGTGATCTTACCTCTTTGGTAACCTTTGGATGTACATCGGGGCTGCCTTGGTTTGCGCCTTATGTTCGTGGCCCTTCGGTTCCGACGGATGTGTGTGGTGCTTTATCTTATCCATCTTCTTCATAGGCTGGCTCGTCTTTTTCTGTGTGCGGGCCTTTTCAGAGTCCACTTCTTGAATTTCGACATCTGAATCCTCGTGAGTCAATTCTGCTGGTACTCTGTGTTTGTCCTCGTCGCTGGAGAAACCCAGATCTTTGAGGGCCGTCTTCTTGCTTGTCTGCGACATTATGGCGTAAGAGTTTTTGGCTGAAACTCTGCGCAGTTCTCGCAGTCTTTGTCCTGATGGTCTTCAGGTAGGAAGAGGTTACAGACGTCGTATGGATCGCGTTGTACGAATTTGTGGTGGCATTTGGGACAAAATTTGAAAGGGGTATTTTCCATGTCCCATACCTCGCTATTTGTGGACCGGTGAGGTTCCCATGGTATTTTCCCTGGATCTTTGCAGGGACTGTGATCTTCTCTCCGTATATGATGTCGATGAGAGATGGGCTTCGAGGTCAACATTTTTTCGGTTTTCTTAATGATTTGGGAAGAATTATGAAAACAATCTTCAGTGCTTCTGGACCTGCTTCCAGACCCAACGGCGAAAAAAAGAATCTGAAGATGGCTACCACGCACGTCGACCTCCAGGATGCCGTCTGACGTCACATAGGGGACATACCTGACTCCAAATGGTGGTCAACAGCGACCCCAAAAAAAAGACTATTCCGGACCCAACCACTAGATGACGGAATAATGCACAGCATGTTTATCCAGAAAAGGATTCACGCTGCAAAATTGCGGTCATAGCACTAGTGTGGCGCCTATATATATATATATAGAGGCCCCACACACGTCACTTCCGGCACATCTATGTAGGATCAAGAGACAAACCTTAACTTTCAACAGAAGTAGACATTTCTCCAGTGGTGTAATGGAAAATGATGGGGCACCTCTGCAAAATGTCACAAGGGTCTTGAGACTAGCCCAAATCTCAAAGTTTATTTCATTGACCCTTGAGCTGACTAGGGATCCCCACAAGGGTTGGGGTCCCCCTGAACAGCAGGGGCAGCAGAGGCTTTCCTTAAACCCTTGCATTTCTCTAATAACTGTGCTTCATGTGTGTTTATTAAAACTTCCTATGGCACCTGCCTGAGTGGCAGACGACTTTCCAGTGTCAGTGAATGCAATCGCTAGAAACGTATAGGTCATTATAGTGTCTTTAGAATCCATACGTTTGTACTAATAGTAATTTTTTACCAACCAAAGCATCGACAGAATGTTGTTGTTCATCCTATTTTCTGATAAGACGCATGCGTCTCCCTTTATCCCTTCCATATGAAGATCTTGATGATACAATCTCTGCTCTACAAACAATCTATAGAGAAAATTTTGAGTGTGAAGAGACAAAGTATACTTCTTAAGATACTTTCTTATTGCCCAAAACAGAGGTGGTTTGCATCTATTTCTAGAACAAGGGTTCCTGATGATTTTTTTGTCTTTTTTAAATAGAGAAATTCAAAATGGTGAAGCTGCAGCACATTCAAACTCCTTAAAGAAACAGGATTGTATGGCACCACTGGACCGCTAAGATGTATACATCCATATTTCAATCCAGAACTGTCACCAATGATTCCAAATATTTTTGGCAGAGGTGAACAATTACCATTTTTGTATTCCTCTCTTTAGTCCTCATCCTCCAGAGTTTTCACAGAGATGATAAGGGTGCAAACATGCCAATAGACCTTATTCAGGTGGGAGACATAAATGCCTCTGCTTCAATAGAAGTCAATGGGGGAAATGCAGCACCCCAATTTCATATTTCAATATCTCCCTCCTTCCTATTCTGAAATGTTTGCATGTATGGGGCTGGTACATGCCCATCTGCATTGGAATAGCTTCCATATGTACTACTACCTGGATGACTGCTTATTAAAAGTCACCTGTTCATACCTTCAGATAGAATGGATTTTCCATCTAGTAAAAACCCGTCTCTGGAACCGACACTTGGGGTCCCATTAGGATGGCGGGTGCGATCCGCCCGCCATCCTTGCAGCAAAGACCCCCCGCTATATTACAATGGCTGGGGGGGTCCGCAGTGGACGGAAAGGCCGTCCGCCGCTTTTCGAACGGGCGGAAAAAGGTTCAATATAGTGATGGTGTCTGTTAGACACCGCCAGCCATATTACAATGTGGCCGGGAATATGCCTTTCCGTGGCGGCAGAAAGGCATGCAGAGTCTGCTTGCGGGGGCCCGTTGCGGGCCCCCAGGGACTCTGGGGGGTGGGAGGGGAGTTGCACATAGGTACCCCCTGCATTTTAATGAACAACGTGGCAGGCACAGCACGGTGCCTGTCACGTTGTGCATTGAAAGGCACAATGTCTCAAAAGCGCCATGCGCCCACCAGTGTGGCGGGCGCATCCTAATGGGAGTACGGGACCACTGCACCCTCAGCGGGCGGGCCCGTTTCCCGGGGGTATGGTGGGCGGACAAAGTTCGCCTGCCATACTAATGACCCCCTTGTTCTCTAGGTCCATTCCCTTTTTAGTAAAAAGAGTGAGTCACAGTATGTTGTCAGCCTTTTCAGCAAACCATTTACAAGCTAGCAGATCAGTCCTACATCAATTGGGTTGGTTCACTGACAGAATATCGACCACAAAAATATAGATGTTAAAAAAATGGATGTAAATATATAGAAAGCAAAAATGTCAACTGCCTATACTTAAACAGGTAAGTACAAAAATATCTAAACACAAATATAGTTTACAATAATATAGTTGCATTAAATTTCGAATTTAAAATATATATAACTTAAGATAATAAAAAATACATGAAATACTAACTTTAATTTACAAAAAAATATAATTAAATGTATATTTGAACCAATACAACAAATAAACTTCTTTAAAAAAATGTAAACACAGATAAATCTATATATATATAATTATACATACATAGTGTTGGAGCCTGAAAGTGTTGCTGAGAGTGACAGTCTGTTGCTCTTCCCCGATTAATAGTACTTGGGTCTGCATGAGATGATTTGAGGCAGGCGCTGGGGCTAAAGACACCTCTGACACCCTCCTTAAAAGTCGCTCACCCGATAATGGCATATTGGCTTACACCTCTACCTTAATAAACAAAAAGGCTACCCATACCCCTCTGAGAAACAAAAATTTGTTATGTAACATCAGATCCCTACCAAAACACGCTGTAGAAGTATGGGATCTAATTACCTCAGAAGAACCTGACCTGTGCTTCCTAACGGAAACGTGGCTTAAACCTCACTCTGTCCCTGCCATAACACTAGGAATTCCTACAGGTTACAAAATCGTTAAGCTAGATCGTCCTATTAAAATGGGAGGTGGAATAGCGATTGTCCATAAACAGGAAATTAAGGTCACTCTACTGGATGAGATGTGCACCCCCGAATTGGAACTCCTAATTTTTAAAATTCATATTTCATCAAAAAAGAGTAGAAATGGAGCATTAATATATCGCCCCCCTGGTCCTTGCTCCAACATATCTGTAATATTGATGGAAGCTTTGGCACCCCATATACATGGCAATTCTGATTTCCTACTTCTAGGTGACTTTAACGTCCACAGTGAGCTAGAATACAATACTGAAGTGCAGACATTAATGGCTGATCTGAACTCACTGGGCCTAAAGCAAGTTAACACCGGGCCCACTCATCAGGCGGGACATACGTTAGATTTAGTTCTAACTAATTCCCTGCAGGTTGAATGTATACCCCCCTCCCAAGTGGAATGGACAGACCACTTCATCATTGAATTGTACACCCCCATTCCTACTTCGCATGACATGAGACATAATGCCCTATCAAGCAAAAGAAGACCTTGGCACAAATTGACCCAACTAGATTTTAATAACATTTTTGTAGCACCGACCCCTAGCACAAGTGAGAACATTGACACTGCTTTAAACAGATATGAAAAGATGCTACTTAAAACCATAGATGGGATCATTCCATTAAAAACCTTTAAACCTAGACCTGCACGCAAACAGGAAATCTGGTTTTCAGAGCACCTTAGATCGCTCAAACAAGCCACTAGAAAGTTAGAGAAAAAATGGAGGGCTTCCCGCCAAGACAGAGACAAACAAATGTACAGAAGCTCCTTGACAGCATACCACAAAGCTATTCGCGCGGCGCGGAAAAATCATATTGCATCGCAACTATTGGTGGCCGGGAACAACCCCAAAATACTATATCAGATCCTAGAGACTTTTATTAAACCTACAGCTTGCGAAAGCATGGATGTGGCCTCTCAGCAGTTATGCGACAATATCTCCCAGTTCTTCACCCAAAAAATTGACGCTATCTATGATAAAATCATACATTCAAATCATAACAGTAGAAATGCTAATGACCCTATTTTAAATACGGAAATACAATCCCCGGTCATGCATTCCCTCTCTGTGTTCCCCCCTATTTCAATTGAGGAAGTATTAACTCTTATCTCCCAGATAAAGAGTGGTTGCCCGATGGACATTATCCCTGCACGTATTATGCCCACACTAGCAACGGATCTGGGTCCTGCCATTCAGAGGCTGGTTAACCTCTCGCTGAGCACAGGACAGGTCCCGAAAGGATGGAAGAAAGCTCTGGTCAAACCGCTTAGGAAAAATACTGCAACTCCCTGGAGTGAGCTAGCAAATCTCAGACCTATATTGCTGCTCCTGTTCCTGGGCAAAATTATTGAAAAATACGTAAACAGAAATCTGTCTGAATACATTGAATCAGCAGAAGTGTTGGACCAATCACAGTCGGGCTTCAGGCCTCGGCACAGTACCGAGACCGCCCTGATGTCAGTCACAGACGATCTCCACATGTACCAGGATAGGGGCTACTCCGTTATCCTGGTGCTACTGGATCTGTCTGCGGCGTTTGACACCGTATCCCACTCCATTCTAACTGCTAGGCTGGCTAACATCGGCCTGAAGCACGAGGCTCTGGCATGGTTTAGGAGTTTTCTAGCAAACCGCACCCAGCAAGTAACCATGGGTACGTATCGGTCAGAGGAAGTTGAAATCTCCAAGGGGGTGCCACAGGGCTCATGCCTGAGCCCCACGCTTTTCAACATATATGTGGCATCCCTGGCCAACATCATGAGAACATATGGATTCATCCCGATATCTTACGCAGATGATACTCAACTCCTCTTTCCCTTTAAGATCTTTACCCCGAGGTGAGGAACTCCTTCTCCCAGGGCATGAAAGCAGTGGCCCACTGGATGTCTTCCAACTACCTGCAATGCAACGTTGGGAAGACAGAAGTCATGTTGTTTGGTGAGGCAAAATTACTCTGGACTCCAGACTGGTGGCCACAAGATCTTGGACCAGTACCCAAACCCAAATTAATAGTCAAGAACCTGGGAGTCCGACTAGATCAACAACTTACTCTCAAACAACATGGCAACCAGGTGGTAGGAGCCTGCTTCCATGTGATTGGCATGCTGCGTAAAATTTTCCCCTTATTACCAGACACATCCAGGAGGACACTGGTACAGGCTCTAGTCCTGAGTCGATTGGACTATTGTAATGGCCTGCTCCTATCTGTCAACGAGGGAGTCATAAAAAGACTTCAGGTGGTCCAGAACACGGCTGCCCGCTTAGTTCTGAACGCCCCTCCTCATACGTCTTCCAAACCCCTGCTGACAAAATTACACTGGTTATCTGTCAAGCAGAGGGCAAAATTCAAAGTATGCTGCACCATACATAAAAGTATCAACGGGATGGGCCCTGTATATCTGACCACCAAATTTGTCCCTTACATACCCCCCCGGACACTCAGGTCGAGTGAACAAGGCCTTCTGTGTGTACCTAGAGCAAAGAAGGCCAGACTTGGAACTAAAGCGCTATCTGTAGCCGGACTCTCCCTTTGGAACAGTCTCCCTATATCTCTTAGGCTATGTGCAGATCACACCCTTTTAGAAAGATGCTGAAAACCTTCCTATTTCAACACTAGACTAGAATAACTGCTCATATAGTTCTTCCTCTTAACCTAGGTGGTAGGAGCCAAAAGCGCGGCGATACTCCTTCGGGAGTCGAAGCCAGCGCGATACAAACCTGCAAATAAAAAAAAAAAGATCTGTGCCCTTGATCAATGAAGAGCACACTATCTGTAGTGCCTGCAGCACAGGAAATATTGGTGCACTGCATTGAGACATTGAGACTTTCAAGTGAGCTGTGAGTGTTTGCCAGGAAGGCACTCCAACGGATACTGAGTAACATCATTTTCATGAAAGGCCTGAATGTAGAGGCCCAGGCGGAAGAAAACAACAGAAACAGGATTTGATGGACAATAGAAGCCTGCCAGAAGAGGCTTTGACGGACTCTGGGTATTTCCCGTGCGATTGTATAGAATTGGTGTTTGGAGACTGATTCTTATTGTTTTATTGGCATTGTCAATAGTCACTGAAATACATAATGTTTGCAAAATAATTTTAGGATTTGCCTGTGTAATGGCAAAAGGGGGGTCTGAGGTTCTTTAATTTTGACTCCATCTTACATTTGTCATAAATTTGTGTTGCCTTTACACAGACTGCTCTATTCATGAAGTGTTTCTGCCCTTTGGACTGCAACGTGTAGAAAACCCCCCTCTGTCCTTGCTTTGAAAGCAATCTCAGACACTAGCTGGCCTAACTGCATACAGACATGTTCTGCCATTACTGATTGACCTATAAGTGCTGTAGTTGATTGACTTATGGGTTGGGCAGAAACACGACGTAAGGGGGACATTCTGGTTACATGATGTTTTTCTATTGGCTAATATTTTGCAGGTCTTGTATGTCTATATTAGGTATTTTGTATGCTTGCAGAAGCTAGGACAGCCCCTTTCTTTTATGCTGAGTTTGTAAATCCTAAGCATATAAAAGACCTCTGTGTTCTGTATTCTTTAGACTGCCTTAGACTGCCTTATTCAGGTGCTAAAGGCTCCTGTGTGACGTAGTCTCACTTATTAAGTTTAATAAAGATGTCTTTTAATATTTCAGCTTCTGTGCCAAGTTCTTTTGTATTAGTGAGACCCCTGAGAATGAAGATTTCAGTTCTTCAATGGGTACTCAGAAACTTTCTCTTGGGGGCCAAATTTACAGTGTGGTTTGTGGCTGAGGGCCGCACTGGTGGGGGCGGGGTCAGAAGGGGAGGGGGCTAAAACAAAAAAGAATTGTGACCATGAGGTTGAAGACAGGTCTCTGCAGCAGACGCCTTCATCCACTGAGCCACCAGACCCGGCATACACACATCTCTCTCCCTCTCTGTCTCCCTCTCTCTCCCTCTCCGTCTCCCTCCCTCTCTCTGTCTCCCTCCCTCTCCCTGTCTCCCTGTCTCCCTCCCTCTCCCTACCTCTGTCTCCCTCCGTCACCCTCCCTCTGTCTCCCCCTAACTGCCTCTCTCTGTCTCCCTCTCTGTCTCCCTCCCTCTGTCTCCCCCTGTCTCCCTCCCTCTGTCAACCTCTGTCTTCCTCCCTCCCTCCATCCCTCAGTCTCTCTCTCCCTCCCTCACCCTCCCTCTCTGTCTCCCTCCCTCTCTCTCTCTGTCTCCCTCCCTCCCTCTCTCCCTCCGTCTCCCTCCCTCCATCTGTCTCCCTCCCTCCGTCTCCCTCCCTCCCTCTCCCTCCCTCTGTCTACCTCTCCCTCCTTCGCCCTCTGTGTCCCTCCCTCCCTCCCTCTCTCTGTCTCCCTTCCTCTACCTCCTTCTGTCTCTCTCCCTCTCCCTCCCTCCCTCACTCGGCCACCCTCTGTCTCCCCCTGACTGCCTCTCTCTGTCTCCCTCTCTCTCTCGCCCTCTGTCCTCCTCCGTCACACTCCGTCTCCCTCCCTCTGTCACCCTCTGTCTCCCTCCCTCTGTCACCCTCCCTCTGTCAACCTCTGTCTCCCTCCCTCCGTCTGTCTATCTCCCTCCGTCTGTCTCCCTCCGTCTGTCTCCATCAGTCTCCCTCCCTTTCTCTGTGACCCTCCCTCTCCCTCTCTCTGTCTCCCCCTGACTGCCTCTCTCTTTCTCCCTCTCTGTCTCCCTCTCTGTGTCACCCTCTGTCTCCCTCTCTGTGAACACCCTCTGTCTCCCTCCCTCTGTCAACCTGTCTCCCTCACTCTCCCTCCCGCCGTCTCACTCCCTGTCTCCCTTCCTCCCTCTCCCTCCCTCTGTCTGTCTCCCTCCGTCTGTCTCCCTCCGTCTGTCTCCCTCCGCCTGTCTCCCTCCGCCTGTCTCCCTCCGTCTGTATCCCTCCGTCTGTCTCCCTCTGTCTGTCTCCCTCTGTCTGTCTCCCTCCCTCTGTCAACTTCTGTCTCCCTCCCTCCCTCCGTCTGTCTCCCTCCATCTGTTTTCCTCTGTCTGTCTGTCTCCCTCAGTCTGTCTGTCTTCCTCCCTGCGTCTGTCTGTCTTCATCCGTCTGTCTGTCTCCCTCAGTCTGTCTCCCTCCGTCTCCCTCCCTGTATCACCCTCCCTCTCTGCCACCCTCTCTCTGTCTCTGTCTCTCTTCCTCTACCTCCCTCTGTCTCCCTGTCTCCCTCCCTACTTCAGTCACCCTCTGTCTCCCTCCCTCACTCTGTCACCCTCTGTCTCCCTCCCTCTGTCTCCCTCTGACTTCCTCTCTCTGTCTCCCTCTCTCTGTCACCCTCTGTCTCCCTCCCTCTGTCAACCCCTGTCTCCCTCCCCTTCCCTCCCTCTGTCTCCCTCTCAATCCCTCTGTCTCCCTCCCTCCCTCTCCCTCGCCTTCCCTCCCCCTCCAGAGCCCTGACACTTATTTTATTTTACAAATGAAGCACTGGCGGCATCCCTTCCCTCCCTTCCCCTCTGTCTCCCTTTCCCTCCCTCTGTCACCCTCTGTCTCCCTCCCTCCCTTTGTCTCCCCCTGACTGCCCCTCTCTGTCTCCCTCTCTGTCTCCCTCTCTCTGTCAACCTCTGCCTCCCTCCCTCCCTCTCCCTCCCTCCCTCCCTCCCTTCCTTTCCTCCCTCTCCCTCTCTCATCAGCCCAGGCTAAGACAGCTTCCTCAGTGCACACACACAGCCGCACCCCAGCACTTCACAGATCTTTAACCCCTTCGGTGCTCATGACGGAGCGGTTCCGTCATGAGCGTCGGTTGAGCTGTGCTCATGACGGAACCGTTCCGTCATGACCACGCCCGTTTCTATTAGGGCCCAGCACCGGAGGGGAAACGCGGTCGCACGGAAAAGGTTAAAATATCACTTACATGTTAATTAAGCTTTGTTGTAGCACCCCTGCATCTCCACTCTGACAGTCATTGGAACCCCCCCTGCCCCCACAGAGCAGAGTCTCTAAGAGTCCGGGCTGCTACAAACGGCAGT
Organism: Lissotriton helveticus; assembly: GCF_964261635.1. Taxonomy (NCBI): domain Eukaryota; kingdom Metazoa; phylum Chordata; class Amphibia; order Caudata; family Salamandridae; genus Lissotriton; species Lissotriton helveticus. Next base: position 341,019,260 of record NC_136065.1, read on the forward strand.
GTTTGCTGACACAATTAAAATTTCTTTTTTTAATCACAGGTATGATGTCTGCACGGTCCGCGGGCCGCAAAGGAAGGCTTGCCAGTCCACTGGCGGCCCGCGGGCCGTACTATGAGTACCCATGGGTTAGTTCAACAGTAGGCAAAGCACGGGATTGCGGAGGGGTAACATTTACTATTCCCACTCCAGTCAATACAACAGTAGGGAAAGCATTGGATTGTGGAGGGGTAAAATTTACTATTCCCCCTCCAGTCACTATAACAGTAGGGAAAGAGTTGGATTGCGCAGGGGTAAAATTTACTATTCCCACTCCAGTGAATGCAACAGTACGGAAAGCACTGGATAGCGGAGGGGTAAAATCTACTATTCTCACTCCAGTCAGTACAACAGTAAGGAAAGTGTTGGACTGCGGAGGGGTAAAATTTACTATTCCTACTCCAGTAAATGCAACAGTAGGGAAAGTGTTGTATAACAGAGGAGAAACATTTATCTATTCCCACTCCAGTCAGTTTAACATTAAAAAACAAACAAAAGATCTTCAACAAAATAAAAATATTTTAAAAACTAAATAAATATAAAAATATAAACATATGTTGAAAACAAAAAATATATATATAACAATTTTAAAACTTAAAAACATATTATAAACTTAAATAAATATCACAAATACCTACAAATATTATTATAAATATAATACAAACATGATTTTCACACAAATAAATACTTTTATTTAGAAATTATTTATCAAAAAAACATTAATTATTACATACATTTAGTTTAGTTACTTCCCACCCTGTAACACCACAAAACTCACAACCTCCACCTAAAAAATTATATACACTAATAATATAAATATTCATCAACAAATTAATTCTCATTAATTAAATAGTCATTAATACATATAATCAATGTACTTCCCACAAAATACCCACAATATACAAAACACAGAACACAATTAATTATTAAATTAATATTTATTATTTATTTTATTAAAATTATCAATTGCTTAAAATTGATTTTCTTCACCCCCATGCCCCTACAAAACCCAGGACCCACCTAAAATGTAAAGAAAATAAATGTATTTGCACAATTAACATACTTATAATTTAAACAAACATTATTAATTAAAAAACAAATTATAATTCATTAAAATGAATTAACTTCCGACCCTTTACCAATATAATCCCCACATCCCGCATCTAAAACTGAGCTTTAAAAACATTAGTTAAACAATTAAAAGAAATTTTCAATTAAATAACTAATAGTATTTAATAACTAATTATAAATTAAGTAAAATTAATTTGTTCCCCATCCTTTACCCCTATAAAACCAAAACCCACACCGCCCGAAAAATGTAAACAATTACCATAATTATAAATTAATTACCAACTAATTATTAATTCATTAAAAATAATTTACTTCCCACCCTTTGCCCCATTAACCTCACACCTAAAAGAATTTACACAATTACCATGATGAATTATCAATTAATTAATTAATATTAATGAACAACTAATTATTCATTAATTTAAAATAATTACTCCAGTATTCAAACTTTCAAAGTTTCACATGCTTGAACCATTCCCCGTCGTCGAGACTCCCATCTCCACAACGTGGAATGATTCAAGCATGTGAATCTATGAAAGTTACCAATACTGGAGAACTAGAGTTACAGGTAAGTAACTTGTTTTCTTACTTCCCACCCTTTAGCCCCATTAGCCCGAAAAACCACACCTTAAAATTACACAATTACCATAATTAGTGATCAATTAATTCATTAATAATTAACAACTAATTATTAATTAATTAAAAATAAATGACTTCCCACCTTTTACCCCTATAAACCCCACAACCTACACATAAAATGTACCCCCCAAAAAATTACAAACACAATGAACACTATCAATTATCAATTGAATAAATATAATTAAATAAAAAATAATCATTCATTAATTATAATGAAATTACTTCCCACCCTATTCCCCTATAAACCCACAACCAGCTACGGAAGTAAAAGATGCAAAATGTTATTAAATTAAATGTAATAACTACTAGAAATTTAACACATATATTAAATAACAAACAATACTTATACAAAAAAATCCATGACATACATTTAAAATATATACTAAAATACATAACACTAATTATAAAATCGATATTTTAAACAACTACACTTTTGCACACGATAATAATAACTTGTAGATATTTTGAATCAGTATGACTTACCTTCAAATAGATATTCTTGACAACGATATTCTTGCACTCGATATTTCCAACTCAACATTAATGTACTTTGAATTTTCTCTCCTTGATATTCTGTCTCATTACCATTGGGTTTGATGACAGCTTGCATATTCCTCGTCCCTCATGCACATTTACAGATGCAACCAATACAGTGGAATTAGCCCCTCGAATAGACACAATTGGATCTCACTCCCCTCAGTCCTGATCAACACACTCCAGTGATGGGATGTCCACTCAAACATGTTTGAAGAGAAACGTTTCAAACAACCTTGCACGAACATTACACTAGCAACAGATGCATCTCTGGGGAGCACAATTGGTAGCACATCGAACAATGCTTGAGGCTGGCTTACAAAAAGAATCTGCGAATAAATTAAGTGGGGTGAGAGCATTAAGGCTAGTTTTGAGGGCCTATTTAATCGCAGTTCCATGGAAAACAGGATCAGTTACTGACAGACAACATATTAGCAAGGTTTTGTATCAACAAGAAAGAGTAAGTAGGTTCAAAAGCCTGCATCAAAGAAGTATTCATCAATGGCGAACAGATCTAACAAAGGCTCTCTGCACTGCTGAAAGAGACCTTGCATCTCCTCCAGATGGAGACGCCACTTATACGCCGCTAGAGAGCCTGCCAGGTGCTGAACCACCAGGAATATGCCATGATGTTTCAGCCATGCCCAGAAGCAGAGGGCCTCTTGAAAACGGGTCCACAACCCCACTCCGCCCTGTTTGTTGCAGTACCACATGGTGTTGGCCGTGAACACCTGTACGAGCCTTCCCTTGATGGAAGGTAGAAAGGTAGAAAAGCTTTCAATGCCAGCATGATGCCTACATTGGGTATGGGTCACTAGCAGGACAGAAGAAGCCATGAGGCCCAGCAGCCTCAGCGCCAGTCTCACTGAAACCCAGGATAGAGACTGAAACATTTGGTATCACAGCCTAAATATCTTGCACTCTCTAACAGAGTGAGACGAGGTGGCAAATGATGAAGCATGTCACATTACGTGAATAATAATAATAATAATACACATTTGTAAAGCAAGCTATTGCCCAGAGTCACATGGTGATGGGCTAATCAGCCCTGGCTCCGGGGATCGAACCGTGATCCCCAGATTCCAGCGTTGGTCACCCTGGCCATGGCCCCACACATCTCCCCTACCTCGTCCAATCCTTGGAATTCCAGTTTCTCTGTAGGGACTGGAGCAGTAGGTCAGTAGGAAAACTCTGATTTGTTTCTAGCACACACCAACATTTAAATACAAGTAAATGACCTGTACAGATATTTCAGAATATATCAGCAGTTGAGGCATATTTATCTTGTACATCTGAAGTGTGATGGAAACACGTTTTAATAGGATCAAAACAATCAAGACACTTTTCTTTGCGTTGTACAAATTACAAATATTTACTGAAAAATGATATCCACACATTATCATTTGTATACTATATAGGGGATAAAGTACCCCTGCCATACATTATAAGGATATTGCAAGTCACCGAGAAGTTCTATGACCATATAGAGGAATGAAACCAAAAGCTGAGTTCCTTTAAAAGGTTATGGAACTCTGATGTGACTTGCAATAGCCTCATCATTCCTTTAAATAGATAGCCACACCACAAACAACTTAATGTACTGGTGCGGCCATCTTCCATGTGAACGGGGGAGCATATTTGCAAACATGAAGAATGAAAATAGTATCTCTAGTGCACAATTAAATGGATCAAAAAAGCTGTTAGCTAGTTGTAGCAAAAAAAGATATTAGAATTTGTTTACTAAAGTCAGTATAAAAAAATAGTAGCTCAGAATGTTTAGAAACATACCAAAAGATTCAACCTTTTCTTTATTTACAAAAAGAGTGCAAAAAATAAACATGTTTCATTAACATCCCGAAGCAAAAAAAAGCAACGTTTCATTTTTATCTTTTTAACTGCTGCTTTAATTAAGCTCCTTGGCCTCTCCTGCCTTTCCCCACTGCTGCTGGCTCTGCCAGTAGGCCTTGTGAAGTCAGAATTGAGCACTAATGGGTCATTACAGGTGAGTGGCAATGTAATTTTTTTTTAATGGGCGACTGGGTGAGTCACACGTCGCCCATTATACAGAAATTAAAGACGGATTTTCAATACAGGTATTATTGTAGAGTTCCATGTATTAAATAGTTTTCTCAGTAAAACTGTATGCCTGAGCAAATTCAGAGGAAATGTTCATGGAGAACGTGTTGTCTATAAATGACAGTGGCTACCACAAGATGCTTAAGTAATATACTTGCAACAGTGTGCTCAAAATGCACCATCAGCTACGTACTACATCCACAACACTCTCCTGCTGAATACAACTGCTACACTTGCTATTTGTGTGAAACTTGTTTTTTTTTACAATCCCATGACTATGAATTCAGTGATGTAACTTTTATAGCAGCTACCCTACTCAGAAAATAGACCCAACACCACTGACTTGAACCAGGAGTCAATTCTGCCTGCTTAAATCACCATAATCCAGACTTTCATACAATACTGCCTGTAAGAGTTTAGTGACCAGCTAAGGCTGGAAATGGGACATAGTGGTAAAGGAACAAAAAGGTTAATTGCCTTGATGACACCACAGCACCCCAGACCGGCAAGCAGTGCTTGTAGTTAAATGATAGGAAGAGATCAGAAATCTTCCAGGACACTGGTTAAAAATGAACTCGGTAAAGCTTGCAAGACTATTGTTTGCTCCTAAATTCCCCAACGAGCCTCCCAGGGTGCCATCCATCGCTGCTGGGAAAGTAACCAGCGAGGAGGAAAAATGCACTGGTGCGGCATCCAGTGCTTAATTTGAGCTGGGGGTTTGAGGTGCACAGTACCGGCACTTAATTGTCAACACCGGTGCTTGTGACAGCCTGCCACAAGATGGCACTGTCCAGGTAATTTATAGATGACCACAACAACAGGCAATTATTTATTCAATATACAATCAACAACAGTTTCTTGATCATGGAGTGGATGTTGTGGCTAATCCTGAGATGAATGAATCAATGGCTCAGTCATTGGCCACAGAGTCAAATAGAGTGGCAGGCCTGCAGTGTGGTTTATTGATGACAGAGATGAATGAACCTATAAATCGGGAGGGGGTGGGGACCGTCCAGAGTCCACGAGTTTCCTGTATTGACATGCCCCTGGAAAAAGCCAATAGGGAGCGATCTATAATGATACAGAATGGAGATATTGGAAAAGGGTTATTGTCAAGTATAAAGTTTACCTCCGCTTAGCTTGTGGCCATTATTTAGAGCTGGGGTGATTTTTAATAATTGAAGATCGATTGAAGATCGATATTTTTACGGTCTACATTTTAATCTGCCTAACCCTTTTTTGTTGTGCAGGAACATCGCAGGGGTGCTTTGACTTACCCGTTCTCTCTTAAAAGCCTCTCCTGGCCCCTACCACCGCGACTGCTGTTCCGGTCGTGTGGAGGGTGGGCGGCCATCTTGAGAGTAGTCCTTCTCCCCAGCTGAACTGGTGGCAGCGTTCTAGCTGGGGGAGAGAGAGGACATAGCATAAAATTAGTATTCCACCATTAGCGCGCAGCGGTCGCGCCTTAGGCGCGCCAAAGGTAAGCCAAAGGTAAGCCCGTCTGCGCCCGTCCGCGCCGCGGACGCGTCGGACGCTGGGCGGGCCACCCGGCAGATGCGGAGATTAGATAAAACATCGATGGTGTATACTCGAGAGAGTCTGCTGGCGCTCCGGCCGCCGGCTGTGGGGGGATCAAGGTGTGTAACAATAGACCCAGCTGGTCTTAATCCCTGCTCTGCTTGCGGTTTCCATTGCAGCATTAATAAGTCTATTTTGTTAGGTTCTATTTTAGGTTTGGATTCTATTTCTGCTGCTTTAATTAATGCTCGCTCAGTGAGTAAGCATACAGCTGAGATTTTTTCGCTGCTAGAAGATGGTACGCTGGACCTGTTGTTTATAACAGAAACTTGGCTGAATAGCTCATGTGCCCCTGACATTGAGCTGGCCATCCTGAGAGGGTTTAAGATCCAGAGGAAAGATAGAGCCAGTGGTAGGGGTGGCGGCTTAGCCATTATTTTTAGGGAGTCATGGGTCCTCAATGTCGAAATCATTGATGAGATAGTTGAAGGGGAGATTGTGAACTTTTCTTTGGTTCTGTCGCCACATTTTACATTGGGAGGTTCCCTCATCTATCGACCACCAGGCCCCTCGGGTCCTTTCCTTAAAGCTCTGCTGGAGATTTTGGTTCCCAAGGGCAGTGAGGTTTTCGCACTTTTTACTGCTTGGTGACTTGAATATTCATGTGGATCGTTCTGATCTTCAGGAAAGTAAGATTCTGCATGACTCTCTTGCCTTGGCCTCTCTTACCCAATGGGTTTCTTCCCCCACGCATATGGGTGGGCATATTCTGGATGTCATTTGCTCTAACTTTCCCTTGAAGGTTGAGGCCCCTCAAATTCTTACTTGGACTGATCGGTACACAGACATAATTTCGAACTCACAAATATCGACATACACAAATATCGAGTCAAAAATATAGACTAGACAAAATATCGACCAGACATAATATCGACTACAAAAATATCGATTACTATCGATATTAATAGCAAAAATATCGATTCAAAAATATAGACTAGACATAATATCGAGTAGATAGAATATAGACAACAAAAATATGTCAAATTAGGTGTTTTATAATTTGTAATAATTGTGTAATATAAATCTGTAGCGGGTTGTGGGTTTATAGGGGAATAGGGTGGGAAGTAATTTAAATATAATTATATAAATATGTAATATAATAGTAATTGTTAATTAATTAATAATTGTTAATTAATTACATTATAATTGGTAATTAATAATAATTGAATAATTGATGAATAATTACTTTTTACTATATTTTTTTTAGCGGGTTGTGGGTTTATAGGGGAATAGGGTGGGAAGTAATTTAAATATAATTATATAAATATGTAATATAATAGTAATTGTTAATTAGTTAATAATTGTTAATTAATTAAATTATAATTGGTAATTAATAATAATTGAATAATTGATAAATCATTACTTTTTACTATATTATTTTTTTTAGCGGGTTGTGGGTTTATAGGGGAATAGGGTGGGAAGTAATTTAAATATAATTATATAAATATGTAATATAATAGTAATTGTTAATTAATAATTGTTAAATAATTAAATTATAATTGGTAATTAATAATAATTTAATAATTGATAAATCATTACTTTTTACTATATATTTTTTTTTAGCGGGTTGTGGGTTTATAGGGGAATAGGGTGGGAAGTAATTTAAATTTAATTAATTACATATGTAAATTAATAATAATTGTTAATTAATTATTATTTGGTAAATAATGAAAATATAATTGTAATTATAAATATTTAAAGAATAAATAAATAATAATTAGTAAATTAATTTCTGTAGTGGGTTGTGAGTTTATAGGGGGATAGGGTGGGGAGTAATTTAATAATAACTAATTAAATATGTTAATTAATTAAATTTGTTAATTAATTAATAATTGACCATTAAATACAATTTACTTAGTAAATAAAAGTAATTGGTTTTGGAAATTAAATTTAAGTTTTGGGTTTTTGGGTAAAGGGGTATTTTTAGGGTTCAGGGTCAGTTTTGGGTTTTTGGGTAAAGGGGTATTTTTTGGGTTCAGGGTCAGTTTTTAGTTTTTGGGTAAAGGGGTATTTTTAGGGTTCAGGGTCAGTTTTTGGTTTTTAGGTAAAGGGGTATTTTTAGGGTTCAGGGTCAGTTTTTAGTTTTTGGGTAAAGGGGTATTTTTAGGGTTCAGGGTCAGTTTTTGGTTTTTAGGTAAAGGGGTATTTTTAGGGTTCAGGGTCAGTTTTGGGTTTTTGGGTAAAGGGGTATTTTTAGGGTTCAGGGTCAGTTTTTAGTTTTTGGGTAAAGGGGTATTTTTAGGGTTCAGGGTCAGTTTTTGGTTTTTAGGTAAAGGGGTATTTTTAGGGTTCAGGGTCAGTTTTTAGTTTTTGGGTAAAGGGGTATTTTTAGGGTTCAGGGTCAGTTTTTGGTTTTTAGGTAAAGGGGTATTTTTAGGGTTCAGGGTCAGTTTTTAGTTTTTGGGTAAAGGGGTATTTTTAGGGTTCAGGGTCAGTTTTTAGTTTTTGGGTAAAGGGGTATTTTTAGGGTTCAGGGTCAGTTTTTGGTTTTTAGGTAAAGGGGTATTTTTAGGGTTCAGGGTCAGTTTTTAGTTTTTGGGTAAAGGGGTATTTTTAGGGTTCAGGGTCAGTTCTTAGTTTTTGGGTAAAGGGGTATTTTTAGGGTTCAGGGTCAGGTTTTAGTTTTTGGGTAAAGTGGTATTTTTAGGGTTCAGGGTCAGTTTTTAGTTTTTGGGTAAAGGGGTATTTTTAGGGTTCAGGGTCAGTTTTTGGTTTTTAGGTAAAGGGGTATTTTTAGGGTTCAGGGTCAGTTTTTAGTTTTTGGGTAAAGGGGTATTTTTAGGGTTCAGGGTCAGTTTTTAGTTTTTGGGTAAAGGGGTATTTTTAGGGTTCAGGGTCAGTTTTTGGTTTTTAGGTAAAGGGGTATTTTTAGGGTTCAGGGTCAGTTTTTAGTTTTTGGGTAAAGTGGTATTTTTAGGGTTCAGGGTCAGTTTTTGGTTTTTGGGGTACAGGGGTACAGTGTAAAAATAAAGTAAAATTAAATTAAATTAATTTAATGAAATTAAATTAAATTATATTATATTAATATGTTTATTTAATAATATGTTTATATATATATATATATATATATATATATATATATGTATTATTTTTGGTGATATAATTTTTTTATTTATATTAATTATTTATTAATATTACATTTATTTAATAATTATTTCTAAGTTTATATTAAATATATTTATATATATTATTTTTAACTTAATTTTAAGACATTTAAAAAAATCGATATTTTTACTGTCTATATTTTTGTAAGTCGATATTTTGGAGTCGATATTTTGGTACTTACCGGTTTGAAGATAGGCTGTCGATATTTTGTATTTCGATATTTTTGACTCGATATTTGTGTATGTCGATTTTTTTGATTTCGATATTCTGTCAGTGATTCGGACTGATCACCGGCTGATTAGATTTACATGGTCAGCCATGAAAGATACGCCCAAGTCCTACAGGAACACGTGTCCTCCGAAGATTAACATAGGCAATTTTATTGCCTGGCTTGACCAAAATAGGCCTATTCTGGGGACTGAGCTGGATTCGGCGCTTCAATTATTTGATGAGTGGATGGGTGCAGGGATGTCCGCCGCGTCGAAGGGCCCTAATTCGAGTAGAGATAGGTTGACCCCTTCGCAACCGTGGTATTCGCCCCAATTACGCTTACTTAAACTTGCTTGTAAAAAATTGGAGCGGGTGTGGCGGGCGGCTTACTGCCCACAAGCCAAGGTGGCATATCGCATGGCACAGCGGGAGTATTACGCCAGTATTAAACTGGCTAAATCTGAATACTTTGCCAATAGAATTGAGAAGGCTAATAATAACAGTCGTGAAATTTTTTCTATTGTCAAGAGTTTTCTCTCCCCCTGTGCAGAACAAGTATCGGTGAAGCCTTCTGCTGAATGGTGTGAGACTCTTTCGTCTTTTTTCCTACAGAAAATCGCTAAAATACAGCAGAGTCTCAGAGCTACTAATGGTGGGAGTAGGATTTATGATAATATTAGATCTATAGCGCCCCCCTCCCATACGTTGGAGGCTTTTTCCCCTCCCTCTGTGGAAGACACGCTGGTAGCGATTAAGTCTTTGAGATCTGGCGCCCCTGGCGATACTTGTCCGGCTCGGGTGCTGGCAGTAGTGGCAGACTCAGTGGCAAGGGAGGTTTCACAAATAATGGGCTTATCCTTTAAGACATCTAAGGTGCCTGAGGAATGGAAACAGGCAAAGCTCCTACCCTTGTTGAAAAAGACGGGCGCTGATCCTGATGTGCCGGGTAATTATCGACCAATTTCCCTGCTTCCATCTATGGCGAAAATTGGAGAGAAACTGGCTTTTCGTCAGTTGAATGCCTTTGTTGAATCCTCTGAGGCTCTCCACCCTGCTCAGTCCGGTTTTCGTGCAGCGCATAGCACGGAGTCAGCTTTGGTGGAGATCACAGAGGGTATTAGGGAGTGTTTGGACGGTGGCGGTAGAGCGGTCCTAATTTTATTGGACCTCTCTGCCGCGTTTGACACCGTCCCGCACTCTCTTCTTCTGACTCGATTGGCTGAGATAGGTGTGTTGGGTTCAGCTCTGGAATGAGTGAAATCTTTTCTGTCTGACAGGTCCCAGCGGGTTTGGATCCCGCCTTTTTCCTCCGCGGCCAAGCCTCTTACCACCGGGGTACCCCAGGGGTCTATTCTGAGCCCCCTGCTTTTTAATGTTTATCTTACCCCGTTTATAGTGATGGCTGAACAAATGGGGGCCAAAATTATAGCGTATGCAGACGATACGCAACTAATATTTACTTGGCCTGGTACAGCAATAGGCACGGAGGTTATCCAATCCTGTCTTTCTTCGGTTTTCAGCTGGCTAGCGGCGGCGCAGCTGAAATGCAATGAAGATAAAACAGAAATTTTGTTGTATGGCCAATTTGCGCCCAATTTTAGAGAACTCCTGTGGCCTCCGGATTTTCCCCTGCCAAGTTTAGTCACCATCCCTGCAAAAAACCTGGGAGTATGGTTTGGGGAGTACCTGAGGTTTGAGGCACATATAAAGAAACTTACAGGGCTGTGCTTCGGGTCTCTTAAGGCTATGAGAAAGTTTTTTCCATATCTTCCGTCTTCGGCAAGAGAGTCTGTTGCGAGGGCTTTAATACTATCACGGCTCGACTATGCCAACTCTCTTTTTAGTGGAACTCCAGCCTTTTTAGTCGCTAGACTACAGATCATTCAAAATGCGACGGCGAGACTTCTCTGTAATGTGCCCAGTAGAGAGAGTGTACATATCCATCTGAAAGAACTGCACTGGCTGCCAGTGTCATGAAGGATTACTTTTAAAATCCTGACGCTGGCATCTAAGGCAGTTAATGGTCTTGGGCCCTCGTATCTGATGAAAAGATTTAGCTGCTATGCCCCCACTCGATCTTTACGGTCAGCTGATCATAATTTGTTGAGTGTACCTCGCTTTCGGCGAGTGCGCCTTGGAGGCCAGTCAATTGCTGTCCTTGCAGCATCTGCTTGGAACACTCTACCACTGTTCTTAAGTTCAATCCAGAATTTTGTGCCTTTTAAGAAGGCATTGAAAACCCATCTTTTTAGATCTGCTTACTAGACCATTCCCAAATCTCCTGTGTTTTTTTTTCGGCCTCCTGCTTGTTTTGTTTCCTCTTTCGCGCCAGGATACTCTGGTAGTAACAGAGCGCGTTATAAAACAGCGCTAAATACAAAATAAAAATAAAATAGAGATTTGGTAGTGCACCTTATTTCATGGAACGTAGCTGGATTAAAAAGGAATTTAAAGGACTTGGCCTGGAATGAATACATTGACCAGAGAGACATCTCTCTTTTACAGGAGACCTGGTAACACGAAACCCCTCATAGAGTGGGCTTCAAAACATTTAGGGCCCCATTAGGATGTCGGGCGGATCGCCACCGCCATGTGGACGGTGGAGATCTGCCCGACTTTCCTTCCCGTCCACCACCCATTTCCCCCCCCGCCATATGACTATGGCGGGAGGACCGCAGCGGACGGAAAGACGGTTTCATATGGTGGTGGTGTCTGTTAGACACCGCCAGCCATATTAAGATGTGGGCGGGTACATGCTTTTCCGTGGCGGTGTTGCCACCACGGAAAAGCATGCGGGAATGTCTTGTGGGGCCCGTTGCGGGCCCCCAGGGACTGCAGGGGTGCACATGGGGGTTTCTATGGTACCCCCCTGCCCTTCACTGTACAACGGGGCAGGCACCGCATGGTGCCTGTCACGTTGTGCATTGAAGTGTGCAATGTGCATTTTTAGCATTGCGGCGGGCGATGCTTTCAGCACCGCCCGCCACAATGTTAAAAATGCGAAAGGCGCCCCCCAGTGTGGTGGGCGCATCCTAATGGCCCCCACAGGACCACCGCCCTTATGGCGGGCGGTCCCGTTTTACTTCGGGATGTCCGTCTGCCATCCTAATGGGGCCCTAAGTGTGGGTGCCAGTCCACCAGTAAGAGGTAGGCCATCAGGGGGCTTGGTAATATGGATACGGATTTCCTTGGATACTGATATAACACCATTAAACATACCATCACAAGTTATAATGGGTCTAAAATTGGGCTCGCGTGATGGTGACGCTTTATATGTGATTAATATCTATAATAGACCAAGTCCCGCTAACAAGGAATCAGTAGTTATAGATCATCTTGACTCCCTGTTAGATTCCTTAGGGCCCAAATCGAGGGTAATAATTGGCAGCGATTTTAATTGCAAATATGAACCGGTATTGGGCTTTGGTAACCTCTTTGAGGCCGAAGATATTGCGCATAATATTCCAGCCGTAGAAAGCAACAATGAAGTGCACTGCAGCAGATTCTGAAACTCACAATGGGTCATAACCTGAGAGCTTGTAATGGTCGTCTGCCTTCGGATAGACCAAACGCAAGCACATTCTGCAGAGGTAGCGCCCGGAGTAATATAGATTATGTATTGGTAACCATAGAGTTTTGGCTACATGTTCTTCACTTAAAAATAGATGCCCGAATAGAGAGTGATCATCGTCCTCTACGGCTGGCATTACTACCAAAGTTTTTCCTTCGCATTAAAGAGGGTAAGAAAGACACTGGTATAATTGAAGATAATATCACAATAAGTAAAAATCGTCGAGCCGTGAAGTGGTTTTATATTCTAGGGAACCCCCAATCTATGATCGGTATCTATACCATTTTTGCAGATACTATAACATTATTTTTATGCCAACCAGTAGACAAAATTCCAATGCTAGATTTACATACTGTCATGGTAGATGCTCTAATTCCAGTTCTCAGCAAAATACCTAAAGAACGAAATGGAGGACTTAACTACCAAAATGACTTTGGAAATCCCTGGTATAACAAAGATTGTCGGGTAGCTAAGCAAGAACGTATCCAGGTAATCAAAAGTAATAGCTCTACAGCAATAAGGGGAAACAAGATATAAGCATAATTGGGCCCTAGAAGAAGCAAAGAAAACATGGGATGACGATATTTGGTCAGGTTTAATTAGCGCAACCAAATGCAAGGACCAGTCCGGTTTTTGGAATCTGATAGCTATAGGAAACAAAACAGGAAGGTCACCAAAAGATCTATTTCTTGATGAAAATACATGGGTTGCACATTTTTCTACCCTCTATTCAGGTTCCAATGAAGTGCAATTTGAGATAACCAAAGACATGGAGATTGCTGTTAAGGCTGCAAATTTGCACTTTAGTTTGAAAGAAACAATACTGGCAATTGATACAGTTAAATCAGGAAACCAGATAAAATCCCCGGAAACTTTATAAACATGACATTAAAGTCTGGGGTCCATACATAAATCATCTTTGCAATGCAATAGCAGAGTTTACACCAATACCTGAAACATGGAAAGGGGCAGAGATTGTAACAGTTTTTAAAAAGGGCAATCAGCATGATCCAGCGAATTATCACCCTATCAGTTTGATTGACATCACACAAAAACATTTTGCTAGGCATATTTTATGTAGATTAACCGAGTGGATTGAAGAGGTTAAATTGTTGTCGAAATATCAAGCTGGGTTTAGGAAAAAAACTAGTAGAACTGATAAAGTATTTAGATTTATGTGCTTATGTTGGAAGTACATAAATATAAGGAAAGGCAGTTTGTATATTGCCTTTGTGGATTTAAAGGCAGCATTCGACATGGTACCCCGGAATAGGTTGTGGGATTCATTGAAATGCCTAGGAGTACCTGTCGAATTGCTAGTACAGATAATAAGGCTCCATGATGGAAATTTTGCCAAAGTAAGATGGGGACCCAGGGGAGAACTTACGTAGGCAATACCAGTGAGAAGGGGAGTACGTCAAGGGTGCGTGTTGGCACCCACCCTGTTTTCTCTTTATGTAAATGATATTCCCCAATACCTGAAAGGTTGCAAAAATGATTCACCTAAGCTGGGGGGCGAGGAAGTGCCAGCCTTACTATTTGCTGATGATACCATTTTAATCTCGCAAACCCCCAGGGAACTGCAACGCTTATTGGATTCCTTTTATCTGTACTGTAACGAAAAAGGCCTTGAAATAAACTCCACTAAAACTAAATGCATGTCAATAAACTCACATAGATCCTTTAAAAGGAATCTAATGCTAAATGACCAGAGACTGGAATATGTGCAAAGTTTTAGTTACCTAGGTATCACATTGGATACAAAACTGACTTGGAAGCCACAACTGGAAAAAATAATACGATAATTTTGCTACAAAACTCAACCCCCATTTTGAAGAAGCATGGGGCAAGTATCTCTAAAGCGATGTCCCCAGCTTTAGAGGTTTTTAAATTTAAAGCCCAATTAGTGGCCCTATATGGAGCGGAAATTTGGGGGCCACAATGTAAAAAGAACTTTGAACTGGGAGAAAACAACTTCTTTTGGAAGCTGTTAAGGCTTCCAAGTAGGACACCCCTGATTCCAGTTGTTCTAGATCTTAATATAAAACGAACAGACAACCATGCTTTATTACGACCCCTCTTATTCTGGGTGGGGATTTGGTCAACACCAGACCTATTAAATTACAAAGAATGTCTTGAGGAGATAATGCAAATGGTTCGAACCAAGGTTATCCCATGGCTCAGACACGTGGCACTGTGGATGAAGAAGATAGGCTTGTCTCATTTTTGGGATGAGCCGTCCCAGATGACCGTAGTGAGTAAGAAGGTGTTAAAGCTAGCCTTCTGGGCTCATATCAATTACAATGTGTTACATTGTTCCGGTATGGGAACATTAACATTAAGATTCCTTATTTTTAAGGATGTGGCATATTTTGAACCATTTCTAGATGAGGTGCAACCCCCAATAGCAAAATCTTTGATTCTGAAATTCAGATATGGGGTCCTACAGACAAATGCTAATAAATCTAGATGGGGCAAAAGCCACGGCACCAGGAGCTGTGAATGGTGCACACTATGTACAAAAGAAGCCAGGTAAGATGACCTGCATATATTGTTTTTCGGTCCCTCATATATTGCCCCCAGGAGAAAATGGATAAAACTTGTCTGTAGAAATTTAAATGTCAGACAATGTAGAGAGGCAGAACTTATATTGAAGACGGACACAGCACAATTGGTTGTTTTCTGTGTAAGCAGATTTTTATTCAATGTAAATATCATAATAGCTAAAAATGGATTAAAATTATAATTGTCAAGATTGTTAGCTAATTCCTACTTGTTGCTTTTAATGATCCTTGCACTTTGCACTTTATTAATCTGGTCACCTAATGATGAATTCTGATTTGGTAAACGCTCCACCCTTAGTGATGATACTAGTCAAATTTTGATACAAGCTGTACATAATGCATCTAAGGTCTGGCGATTTACGAATTTTAAATCACATGGTATTTTAAAAAGCCTAGCTTTTAAATGTTTACAAATGTTTTATTGTATTTATTGTGACAATTAAGTTTTAACTTCATTTTTTTGTGGACCATGAAGATGTACCGAAACGCCCCGCCATGTGTTGTAAAATTAGTTGTTGGAAGTTTTTGATGAATGAAAAGTTTTAATATGTATCTTTTAAGGTTGAAACTAACCAAAATAAAGATTTCTTGAATTGAATAAACATTATACATTACTATTACCACAGCCCAAGCTTAAAGGGCCTGAAATAATTCGAATTGTAAGACTTGTAATGAGTGTGTTGGTTAGTAGTTGTGTTGTTACTATCACTGGCAGGGGCAATGTGTAGTGCAAACTGAAGTGGCCTCCAGGTGAGAGCCCTGATACTTATTTTCTTTGCAAATTAAGCACTGGCGGTATCCCTTGCAAAGTTGTGACTGCAGCTTGTGACAAAAAAAGCAACAGTAGAGAATCTAAATTAAGCTGCAGAGCCTTTGTTACAGTGCTTTTATGGATCAAGGAGTATAAGTGCCGGGGTGGTGTAAACCAGAGGATGCAGCCCTGTGCCAGTGTGATAATTATTCCCCACAGGACACATTGCACTTTATGATGATTTGCCATTACTATAATGAAATTCGCAGGAAGTTTTTAGTTTCTCTATTGAAGAACAAAGGCTTTTTACAGGTTAGACCAGCGCTGCTTTATCTCCAGATGTTTAATAGTACCTGGGAAATTTTTAATAATGCCAGTTTTCTTGTTGCTGCTGTCCGTCTCAGGAACAGGAAAAAATCAATGATAAACCATGTATAAAGGCCCTATTTTTGTATCTTAAGGACATTTTTATAAAATTTGACATATTACGTTTTAACACTGATGAATTATATTGTTGTTGTTTTTATCCTTTTTCCTCTTTTTATTATCGCTCATACGTATTGATTGTTAAGTTGATAGTGGTTTTTGTATTTTGTGCCTTGTACTTTTATGATTTTAATTAATCGAATAAAGTGTATTGACTGACTATAAGTACACGTGGAAATGTGCCACAGCCCATTCTGCTGTTTGATTGAGAAGTTTTGGTTTGTGGACAGAGACAGGCCCTTCCAAAGTCATGAGTTCTATGTACCAAGGTTAAACTTTATTTCTCTCAGTATTGCATTACTTCAAGAGTGCAGTAGAGGGCACCAGAGTAAAGGCGTTTTGGGCTTGTTGCATATAATGCTTCTCTTTGGAGCTCAAGGAACTGCTTTGTTACTATTAGAGGGCACTAGCAGAATGTTTTTGCGTTTTCCGTAATTTTTGCTCCGTCTACGTAGCAGGCGGGCTCTAGGAGCCCCTTCGTCCACTAGCTTGTTTGGTTTTGAAAGTCATCCTTCTCTGGGATGACAACAGCTCACAATTCGCCTCATAACATCAGGAAATGTCAAACATGAAAAAATAAACTTGAACATCAGCTTCAAGTTGCTTGGAAACTTCTGATAAACAGAGCCACCTAACTGGCATGGAAGACGTTGCGAGAATTGTAACTCGAAAAGAAATATTTTAAAAAGAAAAAAAACGTTAATTTGAAAGATATCGGTGAAAGCTTCTAACTTTCAAGTAGCAGAATAAGGTATGCTAATAAGTGTTAATTTTGAAATTTGGCTACAGAAGGCTTTAGATGTCTGCCAATGCTTTTGTCACAACACTTAAAAAAAATATGGCGGGGGCTTCAAATGAGTATCTATCTATCTCTCTCTCTCTCTCTCTCTCTCTCTCTCTCTCTCTCTCTCTCTCGCTCACTGTTATGGAACTGGTTGATAAATGTCATTTTTCCTCTCTTTCATTGGAATGCATGAGGTGCACTTTTTACAGGAGCTGCAGAAACGATAGGCAGGGACTACTTGCTTAACGTAGAATACATTTCGGATAATAAGTCTCCCTCAGTAAAAGCAACACAATTGTGCATGTAAACCAAACACTTACTTTAAACATAACCTCAATAAATATGCAAATCTTACTATAATATTTGACATGTGTAAATTGCTTCAAGAAAATCTTTTCGTGTGCAAAAGAATGCTTCATAAATAATTTTATTAGAAATATTACTTCACAAATACCAATGTATGCAAAAGAAGCTAGTACAGTATTTTAATAGTATTCTTTAAAACAGGCATTTGCAATGCAATAGGTCTCGCATTGACGAGAGTTTGAGCTATTGGCATTGTAAATGACAATGCCTTTTATTTAAGTGTTGTTTTTTAAAAAGATAAATGAAAGGCATTGTCATTTGCAATGACAATAGCTTAAACTCTTGCAAATGCAAAACCTATTGCATTGCAAATGCCAGTGCCCATGCTAAAAGTCTTTTTGATTAAAAGCGTTAGGAAAGAGCGTGGCCTGCCTGCAACAACAGGCAGGGCAAATCTATTTGAGAAACTAGTGGTCGGAGGCTGTAATTAAAGCCTACCAAGTAATAAAACACGTAACAGGGGGTGTCGCCATTTGAGGTTACAAAATGAGACAAGGCGATACTAAGGAGGGACTACTAAGCCTATTGACCAATGAACAGGCACAGTTTACAGTGAACAATGACACAAGTCAATGAAAAATATGGGCGGAGCTTCAAGTCTCTACCAGAATACAGCATGCCTCGCAGAGCAGCGCATGAGCTGCCCAGGCTCGACCTAATAAACGAGTACAGTAGACAGTCCGGAAGACACCATTCTCTCAACGAACACTTCTAACCGGGCAATGCACATACCAATCTTCCCAGACGGCACCCAGTTAAACTGGTAAATATCTCCAACTTCACATACCAAAGACCACTGCCCATGATAATACCTACATGATGAAATCATACACATGAAAGCAGCAAAAGAAAAACACCTACACCACTGATCAGTTTCTGGTCTGTGACGGAATTCTCAACACCAGATCTTGAAGGAGCACAAACATCAAAAGTGCTGGACCCCATTCTAAAGACAGAACCAGCTTTATATAAATGCAACATTAAATAACATATATTTTCTATCAACTACTTTCGGTGTTAATCTGTGCATCAATGGCGTAACATTAGAGATTAAATAAATCCAACTAGTAGTTTCTGAAATGTCGTGAAGTATACCCTGACATTCTCCAGAAGTAGCTTCAGGTTCCCGTATGTAGGTCTAGTATGCCTGGATTGTGAGGGGATTTATGGGCCTATTAAAGGTAAGTGCATGAAAAAGAAAAGCAAAACGTGCATTAGCAAATTAGTAAAAAAAAAAAAAACTGTCAACGTGGCCTATTAAGCTCTAAAAGCACGGAATGTATCCCGGCACACACACAACTCGGCCAAAGATGCAGTAACTGGACCAGGGAAATATGTCACTGGGAGAAGTAATCACTAAAACAAGGAAAACAGAATTTGGGAAAGAGATTCACTTTTACAGAAACACAAACACTGGGGCAGGGAGACAATGGAACAGGCAGCTACTAGAACACAACAAGATGGGCACACAAGGGCTGAGAGATACTGGGCAGGGAAACACAGGACACTGGTTAGAGGAGAGACACACTGGAACAGGAAATCAACCAGAACACAGGCAGACACTCTGACAGAGAGACTCTGCAACAAGCAAACACTGACAGGTTCAAGGAGACACCGGAACAAGGAAACACAAAAGACTGGGGCAGAGAGACAATAAAACTGCACAACCCAACACAGGGAGCTATTGGAACACAAGTTGCAGGGGTTGGGAGATACTGGAACTGGGTAACACAAGACACTGGGAGGGGAGAGAGAAACTAGATTAGGGAAACAAATAGAGGAATGGCTCTTAACCTTTTTACTTCTGTGGACCCCACTTAATCATTACTGAAACCTGGGAACCCCGCTGAAGTTTTTACTCAAAACCGGGGACCCCAGCCTAACAATTTTCAATGATTTGAACCACAAAACAACACACACAAAATTTAGAAACATGCATTCATCAAACACATACACAAATTATGAAATGTTTTATATAATCCAAAAATATATTTAAAAAAAATTTAATTGGTAGGTTGAAGCTTCTCTAAATTCAATTGAGACCACTCATCATCCATACTGTATTAATACTACCTTACATTTGATGCACTTGCACTTCTCTCACAAATCACTTGGAGGATATTTTAGAATGTTCAGTTTTACATTTTGCTTCTTTGTTCATTTACACTTTATTCGTCCGCTAATCATATTTAATTTTCTTATCAGCTTCGGACCCCCTGAGTAGACGTTGGGGACCCCCAGGGGTCCCCACACCACAGGTTAAGAACCACTTAACTAGAACACAGAAAGACAGAGTCTAACAGCGGGACTCTGGCAGAAGTAAACACTGACACAGGCACAAAAACACTGGAACAACGAAACACAAAACAGTGGGACAGAGAGACACTAAAACTGGAAAACCCAAAACACTGAACAGTGAAACACAAGATATGGGGTCAGGGATAGAGATGGAGGGCACTGAAACAGAGATTAAGAAGACTATGAGAAAGGGAGACAAAGGAAGGAGGAAAAACAAGACACTTGGACAGGGACAACAGAGATGGGAAACATGAACAGTGGCAGAAGGAGATACTGGAAAGAACAAAAGTTACTTACCTGTAAACTGTGGTTCTCCAGTATTGGTGTCTTTCATAGATTCACATGCTTGAATATTCCCCGTCGTCGAAGTGGGAGTCCCACGGTACATAACATAGCAATGTAGCCATAACACAAGGAAATATACATAGAGAAGGCAAAAACCATAGAGTTTTCCTAGATAGACAACATATCACTTCTATGATATATCATAGTCATTATGTTTTGGTCCACATTCCGTCCAATCAGGCGTCAGCACCCTCTTAGAATGTTCTCCTCAGAGGCTCAGGCCCTCAGATTTTCGTAGCACAAGAGTAATATCGAGCCATGGGATTAAGAGAGAGCCTCTGAGGGGAGGAGGGTGTGTCACATGTGAATATATGAAAGAGACCAATACTGGAGAACCACAGTTTACAGGTAAGTAACTTTTGTGTTTCTCCAGTACTGGGGTGTCTTTCGTAGATTCACATGCTTGAATAAGAATAGTGAGCAGTAGAGTTAGAACAATACAAGGTACTTATTCAATATAATGATAATGATAATAATAATCAGAATAATACACAGTACGAAAAGACTGAAGTATATATCAAAGGAAAAGAAAGTACCTTGTATACAGGAGGAGGGAAGCAACAGAGGCTCACCTTATTTAAAAAAAAATTGTAGAACTGCCTGTCCCACGGCTGAGTCAGCGTTATCCGCAGCATCCAGACAATAATGTCTTGTAAAGGTGTGCCTGCTGGACCATGTTGCAGCTCTGCAAATGTGATGAAGGGGCACACCAGCAAACAGTGCTGTAGTAGAGGATACTTTTCTTGTAGAAAGCGCTCTAACAGTTGCGGTAAGTGGTTTTCCCGCTTGCTGATCGCAAAAAACAATCGCAGTAGATATTCAGCGTGCAATTGTTTGTTTGGTGACTGGATGTCCTTTTCACATCCGTCCGTAGGCCACAAACAGCTGGTCAGACTTACGTATAGTAGCCGTCCTTTGAAGGTAGAATTTTAGACACCTCTTAATATCTAAAGAATAAAGTGCTCTTTCTGCTGGTGTCTGAGGATTAGGAAAAAATTACTTTAAAACAACTGGTTCATTGAGGTGGAAGTCCGATGGCACTTTGGGGATAAAGTCTGGATTGGTGCAGAGCAAGACTGAGACTTTGGTAAACTGAAGAAAAGGCGGTTTAGTAGTAAACGCCTGTATGTCACTGACTCGACGTGAGGAAGTGAGAGCCTGAAGTAGAGAAGTCTTCCAAGTAATGTATTTAAGATCAACCTTATGGATTGGCTCAAACGGGTGTTTCATTAGTTGTGTCAATACAATGTTCAAATGCCAAGGAGGAGGTGGTCAACGAATTGGTGGGAACATCCGAAAAAGACCTTTAAAAAATTGCTGAATGACTCTGGAAGAGTAAAAAGAGTAAGAGCCATCTTGACGGAACCGTGAAATTGCTGCTAGAAAAACCTTTAAGGTAGCAAACAAGAGGCCCGAATTTGCCAAGTGTAAAAAGAAAGGCAAAAGTTGCTCCGGCATGGAATGTATAGGGTGTACCTGGGTTTCATTGCACCATAAACAGAATCATTTCCATTTGAGTTTGTATGTTTTCACAGTTGAAGCTGCTCTTTCATTTGCCAGGACCTCCCTACAATCTGAAGGAATGTCTAAATTCAGAAATTCATAGTGCTCAGGTTCCAAGCCGCTATGCGTCGAGATGCTGGGTTGGGATGACAAACTTGGCCCTGATCCATGGTTAGAAGATTCGGAAGAGGGCGAAGAATGATCGGGTCGCACTGAGACAGAGGCAGGAGTTCCGTGAACCATACTTGTCGAGGCCATCTGGGAGCTATTAGAATATGTGACAGGGTTCCTTCCTCATTTTTCGAAGGACTGTGGGAACTAGAGGTATTGGTGGAATGTAGGCATATATTTTCGACCAATTCATCAAAAAGGCATTTCCACATGACTCTGGTTGGGGAAGCCAACTTGCATAGAACAGGCATTTACGGTTCAGATGTGTTGCGAACAGATCAAGATTCGGGCGACCCCATACCCGAAAAATGTGATCCAGTGTGGGTTGATGCAACTCCCACTCGTGGTTGGTTGTAGAAGACCTGCTCAGTGAATCAGCAAGATTGTTTGACGCTCCCAGGACATGCACTGCTGAAAGGGCGACCTGCTGTTGAATCGCCCAATCTCAAATCTGCTGAGCCTGATGGGACAGTAGGATGGATCTTGTGCTTCCTTGTTTGTTTATGTAGTGCATGCACGTTGCATCATCCGTTCGA
Source organism: Lissotriton helveticus (assembly GCF_964261635.1). Taxonomy (NCBI): domain Eukaryota; kingdom Metazoa; phylum Chordata; class Amphibia; order Caudata; family Salamandridae; genus Lissotriton; species Lissotriton helveticus. The sequence goes on from NC_136065.1 coordinate 341,041,884, forward strand.
ACCAACACTGATGCTCCTTGCATGATGGAACGGAATGCTTTTAGTGCTAGAAAAATAGCCAGCAACTCTAGTAGATTGATGTGCCAGTTCTTTTGCTGAATGTTCCACTTTCCTTTTACTGTTAGCCCCTGAAGATGTGCACCCCAGCCTTCTAGGGATGCATCTGTTGAGAGAGTGAAGCTTGGAGCGTCCATCAGGAACGGACGACCTGAAGAGACGTTCTTTTTGAAAGTCCACCACAAGAGACCTCTTTTCATTCAAGATGTGACTTTGACCATATCGTTGAAGGTTCCGGAAACTTGAGCCCATTGTTTGTCCAACTCCTTCTGAATAGGTCTCATTTTTAGCTGGCAGTGAGGGATAAGAGGGATGCAAGAGGAAAACATCCCTAGGAAAGATTTCAACTGTCGGACAGAAGCGGACTCTTAATAGGAGGGAGGCTGCTAAGTTGCGAAGACGCAGGCGTCTTTCGTGCGACACATAAGCTTTTGCTAGCTTGGTGTCTAGAATGGCTCCCAAGAACAGTCTGTTTTGAGCAGGGAGAAAATGAGACTTTTCCATGTTGAATGTGAGGCCCAGGGACTGAAAGAGGGACTTGCAGATTTTTAGTATGTTTGGAAGCCTGCTCGAATTATCATGCCTTTAGCAGGCAGTCGTCCAGGTATGGAAAGATTTGTATTCCTTGTAGGTGAAGGTAAGCTGCCACTGGTGCGAGGACTTTGGTGAACGCACGGGGAGCGGAACGAAGGCCGAATGGAAGAACCTTGAATTAGATGTCCTTCCCGGCTACTCTGAATCTGAGAAATTTTCGGTGCCTCTGCAGAATTGGAAGATGAAAAGAAGCATCTTGGAGATCCAAAGTTGTCATATACTCTCCTTGAGATAGCAGAGGAAGCACCTCATGAAGGGACAACATGCGAAACGTTTGCATTTGTTTAGGGCACGTAAGTCCAGGATGGGGCGCCATTCTCCCAACTTTTTCTGAATGAAGAAGAACCTCGAATAAAAATGCCTGCCTCTTTGTAGTTTTGGTACCACTTCGATCGCTCCCTTTCTTAACAGAATTGTGAGTTGGTTTAAAAGTTCTTTCAGGTGGGCAGGAGGAAGACCTCTTGGTGGAGAATTGGGAGGAATCTTTAGAAACTCCAATGCATGTCCCCTGCGTACAATACCCAGAACCGATTGATCTGTAGTAATCAGTGGCCATTTTGAGTAAAAGCGAGAGATTCGACCACCAACCCTTGAACAAAAGGGCGGAGTTACAGATGGTGAGTGGAGCAAGTCATTGTTTTTTGGAAGAGTCCTTTCCTCTGTAAGAGGATTTGCCTCTGTATTGTTTATAGGACGAAGAACGCTGTTGCCTGTATGACTGTTGACCTTGGGAGGAATAACGTTGTTGTCCTTGTTTGTACTGACTGGAATTTCCTCGAAAGGAAGATGAGGATCAACAACCTCTTGCTTCTCGAAAAGTTTGCTTTTTGAATTGGAGATTTCCGAGAGCACGGGTCGTGTCGGTGTCTTTCTTTATTGTTTGAAGGGCATCGTCAATATGCTGGCCAAATAAAGATACACCATCGTAAGGCATGTCTAAAATTTTCGTCTGCACCCCTGGACGAAAAGACGTGGCCTTTAGCCAGCCCTGTCTCCTGAGAACAGCAGCACCAGCTAAAAGGCGGAAACCAGTGGAAGATAGGTCTATAGAAGAATCAATCATTTCAGTAGAAATTCTCTCTCCTTCGTGAAGAATTTTCAATGCCTCTGCCTTCGAGGATTCTGGTATCAATTGTACTAGAGAGGAAATTTCCGACCACATCTGCCGGTCGTAACGAGCAAGAATGGCCATTGAATTGGCTGCACGAACTGTAGTTGCTGCCATTGTAGAAAATGTTTTACCTATAGCGTCAAGGCGCCTACCTTCTCGGTCAGGTGGTGAAGATATCGGAGATGAAGGACTTCTAGATCAACGTTGTGCTGCCTGCGTAATAATGGAATCAGGCTTTGTTTGAGAAATTAAACAAGCAGGTGTATTTGCAGGTGCCTTGTATTTTTTGTCTAGCCTTGGTAGAATGGATGGGATAGAATTGGGATCTTGCATGATTTTAAGCCCTTCTTGCCAAATGAAGTCAATGATGGCGATAGAACGCACTTGTTTTTGAGGCTGTTCTTTAAAATCATATAAAAAACAATCTTCTTCTGTTGTCGTCATACGAAGCTGAAATCTTTTTGCTGCTCCTTCCATGAGCAAATGAAAACTGCCAAAGTCTACTGGTGGAGAATCTAGAGGAGCTGGAGTAGGAGAAGGTGTTTGTTCGTCCAGCTCACCCTCCTCTCTGTCATCGTCATCATTGTCATCGTCATTGATGTCTTCTATGATCTGAGGAGTATCTTGATGTTGCGTCTTGGTTGTCGACACAGAAGGTGTGATTAATGAGTCTTTAGTAGTGTGAATAGGTGTTTGAGGTGCTGGAGAGGCCTGCACTGACCTTGGCGGCGGTTGTAATCATCCAGCATGTACTGTAGGTTTGAAATAAGTGTCAAAGGCATCTGTGCCATGAGAGGTTCTGGCTCAGGTTGCGTGCCATAAGTAGAATAGTCTTCCTCCTCTTCTTCCTCCAGGTCTTCATCCTCACCTTGACACTTTATGAGCAGTTCAGAAGGACTGCGAGCAGCCTGGAATCTACTATCATCTTCAGAGTCTTCATCCTCCATGGGAAGGTGCTTGAATCAGCATTAGTGTCTCTAAAGAAGAGAGGCGCCGCTGAAGTAGAGAACTTGAAGATTTCAATGGTACTAAAGCCACCGTCGATGAAGCCACCGTCGATGAAGCCACCGTCGACGAAGCCACCGTCGACGAAGCCACCATCGACGAAGCCACCATCGACGAAGCCATAGCCGACGAAGCCACCGTTTACGAAACCACCGCCGACTAAGCCACCGCCGATGAAGCCACTGCCAACGATGCCACCGCCGATGAAGCCACTGCCGATGAGGCCACCGTCGACGATGAAGAAAGCGTCAACGAAATCTTCCTCTTCTTCTGCTTGGTTGACACCGTCAACGAGGTCAGAGGTATCGTAGACGAAATAGGCCTCACCTTCACAGATACAACTATTGATGGTGAAGATGCCGACGACAGGATCATAGCCTGCTTCATAGATGAAGATGTAGAAGTCGTCGACGTAGACGCGACAATGGTAGTTCTCATCGACGGGGGAGGCGACAATGAAGTCGTCAACGAGGTGAGCAGTTTTTGAGGTAAAAACTGCGTCAATGGAGTCTTTGATGCCTGAGAGTCAGATCTCGAGGGCGTAACAGGTGCAGCAAGACTCTGAGGGGGAGAACTCACCCCTCTTGAAGTTGAAGGTTGATCCATGTGATGTTTCTTCACCACTTTAGGTTTAGGACATACCTTTTGATGTTCACTGGTTCTCTTCAAAGAAGAAGAAGTTTTGATGGAAGACACACTCTCCACATTTGAGAGAGGGTTCTCTGAATTCTTCAACTTCTTTAGTCACAGAAGGAGACAGCCTTCTCTGTCCTTCAGGGTCTTCTGAGAGAAGGTTCTACATATCTTGCAATCCTTAACTTGATGTTCAGGATATAGGCAATAAATACATTTTTTATGATTTTATGAGGATCTTGAGAATGAAGTCGCTGCCTTCCACAGGATCCACAAGGTCTGAAGAGGGACTTCTTGGTGGTAGACATCCTAAAATTGGATTTCTGAGAAGAAAAGAGAAGAAAACTGAGCAGAGCTCAGGGAGACTCCCTTCACACGACGTGTGGTAGAAAATCTGAGGGCCTGAGCATCGGTGGAGAACATTCTAAGAGGGTGCTGACGCCTGATTGGTCGGAATTTGGACCAAAACATAATGACTATGATATATCATAGAAGTGATATATTGTCTTTCTAAGAAAACTCTATGGTTTTGGCTTTCTCTATGTATATTTGCTTGTGTTATGGCTACATTGCTATGTTATGTACTGTGGGACTCCCACTTCAACGACGGGGAATATTCAAGCATGTGAATCTATGAAAGACACCCCAATACTGGAGACCGGAGACATATCACAAAACGACTAATATAACCCATACAACCCTAAACACCAAGAGGCCAAGTAAGTGGCAGCCACAACATTTCACAAAAATCACGTAACAAAGGTTCCTAAAACCTGGGGGTACATAGTACGGTCGGATTACTAAATTTCCCTGTATGCTGGTGGAATTTGCAGTCCAAATCATAGCCTTTAAGGTCTTGCATACAAAAAGGGGGTGTGCCATCTTGGATCGGTAAATCAAAAAATAAATTAAATGGCGTCTACGCTAATCAATAAGCACATGCATGCACATGCCTATTGAATGATTCAGCAGCAGTAGCGTCATAACACATATTTGTCGGGTAGTGTGTTTTGTTTTTTGCCAGAGATGCACAGCATCAGCACATTGCTTTTTTGCAGATGCTGTGCAACATCACATAAAAGCATTGGAAAATGCTGTGCTTGTTACACTTGTTGTTAGTCAAAAAATCCAGTTGGTCTCGACCTGTATGCAGCACTGGGACACAACATTTTAAAGCATTCACCTGATGTGCAGGACGGGTCGTCTTGACTATCTAAAGATCTTTCCTATAGCAACAACATAGTTTTTTGTCATTTACATACTGTAATAAGCAATTTATCCAGCTTGGAAGAATGAAAGGCTGAGCATTCCCGCCAGGGCGCTAAGACATGGATTTAGGCTGCAAGGACTCTATTTGCTAAAATACGCACCCGCTTTTCATAAACCCATAAGATTGTAGGCTAGAAAAGCATTTAATAGACTACAACAGAAGTGGGGCTGCAAGGTAGCTTTCAGGATGTGTTCCTTTGACAGACCTGTGTGGTAAGGAAAGCAAACGTACAATGGAAGCTTTGAATACATTTTTTTCTTGCACTAGTAAACCTAAAACCCAATGCGTCACAAACAACCTTTTCACCCATTATTAAGCGTAGATTTGGGCAACGCTTACATATAAACCAGGCTGCCTGATCTTAAGTGTGCATACCCCACCCGCCCGGTCCCAGGGCTCTTCCTGCCATGTCAAGCCGCTGAGTAGAGTGTGATGGTGGGATGGTCCGCCCACTCCCATGGCCCCATCCTTGGCTCTCATGTTTATTGAGTTTCTTTCATTATGCCGGTTCACACAGTGCACACCTCAGTCCTGGTGCTTAACTTCCATTAGGCTGACAAACACTTATTCTTCTCAGCAACCCCTGCCCGTGCACCCCGCATCCCCAATCCTTGTCCTGCCACCACAGGAGGAGCGGCTGGAGCCTACAGAGGACATATTGAGGCATCAGGTTTGGCAAGAGACAGATAAGATTAAAAAATAAACCGAGCGCTGTCTCACTGAAGCGGGTGCAGCGCTTGGTAGTAAATAAAAAAAAATAATAATAAACTGAGCACGGTGTCTCTGAAGTGGACACCGTGATCAGTATAAATTAAAAAAAATTATAATAAACTGAGCGCGGTGTCCCTGAAGCGGGCGCCGAGCGTCGTATTAAAGTTTGAAATAAAAAAAAACAGAAAACAAAATGCAAATTGGGTTAGGAAGCAGCCGCCGTTACCGAAGATGGCACCCCATGGGTGCTGTGTCCATTAATGAAGTAAATAGTTCTCGGAGCTGGAAATGAAAGCTCCTGAGTTAGGACACAGTAAAAGATCGAGTCCTCATGGGCAGTACCAAATGGAGACAGGGCGGTAACAAGGAGGGACTAACAAGCCTTATAATGAATCGAAAACAGCCAAGGACAATGACAGCAGCCATTGAAAAGTATGGGCGGAGAGTGGGCAAGGCTTACACAGCATACTCAACTACTGCATGCCTCGCAGAGTGAGCAGGGCATGTGCGCTACCGCTAGGCTCGACCTAAAAAAAAAAGGTCTGTTTTATGGCTCATGGTGTGTACATGCTCTGCTGCAATATTGTTTTCTATGTCCACACAAGGACGAACTGAACCCAAGATAACCTCCCGAACATCTTGCAAGATGGAATCTCTTCTTGTAGGTATATTGTCACTTTAGTTCCATTTCCACCACTGTCCAGGGAAGTACGCCCAATCCTTTCTCCTCACCACTCTTCTTCACCACTCTCTTGATAGGAATTCCATTCCGACTTTTCTCGTGCTCCTTTTCTTTATGCTGTCTGCCACCCTCCTCCCAATCGAGTCTCCCAGGCAGTTAGCCTCCCTTGATACCTGAGGCCTCAGGTTATGTGTGTATAGCCAGCCGCCAGCAACATATCCTCCTCTCTAACAGAATTGTTAGTTAAATGGCAACAGTTAGAGAAGCAAGAAACTATCCATCTAGCTATAGATTGCATGGACGAAGCCATACCGGCCCAGGGTGAACCATATGTAACAAACAACTGTTTTGTTTTGCGTATATCCTTTATTTTATCTAAATACATTTTAACCTCCAAAGAATGTAGAGATCTTTCTGCAGGAGAAATTGGATCACTGAAAAATAAAGCCAACAGGATAGCCGATTTATATGAAAATCTGATGCCTCTTTAGAGAATAAAAGAGGGATGCGTTCTGAGCACTACTCTCTTGCTAAGGAAGACTATGTATGGAGCCACTGCTGAAATAGCTTGAATTGCACTGTTCCGCCCTGGATGTAATTGCTACTAGAAAAGCTACCTTCCATGAAAGGTGCTGCAAAGAGGTCTTATGTATGGGCTCAAACAGCAGGGACATTAGTTTTGACAAAACTAGATTTAATTCTCAGGAGGGAGGTGGATGTCTAATTGAATAAAATGTTTTCTTCAATCACGCTGGAAAGTCTGATACTGGTATGTTGAATAAAGATTTCTTTGTAGGCCCCTTTCTAGATGCTGTATTATCAGCAAGATGAGTGTTAAAGGAAAAATTCAGTAACTTTGACTTGGCCAAGTGAAGCAAATAAGGTCTAGCAAGTTCCTCGTGGAAGAAAACAGGGTCATGGCCATTGTCAAAGCACCATATAACTAATCTCTTCCATTTGAATGCTTAGAATGCTCTGGTAGAGAAGCGTTTGGCTTCACTGGGGATGTTCATACAGTCTGATAGTAAATTAAACTGTCCATATTGTATGCATCCTCTTAACTTAAGCAGAGTGTTTGTGCAACAATTTATTGTGGAGTTTGACAGACTCTTGAAGTAGCTCTCAATACGACCACTGTCTTGGCCATCCTGGTGCTATTAAAATCATTGTGGCGTTGAAGTATCTCAGCTTGATTAGTACTGTTGGTATCAGGGTAATCGGAGAAAAGGCATACATATATCTTCCTGAGCAACTGGTCAAAGGGGCATTGCCCAGAGATTTTGATTCCCATGCCATCAAACCGTAATTTGGACATTTTGTGATTTTTCTCTGTTGCAAAGAGATCAATGTCTGGGAAGCATCAGTCCTGAAAGATTTCTAATTAGACAACTTCTTCTAATTCCCACTTGTGATTTTCTTGAAATTACAGGTTCAATAGGTCGGTTTGACAGTTCTGCACATCTGTCAGGTAAATTTCTTGGAATGTTAACCCTCTTGTTAGTAAAAAATACCAAAAAGCCACTGGGATTCTAGTGATAGTACTCTGGACTTGGTGCCTCCTTGCATGTTGAGGGAGTGCATCAATGTGGTAATGTCTGTTTGTACTAAGATTCTACTAATTTTCATTGATGGTAAAAAAGCTCTGACTGTTAGATTGACTGTCTTTAATTCTAAGACATTTTTGTGGTAGAGGTTTTTCTGACCACCGACCTTGAATAGTTAGATCTTGAAAATGAGCTCCCCAACCTGTCAGAGAGGCATCCATGACAACTGTTTGACTTGGTAAGGTCTGATGGAAGTGAATTCCTTTTAAGAGAGTCTGTTTACAACAGCACCATTTTAATGACTGTTTCACTTGTACATGAAGATTGTCTGTCCTCCCTGTCATCCGTCTATTGAGATCATTCATCCTCTAGGCACTTTTGTCGCGGGCTCATTTGGAGACATGTGTTGGCCATCAGTTATATGAATGAAGGCATGCACCCTAAAGGGAAGAGATCTGACTAGCTGTTGGAAAGGCTGTTAGTACCAGCTGGTGACATGCCGGCAAAATGGTAAACACTCGCACCTCCGAAGGACACACTTCTCTATTTTTGGGGTTTATTATTGCTCTTAATTATCTGCCCTAGCATTGACTTTTCAAAGTTGATATGCATACCACGACTATGTTACAGTTTGGACTGTGCAGGCTGTTCAGATGTTGCCTGGCTCAACCAGTAATTCAGGTACGGTTAAATGTAGTTTTTTTTTCCCTTCAAAGTTAAATGGTTACTACCACCATGCACTTGAAGGACATCCTAAGAGCATCTTCAGCCCAAAAGATAGGACTTTGTATTAGAAATGGGTCTTGCCGACTAAGAATCTTAGGAGCTTTCTGCTTCGCTGCCACCCGAATTTGAAAATGGTCATCTTGGAAATCCACATAGCATATCAAGTCTCCTTTTATAAGCTGTGGGTACATTGATCGAAGGCTACCATCCTGAAATTCAATTTTTTGATCCATTTGTTCACTTGCCTAAAATCTAAAAGTGGCCTGAATCCCTGTTTCAGATCTTATTGGGGATCAAAATATATATGTAATAGATGTATTTTGTTCATTGAGAGGAGGGAACGAACAAGTTACTTACCTTCGGTAACGCTTTTTCTGGAAGATACAGTATCTGCCTGTGGATTCCTCACCTTGTGAATATCCCCCCTTGCGTCAGCAACATTCGGAATTTTTCTTCGTAGCACGCCGGCGTGAGCGACGTCATAGGAGCACGGCATCGCGCGCGACTCCATCTGACGTCACCGACTCCTTATTAGACCCACGTCGGCGTGATGATGTCAGTTCCGCCCTTTTTTCCGTGCCTTCGAGGCACCCGGACGGACCAACGACAGTAAATATACATATATACAGTGTACACAGTACATACAAATCAAAACTGCACACAAAGTGCGTAGCAAAAGTATCAAAAACCAGAAAATATAAATACATAAAACCAGGTATAGCAGAGCGGACAACGGGGAGGCGGGTGGGCATGTGAGGAATCCACAGGCAGATACTGTATCTACCAGAAAAAGCGTTACTGAAGGTAAGTAACTTGTTCTTCTGATAGATACATCTGCCTTGTGGATTCCTCACCTTGTGAATAGAGTCCCACAGCAGTCCCCACTCCCGGAGAAGGGTGTCCACTCTGCTATACCAGGAAATCTTGGAGGACAGAGCGCACGAAGTGGCCGTCCCTCCTCACCTCAGTATCCAAGCAATAATGCTTCGCGAAAGTGTGGAGGGAGGCCCAAGTCGCGGCCCTGCAAATGTCCTCAACAAGAACACCTCTAGACAAAGCAGATGTTGCAGACTTTGCTCTAGTTGAATGTGCTCTAATACCCTCAGGAGGGTCCTTACCCGCCAGGGAGTAGCAAATCTTGATGCACAGGATTATCCACCTGGAAAGTGTGCGCTTGTGCACCGCTCTGCCCTTCTTGCAGCCAGCAAAACCCACGAAGAGCTGATCATCAACAGGATAGTCTTTAGTCCTATCGAGATAGAAACTGACTGCTCTCTTCGGGTCCAAGCGATGAAGTCTCTCCTCCTCCTTGGAAGGGTGAGGGGGAGGGTAAAAGGTAGGAAGGGTAATGGATTGTCCTAGATGGAAGGGAGTAACCACCTTAGGCAGAAAAGCAGCCCTGGTCCTGAGAACCATTCTTTCAGCATGAATGGTCAAGAATGGGGGCTTGGAACTAAGAGCCTGAAGCTCACTTACCCTCCTTGTCGAGGTAATTGCAACCAAGAAGACCGTTTTAAAAGAAAGAAACCTCATGGGACACTTGTGCAAGGGTTCGAAGGGAGAACCCATCAAATAGGTTAACACAAGATTCAAATCCCAATGAGGAACAACAAAAGGAGTAGGAGGGAATCTATTAGTGAGACCCTTCAAAAATCTTAAAACCACAGGAGACTTAAAAAGAGAAGGCTGATCCGGCAAACAGAGAAATGCCGATAAGGCTGAAAGATACCCCTTGACCATGGCAACAGCAAATCCTTGCTGCGCCAGAGAAAGAGCACACTGCAAAATGTCAGACAAATGAGCTTTCAAAGGGTCAACATCCCTCTCCCTACACCAAGAGACAAATTTAGACCACCTATACGAATAAATGGAATTAGTGGAGTCACGCCTGGACGAAAGAATGACATCCACCACATCGTGAGGGAGAGAAAAAGAGTTCAGGTTGCCCCGTTCAATCTCCAGGCATGAAGGTGTAATGTCTGGAGGTGGGGGTGTAAAACCTGCCCCTCCATCTGAGAGAGGAGATCTACCCTGAGAGGGAGACGGAGCGGCGGGTGAGAGGAGAGGTGGAGTAGGTCCGTGTACCACACCCTTCTTGGCCAATCCGGGGCGACCAATATGACTTGGGCCCGGTCCTGGCGAATCTTCCTAAGAACCCAAGGAATCAAGGGTATGGGAGGAAACGCTTAAAGGAGTTGACTTCCTCAACTCAACTGAAACGCGTCCCCCAGTGCTCCTTGCATCGGATACTGGAGACTGCAGAATGACAGGCAGTGAGCATTCTCGCGAGTGGCGAACAGGTCCACCTGAGGAGTCCCCCACATCTGAAAGATGTCGTGAACCACCTCCGGGTGAAGCCTCCACTCGTGGTCGGCAGAGAACTGTCGACTGAGAACGTCTGCACGAACGTTCAGAACTCCGGCCAGATGATTTGCCATCAGACAAATCTGATGATCCTGAACCCAGGACCAGAGATGCAGAGCCTCTCTGCAGAGACACTGCGACCCTACTCCTCCCTGCTTGTTGATGTACCACATCGCGGTCGTGTTGCCCGTCAGGACCTGAACCGACTGACCGCGAAGGGAAGGGAGGAAGGCCTTGAGCGCCAGACGTATCGCCCGCAATTCCAGAAGGTTGATGTGAAGCAACCTTTCCTCTGGAGACCAAAGACCTTTGATCTCCAGATCCCCCAGATGAGCACCCCACCCGAGAGTGGATGCATCCGTTATCACTGTGGCAACAGATGGAGGAAGATGGAAAGGCTTTCCCTGAGACAGATTGCCTTCCACACTCCACCAGGACAGATCCGCTGCAGTTTCTCTGGAGATCCTCACAGACTCCCTGAGATCTCCGTTGTGTTGAAACCACTGCCTGCGGAGGCACCACTGGAGTGCCCTCATGTGCCAGCGTGCATGGTTGACCAACAGAATGCAAGAAGCCATCAGACCGAGCAGACGAAGGACCTTCAGGACTGGAACAACCGCTCCATTGTAGAATAAAGGAATCATTTCCTGTATGTCGCGAATCCTTTGAGGTGGAGGGAATGCACGACATACAGTAGTGTCCAGTACCGCACCTATGAACAGGTTGCGCTGGGAGGGCACCAGGTGAGACTTGGGTACGTTTATCGAAAAACCCAACCTGTGCAACAACTGAGTTGTCTCTTGCAGATGATGGAGCACATTCTCCGGCGACTCTGCTTTGATCAGCCAGTCGTCTAGATAGGGGAACACAGGAATCCCCGATCTTCTGAGATGCGCAGCCACCACTGCCATCACCTTGGTGAAAACTCGAGGCGCAGTAGTAAGTCCAAAAGGAAGGACCGCAAACTGGTAGTGCTGCGATCCCACAGTAAAACGGAGATACTTTCTGTGCGACTTCAGAATGGGGATGTGAAAATACGCATCCTGCAAGTCGATCGACACCATCCAGTCTTCTTCCAACAGCGCTTGAAGAACCTGCGCAAGTGTGAGCATTTTGAACTTCTCTTGCTTGAGATAGAGGTTCAAAATCCTGAGGTTCAGGATTGGACGTAACCTGCCATACTTCTTGGGGATCAGGAAATACCGGGAGTAGCACTCCTGACCCCTTTCCTGCTCTGGAACCACCTCTATCGCACCTTTTTGAAACAGCGCCAGGACTTCCTCCTGCAGGAGAAGCAGGTGGTCCTCCGAACAATACCCTTGGCAAGGAGGGTAATTGGGAGGGAACTCCTGGAAAGGAAGAGCATACCCATTTTCTACGAGAATGTTAGGTTTGTACTCAACAGTAGGCAAGATGAGATTAAGTAGATCCGCAGCCTTTCTAATCACAGTATGGTAAGGTGTCACGTCTTTTGATGGTGCATCAGAAACTGATGGCAAACCCCACTCAGGAGAAAGTTCCAGGCCACTGGCACTATGTAGGTCGTCAAAACAGTCACCTTGATCTAGAAGTTCACCTTCTTCTACATCTGAATCTTCACATCTCTTTTCCTCTAAAAGGCGTTGAGCTCTGTGCCTCGACCATTCTATACGAATCGAAGTCGACGGATCCGGTATTGACTCCGACGGAGTCGGATCCGGCGTCGAGCGAGGAGCCGGGGCAGCCGGAGGATGAGATTCATGAACCGGCGTGGTACCTTGATCAGATTCACGAGGTCGATCTGGGGCCGGCGAAGCCGCATGCGGAGTCGACGACCTCGGCGGAGCCGTACCGAGCCAAGGTGTATAAGGCGTCGGCATAAACGGCATAAAGGGAGCCGGGGCGTAAGCTTGAGGAATGCCCAAGTTGTAAGCTAATGGACCCATGGGACCAGCCGGTGCACCAGTGGGGTACATTGCTCTAGTATAGACTCCAAACATCGCATTAAGAAAATGCGAGGGGTCCTGTCCCGGACCAGGAAAGGGAGGGTATGAACCAACTGGCTGTTCTGAAGGAGATTGTACCGGCATTGGTTCATCCTGGCTTTCTTGATTTACAGGGACTTCTACCGGAGTCGGAGTCCGAGGAACTTCCTCATCTCCTTCATGATCTGAAGAATGGGGTGATTCCGGATCAGGTTCTTGTTCCGGAGTTGGTGAACCTCGAAGAGACTGTAAAGGAGAAGGAGATACGAAGTCTTTATGATGTCTTCGAGACTTCCTTTTCGAATCCGAAGAATCTTTACCAGAGTGATGTCTCGAGCTATGTTTTCTCCTCTTGTGTTTCTTCTTTGATGAGCCAGAAGCATGACCCGAAGCCGACTTAGATCCGGACCTCGATCTTTCTCCGGACCTCGACCTCGCTCTGGACCTCGATCTCGAAGCCGACCTCGACTTCGATCGCGACTTCTGTCTCGACTTCGAGCGTCTGGACGTCGACCTCGATGATCTACCAGCTTCTCTTCCTTTTACCTTTGCCAGAAGAAGTTTAGCCTCTCGTTCTCGTAAGGCCTTAGGGTTCATTTTTGAAGCAGGAACGATGGTTTTTTACATCATGGTCCGATCCAAGACACCACAAACAATCGTTATGTGGATCGGTGATCGACATCATGCGAGCGCATGACCCACACTGTTTGAATCCTGTCTTCCTCGACGACATCCTCGAAGAAGAAGAAACACTCAACAGAGAAATAGTAACTCGAAATAGTAAGAAGTTACTATGTGTCGCAGAAGATCCCAGAAACCGTTAGCGTCAACGACGCGGAAAAAAGGGAACTGACGTCATCACGCCGACGTGGGTCTAATAAGGAGTCGGTGACGTCAGACGGAGTCGCACGCGATGCCGTGCTCCTATGACGTCGCTCACGCCGGCATGCTACGAAGAAAAATTCCGAATGTTGCTGACGCAAGGGGGGATATTCACAAGGTGAGGAATCCACAAGGCAGATGTATCTATCAGAAAGGTTATATTGCACTTTTTTAGAGGAGGGATTATATTTACTGATTCAAAGCCGAAATTAGTGATTCTGAACTGGTTTTGGAGGAATTGATTTAGGGGGAGCTCGGAACTGGACAGCATAGCTGGACTGGACGATTTGTAGGACCCATCTGTTAGTAATTATTGTTTTCCACTCTGTCAGATGTTTTGTTACACTTAATCCAACTAGAGAGGGAAGGAGCATGGGTCTTTCACTAGCATTTCTGCACAGGTACTGAGACTGCTGTTGATATTGCAGGCCTTGAGCTTAGGAGTAAGATGACCATTGAAGGAATAGAAACCTCTGTCTTAGGTGATATCTTGAACCCCTCTTTCTGTATTGAGATCGAAATAATTTTTCCTTTTCTGTGAAGCCGACTGGGTTTAAAGCCTCTATCTATGTTCATAAATTCCATTTCCGCATCCGTATGAGAGCCAAACTAAGCTGCTCCAGTAGAAGTCAGATTTATGATTTTTAATTGACTTTCTGGTTTTAAGGTTGTTGCTCTGAGCCAGAAGGCTCGATGAAGCGATATGTCACAGTAGAACTCTGTCACTGCTAAATCCGCGGAGCCTATTACAGCGTGATTGAATGGTTGGAGGAAGTACGCCCCTCTTTGATGATTTCCAAAAAGTCTTGTTTCCTTGTCTTAGAAAGATCATTGGCAAAACTAGCAAGAGACTCCCAAATATTCTGTCATATCTTTCTAACAGCACTAAGGCACTAGCTGTTTTGGAGGCCACAGCTGATGATCCACAGACTTTTCTACTAAGAGCATCTAACCAGTTACTCTTCCTCAGTGGTGGAACAGATGTCTCCAGGTCTCCGGTGCAGAGGCATGCATTTTCCTCACTGTAGACACTAGGGGCCCCATTAAGATGGCGGGCGGATTGCCCCCGCTGGGCCGGCGGTTGTCATCGTTGGCCTGGCAGGGGCAATCCGCCCACCATCCTTGCAGCAAAGACCCCCCGCCATATTACAGTGGCTGGGGGGTCCGCGGCGGACGGAAAGACCGTCCGCCGCTTTTTTGCCCGGTTGGCAAGTCAACAGGGCGGAAAAGGGTTCAATATGGTGGCGGTGTCTGTAAGACACCGCCAGCCATATTACAACGTGGCTGTGAACATGCCGCCACGGAAAGGCATGCGGGTCTGCTTGCGGGGGCCCGTTGCAGGCCTCCAGGGACTCCGGGGAGGGTGGGGGGGGGTGCACATAGTGCCTGCCCGCCCTGCATTTCAATGAACAACGTGAAACGCACAACCTGCCTTTGTGGCATTGCGGCGGGCGGTGCTCTTCACCGCCCGCCGCAATGTTGCAAATGCACCATGTGCCCACCAGTGTGCGGGCGCATCCTAATTGGGAGTACGGCACCGCCGTACCCTCATCGGGCGGTCCCGTTTCCCGAAGGACTGAGTCGGGTTTAGTCTCGTGTCTAAGGTAGACTGGGTCTTGTTTTGATGGTTTGTATTTGTTCGAAAGTCTATGTATTGCTGACTTTACCATTGCTAGTGCAAGGGATGTTTCTTTTGCCAGCTCTTTAAAACCATGCACCAATGGCAGAAGAGTTCTTGGAGAGGCTCTAGGTAGCAATGTCTCCAAATAACGGAGACTGTTGTTTGCAGAGCTTGTATTTGTAAATGGCGTTTTGTGGCTGCTCTTATTGGTACACCTTGAAATGTTAGAATGTCATCAACCTAGGACATCCTCACGGGTGATGCAAGAGAAGATGCTGGTGTGTAAGAAGTAAAGGAGTTATAGGAATGTGCCCTTGATGGTGAAGGAGAAAAAGATGCTGATGACTCATTTTCACCCCTAAGGACCAGCCCGTAGAAGGAACTGACAATGTTTTTGGCGGTCTAAACAGCCGAGGTGACACAGATGTGCTTCTAGGGACAAAGAACCTGTGGTGGAACAGATGGCAGAAGCATTATAGGAACTGAAGACATGGGAGACCTTGGAGGAAGTTGCAGTGGTTCAAGTTGCTCTTGAAATGGGTCTTCATCTGGAAAGATCATTTTTGGAAACAAATCCAAGTGTTCATTCTGCTCCTTTAATTGTTTGGTCACGAACAGAATGGACATTTGGATTCATTTCTCTTCACCATATTTTTAGATACAAACCTGAAAATTAAACAGATTGGATTGGGACTTGTTTCCCTTTTAATGCCCTGTGAAACTTCTGTAGAGGAAAGTCATCCTTTTCGCCCTGATCACCCCCATTTGTTTTGACTGATGCTAGTGGTTACTGACTCTGAAGGGGGCCCTGGCCTCTGCTAACCAGGTGTGTTAACAACAAGGAGAGACAAAAAAGGGCTTTAAAGGTCCAGCATACGGGCCCTGATACTGGTAAAAGAGAGAGGAGTATGCAGTTCTTAAGGAGGCTAACAGTGACTTTGGAGTTGGTGCAAATAGCTGGCTACCAAGAGGGAGGATGGGGAATCCTTCCTTTCGGAATTAGGGCCCTCACACACCCAGCCCGCTGGGTGTCATGCTTCATCATTGGGCATGCTCCTCGTCGGGTCGGCGCTGCAATACCCGGCCAGCACCCTCAGTGGGGGCTCTTTGGCGGAGCTCTTTTATTCCTTGCCGTATGGTGAGTTGTGTGTAAGGGGCCCTAAAGTGTAGAAGTGTAGTGTTGTGGTTTCTAAAAGAGCAAGTGAGTTAAAACAGGGAAATGGGAGGATCAGGGCAACTAATTTAATAATCCTGTCTCCCATCCTGATTAAAAAGAGTGGTGGCGGGGGCGTGGCTAGCAGCCGAACATGGCGGCAGCTTAGCGAAGGAGCTCTGGGAGTGAGGCGATATCCCCCGTAGATCCGACACACTAATCCGCTCACAATAACACTCCGACGGGGCTGACCGGGTGAAGGACCGGGCAGTACCCCACAGAGAAAATTTGGAAGCCGGCAGACACCTGAGACCGAAGCGACGGCACCCGACGAGGTGAGGCCTGTGAGAGGCAGAAAGCAGCGGACTGGCATACAGCGGAGATCCGGGCGGAAGTGAGGAGGCGGCGGGACCCCGGCGCAGGAAACGGCCCTGGAAACCGAAACTAAGGGTGCCACTGGTGACGGAGGGTGTGGCAGAGCTATCAGAAGCCGCGCTAGACACAAAGGAAGGAACAGCACTGCACCGGAGGCCGGTAGGCTGACAAACAACGGCAGCAGCGCCCGCAAGACCCAGGTGAATGGTGGACGTGGGGCGCGACCCGCGAGCGCGACAGAAAGAGACCCGGCGGCAGAATGCGACGGCACTAGAACCCCGCTGGCCCGATACTTCGGAGCCTGCGCCAGTGCGGCAGGCAGCGGCACGATCGGAGACCCACTGGCTGGCGAGATTGGGTGGCGAGGGCCCGCTTTGAAACGAGGCCGACTAGCTAAGGCACATACCGCCCACACCACATCCGGCCAATAATTCAGTCCGCTCCTCCATTAGACCCCAGGAACATTGTTGGTCTGACCACCCTACAAATAAGAGACCATAGAGACACGCTACATAGTATTAATACCCGCGTAGGGACCGGAGACTATTGGCGAGAAATTCAACCTAGTGACCGGCAGCGGATCACGTTGCGGAGAGGGCCGGGGAAAGAGCGGATGTTGAGTCCAGTCTACAGAACTTGGTAGAAGTGGGACGCTGTCTCACTGGGACGTACCGGAGGGGCATCTCACGCACCCCCCCCCCCCCCACCTACGAGACAATAGACGACATAGTGGGGAAAGTAAAGCTGCCGGACACGCATTCTGCCAGAGACGAGAGACACGTTGAGGGCTTGATGCACACCCTGTGAAGAAGGTTCATCTCACATCACGCACTGGCGAGTATCAGCCATCGGAGATCAGCCATCGAGAGCCCCGGAGGCTGCGGTCGAGACAGGGGAACCGCAACTGGCAGAAGGAACCTGAGGGTGCGGCAAATACGCAGCGCGGAAGTGAGGAAGACACAGGAACAAGTATGGCGGGCAGAGGCCCCAAACAGAACTCTACTCAGGCCAGACTAGACAAATTCGCCTATGACAAGAACGCTACACCCCAGACGGACTCTCGTAATTCCACGGGGAAAACGCAAGACGGTGATGGGACGAAAAAGACGACGTTAGACGATGTAATGCATGCCCTGGCACAGGTACAAACCACGGTGGGATCTACGGCTACAGAGGTCACCTTGATTAGAGCGGACCTCCAAAAAATGAACGAGAGAGTGAAACAAGTGGAGGTGGTGACGAAATCTCTGGTGGAAGATGTATCAGAACTACAAGCAGCGATGGAGAAGATGGTGGCCGAAAACAAATCCCTCAGAGACAAGGTGGATGACCAGGAAGGACGCTCGAGGAGGAACAACGTTCGAATACTAGGAGTTCCGGAATCTGAAGGTAAAGGGGCAATGGACCTC
The DNA here is from genome assembly GCF_964261635.1 of Lissotriton helveticus. Taxonomy (NCBI): domain Eukaryota; kingdom Metazoa; phylum Chordata; class Amphibia; order Caudata; family Salamandridae; genus Lissotriton; species Lissotriton helveticus. The sequence continues at coordinate 341,059,985 of NC_136065.1, forward strand.
TATGTGGAGGAACTGATTAAAACGCATCTACAACCCAAGGGCCTCTCGACTTTCTTCTCGGTGGAAAGGGCCCATAGGGTGCCCGGTGGAAAACCAAAAACGGGGGCTCCCCCGAGACCAATCCTAGCAAGACTTTTCAATTTCCGAGACCGGGATGCCATCCTGCAGGCGGCGAGGGTGTCTCCTGCCGTCCATATTCAGAACTCAACGGTCGCTTTCTTTCCGGACTACACGGCTGAGGTGGCGCGCCGGAGGAGAACTTTCCTGGACATTAAGAAGGCTTTGAGGGCGAAGGAAGTGCCCTATTCCATGCTTTTCCCAGCGCGTCTTCGAGTGGTGGCAGAGGACAAGGTCTGGTTTTTTGACACACCAGAGATGGCACAGGACTGGTTAGAAGGCTGGATACCCACAGTAAAACCCCACCGCATAAATAGACAAGACCGGAGCCACCGAGACATTGGCCTAGGGGGATCGCAATCATCCGGAGGAAGGGGGGGAACTAGGTCGCCAACGTTGGAAAGCCGGGGAGCTGACGGAGGGGATGAATGCTGATTCCACGGTGTAAATCGAACATTGTCCGATGAACAATCTCTGTTAGATGAACACGCCAGGACACTGACCTGGGGGACTCGGAGGAGGGCAAGGATGTCGCCTGCTCCGGAGGATACTCCACCCCAGCGCGCAAGTAAACTGTTAAAGGGATGGGCTATGCACTCTGCTAAGTTGGGGAGGCGGGCGGTTGGATGCCCGTTAAGCAGGGAGGCAGGGAGGGGGAAGTTGGGGAAGGGTTGTTTCAAAGTTATTGAAGTTCCACGAGAAAGGTCAAACTATGTAACAGAGTACATGGATAGTCCGGGACGGGCATTGGGCAGACACACCCTGAAAATGGGATCCGAGCAACATTACCGAAGACAAAGGACAAATAATGCAAGACACTCACAGACAGGCAGCTGAAGAGGGGTTGCAGCGATCTCGAGTGGTGCCTCTCCGACTCATGTCATGGAATGTGAGAGGGCTAGGAGACAAGATAAAGAGGGGGTTGGTGTTGAATGCGGTAATAAGGCAGGGACCGGCATTGGTGCTCCTCCAGGAGACGCACCTCACAGGGAGTGCGACAAAGGCACTTGACAGAAAGGGATACAAAATGGCGGTACATTCTGAGTTTACCACGGGATCAAGGGGCACAGGCATAATGGTAAAGAAGTCAGCACAATTTATCACACTAAGCACTAAGGTAGACGCGCAGGGTTGTTTCGCAGCACTCCAAGGACAGTGGGAGGGGAAACTCCTGAATGTAGTATCAGTATATGTCCCCCCGGCACTACACTCGGTCACACTTCCAGCGTTAGGAGAATTTTTGTTGGACCTACCCGAGGGAGACATTATAATCGGAGGGGATTTCAACGCAGCGATAGACCCCCTTAAAGACAGATTCCCGGTGGTGCCCCAAGCGGGGGGCCCCTCACAGATTCAAAAATTTATGACTGCAATGGGTTTGATAGACATGTGGCGCTACACACACCCTGCCGCAAGGCAATACACCTACACTCTACGGTGCACAATAGCCTGTCACGAATTGATTACTTTTTGGCGCTGGGTGATGGACTACAACAGGTAGATGCTGTCGATATTCACCCCAGAGGGATTTCAGATCACTCCCCGGTCACACTTACACTATCCACGCAGGAAAAAACCCGTAGACGAATATATCCAATACATGCATCATATCTCAAAGTGCCCAAGATACGCAAAACACTTAACACAACGACATCACACTATTTTGTGGAAAACGCTGAGTCAGTCCAGTCATCAGCCACCCTATGGGAAGCGTACAAGACGGTGTTAAGAGGTCAGGCTATAACCTCTATAACGGGGCATAAGAGGGAGCGACGTCGGGAATTATCCGAGTTGGAGCTAGCACTACACACAGCAAATGTGGCACATGAGGCGAGCCCTACACTGGCTACGTCCCGGGCCCTGATCATACAACAACAACTACTTAGGGGACATGTGAGGCAGCAGACAGTGTCCCAGATAACAGACACGGCCCACAGAATTTATGACATAGGGGACAAGGCAGGGAAAATGTTAGCCTGGCTAGACAAAAGGGGAGGTAGTACTAGGGGGATACAGCGCATTCGCGACAGACAAGGGACGGTACACACGAGCCCTGAAGAGATAGTAGAGACACAAGCTGATTATTTTGAGGGGGTATACACACCGGATACTGTAGTATCAGCAGAATCGGCGCGGGTAGCGCTGGAGAACGTCCCCCTTCAGACACTTACACCGGAAGCGGTGGCAGACCTAGAGGCGGATATCACAGTGGAGGAAATCCAAAGGGCAATTCACGATATTAAGCCGGGTAAGGCGTCCGGACCAAATGGTATTCCGATAGAATGGTACCAGGCAGCGTCAGAACGCCTTAGTGGTTCCCTGTTGGCTATGTATACGGATAGCCTGGAGAATGCCAAACTTCCGTTGGACCAAAGGATGGCGACCATCGTCGCAATCCCTAAACCTGGGAAGGAGCCGGAAGAATGTGCGTCATACCGCCCTATCTCCCTTCTCAATGCTGAGATTAAAATCTTAGCACCTGGAGAAAATCCCTCGACGAAGCGGCACCCGCGGAGCGGGTGCGGCGAGCAGCACAGCGGCAGAAACAAGCGGAGAGGTGAGCGCTAATCCCCAGTGCGCTTGGCAGCAAAGCAAAGTGTCCCAAGGGTCAGAGGCAAGCCCAGGTGATTTAAACTGCTTCTGATGGGCGGTGGGCGGAGCTCCAGGGAGAGCGGACCGGAAGCTGACGACGGTCTCGCAGGGACACCTGGGTTAGGTAGTCCCTGCACGCTCGCAGCCCTGGGGTTCCCAAGTTCGCCAGAAATCACCCCCCCCCCGAAGGCGGGCAGAGTCAGCACCTGGAGAAAATCCCTCGACGAAGCGGCACCCGCGGAGCAGGTGCGGCGAGCAGCACAGCGGCAGAAACAAGCGGAGAGGTGAGCGCTAATCCCCAGTGCGCTTGGCAGCAAAGGAAAGCAAAGCAAAGCTAAACTCCTCGCCACCCGACTACTGGCCTTCCTACCACACCTTATACACCCAGATCAATCAGGCTTTATGCCGCATAGGAATACCGCCCTCAACTTACGAAGGGTACATAACGTACTTGCCAGAGCAGACACCCTGTCGGAACAGGCGGTAATATTGGCACTTGACGCTAAAATGGCATTCGATATGGTGGAGTGGCAGTACCTGTTCCAAGTCCTAGAACATATGGGTATCGGCCCGAAATTTGTGGCCTGGGTCCGCCTGCTGTACACTGAACCAGTAGCACAGGTGGTAGCAAATGGCCATATCTCTCGAACATTCCAGCTAGGGCAAGGAACCCGTCAAGGCTGCCCCCTGTCGCCATTGCTTTTTGCGATCGCGCTGGAACCGTTAGCGACCCAGATACGCTCCACCCCACTGCTGAAGGGAATTGCCTGGTCAGCGGGATGGGAAGACCGCCTGTCTCTGTACGCAGATGACATGCTGGTGTACCTGACGGATCCGGAACGGAGTATACCGGCGCTATTGACTCTATGCACCGAGCAGGGAAAGGTATCGGGGTATACTTTAAACTGGAATAAGTCAGAAATATATGTGCTGCAGGGCCAAACCCCCATATTGAGCGAAACCTGCCCTCTTAAAATGGCGGGATCCTCCTTCCGATACCTGGGTGTGCATGTCACGAAAAATCCAACAGAGTTCTTTCAAAAGAATTTAATACCGCCGTTTGAACGCCTGAAACAAGACGTTAAATTCTGGGCGGCGCTGCCTCTGACGATGTTGGGCAGGGCAGCACTCTACAAGATGATGTCCCTGCCCCGATTTTTGTATGTCCTAGAAAATACACCATACCCGGTCGAGGCGAGATACTTAGGGAGGGTGTCAGCATTGATAGCCGGCCTCATGTGGTACAGCCACCCTGCGAGGATAGCGCAGGCCAAACTGCACAGGGGATGGTATGATGGAGGGATTGCTTTACCGAATCTGCAACTTTACTACTGGGCCGCCCAATTGAAATCCATTAACCAGTGGCTACATGTACCTCAGGAAGACCCTGCTTATAGGGCAGACAGAGAACAATTAGGCACCAACAATATCCTGACTCCACTATATGACCGAAGTAAAGTGCGCACACTCGTGGGTCCCACAAAGCTTACTGCGTCACTATGGCATACGGCTCAAGCAAAATTGGGATGTAAAGGGAAAATCACAGGACTTACCCCGCTGTGGGACACTAAGGCCCTGGGTAACCTGAGGCGTAGTAAGGGATTCACGTTGTGGTTGTGGGACAATATAGGTCTGTCCACAGTGGGAGACCTGTGGGACAAAGATACAGTGATCCCCTTCGATCGTCTGCGGCAACAGTATGAGCTGGGACCCACGGAAATGTTTAGATATATACAAGTGCGCCACGCTCTACTGTCAGCCATTCCTAGTGGTACGAAAGTCCCGGAGGCGTCACCCATGGAAGACCGCCTACTCACGGACTTTATGCAGGAAAGGGCGACATCCCTCTCGTATCGCAAACTAATGAATAATTTACCAGACCCAACGATAAAACTAAAAGCTAAATGGGTGGAGGATGTAGGGGAGTTAGACGAATCTGAATGGAACGAGGCGCTGGCATCACCCAAAGAAGTGGGCATATGGGCGAAGTTCCGCCTCGTCCAACTTAAAATCTTACATAGGGTGTACTATACAAGAACGATGCTCCACACAATACAGAGGATACAGCACCCGTATTGTCTGCGCGGGTGCAGAGAACAGGGGACATTGTTCCACACTATATGGGAATGCCCTCGCATCCAGGAGTTCTGGAGGCAGGTCATGCGTACCATATCGCAAACACTAGGGGTGTCTCTAATTCCCGAACCACATCAAAAATGCTTGCTCATCGTATGGGAGCCCAATGACCTCACCAGACACGGACATCAATGGTCCGTGATAGGTATGATAATCGCCAAACGTGACATAGCACAGAAATGGGGAGCGGTAACTACCCCGACACTAACACTATGGTGCACAAACATGGACAGGGTCATGATAGTGGAAAGGACAGTCTACATCGTTAGAGCATGCCCGCGCAAATGGAACAAGATATGGACCCCATGGAACACATTCAGGGGGGACATATGTGAACCACTAGAGGAGGAAGACACACTGACATCAGACGAAGAAGATGAGGATGACTAGTGAGGGAGATGGGGGAGGGCAAAGTAAGGACCCAACACGAGCCTAGATATGGCAGAGGGGAGGGGGGGTAGCTGAGGGGCTTAATCGGTAGCACTGGCTATAGCGGGGATTTCCCTACCATAGAAGATGGAATAAACGGCGAACTACAGGGACTTGGACTGCGTAAATGAAACGGACACATGGTATTTAAGACCGGAATAGGGGAGTCATACCCGTTTTGGATGGAATACAGACCGTATGTGGTAACTTCATGTTCTTCTTGTTTATTGTTATAAAATATAAAATTAGACCTATATGATTCGCATTGCGATAATGAACCACCTGCAAGCGTGACAGTGTGATGCCAACGCACCTCCGGGTTGGCGGCCCATGGGCTGTGTACTGATTAACGTAAAACGCACGAGAGTACTGATGGCGGCCAGCCCCAGAGGTTGTAGGCCAGAAGCTGTGTAACGTGAGTAAACATGTAATAAAGGTCTTTAAAAAAAAAAAAGAGTGGTGGCGGCTGTCTATAGTGATGTCATAGGCAGTTGCATTATAGTTCATGTGGTCAACATGTTTCTTGCCCTAGTTGGCCTAAGAAGGATCAGGCGGCAATTCTTCAGGACCTCGTTTGGGAGTTAAAATCTACACTGAAAGACTGGTAATGGGGTGTAGTAAACTAGATATTACCAGTATAATAGCACCAGTGGCGTGTGGTGTCCGTGGGTGAAGTAGCCAAATCTAGAATAATAGAACAAAAAAACATAAAAACAGTCATTTATAGATTGCCGCGTAGACTCTCGGCTCCGCCGAGTCCCTCAGCCGGCCCTGATATCCTGAGACATATCCTGCCCCCGTGCCCAGGACGCAGTAGCTGAGACCAAGCGGTGCGCTTGGAGCCAATTCTGGGAGTCCGGGGCTGCGCGGTGATGACACTGAGCCAAGTTTAAATTCCGGCCTGCGGAGGGCGGAGACCGGGGATTGGAGTGCTTGCTGCACCCGCCCCGGAGTGCAACAACAGCGGCAGCCCGTCGTAGAGTTCGACGGTTGGATCAGCAAAGAGCGCGACTCATAGGAGCGGAGGCAGCCTTGAGTGCCTGCACGTGTGCAGTGGAGACCCTTGAGCCCCTCCCCCCCCCCCCGGCCGTGGAGCGAGAGCGGCTTGTGGTGTGGGGCAGTGGTTGTCATCGCTGGCCTGGCAGGGGCAATCCGCCCACCATCCTTGCAGCAAAGACCCCCCGCCATATTACAATGGCTGGGGGGTCCGCGGCGGACGTAAAGACCGTCCGCCGCTTTTTTGCCCGGTTGGCAAGTCAACAGGGCGGAAAAGGGTTCAATATGGTGGCGGTGTCTGTAAGACACCGCCAGCCATATTACAATGTGGCTGTGAACATGCTGCCACGGAAAGGCATGCGGGTCTGCTTGCGGGGGCCCGTTGCAGGCCTCCAGGGACTCCGGGGGGGTGGGGGGTGCACATAGTGGGTAGATATGGTACCGCCCTGCCTTTCAATGAACAACGTGAAACGCACAACCTGCCTTTGTGGCATTGTGGCGGGTGGTGCTCTTCACCGCCCGCCGCAATGTTGCAAATGCACCATGCGCCCACCAGTGTGCGGGCGCATCCTAATTGGGAGTGCGGCACCGCCGTACCCTCATCGGGCGGACCCGTTTCCCGAAAGAATGAGTCGGGTTTAGTCTCGTGTCTAAGGTAGACTGGGTCTTGTTCTGATGGTTTGTATTTGTTCTAAATGTCTATGTATTGCTGACTTTACCATTGCTAGTGCAAGGGATGTTTCTTTTGCCAGCTCTTTAAAACCATGCACCAAAGGCAGAAGAGTTCTTGGAGAGGCTCTGGGTAGCAAGTCTTCAAATAACGGAGACTGTTGTTTGCAGAGCTTGTATTTGTAAATGGCGTTTTGTGGCTCCTCTTATTGGTACACCTTGAAATGTTAGAATGTCATCAACCTAGGACATCCTCACCGGTGATGCAAGAGAAGATGTTGGTGTGTAAGAAGTAAAGGAGGTATAGGAATGTGCCCTTGATGGTGAAGGAGAAAAAGATGCTGATGACTCATTTTCACCCCTAAGGACCAGCCCGTAGAAGGAACTGACAATCTTTTTGCGGTCTAAACAGCCGAGGTGACACAAATGTGCTTCTAGGGACAAAGAACCTGTGGTGGAACAGATGGCAGAAGCATTATAGGAACCGAAGACATGGGAGACCTTGGAGGAAGTTGCAGTGGTTCAAGTTGCTCTTGAAATGGGTCTTTATCTGGAAAGATCATTTTTGGAAACAAATCCAAGTGTTCATTCTGCTCCTTTAATTGTTTGGTCACGGAACAGAATGGACATTTGGATTAATTTCTCTTCACCATATTTTTAGATACAAACCTGAAAATTAAACAGATTGGATTGGGACTTGTTTCCCTTTTAATGCCCTGTGAAACTTCTGTAGAGGAAAGTCATCCTTTTTGCCCTGATCACCCCCATTTGTTTTGACTGATGCTAGTAGTTACTGACTCTGAAGGGGGCCCTGGGCTCTGCTAACCAGGTGTGTTAACAACAAGGAGAGACAAAAAAGGGCTTTGAAGGTCCAGCATACGGGCCCTGATACTGGTAAAAGAGAGAGGAGTATGCAGTTCTTAAGGAGGCTAACAGTGACTTTGGAGCTGGTGCAAATAGCTGGCTACCAAGAGGGAGGATGGGGAATCCTTCCTTTCGGAATTAGGGCCCTCACACACCCAGCCCGCTGGGTGTCATGCTTCATCATTGGGCATGCTCCTCGTCGGGTCGGCGCTGCACCCTCAGTGGGGGCTCTTTGGCGGAGCTCTTTTATTCCTTGCCGTATGGTGAGTTGTGTGTAAGGGGCCCTAAAGTGTAGAAGTGTAGTGTTGTGGTTTCTAAAAGAGCAAGTGAGTTAAAACAGGGAAATGGGAGGATCAGGGCAACTAATTTAATAATCCTGTCTCCCACCCTGATTAAAAAGAGTGGTGGCGGCTGTCTATAGTGATGTCATAGGCAGTTGCATTATAGTTCATGTGGTCAACATGTTTCTTGCCCTAGTTGTCCTAAGAAGGATCAGGCGGCAATTCTTCAGGACCTAGTTTGGGAGTTAAAATCTACACTGAAAGACTGGTAATGGGGTGTAGTAAACTAGATATTACCAGTATAATAGCACCAGTGGCGTGTGGTGTCCGTGGGTGAAGTAGCCACATCTAGAATAAAAGAACAAAAAAACATAAAAACAGTCATTTACAGATTGCCGCGTAGACTCTCGGCTCCGCCGAGTCCCTCTGATATCCTGAGACATATCCTGCCCCCCGTGCCCAGGACGCAGTAGCTGAGACCATGCGGTGCGCTTGGGGTCAATTCTGGGAGTCCGGGGCTGCGCAGTGATGACACTGAGCCAAGTTTAAATTCCGGCCTGCGGAGGGCGGAGATCGGGGATTGGAGTGCTTGCTGCACTCGCCCCGGAGTGCAACAACAGCGGCAGCCCGTCGTAGAGGTCGACGGTTGGATCAGCCAAGAGCGCGGCTCACAGGAGCGGAGGCAGCCTTGAGTGCCTGCACGTGTGCAGTGGAGACCCTGTCGCAGGGTTTCTGTACTCACACAGAACTGTGCACAGAGGAGTGGAACCTCGGCAAATTAGGGTGTCCCAAAACTTACCTTAGCAACCAACTCACCCCTTACCGAGCTAGCTACAGTGTCTCATTGGACATATCAAACTCCCAATGTTTAGACAAACCAGAACATGAACTTACAGTACCTCAGGGTACGTGGAACTCATGAACACTCTTTTGTTATATTATCATTACAAACCCGAACATGGAGTAAAGAAGACACATGTGCATTTGAAATGTTTATTTACTAATGCCGTCTTCTCAGGCGCAGTATCTTAGATAATACAAGTATACTTATTATCAGTATCAAAATTATCAGCATAGTTACTAAGACATAAAAAGCGAATGGTGACAGCATGTTAACATGCTGTAATGAATAAGAGTCAACAACACTTATATCTCACCCTCCCTAACACATATATTATATTATTAGCTAAGAAGGTCTCTTTGGGTTGTTTTAGGGCGGGCCCATACCTTAGTGTCCTAGCATGAAGGAATCACATCAGCATACACCAGCTCTCTCTGCATGTGCACCGCATCAAGTGTGTTAACAATTCTCGTGCAAAGCAATATCAATCCCGCCTCAAGCCCAAGTTGGCAAAGGCTGCACTTGTGTTATGACTATGAAGGCGTGGAGATCAGACCTCATAACAATTCCATATCGTGTTGCTCCTGAAACTTCAGCACTCTCCGTGCAGACATGGTTTATTAAACAAAACTGATATCAGAGCAATAACATATTATTCTCACATACACCACGGCAAACCACTAGGTTGAAAGCTAAGTCAACAATTAAGGGTCGTGTGCAGAAGTTGCAAGAAAGGAAAAATGGCGCTTAAACCTAAAATGTACCTATGCTAACTTAACACGATATAAGGATATATAGGAGCTATATAACACCCCCCCATGATCCGAGAACGGACTAAATAAGATAACAGAAGTGCCAGCACATGAGAGCAGAATCCAACAATGAACGAGCATGAATAAAAATTCAATTATAAAAACTAATGCTAAAAAATAGCCCAAAAGCATAATGTGGCTCAAGCCAATAGGCAAGCAAAAATAAAATGTCTTGACCAAAAGTCAATAAAATCAAGGAAATGCTATTAATCAGCATGTCAATTCGAGGCAGTGTTTATGATAAGACTGTATATGAAAAGTAAGCTGCAACAGCCACCAGGAGGAAGTCACTGTCCTCATCCGAAAACAGTTCAGCCATCCAATTTAAAAGATGAAAGGAACATACGTGATCTCCCAGCACCGGATCCTCTATAACCATCAGAGGACAGCTCGGTGGGTTTTCAAGAAAACTTCGTTCCAAGAAATTATGCGCTGCCGACAATACATCCCAGGGACCCATTAGTCCATGTGCCACCGCCAAGGCCATAATCCTTTCGTCAGAACAAACCAACTCGTGAGCAATGATAGGACTCATCAGTTGATCAAAATCGACGTCAGAAGAAATCGGTCCGCAGAGACACAAATCAATGGCCCAAAGGAAATCACAGGTCAGGCAGCGAAATACAGGCTGGACACAGGTGAAATAGGAGAACCGAAAAGATAATCCAAACGCCGTGCTTAGAGTCGCCAACGGCAGTGTGCCATAATAATCAAGCATGCGGTTGCGAAACCGCGTCAGTAGCAGTTGAGCGTGGTCTTGCACAGGAAGGGCATCCATATTTAAAAAGGCAGAAAACCACCAAAGCGCCAGCCGCTAATGCAAGAAAAAACGGGAACCCTCCAAATAAGGATGAAAAAATAGAATGGAAGAAGGCAGGGATGACTCCAAAAATCTTCTCAAAGGAAGTCACGAGACCACTGCTAACAACTTTAAAAAAATGTGCTAGGGCCGTTGTGGAGGATGCGTTAAAGATAGAACGAACCATGGCTCCGAAATGCAAAGGCAAATCAGTATTTAAAAGAGCCTGAACCTCCGTACGGGTGTTAGCAATGTGAAGCACGAAAGTTTCACGGGCCGAGCTCAAGGCCACCTCTTTCTGGGACAAAAGAGCTCTTATTCTAGCCATGCCGCTGAATTCTGCTCCCAAGGTCGGTATCTGTGGCCAAATGGAAGACTCCCTATGTTCACGTGTGGGAGGATAAAGAACATTTCTGCAGCAAATAACTCGCTCACTTACTGTTACTATGAAAGCTATACCTTTAATTAACCCACAACAGTTTTCATTATTGAGCATCAAATAACTACCATTTTCTAACAATTTAAACGTGGGGATGATAGCCGGAACTGGCGTGCCCTGTAAAACGCAAGCCATATTCGGTCGGTCCTTGTTACATGAACCGTGTAACTGTATGTGTCTGCACATTAAAGAATGATCTGGCGTCTCAGTACACTCCTCCCCTGTTAGATAAACCTCCTGTTCATCCTTGAAACATCTGTATGTGTATGGGAGCGACCAGACCTCATGAAGAAAACCGCTACCTAAGGGTTCAAAACGACCTATTGGCACATATTTCATACAATTTGAAAACTTATATAAAGCAAAAGGCAGTGTTATCAAACCGTGGATAAGCCACGTAGCAGCAGTGGCTTCTGCCACAGAAAAAGGTAAAGATTCCAACCTTTCAATATGTAACATAGAAAAGGAAGCATCACGCATTGAAAGCAAGCGTTGTTTGTCAGTCAAATTAAACGGTGCAAATAAAGAGGAAACGTTCATGTATCCCCAGGGAACTTTACCCATTTTCAGAGTCTGAAGTGTCCATGCAAACTGCATGATTGACCGTAATTGATTTTGACCATGGTATAATACTGACACTTCATCATGCACAATATCAACAACAGACGACACAATATTATCCAATGTGTAAATTCTAGAGGAAAGCACGTTAATGCTATTGTCAACAACTGCAAGAACTTTCTCAAGATTCGCCTGATCAATAGCCCTAAGGCGTGTAGCAGCCTCAATCTGTGACAGTTTCCAAATTTCATTGTAAACCCCATATAACCACCTTTTCGACCTGCCACTAGCTGGGCCTTTAATGAAATCATTCAAATCCACGTCTGCATTCAGTTTGGAAAGGTGATACTTAACCGCAGGTAAAGTTGAATGTTTCAGCCAAGCTAGACACAACTTGCCCACAGAGTAAGAGGTGACAGTATGACTCAAGTCAAACCGGGGATCAGATCTAACAGTCTTAAAACCGTCAGTTATATTTAAAAATCTTTTTTGGCAAGAATCAGCACTACGGTGCCAAAGCAGCCAACCCTTAGGATTCATACTGGAAATATTAAAGGAGGATATAAGAAGCAGAGCCTGTATATCTTTAATGGACAATTGAGTAAAATTACTCCAATCCTCATATTCCTCCAACTCTGGGAAGGACGGGGTGTTTAACCTTTTAGATGTAGCCAATCCAAAGCATGTCGTCTGGGAAATGGTTTCATTTAAAAACAACATATGATTCGGGATGAGACATGCACGGTGCAAAGCCTCAGTGCCTCGTACCTGCCAGGCCCTTGAACCCCAAACCGATTTAAGGTCTATTGTTTCCTTCCATAACTCATAGCCCCCAGTAACTAATTGATCCAGGAAGGCCTTCGAATACAACAATTTTGTATCGGTAAGTCTAACCTTGGACAGTGGCTGTTTGTGAAATTTAAAATAAAAGGACTCGGGATTGGACTGATTAAAGTCAGTGAAATAAGTATACTTTTTAAGAAACGTTTCTGAACTCCCTTGTGTAGGTGCTGGGCAATGTTCCCACTGAGTAAAATTAACAGCATCCCTTCGGGAAGATGTCTTGTGTAAGAAGTGATTGCCATAATGTTGGTAACAGAACAATTCACCATAATTAGCAGATTCTAAATATAAATCCTCAGCATCAAAAGCAGCATAGTATTTCAAATCAGAAAACAAACTTTCCACAGCATTAACATCCCAATCATCAGAACGAATGTTTTGTTTCACCACATCCCCCATATTCACTCTAAGTACATTAGGAACATTAACGACTTCCGTTGGGCCATGAATTTGAAACCGAACTGCATCCCACGCGATTCCATCCAGAACAGGCCATGCTGTGATGTTAACCAAAGTCAAGTCTCTTTTAAATCTGTGTGTAGAATGCGAAGAGGAAAGTGGGGCCAAAGTTCCATTCAAATGAGTAATGCATGTTCTTTCCTCGACATAATGTCCATTGATGATTCGAAAAAAATAAAACACAAAACCAACTGACATAAAAATGTAAATCGAAACAAGGACTAACCAAATGTAAGTCCAAGGTGGTATTAAAAAATGTTTTTTAAACAGGCTTGCATAAACTGCAACTCGAGAAGGTTCCTTTGAGGTAAGAGAAACAGAGTCAAAAGAAAATCTGGATTCTGTGGCTAAACGTGTTTGTAGGTCAGGTATGGACAAATCAGCGGGATAGGCATAGTCTGTCTCATCAATGTTAGTTCCCGGTAAATTATGTAATAAAGGACTGGAAACAGCAGGTAATTCGATGGCCACTTCAGGTTCAATATTAGAAGCAGTGGGCATAATGGAATTTCTCACAATGGAAGGACAGGAAACAGCTGGCGTCATGCTAAGAAGAATCGGCCACTCTGTGTATCTTGACATTGTCAATAAAAATAAACCTGTTTTCTTTACGACCTGGAAGTGGTGGTAATATGACTGTTCTTGTGCCCTTCACTCCAAGCACTGGGACTGGAGCTCGATAGGAGGGACCAAACTCTTTCTTGTTGTCGATCTTCTCTCGAACCAGTTCTCCAACCTGGGGTAGCCAGCCAACTACCGGGATCTGCAACGCATCATCCGATGTGGAGGGCAAATGTTCCTTTGCAAGACTGTCTCTGGTCTTTTGTAGATTCTGTAAAACATTGCAATGTTCATCTGCGTCAAAGGAAGTGGCGCGAACCACTGAGTCTAGACCGTCAAGGTCAGGGACGTACATTTTGATGCCAAAGAGCATTTCGTATGGGGTCCGCCCACCCAGAGACCTTCTAGGGAGATTATTAAGAGCACGCTGCACGCCATAGAGATGAGCCAGCCAGTTTCTGCCAGTGCCTATAACTCGGGCTGTCAAAGATTGCTTTAAATCCCGGTTCATTCGTTCTACTACACTATTACCCTCAGGTCTGTAGGGTGACGAAAACTTGACTTGGACCCCCATTGAAGTCATGGCATCCTTATACGCCTTAGAGGCGAAAGCCGGACCCTGATCCGAATGGAAGGTACCACAGGCAAAAATCCCTATAAAGATACGCAAATCTCTAATGACAGTCCGTGAATCAGCGCTGCGATGTGGCCATACCCACACAAAGCGTGTGCATGAGTCAACTGCTACTAAGATGTACTTATACGCAGTATCAGATGAAAAAGGACCGCAGTGATCTAAATAAACACAGCCTAGTGGTTTATTAGAAATGTACAACTGAGTCTGTGGCGGACGCGTAGCAGTTGAAGGTTTAATCTGCTGGCATATGTCACAAAGAAGGACATAATCACGCGTCTGTTTGTACAGTCCCCGCCACCAGAAACGTTGTTGTAGTTGCGTTACAGTGGCTGAGACGCCCGCATGCGCAGACGCCACACCTTAATGAGCCGCTGTAATCAAGTCTGCTCTGCGATCCGAGTTGGGAATCAGCCGTTCCCCAACATCAGGAATTGTCACAAAAGGAACCTTTTCGGGACTTAAGTGGTATTTATACTTCGAAGGGAATCCCGCAGGATGTTTACTTCCCTTCTCAGAGGCAGCAATCGCTGCCAAGATGTCGCTATCAATCTTGGTTTTAGACCTAGTAACCGCTGCAACTAAGTATGTAGATACTGCTGATTTCGCTGCTTCATCAGCAAGCGAGTTGCCAACAGCGTGAACTCCTACGCGCTGATGACCGAGAGTATGAATAACAAAAACGAGTGGCAACTTAGCCTTAAGCTCTGCCACTCGAACCCAGATCATTTTATGTTTTATTGTGCTACCCTTCGAATCATGAAAATCATTTTGAATCCAAAAGAACAAGTTTTCATTGTAAGACTGGACACAGTAGTAAGAATCACTTACAATCAGAGTAGTAACACTTGGATCCGCGTACTCTAACGCTAGTAATAGAGCACGAAGCTCTGCCAATTGTGCGGTGCAATCGCCCAGGGGCATCGTGTGCACTTCCCTGGAAATGAACTCATCATTCAACATAGCACCGACCACAATGGCGCATGCGGAAACGTAGGCATGTTTAGAGCCATGCGCAACCTGCGCCGACCCATCAGTGTAAATGATGCAATGGAAGTCCTCCAAAGGTCGCATAGCCAGAGGAGCAGGATGAACGAATTCATACTGCAAGTACTCTTGCGACCGTAAGGAGGCGTCAAAAATAAACATGACATCCGTGGATGACAATGACGCAGCCCACTGAATCCACCGAGGGTGCAAAGCTTTTGAATTTGGTACACTGGCTTTCGTGACTGCCTCCAAATGAGGACAGGGTGTTACCACTAGCATGCGTTTCCCCTGAGACAGTGCTCGTTCCTTAAGAATTGCCATCTGTACAGCAGTTAAAACCTTTTCCACTGTGGGAAACCGCAACTCAGCCGAAGTGTACAAGTGTGACTTGTAAGCAATAGGTACTGTGTCACCTTCATTAAAAGTGAGGTATGTGAAACCCACCGTCCCAGGAATTATTCTTATTACCAGGTTGGTGTGGTTATCACGAGTCAGTAAATATTTAGAAGCGAGCAGATCAGCCTGCAAGGATAGCAAAATGGCTGAATGCTCAGGCAGCCAGCATGATTTTGAGAAAGTTGGTTGTATCAAAGCATACAAAGGCTTGATACGCTGGGCATATTCCGGAATGTAAGTTCTGCCGAAATTCAAAAAACCCAGCAAAGACTGTAATTTTTTCAGTGTTGTAGGAGCGCGCAATTGTGCGCATTTCTCCAAGAAGTGAGGAGCCAAACCTCTACCTTCATTGTTCAGCTCATAGCCGAGGAACAACACCGTGTGTTCTGCAATGTGCGATTTTGCAAAATTAAATTTGTAACCCATATCAGCAAAGGTACAAATTATGGAATTCACTCGACACAGATGCATCCAAATCTCGTCGTCTGTGAGATAAATGTCATCCACATAAGAACATGCATCGGGATCGATACCCTCCAATAGAGTGACTATTCTGGAGGTGAACACTCCAGGACTATTTTTGTAGCCCATAGGGAGTCGCCGGAAGCATTTTTGCACACCAGCGGACGTAAAACTTGTCCATTGGGAGCTAAAGCCATCCAGTCTGTGGGCATAAAAACCATTGGAAATGTCAAGCGTTGTCTTGAAACGCTTACGCACTAGACTATCCACTAACGCAGAGCCGTGAGTATTCTGTACTGCACAGTTACGGCAATGCGAGTTCAAATGCCGGTAATCCAATACCAAACGATATGATCCGTCAGGTTTGGTCACAGTAAAAAGGGGATTATTCATCGGTGACACACACGTTTCAATAACTCCCTGATATTCCAATTGTTCAAGGATTCCTGCGACGGCAGCTTTAGCTTCACGCCGTATGGGATATTGAGGCTGAGGCTGCGGCTCAGACCGCAAAGGAATTTCGTGGCACAGGGACAATTTGTCCCAACCACATTGGTTGCGGTAGAGAGCCGGTGCAAGAGCCCGAGCCCACTCTTCTGCAAAATGCTGCGCATGCTCAGTCGAGACAGTGTGCGCGAAACTGGGAAGGATTACCTCCTCCCCTCGCGGCGCTGCGAGCACAAAAGGTGGGGGCCAGTCAGCCTCAGAAAGCAAAATGTCGTACGTAGACGAAAGGTTCTCCCAAAATACCCCTCTGACAGTACGCTGTATGTCACCTTCAATTAACAGGACAATTTCAAAAAGTCTTTCAGGTGGAGCTAATCTCGTATCGGCTGTTTCTATGACAACAAACACTTCAGTCGCTGTCACCTTCAGTAGTGGACGGAGCGCCTCTCTGACTATGGTAATCTCCGCCGCGCTGTCCAGCAAGGTCAGAGCCCACGTCAGATTCCGAAGCCGCGTTCTCACTATCTGTGGCATATCTATGCGCTGTTAAGGCTGCGACTTTCTTTTTCGCAAACTGCGGACGCTTAGGCGTAGAATCCTCCTGCTTCACTGCGCCGTCCGTCTGGCGGGACTGACCACGTCCTTGTTGGCCACCACGTCCACGTCCACCCCCTCCTCCAGTGGTCTTCGGGACCGATGTTTCCTGAAAGGAACGAGGAGAGCGTTGATCAGAACCCTGAAATCGATCAGGTGATTTAATCATCGCGCGATCGCGCAAATCATAAACTTTTTCTGTTGGCGCAGGTGCTTGTACTGCAGGAAAAGAATCCTGAGTCTGTGTATTCTGCTTCCCCTGTGTCTGTTTCTTAGGCCAATTTTGTTTTTTGGACTTGGGCTGGACATCTGTCACTGCAGATTGTCCCTGAGGTTGTTTTTTCTCCTTTACTGGGAAATATTTCAGACCTCTACTTGTGCGGCCAATTGTCTTATAAGCGGCCACCACAATCTTTGCTAACTGGCGGGGTTTGTCGGCATCGGGCAGAGCAGCCAAAGCATTCGACACCTGAAAGTTAACCGCATCTCCTTTAACATTGGAGAGAATGAGATCACATACAATCTCAAAAGAACCACACAGGCGCATACCCAATTCAACCGCTGCCTCTGGACCGTGATCATTCTGAACACGTCTAATGATGTCAGGCAGGGCAGTCATAGACGGGGTGCCAAAGCATCTTGTATAAACTGCCGCAAATGTTTTTCCCCAGCTTTCACAGTCAACA
Source organism: Lissotriton helveticus (assembly GCF_964261635.1). Lineage (NCBI taxonomy): Eukaryota > Metazoa > Chordata > Amphibia > Caudata > Salamandridae > Lissotriton > Lissotriton helveticus. The sequence goes on from NC_136065.1 coordinate 341,077,593, forward strand.
AGTTCAGGAGTTAAATCCTTCGGTAGAGTAATCGTTAACATTCTATGTTTATCAGCAGGAGTAGAATTCGGAAAAACCGCCTCCAGTTGATCAAACTTCTCAGCTAGCCAGAATGGGAAGTCATCGTTGTCAACCGGACGAGCACCAAAAACCGAATTAACCATCACTGGATTGAGACGCATTCCGCCTCGATCCACGGGAACGGCCGCACCCCCCTGGGGACCACCAGGCAGGTGGCGACCGATGTATTGCACTAATGCACGAATCACGGAAATGGAAACAACATGCAGCCTACGAATTTCCTGCAGGGTACAAGCGCCGTGATTCGGGTGCGGGGTAAAGCCACCCAACGCAGGCCAATTTGTACCTGGAATTGAGAGTGGACCTAACCTCGCAGCGGACAAAGAGTGGGGGAGGGCGCCATCAAACCAAACTCGATGCTGCCAATGATCAATAGGTATTTCCAATGCCCTGTACGGTGTATACTCAGCCGGGACAGCCGAGGCGGTGTAGGAGTGGAACAAACCAGAATTGGCGTCCACAGCCGGAAACGTAACCCAAGAGTAAAACAACTCATAAGGGAACGCCGGATCTGCACACACCACGAAAATCACAGCCATCCCATCTACCGGTACTTGGTACGTCTGAAGATGGTTGCGCACCGCCACGCGACTATGCTGCGCAATGGCCACTGCCGCCATGACAACACTGGAAACTAGAAAACACAAAGAATACTTTGTAGCACAACTGGGTAGTAATTCAAAGAAACCGTTTAAGAAAGAATCAAGCTTGAATAACACCTATTTCAAAAAATAGGTAGGTTTCACCGACACCCCGCTTTCCGGAAACGGAGGTGAAGGGGTTAAGGTATGAACGATAAACTACTCGAGTGTCATGATATAAGACCACCGAAACCGTTGGGCGCCATGTCGCAGGGTTTCTGTACTCACACAGAACTGTGCACAGAGGAGTGGAACCTCGGCAAATTAGGGTGTCCCAAAACTTACCTTAGCAACCAACTCACCCCTTACCGAGCTAGCTACAGTGTCTCATTGGACATATCAAACTCCCAATGTTTAGACAAACCAGAACATGAACTTACAGTACCTCAGGGTACGTGGAACTCATGAACACTCTTTTGTTATATTATCATTACAAACCCGAACATGGAGTAAAGAAGACACATGTGCATTTGAAATGTTTATTTACTAATGCCGTCTTCTCAGGCGCAGTATCTTAGATAATACAAGTATACTTATTATCAGTATCAAAATTATCAGCATAGTTACTAAGACATAAAAAGCGAATGGTGACAGCATGTTAACATGCTGTAATGAATAAGAGTCAACAACACTTATATCTCACCCTCCCTAACACATATATTATATTATTAGCTAAGAAGGTCTCTTTGGGTTGTTTTAGGGCGGGCCCATACCTTAGTGTCCTAGCATGAAGGAATCACATCAGCATACACCAGCTCTCTCTGCATGTGCACCGCATCAAGTGTGTTAACAATTCTCGTGCAAAGCAATATCAATCCCGCCTCAAGCCCAAGTTGGCAAAGGCTGCACTTGTGTTATGACTATGAAGGCGTGGAGATCAGACCTCATAACAATTCCATATCGTGTTGCTCCTGAAACTTCAGCACTCTCCGTGCAGACATGGTTTATTAAACAAAACTGATATCAGAGCAATAACATATTATTCTCACATACACCACGGCAAACCACTAGGTTGAAAGCTAAGTCGGTTCTCTCTGAGAAGACATTTGTGCTGCTGGACATTTGGTACTGCTCTGGGGGCTTAGCAGTGAGGGGTGGTCGCTGCGCTTGCCCACGAGCGTGAACTCCCTGGCGTTAAATAGTGCGAGAAATCGGCCCGCCTGGTGAGAAGAGATTACGCAGGCATTGTCTGGTGCGGGACCCGGGTGTATGAGGCTGGTGGGGTGTAGAATTGCCGGACTGACTGAGCTATAGAGGAAGTGTCGAGGGGAGACCACCCCCCGCCCCCTTCCCCCATGACGGGGGTTCTGCATTGGATATGGTCTAAAGGAAATGAGGCCTGCAATCTGCGGAGTGGAAGAGTCGGGTGTGAACTGCCGGAGAGGGACACTGTACTTGGGGACCGCTGGGTATGTGCGATAACTGCCAGGCAGGACGGAGAGAAACATTCCTCCAGGGAACAGAGGGCCCCGAAGCCAGTGCAATCCAACAAGTTGGACCGGTATACCCAGCCTAAAGGCTCCCCATCCGTAATGGGTTCACCTATCGCGGGGCGGGTGCGCTGCCGGACCGAGGGAGTGAAATTACGCTACATGATGTTATGGGAGCCATAGATGGGGTTAAATCCTCACTGGGACAACAAATGGTGACACTTGATGCTAAATTGGACACTGTGTCAATTGAAGTGAACCTCATACGTGCTGACCTAACGAAAGTCAATGAAAAGGTCAAGTCGCTAGATGTTAAAACCACCAGTCTGGTGGAGGATGTGTCCCAGCTCCAGCAGGATGTGCGTATGCTTAAATCTTCTCAGGAATTGACGGAACGCAAGCTGGATGAGTATGAAAGTAGGGCCCGGCGAAACAACATCCGCATTTTGGGGGTGCAGCAGAGGTCGAAGGAGCCTTCCCCCGATTTATTTGTGGAGACCATTATCCTTAAACATCTTCAACCTAAGGGCCTCAGTAATTTTTTCACTGTTGAGCGTGCGCACAGGGTGCCCGGGGGGAGGCCGCGGCCTGGGGCCCCACCCCTTCCTATGATTGCCAGAATTCTCAACTTTAGAGACAGAGATCTTATCCTACTGACGGCAAGAATCGGAGGCCCCATCTAGTTTGAGAACTCTACTCTTTCCTTTTTCCTGGACTTCACGCAGACAATGCAGAAACAGCGTCGCAATTTTTTAGCAGTTAAAAAGAAACTAAGGGATAGAGGGTTGAAATATGCCATGATGTTTCCTGCACGGTTGAGGGTGGAGGTACGTGGGACGGTTTGTTTTTTTGACAATCCAGATATCGTGACTGATTGGTTGGACTCCCTCCCTCTGGATGGCACCGACTCGCCGGTTCGAACGGAGGGGGAGGCGGAGAGGGAACAGGAATGAGAAGGCCTCTGATCCTTTCGCTGTAATTTACGTATAGTAATGTATGGGGGTCCGAGTAGATTCTGTAAAACCTGCCGTCATGTTGCTGCTCTTTGATGCACCTATGGGCACGGGGGATGTTGTTGTTGTATTAGGGGTTCGGGGCGAGGGTGGCGAACCGAGATCCTCTTCCAGTTCTTTCTTTCTTTGAAGTGTTAGAGGTGACAGGCACTCTGCAGTTTTCAGCGGGCAGTTTTGAGCCCAATGGTCTGTTTGTGGAGTCTCGTGAGGTAGGTGCTCTCCCAAGAGATCAGAGGGTCGCATCGATAGTAGTGATACACAAGGAGCGTAAGGTCAAGACCAGCTGTGCCTCATATAGACCCATTTCACTGCTTAATGCAGAGCCCAAGAATTTGGCCAAAGTATTGGCGAATAGATTGATTAAGGTTATTACTGAGCTGGTGCATGCCGACCAGTCAGGATATATGCCCCACAGAAATACGGCCTTGAATTTGCATAGGTTACATGGAGTTTTGGCTAGGGCCCAAGCACTGCGAGAGCCGGCTATAATTGGGTCATTCGACGCAACAATGGCATTTGACACGATTGAACGACCTTATTTGGGGGCGGTATTGGCTAAGTTTGGGTTTGGCCCTGGATTCATCGGCTGGATTCGCCTGTTGTATTCGGAGCCCCTCGCACAAGTGGTAGTGAATAACAAGGTATCATCTGCCTTTCTGTGGTGGTCTCCGGAGTGGGAGGACCGTATCTCCCTATATGCTGATATTTTACTTTATTTGGCCTTCCCTCGTAAATCCTTGATTGTGGTCTTTGACGTTCTTGCCTCCTTTGGGAGGAACTCTGGCCTATCGATCAACTAGAGTAAGTCCGTCTTGTTTGTTTTGCGGGGTGACCCTCCGGTCCCTCCCAGGAACTGCCCTATACAAATCAGCTTGGAAGGGTTTAAATACCTGGGGATCTTTGTGTCTCTAGGCCCCTCAATTAGGTATTCTCGGAATCTCCCGCCCCCTCTTGATAGGCTCAGGAGGGATATATCCAACTGGAAGAAGCTTCCTCTTTCTTTATTGGGTAGAGCGGCATTGTTCAAGATGATGGCTCTTCCACGCTTTATTTATGCTTTGCAAAATTTCTTGGATGTGGTACCCTCTAGTTACTTCTGTAAAGTTGAGAGTTTGCAACATAGTTTGCTGTGGGAGGGAAGACCTCGCATTGCCTTCCACAAATTGACTCTTTCATGGTACGATGGAGGTATCGCCCCCCCGATATTAAAAGATATTATTGGGCGGCCCACCTGGCGGCAATTAACCACGGCACCTACGGCCGGGTTGATGACCCAGGATACGCCATGGATAAACTGCTTCTCCCAGGAAACAATTGCAATAGGGCCTTATACTCCCGTCCCAGCGGAGTGCCATTGACAGGTCCCACTAAGCACTCTGTGAATGACTGGCATGCGGCTACGGCCTCCTTGGGATGGAGAAATAGATTGACAGTGGCCACTCCGCTCTGGGACTCTGAAATGCTTGGTAAGCTGTGGAAGACAAAGGGCTTCGATAAGTGGGACCTCGTAGGCATTTCTGTGGTTAAGGATATTTGGGGGAAGGGGAAGATTAAATCATTCCAGAAAGTGCAGACTGAGTATAAACTTGCCCCATCGGAGTACTTTCGGTATGGGCAGGTACGGCATGCCCTTCTGTCATGGCTGCCTGGAGAGGCAGAACCTTCAGAGGCTTCCCCTCTGGAGGATAGGATATTAGACGGCCACCTTCCGGATAAAACAATCTCTCTAATATATAAAAAAGTTATTTAATCACAAAACTGACTCCCTAGAGGCGCTTAGAGATAAGTGGTTGCAAGACGGAATAGAGCTAGACGAGGAAGACTGGCAGACAGCGGTGTCTTCCCCTAGGGAGGTCGCGATCCCATCTCGCCTGAGGCTTGTACAACTTAAGATTGTACATAGGATTTACCTTACAGGACCAAGGCTAGTACATATGGGACTTTCAGGCTCAGGGCTTTGTAAAAGGGGATGTGGGCTGGTTGGTACATTTATGCATATTATTTGGGAATGTGAGCAGATCACCACATACTGGCGCAATATACATAACACTATATGCAGAGTACTTGGAGTTTCCCTCTTGCCGGAGGCACGAAGGTGTTTGCTTAATATATGGGAGCCTACTGACCTAAACAACTCGCATACGCAGTGGGTCACACCGGGGTATATGATTGCCTAAAGGAATATAGCTCAGCTGTGGGGGGCAGAACAGTCCCCCTCATTGGTAGAGTAGGAAAACGACTTGGACTGGTGTATGTTCAGGGAGAAAACTACATATTTAGCGAGGGGACGCCCTCGGAAATGGTCATTGATTGGGGGGGTCATGGAACAATTTCAGGGTAGACATCTGTAAGCGCTATCCCGGATGAAACCCCCTCCCCGTGAAGTTCTGACATGTTTTTGGATATTGTCTTTACTTTGGCCCCGTGGAGTGTACTCAGCTACCGTGCCTTATCCTCTGTAATGTAACTTATTGCTGATGTTTGTTTCAATACAAAGAAATATAAAAAAAAAAAAAAACAGTAATTTACAAGATGACTATCCTGCGAGGATTGCGTATTTACCAAAGCATGTCAGCGGCACCTATTACCGTTTCCATTGCATATATTGTGAGCATCATATGAGGTTTAGAGCAATAATTATACAATAGTGAAATGTATGTATAACGCATGTGGTACACTAGAAATCATTTAAAAAGCACTTGAGCAGCAATGCACTACATGTGGTACACTAGAAATCATTTAAAAAGCACTTGGGCAGGGGGGGCGTGGCCAAGCAAGCCACGATGGCGGACGTGCTCTGCTGATGCTCCGCAGCCAGGCAGACCAGAAGACAGCACCACCTCGTCAGTTCTGGCGAAAAATTGCCCCAGCTGACGACGGAACCGAGGCTACATGTGGGGGTGCTCTGGCGGACCCGCAAACCGCAGTACCCACTGAGACCGTCGCAAAAGTTTTGCCCCGGGCCCAGCGACAAAATGGCGGTCGCCCGTGGCTAGCCCTGACTCTACTGCAGCGGCGAACTGCACACCACAATCTCCCGCACATGGAGAGCCTGGCCACCACCCCGGACCCGGGCAGGGCGAGGCGACGGCCCTACGTCCACCGCCACCAACCAACATCGACCCACCACGAGGCCGAAGGCGGTAGGCGGCCTCAGGGGCAAACCTCGCCGACTACAGTGGACAGATTCTGGGAGTCGAGACAAGGAGGCACCCCTCCACGGATCTTCACCAGGGGCCCTCCTCCCACCAAAAACTGCCTGACTGTAAGATGGCGCCCGCGAGCTAAGACACTCGCGACCACCAACCGAACCTCCCCAGGGGTCTCTACACAACGTCACAGAAGGTGAGCAACGAGCGATCCTGCCCTCCTCAGCTGACCCTGACCCCGCAATCCCCTATCACGCGCCGCAACGAACAGGGGACCGGACCACCATTGCCTGACTCTAACATGGCGGCCATCATAGTGGCCTAGACACAGCAAGCAGGCCACCACCAAGCCACCACTGCGCCCATGGACTTAGCGGGTGGACGCTCGGGCCGCCCCAACCTTAGCAATAACTACTGGGACACCGGCGGCGGGCTTGGGTACCTGTACTCGTCGCTGATGCCCTGGGGGTGCTGGGTCTAGCGCTACAATCACCGTTGGCCCCCAGACGGAATCAGTAGGGAGCGACTGACACAAAAGGATTCCCACCACGTTTGTGGCTGGCGGTGCAACGGAGCAGGCCCCACTGGGGCGGAGGTGACCTACGGGCACACTACGCCCCCTACATCAAGCGGTCCACAAGTGGGGCGAACAGACCACATGGGGACACTGAACCAATCACACCCCCACCGCTGACAACGCAGAGTGTGAAGGATTTCCCCCCAAACGCCGAAATGGGGAAGCCCAGGGCCGCACAACAGACATCAGTCCCAGAAACTGCGCCGGAGAATCAGCCCCGCACTAACACACTAACCAAGACATCCACGATCCAACAAGAGCCGACCATCTCGGACAAACTAGACCAGGTCTTGGCGGCCATAGAACTTCCAAGAGCCTCCATGGAGGAACGACTTGGCACCCTTACCACGGATATCAACCTTATTCGAGATGACCATAGGAAACTGGCCGACAAGGTGAAGGAAGGAGAGGAGTCCCTCGCCGACCTACAGCCCTCCGTAAGCGCACAGCAGAAAACAATACGATTCGTCTTGGGTCACCTTACCACCGTGAAAGAGCGCATGGACGATTTAGAAGGACGCTCCCGTCCCTGTAATATTCGCGTGCTGGGTCTCCCGGAGGGAGTTGAGGGGACGCACCCAATCGCATATGTGGAAGCCTGGGTCAAGTCCTTCACCCCAACCACAGACCGAACGGCTTTCTTCTCCATAGAGCGAGCCCACCGGGTACCAGCCAGCAAACCACCTCCCTGAACCACACCTTGGGCGATACTTGCAAAATTTCTGCACTTTCAGGACCGCGATGCAGTATTGTGGGCCGCCAGATGCACAGGCCCCCTACAAGTAAAAAACAAACACATCATGATCTTCCCTGACTACGCAAGGGCAGTGCAGAAACAAAGATCGTCCTTCCTGGAGGTGAATCGCCGACTACGGGCAAATAACATACAATATTCCTTGCTATATCCAGCTCGTCTGACGGTCATCTATACCGGCACCACCCACTTCTTCTCAAACGCCGGGGACGCGTGTGAATGGGCAGAGCATCACTGCACACAGTATCCCACAGAAGATGCCTCGGGTGGGCGAACTCAAAGAGCACCACGCAACAGGAGGCGCACCTCGCAAATGACGCAAACGCAAGTGCGGAAGGGATGGATAGAAACCACGGAGCGACACATTGTCGACTCTCCTGACTTGGAGCAAATTATGCAGGAACGATGCAACGCCCTTCAGGCTGTGACTGCTCTGGGGACTCCCCCACTCGAGGAGGACATCGAGGGGGCCCCTCACCTCTTCTCTTCAGGAGGAGAAGATGACAGCAATGAGGGCCATTCCACATCCGATTCCATCACCTTTCACCGGGTTACTCCACTAACTGCTGGTGACCTGCACTAATAGAAACGAAAGGTAAAGACCAGAAGTATCCGGCGCAATTGGGCGAACGTGAGCTGGCGCTCCCAAACAAAACTCGCCCGCATCCTACGTCACGATACAAGTGACGCACTACAATCCAGACGACGAACATTGATCCTTCAAATGCCCCGGCGGGACCCCGCCTCGCAGACACGAGCTGCCACCCCCACGTATTGACTGTTCACTCTCTGGTTCCATGAGAGTTGGTTGGACGTATCGGCCCCGCCGATATGCCCCAGGTATTAGGACAGTTACATGTCCCGGTTGCATGTTTTATTGACCCGGTTTCCCTTAACCCTTAACCCCGCGGGGGGGCACATGCACCAGGGCAACCAGCACATCTGGGTGGGTGGCATTATCGGCCATACGTGAGGACCGTAGTGCTAGGACACCGCTAGCACCCATGACTTCATTACTCATCGTCACACTACAGGGCACAGGTAGTGATCATTAGGCATCCCCATGCAGAGTGCAGACGTTAGTATTCTAACGCTAAACACACGGGGTCTCCATACACCACGCAAGAGATACGCAACATACACATACTTTAAAATCCAACAAGTGCAGATTGCGTTCCTGCAGGAGACACACCTTACAGCGCCAGAAATTAATAAACTGAGGTCCGGATGGTGCGGAACCATTTGTGCCACGTCATACTCAACGTACACACAAGGTGCGCTAATCTGGATCCGCCCTGTGACCCCATTTCACGAACTCCGAAGAGTAGTGGACAGAGAGAGTAGATATGCCCTGTTAAAGGACTATTAGATGGACAGCCCATTCTGTTGGGTAGCATATATGCATTGAATATTGAACAAGACAGGTTCTGGGAATCCCTTACAGGCATTCTGGCCTAATTTGCATCTCTCCCATGGATCTTAGGGGGCGACTACAATTGCGCGCTCAATGTTGCACTAGACAGGTCACACCCACCACCGCCAGACTCTCCTGCCCTTAAACAGACAAAACGTTTCCACCATTGGGTCAGTCATTGGGCATTAGTAGAAGCGTGGAGAGCGCACCACCCTTTAGCGAGACTCTACTCGTTCCACACCATCCCCCACGACATACGGAGCTGATTATAGAGGTTTCTATGCACCCCGTCACTGATTCCCAAAGTCCAACACGCGGATTACTTAGGCCACGTAATCTCCGATGCACAAATATTACGCATACAATGGAGGCCCCCTCATCCCCCGTGCCCAGGTGGCGCCTCCCAAGAGGCTGTCTGACGGACCAAGTGTTCAAAAACAACCATGAACAAAGCATACAAGACTATTTTACTCACAATCCAGGGACCGCCACGTCCAGACTAGCTCCTAGCTTCGTTAGCAAAACAGGACACAGACACACAACCCATCACTGAAATAATAAGTCCCTCGGGTAACCTGTTGCGCTCCCAAATGGACATTCTAAGTGCTTTCCAGCAATACTATACCATGATTTACTGCACCCCGACAATTCTTAGACAGGAGGTGATAAGCCACTTTCTAGACCCATTGCCTATCCCACACATCACGGAAGCAGAACAAACCGCACTAGACACCAAAATATCAGCAGCAGACATCTCCTGCGCGATCCGTGCGCTGGACAGGAACAAGTCACCGGGACTGGACGGTCTACCTCTTGAATATTACAGCACCTTCTCTACCCTATTGGTCCCTCGTCTAGCGGAAACGTTGCCGGATGCCCTCGAGAGGGAGGAGCTGCCGAGCTCCCTTCGCAAATAGGTCATAGTGATGTTTCTCAAACCACACCGCGACCCGCAACAATTGTCCTCCTACCGCCCCATCACACTCCTATCGGCCGACTGTAAAATATTGGCGGAAATTCTGGCAGATAGGTATGAACAAATTCTACGACCCCTAGTCCATCCGGATCAGTGCGGGTTTGTCCCCGGCAGGAATACATCCCAAAACATAAGGCGAATGTTCCATGTTCAGGATCAGGTGGGAGACATGCACCCTCACGCGGCCTGTATAATCCTCGATCTCGAAAAGGCCTTTGATACTCTTACGTGGCCTTACCTCTTTGCCGTCCTGCGACAGGCAGGAATAGGTCCAACCCTCCTAAAATACATGCGGCTCCTCTACACCAACCTCGCATCTAGTGTCAGGCTAGGCAGATACATCTCGTCCCCATTTCAGGTGGAGAGGGGTACGAGGCAGGGATGCCCCCTGTCACCCCTGATTTTCGCCCTGGCAGTGGAGCCTCTAGCGATACAATTACCTCGGTAGGGGATCACATGGGGCATTCCCATAGCGGACACGGTCCACTGCGCTTCCCTGTACGCGGACGACCTCCTCCTGTACATCCAAGATATTACCACAGACCTCACACCCATATGGACAACCTTGACGGAGTTCGTGGGGGCGTCTGGACTCAGGGTAAACTGGGACAAATCCACAATCTACCCATTACACCCGTCCCTTGAGCCACGGGAGGAGCGAGTGGGTGCACAGAGTCTGCCTTGGAGCATGGGAGCTCCCCGTTATCTCGTTGTCTGCCTGTACCACTCCCCCACTGCCATTTATGAGGGCAATTATCGTACAGTGTTAGCTGGCATCAGATCGTCGGTGGGATTCTGGAGAAACCTCCCATTGGCCACGATAGGCCGGGTAGACACAGCCAAGATGATCATGGTTCCCCGGCTATTATACCACTTCACAAATTTACCAGTTATTCCACCCAGGTCTTTCTTTCGGGAACTAGATGCGCTCCTCCGCTCACTTATCTGGGGGGCTAGCCGACACCGGATAGCTCTCACTAAACTGCAATTGCCCACCACGCAAGGGGGTCTGGGCGCCACTGCTTTCGAGTCGTATTTCCTGGCGGCCCAACTCCAGTGGCTGTAGTACTGGACGGCGGGTAGGCATACCGGTGAAACATGCACGGTGCAGGGACCGGTCCCCATCCCAGAACTTTGTCGTCTGTTGCTTTGGGTACCAAACCACGGCGGACATGCACGCTGCAAGTGTTGGTGGCCCGAAGGTGTATGCAAAGAATTCACCACACTACGGTAGGGACCCCATGTTACTCCCCTGGGCTACCGCTGGTCGGTTGGCCCAAGTGAGAAACTTACTTCACACTCACCACGCTCCGTGCATGGACGGAATGCGAGATAACCGAGGCGGAAGCTCTATTCACGGAGGGGCAGTTTCGTCCCTACGAACAGCTTATGGAGGAATATGACCTCCCCAGGGGCAGTTTTTAACACACCGACAGCTCATAGAAAATTATCGCCCACACTCTGACCTTACTGCTGGCGAGATACCAACACACCCAGTCATATATACCATCCTATATATGGGCATAGGCCGACACCTGGTCACATGGCTGTATAAGTCCATAAGAGAACTTGCTAACAGACCACTACATGCTCTCCGAGCCACCTGGGAAGATAAATTTGGGCGACAGCTACACGACGGGGAATGGGTTAGAGCGCTGGAACTCCCCAAAAAAGTGCCCAGAAATGCACGTTTTAAAAATATACCGTTTTATGTCCTGCATAGAGCGTATCAAACACCGGCGCGCCTACAGCGGTTCCACCCAGACACTCAGTTTCTCGGCCCCAGATGTCACTCATCAGACACGCTGTTCCAGCATATGTTTTGGAGCTGCCCCACTTTCGACCGTACTGGTCTACAATCCTAGACACAATAAAAGAACTCACAGGACTTACAGAGTTACACATGTCGCTCTAGGAATATTCTGGAGGCCAAAAACGCACAAGGTGCAAGTCCGCTTTGCGGCTCTATCCTTGCTCCTAGCCAAAAGAAACATCGCCATGAACTGGAGAGCCACATCGGGCCCCCCGATAGAGGCATGGGTGGGAGCGGTACAGAAATGGGCAAAGGCAGAGGAGGAGACCCTGAGGGACGAGGAAGAAAAGGGACTGCAAAAACACCCCATATCATTAGAGTGGGCCATGCTATCCCACCAATTTCAACAATCGCACACGGATCCAAACACCTCTCAACATGACCTACGGTCTCGACAGCGCAAACCTCGCAACAGAGCACGCATAACACAACCCCCGTGGCCCCAACCATTATGTGATATATGAGCACTCTGCTGCACACTACACCACCTACTGCACCTAGTGACGACATCCAACTGATAGCCCCTACAAACAATACTATGCCACACTAACGGATTGTAGTTGACGCAAGCTAGACACCCTCCATGATACTCAAACCCTGACTCCCCCCCGCAGCTTATTCTCCCCAGATCCCTTCGAAATCACATTGCAATAGAAACAAGTGGACTACAACTCCCGGTGTCCATGCCAAATGTAGGGGGCATGTCTGCTGGTTGAACACCAGCCTTACTGTCACCTCATCGTGCATAGCATAATGTAATGTGATTTTATTGTAAAATGTTAATAACATTTTTTTTTTTTTAAAAGCACTTGGGCAGCAGTACAGTAAAGTCAAGTCAAGTAAAACCTAATCACAGTCGGTTTGGGATGTTAACACTCACCTAAAATGTAATCAAGACTGGCTACATCGGATAGCAGCATGGAGTGGAAACGTTAATTCAATGTGCGTCCTACAAAAAAAAGGGGGGGGGGGGGCAGGTGAGTTTAACCAGGTCTACAAATTGCTTGCGGAAGGTATCGTGGGTGAAGGTAGACCCAGCGTTTGGTTGTAGCAAGTGCGGGGCGCCACACTCGAGATCAGTGAATCATGCAGTGCACCACCTTGGGGTCCGCGGACCAGCGTCCCAATAATAACACGACAGCGCCAGGACGTGGACTGGGCAATGTTTGACCCCAGGGGCTCTAGCACTCAACTCAGACCCACAATCCCTACGTCATAACTGCCAGTAAATACGGAGACACCTGGAGTACATTTCCTCCAGATAGCGTACTGCCGGTTCCTAAAACGTAGGTAACCACGCTGCAGTCTGCGAGGTGTAAGCTGGTAAACACCTCAAGCATTGGTGTGTCTTACTTTTAGTTGTGGCATCAATAGTTGTCAAGAGGTCAATACTTACACCAACTCGCGCCCACTCGGCGGAGGACCTACCATGCAGTGCCGGTTACGGGAAGGTAACTACATGCCCGGTTCCGGCTGCAGATATCCCAGCGGAAATGGCGCACAATCAGGAGCGTCTGCGTCAGGGCGGGAGACACTGGAGGGCTGACCAACTGACATCCAGTGGAGTTCAGGTGGTGACCATGATGGACGGAAGGCTTGCAAAGTGGAGCGCCATCTTGGAGTGTGTGATAGGTGTAGTACCTATTGGGAAGTTGAAGGCATTTGAGGAAATGCTGTCTATGAGTGCAGCTGTTTGCTATTCGGTACTACTTGTCTTAGAGGGCCACCCAAAGTATGGTAATGTGGTTAGCCAACTATTAGCATGACAATTGGTCAACGAAACAACATATCATGCTAAGAACGCTCTTTTATTTCTCGGGCCAAGGTAGACTAACATAGCATTTTCCTGGAAACTGACCTTCCCGGGGGGGGAGCTGGGGAAGCCTTGTATGCGGTAGTTGAACTGTTGATCTAGTTGTGTTCGACAGCTGGCTCGTGCGTTGAGGCTGCCAATGTGCAGTCGTGCCATGTCGGGCTCGCATCTGCTGAGTGATTTATAAAACGTATGTTTGTTTAAAACACATACAGTGTGGAGATGTTAAACTAACTCGCGGTAAAGGGTGCCATGTCCTGATAGTGAGATAAATGAATGTGGCGCATTCAGATGACGTGTGGTAGGGGTTGTGTCCGCATAGGTGTGAGGCTAACAATTTTTCATATTGTAGCAGGACCTTTAGTCGTGTGACAGAATGGGTTATATCCCAGATTAATGACAGAATGGGTTATCTCCCAGACTAGTGGCTGTTCAAGGTGCTCCAAGGAATATCCTTATTCAGGCCATTCTTATCTGAACTGAGACGGTGTACCAATCGCGGTTGGATTCTGAACAATGCATCAGGGGGTGATAGATGTGTGTGCTTCCAGGATCACCCACCTGAGTGTGTTGCAGGCATGTTGGTTTGTTAAGAAATGGATATATAGTCGTGTGGTGGTTTTGTGACACCTGATGTTGTTCTTATGCTATATTATACGGGTTTTGACTGGTCTGGTAGTCATCCCCACGTAAAAGAGGTCACACGGGCAGGATAATAAGCAAATGCAATTGGCGGTGTTGCAGTTGGTATGTCTCGGTATCTTCCAAGTGAAGTTGTTGGCAAAGGTTATTTCCTTGGTGAGTTTAGTTTGGGGGCACACTGCACAAGACCCGCAAGGGTAAAGGCCAGTGACTGGAGGTAAGTCGCATAGGCATCTTTGGTTCAGTACTGTTCTGGATCTGGGTCTGGTGTGTATCAGTAGGTCTTTCAAGTTGTTCAAGCATTTAAACGCAAATCTGGGGCTGGCAGTGCCAGATCCCCTGTGTTCAGAATATCCCAGTGTTTGCGTATGATGTTCCTAATCTGACTAGAGACAGGAGTGTAAGAGGTTACACATGTGATGGCCTCAGTGGGATTCTTGTCAGTCTTCTCCAACAGTGCCCCAGGATATAGCGGCATGGATTAGTAAATTTAGCGGCACAAATAATGAAATTTAGCGGCATTTTTGCGGAACTTTATTTGACTCCTAATCATTCATTTTCAGCATTAAAACAATGGAAACTGTTTTAGCAGAGTATTCCACTTTGAAATAGGCCCTAAAGTGAAGTCATTTCCTTTGATGTCCCTTCCACTACCCCTAGCATTTTAGTGAATTGACGCCCATGCTCTAGTTGGCCATGTTACCCCCTCACCTACCATGTCCAATGTGCCTGTATTTAAAATATATCTTGATGCATTGAGACAACCCATACTTTCATATATTAAAGCAACTTCTGAATTATTCTGTCCTACACGGAGAGACAGGCAGCTAAGTGAGAGCCCTGTGGCAACAGATATAAATACATTTTGAACCTTAATGTCTCTAAAACGGTTGAAGGGACTTACACCAAGTCTCCCTGAGCCCCACCCTCATCTACGTCTACATGGCCATACTCGCAGCCATTGTCAGGAAACACTGACTCAACATCATCTCCTACGCGACAACACCCAGATGATCCTCTCCCTCACCAATGAGCCCACAATCTCCAGAAACAACTTCCAGGACAGGATGAGAGACAGCCGCCTCAAACTCAATTTGGACAAGACCGAAGTCCACATCCTGGGGCCCAACACCTCGGATTGGGAAGACTCCTGCTGGCCCGGCGTGCTAGGAACGTCCCACACCCACACCCACAGACCACACACAAAACCTCAGCATCATACTGAACTCCTCGCTCTCTATGAACCGCCAGATCAACGCTGTCACCTCATTATGCTTCCACACTCTTCACCTGCTTCAACAGACCTTCAGATGGATTCCCCACTGAGGCCAGAAAGAGGGTGACCCATGCATTCATCAACATCAGACTCAACTACGGCAACGTACTCTACGCATGCTTTGCCCAGAAACTCTCCAGAAAACTAGAGAACGTTCAAAATGCCACAGCCTGTCTGGTCCTCAACATCCCCTGCCGCAGCCACATCTCCGAACACCTGCGAGAACTCCACTGGCTCCCAGTCAACAATAAAGTCACCTTCAAGCTCCCCACACAAGCCTACAAAACCCTCAAAGACGCCTGACCTGCATACCTGAAGCACTGCCTCACATTCCACGTACCCATCGGACTCCTCTGATTCACCCAATAGGCCCTTGCCACGGTCCCTCTGATCCACAAGACCAGGACCGGAGGAAGATCCTTTTTCTAACTCGCCCCCAAAACCTGGAACACACTGCCTCTCCACCTCAGGTATCCCAGTCACTGACCCACTTTAGGAAGGACCTCAAGAACTGGCTCTTCCACTGAATCTAAGCGGCCAATCAGAGCTGCCCCCCCTCCCAGCCCCCCCCCCCCCCCCCGCCCCCCCCAGCACCTTGAGGCCCTCACCGGTGAGTAGTCGCACTTAACAAATACTGATTGATTGATTGACAAACAGCACGTTTGGGGAGTAAAGATCGATTTTTCTGCCAAATTTGATGTAATTTTATTCATTCCTTTTTTCTGTTTCGTTGTCTCGTTTTCAATCAAGGAATTACATAGGGAAAAGCGTATTGAGACCCCCCCCCCTCCTCCCCCCACCACCTCTTTTCCTCGGCCCCCCACTTGATGGATCACCACAAAACTAGTAGCTCAAGTGGATGAACTTTTTGGGGAAATGAGTAAAGATTCAGCAAACAGCACCAAAATTATTAGCAAAACAAAACCTTATTTCACTATGGAAAGCCTGGCCCCACTAGAGCTACACAGTGGCTACCACCACTGTGTAATAGATACATGTGTGGCATGGCATTGAATATAAATGTAGTAGAATAAATCATGCTATTTAGACATTTATCAGTGCAGTGCACAGATACAATTCCATATAACTACATTAACATGAAATTTGCATAAGAAAATGATTGTTTAATGTCTCAGATTGCAAGTTACAATTAATTTATATCTAGAAAACAAGTCTTCTCATAGAGACTATGCTTCTTCTATGTGATTTTATCTGACCGCACAAAGTTAACACTTTGCATCCTGGTTTTAAGTAAAAATACGTTTAGAAAAAGAAAAATACACAAATACAGGCGTTTACCAGCTGTTTTTCTTTGAAGGTACTTGAGTCACAAGATGTGGTGTGGCCCCTCCTCTCAGAGTACATTCCTCATGAGCACCAACTCAATGTTAAGTTGTTTTTCACACAGTAGGTGAGAGGCTTTGTATGTTGTGTGAAAGAAAAATCTGGTGCAATAGCACAATATGTAATATGAGGAGGAAGGGGCATGAGAATTTACAGCACTATATGCTACAAACATTTGCCTACAAGGTAGGAGCATTTTCTGTTCGTTGCACATGGCTGTAGATAGACATGCTTAGCACAGACTATATAGCAGTCCCCTTAAAGCCATGGTGGCTAGGGCATTTATGATCCAGGTGTATGGAACAATATCCTTAACAGAACTTGGCCAAATAAATCTTGCTGAAGGGCCAAGATACCCACACAATAATGCTTAGTAAAAGTGTGTGGGGTTTTCCAGGTGGATGATTTCCAAATATCTGCTATGGGAATGTAAACCTTAGGGGGGTAGTGGAGGAATCTCTTTGCCATGAGGTAGCAAATGTGAATACATCTGACAACACACCTGGCTAAACCCGCTTTGGAGATAGACTGCCCCAAGTGAGGTTTAGTAATGAACACAAACAACAATAAACAATGACTAGCCATAATCTGCAAATGAGGCCACTTCATTTTCGCGGGCACTTATGTAAAAATCGCGGCTTTTTTACATAAGTGCCGATTTCGCAGGCATTTTTGTAAAAATCGCGGCATTTTTACAAAGTGCCGATTTCGTAGCAAATCGCGAAATCCTGGAGGGTCTGATTATTATTCCTGGCTCTCTTCATGGCCATGGAGACTGTCTGTTGTGGGTATTCTCACTTGCAGTCTTCGACAGCGGTACAATTCCTCCTGATTCGGAGAAATTGTCTGAATGGTAAATTGGTTTTGAGGGCACTACGGTGGTGACTGCTGAAGAGTAAGAGACTATTGCAGTCGGTAGGTTTTTTGTATAGTGTTTTATTCAAGGAGCCTGATGACAGATTGATATTCAGGTCCAGGAAGGGTACAGTAGAATCTGAGATGGTATGGGTAAACTTGAGATAGGGATTCAGAGTGTTAATTCACTGGCAAAAGTCCTCACAACTCCTTCTGTCTCCCTTCCAGAAGACTAAAATGTCGTCAATGTACCTCTTCCACATAATCAGGTTACCTGAATATGGGTTAGATGGATCGAAGATTGATCTGGTCTCTAAAGCTGACACGTAGCGACAGGCCACACAGAGAGTGAAAGTGATTCCCATGGATGTGCCCTGTGTTTGGTGGAAGGGTTTCTTGTTATATTCGAAAAAGTTCTCAGTGAGAGTAAGGGTAGCACACTCCATGACAGGCATCCTCAATTACCTCCAAGTCGGGACGTTGGGGTATATTCGTGTATAATGCTTCCACGTCTAGTGTGACTAACAGATTGAGTTCGCTCTGACGTGGAAAATCGTCAATGAGCCGTAGTACAGGCGTGGTGTCAAGAAGGAAAGCTGGTGTTTGTTTCACTAGTTTGCTGGAGGAAGTGGTCACAGAACGTAGATAATGGTTACAACAATGAACCTATACCGGGAGTTTTATAGGTCTACCTGGGACTGGATTCGTACACTTGTGTATTTTAGGTAAAAT
Source organism: Lissotriton helveticus (assembly GCF_964261635.1). NCBI lineage: Eukaryota > Metazoa > Chordata > Amphibia > Caudata > Salamandridae > Lissotriton > Lissotriton helveticus. The sequence goes on from NC_136065.1 coordinate 341,096,103, forward strand.
GTAAAAGTACGGCGTTCTAGGTTCTTTTTTCTCACCAGGAAGTCCGATTATTTTTTACTGATACACCCCTCTGTTTCTGCTGTAAATGTCATAGTTGATATTATGGTAGAGAGCCTTTTGGTGGGATTATCGCTGATGGGGATATAGTACCGGTCATTGTTGAGTTGGCGGAGACATTCAGTGTCATAGTCGCAAGTCAACATTATGACGATAGCTACCCCTTTGTCTGTTTAATAGTTATTGAGGGATCATCAGCCAGTGATTTTACAGCTGCCCATTCTGCATTGGAAAGGTTCCTAAAAGGAGCATTAGGTGTGATATCCTTGAGGTCCTTGAGCACAGCTTCCTCAAAGGTTAGGACCTTGTTGGACACCATACTATTGTTTGGTGTAAAAGTGGAGGGGTTACGTAGCCCTGTGTCATTGCTGTTAGGTGAGGGCCTGTCTTTGAACAACGTGTTCAGTCTGACTTTGCGAAAGAGACTGTGAATCTCACATTGGTTTCTGAATCTGTCAGTTTTGGGTGTAGGCACGTAAGTGAGACCTTTCTGGAGAACACCATGTTCTATCTCAGTCAGGTTTCTGTGGGAGAGGTTGATTACTAATTTGTTTTCCCTCTCGTCATGCTCTGTGTTTCTACAGCATTCTGAGCTTGTTCTTTCCAGTGCACTTGCTTGGCATTTCCTCTTTGCCGCCTTTTTCCTCTGCCCTAACCTCTTCCTAAAAAAGGTTGATTGTTGCCATGGAAGAATGGTTGTGGTCCATGTAGGTATCCTGGGGGTCCTGGTTCGAACCCTGGCTATTGCCACATAGGTAGACCCTGGTAGGGTGGCATGGGTTAGTTGTGGTAAGTTGGGCGTGCTGCACATTTGGAGGAGTTCCTGCCCCAACTTCCTGTGCTAGAATCACTGTTAGAAGAGGAGGCTCTCCTTGTGTCAGTCGCGCTTTCATCTGAGGAATGACTGGTTTTATTAGAAGTAAAGTCAGCCTTAAGGTATGGGTAGACTTTTTCTTTGTCAAACCTTTGAATGTCCTTCTGTAATTTCTGATTTTTTGTTTCATCAGAAATTCCCTACTTTCACTGATTTCATGGTTAATCTCAGTGAGTTTGAACTTGAATATAGTGTTTTGAATGGCGGCCTTCAAGTTGCCTTCTGCTAGTTGTATCTGTGCCAGGAGAGCATCAGCTATCCTTTTTGCATTATGAATGTTTAGTATAAGCCGACCCCTTGTGCACTTCCATGACACCAGGGACCATTCTTTTTTTAACACAGGGCCATCCATAAAGTGGCGAAGGAAGTTGTTCACAATTAAACCGTTCGGCCAATGTTTGCCCAAAGGTATTCATCAAGACTCCATGGAGGGTGGTTTTGAGCCATTCTTTTTTAAGTGAACTCGGGAGTGCCCAATCCTCAGATTGGCTCCCAGTTGCTGAGCTTCCATCAGTGTCTAGGATCGATGTTGTGTTTGACATTTCTGCTGCCACATCCTCACCGAAACTCAGGCCCTGAGTTTCTTCCATCCTGATGGGATGTCAGGGAAGATGCTTATTAGGTAAATATTAAGATAGTAAAGGGTCCAGGTATCATGGTTCACAGTACTGGTAACCTCAAGTCCCATGGTTATGCAACGTGCGGATTATGTTAACAACAAGGAGAGACAAAAAAGGGCTTTAAAGGTCCAGCATACGGGCCCTGATACTGGTAACAAAGAAAGGAGTGTGTTGTTCCTAAGGAGGCTGACAGTGACTTTGGAGTTGGTGCAAATAGCTGGCTACCAAGAGGGAGGATGGGGGAATCCTTCCTTTTGGAATTGGGGCCCTCACACTCCCAGCCCCTGGGTGTCATGCTTCATCATTGGACATGCTCCTCGTCGGATCGGGTCTGCGCTGCAATACCCGACGGGCACCCTTAGTGGGGGCTCTTTGGCAGGGATCTTTTATTCCTTGCCGTATGGTGAGGTGTGTGTAAGGGGCCCTAAAGTGTAGAAGTGTAGTGTTGTGGTTTCTAAAAGACCAAGTGAGTTAAAACAGGGAAATGGGAGGACCAGGGCAACTAATTTAATAATCCTGTCTCCCACCCTGATTAAAAAGAGTGGTGGCGGCTAGCTATAGTGATGTTATAGGCAGTTGCGCTATAGTTCATGCTGTCATCATGTTTCTTGCCCTAGTTGTCCTAAAAAGAGTCAGGATGTGTGAGGGCCCTAATTCCGAAAGTAAGGATTCCCCATCCTCCCTCTTGGTAGCCAGCTATTTGCACCAACTCCAAAGTCACTGTCAGCCTCCCTAGGAACTGCATACTACTTTCTTTGTTACCTCTGCTAACCAGGCTCAGGGCCAGTGCTCTGTCCTCTAAAACAATATGGTAATTGGTTTAATTCGAATTGGCTAAGACAAGTTACCTGTAAGTCCCTAGTATATGGTAGGACATATAGGTTTAGAAGACACAGTGAACTTAATGCACTTAAATGTGCACTGCTGTCGTGTTTGGTGTCATTTTGAAGCCAGGCCTGCCTTTCAGGCTGCTTTTAAAATTAAAACTATTCCCAGATCCAACTTTGAAATAAAAATACTCCAGAAGCCCAAAACCACTTTTTCATAGCTTATAAGTCACCCCAATGCCTTCCCAAGGGGCCTCAAGGGTAGGGTGTATTATTATAAAAAGCAGGGACAATATAAAAGATGTTTTATATGCCCTGGTAAGGAAAAACAGCCAGTCGTGTGTCCCTATTGTAGGGGTGCTAGGTTAACATGGGATGGCTGCATTAAATTTAATAAAAGCTAGCTTTGCTTGGGAGCTAGCTCGCAATATCATTCAAAGTATCAAAATAATCGTTACAATAAATCCAACAACTTGCCAATTCAGATTTATTATAACTATTACAGGGAGAGGGGGCGTGGCTAGCCAGCCACGATGGCGGTCGGCTGTTGTTAGAGCTCCGGGTCCGCCTGGGGGCTTTCTCCTGGTTTGAAGCGACTGGACGGAACATATTTGCTGCGGTGGAGAGGGGATGCCAGCTGGACCCCCCGGGAGACCCTGTGTGACGCCAGTGGGAGCTGAGAGTCTCGGATTCCGGTTGCAGGGGCTCGGGCCTGTTGCGGCCTTCTCCGGGGTAAAGCCGGGGGCTGTGGTGGAGGCGAGGCCCGGACGAGCCCGGACGAGAGATTACGGAAGTGCTCGGCCCTTGAGTCCCCTGCTGGAGTTTTGCCCGTCGGGGACTTGCTAAGAGGACGTCCCTCGACGGCTGCGGTCTGATGCCCTGGGGGGCGCTGGCACTGCCCAGAGGCAGCGACGGGGTTCGGTGTTGCTGGGCCGCCTGCCCCGAGCGATCAGGCCCACCCCTTACTCCAACTGTGACGGATCATACCACCTCTTTCCAGCAACTACAACAGCAAGTTGCTTCCCTGATGGATCGTGTGGAGGATGCGGAACGCCGCAATCGACGCAATAACATCCGCGTCATCCGCGTCATTGGCCTTCCGGAGCGCAGTGAACGGACCCATGCAGCGGACTTTATGGAACAATGGTTCTGAGACCACGTCGCTGCGGAGGGCCTGTCACAACATTTCTGTGTGGAGAGGGCGCACCGAATCCCCACTGGTAGGCCTAGACCGGGCCGCCCACCTCGCCCCCTGATTGTACGGATACTAAATTACCGGGACAGGGATGTCCTCCTACAGAAGGCACGAGAGAAATCCCTTATACAATATGAGAATCAACGGATATCCCTCTACCGGGATTATACCAATGTAGTCCCGAAGCAGCGTTCCTCGTACCTGGAGGTGAAAAAAGTTGCAAAAGGCCAAATTGAAATATGCACTTCTATTCCCTGCTCGCTTAAAGATTGTGTACGATAGAAAAACGCACTTCTTCGAGAGCCCCACGGATGTGGTGGAATGGTTGGAGGTGATGGGCATAGACGGCAGTCAGGACGCTACCCAGGACACAACTGCCGGTGGCTCAAGAGAGGGATCAGGATGAGAAGACGGAGACCCCCTTGGTACTGGGAGGAGATCGGGATGACATCCCATCGCGGGAGCAACAGAAGGAAGACCAGCTGGGAGCGCTAGCTATGGTGAGCACCTTTTGGGAGGACCAGGAGAAGATTGTCATGGACTCGGACGACAGCACGGTCCACTCTGACTCGGACCACAGCGTGGTCCTGTTCCCAACCGTGACACCCAGAGCGGCAGATGAAATGCAGGACAATAGAGGAGATGGATGGCTCCGCTCGGAGCAGACAGAATACACAATGACTATTGGTATCCTTTTTCAAAGCGATAATTGGACATTAAATCATGGGTTTGGCATGCAGCGGGGTATCGTGGGGGCTGGGGAACTGTATTTATCTTGTTGCACCCACACAGAACTATTTGTCCCCCTTCCAGGGATATCTTCAGTCGGTAACTAAGAGTGTACTCCTTATAACTAGGCCCCCAGGCCGGTACACCGTCGAGCCGGCGGCACCTGGTAGGACAGCTAAGATGACTAGCATGGTGCTTGGCCACCCCCCAATGGCTTATGCACTTGTGCTTGGATTTCTTTGATCATAGTTTTTCTGTTCGACTTAGCGCTGTTACTTTGCTGCGCCAAGTTAGTTCAGGTTTTGGTGGGGACTTTAGGGAAAGACGTCTTCTGGTTGACAATCACACAAAGTCCTTGGAAGGTCCTACTCACACTCCGAGGTCCGCTAGAAGGGGATTATGGCTGACGCGATGGGTTCCTATAGATTCGCTACCTGGAATGTGCGTGGGCTTGGGGCAATTCAGAAATCTGACTCAAAGGGAAATGAGTGGGCTCCCTGATCAGCAACAGACACAACAGAGCTGGAAGTAATCTGCAAGTCCAAAGAGAAGATCATCTCAGCTGACCAGGTGCAACTAGATTTTTCCTGTGTTGTGCAGGTGCATTGTTGGAAATTAAGTCCTAGCCCCCAAAGAGGCAATCCAAAGGGGCTGAACCCTTGGACTGAGCTAGTAGATACTCATTTCCCCCAAAGGAACCAAGAAACTACAAGATCTGCAAAGAAAGAAACTTTACACATACCTGTCTTTAATCACTACGGGCCAGATGTAGGTAATTTCTATTTAATGATTCCTAAATACCGAATTTTACCGATTCGGTATTTAAGAATCTGTAAATAGAATGTAGGTAAACTATCGGTAAATTTTACCGATTCGGTGATATTCGTTATTACCGATTCAGTATTTACCAAATTGGTAATAAGGAATGCCTTCCTATTAATTCCTATGGGCCTGGGGGCCCATAGGAATGAATGGGAAGCCATTCACTATTACAGATTCGATAAATACAGAATCGGTAATAGGGGGAGCATATTCGAGGGTGGCAGGGTGTCACATTGACACCCTGTTGCAACCCTGAATCGTGCATGTGTGCACATGTGGCGCACATACATGCCCTCTGTCGATGCCATCTTTTCCTCTATCTTTGAGTGAACAGGTAGCTGACCTGCTCACGCATAACTCCAGAATCGCCATATTTGGGGACTTTAACTATTGGTACGACAGCGATCTTGCGGGGCCTCACGCTATGGAGCTTTTTGAAACCTTGACCAGCCTGAACCTTACCCAGCACATTACCTCACCGACACAGTCCAAAGGCCATATTCTAGATCACGTCTGGACCCATAACCTTGCCCTGTCCCGCCCCAACATTTCCCCCTGTCTCTGGTCAGATCATTATCTGATAGAGGTCACCATCACAATTAAAGGGAGCATAAAGGCCCCTACCCTTCCTGGTGGACAATGCCGCAAATGGAATTCCTATGACGCCCAGGGATTCCTCGACTTTGCAGCCAACACCTGCCCTACCATCTATCCTACATCCGGTACCGACTCTATGGAAGGCGTAATCTCCACCTGGCTGTTAGCGGCCAGCGATAAATTCGCCCCTCTCACCAGCTTCGCTCACACGAGGTGTGGCAACTCCCACCGCTGGTTCTCTGAGGAACTCAAAACCCATAAATCGAAGCTGCGCCTCCTCGAACGCAAATGGAGACGGGGTTACTCCACGGAGAAACGCGCGGAGTATGTGAAAGCCCGTAATGAATACAAAAGTGCTATCATAAAAGCTAAGGCCTCACATATCTCCGAAAGAATCAACTCAGCCTCTAACAAATCTAAAGAAATCTTTAAAATCATGAACGACTTCTCCTCTGACCAAAGAATTCTTCCCACCCAGGTTCCAACCCAAGATACTTGTAATGCGCTCAACACCTATTTTGTTCAGAAAATCGCTGACATCAAGAACGCCATTTCCTCGTCCATCCTCCCTAGTTCCTCTGACTCTTCCTCCCTCAACCCTTCCACCTTCACCCAGTTCCCAGCTATTACTCCCAGAACTCTCACTGAGCTCACAACCCGCAATAAATCCGGTTCTCCCGAGGACTGCTGTCCCCCCTCGGTCCTCAGGGCAGTCTTCTCTGCTCTACCAGACAGTATCCTCCCTCTCTTAAACACTTCCCTAAGCACTGGCACGGTTCCCTCTGCGTTCAAACAGGCCATATTGGTTCCTCTTCTAAAAAAAGCTGGAGCTGACCCTGCCAACCCAGCCAATTATAGGCCTATCTCTCTTTTACCCTATTCTTCCAAACTACTGGAGGCCCATGTTACAACCTGTCTGTCCGCGTTCATTGAGAGCTCTGGCTTTTTGGAACCTAACCAGGCAGGGTTCAGGCCAGCCCACTCTACCGAGGCAGTCATTCTCAAAGTCTTCGATACTCTTCGGGAGAATGCCGATAGAGGGTCCTCCCAGGCACTAATCCTTTTGGACCTCTCGGCCGCGTTCGACACGGTGGACCATGACATCCTCCTCCACCGTGTCGGACAAGCAGGCATCCAGGGCCCTGCACAGGATTGGATTAAGTCCTTCCTTTCGGGCAGAGTGCAGACAGTCCACCTAGGCCCCTTCACTGCAACCCAGGTACCCACCACCTGCGGAGTCCCTCAGGGATCCTCCCTTTCACCTCTACTTTTTAATCTGTATCTTCGCCCACTAATTCAGTCACTTAGCAACTGGAACTGCACTGTCCTCAACTATGCAGATGATATGCAGATTATCTTCCCCTTAGACATCCCGGATGCGATATCCAATTTCCAGGCTGTAATGCTGCACATCCAACAATGGATTATATCTAATCAGCTTAAACTGAATCCGGAAAAAACGGAACTCCTCCTGCCTTGCTCTAGTTCTACTCACTGGGGACCCCAATTCTGGCCAGCTGAACTAGGCATTGCCCCCACTCCCTCGAGTTCAGTAAAAAGTCTGGGCGTCACCATTGATAAAGACCTCTCCTTGAAAACCCACGTCGGAGCCATTATCTCTGCTAGTATGTTCCAGCTTCGCAAAATTCGGAAAATTACTCACCTGCTCTCTCACGAGGCCTTGGTGCAAATTGTCATCTCCCTCGTTCTCTCCCGTCTCGACTTCTCCAACTCCCTTTACAGGGGCCTTTCCAGGTCCCTGCTCCACCGCCTCCAGATGGTGCAGAACCAGGCAGCAAGACTTATCTGTAAAGTCCCCAAATGGCAATCTGCTAGACCTCTCCTGGCCAAGCTGCACTGGCTGCCCATCGAACAAAGGGCTGCCTTCAAAATTGGATGCCTAATCTACAAAGCACAGCATACCAAATGCCCGACCTTCCTGAAATCCCTCATCAACCCACACCGTCCGACCCGTAACCTCCGCTCGGCCCACCTTCATCTTCTCACCTCCCCAGTGATCAAGTTAAAAAAATTAGGCGGCCGGAGATTCAGCTTCCTGGCACCCAAGCTGTGGAACTCCTTCCCCCTATACATTAAAACCTCTGACACCTTGCTGAGCTTCAGAAAGGGCTTAAAGACCTGGCTCTTTTCAAACTCTCATTAGCTCTTCCTCCTGCCCCAATTTCAATCTCAGCGCCAGGAAACCTCCGGTGTCAGTGCGCTTTATAAATGCAGCTTAACATTAACATTAACATTAACTATGTATGTCTGCCACTTGGCACTTTTAAAAAAGCACAACATTGCTTTTTCAAAGGTATTCTGTATTTACCACCAACTTGTAGTTTGTGGTAAATAACGAATCCTTAAACCAAAAATGCACTCACTTGAGTGCTCCCTACATAGGATTTAAGGAATCAGTATTTTACTGATTCCTTAAATTAAGGAATCGGTATTTTACCGATTCCTTAAAATAACGAATCGGTAAATGACCGAATCCTTAAATCCAGCCTCCTACATCGCAAAGGGCAAAATACCGGTCGGTAACGGGAAAATTACCAATTTTCGGCCGTTACCGACCGGTATTTGCCCACCTACATCTAGCCCTATAAGGTTTAACAGAGTATTGTTAATAATATGTTGGGCACTCGGTTGTCAAGCAAAGGTAGGATTGCTCCTGTTTAATAATTTATTTCTCAAAGTATTATTTGTTCCCTTACTTTTGTGTTAATATATATATATATATATATATATATATATATATATATATATATATATATATATATATACATATATATATATTACCTACTGGCGGTCGCCAGTAGGTAGTTATAGTTAGGACCTAGTTTCCATAGGAAATCCGCAACATTCTATTGGGAATAACTTTGGCGCCAGTGGACGACTTTTCGCGAATTTCTCAGAGAAGATGGCCCGCTCCGCTCTGCTCCTTCCCTGAAAGTTTGGGGGGGATTCGTCAAGCGGGGCCGAGATAAAAGGGGGGTCCCAAAACATGTTTTCTCCATGTTAATTTCCATAGGGCGGTTGGACTCACTTTTAACCCGAACGGCTGAATGGATTCCCACCAAACTTGGCAAAATTGTAGGGACTGGTAGCCCGGTGTGCCTTTGCTATGTCTCAAGATATGTGCTCCAGAGGATTTTGAATAATTTAGGTTCAAAAAAATATATATATCTATAAGCGCGCCCCGGTACGCGCACCGGGGAGCGCACCCGGCGCGCTACGCGAGTACGCGAGCGGAAAGTTGATTGGCTCTCGGGTGTCTGTCAACATTCCAAACAGTCCGGAGCGGCCGCCATCATGTGTCTCGGTAGGATCGAGACACAAGAGGTGGCAAAAACAAAGGGGGAAATGACCAAAAGGGGGCAGGGTAGACCCCCCCTGACCCCCTAGGTTTGATGTGGGGGCTATAAAAGGGCCCCGCGAAAAAAAAAAAATCGATTTTCACGGGGGGAGCGCCCGGTACGCGCACCGGGGAGCTTACCGGGTAGCGTACCCTGGAGAAAAAAGAATGACAAAGTTTTTTAAAAATGTAGCATTTTTTTTATAAATTGGAGGTAGTTCTAAAAAGAACTTTTTTTTATTCTTTTTGTTGTTTTATATTTTTTTATTGTTTTTTTGAACATTTTTTACTTTTTTTGGCTTTTATGAACAATTTTATATTTTTTTTGTAATTTTTATGGGGACAAACAAAAAACAGGGAATTCTAAACGGCTCAACTGGAGCAAAAAAAACAGGAAAAGATTAAGGATTCTTTGGGCACTTGTGGTTGTCACCAGCATGGTTGATGAGTTTAATACTTTGCTCACCATAGGTAATTGTTTTTCCACAAAATATACAAACGATTTTGTATCCACCAAACTTGGTTTGGATGTTTGGGACCATCTCCCTTGTCTCTGGACCCGATGGAGTGGGTTGTTTACTTTGGGAGGTGCTGGGAGAAGATTGGGAAAGGTTTCTGGTCAGTTCTCTGACCTCTGCCACAGCATAGTTGTTTGGATGTCGACGTTCCATGTGGCGAATCATGGTGTTTTTGCCAAAAGAGTATTTTTTGGCAGGGTTCCCCCTGGAAAGTACAGTGCCACAGATCAGACAAGTAACCTTTGGCACATTAACTTTCTTTTGGTCCTTTGGGATTTTAAAAAACTCCCAGACAATGTGCTCCTTTGGCTTATAGGGGGTAGTATGTTCAGGCAGGAACTGCTGCCTCTCCTTCTCCTCCTCCTCCTCCTCCTCCTCCTCTTCTTCATCTCCACCACTGTGGTGTTGTGGTGGTCCTTGTGGTGGTGGTGGCGGTGCAGATGCTCCTGCTGCTGCTGCTACTGTAGCCATTTTTCAGTACAAATAGGTATAAATAGATCTGTAAACAGGTCTTCCTCAATCAAAGTACAAAGTGAGAATGAGGAAAAAAGGTGGGGGCTTTCATCATTTGGAAAACAAAACTGTCCTGAACCAATGAAAAGTGTTATTTTCAGGTCACATGACTCGGGCTTTCATCATTTGGAAACCAAAACTGTTCTGAACCAATGAAAAGTGTTATTTTCAGGTCACATGACCCGACGCGCTTACGCTATGCGCCCTGGGGCGCGCCCGGCTGCGCGCCCGGGGGCGCTTACGTAGCGCGGTCGTATGCGCTCGGGTGCTTCCGGATGCGCTTACGCCGTGCGTCATAAGACGCATCACGCGGCTACGCGATACGTCACTATGATGTTTTCGTTCGCGGCAATAGCGCTACCGGGACGCGCACTGGTACGCGCACCGGGGTGCGCCGCAAGACTGCGCTTACCGGTGCGCTCACCGGTACGCGCACCGGGAGCGCTCCAGGGCAAAAAAAAAAATATATATATATATATATAAAATAGTATTACATAAATATACAATATAGGATTCATTATAAAATAGAAATTAGCTATTAAAAAACCATAGGTTTCACACTAGTTATAGTTAGGAATTAGCATTTAAAAAACCTATTAAATTCACTGAAAAAACCATAGGTTTGACACCAGTTATAGTTAGCTGGAAATTTTACTGACATAAAACCATTGAAATTTCCACGTTATAGTTAGTTGGACTCACTATAACTTGCGCGCCTGCAATGCACTGCTGATGACGTCACATATTACATCACTCATGACATGGTCAGTGACATCACTCATGACATCACTGATGACACCATCCTCGTGACAGAGTGACAGACCTCCTTTCAGTGTAATGTAACCCTTGAAACACATATTCAAAAATAGAAACTAAAATTTACAAAAAAAATGGATACCCATACCAGTTACAACCAATTCAGTAATTCCACCATCTATATACACATCCACTCATTCACCAACAGTTCTATATAGTCACTCACACATATACTCACTCATCATATGTAGTGATACACCTATACATCCTGTTACACACCGACAGTCATCCAAAAGTTACTCACACACATACTCACACATGCAAATAAACTATTGAACATACATTTATTTGCATATACAGCTATACACACACTACCACCTTACTTCTAAGGAAACGTACACATACTTACTCTCTTAAACAATCACTTATAGAAACACATACTTATTTAAACAGGAACTCTTACAATCTCTCACTCTCACATATACTCACTTATATACATCAATACTCACATATACTAGATTAAAACATATGTAGTTACTGATAAAGACACTAGTGAGACAGTCATTCACTCACTAACACACACATATACACACTTATTCACCCATACAGTCCTGCACATATGCTGTCTTCAAAACACATACAAACAGTGAGTCAGTCATTGATGCATCTATGTGCTAAGTAATACCCCCAACAAACAATACAGACACTCATACTGATACTAAAAAAAACATCTAATAACCCATATACACACACATGTAGCTACTCACCAACCCATGCAGCCACTTATACACAAAGTGAAACACTGACACATATATTTAAATATTTAAACATTACTCGCTAATATATGTATTCACTAAGATACACCTAATAAGCCAGTTAACCAATCATTTTTTTTTAAACATCCATTTAGACACTTATTTAAACATTTATTCTTCCATCGACCTTTACATATACATATATAAAACATATTTATTTTTCAGAAAGATACACATTTACTGGATGGTGTCATCAGTGATGTCATGAGTGATGTCACTGACCATGTCATGAGTGATGTAATATGTGACGTCATCAGCAGTGCATTGCAGGCGCGCAAGTTATAGTGAGTACAACTAACTATAACGTGGGAATTTCAATGGTTTTATGTCAGTAAAATTTCCAGCTAACTATAACTGGTGTCAAACCTATGGTTTTTTCAGTGAATATATATATATATATATATATATATATCGTTGAATTACGTCCTTCCTCAGCATTCATGCATAAGACGGAGCCAGACCACTTGGATTGTGCGAATTTTAATTTATTTGGTGTTGCCTGCTCGGTCCTGACGCGTTTCGGCTCGGGGTGAGCCTTGATCACATGACCTATATATATATATATATATATATATATATATATATATATATATATATATATATATATATATATATATATATATATATATATATATCAAAACAAAACCCTTTCAGGCATAGAGTGACGCATAAATTATGCAAAAAAGAAGGAGAGAACTCTGGGTAGGTCTCAGTTTAGGTGGAAAGCAGCTCCTTTTAGAGCACTCTCAACACCAGCGACACTCTAGATCTGCTCACCTCAAATGTCTGTTTTTCTATCAAAGTTTTTAAGCATAGGATTAGACAGTGCTATCCATGCCGAGATAGAAAATGACAAACTCTTTCGCCATTTAAACAGCAAAGTCTTTAAGCATAGGACTAGTACAGTGCAGTCCTTGCCGAGCTGTCAAATAACAAAAGCCATTTATCACTCCAGGCACAATATTACAGCTTTGAATTGGTAAAATACCAACTCAAGCCAACCTGAAATGATTAAAAGCAACCCCTGACACAGTGTTTCGCTCTAATTAGAGCTCTTCAGAGAGGTATAGCTTTGTCCAGACACAAGGGAGCACCCAGTATTAAGTCAAAACAAAACCCTTTCAGGCATAGAGTGACGCATAAATTATGCAAAAAAGAAGGAGAGAACTCTGGGTAGGTCTCAGTTTAGGTGGAAAGCAGCTCCTTTTAGAGCACTCTCAACACCAGCGACACTCTGGGTGCTCCCTTGTGTCTGGACAAAGCTATACCTCTCTGAAGAGCTCTAATTAGAGCGAAACACTGTGTCAGGGGTTGCTTTTAATCATTTCAGGTTGGCTTGAGTTGGTATTTTACCAATTCAAAGCTGTAATATTGTGCCTGGAGTGATAAATGGCTTTTGTTATTTGACAGCTCGGCAAGGACTGCACTGTACTAGTCCTATGCTTAAAGACTTTGCTGTTTAAATGGCGAAAGAGTTTGTCATTTTCTATCTCGGCATGGATAGCACTGTCTAATCCTATGCTTAAAAACTTTGATAGAAAAACAGACATTTGAGGTGAGCAGATCTAGAGTGTCGCTGGTGTTGAGAGTGCTCTAAAAGGAGCTGCTTTCCACCTAAACTGAGACCTACCCAGAGTTCTCTCCTTCTTTTTTGCATAATTTATGCGTCACTCTATGCCTGAAAGGGTTTTGTTTTGACTTAATACTGGGTGCTCCCTTGTGTCTGGACAAAGCTATACCTCTCTGAAGAGCTCTAATTAGAGCGAAACACTGTGTCAGGGGTTGCTTTTAATCATTTCAGGTTGGCTTGAGTTGGTATTTTACCAATTCAAAGCTGTAATATTGTGCCTGGAGTGATAAATGGCTTTTGTTATTTGACAGCTCGGCAAGGACTGCACTGTACTAGTCCTATGCTTAAAGACTTTGCTGTTTAAATGGCGAAAGAGTTTGTCATTTTCTATCTCGGCATGGATAGCACTGTCTAATCCTATGCTTAAAAACTTTGATAGAAAAACAGACATTTGAGGTGAGCAGATCTAGAGTGTCGCTGGTGTTGAGAGTGCTCTAAAAGGAGCTGCTTTCCACCTAAACTGAGACCTACCCAGAGTTCTCTCCTTCTTTTTTGCATAATTTATGCGTCACTCTATGCCTGAAAGGGTTTTGTTTTGACTTAATACTGGGTGCTCCCTTGTGTCTGGACAAAGCTATACCTCTCTGAAGAGCTCTAATTAGAGCGAAACACTGTGTCAGGGGTTGCTTTTAATCATTTCAGGTTGGCTTGAGTTGGTATTTTACCAATTCAAAGCTGTAATATTGTGCCTGGAGTGATAAATGGCTTTTGTTATTTGACAGCTCGGCAAGGACTGCACTGTACTAGTCCTATGCTTAAAGACTTTGCTGTTTAAATGGCGAAAGAGTTTGTCATTTTCTATCTCGGCATGGATAGCACTGTCTAATCCTATGCTTAAAAACTTTGATAGAAAAACAGACATTTGAGGTGAGCAGATCTAGAGTGTCGCTGGTGTTGAGAGTGCTCTAAAAGGAGCTGCTTTCCACCTAAACTGAGACCTACCCAGAGTTCTCTCCTTCTTTTTTGCATAATTTATGCGTCACTCTATGCCTGAAAGGGTTTTGTTTTGACTTAATACTGGGTGCTCCCTTGTGTCTGGACAAAGCTATACCTCTCTGAAGAGCTCTAATTAGAGCGAAACACTGTGTCAGGGGTTGCTTTTAATCATTTCAGGTTGGCTTGAGTTGGTATTTTACCAATTCAAAGCTGTAATATTGTGCCTGGAGTGATAAATGGCTTTTGTTATTTGACAGCTCGGCAAGGACTGCACTGTACTAGTCCTATGCTTAAAGACTTTGCTGTTTAAATGGCGAAAGAGTTTGTCATTTTCTATCTCGGCATGGATAGCACTGTCTAATCCTATGCTTAAAAACTTTGATAGAAAAACAGACATTTGAGGTGAGCAGATCTAGAGTGTCGCTGGTGTTGAGAGTGCTCTAAAAGGAGCTGCTTTCCACCTAAACTGAGACCTACCCAGAGTTCTCTCCTTCTTTTTTGCATAATTTATGCGTCACTCTATGCCTGAAAGGGTTTTGTTTTGACTTAATACTGGGTGCTCCCTTGTGTCTGGACAAAGCTATACCTCTCTGAAGAGCTCTAATTAGAGCGAAACACTGTGTCAGGGGTTGCTTTTAATCATTTCAGGTTGGCTTGAGTTGGTATTTTACCAATTCAAAGCTGTAATATTGTGCCTGGAGTGATAAATGGCTTTTGTTATTTGACAGCTCGGCAAGGACTGCACTGTACTAGTCCTATGCTTAAAGACTTTGCTGTTTAAATGGCGAAAGAGTTTGTCATTTTCTATCTCGGCATGGATAGCACTGTCTAATCCTATGCTTAAAAACTTTGATAGAAAAACAGACATTTGAGGTGAGCAGATCTAGAGTGTCGCTGGTGTTGAGAGTGCTCTAAAAGGAGCTGCTTTCCACCTAAACTGAGACCTACCCAGAGTTCTCTCCTTCTTTTTTGCATAATTTATGCGTCACTCTATGCCTGAAAGGGTTTTGTTTTGACTTAATACTGGGTGCTCCCTTGTGTCTGGACAAAGCTATACCTCTCTGAAGAGCTCTAATTAGAGCGAAACACTGTGTCAGGGGTTGCTTTTAATCATTTCAGGTTGGCTTGAGTTGGTATTTTACCAATTCAAAGCTGTAATATTGTGCCTGGAGTGATAAATGGCTTTTGTTATTTGACAGCTCGGCAAGGACTGCACTGTACTAGTCCTATGCTTAAAGACTTTGCTGTTTAAATGGCGAAAGAGTTTGTCATTTTCTATCTCGGCATGGATAGCACTGTCTAATCCTATGCTTAAAAACTTTGATAGAAAAACAGACATTTGAGGTGAGCAGATCTAGAGTGTCGCTGGTGTTGAGAGTGCTCTAAAAGGAGCTGCTTTCCACCTAAACTGAGACCTACCCAGAGTTCTCTCCTTCTTTTTTGCATAATTTATGCGTCACTCTATGCCTGAAAGGGTTTTGTTTTGACTTAATACTGGGTGCTCCCTTGTGTCTGGACAAAGCTATACCTCTCTGAAGAGCTCTAATTAGAGCGAAACACTGTGTCAGGGGTTGCTTTTAATCATTTCAGGTTGGCTTGAGTTGGTATTTTACCAATTCAAAGCTGTAATATTGTGCCTGGAGTGATAAATGGCTTTTGTTATTTGACAGCTCGGCAAGGACTGCACTGTACTAGTCCTATGCTTAAAGACTTTGCTGTTTAAATGGCGAAAGAGTTTGTCATTTTCTATCTCGGCATGGATAGCACTGTCTAATCCTATGCTTAAAAACTTTGATAGAAAAACAGACATTTGAGGTGAGCAGATCTAGAGTGTCGCTGGTGTTGAGAGTGCTCTAAAAGGAGCTGCTTTCCACCTAAACTGAGACCTACCCAGAGTTCTCTCCTTCTTTTTTGCATAATTTATGCGTCACTCTATGCCTGAAAGGGTTTTGTTTTGACTTAATACTGGGTGCTCCCTTGTGTCTGGACAAAGCTATACCTCTCTGAAGAGCTCTAATTAGAGCGAAACACTGTGTCAGGGGTTGCTTTTAATCATTTCAGGTTGGCTTGAGTTGGTATTTTACCAATTCAAAGCTGTAATATTGTGCCTGGAGTGATAAATGGCTTTTGTTATTTGACAGCTCGGCAAGGACTGCACTGTACTAGTCCTATGCTTAAAGACTTTGCTGTTTAAATGGCGAAAGAGTTTGTCATTTTCTATCTCGGCATGGATAGCACTGTCTAATCCTATGCTTAAAAACTTTGATAGAAAAACAGACATTTGAGGTGAGCAGATCTAGAGTGTCGCTGGTGTTGAGAGTGCTCTAAAAGGAGCTGCTTTCCACCTAAACTGAGACCTACCCAGAGTTCTCTCCTTCATTTTTGCATATATATATATATATATATATATATATATATATATATATATATATATATATATATATATTTATATATTTATATATATATGTGAACTGTTTTTAGATAAATGACAGATCAGTGGGGTTTAGTGTAGGGTGTCTCGGTTGATAATGTTTTTTTTTTTTAATACGGAAATTGGTCTCAAAGTCTTTTTCTCTTACATATATCAGAATTTAAGGAATCATTTGAATCAAAATTGAATATTGTTTTCTTTATGTATATATATTTACAATTAATTGTTAGACGCCGAACGTACAACTTTTTTCTTTTTGATATATCTGTTATCTGACAGATACCTTTTCCCTAACAGAGAGGAACGGTAAAAGGTCATTGAAGATACGGTTGCACATATCTGCAGCCAGAAACTGCACAGTGGTCTCAAGTAGGGGTGGGCGGAACTTGCGTAGTTGCGCTACGCAAATAATAATAATAATAATAATAATAATAGGGGCATTTATAGAGCGCTGAGTTACGCGCACCGGCGTGTCCCCGCGCTGACGATGAGAGGGCATAAAACAGAGAAAAGAGGCTGCTAAGCGGACCAACTTATCTAACATAGAGGTGGGTTTTTAATTTAGCTCGGAACCTCGTTTCTGCTGGTTCCAAGCGAAGATCTACTGGAAGTTTGTTCCAGTGGTTTGGTGCTAGGTGCCTGAAGGATCTGCCTCCCATGCGAGCCTTCTTCACCTTGGGGATCCTCAACAGTCCCCCGCCCGCAGATCTAAGCGCTCTGGCAGGTTCATAAGCTTCAATCAAACTCTGCAGAGGTCGGGGTGCCCTGCCATTCAAAATCCGATGGCAGGTGCAGAGAGCTTTATACTCGACTCTGCTCCTCACAGGCAGCCAGTGTAGTTTTTGCAAGGCCTGCTTCGAAGACGCCCTTTTGGGCAACCTAAGGATCAAGCGTGCTGCAGCATTCTGCAGCACTTGAAGGCGTCCAACACTTTTACTCGATGCCCCCAGATACAGCAGGTTCGCATAGTCCAACCTTGCGGTCACCAAAGCATGTACCAGGGTTTGGCGAGCTTCCAGTAGCAGTAAGTCAAGCTCAGTGAAACGGTAAAAAATCCCCGCGAGCACGCAAAAGTTCAGCGTACACGCCGAATTGCTTGTTTCGCCCGTTCGCGATGCTATTTTCCTGTTTGCGAACTCTGTTTGTGTGCTTGGGGAGAAATATCCTGCGAACATACATTTTGAAAGCGCGAACAAGCAAAATATTCAGCGAAGCCGCGGATCGCTGAATTTTTGGAAATTCCGCGTTCTCCGCGGAACACGAAATTTCCCAAATTCCACAAATTCTGCGAGCGGAACGGAATTTACGGCCTAGGCCTAGTCTTAAGGTCGTTTTTAAAATGGGGTTGTTTCCTTCTCAGAAAAAAATTATGGAAAACCTGTACTGTCTTTATACTGGGGGGTGCCACCTGACTATTTTCCAGACTGTTCAACAATGAGGCTGTCTTTATACTGGGGGGTGCCACCTGACTATTTTCCAGACTGTTCAACAATGAGGCTTTTATCTCCAACTACAGACTGATTCTCACATATGAAGGAACTGTTTTAGGATCCTTGACGACAGGCAGGAATATTCTATGTTTATGACTATCAGCGAAGATCCTACGATGCAGAAGCATAGTAAACATTACAAAGGGAAAATAGAAAGATAGTGCAAGGTCTGCACCTTTAAAATTACGGAGAAGTAAATATATATGTAAAAGAGCTGGAAGACAGATATATTTGTGACATTTAATACTTACAGGGACATAAAAGAAGAGGATATGAGTGGTATACAGAGGAAGTGTGGATCTAGAACAAGAGATATAGAGCTAAAACTCGTTGGGAAGGGCCAGAAGAAACATACAGACGTTCTGCTTTAAAGAAAGTAAGAGTAATGATGGGACACAATCACTAACAGAAAACAACAAATACCTGAGAAAAGCACTAATAGATAATAGTAAGGTGGGGTTAAATACTGATTGAGAAACCAATTAGAGGATTGTGTGTTGGAGAATGCATGGAAATGGGAAGGTAAGATAGGCTTGGCAGTCTTGATTTACTCTCATTCTGCAATAATCTTAAATACAACAATTGATACATTTGTAAATGAAGAATTACCTTTCCTGGAAAGACAGTACCAACAGATGGAGAAATGGTGATGGGCGATTCCTCTGGCACATGAAATTCAAAAGAAGTGGGTCCCACTGGGGCGATGCTGCCTTTGCCAATCCTTGCCACAACATGGGTAAACTCATTACTGCTGGTGTGCCCGTTGATCACAAACAGGGTGGCAGTGGACACATCATTCAGACTTGTGGCAGCAAAGCAAACTAGAGACTGGGACAGTTCCAGAGGAGGGTGGACGCCAATGGCCCTACACAATATTTTGAATTGCCTGAAAAAAAACATAGGCCATATTTAAAATCAATTTGTGATGTTCAATATTTTATATCTAGGGTCAAATACAGTTGTTGTCAGCTCCAAAGCTGACAATAGGAAATTATTCAAGGAATGTGAGTGTATGATGCTTGACACTGCTGAATAGGAGGGTATGGAGCCTGTATTGAGCTGTAGTATATACATGCTCTGAGGCATGCATAACTGTCAAACGACGTTTTGTATTCCTTAATTGTTTTCACCGTGGTGCCACGTTAATGAATGCCCCAGCACAGAGGTTTGGGGTATGATTCAGTATTGATACTGGAGGAATAATTCTGGAGGCAAACAACCAAGCTCATAATTCTGGAGGCACACAACCAA
This sequence comes from Lissotriton helveticus, assembly GCF_964261635.1. Taxonomy (NCBI): domain Eukaryota; kingdom Metazoa; phylum Chordata; class Amphibia; order Caudata; family Salamandridae; genus Lissotriton; species Lissotriton helveticus. The sequence continues at coordinate 341,115,522 of NC_136065.1, forward strand.
GCTCAATAACTGATGCCTGGTGGTGACGAAACTTACTGTAGAGCGTGAAAGGTGATCCAGGCTCAACAGGTGCCTTTTTATTGTCTCTTTCAGTTGGGACCATTATTGTATGGCCATTCTGTGGCAATCCTGGAATTACATACACTGCTCAGATCCAGATATTTAATGATTTCTCTTGAAGAACAACTGCAGTGTCTCTCGATCAGCCATAAGTGACTAAGTGACCAACTCTTATTCACAGAGAACCGAGTCTTTTGTTAGTAGCTATTGGTGACCAAGAAATCATTGAATCATATTATTTTGAAGGTACTAGCTTACAAATGATTGCAAGGCTACTGGTAAAAGTCTCAGTTTGCCATTAAAAATTGTGTGGATGTTGGCACCACTAAACCTGAAGTCTCCGCAGCAAAGGCTCTCCTGTGTAAGGATTTGATGCAAAGAGTATGCATGATGTTGTGAGTTCCGCTGATCTGGTAGGATGAGTTGACCACAAAAACGTACAATTGCCTCGAATAGAAAACACTCTCTCCTCCAAAGAAAATGGGTTTCCTTTTTGAGTGTTCAAAAAAGGTCTCAGATATTGGAAAGTCTATTGGAATTAGAGTTGACTTGGGGTGGTTGAACTGAAGTAAAAGATGAGTAGCACTGTGGTTGTCATTTGGAAATCCTGCCCTCATTTTTGAAACAAGGATGTTTTTATTAGCCATCATCCTGATAAGGATAGAGTAATATTTTCCTTCTACTGAGATAATTGCTATCTCGGCTGTGTACTTTGACAAGGCATGTGAAAGCAATGTCAAGTCCAATGTTTTAACTTTCCAACGGTATTGCTTTTTGCACACATGAAAGCAGATAGATAGAATATAATACTGCCCTTTGTCAAGCAACATTCCTTCACCTTTCTTCCCTTCACGTAAGCCCCCATGCTCCAATTTAGCACCTGCTCAGAGCATGGCTATTCCTCATACCTTAAGGATTCATTTGTAAAAGATGGTGTTGGAAATGGTCATCCTTTGCGGGACATCCCCCCAGATGTTTTTTGGTCATAGGACTCTGCACACTTTACTCCTGCTAAGCAGTAATAAGGTGCCTGTGCTCTCCCTTTAAACATGGTAAACTGACATATTCCTAATTAGCACATTTAAATTAATAAGTCCTTATGGGCATATGGTAATACATGTATCTAGGGCCTGTACATTACTGCTAGCAAGCTGCAGCACTCATTTTGATAAAACCTGTCTCAGTGCCTGCCCCTACCGCTTGAATATGCAGTTTTAAAACTACCATTTCGACCTTGCAAAGCAAACCTTTTGCAATGCTTATAAGTCCACCCCTGAAGTAGGCAGTGCTTAATTTGAGCAGGTGGTTTCCGGTGCTCGGTACCAGCATTTAATTTTCAACACTGGCACTTGGTCAAGTCCGATTTGTATTACTATTAGGACAATTACAGTTTTAGAAAGTTGTAATTCTGCTACCTAAGTCAAAAGGGGCCTTTCTGCCAGTGTCCAGTGTTGTCTGAGAACTGGTGGCTCCCTAGTAATGAGATGTGGATCGCTCTGAGTCAATGGAAATAGGGCTTGGGTGTGAGAGGTGTTTTTCTTCCTTGAGGGTGGACTGGGGGCAGGGCCCAGCCCCTTTCTGAGCTTCAGAGAATACCTACCCTGTCACTGGAAGATATACCTAGTCCTGCCTCCCTTTTGCCTTGCTATTCAGCGTGGCTCTAAACCCAGCAGGAGGAGGAAGCTGCCCAGAACTGGTTTGGAGGGAAATATTGCCCATTATCATAGCCACACCTGTTCTCACGGTGGGCACAGGGTGCTCTGGCTAGCAGAAAAAGGGTTCTGTCATGTTGAATTTAGATAGAGAGAGGCACTGTGGGATAGTTGAAAACAAACAGGAAGTTCCCCAAAGGTAGTAGGGTCAAACAACCATTTGCCCTATTGGTTAGGGAGTTTCCACCAGCCATAGAGTTGCACTGTGCATAAATGTAGGAACCCCAGTACCACTGTCAGAACACTCCTGGGCCTGTAAAGAATCAAAAGAAGGACTTGCCTACTGTCTGATTAACCTAAAGGAAGACTGTACCTGCTTACCCTGAACCCAGGAACCAGTCGAAGGCCCTTTCGGACTCAGCATCTCTGCCTTGAGGCCTCGCCTCATTCTTTTACTCCTTCTCAAAGCCCCTTCCTCTCACACTTCACTCCTCTGCCCTTCTTTTTGTCATTTGCATTCTCTTTCACTCTTCTGCCTTCGTCCTAGTACCCATTTTTTAATTCTCCATTCTCTTTTTATGCCTCTCAGTGCTCGTTCTCCACTCACCCTCTTTGTGCCTGTTTTACACTCTCCACTCTCTCTTTGTACCAGTTTTCCTTGTACCCACTTTTTCTTTGTGCCTGATCTCCTTTGGTTCCTCCCACACTTTGCAGCTTCCTGCACTTTCCTACCTCCCGCCGCTCATTACCTGCATCACCCTCGCGTGCCTTCTCCTTCCTCATGTGCCCTTCCCTAGCCCTGCCCTACACCTTGTGCTCTCCACTCCTAGTACCTACTTAATGGTGGGTGCGTGCAGAAGGCACGCCGCTGTTGTGCCGAAGGCATGCCCCTCTGGACCTGGACCGCGCCTTGGACTCTGGTCTGACCAAACAATCCGCTATACAGTCTTCCCCCTTCATACACTGGTCACCGCCACAATAGCTGCTTCCGCACCCCGCCTTATTCCACAGTAGGACCTTTCTCATGCAGTCACTGCCATTTCACCTGCACCAGCACGTCCACCCAACTCGCCACACATGCCTCGCCCCGTCAGGTATGCATACTCCTCAACACCAAATCTCCCAGCAAACACGCCACTGAGATCTGGAACACCATAGAGACAGACTCCCCGGACATCCTCTTGCTAACAGAAACCTGGCTAAACCCCACATCGGCACCCACCATCGCCACATTTATTCCACCGTGCTACAAGATCTCCACCAGGACAGACCGAAAAAGCCAGGAGGACTTGCCGTCTATCACAAGGACTCCATTACCTGCACCACCTCCACCAATGAGAACACAACCTTCATGGAACCTATGCACATCCAGCTACAGACTGGCAACCACACCACCATCAAAGGCACCCCTACTTTATCGACCCCCTTGACCATGCACCGCTTCAGAAATCTCCGCACAGACCTCATTGCTCCCATCACCATCAGCTTAAACGACTTCATCTTACTTGGTGACCAGAAAAGTCCCAACTCCACTGCACAGATCATCCAAGGCCCTGCCCACAATACAGGACACACCATCAACCCCATCTTCACAGCCAGTAACAAGGTCAAGTTCAACCACCTCACTCCGTTCTTTTTGGATAGACCACTCCATCATCCACTTCTTCATCGAAGCACCCAAACCCCCTACAGCCAAGACTACTAACAACATCAGAAGTAGCGGGAACTAGATAAAGGACACAGATTGGACCCAACTACCTCAATGTCCATCAAGTAACCTCCTCGGCAACCTGCATGCCAATATCAAAGCCTTCAACATCTGGATCACTCCCGGCGCAGACACCCTAGCCCCCTGAAGAATGTCAGACACTCAAGAACCAAAATACAAGCCAGCTGGTACACATGAAGACCTTAGAAACTCCAAATGCCACTGCAAACAGCTGTAGAGGAAATCGAGAACCAGCCCCCTCACCACCGCAAGAAGCTCTAACAAGTTCGTACTAAGGAAATATCACACCCAACTCAACGAGGCAAGCAAAACAGTCCTAATTCTCAAACTGGAAAACAGCTCCAACAACTGCAAAGAGCTCTTCAATATCGCCGTAGAATTCTCCAACCCCCCCAGCTACCACCAATTCCATCACCACTTTGCAAGACTTGTGATCTCGCTGATTTGTTTCACAACAAAATCCTCAAGATCTACAGCAACTTCGACCCCCAACCTAGGACACAAGAACTCATCAACCAGCTGCCCTCCACCACCAAATCTGACCACAAGCTCACAAACTGGAAAACCCCCATCCCAAAAGACACCACCGAAATCATGAGAACAATCCACTCCGGGCCCCCACCAACCCTTGACCCAACCATATCTACAACCTAGGAGGAACTCTGATCAGCTCCCACCTTACCACCATAATCAACACCTTCAACCAAAGTGGGACCTTCCTGGACAACTGGAAACACACAGAAATCACAGCTCCCCTGAAAAAACCCATAGCAAAAAAGAGCTCAGCAACTACAGACCCATCACACTCCTGCCCTTTCCATTCAAAGTCGTGGAGAAAGCTCCCAACAAACAACCCTCCAACCATCTTAAACAACACCACCTACTAGACATCTCGCAGTCTGGGTTCCGCTGCAACCACAGCACGAAACCACTCTCATGGCAGCAACTGATGGCATCCGGACCATCATGGACAAAGGGGAAACTACAGCTCTCATACTAGCCAACCACTCCGAAGCCTTTGACACCGTCTCCCATAGCACCCTCATCAGAAGACTCTACAACTCCGGATTACCTGGACCTGTCCTCAGATGGCTGGCCTCTTTTCTCTCCAACAGGACCCTGCTAGTTACGCTCCCACTCTGCACTTCTGAACCCAAGAACCTCATCTGTGGAGTCCCTCAAGGATCATCACTGAGCCCTACCCTCTTTAAAGTCTATATGGCGCCACACACCCACATCAAATGATCTCAAGAAATCAACATTGTCTCCTACGAAGAAGGCACCCAGCTCAGCCTCTCCCTCACAGACAACAACCACATCACCAGGAACAACTTCACCACCTGTATGTCAAATGTTGCAAACTGGATGAAACAGAACTGCCTGAAACTCAACACAGATAAAACAGAAGTCCTCAGCTAACCATGGGACTTTTCCTGGAGGCTAACAGACCCGGGACTCAAGCCCACTGACACTGACCACTCCAAAAACCTCAGCATCATCTTGAACGATAGAGTCATAATGGGCAAACAAGTGAACATCGTCACCATCTCCTGCTTCTTCATCCTAAGTATGCTCTGCAAACTATCCCAATGGCACCGCACTGACACCAGACACAGTCACAGAAGCCTGCATCGCCAGCAGACTAGACTACAGCAAAGCACTTTATGCCTGCATTACTAATCAACTCATACAAAGACTCCAGACCACCCACAGCACCGCCGTCAGACTCATCCTCCCACAGCACATGCCTCACACCTCACCTCAGAGAGCTACACTGGATACCAATCCAGAAGCGAATCAAATTCAAGTTGCTCACCCACACATGCAAAACCCTCAACAATGTTGGACCTGTCTGCCTCAACTTCCACCAACCCACCAGGCAACTTTGCTCAGCCACACTCCACTTCACGCAAATACCCCACATCCCAGGAGCAAATCAGGAGAACACTCCTTCTCCTACATTGCAGCTAGATCTTGGAACGACCTACCATACCACATCAGGACCTCCCCATCCCTACTCATGTTTTGCAAGAAAATAAAGACCTGGCTATTCTTATACTAGGAGCCCAATAGGCCTACTCATCTACTCCTGTGCCTAGATACCCCACAGGTGATAAGTACGCTATGCAAATCCCCATAACATGACAGAAGTGACTACAAGAGTCAGTTGGCCTACCTCTTGTTTGAGCAACAGGGACACAATTTTTCAGAGGCCTCTCTCCCAGCAATGGCCCACCTGACCAGTTCCAACTGGACTTGTTCTGGAACCTGCTGCTTGCTTCTGTTGGAGTAAGTCCTAACACCAAGTGATGCCTCCCAGGTCCTAGACCCTTGGCTGGTGTTAAACTGTACTCCTCCTGACAAAACTGCAAAAGCTGAAACTTAGAAACTTTTCTCTAACTTTTTCTCCACTTAACCATCTGGAGACAGGGGCCACCGTTGACGCAGATTCGCCAGTCGGATTAAACTTGCTGGTTTGCCCCACTGAAAGAGATCTGACTTCCAGAAAAGTGTTTAAGTCCAAACATAGAGGGATTCATCAGGACTGATGATGAGTAGCGACCCGTCCATGACGGCGCAGACTTCGGATTTCGCCTGCTTGGAGCTTTCACACCTTTGTCAATGACCATGCCGGGACCCTGCTCTTCAGCAACTCACTATAGCTGAGCACTGCTTCGGACTCAGTTTGCATCTTACCCCATCAATGACTCATCGATGACCACGTTTTCATTAGGAAAATTTCGAAATCAAAGAAAGCCTTAACTTTTGATTTTGACCCAGTCTAGCATGACTAGATAACTGTGGTTGGCGATTTCTGCTTCTTGGCACTATTTTTGATTCAAAAGTTAAAAATTCATATCTTCAGTTCAACTGAATGGATTTTTGTTGTCATTTATTAAAATATTCTCTATTTTCCTAAATTGGTTTGGGATTTTTATTGTGTTGTGTTTTCACTTAGCACTTTTTGCATTGCCTCTAAATTAAGCCTGACTAGTTTTGTCCCAATCTACCAGAGGGTTAAGCACAGCTTTATATAGTGACTTTTCTGGGTCAATTTCACAAAGGGTGGTAAACTGCAAGTGTTTTGCGACCGCAAATGTGGTCGTAAAACTATCATACATAGGTTTGAGACTTGCTATTAGGAAGGGATGCCCTTGGCACGCCCTTCCTAATAGAGCGTCGCAAACTATATTTTGCGAGTCGCTAATTTGTTAGAACTCGCAAAATATGGTTGATACATTGGGCAGACCTATTTTGCGGTCGCAAACGGGCAAAATGCCCATTTGCGACTGCAAAAAACGGTTGTATATCTGCCCTTTTGTCCTCCGTTTACTTCTAAATTAGCAAAAAATAATTCTTAGATGATATCGACCTTTTGTTCAAAGAAATACCGTCAAAATGACAGATTTCAATCAATGTTGCACTTGCCAGTCATGTTGTAGAACATGGTGTTACTCACTTGGGCTCCATTCGTTTTGCATTTCTGTTCTGAATACTTTGAGAAACTACATCCAATATTTGAGGGTACATTGATACAGACAATATTGTTAGTAATGCTGCAAGGGTCTCAAAATAACTTGGGCATAACTCTAGAATATTAGAACTGGCTGTAAGGAGTTTTGACTGTAGCCATAAGGAAAAATGTAATAATTCCAAAGAGTTAGTGGAAAACATTCCTGCTGCCTAAATGTAAAACGTTATTCTTTCTTTTCTGTTACAATGAGAAATTTGAGGTGCTATAATGAAGCACATTAATAAAGGTTTTACTTCTCCCTTTTTATACTCAATCTGTGTGTGGACTCCCTTTTATTACGGTAAATCAGTTATACGTCAGTTTATAGATATTGTATGCCTTCTTTAAGCTAAATAAAATGTATTATACTGTCAATTTACCTTATTTAAATATTGATGAATCCCGTTTTTACTGTTTTGTAAAACTCAATAAAGTTACGTTGATAAAACTTTAGCATTCATGATTTATGTGTACTGTATGGCAGTCTAAAATGGTCTTTAGTGTGGAGCACAACATTATAAATGAAATTATATTGAATATTATAGTCCAGTATTGCGCAATTCTACAAAGGAGCTCCGTGGTGTCTGCCAACATCTTGTTAATCCACAAAGGGCACAATATCACCTATCTCATATATGTCATTTATTGCATATCTAAGTCTCTGTGTGTTTCTCTGCTGAAGGAGGGGATGCTGTCAGTTGAATGTCTCTGGGTGTCAAGCTAGCATACTCACCGATTGACAGCTGATTTGCAGATGAGATCAAAGTTGTATTCCTTTGCTTTCATTGCTTTGAAAATTATATCAATTGTCATAGTTTCCAAGGGCAAAATGGTCCCAAACCCATCATTGGGCTGAATGTCTGCACACTGTGAATAAAATACAATAACTGAATCAGTCACGTTTTACAGGTCGAGGTGTTATTTATTTTATGGATCATACAATGAAGAAAGAAATATATTAAAAACAGTACACCTCAAGCTATTCTGTACGCTACATTCATTAGTTTTCCAGTATTATCATGTTACCCTTATTCACAGCAGGCTCCACTTGTATGAACAGGGGATGCCCGAACAATACTCCCTTGGTAATCCAGATACTTCATCCTCAGTTATCACGGACTATAGTGCTCCGCTACTCCAGCTATTATCTTGATTTAGTTATTTCCTGCATCTACCATAACCATCCAACAGCCTAGCCGTTATCTTTTCAGCCTCAGCTGCCTATGCACTTCATATGATACAGCTGTCACCTACTCGGCCCCTGCTAATACACTCCCTGATACTCCAGCTACTACCTGCCTAGCCCCTTCTGCCTACACCTGTATAATACAGCTATGATTTGCCGGATTATCTTCAGTGTACCCCTCCATATTTCAGCTAGTACCTGATCATACTTAGGCTAACATTACTACATAATGTCATTAGGACTTGGTCAGTCCCTGTTGAATGTACTCTAAAAACACAGACACATTAAGAACATTAAGATTTCGATTTCAGTTTAGAGAACGGATTCTCAGTTCTACAAAGAATGCACTCTGTACCTCTGGGATGCCCACAAATCCAAATTCCTGGGGAAGGATGGACTTATTGGTGAGTAGCACAGTGGCCTGGACAGCCTCATGTATGGTACAATATCCAAAATCCACTTCAGCTGGGCTGATCTCCAAATCAGAGTTAGTGACAATAGCATGGACAGTGAATGGAACAGGTCTGGTCTGCAGTAAGAGAAGTACCATGACACAAGGTTTAACATTGGTAAAAATGAAAGAGACAAATTTAACAAACATATTACAAGTTTACTCTGTAAAACATAATCTTGAAATTCCAAATAGTTTTTGCGGTGTTTAAGGCCTACTGGAAGACGGCTTTTAAAACAAGTATTTCTCATTATCCTACTAGCAAATAAAAATGCACATGTAAATCTACAGACCCGGGACAATCACAATTGCAAAAGCTGGATACCCAACACCCTCAATTTGGCAATGCTTTGCTAATGTGCATTAGAGACCTTTTAGTCTCTAAGGAGAAAGAATACCTAATCTCAGTTTATATGTTTTTTTTAAGAAGAAGCACCTATGAGGCACATTTTCAGATTAAATATCCAGAAAAAACATCAGAAACCGCTTCCAATCATGTTTCTAATAGTCCACAGTATATCCCCACACCTGCAAGTTGCCTTTAAAAGTAGGCAAACGTATGGAGAACGATTATCCAATATAAGTAACTCGTCGTAGTAACCCCTGCACAGATAGTTCTAAATTCAATTTCCTCCAGAATAATGGAATGTCAAGGTCTCCAGGTCATGGAGGAGAAATAATTTTAGTCCCACACAAACTAAACTACAAAATAAGCTGAAATAGGTGCAGCCAGGCTAGAATCTGTCTGTAACAATATTTTTGCGTTCCATATCCCAAAACCACGTTTCTACATAAATCTTCTTGAAAGGTCTTTTAACCAGAGGGGGTTAGCAGATGAGTGTTCTGGAGTAAGAGGCTTAAAATTATAAGTCAATATGGTGAGGAAACTGGTCCGTTCTTGTACAAAAGTAAAGTATGAAAGTAGGGCATTTACATATCAGCTTCACAAAAAAGTATCTCTTAATGCAAGTTAGACTACTGCTGTCAAAGGTCTTGTGCAGGGGAAATGCGTCATCATAGGTCTTGTTTGTGGGGAAAAACTACAAAGAGAACAATTGAGTTTTGAGAGACCCTCTAACATTATACCGGGAGAATTCAATACACAATGACCCAAGTAATGTATTCTATAATCTGGCCCAAGACATGAAAATCTCCGGACATTTAGGGGACATAACAAGAAATGTGCTGGAGCAAGAAGGTTACAATTCTTATTGACGGAGGACATGAGTGATGTCTACGAGACATATGGATCAGGCATAGGTATCTGAATATAATACTTCAATCCATTTTGAGCCACTGAGTGTTGTGTTTAACATTGGAGATAGCAGCCTGTGACTAGATTGACTCTGGCATTATGAGTTACTTATAGTTTTCGCAACAGTTTACCAATATCCAGATGAAAACTAGTTGAATAATTCAACATACAGTTAATCACTGATCCTACCACCACTCGTCACATATTTGGTGAGACTGAGTAGATATTTTAAAAAGAAAATAAAGATAATATAGAGGCCCTACTTACGATGTTGGGTGGTCAGTAGTTATTTGTTGAAACCTACTGACTTTTTGCACTGAATTGCTTTTTAATATTGGAAGTGATCGGCACCAGAATAAAGAGAATTTTTGCGTTCACTCTCCATTTTTAAATAGAGCACTTTTTTGTTTTCACACTTTCATGCACTGCTTCCAGTTACTAACAATTGTTTATCGTGCCCCAGGTCCCTTAGTACGAGCCTCTCACATTCACACCTAGTGAGTTGGCAACAACAAAGATTTTCCACTTTGGGAAGTGCTTCAAATGATGCAAGGGCGGAACAGTAAGAGTAACTGATGGATATCTTCCCAGTTAGTGCGATATCCTGTTGTGTGCCCTACTAACATTCTTAGAGCACACACGAAGTCATCTAGACACACATAGACGCATTAGAGACCCACAGTTATTCTTGTTGTAGTACATATCATATTTAAGGGATAGTAATTGTGTGGTCGTAAAAAATTCCCTAGGACCCCCCACTCACTTTTTTGTTTCTATAGTTCCTGTAAGTCCCCGCAACGTGTGGCAGGCACCTCATGGTGCCTGCCACACGGTGCAGGGATTTACAGGGGGCACCTAGATGACCCCAAGGCCGACAACCGGAGGGCACAGAGGCATTCCATATTGGAAAGCCCAACATGAAAAGCCTGTCAGAAACTGATATCATAATCCCTACAGAGGAAACGCCGTCCATTGGGGAATATGTGCGGCCTCTGACTGATTGTCGGAAGCCAGTCCTTCCGACCGGCCGGTTTAAACTCTGACCACCTACAAGCCTTCGACCTGCAGTTGGAGGCTTTCCGACCGACATCCTAATGAGCCCCTCTAAGTTATTGGCATGTTGGAGACCACAGAGTTCATGGACAGAAGTTGTTCCAAAAAACAAAAGATAATTGACATTTTACTTCAAAATTAAGGTTATAATGACACATATGTCCATATAAACATCATACAAACATAAAATATTAGATTCAATATATTAGTTAATACTTGTTCTTCCTGCCTTATCCTAGACCTCGAGAAGGCCTTCGATACCCTCACATTGCAATACCTATTCTTGGTCCTACAACAAGCAGGACTCGTCCCCATCCTCTTAGCATACACACAACTACTATACACCAAACTCACCTCGCGCATTCGCAGAGGGCGATACATATCGGCAGAATTCGCGGAACAGAGAGGCACGAGGCAGGGCTGCCCGCTTTCGCTTCTACTCTTCGCCCTCACTGTAGAACCCTAGCGATATGACTGCGACAGGAGGGGGAAAACTGGGGCATTCCCATAGCGGATACCATACACAGTGTCTCCATGTTTGTCGACTGCCTTCTCCTATATATCCGAGACATTACCGAGGACCTAACACCCATTTGGGCAACACTGACAGAATTTGCAGAAGCCTCCGGGGTTAAGAGTGAAAAATCTGCAGTCTACCCATTACATCTGAACCTTCCCCCTCGTGATGCCTGGCTGGGTGATCAGAGAATGACCTGGAATGCAGAGGCCCCCCAATATCTCGGGATCGTCTCTACCACTCCCCGGCCAACATATTCGAAGGCAATACCCGTAGGGCACTGGCCGGCATCAGATCAGCGGTCGGATTCTGGAAGAACCTCCCGCTAGCCCCGATCAGCCGTGTGGCTATTGCCAAAATGATAATAGTCCAGCAGCTGCTATACCACTTCACGAATCTGCCGGTGATCCCCCCAGAGCATTCTTACGAGATTTAGACTCGCCCCTTAGTTCGCTCATATGGGGAACGGGCAGACGTAGGATAGCACTAACGAAGTTACACTGCCTACCACACAAGGGGGACTGGGCGCTCCATCCTTCGAGTCCTATTTCCTGGCAGCACAATTACAGTGGCTGTCCTACTGGACGGCAGGCAGACATATGTGTGAAACATGCACAGCAACCGTCCAGGTACCCCTTCCGGAACTCCGCTGCCTGTAAGAACAAGGCACTAAACAGAGGCGCACATACCCCATACACGTAGTAGTGGTGCGCAAATGCATGCAAAGGATACACCGTATGTAGCCGGGGAGGCCTCCTTACTCTCCTCTGCTGCCGCTGGTCGGCTGGCCCAAACATGACAAATATTATACAACTGGCATGCTACACACGTGGACGGACTGTGGCCTCACTGACGTAGAGTCTCTATTTGAAGACGGACAACTTAGACCGTTCCACCAGCTTATGGATGACTATGATCTCCCCCTGGCCAGTTTCTACTTCACTGCCAACTCCTAGAAAGCTATAGATCGCACCACGACCTATCAACGGAGAGCCTGATACCCATCCGGTCATCCACACAATCCTACATATTGGGATGGGGCGACACCTGACCACATGGCTCTATAAAGTCGTTCGAGAACTCACATACAGACCCCTTGAGGCCTTACGGGCCACTTGGGAAGAAGAATTCAGGCATCAAGTACAAGATAAAGAATGGGAGCTGGCCCTTGAATACCCCAAGAAGGTATATAGAAACGCATGTTTTAAAAATATACAATTCTATATCCTACACTGGGCGCATCAAACACCAGCATGCCTCCAAAAGGAGCCATATTGGCACAATATCCACAAGACACTCGGAGATCTCACAGGGCTTACACATTTGAACACCTGGGAAGCCTGTGCATTAGGTATTTTCCAGAAACGGAAACAACACAAAGTGCCAACCCGATTTGTCTCACTGGCAATTTTATTGGATAAAAGGGGTTTAGCCATGCACTGGCGATCCCCCACTGGCCCATCAATCGCGGCATGGGTGGGAGCAGTACACAAATGGGCAACGGCAGAGGAGGAAACACTACGGGAGGAAGAGGTGAAAGGGATACGTAAACACCCCATCTCTATGGAGTGAAGTGAACACTACTACTGCACCAATTTAAACAACGACTGATCCACAACAACCCAGACGGTTCCCCACACACCCCGGTGGACCCACAGTCACAAGCCCCCACCGCAAGCACACACAACAGATCTTCTCCCGCAGCAGATACGTAACGTTGCTCATTATTGTCACCACACACTGCACGAAAGTCGAAGGCCAGTCACCAGAGCAGGATCAACCACCTTTCCCCTAAAGCTCCCCTCCCCCCGGCAGCACACAGAAGCGCAGACACAACCGACCACTGAGACGCATATCGCCCCCGACAACCCATCTGATATCTATACCCTGAATTCCGTGAACGTTCTCCTAATTTCACTTTCCAGTTCTATATAGGAATCATTAAACGTAAGACCTTAATAAAGTCAGGTTACATGTCCATTCAATGTGCGGATAGCAATGTACACTGATGTATTATGAAGGTAATGCAGTCAAACAAAATGTATTCTAACACAATAGATTTTTGTATATTGAAAATGGCAATAAAAATAGTTAATACTTGATCTTAATACAGAATTTGATAAAATGTCCTACAATACATACTAACATTGCAAGAATATTTGAGTTATAGTATAACATATTAAACTCTCTGCCTTGATAACCCATTCATCTCTAAAGATAGACTGACGGGTTACTTGACCTTCCCACATAAACATAATTATTCTACATGTTGTTGGATAAACTGGTAGCAGCAAATCGGCAGAAATGTACGAGTTACTTACCTTCGGTAACGATAAATCTGGTAGAGATGATTCTAGCCGCAGATTCCTTAACGCAGAATTATCCCCAGGCGTAAGACTGGATCCAGAAAACTTTTTTGCCACAGCATCCCTGCGCGCCAGGGGGGAGGCACCACATGACTCTGCCCTGACGTCGTCCGCGTCCGTGACGTCAGTGAGGATACATAAGTCCCACCCCGGCACTCCTATGCCAGTTTTCTTCGGATAACTTTTCCGCGCCACAACGCGGAGCCATCACAAAATAAAAACTGTGAGAATACTGGAACAGTGTGCGAAAAGATCATCTAACAGAAAGGGAAAAAATGAATGGTGTGGAACAGCACCATCCAAAATAGTGGTAGTCACTATGGCACCAAAAGTCATGTAAGGAAAGAACAGAACACAGCCACTGCAAGCACACCTGCAAACAAATACCACAGCCTCCCAAGGGGCAGAAGCATGTGAAAAATTGCACAGTAGACGAAGAAGTCTGCAACCACAGCCCAGAACAGAGAAGGGCATCAAGGTCAGAACGGAAGAGGAACGCCAATTCACCTCTAGACAACACCAGCAGGGAGAAACATCTCCTCAAAAGAGCTAAGGGTCAAGATCCAGCCTAGGGTCCTCAACCCTAAGGATTGCAGAGGAGTCACAAGTGCAGTCAACGAAAGAAGGAGAGCACGAGCAGACCTCCCCCACTTGAGACCAAGGCACAAGGGCGCAGAAGCACCCATGAAATGATCAACCAGTCACCAGAAGGGAAGAAATGGAGCAACAGCAAGACTAGCATTCCCCAAGGGAGGGAGAAAGAAAAGCAACTCTTAGAGACAACCACCCGGAGGCAGGCGAGAGCAGAAGACCAAAGAAGGATCCTCGCAGGGCGGGTCGTGAAGGAATATGCGGCTAGAATTGTCTCTACCAGATACATTGTTACCGAAGGTAAGTAACTCATAAATCTGACAGACTACTAGCCGCAGATTCCTTAACGTAGAATAGATACGCTAGCCATAACCAAGGGGAAGGAGGGTCTGCAAGAGGACCTCTCCAGCTCGGGCGAATACAAGACCCCAACAGGGGACAAGCAAAGGGACAGGAAGAAAACAACCCAGTCCTCCCCAACAGGGGATGAGTTACAGGGACTCCCCCCCCCCCCCAAGCACAAGAGAACCTCAGCCTCGTGGAAGAACACTGGCCCCACAGGGGATGTTGAAAAACGACAAAAGAGGTAGCCCAGCCCTCACCAAGCAGGAGAAAGCGAAGGCAAGATGAAGGAGGCCAGTACACCCCAAGGCTAGCCAATGTACCAGAGACCTCCACCGGAAGCCCTATGGGTACAGGAAATGCAGAGGAGTACCGAGGAAAAAGAGCAACCCAGAGACTCCACGGAGAAAGGGTAGAAACGAAGATAAGAGCCCTCCACGGGAACACACCCAGGGGAGAGGGCAGCCGAATCCATCACAGCTGGAAGTCTACAGGCCAGACAGAACAGCGCCTCAGCACTAAGGTAGGCGGGAGAAGAAAAACATAGTCTCACAAGGCTTCAGCGAACCAAGAAGCAGGGGCGCCAGGCTCCACGCCAAGGACCCTGACCATGGACCAGAAGAGCAGGCGGCACAGCTGGACGCTAAAAAGCGCCACAAAACGAAATGTGTAGAACACACCTGTCCGGCGGCACAGCTGGACGCTAACAAGCGCCACGAAACTGAACGCCCTGACCACATCGGCCTTCAACAAAGATGAGGTCAGAAAAAATCCCGAACAACCCCAGAAGGGGGGCCGCTCTGGACAGAACTGATTCTCGAAGAAGAGCGAGCAGCCGAAAGATAAGAGGAGAAACGAGTGGGGCGAACCAAGCCATAAACACCGGAAAGAACCCTTTTGGAGCACCAGACAGAGGACCAGGCCGATCGGCAGACAAGGGCAAAAACACTGCGGCACAACGCAGCAGCTGGCCAAGAAACCGCTCCAGCTGCATACAGCGACACCAAGAAAGGCGAGGAACCCACAAGCAGGGGTCCACACCGTCCCAGTGTAAGACAGGGCTATACAATAGCTACAAGTACTCTACATAGGGTAGGACACATCCCAAAGTATGGGAACCACTCTTAGGGAAGACAATCCCGCATCAGAGAACAAACTGTAAAACCTGTGGCAGAAACCACAGAAGGCTTAGTAAGCACCCAAAAAGTACACTCTTGCCAAAAAGGGGGGGCTGAACCAGCAGCCAACTGAAGAGGTGGGCCAACCAAAGGACCCAGAGGGAACAGTAAACCTCACAGAAAGTGTAACGGTCACTCCATCAGAATCCAGGAGCAAGTGGGAGAACACCTCCCACCAAGATCCGGAGGATCAATAAACCAACCTACTGAGGAGGAGGAGAAGGAGGAGGACGGAGCCCCGCAAGAAGACGCTGAATGGCGGAGTCCGCATGAGTGTTAAACAGAAGGACCCCGTCAAAGGGTAGGCCAACCAGACGCTCCCTAATATTTTCAGGAAAACCGGCGCCACGTAGCCAAGCATGGCGATGGAGAGCCACAGAAGTGGCCATAGCACGGCCGAGAGCATCAGCAACATCCAAAGCCACACGAAGAATAAACGCGCCCAACTCCCTATCATCCAACACATGGCCCCTCAGATCAGCACGGGCACCCTCATGCGAAATATGGGAAAGAAGGCACTCCACAGAGTCCCACAAGCTGGAAGTACCCCTGGTCAACACACACAAAGTGTCAAGTGCCCGCAAGTCAGCACTGGAGGAAGCGAAGACATTACGCCCCCATTAATCTAACCACCGGGCCTCCCGAGACGGAGGAAACACCACCACAGGCAAGCACGGACAAGCATTCAGCAGAAGAGAGACTTGAGTAGAAGGGTGGAAAGAAAGACAGACCGGGTCGTGTGGAGCAGGATGGTGACGATGCAGTAACACCTGAGGCACTAGATCGTCTGTGGCAGGGTGCCCCAAAGCCCCCAGAAGAGAATCATGGAGTGACGCTTCAAAAGGAAGGAACAACTTCCGTCCACCAGAGCCTTGGTGGAGAACTTCCAAAAGGTTGTCTGTAGGAAATAGCGTGACAGGTTCACACATCTTCAGAATACCAGCAACCGTGGAGATAGCCTGAACAAAGGCAACACTGGCCTCAGTAGGGCACCACGGAGGAGAAAGCAATTCCTCCGTGGGTGAGGGTTGCAGACTTAGCCGCTCATCTCAAAGTCCAGGGGGAAGCGGCCAACCCCGGAATAGAGGAGGCTCCACAGATGAATGAGGGACCTGAGGGGCCTCAGGGGAAGGCGGAGAGGCCGATGGAAAAGCCAGCCGCGAGCCACGGAAAGAATCTTTTGAGGATTTAGGCAGTGGGGACGGCAAGTAGCTCTCCCTGGAAGATGTCGGTGAAAAGGCAACAATATGGCGCCCTGTCTCCGGGGAGGAACACACCAACAGATGACAGACCTCTGGAGAAGAAGGGACCTCAGGAGAAGAATCAAGAACCTAGCGCCGGTGCGGCTCCGTGGAATCCGCCATCGGCGCCTGATCAGCATCGACCTGCGCCAGAGTGGGCAGTTGTGGTGCACGTGCTCTCCAGGAGAAAGGGGCGGGGTCGATGCCAGAACGGCGAAGGAGCGGCGCTGAAAAGGCGCCGGCTCGGCCCTCAGGCGGGGCAGCCATCCGCGTCACGGACCTAGAGGGACTCAGGAAAGCGCCCCAGGTCCCGGCCTCCACCCACAACTCCACCGGAGCTGGGGAGGAAGGCTCCCGGCGCCGAAACAACACCAGCTCGACCTCTGGCGAGGCAGCCGCCTGCTCAGAGGATCGAGGCGAACTCAGGGGCAAGCTTGGAGTCCCGGTACTCTCCCGCGACACCACAGGGAGCCCCGTAGGGATTTGCGGCGAGGCAGGGATGCCAGGCGCCGAAGAGGGGAGCCCCGAAGGACTACACCTCGACGACACCACCCTCTCACGACCTGAAGCCGAAACCTTTGGCGCCGGGGCCGGAGACGCTGGTGACTCCGCGGAAGTCCCCGCGTGAAGCAAGGGATTCGCGGATGTCTCAGAATGTGGAGGAAGGGTCAAAGAAGCCTGCAGAGCTTCAGCGTAGGCTGTCACTTGGGTCCTAGTTGCCTCCGCGCCACGAAATGGCGGGTAGGAAGGCGACAAGCGGGGCGCCTGCCCCGGGTGGTGTCGGCGCCCACCGCGGAGGGAGTACAGGGCCTCGGAGACAAACTGAAGGACCTACCAGCCAGTGAGCCACTCCCAAGGGTTGCGGCGAAATACGATGTCGCAGACGAAACCGGTGGCTCCTTGCTTCCGAAGTAGGGGACGGATGCTGAGATGACACTGACCTGGACACGCATGCCGACAGCAACTTCATCCGGCACTCCCGCCGTGATGTAGGCTTAAGGTGCTGGCAGGCGTTGCAACTCTCCGAGTCGTGGTGCTCACCCAGGCACCACTTGCAAATTGGGTGAGGGTCTGTTGTCGACATGAGACGTGCACAGGAGGTACACGTCTTGAAGCCCGAAGGCATTCACACACTGTTCCACTTAACGCCAAAGCATGAAAAGAATAGAAGGCCCGAAAACAGGCCAGGACATAATCCGGATCTGCCTTGCACGCGGAAAAGAGAAAAAACTGATGTAGGCTCGCCGGGGTGGGTCTTATGTATCCACGCTGATGTCAACGCAGAGGACGTCAGGGCGGAGTCACATGGTGCCGTCCCTCCAGCACGCAGGGATGCTGTGGCAAAAAAGTTTTCCGGATCCAGTCTCACGTCTGGGGATAATTCTACGTTAAGGAATCTGCGGCTAGTAGTCTCTATCAGATACTTTTTTTCAAATGTACCATGTGCTGGACAGATGTTTTACAGAAGACATACATTTTATCCTGCAAGAAGGATAACATGATTCCTCTTTCTTTTAACCCATACCAATTTAGCAGTGCAGCTTGAACAATCCTCCTTCATAATTAACATCAATACTATATTTGGCAAACAGATGTCTTGACTAAACTCGAACTTCCATTATGCTTTTCATTTCGGATCACCATAAATTGTTCCAACACACTGTAGCAACGACCAGTATATGCGATTTGGCTAGGTTAGTAATAAAAGTAATTTTTAGAATATCAGCATCCGCTTTTAGCACATGTTACTCACGTACTAACCACAAAGCCTCCAAAGGGACAGTAAGAAGCTTGCATGACTGCTTTTATAGTCGTTTTCTTTCATTTTATTCAAAATGTATGTATGTTTTGCTCAGTGCTAATGCACCTATATCATTTAATACAATTGGTCTTATCTTTAAGAATTTCACCTTATTGACTGGTGGAATGAAGTGCACAAACTCTCAGTAATTACATTATCATTATAATGCTCTGTCAATTCAGGACATATTAAAAGTTACCCCTATATACTTATGGCTTTTAGTTCTGTTCACATTTACATCAACAACAAATTACCTAAAAGCAGATTCTTTTTTACCAAATTAAATTTTTGTTTTGTTTTTTGTATACTGATTGTCAGTTTATTTATCATACAGTAAAGTGTTAGGGTATTGAGGTGACACTGTAATACAATCGTAGTGTGGTCCATTATAACCAAATCAATAACAGGGAATACAACCCTTATATACTATCCATCAACTCCATGGGGGCTACATTTAAAGCTATAAAAAAGGAAGAGGGATCAATATAAAAACAATGTAAACAGTGATGGATTAAACCCAGATCTTTTGACTTGGTGTGAGTGTTTGATTGGTTCAGATGCTCCGTCCATTACCACCCCCTTTTGTACCGCTTTTGGCCGCCATAAGTGTGGCAGGGTATGCTCAGACGTGAGTCCCTTGCTCACTTTGCCACTGGATTCAAGCAAGCCGGGCTGAAGACGGCTGTAATGCCAGAAACCGGTCCTCGGAAGCTTGTTTCCGGTCCAGGGAAGGCATGGTTTGGCAGTTCGGGCTGGACTGTTCCCAAGAGGCACAGGGTCAAACTGATTTGCATATAGCCATGTCTGAACTGGGGTGGCAGAGTGGGCTAAAGAACGGTGATGGATTAAACCCAGATCTTTTGACTTGGTGTGAGTGTTTGATTGGTTCAGATGCTCCGTCCATTACCACCCCGTTTTGTACCGCTTTTGGCCGTCATAAGTGTGGCAGGGTATGCTCAGACGTGAGTCCCTTGCTCACTTTGCCACTGGATTCAAGCAAGCCGGGCTGAAGACGGCTGTAATGCCAGAACCCGGTCCTCGGAAGCTTGTTTCCGGTCCAGGGAACTCATGGCTTGGCAGTTCGGGCTGGACTGTTCCCATGAGGCACAGGGTCAGACTGATTTGCATATAGCCATGTCTGAACTGGGGTGGCAGAGTGGGCTAAAGAACGGTGAATGAATGAATGAATGAATGAATGAATGAAATAATTTGTAAAGCGCGCGATGGCCAAAACGGCTTCCTGGCGCTGGGAGCTCTAAAGAACCGGACAGACAGGGCCAGGAGGATTAGCGGGGGTAGGCCAGGGCAAACAGAAAAGTTTTTAGCGCTTTACGGAAGTGTGAAAAGATAGGGATCGAGCGCATAGAAAGAGGAAGAGAGTTCCAGAACCAGGGGGCAAGAACAGAGAAACGGGTTCCACCAGTGCGAGATTTGTGAAAACGGGGAACAGTGAGGAGGGCAGAAGATGATGAACGGAGAGTGCGGGCAGGGGTGTGAAGGGAAATCAGAGAGTTGATGAAAGCCGGTGCAGAGTGATCAAGGGCCCGATAAACAAGGCACCCCAATTTGAACAAAGATCTCTGAAAAATTGGCAACCAATGGAGGGATTTGAGGACGGGAGTGATGTGATGGGTTTTGGGCAAGTGAAAGATGAGACGGGCAGCCTGATTTTGGATAGCTTGTAAGCGGCGGGATTCATAGGCAGGAATGCCAGCGAACAAGCTATTACCATAATCAAGGCGGGAGGTAATAAGGGCAGAAATAATGACTTTAAGGGAGTCAAAAGAAAAGAAACGAGAGATTTTCCGGATCATCCGGAGGGAGAGAAAACAGGAGGACACCACGGCACTGACCTGGCCATGCATGGACAGGTCCTGTCTGACCTTGATGCCCAGAGTTTTAACGGAGGGAACGGGGGTGGGAGGAGGGCCAAGAATGGAAGGCCAGAAAGCAGGGGACCAGGGGCTGGATGAGCCGCCAATCAGGACAAGCTCAGTCTTATCTGGATTGAGCCTGAGGTGGTTGGCGCTCATCCACCCAGAAATAAAGACCATGGTGGAGTGAAAAAAGGATAGAGAGTGAGAGGAAGAGGAAAGATCAAAGACGAGCTGGAGGTCGTCAGCGTAGTTATACACAGAGACCCCCAGCTCAAGAAGGGAAGAGATAAGAGGGTGAATGTAGAGGTTGAAGAGAAGGGGAGAAAGGGAGGAACCTTGGGGAACCCCACAGGGCACCGGGAGGGGGGAAGCAGAAAAGCCAGGAAGGTGGACGGCTTGAGAACGACCTGTTAAAAAGGAAGTGATCCAGGAGAGGGCAGAGCCTCGTATGCCAGCTGCGCTGACACAGTCCAGAAGAATGTTATGGTCGACCGTGTCAAACGCAGCGGACAAGTCGAGGAGGATCAAAGCTTGGGGAGAGTTGACGTCGGCCTTGGCTTTAAGCTCGTCAAGGACGGCTAACACCACGGTTTCGGTCGAATGACCTGAACGGAACCCGGCTTGGTGAGAGGCCAGAAGCTGGTTCCGTTCAACATAAGCAGAGAGACAGGAAGTAACGTAAGATTCAAGAATTTTAGAAAGATAGGGAAGAAGAGAGATAGGTCTAAAGTTAGAGAGAAAAGAAGAATCAAGACCAGGTTTTTTAAGAATGGGAGAGACAATAGCAGATTTAAATGAAGAAGGGACCAATCCAGTGGAGAGAGAGGCATTAAGAAGGGAGAGAGGGGTATCAGGACGGGAAGAAAAAAGGATTTTGAGAATGCGGGCAGGGGCACAGTCAGTGGGGGAGCCAGACTTAATTTTAGTGAGCAGAGCTAGAAAAGAGTCCAAGGAGAGGGGGGGAAAAGAAGAAAAAGAAAACTTAAGCGCAGAGGGGACAGAGTGAGGAGGAGTAAAAGGAGTGATCAAGATGTTAGATTTAATTTTAACAATCTTCTCGATAAAGAAGTTGTTAAGAGAAGAGCAAAGAGCCTGGGAGGGAGTGAAGTGAGGGCAAGCACGATCAGAGGTGGCCAAGTTGTTGACCAAAGAGAAAATTTCTTTAGATTTGTTAGCCGAGAGCGCCACTTGTTCGGAGAAATACTTGATCTTAGTGGCCAAGATGGCCTTCTTGTACTCCTTAAGAAGAAATTTATATTTGGCCTTGTGGTCAGGGCAGTAGCTACGGCGCCAAAGGCGCTCTGAGCGTCTAAGCTCCAATTTGAGAGTCTTGAGCTCCGGGCTAAACCAGCGGTGAGCCTCGTGAGGGCGAATGGATTTGATTAACTTGAGGGGGGCTACTAAATCACATGCCGAAGAGAGCCAGTTACCAACTGCAGCGGCCTGTGAATCAAGGGGAATGCCAGTGAGGTCTGGGGAAGAAGAAGCAAGGGAGTGAGAGAGGGAGGCCAAGTCAACACGATTCCAACTACGGGAAAAGACATTCTTGGGACGAAGGGGCTTGTGGGGGGAGCCAGTAGTAATAGAGAAAGAAATGAGAGAGTGATCAGACCATGTACATGGGAGAATGCTGGGGGGGGAAACTATGTCCTGGGATGACCAGACTTGGTCCAGGATATGTCCAAGATTGTGGGTAGGGACCAAAACATGGGACTTAAGGTTGAGACAGAGGAGAGTGGCCGAGAAGTCTTTGGATGCTGGGTCCTCCCTGGGGTCGCCAGGCCAGTAGTTAAAGTCCCCAAGTAGGAGAACAGAGGAGTTATTAACCACCAGCGTGGCGAGGAGTTCCTGCAGGGAGGCCACAAACAGGGGCATGTTCAGGGGAGGGCGGTAGACAAGGACAATAGTAAGAGGTGCAGACAGATTGGAGGAGCGAGCGACCAGGAAGTCCACTCCAGCGATAGGTGCTTGGGGGAGAAGCTGGAATTGAATAGTGGATCGGACAATCATGGCAACACCCCCCCCAATCTTGTCCGCGGGGCGGTCGGCCCGGAGGACATAATAAGAATGGGGAAGGATGGCAAGAATGTCGGGGAGGGAAGCCTCCGAAAACCATGTTTCCGTTAGGAACAGAAAATCTGGGGAGTCTGTAGTTAGAAGGTTAAACAGGTCAAGTTGGTGTTTGCCTGCCGAGCGAGTATTGAGGAGATAGGCAGAAGCAGTGTGAGGGGGTGATGAGGGTCCAATGGGGGGGGAGTCAATGTCCGGCGTAGGCAAAGGAATAATTGGATGTGAGAACACAACACGGTCTGCATGGGGGACATAAATATCTAATGCAACAAGATGCTGCATAAGGGTATGGGAAAGAGACACCTCAGTGGAGCAGGCGAGGAGTTGTGCAGATGTGTATGACAGCAAGAAGGCAGGGGGTGTGGCCCCTGGTCCCGGCCCGTCGCGGACGGGCGCAGACGGGCTTAACTTAGGCGCAACTTCGGCGCGCCTTCGACGCGCCCGCTGCGCTCGTCCGCTGCGCGGCCGGGATAGTAGTGCCATAAGTAGGGAACCGGAAACAATAGGGCGTGGCAGGGGGTGGAGGGACAGAGGAGCTGCCCCGCCAACCAGAGAGCAGCCCAAGATGTAAGACACGCCCGTCTCCGCCCTCGTGACCTGCCCGTCAGAGGGGGAGGGAACGCTCAGCGTGGGGCGCTCTGGTGGCGGCAAGGAAACAAGGAAGTCCCAGGAGAACAAGGGGTGCGCGGTGTCCTCAGCGCAGCCCCTGAAACGAGGAAACGGTGATGGATTAAACCCAGATCTTTTGACTGGGTGTGAGTGTTTGATTGGTTCAGATGCTCCGTCCATTACCACCCCCTTTTGTACCGCTTTTGGCCGCCATAAGTGTGGCAGGGTATGCTCAGACGTGAGTCCCTTGCTCACTTTGCCACTGGATTCAAGCAAGCCGCGCTGAAGACGAATGTAATGCCAGAAACCGGTCCTCGGAAGCTTGTTTCCGGTCCTGGGAAGGCATGGCTTGCAGTTCGGGCTGGACTGTTCCCATGAGGCACAGGGTCAGACTGATTTGCATATAGCCATGTCTGAACTGGGGTGGCAGAGTGGGCTAAAGGACGGTGATGGATTAAACCCAGATCTTTTGACTGGGTGTGAGTGTTTGATTGGTCCAGATGCTCCGTCCATTACCACCCCCTTTTGTACCGCTTTTGGCCGCCATAAGTGTGGCAGGGTATGCTCAGACGTGAGTCATTTGCTCACTTTGCCACTGGATTCAAGCAAGCCGGGCTGAAGACGGCTGTAATGCCAGAAACCGGTCCTCGGAAGCTTGTTTCCGGTCCAGGGAAGGCATGGCTTGGCAATTCGGGGTGGACTGTTCTCATGAGGCACAGGGTCAGACTGATTTGCATATAGCCATGTCTGAACTGGGGTGGCAGAGTGGGCTAAAGAACAATGATGGATTAAACCCAGATCTTTTGACTGGGTGTGAGTGTTTGATTGATTCAGATGCTCTGTCCATTACCAACCCCTTTTGTACCGCTTTTGGCCGCCATAAGTGTGGCAGGGTATGCTCAGACGTGAGTCCCTTTCTCACTTTGCCACTGGATTCAAGCAAGCCGGGCTGAAGACGGCTGTAATGCCAGAAACCGGTCCTCGGAAGCTTGTTTCCGGTCCAGGGAAGGCATGGCTTGGCAGTTCGGGCTGGACTGTTCCCATGAGGCACACGGTCAGACTGATTTGCATATAGCCATGTCTGAACTGGGGTGGCAGAGTGGGCTAAAGAACGGTGATGGATTAAACCCAGATCTTTCGACTGGGTGTGAGTGTTTGATTGGTTCAGATGCTCCGTCCATTACCACCCCCTTTTGTACCACTTTTGGCCGCCATAAGTGTAGCAGGGTATGCTCAGACGTGAGTCTCTTGCTCACTTTGCCACTGGATTCAAGCAAGCCGGGCTGAAGACGGCTGTAATGCCAGAAACCGGTCCTCGGAAGCTTGTTTCCGGTCCAGGGAAGGCATGGCTTGGCAGTTCGGGCTGGACTGTTCCCATGAGGCACCGGGTCAGACTGATTTGCATATAGCCATGTCTGAACCGGGGTGGCAGAGTGGGCTAAAGAACGGTGATGGATTAAACCCAGATCTTTTGACTGGGTGTGAGTGTTTGATTGGTTCAGATGCTCCGTCCATTACCACCCCCTTTTGTACCGCGTGTGGTCCATTATAACCAAATCAATAACAGGGAATACAACCCTTATATACTATCCATCGACTCCATGGGGGCTACATTTAAAGCTATAAAAAAGGAAGAGAGATCAATATAAAAACAATGTAAACAGTAATGGACCTAAAATAAGGTTTGCTATAGGCCATTTCTAACTTCTATATTTCTCGGTATTTCACTTTTTGACCTATCTGCTCCTATGCCCATGTTTTATCATGGGCCTTAGTTTGGGGTCTAAACCTTGCCTGTTCCAGGGACTGTTTCATGAGTTAAGCCAATTCTTCCTGCACTTCGAGTACAATTTCAACAAAACTCTTAGATGCACACTCCAAAAAGAATATTAAATAGAAAAGCTAGATGTAAAATGTGAGCTCATATTGTGAGACTAACATTAAAAACAAAATTAGGTATTCCATCAGGGCCTGGCGATTTACCCTGACTGATAAAAGCTATTAGTTCAATATATTCTCATTTAAGGTAATGTAAGCTTAGGAATAATTTCATGACATGTTAAAACAAGTGATTTGACTGGAGACTCGGGAGCATTTTTTATTTAGTACAGATCTAATATATATTCCAGTCACTGGTGCTCTGTAATGCTGGGAGAGGTTTCTAAATGCTCTTGATAAAAGGCCACCTTTACCAACTTCCAAAGCTTGACCATGTCTTATCTACTTAATACCAATTCTATATATTGCTAAACTTTAACAGGGTCCTTTTTATCTTTCTCAGTAGGGCGTTATATTTGTTATAGTTTGTATGTGCTTAATTAGTATCCATTTGCTAGAAGTCTTAGCAAACTACTTCATATAACGTTCTCAGACCTTTCTTTGCACAGTTGCTTTCACTATCAAGCCACATATTGTTTCTTAAGTTTAACATACTTTGTTGTCTAAACAGAAGTACTATTTAAGATAAAATCAATAAACCAGTTAGATAAACATCGAATTCTTTTTGGGGCCATGCTCATGGTAATTTCCTTCACTACCTTGTGTCAATTACAGACTTAATTTCTCATATATTTGTTTTTTTCCTTTTTAGTCTCCTTTTCAATATTTTGAGTTTTCATCTTTTGTAGCATTTTATCTCACTTCGGCTAGCCACATCCTCTGAATTTCTTAATGAATTTGTATCTTTGACGAGTATCCACTGATATATATTCAATTTCTGACTTAGATGATGACAAGGATTGTTGTCAGAACAATTGGTAAGTGTAAAATGTTTTTCTTTTTTGCATGTGTATTTTTATGGACCCATTTTAACAGAATTGTACTGAGGCCAAAGACAATCTAACATTCTGTACACCTGGATGACTTGCTGCTATCAAAAGTACTTTTTTTTATTTTTATTTTTTTATTTTATTTATCAAGTTTTACATAAACTCAGACGACAGATACATGTCATGTTTCAGGCTTAAGCAATATGCCACAGATTTACAAAGTAATACATCTCAGAGCTACAGACTTGCAAACAATATATACCTAAACAGACATTCCATACTTGCACCTTACATATATAATGCAGCGTGTGAATTTGTACAGGCAGAAAGCTAGGGACGGATCCCAGTTGCAGGAGCCTCTGCAAGAGGATCCGGGGCAGTGCGAAGATAGTCAGACAGTGGGCCCCAAATATCAGAAGGTTTAGAGGCAGTCGGCAGTTCCTCCGCATATATCATAAAGTTATCCCTGCAGTAGGCAGCGTCCATCAACCAGTCTTTAATTAGGGGGGAATGTTTACTATCCCAGTGTATAGATAGTCTGCGTTTCGCCAGCAGCAGTAACAAAGCCATGAGTTTCTTGCCATTCGCTCTGAGGGGGGTGTCCAAGCCCAGCAGGCATACTCTAGGAGTACAGGGAATATCACATGATAGCAATGTCGTTAAATGGGCGGTTACATTCTTCCAGTATTGCTGTATTTTCACACAGCACCAGGTTAGGTGTGCAAAGTCTGCGCCATCCATCGCACATTTTTTACATTTGGCATCATCCCGCAGTTTAAGTTTGTACAGTTTTAGGGGAGTGTGATATACCTGATGTAGATATTTATAATGAAGTATACGTAGATTCCCGTTAGGGGTGAGGAGCGATGTCAGCGTGCAGGCCGCTGTCCAGTCTTCTTCCGTAAGGGGAGTATCTAGCATTCTGGACCATTTATCTCTCATCGGGACGGTGTCAGCGCCGATTTCATCCTGCGCTTGCCTGTACAGTTTGGACAGAATGTGGGCATGAGTGGGTGAGGTAATTAGTAGTTGTAGAGAGTGGAAGGTGGGGGGCTCCTCGGGGAAGGAGGGGTATAGTTCTCGAGCCGCGGCCCGCAGTCTGTGATACAGGAAACGAAAGAGTGGGGTTTGGTTACTAATATATTCCAGATCTTCGTGTGTAATGAAGGAGCCATTGGGGTAAAGGTCCCCCAGGGTCGAAAAGCCTGCCTGTTCCAGTATGGTCATGTTATTCCGCTCCCCCGTGACGGAGAGGTCGGAGTGCCATGCCAATGGGAGACTCGGAGCATATATAGGGGATTTACATGCTAGCGTACTTAATCGTGTCCATGCGTGAGTGGTGGTACGGATTGTGTTTATTTCTTTGTCCGCTAGATGTGGTCTAGTGTGTGATAGAATGCTTGTGAGCGGTATTGGGTGTGCGTCTCCTTCTTCAAACGCTAAATGTGGCATATAGCGCACTGGATGATGCCAGTAGTAGGCAAACTGTGCCTGGGCACACAGGTAGTAAAGATAAGCATCGGATACCGTGAAGCCGCCTGCAGTGTATGGAAGGGTGAGTGTACGGAGACTAATCCTGGCTTGTTTCCCCGCCCAGATGAGCTGTGTGAACGCCGTGCGCAGTCTGGCAAACACCGAGGGGGGTGGGGTGATCGGGATATTAACGAAGAGGTAGAGCAACTTGGGGAGCACTAACATTTTCAGTAGGGAGATTCTATCAGCGAGGGAAAGCGGGAGTGTCTTCCACCTCTGTATCTGCGTTTCGATGTGATCAACCACTGTGCCATAATTGTGTCGAATTACAAGTTCCACATCTCGGTGTACCCATATCCCAAGGTATTTTATGGGGTCATCCTGCCACATGAGGGGGAAATCTAGTTGTGGAGGTTGTGTGCTTGTGGTTAATGGGATCACTGCGGATTTAGACCAATTTATGGTGAGGCCAGAGTGTCTGCCAAATTTCACATATTCCCGTAGTACAGGGGATAAATTAGTATCCGGGTCGCGAAGGTATAGGACCATGTCATCCGCATATAGCGAAATGCTGATAGGCCGGAGGCGAAACCCAAGTGCAGTGTGAGCATATTTCTGACGGATTTTACAGGCTAGTGGTTCTAGTATAATCGAGAAAAGTAGGGGGGAGAGTGGGCAGCCCTGCCTGGTGCCTCGCTGTATTGGTATGGCGTCTGAGACAAAACCATCAACCCTGACGCGTGCCGTGGGGTTCGTGTATAGGAGTTTGATCCAAGTTAGCAGACGCAGGGGCAGGCCAATACGCCCCAGAATCGCAAACATATATGGCCACTCCACCGAGTCGAAGGCCTTGGCTGCATCTAAAAGCACCGCCACAGCACAGAGATCCGGCCTCAACTGGTATATTAGAGCAAAGATCGTCCTCAGGTTATGTGTGGTGGATCTGTCAGGGATGAAGCCAGATTGATCTGGTAGTACAATGGTGGGCATCAGTGGTTGCAGTCTCATGGCAATGATTTTCGCGAGTATTTTCACATCTGTATTTATTAACGACAGAGGTCGGTAGGAATGTGCTCTAGTGGCATCTTTGTCGGGTTTGAGAAGTGCGACTATGACAGCCTCCCGTAGTGTCTGTGGTAGAACGCCGTCGGTGTGGGCCTCATCATACATTTCAAGGAGGGGTGGGATAAGGTCCTCTGCGTATGCTTTATGGAATTCCGCCGTGAACCCATCCGGGCCCGGGGCTTTCCCATTCGGCAAGGATTTGATAGCAGTGAGGGTCTCCTTCTCTGTTATAGGCGAGGCTAAAAAGTCTCGGTGAGAGTCCGATAGCCACACCAGTGTCAAATCCTCGATATAGTTGAATATGTCAGATTCAGTGGCCGTGTGTTGTGTGGTGTAGAAGTCACGGTATGTGGAGACAAACGTGTTGAGGATATTAGGGGTGTCAAAATGCGAATGACCCTGGTCGTCCGTGATGTGTGTGATTAATTGTCGTTTATGTTGCGCGCACACCTTCTGCGCCAGCACCCGGCCAGGGCGACCCCCCTCACCCAATCTACGCGCTCTGCCCCTCTTGGACGTGTATTTAATTTCGTCGTCCGCCAGCGCGTTATACCGTGAGATAGCCTCGCGTATGTCAGCTAACACCCCAGTATCGTGCGTGGAGTCGAACTCTATTTCTAGCCGACGGTATCTGCCTCGCAGTTCTGCAATTGCGTTCTAATATCTTTCAGGATACCTACAGTTGTGGAGATACATACCCCGCGAAGCGTGGCTTTAAATGCTTCCCAGAGCGTACCAGCACTGTCTACGGATTTACTGTTAATCGGAAAAAAATCCTCTATCTCCTTGTGTATGGTTTCTTTATATAGGGGGTCAATGAGTGCTATGGCATTGAAGCGCCATGTGAATGGGGGAGGAGTGTGGGATGGAACGGCTAAAGACAGCAATACCGGGTTGTGGTCTGACAGCGTTTTTGGGAGATGTGAGATCTCAGTGGCCCATGTGGATGCTCGCTCCGATAGTAGCCAGTAGTCGAGGCGGGACCAACTGGCATGTGCTGCAGAGGAATGCGTACTTTCTCGTTTTGTGGGGTTGCGGTCTCTCCAGATATCACGTAGGCCATATTCCTCAATGCCATGGAGGAGAGCGTCCGCCGCGCGCCTATGATGTTCAACTGTGTCTTGTGATCTATCAAAGGCAGAGTCAAGTGCTATGTTTAAATCCCCACCCCAGATCCATTCCAGCGGGGGATAATCTCGCAATTTGGTGAGTAGAGAGAGATAAAATTCAGGGTCATCAGTGTTTGGTCCGTATATATTAACAACCCCTACTCTAGTGCCACAGAGTGTGGCAGTTACAATGACAAATCTACCATTTTGGTCTATGTCTGTGCGTTCTAAGCAGAATGGAATCCCACGACGTATTAAGATCGATACCCCTCGAGCATAAGAGGAATAAGTGGCAGAGACAGAGTGTTCAGCCCAGCGGCACCCCAGTGTCTTGGCCTTACCAGGGAGAAGGTGGGTGTCTTGCAAAAGGACCAGATCTATGTGATGACGGTCCAGGTATGCAAATATCTGTCTGATCTTCTTTGGGCTGTTAAGGCCTCTGACATTCCACGTCAGCAACTTTAAGCATCTACCCACTACCATTTGTACATTTCAACAATACATGTAATTGCAGTGCGTCAGGGAATACAAAGCGTGTATTCCAACAATCAGGAACAGTATTATAGCTGAAGCAAATCATGACATCAGTATCCGTCGTCGAACCCCCCCCTCCGCCCACCACCCACTTCGCCATCCCAATTATGACAAAGCCATAACCCCATTCAGTCATCCCGAAACAACAACAACAACAACTGGCAGGCATCCCTAATGACAGGGTGCCTTCGAACTTAACTAGTCAAAAAGTGTGGATTACACAGAGGGGGGGGCCGGTAGCCGCCCGCACAACTCCCAGCATTTAGACGCTGGGTGATCAAGCCACTCGCAAAAGCGCGAGTCAGTGGTCGGTGGGTTTCAGTGTCCACGGCATGTAGTGGCGGTGCAATAGCTAGCTAGTAACAATGAGGAGCAGCAGCCTAAGCAAGGGTCAAAAAAGGAAAACGTTTCATCTAACATGGTCCAGAGATACAGTCACAAACCTTCCAGCATATCGGGTACGTTATGCATCAGTCACTCTGCATCTGAAGGAGGGTCTTGGTCCTGGTTCTGTCCGCGTGGCGATTTGCGCCTCAGGACATGCGGATGGTTGGCCTGCAAGTATTTAACTACTTCTCGGGGTGTATTGCATATAACGCTGGATCCATCCATGGTGACCTTGAGGCGTGCCGGGTATAGCATTGCATACTGAATACCATTGTCTCTCAGTTTCCGCTTGATGTCCACGTATTGCTTTCTGGCCTCCTGCACATGAGAAGTAAAGTCTGGGTATATGGAGATCTTCATGCCCTCATGTGTGAGAGATCCAAGCTCCCGGGATTTCCGGAGCGCGGCGTCTCTGTCTCTATAATTCAAGAGTTTGGCGATGATTGGGCGCGGTTTGTCTCCAACCGCCGGTTTTGGCGCCAAAGTCCGATGCGCCCGTTCCACGATGAAAACTGTTGAAAAATGTCCTTGCCCAATATGGTCGTCAAAAGGGTCTCTACATATGCTTCCATATTTCTGATTTGAGTTGTCTCCGCAATGCCCAGTATGCGCAGGTTGCAGCGGCGCGAGCGTGCTTCCAAATCTTCTGTTTTGGCCGTGAGGCTTTGCAAGAGAGCGTCCACCTTCTTATGTTTCAGTTCAAGTTGGTTTGTGGCATCTTCAGCGTCCGATATTCGGCGTTCCGCCATGTCCATACGCTCAGTCTGCTTATCTAGGCGTTCCGACATGCGGTCCACTCGATAAGTGAGTGAATCAATTTTCCCATCAGTGTTGGTTAGGGTGGATTGAATGGCGGTGAACATCGCCTGCACGTCCAGCGTCGTCTGGGCCGCAGCAGAGGGTGCAGAGTCGCGGGGTGGTGTTTGGCGGTCTGTGGAGGGTATGGGCAATTTCCGCTGGTTCTCAAATTGAATTTTTGTCTGTGTCTTCTCCGGCTTACCCATGGTGGCAGTGGTGTTTGCAGCCCCCCGGCTGAGATCCGCGTGTTCCGACAGCAAGTTCGTGGCGGTCAGGGGGGGAGGGGAGCCTTTGGTGAAGAGGCCCAATTGTAGCGCAGATAGGAGTCGGATCGTCCTCCAACAAGGGTCCGGTGTTTAGGATGGGGTGAAGAGTTGTGGACGAAGCCCCAGCCAGGTGTGGTAAGTCCCGTGAGACCCAAGCAGGAGCGCGCTTCGGAGAGCGATGGTCCCAGCACCCTCTCAGGCCGATGCGGCCTACCTCACACCAGCGCAGCCTCGGGCTCGCGTAGCTCGAACGTGGTCACGTACAGGTAGGCAGGGCAGCGCTCCACTCCCGGTCAGATCGATGTCGGTGCGGCAATGTTGGCCGATTTGCACAGGAGTGGTATCAGTCGATAGCTCAGACAGTCCGCTTCATAGGCAGGCGGGTGTGGGCGAATGTGGTTCATTGAAACCCAGGATAAGCTGAAGGATTGTGGCTCGATCAGGAGAGCTCGCCTACGGCGCGGCCATTTCCAAGCGCGGCTAGCTCCGCCCCCCGCTATCAAAAGTACTTGATGCTGTTTTTAACTGTGGTTTCTTTTATGGCTATGATTACTGCCGAATAAAGATTATTATTAATAAGGACAAAAGGCAGCACTGTCTTAGCCAGTCATTGTTGCTTCTCAATAGTATGACCTCAGGTTTAGTGTTATTTGTTTGACCTCAACTTATTGTGCATTCCCTAGGCTATATATGGCAGGCATCCAATTTTTTGCATATTATCTGTTCGTGAATATTTATAATGCCATTAGATTGTAGCATAAATATTTAATGGTTGGAACGAAAGAGA
Organism: Lissotriton helveticus; assembly: GCF_964261635.1. Taxonomy (NCBI): domain Eukaryota; kingdom Metazoa; phylum Chordata; class Amphibia; order Caudata; family Salamandridae; genus Lissotriton; species Lissotriton helveticus. The sequence goes on from NC_136065.1 coordinate 341,148,201, forward strand.
TTTCTTGGGACTTTTTTGCAGTGTCCATTTTACTTTGGTGTCTAATTGCTGTGAGTTAATTCTCTGCGCTTTTAGTTCTTTTGTGTTCCTGAGGTTGGATGCGAATTTCTAATTCAAAATATTACCTTCATAGTTAGGTTTGTCATGCTCCAATAAATGGATATGTGTTATATTGATGAGGTCAAGTGATAATATTTTCTTGTTAGATCTGTTAGCATTTGATAAACCATGTTGAGAACTCTGTAGAGGTTCTGAGCTGTCCGTTGTTCCAAATGTGCAGAAATGTCTCATTGCCTGTATGGGCTTAAAAATAAAAATTCTCTGCAAAGCTGAACAGAAGTTGCAGATTTTTATTGGTCTAGGTGTGAACATTTAATGGTCTACATTCTAGTGACAATGTTATGTTATGTTATGTTATGTTATGTTATGGCTATATGGTCTTTGTAGTCAGGGCCAGGCACCAGCCGGTGGGAGAACACAGCACATGAGCCACACTCATGGGGATGCAACACAACACAAGAAAGTCATCCAGCCTTTAAGACTCCTTATCTTCTGTAGCAGTCGCACACACACAACGGGCAAAGGGTGTCAATCAGGATTCAATCCTCTCTCTAGAAAATGCAGAGTGGTGATAAAGCGGTTGCTCGTGATGTTGGTGTACATGGGTCAGGAATAAGCAATAGGTCACCACAATTAGCAGGTACTTTACAATCAAAGGTCCTTACAGCAGCACAATACTACTCTGCCCATTAGTAGATCTAGGCTTCAATAAGATAGGCTTTCAGCACCCCATATAGCCTACCTCCATCAGGCAGACAGTGAGGCTTTCTGCCTCTAGTCCATCCTTTCTATATTTTTGTGCACTGTGCTTCTTCAAGTTGGAAAGTGATCTGATTACCTGGTTCACAGACACAACTTTAATTTAGAAACAGCAGGAGTTAGGTATCAGCGAACCATCTAACTCATAAGCCCACTCAAAACTTTAGGCAGAATAAATCATTTCCAAGTGCATCTCACTTTTTCAGTTTTTCGGCTCCTTGGAAACCAGCTTTCCAAAAAACTGCCAGTCACAGCTTTCCTTGTAGATGGGACACATACCGTAATATTCAGTGGCTTTGTGTTTCAGGGCCTGACAGACTTCAGTATATTAGGAGCTGCAGTTGGGCTTTTTGGCAGATTTCGACACACGAAATGAGTAGGCAGTCCACCTCCTTTGCTTGTACGTTCCATCTTCTAGGCCATGGGCTGATCTCCTGGAAGTGGTTTGATACAGCAAAGGTGGATCCAAAGAAAGCTTTGAAGAGGATGTGATTCCAAAGCCAGAAACAAAGTCTGGCTACAATATACTCTGCAGAGAAGGGTACAGCCATGCAGGGTAACATACAAGTGAGAGGAGGAAGAATACTTATAACGATACCCAATAAAAAGCAGTGCGTAAAAGGAATTCTGGCCCGGAGCACTACTCTAAGATCACTGGCCACCCAAATAGTGTGTTCTTATATGTCTATATAAAATTAAAACTAATAATCTGAGAGAACAACAATTTTTAATAGAACCAGTTTTGGATCCTCTATGAAAGAAAAGCTATTTATATTTATTCATTTGATATTGTTCATCAATTCCACAAACAGATGATTTTTTTTTTTAAACATGTTTATTGGCATTTAAACATTTTACATTCATCACATCTTTAATTGCCGATGGTGTTGGCATATGAGTAACCCCGCACGGGAACATAATATTATATCATAAGGATTGGAAGGTTATTGAGCTTCTTCGCTCAGTCCATTAGTTGGCGATGACCCTCATGGGTCTGTGTCCATCTATAAGGAATGTTCCCGCATGTCATTCACCTCTGCGTGCTGGGGGTGTGATGTGCAGCGTCTCCCCGCTCATGGGCTTGTAGGGGTTCTGAAATAGTAGCCACATTCTAACATTGAACCAACTTGGGGTAGAAACTGGGATACACTGTGTCTTATGTTATGTTTACAAGTACGTAAGTGCCTGAGGAACTAGTTACTTCCCTTCGGTAACGCTTTTTCTGGTAGATACAGTATCTGCCTGTGGATTCCTCACCTTGTGAATATCCCCCTTGAGTCAGCAACGTTCGGAAAATTCTTTGTAGCACGCCGGCGTGGACGACGTCATAGGAGCACGGCATCACGCGCGACTCCGTCTGACGTCACCGACTCCTTATTAGACCCACGTAGGCGTGATGACGTCAGTTCCGCCCTTTTTTCTGTGCCTTCGAGGCACCCGGACGGACCAATGACAGTAAAAATACATATATACAGTGTACATAGTACATATAAATCAAAACTGCACACATAGAGTGTAGCAAAGGTATCAAAAACCAAAAATATATACAAACATAAAAACATAAACTCAGGTATAGCAGAGTGGACAACGGGGAGGCGGGTGGGTCAGTGAGGACCCGCTCCATTGTAGAATAAAGGAATCATTTCCTGAATGTCGCGAATCCTTTGAGGAGGAGGGAATGCACGACATACAGAAGTGTCCAGTACCGCACCTATGAACAGGTTGCGCTGGGAGGGCACCAGGTGAGACTTAGGTACATTTATCGAAAAACCCAACCTGTGCAACAACTGAGTTGTCTCTTGCAGATGATGGAGCACCTTCTCCGGTAACTCTGCTTTGATCAGCCAGTCCTCCAGATAGGGGAGCAGAGGAACCCCCGACCTTCTGAGATGCGCAGCCACCACTGCCATCACCTTGGTGAAAACTCGAGGCGCAGTAGTAAGCCCAAACGGAAGGACCGCAAACTGGTAGTGTTGCGACCCCACCGTAAAACGGAGATACTTTCTGTGCGACTTCAGAATGGGGATGTGAAAATACGCATCCTGCAAGTCAATCGACACCATCCAGTCTTCTTCCATCAGCGCCTGAAGAACCTGTGCAAGAGTGAGCATTTTGAACATCTCCTGTTTGAGATAGAGGTTCAAAATCCTGAGGTCCAGGATTGGCCGAAGCCTGCCATCCTTCTTGGGGATCAGGAAATACCGGGAGTAGCACCCCTGACCCCTTTCCTGCTCTGGAACCACCTCTATCGCACCTTTTCTGAACAGTGCCAGGACTTCTTCCTGCAGGAGAAGCAGGTGGTCCTCCGAACAATAACCTTGGCAAGGAGGATAATTGGGAGGGAACTCCTGAAAAGGAAGTGCATACCCATTTTCTACGAGATTGAGAATCCAAAGATCCGATGTAACCGATTCCCAATCCCGTAGAAAATGAGTAAGCCGACCCTCTACCGGACCCGCATGATCCGGAATGGAGAATCCAGGGCTGCTTTGCTGCTGCGGGTGGGGGTTGATTGTTAGAGGAGGAAGTAGAGGAGGAGGAGGCTTTGGCGTCCACGAGCACAACCCCTTTGTTTACCTCTGTATGATCTATAAAAAGGGTTTTGCTGCTGCTGCTGCTGGCCTTGTTTATAGGGACGAAAAGTCGATCTACCAAATCCCCTAAACTTCCTAGTGGCACAGCCTCTAGCCTGCAGGCCCAAAGACCTTGCCGTTGCCCGGCTTTCTTTGAACCTCTCCAAAGCTACATCCGCTTTTTTCCCAAAGAGGCCTGTTCCGTCAAATGGTAAGTCCATTAGAGTAGATTGTACATCTGCTGAAAATTCAGAAGACTTGAGCCATGCGGCCCTCCTCGTGGCAACAGTAGAGCCCATTATTCTGGCCACAGAGTCCGCCGTGTCCATGCCACTCTGAATTACTAGGCGGGCTGCAGCCTGAGTATCAGAGACCACCTCATTGAAGTTCTTTCTATCTTCCTCCGGAAGCTTAGATGACAATTGTTTCACAGAGTCCATCAATGCATGAACATATCTCCCCAGCAGGCAAGTAGCATTGGTAGATTTAAGAGCCATGCTACCCGAGGAGAAAATCTTTTTCGCAGACTGGTCCAATTTTTTTGAGTCTTTATCTGCTGGCACCTGTGGAAAAGAACCTGCAGACCTAATGGAACAAGCGGCCTGCACAACCAGACTTTCCGGAGAAGGATGCGAAGAGAGAAACTCAGGGTCACCAGGTGCTACCCTATAACGTCTCGCCACCGACCTGGACACCGCAGGAGCAGTCAATGGTCTCTTCCAGACCTCCATTATTGGCTCGGTCAAAGCCTCAGTGAATGGGAGTGTAGGCTCTATAATAGATGAAGGCGAATGCAAAACCTCCGTGAGGATGCTAGGCTTGAACTCAACGGTAGGTAAAGTCAGATTGAGCAGATCTGCAGCCTTCCTAATGACAACATGGTAGGGTGCCACGTCCCTAGATGGTGCATCAGAAACTGATGGCAAACCCCACTCAGGAGAGAGGTCCAGGCCACTAGCACTATGCAGGTCCTCAAAACAGTCCCCTTGATCCAGAAGTTCTCCTTCCTCTACTTCAGGATCTTCATACTCCTTTTCCTCCAAGAGGCGCTGAGCTCTGCGCCTCGACCACTCCAAACGAATCGAAGTCGTCGGATCCGGTAACGACTCCGACGGAGCCGGAAACGGTGTCGAACGAGGAGCCGGGACAGCTGGAGGATGAGAATCTCGAACCGGCGTCGTACCTGGATCCAGTTCTCGAGGTCGCTCCGGAGCCGGCGAAGCCGTGTGCGGAGTCGATGACCTGGCGGCGCCGTACCGAGCCAAGGTGTATAAGGCGTCGGCATAAACTGCATAAAAGGTGCCGGAGCGTAAGCTTGAGGGACACCCAAGTTAAAAGACTATGGACCTATGGGACCAGCAGGTACACCAGTGGGGTACATTGTCCTCGCATAAACGCCAAACATAGCATTAAGGAAATGCGAGGGGTCCTGTCCAGGACGAAGAAAGGGAGGGTACGAACCCATCGGCTGCTCCGAGGGAGGCTGCTCCGGCATCGGTTCATCTTGGCCCTCTTGATTTCCAGGGTTTTCCACCGGAGTCGGTGACCGTGAAATCTCCCCATCTCCTTCATGCTCCGAAGAATGGCGCGACTCTGCATCCGGTTCTTGCTCCGGAACCGGGGAATCGTCACGAGATCGCATAGGTGAAGGTGACACGAAGTCCTTGTGATGTTTTCGAGACGAAGACTTCCTCTTCGAATCCGAAGACTCTTTACCAGAGTGATGTCTTGAGCTATGCTTCCTCCTCTTGTGCCTCTTCTTCGAGGAGCCCGAAGCATGACCCGAAGCCGACTTCGATCCGGACCTCGACCTCTCTCTGGACCTCGACCTCACTCTGGACCTCGACGCCGATCTCGACCTCGACTTCGATCGCGACTTCTGCCTCAACCTCGAACGTCTAGATGTTGACCTCGAAGATCTTCCAGCCTCTTTTCCTTTCACCTTGGCCAGCAGAAGTTTTGCTTCACATTCACGTAAAGCCTTTGGGTTCATCTTGAAGCAGGATCGACAATTCTTGACATTATGGTCCGAACCAAGACACCACAAACAATCGTCGTGCGGATCAGTAATAGACATCATTCGGGCACACGATCCGCACTGCTTGAACCCCGTCTTCCTCGACGCCATCCACGACGAAGAACAGACACTCGACAGAGAAACAGTAACACATAATAGCAACAAGTTACTATCTGAATCACAGTAGATCCCAGAAACCGTTAGCGTCGACGACGCGGAAAAAAGGGAACTGACGTCATCACGCCGACGTGGGTCTAATAAGGAGTCGGTGACATCAGACGGAGTCGCGCGCGATGCCGTGCTCCTATGACGTCGTCCACGCCGGCGTGCTACAAAGAATTTTCCGAACGTTGCTAACTCAAGGGGGATATTCACAAGGTGAGGAATCCACAAGGCAGATGTATCTATCAGAAAGCTGCATTATTGTGGGACATCATGGTATATTTGCGTCAAAACTGATAGGAGAAGGAGGGAGGGACAGCGCTAAGAGCTGTCTGTGTGGGGGGGGAAAGTGAGGGGTCGTTGGCAGCCATTGGGTCTGGCCTGTCGGGTGTGTGGGCCTGTTGCTCACCCTCCTGAGCATCCTCGGGGTCTGTAAGAGTCAATGGAGAACCTCTCCTCCCCGTCTCCATCTCTGTCGCCATTTCTTGTGTGAAGGAGTGAAGTAGCATTGCCCAAGGCATGGAGATAGGATGTTTCCGAAGTCCCTGGACTTCCTCACCCCGTAGTATTCCCTCTTCCGCTGCACCCCATTTCTTGACCACATCCACCGAGGCCGCCAGAGGAGGGCATCTGGCGCCTTCCAGTGCATAGTTATACACCCTTTGGCCAGGAGTAGCACTAGGGAAGCAAAGCGTATCTCTACTTTCATGTGCTTATGCCGCTTACAGATACCTAGGGCGCTAGCCTCCCTTGTGTCAAGGTCCCGTAGCCCCGTGATCGTTCTGAGTGTAGCATGGACCGTATGCCACTAGCTCTGGAGGGATGGACAGTCCCATAGCATATGGGAAAAAGAGGCAGCGGGCACGTGACATCTAGGGCAGGCGAAGGAGCCATCGGGGAAATACTTCTGGAGTTTTTCAGGAGTGAGATAGGCCTGATGCAGGATATGCAATTGTATGTTTTTGAAGCGGTAGTTGCGGGATACCTTTTTAGTGTATGCTAGTGCTTTGTCCGATTCCCTATCATGCAAAGGCCTGCGAAAGTCGGTTTCCCACTGTTCCTCTCTGCAGAGACACTGCGACCCTACCCCTCCCTTCTTGTTGACATTCCACATCGCGGTGGTGTTGTCCGCCAGGACCTGAACCGACCAACCGCGAAGGGAAGGGAGGAAGGCCTTGAGCGCCAGACGTATCGCCCATAATTCTAGAAGGTTGATGTGAAGCAACCTTTCCTCTAGAGACCAAAGACCTTTGATCTCCAGATCCCCCAGATGAGCACCCCACCCTAGAGTGGATGCATCCGTTATTACTGTGGCAACCGATGGAGGTAGATGGAAGGGTTTTCTTTGAGACAGATTGCCCTCCAAGCTCCACCAAGACAGATCCGCTGCAGCTTCTCTTGAGCTCCTCACAGACTCCCTGAGATCTCCGTTGTGTTGATACCACTGCCTGCGGAGGCACCACTGGAGTGCCCTCATATGCCAGCGTGCATGGTTGACCAGCAGAATGCAGGAAGCCATCAGACCGAGCAGACGAAGGACCTTCAAGACTGGAACGACCGCGCCATTGTGAAATAAAGGAATCATTTCCTGTATGTCGCGAATCCGTTGTGGAGGAGGGAATGCCCGACATACAGTTGTATCCAGTACCGCACCTATGAACAGGTTGCGCTGGGAGGGCACCAGGTAAGATTTGGGTACATTTATCCAAAAACCCAACCTGTACAACAACTGAGTTTTGTCTTGCAGATGATGGAGCTCTTTCTCTGGAGATTCCGCCTTGATCAGCCAATTGTCCAAATAAGGGAATACTGGAATCCCTGATCTTCTGAGATGTGCTGCCACCACAGCCATCACCTTGGTGAAGACTCGAGGCGCAGTAGTAAGACCAAACGGAAGGACCACAAACTGGTAATGCTGCGAACCCACCGTAAAACGGAGATACTTCCTGTGCGACTTCAGGATTGGGATGTAAAAATATGCATCCTGCAAGTCAATCGACACCATCGAGTCTTCTTCCAGCAGCGCTTGAAGAACCTGCGCAAGGGTGAGCATCCTGAACTTCTCCTGCTTCAGGTAAAGGTTCAAGTTCCTGAGATCCAGGATTGGACGAAGTCTGCCATCCTTTTTGAGGATCAGGAAATACCAGGAGTAGCATCCCTGACCCCTTTCCTGCTCTGGAACCACCTCTATCGCACCCTTTCTCAACAGTGCCAGGACTTCCTCCTGCAGAAGCAACAGGTGGTCCTCCGAGCAAAAACCTTGGCAAGGAGGGTAATTTGGGGGAAATTCCCAAAAGGGAAGAGCATACCCATTCTCCATGAGATTGAGAACCCAAAGATCTGATGTAACCGATTCCCAATCCCGTAGAAAATAGGTAAGCCGACCCCCTACAGGACCCGCATGATCCGGAACGGCGGATCTAGGGCTGCTTTGCTGCTGTGGGAGGGGGGTGGGTAGCAGAAGAGGAAGAGGAGGAAGAAGAGGAGGAGGAGGAGGCATGACGTCCACGGGGACGAGCTCTTTGTCTACCTCTGTAGGACCTATACAAAGGATTTTGCTGCTGCTGCTGCTGCTGCTGTGTCTGCCTATAGGGTCGAAAAGAAGATCTTCCAAATCCCTATATCTCCTGGTCACAGAGCCTCTGGATTGCAATCCCAAAGATTTTGCTGTTGCCCGGCTGTCCTTAAACCGTTCGAATGCAGCATCAGCCTTCTTCCCTAAAAGGCCTGATCCATCAAAGGGCAAATCCATTAATGCAGCCTGAACATCAGCCGAGAACTCCGAGGACTTTAGCCAAGCCGCTCTTCTAGTGGCAATCGAAGAACCCATTACTCTTGCCACTGAGTCTGCCGTGTCCATACCACTTTGAATGAACTGCCGAGCAGCAGCTTGCGTGTCAGATATCACCTCGTTAAAAAATGTTCTGTCTTCTTCAGGAAGCTTAGGTGACAACTGCTTCACTGAATCCATCAAAGCATGGATATACCGTCCTAGCAAACAAGTGGCATTTGTCGATTTTAAGGCCATACTGCCAGATGAAAATACTTTTTTTGCAGACTGGTCCAGCTTCTTTGACTCCTTGTCACCAGGCACTTGAGGAAACGAGCCTACAGATCTCTTAGAGCAGGCAGCTTGCACCACCAAACTCTCCGGTAAGGGATGAGATGACAAAAAGTTAGGGTCACCAGGAGCCACTCTGTAACGCCTAGCCACGGCCTTAGATACTGCAGGAGCCGTTAGAGGCCTACTCCATACTTCCAGTATTGGATCCTTAAGGGCGTCAGTAAAGGGAAGAATGGGTTCAACCACTGATGATGGTGAATGAAGCACTTCAGTTAGTATATTTGACTTGTATTCAGCTGTAGGCAAAGTCAAATTCAACAAATCTGCTGCCTTCTTGATCACAACGTGATAAGGCGCCACATCTTTGGAAGGAGAACCTGACACTGTTGTCAAATCCCACTCAGGGGACAGCTCTAACCCACTTGCCTCTCGCAAGTCATCAAAATGATCCTCTGGATCAAGAAGCTCACCTTCCTCGTATTCAGCTTCCCTATAACTCTGCTCCTCCAATAGACGCTGGGCTTCACGCCTCGACCTCTCCATTCGAATCGACTTCGTTGGGTCCAGTATCGACTCCGAAGGCTCCGGAGCCAGGGTCGAACGCAGAGCCTGGGCTGGCGTCGAGCTTCGAGGTGGATCCCGAGGTCTATTCGATGTCGGTGAAGCCGCATCCGGCGCGATGACTTCGGCGGCGCCGAGATATGCCAAGGTGGAGTCGGCGTCGGCATAAAAGGAAGGAAAGGCGCCGGAGCATAGGCTTGAGGCACACCCAAATTATAAGCCAACTGACCCATGGGACCAGCCGGTGCTCCAGAGGGGTACATGGCTCTCGCATAAACACCATACATGGCGTTTAAAAAATGCGAGGGGTCCAGGACCTGGAAAGGGAGGATACGAACCCACCGGCTGCTTCTGAGGAGGCTGCACCGGAGTCGACACCTCTTGTTCCTCTTTGTCCTCGGGTTGACCAACCGGAGTCGTCGAGCCCTGAGGATCAGCAACCTCTTCCTCCTCACGTTCCGGAGATTGCGATGGAACTGGAGACGGATTCAACTCCGAACTTCATGTTGAATGTTCCGGAGAATCACAAGGCAAGGCCTCACCTTCAGGATCCCGACTTGGTGAGGGATTCACCATGCCCCTTCGATGCCTTCTTCCAGATGACTTAGCTTTTGAGTCCGAATCCTTCCCTGAATGATGCCTGGAACTATGTCACCTCTTCTTATGTTTCTTCTTCGAAGACCTGGAAACATGCCCCAACGTCGACTTCGAAGCCGACCTCGAACGAGACCTCAATCTCGACTTCAATCTTGACTTCGAGCACCTCGACTTCGACCTCGAACTCTTCCTGGCCTCCTTACCTTTCAATTTGGCAACAAGCAGTTTGGCCTCACGTTCTCGAAGAGCCTTCGGGTTCATCTTTAGACAGGATCGACAACTCTGCACGTCGTGATCCGAACTCAGGCACCAGATGCAGTCACTATGAGGATATGTGATGGACATCATCTTCCCGCAAGCATCACAGGGCTTAAACCTGTCTTCTGCGACGACATCCTTCAAAAAGACAGTTACACCAAAAAAGATACAGTAGAAATCCAACAGTAACAAAGTTACCACGAATCGCAACAGAAGATTCCCGAAAGCGTTAGCGTCGACGACGCGGAAAAAAGGGAACTGATGTCATCACGCCGACGAAGGAGTCAGTGACGTCAGTCGGAGTCGCGCGAGATGTCGTGCTCCTAAGACGTCGTCCACGCCGGCGTGCTGCAAAAGAATTTTCCGAACGTTGCTGACGCAGGGGGATATTCACAAGGTGAGGAATCCACTGGCAGATGTATCCATTAGAATTAAAAGTCAAACATTTATAATTTTAAAACAATGCATGCATTTTGGTTAACCTTGGCTGTTGCCACCTGCACAACCAGGCTCTCAGGGGTGGGGTGCTGGGTGAAGATGGCTGTGTCTCTCAGGCAGGAAAGTTGCATTGTGCAATCCTGTAGTACACTGGAACCTCTGGCCGAGGTCCCCAGGAGGGCATCAGTGAAGGCTTCATTGAAGGGGGCAATGGTTCCTCCTCTAGTGGACCAAACACTTCTTCCTCATCTTCCCTCTCAGGAAGGAAGCATCTATCCAGGGGCAGTAAGTGCAGAGGTAGGTAGGGCCTAAAGCGTGCCATCATCAAAGTCGAATGGTGCTAGGGCAGCGTCAGCTCAGAGTCAGGGATGAATATGGGCTCATCGTCAAGCAGGTCTGGTGGTGGTGCCAGATGGAATGGAGCAAAGATGGAGGAGGGCACCTGCAGTAGCGTCAGTCCAGATCCGGGGGCAGATACAGTAGGCACAGCTGGCGTAAGGGGTAGACCTGCAGGCAGTAATCCAGCAGGTGCAACTCTTGGCTCCATGCGGGCCAAAGGCACGCCAGAGGGAGTCGGTGACCCAAAGATGGCATGCACAGCATTGTAGAACTCGTTCAACTGAGACAGAATCACTTTGTCTCTAGGAAACTCTGAAAAACGTGAAGTGGGCCGACTCTGGTTCTGGATGTGCAGTGCGAGAGCAGGACACCGAGGCAAGATGTCTGGGGGAAGCCAAAGAATGTTCTGACTTCTTTTTCTGCTTCATTGATATACCTGGCTTCGAAGAGGAGATCTTGGAGCGGGAAAACGAGAATCTGCGGGTACCAATCGAAGGTCTCCTTCGGGACTGGGAATGGCGCAAGGTCATCTTTTGCCATGCCACCAGAAGCTTCATCCCCCCCATACCCGGATCACCTTGGGGTGCACCGACTTGCATTCAGCGCAGACCTTGGGGTCGTAGCCCAACCACAGGCACCAGAGACAAACCAAGTGAGAATCCGACACCGATATAGCTTTACAAGCTTTAAAACTCACAGCGTTTGGAAGGGCCATATCCTTAAACACACTGGGAGCAAATACTCAAAAAAAGGGTCCACAAAACGTTGAAAAAAGTGGTACAAATGACTGAGTTAGCTCCTCAGATCCATGCTGTTGGCAAGGAAAGAAAGGAGCTGATGTCAGGGTGCCGGAGTGGCGCTCATGTGGGCACCGCGACTTCACGAAGGAAACAGACGTGCCAACGCAGAGCCAACTGTATGGTCTTTTCTTGTCTTCCTCCTTTCCACCCTGCCTTCCCTTTTTGTTCAGCCTGAGGATATTTAGAATGTTCTATGATGTCACATAATGTGGGGTGACTCATGTTAGTCAGTTGACTCCAGGCTGAGCAGAAGGAAGCTGCTCCTGATGGGGCCTTCATACCAACTTACTTACTGGCCTACTTACTACCTTAGCTACTTACCTTATCAACTCAGTAACTGAACCATCTAATAAACTACAACTTGGAACCACTACCTGGCCTCCTGTGGACATCTTACTACGACATTTTGGTGACAATCTGGTCTTCAAACCCTGCGTGATTTCAAATTCTATGGACTTACATTCAAGAAATTCCTGCTGTACTATTTCATCGCTATCAACCGTACTCCCATTGTGTGCTTACTTTACCTATCCAGCCTAGGACTTTGTCTTCAGCCTTTTCAGCCACAATCCCCACAGACACTCAGCTGGCTTGATCACCCTGCTGCTCTTCTCTGTGTTCCTTGCCTACATCATGCTTTACTTCACATTTGCTGAAGCAGTCTTCATCTAAAGGAAATTTGTCTGGGACTGTGCTTCAACTGAGACACTGACTTTCTATTTTCAACTGCCCTCCCTATCTATACTTAAGGGATTTGCCAAGTTATTATATTCAAGAGGAGCGACACTTTGAGGTGAACTTGTGCGGCAGTTTGCGAGAGCAAGAACTGTGTTTTATTATGGTGAGGGGTCATGTTTTTAATCCTTCTTTTCATCGCTTTCGTCGTTTGAGGCCCTACTGTGACTAACCACAGAGCATTCTTCAAATTTAAAATATACACGCGCACCTCACCTGTTTTCTTGTGTCGCGTGGAGACAGTGTGCTTCTGTTACGTCCTCTCCTCGTTCCTCCATGACGCCTACTCAGCTGCCTATCGACGCCTGCATGCCTCAGCGCCGTGAGCCACCCAGCGTGGCGTCACGAAGCGCGTGGCCATTTTGTGGTAGGCACCATCTTTGCAGTTTGCCTTCCTGTTTTCTTGCCAACCACGTCCTCCATGACACATAAGACTGGGCGGTTTACTTGATAATCAATTCTGCTTCCACCGTGATGCCTGGTGCCTTGGGTGTTGTACCGATCCTCCTTTTTCTGTGATGTCATCTTTTGGATGTGTTCTCCTGTCAGGAAAATCTTCAACAAGGTACTGTTCTCTCCTTCCAAGCCTGAGCATGCCTTTTCGCTATTAATGACCACAGTGACTACTTCTTTTATTTTATTATTTTCTTGAGACAATATTTGTTTTCAGGTGAGACATCGCTCACCAGAGTCATGCAGACCACAGTGTCCACTTTATTTATTTTAGTGTATTATTTTCTTGGGACAATATTTCTTTCTCATTATGTATAGGATTCCGATGTTTGAATATTTATTCTTCATTCCCATAGGGTTAATGGTCATATATGTTCCACTTGGGATTATTTTTATTCTTTATGAAAGAGTGATTACAGATTAATTACGGTTATTTCTTTCTAACTTGGTTACTATTATTCATTAGTGCATACCAACATCGCTTGCAGTGATTTTTTTTATATATATATATATTTTTGGGTGTGAATATTAAGCAAGCCTTATCTTCTTTATGGGAGGTTACGTATACTTAGCTATATTTGTTCTGTCATTCTTATTACTTTTACCTCCTTTTCGTACACATGTATGTTTATTCGGTTTTCATTCAGTGAGTCACACCTTTGTGAGTGGTTGTGTAATTCATTTTTCTTGCGTGAGATTCTGTGAGATGCATATTTCATATTACTGTGTTTTTCTTCACATACCCTGTTGTTATTCTTTTCCTATCGGTTTCTTGAATGCACATGTACTTTATGTCGAGTTGGGTGTGTTACCTTTTCAGTGTTAGGCCTAGTTTCCGATATTCTGCTTATTTATTCGGTCTGTTGCTTATATTGCATTTTTTTCACAGACTCAAACTGCGCAGTTTCTACTTCTTCTTTACATTTTTCTTGTTATTCTTCTGCGATGTGTAGGCGTACATTTTAGCTTTTACGTTGTACTGTTGTATTGCCTACGTTCTACATTACACATACATACATTCTTGATCTACGTTTCTGTGTTATGGTCCCTTTGTTTGCAGCGCTGGTTCGCTGTTTTCTCCATTTCGCATTATGTGGGGTTTGCCTTGACGTCAGGTGTACTAGTTTGGTATGTGTTGTCTATTTGCCTGAGACTGTTTTGTCACTTCAGGTTTTCGGCACATGTTCTCTTGGTTTTGCTTTCTCCTTGTGAAAAAAAGGGGATGGTGTTTGTGCCTTTGTTTTGCTACAATTCTCCGTGATTGTAGTAGTGCATTTTTGCTGTTATACCGTTTCTTCCTATTCTGTTTTATTACTGCTTAGTGTTTAGTGTTTTAGTCTATTGTTGCATATTCCTTTGTTGTTGCATATTCCTTTTGAAATGTTATTGCATCTTTGCATTTCTGCATGCTACATAATATGTTTTATTATGTTTAACATTGTTATTGGTTTACCTTGCACTCTGATCTCACTTCTTCTTCTTTTCTTTTTCCATGTAAAGAAAGAGGAAATGTTGTATGGTCTTTTCTTGTCTTCCTCCTTTCCACCCTGTCTTCCCTCTTTGTTCAGCCTGAGGATATTTAGAATGTTCTATGATGTCACATAATGTGGGGTGGCTCATGTTAGTCAGTTGACTCCAGGCTGAGCAGAAGGAAGCTGCTCCTGGTGGGGCCTTCATACTAACTTACTTACTGGCCTACTTACTACCTTGGCTACTTACCTTATCACCTCTGTAACTGAACCATCTAATAAACTACAACTTGGAACCACTACCTGGCCTCCTGTGGACTTCATACTACGACACCAACTGACATCACCTACCAGTGCATCAAGGTACTACTCTTTTCTGGATCCAGTCTAATGCCTGCGGAATACTCTAAGGCTAGGAATCTGCAGTTAGCAGTCCCTATCAAAATCATTTTTAATGAGCGCTCTTTCAGAGCCTATGGTTTTTATAGAAAATTTATGTTAAAATTTAGCTTTAAAATGTACCAAGACCCGTTTAAAAAAAAAAAAAAACTTTCGAGGGAGAACCCATACTACCCCATAACCCTCTAGAAGAGGTATGACCCACGCTTATGTCATTCTCTACAATTCAGGGCAAATATTACATCTCCCCACTCTCAAAGATCATGTCAGCACCCTAATATAGATGTTATCTAAAACAGACATTTGTCTGTTTTGTGTTGTAATATTAATCAAGGCAGTTGTAGCACTTCATCAATGTCAAATATTGTGATATCATCAAGGTTAAAGTAATGTGACATCAATTCCTGGGAAGATTTAGGGTCAAATCACATCACTTCCTATGATGTAATTAAGGACATGGGGTGAGTGATGTCACTTCCACTACACCTGACATTTTGCTCAATCAACGTCCCTATCAACACACTGATAAGCTTCATTAGCAATCTGGAAAAACAGCTGAGGGGAAAAATGGTTACGACAACACTACGTTCACTAACAGCGGGGGAAAGGAAAAGATTCAAGCAAAAGCAAAAAATAAAAGGACTCTGTAATAATCAGATGAGCAGAAGCTGAGGTGTATATTGTACATAACAGTGTTTATTAGTCTTAGTTGCTGGTAAGTAATACGTTCCATTAGTAAGCACTGGTGTAATGAAAGTTGACATGGAGGGGCCCCCTCCGGACTCAATCAGGAGCGCTCCGTTCAGAGTATTGTGCTGAGGGGACCCCCTGGAGATTGCCCCCTCCAACCCTGCCCCGCAGAGGCTGCAGGGGCCTGTGTTACGACACTGCAAGTAAGTTTCAATGATAAGCCCCACCAGGAGCAGCTTCCCTGCTGCTCAGTCCATACTCCGACACTCCAGCACCTCACAGGCACCCAAACATTCCAACGCACCACCATGCACCACCATTCCACACACAATACACATATTGGCTGAGCAGCAGGTTATAACAGACTCAAAATCCAAAATGCTTATCTCACAAGGTGAAAGTCCGTGTTCAAGAATCTTTGCCTCACAGAGTAGAAAGAGCATGTCTGTACCGCTTGGTGGGGGCCCTTGAGCAGACTGCTTGCCAGACTTTAAAATGTCTGTGTCAAATTTCTCAGGTAGGTGCCTTCTTATTTCCTTTCAAAATTAGGAATTAAATAGGCGTAAAAACAGGCCAGTTGTAAATTTAAAGTAAATATGAATAATACTTATTTGGATTAAATAAGAGAAAATGTTGTTTTACGATAGCCCACCTTTATAACTGTTTTAGGGAATATATATTTCTCTTCATAAAAAAGTGCACTAGGACGCCGCACCCGGACAGAGACATTTTTGTATTTATGAACAAAACCGATGATTTCTTGATGGAGAACACAGATTATCTATGTGTTTATGCACAGAAAATAAGTTATCTTGCTGGACACACACGACATTGAAGATGTCAGGACACTGCACTAATCAGAGATACCGAAAAGCTTGTGCAGTTTTCAGACTGAAAACACTCCTGCTCACCTGATCTGCCACAGAAATGATCATGGGGACTTCCAGAACCCCTGTTTCTTTGTCGAAATAGGCTCCTGCATCATCCGCGAGGGAGGATCTGAAATACAAATTATATGAATCAGCATGTCGGCAGGCATTGTAAGACACACTTCCTGTAGTACTCCATGGGAACAACAGAACGAATTCTTCATAATTGGAACCTTCGAGATGAAAACACCACAATGGCAATAATGTCAAGAACCATGCCATCTTCTACCTCTAAAGGCACAATGTTTCCTTGAGGGTCAGGACTACCTTAGTTTGTGAATCTGCAAACGACTGCAAAATGTCTGTAAAAAGAAGATGTGTTTATATGAATCCACCCATGCATTTTGACTCGCAGGCTGAAACTCTTGGTGGTGTCTGCTTTACCCTTCCTCTGCCAGATAATCAAAAAGCTCCTGACACACAGACTGCACAGTTAAATATATGTAGGTCCCTAGTACATATAAGGCATACCAGTTAACAATTATCACTGTCCTTCCAGTTCATCCGTGGGTCCTCAAGCAGCTCAACTGAGTAAAAAGACCTTTAACCCTTTGAAGTATTGCAAAACTCCTGGGGGTCATTTCCGGACCCAGCGCCCAGCAGCAGTGCTCCCAGCTGTCGTCGCCAGTCCACCCCAGCGGCTGCAGCGTGAGGGGAGCCCCGAGGACTACATTTCCCAGACGCCCGAGCGGTGCAACACGCCGCCACACACGATTCCCGCGCCAGGAGGCGCCTGATAAGGAGACCAGCCCCGGTGGAGCGGGGGGATTGCAGAACTCCTGGGGGTCATTTCCAGACCCAGCGCCCAGCAGCAGTGCTCCCAGCTGTCGCCGCCAGTCCACCCCAGCGGCTGCAGCGTGAGGGGAGCACCGAGGACTACATTTCCCAGACGCCTGAGCGGCGCAACACGCCGCCACACACGATTCCCGCGCCAGGAGGCGCCTGATAAGGAGACCAGCCCCGGTGGAGCGGGGGGATTGCAGAACTCCTGGGGGTCATTTCCAGACCCAGCGCCCAGCAGCAGTGCTCCCAGCTGTCGCCGCCAGTCCACCGACATTAATAATGAAGTTATACCAACAACTCTTGAATAATTATTTAAGTATTACTACATCGATTTGGCGAAGAGTTGGGATACTGATTCAGCTGTACAAAAAACAGGGGGTAGCTTGGTCACTGTGGGGGCTGGGGGGAGGAAGCTTCCGAGTTTACGACAAACACGCTGGCATATCATGTCATTCATTATATGAGAGGCATGAGGGGAAACTTAAGGGTCAGTGGAAAGTGAAAGGAGTGCGGATTGTGGGGGATATATAAAACATAGTATTATATAAAATAACCATGTTTTAGGGTCTTAAAAACAGGGATGAGAATGTGTATGTTCTTGTCTGAGTGAGTACTCAAAAACCCCAGGTGAAATCCGAGAGACACCTTACCATACCCAAGTAAAAGCTCCTGTATCCGAATATTTATTACAGATACATTTATCAGAGGGTTTTAACACCTCAAACAACCCCCTGCAGCCCTGGCCCTGACAAAAACCCATTGTGTTTGATTTAATAGGCTATAATGTTGCTCTAGCTATAAGAATGTTGGACACATACAGGGTTCCCATGACAACTGTCGTGCTTCTTAGTTCACTAATGGCTTTGTCACAAGGATCGACTCGGACACTGCTGATGGCATGGTAAATAACAGTGGACTATACCGTCAGTCATGAAATGAAGTACCTCTCTTAGAGAACATTGCTCAACGTGAGGCAATGGACTGCTCTCCGACTGGACATCGGTCTAGAGACGGAGATGCTCTCTCACTGGATGGAGTGGACAATTAACAAATGAAACTATTTGCATACTGTACACTACTGAAGGGTTAAAGATCATGAAAGAATACCAGTAGTGGCACATGAACAGGAAGGGGCAAGGATAGGTGTGGTTCAATTATGGTTTTTGAATCGAGTGTAGGGAGTTTACCCCCCTCTTTCTCAAAATAATCGAATTTGATTTCGGTAAAAGGATGGATAGCCCTTCAATTGCATCCTTCATCTCTTCATTAGGAATACCTGGAGACATCCTCTGGGACGGATTGGGCGCAATATACATACACCAATCCACTGCCTGCCCAAAACATTTAGGCTTCGACAGACTAGTCTTTCTCCAAGTGGATTTCTGCTGAACACCAAAGCAGAAACCATACATTTGTATCTAATATACGCTTTTTCCAAAATCAATTTTTAAAACATTATCTGTAATTTGAAGATTTTTTACAGGAAATTTGACTTTTTAAAGGGAAAGCGAAAGCAAAAAAAGAACATTCTTTAAGTTAATATTACCGAACAATAGATGTGTTCTAGAGAAGTGAACAGTTCGTTGGCCCTGAGGAAGAAACTAAATTGCAATTCAATGTTCTTTATTACAGTTCCTCAAAAAAAGATACTTTTTTAAGGAATGCAATTCAGGCTCATCGGATAACTCAGATTACTTTGCATTTAATGCAGCATCAGTCCACCCCCTTACTCTAAAACAGATATGAAGTCAGCTGGAACATCCCAACCTCGACAATCTGCCGAACGTGCTGCTATTAATAAATCTTCGTACCCCCCTCTGGAGAACTGATAATGGTATCACGGCATGGCGCAAGCACTGGAGATGAGGTGGATAGCTCCCAGCAGTGGAACAGAAATAGATCAACAGCTGTAGCTCTACAAAGTTGGTGCCTTTTATAGGGCACGATTCGCCACATTTTCAAACTCGTGTATGACTTTAATAAATGCAATACTAGTAGGACATTACATACTTGGTGATTCTCACTGCTCTTATGATAGTGAAAAATCCAAAGTACTGAATATGCCTCCATTTACACTGTATTCGTCCTGGGGTATGACAATTATTGTCTTAAACAATGTTTTTATCGATTGTGAACAAAGGAACTACTTTATAGTCAGACTAACAACTGTTGTCCAATCAAATGCTGGGAATAAAGACGATCAACACAGTAGCAGAGCCAAAGCCCTCAAGCCCTCAAGCCACCTACCCCTTGAACAAAAACTGATCATCAAGTACATCATTTTAGAGACTTTACTCTCAGGGCAGCGAGGCAGAGCAGTCCAAGACTTAATCAGGGCTGTGGTTTATTGATTTTTTTGTTTGTTTTTGTTTTTGATTTTATTAATGATTCTTAGAACTCCACAAAGCATACAATAACACATAGTAACTTAATATGTCCATATGCAGCCAATGCTTTTACTTGAAAAAAGAAAAAGTGCTCTTATTCACACAGAACTAAATACAAAACATATAATTACAAATGTACATGTTAAAAGTCAGACCCCTCTCGCTCCCCCTGAACTAGAGACATGAGTGAGAAAGTAGCTCACAGTTCAACAATGTAAAGTCCATTCTTATGGTAGAGTGTGAAGAAGTTAAAGAGTAGTTAGTAAATAATTTAGAATATATTATTATAATATTTTGGATTTTGCTAACCCTGTATAAAAACAGGTCTCTGGTTTTTATGTAATCGGCGACTTGTGAAACACCCAGTCGCCAATAATAAAGGAATGGCAACAGAACTCAAATGTAATAACTTGTTACAGTTGTGTTCTGACACTACAATGACTGCTACTAGAACCAGCAGCTGAGGGGAACGGCAGGTCCGGTCACGGAGCATAAATAAAGCAACTGTTTAAAGAACGAAAAAATAAAATATTACTTGTATTCTGCTCTCTCTGTTTTTCTAGCTGGATTTTGACAAGAGAAAAGGAGAAGGCAACATGTTCTTTTTTGCACTCTTTGGGTAATTATAGAAAAGTAACAATCTTTCTGCAGGTTTCTACTGCACCTCGTTTTAAAAAAGTGACTTGTATTAAACGGCATCTAATATATTTTTGCAACAAAAAACAAACAGCTTTTTGATGTCTTTAGATTTGCTCTAGTGATTTTATTTTTATTCTTCATGTTTGCAAATATGCTCTCTTTCATACGAAAGAGCTACACGCCAAGCATTTAAGTCGTTTGGAGGAAAGATGTTGGTGTGACCATGCATTATAAGAAATAAAGTACCAACTGCCGTCCAGGATTAGGGTATTGCATGTCACCTCAGAGTTCTATAACCTTATAAAGGAACTCCGCCTTCTGCCTCGTTCCTCAATATGGTTATGGAACTCCTATGTGGCTTGCAATATCCTTAGAATGTACAGCAGGGGGTACTTTATTCTATATATAATTATATAATATAAAGTGTTTATAGTTATTGTGCTGACTATTTTATACCTTCTTCATACTCTTCAATTGTTTTAGTGTGGGATTAGGGGTGTGACCCACATGTAGGGTTGTTCTGGATTCCAAGAAATCTACAGCCCTATCCGGAAACTGTAAACCCGGGGGCTTTCACTCACTTCCTTGTACAAACATTCCATTCCTATGGTGACTGTCAAGGAGTTCACATCGTAAAACCTCTTTCTATTGTATTTGTCACGAAGTTCACAATTTCAAACTCCTTTTTGCATTTGTCCGAGAGATTTCCTGAGTTAAAGCCCTTTCCTGTGGTATTAGTCAGAGTTCACTATCTAAAACCTCATCCTTCTGTATTTGTCATGTGTTTACACAATGCAAAGCCCATTCACGAATTCCGCATCAACAATGTCTCTATTAGCTATGATCAATGAACTACTTCACGGACAGTTAACACAAATGTTGCCCAATCAAACGTCACTAAACAAGAGTATTAACAAATGCTTAGTGCCAAAGACCATTTCTTTAGACTGGTATGTACTCTTTTCTTGGTCATTGCATGAACAGGAGTGGAAATAATCGGGTCAGGAAAGAGGGTGTGTGTGCTGTGCCTCAGAGGCCGATTAGACTTTGGTGGACAGAGTTAACTCTGTAAGGATGGAGGTGGATATTACCTCTGCATATTGAGGGAGCGCCACCTACAAAATTTAGAGGTGTCCGCTTAAGTACATTTTGTATTTTAGTACCGTAGCGGGTTGTGGGTTTATAGGGGAATAGGGTGGGAAGTAATTTAATTATACTAAATTAATTATTAATTATTAGGATTTATAAATTAATTTTAATTATTTGGTAATTCATTTTTATTAATTGGTAATTCATTTTTATTAATTGGTAATTCATTTTAATTGATTAATTGATAATTATGTTCTGTAGTTGGTTATGGGTTTATAGGGGAATAGGGTGGGAAGTCATTTAATTATACTAAATTAATCATAAATTTTTAGGAATGATAAATTAATTGTAATTAATTGGTAATTAATTTTAATTAATTTTAATTAATTTTAATTAATTGATTAATTGATAATTATGTTCTGTAATGGGTTATGGGTTCATAGGGGAATAGGGTGGGAAGTAATTTAATTATACTAAATTAATTATTAATTTTTAGGAAATATAAATTAATTTTAATTAAGTGGTAATTACTTTTTATTAATTGGTAATTCATTTTAATTAAATGATTAATTGATAATTATGTTCTTTAGTGGGTTATGGGTTTATAGGGGAATAGGGTGGGAAGTAATTTAAATGTAATTAAGTAATACTGTATTTTAATTAATTGTTCTGTAAAGTATATTATTGTTAATTAATTATTAATTGGTAATTAGTTATTATTATTTGGTATTTATTATTCATTTATTTACTGCTAATTATGTTTTTAATACTTATGTATTGGTATTTGTAAATAGTTTATATTTATTTAATAATTAATTTTTCTATTATTTTAAAATATACATTTATTTAAAGTATGTTTTTTTTTAACTTCTACGCTACCCAATACTTTCCCTACTGTTGCACTCTCTGGAGTGGGAATATAAATTTTTACTCCTACGCTATCCAACATTTTCCCTACTGTTTCACTCTCTGGAGTGGGAATAGTAATTTTTACCCCTACGCTATATTACACTTTCACTATTGTTGCACTCTCTGGAGTTGGAATAGTAGTTTTTACCCTTACGCTATCCAACACTTTACCTACTATTGCACTCTCTGGAGTGGGAATAGTAATTTTTACCCCTGCGCTATCCAACACTTTACCTACTGTTACACTCTCTGGCGTGGGAATAGTAATTTTTACCCCTACGCTATCCAACACTTTCCCTACTGTTGCACTCTCTGGAGTTGGAATAGTAATTTTAACCCTACACTATCCAACACTTTCCCTACTGTTGCACTCTCTGGAGTGTGAATAGTAATTTTTACTCCTACGCTATCAAACACGTTCCCTACTGTTGCACTCTCTGGAGTGGGAATAGTAATTTTTACCCCTACTCTATCCAACACTTCCCTACTGTTGCACTCTTTGGCGTGGGAATAGTAATTTATACCCCTACAGTATCCAACACTTTCCCTACTGTTGCACTATCTGGAGTGGGAATATTTATAAATGGTTATTTATATTATTTTATGTGTATACATTTATTTGTAATTTACAATATTTTTATTTATTTATAAGTTATTAAAATTATTTTAAAAAGTTATTATTAAGGAAGTATATATTATGCATTATATGTATATTATTAATTATGTATTATTTATCCATTTTAAATATTATAACATATTTTAACTATGTTTATTACATTTATAAGTATTATTTTATTTATATTACATATTTTTTTAATTAAAAAACGATCTTTTTAATAACAATATTTTTGACATCTATATATTTTTTTCGATATTTTTGTACTTACCTTTTTAGAGATAGCATGTCGATATTTTTGTAATCAACATTTTTGTTGCGATATTTTTGTAGGTAGATATTTTTGTAATCGATATTTTGTCAGACATTCATTAATGGACCACAAAAAAGCATTGCATCATTCATCCTAAATAGGTATTTATTTATTTATTTTAACTTGTAACGCGCAACAGCTACCCGCAGTGGGTTTCCCGGCGCTAGGGATAGACTCAAGAAGAAAGAAGTATCAGGTAATATCGAGCAGACCAGGACAACGGGCAGATAAGGTGTTAATAAGGTGTTAATAAGGTGTTATGCCCTTCCTCTGACATCCCCTTCTTCATTGAGCCATCGGAGGAAATATTCCATCAATGGATCCAATAGGGGCTCTGCCACTGGCATACTTAAGGTACAACCATCTCTGTATAAGACAGGAAGATCAAAGGTTTGGCACTGTGACCTCCATCACATTTGCAACAGAGTACCCGGGCTGCCAAACTCTAAATCAGGCCCTAGGTTCCCCCAAACATTAAGAATTGAACCAAGCCCATTGCATACTTTCCACATCCAGAAAGAAACAATGTTATTCCTCTTGTAAACTAGAACAGGGCAAGCCAAGTGAGACTCATGCAAGGCATTGGCTACATTTCTGGCACTAGCTATGCTTTTGAATAGAGTCTAAACAGAGAACTGGCCCTTGAAGGCTATCATTTGTCAACCAGGGCTACCTTCAACATCATGGAATTCGATCAGGTGCGCCTGAAATTTCCATGTCATCTTCAGGAGGCCCTGGAAACAGTAAAATGAGTTGTACTAGTGAGTGCCTGAAAGCCATGCCCTGCTAATTTCCTGATGCCAATTGCTGAACCCTGTTTTGGTCCTTCTGCAGGTCATGAAGTCGGATTTTCTCCCTGTCCTATAAAGTCCTCGGAACATTTTGTTTTAACAAAAAGGACAGATCTACTGAAAATGAGAGTTGGGAAGGCAAACAGTACAGATAACATGAAAGTCTGTTTGTGCCTTTTTTTCCTCCCACAGGAAGGAGAGATCACAAAAAGAAAAGTCATTTTGTAATAAAAAATTTAAAAAAAATGCACTCTGTAGATCAAAATACATTGAGTGAAGCTGGGTTTCAAAGGTTTGGAAAGGTTTTTAGAAAAAGGCAGAAAGCTGAGGTCAGTGCTCCAGGATCCAGCAAAAATAACTGGCACTGGTAGGGTATGTTGGAATACTGATCGAGTACATTTCCTTAAAGAGTATTACCTGTTTTCCAGCCTTAGTAGGCTGCGGCCAATCTATCTAAATCACCCTTCTCATTCTCTTTCTGCTTCAAAAAAGGTTGGTTGTAGAGTTTTCTTGTCAGTTTTACTTTATGAGGTGACATTTTTATGCATTTAAAAGTGGCTTCTTTTTAAAGAAAATAATCGAAAAATGTCCACTACTGCCTGTAATAATTAGGCAAATAAATTTATTTAGCATTTTAACAAATGTGGCTTTTCAAAAGGACAGGTACGATGTATATATTTGATACATGCTCCAGGATCCCGCGTGTGGGCTAGGCAATTTAGTGCTAATGACTATTAATGAAGATCCCCCGGGAAACTATTACCTTTAAGAGCTGTCAATGCAGTGATATAATCTAACGTACCGAAGTGAAACAAAACCATTTAAGAAATAACCTATTTTTAATCTGAATCTTCATCATATCTTTTACATAATGTTGGCTTGGCTCATCCTTTACGCCTAGAGCTACACCAAACCCCTGACTTGTCTCTAGCTCAGCTCTTACTCTGAAATTCCTGGCCTACTCATCTGCATACTACCCAGGGGTTTATCGTCTGTTCTGAGGGGCTTCTGGGACTCTGATAAAGGAGGACATGAGTGGGCAGTGGAGGTCGGCAATGGCACAGGAGAACCTGCAGGTTAATGGCCACAGTTTAGGCCAAATGAGATGTGGAGTGGACAGATGATATGACACAGGGGTTAGCTGTAGGAGATAGGCACACAGTCATCAGGCACCTAAATATGATTGGTCACATAAAAGATTAATTTCCACCTTCCCATCGATTTGTTTCTGTCACATCCTTAAATACACCATCTGCTCACTCATTAACTGAAGACAGGCATTAGCTGCAGTGCGGCGTGCCGCAGGTCAAGCTCATTTAACAAATTTGGAAATGACAACAGAGCCATTCATCCCTTGAGTCTCCATGACTTCTGTACTGTGCGGGCAAAAGCAGCAAAGTTATTTTTACAATAAATGAAGTGTGCAGTCATTATGTAAATATAAATATTATAATTCAAGGAAGCCTGATATCCTGTACAAAAAGCCTCTCTAATTTCTTTAAGACAGGCAGCATCTGACGTCTCTAGTCACTTATAATAACAAAATGGTGTAGCTGCTGAACTGTAATAAGTTATTACAATTGTGTTTTGATGGCAGGGGGAAACAGAACCCACTTCAGCCACACCACGCAACCCCCATGGACAGACCACCACTGCATACACTTCTTCGTCAATAAACCCAAGCCGCCCAAACCTGCTTGGCGCCTTCCGCGAAGAAACTAGAGCAGAGCCACCAAGGAGCAGCTCAACTCCACCCTCAACCGCGACCCCCCCACAGCCACGTCCAAGGCCAACATTGCATCCAGGGGACTTCACTCTTGGATCTACAGCTGCGCAGACAAGCTCGCCCGCTACGCAACTCCGACAGACAGTGCCATAGTGAAGCCACCTGGTTCACCGCCGACCTTCAAGAAGCCAGACGCACCTGCAGACGCCTCGAGAACAACTGGCAAACAACAAGATGCCCGAAAACCACACCACCTACAAAGACGCCATGACAGAATACCGCCATCACATCAGAACCACCAAAAGAACCTCAACAAAATCCTCGCTAGCGTCAGCAACTCCAAGGAGCTCTTCAGCGTCATCCAAGAATTCACCAAACCTGTCAGTGAAACCACGGATATCATTCCCTCCCAGGACCTCTGCGACAAGCTCTACTCGCCGCCACAGATGACATCCGCACCCTCCTCGACCAAGGTCACACTGCAGCCCTGATACTACTCGACCTGTCAGCAGCATTTAACACTGTCTTCCACCGCACACTTGCCGCCAGACTACAGAATGCTGACATACAAGGAACCGCCCTAGACTGGATCTGCTCGTTCCTCACTTGCAGAAGCCAAAAAAAATCAGACTAGCACCCTTCCTCTCCGAACCCACAGAAATCAACTGCGGAGTACCCCAGGGATCATCACTCAGCACAATCCTCTTCGACATCTACATGGCCCCCCTGATACCCAGCTCATCCTCTCCCTCACCAAGGACTCCACCACCATCAGACTCAACTTCCAGGAAGGAATGCAGGACGTTGCATCCTGGATAAGCAACAGCTGCCTGAAGCTCAACTCTGACAAGACAGAAGTCCTCGGACTAGGAAATACCCCGTCAGCATGGAACGACACCTGGAGGCCCACTGCACTCGGCAGCCCTCCGACCCCCACGGACCACGCCAGAAACCTCGGCATCATACTCATCTCCTCCCTATCCATGAACAAGCAGGTCAACACCATTGCGTCCAGCTGCTTCAACACCCTCCGCAAGACCTTCAAATGGATCCCCTCCCCCCCGAGTCAAGGAAGACAGTCACCCACGCCCTCATAACCAGCAGATTGGACTACGGAAACACACTTTATGCCGGCACCAACAAGTCTCTACTCCACAAGCTCCAGATGATACAGAACATTGCAGCCAAACTTGTCCTCGGCACCCCCGACACAAGTACATCAGCCAACACCTACGGAACCTCCACTGGCTCCCCGTCAAGAAGAGAGTCACTTTCAAGATACTCAGCCACACCTACAAATGCCTCCACAACACAGGACCCCAATACCTCAACGAGAGAATCACCTTCCACGTACCCAAAAGAAACCTCCGATCCACAAACCTCGCCCTCGCCGAAACCCCACACATCCGCAGAGTCAGAACAGGAGGAAGTGCCTTTTCCTACATCGCGGCCAAGACCTGGAACGAGCTCCTTATAAACATCAGACGCGCCCCCTCACTGAACACCTTATTACAATTGTGTTTTGATGGCAGTCAAAGTGAAAGGGAGGTCAGAAAGCATCATTACAGCTGCAGTTTAAACAAAGCACCAAAAACTGGCTTTCATTCTTCTGATTTTTTTTCTTGCAGCAGAGATGAGTACGAAGGAGATATTTAGGAAAACACGTTTATTTTTTGCATACTTACTGTCCTGACTGGAGAAATAGAATATCTTTAAATGTACACATAGGGAGCACCATCATTGTTGTAATTTGACTTGCATTAAAATAATTTTTACACCTTTTTGCAACATATTAGTGCTTTTTGGTGTGTTTAATTTCACACTAGATTCTACTTTCATTCTACATGTCGGCAACTATACTATTTCATACTAAAGAGAAAGACAACAATGACTTAAGCAGTTTGAGAGATGAATGGTGTGACCATTCATTGAAACGAATAAAATACCCTCTGTGTCTATTTTGCGGATATTGCAAGCCACCTCAGAGTTCCAAGACCTCATAAAGGAACTCTGTGGATATGGTCATGGAACTGCTTGGTTACTTGCAATATCCTTACACGGCAGTGGGTACTTTATTTCATATAGTGTAATCTGAGCAAAATAGGTGAAAATACTGGCGTGAGAGTGCATCTTCGAAACGGATACAACTCCCTTTAAAAAAACAAATTCTTGGAAATTAATGACTAGCAAAAACTATTAAAATGTATGAAAATATCTGCTAAAGTGGAACAAGCAAACATCAAAACATAAAGGTTCAGACACTGACACAGGGTCATTTAGACAAGTTTGCACAAGCTCGTCATAATCTGTGGTACCATTTTGCATCCTCCAAATGTTAGTGCCCGATGTACTAATTTTCACCTAAAATAGAAAATAGCAAGTGTTAATCTGAATTTAAGCCCGCTTTGGTTTAAATATTCCAGTTCCGATCTATTGGTTGCTAATGTTACAAGGGAAACAAGCATTGGCAAAGCCTATAGGTTTGGTGTTGCCCACCAATCTTTTTGCCTTTGGCAATTCTTTTTTTGTTTGGTCTACAGTTTGTGCAAAGCCTTATTGTTGGGGAAGCAGCCTGGCCATTAATCAACAAAACATTGTCTTAGGCCCAAAATATTTTTGGGGTTTCAAAAAAGCAAACTCATCATAGTCGTTCCTGACACCAAAGAGGACCACTTTGTAAGAGAATTTGCGCCTTGTGAAAGCTATACCAGGCTGATGAGCCCTAATCAGGGTGCAACCGGTCCTGAGTTGCATGTGTTTCGCTTCAGGGGAGATCTGGCCTGCATTGGAGCAGGGTCAAGACTGATATACACATGGCTGAGTCCAAACCAAGGTGGTAGGTAGTGCTGAATAACGATGGACTGGGAGGGCAGCATGTTGTAACTCAAAGTGAAATCACTCAGCGGCTCAAGTGTGCTAACCCACTGCCCAAGTGCGGTGACTGGAAAATAGATGTGAATGACATAACAACGGACTAAGGATAAAGTCTGGCCAAAACCCCTTTTAGGAATTATGTTATACACATAAACATAGAACAATCAAAAGGTCTTGGCTAACACCGGGCCTAAAAAGAACACATGGTTTGCCGTTGACTGTCAGCCTTTTGCCTTTGTTTAGAAAAAAAATGTAAAACTATTTTTGTAAAAATTTCTTACAAACAGACAGACAGAAAGGCTTGCCCAGACAAGCAAACCGAGGCTTGCACGGACAGAGAGATTTGCACAGATAGACAGAGAGGTTTAGGAATACAGACAGGCTTGCACAGACAGACACGAAGGTTTGCACAGACAGAAAGAGACAATTGTCAGACAGACAGAGGCTTGCACAGACAGACATACAGAAAGAGAGAATTGGAAGACAGACAGAGGCTTGTACAGAGAGACGGGCAAAGAGGCTTGCACAAACAGACAGAAGCTTGCAAAGACAGACAGAAGCTTGCAAAGACAGACAGGCTTGCACAGACAGACAGGATTGCACAAATAGACGGGAGAGCACAGATAGACAGAGGCTTGCATAGGCAGACAATTTTGCACAGAGTCTTGCATAGACAGACAGGTTTGCATAGAGAGAGAGGCTTGCACAGATTGACAGACAGAGGCTTGCACACGAAGAGGTTTGCGCAAACGGATAGACAGAGGCTTGCACAGACGGAGAGAATTGCAAAGATAGAGGGATATGGTTACAAAAGTAGATGGACAGACATATAGAGTTGCAAAGGTAGATGGATTGATGGTGGATAGATAAATAGATAGATAGATAGATAAGATGGATGGATGGACGGCTGGACAGATATATGCACACAAAATAATCAAGATGTACTCCGGTGTATTTGGAATTTATTGCAACTGTTATTCAAATCATATTACATCATATGATGGACCGTTTATAATTGATACATTTGAATCCGGAGATGGATGGAATCCATATTAATAACTAAGTTCCAACATAGTAGAATCCGTAAACTCAATAACAGATGCGTCCCCAATGCATTTCGAGCAAAGGCTCTTCTTCAGGGGGAGAAATCTATAAGAAAACCAAAATGACAAAGTATATATCGCAATTCAGGAGTGGGAGAACATGTAGATGAAGGGTATACAAACGACTGGTGGGTGAACTGATATGATAAAATGGCAAGAGTGCCGGAAGGTGACTGGTGGTGGCAAGAATGGCTAAAGTTGCAAAGTGATACTAAAGTGAAATAGTATACAGTCGGAAGAATGAGTGGACTGTGAGGGGTGAAGGCACACTCAGGCAGATTAATCAACGAAAAATCGGCTCGCAAACGGCTCGCACATGTCCTTTGGACATGTGTGTGCGTAACATCAGTCTACATTTACATTTCAGGGGTGCTACAGGGTGTCCTTTGGACACCCCTGGCACCCTTGAAATCGCATCCTTATTTGCGTTTAGCAAATTGCTAATCGCAAATAAGGAAGCTGTAGAAATCGCAAATAAAATTGCGATTTCTACATGAATCCCGTTTTGCAAGTCCTTAATAGCAATTCCTTAATAATCGCTATTAAGGACTCGCAAAACAGGACAATGAAGAATCTGGGGGCAAGTGTGTAATACTGCGCCGTCAATACTCTAAAAATAACATGAACTGCGGAGGTCTGTGGCATAAGTGCTCGATCAGAACTGTGACTTTCGAAATACATGCAAGGCAAAACAAGGTGACTCCAATATTGACCCCAGTGTTATGTACCGTATCCGCCGTCTGAAAAGGCGAGCGGGTTTCAATGTGATAACTGGTGATGTAAACCAGGTGGAAACTGGAGCAACGCGGCACTTAAGCTTACCGCGAGGTAAATGAGTCAAGGGCAGCTCTGTGTTAGGGCGTCGGGTTGGCGTCTTGGAGAAGCGCCGGTAACAGTGCGGGCATTATGAACGTGCTGACAATGGCGATAGAAAGAGGACTGTGTAGGCTAGTGCTCGGAGTGAGGAGCGGCAAGTACTCGCTGTGGCGGAGCCAAGTGGGGAATAGTAAAGTTGAGTGAAATATACAGAAAAAAGCACAGAAAAAGGAGTGCAGTATCAGAGGGATACAAGAAAAATTGATATAATTCAACAGTCCGAAAATGAAAAAGAAACGAGTGAGAATGAAGTGATAAAATTAGAAAGATGAGACCCAGGTAAAAAACACAAAACGCGAAGGAAGTCAGAACAAGATAAGGGAATTGAGTACGAGCAGTAGAGATTAGGAAAGTCTGAAACAAACAGGGTTAAAATGGTGCAAATCAGATAAGCAATAGAGGGGCAGAGCACACAGAGAACAAATGTGTGGGTTCTGCAAAGGATAGCTAGTGAATAGAAAAGAAAGTGTATGAAGGAAAAGTGCAGGTAGGCAAAATAACGGGAAGAACGTGCGAATAAAAGGGTGAAGTTAAACCAAGCTGGGAGCTTGACAGAGATGGAAGCCAGGAGGGCGTCTCAAACCAGAAGGGAGGTAGCAAGCAATGGAATCAATCATAAATAACAACTGTATTCAAGTCTCTCATTGAGCCCTTTCAGGTGTATAGACTATAGAGTTCAATTTGTGCATCCAGTAAAGTTCTCTTTGTAGTAGAAACTCTTTGTTATCTCTACCTGCAGTTTTAGTCACGACCTCCAAAATCAGGGACGGTAATTGGCTGACATTGTGTGCTTGATTTACAAAATGAGCGGCTACATAGGATTTAAAAAATTTTGTGCGGATATTGCTGCGGTGTTCTGTGAGTCGAGTTGTAATCTTTCTCTCGGTCTTGCCCACATATGGGAAACCACATGGGCATTTTAGGAGGTATACCACATTAGTGGTGTCACATGTAGCGTTGACTTTAAGATTTATGGGGGTCCCTTGAGAGGGGTGTTGTATGGTGGTACCTTTGATAATGCTGTTGCAATTGCCACAGTTGTGGCAAGGTACTGTCCCTTTATATACAGCGTCAGTGGGATTGGCACGAGGTTTCAGCATCTGTTGAATGTTCTTGGAGCGTTGGTAAGGGAAAATTGGAACTCTACGGAAATGTTATTAAAATCTGGTTCCAATTGAAGTAGTTGCCAATGTTTTTTAATGGAAGCTTTGATTTTGGCACTTGTAGTAGAGTATTTGGAAACGAATACTGCCCGGGTGTCAGTTGTCTGTGGACGTGGTTTCACAGTTAGCAGTTGAGAACGATCTTTAATCTGAACTCGGTTTTCAGCCAGTTGAGTGATGCTGTTTGGATAGGCTGTTAGGTGGAATTTGTTAATGATGGTA
The DNA here is from genome assembly GCF_964261635.1 of Lissotriton helveticus. Lineage (NCBI taxonomy): Eukaryota > Metazoa > Chordata > Amphibia > Caudata > Salamandridae > Lissotriton > Lissotriton helveticus. Next base: position 341,179,995 of record NC_136065.1, read on the forward strand.
GAAATATCTGCTTTGAAAAGTTCTTCTGTGGATGCATTATGTTTGGCCCTCAGAAGTTAAGAGTATGGCAGGTGTTTCTTAAGACTCATCTGATGAAAACTTCTGAAATGTAAATAAATATTACGGTCATTGGGCTTGGTATAGATGGAAGTCTCGAGTTTCTTATCAAGGATTCTAATTTTTACATCCAGGAATGATATGTGCGTTTGACTGATGGTATGAGTAAATTGAATCCGTGCGTCAGCGGAGTTGAGATGCTTGATGGCTGTCACAAGTTGAGCTTCTGAACCTTTCCACATCAGGAAGATATCATCTATGTAACGGTAATAAGTTGTTAAGTGATCTTGCCACTCTTGGTTCAACATGATGTGTTCGGATTCGAAATGGTGCATAAACAGGTTCGCATACGCGGGCGCGGCGCAGTTGCCCATCGTAACACCTGATAATTGAATAAAGAATTTGTCAAGGCAGCTAAAATAACTGTGATGGAGGGTGAACTGCATCAGTTCCAAGAGGAACACCTGTAGGTCCTAAGGTTTGTCGGTGGTTAGTAAAACGCTTGTAATCCCAGATTGTGTGGGATTGAAGTGTATAACGAATTAACGTCGATAGTACATAGGTGAATGGTTTCATTAGATTCAATGACAATGTTATTGATTTTAGTGAGAAAATCCGTGGTATCTTGTATGTAGCTTGGCATGCATCTTACACTCGATTGTAAATGTCTGTCAATATATATGCCAATCGGCTCGTGGATGGAGTTTCGTGTGCTTACTATGGGCCGAAACGGTGGACATGTTGTATGTTTATGGATCTTAGGAACCATATATAAATATGGCACTTGAGGATGATCCTTCATGAGGAATTTGTTGTCTTGTTCTGTGATGTTTCCCGCTGTGACAGCTTTGTCGATGATGTCCTGTAACACTTTTTTGAATTCTAGAGATGGGTCAGAGGGCACCTCCATGTACTGTGTACTGTGTAGTATCACTCAAGTGTTTCGTAATACTTTAACGATAAACGCTGGTGTCTAAAATAACAAGGGCACCCCCTTTATGAGCTTTACATATTGTAATGTTGGAGTTGCCTCCCAATTGAACAAGAGCTTGGCGTTCTTGGTTAGAAAGATTAGATTGATGTTGTGAAGATCCTTGATAGATGGTATGAAGGTCTCTTTGAACCAGTAGTTCGAATGTATCCAGAATTTTATTATTCACTGGAGCCAGAAAAGTACTCTTAGGTCGAAGGTCCAAGAGAGTGCAAGAATCACCATGGGGCTGTCAGTCACAAACGTTATTAAAGAAATGTTTGAGTCTTAAAGATCTCATAAACTTGTAGAAACAAACTTGTGTGACCCCGTCTTCTCCTCCAGCAAGCACATCTCCTTCAGCCACTCAACCGGACTACACTGGACAGACCACAGCTGCGTCACTTCGACTTCAGGAGAACCACCACCCGCAACAGGTTCCCCGCAGAAGCTGGAGCAAAATCACCGCTGACCAGCTCACCACCTCCCTCAGCCAGAACCCTCCCAACAACACGACGGACCCCGACGAAGCAGCCCTCAACCTCACACAGTGGCTCACCGACTGCGCCGACGAATTCGCACCACTGAAGAACCCTCCCAGCAGACCCGGCAGCAGGAAAGCCTCGTGGTTCACCACCGACCTCAAAAACTCCAAGAAAACCTGCCGCACCTCGAGAAAGCTTGGCGCCACGCCCAGACAACAGAACACATGACCGTCCTCAAGAACGCCACCTGCAAACACAATCAGCTGATCCGCTCCACCAAGAAGACAGCATTCAAAGAAAGACTGGACAACAACACCCACAACAGCAAGGAGCTCTTCAGCATCATCAAAGAGCTCTCCAATCCCAGCGCCTGCAACACCGACATCACTCTCTCGCAAGACCTCTGCGACGCTCTCGCCTCATTCTTCCACCGCAAGATCGCCGACATTCACAACAGCTTCAACGCACATACCACGCACCCGACCACGAACCAACGCCCCCAACCACCACCCTCTGCACCTGGACCCCTGTCAACACCGAAGACACCACCCGCCTGATGAACACCATCCACTCCGGATCCCCCTCCGACCCCTGCCCTCACCACATCTTCAACAAAGCCGACTCCATCATCGCACCCCAACTCCGGAACATCATCACCAGCTCCTTCGCATCCGCCACCTTCCCGGAGAGCTGGAAACATACCGAGCTGAGCGTCCTCCTCAAGAAACCCACCGCGGACCCCACGGACCTGAGGAACTTCCGCCCCATCTCGCTCCTCCCCTTTCCAGCCAAAGTCATCGAGAAGGCCGTCAACAGACAACTCTCCGTCTTCCTCGAGACCAACGGATCCCTCGACCCCTCACAGTCCGGCTTCCGAGCAAACCACAGCACCGAGACCGCCCTCATCGCAGCCACCGACGACATCAGGTCCCTGCTCGACAACGGAGAAACGGCTGCCCTCATCCTCCTGGACCTCTCAGCAGCCTTCGACACTGTCTGCCACCGCACCCTGATACAGCGCCTCAGCAACAGGAATCCAAGGAGCGGCCCTGGAGTGGATCATCTCATTCCTCGCCGGAAGAACCCAGAGAGTCCGCCTCCCCCCGTTCCACTCCGCGGCCACCGAAGTAATCTGCGGCGTCCCGCAAGGATCCTCACTCAGCCCTACCCTCTTCAACGTCTACATGAGCCCTCTCGCAGCCATCGCCCGCCGACACAACCTCAACATCATCTCCTACGCCAACGACACCCAGCTGATCCTCTCCCTCACCAACGACCCCGCCACCGCCAAAGCTAACCTGAAGGAAGGAATGAGAGACGTTGCAGAATGGATGAAGATCAGCTGTCTGAAACTGAACTCAGACAAGACGGAAGCCCTCATCCTCGGACCATCCCCCTCCGCGTGGGACGACTCCTGGTGGCCCCCGGCCCTGGGCAGCGCACCCAAACCAACGGACCACGCACGCAACCTGGGCTTCATCCTGGACTCCTCACTCACGATGACCAAGCAAGTGAACGCAGTCTCATCATCATGCTTCAACACCCTGCACATGCTCCGAAAGATCTTCCGATGGATCCCCACAGAAACCAGGAAGACGGTCACCCAGGCCCTCGTCACCAGCCGTCTGGACTACGGGAAAACCCTCTATGCAGGAACCACAGCCAAACTCCAGAAAAGACTCCAGCGCATTCAGAACGCCTCAGCACGACTCATCCTGGACATCCCTCGCCGCAGCCACATCTCTGGCCACCTGAAAGACCTGCACTGGCTCCCTGTCAACAAGAGGATCACGTTCAGACCCCTCACCCACGCACACAAGGCTCTCCACGACATGGGCCTGAAGTACCTCAACAGCCACCTCTCTTTCTACACACCCACCCGCCAGCTCCGATCCGCCAGCCTCGCCCTCGCCTCCTTCCCACGAATTCGAAAGTCCACCGTCGGAGGAAGATCCTTCTCCTACCTGGCAGCTAAGACATGGAACTCCCTCCCCACTCACCTACGGCTGACCCTGGATCACCTCCCCTTCAGGAAACAACTCAAGACCTGGCTATTCGAGCAATAGCAATCCCCCCCCCCCCCCTCAGCGCCTTGAGACCCTCACGGGTGAGTAGCGCGCTATACAAATTTTGTGATTGATTAATTGATTGTTTCCAATTTGTTGGAATTGTGGGTGGGGACAAACGAAATTCCCTTCTCTAAAACTTTGGTTTGTGTGGCCGTGATGTTGGTTTTGGAGATGTTAATCACTAAGTGCGATGACTTCTTGTTGATCTCGCCACTGGTTGTTGTATGTTTTGAGAACTGGGACCGCCTGGGTCGCCGATTTGGTCAGGACATAATCCTAAAAAAGGCACCGGTGCTGTATCAGCTGGTTTTGAGGTTGAAGGTTGGTTCTCCGATTGAACCGTGGACTGCCGTTGTGAGCCCTTTTGCGAAGATTTCCGGGATGAATCATCCAAAGAGGAAGTGTCCCCTTCGGTGGATCTGTTGTTGTAAGGTCATTGTTGTCTCCTGGCTGCATATATTTTGGCCCAATTATAAACTTTGACTAGCTTGTAATCGACCGTGTCTCTTTTGAACTTCCTCAGTTTTCTATCGTTAATTTCTTTTGTGTATTTGTCAAGTTGTAAATTGACGTCCTCCAATGTTTTATTCAACTCTTCAGGTGTAAGTTTACTACTGAGCTCTTGATTTAATTGGGTAACTTCACCTTCTAGTTCCTCAAGTAATTTTGAAAGTTCTTCCACAATCAGAAGGATCAAGTCAAGCGAACATTTATTTAAAATGCCATACCATTTTTCAGTAAAACGTGGATTATTTTTACATAGAGTAGATTTCAAAGGAATGCGTAGGCCCCTGGGGATTTGCTGAACTTTATGATATCTGATTAAAGTGCTTGCATGCAACCGCTGGTGGATTTCTCTCTTGGCTGCCAAAAGTAGCTGACGGATGTTAGACTTTACAGATCCGGTACTGGATGAGATGCATTCGAGGCTCCTGAATAAGCGAATATATTCCGTTTGTGTCTTCTAAAGAGAATTCAAACGTGTCTGCCTTGTTGCTTGTTAGATTAGCAATGTCTGTGTAAGACATGATTATTTGGTGGGTGCTCGCGGTGTGGGCAGAAGCAGTATAAAGATAAAAAGGAAAACCGCTGCACTCCTTCTTAAACAAAGTTATCCACAGGTAATATAGTATGTTGAGGTTTGGGTGTTCGAGATATTCAACTCCTCACCATGAGGTGCTGGACTAAGAACAGGGAAAGTGAACCTTACGCAGTGTAAGGTAACAAACTCGAATCCTCCATGTGCGATGAAATCGCTTTGTCGATAATCACAAAATAATCAAGATGTACTCCGGTGTATTTGGAATTTATTGCAACTGGTATTTGTCACATGATGAACCGTTTATAATTGATACATTTGAATCCGGAGATGGATGGATTCCATATTAATAACAAAGTTCCAACATAGTAGAATCCGTAAACTCAATAACAGATGCGTCCCCAATGCATTTCGAGCAAAGGCTCTTCTTCAGGGGAAGAATTCCATAAGAAAACCAAAATGACAACGTATTGGGGGGGACTCATCATTGGGACTCACTTTTTGCCACTGACCTGACCGGACCTTCGGAGGTCACCACCTGGGCCCTGGGACCGCCGCAGCACGAGCGCTGCTCCTGCCGCCACCGGACTCTCTGCCTCCCTTCTGCCTGCCGCTTCCCGACCATCGCGGCGAGGCAGGAGATCAGGAACTACAGTTCCCAGCACCACTTGCGCCTAGGAAGGCGCGCATCCTGTCCCGCCCCCGGAGGTGCGCTTAAGGCCAGCGCGAGCCCCGGGGGAGCGGGGGACTCATCATTGGGACTCACTTTTTGCCACTGACCTGACCGGACCTGGGGAGGTCACCACCTGGGCCCTGGGACCGCCGCAGCACGAGCGCTGCTCCTGCCGCCACCGGACTCTCTGCCTCCCTTCTGCCTGCCGCTTCCCGACCATCGCGGCGAGGCAGGAGATCAGGAACTACAGTTCCCAGCACCACTTGCGCCTAGGAAGGCGCGCATCCTGTCCCGCCCCCGGAGGTGCGCTTAAGGCCAGCGCGAGCCCCGGGGGAGCGGGGGACTCATCATTGGGACTCACTTTTTGCCACTGACCTGACCGGACCTGGGGAGGTCACCACCTGGGCCCTGGGACCGCCGCAGCACGAGCGCTGCTCCTGCCGCCACCGGACTCTCTGCCTCCCTTCTGCCTGCCGCTTCCCGACCATCGCGGCGAGGCAGGAGATCAGGAACTACAGTTCCCAGCACCACTTGCGTCTAGGAAGGCACGCATCCTGTCCCGCCCCCGGAGATGCGCTTAAGGCCAGCGCGAGCCCCCGCGTCGCGGGATCGCGCGCGGGTCGGCGCCTGGGGCTAAGCCCGGGCAAAGGGCGGGCCCTCTACGGCCCTCAGCGGAACGAGAAGGACGGGGACGGGCCAGACCCCTTGGTATTTCTCTTAAAGAAGGTACTGTGCCCTTTTCACTTTTGTGCAAGATTTATGGGCATCTTGTTTCCACATTACATAAAGTATGTCTTCTAAGGGGGCCTATCCAATCTTCTTTCAAAAAAGTCGCCCGGGCCAGGAATTGGACACGTCCATTAAGAGTCACCTGACCCGCATCACTATTAGTGATACAGATTTCGATGACTGTTGTCAACTCCTAGATACAGTTCAAACTCTCCCACAATCCTCTGTCAGGACAGAAAAAGTGTCTTACTGGGAGGAATTAAATACTTTGTGCGGGACAAATTTTATTCCAGTTATAGCCCCTTCCCCCGTAAAAGGCTCTACTACCGACCCTCGCGCAGATAATCATTGTGAGTCACCCCAATCACCCGAGGAGGATAGCAGCCAAATTATTGGACTTACACAGGGCCATCGTGCAAAAAGGAAGCACGACGAAACAGACTGTACTGAATCCTCATCGCTCGCCATTAATCCTACTCCATCTAAGGCGCACACCGGAACGTTGGAGGACGATGTAGCATCCTCACACCTACAACTATTGCCCCACCTTGAATCAATGCTAAGATCTGTGCTATCACCCCTGCTTGATCAAATCAACACCTTAGGGGATAGGTTGACAAGCCTAGAGGCTATTATTAAAGCCAACTCTTTTCCACCTGCTATATCTAACTGCTCCATTTCACCTACTGTCCCCAAAGTGCCTCTTATTACAACCGCTGTCCCAACCGTAAGTCAACCTACCGTTATTAAAACCGCCCATACATCCGTACGACCTCTTAAGAGAAAATCGCCAATTCCCACCACAATTCCTCGTAAATCAGTGTTACCTGCTACTAGAACGGATTTTAACAGAGCAGCTTGTATAAATTTGCCCCCAGAAGCAGCACCCTTTGTGCTTGTTCTTGCAGGAGTACCTCCACTTACCCATGGGAAACCTGAAAGCCATCAGGACCTTTTTCACAAAGTCCGGTTTTGGCTATCAAAAAATAGACCCCTCCCACCCAATAAAAACGGTGGCATCCTGAGCGTCAGAAGGGTGGGTTGGCTGGGGTCATCAGTAAAAGAAATTCCCGGGGACCTAATTTTAGTTAAATTTAGGGACAGGCACACAGTCCCCTATTTACGATCTTTCAAGCCCCATGAAAAAGATGGCTCCATTTCTGTTTGGGATCTTTATGATTTTTACCCCAGTACTCCACCCATCCCCTCACCAAGATATCCGTTAAGAAGGGATTCTAGCAATTATCAACTCTCCTATCCCTATTAGATTAGCTTTACCTTTGAGAAACTAGCACCAAATGTTTATTGAAACCAGTATTATGTAAAATATGTACCGTGGTTTTTATTGTAGCTTGTATTTTCCTTTATATTTATGCATACTTTTATGATTTCTTTTTGGAATCGAATAAAGTTATATTTGATGATGATGATGATGACAACGTATATATCGCTATTCAGGAGCGGGAGAACATGTAGATAAAGGGTATACAAACGACTGGGGGATGAACTTAAATGATAAAATGGCAAGAGTGCAGGAAGGTGACCGGTGGTGGCAAGAATGGCTAAAGTTGCAAAGTGATACTAAAGTGAAATAGCATACAGTTGGAAGAATGAGTGGACTGTGAGAAGTGAAGGCACCAAGTGTGTAATACTGCGACGTCAATACTCTAAAAATAACGTGAACTGCAGAGGTCTGCGGCATAAGTGCTCTATCAGAACTGTGACTTTCGAAATACATGCAAAGCAAAACAAGGTGACTCCAATATTGACCCCAGTGTTATGAACCGTATCCGCCGTCTGAAACGGCGAGCGGGTTTCAATGTGATAACTGGTGATGTAAACCAGGTGGAAACTGGAGCACCGCGGCAGTTAAGCTTACCGCGAGGTAAATGAGTCACGGGTAGCTCTGTGTTAGGGCGTCGGGACGGCGTCTTGGAGAAGCGCCGGTAACAGTGCGGGCGTGTAGCATGCGTTGACTTGAAGATTTATGGGGGTTCCTTGAGGGGGGTGTTGTATGGTGGTACCTTTGATAATGCTGTTGCAATTGCCACAGTTGTGGCAGGGTACTGTCCCCTTATATACAGCGTCAGTGGGATTGGTACGAGGTTTCAGCATCTGTTGAATGTTCTTGGAGTGTTGGTAAGCAAAAATTGGAACGCTGTGGAAAATGTTATTATAATCTGGTTCCAATTGAAGTAGTTGCCAATGTTTTTGGATGGAAGCTTTGATTTTGGCACTTGTAGTGGAGTATTTGGAAACGAATACTGCACGGGTGTCAGTTGTCTGTGGACGTGGTTTCGCAATTAACAGTTGAGAATGATCTTTAATCTGAACTCGGTTTTCAGCCAGTTGAGTGATGCTGTTTGGATAGCCTCTTTGGTGGAATTTTTTCAAAGCAGATACAAATTATCACATTGAAACCCGCTCGTCTTTTCAGACGGCGGATACTGTTCATAACACTGGGGTCAATATTGGAGTCACCTTGTATTGCCTTGCATGTATTTCGAAAGTCACAGTTCTGATAGAGCACCTCCCCAGTTCACGTTATTTGGGTATTGACGTCGCAGTATTACACATTTGGTGCCTTCACCGCTCACAGTCCACTCATTCTTCCGACTGTATGCTATTTCACTTTAGTATCACTTTGCAACTTTAGCCATTCTTGCCACCACCGGTCACCTTCCGGCACTCTTGCCAATTTATCATTTCAGTTCACCCCCCAGTCGTTTGTATACCCTTCATCTACATGTTCTCCTGCTCCTGAATAGCGATATATACTTTGTCATTTTGGTTTTCTTATAGAATTCCACCCCTGAAGAAGAGCCTTTACTTGAAATGCATTGGGGACGCATCTGTTTTTGAGTTTACGGATTCTACTATGTTGGAACTTTGTTATTAATATGGATTCCATCCATCTCCGGATTCAAATGTATCAATTTTAAATGGTTCATCATATGACATAATATGATTTGAATACCAGTTGCAATAAATTCCAAATACACCGGAGTACATCTTGATTATTTTGTGATTATCGACAAAGCGATTTCATCGCACATGGAGGATTCGAGATTGTTACCTTACACTGCGTACGGTTCACTTTCCAGGTTCTTAGTCCAGCACCTCATAGTCAGGAGGTGAACATCTCGAACACCCAAACCTCAGCATCCTATATTATCTGTGGATATCTTTGTTTAAGAAGGAGTGCAGCGGTTTTCCTTTTTATCTTTATACTACTTCTGCCCTCACCGTGAGGACCCACCAAATAATCACGTCTTACACAGACATTGCTAATCTAACAAGCAACAAGGCAGACACGTTTGAATTCTCTTTAGAAGACACAAACAGAATATATTTGCTTATTCAGGAGCCTGAATGCATCTCATCCAGTACCGGATCTGTACAGTCTAACATCCGTCAGCTACTTTTTGCAGCCTAGAGGGAAATCAACCAGCGGTTGCATACGAGCACTTTAATCAGATATCATAAAGTTCAGCGAATCCCCAGGGGCCTACGAATCCCTTTGAAATCTACTCTAAGCAAAAATAATCCACGTTTTACTGAAAAATGGTATGGAATTTTAAATAAATGTTCGTTTGACTTGATCCTTCTGATTGTGGAAGAACTTTCAAAATTACTTGAGGAACTAGAAGGTGAAGTTACCCAATTAAAGCAAGAACTCAGTAGTAAACTTACACCTGAAGAGTTGAATAAAACATTGGAGGACGTCAATTTCCAATTTGACAAATACACAAAAGAAATTAACAAAAGAAAACTGAGGTAGTTCAAAAGAGGCATGGTCGCTTATAAGCTAGGCGAAGTTTATAATTGGGCCTAAATATATGCAGCCAGGAGACAACAACTAACTTATAACAACAGATCCACCGAAGGGGACACTTCCTCTTCGGATGATTCATCCTGAAAAGCTTTGCAAAAGGGCTCACAACGGCAGTCCACCGTTCAATCGGAGAACCAACCTTCAACCTCCAAACCAGCTGATACAACGCCGGTGCCTTTTTTAGGATTAGGTCCCGACCAAATCGGCGACCCAGGAGGTACCAATTCTCAAAACTTACAACAACCAGTGGCGAAATCAACAAGAAGCCATTGCACTTAGTGATTAACATCTACAAAACCGACATCATAGCCACACAAACCAAAGTTTTAGAGAAGGGAATTTCGTTTGTCCCCACCTACAATTCCAACGAATTGGAAACACAAGTTTGTTTCTACAAGTTTATGAGATCTTTAAGACTCAAACATTTCTTTAATTACGTTTGTGACTCACAGCCCCAAGGTGATTCTGGCACTCTCTTGGACCTTCGACCTAAGAGTACTTTTCTGGCTCCAGTGAGCCATAAAAGTCTGGATACATTTGAACTACTGGTTCAAAGAGACCTTCATACCATCTATCAAGGATCTTCACAACATCAATCTAATCTTTCTAACCAAGAACGCCAAGCTCTTGTTCAATTGGCAGGCAACTCCAACATTACAATTTGTAAAGCTGATAAAGGGGGTGCCCTTGTTATTTTAGACACCAGCTTTTATCGTGAAAGTATTACCAACCACTTGAGTGATACTACACTGTACATGGAGGTGCACTCTGACCCATCTCTAGAATTCAAAGAAGTGTTACAGGACATCATCGACAAAGCTGTCACAGCGGGAACCATCACAGAACGAGACAAAAAATTCCTCATGAAGGATCATCCTCAAGTGCCATATTTATATATGGTTCCTAAGATCCATAAACATGCCACATGTCCACCGTTTCAGCCCATAGTAAGCACACGGAACTCCATCCACGAGCCGATTGGCATATATATTGACAGACATTTACAATCGAGTGTAAGATGCATGCCAAGCTACATACAAGATACCACGGATTTTCTCACTAAAATCAATAACATTGTCATTGAATCTAATGAAACCATTCACCTATGTACTATTGACGTTAATTTGTTATACACTTCAATCCCACACAATCTGGGATTACAAGCGTTGGAATCAGTCTTACTAACCACTCACAAAAGTTTGGACCTACAGGTGTTCCTCTTGGAACTGATGCAGTTCACCCTCCATCACAGTTATTTTAGCTGCCTTGACAAATTCTTTATTCAATTATCAGGTGTTGCGATGGGCAACTGCACCGCGCCGGCGTATGCAAACCTGTTTATGCACCATTTCGAATCCGAACACATCATGTTGAACCAAGAGTGACAAGATCACTTAACAACTTATTACCGTTACATAGATGATGTCTTCCTGATGTGGAAAGGTTCAAAAGCTCAACTTGTGACAGCCATCAAGCATCTCAACTCAGCTGACGCACGGATTCAATTTACTCATACCATCAGTCAAACGCACATATCATTCCTGGATGTAAACATTAGAATCCTTGATAACAAACTCGAGACTTCCATCTATACCAAGCCCACTGACCGTAATAATTATCTACATTTCAGAAGTTTTCATCAGATGAGTCTTAAGAAACACCTGCCATACTCTCAACTTCTGAGGGCCAAACGTATTGCATCCACAGAAGAACTTTTCAAAGCAGATAGTTCTACCATCATTAACAAATTCCACCAAAAAGGCTATCCAAACAGCATCACTCAACTGGCTGAAAATCAAGTTCAGATTAAGGATCGTTCTCAATGAGAGACTTGAATACAGTTGTTATTTATGATTGATTACTTTGCTTGCTACCTCCCTTCAGGTTTGAGACGCCCTCCTGGCTCCCATCTCTGTCAAACTCCCAGCTTGGTTGAACTTCACCCTTTTTAGTCGCATGTTCCACCTGTTATTTTGCATACTTGCACTTTTCCTTCATACACTTTCTTTTCTATTCACTAGCTACCCTGTGCAGAACCCACAAATTTGTTCTCTGTGCGCTCTGCCTCTCTATTGCTCATTTGATTTGCACCATTTTAACCCTGTTTGTTTCAGACTTTCCTAATCTCTACTTCTCGTACTCCATTTCCTTATCTTGTTCGGACTTCCTTCGTTTTTTTTGTTTTTTATCTGGGTCTTATCTTTCTAATTTTATCACTTCATTCTCACTCATTTCTTTTTCATTTTCGGACTGTTGAATTATATCATTTTTTCTTGTATCCCTCTGATACTGCACTCCTTTTTCTGTGCTTTTTTCTGTATATTTCCCTCAACTTTACTATTCCCCACTTGGCTCAGCCACAGCGAGCAGTTGCCGCTCCTCACTCCGAGCACTAGCCTACACAGTCCTCTTTCTATCGCCATTGTCAGCACTGTTACCGGCGCTTCTCCAAGACGCCGACCCAACACCCTAACACAGAGCTACCCGTGACTCATTTACCTCGCGGTAAGGTTAACTGCCGCGTTGCTCCAGTTTCCACCTGGTTTACATCACCAGTTATCAAATTGAAACCCGCTCGCCTTTCCAGATGGCGGATACGGTTCATAACACTGGGTTAGATATTGGAGACACCTTGTTTTGCCTTGCATGTATTTCGAAAGTCACAGTTCTGATAGAGCACTTATGCCGCAGACCTCCTCAGTTCACGTTATTTTTAGGGTATTGACGTCGCAGTATTACACACTTGGTGCCTTCACCCCTCACAGACCACTCATTCTTCCGAATGTATGCTATTTCACTTTAGTATCACTTTGGAACTTTAGCCATTCTTGCCACCACCGTTCACCTTCCGGCAATCTTGCCATTTTATCATTTCAGTTCACCCCCCAGTCGTTTGTATACTCTTCATCTACATGTTCTCCAGCTCCTGAATAGTGATATATACTTTGTCATTTTGGTTTTCTTATAGAATTCCCCCCCTGAAGAAGAGCCTTTGCTCGAAATTCATTTGGGACACATCTGTTATTGAGTTTACGGATTCTACTATGTTGGAACTTTGTTATTAATATGGATTCCATCCATCTCCGGATTCAAATGTATCAATTATAAATGGTTCATCATATGACGTAATTTGAATACCAGTTGCATTAAATTCCAAATACACCGGAGTACATCTTGATTATTTTGTGATTATCGACAAATCGATTTCATCGCACATGGAGGATTCGAGATTGTTACCTTACACTGCGTAAGGTTCACTTTCCAGGTTCTGAGTCCAGCACCTCATGGTCAGGAGGTGAACATCTCGAACACCCAAACCTCAACATACTATATTACCTGTGGATAACTTTGTTTAAGAAGGAGTGCAGCAGTTTTAATTTGTATCCTTTTTATCTTTATTTTTATCTTCATAGATATATGGACAGCCAGATAGATAGATAGGTAGATAGATAGATATAACCTTGTGAAACTCCAAAATGCAGTCACTCAAAGTGAAGTTACCCAGTGAATGAAGCTGGCTGACCCCCCTCCGCCCCGCCCCATACTGTAAGCTTTAATGGGGTGAAGCAAAATGTGAATGGCACCTCAACAGACCAAAGAATGAAGACAGCTGGCTGAAAGCCCTTTTAAATACGTTTATTAGACATATTTCTTTAAAATAATCAAAAAGTCTTGGCTTATACGGGACCTAAAAATAATTCTGAGAAGTGCCAGCACAAAGCCCGAAGGCGCTCTTCTCTAAACTCGTGGTAGTGCAAATAAATTAATAAAACATGCACTCTCATCAAAGTGTAAACATGGCTCTATAAATTGTTGTTAACAAAGCTTGAAATCCTCTTTAGGAAACCATATGGTTTCTGCCTTTTTTACAAAGTTGTAAGTATGTACATTTCCACTGAGATGCTGTTTTCACTTGTTTATTAATAGGATGCCCACATCCAAGTGAGTTTTTTAAGGTCGAGCCTGGGTAGCGCAAGGACTGCTCTACGAGCTGTGCTGTATTGGAGTATGTACTTGAAGCTCCGCCCACTCACCGCTCATATTTGTCAATGGCTTGTGTCATTGTCCTTTGTAAATAAAGGCTTCTGATTCATTATTAGGCTTGTTAGTCACTCCTTAGTACCGCCTTGTCTTCATTTGTAACCACCCATGAGAACTGGCTCTCTTACTTCATTTGTTACATGGTACGTTTTCTTTAGACTATAAGCACTATTTTCTTTAATGAATTATTCTTACTGCAGGAGGGCAGAAGAGTCTCTCATGCGCAGTGGTGACCACCGGCTTGTTAATTGAAATCGCAGCAAACTTGGAGCTCTTCAGGGGCCAAGGGAGACAGGAGGGGACAACTCAGCGATGCCTTCAAGAATATGAAATGCAATAGGTCTTACATTTGCAAGAGTTCAAGCTATTGGCATTGTAAATGACAATGCCTTTTATTTATGTTTTAAAAACCACAAGATTAATAAAAGGCATTGTCCTTTACAATGCCAATAGCTCAAACTCGCGTAAATGCGAGACCTGTTGCATTACAGACACTTGTCTTGTTGCAGTTGTCGCCTCTCTGTTTCACAAAGTAATCAAATGTTGCATGCTCCTAGGCTATGAGGGCTATGGAGTCTTCCCCCTCGCACTTGGTAACATACACAGTCAGTGGAGCAGGTGTAGTTAGCCCACAGCGAGTTCTGGAGAGCTGTAGAGTAGTAATGCAAGGGTATGTTCTCTAGCCCGCCTCCTATGAGCGCATGTGCAACACTTTCAGCTCATGACTTTCCCAGGCAGCATAAACCAGCAGAGGAACACTGCATCACCACCCTTAGTAAGTGGACTGAACCAACAGCGCAGCAACTTTTAAAATATTACATCAAAAGTAGGGCCTAAAGAGAACACATGCTTTTTAAGTGCTGCCGCGGATGATGACTGCACACGGTGCACGATATACAGTGATCACTCTTCCAGTATCCGCTCCAAGCATGTGCAGTGGCAGACTGTACAGAAGCATCGGCATTGTGCAGGGACAGTGACAGACTTCATACACACTAACTAGACTTGTGCACTCACAGGTGGAACCTGGAGTTGAGGCAAATGGAAGGAGTGGGATGTTTGCCATCTGTAATGATATGATGAATGGTGACTGTAAGATGGGCTGCTAAGACCATGTCGCCGGGTGCAGCCTGCAGTTGGTTGCATATTACTTTGAGGCTCAAACATCTCATTACCAGTGCCTCTGACTGACGGTGCATTGTACGTGTGTTCCTGCTGTAACAGTTCGCTTACAGGGGGCTTTCTGGCACACAAGTAAGAAGTGCCTGATGAACCTGCTTCCAAAATGGGTCTCTGTCCCTCCAGTCCTCTCCCCTCCCTCTCCGAGATTTGCGGTCGTTGCTTCATACACCTTATGAGGCACAAAACTACATAAGGGATTTCCCTCCTACTAATGTGGGAATGGTGTATCAAGAGGCTTGCAGGGGCGGATCTCAAATACCTGGACAGTAACCAGATGCCCGACAAGGCATGGATCTGTAAACAATACACAGCGTTCTAAACCGCAATCTAATTTTTAAAAGCAAGCCAACTTGTTGATCATAAGGGAGGTGCAATATGGTTTTTGCATTTGAGGCCAAAGACGAACCCTTCTGTGTGGTTATGAATTGTTTGCAATTTGTACATCTGATAATAATTGCTATCCAAGGACTACTGTAATCATTTGTGGGAATATGAGCGAAGGAAAGATGCCTTGAAGAAACAACAAATGGTAGTGGTTTTCATGATTGGGTTCAGACCTGAGGGGACGGTGAGGCTGCCGTCAAAGAAGACACCAAGATTGCAAACTTTCTG
Source organism: Lissotriton helveticus (assembly GCF_964261635.1). NCBI lineage: Eukaryota > Metazoa > Chordata > Amphibia > Caudata > Salamandridae > Lissotriton > Lissotriton helveticus. The sequence goes on from NC_136065.1 coordinate 341,195,687, forward strand.
GGCTGGTTTTGGGGAAGTTCTTGACCTGATGATGAATTTGTGACCTTCTCCCAATCCCAAAAGGATCTGCGTTTCACCAATTTACATCATAAAATAGATACTGTCGCCTTCCAAGATGTGCACCAGCGGTGACTTATAAATACTGAAGACTCAGGGAGAAAGAAAGGAACCATGGGGGACCCCACAAGTGATGGGATGAATCACTGATTGCAGGGAGGTTTCTATACATGGACAGCGAGAAATAGGTCTGTACTTTGAAATGACCTCTTGGTCTGCAATTACTGTTCCATGGCATTCTTATGAATTTACACTTTTGAAGACCTCTCCAGAGGTAAGCAATACACTGACGAGTTGCATGATCATGGGAAACGACAGATAGGAGGTCCAATTTAACAACATTAGAGTTAATGATTTCAGAATTTCTGAAGGCTGATAAACCTTGCTGAATGAAGACTCCGGGAATCTCAAGATAAGCTGTATCATCATGTTTTTTCGGTTGCTGATTAGCCTGATCCCCCTCAAAAGCTTCTGGACCTGAAAAACAGGATCATGCACTCAATCCCCGATTCTCCCTAGGTACTACCACAGTAACATTTTATAGCAAGCATGTAATAGATATCCCTATGCAGAACCATGCTGTTGTTCCAATAATGAAGAAAGTAAATTCTGGTTAATTATAACTAGAAAGGGAAAAAATCATGGTCAGGTTAATTTTTTTGCTGCAGATATGTGGACTAAACATATTAACAAATTCTACAGGGAAAGCTCAAGCCCTTCTTCCTGCAGTGATTTAAATGGAAATAGGGAAAATGAAAGAACTGTAGATTGCCAGCGTTTACAGGTAACGAACATCATCACAAGTAGTAGATCTGATTCCTTCCGATCATCAGTGAGAACAACTGACAATATTCTGGCCTTTTCAATAACTGTAAAAAACAAATATATAATCTCACTTTCTATTGCCTGTTTCGTAGCTTTTGAACCTATCTTTGATTGAGTAAATAGAAATCATCTGTGATATAAATTAAGCTTCTGGGCATATCAGTTTGTTTACCTCATGCAATTCAGATGTTTTACACAAAATCTTGGGTAAAAAGAGGTCTAAATACTGCAGTTTCCACAATAAATCTATACAGATGGTGTCCTCAAACAGGGTTGTAGAATTAAATCCTGTAGGAAAGTTGGTTATTGGTAAGGGGGGTGTAACCCCTTCTTAAGCAACAACCACAATCCTTGTCAAAGGTAAATCACAGAAGTCACTAAATTAACCTGTGCTTAACCCTCTGGTTGCTTAGCACACAAACAGTCAGGCTTAACTTAGAGGCACTGATTTAAGTATTTATGCAGCACACAAACAGTAATAAAGTGAAAACAAAACACAAGAAAAATCCCAAACCAATTGTGACAATGAAGGAGAAACCACGGAAGAGAATGCACCAAGAGCCAAACACTTTCCCACTCACCTTTTTCCTTGTCCGCTTCTTTATTTTCAGGAGATACAGATGGGACACTGGCCCTTTAATCCAGACTCTGTTCCGCGTCACGTGACGGAATCAGGTGACGCCTTCGGTTTCAAAAACAACGAACCAGAGGAAGACACGCGTCTATTTTGCGGGCTAAAGAAGCAGAACCACGGACCTAGGGAAGAGGACTCTTGGGTTCAGACCTTCGTTGTCACGCCGCAACCGAGAGACCAAGAAGCTGTTCCGGTCCACAACCCCCCGATCCAGGCGCAGAAGTCCGACGCTTGGGACCCGAAGAAGGAAGTACAGACGGGACGCCGGACCCCATCCGGCAATACCATCCAGCCAGCCACGGCCCAGGAGGGTTGTGGCTTGACAAGGTACGGGGACGCATTGGGGCGGTGTGGCGCCGTACGGGGGAGGGTGACTGTAGCAGGGAAGACAGAGCACGCGGGGAGAGAAAGTAAACCACTCTTCTACAAACAGAGTGCCTCCTGCGAACCACGCCGAACAAATGTTAAAGGTGGCCGATAACAGGTTGGAATTAACACGCAATTACAACTCCGCACAGGACATGGCACCAATGTGTCCCTGCAAAAATATGTGTCGGGTAAGGATCCCGACGCATTTTTGTTAAATTTTAAAAGGGCAGCTCGTGCCTCCGGATGGCCTGAAGCCAAGTGGCCTTTCTTCTTAGCCCCTCTCCTAACCGGAGAAGCTCAAGCAGCCTATCAGGTCGCAAACCCTAATGACCATACACCTTACCAGGAGATAAAAAGGGATAATCCTGGACCATATGGGAATGGATGCGGAAGGCTATAGGGTCCGCTTCCGAAAGGAAAAAGGATCCCCTACAGACAACACCGAAAACCCTATATTTTAAGCTAAAGGCAGCTGCTGATAAATGGTTGAGACCACAGAGCCATACAAAGGAAGAAATCATGACTATGATTTACCTGGAACAGTTCCTTGAAGCTCTCCCTTTTCCAATACAAAGATGGCTTAAACAGCATAGTAACCTAACGGTGGAACAAGCTAGTAGAAATGGCCACTTCATTCTATAGGGCCCAGGGCCCAACCTCGCGCTTTACCGTGGGATACAGAAAAAACACGCGTTCTCATGGATACCTTATGAAATCAAAAAGAAACACCCCGAAACCAAACCCAGAGCTTACAAAACCCAGACAACCTCAACCTAAACCACCACTCTTAAGGAATCACCAATGCTTCGAGTGCGGGGAGTGGGGACATATCGCCAGAAATTGCACGCGAAAAAAGAGTCAAGAGGAACCAATGGATATTAGCTGGGTCCCGTGTTCCACTCTGTACACAGCAGAGTTTGGACAGAGTTTTCATGTAAGTGTAACCATACAGGGAAAACAGCTGAGGGCCCTGCTCGATTCTGGTTGTCAGCAATCTGTGGTTCAACACTCCGCGCTCTTGCCCAAAACAAGATTGACAGGGGAAACCGTACCAATCAAATGTGTGCATGGCGACATTCATGTCTATCCTCTCGTAATACTCCCTGTATCCTTGCCTGACGGACAAACACTAGAAGTCAAGCTTGGTGTCGTACCTTCTCTCCCAGAACAGATGATCATAGGGCAGGATAATCCCTCATTTCTTCTTATGTTAAAGGATAAGCTACGAGTCCTGAGCCCCCAAAGGCAGCTATATTTCTCCCTCCTAACCCAGGCCCCCTGCATTACAGACAGAGGATTTAGATATGCACAAAAAAAGGATCCAACCCTTCAACCAGCATGGGATCATGCCAATCAAGCTAACCTTTAGGACAACCCTCCTTATCCTTTATTTCAGATCAAAAATAACCTACTGTACAGGATAGGAAAACCCAGAGACGAACCACAGTTGGGGGTACCCCAAGCCTTTCGGGACCAGGTCCTCTTCTTCGCACATTCGCATCATTTGGCCAGCCACAGGGGATCACAAAAGACCATACAGATGCTGCTACATCACTTCTACTGGCCAGGGATATTTTCCCATGTTACCCGGTTCTGTCAAGAGTGCGAAGTGTGGCAGAAGAAGAACCCGTATAAGCCCCCAGCGGTTCCCTTGCAACCTCTCCCAGTTGTGGGTAATCCGTTTGAAAGGGTTGGCATGGACCTCATAGGCCCTCTGCCGCGGACCAAGAAAGGTCACCTATATGCCTTGGTCGTCGTGGACTACGCCACACGATTTCCAGAGGCCTTCCCTTTAGGTACGCCCACAACTCGGAACATCACTGAAAAACTATTGGAACTATTCGCCTGAATAGGTTTTCCCCTTGAGATTCTCAAAGATCAGGGGACCCCATTCGTCTCGAGGCTGATGAAGGAAGTCTGTAAAACACTAGACATTACTCATATAAAAACTTCTGTATACCATCCACAAACAGATGGTTTGTGTGAACGATATAACGCCACCCTGAAGCTGAAATTAAAGAAACTATTGACTGTAGAAGGCCAGAAATGGGAGTCACTACTCCCTTTAGCTCTGTATGTCATCCGGAGTCAGCCCCAAACTAGTCTTGGGTGTTCGCCTTTCCAACTTCTTTATGGGAGGGAACCCCGGAACCTCCTAGAGATCACCAAAGAGGTTTGGGAAAATGAAAAAGAGGAAGAGACCCGATCATTTCTTGATTATACTAACAGTCTCCACACCCGTCTACCCAAAATCAAGGAGTTTGCAGATGCCAACTTAGAGAAAGCCCACATAAAGCAACAACTACTCTATAACTGGGGTAAGATGTGGAGACACCTAGCCGTAGGTGACTGGGTGTTAGTACTCATGCCGTCTGCCATAACAAAAACAAAAGCAGGGTGGCAAGGGCCTTATAAAATAGTGCAAAAGGTGGGTTTGACCTCATATAAAGTACAGTTTACTGCTAAACGCACATAACTATACCACATAAACCTGCTAAAAAAATGGCTCGGTCCCCCCCCAAAGACATACATACACTTGATCAAGTGACATATCCAGAGACCACTCTACCACAACTAGTCATAAACCCGGAGTTGACTAATTTGTGGGACTTTATAGGTTTTTTCTTTTTTTTACTCTGTATGCATCTAAGATGGATTTTTTTGCTTGCTTATTTGTATTGCTGTATTTCCCTGTAATGAAACAATAAAATAAAAAAAATAAAAAATAATAAAATAAAAACCCGGAGATGTCCGACAAACAAAGACAAGCCCTAGAAGAGACCCTCCGGCCTTTTGCCCACTTATTTTCTGATCTTCCAGGACGAACAGAGTTAGCAGAACATTCCATACATACCCTACCAGGGAAGGTAGTAAAACAAAAACTAAAGGCCCGCCCAGAAGCCATACAACAAGAGGTAGAAAGCATGCTCAAACTTGGTATCATAAAACCGTCCCAGAGTGAGTGGTCTTCCCCTATTGTTTTAGTCCCGAAGCCAGATGGGTCTGTCCGTTTTTGTATTTATTTCAGAGCAGTTAATTCCATCTCCAAATGCGATGCGTATCCCATTCCACGTGCCGATGAACTGATTGAGAAACTTGGTGAGGCCTAATTCATTACAACTCTTGACCATACAAAAGGGTATTGGCAGGAGCCTCTTAACCAAGGAGATCAAGAAAAAACTGCCTTTTCGACACCAACGGGCCTATATGAATTTACCATTTTACATTTTGGGTTACATGGTGCACCTGCCACCTTTCAAAGGCTCATGAACAAGGTTTTGGCAAAACATCAGGAGTAGTCCTCCGCATATCTTGATGATATAGTCATCTATAGCCCCACTTGGGATATGCACCTTCAACATTGTGAACAGGTCTTACGAGCCCTTCAGGGAGCGGGACTCCACATCAACGCCAAGAAATTCAGAGCGTGTTTCAGGAAAGTAAAATACCTAGGGTTCCTACTGGGAAACGGACTAATTGAACCACAGACTGAAAAGATAAAAGCTATAACAGAAGCCCCATTTCCAGCCACAAAAAAAGAAGTCAGAGCATTTTTAGGCCTCCTTGGCTATTACCGCGTTTCATCCCCCAGTACTCAGAACTAGCCTCTCCCCTCACAGATTTGCTCCAAAACAGAGTTAGGCCCAAAGACCTCCAACATGCCCCCCAGAGGCCAAGAAAGCTTTCCTTGCCCTAAAAGCCGCAATCACCTCAGCTCCAGTCCTACGCTCACCGGACTTTTCCAAAACCTTCGTGTTACACACGGATGCCTCCGATCACGGGCTAGGAGCTGTCCTATCACAAGTTTCTCCTGAAGGTACAGAACACCCACTACTCTTCCTTAGTCGCAAACTCTACCCCAGGTAACTGAAATATCCAATCATTGAGAAGGAGTGTCTTGCGATCAAGTGGACAGTTGAAAAACTCAGTTATTACTTAGAGGGCACACACTTTCTCCTATACACTGACCATGCCCCCCTGCTCTGGATGAGTCGCAACAAGGGGAACAACCCACGGGTTCTCCGTTGGTTTCTTTCCCTTCAACCCTTCTCATTTGAAGTTAGCCATCGGAAAGGTATGGACAATGGAAATGCAGACTTCCTTTCCCATCTCCCACTATTCCCCGATAGTGAACAGACTGGGGTGGGGTGTGTGACAACGAAGGAGAAACCACGGAAGAGAATGCACCAAGAGCCGAACACTTTCCCGCTCACCTTTCTCCTTGTCCGCTTCTTTATTTTCAGGAGATACAGACAGGACACTGGCCCTTTAATCCAGACTCTGTTCCGCTTCACGTGATGGAATCAGGTGACACCTTCGAGTTCAAAAACAACGAACCAGAGGAAGACGCGCGTTTGTTTTGCGGGCTAAAGAAGCAGAACCACGGACCTAGGGAAAAGGACTCTTAGGTTCAGACCTTGGTTATCACGCCGCAACCGAGAGACCAAGGAGCTGTTCCGGTAGCCACAACCCCCGATTCAGGCACAGAAGTCCGACGTTTGGGACCCGAAGAAGGAAGTACAGATGGGACGCCGGACCCCATCCGGCAATACCAGCCAGCCAGCCACGGCCCAGGAGGGTCGTGGCTTGCCAAGGTACGAGGACGCCTTGGGGCAGTGTGGCGCCGTACGGGGGAGGGTGACAGTAGCAGGGAAGACAGAGCACGCGGGGAGAGAAAGTAAACCACTCTCCTACAAACAGAGTGCCTCCTGCAAACACCACAAGCTCCCCCCTCACTGGAGACGGTTTTGGGTGATTACTCCCAACACTTCCCCCTCCCTGTAACACCAAAAAGAAAACAAAGCGGACATTACCCTGACTGGGTGTTTTTCTTGTTTTTGTTTCCCTTCCCATACCCCTCTCCTTACACTACTGCGTTACCACGAGTCATCCATGATGCGCATAGGAAGAAAAGGGTGAACCCCTCTACTGAGACCCCCAAGAAGGACAGTGAAGAAACAAACTGGCCTACAATTCCCACAGTCCTTTGTTTGTGTGTACTGAATAAAAATCATCCCTTACTATATCTATAACGGTGTCTCTGAGTTTGCTTCTCCACTACGGTACACCAATTTAGACAAATAGAGAACATTTTATAAATACTTTGACAACAAAATAAACTAAATCCAATCATCAGAGCTAGAGTTATGAATTTTTAAGATAGCACCAACAACAAAGCTCCAACCGTGGCTATCTGGATGGGCGAGACTAGGGCAAAGTTAAAAGTTTAAGCCCACCGCAATAAAGCGCAATTCGGCTACACTAGGTGGATTGGGCCCGGGCTCAGCTTACCTTCGGACTTAGAATAAGTTTAGCAGAAAAGTTCCTGAGAAGGTAAAGTTCAGTGGAGCAAGGCAGCTGGCAGTGCCTGAGGAGGAGGCATTGTCATCGAAGAGCCGCTGGACGGAGAGGTGGTGATGATTTCAACCTTCGTAGGTTGTAGGTTTTTTGGTAGTGAAAGATTTACAACTAGACGAAGCTGCAGTCTGTAGCTGACAAGGGACTCCACAAGGCAAGATACCTTTTCTGAGGGGTCCCACTGAACTCTGAATTTGCTGCTGTGAAAATCATAGTGGGAGCTACCATGAAGTTAGGTCGACCGGCAATGCACCCTGGGCAGATCGGAGAGCAGGTAAATCCTGGGCTCTTGACAGTTCTCAGGCTACGTTTTGGTGGAAAATATCATGTTTGGGTTGGGGGAGTACCTTTAGCACCACTTACAAAGGTCCAAGACTTGTTGGGCACCACTTGGGGAGGGAGGGCAGGACTCACTCGAGGCTGATGCCAGGTGCAGGGTTCAAGGTCTCCAGAGATTGTTATTTCCCTGTAGCTCACACAGGGACCAGCCAACTAGCCCTTGGAGTCACTCTGGGAGTCCTGAAACCAAGCAACAAGACACGCCTCAAGCATCAGGGCAGTCCTCTGAGGGTACAAGGCAGGCTTCAAGCAAGATGGCAGTCCTCTGGTAGCAGCACAGCAGTCCTCTGAGGTACAAAGCAGGCCTCAAGTTGCAAGGCAGTCCTCCAAAGTACAAGGTAGTCTTTCTGGGGGTCCTACGCACATCCAGGAGTGTACTAAAAAGTTGGCCTGAGGGTCGAATATTTAAAACTGGTGCCAGTTTTTTCTTCTCCGAGTAGGCTCCAAGTGGTGTATGGCAACAATAGCTAGGTACCAGATTCCTTTGTGACTGTGCTGGAGGCAGCCCTTTGAATGTTAAGGGGGCAGGGAACAGCTCCTCCCAAGCCATCCTGTCAACACTTAATCCCCCTCTGTTTCACTGTCTGTGAGGAATATACAACGGCCAACTGCCAACTATTCAAAGTCATGTGACCCAGCACACAGACTGTAGGCACCAATTAGTTAGGACAAGAAAATGGCAACTTTCAAGTTGCATTTTCAGATTTGTGACTTCAAATCCGACTTTGCAGTTAAAAAGGATTCAAAATTAGAATTCGTATGATACCAAACATGATGTTTCTACCTGTTCCCAACCAAAAGTTAGCACTTATTAAATATAATAAGGTAGCCCAAGGTTGTCCTACGGGAGAGGTACACCTCACAGTAGCGAAAAACATATTTGGAAGTTTTTCTATACATGTAACATTTGAAATAATGCCCTACCTTTTAAATACAATTCATCCTGCTCAATGGGTTGTTTAGGGTCTACCTTAGGGGTGACTTATATGTATTAAAAAAGGAAGTTTATGCCTGGCAAAGGGTTTATTTTGCTAGGTAGAACTCTCAGTTTAAAACTGTACACAGGCTAAAATGGCAGGCCTGAAACATGTTTTAAAGGGCTACTTAAGTAGGTGGGGTGGAACAAGTTGTGCTGCAGGCAAACTAGAATAATTTAATTTACAGGCCCTGGGTACATGTAGTACCACTTTACTAGGGACTTATATAGGTATATTTAAAGTTCTAATTGGATGTAAGCCAATTCTAATATGTTTTAAGGAGAGAGCACAAGCACTTTACCACTGGTTAGCAGTGGTAAAGTGCACAAAGTCCTAATGCTAACAAAATCGAAATTCAGAAAGAAAGAGAGTGAAGGTAAAATGTCTGTGGATGACCTTGCAGAGAGTGTCAAATTCAACACACTCCTATTATTCAATCTACAAGGGTGTGTAGTGACACTTTGATTAGTCACTCTTCAAACAACAGAATTTAACACAATGCTAAATAGTGTGGTTTTCCATTCCCCCAAACTGGAACTCAGTCCATAACATTGTTATAGTGTGTGGACAACATCTTCCTTTCAAGTAAAGTAACAAGTGATCCTTAAAGATTGTTATAAGACTGCTGAAAATCTTTTGTATAAACAATTAAATAGTGATAAATCCTGATAAGGCAAGAGTGGTAATCTTTTAGAGGAATTCATCAAGAGCTAGGCTCATAGAATGCATATAAAAACAGAAACAAGAGAGTTCCATGTTATAAATATCTAGGTATTTGGTACAATGAGAAAGGTTAAAACGTCTATCGGCAATGAAATAATCAAAAAGCAAATATTCTCAGCTTTGCTCTATGATTTTTGTCAGTGAAAATGAGCAGCCCCTAGACCCGATATTAGACGTTGTGAAAAACAAGCTAGTACCATCCTTAGCATATGGATCAGAAAACTTAGCAGTGACGTTGGCTAAGGTTGCACAATGTACCACTTCCAGCTCCCATTTTCATTGCCAATGTGCATTTCATAGGGTAAATAAACACGTACAGGCACCGGAAGAAATATTTGTAGCACACATGGCTGTCTTTAAAACATTACATATGTACTAAAATCGCCACAGGCAACTGCCGAAGTGAGAGTCAGTGGAGAAAAATATCTGCAACTGACTGTAGACTCCTTAGGAATCAGTGAACTTTGGACTATATCTTTATCTTCACTGTATTAAAAAGTAATGTAAATAGGGCTCTTAAATAAACTTCCTATAAAGAAGATAAAGCAGCAAGAGAAATCATGCCTGAACGGTGATAAGCTCGTGTAAGAAAGCAACACGGCAGATATATCTTGGTGAAGCATTCCCTGGGATACTAAACTGAAGCGGAGGCGATTAAGATTCGGGCTAATTCCAACGGTGCATTTATTGCCAAAGTGGTCCCCTAAATCCAACCGGCGACCTTGTAAAAACTTAGTAACCACAGAATAGAATCCTTGGCTCAAGTCTTTTTATGCCTTCAGTGCCCTCCTGATTGAACATAAGAAGTGTTAAGGGATTTCTTTAATTATTTTAACATCGACTCCGGCCATCGCGCTATCTATCCTCTTCTGTCTTGGGTATGACCACCCACAGGTCGGAACCAGATTTATCACATGCATTGAGGTTGCATCTGTGAGGTTAAATTAACAAAATCAATAATAGAAGAGGTCTACAAAATACAAAGGGCCCACGTGATTAGCCACATTTTCATTTCTGTAAAGCAAGGCTAGGGCAGAACTGGGAAGAACATGATAAAGACTATTGAAATGTTGTTATTATTGACATGTTCCCAATTTTTTGTATTTTCATTTTTTAATAACACTTGCATTTAAATGAGTTTAAATACTATGCAATAAACTACTTTTTGTAATGGTTTTCTAAAAAATGTTTCCTTCTATGGTCAGATCTTTTTAAATAAACAATTTACATAATGACTATCCGGAGTAGAGTGCTGCTCGCCAAAAAAAGCGCTTTTTAGACCCCATCAGAGGTAACAAGCGCTATATAAATAGAAACCTTTTTCCCTCTTCTATCCCTCCGCTATCCTTCTGAATCAAAATAACTGACTAACCTATCCACCACTCAAATTACTTTAAAATTTCACTATACTAACTCAACGCTAATCCTTTATGGGTTCCGGAGTAGCGTGCTACTCACCGAAAAAGCGCTTCGGCGCCTCATCAAGGGTTGTAAGCACTATATAAATACAAATAAAATACAATACAATACAATATATATATGTGGGCAGCTAAAATTGGGCTCCTGGTATCCTTCACAGGGAAATAGCAAGTATGAAAAGGAATTCCATTTTGAGAAGCAGGTGACATCACTGTCAAGAAAATGCACCAAAGTAAGTTCAATGGGGAGAGGAGTTGGCCTAACGGCTATGGCGTTCTTCATCGAATCTGGGTAACTGGGTTCGAGTATCGGCAACAACGCTGAACATCCTGTGATTCTGGTCAAATCACTTAATCTGCCTGTGTCTAAAAAAAATAAGAAATGATTGTGTCCTCATGTAACAAAACTAGTGCTATGTAAAGCTCTCTGATACCCGATTCGAGTCAAGTTCGCGCTATATAAAACTACGTAAAAAAAAAAAAAAATTTTTAAATAACGTGGTATTGCTTATGTCATCTGCTCCAGGACACTGAGGCCCTGATTATGAGTGGGATGGTAAATTTAGACACATGTGTAAACCCTTGTTTATGCATCAGTTGGAATTACGAGTTTGTTTGTATTTAACGCATCTGATCATTATCGGGTTGTGTTAAATACCTCAGCTGTTGTTAAATTCCGGCATGTTAAACCTGCCATTAAAGAGTATTTTAATTCATAATTATTATAAGCCCAAACATGGCATGTGTACGGTATTTACTGTACCAAACGATACACCAAAATCCGCTCTATTTCCTCATGCTCTTCTCTCACACATTTCTTTCTCCCAGCTTACAGTCACTCCTCACCTTGTCCTCACTCTCTCGCACCCTCTTTTTGCTGCGGAATCCCTGACTGCTGTAAATTTCCGTCCCTCACTGTCCCAAACTGACATCCGGATCTTCCTCAAAGCAAGTAAGAGCATGAGGCAGAGCAGGATAAGAAGCCAAAACCTTGTAGCGAAGAGTAGAGGTCACCACAGCGGTCTTACATGATTCATCTCATGCACAGGGCATCAGCCCATGAGTTCCTCTTTTCTCCGCTGTGATTTTTCTAACTTGTTGGCATAAGTTATCTAGCTTCACAATGTGTTAACCTACAGATGCTACAGTCCCCTACTCGACTGAAGCTTATGCCTTGCTGTTACCACTCAAAACACTAAAACTGAAGCAACCAGAGAAGATTCAGCTCACACTTTATGTAAAAAGTATACTCTGCCGTTCCTTCCGTTGTAGCCTTAGGAGTGGCTGACACAATGTCACTTGCTTTGTGGTGAAGCAGAGGCAGTGTATTTGTATTTTGTGTTTACAATGCTTCAATTACTTACCAGTAGTTGCATTATTTTGAGTCCTTTATCCAGGCTTCCATTCATTACATACCCCATACCACGTTATTTTAATCACAATATAAAAAACAAGCATTTGCAATGCAATAGGTCTCGCATTAGGAAAGTTTGAGCTATTGGTATTGTAAATGACACATTTTTTATTTATGTGTTGGTTTTGAAAATAGCGAAAATAGCTTTGTCATTTACAATGCCAAAAGTTTTAACTTTCGCAAATGTGACACCTATAGCATTTGTAATGCAATATGTGTTGTATTTACGTGACTTAGATGTATTGATATTACAAATAAAAAGGGTGCAGTGTGTGTGTGAGGGTGCAGTGTGTGTGTGTGAGGGTGCAGTGTGTGTGTGTGAGGGTGCAGTGTGTGTGTGTGAGGGTGCAGTGTGTGTGTGTGAGGGTGCAGTGTGTGTGTGAGGGTGCAGAGTGTGTGAGGGTGCAGAGTGTGTGAGGGTGCAGAGTGTGTGAGAGTGCAGAGTGTGTGAGAGTGCAGAGTGTGTGAGAGTGCAGAGTGTGTGAGGGTGCAGAGTGTGTGAGGGTGCAGAGTGTGAGGGTGCAGAGTGTGTGAGGGTGCAGAGTGTGTTAGGGTGCATAGTGTGTGAGGGTGCAGAGTGTGTGAGGGTGCAGAGTGTGTGAGGGTGAGTCTCCTGGGAACATAAACTATGGGAAAATGAATATTGGGAAACATTACATACGTGCAGGAGTTTGCATGGCAATATACAAAATAAAGAAACATAGAGGTAAATACCAGCTTTAAAAAATCCATTAAGTTGCTAGAGACGCACAGCAGCTGTGATTTCATGTAAATAAAATAAAACAAGTCACTGCGAACACGCTGTGTAGCCAATAAATTATATGTCTGCCCACAAGGCTGTAGTCAGACACCCTTTCATGCACAGGACTTAAGTCTCAAACAATCTCTTGCCAGTGTTGTCAAAGTCAGGACTAGCTCCCCCTGGATGATTTCTAAAGCAGGCCTTTTGAGTGTAAATATTGGCGCTGGGGGGTTAAGTGTCGCTGGAGATCCTTCAAATCTCAGGCAGGAATCCCTGCAGGGCTGGCTCCGCTTTTCATCCTTCAAGCGAGGCTTACATTACACATAGCTCTGAGAGGCTATTAGTTAGTTGGTGCGCGCTGCCTAACTGGTCTAATCAATGGTCAACAGGGGAGAGGCAGATTCTGTATCTAAAGGAAGTGTTCATATAGTCTGTCTGCAGGGAAAAAAGTCGAGGTGCTGCAGCGACATGTTCAAGATCACACAGTGTGCCTCTCTGATAGCAGCCATAGCATTTCCAAAACTGTTTTATGTTTAAAAAAATCTTAATGGGCGTAGGATGATAACATATTCAGAAGTGGGTGCTTGAACAATATATCCAAACTTTTAGCACTGAAAACATCTATGTGTGTTTTTAGGTGTTTTAGTGGAAGAAATAATGGATGGTGCTATGAACAAAGTTTCTGGCAAAGGAGTTAGCTGATTCTTCTAAAGTAAAGGGATTACATTCAATTACTTGCTGACAGTACCAGGCGTGGTAGCATGTCTTCATCCTTTGAAAAAAGTACAGTGATCGAATGCTGCACATAGAGGGCATAGGGTAGACCTGTGTGCCAGCATTTGCGAAATGTACCGTAATTTTACTCTAGCTTTACTGGCTGCCTCTGTGAGAGTTCATCTCCTTAGGTCTTATGAGCCGCGCATGTTTGTCTGGCCATTAGGATGAAAGCTATGCCAGAATGTCTGGGCAAAACATCACACGTTCAGCTCTTGGTACTGCACGCAAAGCCTGGGCGTCGATGGACTGCACCTCTTTGTCAGGGGTGTTAAAAATGTGATAGGTATACTTGAGGCTGTGTGCATTAAACGTATCTTTTTTTGCATTTGGAGGCTAAATAACTACAATACAGTGTGACAGTTCGCAGAAGGAGGGGTAAATGTACCTGTACTGCCAGCCTTTGCCACCGCTACAGCCAGTACCCCCTGGCCCTCGAGGCCCGGGGTCGCTCTTGTTCGGCAGCCCCAGAACCTCCAGCTTGTTCTCGGTGTCGCAGACCCTGACCGGGGTGGTCTCCCCCTGCATGGCGACTCCGTGGACGCTGACCACACTGCAGCCCCCACCCCCGGGAGCTACAGCCTCCCGTGGTCTGCTCCTTGCGGTCTCCTCCTCGTCCTCTTCATTCCCAGGGCCTCTACAGTACAGCAGCTCAGAGAAGGGTCCCGGAGGTAGGATATTGCCTCCTTTCCTAAGTCCGCCCCGGCTTGGCGAACTCTACACCCGCCTCCCAGGGAGACACAGGGAAAGCAGGAGGCGGGACAAGTGATGACACCACAGCCACTACGCTTCCGGGGCCCTGCAGAACAAACGCTGGGATACCCTTCTGAAGTCAACATAGCGCCATTTTGGTTAAGGAGCAATACATGAACAATAGAACCAAACAATACTAGAACGTCAAGGTTCAACGGGAAGATCAGAAACCAAACTTGAAAAACACCTTCTGTAAGAGTAAACTATTGAAAATAGCAGAAAACGCAAACTGTAATGGAAGCTACGAATGAGACAATGTGAGCGTAGGCATTTCTTAATATTCTTATATTATTATATTAAATCAATCTCCTAGATTTGTTAAAAAATATATACGATTTAAAATTGATATAGTACAAACCTAATACATATGATGACAAACATTATTGTTATTCCTATGTTAAAAGTCCTAGGAACATCGTGCGGTCTCCATTTAAAGATGGCCGCTTTTTCGTATTCACGCAGGAACATTTACAGACAATCTTCCGAAAGAACAGTCAGGAGGCGACCGCCTGCAGTGTGCAAAGGGCCGCTCACTCCGAAAACGGTTTGCTATTCGTAGACTCGCAGACCGAAAACTGCCATCACCTAAACATTTGCTGACATCTTAAACAGGTATAATTTCTCATTCTTTAAACTGCTACTACTACAAAAACAAAGGTGATTGGCCCATGCTGCTGTTTTTGCTGGGGCCACGACGCACCCTGCAGTTAGAAATGATAGAGGACCAGAGAGGGAGCATGTCTAAAAGGAGTACTGCCTCCTGATTGGCTGAGGAGCCGACGCGGGAATCGAAACTAGTGGTGCGCGCGCACCAGAGGAGCGGGGGCAAGGGAGCGCGAAGACGCCGAGACGAGGTAAGGGATGTGTGTGTAAGCGCCGGGGGTTCTCTGTGTATGTGTGTGCGTGCGTGCGTGTGTGTATGCGGGGGGGTTCTGTATGTATGTATGTATGTGTGTGTGTATGCGTGGGGGGGCTGTATGTGTGTTGTGCATGTGTTGTGAAGAGCCTGTTGATGCGCGCGACCTGATCCCGGCAGGCTGCTGCTGCTGCTGCTGCGTGCGCGTGACAGTCTGTTGTCCTCTCCGGCTCCCTTTGAGTCCTTGAAAGCCGGAATGATAACAATAGTCTCGCTCTGCGACAGCAGGCCTTTGGCCTGCAATCGCAGGGCGAGACCTAACAACATTCCCCTGTAAATACTACATGACCTGCCGCATCATCAATATTGGTTGGCCTGGACTACTGGGAAGGGAGGGATGTAATGAATGGAAGCGAGGGAAGAGGACTCAGAGTAATGCAATTACAGGTAAGTAATTGAAGCAGTACCTTATCGTCTCTCCTTCACTTCCCTTCATAACTAAGTTGAGATGCACAAGTCCAAACAGGACAACTAAAAGATAATGCACAAACAGGTTTATTAACCATGAAAAGCAGTGAACCACTATTTAGAGGTCATAGTGGAAAGGCAAAAGTCAGTGGGGATGCCCAGGTGGCCGCCCTGCAAATCTCTGCAATGGAAGCCCCTTGAATCTCAGCCCAGGAGGTAGATATAGCTCCGTAGATCTAGCTTGCACCCCTAAAGGAGAAACCTGACCTGAAGCCTTGTAGGCAACAGAACTCAAAATCCGAACCCACCGACTCAAAGAGGAAGTGGAAGGTTGAAACCTATTCACAAGACCAAAATAAAGAAACAGGGAATCGGAAATCCGAAGAGAAGCCACCCTATCCAAATATATCAAAAGAGCCCTCCATTTATCCGTCCAGATGGGGCACAAGTTACGGATCCGCAAGAGGTGGCAGAGGCCTTTGCCGACCACCTCGAACAGGTTTACTCTGCTGGGGCACAATACACCGCTGAGGATTCTAGGCAACTCCTAGAGGAAATGCGCTTGCCGACTCTCTCTGAGCCTGACAAAGAGGTGCTCGATGCCGATATCACGGCTGAGGAGATAAGCAACGCGATCTATGCCATTAAATCGGGCAAGGCCATGGGACCCAATGGGGTCCCCATTGAATTTCTGAAGAGTGTGGCTCTTGGCATAACCCCTCACCTGAAAAATATGTTCGAAGAAAGCCGGGACAGTGGCATTCTGCCGCTTGATCAAAGATTGGCTTCTATCGTCGTCATCCTTAAACCGAATAAGCCACCCACCAACTGCGGTTCCTATAGACCGATCTCTCTGATAAGTGCAGAGGCCAAGGTTCTAGCGAAGCTTTTAGCTACCATGCTTCTCAATGTTCTCCCCTCCCTGATCCATGATGACCAATCGGGATTCCTCCCAGGCCTTAACACAGCCTTGAATCTTCGAAGGGTGAATAATGTTCTGAGCAGGCAACCCCATATTCAAGAAGATGCCGCCATACTATCCTTCGACGCCACAATGGCATTCGATTCGATCGAATGGTCCTACCTCTTTGAAGTCCTGGTAAGATTTGGCTTCGGACCCAACTTCATCCCATGGGTGCGGCTGTTAGATACGGATTTATTAGGTCACGTGCGAGTCAACAATCACACGTCTTGACGATTTGTACTTCGCAGGGGAACACAACAGGGTTGCCCCCTATCGCTGTTATTGTTTGCCCTGACCCTGGAACTACTGGCCCATTGGGTTCGAACTGATGCTTCCATCAGGGGGCTCAAATGGAATGACAATACTATTGACAAAACCTCTCTCTATGCCGACGACATCCTGGTCTATGTTGCTTCCCCTCGGTCTTCCATAACCCATCTATTCCATGTCCTGACCAACTTTGGAAAATACTCTGGCTATTCCATCAACTTGTCTAAATCCGCATTATACATGTTGCATGGTTCTCCGCCCCCACTGCCCCGAGGATACTCTATTACTTTGGCCCCAGATGGCTTTAAGTATCTAGGCAGACTACCCAGTGATATATCCCACTGGCGATCATTACCACTCTCCCTCCCAGGTAGGGCGGCTTTATTTAAAAGGCTAGCGCTCCCGAGGTTCCAATACGCTCTCCAGAACTGCCCCTTTCCAGTTGCCGACTCCTACTTTAACGCAATAGAGGGGGATTTACGGATCCTACTGTGGAACGGTGGTGCAGCCCGTATAGCCCTCCATAAACTCACCAAGGGGTGGTACGATGGGGGCATCGCCCTACCCAATATACGCCTTTACTATTGGGCATCACAGCTAGTGGCCACTAACCATTGGGTCCATGGCTCACCTCTGAATCCAGCCTTCCACTTAGAACGATATCAGACAGGACGGGAAGGTTACTTAGGGGCCCTCTACAGCAAACCAACCCGAAAGAGATATATAGGACCCATGGCACAGACAGTAGCTATATGGCATCAGGCCAATAAAAATATGGGTTGGTCTAATAAACTTACCAAGGCCACACCACTGTGGACATCGCCACAACTCGGCTCCCTTTGCTTCCACTTAGGTTTCGATAGGTGGGACACTATAGAGAATTCTACTCTGGGTGATCTGATGCACAAAGGGAAGCTGCTGGCTTTTTACAGAACTGCAGGACAAATACGCACTTGCAAAGACAGAAAGATTTCGATATCTCCAAATTAAACACGCAATCCTCACTACTATACCTGACCTCTCCTCCCTCCCAGAGACCTCACCCTTAGAGGACAGACTACTCTCAGAACCCCTCCCGACGAACGCCATTATCCTACACCTATCGTAAACTGTGCAACAATCTCCCCGATACCTTCCAAACCCTGCGTGACAAATGGCAAGTAGAAGTGGGGCACTTGGAAGATGAGGAGTGGCAGGCAGCTTTGATGTCCCCCAAAGAAGCGGCGATTAATCATCGCTTCCGGCTGACCCAACTGAAGGTCTTGCACAGGGCCTACGTGTCTGCTCCCCTCTCGGCTAGAATAGGGAGGCGCTCAGACGATCTGCGTCTCCGAGGCTGTGGCTTGATTGGTACTTTTTATCATGTCTTATAGGATAGGATAGGATAGGATGTGAATTTATACAGCGCGAATTGCTGCCCGGAGGCGTCCAAGTGCTAAGAGTACCATGAGCCCGCAAGAGAGCCTATAGGGGAGCTGGGATAGAGTTAGTTGGGTAGAATAAATAGAAAAGTTTTCAACTGCTTGCGAAACGCAGACAGATTGGGGTTGGCTCTGAGATGCAGTGGAAGTGCGTTCCAGGACTAGGCAGCATTATAGGAAAACGTCCTGCCTCCAGATCTAGACCTTTTTATTCTGGGGGCCATTGCGAGGAAGGTCTGACTGGAACGGAGGCTTCTGCTAGGAGTGTAGTGGGTGATTAGGTCACGAGTAATCCTGGGGCCAGTGTTCCAGAAGGCCTGGTGTGCTATGCACATTGCCTTGAACATAACTCTCTGGCGCACCGGTAGCCAATGGAGGCTTACCAGTCCGGCGCTTACTGATTGTCTGCGGGGAAGCTCGAGCAGAATGCGTGCTGCGCAGTTCTGCACTATCTGGAGCCTTCTCAGAGTGTATTCTGGGGCGCCAAGGTAGAGCACATTGTTGAAGTCAAGGCGTGACTGTATTAAGCCTTGTATGGCCACCTGTTTGGCTTCCATGGGGAGAAGAGGGAGAATTTTCTTTAACATCCTCATGATGCCAAAACAGGTGGCTGAGAGTTTTGTGGCTTGTACGTTAAAAGACAGAGATCTGTCCAACCAGACTCCGAGACTCTTAATATTGTTTTTTGGAGTTGGAGGGGAACCCAGACAAGGCGGCCACAGAGAGGCGGGCAGGCTAAGATCTAGGGGGCCTAGGAGCATCAACTCGGTTTTGTCCCCATTCAGTTTTAGGGACGATAGGGACATCCAGGTCTTCACCTCCTCTAGGCACTCTCTAAGCCCGCCTGGTACAGGCAGGTTGGCTTCCTGCGCCAGTGAGACCACCAGCTGCGTGTCGTCCGCATAAGAGATGATCTTAACCCCAAATGGGCGGACGACATCAGCCAGTGGCCTCATGTACAGGTTAAAAAGAGCGGGGCTTAGAGAGGAGCCCTGGGGGACTCCACATTTCAGAGGTCTGCTTGTGGACACAGACTCGCCCTCGAACACTCTGAAGGATCTGTCCTCTAAGAAGGACTTAAACCATGACCAGGCTTTGTCCTTGATCCCGGCCCGGGACATACGGTACAGCAAGGTGTCGTGGCTGACCGTGTCAAAAGCCGCGCTGAGATCAAGGAGGATCACTGCCACTGATCCTCCTTGATCCAGGATTTTTCTGGCTTCCTCGGTGACCATGAGGAGGGCGGTCTCAGTCCCGTGTCTGAAGCCCGTCTGGGTGGGATCCAGTAAGTGGTGGTCTTCCAAGAAGTTTACCAGCTGTTGGTTTATATATTTTTCCAGGATCTTGCTTGCCCATGGGAGCAGGGAGATGGGTCGATAGTTACGCAGGTCAGTAGGGTCTAACTTAGGCTTTTTTATGGGATTGTCCTGTGATTCAACGGTTCTGGGAGGGAGCAACCCGGAAAATGAGGGACACATTGGGGAAGCCTGTCCCACTGTCACCGAAAGAGGGCATCCTCAATATATGGGGGTGGCCTCGGATCTAACTGAAGTGGAGCTGCAGTGGGTGGCTCTGGGATTCCTGCTCATAAAACATTCAATAGCAATGCACTGGGGAGTCCCTACACGACCGTTGGTGGTGGGGTGGTTGGCCGAGATGGATCACTGCAGGCTCGCAGAGAAGACTGTGTACAAACTGAGAGGCTGCCCTAAAAAGTGGGACAAGAAATGGGGACATTGGTATCATTATAGAGGCGAAATCTGTGATTCCCCAACAGCCGAACTGATCATGGACAGAGCTGGACCTTCACGTCGTAATGCACATTGATATATCATTTCTGCTAAGCACTGTGTATCAAATCAACCTTGTTACTATTATTCTGTGAATGGATTGTCGACTCTGCCTTTTCTGTTTCAATAAAATATTATGTAAAAAAAAAGGATGTACACTGAAAGAAAAAAAAAAGAGCCCTCCAGACATCCAGGCAATGCAGCCACATTTCCTCCTCAGATGGAGACTCGAAAAAGGAGGGCAGAATCAATTCCTGTTCCTCATGAAATTGGGAATCAACCTTAGGACGAAAGGAGAGGAGAGGCCTTAAAATGTTTCTGTCATCAAAAATCTGACAGAAAAGATGCTTTAAAGATAAAACGCCTAGCTCACTCAAATTCCTAGCGGAAGAAACAGCCATCGAAAAGACCGTCTTAAGGGACAATAACCTAATATCAACGGAGTACAGAGGTTCACACAGAGGAGCCATCAAGGCGTTCAAAACCAAAGAAAGATCGCAAGAAGGGAAGTGCCTACTAGGAGGAGGAAGAACATTCTTCAAGCCCTTGAACAGCTGACTCACTAACCCACCTGTATCAGACAGATTATCTAAAGAACTTCAAAATGCTTTAGCAGCACAGAGAAATTTAAGAGTGGCAACCTTCAAACCCAAAGAAGCTCCAGCTTGCAAAAACATCATCACCTCAAACAAGTCAGAAGAAGTTGGATCCAAACACATACCCTGACACGACCTACTGAAAGACTGCCAGTGACATAAGTAAGACTTATTGGTAGATGAGCACCTAGCAGCCTGCATAGTCAGAGTCAAACTAGTCGGAAGCCGTTCAACCTCCAGGCCGCTAACCTCATCCTGGACAGAACATCCTGCTGCAGTACTGGGAACAGTGGAGAGAGAGTAAGTGGCAACAACCACTCCTCCACCTGCCTCATCTCCACTAGCAGAGGAAACCATGAGGAACGTAGTCAAGCCGGAGAAATCAAAATGACCGGTGCTCCTTCCCTCTGCACTCTGGGAAGGAACCTGAGAATCAGCTGAAAAGGAGGGAAGGCGTATATAAGGTCTTGTGGCCACCTGCAAGAGAGAACGTCCATCGCCCAAGCCAGACACTCCCTGGTCCTAAAACAAAACCTTGGCAACTTGGTATTGAGGGAACTCGCAAAGAGATCGATCACCGGAACTCCCTACTGATGCATAATCTTTATAAACAGATCCTGTCGGAGACAAAAATTCACTGACGACGGAATTGCCCTGTTTAGAGCATACGCTAGAGTATTGGAGAACCCCTGAATGTGAATCGCAGACACTGCGAACAGACGAGACACTACCCAATTAAACAACTTGCCCGCAACCCGAGCAAGGGCTGGAGACTTGGTACCCACTGTCTGTTCACATAAGCCATTGCAGTAACATTGTCTGTCCTGACCAGAACAACTGCCCATGCAGAAACTGAGAGAGAGCCTTAAGAGACAACTGGACAGCTTCTAATTTTCTCCAATTCAAAGACCTCCTGCTCTGATGCAGGGACCAAGAGCCCCTGATCTGATGCACCCCATCCATTTCCGCAACCCGACAGACTGGTCTCTGTTGTGACAATCCTTGGAGTGGAAAGGGAGAGAGTGACACCTTTCAGGACATGAACCTTCTCTAGCCACAAACCCACGTCCCTCATGACCAGAGGAGAGATCGAAACCTGAAAGGACAGGGGATGACAAACGGGGAACCAATAAGTCATGTGAGCCATCAATTTGTTCAAATGATAGCGAAGTCAGTGAAGCAGAAACACCATTGCATTAATATCCCCCTGAACCTGGAGCGAACGTGATGCTTCCTGGATGGGCTGGGCCAAGAGACGCAGGAGGTAGGCCAGAATCTTTGCCACTCTTACATCCGGCAACGGGACCACACCCAAACCCATACAAAACCTTGCCCCAATACACTGACGGTCCTGCTCTGGCACAAGGTTGAACTTTTCCTGATGTACAAGAACACTGTGCCCATGCAAAATGCCAAGAAACACTCCTGTACGTTTGAGAGCCAACAGCTTTGTGGGAGCATGAACCAGCCAATTGTCCAGGTAAAGATAAAGGAAGATACCTTATTGATGTGTCAATGCTACCAAAGGGGCAGGAACCTTTGTAAATACCCTTGGTGCAGACTTCAGGCCGACTTGCAACACTGTGAACTGGAAGTTATTGTCCCCTAGCGCAAACCACAGAAACTGTTGATGCTCTTGCACCGTAGGAACATGCAAGATGCAAGTAAGCGTCCTGGAGATCTATGGGAGTCATAAAGTCTTGGAGGGTGACTAAGGACCAGATGTACGACTATTGAATTTTGCGACTCGCTAATTGCGACAAATTACAAAATTGCAAAATTCAATGTACAACAGTGTCACATATTTGCGATTCCCAATGGGGTCACAAATTGCATGCCTCATGAATATAAATGAGGCTGTCGCAATTTGTGACCCCATTGGGAATGGCTAGCACTCCCAAGGATGGTGGCCCGCTGGGGTCAGCATACCACCATGTCTGAGACTGCTTTGTCAATAAAGCAGTTTTTTTTTTAATGCAGTCCATTTTCCTTTAAGGAAAACGGGATGCATTTAAAAAAGAAAAAATTTACTTTTCCGTTTCATTTTTCAAGGGCAGGCAGTTTATCCCTGAGACCACTGCCTGCTCTTAAAAAATATTTGCGCACTCATTCACAAAGGGGAATGAGTTAGCGAGTCTTGCAAATCTTGTTTGCGAGTGGTTTACCACCTACTTGAAGCAGGAGGTAAACTGCGAGTGTTTTACGACTGCAAATACGGTTGCAAAACACTCATACATGGCATTTGCACTTACGATTAGGAAGGGACACCCTTGGCACGCCCCTTCCTAATAGCGAGTCGCTAATCCTATTTTGCGAGTCGCTAATAGATTAGCGACTCGCAAAAAAGGGTTAGTACACTGTGCTTCTGTTTTTTGCAGTCGCAAACAGGCCAAATGCCCCTTTGCAACCACAAAAACCAGTTCTACATTTGGTCCCAAGAGAATAATGGACTGCAAGGTTACCATTTTGAAATTAACCATTCTGATCCACCCTTTCAGATCCAGAACTGGCCTGAAACGCCCGAACACATTTTGCACTAAAAACAAACTTGAATAGCATCCATTTCCTCGCTCTGCAATGGGAAATGAAACTATCACCCATTTTAACAGCAGAGCCTGAATCCCCGTCCAACAGAGCTCAACTCCAGTCTTAATCTCTTGGGATAGGAGTATGGATGGTGACCCAACCGGGGGGCTGACTGACAAAGCCTATACGATAGCCGTTCTTGATAATGTTCAAGGCCCATCAATCTTTCACATCCTTTCTTCAGGCCTCCTGAGAAAACAAAAGCCTGGCCTGCCCCCACCGGAATTGGTGTCACTGTGCAATAGTTGTCAGGACTTTTCTAGGAGGAACGTTTGCTGCCCCTTTGCCCCAGACAAAGCAGACAACTTTTTCCTACGATCAGAAAACAGCCTTGAAGACTTCCTGGAGGAACGAAAGGAAGAAGGCTGATCCCAAAAGCGCTATCTCTTGTATGGCAGAGCACGCTAATGATCTTTAGACACTTTGGTACTCATGCTGTCCAAATGCTCACCAAACAGCATCTAACCCTCAAACAGGAGTTTGAGCAGAGTACACTTTTAAAAAAGTATGCTTTCCAATCTCTCATCCACAAATTCCTCCTAGCCAAAATATTGAACTTGTAGACATGGCCAAGGACTTCAAGATATCGGAAGAGACATCTGCCAAAAACTTGGCCTGTTGTTCCATGTGCAAAAGTATCTCTGAACAATCCATTTCTTCCTGAATCAGCATGGCCATTTTTTCAAAGTCTGAAACAAGACACTATGACGCATAAGCCCAATAAATCTCAGATTTCAGAGTCAGATTCTCAGCGGAGAATGCCTTTTTGAGGGCCCCTTCCACCTTCTTGTGGGTAGCATCAGATGGAGAACAATCTTTGGGATTTATGGCCATACTACCAATCAAAGTGTCAGGAATGGCCTCCACCTTAACACTGTGTGGCAGAATGTCCTCACCTTCCTCCAGCGAATACAACTTCTGCAGAAACCTGGGAACTGAAGATTTCTCAAGGTTTCGCCATTCACCAGCGATCAAGTCCTTAATCCTGCCATGAAATGGCAAAAGCAAAAACGGGAGGCTTTAGATACTACGGAAACAGACCCCCAGACCTCTCGTTAGATGGAAATGGAGCAAACCCCAAGTTCTCCCAGATATGCTGCAGAATGTCTGGGACCTCCTCTCTACGCACACATTTTCCCAATAGAGGTAGATGGAAGATCTGTCTCTGAGGCCGATTAACTCCCAGAAGAGGAAGCTCCAACACCCTCATCCAGCACGAGCGCTTGCCTTTGGGCCAAGCCCTCCCCTCTAACGTCTTGGCCTATGCCACCTCAATCATTGCCTGGACCTCCGAAGCAGAGATCAAAGCTGAAGGTACATCGGAACTCCTGGACCTGCTCCACTAAGCAGTAACAGGCTCATCCTCCTCAGAAGAAGTTAACACATGCCTTCGCTTGGATACTCGCTTCCCTACCTTGATAACAAATATGAACAAGCATTTACAATGCAATGGTCTCGGAATTATCAAAGGTAGAGCTATTGGCATTGCTCATGACATTTTTTTTTTAAAATCTTAAATAAATGGCATTGTCATTTACATTGCCAATAGCTTAATCGTTAAATACATGGCATTGTCATGTACAATGCCAATAGGTTAATCGCTCGCAAATGCATGACCTATTGCATTTATACCCACAGAGCCACACACACACAAAGCCACCCACACACACACACAGAGCCCCCCACACACACACACAGAGCCCCCCCCACACACACACACAGAGCCTCCCCCCACACACACACACAGAGCCCCCCCACACACACAGAGCCCCACACACACACAAACACAGAGCCCCACACACACAGAGCCCCACCCACACACACACACAGAGCCCCCCCCCCACA
Organism: Lissotriton helveticus; assembly: GCF_964261635.1. Lineage (NCBI taxonomy): Eukaryota > Metazoa > Chordata > Amphibia > Caudata > Salamandridae > Lissotriton > Lissotriton helveticus. The sequence continues at coordinate 341,220,866 of NC_136065.1, forward strand.
CACACAGAGCCCCCCACACACACACACAGAGCCCCACACACACAACACACAGACAGAGCCCCACACACACACACACACACACAGACAGAGCCCCACACACACACACGCACAGAGCCCCCACACACAGAGCCCCCCTCACACACACACAGAGCCACACACACAGAGCCCCCCCACACACACACAGAGCCCCACACACACCCACACAGAGCTCCACACATCCCAGTCTTGGTAAACCCAATAGGCCTGGCTTTAATGTGCCAAATATGTGTTCTTGCAATACTTGAAAAGCTCAATTCCACATTCTTGTATTTGCATAGATTAGCACATTAACACCAGATCACCGTTGGCAATGCTTATTTTTTATATATCTCACAGCACTGTATGTTGAGATTTTAGAACACGTACTTGAAATAATGAAAAATAAACTAGAACTCCGGGAATACAACATGCAATTGTCTAAAACTCCAGGACTGGCTCAAGTAGTCACGACGCCACTCTGCAGCTTAGCTCGCATGCTCACCACACAAACATCTGTTGTTCCTATGCATGGCACAAGCTCTCTCCTCACACACGCAATACACTCCTAATCTACATAACAAACAGATTCACACCTCTGGTTACGCCCCCCTCTTGCAGCGCACAGTTCTTCGCACGCTATTGCCACAGGCACATTTGCTCCCACATAGACAGCACATGGTACTCCCGACATTGCACACAGAGCACACGCATGAAAACACACACAGATCACAGGGGGCCCATTGCCATGTAATGTGAGACACTTCCAAGTGCTGATGGTATAATCCACTTTATATGCTGGCGCTCCTTTTATGCTCGTCCTAAACATAAAACTGCAAGTCCCGGCATGCAACCCACAGCTCGCTGCAAATCTTATAAAGGGAAAGATAGAGCACGTGACAAGAGGTCACATGGCGGGTATGCACACAAAAACAATGTCCCTCAAAAACAGACTCTCATACCCCAACCCCAAAACATCTGGTCGCAGCTGCCGAGGCAGTATGTCTGAACGTAGTTACTGTAGATGTAACTTGCTGTACCCTTGTAGTATGCTACTGTTGGAAAGCGCCCCGATGCCTTTCGAGCCATGTCCGCGCTATATAAAATAACAAGAAATAAACGAAACGCCCAATGCACGCATTACAACACCGCACGCGGGACACTCACCCAGAAGATGATGTTGAAAGCGAAGAGTCTGACTCCCTACTCTCTTCAATGCCGACAAAACAAACATGCTTTTCATCATCTTTCCTGCATGCTAATTTAAGCAGCCGAGGGCTCACGTGTTGCATGTCTGCAGACATGTAAGTGGTTAATTGCGTGTTAAATTCCTTCCCTCTTTCCCAGTTTAAACATTTGCGAAACAGTTTACATTCCCCTGTCATGCTGGATTTATTTATGACTGTGTTATAACAACACAGAAGTGTTGTAAAGTGGATCTTTAATCTCTTGTTTGACTGTCTTTACGAAAGTCGCCCACTCACCCTGACAGTTTAGGTTGCGCAGCGCGCGCCCCTCTCCAAACTTGGCGAAACGTGCGGTCGCGCGGCACTGACAGAGACTTTCATCTTCCGACCTAGAAATGTTAGAGATGCGATGCGTGGTACTCGGCAGTGAAGGGAAACTGCTCGTGAACTTCGGGGGGGTCGAGGGGGGGGTCAATGCACAATGACTGTCTGGTTTTGATTCAATGTTGTTCTGAAGTAACATGTCAAGAGGGGCACCTAATTCTCCCATGTATCACATGTATTTATTTGGTCTTGTGCTGACTCCAATCTAACTCCCCACCCCAGGCTTGGAAGGTCCCTGAATTTTTCGTTCCCTCCACCAACCCTCTCCCTCCGCACCCCAGGGACGGAGTGTTACACCCTTGCTGAATTGGTGTGTTCTAATTGTAAAACTTTTTTTTTTTTAATCTTTGCAATTTTATATAGCTCGAAGCCGCGAACTCGACGCGAAGGTATTGGTGTGCTTTGCATGTGCACTAGTTACATTACACAAGGACACGTTAACAGCCTTCGACTTTCTGCCCTGCCCCTGTGCCCCTGTGCCCGTTTGTCTTGTTCAGTCTTCGTGGACCTGAACCGTACAATACAACAGGCAGATGTTTTTCCTGTGTGGTGTGTAGCGGGAAGGGGGTGCGGGGGTCCGCCCTAAGGCGGCACGAGTTTATCTGCAGCATCGCGGCCAACCCCCCCCTCCGCTCAGCTTACATACGGCCGCGGGGACGGGCGGCAACTGTTCTAGCTACGCCACTGCGGTGTGGTGGACCTGTGTCTTTTCGTTTGCATCACGATAAACCAAGGGTTAGACCGCTTATGATTCAGAATGGACTTATCCCTGATCTTACTGAAATAGAAAGCAAGCGGTGTCAAAACCAGTAGGTCTGGCGTTCATAAAGCAATTGATACCAGCCCTAGTTAGTCTATATGTTAAACAGTGCATGCACCACAGCTCTGCAGGAAAACGGCTCACCTTCACTGCTGTGCTGCCTTCAGGCTCGCGGGCGACTCGAGGAGGAGGCTCTCAGCACTTGAAAACTCGGCGGTGAACAGGCAACAATGGCGGCCAAAAGCTTCTGAAAATTTTTGGATTGGGGGCGTGGTTTTACTGTCCTGAGTGACGGACGACATCACTGTCTAAAGAACAGCAAAACTTACACCCCCAAATCCGAAAAAGACGGAGCTTCTTTGGAGGGACGGCTCTCTCCTCCAATGGCTGGCCTCCGTTTAGGAAGCCAGCCAATGGAGGAGAGACAGGGCAGGGAGGCGGGTTTTTCAGCCCTACTAAGAAACATAAGATCTTCTCCCTGAAGCTGGCAAGCCAGCATTTCCGGTCTTCGACCTAAAAAGGAACAACGACCTCCATTTGAAAAGGGAGAAAAAACACTGAGAAATCAATTCCAATTAATATAAGGGACCAACATGTAAAAATGACCCCATGCGAGGCGCCTACCGTAATTTGAAGAGACCGCCAGCAGAGGAGCCTTTCTGTCCCCCAAGCACAGCAATTGCATCCAGGCTGGCCACCAACCCAGTACCCAGTCACCACGAGCCGTAAACAACATCTACCCTGCTCACTACATGACATGCCAGCAAGGAGCGCACCGTGTCCAGGCTGCCACACTGATCGGTCTGGCATTGCAGTGCACTACCAGCTGAACGAGAATGAACACACCACATAGTTGTACCAATGCAACCACCAACAAATCCAAATAACAGCGGCAGCAACGCATATGGCTGGGGCGTGGAACACGTGCATGGTAAGAGAAAAAGAGTGAGGGAGGGTCGATTTTTATATTGTGATTAAAATCATGTGGTATGGGGTCTTGTGAGGCGGGATTGCCTCAACTCTGTAATGAAGGGAAGCGAGGGAGGGACGATGAGGTAATGAGTAGGGAGAGTTATGGGGAAGTTCCGCCTAACACCTTGTTGAGGACTGAACAGTGCACACACAAAATCCCCAAATCGTCCAGTCATTTTAAATTTCCGATACTACTACTGCCATTTTTTTCCATCTTTAACAGCTGAAACTTAATAATTGGAAACAGTCATCTTTCTCCCACCTTATCTGGCATGTTTCAAGAGCCACATCTGTTACTCTCTAGAAACAAAGTAACATGCCTCTCCTCCATTTGTTAGCTAATGTGTATTACAAAAGTTAAATGCATGTAGGCATTGATACCTTAGCCTGGAGGTGGTGTTTGGCCTTCTTCTGGAAGTGTCTTTCTCTAAGTCTATGCTTGTGTTTGATGTTTTTGCAAATCACAAATAATAATTTAAAATATTCACCAACAGGCACATGCATCAAAGCATTTTGCGATCGCAAACGGTGCAAATCGCAAAAATCGGCCGTTTGCGATCGCAAAAATTGCTTTTGGAATGCATGAAACAAGTAGCCCCCAATTGCATTTAAGGAATCGCAATTTACGATTCCTTAAATGCAATGCAAGAAAGTAAAAAGATTTGCGATTTCGCAATTAAGAATCGCAATTTACCATCACATGTAAGGGGATGGTAAATTGCGATTTAAAAAAAAAAAAAAAAGTGAATTTTTTAATGTCCCATGTTAAGCACACACATGCCTCTGGGACATGTGTGTGCGTAACATGGGTGCACATATGAATTACAGGGGTGCAACAGGGTGTCCTTTGGACACCCCAGCACCCTTGAATTCGCATTCTCCGTTTGCAATTCGCTAATTGCGATTCGCAGAATGAAAATGTCTTCCTATTCATTCCTATGGGCCTCTAGGGCCATAGGAATGAATGGGGAGGGATTCCTTAATTGCGACTCGCAATTTGCGACTCGCAATTAAGGAATGTTTAGGAATCGCACATTTTTCTCCGATTTCTACATGCATAGGCATTTGCGAATTCTTAATTGCGATTCCTTAAAAATCGCAATTAAGAAATCGCAAATGACTACAATGATGCATGTACCTGCAAATGTACTAAAAATGTACTTATTTTGCCAGCCTTTTAAAGGTAGAAATGCGGCATTGGTCTTGCAAGGATTCAAAACTGTAACCTGCAGGATAAAGACAGACTCAGCCTGATACGCCACAGAGATATTTTACTGTCACTAGAAGTTGTGACCCGCAACTTAATCAATCAATAAATCAATCAGAGTACTTGTAGAGCGTGCTGCTTACCTGTGAGGGTCTCAAGGTGCTGAGAGAAGAGGGTGCTGCTACTGCTCGAAGAGCCAGGTCTTGAGGAGTCTTCTGAAGGCGAGTAGGTCTTGGGTCTGCCGTATGTGGGTAGGGAGGGTGTTCCAGGTCTTGGCGGCTAGGTAGGAGAAGGATCTGCCGCCGGACGTCGTTCGTTGGATGCGGGGGAAGCAGCGAGGGCGAGACTGGCGGAGCAGAGCTGGCGAGTGGGGGTGTGGAAGCTAAGTTTGCTGTTAAGGTAGGCTGGTCTGGTGTTGTGGAGTGCTTTGTGTGTGTGTGTGAGTGAGGAGCTTGAAGGTGATCCTCTTGTCGATGGGGAGCCAGTGTAGGTCTCTCAGGTGGGGGGTGATGTGTCTGCGGAGGGGGACGTTGACGATCAGTCGGGCGGAGGCGTTTTGGATGCGTTGTAGTCGTCGTAGGTGTTTGGCTGGGATTCTTGCGTAGAGTGCATTGCCGTAGTCCAGTCTGCTATTGACGAAGGCCTGTGTCACCGGTCTTCTTGTTTCCGTCGGGATCCACTTGTAGATCCTGTGGAGCATGTGGAGGGTGTTGTAGCAGGAGGAGGAGATGGCGTTGACCTGCCTAGCCATGGAGAGGGAGGAGTCGAGGATGTATCCTAGGTTGCGTGCATGGTCGGTGGGTGTTGGTGCTGTTCCCAGTGTGGTCGGCCACCAGGAGTCGTCCCAGGCTGAGGGGGTGGGTCCGAGGATGAGTACCTCTGGCTTGTCCGAGTTCAGCTTCCGACGGTTGCTCCTCATCCAGTCGGCGACGGCCTTCATTCCCTCGTGGAGGTTGGTTTTGGCGGTGTGTGGGTCCTTTGTGACGGAGAGGATGAGCTGGGTGTCGTCGGCGTAGGAGATGATGTTGAGGTCGTGCTGGCGATCCACTTGTGCGAAGGGGGCCATGTAGATGTTTAACAGCATCGAGCTGAGGCATGAGCCCTGGGGGACGCCGCAGATGATGTCGGTGGCTTCGGATCGGAAGGATGGGAACCGGACGCTCTGGGTTCTGCCAGAGAGGAAGGACGTGGTCCAGTCAATGGCCTTCTCCTGGATTCCGGCTTCTAGGAGGCGTGTCTTTAGAGTGCGGTGGCAGATCATGTCGAAGGCGTCCGACAGGTCCAGGATGATGAGGGCTGATATTTCGCCGTTGTCTAGTTGTCGCCTGATGTCGTCTGTGGCGGCGATGAGGGCTGTCTCGGTGCTGTGGTTTCGTCTGAATCCGAACGGGTCCAAGATGTTGTTGTCTTCCAGGTGGCGGGCCAATTGCCTGTTGATGATTTTCTCGATGACCTTGGCCGGGAACGGGAGCAGGGAGATGGGCCTGAAGTTCTTGAGGTCCTTGGGGTCCGCCTTGGGCTTCTTGAGGAGGGCGTCGATTTTGGCGTGCATCCAGCTTTCCGGGAATGTCGCTGTTTCAAAGGAGATGTTGATGACCTTCCGTAGTTGGGGTGCGATGGCTGCGTCTGCTTTGTTGAATACGTGGTGTGGGCACGGGTCTGACAGAGATCCTGAGTGGATGGAGTTCATGACCTTGCATGTCTCGTCGTCGTTGACGTTGGACCAGGAGGTCAAGCGGATGGCGCTGGTGGTGTTCGCAGGGGAGGTGGAGTCTGGCGTAGTCGGGGCGGTTGTGGGTTTGAAGCTGTCGTGGATGTCAGTGATCTTGCGGTGGAAAAAGATGGCTAGTGAGTCGCACAGTTCTTGTGAGGGTGGGATGTCGTTGGCGATGGGGTTGGAGAGTTCCTTTACGATGCTGAAGAGCTCTTTGCTGTTGTGTGCGTTGTTGTCCAAGGATCTCTTGGCTAATCTGATGAGGTGGTGATGTCTGTGGGTGGCGTCCTTGTGGGCTGCGTGGTTGTCTGGTGTGCGTTCGTGGAGCCATATTTTCTCCAGTTTCCGGCATGCGCGTTTGGAGGTCTGGAGCTCGTCGGTGAACCAGGTGGCTCTCTTGCTGGTGTGGTTGTTGGTGGGTTTCTTGAGCGGGGCGAGGGTGTTGGCGTAATCATTGATCCACTGTCTGAGGTTGCAGGCTGTGGCGTCTGGGTTGGTGGGGTCGGTGGGTGGGTTCTGGGCGAGGATGGTGATCAGCTGGTCTTCAGTGGCTTTGCTCCAGCAGCGGCGTGGCAGCTGTTGGGTGCGGTGGTGAGTGGTTGGTTTCTTGAAGGTGAAATGAATGCAGCGGTGGTCGGTCCAGTGGAGTTCAGTGGTGAGGTCGAAGGTGACGTGGGTGCCTGTGGAGAAGACGGGGTCCAGCGTGTTGCCGGCAGCGTGGGTGGGTACGGTGATGAGTTGTTTGAGGCCGAGGTTGGCGAGGTAGTCGATCAGGGTGGTGGAGTTGGCATTGTTGTTGTTCTCAAGGTGGAAGTTCAGGTCCCCGAGGAGGATGTCGTCCGTGGAAGCGAGTGCGTGGGTGCTGGTGAGGTCGGCGGTGGAGTCGCTGAACTGAGCCCGGGGTCCGGGGGTCTGTAGATGAGTGTTCCTCTGAGGTTGCTGTTGGGGTTGGTGTGGATCCGGAAGTGCAGGTGTTCGGCGGTGAAGAGGGTGTCGTCTGCGTCGGTGGTGACCTTGAGGGTGGACTTGTGGACGATGGCTAGTCCTCCTTCGGTTCCGTTGGCGCAATCCCTGCGGGTGATCTTGTAGCCGTCCGGGATGGCTATGACGATGTCGGGCGCCGAGGAGTCGTTCCACCAGGTCTCGGTCAGGAAGGCCACATCTGGGGCGGTGGTGTCGAGCAGATCCCAGAGCTCGACGGCGTGTTTGCGAGCGAAACAGGTGTTGAGGAGTAGGCAGCGGAGATGGTTGGGTCCAGTCCTTGGAGGTTTGGTGGTTCTGTCGCAGGTGGAGCTGCAGGTGTGTCAGGAGAAGGGACCGTGGGTCCATTTCAGGGTGGCCTGGAAGCAGGTGTGGTTTCGGCCAGCGTTGAGTGCGTGGAGGCTGCTGCCGTCGTAGTGGAGTCTGGTGTCATGGCGTTTGCGGGGTCCTGGGGTTCTGGCGCTGGGCGCGGCCCAGGTGCAGACAGGCGTAGACGGGCTTGCCTTAGGCGCGGCCGCACAGCTGCTGCCATTTGAAGGGCAGCTGGGAGGGAGGAGCAGCTGGGAGGCAGGGGACGGCGAATGGGTGCGGGGGCGGGGCCGCAGGGGCAGCAGCGGTGGGAATTGAGCAGTGGGCACGGGGGGCGAGGGAAAAACAGCGGCCAGGAATGGGCAGAAAGCAGAAGGATGCAGGCACAAGTGCTGGTGGAGCTGCAGCGGGGGGGGGAGCGACCTGCCTGGCTAGGTCAAGGGTCGCTCTCCTCACTGCGCAGCTGCCGCCATTTGAAGGGGAGCTGGGAGGAAGGAGCAGCTGGGAGGCGGGAGGCAGGGACGGCATGGGGGCAGTGCCGCAGGGGCAACAGAGGCGGGAATTGAGCAGTGGGCACGGGGGGCGAGGGCAAAACAGTGGCCAGAAATGGACAGAAAGCAGAAGGATGCGGGCACAAGCGCTGGTGGAGCTGCAGCGGGGGGAGCGACCTACCTGGCTAGGTCAAGGGTGGCTCTCCTCACCGCGCAGCTGCCGCCATTTGAAGGGGAGCTGGGACGGAGGAGCTGCTGGGAGGCAGGAGGCAGGGGACAGCGAATGGGCGCGGGGGGACCGCAGGGGCCGCAGCGGCGGGAATTGAGCAGTGGGCACGGAGGGGGGCGAGGGAAAAACAGTGCCCAGGAATGGGCATAAAGCAGACGGATGCAGGCACATGTGCTGGTGGAGCTGCAGGGGGGGGGAGGTGGTACGACCTACCAGGCTAGGTCAAGGGTCGCTATCTAGAACTATGAAGCAGACACAACCCCTGCCACAATTATACTTAAGGCACTGGCTCTTACAGAAGACACATTTACAAAGTTATTTTACTGTGATGGGGAGAAGCCTCTGCAGTGGTAAAATTACTCTCCTGAGTGGTCTTGCTACCATTAAAAGCAGTCACCAACTGGCTTCACACTGATTTTGCCCTTAACTACCTTGCTGATACTACACATTATCACGAAACAAGCTCTCTTATAGAATGGGATCCTGTCAACTGCAGATGATCATATAGTTCTGTATCAAGTGCACGAACCCTCAAAGCTGTTGTTACTCTTATTGGAACTCTTGACCTGCAAGATACACACAAGTTACTCTCGAAAACACTCAACCCACTGAGCTATCTTAATAGGACTTCTAGTGAAGCTTAGAGGTTCTATAGTCTCTGCTAATTGAACTATGTCCTATATTACAGATGCCCTCAGTACTGGGATATCAGTGTATAATGTAAGCCAGTATGTTGATACTTAATAAGAGCTTTCTAAATGCCTCAGTATCAGTGCAGGTTGTAAGTCAATTCTTCTGAATGTCTCACATTGTGCAGGTCAGAAGAACAAGTTACTTATCTTCGGTAATACTTTTTCTGCTGAATACAGTATCTACCTGCAGAATCTTCACCATTTGAATACCCCAACACACCAGCATTCCTGGAAACTCTTCTTGACAGCTCTCCTACGTTGACAAGAATGTCACAATGTCCATGGCTCCACATGCGGCTCCATGTGACGCACTTGAAGCCATAACAAGCCCTCGTCGGTGTACTGACGTCAGTTTCCACCCACTTTTTTCATGCCTTGGAGGCGAACAGGTGAAACCATCACAAATGATATATATATATATATATATATATATATATATATATATATCATTTGCCAACCAGTCCTGAATCACAGCACGATTGTTACCGCTTTCTCAGGTACAGACCACAAATACGCGAAAGAATGCTGATCTTTAGTGATTTATTCCTCAATAGTCTCCAGCATGACGCGTTTCGGCTGCGTCACTGCAGTCTTGTTCAAGCCCCCCGCACGCCCCGGGGACCGCCACCTCCCCGGGGCTCTAATATGTAAAATAGGGGGGTGACGGACCCCCCAGCCCCGGGGACCACCACCCCCGGGGGTTTATAACAGGTGGGAGGGGGGGCTTATGCGGCCCCCCTCATGGAGCCCTCGATGGCCCTGGGGACCACCACCCCCCAGGGCCGGCTCCTGCAGTGTCCCGGGTTGCCCACCCCCGGGACACTGTTGTTTGCTATGGTGCTATGCACTGTTGTTTGCTATGGTAGGGCAGGAGCCTCGCGGCTCCCGCCCTACCAGAGTAAACTGCTTTGATTTTTGAAAGAGAGAGCAGGAAACCTGCTCTCTCTTTCAAAAATCAAAGCTGATGGCTTTTCTGCATGGGGAGCAGCATGTTAGCTGCTCCCCATGCAGAAAAGCAATGCCGGCTCCCGCAGGATGCAGGGAGCCGGCAGGGACCGTGGGGGGCTTGGGGAGGACGAGGAGGGCCAGGCCCCAGGGGATGGGGTCCCTGGGGCTGGAATTTGCCATGGGAGGGGGGCCACGCGGCCCCCTTCCCGTAAATAATTTAAAAAAAAGAATTGGGGGCAGGCCCTTGGGGATGGGGTCCCCAGGGCCAAAAAAAAAGAAAAAGAAGGGGGGGGCTACACAGCCCCCCTTCTTAAAAGTATTTTTTTTTAAACCGGATCGGGAGGAGGCCACGCCCCCTCCCTGCACCTCTCTGCAAATGCGCCCCCTGGCACGTTTGCAGAGGTGGAACTACTTCCACTTGCATACTGGGGGTTCCTGGGGGCCAACTAGCCCACCAGGAGCCTCCAGTATGGGCCAGGGAGCTCCATTGCAGAGAGATGTAATGAGGCCATGCCCCTTTTTACACCTCTCTGCAATGCTGCCCCCTGGTGCATACTGGAGGTTGCTGGTGGGCTTGTTGGCCCCCAGGGACCCCCAGTATGCAAGGGGAATTAGTTCCCCCTCTGAAAAAGAGAGGTGTCAAAAGGGGCATGGCCTAATTACACCTCTTTGCAACGCAGCCCCCTCGCACATTCTGGAGGTTCCTGGTGGGCTAGTTGGCCCCCAGGGACCCCCAGTATGCATGATGAATTAATTCCCCCTCTGAAAAAGCGCCAGGGGGCTGTGTTGCAGAGAGGTGTAAAAAGGGGCATGGCCTCATTACACCTCTCTGCAACGCAGCCCCCTGGCGCATACTGGAGGTTCCTGGTGGGCTAGTTGGCTACCAGGGACCCCCAGTATGCAAGGGGAATAAATTCCCCCTCTGAAAAAGCACCAGGGGGCTGCGTTGCAGAGAGGTGTAAAAAGGGGCGTGGCCTCATTACACATCTCTGCAACGTAGCCCCCTGGCGCATACTGGAGGCTCCTGGTGGGCTAGTTGGCCCCCAGGGACCCCCAGTATGCAAGGGGAATTAGTTCCCCCTCTGAAAAAGCGCCAGGGGGCTGTGTTGCAGAGAGGTGTTAAAAGGGGCGTGTTTGCACTCGTCCCCTTCCTTCACAATTGTGCAAAATATTCCTGTAAAATCAGCCTAACTACGAATTCCGATTTACTCACCTGTTATCACAAGAGACGTCAGTGATGCATCTTTGAGCGCACTACTGATCCTGAAAAGTAATTCTAACCATACTTACAGTAACTTGAATTTCCTTCCATGGACTAACATTGACTGGTTTCACTTGGAAATTTTTTTAAGTGTGGAGTTTTGGAACTTTAAAAAATTCCTCTAAAATCAGCCGAACTATGAATTCTGATTTACTCACCTATTATCAGGAGAGACCTCAGTGCTGCATCTTCCAGCCCACTACTGATCCTGAAAAGTAATCCTAATCGTAGTTACAGTAACTTGAATTTCCTTCCATAGGCTAACATTGACTGGTTTCACTTGGAAATTTTTCTAAGTGTGGAGTTTTGGAACTTTAAAAATTTCCTCTAAAATCAGCCGAACTACAAATTCCGATTTACTCACCTGTTATCAGGAGAGACCTCAGTGCTGCATCTTTCAGCTCTCTACTATTCCTGAAAAGTAAATTTAATTGTACTTACCAGTAACTTGAATTTCCTTCCATGGGATGTCATTGCTTGCTATATAAAATATATATAAATTTAAAAAAATTAAATACAAAATATATATTACAATTTCAATATTTTTAAAAACTTTTTTTAATTTATAATAAAAATATGTAATGTAATTTAAAAAATAAAATATCTAAAAATAAATACTTTAAAACAATGTAATAAATTAGTATCAAAAATATAACAAATAATACATTTAAAAATTATCATTTACAAAACCTTTGAAATTCACTGAAAAAACCATAGGTTTCAGCCACGTTATAGTTAGGAATTAGCATTTAAAAAACCTTTGAAACTCACTGAAAATACCATAGGTTTCACACATGTTATAGTTAGCTGGATATTTCACTCATACAAAACCATTGAGTGATGTCATGAGTGATGTCACTGACCATGTCATGAGTGATGTAATATGTGACGTCATCAGCAGTGCATTACGGGCGCGCGAGTTATAGTTAGCTGAACTAACTATAACGGGGGATTTTCAATGATTTTGTATGAGTGAAATGTCCAGCTAACTATAACATGTGTGAAACCTATAGTTTTTTTGTAAATGTATATATATATATAAGGGTTGGCTTTATGAAATAAATCATTCCTGAGAGCTGAAGTCTGTTATCGTGACGCTTTTTCTCACCTGGAGTGCTTGGCATTGTTTGCGCAGTGAGAAGTATATATATATATATATATATATATATATATATATATATATATATATATATATATATATATATATATATATGTAAAAGTAAAAGACATATAAAGTATACAAGCAAACTTCTTTTTGGTATATGATGGAAAACAACGGGGATGTGGGTGGGTTAATGAGGAATCAGTAAGTAGATACTGTAGCCACCAGAAAAAGCATTACAGAAGGTAAGTAACTTGTTCTTCTGATGGATACAACTTCCTGTGGATTCCTCAACTTTTTATTAGAACCCCTAAGCAGTCCCACATTCGAAGGTGGGTGCCTGCCTGCCTAGATCAAAAAATCTTGCAAAACAGAACGAGCAAAATGACCATACCTCCTCACTTCGAAGTCTATGCAATAGTGCCTTGCAAAAGTGTGGAGGGAAGCCGAAGTAGACACTTTACAATTGTCAACTACAGGGAAACCTCTAGTTAAAGCAGAAGTAGGAGACTTAGCTCCAGTGGAAGGAGCTCTAATACCTTACGGGGGTTCATTGTGAGCCATGGCGTAGCAGATCTTAATGCAAAGGATGATACATCGTGATAATGTTTTTTATGCACAGCTTTTCCTTTCATCTTGCCCACATAGCCAACAAATAGCGAATCATCCAGCCAGAAATTATGAGTTCCGTCCACATAAAAGCTAATGGCCCTTTTGGGGTTCAATTGATGAAGCCTTTCCTTCTCTTCAGATGAATGTGGAGGAGGATAGAAAGCAAGAAGGGTGATGGGCTGGCCCAAGTGGAATGGAGTAACCACTTTTGACAGGAAAGCAGCCCTGGTTCTCAAAACCAACATATCCACATAGAAAGTCGTGAAGTTGGGGCTTAACACTTAGGGCCTGCAATTCACTAACTAGTGCATACGAAAAATCTCAATGATTTAAAATACTTCATCATTGATGCTGTACCCAAAAACATCAGGGGAGGCAATAGGGAGAAACAATTAAGACAGTTGGAGAGTAAATACATCTTGCTGCTTGACACTAGGATCCCGAGAGGAATGAACACAGGGGAAGATTTGTATTGCTTTTTATAAATACCAGGCAAGAATTCAGTATCTGATGGTTATATATGTCACCGTATTACCCTTTTTATAACTGATTATCTCTTGCCACATATATATATTCCTGCAGCGGGATATTTAGATCGTGCACTGCCTGTGACCATTCAAGTATTGTGGAAATGGGTCGATATGTTTCCCTTTGATAAACCACCCCTTTTGGGATTTACATCTATCCCGGCACTTTATTCCAGCGCTGGTCTCTCCTTCAGTATTATATTATATACATTTTTCCATTATAATCCAAAATTTCCTGTTATGAATCACTATGAATTTTAGCTTTCTTTACCATACTGAACAGATTTATCATGTTGCCCAATTATAATATGGGTCTTGATGTGAATATAGAACCAGTATATATTTATGAAGGTTTTTTTTTAACAGGGTTGTCCTTCGAAGCGCCCATTGAAAAAGATATTTATCAGCTTGGTAAACGATATGGTGTACTTTTATATCTGATTATCCAAGTTTATTGAGATTTTGCACTTTTTGCACTGATTTGCATATATACTTTATTCTTGCACTAGCACTTTATGTTTGTTTGGGGCTGGATCCAGAATTTAGCAATGTATAGCTTGTACTGTCAATTAGGAATATGCACAACCGTTGAGCATTGGGGAACCCTGATATATATTTTCGATTATGAATTGGTAATGAGTATATTGAGTGTAGTCAATACAAATGCATTTATAATTAATGGGTTATTTATAGCATACAATGTTAGGTTGTATATATTTAAATGTATTTTTACTTTAATATCTTTTTCACATCATTTACAATTGCTCCGTAAAATCTGTTTTCTATATCTATGCGCTCTAACCCCAGCCCAATGATTGCACCTTGTATATAAACATCACTATTGGTTCCAATTGTCATGTGATCAAGGCTACCGTGACGTAGCCGAAACGCATTATGCTGGAGACGATGGGACAATAAAACCACCTTTTGATAACTTTTTGCGCACTTTGTGGTCTGTACCTGTGGTGAACTTTGGCGATCTTGGGCCGAGGAGCAGGAGCTGGATTAGATATATGATATATATATATATATATATATATATATATATATATATATATATATATATATATATATATATATATATTCCTCTCAATTGTCCCCATCACAGAGGGAACGCTTTTGTTGGTGCCCGCGTCCAAGACCGGGAGCGTGTCTTTGTTAATTCCAGTAACAAAAAAGTTCACGCGGCACACTTCTTGGCAGGTAAATCACGATTTATTCACACAGGTCTCTAGCAAAACTCCACGTGTTTCGAACAAACGTTCTTGGTCACGGCAGTGTTCTACAATTAGTCCTTTCTTCATTTCCTCATTTTATACTATCACCCTTTACCTTTTGGCGGTGATGCATTATGGGCATTGTAGTTTCATTGTGATTTATTAAAACTTTTTTACTTTATTTTCAGTTGTTCTGAATGGGGCATTAATGTGGGGAGATTTCTAAAAACAGATCCCCAAGTAATACGTTGTTATCCTTGAGTAGGATATTTATTACGTATTTATGAAAGAAATATATCGTTTGCGCTTTTGTTAATGCGCTACGATTTCGGGGGTGTCTGATCCTTAGATTTGATTATTACTAGGGCTGAGTGCCCTTTGCCCCACATTAGTTCCCGTTCTGATACATTAATATCACAAGCCCTATTATAGTTATCTGAGTACATTCAACAACATCAGTGGTCCATATTGTGATCAAAACATACCATATATGATATCAAGCAATTTACAATTATTTTACAAATGAACATGCATTTCTTCATCTGCATTCAAGCCTTTTGGGTATTTCGTTTTGAATTTGATTATCAATTTGGACTCCAGTCTTCTCAACTTTAGTAGTTTTTCACCCCCGCGTTCTTGTTTTGGAATTGTCGCCAATCCCAAATATTTTATGTCCTGCCATGTTTTTCCTTCATGTTGTTTGATATGTTTCGCCATGGCATAGGCACTGTCATCATTTTGTATCGCCCGGATATGTTCCAATATCCTTTTTTTCAAAGGGCATTTTGTGCTGCCTATATATTCTTTTCCGCAGTAGCATCTCAGCATGTATACTACAAATGATGATTCGCAGGTTATTTTTGTCTTGATTATGAAGTCTTTTCCTGTAGGATCTTTTAGTGTGGTAGTATTTTGTCCTATTTTGCAGGCTTTGCAGGTCATACACTTTGTAAATCCATTACTTCTCTTTTGAAGCCAATCTACAGGTTTGTTTAGTGAGAAGTGACTTCGTACCAAATGGTCTGTGAGGTTTGGCGCTCTTCGATATGAGATTAGCGGACCGGTTCCAATGTCCTTTCCTATGTCTGGATCTTTCGTTAGAATATGCCAATATTTTGAGAGAATTTTCTGAATCTTATAACTTTCCTTGTTGTACGTTACAATCATTCGTGGTCGTTCTTCTTTCGCCTTTTCAGTGTCTTTCTTTTCATCGTTAAGTGTTTCCAATCTTGTTTTCTGTCTGGCTTTTTCTTCCCCATGTGCTATATCTGTATAATTATAGCCTCTTGCTAGGAATCGCTCTTTTGTGTCTTTGAATTTTTTCTCCATTTCCTCTGTTGTTGAGCAATTTCTCTTCATACGAAGAAATTCTCCGTAAGGTATGCTTTTTACCAATTTCTGGGGATGGAAACTCAGGCCATGGAGGATGCTGTTTGTTGCTGTTTTCTTTCTATGGGTGGTTGTTTCAATCTTATTGTCCTTTATGAAAACTTTAATATCCAAAAATTCAATTTCCTTTGGATTGATATTGTATGTGAATTTCAAACCCACATTATTACAGTTCAAGATGTTGAAAAAGGTCTCAAATTCTGTTGTGGTTCCTTTCCACAGCAGGAACAAGTCATCAATAAAAAGCACCCATAGCGCTACT
Organism: Lissotriton helveticus; assembly: GCF_964261635.1. Lineage (NCBI taxonomy): Eukaryota > Metazoa > Chordata > Amphibia > Caudata > Salamandridae > Lissotriton > Lissotriton helveticus. The sequence goes on from NC_136065.1 coordinate 341,237,125, forward strand.
TTTGCCATGTGTGGGTCGTTTTCCTCTCTCCAAGCTATGCTCCTCTCCCACCACCCCATCATGAGATTCGCATAGCTCGGAGAGAAGGAAACTCCCATTGCTGTTCCACATTTTTGCTGATACATCTTTTGATTAAACAAAAAAACGTTATTGTACAAACACATCCTGATCATGTCTGTTAACATTTTTGAATGTTCACGTTCTGTGATTGGTCGCTGTTTCAGAAAAAAATCTATTGCTCTTATTCCGATATCATGGCTTATAGAGGTGTAAAGTGACACCACATCAATGGTGACCAACAGATAAGACGGTTGCCATTCTGTATTCATTAGTAGTTTGAGGAAGTCCCCTGTGTATTTTATGTAGGAGATTAGTGTGGGAACCAATGGAGCAATAAAATAATCAACATAATTTGCTACGTTTTCATACAGACTTCCGCAGCTAGAAATTATCGGTCTCCCAGGTGGTCTGTTTAGTGTCTTGTGTACTTTAGGTAAAAAGTACATCGTTGGTATGATCGGATGTTCCACCATTAGATATTTCTTTTCGTTTTCCGTGATCAGAGTTTTCTGTTGCCATTGATTACGTTTTGTTTCCAGGTCAAATACGAGTTCTGGGATCGGGTTCTTTTTTAGTAGTTCATAATTCTTTTCATCATTTAACTGGCGTAGTGCTTCTTCTATGTAATGTTGTTTGTCCATTATTATGATGTTACCACCCTTGTCCGCAGGTTTAATTTCAATCATTGGGTTGTTTTTTAATGTTTGTATTGCTGCTCGTTCTTTTTTTCATAAATTTTCTTTTCTGTTTGCATGGTTGATATTTCCCATTTGCTCTATGTCACTTACAACTAGATCATAAAATAAATCAATTTTATTCCCTGAATGAAGCATAGGATAAAATTTCGATTTTGCTTTGAATGGAGTTTTCATGCTTTTGTCCGTTTTCACTTCCATTTCTTCCAGTATTTGAGTATCTGTTATTTGGGAATCTGTCACATCATGTGCTAGTTCGTATGCGATTCTGAGATGAGGAACATCTTCAATATTACATGTTTCACTTCGATCTTGGTTGAGGTTCAATGTGTCATCTCTTTGTTCAGATACTCTTTGTTGGCTTTCTGAAGTATCTTCCTGTGTTTCAGTCCGTTTTTGATTTGGCGTTTGTTTAGCAAAGTACTTCTTTAATTTCAGTTTTCTTATATATTTATATAAGTCTATTTTTGTGTCAACTTCTTCGTGGTGGATTTCGGGGCAGAAGGATAAGCCCTTATTGAGTAGATCGATTTCATCTTTTGATAAATTGTATCTGGATAAGTTGATTACCAGATTGGGCGTTGTGTTTTTCTTTTTTGTGATTAATTTCTCACTGGTCTTGATCTCAGGTTGTATCGACTTCCTTTGTCTTGTGCTTCGTCTGGTTTTGCGTTTTGTCTTCCTGAAAATTGTTGTGAGCCTCTTCCTCTCGTTCTTTGTCTTCGTTGTCCGCGTCCACGTGCGCCTGTGTTGTAACGTGGTGTTTGCTGCTCGTGATAGAGCAGCTCCATCTCCTCTAAAAAAAAAAAAAGCTACGTATGCCCGTTGCTCTTTGTTCCCCTTCGCTAATTTCCGATTCGGATCCGCCAGTCTGTTGACTTGTTCCTTTTTTGGTTGTTTCATCCCACTGCTTTTTTGCAAAATCAAATTTACGGGCAAAAGTAAGGATTGTTCCAAATTTATAATCGTCGTCATCTCTATGAAATTTTCGCTCTTTTCTTTTCTGGACCTCATCATCATGTTTGTCTAGATTTTTGTCCATCTCTGTTCTCAGTTTTTTAATTGTGGCACTCTCTTCCTTTAGTGCTGCTATTTCTTTTTCAATTTCTATTATTTTCAGTAGTAGTTCTTCTATTTCCTGTCTGGCATATTTTATGATTATTTGTATCATTCTTTTGGAGCAATCCATATTGTTATTCCCCCATTCCTCCAGCATTTCAGGTTTAGTATCACGGTGATTAGGAAGAGTAAATATGCGGAGACCTCTGGGTACCATGTTACATTCCACATATGTTTCTAAAGTTATTATTTCCCATCCTCGTGAGATTTCTTTTCAATTTAATGAACAGTTGTTTTGTCGTATTAATGTTCTGTTGTGGCGCCTTTTCAACCTCTCCTTCAGCGCCAATTATTTTAGCATTTTTATTTCGTTGGAACATTGTTTCCGCTTTTACTAATCTCTGCCTTGTTCTTTCTTCCATTTTGGTATTTTATTTATTTGGTATGTATTATCGAGCACAATCGGTCCTCCCGTGTGGTTGCAGTACTTTGTTTTTACTAGTGAGGAAGGAGTTTTCGAACACTGTTGCTTCAAGATATTGTTTTCAGAATACGGATCTTTTGTGTTTATCCGTTTGCTTGACTTGTCAGGCTGCCAAGAAATGTTCTATGATATTCGTAGTTTGCAATCTCACTTTTGCTTACTCATGCTCGGTAGCAGTTGCCTCTCATGCAATGAACCCCACACAGCTAACCAAATTATTTCACTGCTTTGCACACACAGTTACTCACCCGGGAGACTCCCGACCGTGTTCACGTCCTCCGACTGAGCACGTCGACGCTCGACCAGGGTGTCCGTGAGTCGTTGTTGGTACTCCGGACTACTGTTTCTTTTGGCAAAATCTTAATGCGTTGTGAAGATGTGGAAGCCGGGTTCTCCTCTGTATACTTATTCCTCTCAATTGTCCCCGTCACAGAGGGAACGCTTATGTTGGTGCCCGCGTCCAAGACCGGGAGCGTGTCTTTGTTAATTCCAGTAACAAAAAAGTTCACGCGGCACACTTCTTGGCAGGTAAATCACGATTTATTCACACAGGTCTCTAGCAAAACTCCAGGAGTTTTGCTAGAGACCTGTGTGAATAAATCGTGATTTACCTGCTAAGAAGTGTGCAGCGTGAACTTTTTTGCTACTGGAATATATATATATATATATATATATATATATATATATATATATATATATATATATATATATATATATATATATATATATATATATATATATATATATATATATATATATATATATATATATATATACATATATATATATACATATATATACATATATATATACATATATATATATATATACATATATATACATATATATATACATATATATATATACACACATATATATATATATATATATATTACCTACTGGCGGTCGCCAGTAGGTATATATAGTTAGGATTTTTTCTCTATGGGATTTTTGAAAATTCTATGTCTAATAACTTTGCCGTTTGTGGACGGAATTGGCTGAAATTTTCAGGAAAATGGCACATTTTGTTTCTGAGCATCCTTTGAAAATTTGGGGGGGGTTCGTCAAGGGGGGGCCGAGAAAAAAGGGGGGTCCCAAAACGCGTTTTTCCCATGTTAATTTCCATAGGGCGGTTGGCCTCACTTTTAGCCCGAACGGCTGAATGGATTTGCACGAAACTTGGCAAAATTGTAGGGACTGGTAGCCCGATGTGCCTTTTGTAGGTCTCAATATATGTGCTCCAGTGGATTTTGAGAAATTAACGTTTAAAAAAAGATATATATCTGTAAGCGCGGACCGGGCAGCGGCCTAGGACGCGTACTTTTCGCGCAACGGAGCTTTGTGAAGCGAAGCTGATTGGTTCTCCGGCGTCTGTCAACATTCCAAACAGTCCGTAGTGGCCGCAAACAGTCCGTAGTGGCCGCCATCTTGTCTCTCGGTAGGATCGAGAGACAAGAGGAGGCCAAAGCGAAGGGGTAAATGACCATAAGGGGGAATAGTAGATCCTCGCTGACCCCCTAGGTTTGATGTGGAGGTTTTAAAAGGGCCCCGCGGGGCAAAAAAAAAAAATTATAATAATAATCTTACGGCTGAATGGATTTGCACGAAACTTGGCAAAATTGTAGGGACTGGTAGCCCGATGTGCCTTTGCTAGGTCTCAATATATGTGCTTCAGTGGATTTTGAGAAATTAACGTTCAAAAAAAGATATATATCTGTAACAGCGCACCGCTTCGCGTACTTTTCGCGTTACGGAGCTTTGCGAAGCGAAGCTGATTGGCTCTCCGGTGTCTGTAAACATTCCAAACAGTCCGTAGCGGCCGCCATCTTGTCTCTCGGTATAATAATAATCTTACGGCTGAATGGATTTGCACGAAACTTGGCAAAATTGTAGGGACTGGTAGCCCGATGTGCCTTTGCTAGGTCTCAATATATGTGCTTCAGTGGATTTTGAGAAATTAACGTTCAAAAAAAGATATATATCTGTAACAGCGCACCGCTTCGCGTACTTTTCGCGTTACGGAGCTTTGCGAAGCGAAGCTGATTGGCTCTCCGGTGTCTGTAAACATTCCAAACAGTCCGTAGCGGCCGCCATCTTGTCTCTCGGTAGGATCGAGAGACAAGAGGAGGCCAAAGCGAAGGGGCAAATGACCATAAGGGGGCATAGTAGATCCTCGCTGATCCCCTAGGTTTGATGTGGAGGTTTTAAAAGGGCCCCGCGGGGCAAAAAAAAAAAATAATAATAATAATCGAACGGCTGAATGGATTTGCACGAAACTTGGTAAAATATTAGGGACTGGTAGCCCGATGTGCCTTTGCTAGGTCTCAATATATGTGCTTCAGTGCATTTTGAGAAATTAACGTTCAAAAACAAGATATATATCTGTAACAGCGCTCCGCTTCGCGGAGATAAAATTATATCTGTATTACCTAGCTGTTGCTAACACCAGTTAGCGACGGCTAGTAGGAGATAGCGACCATCTTGGGCCCCACTTTGCATGTGAGTGATATTTATCACTAATGACATGCAAAGTGGGCATGCCAAGATGTTAGCGACTGGAAACAGTCGCTAACATCGCTATCTCCTATTATCAACTTTTGGAAATATTCGAGATAAGCGCGAATATCTCCAAAAAGTAACAGCTGCCCTGAGCAGTTCTTAGCCATGTTATCCTATGGGAGGTGGATAACATGGCTAAGAGGATTAGCTCGGTAATGCATGAATATCGCTGAGTTTTCAGCGATATTAATGCATTGCGGTCGGTTTTTATCGTATTTGCGATAAACTTTGATAATAGCAAGGTTTATCTGCGATAATTTCTGACGGTAAAAAAATCTTTGCAATGCATCGTTAGGGATAAATATCGCTTAACTTTGGTAATATGCCCCAACGTCTGTTAACGTTCGATTCGAAGGAAATCAGGAAGTGTTGAAAAACATTGTCTGCGCCATCTTGTCTTTTTTCAAATGCCACACTTTTGTCGTGCACGGCAGCCATTTTAGATGCCTTGACCAGACCCACTCTGTGCACGCTGTCGATCCTTAGCATGGCTCCCCACCCTCGCAAGCATCTCCCCCAGGCAGTGGTCACCCCCGCTCTCTGTCTTATGCATGGGTAATAAACCTCCCCCCATCTGCGCTGCTCTTTCCTGAGAATCACACCCTGTGCCCGCCCGACACCTCCCTTTCGCCCTATTCACTACTGCACCCTCTGACACTCCTTTTCCTCTGTGTCCGATTGTCCAGGCTGGTCCTAGGGTATCAGCTAGCCCTGCAGATGTAGTTTATGGCCACAGCTGTAAAGATTCACCCCTCTTCAAAGGAGTTATAGTAGATCAAGGCCCACACTCGATGAGATCCGTCACAGCAGAAGCGTTGCTATTATCTGAAAACCATCCTGTATTGTGATTGGGGAGGGGACCGAGCGTGAAGCGGAAGATTCCAGGGATGACTCTTTGTACATCAAAGTTTTTACAATTATGTGTCACATTAAAAATATATAGCACTCCGACAAAGTAGTAAGATTATAAAACTTTAATAATTTATAAATATATACAAGAAAACAAAAATAGTAATAACATATAAACATTTTTAGGGAAAAAGAACGAAGTAGCGGTCGGCTGTGCGAATAGTCCCAACGCAGCACAACGTCCAGATTTCCGGCGTGGGGCGGGTCATCAGTAGCAAACTGTTGTGCGAATAGTTCCAAGGCAGCAGAACGCGCTGAAATCTAGATGACACGAAAGTGATGTCTAGTAAGTTGCCACCCAGCAAATAACGGCGTGGGGCGTCGCGGGGGGTGGGTCTTCAGTAGCAAACTGTTGTGCGAATAGTTCCAAGGCAGCAGAACGATGGCACCAAGGTGATGTCCAGTAAGTTGCCGCACTGGTTTTGGTATCCTACAATGCTGCTCCGAATAACGGCGTGGGGCGCCCCGGGGGAGGCGGCGTGAACGGGCCTCTCCAGGTGGAGTGTCATCTGTTGTAGTGGGGCGCCCCTTTACCGTTTCAGTTGCCATTCCGTCCGTTTTTGGTCCACTGTGTCAAAAGCCGCAATTCAGCTGAGTTGCGCCCACTCTTGCGGTGCAGCGATAGGCGGCTGTCACAGGACTCTCAAAATGGCGGCAGGCTCTTTCCTTTTTGGGCCTGGTCCACTGAAATGGCCCTGGGACACCTTGGAAATCGGACGCTTGTCTGCTAGGTCTTGGACCCCATTCTCGAAAGCGTCCCCTCCGCCTTGAGAATTCATCAAAAGTTTTGGGGGCCCCGACTCCTGCAGGCTTCTGGTGGGGAGCGGCTGCCATGATTGCTCGCGGAATGACTACGACGGAGCTACGAGATGGTGGTGCTCTCATGCTGACGCCAGCTTCAGTCTGAAACATCCAGAAACAAGGTGGGGCTTTCATCGTTTGGAAAAAAAAAAAGTTTTCATCCAATGAAAAGTGTTGTTTTTAGGTCATATGATCAAGCCTTCCATCATTAGGAAACCAAAAGTAAAATGAACCAATGAAAAGTTTTATAAACAAGTCACATGACCTGTTATGCGGCATAGGGTATAAAATGCGGAGAAAATACGTTGGCACGTGAGGCGGCGTCAGTAGCGGACCGATGTGCGAATAGGCCGAAGGCAGCACAACGCGCCAAGATCCGGATGGCACCGAGGTGGTGTCCAGCAAGTTGCAGCACTGGTGTGGCCATCCTACAATGTTGAAAGTCGGCGTGGGGCGCCCCGTTGGCCTGTGAGTTTGCGTCAGTAGCGGACCGATGTGCGAATAGGCCGAAGGCAGCACAACGCGCCAAGATCCGGATGGCACCGAGGTGGTGTCTAGTAAGTTGCCGCACTGGTGTGGCCATCCTACAATGCTGAAAGTCGGCGTGGGGCGCCCTGTTGGCCTGTGAGATGGTGTCAGTAGCGGACTGATGTGCGAATGGGGCCAAAGGCAGCGCAACAATATTTTCTGACGAGAAGACACCACAAGGCGCTGAGATGCCAAGATCCGGATGGCACCGAGGTGATGTCTAAGTTGCGGACTGATGTGCGAATGGGGCCAAAGGTAGCGTAACAATATTTTCTGTATGGAAGATACCACTAGGCGTTGAGATGCCAAGATTTGGATGGCACCGAGGTGATGTCTAGCAAGTTGGTGTGGTCATCCTACAATGCTGAAACTCGGCGTGGGTCGCCCCATTAGCCTGTGAGATGGCGTCAGTAGCGGACCGATGTGCGAATAGGCCGAAGGCAGCACAACGCGCCAAGATCCGGATGTCACAGTGGTGGTTTCATAGTTGAGAGGCACTTCATCTGCAGTGGGGCGCCGAGATCCGGATGGCACCGAGGTGATGTCTAGCAAGTTGCTGTACTGGTGTGGTCATCCTACAATGCTGAAAGTCGGCGTGGGGCGCCCCATTAGCCTGTGAGATGGCGTCAGTAGCGGACTGATGTGCGAATGGGGCCAAAGGCAGCACAACGCGCCAAGATCCGGATGGCACCGAGGTGGTGTCCAGCAACTTGCCGCACTGGTGTGGCCATCCTACAATGCTGCGCCGAAAGTCGGCGTGGGGCGCCCCGTTGGCCTGTGAGTTCGCGTCAGTCAGTGGGGGCTGTTTGAGGATCTGACTGCATTGGAAAGCAATGTGATGCTGTGCGTCGCCCCCAAGATGGAGGTTCCTCGGCTGCAGTGGGGCGCCCCTTGGTGTTTCACTCGCTATGCAGCTGAGTTGCGTGCGCACTTGTGGCGAATAGGCCGAAGGCAGCACAACGCGCCGAGATCTGGATGGCACCGAGGTGGTGTCCAGCAATTTGCCGCACTGGTGTGGCCATCCTACAATGCTGCGCCGAAAGTCGGCGTGGGGTGCCCCGTTGGCCTGTGAGGTGGCGTCAGTAGCGGACCGATGTGTGAATAGGCCGGAACCAGCACAAGGCGCCAAGATCCGGATGGCACCGAGGTGGTGTCATAGTTGAGAGTTCTGAGCAGCGCTTGTAACACTGTCTGAAGCTTATTTGCACCTGCTGCAGCTTCACTATTGCCCTGGTGTGGCCTAAGATCGCCCATGACATAGGCGGCCACCTCCCGGGGTCCGGCGGAACTTTTTTCCTTTTCCTTTCTGCATCTTGTCCCAAATTCGTTTGACCTGAAGACACGACCAGGTCCCTGAATGTGTGCAGGGGGACGCTATTGATTGAATCAAAATGGCGGCTTCACACAAAGCTGACTCAAGCGTTTTCTGGTGGTTTCATAGTTGAGAGGCACTTCATCTGCAGTGGGGCGCCGAGATCCGGATGGCACCGAGGTGATGTCTAGCAAGTTGCTGTACTTGTGTGGTCATCCTACAATGCTGAAACTCGGCGTGGGTCGCCCCATTAGCCTGTGAGATAGCTGTTCTTTGGATTTGGGCCTGGTCCACTAAAATGGCCCTGGGACACCTAAGAACTCGAACGCTCGATTTTTTTTTCCTTTCCTGTACATGCAAAAAAAGGTAAATGCCCGGTATGTTACACGCTTCATCTGCCACGATGAACTCTCCAGAGGAACCGAAAAAATATATAGTTGTGGTAACTATACCATGCATCGTCATATGGAGAGGTGGCACCAATTAATTATAGTGCTGCATAAAAGAGAGATTTGGAGGAGAACCCCTGACCTGCTAGTACATTCATCAAAGAAGTGGCACTGAGAGCTTCAGAGGCAAGGGAAACGGTCCCAAATATTTAGAAGAACTTTGGAAAGATTAAAATGACATGTTTAGATTGTGGTAAATTAATTTCATGTGGGCAGATGAGTGTTACTCTAATAAATACAGCATATGAACATCATCATAGTCGATGGTTGGTAGAGACATTTTGACTATATCCTGGACCTGCCCGTCCTCGCCCAAAATGGCGCCGGAATAAATGGGACTCGTAACTCCTTGTTGTGTACTGGTTGCAGAACCTTGAAATCACGAGATACGTATGCAGTTTTGAAGCACATGGCGGGCGGGGACGAGAATTGATTGAATATTTCGACATCCCTATTGATATTAAGTTCTGATGTGTTATTGATTACTGTACTGTTGAAAGTTCGAATTAACGTCACCCATGGTACTTGCCCGCAAATGTATATCTAGATAATTTTATTGTAACTGGCCCTGTCGTATTTTAATTATAAAATGTACGTCCACCGATTCCGTAACTGTTAGACACCTTAGTTCTTGCAACCTAATGGCCCGCCCGTTACGTTCCTCTACAGTGTAAATGTCTACTCATCACATACGATTACAGTTTGCTCCGTGGCCGGCCCACGTGGTTATAGGCTCGTATTTGTATAATGAAATTTTCACAATAAAGGTTTTTAAAAGAAAACATGGTAGTAGTATATACATTGGTAAAGTTTGTAATAATAGTCACTGTTTTAGAATCATTAAAAGGCAAGTGAAATAAAGCAGACCAATTACATGAAGGGTAAAAGGTATAATACGAAGGAACGCAGTAAAGATAAATGGTCAAGGGCTGTTGTGTTTTCTATTCCTGCAACATAAAGTGATCGATAAGAATCTCATATTCAGGCGTATCGGCGACTAAGACAGCAGGTCGACCCTCTTTTGCTCAACGGCTCCATCATGGGACGAAGAAACGCTCTTTTTCTCGAAAAAAGAATATATTTTACTTGCAGGACAGTTGTAAAATTTCCGGGAAAGTACATTAGCCTGGAACATTATAACATATATTTAAGAAAAAATAATGTTCGGAAGTAATGAAAAGCGTAATTTTTAGGTCATATGAGCAAGCCTTTCATCATTACAATAAGAAAAGTAAAATGAACCAATGAAAAGTTTTATTAACAAGTCACATGACTTGTTATGCTTACGTTACGCGCTGCGCGCCCCGGATGACTTCCGGATGCGCTAACGCGGCGCGTCATATGACGCATTACGCGACAACGCAGGTCCAGAATATAGTCAAAATGTCTCCACCAACCAGCGGTCGGAACACAACCCCTTTCAGCAGGCTAAATAGTTCTGTTAAATGAGAACAGAAGGGACAGGCAACAAGAACCATCAGTGAAAGAGGGGAGGGCTAGTTCTTCTCTACCGGGTTACATTGGGGCGCTACCGGAACTGATCGAATTGGTAGTCTACAGTGTTTCTGGATGTTTCAGACTGAAGCTGGGGTTAGCATGAGAGCAGCATCATTTCGTAGCTCCGTCGTGGCCATTCCGCAACCAATCATGGCAGCCGCTCTTTATCGTTATTTTGGGCGGGGTGGGTGGCGGAGCCGAGCTGTTTTGCAGCCATCATTGTGTGGAGTTCAGTTCATCTCACTAGTTTTGTATTTGTCATGAGGGGTTGTTCCTAATGTTTCTATTTTAGCGAGGTCAAAAAGAGATCCCATTAGTGGCCTACTGATTTTGCTCGATTCCTTTTCTTTTTTTTTACACGATTTTTCGTTATCTGCAAAGACTAAACAGAGTATTGCGACTCTGTGTTTGTTTGTAAATAGAGAATGAACCAAAGAGAACTAATTCTAAAACAGTAAATACTTGGATAACAATCAATCAAATGGAGAGAGAAGCAGGCACGACGGATTACAACGGGGGCAAAGGCCTGCGTTAACTACCTTTCACTATCTGCAAAGAGAGAGTACTCCTAATAGAAATGAGGGGGGGGGGCACCATTCAAAGCAGATCAGTGTGCATAAACACGAAAATGTTTTCACTTACCACGTACTTGACATTCGACAGCTTATGATATTTGCTATTAAAAAACCATTGAAATTCACTGAAAAAACCATAGGTTATAGACCATATATAGTTAGGAATTAGCATTTACAAAACCTTGAAAATTCACTGAAAAAACCATAGGTTATAGACCATATATAGTTAGGAATTAGCATTTAAAAAACCTTATTTTACTCACACAAAACCATTGAAATTCCATATATAGTTAGTTGCACTAACTATATATCGCGCACCTGCAATCCACTGCTGATCATGTCACATATTACATCATTCATGACATGGTCAGTGACATCACTGATGACATCACTGATGACATCTCAAATGACATCACTGATGACATCACTGATGACAACATCCAGTGACTGTATGTTTCTGTAAAGTTAAAATATATCTTACATATTGAAGAATGAGTGGATGTATAAGTGTCTGGATGAAGGATTTAGTAGGTGCGTGACTGACTGTATGAGTGAGTGATTAAATGTGTCTCACTGAATGCATGGGTTAGTGACTAAACTGTCTTAATTTGTGCATCATTATGTCTGTTGTTCTGTAAACTGCTGCATGTGTTGATCATTAGCTATACGAGAGGCTATATGTGTTATTAATTGCTTGCCCAAGTATTTCTATGGGAGATTGAGTTTGTGTGGGGGTGGCTGGAAGGTGTGTGACTCTATGCATAGATGTGTGAACAGTTTATTCACTAGGTGTATGAGTTCAAGAGTGCATGTGGAAACAGCTACATGGGCAGTTGACTGTGTGCATGAGTGTATTGATGAGTGAATGGATATCTCAATGCTACATGTCATAGTAAGTACATATGTAAAACACAGTACATGTGAGAGTTGGCATATATAAATAACTGTGCATGAGAGCCACCGAATGAGTGAGTGGTTGTATCGATCATTGTGAACTTGTATCAGGGATTGTATAAGAGAGTAAATATGTGTTAGTATATGTTTCAATAAGTAAGGTGTGTTTAACTGTATAGTTGAAGAAATGGAGATGAGATTGTTTCTTTGCATGACTGACTGGGTGTGTGAGTAACTCCATGGATGAGTGGAAGTGTGTGAGTGTCTGTATACACTGAGTGTATCTAAGGTTATATTAGAGTCTGAAGAGGTTTATCGTATTAGCACAAGAATGATGTCAAATGAGATGTCATCAGTGATGTCATCAGTGATGTCATTTGAGATGTCATCAGTGATGTCATCAGTGATGTCACTGACCATGTCATGAATGATGTAATATGTGACATGATCAGCAGTGGATTGCAGGTGCGCGATATATAGTTAGTGCAACTAACTATATATGGAATTTCAATGGTTTTGTGTGAGTAAAATAAGGTTTTTTAAATGCTAATTCCTAACTATATATGGTCTATAACCTATGGTTTTTTCAGTGAATATATATATATATATATATATATACGCTCCATTTGCACCTGCCTGTCGCACTCCTTGGCTGGTGCCTGCTCGCCGGGGGTGCACCCGACCACAATATCAGCTCCGAAAATCCTATCTCGTCAATAACGAGAATCAGGAAGCAGCACTCCAGGGTAAATACACGGTTCCGTTTTTATTCGTTCAAAACGCGCTTTCGGCACTCGCCCTTCGTCAGTGTTCAAACAAACAAAGTGCCGCAAAGCCTCATTGCATTTGTAGCCATCACGTGTGAATTCTACATGACATAAAGATAGGACCAAAAGATGGAAACATGGTCGCCATCTTTGAATGGGTCTGTAATGTTATAAGTGGCAGGCGCTCTTCAATCCGAGCAACATGTAGATATATACATATTAATGACCAGTATTAATAAACATGAATCAAATCGATCATGCAGTGTAGCCATTACTATAATGCCCATAGATGGGCCATATATGTTACATACTCATGAATATTCCCACTCATATAACACAGTTATGCAGCCCTTGATGGGCTCAGACACATTCCAGTCAAAATTGCGTGATGGTAAAAATTACGAAAAGGCAGTAATTATACAATTCAAAAGTAAAGCGAGTTAAAGCAATTGCAAACAGAATTCAAATTTTACAGCTGATCAGTCATCCCATATCTGAATTCTATCAAATCAAATGGACCGCCAAGTCTTCATGTACAAACAATCCCCCCGGCATCTTGCTTTGTAGGTCAATTATATAACGCGACTCCAGTCGTCTAAGTTTATGTAACCTGTCTCCCCCTCTCACATGGGCAGGGACAGAGTCCAGACAAAAGTACGTTAACAGGTCCCTGTTACGTGCATGTTCTTTATCAAAATGTCTGGCCACCGGGTAGTTCACATCTGCATTTTGTATCGCTCTTTGGTGTTCCAAAATCCTTAATTTAACAGGATTCGTTGTGCTGCCAACATACCTTCTGCCACAAGGACATGTTAGACAGTACACAACGTAGGGTGTAGAGCATGTGAGAAACTTAGATATTTTTCTAGGTTGTTTTACCCCTGGTACATTATATTGCGTGGTACGCCTACTTCCTTTGCACGCCTTGCATTTACCGCAAGGAAAGAAGCCTTGCAAGGGTTCAGACTTGGATTTAGGTATAGTTTCCTCATGGTGACTATGTACTAAATAGTCTTTAATTGCTCGAGCTTTTCTAAACGTTACTAGAGGGTAAGACGGTAGATTTTGCTTGATAACAGTATCAGTAAGCAAGATGTTCCAATGCTTTCTCATAATACGTTTCAGTTCAGTTGCATTACTGGAATACGTTGTGATCATTCTAAACGTACCTCCCACAGCGTTTTTATTGTCAACATTTGCTGCTTTTTCTTTTTTGAGCAGTTCTGTCCTTTCCATATTACAGACTTTGCTCATTGCCTGTCTAAGTACTCCCTCTTTGTAGCCTCTAGTTTTAAATCTTTGTATGCTGCTATTGGCTGCTTTTCTAAAATCCTGTTCCTTAGTGTTGTTCCTCTTTATCCTTAATAGTTCACCATACGGTATACTATTAACCAAGCTTTTAGGGTGACTACTGGTCGCAAATAAAGTTGAATTTCCTGCAGTCTCCTTACGAAAAAGCCTGGTATGCAACCTGCCATCATCTACAAAGACTGTCAAATCTAAGTAGTTAACCTCAATCTGGCTAAATGTCCCTGAGAACTTCAAATTGTTACTGTTTGCATTTAGTACGTCAACATATTCCTTGGCTAGTTCGACCGACCCCTCTATAATAATGAAGAGGTCGTCGATATAGCGATACCAACATCTGACCAGTTCATTCCATTTCTTATTTGCTGGAGACCAGGCCACCTGCTCCTCCCACCACCCCACGAATAAATTCGCGAAGCTGGGGGCGGAGCAGGTGCCCATCGCCACGCCTGTGAGTTGTTTATATAGGTTTTTACCAAAGAGAAAGATATTATTATTTAGGCAGAATCCTAGGAAATCGAGCAACATTTTATTGTGTTCAAAATATTTCACAGGTCTATTGTCCAAGAACCAGGAAATTGCCAGCAGCCCTTCTTTATGCCCGATGCACGTGTACAAACTGGTAATATCAATCACCAGCATAGTGTAACCATCACACCAATCAACATCTTCTATGAGGTTCAAAAAATTTTTGGTGTCCTTCAGATATGATTTCAGACCAGTAACATGTGGGAAGAGAAAAGAATCAACATACGTTGATAAATGTTCAGTGAGACTACCTTGGGAGGCCACAATCGGCCTACCAGGGGGATTCAATAAGTCCTTGTGTATTTTAGGTAAATAATAGAATGTGGGGGTAACTGGGTTCGGACATCTCAAGAACAAATTCTCGTCACAACTCAACATACCACTATTATACCACTTTAGAATCATATCATGGTATTCTTTGATGCTATTGTTGTATACAGATATGTTTACTTTGGCATATGTGCTGGTATCATTTAACTGGCGTAATGCCTCCTGTTCATACTGCGCTTTGGTGAGCAAGACGATGTTCCCCCCCTTGTCTGAGGGTTTGCACACCAAAGAGGAGTCGTCACACAGCTTTTTCAATGCCAAATATTGTTTATTTGTGAAGTTCTGTTGTTCATACTTTGATTTCATATTACCCCTCAAATTCCGTAAATCCTGTAACACAGCCTCAGAAAAAGTGTCTATGGCATCTGACCCCATCACGGGCATGAAGGTGGAAATCGGTTTAAAGTTAGTGGCACCACCCCTTTGTTGTACTCCCATGTCCGTGATCAACTGTGTGTTTCTCAGATTATCAGCCTCATCATCGTCCAGACATTCCATCCTAAGTTCTTCCAAGGACCTGATGCCAGCCAGATCCCTGCAGGAGAGAATGTCATCCTCCGTATTACCAACAGCCGTCGGTTTTGCTCTAGGAGGTTTGGTTTTAAAGTACTTGTATAATTTCAGTTTACGGGTAAACTTAAACAAATCTATCCGTGTTTGAGTGAACTCCAGATTTTTTTGCGGGCAAAACGTAAGTCCAAGTTTCAGGATACTTTGTTCCTCGTCTGTTAGAATCTTAGGGGTCAGGTTCACAATCGTTAAATTATCTATATCTCCTTTTTCTACTTCTTGTAGAAATTCTTCCACGGATAGATTTGTTTAAGTTTACCCGTAAACTGAAATTATACAAGTACTTTAAAACCAAACCTCCTAGAGCAAAACCGACAAGGGAGAGGTGATGAAGGTCTTTGTACCACACCCTTCCTTGGCAGCCAGTCTAGGGCAATTAGTATGTCTTGGGCCCGGTCTTGGTGAATGTTCCTTAGAACCAGAGGAATCAAGGATATTGGGGGAAATGCGTAAGACAGCTGGGAGCCTGAGTCCAAATGAAACATGTCTCCCAATCCTCCCCGCATCGAATACTGGAGGCTGCAGAATGACCAGCAGTGCATGTTCTCCTGAGAGGCAAAAAGATCTATCTGAGGGGTACCACATAGCCAGAAATTGTGAAGCACCACTTCCGACTGGAGACGCCGCTCGTGATCGGCTGAAAAATGCTGACTGAGATTGTCCACACATACTTTTAGAGCTTCGGCCAAGTGATTTGCTATGATACTAATCTGATGATCCTGAGCCCAGCACCAGAGTCATAGAGCTCCTCTGCAGAGAAGAAAAGACCCTACTTCTTGTTTGTTTATGTACCACATTGCGGTAGTATTGTCTGTCAAGACCTGCACTGACTGGACGCAAATGGAAGGGCGGAAGGCCTTAAGAGCCAGATGTATTGCCCGTAATTCCAACAGACTGATGTGAAACGATTGTTATTCTGAAGACCAAATTCCTTTGATCTCCAGACCCCCCAGATGAGCTCCCTACCCTAGAGTGGAGGCATCCATTATCCCTGTGGCCACTGGGGGAGGAGGGTGAAACGGCTTCCCTTGAGACAGATTGACAGATTGCCAGACACACCCCACAATAGTAGATCTGCTGCAGTGTCTCTGGAGATGCTGACCGATTCTTTGAGATCTCCGTTGTACTGAAACCTCTGCCTGTGGAAGCATCATTAGAGGGCCCTCATGTGCCAGCGTAAATGGGTGGCCAAGAGAATGCAGGAGTCTATCAGACCTAGCAGGCACAAGACCTTCAGGACTGGAATCATAGCTCCATTCTGAAACATCAGAATCATAGCACGAATGTCCAGAATCCTCTAAGGAGGAGGGAAGGCTCGATTCAACATAGTGTCCAGTACGGCCCCATAAACAGGTTGCGCTGTGAGGTCTCTAGGTGGGACGTGCGCTTGTTGATAGGCAAGCCCAGGTTGAACAACTGAGTTGTCAACTGCAAGTGATGCAACTCCAACTCTGGAGACTTGGCTTTGATCAGCCAATCGTCCAGGTAAGGTCATACTGGTGCTCCCCACCTTCTGAGGTGTGCTGGGACCACTCCTATAACCTTTGTGAAGACTTGTGTCATGGAGTAAGACCAAACAGGAGGAGTGCAAACTGGTAATGTTGAAATTCCACAGTGAAGCATAAATACTTCCTGTGTGACTGCAGAATGGGGATGTGAAAATACACATCCTGCAAATCGATCAAGATCATCCAGTCTTCCTTCTCCAGAGCAAGAAGCATCTAGGCTAGGGTCAGCATTTTGAACTTTTCCTGCTTGGGGAACTTGTTCAAAATCCTGAGGTCTGGGATCGACCGCAAACGACCATCCTTTTTGGAAATCAGGAAGTACCAGGAATAGCATCCCTGATCCCATTCCTGCTCTGGAACCAACTCCACAGCACCCTTTTGACTTAGGGATTTGATCTCCTGTTGAAGGAGCCGAGGATGGTCTTCTGAACAAAAACCTTGTCAGGGAGGAAACGGCGAGGGAAATTCTTGGAAGGGTAGGTCGTACTCCTTTTCTACAATATTTAACACCCACTGATCCAATGTTATGGACCTCCACTGTGGTAGAGATTGGGTCACCCCTCATCCCACCTGGAAAGCATGCGCCAAGATGGGAAAACTAGAGCTGCTTTCCTGTGATGTTGGCAGAGGAGGAGGAGGAGGAGGAGGAGGAAGAAGATGGCTGATGGGCGGCTCCTCTTTGTCTACCCCTGCCCCACCCCTATAACTCCTTTAGAGGGGATTGGATTGCTGTTGTTGCTAATGTTGTTGGTATTGCTGCCTTCCTCTAAAGGAGACCTTTCTGCCAAACCCACAGAACCTCGGAAACTGCTTGTAATCCTTGGGCTGCGATTGAAGGCCCAAAGATCTGGCAGTCACCTTGCTATCGTTTAATCCTTTTACGGTAGAATCTGCTTTGGTGCCAAACAGTCTTGGCACATCTAAAGGCAAATCCATCAGGGTATCATGCACTATCCGCTGGGGATGTCTGAAAAGACCCAGGAGTTAACTTGGAAGAACAGGAAGCCTGCACCACCAAACTCTCAGGTGAAGGGTGACTGTAGAGGACGACATAGGCTTCTGCCAAATCTCTAGAATTTGTTCAGTTAATGTCTTATTAAAAGGCAATAAATGCTCTGATGTGGAAGAAGTGAAATGCAGCACTTCTGTGAGTAAATTAGATTTAAGTTCAGTTGATGGAGAGGCAGTTCCAACATGTCAGTCATCTTCCTAATCACTGAATGGTATGACATAACCTCTTGCATAGGAATGCCTTTTGGAGAAAACAATTCCCATTCCAGGGAAGTGTCTAAACCACATGCCACTTCCAAACCCTCAGATTCTGGATCCAGTGACACAATTTCTCCCCCTTCCAGTTCAGCATCTCTTTCTTCAAAAAAGTTCTGCTCCTCCTCAAGAAGCCTCTTAGCTTCCCTTTGAGATCTATGCCTCGACTTCAATAACGGAGTGGGTGAAGCCGGTACCTGCATCAGTGACATTGGTAAAGGCGATGGTGACTTCGGCATCTGTGTTGAAGAGACTAATGGAACTGGAGTTGAGAGATGCAGCACAGATCCAGGGAAACGCTGGAGAGGGTGCAACCTGCACCGGTGACCCCAACTAAACTTCTACTGGCGAATGAGTCTCCCTCCTTAGCGCCAGAGGAGGCCAGGATGCCTGTGCCATCGGCATAAAAGGTAGGAACTGCACCAGAGGACACATGATATAATGAAGTGAAATGAAAGTTGACACTTAATTGACAATTCGCTTCAATTTGAAAAATAATACCATCTCCAAAACAATGATGATTACATCAAAAACAATCCGTGAGCCTGTTCCTTATGCCAGCCCCAATGCATTTCGGGTTCGTGGAACCTTTCTTCAGAGGGACAGATTTGATTCAAACTAAGAAACAGTGATTGGCCACCTGCCGGAACACAAAGAGTAATACAAATTGTGAATTTCTGAGGAAAAATAAAAAATTGCAATGACTATGCAAAGTTACAATTGAAAATTAAAGATTACCATTGCAGGTTTCTATCTGTACCAAGCAAGACCAGGGTGCCGTCACCAAGCCCGAAAAGCGGGGTGCAAAAGTGACCAACGTATTGTAAAAAACATGTGAATGTGAATGTAATATCATGAACCAACGCTTTTGCCAACAAACAGCTAACCCGATACCTTGAAGAAAACAGAATCCTGGACCCTTCCCAGTCAGGGTTCCGCAGCAACCACAGCACTGAGACTGCCCTCATCGCCGCCACCGACATCGGGACCCTGCTGGACAACGGTGAGACCGCAGCACTCATCCTCCTAGACCTCACTGCCGCCTTTGACATGGTCTGCCACCGCACACTACGTGCACGCCTCCATGCCGCAGGGATACGAGACAAGGCTCTGGAATGGACCTCCTCCTTCCTCTCGGGCAGAACCCAGAGCATCCGCCTCCCAACATTCCATTCCAAAGACTCCGAGATCATCTGCGGCGTACCCCAGGGATCCTCCCTCAGCCCGACACTGTTCAACATTTACATGGCCCCGCTCGCACACGTCGCCCGACAGCACAAACTCAACATAATCTCCTACGCCGACGACACTCAGCTGATCCTCTCCCTCACCAAGGACCCCATTACCGCCAAAGTCCACCTCCACGAAGGAATGAAGGTCGTCGCCGACTTGATGAAGACCAGCCATCTGAAGCTGTACTTGGACAAGACGGAGGTCCTCATCTTCGGCTCCAACCCTTCAGCCTGGGACGACTCCTGGTGGCCGACGGCACTGGGGGCAGCTCCAACACCCACTCACCATGCACACAACCTGGGAATCATCCTCGACTCAACGCTCTCAATGACCAAGCAAGTCAACGCCGTCTCCTCCTCCTGTTTCAACACCCTCCGCATGCTCCGCAAGATCTACAGATGGATCCCGACAGATACAAGAAAGACAGTAACCCAGGCCCTCGTCAGCAGCAGACTCAACTACGGAAATGCCCTCTACGCGTGAGCCCCGACCAAGCTCATCAAACAACTACAACGCATCCAAAACGCCTCGGCACAACTGATTCTCGACGTACCACGCCACGGCCCCATCACCCCCCACCTGAGAAACCTGCACTGGCTCCCTGTCAACAAGAGGATATACTTCAAGCTCCTCACCCATGCACACAAGGCACTCTACAAGACTTGCCCAGCCTACCTCAACAGACGGCTCTCCTACATCCCCAACCACCAGCTACGCTCTGCCGACCTCTCACTCGCCACCGTCCCGTTTTCAGTTGTGTTTCACCAGTGTAAACTAATCCGTGCATTTTTTTTTAAACATGCCCCCCCAAAACCCCATCGCCCCTTTTTTTAAATAAAATTTCGCCAAAGCAATGTTTTGCGGAAAGGTAATATGCAAATGTGGGCCACTTTTTTTTGTGTGCCCGGACGATTTTTAATCCCAATCCAACCCTGGGACTCGTGGGAGTGCTGAAGATACATCGTATCATCTCAGGTTCGGCTTCCTGGGCTCAGCACCCTGTAAATCCCAGGCCTCCGACAAATATGGATGTTCCATCTAATAATTATGGCTGAATTGCACAGTACAAAACAGGAGAATCTGGGATTAATCCCGGCTTCCCTGCTAGATCAAATTGTGTGGTCATATGCAAAGAAGGAGACCGCTGTTGGCAATTGGGCTTGCTGCTTCTTGTCACGTGTGTGCTTGTGGTAGCGGCGGTTGAGCCACTGAAAGTTCAAGGTCCACAGGAGGAGGCAATGTGGCCTAGGGACTGCAGTTGCTGACCATGAGACACAGGGAAGCAGGTTGAATCCCTGGGCTCAGCAGCCCCCTATGAATCCGAGCAAATCTGGATGTGACTGGGAAAACAAAGGGCTATATGTAGGTGGGCAAATACCGGTTGGTAACACCGAAAAAGGCCACTTTTCGGCGTTACCGACCGGTATTTAGCCATGTGAGATGTACGTAATACCGAATTGAATCGATAATAACGAATCGGTAAAAAATTACCGATTCCTTATTTACCGAAACAAAGAATACCAATTCGGAAATAACGAATCGGAATAATCCCTAAAAAAGCGATGTAGCAAACCTCGTTAATACCGAATATGCCCAGATTCGGTAATAACGATTCGGTATTTACCACTTTTCAGGAGCATGTGGTAATCAGGTGCAGTGCATAAAAACAGGCCCAAAATGCATCTGTGTGAACACAATGGCGGGCCTCTACCTCACAGCAAGGCGGCTACGCTTGAGAGCAGCAGGAGTGAGGATCTGGAGACGGGAAGAGCAGGTGTACAGATTGCGCATCACATTGTTCCAATTGACAGAAGCAGAAATCCATGAAAGATACAGACTGCACCCTGATACCATCCTGGACCTAATACGGGACCTAAAACCCTATCTGGAGCATCAGACACCAAGGGCCCACGCTGTCCCCACCCATGTCCAGGTACTCTGCTGCCTGCACCTCCTTGCATCAGGAAGTTTCCAGGGTGTGATAGCTGCAGTGGGTGGAGTGTCACAGAGCTGTCTATCCCGTTTCTTCAACACCTTCCTAGATGCCATGATGGACAGAATGGAACATTACATTTCCTTCCCCAGTACACAGGCGGAGCTGCAGAGGACCAAGCTGGAGTTTTACCAAATTGCACACTTCCCACACGTCATCGGCTGCATCGATGGGACCCATATACCCATCTGCCCACCTGCAGCAAGTGAATACATATACAGGAACCGCAAATCCACCCACTCCATCAATGTACAGGTGACATGTAATGCCAAGTACATAATTACTGACATCGTGGCCAAATTCCCCCGGGAGTAGCCACGACGCGTACATCTTCCGGAACAGTGGCATCCATACAAGTCTGCTTGCAGGTGAATTTGGAGACGGATACATACTAGGTAAGTAAATGTGACACACCCTGATGTACACCCTGGCTAAAGCGCATATGCCCTCCGGCCTTATCTACTCACACCATATCTCAACCCAGCAACCCCAGGGAGAGGAGATACAATGTGGCACATAGGAGCACACGCAACGTGGTGGAGCGCACACTTGTATTGCTCAAAAGCAGATTCCGTTGCCTCCACAAAACTGGAGGTGCACGTCTGTACAGCCCCATCAAATGTTGCAAGATAATTGCTACATGTGCAATGCTACACAATCTGGCCACCAAAAAAGGAACAGCAGTGGAACTGACTGACTCAGAGGACGAGGACGAGGACAACCTTCAGCCAGATCCCTGCGCAGCAGGTGTTGCTATTGAACATGATGGGAGACAGAGATGGGCAGAGATTACGGCAAACTATTTCTGAGTGAGTAACGACACAGAGCCAGTTACAGTTACATGTTAAGGTGTTTATTAGGCACACCCCCAGTAATGTGAGCAATGTCCAATTGGACATGGGTTACATCACCCATCTCATGCATGGTAACAGCCATAGGTCCTTACTTCCTGCGGCCACGCGCTGCCCGTGACCGTTCCCTATCAACACTGTCCGGTGTGTTGGACTGTTCCTGTGAAGGCACGTTACATTCACTACGCCTTCTGCACTCGGTGGGTGAGGGCGTGATGCTACCACGGCTGGTGGCCTCCTCACTGTCCCCCCCCTTCCATAGTGGCCGCCTCAGCATTCTGCATTTGCTCTAGCACTGAGGTCATGGACACCATCCCCCTGGCCACATCCCTGCTGCAATGTGCCATCTCCTCCTGCATGGCGATGGACCTGCGACACATCAGTGATGTTGCAGTGGCCAGCCGGTTCACCGACTTGGTATAGGCCTGGAGCCTCTGTCTCTCCCTGCGCCTGGCTAGACGGTCCTGCTCAAGCTGGCTGCAGAGGTTGTCCACCGAAGTAGCTACTCTCTCCATTCCTGCACACAAGTTCTCCCCCATAGCACTGATGCCCTTCCCCATCCTGTGCATATGCTTGTTTATGTGTGCCACCTCCCTGTGCATTGACTTCATCTCTCTCCATTGCAGGCGCTGGACCTTCAGCATGTTGCCTTCCAGTCCAGCAAACACACTGTCACCCTGCTCGGCTGCTTCTGGACTGTCCGGCCTTGCCCTGCGGCGTCTGGATGAGATGTGGGCACCCTTGGATGCAGAACCAGACCTCTCCCTGTTGGATCTATCTCTTCTGGGACTTTGTTCGCCCCCTCTGCCCTCCTCCTCTGACTCCTCCATCTGCTGGAGGGTGGCCACGGCTGGCCTCCTGCCTGACTGTGGTGGTGGGGGGGTTGGTGATCTTCGCAGTGGGGACTGTGTGAGAGGGGATTGCGGACTTCCCTGGCGCTGTGGTGATGGCTGTGGTGGAGGAATAGATGGCTGTGATGACGCAGAGCTTGTGGTCCCTGCAGGCATGCTGACGTCTTCATTTTGCCTCCACTCTGACCTGGCTGACTTAGCTCGGCTGCTCTCTGCTGCACTGCGAGATGACTCGCCTGTAATGACACAAATGTAGATATACTCACTGCTCTGTCTGCTATGGAATTACATTAAACAACATGCCTACAGAGCACAGTGGTTGTCCTGACGTAGCCAATTACTTTACCATGCTATTGTGTTTGCTAGCCTGACTGTCCTATTCATGAGTTCCCTCTGACTACATCGCCCATAATGCATTGCAGGTAACCAGTAAGACACGGGGTGGAGTGGGAGCACCTTTGCCACTATGGGGATTGGGGTTGGGGAGGGGGTAGCACAGCATGCTGTGCATGCTTCTTACCTTGTTTTCTAGCTGCTCTGGCGGAGCTGTCTGCGTCTCCCACGCCACTCACACTCTCCGGCTGGATGGTGGACTCCACCATCAGTTCTAGTGGTGTTGGTGCTGGGGCTCGATTTTTCCCTCCACCAGTTTTGCCAGCCTGCCTCTGTCTCTCTGCCATTCTCAGTTTTGCTGTCTTCCTGAGGTCGTACCACCTCTTCCTGATGTCCTCTATGGTGCGCTGGGTCACACCTATGGCATTGATTTTGTCCCGGATGCCACTCCAGATTTGCCTCTTCTGTGACTCTGGCACTTGGTGGGACTGGGCTCCAAATAGCTTGTGGTGCTCTTGGCTGACATCCTGGATCAGGACCTCCAGCTCCTTGTCACTGAACTTGAGTTTTCTCTTTCTGTCGCCTCCCTCCTTCTCCCTGTCCTGGCTTGCCATTTCAATGCTTGTTGTAGTATTGCAGTCCTGCTTGTGGCTGTGTGGCTGTGTTGCTGCTGGCTCCTCAGCTCACCTGCCTGCCTGCCTGCCTCACTGTGAGCTCCAGGTCCTGTGCACCTGGCTGGGTGTGGCCACTTCCTGTTTGGGAGGTAATTGGGTGATTCAGGATTGGCTGATTCAACAAATTACGATTTTTTGAATTACCGATTCGGTGTTTCCGAATCGGTAATGGATTCTGTAACACCGATTCGGTATTTGCCTTTCTTTAGATTATATTTTTTACCGATTCGTTCTGAGTCGGTATTTTATACCGAATTTTAACGAATCGGTAAACTTTAACGAAATTTTATGTACATCGCGTTTACCGATTCCTTAATACCGATTCGGTAAAATTCGGTATTAAGGATTCGGTATTCTCCATTTACCTACATGTGGCCTAAAGTTTGATGAAGTCTGTATTTTGTGAAATTCTTGTATGTCTGTCCTCCGTCACGGTTCGCACCATGTAAAATTGCAAAAAATAAAATGTGGATTCTGCCTCGCAGCCCTTGACTAATCCCCTTTCTCCATAAATTAAGGACGAGTTTAACCTTTGATGTCATTATGGGTGAATTGCCCAGTGTGAAAGTGTACAATCCGGAGTTAATCCTGGCTTCCATGCTGGTCCAAATTGTGTGATCCTGAGCAAATACGTTATGTCACCGACCACAATCAAACACGTAAATTCACGATAAGCACTTCACAAAAACCTCTCTTGTCATTGATTTATTGTCCCTTAATGTTGCTCCATCAATAACAATTATGTAGACCACATTCTCAGGTACACAACACTGGAGCCAATAGTGGAAGTAGGTGGAGCTAATGGAACATGTGGGTGAATCTGCCGAAGGAAGTAGATGGTGACCTCCTGAGAAACAGTTTGGCCTCCTGCAGTTATTATTGTATAGTTTACGCGCTGTTCTGGATCCTCCTCCTTAGTGAATCATGTCAGCGGCCTAGTGATCTACTGCCTATCTTCCCAGATGGGAAATATTGTTTTTAAATGCAGCAGCTGTGTATTTAATGGACACAAGCTGGTTTCTGTTAATGTTTCGAAAAGCAAATTAAGGAACAGAAGCCTGCTGTCTCTTACAGGCCACCATCCCTGCATTGGCAGCCGTTCCCAAGAGGTCACAAATTGTGACCTGCTCAATAAATATTCATCAGGCAACCACCTGCGTATTAGTACATAGGGGGCACCAGAAGCCGCATTTGCAAATGGGTATGCTATACTGGACATTTAATTTCTAAAGCGAAGCCTGTAACTATATATGGCTATGCACGTGTTAAAATCTGTCTTAACGTCTAATATTCTTCAGTTATTCAAATACACAATAAAAACACATTTACTTTTGGTTATATTGCAAATAAATAGTTTACAACCCAACATAGCCCTGCATTTAATTACGTTGTGCCTTATAAGTACACATTTAAGTCACCAGCAGCCCCACTACAACACCTGCTTCATCCACTAACCTTCCCTCCAAGACTAATCCCATCACTTGTGAAATTTTTCTTTTTAATTGGTTACACCACCCCCAATATGTTTGGCTAAGATATCCCCCTGATTCGTTAACATATGAAAAAACAACTAGTATTTATTTATGAACTGACACCAGGGGCCACATTACACAATAAGCAAATTTTCATTGTGTACACTGGGTGCACCTTTAAAAAGGTTCGCCCGGCGTAAATAATGAAGACGTGCCCTATAACGATGAATGCGCTGCCCCAGGGCAGGTGCGAACTCTCTCTGTCCCAGGGCAGCGCTTCCAGGTGAAAAAACAGAACTGCTGCTTTACAGTCGCTCCTTGTTTTCACAGTGCAGGCGAGTGAAGTCAGTGACTGCACCTGCCTGCAAAGGGATGTCTGGGGGGGGGGGGGGGTCCATGGAATCCCCTTTGTTCCCTACAGAGGGCTGCCATCAGGGGACGCACTGACAGTGTGCAACATTTTAGGTAGCGCACTGTCATTGCGCCTCCTGAGGGCTTCTTTGCCTCTGCAGATAGTGCCGGCACTTTATGTGCGTCAGCACTATCGGTATTACAGAAGGGGCCGCACAAGCGTCTGCGGCCACTTCTGTAATACCAAAGTGCCCCGGGGGTGTGCAACGCGGGAGCAAATGCCCATTGCGCCATCAGGGCACTTTCTTTAATACAGCTCCAGGTTGCCGACCCCTTGTTCTTGCATCATGTTACCTAGGTGCTCTCTGACTGATGGGACTCTCCAGGAGGTCCAGAATGACTAGTAAGCTATCTCAGAGGATGAGCTGTAGCATTTGCATGTGCAACCTGAGGTTCTTAAGTCCAAATTTCAGCCTTCAACATTTGTAAATTTGACCAAAAGGTATTCAGTTGAATAAATGTCACACTATTCACTTATAATGCTATGAAAAATTAAAAACCTGGGCAGGAACTTCAGCTGTACGTTGAAGGAGGAATGAGCCTGGATGTATCCGGTCCGGGGGAGCAGCTCCATGTGGTGTTTGAGCTCTTTGCAGACATCAAACGTCAGGCGCAGTGCGGTACTAGCCCTGCAGACAAACCGTAGAAAATAACTTTACTTACATATAATTAGCCTATCCGGTTTTAGGTTTAAGCCTATAATGACTGATAAAACCCAACCCAAAGGGAAATAGCCCTCACTGGTGTAAACATATAAACACTTAAAAAACACCTGCAGAACCACAAAGTAAAGGCCATTCGAAGAAAATAAAAGGAGAATAAAAGAGTCATTTTAATTTCTTCCTGAAGGGGCCAACACAATGTAACTTTGTTATACAAGGTAGCAGCAAGAAAGACTGGGCTAACATTCTGCTTGAGTTTTGCTTTTTAGAGAGGTCACATTTGCATTTGTCAGTTTTGTGGTCTTTGGTCTAAAGCTGCAGGGTTTCGATGCATGTTTAGGTAACATTTGATTATTTTATAAACTGTAGAGAATCTGGAAATATCTAAATCATATTTAATATTTTGGCTACGTTTGATTCTGTCACTGATAGGTAAAATGGCTGGTTTCTTGAGAATATTCCCAATATATACTATTGCATGTACCCTCAGGCAGATAATGGTTGCAACCCTTTGATACATCAGCCCCCTTTTCTAGAGTCAGTATTGATTGTAGGTGAATTGCCAAACACCTCAGGCTTTAAACATTCAATGCAAAGTGAAGTGACAGGTATATGTGAAAAGAGGGCTGTCATCAAGCATCTTGGGTAGTGTTGAAAACATGGCACGAGACGCTTAGAAAACATGAACATAGTGTCCCTTGGAATGCTGCTGCAAAAAGGTCTTACCAAATTCAACAAAGATTGGAGTGATATTGTTTGTATTTGGAGTGATTCAGCTATGTATATGAAAAAGTTGTGTGATGACCTGTTAAAATCTATACCTGAGCGGAAGTGCTTCCCTGTAAGAGATCCTTGCCACTTCCTATATTGTATGCTGAAAGCATAGTTACAATCTTCGGAGTTAATGAAGAATGCTATCAACTTTGTAGTTAATTCTGTTGCACTGTTTTGTTGTGCACGGGAACAAAAAAACCAGTATTTCTCATTTTTTGCTTTGTGTGGCATCAAAGAAAGATGAATCCCAACTGTGTCATTTAGCCAGTGCTTCTCATTCCTAGAGGCCGTGAATGCTATTTTATCCATATGGCGACCGTTTACAGAATTTTTGCTTAGTGATGATGCCAAAGGCAAGAAATGTGAGGATCGTCAGTCGCATATTGATAGTGATGTGAAAAAAAAGTACACAGCATTCTTAAATTTGTACAGGAAAACATGACTGCTGTAGTGAACATAATCAAACAAGCATTTGCAATGCAATAGGTCTCGCATTAGGAAAGTTTGAGGTATTGGTATTGTAAATGACAATTTTTTTATTTATGTGTTGGTTTTGAAAATAGCGAAATTAATAGCTTTGTCATTTACAATGCCAATAGTTTTGACTTTCGCAAATGTGACAGCTATAGCATTTATAATGCAATATGTGTTGTATTTACATGACTTAGATGTATTAATATTACAATTAACAATGGCTTTTATTTTTTTAATAATTAATACTTAAATAAAAGTTATTGTAATTTATAATGACAATAGCTTAAACTTTTGTAAATAACTTTTGGGAAGATTATATTCAGTGTATTTTATTGTGATGAAAATCCAAGAACAGAAGTGAAATATTAACATCTTTTTGTGACATTTGTAATAAAGCTTGACACTTGAGACAACATATTAGAACCAGTTGTTGTTGAATGGTTGCACAGAGTGATGCTGTGGCCTTCGGTGGTGCTGAGTGATGCTGTGGCCTTCAGTAGTGCTGAGTGATGCTATGGCCTTCAGTGGTGCTGAGTGATGCTGTGGCCTTCAGTGGTGCTGAGTGATGCTATGGCATTCAGTGGTGCTGAGTGATGCTGTGGCATTCAGTGGTGCTGTGGCGTTGAGTGGTGCTGAGTGATGCTGTGGCATTGAGGAATGCTGTGGCGTTGAGGGATGCTGTGGCGTTGAGGGATGCTGTGGCGTTGAGGGGTGCTGTGGCGTTGAGGGATGCTGTGGCGTTGAGGGATGCTGTGGCATTGAGGGATGCTGTGGCGTTGAGTGATACTGTGGCGTTGAGTGATACTGTGGCGTTGAGGGATGCTCTGGCGTTGAGGGATGCTGTGGCGTTGAGGGATGCTGTGGCGTTGAGGGATGCTGTGGCGTTGAGGGATGCTGTGGCATTGAGGGATGCTGTTGCGTTGAGTTGTTCTGTGGCGTTGAGGGATGCTGTGGCGTTGAGTGGTGCTGTGGCATTGAGGGGTGATGTGGCATTGAGGGGTGATGTGGCGTTGAGGGGTGCTGTGGCGTTGAGGGATGCTGTGGCGTTGAGGGATGCTGTGGCGTTGAGGGATGCTGTGGCGTTGAGTTGTTCTGTGGCGTTGAGGGATGCCGTGGCGTTGAGGGATGCCGTGGCGTTGAGGGATGCCGTGGCGTTGAGGGATGCCGTGGCGTTGAGGGATGCCGTGGGGTTGAGGGATGCCGTGGGGTTGAGGGATGCCGTGGCGTTGAGGGATGCCGTGGCGTTGAGGGATGCCGTGGCGTTGAGGGATGCCGTGGCGTTGAGGGATGCTGTGGCGTTGAGGGATGCTGTTGCGTTGAGTTGTTCTGTGGCGTTGAGGGATGCTGTGGTGTTGAGGGATGCTGTGGCGTTGAGGGATGCTGTGGCGTTGAGTGATGCTGTGGCGTTGAGTGATGCTGTGGCGTTGAGGGATGCTGTGGCGTTGAGGGATGCTGTGGCGTTGAGGGATGCTGTGGCGTTGAGGGATGCTGTGGCGTTGAGGGATGCTGTGGCGTTGAGGGATGCTGTGGCGTTGAGGGATGCTGTGGCGTTGAGGGATGCTGTGGCATTGAGGGATGCTGTGGCGTTGAGTGGTGCTGTGGCGTCGAGTTGTGCTGTCGCGTTGAGTGGTGCTGTCGCGTTGAGTGGTGCTGTGGCGTTGAGGGGTGCTGTGGCGTTGAGGGGTGCTGTGGCGTTGAGGGGTGCTGTGGCGTTGAGGGATGCTGTGGCGTTGAGGGATGCTGTGGCATTGAGGGATGCTGTGGCGTTGAGTGATACTGTGGCGTTGAGTGATACTGTGGCGTTGAGGGATGCTGTGGCGTTGAGGGATGCTGTGGCGTTGAGGGATGCTGTGGCGTTGAGGGATGCTGTGGCATTGAGGGATGCTGTTGCGTTGAGTTGTTCTGTGGCGTTGAGGGATGCTGTGGCGTTGAGTGGTGCTGTGGCATTGAGGGGTGATGTGGCATTGAGGGGTGATGTGGCGTTGAGGGGTGCTGTGGCGTTGAGGGATGCTGTGGCGTTGAGGGATGCTGTTGCGTTGAGGGATGCCGTGGCGTTGAGGGATGCCGTGGCGCTGAGGGATGCCGTGGCGCTGAGGGATGCCGTGGCGCTGAGGGATGCCGTGGCGCTGAGGGATGCTGTGGCGTTGAGGGATGCTGTGACGTTGAGTGGTGCTGTTACGTTGAGTTGTTCTCTGGCGTTGAGGGATGCTGTGGTGTTTGAGGGATGCTGTGGTGTTTGAGGGATGCTGTGGCGAGAGGGATGCTGTGGCATTGAGGGATGCTGTGGCGTTGAGGGATGCTGTGGCGTTGAGTGATGCTGTGGCGTTGAGTGATGCTGTGGCGTTGAGTGATGCTGTGGCGTTGAGTGATGCTGTGGCGTTGAGGGATGCTGTGGCGTTGAGGGATGCTGTGGCGTTGAGGAATGCCGTGGCGTTGAGGGATGCCATGGCGTTGAGGGATGCCGTGGCGTTGAGGGATGCCGTAGCGTTGAGTGATGCCATGGGGTTGAGTGATGCCGTGGGGTTGAGGGATGCCGTGGCATTGAGGGATGCCGTGGCGTTGAGGGGTGCTGTTGCGTTGAGTTGTTCTGTGGCATTGAGGGATGCTGTGGCGTTGAGGGATGCCGTGGCGTTGAGGGGTGCTGTGGCATTGAGTGGTGCTGTGGCATTGAGTGGTGCTGTGGCGTTGAGGGATGCTGTGGCGTTGAGGGATGCTGTGGCGTTGAGGGATGCTGTGGCATTGAGGGATGCTGTGGCGTTGAGGGGTGCTGTTGCGTTGAGTTATTCTGTGGCGTTGAGGGATGCTGTGGCATTGAGTGGTGCTGTGGCATTGAGTGGTGCTGTGGCATTGAGTGGTGCTGTGGCATTGAGTGGTGCTGTGGCGTTGAGGGATGCTGTGTCGTTGAGGGATGCTGTGTCGTTGAGGGATGCTGTGTCGTTGAGGGATGCTGTGTCGTTGAGGGATGCTGTGTCGTTGAGGGATGCTGTGTCGTTGAGGGATGCTGTGGCGTTGAGGGATGCAGTGGCGTTGAGGGATGCCGTGGCGTTGAGGGATGCCATGGCGTTGAGTGATGCCGTGGGGTTGAGTGATGCCGTGGGGTTGAGTGATGCCGTGGGGTTGAGTGATGCCGTGGGGTTGAGTGATGCCGTGGGGTTGAGTGATGCCGTGGGGTTGAGTGATGCCGTGGCGTTGAGTGATGCCATGCCGTTGAGGGATGCCGTGGCATTGAGGGATGCCGTGACGTTGAGGGATGCCGTTGCGTTGAGTTGTTCTGTGGCGTTGAGGGATGCTGTGGTGTTTGAGGGATGCTGTGGCGTTGAGGGATGCTGTGGCGTTGAGGGATGCTGTGGCGTTGAGGGATGCTGTGGCGTTTGAGGGGATGCTGTTGCGTTTGAGGGGATGCTGTGGCATTTGAGGGGATGCTGTGGCGTTGAGGGATGCTGTGGCATTGAGGGATGCTGTGGCGTTGAGGGATGCTGTGGCGTTGAGGGATGCTGTGGCGTTGAGGGATGCTGTGGCGTTGAGGGTTGCTGTGGCGTTGAGGGATGCTGTGGCACCATCAAAGGGCTGTTAAAATCGAATGCGAAGTATACTCTTATTTGTGAATTTTAAACGCTCTGGCATTGTCAATAAAGCATTCTCAAATTGAATTGCATGAGAGAAAAAAATGGAAAGCGAGCGACAGAAATCATAGCCAAGAGGAAAGAGTCCCTGTCTAATCTGTAGTAGATTCTGCTCTCTTGCATAAAAGCGTAGGATGTCTTAGGCCAGAGCCGTGGATTTTGAAACTGAGCAGCACCCTGTGGTTCTGGGAAAATCACTTCATTTTTAAAACGTGTCTAAAAAACAAACACAAAGAAGACCGAAAGAAACCGGGGGAAATTACACAAAGGGAAGGGGAAGGAAAGAGAGACGAGGGAAAGATAACGAGACAGAGAATGAAAGATGAGATGAAAGAAAAAAGAAAGGTGTTGAAGGGCGTAGCGACTAGCGAGGGAGAGAAAACATAGAAGGTGAGAAGAAAATGAGAGACGAGAAAAGGAGGATAGAAAGAAAGAAAACAGCAGCATTCTTATTAACAAGACTGAGACACAGCGGAAGATTAATGAGAGAGAGGGTTTTGAAGAGGGACAGAGAGCGAGAAAGGGCGACTGAGAGAAAAATCAGAGGTAAATTAAGCGCACTCGATTAAGAAGCAGCAGGCCAAGGGAAGAAACATCATGAAAACAAAAGGCACCGAAGCCCACAGTCTGGCTGTCCCGCCATCTAATGCCGAATCACTGCTATCAGCTGAAGAAGGGCAGGGGAGACACAGATCAGCTACCACGCACCAGGAACTATGAAATACAGAGCATTGATCAGAATACACCAACAAAAACTCATAAGCCAAAAACAACATACTAACGACATTAGTCCCACCTTTCAAATGGTGTAACATTTATTTTCTCAACATTGTATCGTGTAAAATGAAATACCTTCGACCTGAAAGCACAATACCCTGCATGAAGGCCAATGTTCAAAGTATACTTCGAGGCACTGAAAAGCATCCCCGCAGTCAGGAGCGGATCCTGTGCCAGAGACACCTAGAAGGAGCATGGCAGCATCGGACCTCAATGTATGTGGCAATATACATCTGCAAGCCCGAACCGCAGAGATCTTCTTGCTCAGACTGCCCAGCGACGGGGAAGCTCTGTTTTCTGGAAATACCGGAATGAGATACTCTGACGGGCACTGAGAGTTGACGACACCCATAGCTTCCACAGTTGTGTAACCAGTTATCTATTCAAGGAAACTATGGAGAGTTTCAAAGCTTTACATCGCGGAATAAAAGGGAGAAGTTAGTAAACAGAGTCCCTAGGAATGGACTATGATGGCAAGTAATCCAGCCTGGCGGTATCTTGCAGGACTGTCTGCAACAGACTCGTGTTCGCATTTACATTTCTCTTCTGCAGAGACATCTTGCAGTCGAGGCGAGAGTCTGGTAACCGCAATCTGCTGTGAGCGAAGGTCTCCAGCACAGCTCTAACCTGGATAAAACATCTTGTGATCCGTGTGGAAGCGACAGGAATTTCCTGAAGCAAGGTCGAACAGGAGAGTAGGTTATGACGGAATCTACTGGAAGCACAAATGGGCAGAGGAACAAGAGCTACACGAGTACGAGATAGTGCCGAAAATCAAAAGAGGTACCAGATTACTGCAAAATAAAACAATCCCGCCGCGGCCGCACCGGAAGTCAGGCAAGGTCGCCTTGTGACGGGGGCGTGGCCGCGGTCGGACCGGAAGAGGAGGCGTAAATCCGTCTTGCGGCCCGGGGCTCCTGTGAGCGGTGGAGAGCCCCGGGGCCGCCAGCAGGAGGTTGCGGAAGTGTTGCGGGGCTCCCTTGACCAAGTGGGAGCCCCGGGAAAGGAGCGTGCTGCGAGTGGAGTCCCCCGAGATTGGCCCGGTAAGTTCCAAAGGGCTGGGGGGGCCTCAGTGCTCTCGTGTGTGTATGTGTGCGGGGGGGTGTCTCTGCATGTATGTATGTGCATGCGTGCATGGGCGCTCGTGCGTGTGTGTATGCATTGTGCCTGCGTGGGTGTATGTGTGTGTGCGCGCATGCGTGTGTATGGCTGTGTGTGATTGAGAGTGAATGGCAGGCAGGGGATGTGCACGGCGACGTGCGCGCCCTCGAGAAGGAATCTGAGACAGCGAGGCGCGTGGCCGATCGCTGTCTCACATTCCCCCAGACACGCCAGCAAAAGTTGTCTTCGCAGACAAAGCATGCTTCGCATGCTTTTTAGGTCTGCTCGACCTAAAAACTAGAGTCTGAAAACACCCTTGTCTACCAAGTGTTCAGCTTAATAGGTGTAGATGTGAAACATCTACTTGACAGTAGGCTGGGTGACAATTTTTGTGACTTTGGCACTGCAACATGTTCCATGTTAGAATGCTTGCCACTTGGTAGGCAAAGAAAAGTTGAGGAGCAATTCAGGAAATGTATATTTACAATGCATGAGAAATGGCATGCAATGATGCGTAGAAATGTCCCTTCACCAACCATGGCATTTGAAGTCATTGAAGCCTCACTGTGGTACTCTACACAAGTACTAGATCTATTCTGCGAAGTAGAATTTTCTCCAGATTTTGAAAAGTACTGCTTCATTTTTTTACCTCTTCAATAACTCCGAGTGCATATGCGCCCAGTTCAATGCATTTGTTACAGATTCAGTTCCAGAGAATCACAATCTTCAGGTTTACCAGTATTGGCATGGAAAGCTATGAAGGTGGCCAGAGTTAAGAAATTGTGTACTGGCTGTTTTGGCATTGCCTGCCTCAAGTAACAATGTCCTGGGAAGGAAACAGTGATCGTGCATGACCAAAGACTCACTGAAGAAGTTTTGTATGGTGCAGTACAGTAAGTTTGATTTGCAAAACTGTATTTGGACCTCATATACACTGTAAGTACACAGTCTATATGCCATGCACTATCAGTGCAGAAAGCAAGCAATAATAAAAGCAAAACATTCCATTAACACTGAAAAGAAACTCTCTCTGTTGTTTTTAATGACGAGGAAATGTGTAATCACTGATAAACACAGTTGTTTTAAGGTATTGAAATCACTGAAAAAACCCCACCAGAATTTACCAAAAATAGAATCTGAAAACAGGAATGCCTACATATAATACTATATCTCGAGTATTGGATTTCCTGCATATACACAACCCATAAGACCTCTTCTCATTGTCAGAAGGATACATTCTGAATTTGGAAAACCAATGTTACAGAGCCCTCAACGAGAGCAGGAGAGACATTGTAAAGGTCATGAACATCAGTAAGATTCCATGATGGAGAAGTAAAGATTAGTGCTGCTGTGTTGTGTCTCTGCTATTTGTCAGCCATTGTAGGGCCTTCTGCAGCCCGGGAGTTACTTTACAAGTGGTTCCAGAAGTTTCCATTCCAGCCAGCAGTTTGATTAGGCTTGTGAAGATGCACAATCATCAGAGTGTATGAGTAGATTACTCTGGTAGTGGAATGCGTCATCTCTGAAGGGTGAGTGAGTGGTCTTAGTGTTTGGATGGCATTTCTTATGCCCTCTCCAGGGAAGTAGGCATGTGTGTGGCTTAGCAGAGAGGGGGCAGTGTGTGTATCTTTCTCTGTCTGTATTCATAGCCTTAACATGTTTTGTTGTAGGATGCTGAATAGTGTGTCCTTCTGAAGAGGCTGGTCTGAGCACAGTTCCACCCAAGTATATGGCATATCTGGGCTGTTTGTAACAAAAACTGTCAATTATGAGATCTTTTCTTTTTAATAATATTCAAAATAATTTCTCCTTCATAGCTCCTCCGAGCTTGGCTCGAGGCAGATGTCCATTTGTGGGCTGCCCAGGGTCCTCTAGGGGCAAAGCTTTTCTGTGGTCTCTGCCTCCCTTTCCTCAAGAACACTTTCATATTATTCTTCAAGCACACTGGGTGCAGCAGAGGTGGAGCTAGACGGTGCCACAGGGCATCTGCCCTTAGATTATGGGGTACTTAAAAAGCAAAAAGCTTGCAGCGTTAGACAGACCCTGGGGACACCCAGAAATGCTGGCTTCTTGCAACCGTTAGAAGCCCTTGTCTAACACAGGAGGAAGCAAATTTATAATACATTTCGAAGCTCCCAGGTGCCACTCATTCACCAGGATGAGAGAAAGAGAGATGAGAGAGGAACAGAGAAGTTTAAAACAGGTGGAGCAGAAAGAGAAACAGAGATTCTGGACAGAGTTAAAGAAAGAAATGAGAGGGAGAAAGACCAGGAAAGAGAGAGAGCGAGAGAGAGAGAGAGAGAGACCCAGAGTGGGCAGAGTAATACTGAGGTAATGTGGGTTGGGTGGAGATGAGAAAATGAGCAAAAGAGAGAGATAGAGAGAGGGAGAGAGGGAAGTGAAGACCTGATCGGAGAGAGAGAGTGAAAGTGAATGAGTGAGAGACAGAATGAGAGACTAGGTGAGAGGAGATGAGTGAAAGTGAATAAAAGTAAGAGAGCGAGAGAGGGTAAGTGAGTAAGAGTGATTGTTAGTGCGAGTGAGTGAAAGAGGGAGGAAGAGTGAATGGAAGTAAGGGAGAAAGGCTAAGTAGTAGAGGGAGATAATGAGAGTGTGTTAAAGTGACGGAGAGAGGGAGGGAGTGGTGGATTGAGACAGAATGAGTGTGAGTGAAAGTTAGTAAGTTAAAGTGAGGAAAAGGGTGAGAGGGGGTGAGAGACCAGTGTGTGGATGAACATGCGGCTAAGGGAGGAAGTAGGACAGGTTGAGTGAGTGAGTGTGTGTTCGACTGTCTGTCTATCTGTCTGTGTGTCTTTGTCTGTGAACAGAAGTCAATATATTGTAATGATAGTAGTAATACATCCTAGAAAACATTTGCTGGTTCAGTTCATAATTGGGCTGACCCACCCACTCAGCTCTGGCTCGGCCCGTGAGTTCTATGGCTTGCCCACAGTTACATGTGGTGATAC
Source organism: Lissotriton helveticus (assembly GCF_964261635.1). Taxonomy (NCBI): domain Eukaryota; kingdom Metazoa; phylum Chordata; class Amphibia; order Caudata; family Salamandridae; genus Lissotriton; species Lissotriton helveticus. Next base: position 341,273,422 of record NC_136065.1, read on the forward strand.
ACTATCCTCTTCACTATGGAGTTCATTCATTATATTGTGCCTGTGAGTGTAGCATTGCAGGTAGCAACGATATGCTTAGATTTACTAAACAGTTTTGTTCTCTTGGATATTAGCAAATGACTATTTCACATTTAGTGTTTTGAGAGATCGCTCTTCTAGACAGTATGAATTAGGGATGGAGGAAAGTGTTTTATGAAAAGCTCAAATAACCATTCGGAGGAAAGAAGAGTGGTGTCCAAAGGACTTTATTCTTACGAGATGTAGTGAATCATTCAGAAGAACCAAGGCCCGTAACCGGACAATCTGTCTGGTCAATGTTATTACAATGAGAAGGTCACGTTTCATCCATGATGCTTCATGTCAGAAGGTGAGCTGTATGCATTGGTTCGGAGAGCGTGTTCATTTAGAAAGGACTACTATGCACCTCTGGAGGTGGAGGCTTTATATTTTTTTTTTTTTTTACAGAGGGATCGGTTTTTTAAGATCTGTCTAAAGTATCCTTTATGACTCGAATGGTGAAAAAGAATACCAGGATGGAATTCCCTGGCAGCAAATGAACTTTCACAGTAGACTACAGTAAGGCAGACAGTACTGTGTAAACAAATATAAGGACAACCAGTATCTTGCACTCATATCTTGAGCTGCATGCTCTTTTTTCCCTCTTTTTTCCCTGAGCTTGAAGGAAAAAGAGGACCACGACGAAGAACATGTTGTCTCTGTCAGAATGTTTATATAGGTGGCCGGCAGATCAAAATTTCAGCACTGCAGATACTCGGTCTGGAAGGCTGTAATGGAGAATGCTATCCAATCTGCTGGTCAGGAGATGGGGTTTGTATGGCAATCTTTGGTATTGCCTCACTGACAAAAGAAGATAGAGTGGGAACCACAACTGGCAATGAAGGGCTGGAGTGGCTGGAATACTCTTTATACTGTATTTCTTGAGCTTCACAGTAACCTTTGGCAGAATGTTGGGGGGGGGGCACCGAGAGCTGAGATCCAGATGAATGGAAGGACATTCTCTGCATTCTGGGTGTTTTTCTTTTTGTTGCTTTGGCAATAAGGTCAATTTAAGGTGTGCACTACTGCTCCATGAATTCTGAGAGCGCTTTATCATGGATTAGCCATTTGTGATTCTTACATCTTCCTACTCAGTCAGTTTGGACATATCCTTTCTCATCTTTCGTACAAAGCAGATCCACTGCTGTGGCCTGGCAGTCCCAGGGTCAATTCTGGATGGTCTAAATCTCATTCCTTCATACCTATTGAGAAGGTATTGCTTTATTTGTTGTAACTGAGGCAAGAAAGGGCCTGTAAAGTAGACGGACCACCCTCAAAATCAGCAAGTTAATGTGATATGACTACTCTCCCGTGACAAAGTTCCTGGAATCTTTAAGTGAGGCCTGGGGAGGATCATTCCATCAAGAATGCCTATTTTATGACTGGGAAGGGACTGCTTATGGAACATTACTCCTTTGAGCAGCACATCTTTTCATTTCTCTCTGTAGAGATGTGTATCAGTTTCAACTTCTCTTCTGCGCCAGGGCATCATAGCTCTATAAGACATTATTGTAGAGATCTCCAATGAAGTGCTATGTAAATGCAGAAGGTCACTGCTACCAGAAGATAAGCATGGCTGTAGGTTGAGGATTGGCTAGGGGGGAAATACACTCTCATAGATAAAATATAGCCTCTCTCCCAAAAATAAACACTTGTGCATTCCTAGATTCAAAATGAGCTTACAAACACTGGATTTTATGCAGTCTGGGGGTGTTGAGTTGCTGCAGTTGAACCCCAAACACTGGAGGAGTTTTGCACTGGTGTATACCTCTAACAGAACCTTTTGATAAGTATGCCTTCAGAAGCCAATCAATCAAGTATGGAAGTACAAAGAATTCTAATTTGCCAAAGTGAGCCACTGTTGCACCAATGCATTTGAAGCCGACATGGAGAGCTGCCATCAGGCCGAATGGTAAGACATTCTATTGTAATGATGGTTGTTCCCGACAACTGACGGGGGCTTTCTGTGTTTCACTGAAACTGTGATGTCGAAATATGCATTTTGAAGGTCTAACATTCAGTCTTCTTAATGTAGATGCACAGAGATTTGAAGTCTGATGTTCTCTCTGTTCATCCATTTGTTTTTTTTGTTCTAGATCTAGGATGCGTTGGAATTCTTTTAGAAGTTTCTCTGTTTGAAAAAAAGTAGGCCCACATCTTTTTGTCCAATTGAAATCTATGGGCTATTTCTTCGATGCTTTTATTAAAGACTATATAAACACCTAAAGCATATGAACAGTCTAGTGCTTTTGAGCCTTGATATGTGCAATACTCCAACGCTGTTTTTGGTGAAGTTCTATTATGCTGGAAAGTTGCTCTGATACTCCGACTAACTGGGTGTTTAACGGTGGTGAGAGGAGGAGGAGCGGGGTTACTGTGCGTTGTTCAAACTGCACTTTTTCTGGATGCGAGTAAAAGGAGGTTTCAGGGTGCCATGGCATAATAGGTACCAGGTCTTCTGTGGATTTCCTACCAGTAGTTGGGTTAAACACACTCACTTAATGCAGAATACAAATGTAGCCAGCTAGCCAGTTTCAGCCTCAGTGGATCCAAATCAAAAATGGCAGGGCTTCACAGATACCGGCATGCCGGCCCTGTTCCTTTCCTGAGGCAGGTAGATGGTGGCTATTGTGTTTCGCCTCCCACTGCACAAATGGAGACTTTGGCAATGAGATTTGTCACTCATCAACTGAAAACAACTTGACTGAGTTGGCAAGAAAGGAGGCTGAACACCCGGGGGTTGTAAAGGAGAGGATGCAAAGGGCGAATAATTCACTGTAGACATATACCTGAACCTTTGCATGCTTGTTTCCAGCCAGAACTTCAACAGTAAAAAAAATAGAAACAGGTCACGATTTGGGTCTTGTCCACTGGCAGAGCAGTACAGTTTTATGTATTTAAAGGAGCTCACTAGTGAGTGAGGCTAAAGAAGCTCTCAAAGCCGATGCAGATCTCATCAAACAAAGGAATATTCTGGAATACGCCTATTGTGGGTGTTGTCAGAAATTGTTTAATTTCTCTATACAGGATGGCTTCTTTAAATACAATATGCTGCTGGACATGGTTGTTGTAAGTACGTTGTGAATAGCTAAAAACGTTTGCCATCATTATATCGGTAGGGTCTTAATTCTGAGTGGTAATGCTTGAGCCAGACTTACTAATTCCAGGGGACTGTGGGTTGTCACCCTATAGGCAAGTGCGGAATGAAGAATAATGTGGAATTCGGTTTTACGGCCCAATATCATCATGTTCGTTCCTGAAGTTTGGGCTGGTTTCCGGCCACATATCTGCATACCCCTATGTTTTTAGAAGCTGACACAATTCCTAAGGGAACAAGAGAGACACTTGAGTCAAACATCCTGGAATATTCTCCCAAATATCCACAATTCCCTGGGAAGCAGGAATAGCCCTCTTGCGGGTCATGTCCAACTGCACCACTGAAGGCCAACCTCTGCATAGGTTTCATATGAGTCTTTTGGACATTGATGGTAAAGCCCAAGTCATGGAGAAGTGTCACTGTGTGCCACAATCGTTCTTCACCAGCCAGTTGCTCAAGTATAAAAAGAAATGGACTGCTGACCACCTGCTGCCACAATGGACATAACTTTTGCAAAGACACAAGACACGGCTGTCACCTCGTAAGGCAAGACCACAAACTGGTAGCACTGGGATGCCACAGTTAACCTCAGGTAACATGTATTAGCAGGGGCACTAGGAAGACGAGAGTAGGTGTCCTGGAGGTTCACAGACATCAACCAATCCCCAGAGTTCAGGCCCCAAAACACATTACTTGTAGTGGTACATTCTGGCTGTCTAAATCCATCTCAGAATATTACAAATCTTTTGAACTTTCTTGTGAAGTGAACATTGTCTAAGACAACCTTTGACTGGGATGGACATACAACCCTTGGACAAAAGCATGAGAGAATAGAGGAAAATGCTTGGAAAGGCTACAAAACGAAAATGCTTCAGCATTAACAATTTAGAAAATCTTTATCACCAATCTGAGTACAGCCACCTCTCATTCTCATGCCTATCAGTCTTAATCTCTCTTATTGTAATTCTGTGTTTGGCTGATTTCTCTTTTTATAGATCACAACCTTTCCTCTTTAAAACCCTATCCGTGTAATCTAAGATTGCCTAATCTCCACCAGCCTATCTATCTCACCAATCAATCACTTGAAACCACCTACTCCTCACTAATGATCACACCTAAATTGTATTATTAGAATCCATCACAAAGAAACTGGAGTATATGCATGTTATTTTTTGTTGAGTGCACATGACAAAATACAATAATTACCAATAACCACTGGATTAACCACTAACCTTGGGTTCCGTAATAGAGTGCTACTTGCCGTACAGCGCTTTAGCGCCTGGTATGGGAAATAAGTGATATATAAATGTAATTACAATTTCCCACTTTCAAAGGCCAGCAAGGCTTGGCTCAGAGACAGCATTTGAATGGTGAATGAACAAGTTCAGTAGGCAGCGATCCAGGACACGTCTCAGAATGCTATGCTTCTTAGTGAACCTAGAAGTAAAAAGACTAATATCCTGTGTCATTTTCTTCCAGAAGCACTATTTCTATGGCCATTTGCTTTAGCAGGGCAAGGACCTCTGCCTCCAGAATCAAGGACTGAGCTGAAGAGCACAACCTGGTGAAAGAAGGATGGACCGGAGGAAAGGGACAGAAGGGGTATGCGGATCAACTGGCCGACTGCGCAGTCCAGCACGATCAACTCTCTCTTGGGAGAAAAGTGGTAATATAAGTGAGGGAGCCAGAGAGGTTTTGAGGCAGCAGATCTGGCAGAGGACAGTGAGGATTGGTGTTTACCTTTCTTTCTCTGACTGCAAATTGAGAGGATTGTGTAAAGCAAACTGTGGCAATCCTGCTAGTGTGAAAGGTAAGAGTGTAGGATATTGTTTCTAACACAGAACACATTTTGCATATCTATTTATAAACTGTATAAATATTTCAAAATAAATAAGCAGTTAGGAACACACAAATGAGGTGCTTTTTTGTAATTCTGAAATGTGATGGAAACGGGTTTTAATAGGATCAAAACAAATCAAGAAACTTTAGTTGGTGTCAAATGACAAATTTTCACTGCAGCCAAATTTCCACAGATTATTGTTTGTGTGCTTGATAGTTTTATCAGTAGAACTATATGTCTGTGCACATTTAGTGTTCCTTTCAATGGAAAATGTACTGTCTGTAAATGACAGTGAGCTACTACACCATGCTTTAAAATACATTTGTGACAGTGTGCTCCAAAATGCACCACTTGCTACATACCCCATCCTTACCACTCTCCTATCTCCCACTGGATAAGCGTAGCTCGTTGGAGACACTTGTCCATTGTGTGATGCTTGGATTTGTCTGAATCCATATCAGTTTAGTGATGTAACATTGATGGCAGCACACCCACTCTGAAAATTGCTCCAGCACCGCTGCTCACAGACGAAGTCAGGTTCGGCAAACAGGGCCATAGGCCTTCTATATTTGATGCACTTTAGGGAGTTGTTTTTTTCATAAAATGATACTCACTATCAAACGGCATATTGATCATAGTGGCCCGAATTTCTACTGAAAAGCTGGTACAAGACATCCAAGAATGCTGGCATAACATGACAGTGGTGCCTATGGCCCGGGTTTTTGTATCTGCAGAACTCAAGTCGCACTTTAGAATCAGCTTTGAGGCATCGAAGCCATTATTGACCAATTTGGAAAAGGGTTTCTGCACATGTTAGGTTAAAGATAAGAGAGGTACCCCTTAACTAAGATCAAGGGAAGTAGGGTTAACAAACCAATATAAAAGAACAGTTCCCTTGAATGAGGTCAATCACATAAACATCATATTAAAGAAACAGTAATAACTATACCAACTGAATAAAGGTTAAAAAAAAAAAATTGTTGAATTTTATTGTATACAATGTGGTTAAAAGAAGCAGAAAACAAGATTGACTGCTAAACACAAATTAAAACATGATAAAAATAACAATCCATTTACAATATTGACCAGCAATATTGCCGAAAGACAGAAACAACAGTGAAACATACAAATTATGCAATACACGGTATGTGTTCTAATGTTCTTTTTTGAAACAACGGTGTTGTGCAGATTGAATATTATTCTGTCAACAGCGATGTATGAACCATGAATCACACTGTACTGGGGCGTCGACGCGTTTCGGTGGTTGGTTGCAATTTTATCCACCTTTATCAAGACAAAGATTCTATTTCTGTCGTGCTTTACAAGTTCTCCTCTATAGAGTGGATGGTGGTGTAGAATATTGGTGCGGTCATCCACTGTGGGGGCGTTCTTGCTTAGGCTGTGGTTGATTCATAAAGGATTTTCAGGCATTGATTTTTGTAACTAGCCCTTGTCTTGGGTTTGTTTGTAGCTTATAGTGAAACCGATCAAGTTTGATTTCAGAAAGCGTTCCTTCTGCCTTCATTAAAAGCGACTGCTATTCTAGTGAAGATATTGAGTCGGCCTGTTATGTAGATAAACAAGGTAATGCCCGACTTCTTTGAGGTATAACGCTTTATATTCTATCGCGTTGAATGTGACCAGAGGCGCCTGAGTCACGCCACAGGGACGAAAGTAATGAATCCCTTCAACGACCAGAGAAGCGTGCAGCCGACAGAAGACAGAAAGGGATTCATTACTTTCGTCCCTGTGGCGTGACTCAGGCGCCTCTGGTCACATTCAACGCGATAGAATATAAAGCGTTATACCTCAAAGAAGTCGGGCATTACCTTGTTTATCTACATAACAGGCCGACTCAATATCTTCACTAGAATAGCAGTCGCTTTTAATGAAGGCAGAAGGAACGCTTTCTGAAATCAAACTTGATCGGTTTCACTATAAGCTACAAACAAACCCAAGACAAGGGCTAGTTACAAAAATCAATGCCTGAAAATCCTTTATGAATCAACCACAGCTATCTAACGGAAACGACCAGAGAAGCGTGCAGCCGACAGAAGACAGAAAGGGATTCATTACTTTCGTCCCTGTGGCGTGACTCAGGCGCCTCTGGTCACATTCAACGCGATAGAATATAAAGCGTTATACCTCAAAGAAGTCGGGCATTACCTTGTTTATCTACATAACAGGCCGACTCAATATCTTCACTAGAATAGCAGTCGCTTTTAATGAAGGCAGAAGGAACGCTTTCTGAAATCAAACTTGATCGGTTTCACTATAAGCTACAAACAAACCCAAGACAAGGGCTAGTTACAAAAATGAATGCCTGAAAATCCTTTATGAATCAACCACAGCCTAAGCAAGAACGCCCCCACAGTGGATGACCGCACCAATATTCTACACCACCATCCACTCTATAGAGGAGAACTTGTAAAGCACGACAGAAATAGAATCTTTGTCTTGATAAAGGTGGATAAAATTGCAACCAACCACCGAAACGCGTCGACGCCCCAGTACAGCGTGATTCATGGTTCATACATCGCTGTTGACAGAATAATATTCAATCTGCACAACACCGTTGTTTCAAAAAAGAACATTAGAACACATACCGTGTATTGCATAATTTGTATGTTTCACTGTTGTTTCTGTCTTTCGGCAATATTGCTGGTCAATATTGTAAATGGATTGTTATTTTTATCATGTTTTAATTTGTGTTTAGCAGTCAATCTTGTTTTCTGCTTCTTTTAACCACATTGTATACAATAAAATTCAACACATTTTTTTTTTAACCTTTATTCAGTTGGTATAGTTATTACTGTTTCTTTAATATGATGTTTATGCGATTGACCTCATTCAAGGGAACTGTTCTTTTATATTGTTCTGCACATGTTGCCATAGACTTGTAACTACCAGTTTAGCCAATTCCCACAGGACATGGATGGCAAGTGGCATTCACTATATGAAAAGAGAAACTGCCTGATACCCAAACCTTTATTCCCATGACATCCAGTTTATTAGAATCCCTTTACGGAATTGCTTCAGGAAAGACGTCGGGGTTCAATTTAGAAGACAAAACTTGAACCACCAAACTCTCAGGCAACAGATGCGAGGACAAGAATTTTGAGCCACCCACAGCTGGTCTATAGTATCCAGAATTTTGACTGATCTGCTGGGCTTGGAGAAGGGAATCAGCCCAATGAAACAAGCCAGGTGCCTGCATATCCTAATCAATTGGGGAATTGAATAAGTTGATTGTAGGATCTCAGTCAAAGAGTTAAATGTAGGCATCTCTTAGGGAAAATGCAAACCTGTGTCTCTTCAGCTTTATGCACTACTGTGGCAAAGCAATGTACTTCATCTATTGGCGCCCGGAAGGTAAGGGATGTTCCCTTTATAAGAGGTCTACAAGAGTCTACAAGCATTTGGTAAATCATCTTCTGTGCACCCATGTTAGAACTGGGGGTCTCTAGTCGGCTGAGGTAGGTACCTTAGTCCAAATAGGGACCCTTGCTTCTAGTCAGGGAAAGGAGGGACACACTCTTAGATAACCCCTGCTCACCCTCCGGTAGCTAGGCACGAGCAGACAGGCTTATCTCCAAGGCAATGTGTAAAGGGTTTTCAACCACACTCCAAGTAACACAGTGATAACACCACAAATGGACACCACACTGATTTTGGAAAATAGCGGTATCATTATCAAGAAGAAATACGATGACACCAAGACGATAAAAATATCCAGCATATGCGTATTCGTAATATTCCACTGGGCCAGTTGTTAGGCCAACAATCACTTGTAGGTTCTGGCGGTATTAATGAGCAGTTAACAATGATCTAATGCAGTCCTAATGCAATGCTATGCAGTTCGTAATGCAGTTCGTAATGTAGAAATAAGACAGTCCTTAATGCAAGTACTAATGTAGTTCGTAAAGCAAGTAATAATGCTATTCGAAATGCAAGTACTAATGCGGATCGTAGAAGCACATAATAATGCAAGTACTAAATGCGGATTGTAAAGCAAGTAATAATGCAGTTCGTAATGCAAGTACTAATGCGGATCGTAAAAGCAAGTAATAATGCAGTTCGGCACCGATCACGGTGCTAGTGAAGGTCTCTATGCCACTCTTGGCTGACTCGCAGTCAGCGACTGCCAAAATATGCCACCCATATGCGCCCCATATGGTTATGAGGGAAACAAAGTGCAACTCGACAATTCGCCCCCGGTACTACCACTCCGCAGAGAGTACGGGCCGCGATACTGACTTGAGCGGAGGCTCGCGCTGCAAAGATGGGAACGGCCAAGAGCGTTCTCTCATAGCATGCACTCCGGCCCATGCGGCGACACACAGTCTCTCTCTCCACTCCACGCGGCTTGGGCGTCACGCTGTGCGGCTTCAGGCTGGCGGCTGCTGCTCCTCGCAGTGAGAGTCGGGCTACCAGGTGATGGCCTTGCAGCTGATCGGCTCCTGGCGCAACTCCATTGATCTTGGGCAAAGGACCTTGGACCCACGATGGTGAAGGTTCACAGGTCTCTCCTTGGCAAAGGCAGGCTCGGGCCGGCGGAGGTAATTCCTAACGGCTCCCCCCTGGGACGAAGGTCCGGGCCGATGGCGATAAAGATCGCAGCACTTCTGGCAACGCTGTTGATCATAGCTGGGTGCAATACTGCTCTGGGGCACACGCTCACAGGGCAATTCTCACAAAGGTCTCAGGCTGCAAAAAGCACACGCACACAGCGTCGCTGAGACACACTTGGAAACTTTGATGTTCCTGAGTTTCCACAACAGGGAGCCAGTTTGTCTCGGGATCTTGGAGACAAGTTACTTCAGGACACAGCAAAGCCACTTCGAGCAGGGGGACACAGCACACAGCAAAGTCCCTTGTCCTCTCCTTAGTCAAATCGGCAAACTGTAGCCAGCCCCAGAACACACAGCAAGGGTAATCCTTCTCTTCAGTTTCTTCAGCTGTTCTTCTTTGGCAGAGGTTCCACTTGATCACGAAGTAGTTTCAATCCTTTTTCAGGCTTGAGTTCAGGCTTGAATTCAGGGGTTTCAGCTCTCACATTTATACCCCAAATGCCTTTGAAGTATTTGTGTTCAGGGGGCTCTGAGCCTGGTCCAAGCCAGTTCTGGGTGTCTTCCTGCCAGTGCACACCTTCTTCCTTTGATAGTGAGGGTCTGGACCTCATACACTCCGCAGGAGGTGGAGCCTTTCTTTTGTGGCAGTAGCACAGCCCTCTTTGCATCAAAGGGGCTACTCCTCCCACCAGACCAAAGGCAGTACAGCCTGTTGCAGTCTCACCTACTCCTCTCTGATGTCAGGACACCTCCCCAGACCCTGTCACATCCAAACCCAGACAGTCAATACACAACCAGGCAGAGGCACGCAGGATGGTCAGGACAAGAAACCAGCCACTTCTAAAAATGTAGTTTCTAAACACACAATTTAAAAACCATCATCACAAAAAGACGTGCTATTAAATTCTGAGTTTAGGCACACTAAACTCCATCTCTCCATCTTATGCCTATGGGAGGATATGCTGGAAATATGTGACACAGCATTTCCCATTTGGTCCTATGGGCAAGATGGCCTTGCAACAGTGAAAACGAATTTGTCAGTATTTCACTGTCAGGACATGACACACACCTCAGTATATGTCCTACCTTTCACATACACTGCACCCTGCCCAGGTGGGTTACTTGGACATACAATAGAGGTGTCTGATGTGCATGAAAAGGGAAGGGTAAGGCCTGGCAAGTGGGTGCACTTGTCAGGACAACAAGGCAGTTAACAAACTGCAAGCATGCACTGCAGTGGCAGGCCTGAGATCTCTTTTTAGGGCTACTTGTGTGGGTGGCACAGTTAGTGCTGCAGGCCCACTAGTAGCATGTGCATTACCAGCCCTGGCACACAGTGCACTTTACTAGGGAATTTACTAGTAAGACAAACATACCAATTATGAACAACCAATTACCATGAAACTTTATACAGGGAGCACTTACACTTTGACATTGATCAGCAGTGGCAAAGTGCCCAAAGCATCTAAGTCGGCAAAACAATGTCAGAAAAAGGTCTAGGAGGAAAACAATAACTTTAAGGAACTTTAGCCAAAAAGGGCATAGTCCAACAACCCATAATAATTATTGGGCATGGTATGGTACTGGAGCGGAATAACTTTTCCATCTGGGAAATTTCTGGGGCCTAGAAGGAGATTGATCTTGATGGCAAGTCCTGAGCTTCTTTTGCACCACTCTGGTAATATCAGCCGCCTTTATTGGGGGCATAAGTAGAGACTCAAAACACAGCACCCTGACCATCATGGATGATGCTGAATGGACTGTGGATGCTGCTGTGGTCCACAACACCTCTTTTTAGGTGCTTGAGATGGAGCCTGTGGAGGTGTGGGATCAGAAGGCATATGGTCCAAGCTACTATAGTCACCAAACCAGAAGGATAAGTTCCATCGTTGGAGAGAGGACCAGACGTAACTGAAGCCAACCTAAAGATGTCAAACAAGGCCTGACCTAAGACCTTGGCCTGTGAGGGTCAGCAGACGGAGTCTGAAATTATAGCTGAATTATTCTGTAACTTAAGAATTGTCTCTGAGGAAGAGCCAGGTGTCAGGGAGAGGCACAGTGATTCTATACGCTGCCAGGAATAGGACCATTTCCTCAAGGAAAGGGATTTCTCTTTCCTAAAGAACATTTGAAGAAGATATTTTAGGTGATCAGTCCCTCACAGGAGATTTGCCTGTGGGAGAAGGGGTACACTTTGTGTGGCCTTCTGGGCTTTGGCCATGAATAATTTTTCCCCACTCTCCTTGATGTCCTACGTGTGCATTGGTTGGTGAAGCACTAAGAGAGAACTCTGCACCACATCAACCAGGTGTACAAAAAGAGGAACTGATATCAGTGCACAGGGGTGTCACATCCAGTGGGTGAAGTCATGGCTGAAGCCGCATGGCTCCATGTGGCACTGCTGGAGAACTACTGCTGGCTGACGTTTTTCCAGACCTGCCTGGAGAATATTCTAAAGGTAAGGAATCGGCACAAAGATGTATCCATCCGAATTTCTGAAATTACTGAGGGGTGAGTAGTATTCATACTGAAAGCTGCTCTTTTTGGTGAAAATGGGTAAGTCTGTGAACATCTGAGTGATATATGAATGTCTGAATTTCCTTAATGCTACTGTTTATGCAGCGTCCCACATTATGCATAAGTTGGGGAAGAAAACAAGTTACTTACCTGTAACTACAGTTATCCAGTATTGGTATCTTTCATAGATTCACATGCCTGAATCATTCCCCGTCGCCGAGGCGGGAGTCCCAAGGTAAATAAAAAAAGCAGTGCCAAAGTACATGATAGTAGTAGGCCCAAAGAAAAAGGCCTGAGGCCTAGATGCTAGTAGCCTATCTACATGCTAAAAAGACCAAAGTCTTTGTCCCAACCAATTAGCTGTCAACACCCTCTAGAACACTCTGTGCAGTGCCAGTTCTCCTCAGATTTTCGTTAGCACAAGTGGGAAATAAGTATCCCAAAATAGAGAACTGACTCTCCGGGGAGGAGGGTGGGTGCAGGTGAATCTATGAAAGATACCACTACTGGATAACTGTAGTTACAGGTAAGTAACTTGTTTTCTTATCCAGTATTGGGGTATCTTTCATAGATTTCATCAGCGGATGGTGGGAGACTTGTACTGATAAACTCCCAGTTGCTTCGATATTAATAATCAATAAGTGTAAGGTAACTCAACTTTCCACATGTAAAACATGACCTGAAATGTAAAAAAAAAAAAAAAAAACATTCATAGAACAATAAAGCCATGTATATCTAAACGTCCAGAACATCCATTTGTTAAAACCAAGGTCTATACATCAAAATACATTACATATATATATATATATATGCTCCAATTGACCAGTTAACTGACAAATAATAATTTGTTTACTATACTCAAAATGTATGAAAATGTTCAGTTGCATTAGAAAAATAACTCTGGCCCCTTTTTTTATTTATCCATTGCCAAAAAGCAACAATTGCTTTGAAAAACTGTGAAGCTGTTTTTGAGAATGACATAATTCTATAACCTTGAAAATTTTAAATGTGTCTGACAAAGGGGAACTGTTATAATGAACTGCATGTCCCAGAATTCATGGGCATGTTAAAAACAGGAAACTGTATAAAATTGTGCAGGAAAGTAATGCCACCTACCGTGAGCAAGGCCGTAAGGCTGAAACGTGTTGGTGTGTCAGACTGGGCACTAATTAAACTTTGAAAATTCAAGTAGCTGAGTGCGGCGTCTTTTGCGTGAAAAATTAACCTTGGCCTCTAGTCTGGCCCAACGCCGGCACCCGCTATTGTGCGATCCTGCCTGTTGACCACATTGCAGCAAACAGAATTGAATCAGGAAGCGCTTGAGGAAAAAAGAAACGCCAAAACAACACACTGAAGTGGAGAAGTGTGGCTCACTGGTTAGAGGAGGCAGACCCGGAAGCCGAGATCAGACCCGGGACCAGGGTTCAATTCCCGACGCGGCAGGGTCTTGAGCCCAAAATGTCCACGGACTCGGTAATTCTCGCTTCGGTGCCTACTCAAATCACAGGTTCACACTCTGCAACTCTGGGCAATAGCTTGCTTAATCTCCACTATGGCCCCCCGCGGCGGGATGCCTGGCTTTCACCTTGGGGAACCCAGTAGGGGCTATCTCACAGGGAAAAACCAGGACGGGTTCCCAATGCAAAGCGCTTTGAGACCTGGCGGTGATATTGCGCTATATAAAAACCCATCCATCCATCCATCCAAGGAGCACTGAGATCCCGGCTGGGTCGAGCGCTGAAGGACGGAGCAGAGAGCCCCGCCCGCACAGGATTCTCCCCTCCGGGTAAGTGTTCGACGTGAAAATAACCGGCATTATCCTCAAACTCGAAGCGTCTTGGGTGGTAGCTAATCGAGGATTGAAATCCTGTTAAGAACTAAAGTAAACGGCATTTCTCCTCTCACCACGAAAGCGGCAACTTGTCAAGTTCAGAAATTATTAACACCAGTGCCCTCTTTTTTCGAGTTAAATAAAACGGACAAATTGTATGACATTAATATAAAACACTCACAGTTTTGAACAAACGCTATAGTCACCTTTACAATGGAAGCGCGAAAAGTGAAACGCGCGCAGAAGGCAGCATCGATGTTTTCTTCCAAGAGTGGCGAAGACCCGACGACAAACACGGGTGAGATTCAACAACCATTGGTGGATGCAAATTTGAAACAACTCTTTTTTCAACTAGAAAAGCAGTATAAAAGGGAAATAAACAAAAGCTGGGAGATACTAACACTAGAAAAATATTTAGAGGAGGACAGAGTGCCGCGAGGACTACGGATATTTACTATGCCCACACATCCAGATACAAGGACGGATATGTTGGAAGAATGGGGGATAAATAACATATTATAATATAATAATATAATATATATATAATATATATATATATATATATATATATATATATATATATATGAGGTGCAGCACAAATATGATGCGCATTCAAATACTCTGAAAAAGATCTAGAGGAAGCGCACACCATGATTAAAGAACTAGAAGAGAAAATTTCTAATAAAGAGAAAAATGATTCAGATAAATTGCGTAAAGAAATGGAAGATCGTCTAGAAAAATACGAAGACGACATACAACAATGCAAACAAAGGAAATTCCTAAGGGATGAGGCCGATTACAAAAATGGCCAGATTCTAACTTTTGCCCGGAGATTTGACACTCTGAAGAGCAATTACGCGAAGAAACAACCACAATTGGAATCGGGAAGTGAATCTGATGTAAGCACAGTTGAACATGGTGCAACTACCAGCCGAAACACGAAGAGTGCAACTCCTATTCCTTTCTCTTTTTTTAGACGAAAGGCACCTGGTCAATCTCGACCAGAATATCTCCAGGAATCGAGGACAAAGCAGGGGCAGAGGGCGAGGCAGAGGGTATGGCGAGGACGCCTCAAAATCTTCAGAAGCCACCGAAAAACCAGGAGAGCAAAGCGCAAATAGATTTTACCCACTGAGAAATCGCACGAAGAAGAAATAACTTCGGAAAACTTAGTAATTAACTTATCAGATTACCCATTAACATTAATTGAACATCAAGTATTAAATAAAGGTCTATCATTCTGCCCTCAAAATCATTTTAACTTTCCGGACACAAAAATTGACATCTACAAATATGTACTCAAGTTGAAATTATCCAAAATCCACGCAACAAAGACACCAAATACTGAACAAAATGTATCAAACTCAGCATCTGTGGAAGATGGATCATTAACAATTCAGGAAATCCCACATCTAAAAATCTTTATGATCTTGCAAATGAGTTATCAGATGAAGAAAGTACAGAGATTTCAGTGCTTCAAAACCTGGAGATTCAAACAAAGCAACACACAAATAGTGGACTAAAGAAAAAATCGAAATATTGCCCACAACTATCACCAGGCAACAAGATTGATTCATTTTCAGAAGCAGTCATGGATGAAATTAAAAAAATAGAGAAACTAAGAAATACCAAAACAAGAGAGAACTTGTCATCTAGTGAACAGAAGGCAATTGAGTCACTAGCAAACAACTCTAAAATAGTGATAAAACCCGCAGACAAGGGCGGTAACATCATCATTCAAAACGTAGATGATTACAAAAAAGAGGCATATCGTCAACTTCTTGATTGCAATAAATATATGAAACTAACATCAAATCCAATCCATAAAATGATCAATGAGATTCAGAAAAACTTAGATGAGTGGCATGATCACAAACTTCTAACAACAGAGGAATGTCAATTTCTATTCAAGGAACATCCACCTATTCCAACTATGTGCCTACTTCTTGAAGCAAAGAAACATCACAGAACTGGAACACTCTGCCATGCTTCTCACTATGATTCAGATGTGCCTTAGTAATAACATCTTCTTTTTCAATCAGGAAATCTTTCACCAACTTTGTGGCTGTGCAATGGGCATGTCCTTCTCTACCAACTATGCCAACTTAACTATGGGTTGGTGGGAGAAGGAGGTGGCATGGAGTCCAGAATATGGCGATGTTTTGGATAAAATCATGCTTTGGACCAGATACATAGATGATCTGTTTTTAATCTGGGATGGAAGTAAGGAGGAATTCATCTAATACTTAGATTCACTGAACCAGAATGAAATCGGATTATCCTTCGCATATAACATCAATCGCCACAAAATTGATTTCCTAATATTTGTATTTACATCGATCAAGGACAAATACAAACTACACTCTTTAGGAAGAAAACAGCCACTAACATCATCCTCCATGCTGACAGCTTTCAACCGCATACACTAATTAGAAGCATCCCCTATGGGGAGTTTATTAGGATGATAGCGTAACTGCTCACAAGAAGAGAATGCCAGGAAAGAAATTGAAAAGAGTACTAACAGGCTAAGGAAAAGAGGATATCGGGAAAGAGACCTACAAGTAGGCAGAAACAAAAAAGAGAAGAAAACTCGAACTGAAATTTTGATTCAAAAACCGAAATCACCAGCTATATCTGAACAGGACAAAAGCCAACAAAAACCTAGGCTGATCTTCTCATATAGTAAAGAAAGCCACAAAATACGTCAAAGGGTCCAGAAGTATTGGCCATTACTAACTCAAGATCAAGACATGAAAAAACTAGTAGGTGCATCTCCACTCATCACCTTCAGAAAAGCACCTTCAATCAAAGACATACTTGTTCAAAGCCACTTTGACCAGAAAACAACAACATTAAACTGGTTGGAGAAACAACAAAAAGGATTTGTAAAATGTCACACCTGTAAAGCGTGCAAAATTGGTGTGAACAAAAAAAGTCTTAGAGATCCAGAAGGACGTCTCATAGAAATCAAGAAAAGAATCACGTGCTCTACCAAATTTGCCGTATATGCCATTCAATGTAATTGTGGGATATTATACATAGGAAGTACTACCTGTATGATAAAAAAACGTGTCTTAGAACACATCAGAGCAGTGAAAAATCGATACCTATCCTATGCAACGGCCAAACATCTTTTAACATGCCAAGGTGGTGACTGGCGCAACATGAGCTACTTTGCAATATACACGGTGGAATCACATGAGAGAATGGGTGATCAAAAAAAGAGACTACGACAGTTGGAATCTAAGTACATTATACGGTTACGAACAAAAAGCCCTAGAGGCATGAACTTTGATGAAGAACTATATGCTCACTTAGAATAACACGTCAGTTCGAACTTTTTGAAAACTGTAAAATGAAAAACTGCAGAAGGTGAACTTAGACAAAAACATCAAAATGGATAAGGATTGTTTGGGTTGGGCACTATACCAGAACTGCCCATATTGACCAGTTAACTGACAAATAATAATTTGTGTACTATACTCAAAATGTATGAAAATGTTCAGTTGCATTAGAAAAATAACTCTGGCCCCTTTTTTTATGTATCCTTTGCCAAAAAGCAACAATTGCTTTGATAAACTGTGAAGCTGTTTTTGAGAATGACATAATTCTATAACCTTGAAAAATGTAAATTTGTCTGACAAAGGGGAACTGTTATAATGAACTACATGTCCCAGAATTCATGGGCATGTTAAAAACAGGAAACTGTATAAAATTGTGCAGGAAAGTAATGCCACCTACCGTGAGCAAGGCCGTAAGGCTGAAACGCATTGGTGTGTCAGACTGGGCACTAACTAACTTTGAAAATTCAAGTTGCTGAGTGTGGCGTCTTTTGCGTGAAAAATTAACCTTGCCCTCTGGTCTGGCCCAACGCCGGCACCCGCTGTTGTACGATCCTGCTTGTTGACCACATTGCAGCAAAAAAAAAATGTATATATATATATATATCTTTGCAAATATAAAGAGTAAAAGAACACAAGTTACCTGAAGTTGTTCTTAAGGAAAAAGGTGTTGTATGATCAGCCTGAACAACTGCCGCATCCTCTTGACTTGTGGATTGATGGCGGTAATGTCTTGTGAACGTGTGGACATTCTTCCATGTCACAGCATGGCAGATATTTTCTAGCTCACTCCCGCAAACAACGCTGTAGACGCTGCCACAGCTCTTGTGGAGTGAGCCTTGACTTTCCTCAGTAATGGCCTGTTCTATTTGATATGGCAGAAATGGATTGCGGAGGCTATCCATCTAGAAATTGTGGCCTTTGTGACTGCTGTACCCAGCGTAGTTTGACCGTAAGCCACAAATAGTTGATCAGATTTTCTGAAGGCTTTTGTCCTTTGTAGATAGAATTTTAAACATCTTTTGATGTCCAGAGAATGTAATGTTCTTTCCGCCGGTGTAGTAGGATTTGGAAAGAAAGTTTGCAACTTCACTGGTTCATTTAAGTGGAACTGTGATGGTACCTTAGGTATAAATGTAGGATTAGTTTGAAGAGTGAAATAATCCTTAGAGAAATGCAGGAATGGCTCCTTAATAGTGAACGCCTGAATTTCACTTACTCTTCTGGCAGACGGTAGACCTAGAAGTAAGGCGACCTTCCATGTGAGAAATTTGAGGTTGGCTTTGTGGATGGGCTCGAATGGATGTTTCATCAGCTGTGTGAGGACCGTATTGAGTTCCCATTGCGGTGGAGGATGCCTAACCGGAGAGAAAGTACGGAAAATACCTCTCATGAACTGCTTGATTAAAGAGGATGAACATAGTGAGGGAATCTTAGCAACTTTCCTTAATCTGGATAGAGCAGCTAGATGGACTTTTACTGACGAAAAAGAGTCCAGAGCGAGCCAGATGCAGCAGATAAGGAAGAATTTGTTCTGCAGGAGCTTCTATCGGGTGTACACTGTTAGATTCACACCAACACCAAAACCTCTTCCATTTAAGACGATAAGTCTTAAGTGTGCTTTGGGCTCGTGATTTTGCTAAAATGTCACAGCAGTCCTGAGGAATATGAAGGTCTTTAAATTATAAGAAGTCAGGAGCCATGCGTGTAAATTTAGAGAGCGAGGGTCTGGGTGAAGTATTTGCCCTTTGTTCCGCGACAGCATTGTTAGAGTTGGAAGAAGTCGGATCGGCCGGTCCTGGGATATCAAAAGAAGTTCTTGGAACCAGTACTGGCTTGGCCACCAGGGGGCAATCAGGATGAGACGGCAGCCCTCCGACTTCATCTTGCGCAACGGGATTGGGGGAAAAGCATAAGCACAAATTCCTGACCATCGCATGGACAGGGCATTCCCTCTTGAATCCTGTTGAGGGTATCTGCTGGCGTAATACTGGCATTTCTTGTTTTGCTTTGTTGCAAACAAATCCAATGTCGGTTTGCCCCAAGCCTGGAACACTCTGTTCACTTGAATGTGGTCTAATTCCCACTCATGGCAGTCTGATAAGGCCCTGCTGAGCTTGTGCGCTAGGGTATTGTGGAGGCCTCTGACATGTTCCGCATGGAGAGAGATGTTGTGAAGTGTAAGCCATTCCCATAACTCCTGAGCCTCTTTCGATAACGTTGCCCATCATGTCCCTCCTTGTTTGTTGACGTAGAACATGCTGGTGGTATTGTCGGTTCGGACTAGTACCAAAGACCCTGCAATCCTTGGAAGGAACGCTTGCAAAGATAGGAAAATTGCCCGCAATTCCAGACTGTTGATGTGTCGTTGTCTGTACTTCTGAGACCACTTGCCTTGTATTTGTAAATCTTGGAGATGACCTCCACATCCCTCCATGGACGCATCCGGTGTCAGAACAAAGTCTGGGGGATTTTGTATGAACGTGAGACCTTGTGTCAGATTGGGTAACCGTGACCACCAGTGGAGAGCCTCCACCATGCATGGTGTGACCTTGATGATGTCGTCGAAGCAACCTGTCGCCTACTGCCATTGAAGATGCAGTTCCTCCTGTAGAGGTCTCATTTTCAGGCGTACCAAAGGGATGAGATTTATGGCCGAAGAGCACATTCCCAGGAATGAAGCGAACATGTGGACAGAAAGTGACTTTATTTTTGAGACTCAGAGTGCTAGTTTTTGGAGGCGAAGTTGTCTTTCTTGAGATAAGAATGCCTTGCATTGTATAGTGTCTAGACGTGCTCCAAGGAAAGGCAGGATTTGCTTTGGATGTAACTGGGATTTGCTTCTATTCACAGTTAGTCCCAGAGAGGCAAAGAGATTGTGACATGTTGAAATGGCAGTCTTTATAGCATGCTTTGAAGGACCTTTGACTAACCAATCGTCCAAGTACGGGAAGACCTGCATTCCCCAAGAACGCAACGTTGCTGCTACCGGGCCCAGGCACTTTGTAAAGATCCTCGGAGCAGATTTAGTCCAAACGGGAGCACTTTGAACTGATAATGAGCGCCAGCCACAGTGAAGCGGAGATACTTTCGATGTTTTGGATGGATTGGGATGTAGAAGTACGCGTCTTCCATGTCTAAGGAAGCCATAAAATCTCCTTCGTTCAGGCAGCTTAGAATCTCTGAGAGGGTGACCATGCAAAAACCTTGATTTTTGAGGAATATGTTGAGGCTGCGAAGGTCCAGGATTAGTCGCAATTCCCCTGATTTCTTTTTGACTAGGAAAAAACGGGAGTAGAAACCTGTCCATTTCTGATGTACTGGGACCTTTTCCATAGCGTTCTTGAGGAGCATTGTATAAGCTTCCTTGAACAATAAGTGAAGACGAGGGGGAGGGGGTCCCCTGGGTGGAGTGGTTGTGGTTGTTGACAAATTCTAAGGTGTGTCCATTTTTGTACGAGGTCCAACACCCATTGGTCGGAAGTAATTTCTTGCCACTGGTCCAGAACAGATTACATTTTCGTGCCCAGAGGGAGGGGAGGAAGTGTGCTTGGCGCCCGACTGAATTCACTGTTTTCTATTAGAGTCTCGCCCTTGATTGTTGGAGCGTTTTCGGCCTCCTTGGCAAGAGAAACCAGCCGTATTGGATTCCGGTATGATGATTGGTAATTTTGCCGATATTGAGGCTGATATTGCCTGTTCTGTTGTGTATTGTAACCTCCTCTAGAGGAATAGCCACGCCCTCTAGCGCCTCTGAATGTTCCACGCTATCGGTCTTGACTGCTTGGAGGGCTTTGTCAATATGTTTGCCAAACAAAGATTCGCCGTTGTAGGCCATATCTAATAATTTTGTTTGGACCTCTGGTCGGAAGGTGGTAGCTTTTAACCAACCCTGGCGCCTGAGAACTGCAGCCCCAGCCAGTTGCCTGAAGTTTGTATTGACGATGTCCAAAGCGAAATCGATGGTCTCTGCTGCTGCACGCTCTCCCTCCAGTAGAATTTTCCGAGCTTCCTGTTGTTTCTCCTCTGGAATGAGGTTAATCAGACCGCCATATCCGACCACATTTGGCGATCATAACGCCCTGTGATCGCTAATGAGTTCGCTGCCCTGATGGAAGCGGCAGCCATGGTTGACATTTTTTTACCAATGAGGTCAAGACGACGTCCTTCTTTGTCTGGCGGTGTAGTGATGGGTGTGGCTGGATTTTTCGACCTTTGTTGGGCGGCCTGTGAAATGACAGAATCCGGCCTGGGGTGTCCGATGAGGCAGGATGGACTGTTGGCCGGAGCACGATATTTTTTATCAATCCATGGAAGCACGGCAGGCACGAATGCAGGATTTTTCATAATCTTGATGCCCTCGTTCCATATATAATCTATTATTGGAATGGCTCTGATAATTTTCCTACTCTCCTCTTTAAAATCGTGTAGGAAACATTCGGATTGTTCCACTGTTACTGGAAGTTTAAACCTAGTAGCAGCCCGATGCATGAGGTTATGAAATCCACCTATATATTCTGGAGGTGAATCCGATGGTTGTGGAGTTGGTGGAGACCGCATGGGGATAATATATGAATCCCACAGATCCAAGTGATGATTCTCTGGCAGCTCACCTTCTTCTACTTCCTCATCAGAAGAAGTGTCCGGAGTTCGGGGAGGCTGAGAAGGCTGGTTGACTGGAGGAGGTTCTGCAACTGGAGAAATTGGCGTCGGAACCTCGGGTGGAGGAACAGGATCTAGAACCACCATAGGCTGAGGGGGTGGAATGACCTGTTGTGGGGGTAAGCGCTGCCTATAATCAGCTAACATGGCTAGCAAGTCCTGAATAAGGTTAGGAAACAGATGGCTGCAATCTGAAAGCCGAGAGTGCCTCTGGTATCCTGTGTGATGAGGAACAACAATGTCGAATTGGTAGTAGTGTTCTGAGTAGTTGTCTCCATCTTCCTCTTCATCCTGACATTTAATGTTCAGTTCAGAAGGATGACAAGCTATCCCAAAAGCTCCTTCATCGTCATCGTCATCGTCATCATAGTCATCATCATCCTCTTGGGCATATGTCTCTAGGAGGTGAGATGGAGTAAGTGGTGAGATATAAGAAGAGTCATGCCTTTGGAAAGACTTAAGCTGAAAGCCTTTTGATGAAATAGGCATTGAAAAGGTTGTTACCGCCACTAAAGACTTAGTTGAAGCAGGCCCCACTCCTGCAGATGGTACGGTTGTTGACGGGAGCACCGGAGATGGAGTTACCGTCGATGGACTCTTTATTTTGATCGTCGTCGACGGATTCAACGTCGATACGACCATCGTCGACGGAGTCGACGTCAACGGGACCACCGTCTATGGACTCATCGTTGACGGACTCGACGGCGAAGGGACCATCGTCGACGGACTCGACGTCGACGGGACCGTCGTCGATGGGCTTGATTTCTTCGTCGACGGGGCACTCGTAGACGGCGCAGTAGATGTCTTTGTCGACGATGGAAGCTTCGTCGACGGTACCTTCGTAGATGAGTGTTTTGATGGCTTCGTCAATGAGGCCTTCATCGACGAATCCTCGACGACGGATTTCTTAGTCACAATAGAAATCCTAGTCAACAGGATAGGAGAAGTGATAGAAGTAGTAGAAACTGTCGCCGTCGACAAAGGAGCTGAAGACGTGACAGAGGTCGTCGACATAGGTAAAGCTGAAGAAACAGAACAGCTTTTACTCACAGTTTTTGAAAATTCCCTTTTTGAGTCCTTGAGAGCTGAAGCCTGTGGAGAAGGGCCAGAAGTAGAGTGGGAGGATTTAAGATATGTTCTCCCCTCACTTGACGAACTGTCTTGAGATCTTGCTCTCTTGCTGTAGTTTGAGGCTCTATCATCATCTTCATTTGAAGAAGATTTAAGCCACAACAGGACTCTTGCCTCCCTATCCCTTAGAGTTTCAGAAGGGAAGGTTCGGCAAATCTTACAATCTTTAGCCTCATGCTTAGGGTAGAGGCAATAAATACAGTCCTTATGTTGATCATCAACATGGACTCTCTTTTTTTCGAGGGTTCTGCAAGGTGTGAACAAGGCCTTCTTGTCAGACATCTTGAAGGATAAACTGAGTTGGAGCTCAGGGAGACTCCCTTTCACACGACGTGCGGTGAAAATCTGAGGAGAACTGGCTCTGCAGAGAGTGTTCTAGAGGGTGCTGACAGCTGATTTGTTGGGACAAAAGGCTTTGGTCTTTTTAGCATAATGATGTAGATAGGCTACTAGGATCTAGGCCTCAGGCCTTTTTCTTTGGGCCTACTACTATCATGTACTTTGGCACTGCTTTTTTATTTACCGTGGGACTCCCGCCTCGGCGACGGGGAATGATTCAGGCATGTGAATCTATGAAAGATACCCCAATACTGGATAACAATATATTTAACTTTTGAACTTGTGTGCTGACGGCGGTGCTTGTGATCCTACAAAGTTTAAAGTGGGTGGAGTATTCAATGAGAATTCGATTAACGAAACATAAAGATATATGGTCCAAATTTGATAATTATATTCCAATGTAACTACAGCCTTTATGGCCATTTCTTGCAAAAAACATCTTTTTATGAATGCACTCACTTACAGAGTACTTCTGAATCTATATTTTCAATTGATCTAACAGTGCTCATGAATAGTTTTCATAATTTAAAAAAAAGCCCTTTAATCACTATGACATTATAGTGACATTAGCACAGAGTGTGGTGCAATTCGATTCTTGTTTACTCCTCCCTTGTATCCTCCTTGTGGTAGGGAATGCCATATAAGCGCAAGATTCAAAAAGATCAAGGCAGCTTACCTGCTGTGAATTACGATGCTGTCTTGGTACAGTCTGTCGTACATACAGATCTTCAAATCAATGTTTGACCTTGACACCCACACTGGCACATCCATGGAAATCCCAAGGACTTTAATAGGAATCTAGAATAAGAATAACAAATAAGTAGCACCTTGAGCCATTAATTAAGCAAACTGTTTCCACAACACCTCTTGTAGAGAAGAAAATTAAATTACATTTTTAAGGTCACTACACTTAGTGCAGCTGTGCTAAAGGATTCATTATTTTATAGATTATTATTTCTGTAGAATTAGCAAAATGAAAAAGTTTAAGATTCTTTAATGATCTTCACTGGCATTTCAAGAAAACATTTAAGCTTTATCACTGATTATGCAGGACAAAAACATAAATGAAGCTCTAGCCAAACAGTTCTTTATTGGCTTTTGTTCTCCTCCTAATATGGGCCCTCTTCCTCATGGCTTTCTGGGGAGGATGCAGGCAGGGCAGCACTGACTTTACACAGCT
Source organism: Lissotriton helveticus (assembly GCF_964261635.1). Taxonomy (NCBI): domain Eukaryota; kingdom Metazoa; phylum Chordata; class Amphibia; order Caudata; family Salamandridae; genus Lissotriton; species Lissotriton helveticus. The sequence goes on from NC_136065.1 coordinate 341,297,988, forward strand.
AGACACTTCTTTGCAGGCAAGACTTCTGTTTTCCAGAGGTTGCCTTTCTTGTGGTGATATGGCAGTACAGATATACAACAACTTGCCCGTAACATTACAAATAAAGTTTCCTCTCCTGCTCAGACTCCTTTTCCTCTCCAACAAGCTCTATACTACCACCTTTGAGTTAAGCCTGGACAAAATTGTAATTACACGAGAGTCATCGGAGTAATTTTGCATTCCATGTGCATTGCATGTGACACTAAATGATCGAAAATCAAGCAATTATGCCACTTGTCTACACTAGAGTAATTTGGGTGGAAAGTGTCTACTGTGAGAGCACAGGAACAGAGCACGAGTGGCTGCTGCTGGTTGTGTTCTGTTGCATTTAGAGCTATTTATTTAAAGCAAAATGCATCCTTTGGTCCATTTTGAATGCAAGGATGCATTTTGAGCTAAGAATATAGCACCACGCACTGGGGCATGCCCCTCTTGTAATTTTGTTTAATCTTGCTCAATTTTCCTGTAATTTCACATAATTACCCTACTGCCAAGTACATGAGTTACACACACCCCTACTTGGAGAACAAGGCTAGGTCCCAGTCCACAAACATGCCCTTATTGGCCTCTCTTGCATGCCACCAGGCCAACTAGAGGGTGTTGTGGTGACTGTTTAAGTCTATAGCAATTATACAACGAATGCCAACCCTTTTTACCTAATGTATACATGGGTCATTAGTTAATTTACGGTGTTATGAAAAATATCAAAGCTAAGAGGGTGGCTTTAGAGGTATACACCACATTATTCAGTTCAGTACTTATAGTTATGAGGATAGGAAAACTAGATTCTGTGTCTTTGTAGGTGTATTCACCTATATATGATGGCTTAAAATGTACATGCTTTGGATAAAATGGTTATCTAAAGGATTGATGGAACAATATAAGTCTTTGTTGAATTTAAGCAGAACCTGTTGAGATCTGCGTTTTACATATTGAATTTCCATCCTACTATTTTATGTATCAGTAAACAAAAAAGTTTCCAGATTAAAAGGTAAGTGATTTGTACCGTTGATAGCTGGCCTTGTTCAGCTCCACCTGGCATTGGTGGCATTGTCCATGCCTAAAGTGATGTGCACGCTTCCTAAATATGAGTCTACCCAGAGCAATGACGTCAGTTTCTTTTTGAGATTTTCCATGCCAGAAGTGTGGAGGCATGAAGAGCACTGACTACTGGTGTGTCAAACAGGGCCCTTAAAAGGGTAACAGCCCTTCACTCTGAATCAGTTCGCAGAGCAGGGAGGATGGGTCGGTTGGTAAGGAATCTGCAACTAGATAGAGTCTCTACCAGATAAGACGTTACGAAAAGTAAGTAACTTGTTGATCTGATAGAGACTTCTAGCCGCAGATTCCTTACCTTAGAAAAGATACCCAAGCAATACCTCCCCAGAGGCGAGGCTGCGACACAGATTATACTAGAAAGTCCTGGAGGTCTGAACAGGCAAAATGCCCATCTCGACGGACCTGACTGACAAGGTAGGAGTGCTTAGAAAACTGTGCACGGAGGTCCACGTTGCTACCTAACAGATATCCAGGATGGGTACCCCGCTAGCTAATGCAGTGGTCGCAGCCTTGACTCTGGTAGAATGAGCTTGCAAATCTCCAGGAGGTTGCTTTTTAAGCAATGCGTAGCAGAATGTGATGCAGAGCACTATCCATAGTGAGATGGTCCATTTCTGCACTGCCTTTTCTTTTTTGGCTTCGATGTACCCCACAAAGAGTTGATCATCCACCAGGAACTCTTTTGTATGGTCAAGGTAGAATGACAATACTCTTTTTGGGTTCAGGTGATGGAGTCTCTCCTCTTCTTTAGAGGGTTGAGGTGGAGCATAAAAGGTAGACAGGGTGATGGACTGGCCTACATGAAAAGGAGTGTCCACCTTCAATAAGAAGAATGATCTAGTCCGAAGAACCAGCTTGTCTTTCAGGATGTTAAGGTACGGAGGCTGAGATGACAATGCCTGTAGCTCACTGACCCTCTTGGAAAATGTAATGTCTACTAGAATGGCCGTTTTTATAGTAAGGGGCCTGATAAGGCAGCTGTGTAATGGCTCAAAAAGAGTGCAAATCAGAAATGTTTGGACTAAATTGAGGTCTCACTAAGGCATAATGAAAACCCTATGTACAAGAGTGGACTTCAACAAGGATGGCTGATCTGGCAAGAGCAGAAATGCCGACATGGCAGAAAGATTGCCTTTTAAGGTGCCCAAAGCAGAGTCCTGCTGGGCTAGAGTAGGAATAAAGAAAATAACCTGGAAAGAGGGTGTAGATAGGGGTCAACGTATTTATCTGTACATTATGTCATGAACTTGCTCCACCGGAAGGCATACAGAATCTTGGTGGAGGGATGCCTGGTTGCCAAGATAACATTACAGATTTCGGGCAGAAGATTGAAAGTTATCAACTATCTTCACTCAATCTGCACACATGAAGGCAAAGAGTTGTATGGTTCGGATACAGAACCCTGGTCTATTGTCTGGGTGGTGTGGAGTGGAAAAACGATGGATTTGGGCCCAGATCTTTGGACTGGGGTGAATGTGTGACATTGATCCACATTCTGTCCATCATTGTTGTGTTTGCAACAGAAGATCACCCCAAAGAGGCAGCCTGATCAGAGGACGCATGCTCATGTTCAAAAGCTAGATATACCAGACTCTCCATGCCCCATCCAGAGCCACCAGAGTTTGGCCTGGTTGTTACTGATCTTCTTGAGAACTCTGGGCAGCAGTGGTGTTGAAGGAAAGGTGTACAGGAGGCCTGAGCTTTACTTGAGACAAAAAGCATCTCCAAGCCAACTTGGAAACTCCAGTGCACAAAACTGCTGATATGGAGCGTTCGATAGAGGCAAACAGATCTATCCAAGGCTCTCCCAATTCTTGGAAGAGACCTAACGCCATGTCCAGATGGAGACATCAAGCATGACCTACTAGGCATTGATTACTGAGTTTGTCCGCCGTGGTGTTCAGAGACCCTGCCAGGTGTTGAACCACCAGGGATATGCCCTGATGTTCCAGCCATGTCCAGAGGCACAGAGTCTCTTGAAAGAAAGTCCTCAACCTCACCCTGGCGTGTTTGTTGCAGTACCATATGGCAGTGTTGTTGTCCCTGAACTCCTGCACCAGTGTTCCCTTGATTGAAGGAAGAAGGTCTTCAATGTCAGTCGGATCACTCGGAAATCCAAAAGGTTGATATGGAGTCCGGATTCCACTGGAGACCAGAGTTATCTGATCGCCACCTCTCTCAGATGGCCGCCCAAGCCTGGAAGTGATGCATCTCTCACCACAGTCAGCTCTGGGTAGGGAAGGGGTCTGCCACTGACCAGATCGTGCTTTGTTAGCCACCTCTGTAGGTCTTTTGTGGTTCCCTCTGCAATCTGGACCACGTCAGAGAGATTGTCCTGATGCTTTGCCCATTGGAACTTCAGCTTCCACTGCACAGGCCAAGAGGCACAACAGCCTCAGAGTTAGTCTCAGCGTAATACAGGATATAGGCTGAAACATCTGTATCATTGCTGAATATCCTTGACTCGCCAGTCGGAAAAAAAAAACTACACTGCACTGTGTCCAGAACAGCTCCTATGAAAGGAAGCATTTGAGAGGGAGCCAGTTGTGACTTTGGCACATTGATAGGTAACCCCAGCGACTGCAGAAGGTTTTCGGTAGTCTGGAGGTGGGAGACGACATCCTGGGGCAAGCCTGCGTTCAACAGCTAATTGCCAAGGTAGGGAAAGACTAGAATCCCTGACCCCCACAGATGATTTGCAGCCACCACCATCACTTTGGTAAACACCAGAGAGGCACTGGTAAGGCCGAAGGGGAGCACAGCACAGCAAAGTGAAAGTGTTATTGGCTAACATGGCGAGCTTTCTTTCGGGTCGCTCTCAGGAAGTCCGATTGGGCTCCCATAAATCCATCGCTAGGGAGCTCACCAGGGGTGTGCCACAGGGCTCATGCCTAAGCCCCACATTGTTTAATGTGTACGTGGCCCCCCTGGCTGACTTGGTGAGATCCTTTGGGTTTATACCGGTGTCCTACGCCGACGACACCCAACTTCTGTTCCCTTTTAAGACCTTCTCTCCTGCTTTACAAAGAACTTTCGCAGAAGGCATGAGGGCAGTCTCCAGATGGATGACAAATAACTGCTTACAGTGCAACGTGACCAAAACAGAGGTTGTACTCTATGGGGAAGCAGTAACACTATGGTCCAATGAGTGGTGGCCGCTTGAACTAGGACCTGCCCCTATTCCCAAACAGACCATAAGAAATCTGGGAGTGCTGTTTGATCAGTCTCTGACCTTTAAAGAACACGTCAACCAGGTTGCTGGCACCTGTTTCGGGGTCATTTCTTTGCTGAGAAGGGTGTTTCCTTTTCTCCCAGATCACCACAGAAAGACCTTGGTCCAGGCTCTGATCGTTAGTAGACTGGACTACTGTAATGGCCTTCTTTTGTCAGCTAATGAAGGCCAATTTAACAAACTTCAGGTGGTCCAGAATACGGCCGCGAGGTTAGTCATGAATGCTCCATCTAGGACCCCCTCCCGGCCACTACTGACAGAACTTCACTGGCTGCCAGTGCGACTGCGGACCAAATTCAAAATCCTGTGTACAATTCACAAGTGCCTGATGGGGAAAGGACCGAAATTTCTCACCTCAGCCTTCCTCCCTTATGTTCCTGGACGTTCACTACGATCAAGCAACCTCCAGCTCCTTAAGGTTCCAAAAATTAAAAAAACTCGGCAAGGAGGCAGGGCCTTAGCGTACACAGGGCCTGTTCTTTGGAACACCCTGCCCCTCGCATTAAAACTTAGTACTGATCACCTGTCTTTCCGAAAAACCCTGAAAACGTACCTTTTTTCCAGCATCTAATTCACTCCCCTCCCACCACTCACTATAAATGTCTATGGGCAGAGTAGCTGGTCTCCTTTGTATGGCAAAGCGCGGAGATACCCCTTCGGGGGTCTATTCAGGCGCTATAGAAGCATATAAATAAATAAAAAAATAAAATAAATAAAACCGTGAACCGCAGGTTGTGCAGTGGGCAGGAAGGGAGGGGATGTAAAAATAAGCATCCTGCAAGTCCATTGAAACCATCCAGTCTCCAGGGTCCAGGCCAGACAGGATATGTGCGAGCATGAGCATTTTTAATATATCCTTCTTCAGGAAGAGTTTAAGGCGCAGGTCAAAAATAGTCCTCCCTCCTTCTTGGGCTCCAGATAGTAGCGGGACTAGCAACCACAACCTACTTCTAACGTCTATTGGCCAAGAGAGCAAAGACTTCCTGACATAGTGAGGAGAGGTGGTCCTCTGTCAACTTGTCTTAAGTAGGTGCCATGGGCGGGAGGTGGTTACAAAGGAGAGAGAGTAGCCACTTTGCACAGTGGGATATTATTGACCACCCGTGGTGCAGGTGATGGTGTATCCTGCCCCCCACTGGCTGTCCAGCTGGTCTCAGGACATACTAAAGAAGTTTGGAGGCTGCGGCTGCCAGGGGAGGGTGGTGAGCTAGCTCGACCTCTGGCTGCCTGTCTCATCTAGTCTGTGGGAACCGTGTCCTTGGCCATGAAAAGATTGTGAGGATTACAGGGCGGGGTGGTTGGCGTGGGGCTCTGGAAAGGCTCAAGGACCTGGCTTAGCTCTGCTATCTTTAAAGCACTCAAGCACAGAGTCCGCCTTGCCTCCACCTAACTGAGAGGCATCAAAGGGCATGCTCATGAGCGAGGTTTGGACATCTCCCAGTAAGTCAGTGGTTCGCAGTTAGGCATGGCACCTAAGGGTCACCAACGGGGAAATTGCTCTGCCCAGTAAGTAGGTCGCATCCACTCCACATCGAATGGTGAACCTGGCTGCGTCTCTCCCATCAGAAATTACTTGAAAGAGTATGGCTTGGGCCTCTTCCGAGACAATGGGGAGCACTTGCACAACCGAGTACCAGATGAGAGGCACGTGGTGTTCTACAACCACAGTACCAAGCTGGAGGAAGAGAACACCCTCTTCCAGAAGGTACCCAGCCTTTTGGATTCCCAGCCCGGTGGTGTGGTAGGGAATGCGCCAGGGTGAATTTTGGAGGTGGAGGCCTGTACCACCAAGCTCCAGGGTGGTTTGCAGGGTAAAGAAACTAGGGTCCCCCGGGACAGGCGATGGCTGTGGTCAATTGTCCTGTGCACATGCGCTCCTGTGGAGGGCTTTGACCAGGCTCCAACTAGGACATCAGTATGGGCTTCACTGTGTGAGAATAAAGGTTCAGAGGGGGTAACTCCCGGATGAAGCACCTCCATCAAGACGTTCATCTTGACTGCCACTGAGGGTAGGGTAAGGTCTAGGACCTTAGCCACCCTCCGTACCACCCTTGGCAAATGATGCACCTCCTCCCTAGCCACATTAGGGGAGGAGACAAGGCCAGTATCTGGGGAGGTGTCCAGACCAATGGCTTCCACTAGATCTTCATGCCAGTTGTCCTCAGACAGCTCTACTGACCCTCCCTCATCTCGTCAGATGACTTAGACAGACATGAAGTAGTCGAAGAAGTCTTCGACTTCTTGCTCTTCTTGCATCTGTGGGACATGTCCAACTTCCCTGATGACCACGACTGTGACCACAAGCTCTTGGAGTGGTCCGCGACTGATCCCAGGACCTTCCTCTCGACAGAGATTGTGAATGTCATGGTGTTGCACATTGAGTGCCAATGAGCTTGATGGATTGCTCCTTTAAGGCCTTGGGGAACATGGCGCTGCAATCAATCAAGGTCTTCGCATCATAGTTGCACTCCAAACATCACAGGCACACCAAATGCTGGTACATCACTGATATTTGTCGGTGGCAGGCGCCACACAGCTTGAAACCAGCTTTCCTAGCTGACATGCTTGATGCACCAGGAGACAAGTGTTGATAAACATGTTAACAAAAAGTCGAAAAAAGCTCAGTCAAAAAAGATAAGGGGATAGCTCTTCCCTGATCTGTGCTGACTAGCGCAAAGAAAAAGAACTGACATCAGCGAACTGGAGTGGCGCCTTTATTTTATAGACACCGCGTATGTCACTTCTGGTGAGGACGATGACACGTGGAGCTGAACAATTCCACCTACCAGCCGCAGGCGTACTGTTCACAAATATATTCCAGATCTGAATCGCCTGGGGATTATTTTAAGATAAGGAATCTGCAGCTAGAACGATCTATAACTCTGTGCTGTGCAAAGCAGACAGTGAGCCTTCTGGCTCTGTTACCTGGAAAGCTTTAGAGACATTGATCAAAGGCAGGAAATGGCTGATTAAAGAAACAGTGTCAGAGTCCATTTTTAGGACATGTGACTGTCTCACCCCTATAAAGCTTCATAGGACGAAGTTAAAATTATTTTTTGGGGGGCCAACAGAAGGAGACAGGTACCTTTAGGGTTGGTGGCGATAAGATCTTGTTTACAGTGATGCTCGTTGTACTGCTTCCCGCTTCCTTTAGGGAGCTTGATAACATCACAGAACCTTTCAGCTTACTACCTATGCAAGAGAGCAGCTTAGCGATGTGTTTTGTGCTTAAGGCCCTCCCATAAATTTCCTGTGTGGCACCACAAACTATTTAAATATGTCATTTGGAGGCCGGTGGTTGACAGATAATCTCATGGTACTTAATAATTGTACCATGAGACTGTCCCATATAAAATTTGTTTTGAGAAGAAGCATTTTCCATTAGAGGTTTATAACATAACATAAAATATGCAAAGGGGGGGCATAGGATAATTATTACATCTTTCAGCGATACTGGGCTTCTCAAACACCTCCTACCTTGCTAAAGGTTTGTTAACACATATAAAGACTGAATGGTCCCCTCTCAATACTGATAAGAAGCTGGTGACCCAAACAGTAGAACTTGGGAGACAATGATCTCAACACAAATCATAACTGACATATTCTTCCTATAGTTAATGCAAAGATAGGAACAGTTTGTGTAAAGGGCTATAATGTCTAACTTTCTCTTGATCTAATTGCAGATCCATTTTGAGGCTGGGTGGTCATACTAGGCTCATGACTACTGTATGGTAAATCTTTCAAGTCACAGTTGATCTCAGTTAAGTGCATACGATGTTGGGACAAACATGAAAAATATTGCACACAAGGAATACATCTGAAAAAACTTATCGATGTGCAAAGCTCTGTGTTATGGGTTCCTCCTCAAAGAGCCAGAAAAGTGAAGTGAAGGCTAATAGTCACTTTGGCGCATGTTGTGATTGCAGAGGTCCTTGGTTAGCCTTAAAGTGACAGCGCAGTTTCTCCTCCTTATGTGGCTGTATGCCCAATAAAACATTATTTTTCATATTATTCTGTTTTATAAAAAAGGAGGGAAAGTTGGGTGGAACAAGGCTGTTTCATATACTTTAATCTCATTTTAAAATTTCTAAAGAGGTTTTTCTTAGGGATAAGTCAAGCACAATTCTATTAACAGACAAATATGGAGAGCAAGTGCAGTATTTATGCAAGCATTGTTGTTCTATTTATTTAGATAAACATTTTGGATGTTTTAAAGGTGCAAGGATCTTCCATGAGGAAATATATTTTCAGTGTCCAAGAATTTGATGAAGATACCCATGTTAGCAAACAAATATTAACCTGCTTAGGTCACTTTGCCCCTTTTAAACCCTATTCTAGATAAGATGAACATGAGGGCTGAAATAGAAGTAGGTTAACATTAATCTAGAAATGTATCAGTAACGTTGTGAAGATGTGATGTAAGAAAAGAAGGTAGAGCTTCAAAATGAATGTCCAATTAGAAAAGTTGCAGATTACATTCTATGCTTATGCTTTATGGAAAACTCACAGGTCTGCAGTCAGGATTGTCAAATGTGATCTCAAAGTCATTGACTGCTTTCCCAGGTATGACTGGGGTGAAAATAACATGAAGCTTCACAGTGGCAAAGGGGCCGATGTCGCCTTCACGAACCTAAGGAGAAAAAAAACCAGTTACATTAATAGTGCAAAAACAGTATCACCTTACAAATGAAAATTAATATAATCTACATAATTTGGTTGCGAGTCAGCACAACATTCTGCTAGATTCTGGGTACCTTGGCCACAGGCTCATTGTTCTTCCACAGACAATGGCCAGTATTTCAATAGTGCACATCTGCCGTTGGTACTGCCTTATAATACTGCACCGCTCTGGCATGCTAATAATGGGGTTTGTCTGATATGCCTATTTCAACACAGATCAGGGATCATGTGCGCATATAAGTCTGTTTTCCAGCTGTTCTTTGTGTCTAGCAAGCTCTGATCTTTTGCTTGTTGTGGAGTAAGTTACGCAGTTCTGGATGAGCAGTGTGTTTATTGTGTACCATACTTCCCTAGAAGAAGGGGAACAGTGAAGTTCACAGAATATACCCAGTAAGGGCATAGGTTTTCTCTTAAGGTTTGCAGCAGTGCAATGCCCTAGAGATGAAGGTTTAAGGATTATGTGGAATGGTTCAATGCCCAGTATGATACGACCACAGCTGGTTGGGAATTCCTTCATCAAACATAGGACCGAAAATAAAGATTCTCCAAAACAAGCATTCACTTCAAAGGTATTTCATCTGGCCCCATCCATTCCTCACTCAGATGCCACAGTTGCTGCTGAAGTGCTACCAACAATCCCAGCTCAGTTCCAGAACTGGATCTGAAAACCTAGTATGCCTTGGCCACAATGGGGGTATTGGCTTTCTGCGGAGTCCTTTGGACAGAAGAGTTGGCAGAATGTAAAATACATATTTCCTGACTAATGTACCCCCTGTGTATCTTTTCCTGTTGTCAGTTGAGAGGCAAACTGGGGGCATTAGCGGTGGTCATTTAAAGAAACAAAATATCTATATTAGAAGGAATAGACTACAGGTTAACATGTTTCATGCACCATATGATTTGTATGGGAAGAAACAGACTGCAGGGTAATCTGTTTCATCCACCATAAAATCTATATGAAAAGAAACAGACTGAAGGGTAATCTGTTTCATTCCCCATTTGTGGTAAAACCTCTCAAAATGCCCGCCTGAATAGTGTTTTTGTTTTCATCTAGACAAATGTTCTAAAGGACTACATTGTTTTGAAACTCCAAGGCTCAGAGCTGATTAGCCTAGTTCCACAGAAACTGGAAGCATGTTTCAGCAAATGTTAAAACACAAATTGATGGTGCTGAGCAGGAAGACAATTTTCCCTGAAGAATGGACTGTTGTTTCTGTAATTGTTCAGATCATCCCAGTGAGCTGCCCAGAAATCATATGAGGAGTTGGTCTATACTGTAAATTGGTTAATTGGCGGGACAAAGAACTGACCCATGAGGAGCTGGACAAAAGGAAAGTACACGGTTTAAAATCAATTTTGAGACAAGTGTGTTCAGACGCTGAAACCATCATGCTTATGACTGAAGTCTCAAGAAAAATGTTCGATTGTTTGTTTTAGTGCCCCAACTCTCTCAGGTGTAGGATAGGAGATTCCCAAAGAAGTGCCCAGGAAACCTCCTACAGACTGATGTCTTTGCCAAGGATCTGAGTGAGACTCCTTGATGCCTATGGGATAATCTAAGTTATTAACAGTGCTGCACACTAATTGTAAGTTGTCTTGCCATGTAGTCGGGAGACAATGCTTTTATTTCAGACAGTTATCAAGATATGGATAAATGTGTATGCCCTTTAGGAGTAGATACAGTTCTACACCATAACAGGCAAATTTGGGGTGCACACATTCACCACTGTGGGGTTTATTTGGCAGTTAATACATGTTTATTGGTATCCCAAAGGGATTCAAGGATGTAAAATTGAGAGGACATGCCAGGATCCAAACATGTGAACATGGTGTCAAACTCATTCGCTAAACTGGATAGACACTGAGCCAGGGAGTCCAAGTAGAAAACAATGAGAGCACCCTAATAATCACCCTTCAAGCATACTTGAGGCCAACTGGTATCTGTAATGACAGCCCTCACACTCTGTAGAAAATCTGAGGTATTACTGATAGGAATATGAAAGTAGGCATCTTGGAAGTAGGTAGGTGCTAACTAGTCACTCTATAGGATCAATGGTGTAGCAACATTACCATGAACCCTAATGTCAGCAGGGAAAATGAACCACCCCTCAAGATTCTTGCCCCTTATCTTTCAACCGCACCAATATTCCTTAATCATATTGTAGGGAAGTACCCCCTTTTGGCATGGTTACCCACCACTTTTTGACTGACTCTGATTCGCCTTTGACTAAATATGCATTGTGTTCCTGCTAACCAGGTTCCCAGTGCCTGTGTTCTTTCCCAACCCTGTACCTTTGTTTCCACAATCAACATGCCTATGTCCCAGATATAAACCCCTTGTAAAAGGTCCCAGTGATACCAAGGACATTGTGACCAAGAACATTGTGACCAGAGAGAGCTACAGCAGGTATTGTGCGACACTAAGAGGCCCCTCACCAAACACATGCACACTGCCACTGCAGCCTGCGTGTTTTGGTGCAGACAAAAGTGCAGAGTCAACATGCCACACATCCTTGTGTGCCAGGCTTACCAGCACTGCAAGAGGCATAGGTAAGGCACACCTACAGCAGGCCTTACAGCCCTAAAGCACAAGTTACTTACCTTTGGTAACGATATATCTGTAAGAACCAGTAGTTAGTATTAGATTCCTTACCTTAGAATATCCCCAGACGCAGACTGGATCCGGAAACTTTTGCGTAGCAGTACCCTTGCGCGTCGGTAGACGTCGTCTGCGGCTCCGCGTCCACTGTCGGTGCCGGGATGACGTCGCCGGAGTACTTAGACGCCGCCCTCGCGCGCTGACGTCAGTTCTTATACACAGCTTTTCCACGCCAGAAACGCAGAGCCATGAAAAAAACAATACTGGTGCCAAGAAACTAGGGCCCTGAAAGGAGATGACCTTAACCCTAGATATCGGTTCGCAGAACGGGGAGGATGGGAGGGGCGGTAAGGAATCTAATACTAACTACTGTTTCTTACAGATAGATCGTTACCGAAGGTAAGTAACTTGTGCATCTGAAAGAAACAGGTTAGTATTAGATTCCTTACCTTAGAATAGATACCCCAGCAATACCAACCCCGGTGGTGGGTCTGCAAACCAATAATCACACCAGAAATTCCTGGAGGACGGAACGGCCAAAGAAGCCATCCCTCCGGACTTGGCTGTTCAGGCAGTAGTGTCTTGCGAACGTGTGCAGCGAGGCCCACTTAGCTGCCTGACAGATGTCCTGCAAGGGGACTCCACGGCCCAGGGCAGTAGTAGCCGCCGTGGCCCGAGTGGAATGGGTCCTCAGCCCAACAGGAGGCTCCTTCTTAGCCAAAGAGTAGCATTCCTTGATGCACAACATGACCCACCGTGAGATGATCCGTTTGCGCACCACCCGCCCCTTCTTAGCGCCCACGTAACCAACAAAGAGTTGGTCATTCACCCGGAACTGGCGTGTGCGATCCAAGTAGAAAGAGAGCGCCCGTTTTGGGTTCAGACGGTGGAGCCCCTCTTCCTCTTTCGAGGGATGCGGAGGCGGAAAGAAGGTGGGCAAGGTGATGGACTGCCTTGTGTGGAAGGCTGTGACTACCTTGGACAGGAAAGAGGGTCTTGTCCGCAACACAACCTTGTCTGGATGGACAGAAAGGAAAGGAGGTTTAGAGGAAAGAGCCTGGAGCTCACTCACTCTCCTGGCAGAAGTGATGGCAACCAGGAAGGCAGTCTTAAGTGTAAGAAGACGGAGAGGACAGTTATGAAGCGGCTCAAAAGGAGCGCACATCAGGTAAGTCAGAACCAGGTTCAAGTCCCACTGGGGCATCACGAAAGGAACGGGGGGAACATATGAGTGATGCCCTTCAAGAATCTATTAACAATCGGGGACTTGAACAAAGAAGGCTGATCAGGTAGCCTCAAGAAGACGGAAAGGGCAGAAAGGTAGCCCTTGATAGTGCCCAGAGCAGAGCCCTGCTGGGAAAGAAAAAGAAGGAAGAGGAGAACCTCAGAAAGGGGGGCAGAGAGTGGATCCACAGTCTTTGCTGTGCACCATGCCACAAATCTGTTCCACCTGCAGGCGTATACCGACTTTGCGGAGGGATGCCTGGCTGCCAGAATCACATTACAAACTTCAGGAGGCAAGTCAAATGGCCTCAACTGTCGCCGCTCAATCTCCAAGCATGGAGGTGGAGACTGGACAGGTTCGGGTGGAGGACCGTCCCCTGCTGCTGCGACAGAAGGTCCTCCTGAAGAGGCAGACGAATTGGGTAATCGAGAGACATGCTGAGTAGCTCTGGATACCAATATCTTCTTGCCCAGTCCGGAGCCACAAGGATAACTTGGGCCCGGTCGTGCCTGATCTTCTTCAGCACTCTGGGCAGAAGTGGTTTAGGCGGAAAGGCGTACAATAGACTGCAGCTCCACTCGCGACGAAAAGCGTCTCCGAGCGAGTGCCGCCTTGGAAATTCCAACGAGCAGAACTGATAACATTGCGCGTTCTCTTCTGTGGCGAATAGATCTAACCAAGGCTCTCCCCACTGCTGAAAGAGGCCTTGCGCCACGTCCGAGTTCAGACACCATTCGTGATCCATCATTCACCGGCTGAGTTCGTCCGCCCTGGCGTTCAGGGAACCTACCAGGTGTTGAATCACCAGGGTCACGCCCTGATGTTCCAGCCACTGCCAGAGGCGCAGAACCTCCTGGAATAGGGTCCACGACCCCACCCCGCCTTGTTTGTTGCAGTACCCCATGGCGGTGGTGTTGTCCGTGAACACCTGCACTACACTCCCCTGTACAGAGGGGAGGAATGCCTTCAGTGCAAGCCGGATCGCCTGCAGCTCCAGAATGTTGATGTAGAGCCGGAACTCCGCCGGAGACCAGAGGCCTCTGATCTCCGCCTCTCCCATGTGGCTCCCCCAGCCCTGGAGGGACGCGTCCGTCACAACTACGTGCTCCGGTTGGGGTAAGGAGAGGGATCTGCCGCTGACCCAATCGCGGTCCGTGAGCCACCACTGCAACTGTCTTGCAGTGCCCTCCGAGATCAAGATATGGTCGGACAAGTTGCCCTGATGCTGGGCCCACTGAAACTTCAGGTCCCACTGCAGAGCCCGCATCCGCCACCTAGCGTGATGCACCAGAAGGATGCAGGAGGCCATCAGCCCCAGGAGCCGCAGCGTCAACCTGACCGAGACTCAGGATAACGACTGAAAGATCGGAATCAGAGCCTGAATATCCCGAATCCGTTGTTCGGGTGGATAAACCCTGAAACTGCGCCGAGTTTAGAACCGCTCCAATGGAGAGGAGCTTCTGAGAGGGGCACAGGTGTGACTTCGGCACATTGATGGAGAACCCCAGCAGGTGCAGGAGGTCGGCCGTAGTCTGGAGGTGGCTGACGACTGTCTGGGGTGAGCCCGCCTTCAACAACCAGTCGTCGAGGTAGGGGAAGACTGAAGCCCCTAACCTGCGCAGATGAGCTGCGACCACCGCCATCACTTTCGTGAACACCCGTGGGGTGCTGATAAGGCCGAAGGGGTGCACGGTAAACTGAAAGTGCTCGTGGCCTACCGTGAACCGCAGGTAACACCGGTGGGCCGGCAGGACGGGGATGTGAAAATATGCGTCCTGCAAGTCCAACGCTACCATCCAGTCTCCCGGGTCCAGGGCAGCTAAGACATGAGTCAGTGTCAGCATCTTGAACTGCTCCTTCCGGAGGCGGCCGTTGACGTTCCGCAGGTCCAAGATAGGGCGTAGGCCCCCTTTGCCCTTCTTGGGTACCAGAAAGTAGTGGGAGAATCAACCACACCCTACTTCTGGCCCAGGAACGCACTCGATGGCCCCCTTGGCCAAGAGGGCTGTAACTTCCTCTTGTAGAAGTTTCAAGTGATCCCCGGACATGTGGTGGAACTGCGGTGGCATGGCTGGTGGGGACGCCTCGAAGGGGAGGGAGTAGCCCCTTTGGACGATTTGCAGTACCCACCTGCCCGATGTGACAGTGCGCCAGTGGAGGTGGTGATGGCGAACCCTGCCCCCCACTGGC
Source organism: Lissotriton helveticus (assembly GCF_964261635.1). Lineage (NCBI taxonomy): Eukaryota > Metazoa > Chordata > Amphibia > Caudata > Salamandridae > Lissotriton > Lissotriton helveticus. The sequence goes on from NC_136065.1 coordinate 341,313,012, forward strand.
GTCACATGGGCCTGAAAGCTCGGACTAGGAGGTTTTTGAGGTGGATGCTGCAGGGGTAGGTGTGGACTGGCCTCGCCGTTGTCCCTGACCGCCGCCACGGCGATTCCCACATCCGCCACCGCGCTGGATGGTAGTCTGCGGCCCGTGGCTGGCAGGACGTGTGGGGGCGCCCCTTCCTTAGCCACGAAAGGGGCGAAAGGCAGCCGTTTGCTGGCGCGGGCCGAGAGGCCCAAGGACTTGGCCGTAGCCCTGGAGTCCTTAAAGCGCTCAAGCGCATGGTCTGCCTTGTCGCCAAAGAGGCGACGGCCATCAAACGGCATGTCCATAAGGGTGTTTTGGACATCAGCCGAAAAGTTGGCAGACCTCAACCAGGCGTGGCGACGTATCGTGGTATCCAGCCCACACCGGATGGAATACCATGCCGCATCTCGACCCTCCGCAAGGGCTTGGGCGAGTTTAGTCCGGACCCCCTCCGGACATTGTTGCAGCACGTCCGCAACCGTGTCCCACAGAGAGTGGGTGTAACTGCCCAAGAGGCACGCGGTGTTGACTGACCGCAACCCCAAACTCAGGTAGGAGAATACCTTCTTCCCGTATTGCTCATACATCTTGGATTCACGATCGGGGGAGCTGTCGGGAATGCGGTCTGGGAGTTAGAGGCCTGGATGACCAGGCTCTGGGGGGTGGGGTGGGTGGACAGGAAACAAGGGTCGCCCGGAGCCGGGCGGTGGTGCCTGGCCATGTTCCTATCTACAGGCAGCCCTGTAGCGGGCTTGGACCAAGTGCCCAGAAGAACGTTTGACAAGGCCTCATTAAAGGGCAGCCGAGCTTGCCTGCGGTTTAAGGACCTCAGTGATGAGGTTAGTCCGCGACGGGGAGCTCAAGGCCCAAGGCCTTGGCAGCCTGCGTCAGCACCACACTATAGGCAGCCCCCTCCTCCGAAGCTACAGTAGGAGGGGAGACAAAACCAGTGTCGGGCGAAGTGTCCAGACCACTGGCCTCCCCAAGCTCACCTGTCCAGTCCTGAGAAGACTGGCACTCACATGCCAGAGGGTCCTCGGACCCCTCCCAATCCTCCTTGTCACCCATCACCTGGTACTCAGGTTCAAAGGATGGGGCCGGGTCGTAGAAGTAAAAGTCTCCCATCGGCGTCGATAGCGGTGCCAAGCGGCGCCGCTCCAACGCCGGACCCGAATCGAGGGTAGGACCAGGGACAGCGTCATCCTGGGACGGCACCAGGGACGACACCCTAGGGGTTGGCGCCGGCGAGGTCATGAGGTCGACCGGCGACGACCCGGATCCGGAGCCGGATCCGGCGGGGCCCTGCGGCGTCGGGGCCAAAGCACCCGACGGCGCCGGGGCCGAAGCACCCGGCCCGTGTGGGGACTCATCGGGGCGGCTTGGCCCGAAGGCGCCGCGGGACCCGACGGAGGAGCGAGTGACCTCATGGCCATGAGGAAGGACTCGATCTCCTCCGGCGTCGCGTTCTGCCCAGGGACCGGCGGGTATGGAGCAGGCCGCGACGCCTGCGGCTCCGGCAGAGCCACGGGGGCAGTGTCGCCCGAACCTCCGGCCGCGTCGCATGAGCGTCGGAGGGAGTCAGAAGAGCGATGTCGCCTCTTCGACTGCTTGTGCCTCTTACCTGAGGACTTCGAGCCTGAAGACTGATGACGACTCCCGGAACTGTGGTGACTCCGGCCCCGCGACCGGTCCCTCGGCCTCCTTCCGGACCGGGACCTCGAGCGGCACGGGGCGGACTGCCGGAGCTCGAGTCACTTACGGGACCACTCCCGTCTAGCTTTGGACGTCAGGGCCCGGCAGTCGGAGGAGGACTTGTCGTCGTGGTCGGGGCCTAGACAGTGAAGGCACCGACGAAGGGGGTCGGTAACCGACGGCGCTTGCTGGCATGGAAAAAAGAAGAACTGACGTCAGCGCATGAGGGCGGCGTCTAAGTACTCCGGCGACATCATCCCGGCGCCAATGACGCCGATGACGGACGTGGAGCCGCAGACGATGCCAACCGACGCGCAAGGGTACTGCTATGCAAAAGTTTCCGGATCCAGTCTGACGCCTGGGGATATTCTAAGGTAAGGAATCTAATACTAACCTGTTTCTTTCAGATGCAGGGTGCACTATACCTCATGTGAGGGCATAACTGCGTGAGCAGATATGCCCCTATATCGCCTAGGTCCATTCTTAGACATTGTAAGTGCACAGTGAAGCCATACTGAGTACTTGGGCTGGGAACTTGTCACTTCGAGTTCTACAGCTCCATGATGGCTTCACAGAATTCCAAGACGTGTGGTGCCAAACTTCTCAGAACAATGACCCCACACTGAACTCATTAATAAATACACTCAGAGGGCACCTCAGAGGTGCCCCCTTCAAACCTACCAAACCACTACTGCGTGCCTGACTGGTCCGTATCAGCCTATCATCTCAAGATATGTTTTTGGCCCCCTGAAGTGGGAGCCTTTTGCTCTCGGGGGTCATAAACAAAGCCTGCTCTGTGTGGAGGTGCTTCACACCCAGCCCTAAGCTGGAACAGCATGGAAAGGCGGTGAGCCTCAAATGCTTCCTGTCCATTGTTATGCTGAACATGCCTGGCAGTGGAACCGTGAAGATAACCACCTCTGCACCCGATGCCCATGACCCATGTCCAAGAGGCTCACCGTTACAGAAAAGGTTCCCTAGCAATCCTGAGCAAGTGTCCCTCGTGGGTTGACACCTGCAGCCTCTGCACGAATACCCCCCCAACCGCGACCGCACTGGTAAGCTGATTTTTTATGCCAAAAGGACACCCCTGCACCCAAAGCCCCTGGCGCTTGGGGAGATCTGCTGACAGTGTCCCAACACTCTTGCACATCCCATCTCATATCCTGAGTCTGCATCCTATTTCAAAGTTTGAGATCCCCCATTGGTTTGCATTGGGTGCCAGATGCTGTGTTGGCGCTCTGCACCCGACCACCCCTGTGCCGCTGGAGGTTTAAGTATGGTGCTGCCTTGTGCCCCCCCCCCTGTGCTTGCCTTAACCCACGGAGACTGGGTTCCAAAACCTGCAAGTAGTACTACTTCGATTGCCCCCTTCCTCCATTGCATAACATTGGCACGATATCCCAAGTTCGCACCCGGCTGCCACAGTGCCACTGGTGGTGCAGTGAGGTCACTTACCTGAACCTTGCCTGTTGCTGATTCTTCATCCAAAAGCTCAATACCGTAAATCGTTTACTTACCTGCATATTGCTGATTGTGTTTCCTCCCATTGGATAACATTGTACTGAATGAAAAATGCACTGTGTCCCCTATACATTGAAAAACAGTGAGACTGCAAAACGTATTTTACTGCAACAAAGTACCTTTGGTTCTATAAAGTAAATATACCAAAAGTAATATTTTTACAAACCATTGGTCTCAGATTTAGTCATTGAGTGTGTATAATCATTTCTTGCCTGTGTGTGTACAACACATACTTAGCACTGCCCTCTGATAAGACTAACTGCTCGCCCACACTACCACAAAAGAGATCATTAGTATTATCTACTTTAGCCTCTGTAAAGCCTCTGGGGATCCACTTGACTCTGTGCACACAATACCTTACTTTGGTATAGTATATACAGAGCCCACTTCCTACACTTATTGGCTTAATGTGTGTCTTCTAATTTACCAACTAATCACTCGCCGCCACTACAACCAGACCCCTACTCTATCTGAATATACGTATTGGTATTTTTTTCTAACATGACTACTTTAGTAAGAAATACTTTCTTCATACTCTAATCACAACTGGAGGACAGAGAACTGCATTTTTCATGTACTTGATGCCGTTATTTGTTGCTAAAAGATTTGAAGTGCAGAATAATGTACACTTTGCACTGCAGTGAAATTCCGTAAACACATCTTGATGGTTAAAATCACAGGATATTATATTCAAAATATCTGCTCATTAAAATAGATCTTGCCAAATTGATCTCATTCAACCGATTGCAGTGAATTATTTAATAGGAATTTTGAGTAATTTTGATTTACTATATTGAAAAATACTCCCAACTAGCATTTTCCCCTCTAAAAATGAAAAACAAATAACCCAAAAAGTCTTGTGAAGGCTTTCCAACAGTTGATTTACATTTATACTCTGTAAACGTTACTTCGGAAATAGTGAAACATGAGTAGCTGTAATTACTGTGTGCACACAGTCCCAGCTAATGGCGACACAGCTTAATTCCCTACAGTTTAACTGGCTCTACCACAGTGAGGAAGGGCCAGATAGGATTAGTTACTTACCTGTAATCATAGTTCTCTTCCAGGGGTATCCTCATCAAAGTCATAAGCATTAGAATATTCCTGCCCATGCGCGGGACCCCGGAAACACTATATTATATGTGCCCCACATATATATACTCATATATATACATATATATATATATATATATATATATATATATATATATATATATATATATATATATATATATATATATATATATATATATATATATATATATATATATATATATATATATATATATATATATATATGAAAAGAAGCAATTGCAGCCAAATACACAATAGAGCTGGATTATGCTGTGAAGAAATTCCACCATACATGAAACATATGCATTAGAAACATGAAAAACAACACTAAAGATTGTTTTGAAACTGTTTTAATGCTGAAAAGCAGTAGAAATTCTTATTATATCCTGAAAGCATAGAAAGCTCCCAGGCTGCATTGTAAACACACAGTCTAAAAAGACTGAAAAGCTAACCTGTAGCTGCATGCTACAAAAAACTGGCACTGTGCCTTTAAGAGACTCATGACCCCCAGTATCCCATCATGCCTCAGGGGTGACAGTTGGGTCAGTTGTTCTTTCGGAGACTGAAAAACCATGGAAACAAATAGGTTAACAATATCTCCAAATTAATAAAGATCCTTTGCCCGGGGAGGCGGGAGGGTTGCTTATGACTTTGATGAGGACACCCCTGGAAGAGAACTAGGATTACAGGTAAGTAACTAATCCTTCTCTTCCAGGGGATCCTCATCAATAGTCATAAGCATTAGAATAGAATAGCGAGCCGGGGGGGGGGGTGGCCACGAGCCGAGCATGGCGGACGAGTTCTAGAAGAGCTCCGTCCACTGCCCGATTAAACTAGCGAAATATCCTGTATTCAAGCCTTCCCTGGCCGCCCAGCTACTCCCCAAAATCGGAGGGACTGCCACGAACACTCGGTGGCGCATGCGGGTCCCAGACTGCGCGGTGAGGCGAGCGCGGCCCCTGGCTCGAGCGGGGCCTAACATCCTCCGACAGACCGCGGACTGGAGTTGTGGGGAAAGCCGGGCGCGTTGCGCGCCTAGACTCATGCACTGAGCCGAGGACAGCTGCACAGGGAGACACCCCTGAGAGGAACGGCGGCCGCTGCAGACACACGCGGACAGGGAGAAGACATGCACATAGGGTAAGACCCTATGCAAGCCTGGCGGATCTCCTCGGATCGGCGGAGTGGGCACCCGAGCGAAGGCGAACGGAGGCGCAGACATAAGCGGCCCCACTGAGCGGAGTGACGGCGGGGAGCATACGGGTGGTCGGAGGACTCACCGACCCACTGGGAACTGTGGAGGGAGCCTAAGCTTCGCTGAATATGTACAGGGGATTGTCTGGGAGTCCCGAGGCTGAATTGGCGACGCTGCGCGGACTTCGCGGCTGAGCAGGAAGTACGGGCGCCATTTTGGGATCATCGCGCCAGCTGCATAACACCGCTGGCCTGAAAGAGGGCTGATTACGACCGAGCGGGCAGCTTGGGAGGAGAAGCCAGGCGCGCCATATCAGAGGCGAGGAATAGTGCAATAGGTGGAACGTGAATGACACTGGACTGGTGCGACCTGTTCTACCTTGCTGGCCAACACAGGAGGAGGGAACATTGCATGTACCGCTTACGACTGGTGTAATCAGGCGGAGTCCTTCTACCAGTTAGCAGCTTACCAAACGTGAGGGCCCCAGGAGCAGATAGTTGCATAGAGGTGGTGTGTGTCGGGGCTTGGCGAGGAACCTGCAGTGAGCGGAGCGCCTGTCGGATAGGGGCGGAACCAGACGCGCTATTCACAATCACCACGAATCTAATAGCTGGTGATAAGCCTGTACCCACACGCTCCGGAGCACCAATACGACCGACTGAGACGCTGGTGAGTGTGAACATTGGGGTGCCGCATCACAGAAGCTTGCACAGGGAGCGTTAGGGACATCGCCGCCGCCAACCTGCTGATGGATATAATGGGGAGGAACAGAGGGAAGGCGCAGGACCAGGGCGCCACAGCGGATATTCAATCCACTGGATCCGAGGACCCGTTGGCGTCCTCGAATGTGGAATTTATACCACCAACGGACAAATGCTCGCAGGACGCCAAATTGGACCTTATTCTGGCCGAAATCAAGGCGTCTACAGAGGCGCTGGAACTGAGGATGGACACCATGGCGACTGGCCTCTTACTTCTCAGAGCTGACCATAACAAACATGCGGAGAAGGTCTCGGAACACAGGATTGCCCTTGATGTTCTAATACCGCAACAGACAGGCCACTCCGCGAAAATTGAGTCCATGGAAAAGCAGATTAAACTACTCTGGAACAAGATGGACGACGCGGAAGGGCGGGCCTGTCGCAATAATGTGCGAATATTGGGTATACCGGAACGAAGCGAGGGGAGGAATCCTACGCAGTTTGTCGAAGACTGGCTGAGGAAGGTGGTTGGCCCACAGGACCTCACCCCACTCTACAGTGTGGAGAGGGCCCACAGAATGCCTGCGATTCCGCCGAAACCGGGAGCACGCCACGTCCACTCATAGCACGATTATTGAACTATAGGGACGAGACTCGGTGCTGCGAGTGGCGAGGGAGAAGGCACCGCTGAGATATGAAGACAAGACTATCTCGGTATACCCGGACTTTACCCCGACAGTGCAGAGAGCTAGATCAACATTCCTGGGAGTCAAGCGTAAATTGCGAGACAGGAATTTAAAATATGCACTGTTGTTTCCAGCCCGCCTCAAAATAATGCATGACAACAAGTCCTTGTTCTTTGATACAGCAGAAGAGGTGGCGGAATGGATGGAAGTGACTCTGACCCCACCTGCTACACAGGACCCGCTGTAGGAGAATGGGGGGATGCAGCCTTCGCGCACTGGGGATCGTCGCCGCGCTACTGTACACGGCAGCCAGTGAAGGACTCGTCGGCAACTGGAGGAACAGGATCTGCCCACTCAGGGAAAACGGCAGCGGTAGGCCGACTGACAGAGGCTGCGCTGGCTGCCCATGATGCGAGGGATACATTGACCTTGTAAAGGTATAAACTGATCTCCAGGTTGCAGCCTTGCAAATCTCGGACATAGGGACATCATGCAGGAAAGCTACTGTGGCCGCTTTCCCCCTAGTAGAGTGTGCTTTAGGTGACAAAAGTAAGGGCTTGTCTGCAAGCTGATAGGCCAATTTAATACAGGAGACGATCCATCTGGAGATGGATCTCTTGGCAGCTGGAAAGCCCGTTCTCAGTGGACCGGAGTTGATAAACAATTGATCCGTCTTCCTACTCTCTTTGGTCTTTTCCAAAATAAATGTAAGGACTCTTTTGAGATCTAAAGAGTGCAGCGACAGCTCAGCCGGGGTCGTAGGGTTTGGAAAAAAGGAAGGAAGAGAAATAGACTGATTTATATGAAAATCAGAGACAACCTTAGGTACAAAGGATGGATGCGCCCTTAAAACAACTCTGTTGTGATGGAAAACAGTGTAGGGTTCTTTTGTACACAGCGCTTGTATCTCACTTACTCTGCGCGCTGATGTAATTGCAACTAGAAAAGCGGCCTTCCACGATAGGTGTTGCAAGGAAGCTCTGTGGATGGGTTCAAAGGAGGGGCCCATCAACTTAGACAACACTAGGTTTAATTCCCACAGAGGAGAAGGGTTTCTAACAGGGGGGTACACTTTCTTCAACCCCTGTAAGAAGTCCTTGACCACCTCCATCTGGAAAAAGGAGGGCTGAGTAGGAGACTTCCTATAAGCCGTAATGGTCGAGAGGTGCACCCTGATAGAAGCATATTTAAGACCAGATCTTGTAAGGCAGAATCACATCCTCCTGTGCAGATGAGGGATCAAAATGACGTTCTCTGCACCAAAGAAAAAACCTCTTCCACTTAAACGCATAAGACGTTCTGGTGGAGGGTCGTTTTGCTTCCTTTAAAATGTTCATACAATCAGGTGGCAAATTTAAATGTCCGTATTGTAGGACCTCAGGAGCCATGCTGTTAAGTGCAGCGAGGGAAGGTTGGGATGAAGAATCCTCCCCCCCATCTTGGTCAGCAGGTCCGGCCTGCAGGGCAGTCTCCTGGGTGGAAGCACCGACAGCTGTAGAAGGTCCGGGTACCACCACTGCTGAGGCCAGTCCGGGGCTATCAGGATCATGGTCATGCTGGATCTGATGAGTTTGGACACCACCTTCGGAATCAGGGGCAGAGGAGGAAATGCGTAAGCAAATGTCCCTGACCAGTCCATCAAAAGGGCATTCCCCCTTGTCCCTGGATGGTGGAATCTGAACGCGAAGGCATGGCATTTTGAGTTTTCGTCGTCCGCGAACAGATCTATTTCTGGACGACCCCAGCAATGGAAGAGGTCTGCTACCACCTCGTCGTGCAGCACCCAGTCTGGCTGATCTTCGAAGTGCCTGCTGAGAGATGTTCCGGTAAACGGGAGGTTCAGAATGCGCTGTTGCGCATCGGGCTTGAGGCCTGTCAGGCGCAGCCACGATGAATGTCTGGCACATACCCCATGGGCATATGTATGTCCCGCCAGTATTGCTCCATCTGCAGCAATGCTAATTATCTGGTTAGCCACCAGACTTCCTTCCGTCAGGGTCTCCTCGAAGTCTTGTTGGTCCTCTTTAGGCAATTTTGATTTAAAACGCTCCATTGAGTCCCATAAGGCTCTATCGTACCTGCCTAAAAGCGCAGCCGCGCTACAAACCTTGAGTGTCGAAGAGGCAGAACTGCAGACCTTGCGGCCCCACGAGTCTTGCAACTTGCTGTCCTTATCAGGAGGAGTTGAGGAGGAGGGAGAGACTGAGTGGGTTTTTCGTGCCGCCGCCACGACTACTGAGTCGGCGGGCGGGTCAGTTTTCACAAAGATCGGGTCAGAGGGTGCGACCTTATATTTCTTTTGGATGCAAGCCGGCACCGCTTTTGCCGATGCTGGAGCCAGGAAGACATCATTGACAGGATCCATGATTCCTGGGACCAACGGTAGCACTGGACGAGACCCCGACGTTTGGTGAAGAGTCTCAAAGATCACTGTCGTGGAGACCTGTGGCACAGACAACTCGATGTTTAATTTCAGTGCACCCCTCTGTAGGACATCATGATAGGTGTTGATATCGTCCACTGGGGAAACCCTAGAGATAGGGCTATCAACCAAAGTGGGGGAGTAGTCCCGTATGGAAGAGCGGGTAGAGGAGGTAGGAGAAGTAGCTGGTGTTCGAGCTCTCCTTTCGCGAGATCTTCTGGCAGGTACCTCCCGTCTAGGGGAACGATTGCGCCTCTTCTCGTGAGACCTCCCTGAGCGTTCTTCTCGTGCAGGGGAACGAGATGCAGCTAGCCTCATAGGAGATCTTTCTCTGGCCTGGGAGGGCTGCGTCTGTCTACTTCCTCGACCAGTCTTTGTAGAGGAGATCTGTGTACTGGGCTGACATATTCCTGCAGCCTTCTTGTAGCCCCCGAGTCTCGCCAATTGTGCAGAGGCATATTCCATCTGGGAGACAACTGCACACCATCAGTGGGAGGTCTGCGGGCAGGACTTCTAGATCTGCGGGCAGGACTTCTGGATCTTGACGGGGATCTGGAAGAGCCAGAAGAGTGACGGGAGACTGATTCAGTCACTAGGATCACTGAACCATCCCTGGATCTCGTAGCAGAGTGTCCCGACGTAGACCTAGCCCGGTTATGGTGCCTCGACGGCGACCTGGACCGCTCATGGTGCCTCGATGTCGAATGCTCTGAAGGTGCATGCCTCGAATCTGAGCGATGAGGACTTCTCGACGTCGTACGGCGCTGCCCCGCCATCGATGGAGTCCTTTCCTTCGACGCCGACTCTCTCTGTGGCGCCGGTGGATCAGACACTCTCGACGTCTTATGCCTCGACGGTGAACGACGTGAGGAATGATGGTCTCTCAACATCGAGCGGCGTTGTGTGGCCGACAACGAAGCTTCCTCTCTTGACATCGAATGTCTATGTGACGTCGGCGGAGGGGTATTGGTCGCCCTCGACGCCGAACGTCGACGCGACGTCGATGAAGATCTCCTCCTCGATGCCGATCGACGCCTGGTTGTCGACGGCGGAGGATTTGAGGCTCTCGACGTCGGTCGCTTAGCCTGCGACGACGGAGGTGACCCAGCTCTCGACGCTGAACGTCGTGACGACGACGAAGGCGGCGGGTCCTTATCCCTCAACGCCGAACGTCGCCTGGTTTACGTCAGCGGAGGAGACACACTTCTCGATGCCGATCGTTGCCTGGTTGACGACGGCAGAGGGGTCTTATCTCTCGACACCGATCGTCGCCGAGATGACGATGGCGGAGGGTCTTGACATCTCGACGACGACATACCTGATCTTCTTGACGGCGAGCCCGCCGTCGACGGTAATAAACGTCGTTTTTTCGAAGAATGACCCACCGGTTGCTCCTTTCTCAGCACCGAGCCCGACGCTGAAGCTGCAGGACGAGAAGACTCGGCCTTTGAAGGTTCTCTGGACCTCTTGGAGCTCTTCTTGGCTGGGGACCTCCCTCTAGAAGACCTATGGGCTAGGCCATAGACTCAAATTCTCTCCCTGTCTTTTAAAGTTCTTGATGACAGGGACTCACAGTGAGGGCAGGTCCTTAGGTCATGGTCTTCAGGTAGGCAAAGGATGCATACCTCATGGCTGTCCGTCTTTGCCTTCTTCTTGCCACAAGAAGGGCACTTGTCAAAAAGGGAAGGCATATCAAGATGAAAATGCCAAAAAACAAGAGAAAACCTACTTGACTAGTTGAAAAATGTCAAAGTAAGGTTAAAAATGTAGAAAACTGAGATAATTTTCTGTCAGAAAAAGAAAAAGAGTGGAGCTGTGAAACCAGGATCCTTCCTGAAGGAGCCGGAAAGAACAACTGACCCAACTGTCACCCCTGAGGCATGATGGGATACTGGGGGTCATGAGTGCCTTAAAGGCACGGTGTCAGTTTTTTGTAGCATGCAGCTACAGGTAGGCTTTTCAGTCTTTTTAGACTGTGTGTTTGCAATGCAGCCTGGGAGCTTTATATGCTTTCAGGATATAATAAGAATTTCTACTGCTTTTCAGCATTAAAACAGTTTCAAAACAATCTTTAGTGTTGTTTTTCATGTTTCTAATGCATATGTTTCATGTATGGTGGAAATTCTTCACAGCATAATCCAGCTCCATTGTGTATTTGGCTGCAATTGCTTGTTGTTATATATATATATATATATATATATATATATATATATATATATATATATATATATATATATATATATATATATATAGGAGTATATATATGTGGGGCACATATAATACAGTGTTTCCAGGGACCCGCGCATTGGGCGGAAATATTATAATGCTTATGACTATTGATGAGGATCCCCTGGAAGAGAATATTATTTACAGGCCGCAATGTTATTATGGTCACCATTTGCAACCAGTATTATTGTGACTAGTCAGTAATTTTATGAACTAAGCTATGTACAAATATTATCGTTCTGAAAATGTATATTTGGAGTGGGGCGCAATTTGACCTCCCTCATTAATGTTCATGAGGTAGGGAACAAATTGCGACTCACTCCGACTTGAGGCCATCACAGAGATGGTGACCTGCTTAATAGCAGATCACCATATTTATGACTGCCTTTCAATAAAGTCATTTTTTTAAATGCCGTCTATTTTCCTTAAAGGAAACAGGGTTGCATTTAAATAGAAAAGTTTACATTTTCTTTGTTTCTTTTGAGGTTTGGCAGTGGTCTCGTGGGCCAATCCCTACTTCATGTCATTTTTTTTCTCCACTCACAAAGGGGAAGAGGTCCCAAGGAGACACCATTCCTTTTTGCGAATGGGTTACCACACCAACTTGGGGGTCTGTAACATTTCAATAGTTTATTACCGCTATTTCAGTTCCGCTATTGCGGTCCTTAACCATTTGATACATAAGGACAAAAATCACTATTTGGAAGAGACGCCTGCATCACGCCTCTTCAAAACAGCGATTCCTTATACAATTCTAAAACCATTTTATTAGTCAAAATGTGTTTACGACCATTGCAGAAAGCATTTTTGGGGTCACAAACTTTGTTTCAGAGGGTTTACAAACACAACAAGGCTTTGTGCATCTCTCCTTAGTAACTAGTGGGGGCTTCTAACACTGTACAGAGGGAAAAGAGATCGTAAAAAAAAAATCAAGTCCAGAGGCCTGAATCGTTATGTTTGAGCTCATATTGCAGGTGTTGAGCACAACATGGGATTCCTTACTTTTTTTGTCTTTTGACAAACATCTTGTCTAATTCACCTAAGATAAAATCTCTCATACTTTCGCCACAATCTCAAGTTTTGTATGTGTCTCACCCTACAAGTTTTTTTTCTGATCTCATTTTCACACATATATCTCTAATTTTCTCTCACTTACCTTTTTTTCGCAGTTTTATATCACTGTTCCTCTTAACTCTGCCTCTTGCAATTTCCTTCTCAACCAGCAAGTTTCTGCCACCACTCACCACTGATTGCACTCATTTGGACAGCTAAGCCCTCTACTATCCTAGTCTTTATGTATTTCCACACCATCCTCTTCTCTATTCATCCGTCTCCCTCTCAGCTCCTCCTATCTTGTATATAACGCTCTCTTAGTTTCCAGCTTCACTATTTTACTGAACCAGGTAGGGGCACTTTTCAATGACTAGCCTGAATGGAACACAAGTGTGTATCGAGAAACCACCTCTATCTAAGAGACCGCAAAGCCAATGCTGATGATATTGGCAGCAACACTTGACAAAGAAGATAGAACTCTGTAGTAAGAACTGTGCATGCGCCTCCAGGGGCCGTATTACGGTAGGTGGTGCATTTACTGGTTAACGCTGGGCGCACCTTTCAAAACGTGCGCTGAGCGTTAACCTTGAAAATGCGCTGCATTATAGTGAATGAGCAGCGAACTTGTGCTGCCCTAGGGGCAGTGCATTCATGTGAAAAACGGAGTGGCTGCTTTGAAGCCGCTCTGTATTTCACAGTGCAGGTGGCAACCAACCCACCTGCACTTTTAAAGGAGATTAGAGATCCACTCACAGGAGGGTGCAGTGAATGACTGCACCTGCCTGCAGGGGGATGAATGGGGGTTCCATGGGACCACCCTTTCCCCCCTACAGAGGGCTGCCATCAGGGGTCACAATGACACTGTGCCTCTTTTTAGGTGGCACACTGTCAGTGTGCTTACTGACTGCTTCTTTGCCTCTCCACCCGCATCTGTAATACGGCGCAGAGGTAAAGGAATTCCCTCATTTGCATGGGGCCACGCCCCCATGCAAATGAGGCAACGCACTCCGATAGCACTGGTGCTTTATGTGAGCCAGCGCTATCGGTATTTCAGAAGGTGATGCACAAAAGTCTGCGGTCCCTTCTGTAATACCAAAGTGCCCAAGGGGTGCCCGTTGCGCACCCGCGGCACTCCGGTAATACAGCTCCAGATAGCCATTCCTTTTAATGCAGTCACAGAAAAGCAAGGCAGCATGAATTCATTCAAAGGAAAGGACATCTGGGAGACCGTAATTACATGGAATGTCCCTAAATTAACTCTAATGTCAGTTGTTGAGAAGGAAGTTTCAACTGACGCCATTTGTCCGTAATGTTAGCTTTTGTGCTTCAGACACGTGTTAATTCTGACAGATGAGATGGCTCAGCTGAAACAGAAGGGAGGGGGTCTCCTATGCAGTGATCTCGAGGGAGGGGCAGGCAGCTAAAGAAGAAATAAGCCTTCTTGCCAGGGTGCCAGCTGCCTGAAGAAATTTAAATGTGTGCAATATGTTAATCTGCAAATGTAAAGGCTGCTTGGGAGGATTAATTGATGGAACCACTTTAAGTTTCCTACAGACGTAGATTTATTCGTTTTGAAAGGTATTGAAAGAGTGTTCAAAGCTGAGCTGTGGATTGTGCTTTTAATGGACAGTTATAAAACTGTTTGCATTAGGTACAAGCTGCAATTATTAAAATCTACACTTTAGAAAAAAACATTGTCTTTAACCTAAATTTATATTGGCATTTTCTGGTAGCTTATCTTGTATTGTGTGTAGTGCACAATTAAAATAATGACTTACATATACACAGTGCCGTCTGTGATGGACAAGGACCACATATATAGCACAAATTGTCCACCCTCCGCCGCACTTCGCGTCTCGGGTGCCACTTGCGCTGTGGTATATACATGTGTGTGTGTGATATATACACTGAATATATTTACTGGATGTAAATTCCGTGTTACATCCAGTGTGTGCAACATGCTCTCACATGTGGAAATGGTACTGTAAAAGAAAACTATCAATTGACTGCGGTTATATTATATCCTGACAGCACTTTGAGAGTTAATTTAGGTTCTATTCACAGAATCTCCATAACACATATGTTTCTAGATATACAAGGACTGAATTTTGCTTACAAACGAATCTGGTACAACGGCTACCAAAAGTGACTTTCCAGGATGCAAATGTAACGTCATAATATGGTTCACACACTTTCCCATTGATCATTTTTCCAACACGTTAAATATCCACGTGAGTGTAAATCTTAGGACAATTCGAAATCGTTTCAGAAGCTCTTTCAGAAATTGCTTCACCTAGGTAATGCAAATAGGGTGACTTCTCTGACCATTTTATGTATCTGGTTTTTGTTTCCAGGTGTACTCCGGTTGAACTGCGTAGCATATCTGACGATGCAAGTTCTAGGAGATAATCCAGGAATGTGTTTGCGAAGGCGGAGTACTAGTTGAGTTTTGTACTTGCACCAATAGTAGAACATGTTCATTTCCTCTCACTGCATGTTCTAGTACAGCCTCTTCTGTGCTTCCATGCAGTCCTCTGAAAGATCATTGTGCCTAATGTCTGATTCTACAGCATCCAGGCTGCTAGGCTCAATGTGATGTTCTTTCACTCACTTGGACCTCTTGAAGTTTAACCATGAATATTTTATGTACACTTGCTTATCTATAAGTGCTATGCCCAGCGGCATTTTGTTGTTTTATAAAGTGTGACTTTATTTAAGAAGTACTGGAGTGAGGAGAAGGCTCTGGTGAGCCAGCTACCAACATGGGTGACTGATTTAAAGCTCTGCTTACCCAGCCCACTAAACAACGTACCCTAAGGTTGGAAAAGCAATCCTCTGAGATGCTTGTCAGGGATGGACATCTGAGGGG
This sequence comes from Lissotriton helveticus, assembly GCF_964261635.1. NCBI lineage: Eukaryota > Metazoa > Chordata > Amphibia > Caudata > Salamandridae > Lissotriton > Lissotriton helveticus. Next base: position 341,328,475 of record NC_136065.1, read on the forward strand.
CCCCTCGAGAGCTCTGAAGTTAGTGGTCTGCAAAAAGGCTCTGGCAGCCACGGAAACAGAAAAACTCCTGCGCTGCATTACAGTCCCTCGTCCATGGAGGTCTAGTGATGACAGGGAACAATAGTGAGCCTGCGAACATGGTTCATGACTGAATCATGGCAAAAGGCAAACAGAAGACCCCTAGAATGCCTACCAACCTCATCCTTTTGAAGGAGCCCAGCTTTCATGGAGTGTGTGCTGCAGCAAAGAAGGGAGACAGTGCCTGTCAAGGGGAACTGTGCACTGCTGAGGACCCCCAATTATCTGTTCCTTTTTTCCAACCTTTGAGTTGGAGTTTTGCCTTTAAGATGGAAGGTAAACCAATATAGATAGTTTTGTGGATTTTACATGCGATCTTACATTGAATTTTTGCTTCAACAGGAAGCCAGTTATGGCTCAATTTTTTGACAACTGTAATACGTCTGCAAACAGCTTGGAGTAATACTCTAAAAGGAGCAGTAGAGGACTTGGGTAGGCCAGATAAGACTGTATTTCCTCTATCTTAGAGAATAAAGACGAAGGGACTTGAACCATATTTCTGACGTCTGAGTGAGGGATTGAAGGCTTCAGTTTTCTGAGTAGATGTATTTGATGTACTGGCAAGTACATTGTACATTTATGGGTTATTGGCAGAAGAATGAAATGTAAAGCGCACTGGTTGTCATAGAACATCTTGATACATTCATTTCAAATTCTGGGTAAAATTCAATACCGTGGGTGATTTCAAACATGAGCAGGGCGAAAGAAAAGGTTATTGCGTTATCTGTGCAAACAACATTTAATATTTAAGAATAGGCTTTTTTTTTTTTTAAGAGCCGAGCGGAGGTAGATAGAGTTGAGACAGAATTGACGAATATGGAGGGGGAAATGTCGAGGGCTGCCACTCCTGTGGGGTTGCACCGCTTGAATCTCCTCCGAGATGAGTACAGGAACATGGCTCGAGAGAGGGCTAAAGTGCAGCATGCAGACACCCAGAGCAGGGTCTATGAGCATGGCGATAGAGCAGGGAAACTGATTGCGTGGCTGGAGAAAGGGGAATGGGCGTCGAGGTTGGTACCAGAGTTGCAGATAGAAGGATTGGGTAGAGTGACAGACCCGCAAATTATTGTAGATGAGTTCTCGGCTTATTACAAATCTGTGTATACGTCGACAGCTACATACTCGGAGGTAAAGAATGCAGATATGGTACGGGATATTGAAATGCCCATACTGTCGGAAGAGGATAGGAAATTCCTTGACTCCCCCTTTCCGAATGACGAAGTGGCGCAGGCTATCAGGGAGGTTCATTCTGGGAAGGCCTCGGGCCCGAACAGAATCCCCATAGAACTGTATAAACTCAACGCGAACAAGTTAGCGCCGTTTCTCCGGGCCATGTTTGTTGAGAGCAAAGAAAAGGGCGAGCTCCCATACGATCAACGAGTCGTGAATATTATCGTTATCCATAAGGACGGCAAGCCCAAGACAGCATGTTCTTCATAGCGGCCGATCTCGCTACTAAATGCCGAACCTAAAGTGATGGCAAAACTGTTGGCCACCAGACTGATTATGGTTATTACCACTCTCATCCATCCAGATCAGTCTGGATTTATTCCGTGCCGTAATACGGCCCTTAATCTGCGGAGGCTGCACAGGATTTTGGTGGCGCATCGAGAATACACGAGCCGGCGGTCCTGTTGTCATTAGATGTGAACATGGCCTTCGATAGGGTCGAATGGCCCTATTGATTCGCGGTCCTGGTAAAGTTGGGCATTGACCACGAGTTCATAGGTTGGGTCCGCCTCTTGTATAAGGGCCCCCTTGCTAGGGTTGTGGTAAACAACCATAAATCCGCCAATTTCTCCTTGGATAGGGGCACGCGTCAGGGGTGTCCTCTGTCCCCACTATTGTTTGCATTGGCGCTTGAGCCCCTGGCGGCATGGGTCCGCTGGGACCGGTCGATCAGAAAACTGTGTTGGATGCCGGAGTGGGAAGATAAGATCTCACTGTATGCAGATGATATACTGCTTTATCTTACTACTCCCAGGGAATCCTTGATTAGTTTCCTGGATGTTCTGGCCGTATTTGGGAGATATTCTGGCTACGCCATAAATTGAATGAAATCGGTGCTTTTTGTTCTGAGCGGAGACCCCCCCGGTCATCCCAGGCTCTTGCCCGGTACGAGTTGAGTCGGTGGGATTCCGCTACTTGGGCATATATGTGACGATGGCCCTCCCTCGCTTGCACTACAAAACGCAATGGACCCAGTGCCCTCCTCATATTTAGCAGAAATAGAGTCCCTCCAGCGACAGCTCCTTTGGGAAGGCAGACCTCGCATAGCTTTCTCCAAGCTTACTCTTACCTGGTACGATGGAGGGATCGGATTGCCGGACCTTCGAAAAAAAAAAAAAAGAATAGGCTTTTAAAGAATTAATGATGGCTCAGGCTAGTCAACACTTTGAGGACCTTTTTTAGCTTGTGTTTGTTGTAATGGGGTAACTGTGAGCAGTAATGGCACTTTTATGCCCTCTAACATTTCACACTGGCAGCAATGGTAGTGGTGTTCCATACCAGTACTGCTATTGAGGCTTTAAGAACCATAGCTTTTGAAATGCAACAACCCTTGGTAGTGCACTGTACAAATGAGCACCACTTACGGGGATACCCGAGAAAACACATTTTGATTTAGCTGTGGCCAATGTAACATATCCTAAACACAAATATTGCTTTAATAAGAACTAGGTGGGACAGCATTTATGTCAACAATGGATCCTCTTACCTCACCAACTTTAATTTCATCAGAGTCTTCAAGATGAGATTCCGCTTTTTCCTTGCTTTCTGTTGCTCCTGCCTCTTCATCTGTCACCAATTTAAAATGGCAGAGATTGCGGGCAGCAGGATTAATTTATAGGCACCAACATATGCAGCACAATGTGAGACATCAACAGTGATTCAAATCGCACCATTTGAAAGGGTTTGTGTTATGTAAACTCAATATCAAGAAAAAAACAGTAGCATGATTATGTAGTTCGGTTAAAAGAAAAGGCTGTAGCATTCTTGTAACATTCTATCTGCTTACATCCTTCTCTGAACAAGCTGGAGTTTTACAAACCACTCAAACTTTCTTGTGAAGTGATTGTAGTCCTAGACAACCTATAACCTCGACTGGTCAAAAAGTTGCAAAAAGAAAATGTTTCAGCATTAACCCTTGGTCAAAAGGTTGCAAAAAGAAAAGTTGCAGCATTAACATTTGATAAAATCCTTATCACCAATCTTCCACATTTAAGGCAAGTAAGACCTAGCCTACAGACAGCATCTTGAGCGTAACTTTTAGTATAAACAAGTTTAGTAGGAGAAGATACAGGATAGATCTAAGACCTCCATCCCGCTTGGGGACCAAGAAGCAAAGGGAATAGACTCCAGTATTCCTTTCTTCCGAGGAAGAAAGTTGCAATGTCTCTGTTAAAATATCAGACTTTGGTGTTGGAGGACAAAGTCAGTTTTAGAGGGTCTGCAGCTATAAGCATCACAGTGGTAAGGAAGAGACTTAGGGCCCAATTTAGAGTTTGGCAGACAGGGTACTCTATTGCAACAGCGATGGAGTACCCTGACCACTAAAATACTCGTCCGCCCAGTCCACCCAACCTATTCTGAGTTGGGTGACCCACCAGGTAAAATTTACTGTGACAGCATAAACCTTCCTCCGATGGCCCAAGTGAATACATGTCATCTGAGCTAAGGTTTCTGATCGTCTGTCCTATTTAAGGCCGTTGGTGGAATTTTTTTTTTTTACTGTCCTTCACCACCAGGAATATCATAGCAACGAGGGTCAGCGAAAATAATAAACATTATGTCCAGGTCATGGGAGACAACCCCTGCTTTAGGATTTTGCTTTTGGAAAAGTAAAAACTTTTTAAAGTTTGGTGCAACTGCCCATCACCAAGGACAAACACATACCAAACTTTAAATGGATTTGCATAAACCGCTGTAACAGCGGTTCCTATAATCCCATAGAGCTCCCCACCAGGCCGGCTGTGATCTCAAAATATGGCAGAAGGAGTAAAGGCCGAGTGGAGAAAGTCAAGTCCTCCACCACCCTGACTACCTTTATTCCACCCACCAAACTCTAAATCGGGCCTTTCCTTTGTTGGTGTACCAAAGGGTTAAGGAATGTACCCTTTCACAGAGGTCTCCAGACAGCTGAGATTATGCAAATCAACATAAAGGCCAGCATATAAATACAACAGAGGAAGTAGATTTCTGGCTTTAGAGCCATTATCCACCCTGTGACTGTGATCTCTACCAGCTATGGCTATGGGCTACATGTTCAGATTTGAACAACTCCTCCACCCAGGGAAATTTCTGTACACTAGGGAGCAACTCTTTAACAAGGGAGTTTTGACCTTAGCTTATGCCACTCAGTTAATTGCAGCCGACTTTAAGGGTGGCGTTGGTAGCAAATCCAAACATGTCACTAAAACCAGTTCAAATTCAATTCAATAATAACTTTATTTCGGCCAGTTTGACCATAAAAGCACAGATAAAATAGCACACATTTCATTTAGTTTAAAATAAATATATAAAAGCCAAATGCATACAATTATAGAAATTGGGTAAAAGCATAGCCAATTATGGCCTAAAACATTCTAAAATACAGTACAATCTACAGTAGCAGCTAAATGGTAGGAGGTTCACTTCGTATGAGTCACTGTAACGATCAGAAATAGGAAGTAATAATGACGATTATAAAGTGCATGTGCCAAATATACAAACAATTCACCAGGCGAGATTTAACTAATCAAAGTTTTACCTACTCCGGTATAAACGTTCGATTCTCAGAGACATCAATTCAGGTATAAAGGTCAATTTCTATTGAAAATAAATGAGTTAGACCATAACAATAATTCCAGATTGAACAATTAATTCCTTTGGAATACCATTGTAAAACAAGGGATGAGCAAAGGTTAGATCATCGTCATTCATTTAATTCCTTCTTCTATTCTTCCAAAAAAATGTTTTCATGGATTTTAGGAATACTCTACGAGTGCACCACATAGAGAATAGAAAGCCTGCTACCGAATAAGCTATGGGGAGGCTAGTGTCATTTTTCAATATCCTGTAGGCCTCAGAACAGCGCCTAGTTCATATGTTTCTGCATATCTGTACCAGCCACCGTTTTCTTGCTTTGAGATACCCTGGGCAACAAAAAAACACATAATAGTCTGTTTCTATGGTACAGTCACAAGCCGGACACCCCTGGGTTTGTGACCCCGCCCATTTGTTTGTAAAGGAGCGAAGTGGCAGCACCCCATATCTAAACCGGAGGTAAAGCTTCCTGGCTCCTGCCGGCTTGATGTCGTTCAATGCCGGCTCTAAGCTATACTGATCTTTAATTTCTAAAAAAGCTTCAGTTAACTTGCCTACTACGGGATTACTCTGGAGTTGAGCCAGTTTGTGCTCCAATTAACAGTCCTTTAGTTCTTTCCTGGACACTATGGCACATGCCTCTTCTGGGTTGTCCCAGAGATTACCCCGTCCCATTTTCATTAAAGTATGTTGAACGTTGGAGAGACAGGGTAATCTCCTGGTCCCTGGTAAGCTCATCACCTTTCTCAGTTCGTCGCTATAATATACAAGTTCTGGGGTAGCCCATAGACGCTGCCAAAATAAAATAGGTCTAAGAATAACTTTTTCAGCAATGGCCCTTACCCCTAGGTCCAAGCGGAGCGGCACAAGTGGGGAACTCCTAGGGAGACCACACAATTGCCTGAGAAAGGTGTTTTTTATCTTCGTAAGACTGTCAGGACAACGATGACCCCACATCTCTGCACCGTACAGTGCTGCTCCCCTGGTTTGAACCTTAAATATTTCTATTGTTGGACTCACAGGTTTGTGACTGGATTTACGAAAGACCTTCGCTAGGCCCCCTGCTGTTTGTGCTAATTTCAGAGTTGATTTTTTGATTTGAGCCCCCAATCCGTTGTTTCTGTGATGGTTATGCCGAGATAGTCAAAAGCAGATACTCTCTCTAGGGGTTTACCATTAAGAAATGGATTTAATCGGGAACTTTTGGCTGAGTTAAACACCATAAATTTCGTTTTTGAAGGTTAATCTCAAGCCCTCTTTCTTTACAAATGGCATCAAGTCAATTGAGTACCCTCTGTATCCCCATGGGAGATTTTGATAGCAAAAAAGTATCATCGGAAAATATCATAGCTGGAATTTTGTGTGTTGCCAACTTAGGGACGTCCAAATCTTTTTCTATGAGTAAAAAATCAACTAACCCGTTTATAAACAGGCTAAAAAGGGTCGGGCGAGGACACATCCCTAGCAAACACCTCTTCCTACAGGAATGGGGGCCGCGAGATTTGCTTCCTTGCTATACCTAATTTGGGCGTAATTGCCTTCATGCAGCCGCCTCAAGATTTGGCATAGGTATACCGGAACCCCCAACTCAAAGAGAACCGCCCACAGCTTATCTCTTGGGACCAGATCAAACGCTGATTTCAGGTCTACAAATACTAGGTTGAGGTTGCCACCCTTCACACACACATTCTTCCAATGTAGTACCTGTAGCCTGAGGGTCTGATCCAGTGTGGACATTTTGTCTCTGGACCCTGCCTGTAGGGGACTGAGTATCTTGTGCTCCTCCATCCAACTCTGCAACCGAATTAACAACACCTGCACAAAGATTTTTTGGCTTATGTCTATGAGGCTTATGGGCCTATAGTTTGTGGGTAGCAATGGGGAGCCCTTTTTATAGATTGGAATGATTTCGGCTCCGGCCCAACCGCAAATCAAGATCCCACAGAGAAGCCATTTAAGGCATGCAAAGAAACCTGTTCGCCACCTACTGAAGAAAATGAGACACCAGTGGGATTTGAAAAAAAAGAGAAAAACACATTTTCTAAAAATTAGAGAAATTAAAACCAGATACCTCTGACTCTTTTCAGTCTAACCCTCTACCAGTTAACACATTTAAATCTTCCTTGACCTGTTTCAAATTAAGATGTTGTACTTCAGACATGAAAGCTGTAATTGGTTCAAGATGTGTTTGATTGCACCATCTACAGAACTGCACTTATTGAGACACCCAGTGCCCTTTGGTCTGACGTCCAGCATTAAATTAAGCCAGTCATCAGAAAGGTCATGGCCAATAAACCTCAGATTTTCAGGAACCAAATCTGAACAGTGCCTGACAATGTAGCAGACCAGTTAACACACCTTTGCTGAGAAACTAGAGCTCTCCTGAGCCAGATTCTTCTGGACCAATCCGGAGGTACAATATCATTAATGCCTAACATTTTCTGTGACCAATCAAGACCATATACATAACTGTAATGGTCTGAAGGGCATAAATAAGATAGGAATACCATAGAATCAGAATTGCTCAAGTATACCCCCTCCACTGAGCATAAGAATTGGGACTTCACAATCTACTGCATGTCAAAGAGATCAACCTGCAACATTGAAAGATTTGACACTGCAACTGGATGAAGACTCTATTTGTGTGAAGAAGATTGAAGCTACATGACCGTAATTTGTCCTGACAAGTATGCAGCATTGTAGGAAGGTAGGATCCTTCTGCATGGTTACCCCCACGTTTTGCCTTGTGCTGTGATGGTTTCTGACTAGTCTGACTGGAATCTTGCTAATCAGGACCCCAGTCTCTGTGCTGTCTCCCCTAAATTGATATGGTAAGTACTAAGGTACATCCCAGATTGGACACTGGTGTACACTTATCAGTCCCTAGTATATGGTACTAAGGTATCCAGGGCATAGGTACACCAGGGGTCCCCTATGGGCTGACGCATGTATTATGCCACCCATAGGAGACCACTCAGTTTGCAACGACAGGCATGCCTTTGCAGTCTGTTTAGGCTGGTGGTAGCATCACTTACGAAAGATATAGGTTTACCAAGGGCTTTAAGTGGGATTGAAAAACTGGGGGGGTCTCTCAAAGGGGCGTGGCCACTGTAATTAAGGGCGTGGCTTAAAACATGTGCGCTAAAAAATCAGTGCCTAGGATAGTGTGCCGCCCGACTTGTATTTTGCTGTTTCTGTCATTGCATCCAGATATGATACAAGTAACATCGTACCTACAACAAGTCACGACTATTGGCTTTGTCAATGGCTGTTAGTTGCATAAGATAAATAAGCAGCAACTTTGGCTTGTACATAATATTGAAAAAGCTTAAACTTCAAGCCTTGGTGACGCCACCACAATGCTGCTGCTTGTGAATTTCAAAAAGAGGAGGGAAATCCAGAGAGAAAATTACTCTCTTTAAAGGATTTCCCTTCCCCTACAACACTCCCCTGGCATGACGTCATGCAGAGGCGCAATTAGAGTGAAATTTGGGTGGGGCGGGGAGGGTCTAATTCTTCCACAATCGGCAGAGTGAAGATGCAGGGGCTCTAAGAAGGGGTGAAAGAACAACAAAGCCTCATTACAAAGTAAATGGTCTTTTAAAGACCAGCTAATTACTCGGGTGCGGCTGTGTGTGTGTGCCCGGGAAGCGGCCTCAGCCGAGGCTGACACACATGACAGGGGGGGCTCAAGCCCTTTGAGCCCATTGGGCGTTGCGCGCCTGACCTCATACCATAACTTCGCTACTAGTGAGAAGTGAGCAGTGATTTGATTTGATTGGAGGACATATAGAGCGCGCGAATGCCCGAGGGCGTCTTGGCGCTAACGAAGATTATGCTGCCCGAAAGGTAGAACTGGTGCGTCCAACTGGGCTAAGTTGAGAAAAGCCAGGTCTTTAGATTCTTTCGAAAAGACCACAATGAGGGGCTGTTTTTCAGTTCAACGGGTAACTTGTTCCATATTTTTGCTGTGCTACCTATGATGCTTCTCCCCCCACCTTAGTTGTTTAAATCTGGGGGTCATGAGAAGCTTAGCGCTGCTGGATCTTAGTGTCCTAGAAGGTTCGTAGGGTTGTAAGTTACTTTTTAGAAAGCGAGAGCCTGAACCGTGCAGTGTTTTGTAAGCCTGGCAAGCTGACTTGAACTGAATTCTTTTTCCTACAGTGAGCCAGTAAAGGCCTCTCATTTTTTGGGCTACTGGTTCGAACCTTGGAATATTTAGAACCAGCCTGGCTGCAGTGTTCTGGAGCCGCTGAAGTTTTAATAATAACTGTTTCTGCAGCCCTACATATAATGCATTGCCATAATCTAATTTTGAAAGGACCAGCAAGGTAACCAGGGTTTTGGATGTGTCTGGTGGAATGCATGGCAACAATTTCCTAATTAATTGCAGCGTATACCAAACAGAGGAGGAAAGATTGTTTATTTGTGCTTTAAAAGTAAGTTTGGAGTCAAATATGACTCCCAGGTTCCTTATGTTATCCACTGGCGATGGCATCTGCCGAGGCTATCCGGCCATCATAGGTTTGGCCAGATGTTAGGTTCGGCCCCCAGTAGCATAAGCTCTGATTTATCGCCATTAAGTTTGAAGCAGTTAGCCTGCATCCAGTGACTGACCTGGTCCATGCAGAGTCTGAATCTATCCGCAGTCTCAGTGGTATTGTTTGAGATTGCCACCACTATTTGGGTGTCATCAGCATAGGATAGTGGGACAAACCCGCAGTTTCTGATGAGGTTGGCTAAAGGGGCAGCATATATATTAAAAAGGGAAGGGCTCAGGGATGAGCCCTGGGGGACCCCCCACGGCAGACTAAAAGACCTCGATACAAATTCCCCAAGCTGAACTGAGAAAGATCTGTTTTCCAGGAAAGAGGCCAGCAAGGCCGTAGCTGATGTATGTAGGCCTATATCTTTCAGCCTGTTTAGGAGGATATCGGGGTTAACAGTGTTGAAGGCTGCCGACAAATCAAACAAAATGAGGGCGGCAGTGGGAGCACGCAGACATGGATGTGCCTGCTGCCACTGCAGTCCGGAAAAGAAAGGACTGCCTGTGCACGGCACAAAACAGAGCCCAACAGAGACCCTTTTCGAGGCCTCCTTAAAAATCTGCTGGGGCTCAGACCCGGCCCACTTAAAGCCCTGGCTTTACCTATATCTAAGGTAACTGCACTTAAAACCTATAAGTCACCTCTTAATCAGGCCTTTAATCCTGAAGACAGGGTGCTCGGTCCTAAGTGTGAGGGTGGCCCGGCATGAGCAGGACACCCTTACAGCCTATAGAGCCCCTTCTGCCAGGTTGTGAGACAGCCAAATTACATATAGAGGGGCACTGCATCATTACACGATGACCATCTGAAACTGGCTGTAGCGAATCCTCTCATGTTTGGTATCAAACATGCTGGAATCATGCCCCACACTGTAAACGAGGTATGATTCCATGCACCATAAAGCTCGTTTGGGAGGCCCTCGGTGCTCCCGGTACCAGTTTTCCAGACCCGCACGGAGCTGCTGCCGGCCAGAGACACGTCCCTGCCAACCTGCTGCTGAGCCAAGCTCGGGCAGAGGAAGGCAGATCAATAGGTATCCTGTCAAAGGGAGGTGGGACCACCTCCCAGACAGGATTTAGTGTATTGGGGCAGGGTTGGGGCTCTTCCCAGCACCAATTAGTCTGCCTGCAGGACACACTTGATTCCCTAGATGCATTGTCCAGCTCAAACCAGTTCAGCGAGCCATTGGCTCCTGCTCTGGCACAAAACTGGACAAAGGACATTATCCTCCCCCTTAGGGAGGGAAACCTGGATCGTCCCAACCCTTTCCTTAGGGTATTGAAGGGCTTACCTGTGGGTGGGTCGATAGATTCGGCATGGGACAACATACAATTTCAAGACCCCGCCATCTTCTACCGTCTGGGTACTTTGGACTTCGCTGGACTCTGCTCTGGACTTTGAGGCTGCAACTGGGAAAACTCCTGCTGCTCCTGGTCTCGTGGTCTGCAAATCTGATGCATCGTCTGTGCCCGTGCACCATACAGGAACCTTCTAAGGCCTGTGGAACTACGAGACACCAGAAGTAATCTCTCTTGAAGTGGAGGAGCCAATTCCCTGCATTCACAGGCACCACAACAAAGCTGACAGGTCTGCTGATACTGAGATCCCACAGACTCCGAAAGGCTCAGCAACGCAGATGATGGTTCTTCACATCCCTCGAGGCCTGACCTGTCCTCTCACCAAGTTTGAGGCCAATATCCCTCGTCGGAGCTGCAGGAACCGAACCCCCGTGCACCACGTCGACTTGCAGTTGCAAAAGCTTGTTGGCTTCCTTCCACCAAGAGCTTCGGGCTCCAAGTACCCCAACCTCAAGCGTCTCCAGTGACCAAGATCTTTATCCTCACTGCATCACTTGATTCGTGGGCTTGCATCTTTGGTTAACTGCTCGAGGTCCCTCTGCGACTCCAGTGCCTCTGGCCAGTGGGTCCTCTTTAGAGTCTCCCTTGATTTCTGTGGGCTCCCCTGATCACTCAGGGCCTGCTCTTAATTACCTGCTCGTGGTGAGTCACTTGGACCTTGCTAGTCCCAACACTGCACCTTTGTCTTCACCTACATTGGTTGCCATTGCCAAGGCTTGTTGGTGCCCCTGCGGGACACTGACCCCATGGCTCTTGACATCTGGCATTTGACAGATTGTGCACGGCTCCTGGTCCTCCTCTGCGTCGCCTGGTCCGTACAGCTGCTACTTCAAGGGCACCGTCATCTCCGACATCGGTGGGCATTCCTCTTTTGTGCCTCCTGGTCACTTCTGAGTGGCATAGACTCTGTCCCCTCTGCTTGCAGGAACCTCTCACCTTGACTACACCTTTGGGTCCCACCGGATACTTTCGCCTTCTTCGCCAGCAGCATCTTTTCCGAAGTCCTCCAATGTGGTCTATGGCGGTTTACAGTGCATTAGCGAGTGTTAATAATAAATACATATTTTTATAACTACAATACAATGTGTGTTTCTATTTTTACTTAACCTAAACTATAGGATTAAGTATGGGTAAAAAAAGCTGTTTTACACTATGCTGCTTAGACTACTGGGCTACTGGACTAAGCCTGAAGGCTGCTCTCCACAGCTACCACTTAGAGAGCTTTCTGAAGTTGTCTAAGACCACTACAATCACCATAAGTGTTGTCTGGATTAGTACAGGGTGCCCACTTACATAAGTGAGTACCATATACTAAGCCAGCCTCGCACAACGTGTTTGAAGAGGAGGGAAAAATAACAAGGACCACGAATACATACAATACATAGCACAGACCCCACCAAGTATAGCTTGTATCACACTATATCTCTCCTAAATACAGATGTTAAGCTATTTACAGGGATACTAGTGGCTAGAGTGGCTCAGTTTATATTGGGACTAATAGACCCGACTCATTCAGGGGTTCATTCAAGGCAGGAGCTGTGGGGATATCATGGACAATGTACAAAGACCCTAAAGGGTGCCTTCCTGCAGTCAATAGACACATAAAATCCATTTAACTGAGTTGACTGGAGGTTCTTGCGGACCACACTGGAAACGTTTAGAATTGGCCGGAATAGGTGATGAGCGGATTTCAGGCACTGGTAGCTAGAGTGTAAGTGAGCAGTACCTTCTCATGAGTGGTGGTGATAACACAGGGGATCAGACAGTCCCTTCCCCTGCTCCTATTCGCCCTCACCATAGAACTGATGGGAGGAAATAGCAGAGGGAACATAGATATCAAGGGAATACAGCCTAGGAAGATATGCATAAGCTGTCTTTCAACATAGATGGTGTCCTCTTGTCCCTGTGGTGTTAGTCCCAGCTTTGCTGCGGGAGCTGCAGAGAAACGGGAAGGTCTCTGGGTTTATGGCCAACATGGAGAAATCGCAGGCCCGGTGGAAACAATAACACAACTCAATAGAGTAAGCCAATTTAAATGAACCACTAAATGCTTTGAATACCTGAGTTTTACTGTGTCAGAAACACTGGATCCTTGGTGGATGCCAACTTCGCCCGCCTTTTTTCATTAGCAGAGACTTCCAAATTTGGCACAATGGCAGTCTCTCTGGGTTGGATTGCACTGCAGTAACCAAAACGAGCACCTCACCTAGGGTTTAATACGTCTTTCAAACCATAGACCTTCTGGTGCCGGAAGCCACGCATTGCAAAATGTAAGAGAAGTTCATAAGTGGTAGATGAGTGGGGGGAGGGAATCAACTCAGTATTGCAAGACAAATAAATCCCAGAAAGACACTCACAGCAGAAAGGCCTAGTGTTTTATTGATCAAGTGATATCAGGCACACATATTTGGAAGACAACCTGTTTAGATAGGAAATTTAGAGTGTGTGGCTTACACTCATCTCTAGAGACCAGAGATAAGCTTGCAGTATAGGATAAGGTTGCACAGAAAAAGGATGGAAAACCCTTACTAATTGCAACAATTGTTGACAACCGGCAGTATCCCCTAACACAAGATAACCAAGCATTTAAAGCTATGTTCCATACAAGATGTATTTGGATAGGGATCATTTTTGTGGAGAACATAGCTAAAAACATCTTGGGGCTACAGTCAGATTTTGGGCTACAGAGACAGAGCGGCTCCATTACCGGCAGTTGTAGCACTGAGTAATGCCCCCCGAGATTAGAAAGGCAGCCATGAAAACATTACACTCTTCAAGAATTGACTGCTCTTAAAAAAAACGACAACAGGAGACTAACCTAAATATACCAAATCCTGATGAAGGTAACACCTGAATGTAAAGCGCCAGGACAAAGCAGGTGGTAGAAAGAAATAGGCAGCACCATCAAAGAAAGTGAATGGGCACAGATATATATTAGAGTGCAGAACAACTCAGAGGTAGTATCGTTGAAGGAGATGGCAGTGAAACTGATCTGTTACTGGTACCACACACACTGATAAAGCTATGGGATAATAGAATAGAATCAGGGTGCTGGAGAGGTTGCAATGGAGAGGGCACATTAACACATTGGCTTTGTGACTGTCCAAACATTCAGGAGTATTGGAGTAAAATCCTAGATCGCACTGATTTTATTTTGAGCACGACGATTCCCAAGTCTCCAGTTTGGACATTGCTGGGGCTCTCGAATGTCGACACATTTCGACACATTTCTGCTCAATTCAAAGAGGCTAACAAATGACACAGGCATTATTAGGGCAAAACAGACACTCCTATTGCACTGGGAAAGAAAAGACTCCCAGAGTTCCATGTATGACTGCATAAAATCTGGCATTACTTAGAAATGGAGAAGACAGGATCAACCATATCCAATGGCACATGTAGCTTTGACACTATTGAAGCCTTCCTCAGGCATTCACCTCCCTGAGATACTTGAGAGTCGTAAGGATTGTTAGTCCACAACACTCCAAACTTCTACAATGGCCCTCAAGACATAAAAGACAAAAACTTAAATTATGGCCCATAGAGTAAACTATAAGGAGGAATAGACATACGCTACACTGGTGCAGGAAGGGTGGGGGGGAGGGTGTTAAATGTTGGACCTCGTGTTAGGGAGAGGCTGACGTGTTACTCGTCACAATGGTGACAGATATCCCATTTGCCGAAATATAAATCCCATTATATCCTATTGAATTTATATTGCGGCGGGCGGAATAATCGCCACTGTTGTGATACAGTAACCCGACCGGCGAGATCTAAATCAGGCTCTCAGTTGCAGTGTAGAAATAAACCATACCTAATTTCCTCCAGTCTTGAGGTTGAGGGCTGTGACACCTTGTCAATACAAATATTTAAACCATAAAATAAAAGAGGAAAGCAAGGGTCCTCCGTATATACATTGACTGCACATGAATGAAAAATGAATAATCACTTTAAGGATACTGGAAGCGGCTCTGATCCATCTTGCGAAGAATGAGTCAGTCAGGCAGGTAGTTCATTTTCGTAAGTGAGATTGAAAAAATATCTATCAAGACTGCAATTCAAACCCTCCCTTGCCATGGCTCCTGCTTTCCTTTCCACTCTTTTCCCCCGAATGATTTTCCCATGTTAGGTGTTTTCATTAAAATGTTTGATTTTTTTTATTTTTAACACTCAAATTCATGTGATGTGGTGGAGTGAAGCCACGCGAAATGTGATTATGTACTTTGTTTGATGGCGCATAATTGCAGTTATGATGCACCATAATGTGTTAGTACAGCTTTATTGATGGAAGGTGCAGATGCTATAGCTGACGGGATATGTTGACAGCTAATATTGTTGTTGTTTATGTTCATTAATGTGATCATGCCGCTATACTATTGATTTCTTATCCTGACTTCATGGTTACCTACTGGCTCTGTACAATGCTATCAAGGTTGTTATATTGTTTGTGTACATGTATACAAAAGAACTAAAACCTTTAATAAACAGATCCCCCAAAAAAAAGACTGCAATTCCAAGCTATGATCCTCACCCATGGAAAGGTGGATGCTACATTTATGAGTTTGAAAGTAAACCTATGATTGAGACCTCTCCTTCTTCATCAGGAATCCTCTCTCATAATCCTAAATGGTAGGACAGGTTAGAAAATGTACACCACACCTCAGAGGAGGGGACCAGGACTATAGATCTGAAAATCATGCACAAAGTTTGCCGAGGGTGCTAGAAAGATTAAAATATCTAATGTTAAATCAGAATCTATGCAGCAAGGTATAGTATACATTTCTTGTAAACGCAGCAGTGGCTGTCCATCTCCTAGTGGATTTAGTTTACTCAGCAAGGGTCTGTTAGCTCTCTGATAGCAGGAAAAAATGCAACACTTCAGTTCATAAGGTAAACTAAATATGAACTAAACAGCATTATATTTAATATGTTTTTGACATTTCATCACATGAAACAAGGTATATAGCTAGTTAGATATACTGCTATGTAATAATAAACGTTTTAGCACTGATGTCATTACCTTCAATGTGGCATATCTGGAATCTGTCTCCATGGCTTCCCTGTATCTTTCCCTCTCCAGCTGGCGAAGGCTGGGGCAGCTCTTGCTCCTCAGCAGAAGGACCCAGTGACCTAACACTGCCACTGCCTTCCGTTTCAAGTCCTTCTGGTTCTTCAGATAGCTAAAAAGACAAACATATCACATTCACAATTATAACATGCATTGGGACATATTGCAACCCTCTTGCTGGAAAATTAAATGATGCTTGATTTATGCCATGTCAACCG
This sequence comes from Lissotriton helveticus, assembly GCF_964261635.1. Lineage (NCBI taxonomy): Eukaryota > Metazoa > Chordata > Amphibia > Caudata > Salamandridae > Lissotriton > Lissotriton helveticus. Next base: position 341,344,547 of record NC_136065.1, read on the forward strand.
GTAGTCTTTCCTCCTCCATGCCTCATTTCTGTTACCAGGACTTTGCGAAGGCACATCGTTGCTGCATTATAAATCACTGTGGCTATATTTCATAGGGATGTTAAAAATTAGAGCCATTTGGGACTAAGGGCATACTGCATTTAGGGATATCAAAAGAAAAACACTGGCAAGCCTGTGCCTCTTAATATTCTCTGGAACTGGGGCAGATACATTCCCAAATACCCAGCCTGCTCCCAACTGTTTCAGCCTCAAATGACCCTTCCGAAACTGTTAAAAGGTAGGGCCGATGTCGACCAAGAACCCTTCAGTATTTGCCCGGCGTTAGCCGCCTCTCATACCATTCGAGATTACCAAACAAAGAGGCAGGCGCTGGAGACGGAAGGCAGGAAACAGGAGTTTATTCCGACGGAGCAGAACACGTCAAATCAGACAACAGGGTATCTTCTCGAGGTGCTCTAACCGCATCTCTGAGGCCTGGCCTCTTATACACAAGTTTATGGCTTTATTACATTTATGACATCAGTGGTATTGCTTTGAAGTACGAAAAAGGCATCTTTGGAATCCCCGGTTCAGGCCCGTTCTCACACATATCTACAGTAGGGGTCCCCACCCAAATCTCAGCATGATGGCTATCGCGCAGCTGGACATTCCGCTGGGAACAGGAATGCGGGCGATCGGTCGGATCTAAGGGTGTGAAGGCATTGATTAATCCCCGCTCTTTTGATGTGAGGCGAGGTCCTACTGTAGGGGGCAATAAACCGTATCTGTTGGGCTAGGTGATGGCCTGGGGTCAGGCCGGGCAATCGGGCAGGGAGGAAGAGGTTATCAAAAAGGGCCTGTTCTATGAATGAGGTGAAAGAGTGAGGGGGTTCAGCACGGGATGTGGCCCGGGGACAGGGTCGCGCTGGAGGAGCGTTTATGGCCCAAGCAGGAGAGACCGGGGGCTGTCGGGGCGCGGGGGGGGGATGCTTGCGAGGCCGGGGAGTGAGGGGGAGAGACGCGCAGGCTATTGGCAGTGGGCAGAGAGGCCACGGCACACAAAATGGCTGCCACTTACGTGCACGTATGGATCTGAAAAGGACAAGATGGCGCCGATAATGTTTACGCCACAATCCAGATTTTAACAGTCCTCCCTTTTCAACATATCTAGCCAGCTTGTCAATTTATGTCTATCCCCATTATATTACGTATTTGGATATCATACAGAGCTTTCATACGTTCAGCTTCGAAGTTCGGAGTCTTAGGGCAAATACAGTTAGCAAACAGTGAGCACAGAGGCGGAAAGCATTGAATACCCAGGCAGAGTCCACATATTACGACGATTGGAATCAGTACGATCATGAACAACCTCCATCCCCAGTCCTTTACAGCACTCCAGAACCAATTCCCAAGTGACCATCCGTCTTGTTCCTGATGAACTTCTGAGGAGAGTCTGTGGAGGTGTTCAATGGCTTTGTAGACTGAGGGCGAATTGTCTGGTATGTAGGTACAACAGTTGGACCCGATGATACGTCATGCTCCTCCACGGTCCGCCAGAACCACATCTAGAACAAGGCAGTTTTGAAGAGCCACCAGACGGACCGCCTGAAGCTCGGCTGTATTGTTTGTGAGGATACCAGCTGTAATGTTCATCGTTGTTTCGACTGCCTGGGACAAATTCCGAATGGCACGACTGTTCGCCATCGGACCCCAAAGTGGAACAAGTCCCTTTATTGCATCCAAGAATTGTGCTCCAGTGGAGTCGGCCTGCTCAATGTCCTTTGCTCGTTTTTGTCGGTGATGGTTTGCCGGAGCCACATAGGTCGGAGGAAGGATGAAGGCAATGTAGCAGGTACCTCCCCAGCCCTTTGGGAGCCAGGTGTAGGCTTTTGTACCGCAGACGAAGTACATGTTTGGAGAGGTGACAAAAGAGGGCGGGTCGGTTGAGTCCAAAGTTCTGGTGATGCGGCAAGCGCTGTGGCCCACCAGTTGTGTCCCATGGCCGGTGATGCATACCAGGCCCGAGACATTGACGACAGATAGGACCACAGTCAGGGTGGCAGCCGTTCGTTTCCGGAGGTAGGAGAAGGTGGGTCTGGCTGGATTGTTGAATACTTGCATCTCCACCCTTTCTTTGGCGGGGATGTCCATGTGAACAGAAGCATTGGAGGATAGAGGGCAGAAGGGAGCAGCAGTTCTTCCGGTTTTGTTCAGCCAGACCCCATGATAAAAGTGCGACATAGTTCCGCTGGAAGTGGCATTGTCTCTGTAGCTCTCTTGCAAGAGGATCAGCCAAGCAAGGCAGGAACCGTGAACAGAGAAAGGTGAAGAGATGAAGGGGATGGAATGTCCGGTGGCATGTGGTATCAACCCACAGATCCAGCAATTCGTGGCATTGGCAGCAAGGTTGTGTTGGTGCAGCAACTGTACGAAGGAGTTGTTCCAGAACTCCTTACGCCTTTCTTGGATTTGAGGTGAAAGAAAGACCAGGTAGTGTTCTTTCATGGTGGTAGGCTGTGCAGTCGTTAGAAATGTCTTATGAGCCGGTGCGTTCTCTTCCACGATCCAGAAGGTAGTCATGAGGAGGAGGCAAAAGAGAAGAGCGATAAGAAGAGCAATAGTCTTTGAGCTGTGCAACCTGTCAGTTTTCGGGTTTCTGTAGTGGGTCTTCGGATGTTTGGTTGCTTCCATCATCTTCGTATCGGGCGCTTCCATCATCTTCAAGGTGCTCGGTAGTGGGCAGAACCACAAACTTCGTTGGGCTTCTCTCCTGGCAGCCTTAGTAGTGTTAGGCCACCAGTCTGAGAATTGTAACTTTGTCAGTGGTCTGCTTAGCCGAAGCTCCCTTCTTTCGTCGCAGGTTATACCCTTCTCTGGATGGCACAGTGGGATCAGGGAATTCCACCAATTCGAGTGTCTCTGTCTCAGGGTAGCAGCTCAGGGATGGTCGGTCTTTGTTCAGGAGCTCTTCTTGGGTGGTCACGTCTTCGGTCGACGTCAGGGTCGGAGAGATTTTCTTGCAATGATGTGCATGCAGCCAATTTCGCTTTCCCTCCACTCGAAGAGCTATTCGGGTGATGATCAAAACTTGCCAGGGGCCCGTCCAGCGGGGTTCCAGACTCTTCTCCCGCTGGAAGTTCCGAATTAGGACGAAATCTCCAGGCTGGATGATATGTCCGGGGCCCCTGGAAGCATCGGGGATGGCCTGCAGCACCTGATGATGAATAACAGACAGTGTTTTAGTTAGGTTATACAGATAGTCAGACATTAGGACGTCCGCGACGTCGTGAATAGATGTCGGTTTGGGTGCAGACCAGATACTCATGGGTCGGCCAAAAACGACCTCGTAAGGGGTCAAGTGGTGTTTGGTGGGGGTGGAACGCATTGACAGCAATGCCAGGGGAAGAGCGTCTGGCCATTTTAGTCCTGTGGTAGCCACTATTTTTGCCAGTTTTAGTTTCAATGTGGCGTTGTGTCGCTCGACCAGTCCAGCTGATTGGGGGTGAAAAACTGCGTGGAATTTCTGTCGTACCCCCAGCCCCTTCAGGATAAGCTGGATAACCTCGGCTACGAAATGGGGGCCATTGTCACTCCATAAAATACGACAAAGGCCGTAGCGAGGGAAGAACTCTTTCAGTAGTACTTTTGCAGTGGCAATGGCAGTGTTGTCACGCGTCGGGTAGGCTTCCACCCATTTGCTAAAAGCGCATACAACAACAAGTACATACTTCAGTCCTTGACATCTCTCTAACTGAATATAGTCCATCTGTAGGACTTCAAATGGATGGTTGGGGACCCCGAACCCTCCCCGGGGTACGACAGTTCCTTTCCCAGGGTTGTGTTGCAGACAAACTAGGCATTGTTGGACAAGACGTTTGGCTGAGTCTGTAATTTTGTCGTTATGCCACACTCGGGAGACAAGTTCAGCCATAGGGGCTGCTCCTATGTGTGCAGGGGAGTGAGCTATAGTCAGTATAGGGATCAAGTATGAATTGGGTAGCAACCATTTGTTCGTGTCCTTTGTCCGCCAGCAGCCTTCATCGTCCTTCAGTCCCACCCGTGCCCATTCAGTCAATTCGTGTGGTGCACTGGCTATCTGGATGTCCCTAATGGTCTCCCTAGCGTCCTTCCATTTTTCTGTTTGTGACCTGGTCACGTATATGCGTGTTGTCGTCCTATTCTCTGCTGTCGTCCGGGCGGTGATGTCCGCCAGTGCATTCCCCTGTCCGACGATATCTGTCACCCTTTTGTGTGCCTGACATTTGATCACAGCAAGTCGTTTGGGAAGGAGAACTGCTTCAGTCAGAGCGGAGACTAGATCTCCGTGTAGGATGGGGGTGCCGTGTGAGGTCAGGAATCCCCTTTCCTTCCACAGGAGCCCAAAATGATGCACCACCCCGAAGGCATACTGGCTGTCCGTGTAAATGTTTGCTGTCGTCCCTGCTGCTAGGATACAAGCTCGTGTGAGGGCAATCAGTTCTGCTGCCTGTGCAGATTTCTGTGTGATGCGGGCGGTCTCAACTACAGTTCGGGCTGTGGTGACTGCATACGCAGCTGAGGTGGTGCCATCGGTGAGTTTGATGCAAGAGCCATCCACCCATAGCTCTCCGTCAGGATCTGGGAAAGCTGTGTCTCGAAGGTCCACTCTACTCCTAGTCTGTTCGTCCGTGAGGGTCACACAGTCATGTATAGGGGGCACATCGGGATCATTCTCAGGCAGAGGCAACAAGGTGGCTGGGTTCAGTGTGGTGCATCGTTTCAACGTGATGTGAGGTGCGAGCAGTGTCAGTTTGTACCCAGTCAGTCGTGCGCTGGTCAGGTGTTGTGTCTTGGTCTGGTTTAGGAGGGTGTCAACAGCATGGGGCACTAGTACAGTGAGGGGATTCGAGAGTACGATCCCCTCACTTTGTCGGATACAGACAGCAGCAGCAGCTACTGCTCGAAGGCAGGCAGGCAAAGCTCTCGCTACAGGGTCAAGAGTGGCAGAGAAATAGGCACATGGTCGTTGTTTGGGGCCGATGGTTTGGGTCAGGACAGACAAAGCGTATCCCTCCCTTTCGCGGGTGTAGAGAGAGAAGGGTTTTGTATAATCAGGGGTTCCTAGGACTGGTGCTGAACAAAGGGCGTCTCGTAGTTCCTTGAAGGAGGATTGGCATTCAGGGGTCCAAGGGAGCGGGAAGGGGACATCTTTAGCCAGTAGGGAAAGTAGTGGTTTCACAATGAGGCTGAAATTTGGCAACCATTGTCGACAGAAGGAGGTGAGGCCTACCAAAGAGCGGACTTGCTTCGGGGTTCTAGGGATAGGGGTCTCTAGAATAGCCTGAATTCGATCGGGTGTGAGTTTTCTCCCATCTTTGGACAAAAGGTGGCCTAGGTAAGTGACTTGAGGTTGGCAGAATTGCAATTTCTTCTTGGAGACCTTGTGGCCATTTTCCGCGAGGAAGTGCAGGAGTTGGATGGTGGCTGTGACTGCAAGTGGAGTGGTGTCGGCCGCCAAAAGGATATCATCGACGTACTGTATCAACACCACTCCATCCGGTAACTGGACTGCATCCAGCTGTCTCTTGAGGGCCTGGCTGTAGATGCTTGGACTTTCGGTGTAGCCCTGGGGTGCTCTACAAAATCTATATGAGCGGGATTTTAAAGTGAAGCCGAAAAGGTAGCGGCTGTCTGAGTGGATGGGGATGGAGAAAAATGTGTTTTTGAGATCGATTACTGTGAAGGTGGTGGCAGTGGAAGGAATCAGGGTCAGAATGGTGGTGATGTCTGAGACTACAGGGTACTGAGGTACGACTACTTTGTTGACTTCTCGTAGGTCGATGAAGAAGCGGTACGCTTTTTCATCTCCCTCACCCTGCTTCTTCACAATGGGTAGGATAGGGCTGTTGCAAACATTGCTAACTACTTCTTCTACCACTCCTGCGTCTACCAGGGACTGGATGATTTTTACCAATGCCTTCTCGCCTTCGGGCGATATCCGATACTGTGGGAGTTTTGGGAGCACTGCGTCCTGTCGAACAGTTATGTGTACAGGGTCTATCATCATGCGTCCTACGTCCGAGTCAGTCTTTACCCCTAGGTACAGAGGTAGGGTGTCGAGTAAGGACAAGTCAGCGTCAGTGATGGAAAACATGCGTTGTGTGTGACAAGATCTGAGCAGCGTTGGGTTGTCGTACAGAATGACTCGAACTCCGTCTTGTGAACACCTAATAGTAGCTCGAAAATGTTTCAACAAGTCAAGTCCCATAATAGCGTCCGGGGTGTTGGAGGAGAGCAAAAACGTTGTGTCAGTGGTGTTATTGTCCAAGTTAAAAGAGATCGGTGTGGACAAGGGATTAGTGGAGGGCGTTCCATCAAAACCTATTGATGTCACATGTGAGCCAGACAAGGGTGCCCTGGGAATCAATCGTTTAGACAACGCACTACGTGTTGCACCAGTATCTACCAGAAATGGAGACTTCGTACCTAGGACCTTAGCGGTGACATAAGGACCTTGCTGGTCAACATAGAGCTCGACTGGATCCCTTCCTTGCCCTTGGCAGTCCTATGCAAAGTCGTGGGCATTGTGGCAGTCAGACTGTTGGCACTGATTCTGTCGGGGACGGTCAAACATATTCGGTCTGCCAGGTCTGTCATTGTTGGTGTCGTTTGTGTGCCCTCGTCCCTGTCCTCTATTTCTCGGCCCGCCCGCTACGTCTCTCGTGTCTTTATTTCTGAGTGCTTCTTGCAGAGCTGGACATTGAGATTTCCAATGGCCAAATCCTTTGCAAAACGCACACTGGTTCTCATCGAGGTCTGTTCGTGGAGCGCCGGGTGCGGGTGTGCGGTCTCTAGGGGGTGGGTTTCTAGGAGCATTCGACTGGTAGTTCCCTCTATACTGTTCCCTTCCTATAGTCACCCCTTGCAACTGAGCAATCATCACCCTCTCTTTCAAGTCCTTTTTCTTTTTCTCAGTCGCTTGATCATTCTCGTTCTTTTGTCGCTCATAGTATTGAGCCATCTGAAGGATAGCTGCGGGCTTGGAGGCCGCCCAACTACTCTCGCTAGTCTGTAGTTTCTGCGAGACTTCTGGTGTCAGGCCTTTCACATAGTTCTGGACAAACAAGTGATGTCCGGTTGCAGTGGTCATGTCCTGGCCGCTGTAATCGGAGAACACCGTTTCAAACCGGGAGAAGTATTCCGATACGTCTTCCTGGGGTTTCTGGCGACAGGCTGTTACTATCGACCAGTCCACCTTCCTTTCTGGGACTAGGGTTTTTAATTTCTGCACGATCTTATCTGGTAGGTCTAGAATGGGTTTCAAAGGTTTCTGTCCCGGCTCTCGCTGTTTGTCTACATCACCGAGTTGTATCCAGGTATGTCCGAACAGCTCAAGGTAGTCGACTTTCCGGATTTGCTTCCACACATCAGCTGGCAGACATAACCCGAAAAACAAATCGATATCCGCTACGGTCATAATCGTTGAACCCAAAGCGGTGGCCAATTCTGTATGGAAGGCTGTGGGGTTCTTTCGCAGATCAGGCAAGGACTTTCGGAAAGTCAGGATGTCTTGCCGATCCCATGGTTGGTAAACCCAGTTGTAAACTACCCTCCCTCTCGCATCTTGGTGGTTAATATCGTCGTGCGTTCCCTGTCCTCGTGGGGGGACCCAATAGGGGGCGGCCTCCTTTATGGGCATCATAGTGTCAATTTTTTCTACTCTGGCTTCAGTCGCTGCAGGAGTCGTGGTGTTAGTCTCTGGTTTCAGTTCCGTGAGGTGGCGGAAAACTTCAAGCGTATGCGTGAAGAGGTTCGCCACATCACACTCGCCTCCATCTCCGACATCAATTTTCCTATACAGAGTCGTTAGGTTTTCAGGGCCTTTTCCTTGGTATCGGTCCTCGTAGGCATTAAGGGTGTGGTAACAAAGGCGTACGACAAAGTGTCGTCTGTGGCTATTGCCATATGTATTGTACATATCCGTTACATAATCCTCACTTTCCTTTCGCACCACCAGTGTCTTTACAATCTTATCGATCCCAGCTCATTCGTCCTTACTTAATCTATTCGATCTCGCGGGGTCTTTCCTCCCCGCTTCGGGATCATCTGAAGTCGCTGCTCGCGCAGCGCTGAGTGCGAGGGGTTCGGTCGGCGCAGAGGCCATGAGGACCGAGGCTCCGGCACTACTCTCGCCTGTCGTTGGGGGTTGCGGGTGCTGCGCTAAGGGTTGGGAAGGGGCGTATGGAGGGGGCATGTAGATGATCGGGGGACCTAGTAGTAAATCATCGTTCGTTCGCTGTTTCGAAGGTAGCTCGGGGTAAAGTGTAGAGGGTGTCCTGACAGGACACTTGCCCGATGATTCGGAATCTTGTTTTAGCTTGGTTTTCTCTCTTTCTTTTATTTCTTCCTTCAATTTGTTAGCGGCTAGGTGAGCTGCTTTGCGTAATTCCTTTTCTAACCTGACCTCATTTCTCTTTTTCCGCTGTTCTGTTTCTTTGCGCCACATGCCGAAGCTATCGAGCATAGTGGGTGTTGTCTTATTGTTATAAAGGGCTGTTCCCAGCTCGTTTATTTTATCGTTATCAAAGGATCCTATCAGTGGCCACTGATTTTCCCGATCCTTTCTCGTGTATTTATGCCACAGCTTACTATAAGCCACGGCGACTAGTCCATATTTAGTAAACATGTCCTTATTAGGGGTGCCCTCCAGTGGAGCCGGATGGTTCACCTCTAATAAGCGGTCCGGGCTGAACCAACTACCAACAAACGGGGCGAAGACAGGCATGACGGGTTACAAAGGGGACAAAAGTCTGCACTACCTATCCTTCACTATCCGCAAAGACTAAACAGAGTATTGCGACCCTGTGCTTATTTGTGAATAGAGAATAACCCAAAGAGAACCAATTCCGAACGGTCAATGTTCGGATAAACAATCAATCAAATGAGGGATAAAAATAGGCACGACGGATTACAATGGGGGCAAAAGCCTGCGTTACCTATCCTTCACTATCTGCAAAGACTAAACAGAGTATTGCGACTCTGTGCTTGTTTGCAAATAGAGAATGATCCAAAGAGAACCAATTCCAAAACAGTAAATGCTTGGATAACAATCAATCAAATGGAGAGGGAAGCAGGCACGACGGATTACAACGGGGGCAAAGGCCTGCGTTACCTACCCTTCACTATCTGCAAAGAGAGAATACTCCTATTCTTCCCTGTTTGCAGACAGAGAATCTCTCAGAAACAATCAAATGAGTAATACTAGTATTTTCAAACAATCAAACAATCAATTCGCAATTCGTCGTGTTACACGACCTTACCCGGACGCATGGACGGTTTCTCGTCTTCCGCTTCCAGCGCCCGATCGTCCTCTATTCTCCGTAATTGCTGTGGCACTCCTGATGGTTCCCAGTCAGGACCGTAGATCACTCGAGAGAGGTCTGCTCAGAACCGGTGAAGTTCGGATGATCGGCTGCCAGACGAGGGTCTATCGGGCAGGAGCTCTTCCCGATCGTTGCAGTTGTTCACACTGTCGTCGGGACCTCTCCCACCGGATCCACGTGTCGCTGATGGGCCCCACGTTTGGGACGCCAATTGTTAAAAGGTAGGGCCGATGTCGACCAAGAACCCTTCAGTATTTGCCCGGCGTTAGCCGCCTCTCATACCATTCGAGATTACCAAACAAAGAGGCAGGTGCTGGAGACGGAAGGCAGGAAACAGGAGTTTATTCCGACGGAGCAGAACACGTCAAATCAGACAACAGGGTATCTTCTCGAGGTGCTCTAACCGCATCTCTGAGGCCTGGCCTCTTATACACAAGTTTATGGCTTTATTACATTTATGACATCAGTGGTATTGCTTTGAAGTACGAAAAAGGCATCTTTGGAATCCCCGGTTCAGGCCCGTTCTCACACATATCTACAGTAGGGGTCCCCACCCAAATCTCAGCATGATGGCTATCGCGCAGCTGGACATTCCGCTGGGAACAGGAATGCGGGCGATCGGTCGGATCTAAGGGTGTGAAGGCATTGATTAATCCCCGCTCCTTTGATGTGAGGCGAGGTCCTACTGTAGGGGGCAATAAACCGTATCTGTTGGGCTAGGTGATGGCCTGGGGTCAGGCCGGGCAATCGGGCAGGGAGGAAGAGGTTATCAAAAAGGGCCTGTTCTATGAATGAGGTGAAAGAGTGAGTGGGTTCAGCACGGGATGTGGCCCGGGGACAGGGTCGCGCTGGAGGAGCGTTTATGGCCCAAGCAGGAGAGACCGGGGGCTGTCGGGGCGCGGGGGGGGATGCTTGCGAGGCCGGGGAGTGAGGGGGAGAGACGCGCAGGCTATTGGCAGTGGGCAGAGAGGCCACGGCACACAAAATGGCTGCCACTTACTTGCACGTATGGATCTGAAAAGGACAAGATGGCGCCGATAATGTTTACGCCACAATCCAGATTTTAACAGAAACATTGGTGTTCTTGAGAAACCTACTAACGTAAATAATGGTCAGTGCTCTGCTGGTAGCAAGGTAGAAACTGATGACCCAGACTGGAAATATTTTGACAAACTTACACTTCAATCCACTTGCCTCTGCAGATATTTAAACATCCCTGATGCTTTCTAGGAGTGTACATGCAGAGTGCAGGTGCCAAAGTCAGAGACCTCAACTCTCACTCATTGTGCGTCTCAGATATTTGCAGATAAAGTTACAGTCTCACTCACAAAAGGCATAATGCTACACCTGTTGGAAAGGACTAAAACCTGATCTCCAAATGCACTCCGGTTCAGAGTTTTGATTTGATTTGGAGGACAGTGTCCTACTAGGAGTTGCAGGAGCTTCTGGGATCATTGCCACTTCTGGGAAGGCCTCATGTGGTCCCCACCATTTGATGTGAGGAGCCGCGTTGGACACATCTGAGTGATGCTCGGCAGTTTTTTTCAGTCATTCATCTACCAAAGTGAGGCTATGATTTTATTTCATTAATTTTATATTACTGTAAGTATGTTAAGATTCATCAGTGATAAAGTCTTAAGATGCTTGTTTTCCTATTCGCTCTGAGGAAATGAGGTTGAACTTACCAAGGTTTCCTTGGAGGGCTTGGCGGTTGCCATGCGAGGCGCCTCTCTGGCATCTGTTAACGACTGAAACTTGAATCTTGTTCCCAGGGCGCCACGGTTCGTCAGGGTGATGGTCCGTGAAATTGTCTCCCCCACTACATGAGTGCCAAAGTCAATGAGCTCTTTATCTACTGCCAGCTGGAAAGTGAATGGAACATAATTAGGACAGGCTAGGAGGAGGCAGAAGCAGTATGCTAATTAAGCAGAGAGCAGTTCTCATTTGTGCCATGGCTTTCAATTATTTGTGAATACGTCAAGCTCAAGTTGGTATATCTCAGCAGCGAATTTGCGCAATTCGGCAGACAAATAACGATCAAAACCTCCATGCCCATAGCCACATTCATTTAAAACATAAACTAACTTGGTATGTCAGACAATCATCCAAGCAGTAGCCAAACCATCTGTTGAACTCATTGCCAGTTTCATGAAGAACTTACACAAGCAGCTTACATTCCATAACTGACTGAAGTATCTTTGCTCAAATTGACCTTTATCCATACCCAGATCACGCCACCATACAACTTTAAATCTTACCTGGTCCACCTATAAAAAAAAAATCTGATCCATGTGCTCTTATCAAAATAAACAAACTCATAACAATCTATTTTCCCCAACAGCTATCCGTTTTGCCCAAGGACATAATTCGTGTAGTGTCTAATGCTACATTGAACCTTATACAGCACAATCTGTGAATCCTAGAGGAATTTAAAAAAGGCCACAGTCATGCTTATTTAATTTTAAAAAAAGGCAAAGTTTAAGGAAGAATATTCATCAACGTCTCCCTAAACATCTGCTCTCTAGCCTACAAGAAACATCTGCAAATTCAATGCATCTTAGAATAACAATTTTAACTGCCTGGCAAAAAAGCCTTTGACTAAATAAGAGTTCTGAATCTATGGTGAACTTCACATAATGACAGCTATCACATACAGGAAACAAAGGACTCCCTGCCCTTCGAAATATAATTAGATTTGTCATCAGAATAAGACATCGCAAACCATTCCATTTTGTTGGTCTAGGGCAGTACTTCTTACATTTTTTACTTCTGTGAACTTAATCATTACTTGAATCAGGGGACCCCAAATGAGTCATCATTGGAATCCGGGTCCCCGGTTAAGCATTTTTGATGATTTGAACCACAAAATACACAAAAATATGGAAACAAGCATTCATAAAACAAATACAAAAATTATGAAATATTTTATTTAATTTACAAACAAATAAAAAAAAAAAATCCAAATGTTAATTTTCATAAGAAGGTTGGAGCTTTTCTAAATTCAACTGAGGTGAGCTATTGTCCATACTATATGCTGTTTGACTGCTCCCATGAATCAATCTGAGGATACCAATTGAATTTTTATCCTACAATTTCAAATTCCTTCACATTTACAGAACATTTAAACATTTTCAGTTCTACATTTTGCTTTATTAATAAACACCTTAATACTCTGTTAATGCTATTTAATTTTCTACGCAGCCACGATTCCTGAGTAGGCTTTGCAGACCGCAGGTTAAGAACCGCTGGTCTAGGGACTTAACAGAGGATGGGAAAATCTACAAATTCCAAGGACTCACCTAGAGATTGCAAATGCTATATTTCTAATGTAATGTAATGTAAGGGAATACTTCTATAGCGCCGCTGCCACCCAACGGGTATCCTGGCGCTGAGATTACCAAAAACACAGTATAAGTAACTGAGCTGGAGCATAGGACTGAAATTAATCTCTGAGAAAAAGTTTTGTTTTTAATTCCTTCCTGAAGCGGGACGGTGTATCCATTTGTCTAACTCTATTGGCAGAGTGTTCCAGAGTCGGGAGGCTGCAAAACTAAATGATCTGCCCCCCCCAGTCGAACTTTCTTGACACGTGGGACACATATCAGGCTGGCTGAGGAGGAATGTAGGCTTCTTGCTGGGGAATACCATAGAAATTTCCTATGTAGAGTCTTAGGCCCCATTTTATTGGCTGCCCTATAGACGATACAGAGTGCCTTGAACTGAACTCGCTGTGCCATGGGCAGCCAATGGAGATCTTTCAAGGCAAGCGAGGACGAAGCTCTACGTTGTCTGTTCAATGCACGTTTAGCTGCAATAGTCTGTATACTTTGCAGTTTTTTTAGCAAATAAGCTGGGGCTCCTAGGAGAAGATCATTGCAGTAATCTAACCTGCTCAAAATAATACTCCTTACCACTTGCGGTCTGGCTGAGGCAGGTAGAAAAGGGAGTATTTTTCTAAGGGCTCGGAGCAGTTTTATCTACCTGTGAGTCCAATTGCGAATTACTGTCTAGCAGTACTCCTAAATTGCAGACTGTTTTAACAGGCACTGGAGGGTTAATAGCAGAACCTGGCCAGAAGTCTACTGGCAGGGGGCAAGGGACTTTACATGCGGTACAGCAAAGTATTTCTGTCTTGTCCCCATTAAATTGCAATGAGTTATCCCTGAGCCAGCCTCCTGTTTCTCGGATGCAGCTATGGAATTTCTCCAGAGGAACTGCACATTGCCCTCAAGGGAAAAGACGAGTTGGGTGTCGTCCGTATAATTTATAACCTCAATGCCATAAGATTTTATGAGAGAGATAAGTGGGCATAGATATAAATTAAAAAGAATTGGGCTGATCGCTGAGCCCTGCGGAACCCCATGTTTTACTAACCTACTCTGAGAAAGGAAGGGCCTCAAGGTCACTGCCTGCTGTCTGACTAAAAGATAGGACCGCAGCCAGCCCAGTGCCCTGCCTACAATGCCACATTCCTCAAGCCTCTTGATCAGTATCTTATGGTTGATCGTATCGAAAGCGCCCGACATATCCAGCAGCACTAAACTGGCTGTTTGGCCACTGTCGGCACGCATTCGCAGGTCATCCAGAACAGTCACTAGATCAGTTTCGGTACCATGTCCTGGTCGAATCCAAATTGGACCTCTTCCAGGAGATTATTTGCTTCTGCATGTTTGGTAAGAGATTTACCCACAACTCTTTCCAAGATCTTAATCGGGTAGTGAATCAGGGAGATAGGTCTATAATTAGAAGGACACTGAGGGTCCAATGGAGCCTTCTTCCATAGAGGAGAGACAACTGCCTTTTTCGAGCACTCAGGTACTGGGGCACTTATTAGAGATTGGGAGCAGATTTGATAGAGATATGGAAAAAGCTCAGTACTGAGCACCGTCCACCTCTTATGAGGGGATGGTTCCACGGGGGAGCCTGAAGAAATACTAGCTGCAATGATGTTGAACTCCTTTTGTGATGGAACCTGAAAAGACTCCAGAGGCATCATGCATTCCCTGGGGAGTGTTACCTCAGGAGAGCTTTTAATCCATTTAACATTTTGTTAATTTTTTCTTCAAATAAGACTGCCAAGTCATCACAGAGTTCTTGTGATGCTGGAATCTCACTCTTTGCGCACTCCGGATTAGCCATATCTCTGACTAAGCTAAATAAAGTTTTAAGCTCGTTGGGCAATTGCAGAATAGTTTTTTCAAGATATTTTGCTTTAGCCTTACCCAGCATTACTTTATACCTATGTAATAGTATTTTCAAGGCCGCCATGTGAGTCTCCAGGTATTTCCTCCTCCATCTCCTCTCCGCTTGTTTACATTTCATCTTTAACAACCTAAGCTCCTCATTGTACCAGAGGGCGGATGATTTATTTTCGATCACCCGTAGTTTTTCTCAGCGGGCCAGCCTGTCTACTGATTTAGTAATCTGATTGCATAGATTCAGATAATTTTTATCCACTGAGCTATTAGTGTCAAAGCCACTACTATCCACAAGCTGTGGGAGTTCTTTTAGTTTCAACATTTTAAACCATTCCCTACCCATACGAGTGTTAACTGGGTGGGAGGTTTGTTTATTAAGGGTAGTTAGCCATAGGGAGAAGAGAACCAGGAAGTGGTATGTCCAACACAGTGGGAGTATCTCTTTCACAGCTACATCCCTTTCCCTGCCAAATATAAGGTCCAGCACATGGCGTCCCTGATGGGTGGGGCTCAGCACCACCTGCTGTAGATTAGCATTCTTGCATGTTTGGCACAGCTCTTTAAAAGCGGTGTCGAGGTTGTCATTCTCACAGAGATTGAAGTCTCCCAGGATCAATTATTTGGAGTGGGAGTGTGAAAGATTATATATCACGTCAATCAGTTCTTGGTAGCGGGGTGCAGCACCTCCCGGAGGTCTATAACAGAGTATACCGGAGCACAAAGCACCCCCATTATTCCTAAGTAAAAAACCCGAGTAGCTGAAACCCCAGGACTTTCTCCACACAAAGTGCGGCGAGGTTCCAGGTCTCTTTAAATATAATCCCAACCCCCACCTCTTCCACCTATTCTTGGTTTGTGAAATATTTTAAAACCCGGGAGGCAGGCCAGGCCTAATTCCACTTCCCCCCTCTATTTATGTTGTTCAATACACTAAATAAACAGGTGTAGAAATCATAGGGACAAACACAGATGTGTTTGGGACGCACAGGGCACTACGCACATTATTAACCATGGGCAACAACTGCAAAGTGATATAATTAATATATAAAGCATTAACAGCCATGACATAATTGGAAATAACGATTCTAAGGGATATATAGACAGGAACTAACAGGAGGAGAATGGTGCAGGGCTCTAGCAAATCCTAAGTTAGTGTTCAGAAAAATAAGATTCAAATTCTTACAGTATAATGCATTAAACAACACATCTGACACCCTGCAAGTCCCATAGATGCTTTGGACGTCATCAAACAGTTGTTCCAGTTGCTGAGCTAGCAATGCTGGATTGTTACACTTATTTTGGGCCTGCCGTTCATTGGTGAATTATTGGTCAATTGTATTTGAATATACTCAACAGATAACTAACCTTGAGTTAGAGATGAGACCCAGAGTTTGCTTACTGGGTCTACTACTGAGATTCAAACACGAGAAATGGCTTGTAAATTTGCAGACTTGGCAATGATCCTGGCCAAGAAAAAAATTGAGATGTTGCGGATAAGTGACAGTGCATCACTACTGGCCCTGTCAAAGAAAAAAATCTTTCTAAATGGGGAGTAAATTCTTAACATTGGACTAACGAATCAAGATGACACTATGCCCAAAGAGGGCTAGTACAGTATAATGAGAAGCATACAAAAAAAAGATTGGTATCAACCAGCCGCGATCAATGTTTTAATTGTGCATTTGTCCACCATTTTTGTTGTGGTGATAACATATTACTGCACTAGAATTAATGCACACAATTGTGGAGTCAGTCTGCCAAAAAGGTCCCAGGGTTATAAATTGTGAAACATGTGACATTTGGTGACTACATGACCCAATACTTTTGGGTCTGAGTGCGATAACAACCACTTGATACCCAAGTAATTTTTGATACAATAAATACCCAAGAGCATGCACCATGGAAAAATCTTGCCCACTGATGTTGCTAATATCTCCGTCATTCTTTATTGTAATGACGCTTGTAAGTAACAAGATACTGCAAAAAATATATGTTTATGGCCATATGTTGATAACAAAAAACTCATTAAGTACATTTAAAGAAACTGGGTGACAACGTTCCTGACAACAGCAAAGATCTGTATTTTATGACACAGTTGCCAGACCACTACACCTACATTGCCTAAATAGTTGATAGCCCACTACAAGCTTACTGTATACACAAATAGGGACCCACTAGATGTCTTCGATCACATCCGGGTGCTCATTTGTTATGGTTATAGACAGCAGAGGATACTAGTATTTTGCATGCATTACAGTCCAGAGAACACTCACATGAATTTGAGTTCAACCCATTGTAATTTGTATGTTTAGCCCAACATCACACGCATCTACCCAAGATCCCCAATATAGATACGAGAAATAACAACCAAACGCAATTATAACCAGAGCTTTTAGCCGAGGACCCACTTTGTCTACAGCATTTTTTTGTAAGAGTTAGGAATTGGCTTTTTGAATGACATTCATAGACTTGACAGATTGGAGATAGTGGACATGGGTATCTGAACATACGTAATAGTTGTCTAAATTCAGGAAATACTGCACTCAGACCATCCAAATTCCATTTTTGCCTCGTTTGAGCTTGTGTCTGTTAGAGCTACTGCTTTGCATGAGGCAATACAGGCGAATTGTGCACTGTCCAAGCAGATGATAACATGGATTTCCTAAGAAGTGTCAGAAATCCCCTCGACCTCTTCAGTTGCCCACCTGGTGCAATGCACCACACCTTGGACCTACAAATTGACCAGATCCACTTTTGTGGATAAGTGTGGCTCACTGGTTAGAGGAGGCAGACCTGGAAGCAGAGGTCAGCCCGGGACCAGGGTTCAATTCCCGGCTCGGCGGGGTCTTGAGTCCTAAAATGTCCATGGACTTGACAATTCTCGCTCCAGTGCCTCCTCAATTCATGGGTTCACACTCTGCGACTCTGGGCAATAGCTTGCTTAATCTCCACAACGGCCCCTCGCGGCGGGATGCCTGGCTTTCACCTTGTGGATACCCTGCTGGGGTTATCTCACAGGGGAATACCAGGACGGGTTCCCTAAGCAAGCGCTTAGAGACCGCTTGGTGATTTGCGCTATATAAATTCCTGTACATTTACATTTACATTTACTTTTGGGGACTGTGGTGAGGTCCTTACAATGAACTAGGAATTAATTGTAACTACAACTCTCTATTTCCAGTACACCATGTCGATGTATCACTGTACAAGTGTACCCTCTGTGATGTATGGGTATGATAACCAGTACAGTTTATACTTATAGATGTAAACGAGCTGTGTAGTAATTCAGTAAAATCAGCAATTACTTAGCATTAACACAAAAGTCTACTGTACCTTAAACACGTGGAACCTCTTATTCACTAGTAATTGGAACTTTACTTTTTAGAGAAGGAATATTTTCGGTTTTCAATATTTTCAGTACCTTTAGTCGCTGTTAGCTTGTATGCTTTTTTTTTTTTAAACCAATGACTAATTTCTGCAAAAAAGGATGCAAGTCACTGGCATCTATATCCCCGGCCAGGTGTGTCAAAAGGCAGTGTGAAGATAAGGTCATACCAAATCCAGCACAAAGCCTTTCAGTTTACAGTCTTGAACACAGTTCCAAAACCAGCTGGAACAAGCACAAAGCAGGTGGAAATCGAAGAGAGAAGCGGAAGTAAATAATCTAGATAAAAGTTAGTTCAGAGGTGATTGAAAATCATTGCCAGTATAACGGCAAAAATCCAGAAACAAATGAGATGCAAAAAACAGATATAAATCAGAAGACATCATGAGAGAAAAAGCAATCAGGCAGCAGCCTCAAGCTTAAGTTTAAGACCAACAAATGTTCCCAGAACTGCAAAGTTATCATTTTCAGAACCTGATGTATGCTGCCTAGTACATTGCCCAGTGTGCTCACAACATTATTCATGGTTGGTAAAGATGGCAACCTTTTTTTTTTTATTAGTGTTATTAGTTTTCACATTGCATACAGAGACAGTGTATGCACAACAGAAACAAAATAAAAACAAAGACCCTGTGACCGTCCAGTCCAATTGCCCTCCCATACATTGATATTTGCTGTTTCACATGTTTGAGTAAAGTTTATACATGACCGGTATTCTCCATCCTCATTTTCCGATGATACGTCTTGATCTTTAGCCCGCAGCTATTGCCTAAGTGGTTCCCAAATGTCTCTTGGTCGAGATGGAGTCGGTAGCTCCTCAGCGTATAGTTCAAGGTTCTCCCTGCAGTAAACAAGATCCTTTATCCAGTGGTCTGGGAGTGGAGCAGCTAAACTCTCCCATTTCATCACCACCCTCCTTTTCGCCAATAGCAAAGCAATTCTAATAAATCTACCAGTGACACCCTTCAGATGTGGCGTAAAAACACAGTAGGCACACCTGTGTGGTACATTGTAGGGTTTGAGTGCTCATGACCTGAAGCCTGTGTGTCACCTCCGCCCAAAAATCAGCCACCCGGCCGCTTTCGCTGGCTAGGTGCCAGAAGTCGCTCCATGAGCCCCACACCTTTGGCTTGCATCACTCTCCCAAAGGCCATATTTGTGCAATCTAAATGGTGTATGGTATATTTGATGAACATATTTAAAGTGAATTATGCGCAGATTACCATTCGAAGTAAATGCATTAGTGAGTTGGCAGCAGTAATCCCATTCCTTCTGCGTTAGTTGAGGGTGAAGTCTATTATTCCACCTAGCAAGCCTCCTGTCCTCAACAGCCACTCTCTCGTCCCTTGCTGCCCTGTACAATTTAGTAATCAGCTTGTGTTGTGTAGAGCTAACCAAAAGCGACTGAAGAGTTTGCAATGTTGGCGGTTCAACAGGAAAGGTGTGATAATGTGCTTGTACTGCCTTCTTAAGCCTGTGAAATATAAACAGGAAGAGGGGCGATTTGTTCTGAACATATTGCAGCTCATCTTCCGTGATAAAATTACCAGTTGGGAACAGGTCCTGCATGCTATCTATACCTGCCAGAGTCAATGTGTGAAAAGCGCCTGCTTCTTGTGTGACCGATATTGCTGCGTGATGCGCTAGTGGGAGCGAGGGGGCATACAATGGGAGTTTCGCAGCCATATGACGTATAGCCTGCCAGGCTGCGATTGTGGTGTCTTTTGTGTTGATTTCTTTTTTGGGAGTATCTCTGTGGGTATAAGACAGCATGCATTTCAATGGAATCGGGTGTGCGTCCCCGTCTTCAACCGCAACAAGCGGAATGAATTTGTGACGATTGTACCAATAATATGCATATTGCGCATGTGCACAGAGATAATACAGATGGATGTCCGGCACGCTAAAGCCACCTTTACTGTAGTCCAGTGTAAGTGTATCCCAGCACACGCTGGGTTGCTTCACTCTCCATTCCAGCCTCACCAACAACGAGCGCATGGTTTTAAAAAAAATGCTGGGTCAATTTTATTGGTATGTTGCTAAACAGGTACAAGAATCGGGGTAGAACAATCATCATACTGAGGGCTATGCAATCAGCCAATGACAACGGCATCCCTGTACAGCGATCAACCTGCTGTTCCAGCGTAGCGCATGCGGCACCGTAATTTTCCCTTATGACTATGTCTGGATCTCGATGAACCCAAACTCCTAAGTATTTCACAGGGTCAAACGACCACACAAGGGGAAACTCCAAAGCATGGGCAACTGTGTTCATAGTCAGTGGAACTACCAGCGACTTATTCCAATTAAAGCTGATCCCAGAGAAAAGCCCAAATCTTATGTATTCTCGCAGTATTGGTGTCAGAAACATCTGCGGCTCCCTAACAAAAAGCAACATGTCGCCGGCATATAACGATATGCCTACCGGCCGGTGTGCGAATCATAGGGCTGCCTCTCCATGCCGTTGTTTAAAAATGCAAGCTAGTGCTTCCAGCATTAGGGAAAAGTGAAGTGGTGAGAGAGGGCACCCTAGTCTAGTACCCCTGCCGATCCAAATCGGATCCGGCGTGAATCGATCTACCCGGACTCGTGCCCTAGGGTCCGTGTATTATAAGCGCACCCATCTGCTGTAAACGTCAGGGATCCCTATGCACTGTAATATTTTAAACATGTAGCCCCATTCTATAGAATCAAATGCTTTGGCCGCAACCAGCATAACTGCTGCAGCTTGGAGATCAGGGTTGAATTATATGGAACATTGCAAAGATTATGCACAGATTGTGCGATGTGGATCTATCTGATATGAACACATATTGGTCCGTCAGGATCAGTCTCTGCATTAACGGTTGAAGTCTAGTGGCTAAAGGTTTTGTTAAATGGTACGACTCACAGCAAGAAGGCTCCTTGTCTTTTTTTAATAAAGTAATTATCAATGCTTCTCTAAGGGTTGGCGGTATCCTCCCTGTCTCATAGGCCTCCGCGTACATAGCCAGCATGTATGGTATTAACTCATCTGCAAATTCCTTATAGAATTCACATGTGAGGCCATCTGGCCTGGTGTTTTCTTATTAGGTAACAAACAAACTGCCTCAAGGATTTCAGCAGCTTCAATCAGCTGACATAAGTACTCCCGCTGCCTAGCAGACAACTAAGCCATGGTAATGTCTGCCAAAAATTCATCTAATTCTCTGGGTTCAATAGCCCCTTTTGGGGGTACATCTCAGCGTAGCAGCTACGGAACTGCGCAGCAATTGCCTGCGTAGAGTAATGGTCCTGCCCTGCATCATCTGTGATTTTTGTTATGACATTATGTTCCGTCCTGGACTTAATCTTGGAAGCTAAATTAAGATGAATTAAGATGAAGTCTGCCCCTTCTCCATATACACGGGGCACATGTCTCTTAGAGAGATAACGCACCTCCCCGACCGCCAGTTCATTATACTCCAGAATGAGGTCTTTGATTTGAGCCAGTGTAAGCACACATGGGAGGTTCTCATAATCTCGCTCAAGCTTTACTAGTGCAGTTTCCACTGGAGAGTTGGCCACGGATATTGTTGAGGATACCTGATGTTGTACTTATGCATGTGCCCCTGATAGTGACCTTAAAGGCCTCCCAAAGAGTAGGAGCACTACTCACCGTCCCCCTATCTAAATCACAGTATTGAACTATGGCTTCTCTTATTTTATTAGTGTATAAAGGGTCAAGTAGCGCCTCTGATCTGAAACGCCAAGTAAACTGGCGAGGGACGCTCAACGGGATATATAAGGTGAGCCTAACCGGGTTGTGATCAGAGATTGTTCTGGGCATCGTGTCTATCGTAAAAACCCATGCATTCACTTCATCACTCACCAGCCAATAGTCCAACCTCGACCAGCTGCCATGCGCTGTAGATGCGTGCGTGCCTTCCAATCTGTCTGTGTTGCGGAGCCGTTATGTGTCCACAAGTCCTAGCTCAGCCATGACCTTAGCTGCCTTGGGTGATTGTCCTCCTTGCTTACTTGATTTATCTTTACTAGGGTACAAATGTGTGTTCAGATCACCTCCCCATATAATGTTTGCTTCAGGCCACCCCCAAAACATTAAAAATACCTTCAAAGAGCCAGGACATGTCAGTGTTGGGACCGTACACATTCACTATAGTGAAAAGCGAACCAGCTAGTTTCCCATGTATGACAGTGTAACGACCCCCATCATCTGTACCGGTTTTGATAACAGTGAACGGGAGACCTCTTTTTATTAGTGTAATTATCCCTCTTGCGTATGATGAGTACGAGGACGCCAGTTGATACCCGGCCCACCGTAAATCCACCTTGGCCTCGGTCTGTCTAGTCAGATGCGTCTCCTGGAGAAGAGCAACCTTGACATCATGTCTGTCTAGATAAGCCAGTATGATTTCTTTTGGGATGTTTAATCCTCGTACATTCCACGTCATGCATGTAATATTTTCTTTATCTAGCATTGTCACGTGAGTTTTTTTACAATATGCAAAGAGCATCTGTGAAATAGGGCAATACATAAAGCATCAGATGTATCCATGGATTCCAGTCGGTCACATAAACAATTCTATACTTCCCCACCTCACGCTTCCTCCCCCCACCCACTTCAGCACCCCCAACCTTTCCAAAGCCATCCCAAGAACAGAAAAACAAACCCTTATTAGAGAACATAGTCGTAGTTAAATGCGGGGTACCCCCACGGGGGAATGCCGGAGCACATTGAGCCTCCCAGAGGAGAAGGGGCTGAACATACTTAGAGGAATCTCCATCGTTTTTGCAATCGCTAAACAAAGAGGGATACACATGTTAAATCTATTAGCAGTAGAATCATATAATACGTACAGTGCAGTAAATTAACAACCTGCCTGGCAGAGGCAGCAAGTAGATTACTATGCAGGTCTCCCAGCCACCTCTCCTGAGAGCAACCATATCCCATAACGCTTGGGTCATCTCAATACAAAGCAAAAGACTTAGCAAACACATCACCACATATAGTTAAGAAGCGTTCAGTTCTCTTCATCTAATGTGTCAGAATTATCCCGACCCTTTCGTTTAATGGTCTTTGCATATTCCATAGCTGATTTGGGATTTGTAAACATTTTTGTGCAATCTCTTCACAGCTTGGTATTCCCTTCTTGTCGCTTGAACCGCAACTGTGAAGTCCGGGTAGAAAGCCAAATTATTGCCTTGGTGAGTTATGGTACCCTTGTCACATGTTATATGCAGTATTGAATCGCGGTCTCTGTAATTAAAGAGACGGGCAATGATCGGTCTCGGTGGGGCAACCGGGGGAGGGCGAGCTGCTAACGAAAGGTGGGCTCTCTCACCTATCAGCACCTGAGAGAGATGCTGCGATCCAAAGATCTCACACAACATTGCCTCCACGTATGTTTCCAGTCTCCCAGTGTTGGTCGACTCCGGCAGGCCAGTAATCCTTAGATGATTACTCAGAGACCTGGCCTCCATGTCTTCATTTTGTACCTGTATGATGGCGAGCACCTTCTCCATATCAAGAGTCTTGGAGGCCACTTGCTGCAGATTGTCCGTCGTGTCCGAGATATGTTTCTCAGCCTCCCCCAGTATAGCGGCATGTTTGTCTAATTTCGCAGACATGTGGTCCATTCCTTTATTGAGAGTGTCTATTTTGCCATCTATGGACTGCAGACTGATCTGCATGGCAAGAAGCATTGCCTTAAGTGATGACCGGCTCTCAGAGGGGGCGTCAAGTTCTGAGTCCGAGGTGGCTCTTTACCTCAATTTTCTGGCGTTCGTGGCTCAAAAGTGAGGTGAGGTTGACTTTCATAAGATTTACCCATATATGCTTTTATATCTAGCCCAGCAATGCTCAGCAACTTCGTACAGAATATTAATCAGTTGTCCTTCGGGCTTGTTATGTACTTCACCAGCAAGCAGCAGCCACCGCACTTCCAGGGGAGGCAACAGCACTCAGCTCCGATCTAAGTACCCACAGAGGTCGGTGCCTCCAACCTCCGCAATCTCGACTTCAGAATGGCTGCAGGAGGATCAAGTGTAACAGCCTGGGACCCGCAGCCATGCAAGCTCAGCACCATTGTCAATCAGCTTTGTACGTATATTCAGAGTGCTGGCATCATGTAGAAAACTTACATCAATATAAAGCCCACATGTCCATCTAAATATTTTTCTGGTTGGCAGCAAAAACACCCAACTGTCAGAATCGTGCCCCAGGCGCGCAGCAATAGACAATTGTACTCTTGGATGGTGGGTTCACAATCAGCCAGTAGTTCAGTGGTGGGGCATCAGGGGATTCAATATACATGCAACACAGTGCTCCCAGGCCAGCCTGATCACAGCACCACGCGCACAAAGCCAATAAAATGAGGCCGCTCGTACAGGCCACTCTGACCAGGGCCTCCTCTGCAACTCAATCCCCAAGCAGCGGGCCTCCCCCTGCGGTGGCAGCGCACCCGCGGATGCCCGTCTGGGTCTTCAACTCAACTCGGCCTACCTATCTCACATCCGGAAGCACCCGGGGGCAGCAGGGGGGCCGTGCGGCGATCATACAGCAAACGGCAGGAGGGGAGGCCTGCAACCCCACATGGTTGGGCTTCCTAGGTCGAATCGCCAGCCACACACTCACCACAATCCCCGCCAGGCTCCTGTGTCAGCAATCCGGGCAGAAATCACACTTGGGCCCCCGTACCACAGTCAGCGGGCTCGATGCTTCTCAGGCGGCTGTGCATCACTCGGGTGCGATAAGTGTATTCGCCAGCTTACATGGCAGCCATGTTGTTCGTGAAGGCCGCCAATGTGTCAGGTCACCTCCAAGCCAACCACTTCGGTTCTGCAGCATATTCCTCCTTTTTTAGGCTCCAGATTGCAACGGGAGAGCAGGATCATGAGCGGATCGTTGTTTCAGCTGGCAGAGCTGCACTACGGCGCAGCCATCTTGCCGCGTGTTCTCTAGCGCCCCCCAAAGATGTAAACCTTATAAGCTATGGTAAAGGCCCAAGGTAGCCTTCAACATGACTGTCCCACTTTTATGTACATGAGGAGTACTGGCAGAGACCCACATGCTAGTCCACCTACCCTCAAGACACTGACGGACTACTTGTGGCGAAAACATGAGAAAGCTCGCAGCTAAAAGAGGGCCTTAGTAATTGGAGACCGGAAGAGGTCGAACAATCTAATCCTGGTAATGACAAATAGGTTTTAACAAAAGTAGAAATGTTTATACTCCTGTTGTCAACTGCACAGGTGGAGGTGGAGAAGGAGTGGCCAAAAATACTTATTTATGTTATTTGTAACATGTGCATCTCCCCCAAAAGGATATCATGGTGTGGAGCAGAAAGCTAATACCTGGAGATTCAAAATTAAGCTAAATTAGAACAGCCAGGCTTCAAGTTTCTTCCTAAATTCTGAGAGACATCCAGCAGAACGAATAGAGAAAGAGAGAGAGAAAGATTATTCCAAGCATTGGGAGTCAGGTGGGAAAAGAAGCAGCCTCCTGCTCTAGCACACCAGATGCGAGGCTGGTGAGAGAGCAGGTCAGATGCAGAGCTAAGTTCTCTGGAAGGAACACAGAACTTTATGTGACTGCTGAGGTACAAAGGGCCAAGGTTGTAAAGTTATTTGTATGTATGACTAAGAAGCTTGTAGAGGTCATGCGTATGAACCAGAAATCAATGAAGATTATGTAAGTGTGTGGTGAAGTGGTATGAAGAGGCAGAATGAGCAAAAGCCTGGCAGCTGTGTTCGGACTACTTGGACTCTCTTAATGTGAACAGCAATGCCAATGATAGAGCAAGCTTCGCATCGCGACTTGCTCGAGTCATGAACCTCGCCCGTGTGTAATCAATTAATAAAATGTGTACGTCTTACTAATCTTTTATTTTTATATTCGAACGAGGTAGAGGAAGCTTGCGTACGTGTATTTCTAATACAACTAATCCGTGTTCCTAAACATGGCCGCCGATTGGAAAATTGCTTCTGCGCATGCGTCAGTCACACTCACGTGACCTGACGTAGTTATAAGTTTGGTGGGAAAGGGTGCGCATGCGTAATACGCAGCTTTGGCAATAACGTGGTACTGCTCGTGCAGTTGCTCTTGTGACAGTGTATATTTTGCTAATTTCTAATTGCATAGTATATTTTTATAGTGATAAGAATAAAGTACAAAATTATGACATGTAATGCATTCATTTATTTCTATGTATTAATTTGTTCTCGCTTACTTTTCATGTACTGCGGGGAATGGGGGCCCGAACCGGTTGGGAGCCATATTGAAGGTCCCTTCTGCGCATACTCGTGGTGCACTGAAAGGTGGCAACATTGGACAGTGGAACTCAGCCAGCTGGCAGCCACAGTCAAGATGCTCATGGGAAAGCCACCTCTGCCCTACGAGAATGGAGAAAGTTGCTCCTTATATGATACATTGTGTGTTGCGATATTGTTTGCTGTACAGCTTCCCATGGAAACCCCAATCTCGCTAGGCGGTACCCAGAGATGCAAAGTAGGCCTCCAAATAGTCTATTCTGATTGGTGTGTTACCCAAACCCTACCTTAGGACCAATCCAAATTGAGGGATTCTGACACTTTGCAACATTGGGGGGTGGTACACCGTCCCAAAACAGTATATCTACCCTGGGTTCACCTAGGGAAATTGTCCGACTTGTCTGGTTTAGCTGACCTGTCACTGACCCAACGCACTCAATAGGTGACTGAAGATACAGAGCGCTGCGGAGCACTCTGTCCGAAATTGACCATAGACTAAGGTTTTACTAAACCTTAAAGTGCTGGCGGAGCACTTTGCTGGGAGTTCGCTGACCCAATCGGGGTCTTGATCGATAGCTGCAGAGAGGGTGGAGCGCAGGCGTTGCTTCCGAACTGCGGGTGCCGGTCCTGTCCTGAGGGTCCTGTCCTGAGGGTCCTGTCCTGATTCTAATCTGGTCTTCCTGTCCTGTCCGGGGTGTCCATTCTGCACCTGCTGTCCATTGAGGGGTATCCTTCCTTGAGGGGTTCCTGTCCTTAACTGACCCGTGGCCAGGGTTTGGTTTCCACACCAGTCTAGGTAAATATCACTCTGAAAACTCTGAACCTTGCACCTTTCTGAATTTCTGTCTTTTGCTTCAATAAAGACATACCTTTGCATATGTTAATTTTCCATGCTTTCCTCAACCATTGAATCATAAAGTCATTTGCAGTTGTTTCATTAACGTGTTCCTATGTTATCCTACCTGTTAGAAATTATATTTTGCATTGCAGTTTGTCATTTCCTGATATGGTCTAGAACCTCCTTACTTAAACTGTCTAAAGAACTTTTGCCTTAAAGCATAGCGTGTCTCTCTTCATAGACTCTCCTATAGATATAAATGTCCCGAACTCCTGTCTCATTTTTCTCTGAGATATTTCTAGAATACTAGTCCTAATCGAAGCCTATCCCATCTTTAGTGATTCATCTTAAAACGTTCTAATTCCTGATCCTCCATTTTAAGTGTGTCCTGGTTCCATTAGTTTATAAATGGTTGCACTGACTTATTTGCTATTCAGCTATGTACTTTCTGTTATTCTGATTATCGATTGCTTAATTACTGTGAATTTGATACTCTCTGATTTTTACTAAAATTAGATAAAGACTTTAAAACTTCCAGTTGTCCGTGGTCCTTTTACAAAGATTATTGAATGTTATTTGTTGGGTTTGTATTTTGCTGCCTTTCCTTTTACAGCTAGCTCCCTGATCCATTGTGGTCATAGGTACCCGCGTCGGTGGATGGTAAGTCGGGTACGCTGAAGAATAACGAAAGGAACTCACAAATTATTGATAGTAGACCGTGAGGTCATCCGATCAATGTATATGGTGATTTGAAATATATGGGCCCGAAGCCGGAAGTGGCGAAATTATTGGTCGGGTGACCCGCGCGCTCTATCAGTATTTTTCTGGTAGCAGAGTTATGGTTAGGGAATAGTTAAAGGTTAGGTAGGACTAGTTAGGCTAAGTCAAGTCGGTAGCTGCTAGTATATTGATGCTGCTACAAGAGCGGCCATCTCGGGGGACTTGATCACTCTCTTGAGAATGCGTTGCTTTTGAAATTTATGAATTGTTTGAAAATTGTTATTCTTGTTCTTATATTGTTATATGTATTAATCCATGCGTATGTAAAACGGTTTGTTAAGTGTTGTCGGAACTCCCCGGGGAATTGAATGGCAAAGTGGTGAATAGAATCCATTTGCCTTGAGGTCGCAGGCTCAAGGAAAGTTAGGTGCAGGTTAGGTAGAACCAGAAGCACTAACTAGGGTTTTTTTCTGAATACATGTGTGAATAAATGTTAGTAACGAGGTTCATTGGCAAAATTCCCATAGTGGCGTAAACCTTTTATATGTCGGCAAAACTGAGCGCAAATTGAAATTGCGACTGTCGGAACACAAGAGCCGCATAAGGAATAAGAACTACACATCACCACTCGCAAAACACTGGTGGGAAGCTGGCCACACTATCGCTCAACTAAGATTCCAGGTGATTGAACTACTCCCACAGCGTTTGGGGTTGGATAACTCAAAGATCCTACTTCAGAAAGAGGCCTTCTGGATTCGCAAACTGCAAACACTGACCCCTTTTGGGCTTAATGACAAAATGGACATGGCATGTTTCCTTTAAAGCACACTTACTTGGGACCTTAGGGAAACTCCCACACGATGACCCACACTCATTATCCAACATTGACCATCACAACATGGCTAGAAATTCACAGGTTTAATGTCACGTATATTTCATTATATGATTGCCATTACCATCCAAATGTTGAGATTCAGTTTGTAAATAGGCAGGAATTGCTTGGCATAGATGGGAAAATGACTCCTTTTGTCGTGTTTATTTTTTTTTATTTTTTTATTCTTTCTCTTTCACTTTAATCTTTTCCCCTTTTTTTCACTTCACCTCTCTTTCTCCTCTTAAGTTTTTTTCACACTCGTTTTTGCGAAAACACCACTCAAAAATGGCCGACGCCTTTTTTGCTCCTAGTCCTATTTTCATGTTGGAGTTTCCAATAAACAGAGTAAAGGGACTCAATGAGTACCCGTGGTTTACTCGGCACATCTAGGATTGAGCAGATTTTCGCCAACATTTCGGCTGCAAATCGGTAAGAGTTAGAAACTTATTTTCTCGTTTTTGGTTACCAAAACGAGTGCACATTAGATTTAAGTAACACTCGTTCTCTTTATGTAGAGCGGACGTGTGTACCTCATATTACGAAGCGGGACTGGCAATATTAATCTCCCCGCAGGTAAGCAAATGTGCCTGCCTAAAGCGGCAAGAATGGCAGATAACCTTTGGCGATATATTCAGTTCCAACATTTCGATTTTATTGTTTTGTAGGCAACCCTGTTGACAAGATTGATTGTCTGGGGTTAGAATACACACATACCCCACAGGTAAATGCACGTTTTTCTTGGTTCAGTTCATGTTACCTTTTGTTCAGTATTATTTACAATCATACTGATAGATGTCCATTCGCGTTTTTCAGATTGGACATAATTTTCTATACTCAGGTGAGCTTTTGAATTGACTTGAAGTATGACACTTCTTTGACTGTCAGTCAACCATTCATGAACGCATAATTCCACTCGTTTTCCCATAGAACGCCAAAAAAGAGAACTACGCGCCCTGTCAACATTTTGGCAACGCGCAATATAACAATTACTAGGTAAGCCAGATGTAACAAAACGCAAGTTTTAGTGTATATACATTTTGTCCCCCTTGGCAACAAAAGTAATACGGTCTCCTTTCCTTTTTCTTTCCCTTTTCTTATACAGACCCCTGACGAAGGGGCAGGGCCCCGAAATGCATTGGGTTTTTGTTATGTTTTGATTATGTTTTATAGTTTCATTGATTGAACTAATGATGCTTTGATGTCCTGATTTACTGATGAAATTGATATGTTTGTAGTAAACAAATGATTGTAAGAAAATGAACTTTGGTTGAAGAAACTCATGTGGTAAATACATTGCAGTTTGTTTAAAAGGAGTATTTTTTTCATTGTGCGTGTTTGGAGCCCTGGTGGCCTTTTGGCACCAGGCCATATTCAGTTCGTAACCTAATAAGGGTCACATCGGAAGAGTAGCAGGTTCATCGGAGCTTGGGTGAAAGCAAAGGGGTCCGCTGGGAAACCTTAGACTCGGATATATCCCGGAAAGAGTGGATGGGTTAAGGGAAGTAACAGGTTCACTGATGCTAGAGTGAAGGGTAGGCGGAAGAGATCTACCCGTAGTGTGTGAAAAGTAAATGGAAGTAGTTTACTTGCAGTAAAACAACTCTTTTCTGTCTAGACACTTGAGCACTGTGGCGAATGTGTATTCGTTGTAAAATAACCAAGCACTAGCACTTTAGAAAGAAAGAAAGTTTCCGTTACCTTGTGAAGGGAGGGAGTCAGTCGCGAAGCGTCTCTGACGTCACTCTGTGCCGCGCTGGGATTGGTAGAAACAGCGGGCGGGTAGCGGGGCTGGAATTGTGAAGGAGGGGTGAGCGCCGAAGCGTGAGAACTGTCTCGCGAAAAGGCCGCGCACCCATTGGCTGAAAATATTTGAACTCGTGCACCCCATTGGTCGCACGGAATTGCAAGACGCATTCTGATTGGAGGTAATTTTGTAAACAAAGTTAAGCGTAGAAATCGTATGAGGCACTCGTATACTCCAGAGACTAGACCCGATCCAAGAAACCTAGGTTTTGAAAGGGATCAGTGGAAGGCTAATATATACGGCATTATGTACGGAAATAAGCGAAAAATGTCCCTTGTAAATAAGGTAAAGAATTACTTCAAAAAGGACAAGCCGATTCAAACTAGAGAGGGCATTGTTATTCCACCACCAAATACTCCCGCCTCTTTCATGATGTTTGACAGAGGGTACAATACATGTGTGTGGTTAGAAAATTGGGTGAAATACACAAAAGACGACGGAATAATGGCCTTTCCGTTAGAAGGTACCTTTAATGGTAGGATCTTATTCAACTTAAGAACCCGAATGAATGAATTACATCCCAGACCGAGACTAACGCAGTATGAGGCATTAGAGGAATGGGAGATTGAGGCTTTCCAAAGAGAAAAGCCCCGAATGGATAAAGGGCTGACAAAGTATTACCCAAAACTGAAACAAGAAACCAGAGACAAAAAGATGAAAGAATGGAGACAGAGTATGATTGTTGAGGGACTGTTTCCCATGATGCCAGCAGAAGATCCTCCTGGGGGGGGAAAAAGGAAAGAGAAATCCAAGCACTGGGGGCCCCTCGGAGAATCAGATGACGAATTGTTAGATGACGAATTGTTAGATGACATATGCATGAGAAGTCCGCCTCCTTATAATGAAGGACACCGACCTTCGAGTGCAGGAGATATTCCCCGGAGACCCCTACAAAGGGAGGAGGTCAGGTCCGCAAGTGTGGGAGGGGATTATCTAATTCCTCCTTATACTGAGAATCTGGGACCCGTAGAAACCAGAAGTATTTACCCTAGGAGACCCGTGGGTGGGGAGACGGGATATTCACGTGAAGGAGATTTTTGCTCTCGTCCCCCTTACGGAGGTGAGGTGCGGTCCTTGAGTTCAGGAATGCCACGATTACAGTCCCGGGATGAGGAAGATCAGAGAATTCTAGGCACAGGAAGTCTGTTTCAGAAACCTAATTATGGCGGAGGACCAAGTGAGACACATCCCACTGCCCCGAGTTATGCTCCCATTCTAACCCCGCAGGTGTTACATGGAAACACTTTGGACAGGTTATTAGAAGAGAAAGAGCGGGAAGCGCTAGGAAATCAGAGAGCTGAGATAATACAGAAGATGTCACAGCTAAATGCAAGTCCTGAAGCCTTGACGATCCCAGAAACAATCGGACCGGTGGTTCCGTTGTATGGGGACCGTCAAGGAAGTCCGAAACCTCCCGTAATTACTCCTGTCATTGCACCGACCAGACCAGAACCATTAATTGTAGATGACCAGACAAGTGAGTGCGAGTCGGAGGTCTCGCTGCTAGATCTGCCCGTTAGAAATACAGGAAAAAGGATACAGAAAAGACATAATCCTTTTAATGCGAGGGAAATTCAGATGGAATCGACCTCAGGTACGAAGAGTGTCACATTGGTGACTCTGGAAGAAATCGAAAGATGGAGTCAAGAATTTGAAAAACAAGCGTCCCCAACGAAACCTATAGATCTCTACAAGCTGAGAATAGAAATAGAGGAATTGATGGCAGGAAACGTAGGATTAGACAGATTAAATACCTACTCCGAAGACGAAATGCTGTTTATCTGCAAGTCTCACTCGAAATACCCGAGTGCTTCATGAAAAACTGACAGACACTGCTGCTAGCATGGGAATAGATATTTCAAGATCGAAACCGCTGCGAAAACCATAAAGGGCAGATTTCTCAGACAAAGATTTGGAAAACTTGAATATGTCGGGGAAGAAAGCACAGGTCAAAGAACTATTGACAGTATTGGAAAAATGGGGAGATGTGGAAAGGTGGAAAGCCAGATGGGCCAAGAAAAAGGATGAGGCCAGGTCTAGGCAGGCAACTCCCAAATTTGTTCTAAGGGAAACTGAGAAACCAGAACAGTTATGCCCTATGCGCGAAGTACCAGGTGGAAAGTATGTGCACGTTCCATGGTCCAGACAGGATATTGTGTCCTTCACTAACGATTTCCCGAAAATACGCGAAAAGCCCGTGGATTGGTACAGGTTCGTAAAGGTGCAAAAATGCCTGTGGAAGGACCTGGATGGGTTTTTCGATATAGTGGTCCCTGTAGATCTGTGGACCGAGTGTAAAATAGCCATAGCTTGGCCGAGTGAGGAATACCCAAGAGATGACAAAACAGGGGAACCATCGAAGGAAGTGATGAGAAAATATGAACAAGTAATTCTGCATCTAAAACTAAAGGTGCCAGCAAAGGAAACTGATTGGACCAAGATAGATAGAACCACGCAGGAAAGAGACGAGACAGTGCACTCCTTTTATGAAAGGCTGTTGCAGGTGTTCAAAACATACAGTGGAATAGATAACATCGAGATGAAGGATATGACACATTTTATTTACAGGTTTGTAAATGGTTTAAGACCCGAAATTTGTTAGTGGATAAAAGATAACAAAATCTGTTGGCATACTAAAAAGATGGATGAGGTCCTACGGTACGCAAAGTACTGTGAGGACGAGATGGCAGAAAAGAAAAAGGCTCTCAAGGAGAAGGTTATGTGGGCTCAAGTGAAGCTCGCAGAACAGCAGGAAAAACAATTGAATAAAATGGCCAAAACTACTCAGAAACAAGGTCCTGGGGGTGGGGGTGGAGGAAAGCCCCGGCCCAAAATGAGCAGGGAGGAGGCTAAGAAGAAATTTCCCTGCCACCAGTGCGGAGAAATTGGACACTGGCGAGACGAGTGTCCCTATTTGCCGGATGATAACTCCAAAACACCTGATTTAACTCCACAGACGCAGAATGAAAGACCAAGAAAGACCCAACCACAGGTAAAAACGATTCAGTTGCCCCGAGCACCAAAGCAAGTATTTAAGGGAAAATCCACGCAGGGTGATGACGTAGAAGTCTGGGGAAGCAATGAGAACAGAAATACAGCAACTTCGCAGTATTTACTAAATGATACCTTCCTTTGTGATGACCAGTACTGACGGGGCCTGAGAGGGGAGGACGAGGAGTGCGTACTTGGCGCCTCCTTGCCGGTAGACCAGTCAGGACCATACATTGAAGGAAAGGTTGATGG
This sequence comes from Lissotriton helveticus, assembly GCF_964261635.1. Classification (NCBI taxonomy): domain Eukaryota; kingdom Metazoa; phylum Chordata; class Amphibia; order Caudata; family Salamandridae; genus Lissotriton; species Lissotriton helveticus. The sequence goes on from NC_136065.1 coordinate 341,378,200, forward strand.
AAATGATGTCACCTTTCTGTTGGACACTGGCGCTACCCGTTCTACTGTGAGAACAGTGGACGTTCCAAACCTACCCCTCTCGGGAGAAGCAATCCAAGTAGTGGGAGTATCTAATCAATTGATTAGTACACCTGTTACCGAGCCCATGGAGATCTCAATTGGAAACTTTAAAGAAATGCATAGATTTGTCGTTTGTGACACCAGTCCAGTGAACTTACTGGGACGTGATTTGCTGTGCAAAATGAACTGTACCATCTTTTGCACACCAAAGGGTGTTGAAATTCAGACCCCAGATGAAGATGGCATTTATAAATTAATGTTAATCAGACCTGACTCAGAAATTAAACGAATGACTTTGCAGGATTTGCCCAAAGAACTCCAAGAAACAGTGAAGCCAGAGGTATGGGACTTTACCGGAAAAGATGTAGGAATAATGAAAAACGTAGACCCCATACAGATAGCCATCAAGGACAATGCAGTGTACCCTAATACTAAACCATACAGAATGAATGCAGAAGTAAGAGCAGGTGTTGCCCTAGAAATACAGAAACTGCTAGAAGGAAACATCATACAGGAAGTAATGAGTAGCCCATGCAACTCACCGATTATGGGCATCAAAAAGCCTAGTGGCAAGTACAGAGTAGTACAGGACCTAAGAAAGGTAAACAAGATAGTGGTTCCTTGTTGTCTTATTGTACCGAACCCAGCAGTGATTCTGTACCAAATTCCCTGGGATGCTGAGTGGTTCACTGTGATAGACCTATGTCATGCATTCTTTTCCATTCCCTTGCATCCAGACAGCAAATTTCTTTTCTCATTTGCTTTCAACAGTCACGTGTATGTCTGGAACAGGGTCCCCCAGGGGTACACAGAGAGTCCCTCTATCTTTAATCAGATCTTGAAAAAATGCCTTGAAACTTTAGTCTTACCGGGAAAATCTGTTTTGGTACAGTACATAGACGACCTATTGGTGGCGTCCAAAAGCCATAGGGATTGCGTGGTTGACACCATTGCCCTAATGAATCACCTGAGCGAAAAGGGACATAAAGTGGCCCCTGAAAAATAACAGTTCTGTGCAAAATCAGTGAAATATCTGGGGCACCAGATAGAGAAAGGCATCAGGAAAGTAACATCAGAAAGAGTGAGAATAATTCAAAAGAATGTTCCTTGGAGTGATAGGATATTGCAGGCAATGGATTGTGGGATTTGCAGTCCTAGCTAGGCCCTTGATAAAAATGACCAAGAGAGGAACACCGGATATTGTAGAATGGGATGATGAAAGCTTAACAGCCTTCACAAAATTGCGAGATTGTCTGTGTACAGCCCCTGCGTTGGGAATGCCAGACTATTCCAAGGAATTTGCCCTGTTCTGTGACACTCGCGATAATTGCGCGTTGTCAGTCCTAACCCAAGAACATGGCACAACCAGAAGGCCAGTGGCATATTTCTCTGCCACCCTGGATCCAGTGGCTGCTGGATTACCAGGATGTCTGAAAGCAGTAGCTGCTACTTGCACAAGTTTAGAGCAGAGTGAATCCATTGTCATGGGACATCCTGTAACTGTGTATGTTCCACATGGAGTGGTAATTTTGCTAACGAGAACGAAAACTCAGTATCTCACCCCTAGTCGGCTGACTAAATACGAGAGGATTCTCGTGGGTGCTGCAAATATAACAATTGTCAGGTGCAACATTCTGAACCCCGCCACTCTGCTTCCCAACTCAATGGATATGGAAGATGGGGAGGAAGATGAGCATAACTGCATTGATTTAACAGAATTTTGCACAAAGCCACGCCCAGACATTAAAGAAACACCTTTGCCTAAACATGACATGGAATTGTTTGTGGATGGTTCATGCCTAAGACATGAACAAGGAGGCCTGAGTGCTGCCTATGCGGTAGTCTCCTTAACCAAAATTGTAGAAGCAGGTTATTTATTTGAAGTAAAGTCTGCACAAGTAGCCAAATTGATCGCTATGATAAAAGCTTGCAAATTGGGGAAAAACGTACGCCTAACAGTGTATACTGACAGTCAGTACTGTTTTGGAGTTGTGCATGACTTTGGCCAATTATGGCTACAGAGGGAGTTCCTGACTTCATCAGGCACCCCTATTCGAAATGGAAAAGTTGTTCAAGACCTTTTAGAGGCAATCCAATTACCAAAGGAATTGGCAGTGGTCAAGTGTGTTGCCCATAAGAAGGACTTTGAACCTGTATCTCTGGGAAATGATTTTGCTGATCGAGTGGCACAATTATGCGCCAGGGATCGATTGATCATAAATCCAAAACGGGGGGGGCCCGGAAACAGCTGCCAACTTCGAGTGTTTGAAGAAGTGCCTACATGGGATGAAGTGAGAGAATGGCAGCAAGCGGCACCCTGGCAAGAGAGAGAGAAGTGGAAGGAAGAAGGGTGTAGACCAAGACGTGAGGATGGTGTCATCTTGGGCCCAAATGGTATGCCTGTGTTACCCAGACACTTGCTTGGCACAATGGCGAGATTGATACATGAGGGATCACACATTGGTAGGGACGCCATGATTCTGGTATTCCAACAGACTTGGTACAGCAAAAAGTTCAGGAAAGTAGCAGAGTCCCTCTGCCAGAGGTGCCTGTCATGTCAACAGATGAATCCAGGCAAGAGAACAATGGTGGAACTGGGGAAAATTGGGAGGTCAGGGGGTCCCCTTGTGAGAATACAGGTTGATTTCATCACCATGCCACGTTGTGAGGGGAAACGATATGTCCTTGTCATTGTCTGCCTATTTTCAAAGTGGGTGGAAGCTTACCCTACTCCCCAAAGTGACGCACTGACAGTAGCAAAGTGTTTACTGAAAGAACTGATACCTAGATTCGGGGTTCCAGTCACTATTGAATCAGATAGAGGCCGACATTTTCAGAATGATGTGATCGACCAACTCTGTAAGGCATTTGGGATCTCGCAAAAACTCCACTGTGCATATCATCCAGAGGCTTCTGGAGTGGTGGAACAAATAAACGGGACTATCAAAACAAGACTAGCGAAATTGTGTGATGCATCTGGCATGACCTGGGTAAAGGCCCTGCCTCTGGTTCTGATGGGACACCGAAGTATTCCAGACCGGAAAACAGGCCTGAGCCCCCATGAAATCCTGATGGCAAGAGTGATGAGACAAGCGTGGGTACCAGGAAGCAAATTGTTGAGTATTACTGATGATTTGGTGCTTGAATACTGCAAGAGATTAGGTGACCAAGTGCGTTATATCTCTCGCCAGATCGGAGAAGACGCCGTCGCCAATCCAACGACTCCTCTCCACAAACTGGTTCCCGGGGACTGGGTCAAAATAAAAAAGCATACTCGGTCGAGCTGCCTGGAACCAAGGTGGGGACAGAAGCGCCAAGTGATCCTGGTAACGACCACAGCAGTGAAGTGTGCAGGTGTTCCCCATTGGATCTACGCCAGCCACACCCAGAAGGTATTACCAGACGAAGAGCCTGGAGAAGGAGGCCGTCCAGTAGAGGGGCCTGCAGAAGCAAGACCAGAAGTAGCTGACGACGTACAGCCCAGTACCAGTCAAGCTGAGGGGTCCGCAGACGTTGGTCCAGGGGTAGTTGATGACGAGCTACCAAGAGTCAAGCCTGCTGAGGGGTTCCCAGAAGTTGGTCCAGAAGTAGCTGATGACGAGCTGCCAAGCATATGGCCAGATGAGTGGATACCCTTGATTGACCTCACCGAAGACCCCATCAGAACAAGGAAACGAATTTGGGAAGGTAGAGAGTGGAATAGAGAGGAAAAGCAAGGCACAGGCGAAGAACCTCAGACTATTGAGATTCACGTCAAAACTGAGGAAGGAGAAGGTCAGACAGGGACTGAGCAAATAATTGATACACCTCCACTGACTCCTGATGTCGAAAAGGGACAGACTAGACATAGTGTAATAGTTCGAGCAGAAGAAAATCAAGGGATCGAAGTGCTCGAACAGGACCAGATAGAATTAGAAGAACGTGTTCAGGAAACAGAGGCAGAGACATTTGAAAAGCAAAAACAAAACTCTCCTGAACAAGGCCAGATTAGTAACCAGGCAGAAGAAATAGATGCAAGTCCTGGAACTAGTGAGATAGGAAGGGAAGAAGAAGAAGCAGAATTGCCACAAACGAATGAAAATAAAAGGGCAAGAGAAGAGAACGAAGCCCCAGTGCCAACTAAAAGACTTAAGAAAAGAAAGCATATTGAGCCTGGATTCATAAAGAAATTGAGACTGAGGATAAAAACGGTAGAAGAAAAACGTGCAGAAGAAAGGAGAAGTTCTCGCATAGCAGAGCAACCAGAAGACACTTCCAAAAGAAGGAGTGATCGAATAAAAAGACAAAACAAAAAGTACAAGTCTCCTGAATGGACGCTCGTTTTGGAAGAATTTGAAGATCTTGATATAACTGACGAAAGCGACGGAGAACCAGTCGCTGAGTACTCTGCAGAAGAAGAAGACGAGCCACCGTGAAATTGCACAAAGTAAGCTACTCGTGCAAAGACACAAAGAGGGGTCGAGAAACTTCTTCTGAGCCAAAATGTCTGATTCAAACGTGAGTGGTAGACCTAGTCGCAGTTGTTGCAAAACATGCTGCAAGGTATGTGTATGTAGTATAATTATAGTGATATTAGTTTGGATAGGACTAACAGTTTTCATTCCTTTTGCGGTGAGCAAAAACACTAATGTTGACCCTACTGAGATTGTAAATACTGACAATGAGGAGCTGACAACACAGAGTGTAGCAAGACATGAGAGAGCACTCAAACAAACAAAACGAGACCTAGAAGCATCAGATGAGGGAGGACTACATTATCATGGAGTTAAGAATAAGACACATTTAAATGTTTTCGCAAACTTGTTAATACATTATGTAGAGACTATGGAAATTGAGGATTGCTATGTCTGCATGAAGCTACCTACCTCTGTAGCTGAAGGCGTGACATACCATCACCTGCCCCTGACATATGGAATATCCTGTAGCATTTTAGCAAGCTTATTTTACAAAAGAGGACCATTACAGTACTATTACTCTAACAATGACGTGATCTTTTCTGAACTTCCTATACGTGGGAACCTGAATCCTGTACATACCAAAAGTGACGTTACTCGCTACATGGGCGAATACTTTCTGACTATAGGTAATATCGACATAGGTGACGCACACAGAGATAACTTGACCTGCTCTTTGCGTGAACAGGAAAAGATGTTCCTGAACATGGCAGAGAAGAGGAGAATAAAAATACAAAGAAAGGCAGATGACAAAAGACAGAAAACGCCAAAATGGGCTGAGAACATGGAAGGCACCTCAAATGGTGGGGCGGGACCTGCTCTGTTGCTGGATTTTGAAAAGAAAGGAAAGCTGTGTCTTCACCGCGAGAAGACTAGCTATTATAATAACATTTTCATTGGTTCCAGTGAATGTGAACATAATTACAAGGTAATTGGAGGATGGGGTTTCAAAAATGGGTCAGAGCCTGTGTTTCCTGGAATCTATTATATATGTGGAGACAAGGCTTATTTCAAATTGCCGGATCACTGGTATGGAAGCTGCTATTTTGGCATTGTCTTCCCGAAAATATACCATGTGAATGAAGTTGCTGGAAGCAGTGAAAATACTAATGGCTTAGTGCGTAGTAAAAGAGAAAGCGTAGGTGAAATAATGGGTAGTATTTTCAGTGCACTGATACCTGGAGTGGGAGTGGTTCTGAACACTCACAGAATTTGCGAATTGTCCACTATAGTGGATGTGTTGTCTACGGACACAGCTCATGGATTTCTGCTGGTCAATACCGAAATGGTTGCGATCAGATCAATGGTTTTGCAGAACAGACTTGCTCTTGACACCTTATTAGCAAAAGAGGGCGGAGTCTGCCGGATGTTGAAGGCGCAACATTGTTGCACTTATATTCCGGACAAAAGTGTGCAGCTCAAAAGATACGTGAAAAACATTACTAATTTGGAAAAGGAACTCAAACCACTCGAGGTTGACAGTGCCTGGAAGAGACTGGTAGATGGTCTCTCAAATGTAGGTCATTGGCTTGCTAGCTTAGGTAAAAGCTTATTGTTTAAGGTACTGATGCCAATTGGAATTATAGGTCTTATCCTATTTTTCATATTTGTCTGTTGCAAATGCCGTAAGCACACCAGAAAGCATCAAGTGAATGCCAGAGGAGTGAAACGAAGTGTGGATGAGCTTGAATTAGAGGAAATGAATAATCAGATATACAAAAAGGTGAAAAATTCTCACCCTACCAAAAATGAAAAAGAGAAGCTGAATCGCTTGCTGGAAGAGATAGAGTTGTATAAAGTGTGAGAAGTTGGCATCTGGTTCCATTATTTTTGTGATGATAGTAAATATCATCAAAGAGGGGATTGATAGAGCAAGCTTCGCATCGCGACTTGCTCGAGTCATGAACCTCGCCCATGTGTAATCAATTAATAAAATTTGTACGTCTTACTAATCTTTTATTTTTATATTCGAACGAGGTAGAGGAAGCTTGCGTACGTGTATTTCTAATACAACTAATCCGTGTTCCTAAACATGGCCGCCGATTGGAAAATTGCTTCTGCGCATGCGTCAGTCACACTCACGTGACCTGACGTAGTTATAAGTTTGGTGGGAAAGGGTGCGCATGCGTAATACGCAGCTTTGGCAATAACGTGGTACTGCTCGTGCAGTTGCTCTTGTGACAGTGTATATTTAGCTAATTTCTAATTGCATAGTATATTTTTATAGTGATAAGAATAAAGTACAAAATTATGACATGTAATGCATTCATTTATTTCTATGTATTAATTTGTTCTCGCTTACTTTTCATGTACTGCGGGGAATGGGGGCCCGAACCGGTTGGGAGCCATATTGAAGGTCCCTTCTGCGCATACTCGTGGTGCACTGAAAGGTGGCAACATTGGACAGTGGAACTCAGCCAGCTGGCAGCCACAGTCAAGATGCTCATGGGAAAGCCACCTCTGCCCTACGAGAATGGAGAAAGTTGCTCCTTATATGATACATTGTGTGTTGCGATATTGTTTGCTGTACAGCTTCCCATGGGAACCCCAATCTCGCTAGGCGGTACCCAGAGATGCAAAGTAGGCCTCCAAATAGTCTATTCTGATTGGTGTGTTACCCAAACCCTACCTTAGGACCAATCCAAATTGAGGGATTCTGACACTTTGCAACATTGGGGGGTGGTACACCGTCCCAAAACAGTATATCTACCCTGGGTTCACCTAGGGAAATTGTCCGACTTGTCTGGTTTAGCTGACCTGTCACTGACCCAACGCACTCAATAGGTGACTGAAGATACAGAGCGCTGCGGAGCACTCTGTCCGAAATTGACCATAGACTAAGGTTTTACTAAACCTTAAAGTGCTGGCGGAGCACTTTGCTGGGAGTTCGCTGACCCAATCGGGGTCTTGATCGATAGCTGCAGAGAGGGTGGAGCGCAGGCGTTGCTTCCGAACTGCGGGTGCCGGTCCTGTCCTGAGGGTCCTGTCCTGAGGGTCCTGTCCTGATTCTAATCTGGTCTTCCTGTCCTGTCCGGGGTGTCCATTCTGCACCTGCTGTCCATTGAGGGGTATCCTTCCTTGAGGGGTTCCTGTCCTTAACTGACCCGTGGCCAGGGTTTGGTTTCCACACCAGTCTAGGTAAATATCACTCTGAAAACTCTGAACCTTGCACCTTTCTGAATTTCTGTCTTTTGCTTCAATAAAGACATACCTTTGCATATGTTAATTTTCCATGCTTTCCGCAACCATTGAATCATAAAGTCATTTGCAGTTGTTTCATTAACGTGTTCCTATGTTATCCTACCTGTTAGAAATTATATTTTGCATTGCAGTTTGTCATTTCCTGATATGGTCTAGAACCTCCTTACTTAAACTGTCTAAAGAACTTTTGCCTTAAAGCATAGCGTGTCTCTCTTCATAGACTCTCCTATAGATATAAATGTCCCGAACTCCTGTCTCATTTTTCTCTGAGATATTTCTAGAATACTAGTCCTAATCGAAGCCTATCCCATCTTTAGTGATTCATCTTAAAACGTTCTAATTCCTGATCCTCCATTTTAAGTGTGTCCTGGTTCCATTAGTTTATAAATGGTTGCACTGACTTATTTGCTATTCAGCTATGTACTTTCTGTTATTCTGATTATCGATTGCTTAATTACTGTGAATTTGATACTCTCTGATTTTTACTAAAATTAGATAAAGACTTTAAAACTTCCAGTTGTCCGTGGTCCTTTTACAAAGATTATTGAATGTTATTTGTTGGGTTTGTATTTTGCTGCCTTTCCTTTTACAGCTAGCTCCCTGATCCATTGTGGTCATAGGTACCCGCGTCGGTGGATGGTAAGTCGGGTACGCTGAAGAATAACGAAAGGAACTCACAAATTATTGATAGTAGACCGTGAGGTCATCCGATCAATGTATATGGTGATTTGAAATATATGGGCCCGAAGCCGGAAGTGGCGAAATTATTGGTCGGGTGACCCGCGCGCTCTATCACCAACATAGAGAGCATTTCTGTAGTCTAGTCTTCTGGTAATGAATGCTTGGTCACGTTTTTTTGTGAAATCAGGGCAAGCAATTTGAAAAACTTTCTGAGAAATTTGAGAGTGTTAAAGCAACAGGTAGACACTGCAGTGAGTTGTTTACTACAGAAAGCTGTTAATCAACAACAATACTCAAGTTTCTGGCAGCTTACCAGGGCTGCGGGAGAGGGCCATGGTAAAGGGGGCGCCAAGTTGTGGTCCACAGAGAATTATCTCTACGAAATAAAACACGCTTGGTTTTCTTACCATTTAGCTTTAGGCAATTACAGTTTATCCAGTCAGCAACTGCAGAAATACAGTGCATGAAATTAGATTTACTAATTGCTGCATCTTCCGAGAGAAGACCAGTGGAGTATCGTCTGCATAAGCATGATATTAAAACTAAAATATATAACAACAGGTGGCAGTGGTGTCATATAAATATTAAACAATGTGGGGCCTAGGAGGGATCCCTAGGCATTCCACAAAAGATAAGAAGAAACAGACTGAAATGGTGGGACATATACAGAATGGGTCCGGTAAGAGAGGAAGGAACTAAACCACTGAAAAGTGGAATGGCAGATACCTCCATCAAAAAGGTATCTGAGAAGAATGGTGTGTGATATAACGTGCCAAACACTGGGAAGATATCTAAAAAGCTAAGAGCAGCAGGGACATCCTTATCAATGATGAGTTAGATTTTGTCCATTTGGTAATGAGAGCATTTTCCCTGCTATGATTGGCTCTAAATCCAGATTGTGAGTGATCAATCAGGAAGTGAGACATAAGCTAGTTGGTGAGTTGATGGCTGTCTAGTATTTTTCAAGGAATTTGGCTGGGTAAGGAAGAAGGGAGATAGGTCTGCAGTTGGAAAAGATCACAGAATCAGGACAAGACTTTGTAAGCAACGTAAGAACTATGGTATGTTTCCATTGAACAGGACAAACAGCAGTCAACATTGAGAGGTTAGAAAGGGTGGTCCGTGCAGGGTCAATCACTTCATGACCAAGAGAAAAGATATAGAGTGGACAGGGGTCAATGAGAGAACCAGATGTAACTAAATGCATAGTCCTTGTGACCTCTTCTGTTGTAGGATTGTCAGGTGGGCATGTCTTCTCCAGAAGATGTTGAGGAGGGCATACTAATAAAGTCCAGAGAGTCTAAAGAGGATTGTGGAGAGAAAATATGATAAATCAGCTTGAACTTATCATGGATTAATAAGGCGAAAATACTATTCTTCAAAGAGAGGATTGAATCTGCTGAAAACTCTTCCAAGGAGCTCTTTTCAATCTATAAGGAGCTCACGGCACTCACTAGGATAGAGACTAAAGATCTTGTCTCCACTGAGATATGTGAATCTATCGCCGATCACTTTGTAAATAAAGTGGAGCAGATATACGTGTCTTTTCAGCAGGGTCCAGCTGAAGAAGTTTCGGTCAGGGACATCGACTCAGGGCTTACTAAGAATGTATGTCTTAATAAATTCACAGTGCCCCCGAGGGAGGAATTGATAAAGATAATCATGAGCATCCAGTCAGGATCCCCTACGGATGTTGCCCCTCCTAAAATTCTGAGGAACCATGTTCACCTCCTAGGGAACCATATAATCTGCCTTTCCTCTCCTTCCAAGAACAACCAGTGCCTGATGAATGGAAACTTGCACAGGTAGTCCCGATCAAAAAGAAGACTAACCTGAGTATCTCCCACTAGGATAACCTCAGGCCCATTTCCCTGCTACCATTCTGTGCCAAAGTGGTGGAAAAATTGGTTAATAACCAGTTGGTTAAATATGTGGAGGATAACCATCTTCTACACTCCTCCCAATCTGGTTTTAGGGCAAAGTATTCTACGGAAACTGCCCTCCTTTTTTCCACAGAATTGCTTCACCAGAAAGTGGATGAGGGACAGACCGCCACCCTGATATTGCTGGACTTGAGTGCGGCATTTGATACCGTATCACACTCTAGACTTCTTGCCCGTCTGAGCGAGATAGGAGTTGCCGGGATGGCGCACGAATGGATGGTTTCCTTCCTGGCGGATAGAAAATTCGAAATACACTGTCCCCCCTTCAGATCCACGCCCGAACTTTGAAAAAAGGGGTCCCGCAGGGTTCCATTCTTAACCCTGTGCTATTCAATCTGTATATGGAACCCCTGGCCAGGATGGTGGAGTCTTATGGGGTGGATATCGTATCATATGCGGATGATACGCAACTGGTGGTTACTCTATCTCACAACCCAGTTGAGACGGCAGATAATTTGTCTGCTTTTCATGTGGCACTGGCAGCTTGGATGAAGTGCAATTGCCTCCGCCTGAACGGGAATAAGACCGAACTTCTTGTGATTGGTTCCTCTCCTTCAATCTGGACATCAGCTTGGTGGCCCGCTGACTTGGGTCCTACACCCTCCCCTTCTGATACTGTGAAGAACTTGGGTGTTCTTTTGGATTCCACCCTCTCATACTCCCAACACATAGGTAAGATGGCGGGGAGATGCTATGGCATACTGAAGGTCCTGCGTAAAATCCTGGATCTTTTACCTATTACAGTAAGGAAAACTCTAATCCATGCCCTGGTCACGTCCCATCTGGATTATGGGAACGCACTGCTCTGTGGTCTCAGTAAAAAGGGACTGAATCAGCTGCAGTGCGTCCAAAATGCGGCGGCCAGGCTTGTCCTAAAGTTGCCATGGAAGTCTTCGGGAAAACGTGCATTACAGATCTTGCACTGGCTCCCCATGCGGGAACGCATCCGGTTCAAGGCCATGTGCATTAGTCATCGTATTGCACACGCCAAGGGCCCAACCTACCTCCATAGGATGTTAACTATTTATCGTCCTAACCGCCTCTTGAGATCTATGGGCAGTATGCAGTTTTCGATACCCCACATTTATAAAGCACGAATGGGTGGGCGTTCCTTCAGGTTTTTGGCCAGCAAACATTGGAACGAACTCCCTATTGAATTGCGGATGGAACTGTCGGAAACCAGGTTCCGGCAGAAATTGAAGACCCACCTGTTTCCTGACGATTAGCATTCATTCAGGGTTTCTACTCTTCTTTTCTCTTCTCCATGGTTTGATTTTTGGTTGGAGTGGTGTTGGTATGCATCCTAGCGCGGAGACGCACTGTTTTTAGTGTATTCAGGCGCTTAATAAATGTTTTTATAACTATTATTATTATTATTATTAGACGTAACTAGAAAGGCCAGAGCAGAGGTCCTGGGATGAGGTAAAGCAGAAGGAAGAGGCAGAAAGAGTGGTACATTTCTTTACAAAAGTGAAAATTTCCATTAATGGAATTGATACTTTGCTGGACCTGGGAAGTCAGGGATCGGGCCTGGTCTGTCTAAGCTGCTGGTAATAATTACAGAGCGCAGACTTAAAGGCGCATTTATCACAAACATTATGTGAATTACACCAGCACCGCTTAAGTTGTTTGTAATGGTGTTTCAGCTGCCTGAGGTCTTATGTATGCCAATTAGCATTGTAGTATGCCATGATTTAGAGTAGGTCTTTAGGCAAGGATATTAGCTGCACTTATTCATTTCATTCATTCAAAATATCTTTATTCGATTCGTAGAATCATAAAAGAAAAAACAATACTATAAATACATCATTTCCATCTATTACCATAATCCTTGAGAAAATAAGTTGCAGATTTTAGGAATCATTACATTTGTGCAAATTCACAGTTCCAGACTAAAGTGCAATCAGTGCAATCAGTGCAATCAATGCGAGTAACATAACCATTAGGTTCTCAGTACAATAGGCAGTTGGAATGATAAAGTGCAATGCATATGTTTCATAAAAGTATTCCTCGGAGGTACTTGTGCCCCTTATATACTTATCACAGTATCAATTAAAATGATAAGAACTACTATAAACAAAATTAATTATAAAATATTAAATACTATATACAGTAAAACGAGTCAGTGATTTGGTCCTGCAGTACGCAAATAATGTACTTTTATCCTCTGTTGCAGGATCCTAATTAACATTTCAAACCCTTCTTCATTCTTATATAGTTGATAGCCAATAAGAATCTAGAGACACCAAAAACAATAAGCTGGGTGTTATCTGTTTGTAAGATGCGTATCTCCTAGCACCCAGGTTCCTGCCCAACGGTACAATCCATTTTTGTCTAGCTCTCAGGTAAGTGGGGCAAAACATATGGACGTGTGCTATGTTTTCCTGCATAACCAGCTGGCACATTTTACACTCGCTATCTTTCACCCTGTCGCGGGACTTTTCCCATTTAGTTGTAAAGGACTTAACACGCAGAGTCCAGTACCTGAATTTCAAGTACAATATTTTTCGCCAATTGAGGTTCGATTTGATCTAAGAATGCCTCAAAGCGGAGTGTGGGTTTGACCATTAGGAAATCGTTTGTAAGTGAGCCAGCTTCACAGTTTTGTAAAACTTTATGCACAGTGAAGTTCCAATAGACCCTTTTGAGTTCCCATTTTGATTCTGCAGTCATCCTTTCTGGGTGATGCCAGAACTCACTAAGCCCAAAGTCCAGAAGCCATCTACGTATATTAGCCAGCCATGTGAAAGTAACATGGGTGTCTAGTGCAATAAGTTCACTTAGTGTCTGCCTATAAGTATGCAGTTCCTCAGTAGCCCATAGTCTAAACCAATATGACAAAGTCATCCACACTGCCCTGTGCTCAATGCGTTTTAGCCCCAGATCGTACATATAGGGGATCACTGGTGTGTTTTGGGGGAGAGGGACCATCGCTCTTAAAACCCTGTTTTCTCCCACGGTTAGGATGGAGATTTTCTCTCCACCCCACAGCTCAGAGCCATAAAGAGCGGCGGTTTGGGCCCTGGATTTGTATACCTCCAATGCTGGGGTGATGGACTTGGTAACAGTAGCATGGAGTTTTTTCAAGATGGGCACTGAATTTTGCATTAAGATAGTCCCAGATTTTCTCATATGAGGGCACCATGAGAGCTTAGAATCTAAGGTCACCCCTAGGTAAACAAAAGTATGAACCCTCTCTATCGCTACACCATTCAGCATTATCTTTTTCTTAAAACCTGAATGCGGCCTAATGGGCATGTATTTTGTTTTTGATGGGTTTATTTCCAATCCTTTTTGTTTACAGTACACAACCAGCTTATTTAGGAGGTTTTGCACTGCAGTCCCCTTGGAGTCTGTAAAAGAAGGATGGTGTCATCCACAAATGTCGGAGCACATACATGGGAGCCACCTAACTTTGGGGAATCATGTTTTGTGTCCAGTAGGAAGTCCGCCATATCATTAACGGAGAGGAGAAACAGGGTGGCCGCCAGGACACAGCCCTGGCGCACCCCTCTCCTCACCGGTATCTCTTCTGTCATTTTCCCACCCAAACCCCAGCGCACTTTTGCAAAATTATCTTCATGTAATTTTATGAGTTGTACCAGTATGTTTTTTGGGACCCCTAGCTTTAGCAAGTTTACTCACAACAGATCACTTGGGATTGAATTGAAAGTGGTCTTTAGTTCAATGAAGGCCACATACAAGTTACCAGATCTTAATTTGGTATACTTCCAGGCAATGGTTAGGAGCCTAAACACCTGATCTTTGGTGCTAATTCTCTTTCTGAACCCTGCCTGGCATGGGGACAATATGTCGTTATCAACTAGCCAGTCGTTTAGCTTGTCCAGTATCTGCTTTGAATAGACCTTTTGGGTGATATCTATCAAGCTGATAGGTCTATAATTGGCGGGATCGTCCCGACTACCCTTTTTATATATAGGGACGATCTCCGCGCCCTTCCATGATGTAGGGATAGGCTGCCCTCTGCTAATTGCATTGCACAGTAAGTTAATATACGGTGCCCATACCTCTGGGTCATGTCTATAGAGGTCTCCTGGAATGTTATCTGGGCCTCGCACTTTGGACAGCTTGTTGGCGGCTATAGCCTGCTTTTTATCTAAGATACTACAGTGTAGTGGTTCAAACTCGGTAAATATTGTCAACTCTTTGATTATACGCAAATTCTCGCTTGAAGGGGAACCCGGACATGCATATAAATGTGCAAAATGGCTGAACCATGTTTTAGGATCTAGATGGTAGTCCTGGGCTGGCTTGCTCGACGTATTGCCATTTGCAACAATCCGCCAAAAAAGTGATTGATCTCCTGCCCTTGCTGCGGCTAACATATCTTCCCAACCGGAGTCCTCCCAAATTCTGCGTTCTTGTTTTAGTATCTGGTTATATATTTTCCTTGCTTGCCTAATTTTAATCGGTTCTTTCAACTCCAAGGCCTTGATTAGGTTCTTCTTTGCTTCTCTGCATAATTCATTAAAACAGGGGTTGGCCGATATCAGCTTATCCTTAGAAGAGGTTTTGTCCATCACTGCTCTAGTGAGGTGGGGTTCCACTCTTTCCACTAGTGTTGCGTGGATTTGGGTAATTGGGATTGGGTTTAAGTTCTCGTTAAAAAGAAAAGAAGATAAAAGGTCACTAAAAATATTTTAAATGGAGGTAAGGGGTTCAAATTTCCCTAAAATTATTGGCCATCTAATTGCCCTTCTATTATTGCACAACATAGGCTGTGGTCCCTGCAAGCCTGGTTTAGGTTGATGCTGGAAATATTTTTCTTCTAGTTCTAGGCATAGGGGGAGGTGGTCACTTTCCTTCCTGGCCTCTACTCTAAAATCAGTCACGTATGCCCAATATGCAGCGCTTATCATAATGTAATCTATAGCTGAGGATGATTGGCCCCTCAGAAAAGTGTTTGTGCGCTCAGGATCAGAGGGACATCTCCCATTACAAGCCCTTAGTCCTTTTTCTACTGTTAGGTTAAAGATCTGCAGGGCTGAAACGGTGCACCTCGCTGGTCTTTCAGTGCTGAGTAATGGGATGCTCAATGCAAGGTCTTCTAGCTGCACTTATATGTCATGGTTTGAAGCTTCTGATGGCAGTAGACAGTTTGGTGAAAGAAGTGGCAGGGGAAATTGTTAAGCTCTGAGTTCCAACTTTCCATGTAAATTCTGTTTCACCAGTATGTATTGAAATTGTGTGTAAGAGCTTTGTTACGTTGAGAGAAGGTTATGCTGAAGATGATTAAAACATGATATGACCATGTAAGGGGGCCAGGCTGCTCTAGCCTAATATGAAAGAAGTTGGTGAAGAAAGCATCAAATATGTGGTTAGTGAGATGGGTGGCTCCTTTAATATGTAAGGAGAGGGCCAGCACTTTTAGATCATCTAAGAAGTTGATGCTGTCAGGGTCAAAAGCATCTTCCAGATGAAGGTTGAGGTCCCAAATGAACATGAACTATTGAGAAGTCAGAGCAAAAAGTGAAATGAGTTCATAAATTTGGATCTGAAGATATTTCAGGATCCAGGGGACGATACACGAACCCCCCCCCCCCCAAAAGCCAGGGAATTGGGAGAGCTAATTTTGAAAGTAATGTTTTCAAATCCAGTCACTGACCTCTTCTGAAAAAATGGAACAATTGAAGGTGGAGTAGTATATGGCAGCCACTCTATCCCCAAGTTTATGAATTATATCTTATTTGATTATGTTGTAGCTGAGAGGGATCTTAATGGCTATGTTCGGACAGAGATGGCGATAAGCCACGTTTCTGTGTGGAAAAACAAGTCTGGGCTATTTGAATCATTTACATCTCACACTTCCAGAGCATGTTTGGATAGAGAACGGGTATTAATAAGAAGGCATTTAAAGGGTGGGGTGATGAAATCTTTGAACAAAGTGAGTGTCTACTCAAGGGGGAAGCAGGTTTCAGGGCTGGTTGTCCTTGGAGTCTGACGCACAGGGGTAGAAGTGTTGAAGAGAACACCTAAAGTGGCGGTGGAGTCAGGATAAAGAGCCTTCAATGAATGGGGGAGTACTCTGTGCGAAGAGGCGAGAGCAAGACAGGGTTAAGCTCACGCAAAGTAGGAGCGCACTAGATCAGCCTTACCTCTGAGTGGAGCTCCAAAGATCCAGGGATTCAGGAGCGGACAGAAAAAGATGTGATTATCTTTGGCATGCTACCAGCATGCACACATGCTGCATAGAGGAACAGGAAAGTTATCAATCTACATTTGATCTCTTGAAGTGGAAGAGAGTGACTGAGGATGGAACATGGTGGGAGCAGAATTTGATAGGCCTTTAATGTGCATGCTCCTTCATCCTGCAACTTTAGCTTTTGTGTGTACGCTTTGTTCCATTGGCTCACCTACAGCTTGTGACAAACCAGTAGGGCATTTTTACAATACTAATACTAAACTGCTCAGTTAAAAAGTGTCCAAAGCCATGAATTAATACTGAAAGAAAACTTACATCACATTTCTTGGTTGTGCATGTGATCGGAATGGCAAAAGTACCAGTTTGTGCCAGAAACATGACTTTTCCGTCGAGATCTTCATTTATCTAAAACAGGAAAGTGACAGGTTAGAGTCAACAATATGGCATTTTATATTAAGATCTCATTAATTGCACTTTTTTGGACATGGTTGGGGTACATACTGGTTCCAGGCATGGAACTAGGATACAGCCATTTTTGTTGGTAATATGTTAATTAGTGCACCCTTGTAAAATGAAACATCAAACTGACAGTATTACCTAGGAACTCTAGTCAGAATTCAACTTTTCAGGTTATATTCTTGAAATATTGTACTTCATGCTCATGCAAGACAAATCTGTCTTTATCCCTCCGTGGCACATAGTATGGTTGCATTGAGACCCAAGAGTCATTCATTTAAATTTTTACTGACATGACAGAATTCTGACCGCACTCTTTCTGTTGAACACACAAGAAGCTAAACCAACAAGGTATTTAACTTTGTTAATGTGCTTTCTGGTATATATTCTATCTAATCGCAAGTTGCTCATTTTATGAATTCCCCTAGGAGCCAGATCTGGAAAATTTTCAGCAATTGGTCTAGCACGCCAATATGTGGCACCACTGGATTCAGCGGCAGCTTTACACTGTGTGGTAACAAACATGCTTACAGGCAAATTAAGCTATCATGTAAGTTTTATTGTTAACAGAAACTATCCCGGGCAGCTGTGGACAGCAGCAGTGCACACAGGGCTGAGTGACAGTTCAACTGTCTTTCTCAGAATACCGACGCCGTACCAGTATTCCACAAAGAGCATCACGAGCCAAGCGTGGTGTCTCGAGCTGCTGTGTAGTCCAGAATCCTACATTAGTTCTTCTCTTCAAACAATACAAAACAACAGATGAGAGCTACATAACTAGGTCATATAAGGAAAATCCTAAGGCCACATCCTAATATAA
Source organism: Lissotriton helveticus (assembly GCF_964261635.1). NCBI lineage: Eukaryota > Metazoa > Chordata > Amphibia > Caudata > Salamandridae > Lissotriton > Lissotriton helveticus. The sequence continues at coordinate 341,395,978 of NC_136065.1, forward strand.
TAATAATACACTATTCCCCATAGTATGGGAAACAAATATAAACCTATCATAAATAAAATGTTTGTAAAGAGAAACAGAAACAAAGTGTAGACTTTGTAACTAATATGAAAATCATCTATACCCGAGTGGAATTCAATCATCTATTCGGGAGCATCACTTTATTTTGGCATGTGCTCCTCCATGCAGGTAAAGATCCTTTGAGAACCATCAAGTACAAAGCCTCTCTGTGTTCGCAATTGATTGACATCATTATTTTGTCCTGCATATGGGTGTGTGCTATATTGTTGGGTCAAACCTTTACAATTTTAGAACAATTCAACCATTGGCCTCCTTCTACACGAACAGCATTGCCACATACCTTTTCAACTTTTACTGGTTTAAAACACTTTGAATCTCTTTTAAACATTTCTTTATTCTCACAAAGTCTCCAACAGTTGTAGATTTGTCAGAAACTTTTTTTCCTTGTCATAATAGATCTTTTGTTTACATTGAGATAGAGTCACATTCTTCCTCTCAAGACCACCCATGCTTCCCCCATCCACCTTTTGGTTCAGCCATTTTGGCAACCACCCAGGCCTGAAATCAGTAGCTGTTTTCCAACATTGAGAAGTTTGAAAGGAGAAAACTGGGTAGAAGACTGAGGAGTGGTCCTATAAAATCACAACATGGTTTGTATTGCAGTATTGACCACACATTTGTTTTGTAAAGCCCAATGTACACACACTCCGACTCCGAAGCGCTCAACAAGCCCATTAGTTTGGGGGTGATAGAACAAGCTTTTAAGGTGTGTCATGCTGCTAGCTTTAAGAAATCCCGCCAGGTCAGAGGAAACAAATTGTACTCCATTATCTGAAACTATTCACTCCAAGAACCCTAACCTCATGGACACATCCTTAAGAAATCTCATGACAGTTTTGGAATCTGGCTCCCAGATTATTCTTACCTTAGGCCATTTTTTGTAGTAATCTATGAGAAATAATGCAAACCTCGAATGACAAGGAAGTGAGCTAAATGTACCCATCAAATTAATACCGACTTTACCACGGTCCCGCAGGAAATTCAATTGGGACTAATGGTGCAGAGGTTGTTTTCAATGCTTTGTCACTGGCTGAACACAAAACACACTCTTTGACTAGCATACCATTTTCTTTGTCCATCTGTGAACCACACCCTACACTTCGTGAAAGTAGCCCCATAATGCCCCTCATGAGCTTGTTCCAAATTAAATGTCTAATATTGACAGGAGGAACAAGTTTGTTCAACCTTGTAACTAATCCATCTTCTAAGGATAGTTATTCAGCTACCTTACTAATTGGTTGAATACTTTGCGCAAGCATCTTCTCCTTGGGCCACCCTTACCTGATATACTTGGACACTTTGCCTAGCAAAGCATCATCACGTGTGGCCCATTTCCATTCGAGTTCAGAAAAGGGGCAAGCGCACCAATTTCAATGGCACCAACCAATCAACTTTCATCCTCTAGGTCATAGACTTTTGTGTCTAATACGTTAATTTCGATGGGGAAGCAAGAAAGGTAATCTGCTCACCCATTCTTCCCTCCTGGGATGTGCTAAATATCAAACTGGAACTGTAGTAAACGGGCTGAAAACCTAGCAGCATATGTAATTATAGTAGTTTGTTATATGTTCTCTTCCTATTACTACAGATAAACCTTAATATCCCTTATACAATCCTTCACGTGGTCTTCTTTATTGTTGTAACATGCAATCTGTGTCACCACCACCTCCGTTCTTAGACACTCCAGGAGAACCGCCAATTTCGTGGAAACAAGGTACGATTCTTTGGAAACTTATTTGGGAACTATTAGTGCAACCAGATTCAAGCTTGAGAGGAGGATTTTTTACTGCTTCATTCTTTAGGATTTGAAGGAAGGTCCACATGTAAAGATCTACCTGAGTTGGCAGTCCAAGGAGTGAAGAACTGGATGAGTTTCAAACTGCAGTCAAAACATTAGTAAATAGATTTGATTTTCCTCCTAGTAGGTGGTCTCCAGACATACATTTTTCAAAAGTACACAGAAAGCCACTGAAAATGTTGACACATATATTTTTACATTAAGAAAGCTGGTGGTTGAATGTGAATTTGAAAATTTCAGTGAGCAGCTAATTAGGGATCAGTTCATATGCCACTGTTTAGATAAAACCATAAGCCTGAAATTGCTGTCATTAGGTAACCAGTCACTTACTGAAAGCATAAGAATAGCTAAGAGTATAGAGACGTTTTTTAAGTTGGTGAAGGAACTTCATGATAAGGCCACTGAGCAAGTTAATCCAGTCAGGTGCAAGAAAGATAAGTATGTACCAAAGAAAGGGTCCCAATCACTTGGCACACGTCAATCTAGTTCCTTCCTTGGTTGCGATATTGAGGCTGGTATTGACGATACTGTTGATTCGACTGATAGCCGCCGGTATGTTGTGAATCCTCACCATCTGGCTCCTCTGAAAGGTACACGTCTATATTACAGAGCGCCCAGAGACTTTGCAGTGTCTGTGTCATTCTTTATTGCTAAAGAACAAGTTACTTACCTTCGGTAACACTTTTTCTGGTGGATACAGTATCTGCCTGTGGATTCCTCACCTTTTGAATATCTCGCTGCGTCAGCAACATTCGGAAATTCTTTTTGTAGCTTCGCGCTGACGTGGACGACGTCACAGAAGCACGGCATCGCGCGTGGTTCCGCTGACGTCACCGGCTCCATAATAGGCTCACGTCGGCGTGATGACATCAGTTCCGCCCTTTTTTCCATGCCTTCGAGGCACACGGACGGATCAACAACAGTAGATATACACACAATGTACACAGTACCAAATTATCAAAATAACACACACAGTGTGTAGTCAATGCAGAAAAGCAATTATAATAACACATTTCCTTTGACAATAAAATATTTACATTACACTAAATCAGGTATAGAAGAGTGGACAACGGGGAGACGGGTGGGCCAGTGAGGAGTCCACAGGCGGATACTGTATCCACCTGAAAAAGCGTTACCGAAGGTAAGTAACTTGTTCTTCTGATGGATACATCTGCCAGTGGATTCCTCACCTTGTGAATAGAGTCCCACAGCAGTCCCCACTCCTGGAGGAGGATGTCCACTCTCCTAAACCAGAAAATCCTGAAGGACAGAGCGCGCAAAGTGGCCGTCCCTCCTCACTTCGGGATCCAAGCAGTAATGCTTCATGAAAGTGTGGAGGGAAGCCCAAGTCGCTGCTCTACAAATGTCCTCTACAGGTACACCCCTAGACAAAGCAGATGTAGCAGACCTCGCTCTAGTGGAATGAGCTCTTAAACCTTCAGAAGGTTCCTTACCCGCCAGAGAGTAGCATATCTTGATACACAAGACAATCCATCTCGACAGCATGCGCTTGTGCACCGCCTTGCCTCTTCTGACTCCAACAAAACCAACAAAGAGCTGGTCGTCCACTCTGAACTCTCTGGTTCTGTCCAGGTAATGTAAATGTAAATGTAAATGTAGTTGAGCTTATATAGCGCACAGCTACCCGCAGTGGGTTTCCCGGCGCTTGCTTAGGGAACCCTTCCTGGTATTCCCCTGTGAGATAGCAGGGTATCCACAAGGTGAAAGTCAGGCATCCCACCGCGAGGGGCCGTTGTGGAGATTAAGCAAGCTATTGCCCAGAGTCGCAGAGTGTGAACCCGTGAGTCGAGGAGGCACCGGGGCGAGAATTATCGAGTCCGTGGAATTTTTAGCCCAAGACCCCGCCGAGGCGGGGAATTGAACCCTGGTCCAGGACCGATCTCAGCTTCCAGGTCTGCTGCCTCTAACCCCTGAGCCACACTTCTCCACGTAGAAGCGCACCGCCCTCTTCGGGTCCAAGCGGTGAAGTCTCTCCTTCTCCTTGGATGGGTGAGGGGGAGGATAGAAGGTAGGAAGGGCAATGGACTGTCCCAGATGGAAGGGAGTTACCACCTTAGGCAGGAAAAGCAGCCCTGGTCCTGAGTACCATTCGTTCAGCATGAATCGTCAAGAAAGGGGGCTTTGAACTGAGAGCTTGAAGCTCACTTACCCTCCTTGCCGAGGTAATTGCAATCAGGAATACCGTCTTAAAAGATAACAGTCTCAAGGGACACTTGTGCAAAGGTTCAAAATGTGAACCTATCAAGAAAGTGAGCACAAGATTCAAGTCCCATTCTGACACGAGTAAATATTCAGTAAATACAACCATTCTGGATCTATGGTCCTTGCCTCCTGTCACTGGTCACTATAGATGCTCTAACTGTGTAGCCTGTGACTTAACTGTGGAAACCAAAGAATTCATACATGGGAATGTAAAAATCAAACTTCGAGATTTCACTAATTGCTCTACACCGAACATCATCTATTGTGTATGGTGTCCGTGCGATTTAATTTATATTGGCCAGACGAGTCAACCTGTAAAAGCCCGCATTAGCCAGCACAGAAGTCGAATTAGATGTGAGGTGGACAATGCACCGTTGGTAGAGCATTACAAAGCTAAAGGTCACTCCGCCAACGACATTAAATGGCAAGTCATCGAAAAAGCCAGACTTCCTCCAAGAGGGGGGGTATGTCAGTAATTCTTCAGTCCCTAGAATGTAATTGGATAGATAAATGTGGCTCAATCCGTAATTGGTTGAATAGCTTAGAAGAATGGCGCATATTCATTAGTCTGCATTGATCTTGTCTCTTTTTACAATTGAACTGTCGATCAGTATTCTAGCTGTACTGTATTCCTATACTCATGCCATTCCATTAACACATATGTAAATGATTGGGGATGTCTTGTATGATGCATTCATGAATGTACAGATTTCTTTACCAATGTTTACAACTTTTCTGACTATTCTGAATTGTCATTGACTACATCTCCGTCTTGATTAATTTTTGAAAAATCATCATAATAGATTGAAAGCATATGATTTTGGTTCCGGTAATATAACAGATTGGACTGTGTTAAATAGATAATGTGAATATCTAACCAGCTGTGTTCTGTATTCCGAATTATGGTTGTAATGTGTATAATTTTAGATACAATTTTGGCTTCAATTGATTTTAATTGTAAATAAATACATGTAGTCTAACATTATGTAACACACAGGCGATTGACCAAACAAGATAAACATATTTTAAACTTAAATGTAATATGGATTGACCTAAGGAATTCCCTTGAACTGCGTTATTCCCACATAACTCAATTCGGCAACATCGGGTAAATAGACAATCTAAGATGGCGCCCGTATTACATAGTAATTCCGCCGTCTAACAATAAATAGTTCTAAATTCCGGTTCCGGGTGATTCTCAAACCAGCGGGTGCAACAGCCGAACCGAGGGGAAGTAATAACTCCTGAACCTCGCCACTATCGAGTGAGTAATAAAATAATTGTTTTCGATAAAATTGAAAATAACGACACGACACAGTATCAGTGTCTGCACTGTAGATATCTATCTAATGGTCCACTTATTATAGGTGGTCGGGATATCGCATTGTTATCCTCCGTGAGAACCATACCCCTTCTCTCGTGACTTCTGAACGAAAGACGTGAATTACATGCCAGAAGTCTTTACTGTTACTGAGTAAGTACCCTGTAAAGACTATACAATATATAATACTATATAGGTCAAGATGGTAGCTTAACCCTTTCATTTGTTGTAGGCAGTTGAGCCTTGAAGCGGTCACCAATACGAAAAACATTCCGCTCTCCGCTCTGTCTCAGATTAAGAGACTACTTACCATGAGTTAGTAAAAAACCTCATTCTGAAATATTATACACTGGGTGACCACTATGAATCAGATTACCCTTGTATACTCACTAGATTAAATCGTGAATTTCATAATTACAGGTTGGATATTCCACTGTACCACATTCAAGTACTGGTAAGCTCTTCCTTCAATGCCCTGACAAGCTCCGTTTTAATCTATCCCATATATTATGATAGTTATATTTTGTCCTTGTTCAGTCCCCAGATACACTGTCCTGATGAGACCCGGTATCTAGAGAGGGTCGAAACGCCATCGACGAAATTTCGAAAAAGAGACAATCTTAACAAACAATTTTTTTTTATTTTTAGAGTTTGTCCTTTTGTGAAAAATTACTGATAACCTTTTTTGTTTAAATATGTCACCTAATGTTCACTGTAAATATGGTTATGGTCACTACACTTGGGGTCACGAAAACAGTTTTTAAGTGAAAATGTATTAAAATATTTACTTTTTGTAAAAAATAAAAGTGCCTACTTCGGCTGAAGTTTGGTACAACGAATTGAATGTGCTGTGAGCTTGTCTTAAAGGGTTATATGATTAATTCATTGTTATCTATATGAGATAACCAGTATAAAATTGTTTATTAAGCATTGCAATTAGTTTAATTGCCACAAAGTGTCATCTATATTGAAAATGAGTTCCTTGTGAACCTTGTTCTTTGGTACGGATGTACTTACCCAGTTTGCAAGGACATATGGGTTGCTCTTGTTACTATTAATATCAAGTCCCATTGAGGCACAATAAAAGGAGTAGGAGGAAATGTATTTGTAAGGCCCTTTAGAAACCTTAAAACAATTGGAGGTTTAAATAAGGACGGCTGATCCGGCAGACAGAGAAATGCCGACAAGGCCGGAAGATAACCTTTGACCTTGGCTACAGCAAACCCTTGCTGAGCCAAAGAAAGTGCAAACTGAAGAATGTCAGACAATCGAGCCTTCAAAGGGTCAATGGACTTCTCCCCACACCAAGAGACAAATTTAGACCATCTATAAGAGTAGATAGAGTTGGTGGAATCACGCCTGGCCGATAAAATGACATCCACCATGTCATGTGGGAGAGAAAAGGAATTCAGGTTGCCCCGTTCAATCTCCAGCCATGAAGGTGTAAGGTCTGGAGGTGGGGGTGTAGAACCTGCCCCTCCATCTGAGAGAGGAGATCTGCCCTGAGAGGGAGACGGAGCGGCGGGCACGAAGAGAAGTGGAGAAGATCTGTGTACCACACCCTTCTTGGCCAATCCGGGGCGATTAATATGACTTGGGCCTGGTCTTGGCGAATCTTCCTCAGAACCCGAGGAATCAAGGGTATGGGAGGAAACGCGTAAAGGAGTCTTGAGTCCCAACTCAACTGAAACGCGTTCCCCAAAGCTCCCTGCATCCGATACTGGAGACTGCAGAATTACAGGCAGTGAGCATTCTCGTGAGTGGCAAACAGGTCCACCCAAGGAGTTCCCCACGTCCGAAAGATGTGACGAACCACCTCCGGATGAAGCCTCCACTCGTGGTTGGCCGATAATTGCCGACTGAGACTGTCTGCACGTACGTTCAGAACTCTGGCCAGATGATTTGCCATCAGACAAATCTGAAGGTCCTGAGACGCAGAGCCTCTCTGCAGAGACATTGCGACCCCACTCCTCCCTGCTTGCTGACATACCACATTGCGATAGTGTTGTCCGTCAGGACTTGAGCAGACTGACCGCGAAGGGAAGGGAGGAAGGCCTTGAGCGCCAGACGTATCACCCGCAACTTTAAAAGGTTGATGTGAAGCAACCTTTCCTCTGGAGACCAAAGTCCCTTGATCTCCAGATCCCCCTGATGAGCACTCTACCCTAGAGTGGATGCATTCGTTATTACTGTGGCAACCGACAGAGGAAGGTGGAAGGTCCTTCCTTGAGACAGATTGCCCTCCACGCTCCACCAAGAAAGATCTGCTGCAACTTCTCTGGAGATCCTCACTGACTCCCTGAGATCTCCGTTGTGCTGTTACCACTGCCTGCGGAGGCACCACTGGAGTGCCCTCATGTGCCAGTGTGCATGGTTGACCAACAGAATACAGGAAGCCATCAGACCGAGCAGACGGAGGACCTTCAGGACTGGAACAACCGCTCCATTGTAAAATAAAGGAATCATTTCCTGTATGTCGCGAATCCTTTGAGGAGGAGGGAATGCCCGACACACAGTTGTATCCAGTACAGCACCTATGAACAGGTTGCGCTGGGAGGGCACCAGGTGAGATTTGGGTACATTTATCGAAAAACCCAATCTGAACAACAACTGAGTTGTTACTTGCAGATGATGGAGCACCTTCTCTGGGGATTCTGCCTTGATTAGCCAATCGTACAGATAAGGGAAAACGGGTATCCCTGATCTTCTGAGATGTGCCGCCCCCGGTAAACAACCTTTACAACGCAACTTTTACATCGCAGAACCTTTACAACGCAACCATTACAACGCAAACTATTACAACGCATTGCTCTGGGGGGCGCTCTAGGATAGGGAATAGGTTAATTTACTATCCAATAACCTTCCCTAGTGTCCACGGGGACTGGAGTTGGAATAGTAAATTAAACTATTCACTATCCAGCACCCCAAAGCACTATGCGTTGTAATGGACTGCGTTGTAATACTTGCGTTGTAAAGGCATGCGATGTAAAAGCATGCGTTGTAATGTCATACATCCGCCGCCACCACAGCCATCACCTTGGTGAAGACTCGAGGCGCAGTAGTAAGACCAAACGGAAGGACCGCAAACTGGTAATGCTGCGAACCCACCGTAAAACGGAGATACTTCCTGTGCGACTTCAGGATGGGGATGAGGAAATATGCATCCTGCAAGTCGATCGACACCATTTAGTCTTCTTCCAGCAGCGCCTGAAGAACCTGCGCAAGGGTGAGCAACTTGAACTTCTCCTGTTTCAGAAAGAGGTTCAAAACCCTGAGATCCAAAATTGGACAAAGTCTGCCATCCTTCTTGGGGATCAGGAAATACCGGGAGTAGCATCCCTGACCCCTTTCCTGCTCCGGAACCACCTCTATCGCACCCTTTCTTAACAACGCCTGGTCTTCCTCCTGCAGAAGTTGCAGGTGGCCCTCTGAGCAAAACCCTTGGCAAGGAGGGTAATTCGGAGGGAACCCCCGAAAGGGAAGAGCATACCCATTCTCCACGAGATTGAGAACCCAAAGGTCCGATGTGAACGTTTCCCAATCTCGTAGAAAATAGGTAAGCCGACCCCCCACAGGACCCGCATGATCTGGAATGGCGGGTCTAGGGCTGCTTTGCTGATGTTGGAGGGGGGTGGGGAGAAGAAGAGAAGGAGGAGGAAGATGCTTGACGTCCTCGAGGACAAGCCCTTTGTTTGCCTCTGTATGACTTATACAGCAGATTTTGCTGTTGTTGCTGTTGGACAAAAGGAGGACCTTCCAAACCCCCTAAAACTTTTGCCACAGTTCCTCTGGATTGTAAACCCAAAGACCTGGCTGTAGCTCTGCTGTCTTTGAAGCCCTCCAACGCAGCATCAGCCTTCTTTCCGAAAAGGCCCGAGCCATCAAAAGGCAGATTCATTAAAGCAGCCTGGACATCCACAGAGAATTCAGAAGTCTTCAACCAGGCCGCTCTCCTGGTGGCAATTGAAGAACCCATGACTCTCGCCACCAAGTCAGCTGTATCCAACCCACTTTGGATGACTTGCCGAGCAGCAGCTTGAGTGTCAAGAAGCACCTCATTAAAAAGAATTCTGTCCTCTGGAATTTTAGGGGCCAACTGCCTCACAGAATACATCAGAGCATGGATGTAACGCCCCAAGAGGCATGTGGCATTCATTGACTTGGGAGCCATACTCGCTGACGAAAAAACTTTCTTCGCGGATTGGTCCTCTGATTCCTGTAGCTCACCCTCTTCCATCTCAGCCTCTCTGTACCACTGTTCCTTTAGAAGTCGCTGAGCCTCACGTCTCGACCTCTCCTTCGGAAAAGGCGTCAGCAGATCCGCAATCGAATCCAATGGAGCCGGCATTAAACTCGGAGCCGGAGGAGCAGGACTCTGTTCTCGAGGTCAAATAGATGCCGGCACCGGTGACGAATGAATCAGCGTTGATGACCACGGCGGCGCCGAGAAATGCCAAGGCGTCGTCGGAGCCGGCATAAATTTCATGAACGGAGCCGGAGCATAAGTCTGGGGGACTCCCAGATTATAGGCCATTGGACCCATGGGACCAACCGGTGCTCCAGAGGGGTACATGGCTCTCGTGAAGACACCATACATGGCATTTAAATACTGTGTAGAGTCTTGTCGCGGGCCTGGAATGGGAGAGTATTGACCCACAGGCTGCTCTCGAGAAGGCACCGGAGTCTTGTCGACCTCTTCTTCAGGTTGGTGTGCCGGAGTCGTCGAACCCTCAGGCAAGGGAGCCTCTTCCTCCTCTCGACTTGGTGTTCGAGACGGCGCCGGAGAGGGATTCGACACCGGAGCCGGTGAATGCTCCGGCGACTCCATGGGCGAAGCCTCACCTTCCGGATCCAGAGCCTCTGCTGAAGGAGATATATCATCTTTACGATTCCTTCTACTCAGTGACTTCGGCTTTGAATCCGAATCTTTCCCAGAATGATGTCGAGATCCATGCTTCCTCTTCTTGTGCTTCTTTTTTGCCGATCTGGAAGCATGCCCCGAACGAGACCTCGAACTGGACCGCCTCGATCGTGACCTCGAGCTCTTCTTGTCCTTTTTACCTGTCATTTTAGCAACCAGGAGCTTCGCCTCTCTTTCACGAAGGGCCTTGGGATTCATCTTTTTACAGGACGGATACCCTTGGACATCATGGTCCGAGCTCAGGCACCATACACAATCTTCATGCGGGTCCGTGATTGACATCATTTTCCCACATTCACCCCACGGCTTGAATCCGGTCTTCTCGAGGACATCTCGACAGGAGACAACTAAAGAGGAAGACACTGAAACCAACAAACAGTAACAAAGTTACTATAAAAGCTACAGAGGATCCCTCGAAAACCGTTAGCGTCGACGACGTGGAAAAAAGGGAACTGATGTCATCACGCCAACTTGGGCCTATTATGGAGCCGGTGACGTCAGCAGAGCCGCGCGCGATGCTGTGCTTCTGTGACATCGTCCATGTTGGTGCGAAGCTACAAAAAGAATTTCAGAATGTTGCTGACGCAGGGGGATATTCACAAGGTGAGGAATCCACTGGCAAATGTATCCATCAGAAAGAGCATCATCAATATGTTTCCCAAATAGTGAGTCCCCATCGTACGCCACGTCCAGGATCTTAGTCTGAACCTCAGGTCTGAAGGTAGTAGCTTTAAGCCACACCTGGCGTTGAAGAACTGCTGCTCCAGCTAATTGCAGAAAGCTCATGTTGGCGATGTCTAACGCACAGTCAATTGTTTCGGAGGCAGCTTGTTCACCCTCTAATAAAATCTGCTGGGCCCCCGTCTTTGTTCATCCAGGATGAGATCTATCAATCCCGCCACATCAGACCACATTTGACGGTCATAACGGCCAATGATTGCTAAAGCATTAGCAGCTCTAATTGATGCCGCCGCCATAGAAGAGAATTTCTTCCCCATAAGGTCCATACGACGTCCCTCTCTGTCTGGAGGAGTGGTAATAGGTGTTGCAGGGTTTTTAGAACGCTTTTGTGAGGCCTGAGATATGACCAAATCTGGCCTTGGGTGTCCTACAAGGCAAGATGGACTGTTCTTTGGAGTGCAGTATTTTTTGTCTACACAAGGTAGCACTGCCAGTATGGATGCTGGCGTCGTCATGATTTTAACGCCCTCCTGCCAGATGTAATCGATAATAGGAATAGAGCGTATGACCTTTCTAGTGTCCTCCTTGAAATCATGCAGAAAACAGTCTGTTTGTTTGACAGTAATAGGTAGTTGGAACCTAGTGGCTGCTCTCTGCATCAAATTAAGAAATCCTCCGATGTCTCGAGGAGGAGAATCAGAGGGTAAGTGCGGAGGCGGAGATGGTGTTTGGAGGAAGTGTCCTGGTGTCCAGCGTCAGGTGGACCCTGTGCAGGAGCCGGTGTACTAGGTAAAGTAAGCTCTGGTACCAGAGCAGGAACCTCTACTTGAGGAAGTGGTTTCTCTTGTCAGAATTTGTTGAGGAGAAAATCATTGACGATAATCCGCCAACATAGCCTGCAGATCCTAAATAAGGGCTGGAGGAAGATGAGCCATTTCCCTATGGCGAGATTCCTGTCTGTGATGGAACTGATAGGCATGACGTGGAGCCATATATTGTTTGTGATAATAATGTTCCCCCTGGTAAATATCGTCATCATCAATGTCTTGGCATTTATCCTTGAGCTCAGATGGACTGTAAGCTACTCCGTATGAACCCTCATCATCATAAACCTCATCTTCTACGAAACCCTCTAAGAGGTGGGATGGCAGTAGAGAAGAGACTTTACTATAGTACTGAAAAGGCTGTTGAAAAGGCCTCTGAAATGTCTTGAGCTGAGAAACTCCCGTTGACGGGGGCGTCGACGATGCATAAATAAGTATTGTAGGAAGGTCCCTCGTCGACGGTCCTGTCGTCGACAGTGGTAAGATAACAAGCACACTCATCGACGATGTTGTCTGCGGGCTCCTCGTCAACAGGCTCATCGTCTTCAGGCTTGTCACCGGTGATACCGTCGTCTGTGGCTCTGCCGTCGAAGGTGTCGTCGTCGACGGTATCTTCGTCGACGGTGGCTTTATCGATGGCTTCTTCATCGACGATGGGTCGTCGACGGACTTCGACGATGGCCTCGTCATAACAGTGATCCTTGTTGACGAGATAGGAGTGGAAATAGCCGTCGGTGTGACAGTTGCCATCAAGGATCGCGTCAACGATGTGACACATATCGTCGACAATGAAGGAACAATCGTTGTCGACACAGATTTTTTGAAGTGTTTTCTACTTACAGAGTCAGTAGTAGATGATCTTGGACGCTCTGTGAGTGGTGTAGAGGGCGGAGATGACTTTGGCTCAGAGGAATGTTTAGAAATCCTCTCTTTATGAACAGGCTTGTCCTGGGAAGTTTTAAGATGTTTCCTTCCCTCACCTGAGGAGCTTTCTTGAGTTCTAGCCCTCTTACTAGATGTGGAAGCTTGGTCCTCTTCCTCAGCCGAAGAAAGAGGACGTTCTTTAGAAGACTTGAGCCATAAAAGTAATCTTGCCTCTCTGTCCCTTAGACTCTTGCTGGGAAAGATATGGCAGATCATACAGTCTTTAGCCTCATGCTTAGGGTAGAAGCAATAAAGACAATCTTTATGAAGATCATCTACATGGACCCTCTTCTTCCCACAGGTCCTGCAGGAGCAGAAGAGGCCCTTTTTGTCAGACATACTTGCTTGAAGAGCTCAGGAGAAGAAAACTGAGTAGCACCCAGACAGACTCCCTTCCACACAACGTGAGGTGAAAATCTGAGGAGAACTGCTTCTGTTGGGAGTGTTCTAAAGGGAGCTGATAGCTGATTAATTAGAGCTGACTTTTGGTCCTTTTCCTATAAGAACGTAGATAGGCTACTAAGATATAGCCTTTGGCCTCTTTTGGCCTATTTATTACTTGTAGCAAAACACACAAGGTGATGGAAGGAATGCTGCACATTAGGAAAACGTTTACCCCCAGTCACAGATCTAGGTTTAATCCAACGTTATTTTGCTCACCACACCACCCCAGTTCAGACATGCCCATATGCAAATCAGTCTTGACCCTGTGCTTAATGAGAACAGTCCAGCCCGAACTGCCAAGCCAAGTCTTCCCTGGACCGGAATCAAGCATCCTAGGACCGGTTTCTGGCTATCAGCCGTCATCAGCCAGGATAGCTTGACTCCTGTGGCATAGTGAGCATGGGACCCACATCTAAGCATACTCTTCCCACATCGGGTGAACAGCAAAACACACATGGTGAGCAAAAAAACTATGAATTTAGGCCCGGATCTCTGTACAGGGGTGAATGTATGACATTGTTCCGCATTCTGTCCATCAACTGTTGTTTTTGCATTTGTCACCCTGAGTGGGACGGGTATGCTCAGACGTGAGTCCGGTGCCCTCCATGCCACTGGAATCAAGCTATCCTGGTTGATGAGGGCTGAAAGCCCGAAACCGGTCCTAGGATGCTTGTTTCCAGTCCAGGGAGGACCTGGCTTGGCAGTTCGTACTGGACTGTTTCCATGGGGCACAGGGTCAAGACTGATTTGCATTTGGCTGGGTTCAAACTGGAATGGCATGGTGAGCAAAAAAACAATGGATTTAGGCCCAGATCTCTGTACTGGGGTGAATGTATGACATTGTTCTGCATTCTGTCCATCAACTGTTGTTTTTGCATTTGTCACCCCGAGTGGGACGGGTATGCTCAGACGTGAGTCCCGTGCTCTCCATGCCACTGGAATCAAGCTATCCTGGCTGATGAGGGCTGAAAGCCCCAAACCGGTCCTAGGATGCTTGTTTCCAGTCCAGGGAGGACCTGGCTTGGCAGTTCGGGCTGGACTGTTCCCATGGGACACAGGGTCAAGACTGATATGCATATGGCTAGGTTCAAACTGGAATGGCATGGTGAGCAAAAAAACTATGGATTTAGGCCCAGATCTCGGTACTGGGGTGAATGTATGACATTGTTCTGCATTCTGTCCATCAACTGTTGTTTTTCCTATTTATTACTTATGGCACTACTTTTATATTTTACAGTGGGACTCCCATCTCGGCGACGGGGAATGATTCAGGCATGTGAATCTATGAAAGATACCCCAATACGGGATAATAGTGGTGCATAAATATTTGATTAATTAGTCTGACTTTTGTATAAAAAGATATTTAATTCTCGTTCTGCAAAGATTGGACATTGCGTTGATATATACGAAGTGCTTCTCCCATACTTTTGAGCTATTCTTCTGTAATTTGGGCTTTTCTGTGGTGTGGTTAGTCCAGGGACTGGAGCACTTGTTTCTTGTAATGACTGGGAGTGCAGTGACATATACCACAACCATATATATATATATATATCTATAGTATACCTGCAATGAGATCAACACGTCACAATGCGTCTTTTTTGGGGCTATTTATCAGTACAAAACCCATATACATTTATCAGTACATGAATAGGCTACCAATTAATGCCAAAGTCAGATATATTGCACCTACCATTGGTTTAAAGGTCACTGCCATTTCACAGGACATTCCAGGGCACAACTGTCCCGGCGGGTCAAACCTATAAAAACATTATTAAGTGACATATAAGTTAACTTACCACAACAAAGATACTCTGTTTACATATTTACCAAACAACTGTGGTTTTTCTTGCCTACCACTCTACTCAAAGCAAGTGTTGGAAGAAGTATTTCTGAAAAAGTATGAGTTAAGTGATATGTAATAACTGCAATCCAGGTTTTCAGGATAACCACTTATGATGCCCGAGTTACCTACAGCTCAACTGTATATAAAAACTTTTTTAGGGGACATCCGTAAAATCTGGCATATATCTGGTCCTCTGGAACGTGTGTTGCACTTCCTCAAGTCTATATCTCTTTACATCTGTAAAGTAACATATCTTCACTGCTACATTTTGCACTAATAAACAATTCAACCTTAAGGAGTAATAGACTAATAAAGCATAGCCCTTGAAGTGTGGCAAATATGGACACTCTAGTAGAGAATAAGTTTCTTCAGTCATAGCCCATTCTACTTACTGTATAACGATGAAGTCTTTCAGATGCTCACTGACACCAGATAGCTTGCAGAAATTAATGCTGTAGGAGGCGTTGGTGAGAATGATCTTTTTCTTGTAGGTTTTGCCAACATCAAAGTCCTGAAAGTAATATTAATATTTTTTTAAGTTTCAAAGGAGGTTTGATTACGTTCCTAGGGTGACATCACAAATAATGTCTTTCTACTGCCATTTCTGCTCCCCACAGCCCTATAATATATTTTAGGTCAACAGTCACAACAAAAGAGGAATCCTCACAGGACACAAAGTTATGCCTGCCTGTGTAGAGGGATGACAACATCAATTCGTTTACACATTAACTTCAAAGCAATGGAAATAAACAGGCATGTGTGATGTGAACAACTCAGGATATCAAGATGCTTTCAAACTTGCTAGTGCCACTGAAAGCCAAAAGGGAGAAGAATCATTAACATGTTATTCTACAAAGTTCAAGCAACTTTAGTCTCAGACGACTATCAGGTAGATTGTATGCAGCTCTGGCTGCTCTGATCTACTTGCTATTTGAGTTATATATCACATACATTTAGAATTCGTGTTCCTTTAGTTTCTTTAGTATTTCTCTACACAGATTTACCATGCATGGACTTTGGGTTTTTAAGCTATACCATGCAAATGTCTAGCAACCTACCTAACTGATTCTCTGGGTTATAGCCTAGACACATCTGGCAGACCTGGACCCTTGTTCTTTTTAGTCATATCCCACACAAACCCCACAGTTGTAGTTCCTAGATCAGGGCATTATATCTTACAAATATCCTGTAGGTGTGGTCTCTTTCTTTCTCACAGTCACATCCTACACACACTAACACATAAGCCTGCACTGATCTCTCTGTGTTTAACTTATAACCTATGTGTATCTCATATTCCTGGGCCTTTTAGGTATTGTTACTATCACCCTCCACATATTTATTAGCTTGGGTTCCTAGTTCATTCCGTGCTTCTCTTACAAACATTTGAAAACCTTGTTCCATGGTTCCTTTGGAGGACTTACCTTACACACATCATCTAGCAACGAAGGTCATCTGGTTTCTTTCAGCTATCATCTGGTTTCTTTCAGCTACTATCTACACACACATTTACCAGCTAAGATTCCTCAGTTACTTTCACAAAAATCCTAGGCACACATAAAGGTCATGGCACCCTTGCTCCTATGATACATGTTTACCTAGCATATCAGTCCTAGTGATCCAAGAAGCCTTTAGAAGGGCAAAGTATTCGAGAATCCCTATTAACTTAAGCCAATTTTGTGTTGCATCTGTCGCAGCAAAAATGAAGAAATCATGGTAACTAGCAGCCATGCGGTTAACGTAAATACTTCGCCAATATGAAGTCTCCAGTGAAAACTCCTTGTCATCCAGCAGAGAGAGAGAGAGCAAAAGAGAGAGAGAGAGCAAAAGAGAGAGAGAGAGAGCAAAAGAGAGACAGAGCGAGTGTGCAGTATGAAAAGAAAGATGCTCAAGTTCACTCCCCTCACCCCAACACCTACCTTGAAATGAATGACATCAGGCTTGCTGTAGAATGGGCATCCCTTGAACTCGTGGCCTGAGGCAACCTGCTTCCGAACTATTCCACCACGCAGCTTCTCCAGTGTTTCAGCTAACATTTCCTGCTCTGCTTTACTCTTGCCCACGGGTCTAACTTCAGCCCCGTCCTTCTGCACCTGTAAGATACAAAATACAAAAACATAAACACATTAACATCCTGATTTAGTTTGGAAAGTAATTCCCACCATCTCTATGCCAACTCTACAGACATGAGTTAATAAACAAAAATGTCAAATACGCATTCTAATTACTAGTTTAAAAAGAATGAGAGCGTAATGCAATGAAAAGTCAAAGTTTTCCCTCATATATAGGTATAATGCATAGGCTTGTCAAGCTTCATCACACACTATACTGCCAAAGGGACCAAAATGTGCTACATCACGGCAATGTCATAATTAACATAAAATCAGGTATATATATGGAAGTGTTTGTATATGACTGAATAAACTACCTGCAAGGCACTAATTACAAGTAGCATGGTACTGGGTGAGTTGCAACTCTGCAACCGTAAACACTGGTGATGTGTGGTAGCCTCATTCAGTACAGTGTGATTACAAGTAAATCCTCACGTAATGGAGAATGACTGTATAGACAATGTTTTACCAGGCGTAATTCTGCACAGTATTACCGTTTAAAGTGGGAATTACACACCGTAATTATGCTCCATTCCAGTGTTGCTTCTAGAAGTGAATTTGAAGGGGGGCACACATTGGCACATTGGGCCACAGATACATGTGCCAGGGACAATTATATATATTACCTACTGGCGATAGGCAGTAGGTATATATAGTTAGGATTTTTTTCCTATGGGATTTTTGAAAATTCTATGTCGAATATCTTTGGCGTTTGAGGACATAATTGGCTGAAATTTTCAGGAAAATGGAACATTTTGTTTCTGAGCAGCCCCTGAAAATTTGGGGGGGGTTTCGTCAAGGGTGGGCCGAGAAAAAAGGGGGGTCCCAAAACGTGTTTTTCCCATGCAATTTTCCATAGGGCGGTTGGCCTCACTTTTAGCCTGAACGGCTGAATGGATTTACACCAAACTTGGCAAAATTGTAGGGACTGGTAGCCCGATGTGCCTTTGCTATGTCTCAAGATATAGGCTCCAGTGGTTTTTACGAAAATTAACTTTGAAAAATATATATTGGGCTACATTGGGCTATATATATGTTGGAGCCCAAATGTAGCCCAATGTAGCCCAAAGATGGCCACCAGAGACAAAAAAAACAAATGTAGCCCAAATATCAGCCAGATATAGCCCAACTATAGCCCAATGACAGAATGTCCCTGAGTGTTCTAAAGAACAACTAGAGTGCTAACAGTCCTACTTATTACAAAGGTATGGCACACCTGAAGCCATCTTGATTGGAATAAAGTGGTAACTCTTAAAACATTTAATTTAAAAAGGAACAAAATGAGGGGGTTCATTTTGCCATAGAAAGTATGATTAGCGAATATATGACGAAATCCCGCATACCATCAGTCCGCAAAAAAAATCCCGCATGTACTATTAGGCCGCAAATTAAAATAACGAAAACTTTTAGAACGAATATGCCTTTAGCATACACTAAACAACTAAACTACCCTAAACCCTAAAACACTACCCCCAGCATGACCCTACACTACACAAACAGTACAACACTACCCTAAACCCTAAAACACTACCCCCAGCATGACCCTACACTACACAAACACTACAACACTACCCTAAACCCTAAAACACTACCCCCAGCATGACCCTACACTACGCAAACACTACAACACTACCCAAAACCCTAAAACACTACACCCCAGCATGACCCTACACTACGCAAACACTACAACACTACCCTAAACCCTAAAACACTACCCCCAGCAAGACCCTACACTACACAAACACTACAACACAACCCTAAACCCTAAAACACTACCTCCAGCATGACCCTACACTACGCAAACACTACAACACAACCCTAAACCCTAAAACACTACCCCCAGCATGACCCTACACTACGCAAACACTACAACACTACCCTAAACCCTAAAACACTACCCCCAGCATGAACCTACACTATGCAAACACTACAACACTACCCAAAAACCTAAAACACTACACCCCAGCATGACCCTACACTACGCAAACACTACAACACTACCCTAAACCCTAAAACACTACCCCCAGCATGACCCTACACTATGCAACCACTACAACACTACCCAAAACCCTAAAACACTACACCCCAGAATGACCCTACACTACGCAAACACTACAACACTACCCTAAACCCTAAAACACTACCCCCAGCATGACCCTACACTACGCAAACACTACAACACTACCCTAAACCCTAAAACACTACCCCCAGCATGACCCTACACTACAACACTACCCTAAACCCTAAAACACTACCCCAGCATGACCCTACACTACGCAAACACTACAACACTACCTTAAACCCTAAAACACTACCCCCAGCATGACCCTACACTACGCAAACGCTACAACACTACCCTAAACCCTAAAACACTACCCCCAGCATGACCCTACACTATGCAAACACTACAACACTACCCAAAACCCTAAAACACTACCCCCAGCATGACCCTACACTACGCAAACACTACAACACTACCCAAAACCCTAAAACACTACCCCCCAGCATGACCCTACACTACGCAAACACTACAACACTACCCAAAACCCTAAAACACTACCCCCAGCATGACCCTACACTACGCAAACACTACAACACTACCCAAAACCCTAAAACACTACCCCCCAGCATGACCCTACACTACGCAAACACTACAACACTACCCAAAACCCTAAAACACTACCCCCAGCATGACCCTACACTACGCAAACACTACAACACTACCCAAAACCCTAAAACACTACACCCCAGCATGACCCTACACTACGCAAACACTACAACACTACCCAAAACCCTAAAACACTACCCCCAGCATGACCCTACACTACGCAAACACTACAACACTACCCAAAACCCTAAAACACTACCCCCAGCATGACCCTACACTACGCAAACACTACAACACTACCCTAAACCCTAAAATACTACACCCCAGCATGACCCTACACTACGCAAACACTACAACACTACCCAAAACCCTAAAACACTACCCCCAGCATGACCCTACACTACGCAAACACTACAACACTATCCTAAACCCTAAAACACTACGCCCAGCATGACCCTACAGTACGCAAACACTACAACACTACCCTAAACCCTAAAACACTAGCCCCAGCATGACCCTACACTACGCAAACACTACAACACAACCCTAAACCCTAAAACACTACCCCCAGCATGACCCTACACTACGCAAACACTACAACACTACCCTAAACCCTAAAACACTACCCCCAGCATGACCCTACACTACGCAAACACTACAACACAACCCTAAACCCTAAAACACTACCCCCAGCATGACCCTACACTAAACAACCACCACAACTCTACACTACACTAACACAACACTACACTACACAACACTACACTACACTACACAATCACTAACCCACGAAAAAATTAACACAAACCCACTTACCTCTCTCGTCATCGTGGTTTTCACAACGCAAATGCATTTACCATACATGCCTTTAAAACGTAATTCTTTGTAAAGGCATGCGCGATAAATGCACATGCGTTTTGAAAAAATGCGGGATAATGGTATGCGAGGTCAATGACCTTGCGGGATAATGGTATGCGGACTGAAAGTCTGCGGGATAAAAAATGCGGGAAAATGGCTACAAACCATGATTAGCAGCAGACTTCCCTGGTGAGCACTAGCTTTACTACAGTGATCTAATGAGCAACTAGAGTGCTAACATTCAGAATTTATGGCAAATGTGTGACACATCTGAATGCCTTCTTGATAGAACCAAAGTAAACAAGCATTGAAAATGCAATAGATCTCGCCCTCGTTTAAGTTAAAGCCATTCTGTTTGTAATGAGGTGGCTTTTTAGCTTTGCTTTTATTAGTGTTTTTAAAACTTTCATGTAAATAACATGCATATGTATGCATATATGTATATGTATGCATGCATTTATATTTATATAGATATGCAGATTATATATGTTTATATATGTATATTACCTACTGGCGATAGCCAGTGGGTATATATAGTTAGGATTTTTTCTCTATGGGATTTCTGAAAATTCTATGTCTAATAACTTTGGCGTTTGTGGACGGAATTGGCTGAAATTTTCAGGAAAATGGCACAGTTTGTTTCTGAGCAGCCCCTGAAAATTTGGGGGGGCTTTCGTCAAGGGGGGGCCGAGAAAAAAGGGGGGTCCCAAAACGCGTTTTTCCCATTCATTTTTCCATAGGGCGGTTGGACTCACTTTTAGCTCGAACGGCTGAATAGATTTACATGAAACTTGGCAAAATTATGGTTTGCCCGACGTGCCTTTGCTATGTCTCAATATATGTGCTCCAGTGGATTTTGAGAAATTAACGTTTAAAAAAATATATATATCTGTGACAGCGCTCCGGTTAGCGCCCCGGTTCGCGTACCTGACGCGTAACGGAACTTCGCGAAGCGAAGCTGATTGGCTCTCCGGTGTCTGTCAACATTCTAAACAGTCCGGAGCGGCCGCCATCTTGTCTCTCGGTACGATCGAGAGACAAGATGTGGTGAAAAGCGAAGGGGGAAATGAAGGAAAGGGGGCAAGGTAGACCACTCCTGACCCCCTAGGATTGATGAGGGGGATATTAAAGTGCCCCGCGGGGCAAAAAATAAAAAAAACATTTTTTTTTCGATTTTACGCCGTAGAGGCGCGTCCCGGTACGCGAACCGGGCAGCTCACCGGGCAGCTCACCGGGCAGCTAACCGGGCAGCTAACCGGCAGCGTAGCTGTCAACATTGTAAACAGTCCGGAGCGGCCGCCATCTTGTCTCTCGGTAGGTTCGAGAGACAAGATGTGGTGAAAAAAGAAGGGGGAAATGAAGGAAAGGGGGCAAGGTAAACCCCTCCTGACCCCCTAGGATTGATGAGGGGGATATTAAAGTCCCCCGCGATTTTTCGCGGTAGAGGCGCTTCCCGGTACGCGAACCGGGCAGCTAACCGGCAGCGTAACGGGAGTCCGCCATCTTGTGTTTTTGGAGCGTCCGGTTCGCGTACCGGGTAGCGTCCCGGTAAGCGTAACAAGGGGAAAACCAAGAGAAACAGTAAAAAATAAAATTAAGGGAATAGATTTCCAGCAAACTTGGCAAAATTGTAGGGACTGTTTGTTTTATGTGCCTTTGCAAGGCCTCAAGATATGTGCACGTGTGGATTTTGTCTAATTAAGGTTAAAAAAAATATATATATCTGTAAGCGTGCTCCGGCACGCTTACGTTATGGGTTTTGTTTGCGCTGCAGAGCCGATACGTCACGGTTATGCGACGCGTCATGAGGCGTCTTACGTGGCTACGTGATACGTCACGTAATAAAGAATATATTTTACAGCTATAGATATTAGCTTTTAAAAAACCAATGAAATTCACTGAAAAAACCATAGGTTATAGACCATATATAGTTAGGAATTTGCATTTACAAAACCTTGAAAATTCACTGAAAAAACCATAGGTTAGAGACCATATATAGTTAGCTGGACATTTTATTGACATAAAACCAATGAAATTCCATATATAGTTAGTTGCACTAACTATATATCGCGCACCCGCAATCCACTGCTGATGATGTCACATATTACATCATTCATGACATGATCAGTGACATCACTGATGACATCACTGACATCACTGATGACATCTCAAATGACATCACTGATGACATCACTGATGACATCTCAAATGACATCACTGATGACATCATGACACACCAATACCAGTTACTACATACGCACTCACTGATTCCTACGTCTACACACACATTCACTCATTCACCCATACAATCACTCATACATACAGTCACTCATTATTACAACACTATTATATGCACTCATACACCTATGCAGACACTCACGCACTGCCACTCATCCATGGAATTACTCACACACCTAGTCAGTCCTGTAAAGAATCAATCACACTTCCATTTCCTCATCTATACAGTTAAACACAGAACACCATACTTCAGTGACATCACTGATGACATCACTGATGACATCTCAAATGACATCACTGATGACATCTCAAATGACATCACTGATGACATCATGACACACCAATACCAGTTACTACATACGCACTCACTGATTCCTACGTCTACACACACATTCACTCATTCACCCATACAATCACTCATACATACAGTCACTCATTATTACAACACTATCATATGCACTCATACACCTAGTCAGTCCTGTGAAGAATCAATCACACTTCGATTTCCTCATCTATACAGTTAAACACAGAACACCATACTTTTCACACATATACTAACACATACTTACTCTCTTATACAATCACTGATACAAGTACACATTGATATGCACGGAGTCACACACCTCCCAGCCAGCCACACACACACTCAGTCTTCCATACATCCACTCATTCTTCAATATGTAAAACATATTTAAACTTTACAAAAACACACAGACACTAGATGATGTCATCAGTGATGTCATTTGAGATGTCATCAGTGATGTCATCAGTGATGTCATTTGAGATGTCATCAGTGATGTCATCAGTGATGTCACTGACCATGTCATGAATGTAAATGTAAATGTAAATGTACAGGAATTTATATAGCGCAAAAATCACCGAGCGGTTTCTAAGCGCTTGCTTAGGGAACCCGTCCTGGTATTCCCCTGTGAGATAACCCCGGCAGGGTATCCACAAGGTGAAAGCCAGGCATCCCGCCGCGAGGGGCCGTTGTGGAGATTAAGCAAGCTATTGCCCAGAGTCGCAGAGTGTGAACCCGTGAATTGAGTAGGCACCGGAGCGAGAATTGTCGAGTCCATGGACATTTTAGGACTCAAGACCCCGCCGAGCTGGGAATTGAACCCTGGTCCCGGGCTGACCTCTGCTTCCAGGTCTGCCTCCTCTAACCAGTGAGCCACACTTCTCCACTTGACTATAACAATGATGTAATATGTGACATCATCAGCAGTGGATTGCGGGTGCGCGATATATAGTTAGTGCAACTAACTATATATGGAATTTCATTGGTTTTATGTCAATAAAATGTCCAGCTAACTATATATGGTCTCTAACCTATGGTTTTTTCAGTGAATTTTCAAGGTTTTGTAAATGCAAATTCCTAACTATATATGGTCTATAACCTATGGTTTTTTCAGTGAATATATATATATATATATATATATATATATATATATATATATATATATATATATATATATATATATATATATATATATATATATATATATATATATATATAGAGAGAGAGAGAGAGAGAGAGAGAGAGAGAGAGAGAGAGAGAGTGGACAAAGAATGCTTGGGGAGACGATGGCACTGTCCTTACATCTCCAGCCTGGTTTTCAGTGGATGGGGTCGGCTGGCAGTTGGGGACTCGAGGCTGTTTATGTCCTGCAATTTTCTACGAGTTTAACCTTATGCAACAAGGTACTTACCATCACGCTGCATCATGGGGCACGTAGTTCTTACATTTGGACTGTCATGACGTGCTGCAGATAAAGGAGTTGCAGGTGAGCCCTTCATCATTGGATAGAAGGGGCCTACTTTAGAAACTTATCAGGGAACTTGGTTTTGGAACTGAGGCATTTGAGAAAGGCATCCAGCCGAAACCGGTCATGCCGTCCAATTTTCAATAAACAGACATTGAAACCCCGTTGTGTCCGCTGCTCATCTCTGAAGGGTGGAGAGTTTTGGTGCTACATATATATATATATATTTTAGATCAAAGAATCACGCGGCACTCTTCTTGGCAGTTTACGATATTTAATCACAGGTTCACAGCAAAACTCCTACGCGTTTCGAACAAACGTTCTTGGTCACGGCAGTGTTTTACATTAGTCCTTTCTTTGTTTTGCTTTTTATACATTACATTGACACCAATTAGGTGATGCATTATGGGACTTGTGGTTTTTCAGTTTACATTTTATAAATTTTTTACATTTTGTCTGACTCGGATACAACCTGAGATCAAGACCAGTGAGGAGTTAATAATAAAAAGAATAAAGCAACATCAAATTTGGTTATAAACTTATCACGTTATAGCCCATCAGAAGAAGAACTCAAATTGCTCAATAGAGGCCTATCATTTTGCCCTGAAATCCATCATGAAGAGGTAGACACAAAAATTGACCTCTGTAAATATATAAGAAAGTTGAAATTGAAAAAGTTCTTTGCAAGGAAAACAATCAATTCACAAACAACCCAAGGAGCGAACAGAGATACAAATATAGAGGATATTGAAAGTACATCTGATCCAACTGACTCACAAATAACTCAAAGAGAAACCAATGTATTCAACATTGAACATGTTCCTCAATTGCGCGTAGCATATGAATTGGCAAATGAGGAGACAAATTCCCAAATTACAGAAACTCAAATTTTGGAAGAAATGGATATTACAACAAACAAAGAGAGGCCATCTACCTTCAAACCGAAATCAAAGTTGTATCCTACACTCCATCCAGGAAATAAAATAGATCTTTTCTATGATTTAGTATTAAGTGACATTGAAACAATGAAAAACAACACTCACTTGAATACAAAGGAAAACCTATCAAAAAAGGAAAGAGCAGCCATTCAGTCATTGAAAAACAATGCCCTTATCGAAATCAAACCGGCTGATAAGGGCGGAAATATTGTAAC
Source organism: Lissotriton helveticus (assembly GCF_964261635.1). Lineage (NCBI taxonomy): Eukaryota > Metazoa > Chordata > Amphibia > Caudata > Salamandridae > Lissotriton > Lissotriton helveticus. Next base: position 341,421,766 of record NC_136065.1, read on the forward strand.
TATGGACAAGCAACAATATATTGCAGAAGCCCTACGCCAACTAAACGAGACAAAAAATTACAAACTACTAAAAAGGAATCCCATTCCTGAATTCAGATTTGAATTGGAAAACAAATTAAATTACTGGCAACAAAAAGGTTTAATTTCAGAAAATGAGAAGAAATATCTAATGGTGGAAAATCCGATTACACCAACAATGTACTTTCTACCCAAAGTGCACAAAACTCTTAACAAACCACCTGGGAGACCAATAATTTCAAGCTGTGGGAGTCTGTATGAAAATGTGGCTGATTATGTTGACTTCTATATTGCTCCCATTGTTCCAACTTTGACATCATATATAAAAGACACTGGTGACTTTTTAAGGATTCTAATGAACACAGAGTGGGAACCATCGTATTTGTTGGTAACTATAGATGTGGTGTCTCTCTACACCTCCATAAGTCATGAAAAAGGAATCAAAGCTATCAAATTCTTCCTAAAACAGAGACCAATTACAGAACGTGACCATTCGAAAATGCTCCTGGACATGATCAGGATGTGTCTGCACAACAATGTTTTCCTTTTCAACCAAAAAATGTATCAACAGAGTTGTGGAACAGCCATGGGAGTTTCCTTCTCTCCAAGCTATGCGAATCTCATGATGGGGTGGTGGGAGAGGAGTGTAGCTTGGAGAGAAGAAAACAACCAATATATGACAAATGTAGCATTGTGGCTGCGTTTTATAGATGACTTGTTCCTGTTGTGGAAAGGTACAGCAGCGGAATTTGAGACCTTTTTCAACATCCTGAATACGAATGAGGAAGGACTAAAATTTACATATACAATCAGTCCTAAAGAAATTGAATTTTTAGACATTATGGTCTTTGTCAAAGACAATAAAATTGAAACAACCACACACAGGAAAAAGACTGCGACAAACAGCATCCTTCATCGATCCAGTTTTCACCCTCCAAAATTAAAGAAAAGTGTACCATATGGAGAATTTCTGCGTATGAAAAGAAATTGCTCAACAAATGAAGAAATGGAAAAGAAATTTGAGGACACGTAAAATAGATTTATTGAACGAGGATATAAGAACAAGGATATAAAACAGGGTGAAATAAAAGCAAGACAAAGAACAAGATCGGAAATATTGGAAAAAGGAAACAAAGAGAAAACACTTTCAAGATCACAAAATGAGAAACCTTTGGAAACAAAACAGGAAGAAGATGATCGACCAAGAATGATAGTAACTTACACAAAAGAAAGTTACAAAATCAAGAAAATCCTATCCAAATATTGGCATATATTATTAAAAGATCCGGATATTGGAAGAAACATTGGAACAAGTCCACTTTTCTCATATCGGAGAGCGCCAAACATACAAGACCATCTAGTACAAAGCCACATCTCTATAAACAAACAGGAGGATTGGCTCCAAAAGAGGAGTCATGGTTTTACAAAATGCCAGACATGTAAAGCATGCAAAATAGGTCAAAACACAACCAATCTAAAAGATCCATCAGGCAAAAACTTTGAAATCAAGACCAAAATCACATGTGAATCTACATTTGTAGTCTATATGCTAAGATGCTACTGTGGAAAGGAATACATTGGCAGCACAAAATGCCCCTTGAAAAAGAGAATACTGGAACACATCCGGGCAATACAGAATCCAGACAACACTTATGCCATGGCAAAACACATTAGAACCCATACTGGAAAGACCTGGCAAGATGTTAAATACTTAGGCTTAGCAACAATTCCAAACCAAGAACGAGGTGGAGACAGACTACTAAAATTGAGAAGGTTGGAGTCAAAACTAATAATCAAATTCAAAACGAAACAACCTCTGGGTCTTAATGCAGATGAGGAGATGCATGTTCATTTGTGAAATCAAAAAGAGAAAGGGTGAATAAACTTCAATGACATTGTATTGTTCCACTACTGCAAAAATTCTCTGTATGACTTAAGGCCCAAAATGGGACTAACTATGGTAAAACAAAGGTGTGATAAAATTGTGGGGCAAAGGGCACTCAGCCCTAGGAATGAAGAGACATTTAAAAACAGTGGATTCACAAATCCGTTATGCAGGTCATTGCATATATGGTTGTATTCGCGGGGGTTCCGCGAAACTTTGGGTAAAAAGTTAACCAAGTAGAAATTTTCCTACTTTAGGTAAAAAGTAACAAAGGTGAATAACTGCTTCATATGTATCCCCACAAAACACACCGTGTCAGACAAAATGTAAAAAATGCAAAAAAAATGTAAATATGTTATAAACTGAAAAACCACAAGTCCCATAATGCATCACCTAATTGGTGTCAATGTAATGTATAAAAAAGCAAAACAAAGAAAGGACTAATGTAAAACACTGCCGTGACCAAGAACGTTTGTTCGAAACGCGTAGGAGTTTTGCTGTGAACCTGTGATTAAATATCGTAAACTGCCAAGAAGAGTGCCGCGTGATTCTTTGATCTAAAACCGAATTAAAGACACGTCCCAGTCCTTAACGCTGGCACCGACATTCAGAGTTCCCTCTGCTGCGACGTGTACAATTGAGAGGAAATATATATATATATATATATATATATATATATATATATATATATATGTTATGTTTTTGAATGGAGTAATGTAGAGCAGAGTGGCGGAGAGTGTTGTAAAGTCTAATTTTGTAAAGTGGAGAATTATAGAGTGAAGTAGAGTGGAGTGGCGCAGTATACAGTGGGGTAAAGTGGTATATAGTGGAGAAGTCTTTTAGAGTGGAGTGTCGTACAGTAAAGTGGCATGTCGAACATTACAGTACAGTATCATACAGTAGAGCAGAGTGTCGCATACTGAGGTAGAGTGGCATAAAGTGGAGGGGCACACATTGAAGTACAGTCTTCTTGAGCGGTGTTGTATGGAGTGAAGTGCTGTGTCAAAGTACAGTGGATTGTCACAGAGTGCAGTGACTGTCATAAAGTGTAGTGTCGTACAGTGCAGTGTTGTATACTGTTGTGTCGTTAAGTGGAGTGTGGTCAAATGGAGTGCTTGCGAATAGAGTGTTGTAGACTGACAAAATGGAGCTGAGTGTTGTAGAGTGGAGTGGCATGGAGTCGGGTAGTATGAAGGACAGTGTGCTAAATTAGAGTGCTGTGTCATATAGTGGAGTGGTGTGTCGTAGAGAGGAGTGGAGTGGTATATCGTCGAGTGTCACAGAGTTTAGTATAGTGGTGAAGAGTTGATGGGCATACAGTGGAGTCATGTCTTTTATAGTGACATAAAGTGTAGTACAGTATTGTAGAGTGGAGTTGCATACATTGCAGTAGAGTGACAGACAAAGCTGCAAGGAGCGCCATAGAGTAGAGTAGATACAGTGGCACAGAGTGGGATAAAGTGCAGTAGAGTGGAGTAAAGTGGAGTGGGGTAGCGATGAGTGGAATAAAGTGTCAAAGTGGAGTGGTGTGTCAGAGTGTACTAGCATGGAGTGCAGTAGAGTGGAATGGCATAGCATACAGTTGAATAAAGTGTCATAAATTGGAGTACTGTATTGAGCAGAGGCATGTTACTATGTGTTGTAGAGTGGAGCTGCAAACAGTGTATTAGAGTCTTCTAGAGGACAGTGACGTACATTATCGTAGAACGTGGTTAAGTGGATTGGCGTACAGTGTTATAGAGTAGAAAGGCGGGTGAAGTACAGTGGAGGAGAGTGGAGTGTTGTCTTATAAAGTGGAGCGGCATACAAAGAGATGCAAATGCAAAAAGAACAACTGATAGACAGAATGCAGAGCAATGTCATACATTCACCCCAGTACAGGCTGGCCTAAATTTATTGTTTTTTGCTCACCATGCCATTCCAGGTTGGACCCAGCCATATGCAAATCAGTCTTAATGCTTGTTTCCGGTCCAGGGAGGACCTGGCTTGGCAGTTTGGTCTGGACTGGTCCCATGAGGCACACGGTCAAGACTGATTTGTATATGGCTGGGTCCAAACTTAGGTGGCATAGTGGGCAAAAGAACAATGGATTTAACCCAGATCTCTTGACTGGGGGAGAATGTTTGAATCATTCATTCCGTTGATCATTTGTTGCACTTATACAAAGCGATGCATACAGTGTCATAAAGTGGAGTAGAGTACCATAGAGCGGCATAAATTAGAGTAGAGTGGCATACAGTGTAGTGTTTTATAGTGGAGAGAGGGGTACAGAGTGGAGTCAAGTGTCAGAGAGTGGCATACAGTATAGTACAGTGTTGTAGAGTGTGTTTGCATAGAGTACAGTAGGCTGTCTCACAATGGAGGGACATTGAGTGGATTGATGTACAGGAGCGTAGAGTGAGGTAGTCTTATACACTAGAGTAGAGTGGAGTAGAACGGAGTGGCATGACGTGGTTTGAAGTAAAGTATGATAGAGCGTACTGGCGTGTCGTACAGTACAGTGGTGTGGAGTAGAGTATAGTTGCGGAAACTCTCATTAATTGGAGTGGAGCCTCATACAGTGCAGTGGAGTAATATAATGTGGAGTGTTGAAAAGTCTCGTACAGTGTTGTACAACGGGGTGTACAGGTATAGAGTGGAGTACAGAGCTGGACAGTGGAGTGTATGGGATAGAGTGTAGTTGAACTTTGTAGAGTGGAGTTATATAGAGTAGAGGAGAGTGTTGTAGAGTAGAGCAGCATAGAGTGGAGTGTTGTACACTGAAGTGGCATGGAGTGGGGTGGGGTAGAGTGGAGTGGCATACAGTGGAATAACAGAATGCAGTGGCATACAGTGGTATAGCATAGAGGGGAGTAGCGAAGAGTGGAGTGGTGTACAATAGAGTGGTGTAGACTGGCGTGGCGTATAGTAGTGCAGGGTAGAGTGGAATACCATAGAGTGGACTGGCATAGAGTGGAGTTCCGTTCAGTGTGATAGCATAGAGTGGCCTGGCATAGAGTGGATGGAAGTACAGTGGAATAGTGTAGAGTGGTGTACAGTGGAGTGGCGTTGAGTGGAATAGCGTACAATGGAGTAGCGCATAGTGGAGAGGCATACAGTGGAGTGATGTAGACTGGAGCAGCGAGTGGAGGAGAGTGGAATAGCATACAGGGAAGTGTCATCCAAATGGAACAGCGTAGAATGGAGTAGAGTAGTGTGGAGTGACATTCAGTGTCATAGAGTTGAGTGGCATACAGTGGATTCCATAGAGTGGAATGGCATACAGTGGAATAGTGGAGTAGCGTACAGTGGAGTGACGTAGAATAGAGTGGGGTACAGTGGAATAGCATATAGTGGGGTGGCATTCAAGGGAATAGAGTTGAATGGATTAGCATAGAGTGGAGTGGCATACACTGATGTAGTGTAGAGTGGAGTGTAAGACAGTGGAATAGCGTAGAGTGGAGTGGCATAGTGTGGAATAGCGTAGAGTGGAGTGGCGTACAGTGGAGCGGTGTCGACTGAACTGGCATGCAGTGGAGTGGAATAGTACACAGTGGAGTGGAGTTCAAGGGAATAGAATGGAGTGCCGTACAGTGGAGTAGCTAAGCGTACAATGGAGTGCCATACAGTGTAACAGTGTAAAGTGGAGGGTCATAGAGTGCATGGCATACACTGGAATAGCGTAGAGTGAAGTTGCGTACAATGGAGAGCCTCAGAGTGGAATAGCGTATAGTTGCATACAGTGGAGTTGCATACAGTGGAATGGCGTAGACTGGAGTGGCATACAGTGGAGTGACGTACAGTGGAATACCATACAATGGAGTGGCGTAGAGTGTAGCTGAATACAGGGTAAAAGCGTTGACTGAAGTGTCATAGAGGGAAGAGTCATACAATGGAGTGGTGTGCAGTGAAGTAGGGTAGTAGTGGTGTAGAATAGAGTAACATAGGGATACAGGTGAAATTTGGCAGGAATGTAGATTATGTTGGCAGACTAATGTAAAACAGCAAATTGAGCTGCTTTCTCCTGATTTACCAAGCAACGCAGGGCCACGCATGATGGCCTTGTGTTGCTACGTAAATCTGAGTTTTGCGTTTGCATATTCAACATCATGGGTGACGCAAAGGTAACACAAATAAATAATTCAGGTAGGCCTTAGTTATATATTGGTCTCAGAGTGGGAGAGGATTGGGTACGCATGTGTCTGATTGAGTCTGGGAGTGGATGCATGAGTCTCTGAGTGGGTCTGTGAATGGGAACATGAGTGTCTGAGGGATTGTGTGAGGTGGTGGATGAGTGTCTGAGTGGGTCTGTGAGAGGGTGCAAGAGTCTCTAAGGGAATCTGTGAGTGGGTGTATGAGTGCCAGAGTGGGTCTGTGAGTGAGTGCATGAGTGAGTGAGTGGGTGAGTGAGTCTCTGAGTTGGCCTGTGAGTGTGTGTGTGTGTTAATCTCTCAGTGCTTCTGTTCGTTTTGCCCGTAATGTTGCTTCTTTCTGCTTGCTCCTGACCTTTATTCTGCTTCTTTTTGCTCATTGCTGTCCTTTATTAAGCCTCTTTGTGTTGTTTCTGACCTTTATTCTGCCTCTTTCTGCTACCTTCTGACCTTTTTTCTGTCTATCTGCTCGTTTCTCACTTTTATTTTGCCTCTTTGTGCCAGTTGCTGACCTTCAGTTTGCCTCTTTCTGCTCGTTTCGCAGGTTTATTTTGCCTCTTTCTGATTGTGGCTGACCTTTATTTTGCCTCTTTCTGCTCATTTCTGACCTTTATTTACCTCTTTCTGTTTGCTTCTGACCTCAACTTTGCCTCTTTCTGCTAGTTTCTAACCATTATTTTGCCTCTTGCTGCTGGTTTCCCACGTTAATTTTTTCCTTCTTTCGGCTCGCTTCCCACCCTTCTTCTGCCTCTTTCTCCTCCCTTCTGACCTTTATTCTGCCTCTTTCAGCTCGCCTCTGATCTTTATTTTGCCTTTTTCTACTTGTTGCTGAACTTTATTCTGCCTCTTTCTGCTCCTTCCTGACCTTTATTATGACTCTTTATGCTTCCTTCTGACCTTTATTTTGAAATTTGTATTATGGGATAGGGGCCAATTTCAGCCCCGGGGACCCCATTCCCCAGGGCTGGCCATGTCACGTGGGACTGCGGGTGAAGCATCAAGGCCTGGCGTTCCCAGCCGGCTCGGCGCCGCATGCGGGCGCTGACATTGCTTCGACAGACAGGAGACAGCTGAAAGGCAGCTGGCTCCCTGTCTGTCAGAGCAATGCTTTCATCTGTCTCCCTGCATGCATATTTGCGTGCAAGGGGGCCCTAGTGAGCCGGCTGCAAGATGGCCGCGAAGCTGTGAGGCTCTGACCGCTGGGCAGCTAATCTGGCATTTATCCTGCGGGCAGCCTGCCCATCACGACCCACAAATTAGGGGTATCGACTCTACTTGAGCTGTTGCACCCGCCGATGCTGAAGGTTGTTGTGGCAGGGTACCGGATATGGTGAATTCGGATGAGACCACCTCCCGCAGGAAAATGGCGGTGGTGGCCTGGCCAGGGCCCTGTCTCCTATAGCCCCAGCATGGAATCGGCTGGAGCTGACGCCGGTACCTGTACATTGATGAGGGCCAGCGACAGCAATTGGCGCCTGCAGCGCAGCGGACCCGTGACACGTGACTGCTGAGGAGGGGCTGGGACGGGCAGCCGGCGGCTCTGCCTTCCGGACTTAGGCCGAGCCCCGCGTGGAGCCCCCTGCAGCGACGCCTGAGCCCTGATTTCGCAAGTAAGTGGTGGTGGCGCATCGGCAGGGAGATTGCCCGGCGCGAAGAGCGAGCCACCAGCTTGACGACAAGAACCGAGTGCGAGCAAATGACCTCTGAGGACGAGACCCCTGATCAGCGGCGCTCGCTTCTGGTTGGGTCCTGCTTGCTGCATGTACATCCTGCTGGGTGTGCCGCTGGGACAGCCTCCCCTTTGGCGATCCTTAACTGTGGGCAGGCGGGAGGGCCCGGGGAGGAGTGCGGTCCCCGCTGGCTTGGCCTGTGCCATCACTGATTATGGAGACCAGGACCTCTTCTGCTCAATCGGTGCCGCTGGCTGGACATTCCTGCACACACCGGCGGAGCTGACTTTGTCTGTGCATCCGCAATCAAGGCCCCCTGGGGGCCTCCCTTTCAAAGTGACTTGACTCTGGGTCCCCTGTGGACTGCCTGCTGATGCCGCTTGGTTTCCTGACGTTGTGAATCGCGGGGGGGGGGGGTTTGTCAGGTCCCCCACCTAGACTAACATCTTGTTCTCTCTTCTGGTCACTTGCATGCTGCACCGTGTTGACTGCCCCACACCTGGGCTGCCTCTGTCACTGGGGGACTGACCTGCGGGCTGCCTGTCATGGTGGCTGGGGACCCTGGGGTGGACCGAGGTGGGGGTGCGTTCTGGGGGCCCCCCTCTGTGTACCGCCAGCGCAACAGGGACACTGCCTCCTGGGCCATTGGTGTGGTGGGGCCTGGTCCCTTGTGGTGGGCGTAGCGGGGCCCACTGCGACCTGCTGCGGCCCTGACTCGGCGTCTGCTGGTTGATCATAAATACTTGCTTTGTGTGCCCTTCTCTTGGTGGGCCTGGCTCCTGGCATTGGGGGGGGCAACTGGTGCTTCTGGAGTGCACTGGTCTGCCGTGGTTCCCCTAGCAAACGCTGTGCCATTTTGACAATATGGGCAAAACAATCACCAAGCAGTCAAAGCTCTCCCGGTGGCCGCACTTGAAGGAGAGAACATGGTGGCCGCGCCAGACCCCTGCATACGCTCCAAGTTTCTTGACCTGTAGACATTGTTGACAGTCATAGACTTAAAAATAGACTCCATGTCTGACCACCTGGACCGACTCAAAGATAAAGTAGCCAATCATGATGAGCGCAACGCGGAGGTTGAACAACGCACCTCTGCACTGAAGGATGAGGGAACGACGATGCGCAAAAAGCTTCACAATATGGAGAAGGTCGTTGAGGTAATTTGTGCCAAAAATGATGAGCTCAAGGCCCGGTCCCGGTGCAATAACTTGCACATTCTGGGAGTCCCCGAGTCCACTGCCATGACACTTGTGGAAGATTATGTTGAAGACATGGTTTGGGCCATATTGTCTGTGTGCGTGGTGGAGCAGGCCCACAGATCCCTGGGTCAGCGGCCTCCCCCAGGCACCCTGGCCCGCCCCTTCATCCCGAGGCTGCTGAACTACATGGATCGCCACATGGTTCTTCGCAAGGCCCGTGATTTGCCGGACTCCAACTATCAGGGCAATGTTATTTCGTTTTTCCTGGACTTCACTATGGCGATCCATGCGGCCCGCCGCAAACTTGTATCCGTCAAACGGTTATTATAACAGGACATCAAATACTTTCTTCTGTACCAGACAAAACTACGGGTGTTCCACTCTGGCAAGACATCTTACTTTACTGACACCAAGCTGGCTGCTAAGTTTGCCCGCATCCTTAAGCGCCCGAAGCCGGCCGATGTTGTGGATAATGATCGGCGGGCTGGAGATGAACTCAATGAGAACGACTGAGGGCTGTGCAGCTGTCTCGCCTTGTTTAATTGGTTCTTATGTACCCTTTGGTTTAATTGTCTCTTCCATTTGATTACTGCTTAATTGCAGCACTGCCCTTTTGGCACCCCGTGATGGCGGACCGCGCACCTGATACTGTGAGCTCTGTATGAGGTCTCGCCCGGCCACCCAGCTCTCTGGGCTGGGATCCACTGAGCTTCCAGGTGTTCCCCCTGGGATGAGTCCCGCTTTCAATTTGACGTTGGACCATTGCGGCCTAGTTGGGAATGGGTGGGTAATTCTCAGCCTAGTTGGGTGGCTGCTGTGGGTGGGGGGTGGGTTGGGGGGGGTGATGGTTGCACTGTCTGCAATGTTTTTCGTCTGTCTATTCCCTGTGTCCTTCCCTTCCCCTTTTTTTCCTCCCTCTCTATCTCAGCTATTACAGCTGCATGCTATTTGGCTCCCCTCCCTCTCGCTCCCTCATTGCTCGCGACTTGTGGTGGTGGGCTGATGACTAACACCGAGCGCACGCTTAAAGCTATGACCTGGAATGGGTGGGGCTTGAACGACTGCAGAAAGGTGAGGCTTGTGGCAGCATTGTTGAATCGCCATGGGGCAGATATGTGCTTCCTGCAGGAGGTGCAGCTGATGCATGATACATACTTGCGCTTGCAAGCGGGTTAGATGGGTGACTTGTGGTAAATATATAATTAATTACCGGTTCTATTTTTCAGGATACTCATATAAACAGATAGCTCAATAAATAAGAGTCAAGATTCGAGGTAGCTGGAGTTTACAGGCTTTTAATCAGGCATAAAGGACAGGAACAGGACAGCCTGCACGGGAATAGGATGGCAGCTGCCGGGGGCAGGAATAGGCTAGGCTGGGACAGGCTCACTTTTAATAACAGTGCACAGTATATATATCAAAACAAATGCATTACATTCAATACAGTAGGCGTAGCAGTAGGCGTGGTTCGTAACAGTCGCGAAAGATAAGGGCAAAATGATGTAACAAGAAGGCGTGTACAGGGCGTATACATAGACATGTGATGCAAACGTAACAGAATATGTCATAAACGGGGCGGAAACATGGAGGGGGCTACCTGAGCAGCTGGGACCACCTCTAACCTAGTGGTGCGCGCAAATGGGCAATGACGTGTTACCAGGGAGAACTGGGGGCTATGACTTCTGCGCTAGAAGAGGAGACTAAAGTCTGGAGTGTCAGAGCGACATGTACCCAGGCATATCTAGTATCTGTTGTTTAGAGTACATGTTGATAGAATCCAAAAGTTATCAGGGCAAAGGCTAATAGACTCTAAGACTGGTGCATGCATAATTCTATATGTAGTGCGTGTGCGAGGAATATTCTATGAACATTAATACAGTATTTCTCTTTCATGGAGACATAAAGGCTAGACCAGGACGGAAACTATTGATGCGATTCAGTAGCTTAGGAATGCAGAGAAGGAAGGGCTGAACTGATAACTAGAAACATAACATATTCTTGGCAGACTGGGAGGCAGAGCCAGGCCGGGCCGGGCACTGCGTGGCAAGAAGTAATCTAAGGGTCAGGGATGCAGGTGGGGGCTGTATCGCTCCTCGGAGAGGGTTCAGGAGACAGGAGCTGAATCTGAGTCCGGGCCCTTTTGAGGCCTAGAGACGGGGACAATTCAATGAATTAACGTGCACACTGTAAAATGTGGCAACGTAGGTTTACATAGGCCTAATATTCATAGTTTTCACGAAGACTGGAAACTGGCATACTAGAGATGGACACAACTGTAATTGCGTCTTTAATCGATCAGAGGGGAATACATGCATATCGATCATGCACATATAACAAAATATGGGGAACACGTAGGCACATACAACATGGCAAAATTTACTTTTCCACATTCCCTCCTTGTGCCCTACGTTTCCATCAGGAAACATCTATATTCATGATACCATCTATCATTTCATATAGCATCATTTGCTCGTCTCGAATTGTCTTGGAACGGGATTTAGGACTAAGACTAGGAATACAAGAGGTAGCGCACATGCCGCAAATCGCAGGGCCACATTGTATACAGAGGCAGCAACTGAATATGATCATTACTGCAATACCTAGGAATGACAATACTTTCCATCCCCAGGCAGATATAATACTCCAGAGCCAACCGGACCATGTCCAGGTGCCTGGATTCTGGTGTAACTGATGGGCAATTTTATGAAGTCTGGTTATAGCTGAATAAACAGACGGCGCGTTATTAGGAATGAAAATGCAGGAACTAGATCCGATGACTCTACATGCTCCTCCTCTATCGGCCAGTATGACGTCAAGAACGAGACGATTTTGGAGCACGACAAATCTCATAGCAGATTGCTCTTCGGTTAAGTTACCTAGAGCAGAAGTAGTCTCATTCACTACTGCTTCGAGGGTTCTGGTTAGTCTACGTATTAACTTACTATTCTGGACAGGGCCTATAAAGAAGAAGAAACCTTTATTGAAGTCTTGATACTGTTCTAGAGTAGTTTCAGTTTGATCGACAATTGGGGACTCAATCTCCCTTCTATGTCTGACGTGTACTAGATGTGTGTTTCTGTGATAATCAGATGGGGCTAGAAAAACTGGTGGCAGTAGGAAGGCAATGTAACATGTTCCATCCCAATCGAGGGGCAGACGAACATATGCGGTCTGACCACAAACAAAATAAGAATGACGTGAAGCTTTGAAAATAGATTTCCCACTGTCACTATACTCGACAGTAGTAGTACAATCACTATGTCCTACATGTGCGGAACCATTCTTTCTGACACATAATTCGCCTTTGACTGGTAGTACTGAAATAGCAGGTAAATCTGGAGTAGTATCAGACTGAACATTCAGGACCATAAAATTCGAAGAATAATTACCTAAATCATATACTTCATTTTCTAGATCTAACCCTGTTCTATGGGAGAGACCTTGCTTGTCTGGAAAACATGTTCTATTCAGAAGGGACATATCATTTGAGGATGACGTTAAAGTGGACCATGCTCCACACGAACCATTATGTGAAAACGGATAAGGAAAAAGTGGCAGAACTCCCTTCGGCGTCTGGAAAGGGGGGAGTCGACCACACACCCAACAATTAGTGGCATTGCTGGTCTGGTGTGAATAGTGTAACATTCTAATAAATGTGTTATTGCGCATAGCAAGACGATAGGATAGCTTGTGAGGAGGCAGATCACTAAATGTGTGCTCTACTGTAGCATTAGCAAACTTGTTTACATGTGAACTTGGAAAACATAAATGTAAAGCATAACTTGTGCAGGTAACCAGAAGACTCACATATAACAAAAAACTGAGAATGATGATACATCGTATAGAGTTTTGACTATCTCTCACTATGAGGGTCTATCTCATACATGTCAGAAACCTGTCTAACCGTTTCACCCGAGAGGGACTTAGACAATTAAACTGGCTGACTTATTTTACTAGACCTTAATTTCTTTTTATACTCCTGTTGCGGAGTTTCCTCTAACAGAGGAACTTTCAGTTCAGGATTTAGATCAGAGTCTGGTTTCAGGCAGTCTTTAGAAATGGAACAGTCCTTAGCAAAAGATTTTTCACGAAGTCCATGGAATTTCTTTATATGGGACAGATGGACCCACCCCTTGCGGCCCTCCAACTTCACGGCCGTGCGGGTGGTCAGGAGAACAAGTCGCGGCTCCTTCCAACGAGGCTCCAGCGGGCTTGAACGATCAAAATTCCGCACCAACACGAGGCTTCCTGGAATGACTTCATGCGGTTTCACCTCGGTGTTGTCTGGAAATGCGGCGGCAACCTGTGAACGACAAGAGTGTAGGGCAGACATCAAGGAAGCTAGGTAATCTGTCAGCATATTACTGGAAACATCTGTAATACTGCGGGGTCTAGGTGTACCCCACATATTTGGGGGGCGACCGAATACGACCTCATACGGGGACAGACCTGATCGGGAATGTGCAACCATCCGCATATAAAATAGGGCAACTGGCAAGGCAACTAGCCAGTCTACACCTTTCTCTTTACACACTTTTGCAATGCGGACTTTCAATGTCTGATTATGTCTCTCTACGAGACCGGCTGCTTCAGGATGGCGCACACAATGGAACTTCCACTGGTACCCTAACAGAAGGGAAACATGTTTCATAAGCTCAGATGAGAATGGCTGGCCGTTATCAGAATACACGACCCTAGGGAGTCCATAGCGGGGAAAGAATTCACGAACCAACTGCTTAGCAGTGGTCGCGGCTGTGTAATCTGGAACTGGATATGCTTCTGTCCACCTGGACAAAGCGCATACAACTACGAGGACATACTTGAAACCTCGACATCGCTCCATCTGAATGTAATCCATCTGGAGGACTTCAAAAGGGTGGTCAGGGGGTTGGAATCCACCTTGTTCCACCGGGACACTTTTACCTGGATTGAACTGGCAACATATCATACAGGTACGGACTTTCTGCTTGGCTGCAGCTCGTAAGTGCTTGTTGAACCAAAGGTTCTGAATACTGTCTAACATAGCTTTTTCTCCTAAATGTGCTGGACTATGTGCGGTATTGATAATGACTTGAACCATAGAGTCGGGGAGAAACCATGTGGCTTTTCCCTTCGTCAACCATCCTTGATCTGTCTGGACCCCTCCTTGTTCGGACCATTTCTTGATTTCTTCGGGAGTAGCATGTAACTGTATGTCTATGACATCTTGTGTAGGGTCCTTGACAGTCATACAAGTAGTCGGATCTGAGGTGAGTGTCAGTGTCGTGTTAACTGGAATGTCTGGAGTCTGAGCTGTAAGCTTGGCTGTTCGATCTGCTAGATCGTTACCTTGGGAAATGATGTCAGTAACTTTCGTATGTGCCTTGCACTTCATGATAGCGATAGCTGTCGGTAAATGTATTGCATCTAACAGAGCTTGAATGAGGAGACCATGCTGAATCTTGGTTCCATGAGAAGTCATGAAACCTCTCTCCTGCCAGAGCACTCCAAAGTCATGTACGACTCCGAATGCATAACGTGAATCTGTATATATATTTACTTTCAGGTCTTGGCACATATGCAGGCTTGGGTCAGAGCAACTAGCTCTGCTGCTTGAGCAGACAGGGTGTCAATACGGTGTGTTTCTATAACTTCAGTTTCAGTAGTCACTGCATACGCGGCTACTAGTTCTCCTGTACTTGTTCTCATACATGAACCATCCACATAAAGTGTCAGGTCGGGATTAGGTAATGCAATGTCTGTCAGGTCTTGTCTTGGCTTTGTCATAGTGTTAACAACTTCCACACAGTCATGTGTGGCAGGATTTGAAGTAACTGACGGTAACAGTGTAGCAGGATTTAGAATGTTGCAGCGTCTGATTTCTATGTGTGGCTGGAACAGTGTCAATTCATAACCTGTTAAACGTGCAATTGTCAAGTGCTGAGTCTGTGTTCGGTTTAAAAGAACTTCCACGGAGTGTGGAACTTGTACTGTCAGGGAGTGTCCTAATACTATGGAATCACTTTGTCTGATTGCTAGAGCTGTGGCTGCAACTGACTTGAGGCACGCAGGCAGAGCCTGGGCTACTGGATCTAATGTGCTCGAAAAATAAGCACAGGGCTTGTACTGTCCTGCTTGATCTTGTGTGAGAACAGATAATGCAGTACCATCACGTTCTGTGACAAAAAGTGTAAAAGGCTTACTGTAGTTCGGTGTTGCTAGAACAGGTGCTTGACATAAGGCTTTCTTTAATTCATTGAAAACAAATGTATGTTCCTGGGTCCAAGGGAGGACAGTCGATATGGCTGCCTCCTGTGTCGTTAACTGTATCAGTGGGTTGGCTAGAAATGCATACTGAGGAATCCATTGTCTGCAATAAGAAGTGAGGCCAATAAAAGCTCGTACCTCCTTCTGTGTCTTGGGCTGTGGAAGACTCCCTATTAACTGGATACGGTCTGGTGTCAACTGCCTACCCCACTTGGACAGTAAGTGGCCTAAGTAGATCACTTGCTGGACACAGAATTGTAATTTGGAAGGGGACACCTTGTGCCCCTGCTCGGCCAGGAAATACAGAACTGTGAGTGACGCTCGCTCGCAGTCACGTTCAGAACGGGCTGTGATCAGTAGATCATCGACATACTGGAGCAGGGCAGTGTCAGTTGGCATGTGAATATTGTCTAGTTGTCTCTTAAGTGCTTGACTGTAAATACTAGGACTTTCTGTGAAACCTTGAGGAGCTCGTGTGAATTTATAGCTCCTTCCATTTAAACAAAAACCAAAAAGGTACTGGCTGTCTGGATGAATGGGAACACTGAAAAACGCATTCTTGAGGTCGATAACAGTGAAAAATGTAGCTTCAGAATCAATGGCTGTCAATAGGGAAGAAATATCTGGGACTACTGGATACTGGGGTATGATACATTTATTAAGCTCTCGAAGGTCAATCACTAATCGATATACTGGAGGTGCATTTGGATCAGTACGTTTCATGACTGGAATGATAGGAGAATTACATACATTGGAGTCAGTTTCTACAACCACTCCTTGAGCAATAAGCTCGTCAATAATTTTGGATAAGGCTGCTACAGCCTCAGGTGGCAATCTGTACTGTCTGATTCGTGGCAAAACTATACCTTGTTTGAGAGTCACACGATGGGGTGTGATGTGCATACATCCTACATCAGTTGGACCTTGCGCCCATAAATGCTGCGGAACATTCAGTAATCTGGGATCAAAATCACGTAATACATAGTGACCTTTAAAGTCTCTCAAAAACAATCGGACTCCTTCTGGGGAGCAGCAAATTACTGCACCTAATTCTTTCAGTGTTTTAATGCCTAACAAATTTTCTGGACATGACTTCGTAAGTAACAAATCAGTAGTTCGGGACAATGGACCAACTTCTAGAGTAACTGGTTTTGAAATTTCATTAACAATAGGCTTTCCTGACAATCCAAGGGAAACATTTTTAGAGCCTGAGAGCGGAGCCCCTGGAACCTCGTCATGACTGATAGTAGTCCTACTTGCCCCTGTATCAATCAGAAACTTTCTGTCTTTCCCTAATACTTGACTGTGTACATAGGGACCCTCTTGATCTACAGGTATCTCGATGAGAGGCAAGCCTACCTCCCTCTCTAGGCTGTTTCATGAATACGGCTGATACTCTGGATACTCTGACGGAGCATACTGGTACATTTGCTGTGTAACATGCTGTGTTGCAGCGATAGGCTGCGGTGCTGGAACTGTCTGTTGTGCGTTCTGTGGTGACTGAGAAGTCTGTGAAACTTGTTCTTGTCTAGGCGGACGTGGTCTTTCTTTAGTCTTACCAGTAGCTATGTTGTGTTTCAGAACTGCACACTCGTTTATAAAATGACCTGGCTGTTTACAATAATTGCAAGTCCCTTTAACGGGAGCTGCAGGATGACTGGCTTGATTCGGACCCCTCTTCTGACTGTCTTGTGGAACAGATTGTGCAACTAATACTTTCATTTTCGTGTCTTTCATACGTCTCCTCTCGTGTTCTTGCTCTTCCCTGATTCTGTTCTGGTGATACTGGAGCATCTGGAGCATTTGGGACGGAGTATTAGCTTGCCAACTACTTTCGACTTTCAAAACTCGATTTTTAACTTGTGGACTTGAATTCTCGACTAGTTTGGTAACAAAAAGATGAGGATACGACTCGCTACTTGTCTTCAGACCACTATTAATTATAAAACATTTTTCAAATCTAGAATAAAAATCACTAGTGTCTTCATCCTGTTTCTGTTTACATGCTGAGATTGCATCCCAATCTTCCTTTTTCGTGGCTAGTAATCTTGGCAAGACCTGTATCAGTAACTCGGGCAATTCTTTAACTTTAACTCCTAGACCGGTACCTGGTACTCGTGAAGTATCTTCAGCTTCTAGAGCTGTCCAATCTATCTTTTTCTCTCCCACTTCCCATTCCTTTTCCTTGAGTTTCTCATATACCCCTGCGGGCAACAGAACCTTTAACATTTTAATGATATCTGGATACGTGTATTCTCCCATACGGAGCATGTCTTTTAATTCTCGATGGAACCCTGCTGGATCTTTGTCATGACAGGGAATTAATTTCTTCATCTCTAAGAGTTCCATCTTTGTAATAGGGGTGTAAACAAATACTCGTTGCATTTCACCACCCGCTGTCCTAACTGGGTGTACTTCTCGTAACGGATGCTGTCTATCTATGTAAAATGATTTACTTTCTGGGGGTGAGACATGAACAAAATGCGGATTCAGAAACGTTCTATATTTGTGGCGCTGTTCTAGAATGATACTAATTAAATCGGTACCTAGACTTCTCCATCTATACTGGAGTAACTCGTTCAGAACATCATGCAACGGACCTGGATCAGAATGCTGACCCTCATACTGTGTAATGAGGTGCTGGATCATATACATACCCACCAGTCGCTGCTCGGCTGGGGGCAGTTTCAGAAACATTTGTGCCACTATTTCATCTGGAAAAGTGGTAGAATCAGTAGTCCATCGGACTGCTGATCGGGCTAATTCTTGTTCATGCATTGTACTCAGTTCACTATAACCGATTCGTGATTTCAGAATGTGATCGGTGGCTTGGAATACTTGCTCAAGAGAACCTTGTTCTGGTGCTGGAGAAGGAAAAACTTTCTTGTGTTCTAGGCGTGAATGTCGGTCGGGAAGTCTAGTTCTACCTACATACGCTATTCTGGTGGGATTCTCGTCGTCTACCTCTTCAGTTGGAGAGTTGTCTTCTTTCTCACTTACTTGTGCTGCTTTTCGTTTCTCGTGTAACTTTATTATTTCCTTACGAATTTTCTTATACATACTCTCTATACTACCTAGTGTCTTGTGTCTTCCCTCGGCTATATGGTCACTCCACCTGGTCAGGACTTTCATTTCTTCCGGATCTTTATCCGGATAATCTTGTTCTCTTATCAAACAATTAATTAGAAACTTTAAAAGCATGAGTTGAATCTCGACTTTTCTTTGAGACATGGCCTCGCCAATACTTTCTGGATCTACTCCTGTACGGATGAAACGATATATTCTGTCTAGATATTCTTTCATATTCGGTAGGGTGTCCAAATATTCGGTCACCCGTCTTACACGCAATGAATACAGGACCATACCATCATCGCCTGGGACTGGATCATAACGGCATTCGGTGAGAGCTCGCTTGATATCTGCAACGGACTGGGGTCTGGGCGTACGCTGTAACGCACGTTCATGTAACTCGAGAAATGACGGACGTTTGTGTTGCGGCGGGGTTCCAGGAGGACTTCCCCCCCCCCGCGGCTCCTAAACTGGAATCGTCGACGGGTATCGTACGGGCTGGGAGAGTGACTGATGTAGCGGGTACTTCTACTGTGGGCTGGACCGGGGGTACCGTAACGGGTGCTGTAACGGGTACCCCGGTGGCTGGAAGAACGGGAATTACATTATTTACAGGAGCAGGCGGAACAGGATTTGCGTATTTTGGGACTGTGTCGTCCAAATAGGACGAGAGAAAAATATCAGCTGCGGTCGGTTTGTGACGTAGCTTAATCGGAACTAATGGCGGCGGAAAATTACATGGTGCTTCCGGGGTTGCTTTTGGCAAGCCCTCGGCAAGAAGAGGATACATACCCTTAATAAGGGCATTTCTCTGTCTGTCTGACTGTTCGGCTTTAACTCGTTCACCTATTTCGATCAATTCCCTTTCTTGGGCTCTTTCTGAGGATTCCCTACTTAATTCTGTCTTTCTGATTTCTTTTTCAGTTCTTTTATGAGATTCTTTGCGCCATAACTCGATGGCATCTTTCTGGGACTGTCTGGCTTTCTTTTTCCATAATACTTCTTCTACTCGCATGATGCACTCGGCATCCCACGTACCTGATACGGGCCATCTATATTTCTCTTCTAATTCCTTGGTGTACTCCACCCATAAGTCTAGATATAATATGGCACTTATGCCATGCTTATGATACATAAAATGACCTGGACTGTCCCTAGGCGGGACAGGAACTGCTTCTTCTAGCAGACCTTTTCTGGTTCTTAACTGACGTAATTTCGAGAACAAAGGCATAATTTAGGCTGGAGTCTGGACACAATACAATACACAATAAACACAATAATAACTGAAAAACGAATCACTCATACCACGACATTGAAAACACATGAAATAACATTTAGGATAACAGTTCGGACAAAATACTACCTGGTATACTGAGAACAGAACACATGAATTTCTCGAGAACAGAACTTACTAGAATGACTAGATGTACTGCTAAACAGCACGAAACTTACCGGTCTCATAAAGAGACACGTCAGGACCCGCATCCACCTAGGTGAACACTTCGTGTTGGATCTGTGTACCCAAACCCACGGACCAGAGACAAATTAATTGACCCTGTCTAGATACTACCCCAGCAACGGTACTCACCGGGCAGCAAGAACGGAAGGCCTCGGACTGGACTGGACTGCTACAACGACGGACTACGAACTTCGGACTTCAGTTACAGGTGGGCCTCCGGATACCTCGGACCTTGGACTCTCGGCTTGGGCTCTGGTCGGGACTCGCCGCGTTCCTCCACCGCCTCGTCTGGATGCTGGACCGCAACCTCCGTCTCCTCCGTGGGCCTGAGGGATACTTGAAGCAGAAATATCTGCACGTGCACGGTATGGTTCCGTCACGGCTGCAGAGGATCAGGGGGCCTGCGTGGCTTCTCCGGCGCGTGGGGAAAGGGCAAGTCCCTATTCGGGCGCCATTATGTGGTAAATATATAATTAATTACCGGTTCTATTTTTCAGGATACTCATATAAACAGATAGCTCAATAAATAAGAGTCAAGATTCGAGGTAGCTGGAGTTTACAGGCTTTTAATCAGGCATAAAGGACAGGAACAGGACAGCCTGCACGGGAATAGGATGGCAGCTGCCGGGGGCAGGAATAGGCTAGGCTGGGACAGGCTCAATTTTAATAACAGTGCACAGTATATATATCAAAACAAATGCATTACATTCAATACAGTAGGCGTAGCAGTAGGCGTGGTTCGTAACAGTCGCGAAAGATAAGGGCAAAATGATGTAACAAGAAGGCGTGTACAGGGCGTATACATAGACATGTGATGCAAACGTAACAGAATATGTCATAAACGGGGCGGAAACATGGAGGGGGCTACCTGAGCAGCTGGGACCTCTAACCTAGTGGTGCGCGCAAATGGGCAATGACGTGTTACCAGGGAGAACTGGGGGCTATGACTTCTGCGCTAGAAGAGAAGACTAAAGTCTGGAGTGTCAGAGCGACATGTACCCAGGCATATCTAGTATCTGTTGTTTAGAGTACATGTTGATAGAATCCAAAAGTTATCAGGGCAAAGGCTAATAGACTCTAAGACTGGTGCATGCATAATTCTATATGTAGTGCGTGTGCGAGGAATATTCTATGAACATTAATACAGTATTTCTCTTTCATGGAGACATAAAGGCTAGACCAGGACGGAAACTATTGATGCGATTCAGTAGCTTAGGAATGCAGAGAAGGAAGGGCTGAACTGATAACTAGAAACATAACATATTCTTGGCAGACTGGGAGGCAGAGCCAGGCCGGGCCGGGCACTGCGTGGCAAGAAGTAAGCTAAGGGTCAGGGATGCAGGTGGGGGCTGTATCGCTCCTCGGAGAGGGTTCAGGAGACAGGAGCTGAATCTGAGTCCGGGCCCTTTTGAGGCCTAGAAACGGGGACAATTCAATGAATTAACGTGCACACTGTAAAATGTGGCAACGTAGGTTTACATAGGCCTAATATTCATAGTTTTCACGAAGACTGGAAACTGGCATACTAGAGATGGACACAACTGTAATTGCGTCTTTAATCGATCAGAGGGGAATACATGCATATCGATCATGCACATATAACAAAATATGGGGAACACGTAGGCACATACAACATGGCAAAATTTACTTTTCCACAGACTGCTGTCATCCTTCGAAACGGTCTCCTTGGCACACATATACCACCATTCTGGACCCACTAGGTAGATACGTCAGGGTTTCGGGAATACTGGGTGGGCGCCCCATTCGACTGGTCTCAATTTATGGGCCTAACAAAGATGACCCTCAGTTTTTTAGCGAAGTGTGGAGGCTTGTGGAATCTCTCAGCCCTGGGGCGGTGCTGTGGGGTGGAGATTTCAACGTGGTACTCCACCCTGATAGGGACAGGCTGGGGGGGCTCGCATCGCCCTCACCCTCGGGCTGCAGAGCAGCATCAGGTGCTGATGGAGGATTATAGCCTGACGAATGTCTGGCGTCGGCTACACCCGCATGGCCGTGAGGGCACCTGCATCTCCACAGCAGGTCCAACTTGGTCCAGAATAGACTACTGGATCATCTCTCATGATGCGGATGGCTGGATCCTTCTTTGCTCATACCTCGTGTGCTCCATTTCGGACCACGCCCTAATGCCACTGGAATTCGCGCTGCCTGGTGAGCCGGACAGGTCCTTCAGCTGGAGACTCCCTGCAGGAGCTCTCCGTGATCCGGTCTTCCAAGAAAACATCGAGCTTGCAATCACAGAATACTTTGATCTCAATGACGTATCAGTTGACTCCCTATCCACGCTATGGGAAGCTTTTAAAACAGTGATTCGAGGTAAAGGTATAGCTAAACAAGCTGGCGTCCTTCGCTCTCTTCGGGGGGACCTGAGGCACCTTGAAGGCGACATAGGATTGCTGGAACAGGAATACTTTGCCACTAATGGACTTTCCCTTCTTGCTCAGATTAATTCCAAGCTTAAAGAATTTGACGAAGCTGCGATGGGAGAGACGCACTATCTGGGGAGGGAGGCGCAAGCCCGTCGATACGGTGAAGGTGATAGAGCATGTAACACCCAGGCAGGATTGCTTCGGAAGGCGTGGGCTAACGACAATATTTGTGAGTTTCGCTCGGGCGAGGACGAGTTAGTTGTGGGACAAAATGCGGGCCAGGCAGAAATGATGGTGTTTTACCCTTCACTGTACACCTCACACCAGCCGGAAGTCCTTGCTGACTTGCTTTCATTTTTCAAATCGATCGAACTTGTCTAGCTAAGTGATGCTCATCGCAGGTACTTTCTCTGTAGAGAAGGTAATTAGAGTAATTCATGCCATGCCGGGGGACAAAGCCCCAGGGCTGGACGGGCTCACCCCAGCCTTTTATAAGAAGTTTGCATCATTGCATGCTCCCCATCTACTTAACATGTACGAAGACTCCGTGGAGACGGGCGTCCTTCTTCCCTCCCTTCGGGAGGCACTCCTCATGGCCATACTTAAGTCGGATAAAGATCCATTATTATGTGATTCCTACCAGCCCCTCTCCATGATTAATGTTGATAATAAAATCCTCGCAAAGCTTCTCGCCTCGGGTCTGTTGCCCTTACTTCCGACGATTCTTCGGCCGGATCAATGCGGCTTCGTCCCGGGTAGGAGTACTGCCCACAACCTACGCACCCTCTTCGCTGTGATGTAAGGGATTGATCCTGCTCTTCTTGCAGCAGAAGTGTTCCTCAACGCCACAAAAGTGTTCGACACACTGGAATGGCATTACCTCTTCTCGTTGCTCTCCCGAATTTCCCTGAGCCCTGCGTTCCTCAAGAAAATTGCGTTGCTATACACCTCCCCTCCGGCTCGACTGCGTATTAACGGAGTCATCTCCCCCCCCACCTCTCCCCGGTCAGGATTACCTGGGGCACCAGAGAGAGGTGCTCGCTGGTGGCCCGGTTGCGGCAGCTGCACGCACGGAGAGGCCTCGATTTCACGCCCCAGGTGGTCCTGGAATCCATGTATGCGGACGATGTGACCCTTTACGTCCAACACCCTGCGGACAATCTCGACCCCCTAATAAGGGAAATCATTCGATTCGGCGGCCTCTCTGGAGTTACCATAAACTGGGTGAAATCTGTCATATTCCCACTCACTGCAGTAACTGCTGCGTTCCAGTCAGAATTTCCTCTCAAATGGGCTGACTCCCCCGTAAAATATTTAGGGATCCAGATTAGTAGGGCCCAGGTCAAGCTGTGGAGCTATAACTATGGCAGACTCATTGACTGGTTTGAAGGCAGGCTTCCCCGCTGGAGGGCTCAACCTCTCTCGCTCACTGGGCAACTCGCCATTGCTAAGATGGTAGTCTAGCCCAAGTTACTTCATACCTTTGTTAATCTCCCTCTCCCCCTTATGCTTGTATTCAAGAAGTGTCTCCGTTCCAATTTGTTCTGCTTGGTCTGGGCGGGAGGTCAGCCGCAGGTCTCCTGGGAAACTTTCACGCTCCAGTTCGAGCATTGAATTATATCCCTCTGGTGCCCAGGTGCAATTCGCATTCCACTGGGTATTTGCGATGCCGTTTCTGGCGCACGCGTTTGACCTGGCGGATCTGATTCCGCTGCCTATGGTGATGTTTCGCTCGCAGAGCCGCCCACGGGCCGGAATAGACACGGTTGGCAGCACAGTATGGGCATGGCAGACGCTCTGTCGACGTGCGGGTCTGGACACGCTATTTGCTCCCTCAGTGCCGATTACAGGCCACCCAGAGCTGTCCTTTGCGGAGGAGGCGGGGTCTGCCAGCAGTTGCACAATTTACAGGGGCACACGCTGAGGCAGGCATTCCTTGATGAGGTTTTCATAGACCTTGAGGAGCATACTGGACTCCTGGACAGGATGAATTATTTCCAGCCCCATGCAGCCATGAGGTCGAAAGTTCGGGGTGTGTGTTCGTTGTTCTGGATGAAATGCTGAAATACAAGGCGGAGCGCATCCCACTGGTTGCCCTGTTGGGCTAAGTTATAACCTTACCCAAGAGCATCAGACGACTTTCTGCTATGTTGCTGTTGTTGGCAAAGAGACGCGTGGCGATCTGCTGGGGCCGTTGGTGTACGCCGCGGAGGGATGAATGGCTGTGGATGCAGCATTTTGCCATACACAGTTGTCCGAGTATTGGGACTTGATGCCCATGCAGGCGCGACCCCATGATATTTGGGAGCCCCTGCGACAGTTTTTGCAAGCAGCGACCAAGCCCCAGGTCCTGTGGCAGAGGAGTAGGGAGAAAACGCTTTGGGCGGCATCAATTGGGGGGAGGCCCCCCTCATCATCTGCGCCCCAACAGCTTGGTATTTTGCCATTTCAACACGGCCAGAGAGGTTTCCCCCCTTTCCTCCCCTTCCCTTTCCCCTCAGCCCTCCTTTCTACTGGATGCACAGTTGCATCCCATCTGCTCCATGCGACTATATTGGACTCTGCAGAGTATTGACAAACAAAGGTCAGGTTGGACCCCATGGACTATGGCGAGCCCATTGGAGCACTCCGGTAGGCTCTAACAGGATAATATCGTATTGTACCACTGTTCTGATGGTGTGCATTCCGGTGCACTTTCATGCTCATGCTCTTCCTTTCCATAATGTGCAATTTCCTGTATGTCTTTTGATTCTACCAATAAAGGTTTTAAGAATACTCCCAAAAAACAACTACATTCATGGGGACCCTTTTAGGGGATGAGCGCTCACCTAGTGTGCTAGGCTTCATTAGTGGGTTCCATATCCTTCACTGGGAAAAATTCAAGAGAACTACCGTTGACTGATTGTAAATCTCCTTGGTATTGGTTCCCTAGTTTGGGTGCGGCTATGTCATTTATGTCTTGTCTTTGTTAAACTGTCAGGCCTATATTATAATTGTGTGTGGTTGAGCTACAAAAAAATGTTTTTTAATATTTGCGTGCAAGGAAACAGATATAAACTCTGCTTTCTGCAAACTGGAGCTGTTTGACTGCTCTGGCTAGCAGAAAGCGGAGTTATGTTTGGTTTTGCTAGCATAAGCAAACAGCTACCTCCTGGGGATGGTCACCTCAGGAGGTAGCAGGAGCCAGTTTAAGGGGTGCCAGTCCCTAGGGCCATAAATGGCTCCATGAGTGGTGCTCCGTGGCCCTCCTCTTTCGTAAAACTTTGCCCTGGGAAGGTGGCGGTCACCGGGACCATGGGTCCACAAAGGACCAGTAAATTAAATTATTTCAGCCTGGGGAGGTGGCAGTCCCAAGGGATGTAGGGTTCTGTGCGCCTCCCCCCCCGCATTCATTTTTTAGGTCTCGCTGGCGTTGCAGCGCGAAGCGCTGCCGCCAATGAGACTTATAGTCGCCTTGCTCTCTCCCAAGGGAGACAGAGCTGTGCACGAGCCGATCCAGCCTGGGCACGAGCCGACTCAGGTCTGTGAACGCCAACGTGCACGCTCACGGCGTCACGCTCCTGCCCTCCGGCGTCTCTTCCGAGGCGTGCTCCAGGCCGACGGGCTCCACTGCGGGCTCCGGAGCGACGTCAGTTAGGCTGTATTTCACCCTTGTTTAAGCTTGTTTTTTTGTTGCGACTTGACGTGCCCCGCTCTCCTGCCCCCCCGCCCTCCTCCCGCCACGCAATGCCGAGAGCTTGTTGCTCTTCCGTCTTCTCTTTCCCTCCCACTCTCCATCCATGTCTCTCGCATTTTCTCTTTCTTGCTAATGCTTGTTCTTAATGCGTTCGTGCGCTCAACTCGGGATGTCCTCAACCTAAATTATTTCCAGGAAGCTTGAAACGAACTTCTGCAATGGACTCCCACCTTAAGCCGTTGCAAACCCCGTGGGAGAGATTAGGTGCGAGCCTCCTGGCAACCCCTCTTTCTCGATGAATTACTCTGCCACATAACACTCACCTGCACAGGGCCAGCTCCAGGACACCGGTCCCCTCTCTCCGAAACTACGTGCAGACACGCGATGTGCACATGTACGGCGTCTCTTTTACGGAGGAGATGTGCACGCGTACCGACAGTTTCACTTCTTAATGCGCAGGCGTGCTAAACTCGTTTTTTTACTAGGATTAAAACCCATGACCTCGCACTTGCCATGAACAGAATGACACCCAGGCAGCTCCTCTCTGCCCCGAGAGCCTTGTGCCAAAGGCCCTCCCTGTTTCTTTTTCACTGGGTCTGTACTTCCCTCCCCCTTGCCACCACCTCCACCTCCTGCTGCCGGCCTGTCTCCCTGCTGTGCAAGCCGACGCTCCAGTGAAAGGCTGGTGCAGGGGCAGCTCCGGCCCCGTCGCGAAGGCCACAGACTGCATAGGAGAAGCCGTCTGATGTACCGTAATACGGTGATACCGGTAAACTCCAGCAAGGATAACATGTTGACTGCCTTCCCAGAAAAGATGCCGAAGACCCTCCCAACTGCCGGTCTGCCAACGCTTCCAGCCATATACCTGGAGATGCATGGCTAATGCAGGTGTGTGACAAAATCTGCGTTTGGGGTTGGAGGGAGGGTAGAAACAGTGCTCCACAAGGGTCACAGGAGAGTCCACAACACTTGTAGTATTCTTGCCCCCGTCAGTCATGATACCATAGGAAGGGTTCAAGTGTGGTCGTTTTTGAGCACTAAATGCCCTTTGAGCACTAATTCCCTGCACACCTCTTTGTACATTCACGGTGGAGAAAACGGTGGAAGTATTGTAGAATCAGTTACTTACCTGCGTTGTCCTCTTTGCCTCGAGGATACCGGCGGGAGGACTCTGAACACAAGACCTTGTAAAAAAGGCAGAAGGCGCTCATTGGTTACATAGAATGTTTCTCGGTTATACTTGAAGGCGAAGACAATAACCCAACTCTCTTGCACAGCACACCCTGTCTTGCCCTGATTCTGTTTTACTCGGTTCATCAACAGACCCATGATGGCCCTGTAATCCATAAAGCGAAAATGCTATAGACGTCGAATGTGGGGTTCACTACTAAGTTAAAATCCTCCCCTATGATTGTATCCTGATATTGTATACAGTTGTGAACTGGAGATGTGTGTAGGTGTGTCGTCTGCAGGCCAGGGAGTAAGTATATGTTAGCAAGTGTCCATGGTTGTCCTTCTACCAGACACCCAATGCCCATTGGGCTCAAAAGGCTTCAGGTCCCCCCTGTCGTGTGTGGCAACCTGGGCAGAGACAGCTTCACTGGTCTTTAAAAGACTATTTACTTGTTAATGAGGCTTTGTTGTGTTTTCAGCCCCTGCATCTCCACTCTGCATATTGCTGGAAGAATCAGCCTCCCCTGACATTTTTAGTAGTGTCACCCACCCCCCCAAAAGTTGGCTCTAGTTGCGCCTCTGCCTTCCACTCTTCCTTACTATGATAAATTGACCCAGAGGGTCCATTTTTGCATCTGATATGTCTTTGGCAGCATTATAGCAACCCTTCTAGAGCTCTATGTGAAGAAGCATTTGCAATGCAATAGGCCTCGCATTTACCAGAGTTTAAGCTATTGGCATTGTGAATGCCAATGCCATTTATATATGTTTTTAAAAACCAAAAAAAAGGCATTGTTATTTGCAATGTCAATAGCTCAAACTTGCGGAAAATGCGAGACCTATTGCATTGCAAATGCTTGTTATGTTTTGTCTCGGGAGGTGGCAGTCCTCGGGCTGCAGGCCCACCTGCATATATATTTTTATGGTGCCCGGGGAGGTGGTGGCCCCCGGGGCTACGTGGGCCCCTCGCAATAATTTAACGTGATTATGCCCCGGGAAGGTTGCCGTGTTCGGGATGCGGGTGGGCCCAGCGAGCCCATCTGCATATATAATTTTATAACACCCAAGGGAGGTGGTGGTCCCCAGGGCTTTCACAAGCCCTAGGAGGGGGCCCCAGGCACCTCCCTCCTTTATATAATTGCTTATGCCCCTGGGACCTGGCCCACCCGGGGGTTAACATTAAAGAAGTGCAGGAAAGTGCACTACTTTTTTGTCAAGAGCTGCGTATCCTGCACATCTCCCGCCTAATTATTATTATGATTTTTTTTAATGCTTTATTTGACCTTTTCTGCTGAGTCCCAAAATGGTTGTCAACACTTCCTCGTTGAAGTGTTGTCAGCCAATCACATTTGAGCCCCAGGACTGTTGGATCCTCAGACGATCCATGTCCCTAGATGTACAATTATTATTTTTTTATTTCCCCAAAACAACTTTACACCATATAACTTAAAGCGCTATTTCTGGACCAAGAGCTAGCTTTTTGCCAAGTCTGGTTTAATTCCGTTCAGTGGTTTGGTCTATAGATATGTTCAAAATCCCTATAGGAATTAACATTGGGAAAAAACTTATTTGGGATCCCACTTTTTCTCAGCCCCCAGTTTACAGATCACCCCGAAACTTTTTGGGAAAAAACTTATTTGGGATCCCACTTTTTCTCAGCCCCCAGTTTACAGATCACCCCGAAACTTTCCATGCACAAGACTCACTATAACACTTTTTTGGGAAAATTTCATGAAGATTTTTCTTGCGGCGGCTAAGATATATAGGCAAGTCAAAAATGCTTTTCCTATTGAAACAAGATTGTAACTATAACTTCATACTGGCAACCTCCAGTAGGTAGTATGTATAGATAGATATTTTGAAAGCAAATAAAGGAGCACTCAACGGGTTGCATTAGTACTTTGTTTATTAACCCCATCCAACAGACATGTTTCGGCAGAAACTGCCCTTTTCAATGTTGATTGCGCACATGATAATACAAAACAACTGACCAGTTTTAAATAGTCACTGCACATCTCAATTGGAAGAAATTGTATGGCAAGTAAAAACGGAATGTTCCTTCACTTTGAGTTCCTGAAATTAAAGTTACACCAACCTTGAGTGTGCGACTTTTATTTGTTATAATCAGTTAATGATTCCCGTAACATTTCTCCTCTTGCAGGAATCACTTTCCACAAGTGCTACAGGTCTCTCATGCATACACATGATGATGAATATAGACATAATCCACCATTCTTGAGAGTGCTTTTTTCAACCTAATAGACTTCTAGTGGGACCCTCGTCCTGCCACAATTGCCCTCTGTCAAGTGCTACATGCCCGCAAAGCACCACACTCAGTAGCCGGGCTTCCCACAATAGTAACGTTCTGACATGTCAGTGGATGTAGCTTCCCTTTTGGAAGCGGCGGTTCTGACAGTATGAGTTACACACTAAACACAAATTACACTGCAATATATGCCGAACTCAAACAGACGGGTGCCTCCTTTTGTGATAGTGGCCTCACATTATTTTCAAAGCAAACAGAGGAGCACTCGAAAGGTTGCAATATTACTTTAGTTTATTAACGCCATCTAACAGACACGTTTCGACATAAACTGCCTTTTTCAACAGTCCGTCTTCACTTGCCATTCAATTTCTTCCAATGGGTATGTGCACTGACTGTTTAATACTGGTAAGGTGCTTTGTGCTATCATTGTACGCAATCAACATTGAAAAAAGCCAGCTTCTGCCGAAACGCAACTGTTGGATGGCGTTAATAAACAGTCACTGTTTTTGCAGTGGAATTTGTGGGTCATATTTATAGATAGACAGATATATTCAATGAAAAAAAAATAAAAGTTAAAGGAATGTTATGGTTAGGTGAAAATGTCAGTTAAAGCATACTATTCCAAACTAACAAAACCACTGAAATTCACCAGTTTTAGTTATGTCAAGTAACTATACCTCGGGCACCCTACTAAGAACAATGTTATCAAGGGTGACATTTCAGATGTTGCAGCGATGTTATCAATGGTGTCACAGAACACTTCATGAGTGATGTAATATGAGAAATAATTAGCAGTGCATAGTGAAGGTGTGAGCTATAGTTACTTTATGGCACGAAAAATAGTTACTTGAGATAACTTTAACAAGTGAAATTCAGTTATTTTGTTAGTTTAAAATAGAATGTTTGAGCTGACATTTTCACCTAATTACAACGTTCCTTTAACCTATGTTTATTTCATTGAATTGCTAAGGTTTTTTTCCATGCAAAGTAACATATTACAATGCCTAACTTTAACCTTTGTTTTTTTGCAGCAAATGTTCAATTTTTTTCACCATTAAGTAAGATGCCCATCACCATGCGGGGCGTGAGTTGGGCACAGGACTCGACTATGTCCTCCAACAAGGTAAAAGGGTATAAATAGTGTCATTTTGTCATCTCAAAATACTAAAACAAAAGTATTGACTTGATCAGGGGGAACAGCACATCAACATACATAATGCAGACCTATTGACTTTGTCACAAAGTCACCAATAACAATAATCACATGTATTTTTCATAAATTCACATATTGCAATGTTTAATATTAGTGATTGTGATCAAATATTTTTAACACAGCCTTTTAAAGAAAACATTAACATTTCTTTCAGTCTATTTTTAAACAGTTTTCATGACAAAGTACAGTCATGGAACCAACCACTAGAGGTCCCTCCACTTTAGCTGAAGACATTCAGACTCAATGACCCTGGAGACTTATGTGTTTTTTAATGTTGCTGGGGGGCTGCAGTTCCCGCCCCCCTCCCACACCATTAAAACATGATTGGTGGTGGCCCTGCCTCTTCTAGGGGATCCACCACAAAGTAAACATGAATTTAAAAAAAGCCTGGGGCGATATAGGGCTCTCCTTGCCAGAGTAGTGAATAATAAATGAGCAGCTCCTGCCACTCATTAATATATATGGGGGGTGGGGGGTTGGGTGGCCCAGTGCCTCCTTCACCTACATTTCCATCTTATGGAAGATCAAGAATTCTCATATTTCTCTGGCACCACTCATAGTACGATTCCAGGCATTGGTCTCCCACTACTGGGCCAAGTTGACTGCTCTGCTTCCCATTAGAGGGAACACATACCACCCCCCAGAAATGGAGCAATTATCCATGATTGACCTAGTCCCTGGGAAAAGAAAGTGATGTGGGGGAAATCTGTTTCTCATAAATGATCTTGTCACACTGCACATTTGCTGGGAGAACCGAGATCTAGAACAAAGGGAGAGGGCCTGACCTCTGGAGCCAACACAGTAGAAGCTCACCTTTGAGGTTTGGTGGGAAGGGAGTAGTCAGTAAAGTCAGCTTGGGGCAGAGCGGAGACCCCGAGAGGAGCTCCTTGGAGACAAACCTTGAAGTTGACATGTTGGCTAATCCCAGAATGCTGTGCAAAAGGATTCGGAGATGGGTGGGAAAATGATATGGCATCCCAGGATTGGCAAGGGTGCTTGGAATCTAGAACTTTCCATGCCCACTTAAAAACCCCCACATAGTGGAGGAGAGATTGGACCTGGGAGGCAGCGAAGGTGGAAAGGATCACGGCCAGTGGCGCTGGCCTCCGTTATGCCCCTTGAGGATCAGTTGGGGGGGAAAGACTTGGACGCCACTGCCGCCCCACAGGTGCTCTGTAAGACAGCCAGGAGTTTCTGGAGCCTGGGGAGTGTGGACAAGAGGGTGTTCTGCTGACTGGTGGGAGAGTGGTTGCACAAGACTCCCCATAAGCAAGAGAGGAGAAGGCTGGCAAAATGTTTGCTCCCCTAAAAAAGTGCCCATTTAGAGGCAAGGAGACCTCCTGAGAATGCTCCTCGTAGCAAAGTCTGGCCACCAGGAGCAAAGTGAGACAGGAATAAAGAAATATCTCTTGTCCCATTGGGCCAATTTTATCGCAAGTGGTCTGCCATTTAAAATTGAAAGTAAACAATGAACCAAGTATGTGGAACGCCGCATTAATTTAAGATTATACCCCTGGGGTGGACTAGGGCCTGGGGGTCAGTGCAACTGTACTAAATTTACCTCTTGATGGGACATGCATAGTGCCCCCTCCCCATGCTTGTTATCTGCTTGCCAGCGAGCCCCATCTTCCGGGGTGGGGGGGGGGGGGGTAGGGCAGGCACAAACAGAACATTAAACGGAAACTCTGCAGCTCAAACTCTCAATGGACCCTAGGGCTCCCTAATTCCCAAGGATCAAAGCAAACACTACTGGCTGGCAGCGTTGCCCGTCTCCCGTGACTGTTTGGGTGAGGGCAGGTAACGCAGGCCTTCTTACACTCTGCCCATGCTCCTCGTAAACAGGGGACTCAGGATTGCTTCCACCGTGTGTAGGAGCCAGGAACCAGCTACTTCTGCCCATGGGAGCAGAAGAAACTGCTACCAGTTCCCACGCCTGTCTTGGTAGGAACCCAGAGAGCTGCTGGGGTTGAATGGATTTGGGGCTACACCTGCTAGCACCAACAATTTACGTGGCCTGGGTTCCTTGGGGGAGAACAGGGCATCTATTAAAACAAAATAAAAGAAAAAGAAAAAGAAAACACTTGACGACTGGTCGTTAAAGAAAGACAAAGAGGGAAGCAAACCTCTTATTTTGTATTCATAAGGAGTTTCCCATAATGCCTAGCGTGGGCAAATTTTACATGTTTTCTTTTGATCTGTGGAGCCCCAATTTGGGCAGGGGCACCACCAAGGTTTTCCAATGTGTTATGTGGAAGGCGGCAGGAGGTGCAGCAGACCCTATTTCTTGCACATGTGTCCCCGCCCCCCTGCTACCCATGTGATTGGTTCTTAAAGTCCACCTAAGTTTTATGGCATATTGAAATTATAACCGCAGGGAATGTTGCCTACTGAAACAAACACAGCTTGAGCTTTTGCTCTCATGCTTTGATGAGCAAAGATCCCTTAGATTTGGTCCTATGGCTACATTATGTAGCCTGAAGCAACTAAAGAAATACGGATACATTTATGTAATTGTATATAACATTAATGTTTCATTGAAAGAATTACTGATGAACACCACAATGCTTATAATGATTGCTCGTAGTATGGTTATTGTTCCTGTTGCTTTCTGGTCAATCATAACGTCTTTGTTGTTGGTAAGTTGGTGACACTCTGACAAAGTCAGTAGGCCTGTTATATATATACATATATTAATGTGGCACCCCGACAAAGTAAGTAGTCCTTCCTTATATATATTAATGTAGTGATCCACGACAAAGCCAGTAGGCCTCCCTGGTATTATAATGACACCCTTTATAGTGTGATGTTATATCTGGTATAGATAGGGGTATTGTGATTATGAGGTTCAGGAACCTCTAGGTGGTGAAATGTGATTCGAGGGTATTTACATCAACCTGATGCATATATTGTAATTTAATGTGTAGAATGTTGTTGTGAGTGTGTTGTAAAAGTACTTTTGCATTTTAAAAGAAAAGGGACTGACTGGACAACAATTTATTGAGTGTTGTTGTTGCATGCCAGCGAATGGAGAGTACTAGCCGACACCACCTCCCCTTAGTAGCCTTTGGACTGGGCTGCTTCGCCACTCTGAGGCAGTCCAGTGTTACAATGGGGCACTTGGTTACCAGTAAAAATACAATTGTAGACCTATTACTTGTTTGGGATTCATATCCTTCACAACTACTTACCCAGTTTCTTAAAATCAGCATTCAGCCCTTCACAGCAAAGGTTACTGCCTTTAAATGACCTTCGTAATATTCTACACAGACTCAAAAGGAACATGAAAACATGTTTTCTGTGATTTCCCAAGGACCAACTGTAGAAGTGCAAAAAGCATTCTGTATTTATGAAGCCTACTTTCATTTTGGCTACTTGCCCATTAGCCAATCAGGGGCCTGCTGCCTAATTTTACAAATTAATTTGTGCATCATCAAATCATACACAAATGACTTCTCTAAGAAGAGGTTTGCTCACTTGTGAACTTATGAAGATACCAAAGCTAGAGAAGCATGCTTACTTACAGGCAAGTGAATCATTCTTCTAGGCCACCCGATCGTTCAAAGATCCGATGCATTTTTAAACGAAATATAAAGCAGCATTTGACCATGGGTTACACGTGCAAGAGGAAAATACCACATCTTCAGTTAAACGAATGTCTGAGCAACGCTTAAGTGGCATTAGCAAGTAAACCGGTGTGGTCATCTAAGCAGTAGTGCCCTTCAAACGTATGACTGTTCCTTAACTTTCCCACCTTGTAGATTTCTTAAAGTGGCATATGAGCGAAAAACCCTGCTATTCCATCCTGCATTCTTAGTGATATGCCTCATTCCAGTAAAACTGCGATAACAACGTACTCATAGTTTATGCATCAAACCAGCCAAAGAATTGTGTTCTGTACGCAGGGAATCTTAAACCTCCTCTTAAATCTAATGTATATAGTTTTGAAGTGAACTGTAAATTTGCTAAAAGTAGGCTCAAATATAAGCTTGACTTCAAATGAAAATCAAAGATGATTTTGGGACTAAATCTCGGATACATTCTCAACATTACCTTATCACTAGGAAATCGAAAGAACAGTTATTTTATGGCGTAAGCCTGTATCTCACTAACTCTGTTGAATGATAATACATTCACGAAGAAAAATACCTGCCATGAAATGTACCTCAAGATGACAGAAAGACATATTCTCAAAAGTCTTTCTATTAAGGTTTGTTTGAACCACATTCAACTCTCAATTTGGGATTGGGCTTGTAATGGAAGAAAATGTATAAAGTAGCCGCTTAAGAATTGCTTGACTAACAGAAGAACGAACAAAGAGGGCTTCTCTGCATGTTTCGGGTATAAAGCAACAATAACTAAGCAATGTTTGTTGGTGTACCGATTTCACCAATTCCAGTCGATAAGGTATCATATGCTACACCCACCACTGGATCGAATGCATGCCATTTGAGGGTCAACATACATAAAACATTTTCCAGTTTTCCTTACCACAGTTTCTGGTGGTGCCAGTCTTATACTGTCCTAGCACATCCATGCCTAAGCCCAGGTGACAGAATTCTAAGTTTTCGAAGAGTTCAAACCGTGGTCATCCTCTCTAACTGCAACCGATTTTGCAGTCATATCATCCTATGGAAGCGATATATTGATGACACGTTCTTGATATGGTAGAGTTTGGTAGATACCCTCACAGAATTCCTCAATTGGCTTGCTGCTAACTACAAAGGCATAAACGTTACTCTACAACATAGCAAGACTGAAATTCCCTTCCTTGACCTGGTGATTAAAATAGAGGATGGGGAATTATACACATCCCTCTACTTCAAACCGCAAAGAGGAATTCCTTATTGGCCTACTTTAGCCATCATCCTACAGCATTCCGCAACTCGCTCTCTTACTGGCAATTTTTGCGTACAAGAAGGAACTGTTATTTCAAGCAAGACTTCTTTAAGGAGGCTCAGACACTGTCACAAAAACTCCTGTCCAGAGGTTACCCACACAAACTGGTACTACTCACCCATAGAGAAAAGAAAGACACAGACAGGCTGGTGTGTGTAACCTCATTTAAACTAATTTCCCCTGCATCAAACCAAGAGAAAAAAAAAAAGAGTATTCTGCAACTCTGAAATTTATTGAACGCAAGTGACCTTGCATTTGAGCAACCAATCTTTGCGTTTCACAAGAACAAAAGTATTAGAGACCACGTAGTCAGAGCAATTCTTCTCCCCACTACGACTGACCACACGCTCAATGATCTGTGGAGTCTAGCCCCCGATAGGCTATCACAAATGCGGCAGTTGTAGTGTCTGCGATTTCACTATGGAAACAAAGGAATTCATTTATAAAAATGGGGGAGTGACTTTGCAGCATTTTTTAAATTGTAACACTGCCAATGGTATTTATGCCAGAACCTGTCCATACAATCTGCTATACACAAAACAGACTACACAAAAATCCTGGTAAGGGATGTGCCAGCGTAGGAGTCGCCTCAGATGCAAGGTTACAACTGCTACATTAGTTGAACATTTTGTGGAACTCAATCATAATGAGAATGACCTTCGATGGCAAATCGTTGCTCTGGTGAAGCCACCGAACAGAAGCAATAACATTTCGTTCATACTTAATAGGGAAGAAATTAAATGGATTCTGCTCATGAACAGCCTACACAATGGACTGAATAAAATGGAAGTTTAGAAGTCTCTACTGTGAACATCCATGGGAATCACATTCATTAAGAATCTGCATGATTACCAATGGACTCATTTAGTTAATGCACTTAGCGTTGGCTCAGCTGGCACATGACTTTACACCTTGATTTAGGACCAGTTGTACCCTGCATCCCTTCAGATCTTGATATTTGGCTGTTCTGTTAAAATATATTTTGTATATTCTTTTCTCACATGCATTTATACGCATATTTGTTACAATATTTTACACATGTTGGTGCATTCTATGTATTAACTATTATTTGTTCTTTTATTTGATCACTGTCAATGGATTATTGATTGTTTATTATGCAAATGAGGACCATATATACGTGGAGATGTATTTTACTCCCTGTACCATTTCTGGTCACTATATAAATTGGTATTCCCACCATGACACAAATTCTTGCTGGCATACTCATATGGACTTGCTTATTGGTTATGTATGGTATCCTGCACTAGGGCTATTGCCTTCCTTAATTTTTCACTTTAGTTGCACTCTAATCTTTACTCAGTTTGTTAGCCTGTTGCCTGGGCTGTTATAGTGAATCCCCTCCTCCAATGTATGACCGCCAATCAGCCATATTCTGCCGTACTCTATGATCCTCAGCAATCCCACGCCAAGTCCTTATTACATTTTAAAGCACCCCTGCGAGTGCATTTTCACGCTAGTGTGCATCAGAACCCTGTTGCGAATGCAGGCATGGACCATCTTTGGCACGTCCTTCATGCTCCTACCATCCTCTTGGCACCCGGCCCCATTTGCAGTTGGATCTCTCGATTAAAGTATGATGTTCTCAAACCCCTCCCCTTGAATTCCTGGGCAATACTTTAATTATTTCACCAATCTTTCGTTATTCTGCATTTTTCAGAGAACAGATTCCCACATTACCCTTTTTACAAAGTATTGATTAGATTATTGATCAGTTGGAAATGATTCTTTCCTGCCACCCCGGCTGCTTGGTGGCAGCACCCCCGCAAGCAGCTACTCTCCGCATTTGTGTTCGCTATTCCCCGGTAATTAGCAACTGTTGAGTTGGGCTTATTAATTTTTCATACTTCTAGTGGCCAACTTGTTCGCAATACACTTGTCCTCCTTTCAGAGCAATCTCCAGGTGTTGCAATCGGCCATACCTAAGGGCACTCCCTCGTTGAACCCTGTTCCATTGTTCAATCTGGGTGTCTCCACATGGTGAGCACCCATCTTGTATTCATACTCCCCTAGCTCATTCCATTTTGGTTAAGATACTCTTAGTATCCTGGTTGGGCCTCACCTACGTGTAAGGCCCTAAACACTTAACTCTTATAACCACCTCACCCCTTCTGGGAGTGTGAAACCAATAGACTGGTGTGCTTGCACAAATAGAATTCATTCATATGGCAAGTATATTTCCTTTTCTTTTTCTCTCCTTCCTTTCCCTTCTCTTTCAGTTATTCCTTCCTTATCATTGAGTAAACCATCTCAGGCATCATTTATAACATCCTGATGATGACCCTGTTATTTTTATAGGATCGAAACTTCGTTGAGTCTCGCACATTGACCCTAGATGTGTATACAGTAATTAACATAAGGGAAGAACCGCTGCTATGTATTTACCTGTGACTAACAGATGTGTTTGATTTATGTCACACATTATTATCTGAGTTTGTTTGTGTTTTTTTATTCCTACTGTGTTTTTTGTTTCTACCCACCATTTGTGACCTAATTGTTAAATAAATATCATTTCATCTGGTTTCATGGACATTTTATCTGGTCCTAATTGTTTCTTTCAGTAAATTTATGATCGTCAGTCATAGGAACCCTTGTTCCTTTAAAACATTTTATACCCCTGGTCCCTATTTACCCTTGGGTTTCCTTTGTATTTAAGTAAAAATTGCAGTAATACTCTATCATTATTAAAACACATTTACTGATCCAGCATGAGTAGGAGAAACTGAAAGGTCTCAGGGTTGCAGGGCAAATCATTTCAAAAGTGGCTAGTATTACTAGTATTGCACCTAGCAGGGCCGGCTTTAGGGCAGTGCGACTGGTGCGGTCGCACTGAGCGCGGACCTGTGGAGAGGATGCTGTGACCTCGGGGGGGGGGAGGGCGCTGTCTTTAGCAATATCTTATGATATGAGAGATGAGGAGCACTTTTGCAGATGGGTGTTAGAGAATCGAGGAGGCGTCAGGGGACATGGTGGCGCCCAAATTGATTATCGCACCGGGCGCCATCAGCGCCTAGCCTAGCTTGCTCAGCTGAACTACCAAAAGAGAGTACAGCAATCTAAGCATGTTCATGCTGTCAATACCAGAGATATTTCCAAGAAGATCCAATGCATTTACAAGAGGAAAGGCAGATTCCAAATATTGCGACTTCCGTTCAATCTTTTTACAAAACTCAATCTAGGCGCTTTTATTTCACTGAAGAGAGAACACTACGATGAAAATTGCATTCTTCTAAAAGAAAAAAAACCCTGCGGAAAAAGCAATCGAATAACCGAATAATAACAAAGCCTTTTCCCCAATGGAGTTCACAAAGTGATGTACAACTTGATCCAGCAAAACTGCTTTG
This sequence comes from Lissotriton helveticus, assembly GCF_964261635.1. Classification (NCBI taxonomy): domain Eukaryota; kingdom Metazoa; phylum Chordata; class Amphibia; order Caudata; family Salamandridae; genus Lissotriton; species Lissotriton helveticus. The sequence goes on from NC_136065.1 coordinate 341,460,415, forward strand.
CATTCGAAATGAAAAAAGAGAAAGCTGCTGGCAACAGGCAGCCTGCCGAAGTTACCTGGTAATACTCTGGACATTTATATCTCTGGAAAGCAAGACAAGAGGGATGACGGCAGCACGCTGGAATACATTAGTTTTCCCTTGCAGGTCAATCCGTAGCGCACCACAGTACTGAAGAAGCCTAAATTATTGATGCAGCTAAGGCTTTGATCAAGCGGCTTGGGCACAAAAAAAGCGGGATGTCTCTAGGCAGAGTGTTTCCAAAGGAATACGTCAAGCCTGAACATTGCCCGCTTATTTCAAAGACACTGAAAGTGGATGGGCAAACTTGGCAGTAAGAGAGTATGGAATTTCTTTCTGGGTTTCTGCGGAATATCCTAAAAAGTCCCTACAGATACTAAGTAAAGACAGCTTTGCTTTGTTCCTTCATTCCAGTATTTAATATTCAAAAGTCCTGGTACAGCAATGCTACCTACGTATGTGCTTGGTTTAAAAGGGAATAAGCAAGACCTGATTCTCAAAACAGCTGGTCACAATTTTTGCGGTACGATCTGTCTTTTCCATTGCAATGAGAGGGATACTCAGAGGTCTAGCACCACAAGGGAATCCTTCGCGAACAATCGCAATCATGTACATCTGGTCCTTTGTTAAACTTTTGAGCCAATACCTGAAGACTTTAATAACTGGCAAGAGGGCGAATATGAGTTGTCAAGCATTTAAGAAAAAACATTTTATCAGCGAGATAGCAGAAAAAATATATAATTTGTAGGACACTGTATCAACCTTAGGGGCACTTTCATACATCTAGAGAATATATACAGCAAGTCGTTGTAGTATACAAGACCATTAAATTCCACAACCCCCAGCCAAAACTAGTATCACTTAATATCTGAGGACGTGAAACACACTGTAGTGGAAACTGCAGTAAATCTAAGATATAGCCACTATGAAAAAGTAACCATAGATTAGATCTCTTGAGGAGCAACATTCCAAAATACATGTTTCATAGGTATGTCAATCATGAGCAAACCACAAGCAATCGTCAGGTTTACAGGACATTTCAGAGACCTCTTCAGAGAAGATGAAAGGATATTTCATGACAATGTAACAGCACCCGAATTCAAAACTACGACTAACCCCGGCAGGCCCCTAAAGCAAAGGGGAGCCCACCCAGGAACAAAATAGGAGAACAGCATATGGACACACTCCCATCTAGCAATAATAAAGGTCCTAGGACATCCCGGTGAGCCCCTTCTAGTCTGGTTGTTTCGAGGTACTAATGTAAGTTGGTACTTTAGAAGCTAAGATAGTTCTCTACAAAACAGTTGGACTAATCAAGGCGTAAGGTACCATGGAATCAGTACAGAATCCGTACCATCATCTTCAAGAGAGGCAGCCCCCTTCAGCAGCTGTTTAGGGTGGTCATAAAGACTCCCATAATTGGCGAAATGCAATTAAGTGGTCATTCATTTTGTAAAGGGTACATTCACATGCAGGAATGCTTGCAATTTCTCACAGTTATTTCTCAAGCGTCAGAACTGTGGCTTTACTCTGATGGCGAATATGCCGACTTTAGCAATCGACAACAAAGAAGCTATCCATCTCTTCTTATGGTTGGACATGACAATAAGACCTGACTATGGCCAGACGCATCGAAGGGGTGAACGTGATTTTGATGATAGAGGACATGGTGCCGTACAGCAAGGTACTACAGCAGTACAATTCCACAATACTTGAGCCATGTCGCAGTCAGACTGCTTACACCTTCTGTATTCTGAGTGATGTAGAAACTCCGCCTTGTGCAATATGAGGGGCGTGGGGTCAAGTACCAGGTATGGAAAGTCTTGCAGCAGGAAGCTTTCAGTCAGGCCTCTCTGAGGTGTTTGTCATGGGAAGTAAGCAAAATTGTTTGAAGTCATATTGCAATGTTGATTGTCAGAAAGGTGGGGTAGCTGACTTGATTCTAAACAGTCCTGAGACTACAGAGCTGTATTCTTGTCAAGTATCGGGATAGTTCCACATGGGCAAGACAGAGATGACAAGAAATCAGTTACCGTAACTACAGTTCTCCAATGTTGTATCTTTTAAATATTCACATTCTTGAATCATTTCCAGTCGTCAGATTGGGAATCCCCAATACAATAAAATAGCAGAGAGGCAGAAGTGTGAAACTGCTGATTTATTTTCAAATACATATGGGGGCCATTTTCAGGTTGACTAGTGCGGCCATTAAAATTGGATTGTCAGTCATGGCTAGAAGCAATTTGTGTTTATACAGTATGGTCAAGCCTCAGTGCATCGAAGCAGGCATTCTTCATGACAATCTAAGGGTACAGGGAGATGTCGTCCTGGGACAACAAATAGGCAATTGGGACACCTGGCGGGCCAGGTTGTAGGACCCCATATGTGAAAACTCAAACCCCCAGAAGGAGTGTTGCTGTGCAGCTTTGTTCCTTCCCAGATAAACATTTTTTTTTCAAACCTGATAGGGACAAAGTTGTTTGTTGGATCAGCAATGGAAGTAACCGATAGAAGTAGTTGAATCTGGGAGTTATTACTGTCTTAATTACCTGTACTCTCTTACAGAGTGAGAGGCATAAGTCTAACCATCTTTCAAAGTAGTTGCCTGTCTTGTTTAGAAAGGGTTGTAGATTACTGTCAACCTTGGCTATTCAGGAGTATCCCTAAGTATATCACAACAAATCCTCTATTAAACACTTTTTGATGTAGCATGAGACATGGGCATTGCCTCACATTTCCCCCAATTAACTTGGTATCCAGAGAATCGAGAAAAAGCACCCCATAGGAACATCAATGCAGAATGGCAAAATTTAATAGATGAAATGGCCATAAGAACGTCATCACCATATAGAAAAGATTTTACAGAACCAACGGTGGTGGAAAGCCCCAGGATCTTACAGTCTGTTCTGTTCTCTCTTCTGTTTCTAGTGGAATTCAAGAACTGAGGAGGAGGCTCTAATGTACATGGGCAGATTATTACACACCTTAGGAGCAAGTTAGGAGAAAGTATGACTACTGCATCTGGTTCTGCTTATACAATGGGGGGTGGGGGGGTGAGTGGGATTCCAGCTGAGCCGAGGTGTCTGGTAGGTTTGTGCAATTTTATGCAGTTGTTGAGGTACATGGGGCCAAGAGCTAATAGCAACATAGCAGCAGGCAGAGGCTCCAGTACAAGCAGGAAAAGAAGTATGGGCAAAGGGCATCTTTGCTACCTGCCACATTTCATTGTTATAGTTTGTGACAGATACACCCATAATTCACCCAGGCAACACAATGATCAAATAACCAATTTATTTATAGATATGAAGTCCTGATCCAGGCCAAATCTCTCTAGCTCATGAAACATGAACCCCTATTCGACAGTGGAATGCCTTTCCAGTACTGAGAGCTCGAGTCATGGCATCCTGATTCCTTGGAGTGCCATAAGATGTCTGCAGTGTACTTGTGTGGTTCCCAGAAGACCTTCAAGGCACAAACCCTACCTGAGAAGGGTGTATCAGCGAGGGACCGACTCTACACAGCCTAGTGGCCAGGATTTTGGACAGAATCTTGATACAACATTAATAATGGAAATAGGCCTTTAAATACCATATTCCAGTGGGTCTTTCCTGTCTTTGGGGATAAGTTATGATGGATTCCTTTGAAAGTGGACCTAGAGAGACAGTCTTCCTTCAATGCCTTATACAACATTGGGACCAACTGGGATTTGTATGTCTTAAAAAAAAAACCTCTGTGGAATCTATCTTCTACAGGGGATCTACTGGACAACCAATCAGATATTGCCTTCCCAGGGGGGCGAGGCCTGGGGCACGGACAAGATGGTTGCTAATAGCTGAGCTCTACGGAGTCTTCGGTGAATTTAAAACCTTTGCGAATGACTCAGCACCTCCAAATTATGTGAGGTGCGGCGGATGAGGCCAGAAGTGGAGGGTATAACTTACAACCCTTGGGACCTCGCAACGAACGAGCACTAGACGAAAACGTTGGGCCCCGTAACGGACCTGACACAGCAACTGCATTCAAGATGGCACCTGCATCAAAATCAGTAGAATCAGCTGGTGTGCTGAGCACGACTGGATGGTAATAGCAACAACGAAAACATAGGCACAAACATCCTAAATTGATCTGGGGCGGAGGATGGATAGACCACTGTAAGTGCATTTTGGTCATACACTTGAGCACATTTGACTACATCGTCACCCTATCACTATTAACCCCAACATCTTTTCAGCTTCCCAGGACCCTGTATTATGCCTAAAATAGGGGGGAGCCTACATTGGAAGCACTAGGTACGAACTATTGAGAGTAACTCTCTCAAATAGAAGGTCAGGGTGCTGCTCTCGCTCCTTACCTGCCCCTATCTGCCACAGATACACTACTATCTAGCCAGGGTCATCCCACACAGTGGCAAAGGGTAGGAGGCTTGGACGGAAGGAAAACTCCCTTTTATACAAGGTGTGATAATCATTGTAACAAATGTGGAACGGTAAATAGGTGAACATGAAATGACAATGGTCTTACTGCCCAAGCACTACTAGACCCCATACCAGTCAAGCGGCTTAAAGAGTTGGGAACTCCCCATGCAACCACTTGCCCCAGGAACCAAAATCCCAATATTGGCCATTCACACGCACCTCTCAGAGCACACTCCTAGGGCTCCACGCGAGAGACTCCAGTTGGGCCTAGTTGTATTAGATTTTACACAAGGTGGCTGCACACTACTGAACTGGACCCACTATCAATCAGCCTTTTTAGCGGCACAAGGTGCCCACTGGTTGCTAACTGATACAATTACTCACCCTCGTTGGACAGATATAGAACGCACACTATGCGACCCCTACCACATCGCCATCACCCTGTCAAAACATTCGGTAGCATAAAACTTATTTTGTAAGGTTCCGCACTCTAATGGTTTAGTACATGTTTTTTGTTTTTATCGAATAGTTCACAAATTTCGTTGGTGCATATGGTAGGTCTTCCTGCTGGGCTCTGAGGAATGATTACTTCAAATGATATGACGATATGGATCCTGACTCACAAGATACATGCCTCCATGCACTCCTTTTATATTTTCAATAGTAATTCCAAGACACTTTGTTGTGTAGTTCTGTATTTTATTTTTTGATAGCAAGTATTTTCATAGTAGTTTATTTTCATGAATATTTTATCTCATAGTTCATGATGTTTGTTATGCCCAATGCATTTCAAGCGTATAGCCCTTCCTAAGGGGACTTCTATTATATCTTAACTGCTTGTTTTACAGCATTGTCGGTTTGCGAGTAGCCTGTGATCTCGATCTCTCCTCGCTATCCCTGGCGTGCAGCGCTGCAGTTAAAGCAGTTAAGATATAATAGAAGGCCCCTGAGGAAGGGCTATACGCTTGAAATGCATTGGGCATAACAAACATCATGAACTATGAGATCAAATATTCATGAAAATAAACTACTATGAAAATTCTTGCTATCAAAAAATAAAATACAGAACTACACAACAAAGTGTCTTGGAATTACTATTGAAAATATAAAAGGAGTGCATGGAGGCATGTATCTTGTGAGTCAGGATCCATATCGTCAAAACATTCGGTAGCACATTCTGGACAAATACTTGTAGATACTGGTAAAGCACTGAAACTAGTGCATAAACACATGTCAAACTCCATTTTTAACTCAACCTTAGCTCCCTTATGGTAAATCTGAAATTTAAAGCAGAAGCACTCATTAGCCTTGGTTTATCATGGGCCAACAAAGGCCTAAGGTTAATCAAAGGCCTGTGTAATGACAACGCCACTCCGGCTCTTTTGCGGAACTCAGATATTTATTTCACTGGACCAACCCCAGCTTTTATGCTTTTCGGAAAGTTAAAGCGAAATTACCTAAATTAGGCCCGTTTGAGCACCCTCACATCGTATTATACCTGGTAGCATAGCACTCAACTGGACAAATGGCTTAAAAAATATACAAAGTACTAAACACCCCCACCCCAACGTCACCAACAACAATACAGGTGAAATGGGCTAAACAACTAGATCCCCTGAACCCCTCCGACCATATGTTGGGGAATTTTGACATCTTGTGTAAATCTAGGTTCACCACAATCCCAGGCCTCGCGGGTTTTCCATCGGGTGTCGGCGGATATAGTGACACAGTACCTGACAGCACACCCTTGCGCGCGCACTGGCAATTTAGAGGATGATTTAGAGCTTTTTCAAACATGGCTTGTGCAGTGCCTGGATGAGTTAACACCTCTCCAATCGGCTCAGAAGAATTTTTCTCGAGCTTCGGCACCTTGGTTTACGCCGGCAGTTAACATCAGCCGTAGGCATTGTAAGAAGGCCGAAAGAGCATGGCGTTTGAACTATGATGAACCGCTAAAGGAAGCCTATAGGCAGTGTATGAAGGCTTATCATAAAGAAATCTACCTGGAAAAAAAATCCTACTTTGCCAGGAGGATTGATGAGGCCACTAACACCAGTAAGGAAGTCTTCATGATTGTGAAGGAATTCACCTCGCCTGCCGCTATTACATCTGAGTGCTCCTTCTCTGATCCTTGGGTCACGGAATTGGCAAATTGTTTTGCTAATAAAATCCAAAGCATTCAGGCGACTTTTTCACCCGCTGCACCAGTGGTAGCGCTCATTCCTGCACCCCTCTCTCTTCTGCCTGTTTTCGGGAGGCCCACATTGTCTAATTTTCCGCCTCTTGGGCCAGAAACTTCGCTGAAACTTCTTTCCAATATGAAATCAGGCTCCCCGCTACACCCCTGTTCCGCTAAGTTTTTAGCTAAAATTGTACATGTCATTAACCCTATCATCAATCCTATCTTAAACCACTCCCTTGAGACGGGGGTGGTGCAGCAGGCCTGGAAACAGGCTCTTGTTCTCCCTCTTTTGAAAAAGCCGACCCTGGACCCGAGTATTCACGCCAACTATCGGCCTATCTCTCTGCTTCCGGTCCTGGCTAAAGTCGTGGAAAAGCATGTGCAGTCCGTTCTCTCGGACTTTGTTGAGACACATGGTGCCCTCCACTATACTCAGTCTGGATTTAGGGCGAATATGAGTACCGAAATGGCACTGCTGGAGGTATCGGAGGTTATCAAAGAGGTCTTGGACGGCGGAGGTAAAGCATTGCTGGTGATGTTAGATCTCTCGGCGGCATTTGACACCGTCCCCCACAGCCGCCTCCTTGCAAGACTCTTGGAGATTGGGGTAGAGGGGACGGTATTCAGATGGTTTGAATCTTTTCTTTCCGACCGCCAACAGACGGTCTGGGCCCCTCCGCACTCAGCCGTAGTTCCGCCATTGGAGGTGGGAGTTCCTCAGGGTTCTATTCTGAGCCCCACTCTTGCGGTGCCCAGATTGTCTCTTACGCCGATGACACACAGCTCCTCTTTACGTGCGGAAGGAACATGGACTTCAATGGAGAGGTTCTCTTTTTTGGTGCCCCCCCGGACCCCTGCTGGAAGTCCTGGTGGCCGGCTGCTATGTTTCCACCCTCCGCTGATACTATAGTCGCTAAGAATCTTGGAGTGAAGATGGACAATGGTCTCACTTTCAAACCACAGATTCTGGGCCTGGTTGGGCAATGCTTTGGCCTGTTAAAAATGTGGAGAAATTTCCTTCCACTCCTTTCCATTGCTCATAGGAGGACTACGGTGCAAGCCCTGGTTGGATTGAGGCTGGATTATGCGAATGTGCTATATCTAGGCCTCCCTGATTACCTCCTGACGCGCCTGCAGGTGGTTCAGAATTCTGCGGCGCGGGCAATTTTTGGCCTCAGCCGGAGATCCATCGCTACGGGACTTCTGAAATCTCTCCACTGCCTTCCCATTCGGAAGCGCATTGTCTTCAAGACTCTTACAATCGCATTCAAGGCCCTTCATGGCAATGGTGTCCGCTATCTTAGGAACAGGATTGGCTTTCACTATCCGGCTAGAGCCTTACGCTCAGATTTATTGTCGCTAGCCACGATCCCGGCAATTAGGCGTGCTCGTATAGGGGGTCGCTCCTTTAAACATCTGGCACCCCGGGCTTGGAATGCACTGCCCTTGTCATTAAGGAAGATTGACAACCTGCTTTCTTTTAGAAAATAGCTTAAAACATGGCTGTTCTGCCAATAATTCCATATGCTTCCTTGTTTTGTGCTTTGCCGGGTCTGACAGCGCCGGGACACTCTGATTGAGTAGCTGAGCGCTCTACAAAACCCCGGATAACATAACATAACATAACACAGATCCTCCCTCAGAAGAAAACTGGTAAAAAAATCTGTGACACGGTGGTGCGATATAAGGTTGTCCCCTCACTCACACAATCCAAAATTTTCATTATGAACCTACTTCAATGGCCACCGATCAGACTACATAAGCTAAAACTGTGTGACAATGATAAGTGTTGGAACTACAATCTCTCTCCATGTACAGCAGAACATATGTTCTTTAAGTGCACCCACCTCAGTGCATTTTGGTCAATGAGTGAAGAGCAACTGTCAAAGTTATTTCAAACAAAGATAAGCTTAAATTATCAGATGAGTGTCCTAGGCCCGTGGGCCTCACCAACCACTTTCATCTTAACATCACGACATGGCACGCCTGGATCTCCTTTTAACCACTGTCGCCAAAATTATCCTTAAATAATGGAAATCATTCAAAGCCATATCATATCACACTTGGTGAGCATAGATCACAAACCTAAGAAGCACCCACAGCTCTAAGGAGGTGCTGCCAGCTAATTCCAAGATTTCACAGAAATTATGGTAGACATTAGATAAGTTTATGGAACACAACAGTATCTCTCATCTTCCATGACCAAGTCTCGGATGCGACAATTACAACACACATATAATGTACATCGAAATTGTATCACCTCAACCTTCACTGGATTCCCCCCACCCACTGGTTTCTTGCACTCCCCCTATTATGTTTATATCCTGCGATGCACAACTGTAACCAGAATGAACGCTTATATCAAACTATACTTGAAGGGTTGCGCCAACAGAGCTGGGTCACTCTCTATATCCAATGGTAACACTAATGATTACTATCATCATATTTCCTTTATTTCCTCTCTTGATGCACAAATGCTAATTTCTTGGAATCTGATTGACCGACTAAGATATTAATATGTACGGCATATTCTTCCATAGCTGCAATGACTGTTACTGTAAATTGTAGAAGAAACGTGTCACCCTTTTTGATGCTTATGCTTATTTTTTCTTATTGTACATTACAACAAAGCCCAATAAAGATTTACCGAGAAAAAAAATCACCTTCCCAACAGGGGCCTGTCTTCAAACATTAAGGAGGGCAGGGACAAGTAGAGAAGCTCTCTACTTCTATCGTCATGTTAGTCTGGTCCGAGTCACAGCATGTAACTTAAATAGAGGCAAGGGCATCAGCAGTTTCCTCAGCGTATGTCATTTTATATCCACATATGGCAGGTTTGACTAGTTGGACTTCTTTCTGGTGGAGCTAACAAGCAAGACACCTCCCTTCTTGTCGTGCTCATAGTATGTGCACTTCAACTTTACTAGAGAATTAAGGGCAAGCTTCTCTGCTTCAAGTCTTCAACAGCGATCTGGTGATAGAGTGTCTATAAACTGTGGCGCTGCTCCTGACATACCGGTCAGGGGGGTGAATTACCTGGATAAGCAAAGCGGTGAGCATGCAGTGTCCAAGAATACCATGGAGAGATATCAGGGGGAAGTTTAACAGGTAAGACACCATCTACGCTGAGGTTTACCAAGTGTAAGAACCAGGGTAAAGCTGCTGTGCCCATAAGTGGTTAGGGCCCTAACGGTGCACAAAGAGGATAACTTATCTAGCCAAAATAATGGATAACAGTATGCCAAGATGGCAGAAAATATATACATTTTGGAGCAGGGGACTAACATAGATAAAATTAACCAGCACATAAACATACTGTTCAGCATCAGGCCTGAGCAGCCACAATGTAAAAGTAACAAAAAAATGGATAAAGAATGTAAACAAAAACAATTGGCAATGTAAACTAATAGCCCATCAGTCCTGCACTGTAGGGAACTTGTTTTTAGGTGGGTGTGTACAAATGATTAAGAATCATGCAGTAACTGACAGTGCGAGAGAGCCACTGCTTCATGCTGTGAGTGAGTGCAAGCAAAATATGAATGACAGCTAACAGACTAATGGAAGAACAGGGCATGTCCAAAGTCCCTCTGTTTGTATTTATATATGTATAATTTATTTATATGTTTTGATTGCATGAGGGTGGTACGACAGCTAAACTTGTCTTTAGGCCAAACCAAAAAAAAATACCTTACCCCTCTATCAAACGTTGCACTCCCCTTTGCCCAACTTCCCTCAACGTTGCTGGGGGCCTGGGCCACTATGAAAGACTAGAGAATCCTAGAAATGGATATAGATATGAGATATGAAAAAAGCTTTTACCAGAATGGGCTTTGTTGGTAGGAAGAGTTATTAGAAAGGAATGCATCTGAGAGAAGGAACTTATCTCCCCGAGGACGCACGATCCTTTGATATGCTGCAGAGACAATTTCAAAGCAGATAAGTATCTAACAGTTGAAACAACAAAGTAGATCAAACCCCCTGTTCTGGGATCAAACAGGCACAAACAGCAAGTAGATATGAATGCAATGGCTTCCCTGGCATGATATATCAGGCAAATATTGTGAGTGGGGGTCCTGTAATCCACTAGCCTAAAGATATCTAACTATTATCACCCATGGGAGTGAATTCATTGTTCTTCTCATCTTTGAGTTCTGGATTAGAGATTTGTAGGTGCCAACCACCTTTCTTTGACCCCTTTGGTGAAGAGAATCTACATTGTTGATGTTTGTTATTTTGGATTTCTAATGAACCAATATGGAAGACTTGACCGGAGTAGGGATTAGAGTGTACATAAAAGGGTGCTTAATGCATTGCTAAAAGCACATGGACTTTTAGCAGTGGTCATCCCACAGCTTAACATGTTCTTTACGTACAGCCTGTACACTTCTCTGGATTTATACACTAAATACAATTACCCGGTTAGAAAAATCAGACATGCTAATGAAGCCAAATGTTTCATTACACAGAGATGGACCCCTCTCTCTCTACCTCAAGGAAGAAACCCAACAGATGCTGACAACAGGAAGTGAAATGACCTTTGCATCACTGAATCAATGATACATTTTTACAACTTTAGAACATTCCTGCCTCTTGGTTGCTGTACTGACTCACTAATAACCACAGATGTGCTACTTTCGATCTATTTGCCCTTTCTGCCTTCCATGTTGGAGAACTTCAACCTAGGGATCAAGATATTGCTGCTACAAGGCCTTATCCAAACCTTCTATGGTTTCCTACAAGAGCAATATGAACCAGAAGGGAGTTTCCAACTAGCTCCAAATACAAGGAGAGATTGATCATTCAGCAACTTGCAAAATGAGACTGGTCAGCAATGGCAGAAAGAGGGATAAGAATGAAAGTCAAAGGTTCTTGCGGCATGGCATGACATGCTTTTCAGATAAACAGCTCATCACTACAGATCATTTCTTTGGATGGGACAAACAAATAAGATTGATGCTCAATGATACTGCTTCTACATTACTACTATGAATAAAACAATAGATAGAAGCGACTCAGAGGAGAGAAGAGGAGACATTACATGACGCAGTGAGGTATGCACAAGACATTTAACTCAGAGAGACAAGTACCTAAATCTGAAGGAAGTGTAATAGAGACTATTTAAGTACCTCTGGTCTTCTGATAGAGAAGAGTAGACTTTATTCCAAAGGATATGTACCTATCTATAGAAACAACCAGAAGCCATGCTAAGAGGTTTGTTAGGGGAAAAGTTTGGTATTAGTTGGATGAATGTTGGGTATGTTCCTCACATTTGTCCTAGAAATAAAATTCCATGTTGAAGTATCATCTTGGGCTACAGCAGTATAAAAGCTGAGAGTAATGCCTCTTTGCTGAACAGACTGTACTAGTAGAGTTAAGCTGTACCCACAAAATGGGTTTATGCACAGGAGTCGGGAGATGAAGTTTGCATTGTAAGTAATGAACCTAAACGCCATATCCAGCGTGATATTGCATAGTAGATACTTTTAACAAAGGGCCAATATTTTTCTTCAATCTTTGAGATAGCTCTTATACTCATACATCTTGACTTTGTGAACAAAAACATTGTGTATCCAACAATACATTATTATGAAAGCAAAGTAAATTAAATGTAAGTGCAAAGGCAATTAGCAAAAAAAGCACTGAGCCTTTATGACAGATTAGGCATCCAATTAGCGCACATTTATTAAACAAAAAGCTTTAAATCACAAAATGTTTGCTGTATCAGCAAAGTAAATACATCAAAGAACATGCACTGACTCTCACTTACAAGCTACATTTTATGCCACAGCTGCAAAAGGATTACTTAATACCATATTATAAAAATCTATTGTGAACATAAAGAGGGACAACATAAACATCCAGAAAATGGCACAGCATTGATGGAGAGCCATTCCAAACAATGCACACCAGAATGAGGACAGTTAGTAAAGTGTAAGGTCAAAAACAAATACAGATGGATAGCCTCATTGCTAGTTCCACAGTAATCCACACAGAGCCTTAATTATATTGATCCACACTTTCTGGATTTTAAGATCTGCAGGCACCTACCTACTGGCATTTCCAGAGTGGGGTCAGATGGGGACCAGGCGCCAGCTCTATTTGTCCAGGCCCTTACTCAGGCCCTAACATCACAGCACCTTACCACGCTCATTAATTTGTCCCACTACCTTTCACTGCAACACAATGTTGTTTTGCATAAAAGTTTAAATCTGTCTTTCTATATATGTGTATATATATCTGTTATATAGGTATATTAATGAACTCCCAGCAACCCCCAACAAAATTTAAAAAAGGTTGTCCCCTACCTCTTGTAGGAGCACCACCAGGCTTACTTATAATTCCTATTGTTTAGTTTTCTTTTTTAACTTTTGTCGGTGCCCCAGTGCCTACTCGAGGCACCCACACCTTTTTTCAATGTTGAGGACCGCGGGAGAGCCCCATGGCCCCAGCCGCCGCAGACGGCTTCCCAGCCACCACCGTAGTGGAAGCCAGCCAATGTTTTAAACAATTTCAAAGTAGGTGCCCCGTAGCCCACCCGGGGTTCCCACAATGGAGGCATCTTTGGGAACTGCAGGGGAGCCCACTGTGGTGCTGGTGGGTGCAGCCTTTCTCCTTTGCTCCCACTCAGGCAGTTGGGTTTTCTTCCTGGGAGAGTGCCAGCAGGATATGCCTACATTCATATGTGCAGAAAACAGCAGTGTCCCAGGGGATGGGGTCCCCAGGCCGATCTAGGCTTAGGGAGTACAGGCCAGCGCCTTGTCCCCTATTAATATTCACAGCCCTGAAGATGGGGTCCAAATGGCATCTTAAAGGCTTGGGAAGTGGGGGAACATCCTCACTTCCCTTTTAAAACTACAGCAGGCCTGGGTGGATGGGGTCCCTGGGGCTGTAATATTCTTGTTCCCATCCAAATTTGCGCAGGTCATGGGGGAAGGAGTCCCTGGGGCCAAAATCAGCTCGAGGAGGGGCTCCACACATGCCCCACTCCCCATGTTTATAAAAAATAAATATAGTTTGACCCTCTGGCATTGGCTCACCCTGAGGATCATTCAAAAAAAAGAAAGAGATGGGCGCCATTTTGTTTATTTTTAGCGTTTGTTTGTTTTTACTTTTAGGCCCTGGGACCTGTCACAAGATCTAGGAGTGTTGGGTATCCCTACCCTGCCCGCTTACATTGTTTTTTAAAAACTTGGTCAGGACAAGGGGCTAAGCCTCAATCCCTGTAATGGTCACCGCAATGTTTTGTTTGTTTCATGTTGCAGCCAGCCAGTAAGAGCACTCACTCTGAAAAAGCATCCTCAGTCAATCAGAAGACTAAGACAGCCTCACGGTCCAGATACACAAAGTTTTTAAACATTAATTTCTCAAACACTACAGAACAGATTTACACCAAATCACAAAAAGCACACTTTCTGAACCAAGAGTTAGGTTTCTGCTAAATGTAGTGCAATTCCATTCAGCCGTTTGGGCTTTAATGCTTTTCAAAAATCCCTATGGAAAGTGCATTGGGAAACTGCATTTTGGGACTCTCCATTTTTCTCGGCCCCCCCTTGATGGCTCTCACCAAGACTTTCTAGGAAAGAGCTGAGTTAAAAAAGAACACTTTTTTGGAATGTTGTGTCACACTGTACCAAAGTTATTAGCAAACCAAAAAATGATTTTCCTATGGTAACTGGGTCCTATCTATAACCACCCATTGGTGACTCCTGCCCTAAGTAACTGTAAACTCGCTCCCCTGCCATGCACAATGTTGGCATCAATGATGTCTTTTCAGATGTTGAAGTGATGTTATAAGTAATGTCATAGAACATGTCATAAGTGATAATATATGCAAGGAAATTAACAAAACATGGCAAGAGTGGAAGTTATAGTTACTTTAAGGCACAAGTTATAGTTACTTGAGCTAACTATAACTGTTGAATTGTAGGGTTTTCTTTATTTAAAACTATATATTTAACTGACATTTTCACCTAACTATAAAGTCCCTTTAACCTTTGTTGTTTCAGTGAATGTATATATATTTTTCAACATAAAGTAAGATGGAGATCACTGTGGGTGGTGTGGGGATGGATTAGTTTGTGTGCAGGGCCTGGCCTGCAGTCAGGTCCTGCACCCAAACCCACACCCTCCCTATTCCGGGTGCCCACCCCTCCGCAATGCACGGCATTGGACTGTATGCAGTGTGCGGTTCGGCACCCAAACCTAACGCCCACGTATGGCTCACTATGTCATGTAACAATAAAAAGATGTAATTTTAAATAAGGCAGATCTATTAGCATTATCAAAGGCTCAGAACACCAAAATATACAAAGCAATGGGCCTACTGGCTTTATCAAGGGGTCAGCACACCAACCTTTATAAAGCAGGCCAACTGGCATTGTCAAAAAGTCACCAATAACTATAATCAAATGTATATTTTACAAATTCACATATTCCAGTGTTAAATAATAGTGATTGTCACAAAATATTTTCACTAAACATTTAAATATAAATACATTGAACATATCTTTGAGTCTCTTTTTAACATTGTACAAATTGCGGCCATAGAACCAACAACAAGAGGTCTCCACATTCCAGCTGATGAGCATACACATCCAGCTCGGAGTGCTTAAAAAATATGGTCCGCTCTCCTTGGGTCAAAGATTCAATGACAAGGGAGACTTGCAGTGTTTCTGTGGCTAGGGGGCTACTGCGCTGCCTCCAGCCCTCCACAACATTCAATAAAATGGTTGGTGGTGCCACTGCCCCTTCCAGGGGCACCAATAGGAACAAAGAATATAACTTAAAAGACATCTAATGGCATTAAGGGGCACTGCTTCCCTGGAGCAGTGAATAATGGTTCCAATGGCTCACGGTACACCCGCCCTGCCCTGCTGTATGTTGTTTTTTTAGGAAACTTAGTACGTGGGGAACGAGTCTACAAGTCCTGAAATGGTGGCACAACATTGCTGTTGCTGTTGCAGCCAGCCAATCAGATTGTGTGATCCAGTTGGACCAGCGGAGCTGTCAAGTAAAAAAGCTCTCTCAGCCAGTCAAAGTGGTTTATTTTCTGAATTTGCAGTACAGTTTGAGTACCCCGGTACCAAATGCTCAGATATTACTATATTTTTACTTTTAATTTCCCAAAAACGGGTGAACGGACAAACAACAAATCACAAATACCATGCTTTTTGGGTAAGGATCTAGCTTTCTGCAAAATGTGGTGTAATTCTATTCAGCAGTTTTTTCTATATCACTTCCCAAAGTTTAAATGGGAAACTGAAGGAAAAGAAAATTCTTGGATCCTGTCATTTTCCTCAGCCCCCCACTTGATGGATCATTCTAAATCTTTACAGAAGGAGCTGATGTGGATTCATTTTTTATTTGGAAAGTTTTGTGAAGATTCGTCAAACTTTTTGGGGGAACGTTTTGTGAAGATTTGTCAAACGGCGCCAAAATTATGAACACAACCAAAAATGTTCTTTGTATGGAAACTCTGACTTCACTATAACAACATAGTGGTGTATACAAAAACAAATGTTAAGGAAGTTAAAGTGACATTATAGTTAGGTATGGTAATAAGATCTTACCTTACATAAAGTAATTCAGAAATTCACTAACAAAAACGAAGGTTGAAGTGAGTTAAAGTGACTTTAAACTTAAGGCAATAAGATTTTAGCTTACATTAATAAAACCCCAGAAATTCCCTGAAAAAATAGAAGTTAAAGTGAAGACATAATTAGTGACACTATAAAATCATTCTAACTCTGTCTGTATATGGTCTGTGGACTTGCAGTAATTCAACACACTGCAGCTGTATATAATTTTCATTCACCACGAGCCCAGGTATTCTTTGGTGGATAAACTATTGTCAAGAGAAGATTTGGCCTTTCTGACAGATTTTTGAAAATAGGCTTTGGCTTTAAGCCTTGACCTACTTTCAAATATACCATTGTAACCCACAGTAGGTGTGCTCCCCCTTTATCTTGTTCAACTCGTAGACGCAGCGCGAATTTAGACATGGCGCGAATTCCGCCGCGGTGCCGGGTATTTATGGAGTGGGCATGGTTCGGCCGGCATCTGGCCATCCTCAGCACACGCCCACTGTGACGTCAGACGGCCCGGGCCGTCCAATGGACTAAACGAGTTACCAGGGAGTAATACTTGAATCCCAAACATTACATCTGTACACTTAAATGATGGGAATGTATATAAGTAGCTCAGTAAACTATAATGGACGAATTGCAGTTTTTTTTTGTTTAAAATTATATTTAGAACTGACATTTCTACCTAACTAGAACGCCACTTTAACCTTTGTTTCTTTCTGTGAATTTCTGAGGATTTTTAACATAAAGTAAAACCATACAATCATACCGAACTATAACATCACCAGAACATTTGTTTTTTTCAGTAAGTTTCTAGGCTTTTTTAATGCAAAGTATGATCTTACTACCATATCCAACTACAATGTCGCTGGCCTGGGGAGACAGGCCATCCACCCAATCCCACCAGGTGCTGCTAACACATTGTGCACGGCCAGCCAATGATAATGCTAATCACAATATAAATGGGTGTCACTATATCCATATATAAAAGTAAGACTAATTGGTTTTGTCAATAAGTGACCACAACAATATATAGGACAAGTCTATTGCCTTTGTCACTGAGCCACTACTTTATTTATAGGAAGGCAGGCCTATTGGCTTTGTCAAGGGATGACCACACCAATATATAAGACAAGCCTTTTGGCTTTGTCAAGGTGTTTCCATATCAATATATGAAGGGAAACCTAATGGGATCAAGCACTCCTACCATGGGGAGAAGCCAAAAGCACCAACTTACACTATGAAGAGGCTCAGCGCCTCCGCAAACAGCGTATAGCAGCAGCATGGGACACTATGATTCGGCACTGTTGTGGGAGGGTGACCACCCTCCCCCTGGGACGGCTTCACATTGAGACAACTCCAGCACCCTTTGCTTACATCAGCAACCCTGTCCCTAGACCACGGATATGCCTCAGCGCTCAGTCGCACACCCCACCGGCCTTCCAGACAGGCAGGCAGGAGGCCTGACAGGACATCACTGCCCCATCGCTGTCCATGCCCCATTCCAGCACTCACCAGTCAACTACCCCCTTGCACTACGAACACGTGCTGCAGCTGGGTTATTCCCCTACCTGAACAGTTTATGTTCTTGGAGGTACACTTCCCTACCAACAGTGTTCCAAACCCTCCAGACCAGTCTCAATCCATGTAGCTAGCACTTCTCATTATAAGCCCACACAAAAATTCCCACCTCACTGCTAGAGCACCCAGGCCTGCCGCCTACCCTGCACGTTGTTACAGAGTGTGGGACCCACTACGTTACACCAGTTTTATAGCTACTGGATTGCGTAATGTTATTGTACATGCAACCTGTTGAGTAAAAATGACAACAAATAATAAAAACCACAATAAAGAGATCTAAAAAAAAATAATGGCAAGTCTATTGGCTTTTCAAGTGTTTTTAAGGACGATCACATCTATTGGCTTTGTCAAGGGGTCACTGAATCAACATATGAAGGCAAGTCTGTGGCTTTGTCAAGGAGTCACTATATTAATAAAACAGCAATCATGTAATGATTACACATTAACACCAACAGAATGTAAAACGTTATTCAAAGTCATTCATTATTAATGTGAGAAGTTGGCCTGATGTGCAGTGCTCACTATTCTAGTGATCACTATATATCAGTCCAAACAACCCTTACTGATGATTGGTTGTAAGTCAACCTTATAGACCAGCTATCCTAGTAGCATGGATACGAGCAGTCTAAGGCTAAGACTCTAGAGGGCGTGTTAAGCCAGCTGTTTTACCATCACATTACCCCTTGAACACCAAGTGAAAGGACACCACACAAGTTGTTATGAAAATAAACAGTGTATTTATTTATAACAAGACTACCCTGGCTCTTTATGAGACAGGGAGCTAAGCACACAACAAAACTCTTATGAAAATACTTTAAGTCGCACAATTTACACAAATGCCCGAGGGGCACGAAAAACCATATACTACAAAAGTGGAATGCGAATTACTAGCAGGTAAGTAAGGAACAGAGAATTTATTATGCCAGTATTAAAAAGGCCAAAGGTGTCTATTACGCCAACCGAATTGCCACGCTAATAATAACAGCCGGGAGATTTTTTCAATTGTGAATAGCTTCCTGGCCCCCTGCGCGGAGCAGCGGATAGTTCCAGCTTCGAAAGATTGGTGTGAGAGCCTGTCTGGGTTTTTTGTGGACAAAATAGCGGCTATTCAGTCAAACTTTGCTGCTACCAGTCCGTCTGTTAACCCGCAGGACCTTTCTCTCCCTCGGAAGGTTCTCTCGGCCAAGCTGACGGAGTTTGTCCCACCTTCTATCATTGACACTCTTGCCGTGATCAAGTCTTTGAAATCAGGGTCTCCCTCTGACCCCTGTCCAGCAAGAGTGTTGGCCGCTGTTGCTGATGTGGTGGTTGAGGAGGTGACGCACTTAGTCGGCCTCTCCTTCAAAGCTGCCAGTTTGCCTTCAGAGTGGAAACAAGCTAAGCTCCTACCCTTGCTGAAAAAGGCCGGCGCTGATCCGGCGGTACTGACCAATTATCGGCCTATATCGCTGCTTCCTGCCTTGGCTAAAATCGGTGAGAGGCTGGCCTTCGAGCAGCTTAATGAGTTTGTGGAAGGATCTGGAGCTCTTCACGAGGCTCAATCCGGGTTCCGCACTGCCCACAGTACGGAGTCGGCCCTGGTGGAAGTCTCTGAGGCGGTCAGGGAATGTTTGGATGGGGGCGGCAGAGCGGCTCTAATTTTATTGGACCTCTCTGCCGCGTTTGACACGGTTCCCCACCAACGTCTCCTGTCCAGGCTCGCCGACATTGGTATTTGTGATCTTGCTTTGGACTGGCTGAGCTCATTTCTGTTGGCTAGATCTCAACAGGTTTGGCTCCCTCCGTTTTCATCTTCGGCTAGACCACTCCGGACAGGGGTCCCGCAGGGCTCGACATTGAGCCCCCTGCTCTTTAATATATATCTGACCCCCCTGATTGAACTAGCCGAACATTGGGGAGCCAAAATTATAGCATACGCGGACGACACGCAGTTGTTGTTCACTTGGCCAGGCGAGGCACTGGATACAAAGCAGATCCAGAACTGTCTGTCCTCAGTCTTCAATTGGCTAGCGTCATCACAATTGAAGTGTAATGAGGACAAGACTGAAATTCTGCTTTATGGCCAGTTTCCTCCTGACTTCAGGTCACTATTGTGGCCAGATGGCTTCCCTATTCCAGGTGCCTCAAACACCTTGGCCAAGAACCTCGGGGTCTGGTTTGGGGAGGACCTCCGTTTTGAGGGGCACATTAAGAGGCTCACTGGAGGCTGCTTTGGGACCCTGAAGTCTCTCAGAAAGTTTTTTCCGCTTCTGCCGGCCTCTGCCCGTGAGTCAGTCGCGAGAGCTTTAATTCTCTCGCGCCTGGACTACGCTAACGCTCTGTTTAGTGGCTCTCCTGCTTACTTGATAGGGCGGCTCCAGGTTATTCAGAACGCTACCGCTAGATTATTGGGGAACATCTCCAAGCGGATCAGCGTTAGGAGTTACCTGGAGAGCTTGCACTGGCTACCGGTGCAGCATCGAATTACTTTCAAAATCTTGACTTTGGCCCACAAAGCCATCAATGGGCGCGGTCCCGCCTATCTGATGAAACGATTCTTGCGGTACTCTCCCAATCGAGATCTGCGTTCAGCATCTCAACACCTCATGCAGGTACCGCGTTTTCGGCGCATCCGGCTGGGAGGACACTCTGTGACAGTGAGAGCTGCGCAAGCATGGAATGCGCTCCCAGTCTCTTTGCGCAGTACTGTGGACTTCACGGCTTTTAAGAAAGCATTAAAAACCCATTTGTTTAGATTAGCTGTTTAAATTGTTATGTTACTTCAGGGCTCTGCTGCTACACTTCCCTTTTTCCTTTCTTTCGCGCCAGGATACTCCGGCAGTAATTGTGCGCGCTATAAAACAGCTATTAAGTATTAAGTATTAAGTAACGATTCTCAGAGGCTTTAGAAACGCTAGGCCTACAATACTGAACACTCAGGTTAGGAGCAGGAGGCCTAGGGACGCCACGTGCAGAGTGGGAACTCTCACGCGTAAGGCGGGAAAAAGCCTATGGAAGCTAGAATTCACAAAGTTAGTGTTCTCGGGCGAACCCGACTAGGTAGGTCAAAAATGACAGTGGATCTGGACCCTTGGATAGTGAGGCTATGCTGGGGCACCGAAATGCCGAAGTTACATAGCCCAGGGGCTGCGGCTGCATAGGTCTGGAAAGACGTCGGGATTCTTCGTTGACGAACCAGGAGCCTGAAGAAAAGGAGTTGCTGGTAGGCGACCAGTGAAGATTGTTCGGGTGATCCAAGCCTGGATCGAAGATGGATGACACCTGAAAGCAGAGGGGACCAAGTTCGTGACTACTAGCCAGTAGTCAGGTGGCACCAGGAGGGCACCGGATGGTAGTCACCTCGACTAGGTGAGTGGGCGACGCTGGGCTCTGCAGTCTCACGGACCAGGAGGCGTTGTCGGCGACCAGGATGGAGGTGCGAGCTGTCCCACGATGGATGATGCTGTCGACGTCGCTGGACCCAGGATTGGTGCAACAAGTCTTGGCAAATTCAAGCCCACGCGGTGGACCTAAAATGGCGTCTGGAGTGGACCAGGAGGGTCCGGGGTGCTCCTCTTTTGGAAGGGAGCGAGGGCCAGCCTGGAGCAACCAGACCAGCAGCAGTGATGTTGTCTGGCGTCGTTAAGAAGGCCACAAGCCAGCGGGCTAGTAGCCAAACAACGCGGTGAGCAGCAAAAAGCAGAAGGGCCCCACGCAGATCGTGGAGATGCTGGGAGGCTGAACTTTGGTGCTGGAGCTGCTCAGGGTCGGGGCTTCTCGGACCCCAAAGCACTCACCAGGGGATTCCTCGGCGGTCGTGCTGGAGAGAAGTCGTGCAGTCTTGAAGATGGCCGGTCCCTCGAGGTCTCGTCGCACCCACGGTTCTCAGCTTAGCTGTAGAGGTGGGTAGAGGTCAGAGGTGCCAGGGAAGCCGGTTCTCGTCGAGCTGGGCAGTCGGATTCCGGAGGAAGGACTTGCAGCAGACCGCAGTGTTCTTAAGATGGTGCCTGCGGATGCAGGGTGACTACTCCTTAGTCACAAGGGAGAATCTTGAAGAAGAAATCTTGAAGTCCTTTCGTAGAAAGTCGTGTCTTGATTCCAAAGATGATCTAATTTGGAAGGGGGCCTGCTCCTACCTTTATCTTGGAAAAGGGGGCTGGCACGCGACTAAGTCCTGCCCTATGGGTGGGACCAGGAGGGGGGTGGTTACACCCCTCTCCTTTGGCGGGCTTTCCCCAGGCCAGGGGCTGGAGTGCCCCTGGAACTGGTTTCAGCCGGCCTATGCACAGTGAGCACCGGGGTGCCACTTGCAGTCACCTTCCTCTAAAGCCCTGCCTACCTGGAATACACAAAATCCTGTCTGGGACGGTGCTGGCACCGCCCCTGGCAGGAAACCCTTTGTCCTTGCCTCCTGCTCTGGGAGGACTCCCAGCAGCAGGAGGGCAGACTTGTGTCTCGGTGGCAGCATCCATTTTGTGGAGCTAAGGCTCTGTTTGACTTTAACCGGGGTTACAGGTTACATACATGTCGTGTCCCTCTAGAAGGGTGGAATGCTAACCCCGTCGCCAGAATTGGCGAGGGGTTAGTATTCCAATTCGTATGACACCTTACTCGACATGTTTTGATAAAGCGATACCAGAGTTGGCATATAACCGCGAGGATTATAATGCACTTAAGAGTATATGGTATGCGATATCATGGAAACGGCTAAGGGATGGATCCCGAAAGCCGCAGACAGGCTCAGCTCATGCCAGAGCACTATCTCACACGATTCCAATCACTCTGCCTTCAGGATTGTCAAGGCCTGCCATAGGAGTGACTGATAGGAGATCTGTGTGCCCATTTTAGGGTTAGATATAGGAATACTATATCTAAAGCAAGGGGTGATTACACCACCTTGCCCCAGCTGTCGTGCAGCCAGTTGTGTCAGATTTGGATGGCCAGCCAGGGGTGGCATAATACATGCTGCAGCCCCTGGTAGGCCCTGGGTACACCTATGCCCTGGGTACCTAAGGTACACCGTACAGGGACTGATAAGGTGACTCAGTATCCAATTAGATATGTACCTAGGGTACATGGAATCCATTTTACAGAGAGAGCAGTAGGCCTGGGGTCCTGAATAGCAGGGCCCCAGGTCAACTAAGTCAGAAAACCAGCAAAACACCAGGCAAAAAGTTGGGGGCAACCATAGTCAGGGATCTACCTTCCTACAATTAATAACAAGTATTACAATGTTTGTCAATAAGCCTTTAAATAAAGCATATTATTTAAAGCATCATTAAACTGTGTGAGTCTTCCTTTTTATTCCTGAGGCCACATAATGCAGCCATAAGATGACCTACAAGGGGTCCCGCCAATCCTCAACTGAAGAGCAAAAGCTCCATCTCCGAAAATGCTTAAAATTATCATTAACTTAATATAGTGTAACACTGCATACACCCCAGGAAAGAAATGTGTTACTTACCTGTAACTCCAGTTTTCCAACATTGCAATCTTTTATATATTCACATGCTTGAATCATTCATCGTTGTCAGGCTGGGAAATCCCCGGTACATTAAATGGCAGTATACAGTGTAAACTATATAACAAACAGTATATAATGTAAAATGGCCATAGGCCTGAAACCACTTGGTATGTTTAGTAACCCAAACTTTAGCCAATGAGGTGGAAGCTTAAGCACTCCTACTCGCCCTAGAGGCCATCATAGCTCAGATTTCAAAGCGGAAGTGTGAGAATAGAATACAATGAGCCTCTAACCGGGAGAAGGGAGGGTCGCCAATGTTGGAGAACTGGAGTTACAGTTAAGTAACAAATTTCTTCTCCAACACTATCTTTTATCTATTCACATGCTTGAATCAGAATAGCAAGCAGTGCACATTATGAAATACAACAAAGCAGGAAGCAGGCTCACCTTTAGTGAAGAGGTTTCTCAGGACTGCTTGTCCCACTAATGTGTCAGCTTTCGTGCCCACGTCTAGGCAGTAATGCTTCATTAACGTATGCCTGCTCCTCCAGGTGGCTGCACAGCAGATGTCTTTCAAAGGCACCGCAGCATAGAGTGCTGCAGTTGAAGCCATGTACCTGGTGGAATGCACCCTCACTCTTCCCTGGAGAAGAAGATTGGCTTTGGCATGACAAAAAGCAATACAGGCTGAGAGGCAGTGTGCTATCACCTGAATGGACAGGGCTTGTTCTTTTCGAAGCTGTGCAAATTATACTAACAGCTGGTCTGATGTGAAAAAGTCCCTTGTCTTGGCTATATAGAATCTGAGACATCTATGGAGGTCTAGGGAGTGTAATGATCTCTTTGCTGGAGAAGATGGATTCGGAAAGAAAGATCTAAGAATAACAGGTTCATTCAAATGGAAGTCAGTAGGCATATCAGGAATTAATTTTGGATTTGGAGTATCACTTTGTCCTTAAGTGATACTTACTAAAAGTAGATGTCCCAAATCTGTGATACTGCAACAGTCCTAACGCCCTAGTTGTATTAGTGTCGGTTTTAAGGCCTTACAGAGCCTCCTCAACATGTTTAGCAAACAGAGCGAGCCCATCAAAAGGAATGTCTAAGATTTTAGATTGGACATCAGTACAGAAGACTGGATTTTAACCAGCATTGCCTCCTTAGTACAGTCCCTTCTGCCAACTGACAAACCTCTATTTGAAGCTTCCATCCACGCATCAGTAATGAAAGAAGAAGTTAGTTCTCCTTCCTTTAGGACAGGTCTTGCCGTTTCCTTCTTATACTCAGGGATAAGATCCAGTAATGGAGCTATATCATGCCACATCTGACGATCGTAAGGATCTAAAATCCCCAGGGCATTGACTGTCTTAATAGAAGTTGCTGCATTAGAAGAAATTTTGTGACCTAGATTGTCAATAGTTTTCTATCCTTGTCTAGCAGACTAAATGATGGCATCATTGGGGTCTTGGTTCTTCTTTGAGCTGCTGAAGCAATTACTGAATCTGGTCAAGTATGACCAGTGTGGCTAGCTAGAGCTGAATCCGGGGCTCTGCATTTCTTTTCCAGACGAGGTATCACAGCGGGAACAGTAGCAGGTGTCTTCATTAATTTCAGACCTTCTGACCAGACATAATCAAGAATAGGTATGGATTTAAAGTACTTCCGAGGTGGCTCTTTAAAGTCATATAGCAACATGGTTGACCTACAGAGGTCATAGGTAGGTTGCATTTCTGTTAGCTCTTTCAATCAACAAATGGCATTTAGCGATATCATCTGTAGCATCTTTTTTTTTTTTTAAATATATTTTATTATTTTCCATATAGCACAAGAATTTGAACAAGGCGTCATCAAAAACCATAAATTAATAGATACAAACATAAATGCAACCATAAATGCAAACATAAACGTAATCATTATAATACTTCATCTCAGACATATGTTTAGGGGAGAGGGAAATAACAAAATATTCAATTTATATTTATATTTACAAGCAGTTCCTATACATCCCCAGAGTGCTATCCCAGCCCTGCTCTCCAATTACTGACCGGTTCCCAAATTCGAATTCCCAGCTGCCTTTTTTTCCTACCTTTCCTTGCGTAGATAGGTTTTTCTAAATTATATGCAGCTAACAAATTAGACAACCATATTTGCAGGCTTGGAGGGTTTTTATCCAACCAAGCCCTGGCGATGCATAGCCTGTACACTGCCATGGCTACGAAAATAAATTCCCGCTGTGGAATACCATCCTCAGGAACAATCCCTAGCAATATATGTACAGGACTAAATTTTATCTTAATTTTCAGAGAGGCCTCAAAGAAAGTCTCTATATCCTTTAAGAGTGTATGAAGCTGTGGGCATAGTGCAAACATGTGTATTATATCTGCTTCTACTGAGTTACAGCGCGGGCAGGTAGTACCTGTGGTTCCACCCCATTTCGCTATCCTAGCCGGGGTATAATAAAGTGAATAAAGGGTTTTGTAGTGTTGCGACTGCAACGACGCAGAGCATAAGAGTGTCCTTCCCGCCTCCAATGAATCCTGAAACCACCCTGAATCGCCCTCTAATTTCTCTGCCCATTTCTCACTGTGTTTTTCAATATCATCTTGCTTTGTATCCATGAGACTGGCATAGAAACTTCGGATCGAGCAGTCCCCCCCTAGCCTTATTTTCTCAATTATCTCAATTGTGTTAAAGCCCGCCTGCCCCCCGTGCTTATTCATCTGTAGCATCTTGAGGAATTGGCCCATCGCTCCCACTTGAGACAATAACATTTGGGCCATCATCATCCCTTCCATCATCGTCTGGTGGTAGCTCACCTTCCTCTCCTTCTACATCTGAAAAATGTAGAACAATTAGAGTAAACATCATCCATGTCTTCTCCATGGACCGATACCCTTGGCGTTGGAGGAGGAGACATCGGTGATGGCTGCCTATGAGGTGAAACTGGTAAAGGCGCAGGTTGAGGAGGCAGGAGGATGGAAGCAGCAGGTAACCCCATGTTAGGATTATTAGATGGTTGCTGCGGCAATAATTTAGTAAAGGTATCCATCATTTGTTGCAACGTTGAGAAGAAGGCCATAGGTACTTGGACCACATCTTGCTACTTCCAGACTTGTACTCCTGCTGACGCACATTTTCACTGTAGGAATCTTCATCGTCCATAGCGTCCTCTTCAAAATCTTGAACATATCTCACATCCAATTACTTTGGGCTGCAAGCTGTCAGTGAGACTAGCAGCCAGATTCATCAAACTAAAATCGGCTCGCAAAGGGCCAGATTCTGAGAATCTGGCCCTTTGCGAGCGCTATTTTTGCATTTGGGATTCATCATCCCAAATGCAAAAATCGCAATTCTAGAAATCGCTAAATTGCGATTAATTGCATTTAAGGAATCTCAATTTGAGATTCCTTAAATGCAATTCATGAACCATTTTAAAATTGCGAATTTGCAATCTGGGGCCGCTATTTACCGCGAAGTCTAACTACGTGGTAAATAGCACAAACTTTGAAAAATGCACTAAAGTGCATTTTTCAAACTTTCATGTTGCGCACACACATGCCCTAAGGGCATGTGTGTGCGCAACATATGTGCACACATCAATTTCATGGGTGCAACAGGGTGTCCTTTGGACACCCCTGCACCCTTGAAATCGCAATCTCAATTTGCGAATCGCTAATTGCGATTAGCAAATTGAGATTGTCTTCCCATTCATTCCTATGGGCCTCTAGGCCCATAGGAATGAATGGGGAGTTATTCCTTAATTGTGACTCGCAATTTGCGAGTCGCAATTAAGGAATTATTAGAAATCGCTATTTTGTAAGTGATTTCTTGATGAATAGCATTTTGCTATTCCTTAATAGCGATTCGGTATTTTTTGTTTCTATTAAGGAATAGCAAAATGTGTTCTTGATGAATCTGGGTGTTAATCACTAGTCTCTTCTTCTTAATTTGACTACAATAATTGTACTGGAGGCACATTTGTCACCCTTAAAGGTTAAATAAAATTCTCCCATGTGTTTTATTGACTGTGTGGTTCCCAACAGTGATGATGTCAATGGTATGTTCATCTTGTCACCAGTATGGTTGTCGTTGACGGTATGGTCATTGTTATCGACGGTATGGTCGTTATCATATATATGGTCAACAGTGTGGTGGTTGTCAACGATCTTTTCTCTGTCGACAGCATGCTCAAGGTGGACGGCGTCACCGTCGATGAAGAAGTTAAGGTCTTTGACATTGACAGTCTCGTCGTCGATGAGGTTTTCTTTGAAAATGTCTTCTTCTTTGTCACAGGTGAGTCTCTGTAGCGCTTAGACTCTGATTTGTCAGTGGAGGAGGTGGCTGCAAGCGCAGTACCAAATAGCTCATGCTCAGGAAACTGTAAAAGTCTCCTCTTGTGCGCTGCCTCCATGGAAGTGCTTCTCACGGAATCTTCCCCTGAAGTGGGGGCATCTCCTTTAGACGGAGGAAAATATTTGTATTCTTAAGAAATAATGGCAACCCCCTTACTCTATCCTTAAGAGTCTTAGTGGAGAAAGACTTACAGATCTTGCATTCAGCTGGATTATGCTTAGGATAAAGACAATAAATACACTGACAGTGTGGGTCGTCAGTGTACATTTTCTTACTGCCACAAGGGTTTAAAAAAGAGATCTCTTCTCTCTATCAGTCATGGTGACAGTTGGTGACAGCTACTTTTCAAACCAAAAAGATTTCCATGGCCCAGAAATTATATCAATCTTCCCTAACATAACCCACAGTATAGTAGTGCTGAAGATCGAGCCGGTTCAAATCCAGGGCACACAAAAATGGAAACAATTTAAGGTTCACTGAAAGGTTAGAGCAGAGCTCTGCCAGGGGACTCCCTCACACACCTTGTGCGGTAGAAATCTGGGCTATGGTGGCCTTTAGGTTCTATTTCAATGGCTGAAGTTTGGGTTCCTTCAAATGAAGAGGTTGTGTTAATAAACATACTATGTTGTTTCAGGACTATGGTCATTTTACATTATATACTGTTTGTTATATATTTTACACTGCATACTGCTATTTTAACTTACCGGGGATTCCTAGCCTGACGAAGAGGAATGAATCAAGCATGTGAATATATAAAAAATCCAATGTTGGAGAACATATGGTTTCTTCTAAAAATGATTTCTGGGGTCTGCTGTGCTCACTACAGTCCCTTACAACATTATTGTAACATGATGCTGGTGATCCTGCCCACAAAGAAACAAAAATATGTAAATTAGCCCAAGAACGGCATTACGGGGCACTCCTTTCAGGAAGCAGTGAATAATAAATGAGCGGCTTCGTCAGAACATTTATGATTTACTTTTAGTGCTCTCGCACCTCATTCTTTAATTTTTGTGAGGCTGCCACAGTCCCACCCAAGACACCGACAGTAAGCCATATTGTTGGTGGCTGCAAGGGGAGCCCCAAGGCCCACGCAGCCTCCTCTCTCCTCAAAGAGCGGCCACAATTCGTTTTCCAACTTTTCTTTTTTTAAGTGGGTGCCCCGTCCCACACGGAACACTCACAAAGGACCAGGGCACCACAACACTATGCCCATTGGAGCCACAGGGAAGGCCCAAGGCCCCACCAACTCCCCAGCCAGCACCCATCCTCGAATACCGGCATGAGAGCCGGCCATCCTGCTACCCGCTCATGCCCGTCGGAAGTAAACCTTTCTCTCAACTCCCACTGGAAGGGAGCAATCCAGTGTCCCCTTTCCATGAGAGCACAGGCAGGGAAAATAGCACAGACAACTAGTTGCATCAGTGATGTCATGAATGGTGTAATTTAACATATCATGAGTTGTTATAATATGTGAGATCATAAGGAGGTCATGGCGGTGGCACCTGATATAGTTAACTTTGTAAATTATAACTGGTGAATTTCAGTGTTTTTTATTTTAAAACCTAGCTTTTATATTATTAAAAGCTCTAACAACAATGTCACTTTTATTGTTGCTGTTTTCAGTGAATTTCTAGTTTAAAAAAATTAAATAAAGTAAGATACTATTACCATATCATACCTATCTATGATGCTACTTTCACCTTTGTTTTTTTCATTTAATTTCTATGTTCTTTACCATAGACTAAGATCTTACTACCATACCTAACTCTGTATTTGAGTATAGGATTTGAATAAGCACAGGAGGGCATCGAACACAGGGTCTGGCCAATGTCCAGACCCTGCACCCAACACCTGAAAGATGGCCAACCTTCTATTGGAAATGGCCTTTGGCTGGATGCGGCGTAGGGTGGTTGCAGTGTCACCTGACAGGCCGCCAACACTCCACTCCTGGCCAACACCCTACAGCCGAGCAACCTCCCACAGGTCCTCACCCCTCACTTGCTACTGTGGGACAACATGCGAGAATTCTGTGGCCTCCAGTGTGGTACTTGTGGCACTTGGGGATTTCCCTCTGGGACACTCCAACAAACACCAGGGGTCAGGGTACCCCTATCCTGCCCCCTTATACTTAATTTCTTTTGCTTTTCAAGACACAAGGGCTGTGGCTGAGGATTGTGAAGTAATTGGGCAAAGGCTACGCACAGCAGGGGTTGACCGTAGGCGTGGGATTTGGTGCTGTGCAGCAGGGGCTGTTCGCATGCGAGTGGGTAAGCACAGGTGGACTATGGAATTGGCAAAGCCTTAAGGATTTATCCTGTAAACGCCAAAATGACATACACTACTCAAAGAATAAGACATAGCCACATAACCAAGAATATAATCAGAACCAAATAACATATCATCACAAGCTGTTGAAAGTTGCCATTCTGCTGAAAGTGTTCTAAGGGCTTACCAATTTTAGAAAGCCAACTATTTAAAGGCAAACAGCATCCCATACCAAAACATCTAGAAGGAGGAAGGAGAGGGACAGGAGACATAAGACAAATTAAAGAAAACACACACCGTGTAAGGCTTCTGTTCTTGATCCCAGAGGCCAGGGAATTCAGGCTGAGCCAGCACCTCGCCTTCCTCTTCCTCAGTCTTTTCGCTGGCCAAGTCTTGTAGAGATTCTTTAGCAGGTTCATCTTCATCTGTGTCATCATCAGGCAGAGAGGACAGGGAACGCCACTCCCTCTGTAGCAACAGAAATTACAACAATTCATTATTATGTTATTGGTGCATTGGAAATTACTGTTTGGTGAGTAACACTAACAGAGTGCAGTACAATTAACCAGACTTTCTCAGTGAGAAGAGAAAGGTGAAAGGCACACAAGATGAGCTGCCACTGTTTCATAAATTTACAAAAGGTAAGTTCATTTTACAGCAAATTGGTATGAATCTAGCTCTATAATGGAGGGCTCTGAAGTTCCCTTACTTGCGGAAGAAGGCTTAATACATGGGTCTTCATAGGTCCTTCATGAAGAGACCTTCCTTTAGGTTAAGGCGCATTCTTTTTGCAAAGTTAAAGGGGGCCCTTACCTTCAATGAATTTATGTGTACGATATGCCTATTTAAAACGTGCTCTTTTTGAAGTATGATCTATGCAGATGAGACACAAGGACATGTTTCCAGACGATTATGGCAATATTATTTCTGCATTAAGCCAGATGATGTCTTACTAACTTTTGCTTTAAGGAGATCATGGAATAAACTGTTATATTATTCATACCTGCAGTTGGGTGCCTTTCTTATCAACATTTTTGGTACTAGGTAAAATCTATTAAAAAAAAATTGTGAAACCAAGTGTAACACATGCACTGTTTATAAATCATGAGCAACGTAACAAACAAATCCTAACCAATAATGTGTTAAAAATACAGTTTTCGCAATTTTTTGTAACTTACGTAGTAGAAAATGGAGATAACAGATTTGGATTCAAATACTGTCCCAGTTTTCTTATTTGAAAAAGAGGAGACAATTTCTAAGTCCTGCAAGATGATTCAAATTATTTTACCACATTTTTGCTTTAGTACAAAATCTCTATAACATGTCAGGAGAGCTGGCTAGTTTGAAACCACCCATTATTTCACCTGCACATACTTTAATGAAATTGTTTTTTAACAAGAGGCTTAAACATTTAGGCTCAAATCGAGGTGATTTAGTGAATAAATATATATCTAAGGTCCAGCTAATCAACAATCAGCTTACGGGTTAATTTGGAGCAAGATGGTTGAGCAAAAACAGACCTAAAGAGTATTTGTGTCTGCCAGTCAAATACGATCGATCAAGAACCGATTGTAAAGTGTGCTTGCTCATGTTCTTTGTACAGATTTAAAACCAGTTTTTAACTTGTGGTATGAGTGAGTGGAAAATGCAGAAATATTAAGCAACAAAAACCGTTGCAAATACAGTTTGCACACTTTATTACCAATTTTTGCAATAAGGAGTAAATCAAGCATAAAGACACATGCCATACTCTGCATTTTTATGCCGAGGTCTAAATGAGGCTCTCACTGTTGTTGATACAGTGTTATGCATGGCAATATTCCTTTTTACCAGGCACACATATGCTTAAGATATACTGCAGCATCTATCATTGACATTGTTAGAGTGATTTTTCAGTACTTACCGGTCGTGGGGCAGCCACACTCTGCTCCCCAAACATTTCATCAACGTGGGCCAGAGCTTTTGCTCTTAGCTTCGAAGGTCCACGGCTCCTATCCCCAGACTTCCGAAGCGCTTCAGAAGGAAGCTGCTGCTTTTTCTTCTTCTCCAGCAAAGCTTCCTCACGCAAAATTTTATTCAGTATCTCAATCTTTCTTGCTTGTTGTTGGTCTTCAAATTCTCTGGTAAAAATAAAAACATGCCCATGTGGTGGTTGTTGCTAAATTCATCGAGCAGCTACATAGAGGGCAGGCAGTCTAGGAGGACCAACAAGCAGACATTTGTAAATGTGTAAAATTAAATGAAAAAGCTTCAGCATCTAACTGGTAAATATCTCAGGAGGATTTCGAAGTACCAGGTTTAGATGAGGAAAATTAATGTATTTGTTATGACAGTTTTCCATCATGCAATCTTCACTAAAGTCATAAATCCCAAAGGTCTTTACAAAAACAAAACTTTTCTTCTAAAAGTACAAGTTACTTAAATTCAGAAAAACTCTTTCATGTGGATAGTCTATCTAACTGCAAATCCTTACCTTTTGAATCCCCCCAGGTGCCAGACTGGATCCCAAAACATTTTTTCAATTGCTCCTCCGGCGATACCTGGAGCCACTGGACCAGAAGTAATGCAATAGAGCTGTATATATAAGCCAATCCTGCAAGCTGACGTCAGTTTACTGAAAAGCATTCTGCACCTTTAGACATGGATCATCAGATACAGATTGAGAACCATGAAAGTCTACAAAATCTAACATGGAACATTATTAACATCTAGAAGTTCACTCCACAGAATGGTAAGGAGGGCGAGCAGTGAGGAATCTGAGGTTAGAGTATCCACCAGAAAGAGGGCTAATCAAGGTTAGGTACTTGTTCTTCTGATGGATACTTCTAGCCATAGATTTCTCACATTTTGAATAGATACCTAAGTAGTACCTTCCAAATGGAGATGAGTTTGTGAAGTGGACTTAGAACAGGCAGTCTTGTAGGACCAAGCAGGCAAAACGTCTCTTCCTGCAGACATAAGAGTCAAAGCAGTAGTCCTCGATGATGGTGGACAGATGCCCATATAGCAGCTTGGCAGAGGTTCAGCACTGGAACACCTCAGGCCAAGGCTGTAGCGTCAGGGTTCGCTTTGGTCGAATGAGCCAAAAGACCCTCAGGAGGCTCCTTATTGGCCAAGGCTTAGCACATTCTTTTGCAGAGATTGATACATATGGTACGTTATGGACTGCTTTTCCCTTCTAGCGCCGGTGAACTCCCTAAGTAGTGCTCTTTAGTGTAATAATTATAAAAGCTATGGGCTCTCTTCGGATTCAACAGGTGCAGTCTCTCCTCCTACTTAAAAGGATGTAGAAAAAAGCTGGAAGTGTGTCAGACTGTCACAGCGGGAAAGGTAACACGAGCTTTGGTAGACATTTTAGGTGAGTCCGCAATACCAGCTTGTCCAGAAATAAGGTGGTTTCACTGTCAGAACCTGCACTTCAATGACATGGCACGAGGAACTAATTGCATAGAAGACAATAGTTTTAAGGGTCAATTGACTCAAGGAACAATTGTGCTAAGGCTCCTAATGTGTGTACATCAAGAAGGTAAGGGCTAACCTAAGAACCCACTGCAGCTTAATAAAAGGATCAGGAGGAATTACGTATGTAAGTCCTTTCAAAAACAAATCACACACAGTGACCTAGACAGGGAGGGCAAACATAAAAAGGTTGTAAGAACCGACAATTAGCCTTCAACAGTATCCATGGCAAACTTTGCTGGGCTAAAGACAAGACCAATAGACTTACATCAGAGAGTTTAGACTACAGCTGATCGAACTACTGGTTCTTTCACCAGGCCACACATTTTGCCCATTGTGCAGCTCAACTGATCCTGCTCTTTGAATGGAAGTGCAGGTTGTGAAAGTTTGAGTGTAGCACCCTGCCATGCTGTTGGACAGCAGGTTCTCCCAAAGAGGGAGACAAAGCAGGGACAAATGCTCAAACTCAGCAGGTCGGAGTACCAGACCACCTGAGCCCAGTTTGGGGCTAGTGCTATCAGGATGAGCTGAGCCTAGTCCCGACAGATCTTATTCAG
The DNA here is from genome assembly GCF_964261635.1 of Lissotriton helveticus. Taxonomy (NCBI): domain Eukaryota; kingdom Metazoa; phylum Chordata; class Amphibia; order Caudata; family Salamandridae; genus Lissotriton; species Lissotriton helveticus. The sequence continues at coordinate 341,494,275 of NC_136065.1, forward strand.
GACCCATAGAAGCAGTGGTATGAATGCTTTGGGGAGACTGATGGTGGAACACAGCCCCTCAGGAAGCCTCCCTGTCGAAACTCTAATGTGCAAAAATGACTCTAAGAGTATTGTTGGTGATAGCCAAAAGATCTATCCACGGCACTCCTCACTGGGCAAAGAAGTCTTGAACTACCTCTGGGTGCTGACGCCACTCAAGTTCAGCGATATGGTGTCTGCTGCTTGTCCACCCTGGTGTGCAGGGACCCTGACTGGCAATTAAAAGTCAAGGAAAGCACCTGAAGTTCTAGCCACAGCAACATTATCAGCACCACCTGGCACAGTACACGTACCTCCAAGCTGCCTTGTTTGCTGCAGTGCTAAACGACAGTCAAACTGTCTGTCACAACTTGCACAGGGCTGCCTTTGATGGAAGGTAGAAAGGCCTTGAGAGCTGGACAGCTGAAACACAGATCCAGAAGAATTATGTGATGCCTCAGCTCCAATGGAGACCAAAGGCCTCTTATCTCCTCCTTGTCATGGCGGCCTCTCCAGCCCACTCCAGATGCAGCCATCACCACTGTACGATGAGCATGGGGCACCAGGAGGATACATACATAAGGCCATGACACTAAGAAGACTCAGATCCCGACAGGCCAGAACACAGCATCAAGCCAGAAACATCAGGATCATATCCTGAATATCCAGCACTCAGTGTGGGGGTGGAAAACCTTTGAAAGCCACTGCGTCCAGAACAGCCCTGGGGTTGTATGCAAATGGAGTTCTATGTACTAGCTGAAGTTTGAATTTTTGCTTGTTGATGGAGAATCTTAGAGAAGATAAGAGGGAGATGGCATCCACATGTGGTCCACGACTGCCTGTGGCAAGTCTATCTTCAACACCTAATTATCAAGGAATGGTAATCCGTGCAATCCCGGCCTGCGAAGAATGTGCATGAACTACCACCTTCACTTTCGCAAACACCCAGGGGGCGGGGAGAAGCAGAAGAAGAATGGTGAATTTAAAGTGCACCTTCACCATAAAGAATGGGGGGTAGCAAGCATGGCTTAGCCTACAACACTGCCAGTGGGTCTGCAGGGCTTCACTGAGGGTAGTACATTCTCTGAAGTTGCAGAGCACAGCAGCAAAATGACAGTAAGCATATTAGCCTTTATCTGGTGCAGAGTCGAGGATGGCCTGGGAAAATCCAGGCTTCAGAAGTGGAATAGGGTAAGAATTGGACAATTGGCTTGGAGTCAGGCATATAGAGTACTGACTACATGATCATTTCTTGGAGCGGGAGCTACAGGGAGCGGACTTCCATCTGAACTTCTTGTGTTTTTGCGAAGAGATTGGTCTATGGACTTTGTCTAAGGCTTATACAAGGACTAGGACCTTGAACGGTACAGGGACTTGGAGCAGGGCCCTTCCCCTGACCTGGAGGGCCACCATTACATGTGTTTGGCAAGAAAACGTGGCTCCAGGGTCTGTGATGGCCTTCAGGGGATGCCATCAAAGAGAATTTGTCAGCTGACTTCAAATCATGCTTGGATTTAAGACAAAGACAGAAGTCATGCGGGTCCGTAACCGACATCGCTTTCCTGTAGGGGAGAAATTCCTATCACATGGTCACAGAACATGTTGGTCGGGGAATCAAAAATTAACTGAAAGTTCATGAGCAGAGCTCTCTAGCCGCGTTGAAGTACATAGAAAAAAGGTACTGACATCAACCTGTATGGGGTGGTGTCTAAATGAAGCTCTGCTTCCTCGCTTCTGGAGTTTGGCCGAGTCTTGATAGCAGCACTTCAAGGCGGGAGAGAGCTACTGCTAAACAGTTTCCAAATCCAGTATGACACTTGGAGGAATTCAAAAGTTGAGAAACCTGCAATTAGAAGTATTCATCAGAAATATATTTCTTAAATATGCACCTTACATGAACTAAACTGGTTTATTTTACTTTTGATAACCATTTAGATCATCTTGCCCAAAGTTAATTAGTCAATAATGAGCCCACCTGTTTCTCAGCTCCTTACTCTGTTACCGCCGCCCCACCACTGTGTTCGATTCACACGAGGAGCCGAGTGAGCTGGTTGTGCGACAGGACAGCAGGAGGAGTGATGTTAGTGGGCTGGGTTAGGTTACACCGGCCACAGCGGGGGGTCTCTTGTGTGAATAAGGTAATTGCCTGATTCCAATCGATCTATTTGAAGCCAAAAGACTTCATGTTGTTCTATACCACCTTGTTTAAACAACGAACTGCAACACAGCCTTTTTTACCAACAGCACACGATCGGTGCCACAGTACACAGGACACTGTCAATCTCGATTTGGCGAATTTTGTGAACATGAGGTTTTCCATTTTTGAATGGGAAGAAGACAAGGTAACTTTTTTAGGTTGTGCTTGTCCGTTTGAAGTTGAAGGTTTACCTCAGGAGTGAGGATAGTAAGGACTGTTTTCTTATCTTCCGCAGGAGTGAATCCACCAAGGTCCTGAGGAGAAGCCCCGCTACTAAGGGGTTTCGAAACGCGTCGACCCTGTTTTGTTTGTCCAGGCCAATCACATGAAAATGTCATCTATAAAATCACTTAGATTCCTAAAAAAAATTTTGATGGCCTGTTTTTGAATTATTTGTCGTCATCTGTAAAATTGTTGTGAAACAATCCTATTAATACCCCACCATCCACAATAATAATAGATTCCCCCGAATCTAGGTGAGGGTATTCACGCTTTTTCCTATTCTTTTTTTCTACCTGTATGTTTGATTTAGTGAGAAAGAAGTTTGTGTATGGCTTTTTCACGGAATGAATGTTGGAGTACAAATGAGCTCGTTTGATTGAGGTCTATTCTTTCGTTTGTCTTGGGTAATTTTGGTTCATTTTGTCATCTTTATATACCACTTTTTTGAGAAGAGATTTTAAGATATTCCCCTCTCCCCCTGCCCTGATCATTTTTTGACAAATTTGTTTAAAAAAAGAAAAACTACTTGTGCAAACCTTAAAAAATAAAAAGGATTAAGTCTGACATATGTTTCTCTTGTGTATGCAGCAACAGTTTCAAGTCGTTGTGCATCTTAAGTTGGTTGATTTATATAGCAGTACTGGCAATTTGTTCTGTTTAAACTGATATTTGGCGCAGCCTTACTGCGCTTTAGCCAAACCCTTTCGTTGTTTCCTGGTTTTGTTAGCGGGCGCCTGCTCGCGAGGTCTATTGATGGACGTTCAAAGGAAGTCGGATAAATAGGTGGACCTCCATGTAGGTCAGTCACATTTATATTGTTTATCTTTTTGTGCTAAACGTTTTTAAAACAAATTGTGTATTTTGATATATATGGATTCAAGGATTGAAACATAAACATTTACCGCGGGGACTCTTTTGACAACCCAAAACACGTCTCGAAATCTCCTAAAAAGGATGACAGAAAAGGACACACTCGCTTATTCTGAGGAACACATTAAAAAACTCCTGAGCAACCCTCCTTTATTCGGATCGGCATCACTTAGTAATTCAGCCAAAGTTAATAACGAATCTGAGAAGCTCACTCGACTGAAAAAGAAACAAATTCGTACTGACCTCCATGGACACTTTCTACTGAAACATCTAAGAGCGGGCACCATCCCTGGAGGACTTATCATAAGGAACATTCCTGTAGTGTTCACTGAGGACCCTATCTATAAAAAAGGTTACAGTCTGATAGAGACTAAATGTAGCAGAGACTTGATGGTATTAACCGTTGAAACAGCACAACGTTTATCTAAAGTACAACTGGAAGAGATAGAGGCTTTGGAAACAGAAATAATTAACAATCAACTAATTACTGATTCAAAAGCGCTGTTAGACAAGGTGGAAAAAGACATCATCGAGTTCAAAGACTACACGATTACTCAAAAAGAAAGCAATTTTGAAACAGACAAAAAGAATTTTTCTTTAGAAAAAGCATATTCATATTTACATCAAGATTTTTTCACCAGACCAGAATCAAGACGTTTTCTCTCTGACAACCAAGGGAGATCCCGTAACAACTTCATAACGTTTTCAGATACATCTTCTTCGGGCAGCAGTGAAGGGGACAATTCAAATTATAGACCTGGATACGCGAGAAGAGGTTCATTCCAACCGAACTTCCAACAACAGAATTACCAACAAGGGGGACAACAACAGCAACAACCTTTTTTAGGACGCGGCCAACAAAAACCACGCGCGAAAACCAGATTTGTCCAGCAATGGGAAATGTCTACAAGAAGGCAGAATTACAGCAACTACAAGAATTGAAATCTCCGATTTATAATCTTTCTAACAAAACTTTGACAAGAGTAGAGATAAGCCTCTTGGAAAAAGGATTATCATTTGTTCCCATTAGGAGTACAGATTTTATTAGACCTAAGTCGGAATTCATCGATTTCTGCTGAAAAATAAGGTTGACGACATTTTTTACAGACCAGATACAACCATTCAATTCTGAAACCACAGGTCTTAAGAAGAAATCAACTTTCTGTCGGCCAACTAGTAAGGTACCTAAGGGGGTCCTTACTTTTGAGAAAACCATGCTGTCTGCCATTTCATCAGAAGAAAAGAAAAAATCAGGGTTTATTAAACAAAATCTTTCAAAAGGACAAAAAGATGCCTTGCAAACTCTTGCCAACAATAAAGCTATAATAATCAAACAAGCCGATAAGGGCCGCTCCATTGTCATCTGGGGAGTCGACGCCTATACATCTGAGAATTATCGGATACAGGCTGCTACAGAAAATTAGAGAAAGACCCTACTCAGGAACTACAGAGAGAACTATTCGCCATCATGGATCAAGCATCTGAACAAGGATTCCTTGGCAAAAAAGAAACAGTTTTTCTAAAAACTATACATCCGCGTGTACCCCTATTCTACGCTCTACCCAAGATACACAAAGATGAGAAAAAACCACCTGGGAGACCCATTGTCTCTGGATGTGACTCACTTTTTGAGCCTGTTTCTAAATTTATAGATTTTTTCCTAAAGCCAATTAGGACGGAAGTAAAATCATTTTTACAAGATACCACCGACTTCATTAACAAGCTGGCTGATTTACCCTTTGAAGAAAACAAACACTACTTAGTAAGTATGGGCATAACATCTCTATACACCCAGATCCCCCAAGAGGAGGGACTGGAAGTACTAAGACTTTTTCCAAACATGCGAGAAAGACCAATAAAGGTACCGGCGGAATTCATCCTTGACTTGGCCAAACTTGCCCTCAAAAAGAATTTCTTCAAATTCCAGGAGGACTTCTACTTCCAAATCCGCGGATTGGCGATGGGTTGTCCCTTCGCCCCAGAACTGGCAGTGCTATTTATGAGCAAATTTGAGGACAAATTAATCTATGAAAACAACCCTTTTATACAACTGATCGGAGGGTGGCTCCGATATATAGATGACTTGGTCAGGAACGGAGGAACAACTACTGGCGTTCCACCAATGGCTTAATAATCGGACGGAAAACATAAAATTCAGTGTACAGCATTCCAAATACAGATTACCTTTTTTGGACGTGGAAGTTTATTGCACAGATGGGGTTCTGGTCACAACTCTATACAAAAAAGAAACGGACCGTAACAAAGCTTTACACTTCTCAAGTTACCATCCAAGAAGTCTTAAAGAAAACCTACCACTGGGGCAATTTTTGCGCATACGCAGAAATTGCACGTTCAAAGATGAATATATGTTTCACGCCAATGCCCTAAGAGAAAGATTATTACTCCGAGGGTAACCAGCTAAACTATTGAAACGCGCGCTCAAACGGGCGTGGTGGACACCTAGAGAGACCCTCCTGACAAAAAAAGAAAAAAATGACCAAAACAGAATAGTTTGTGTGTCAACATTGTGCCCAACATCTAACTGGCTTAAGAAAGAAATCTGCAAAAACTGGCATTTGGTCAAAGATGTGGATGGACGATTAGCGGAAATACCGCTCTTTGCTTTCAAAAAGGATAAAAGCGTGGCTAATCATATAGTCAGAGCAGCAATGCCAAAACACAAGCCCCAATCTCTCAGAGAATATTTGAACCTTCCACCCATTACAGGCCACCATCAATGTGGTACATGTGTATCTTGTCCTCTTACGATAGAAGGAGATCTGTTTCAGCACAATGGCATTAGTTGGAGACATTCCAGATTTACGAACTGCAAAACAAAGTACGTCATTTATGGCATTTTATGCCCATGCAATAGGCTCTACATAGGAAAAACAAGCCAAGAAGTCAGACAGCGAATAAACCAACATAGGTCGCGAATTAAAAAAACTATCCTCACTGCACCACTGGTGCAACACTGGATGGATCATTCACATACTGAAAATGATTTAAAATGGACGGTCATTTCTAAGGTGGATCCCGACCCAAGAGGAGGTGACCTGGAGGCAAAATTATCATCTCGAGAAGCGACCCTGATTCTGAAATACAATACGGCAGTCACAGGACTGAATGAGATGTCTGAATTATATCATCTCTAAGACTCCACCACTACAGTCTACACCGAAATGTGATCTGTACTGTTAAGCCCAATATGCTTCCAAATGCAGTGTTGTACATGTAGTTACACTTATCTTGTTTGAGTAACATTTCAGCACGTACGTTCCATAAGGAAGTTTAAATCCCAGGATTAGATTGAGTCAGCACTTACATCCGAAATCTTAAAGGAACTACATTTCCCATAAAACCGAGGGAACTAATTTACGTCATATATTATGTGCCGGCACTGACTCATCCCGAAGGGCGACGGCCGATTGACAGACGCCGCGCAATGGAGAGGAGACCCGCTTCGTGATTGAGGTATGCGTTTATTTACGCTTACACTTTGTACTCGGACCACAAGCCTCCCTCGATACAATCGACTTGATCCACCCCGCTTTTTAAAACATGGGCTGGCTTGTTCTAAGGGACCGTGTCACATACATGTATAATGTACAAATCAAATGTGATACGTCAGTCTTCGGAATGACGTTATTTAGTGACCCGTTTTTTTTACATCAAACAGGAACCGGGTTTCAGAGACTAACCAGCAAGACGAGACTGGCACGTAGAAAAAAAGAAAAAAAGAAAAAAGACTTCTTGAATAAGGTAATTGCCTGATTCCAATCGATCTATTTGAAGCCAAAAGACTTCATGTTGTTCTATACCACCTTGCTTAAACAACGAACTGCAACACAGCCTTTCTTTTACCAACAGCACACGATCGGTGCCACAGTACACAGGACACTGTCAATCTCGATTTGTTGAATTTTGTGAACATGAGGTTTTCCATTTTTGAATGGGAAAAAGACAAGGTAACTTTTTTAGGTTGTGCTTGTCTGTTTGAAGTTGAAGGTTTACCTCAGGAGTGAGGATAGAATGGACTGTTTTCTTATCTTCCGCAGGAGTGAATCCACCAAGGTCCTGAGGAGAAGCCCCGCTACTAAGGGGTTTCGAAACGCGTCGACCCTGTTTTGTTTGTCCAGGCCAATCACATGAAAATGTCATCTATAAAATCACTTAGATTCCTAAAAAAAAATTTGATGGCCTGTTTTTGAATTATTTGTCGTCATCTGTAAAATTGTTGTGAAACAATCCTATTAATACCCCACCATCCACAATAATAATAGATTCCCCCGAATCTAGGTGAGGGTATTCACGCTTTTTCCTATTCTTTTTTTCTACCTGTATGTTTGATTTAGTGAGAAAGAAGTTTGTGTATGGCTTTTTCACGGAATGAATGTTGGAGTACAAATGAGCTTGTTTGATTGAGGTCTATTCTCTCGTTTGTCTTGGGTAATTTTGGTTCATTTTGTCATCTTTATATACCACTTTTTTGAGAAGAGATTTTAAGATATTCCCCTCTCCCCCTGCCCTGATCATTTTTTGACAAATTTGTTTAAAAAAAGAAAAATTACTTGTGCAAACCTTAAAAAATAAAAAGGATTAAGTCTGACATATGTTTGTCTTGTGTATGCAGCAACAGTTTCAAGTCGTTGTGCATCTTAAGTTGGTTGATTTATATAGCAGTACTGGCAATTTGTTCTGTTTAAACTGATATTTGGCGCAGCCTTACTGCGCTTTAGCCAAACCCTTTCGTTGTTTCCTGGTGCATATTAAAGAGAGCAGTGGAGTCCTGATGTACACCATTTTTGAGCTTGGTCCCTGGTGTTATATATGGCATTCGGAGCCCGTGAGAAGCCCATGGATGCCAGCTGAAGCCTGCCGCTCCCCTGCAGGGTAACAGGGCTGGGCAAACCGGGGACCATTTGAAAATCTACTCTGCTACTGCTACTTTAAGCACTTCAGCATTCCTGCTGCACCCGTCAGAGCCAAAAAGAGGCAGGGCCACCCCCCTTGGGTCTTCTCCTCCACTGGTCAACGTCAAGAGGTCCTCGCCGGCACTGCTGCTGGCTCGCTGTGTAACCAGGTACATTTTTCTCCTTTGGGTTTGTACATGTTCTTTTGCATTTTCTGTCTGGTGGGACCCAGTAATAGGGCAAATCCTTGGAATCCGAGAACCAGTTTCACGGTGCATCGAGAAACATTTCACCCTGTGGTCTGGAGTGGATACTAGAAGCGCATGTGTATGCTAACTGTTTAGCGGGCCTTTGGACTTGATTGCAAACATCTTTTTTACTGGGTTATCTGGGGGGGGGGGGGAGGCCTGTTTACAATTCCTGCTATATAGCATGGAAGTCTTTTCCCCTTGTGGTGTCCTGAAAGTTTGTATCTATCTTAGCATTGTTTGTTTGAAGTATGGGGAAAAGAAAGGTGGCTACACCACACCTAATGTCCCCTCAGGTTGCCCTCAAATTACCATCATTGAGGGGGTTTTGTCCCAGGTTGTTGGGGTTGTATCAGAAGAAACTGAGATGGCAGAAAGAAGGCTATAGTTCTCTCCTCGCCCCACCATGTGTCCATTACATTTCCGAAACCTTGTGGCTCGCTTGTAACAAGCCTATCAAAGAATGTCCAGGATGGTGACCCAGAGGTCTCAGCTTCATTATGAGTGGAGGTACCTAAGCGGGAACAAACACAGACAAGCCACATAGTAAGCCCTAGGTGTGAGCGTAGTAGATGTGTGGCTGCCCCAAAGCAGAAAAGCACATCAGTTAATGTGGGTGTACAGACAGAACCAATGTCACACCACTCTCAGCATCCCAACATCCCAGCAAACTGGTCAGCCTGATTACCCCCTGGAAGCTCACCTGTGAGCTCAATGGTATCCTGAATACCAGATTAGACCAATACAAGATTGTGACGTCTGACTGATTGAAGCCATAATATCACAGATCTTGGACCAGTTGAAAACTTCTGTTGCCCCACAATTGGGTCGGAGTCCCTTATCTGTGGAGGCACCTATCAACACCGGCCCAGCTTGTCAGTGCATACCAGTGAGTTAGTTCCCTTACCCCAAGTCCCTCAGCTGATAGGATCAACTGATGTTTCTCATGCTCCCCCAAGCCCCTCTGTTCCTTTTGTTGGGACCTGCCCCTCTGTAGTAACTCACCCTCCTTCCAAGGCAGGGGTGGTGATCAACCATCCCCCGGAAGCAACTGGGTATGTGGTAGTGTTAGGGAATGTCCCATGGTCTGACCATTTTCTAATCCCGTTCAACTGGCAAATCACCAGGGATACCCTCCAAGCCCCGGTGACACGCAACCAAGAAAGACCTTGGTCCAAACTCCCACTGGACAGCTGGACAAGTTTATTGGAGCGATCAGCCCCCATACACGATCCAGACCCGTTGGTAGCGGATAAGAATTTCGCACTTTGGATCGAAAACTCACTGGACAGCGCTCTACCTAGGAAAAGAGTAGAGAAAAAAAGCAGACCTTTCAAATATCCCTGGTACACTTCTGAACTCAGGGACCAGAGAAAGCTATGCAAAAAATTGGAACGTGTATGGAGGAAAGACTGGGCCAACAACAAGAAAACTGAGTACAGAATAGCTTTTAGGTCCTACAAAGCCTCCCTTGAAGCTACTCAGGCTGTTTTTTTTGTGGAATAAATTCGGGCTTCTACAAATTCTTCAAGGGAGACCTTCCGGATTGTGAAGGAACTCTTGAAAGTCCCTGACCCTCCTCTCATCCATGATATCTCAGGGTCTAGATGCAACCAACTTGCGGAATTTTTCTCACAAAAAATCCAAAACATCTTAAAAAGTTTACCTAGCATCGACCAGTCACCTGAATTTAGCTCTCCCTTTGCCCTAAATGTCGTAATTTAGCAGCGATTAGATTAAGCATTAGCCGAAGACATCCTGTATTTAGAGACTATCTTGTCTTTTTATGGAATCCATTTTGTATTTGGCAGCCATTTTAGATGGCCATGTGCTCACCATGTACTCAGTCCTATCTTGCTGTTGTCTGCTCGGTATATTTAGCCTCTTCCTCCTACTTTGCACATGCTCAGTTGTGCTTGCAGCTGTTAATATTCTGTAACTGTCAGGATGTGCTTGCTAGCATTGGCAAAACTGTTAGCTCCTCCTACTTGTCGACTGTGCATTTTCTGTATGACCATCTATGTGTGTAACTCTTCTTATGTGCACTTGTACTGCCCTTTTGTAGCCCCTGTGAGGGTATATAAGAGATACTGTGGCCTTCAGTCCTCAGACCACCTCATACAGAGTGCTGCGGCTTCTGTGTGACATGGCCTCACTTGTTGTAATTTAATAAATATGTTTCTCTTGATTACAGATTCTGTGCCAACTTTTTCATGCTGCTTTAAAGGATCAGGTGTTAGTGCAAACCCCTGAGATGGGATTTTTGATTTCCTTCATTTGGCGCCCAACGTGGGGCTCATCAGAGCGGTGACTATCTGAAGGAGCGATCTTGTCAGGAGACAGACATTTACTGAGGAAGACAAGGCAGGATTCTACTAAAGGAGGTACCAATTCTGGGGGTTCTTAGTCTCTGTAGCCCAGTCTACTTCTGATCTTACTGATTTTTGATCCTCCATATGATGGCACCCCTGACTGAGAACATATTTGGCATGAGCATTTCAAAGGAAAAGACTGTTAGGTCATTCAAAACTTGGCAGATAGAACCTGGACGCTCGTGCTTGGTAAGAACCATTGTATGGTAATTACTGTGAGCTTATGGTAGCCAGTGACTCGCAAGGCAGTTTTAGGATACGCTTGCTGTGGCTTATGGATATGGATATGGATATGTATGGATGATCGATCATATTTATGATATGGATTATGTGATATGTGCGTTGCAACACATGTAGGCAGGTAATGTGGAGATGTTTCTCCATTTATGGTTATGAGCGGCGCAATGATTAAGTGCCATTTTAGATTATGATAATGCATATTTTGCATTATGTTTGTTTGCATGCCTGTTTCAAACTCACATGTAAAATGTGTAGTTTTATGAGAGGTACCATAGTGAGATATGAATTGAATTAGCCGGCTTCCCCTAGAGGGAAAACTTAAAATAGGTTTTAGGTATGAAAACATATTTCTTCCTTGGTGAAATTTTTCCCCAGGGAATTTAAATATGCCCATAATACACATGAGGATCCTTTGTTCTGTGCAATTTTATGTATGAAGATATGCAGAGCGGTTTTTGGTGTTCTGCCAGCCTGAATTAGTGAATTGAGAGTATTTCTACTTCAGTTTTTAGAATACTGTTGAGAATAGGGTTTCTCCTTGTAAATATGACTTACAACTGGTATTTACATAGGTGGTTTGGATGCAGTCTGCAGGCTGTGTTTTGTTTCTGGCTTTAGTGTTGACCCATGGTTTAAAAGGTGTGTTTAACTGTCTAGCTGGTTTGTGGTTTTTTCCCATTCGTGTAACTTTTGCTTGTACATTGTGTCGTCGCTATTTACGAAACATGGCTAAAGCGCGCTGTATTGTGTGTCTTTTGTGTTTTACCCCTTTCTGTTTATGTCTGTACTGAGCTCAAATGCATTTTTGTGGTTATTTTTTATGTTTTCAGTCTGTTAAACATAATGTTAGATTAATTAATATTAGGAAAAAATTCGATAGAAATTCAGGAATGACCTATGTGATGTGGTAACATAACTATATGTTTCTCCTTAAAGTTATAGGGTAAGGAATAGCGCACATGTACAACTGTTAAATGTTTAAGGGATAAACTTAAAATTCTTATTCACTAAGAATATTAAAGGCCTACAGCAGAAAAATGAAATGGTGTGTTTTTGTAGACAACACACTCATAGCGTGTTTACTTAATATACATTGCATTAAGATGCTTACAGGCAAAACAGTTTAGCTGGAGGGAGTTTTTTTTGCACTTAAAATGTGTATTCTTAAACACGCATTTCAAAGCTGGGAATGTCTGTTTTTAGTAAGGCTGCCTCCAGGAAATTTAACACTGGGTAGGGCCTGCCGTCAAGGGCACAGCTGTTATTTTCGCAGGCCTAGTTTATTTAGCCAGGAATTCGTCCTTAGTTAAACGTGCAACTTTGCATCTCAGAGTGTTATTTTGGAAGCAAGGTTTACAAAAATAAGGTTAATTATTTGTATCACAGACAGACATTTTAATTGCGGTTTCCCTTCTCTTTTAGCATTTATGGCTCTGTTGCTAAAATCATTGTCCTTTTCAAACAAAAGTAGCACGAAGTTGACGTGTATTTAAAATTGAGCTTATGTACTTAGGCTTGTGAATAGTTGCTCTAAAAACATAAGCAAGGGGCAGATTTATAATAGGGATGCAGCTTGGTTTTAAATATAGGATTACTACAAAAACGAAATATAGAGAGTAATTTTGAATTATGACATAAAAAAATATTTTGAAAAAAAAAAAATAAGTGCTTTTTAAAATCGTTTTTTGATATTCATAAAGCTTAATGCTCATACTGTGACCTCCTAGCATTATAATTTAATTTAAGTTGTGCAGTACTGCATAATGAGGACATTTATGTATGGGACCTTCACTTGGCGCAGGCGTAAGAACTCATTTTTTAAAGATTTACATGAGATATGTCTAAGTCTGATTTCTGCAATCTGTAAAGAACATTCTGAGGATGATTAATATGTAACACAAGTATAGGTTATTTATTTTTAAGTACCTCAAATTGCAAAAACGATATTGAGTTAAATAGACCATTTTAAAAGGCTTTCTTGCTATTTAAACTAGTTTTATAGTGCCTTAGGCTTCAGTGAATGCATACATTCAAGTATAATACAAATGTGCATGTTTGCTTTTTCATAGCTTAGTGAGTCAATGTGCCCAGCGCAGAGGCTTGTGTTTAATATCAGGGTTGAAGGTTCTGACTTCAGCGGGGCCTACTGAGCCATTCATTCATTTAAGGTTGATAAAATGTGTAGCATTGCATGGCACAGTGACACACATTTATTCTGAAGCTGGTATGGTGTGTTGTTATGTTCCATGAATTATTCACAGTAAATGTGTTAATGCTCTGGGAATAAATAAATTGTAGTTCTCTAAAAGAAGTAATATATTTAAAATGTCTTTTTTAAATAGGGTTGATTATTGCACAGACTTGCAGAGACTTATTGTCTTTGTCAGTTTCACAGTGAGGGTCCCAGGGAGGTTACAAGAAAGCTTGGTGCTCCGGCCAGATTTTGACCTTTAGGTCAGTGTGGTGGGGGCTTAGGAGTATGTGACAACGGATGGTGAAATGATTGCTTGGAAAAGCGTCACGCAAAGGAGCCATTCACGTCGACATTTGAAGAGTGCATTCCTGACACAGCTTTTTATAAACAGCAGGGCCTAAACTGGGGGGTTGGTGTAAGGGACACGCAGAGGCTGTGAAAGAGTTTTTGCTTAAGATATTTTGTACATTTACAAAAGATTTTGCGTGTTATGTGAAGTATTGGCTGTATGATGAAACAAAGATGTGTTTTTATGACTTCTTTGAAATGAATTATCTGTGCATTTTCATTTTTTTTGCATTTCTTCCATGAATTTTCCCTGCTTTTCCTGTGTGTCTGACGCGACACAGTAAGTTATATTTGACAGCTGATCTTCACTGACTGCTTGATCTGCTGTCAAAAGGGTGAGGATGGATTAAAAGAAGGTGTTATTTAGGTATAAGTCGGACAAAATTAAAATGGGCCCGAATGGTTTTTTAATGTTATTGGAGTGTTTATTGTGCAGAAAGTGCATGAAATGGTGTTGCATGCTATTGTGTTTTTTCTGTGCTTAGGTATATAGCAAAGTATATCTGATGGCTTGGCATGACATGTCCTTTATTATGTATGTTTGTGATCCATGTTGGTGCTTTTGTAAGTTTTGCTGTGTTGTGAAGGGATGACATGACGATGTATATCCTTTGAGCAACAGTGGTTAAAACTTGTTAAGTGGTTAAACTTGCTGATACTAAATTATGATATATGATATTGTTATATTGTGAGCAAGAACAGACAGCACTTCACCAAGTGCATGCCTATGTGGTTATAATATATACAGCAAAGTGTGTCACCTTTACTCACGTTACTGCTCTTTTCCCTTAAGGAAAAGGCAGCCTCACATTTATATTTCCTTGATTGGACCTAAGGAAGCAATTATAGATCTGTGACTCTTATGCAAGGTGACCTAATTTCTATATAGTATTAGTTAAATGATGTTCTGTCTTAAAAGGAAACCAGGTTTCATTTTGCCCGAGAAAGGAAGGAATGGGATCACTAGCTGAGATTACCGTAGATGGTGTAGTGGCCAGCGGTAGAGTTATAATATGTGTACTATTTTTGACTTTTTTGTATCACCCATGCTCTTGGCATTATGTCACAAACTTGATTGTCACCCAAGTCATTTTTTGTCCTTCCTATAGATTTTTCTTTTGCTGCTTCTCCCCTGATTGATGTCACATTGTGCCTAGTTTTTGGGGATTTTAGCTGTGTTCTAGTCCTATTTTCTTTTTCGTTTTTCTTTCACCATTTAGAGGTTTACATTTCCAGACTACAGTGATGTATCAGGTTCCTCTATAATATGTGTAATTCCCTTTTGTATGACCAAACTGGTTTTCAAAATTTTTCTTGAGGCCTACTCTGATGTTTTCTAGTCTGACTGTTAGGGTAGTGATAGATTATAGTAAGATCAGTTGTCCACCTCAATAGGAGATACTTTCACGTGTATTTAGTATGACAAATTCAAATGCCTATTCTAAATTTGGTTTTCAGTTCTTTTTCCCTGCTGCTTTAATTTTTGGTGGGATCAGATGTGTCCTAATCATAGAAATACCAGGACTCTAGTTCTTGTCTGTTGTTTCTACATTGCTATTAGCTTTTGTATTGTATAGTCCACCTGACGCACAATTAGTCTACATGTCCCTGATAATCTATATTATGTGATTTCTCTTTTTGAGGTGTTCTAGATAAGGAATTTAGGAACACCTGCACTTAATATTTGAGGAAAGTGTGCTTACCCCCTTAGACAATGCCACTATGTGTGAAGACATCCATTATGTAGTTGTCTACCTTTAGATGGTAGAGGGTATGCTCTCACATGGAAACCCAATTGAAGAGGCTAGAGGTGCTGTTTTACCTACTACCTTTTGTCTTTGTACTCTATGACAATGACAGTATTTTGTTTTAGATCACTATAGTCCCATGGTGTATGGCCACTCCTTTGAAGATTGCAGGCCACCTGCTTGCAAATCCCCTGCAATGAATTGTTTTTTGTATACTTGCCAATAGGTCCAGCCTGTGTTTTTCTTTACTCTCACATAGATAGATGGAAGTGGTTCTTGGGTGCCTTGCTAATATATGGGGCATCCCAAGACTAGGAAGTATTTTCTAACACTCTGTTGATAGACTGTTTCTGTGCCTTGTCTAAAGACAATTTGTTCTGTCCACCAATAGATATTTGCTGCTGTACAAACCACTACCAGAGGGGCCCAAACATCAGATTCAGCCTGGGGAGTCAGCGTCAGCACCAGTGCAGCTTGAAGCCAAAGTGAAGGTAACCAGCACAAGCATTGCTGGCAACTAGGACCTCAGTGAAGGCGAAAGCCCTGTGATTAAGTGTGTACCCCTGCCACTGTTTTGAGCGAAAGACGGGGTCACAAATCAGAAAGGAGAAATCGTGGATCATGCCCAGCTGAGAGTCACAGACCGACCAGAATGGCAAGGAGGCTTTGCTTGAGGTGACCCCTTCTGAAACAAGGGTTGCTTCAGAGATCCTAGAATCAGGCCTCTGATTTCTGGTCCTAAAGTGAATACAAGTTTGCACCTTTGTTTGTTGGTCAAGAGATACCTGGGTACACTGGATGCAAATGTGTAGCCCCAACGAATGAGCAGTGCGCCAGCAGAGCAATATAGGAGATAGGGAAGGACTTGAGATTAGGGTTCAAGTTCTGTGTCTCTGGTGCCTGTTAGATTGAAGTGAAGAAAAGTGGTGCACTGTTTGAGACACTGGACAGGATCGCTAAGAGCATTTGCCTGTTGGGTGACTGCCCTATCCTGAAAGAAGAGACGTTTTTTCCTTGAAACTGGACTGTGATTCTTGAGTTGCGAGTTGTGCAGCTCCACCGTGGAAACAACAAAGAGCCTGCCTGTGAGGCTCAAACGGACACAGGGAGAAGACTCCCCCTCTGGTTGGTTGTACAGCGGATTCAATTTCCCCAAGGACTTCCTCTTTTTTGTCAATAATGTATCCCTTTAGTTGTCCCATTTTTGAAGAGCAGCCCTTTGCAGCTCTTGGTCCTAATTCCTATGGCCCTGTGTGGTCCTCCTGGTCCCAGATATGCTTGATGTTCTAGCCATCATAAAAGGAACATGTAACAGTCAATTGGAAAATGTTTTTATTAGATATGTGCTATTAGCTATTCTGAAATTTGAAATGAATAGTCACTGAAATGCATAGGAGCGTTGAAAAAGTCTACTATATGATTTTAGGATTTGCTTTAGCTTAGGCCAAGAAAAATGATAATTCTGTTTATAATAGTGGCCATTGCTTTCTCCTACTGTCTGTATGTTTATTATGATCCAATGCCCGTTTTTCTTGGATTCCTGCTGATACCCTTAGTGAAATGTTTAGACTGGAAAATGCTCCTCTAGCAATGAATTAAGATATTGAAAATTGTGAAAATGAATGTACAAATATTTTCTATGTTCTTACTGGATCATGGGAATGTCTTCAGCTAATGCTGAAAGGGTCGTCTGTCGTAATTTAGCAGCGATTAGATTAAGCATTAGCCGAAGACATCCTGTATTTAGAGACTATCTTGTCTTTTTATGGAATCCATTTTGTATTTGGCAGCCATTTTAGATGGCCATGTGCTCACCATGTACTCAGTCCTATCTTGCTGTTCTCTGCTCGGTATATTTAGCCTCTTCCTCCTACTTTGCACATGCTCAGTTGTGCTTGCAGCTGTTAATATTCTGTAACTGTCAGGATGTGCTTGCTAGCATTGGCAAAACTGTTAGCTCCTCCTACTTGTCGACTGTGCATTTTCTGTATGACCATCTATGTGTGTAACTCTTCTTATGTGCACTTGTACTGCCCTTTTTTAGCCCCTGTGAGGGTATATAAGAGATACTGTGGCCTTCAGTCCTCAGACCACCTCATACAGAGTGCTGCGGCTTCTGTGTGACATGGCCTCACTTGTTGTAATTTAATAAATATGTTTCTCTTGATTACAGATTCTGTGCCAACTTTTTCATGCTGCTTTAAAGGATCAGGTGTTAGTGCAAACCCCTGAGATGGGATTTTTGATTTCCTTCATAAAGGTAGCACCACATCTTGACTCCTTCGCCCCAATCACCAGGGAGGGATTTCTTAAAATGCTCGGATCAATAAAAAGCGGGTCCCCGGCTGACCCCGCATCAATGAACATCATGAAACTAGTGTCGCCGATCATCACCCCGTTAGCCACTGATCTAATCAATTCCTCTTTCTCCCAAGGTATTGTCCCGCCGAGTTGGAAGAAAGCCATTGTCAGAGCCCTACTAATGATGCCACAGCTAGACCCCTCAGAGATGTCCAACTATCATCCCATCTCCCTACTACCAGGGATTAGTAAGATTGCGGAAAAATTCGCCAACCAACAATTGTCCGCTTTCTTGGAAGCAGGAGAATTGCTGCGCAGCTCCCAGACAGGCTTCCACCCTGGCCAGGGTACTGATACCACCCTGATAGCGGTGGTTGAAGAGGCTAGGCAGATTTTGGATTCAGGAGGATCGGCAGCGGTGATCCTCCTGGACTTAAGCGCTGCCTTCGATACGGTGGATCACCGGATCCTTATCCATCACCTTAGAAGTTTAGGAGTGTTAGGCTTAGCCCTGGCATGGTTAAAATCTTTCATTGACAACAGAACCTTCCAGGTTTCTGAAGGCAGCATGCGGTCCAAATCTATCCCTCTTCAGTGCGGGGTACCACAGGGCTCATCCTTGAGCCCGACACTCTTTAATGTTTACATGTCCCCACTGGAAGATATTGTCACCCCTTTTGGGATTAAATTGATCGCCTATGCAGACGACACACAACTGGTCGTCTCACTTAACCAATCAGACCCCTGCTCCGTGAACCTTCGTTCCTGTCTTTCAGAAATATTTGGTTGGATGAACAAATCCCTCCTTAAACTGAATGGAGATAAAACGGAGCTTATGCTTTTGGGACAAAAGACTACATCCATTCTTAACTCCATGTGGCCCACATGTATGGGAGCAACCCCCTCCCAAAAAGCGAAATTAAAAGTCTGGGAGTATGGCTTGATCAAGATCTCTCCTTCCGAATTCAAGCTAAGAAAACTGCTGGTGTATGCTTCGGCCTACTCCGTACTGCACGGAAAATCCTTCCTCTCATACCTCCCCATTCTAGGAACTCCTCATACAGGGCGTCATCCTTTCTAGGTTGGAATACAGTAATGCCTTATATCTGGGTGCCCCAGAATCCATCTTAAATAAATTACAATGTATCCAGACCTCTGCAGCGAGGTTGCTAACAGGAACATCAAATAAACTCTCAGTGAAACCCACCATCAGATCCCTTCACTGGCTGCCAATACGGGAAAGAATTAAATTTAAATCCATGTGTATCATGCACAAATCTTTACAGGGCAAGGGCCCGCCCATCCTGAGAAGTCTGGTTAGCACCTATAAAGCCAACGGGGCACTTAAATCAGATCATCTTTACCTTGCAAATGTTCCTAGAATAAAGAAGGCACGAACTAGAGGACGTTGTTTCTCCGTCAATGCTGCAAGACTCTGGAATTCCCTTCCCCTCAATATCCGCATTGAGCCCAGTGTGCTGAAGTTTCGCAAGCTCTTGAAAACTTTTCTCTTTCCCTAAGGTCTCCTTAAGCGTCCGTTACCTCTGCTGAATTTCTACTCATAACGCTGGGACGCCCATGGGTATCCATGCGCTTTAGAAATCCTCTTCCATTCCATTCCATTCCATGTTCCCCCTCATAATAATTTGACACCTGAATCCTGTGTGGAGCTAAAAACAAAGTGGTGCACTGGTTTAACTGGCACTGTAACTTAGGTATGGAGATTTTGGCTCAATAAATATGGTCAGGAGGGTAAGCGGGCTGGGCTCTGATGTCAAGAGATGGGCGGGGCTGTGTTGTGGTTAACTTTATTAAACCCACCATTGTAGCACGTTTTCTGACCACCCTAGGCTCACTCAGATCCTCCAGACTGCCCAACATTCAGAAGCCCCCACTTGGCTTCTTCTTCAACAAACCTGATATTGTTTGTCAACCTCCATGGATCCGGGCTCGGCCGGGGGTGGTTCCTTGTGGTCATTCCATATCGGCCCGCTGGTGTCTCTGACGGGACGGTTGAACCTATGTAACAGATTTGCACCTATGAGTGACCTTGAGTCCTGTGATTGACATCCCATCCCCGAGTTACCCCATAAAGCTATCCTACCTGCAACTCACCCCTTGCATACCCCATTTGGTAATTTGGAAGTTACAGTAATTGGGTGCAGTTTGTTAGGACATGTCAGGTCATCTGCTTGCAAGAAACATGGGAAGTAAATAACCTCTTTTTCCTAGAAGGAAATAAAATGTACTTCTCTCCTGCAGAGGCATCAGTGTTGCAGAGGGATAGAGGGAGACTGATCATTTTTGTGTCTGTAGAGTTATGCGGACATGTTAAGTATCTTACGTGGGATTCAAATTTGCTCCTAGCGTTGAAGTTATCCATATCTGCCTCTGCTCCGCTAGTACTGATAATTTTTTATAATGCAAAAGCAGGGCAAGCCGTGGTATCCAATCTCTCCAGCATATGCTCTGCAGTTGAATCTTTGGCAGGGCATGGTTCTGGTTGGGATAAGCTTATAGTAGTGGCTGATTTTAATTGCCAGTTGTGTGTCTGCTCCTTAGATATGGATAACAACAAGGTCAAATGTATGTTGGTAGAAGAGCTCCATGTGGCTCACACAAAGGAAGGTACAGAGTTAAATACATTTGTCAGCACTGACAATCTTGTCTTCGCTCTGGAGAAGTAAGTAAACTCAGCTAAGCCAAACATGTTCCCTAGGTTTAAAGGCAGGGGGTGTGTGTCCATTATAGACTTTATTTTTGTCTCAGCCCCTTTGTTTTTGCTTATTTCTAATTTTAACATAGTTCATAGTACTTTCAGTGGCCACAATCCTGTTGTTAGCCATTGGTTGAGTAAGGGGTGGTATTAGACCATTGGCTGAGATACAAGGTGGGCCCACTCTTTCTGCCCAAGGTAGGAGACTTAGATTGTCTCAGGTAGAGCCACAGGAATTTAAAGTGTCTCTCTTTACTGAGTGCTGGCAGGAGATATCCTCTTGCTTGGATCTGAAGTCTTTGGGGAATGCTATCTTGTCCACATTTGCGTGCAGTGCTCAGAAGGTGTCAGCGTTGCTGAAGGCCGTTGTGACAAATACTTGCTCCCAGGTACCACACTGATTTGATCAAGATTGCTCTAAGACCTTTGATCTCTTGAAGGTTGCCTTAAAGCAGGTCCCCAGAGATAGGGAGAATGTCGCCTCCTGATGGAAGAATACAAGAAAGACTTAGAAAGCCACAAATCTATCTTATGCAAAAGCGCATGCGAGTATTTAGCCCAGGCTAGCGAAACTAGAGATAGTTCCATGTTTTGGAGGGTGATAAATAAGCCTTGCTTTGCCGACGCAACTTGACTGTCTTTATGTCATCACGTTTCAGAGCAGTAATGGGTGGATCATTTCAAAGGGGTTTACAACTGTGGACTCAGTGAAGGTGTGGAGGACCAGGGTGGTATAGTGTTGGGCAGAGCTAATGATTTTTATTTTTTTAGATGAAGTTTCTCAAGGTATTCAAGCATTATCTCGTAACAAGGCCCAGGGACCTAATGGTATACCCCCTTATCTGTTCTTGGACAACACTGAGATCTGGGGGCCAGCCTTGACGATGGTACTCAATGTCGCAGAGAGGGAGAGTGCTCTGCACTCATGGTCCACTGTCATAATTGTTCCAATATTCAAAATGGGGGACAAGGACAACCCCCAGAGTTATCGACCAATATCACTGATTGATGCAGCATTGAAGGTCCTTGGGAGAATACTTTTAAACAGGCTGATGATGTGGGAAGTTGCAAATGGCATATTCTCTGAGGTCCAGCAGTGCTTTAGGCCAGACACGTCGAAAATGGGTTCCTATTTAAATCTATATTTAATCATTGTGAGAAGTTGGCCTGATATGCAGTGCTCACTATTCTAGTGATCACTATGTATCAGTCCAAACAACCCTTACTGATGATTGGTTGTAAGTCAACCTGATAGACCAGCTATCCTAGTAGCATGGATACGAGCAGTCTAAGGCTAAGACTCTAGAGGGCGTGTTAAGCCAGCTGTTTTACCATCACATTACCCCTTGAACACCAAGTGAAAGGACACCACACAAGTTGTTATGAAAATAAACAGATATTTATTTATAACAAGACTACCCTGAACTCTTTATGAGTCAGGGAGCTAAGCACACAACAAAACTCTTACGAAAATACTTTAAGTCGCACAATTTACACAAATGCCCTAGGGGCACGAAAAACCATATACACAGTAAGTGGAATGCGAACTTGCTAGCAGGTAAGTAGTATTTTTCTAGACTTAGGAATCGCTAGGCCTACAATTCTAAACACTGGGATTAGATGCAGGAGGCCTGTGGACGTTGTGTGCAGAGTGGGAACTCTCACGCGTAAGGCGGGAAAAAGTCTATGGAGGCTAGCAGTTGCAAAGTTACTGTTCTCGGGTGAACCCGACTAGGTGGGTCGAAAACAAGAGTGGATCCGAACACTTAGGGTGTTGGACTATGCTGGAGCACTGAAGTACTCAGGTTACCTAGCCCAGGGGCTGCGGCTGCATAGGGTTGAAGTTGCGTCGGAAACCCTCGTTGAAGATCCAGGAGCCTGAAGAAAGAGTTGCTGGCAGGCGGCCAGTGAAGAAAGTTCGGAGTGATCCAAGCCTGGATCAGGGAAGAAGGAACCTGTAAGCAGAGGGGACCAAGTTCTGAATCACTAGCCAGTGATTTGAGTGGGCACCAGGATGGCACCGGACGAAGTCACCTCAGCCAGGTGAGTGGGCGCTGCTGGGCTCTGCAGTCTCTCGGACCAGGAGGCGTTGTCGGCAACCAGGATGGAGGTGCGAGCTGTCCCACGAAGGTTCTTGCTGTCGACGTCGCTGGACCCAGGATTGGGCAACAAGTCTTGGCAAATGCAAGGCCCACGCGGTGGACCTAAAATGGCGTCTTGAGGGGACCAGGAGGGTCCAGGGTGCTCCTCTTTTGGAGGGGAGCAAGGGCTAGTCTGGAGCAACCAGACCAGCAGTGTTTGTCGTCGTGGAGCGTCGTGAAGGGGTCACTAGCCAAACGGGCAAGCGACCTGGACAACGCGGTTGGCAGCAAAGAGCAGAAGGGCCCCAAGCAGATCTCGTGGATGCAGGGGGGCTGAACTTCGGTGCTGGAGCTGCTCAGGGTCGGGGCTTCTCTTACCCCAAAGCACTCAGTCGAGGGTCACTCGGGAGTCGTGCTGGACAAGCGTCGTGCAGTTCTGAAGATGGCCGGTCCCTCGAGGTCTCGTCACACCCACGGATCACAGCTGGGCTGATGATGTAGGTTGAGGTCAGAGGTGCCAGGGAAGCCGGTTCTCGTCGTGCTGGAGCAGTCTTGATCCGAAGGAGAGACTGGCAACAAACTGCGATGCTTGGTTGGTGCCTGCTGCTGCAGGGTGACTACTCCTTAGTCACAAGGGAGAATCTTGGGAAGAAGTCTTGAGTTCCTTTCGTGGAAAGTAGTTTCAGGATTCAAAGATGATCTGATTTGGAAGGGGGCCAGTTCCTACCTTTATCCTGCAAAAAGGGGCTGGCACGCGACTAAGTCCTGCCCTATGGGTGGGACTAGGAGGGGGGTGGTTACACCCCTCTCCTTTGGCGGGCTTTCCCCAGGCCAGGGGCTGGAGTGCCCCTGGAACTGGTTCCAGCCGGCCTATGCACAGTGAGCACCGGGGTGCCACTTGCAGTCACCTTCCTCTAAAGCCCTGCCTACCTAGAATACACAAAATCCTGTCTGGGACGGTGCTGGCACCGCCCCTGGCAGGAAACCCTTTGTCCTTGCCTCCTGGGCTGGGAGGACTCCCAGCAGCAGGAGGGCAGACTTGTGTCTCGGTGGCAGCATCCATTTTGTGGAGCTAAGGCTCTGTCTAACTTTAACCGGGGTTACAGGTTACATACATGTCGTGTCCCTCTAGAAGGGTGGAATGCTAACCCCGTCGCCAGAATTGGCGAGGGGTTAGTATTCCAATTCGTATGACACCTTACTCGACATGTTTTGTTAAAGCGATACCAGAGTTGGCATATAACCGCGAGGATTATAATGCACTTAAGAGTATATGGTATGCGATATCATGGAAACGGCTAAGGGATGGATCCCGAAAGCCGCAGACAGGCTCAGCTCATGCCAGAGCACTATCTCACACGATTCCAAGCACTCTGCCTTCAGGATTGTTAAGGCCTGCCATAGGAGTGACTGATAGGAGATCTGTGTGTCCATTTTTAGGGTTAGATATAGGTATACTATATCTAAAGCAAAGGGTGATTACACCACCTTGCCCCAGCTGTCGTGCAGCCAGTTGTGTCAGATCTGGATGGCCAGCCAGGGGTGGCATAATACATGCTGCAGCCCCTGGTAGGCCCTGGTTACACCTATGCCCTGGGTACCTAAGGTACACTGTACAGGGACTGATAAGGTGACTCAGTATCCAATTAGATATGTACCTAGGGTACATGGAATCCATTTTACAGAGAGAGCAGTAGGCCTGGGGTCCTGAATAGCAGGGCCCCAGGTCAACTAAGTCAGAAAACCAGCAAAACACCAGGCAAAAAGTTGGGGGCAACCATAGTCAGGGATCTACCTTCCTACAATCATAAACAAGTATACAGTTGCCCAGCCAGGATCACTTAATCCGGCATTTATGGATCTCACGTCCGCCTTTGACACAGTCAATCGCAGGAAGTTGTGGGACCTGCTTCTTGCAATGGGGGTGGACCAAGATATAGTGCTCCTTTTATCGAACTTGCATGCCAACTCCTCAGCTTCGGAGAGGTATTCACAGGAGGCAGATCAAACCCAGCATTAGAGCACCACTAGGGAAGTCCATTAGGGATGCATATGTACCCCCTTACTGTTTACACTTTATATCAACAGGCTTGAACAGGCTCTTCTGTCAGTGCAGGCTGATTGCCCAAGGGCGGGAGCTAGATCACTCCCGGTTTTATTGTACGCTGATGATGCAGTCCTCATGGCACACACTGCAGAGGGATTGCAGTCATTACTGGACAAGTTTGTTTCTTTTATGGACAGTTTGGACCTTGCGGTAAACTTTACAAAAACATATGATATGGTAGTTGGTCCCTGGTCCACAATGTCTAAAACATTTAAGGTGGGAAATCACACATTGGCCAAAGTTTCAGCTTTTTATTACCTTGGGGTGCTATTTAATGTGAATAGGAATTGGAATCCCCTGGTTGAAGGAAGGAGATGCAAGCTTGTTAAGGCTAAGGGGGAAGTTGATAGTTTTGCCCAGAGGTTGGGCTTTTGGTCTCCAAGCACCTTAGTCAAGCTTTATCGGGCCAAGTGGGTCTCCAAAGTTCCATATGGCTGTGAAGTATGGGTAAACAGTATGGTTGATAAGATCCAGTTTGCAGAAAAAATGTTTCTAAGATGTATTCTGCAGGCACCAAAAAGTACCCCCGCCTATATAGGAGACGTGGTTGCTCCAAGGCCTTTGCTTTGTTGGATTAAGATCTGGACTGGGGAGGGAGCCCAGATGGGCAGAGAGATCCTCTTTGATTGTTTGTCTAGTAACCATGCGCATAAAATCCCTTGTATTGCCTATATGAAGGCGGCTTTCTATGTTATCTGTTTGTGGTTAGCACCTTGATGCCCTTGGGCTAAGTTGCGCTATAGAAATCTCACTTCATTTATTCATTCATTCATTCATTCATTCACCAGCAAGGGCCGGGAGGACATATTTTATAATCATCAATCCCTGTGTCCCCTGGAGCTCAAAAGGGTGAGGGATCTGTTTTTAGAATGTGTAGTATTGCAGCAAGAACACACAGCTGGCGAAGCCGATGGTACGGGGCACATGTTGTTAAAACTGTTCTGGGTATAGAGCCTTACTTATCTCTTAAAAATACAAGAGGGACAGATTTGTTTTGGCGAGATTCAGGTTTAATCTGTTGCATCATCTTTTGGCATCCCCCAGTGGATGGAGTCGCCCTGGAACTTTGGGGCCTCGTGGCTGCGACTAAATGTCTCCACAGGATACCCTACATTTTGTGCTGTTTTATAAATATATTAGCATGCCCAGGAAGTTGTTTATTCTCCCGTTACTAAAATCCCTAATTTCACTCAAGTTCGTCCGGCGCTCATGTACTTGCCGCTCCTACCGAATTATTATGTTTTATTTGCTATCTCATGCTTTCTACGTACAGGTGTGAGATTTCGACGATCTAGTCCCAACTAATCTTGCTGTTGCTCATGGGGAATTTTTAAAGTAATGCCTTATCAACACTGTTTTCCTTCTTTTATCACTTTACGGTTTTATCACAATGTGTGTTTATTTTTTTAATAGTTTTATTAAATGCATGTATTGGGATGTTATGCTCTTTTTATGGTAATACTTATAACCGAATAAAGATTTATAGGATGATGATGATAACCATTCAGAGTTAGCAAGTTGCCTAAAAGCAGGACTGGCTCATCCTTTTCTAACCCATTTGAAAACGAAAATAACGCAAATAAATGGCACCAGGTAAGCAGCGGACTCAGAGGTGACAAGGAATAACACTTTAATGGAGCCAGCAGCTCTAATGCACACTCATGGCAGCAGAAGTACACTGGCCATTTCAAGAGAGTAGCAGGATCCAGCTCGAGAATCGGGGCCTGCGTTACATCTTGGCAGACAGGGAACTCCGTTGCAACGGAGTTCCCTCCCCGCCAAGAATATGGTCAGCTCGCCCATCTAAATTTAGGCAGACCATAGGTTAACATTGGCAGATACTACACTGTCTCCGCCATGGTCAAACTCCTCCGACTGAGGAGTTTGCATTGGCAGAAAGTGCTGGTCAAGCAGACATTTCATAATTTGGCAGGCAGCACCTCTGTCAGTGCCATGGAGGGATTTACACCATTGCCCTGGCAGAGGACGGGCCATCTGCCAAATTATGATTCAGGCCCTCAGTTACTAAACTATTGAGATCCCCAGGGAGGGCTACACAGTCTCGTCAAAGTGAGGCTACTGGGTGCCTAGGAGAGGAAATTCAGATCCTATCCGTGAGATCTAGGTTAAAAAGTTCAAATCTTTCATTCACCGTCATGAGGCCTTCATTACTATTCCCAAAATGAATGCAAGATCAACTCACAAGAAAACTGGTGTACACATTCATAATGACACGTAAGCATAAGAGAAATTAACCAAAGATGTGTAGAGAGATGCTTAACAAAATTGGGTGTCAGAATAAAGAAAATATTCTCGGGTAAATATATACGTTGATCTCCAGGTAGCTGCTGTGTGGTTTTCAGTAATGGGGGCATTTCTTAAATCACAAAGAACGAGTCCTTAGTTTCCAAGGAAGGTGCTTGTTAGCTAGCTTTCTGGTGAAAAACATATATGAATAAGACTCACAATGGACTGTTAAATGCAAGTACTTGCCTTTCTTATGTTTTTACTCTTACATTAGTAATTTTGATTTCAAGATCATGTAGGAATTTCTCTGAAAGAGAAAAAAGTTTCTACAAAATAGTAAACATATAGGATTAGGGATTCCATAGAAGGTTTTTCATCATTTAGGAGACCTCTTCTCCAAATGAAAATCGAATATATTCCTGTAAAAATAGAAGGATGCCTCCTTTAAACACTCTGTAGCATTGTTCTAAAAAGACAATTCTGTAATGGCTATCTGTCACATCTGCCCATGGGGAGGCTAAGATTGTAACATTATGCTCTCATTGACCATCCATTGTGTTACATGAAATTAAAGTAGTTTTAGAGATACATCTATTTTGTCTCCCTAAGATGTTTTGCGAATTGTGTTTTCAGTGCTTAATATATAATCCTCCTACTTTTTTGTAGAAACATTTTTCTCTTTCAGAGAACTTCCTACATGATCTTGAAATTAAACCGAAGGGGGTGTTCAATACCCTAATTTTAAGCTTTACCATACTGTTTTTTTACTTAGACAAACTTTTGCATTACACAAACAATATCACGATGAACCAGTTCCTACTTGGATCACTTATGAACGCTCTGTACTAAATGAATTCTCTTTTTATGACTCTTGTTTTAAGTTCAATTGTACATTTATAGCTAACCACCCCATTTTAAAATATTCACACCTATTACAGTCTCTATTTAATAATGGTTCCAATTTTCACCAAGCTTTTCTTGCCTCTTCTATTTGGTACAACAAATTTATTAGATTTAGACAAAAATCTTTCAACTTCAAACACTGGAAAGAGAAGAATATTATTTATGTACATCAACTTCTTTCTCATAATTCCGTTATTCCTTTTGACACTTTACAACAATGCTATGACTTACCTTCCTCATGCCTTTCCCAATATGAACAATAGTTACTTACCTGTAATCTGTGGTTCTCCAGTATTGGTGTCTTTCATAGATTCACATGCCTGAATCATTCCCCGTCGTCGGAGTGGGAGTCCCACGGTATATAAAAAAGCAATAATATGCCTATAGAAAACCCAAACCCTTGGTAATAACCAACCAGGAAGTAAAGTAGCCCTAAGCTACAGTGCAAAAAACTTCCACACTCATGACTATCCTAGTCATTTTGTATAGACCAAACTGCAGCCAATCAGGCGACAGCACCCACCAGAATGTTCTCCCCAGAGACTCAGGCTCTCAGATTTTCTCGCACAGGAGTGAAACCAACATAATTGCCTGAAGGAGCCTCTGAGAGAAGGTGGGCGGGTGCATGTGAATCTATGAAAGACACCAATACTGGAGAACCACAGATTACAGGTAAGTAACTATTGTTCTTCTCCAGTATTGGGGTGTCTTTCATAGATTCACATGCCTGAATCAGAGTAGATAGCAGTACAAAAACATCATGCTCATTAGACGCTTATTGTATTACAGTTTACATGCATAATAGCAAAAAGAGAATAACATGTTATAAGTGTCTAAAAAGAGCATAGAGGAGGAGGGAGAACAGAGGCTCACCTTATTTGAAAAGATTGCGAAGAACTGCTCTTCCCACTGAAGCATCTGCATCACTTGCAGTGTCCAAGCAGTAATGTTTGGTAAAGGTATGGCTGCTGGACTAGGTTGCAGCTCTGCAGATCTGATGAAGAGGCACACCAGCTAAGAGAGTGGTAGAAGAGGAGACCGCTCTTGTAGAATGCGCCCTTGGTAAAGCCTGTAGAGGTCTTCCTGCTTGTTGATGACAGAGTCCAATTGCTGAGGAGACCCACCGAGCTATAGTCTGTTTGGATACAGCCCATCCCTGGCGCAATTGTCCGTAGTGTAGCGATTACTCGGAGATGCAGTTACAGAGGGAGAATAGAGCAACAGCGCGGCAGCACTACAACTCCCAGAACGCCCTGGGTCCTGGCGAACCGGAACACGCCTCCCGGGTGCCGATAAGAACACTCCCCTGCTGCAGCCGGGTGCTTGTCAATCCTTCCGGTAGAGTAATCGAGTTGGTGTAAAGCTATCCTGGTGTACTTTTCAGCTGCAGAGCGGACGCTTTCCTTCCCGCTGGACAGACGTCGTGTGTGGGTGAGAGCGGACGCTTTCCTTCCCGCTGGACGGACGCTGTGTGTGGGTGAGAGCGGACGCTTTCCTTCCCGCTGGACGGACGCTGTGTGTGGGTGAGAGCGGACGCTTTCCTTCCCGCTGGACGGACGCCGTGTGTGGGTGAGAGCGGACGCTTTCCTTCCCGCTGGAGGACGTCTCGGACCCTTCATTCTTTTCTTGTGAGTAGTGGTAGAACCTCTGTCTATTTGCACGGCCGTGCTTACTTAGTGTTTGGTATTCCCACTTCTTTATATTCTTTGACCCTGGAGAAACTTAATAACGATTGAGAACCTGTTGCCTGAGAAACACTTTGACTTATTCCACCGGTAGTGACTCAAACTACTTGGGGAGCGCGACTGGCAGCCGGTTGGATTGTGCTGTGACGTAACAGCCCCAGACCCGCTGAAACCCTCGAAAGAAACTTCCATAGATAACCGGATACCAGAGCGTGGGTTTTCAGTAAGTGTACACTATATCTGTACATACTAGACATCAGGGGCAACCTATATATATTTGTATTCTAATCGAGTGTCCTTGTGTTTCTAAAACAGTTGTGCCTTTGAAGACATCTGAATTCTTAGACCAGACCTTGAGGGGTGTCATCTCCACTATTTCCCAAATCAACTATCCTTCCCCTTCCCGGAAGACTTACAGTCCCTGGTGTGTACGTTCGCACAGGGAGGGTCAGTGTTCTTGGGCATTGGGAGGACTATCGTCAAGCTGTGGTCCCCGCTGGCTGAATACCTCAGGTTAGTGGCTTGTGGATTCTTTACTTGGGTTTCTTGTCCGCCGCTAACCGTGACAGATTGACAAGCCCAAGGAAAGACGCCTAGCCTGGACCATGGACACGAGTGCGGCTTTGGCCTCGTTACTCGAGAGCTTTAGTGCACTTCAGCAGGAAGTGCAGGCGTCCCGAGTGGAGAATCAAGAACTCAGAAAGGACATGAATACCATGCGCAGAGAAGTCGCTGGTATGTCGCGAAGAAATCCAGGAACAGGGTCTTACATTAGAGAAGCCACGCTCCCCCCTCCCGGACATACTGCATCACATCCTACATCTCCGCTGGCAGCCGGGGGTGGGTTCTTTTCCCCTACCGCCATACCTTCGTCCTCCACTGACCACTCTCCAACGGTGCACATTATTCAGAATACCGGAATACCTCTAGCTCCCCCTGAACGGTTTTATGGGGAGCCCAAGAAATTCGAGACTTTCCTGAACCAGTGCCGTTTTCACTTTTTATGCAAACCGACGGTGTTCCAAGATGACGCGGCTAAGACAGCCTTCATGATGTCTTATATGGGCGGAAACGCCGCAAGCTGGACGATTCCCTTAATGGAAAAGAACGATCCGGTTCTGCATCAATTCCCTGATTTCTGTTCTGCCTTAAGAAAACTGTTTGACAGAAAGACACATATGTTGTCCTTGGACAAAGAACTCCTTACGCTGCGCCAGGGGTCACAAGACCTGTTGTCTTATATCACGTCCTTTAACCGTCTTATAGCCGAAACCGATTGGCCACAAGAGAAACGGACCTCACTATTCTACCAAGGCCTAAGAAGTGAGTTGAAGGATGTCTTATCGCAGGTAGTCCAACTGCCGGCGACTTGTGAGGAACTCATCGACCTAACGGTGCAATTAGACCATCGCCTGTTGGAGAGAAGAGGAGATCGGAGCAGGAGTGACGGAAGAGGATGGTATCCCAAACCAAAACCCCCGCAGGAAGACAGTGCCAAAAGCACAGACGGGAGCGAACCCATGCAGATAGGGGGTATCCGAGGTCCTCTGTCCTCGGAGGAACGAGAGCGACGTCGTCAACTGAAACTGTGTATGTACTGTGGCAAAGGAGGGCACTTCATCAGAGACTGTAAGGCTCGGGCCCAACAATCAGAAAGAGTCCAGCGCCTCGAAAGGCTGCCGTCATGGGAACTAGAGAGCCGTCGGAAAACTAGAACGTCCAAACCAGGTGGAGATCACTGGGGTGGACGAACGACAGACTACGATCTCCTCGCTTCTTGCAAACACTATGATGCCCGCTGTGGCTCACATCAACATGCCGGTGTCCTTGTGGACAACAGAGGACAAGGTCACTCAGACGGATGCTCTACTGGATTCTGGAGCAACGGGCAATTTATATGGACATAGACTACGCTACCTCCCTAGGAATAGAATGGGAGAAGAAGGCCGAACCTGAACATGTGAAGGCCGTGGATGGTTCCTCCTTGTCTTCTGGCCCCGTCATTAAACACACGCTCCCTCTGCGCATGCAGCACGAAGAACACTCGGAGTATATTCAATTCGATCTGATTGCAGCGCCTCAGTTTCGCCTTATCCTTGGCATGCCATGGCTAATGCTACATGACCCTGTTTTTAGCTGGTCCGCACGCACAGTGTCATTGAACTCCTCCTATTGTAAGGAACATTGTCGCAGCCATTCCTCTTTTCCTATTGAAGGGGAGGATTGTCCTGGTGCTCGCCACCTGGCTGTGGCGTGTACAGAGAAACACATCTGTAGCGCTACCAGTCTACCCGAGGCCTATGAGGGGTTTCGCTCCCTTTTTGACAAGCATAAGGCTACCAAGTTACCCCCGCATAGGGTATACGATTGCTGCATTGACCTACTCCCTGGGGCGGCTATTTCATGTAGTCGTGTTTATGCCCTCACCGAACATGAAAACCTGTATCTAAAGAATTACATCGAGGAGAATTTGGCTTCAGGGTTCATAAGCCATTCCACTTCTCCTGCCTCTTCGCCCCTGTTCTTCATACCGAAGAAAGACTGCGCCGAGCTAAGACCGTGTATCGATTACAGGGCCTTGAATAACATCACGGTCAAGAATCGATATCCCCTTCCATTAATCTCTGTATTAATGGACCAGATAAAAGGAGCTCGTTACTTCACTAAGTTGGATCTTCGAGGGGCCTATCATTTAGTCCGGGTCAAGAAGGGCGATGAGTGGAAGACGGCGTTCCGAACTAAGTTCGGCTTATTCGAGTATAACGTCATGCCCTTTGGACTCTGCAACGCTCCTGCTGCATTCCAATACTTTATGGACGAAGTGCTCAGGGGTCTACTGGAAACCATATGCATGGTGTACATTGACGATATCCTCGTCTACTCGCGTACGCTCCAAGAACACGAGCTACATGTCACTGAAGTATTACAAAGGTTACAACAACACGATCTGTACGCCAAACTGGAAATGTGCCTTTTTCATGCAACTGAAGTGTCCTTTCTGGGGTACGTGATAAACGCCAACGGCTTTCAAATGGAGAACGGAAAAGTAGAGGCCATCACGAATTGGAAAACCCCGCAAAACGTGAAGTCGGTGCAAAGTTTTCTGGGCTTCGCGAACTATTATAGGCGCTTCATTAAAGACTTCTCCAAGATTATCCATCCCATATCCACTCTATTACGGAAAAACGTTCCTTTTGTGTGGAGTGAGGAAGCTGACCAGTCTTTTCAGGTACTCAAGGAACGGTTCACTCAAGCCCCCATCTTGCGCCACCCGGACTCCCAGCTTCCGTTCATTTTGGAAACCGATGCATCCCAATTTGCGATGGGAGGGGTGCTATCGCAACGCCACCCTACAACGGGGCAGATCCACCCGGTTGCCTTCTACTCCAAGAAACTCAATCCGAGTGAGGTCAATTATTCCATCACCGACAAAGAGCTGCTTGCCATAAAAAGGGGTTGTGAGGAATGGCGACACTACCTGTTAGGAGCTCGGCATACCATTGAAATATTCACGGATCACAGGAACTTGTTGTTCCTGAAAACAGCAAAGGCCCTCACTCCCCGACAACTTAGATGGACTCTTTTCTTCTCAGATTATGATTTTGTTATTAAATACCGTCCCGGTCCCCAAAACGGAAAGGCCGATGCCCTCTCACGGAATCAACAATGTAATAAACTTATTGGCATAGTATCAACACAATGGAAGGGAGAAGTAGCACTAAGAAGACAGACTCAGTAATTATAAAAACCGATATCATTTAATAAGTATCAAAATAGGCACTTTTAAAAAACAAATAATAAAACAACATGAGTATAAATCAATAATACTAAAAATAAAATAGACAACATTCATGTACAACATACAACATCCAAGTTAAAATTATTGTCACAGTGGCAATATGTATTTTTCGACGCGCGTTTCGGCGTTTATGGGGAACGCCTTCTTCAGGAGCCACAATTACTATCTGAAAGACATATTGAATTCATAATCAGATAAAAAAAGTATATATAAAAATCACAATTTTACTCAATAATCACATTCGAAATGATACATTCCAAATTAATAGCAAAATCTAAAAACATATAATGTCAAAAAAACATAAAATAATATCTTAGTGCCAAAAACTCCCTGCTTGTGCAACTGAGGAGATACAGCTGAAACAAGCTACAGACTAACAGTTCTTAACATTTGAGCAGCAATAATAGTATAAGGGGAAGGACCTATATAGGGACCCAACATTAAGAGCCATGGGGCAGGTGTATTTCCATGGGGCCAGACTCAGGGGTGAGCTCTACCTCGGACAGATAATATGTGTGGGCCTTCAAAAAAAGGGGAAGTCTACCCTGATGGGGTGTCTGTACCTTTACCCACTCAAAGGTAGTGACAGTTGAAGGATGGAGAAGCTAGCAATGAGGCATGACCTTTGAACACTATGTATATCTGTTTACTATAGAAAGCATGACCTTTGAACCATAAGTATATCTGTTTACTCTAGAGAGCATAATTCTTTATTTTAACCAGGTTTGATGTAACGATAACAAAACTTAGATCAATACAGTAACCTAATATTGGATATAGCCTGTGTCACGACTTGTTCTTACCACGGCACTTGATCACCTGTTTCCTTAATGTATACCTATGCAGGTTGAGTGCTTAGTATATGCAATCAACTAGGTAGCTGGCTATCCGTGTGAATTTTGTTTCAAGCTAGCAGATCTGAAACAGGAAAAGAGTTAATATTAAGGAAAAAGGAAAATTATAGGCAGTACCCTGTAAATGCTTGAATGTTTTAATTAATCAAAGGGCAATCAAAGTTGTGAAGCACTCGAATCTATATGATGTGAAAACTTATCATGCTAATGAGAAACTGATCGGTAAATATAGCCAATGAAATAATTATCATGCTAATGAGAAACTGATCGGTAAATATAGCCAAGGAAATACAGTTCGTTTTAATATAACCGATGGTGAAGGGCATGAAAAGAATAAAACCACACTGGAGGGTTCGCTTCCAAAACAGTGATGTACGATATTTAAACTAAAACAAGGTCATGCCTCATTGCTAGCTTCTCCATCCTTCAACTGTCACTACCTTTGAGTGGGTAAAGGTACAGACACCCCATCAGGGTAGACTTCCCCTTTTTTTGAAGGCCCACACATATTATCTGTCCGAGGTAGAGCTCACCCCTGAGTCTGGCCCCATGGAAATACACCTGCCCCATGGCTCTTAATGTTGGGTCCCTATATAGGTCCTTCCCCTTATACTATTATTGCTGCTCAAATGTTAAGAACTGTTAGTCTGTAGCTTGTTTCAGCTGTATCTCCTCAGTTGCACAAGCAGGGAGTTTTTGGCACTAAGATATTATTTTATGTTTTTTGACATTATATGTTTTTAGATTTTGCTATTAATTTGGAATGTATCATTTCGAATGTGATTATTGAGTAAAATTGTGATTTTTATATATACTTTTTTTATCTGATTATGAATTCAATATGTCTTTCAGATAGTAATTGTGGCTCCTGAAGAAGGCGTTCCCCTTAAACGCCGAAACGCGCGTCGAAAAATACATATTGCCACTGTGACAATAATTTTTTTTTTTTAATTTTTTTTTTTTTAATGTGACAATAATTTTAACTTGGATGTTGTATGTTGTACATGAATGTTGTCTATTTTATTTTTAGTATTATTGATTTATACTCATGTTGTTTTATTATTTGTTTTTTAAAAGTGCCTATTTTGATACTTATTAAATGATATCGGTTTTTATAATTACTGAGTCTGTCTTCTTAGTGCTACTTCTCCCTTCCATTGTGTTGATACTATGCCAATAAGTTTATTACATTGTCTAGTTCCCTGTAAATTGAATTGATTTTCTCCACAGGGGGTCCTTGGTATTTACACTACTCTCACGGAATCAAGACACCCAAGACACCTCAGTCATCCCCGAGGAACCGCCATCTATTCTGCCTGAAGGGTCCTTCCCCGAAAGCACCATAGCATTGCTAACATCCACGGATTTCATCGAGGATATCAGAGTGGCATTAACGGAGGTTGATGCCCAGACCTGGCTCCAGGAAGAGCCCCAATGGCGGTCACAAACCGACGGACTCTTGTACTATCGCCATGCTTTGTATGTACCTGACCCTGGTTTACAAATGCAGGTACTCACCTGGGCACATGATTCTGTGTTAGGTGGACATTGGGGTGTGTATAAAACAATAGCCACCATTGAGCGATCGTTCTGGTGGTCTACCTTACGAGACGACGTCAAGTAATACGTCAGGAACTGTTCGGTGTGCACCCAGAGTAAAGCCAAGCATACCAGACCTACAGGTCTCCTCCGTCCTATACCTGTCCTTCCTAAACCATGGCACACGGTCTCTATGGATTTCATTGTGGAAATGCCAATATGTCAAGGAAAAACAACTATCTTGGTGCTTATCGATCACTTGACCAAAATGGGCCATTTCGTGCCATTGGAAAGACTACCAACGTCCGCTGAACTGGCCATGGTTATACTTCAGCATCTCATCAGAGCACATGGCATTCCGAGGGTCTTCATCACGGACAGAGGAGCTCAATTCACGTCCCGTTTTTGGAAAGCTCTTTGCGAATCCTTAGCTATTGATGCCAAGCTCTCAACAAGCTACCATCCGCAGACAGATGGCAAAACGGAGAGGCTCAACTAGACCATAGAACAATATCTACGTTGTTTTACTTTACAAAACTCGTCAGACTGGGTCACCCTCCTGTGGTTAGCAGAATTCACGTATAACAACTCCGACCATTCCACCTTGGGTTGCTCCCCTTTCTTCTGCCTTCTAGGGTATCACCCAAATATCCTCCCCTTCGACTGGCCGGTATCTTCCAATCTGCCCAGTATTCAAGAACATCATGCACATCTTCAGCCTGTTCGGATCGATGCGATGCGTCATCTCACGGATGCTCAAGCCTCGCAAAAACTCTACGCCGACACGAAACGCAGTCCTGCACCGGTCTACCGGGTGGGGGACAAGGTATGGCTCTCCACCAAAAACATACATCTTCGGGGTGTTAACAAATTGAAGCCAAAATACATTGGTCCCTACAGTGTAGAGGAGGTCATCAACCCTGTGGCACTGAAATTGGCTATCCCCCGTAACTGGCATATCCACCCTGTTTTTCATGTCTCCCTACTCCTGCCCTGTCCCGTGGACACTAGATTGCCCGTTCATCCTCCCCCGGTGATGGTGGAGGGGTTGGAAGAATATGAGGTTGAGGAATTGTTGGATTCCAGAATCTACCGGGGTAGAGTCCAGTACCTGGTGAGTTGGAAAGGGTTTGGGGTTGAGGAGAGAACTTGGGAACCGGAGCAAAATCTCCATTGCCCTGACCTGTTAGCGCAATTCCATCATATGCACCCGGGGAAGCCTGGACGACCGCCGGGTCGGCGGTCCTTGAGAGAGGGTTCTGTAGCGATTACTCGGAGATGCAGTTACAGAGGGAGAATAGAGCAACAGCGCGGCAGCACTACAACTCCCAGAACGCCTTGGGTCCTGGCGAACCGGAACACGCCTCCCGGGTGCCGATAAGAACACTCCCCTGCTGCAGCCGGGTGCTTGTCAATCCTTCCGGTAGAGTAATCGAGTTGGTGTAAAGCTATCCTGGTGTACTTTTCAGCTGCAGAGCGGACGCTTTCCTTCCCGCTGGACGGACGTCGTGTGTGGGTGAGAGCGGACGCTTTCCTTCCCGCTGGACGGACGCTGTGTGTGGGTGAGAGCGGACGCTTTCCTTCCCGCTGGACGGACGCTGTGTGTGGGTGAGAGCGGACGCTTTCCTTCCCGCTGGACGGACGCCGTGTGTGGGTGAGAGCGGACGCTTTCCTTCCCGCTGGAGGACGTCTCGGACCCTTCATTCTTTTCTTGTGAGTAGTGGTAGAACCTCTGTCTATTTGCACGGCCGTGCTTACTTAGTGTTTGGTATTCCCACTTCTTTATATTCTTTGACCCTGGAGAAACTTAATAACGATTGAGAACCTGTTGCCTGAGAAACACTTTGACTTATTCCACCGGTAGTGACTCAAACTACTTGGGGAGCGCGACTGGCAGCCGGTTGGATTGTGCTGTGACGTAACAGCCCCAGACCCGCTGAAACCCTCGAAAGAAACTTCCATAGATAACCGGATACCAGAGCGTGGGTTTTCAGTAAGTGTACACTATATCTGTACATACTAGACATCAGGGGCAACCTATATATATTTGTATTCTAATCGAGTGTCCTTGTGTTTCTAAAACAATTGTGCCTTTGAAGACATCCGAATTCTTAGACCAGACCTTGGGGGTGTCATCTCCACTATTTCCCAAATCAACTATCCTTCCCCTTCCCGGAAGACTTACAGTCCCTGGTGTGTATGTTCGCACAGGGAGGGTCAGTGTTCTTGGGCATTGGGAGGACTATCGTCAAGCTGTGGTCCCCGCTGGCTGAATACCTCAGGTTAGTGGCTTGTGGATTCTTTACTTGGGTTTCTTGTCCGCCGCTAACCGTGACACGTAGGATATGAAATGTTGGTCTGTTTTACGAATTGTGGCAGTTCGTTGGAGGTAGAACTTGAGACATCTCCTGATGTCTAAGGAATGTAAAGCCCTTTCAGCCGTCGATTGTGGATTTGGAAAGAATGTTTTGAGAATTACCGGCTCATTAAGATGAAAGTCAGAGGGAACTCTGGGCATGTACCTTGGGTTACTTTACTTTACTTTACTTGTGGATTTATATAGCGCAACAAATCATCCCCAAAGGGATCTCTCGGCGCTTCGAGGAGGAGGTCAAACTGGGCAGATGCTACTGAAAGAGCCACGTCTTTAAAAGTTTCTTGAACAACATGATGATGTCGTTACATGCTCTGATGTTCTGAGGTAGTTTGTTCCAGTGACTGGCTACCAGATAGGAAAAAGCTTTGCCAACCGTCTTTGCCTTGTGTATTCTGTGAGAGCACAGAAAGTTAGCATTACCAGATCTTAGTTGTCGCACAGGCTGATACCAACTAATTTTGTTTTTGAAATACGCTGGGCCTCTACCTTGTAGTGAGCTAAAAGCCACACAAAGCATCTTAAAAATGGCTCGCTTCGTAACCGGAAGCCACTGTAGCTGATTCAGAAAGGGGGCAGAAGGCGTCCGTGCTGGTTTGTTAAGGGCAAGACGAGCTGCCGTGTTCTGCACCACCTGGAGCCTTGATAGAAGATCCTCCCTTGCCCCCACCAGCAGTGAGTTACCGTAGTCCCGCCGACTCACCAGGAGTGACTGGGTGAGGATTTTTCTCGCTGATAAGGGAACCCAGGGGAAAACCTTCCTGAGCATCCTCATGGTGCCAAAACAGGTCCTGGCCACGGTCTTGACCTGCTCCTCCATAGACAATTTATCGTCTATTCTTACGCCCAGGTTCTTGGCCCAGCTCCTAGGGAGGGGGGCTTCGCGCAGTTCAGAGGGCCACCATTCCGGAGACCAGATGGTTTTGGCCTTCCCAAACAGAAGAATCTCTGTTTTTGAGGAATTAAGTTGTAAAAAGTTTTTCCTCATCCAGCTAGCGACGCTGGACATGCAGCTCCTGAACTTTGATTGAGTTGCCATAATGTCCTCCTCAATGGGGATGATTAGTTGCGTATCATCCGCGTAAGAGATGGTCGCAAAGCCATAGCCTCTGATGATATCGGCCAGAGGGGTCATGTATGCATTGAACAGGGTAGGACTTAGGACGGACCCTTGCGGGACCCCCCTGTCCAACTCTGTGGTTTGCGATACAAAAGTGTCTAACTGGATGCTCTGTGTGCGACCCGTCAGGAAGCTTTCTATCCACTTAAGTGCCCTACCCTTCACCCCAATCCCCCCTAATCTGTCCAGCAGCTGCTTATGCGAGATGGTGTCAAATGCCGCTGACAAATCAAGGAGGACTAGGATCACTGGAATTCCTCTATCCAGCGTCAACCTTATGGTGTCCGTCACCTCCAACAGTGCGGTCTCCGTGCTATGTGATGCACGG
This sequence comes from Lissotriton helveticus, assembly GCF_964261635.1. Lineage (NCBI taxonomy): Eukaryota > Metazoa > Chordata > Amphibia > Caudata > Salamandridae > Lissotriton > Lissotriton helveticus. The sequence continues at coordinate 341,533,699 of NC_136065.1, forward strand.
AAGCCGGACTGTGTGGGATCCAGGAGGTTATTCCAGATAGAGGGATAATTGTTGATTTACTAAGGTTTCCAGGATCTTCGAGCAGCAGGGGAGAAGCGAGATTGGTCTATAGTTCAGCAACTCATTTGGGTCTGCTGATGCTTTTTTTAGCAGTGGCTTTACACATGCTGTTTTCCACTTATTCGGGAAAATAGCCGTCTCCAAAGAGATGTTGTATATTGTGGAGAGCGCACCTGCCAGCACCGGGCTAAGAGTTGCCATGATAGCTGGCGGTATTGGATCCAGCGGTGACCCCGATTTTACCTGGCTTGAAAGAGAGCCAACTTGCTCCTTTGTTACAGACGAGAAGGCATTAAGCTCAGACGAGGGCTCACCATTCAGAGCGTTGGGTGGTTGTCCCTCAGCCAGTTCCTCTTCCTCCATGTTGATGTTTTGATAGATCAGATCGATCTTATGAGTAAAGTAACTGGCCAACTCGTCGCAGAGTGCCTGGGTGGCAGGGGATGAGACATTCTCAACTTTAGGATTTGTAAACTCCTTCAGGATCTTGTATAGTTCCCTGGAAGAGTTTTTTGCCTCTGTAATGCGAATACCCAAGTGTGACCTTCTTGCTGCATTGCAGCTGTTGAGGTAAAGTTTATGGGCATGTCAGTAGCGAAATTCATCTGAGTCCTCCTTTGACTTTCTCCATCTCCTCTCTAGGACTCTGCATTGTGGCCTTCTCCTTCTTAAGGGTATCTGTATACCAGGGGGCCGGGGCTGCCCTCTCCTGAATGGTTACCTTTTTAAGGGGGGCTACAACATCCAGGGCTACCTGGATTGCTCCCTCTAGTTTTGACCAAGCCAAATTGGGATCCGTTTCTGAGTTAACAGCAGGATCCATGTAGACCTGACCAAACGTGGCCGGCGTTACTCTTGCCCATGGTTTACGAGACATCTCCCGCCCCTGTGTCTGCTTAGTTACTGGCACAGGCATCACCCGGAATTGTAGAGCCAGGTGGTTGGTCCAGCCAAGTGCTTGGGGGGGTGGGGGTCGACTACCAGCTCAAATATATTAGAAAAGATGGCATCTAACGTATGGCCTGCCCTGTGCGTGTGGCCTGTCACCTTTAGTGACAGATTAAGAGATTCCAGGGCTGCTATAAGACTGGCTGTATCCGGATTGGTAAGTAGTTCTAAATGATGATTGAAATCTCCCAGCAGTAGGAACTTATTGGCTTTCAGGACATGGGGTGCTAGTCTGTCGAGCAGTGCGGTGCAGAATTCCTTTTTACTGCCCCCCGGGGGATGGTATACCAGAGCACCTGTCCATATAGTGGCCTGCTCACGCTCCACTCTAAATATTAGGAGCTCCAAATTGGGGGAGGAGACCCTGTCCAGTGCCCTTATGTGGTAGGGAGTTCGGATGGCAATCCCTAGGCCCCCTCCACGTTTACCCAATCTATCCAGCCTGATGACTGAGTAGTTCTCTGGAAAGGCAACTGCTAATACCGGGGTAATGTCTTTGCTAAGCCCCGTTTCGGTAAAAAGACAGATGTCCAGTTTCAACTCCTCTAATAGATCCCATGTTTCCAAAGCGTGTTTGGAGATGGATCTGACATTAAGATATACTCCTTGCATGTGAGTTCTCTGTGTATGCAGCTGTGTCCTGCTAAGTTCCTCACAGTACTCATCTTGCAGCCTTTGTTGTGGCTGCGCAGACAGGAGGGGATTTGAAAGGGAGGAAGGATATTCTGCCACTTCCCATTCCCGCCTGGTGCGCTTATTGCGGCTAATGGCTATGTTGACCTCACCATTGCTCCCACTGCATAATGGCACAAATCCGTATTCCAGGAGAGTATCACGTGTGTAAGTGATTCTCCCCCCTGCAGGCCCCTGCTGTGCAGCTGGCAGCATCACGAGTGGCGGGCGGCGTTCAGGCGCGGAAGGGCGCAGACGGGCTTGCCTTTGGCGAGCCTTAGGCGTGCCCGCTGCGCGCCCGCTCTGGTGGCAAGAATTTATGGCGTGGGCCAGTGGGCGACTAAAGCGCTAACCGCCAACAAATGACGAGAAAAAAAGACTAAAGGTCGGCTCTCTCCACACAAACAATTATCGAATGTGATTGCGGTGGACCGGAGAGCTTCTAAAGTGTCTCAGGTTAAAAACACACACTTCCCAACAATTGTAAGTCCCCCCAAGAAATAATCTGTTTGCACAATTTTTAAAAGGTTGCTTCATAAAACCAGGGTTTCATAACATTGCCCCCGTATTTCTCCTCGTGCGCGCCTGCTCTGGTGACAAGAATTTATTAGTATTTATTTATTTATTTATTATTAGTTAGTACGCAACACCACTGAATCTAAATTAAATTGCAAGAAAGGAGATTTCGATGTGAATGCTTGAATGTCACTGACCCTTCGTGTTGATGTCAATGCTAAGAGCAAAGAGACTTTCAATGAAAGGAACTTGAGATCAATTTGATGAATGGGTTCAAAAAGGTGACGCATGAGTTACGTGAGCACCACGTTCAAGTACCAAGATGGAGCTGGACGTCGAATTGGAGGAAACATACGGAATAGTCCCTTAAAAAATTGCTGAATTATCCTTGATGAATAAAGAGAAGTATATCCATCCTGACGGAATCTGGAAATGGCTGCCAAAATTACTTTCAGAGTTGAATGCGATAAACCCGATCTAGCCAGATGGAGAAAGAAATGCAAGATCTGTTCTGGTTTAGCATGAATGGGATGCAGATTGGCAGAGTGACACCAGGCACAAAATCATTTCCATTTAAGTTTGTAGGTCTTAATCGTGGCCGGCGCTCTAGCATTAGCCAGAACTTCTTGACAATCCACAGGGATGTCTAAATGGGCGAACTCATTGTGTTGAGGAGCCAAGCTGCTAATTTCAAGGAAGCTGGGTCCGGATGGCAAACTTGACCCCCTTGAATCGTCAGGAGATTCGGTATTTGTGGCAACTGAATGGGATTGCACTCCGAGAGGAGGAGAAGCTTGGTGAACCAATATTGTCGAGGTCATCTGGGAGCAATGAGGATTAGGCGACATGGTTGCATCTTCATCTTCCGGATGACCTTGGGGACCAAAGGAATTGGTGGAAAGGAGTAGGCAAATATCTGAAACCAGTTCATCGAAAGCGCAGGGGAATCCAGCTTGCAAAGTGTGGGCTTTTCCGGTTCTAATTTGTTGCAAACAAATCCAGGTCGGGTGACCCCACTCTCGGAAAACTTGATCCAGGGTCGGCTGATGGATCTCCCATTCGTGATTGGATACTGCCGACCGCTGAGGGAGTCTGCTAGCACATTGGAGACCCCAGGAACGTGGACCGCTGAAAGATTTATCTTGTGATCCAGGGCCCAATTCCAAATCTCTTGTAGTGAACGAGACAGTAGGGCCGACCTTGTACCTCCCTGTTTGTTCAGGTAATGCATACTGGTTGTATTGTCTGTTCGTATCAGAACCGTGGAACCCTCGATGATCGTCCGAAAAGATTTCAGAGCCAGAAAGATGGCTCGTAACTCCAGAAGATTTATGTGCCACTTCTTCTGATGTACGTTCCATTTTCCGTTGACCGTCATTCCCTGGAGGTGTGCGCCCCATCCCTCCAGAGAAGCATCCGTGGTAATGATAAATCTGGGCACCTCCATCAGGAATGCACATCCCACCTTTAAGTTGCTTCTTTGCATCCACCATTGAATTGTGTCTCTCATCCGAGGAGTTATGCTGACCATGTCTTCGAATGATCCTACCACTTGCACCCATTGGAGACTGGGCTCTTCTTGCAAGGGCCTCATCTTGAGACGACAGTTGGGAATGAGAGGGATGCAGGAGGAGATCATCCCTAGGAAAGATTTGAATCTGCGAACGTAAACACACTCTTTATTTAGTAGCATTAAAGCCATTCTGTGTATCTTTATCTGCCTTTCTCTTGAAACGAAAACTTGAGCGCGTTGAGTGTCCAACGTCGCTCCCAAGAAAGACTTTCTCTGAGATGGCGTTAGATGGGATTTTTCTAAATTTACTGAGAAGCCCAGGTTCTGAAATAGCGACAGGCACCGTTGAACGTGCACTCTTGCTGTGTCTAGAGAACTGGCCTTGATAAGGCTGTCGTCCAAGTATGGATACATATGAATGCCTTCCGAACGAAGGTGAGCTGCTACAGACGCTAATATCTTTGTGAAAACTCGGGGAGCTGAACGTCGTCCAAATGGGAGAACTTTGAATTGAAAGTCCCTGCCAGCCACTCTGAGCCTTGAGATTTTCCTGTGCCTGGGAAGGATGGGCACATGGAAGTAAGCATCCTGAAGGTCGAGGTTTGCCATGTGATCCCCCTCTGAGAGGAATTGGAGGATTTCTTGAAGTATCAACATCCGGAAGGATAGTTTTTTGAGGTATTTGTTGAGGGCACGCAGGTCGAGGATAGGACGCCACTCCCCTGACTTCTTGCGTATAAGGAAAAATCTTGAATAAAAACCTCTCCCTCTTTGCAATTGAGGTACTTTTTCGATCGATCCTTTTCGAATCATGAAAAATATTTGAGAGAACAGCTCCTTGAGATGAGCTGGCGGTGGACCTTTTGGGGGAGAATTTGGAGGGGTTTTGACAAATTCCAGAACGTGGCCCCTGGCTTAACGTCCAGGACCCATCTGTCCGTAGTAATTTTGGACCAATTTGATAAGAAGTGGGATATTCTTCCTCCAATTTTTAAGTTTGGAATGGGCTGATGTGGTGGCAGGTTGTCCGTCTCACTTGCTTTTGTTGGTGTCTCGTCCTTGATAAGAAGACATTTTTCTTATCTGCGAATAATTGTTTCCTCTCTGACAGTACGTCTGCTGTTTGTACGGTTGGTGTCTTTGGTTACCTTGTGTGTTGTTAATGAACGTTGCTGGGAATATCCTCCTCTATTGGAGAAATTGCCTCGTCCTCTTGTACCACGAAAGGACGACTTGCGGAATTGCTGTTTCGGTATCTTTCTTTATGATCTGCAAAGCTTCATCAACGTGCTGACCAAAAAGGTACTCTCCATCATAAGCTATGTCCATGATCTTTGTTTGTGGCGAAAAGTTGATTTGAGCCAAGCTTGCCTTCTCAGCACCGCTGCACCCACCAACTGTCTGAAACCCGTAGCAGCTACATCCACTGCTGCATCAATCATTTCAGCTGATGTACATTCTCCTTCATGTAATATTTTCTTGGCTTCAGACCTATCCGGTTCCGGAAGCATCTCAATATATGGCGCTATGTCTGACCACATTTGTCTATCGTACCTCCCTAGTATCGCTAGGGAATTCGCAGCACGAACAGTAGTTGCCGCTATAGTTGAGACCTTTTTGTCAATAGAATCCAGACGTCTCCCATCCCTGTCAGGGGGAGCGGTGACTTGTGAAGATGGGTTTCTGCTCGCCTCTGAGCCGCTTGAGTAACAACTGAATCCGTTTTAGCCTGTCCAATAAGGCATGCTGGTGAAGTGAGAGTTGCCTTATATTTTTTATCTACTCGAGGTAGTACTGCAGGGAGAGAGTTTGGCGTAGCCATTATCTTTAAACCCTCCTTCCAAATAAAGTCAATTATTGGGATTGTTTTAACCTGCTTTTGTGGTTGATCCTTAAAATCGTACAGGAAACACTCCTCCTGCTTTGTTTCCACGGTAATTCAAAATATTTTCGTTGCCCTTTCCATGATCTGATGAAAACTCCCAATGTCTACAGGCGGAGAGTCCGCAGTAGGTGGGCCACTTGGAGAAGGGGTTTAAGCTTGATATTCGTCCCACTCCGACATTACTGATTTGTCATCAACTTCTCCTTCTTCTCTTTCCTCCTCAGAGGTAACATCATCCTGGGCATGGTGAGATGGTATTGGCGTAGAGGGAACTGTAGGTTGGGTATCTGAGACTGGCAATGGAGAAGATTGTCTTGGAGGTCTTAACGCTGCCGTAGATGTTTGTGGCAAAGGCGTTGAAAGGCGTGATTCATCGGGCTCGGATGGTGGGAACCAGCGTTAATAATCACTCAGCATATATTGTAGGTTATGGAGTAGATCCAATGGCATCTGTGCCGTAGGCACCGACGGAGGGGCCCGACTAGTAGCCTCAAGGAACTGTTCCTCTTCTTCCTGATCCTCATCCTGATATTTTATAAGCAGCTCAGATGGACTTCTAGCTGCACGAAAAATTCCCATCTTCATAAGATTCTTACTCTTCCTCTTCAGAATCTAATAATTGCTCCGGCAACTTTAACGGTGAAAGAACCGCCAAGGATGAGCCCCGTCTTTCCAGTAGTAAAGCTGTCGTAGATGGCGAGGGCAAAGGGACTACAGATGGCATAGCGGACCACACTTGTAGTTCTCTACATGATGATAGAGGAGGCGACGACGGTGCCATCGTCGTTGGTGTCGTCGACAGAGAAGGACCAGTAGCTGTCGACGGGACAGTAATCTTTGTCGACGACGACGATGTTTTCGTCGAGTAGGCAATCTTTGTCGACGATGATCCCGTTGACGAGGTAGTCTTCGTCGACGGTGCGGCCGTCGACGATGTAATCTTCGTCGACGATAAAGTCGTTGACGGGAGTGTTATCTTTGTCGACGATGACGTCTTCGACGGGAGTGTTGTCTTCGTCGACGATGACGTCGTCGACAGTATGGTGATCTTCGTCAACGAGGATGACGTAGACGGGAGGGTGATCTTTATCGACGATCAGCCCGTCGACGGGATGACTTTCGTCGACGAATGTTTCGACGACGATGAGCTCGTCGATGGTGTCTTCAAAATCTTCGTCGACGGAGGGGCGTCGACGATTGATGGCACTATCTTCGTCGACGAGATGGGACGAATCGCTACATGGACTAGCGTCGACGGTGAAGAAGCTGAAGACATTACCATCTCAGGTCTTGGTGAGGAGAAGGTAACCGTTGACGTCGATGATACGTCGACGTTGAGAATCGTCGACGGTGGAGCTGTCGTCGACGCTGTAGTCGACGATGTCTTTTTCTGAGGTAAAATTTTATGAGAAGTTCCCTTGGAAGATGAAGACTTTCCAGATTTTCTCGGGGGTGTACCAGGTCCAGATTTAGAAGGTGGAGATGCCTTTTTTGAGGTAGAATTTAAAGGCACGCCAGAATCCTTGAAGGACTGGGCTTTCCTCAACACCTTTGCCCCAGGAGAAGTCTTCTCTACCTCAGCCTTCCTCTTTCTAGAGGACATAGTTGACCCCGAGGCTATGCTTCCTACCTCAGAAAGGGGATTATCCTGGTCCTTGATCTTCTGGAGCCACAGGAGAAGACGACCCTCCCTGTCTCTGAGGGTCTTCTGAGGAAAGGTTCTGCAGATCTTACACTCCTTTACCTCATGATCTGGATACAGACAATAAATACATTTCTTGTGGGGATCCTCCTTAAAAAGCCTCAGCTTCCCACAAGAATCACAAGCCCTGAAGAGGGATTTAGAAAATGACATCTTTTAGAAGGTAAAAACCAAACAAAATTATGAAGAAATGAGCAGAGCTCAGGGAGACTTCCTTCACACGACGTGCGGTAGAAAATCTGAGAGCCTGAGCCGCTGGGAAGAACATTCTGGTGAGTGCTGTCGCCTGATTTGCTGCAGTTTGGTCTATACAAAATGACTTGGATAGTCATGAGTGTGGAACTTTTTTGCTCTGTAGCTTAGGGCTATTTTACTTCCTGGTTGGTTATTACCAAGATTTTGGTTTTCTATAGGCATATTATTGCTTTTTTATATACCGTGGGACTCCCACTCCGACAACAGGGAATGATTCAGGCATCTGAATCTATAAAAAGATACCCCAATACTAGAGAATCTGAATTATCTCAGGTACTCCAGGAATATATTAAATAATAATGTCCCTCATACTGTCACCCCATTCTTCCCCTTGACTCCTTTATATACCATTTCTCCTGAGTCTAAAGTGAAAGCCTCTCTTATATAGAAAACTCCTTTCAACCTCCAACTTTACTTCATTTATTATACCATTGTCCTAATGTTTTTAAATTTTGGCAATCCGTATGGTTAAAATGTTCTCAAATTTTTCATTTCTGTATTCCATTATCTATTCAAAATGTATTTTTAGGTTCTATGTCTCCTGCTCTCCATAACCCCTCATTCAAAGTTAACTTATTTGATCTCTTTATTGCCATGACGTTTAAAGTTATTCTTACTTGTTGGAAAGATAATTCTAAACTTTGTATATTTACTTGGTGGAACTTTATTTGCGATGAACATAGAATCTCTACTGTCTCTTCTTCTTCTATTACTCAAAAAATTAAATCAGACTTATTATGGTTACCTCTCACTACCTTTCTATCTATCACCTCGAGAATAACAACGGCACCAACTCCACCGCCCTGATAGACAACCTCGCCAACCTCGGTCTCAAACAGCTCGTGACGACACCCACCCACGCCGCCGGACACACGCTGGACCCCATCTTCTCTACAAGCCCCCACGTCTCCTTCAACCATACCACCGAACCCCACTGGACCGACCACAGATGCGTCCACTTCACCTTCAGGAAACCCACCACACACCACCGCACCCAACTGCTGCCACGCCGCTGCTGGGGAAAGGTCACCAAGGACCAACTGACTACCACCCTCACCCTGAGACCACCCGCCGACCCCACCGACCCCGACACGCCGCGACCAACCTCAAACAATGGATCAACGACTGCGCCAACACCCTCGCCCCTCTCAAGACCTCCGCAACCACCACACCATCAAGAAAGCCGCCTGGTTCACCAAAGACCTCCAAGCGCACCTGTCGGAAGCTGGAGAAGAAATGGCTCCACGACCGAACACCAAACAGCTACACAGCCCACGAGAGCGCCACCCGCAAACACCACCAACTCATCAGGACCACCAAGAGGAGCGCCTTCAAGCACCGCCTTGACAACAACGCACCCAACTCCAAAGAGCTCTTCAGCATCGTGAAAGAACTCTCCAACCCCAGCTCCAACACCAACGACATCCCACCATCACATGACCTGTGCGACTCCCTGCCCACCTTCTTTCACCGCAAGATCACCGACATCCACGACAGCTTCAACTCCGAGACCCCCGCATCCACCATCGAGCCCAGCACCCCCGCGACCACCACCCGCACCAGCCGCCTGACCGCCTGGTCCAACGTCAGCGACGAAGACACCCTCAAAACCATGAACTCCATCAACTCTGGATCCCCATCCGACCCCTGCCCTCACCACATCTTCAACAAAGCCAGCACAACCATCGCGCCCCACCTCCGGAAAACTATCAACAGCTCCTTTGAGACAGCAACCTTCCCGGAAAGCTGGAAGCACGCCGAGATCAACGCCCTTCTGAAGAAACCCAAGGTGTACCCCAAGGACCTCAAGAACTTCCGGCCCATCTCGCTGCTCTCGTTCCCGGCGAAAGTGACAGAGAAGATTGTCAACAAACAGCTAACCTGCTACCTCGAAGACAACAACATCCTGGACCCTTCCCAATTCGGTTTTCGCAGCAATCACAGCACCAAGACCGCCCTCATCGCCGCCTCTGACGACATTAGGGCCCTAATAGACAAAGGAGAAACAGCTGCCCTCATCCTCCTGGACCTATCAGCAGCCTTTGACACAGTCTGCCACCGCACCCTATCAGCACGCCTCCATGACGCCGGAATTCTGGCCTGGACCACATCCTTCCTCTCCAGCAGAACCCAGAGTGTCCGCCTCCCACCTTTTTGCTCAAAAACCACTGAGATCATCTGCGGCGTCCCACAGGGATCCTCCCTCAGCCTGACGCTGTTAAGTATCTACATGGCACCGCTCACCCACGACGCTCGTCAACACAACCTCAACATCATCTCCTACGCCGACGATACCCAGCTGATCATATCCCTCACCGAAGACCCCCACACCGCCAAAGCCAACCTCCACAGAGGAATGAAGGCCGTAGCCGACTGGATGAAGGACAGCAGACTGAAGCTGAATTCAGACAAGACGAAGAACCTCATTCTCGGACCCACACCATCAGCCTGGGACGACTCTTGGTGGCTCACATCGCTAGGCACTGCCCCGGAACCCATAGACCACACACGCAACCTGGGGGTCATCCTCGACTCCACCCTCTCCATGACCAGGCAAGTCAACGCCGTCTTTGCATCCTGCTCCAACACCCTCCGAATGCTCCATAGGATCTTCAAGTGGATCCCTCCAGACACGAGAAAAACCGTCACCCAGGCCCTCGTCACCAGCAGACTCGACTACGGGAATGCCCTCTACTCAGGAACTACAACCAAGCTCCTGAGACGACTACAACGAATCCAGAATGCCTCGGCACGTCTGATCCTCAAAGTCCCTCGACACAGCCACATCACACCCCACCTGAGAGGCCTGCACTGGCTCCCCGTCAACAAGAGGATCACCTTCAAACTCCTCATCCACGCACACAAAGCACTGCACAACACCGGACCTATATACCTCAACAACCGTCTCAGCTTCCACATCCCCATCCGAAGCCTTCGTTCAGCCAACCTTGCCCTCGCCACAGTTCCTCTTGTCCAGAAAACCCCCAAGAAATAATCTGTTTGCACAATTTTTAAAAGGTTGCTTCATAAAACCAGGGTTTCATAACATTGCCCCCGTATTTCTCCTCGTGCGTGCCTGCTCTGGTGACAAGAATTTATTAGTATTTATTTATTTATGTATTATTAGTTAGTACGCAACACCACTGAATCTAAAGTAAATTGCAAGAAAGGAGATTTCGATGTGAATGCTTGAATGTCACTGACCCTTCGTGTTGATGTCAATGCTAAGAGCAAAGAGACTTTCCATGAAAGGAACTTGAGATCAATTTGATGAATGGGTTCAAAAAGGTGACGCATGAGTTACGTGAGCACCACGTTCAAGTACCAAGATGGAGCTGGATGTCGAATTGGAGGAAACATACGGAATAGTCCCTTAAAAAATTGCTGAATTATCCTTGATGAATAAAGAGAAGTATATTTATTTATTTATTTATTTATATGCTTCTATAGCGCCTGAATAAACTCCCGAAGGGGTATCTCTGCGCTTTGCCAACTAGGAAGAAAAACCTGCATCTGTGCCCGGACAGTACTAATGGATAGTGGGGGAATAAAATTAAATGCTAGAAAATAGGTAGGTTTTCAGTGTTTTTCGAAAAGACAGATGGTCAGAACTGAGCTTTAATGAGAGGGGGAGGGTGTTCCACAGGACAGGCCCTGTGTATGCCAAAGCCCTGCCTCCTTGGCGGGTTTTTTTAATTTTAGGAACCTTAAGGAGCTGGAGATTGCTCGATCGTAGTGAGCGACCGGGAACATAAGGTATAAAGGCTGTAGTAAGAAATTTCGGGCCTATCCCCATCAGGCATTTGTGAATTGTACACAAGATTTTAAATTTGGTCCGCAGTCGCACTGGCAGCCAGTGCAGTTCCATCAGCAGTGGCCGGGAGGGAGTCCTTGATGGAGCATTCATGACTAACCTCGCGGCCGTATTCTGGACCACCTGTAGTTTGTTAAATTGGCCTTCATTAGATGACAAAAGAAGGCCATTACAGTAGTCCAGTCTACTGACGACCAGAGCCTGGACCAAGGTCTTTCTGTGATGATCTGGGAGAAAAGGAAACACCCTTCTCAACAGAGAGATAACCCCAAAACAGGTACCAGCAACCTGGTTGACATGATCTTTAAAAGTCAATGACTGATCAAATAACACTCCCAGATTCCTAATAGTCTGTTTGGGGATGGGGGCGGGTCCTAGTTCACGAGGCCACCACTCACTGGACCATAATGTTACTGCTTCCCCATAAAGGACAACCTCTGTCTTGGTCACGTTGCACTGTAAGCAGTTGTTGGCCATCCATTTGGAAACTGCCATCCTGACGGAATCTGGAAATGGCTGCGAAAAAACCTTTCAGAGTTGAATGCGATAAACCCGATCTAGCCAGATGGAGAAAGAAAGGCAAGATCTGTTCTGGTTTAGCATGAATGGGATGCAGATTGGCAGAGTGACACCAGGCACAAAATCATTTCCATTTAAGTTTGTAGGTCTTAATCGTGGCCGGCGCTCTAGCATTAGCCAGAACTTCTTGACAATCCACAGGGATGTCTAAATGGGCGAACTCATTGTGTTGAGGAGCCAAGCTGCTAATTTCAAGGAAGCTGGGTCCGGATGGCAAACTTGACCCCCTTGAATCGTCAGGAGATTCGGTATTTGTGGCAACTGAATGGGATTGCACTCCGAGAGGAGGAGAAGCTAGGTGAACCAATATTGTCGAAGTCATCTGGGAGCAATGAGGATTAGGCGACATGGTTGCATCTTCATCTTCCCGATGACCTTGGGGACCAAAGGAATTGGTGGAAAGGCGTAGGCAAATATCTGAAACAAGTTCATCGAAAGCGCAGGGGAATCCAGCTTGCAAAGTGTGGGCATTTCCGGTTCTAATTTGTTGCAAACAAATCCAGGTCGGGTGACCCCACTCTCGGAAAACTTGATCCAGGGTCGGCTGATGGATCTCCCATTCGTGATTGGATACTGCCGACCCGCTGAGGGAGTCTGCTAGCACATTGGAGACCCCAGGAACGTGGACCGCTGAAAGATTGATCTTGTGATCCAGGGCCCAATTCCAAATCTCTTGTAGTGAACGAGACAGTAGGGCCGACCTTGTACCTCCCTGTTTGTTCAGGTAATGCATACTGGTTGTATTGTCTGTTCGTATCAGAACCGTGGAACCCTCGATGATCGTCCGAAAAGATTTCAGAGCCAGAAAGATGGCTCGTAACCCCAGAAGATTTATGTGCCACTTCTTCTGATGTACGTTCCATTTTCCGTTGACCGTCATTCTCTGGAGGTGTGCGCCCCATCCCTCCAGAGAAGCATCCGTGGTAATGATAAATCTGGGCACCTCCATCAGGAATGCACATCCCACCTTTAAGTTGCTTCTTTGCATCCACCATTGAATTGTGTCTCTCATCCGTGGAGTTATGCTGACCATGTCTTCGAATGATCCTACCACTTGCACCCATTGGAGACTGGGCTCTTCTTGCAAGGGCCTCATCTTGAGACGACAGTTGGGAATGAGAGGGATGCAGGAGGAGATCATCCCTAGGAAAGATTTGAATCTGCGAACGTAAACACACTCTTTTTTTAGTAGCATTAAAGCCATTCTGTGCATCTTTATCTGCCTTTCTCTTGAAACGAAAACTTGAGCGCGTTGAGTGTCCAACGTCGCTCCCAAGAAAGACTTTCTCTGAGACGGCGTTAGATGGGATTTTTCAAAATTTACTGAGAAGCCCAGGTTCTGAAATAGCGACAGGCACCGTTGAACGTGCACTCTTGCTGTGTCTGGAGAACTGGCCTTGATAAGGCTGTCGTCCAAGTATGGATACATATGAATGCCTTCCGAACGAAGGTGAGCTGCTACAGACGCAAATATCTTTGTGAAAACTCGGGGAGCTGAACGTCGTCCAAATGGGAGAACTTTGAATTGAAAGTCCCTGCCAGCCACTCTGAGCCTTGAGATTTTCCTGTGCCTGGGAAGGATGGGCACATGGAAGTAAGCATCCTGAAGGTCGAGGTTTGCCATGTGATCCCCCTCTGAGAGGAATTGGAGGATTTCTTGAAGTATCAACATCCAGAAGGATAGTTTTTTGAGGTATTTGTTGAGGGCACGCAGGTCGAGGATAGGACGCCACTCCCCTGACTTCTTGCGTATAAGGAAAAATCTTGAATAAAAACCTCTCCCTCTTTGCAATTGAGGTACTTTTTCGATCGCTCCTTTTCGAATCATGACAAATATTTGAGAGAACAGCTCCTTGAGATGAGCTGGCGGTGGACCTTTTGGGGGAGAATTTGGAGGGGTTTTGACAAATTCCAGAACGTGGCCCCTGGCTTAACGTCCAGGACCCATCTGTCCGTAGTATTTTTGGACCGATTTGATAAGAAGTGGGATATTCTTCCTCCAATTTTTAAGTTTGGAATGGGCTGATGTGGTGGCAGGTTGTCCGTCTCACTTGCTTTTGTTGGTGTCTCGTCCTCGATAAGAAGACATTTTTCTTATCTGCGAATAATTGTTTCCTCTCTGACAGTACGTCTGCTGTATGTACGGTTGGTATCTTTGGTTACCTTGTGTGTTGTTAATGAACGTTGCTGGGAATATCCTCCTCTATTGGAGAAATTGCCTCGTCCTCTTGTACCACGAAAGGACGACTTGCGGAATTGCTGTTTCGGTATCTTTCTTTATGATCTGCAATGCTTCATCAACGTGCTGACCAAAAAGGTACTCTCCATCATAAGCTATGTCCATGATCTTTGTTTGTGGCGAAAAGTTGATTTGAGCCAACCTTGCCTTCTCAGCACCGCTGCACCCACCAACTGTCTGAAACCCGTAGCAGCTACATCCACTGCTGCATCAATCATTTCAGCTGATGTACATTCTCCTTCATGTAATATTTTCTTGGCTTCAGACCTATCCGGTTCCGGAAGCATCTCAATATATGGCGCTATGTCTGACCACATTTGTCTATCGTACCTCCCTAGTATCGCTAGGGAATTCGCAGCACGAACAGTAGTTGCCGCTATAGTTGAGACCTTTTTGTCAATAGAATCCAGACGTCTCCCATCCCTGTCAGGGGGAGCGGTGACTTGTGAAGATGGGTTTCTGGCTCGCCTCTGAGCCGCTTGAGTAACAACTGAATACGTTTTAGCCTGTCCAATAAGGCATGCTGGTGAAGTGAGAGTTGCCTTATATTTTTTATCTACTCGAGGTAGTACTGCAGGGAGAGAGTTTGGCGTAGCCATTATCTTTAAACCCTCCTTCCAAATAAAGTCAATTATTGGGATTGTTTTAACCTGCTTTTGTGGTTGATCCTTAAAATCGTACAGGAAACAGTCCTCCTGCTTTGTTTCCACGGTAATTCAAAATATTTTCGTTGCCCTTTCCATGATCTGATGAAAACTCCCAATGTCTACAGGCGGAGAGTCCGCAGTAGGTGGGCCACTTGGAAAAAGGGGTTTAAGCTTGATATTCGTCCCACTCTGACATTACTGATTTGTCATCAACTTCTCCTTCTTCTCTTTCCTCCTCAGAGGTAACATCATCCTGGGCATGGTGAGAGGGTATTGGCGAAGAGGGAACTGTAGGTTGGGTATCTGAGACTGGTAATTGAGAAGATTGTCTTGGAGGTCTTAACGCTGCCGTAGATGTTTGTGGCAAAGGCGTTGAAAGGCGTGATTCATCGGGCTCGGATGGTGGGAACCAGCGTTAATAATCACTCAGCATATATTGTAGGTTATGGAGTAGATGCAATGGCATCTGTGCCGTAGGCACCGACGGAGGGGCCCGACTAGTAGGCTCAAGGAACTGTTCCTCTTCTTCCTGATCCTCATCCTGATATTTTATAAGCAGCTCAGATGGACTTCTAGCTGCACGAAAAATTCCCATCTTCATAAGATTCTTCCTCTTCCTCTTCAGAATCTAATAATTGCTCCGGCAACTTTAACGGTGAAAGAACCGCTAAGGATGAGCCCCGTCTTTCCAGTAGTAAAGCTGTCGTAGATGGCGAGGGCAAAGGGACTACAGATGGCATAGCGGACCACACTTGTAGTTCTCTACATGATGACAGAGGAGGCGACGACGGTGCCATCGTCGTTGGTGTCGTCGACAGAGAAGGACCAGTAGCTGTCAACGGGACAGTAATCTTTGTCGACGACGACGATGTTTTCGTCGAGTAGGCAATCTTTGTCGACGATGATCTCGTTGACGAGGTAGTCTTCGTCGATGGTGCGGCCGTCGACGATGTAATCTTTGTCGACGATAAAGTCGTTGACGGGAGTGTTATCTTTGTCGACGATGACGTCGTCGACGGGAGTGTTGTCTTCGTCGACGATGACGTCGTCGACAGTATGGTGATCTTCGTCAACGAGGATGACGTAGACGGGAGGGTGATCTTTATCGACGATCAGCCCGTCGACGGGATGACTTTCGTCAACGAATGTTTCGACGACGATGAGCTCGTCGACGGTGTCTTCAAAATCTTCGTCGACGGAGGGGCGTCGACGATTGATGGCACTATCTTCGTCGACGAGATGGGACGAATCGCTACATGGACTAGCGTCGACGGTGAAGAAGCTGAAGACATTACCATCTCAGGTCTTGGTGAGGAGAAGGTAACCGTTGACGTCGATGATACGTCGACGTTGAGAATCGTCGACTGTGGAGCTGTCGTCGACGCTGTAGTCGACGATGTCTTTTTCGGAGGTAAAATTTTATGAGAAGTTCCCTTGGAAGATGAAGATTTTCCAGATTTTCTCGGGGGTGTACCAGGTCCATATTTAGAAGGTGGAGATGCCTTTTTTGAGGTAGAATTTAAAGGCACGCCAGAATCCTTGAAGGACTGGGCTTTCCTCAACACCTTTGCCCCAGGAGAAGTCTTCTCTACCTCAGCCTTCCTCTTTCTAGAGGACATAGTTGACCCCGAGGCTATGCTTCCTACCTCAGAAAGGGGATTATCCTGGTCCTTGATCTTCTGGAGCCACAGGAGAAGATGACCCTCCCTGTCTCTGAGGGTCTTCTGAGGAAAGGTTCTGCAGATCTTACACTCCTTTACCTCATGATCTGGATACAGACAATAAATACATTTCTTGTGGGGATCCTCCTTAAAAAGCCTCAGCTTCCCACAAGAATCACAAGCCCTGAAGAGGGATTTAGAAAATGACATCTTTTAGAAGGTAAAAACCAACCAAAGTTATGAAGAACTGAGCAGAGCTCAGGGAGACTTCCTTCACACGACGTGCGGTAGAAAATCTGAGAGCCAGAGCCGCTGGGAAGAACATTCTGGTGAGTGCTGTCGCCTGATTTGCTGCAGTTTGGTCTATACAAAATGACTTGGATAGTCATGAGTGTGGAACTTTTTTGCTCTGTAGCTTAGGGCTATTTTACTTCCTGGTTGGTTATTACCAAGATTTTGGTTTTCTATAGGCATATTATTGCTTTTTTATATACCGTGGGACTCCCACTCCGACAACGGGGAATGATTCAGGCATCTGAATCTATGAAAGATACCCCAATACTAGAGAATCTGAATTATCTCAGGTACTCCAGGAATATATTAAATAATAATGTCCCTCATACTGTCACCCCATTCTTCCCCTTGACTCCTTTATATACCATTTCTCCTGAGTCTAAAGTGAAAGCCTCTCTTATATAGAAAACTCCTTTCAACCTCCAACTTTACTTCATTTATTATACCATTGTCCTAATGTTTTTAAATTTTGGCAATCCGTATGGTTAAAATGTTCTCAAATTTTTCATTTCTGTATTCCATTATCTATTCAAAATGTATTTTTAGGTTCTATGTCTCCTGCTCTCCATAACCCCTCATTCAAAGTTAACTTATTTGATCTCTTTATTGCCATGACGTTTAAAGTTATTCTTACTTGTTGGAAAGATAATTCTAAACTTTGTATATTTACTTGGTGGAACTTTATTTGCGATGAACATAGAATCTCTACTGTCTCTTCTTCTTCTATTACTCAAAAAATTAAATCAGACTTATTATGGTTACCTCTCACTACCTTTCTATCTATCACCTCGAGAATAACAACGGCACCAACTCCACCGCCCTGATAGACAACCTCGCCAACCTCGGTCTCAAACAGCTCGTGACGACACCCACCCACGCCACCGGACACACGCTGGACCCCATCTTCTCTACAAGCCCCCACGTCTCCTTCAACCATACCACCGAACCCCACTGGACCGACCACAGATGCGTCCACTTCACCTTCAGGAAACCCACCACACACCACCGCACCCAACGGCTGCCACGCCGCTGCTGGGGAAAGGTCACCAAGGACCAACTGACTACCACCCTGTGAGAAGTTGGCCTGATGTGCAGTGTTCACTATTCTAGTGATCACTATATATCAGTCCAAACAACCCTTATTGATGATTGGTTGTAAGTCAACCTTATAGACCAGCTATCCTAGTAGCATGGATACGAGCAGTCTAAGGCTAAGACTCTAGAGGGCGTGTTAAGCCAGCTGTTTTACCATCACATTACCCCTTGAACACCCAGTGAAAGGACACCACACAAGTGTTATGAAAATAAACAGTGTATTTATTAGAATCACAACAACCCTGTACTCTTTATGAGGACAGGGTGCTAGGCACACAACAAAACTCTTACGAAAATACTTAAGTTAGCACGTTATACACAAATGCCCGAAGGGCACGAAAAACCATATACTTAAAAAGTGGAATGCGAAATTACTAGCAGGTAAGTACAGTACTAATAGGCTTTGGAATCGCTAGGACTTAACTAGGGAATCGTTAGATTACTTCTAGGAGACCTAGGGGACTCGGGTGCAGAGTGTGCACTCTCACGCGGGATGCGGGACAAAGTCTATGGAGGCTAGTAAAGGCAAAGTTAGTGTTCACGGGCGAACCCGACCTGGTAGGAAGAAAACGACAGTGGATCCTGACCCTAGGATAGTGAGGCTATGCTGGGACACCGAAGTGCCGAAGTTACCTAGCCCAGGGGCTGCAGCTGCATAGGTCTGAAAAGACGTCGGGAATCTCGTTGCCGGACCAGGAGCCTGGAAGAAGGAAGTTGCTGGCAGGCGACCAGTGAAGGAAAGTTCGATGGATCCAAGCCTGGATCAAGGAAGAAGAAACCTGAAAGCAGAGGGGACCAAGTTCTTGAATCACTAGCCAGTGATTAAGTGGGCACCAGGATGGCACCGGGCGAAGTCACCTCGACTAGGTGAGTGGGCGACGCTGGCTCTGCAGATCTCACGGACCAGGAGGCGTTGTCGGCGACCAGGATGGAGAGGCGAGCTGTCCCACGATGGATGAAGCTGTCGGCGTCGAAGTTACCCAGGATTGGGCAACAAGCCTTGGCTAATTCAAGCCCACGCGGTGGACTCAAAATGGCGTCTTGAGTGGACCAGGAGGGTCCGGGGTGCTCCTCTTTTGGAAGGGAGCAAGGGCCAGCCTGGAGCAACCAGACCAGCAGCAGAAATGTCGTCGGGCGTCGTTCAGAAGGCCACAAGCCAGCGGGCTAGTAGCCAAACAACGCGGTGAGCAGCAAAAAGCAGAAGGGCCCCACGCAGATCGTGGAGATGCTGGGAGGCTGCACTTCGGTGCTGGAGCTGCTCAGGGTCGGGGCTTCTCGGACCCCAAAGCACTCACCAGGAAATTACTCGGCGGGCTTGCTGGAAAGAAGTCGTGCAGTCTTGAAGATGGCCGGTCCCTCGAGGTCTCGTCACACCCACGAATCTCAGCGTGACTGATGATGCAGGTAGAGGTCAGAGGTGCCAGGGAAGCCGGTTCTCGTCGAGCTGGGCAGTCTTGATCCGGAGGAGAGACTTGCAGCAGACCGCAGTGTTCTTAAGATGGTGCCTGCGGATGCAGGGTGACTACTCCTTAGTCACAAGGGAGAAATCTTAGGAAGAAGTCTTGAGTTCCTTTCGTGGAAAGTAGTTTCAGGATTCAAAGATGATCTGATTTGGAAGGGGGCCAGTTCCTACCTTTATCCTGTAAAAAGGGGCTGGCACGCGACTAAGTCCTGCCCTATGGGTGGGACTAGGAGGGGGGTGGTTACACCCACTTCCTTGGCGGGCTTTTCCCCAGCACAGGGTCTGGAGTGACCCTGGAACTGGTTCCAGCCAGCCTATGCACAGTGAGCACCGGGGTGCCACGTGCAGTCACCTTCCTCTAAAGCCCTGCCTACCTACAATACACAAAAACCCTGTCTGGGACGGTGCTGGCACCGCCCCTGGCAGGAAACCCTTTGTCCTTATCTCCTGCTCTGGGAGGACTCCCAGCAGCAGGAGGGCAGACTTGTGTCTCGGTGGCAGCATCCATTTTGTGGAGCTGAGGCTCTGTTTGACTTTAACCGGGGTTAGGGGTTACATACATGTCGTGTCCCTCTAGAAGGGTGGAATGCTAACCCCGTCGCCAGAATTGGCGAGGGGTTAGTATTCCAATTCGTATGACACCTTACTCGACATGTTTTGATAAAGCGATACCAGAGTTGGCATATAACCGCGAGGATTATAATGCACTTAAGAGTATATGGTATGCGATATCATGGAAACGGCTAAGGGATGGATCCCGAAAGCCGCAGACAGGCTCAGCTCATGCCAGAGCACCATCTCACATGATTCCAAGCACTCTGCCTTCAGGATTGTTAAGGCCTGCCATAGGAGTGACTGATAGGAGATCTGTGTGTCCATTTTAGGGTTAGATATAGGTATACTATATCTAAAGCAAAGGGTGAGTACACCACCTTGCCCCAGCTGTCGTGCAGCCAGTTGTGTCAGTTTGGTTAGTCAGCCCAGGGGTGGCATAATACATGCTTCAGCCCCTGGGAGACTTCTGGGTACACCTCAGCCCTGGGTACAGGGACTTGGAGAGGGCCCAGTGCCAATTCAGTACCTGAGTACAATTTGGATAGAGAGAACAGCTAGGCTGTGGGTCTGATTAGCAGGCCCACAGCCAGGGAAAGTCGTAAACCAGTGCAGCAAAAAGCAAAAATCTGGGTGATCATAGGATTGCAGACCCTACTCTCCTACATGACCCCCCCCCAAACTTTGGGACAATAAACTAACCTTGACCAGGTGAGTCTTCTTGCTCTAAGTGGAAATACCTGGAGAGCCCATCAGCATTGCTGTGATCAGTACCAGGTCTATGCTCCACTGTAAAATCCATCCCCTGTAGGGAAATGGACCACCTAAGCAGTTTGGGGTTTTCACCCTTCATCTGATTTAGCCACAAGAGGGGCTTATGGTCTGTCTGAATGGTGAAGTGAGTGCCAAACAAGTAGGCCCTCAGCTTCTTCAGGGCCCAGACCACAGCAAAGGCCTCCCTCTCAATAGCTGACCAATTCTTCTCTCTGGGTGTCAACCTCCTACTAATGAAAGCAATAGGCTGATCATTACCATCAAAATTCAGTTGAGACAGAACAGCCCCCACACCCAACTCAGAAGCATCTGTTTGGACAATGAATGGCTTGGAGTAATCTGGACTCTTTAGGATAGGTGCTGTGCACATGGCCTGCTTTAGGTCATTGAATGCTTTCTGACAGCTTGCTGTCCACTGAACTTTCTTTGGCATCTTTTTGCTTGTCAGATCATTAAGAGGGGTCACTATGGACCCATAATTTCTGACAAACTTCCTATAGTACCCAGTCAGGCCCAAGAAAGCTCGAACCTGAGTCTGGGTGATTGGAGGAGTCCAGTCCTTGATGGCCTGTATCTTACTCTCCAGTGGCTGAACCTGGCCTCCACCTACAAGGTGGCCCAGGTATACAACCTGTGTCTGCCCTATCTGGCACTTTGTGGCCTTGATAGTGAGGCCTGCCTTTTGCAGGGCCTCTAACACTTTCCTCAGGTGGACCAGGTGATCCTCCCAGGTGGAGCTAAAGACAGCAATATCGTCTAGATATGCTGCACAGAAGTCATCCAGCCCAGTGAGGACTTGATTCACCAACCTTTGGAAGGTGGCAGGTGCATTTTTCAGTCCAAAGGGCATTACCACAAATTGATAATGCCCTCCAGGGGTAGAAAATGCTGTCTTGGGTTTGGCCTCCTCAGCTAACCTGATTTGCCAATACCCAGCTGTCAAATCAAATGTACTTAAGAAGTTGGCAGAAGCCAATTTATCTATAAGTTCATCTGCTCTTGGTATTGGGTGGGCATCAGTCTTAGTGACTGCATTGAGGCCTCTGTAGTCTACGCAAAACCTCATCTCTTTCTTACCACCCTGGGTGTGAGGTTTTGGCACTAGAACTACTGGGCTAGCCCAAGGGCTATCTGAGGGCTCAATGACTCCCAGCTCCAACATTTTCTGCACTTCAGTTTTGATGCAGTCTCTAACATGATCAGGCTGTCTGTAGATTTTATTCTTGACAGGCA
Organism: Lissotriton helveticus; assembly: GCF_964261635.1. NCBI lineage: Eukaryota > Metazoa > Chordata > Amphibia > Caudata > Salamandridae > Lissotriton > Lissotriton helveticus. The sequence goes on from NC_136065.1 coordinate 341,555,600, forward strand.
GACTGTCTCCAGTGTCAACATCATGGGTACACCAATCAGTTTGGCTGGGTGTCAGAGAGAACATATGTCTGTAGGATTGCAGAACTTGCCTGCAATCCTGTTGCTGATGTTCAGTGAGGCTGCCACAAAAGACCACACCATCAACTGATCCATCATCAGGATTCTGAGTGAGCAGGTCTGGGAGAGGGTCACTCTCTTCCTCCTGTCCCTCATCTGTGGCCATGAGCAAGCTCATGTCCTTCCTGTCAACATATGCCTTGAGCCTGTTAACATGGAGCACTCTGAGAGGGCTCCTGGGAGTTCCAAGGTCCACCAAGTAGGTAACCTCTCCCTTTTGCTCAATGATGGTGTGGGGCCCAGACCATTTGTCTTTCAGAGCTGCTGGGGCCACTGGCTCCAGCACCCACACCTTCTGTCCTGGCTGGTACACAGTCAGAACAGCCTTTTGGTCATGCCAAGCTTTTTGAAGTTCTTGGCTGGCCTCAAGGTTTTTGGATGCCTTTTCCATATACTCAGCCATCCTGGAGCGGAGACCAAGTACATAGTCCACTATGTTGGTTGCAGGCTTTTTGGGAGGTCTCTCCCATCCTTCCTTCACCAAACACAGGGGTCCTCTTACAGGATGCCCATACAGAAGCTCAAAAGGGCTGTAGCCAACCCCCTTCTGTGGGACCTCTCTGTAAGCAAACAAGAGGCAGGGGATCAGGACATCCCATCTTCTCCTAAGAGTTTCAGGTAGTCCATGAATCATCCCTTTCAGGGTCCTGTTGAATCCCTCAACAAGCCCATTGCATTGTGGGTGGTAGGGTGTGGTGAACTTGTAGTTCACACCACACTCCTTCCACATTGCAGTCAGATATCCTGACATGAAGTTTGTACCTCTGTCAGAAACGACCTCCTTAGGGAAACCCACTCTGGAGAACACTCCAACTAGGGCTCTTGCCACTACAGGGGCTGTAGTGGTCCTAAGGGGAATAGCTTCAGGATACCTGGTGGCATGATCCACTACCACCAGTATAAACTTGTGCCCTGATGCTGTCTGGGGTTCCATTGGACCAACAATGTCAATCCCCACTCTTTCAAAGGGAACCCCCACCACAGGTAGTGGTATGAGGGGGGCCTTTGTTGTGCCACCTGACTTACCACTGGCTTGGCAAGTGACACAGGAGCGACAAAACTCCTTGGTATTCTCATTCATATGGGGCCAGTGAAAGTGTGAGACAAGCCTGTCCCAAGTCTTTGTCTGACCTAAGTGACCTGCAAGGGGAATTTCATGGGCCAAGGTGAGAAGGAAACCTCTCAGAGACAAGGGGATGACCAGCCTCCTGGTTGCACCAGGCTTGGGGTCTCTTGACTCAGAGTACAGGAGTCCATCTTCCCAGTATACCCTGTGGGCACCTGTGGCATTCCCTGCAGCCTTAGCAGCAGCCTGCTGTCTGAGGGGTTCAAGGGAAGGGCAGCTCAACTGTTCCTTCCCCAGGTCTGCTCTGGAGGGTCCCCCTGAGCCCAGAAACTCAACTTGATCAAGTTCAAGCTCTTTAGGCTCAGTTTCCCTCAGTTCTCTCAGATCAGCCTCCTCAGAGACTTGATCCTCCACCTGGGGCAAGGGGGAAGGCAAAGCCTTACCCTTACTGCTCTTCTTCTTGGAAGGTGTCTGGTCCATCATTTCAGGATCCAGCACCTGTTCAGTGGGGCATTTTCTGGCCTGTGACCTAGTCACAGCAAGCACATGTGCTGGCAAGCCTAACATCTCCATGTGAGTCCTCTGCTCCACTTCTGACCATTGTGATGACTCCAAATCATTGCCCAACAAACAATCAACTGGGAGGTCTGAACTGACTACAACTTTCTTTTGTCCCTTCACTCCACCCCAGGAGAAAGCCACAATTGCCACACTATGACTAGTAGTGACATTGCTGGCATTGGTCACCAGGAAATCAGTACCTGGCATGATCTGTCCAGGGTCCACAAAGTTAGGTGTCACCATGGTGACACTGGCACAAGTGTCCCTATAGGCCTGAGCCATTTTGCCATTAATCAAAGGTGTCTGCCTGTATTTGCCCAAAGTATTGGGACTTATCTCAGGGGACATATCCATATCCCCTGTACAGACAAGGACAGCCTGAGTGAGTGTGCCAACTAAGTTGTCAGACCCCTCAGTACCCAAGGTTAACCCAACTAATGCCTTGGGAGGTACACTACCACTACTGACTGTACTAGGGGGTGCAGTTGCCTTAGGGGCTGTAGTGGCAGGAGTTTGTCCTCCTCTTTTGGTGCACTCACTAAACCAGTGAGATTTACTTTTACAGTACTGGCACCACCTTTTTGACTGGCCTTCTTGAGTCTTCTTCTTCTGGGAAGCCTGACCCCCACCCTCTTTGGCTTGTTGGGGACCTGGTGAAGACTTCTGGTCATTTTGCTCATTCTTAACATTACCCTTCTGGTCTGCTTTCTTCTGACCACCCTGGTTCTGGTTCGGGTTCTGCTTGATCCTTGTCCTGACCCATTTGTCTGCCTTCTTTCCCAATTCTTGGGGAGAGGTCAGATCTGAATCAACAAGGTGCTGGTGCAACAACTGGTTCTGACAATTGTTTAAAATTTGTTCTCTCATCATTAGATTATACAATCCTGTGTAATCTGTAACCTTGCTACCCAGCAACCAGCCCTCCAAAGCCTTAGTGGCACAATCCACAAAGTCAGACCAGTCCTGAGACTGAGTTTTCTGGGTGTCTCTGAACAGCAACCTGTACTGCTCAGTGGTTAAACCAAACCCATCAACCAGTGTATTCTTCGGGACCTGGTAATTGTTAGCATCCTCTACTCTTGTAGTGAGGAGCTTATCTCTACCTTTACCATCAAAGGAGAGCCACAGTATAGCTGCCCACTGACTCTGGGGAATGCACTGCACAGTGCAGGCCCTCTCCAGAGCAGCCATCCATTTCTGGATATCATCCCCTTGCTTAAAGGGGGGCACTATTTTAGTCAGGTGTTTAGTATCTAAACCCTTCTCTCTATCTCTTGGGAGATTGCTGCCACCAGTGGGTGCTAGCCCACTCATCTGCTGCTCTCTAGCAAAGGCAAGCTTCTCTTTGGCCAGGGCAAGTTCTTCCCTTTCAATCCTCAGTTCAGCTTGTCTCATTCTAGCTTCATGCTCTTTTCTCTGAGGGGAAGTAAATCTCCTCTGTGGAGGATTCCTTCTCCCCTGAGAAGAGGCATTAGAGTGCAGAGATCTATTGGAGTCCCTAGAAAGAGATCTATCTCTCCTAACTCCAAGGTTAGGCCCACTTCGGGTTAGTACTGGGGGTCCCCCAGATCCTAGCCCAAGTAAGTCTAAGTTGGCCCTGGTTAGCCTTCTGACTACCTCAAGACCTTTGTCTACCTCATCCCCAGAGAGTTCCTCCTGATCCTCCTCCTCCTCAACTGCAGTAGCAATGTTGGGGAGATCTGGATCCCCAGAGGTTCCCTCTAAGGCTGGCATGTTCTCATGTAACTGAGAAAGCTTTCTGGCATCATATGTCTCTAAGAGACCTATCAGAAAGGGAATGGTGGGGTTAGACCCCTGCTTCAGTTTTCTGGAGACACAGATCTGTCTCATCTCCTGGAAACTGAGAGCTGCATATCTTGAAGTGACCTGTGGAGGGTCAACACTGACCAGGGGAGTCTCAGTAGAATCTCCCTGGGTAGACATGCTTTTCTAGTGAGGTGTAAGTGGTGCACTTACCTACACTATATGTTTGCCTACTGATCCCTTGCTAGAGTTGTAGTTTAGGGTGTGCTAGGCCCTAGGAGCTACAACAGCTGGTTCAGTAGAACTCAGAGTATTCTAAGCTAAGTTATATGTACCTTTAGTACTTATGTGATCTTTCACAAGATATTCTTAGGGCATGTGTGGTAAAACAACAGCAAGCTCAAATCCCAACCGCTGCTCACCAATGTGAGAAGTTGGCCTGATGTGCAGTGTTCACTATTCTAGTGATCACTATATATCAGTCCAAACAACCCTTATTGATGATTGGTTGTAAGTCAACCTTATAGACCAGCTATCCTAGTAGCATGGATACGAGCAGTCTAAGGCTAAGACTCTAGAGGGCGTGTTAAGCCAGCTGTTTTACCATCACATTACCCCTTGAACACCCAGTGAAAGGACACCACACAAGTGTTATGAAAATAAACAGTGTATTTATTAGAATCACAACAACCCTGTACTCTTTATGAGGACAGGGTGCTAGGCACACAACAAAACTCTTACGAAAATACTTAAGTTAGCACGTTATACACAAATGCCCGAAGGGCACGAAAAACCATATACTTAAAAAGTGGAATGCGAAATTACTAGCAGGTAAGTACAGTACTAATAGGCTTTGGAATCGCTAGGACTTAACTAGGGAATCGTTAGATTACTTCTAGGAGACCTAGGGGACTCGGGTGCAGAGTGTGCACTCTCACGCGGGATGCGGGACAAAGTCTATGGAGGCTAGTAAAGGCAAAGTTAGTGTTCACGGGCGAACCCGACCTGGTAGGAAGAAAACGACAGTGGATCCTGACCCTAGGATAGTGAGGCTATGCTGGGACACCGAAGTGCCGAAGTTACCTAGCCCAGGGGCTGCAGCTGCATAGGTCTGAAAAGACGTCGGGAATCTCGTTGCCGGACCAGGAGCCTGGAAGAAGGAAGTTGCTGGCAGGCGACCAGTGAAGGAAAGTTCGATGGATCCAAGCCTGGATCAAGGAAGAAGAAACCTGAAAGCAGAGGGGACCAAGTTCTTGAATCACTAGCCAGTGATTAAGTGGGCACCAGGATGGCACCGGGCGAAGTCACCTCGACTAGGTGAGTGGGCGACGCTGGCTCTGCAGATCTCACGGACCAGGAGGCGTTGTCGGCGACCAGAATGGAGAGGCGAGCTGTCCCACGATGGATGAAGCTGTCGGCGTCGAAGTTACCCAGGATTGGGCAACAAGCCTTGGCTAATTCAAGCCCACGCGGTGGACTCAAAATGGCGTCTTGAGTGGACCAGGAGGGTCCGGGGTGCTCCTCTTTTGGAAGGGAGCAAGGGCCAGCCTGGAGCAACCAGACCAGCAGCAGAAATGTCGTCGGGCGTCGTTCAGAAGGCCACAAGCCAGCGGGCTAGTAGCCAAACAACGCGGTGAGCAGCAAAAAGCAGAAGGGCCCCACGCAGATCGTGGAGATGCTGGGAGGCTGCACTTCGGTGCTGGAGCTGCTCAGGGTCGGGGCTTCTCGGACCCCAAAGCACTCACCAGGAAATTACTCGGCGGGCTTGCTGGAAAGAAGTCGTGCAGTCTTGAAGATGGCCGGTCCCTCGAGGTCTCGTCACACCCACGAATCTCAGCGTGACTGATGATGCAGGTAGAGGTCAGAGGTGCCAGGGAAGCCGGTTCTCGTCGAGCTGGGCAGTCTTGATCCGGAGGAGAGACTTGCAGCAGACCGCAGTGTTCTTAAGATGGTGCCTGCGGATGCAGGGTGACTACTCCTTAGTCACAAGGGAGAAATCTTAGGAAGAAGTCTTGAGTTCCTTTCGTGGAAAGTAGTTTCAGGATTCAAAGATGATCTGATTTGGAAGGGGGCCAGTTCCTACCTTTATCCTGTAAAAAGGGGCTGGCACGCGACTAAGTCCTGCCCTATGGGTGGGACTAGGAGGGGGGTGGTTACACCCACTTCCTTGGCGGGCTTTTCCCCAGCACAGGGTCTGGAGTGACCCTGGAACTGGTTCCAGCCAGCCTATGCACAGTGAGCACCGGGGTGCCACGTGCAGTCACCTTCCTCTAAAGCCCTGCCTACCTACAATACACAAAAACCCTGTCTGGGACGGTGCTGGCACCGCCCCTGGCAGGAAACCCTTTGTCCTTATCTCCTGCTCTGGGAGGACTCCCAGCAGCAGGAGGGCAGACTTGTGTCTCGGTGGCAGCATCCATTTTGTGGAGCTGAGGCTCTGTTTGACTTTAACCGGGGTTAGGGGTTACATACATGTCGTGTCCCTCTAGAAGGGTGGAATGCTAACCCCGTCGCCAGAATTGGCGAGGGGTTAGTATTCCAATTCGTATGACACCTTACTCGACATGTTTTGATAAAGCGATACCAGAGTTGGCATATAACCGCGAGGATTATAATGCACTTAAGAGTATATGGTATGCGATATCATGGAAACGGCTAAGGGATGGATCCCGAAAGCCGCAGACAGGCTCAGCTCATGCCAGAGCACCATCTCACACGATTCCAAGCACTCTGCCTTCAGGATTGTTAAGGCCTGCCATAGGAGTGACTGATAGGAGATCTGTGTGTCCATTTTAGGGTTAGATATAGGTATACTATATCTAAAGCAAAGGGTGAGTACACCACCTTGCCCCAGCTGTCGTGCAGCCAGTTGTGTCAGTTTGGTTAGTCAGCCCAGGGGTGGCATAATACATGCTTCAGCCCCTGGGAGACTTCTGGGTACACCTCAGCCCTGGGTACAGGGACTTGGAGAGGGCCCAGTGCCAATTCAGTACCTGAGTACAATTTGGATAGAGAGAACAGCTAGGCTGTGGGTCTGATTAGCAGGCCCACAGCCAGGGAAAGTCATAAACCAGTGCAGCAAAAAGCAAAAATCTGGGTGATCATAGGATTGCAGACCCTACTCTCCTACACACCCTCACCCTGAGACCACCCGCCGACCCACCGACCCCGACACCGCCGCGACCAACCTCAAACAATGGATCAACGACTGCGCCAACACCCTCGCCCCTCTCAAGACCTCCGCAACCAACCACACCATCAAGAAAGCCGCCTGGTTCACCAAAGACCTCCAAGCGCACCTGTCGGAAGCTGGAGAAGAAATGGCTCCACGACCGAACACCAAACAGCTACACAGCCCACAAGAGCGCCACCCGCAAACACCACCAACTCATCAGGACCACCAAGAGGAGCGCCTTCAAGCACCGCCTTGACAACAACGCACCCAACTCCAAAGAGCTCTTCAGCATCGTGAAAGAACTCTCCAACCCCAGCTCCAACACCAACGACATCCCACCATCACAAGACCTGTGCGACTCCCTGGCCACCTTCTTTCACCGCAAGATCACCGACATCCACGACAGCTTCAACTCCGAGACCCCCGCACCCACCATCGAGCCCAGCACCCCCGCGACCACCACCTGCACCAGCCGCCTGACCGCCTGGTCCAACGTCAGCGACGAAGACACCCTCAAAACCATGAACTCCATCAACTCTGGATCCCCATCCGACCCCTGCCCTCACCACATCTTCAACAAAGCCAGCACAACCATCGCGCCCCACCTCCGGAAAACTATCAACAGCTCCTTTGAGACAGCAACCTTCCCGGAAAGCTGGAAGCACGCCGAGATCAACGCCCTTCTGAAGAAACCCAAGGTGTACCCCAAGGACCTCAAGAACTTCCGGCCCATCTCGCTGCTCTCGTTCCCGGCGAAAGTGACAGAGAAGATTGTCAACAAACAGCTAACCTGCTACCTCGAAGACAACAACATCCTAGACCCTTCCCAATTCGGTTTTCGCAGCAATCACAGCACCGAGACCGCCCTCATCGCCGCCTCTGACGACATTAGGGCCCTAATGGACAAAGGAGAAACAGCTGCCCTCATCCTCCTGGACCTATCAGCAGCCTTTGACACAGTCTGCCACCGCACCCTATCAGCACGCCTCCATGACGCCGGAATTCAAGAGAAGGCCCTGGCCTGGACCACATCCTTCCTCTCCAGCAGAACCCAGAGTGTCCGCCTCCCACCTTTTTGCTCAAAAACCACTGAGATCATCTGCGGCGTCCCACAGGGATCCTCCCTCAGCCTGACGCTGTTAAGTATCTACATGGCACCGCTCACCCACGACGCTCGTCAACACAACCTCAACATCATCTCCTACGCCGACGATACCCAGCTGATCATATCCCTCACCGAAGACCCCCACACCGCCAAAGCCAACCTCCACAGAGGAATGAAGGCCGTAGCCGACTGGATGAAGGACAGCAGACTGAAGCTAAATTCAGACAAGACGAAGGTCCTCATTCTCGGACCCACCCCATCAGCCTGGGACGACTCTTGGTGGCTCACATCGCTAGGCACTGCCCCGGAACCCATAGACCACGCACGCAACCTGGGGGTCATCCTCGACTCCACCCTCTCCATGACCAGGCAAGTCAACGCCGTCTTTGCATCCTGCTCCAACACCCTCCGAATGCTCCACAGGATCTTCAAGTGGATCCCTCCAGACACGAGAAAAACCGTCACCCAGGCCCTCGTCACCAGCAGACTCGACTACGGGAATGCCCTCTACTCAGGAACAACAACCAAGCTCCTGAGACGACTACAACGAACCCAGAATGCCTCGGCACGTCTGATCCTCAAAGTCCCTCGACACAGCCACATCACACCCCACCTGAGAGGCCTGCACTGGCTCCCCGTCAACAAGAGGATCACCTTCAAACTCCTCATCCGCGCACACAAAGCACTGCACAACACCGGACCTATATACCTCAACAACCGTCTCAGCTTCCACATCCCCACCCGAAGCCTTCGTTCAGCCAACCTTGCCCTCGCCACAGTTCCTCTTGTCCAGAAAACCCCCAAGAAATAATCTATTTGCACAATTTTTAAAAGGTTGCTTCATAAAACCAGGGTTTCATAACATTGCCCCCGTATTTCTCCTCGTGCGCGCCTGCTCTGGTGACAAGAATTTATTAGTATTTATTTATTTATTATTAGTTAGTACGCAACACCACTGAATCTAAAGTAAATTGCAAGAAAGGAGATTTCGATGTGAATGCTTGAATGTCACTGACCCTTCGTGTTGATGTCAATGCTAAGAGCAAAGAGACTTTCCATGAAAGGAACTTGCGATCAATTTGATGAATGGGTTCAAAAAGGTGACGCATGAGTTACGTGAGCACCACGTTCAAGTACCAAGATGGAGCTGGACGTAGAATTGGAGGAAACATACGGAATAGTCCCTTAAAAAATTGCTGAATTATCCTTGATGAATAAAGAGAAGTATATCCATCCTGACGGAATCTGGAAATGGCTGCCAAAATTACTTTCAGAGTTGAATGCGATAAACCCGATCTAGCCAGATGGAGAAAGAAAGGCAAGATCTGTTCTGGTTTAGCATGAATGGGATGCAGATTGGCAGAGTGACACCAGGCACAAAATCATTTCCATTTAAAATTGTAGGTCTTAATTGTGGCCGGCGCTCTAGCATTAGCCAGAACTTCTTGACAATCCACAGGGATGTCTAAATGGGCGAACTCATTGTGTTGAGGAGCCAAGCTGCTAATTTCAAGGAAGCTGGGTCCGGATGGCAAACTTGACCCCCTTGAATCGTCAGGAGATTCGGTATTTGTGGCAACTGAATGGGATTGCACTCCGAGAGGAGGAGAAGCTTGGTGAACCAATATTGTCGAGGTCATCTGGGAGCAATGAGGATTAGGCGACATGGTTGCATCTTCATCTTCCGGATGACCTTGGGGACCAAAGGAATTGGTGGAAAGGCGTAGGCAAATATCTGAAACAAGTTCATCGAAAGCGCAGGGGAATCCAGCTTGCAAAGTGTGGGCATTTCCGGTTCTAATTTGTTGCAAACAAATCCAGGTCGGGTGACCCCACTCTCTGAAAACTTGATCCAGGGTCGGCTGATGGATCTCCCATTCGTGATTGGATACTGCCGACCGCTGAGGGAGTCTGCTAGCACATTGGAGACCCCAGGAACGTGGACCGCTGAAAGATTGATCTTGTGATCCAGGGCCCAATTCCAAATCTCTTGTAGTGAACGAGACAGTAGGGCCGACCTTGTACCTCCCTGTTTGTTCAGGTAATGCATACTGGTTGTATTGTCTGTTCGTATCAGAACCGTGGAACCCTCGATGATCGTCCGAAAAGATTTCAGAGCCAGAAAGATGGCTCGTAACCCCAGAAGATTTATGTGCCACTTCTTCTGATGTACGTTCCATTTTCCGTTGACCGTCATTCCCTGGAGGTGTGCGCCCCATCCCTCCAGAGAAGCATCCGTGGTAATGATAAATCTGGGCACCTCCATCAGGAATGCACATCCCACCTTTAAGTTGCTTCTTTGCATCCACCATTGAATTGTGTCTCTCATCCGAGGAGTTATGCTGACCATGTCTTCGAATGATCCTACGACTTGCACCCATTGGAGACTGGGCTCTTCTTGCAAGGGCCTCATCTTGAGACGATAGTTGGGAATGAGAGGGATGCAGGAGGAGATCATCCCTAGGAAAGATTTGAATCTGCGAACGTAAACACACTCTTTTTTTAGTAGCATTAAAGCCATTCTGTGTATCTTTATCTGCCTTTCTCTTGAAACGAAAACTTGAGCGCGTTGAGTGTCCAACGTCGCTCCCAAGAAAGACTTTCTCTGAGACGGCGTTAGATGGGATTTTTCTAAATTTACTGAGAAGCCCAGGTTCTGAAATAGCGACAGGCACCGTTGAACGTGCACTCTTGCTGTGTCTGGAGAACTGGCCTTGATAAGGCTGTCGTCCAAGTATGGATACATATGAATGCCTTCCGAACGAAGGTGAGCTGCTACAGACGCTAATATCTTTGTGAAAACTCGGGGAGCTGAACGTCGTCCAAATGGGAGAACTTTGAATTGAAAGTCCCTGCCAGCCACTCTGAGCCTTGAGATTTTCCTGTGCCTGGGAAGGATGGGCACATGGAAGTAAGCATCCTGAAGGTCGAGGTTTGCCATGTGATCCCCCTCTGAGAGGAATTGGAGGATTTCTTGAAGTATCAACATCCGGAAGGATAGTTTTTTGAGGTATTTGTTGAGGGCACGCAGGTCGAGGATAGGACGCCACTCCCCTGACTTCTTGCGTATAAGGAAAAATCTTGAATAAAAACTTCTCCCTCTTTGCAATTGAGGTACTTTTTCGATCGCTCCTTTTCGAATCATGACAAATATTTGAGAGAACAGCTCCTTGAGATGAGCTGGCGGTGGACCTTTTGGGGGAGAATTTGGAGGGGTTTTGACAAATTCCAGAACGTGGCCCCTGGCTTAACGTCCAGGACCCATCTGTCCGTAGTAATTTTGGACCAATTTGATAAGAAGTGGGATATTCTTCCTCCAGTTTTTAAGTTTGGAATGGGCTGATGTGGTGGCAGGTTGTCCGTCTCACTTGCTTTTGTTGGTGTCTCGTCCTCGATAAGAAGACATTTTTCTTATCTGCGAATAATTGTTTCCTCTCTGACAGTACGTCTGCTGTTTGTACGGTTGGTATCTTTGGTTACCCCTTGTGTGTTGTTAATGAACGTTGCTGGGAATATCCTCCTCTATTGGAGAAATTGCCTCGTCCTCTTGTACCACGAAAGGACGACTTGCGGAATTGCTGTTTCGGTATCTTTCTTTATGATCTGCAAAGCTTCATCAACGTGCTGACCAAAAAGGTACTCTCCATCATAAGCTATGTCCATGATCTTTGTTTGTGGCGAAAAGTTGATTTGAGCCAACCTTGCCTTCTCAGCACCGCTGCACCCACCAACTGTCTGAAACCCGTAGCAGCTACATCCACTGCTGCATCAATCATTTCAGCTGATGTACATTCTCCTTCATGTAATATTTTCTTGGCTTCAGACCTATCCGGTTCCGGAAGCATCTCAATATATGGCGCTATGTCTGACCACATTTGTCTATCGTACCTCCCTAGTATCGCTAGGGAATTCGCAGCACGAACAGTAGTTGCCGCTATAGTTGAGACCTTTTTGTCAATAGAATCCAGACGTCTCCCATCCCTGTCAGGGGGAGCGGTGACTTGTGAAGATGGGTTTCTGGCTCGCCTCTGAGCTGCTTGAGTAACAACTGAATCCGTTTTAGCCTGTCCAATAAGGCATGCTGGTGAAGTGAGAGTTGCCTTATATTTTTTATCTACTCGAGGTAGTACTGCAGGGAGAGAGTTTGGCGTAGCCATTATCTTTAAACCCTCCTTCCAAATAAAGTCAATTATTGGGATTGTTTTAACCTGCTTTTGTGGTTGATCCTTAAAATCGTACAGGAAACAGTCCTCCTGCTTTGTTTCCACGGTAATTCAAAATATTTTCGTTGCCCTTTCCATGATCTGATGAAAACTCCCAATGTCTACAGGCGGAGAGTCCGCAGTAGGTGGGCCACTTGGAGAAGGGGTTTAAGCTTGATATTCGTCCCACTTCGACATTACTGATTTGTCATCAACTTCTCCTTCTTCTCTTTCCTCCTCAGAGGTAACATCATCCTGGGCATGGTGAGATGGTATTGGCGAAGAGGGAACTGTAGGTTGGGTATCTGAGACTGGCAATGGAGAAGATTGTCTTGGAGGTCTTAACGCTGCCGTAGATGTTTGTGGCAAAGGCGTTGAAAGGCGTGATTCATCGGGCTCGGATGGTGGGAACCAGCGTTAATAATCACTCAGCATATATTGTAGGTTATGGAGTAGATCCAATGGCATCTGTGCCGTAGGCACCGACGGAGGGGCCCGACTAGTAGGCTCAAGGAACTGTTCCTCTTCTTCCTGATCCTCATCCTGATATTTTATAAGCAGCTCAGATGGACTTCTAGCTGCACGAAAAATTCCCATCTTCATAAGATTCTTCCTCTTCCTCTTCAGAATCTAATAATTGCTCCGGCAACTTTAACGGTGAAAGAACCGCTAAGGATGAGCCCCGTCTTTCCAGTAGTAAAGCTGTCGTAGATGGCGAGGGCAAAGGGACTACAGATGGCATAGCGGACCACACTTGTAGTTCTCTACATGATGATAGAGGAGGCGACGATGGTGCCATCGTCGTTGGTGTCGTCGACAGAGAAGGACCAGTAGCTGTCGACGGGACAGTAATCTTTGTCGACGACGACGATGTTTTCGTCGAGTAGGCAATCTTTGTCGACGATGATCTCGTTGACGAGGTAGTCTTCGTCGACGGTGCGGCCGTCGACGATGTAATCTTCGTCGACGATAAAAGTCGTTGACGGGAGTGTTATCTTTGTCGACGATGACGTCGTCGACGGGAGTGTTGTCTTCGTCGACGATGACGTCGTCGACAGTATGGTGATCTTCGTCAACGAGGATGACGTAGACGGGAGGGTGATCTTTATCGACGATCAGCCCGTCGACGGGATGACTTTTGTCGACGAATGTTTCGACGACGATGAGCTCGTCGACAGTGTCTTCAAAATCTTCGTCGACGGAGGGGCGTCGACGATTGATGGCACTATCTTCGTCGACGAGATGGGACGAATCGCTACATGGACTAGCGTCGACGGTGAAGAAGCTGAAGACATTACCATCTCAGGTCTTGGTGAGGAGAAGGTAACCGTTGACGTCGATGATACGCCGACATTGAGATTCGTCGACGGTGGAGCTGTCGTCGACGCTGTAGTTGACGATGTCTTTTTCTGAGGTAAAATTTTATGAGAAGTTCCCTTGGAAGATGAAGATTTTCAAGATTTTCTCGGGGGTGTACCAGGTCCAGATTTAGAAGGTGGAGATGCCTTTTTTGAGGTAGAATTTAAAGGCACGCCAGAATCCTTGAAGGACTGGGCTTTCCTCAACACCTTTGCCCCAGGAGAAGTCTTCTCTACCTCAGCCTTCCTCTTTCTAGAGGACATAGTTGACCCCGAGGCTATGCTTCCTGTGAGAAGTTGGCCTGATATGCAGTGCTCACTATTCTAGTGAACACTATGTATCAGTCCAAACAACCCTTATTGATGATTGGTTGTAAGTCAACCTGATAGACCAGCTATCCTAGTAGCATGGATACGAGCAGTCTAAGGCTAAGACTCTAGAGGGCGTGTTAAGCCAGCTGTTTTACCATCACATTACCCCTTGAACACCAAGTGAAAGGACACCACACAAGTTGTTATCAAAAATAAAGTGTATTTATTTATAACAAGACTACCCTGGCTCTTTATGAGACAGGGAGCTAAGCACACAACAAAACTCTTAAGAAAATACTTTAAGTCGCACAATTTACACAAATGCCCGAGGGGCACGAAAAACCATATACTCAGTAAGTGGAATGCGAACTTGCTAGCAGGTAAGTAATACTTTTCTAGACTCAGGAATCGCTAGGCCTACAATTCTAAACACTGGGATTAGATGCAGGAGGCCTGTGGACGTCGTGTGCAGAGTGGGAACTCTCACGCGTAAGGCGGGAAAAAGTCTATGGAGGCTAGCAGTTGCAAAGTTACTGTTCTCGGGCGAACCCGACTAGGTGGGTCGAAAACGGGAGTGGATCCGAACACTTAGGGTGTTGGACTATACTGGAGCACCGGAGTACTCAGGTTACCTAGCCCAGGGGCCGCGGCTGCATAGGGTTGAAGTTGCGTCGGAAACCCTCGTTGAAGATCCAGGAGCCTGAAGAAAGAAGTTGCTGGCAGGCGGCCAGTGAAGGAGTTCGTGGTGATCCAAGCCTGGATCAGGGAAGAAGAAACCTGTAAGCAGAGGGGACCAAGTTCTGAATCACTAGCCAGTGATTTGAGTGGGCACCAGGATGGCACCGGACGAAGTCACCTCAGCCAGGTGAGTGGGCGCTGCTGGGCTCTGCAGTCTCTCGGACCAGGAGGCGTTGTCGGCGACCAGGATGGAGGTGCGAGCTGTCCCACGAAGGTACTTGCTGTCGACGTCGCTGGACCCAGGATTGGGCAACAAGTCTTGGCAAATGCAAGGCCCACGCGGTGGACCTAAAATGGCGTCTTGAGTGGACCAGGAGGGTCCAGGGTGCTCCTCTTTTGGAGGGGAGCAAGGGCTAGTCTGGAGCAACCAGACCAGCAGTAGTTGTCGTCGTGGAGCGTCGTGAGAGGGCCACTAGCCAACGGGCAAGCGACCTGGACAACGCGGTGAGCAGCAAAAAGCAGAAGGGCCCCACGCAGATCTCGTGGATGCAGGGGGGCTGAACTTCGGTGCTGGAGCTGCTCAGGGTCGGGGCTTCTCTTACCCCAAAGCACTCAGTTGAGGGTCACTCAGCGGTCGTGCTGGACAAGCGTTGTGCAGTTCTGAAGATGGCCGGTCCCTCGAGGTCTCGTCGCACCCACGGATCACAGCTGGACTGATGATGTAGGTTGAGGTCAGAGGTGCCAGGGAAGCCGGTTCTCGTTGTGCTGGAGCAGTCTTGATCCGAAGGAGAGACTGGAAACAAACCGCGATGCTTGGTTGGTGCCTGCTGCTGCAGGGTGACTACTCCTTAGTCACAAGGGAGAATCTTGGGAAGAAGTTTTGAGTTCCTTTCGTGGAAAGTAGTTTCAGGATTCAAAGATGATCTGATTTGGAAGGGGGCCAGGTCCTACCTTTATCCTGCAAAAAGGGGCTGGCACGCGACTAAGTCCTGCCCTATGGGTGGGACTAGGAGGGGGGTGGTTACACCCCTCTCCTTTGGCGGGCTTTCCCCAGATCAGGGGCTGGAGTGCCCCTGGAACTGGTTCCAGCCGGCCTATGCACAGTGAGCACCGGGGTGCCACTTGCAGTCACCTTCCTCTAAAGCCCTGCCTACCTAGGATACACAAAATCCTTTCTGGGACGGTGCTGGCACCGCCCCTGGCAGGAAACCCTTTGTCCTTGCCTCCTGGGCTGGGAGGACTCCCAGCAGCAGGAGGGCAGACTTGTGTCTCGGTGGCAGCATCCATTTTGTGGAGCTAAGGCTCTGTCTGACTTTAACCGGGGTTACAGGTCACATACATGTCGTGTCCCTCTAGAAGGGTGGAATGCTAACCCCCTCGCCAGAATTGGCGAGGGGTTAGTATTCCAATTCGTATGACACCTTACTCGACATGTTTTGATAAAGCGATACCAGAGTTGGCATATAACCGCGAGGATTATAATGCACTTAAGAGTATATGGTATGCGATATCATGGAAACGGCTAAGGGATGGATCCCGAAAGCCGCAGACAGGCTCAGCTCATGCCAGAGCACTATCTCACACGATTCCAAGTACTCTGCCTTCAGGATTGTCAAGGCCTGCCATAGGAGTGACTGATAGGAGATCTGTGTGTCCATTTAGGTTTAGATATAGGAATACTATATCTACAGCAGAGGGTGAGTACACCACTCTGCCCCAGCTGTCAAGCAGCCAGTTGTGTCTGATTTAGTTAGTCAGCCCAGGGGTGGCATAATACATGCTGCAGCCCCTGGGAGACTTCTGGGTGCACCTCAGCCCTGGGTACAGGGACTTGAGAGGGCCCAGTGCCAATTCAGTACCTGGGTACAATTTGGAGTAGAGAGAACAGCTAGGCTGTGGGTCTGATTAGCAGGCCCACAGCCAGGGAAAGTCGTAAACCAGTGAGGCAAAAAGCAAAAATCTGGGTGATCATAGGATTGCAGACCCTACTCTCCTACACTTCCTACCTCAGAAAGGGGATTATCCTGGTCCTTGATCTTCTGGAGCCACAGGAGAAGACGACCCTCCCTGTCTCTGAGGGTCTTCTGAGGAAAGGTTCTGCAGATCTTACACTCCTTTACCTCATGATCTGGATACAGACAATAAATACATTTCTTGTGGGGATCCTCCTTAAAAAGCCTCAGCTTCCCACAAGAATCACAAGCCCTGAAGAGGGATTTAGAAAATGACATCTTTTAGAAGGTAAAAACCAACCAAAGTTATGAAGAACTGAGCAGAGCTCAGGGAGACTTCCTTCACACGATGTGCGGTAGAAAATCTGAGAGCCTGAGCCGCTGGGAAGAACATTCTGGTGAGTGCTGTTGCCTGATTTGCTGCAGTTTAGTCTATACAAAATGACTTGGATAGTCATGAGTGTGGAACTTTTTTGCTCTGTAGCTTAGGGCTATTTTACTTCCTGGTTGGTTATTACCAAGATTTTGGTTTTCTATTGGCATATTATTGCTTTTTTATATACCGTGGGACTCCCACTCCGACAATGGGGAATGATTCAGGCATCTGAATCTATGAAAGATACCCCAATACTAGAGAATCTGAATTATCTCAGGTACTCCAGGAATATATTAAATAATAATGTCCCTCATACTGTCACCCCATTCTTCCCCTTGACTCCTTTATATACCATTTCTCCTGAGTCTAAAGTGAAAGCCTCTCTTATATAGAAAACTCCTTTCAACCTCCAACTTTACTTCATTTATTATACCATTGTCCTAATGTTTTTAAATTTTGGCAATCCGTATGGTTACAATGTTCTCAAATTTTTCATTTCTGTATTCCATTATCTATTCAAAATGTATTTTTAGGTTCTATGTCTCCTGCTCTCCATAACCCCTCATTCAAAGTTAATTTATTTGATCTCTTTATTGCCATGACGTTTAAAGTTATTCTTACTTGTTGGAAAGATAATTCTAAACTTTGTATATTTACTTGGTGG
Organism: Lissotriton helveticus; assembly: GCF_964261635.1. Taxonomy (NCBI): domain Eukaryota; kingdom Metazoa; phylum Chordata; class Amphibia; order Caudata; family Salamandridae; genus Lissotriton; species Lissotriton helveticus. Next base: position 341,572,930 of record NC_136065.1, read on the forward strand.
AACTTTATTTGCGATGAACATAGAATCTCTACTGTCTCTTCTTCTTCTATTACTCAAAAAATTAAATCAGACTTATTATGGTTACCTCTCACTACCTTTCTATCTATCACCTCGAGAATAACAACGGCACCAACTCCACCGCCCTGATAGACAACCTCGCCAACCTCGGTCTCAAACAGCTCGTGACGACACCCACCCACGCCACCGGACACACGCTGGACCCCATCTTCTCTACAAGCCCCCACGTCTCCTTCAACCATACCACCGAACCCCACTGGACCGACCACAAATGCGTCCACTTCACCTTCAGGAAACCCACCACACACCACCGCACCCGACGGCTGCCACGCCGCTGCTGGGGAAAGGTCACCAAGGACCAACTGACTACCACCCTCACCCTGAGACCACCCGCCGACCCGACCGACCCCGACACCGCCGCGCCCAACCTCAAACAATGGATCAACGACTGCGCCAACACCCTCGCCCCTCTCAAGACCTCCGCAACCAACCACACCATCAAGAAAGCCGCCTGGTTCACCAAAGACCTCCAAGCGCACCTGTCGGAAGCTAGAGAAGAAATGGCTCCACGACCGAACACCAAACAGCTACACAGCACACAAGAGCGCCACCCGCAAACACCACCAACTCATCAGGACCACCAAGAGGAGCGCCTTCAAGCACCGCCTTGACAACAACGCACCCAACTCCAAAGAGCTCTTCAGCATCGTGAAAGAACTCTCCAACCCCAGCTCCAACACCAACGACATCCCACCATCACAAGACCTGTGCGACTCCCTGGCCACCTTCTTTCACCGCAAGATCACCGACATCCACGACAGCTTCAACTCCGAGACCCCCGCACCCACCATCGAGCCCAGCCCCCCCGCGACCACCACCCGCACCAGCCGCCTGACCGCCTGGTCCAACGTCAGCGACGAAGACAACCTCAAAACCATGAACTCCATCAACTCTGGATCCCCATCCGACCCCTGCCCTCACCACATCTTCAACAAAGCCAGCACAACCATCGCGCCCCACCTCCGGAAAACTATCAACAGCTCCTTTGAGACAGCAACCTTCCCGGAAAGCTGGAAGCACGCCGAGATCAACGCCCTTCTGAAGAAACCCAAGGTGTACCCCAAGGACCTCAAGAACTTCCGGCCCATCTCGCTGCTCTCGTTCCCGGCGAAAGAGACAGAGAAGATTGTCAACAAACAGCTAACCTGCTACCTCGAAGACAACAACATCCTGGACCCTTCCCAATTCGGTTTTCGCAGCAATCACAGCACCGAGACCGCCCTCATCGCCGCCTCTGACGACATTAGGGCCCTAATGGACAAAGGAGAAACAGCTGCCCTCATCCTCCTGGACCTATCAGCAGCCTTTGACACAGTCTGCCACCGCACCCTATCAGCACGCCTCCATGACGCCGGAATTCAAGAGAAGGCCCTGGCCTGGACCACATCCTTCCTCTCCAGCAGAACCCAGAGTGTCCGCCTGCCACCTTTTTGCTCAAAAACCACTGAGATCATCTGCGGCGTCGCACAGGGATCCTCCCTCAGCCTGACGCTGTTAAGTATCTACATGGCACCGCTCACCCACGACGCTCGTCAACACAACCTCAACATCATCTCCTACGCCGACGATACCCAGCTGATCATATCCCTCACCGAAGACCCCCACACCGCCAAAGCCAACCTCCACAGAGGAATGAAGGCCGTAGCCGACTGGATGAAGGACAGCAGACTGAAGCTGAATTCAGACAAGACAAAGGTCCTCATTCTCGGACCCACCCCATCAGCCTGGGACGACTCTTGGTGGCTCACATCGCTAGGCACTGCCCCGGAACCCATAGACCACGCACGCAACCTGGGGGTCATCCTCGACTCCACCCTCTCCATGACCAGGCAAGTCAACGCCGTCTTTGCATCCTGCTCCAACACCCTCCGAATGCTCCATAGGATCTTCAAGTGGATCCCTCCAGACACGAGAAAAACCGTCACCCAGGCCCTCGTCACCAGCAGACTCGACTACGGGAATGCCCTCTACTCAGGAACAACAACCAAGCTCCTGAGACGACTACAACGAATCCAGAATGCCTCGGCACGTCTGATCCTCAAAGTCCCTCGACACAGCCACATCACACCCCACCTGAGAGGCCTGCACTGGCTCCCCGTCAACAAGAGGATCACCTTCAAACTCCTCATCCACGCACACAAAGCACTGCACAACACCGGACCTATATACCTCAACAACCGTCTCAGCTTCCACATCCCCACCCGAAGCCTTCGTTCAGCCAACCTTGCCCTCGCCACAGTTCCTCTTGTCCAGAAAACCACCGCCGGCGGCAGATCCTTCTCCTACCTCGCCGCCAAGACCTGGAACGCTCTCCCTACCAGCCTACGACAGACTCAGGACCTGCTGGCCTTCAGAAGGCTTCTCATGACCTGGCTCTTCGATCAGTAGCGGCCCCCTCCCTAGCGCCTTGAGACCCTCACGGGTATGTAGCGCGCTCTAGAAATGCATTGATCGATTGATTGATTGATCTACACACTCACTCTTACTTTAACACTATCATATACCTCTTTTTTCTCACATTCCCTTTTCCCTCTTCTTCCCCTTCCCTTTCCCTTTTCTCTTCCTTTTCTTTTTCTTTCTTTTCTCTATTCTCATAAAAATAAATACTATCTATATATATAAGAATATTTATTGATATAGTACCTAATTGTTCCATTTAACTTCCTACATAAGGGTATATGTCCTTATTATATTTCTCTTTACATGTGTTGTTTTACTTCCTTATGTTATTGTACCTGCTGTACTGTTTTTTTTATTCAATAAAAATTATTTTTAAAAAAGAATATGAGGCCTGCAAGTTTCACATCACACCAACAGCAGTCACTAAATCTGTGGACTGCGTGCTCAGCGAGGATGAGGGAATGCCTGACTGGAGTGAAAAGTCAAGTGAGTTCCATTAAAGGGCCCAATCAGAGTAGAGACACTGGCATTCCAGAACGTTGCTTTATTTGATGAGGTCAGCTTGGACTCGGAGACCTGCTGTGACGACATTCACCGAATGGCAGATTTAAAGGGACCCACACTTCCTCTGCCCCGTGAGCGGAAGTCTGGCCGAACATCAGATCGTAGACATCTTGGGAAGGATCCCCTGTGTATGGATGCAACCAGGGCATGAACAGAAGCATATTATTCAGCTACAGGAACAAAAGCAAGCAGTCTCACAGAGGATGTGTAACGCAGCGGGAAACCATTAAAAGATGCAAATCCCGTGGAGATCTCCTCTCGTCGTCTTGGCTCCAAAAGTTGCCTCGCTGCATTACTGGGGGACTCTTGCTAAGGGTACATGTTTCCTGCACGGAGTGTCAGGGAAATAGCATGTGTCTGCCCAGATACCCTGCTCCAAATCTCCTTTAAATGCACGAAACTATTTGGGTCGTTGCCAACCCCACCCCAGCATACGTGGAGTCAGCACTGTGAGCCCCTCCCCCAAACCTTGCCAGGGCAACTGAGGAAAGCAATCCCTGAAACACAATTTCCACTGAAGATGCGCATGACTACAACATACACCCCCTCCACCCCATGCTATGGGAGTTAAAGTGGTTTCTCCACATCTGTGATCACATATGGGTTCTGGTGTCATTCTTATGCACCTGGGACTCTGGCCTCTCGAGCGAACCTTATCCGAGACTTCAGCACCCACAGGAGAGGAGATATGGGTGATTGTATGTGCTGCTCTCGTTGGCAGGTACCGGAAAGGATTCAATGACCAGGTTTTCTGTGGCACCGCAACCGATGCATTGTAAGCTTCGTATTTAGAAGGCACCAGTGGGCTAAATTGTGAAATCTAAGCTCCCACCTGTCTCTCTGTATCCCTGTTCGTGAAATGTCCTCTTAACCTTACTGCTTATTTCTCTGGTCGCTCCAATTTACAGTACGAGTGATATATGCGGATAAGGTGTATAGTCCAGTTTACATACATAGACTTCTGCTTAAATTAATGTCCACTTTGTCTTTCATTAACTAATTTACTAGAAAGGCCATCATTTTAACGGAACAAAAAAGCACCTCAAATTATCGAAGTAAAAGCTAAATATAACACAGAGTGTAATTGTAACGCACGCGCTTACTCCTTGGAGCATTTTGGCGCTGTATAACAGATGTTTATGGTTACTACTGAACGGTACTTATTTTATCGATCTCCGAAGGATGAAAGGCTCAGTGGACCCATAAGGATTTAAACAGGCTACTATAATTGCAACCACAGGCTGCAGGTTGTGTGACAGTATACCGAAGGCAAAAATATTGTGTCAAAAACATTGAATACCAAAATATCGAGAAGATAAGGGTGTACAGGTAAGGATAGGTGTGCCATTCTTAGCTCCAAATCTACGTACCCTGAAAATAAATAAATATATATATCATTAAGGTACATATATGAGGAGTATATAAACTTACGAGGGGCGTGGCTTGGAGCCGACGATAGCGGCCGCGCTAATCGCGAGCTCCGTAGCTGAGCCCTTAAAAATCCTGATATACCGCTGGACCAGTATCTCCACCCCGACGGATCGATAGGGGAAGGGGTCGTGCTTCTACTGGTAGCAATTTGGGAACAAGACCTGCCCCAGACTTCTGGTACCGGCCGTCTGAAAGTTGGCCGGTGCGGAGGACGGAGCGGCCCAAGATGGCGACCTTGGCACAGAAACGAAACTGAGAATGCTGTGGTCCGGCTGCCCGGCTGAGCCCGGTGGAGGGCCTAGGGCGGAGGCGGCTCGAGTGGTGCTGGTGTCTGAACACCCAGAGAGTGACTACTGAGGATTAGTCGAGAAGCACTGAGAACCCCGGAACAACAGAGCCTAATCATGATCAAGCCAAAGGGGAAGAAGGACGGAACTCCACTGATGGCGGAAGGAGATGGGTCGGGTCGGGAAGAGTGAGACGACCCCGAGCAGAGTGGAGATCCCCATCTACAGCGCCAACTGGACAGAATCCTGGCGGTGATAGGGGACTCTCAGCGGCGCTACAGCAGGACATAGCACAGGTGGCGACGGGACTGGGCCTCTTATGTGCCGATCATGGAAAGTTGGCGGGCAGGGTCAAGTCGGTGGAAGGAGTGCTCCATGATATTGAGCCTCAGCAGAATGACCTTAAGGCCGCAATGGCGAATGTGTTGGACCGAGTGGGCGCTCTGGAAAAGCGGGCTGAGGATGCCGAAGGGCGTAATCGTCGAAACAACATCCGTGTGGTGGGCCTACCGGAAAAAGCGGAAGGGACAGACATGCTGCAGTACCTTGAGACTTGGCTCAAGACGGTGGTGGCACCCGAGGGCCTCTCTAATTTCTATACTCTGGAACGGGCACATCGGGTCCCGGCCCGACCGCCCCAACAGGGCTGACCCCCGAGACCGGTGGTGGCGCGGCTGTTGCATTTCCAGGATAGGGACTTATTGCTACAGAAAGCACGGGTCGACGGTCCCTATTATGTGGGGAACAGTAAGGTCAACCTATTCCCAGACTACACGTATGAAACGCAACGCCGGCGGGCCTCCTTCCTGGCCATTAAGAGGGAATTGCGGACTGAGGGTCTACAATACTCCTTATTGTTCCCAGCCAGATTGAGGGTAATTGTGGACGGTAAGACGTACTTTTATGACTCTCCGGATGAGGCCTGTGCTTGGCTGGAGTTGTACAGAGCCGGGAAGGATGGCGGCGACCAGGACCTGCAGCAGCGGGAGAAACAATTGCCTCAGAGAAAATCGAGGAGGCTTCGCAGCCGACAGAGGGGCCTGAGGAGACCCTCGCCGAAGCAGGCGGAAGCGGGAACGTCGAGGAGTGTTGGAGGTGGCCTCAAACCTTTTGGGGGCGAAAGGGACAGGGACTCCGGTGGGCTCCGATTCGGAGAAAGATGGTGACCGCACCGATACTGAACATTCTGAGGTAGACAGTGTGCGCCTGCCGACTGTTACCCCATCAACAGCAGATGGCATGATGGATGAGAGCTGAAGTGGCTACTGGACTATGATGGCGATGAGGCCGCAGAACACTTCCAGTAGTGGGTCCTGTTCGGAGACTTTCGGGGGAGGCGGGATCGTTCAGTTTTTCATTTATCTGGGGCTCGTATTGAGGCGAGAGTTGTGCAGAAGACTGGGCGGCGGCCCGTTGGCACCCGGTCCCCTGCAATGCCCTTATGGCGTGCTCACAGCGGCTGTTGGTGGGCTTAGGAGTGTGTTGAAGAGTGTATTGGTTTGGATGGGAACTAGAGGCGCGTTACTCGGTCCTGTTCTGGGGGGAGGGGAGGAAGGGTTTTTGGGGACTGTTGTTGGGGGGGGGGTTGTTGTCCGGTGTGGAAACGTGGAGGTGCTTTGGGATGAGATTACTACTGAGGGGGAATGGGAGATAACGCTGATTTATGATGTATTACCTGGAATGTGAGGGCCCTACACACCATGACACGATGCCACAAGATTCATGCGTATTTGGTCCGCAGGGGGGTTCACATAGCGATGCTCCAGGAGACCCACTTAACTAAAGAGGAGGGTATAGCACTGCAGAGGAGGTGGCGGGGGCTAGTATATAACACCACATACTCAGCGTTTGCGAGAGGGACTTTGATATGGGGACGAGCTGGGGTCCCTTTCCAGCTTACTCGGCAGACGAATGACCCTGCAGGTAGGTTCGTGGCTATAGAGGGTGACTTAGGGGCAAGGAGGTGGCATTCTGCAGTCTATATGCACCCAATATAGATCAGTTAAGTTTCCCGACACATCTGTCTGGTGCGCTGGGGTCCTACCTTGCGAGCACCCAGATAATTGGTGGAGATTTCAACTCCATAACAGACGTGACGCTCGACAGGTCGCACCCGCCACTGGCTGACTCCCCTATACATAGATTGATTAAAGGCAGGTTGGATTGGCAAACTAGGTGGAACTTGGTGGATGCCTGGCGGGTGCAGCACCCGAATGATCGTGATTATTCTTTTCACTCTGGGATGCATGATTTACATGTCCGGCTGGATGCAGTGCTGTGCTCCCCAATGGTGTTGCCCTGTGTGATACGGACTGAGTATCTAGCTAGGACACTCTCTGATCATAACCCGCTATTATTTACGTTGCGTTGGATGACTGGGGTGTCGTGTATCCCCACATGGAGGCTCCGCCCTGAGACGCTGGAGGACCCGATTTTTCAGAGTGCAGTGAGTGAGGGGATCACCCAGTATTTTGCAGAAAACACTGGCTCGGCCTCCACGGGGGCGATAGAGTGGGACGCTTTCAAGGTGGTGGTCAGGGGAATGTGCATAGAGAAGCATGCAGGAGTGCGTAGGGTACTTCTCCAGGACCTGGAACGAGCGGAGACTAAATTACGTAAGGCAGAGTTGGCGCCGCCTGCTCACCCTGAGCTACAGGAGTCGGTTAAGGCAGCGAAGGAAGAGGTTGCTGCGGAAGTAGAAAGGTTGCGCTGCTTTGATTATAGGGCCTATACTACCAGAGTGCATGCGGAGGGTGACAGGGCAGGGACGCTGCTGGCCTGGCTGGCCAGCCCGACCAAACGGGGCTCCTCTAGTTTGGCGCTGATTGATGATGACGGGGAGTTGGTGTACACCTAGAATGGGATTCTACAGCGTTTTCTGAGCTACTATGAAGGACTCTATGAGAGTTCGCTTGTGGCGGGAGAACTGGAAATCGGTAGTTTTCTGGGGGGCATATCACTCCCGGGGTTGGAACCGGAACAGCCGACTGCCGGGATATAGAATTGAGCGAAATCAGAGGTGCAATTAAGCGCATGGCCAGGATTAAAATGCCGGGAGTTGATGGGATACCGATAGAGTTTTATTTGACATTTATTGATATATTGGCGCCCAAACTCCTGGAAGTCTATAGGGAAGCAAAGAAACTGGACCGGCTACCTGCTTCGATGCGTGATGCCTTAGTGATTCCCCTCTTGAAACCGGGGCGGGAGGGGATGAATCCTGCCTCATACCGCCCATTGTCGATGCTGACCACTGATTATAAAATCCTGAGCGGTATCTTGGCGGCCCGACTGTTACAGCATATGACCACGTTGATCCACGAGGATCAGGCTGGTTTCATCCCAACGAGGAACACGTCAACGAACATCAGGAGGTTGGTGCGGTTGCTGGAGGAGGCTCAACCGGAGGCCCCTCAGCCAATGGTGTTGTCAGTGGATATTGAAAAGGCTTTCGATAGCTTAGAATGGTCTTATTTATATGCTACGATGGTGCGATTCGGTCTCGGGCTGATTTTCTCGGTTGGACGAAAGTGCTCTATGCGTCGGCTGTAGCTAGGGTGCGTATTGGTTCGTTGATCTCCTCACAGTAACCGGTGAATTGGGGCACACGACAGGGATGTTCGTTGTCACCGCTGTTGTTCGCCTTGGCTGTAGAGCCATTGGCGGTGAAGGTCCGTTTGGGGGACCACTCTGGCAGCTGTGGTGTAGAGGTGATCGGCAGTACATATCCTTGTATGCTGATGACCTATTGTTGTTCCTTGATAATGCTGGTGAGGCGTTGACGAGAGCGGGGACCTTGCTATTGGGTTTCGGTGACATCTCGGGATTGCGAGTGAATTGGTCGAAAACATGTTTTTTCCCGTTGAGGCAGGGAGAGCCTCAACCAATTACCGATAGAGAGGTGAGGTGGGAGCCCAATTGTATGAGATATCTGGCGGTGCATGTATACCACACAGCAGTAGATATGTTGGAAGGCAATGTGGGACGTGGCTTGCGGGCGTTGAAGAGCAGCATGGCCTTTTGGGCCACGCTCCCCCTGTCGGTGACGGGGCGTGTGGCGCTTTTGAAAATGGTTGCGCTCCCTCGGCTACTTTATTTCTTCAGGAGTCTTCCGGTGTGGATCCCGTGCTCGAAGTTTCAGTTGTTGAAATCGCTTATAGTAGGTTTCCTATGGGGAACGGGCAGACGACGGGTCGCGCTGGCGACGCTCATTAGGCCCAAGGCTGAAGTTGGTCTAGCAGTCCCGGACTTTGAGTTGTACTATTTGGCGGCCCAGCTTCAGGTTTTAACGCAAGCAGTGGCAATAGAGTTCAGGGGCCCAGAACAGCGGAGAGGCAGGGGCATACTGCGCCATGTGCTCTCCTTTATAGTGCTGCAACAGAAACTGGATCTTAAGTGCCTTTTTATGGAGGAAAATACACTGCGGTTGTGCTGGAATTGTTCGCAGCGCAGGGCGGGAGTATTACACCCGTATGCGCCTGAGATCCCGTTGGGAATGGTGACCGCGCTCCCGCACGGCGGTGATTGGACACCTCTGCTGGAATTGGAGGATGCAGGGATCCATTTATTAGGAGACTTATATGAGGATGGGGCCCTGTTGTCTTATCAGGCGTTGCAGGAGAGGTTTGATCTGCCAAGAGGCGGGTTTTTGTTACATGCGGCGCTTATCAGAGCGCTCCAGGTACATTGGCGGGAGGGGCTCGCGGAACCTAGGACGACTTTGGCGTGCCTATATACAATGATGGCCGCCGGGACCTTTAAGGCGGTCACGTGTCTTTAATCCAGGATGATTAGTGAGAGTTTGGTGCCCTTGGATGTATTGAGGGAGCATTGGGAAGTTGATGTAGGGAAGCCTATCCCCGCCCCGGCCTGGTCTCAAATCATGCGCAGAGCTTGGAAGGGAACTAGGAACGCGAGATTCCAACTGGTACACTTTTACATTCTTCATAGGGCCTATTTGACGCCAGGGAAGATTCAAAAGTATTTCCAGGTACAGGAAGCGGCGTGCCCTCGCTGTGCGCTGGCGGGTGCAGACCTGCTGCATATGCTGTGGTCTTGCCCCAGGATGGGGGATTATTGAAAGGAGGTGGGTGAGACGCTGAATGCTATCACGGAGCGACAATTGACCTTTGATGTAGCCGCTAGTGTCCTGCATTGGTTCCCACACACACCGAAAACTAAAATTACTAGCAAATTTATAGATATGGGGCTCTTACTGGCAAAACGTGAAATAACAAAACGATGGAAGGTGACGGTGGGTCCCAGCAGCGGGAAGTGGAGAGCAGAGTTTGTAAAGTGGGAGGTTGGGGAGAGTACGCTTCGATATCAACAGGCCCGGAGGCAGAACAATGATAAAGTGCTGGAGGCAGCCACGGCATGGGAGACACTGGTGCAGGCATGGCAGGATTATCAGGCAGGGGAAGAGTGAGGAGAGATTGCAGGAGTGGTGGGTTACCCGAACTAGGACAGGTATGGCTAGAAGAAGTTCCGTAGGCTCCGTAGTACAGTACACTCCGGCGACATGGGTAGGAGGGGGGGTTTCACTGCACATGGTGGGGGGAGTTGGGATTGCTAGTAGTATTGGGTTGTCTCTATTGTCGACAATATTAAAATGTAGTGCGGATACCATGATGTTATGTACAGAGGATGATGGGGTTAATTCATGTAACCACGATGGCACTAGACACCCAATTGGTGGATATCATGTGTATGTATGATGTGTATACAAAACCCAATAAACTACGTTTAAAAATGAGGAGTATATAAACTTACTTTCTTGATCCTTAGAATTTTTGCAGACAATATTGTGATTCCACAGTACTCAGTAGCGTAGTAGACATTCTGTTGGAATACTGTCCACTTATCCATAGAGCTTGGAACATTTGGAGGGGAATGTTTAATGGGCAAACATTACAAAGTTGAGGGTGATACTATTTGAAACTTTGGCCTCTCCAGTAAGACAGTGAGTGGAAGTGTATTATCTTTTCCGAGTCAAAAAAGGAAGTCTGCGGGTCTTGGCACGTGTTGCTGCTAAGACTCCAGACTCCTCTGACAAAGAGGAATAAACAGTCACCTAGTGGTCGTGATGTCAGTCACTATCGATGTTTGACAGACTGCAAGGGTTCCTGCCTGTGACTGTGGCTGTCCATCACAAGCACATTCCATAGATTCTTGTTTTGTACTGGGAAGTTCTCCACAACATATTAAAACACAGAAAGTACGTAAATGATGAAAAACTATTTAGTTGTAGCAATAAATGTTCAGATATTTTGTATACAGTATTTTCAAACTTCCTGTTGAGAATTCAACAGATCACTGATCCACTGGAAGATTCAAATCTATGTCAGGACTGGAGGCGAGGATTATGCCTTCTCGCATCACTTTATTAACAGCAGCCAATTTAACACAAGACTACATTTCTCATGAACCCTAGGGAAATCTACAGTCCAAAAAATGTCCAATTAGGAACAGCCCTGGATCCTCCAATCAGGTCACTCAAGCGTCCACATAGTCTGCCCTCACTGGCCCTTCATCCTCTTTCTTCGCTGCTGTGCAGCCGAGATAAGTGTTTGTTTCTTTACTTTGTGAACCTTCTTACTAGCTTTGCTATGTACTTTGTATAATTGTGTACTTTGTTTAATTGCAGAAGTTTTTGGTTAATGGTTCCCACACACTTTTTTCGCGTGTTATAATGCGGCTTTAGCAATGCCGTCGAGTGCTGTTTCTGATTCTTGGTAATATTCAGTTTCTTGTGAGGCGTTGCGACGAGTTTTACCCTTGGTAACCGTTTAAGGGTTCACCGCTGCCTCCGCTTACAGCGGTGCTTCTGTTTATCGGGCCGAAGTGCCTCGTCCTTGGTAAATTGAGCTGCGGGAGCGTTCACACTCCTATGCGGCTCGTCTGGTGCGCTCGCCGACCTCCCGCCGTCAGGGGGCATGAGAGGCTGTGGAATACCGTGCACGCATTCAAATCCTGAAGGGTTTGTGTGACGCGCCGTAGTTGGAAGTGAGCACTGGCCTAAGGAGACGCCTCGTTAAGCTGTACGCGATCGAGCCTGTCAGTTCTGAGGCCAATCCGCGATTCCATGCTCTGCTGTCAGGCACTTGCGGCAGAATCGCTATTTTCATTTCCACTCCCCCTGGGTCTGTATTGAGCGTTTTAACGCTTTTAGGGCACGTTCCCAGGCCAGATTGATTATTTCATTATCTGATAGAATATATTTGGAAAGCACCAGACACCCGTGCCCAGGGTTCGCCTTCCTTTCAGTAAAAGCAAGTTTGTTTCCTCGCCCTTGAGTGCAGGCTGATACCCAGCCCTAACTTAAAATCAGTCAGGTCTGTCGCACAGACTTTGCAACTAAAACTCATCAGTATTAATAATTGTTTTCTTCTCATAGTACCCTTGTAAGATGGAACTGGACTATCAGGATGACTCCTAGGGAGGGGAAATCACCCTGACTGACCTCCCTTGACGACGATGAGTTCTATGAAGTTTGGACGCTTTAATTTATAGGGCAGTGGGTGAAGCTATGTTTCCCCTAGAGGAGAGGTTGACGTGCAAAATTGACCAAGCGCTGGCGCAACTAACTAATCTCCCTATGGCTCCTGCCCCTCAAATTGCTCCTCCAGTAACTCCTTTGATGTCAGACCCTACACCCCCTCCTGCTAAAGGCGGGTGCAACTCAGGGATGGACCGCAGTGCCTTCTATAGGCTTAAACAAGCTTTTTTGGCTACACAGCAAGATTTGCCACTAGGGGACGATCTGTCTTCTCCTCAGGATGACGCAGGGAACAAGGTTGATGAGCCCGGTCTTTCTAGGCCTGGTCTCTATTCCCAACCTCAAGACGCTTCAGATATGTTCGATCCAGACAACATCATTCACCCCCACTCTTTTGACTGGGCCCCAGCTTATTACGTTGCCAGTTACATGGTAATGCGCATCAGGAAACCCTTAGAAAAAGAGGCACGTAACTGCCTCGGGGCAGAATGCCCGCAGCCTTCCCTGGAAGGTAAAGTCAGCCTTACCCCTGAGATTGATGCCCGCATGGCAACCTTTTTACAGAAGTTTATGAGGGATCCCAAAAAAGGGATTAGCAGATCCTGGCGTGCTTGTCAGGACAAACTCCTGGACATCTTAGGCCCTCTTACGAAGATCTTAAACATGGCCAAGGAAGCCAAGTCGTCAGTTTCCCTCATCTCCCCATAATCCCTCTCCGGGTGGGCACAGAGAGCCATTGTGTTCCTGGGCAACGCTAATTGTGCCCTTTGCACAGAACGACGTCGCTCTTTGCTCATTCAAGTTGTTCCTAAGCTTGGGGATCTTGCAGATTCAAAAGCTGGAGCAGTGGCTCAAGGAGGTCTTTTTGGAGACCCTTTCGGTAAGGAATTGGGTAATTTTGTAAATACTTTTACCTTCCTCGACAAAGCGCAGACCACCAGCTAAAAGGTTTTCCCCCCGGTTTTCTGAGGGGCCGGTCATGGTAGGGGCCGCTAGACCGGCAGCGCTTTCAACTAACAGCCAAGAGGGCAAGGCTCCAAGCAAGGCCAATATCAGGACCAGTTCAATTTTGGCAACTTCTACCCCGACAAGAGGTCGCCGCGGCAAAGGCAGGGGTTATCGAGGAGTTGCAGCCTCTTCTAATGCGGGTGAGTGTCCTCCCTTCTTCCCAGTTAAAAATAGGGGGGAGGCTGGGGATTTTTTCCAGACATGGACTTCTGTCACAGCGGACCTGTGGGTTTTACAAACCCTTCACGGTTTCCACATAGAATATATGGAGATCCAATCCAACGGGTTAGGCCCGTCCCATCCAGTTTTCCCAACAGGACATCTCCTTGGTAATCACAGAGGTCGAATCTCTCTTAGCCAAATGGGTGGTTGTTACCTCTTCTCCTCATCCCAGGGGTTCCGTCAGCAACATTTTGTTGGTGGACAAAACAGATGGGGGCAATTGTCCGGTCATCAATCTAAGCAAGTTCAACAAGTGACTAGTCTATCGCCACTTCAAGATGGATGGAATCCATCTTCTCAGAAAAGTTTTATGTCCTTCAGATTGGATTGTTCGTCTGGATGTGATGGACGCCAATCTGGTTACTCCAGTTTTTCCTCCCCAACAGCAATTCCTCCAGTTCCTCTGGCAAGGGCAGATGTACGAGTTTGCATCTCTCCCGTTCTGCCTTTCCTCGGCCCTTGGTGTTTCACCAAGATACTCAAACCGGTGGTGGAGTGTCTGCGAGCTCGGGGCATACGAATGATTGTCTACCTGGACGATCTGCTCCTAATGGATGCGTGTACTCTCCAACTTCAAAGACATCTTCAGATGACGGTGAACCTTCTTCAGAGTCTGGGTTTTGTTGTCAATGAAACAAAGTCGCTTCTCTCCCCTTCACAATCTCTGATGTTTCTGGGCTTCGTGATAGACTCCGCGTCCTCCAGGCTCAGCCTCCCAACCAGGAAGATCTCAAAGATTCATCACAAATTGCGACGGGCCCTCGCCAAACACCAAGTATCCCTCCGGGATCTCACTCGAATAGTAGGGATTCTCTCAGCCTCCATCCAGGCAATTTTTCCAAGACCCCCTCATTATCGCGCTTTACAATGTCTCAAAGCACTCTGTCTGCGAAAGGGTTGTCCCTACTCCCACAAGGTGGACCTTTCCGAGGAAACTCATAGAAGCCTGGAACGCCGAAGCACTTTTTGGTTCCGCTTTGGACTTAATAATAGAGGCAGACGCCAGCACAGTAGGTTGGGGAGCCAGGTGTGGCGATTTTTCTACAGGAGGGTTGTGGTCTCCAGAGAACGGAGATTACATATTAACTGTCTAGAACTCCTGGCAGGCTCCTTCGCAATTCGCTGCTGGACGAGAGAATCCATTCAGTCATCAGTTCTTCTAAAAATGGACAACATATCTGCGGTCCGTTATATCCACCATTTGGGGGGGACCACAGTCCAAGGCCTTCTCCAATATGGCCGCAGGTTTCTGGCAATACTGTCTGGACCATCAGTCTGTCTGGACCAACTTGGTGGCGGATTTTCAATCCCGCAATTTCAGAGATTCAAGTCTGTGAAAACTAGACCCGGACATTTTTCAGAGGTTGAATGACCTTTGTGGTCCTTTTTCAATAGATCTGTTTGCCTCAAGGCTCGAACCACCAGCTCCCTCAGTTTTGCAGCTGGAGACTGGACCCACAGGCAGTGTCCACTGATGCCTTTCTCCAGAATTGGAGCCAGGAGTCTGGATACGCCTTCCTTCCCTTTGCGATGATCACAAGGGTCATGCTGCAGATCAGGAGGCAGAGGGCGGAGATGGTGATTCTCACCCCCCTTTGGAGATCTCAAGTGTGGTTTCCAGTTCTACAGGAACTTTCCAGGGTTTCTCCAATCGTACTTCCCCTCTTTCAGAATCTTCTTCTCAATCCCGATCGAGTTCCTCACCCCCTAGTTCTGGAAAACTCGTTACAGCTAGTGGCGTGGAGGATTATCGGCGACGATGGGAGGTCCCGGGCCTTTTGACAAAGGCTGAGGAGCTCATGTCTAAGGCATGAGCAGTCAGTACTGTCAAATGCTACAGGTCTGCTTGGGGCAGATGGTCCCGTTGGTGTATGCGACGGAGTCTCAATCCCCTGGGCACGGATATAGTGTACATCCTTAACTTTTTTGCCCACATATCTACTAGTGGTCTAGCTTACAGGTCAATTAACACTTTATGTTCAGCTATCTCAGCAGGACATCTGTCACTTAATAATTCTCCAATCAGGGAACACCCTCTTGTTTGCAAGCTTCTTTGCAGCATTAGACTTTCCTTGCCTCCAGAACCTCGGTATTCGGCCTTATGGGATGTGAACCAGGTTCTTAACTTATTTTTATCTTGGCCACCTAACCGTTTTTTGGCACGGAAAGAACTGTCAGCTAAACTAACGATGCTACTCTGCCTTATTCCTTGCAGTCGCGTGTCGGATGTTAGAGCTCTGGATATCACTTCTAGGATGTTTACTCCAACTGGAGTGACCTTTACTTTGCATAGGAGAACTAAGTGTCATACAAGAGTGATCTCTTATGCGGAATTCCCGGACTCCCCTAAGTTGTGTGTGGTCCACTGCTTGAAAGCTTATGAAGGGATGACAGAATAATTGAGACCGCCAGCGAATCACCAACTTCTTATTGCTCTTCGCAAACAATTTAAGTCAGTATCTTCTCCCACCATAGCCAGATGGGTTTGGTGGGTAATACAGGAAGCAGGTATAAGTTTCACGGACTTCGGAGCTCACTCAGCTTGAGGAGCAATGGCCTTAAAAGCATTTGGCTTGGGTGCCCATTTGGAGGATATCCTCAACGCGGCGAAATGGTCTTCGGACTCTACCTTTAAAAGGTTCTATTTCAAGCCAGTGCTGGACATAGCTCACCTCATTATGAGCAAGCTTTTAACTAGCATAATCCTTGCCTCCAGTTCTGACATAGAATGAAAGATTTCCTAGCTATCGTAACGGAAAGTTTCAATTCTATTAAGGACTCGGATGCAAGGATTATCCTTGCCCTAGGCTTTGCATGAAGATTTCCCACCCCGTATTGGAGTAAGTCGATCAGTTTTGTCTCTAAAACTGTTGAAGGATTTGATTCCTTTTCATTTTGTTATCAAATAACGAACTTACAGTTTTGATTACAGGCTTGAAGTTTCGTCAGTTAAGTCTAACTGTTCAGAATATTGTTTCATGATCTTGTGTTAAGTGTACCTTAATGTGATATAACTGGCTGAACCATATGCCTATTGGTGAATGACGATATACCTTTGTCCTCGAAGGTTCGGATGCGACTAAACAGGACACATGAGGAGAGATTAACAGCTGACTTTGCGCAAAGAAAGAGGATGATGGGCCAGTGAGGGCAGACTATTTGGATGCTGAAGTGACCTGATTGGAGGATCCAGATCAGTTGCTAATTGGACATTTTTTTGACTACAGATTTCCCTAGGGTTCATGGGAAATGTAGTCTTGTTGTGTTAAATTGGCTGCTGTTAATAAAGTGAAGAGAGAAGGCATAATCGTCGCCTCTGAGTCCTTAATAGAATTGAAACTTTCTGTTACAATAGCTAGGACATTTTTCATTCTAAAGAAGTAACATATCTGTACCATTAGCCGTTCAGGGATGACAGCTTCTATACACTCACGTGCAGAACCTCCCCTTACATCACATGAATCTAAGAATGTCCAGCACTGGAGAGCTGCTGCCGAAGAGATGAGTAGGCTCAAGCGTGATGCAAGGACCCATGCCACTCCGCACCAAGGTGCCTCCTAAGCTTGGCATTTGTGATACCAGGGACAGTCGCCCAAAGTTCGTACTTACTGTTTCTTTTTTTCAAACTCCGCCTGGCGTTTCTGGTGAATCAAGAACTTGGTCACATCTCCACCTTCTGCTAGCACAGCCTCTTTTGCCTGCTCCTCTTGAGTTTTGGCTGCTTTTGCCTTGGCATTGTTCCGTGTCTGTATCACACGTATGTTATCCTGCACATGAAAAGCCGCAAAGTTAAATCCATGCAAATATACATGCTAACAGATGTTAGGGAGAGACTTAAATGCTGGGAAACATGGTGATTTTGCTATAGGCTAGCGCTTCTGAAAGGCAGGTAAGGCTGGTTTAAAGTAAGTCATGTTCTCTCCCAGCTCTGCCAGCCCCATTACAGACTTTCAAAGGTGACAGCCTCTCAGTAATTCTTCCATTTTCCAAATAGTTTAGTTGGATTGCACAGGCAAAAAAAAACTAGAAGACCAGTTATGGTATAGAAGAAGGGTATAAAGCAGGGAGCTGCCTGGGAGGGCTAACACTGCCTCTCTAGGGGCATTCTTAGGTAGGAGTTTTATGCAGGCAGAGTAATGCTTTAAATATATCATTAACCCCTACAATAGCAAGGGACTTTCAATTGGGCTTGAGTATCACAACCATTGCCAACCCCAAGACGGGTAGCCTTGGCAAAAGTGCATTTATTTATTTATTCATTTAATTTATGTATTTTGCAAACATGCAATATGCAAAAAATGGAAAACATAAAAATAAAGAAGAGGGCCAGCAGCCATGGCATTGAAGTGCATTCTTTTGCAGACAGCTGTGCCCATGTGAAGAGGCAAAATGTCGCCTTTCACAGTGTAAGACATCCAGTGGACAAAGTGGGCTGATCCATTGCCACATGCTGGATGCACTGGTGTGAAAAAGCAAAATGAGAAGGACACTTGAGTAGATCAATGGATGAAAACGGTTGACCAAAAGTGCTCACTGATATACTTTTTATGATGAATGTTTGGAAAATATGATGCTGATGAGACAGCTAATGTGTCTAATCCAGACTTAAATGGCCCCCCACCCATGGTTGTGGAGTCCCTCACCAATAGCAAAGTGAGGATGTGCTGGGGAGCAACACACCCTCCAAAGACCACAGCTGAGCATGTATTAGGTGGCAAATTATTGGATCTTTCCAGACGTCTAGTATGAGAAGCTGAATAGAGGTAGACTAGGATATAGGGAAATAGGGAGATGTGCCATTGGACGGGAACAGCTGAATCAGAGACACTGACGGTCAAGTAAGGCCTGATTGGCTCAGCTACATCCCTCTTGGCCTTTCTGTGGCCAAGCCATTTCTCAGATCTCTCACAAATTCCCACTAAGAAAGTGCTTCCAAGTCTTTAAATAAACCGGGTCTTTCAGGTGCTCAGCACCAGCAGTTCTAAAAAGCAGGTGCTGAGACACGTCCTTATCGGGCTATCCATTTTCGGCATCCCCCTCAGGAAGAAAAAATACTTCTTAACTCTGCAGCAGTACGTACCCCTCTTTACTGCCTTTGATGGAACTTTAAAGATGCTTATTATAGTTCTCCACAGTCTCATCATTTCAGAACTAAAGCATGTTCAATATATGCTATAAAACATAGCCATATTTAGTGCTTATATATCTTACACAACTAACACCATTGACAAAGCCAATAGTCCTGGCTTGTTGTTGGGGTAATGTTACCTGTATTACATATCGGGATGCAATGACAGAAGCAAAATACCATTTGGGCGGCACACTAAGCTAAGCACAGGTTTTCAGCTTAAGTGGTTTTAAGCCACACTCTTAATTACATTAGCCACTCCCCTTTGAGAGACCCCCCCAGTTTTTTACTTCCACTTAAAACCCTAAAGGCTCCTTTACAGGGAGGTCAAAAATGAGAAGACTGACATGGTGATGGCAAGGATTCTGTGCATGGTTTACTTCTGATTTTGGTAGGTATAGACCCCACACACTCTTGGGAATCTATAAGGCCTTTTTATTAAACACATCACATGCGATTTCTACAAAAAAGTGTTAGATGTTTATTTAGCATGGCTGCATGGGAGAAATAATCTGGCGTATTACCCTGTTTGACGAGATGCTGTTCTTTAGAGTGAGCACGGCCTGCATCCGCTTCTCCATCTCCTCGCGCGACTTAAGTTCTTCGTTTGCATCTTTCTGCCGCACTCTATCAGAAGAACAGAAATGTGTCATGAATGTTGTCCTCTGGCGAGTGCCCCACAAAACACATACAACCAGCAAGAGATAAAAAAATTGTGTGAGGAGTGGCCACTGTGGCACCTAGGAAGCTCTTGGAGGGCTGGGACGCATCCGGAGATTTGGGACAAGATCTCAGACTCTGAGGAAACCACCACTACATGCAACCCAAGGTGTATGGTTTACGGCAGGGCACAAGTCGGGGGTATACACAGCTACACGGCATCCACCCACTACTTTCACCAGGTGGACACCATCCCCCGTGCAAAGAAGTTGGACCCCACAGAAATATGCTGAGCTAGTCCTGGTGTAATTTTCAGACACCGGGACACGTTCAACAGTGTCTGTATGTTGTCTGTTTTCCATTCTCAGCAGCAACGTGCAGGCAGCGAGGGAGCTTTCTTTTCACCTCCAGCTGGGCCAAATTAAGGGGCCATCAGGCCTCCTTTTATTTGAATATCCTGTCTAGGGGCGGCCTTGGAACTTCACACTTAAATGTAAATGCCACGGAGAGGAAACAAAGGCACACAGCTTTTCATCTCTTCACAGGTACTCAAGAGAGACATGCTTTTGCTTTTTTTCGTTTCCTGTATATGAGAAATGCATGCACTGTAAGAATGTCAGATGTGTTGGACTGTCCCAGAATTTACACCAATAATTTCGAAAGCACAATTTTAGTTCTTTTTTAGTGCTACGCAACCCACGGCAGGGTGTCAGAGCTCTTACGTAACATAAACATTATACATTGACAATACAATAAATCATGTAACGTGTAAATCAATGTACAAGAGGAGTTACATGAGACAGGGTTACAGGGTGTAGGGGTCACATGTCCATCATAGCTGACTGTGCTATATTACAAAGATTACAATTTATGAACTTCAGGTAACAAAAGGAGTAGTCCACTTTACTATCTACATAAAAGAAAAATCTGTCAACTGCATGTTACGTGATGTGCTTTGCAGGAGACACCTTAACCTTATACTACTTTGATTCAAGTTCAAGTTCAAAGTGCTTTATTCGAGTATTACTCATAAAAGCAAGACGTACAAACATATAATAAAAAGCAATTAAATTTACAAAGTCATTTAAGACAAAGCACACATACAATATAAGCATTTTAAAAAATGTAACACCACCAGTGTTAAGCAATTATTAAAATTCTGTCAATCATATATACAGGTGCAAAAAGAACATTTCCATCAAAAATAGCCAGAGGAATAGCAGTCATGATGATATTGTGAGAGCCCTCTAACATCCATAACATTAAAAGTTCTAACCGATGATACATAGAATAATCCTTAACATAAAATAGACAAAGATCTAGCAGTCTCTGGTCAACAATTACAGAGAGTAAACAATAGTTTAGCAATCTCTGAGCTATCATTAAACAGACACAGAGAATAGACATTTGTCTAGCAGTCCGTGGGCAATTTGGTAAAGGGTGGTTTAATTTGCCAACAGTCTCTGCCTTAAGACCCAAGCCCACCCCAAATATTTTGCGATGGCAATATTAATCCATTCTTCAGTAGTGGATTTTGCAATACGCAATGCCACTATACTACTTTTTGTGCCTAGGTTCCTACACATAGGAGCCAACCACACACGCCTTGGAACGGAATATGCTGGGCAACAAAACAAAAAGTGACCTAGAGTTTCGTTTCCTACCCCACAGACTGGGCAAATGGCCATGCCCCCCGATTCCCATTTGGATGTAAATTTGCGAAGAGGGAGCGATCCTGCCCTCAGTTGGAATAACAATTTTCTGTCCATGGGGATTGTGATGTAATCCCAATACTTTTCATAATTGGGATACAACTTAATTTCTAAGAAACTAGTAGTCAAGGTCCCATTGTTGATACTAAGCATGCTCCTATTGGCAACATGTTCCCAGAAAATATTTTTTAGGGCAATCTTAGTGGGAAATAAAGCCCCAGCAGGATCAGTCCATAGGGCATTTAGTCCTAGATTAAACAATACATTTTTCAATGTTTTAAACCATCTGATTTTGTGGTAATGGTCAGATTTAATAACATCAATAAACCCGTCTGCGTAGTGGGAGAGCTCTGGCGTGGTCCAAAGTCTACGCCAGAATAAAATCGGACGTAATTTAGCCTTTTCCGAGATTTCTCTCCTTCCTAATTCATAACGCAGGGGCAAGAGTGGAATGCTCTGCGGGACACCTGTTAGCAACCTGAAGAATTTATTTTCTGATATTTGGAGCTCTTGGAGGTTTTCATTCCCCCAAAGCTCCGCCCCATACAAGGCAGACCCAATCGCTTTTGCCTCGTATATTATCAAAGGCGGTTTAATGGGTTTTGTCAATGATTTCTTATACTCCTTGATGATAATACCAGCTAGCTGCTTGTGCCTCAGTGTAGCAATATTTAGATGTTGTTGCCACTTGTTGTCATTGGAGATAAGAATCCCCAAATAAGTAAAAGATTTTACTAGTTCCAGAGTGCGACCACTCATGGAGATATTTGGTTTAAAATTTCTATGTGGATTAAAAGCCATGAGTTTTGTCTTGGACGCATTCACTTCCAAACCATGGTCGACACAAAACTCATCAAATATTGCCAAGGCCTTTTGCAGACCACTCGGTGTTTTTGATAAAACCAGAGTATCATCGGCGAACATTAAAATAGGGACTTTCACACCTGCCAGAGAAGGGGCATCCACAGCCTGCGCTTGCATGCGGGCAACTACACCATTGATAAAAAGGGTAAACAATGTAGGGGCCATTGAACAACCCTGTCGAACCCCGCGCTCTACGGGAAATTCGGCAGTGTCATTCCCGTACCCTCCCCAACGTATCTTGGCATAGGTGCCCTCATGCAAACGCATAATTAAAGTCAACAGGTCCCCAGGAACACCTAGTGTCTCTAGCACTTCCCACAGTTTAGCCCTAGGTACCAGGTCGAAGGCAGCCCGCAGGTCAACAAATGCTGCATACAAACTACCTCCGCCTAGCACCACGGTCTTCCACTGTATCAGTTGAAAACGGAAGACTTGATCCACAGTGCTGGTTGCCCTGCGAAATCCGGCCTGGAACGGGGATAGAATGTTATTATCCTCAATCCAATCTAACAACCTGTTGACAATTACTCGCCCCACAACCTTCTGGATAGTATCAATTAAACTGATGGGGCGATAGTTACCAGGCTGGGCTCGGTCTCCCTTCTTGAATATAGGAATAATAACAGCACCCCGCCAGGTTACTGGGATGTCTGCACCTCTGCTGATAAAATTTAATAACAGGTAAATGTATTTGCACCATTTATTGATGTCATTCAAGAAGACATCTGCCGGAACCCCGTCAATTCCAGGAGCCCGCCCCCTTCGGACAGTTTTGAGAGCACTAGTAATTTCACTCTGGGAGAAGATGTCCTCCTCTACTGATTGCACGGGCATACACCTTCTGTCTACTGCCTGTTCTCTGCAAGCATACTGATCACCAAAAAACTTAACCCAAGCATCCTGAGGGACATTATTAGAGGTAGCCTCTTCTAATCGATCTTGTCCCCATTTGACTATATGCCAAAATAACCTGGAATCTTTATGGTCACTCGCATTTTTTAAATTATTCCAATGTGCCTCGTCCCAATCCTTTTTCGCTTTTGCTATGCACTGCTTGTATTGCTTCCTGGCTACTCTGATAGCCTCTAGATTTTTATTTTTAATTGCTCCTCCCAGGGATGTTCTTGCCGCCCTACATTCATGATTGTACCATTTTGCTGCTCTATAGGTGCAAGTGCGCCTTTTGTTTGCTGGTTTCAAAAAATGGCATTTAATTTCCTTGAAAAGAGCTTCATGGACATTGCTAACATTGTTTTTATTCAGGGGGTGCGCAACCGCACCCTCGAGAGCCATGATAGCCTTTTCAGTTGCCATACTTATTTTTTCCATGACCAGCTGATCAGTTTTAACAGCAGCCCACCTGAGCCTGCGTAAATCGTTAGTTGGCACAATCAGTGGGGGTAAAGGATCAGCAGAAATACTAGATGCAATAACATCAGACAGGCACAGTTTGTGACGAACACATAAGGGATTGTGGACACTCTCTGGCCTTTCCTTGACCTCCATATCAATTATATATGACCATAGGAACATACTACAAATAACATAATCAATGCGACTCTTGGATCTGCCATTATTAAAAGTCATGGCTGGCACTCTGTCAGACTTAGTACGACCATTCAGAGCCCTTAACCCGTGTTCAAGGCACATAGCATTTAGGCCGAGAACATCCTCAGTCCAACGGGTTATCGGGATTGAATCAAGTGCGGGGATATCCCAGATCTTATCTTCCTCCGCACCTAAATAAGCCTCTCCAGTATCAAGGGGTTCAAAAGTACGATTTAGGTCTCCAGCCAGTATAATGTTGTTCCCAGAGGAGTGAGTTTCTAAGAGACTATACAACGACGATAGGACTGCTGATTTACCTCCACTACCACCCCTAGCATATACATTATAAATATCAATGGAAGGGGAGGAGTCCCTCGTAATTCTAATAAGTTGTATGTCTTTAAGGTTAAGCACCAGATTTTTTACTGCAATCCTCAGGGACTGGCGGACCCATATAGTGAGACCCCCCATCGGTCTCCCTTTGGGGCCCTTGGAAGCCGGTACATAAAAATTCAAGTACCCCAAAGCGAAGACAGGATCACAGGCCCATGTTTCTTGAAAAATACAAATATCGTACTTGCTAACGAACCCTAACCATTCTCCACAGACCATTTTGGAACTAAGCCCAGCTATGTTCCATGATAATAAATTTTCAGAGGCTAGTACCATACTTAATACAGGACTGTGATCAGACCCATTTAACTCTGTATCTGATGTAATGTTAACATTATTACTTACAAGAGGTAATCCCATGGTAACATCAAGGTGACATAAATCACTTGTCCCTCCTCTGGCTTGTCTACACCCCTCAGTTGAACAAACATCTGAACAAATTTCTATCAGTGGTAAACGGCACTTTGTATGTCAATCACAGGCATCTAAGTTAGAAAGAGCAGAAAATCTATTTTCCAAACCTAGGCCCCACCCAACGGAGCCAAAATTCTTACTGCCCCTTTTGGGTATAACATTCCACTTTGTTCTCAGAGTGCATGGATTCAGGCCTCTGCCTTTTCGAGGATAGAAAAAGTCAAGAGTTAAAGGTACAATGGAGGTAGATCGTCTCTGCGGCGGAAAAATGTGGGGCAGGATGTTTGGTAGTACCTCAGGATCAGAAAGATTAATAACTACACAGTCACCTTTAAACTTCTTTTCCTTATTCCCGATCCACTCAACTCTTCTTGCGTTGACCAACTCCTCGGCTAATTGCTGCTTGCCCCATGGAGATATGGACATATTATCAGATAGCCAAGATAAAGATTTATTAAGGAGTGATGCTGTTGATTCTACTTCGCCTGAGCCCAATGGAGGCACATTAGCTAATACAAGAACTAATGGTGACGCTTCCACCACCAGCTCACAAGACCCTTGCGCAGTATTAGGTTCACCAGGAAGAGGAACAAAAGGTACAGCAGTAGGCATATCATCCGTTAGACTTATCAATGGGGCCATTGGAGGATTAGAGGCGACTGTAGGGATCAGTTCAGTAGGTTTGGTCAGTTGAATTTCGCTCGCCAAGGTTTGGACACTAGAGGTAATGACTTCTGGGAGTTTTCCCACCTCTCCCAGGGTTTTTCCAAGTAAGCCTTCCAATTTGGAAACCTCTGCGGATAGTTTGTCAATTTTGCTTATCAAAGGTTTAACTATCCCTTTAATTTTTGTATCCATCATGCTACAAAATTTCTGAAACTGAGCATTAGAGAAGGACAGACAAGTTTCATCAGACGAATCGTCCGCCTCATCATCAGACTTTGTCCTTGGTGGCGAAAATGTTTTATTTTTAGCTGACCTTAGTCCCCCCCTTTTCTGAGTAACTTTCCTCTTGGCCCTTGTGGCCCTCGGTGCAGGTACAGGAACAGGCTTTACAGTGCTGGTCTCACAGTTTAAAGAGTTCGGAGTCACCACTTCGTGGACATTGTTATCAGCAGTACTAGCTACTGTACCACTGAGTTGTATGATAACAGAATCCTGGACAGAAGCATGCGCCTCACCAGAGAGACTACAATTTAGCAGTTCGAAAGGATCCTCGGGCTCCAGCTCCTCGTCTAAAGATGGAGATAGCATAGATGACTCTAAGCCCAAAGAGGACCTTCTATCACTATTTATCTTAGTCACTTTTTGAACTAAGTAGTTCTCCATGGTGTTTGCAACAGGGGTAGGCTTTCTTCCTGGCATATGTGCAGCAATATACAGATGTAGCACAGGTTTGGAGCTCAAAACAGGTTAAAAGATGTAATAAATGTACCTGTGAGTTGATGTATCCGGGTTACAGCAGACCTTAGCTAGGCTATGAAAGAAACTGCAGAGTCCCTGGCCCAACCCGACCTTGGCCGACCTCGGACGGCCTCAGACGGCCCGCCCTTTGCCCGGGCTTCGCCCCGGGCGTCCCGCTCGCGTCCCGCGTAGCTGGCCCTTCGGCGCTTTTGTGCGCCTCCCCTGGCGCCCTCGCGGTGTCACAACGCGCGCCGCCGCGTAGGCTGCCGGGAATCGTAGTCCCGGAGCGGCGGCGCGACCAGAGTGCAGAGAAAGTGACTCTCGGCGGTGGCGGCGTGGGCTGACTGTCCTGGCGTGAGGCAGGTAGGTGCTGCGAGCTCCGGCGTGTGGCAGGTAGGTTAAATGTTCTCCCAATGCTCCGCCGGCCCTTCGGCGCTTTTGTGCGCCTCCCCTGGCGCCCTCGCGGTGTCACAACGCGCGCCGCCGCGTAGGCTGCCGGGAATCGTAGTCCCGGAGCGGCGGCGCGACCAGAGTGCAGAGAAAGTGACTCTCGGCGGTGGCGGCGTGGGCTGACTGTCCTGGCGTGAGGCAGGTAGGTGCTGCGAGCTCCGGCGTGTGGCAGGTAGGTTAAATGTTCTCCCAATGCTCCGCCGGCCCTTCGGCGCTTTTGTGCGCCTCCCCTGGCGCCCTCGCGGTGTCACAACGCGCGCCGCCGCGTAGGCTGCCGGGAATCGTAGTCCCGGAGCGGCGGCGCGACCAGAGTGCAGAGAAAGTGACTCTCGGCGGTGGCGGCGTGGGCTGACTGTCCTGGCGTGAGGCAGGTAGGTGCTGCGAGCTCCGGCGTGTGGCAGGTAGGTTAAATGTTCTCCCAATGCTCCGCCGGCCCTTCGGCGCTTTTGTGCGCCTCCCCTGGCGCCCTCGCGGTGTCACAACGCGCGCCGCCGCGTAGGCTGCCGGGAATCGTAGTCCCGGAGCGGCGGCGCGACCAGAGTGCAGAGAAAGTGACTCTCGGCGGTGGCGGCGTGGGCTGACTGTCCTGGCGTGAGGCAGGTAGGTGCTGCGAGCTCCGGCGTGTGGCAGGTAGGTTAAATGTTCTCCCCTTTGATTCAAATCTGGAACGTCACAAAACGCAGATCTTTCCAACAAACGCATTAAACTCCAGTGTAATCTCATAATTTGTACTATTCCCTGAGATTTACTGGGCACCTTTACAGCGGACGTCTTAACCCAATCAAATATTGTAAAATGTTGACTTTGCAACCAATTAAGCAAATCAGATCTACTGCCATGCTTTTCCTTGTTGCCAATGTCTTTGTAGCAGGGTTTAAAAAAACTAAGGGGGTCATTATGATGGCGGATTTTCCGCATACTCCGGGCCGGCGGAAGCCACCGCCGGCCCGGAGTATGCGGGAAATCCGCCGAGGAGGCCTGAAAGACCCACCGCCAAATCAGGATGGCTTGTGGGTCTCACAATGTGTCCGCCGCTTTTCCGCCGCGGTCGGAAGGCGACCACGGCGGAAAAGCACTAACATGGCTGGTGGTGTCTATCAGACACCGCCAGCCATATTAGGATGTAGGGAAAGTAATGCTTTTCCGCTGCGGCTTTTCCGCCGTGGAAAAGCATACGGACAATCACTTTGGGGGCCCGTTGCGGGCCCCCTGGGTGAAGGTTGCGTGGGGGGTGCACATGGGGGGTACCTATGGTACCCCCCTGCCTTTGCGTGCACGAAGCGGCAGGCACCGTGCGGTGCCTGCAGCTTTGTGCATGCAAATGCACAGCTTTCGTTTTTTACATTGCGGCGGGTGCTGCTTCAAGCAGCACTCGCCGCAATGTAAAACATACAGGATGTGACCGCCAGGGTGGCGGTCACATCCTAATTGCCATGGAGGGACCGCCGCTGCCCATGCGGACGGTCCCTCCTACTCAGGGGTGGCGGACGGACGCAAGTCCATCCGCCATCCTAATCGGCCCCTAAATGTGTTAGTTGAGGCCCAGATTTTGCGTTAGGATTGCGCCGCTTTTTTTACACAACCCTACGCCAAATCTAATTTGTTAAATCTTATAATGCGCTTAAATGTACTCATAATATACCTGATAGACATATGTGTGAGGTCTTAATATCTGATGTCACTTCTTGTGATATCACTTCCAGTGAGGTCACTTCCTGTGATGTCACATGCAATGTCACACATTGTGACATCATGCACTGTGACGGCACTCAACAGGATTTCACTTGCATACTGCCTAACCTGGTTAGTCCCCCCACTTCTGTTTTTAGGTCGAGCCTAGCGCAGCACGCATGCGCTGCTCTGCTCAACTTAATTTAAGGGCTTTTGAAATCTCACCACACGCTTGTGCGTGTGCTTTTCGTTTTGTCCCCGGCTATTGGGCTTTGCGTGCGTCTTTTTAACAAAGACAGCAGGCAATTGGGAAAAGGCGGGCGCATGTCCCGCCTTTGCTCCTCCCAGGGCCTATTGTGTGCGGTTACCCGCACAGGCCACATCTGTTTTCAATTATCGTGCCCAGACACGGGCGCGATAATTGAAAACAGATCGCACGCTGTGACGCGAGCACGCCCGCGCACCACTCGCGTGCTTGCTTTTTTAACTGTTAGACCCTTCATCAATTTAAATGTTTTTTTCATTGTCTCAAATTGAGACTGTGTAGCGGGGCATAAATTATTTCTGAATATGTTTTTAGTGAGAGTGAGGCGGAGGGAGTCGGGGGCACAATGTCTAATTGATGAATATATGATTATACCACGATTTCAATTACCACGCATGGCTTTACCACGCGAATTTTACATCGCAAGTGGCTTTACCACGCTGGTATTTACAACGTAGGATTTTACTACGCCTAGAAACGTCTTACCTGCACGTCTTTCTCTACGAGCCCTTACTTCCATCCTCCATTGAAACAAGCGTCAAAACACGTATACCAAAATAAAAAAAGGACTGTTTTTTTGACGTACACGGCACGTCTTTGGGGGAGGCTCTTTCCTTTTTCTTTTAAAATTATGTTCGTTTTTTTTTTTTAAGTAAACTGCTTGTTATTTTTTGGGGGGGAGACCCCCCCCAAACCCCCCTCTGCCCCCGCTTGTTATTTTTGGGGGGGGAGACCCCCCCCAGCCCCCCTCTGCCCCCCAAGCCCACGCAGAACGACTCGAAGGAATACCACATCTCCCCCCCAGCCCGTGGTAAAGACGTCGTGGAAGGCACCCTGCGTGGAAGGCACCCTGCGTGGTAAGTGTCACGTGGTAAATGTTAGTAGTGGTAATGCCTTCGTGGTAAATGATGTTTCCCCTAATTGATCAGTCATTACTTTGAAGCCCTGTCAGGCATCTCTTTCACGCCGGATGTAGCAGTCCCATTACACACTGAGTTCTGGGCCCCATTTGTGTAACAAGGCCGCTCTTTCCCTCCCTGTCACGATTACGCTCAGCCACCCTTTCAAATCCGCTGTCTTTCATTTTTTGGATAAAAACCCTTTTTTTTAATTGCATTTGTAATTTTTTAGAGCGCAGGCACCTGGTAGGAATTCAGATGAACATTTAATCCCTAATCTTCACACCGGGGTTAATTCACTGCATTATGATACGCACATTCGTACATTGTGTAGTATCAGCGGACCAAAGTTCAGTGACAACTGCACAATGGCCAGGGGATGAGGGCTGGGACGGAAAACCACAGGAAATGGAATATATTAAATATATGTCTGCTGCACTACCACTGTGTGCACACAGGTGTCTGCTACACTAACCACACGCCGTGTGTGTGCATTCCAATGCCTGCCGCACTAGTATGCCCCTGCGTGTGTAGTTTCAATAACAGATCACTGTGTGCAAGCATGTGTCTTTTCAATTAGCATGTGACTTTGTGTAGCCACATCAGCATGTTACAGGACACCTTTCGCACCCCATCTTCGCACACTTGTGCAGGCAGGTGCCTTCTGCCCCTACCTTCCACTGTGCAGGCAGGTGTCTACATCGCTAGCCGGCCTCTGTACACAAGCAAGCGCCTCTGACCCCACCATGTGCCAAGTGCAAGCAGCTATCTAATGCACACAGCCCGTGTGAAACCAGCAGGCGTCTCCCCATGGGTCTGCAGTGAGTAAACAGGTGCCACTCCCCTCTGGGCCAGCGTTAGAAAAGCGGTGTCTGCCTCCCTAACGCACACTCCTTGGGGCGCCAATCCTGCACACACTCTCCGAGACCCGCTACAGCCAGAGGAGGCTAGCCCATCCTCTCAGCCGTGCCCCGTAGCACCACTGACTGCCCCCTGTGCCACATCTAAGTGCACTTACCTGTGTACTCACAATGCGCGCACTTTATGCAAACATAAGCCCGCTCTCACAGCGCCCTCTCCTTGTGCCATCATGTGCCTGCAGCTCCCTCAAATGTCAGGCCCTATGCATGAGCTGTCCGGTGCCTGCATCCCTGTGCCCCACACCTATGTCAGCAGGAGCCCTCGCCGGTCCTGTGCCAGCAGCCTCCCACCACCCCGGCAGGTGACTGGAGCCCCCGTGCCCCGTCCACCATGCCCGCCACACCCCACCCCATGCGCAGTCAAGCATATTATCCTTTACAGTGAGTGGGCACCTGCTACCCTAGATGTATTTCTGTGTGACCCCTCGGTGTGCAGGCAGGTGAGTGTTGCACTGCTGCTCCGCTCGTATGGAGTAGAGAAACGGCCTTCCCCGACCACCAGTGTGCAGTTAGGTATGTCCACCGCTAGTGCCCTGCGTGAGAAGTCAGGTGCCTTCACTGCCAGTGCCCCCTTCATGTGTGCCTTACTCTCCAGTGTTCCGCCCATGAGCAGTCAGGTGTTTGCACCTTGTTCACCCCTTCCTGTGCAGGTAGGTGCCTCCTCCTCCTCCCTAAAGCCCCATTCAAGTCCATTCTAATCCAGTCAAGTGTCTGATCTTCGCGGTTTTACTCCTGTGGAGGCAGATACCTCCTTACCCCCTCATAGTCTCCTCCATGTGCAAGCAGGTGCCTGCAGAATACATTTATCCGATCTCCCATTGCTGCTATCCTTTCTTCATTCCTTCCTTTCTTCGTCTTGCTGGCACCTTCCCCTGTTCCTCTCTTCCTTCGTCTTTAACTTCCTCCTTCTTCCCACCTGTACATCCCTTTACCTCCCCTTCCCTAAACATAAATATTCAGCAAAAACGTGGGCAATAACAAAACAATGAACAAGCATTGCCACAGCCAATAGGTCTCGCTTTTGTGACCTTATAAGTATTTAGTTATGCTGCACAACATCCTTGGTGCAACAACATCAACTGTTACATGACTTAAAACACTTATAAGGTCCCAATGTCGAGACCTATTGGCAATGCCAATACTTGTTTAGGACTTGTAAACTGGTTTACGGGTACGTTTGAAGTACAGTCACACGACGACTCACCTTGTCATGGTCTCCTTAAGGAACTGCACAGCCTTTTCGTGGTTCCGCTGAGCGTCCTCCACTGCTTTTCGATGCCTCGCCACTCTTTCTTGGAGGACCTGCTTTTCTTTCCTGAAGCGAGGAAATAAAAACACGGATGCGATTCATAATCATTCCTAGGCATCACAGCCCTATTGCCGTCCACAAACGCCCCCTTTCAGCATGTGTCACCTACTGCCAGTGCCAGGTGTAGAGTACCAGGATACAGGTTTTGTAATAAACCAGTCTATTACAATGGAGCCCTGCTCTAAAAGCGTTATCTTTTGCTCATCCGTTTCCTTTGCCGTGTATAATGTATGTAACGATCTTCTTTCAAGGTATCCCCATTTTCTCTGTTTATAAATCTTAATCGCTTCATATCCACAAATTAAGCAATGGTTACTTACTCTTACATTTGTTTTTTCAATATCTGAATTAGTCTATCAATAGATTTTTCCCTTTGCGCTTTAATTTTATTAATATTCACCTCCACTTCCCTCTGTCTAGTTATGAATATTCATATATAGGCACCTATCGTTATGTGGCGGGCTGCCTTTAGATCAAGACTCTCTAGACTCGATAGATTACTGAATGGCCTTTTGCTCCCTTCGCGCTGTATTTTTTCTTCTTTTTAACTACTCGTGACCAGGAGTTGCGTTTTATAGCAACTTTTAGGTGGATTTGTAATGATTTTTGTTACTGTATGATTTTATATTTTATGGTTGCGGCCGCACCCGAATAAAGATTTATTTATTATTATTTATGTGGCATCCATCAAATCTACGTCATATGGGTATATATCCTTACTTCTCAATCTCTCACAACGTTTCTTCCTTCATATGTATCTCTATGTAAACCACGAAGACGGTCAGCAGAGTCCCAGGATGAAATTTTTGGTCTGCAGTATACATGAAATAACATTATGGTAAAGTCATAAAATATTAAAACCACTGAAATCGACCAGGTATGTCAATCAGCTCATCCAAAATTCAAGCTTTTCAGTTGGTAATGCCAGTGATGACAGTTATTAGTTCCCCACAGCTGCACCTGAAAATCTTTTTGATCCCTTAAAAGTCACAGTAAAAACTTATGGAACCAGCCGACAGAAAATACCAGCTTCTTTCCTTGGCCAATAAGATTAGTTCTGGCCTGCAAACAGGCATTGTGGCTTTGCAAACTGTGGAGCTGTTAAGCAACCAGACTGATTTTCAATTTGAAAACCTAGACCCAAAACAGGTTTTCAAACACAAATGCTGCAGATATACTTATTTTTGCTTAAGCTTCCTTTTTAGGCCTGGCTTTAGCCAAGACTTTTTTGATTTTACTAACCTATGTATAACAAATAGGTCAGTCACCCTGTTAATCCAATAGTCTGTTATTGTATTGTTCACATTTTTCTTCCACCCACTACAGCATACAGCATGGGGCAATGAATCAACTCGCTTCAGCCACTGGCCTGGCTGACATCATTGCGAGTGACAGCATTCTGCCCTTTCACAAGAGCAGATGGTAAAGAGTGATTTTTAAGACAAAAAAATATTTTTGATTTTAGCTGATTTTTTTTTAAGATTGAACTGGGACAGGCAGCCTTCCCAACAATAAAGGCTTGCAAAAACATCCCAAATCAAAACAAGCATTGATAGAGCCAAATGGCTGGAGGTAAACACCTGACTCACTGCCTTGCCAATGCTTGTTTATTCTTGTAGTACCTAAACTATAACTGAACAGATTTACTCTAAACCACAAAAATGATCTATTTTGATACAGGGCAGACTGTTTGCTGAGTGGGGTGTAACTCTGTTTAGAATTTTTTGTTGCATCAGAGAACAGAAATTTTAATGGAGCCTTTGTATGCAGCACCCTCTGCAAACTATTGGTTCCCTTAATCAGTTTCAATCAAGTTTTAAAACGGAAAGTGCAGGTTGGGTGGACACGTTATTGTGCAATTTGGAACAGATTCACATATTAGCTCAAAACGTATTATTTATCCAAAAAGGCTTTTTATTTGTACAAACAGATTCAAATACATTTATTAACCTGGGCATAGTTCGTGGAGTTTTGCTACGCAGAACTCCGCAAAGTTACAAAAAAACTCTGCGAAGGGCCGCAAGTGGCGGAGTGTAGCGCAAACTGCTGTTCGTTCTGGTCTTTCTGCCGCTCGGGTAGAAGAAATTCTGCCCGAGCGGCAGCTCGTGCTCGCGAACAGTAAGTGGGGAAAAAACTCCGCTGCACTACGCGAAGCAGAGTTTTCTGCACTATGTGAGCTCCTCGGCGCGCAGAACACTCCGCGAGCGAAGTGGAGTTCACCGCCCAGGCCTAAAGATACTCTGCAGCATCTCTGTTATTACGGCTTAGTGTGTATGTTTATAGGAAATTGATTTCTGCTAGTAACTTTTGGTCCTATTCTGCACCACATTAGGCAGAGAACTGACCTACTAAGATTTCGCCCTTTGATTTAAATCCAGCATGCACTGGTCAATGAGTTCAAAAGTTATTAAGGAAACACTTCGGAATGAGTGCAAGATGAAATATGACTGTGACCTTTTTCATTGTTACTGAGAGTTTCTTTAGTGCTTAATCGACCACTAGTATAGCACTGCAGCAGATTTCTGTAGTCAATGCGTGCTCTCGGCTACAGCACAAACTACTGAACAGAATTATTCGAAGCGTCAAGAAGACAGAGTTAATGCCCAACAGAGCACATTTGTGGTTTGGCACTAATCTGTTCAGTACTTTTAAAGGAGTATGTTATTAAAAGGTGGCAGATCCAATAGTACAAATAGTTATATTGCCAATGTGTTACATTTTGCGTGTGGAGCCAAGAGTCGTGATTTTGGCTAAATTACAGCCTCTGGAGGATCTGCAGGAGAAAGTGAAAACACTGGTGGAAAAGTGCCAGGAATTTGCTTGTAGATGAGTCAAAAGGTCTCCACATAGGCCAACATTCAGTCAATCAAGCTTTTGGAAGATTTACAAAAGAGGCTGGATAATTTTGATTATTTTCTATGCCGTGCGCTGATTGACTATGGTTTTGTTCAGGTACTTAATGGAGTGAAGGCTCAAGCACTACAGGTGATGAATGATGTAGATGATGATGATTCAATCACAGCGTGATAAGTGTAATGATTCTCTGGATGGTGATAATGGTGATTCTCTGCAGCTGCTAAGCAACATTTTCTCTGGTTGGAATACACTAACAATTACTTAATTGCTTAATTCCATATTTCACTGTGGTGAGCACTATCCCTGTTCTTCATGCTAGTTGATGGGTTCTGCAAGGATGCTGCTGCTAGATCTGGTCCCCTTAAGAATGGCCACACAAAGGATCATCTTCCATTTGTGTATCTAAGTAACTAAACATGTTATTCACAAGGAACCCTTCAACCTCCCGCTGTTCCTTTTCTATCTTCTCCAATAATGTGCCATAAAAGGATTCATTTTCTGAAACCTTATACTCTTGATTCACATGGTGAGTTTTGATTGGGAGAAAATCATTCGAAATTATTGGCTGAGAAAACTTCTGGTTCACAAACACACGTGGTTAGCAATTCAATATTCACCTCTGAACAAAGAGGAAGGAAAAAATTGCTTAACTGTACCTACAGTTCTTTCATATTGATATCATCCATAGATTCACATGCTTGAGTTATTCCCCATAGTCAGACTGGCAATCCTAGGTAGTCAATGTTTACATAACACTACATTAACATTATATTAAAATTGAAAACAACCATATACTACTTGTAATCTGTCAACCTCATTATATGACCCAACCTCTGGTCAAAGAGGAGGAGTGACACATTTCAGAATTCCTCTCAGAGACTCCAATTGCCTGAGGGTAGTCTTTGGAGCATTGTTCAGGAACTGATCTATTTTCTTTTCCCACTCAAACCTGGATTTGTAAGAGTGTGGATCAGCTTACCAATAGTAAGAAGAACATGTACAGAACACGTTATTTCTTTTACATGCGAACATAGTGAGATATGTTAGAAATACGTGGGCACCGACAGGATCTGAACCCACTACACACGCAATGGTACTCATGCAATATTTAATGGGGATCGGAAGTCATTTAACCAAATGGTTATCATATAGGATCCGAACACATACGGCAGTGCCACAACAGGTACTACGAGATAAATGGCATGCGGACATGGAGAGAATACTTACAGATAAGGAGTCTAATACAATCCTAGAATACCCAAGAAATGTATTGCGCAACCCGAAGTTTAAATTATTTCAACTCATGATAGTCTCATTAAGTGTTATGTTCCAGATATAGCAGATACATGCCTATGTCAAGAATCTGAGACTAATTTCATACATATGATGTAGACCTGCCCTAGACTGATAACTTACTGGGCCACGATACACACACTATTAAACACAATGGCCCCAGGGCACAGGGGAGTTTCACTAGAATACTACATACTGGTGCTTGGCCCTAAAGCTAAATGTGGAAACCCCACATATAGATTTGTCAATTTGGCATTGATATTAGCGAAACTAACAATAACCATGAGATGGAAAGCGAAAAAAGCACCTGAAGTGATGGACTGGTATAATGAGATGATTAGATGGGGTAGGGCTGAAAGTGCAGAGTTACAGAGAGAGGAGCGTAGAGGTCTGTGCAAAAAACCTATATCGTTAGAATGGAATGTATTGCTGGAGGAATTTGTAACAACTGAAATACCAACAATATAATGCAGATAACAAAAACCTGTAAGTGTAACTGTTGAGATAATGTGAGGTAATGGGAAAGTCCAGAATGTGATAGTGTTATGTGAAATAGGAGTTATACACTGCAAGTGATGTGTCATTAACCATCTTAGATAAAGTAGGAGGTGCTAATTGCAGCAACCACTACAAGGAAGCAGAACTGAGTATGTTGGAAAGAGGGAGGGGGGAGTTATGACTATTTTAGGGCTAGATACATGTAAGAGATAGAGCTATGCAATATAAAACGATGATTATAACAAGTTATATACACGAACAGAAAGGACCCGAAGCAATTGCAACGTCTTGGTTCGCATATGCAAATCTATACAATTATGTAAACAATGCTGTTTTTTCATTGCTACTTCTGTAATTACACACTGTATACCATATGTACCATATTACCAAAGATATATACATGTAATGAGCTCAGAGAAGTTGTAATGATCAGAAAATCAATAAAATATGTTTGTTTTTTTAAATAGTAAGAAGACATGTACGCATCATTTTTAACCTTTTGGTGGTGGATGTCTGACTTAAGAAACCTCTAGACCATATCAGAGACAGCTCCTAAAATATCGATTTTATAGTTTGCAGGAAAAAAAAGATCTATAGAGGTGACCAGTATACTAGGTGCATCGGATACCTTTTCTGAAACATGACCACATACAAATTTGATATCTGCCAGTTTTTGCGAAGAAGCTGCAGGAGCTGCTATGTTGGCACATTAAAGTGGACATGGTGCCAGTTCGCTTCACTACCGGTTTAGCCTGACCCTCTCTTGACACTGCTGCTCTGCTGAGATGAAGTTGGTAATAGTAAGCAAATCTCACGACATTACATTTTTCAAAGCAAGGGTTTGTTAGATGCTACTGTCTTACGAATGGTAGTCTAGGTGTCAGCTTGCGAACAGTACCTCTCTGGTGCTGGTAATTTCCACAAAGTTATGAAAGCATACCACCAAACCTATGCTGCTGTTCATGAAATCTTTCTATCCCCAGGTGAGGTTTATAGACTGTTCTTTCTTCCAAACGTGTGAAAAATATGGCAAGTTAGAGGGCAAAATAAAAAAAGAAGGTATGAGAGAAAAAAACTGTGTAAAAGATTGTACAATACGGAGAGAGATTGAGAGAACAAGAAGATGAGATGAAGGTAGAGTTAAAGAACCTGAGCTCATTATACTTTGGCCATGTGCATAAGGCCCTCATGCTGCCCACACACCCTGTGTTTTGCAAGTACTACTCGGATGGCAGGAGTTTGTGTCATTCTTCTTTAAGAGGAGTTTTCAAGGTTGTCGTTAAGCTGTGTAAGGGTTAGTGTTTTTGTTATTTCTGAATGTGTGCCTGAGGGACTGAATGTTTTACATTGTTGTGGTTATTAAGTGTTTTGGCTGGAGCGAGTGTTGCTGGTGCCTTCTGTAGGGCCTTTGATGGAGGCAGAATTGATTCACTATTTATGGTTGGAAGAAACTCAATGAAATTGTGCATGGTCAATGGGGGATCGGGTGAGTGGTGGTCCAAGGGACCTTTGAATGTCATTAGACTATTCTTGTTATGTCTGGTTTGCGCCTATAATTGTGATTATTGTTTGGAAACCAACACACGGTCTATGTTAGTTGATGTCAAAGGCTTAGCCTTGCAAAGCTGTGTTGCAAGGGTAATTTGTCAGAAGGAGAAGGTAAGAGAGTGGAAGATTATGGAGTAGCTAAGGGACAGTAAAGTGTGCTCTGTAATCAGGTAGGGGATTTAGAAGGGTAAATGGTAAAGAGAAGCAATGGAGCAATTAGGGCTTAGTAATGTAAGGAAAGGGGCGGAGAATTAAAGAAATGAGGAGGTTGAAGTGGAGTCAAGGGAAAGCAGACATGTGGGTTGTAGGAGAGGTAAAAGAATAGGGGAAGGAGTTTGAGGGGATTGAGTGGGATGAGTGAGATGTGGCAAATGGAAGCAAGACGGAGAGGTGATACAGAAGAAGTGATGAAGGGAAGGAAGAGTAGGATAAATCAGAACACAGGATGGTAGAAGGAAAGACTGGATTTATTATTGAGCAGGAAAAAGAAAATAAGGTTATAAAGCAGGCTAAGAAACTAACAGAGGTGGGGTGTGTTTTATGGTCTAAAGTGGTGACAGTTAGGAGGTGAGAGGGATTGATGGGAGACTGAGAAGTAGGGTGGTATAGGTGGTGGAGATGAGAGGAGAGGATGGAAGGTGCTTTGGGGATGATGGTGAGCAAAGGAGGGGTCTAATAGGGAGTGACAGGAAAGTAGGAGCTGTGGGAAATGAGATGAGAGGGATCAGAGGGGAGAGGGAAGAAGGAAAAATGAGAAGGGGAAAATGGGCAAGTTAGGGTAGATGAGGGGGATCAGAACTGAAGGGGGTGGAAGGAAGGCGCAGGATAGAGGTCAATAGGTGTAGGCAACAGATTAGAACAATGATTTCATAATGGTGACAGGGAGAGCAACAGATAAACTGCCTAAAAATAAGCTTTTTCTGCACAAGAAACCTGCTGTGGGCGAGGGATGGGATACGGAGCGGTATTAGGAAACAGGTTGAGGAAGGAGTAAACAGTGGGGTGAGGAAGTAAGAATAGATGGAATAAATGAGAAGAGAGGGAAAAAGAGGGTCCAGGGTAATACGTGTTCAAACAAAAGCTGCCTGGGCCCACCAGAGACCTGTAGTTTCTGGTGGGAAAGGAGGCAAAGAAAGAATGCCTGGATCTATGACCCCAAAGACCAAGTACAACCCCAAGCCTCGTTCATCTATACCCAATCAGCTCCTAAATCCACTCAGATCAAGCAGGCTTACATATTAGTGCCATGTGCCTTTAATAAGATCCATCCTGTATGTCTCTTAGCTCTGTCGTTCAGGATTCATGCTAACAACTACATCTGTGAGGCACTGATATGGTTTAATCAGACCTATCAGAGGAGAGACCATGATGACACCCACCGTTCACTGCTTACAGTTTAAGCTACATCTTTTCCGGAAATAAAGACATTCTGGGAGAAGGTCCTGACAGAGTCTAGCTCTTGGAGTTCTGAGCAACCAGGACAGGTGTATGGCTGATGCAGTGGCTGGTACCAAGTTTACTATGAGCCACTTGCAGAGCAGGCAGAATGACTGATACAGACTGCACACGAGTGATGAGCAACCTGGTGGAATTTGAAATCCCCTTATCTTTGCCTTTTTACCTTTGTGTCTGTTGCTCTCATTTCATAACTGCTATTTTTTAACTATCTAAGATTACTAGAATATACCTAAACTGCCCAACATCCTTGGTGGCAGTGCTGGCCACTATCACTCTTATGTACCTATTAATAGACCAACAAAACTATTAATTAAAACCAATCTTCTGGACATAAATAAACATTCTTCTATTCTTTTATTACAGACTACCAAACGGTACAAATATATATTAAAGTATATTCTTCCTGTTTTCATGAAAAGCACCTATTTCATGCTAACCTGACTAAGATAAATATGTAAGATAAATAAAAACATAACAGTAACATATATTATGGGTCAAATAGAAAACTGGAGTTTGTTAACATTTAAAAACTACTCAGGCTGTGGCCTTAGTAGTTTACTGTGTCACTACAACTTCATGGACTGCATTATTAAACCATATACAGAAAGATCAATTAATACTATTGCAAAGGTGGCACCTTACTCGGCTTCTTGTCAGGGGTAGTCTAAGGATTACTCATACAACAAATTCACTGTAATCTAGTAGTTGTTAGGAAAGTATACATTACTTTATACTGTTGATGGTGATATACATGTTGTTTGCTCCAGAGCTACGATGAAATAGTGTTTTTATAAGAAAATCAAAGAAAAATGAATACATATTTGGAACGCTCTTCTGTGCCTTAAGAGAAACAGGAACACCTAATTATAGAAAACTCAGTGAAGCATGGCTCCCTTCTCGCATACTATTTTACATAGGTGCAAAATGTGTAGGAGCTGTTTGGAGATCCTCTGGTGGAAGGCTGTACCAATTTTCAAACATTAGCTCACACAAGTGTGCCAACAGACGTTTGAGGGGGGCATGCATTTTTTTTACAAATGCCTCTGATATGTAAAAGTGCCATAATCTAAAAAAAACACACATTTAGAAAAATGGCAGATTTAGGTTTTTATTACAGGGGGCAATAATAACCGATATGTGCAGTAGCTCTTGTTGCCGCACACATAAGACTTAAGAGGTTTTATTTTTTTTATTGTACCCCTTACACACTGGGTGCAATAAATAACTGCATCCCTGTTAACCCTGACAGAACTTAAAGGGAGAGATATGACAGGACATTACTGTGACATGCATATTCTGGTGAAGTGAGGACCTAAATATGCAAGGCATATTCTATTTCATGGTTAATATTTGTATTGGACGGTGTTGGACTAGGCCCTTTGTGCAGGATCAGCCCAAAACTGTATGGCCTTCACCCTCCTGTTTTCTAAGCTTGTTTTGTTGGCTTTTAGGATTTTGCACACTTTACCACTACTAACCAGTGCTAAAGTGCTTGTTCTCTCTCCTCCAGACTTGGTAAAATTGACTTACTCCCAATTGGCACATTCAATGTATGTGTATGTCCCTGATAACGTGGCACTAATGTGCCTGGGGCCTGTAAATTAAATTCTACTAGTGGGTCTGCAGCAATACCTTTGTGCCATCCACTTAAGTAGCCTTTTTAAACATATCTCCAGCCTGCCTTCGCAGTCTGTGTGTGCAGTTTTATACTGAGAATCTTTTGAAGAAGCCGTTGGGTGCCTGCAGGTGTTAGGGGTGTGTGAGGGCATCACAAAGAAAGACCTCCCTTTTCCCTCACGTCCAGCTAGGAACTACACACCCCTCTGATTCTCAGTCCCCTTCGGGAGCCTGTGTGCAGGACCTCATTTAAAATCAGCTCCCAGTCCCTCATATTTTTTAAAGCAGTTTTATACTGCCATTTCGACCTGGTAAAATAAACCTTTTGCCAGGCCTAAACCTCCCTTTGTAAAACATATAAGTCACCACTAGGGTAGGTCCTATACAGCCCATCAGGCAGGGTGCAGCGTATTTAAAAAGTTGGACATGTACTTTTAACTTTGACATGTCCTTGTAGTGATAACTTTCAATTGGGAGCATGTAGGAATGTAAAGTCCGGTCTCTAAGGAATTGTAATTTAACCACCAACCCTCCCCTCTTTAATGATAAAGTCGGTTTTTAATTCACAATTCTGAAAATGTCAATTTTAGAAAGCAGGCATTTTCTTGTCCCAACCATTGGATGCCTGCAGCCTGTATCGTGGGTCCAATAACTAGGTACACTTGACAGTTGGTCTTTTGGGTATTACTCTCAGACAGTGACAAAGAGACAAAAGGGGAATAGGTGTTGGCAGGATAGGCCATTTCTAACTTGATGAGGAGGAGGAGCTGTCACCTAACACACTAGCACATCACAAAGGCTCTACCCAGCAGGCTCACAAAGGGTTCTGATGCTAGGACTAGTTGGCTGGCCTCCAGATTAGAGCCTCAAGGACAGAAGGGACACCAACCACCATGAACACAGCATCTAGACTCTGTCTACTGTGATTCCTCCCACTCTCCCCCCCCTCAAGTGGCGCCACCCTAATCCTGGACACTTGGAAGTGTGCCCAGCTCTGGTCAGGACTATCACAGTGTGACGCATCCCCTTGAGGTTCCGCTTCAGAACCACCGTTGCACGACGCGTGCCTGATGCAGGACCTAGTTCTCAAGACCCTCATCAATGGCATCCTCGTTTATGATGCAAGACTTTGCATCGCAGCCCACAGTTTCTTCGGAACCGCTGCTGCATAACACATCCTCGATGCCGGACTTCGCATTGCAAGCCCCTCATCAAAAACATCTCGACAATGACTCAAGATTCTACTTTGCATCCACACAGCTCCTAGGAATCGCTGCGGCGTGATGCATCCTCAACTCAGATACTCACAGTGCTCAGCAATCAAGATTTAAGGTACTTTGATCAGTGGGCCTAACTTGGTCCTTGCTCAATCGCGGTCAACCTAAGCTTGTGACTTTGTCCCAGTCCGGCGCAACCAGATCACCACAGTTGGCGCTTTTTGCTTCTACGAACTATTTTCACTTAAACCATTGAAATTGCATATGAAATGCGTTACTTACCTGTAACAGCAGTTATCCAGTATTGGTGTCTTTCATAGATTCACATGCCTGAATCATTCTCCGTCGTCGAGACGGGAGCCCCGGTAATAGAAAAGTAATGTCCTATAGACATACATAGAGAAAAGTAGGCCCAAAGGCTTTGCCTTAGTAGCCTATCTATGTCCTTTTGTAAAAAGGACCAAAATCCTGAAGGTAGCCAATCAGCTACCACCTCCCTCTAGAACCTTCCTGCCAGGAGCCTCAGTCTCTCAGATTTTCGTACACACCAAGCTAGGTAGACGTAACATATGTTATGAAGTGAGAGATGAGTCCTTCCTGGGGAGGCGGGAGGGTTGCATGTGAATCTAAGAAAGACACCAATACTGGATAACTGCTGTTACAGGTAAGTAACGCATTTCTTATCCAGTATTATGGGTGTCTTTCATAGATTCACATGACTGAATCAGAATAGCAAGCAATACATTATGCACATTTTCGATGGAACATAACAAATAGTCTGAGATAATACATATCATGCGACTAGTAACCATCAGCAATACAAATAAGAAAGGAAATAAATGTGCATACCATTGCAGGACGGTGGGAAGGAGGAAGGCTCATCTCACTGGAATAGATGGCGAAGTACAGCCTGGCCTACAGCTGCATCCTGCATCAGTTCCGTATCCAGGCAGTAGTGCCTGGTAAATGTATGCGGCGATTTCCAGGTCCTGCTCTGCAGATGTCCAGAATCGGTACTCCAGCGAATAGTGCCGCCGATGTGGACACAGCCCTCGTGGAATGCGCTCGGACTTTAGAATGTAATGGACGTCCGGCTTTGTCATGGCAAAAGGCAATTGCCGCTGATATCCATCGGGAAATGCTTTGTTTGGAGAGTGGCATGCCTTTTCTAGGTCTGCTGAAGGCGATGAAAAGCTGATTTGTTTTTCTGAAATGTTTTGTTTTGTCTAGGTAAAATTTTAGACATCTCTTTAGGTCCAAAGAGTGAAGAGATCTTTCAGCCATAGTACTGGGGTTCGGGAAGAATGATCGAAGTACAAGTGGTTCATTTAGATGGAAGTCCGAGGGGACTTTAGGAATGAAGCGAGGATTGGTTCTTAAAATCACTCTGTCCTCTCTGAATTGCATGAAAGGATCTTGTATTGAAAGAGCTTGTAACTCACTGACCCTTCTCGCCGATGTTAAAGCCAAAAGAAGTGCAGTCTTCCATGAGATGTATTTGATATCAGCCCTGTGGATGGGCTCAAATGGATGCTTCATGAATTGGTTGAGAACCACATTAAGGTGCCACGTTGGTGGAACTCGTCTTGGCCTTGGAAAAGATCTATAGAGCCCTTTAATGAATTGTTTTATTAATCTGTTGGACCATAGGGAAGGTCCTTTTGAAGTTCTCGTAAAGCGTGAGATCGCCGCCAGATGTACTCTAATGGAGGCATGTGCAAGTCCTGTTTGTGCCAGATGTAATAAATAAGGCAGTAGCTGTTCTGGAGTGATCTTGAAAGGATGGATATTGTTGTCTTTACACCAAACACAAAAGCGTTTCCATTTCAAGGAATAAGTTTTGTTTGTGCTAACTGCTCTTGCCTTAGCTAGGACTTCCCTGCACTCCTGCGGGATGTTTAGATGACAGAACTCTCGGTACTCAGGAGCCATGCCGATAACCTGAGAGATGTCAGATTCGGGTGGAGTACTTGGCCTTTGGACATCGAGAGTAGAGAGGGATGTTGATGCAGTTGGATTGATGGTTGGACTGAGAGGCGACGGAGGACCGTGAACCAATGCTGTCTCGGCCAGTATGGGGCAATGAGAATCAAGGTGCAGTGTTCCATTTTCATTTTCCGAATGACTCTGGTTATCAGGGGAAATGGCGGAAATGCGTACGCAAACACGTTGCGCCATGCGGTGGAAAATGCATTTCCTAGTGACCTCGGTTGGGGATGCCAGCTTGTGAAGCTGTGGCATTTGGCGTTCTCCCTGGTGGCAAAGAGGTCTATTTGCGGTTTCCCCCATTCCGAGAAGATGTCGTTTAGAACTTGTTGGTCCAGTTCCCACTCGTGGGACAGTGACCTCTGTCTGCTGAGAGCGTCCGCAATGACGTTGTCTTTTCCGGGGACATATTCTGCTGTTAATTTGATGTCGTTGAGTAGTAGCCAGTTCCAAATTTTCTGCGATTCGCGAGACAGTGTCAGTGAACGTGTCCCTCCCTGCTTGTTCAAGTAGTGCATTGTGGTTGTGTTGTCCATCCTCACAAGCACTGCTGAGTTTGTGATGCGAGGGAGGAATGCTTGTAGAGAGTGTAGAACTGCTCTTAGTTCTAGGAGGTTGATATGTAGAGTCCTCTCTTGTTCCGTCCACTTGCCACTGATTTGCAATTCCTGAAGGACTGCACCCTATCCTTCTAGAGAAGCGTCCGTCGTTATGACGTGTGGAGTTGCTGGTATCAAGAACGTTAAACCTTTCGATAAGTTCTTGTTCGTTGTCCACCAAAGTAAAGCCTTGGTTATCAGTCGAGTGATGACTATGTGATCCTCGAAAGAACCTGTACATTGTGTCCACTGTTTGGTCAGGGCCTCCTGAAGGGGGCGCATTTTGAGCCGACAGTGAGGGATGAGTAGTATGCAAGAAGACATCATCCCTAGAAGGGACTTGAAAGTTCGGACTTTGATGGTGTGTTTTGAAGACACTGCGGTAGCCAGAGCCATCAGATTGTGTTTTCTTTCTTGAGATGGGAAGGCTTTGGAAGAAACGGTGTTTAGAGTTGCCCCCAGGAATGTTATAATTCTGGTGGGATGTAAGGTTGATTTCTCGTAGTTGAGAGTCAGACCTAGGTGCCGGAAAATATCGAGACAGGCGTTGGAAGACATTTGCGCGTCTGTGAGAGATGGTGCTTTCACCAGCCAGTCGTCCAGGTAGGGGAAGACCTGGTGATTCTGCTGTCTCAGGAAAGCTGCCACAGGAGCCAGGCACTTTGTAAAAATGCGTGGCGCTGATTTGAGGCCGAATGGGAGGACACAGA
The DNA here is from genome assembly GCF_964261635.1 of Lissotriton helveticus. Taxonomy (NCBI): domain Eukaryota; kingdom Metazoa; phylum Chordata; class Amphibia; order Caudata; family Salamandridae; genus Lissotriton; species Lissotriton helveticus. The sequence continues at coordinate 341,617,837 of NC_136065.1, forward strand.
ATTGGTAGTGTTGACCTGCTACTTCGAATCGTAGAAATTTTTTGTGGCGGTTGTGTATTGGGATATGGTAATATGCGTCTTGCAGGTCCAAAGACGTCATAAAGTCTCCTTCCTCTAGGGATCCTAGGATTTCCTGGATAGTCACCATTCGAAACGATTGGCTCTTCAGGAAGGCATTGAGTGCCCTGAGATCTAGAATGGGCCTCCATTTCTTCTTTTTCTGTTGAATTAAAAAGAAGCGGGAATAAAATCCCTTCCCTTTTTGAGCTGATGGGACTCGCTCTATTGCTCCCTTCTTCAGCATTGAAGAGATTTCTTGCAAGAGCAAACGAAGGTGCCTGTGTGGAAGTTTGCGAGGAGGAGTTAACGGTGGGATTGAGTCGAATTCCAATGTGTGCCGTGCTGTATTAATTGGAGTACCCACCGATCTGTCGTTATCGATCTCCAGTTGTGGAGGAAATGTGTCAATTTTCCTCCAATTTTGAGTGGACAAGACGGTGGGGGGACTGGCTGCGGGAAATGGTCATTGTCTTCCTCCGGTCGTTTTCCTCTGGGATTTACCCCTGAAGTTCGATCTCCCGTAGGAGGTCTGACGACCTTGTTGCTGCTGTCGCTGCTGATATTGTGAGCGATTTTATTGTAAGAGGGATTTCCTTGGTATGATCCTCTGTAAGAGGGCTGACCCCTACCTCTGTGCCCTCGAAAGGACTGGTTCTTGAATTGTAAAGTCCCTAGAGCTCTTGCAGTGTCAGTGTCTTTCTTGATCGTCTGCAAGGCCTCATCTATTTTTTCCCCAAATAGATGTTGTCCGTCATACGGCATATCCAAAACTTTGGTTTGGACCTCTTGTCGGAAGGATGTCGCTTTGAGCCATCCTTGTCTGCGCAAAACCGCTGCGCCTGCCAGCTGTCTGAAGCCGGTCATGGCGACATCTACAGCGGAATCAATTATCTCCGACGCTGACATTTGTCCTTCTTTAAGGAGTGACTGAACCTCATCCTTCAAGTCGTCGGGTACATCCTCTAGATATGGAACAATTTCTTCCCATAATTGTCTATTGTATCTGCCTAGCAGAGCAATGGCGTTGGCCACTTTTACCGTCATAGCTGACGTTGTGGAGAAACGTTTGCCGATGCCATCCAATTTCCTGCCTTCCTTGTCTGGTGGTGCTGACAGTGGCGAGGATGGGTTTCTGGAATTCTTTTGAGCGGCTTGGGTGACAACCGAATCCGGCTTGGGATGTGTATTAAGGCATGTAGGTGCAGTTGACGGTGCCCTATACTTTTTATCCAGTCTAGGCACCACTATTGAGACCGATGCAGGAGTTTGCATGAGTTGCTGACCTTGTTCCCAGATGTGATCTATTATGGGAATTGATCTAGCCGCCTTTTTTATAGGATCTTTAAAGTCATATAAGAAACAATCTGTTTCTTTTGATTCCATGGTCATGTGGAATCTAGTGGCAGCTCTGTCTATTAAATTGTGGAATCCGCCGATATCCACTGGTGGAGAGTCTGAAGTGTTGGGTTCTGGAGTGGCTGGAGAATGAGCGACATAATCTTCATTGTCTCTGTTATGTGACAGGTCGTCTCGAACCTCTCCTTCCTCAGGTACATCCTCTTCCTCATCAGAAGATTGGATGTTATGAACTGTTTCCCTGTCTTGAGAAATGTCCAAAGGTGGTGGTCTTGACTTTGGAGAATGTTGTGGTTTGGTCGACGCTTGAGATTTCTCCGTGGAAGGGGCCTCTGACGATTCTGGGAATCGTTTCTTGTAGTCGTTGATCAAAAATTGAATCGGTGACTATCGCAGCTGGAAGGCATATCATTGGAGTAACCTGAGTATGCACTTGAGCCTGAACAGTTTCTTCTGTAAAAATGACCTCATCTCCATCATCGTCTGTACTCTGGCATTTTACATTGAGATCCGACGGACTAGTAGCCTGATCGAATTGGTCGTCTTCTGACTCATGTTATGTTATGTTATGTTAGGTGCCATTTGTAAAGCGCACTAACGCCGAAGCTTCCTGGCGCTGCTAGACATGGTAGGAGAAAACGGAAAACAGAGCAACCTAACATAGGGGTGGGAAGAGATGGGTCTTTAAGAGTTTTCTGAATGAGAGAAGAGAGAGGGAAGATTTGATAGACAGAGGGAGGGAGTTCCAAAGAGTGGGGGCCAAGTGAGAGAAGCGGCGACCACCAAATTTCTTGGTTTTGTTTTTAGGGGTAGTTAGTAAGTCATTGCGGGCAGAACGAAGATTGCGTGTGGGGCGGTAGGGTCGGATGAGGGAGTTGAGAAACCCTGGACTGGGGCAGTGAAGACATTTGAAGGTGAGACATGCCACCTTAAAGGCGACCCTTTGATTCATTGGGAGCCAATGGAGGCTGTGAAGCAGGGGTTTAGCGGATTGCCATCTAGGTAATCCGTGGATCAAGCGGGCTGCCTGATTTTGTACGACCTGAAGGCGGTTAAGCAGATAGAGTGGGAGACCGTGGTAAATGGAGTTGGAGAAATCAAGACGAGAGAGTACAAGTGAGGTGACAGATTGAGTGAGTGCCGCAGGGGGGAGAAGGTGACGGACTTTACGAATCCTCCGAAGTTGGAACATGCATGATGAAATTACCGCTCCAACTTGGGCTTTGAGGGAAAGTTCAACGTCGATAATTACGCCCAGACTTTTTATTGTTTTAGCTGGGGTAGGAGGGGAACCAAGCTCCGGCGGCCAGAACTGAGGGCCCCAATGGGTGTGGCTTAGGCCGGGGAGAAGGAGCTCAGTTTTTCCTGGGTTCAGTTTTAATTGGTTCTGGTCCATCCAGAGTTGTATGTGGATCATTACTGCGTGGAACGTATTGATAGCTAGTGGGGAATTAAGTGAAAAAACGAGCTGCAAATCATCAGCATAATTGAAGATTGTGATGTCCCATTTGAGGAGGGATTGGATCAGTGGCCGGAGATACAAATTAAATAGAAGCGGAGAGAGGGAGGAGCCCTGGGGGACTCCACAGGGCGTAGGAGATTTTTTGGCCGTGTAAGGGCCCAGGCGAACTGCCTGTGTTCTTCCAGTAAGGAAGGATCTGACCCATTCGAGAGCAGGGCCTCGGATGCCAGCCTGCTCGACACGGTGGAGAAGGATGTTATGGTCCACCGTGTCGAACGCGGCGGACAGATCCAGAAGGACGAGGGCTTGGGGATTCCCGACGTCAGCGTTGCTCCTGAGAGTATCAAGAACCGCCAGAATGACCGCCTCGGTCGAGTGGGCAGGTCGGAAGCCCGCCTGGTTAGGCTCGAGGTACTGGGAAGATTCAACAAAGTTTGATAGGCAGCGGGTGACATGGGCCTCCAAGATTTTAGAGAAATAGGGAAGGAGGGAGATGGGACGATAGTTCGATGGCTCGGCAGGGTCAGCACCCGGCTTCTTAAGAAGGGGCACCAAGATGGCCTCATCATCTTGTAACAGGCAAGATGGGGGCAGTTTTTGAACCCTACTGGGCGATGTTAAGTCTGGCGTGATAGGGAGTTTGGCAACCTTTTTAGATGGAATTAACTCCGCTTTTTTCCATGGCGTCGACGATGTTGTCGTCGACGATGAGGTCGTCGACAGTGTCGTCGACGTCGATCGTTTCTCATGCGTCGGAGATGCGGTCGTCGGCGATGTTGTCGTCGGCGGTGCGGTCGTCGACGGTGTCCTCATCGTCGGCGCTGTGCTCGTCGACGGCGCTTTCGTCGTCATCGCCCTCGTCGACGACGGTGTTTTGGTCGTCGGCGGTGCCTTCGTCGTCGACGGTGACTTGGGCGTCGACGGCACTCCTACCGTCGTCGACAACTTCGTCGACGGTGTGCCTGACGTCGACGGTGTAGGCGTCGCCGTTTTTTGTTTCGACATCGACGGTGACGTCGACGGATCGTTGATTAATGTCGACTGCTTTTTAATCAGTATAATCAAGGACAGTGGCTTACCCATGGTCGACGATTGGGTGGTCGTCATCGTCGATGAGAAGGCCGACGACGCCATCGTCGTCGATACTGTCGTCGTCGACGTGGTGACATAGGTGGTTTTTCTCGAAGAAAAAGTCGACAAACTCGTCGACGATGACTGCGTTGGCTTTCTGAAGGTGGAGGCATCCTTCACAGACGTGTCAGATCTTACCTCAGAAGACTTTGTGGCAGTCTTTTTATGAAGAACGTCTGAATGGCTAGGGGAAGCATCCCTTGGCCTCTTCAAGGACAGTTTCGAAGAAACTGAAGCCATTTCACTGCCCTCCGAGGACAGTATATCAATATCTCTGGTTTTGAGTCTGTTCAACCAGAGGAGCAGTCTTCCTTCTCTGTCTTTAAGAGTCTTAGTAGAGAATGTTCTACAAATCCTACATTCTTTTGGAGAATGCTCGGGGTAAAGACAGTAGAGGCAAGTTTCATGCTTGTCATCGACGTGCAGTCTCTTCTTACCACATGATGAACAGGCTCTAAACAGTCCTTTCTTCTGTTGTTCAGCCATTGTTGAAGCAAATAATCCAAGTGTTTGTAGAAAAGAGATAAATCCAAGAAACCTGAGGAGAGCTCAGGTGGGGACTCCCTAGCACAACGTGCGGTAGAAAATCTGAGAGACTGAGGCTCCTGGCAGGAAGGTTCTAGAGGGAGGTGGTAGCTGATTGGCTACCTTCAGGATTTTGGTCCTTTTTACAAAAGGACATAGATAGGCTACTAAGGCAAAGCCTTTGGGCCTACTTTTCTCTATGTATGTCTATAGGACATTACTTTTCTATTACCGGGGCTCCCGTCTCGACGACGGGGAATGATTCAGGCATGTGAATCTATGAAAGACACCCATAATACTGGATAACTACAGTTCCCCTGATTGTTTTTTGTTGGTGTGGGCTTAAATAATCTATTACATTTTACTCTCTTTTTTAATTACTGAGGTATTTTTCTTGTGTTGTGTCTTCACTTTAATACTGTTTGAAGTCCTGCACAAATACTTGCCTCTAAGTTAAGCTTGACTGCTTTAATGCCAAGCTATCAAAGGGTTAAGATTAGGTTAATTTGGGGTTTGCTTGTGACTGCACCCTGACAAGAACTGTAGTTGCTGCATGAGTAGGGTTTCGTCTCCCTCAACCAGTAACCCAATTTCCTACAGACAAGGAGTATTGTATCCTATAAATTCTGAACAGCTTGGTGTTGGATATAACCAAAGTAGGCCACCCAAAGTACAACACTGAATAGAGGAATATATTTCAGCCATTTAATTCCTAGTGCTTCTATGCAGTACTGCTGCTCTTAATCGGATTAACTAGACAGGAATGATGAAATCTACACACAAAGTCTTTGGTTTTCCAACTGGGGCTTACATACTGTAGAAATATTTATTGCATTAAATATTTACACTCTCTCTCTTTTGCATAATTCTCCTCATTTAGTAGATGCATTTATTTAATCTAAAAATAAATATATAGGGGAAAAAAGAAGTCAAAACAGGATAAACAAAAAACTTTTATGAAAATGAAAATACCACACTGTTACTGAGAAACTGGCTAACATTCCAATACATAACAGATGAGTGCGAAGAACATAAAGACACGTATTGAAAAATATTAGTTTCAAAAAGACAATCTGGTATAATGTTCTTTGCCTGTTCCTCTGTCCCTTGATAGTTTAATCTAATTCTTAAAGATCGACACTATGGATTTGAGATGAGAAAAAGGCGAGCACATGATGAATGACTAGACTTTGGACAATGTTAGTAGCTATAGGACAACAATCCTTGCCAGAAGATACCATATGAATGGAGTCAAGGAACGAGGCAGCACTGAGAGCCAGCTGCCATGTCTGCTCCGTTTTCAAGCGCAGCTCCTAAAAACATTGTCCAGGTTTCTCCCATGGGAGGATCAAATGAAATGCAAGCTGAGCAGGACGAATTATGTCAACTAATACATGAGCAAAGTAATTTCATTAAGTCACCAGTTGCTTTCAAAGACCTTAGGCATCATGAGCTCATTAGTGGTGGAAAAGTGAAATTGTTTTGAGCACGTTTCTGAGGACGCCTCAGGTTTGGCTCATTTATATCAAGACCCAGGGCATCTCCTCCATGATACTTCAAGTGGAGCTCTCCAAGGGAGTTATCAAGTGCACCACTGCAAAGTGGCACAAGCCAATTTACTACAGCACCCATGCATCTTCTGTGAACAGCTGACCAAACTAACAGTACTTTGGCATTAAAAAGCTTCACCTGAACGGTACAAAAGCAAACATTATCCTTGCATGGGCAAAGCGTGTCCTGGATCAATTTAGAAACTAGGTGAAATAGCATTATAGCCGCCAAGAAAAATAAGTAAGGGCATTTGAATGATGTTTCAAAAAGCAGCAGCTGTTATCTCCACTAAAGCCACCTGAAGAAGAGGAACACATGAATGGGGGAACAGCCATCACAAGGCAGATTTTACTCCGCGTACCATTACATCGCATGCGTTACAACGCATGCGATGTAACTACGCAGTGCCATCACTACGCGTACCATTACATCGCAGGCGTTTTGACTACGCATGCGATGTACTGGTTATCCACGTCGTTGTGAGGAAGCAGAGGCTGTTTCCTCACAACGACGTGCACCGCCCCTGGAAGCAGGAACCAGGAGTATAGACGGCGACGCTGGAATCACGAGGAAAGAGGTAAGGCTGATTGTGCTTGGGGTGGGGGTAGTGGTTTAGGGTAGTGCCATAGCATTTTAGGGTTAGGGGTAGTGTAGGGGTGGGAGTAGTATGGGTAGTGTTGTAGTGTCTTAGGTTTTAGGGTAGTGTAGGGGTGGGAGTAGTGTGGGTAGTGGTTTAGGGAAGGGTAGTGTTGTAGTGTTTTAGGGTTAGGGGTAGTGTAGGGGTGGGAGTAGTGTGGGTAGTTTTGTAGTGTCTTAGGTTTTAGGGTAGTGTAGGGGTGGGAGTAGTGTGGGTAGTGGTTTAGGGTAGGGTAGTGTCGTAGTGTTTTAGGGTTAGGGGTAGTGTAGGGGTGGGAGTAATATGGGTAGTGGTTTAGGGTAGGGTAGTATCGTAGTGTTTTAGGGTTAGGGTAGTGTAGGGGTGGGAGTAGTTTGGGAAGTGTGGTAGTGTTTGTGTAGTGTTTTAGGGTTTAGGGTAATGTTGTAGTGTTTGTGTAGTGTAGTGGTTTAGGGTAGTGTTGTAGTGTTTGTGTAGTGTAGTGTTGTAGTGTAGTGTACTGTTTTAGGGTAGTGTAGTGTTTTAGGGTTTAGGGTAGTGTGGTAGTGTTTGTGTAGTGTAGTGGGTAGTGTTGTAGTGTTTGTGTAGTGTAGTGTTTTAGGCTTTAGGGTAGTGTAGTAGTGTAGTGTTTTAGGGTTTATGGTAGTGTTGTAGTGTTTGAGAAGTGTAGTGCATTAGGGTTTAGGGTAGTGTAGTGTAGTTCCTATATTCCCAATTTTGCAGAATCAGGGACCGTGCCACGGCAGTAGAAACAAAAATAAACAGTTCTTCTGATTCATTAAACATGTTCCTGTCCTTACTAATGCCAAAAAGGGCCACTTCCACTTCTGGAAGAAGAATTTTCCCAGTTGCCATCTCCATATTTGCGAAAATCTCCCTCCAGAAGGGTTCTAGCTTTGGACATGAGAAGAAAATATGATGCCACCCACCCTGTCCTCTGGTTTTACATCTAAAACATTTATTCTCGTGTTCAGGGAACATTCTTTGTAGGGCTTGCGGGGTATAATATGCCAACCAGCGAGAAAGAAAGGACATTCTTTTATAATTAGCTGCTCGGAGTGCCCTGTTTCCTAAATAACAAATTGTCTCCCAATCTTTGTCTGACAATACACACTGCAATGTGAGACTTATTTTCTCCAAATGTTTACTTATTATATTAGATGTTCCAGAAACGGGGGGTAGCTTTTTATACCAAAATCCTATACCCTTATGTTTCTCCCCATATAATGCTGATAACAAAACATTGGGTGTTGTACCGAAGCTTCCTACAACTTTTCTTATAAAAGAACTCAATTGCAAGTATTGAAAAAACATGATCCGCCTAGAATGTGATCTGTCTCTAACCGTTTGCCAGCTGATTATTGAATTTTGGGAGAGAAGATGCCTTATTTCACTGAATCCGGCCGATTCCCATTCTGTCAGATGACTTGAAGAAATCCTAAGACCCATTTTAACACATTCTGAAAGTTTTAAATAAATGGATCCATCTGAGCCATGCTTTTCAAATAAAAGCCGTAATCTTGATGAATACCCCACGAGTGTCTTATAACGTGTTCTTTTTGGAAGTTTTGCAGTTTTAAAAAAAATAAACATTTGAGAACCCGATTCCTCAAGCATTCTATTTAAAAAAAAATTGTCTCTTGTCTGCCTAGCCTTTAATAATCCTGCCATTATATCGAAAAAAGCTGCCTCGTAATATGTATAAAAATGGGGAAGAGCCAGTCCGCCTTGATTAACAGGAAGTTGTATTACCGCGAGTTTGACTCTATTGGCCTTTTTGTTCCAAATGAATCTTCTTATCATGGAATCTAATTCGTTAAAAAAGGCCAAATTAACTTTAATTGGGATATTACTAAACAAAAATAAAAGCAGAGGTAATATATTCATCTTTATCAAAGCCACTCTGCCAATCAATGATAAGGGGAGTATATCCCATTGTTCTAGAAGGCTCTTGATTTTATCTCTTGTTTTTATATAATTCAATTGAAAAAGTTCTAGGTAGTCTCTGGTCACATAAATCCCTAGATACCTTATTGGGTCCCCCTTTTCTGCTTGAGACTGAAGATCTGGCGAAAGAAAGTCTAAATTCGAATTTAAAATAAGAACTTCTGTTTTCTTTTCGTTAATTTTATAGCCCCCTATCTTCTCATATTCCTTAAGCTCTTTCATAAGATGTAGAATATTTTCTTTATCAGGAGCCATGTAGAGGATAATGTCGTCGGCAAATAGTTTTAACATTCCAACCATTGGAGAAGATATTGCATCATTATTTCTTATTTTTATTACCAGGGGTTCGATAAAAAAGGTGAATAGCAGGGGGGATAGAGGGCAACCCTGCCTAGTGCCTCGATTTATTTTAATCTTCCCTGCTTGTTTGGCATTTATTATTACCTGGGCTGATGCTCCCTCGTAAATATTTTGTAGCATAGTGATAATAGGAGCGGGGAATCCAAAACAACTCAGGGAACAAAACAACGTTGACCAGTTAACTAAATCAAATGCTTTTTCTGCATCAATCATAAGAATACATGCAGAAATTGAATTAATATTAAAATAATCGAGTGCCTGTAATAAATATTCTGTGTTGGCAGACATGTAGCGTCCGGCTATAAAACCCATTTGATCATGATGTATCACCTCCTGGGCGGCCAACACGAATCTTTGAGCCCAGATTTTCATGAAAACCTTATAGTCAGAATTTAATAGACTAATTGGTCTATAGGAATTTACGTCTTCCGGGTTCTTTCCTTTCTTTACAAAGCTAATAATTGTGGATTCTTTGAACTCAGAGGGAACGCTACCACCTAATCTAATATAATTAAATAAATGTTTCAAGGGATCCTCTAACTCTTTCAAAAATACCTTGTAGAATTCGATAGGGAAACCGTCCATCCCTGAAGCCTTTGCTCCCGCTGTATTTACAACAAGGGGTGGTGAGGGACAGAGTCTCTGAATTAAGCAGAATACTCTCACCCAGTCAAGAGATCAGGGCTAGATCCAACACCGTTTTTTAGCTCACTGCACCATCCCAGTTTCAGAACCTGGCTGTATGCAAATTAGTCTGTTCCTGTCCCAGTGCATGATGGGAACAGGGCAAACCAAACTACAAAAGCCAATTCTTACACTGGGAAGGAAACAAGCTTCCGGGGACCGGTTTCTGGCATTACAGCCGTCTTCGGCCCGGCTTGCTTGAATCCTGATGGTGCAATGAGCAAGGGACTCATGTCTGAGTATACCCTTCCACGCTTAGGGTGGACAAAAATATTTACAACAAGGGGTGGTGAGGGACAGAGTCTCTGAATTAAGCAGAATACTCTCACCCAGTCAAGAGATCAGGGCTAGATCCAACACCGTTTTTTAGCTCACTGCACCATCCCAGTTTCAGAACCTGGCTGTATGCAAATTAGTCTGTTCCTGTCCCAGTGCATGATGGGAACAGGGCAAACCAAACTACAAAAGCCAATTCTTACACTGGGAAGGAAACAAGCTTCCGGGGACCGGTTTCTGGCATTACAGCCGTCTTCGGCCCGGCTTGCTTGAATCCTGATGGTGCAATGAGCAAGGGACTCATGTCTGAGTATACCCTTCCACGCTTAGGGTGGACAAAAATATTTACAACAAGGGGTGGTGAGGGACAGAGTCTCTGAATTAAGCAGAATACTCTCACCCAGTCAAGAGATCAGGGCTAGATCCAACACCGTTTTTTAGCTCACTGCACCATCCCAGTTTCAGAACCTGGCTGTATGCAAATTAGTCTGTTCCTGTCCCAGTGCATGATGGGAACAGGGCAAACCAAACTACAAAAGCCAATTCTTACACTGGGAAGGAAACAAGCTTCCGGGGACCGGTTTCTGGCATTACAGCCGTCTTCGGCCCGGCTTGCTTGAATCCTGATGGTGCAATGAGCAAGGGACTCATGTCTGAGTATACCCTTCCAAGCTTAGGGTGGACAAAAATATTTACAACAAGGGGTGGTGAGGGACAGAGTCTCTGAATTAAGCAGAATACTCTCACCCAGTCAAGAGATCAGGGCTAGATCCAACACCGTTTTTTAGCTCACTGCACCATCCCAGTTTCAGAACCTGGCTGTATGCAAATTAGTCTGTTCCTGTCCCAGTGCATGATGGGAACAGGGCAAACCAAACTACAAAAGCCAATTCTTACACTGGGAAGGAAACAAGCTTCCGGGGACCGGTTTCTGGCATTACAGCCGTCTTCGGCCCGGCTTGCTTGAATCCTGATGGTGCAATGAGCAAGGGACTCATGTCCGAGTATACCCTTCCACGCTTAGGGTGGACAAAAATATTTACAACAAGGGGTGGTGAGGGACAGAGTCTCTGAATTAAGCAGAATACTCTCACCCAGTCAAGAGATCAGGGCTAGATCCAACACCGTTTTTTAGCTCACTGCACCATCCCAGTTTCAGAACCTGGCTGTATGCCAATTAGTCTGTTCCTGTCCCAGTGCATGATGGGAACAGGGCAAACCAAACTACAAAAGCCAATTCTTACACTGGGAAGGAAACAAGCTTCCGGGGACTGTTCTGAATCTCCAGATGACTTATATCACCGCCTATTTGATTAGATCTAGATTTGGAAATTTTGGGAATATTTAAGTTGTCGAAATATTCCCTGATCAATACTTCCTCTACTTGAATATCCGTAGAGTAAATTCTCTCATAGTGATGAAGGAATATTTTCCCAATTCCCTCGCTTCTAGTATCTATTCCACCTGATGGATCTTGGATTTTTAAAATGATGGAAGATTCTTGTTTTTTCCTGATCGAATTTGCCAACAGCTTACCCATGAGTTGACTCTCTTCATATAGTTTTTGTTGGAAGGCTTTTGAGCTATTTATCTCTTCCAAGATGAAGAAATCCCTAAGCAATGCTTTAGCTTGTTCCCAGTTGTTTGGTTCTTGGTTCAGTTTCAAAGTATACTCATACTCTGCAGCATGCTGAAGGGCAGATATATTTCTCTTGCGAATATTAGCTTTATTGCAAGAGAATGCTATAATCTGTCCCCGGGCCGCTGCTTTAAATGCCCCCCATACTGAAAAAGGCTCTGCAGAGTCCCTATTTTCAAAAAAAAAAAATCCCTTATCCAATCTTTGAAACCCTCAATCCACGTCGTATTCTGTAGAAGGGTGCGATCCAGGTGCCACCTAGGTCGCTCCCCTGTTGTGCCCTCTAATATTAATTCAACCTCAATCCTGCCATGATCTGAAAATGGATTACAGCCTATCAAAGCGTTAGAGATGTGAAGCGATCTTGAGGATAAAAAAAAATCTATCCTAGAGGCTGTATGGAACCTGTTGGAATAGCACGTATAAGATTCTAGGTTGGGATTTAGGGAGCGCCAGGAGTCGCGCAATTGATATTCTGATACCAAAACCTCTAATACCCTTTTGGTCTTTGGTTTTAGTTGTTTCTTGTTCTTATTGGAGGTATCCTTCTTTAAATCTTGAATATAATTAAAATCACCTCCTACTATAATTTGCCCTGCAGTACCCCTTAGTTTTTCACTAATTTCAGTCAAGGCCGAGGTGTCATCAAAAATCGGGCCATAATAGTTGACAAAATTAAATATCTTCCCCAACAATTTCACTGCCACCCAAAGCCATCTCCCTTTAAAGTGTCTTTGCATTTGTAGAATCTCCCAGGGTAAATTTCTTGCAAAATAAATAGCAACACCCCTCTGGGCAACACCCGCAGAGGAAAAAAACCCATGGGAAAAATATCTAGGAAGAAACAACTTTGGGGAGTTTGATTTCAGGTGCGTCTCCTGAAGGAAGACCACGTGGGGTTTAAAAGTAATTGCCCATTTCAAAAGTGCTCCATATTTCTGTTTATTTAACAGCCCATTCGCGTTAATGGACAGGATATTACATAAGTCAATTGTCATTGATAAGGCTATGAAGTACTAAACCTCTTCTGTACCAACCAATATTAAAAACAAAAAACCTACTTCTCTTGTATTTTTTTACTCTAACGTCTTGCGTTAGATTTATCGCCTTACCAAACGTTGGGCGCCATGTAGTGTAGTTCCTATATTCCCAAAAGGCTCTGCGCATTGGAATAATATATTCAGCAGTGTAGACGTAGGACTGAGGTCGACTAGGTCTCTACTGACTATATTAGACTTAAGGTTTGCCAGCTAGCTCAGAGGTGACTAGAAACTTTCTCGAATAAACGAGGAGGAGTTTAACCTCCCTGGATAGACAAGAAGGGATTAGCTTCTGACAACCATAAAACATGACAACTTTGATCCCTCAGAATAAGAGTGTATCTGTAGAGTCGTGTGAAAACAATAGACAGCTATTTCACTCAGTCAAGTGTGCATACTTAGTTTCACCAGAGTGCAGAGAAAAGAGAGACAGGCGTTTTCAATAAAAGGTGTTATTTATTGAGCAGTCTTCTTTCTCATACAAGAGAAATGAATTGCCACAATTGCAATACTCAGTATAAAGTAAAGTGCGTACAGTAAAAGGAGTATTATGAAATAATACTGTAAAAGCATTGATATGGTTTCTTAGCCATAAGATACTTTAAAATAGATAAAATATATACATATAAATATACATTGACTAACGTACTCTGCTGGTGCTTCTAAATACGCCTACCCCGGTGTACCTGACCTAAGCCTAATACGTGGGAAGGAGTAAATAAGTAGCAGTTTAAGTTAAGTTGGTTTTGCCAAGGAATCTGAATCAAGAATTCTCTTTAAGGATTTAGTCAGCTACGTACCTGGGTATTAGAAAGCAGGAGGTCTGGTATCTCTCTCTCAGGCCTCGATATCCCAGTAACCCGCGAGGGTATCTGGAAACACCGGAGCTGGATTTCTCGGCAGGAGAAAAGACAGCGTCTCTTTCAGTGCGTCAAAGGGGAGGGACGGCGTGCGTGGGCTCTCCGCATCAGCTGGGCTCTCGGGCAAGTAGATAGCCGCTCTGCTCCAAAACCACCACAGTGTGTTTGCTTAAGGCAACGTTGGTATATTTATACCTGAAAGGTGCCGGGTTTTGACGTAAGGTTGGACATAAGACGTCAATAAAGATGTCACTAAGAACAGGCCGTTCTTAGAGTGCTCACAGGAGTTCTAGGACGAAATCAAAACAAAAGCAATGGGGAATTCCCAGGTTGCTGGAGGTTTGGTTTGTTTACAGAACTCGTTGTACTTTCTAGGAGCCTGGGGAAGTGGCCTTGCTTAATTTGGACAGCATGGGCTATGACTAAATATGGATATGATTCTTATGCCTTTAAAGGATATTATTTGTTATAACCACATAAGGGCATACATCAGGAATATCGAATTAGGGTCCTAGATAGAACTACAACACCCACTCCACGATCTAATGTCCCTCATTACTTAAAACTAAGCAATAGTAAACATATAAACATATAACGATGCATGTGTTTTCCAACCCACCCCAAAATACATAAATTTGCATATTGAAATGGTATATGGTAATACACGAGAATGAGTATTGGGACTGTACGCTTTTCAAGCAGTGGTATCATTCAGTTAAAATGCATATATATATCAGCTGAATGAATTGCGAAACTTTACACATGAAATGGCTCTTAATACAGAAAAGAAGGTCGAGACCATTCCATCACATAATAATACAAATTCTGTACATATGCTAGAGGCTGAGGTAATATATTGTCTCTAGAGTTCCTAAAATAGAAGCTCTGTTCTCTAAGAATAGTTCTACTTTAAGCAGAGTACATGTGCCAGAAAAAGGTAAATATTGTGGAAGGGAAAAAAATAATTTCGCTTTCAGGGGGAAAAAAAAATAGTTCCAAATATTTTCAGTAGCTTTTGTTTATCAAAGCTGAAGGCCGAATTCAGAGTTCAGGGAACGCTGTGTGCTCGTTGCTTAAAAAGTTATTCTTTCTGTTCAGGGGAGAACATCATTTCAGACAGACTCTCAAAAAATTGGTCTACGGCTTCAGGTGAAAGTTCGACCAAGTTTGAAAATGCCGCAACAGTACAGTCGCGAGAATGATTGCTATCATCGATGTCAGGATCAGCAATGCTCACAGAAGGTCGTACCTGGGTGATGCTGCTCTCACCTCGTACTTCACTACCCCCTAATCGTAGTGGTGAAGTCTCAACGAATGCCGTCATCAGAATGGGTAGCTGCTGGGGACAACAAAATGCATGAGCCGTTACAGGACTTAGCAAAGTATCTGTATCCATTGGTACTGCTGATGATAGTGTAAGACAGACGTCCAACACGCATTCTTCTCCGCATAGCATACATCGAAGCACAGGTAAGATGCAATTTTGCCAGATGGGTCTGAATGAAAGAAACCAGGTCATATTCCGATCTCTTAGCCGGGCTAATCCAAGGACTTTAGTTATGCGGTTCCGATAGCGTATCCATCGTTGCTGGAGTCTTGTCTGCGACTTGGCTTGCCATATCGGAGCAGAAGGATCAAAAACAAAATTCCTGCTACGAGTCCCAAAAGAAGTGGTAGGCCACCAAAGACAGCATGGACATAATTAGGAAAAATGCCCAGGACTGTTTCGAAGGGTGTTAACAGTCCCGAAAAAATTGTCTTAAATACACGTGGGATACCACTGGTATCTGACATATTTAGGATTTGGCTTAGCATTTCTACGAAATGCATGGGGCAATTTGTTGATAAAAGGGTATGTATCTCTGCCGTTGTCCTTGCGACTTGCAGTTCATACGTTTCTTTTGATGACGTTAAGGGCACCGTTGTCTGTAAAAGAACAGACTTTATTCTGCTTAAAGTATCAATTCGAATAGAAGAGATATTCAAAGAAGGCCAAATTGGTGCCTCCGTATCTGGAGTGCTGTTTGGATACAATACTTGCATACAGCAAGTGGCCATGGAACTCACGCTGACGAGATAGGCTTTTCCTGGCACCATGCCACAACAGCTGTGGTCATTTATTAGAATATAACTCCTGTTAGAAAGTTGTCTAAAGAATGGCTCTATCTGTGTTGCAGGTGTGCCTTGCTGGTGACATGAAAGGTTATTTGAAGACCCTTCGCAGGCTCCATGCAGGTTAATGCCTTCACAAGGAAGTGTACCGCTCAGTGATCTTTTACATTTTTTACCACTAAGAAATACATTCTTTTTCTTTTCACTGTAACATGTGTGAGTGTAAGGTAATTTCCATGTTGACTTGATGTACCCTTTACCCAACCTTTCATACTGGCCCGCTGGTATATACTCTTGGCAGTATTTAAATTGGAAAGTTGTTATCGGAATTGTGATTATTCCGTGTATTATCCATTCAATGACAGGTCTTTCTGACATTGTCAATGGTAATCTCCCAAGTTTTTCAATGCTCAGAATCGTATAGTCTGCTCCTTTTTGTGCCAAACTGATTTGTTTATCAGTAAGGTTAAAGATAGAAAATAATGACGTTACGTTGATTAAACGCCAGGGCACGTAGCCTGAACGCAGATTTTGCAACGTCCAGCCAAGCTGTACAATAGAACGCAATTGGGACTGACCGTGTTGTAACATTAGTAAGTCCTGCTCTATTATATCAATAGCAGATGTTACAATACTGTCCAGTGAATATATTCTGGAGGACAGAGTCATTAACCCATTGTCCACAACAGAAAGTGATTTTTCCAAATTAATACGATCAATTTCTCGTATTTTTTCTGCTGTTTCAATTTGCATTACTTTCCAAGCTTCGTTGTACGCAGCGTATATACTGGCCGCTATGAAACATTTTTTACGCTGTTTGCGTGGTCCCATTATGAAATCACTCAAGTCAGCACCTTCCTTAAGTAAAGTCAAGTGTTGCTTAATTTCAGCCAGTGTGGATTTCTGTAGCCATTCGAGGCAGAGTTTCCCTACACTGTATGTTGTGACTATCCCTGGATGTTGTCTCTGGGAGTATCTTGGGTCTGGCCTGGTCATTTTGAACCCCTGTATTTTGTGCAGGAATCTATCTTGACAGTTATTTGTGTCTGTGGGCCAGATCAACCATTTTCTCCAATCAGGATGTGTTCTGTTTTGGTATAAAATATGGGATACGTCTATTTCCATATCAGTAGTGCTATTACTATCAGGTATGGGCTTTGGAATAGACGGGTTGTTTAAGTCTTTAATTTTGGCTAGGCCAAGACAGGTTGTTTGTTGAATGGTGTCATTCAAGAATATTATTTGTTCTGGGATCATGCAGGCTCGAAATAAGGCTTCTAAACCTTGTACCTGCCAATCTTTTGTACCCCAGATGGTTTTTGTTTCAATGTTGTTCTTCCAGAAATCAAAACCAAATGTAATCATTTTTTCATAAAATGTTTCAGAATAGGTCAATTTAGTATTTGTAAGCATTGTTTTCACCCCTGTCTTATTTAACAGTTTGAAATAAAACGTTTCTGCATCACTTGTGTTAAACCCTGAGAAGTATGGGAATTTCCAATAAAATGTTTTCGAACTGCTTTTCGGTGGAGTTGCACAATGTTCCCATTGATTATAATTAAAAACATTTCTAGGCTGAGCAGATTTATGCAAATAGTGATGTGCAAAGTGATTATAACAATACATTTCTTCATAATTTGATGAACCATGTAAGTAATCATGTTCTGTAAATTTTGCTGACATTACTAAATCTGACATCATATCATTAATACTTTCAAAGTCCCAATCATCAGAGAATGTACTCAGTTTTACAAAGTCACTTAATGAAACCTTGAACTGATGTGGATATTTCAAGAGCTCAACCGGGCCATAGATTTCATAATCCGTTTTGTCCCATGCTACCCCACCGGGTATTGGATTGGCTGTGACGTTCACTGATGATAGTTCTCTTTTCTCGATGTGAGATGACTTGTGAGGCTTTAGGACCAAGTTGATGTTTTGACTTGCTGTGTCCATCGTACTGTATTTTCCTTCAATGAATTTTCCCAAACAAAGAACCATGATGAGCCAAAGCAGAAGGAAAAATACACCTAACACAATCCAAAATTCAATCCATTGAGAGATCAGATAGGTTTCTTTGAGTTGATGAAAGAGTTCAGTTACTTTATCTTTGAAAGTTTTTATTGCTGGCATTTCTTCCTGTTCGCTTGGATCTTCAGAGAAGTTAACGAAATCGATGAAGTAGCCAGATGCAGTTCTGTCAATTGTTGGAATTGCTTCCGGATTTTCATTTGCTTTTGGATTTTTCTTTGTTTCATTAGCATAGTCTGAGGCTACATCGTTGTAGACTGGTGTTTCTTGACAAACTGTTGCAATTTGGGTTTCAAGAGGCACACGTTCCATGGCATTGTTGCATAGTCCTTTTTTATTCACTGCAGGTTTATCGAATGTGATTAGTCTCTCAGTTTGAACCTCTTGTATTGTAGCAAATTTTGGTACTCTGCTATTTCTTGGGAGTCCACTGGGCCTACTACTTATTATTGGCCACATGATTGTGGTTTAACCAGGTGGATGGATACAACTCGGTTCTCCTTTTTACCAGCAAGGGGCGGTAGTACAACTGATCTTGTTCCGCTGACAGCTAAGACAGGTACTGCTTTTCTGTAAGAAGGCCCAAATCCCTTCTTCACCGCGATCTTCTCTCTGACCAGATCCCCAATCTTTGGAATACAGACAGGTCTTGCTGGGACAGGTGGTTTTTCTTCAGTGGCTGTTGGCTGTTGCTTTAACTTTACGTTGCTCAGGTTTCGTCTTGTTTCATTTAAGTCCTGTAAAACAGCCACACGGTCTTTGATATCAAAGCATTTTTCTTCTATCACTGAAGTCTGACTATCAAGGTCCTGAATATGCATTCTAGTACCGAACAATAGTTCGTACGGACTGAAACCTTTCAGAGAATTTCTTGGCAGATTATTAAGACTACGTTGGACACTTGTTAAATGTTGGACCCACCCATCACCCGAACCTAATACCCTCGCCGTTATAGATTGATTTATGTCCCGGTTTTTTCTTTCCACTATCCCATTTCCCTCAGGATGGAAGAGACAAGAGTACCGCAATGCAATGCCCATGCTGGTCATGGCCTCCTTATAGGCTCGAGAGCTAAAAGCAGGACCCTTGTCAGAATGTAGCATGCCAATTGCGTATGTGCCGATAAAGACTCGCAAATCTTTTATAACAGTTCTGGCGTCAGCTGAGCGCTGGTGTCTACATTTTAAGTGAATCTAGTCTTAAACATTAATGGGACGTACTTCTCCTATTGGATTTCTGCGTATAGATAGCCTTATGCTTTCTAAAAGAAAGGTCCTGGCAATACTCCGGTCGGTTCGCCACTGCGATCTCTGTTGCAGTTTTGACAGCCCATTGCAAATTTGTAGTTATGCAGGCTCATCCCCGGCCACCAGTATTCTGATTGTAATTCTTTCAGAGATGTCAAGATCTCCTGGTGCCTTAGACCTAATCCCATATGTGCTTCTTGAATCAAGAAGATTCTCCTGTTCGTGTTTGGAATCACTTTATCCCCCACTCCAGGGATTCGAGCAAAAGGAACGGAGTTTGCATCAATTATGTATGTATAATTGAGTGGATAGTTCAAGGGCAGTGCTGCACAGTCGCCATTTGAAGACGTTTTTACCGCCAGCATGGTTTCCCTGTCTATGTATTTTTCTGAACGCTTTTTTGTGGCTACGGAAGCCGGATTAGTTGCTTCCGCTGTGGCTGTGTTAGCCAATGAATTCCCTGCAGCGTGAACGCCATCACGCTGATAACTCAGTGTATGTATCACGTGAGTCTTTCGTAGTTCTTTCTGCAAAAGAGCTACCTGTTCCCAAAGCTGTTTATGCTTTATTGTGGCACCTGTGTCATCTTTGTAATCGTTTTGAACCCAGTTCTGCATGTCATTATTGTAAGACTTGACGCAGTAATGCGAATCGCACACTATTAGTGTCGGGAATTCACGATCGGCATTTTCCAGCGCCATCTTTAAAGACCTGATTTCAGCTCGCTGAGCTGAACAGTTTCTGAGTGATTCAGTTTTGGTGACTATTGGTCTGAATTTACCAAGGCGCCAGCGACCTTTAACAATCGTGCACGCCGCGTTGTAGGATTTTTCCTCTACATCGTAATGCTGTGCAAATCTGTCCATATAGATTACACATGTGTATTGTTCGAGAGGCAGAATTTCGATTGTCAGATGATATTCTTTTTCATATCTTAGATCTTTCAGTTTTTTCATTTTCGGGTCAAAATAGTATTTCACGTCTTCTGCAGCAAGAGAATTTTCCCATTGTATCCATTTTGGATCTAATGCCACGGTAGTCAAATTGCGTGGGCTTGTTAATACCTCAAAGGCTGATTCTGCTGTTAAAACAGTTATCCTTTTGTCTTGGGCTTGGGCTCTTTCTTTTGCTACAGCAGTTTGAACCGCATTTACAATATTTTCCGTAAGACTGAATGTCTTTTCAGCTTGTGTGTACAAATGTGATTTGTAAGCTATTGGTACCGTTTCTCCCTCATTAGAGGTCAGGTACGTGAATCCGCATCTTCCTGGGATGATTCGGATTACAAGGTTGCGTATGTTTTCGCGTGTTTGCAATTCTGTTTTAGCTAACATGTCTGTTTGCAATGATCTCAAAATTTCTGTGTGTTCCGGATTCCAATGAATTGGTTTAAAATCAGGTTTTATTAATTCATAGAGAGGTTTAACACTCTCTGCATAATTTAGAATGTATGTTCTTCCGAAATTCAGGAAACCTAGTATTGATTGTAAGTTCTTCAGCGTTTTAGGTGCTTGGAGTACAGCGCACTTCTCTAAGAAGTTATCTGCTAGGCTTTTGCCTTCACTTGATAATTCATATCCTAAAAGTAGGACAGTTAGATTGGCAATTCGTGACTTTTTAAAGTTGAATTTGTAACCCTCAGTTGCGAACCCAAGTATTATGGTGTTCACTCTTTTCAAGTAAGTATCCAGGTCATCATCTGTGAGATAGATGTCATCAACATACGATAATGCTTCATCATCATATATTTGTAGTAACTCTGTTACTCTTGCTGAGAAAAATCCTGGGCTATTCTTGAATCCCTGTGGGAGTCGACAGAAGTGTTTTTGCGACCCCATTATTGAGAGCGCGGTCAAATACCTGCTCTCAGGTGCAATGTTTTGACAAAAGAATCCATTAGAGATGTCTAATGTCGTTTTGTATTTGCGCACAATGTTATTCATTAGTGCTGCACTGTGTGAGTTTTGTACTGCAAATGTTTTGCAACATGAGTTAAGGTGTCTGTAGTCCAAAACTAGACGATATGAATCATTTGGCTTGGAGACAGGAAACAAAGGATTGTTCATTTGAGAGGTGCATGTTTCAATCACCCCCTGGTATTCAAGTTGATCTAAGATCTCCCTGGCTTGCTTTTTTTCTTCTTGCTTAATTGGGTACTGCCTTTGTGCAGTGGGTTGACATTTTAACTGGATTTTGTGAGGAGGAGAGTCCTCATCCCATCCTACATGATTTTTATATAATGCAGGAGCTTGAGCTACTGCCCATTTTCTTGCATATGTATAGTTTCTACGAATCGGAATATGATTTGAGAAGGCAGGCATAATCATTTCTTCGCCATGAGGGCACTCCCTGACAAACTCTGGTGGCCAGTCTTTCTCAGCTAAAAGGATGTCATAGCCTTTTGAAAGATTATCCCAAAAGAGACCTCTTACTTTCCTGGTCTTATCTCCCTCTATACATAAAGTTATCTCGTATATTTTATGAGGTTTGCTAACTCTGGTATCTGCAGTTTCCACCTGAATGTATTCATTCGTGTCCACTGTCTCCAGAAGATTTATCAAGATCTTGCGAGCTATGGTCACTTCTGCTGCGCTGTCTAGCATTGTCTGGGCCCACTCTCCGTTTTTCAGTTGTGTCCTCAGTATCCTCTGCATGTTTAATTATTTTAATACTGGCTACCTTCTTCCTTGGAAATTGTAATTTTTTACTTTGATGAGCAGGTTCCTTGTCTTTGGACTTGACGTGCTCTTCTTTGTGTTCTGACCGTCCTCTTCTTTCCGATTTCTGTGAGGAAGTCTGAAAAGATTGAGAGGGACGTGTATCAATATCTTGATATCTATCAGGTTTTTTTCAAATTATCTCTATTTCTAAGGTTGTATCTTTTCTCAGAGGGCTCCCTCTGGGGAGACTTGTTTCCTCAGTCAGGAGATCTTTCTCTTCGTTGAGGAGACCTTCCTCTGGACTGGAATCGTTTTTCTTTGGGAGTGGATTGTTTATTTCCATCCCAACTCTTTTTTGGAGTATTCAGATTATTTTTAATAAATGTTTTTTCAGGATTTTCGAGTAGTTGGGGTTTTACTGGTTTCCCACCCAAACTATCTCTACCTAGTTCTTCATAGGATTTTTCTATGATTCTGGCAAGTTCAAAAGGTTGTTCTGCTATATCTGTTTCTTTCAATTTCTGGAGGATCGCCACAGATGCTGCTTCTCCTTTTATGTTGGCTAGTAATATAGCCGAGACCTGCTTGAAGTCCTTCAGTAATTTCATACCCAGAGTTAAAGCAGGTTCTGGACCGTATTCATTTTGAATCTGTCTTAGCACATCTGGTATTACCGCCATAGACGGAACACCATGTGTTTTTGTGTAAATGGAAGCAAAGACTGTACCCCAAGTGTCACAGTCCTCCACATGTGGTGCGATCCCCATTGGAAGACAGATAGTCAGAATTCTGTGTTTCTCAGTAGGTGTAGTATCAGGAAATACTGCCTCTCTTTGAGTTATTTTTTGTGCTAACCAGAATGGAATTTGTTCCCGTTTTGCGGGTGTTTTACCAAGACATGATTGTATGTTCTGTGGTGTAATTTTGTTTGTGTTCCCCTGATGAGGGGTCAGCTGTGGAATTTTAATTGCTGGTTGGACCGTTGAAGTCCGCATTACATATTGAACTAATTGTCTATGTATTTTAATTAGTATTTTAAGCTGAGCTAAATGTTCTGGTACTGACATTTTATCAACGTCTGGATGTGGTGTGTAGCTGGCTAGTACCGGCCACGTTGCTCCTGGTCTACCTAGTGGACCGAGCCTGGTGATGTGATTGTTATGTTTTAGGGCGCCTTTAAACCAGAGCAGGTGCTCTTGGTAATTTAATGGGATTTCAATCTCCTCGAAAGGAGTATATATATCCGGAGGTTCCTCTATTTTGTAATAGTGGAATTCGTGTGTTACAGCGTTTGCTGCTGGAAAATTTATCCATGAATAGAATACCTCTGTCTGCCGATATTCATGGGCCTCTATCACGAATATGACTATACCACCTCGTGATGTCAGTCCATTTTCTATAAGTTTAAGAGTTATAGTTTTTCTTATGTTGACCGGAATGATTATAACACTCGGGTCATTTTCTTGGAGACTTGTGTCATCCGCTAGGAGTCGAGCTGCTATTGTAGCTGCCTCCCTTTCTTCTTCACTTTCCATCATTTTTACTAACAGAAAGGTTTTTGTTGCAGATTAAGTTTCAAGGAAACAAAGATTAGGTGCACAATATTTTGGAACACTGTATCCTTCAACGTTGACTAAACCAAAAACTTTACATAGGAATCTCTTCCTACTAAGGGCCGGCGGATTTTGATCTTTTACCCACTCCAGACGTCTTTTGGAGTATTTACGGGAAAAAGGGTCTGTGTGAAAAGCACGACTGAGTTACTCTAACGTTTTGCGTTAGATTTATCGCCTTACCAAACGTTGGGCGCCATGTAGTGTAGTTCCTATATTCCCAAAAGGCTCTGCGCATTGGAATAATATATTCAGCAGTGTAGACGTAGGACTGAGGTCGACTAGGTCTCTACTGACTATATTAGACTTAAGGTTTGCCAGCTAGCTCAGAGGTCACTAGAAACTTTCTCGAATAAACGAGGAGGAGTTTAACCTCCCTGGATAGACAAGAAGGGATTAGCTTCTGACAAGCATGAAACATGACAACTTTGCTCCCTCAGAATAAGAGTGTATCTCTAGAGTCGTGTGAAAACAATAGACAGCTATTTCACTCAGTCAAGTGTGCATACTTAGTTTCACCAGAGTGCAGAGAAAAGAGAGACGGGCGTTTTCAATAAAAGGTGTTATTTATTGAGCAGTCTTCTTTCTCATGCAAGAGAAATGAGTTGCCACAATTGCAATACTCAGTATAAAGTAAAGTGCGTACAGTAAAAGGAGGATTATGAAATAATACTGTAAAAGCATTGATATGGTTTCTTAGCCATAATATACTTTAAAATAGATAAAATATATACATATAAATATACATTGACTAACGTACTCAACTGGTGCTTCTAAATACGCCTACTCTGGTGTACCTGACCTAAGCCTAATACGTGTGAAGGAGTAAATAAGTAGCAGTTTAAGTTAAGTTGGTTTTGCCAAGGAATCTGAATCAAGAATTCTCTTTAAGGGTTTAGTGAGCTCCGTACCTGGTTATTAGAAAGCAGGAGGTCTGGTATCTCTCTCTCAGGACTCGATATTCCAGTAACCCGCGAGGGTATCTGGAAACACCGGAGCTGGATTTCTCGGCAGGAGAAAAGACAGCGTCTCTTTAAGTGCGTCAAAGGGGAGGGGCTGCGTCCGTGGGCTCTCCGCATCAGCTGGGCTCTCGGGCAAGTAGATAGCCGCTCTGCTCCAAAACCACCACCGTGTGTTTGCTTAAGGCAACGTTGGTATATTTATACCTGAAAGGTGCCGGGTTTTGACGTAAGGTTGGACATAAGACGTCAATAAAGATGTCACTAAGAACTGGCCGTTCTTAGAGTGCTCACAGGAGTTCTAGGACGAAATCAAAACAAAAGCAATGGGGAATTCCCAGGTTGCTGGAGGTTTGGTTTGTTTACAGAACTCGTTGTACTTTCTAGGAGCCTGGGGAAGTAGCCTTGCTTAATTTGGACAGCATGGGCTATGACTAAATATGGATATGATTCTTATGCCTTTATAAGGATATTATTTGTTATAACCACATAAGGGCATAAATTAGGAATATCGAATTAGGGTCCTAGATAGAACTACAACAGTAGTGTTGTAGTGTTTGTGTAGTGTAGGTTTTTAGGGTTTAAGGTAGTGTTGTAGTGTTTATGTAGTGTAGTGTTTTAAGGTAGTGTTGTAGAGTAGTGTTTTAGGGTAGTGTCGGGGGGTCATGCAGGGCAGTGTAGTGTTATTGTAGGGAGAGGACTGGGGGTCGGCGGAGGGTTGTGTAGGGGTATGGTTGTCACTTACCTTGCAAAATTTAACCACAATTATAGCTTTACCACTCAAGCCTTTGCGTTGTAATGGCATGCGTGGTAAAGGCATACTCGTGGTAATTTTTTTTATGTAATGGCATGTCGTTGTCATTCGACAGCGCGTAGTAATAATCGCATTGTAATGGTATGCGTGGTATTAGTATGCAATGTAATGAAATACAACCAGATGAATTTCGTAGCTAAAGCAATTACAATAGCTTTAGCAGGTACTCTAACTTTTACTTTGTAGGATTTATAAAGAAGAAACTGACAACATTCTGAAAATACAATACCAAACCGCCACACTCTTGAGACTTAATACAATCACTTTAAGAGAACTCTGAAATCACTGCATCACATTCTGATACAGGAGTGCATAACAGTTAATTTATTGGATTTAGCCAAAGGATTTGAAAGGCCGTACAAGATATATATATATATATACGAACAAAGTGATCCCAAATATCGACGCACACTTTCAGCGGGTGCTCTGCGTACGGGCCGGATCCAGGCCCCAAAGTTGCACTTTCTATCCACCAAAGACGCGGCACTCATAAGGGTTTAAATATTCAAAGAAATCTCGTGGTGGTTGAGCTTCAGCAAATAAAGATTTCTTTGAATATTTAAACCCTTATGAGTGCCGCGTCTTTGGTGGATATATATATATATATATATATATATATATATATATATATATATATATTTATATATATATATATACATACACACACATATATTCCATACAGTTTTGTTCTTCTCCACCTAAAAACAGAGCAGACTTCAAATGTTGTAAACTTTTTTCTTTTTTCACAGTCAGCCTTCCATAATGCGTTTCGGTCGTCTCCGCAATATTGGTCACATGCTATTACAGAGGGACTTATCCCAGACTTACTTTTCCATTCCATGAGACTGACTAAGATAGACTTGCGACAAAATCTCAAATTACCTTGATACTCGGTATCTTTCCACATTATGTTGCAACATGTTTGCTTTATATAATGCTACGGGCTGATTGATCCTTCATGTTACATGCAAACTTATGTATTTTCTTGGCCAGTGTACGGAAGTAGTGCATGTTGACTATTTAGACAATGTAGTATTTGGCACACAGTATACAAATAATAATATACATATGGGTAATTCTAAACTTGAATGATCTCAAACAAAAATCATGGGCAAGAGCCCATAGTACCCATTACTACAGTTTCTTAATTCATTATTGTTGCCTTCCTTCCTTGCTTCTTCCTAACTTTGTAACATAGTTTACTGCAACATTAGTTCATACAATTGGGCTAGTGCCCCAATCTAATCAAATCATCTCTACCCCCTCATTTAGTAACTCCATGTGTTGTTGTCAATTGATTTTTGTGATTTCTGACTTACAGTTTTCTCAATTCAATTTCTATACATTTAGTGCCCCTAAACACTGTGTTGCACTAATGTTCATGCTCCCTCTCCCCAACTACAGACAAGAGTGAAATTCTTTATCAAAAATTCAGACCATTCGGGGCTTTGCTGTAGAATGCCAGGATATACCTAGTTTCTAGTTCAAGCAATTTTCTAGCGCGATCACCCCCTCTTTTGGCAGCTGGCACTGAGTCTATTACAAAATGCCTGGTTTTTGTTGGACTCCCATGCAGCAACTCACAGTGTCTGGACACTGGGTATGTTCTATCCCCATTAGCTATGGCCCTCATGTGTTGAAGGATTCTCTTGTGGACTTTTAGCGTGGTGCTACCCACATACTGCAGTCCACACTCGCAAGTCAACACGTATAATGCAAACTCTGTTTTGCAATTGTAGGATCCCATAATCCTCTTACTTTTTCCTCCTAATGGAGTCAGAATGTTCACAGTATCCTGGTCTATGCTACACGCTCTGCACCGGCTGCACTTTCTGAAACCTGGGGTGGTTTAAGCCAGCTTTCTCCCCGTTCATTTTCTGGGCTTGTTTTTACAATTGCGTCTCTTAGAGATGGCGCTCTTCGGCATGTAATCGGGGGTGTCTAGGAAGTGTCTTGCCAATTAAAGGGTCAGCTTTTACCAGGTGCCAGTTCCCGTTGCACAAATCCCTTAACTCCTTATGCAACGTGTTATAGGTGGTTAAAAACCTTACCTAGGGTTTAACTTCTCCCTCCCTTGCTTCTTTTTTAGAGAATAGGATTCTTTCCTGTTTTTTCCTATTGACTGCCCTCCGTGCCTCCTCTACCACCCTCCTACTGTAGCCTCTCTGGAGAAATCATTGACACACATCCTCCTGACATTTCATTAATTCTATTTTGGTACTGCAGTTCCTGTTTGCTCGCAGCATTTCTCCATACGGTATGCTCATCTTGGTATGATTGGGGTGGAAACTAGTTGCATGCAGTGTAGTATTGCATACTCATTTCCAGAAAATGGACATCTATATACACATATATACAACTATACATAATATACATATGATGTTTCAGATGTATGGCAACCATCGCGAATACAAATACAGTACGTTGACATTCCTGGGTTACAAAGTTCAACATTCATTCAGCATGCCCAGGGCTGCATGTATAGTTGTATATATGTGTATATAAATGTCCATTTTCTGGAAATGAGTATGCTCTCTACTCTAATCTTCCTGGTCTACCTCTTCTTTAAGTGGCCCGTTTATCCCTATTCTTTAGCCCTATTCGTTATCCCTATTCTTTCTTCTTTAATGTATATAATTGTATATACGATGTATTGTTGGTCGAGATTTGACACTAGGTATGTGCTTTTTTTGCATGCCCATTCAGGGCTGGATTTGTTGTGGATATGTTGTGGCTTGGATTTATCACAGCGTAATCTATTTGGGTGCGCCACATATATATTTTGTACATAATGTACCATGAGCCCATCTATGGGCACTATTTACCATTTAAATTGCATATTCAAAGATGGCGCCCCATTTGACTCCATGTATTTCAGAGTCCTTCTTCTATGATGATTTATGCACATGAGGATAAAACTGTGTCAAAGATGGCGCTTCGGTAAACATAGATGAAGGTTTTTTACCGAAACGCGTCTGTTGTTGAAGTGTCCGTTTGTTGGTGAGAAATAAATAACCCAAACGACCCCCCGTGAGTGCTTCTTTTTGCCGTAGGATGGAAATCCGTAGTTACGGGATCTGGAGCGAATATATATATATATATATACATATATATATATATATATATACATATATATATATATATATATATATGTATATATATATATATATATATGATATAGTTAACGTTATTATGCGCTGGTAATGTTACACACATGTTTTATCTAGGCAATAGTCAGTGAAGGCATTCTCACATTCTTGGAGTTCACGTGCAACTTTTGGATTGGCCAAAAAGGCTAGTGAATGATTTGTGCACAGTTCAACAGTCCAAGATAAAATCCCATCAGACCATGTATAAACTACAGTCCTCTGTAAAATCCTCCTGAAATTCAGAAATAAAAGGGGGCAGGACGCTCTTTGATTCTGAGATGTCAAGATGTCAACAGTGCTACCACAGCAAACACAACTAGAAAACCTATTAGGGTATAGGCATCTCAAAATAAAATAAACATGAGCCCGTCTCACACTCACTTTGCGCCTGCTTGCTGCCTGCGTTGCTCCAGGCGATCCGCATTCTCTTTTTTGTGCAGACGCTGTTCGGCCTCCTCCATGCGAAGCTGCTCCAGTGCTGCCTCTTCTTCCCGCAGTTTCTCGCGTAGTTTGTCAAATTTGCCCTGCTCAATCTCGATCTGCCACAGCTCCGCTCTTAATATAAAATAAATAAAAAGTAAATAAGGCAGGTAGCAGAGAATAAAGAGAGTGCATTATGTCATCATCAATAGCTCCAGGCTGGAGTTTGAAGAGGATATAAGAGGGCAGGCAGAGTATGAACACGTCTTCACCAGACTAGATGACTCGCTGTTCTAGTCCTTCGTCTTGGATTGTAGTAATTACAAGAAGCAGGGATGATTGTGTGACATTCTACTGCTTTTAGAGGTGTCTCCTCAAGAGCACTTGGCTGAAGGTGAGCCTCCACCTAACATTACATTAAATCCAATCCTGTCTACTAGGGAAGCTTTTAAAATGTTAGAAGGCATTAGTTACAGTCATTGAACTTATAGGTACTGCCACCCAAAACCTCTCATCAGGAAACGAGAAGCACACAACATTTTTACCCTTCAGAACTTTCACAATTTCCTAAATGTTAGCAATGTAGGAAGGAGGGGCACAGCAGCGGTGCGGAATCTCAGTCACAGCAGAACCCATCATCATCAAAAATTGACTGTTTCTTGCCCAGGTTTTCACCCCTTCACTGGAAGGTCAGGGAAGGAGGCTGGTTGCATTAGTGTGCTTACTGGTAAGTCCTCCTCCATCCAGCACAGGCAACATGACCCACACTTACAGATGGTTCATTTTGCCACTATATGTATAACAGGAGGGTGAGGGGAGTTTAAGGGGGAGAGTACCCTTTCCAATCTCCCATCTCATTCTTTCTGGCTACCTCCCAGAGCATCCAGCTGAAGCAGCTAGCCGGAAGGGCAGAGCCCAGTTTAGGCCCCTTCTCCTGGCTGGTACTGGAATAATCTGATTCAACATTACACCCCCAGCAGAAACGTATAATGAGCCAACTTGCACTTTCTCCAACCACATACCTTCAGATATTACAAATCACTACAAGCCCAGGGAGCCTAATGTGGGGACACTTTGAATAAAGGTCTGAGAACAGAACGAAATCACCTCCATTTCGGAGAACTCATGAAAATGTAACCCTTTAAGATGAAGTAGTGCTAAGGACCTGGTACCAATTAAGGCTATGAATGAATAGTACTGGATAGCTGCTATATGTCAAATTGAGCTGGGCTCAACCTAGCTTACATCTCACACAGCTGTAACCAATTTAATCTTCAGTGATATGAAATAGCTGTAGAGTATCATTTCCAATTATATACCACTTCCAAAAAGTAAATAAACTTTTTAATAAGGAATTTGGCTTTATTTGTCCTAAGTTTCAGAAGTAAAACTCCACCCGCAACCGTAGTAAATTATTATAAATGTCAAAGGTGATTCATCAAGTTTAATATTCATTGAAATTACGCTTCACCCATTGTCATACTTTGTGGATCTTGTTGCATTTCTTACTACACTTAGACCAAATTTGTAGCACTCAATTGTAAGCTTCTCAGAGATCAGAGGCAAGCTTTTCCTTGCCCGAATGAATTTCAGAGGTTGTGGCTGCCAAATTTTGTATATTGTGATTTGTTATGGTGAAACCGTTTGGGGGTCATACCTAGAAATCGTACGGGCTATCGACTCATAGTCTTTGCTCATGATACTTATAATACCTGCTGTATTCATCTGATAGTGTATTAAAGACAAACAAGGTACTCACCTTCGGTAACTATTTTTCTAATAAATACTATATCTTTCCACAAATCTACTGAAATATCTCCAAACTTAAGGTTATGTTCAATTCAAGCAACAGGCTCTCTATGTTGCAAGATTCGTTTTCATAAAGGCTCCGTCTCATATCCATGATATCCCTTTCACTTTATCTACCTGATCTACAGAAGCTATAATAAAAAGGGGAATCCAGACAGAGTACATTAAAAAAACATCATTGAATAAGCACATAATCCTGAGAGAGACGGTGACAAAGATGATCAATCTGTGGGAAGATAGAATATCTATAAGAGCAACTGTTATAAATGGTAAGTATACAATGAGAAGTAATGTAATCTAAATTTTCTTGGTTATGTGTATTCTAACTTACTGAGTTCACAGTCTGGTAGTGCTTTGAGAGGTGTGGTGGGCAGGAGCAAAGTTATTGTTCCCCAACTTGATCAGGGAGAGGTATAACCACAGGGCTTCCACCGGTGGTGCCTCATCTACCTCTACCAGCAGAAACCCTTGACCTACCAGCCAGTTCATCAGTGAGGTGCCAGGTCACAATGACAGTACACCTGCCCTGGGTGACCTCGGAGACAGGAAAACAAATAATGATACCGATGAGAATGCACAAAACCCACTGCAGGATTAGATCTAAGCCCTGGAGTCTACTCAGATCTGATGGAAGCAAGGGGGACAGATATTTTTCACTACCGCTCCACTTCCTTTATACATCACTGAAGACTTGGGAGACAGTGGATCTGATCACTACTTTTCCTCACAATTATCAAATTTGGTGTGTAGTTAGTTTGGCCCCTGCCTGCATGCACAGATTTGGGATGATTTTCAAGTGTGCCGGGCAGCACAAATCCCTCTATATTTATTAAGCTGCATGATGGTTGGCAACAGTTAATGGAACTTCTACTTCAGTCGCTCCACATCTGACTTGGATGTTCCTATGTTATTACAGTAAAGCACGGTTTTTCCAACTTCTGCTGTTATGGTATTATAACAGTGGCAATAAAGGTTTACATAATACTGGCCCTAGGATTGTTCGTGCTAAACTGGATTTCTACCCTCCTTGTAGAACTTGGTGATCCATCAATTTAGGTTTGGCAAAGACCACTTGAATCAGAAAAGTCAGAACCGGGGCCGCTCTTTCAAACACTTAGGGGTGGCCAACTGGCATTTCCTATCCTTGGACCTTCCCCGCAAAGACAATTATCTCAGTTTCAGAAAAAAGCTCAAATCTTGGCTCATCCAGAATATGTATTTTCTCTGTTCACTTTTTCGGTAAAATAGTAACTGAATGTGTAGCTCCTGATAGCGCTGTGATATCCCCTAAGGGTAGGACTGTTAACGCTTTTTAAATAACACTAAATAAATAAATAAGGATCAGGCAACTGAGAGACCATCTTTCAAAAATAAAAAAACTAAATACTCAGCACACTAACTGGTGTCAGAAAAAATGTATAACTTCTCATCAATAATTAAGAGGAGTATTAGCAATGATCAACTGGAAGTAGCTATGGAGGCAGCAGGAGGAACAGTGATACAAGAATTGGGAGAGGCAAATTCTTGGCTGATAGGATGTGGGTTGACGGGAGGAGGCTGGCACATTGCAGATGGAAAGATTGGTCAACATGCACATTTAACTGGCATGTTGAGCATCAGTTTCAAGTTGATGGACTTTTTGTTAATCCTTTAGAAAATATTATATTTATGCGTTCCAGGCAATCAGCCTATTTGTGTAGTAAAATAAAAAGGAGCACATGCAAATAAACTGAAATTCTCCAATTGGAAAAAGCCTCAAATAATGAAGCGCATGCTTGTTCAATGAAGAATGGAGGATGTAGCGTAGCTCTGATCCTGTTGGATCTTAACGCTGCATTTCATAGGTCTCTCATAGAGTCTTGCTCCCGAAACTGCAGATGGCAATAGTGCAGAGTAAAGTTCTAAATTGGTTCTCTTGATTATCCAATCGCTCTCAAATGATGAGAATGAAAACTGTCTCCTCTAATGACAGAGTGTTATTGTATGGTGTGCCCCTAGGTTCCATATGAAGCCCCACATTGTTTAATGTTTATGCCTCTCTCCCGCCTCACTAATAAAAAAAATTAGGATATCACTTATGTCATATGCTGAAGATACCAACATTATTGTTTCATTGGTGCATGAATCTAGAGCTGCCTCAAAACAGAATAATTGCTTGACCTCAGTGATTAAATGGATGTGCAGCAGTGCATTAAATCTGAATGGTGACAAGATGGTGCTGCTGTATTCTGACCAATTGACTATCACCAATGCACCAAACTGGCGGCCCTGGAGTTAGATGACCCTCCAACTACAGTCACAGAGGCTAAAGAATTGAGGGTGATGATTGATGATAATCTTAATATGAATAAACAAATAAATATGGTTACAGCTTATAGTTTCTTATATTTAAGGATGCTGTTTAGAGTACACCCAATGCTTCTCAACAGGCCCATGAAAAGGTAGTCCAAGCTTCTATTCAATTGCTATCCACCGAAACGTGTCAAAGTATCAATAAACCATGATCTGCAGTGCATGGGGGGTCTTCATATATTACCTAATTAATTCATGGGCACCTGTTGACACGAAGAGCAGACATACTGTTGTGTGAAGACTAATTGTTCTGTTTCAGATGGTCTCCCTTTTGTTATTGTATTTTTATTTTATGTTAAGTCCATGTGTTGCAGCTATAAACTGTTATTTTTGAGATTTTAAATGTGAAATATTTTTCAAAATAGGATTAAAGTCATATATATTTCTCTATACTTCTGTTACATTTGGGTGTTTTGTACATTTTTAGACTCTGAGTGTGCGTATATAATGAAGTTTGGGTGCTTTATGCTTTTATCATACCTAGGGGAGTTTTCTTGACTCTTTACTATTCATTTGCACCCAGACTATTGTAATGCTTTATACTAGGGGCTACCAATTTAAGCGATAGCCTATTTACAAAGTATACATTAGTGTCGTACATTAGTGTCGCTACACTGTTGGCAGGCGATAAGCGCAATGAGCACAATACCCCTATTTTGAAAACTCTGCACTGGTAACCTATTGTCAAAAGAATTCAATTTAAAATTGCTTTCATTTCTCATCAAGCCTACTATAAGGTGGGTACTGAAGTTATATCAGAGAAATTCTAGGCCTAGTCTCTATGCCAGTCTTTACGATCAGCTAATGCTTTCCTATTTACTGTTCCCCGAATGAGCAGACCATGAAAATGTCTCAGCGCCTTTTCTTTTTAGGCCCTTAAATTGTGAAATGTCCTCCCCATGCAGTTCGGGCAATCACCTTAAGTTTCATAAATGCTTGAAGACATGGTTGTTTAAGTAAACGGGTTGCTGTATCAGTCTTGTAGCGCCAGGACAACCTTGCTAGGGTAATAATTGATCTTTATAAAAGTATTTCACCATCATCTTCAAATTGGACAATCATTACTGACACACATGGTAAATAGAGTTTCAGACACGTGCTACATGGTATGATGATCACAGGATTGTCCCCCACAGAAAGGAAGAAAGCTCACTACCTTTAAGGACTTTTGATGTTTTATTTCCCAATTTTGAAAATATGTTCCTGACAAAGAAAACGGTTTGCAGAGCAGACATAACAAATAAAGCACTCACTTGGCAACTCTAGCCTTCAGACTAACTGCCACAGTGGCTGGGGCTCTGTAGGCTTAGAGATCCCCGGAAGATGGGCAGGGATCTTGGAATCAGGCAGCGGTCCTTCGCAAGGACTGCAGAAGCCATTCCCTCCACTGATATGATGGGCTGCCCACTTACCTCAAAATGAGGGACTTGATCTAGACTGGAGTGAGTTTCAACTTCTAATGTAATCTTCCTGTTGGTGTCAGAGTCTCGGCTGGAGTAAGTTCAGGATTCTCCCGTGCACTTTTTTCATTTCATAACAATGTCATAGTCTCGACTGTAGAGAATTCTGTTTTCATTGAGGTTCTGTTGCCATCTCTTATTACGGTCAAAAGCAGGAATTAAATAATTTCCGACTTCAAACTGGTACGGATCCAGTCATTTAATCAAGTCACAGTTTACACTGGAGGGAAGTTTATCTTCTCGAATAGTATAATCTGCCCATACAGGAACTTCCGGCCCATCTCCCTGCTTCCGTTCCCAGCCAAGGTCACCGAGAAGATCCTCAACAGAGAGCTAACCCGATACGTCGAAGAAAACAGCATCCTGGACCCATCCCAGTCAGGGTTCCACAGCAACCACAGCACTGAGACTGCCCTCATGGCCACCACCGACTACATTAGGACCCTGCTGGACAACGGTGAGACCGCGGCCCTCCTCCTCCTGAACCTCTCCGCCGCCTTCAACACGCTCTGCCTCGGCGCACTATGCACACGCCTCCACGACGCAGGGATCCGAGACAAGGTCCTGGAATGGACCGCCTCCTTCCTCTCCGGCAGAACCCAGAGCGTTCGCCTCCCCCCCATTCCGATCCGAAGCCTCCAAGATCATCTGCAGCGTACCCCAGGGATCATCCCTCAGCCCAACACTTTTCAACATCTACATGGCCCTGCTCGCACAAGTCGCCCGACAGCACGACCTCAACATAATCTCCTCACCAAGGACCCCCTCACTGCCAAATCCAACCTCCACGAAGGAATGAAGGCCGTCGCCGACTGGATGAAGATCAGCCGACTGAAGCTGAACATGGACAAGACGGAGGTCCTCATCCTCGGCTCCAACCCTTCAGCCTGGGACGACTCCTGGTGGCCTACGGCACTAGGAGCAGCCCCGACAACGCACGCAACCTGGGAGTCATCCTCGACTCAACACTCTCCATGACCAAGCAAGTCAAAGCAGTCTCCTCCTCCTGCTTCAACACCCTCTGCATGCTCCGCAAGAGCTACAGGTGGATCCCGACAGACACAAGAAGAACAGTAACCCAGGCCCTCGTCAGTAGCAGACTCGACTATGGAAATGCCCTCTACGCGGGATCCCCGGCCAAGCTCATCAAACGACTACAACGCATTCAAAACGCCTCTGCATGCCTAATCCTCGACGTACCACGCCACAGCCACATCACCCCCCACCTGAGAAACCTACACTGGCTCCCTGTCAACAAGAGGATTTCCTTCAAGCTCCTCATCCACACACACAAGGCACTCCACAAGACCGGCCCGGCCTACCTCAACAGACGACTCTTCTTCTACATACCCAACCACCAGCTCCTCGCCACAGTCCCTCGCATCCGAGGAACAACCACCGGTGGCAGATCCTTCTCCCACCTCGCCGCCATGACCTGGAACACCCTACCATTGAGCCTACGACAGACCCAAGACCTACTGACCTTCAGGAAGCTACTCAAGACCTGGCTGTTCCACTAGTAGCGCCCCCTGCCCCTTTTCCCCCCAGCGCCTTGAGACCCTCACGAGTAAGTAGTGCACTCTACAAATTCTTGATTGATTGATTGATTGATATCACAACCTGGACTGTATGGGAGATTTCCCTACCCTAGAGATGTCACATTCTGGACTGGAAAGATCATTGCCTTAACTGGAACACTGATTTCAGGTACTGACAGTGATATGAAAGTCAGAACTAGAAAGTGCTCTGTCTTTGTAGGGTACTGACATTATGTGCCCATAGTCATGTCATAGCCTGGACTAGAGAAAGATTTGGTTTTAATGGGACACTGATGTTGGCTACTCATTGTAATTGGGGGCATATCAAAATCTGGACTGGAGAAAGCTTTGCCTTCACTGGTATAATGATGTCATCGACCTACAGCGGTGTCACAGTTTGTACTAGAAAAAACTTTGCTTCAATGAGGTACTGACATCACATAACCATAGTGCTGTCACAGTCTAAACTTTATGGCCTCTTATATGTGTGCCTCTGGAATTGCGCATTATTTATCGCACACGCTCAATCACGATACCCGTGAGATTATTTATTCATTTACAACAAATAATGGCAATTACGCGTTTTCCAGTAAAAAAGAGGCAAAACTGAAGTTCACGTGTCTCAGTTGAGGACATTTTTAAAATAAAAACCAACAATCTGCACTCGGATTGGACATGTATGTGACACTCACAATTAAAGCCTTATCAGCCACTATTGAGAAAGTTTGAACAGAAACCAACATCTTCTTCGCGCACGTTTTGTGAAAAACAAATATCTGATTGTGAGAAAAAAAACGAGATGAAAGTACATATACAAAGACACACAAAGGATCCCATTATAAAACTAAGAATATATCACATTAGAAGCTTGGGGCTAAACCACTGTTTCATATTCACATAAAAAAGCAAGAACTGTACAGTCAGACTGCTTTACTCACTCATGCTCCTCCAACATCGACTTGATTTTCCACTCAAGACCTTCTTCATTTTCCATTTCAGTACACAGGCGTCTGTGGGTTGCCCACAGGCGGAATACGGCTGCACTGGGGAAAGAAAAACATAAGTCTGAGAACATAAAAAGCTAACTGGAAATAATGAACACTGCAATTTAAATCAAAGGAGGGTGATAATTCCAGGGCCTACGGGCTGTGACATATCCATTACAGCTTTCCCCATTCTTATGAAGTTATATTGTATTTAGTTACAGATCATAACGTGCAAATTGTGGTCGTGGTATGGAAGTTTTTTTGATGGAGGATAAAAGTAAAATTGGCCAGAAGTTTGAATGTATCGATAAAATACTTCTACGGCTTTGCATGTGGACATCACTATATTGGGGGATACAAAAATACATCAATAAGTGGCAGTTTGGGTACAAAGCAGCCATGCCAAGCTTTCCATGGAGGAAACGTAGTAAAATGGGGAATATGTAAAAGGACAGAAGAGAGGAGACATGCAGTTGTTGTATTGAAGGACTATTGGCGTGTACAGGGAGAATTATGAATATCAGACAAAAGGAGGTTAGGACTCATTTGAAATATTGCGTCCAGATACAGCATCAGCAGCATAATTTGCTGGTCTGATCTGGAGCATTTTATCTAATAAAAGTTGTGTACGCTGACGTTGCTTGGTGCTTATAGTCAGTGCCTGTACACCTTCACTGTTACTCTTGACTAGGCCTAATCTGCAGTCACTCTGTAAGACATGAGTTTCTAGATGGGGGTGCCTTACAGTGCTTGCGGTATTTTCAAAATGTCTTCCCTTATGGGATCTGCTCCCCAAAGACCCGAAAGATTCCCGCTTGGAGGGGCTGGTGAGACAGCGAGAGATAGAAACAGAGAGCGAGAGAGCGAGCATGCCCACTTGGGCCTGCTCCCATCTCCTTAGACAACGTTGAGCAAATTGTTATCCATGTCTGAAAACTCAAGGCTGCAGGGATAGAGCTCCATACAGTTAAGCAACAGCCTAGCATTCTATAGATAGGGGGTCCTATTGAGGCAATGGTGAAATGCTGCAAGCTCGGCTAGCAGGCCATGAAAATACAAGAGTAACCCAAGTAAATCAATGTAACTGTATATAATGATAGCCCTTTCTCAAGATGCTAGGCTAGGGCTAGGCTATGGTGTTCCTTAGGAATCCCGTTGTGAGTTGTAAAAACAATCTAAGGAGGATCTGCAGCTTTGACAATGCGTTTTAAGGGAATTTCAATGAAATATTGTTAAGGGGTAAGAAGGTGGCAATCAGGTTACTACAACGTTATATGACACAGCAGGAAGCACTGGGTTTGAAGTCATTTCAATAAAAATAGCTTGCCATGAGGTAGCAGAAATAATGGACATGCGGCGAGTTAATTGCAAACATCAACTTCTTGGAAGGTATTTTATTGGAGACCTGATGGCATGTTATTGCTGAGAAACAAATACCAACAAAATATTGTTTTCTAATCAGGCAGCAGGTTCTTAATAAGCAATCTGTAATCTGCCTGCACAGACAATAGTTCTGAAATGTTTAGGATTCAATATTTGTATTTCCACACAAAAGATTTCAAAAGGTTGCAAGGTAGAGATTTCGATACTCTGTTTTTTTTTTTACATGAATACTTTCAGGGGTGCACTCCCATTGTTGTGTGTTGACGGGACAAAGTTTGTGGGTATGACCACCCCCTCTCAAATAAAATCATTCTTGGCTTGGTAGTTTGGTCTGGGGGCCCTGGGTCTGTTATCTCTATGTCGTTAATTCTCGTCCTGATTCAAGAATGAAAGACAAAAAGTGACAACATGATTGCTGACTTGCACTAATGGATTGTCTTTGGGGACCATGAATGTTTCTAAACACTATCACTTAGTTGGAGGCATGGAGGGAGGGGAGTCTCAAAGGGAAGGGAGTAGCCCCTTCGGATAATCTGTAAAACCCACCTGTCTGAAGTGATGTGCTGCCAATGGTGGAGTTGATGGCTGATCCTACCATCAACAATCCGCCCATGATCTGGAAGGGCTGGACTAGGAAGGTTTGGAGGCTGAGGCTGCGGGGGTGGACTGACCCGACTTCTAGTCGGTGACCCACGGGGTTGGATCGAGCCGCACCCAAGGCCGTGCAGAGGTTATTGAACTTGCGCTGTCTTGTAGAAAGGATTTGGATGGCGCGACTGAAAGCATCTTCCATAGCCATGAAAGAGTCAAAAGGCATACGGGGACGTGTGGCCACTGAGAGTCCCAAGGACTTGACCATCGCCTGTGAGT
Source organism: Lissotriton helveticus (assembly GCF_964261635.1). NCBI lineage: Eukaryota > Metazoa > Chordata > Amphibia > Caudata > Salamandridae > Lissotriton > Lissotriton helveticus. The sequence continues at coordinate 341,656,747 of NC_136065.1, forward strand.
CTTTAAAGTGCTCTAGAACCGTGTATGCCTTGTCTCCAAAGAGATGGGTGCCATCAAAGGGCATGTCCATGAGAGATGCCTGAACATTCCATCAAAATCCAGAAGTCCTCAACCAGGCATGGAGTCAAACAGCTACCATCTATGAAATCACTCTGCCCAGCGAGTCGGGTGTGTCAAGACCGCAAAGAATGGCAAACTTTGCCACATCTCTCCCATCTGATACCTCTTGAGAGAGGATGGCCCAGGCCTCGTCCGAGACCTGTGGCAGCACTAGCGCAACCGTTTCCCACAATGAGTGGGAGTGACGTCTCAATAGGCATGCGGTGTTCACTGACCATAATGCAAGGATGGCAGAAGAAAAAACGATCTTACCCCCAACTGTCAAGCCTCGTGGATTCCCAGTCCTGGGGTGTGGAAGGGACACGCCGTGGAAAGTGTGAGGATCAAGCTCTCAGGGGTAGGATGGTGGTGAGAAGATTTGGGTCGCCCAGTGCAAGGCGATGGCAGAGGGTGATTGTCCTATTCATAGGAGCCCCTGTGCTGGGCTTGGACCTTGTTCCCAGGAGGACATTGGTGAAGGCCTGGTTGAAGGACAGCAAGGGTTCCGAGGATTAGACACCTGGCTGCAGGACCTCTGTCAAGATATTAATTTTGTCTGCCACGGTAGGGAGCTGAAGGTCCAGGACCTCAGCTACCCTTTGTACCACCATAGCGTATGATGCTCCCTCCTCTGTAGTGCGGTAGGGGGGAAAAGCAGGCCAGAATCTGGAGAGATATCCGGTCCATAGACCTCACCCAATTCCTTGTACAAGTGCATGTTCGAATACGGCTGGTCTTGTAAAGGGTCTAGTGACCACTCCCAATATTCCTTCATTCCTAGCCCTTCAGTATAAGGCTAGGATCAAAGACGCTGATCATGCTCTGGGTCGTCGGGAATGAGAATGGGGCTGAAGCCAGTAGCATCGGGAGTCTCGGTATCAGCGCTAGGGAAGATCACATTGGCACAACCAGTGTCAGTCTGGATCCATCACTGGATCCATGGGGGGTCATCAGCGCCGGGGTTGGAACGACAGGCGCGGAACCGGATGAAGGGCCCTCCAGGGTTCAAAGGTGCACCGGTAGGGTCTGGCCGCCCCAATATGAGGCACATGGGATCATAAAATTCTTTGAGATGGGCCGGAGTCACTCCGGCTCCCGGGAAGGCAGGGTAGCACCGAGCCGACCCGGGGCAGGTTCAGAGGAACAAGGCCCAGAACGCTGAGGCTCCTCTATCGCGCGGGCAGACGGATGGGGAGAAGTCGAAGCACACTTTGACTTCTTGTGTTTTTTCATGATTTTGACTTGACTGACTCGATGACTTTGAGTGGGAGCGCAAAGACTTTGGACTCCTGAGGCGGTGCCTGGACCTTCCTTTCATCCGGGACCGTGAATGAGAACTCCAAGGAGAACGACACAGTGCGGAGCGCCGGGCCGCAAGCAGCTTTAGGGACTTCTCCCTCAAAGCTTTAGTAACCATGGCCCGGCAGTCAGAGTATGACTTCAAGTCATGGTCACATTCCAGGCACCAGAGATAAACTAGGCGTGGGTCTCTCACCAACATAACGTGCTGACAGGCGCCGGATGGCTTGAACCCAGAAGTCTTCTTGGACATGTTAGGCTTGCAATCCTTAACCTCGCAGTAAAGGTGAAAGGCCAGAGAGATTTAAATAAAAAATAATGTTGGAAAAAGTGGCGTAGGCTGTGAGGGAAAGGAGTAGACTATACTCCTCCAACAAACACCCACAAACATATACTATCAGGCAACCACACAAGCCAGACACCTTTGTACAATCATACACCCGTACTCATCATCAAACACCCACACACATACAGTGACCCACACACGCACTAGATACCGACACACACTCTATCATACGCTCAAACATTTAGCAGCAAACACATCCGTCATCAAATGCCCAAATGTCAACCATCATAAGCCCACTGATCTGTACAGATCCCTGATGTTCCCAGAAACAGACACCATGTTGGGGGCACAGGTCCTAACAGGGCTGCACAGTGGAAGGCACTGGATAGAAGGGCGCGACCCAGAGGTTGATTCTGAGCACCAGAGTGCAGCAGAGCACAGCAAGATACCATCTGACAGGGCATGGATGCAGAGACTGGATCCAGGCATCAGTAGGCAGCTGCTGCAGCACAGCTGAAGTCACTGCAGAGGATGGCCTGGTGGCAGTGGTCCACTAGGCGGCACAGAGTGACAGCCACAGATTTTAACAGGTGGGTCAACATGCCATCAGAAGCACGGTCAGGCAAAGTTGTAGACTTGATGCACAGCCAGGATTGCGGTGTGAAATGCAGAATGCCTTGTTGCCATTTGTTCAGGTCCCCGGAATCCTCATGGGTCTGACCAGACGTACTTCTTACTGGAGCTACTCTTGCAGCATGTCCTGTTTAGTCTATCCCTCTGAGCAACTTGCCTGCTCTTTTCTTGCTCTTGCTCTTCCTCTTCCATTAGTTTAACCCCACCTGGTGATAAACTAGAGCATCATACTTCAGTCATAATAGCAAACATTAAGTAAAAGATATTTTCTCTGGATTTTGTAGTAAAAAAGTAAGCAATTAGAAGGCAAGTCTTTCATTTAGTAGGCAAGGAGTACATGCTACTGGGAGCCAGGAAACCTTTCACACAAGGGTCCCAAAAAGCCAAATATAATGGTATTCAAAATATTAGACCCATAGATTCTAATATTTCTGTCAATCATGGTCAGCAAAACAACACCCAGTATCAGAGGCCCACACTATCAGTTAGCCAAACAGTCACATCAGATGTCACACACCAACAAACACACAAACACAGACCACTGCCAACGTCCTTTGCTATCCGTGAAACAACATTACATGAGCCACTAAAACACATTTAGCAAATTACCTAAAAAGACAGGCTAGAGGTGCTGGGCCCGGGTGGTCCAGTGCAGTTAGCATCTGACCCAGCAAGAAACAAGATATAATTGGTCACAAGAGCAGGTGTCAGCTGGGTCACTCATGCGAGGCCCACAAAGAGGTATATGAGAGCCCACAAGTGCCCTCGAGCTGCCCAAGCGCTCTCTTGCAATTTCAAAAAGATCAATAGTCAGGTGTTAGATTTCCCAGACCTTTAATACAGTATAAAAAAAAGATGACGACGAACCAGAACAGAAGATACAGGGCTTGATATCCCTCTTCATAGAAGCAAACAAGGTATCAGCAGGGCTTTAATTGTGCCAGCTCCTTCCGGAGCTCAGCACCGGCAGTTAAAAAAAGCAGGTGCTGAGACGGGTCCTTATCGGGATCTCCATTTTTGCCTCACCCTCGTGCTGAAAAAAAATCTGCACTCTTCAGCAGTACTACCCTTCACTTCCTTTGATGTAACTTCAAAGAGACCCGTTCTTTCATAGCCTCATCATGTCAGAACTGAAGCATTCCCAATATTCTATATAGCGAAGCCATAGTTGTTGCATATTTATATTATGGAACTAACAATCATTGACAAAGCCAATAGTCCTCGCTTTAAGTGTAATGTTACATGTTGTATTATATATCTGGAAGCAATGACAGAAGTAGCAAAATACCAGTCGGGCGGCACACTATGCTCAGCACAGATGTTTAGCTTACTTGTTTTTAAGCCACATCGGTACGTACATTAGAGACGCCCCTTTGAGAGACGCCTCAGTTTTTTCATCCCACTTAAAACCCTGGGTATCAGGGCATGTGCCAACTGCTTTTGTCCTCCTTATCAAAGACAATTTTGCTACCCAGTGCAGCCTAGAAGAGAGGAAAGCTGACAGAGAGCCCTGTTAATGACAGAGAGCTACACCTTATCTATCAGCTGTGCCAGGCCAACTTCTTCCCCTATTTCAGGTGGGTGAATAGGCCAGACCAGTCGACAGACGGCCTGGCACACTATTCACAATAGTGTACCGACCATTATCAACCATTATGACATTTGCATATCTATAAAATACAATTACTCCATGAAAACTATAGTTGACGGGGAGCAAATTTGACCGAGGTACAAAAGCAAGCTAAATTTGGCAGAGGGTCAATAGCGGCTACAGTACACATCATAAAAGACCATAAACTTCACAAGTCAAAGTGCTATCTTCACCAGATCTCCTATCTATCCCTTTTTATGTTACCCTTAAATTCACACCACCCCTCACCCACCTTGCACTTTGAGCAAAAACAATAAAGTGTCCACATGCAAAATAACACACTGTACAATGTACACCATCATGAATAATACCTATTTTAATTACCCATGGATGGAATCCAAATTCTGAAGAACAGCATGAAAAAACATGATACATTACCCTGAGTATTATCACACAGGCACCTGTGAGGATGTGAAAACACAAATGACTCTCCCACCATAAATGTCAAACATAGCTCTACACACAAAACACCACATTACAAAATCTACTATCCAAGGAAAGTCATATATACAAGTATGTATGTATGAAAACCATTTATGGTCCACAAAATTGTATACCACTTGCTCACTAGAGACAATAATTATTAGCCGTGTTATGACATATGAAAACATCTCGTGCCACAACAATACATCAACCAATGATGTGCGCAATGTTAGATGCTGTAACAAAAAAACTACAATCTCACCCAAAAGATTTCTCAGCAATTACAATTTATCTGCGCTGCAATGTCACTTCAACTATTAAGTCACACAATCATCCACCCACTGACATACTTACCCTCTAATTCACATCTGATTTCATCCTTTCAAGGAAGGGGCAAAAAGGTTGTGGCTATGCAGATTTAATTCTATGTATTCTGGGCATAAGGATGACAGGTCCTGTCTAAACTTGTTTATGCCCACATCTACCACTCCGTTTCAATTTACTATCAAGGTGCCTCATGCTTTGTTACACTTGGAAACGTGATACTTATGAGAGTATTATAGGTATATTGAAGCACTTCATGCTAGGGCTGGACCAGTGTTCTTGCAATGCAAACATGGCTTCTCGTAGTGTATTTGTGTGCATTTTGCATGTGCATGAACATATTGTAAAAAGTACAAGAGTGCAGGCTTAATATAAATGATATGATGCACAATCTGAGGTACTGAATGCAGCTATAACTGCATGGTCTTGGACTGCCGGCCACCTCCCCCCTTGAACACCGACTGAATTACCCAATTCAACCAGTCAACACATGGGGGTCTTTGGAAGTCAAGGGGGGGTACGGGGCCCCCCCCCTGGCCGTATTTATTAAAATATAAAAACAAATCAAAAATTTTAATCAAATAAACATTTCTGACAATTATTAAAATGCACACTTTTCAGAATATTAGATTGACATCCGTTTCGACATGGTATGATGGGCTAACCTTAACAAATAGCTAATACAGCGTGTCTCCTAACGTAATCTAATCATCCTGAAAATTAAACTGCATTCTAATATTTCCAATACTTTTTAATAACTTTTTAATAACTTTAATAAAGGCCTACGGCAAGGTCGCCAACCGGTGTCAGATCCTTTTACAGCTGCGCTCTCACGTTGAAGATGCGCATGCGCAACCCAGGGCACGTTTCACCCACGTGCGCTCCCGGAACTCCATTTAACCATAACAGGAGGGCCCAGACACTCGCGCACCTTAGTGACGTCTCAGTGTTGTGAGGGGTGGCTACCAGCCTGAGGAAAGCATAGACTCCCTCCCCCGCACCCTTTACAACGGGATATCATATCCTGCCCCTGAAGTTCTGAGAGAGACCAATGGCCCCTCCCGCGGGCGGCCCCTTTCGTGAATGGGTCCGCCCCCCCGTAAGGACCTTAAAATGCTGCTCACCGATTAATGACCTTACCGCCAGACACACATAATAAATACGACATTGCTATTCTAAAAGGAAAAAAGGCCTAAGGAGAAAATTGTTAATACACAGCAAAGCACAAAACATATACATATACAGATACTCCTGTAAGCGGGAAAAAGGCCTAAGGAGAGAATTAGTTAAATATCATGGCACTGCACAAAATATTTACTTCTGTTCTACCTTCCAGTAGACGGGAACTTAAAAGGCCTACTGGATCAAACCCCCTAAACCTATAGTCTGGCACATTGACCAACCTGATTCTCACCATTTGCCAGGCCCCAAGGTCTGCTAACAAGGGATGGAGGGTGGGGAAAATTACACGGCCCCACGGCGGGGCGAGGAGCGAGCCTGGGAGCGCGGGCACAAAGAGGCCGCTTCCCGCGCTCCCCAGGCTCTTAACCCCTTCGCCGCCGCGACCCCGCCCCCTCGCCCCGGAAGCACACCAGTACTTCCGGGGCGAGGGGGCGGGGAACGCGGCCCCGAAGGGGACGGGTTGTGGGAGGGACCGGGCCCCGCCATGCTTGCGTGGGGGCCTATTGGCCCCCCCTTGTATCATGGTCTTGGACTGCCGGCCACCTCCCCCCTTGAACACCGACTGAATTACCCAATTCAACCAGTCAACACATGGGGGTCTTTGGAAGTCAAGGGGGGGTACGGGCCCCCCCCCCTGGCCGTATTTATTAAAATATAAATACAAATCAAAAATTTTAATCAAATAAACATTTCTGACAATTATTAAAATGCACACTTTTCAGAATATTAGATTGACATCCGTTTCGACATGGTATGATGGGCTAACCTTAACAAATAGCTAATACAGCGTGTCTCCTAACGTAATCTAATCATCCTGAAAATTAAACTGCATTCTAATATTTCCAATACTTTTTAATAACTTTTTAATAACTTTAATAAAGGCCTACGGCAAGGTCGCCAACCGGTGTCAGATCCTTTTACAGCTGCGCTCTCACGTTGAAGATGCGCATGCGCAACCCAGGGCACGTTTCACCCACGTGCGCTCCCGGAACTCCATTTAACCATAACAGGAGGGCCCAGACACTCGCGCACCTTAGTGACGTCTCAGTGTTGTGAGGGGTGGCTACCAGCCTGAGGAAAGCGTAGACTCCCTCCCCCGCACCCTTTACAACGGGATATCATATCCTGCCCCTGAAGTTCTGAGAGAGACCAATGGCCCCTCCCGCGGGCGGCCCCTTTCGTGAATGGGTCCGCCCCCCCGTAAGGACCTTAAAATGCTGCTCACCGATTAATGACCTTACCGCCACAGGCCAGGTAGTTTACCGACTATCTGGCCCCCCCCCAACCGCCTACACTGAAAGGTCATACTTCCTAATCCAAACCCCTCTACCCCTGCTATTTTGTTCCCTACCCCTATGACATCCCTGACTCTGTCCACTGGACCCCCCACCCTGTGAGTAGAGCCTCTAATAAACGTCAACTCCTCATTATCAGCCGACTGTTAGTCTACTTGGTCCTGATATGACCCCTTGTGGGATATTCTGTCATTAAAGTGTCCTGATATGACCCCTTGTGGGATATTCTGTCATTAAAGTGTAGGAAATAGTTTCTCCAACCAAGTGTAGATCCTCTTTATCGAGTGATTCTTCACCGAGTGACTCCGTGCACTCGCTTAATTCCCCCCCCCCCCTTTTACGTGCAGCCGGGGGAAAACGCAGCCCCCCCATGGTGCAATCTGGGTCCTATCATCGTTACCCCATGTCCTAAAATGAACGAGGGTGTGGGGGCATGCCTCTCGAGGGTCCCTGCAGATGCTGTGACCGGGGCTATCCTGGTACTCCCATCCTACTCTTCCCACTGGCCTACTGTACAGTCTGCTAACCATCCACACCCAGCCACTACGCTCTGGAAGTGTTTAAGTGTATGGTACTACTTTTACCCCACTTCCTGAACCGGGGAACTGAGGCGTTGCATAGGCCTATCAATCCTGGGGTTGCTGAAGCTAGGAATGTACACCCTTGTGTACTATCCCATCTCTACCGTTGTCACTTACCATTCGGTGATCTATGCATATCATGCTGACACTGGTGGCCCTGCGTGCACAGGCGCCGTTATTGTAGATATACATTTTCCTGTTACGGCAAATACTGCCATTTTTGTGAAACCACATCCTGCTACATTACTGCCGCCAGCCCAATATACGGGCTTACACACCGAAACAATCCACTCTGTGTTGGCACCTCTTGCGTCGTTTGATCGCTCGCCCATCCCACTTGCGTTGTTGTTTGCCATCCTGTACCTGACGTCAGCATCCCTTGGGCTGTCCACCTGTAGCAGCTGTTGTGATGCGGAGCACTCCAGATATCCACCATGGACCCGGCCATACATAAATGAAACAGATAAACACAAACCATTAGTGTTTCTGGCGATAACTGCAGTACATGTGCTAGTCTTACATTGCCATCCCTTGCCACGTTTGAGATACGATTAGCGTCAGATGCATACTCCTAAACACTTCCGACTAAGTGTTGAGCATAGCTCAGTTTGGGTTCCCTTGTAGCGTGACTGTATTAATGTTACGAGGAGTGCCCTGTACAATGGCCTTCCTTAACAAACACTACCCAGTGTGCAGTGCAGTGACACAAAGCATGGAGTCCCCAGTGCATACCATAACGCCCTCATGACCCCTTAAGGATAATTAGGATCTCAGCTCAAAAGGAACAGTCCGTTTTTAATAGCACCCACCCAAACATAACTTGATGGGATATACGTATTCTAAGTCTCGCACCCCTCGTGCCTGACTGTTGGCTTGGACCGTAACGCGTAATATAACTCAGGGGCAACCACAAACTATATATATTATTCTTAAGGTACCTGACTGAGCATCATTCCCTTAACCAGTTGCAGTAACCGGTGGCCCTCCAACTGCCACACATGATTTTCCACAATTCATAGTATACCGCCACCTATTCATGATGCAACATTAGTTTCAACCGATCAGGGTTTAATGTGTTACCGTTCATTAACCCATTCTGCTTCCCCCAGTTCAGCCCTGTTCCTATACACATCTGTCTGCCCCTCCTGCCCCTACAGGAGCTCCATCAGTATCAGAGATGGGATTTAGGCATGGGCACGATCTTCCACTTTAGATTAACTCTACAATAGTGAGTCCTTTGCGTGCTCTAAGGCCTCTGAGTAAATTACCTGAAACTAACAGGCCTACTATGGAATGGCTATTTCCTGGCTAACATCTGGTACGGCTGACTTATTTAAGCAATAAAACAGGGGAGGAAGAATTAAGTGCGAAATGCTGTTAAGTAAACACGCAAGTGCACCCAGGTGACCCAGAACTAGTATTGTCAATATTCCTGATGGATGTATCCCCTACGTAGCCCCTTTACCATGGTACCGTTGGTAAGTAGCCTAAGTGATGTAGGCAAAAACAGGGTTCTTTGCCTCGTAATTTCCTAAAGGGACCCGAGGAAAGTGTTCAGAATACATACCTATATCCACATCTATATCCACCCGGTGTGGTAGTACTTTAATTTCCTCACTCGTGAGAATTTTTAGACTGGTAAAACCAGCTGCTTTTCCTCCCTAGCCGCTTGAGCCTGACGGCTGCTAACCACAGCTACCCCTAGGGTGGCTTTCTGATAAGGTTGTCCTTAATCTACCGTCAATAAGGGTCGCCTAGACTGGTGCAGTGCGCCCCTTATAATGTCAATCAACTCTCTCCCCCTATGCTCACATAATCCGGCTCCCTGATCTGGCCAGATCAATGTTTAAGGCCTTCTGAACCATCTACAAAACCTCTCAGGAAAAGGAGGAACACTACAAACAAAATGTCAGCAATGCGGACAACCAGAGTGGCAACACCCCTGATTCTCACTCAAGATTCACCAAAGAATCCACTTGAGGACTCCCTTTACCCCGTGGCCAAGCCCTGGACGACATAATCACCTGAGATTCGTTGCATTCAGTAACGCATAAGGTTCAGAAGAGAAGAGTTGGCTGTTCATGGGATAACTACATGACGCCCCCACCTAGGAATGAGCCCCCTTTCGACTCTGAATACAAGAGCCATCGTGAGCTTTGGGCTAGTCCCTTCCATTAAACGGAGCAAGAAAACAAAACCCTAGACTTGCTGCTGTTGTAGCTCGTAATTCAACCAACTAACGTTCCATGGCAGAATGCTATTCCATACCGATGAGAAAGGAGGGGGGGAGGGGCCTAAATGCCAGTCCCTCAACCATAGGTCCACCTCCTAGCATCTATCTGCCCAACCTCCTTACACCTGCATGAGGAAAGGCGGGGAACGTAACATTTAAATGGTGCCCTCGGCTTAATCTATTATAATCACGGCGATTATATGTGACTCATATGTCTTGTATTCCTCATTGTCTACAATAACATTTCCTATACCTTTATTTACACCCTTGTATGATTTATTCTCTCTGTATCAGGTGTTTATGGTGTCACTGTCATGGGGGGGGGGGGCGCCAACAAAGATTGTCGCACTGGGCGCCACCAACACTAAAGCCGGCGCTGCTTTCCACCATCAAAATAATACTTTAGCTCAATCACAAATTGTTTGCGTAGCGCAGTAAAGTACGACTTAGTTACACAAAATGTTTGTTAGTTGGGCTTAAAGATCCTCACTAACAGGTTCCCTGAAATGTTGAGCATAATGGACTGACTCACCACGTTTTTTCCCCCAGTTGTAGTACTTTACTTGTTAGAGTATCCCTGAAATCCGAGGGCAATTCGGGATCTCCTGACATACACCCGGCCTGCTCGTGGAAATCCAGGAAGGCACACTTACTACAGCAATAACTCACAGCAAAGTCCCTATGGATTATGCCAGAAGAGTCGATAAGAACATAGAGGTGTTTAGTATTGAGTCACGTGTGACGTGCTCACAAACATGACTGGTACACGTGTTGTCTACGAAACAATCCACATACATACCCTGTGCATCAGTCTGCTCTTAACCCCAGTCTATCCATGTTTCACGATGCCGTGCAAGATCACACACCCAGTACCCTGATCAGAGGCATTCCCAAACGGTAAGGAACACGACTGGTACACGTTTTGTCTGCGAAAATCCACATACATACCATGAGCATCAGTCTGCTCCTAAACCACAGTCTATCCAGGTTAACAATGCAGTGCAAGATCAAACCCCCATTACTCTGACAGAGACATTTCCAAGCATTAAGGAACACAGTGACCGCCTGTATTGTTGTATCAGTTGACACCACGGCGCACACCAAACGCAGCCTGTCTGTCGCGCGCCTCTGCTTAAGCTTCTTATTCAGCAGTAACTCGTTTATAATCCATGCCTATCTGAAAGACAATATACATATTGGCCGTATGTCACGGGTAGGGCTATGCCCTGTTGGATGCTTCACCTCTCACGTGCGCTGTAGTAGTATCTGACAGCGTTCCCAGAGGCACTCGCCAGACCCCTATGCGGACAACCCTGCCACGCTGTGGCCAAACATCTGTAACGTCCAGAATTTATCCCTAAAAAACTCGGCTACATTTCACTTCATAATCTTGCCTTCCTTCCACGGCGCACCGTGGCTTAACGCTTGCAGGGTAAGCAGCTAGTAAATTACATAACTTAATTGGTTAGCTTCAACATGTGCGTGGTGCACACTACTAGCTGTGTAACATAGTCTATAGCAATCCCCGCGGGCACGAGGCGAGCGGGCACCCAACGCTGGATAAAAGGGTAAAGAAAGGCAGAGTTAAGATGAACACCCTGCTGGCATAGCAGTCCCTCATGCTTCCATCGAATAATTCTTTCTAATTGCTGTGATTGCCACCCCATTCTAATCAGCGCACTGTAATTAAAACTGCCCTTTGAATCGCCAGATAACAGCAATATTTATCGTTCAGAGGCATTCCGGCAAATTCAAGAACCGGCGCCGCTGAGTCCGCCACACCATTAGTAATAATCCTATTGCCACAGTTGACCAAGGCCTAAATTAAATGAGCTCCTCGAGGGCCTACACTGACGCTCCCTTCGTGCATCCAGGTCGACGCCGGCCGCGTGCCTTTAAGAGTAACAAACCTATCGCTGGCCGGAACTCGGTATAAACAACCTAGCACACACCCGACCCTATCTTCCTGGCTCCAACCCACACCATGCCTGCCTCGTTATCGTATTTCGAGATGTTTCTAATTACGCTCCCTTATCAGGAAGGCCAGAAACAAAGAAAAGGAACAACTCCTATGTGACCGTAGTCCATTAACCCCCCCATACACGGGTGAAGCCAGACCCAAAAACGGGTAAACCCTCGCGCTGCCTTCTCTGCGCTGTAACTTATCCTCACGTTCTATGGCCAGGAAACAAACGCGTGCCATGGAATAACCCTCCGCCAACGGCACACATCCGCGCACTGCGCTTAAACTGCAAGATATACTGTGCATGTAACAACCCAATTAACTTTAACCTGCCCGAGTTTCCGAACTGCTTGGCATATTCTCGCATCATTTGCCAGCACCTGTTTTTCATGTGCTAGCTCTGTACAGACACCTGCTGCTGTATTCACAACATTTACAGTCACCGTGGAGAGATACAAAATCATGGTAACAAGCAATATTGATGCATTTCCGCCTCATGAGTCAATGGAGAAACATACACATGTAACTCCAAATGTACATATATTTTAAAATATTTAGCATACGTGCCCCTAAGGAGCCAACATCTTATCTCGCTCGGGCATTTGAGGGTCGGACACGCGCCAACGTCTCACCTTAAGAACAGCACCCCGCCAACAGCCATGCCTATGCCCAGCGCCTTCCGGTTTCTTGCTTCTCTTGTTGCTGGACCACCTCCACTCGACTACGGCACCGCACGGCGACGATCCGCTCCGGATCCCTCAGACTCTGTCCGCGCCGCATAGCCCGCTCCCGCTGTGCCCGATCCATTCCGCTGCGGAATCTTGCAAGAGGACCTGCAGGGGAAACAAGAAAAGAAAATTACACGGCCCCACGGCGGGGCGAGGAGCGAGCCTGGGAGCGCGGGCACAAAGAGGCCGCTTCCCGCGCTCCCCAGGCTCTTAACCCCTTCGCCGCCGCGACCCCGCCCCCTCGCCCCGGAAGCACACCAGTACTTCCGGGGCGAGGGGGCGGAGAACGCGGCCCCGAAGGGGACGGGTTGTGGGAGGGACCGGGCCCCGCCATGCTTGCGTGGGGGCCTATTGGCCCCCCCTTGTATTACCACTGGGTCCAGTACCCTCAGCTTTGCTTCCCAGGAGCTCCATGACGGTCCTTCGACCAGTCATTCTGGACCTTGCTAACTCCATAGCCTACTCCATCCCATAGAAACAAAGTCTGATCTTTCATTAAATGTTTTAATGAAGGCAATGTGCACATAAAATAGAACACACAAGTTATTTTTCTTACAAAATCAATATCTTGGCACAGGGCTGTCTTTCACATGTTCCAATGTGGGAGGCAGGACCTGGGGTGCTGCAGCCCTTCTAGTGACTTCATAGAAGCCACTGCACCCTTATTATGACTACCAAATGACCTTTAGTAATGACTTGAGATAAGATATCATTGTCTCCTACTTCAGATGGACCTCTAATAATGATGGGCTTCTGGGAGATTGGCATTATGCAAGCCAAGAGAATGGGCCTCATGCCTCGGTTTGGTTGCAAAAAAAGCTAAAACTGGGGGTGCAGTGGGCCCCTCACAGCCAGAAGCCCCAGTGCCATGCACCTGCTACACTGCTGATAATAACGCCGTTTCTCAAAGAGCACCTCTTGCGAGTGATTGCGTCGGCGCTTAAGCCAAAATCACCTTCTGCAATACTCCTACCCAGGGTACCAGAAAGGCAGCACTGGTGGGTTTTTAATATATCCTAAGCAGCATATTGTTTGTTCTTCAGAGAAAATAAACGAGGACGACATTTTGCACCGTTTCCAAAAAGCATATCTGAAAATGTGTGCTAGACCTGAAACCTACAAATGCCATGTTTTGTGGTAGTAATGCACATGTGGTATATGGCCCGTGATCTGGTTTTTGGTTTTACACAAATATCAGACTCCTATTTTGTGCCACCGAACAAAGGGCAGGCGTGTCATGAATCCGTGCCCACATCTTTAAAACAACACTCACCTTGTCTGGTTTGTTCAGCCCCATACAGGTCACTCGCGCTTTAACCCTAGAAGACCTAAAATGTGTTTACCTTTTCTGTCTGTAACAGCAGAGCCGTCCGGCTACCTTCCCTCGGCTCGAGATATTACTGCCATAAAGCCTCACGTCTGCCGTGGCCGCGTGCGTACGTACCGTCGTTGCTGCGTGACTGGGCCCCCGGAGAGTCCCGGCATCATTAAGCTCGCGCCAGCCCGCAGAGTCAGTGTCACATCTATTCCCGAGGCCAGCCTGCAGGTACATTGTGTGCGCTGATTATATGTGTTAATGCCCGAGTACCGAGCAGAAAAGCGATGCTCCAAAACGGTAAAATGCCCATAAAATTAAACAAGACAGACAGACCGGCGAGGCAGAACAAAGTATGCAGGTTCCTCTGTTCACTCCGCACATCCGTGCACTGGCCTACATACCTCTTCCATAAACCCATGTTCATGGAGAAAGGATTGGTTGTGAATGCGGAAGCGGCGCACGTGGAAGATGCTAGATGGAAACGCAACGCACATTGATGCCCTCAATGTACCCAGAAGAAAAGTAAAACGAGGAAACTGGCCAGGAGTCCACTGCCTACACAAATACTAAAAAGAGCTACGCAACGAGGCAACTTCACTAGAATCGCCGAGCCAGAGCTCAGCTGAGTCTGGCGTGGCCCTAAGAGCTAAAGCATGAACCGAGCCACCAACATATTTGGTGTGTAAATTATGCAACAAACGTTGAGTAAAAGTAAGAGGCGGACTTTAAAAGAAAACGTGTGTTTCTGTAGGATTTGGAGATGTTTCAGTTTCACTCAAGTACATTAGATCGTATTACTATATTGAAGGACATTTGTTAAAACTGTAAGTATCAACAAGAACCTAGAACATTTGGTGACCCCCCCCCCAACCTGACAACATTGCCTTGAATGAACCAAGAAACGCGATCGTCATCTGCTCTTTCTTTTTGCCTATATTGGTGCCTTAGATGGAGCAACATTATATAGTCTAATAAACCATAGAAAATATATGTTTTTCTATAGGGCACACCCTGAGATGCTTTACTTCAGGTTGCCCCCAAATGTGGCTATCTAGCAAAATGAGACATGAAGTAAAATGATTTAACCAAGCTCACACAACTTGATCCAGCAGGAAAGTAGGGATTCAAACCCTATGTGTCCCGTTTAAGCATTGGGCAATGTAGCCATTGGGCCTCCATATTCAACTCTTTTCTATTTAACACAAAACAACAGAGATTTGTGCTAATTTCCAAAAGGAGGTAGGTAGTACATCATGTAAAATAAATAAATGGATCACATGTGAAATCAAAAAAGTTAAAGTAAGGCAGCATCCTCTTTGTATGTTAATATCACTGGCTCCATGATTTCAGAAGCTGCTCATGACTTCAGTAAAGGCAATTACACATATTAGCAAACAAACAGTTGTCTGAGATCCTACAGAGTTGGCTTTCCAGTTACTACAAGGCTTCAGCGAGACACATGGAAGTGCAGAGTTCGGTTGTAGATAGAGGTTTTGCACTAGTTAGGGCTTTTCACGTGGGTCTTGTGAATACTGTGTCCGTGGACTCAAGCTGTACCCTGCTGATGAGCCCATAACTAGAGCAGAACCGGTCCTGGGTTGCTTGTGTTCCAGTTCAGGGAGGACCTGGCTTGGCAGTTCGGGCTGGACTGTTCCCATGAGGCACAGGGTTAAGACTGATTTGCATATAGCTAGGTCCAAATTGAGGTGGCATGGTGAGCATTTATATTTATTTATTTATTTATGGTATTTGTAATGCGCTCTGCAACCCTACGGGCATCCTGGCGCTGTGTACATGTGGCTGAAAAACGCTGTGCATCAGGGGTGGAAGGATAGCATTAGATTCTGGTAAGTTAGATTTTCGGGAAGAGCCATGTTTTCACCTTTTTTCGAAAGGCCATCAGTTCATTTGTTTTTCTGATGTCAGTAGGTAAGGTATTCCACAGGTGAGCTGCAGCGATGCTGAAGGCTCTGCCACCACAGGTGACTTTCTTGATCCTGGGTATACTTATGAGATTTGAAAAGGAGGATCGAAGAGACCGGGTAGGTTCATACCATTTACATTTGTTTTGAAGTGGTCGGGGGCCTAACCCATGCACTGCCCTAAAGACAATGCATAGGGATTTAAAACAGATCCTCTGGTGTACAGGCAGCCAATGTAAGTCCGCCAGAGCGAGAGTAGTAGAAGATCTTCGCCCTCGAGAAAGTGCCAATTTAACGATGGATTGAGATGCAGGCCAATTAATCACTAAAAACATTGAAATTCAATATCTCTGGTTTTACTGATTGGATTTTTGTCATTCTGGTATCATTTTATTTAGTATAATTTACTCTACTTTTATTAATTGGTTTGAAATTTTTCTTGTGTATTTTCAATTTATTACTGTTTGTGTGCTGCATAAATACTTTCCACCTTGCCTCTAAGTTAAGACTGACTGTTTTGTGCTAAGCTACCAGAGGGTTGACGCACGTTAACTTAGTGAATTCTGTGGTTTACCCTGACAAGAATTGTGATTGTTGCATGAGCGGGGTTCCCACCACTCTTGTCTAACAACCCAATTTCTTTAAAATAATACAAATACATTTTTAATTATAGTTTAAAATGTAATTTCCCTTTTTTTTTCAAGCAAGTTAACAATTCATTTTTACAATATTAAAATAATTATTTTGGTTTGTGATTTTGCCTTTGTGTGTTTTCAATTTATTACTGTTTGTGTGCTGCATAAATACTTTCCACCTTTCCTCTAAGTTAAGCCTGACGGTTTGTGCCACGCTACCAGAGGTTTAGGCGCAGGTTAAGGTAGTGAATTCTGTGGTTCACCCTGACAAGAATTGTGACTGTTGCTTGAGTGGGGTTTCCATCACTCTCGTCTAACAACCCAATTTCTTTAAATAATATAAATACATTTTTTATTATAATGTAAAATTTATTTTCTTTTTTTTAAAGTAAGTTAATTTATTTTTTACAATATTAAAAGAATTAATAATTTTGCATAATTTTTACACTTAAAATACGCACACATGTATATTCATGATAGACCGACAGATAGATAGATAGATGCATACTCCTCCACGTGTTGGTTTGTGAATAGCAATTTGTAGCACGTGAGTAGTACAACATTATGTACTTCAAAATACAGTTTGTGAACAGGCCCCTTAGGTTTTGTGTTTAAAAACACTGCATTACAGTGGGAAAAAGACGGTGTTGAGGATGACAGCATGTTTCTTTTTTGAAAAGTTTATGCCTATTGTTTTGTGCAGCTCACTCACTAATAATACATTTTACCTACATACATACGTACATACATACAATTGCTTGACGTCATTTGAAGTCCACAAGAAGGGGCACCAGATTAGGGGCCTTATTATAACTTGACGGTCCTACAGAGGACAGTGCAATGCACCATCCGCTGTAGGGCCGCCAAAGTTGTGGTGTGACCGCCTGGCAGATTAGGAATTAAATCCTGGTCGGCGGGTGGTACTTCGGCGGTCTGACGGCAGCGGTCTGCTAGGCTCATAGAAGAGCCTATCATGCAGAACACCGCAGTCAGATTGCCTACTGCACCTTCCTGCACAGTGTGGCATATATACCTATATTCCACACCGTGCAGGAAGAGGGTGCAAACCCATGGGGGGGGGGCACACTACATGTGCCCCCCACATGCACTCCCAAGCCGAAATCCAGGCCATGTTAGGGTCTCCTTTGTTGCCACCCTTTTCCTGACAGTTCACCGCCATGAAAAGGGTGATGAAATCAAGACCATGTGAGGGTATCCTTTGTTGCCACCCTTTTCCTGACAGTTCACCGCCATGAAAAGGGTGATGAAATCAAGGCCATGTGAGGGTATCCTTTGTTGCCACCCTTTTCCTGACAGTTCACCGCCATGAAAAGGGTGAAGAAATGGCAACTCGGAAAATGCTCTGTGATGCTGGCTGCGGCACCACCAGCATATTCCTGCTTGTGAAAGACTGCTGGCCCAGAGGGACCATTGATCCGAGCAGTGCCGGTGGTCTTGTGACGGTCTGCCCGCAGTAGTCATAATGCTGTGGGTGGTCCTGCAGTGTGGTGATGGTCGGACTGTCACCAGGGATACCGTAAGAAGGGTCTAAAAAAGCACTAGAATGCCATAACAAAGATGGTAAGCCCTATACAAATTACAATAAAATCACACGGTTTCCTCAGTCACAGTCTGATTCATCTTTGAAAGGCTGCATCCTAAACTGTGCCTAACTGTGTATGACCATGCCTCCACTATAGTGCCGAATAAAAGTAACCAGCATTCAGGGCATCCCTATTTTGCTTCAGCGTGTAGCCCAAGACCTCGCATGCCAAGATTTTTCTCATTCTGCAAGTGACATCCAGTGTTGTTGCACAAAATTCATGCACGATTTTATTTTTTACAATTAATAGTTGCAGATCAACTATCATATTCTTCATAAAAGTGACAAGAGTTCAAAGCAGTTTTCAATTAAATATATAACAGCACAGGTAAACACAACCTCAGAACACTACTGATACTGCCTCAGAGTTACAAGACCATCACTGCAAAACTGCAAAAAAAAAAAGCAATATATGTCAGAAAGGGAGTCTCTAGGGCACCCTTGTGACGCATATATATGTAAGTATGGAAAAGACATTAAGAAAATGGGGTTTGGCCCAGTCAAAATCCAAGGACCTGGGTATCGGATAGTATAAAGAACAAAGTGGTCCTAGACACAATTTAATCAACATATTTAAATGTACTACTCATTATGAATCTGAGTTAATTCTTCGGATAGAATCCTGAAAAATAAGGAGAAAGAGAAACACAGAAAACCAAATGCGCTTGTAGCCTTATAGATGATACCCACAACAAAACAAAGTTGTAGCAATTAGTTGCACAATTTATTTCATATACATATTTACATATTTATAAAAAACATGAGGTTGGGAAAGTTCTGCCAGACGCAGTAGAAAGTGCAAAAGTGCGTGCTCAAGTGAAAGAAAAATAATAAATGAAGAAGAAAATACAATGGTTTGAGATGCTAAGGTACTATTCCCTTAGTGTTGAGCCTGCCCCACGTATATCAATCATACGATTTATTTAGAGTCTTTCAGAAAAAAGGGACGGGGGAATGGGGGTGCAGGCATCACAAAAATGGGGGGAGATCGTCGACGTTTCGACCCTGATGCTGCAGAGGGAGGATCAATACACTTTTGTACCGAGACGCTGACACCCCTTTCATGGAGGCAGACCATCATTTGTACAGAATTATACTATGATATCAAGGACCATCTGTGGTTGCTAACTATTTTACCTCGTTGGTGGCCCAAAATCAAGTTTCACCTGCGGGGATTGATATTCATTTCGCCTCGTGAACTATCCATTCATGGATGAGACATAGACCAATTAATTTGGATTTTTTGGAGCACACCATTGATTGTTGGCCAGCCTCACTGTTGGGGCTTTTTGCCTAACGAAGTCTAGGTCCTTCCCCCTCCCCGTCCTGAGGAAGACCCGTAGCTGAGGTGTTGATCCTCCCTCTGCAGCGTCAGGGTCGAAACGTCAGATACACAGAGCTGCACCCAAGCAAGAAGCTAGGTGCTGTTTAGATGGATTTTTTGTTAGCTTCAGAAAAAATCAAAACAGTATCCTGCTCCTTTCTCGGGGTGCTGACAAGCAGTTCTGCGTCCCATCGAGATGCCAGACGCTGACTGGATTTTCGTATATTTAGAAAAAAATCCATACAGTGTCTGAAACACTCACCTCTCCCAGTTAGGGGCGTGGGTTCTTTGGGGAATTTCTTTCAACCAAAGAAAACATCCAGACAGAGTCTAGCTCCTTGCTGACGCACATACACACACGTACTGGCTTGGGGTCATTTAACACCAAGGGAAACACACCAAATCCTAAACACCAGAACCTAAAAGAGTCCTAGGTGGTGTGACTTGCCATGATGCACCGCTTTTTCTTACCTAGAATTCCCTGCACAGGTAAAACTTTGGTCAAAAAATATTTTTTTCCCATTTCCGTGACAGAAAGTCCCAGATGTGTGGGGAACAATAAGACCCCCACCATGCAGTGTTCCTACGCTTTTCCTTACAGCACAGTACTTCACGTGTGTGGATGGGTATATCGTGACAAGGACAGGCCAAATATGAGACCCTATGAAATCAATATAGTATCAATGAGATTTTCAAATAGTCACAATTTTGGTCTATTCCTTTCCTGTTCAGTAGGCCCACCCACATATGTTTTCATCGACAGATGTGTGGGAACATTGCATGATGGCAGTTCTGCCATTTGCGAGAAGGTTTGGAGTTTTCTGTCACAGCGAAGGAAAGATTGGATTTTCTTTACCCCATCAATTGATATCTACAGGGGATTCTGTGTAATAAACATTCTGGGATTCATGCAAGCCACATCAATGTGGTTTTCCCTAATCTCTGGGATTAGTATTTTCCCCTTGGTGCTGGACAAAATTGGGCCCAAATACTGCTGACATACCCAGACCTTTCCCAATATTCACTGCTGTCTAGTGTGTGACTCTCGGCTCATGCCCATGGAAAACCAATATGTCTGATAACAACACACTCAGAAGACCTGGAGAAACATAGATTTGGGTCAGGCTACAGTGGGTGAAGGAGAATATATTCCCATGTGAAGAAGTCTGAAGTAAACTACCATGTTTTGGTGAAGATTTTTACAATCTTTCAAATGTCTTGAGGAGCACATTGTACTGGCCAGTCAATCAGGGCAAGGGTGATCTTACAGCCTGTGATAGAAACCTTAAAGTATGTAGAAGGTAATAATATAATGTTTCCTTACAGTTCAGGGGAGACATATATGAGCAAAAGACAGATACCCTAATTCAGCATTTTACTTGCAGCTGCTTCCAAGTTTCCAAAATGCACTGCACACAATGTAGCACCTGTGGGCACCCTGAACCCAGCGAAAACTTATACATGTCTGGTACCCCCATGCTCTTCATGCTCAAGAGATCCAGAGGAACAAAGCTAGACGCCAAGTCTTGGCAGGAATGTGTTCCTGGGTGAGCGAGACTGGAGGGAATTCCTATGTTCCGGAACATGGCAAATGTTGTGTTCAAAGTGTTCTCCTGGCTAGTCGAGATCTTTTATTTATTTTATTTTAAAAGTGTTGTATTGCGCCAGCTAGACCCGTAGGTATCAGAGCGCTTTACATACATCCTGTAAAATAAAACAGACGGAAATTGCATTACATAGTAAGCAGGCAGTATGGAAGCAAACAAGGGATAAAAAAAAAATACAGCATGAAAAATAAGGTGGTTAACACAGTCCGGTCACCAACTATCTTTGAAAGTCAAGAGAGGAGTAAACTCTGAGAGGGAGAATGGCTTACAACAATAGATCCCTCTCCATACAGAATATATAGAGTTTATACTTTCCATATAGTCCTGAGTTTGATATCTGTCATCACATAAACAGTTTATCATAAACAGTGATTCTGCCACAATGTTGTCATCTGTGCTAATATTATATATATGATTATGCAGATGGCATTCCCCAGGATTTGTTTGTCCATTTGAAAAATATAACAAAATATTGAGTATATTTGGTTAAAATAAAAATTAAACTCTATATTTGTTATTATAAATGTAGGCTGTAATAAGATATTAGGATAGGGTTTGCACCAATAGATAGCTCTGAATGGGCGCCCCTCCCAAAAAAATATAGTATGTAAAGGTAAACAAAGAGGTACGTGTGCTTCAGAAACCTAATACCTATTTTTTTTTTTAAAGGTCTCTCACTATTCAGGAGAAACAGGGTTAACATAGACAAAGTATTAGGTTTAATTAGCAGCACATTCAAATGATTGGAAACTGCTGAGCACTCAACTCCCCTTAGAGGACACGTACGTTCAGATGGTGTCCTGCAAGAGTGACTGAAGTGAGCTTCAGACTGGGGAGAAAGGATAGCTGCATGTGAATCTATGAAATATACCAATGCTGGAAGATTCTTGAATCAGGATAGTAAGCAGTAGGTGCAACTTAAAAAAACACATATATTTATCAGGCAGATAGCATGCTCACCTTGTTGAAACAGGTTATGCAGAATTGCAAGCCTCCACAAAAGAAGCAACCTCCACATTCAGTCCAGGCAGCAGTGTTGGTGAACGTATATATTTTGTTCTAAGTGGTGGGCCAACCCCTGCGTACAGCTCCACTGTAGAGGCCATACTCCTCCTATAAGTAAGCAGTCACTTTCTCTGTGAGTAGGTGATTTACTTTCCTAGGCCAGAAGGTGGTGATCTCCTAACTAAGATCTGATTTGTAAGGGGATCATTTCTCACTGAGAGTCCAATAGGAAAAGAGCATGATGTCCTTTCTATGTTCAATTTCAAGCATCTTTGAAAAAGGAAGGGGAGAGTTCTCTCTGATGTAGATGTTGGATTATGGAAGAAGAAACACATGCCTACTCAGTTCACTCAAGGGGTAATCTGACCTATGGCATGAACTTGGAATTTGTCCATAATGTCATTTGTCATTGTTAAAATGAAAAAAAAGGCTTTTTAATTGTGATAGCCTGTATTGTACGGTTTCTACTTTTCAATAGGACAACATAAACGTTGGGATGGTGCCAGACTGATTCTGTGTACCCCCTCAGGATATGTTGGCCTATAGTCCTGCTAGCTCACAGTGCCCCCATAAGTACCCCTAAACCTGGCAACGTAACAAATAGTTTGGGCAACCTCAGAACATGACAACTCTGACCCCCAAGGAATCGTGGTAATAGATCTGAACCCTTTTCGCTCAGTCACCTGTGCTCACTCAGATAGATATACAAGAAATACACATAGGGGCGTTTTCAATATTTAGTCAACCATTGTGATTCATGTATAAAATAAATGTGCTGCAATGATTAATAGACAGAAGCAGACAAAAGTGATTAGCAATATAAGGACAGTAAAAATAATGAATGATTCCACCATTTGTGTATATATGCTGGAGTATAAGTACTGTGTATAGTGTACTCCTACAATGCGCCCCTAACCTAATTGACTAGGGTGGGTGTTCTGCCAAGAATCCCCTACTGGATTATCTAAATCCCCATTATCTGAAGGCAAGGTATGTAGGCCCCCGTCTTGGTCACAGGTTGGACATCCCTCCTCGCAGAGGGTAAACAGGAATGGGCTGTGCTGAAACACTGACGAAACCGAATACCTCGCAATGACAGCAAAGTTCTCCACTAATTAGAGTATGGAAATGCACGTGTATTTATAAGAACAGCATCCATGCTTCCGTTTCGAGGCTTCAGACAAGCTGACATTGTTATTGTCTTTGTGATAGCACCGTCACCTTATGAACGAATAATAAACAACAACATTTGCACAATGCATGTTCAGGCCTTGTACCGAATGTTCAAGGTGTTGTGATAGTGTACTTACAAAGTGGAAATGTAAGCAATTTGGATTCATAGAAACTAATCCTGCACTGTCACATAAGCCAATGTGTGTTAAAAGTCAGGCTACTTTAGAAATGAGTACATGTAAAATAGCAGTGTTTCTTCCTGGACCTAACCTAACCACATGACACTTTAATCACTTCAACTTGCCTTGGTGACATCAGAGCTAGAAGCTGAGCAGTCTTCCACAACATATATTTAAGTTTGGCCCTGTGAATAGGTCAAAAGAAGCAGCCATGAACTGACTCAGTAAAGTGTTTAGCCCATAAGAAACTGGTTGTGGTCGGCATAGCAGAGGGAATGTCTTGAGTAAACTGGCCATGAAAAGAGTGTTTGAAATAATTGATGTGGCTGGAAGGAGAATCATTATCGAGTCGTGATCAATACCCTTCCAGTTCAGGTGTGTACGGTAAGTTAACAATTGGTTAATAGTGGAATAGTGTGAGCCTCTGCCAAAATGAGTCTGGGTTCTGATAGACTAAACAGATGTCCAAATTCTAGGTTACCTAAAGCCAGGTTATGAAGTTGAAAGGTTGCAGAGTTTGGTAATAAACTTCTGATTGCTGCTTGGACAGTAGTGCAGACTGGATGCTGAGGGTAATTGGTGAGCAGCAATACAATGAAAGAAGATCAGTGTTAACGAAACAGATTCCATTTCCTGGCTGCAAGAAAAGAAAATTATCTACCCCCTGTCCTGGTCAACTTGATTCAAAGAATGGCCAAATGGAAACAGGAAAGTGACCTAAAATGAAGTCCAGTGCGATAGAGCTGCAATTTCACTTTCAAGTAAGAAGGCCCAAAAATCACGGAGGGCCTGTAAGTAATACATGTGGATTTAAAAAGAATCATTTTACTAATCGGAAGCTATTTAAGAGCATAAAGTGAAGACTTAATAGATTTACATTTGGGGATATCGTTCCCGTAATAGAATCTTCACATTATACGTCCCTGAATCAGGGGCGTAACACAGGCCCCCGCAGCCCACGCGGTGCGGGGGGGCCCCCATGCTCCAGGGGCCCCCTCACTCTCAGTCTCAGCAGAGGAAGAAGGCTGCAACTTAAGGCAGCAAGCCTAAATTAAACAGTGTGCGCGCACGCCACAGACGGTGATGGCCTCTATTTAAACATTAAATTACAGGGCGGTATTAACACAGGCCCCCGCAGGGGGCCCCCACGCTCAAGGGGCCCCCTCACTCTAGGCAGAGGTTCGGATGGTGACGTGACGGGCCGCTATTTTACCATTATATAGGGGCGTATTAACATAGGCCCCTGCAGGCCTCCCCCCCCCACGCTCCAGACAGGGCCCCCTTACTCTCAGCAGAGGAAGAGGCAGTAACATGCTGAAGCAAGAAAGCAACAGTGCGCGCCATGGACGGTGACGGGCCTCGGCCTCTATAAACATTGAGAGAGCACAAGTTTGGGAAAAAAATGTATAAGTACGCCATATTTACAAGCACGTAGTTAGTTAACATGTACTTTGCACCAGAGTGTTTATATTTAGAAGTGAAATACACCGAGTGTCTTATATTCAGTGGTGAAATGCATAGAATGTTTAAGTAGAGTAACAATAATCATAACTGTGTGAGACTAATGTGGAAATGTTTGGGATGAATATGAAAACCTCACGTTCTCATGTTACAGGAATAATGTAAGAGTTGAATGTAACTCTAAAACCCAGTATTTTGTGTAGGCCTCATGGCAATTCACAAGCAAATCTAAACGTGCTGCTAAAATAATGTGAGACAAGGTTGACATGGTTCTTTCAAAATGTACTATTGAACTTAGGGTTAAAAGTATATGCTTTATAGATGTGTTATTTTAGAAACGTATGCTAGTTAAGAATGTTTGCTGTTTAAATCAAGTTAACGTTTTAAGAGTGCAGGAACCTGCTGCATGTAAATCAAGTAGGCCAGAGCAGATAATGTCATGTAGTTTAAATCGTCATGTGCTCGTTAGAGGAGAGGTCGTGAGGTGTCCAGTATGGAGCTCTGAGAGTGTTTTATGGCCTAAGATATGGTGAAGTCTGGAATTTGAGGCCCACTGCAGGACGAGCTGTATGCAGGTGCGAGGGTCCTAATCAGCTCGAATGAAAGGGACTTTGTTCAGTGGCGCCTTGCGCAGGCCTGTAGGAGTTTCCAGGAATTTCAGGGGGTATCAGCGCACGGAAGAAGAAGCCTGGGAACCAAGGTCAACTATAACGAGGGTCTTCAAGAGTACCATCATGGAGTTTGCCGCGGAAAGATGTACCACGTGAGGGGCGTCCCAAGGGGCGTTTCTATTGGAAATGTGATGTGGTATTAGGGAAAGTGACCCGGGAGGAGGGCAGAGCAGATGATTTTGGGAGCCTAAAGAAGCGGATGGGTAGGCAGATAGGCTGATCAGGAGAGACCCATTATCAGAGAAGAGACAAAGAGAAGTGCGTGATCTTCTTAGGAAATCACCACGGCTGACACCTAGAGGGTTAAGATCTTGTTAAGTAGGGATGTCATTTAGTGTAGTGTAGGGACAGACTAACCTTAATTTTTCTTTCTGTAATGACTTTGAGGTTGCAACTTGTATTCATTTTGGCAACGCTCATGTTGTTAGAGCTTGTACTTATTATTTTGTTCTTCAGACTCAGACTATTCAAGAAGTTCATGTTCATAGTGATACCGGTATACCTTTTGAATCTCATTTTGAGAAGTTTGTATCTTCAGTTATCTTTGACTTTATATTAAATCTTTAAAACTTAATTTTGGTCAGTGGTCATTTAGAGTGGTGTAAGTTCTTAAATTGATTTTTATTGTGAGATTACCTTTTACTCAAGACAGGTACCAACGATTCAGTCGACAGGAAATGGGATTTGGTAAGATAATTAGTAACCAGTAATCCCGCGTTAGCAGTTGGTAGCAGAGTGAGGATGGTTATCTTCTTGAGGAAGGTAATCTAGAGAGGTTAGTTTACCCCAAGGCCCGAGACGTCGAGAGACGAGCAGCGGAAGAATCGTGTGCCGAAAGGTGCAGACGGTGCGAGAAAAGCAGCAGTAGCGGAGAGTGAGTATAAAAAGGGTCATGCGTGAACAGATTGCGGTGTTTTGTGTTGTATTTGTATTGTAATGTCTTGCGGAGTTGAATGCCTGTAGTGTGAAAGAGAGAAGGTTGTGAGCGCGCGCAACCTGGTAAACTGGTAACCTGGTAAACGGGTGTACTGGTGAAATCTTAAGTTCAGGCCAGAGCTTAAGTGGTTTTGGGTGTATCGAACATCCAGGGTAGTTGTCGACCATAGTACGGAGGTCACGAGGTACCATTGACCGCCGTGGATCCAAGATAGGGGGAGTGTAAGAGTGAGTGTATGAGTAACGGACGCTGGTCGAAAGTTACTGTGTGTGAGTAACCTATCGGAGAAGGCGATTGTCTGGAAGTAATCGGAAAGACATTTCGCCAAGTTAGGGTGACAACTACAGAAAGACTGTGGGCGTACAGTCAAAGAAAGGTGATCGCTTGGACGGAAGTAATCATTTTTCAGAGTATGAATGGGATGCGTGCATGACCGAGGAGACGAGCTGAGAAAGGAGGGGAACTGCTGCGAAGGGGGACGGGTGACGTCGGCTAGAGCCGCGCTCTGATTGAGCGGTTGGTGTGACGTTAGCTAGAGCCGCGCTCTGGTTGGGCGGCTAGAGTGACGTCGGAGGAAAGTCGCGTACGGATAGGCCAGTTAGTGAGAACGGCGCTGAGATTGGTGGAATATCATCAGGAAGTAAACAAACGCGGAGAAAAGAGAAATCATGAAGTGTTTTAAGTGTTTGAAAGGGATTTTTAAACGTAAACGAAGTGAACATTATTACGGGGAAGAGGCTCCCCCAGAGGGTACGCCAGCTCATTATATGGCAACGAATGTTGGGCTGCATACGATATTGTGGATTGGGGCTTGGAATAAGCTTACGGAAGGAAATGAGGAAATGCAGTTCCCGAAGTATGGAACGTTTAAGTTAGAGGTGTTACATCGGCTAAAAGCAACCATGTCCTCATTGAAACCCTCACCTAGACCAACACAGTTTGAGGCTCTTAATGCATGGATTAAGGCTGCACACGACCGAAATTTGAACAGGCGTCAACAAAGGCTGACGCGATCGGTAAGGGCAGTGCGAGATTCCAAATGGGATGAGGAGGAAAAGCGTTGGAGGGTACAGACTATTGAGGTGGAGAAAATGTATCCGATGAGGGAGGTGTCAGGAGGAGGAAACCTCATGGAAGAAGACGAGGAAAGCGAGTCGGAGGACAATCTGATAAACAGATTGTTAATGGATAGACCACCTCCGAGAGTGGGATTGATAGAAGATAGAGGGCTCGCAAGGGAAGACGGGAATGAGATAGAGGGATATACACCACTCCCTATATCGGAATGGACACCTAGCAAAGGCGGAGAAACACCTCTAAACAACACTGTACAGAGTGTAGTGGGAAGGTTTGTGGTGCAGAAAACGCCAACCACAGAAAGGGTTGAGTCTGTGGGATTGCCAGACGCTCTTCAAGTGCCTGTTACCATAGGACCCATAGTTTCGATCTATAATTCTGAGAGAGATAGGGGGGAACAACAAAGGCAATTGGATAGGGAAAGGATTGAGATGGAAAGGAGGAATAATGTGACGAATGCATGGAAACAATTACCAGGTTCGGTAACGTGGAACACCCCATTAGACACAACTGTCGGTCCCAATTCAGAACAGGGAGGTCCGAGAGGACCAATGGATCTAAGGGGACCGCGGCCAAGATCTTTTTCAGAGTTAAGAGCTGATTTGAGGGAATGGGACGGGTCCATAGTATCTCCGAGTAACAGGACAAGAACGGAACCAGAGTGGGAAAGCAGGGGTAACGGGACTGTATCTCATTGTGGGGCCAGCGAGAGTAGTCAGAGCCGGGAAGGCCAAAGTCAAGAGAATAGAGGGGATGCATGTCCTACAAATCAGAGAGAACAGCCGGAACAAAATACTAGGATTGTAGAATGTGAGGAAATGTCCCGTCTCTGGGGGAACGGAGGAGATGAGGCGGTACGGGCTTTTCAGAATAGGTTTAGGTGCCTTCATCATACACTTGGGGAAGACGTTCAACATTGGAGAAAGGAGAACAGCGATAGGTCCCGCCACGCCTCGAATACTCAGGAAGCACAGGGAAGTAGGGAAGAAAGAGGGAGTAATAGAACCTCTTATCCTCAATCCCGTGAAACTAGCCAGGATGGAGAGAGAGAGGCTGGGAGGCATGAAGGAGTGTTTCACCACCCACCCCGAGAAGACGGAAAGGCATGGGACTTAGAGAGATGGGAACAGGGGAGGACTCCCTATAATTCACCAATACCTAAACGTAGATCTCGGAGCTGGGATGGGAAAGATGCAGATGGAGGAGCTAAATTGAGTGTCTTGAAAGCTGAAATAAAGGCAAAAAGGCTTGATGTTACCAGTTTAAAATCAGATGTTGATGAGATAATAGATGGAACATTGCCTTTGGAAAGGATAGAATTGTATGAACAGGATGAGTTATTGTTCATGGCAAAGGATATTACTAGGAAGGCTAGAACGGTTCATGAAAAACTGACCGATTTGGCAGACAAGTATGCCGTGGATTTGTCTAGGACAAGGGCATTGCAGAGCAACCACAGATTACAGTACGCAGACCAAGATCTAGATGAGAAGAGAACTACTGGATTAAAAACACACATAAGAGAGTTGGTAACAGGGATAAGAGTGTGGAGAGAACTGGATAAATGGGAGGAAAGGTGGTCGAAAAAGGGCACAGTTAGGCGAAGTACAAATGTGATGACCCCTGAGGGAAGGGTAATGCAGATGGAGGCATTCCCTTTGCGAGAAATATCAAATGGAAATTATGTACATGTGCCCTGGAGTAGAGGAGACTTAGCCGCATTTACCAACTCATTTCCGAAGTTGCGGGACAACCCAGTCGAGTGGTATAAGCAGGTAGAGAGGTTTGTTAAAATTTCGAAAGTACTGTGGATAGATTTGAACACGTTGTTTGACATCGTGGTCCCATCTGATTTGTGGACCCCGTGCAAGACTAGTGTCGAATGGCCAAATGCTGAACCATTGAGGGATGTTCGAACAAATGGACCATCTGAGATTGTCATGCGAAAGTATGAAAGGGTAATAGCATGGCTGAAAGATAAGGTACCACCACAGGATATAGATTGGGTAAAAATAGACCGAACAAGGCAGGAACCCAAGGAGACAGTTCACGAGTTTTATGAAAGATTGTTGAAAACATTCAAGCAATACAGTGGACTAGATGTAATGGATCCCAAAGACATAGGGCAGTTCGTGTCAAAGTTTGTCTTGGGGTTGAGGCCTGATATTTGTTTGATGATACAGCAACATTTAATCTGTTGGCAGAACAAACCACTAGATGAGATTTTACGCTATGCGAGGTACTGCAGTGACGAGATAGATTCTAAAGCCAAGAATCTAAAGGAGAAATTGATGGTGGTGCAAATGCAGTCCGCTGGGAAGGGTGGTCAGCAGAAGCAGGGGATGGGACGAAAACCAAATGGTCAGAACAAGGATAATGAAGAAGGGCAGAGACCTAGGATAGACTTTGCCACTTTAAAGAAAACGACCAAGTGTCATCTGTGTCATCAGGTGGGGCATTGGCGACGCGAGTGTCCCTTTAACCCTGAAAACGGAGAGCAAGAAGTAGAAGAGCAGGTCCAAGAAGACCCAGTGCAAAAAGTGACAGTCCCAAGCAGTAAGGTGGCCAAAGGGGGGACTTCGGCTCCACGGGCCCAATTCCCACAGCCACCGAAGATAACAGCTGGAGGAAAGGTCTTTAAACAAATGCCTCTGTTTATTGAGGAAGAAAAATGTTATTACATTGATCCATTGACAGGACAACGGGTGAGCAGTGAAGAGGACTGTACCCTCGGGGCAGTTCTAGAAGTGGATCAGAGAGGGCCATTTGTTGAGGCAGAAGTGGCAGGGTGTCCCACTACGTTCTTAGTGGACACTGGGGCTACTCGTTCGACTCTGAGATCAGCAGTAGTTCCAGACTTGCCAATGTCAGGGGAAACAATTCAAGTGGTAGGAGTCGCAAATAAAAGAATGACTAGTCCCTTGACAGAACCAGTGTCTGTGAAAATTGGAAACCACATGAACGAACATCAGTTTGTGGTTTGTGACTCGAGTCCGGTATGTCTGTTAGGTAGGGATTTGTTATGCAAATTGAATTGCACCATATACTGCACCCCACAAGGAGTGGAGGTACAGACTACCGACGATGATGCTACCTTTAAGGTGGCCAATTCAAAATTCTGTGTAGAACTATATCCTACTCTGACTGTAGAAGATCTTCCACAAGACTTAAGAGATGCAGTGGCGTCAGAGGTGTGGGATTTCACAGGAGAAGATATAGGATTGATTAAAGGGGTAGAACCGGTAAAAATTCTGGTAAAACCAAATGTTGAGTTTCCAAGAACGCCTCAATACAAATTGTCCCAGGAAACGATTGCGGGAATAAAGCCTGTGATCGAGTCAATGATACAGCAGGGAATACTGAAGGAAATCGTGGGCAGTCCTTGTAACTCCCCGATTATGGGTTTGCAGAAACCTAGTGGGAAGTTTAGGATAGTTCAGGATTTACGAAAGATTAACAACATAGTCGTTTCATGTTGTCCCGTGGTACCGAATCCATCAGTAATATTGTTTCAAATACCATGTCAAGCAGAATGGTTCACAGTGATAGATCTTTGTCAGGCTTTCTTTTCAATCCCATTGGATGAAGAGAGCAGGTACCTTTTTGCGTTTAAAATGGAAGATCGCGTTTTAACATGGTGTCGAATTCCACAAGGATTCACAGACAGTCCATCCATCTTTAATCAGTTGTTGAAAAAGAATCTTGAGAATCTAGTACTGCCACAGAACTCGGTTCTGGTACAGTACATAGATGACCTACTTGTTGCGTCAGAAACAGAGGAAGCTTGTAAAGTAGATTCAATTGCCTTACTGAATCATTTAGCTGAAAACGGACATAAGGTATCTCCGAGCAAGTTACAGTATTGTCTGACAGAAGTACAGTATCTAGGGCACAGGTTAGAAAAAGGGAAACGTAAGGTGTCCCCAGAGAGGATTGAGGCGATAATGAAAATGAATGCGCCTACAACACAGAGAGAAGTTAGAATGTTCTTAGGAATGGTGGGTTACTGCCGACAGTGGATAGTTAACTTTTCACTGAAAGCAAAACCCTTACAGAAACTGACGCACAAGGAGGTGAGTGATCCGGTACCATGGGATGAAGAATGTCTGGTGGCGTTTTTACAGCTGAGAGACGATTTATGTCGTGCTCCGGCTCTGGGAATGCCAGATTATGAAAAGTCGTTTTCACTCTATTGCTGTGAGAGAGAGGGATGTGCTTTGTCAGTCTTGGCACAGACCCACGGTAATGCCCGTAGACCAGTTGCATACTTTTCGGCTACATTAGATCCAGTAGCCGCAGCGTTGCCCGGATGTCTTAAATCCGTTGCTGCAACGGGTGTCAGCATTGAAAGGAGCGAGAGTATTGTGATGGGACATCCAGTAGTGGTGTATGTACCGCATTCAGTTGAATTGTTAATGACCAGGACGAAGACGCAGCATCTGACCAATAGCAGGCTCACGCGTTATGAGCAAGTTATACTTGCCGCAGAAAACGTGACTCTCAGGAGATGCTCTGTCTTGAATCCTGCTACTTTGATGCCATTACCTACTGTAATAGAAGGCGAAGGATGTGAAGACCACGATTGCCTTGATGTGACTGAACTATGCACGAAACCCAGACCAGATATAGTGGATGAGCCATTGTCTGACCCCGATGAAATTTACTTTGTTGATGGCTCATGTTTAAGAGACGATACTGGTCGGTTAAGAGCAGCTTATGCTGTTTGTACCATTACTGGAGTGGTGGAAGCCGCTTGCCTGGAAGGAGTACATTCCGCACAGGTAGCAGAGATTATTGCCCTAACTCGTGCCTGCATAGCAGGAAATGGAAAGAGAGTCACCATCTACACGGACAGCCAATATGGTTTCGGTGTGGTTCATGATTTCGGGCAGTTGTGGTCTCAGAGGGGTTACATGACCTCCTCTGGTTCGCCCATTCGAAATGGAGAATTTGTGCGATTGCTGATAGAAGCATTACAAGGTCCTGTTGATATTGCAGTGGTGAAGTGTGTAGCTCATACTAAGAATACGGATTTTGTGTCACAAGGTAATAGATATGCTGATGAAGTCGCACGCTATTGTGCGGAACAAAGTTATTCTTTCTCAAAGGTGGAAATAGAAGGTGCAGAAGAAAAGACTGAATTAAGTATGATGTTAGAAACTGTAGACACTTGGGAGGATTTAAGGATAATGCAGGAGAACGCACCTGAAACAGAGAAAAAGGCATGGGAAATAGCAGGCTGTGTGCGAAGTGAAATGGATTTTTGGGTTTCAGCAGATGGGAGAGCTGTGTTACCTGAAGAATTAGCTAATCCCATGGCGAGAGAAATACATGGTCCAGTACATCTAGGAAGGGATGCTATGATGAGAGTTTTTAGGCAGACTTGGTATTGCCCGAAATTCAGAATAGCAGCAGAATCAGTATGTAAGCGATGTGTTACCTGCCAACAACTGAACGTAGGCAAACGAACACCAGTCACACTGAGTCACATTGGGAGGTCGGGGGGGCCTTTCAATAGAATGTAACTAGACTTCATCGAAATGCCAAGAGTCAATCGCCTTCGGTATGTGTTGGTGATTGTATGCGTATTTTCCAGATGGGTTGAAGCGTACCCTACACGTAGGTGCGATACTCTCACAGTGGCTAAATTGTTGCTCAGGGAGTTGATACCGCGCTTCGGGGTGCCTGCCTCTTTGGAATCGGACAGAGGAAAACATTTTAACAGCGAAATAGTGAAGATGTTGTGCTCCACACTGAATATCGATCAAAAGCTGCATTGTAGTTATCGACCAGAAGCTTCAGGAATTGTGGAACAAGTGAATGGCACTTTGAAGAATAGATTGGCTAAAGTAGTGGCATCCACATCTTTGAGTTGGCCAGATGCTCTTCCATTGGTGCTCATGAGCATGCGCAGCACACCTGATAGGAGGACAGGTCTCTCTCCTCACGAGATCCTGATGGGGAGGGCCATGAGACTTCCTACAGTTCCAACTACTGCTCTATTGAATATTACAGATGATCTGATCTTGGATTATTGTAAAGGACTGTCTGACGCCATCCATTCTGTGTCCCTTCAGGTGCATGCGGCTGAAGTTCCAGCAGCGAGGAACCTGTGTCATGACCTGAACCCAGGGGACTGGGTCCTGGTTAAAAAACACGTCCGGAAGAACTGCCTAGATGTTCGCTGGCGTGGGCCCTTTCAGGTAATCCTGATCACGAACACCGCGGTGAAGTGCGGGGGGCTGCCAAATTGGATCCATGCATCCCATACTAGAAGAGTTCCAGCACCTCTAGAAGGAACAGCTCCCATCCCAGACGAAAGCCCGGAAGTGGAAGAAGAGTCGCAAGAAGGGATTGAGGCAGCTGAGGGGGTGTCGGAAGAAGTTGGGAACGCATCGGATTCAGAAGAAGAGCGAAGGCAGGACGGCAGTGAGACAGAAGACGCAACTGAAGGAGAGAGCAGAAGTGAATACGACTCAGACTCAGATCCGTATCGGAGCGACCAAGAACCAAGTGGGAGGACAAGGAATAGGAGAATAAGGCTTGGAGCTGCCACTTGGCCAACAAGAAGAAGAAGGCTAAGTTTGAGGTCGGCCCAAGAAGAAACGCTTACTCCTATATCCGAAGACTCAGATCCAGAAGAAGATATCCAGGATCAAGCCGAGGAGGGTCTTTAAGATCAAGTAGGGTGCGAGTGCCTAGCAGAAGATACTCTACTCCCGATTGGACCTACCTCGTTGCAGATGTCTGGGAGACACAGAACAGGGAGGATCAGGGAAGTGGAACTGATCAGAACTGACCCGATCATCACAGTGCAAATAAAGTTTCTACTGCCAGGAGCGGAGACCGAAAGGTTGCTGACACTCAACATCGTTCATCCTGCTCTCCTGAGTGGAATAAGAAAATTGCTTTTAGAGACAGTTGAGTTTCCAGTTTGCTGTTCACGATATCCAATATTGGAGGGAACTCTTCTTCGTTTGGAAATGCTTGAACGAGTAGTAGAATTGCTAGGAGTGCTTATTGTTGTGGACTAAAACCATACTACGAATGTCTTCAAAGGGGTGCAGATCTGGAAAAGTGAAGAAAGTGATCTTGATTAGAACGGACCCCTTTGTAATTGTGGATATAGAACTGATAGTACCAGGATTGGAAATTGAAAAAACGCTAACTCTCAATTTCGTCCGTCCACTTGTCTTGAGCGAAATAAGGAGAATAATCCTAGAAAAGGTTGACTTTCCATGGTGTGGTACGAACTGTCCAGAACCTGAGGGAATGATACTTCGGATGGACGTTTATGAAGAAGTAGTGTCACTCCTTGAGTCATACATAACTTCAGACGAAAATAAGACTTTTGAAAAGAAATTGTAAACTTGTTGCAGGATAACCTAGCGCCGAGTGGAAGAAGAAAAGTGATAGGGGTTTCATTTTAGTGGATGGAGAAGGGCTAGGGTTGTCTATTTCTACTGGACTTTGAACTGTTTTGCGGAAACAAATTGTCAAGCTTCCAAGTGTTTCAAGAAAGACATTGCAAGAGAGAAAGACTTTGTTTGAAAAGAAGAGGAAGTGAATGCTGGAAGAAAGTCGAAAACTACACTGTTTGAGAACATGGAGGCTGGCAACCCGAACCGCAGGGCAAAATGTATAGCTGTTACATTTTTAGGAGTAGTGGTTTCTCTTATAATTCTAGTGGTAACTGTTTCATTCCTAGCGGGACATGAAGGGGATGGAACCACAGTTAAGGAGGATAAGGGAGTGTCAACACCGAGAACTACCACAGTTAAGGAAAAGGGAAACATCAATGAGAAAGACAAAGCGTTGTTAGATGCAGAAGTAAAAAGGTTACACATGGATGAGTCACAGGGGAATTACAAGTCAAATGCTTATGCTAAATTGCTTTATGAATATGTTGATGCCATGGAGGTAAAGGACTGCTATGTATGTATGCAATTACCAATTTCGGTGGAGGAGGGTATCAAATACCATCATCTCCCGTTGACATATGGAATAACGTGCAGTTTATTGTTAAGTATGTTTTATGGACGAGACGGATTTGAGTATTACTTCTCGAATTTCGACTCGACATTGCCAGAGGTTCCGAATTTCAAGCATTTGAACAAATGGGACTACTACAAAAGCGAAGACAGATTACACAAATGGTTTATTCCATGGAGAACGTTAGATACCTCACATGCTCGAAACAACAATCTGACTTGTCAAATATCAGAAGTTGAGAAAAAGTTTATAGCTCAGGTAGATACTAGATACAGAAAGCAGAAGGCATTGAAGGCATCAGGACAAGGAGAAACAGATTGGACCAAGGAAGAAAGGGCACAACAACGAAAAGGAAGTATTGGTCCAATTGCTTTGGATAAGGAGAAACGGGGGAAACTGTGCATTCACAGGAGTTACTCCTACTATGAAAACGTTTATGTAGGACAAGTCAATTGCGAACATGCTTTTCAATTGGAGTACTACTCTAAGAACTTCATGAAAGGGATGCAAGCAATACCAAATGTATATTTTGTATGTGGAAGATATGCCTATGTGAAGTTACCAGATAATTGGTACGGATCATGCTATCTGGCTGTTGTCTTCCCTAAAATATACCATGTTGAGAATTTAGACACGCCTAAGAAAGAAATATCAACTAGATGGAAGCGAGGGCTGGGTGCAGCAGAAGTAGTTGGAGATGTAATAGGTGCTGCATTCCCTTTCTTAGGATTGATAATGAATGACATTAAGATCAGGAGGTTAGCTACAGTCGTAGATAGGCTATCTGCCAGTACTGCAAGATCCTTGATGCTGATAGAAGGGGAGATGCAATCGATTAGGGCAATGGTTCTTCAGAATCGACTTGCTTTAGATGTTCTGTTAGCAAAAGAGGGAGGAGTCTGTAGGGCCTTGAAGGTACAGGAATGCTGTACTTACATTCCAGACAATTCAAAGCCTCTAGAGAAGTATATACAAAACATCACTGCCATACACTACGAAATTGAGGACCTGGCAAAGGTAAATGTGTGGGAAAAAGTGGGTCATGGAATGGGTAAAGTTGGAAGTTGGTTTGCCAACTTAGGAAAGGGTATCGTTTGGTACATATTGAAACCCATCATCATAGTAGTGATTTGTGTAATCACTTTGTGGGGATTGGTGCGTTTGTATCAATGGTATAGAGCAAATAGGTTACAGAGAGCTATGAAGAAACAGGAAGAAGAGTTGACAGCGATGCAGGACACTCAATATAAGAGTCTGAAAGCATTAGAGAGTATGAAAAGAAGTGGTACTGCCCTGTCTTCACTTTAAAGGTTCTACATTTTTAGTGTCATGGTGATGATGACCCCTGAAGGTCATCAAAGGGGGGACTGAGAGAGCACAAGTTTGGGAAAAAAATGTATAAGTACGCCATATTTACAAGCACGTAGTTAGTTAACATGTACTTTGCACCAGAGTGTTTATATTTAGAAGTGAAATACACCGAGTGTCTTATATTCAGTGGTGAAATGCATAGAATGTTTAAGTAGAGTAACAATAATCATAACTGTGTGAGACTAATGTGGAAATGTTTGGGATGAATATGAAAACCTCACGTTCTCATGTTACAGGAATAATGTAAGAGTTGAATGTAACTCTAAAACCCAGTATTTTGTGTAGGCCTCATGGCAATTCACAAGCAAATCTAAACGTGCTGCTAAAATAATGTGAGACAAGGTTGACATGGTTCTTTCAAAATGTACTATTGAACTTAGGGTTAAAAGTATATGCTTTATAGATGTGTTATTTTAGAAACGTATGCTAGTTAAGAATGTTTGCTGTTTAAATCAAGTTAACGTTTTAAGAGTGCAGGAACCTGCTGCATGTAAATCAAGTAGGCCAGAGCAGATAATGTCATGTAGTTTAAATCGTCATGTGCTCGTTAGAGGAGAGGTCGTGAGGTGTCCAGTATGGAGCTCTGAGAGTGTTTTATGGCCTAAGATATGGTGAAGTCTGGAATTTGAGGCCCACTGCAGGACGAGCTGTATGCAGGTGCGAGGGTCCTAATCAGCTCGAATGAAAGGGACTTTGTTCAGTGGCGCCTTGCGCAGGCCTGTAGGAGTTTCCAGGAATTTCAGGGGGTATCAGCGCACGGAAGAAGAAGCCTGGGAACCAAGGTCAACTATAACGAGGGTCTTCAAGAGTACCATCATGGAGTTTGCCGCGGAAAGATGTACCACGTGAGGGGCGTCCCAAGGGGCGTTTCTATTGGAAATGTGATGTGGTATTAGGGAAAGTGACCCGGGAGGAGGGCAGAGCAGATGATTTTGGGAGCCTAAAGAAGCGGATGGGTAGGCAGATAGGCTGATCAGGAGAGACCCATTATCAGAGAAGAGACAAAGAGAAGTGCGTGATCTTCTTAGGAAATCACCACGGCTGACACCTAGAGGGTTAAGATCTTGTTAAGTAGGGATGTCATTTAGTGTAGTGTAGGGACAGACTAACCTTAATTTTTCTTTCTGTAATGACTTTGAGGTTGCAACTTGTATTCATTTTGGCAACGCTCATGTTGTTAGAGCTTGTACTTATTATTTTGTTCTTCAGACTCAGACTATTCAAGAAGTTCATGTTCATAGTGATACCGGTATACCTTTTGAATCTCATTTTGAGAAGTTTGTATCTTCAGTTATCTTTGACTTTATATTAAATCTTTAAAACTTAATTTTGGTCAGTGGTCATTTAGAGTGGTGTAAGTTCTTAAATTGATTTTTATTGTGAGATTACCTTTTACTCAAGACAGGTACCAACGATTCAGTCGACAGGAAATGGGATTTGGTAAGATAATTAGTAACCAGTAATCCCGCGTTAGCACATTAAATGCTTAGCACATTGTACTAACTCGCACGACATATTAAGAATTGGTCATGTGACCTTCAGGTCGCTCACAAATCTCAGCTACAGGTGCTTAGGACACTGAACTCACTCGCACAACATATTAAGAATTGGTCTATGGTTTCTTATTCATTAGAAAAAGCTAGTGCAGTGGATTAGAGCGCCTGCTGCAGACCGCTGCACAACATTTAATGCCGGGTTTATAAAGGAACTTAACCGTTTTATATAGTGCTCTACAGAGAACCATGAGAGATCTAATAGTGCCCTACCACCAGATGTACTAGGCACATCGAAGAGCGCTTTAAAGGAATACAGAATGCAGAACTAGAGCTGATGAGCCATGCCTGCAGGGAGAGGTAGGGCTGTAGTGGAGGAACTAGATATCTTAAAAATAGAGATGTGATCGCAGTTTAAAAAAAAAGAAGAAGAAAGGGATTATTGAAGAAATGTCAGAAAGAGATATAAAAAAATGAAGTACAGTTGTGTGCCATCGGCATATTGGTGTAGCTGTAAGCCAGATTCATTCAATGAGCGTGATTCAGCTGAGTGATAATGAAATGTGTTATTACAATTACAATGCCATGAAGCATCAAGTTTGCGGTTTCAAGCACTATTTAAAGAACTCTATTGCCATCCTTCACTTTCTTTTGCTCAGTATTTTCACGGCTAAGCTTTGGCAATTGGATTTATCCCATTCTCTCAAGGTGCTTTTGTTCATTTGAAAGTTGTTGTTTTTTTAATGTAGAAGGAACACATTTTTAATATCTCCCATAACCAATTTAAAAGTTAAAACCTATGAAACAGACTGCACACACCTGTGTCACACATAAAAGACTGGCATACGGACTGCTGCGGTCTTCTGTATTTCTGCATGCTTTTACCAGAAGGTATTGGAGTTTTTTTTTATCATCCATAGTTTGCAGATCTGAAACGTCAGATAAGTCTGCCCTATTCCACTGGTTTCACGTC
This sequence comes from Lissotriton helveticus, assembly GCF_964261635.1. Lineage (NCBI taxonomy): Eukaryota > Metazoa > Chordata > Amphibia > Caudata > Salamandridae > Lissotriton > Lissotriton helveticus. The sequence goes on from NC_136065.1 coordinate 341,696,185, forward strand.
TGTCTGCTCCAGAGTTAAGGGCAGTTGCCCGGAGAAATAGGACCAATGCTGTCAACACCAGGGCTGGGCAATGTAAGTCTATTAATGGTAACTGCATTCGGATAATGATACTGCTCAGCCCACGACATTGCTTGAAAGCAAGTTCTCCGGCAGAGGAGACACGCTGTGATGCTAGTGCCTTAAGAACCCTGCAACCAAGCGCTACATGCATACACTAAGGCTTCCCTGCTAGCGAAGTTGCTTTCAAGAGCTCTGTCAGGGGTCCAGGTAATGTAGTTACCCTAATACGTTTAACATTAAAGTAAGTACATTGCCTGGTCCCTGACAATACCCCTCAAATCAACTATATTGGGCTTTAGGCTGTTTTTCTATCACCCACGATGCAATCCTAATTCTGATACACAAGTACAAAAAATCTGTTCCGAAATTCGCCCGAAAACCACACCCACCCATAATTGGAAGCGGTGCTGGCTGGTGATATTTGAAAGCCGTGGGTGTAAAATGTTAGGTATGGCTTTTAGGTAGCGAGTGAAGCGAACAAGCTTAATGGGCAAATGTGTAAATTAGACAAAGATTAGCAAATAGTGTATTGTAAAGCAAATTAATTTAGTGAGAATGTAAGGTTTATAAAGCAGTGGGAATGTAAAGTCTTGAAATATTACACTCATTACAAACTGCCTCATATCTTACTGCATTAATATGTTCAACAGTTACTGTAAGCGCAAATTGTCCCACAACGCACCTTCAGTCCCTTTAAAGTGTGTGCTTGCACTGCATGTGGCATAAACTTTGAAAGGAAGTGCTCCAACCAGGCTTCGGGAAGCACCCACAGCTGTTGGCTTCCATCAATCATATAGAAATAAGTGCAGACAGGCCTTTCAGTGGAATTAAAAAAGTAGGGGCTTTCTAAAAGGAGACAAGTAACATACATTTCTGTGATTCCCATAGTGTGCCACTCGGCCGGTATTTTAGTTTTGCATTCATATAGATATATATAACACAATAAGTGATATACACCTAAAACCTGTGAGTACTATCGTCTTTGTCAATGATTGTTAGCTGTTTAAGATACATATTAACAACGATTTGTTATAAATAATTAACAATTCATATTACAAATCTGAAATTGTGAGACTGTGCATTCAATTATTGAGGCCTGTCACAGATACGAGGGAATTTACCCGAATACACCTGTTTCTCTTGTGCAATGTGTGTTAAGTCCTGTTCGAGGGATCACAGCAATAACAATGCACCACGATTCAAGTTAGGTAGCTCAGTGAGCTGCTAAGTCTGTTGCAAGTCATCTTAATGGGGCCACACATCTATCAACTAGAAGGAGTTTACCTTCACTAAAACACTATATATGTCTTACACCCCCCTGGAGAAAAGGGCAGCTGTGGGTGTGCCTGCACTCACAGATAGTTGCAAAAAGAACAGCTGATGGACAGAATGCTTACATTCACCCGAGATCTGGGCCTGAATCGGTAGTTTTTTGGCTCCCCATGCCATTCCAGTTTAAACCTAGCCACATGCAAATCAGTCTAGACCCTGCTCCTAATGGGAAAAGTCTAGCCCAACTGCCAGGCCATCCCTGCACCGGAAACGGTTTCGGGGTTTCACCCCTCATCGGCCAGGCTAGCTTGGCTCCAGTGACTTGGAGAGCAAGGGACCCACATCTGGGCATACCCCCCACTCAGGCTCACAAATGCAAAAAGAACAGTTGATGGATAGAATGCTGAACAATGTCAAACATTCAACCCTGTACAGAGATCTGTGCCTAAATCCATTGTTTTGGGGTTTTTTGTGCTACCCATGCCATTACCAGTTTATATGCAAATCAGTCTTGACCCTGTTCCTTGAGGGAACAGTCCAGCTCAAACTGCCAAGCCAAGTTCTCCCTGGACCGGAAACAAGCTTCCTGGGACCGGTTTCAGGGCATCACCCTTCAAAAGCCAGGCAAGCTTGAATCCAGTGGTGTAGTGAGCACAGGACCCACGTCTAGGCATACCCTTCCCATTTAGAGTGACATATGCAAAAGAAACAATTGGTGGACTGATTTGCATATGGCTGGGTCCAAACTGGGGTGGTGTGGTGAGCAAAAGAATGATGGATTTAACCCAGATCCTTGTGACTGGGGGCAAAGGTTTGCATTGTCCAGCATTCCGTCCATCAATTGTTTCTTTTGCACCAGTGTAGGTATAGCCACATGTGTGAGTACTACAGTGTATGTTTGTGTGTTTGGTTGTGTGTGAATATTGCACACTGTGTTACTGTTTGTTACCACAGTGCAAATGTGTGTGGCACTGTTAGTCTAGGTGTTACAGTATGCTAGTTTCTGTGCCTATTGCTGTCTGTGTGTCTTTGTGTGTTCCACCCTGTGCCTGCATGTTTGCGTGCCTGTACCACAGTAAGTCTGTGTGTCATTGTGTGTGTCTGTGTGTGCCTCTGTTTACCTGTACCTTTCTCTGTGAGGTTAGAATCGTAGAACACTCACATGCATACATGCCCAATGGCAGTTGACCCTGTAGACACTGACAGTTCTTCTGCCCATATCTGTCTATGTGCTTGAGGCAATAGGATCGCTCCTTGGCATTGTTCTGATTGGTGCCTCAGTTAAATAATTTGCTTTTGACAGTATCGTTACAAATGGCAAAGCTCGTATGTTAAGTGTTTGCCACTTTCTCATTAGAACGTAGAAAAAGACAATATAGAGGCATTTCATTTCAATGTTGGAGGTTTCAAATCTAAATATACTAGATTTCTGGGTGGTAGGGCAAAGTGGTAGGAGGTGGGCCGGGCCGCAGGAGGGGCCCCCTCCATGTGCTTTGCAGGGGGGCCCCCTCAAGTTTCGTTACGCCACTGCCCTGAATAATGGTCTTTCTAAATGAAAGGAGGAAAAGTGGAAACAGTTTGTGTAAAGTTTCCAGGACGAGAAAACAAGGAGGCCACCCTGTTAACCTGGGAAGTGAATGAAAGACTATTTTCAATGACTATGTCAAGATTTCTGGCAGAGGTCACTGGCAAATGAGGAGATCTAATTCCTTCATGGACCAATTAGGTGTCCAAATATTTCAGGACGTGTAGGAAATAATTTGCAGGCCAAAATATCTAACCAAGGTAACAAGTGCCTGCATATATATGTTGAAAACAGTTGGGCTGAGCAAGGATCCTCACAGAACCCTGCACATCTGGGTTAAGGGTTTGGAACAGAATGTTGTCAAAGCTACCGTTTGAGTTCTAATTGATAGGAAAGAGTGGATCCATTTGACTACCTTTACTCCAATGCCTGAAGAGTCCAATCTGGACAACAGCACAGCATGTGATGCCATATCGAATGCTGCTGAGAGTTCAATATGACTAATGCAGCAGTGCCTCCTGAGTCCAGAATGACTCCGAGGTAATCAATAACAGGAACTAGACTAGATTCTGTGCTACAACAGGATCTAAGCCCTGATTGGGAGTGATCAAGTAGATTGTTTGCCTCCAAATAATTGGGAATGCACTTGTTGTAAACCTTCTCTGTTATTTTGGCCAGATAAGTAAGTACAGATATAAGTTTATCGTTAGCTAGAGATAATGGGTCTGCATTGGATTTCTTTAGCAAAGGGGTAATAGACCAAAGGCACCTCCATAGAGAAAGATTACAAAGAGGTGAGAACTGGAATTAGAGAGGGTATCGCTAATATAAGAATAGCCGAAGAGCAGGGATAAAGAGAGGAGCCTGATTTGATTATACGAAAGGTTTCTGAATCAGATTTTCTGCGATTGGTGGAAATTCACAATGTTGAAGGCTATTGGTCTCAGCAATATACTGCTGAGTGTTGGACCTGGTAAAGAAAGATGGCAGCAAACACTGGACTGCACTTGCTGATCCTTGGACTAGCAAAGTAACAACTTTGCCAGTGGTGCCCTGCTCGAGGAAAGTCATCCCGAGCCTCAGGCAGAAGAGGTGAACTCCAAGAGACAGTTGGCTGACATCCTGTTACAGCTTCGGGGCCACAAAAGCTGAAGATTCCCGCCTTGGCGAGTTGGTACCCACAATTGCTTTATCACTACTGAACACTGAAAAGCAGCCTGGTAGACCAAGTCCTGACACTTAAAAGTTGCATGCAAGTCTACTGGACCCGGGAGAGTTGTCAGAGTGCAGTTTAGTCAACAAAGACAGTAACTGGAGACCAGTGGCAATATGTTGTTGGCTGGACTTCACCCGGATTTCGATCGGCATCGACCTCTGTGGTCTAAGTTGCCCCACCGTGTTAATTGGCTGAGGGCTGGCCCCCGGAAGATACCCTTCGACTGGATCAGCATTCTGTATTCCTTGCAGCAGAACCACTTCATTAATGTCTTTGGCAGTTCGCCCATAGAGTGTGAAACTGTACTGCAGACTGCTTTGATTGCAAGGTAACTGTCTTGATGAGCCTTATTGGCCCCTGTGACTTCCTCCCTGCTGGAGCCGGATCGCCCAAACTGGTCTAACCAACCACAACTTTAGAAAGGTTTTTAAAGTAACTGATAACTGCGGTAGTTGCCAATGCTTGTTTGTGATTGAAGTAAAAAGCTGTGATTTACGATTTGATTAATAATTTATATGTCCAGAATCCTCTGGTGGATTTTGTTCATTTTGGTGTCTAAAGATTCATGAAAATAATGTATATTTTGATAAATTGGTGTTGGAGATCCTTTACGTCATATTTCTTTCTTATTCAATTGTTTTGGTACTTCTAAATGCTTTGCACTTGTTCCTTTGTTAAAGCATAACTTCTCGAAGTCACAGCTACCCAGGGTTGAGCTAAGGCTTTACAAACAAGCCTGGCTGGACTCCTGACGGATTAGTGAGTTTATTACACGGTGAGGTTGCACAACTACGCCATATAGTAAACCGCTTTCCACACACCATTTAACTAAATGAACAGATGATAGACTCCATACCATTGTAGTACTTTTCAAAGGCTTAACAAATACTCTCAAGTATTACCTGAAAAAACATCCATTTCGTACTTAAGGTCTACCCCACCTCTGTTTTCTTTCCTCTTTTTCTCATATAGGGGACTCGGCCTCACCCAGGGTCCTCACGCTCCGATGTGTGACAATGTGCTCCATCCATTAGTGTCCTCATCTTCACTGGAGTGCTCCAGTGGGATATTCAGAAAGGCTGCCACTCACCACTTATTCTGGAAATGGTGCAATTTGTTGTGCCAAAAGACTACACTAAATGGGAATGTTCCTCTGTATTGAATTTTCCCACTCTCAGTTTGCCCTTGATAAGGCGAGACTTCTCTGGCTGTGGCTGAAGATGCATCTTGGAATAGGATGCATGAGTATTCTGGAAAGTTGACCTCTTCCAGGCCCCCGCCACTCTAAGAAACTCCTCCATTTCAGTAAAATAGTAGAATTTAGCAGACAAATCTTTTGGTTTCTGGTCACTATCAGGAAGCCTCGGGCACAATCTATGGACCTATCTAGCCTCAACTCCAGGAAGTCTTTCCCCTAGCAATTTGAGAACATGGCAATCAGGAAGGCTTTCATGTCAGGTCCCTCTGCTCCTTCTTTCAAGCCTACCAGTCAAATATTCTTCCTTTGTGATCCATTTTCTGGCTCCACAGATTACAGCAGGGTCTTCTGCATCAGACTCTGCGAGTCAGCTTGCACCCTCCTCCCCTTGCCTGGGCAGTCTCCAGCCCCCCACCCTGCTTTCTGCTCTATTATTCTTGCTCCTATTGTCTTACTATCATTTCTGAGGTCTGTCAAGTTAGTCCCCAGATCTGCTCGGTAGTCTTGGATGTCCCTGAAGAAGGCTGGCTGGAGTCTGTTGCTTAGCTTCCACTTAAAGACTATCAATAACGTCTGCTTTGGTGAGGGCCATATGGATGCCGCTTGCCTTCAAAGCAAAGGGGCCACTCCGTCCTCTATTCGAAACGCATGCTGCCTCTTCAGATTCAAGCTGTATCAGGTAATGGAGCACTACACACCCACAAAAGGTATGACAGGTCAACTCCTCATTGCACATGGAATTCCAGCTGTAGGAACACAAAATCCAAAGATTATGAACTGAAAACCCTCACCCACCTTTTCATGGCATGCTTCATCACCGCCCCACAGTGTTAGGACAGTGCCAACATGGAGGTCTTAACCTTAATGAAAGGGAGAACAAGATAAATTGCTTCTTGTTAATCAAGGGGTCCAGATTTTATTCTAAACCTACCTCTGCGTACACCGAAGGGATTGTCTTTATTAAGTGGTTATGTGGGGTAGGGTTGAAAGAATAATATTGGATGTTATTATGAGTCAATGTCACAAACATCCCTCAAAGTCGTCAATCACCAACATGTTTCGGCCACAAAAAAGGATACCCCATACAAAAAGGAGGGGGTCCAGGGCCAAAAGGCAGTACCCCTACAGTCCATCCTCCATGCGTGTCCATGCACAAAGGTAAGAATAGGTCTTAATTCAATACGTCCAGTCTCCTTCTACTACCTGCATTAAGAAAACAGAGTTAAACCCTCATTTATATTTGGGTACTCTATTCATAACTTGTAGTCTAAGACCCTGGGGTGAGTTTCAGTGCTTGTTCAGCAAACAATCTATGAAATAAATCATATGTGTCACACACGTGAAAAACCTTTTCGCACATTTATAAATTGCGTGAACACAATAGAGTGAGCATGAACAGTTTTTGATATCACTCACTCTATTGTTTTAAGAGCCCATGTCCACAATTAACGTTGTTTGGGGACCACTCCTGTAGTCACACATTAGTGGTGAAATGTAAAAAGACAAAACGTGAAAAGACAGAGGTGGTGGGCTCAGTCTGATTTAAAAACAAAATGCTCTCTGGTACGAACGTTTCAGAAATGTAAGGAATACCTATCAGAGCAAAAGAATACTACTTTCATAGTTGAACCGCAGTCACCCTTTAAAATTCAAATCAAGGTTAAGTAGCTGTTACTGTCATCATTTTTCAAGGAGCTGTATCTCCCTACATAATGGTCTGTTTAAAGGGTAGGTGGGCTCAATACTCCTTCACAGGTCAGGTACCCCGTAACCTCCTTCTAAATCTGGGATGACCTCCCTACGGTTTCTTTCTCAAAATAGCTCATATTAAAGGACACAATCTCTAGTGTTTATATTAGAGACAACCATTACCAGGTTATTGCAAGTCTATGTTTGTTGCAATATTACACATATAAAATGGCAGAAAATGTAATTTGCGAAATTCCCCCCAAGATTTGCTCATGATGGTCTGCAGTCAGTGCATAAACAATCATTCAATGTACAAACACGCTATGGACTGTAACTCTAGGTCCCACTCTTTCTCATATCGCACACGCGACACATATAGTCATGATGTAAATATGTAAATAAATAAATAGATTCTTAGTTCCCACAGGTCAGAGTCACGCTCGCATGCCACACTCGAAAAGAACGATCCATACCATCAAGATTTCATGGCAGGGATCAAATGTATGCTAGGGACCTGGTGATCCCTGTATCCCCATGTGGTCCCCTGAACTTTTGTGAAGTATTCATTCTGAGCTTTGTCATGATTCAGTTGGAAAAATATACTGGTAGAAAGAGGCCAAGACCCCTCCCCACATCATTTAGTGAAAGACCAGCCACCTACCCCCCACCCACTCCTTACTTCGTCAAGGGAATGGTCCCACGTTTCTAATCTGACAGCCACTGCCACTTGCCACTTGTGCTTATCTCACCGCCACCATATGGTCCCATTACCGCCCCGGCCGCAATGCTACCGGGGCGGAAAAGAGGCGAACGGTGTTTTCGTCCGCCGCGGTCCCCCCGCCATCCTAATATGGTGGGGGGGAATTAGAATGCGGATATCGGGCGGATTGCCACCGCCAGCCTGGCGGGGGCAATCGGCCTGACATCCTAATGGGCCCCTAAGTGTCTTGTCAACCACAGACTCCTGCGTCACTTCAGCGCTCACCGAGCATGCTAGGGGGTGAGGAGATATACATCTGGACTGCACCAACCGTGCCCTTCTGACAGCTGTGGCTCCATTAGGGGATATTAACCCTTCGGCGCTGATGGCGAGCTCAGCTCGTCATCAGTTGCGCAGCTCGCACGCTGATGACGAGCTGAGCTCGTCATGTAACACGGCTTTTTTAAACAAGCCGCGCAGCGCGAAAATAGCCGCAGCGGGCATGCGTTTAAGAATAAATACCTGCCACATCTACCATGCGATCCGAACATTTTCTGATGCCGCATATCCTCCAGTGTTTACTTCAAAGCTGCTTTTCTACTGTGCTCGCTTATTTAAAGATCAGGTCTAAAAAAGGTATTGCTCACATCACATAAATAGTTTTCATAGGTCCTGACGAATCGCCCGTTAATAAACACAAGCGAGAAACATGTTGACCAGACACTAGCACTCTGTGGAAGGTCCCTGGAATCATAATATTCCAGACTCACCCTCTAGAATTTGATTTTAATTAAAGCAGTGGACCGCCAGAATAAATCATTCCTTGGTACCCCTAGCTTTATTTTAACCACCCTCATTACGTCTACAATCCTCACTGGCCCCACACCCGCACTTCATCTATACGGCTGTTGGAAAAAGATCTCCGCTAAAGAGCCCCTCTTTGAGGTGTTGCCCGTTGGGTATTGCACCGCCGACCCAACGAGGAGCAAGCCCAAATGATGAAGCATGACACCTGCAAAGGTGTGTGAGGGCATTAAATCCAACAAAATGGATACCCAGGGGTAATTCCTTTCTACCCTCACTACATTTTTCACATTCCTTGACGCATATCTCTCCTTCTTAGGAACAGCTCAGCATTTTTTGTAATGAATTGCTCACATCAGATCAGTTCCTGGGAACACTTTACAAGCGGTATTATTCAGTTACTAGAAGCCTGTCAAACAACTTTTGTTAAGAACAGAATACCATACAACCTGTTTATGCTGATAATTTTGTCACGAAAGTATAATCTTGGCTCTTCTTCTGTGCTCACCTATTTAAAGATCAGGTCTTAAAAAGGTGTTGCTCACATACGACCAATTCCTGAGAACACTTTACTACTGGTAAAATGTGATCCATTTTCTGGCTCCACAGATTACAGCAGGGTCTTCTGCATCAGACTCTGCGAGTCAGCTTGCACCCTCCTCCCCTTGCCTGGGCAGTCTCCAGCCCCCCACCCTGATTTCTGCTCTATTATTCTTGCTCCTATTGTCTTACTATCATTTCTGAGGTCTGTCAAGTTAGTCCCCAGATCTGCTCGGTAGTCTTGGATGTCCCTGAAGAAGGCTGGCTGGAGTCTGTTGCTTAGCTTCCACTTAAAGACTATCAATAACGTCTGCTTTGGTGATGGCCATATGGATGCCGCTTGCCTTCAAAGCAAAGGGGCCACTCCGTCCTCTATTCGAAACGCATGCTGCCTCTTCAGATTCAAGCTGTATCAGGTAATGGAGCACTACACACCCACAAAAGGTATGACAGGTCAACTCCTCATTGCACATGGAATTCCAGCTGTAGGAACACAAAATCCAAAGATTATGAACTGAAAACCCTCACCCACCTTTTCATGGCATGCTTCATCACCGCCCCACAGTGTTAGGACAGTGCCAACATGGAGGTCTTAACCTTAATGAAAGGGAGAACAAGATAAATTGCTTCTTGTTAATCAAGGGGTCCAGATTTTATTCTAAACCTACCTCTGCGTACACCCATGGGATTGTCTTTATTAAGTGGTTATGTGGGGTAGGGTTGAAAGAATAATATTGGATGTTATTATGAGTCAATGTCACAAACATCCCTCAAAGTCGTCAATCACCAACATGTTTCGGCCACAAAAAAGGATACCCCATACAAAAAGGTGGGGGTCCAGGGCCAAAAGGCAGTACCCCTACAGTCCATCCTCCATGCGTGTCCATGCACAAAGGTAAGAATAGGTCTTAATTCAATACGTCCAGTCTCCTTCTACTACCTGCATTAAGAAAACAGAGTTAAACCCTCATTTATATTTGGGTACTCTATTCATAACTTGTAGTCTAAGACCCTGGGGTGAGTTTCAGTGCTTGTTCAGCAAACAATCTATGAAATAAATCATATGTGTCACACACGTGAAAAACCTTTTCGCACATTTATAAATTGCGTGAACACAATAGAGTGAGCATGAACAGTTTTTGATATCACTCACTCTATTGTTTTAAGAGCCCATGTCCACAATTAACGTTGTTTGGGGACCACTCCTGTAGTCACACATTAGTGGTGAAATGTAAAAAGACAAAACGTGAAAAGACAGAGGTGGTGGGCTCAGTCTGATTTAAAAACAAAATGCTCTCTGGTACGAACGTTTCAGAAATGTAAGGAATACCTATCAGAGCAAAAGAATACTACTTTCATAGTTGAACCGCAGTCACCCTTTAAAATTCAAATCAAGGTTAAGTAGCTGTTACTGTCATCATTTTTCAAGGAGCTGTATCTCCCTACATAATGGTCTGTTTAAAGGGTAGGTGGGCTCAATACTCCTTCACAGGTCAGGTACCCCGTAACCTCCTTCTAAATCTGGGATGACCTCCCTACGGTTTCTCTCTCAAAATAGCTCATATTAAAGGACACAATCTCTAGTGTTTATATTAGAGACAACCATTACCAGGTTATTGCAAGTCTATGTTTGTTGCAATATTACACATATAAAATGGCAGAAAATGTAATTTGCGAAATTCCCCCCAAGATTTGCTCATGATGGTCTGCAGTCAGTGCATAAACAATCATTCAATGTACAAACACGCTATGGACTGTAACTCTAGGTCCCACTCTTTCTCATATCGCACACGCGACACATATAGTCATGATGTAAATATGTAAATAAATAAATAGATTCTTAGTTCCCACAGGTCAGAGTCACGCTCGCATGCCACACTCGAAAAGAACGATCCATACCATCAAGATTTCATGGCAGGGATCAAATGTATGCTAGGGACCTGGTGATCCCTGTATCCCCATGTGGTCCCCTGAACGTTTGTGAAGTATTCATTCTGAGCTTTGTCATGATTCAGTTGGAAAAATATACTGGTAGAAAGAGGCCAAGACCCCTCCCCACATCATTTAGTGAAAGACCAGCCACCTACCCCCCACCCACTCCTTACTTCGTCAAGGGAATGGTCCCACGTTTCTAATCTGACAGCCACTGCCACTTGCCACTTGTGCTTATCTCACCGCCACCATATGGTCCCATTACCGCCCGGCCGCAATGCTACCGGGGCGGAAAAGAGGCGAACGGTGTTTTCGTCCGCCGCGGTCCCCCCGCCATCCTAATATGGTGGGGGGGAATTAGAATGCGGATATCGGGCGGATTGCCACCGCCAGCCTGGCGGGGGCAATCGGCCTGACATCCTAATGGGCCCCTAAGTGTCTTGTCAACCACAGACTCCTGCGTCACTTCAGCGCTCACCGAGCATGCTAGGGGGTGAGGAGATATACATCTGGACTGCACCAACCGTGCCCTTCTGACAGCTGTGGCTCCATTAGGGGATATTAACCCCTTCGGCGCTGATGACGAGCTCAGCTCGTCATCAGTTGCGCAGCTCGCACGCTGATGACGAGCTGAGCTCGTCATGTAACACGGCTTTTTTAAACAAGCCGCGCAGCGCGAAAATAGCCGCAGCGCGCATGCGTTTAAGAATAAATACCTGCCACATCTACCATGCGATCCGAACATTTTCTGATGCCGCATATCCTCCAGTGTTTACTTCAAAGCTGCTTTTCTACTGTGCTCGCTTATTTAAAGATCAGGTCTAAAAAAGGTATTGCTCACATCACATAAATAGTTTTCATAGGTCCTGACGAATCGCCCGTTAATAAACACAAGCGAGAAACATGTTGACCAGACACTAGCACTCTGTGGAAGGTCCCTGGAATCATAATATTCCAGACTCACCCTCTAGAATTTGATTTTAATTAAAGCAGTGGACCGCCAGAATAAATCATTCCTTGGTACCCCTAGCTTTATTTTAACCACCCTCATTACGTCTACAATCCTCACTGGCCCCACACCCGCACTTCATCTATACGGCTGTTGGAAAAAGATCTCCGCTAAAGAGCCCCTCTTTGAGGTGTTGCCCGTTGGGTATTGCACCGCCGACCCAACGAGGAGCAAGCCCAAATGATGAAGCATGACACCTGCAAAGGTGTGTGAGGGCATTAAATCCAACAAAATGGATACCCAGGGGTAATTCCTTTCTACCCTCACTACATTTTTCACATTCCTTGACGCATATCTCTCCTTCTTAGGAACAGCTCAGCATTTTTTGTAATGAATTGCTCACATCAGATCAGTTCCTGGGAACACTTTACAAGCGGTATTATTCAGTTACTAGAAGCCTGTCAAACAACTTTTGTTAAGAACAGAATACCATACAACCTGTTTATGCTGATAATTTTGTCACGAAAGTATAATCTTGGCTCTTCTTCTGTGCTCACCTATTTAAAGATCAGGTCTTAAAAAGGTGTTGCTCACATACGACCAATTCCTGAGAACACTTTACTACTGGTAAAATGTGATCCATTTTCTGGCTCCACAGATTACAGCAGGGTCTTCTGCATCAGACTCTGCGAGTCAGCTTGCACCCTCCTCCCCTTGCCTGGGCAGTCTCCAGCCCCCCACCCTGATTTCTGCTCTATTATTCTTGCTCCTATTGTCTTACTATCATTTCTGAGGTCTGTCAAGTTAGTCCCCAAATCTGCTCGGTAGTCTTGGATGTCCCTGAAGAAGGCTGGCTGGAGTCTGTTGCTTAGCTTCCACTTAAAGACTATCAATAACGTCTGCTTTGGTGATGGCCATATGGATGCCGCTTGCCTTCAAAGCAAAGGGGCCACTCCGTCCTCTATTCGAAACGCATGCTGCCTCTTCAGATTCAAGCTGTATCAGGTAATGGAGCACTACACACCCACAAAAGGTATGACAGGTCAACTCCTCATTGCACATGGAATTCCAGCTGTAGGAACACAAAATCCAAAGATTATGAACTGAAAACCCTCACCCACCTTTTCATGGCATGCTTCATCACCGCCCCACAGTGTTAGGACAGTGCCAACATGGAGGTCTTAACCTTAATGAAAGGGAGAACAAGATAAATTGCTTCTTGTTAATCAAGGGGTCCAGATTTTATTCTAAACCTACCTCTGCGTACACCCATGGGATTGTCTTTATTAAGTGGTTATGTGGGGTAGGGTTGAAAGAATAATATTGGATGTTATTATGAGTCAATGTCACAAACATCCCTCAAAGTCGTCAATCACCAACATGTTTCGGCCACAAAAAAGGATACCCCATACAAAAAGGTGGGGGTCCAGGGCCAAAAGGCAGTACCCCTACAGTCCATCCTCCATGCGTGTCCATGCACAAAGATAAGAATAGGTCTTAATTCAATACGTCCAGTCTCCTTCTACTACCTGCATTAAGAAAACAGAGTTAAACCCTCATTTATATTTGGGTACTCTATTCATAACTTGTAGTCTAAGACCCTGGGGTGAGTTTCAGTGCCTGTTCAGCAAACAATCTATGAAATAAATCATATGTGTCACACACGTGAAAAACCTTTTCGCACATTTATAAATTGCGTGAACACAATAGAGTGAGCATGAACAGTTTTTGATATCACTCACTCTATTGTTTTAAGAGCCCATGTCCACAATTAACGTTGTTTGGGGACCACTCCTGTAGTCACACATTAGTGGTGAAATGTAAAAAGACAAAACGTGAAAAGACAGAGGTGGTGGGCTCAGTCTGATTTAAAAACAAAATGCTCTCTGGTACGAACGTTTCAGAAATGTAAGGAATACCTATCAGAGCAAAAGAATACTACTTTCATAGTTGAACCGCAGTCACCCTTTAAAATTCAAATCAAGGTTAAGTAGCTGTTACTGTCATCATTTTTCAAGGAGCTGTATCTCCCTACATAATGGTCTGTTTAAAGGGTAGGTGGGCTCAATACTCCTTCACAGGTCAGGTACCCCGTAACCTCCTTCTAAATCTGGGATGACCTCCCTACGGTTTCTTTCTCAAAATAGCTCATAATAAAGGACACAATCTCTAGTGTTTATATTAGAGACAACCATTACCAGGTTATTGCAAGTCTATGTTTGTTGCAATATTACACATATAAAATGGCAGAAAATGTAATTTGCGAAATTCCCCCCAAGATTTGCTCATGATGGTCTCCAGTCAGTGCATAAACAATCATTCAATGTACAAACACGCTATGGACTGTAACTCTAGGTCCCACTCTTTCTCATATCGCACACGCGACACATATAGTCATGATGTAAATATGTAAATAAATAAATAGATTCTTAGTTCCCACAGGTCAGAGTCACGCTCGCATGCCACACTCGAAAAGAACGATCCATACCATCAAGATTTCATGGCAGGGATCAAATGTATGCTAGGGACCTGGTGATCCCTGTATCCCCATGTGGTCCTCTGAACTTTTGTGAAGTATTCATTCTGAGCTGTGTCATGATTCAGTTGGAAAAATATACTGGTAGAAAGAGGCCAAGACCCCTCCCCACATCATTTAGTGAAAGACCAGCCACCTACCCCCCACCCACTCCTTACTTCATCAAGGGAATGGTACCACGTTTCTAATCTGACAGCCACTGCCACTTGCCACTTGTGCTTATCTCACCGCCACCATATGGTCCCATTACCGCCCCGGCCGCAATGCTACCAGGGCGGAAAAGAGGCAAACGGTGTTTTCGTCCGCCGGGTCCCCCCCCCCCCATCCTAATATGGTGGGGGGGAATTAGAATGTGGATATCGGGCGGATTGCCACCGCCAGCCTGGCGGGGGCAATCGGCCTGACATCCTAATGGGCCCCTAAGTGTCTTGTCAACCACAGACTCCTGCGTCACTTCAGCGCTCACCGAGCATGCTAGGGGGTGAGGAGATATACATCTGGACTGCACCAACCGTGCCCTTCTGACAGCTGTGGCTCCATTAGGGGATATTAACCCCTCCGGCGCTGATGACGAGCTCAGCTCGTCATCAGTTGCGCCGCTCGCACGCTGATGACGAGCTGAGCTCGTCATGTAACACGGCTTTTTTAAACAAGCCGCGCAGCGCGAAAATAGCCGCAGCGCGCATGCGGTTAAGAATAAATACCTGCCACATCTACCATGCGATCCGAACATTTTCTGATGCCACATATCCTCCAGTGTTTACTTCAAAGCTGCTTTTCTACTGTGCTCGCTTATTTAAAGATCAGGTCTAAAAAAGGTATTGCTCACATCACATAAATAGTTTTCATAGGTCCTGACGAATCGCCCGTTAATAAACACAAGCGAGAAACATGTTGACCAGACACTAGCACTCTCTGGAAGGTCCCTGGAATCATAATATTCCAGACTCACCCTCTAGAATTTGATTTTAATTAAAGCAGTGGACCGCCAGAATAAATCATTCCTTGGTACCCCTAGCTTTATTTTAACCATCCTCATTACGTCTACAATCCTCACTGGCCCCACACCCGCACTTCATCTATACGGCTGTTGGAAAAAGATCTCCGCTAAAGAGCCCCTCTTTGAGGTGTTGCCCGTTGGGTATTGCACCGCCGACCCAACGAGGAGCAAGCCCAAATGATGAAGCATGACACCTGCAAAGGTGTGTGAGGGCATTAAATCCAACAAAATGGATACCCAGGGGTAATTCCTTTCTACCCTCACTACATTTTTCACATTCCTTGACGCATATCTCTCCTTCTTAGGAACAGCTCAGCATTTTTTGTAATGAATTGCTCACATCAGATCAGTTCCTGGGAACACTTTACAAGCGGTATTATTCAGTTACTAGAAGCCGGTCAAACAACTTTTGTTAAGAACAGAATACCATACAACCTGTTTATGCTGATAATTTTGTCACCAAAGTATAATCTTGGCTCTTCTTCTGTGCTCACCTATTTAAAGATCAGGTCTTAAAAAGGTGTTGCTCACATACGGAAGGTACAGAAGGTCTGAGAAATACAGAGGGAGAGAAAAGAAAATAGCAAATCTCTTTTCATACCCAGACTACACAGTTAATCTGGAAAAAACAAAGAAAACAGAAAAAAGAGAAGATACACAAAGAGAGGAAAAGAATACCCATCAGCCCACTCATAAGTGGAATCTCGTCATCTGGGTATGTGTTGGTAAATGGTGTCCTCTAGGATCTGCCTCGGAAACAATCCATAGGGCTGCCTAGTGATGGACCCACAACATTCCACCAACAGATGACAGTATATGAGCGGGAGGGGCTAAGGTTGCAGTGCTCAAAGAAAAAGAAGAAAAGGAAAAATGATCCAAGTGATTCTAAAAATACCTACAGTGATGTCATAAAACACTTTATTGGGGCTGACCATCAAAGTGGTATGGTTAAAAACAGTATGCTGATAGCATATAAAGAATTGCTACCCACCAATGTTGTTATTCGGTCAACATGTTTCAGCCTCAACGGCTTTCGTCAGGACCTATGGTGCTACTGCAACACTTACTTAAGTGATGTGAAGTAGAATCTACACCTGCTTTCCAACCTGAAAAGAGTGTATCTTCTCCTGCATAGACAAAAAACAAAAAAGCAAGAAACAAAGACATAGACACATAATGTCAACAGAACAAGTGCAAAGACTACAAGCTCTTGTTTCTATGGTCTTTATGATATGACTATGAACACTAGAAAGACACTCACCCTTATTGTGGGGAGAGAAAACCTCACCTCACCTGGCCACTGCTCAGGAAAAAAGGAGGCCACGCACTGGAAACAAACAGAACACTTTGAAAGTTATAACCAGTGGTAGTAAAAACAAAATACACAAACAAGAAAACTGGATTCAAAACACATAAATCAGAGATACACATGGTGATACAATATGGCCAGACTGGTTTCTTATAGCATCAGGAAAGTATACCACAAAGCCTCTCTGACTGCACTGCTTACACAAACCTGTAAACCTATAAAGTACAAAGGCACAGGTAGCCAGCCGCAGTCACTGGAAATTGAGGCGCCTACTCCTGTGCTCTCAACCTAGTACTCTGAGACCAAAGCAATTGTACTGCTGACTGTCCCACCGCCACTGACCTCTCCGTCGTTGCCTCGGAGTGAAGACTGAGCCGAGGGGGAGGCAATGACTGATGGTCACACGCGATGTTAAATACACTGCAGTGGACCTGATAGGAAACTCCTTTATTCCATAATTTGATTGGTTGTAGGCCTCCTCAAGTGTAGGCCCATAGGAAATAGGCTCACAGACAGCCAACCGTGACCTCCACGGACAAACCTCGGCCGCATTGGCAGGCCGACCGAGAGACATACCCTCACTGGCATATGCAAAATAGTCAAACAGTAAAACAGTAAAATAGTGTGTTTACTGTATTTAATCACCCACGAGTCGCAGGCAGAGCCCAAACACAGCAGTTGTTCCCAGCGGCATTGCCAAAGCGCTGTTGTTCCCAGCGCCATTGCCGCTAGCAGACCTAGGTGGACTACTCTTAACTTGGACGCCGCTGTCGGCCCGCACATTGGTTAAGGCGGAGCCAATCAGCGGTGCCCATGAGTATACCCACTCGCATTCAGGAGGCAGTATTCTGTCTAACACCAGTCACATCCAACAAGCTGTTCATTGCGCCACTCGAAAAACGCTGGCGGACCTTAATGAGAACTGATAAACAGGACGCCGCTGCAGGCCCGCGCATTGGTTGCAGGCGGAGCCAACCAGCGGTTTCCAAAAGTAAACTCACTGGTGTTGTTGACGCAGCCCGGCCTCGCATGATGTTGAACTGTAAAATGGAAAAACTTGCGGACCTTGATGAGAACTCTTAAGTGGGACAACGCTGCAGGCCCGCGCATTGGTTACAGGCGGAGCCAATCAGCGGTGTCCAAGGGAAACACTCTATCGTTAAGGAGGCATCCCGGCCTCGCATGGTGTCGGACAGCGACCCTGTAGATGTGAGTCTGCCCGTCTACTTGAGCCCATAGGCTCAGAGACATCATTGAAAACAGCTCAGCTGACAAAACGCACCAGAATGATGGCATAAACTGGGTATGTTTTACTAAAAGGGTGCACTGTTAAGAGGTCGCGCATTAGTTTAGCACATTGAAAACAGTTCAGCTGACAAAACGCACCAGAATGATGGCATAAACTGGGTGTGTTTTAGTAAAAGGGTGCACTATTAAGAGGTCGCGCATTAGTTTAGCACATGAAGCCCGTCCGTATGCCATGTAACAGACGGACGGTATTGTGGGCTTAGACTGATGCAGACACTAGCTAAATATGTTGAACATAAGAAGGAGAAATGAATCACTATAATTAGTCAATGGAAAGGCAAGACCAACCCAGTGAACGTGTTTGGACTCACTGGAGGTAACCCCTTCGCCAAAGGCAGAACCCAGCTACCGCTGTTAACCAAGGGACACTAGTATAAGAAGGCTATTTCTCTGTAAATCTTAGTTGTGTGCTGTCAGTGTATAGTTGGATGAGACATCAATTGGATGCATGGTGACAGAACTTAAATCCGCTCTGAGGTCAGGTCAACCGACCCGATAAATAAAACGCACCCTGCACACTCAAAGAAATAGAATTTGTCAAGTGTCCTGGAGGCAGGAGGGCGTACTGAATAAACAAACAAAGTGTCCCAATACATCCAATGCCTAATAGTGGCTTAGTAGTAGGAAAAAACCACATGCGTGACTGCCGGGCCTTTCCTAAATGGTCCAAAATGAAAAACCTCTAATCACCCACAGGTCATCAAAATCCCATGGACCCAGAGGTGTTGGACACAGAGGTGTGTAGTAGTGCTCAGCAAAACACAATTTGCGCACTCACAGCTGCATCCAAGGAATGTCATCATTCAATCCTTCTGTATCACTATGAAGTTTGAAAACCCACTTTTGTTCTTTCCTCAACAGGAAAAGTGAAACATCCGTAACGTGACTAGGTATGTAGGGTTGTTCAAGAACCAACCATCTCAGTTCATCTGGACTGTGTCTCTTGTCCAGGAAGTGAGTGGTGAGCCGTGTTGCCTGTTTTTTGCGTCTCATGGTGCTCATATGTTCCTGCACGCGCAATTTGATTTTTCTTGCGGTCATGCCGATGTACCTTAGTCCACAGGGGCAGGTAATCTGGTATATCACTTTCTCACTGTTGCAATTAGTGTGGCGTTTCAATTGCCATGGTCGCGAGGTCCCGATGTCCACTTCAAGAGTTTTGCTAGTTAGCGGACATACTGAACAATTCCCGCAAGGATGATGTCCTCGTACCGGGGGCAGACCCCATAGAGTGGGTGAAGGTTCACATAACTCTTGCCGAGGTCGTGTATGAACAAGAGAGTCTCTCAAGTTGTTCCCTCTTTTAAAAGAAAAGAGTGGAAGGGGAATGCTCTCTCCAGAGCTGTTCAGGATACGCCACCTCTTCCTGATCATCTTTTGAATTTTAGAAGATGATGTGTTATACGTTGTCACACACACCAACCTGTCTAATGGTGGTTTTATAACTGGAGGCTCTAGCAACGCTTCACGATGGTTATTCGCAGCGCGTTTCAATGAAGTCCGGACAAGGTTGTTCGGATAGCGTCGCACTTTCAACTTCATGGAGAGATCTTTCGCTTTTTGGCGGAAATCTGGAATGTTAGAACAATTCCTCCGGACCCTCAAGAACTGCCCAAAGGGGAGGTTCTCACGGAGGGACCGGGGGTGATGGCTATCGAATCTCAACAGGGAGTTTCGAGCCATAGGTTTCCGATAAAGGGAACTCGCCAGATGGCCATCTTCTGGAAAGATGACAAGATCCAAGAAGGGGAGCTCTGTTCTACTATGCTCAAGGGTAAACCTCAGAAAAGCATTCTGACCATTCAGCCACTCCTGAAACAGCAAGAGGGATGGTACATCACCACGCCAGACGACAAGAATGTCGTCGATGTACCGCTTCCACATCATCAATTGATGATGATGAGGGTTGTTGGTGCTCAGTACGTGGTGGGTCTCAAACTGGTGGACATACAAATTAGCCAGGCTGGGGGCAAATTTGCTGCCCATTGATGTCCCCGAGGTTTGTAAGTACAGGGAATCCTCAAAGGCAAAAAAGTTCTCGGACATGGCAATCCGAGCTAATTCCATGACAAAATGAGTGGGAGTTGTCAAGGTAGAAGGAAAAGCCTCTAAAAGTTCTTGTACAGTTTGTAGTGTGTCAATTTGAGGAATACAAGTGTACAAAGATTCGACATCAAAACTAGCTAGAATGTCAATATTGATGTCGAAGGTCACCTCAGGTAGAATGCGCAGGACATCTTTAGTGTCCTGAAGATAGGTCGGCATTGTTTTGACAATGGGACTTAAAAAGATGTCAACAAAGGAGGACAATGGTTCGAGCAAAGATCCAATGCCCGAAATGATCGGACGGCCCGGAGGAGGTCTCACAGGCTTGTGAATCTTTGGAAGGATGTAAAAATAGGGAGTGATAGGACACTTGGTGACTAAAAAGGTTGCCTCTTTTGGAGTAATCCAGCCTTCTGTGCTGGCTTCCTCTACCAGATGTTTGATCTCGTTAGTTAGTCTTGGCGTGGGATTTTCAGCAAGGAGGGTGTAAGACTGTGCATTGCCTAGTTGTCTCAGGCACTCACCTCGGTAGTCAGTAGTGTTGAGAATGACTATGGCACCCCCCTTGTCTGCTGGTTTTATCACTATCCCCGTGTCTTTCGAAAGAGTGTCAAGGGCTGATCTGTCTCTTTTGGATATATTCTGATATTTCCCCTCTTTGGAAAAGTCCATAGATTTGAGGTCTTGTAGTATTGCAGCCTCAAAAGTGCCAACTTTGGACGGTACTTGTTGCAACAGGGGCATGAAGGTGGATCTAACTTTCAGACCTGTGCTCGTGTCTTCATTCGGAGTGTCTATTTCTTTGTTTTTGAAGAAATAGTGCAGCCTGATGGTTCTGAAAAAACGTTCGATCTCCCCTCGTATCAAAAAAGGTTCCCCACTGTTAGTCGGGACAAACCCTAGGCCTCTGTTTAAGACATCCTGTTCAGTAGGAGTGATCACTCGACTACTTAGGTTCACTACCAAGTCTTCATCCTCTTGTGAGTTACTCATTGCCCTTGTTTGTTGTGAGTCATTGTCGAGTCCTGGTTGTCTGCCCACTGAACTTGTCCTTGATTTTGACATCGGGACCTCGCGACCATGGCAATTGAAACGCCACACTAATTGCAACAGTGAGAAAGTGATATACCAGATTACCTGCCCCTGTGGACTAAGGTACATCGGCATGACCGCAAGAAAAATCAAATTGCGCGTGCAGGAACATATGAGCACCATGAGACGCAAAAAACAGGCAACACGGCTCACCACTCACTTCCTGGACAAGAGACACAGTCCAGATGAACTGAGATGGTTGGTTCTTGAACAACCCTACATACCTAGTCACGTTACGGATGTTTCACTTTTCCTGTTGAGGAAAGAACAAAAGTGGGTTTTCAAACTTCATAGTGATACAGAAGGATTGAATGATGACATTCCTTGGATGCAGCTGTGAGTGCGCAAATTGTGTTTTGCTGAGCACTACTACACACCTCTGTGTCCAACACCTCTGGGTCCATGGGATTTTGATGACCTGTGGGTGATTAGAGGTTTTTCATTTTGGACCATTTAGGAAAGGCCCGGCAGTCACGCATGTGGTTTTTTCCTACTACTAAGCCACTATTAGGCATTGGATGTATTGGGACACTTTGTTTGTTTATTCAGTACGCCCTCCTGCCTCCAGGACACCTGACAAATTCTATTTCTTTGAGTGTGCAGGGTGCGTTTTATTTATCGGGTCGGTTGACCTGACCTCAGAGCGGATTTAAGTTCTGTCACCATGCATCCAATTGATGTCTCATCCAACTATACACTGACAGCACACAACTAAGATTTACAGAGAAATAGCCTTCTTATACTAGTGTCCCTTGGTTAACAGCGGTAGCTGGGTTCTGCCTTTGGCGAAGGGGTTACCTCCAGTGAGTCCAAACACGTTCACTGGGTTGGTCTTGCCTTTCCATTGACTAATTATAGTGATTCATTTCTCCTTCTTATGTTCAACATATTTAGCTAGTGTCTGCATCAGTCTAAGCCCACAATACCGTCCGTCTGTTACATGGCATACGGACGGGCTTCATGTGCTAAACTAATGCGCGACCTCTTAATAGTGCACCCTTTTACTAAAACACACCCAGTTTATGCCATCATTCTGGTGCGTTTTGTCAGCTGAACTGTTTTCAATGTGCTAAACTAATGCGCGACCTCTTAACAGTGCACCCTTTTAGTAAAACATACCCAGTTTATGCCATCATTCTGGTGCGTTTTGTCAGCTGAGCTGTTTTCAATGATGTCTCTGAGCCTATGGGCTCAAGTAGACGGGCAGACTCACATCTACAGGGTCGCTGTCCGACACCATGCGAGGCCGGGATGCCTCCTTAACGATAGAGTGTTTCCCTTGGACACCGCTGATTGGCTCCGCCTGTAACCAATGCGCGGGCCTGCAGCGTTGTCCCACTTAAGAGTTCTCATCAAGGTCCGCAAGTTTTTCCATTTTACAGTTCAACATCATGCGAGGCCGGGCTGCGTCAACAACACCAGTGAGTTTACTTTTGGAAACCGCTGGTTGGCTCCGCCTGCAACCAATGCGCGGGCCTGCAGCGGCGTCCTGTTTATCAGTTCTCATTAAGGTCCGCCAGCGTTTTTCGAGTGGCGCAATGAACAGCTTGTTGGATGTGACTGGTGTTAGACAGAATACTGCCTCCTGAATGCGAGTGGGTATACTCATGGGCACCGCTGATTGGCTCCGCCTTAACCAATGTGCGGGCCGACAGCGGCCTCCAAGTTAAGAGTAGTCCACCTAGGTCTGCTAGCGGCAATGGCGCTGGGAACAACAGCGCTTTGGCAATGCCGCTGGGAACAACTGCTGTGTTTGGGCTCTGCCTGCGACTCGTGGGTGATTAAATACAGTAAACACACTATTTTACTGTTTTACTGTTTGACTATTTTGCATATGCCAGTGAGGGTATGTCTCTCGGTCGGCCTGCCAATGCGGCCGAGGTTTGTCCGTGGAGGTCACGGTTGGCTGTCTGTGAGCCTATTTCCTATTGGCCTACACTTTAGGAGGCCTACAACCAATCAAATTATGGAATAAAGGAGTTTCCTATCAGGTCCACTGCAGTGTATTTAACATCGCGTGTGACCATCAGTCATTGCCTCCCCCTCGGCTCAGTCTTCACTCCGAGGCAACGACGGAGAGGTCAGTGGCGGTGGGACAGTCAGCAGTACAATTGCTTTGGTCTCAGAGTACTAGGTTGAGAGCACAGGAGTAGGCGCCTCAATTTCCAGTGACTGCGGCTGGCTACCTGTGCCTTTGTACTTTATAGGTTTACAGGTTTGTGTAAGCAGTGCAGTCAGAGAGGCTTTGTGGTATACTTTCCTGATGCTATAAGAAACCAGTCTGGCCATATTGTATCACCATGTGTATCTCTGATTTATGTGTTTTGAATCCAGTTTTCTTGTTTGTGTATTTTGTTTTTACTACCACTGGTTATAACTTTCAAAGTGTTCTGTTTGTTTCCAGTGCGTGGCCTCCTTTTTTCCTGAGCAGTGGCCAGGTGAGGTGAGGTTTTCTCTCCCCACAATAAGGGTGAGTGTCTTTCTAGTGTTCATAGTCATATCATAAAGACCATAGAAACAAGAGCTTGTAGTCTTTGCACTTGTTCTGTTGACATTATGTGTCTATGTCTTTGTTTCTTGCTTTTTTGTTTTTTGTCTATGCAGGAGAAGATACACTCTTTTCAGGTTGGAAAGCAGGTGTAGATTCTACTTCACATCACTTAAGTAAGTGTTGCAGTAGCACCATAGGTCCTGACGAAAGCCGTTGAGGCTGAAACATGTTGACCGAATAACAACATTGGTGGGTAGCAATTCTTTATATGCTATCAGCATACTGTTTTTAACCATACCACTTTGATGGTCAGCCCCAATAAAGTGTTTTATGACATCACTGTAGGTATTTTTAGAATCACTTGGATCATTTTTCCTTTTCTTCTTTTTCTTTGAGCACTGCAACCTTAGCCCCTCCCGCTCATATACTGTCATCTGTTGGTGGAATGTTGTGGGTCCATCACTAGGCAGCCCTATGGATTGTTTCCGAGGCAGATCCTAGAGGACACCATTTACCAACACATACCCAGATGACGAGATTCCACTTATGAGTGGGCTGATGGGTATTCTTTTCCTCTCTTTGTGTATCTTCTCTTTTTTCTGTTTTCTTTGTTTTTTCCAGATTAACTGTGTAGTCTGGGTATGAAAAGAGGACACTATTAGGTCCCAATAGAGAGATTTGCTATTTTCTTTTCTCTCCCTCTGTATTTCTCAGACCTTCTGTACCTTCCGTGTGTTTTAGTGACTAGTTGGGGGACTAGGTACCAGTAGGTCTATAATAATTTCTCCCCTCGGACCCCCCCTTAACCTTTTGTTTCTCTGTTGCTCACATACGACCAATTCCTGAGAACACTTTACTACTGGTAATATTCAGTTACTAGTAGCCTGTCAAACAACTTTTGTTAAAAACAGAATACCATAAACACTGTTAATGCTGATGATTTTGTCATTGAAGTATAATCCTGGCTCTTGTCAACTGTAACAGTTCAACTAGCCATTGCGTCACCCAGCTCAAGTAACCCAAACACAGCTGAGACCGAGGTATGTCATCACTCAGGGTGTCCCTGTGCAATCTGTAGACCCATTTCTGTTCTAATCTGAGTAGTGAAATTGTTATATCATTTTTACTAGACTGCAGTTTCTCTAGTACAAACCAAGTGAAGTTATCCCGGTGGTGGCCTTTCCCGACAACGTGATGCATCATCTTAGTTTTTTTACACCTGAAAGTTCTCCTATGTTTGTTGATCCGTGTTTTCAGCTTCCTAGTTGTCATACCTATGTATTTCAGCCAGCAACTGCAGATGATATAGACAAGTTTTTAGTATATCAATTACTATGGTGTCTTCAAGCCCAAATCAATACTAGTTGTCTTCTTGAAAAACAGCGCACATTACAGTCTCCACATGGATAGTGTCCACTTACAGAGTATAAATCCCATAGGGTTTTCTGTCCCTGGGTTACAGGTTGTAAAGCGCAACATATCACCGGTGAGGGTATCGAGGCGGTGGGCCAATGGGCTTGGTCGTAAAGCCAGGTCTTGAGTCTCTGTCTGATGTCCGTCACCGTGGGTGAAGTTCGAAGGTGGAGTGAGAGAGCGTTCCAGGACTTAGCGGCGATGTGGGAGAAGGAGCGACCTCCACTAGAATAACACATTGAAGCTCCATGATCCTCCTTCTGTAGGCGAACCACATAATTAATCTATCCCTTCAGTGGGTAGCTGTTTCTAATCAGCTCCAGAGAATGTGGGCTCTATGCAATGCTGTATGAGATATTATTGTCTCTAGAACACCCCTATTTCTGCACATCCTATGCTTGTGCCTAGTTGCTTAATTTCCCAAGCTTGCGGTGCCATCCAGGAGGTTAAACAGTAACAGGGGACACATATTCTGTGCAGATTTGTGCATGGGTGTGTTTGGATGCACAGTAAGGCTATACTTATTGCCTTCGCTAACACTTTTTGTACGTCTACATATTGTGAGTTAAGTGGAATTTTTATTGCGTCGTTTTGTTCGCTCTACTTTAGAACAAGCAATAAGCTACTGGTAAAACCAAGCGCCAAACAGGCATAATAGCAAGCGTCTCTTGGCAGCCATTCAAACCATCAGCTCGCCTGTCTTATGTTGTAACGTTGCTGCACATGTAGTTAGTGTCAGACATTCAGCTCACTACAGTATAAGTGAGTTGTCCTATCGTGTGGTAGTCCCTGGATCTTACCTCTACGAATGCGATAACAAAGTTGGCAGGCGAAAAACAATATGTTGTTTGATGATCCTAATGCTGAACAAAAATGAACAGCAAATCTTGAAATATTTTACATTTCATCTGTTTGAGGACGGAATACAATACAGTGCTTCTTTAGAATGCAAGCCAAATACCAAACTCCATCAGCTAGCATGTGATTGGGAGGCTGTGTGTGTTGAGCCCATGACATATATCTGCACCTGGTCATGTCCTGGGTAACTCACCATTTGGTCAATGTTGGCTTATTGGCCACAATCCTTTGAATTCTCTTGTGATTGCACGTTTCCCAGAGAGAGATCGGGAATTAATATTAATATTACAGAGTTAGTGTCCATTCAGCCAGTGTCACATATCCTGGAACCGGAAGCACATCATCAAACTGAAAACTTTGCAGCTATGCCTGTATATGGCACTGCCCTGCTGGAGTCAGAGATGAAGGTAGAGGGGAAGGATGACAAAGAGGGCCACAACAAAACCTGCACGTGGCAATACCTGCCCAGTCACCGCCAGCAGTGACTGTGACGATGATAAAAGGGCAGCTTAGACTCCATCCCTATTGAATCAATGGTACACAATATGGCGAGGTCTTCTTCATGGTGTGATGATGTCTGTCCAATTGTAATGGTGTTTTTTGTAGAGAAGTATAAGTAGAAAGGAAAATAGCAGTCAAAAGACTAGCAATTACACCAGTGAAGAGATAAACTTATAGCTGTACAACGGGATGAGCAGTGCAAGGATAAAAACATTTGGACAGCACAAAGGCGAGGTGACAGAACTGGGACTGAAATACTTATTTTTGAACAGTACCTGTACATACAAACAAATGGCATCATTGTCCCTTTCCGGGAATCCAGTGTTAAGTACAGTTTTCATTTAAAATCATTTGCTCTGGATTAAGCCATCGGAGAGAGCCGCAGTGCATTGGTGCAATACATCACACCGCTCACAAGCACCCTGTGCTCTGCTTGGTACCTACATGTTGTCGGCTGCCTTCTCTGCTTCTATTTCCCGCTCCACGCTTCCACGCTGCTGCTCCAAAGAATCGATGCGATTCCGGCAGGCATTCAACTCCTCCCTGAAACCAAGAACACAGAGCGTGAATGTCACGTCAACCTTGTGGTGGAAACTGTCATCTTTTTATTGTGAGCTCGTGACATTTAACAGCCTTTAGTGACTTTTACTTAAAGGCATGCCCACTTTACATATCTATGCCTCAAAAGGAATTGTCTCTTGCAGTTAAATCACAGCTGCAGTTTTTAGCACCATGGTTCTCCTATTGTTGTTTACTTTGAAAGCAATAAAAAACATCCCTGCTAATATGTATGATCTGATGATTAAATGACCTGCTGAGCTGCCATGCACTCCCGTTACCCTCAGCATTAGCCTTCCTTTCAATAGATTAAAAAAATACCTGGTGTTAAGCTAACCAACCACAGCCCGAATACAACAAACCTAGTTTCTTGCCTCCCACTCAGATTATCATCACGTCATGTCCCCCCCACTCCCGTTCAAATATAAAAGAATTATACTTGGCCTCCTGCCTCCCACTCCAGAACCCTTTGAACCTCCCCTGCATTCGAAAACCACGCAGTAGCGGCTGCTCTCAATGCGGCGTGGCGGGGCGGGAGAGGGGTGGGGAGGGAGGACTAAAAAAAATAACTTACCACCTTCTCGCCGCTGTTCTCCTTTCTACTGAGGTTTCCTGACTCCCCTGCGGACAATCCCAGCGCTTCTCTTATGCTGTTATCAGCATGAGAGAAGCACTAGGATTGGCCTGAGCTGACTTGTTTTCCACTCCAAAGGGGACTGGGAACCTTCGCCCAGTAGCGTAGGAAGGGGGGTGCGGCGGGTGAGGGCCACCCCAGGTGTCATCACTGAGGGGGGTGACAAAATGGCAAAAATATGTGTTTTAAACATATATTTGTTCCATTTTGTCAATCCGGGGGTGACAAGTGTCATCGCTAAGGGAGGTGACAAAATGGCAAAAATATGTGTTTTAAACACATATTTTTGCCAATTTGTCAAGCCGGGGGTGACAAGAAATTTTCCGCACACCTACCTGACCTTGCTACGCCACTGCCTAAGCCTGCTATTCTCTCCACCCGGCAATGCAGCTCTGGTTGGGTAGATGTCAGTGCGCATGACGGTTTGGCTGTACTGTGACAGCCGGCCAAACCATCATGGCACTAAGTGCAGTGCCACCACTCCTCCTGTGACTGCCCTCCGTGATGGCCCCGCCCACAAGATGCAGCAGGAATGGAAAAATAAAACGATAATAAACACGTTTTATTATCGTTTTATTTTTCAAATTTTGAGGCCGCTGGCAGGGGAGGTAACGCTCCTCCACCATAGTGGAAGAGCCGCCACTGAACCGACGTGCTCTGCTGTTCATGGAGCAGAGAGCCAGCACTGTGCTGATAGGCTCTCTGCGAGATATAAAGTCCTTGTTGGCTTGGGCCAGCAGAGAACTATACTGAGGGGGAATCTAGTCGCTGCCACTGCCAGCGTGCAGCACACATTCTCCCACCTTCCGCGGGAGAAGGCTGGTTAGGTCACCAACCGCCATTCCATCTCCTTGCTCAGGTTTCTGGTGACCTGGGAGTGGTGGGCTAAACAGGCAAGGAGAGCACTTCCACTGTAGCACTATTGACAGGGAGAAACAACTTTTGTTTCCGACTATTGCTTCGTCATAGCAGTGAATATATAGAATTATAGATGGTAACAGTGAATTGCAGGGATGTTTCTCACAAAGGGGGTCTGAGTGACCTCAAACAGACGAATATATAGAATTATAGATGGTAACAGTGAATTGCAGGGATGTTTCTCACAAAGGGGGTCTGAGTGACCTCAAACAGACGAATATATAGAATTATAGATGGTAACAGTGAATTGCAGGGATGTTTCTCACAAAGGGGGTCTGAGTGACCTCAAACAGACGAATATATAGAATTATAGATGGTAACAGTGAATTGCAGGGATGTTTCTCACAAAGGGGGTCTGAGTGACCTCAAACAGACGAATATATAGAATTATAGATGGTAACAGTGAATTGCAGGGATGTTTCTCACAAAGGGGGTCTGAGTGACCTCAAACAGATGAATATATAAAATTATAGATGGTAACAGTGAATTGCAGGGATGTTTCTCAGAAAGGGGGTCTGAGTGACCTCAAACAGACGAATATATAGAATTATAGATGGTAACAGTGAATTGCAGGGATGTTTCTCACAAAGGGGGTCTGAGTGACCTCAAACAGATGAATATATAGAATTATAGATGGTAACAGTGAATTGCAGGGATGTTTCTCACAAAGGGGGTCTGAGTGACCTCAAACAGACGAATATATAGAATTATAGATGGTAACAGTGAATTGCAGGGATGTTTCTCACAAAGGGGGTCTGAGTGACCTCAAACAGACGAGCGCGAAGCTCGAGTTGTCTGTGATGTCACTCAGAACTCCGAGGTGAAAAACACCCTTGTAATTCACTTTTTACCCATCTATAATTAGAAGTTGTGTCTGGGCCCCCAAACCGTCTTTCCCTGCCTTCAACTACTGCACAGGGGCAGATAATAATGAGAGAGTTATACCTAACATGCCCTGTTCTCCCTGACATAAATGTGAAACATAAATATCGTACCTGCTATCCTTAACCAAACCCACAACCTTCTCTGCCTTCCTTCCACCTCCTGCAGCTGTGCTTTCTGCTTTCATTCAAAGCAGACAAGCAGAGCTGCGCCGACAGGCTCGCAGGGAGCCTTCTCACCTGGCCTGGAAGGCCTGTATGACATCACAACAGTTGATAACCTCAACTGCTGGGATGTCATGTCATCATAGCAAGGAGCTATGACTTTCAGAAACCGAAATAAATGATAGAGGCTCTCTAGGAGAGCCATATATAACAACAGGATAAAAGATCTGATTGTTACATATGGCTCTAATAGAGAGCCTCTATCTTTAATTTCAGTTTCTACAACTATTTATCAAAGGGAAAATAAACCACCTAGGCTCCCCTGAGGCAATCGCAACGCTGCAATGCCGCGTTTTGATTGGTCCGAGCACCGTGGTTCAGCGCTCAGATGGGTCCTGGGGGCCTGGGCATGTTCTCCACCCAGGCTGTAATGCAGCCTGGGTGGAGAACATGCAAAGTGCGCATGAATGTTTTGCCGGCCCTTAATGGCTGGCCAAACATTCATGCGCACTTCGGGAATTCAAACCACTCCTCCCCTGCTCTGTCAACAGAGCAGCCCCACCCCACCTGCAAAGCTGCCGCAACAAGGAAAAACTAAACTGATAATAACTTACAGTTATTATCATTTTTTTTTCTTTATTTATACTGCTTAAAAGCAGTGGGGCAACACTCCTCCGCCTTACAGAAGGAGCCACCACTGTGTGTTAGTGCTCCATTCCAATCTGCTGTAAACTCTTGTGCCCCCACTCTTTCCGTGTGTTGTACTTCTTATCCCCAAGTTTGATAGCCCCACAGGCTGCACTTTTAGCTTTTTTTTAAGTGTAAACCTTTGCCTGGTTCTCTCATCCCTCTCTTTGATTCTACTCTGCGTGCGTGTGTGTGTCCTCTTTGCATTGCTCCTAACTATCATTATTTTTCGTCAATTCATCTAAAGTAAGGGAACACTCTCCTCGTTTTTGCCTTGTCATTTTTTCTTGCACAAACACTCTTGAACAATCGCCTCCAAGCACAGACCTACTAAACACGCTTTTGGTGAATTTAATTTAAATGGTTCGGTCCGTATATATTGATACTTCCTGTAAAGTGTCTAGGAAAGATCTGTAATAAAAAATAATGGCTAGTAAAACAGATATTCAACAGGATTAATTAAGGAAGCTGTTAAAACGTAGGGGCTCGTAGATCCTCATTTTTTAATAACAGGTGTGTACCTGTCTGGTGCTGCACCTCGCAAATGGGATGCAAAAGCAAACAGCCACGATAGCAAGTACAGTGCCAGCCTGTTCCCCCTACAAAATACATCTGGGGTGTGCAAGATTGGGTAGTGATGAGAGCTGTGGACTCTCAGTATATGACGAGAAGCCACCCTAAAACTATATATATATATATATATATATATATATATATATATATATATATATATATATATATATATATATATATATATATATATATATATATATATATATATATATATATATATATATATATACATATATATACATATATATATATTCACTGAAAAAACCATAGGTTATAGACCATATATAGTTAGGAATTAGCATTTACAAAACCTTATTTTACTCACACAAAACCATTGAAATTCGCATATATAGTTAGTTGCACTAACTATATATCGCGCACCCGCAATCCACTGCTGATCATGTCACATATTACATCATTCATGACATGGTCAGTGACATCACTGATGACATCACTGATGACATCTCAAATGACATCACTGATGACAACATCCAGTGACTGTATGTTTCTGTAAAGTTAAAATATGTCTTACATATTGAAGAATGAGTGGATGTATAAGTGTCTGGATGAAGGATTTAGTAGGTGCATGACTGACTGTATGAGTGAGTGATTAAATGTGTCTCACTGAGTGCATGGGTTAGTGACTAAACTGTCTTAATTTGTGCATCATTATGTCTGTTGTTCTGTAAACTGCTGCATGTGTTGATCAGTAGCTATATGAGTAACTATACGGGTTATTGATTGGTTGCCCAAGTATTTGTATGGGAGGCTGAGTGTGTGTGTGGGTGGCTGGGAGGTGTATGACTCTGTGCATAGATGTGTGAGCAGTTGATTCACTAGATGTATGGGTTCAAAAGTGCATGTGGAAACAGCTGTATTGGCGGTTGACTGTGTGCATGAGTGTATTGGTGAGTGAATGGATATCTCAGTGCTACATGTCAAAGTAAGTACATATGTAAAACACAGTACATGTGAGAGTTGACATATATAAATAACTGTGCATAAGAGCCAGTGAATGTGTGAGTGGCTGTATGGATCATTGTGAACTTGTATCAGGGATTGTATAAGAGAGTAAATATGTGTTAGTATATGTTTGAATAAGTAAGGTGTGTATAACTGTATAGTTGAGGAAATGGAGGTGTGATTGATTCTTTGCATGACTGACTAGGTGTGTGAGTAACTCCATGGATGAGTGACAGTCTGTGAGTGTCTGTTTACACTGAGTGTATCTAAGGTTATATTAGAGTCTGAAGAGGTTCATCGTATTATCACATGAATGATGTCATCAGTGATGTGATCAGTAATGTCAAATGAGATGTCATCAGTGATGTCATCAGTGATGTCATTTGAGATGTCATCAGTGATGTCAGTGATGTCATTTGAGATGTCATCAGTGATGTCATTTGAGATGTCATTTGAGATGTCATCAGTGATGTCACTGACCATGTCATGAATGATGTAATATGTGACATGATCAGCAGTGGATTGCGGGTGCGCGATATATAGTTAGTGCAACTAACTATATATGCAAATTTCAATGGTTTTGTGTGAGTAAAATAAGGTTTTGTAAATGCTAATTCCTAACTATATATGGTCTATAACCTATGGTTTTTTCAGTGAATTTTCAAGGTTTTGTAAATGCTAATTCCTAACTATATATGGTCTATAACCTATGGTTTTTTCAGTGATATATATATATATAACATTTCTATGGCAAAATGAAACCCCTCATTTTGTTCCTTTTCAAATTAAATGTATTAAGTGTTACCACTTTATTCCAATCAAGATGACTTCAGGTGTGCCATACTTTTGTCATAAGTAAGACTGTTAGCGTTCTAGTTGTTCTTTAGAACACTCTGGGACATTCTGTCATTGGGCTATAGTTGGGGTACATCTGGCTGATATTTGGGCTACATTTGGGCTCTTTTGTCTCTGGTGGCCATCTTGGGAGACTGCATATCAGAATTTTTTTAATGAAATATAAGAGGATTTGAGAAGTCACTCAAAATGTGCCCTAATTTTTCTTTCTTCAGCACTAATCATAATTTCTATGGCAAAATGAACCCCCTCATTTTGTTCCTTTGCAAATTAAATGTTTTAAGTGTTAACACTTTATTCCAATCAAGATGACTTCAGGTGTGCCATACTTTTGTCATAAGTAAGACTGTCAGCGCTCTAGTTGTTCTTTAGAACACTCTGGGACATTCTGTCACTGGGCTATAGTTGGGCTACATCTGGCTGATATTTGGGCTACATTTGTTTTTTTTTGTCTCTGGTGGCCATCTTTGGGCTACATTGGGCTACATTGGGCTACATTTGGGCTCTAACATATATATAGCCCAATGTAGCCCAATATATATTTTTCAAAGTTAATTTTCGTAAAAACCACTGGAGCATATATCTTGAGACATAGCAAAGGCACATCGGGCTACCAGTCCCTACAATTTTGCCAAGTTTTGTGGAAATCCATTCAGCCGTTCGAGCTAAAAGTGAGTCCAACCGCCCTATGGAAAACTCAATGTTAAAAACACATTTTGGGACCCCCCTTTTTTCACGGCCCCCGCTTGACGAAACCCCCCCCCCAAACTTTCAGGGGACGCTCAGAAACAAAATGTGCCATTTTCCTGAAAATTTCAGCCAATTCCGTCCATCAACGCCAAAGTTATTCAACATAGAATTTTCAGAAATCCCTATTCAAAAAAATCCTAACTATATATACCTACTGGCGACTGCCAGTAGGTAATATATATATATATATATATATATATATATATATATATATATATATATATATATATATATATAATTCCGCAAAATGCCCTCAGCATTGAGAAGGCACACTCCATGCTCTGCCATCCAGCCTAATTGTGCTGTTTGCATGTTCAATCTCCGGCATTTGGTTACCTTTGCCGACGCGTTTCCGGGCTCGAGGCCCCTTCTTCCTGGGCATGAATAACAGACTCGAGACCTGCATTGTGTTGTTACTGGCTTTATTAAACCACATCCCCGCCTCTCGTGGCCATGTGATAGATTGAATGTTCCTCGGGGCATTATGGGGCATGTAGTTCACCCTCGAGCCCCGAAACGCGTCGGCAAAGGTAACCAAATGCCGGAGATTGAACATGCAAACAGCACAATTAGGCTGGATGGCAGAGCATGGAGTGTGCCTTCTCAATGCTGAGGGCATTTTGCGGAATTATATATATATATATATATATGATTAATGTTCCGCTTGCAGTCTACAAATGCATTAGAAACGGACGCAGACCCAGATTCATGTGCAGATACGTGTTTAATCCATTTCGCCCTGCACCACCGCCATGACGCGTGATATATATATATTATTATTTTTTTTCGCCAGTAGGAAGTTAGAGTTAGGACATAGTTTCCATAGGAAAAGCTTTTTTTAGCTTGCTTATAACTTAGGGGCCAGTTGACGAATCTTCACGAAATCTTCTTAAAAAAGTGTCCTACTGTATCTAGTTCTACATGGAATGTTTCGAGGTGATCTGTCAAGCAGGGTTCGAGAAAAAGATGGAGTCAAAAAATGTGCGTTTCTTATGCTATTTCCTATAGGGATACAGCCCGAACTGCTGGACTAAATTACACCAAATTTGGCAGAAAGCTAGTTCGTGGTCCACTAAGAGCTATTTTTGTGATTTGGTGTAAATCCGTTCAGTAGTTTTTGAATTATGAAAGAAAAAACACATTAGTATATCTAGGGATGCAGCTTCACCACTGATCTGACAAATCTCATGCTGATATCTGATTGGCTGCCAACACTTCAACCAGGAAGTGTTGGCAGCTATTTTGGGACTCGGACTCGGACTCCGCCGGATTAAAAATAAAAACAGTTGAAAAAATGAGAATGGGGCAGGGTAGGAATAGGCCTGGTGGTGGGACCCCACAGGGACCCCGCCATGAACCAAAAACATTTTGTTTTAATTTTGCTGCCAAATCTCGGTGTCTACTGCAAATTCGTGGCATAATTGAGAAAAAAAACAAGTGCGGTCTCCCGCACTTGTTTAAACATCGGCCCCCTGGTGAGCCAGGTCCTGGGGGCAAAAACTACTATTTATATTGTCACACTGTGACTGTAAGTGAAAAAGCAATATAGTTTGTGTAGTTAACAAAAATTTGCTAAGTAGGTTGGTCATGGAAATGGTGCATTCCCACATATTTTGAAAAGCAAAAGGTCCCTACTAACAAGGCATAATTCATTAACACAGGCTATGCCTAGGCCACGATATGGCAATTATAATTTAGCACAAAGAGCCTCAAGAACAAATCAGAATTAAAAATTATACACTCAGACAAAATAGCATTTGAAAATTTGCACAGTACGTATGTCAGTGGGGTTGCTGGTCGAACCTGTAGCGGAGCGGGTTGATGGTCTAAACCTGCAGTTTACCGACGTTTCAGACTTCCTGGTGCTTTTCCTTTGTTGCTGGGCAGGAGCCCTTCATCTGCTGCATCGCGCTTTGAGCGTGCTGGGACCTGGTCTGCTGTTCCCCCCCCGCCGCCGCCAGTCACATCAAGCGGCCGCAGAGCGGGGGGACTACAAGCCCCACAATTCCTGGTGGTTTCTCCCCGCGCACCCACACCGACTCCCGCGCCTGGAGGCGCTAAAACATTGCGGCTCCCTCGGTGGAGCGGGTTGCTGGTCGAACCTGTAGCGGAGCGGGTTGATGGTCAAAACCTGCAGCTTACCGACGTTTCAGACTTCCTGGTGCTTTTCCTTTGTTGCTGGGCAGGAGCCCTTCATCTGCTGCATCGCGCTGTGAGCGCGCTGGGACCTGGTCTGCTGTTCCCCCCCACCGCCGCCAGTCACATCAAGCGGCCGCAGAGCGGGGGGACTACAAGCCCCACAATTCCTGGTGGTTTCTCCCCGCCCACCCACGCCGACTCCCGCGCCTGGAGGCGCTAAAACATCGTGGCTTCCTCCGCGTCGCGGGACGCGCGCGGGCGGCGCCGGGCTAAGCTCGGGCAAAAGGCAGGCCGTCTGTGGCCGTCCGGGGCTGGACAGGGCTGTGCTGTGCCACCCCCTTTTTTTTATGCCAACTGTTGAGGAACATTCTGATCTTTGAAGTAAGAACAGTCTAGGGTTGAACTCAACTCCTAAGAGAACAATTTCTATTTTTCTTTGCGTTATTCTGTTGTTTGGATATTGTTTAGAAATGACCACGAAATTAGGTTTGGGCGGGAAATTGCTAGCGGGGGGTTCATCTTCTTCTTTTAACCCCTTCCATGCGGCCACGATTCCCCTGCTGTGCTGTAAACACACGAACAGGGCGGGGCCGTGACGAACCCCAGCCGTCATCAGCACACGAGTGCATGACGGCTGGGGTTCGTCATCAACATGCAAGGGGTTAAAGGAACCCTAGATAATTACATTACAAGGGCCGTTTCAGTTGTAGATCGTGAAATTGAGCAGGCTGAACGGCGTATATCCTCAGAGTGGCAAAATAAACGTTCCTCCTTTGGCGTTATACAGACAGCAGTGTCCCCATCTCAGAAATGTCACAGCACTGATCAACTAACTGATATTGGTATCCCTCGCCAGCTACAAGAGCTATCTGAATGTCCGGTTAGTTTGGGGGCTAGTAATCCTATTAATATAACAATTGAATCCCCAATGGACAGTTCTTTGGAGGAGCAACTAACAGCGCCAGGGCCAGCCCTCTCATTAAAAAGAAAGCGAGGCCGAAATAAACAAAAAGGTTCCAGAGCAAAAATCCATAAATCTGTAATAACCACTAAAATCTCTAGAGCCGATCCACAAAGTAAATCTGAACTAGGTCCCTTGACCTTGCCTCCGCTGGAAAATCTGATGAGAAATATAGAGCAACTGGTGAAATCTCTGCTGTTGCTTCTTGTAGAGAGGGTTAAGAGGATAGCAGACCAACTTGGGTCAATTCAAGCCACGGGTATTTCAAATACGAATTTACTCAGAGAATTGTCAACAATCAGGTATCCTTTGAACATCCCCGCCCTTGTGGAAAATCATAAACCTAGCGACTGTCCAATTAGGGGTAAGCCCTCACCAAATGTTCATGACAATTTTTCGATCACATTTTTCGACAGTCGTGGGACGCGCGCGGGCGGCGCAGGGCTAAGCTCGGGCAAAAGGCAGGCCGTCTGTGGCCGTCCGGGGCTGGACAGGGCTGTGCTGGGCCACCCCCTTTTTTTTCTGCCACCTGTTGAGGAACATTCTGATCTTTGTAGTGTAGTTCCTATTATCCCAATAGGCTCTGCGCATTGGAATAATATCTTCAATAGTATAGATCTAGGGCAGAGGTTAACTAGGTCTTCTACTGACGATATTAGACTTAAAGTTTTTGGTTTTGCCAGCTAGCTCAGAGTTCACTAGAAACTTTCTCGAATAGACAAGGAGGAGTTTAACTTCCCTGGATAGACAAGAAGGGATTTAGTTTCTGACAACCATAGAACATGACAACTTTGCTCTCCCCCAATCAAGAGTGTATCTCTAGAGTCGTGTGAAAACAAAAGACAACATATTTTACTCAGTCAGTACGTGCATTCTTAGTTTCACCAGTTTGTAGAGAAAAGGAAGAGACGGGCGTGTTCAATAAAAGATGTTATTTATTGATAAGTCTCTTTTCTCGTACAAGAGAAATGAATCGATATTATTGCGATACTTATGGTTAAGTAAAGTGCATACAATAAAAGCAGAAGTATAAAATAATACTGCAGAAGCATTGATATGGTTTCTAAGCCATATGATAGTTAAAATTGATAAAATAGATACATACATATATACATTTGACTAACCGTACTCAACTGGTGCTTCTAACCACGCCTACCCCAGTGTACCTGACCTAAGCCTAATACATGGGCGGGAGTAGATAAGTAGCAGTTTAAGTTAAGTTTGTTTTGCCAAGTGACTGACTCAAGAATTCTCTGCAAGGGGTTGTTCAGTTCTGTACCTGAGATCTAGAATGGTTGAGGGCTGGTATCTCTCGTCTCTGGTCTTGATATTCCAGCTGCCTGCGAGGGCTGCTTGGAAGCGCCGGAGCTGGATTTCTCGGCAGGAGAAAAGCAGCGTCTCGTTCTCAGCGCATCAGGAAGGCGGGGCAGCGCGTGTGGGCTTCGCTCTCTGCTGGGCTCCTCAGCGCGTCTCGCTGCTCCGATCTTGTCACCACCGCGTGTGTTTGCTTAAGGCAATGTCGGTAATATTTATACCTGTAAGGTGTCGAGATTGACGTAAGGATGGACATGGATACGTCAATAAGGATGTCATACGAACGGGCTTGTTCGCACATTCTTTTGCTGAAGTTCTCGGTGAAATCAAAACAATGGCCGCAGGGATTTTCCCAGGTTGTCATAGGTTTGATTTGTTTTGAGAACTCCGTATGCCTTATCAGGGGCAGGAGGAATAGTGCTTGTCTAATTAGATGGCATGCGTTATTACCTAATCAGATAACACGTTTCTGTGCCGTGGTGTGGCTTAATCAGATAACGGTTTTGCACCGTGGGTCGGCTGCTAGTTAAGTATTAACCAGAACAGGGCCGGGAATAGGGGAATCGATACAGAACCTATAGGAATACATCACACCCACTCCACGCTGACTATGTCCATATTTACAAGATCTAGGCATAGAAAATACACTAGTAGAGCATGTGTATACCGTACCACCCCAAAATACATCCATATGCATTTTGAAACATGAAATATACGAAACGATATATATATACATTATATGCACTCAAGCAGTATATTAATGCTAAATATCACGCATATTCATACATCATAACTAATAAAATATGAAAATTACACATGAAATGGCTCTTAAGACAGAAGAAAAAAAATGCGAGACCATTTCATCACAATATAAAATATTTATGAACAGGCTAGAGGGCGGCTAATGATTCTAAAGTTCCTAAAATAGAAATATAGTTCTCTAAGAATAGTCTCTACTTTAAGCAGAAGATGAGTGTCCCGAAAAATTGTAAATAATTTTTGGGGCCGCTGAAAAATAATGTTCCGCTGTCCGTAAACTGGAGAAATTGTTCACGATACTTTATTATCAAAGTTGAAGGCCAAATTCATGGTGTTGGGAACGCCGTGTGCTAGCCTCCTCAAAAGCCATTATTTCTGCTCTGGTGAGAACATCATATCATTTAGACTCTCGAAAAAGCTGTCAACAGCTTCCTGTGAAAGTTCCATTAACTCGGAAAAAGATGTTACCATGCATTCGTGAGCATGATTGCCTTCATTGATGTTTGGATCAGCATAGCTGACAGAAGGTCGTACCTGATCGATGCTGCTTTCATCTTGAACCTCACTACCCCTTAATCGTAGTGGTGAAGTCTCCACGAATGCCGTCATCAGGATTGGTAGCCGCTGGGGACAGCACAATGCATGAGCCGTGACCAGACCCAACAAAGTTTCTGCATCCATTGGCGCATCCGATTGTAGCGTCAGACAGGTGTCCAACACGCATTCTTCTCCGCATAGCAAGCACCTTAATACAGGTAAAACACAGCTTTGCCACATTGGTCTAAATGAAAGAAACCAAGTCATGTTCAGGTCTCTAAGCCGGGATAGTCCAAGGATTTTAGATATCTGGTCCCGGTATCCAATGGCTAGGATTGTTTCTTCCCTTGTCGCAGGTGTTTTGTCTGTGACACGGTTTGCCATAGCGAAATAACAGGATCAAAAATAGGATTCCTGCCACTAGTCCCAAAAGGAGAGGAAGTCCACCAAAGACGGAATGGACAAAGTCTGGAAAAATACCCAGAATGGCTTTAAATGGTGTTAAAGCCCCCGAAAACACTGTCTTAAATACATTTGAGACTCCACTGGTATCAGAAATATTTAAGATTTCGTTCAGGATTTCTGCGAAATGTATGGGGGAATTAGTTGATAACAATGAATGAATCTCTGCCGTTGTTCTTGCAACTTGGAGATCATACGTTTCTTTTGATGACGTGAGCCTGGTCGGCGTCTGAAGGAGCACTGTTTTCATTCTGCTTAAAGTATCGACTCTAATGGAAGAAATTTTCAAATTCGGCCATAACCTTGCCTCCCTGTCTGGCATTGCGCTGGGGAACAATACTCGTTCACAGCACATGACCTTCGCAGTCGTACTTATGAGATAAGCTACTCCGGGCACCAAGCTACAACATCTGCGGTCTACGATTATAATGTAACTCCCGTTCGATAGTCTCCTAAAGAATGGTTCTATTTGTGTCGCAGGTGTGCCTAGCTGGTGACATGAAAGGTTATTTGAGGACCCTTCACAGGCTCCGTGTAAACTAATACCATTACACAGAAGTGTACCGCTCAGTGACATGGCACAATTATTGCCACTAAGAAACACTTTCCGGCCTTTATTACTGACACAAGCATGTGAATAGGGCAAGTTCCATGTTGACTTAATGTACCCTTTACCCAATTTTTCGTACATGCCAGCCTGTATATATTTTTGGCAGTATTGAAACCTGAAAGTAGATATTGGAATATTAATTATTCCATGTATTATCCACTCACTGACAGGTCGTTCTGACATTGTCAATGGTAATCTCTCGAGTTTCTCAATGCTCAGGATTGTATAATCAGCACCCTTCTGTGCCATACTGATTTGTTTATCAGTAAGGCTAAAGATATTGAACAGTGACGTTGTGTTGATTAAACGCCAAGGCACATAGCCTGAACGCAGATTTTGTAACGTCCAGCCAAGTTGTACAATAGAACGCAATTGGGACTGACCGTGTTGTAACAACAGTAAGTCTTGCGATATTATGTCGATTGCTGAAGACACAATGCTGCCCAAAGAGTATATTCTGGAGGACAGAGTCATTAACCCATTGTCCACTACAGAAAGTGATTTTTCCAAATTAATACGGTCAATTTCCCGTATTCTCTCTGATGTTTCAATTTGAGTTATTTTCCAGGCTTCGTTATAAGCTGCATATACAGAGGCTGCTATGAAGCGTTTTTGACGCTGTTTGCGTGGTCCCATAATGAAATCACGCAAGTCAGCACCATCAGTAAGTAAAGTTAGGTGTTGCTTAATTTCTGCCAGTGTGGATGTTTGTAGCCATTGAAGGCAGAGCTTGCCCACACTGTACGTGGTAATTATCCCTGGGTGTTGTCTTTGGGAATATCTAGGGTCTGGCCTGGTCAATTTGAACCCCTGGATTTTGTTCAGGAATCTGTCTTGACAGTTATTAGTATCTGTGGGCCAGATCAACCACTTTTTCCAATCTGGATGTGTTCTGTTTTGGCTTAATATATGGTTTACGTCTATCTCCTCATCTGTCGAGCTATTACTGTTTATCGTTGGCTTTGGAATAGACGGTTTGTTTAAATCTTTGATTTTGGCTAGGCCAAGACAGGTAGTTTGTTGAATAGTGTCATTCAAAAATATCATTTGTTCTGGGATCATGCAGGCTCTAAACAATGATCCTATACCTTGTACTTGCCATTCCTTTGTACCCCAAACACTTTTTACTTCAACATTTTTGTCCCAGTATTCAAAACCAAACGTACTCATTTGTTCAAAAAACGAGTCTGAATATATCAATTTAGTGTTTGTAAGCATGGTTTTTGTACCTGTCTTGTTTGATAATTTGAAATAAAACGTTTCTGCATTACTTGTGTTGAACCCTGAAAAATATGAATATTTGTCATAAAAAGTTCTTGAGCTACCTTTTAGAGGGGTTGCACAGTGATCCCATTGATTATAATTTAAAACATTTCTAGGTTGTGCAGATTTATGCAGATAATGATTACTATTATGATTATAGCAGAACATGTTATCATAATTCGACGAACCCTGCAAATAATCATGTTTTGTAAATTTAGCAGACATCACTAGGTCAGACATCATATTATTAATGCTTTCAACGTCCCAATCATCAGCAACTGAGCTTGGTTTTACAAAGTCACTCAATGAGATCTTGATTTGATGTGGATACTTCAGGATTTCAACCGGACCATAGATTTCATAATCAGTATTGTCCCATGCTACCCCACCGGGTATAGGATTGGCTGTGAAGTTGACTGAAGAAAGTTCTCTTTTCTCGACGTGTGAAGACGTGTGTGGTTTGAGGACCAAGTTGATTTTCTGGCTTGCTGTGTCCATTTTAGCATATTTTCCCTCAATGAAGTGTCCCAAACATAGTATCATGATGAGCCAAAGTATGAGGATAAGTGCACCTAAGGCCACTCAGAATTCAATCCATGGAGAAATCAGATAGGTTTCTTTCAGTTGTTGAAAAAGTTCCTTAGCTTTGTCTTTAAAGGTTTTTGTTGATGTTTGTTCCTTTGATTCACTCAGGTTTTCAGATGAATCGCTGAAGTTGATGAAGTAACCGGATGCCGTTCTGTCTATTGTTCCAATAGTTTCAGGATTGATATTTGCTTTATCCGTGTGTTTTGTTGCAGCAGCATAGTCATTTATTACTTCATTGTAGATTGGTGTGTCTTTGCTAAATGTTTTTATTTGGGTTTGTAGAGGTTTAAGTTCCATAGCATTGTTGCATAGACCTTGTTGTTGTTCTTT
The DNA here is from genome assembly GCF_964261635.1 of Lissotriton helveticus. Lineage (NCBI taxonomy): Eukaryota > Metazoa > Chordata > Amphibia > Caudata > Salamandridae > Lissotriton > Lissotriton helveticus. The sequence goes on from NC_136065.1 coordinate 341,738,571, forward strand.
TGGCATTTCAAACGTGAGTAGCCTCTTAGATTGAACCTCTGTGTTTGTAGCAAACCTTGGTGTTCTACTACTTATCGGGAGTCCACTTGGCCTACTGTTTGTTATCGGCCACATGATTGTGGTTTAACCAGGTCGATGGATACAACTCGGTTCTCCTTTTTACCAGCAAGGGGCGGTAGTACTACTGATCTTGTCCCGTTGATAGACAAGACAGGAACTGCTTTTCTGTAAGAAGGCCCAAATTCCTTCTTTACCGCAATCTTTTCTCTGACTAGATCCCCGACTTTTGGAATCCAGACAGTTCTTGCTGGGACAGGTGGTTTTTCTTCAGTGGTCGTTGGCTGTTGTTTCAATGTTATGTTGCTCAGGTCTTTCCTTGTTTCGTTTAAGTCCTGTAAAATAGCCAAACGATCTTTGATATCAAAGCTTTTTTCTTTAACCACTGAAGTCTGACTGTCAAGATCTAAGACCATCATTCTAGTTCCAAACAATAGTTCGTACGGACTGAATCCCCTCAGGGAATTTCTTGGCAGGTTATTTAGACTACGTTGGACACTTATTAGATGTTTGACCCACCCAGCTCCCGAACCTAATACCTTCGCTGTTATAGATTGCTTTATGCCTTTGGTTTTTTCTTTACACCATCCCGTTCCCTCAGGTAGGAAGTGAGAAGAGTCCCGCTATGCTATGCTCATTTGGCAATGTTTTTCATACGCTTTAGGGCAAGAAGAAAAAACATTCAGCCAAACGTAGTATGCTTCTAGCGTATATGCCATTATAGACTCGCAAATCTTTTTCTAACAGTCCAGACGTCAGCCGAGTGCTGGGGTCTACATCACAAGTGGAAACTAGTCTTTATATGTTAATTGGACGCTTTAGTTTTTATTGTTGATCAATTCTGGAGTGAACCGCCATGCTAATATACCGTTTCTCTCGCCACTGCGATCTCTATTGCAGTCTGGGCAGTTCTTTACAAAGATGTGATGATGCAGGCTCATACCTGGCCACCAGTACACTGATTGTAATTCTTCCAGAGAATCTTTTTGTTTAAGGTGTCTGAGACCCTTACCCATATGTGCGTCTGCTATTAACAAACCTCTCCTGTCCATGTTTGGAATCACTCTGTCCCCCACTCCAGGGATTCGAGCAAAAGGAACGGAGTTTGCATCGATTATGTATGTATAATTGAGTGGATAGTTGATCGGTAGTGCTGAGCAGTCGCCTTTTGATGACGTTTTCACCGCCAGCATAGTTTCACCGTCAATGTGTTTTACTGTACGCTTTTTCTTGACTACGGAAGCCGATTCAGTTGCTGCCCTTGTGGCTTTCTCAGCCAATGAATTCCCTCCAACGTGAACGCCATCACGCTGATGACTCACTGAATGTATCACGTGAGTTTTTGGTAGTTCTTTCTGTAAAAGAGCTACTTGTTCCCAAAGCACTTTTTGCTTTATTGTTGCACCTGTGTCATCTTTGTAACCGTTTTGAATCCATTTCTGTAAATCGTTATTGTATGATTTGACGCAGTAATACGAATCGCACACAATAAGTGTCGGGAATTCGCGATCGGCATTATCTAGCGCCATTTTTAACGCTATTATTTCAGTTTGTTGTTCTGAATTATTTTCCACTGAGTGTGTTTTTGTAAGTAGAGGTCTTAATTTACCTCCGCGCCACACTTCTTTTACAATTTCGCATGTGGCCTTGTAAGCCAGCTCTCCCCAAACTGAGGGTTGAGCATGCCCGTCTGTATGTATTACACAGGCGTACTGTCGTAAAGGCAGAATGTCGATTGGCAGAGGGTATTTTATTTCATATTCTAGATATTTTAATTCCTTTAATTCTGGATCAAAGTAGTATTTTACTTTGTCCGTTGCAATTGAATTCACCCATTGTATCCATACTGGATTCAACGTTGTTGTTGGTAAATTACATGGGGTTGTTAATGCCTCAAAGGCTGACTCCGCTGTTCTGACTGTGATACGTCTACCATCAGCGTTGTCTTTTTCTCTTGCTATAGCCGTTTGAACTGCATGAACAATGTTTTCTTTACTACTGAATTTCTTTTCAGCTTCTGTGTACAAGTGTGATTTGTATGCAATTGGTACCTTTTCTCTCTCATTAGAGGTCAGGTATGTGAATCCGCATCTTCCTGGGATGACTCGAATCACAAGATTGCGTGAGTTATCACGTGTTTCTAATTTTGTTTTAATTAGCATGTCTGTTTGTAAAGATCTCAAAATTTCTGTGTGTTTTTGAGTCCAATTGATTCTTTTAAAATCTGGTTTTATTAGATCATAAAGGGGTTTGATCCTTTCTGCGTAATTTGCAATGTATGTTCTTCCGAAATTTAGGAAGCCTAGAATTGATTGTAAGTTTTTTTTAGTGTTCTAGGAGCTTGGAGTACTGCACATTTCTCTAGGAAGTTGTCAGCCAGGCTTTTGCCTTCACTTGATAATTCATATCCTAAAAACAGGACTGATAGATGGGCAATTCTTGATTTTTTAAAGTTGAATTTGTAACCCTCTGCTGCGAACCCAAGTATTATGGTGTTCACTCTCTTCAAGTGAGTATCCAAGTCATCATCTGTTAGGTAAATGTCGTCGACATATGATAATGCCTCGTCATCGTATGCTTGTAGTAATTCTGTTACTCTCTTTGAGAATAATCCTGGGCTATTCTTGTGCCCCTGGGGTAAACGGCAGAAACTTTTTTGTGAGCCATTTACCGAGAACGCAGTCAAATATCTGCTGTCTGGTGCTATATTTTGACAAAAGAATCCATTAGAGATGTCTAATGTTGTTTTGTATTTTTTGCGTACTATGTTATTCATTAGTGCAGCACTATGTGAGTTTTGCACTGCAAAAGTTTTGCAACATGAGTTGAGGTGTCTGTAATCCAAAACTAGACGATATGAGTTGTCTGGTTGGGAGACAGGAAACAAAGGATTGTTCATTTGTGAGGTGCAAGTTTCAATCACCCCCTGGTATTCAAGTTGATCTAGGATCTCTTTTACCTGTTTTTTAGCTTCTTGCTTAATTGGGTACTGCCTCTGTGCAGTAGGTTGTGATTTTAACTGGATTTTGTGAGGAGGAGAGTCCTCATCCCATTCTACATGATTTTTATATAAAGCAGGAGCTTGAGCTACTGCCCACTTTCTAGCAAGTGTATATTTTTTATGAATTGGAATGTGATTTGAGAAGGCAGGCATAATTATTTCTTCGCCATGAGGGCACTCTCTGACGAACTCGGGTGGCCAGTCTTTTTCAGCTAGAAGGATGTCATAGCCCTGGGAGAGATTATCCCAAAATAGTCCCCTTATTTTTCTAGTCTTATCCCCCTCTATACGCAATGTAATTTCATATATTTTGTGAGGTTTGCTAATTCTGGTGTCTGCAGTTTCCACTTGAATATATTCATTCGTGTCCACTGTCTCCAGATGATTCATAAGGGCTTTGCGAGCTATGCTCACTTCTGCTGCGCTGTCTAGCATTGTCTGAGCCCATTCTCCGTTTTTCAGCTGTGTCCTCAGTATTCTCGGCATCTTTGATTACTTTAATACTGGCTACCTTCTTTTTTGGAAATTGTAACTTTTTATTCGGATGAGCAGGTTCCTTGTTTTTGGACTTGACGTGCTCTTCCCTGTGTTCTGATCGTCCTCTTCTTTCCGATTTCTGCGAGGAAGTCTGAAAAGATTGAGAGGGACGTGTATCATTATCTTGATATCTATCAGGTTTCTTTATATTATCCCTATTTCTAAGGTTGTATTTTTTCCCTGAGGGCTCACTTTGGGGAGACCTGCGTCCTTGGTTCGGAGATCTTTCTCTCCGCCGAGGAGACCTTCCTCTGGACTGGAATCTTTTTTCTTTAGGATTGGATTGTTTGTTTCCATCCCAGCTCTTTTTTTGAGTGTTTAAATTATTTTTAATAAATATCTTTTCAGGACTTTCAATCAGTTGAGGTTTTACCGGTATTCCACCCAGACTATCTCTTCCTAGTTCTTCATAGGATTTCTCTATGATTCTGGCAATTTCAGTTGGTTGGTCTGCTATATCTGTCTCTTTTAACCTTTGGCGGATCGCCACGTTTGCTGCTTCTCCCTTTATGTTGGCTAATAATATTGCAGAGACCTGCTTGAAATCTTTCAGTAGTTTCATACCCAGAGTTAAAGCAGGTTCTGGACCATATTCATCTTGAATTTGTTTTAGCACATCTGGTATTACTGACATGGATGGTACACCATGTGTTTTTGTGTATATGGAAGCAAAGACTGTACCCCAGGTGTCACAGTCCTCCACGTGTGGTGCGATTCCCATTGGAAAACAGATAGTCAGAATCCTGTGTTTTTCTACCGGGGTGGTGTCTGGAAACACCGCCTCTATTTGAGTGATTTTTTGTGCTAGCCAGAAAGGTATTTGTTCCCGTTTTGCGGGTACTTTACCCAGACAGGACTGTATGTTCTGTGGTGTAATTTTATTTGTGTTACCCTGATGAGGGTCAGCTGTGGAATTTTATTTGCTGGTTGGATTGTTGAAGTCCGCATTACATATTGGACTATTTGTCTATGTATTTTGATTAGTTGTTTTAGCTGTGCTAAAAGATCTGGTGCAGACATTTCTTCAATGTCTGGATGTGGTGTATATCCGGCCAGGACCGGCCACGTTGCTCCTGGTCTACCTAGTGGACCGAGCCTGGTGATGTGATTATTATGTTTTAGGGCGCCATTAAACAAGAGCAGGTGCTCTTGGAATTTGAGTGGTACTTCCACCTCCTCGAAAGGAGTGTAGGTATCCGGTGGTTCCTCTATTTTATAATAGTGGAACTCTTTTGTTACAGCGTTTGCTGCTGGAAAGTTTATCCATGAATAGAATACCTCTGTCTGCCGATATTCGTGTGCCTCAATTACGAATATGACTGTACCACCTCTCGATGTCAGTCCATTTTCTATAAGTTTTAAAGTTATAGATTTTCTTATGTTGACCGGGATGAGTTTTGCCTCCGGGTCATTTTGCAGCAGAGTATTGTCTGCTACTAGGAGTTCAGCTGCTATTCTAACTGTCTCCCTTTCTTCATCACTGTCTATCATTTTACCGACAGGAAGGTTATTCTGTTTGTTTGCAGATCAGGTTTCTATGGAAACAAAGATTAGATGCACAATATTTTGGAACAGTGTATCCTTCAACGTTGAATAAACCAAGAACCATACATAGGAGTCTCCTCCTGCGAGGTTTGGCGGATATGACCTTTTACCCACTCCAGACGTCTTTGGAGTATTATGGGAAAAAAGGGGTTCTGTGTGAAAAAGCACGACTGAGTTACTCTAATGTCTTGCGTTAGTTTTATCGCCTATCCAAACATTGGGCGCCATGTAGTGTAGTTCCTATTATCCCAATAGGCTCTGCGCATTGGAATAATATCTTCAATAGTATAGATCTAGGGCAGAGGTTAACTAGGTCTTCTACTGACGATATTAGACTTAAAGTTTTTGGTTTTGCCAGCTAGCTCAGAGTTCACTAGAAACTTTCTCGAATAGACAAGGAGGAGTTTAACTTCCCTGGATAGACAAGAAGGGATTTAGTTTCTGACAACCATAGAACATGACAACTTTGCTCTCCCCCAATCAAGAGTGTATCTCTAGAGTCGTGTGAAAACAAAAGACAACTTATTTTACTCAGTCAGTACGTGCATTCTTAGTTTCACCAGTTTGTAGAGAAAAGGAAGAGACGGGCGTGTTCAATAAAAGATGTTATTTATTGATCAGTCTCTTTTCTCGTACAAGAGAAATGAATCGATATTATTGCGATACTTATGGTTAAGTAAAGTGCATACAATAAAAGCAGAAGTATAAAATAATACTGCAGAAGCATTGATATGGTTTCTAAGCCATATGATAGTTAAAATTGATAAAATAGATACATACATATATACATTTGACTAACCGTACTCAACTGGTGCTTCTAACCACGCCTACCCCAGTGTACCTGACCTAAGCCTAATACGTGGGTGGGAGTAGATAAGTAGCAGTTTAAGTTAAGTTTGTTTTGCCAAGTGACTGACTCAAGAATTCTCTGCAAGGGGTTGTTCAGTTCTGTACCTGAGATCTAGAATGGTTGAGGGCTGGTATCTCTCGTCTCTGGTCTTGATATTCCAGCTGCCTGCGAGGGCTGCTTGGAAGCGCCAGAGCTGGATTTCTCGGCAGGAGAAAAGCAGCGTCTCGTTCTCAGCGCGTTAGGAAGGCGGGGCAGCGCGTGTGGGCTTCGCTCTCTGCTGGGCTCCTCAGCGCGTCTCGCTGCTCCGATCTTGTCACCACCGCGTGTGTTTGCTTAAGGCAATGTCGGTAATATTTATACCTGTAAGGTGTCGAGATTGACGTAAGGATGGACATGGATACGTCAATAAGGATGTCATACGAACGGGCTTGTTCGCACATTCTTTTGCTGAAGTTCTCGGTGAAATCAAAACAATGGCCGCAGGGATTTTCCCAGGTTGTCATAGGTTTGATTTGTTTTGAGAACTCCGTATGCCTTATCAGGGGCTGGAGGAATAGTGCTTGTCTAATTAGATGGCATGCGTTATTACCTAATCAGATAACACGTTTCTGTGCCGTGGTGTGGCTTAATCAGATAACGGTTTTGCACCGTGGGTCGGCTGCTAGTTAAGTATTAACCAGAACAGGGCCGGGAATAGGGGAATCGATACAGAACCTAGAGGAATACATCACAGGCAGGCCGTCTGTGGCCGTCCGGGGCTGGACAGGGCTGTGCTGGGCCACCCCCTTTTTTTTTCTGCCACCTGTTGAGGAACATTCTGATCTTTGAAGTAAGAACAGTCTAGGGTTAAACTCAACTCCTAAGAGAACAATTTCTATTTTTCTTTGCGTTATTCTGTTGTTTGGATATTGTTTAGAAATGACCACGAAATTAGGTTTGGGCGGGAAATTGCTAGCGGGGGGTTCATCTTCTTCTTTTAACCCCTTCCATGTGGCCACGATTCCCCTGCTGTGCTGTAAACACACGAACAGGGCGGGCCGTGACGAACCCCAGCCGTCATCAGCACACGAGTGCATGACGGCTGGGGTTCGTCATCAACATGCAAGGGGTTAAAGGAACCCTAGATAATTACATTACAAGGGCCGTTTCAGTTGTAGATCGTGAAATTGAGCAGGCTGAACGGTGTATATCCTCAGAGTGGCAGAATAAACGTTCCTCCTTTGGCGTTATACAGACAGCAGTGTCCCCATCTCAGAAATGTCACAGCACTGATCAACTAACTGATATTGGTATCCCTCGCCAGCTACAAGAGCTATCTGAATGTCCGGTTAGTTTGGGGGCTAGTAATCCTATTAATATAACAATTGAATCCCCAATGGACAGTTCTTTGGAGGAGCAACTAACAGCGCCAGGGCCAGCCCTCTCATTAAAAAGAAAGCGAGGCCGAAATAAACAAAAAGGTTCCAGAGCAAAAATCCATAAATCTGTAATAACCACTAAAATCTCTAGAGCCGATCCACAAAGTAAATCTGAGCTAGGTCCCTTGACCTTGCCTCCGCTGGAAAATCTGATGAGAAATATAGAGCAACTGGTGAAATCTCTGCTGTTGCTTCTTGTAGAGAGGGTTAAGAGGATAGCAGACCAACTTGGGTCAATTCAAGCCACGGGTATTTCAAATACGAATTTACTCAGAGAATTGTCAACAATCAGGTATCCTTTGAACATCCCCGCCCTTGTGGAAAATCATAAACCTAGCGACTGTCCAATTAGGGGTAAGCCCTCACCAAATGTTCATGACAATTTTTCGATCACTCAATCCCTTAATCCAGCCCCTGCTATTTTAAATCACAGGGAAACTTCAGCTTCAGAGCAAGTAAACAAGAGGGTCCAGGTACACGACAAACCTGGGGGGAGCCGGATGGCGGTTAAAAATCCTAGAGGTAACACGCAACAAATAGACCTTCCCCCAGAAGCCGAGCCATATGTTATAGTTCTAACTGGGGTTCCAGAGCTGGATCCAGGCAAATTCGAAAATTATCATAACCTGAAAATCAAGGTCATGCATTGGTTAAGAGTTAACAGGCCACTACCCTCAAATATTGATGGTGAAATTTTAAATGTTAGGAGACTATCATGGTTGGGACAAAGACCAAAGGATGTACCAGGGGACAGCATAATTATACATTTTAAGGACTATAAGGCAACAAACTTCATTAGAGATTGGTATTGCGATAGCTACGAGGGAGGTATATCTACTCGAACATTAAGCTATTTTTATCCAAAAGCCATGGTGGGAAATCAAAAGACAATGAATTCTAGGATCAACTCGGTCCCAACTTTTAATATTGCTACCTCTAACCGATTTGTGGCTCTCTCGAACTTGGAGGGGGTAGATTGACTTGTAGGTAAGCCTAGTGAGATCAAGAAGGAACACGAAATCTCAACTAATATAGGTGATGAGAACGAAGTTGCCCCCACTCTGGAAGATTTTCCTTATAGCACTCCTCTAGATAACAATTCTCAATCCCAAAATCAAGTTGGATGCCCAGTGGCGGACGTTTTTTTTAATCCATTACACAATTCCTTTTCTCCCGACCCTCCCCCTCCCCCTGCGACCCCTGTATTTCAAGCTCTCTTACCATCATCTATTCAATCAATGTGTTGCTTAAACCTCACTATGATCTATTGGAATGTAGCAGGGTTACGTACCAAAATCGACCAATATTCCTGGCTTGAATCAATTCGAAAACATAACATAGTATGCCTCCAGGAAACATGGTTGACTTCCCCCATCCATCTACAGGGTTACAAAACGTACAACTCAAACGCATGTCCCTCCTCTTCAGGTAGACCCAAAGGAGGATTAACAATTTATTTATCAAATGACCTCCCATTCAAGGATATATCTGAATTAAAGTCAGCTGAGAATTATCAAATACTTAGAATAACGGTGATTAAAGGGTCTACGTATTTCCTGGTTAACTTCTATAACAACTTGTCCTTACCTGAATTTGGAAATGTTTTAAATGAAATATCAGTTTTTTTAACGGAGCAGCGGATTAGATTTTCAACTTCCCCTTTTAATTTGATTTGGGGCGGTGATTTTAATATTCCTTTGTGTGTTGATTATAAAAATGTTAAGTGTGGTATTACAGACGAATGTGGGAGTCCATTAACCCATTTTTCTCATTCTAATATTGGGAATTGCTTAAATGAACATCTTTTCTCCCTAGAGTTGGGTTTTGCGAACGAAATGGTAGACCCACCTATAGCCTTTCCCCCCACACTTCATGGAAGGGGATTATCGAGTGTCATAGATTACATCTTAAGTACACATAACATGAAAGTACAACTGTTTAAATTTGAAACGGGAGTTGATATTTGTAGCGATCACTATCCTAATAGTTTGACTGTTACAGTTCAGAGTATCCCTCAACAACCCAGGATTCCTAGTTTATTAAACCAACAAGTTCTGAGTATAGCCAAGCTAAATGGCTATTCAGTCAAATGGTCGAAAACAGATCCGGATGTATCGACCGCTAAGATAATAAAAAGAGCACTTCCCCTGTTGGAAACCTGTTTAGACCTGGAGTCTCCAATGGACCAGATTCTAACCAGTTTTATTGAGATCACTAAAATAATTAGAGAGGAGTTATTCCTTAAGCAAAAACACAATAAATCCCTAGAGAAGGGCTGGTTTAACCCTCAATGCCAAAGGCGCTCTCATCTTTAAAGGAGGCTTTAAGCAACCCTATAAGAGATCAAACTGAAGTTAGAAAATTAAGAAAAGAATATAATTTGGCCATTAAGAATTGCTGACAGAAAATTAAAAAGGGCCTTTGGGAACAGCTCCATGAGAGCTGCCATACTAAGGATAGCTCAACTTTTTGGCGAGTAGTAAAATCTCCTTTTATCTTAGGCTCAAGTTCTGCTCCCAGGATAGAAGTTGCAAAAAACACAGTTGATGGACAGAATGTAGAACAATGTCATACATTCACCCCAGTACAAGGATCTGGGCCTAAATCCATCGTTTTTTTGCACTCCACACCACCCTGGGTTAGGCACTGGCTTAATGCAAATCAGCTCTGACCCTGTGCCTCATGGGAACAGTCCAGTCCGAACTACCAAGCCATGTCTTTCCCAGACCGGAATCAAGCATCCAAGGACCGGTTTCTGGCTATCAGCCTTCATCAGCCTGGATAGCTTGACTCCAGTGGTGTGGAGAGCCTGGGACTCACGTCTGAGCATACCCAGCACACTCGGGGTGAAAATTGCAAAAAAACACAGTTGATGGACAGAATGTAGAACAATGTCATACATTCACCCCAGTACAAGGATCTGGGCCTAAATCCATCGTTTTTTTGCACTCCACACCACCCTGGGTTAGGCACTGGCTATATGCAAATCAGCTCTGACCCTGTGCCTCATGGGAACAGTCCAGTCCGAACTACCAAGCCATGTCTTTCCCAGACCGGAATCAAGCATCCAAGGACCGGTTTCTGGCTATCAGCCTTCATCAGCCTGGATAGCTTGACTCCAGTGGTGTGGAGAGCCTGGGACTCACGTCTGAGCATACCCAGCACACTCGGGGGTCATACATTCACCCCAGTACAAGGATCTGGGCCTAAATCCATCGTTTTTTTGCACTCCACACCACCCTGGGTTAGGCACTGGCTATATGCAAATCAGCTCTGACCCTGTGCCTCATGGGAACAGTCCAGTCCGAACTACCAAGCCATGTCTTTCCCAGATCTCTGTACTGGGGTGAATGTATGACATTGTTCTACATTCTGTCCATCAACTGTGTTTTTTGCAATTTTCACCCCGAGTGTGCTGGGTATGCTCAGACGTGAGTCCCAGGCTCTCCACACCACTGGAGTCAAGCTATCCAGGCTGATGAAGGCTGATAGCCAGAAACCGGTCCTTGGATGCTTGATTCCGGTCTGGGAAAGACATGGCTTGGTAGTTCGGACTGGACTGTTCCCATGAGGCACAGGGTCAGAGCTGATTTGCATATAGCCAGTGTCTGACCCAGGGTGGTGTGGAGTGCAAAAAAACGATGGATGTAGGCCCAGATCTCTGTACTGGGGTGAATGTATGACATTGTTCTACATTCTGTCCATCAACTGTGTTTTTTGCAATTTTCACCCCGAGTGTGCTGGGTATGCTCAGACGTGAGTCCCAGGCTCTCCACACCACTGGAGTCAAGCTATCCAGGCTGATGAAGGCTGATAGCCAGAAACCGGTCCTTGGATGCTTGATTCCGGTCTGGGAAAGACATGGCTTGGTAGTTCGGACTGGACTGTTCCCATGAGGCACAGGGTCAGAGCTTATTTGCATATAGCCAGTGTCTGACCCAGGGTGGTGTGGAGTGCAAAAAAACGATGGATTTAGGCCCAGATCTCTGTACTGGGGTGAATGTATGACATTGTTCTACATTCTGTCCATCAACTGTGTTTTTTGCAGTTTTTACCCCGAGTGTGCTGGGTATGCTCAGACGTGAGTCCCAGGCTCTCCACACCACTGGAGTCAAGCTATCCAGGCTGATGAAGGCTGATAGCCAGAAACCGGTCCTTGGATGCTTGATTCCGGTCTGGGAAAGACATGGCTTGGTAGTTCGGACTGGACTGTTCCCATGAGGCACAGGGTCAGAGCTGATTTGCATATAGCCAGTGTCTGACCCAGGGTGGTGTGGAGTGCAAAAAAACGATGGATTTAGGCCCAGATCTCTGTACTGGGGTGAATGTATGACATTGTTCTACATTCTGTCCATCAACTGTGTTTTTTGCAATTTTCACCCCGAGTGTGCTGGGTATGCTCAGACGTGAGTCCCAGGCTCTCCACACCACTGGAGGCAATCTATCCAGGCTGATGAAGGCTGGTAGCCAGAAACCGGTCCTTGGATGCTTGATTCCGGTCTGGGAAAGACATGGCTTGGTAGTTCGGACTGGACTGTTCCCATGAGGCACAGGGTCAGAGCTGATTTGCATATAGCCAGTGTCTGACCCAGGGTGGTGTGGAGTGCAAAAAAACGATGGATTTAGGCCCAGATCTCTGTACTGGGGTGAATGTATGACATTGTTCTACATTCTGTCCATCAACTGTGTTTTTTGCAATTTTCACCCCGAGTGTGCTGGGTATGCTCAGACGTGAGTCCCAGGCTCTCCACACCACTGGAGTCAAGCTATCCAGGCTGATGAAGGCTGATAGCCAGAAACCGGTCCTTGGATGCTTGATTCCGGTCTGGGAAAGACATGGCTTGGTAGTTCGGACTGGACTGTTCCCATGAGGCACAGGGTCAGAGCTGATTTGCATATAGCCAGTGTCTGACCCAGGGTGGTGTGGAGTGCAAAAAAACGATGGATTTAGGCCCAGATCTCTGTACTGGGGTGAATGTATGACATTGTTCTACATTCTGTCCATCAACTGTGTTTTTTGCAATTTTCACCCCGAGTGTGCTGGGTATGCTCAGACGTGAGTCCCAGGCTCTCCACACCACTGGAGTCAAGCTATCCAGGCTGATGAAGGCTGATAGCCAGAAACCGGTCCTTGGATGCTTGATTCCGGTCTGGGAAAGACATGGCTTGGTAGTTCGGACTGGACTGTTCCCATGAGGCACAGGGTCAGAGCTGATTTGCATATAGCCAGTGTCTGACCCAGGGTGGTGTGGAGTGCAAAAAAACGATGGATTTAGGCCCAGATCTCTGTACTGGGGTGAATGTATGAAATTGTTCTACATTCTGTCCATCAACTGTGTTTTTTGCAATTTTCACCCCGAGTGTGCTGGGTATGCTCAGACGTGAGTCCCAGGCTCTCCACACCACTGGAGTCAAGCTATCCAGGCTGATGAAGGCTGATAGCCAGAAACCGGTCCTTGGATGCTTGATTCCGGTCTGGGAAAGACATGGCTTGGTAGTTCGGACTGGACTGTTCCCATGAGGCACAGGGTCAGAGCTGATTTGCATATAGCCAGTGTCTGACCCAGGGTGGTGTGGAGTGCAAACAAACGATGGATTTAGGCCCAGATCTCTGTACTGGGGTGAATGTATGACATTGTTCTACATTCTGTCCATCAACTGTGTTTTTTGCAATTTTCACCCAGGATAGAAGTGGCAGTAACTGCAGAGGATTGGGTTAACCACTTCTCGAAAATTTTCTCTGGAGAAAATATAACCCAGAATGATAGTGGGAAAGCTAGGGACGGAGCCCTCTATACTCCCAAAACGTACCCTATTCAGTTAGCATTTGGCCATAATGAAATCATCACCGCCTTGTCAGCCTTTAAATCCGGCAAGGCGCCCGGCCCGGACGGGGTTCCGCTAGATATCTTTACCCATAATCTGGAGTTATGGTCACCGATTTTAACCCGCGTCCTTGAAGCTGCCATATCATTAGGGTTAATTGACTCATGGTCAACATCAACCTTGCCTCCCATTTTTAAAAAGGGAGATCGTAATAACCCTGCATCTTACAAGCCCATATCCCTCCTTGATTCCCTTGGTAAAGTTGCCGGTCGGTTGGTCCTCGAGCGCTTACAAGACTGGGCCGTAGCTAATGAAATTATGACCGACCTGCAATACGGGTTCCGGGAGGGTCTGGGAACCGTAGAGCAGGCGTTAAACCTCTCCCTTTTAATTGGAAAATACGCCGTAGCAAAGAATGGTAATCTGCATTTAGTGTATGTAGACCTATCCGCAGCGTTCGACTGTGTGTCACATTCTAAACTGTGGTCGATTCTTGCAGAACTAGGTGTTGACCCTTCCCTGGTTGTATTTCTCCGAGAACTATACTCTGACGCTTCGGCGAGAGTGAGATATGGGGTGAATGGCGAACTTACTACATCATTTGTTGTTTCAAAGGGAGTCAGACAGGGCTGTGTCTTGGCTCCCTTCCTTTTTAACCTTTATACCAACGGCCTTGAATTGGCCATGTTGGAAGGGAGCCTGGACCTTCCAACAATTGATCACCGTCCCATTCCCGCATTACTTTATGCGGATGATTCGGTGACCATGGCAAGAACCCCAAATCAGCTGCAGCACCTTCTTAATAGATATTGCAAGTTTATGTCATCCTTGGACCTTATGGTTAACATCAAAAAGACCTTCGTTATGCCTACTGGCAAGCGGATAAAGAAATCAAAACCTATCTTTATCGCAAAAACCATGCTGGAATGTACCAATACGTATCCCTATTTAGGCATTCTATTTGATAACAAAATGTCATTAAAGCAGGCCATGTGTAGCAGGAAATTATTATTCCTACGAGCAACAACTGCCCTGGTTGCATTTGCCCGGAAGCTAGGAAAGCCTCCTTCTGAAGAACTTATGAAAATATATTATGCTAAATGCCATAGCGTGGCAGTTTATAGTGCAGGGGTCTGGGGCTATGCCGCCGTAGAAGCTCTCCAGGTGGTAGAGAACGGTTTTATTAGATAATGTTGGCAGTCCCGCAGAGTGCGGGATTGAGTTGGATATGGAATTCATTACGGATAACATCAGAATACAGCCCATCCTCTTATGGCACCGAGTTTGGACCACGGAGCAGTGTAATTTGACCCGCTCACTTATTATGGATTGTCTGGGCCTGGCCAACTGGCAAAAAATCCCTTGGCTGGCCTACGTGAATAACTTTTTTAAGGATTTAGATCTGACCTCGTATTTCTTTGAGCCCTCAACCCTGATAAGCATCTCAAGGAAAAATCTAAAAACACTATGCTTATCTCATTTAAGGGAATTGCGTTTATCTCAAGAAATTAATAAGGCTTCGAATAAACAGATCTTAATTGTTCAAACTGCCCCAGGCATCCAACCATATCTTAAACATCATCTGAATGCCTATGAAAAATATCTACTGACTCTGTTCCGTTTTAATATATTTTTCCGCATTGTTAACTTCCCGAAAAAGCAAGATTGGTCAAAATCTATTATTAGGTGTCCATGCGATGACATTTCGGAACAGTCCACAATTCATGTCACGCTATTTTGCAGTTTTTATGAGCTCCCCCGCAAGCGATGGATTATCCCACTTTTGTTATCTATGGGTTTGAGATCCTGTCGCCTTGCTTTTCTCGTCTTGCAATATTTGGATTCCGAATTTAGTGCCAAATGTGTAGCCGGTTTTCTTAAAATGTGTATAAAATATCGGTGTCAGTATGACTAATACGTTTTTAATGCACTTGCACTTTATTAATAGTCTGCTTTTTAATCTAATGTGAATCTAATTTGAATTGTATTTTTTATTGTAACACTGCTCAAGTTTGTATGTTTGTATATTGGTATAATTACTTCCGCTCACTTTTTACAAAATGTCTGTTGAAAATGTACTTTTTATGGTTCCTAAAAAATTATGGCAACCGAATAAAAGATATATGACTGACAGTGGAACACAGCAAATGAGTCAAAAAAGCGAACTAAATATTTCCACACAAATTTAATCTTATACAGTTATACAATACAAATAAAAAAAATATTTTAAAACATATTAAAAAGCAATACACAATATATTTGTAGAAAACGAAAGTCGACGCAGCCTTTCGGTGAGTAGTCTATCAGTCACCTTCTTCAGGACAGTTTTTTTATAACGTCAAGAAATTACCCAACGTTCTTTTTCTTAAAGACAGCAAAATATATGTCTTAATCACTAGGGAACCTGATGATGTTCCTCATGATAAAACCTTAATGTAAATACAGAAAGGATGTTGTACACGTTGGAAGCCACAGTTTAATGATTGTTCATTGCATTCCCACATATGACTACTATTCCCACACTCAAGCGATACCTTGACTAACAGTAGACGATATTCACAGGATACATGTCTCTTTATCTGTGGCCTAATTCGGAAGGATCACTACTACGCCCACCTGGTCAATCCATGCAGTGAGTCATGACAATAACGCTGTATAATATGGATGAAGTACATGAGAGGCTGTGATACCCAAGACCTGGGCTCCTGCAGTATACAGCTGGTTACCACGGTGAGACAGCACAGGTACAGAGACTGATGTCTCAGAGGATCTTTGTGCAGTTGGTGGCTATAGACAAGATTCCTGTGGTAGGTAATGGTTTGAGGAGTTACTTCGAGCTTCATTGAGACCCAGGAAACCGTTGGGGACCTTTATTAATCATCACCATGAAAAATCTCCTCATTGAAACAACACACTTCAACTTCAGAATTAAGGCCTTACGTCAGTCCCAGTAAACTTACAAAAATTCCTATTTCTTTGGTGAGGTTCTTCACAAGTCTGGTACTGTGGATGGCTGATTGTTTCATCAATTAAAAATCAATGGTTTAGCTATCCAGTCAGATCGCCTTAAAATCCATGTATGTGTTTATTTGTTTATTTTGGGCTGGCAAGACAGGGCTTCAGCCTTCCAAGGTGACTCTAAGATAGGAGCAGGGGAGCAATATTTTCAGGAGATAAACTGAAGCAGGTAAGGAAATCCTTGAATGTATGCATGTGTCTTGGGCTCGTATTCAGGGGGTTCCCTGGCATGTATCTGCAGGAAAACAACTTGGTCTTCTTCTTTTTTTCACGTCAATATCGTTTAGAGGAGGGAAATGGGAAGGATGTGGGCATCTGTGGCTCAAGCTTAGGTCGTGATTGAATAACCGTACTGGGCATCACATATTGACTTGATATTTTGGTGCATCTTTCTAGTAATCCATAAAAGCTGATCTATCATATTTGGCAAATCCTTAATGCTTAAGGACTTGGAGGTGTATAGGATGAGGAAGCAAATCGTACATTACTTACAAACAATTTAATTACTATGCTTCCAATTCTTTTTCCATGTACTTATATCCTCCCACCTTCCGGGGGTCTTTTTCAGACTGGAGGTTGGCTTACTGAGTTAAATCAGGAGTAGGAGAGGTTGGTACAGTGCAATCCATTTATAAAGGTGGCAGGAAGAGTAGCTTCCTTTAATAGTTTGTATTTTATTTTTATGGGAGCAGCAGGGTGTCTTTTGCAAACGTGGCCACCTTATTAATTACGTACTGGGCTGTGTACTGTGGTTGAATAAGATTATGTGTAATTAACTTACTTGTAAGTAATTGAAGGCAATCAAACACAGGCTGAGTGCACTAACTGGTAGACAATGAAGTTGGTGCACTCTAATCCAAGGTCACATCATACATACCCAAGGATAGAAAGTGTCTGGTTTAAAGAGGGAAAGATACAAATAAGATGTTTTTGAAACAGGATTAGTAAAGGAAACATTGTCACAGTTGTGAGCATGTCATCCAGCACAAGACAACATTTCAAAAGGGTAAACAAACCTGAGTTTCTGAATGGTTAGCTCCTTCTCTCTGTATATGGCATCAAACTGGTTGAGATTCCGCCTTAGATTCAAGGTCCGAACTCTGTCGGCATGTGTAAACTTCTTCCTCTCGATCCTGGGGCTTGTAGTACTAAAAATTATAATGAAGATTCAGCTGTTATACACAATTGCACATATGAACCATTTGAGATTTCGCAGGTTTATTGTTAGAATTTGTCAGGACACACTGGTTAAAGCCTAAAGTGAACATGAAATACAGAGAGGGTTGTATAAAATTTTGAGTTAACAGGGAACCAAGCAATAATTGACACCTGTTCTGGTTGTCCACCCTCCATATTATCTGCCTCATTTAAAGGAGGGGTGAGCAATGTGGTTCTGATACTGGGGTCATAGGAAACACATCGGGTGCCTCACAGCAGCCATGTTTATTTCCTGGACAGTAACATCAGTAAAGTATGATCAGTGTTCCCAAGGTATTGGAAGAAAACACACATTTCCCAAAAAATAAAAAAAAACCTCTTTGGGGGTTGGTATGACAGTCATTGCATGGCAGCATGCTGACATTGTCAGTATCCTCAATAAGTGCTCCTGCCATATCGGTGGAAGCACCAAACAATCCCTGCGGACTCGGTGAAGAACTCCAGATTTGCTGGGCGGGCTGCAGCTCCTACAGAACTCTAGCCAATTTGAGAGGATTGAGGTCTTTGTCGATGCCCAAAGCGTTTTGTGAGTTGCGGTGCTGAATATAGTCCCTGCAAAGAGCAGGTCAAGTGAACTGTTGAGGTGCTAGTGTTGACCTAAGACCTGGCCAAAAGACAGCCCTTGTACCCAGGGCCCACCATCAAGGTCCAAAGTGGCTTCTGGATTCACCAACGTTCACACTCAATGTGAGGCCTGTGCTTCCTACCAGAGCCGGCTAGCTATGGCCAGATGTTGAATCCGTTACATTCTGTTTAGTAAAAGCGGTGAGCCCCTATAGTGATGTCATTGTCGATGTAAATGTTAATGTGCATTTTCATGCTATCTGTGATATAATTTATGGTGTTGAGCTGAGGAGCGGTGCACTGAGGGTGGATGTGTTATGATTGTGTTTCACACCATACTTTGAAGTTTCTTTCGGAAATTTCTAAGGCTTACAATAAAAAAAAAATTCTGCGTTAAGAATCACAACTTTCGTTTAACAGATTGTCAGTGAGTTTTTTTTTCTCTTCAATTTCTTCAATTGTGTACTTTGGCTACTGGTCAGAGGCTATGTACAGCATGCTATGCATACAAGGCATGGCATTGAACTACACTCCGTGGTCTGCACAAGAACCTGCCGCAGATGACTGCTACACAGGACTGAATGGGAGAAGAGCATTTTCTAATGTGCTGAATGTCGAATCTAGAGGAGAACTAAAATATAATTGAGCAGCATCAAAATATTTATCAAAGTTGGTAGTCTCCTTAAAATCATAGAACCACCAGTGGCCGTATTACCGATGACTGCGCCAGCGCTAATTGCCGCTGAGCACCAGAGTATGTCTGTGTTTATGTGCGTTTGCATCTGTGCGTTAATACAATATATTGATTTGTTTCCACTCTCTCCATTCTTGTAATAATATGCACGTTCTGGGCACTATTTTGTGCAATTGAGCATTAGGCGGTACATCATGTATTTTGAATCATTTACTGGCTTTAGAAACCTGGCAAACTGTATCTAGCACTTTTAAACTGTCTTAGCATAAAGAGTACAAACAGTAAACTATGTTTACAATTTCTTTCACAGCACCATGATGGTAAAGTCCTGATGAAGACACAGTCTACGTGTCGAAACGCGTTGACAGGAAACCATCCATTATCTATATTATACTCCCCTTTTATCTATGAATGCATATGTAATAATGCAATGACGTTTTATCAAACCTTATTAATGAGCTAATGATTTTATCAAATGTTGTTCTGTTTGTATGGAATTAAAATGTACTTCATATGCTAAAGCAGTTTTATACCATTATTAACTATGGCTTGTTTGCCATTTGAATTGTGCCAGTAGTTAACTTGTGTGCCTGGGTGTGTTACTTTACATACACGTTAATACAATATGCGCACAGACGCAAATGCACATAAAGACAGAGTTGAAAGTCTGCGTCAAATTCACAACGGCATTACAGACCGATGTTCTGTACTGCCGTTGAGTGCATACTCTGGCCCACAGCGACAATTAGCTTTGGCGCAGTCCTCAGTAATACAGCCCCAGGTTTACTCTGAACCGGTGATCTGTCTGCTAATAGGTCACCAGATCATAGTGGAAGTCGTATCATCCGATTTAGGGCGAGCCATCTGCAAGGATCTAAATGACCCAAAAATGCTGTCCAGCGAATGCAGAGGGCCTGGATAGCACGGATGCAAGGACGCAACCCTGTGGGACCTCGTGTTTGACAGTAAATGATGGGAATTTTGAGGTGTCCATTTGAACATACTATTCGTTGGGAAAGAGTCAAACCAGTGAAGGACAGGGTCAGACATGACCATAGGGAAAGACAGGGTTTGAAGTAGAATTGGTGACCAATCATGTCAAAGGCCGGAAACAGACCAAGGATTTCAGCAGTTACTTTTATCCGCGGTTTGGAAAGAACTGTCTACCACTTGTAGTGGGCAAGTTTTGGTGCCGTAGTTTTAGCGGAAACCAGACTCTTTCATCTGAAAAAGACTGTGGTTATCAACATGGCTTTAAAATTGACGAGCTACTGAAGAGGAAGTGAAGGCAGGTGTACAATACTTAACAAATTCATTGTGGTTCAGGTTAGGTTTCTTGAGCAGGGTAGGATTTGGCCAGTTTTCAGGCAGGGTTGAGTTGTACTTCTGTGTAGATGGCATATGTTTAGACAGGGAAAAAGGCTGCAAGGGACAGAGAATTAATGATGCATGATGAGACAATGTCTTTATCATAAAATGTTGTTTAAAGGATCAGAGAATAGAAGCCAGGTCGGTTAAAATAAGAGATTGAGAGGAGTGCCTTGATGGGTAATTTTGTTGAGGAGCAAGTAACGGGACTATATGGGTTGTAGAAGTTGGAGGGATTTATGTTGTTGAGGATGGTGTCAATTTGATTTTTGAGGAAATAGCTGATGTTTGTTGACAGAATGCGGGATGGAGGGGGGTGGGCATAGGTTCTGCAGCTTTAATTATTTTAATTATTCTAAAAGTGTGATTCGTTTGTTCTTAAATTTTGCAATGCTCTTAGATTCATGTTTCTAAGTGGTAATTTGGGTTTCACATTTTCTAATGAAGACTTCATTTTTTAAGTCCAGCAGGTCCACTGGAGATTTAAAAGCCTTCTACATCCCCTCACGTTTCCTTGTATTGCGCTTAGAGTCAATTAGATCTTGGAAGTGCAAGGGAGCATTGGGACTGGGCCCTGGAACGTACCATTTTGGTACAGAGGTTGTTGACAGACAACTTCAAAGTGTAATTCGGAGTGCTGAGGAAGGTGTTCACTTTATTTGTTATTGCGAGGGAGTGGCTGGCCAAGGAGTTTTCAAATCTTTGGGGGGAAAGGTTCTTTAAGGATTTGGAAGTAGCTGTGGGTGGCCTGGGTTGCCCGTTGTCTGGAGATTTTGGGAGAGGGAATTGGAAGGGTTGTGCGTAGTGACTGAACACAAATGGGGAAAAAAGTGGGAGGCTTCCGAGAGTGAGGAAAAGGCAAAAAGGATGAGATCAAGGTTTTTGCCATGTTTCTGGGTTGTGAAGGGGCTATGATAATTGAAGTTGATCAACTTCTTAGAGGTCCATGGGAGAATCTCTTAATATTCTGATTAGTGTTGAGATTAAAGTCACCAACGTTTATGTGATATAGAGATGAGGTTTCAGAAGTTGTTATTGAAATATTTACCAGAAGTCGGAGGTGACAAATAGGGTGAAATGTGGTGAGGCAAGCTGAGCCATTCAAAGCTTTATGAATGGAGGGTTGGTGGGAGACAATAGTTATGGAGAGCTTATGTCTGATGGCAATACCATCAAAAGATCAAAGAATGTGTGGCTTCTTTACTGATTTAAACTGTTTGTAAAGTGCCACTCAACCAGAATTTTGTCAGATTTCTATACAGCAGAACAACAGGAGTTGCAAGTCAACTCCTTTACACATAAGCCATCATGGAACCGTTCTAACACAGTACATCTAAAACAGTGTTCAGGATTCATTATCAGACTTTGCATATATCAAAGCAGGGAGGTATTGATTGTATAATAGTGTAATAGTATGATATGCATAAGAGCAGAATCTGCCTGCAGAGTGGGAAAAAGAAATCAAGAAGAGTGAGAAGAGTGAGAGAATGAATAAGGTATCCAACTAAAAAAGATAGAAAAATTACAGCTTTGAGGCTTCAAGGAAAGAGCAAAGCGATAGACAGAATAATTACATATTTGCTACTTCAAGAAAAGAGAAAAAGGGAAACATCACAAGTGTGAGGTAACGTGAGAAAAAGGGGAGAGAGTGATTAAGGCATGGTGAGGAAGGAACGACATAGGAAAGACTAGGTTAAGGGAAGAGAAGAGATGATAGTAGAAAGAGTTAGGAAAGAAGGGAATACAGAGTTTGATGGAGTAGGAGAAAAATGATACAGACAAGAAAGACTTTGTTTTCCGTCTGTAATTATCTGTAAAAACGGAAAACCAGGAGCCTTAGTTATAATTAGCTCAGGTAACTATAACTGCTGAGAATTGTGAAATTTGTTGAGAGTATTAACCTACAAAGTACATACCCAAGGTACAGATAAAACTGACCATTGTTATGTTAATCATATTTATACAGAGCACGTTCATTCAAAGGTTTCTTGGCCCTAAACAGGGTCAACAACCAGAAGGGCAGAGGTAACTGGCCAGAAAAGCTAATCAGATTGTTCCTTCTTTGAAGAATCGTGTCTTTACCTTTTTCTGGAAGTGAAACAAATTGGTATAAAATGTCCCCGAAAATTGTGGTTAGCAAATTAGACCATTGAATAAAAAGCTTTTGGGGCATAGGGAGAAGTAAAAAAACTGGTTTAATTTGGCATGCTTTAAGTGATACAGTACAAGTAAAAAAATACAGGAGAATTCTGGAGTTTAATAGCTCTCAATAGTGCTATTGAGAGCACTATGGAGCGGTTTTAAATGCCTCAGCCATACCCATTCACTATTGGGAATGATCCAACTATTAATCAGATTTATACTCTGCTAAAATAAGTGAGGAATACCCCCTGTGATGCGAGGAAAACCCTTTGATATATGAACATGGTCATGAATATCAAACCTAATTTTCACCTTAAAGTCCCACCATCCGGAGAGGTGATTAACAAATGACTTATCTTCGGTAACGCTCTTTTTGCTAGAGACTCTAATTAGCCACAGATTTCTCACCTTTTGAACATTCCCAAGGCATCAGACTAGATCCTGAAAGTTTTCCACAGTACCTCTGTGTGCCAGAAGGTGATGTAATGCGGCTCAGCACTGACGCTGTTCTGCTCTGGAAGTGATGTGTACCACCCCTGCATGCTGATGTCAGTTGCTTTCGAGACTGTCCACGCTACCAAACGTTGAGCGCCAAAAGCAAATTGATAGACCAGTGTGCAGATTCCTAGACTTGGAATCCTTAATGGGTAGTGTCCAATGTCAGAGCAGGGAGGAAGGGAGGCGCAGTGAGGGATCTGCCTCTAGATAGAGTCTCTACCAGAAAACCCATTACTGAAGGTAACTTGTTTAACTGATAGAGACTTTTAGCCGCAAATTGGCAGTGCCCATGGGAGGAGGTCTGTGAATTGACTCAAACCAGAAAGTCTTGCAGAACAGAGCAAGCAAAGTGCCCACCTCAGAAGACTTGGTTGTCCACACAATAGTGCTTTGTGACTGTATGGAGGCACGCCCACATAACTGCCTGGCAGATGTCCAGGACATGGACTCCAAGTGTTAATGCAGTGGTCGAAGCTTTGGCACTGGTGAAGTGGGCCCTTAAGCCTTCTGGAAACAGCTTTTTTGGCAATGGTTAGCAGCTTTTAATGCAGCGCATGATCCAGTGCGAGATGCTATGCTTCTGCACAGCCTTGCCTTTTTTCTCTATGGTGAACCCCACAAATAGCTGACCATCCACTCAGTGGTCTTTGGTATGATTGATGTAGAAACTGAGCTCTTTTTTGGGGTCCAAGCGATAAAGTTTCTCTTCCTCCTTAGAGAGGTGAGGCAGCTCATAGAACGCCAACAGGGTTATGGTTTGACCGACATGGAATGGTATCGCAACTTTTGGGTGGAAAAAGGAGGCCCTAGTTCGCAGAACCAGCTTATCGGGGGGAAAAGGTAGTGTATGGTGGATAAACACACAGAGCCTGAAGCTCACTCACATGTAGTGCAGACGAAAAGGCAATCAGTATCACAGTTTTAATGGTGAGAAATCACAAATGACAGCAATAGAGCAGCTCAAATGGAGTGCACATTAGATAAGTAAGGACAAGATTGAGGTGGCATTGGGGCATCTCAAACAGTAAGGGGGAAACCTATCGTAGCCCTTTTAAGAATTGCATCACAACAGCTCTTTTTTAATAAAGAGTGCTGCTCAGGCAACTGGAAGATGGCCAAGAGGGCTAAAAGATAATCTTTAACTGTGCTCAGAGCAAGGCCTTGCCAGGCGAGAGACAAAATAAATAATAAAACATCAGAAAGTTTGGCATGGGCCTGCTGTAGCGGGAAACTTTTTCAGAAGTACCTCTGCATGGGAGGGGCGGAGTCAAGGAACAAGGCGGCGGCAGGCTAGCGGCTGTCGCGGAGCTCTCCACCCGAGCGTATGAGTAGAGAAGACCCGACAGAGCTAAGCGGTAAGAATTTGATGGCCGGAGGCTCGTGAGCTTCCCTATGCCTCGAGAGTGAGCGGCTTTTTTCTCTCTTTGTTGTCCTGAGGAGAGCTGAAGCGGTGAAGGCAGCGAGGCGGCGTAGGAGAAACAGAAAAACGCAGAGGTCGGCGCTAGGACCACGGGGCTGGGAAATGGTTACAGCGAACGTCAGCTGGAAGGACGTTGAAGGAGGAAGTACGCGGGACCCGAAAAGCAAGGCACTGAAAGCGGCAAGAGTAGATTTCGGAGATACAACGGAGAAGCCTGTCACGAGTAAAGGAGTAAAGATAAGTGGTGAAATACGAAAGGGGGGAACTTGGAAGTGGGGCAGATGCCAGTACATAAGAAGCGTTTTTCTATTACAGCAATATAGAGGTCCAGTGTTTTGGGGGCATTTGTCTATGAGTGGATACCCCTTTCCTGCCATATTAATCACCCTTGATAGAGGCAAAGCTCGTATGGAGGCAACCCCACCAGAGGCAACAGCAATAGCACCTACCATATTTCGTCAGAGGGAAGGGTGCCTAGAGACCAAGGCTGGCACTGGAGCCTTTACACTAACAGACGCTAGTTTAGCAAAATCAGAGCACGAGGGGAAGGACCAGGTTAATAGCAAGTTGGTTAAAAACCGAGGAGAGGTAGTCAAAAACAGGTACCAGCTGAGGTCCAAACAAGAGCTTAAGCAGAGGGGGGTCCTAAATTCAACTGAACTTGGAGAGAGGGTGAGACCCTCACCTCTCATTCCACATAAAAGCAAGAGGAAACCTAGTTCCAAGAAATCTATTATCAGCAAGCCTCTTCAGCAGATTCCAACGCTAAAAAACACCCCCTCCCTCAAAAGTTACTTTAAGGTGCTAGAGAATATGAATTCCTGCAAAAGAGGGGGTGGGTGTAGAAGAGATCCAGCAGTCCACGCAGGAGTCAGTGCTTACCCCCGCACCTGGTTTGGTTCTCTCTAATAGGTATTCTCCATTGACTGAGATTAGAACCGAGGAGGCTTTAGTAGACTCAGAGAGTCCAGTAAATATAGGCAGCGACACTCTATTAAGCTGTGGCGGTACCGATATTACCGCGGGTAACTCCTCACTCCATCATGAACTCTTGAGTCATAGTGAGTCGGTGGGAACTCACACAAGTGCATTGGCATTGGCCTCAGATGTCGCTTCTATAGATCTGGCCATACTAGAAAAAGAAAAAGAAAAAGGAAAAGAAAAAGAAAAAGGAAAAGATAAGGGAACAGAGGAAGATACAGGCATGTTTCCTACTTCCCCACAGGAGATAGAAAAGATTGGGCTTCTGCTTCATTCCCTGAGAAGCGATCTATTGGAGAAGTTCGAAATCTCTGAGTCTAACCAAAAAAGATTACACGATAGGTTTGACTTACTAGAAACTAGAATGGATGGAATAGAAGCACGAACAGTTACCTTGGAGAAAGAGGTCTCTACCTTGTCAGCGATTACAACAGAAACCAGTGAGGAACTAGGTGCCTTAAGGAAACAGAATAAGGCGTTAACGATGGACATGGAGAGACTGGAGACGTACTCAAGACGGAACAACCTCCGTATTCTAAAAATACCTGAAGGAGAGGAGGTAGGAGATATAAAAGCCTTTGTCTGCAGACTCCTTAGAGAGGGGGTATTAAAAGACCATACAGATATAGATCTCGAAGCGGAGATACAGAGAGTGCATAGGGACCCCTTCAGGATACACCAAGACCGTAAGGGGCCCAGGAAAATACTGGTTTACTTTCAGACTTTTTCTGTTAAAGAGCTGATATTGAGTAAAGCTTTAGCTAGTGCCTCTCTTCACTACAGAGCCAACCCATACCAAATTAGGTCTGACATAGGAGGAAGAACGGCTCAGAGGCAATGGGAATTAGGGTCAAGAATGCCAGAGTTGAGATCTTTTGGAGCAAAAGTGCAGATGAAATTCCCAGCCCTGCTCAAGGTCATGTGGAACAATAAAACATATACTTGTAACCAGCCGGAAGAGGTAGATGATCTGTTAAAGAGGATGAGGGAGTAGGCAAGGTCAGGTGGGTGACTTCCTGTCCTAAATTCTAAAATAACTAAATATCTAGCCTTCCTTTGGAATAATAAAAAATACTTACACTTGTATATATTCCTGTATATAGATGGTGTCTGAAAGGCATGATATAATTCTGAGGCGTAAGATAACTATTAAAATAAGATATTAATTAATTAAATGATATACCATGATATACCAAGCCATACGAAGTGCTGGAAAAAAAAAAAAACCACTATCACATAGTTTTTGGGGTCTGCACATTAGGTATGATTAATTTTACACAAAAAGGAGGGAGATGAGGTAAAGGTCTGAGCTTAGGGAAGCATTAAAATTGCATGTAGGTATTGATGAACTAACTTGTATTGCTATCACTAGATGTTGTCACGGGATAAGGGACTAGAGCTATAGAGAGGGCTCGATAGGTGGAGAGCTCCACAAGGGCAGGACAAACGCCCAAGATGAAGGGGGGGTTCCTTGGGGAGGGGGGTGTGGGGGGGAGAGGGGGGGGGAGGGTGGAAAAAAGAAAAAAGTCCTCATTTAAATATAGAAACTCTGAAACAACTATTCACATACATAGACAAACACAGAAACATAAACGCACAATTAGCTATTTTAGGTAATATAATTGAGCTGAACAGGGAGAGTAAAATATGGTTATGGCTACTAACCCCTATATAAACAGTAAAATCATATCTTGGAATCTTAACGGAATAGGAAATCGAAGGAAACAGCAGAGGGTTTGTGATTTCTTAAAGAAGCTTGAAGCTAGTATATACCTACTCCAGGAGACCCACATTGAGGAAAATGAGTGTAAGAAGGTCTTTGAGAAAAGGCATTGGGTACAGGACATTTTATGCTCCAGGCAAAAGGGAACAAATAAAGGAATAGCAATAATCATCAGAGCAAACAGGAATATTAGAGTTCAGAGGTGGGATACAGACCAGACAGGGAGATGGTTGGCAGCTGAGCTCTCAGTAGCAGGTACACCTTACAATGTTGCAGTCTACTATGGCCCTAATGAGGATAATGAAACTTTCTTGGTTAAACTCGAGAGGGTTTTAATCTCCAGTAGGGCACCTCTGATCTTAGGGGGAGACTTCAATCTTGTCTTAGACACTCAATTAGATCGTACTTCAAGAGCGAAATATACCTTGCCGAAGAAATCCCTCACTGTTTTGAAAAATATAATGAAAGAACATAATTTGTTGGATGCATGGAGAACAAAAAATGGTGATCTCAGAGAATACTCTTTCTATAGTAAAAAATACAAGCAATTTTCGAGAATTGACTTATTCTTGGTAGATCACCTTTTGGAACCAGCCCTGACCTCGGTTACTCACATCCCTGTAGGCCTTTCGGACCACTCAGTAGTACAGCTTAATATTAACCTTTCAAATGCTACCATCGAACGCAGATGGACTCTGGACAGGACAATTCTCTTAGATGATAATATGAAAGCTAAAATCTGTAATAGCATAAGGGAGTATTTCTCATTTAATGTGGGCTCAGCACTAGAACAGATAGTGTGGGAGTCATTTAAGGCTTTCCTCAGAGGTGTATTGGGATCCCAAATGAGATTAAAAAGAAAAGAGATGAAAGACACAGAAATTAAAGATCTCGATTCTATTAAAAAGAAAGAGCTGGAATTTCAACACGCAGCTCTGGAGGAAAGGGAGAGGATCCCAGAACTAGAAAAAGAACTCTTTGAGCTGCAGCTGAGTCTTAAAGCCAGTGCTGATAAACAGATTCACGACAGATGGGAAGTTAGCAAACTAAAAAACTTCGAATACGGAGAAAAATGTGGGGCAATTTTGGCGTGGAAAGCAAGAGCTGACAGGACTAGAAATAACATTGACACCCTGATCCAAAGGGCCTCTGGAAATCAGTTATTTAAGGAAGAAGAAATTAGGGAGGAAGCCAGAGGATTTATGGAGGAGCTATATCAAGAAAACATCAAGATTGGCACAGAAGACCTAGAGAAGTGGTGGAACCAAAGGGCACTACCACAATTGAATGAAGAGGATAAGAAGATCCTGTCAAGAGACATTACAGAGGGGGAAATAAGAGCTCAACTAAAGAAAATGAGTAGGAATAAAGCCCCGGGCCCTGATGGTCTGCCGACAGAGATCTATAAAGACTATGAGAACGAGATCACTCCACATTTACTGACTCTTTTTAATAACATCTATCAGCAAAAAGGGGGTATCCCACCATCTTGGTTCGAGGCCACCATCACCCTAATCGTAAAGCCAAACAAAGATCCAAAGAATATAGAATCATACAGACCCATATCTCTTTTAAACTCGGACCTTAAAATATTTTCTGGAATATTGGCCGAAAGACTATCTAAAGTTATTAAAACTGTTATTCACCCTGACCAAAGGGGCTTCATTCCAGGACGACAACTTAATGAGCTGACCTTTCAGATTATAGGCGCAATAGATTATGCTCTATATAAGGGATTGCCACTTACCATCGTGGCAATTGATGCCGCGAAAGCTTTCGACCAAGTCAACTGGGTATTTCTGTGGGACACCCTAATAAGGTTTGGTTTTCCACCACCTTTTATTCAGGCTGTTAAAAACTTATACGGACATCCACGAGCTAAGGTTTTAGTTAATGGAGCCTTGTCAGACTGGTTCGAGATATCGAGAGGGACGAGGCAGGGTTGTCCCCTGTCTCCTCTCCTTTTTGATTTATATATTGAGCCTTTTGTTATGGTGATTAGATCTGACCCAACAATTTCTTCTTTCAACATGGGTGGGCTGGAACTTAAAACTGCGTTATACGCTGATGATCTGCTATTATATACCACAAACCCATTAGAAGCGATCCCAAAGTTATTCACTCTTGCAGAAGAATACGGAGCAGTTTCAGGATACGGCATCAACAAAAATAAAACAGATATAATGAGCTGGAATAGCCCTATCCCCATTCCTGATGTAAAGATTAAGATTAGATACTTGGGTATACATATCACTAAAGATCTATTAGACTTACCTAAAGTGTCTTGGCAGGTCGTGGTGAAAGACATTATCAAACTCCTTAAAAGATGGTCTAATCTTCCTCTTAGTATTTATGGAAGAGTTAATTTAATTAAAATGGTAGTATTACCAAAAGTGACCTTTTTATTCAACAGTATTCCGCTAACATTCCACAATAAATATATCTTAAATCTTCAGGGGAAAATAAGTTCATTTATTTGGGCATCTAAGTCCCCAAGAATTGCCTGGAAGGAGCTAAGGAGAGGGCTAAAAATAGGAGGACTGGCTCTCCCTCATTTGTTTAACTACTGCTATGCATTTCACGTAAAAAATTTTAGACTCCTGGCCAATAAATTAGATGCATCGTCACATGGTCGTTTGTTTCAAGCTCTTCTATCTGACCTACCTCAGGGCCTTGAATTTTTCTTGTTTAAATTCGGTGCCCAAAAATTCTACAAAAAAGTCCGCCTCAAAATTTTACTAACTGCCCTAAAAGTTTGGCATATAGCATGTAAAATATGGAAGATTCCATATTATAATTTTTCAGCACCAATTTGGGACTCCCCCGGAACACCAGAATGTCTATTAGATAGACTCTCATTCCCCCTGAGGGAGGCGGGTTTAAATCGATGGGGAGATCTCCTGATGAATCAAAAACTAATGGATTGGGTATCCTTATCTAATATAACAGGAGGATCTCTAGCCAGGTTTAAATATTATCAGCTATCATCATGGTGGGGGAGCCAAAACTGGATGTCAGAAACTGAAGACTGTGACCTTTTAGACCTGGCAAACAGACAAGTAGGTTGGAAGGGTGAGGTCTCAGCGTGGTATAACGCATTAATTAGGGCAAATGATAGTCAAGAGGCAGAGATCTCGAAACTCTGGGGAGACATAATAGGAGAAGATCCTGAGAAACAACTAGAGGTATGGTTAGATTCTTTTGCAATCTCTCAGAAAACAATAAAACCCGCTAATCTTAGGCGAAATCATCTTTTTACGGCATACAGGGTATACTGGACCCCCTCCAAGCTTTCAAAAATTTCTGGAACACTACATGTATGCCCTAGATGTAAACATGCAGAGGCAGATGATATACATATTTTTGTAGAATGTAGTGAGATTAAAAATTACTGGTTAGCAGTCTGCACCTTCTTGGGGGAGGCACTGGTTAGAACAATCACAGGTAGCCCTAGGTTGATTCTGATGGGTTTGTTGGAAGAATATGATTTGACAGATAATATTACCCAGTTTATATTTTATGTGATTGTCATCGCTAGAAGAGAGGTATGCAAAGAATGGAAATCCCCAACCCCTCCTAGGTTTGCAGAATGCTTAAAGAACATTATGGCTATCAGTAAAACAGACCTCAAATGTGGTGGAGAGGAGGCGGAAAAGATTTGGGCACCGTTGCTTAAATGGTCGGACAGTTAGACACTAAACGTCCAATGATTATGCCAGGGGTTTGTGGTCTCGTCCTCCCCGGGCCAAGGTACAGGAACATCGAACAGGGGAGTTGGACTAGTAGAAAACCCACCTCTGGGAGATTTCTCGAAGGCCACACATATAACCAAATATTCCAGGGCGCACAGTAAGGTGTTTTTTTTGTGTTGGCAGAGTTGAGAGTTTCCATTTGGAGTCATTCTATCTGGTGGCAAATATGAGGACAACATAAAAAAAAAAAGAAAGTTTGGCATGGAGTGGGTCAACCTGGCGAGTGCAGCACCAAACCACAAATTTGTCTCAACTGCAGACATATTAAGGTGGAACGTTTCTCTGAGAGAGAGAGAGAGTCGCCTTGGCAACTCCAAGGCACAGAAATGCAGAGATTGCGTGTTCTCAGCTGTGGCAAATAGATCCAGCCAGCGTTCTCCCCATTCGTGGAAGAGACCTTGCACCACCTCACAGTGTAACTGCCACTTGTGATCTCGCTAAGCACAGACGGCTGAGTTCGGCCACCCTTGTGTTCATTGAGCATGCCAGGTGGCTCACCACCAGGAACATAGCTTGGTGGTCCAGCTATTTCCAGAGGCACAAGGCCTCCTGGCACAGGGATCATGGACCAAACCCCGCCCTGTTTGTTGCAATACCACATGTCAGTGGTGTTGTCTGTTAACATCTATACCAGCCTCCCCTTGATCGATGTCAGGAAAGCTTTTAGCGCTAAGCCGATGGCCCTCAGCTCCAGAAGATGAATATGGAGCCAGGACTCTGCCAGAGGCAGGAAGCCTCTGATCTCCATCTCTCCCAGGTTGCCGCCCCAGCCCTGAAGTGACACATCGGTCACCACTGTGAGCTCTGGGTGGGGAAGGGAGAGAGGGTTGCTGCTTACCCAATAGCGATGCAGTAGCCACCACAGCAAATCTTTCACAGTCTCCTCAGAAATCTGAACATGGTCGGAGCTGTCCCCTTGATAGTCAGGTCTGGTGGCTCAGTGGACTAATGCGTCTACTGCAGGGGCCTGTGTTCGACCTCATGGTCACGGGTTCAAATCCCGGTGGGTCCACTCAGCCTTTCATCCATCTGAGGTCGATAAAAATGAGTACCATTGAGTTGGGTAACAACAAACATCTGGTATTCAGCGCCAAGATACCCGTAGTGGTGAACGTGCGCTTTACAAATACACATGTTATGTTATGTTGATGTTGGGCCCTCTGGGACATCAGATCCCACTGCAGAGCATGAATATGCCACCTGGCATGATGACCAGCTGGATGCAGGAGGACATCAGTCCCAGCAGCCTTAGAATCAACCTCACTAAAATCTAGAACTGAGGCTGAAAGATTGGGTTCATAGACTAAATGTCCTGGACTCTCTTCCCCGGGGGGGGGGTTGGGGGGGGAGGCAGCAAACCGAACTATGTCCAAAATGGTTCCAATGAAGAGGAGACTGCTGTGACGACAGCACATTTATAGTGAACACCAAAAATGACATGAGGTTCGCCATAGTCTGCAGGAGAATGACGACTGCATGGGCGAGCCCACCTTCATCAGCCAGGAGTCGAGGTAGGGGAAGACTGGCTCTCCTGACCTCTGAAGGTGTGCTACCACCACTCCCATTACTTTTGTGAAACCAGAGGGCCACTGGGGAGACTAAAAGGGAGGACAGCGAACTGAAAATGCTCCTTTCCCACCACGAACCGCAGGTAGCCAGATGGGCCAGCAGGACAGGGATATGGAAATAGACGTCCTGCAGGTCCAACGCCACCAACCAATCTTCAGGGTCGAGAGCAAACAAGACGTGGGCCAGGGTGCAAATATTGAACATCTCCTTCCAGAAGGAATGCATTGAGAGGCGCCGGTCGGAAATAGGCCAAAGGCCTCCATCCTTCTTGGGCACCAGAAAGTAGCAGGAAATACAACCTACTCCTGGCACCAGCACCCTCTCGAGAGCACCTTTGGTTAAAAGGCCTTGCACTTGCTACAGCAAAATGGGAAGATAGCCCTCTGTCATTTGCTGGGTGCAAGGTGCGGTGGGCAAGTTAGGAAGGGTAAGGCATACACTTTGTGGACAATCTGCAGAACCCACCTGTCCCATGTGAGTGCTTACCAACTAGGATAGAATTAGTGCTTCCACCAGGTGGCTTTAACTGCTTAAGTGTACACTGAAGGGGTTTGGCAGGTGGGGGAGGGGGTGAACTGAGTGGCACGTTGACCTTGGCCGTGGGGGTGGTGGGCACCATGGCCTCCTGCTTGGAAAGGACAGCTTGGTGGTAATGCCTTGTTTGAAGCCACGAAAGGAACACTGAAAATGTGGCTGGCAAGTCTGGGTAGAAAGGCCCAGAGAGTGAGCAGTAGCCCTTCTCTCCTTGAAATGTTCCAGGGCAGAATCAGTCTTGTGCCCAAAAAAGCGAGTCTCATTGATTGGTATTTCCATATGAGAGGACTGGTGTTGCCCGAGAACCCAGCCGATCACAGCCTTGCATGGCGATGAATGGCCATACTGGTCATCCAACAGAGTAGGTGGTGTCCAAACCATAACAAACTCTGAACTTGGCCACATCACAACCCTTCTGAATGGCCTATGACCACCTAAGATCTTCAGGAACACCTAGGAGGACTTGCACCACCAAGTCCCAGGGGTATGGGATTAGCGTCCCAGCAAACATGAGGCGGTAATGGAACGCTGGGAAAACAGGTAGATGAGAAGCAGTGTTTTCCCAATGTATCCACTCGCATTGATTCCCTGTCAGGGGGAGTCGTAGAAACATTGTTGAGGTTGGGCAGGCTGGTGGAGGCCTGTCCCACAAGGCTCTCAGGCTAAGGGTGCTGTGACAAAACAGCTGGGTCGTCTGGAGCAGGGCGATGGTGTCTGGCAGTTTGCTCGTTAAGAGGGGGACCAGTGCAAGGTTTAGCCCAAGCCCCAAGTAGGGTGTCAGTCAAGGGCTCATTAAAAGATAGGAGAGGCTCAGAAGCAGTTTGGCCAGACTGCAGGATTTCCATCAGGCCGTTTGTCTCCACCGCTGAAGTCCTTGATCTCCACCTCCCCATGAACAACCAAGTCATAGGATGCAAATTGTTCTGTGGCCGGACCAGGAGGAGAGAAAAGAGCTTTCTCTGTCAAAGTGTCCACCCGGCCAGTGTCTTGCAAGTCCTTGTAAAATGTGTTGTCAGCATAGGGATGAACTAACTTATCACCTTGGTCACAATCGTTATCAGAGTCAGTTCCAAAAAAGTGAGGGTAAAGAGTAGCCTGTCTTATGGTAAGGGGAGTACAGAAACCTCAGTCGGATTCGGTTGCGACATTAGTCAAATTTGGACCGACTTCGAGCTGGTATCGGAAAGGACAACCAGGGCTATCTCTTCTGGCAGCAAAGTCAGTATCGGTGTCAACATACCCTGGCCCAGACTAGATATGGGTGCCGGGAGCAGCATCGGTAAAGGAGCCGAGGACAGAAACAGCTCAGAGGGTCTAGCTAGCACCAAGGCGAACCTGCTGCCGGTAATCCAGGTGGAATGCATCTCGCCTCCATGAGCGCCAGAGACACACAAGAGGGAGTCGTGAGAGATCCGAAGAGCCACAGCATAGCTGAGCGAAACTCTTTGATTTAAGGTGACATAGCTGAAGCCCCAGTTAACTCAGGTTTGCCGGACCCAGTTGTGGAATCAGCTCCAAAGTCAGTGACTGTGGGACGGGGAGTGGGAATGGCGCAAAAGAGAGGAGCCCTGCTTCGGCTTCTTATTTTTCTTGTGCTTACTTAAGGATTCGGAGAGTGGCGAAGACCAACCTCGAAAGCGGCTGTGAATTCTGGAAATGAGCTTTGGCCTTAGAGAGGGGTTTGAGCAGTCCCGGCGCTGCATCTTCTTGTGCTTTGCAACGTAGAGTTTTGTCTCGTGTTCACTGATGGCTTTGAAGTTCATCGATGCGCAGCCTCAGCAGGTCTTGGAAACGTGGCTCAATTTCAGACAACAAATTCAAACCTAGTGCGGATCTGTCACAGTCCTTATAGGGATTAAAAACCTGTCATTTTAGGGGATGACATCCATTGGACACTGTCAAGACATTTCGCTAAAAATTGCGTCTGGAGGCGCAGATAGAAAAGTACTGATGTCAGCATGAAAGGGTGGCGTCTATATAGGCCACGCATGTCAATTCGTCACAAGGAGCCACCATCTTCCACGAAAACATACTGTGTAAAAGTTTCTGAATCCAGTTTGACACCTGAGGAATATAGTAAGGTGAGGAATCTAAGGTAAGAAATCTGTATCAGAAAGCTGCTTTTATCAGGGGAGCAAAGTACTCGGGTGCAATGAGTCCAGACTAAATGGCAGTTGCAGTGATGGAAATAATATCCAGATTCATGTGACAAATTTTTACCCCATTTGTCCAACACTATTACAGGAAAGACAAATCTCAGTATACTGTGTAAGAAGTGTCATACTTCCCCTCTACAAAACGAGACTAAGAGATACACCAGTAACCATGAAATTGCACTCTTAGACACAGTTGCTACAATCTTTGCTTAAAGTATCTGAGAACATTTAACATTTTGGATACAAGAAACTGAATAGATCAAATGTGATCAATCTGGCTTTAAAACCAACTGTTACACATTAGACTACATAGCCATTGTACATGCCATCCAAGAGATACATTTAAGTAAGATAATAACTTATATATCTGACATTCATTGACTTCTCAACAGCTTTTGATTGAGTAGACAGGGGTGGTCAGCTCTACCAATGCTTTCGGTTCATCTACAGTTTGTTATAACATTGCATTTCCAGACATGGTGCAAAGTTCTTATAGGGGATGATAGGTGTTTATCCCTGAAGATCGATACTCAGAAAGGGTTAAAACAAGGCTGGGTGTTGGCCCTTCTTCATTTCTCATGGTTCCTGTAAAAGCTTGCATAAACATTCAAATGTATTCCCTAAAGTACGCTGATGACATACTCTTATTTAATCTAACACCAAGTGGTCTCCAATATTGCCTGAATAAACTACAGGCTTTAGTTATACCTCAGTTTTTGTATGTACAGAAGAGGAAGGGAGTAGTTTTCAGAGGCAATAATAAGCATTCAAAATTTAACTACCTGGGGCTAGGGAAAGAATTAATGGAAACTCTAGAGACTTGCCCATATAAATGACGTATATTCTCCTCCAATTTAAGGGTTATCCCTCACACATTACAGGTGTCAGGAAAAGCATATGTTCACAGTGGAGATTAGGCTCCCATTATAACCGTTTTGGAAGGCTGCATTTTGAAACACCTAATTCGTTTACGCGGCCAAGATGCCAGCCACATTTCTTTTTTTTTTGCAAACAGAATTTTATTGGTTTTCAACATGCACACAATGGTTGGCAAACTATGCAATCAACACTGCTGATCTGCTTATTCAGTTACTTCAAAGAAACAACAAGATAATTCTTCTGGCCAACCCCCTTCTCTGTGCTGTGTCACAAGGCACCGAACATTATTATCAGTCTCTGATCCTGGCACTAACCCAATCAGTCACCACTGTTATGGGTACAAACAAAGGGAATCAACATTCATTGTAAGGACTATTCCAACAGCCCTGCTGAGTCAGGTTCCGTCAGCTCCCAGTGTGCCATCGCCCCTTGGGGAGGCCATCTCTGAAGCACGGTCCATCTCTTTCAGACCATCAACCAAACTCTCTCATGCTCAGGCCACCTCAATGCAACCACAGCCCCCCTTAGCCTCTTGAAACAACACTTCACTCTCATAACCTGCCCATCTTTCAAGCTCTTTCCACTAAGCCAGTTCTCTTCGTCCCCTAAATAACCTTCCACTTCCGGGTGATTTCCAGCTTTGCCAAAATCATTGGCAAGTTTATAAACCTGTTTGGGACTTTATATTTAGCTGGGTGTGGGAACCAACTCAACAGGCACTGCCCTGGCGAACACAGGACTTTGCGCTGGATAACCGCAATTAAACAGGACCGACCCCCTCCCAAAACTCCCCCAAGGAAGGGGATGACCACAACATATGATATATTTCTGCCCCTACAGTTTCACACCTAGGACATGCAGCTCCCGCGACATGAAATAATCTGTTCACTCTTCATGTGGTGAGGTATGACCTATGAAGTACATAAAAGTTTATTCATTCAAATCAGGCATTTCTAGATATCTTAATGGTTTGCTACAATATTTCCACTCAATCTCCCTCCTGGATCGAGATCCCCAGATCTCCCTCCCACTGTTCCTGGTGGCTGTCCAGGGGTTTCATCACGTCAGGGGTTTCATCACGTCTGCTCTAAGGGCTCTATAAAAATAAGAAACTGCCTTGAACGTACCGGAGGTCGTGACTATGAGATGACAGCTCTAAATTTGGGGGGTTCTGTTAATCCCGACCCCCAGTGCTTTATCGCCACCACCACCACTCTATGGAGCAAGAAGTGTCCATGTGAGAGGTCAATTTCTAACCTCAGGTCCTCAAACGGGAGCAACGCATCAGCGTGAAACAGATACCCCACCTGGGCAATGCTAGCAGCCATCCATTCTATCAGCCTCCTCCAATCCCCCCATGGGGTAACACCTCCAGTTTCCACAATGGCATATTGGGGGAGTATGGGCACCATGTATGGGTTCTTTGCCTACATTTCAGCCAACACTTATTCATTAATCTGAGCTCCTCGATCCGCTCACAAAGAGGTAGCTGGAGACCATGCAGTAGTCGGAACAGCTGAGGGAGCTTGGGAACAAAGGGTCCAGACTCTCTTCCAGGGTCTTGCCTACTGCTCACCCATTGTGTAAACCACTGAATCTGTGCAGCCAAGTAATAGGGCTCCAAGACAGGAACTGCTAATCTTCCATCTGCAACAGGGCACTGTAACCTAGATAGAGCTACTCATCTGCGGCTTGACCCCAAATGAAAGCTATTAGGAGTGAATGCAGCTCCGAAAAATCTCTGTGAGGCACTAGTAGTAAAGCAGTCGAGGAAGTGCCACCATCTTAGTGAGTGGAAAGTGGCCGGCCACTGAGAGAGGCAGAGTCTTCCAAAATTCTACACTAGAACCGAGAGTCTGGACTGCCGCCCCTACATTCTTGTCGAGTAGGTTACGGGCATCATATCATTCCTTTACCCATAGATATTGCAAGCAGTGATGCTCCCACACCAACCCTCCCATGGCCATGGTCAGAGGCAACCCTGCGCACCCAGGAAACAACCTAGATTTCAGCCAATTTACCTCTAACACAGACAGCGCTCCAAAGCTATCTAATAGCCTCATTGCTCTTCCCAATCATGTAGTAGCGTCTTGCAGAAACAACAGCATATCATCAACATATAGAGATATGTGATGCCTTGAATCCTGGATCTCGAAACCACAATAATAGAGCCTCATCCTCGTACTACACACCAGAGGCTCCACCGACAACGCAAACTAGGCACCCCTATTCTGTACCTCGTCCCACCTCATATTGCGCAGATATCACTCTACCTTTCTTAACTCGGGCTGTAGGCCTGGTGTACAACAGTCTGGTCCAGCTTATAAAGCCTCTCCCCACTCCCATCCTCTCCAGTACCTTATAGAGGAACCCCCATTCCACATATCAAAGGCCTTCTCCAAGTCCACTGTGAGGACCACTGCTGTCTATCGATCGTAGGTTCTATCTCCCATCAGGGCATAGAGCTGCTGGAC
The DNA here is from genome assembly GCF_964261635.1 of Lissotriton helveticus. NCBI lineage: Eukaryota > Metazoa > Chordata > Amphibia > Caudata > Salamandridae > Lissotriton > Lissotriton helveticus. The sequence continues at coordinate 341,776,795 of NC_136065.1, forward strand.
ATTGAGTGCTGTATTGCAGCCCAGAAAAAATCCTGCTTGATCTGTATGTACTAGCGTAGTCATATAGGGCAATAACCGTGTGGCCAAAACTGAACTCAGAATTTTATAGTCGACATTAGGCATCAATAGTGGTTGTAGGCCGTCCTGTCATGGGGAGGCCAGCCAGGTTTCAACAGCAGGATCACGAATGCTGCTTGAGTGGTAGCCGACAGTCAACGCAGGTTCCGTGCTGCTTTGTACAATTCTAGAAACCTGGGTGCCAGTGCCTCTGCTTAGGCTCCGTAGAACTCATCTGGGAGGCGATCTGTCCCTGGTACTTTCCTTCGTGGCATTCCTTTTAGGGTAGCCCGTATTTCAGGTGGTGTGATTGCACCCGAAGGGCTTCAGTCTCTACTCGCGTGAGAGTCTGCAGTGGCTGGTCATGTGGATTGGTATAAAGAGAGGCATAATATTCCCGAAAGCTAACCTTAATATCATCCTGCCTATATAGCCTCTCTCCTTTGGGTCGTCTCTAACTTTAAAATCATGGAGCCCCTCTTAGTGAGGTTGGCCAGCCAAGCCAGCAGTGATCCGTCTATATCATGCTCAGCGTGTACCCGTACCATATATGCTATGTAATCAAAACATCTAAGTTTTTATATCTGGCCCACCATGAGTTCCTTGGCTTCAAGTAGCGGTTGCTGCAAGTCAAGGTCTCCAGGCTATTGTCTCTCCACATCCTGTACTATGTCCTCCTGGAAACAAAATACGCTGCACTCCCACTACCACTGCCTCTGCACTGCACTTCACCAGGATCACTACTTTGAAGGCATTCCATTCCAGTTTTGGTGTGGACGCTGTGTCTCTATTGTTCTCAAAGTACTCTCTGATGCTTTCCCCAAATAAATGCTGAAAGACCGGGTCCTCCAGGACCTCAACTTTCAAGCGCCACTTGGTATGCAGAAGAAGGAATAGTTCCTAGTCATCAGGTTAGTACAGCATCATGAGTCAACCAGGCCCCAATGTGTCTGCCACCACGCAAACCTACGAGCCATCCTAACAACCGGTGAATGGCGGATGAGACCTGTCCAACTTCGGGGTAGCAACATGATTAAAATCTCCCCCAACCGGGACGGAATGCATCAAGTATGGCACCAAAACCCTAGACTTCTCCTCCAGGAAGCGCATCTGGTCCACATTCGGGCACATATGTTAACTATTGCAAGGTCCCGGACAGCTATGCTCCTCATCACCACCACGTACCGTCCCGCCGGGTCCAGCAGCTCCACGGTTTTCATGAATGGGACTCCAGGGTGAACCCATATAAGAACCCCACTCGTAAAAGTTGAGTATGTGATATGATATGTTCGTACTCGCCAGCACCTGTGAAGTGTAACCTCTCCTTAGGCGTAAGGTGTGTTTCCTGTAACAGGGCCAAGTTGATCCCCCGTCTCTTGAGGTAGGAGTAAACCATATAACATTTGGACATATCATTCAACCATCAGACATTCTAGGACAGGAACTTATAACTCAAGGATGCAGCCATCGGATACAGTACTCCTACCCCACTTCAACTCAGTAGCAGAGTTGCTTACGACTTGAGTTGCATCCTCACCAACCCAGGACCACCACATTCGCTTCCAAACAACGCAGCTCAACCAGCAACAAAAACAACCTCAATTCCCCAACTCTAGGACAAGAAGGTAACATCCCCCATCCAACCCAGGAACTCTATAGCAACCATAAGCATGTTGGACATATGTGGACCTCTTAGTGGGTGTGCACCTCTGTGGGTGGATCACAGTCAACTATTCCTCCAACCAGCACTGTTTAGACAGCAGTAACAGACAGCCAAGGGGCTACAGCCTTCCCCAGGGCACCAGGAGCATTATATATCGAATATCTTCCAAACAGAAATCACACTTAGCCATAAGATACAGCCCCCCCCCCCCAATCACAGACGATCATCCGTTGCTCGAGGTGTCAGCTGTGGGAGGACAGTGTCTGAGCCCATTGTAGAGCTCGAATAATGCCCCAAGTCTGAATCCCTAACTTCAGCCCCTTCCCTGTCAGTAGGGGTCTCGCTTCCGCTCTGCTCAGTATCGCCACTGCTCATAATTGTTCAGCTGGGAACTCCTGGTGCCACGTCCTCCCACAGTCATTTGTCCAGGAAAAGCAACATATTAGACCCTTAATGTTCAGCTAGTCCAATTATTCTAATGTTGTTCCTCCGGGCCCTATTTTCAGCGTCCTCCGCATGATACTCTGGTGTCCTGACCCTGCCATTCATGGATGCCAGGTGCTCCCTCAGGGACTCCATCTCTGGGGTTAAATCAGTCAGGGTAGTTCCACGGTAGTACCCTGCTCTGCCAGGTGACTTTGGTCAGCCCAAAGGATGCCTGTTAGAATTTTGATTTCTGGTTGGCAGAGGTATGCATCTTGTTTGAGCAGGAATCACAATCCTTGTCAGAGTAAGTCAGAAACACACTTTAAATTAACCTGTGCCCACCTTCTGGTAGCTTGGAAGAGAGACGTCAGGCTTAACTTAAGAGGCAATGTGTAAAGTATTTGTGCAACACTTCAAACAGTAACACAGTGAAAACGACAAAAATCCAAAACGTAAAAGTCAAGATATTAATTTTTAAATAATAAACTGCTTTGTATTCCTTAGAAACAAATAGCACCAACCAGGGCTATCTGGTTGCGCTTGACCGGGTCTAATACCAAAGTTCATGCTGACCGCGATGGAACGTGGTTCGGTTACAGAGACCAGTCTTGGTCCACTGATACAGTACCATGGATGCATTGACGACAATGCAGGGAGCAGCGATCCTTTCGAGGAAGGGGATGCGTTGATTCTGAGCTGCGCAGCATCGAAGGTGAGTCGAGGGTGAGAAGCCCTAAAGCAATGCGTCGAAGTAGAACCGGTTGGTTGAAAGCAATGCGTCGGTGCCAAGCCAAGCAATGTTGAAGATGCATCAAAGCCTCGAGGTGATGCTTGGTTCACGGTCAGTGCAGCAGCAGTGATGCGCTGGCGTTGAGGGAGAGGCACTAGTTTTAACTGGACATACCGTCGTCTATGCTTGGATTTTCGCAGATGTAGCACTTTAAACTCGCTTCCAAGGGCCCAGGACTGGATTGGCACCACTTGGCAGAGCAGGACTCGCAGCAGACAGATTCCAGGTGCTGTTTGCAGGTTGAAGAGAGAAGCCTTTGATATCCCTGAGACTTCAGAAAACAGGAGGCAAGCCAAAAAGCCCTTGGAGATACTACTGAGATGCAGAGATGTAGGTCCAGTCCTTCTCACTCCCAGCCAAGAGGGTAGCAGGAAGCAGGTCAACACAACACAGCAGTTCAGCAAAGTGGCTGTCCCTCCGTCCGCACAGCAGTACTTCTTCCTGACAGAATGTAGTCAGTTCCAGAGGTGTTCTGAGTTGGTGGTGTCTGTGGTCGAGTACTTTTACCCAGTTGTGCCTCTGAAGTGGGGCTCAAAGAGAGGCCTTTGAAGTGCATAGAGTCCCTGCCATTTCTGCCCGGGCTCCAGACTCACTACAGGGGTGTATGCAGCCCTTTGTGTGTGGACAGGACACAACCTATTCAAGTGTAAGTGAGGCAGTCCTCAGCTCCACCTCCCCCATCAAGCCAGTTAATGGTCCATTAAAGCCTATCATGTCACACCTAAGCTCCCTTTTTGTATGGCTGTCTAGAGGTAATGCACAAAGCAGAAGGCACAAAATGACTTAATTAAGAAAATGCCAACTTTTTAAAGTGCCATTATCAGAATTACAATTTAAAATCCGACTTCACCATCAGTTGTGATTTTAAATTGTGATTCCAGAGACACCAAATTTGGGGGTCCAGTCTGTTCCCAATTGGTAATTACACTTATAAAAGGTAATAAGTTAATCCCAATGTTATCTTATGGGAGAGATAAGCCTTTGCGTACTGAAAAAGGCATTTAAAAGTGTTTCTCTACTAGGACATATAAAACCTAAAAGTGTATGTACTATTTTTTAAATACTCTGCACTCTGCACATGGGCTGACAGGGCATACCTTAGGGGTGACTTCTATGTATTACAAATGTAGCTTTGGACCTGGGACAAAGTTTAACTTGCAAGGTCAACATGGCAGATAAAACTTCACACACAGGTTCTGCAGTGGCAGGCCTGAAACATATTTAAAAGGCTACTCAAGTGGGTGGCACAATCACTGCTTCAGGCCTGCCAGAAGCATTTAATTTAAAGGTCTTGGGCACCTGTAGTTCACTTTATTAGGGACGTATAAGTAAATTAAATATTTAAATTGTGGATAAGCCGATTTTACCATGTTTTAAGTCGAGAGCACATGCACTTTAGCACTAGTTAGCAGTGGTAAAGTGCCCAGAGTCCTAAAGCCAACAAAAATGAATTCAGCAAAAAGGGTAAAAAGTTTGGGGGGTGATCCTGTAGAAAGGGCCATTTCCAACAATCCCCATATCTGCTAAAACCGTGTCCATTTTTAATTCTAGGGTTTCTCAGGAGTAATTTATTGCTCTATGGCATTCAATATAACCCCTTTTGCGGCCTCTGGTGGACCAGTCACTGTCCTATTCCTCCGCTTAGCATCACTGGCCACCAGTGGAGATGGTGGTTGGGGTACCATTTCTTTCTTTTGGGTTGTTTTGCCCATGGTAGCGTGTGGCAGAATGAAGGCCAATCCTGGAGTTCAACAGTAGCCCAATGGTCCTCAAATGGAGGGGGGATCCCCCTACAGTTCAGATGCAGACTGCCGGATACACGTCAGTGCATGCAGTAGAATGCATACCCCCAGATAGTCGCAGCAGGGAGCACTCTCATGTACCACTGGCGGAAGCAGCACCACCAGGTTGCTCCAGACCCTACAGCACTTCTGCACGTTGTCTAGGTCTGTAGTTTCAGCTTAGCTCCCATCACCTACCATCCTCCTTTGGAGAGACAGGGCCAACCGCCCAGCACTTATTCAGCAGGGGGGGGCCCACTCCAGAATGCTGCCCCATGGCAGGTCTCAGTGCCCTTCATCCCTGTGATCAGCCTCATCTACTCGGGGTCTCAGGTCACTACCACATCTCTCCAGGTGCGTGTGCTTCTCCGCTACATGAGCGCTTCAGTCGATCAACTAGGGCCTCACATGCCGCCCCAAGCACCGGCAGCTCACCATTCAGGGGAGGCGGAGGAGCACTCCAGGCTTAGCGCTGCTTAGGAGGGCTCACGTGGCCCAATTTTACCTCCCCTGGAGCCTTCAGGGTCGCGACTTGTCCTCAGAATCACTGTAGTAGTCTCAGCTTGACCGTGGGCTCCTCTAGGGAGACTCTCCTCACCATTCGGCTCTGCTTCAAGGGAGCACCTCTCCCTACAGTCAGCTCTGCTGGATGGGCTTCATCAGCTCTGCACCGCCATCATTTGAAAGTGCGGCCGTGTGGATGTCAGACCTCTCGCGCAACATTGGAGGCGCTGCAGTCTGGGGCCCTAAATTCACCCTTGTTCGTGGTCCAGAAGCATAGGAGGGACCCTCCTACTCTTTGGGGGGCCACTCGGCCAGGGATCAGTGAAGGATGCCCCTAGATGGAGTCGTCAGCTGGGAGCATTAGATTCCCGGTCTCACTCCATTGGCATTCGGCCACACACACCCATGCCGGCAACATTGTTACATACAATAGAATATATACTTCATTCACCTTGGCAATATTTAAATAAAGTGCAGTAGAAAAACATATGTTGGTTATGTGACTTAAACTCCTCTATCCCAGTCGAAACACTTTGTCTGGAGTTAGGTTTGACTGGCACCTATGCACTGACTCTAGCCACCGTGATTCATTGAAGCCATTGACTGTTCTGTCACAGAGAATTCCCTTTTGGATCTTTTAAGGCAAGATTCACTTTTGCAGAAGGGTTCTCTTAGTTACTTCTACAAAAATCTTGCGTATCCACTTCAACTTTTTTGCCTGACTATAAACAACCTGTTACACTGGTCCTCTGATCAGCTAAAAGAAAATAGTGTCACAAGTTAGTATTGATTTGGGCAGAAATCATTGCCTCAGATTTACTAGATATAGGAAAAATGCAGTTCAGGTAAAAATCAAAAAAATGCAGTGTTACCTAAAATTTGCTTTGGAAAATAAGGCCCGGAGAGTTATCCTGCTGCTGAGATTTAATGGCTCCCCATGATTCGCAAATACAGGTGCATGGTCAAGTATCTACCCATTGGAATGAATTTGGCATTTTGCAAAAATGATGTTCAAGATCATGATAATGTATTATTTGTCTGTAAGGCTCTAAAAAACAACACAGATCTCTTCTTCACCCCCTGTTTTTAAATCATAATATAACTAATGTATTTGAAGCCCTTTCTTTTATATTGTCTCCTAAAAATGAGCAAATATGTTATGGTGTATTTAAACTTTTTAAGAGATTCTTACGTTTGTATTGATAATGGCTTTACCTTTGTACTGTTTATGTTGTCATGAGCTAAATTGTATGATTTTTATATTTTGGGATTTTAAAATATGAATCATGTTGCAGTGATGATCTCAGTTGAGATCAATCTCTCAATAGTTACAATGAACAATAGAGATATTAATGTGTTCATGTGTGGAGTAAAGAAAATGAATCCAATGGCTGCCATTATAAACTGAGATTATAATGTAGTGGCAGTCAATATGGTGCAGTCAATATTTGTGGAGGTCGATATTTATGACCTCGATAGTGTGACAGACATCCTTCATAATGAAAATTAAAAAATATATATCTTCAAGATCTACTGTGCATACCCAGTTCCCTTGGTGAAGATGCTTTTAAATCTGATACAGTGACAACATCACAAACATTTATGTATTTACCCACTTTATTTATATTTTTAGGTCTAGATTTAGTCTGAAGTCTTCAACTGAAACTTTGTATTAGAAAGTGTCTGAATTAAATCCTGTTGCCTTTTTGTGATAGATAGCTTTTGTAATAGATATGCACAGCTCTTAGAAGAAGACACCCTTTGAACCAGACACTTCACCTAATTTGTTTTGGTGATGTTTTGCTGCTGCTATGGAACATTCACGGTGATGCCACCAACCTGGGTACTTCATAGCGGGTTAAGAAATGAATAACTGCTTTGTATTTGTTATGGTTTTCCTGCTTCTGCTAAGAACTGACCTAATGATCATACTGCCTCTGGTGTTATTCGGGCTTTTACTGGTTCCAAACTAATACTGGCAGCTCTTAGGGAGATAACAATGAAACCACACACCTCGTTTCTTCCCATCATACCTTCTATCCTTATCTGCTAGAGCTGTACAAGATGAAGAATAGGCATACTTCCTACATACTGCAGTATCACGGAGTCTGCAGAGGTATATTTTCTCTGAAAAGGAGTAACAAGACTTGGGAGAAATTTATTTTTTTGTCTGGTCTTGTGTGATTTTGTTGGTGCTTATGTCATAAAGAATTCAGACATTCAATGTACTGAGAGGTCTACAAAGACCTCCATTGTCAATCACAACTCAACAGGGAGAACGTTGGGAGAGGAGTTGGCCTAACGGCTAGGGGGCTCAACCTCGGACCTGGGGATCTGGGTTCGAGTCTCGGTAACGACGCCAAAACCTCCTGTGATTCTGGGCAAATCACTTAATCTCCCCATGCCTAAAATGAATGTGTGTCCTCATGCAACGTAACTGGTGATATGTAAAGCGCTCTGATACCTGATTCGGTTCGGTCTACTTCGCGCTATATAAAACTCTGCAAAAAAAAAAAAAAGAACGTCACCAGGGAACACTACAATATTGAGGCACTCGAGAAAGCCTTCAACATCAACCAGGAACTACTGTGAGGAAGTGACCCTCTAAGTGACCCCTGGCATATCAGAATGACGTGCAGCAAAAATCAAGGCAGAGCACATCCTGCTGATCCTTTTGCAGTGTCTAGACTTAAAAACATACTGGGTAAGGGCCCGGCCTGGAGAACGTTTACCGCACTGAGCTTGGTCTATAAATATTCTTCCCTCTCTGTCCCCAGTCTATATCCCTGACCCACAGATTAACTGTTATGAAGACAAGTAATGCATAAAGCATGGACCTCTTTATTTGACCTTTTCCCAAAGGACACTAATGAAATTCATCACACTAGCTGATTGAGCTACCGAGGAAAGAAAATCATGATGGAAAACTGTTATAAGATACATAAACCATACTGCAGCAAAAATACTTTAATGTAAAGGAAATGCCTAATAATGTTAGCAGAAGACGATAAATTGCTTTTAAAATACTGTTTTTTTAAAGGGGGATCAAGGGCCAGTGGCCAAAGGTTTGGGGCTCCTTACTCTGTAAAGCAAAACAATGAACAAAGGTCACTGCAGTGCATTATATGGCTCGGAGGAAGCTGAGTGACTTTAAAATTCAACTACTTCCAGTAAAAAGTTTCCAACAAGCTGTTTGATGTAGTTAATGTTTTAAAATTAAGGAATTAAAAAATATAGATGTAAACAACCCAGATGGTTTCGTTCAATGAGTGTTACTTCGGATTTTTTTTTTTTATATATATTTTAATTGATTATAACACAGGAGTAAAAATGTACATATCGGGTGTCATTTGGTGGAACACAGTACAGCGGTGAACGGGCAAATGAGTTGAGAAAATACAGTATAATTATAGGCATCTGAAATATATCAATTCTAGCTTAAAGCTGAGGCAGAACAATACGATACAGATAACCATAAACAAACCTTATCAGAACCCGCCCACCAGGGATACAGGATATGCAAATTGGACATTCGACACCCGGATATGAGGAACAAAAAGATCAGGAAAATATGCCACATCTCTTGTGAAGAATGGAAAAGGGAAATAGAAAGGTCATAGAACAAAATAAAGGAAAAATAACCCCCCCCCCCTCAACCCCCCACCCTGCACCCCTGTGGATGGCTACGACCTAACCCCACTAGCAGCGTGCCTGTCGCCCCTAAACTACACCCCAAGTAAGGGAAAAGATGGAGGAGGAGATGTATTACAAGACGATACGGGCTCCCGGACTCCCCTCCCCCCCGCCAAAAGCAGACATCCCCTAACGTGGTATTAAGCAAGTTATAACAGACAAATATTCAAACCAATAGGGGAGCCACCGACAGAGAAAAGACCGTCCCGCCCAGCCCCCGGCACCACAGAGGAAACAAATCCCTTTTCGATCATAGCAGTCACACAAAACCCAGACAATCAGAATTCCATCTGGCCCTCACTCCCACAGATACAACCCAGCAGAGCCAAAAGAAAGTCATTGCACCGAATTCGAGTCAAATTCAGCCCTGGCCCTTACGATCCATTGCACAAACCCCATCCAGTAGAACCAATATAATAGCAAAAGAGTCAAAGCGTTGTTGAAAAAGGAGAGCAATATAGCCTGAAAGAGTCAAAAAGGTTAAGTCTCGAAGTCTATCAGATACACGAAAGTCAATCCAAAAAAGGTTAGTGGAGGTCTCCAGAAGAGAAGGAAGAAGTGAGTCCTGTGCGGGCGATGACTTTACCGATCTTGCTAGGCGTCCGGGGGCTCCAGTAACATGCCGCTGTAATCGTGCGGGTACATTTGGCACCAGTTTCTGATCATATTCGGGGTTCTCCTCTCGAGGTAGATCAAGCTTCGCGGGGGTCACCGTATGTTGCAGGTCTGACACAAGGCTAGAGTCCGGTCTGAAACAAACAGTCTCGAGGCTTGCAGTCAAATTGTGGAGAGCAGCCTCCATTTGCATGCGAAGAGCCCCGATGGCGGCCATTACGGTCCCCAGGGTCGGTCCACACATCGTCCGATCCATCTCCGCGTGAACGATAACAAAGCAGGTCTTCAACCCCGGAGGCCGGCTACTCCGGGGAAACCAACAGGCGCGGAGTGGACGGAAGCGACTGGCGACTCACAGGCCTGGCAACCCTTACACCACTGCCGAGAGCGGGGGGCTCCCACCCGCGGACCCCGAGGGCTGCTGCAGGGTCCCGGGACCTGGCCCCCCACCCACCGCGGCAACCACGTCTCGTCGCCGTCCGTCCAGTATTTGCAGGGACCGAAGACCACCACCAGGATAGAGAATATGCTCCACTCCGATGAGACTGGGCTCTGCCGGGTACCCGCGGCCGATGTTGTTCAACTGAAACCCGGCTGGGTCAGTACTCGAGGCCCCGGCTTACACACTGGAGTAGGCCCAAAAATAAAAGACGGTGTAACTTCGTCAATAAAGGGGATTGCCCCCCTGGGCTCAGCAACAATTCAGACACACGGGAGCCTGGCGGGAGGTCAGGATGAAGTTCAGGATAAGTCCGCCAGCGACAGAGGTCGACGGAGCCGGGAGCTTATGCGGCCATCTTGGTTGCTGGCGTAGCTCCTCCGTCGGATTTTTATATACTTTTAAAAAGGGGTGTTTAAGATAGGCACAAAACATAGTCTAAAGTTCACAAATAATAATTATATAGCTCATGTGGTGAAGAACTGCCTGCCTACTCCGTCCGTGAGGCAGATCTGTGTGTGAACAGTGGCTAAGATGTGTTTCTACTCCCACAGCTCAAACATTCCTGACTGGGCATATTTCTCTCAAAATGGAAACAGATCTGTCCTTATTTCTAAGGCTAGAGTTCACCATGAACATTATTAATCATATTCATCGTGATATTGGTGTGTGGCTTACATGCATTAATGATATACAACCCATATATTACTCACCCGGTAGAATCAGATTCTGACTCCTCTTCAATTTCAATTTCACAGACTGCTTCAGACTCCTTTTCAGTCTCAAGGACAGTCTCGGTCTTAAAATCTTCCTCATCAAACGGTTCATCAGAGCCATTCTTGAAATCTATTACAGTCAAACAGTAAATGTTAGTCTACAGGTTCATATTGTATAGATTAACAATTCTCTTAAAACTAGCCCAAATGGACTCTATCATAACCAGGAAAGTTGGTAAGGAACAAAAAAGAAGTTGCAGGCCTGCAACAAATAGGGTCAAATTTGGGAATTGGCTTTTCCTTCATTTGCCTAACTCTGTTTAACATTCAGAATTTCACACCAATACCTAATACACAACCCTTAAAGATTGCCCTAAGCATGCCCATAGTCCTCTCTCTAGATCTATAGGGACCATAACCCCCAAACCCCAGATCAGGATTATCCTCTGTAAATAGTCCCCTCCCTCCTCATGTCGATTTCCCCGCTCTTACTCACCTTTTTTCTCTACATATTTTCTTTTCCATCACGTAGTTGACTTTGTCTGACAGGGATATCACACTACTGTAACCATATGCAACCTAATCTGTACATTAATTGTACGATGATCAAACACCAGTTTTGTTTTAGAATCTCTTTTAAAAACATTTGAAATTAAAAGACATTCAGCTTTTCAAAAAGACTGTAATACGGATTGATCAATCAATCCTTTACTGCCCTTTAATTGTACTTGGTACATATCAACTTGTACAGTAATCAATAAAGTTCTCAAGCTAAAGCTGCCCCGGGAAGCAGACAGCGTGCTTACCTTAATAGAGATACAAACACAGTGATCCCTCACAAGAGCAATGGGAGAGAAGTAATAATTATAGACATTCAATGAAATCTACATAACACTGTCCAACTGGACAGGAATAATTTTAAGCTTTCAAAATATGTGACAAAGCAATACAGTGGGAACACAAGCATCAAGCAAGGTACGAACAAAAGGAAGGCTCAGGCAAAGCTAAAATGCTTGCAAGGGAATTTGGCAATAAGCAAGCAAAATAAAGAGAAACACCATGCACATTGAAATTAAAAATATGATTGTGTTAAGGTGTCAACGAGTCAACGACGTTTCAATCCCATACATGAAATTGCGGGATCATCATCAGGACATTAGGTTACATGCATGAGAAAATGCCAACTGCAAGTAGGTGGGACCTGCTATGGACGGCGTGTCGAACGAGCTGGCCAACTCGTCAACCAAGGGATTAGCAGGCAGCTGCGAGGGAGCATGAGTAGGTTCACTCTGTCAATTGCAGAATCTAATCCAGTAGGGGTGGAGGGGATTCCGGCCTCATTGAAGTCCGCTAAGTAGGGGCGTGTCCAGAAGGCCGCCTGGACATGCCGCTACTAAGCAGATTAAAAGTATTCAGCGTTATATAGATTTCATTGTATGTCTATAATTATTACTTCTCTCCCATTGCTCTTGTGAGAGACCACTGTGTTTGTAGCATTCTGGTACCCAACGTCCCAGACCAACTATTGGGTTCCCTTGTCTGTAAATAATACATTAATAGAGAAACACAAAATAACACACTACAACAAATTTGGATGCATGCTTGCCCTGGTTGTCACAGAAACTACAATTTAATTACACGTCTTACCACTTACTCCTATTTAATCAGTTGTTTCTCACCATGTACTAAATGCTGCTGGGAAAAATCATCCCCCATCAAAACCTTAGTTGGAATAATCACCGGTCCCCGTCAAGTGCTCTTGATGAATGGAGGCAGCTTGTATTTTGCCATTTTACTTGCTAGAGCATTGTTGTTAATTTTTCACATATGGTACATGGGTTCCAGGGGCGGCTCCTCTGCTAAGACCGAGGAGTGTCGCCCTACTGCTTTTCGTAGTGGAAAAAAAAAACGAAATTATATTAACTCTATGTTATTATCATTTTATTTTTCCTGCAGCGGCACTATGCAAGTGTACATGAATGTTTGACCGGCCCTCTGGGGCCAGCCAAACATTCATGCACACTTTGCATGTTCCCCATGCAGGCTGCATTATAGCCTGCATTGAGAACATGCCCAGCCTCCCATTCTCTGGCTGAGAGCCAATCCACGGCGATCATACCCACTGCATTGTAGCATCGTGATTGGCTATCGGGGGCTGGGAGCTGCTTCCTTTACAGAGAAGAAGTCAGGAAAAGGATGCAGGAGAGGCTGGCCGGCCGGCATGTAAGTGGTTTTTATAAGACCCCCTCCCCACTGCTGCTTACTGGGAGCTGCCGCTACTGGTGGGGTTACTTGTTTCTTAGTAACTACTACATTACTTTTGCTGCTAAAATATATAATAACATCGCAATAGACATTCAAAACCTAAACAATTCTCGTTAGATTGTTTCACATGTTAGAATCATAAAGCAATGCTATATAATGAATGTCCTACATACATTGAAACGTGTGAAACTAGGACTATTTCAAAGCTTGCATGTACTACTATTAACAAAGCGCAATATTAACAATAAGCACATCTCCTACACCTAGGACCTATGTGAGGGCTGTGCAAAGAGCACTCTTGTTTCTTGCCCAGCCCATCATGAGTATGCATGTGTCACAAGAGCAGCGTTCTTCATGGCTGGAAGTTGGAAGCCTTTATTTATCTGAATAATTATCATTTTTTGCTGAGGCTGAAAGATATTTTCTATTTGCATGCTGTGAGACTGGGGCTAGAGTGTAAGTTAAACCTGGTTCCGCTCCTTTCTTAAGGACAGATCCTTTCGGGTATCAGCTCCCCCTTTCCTCTCAAAACCCTATCCAATAGCACAGGGAGTTCCCCAGGGCTCAGCGCTGAGCCCCTCCCTTTTCAACTTATATGTTCAGCTTCTTGCGGAAGTAGCCAAAGAGTGGGGGCTCACGATGGTATCGTACGCCGACGACACCCAGTTGGTCGTCACCCTCACTGAAAGCCCTTCCATCACGGCGTCCAGGTTCAGAAATGGCCTGGCAGCAGTGGCACAATGGATGACGGACAACTCTCTCCAACTGAATGCCGGGAAAACCGAGGTGCTCCTTCTTGGCAGAAACACCAGCCATTGGAATGAGCACTGGTGGCCGTCATCCCTTGGTACCACCCCACTCCCTAAATCTAGCGTCAAAAACCTGGGAGTCTGGATGGATGCCACTCTCAGCTTCCAGACACACACCAAAAAGGTGGCAGCCACCTGTATAGGTCTTCTGAGAAATCTTAGGCCCATACTTGGCTTTTTCGATTCGAAGGTCCGCCAGCTGATTGTCCAGGCAACCATCTTATCACGCCTGGACTACGCGAACGTCCTCCTCCTAGGCGCAAACAAAGCAGAAACTGCTAGGTTTCAACGAGTTCAAAACGCGGCGGCAAGAACGCTGGTCGGTCTTCCCCGCAGATGCTCAGCCAGAGCCACCATCCGCAAACTTCACTGGCTGCCCGTCGTAAACAGAGTAAAATTCAAAGCTCTCATTATGATCTTTAAAATCGTCAAACAGGGAAACCCCCCTCTGCTACAAAACCTCACCTGCCCCTATGCTCCTAGCCGCGAGTTGCGCTCCTCCAACCAACTCCTTCTGAAAGTACCTCGAATAAAGCTCTGTCGCACTGGAGGTCGCTCCTTCAAGGTCCTGGGACCCAAGTTATGGAACGCTCTTCCTCTTCATATACGTTCCATAGACTGCCTCTCTGCCTTCCGTAAGGCAATCAAGACCCTTCTCTTTCCTCCCGACTAAGGCAGCTCCTCTTCCCCCCCCCCCCGCCCCCTCCCTGTTCTCCTCCTGGTAGGGTGTGTGACTTCTCTCAGCGCCGGGACGCCCTATTGCTGGGGCAGCTGTTGCGCTTTACCAAACCCAGAATAGAATAGAATAGAATTAATAATGCATTCACCGGCCTTTGATTATATAAATGTGTACCATGATTTAATATCAAATTCTGCAAAAATGCTCAGTTGAAACCCACTTTTGTTTTTTATTTCTGACGCTAATCACACAATTGGCTACAACTTTCACTCGATTGCACTTTTTTTGTGTTAATTCCACCTAAATTAGCAGCAAGCTATTTATTAAGTGTGTTTCCTGGTAGCCCTTAAACTCTACAAATGTAACTTTGTATTCTGGTTAATGCACAGATGTAGATAGAAAAAATAGTCTCTTCTGCTTTAGCTAACGGGAAACAGCATTTACAAACCTGTAAACACAACGCAGTAGTTTACAACGCGGTCGTTACAACGACCGCGTTGTTACCACACGTGCCATCACATCGCAAGTCGTAAAACGACTTGCTGTAGGAGGCACGCAACACCAGGGAATATGTTGGATTTTAAATCCAACACCTTCCCTGTTGTTACACAAACTGGAGTAGGAATAGTAGTTAATACTATTCCTAAATCCAGCGCGCCCCCTACAGTAAATCATTGATAGGACTTGCGATATAATGGCACACGTGGTAAGAACGCGGTTCTTTACATTTTGTTAGCACCTAAATAGGTGCCATTATCTGGCTATAAATACACGCCAAATGAATAGCTCTAGTTTACCATCTACTAGGTAATGCTTTGTGTTTGCGCTTCCCTAGTATACCAGGAGAAACTAGGTAGAAAACAAGCCACACATCCTTGCCTAGAAGTGGATTACATCTACCATTAGTTTCAAGCAAGTATCGCAGGATAGTACAGATGGATTAGTTACTTACCTGTAATCCTAGTTCTTTTCCAGGGGTGTACTCATTAAAGTCATAAGCACTGAATAATCTCCACCCATGAGCGGGAACCCGGAACATATAATATATATATATATATATATGTGTAAATACATATAATAGTAGTACATAGTACTAGACAAATGATACACATATATATATGTATAACCAATAAAAAATGCAGCCCAACATAACCCATAGGCTAATAAAGCCATAATTACATATTTTCTGCAGTATGAAAATAAATCATATAAATAATGCAATAAAAAGGCATGAGCCTCAAAAGCATTCCATAATCAGCAGAAAACCTTTATTTTCATCAAAGAATTTGTAATAAAAGGTAATTAGCCTAAGAAGGCTGCATACAGAAAAACGATCCCTGTATAGAAAATCAGACTGACACCTCGCCTTTAAGGCATCAGAGAATCTGAACACTTTGCCTTTAAGGCCTCCAGGGGAACTCTGTTCCCATCATGCACCACAGGTGACAGTTAGGTCAGTTCATTTGTACGGTACAGTAAAATTAGCAGGAATCTGCATCTATAAACACAATAGTACCATCATAAAGCTACTGCTCGCTCGGGGAGGCGGGAGGGTGCTTATGACTTTAATGAGTATACCCCTGGAAGAGAACTAGGATTACAGGTAAGTAAATAATCCTTCTCTTCCAGGGGATACTCATTAATAGTCATAAGCACTGAATAGAGTAGCAAGCTCATACCCACAAAACGCGGGCGAACAGATAAAATAACAACAACAACAACTGAAAACACACAGTTCTCAGGTAGCATTAGCAAATACATTTCTAAGAGATGCTTGCCCAACCTGAGCATCTGCCTGTGTGTCTGAGTCAAGGGAATAATGGCGAGTAGAAGTATGCACTGAACGCCAAGTAGCTGCCTTACAAATTTCTGCCAAGAAACATTTCTGAAGAGAGCTATGGTAGAAGCTTTTCCTCGTGTAGAATGTGCTTTTGGTCTTCCTGACAAAGACCTATTTGACAACTGATAAGTTAGAAGAATACATGAAACAATCCATCTAGCAATGGACCTCTTAGATGCTGCAGAGCCTGTATTAACAGGACCATAATTAATGAACAAACGGTCTGAATGTCTCAAAGTCTTTGTTCTATCTAAATAAAACTTAAGGACTCTCTTCAAATCTAAGGAATGAAGAGCCCTTTCAGCAGGACTAGTAGGATCTGGAAAAAAGGTAGGCAAGGTTATGACTTGATTAATATGAAAATCTGACACTACCTTAGGCAGAAAAGTAGGATGTGTCCTGAGTACCACTCTATGGAATGGAACACAGTAAAAGGTTGTTTGCAACACAGAGCTTGAATCTCGCTCACTCTACGAGCCGAAGTAATAGCCACCAGGAATGCTACTTTCCAAGTTAAGTGTTGCAAGGAAGATTTATGAATCGGCTCAAAAGGAGCACCCATTAACTTAGTTAACACCACATTAAGCTCCCACAGTGGAGAAGGAGACCTGACTGGCGGATACACCTTTCTCAAACCTTCCAGAAAATCCTTTACTACAGGCATCCTAAAAAAGGAGACCTGAGTAGGTGATTTTCTGTAGGCTGTGATCGCAGCAAGATGGACTTTAATAGAATTAAATCGAAGACCAGATCTTGCTAAATGTAAGAGGTAGGGCAAAATCACCTGTTCCTGACCATGGATAGGATCAAACCAATTACTTTCACACCACAGGTAAAATCGTTTCCACTTAAATCCATAGGATTTCCTTGTAGAAGGCCGTTTCGCCTCATTAAGGATGTGCATACAGTCAGGATTCAACTGCAAGTGTCCATACTGGATGACTTCAGGAGCCATGCTGCCAGGCGCAGGGAAGACAGATTGGGGTGGAACACTCTCCCCTTCTGTTTGGACAGAAGATCCGGGCGACACGGCAATCTCCTGTGTGGTACTTCCGACAACTGAAGGAGATCTCGAAACCACCATTGTAGTGGCCACTCTGGGGCAATCAAAATCATCCTGGAGTTGGTTCTGTACATCCTGTTGATTACTGTTGGTATCAACGGGGTCGGTGGAAAAGCGAACAGTAAGTTCTGACACCAGTCTATCAAAAGGGCATTCCCCAGAGTCCCGCTCTGGGGAAACCTGGACGCGAAGACGGGGCATTTTGCGTTTCCCGCGTCTGCGAACAGATCGATATCTGGTGTTCCCCATGCCTGAAAAATACTGTTTGTGACTTCCTCGTTGAGGACCCAATCGTGAGCCTCGACGAAGTCTCTGCTTAGAAAATCCGCTTGAGAATTGAGAAATCCCAGCAGATGTACAGCTGTTATCGACAACTCTCTCGCCAGTAACCAATTCCAGATGGTCTGGGCTTCTATGGACAGAGTCCTGGACCGAGTACCCCCCTGCTTGTTTAAATAAAAAAAAACATTGTGGTTGTATTGTCTGTTTGGACCGGGAGGGACCGAGTCTGGAATGAGGGAAACAGTGACTTGAGGGCTAGATGAACAGCCCGCAGCTCCAGCAGGTTGATGTGATAGCCCTTCTCTGAGTCGGACCATAGCCCTTGTACTTGCATAGGGCCCATATGAGCACCCCAACCCTGGAGTGAAGCGTCCGTGATCAGAGTCTGTACCGGAGGGTCTTGATGAAACGGAACACCTCTCATCAAGTGTGATCTCTTCATCCACCACCTGATGGAGTCCTTGGCGGACTGATGAAGAAGAACTCGATCCTCCCAACATCCCATCCTCTGACTCCACTGGTCTTCTAGACACTGTTGTAGAGGACGCATGTGCAACCTTGCGTTTGGAACTATGAAGATGCACGATGCCATGGATCCCAGAAGAGAAGATACTTGACGAACTGTCGGATAAGTGGATTGAAGAAGCAGTTGACACTTCCCTCTGATTGATAACCACCTCCCCTCCGAAGGACACACGTTTTCTCTTTCTGTGTCCAGAAGAGCACCCAGGTAATGGATCCGCTGAGTAGGATTCATAATTGATTTTTTGCAGTTTTTTTTTTTTGCAGAGTTTTATATAGCGCAAACTGGACCCGAACTGAATCAGGTATCAGAGCGCTTTACATAGCACCAGTTACGTTACATGAGGACACGCATTCATTTTAGGCTCGGGGAGATTAAGTGATTTGCCCAGAATCACAGGAGGGTTTTTTTTGTTGACCTGGAGACCCAACCTGTGCATGAGATGAAGACATATGGACAGATGATCTTCCAACAGAGACGGGGACGAACTCTTCAGGAGCCAGTCGTCCAAGTAAGGATAAATGAAAATTCTCTGCTTTCAAAGGAAGGCAGCAACCACCGCCATACACTTGGAAAACGTACGGGGAGCGGACTTCAGTCCGAATGGGAGTACTGCATACTGGTAGTGATGAACACACTTGAAACCTGAGAAATCTGCGATGCCTTTTGGAGATTGGAACATGAAAATATGCATCCTTCAGGTCGATGGAACATATCCAGTCCCCTTGATGTAATTGAGGGAATATTTGATGGAGCGCTAACATTCGAAACTTTTCTTTTCGAATGAATCTGTTCAACAGTCTCAGATCCAGTATGGGCCTGAATTCCGCCTTGGGACCTTTCTTTTTCACCAGGAAAAACCGGGAGTACAGACCTTGGTTTCGCTGTGGACGAGGGACTTTCTCTATTGCTTTCTTGCACAGAAGGATGTTTGCTTCTTTTTACAACAGCTTTAGATTGTGATGAAACAGAACCTTCGGACTGATAATGGGAGGAGGTTTTTTGAACTTTAGGAGGTAGCCATTTTGGATGATGTCGACAACCCACCTGTCCTTTGTTAATCTTCTCCACTCGTCCAAGTATAAAGCAATGCTTCCTCCTACCGGAGTGGACAACAGCTGCGGAGGAAGTCTCTTTTCATTGCTTTTGAGGCGGTTTTGCAGCAGAAGACTGTTGTCTATTTGCTCCTCTGCCTCGCCTAGGTCTGCGCTGTTGAAATTGAGACCTCTGTTGGTTCTGGCCTTGATTTTGCGATGACCAGTTTGACGATTGCCCGCATTGCTGGAACGACCTTTTATCATAAGGAAGAAAATTACGCCGGCGGAAGTCTTTCTTCTTCTCCAGGCCCACTGCTTTCAGAGTGTCCAGCTCCGATTTCATCTTGGTTATCTCATCATCGGCATGAGATCCAAATAATGTCGATCCGTTGAAAGGCAGGTTAACTATCTTTCTTTGGGCGTCCGGCTTTAGACCCGTGAGACGCAGCCAAGCCGATCTTCTGGAGCATATGGCGTGGGCATAACCGTGAGCTGCCAGATCAGCGGAATCCGCAGCTGCACTTATACTTTGGTTTGCAACCAAACCATCTTCTTTCACAATCTCCAGGAAATCTTTCTGATCTTCCTTTGGAAGTTTGTCTGCAAACCTCGCCATAGAGTCCCATAAGAGGCGATCATAGCGACCCAGCAAGGCCGCAGCACTGGCCACTCTAATGACTGAACCAGCTGTGTTACACATCCTTCGGCCCAAAGAATCCATATTTTTACTGTCTTTCTCAGGAGGGGCAGGTGAGACAGATGTAGCCGAATGGGCCTTCCTGGCTGCAGCCACTATGAGGGAATCTGGTGGCGGTCCTGTGCGCAGGAACAAGGGGTCTTGATCAGGTGCCTTATACTTTTTCGCAATCCTTGAAGGACCTGATCCTACAGTTGCTGGCGTCAAAAAAGTCTTCATTGCCGGTTCCAAAAAACCAGGCACCAATGGAAGAAGAGGCCTAGCAGAGGACTTTTGATGCAGAGTCTCAAAAATGACAGAAGATTTAACCTGAGGTACTGTCATGGTAATATTGAATTTACTCGCCCCACGACACAAAACTTCATTGAAAGTTGACAAATCATCTACAGGCGAAACCCTAGAGGGTGGTGTTGATGAAATCGTAGGCGAATAGTCTGTGTAGGAAGACCTTGTTGAAGGTGAAGAAGCAGGAGATCTATGTCTTCTCTCAGGAGTAGTAGACTGATGCCTACTGCTTTCCCTAGAGCGTGAACGCCTTCGCACTGGAGATCTGGATCTCCTTGGAGAACCACCAGCCGCTGGTCTCGAAGCCCCCATAGTCAGTGGTCCTTGACTAGGTCTTGGCTGCATCTTCCAATGATGGATGCTTTCTAGCCATCTTGGAGACATACCTGCAGGTGGTGTTTTACGCACCGGAGAGCCCTCTGGGGAAACCTGCACAATCTGCATTCCCAACGAAGAAGAAGAAGCAGATGAGGAAGTACACCCAACTGAATGTGGAGACCCAGAAGCTGGAGCCTGCACCTCTCTGGGGACCACCTGTCTTTCTCCTGACGCTGACTTCCTTGACATCGAGTCAGAATGAGCCACCACTGAAGAATCTTGGTGTGGAGAAGCTCCGACCACAGGAGATCTGTTCACCGATGCTCTTGACTGCAGGTCGTGTGAAACAGACTTTGGAGGGTCATCCAACACCCTCGACGCTGATTCAGACCTCGACAAAGACCTATGAGAGGTCCCAGAGGCTGATCTAGAATGTCTCGACGTCGACCGTGAGACACGCAGCGGCGATCTCGACGTCGACTTCCTCGACATCGGACATTTTCTCGACGCCGGCTGGACATTCTCAAGCCTCGAGCCCAAGGCATGCCTCGACGTCGAACCATGTCTCGACGGCGATCTGGATCGTCTTCTCTTTTCAGGTCTCGGCGTCGTACCTTCGTCTCTCGGCGTCGATCTGAACTTCTCTCTCGATCAAACTCTTCCTCTCGATGTCGATCGGATTCTCTCTTTCGACGTCGAACACGTTGCTCTCGACGTCGTCCTCACAGCAATCGACACCAGATGTCTCGACGTCGATACACTTCTCGACGGCGACCTCGATCTCCGCTTCGACGCCGACTTATGCCTCACCGGCGATGTCTTCGACGTCGATGCAGTTTTATGCGGTCTCGACGTCGACGGCGATCTTGATTTCGACGCCGCACTTACTTTCTTCGACGTCGACGCTTCCTGATGTCGTTTTTTCTTGCTTTTACCTTCAGGAGAAGCAGATCTTCGACATTTTGGATGTGAAGGGGACCTTCCAGATGACAAAACACTCCTTGCCCCCTTTTCACAACATCCTTCTCTCTCCATAAGCCCCAAAAGCCGAACTTTTTCTCTCTCTTTCAAAGTTCTGCTAGAAAGCTTGAGGCAATGGTAACATTTTTCCACATCATGTGTGGAAGGAAGACAAACCACACAAACAGAATGAGGATCTGTTTTGGACATCTTCTTCCCACAGGAAGGACACTTGTAGAATAAAGGTGGCATAACTGACTAAAAGTTTTCTAAAGATTTAGTCAGAAAAGGTAGAAAAACACCACCAAAAGCCAATTCTGTCAAAAAAGACAGGAAAACACCAAATTCTGACTAAAAACAGTCAAATTCAGCCGAGCTCAAGTTCCAGGTTCCTCACAGAACAAGCCGGAAAAAAGAACAGACCTAACTGTCACCTGTGGTGCATGATGGGAACAGAGTTCCCCTGGAGGCCTTAAAGGCAAAGTCTTCAGATTCTCTGATGCCTTAAAGTGGAG
This sequence comes from Lissotriton helveticus, assembly GCF_964261635.1. Lineage (NCBI taxonomy): Eukaryota > Metazoa > Chordata > Amphibia > Caudata > Salamandridae > Lissotriton > Lissotriton helveticus. The sequence goes on from NC_136065.1 coordinate 341,798,752, forward strand.
GTGTCAGTCTGATTTTCTATACAGGGATAGTTTTTCTGTATGCAGCCTTCTTAGGCTAATTGCCTTTTATTACAAATTCTTTGATGAAAATAAAGGTTTTCTGCTGATTATGGAATGCTTTTGAGGCTCATGCCTTTTTATTGCATTATTTATATGATTTATTTTCATACTGCAGAAAATATGTAATTATGGCTTTATTAGCCTATGGGTTATGTTGGGCTGCATTTTTTATTGGTTATACATATATATATATATGTGTATAATTTGTCTAGTACTATGTACTACTATTATATGTATTTACACATATATATATATAACATGTTTCCAAATACATTGATTTTTTTCTTCAGCACCACGTCAGGAACCTTAGTTCATTTGTTAAGGATTCCTTTGATTTCCTCAGTAAAATTGCGGAATTTGCATGGGATGATGACATGGTGCTCATGACCTTGGATGTCTCATCCCTCTATACTTCTATCAGGCATGGTGATGGTCTCAAGGCCTTGGACTATTACCTCAACAAGGATTTGCCTCATCCAACAGCACATAACAAAATGTTGATCGAAATGACCAAAATGTGCTTGGAACAGAATTTTTTCATTTTCAATGGCGTAATATATCACCAGATAAGGGGTGTGGCGATGGGGGCCTGCTTCTCACCCAGCTACGCGTGTTTACACGTTGGGCTGTGGGAGGAGCAGGTCCTTGCCACCCAGCACCATGAGTTCATGTGTAACAACATTGCCTTATATTTACGTTACATTGATGATGTTTTTATTATTTGGAGAGGCAATCAGGACAGTGCCAGGGCCTTTGTTAATTTGATCAATGTGAACAATGTTAATCTCAACTTTACTGCCAACTTAAGTTCTGAACTGATTTGTTTTTTGGATGTGGAAATATTTGTGAAGGATTCCACCCTGAGTACACGGCTCTATCGGAAGCCCAGTGCTGGCAATACCATACTGCATTCCAACAGCCAACATCCTGCCCATTTGATTCGAAGCATTCCTTTTGGGGAGATGCTCCGGATCCGGCGGATTTGCAGCACGGATGCCGAATGTGCGATTGCACAAGAGGCATGTAAAGTACGTTTCCTTGACAGGGGTTATTCCTCAGAAATTATTATGAAAGTGATCAGACGCTCTAACTCAATAAGCAGGCAAGAGGCATTAATCCCCAAATCTAAAAGAATCAACATGGTGGATTCAACAACAGAAAAGGGACAAATGAGTTCTCCACGACTCATCCTAGCATTTAATCGTCAACATGGGGCTTTACGTAAAATCGTAAACAAGAATTGGAACATGGTCCGCAGCGACCCAGTAATTGGTCACAAAATAGGTACCAAACCCATCTTGACCTTTAGGAAGTCCCCTTCCATGTCCAAATCCTTGGTTAGTAACACCTTAGAGCCCAAGATCTCTACTACCTGGGGGGCATTGAAGAAGGGCTTTAAGACATGCCCTCAATGCAAAGCCTGCCGACAGGGTACCAGCAGAACCCATTTCCAAAGCCCCTTTCAACAACATCCTACTGCCATCTCCAAATGGCTCAATTGTAAAACTGAGTTTGCCATCTATGTGCTGGAATGCCCTTGTGGGCTTCAATATGTGGGCAGCACCAAGCTGCCCGCCCACAAGCGCATACTTCAACACATACGGGCAATAACGGGGCATGACCAGAACTATCCGGTTGCCAGGCACTTTCAGGAGAAACATCTTGGTATCCCTGACAAACTCCAATTTTTCCTAATTGACTGTGTTGAGCCTTCAAGGAGGGGAGGTGACCGTGAGGCCAAACTCCGCCTCCTTGAGACGAGATACATCTTGGAGCTCAATACCAAGAACCCTAATGGCCTCAATGATAGAGAGGATCTTTACACCTGCCTTTAGGAATTTGGAGTTTTCCATCGATAAGACCTGTCCGGATGCAGTAATTTCCATTGATCTTGATATATTATTCTTCCCATATTGCATAACTGTACCTAATGATGAATTGATTTTCTTACAATTTGGGATACTGTGGCACATGTTTTTAATACTTGAGAATTTTTAATCTGTATGCACTTTATTGATATATTTGCACTACTTTTTTTTGCACTTTTTTGGCTATTATGTCTTTTTGATGTGACTTGCCCACTTGGGCTTTATTTCTGAGATCTAGTTCCATAAGGCATTGGACAGACGCTGCTAAAACTTATTTATGAGCTGTTTTTTTTAAAAAAAGGGGCTTTACATGATTATGAAAAAAACACCGGTTGTACATAGATAATATTAATTGTCATGTAAATACTTCGTTTGGGTTTTTGTCATGTTGTTTTGCCCTGTAAATATGCTCTTTCTCTATGAAATCTGCCTTATAGGATTTTATGGATTGTGCTTTTGTCATTTATATTTTTGCTCTATTGTAAGCATTCTTTGACTATTGTGCACATTAGCGGCGTTCCCACCGTATAGTATTTCGTCCATGCCTATGGTTTAACCTATTGCACTGTCACTTTAAATAGCTTTACAAAGCATGTGTAGTTTGTCATGTGATCAAGCCTCCCTGGAGGCGAAACGCGTCATGGCGGCAGCGCTGGCTTTACAGGAATAAACTTTACTTTGCACCAGCACCTTTTGGGTCGGCTCTTTGTTGCGGAATACTGGAGGTGCACGTTTGTCCACCGGAAGCAACAACTTGTGGGATATATATATTATTATATGTTCCGGGTTCCCGCTCATGGGCGGAGATTATTCAGTGCTTATGACTATTAATGAGTATCCCCTGGAAGAGAAGTAAAGGTGTTATCACGATAGCGGGACACTTCAACACCGATTCCTATTATGATAACTACACTTTGGTAATAAGTCACAAGAGCTCACTGGCATCCATGTAGAATCAGTCTTCCACCCTATGAATGCAGACTACAGGGAGAAGGAGGTTTGCTCTGTAGGCTAATGAGTTTGCTTCCTTGACATGAACCTTCATGTCAAGGAGTAGGCATTGGCGGCTTAGGTATAGGAAGTAAAGGCAGAGTAGAATGAAAACACTGGCCATATACCCCTCAGGAAATGTAGACGATCCTGGGAAATTTGAGGTTGCCGCTGTGCGTCAGCTCAGAAATCCAGTTTCTGAGAGACCTGTGATCTTAAATATATTTGACACTTTCTTCTTCCAAGGGCACTTCCTTATCTTCTGAAAAGCCTGTAGGGTGTGCATCAAATACTGCTGGGGTAGGCAGCTGTTTGTTCTTCAAAGAGAGAGCATTTATTGTCGAGGTTATCTCTCTATGCTTCAAGAGAAGCCTATGTGCTCAGAAAGGGTGTTCATTGTTAAATGATATACTGCCAGTATCAAGAGTAAGATGGTTTTCATCATTTTATTAATAATCAATGTCTGTGAACCAGAGGCACCAGCAAATTGGCAGTAGAATGCAGGGGTTTCAATAACAGAGCCCTATTGACTAGTGCTTCAAATGACATTGAGGTCTTCACATCCATAGGAACCTTGATCGCTAACGGAGGACTGTCCTTTCATGTTAGACGGTTCTCCATAGATAAGGTTTGAGTACTGAAATTTGGGAAGATTTGGAGGAGAATTGGCCCCACTTTTCTCTTTGGAAGTCAGTATTTCATGGAACTAGGAGTCCTAGTATGAATTAACCACTTCCAGAAGCAACTAAAGATACACTCTCCACAGTTTCCTCACGTAATAAATTGCTGCTGTCATTTAAAATAAAAAGGTTTCTTCAGGATTTTAAATTTTTTGTTGAAAGCCCCAATAGGCTGAACAGCTATCTAAACCAGCCACCAAAAATGGTCTTCTGTGAGAACCAAAACATACTCCTAGCAAGATGGCCGGCCTCTTTGGAAAAAATAAGAATGACAGAATGATGTGGAGAAGGTGTTGTTTTAATGCTGTGTTTTATAATGGTGTGTATATCAAGTACACTACATGTTCCCAGCCTGACAAAAGTAAATAATTAAAGCATGTGATACTGTGAACGTTCAAATACTGGCGCAAGTGCACACCTATCTAGTCAAATTCACTTGCTAGCACATTTCCACATTTGTATATAAGACCCATACAACGACCATGGCTGATCCTCCTGAATCCTAACCACAGAAACGTCCACTGCTACTTCATTCAAGGGACTACGAGTGTAAGTGGCGTAAACCAGCCATAGCTTTTGACTCATTACAGTCAACATCCTTCAAATGTATAATGAATCTCTTCAAAATACTTCCAGCGCAATCTTCCTGGACTAAAAACAAATTACTAACAGTTCACACTAAAGCTAACAGTACTAAAAAGGAAGGTCAGTTACCTAGAAAGAAAATGGACAAAATCTGGACTGAGAAAATGCATGCTGGCTTGCAAATGAACGCTTAAGGCTACAGAAAACTATCCTTGGACAAAACAATCATACTATTTTGATTTAATTGGCAATCTAGCAATAGCAACAAGATCAACAAACGAATCAACAACTCCCACCTTAAAAGACAAGTCTGCTTTTTTTTTATCTACCAAGTCAAAGGCAACTGTCTTAAAACCTAGCTATTGGACCACCAACATCATTAAGTTGCATCTTTAAAACATTTAACTTGAAAAGAACGTATGTTGTCATGTAAGGAGACATGAAGCTAGGACAACCATCGCAACTATCAATTCTTGCTTAACCACCTTTAGCAAATTAACATCAAAACCAGCATTGATGATGCAGCACAAGTCTTTGCCACAGCTTCTACTCAGAAAAGTTGCAGCAACTTCTTCGAGTATCCGAAATACTGCTTCAGACCTCAATCCCAGGGATTGACAGCTCTCCTACATGTAATGTGCAGGTAAATAAAAAAGAATGCAGATTTGCCTGAGCAAATTGCAGTGACAGCACCAGCCATCACTTGGCAAATTCTTTACCCAGTCCCTCCCAGCCTCTGCTGATTGGCAGTGGTCATGAACAGTGGGTAGAACAAGTGGAGCTGTCAGTCATGACAGATTCCGTCAGTCACTGCCGCCGGGCTGTTCCTACAGAGCCGCAAGAGGACATGGGTATTGTGATATGGGGGAACGGGGCTTACCTTTTGCCTTATGGGTCTTTACATGTAAACTTTTGGGAATTATTGCAACAAACTTGCTTTCCCGCCCGAGAAGTGGCCGTTGGCAGTCTATTTGTGAGCATTCTTTGTCACCACCTGGCTATTTATGCCCAATAACAACCCTTTAGACACATTTGTAGACATCCATGTCGACATACTGGCTATCCATGTGTAATAACGGCCGATCATTGACATATATGTGGGTACTTTTGGATACATGCTTGCTATACCTGCATAATAATGGCCCGCCAATCACATATGTGTGGGCATTCTTGGCAAAATGGTGGCTATCCATCCATAACAATGGCCCACCAGAGACACAAGTGTGGAAGTACTCAGAGAAATACAGATCATCCCTGCAAAATAGTGGTTCATTTGTGACATATTTTGTGATCATTCCTGATGACATGCTTGTTGTCCCTGCATACCTGTAGCCTATAAATGAGATACTGTCGACATTCTTGAAAGTCTGTTGGTATCCCTGCATAACAGTGGCCCGTCAGTTATATATGTATGGGCATTCTTGGTGAATTTCAGACTATCTCAACATGACAGTGACCCATTAGTGACATATGTATGGGTTCTTGCTATCCCTGCATAAAATGTGTTCATCTGTAACACACTGTGGGTTTTCTTGGTGACTATATAGCTCTCCCCGTGTAACTGCAGTCTGGCTGTGGAGTATTTTTCATCAATGTTCTGATCAGCCCCTATATTATTGTGTCTCAACCTTCACGTGCTGTGGGTATTCCTGGCAACATTTTGAAAATCGTTGTTAGAGGAATGGCTTGTTTCTTGCCATACTGTGGCCAATCTTGATAAAGTTCTGGCAGTCCCTGGCTTAACAACAGCGCAGCCTTGATATCATTCTGGCTGGGCCTGGCACAATGGAGGTGAAAATCTTTGCCATATGATGAAAACACAGATCGATGCTAATGAGCAATGATAGATCTCCCCACGTGTGGCTGGAGTATGTATACACGGATGCCAAATAAAAGTGACAAAAGTGATATTAAGTGACCAGAAATATATACAGAATTGAAATCTGATGGTTTTTATAGAAGTAAGCAAATAAAAAAAAAGAAAATATAGTATTTTACGGTGAAACCTTCTTAATGTTTCAGAAAAAAAGTATTCTTAAGATTCAAACACAATGTTGCCATTTCTGAAGTATATTTGAAACAGATAATTGCGTGTTAATTAGTGTTGCAATTGAGATACTTATTGACATCTTTGATTTTTTAAGACCCAGGAGCTCTTACTGCTATGGTTGTTATTTTATGGCTTGCAAGAATGAGTTGTTCATCTACATTTAAGTTGTAACATGCTTTATATTTACATTCAGTATTTAATTCCAGGGGTGTGAGATCCGAAATCCCTGCTCCTTCAAAGATACATGTATTTGTATTCATGTATCTGCTGAGTATCCCAATGGAAACTGTCATTTAGGTTAGCAAGTTCCTGACTATACAATATCATATGTTGATCCCATTACTTTTAGTCCCAGCAAGCAAAGTCAAGATGAGGAATTGCTTTGCAAAAATTAAGAACACTGTCCTTTGTACACAGTGATGTCATACATACTTTGATGTGACAATAACAATGAATCAGCGGGATCCAGATTATGCTCACCTGTAAACTCAACATCAGAATCCTCTGCAACGCTCTCTGAAGAAGAAGGAGAAGCAAAAAGGGTTATCAGATTACCTTTGAGACACTAGTATCAAGTACATGAAGACTACAAATTATCTCTGCCGCATAGCTATCATACAAGAGAATATACGTTGATAATATGAGATTATTTCCTATGATAAACATGTACAACAAACACTACATAATTATTTCAGTAGTGCTAGAAGTAAGATGATGCTCAATGTACAGAGGGCACCGGGCATTTCCCCGGTGGGCTGGAGGGGTGGGGGCCGGTTTTGTGGCCGCAGGGGGCCGCTTTTCTTACAGGGTGCCGGTTTTGCCGCAGTGCTGCAAAATCGGCCCTCTGTAAGAAAAGCGGAAGCAGTGCTTAGTGGCTAACAATCCCCTCCCCTCCGTTCCCAGGGCCGGTGGAGAAGCAACCTGCCAGGGCTGGTTGCTGATCTCAGTCCGGCCCTGTACAATAGGTTGCTTAAACTCATCTGGTCCTAGGGACCGGGCTATTTTAGGCCATGACTGCCCGGTATACACTGGGGAATATATGACGCGGCCGGCCCTGATGGGTTGTAGGCGGAACGCTGTGTATAATGTTGCTATATTTGTGACCTGTCAATGTTATTTATTGCATTTTGCCTTGACGCGGCCGGCCCGGAAGGGGTTGTAGGCTTAACGCTGTGTACCAGTCACTCTCCAGCGTACTCCCTGTTTCGGGGGTGAAATAAAAAAAGACTTGAACATAGGTTGCTTAAACTAATTATGAGCTAGGTGTCTAGAACATGTTGCTAGTTTTAATGATCTGATTTCAGTTTAAGGCAATCATTAATAATTTTCGGACTTGATTTTTAACTTGTGACATGGTTTATGTAATGATAAATAACTTACTAGCATGAAATATGGGGAATGCTTTACTGTTGATGCTTTGTTACATGGGTAATACTAAAAATCATGGGGAATAATTCTCAACCTCTCTGCTTTCTGCTAAGGGCTGTGACACACGATAACTCTTCAAACCAGAATTTCTTCAAAGTTGTATAATGGGAGTTCGGAAATTGAAGAAGGACAAAAAAAGCAATCAATTGTTGACCAAAGGATCCCGTACCTGAACAACTTACCTGAAATATTCTGAGTCATTCTATTAATAAAAAAACTGAACCTTTTGGTTAAAATGAAATATCATAAATTGGGTCAGGAAAGCACAAAAGGGTGTGCCGATGTATAAATTTAACAATCAGAAAAACTACCCCCTCTAATAATTAGAAGTAGCCTCAGAACCATTTAAGATATGCACCAATCTTACTCTTCTCTTTTGGCAAAAGCTTAAAACATTTGTTACATTGTGCCTGATGTATATATGTTTATGTTGTCAATTGTGGAACTTGGTTAGCCTACATCACCAAACAGTATTTTTTTTTAAAACAAATTTTATTAGTAGTTTTAATTTTTCATAATAGAACTGATGCAGTACTATAGGCATGTGGGATGGTACAGTCATTATCATAACCACAATGTTTTCTTCCACGTGGAGGAGAGGCAGCCAGGTAGTGCCATTTCCTACATTTTGTTCACACTTCAAATAATCTACAAATTCAGTGATGAGTAACATGTACCGCTTTGCTAAAACTCTCTACATCCAAGCCAGTTATGAAACTTCAGCCCGACATGTCTCAGTCTGCGATACAACAAAAGGCCCCCAACATAACCCCCACACCCCCTCCCTCCAGTCCATTTATTTCTGGAAAGGAACTTCCGAATATACCTGTTGTCCAAAGCTCGGCATACATCAACACTTTAAAACTTTAAAAACAGCCTGTCTACGTTTAAATTACATTTACAACTTCACCTGATAGGTGGAGCACAATCTTGCGTTTGCAATTGTTACGTTCAAGGTGGTTTTGGAATCCTACTCTTTATTGCGAGTTATTGTGGGTGTTAATATATCTAAGTCTTGCGCTTTAAGAGTTTCTCACACGACATCCCACTCCAGTGCTATCGGGATTTTACATAGTCCCTTGGCCTCCTCCCGCCGTATGGCCGCACTGTCTGCACTACCCTAGCGAATCAGTTCGCTTTGCCACATGTATGCTGAAGGTGAGTTCTTGGATTTCCACCGCATGGTGATGGCCCTTATCGCTAGTATCAGTGACAGGTTAACGAACCTATATTGGACTTCGTACTTGGAGGAGGATTTATGAAGGCCCAGGATACACTCTTCCATGGTATTGGTTATGTATCTGTGTGTGGCTGCCTGCGTATAGCGTCTGACAGAGTCCCAAAACCCCCGTTGGCGAGGACAGGACCACACCATGTGGGCTAAGTCGGCTCCTTCCCGATGATATCTTGGGCAGTGGTGTTGCATCTGCGGGAACATTTTGTCTAGTCTATTGGGGGTGAGATAGGCCCTGTGAAGTATCATGGTTTGGATGAATTAAAATTTTGCATTTCTTGACGTTTTCCTAGGATGTTCTATGATTTTCTCCCATTCCTTGTCTTCTAGGGCCCACCCTATGTCATCTGACCATGCGTTGCGTAACGTAAGATGGGCATTCTCCACATGGGTACGGATCCCTACATATAACCATCTTATTAAGTGCCTACCTCTGCCCATATAATAAAGTGCTTTAACCAATTTATGCGTAGGGGGTTCCTGCCGGTGTGGGGCCCAGTGTGCTTTTACATATTGGATTAACGCCGCATGCAGTACATACAAGTGGTCTGGCACTCCCGTCTCTCTAACACCTTAAGTGCTCATGACGAGCTCATGAGGCACGGTGCTCAGGTGCTCATGATGCGCTCAGCTCGTCATGAGCCATGGAACGCTCACACGCGGGGATAATTCCCCTGCTGTGCTGAACGTTCCACGGAAACGGGTGTGGTCATGACCAGCTCAGCTCGTCATGAGCACACGATCACCGTGCCTCATGACGAGCTGAGCTCGTCATGAGCACGGGGCGCTGTGCACGCCCCCCAGCACAATGGGGGAATTACCCCCGCTGCGAAGGGGCTGATGAAATTATCATGATCCAGTAGCTGTCCATCATTAAACAAATTCGACACCGTGCTAACCCCCTGTTTTAACCAAGGGGCGATAGTACTCCTCGTTAGTCTTCCAGCTGTCAGTGTTATACCCAATAAGGGGATGTTGCCTGGATAGGCAGGGTGTGGGCATGTGTATTGTAGTGCCACTTTCCAACACTGCAGCGCTATGCGCAACAGGGTTGGAAGGTGCTGGGGAGATTTGCAACGCGGCAACAGCAGTGTATGCAAGGCTCCTCTATCTATATCATGCTCAGTATATCCTATTTCCTGCAAATTACTCCCAACTGTCCAAAAGGTCAGTCATTGTAACTGGCAGGCATATTAATATGCTCTGCGGTACGGCACTCCCAGACCTCCCCGGGCCGTACCGAGCTGGTGCTTTTTGAGGCTTAGCCTCCATCTGCCGGGCCGACAGATGTGGTCAATAAGCATGGTGTTTAAAAGTTTGATGGTGTTCTGTGGGATCAACATAGGGAGGTTTGTAAAATAGTAAATCAGCCGTGGGAGGACCACCATTTTTGTTATAGCTACTCTGCCCATCCCCGACAGTGGCAATGTGATCCAGAAGGCAATGCTAGAGCGTATGGCTCTAAGTGCTCTATTTAGGTTGCCATCCAACATATCGATGGTAATCCTGTATACATGGATACCCAGATATTTAAACGTATGCAGAACTACCTATAGCACTGTGGGCCCAAATGTAATTTCTGTAGGCGAGGCTTGCTCACGGAAGAAAAAGGCGTGCGACTTTGTCGGATTAATGGCTAGGCCTGATATGTGTTCAAATGTGTCGAAAATCTCAGCGAGAGGGGCCAAATTAGACCAAAGGTCCTTAATATAAAGGATAATGTCATCTGCATAGGCGGAGAAGAGGTGTGTTGTATCTGTATGCCCAGCTCCTGTGCGTCCGCACGTAACTTGAGTGCTAAGGGTTCTAGTGCCAATATGAACAGGAGTGGTGAGAGTGGGCAGCCTTGCCTCGTTCCTCTAAATATCGGGTATTCAGCCGATATATGACCCCCTGTACGAACACGGGCAGTGGGGGCATCATACAACAAGCGGAGCCATTTAATGTAATCATCCGGCAGCCCAAATTTCGTCAGTGCCTTGAACATGTACTCCCAATTTAGCGTATCGAACGCTTGGCGTAAATCCAGCAATATACAACCAGCGTAAGTGTAGCGTTCTGGGGCGGCCGACATGAGGTGGTGTATTCTCCTGGTGTTCAAAGACGTGCTCCGGGCCGGCCGGAAGCCAGTTTGGTCTATGTGTTTCAACTCATTCAAACAGGCAGGAGCCTATTTGCCAGCACTTTACTGAGTATTCTGTATTCCATTGCCAGCAATGAAAGTGGCCGATAGCGTGCCATATCAGTGGAGTCTCTTCCCGGCTTCGGGAGCGAGTCCACCAGTGCCTGTGCCGTGGTGAGGGGCAGTGCTCCCTCCTTCAACGCAGTGTTGTAGAGGAGCTCTAAGCTGGGCAGGAGTGAGTCTTTGAAAAAATCTAAAAATTCTGCATGTAACCCGTCCAACCCAGGAGTATTATTACATGGGAGCCCTTTAATTGATATCTTGATTTCAGTTTTGGTAATGGGACCTGACAGTTCTTTCAGGGATGCTGCAGTCGGTTGTGGGTATGGCAGTGCGTGTAAGAAGTTGTCTATTCACGTGCCCGCCCTGTCTACAAGTTTGCTGTATAATGAGGCATAGTACTGGCAAAAAGCCGCATTAATGTCGTTTTGAGTATGTGCTTTTTCACCCGTCAGGGTAGTGATCTCGTTAATTACAATTGCAGGGGGGTCATCTTGCAGTAATTTAGCTAACAGTGTCCCAGATTTGTCCACCTCGGAATGACGCATCTGCGTGTATCGTTGGTGATCTATGAGTTGGAGAGATTCTAACAATTCCGCGTGTTGAATACGTACTTCCTGGAGTGGTGCCTGTTTCTCCCTGTCATGTGCCGCTTCCTGTTCCAGCCTGTCCATCTTGCGTTCTGTTTCTGTGAGGGACTTATGGACTTCCTGCCTAGCATCAACTGTCACGCTGATAACCCTACCACGTATGACGGCTTTAAAGGCGTCCCACTCTGTTATACCATTAGAAGCTGTATTGCTTTTTTGGTAAAATAATGAGTAATAGTGTCAGCTATGACGGCACGGAACACTGTGTCTTCTAACAACCGTGGCCATAATCTCCAGGTAGGCACCGGAGTAGGTATCCTGCCCCACGTGACTTATCTCTAGTGGGTTATGATCCGAAAAGGTTTTCGCTAGATACGTAGCGTGTGTGACCTGCATCGCAATCGTGTTCGAGCAGTATATTCTATCTATTCTTGTATGTAGCATATGGACCGGGGAGTAGTAGAAAGAGTATTCCCTATGTGTCGGGTGCCGCATCCTCCATACATCGCATAATGCCCAACCCTCCGCCCAGCTGCAGAGTGCCTTTGCCTGTTTAATCACACCCACACCATTCAGAGGGGGATGGGACCTGTCTAATGCAATGTCCATTATTGTGTTACAATCCCAGTCTATAATCCAAGGATGCATCTCCCAGCCAGCTAGTGCTAGGTTCAGGGTAATTAGAAACCGTTCCTGCTCAGAATTCGGCACATATGTGCTACCCAGTACTACGTGCTGACCATCACATGACCCTTGTATAAAATATAGCGCCCCTGCTAATCAACTCTTTGTTCTAAGGGTTTAAAAGGCACCCCATGTCTTATCCGTATTGTGACACCTCGCGCATATCCAGAGTAGCTACTAGAGAAAACCTGTCCTCTCCATTTCTTACGTAGCTTCACTGCCTCCTGTTCCAGCATGTGGGATTCTTGCAAATATACTATTTGTGCTTTGCGTCTCAGGAATTGTGCGTGTATTCTATGGCGTTTCTGCACTGAACCCAAACCCCGAACGTTCCACGTTATTATGTTGTATGTACTGAGTATATGCATTGCAATACTAACTTGCTCTTTATGACAGGCTGTGTTGTGTATGTGCTGTTAGGAGGCCGCTCCAGAGTAAACGAGTGAGTAGGACTGTGTCCCTCCCCAAAAATCCCAATACTCGGTCCGGTCAAGAAACTGTACCGGTCCATATAACTAAACACGGCAAACAAAAATATGCCCTGTACAGAAACAGCATTTGCAAATTGGCGGTCATCGCCAACCATGGGGTGCAATCCCGCACTCCAGTATACTATAGCGCTCCATTAGAACGGAACCCCGGGCTCGGGAAATGTGTGTACATACATCGCCTCAGCATATTTCAACAAAAGAATATGGTATCACTGTCAGAGGCAAGTCCATAAGCAGCAGAGTCTTCCGGCAGTCAGCCAAACAAACCATCTGCCGTCTGTGGGGTCACGGTGGGAAAAAGGGCCACACTGCCTTCAGAGTCCGATCCTTTCGCGTTTTCATCAGAGGAGGCTGAGTCTTCTACTAATGCAGTCTGTCGAAAGGTAGCAGCTGCTATGAGCGCTTGTTTTTTGCTCTGCTGCATCTGCTGCGACGTTGGGTTGGTCCGTCTGGAGTTCTTGCGTATCCGTCTGCTACGACGTTTGCCAGTCGGTTCCATTTGGTTGGAGCTATGATGTGTGCTCTGGGAGGCATTGTCCCCACTCCAACCATTCCTCAACGTCTTCCGGGCTGTCGAAAAAGTGTGTTTTACGGTCATGGATAATTTTCAATTGAGCCGGAAAGAGTTGCGCATATTTTAGATTCAGGTCTCTCAATTTCTTTTTAACTGCCATGAAAGAGGAGCGCTGTCTCTGCACCATAAGTGTATAATCCCTCGCCTTTTGTAAGAGCGTGTCTCGGTCCCTGCATTTTAACAGCCGGACAATAAGGGGCCGAGGGGGAGCACCTAGTTTAGGCTGGTCTGTGGGTATCTTGTGTGCTTGTTCCACGCAGTACTGAGCGGAGAGACCCTCCGAGGTGACATGTTCACGGAACCACTGCTCTATATATCAGGTTGAATCATTTCCTTCACATCGTTCAGGCAGCCCAATGACTTTTACATTATTCCTTCTCGCCCTCTCTTCTGCATCCTCAACTCGGTCCATCAGGGTAGTGACTTGTTTTTTTAGCTGTTGTATGTGGGTCGTGTTCTGGGCTTGTTGTGGAGACAGCTCTGCCAGTACCACAGTGTTATCTTTCACCTTATCAGCGAGCTTGGCATGGTCCGCCTTAAGCAACGTGAGACCGGTCGTGAGGGCGCCAATTTGCTGTTCAATGGCTTTTCTTGAGTCCCTTACCTCCTGAAGAATAAGATCCAGTTTATCCATGGGCTCTGCCTCAATTGTAGGTGGTATACAACTGGGCGGCTGCGAGGTTACGTCAAATTCTGCTTGCTCCATAGAGGGGTCGACACTGGGGCCAGCATCTTGTTGTTTTCCTTTATTGCGGCCCATCACAGTAGTCTTGGCAGCGTGTGCTGAGCTAACAGCTGAGTCACTGTGTTATGAAGAGATGGCAGGTTCGGTGTGCTTCAGCTCCGGTTGTATGGCATTACAACGCTGGCTTTTACCACGCGTGCCATTACAACGCTGTTTTTACAACGCAAGTCGTTACGACTTGCGCTGTAAGCCCACGTTACAGTAGGGAAGGTGTTGGAATAGAAAATTAAACTATTCCCTATCCAACAGCGCCCTCCAACGCAAATCGTTGTAATAGCAGCGTTGTAATGGTAGCGTGTGGTAATACCCGCGTTGTAAAAGGCTGTTCCCCCTTCAGCTCCAGGTCGTCGTCAGCAGCCCTTTCAGAATGCGTCACAGCTGCATGGAAGGGGGCCACGGCGCGGCTTCGTGCTCATGCAGGGCTGTTGCTTACCGCCCATACTATGTCTTGCCGTAAGTGTGGGCGTCGCAGAGCTTAATGTCTTCTGTGGCCCCCTTTACCATCAATACTGTGTGCCTGAGGCACACTACAGGCCACCAGAGTCTTCTGGGGCTTCCCCACTAGCATCCTTGCCAGGGCTCAGATGTGTCACCAGAGTGTCCAGCCAGGCATACAACAGACCTACATTCCAGGGCGCATATACCGCAGTAGGGCCCTAGTCACTGCGCCCTTCCGTCCAGTTGTGATAGGAGCTCCCGGCAAGCTGCACAATCAGGCCGCCCCCCTTCCTTGATCAGGCCCGCTGCTGGGAACAATGGCACAGTCCTGCATGCATCGGCGCCGCCTGCACTTATATCACTCCACACGCTCCACCCTCCATGGCGGTAACAGTTCTTTGTGCCCCTCTGCCTGGTCCACCAACATAGTCGGCCCGCTGCTCTCCACGGCCTCCTCTGGGACGAGTGCCGCAGGCCGCCCGGTCACCACAGGCCTTGTGTAGTTCCAATCCCAGGGCCTACCCCAGGGGCGTGGTCTCACTCACCGCCCGGGCCCGGACCAAGCCACAAGAGTCTCTTTCGCCGGTACATCGCTTTTCAACCAGCGGGGTGCTTACACGAGACCTCCTCCGTGGTAAGTCCGCAGTCAGATCCGTCCTCCAGTCGGCACAGCAAGCTCGCGGCCTCGGGCTTGTCTCCCCCTCTTCGTCCGCATACAGGCTCCAGACCGTGTAGTTCGCTATAAGACGATGGCAGCGAGCTAAAAAGCAGATCCGATCGTCGACACCACCTTGCACCACCAGGACACGCTTCAGTGGACCCCCCTGCGCGGCATGTATTGGTAAATTTTCAGGATCTTTGAGCCCGGGCCCGGTGCCTGTCTAAAAGGCGGACGCCATGTTCGGCAGTCGGCCACGCCCCCACATCACCAAACAGTATGCTGCTGAGCAAATTACTTAATATACATGTGCCACATTTTCTTTATCACAAAAAAATTGATATTGCCTAGTGGAAATTAACCAAATGCCAAAGAAGTATCTAAAAACGTTATTTACACATTTCATCTCCCACTCTCTAGTAAGTAGCTGCAGGAGATATTGTGCACTCTTTCAAAAACAAACTAACTATTTTACAAGAAAGCATCAGTCAAACAAAAGGTTTTAAAATTACAAATGGTTTAAAAGAAGACTACTAACCAAACTTTCTAAAATAAAATAAGAAGCATTCATACAATAAATGTGTCTAAAAAGGAACACTCAGCAACGGACTAGTCTGCTGTCTTACAACCTAGATCTCTAATCAGACTAAACCGGTATGAAATGAACCTGTAATTCATTAACAGGTGATTAAAGACAAACAACCCATAACCTTCAACAGGCCAACAAGTGATTCTGCAAAATATTTACAAGACATCACTAACTAGCTACATCATCATGTTAACACTACAATTTGTCTACAAAATTTACAAAATGTATGCAAAACGTGGCATAGGTTGTGCAACCACAAATGCCAGATCAACAAATGATTTTAGATAGCTGTCAACCTTGAGAGCCCTCGAAAACAATGGCTTTTTAGAGTGGGAATCAATCCTCTCAGCATATGTGGAAGATTTGCCCAGGTAAGACATATCAAACTGTCTATATTTATTTTTAAGTATACTTGACATTTGCTATATTTACATTTCTCTTTCTGCTTGGGATATCAAAGTCCATGTACACAACTTCACAAAACATTTGGTCACATAGTTAATGGTGGGACAAAATAAGATTATTATTTCTTCAAATTGCAAAAATCCAACGAATTTCCTAAAGGTGAAGAAACTTTTGAATATTTATCGAAGTAAGAGCAGCAGAAATCTATATTACAGAATTAAAGAACTAAGACAAACAAGGAATACTTTGATAACTGAAAGATCCTCCTATGAAGAGAAGTTAACCAGCACAAAGACTTTTTAGGAATATAAAGAGAAATATGGTGCAATTGTGTATATGTGGTAGGCTCTATCCGGTGCAAAGGCAGAAATGCACGTGAGATAAAGGGAGGTAGAAAGAGAGGGAAAGGGGTATGATTGATCAGGGGAGAGAATGAAACATTGGGGGGGGGGGGAAGAAAATATGGCTTTTACTGTCTATATAGGAAATGAAGAAGATGACGAACAGCTCATATTTCAAAGTAACAAGTGCTGGTGGATAAGTCCTCTCTCCAGACGTGAATGGACTCAATAAACCTAAAAAGATATGGGCAATATTAGCATGGCTTCACACACATGCTAACCCATATTTATTCTATTACAAGAAAAACATATTTAAAAAAATCTAGAAACTAAATGTAAATGGGCTGTCTAAAAATATGGTTATTGCTCTTCTGCTTCACCAGGTCATAGAGGGGTCTGTATCTTCATAGCCGGAAACATTTTGGGCAAACTGAACAAAATGGTATGGGATAAGATGGAGTGATATACAGTTTTATTGATCAAACTCCCTTACAAGTCCTTTATAAAAGTATCATATTGTGGGACCATAGAGGGTGATCCTATGTTTCTGCATTAACTTCGGCACATCCTGGTTGCCTTTTCCCAGCCCTATATAATTGGTAATTGATTTAGAAACAACCAGGCATGGCGTAACCTAGCAGTAATCCAAGACTTTAAAAGCAATGAACAAACGAACTTACCCGCTGCCTGCTACTTGCTACCGCCACCTTGCTCGACGGCCCCGGCGGGGGCTTACTGCTGCTTGCTGCAGTTGCGGGCGGGTCCCGGCGCCAGTACTGGGGTGAGACCACAACTCCCAGCACCCAGAGCGCCGCGCCCACCACTGACGCCAGAGATCGCGCCAGGAGGCGCATAAGTTGAGGCGGGGGCGCGCATCTGGGGGGAACAAACAAACGTACCCGCTGCCTTCTACTTGCTACCGCCACCTTGCACCACGACCCCATCGGGGGCTTACTGCTGCTTGCTGCAGTTGAGGCCGGGTCCCGCCGCCGGTACTGGGGTGAGACCACAACTCCCAGCACCCAGAGCGCCGCGCCCATCACTGACGCCAGACATCACGCCAGGAGGCACATAAGTTGAGGCGGGGCCCCGCGTTACGCGGGACGTGCGCGGGAGAAGCCCGGGACAAGGGCGGGGCCGTCTTAAGCCCGGGACAAGGGCGGGCCGTCTTAGGCCCGGGACAAGGGTGGGGCCGTCTTAGGCCGTCAGAGGCCGGAGGAGGCTGGGCGCTGGGCCACCACTCTGAGAGGACCATTATTTGTAAGGTGAGTAGCAAAAAGGAATTGAAATATGGGGAGATGCACAGCAACACCAGGATTAAGGCCTAGCACCACTATAGACAGCATGCTCGAAAGAGCTGTTAGTATCGTCTCATCAGAGATCGAACTAACAGATAGGAGATTATCCCTGGGACTACCTGCACCCCAATTGAACCTGCATGAAGGAGGTGAGTGGGGGAACTTTAGTGCCCCTCCTCTGATACCTAATGTGATAATTAGTACCGCTTGTCATCAAGAAATACAGTCAAATGGACCTGAGTTGTTGGACACTGAGAATAATGAGGTCGATGAGGATTTCACGGACTGTCAATCCCTGACTCATGTTAAGATCATTGCTGAAAACGCTGTCTCAGACCCCAAAGTAACAGGGGCAAAAAAGAAAAGAACCTCGCTAAAACCTATCAGAAGCAAGAGAAAACAGCCACCTCGCTCTAAACCTCAATCTACAGCTCTGAGTTCTTGGATACAAGGCACTGGTACTGTGCCCACGGGGCCCATTGTGTCCACAACTGATATCACCGTTGACCTGAACACATCAGAAGCCACAGCCCACTCTACCCACACCCAAACCGAGCATACAATTGCTCCAACTATTCTTGTAAGGCCTGGCGATATCTCAATTGACTCTATAGTGGACTCAGTGTATGAATGCATGAAAAATGTGGTTGATAAACTTTTTAATGTTCTACTGAAACGTTTGGATAGGCTTGAAAATTTGGTAAAGAAACTTGATACCCATAAAAGTACATCTAGCATTGCTGGTAAAATTGGGGGGGACCAGCATACAAAGTCACTGAGAATAGTTAGTTAAAGCACGCACCAGCAGACTGTTGATCCCACGTCTTTTCCTCCCAATACCGCTTGTGAAATGGGTGATAATCATAAAATTAATCCACTTTCTAAACCAACCCTTAGCGTGATGCCTCCGTCACGCACAGTACCTGGTCTTAATACTATTAGTAATAGTACGCCTTGTAATCTTGTATCAGCTAACGCGATGTCCCTGGACCCTATAGCCTCAAATATTGTAAAGGTTCCAAGCGCCCCTTCTACTGCACATAATCCTGACAATATGCCGTTGACAGATGTCCTTCATTTACCACCTGAAGCATGCCCTTATGTTGTAGTCCTAGCAGGCGTCCCTCCTCTAAAGAAAAAACAAACTGAGTCTTGGGAGAAATTTCGGAACAAGAGTGCCGATTGGCTATCTAAACATAAAGGCCTAGGGATGGCAAATGTCGGTGAAATATTAATGGTCCGCCGGGTGGGCTGGATTGGATCCTCTCAAAAGAACATCACAGGAGATTGTATTGTTGTAAATTTCAGACGCCCACCACTGGTAAAATGGCTATTGCGAGCACATGTATTTTATAACAATTTTCCAACCCTCATTCACTCATTACCTCTGGGTTTTTTCTACAAACCTCCCTCGGCCCCATGCAACTTCACTATCCCCACACACACCTCGCAGAATCGGTTCTCTGTTCTGTCAAGTCTGGAGAGTCCAGACTGACTATTGATCCGTTCATCACTTGTTGCACCTGAGACTAAGGAACTCCCAATAGATTGTCCTATTGCTGTTGATTCGAGACTCCAAGATTCTAATTTAGGTGTGCTTAGCTGGAACGTCGCAGGCCTAGCAGCCATGCTAAATTTTACAGAGTGGGTTGATTTAGTCCAAAATTATGATATTTTAATGTTTCAAGAGACATGGTGCACAAAGGAATTATTCTTACAATGTTTTGTGTGTATTAACAGCATTGTATCTAGTCCTAAAGCAGGCTGCATATCCGGTGGTCTCTCGACGTGGATAAATATCTCAGCCGGGGGGTAGTATAAAACCCCTTGTGACAAATAACGAGAATTTCCAAGCAACGATCTATACACGGGGGGCATCGATTTGTTTTATCAATTTTTATAATATTGATTTCACAACACTACCAAACAGGAATTTTATCAATTTTTCCGAATTTATACCTAATCTAGAAAATCAGAACGTGCACGATAAACTGGATGGAATTTGCCTAGGTGACGATTTTAATGCACAGCTTTTTAGCGACACCGATACAACTGCGATTACCTTGGTCAGGGAGCCCACATGTAAAAGAGGGGTGGAACTACTGGATCACTTATCCACGTGTAACTTAATTAATGTAATGGAAAGGGTCGGAGTACATCCAAATAAGATCTGCCCATTGCCTACCTATATGGGACGTGGTTGTACTTCTATAATTGACTATGTTTTCATATCATCCCCATTGGTAAACTTTTTAGTAAAGGCGGAGGTTTTATGCACCACCCTAGGTGACCACAATCAAATTTCTACAATTATCAGATACTCCCCGAAACCCGGCCCGTAAAAGAAGTCGGGGCTAAACACTTAGTGGCATCTACTGATAAACTTAGAGTGATTTGGAAGGGCATAGATAACAAAGTATTATTTGCAAACATGATAAAACTGTATCCACTACTTATTGAAACATGTTTGTCATGCAGCATCCCTGACGCAGGGATCATCGAGGCGTTTTGTAGTTTATGTGCTGGCATTAAACATATTATTTCAAGACCAGCCATAAACACTAGCAAGAAATCCAATTGGTTTGATGGCACCTGTTCGCGGCTAATAGAGAACTGCGCGTGGCATTAGCGGCTACACCCAGGGACACAATTCTTGTCAGATCGTTAAGATCTTGTTACAAGAAAGAGACCAGGCTGCGTACAGACGAGATTTTAAAAGAACGCTGGCCCAATCTTGCCACTGCCGCCTCACTCAATGATGGAACTGGATTTTGGAACGCAGTGAAAGCCATGAGATCGATGGGTTTAGATATCACTCCCATAAGCTGTAACATAACGACGAATCATGGGAGGCGCACTTTGCTAGAATTTACACAGTAGCCTCAACGACTCCCAATATCAACATTAGCACGTCAGTCTCCAAGGTATTTATATCAGTGACAGAAGTTGAGGATGCCATACACCAAAGCATAGGGAACAAATCCCCAGGACCGGATGGGATCCCCATCGATCTTATAAAACACGAACCGGATTTTTGGGCACCTCTCTTATGTAATGTTTTTAAGATTTTGACTAACACAGCTATCCCGAGTACCTGGTCGACTAGGATCATCGTGCCCATTTTCAAAATAGGAGATAGATCTAATCCTAGCTGTTACCGCCCAATTTCTTTGACAGATAACACCTTGAAGATTTTGGGCAGGGTAGTTTTCAACAAGATCAGGACCTGGGCTGAAAACTACCAAATCTTAAATCAATGTCAGCTGGGATTTAGAAGCAATCTTGGAACTATCGAACAGTGTTTGAATTTAAATCTTATATTGGGTAAATACACGATCGCACAAAAGTCACCAGTCTACTTGGGTTTTATGGACCTCACATCAGCATTCGATTTTGTTAACAGATCTCGCTTGTTATGTTATGTTAATTATGTCTTTTATAGCGCACGGCTACTCAAAAGAGTGTCCCGGCGCTTTATTGACATCCTGAGAAAGACAAACACAACACATAGATAAAACAAGAGCGGAGTCAGCTAAGAAAAGGGGGGAAACTACAGGGCAAACAACCAAGTTTTAATGCCCTTCCTGAAGGCCAGCAGGTTCAAGGTACTACGCAATGCCAAAGGCAAGGTGTTCCACAGCTGTGGGGCCCGCAGCCTAAAGGAACGACCTCCAATGCGGGCCTTCTTCACGCGAGGGACCGTGGCAAGGAACATCGATTCTGATCTTAGCGCTCGTGCCGGTTGGTAAAAGGCAAGCCTCCTTTGCAGATATTTAGCCCCTGAGACGTGAAGAGCCTTATGAGCCAGAGTCAAGGCCTTAAACACTATCCGCTTCCGGATAGGGAGCCAATGGAGAGTCTGTAAAAGGCCGGAGACTGTGGCACGCCTATAAAGGCCGAATATGGCTCGCGCGGCCGTATTCTGGACAACCTGCAGCCGTTGCAGGAGATACTCCGGAAGGCCAAGGTACAGGACGTTGGAGTAATCCAATCGTGAACCAATTAAGGCCTGTACCGTGGTCCTCCTATGATCCTCGGAGAGCAAAGGAAGAAACTTCCGAAGCATCCTCAGGAGGGCAAAACAGGTGCTGAGGTCTGAAAGTCAGGCCGCTGTCTACCTTAATCCCTAGATTCCTAGCTGACTGAGACGATCGAGCTGGAGGCGACATATCGGCGGGCCACCATCCCTGCCAGTCTGGATCGGATTGGCAACCGAAGAAAAGTACCTCAGATTTATCTGAGTTGCACCTGAGGCTGTTCAGCTGGAACCAATTAAAGACAGCCCCAAGGCACTCACGGATACTCTCTCCATCCAAAACCTCTCCTTTCCGGCAAGTAAAAAGGAGCTGGGTATCATCGGCGTAGGATACGATCTGGGCCCGGAAAGACTCAGCCAATGCCGCCAGAGGGGTCATAAAGATGTTAAAAAGAGTCGGGCTCAGCACCGAGCCCTGCGGGACTCCGACTCCCAAAGGCGGCATCTCAGCCGAACTGGATGAGGCCCAGACCGTTTGCCGGCGGCCAGCCAGAAACGATCTAAACCAGCTGAGCACCGTCCCCCTCAGACCGATCTCATAAAGTCTGGCGAGCAAACCCTCGTGGGGGACGGTGTCAAAGGCCGCCGACAAGTCAAGCATAACCAGCATGACTTTGCCGCCCGAGTCCAGTGTCTCCTTGATGGCTTCAGACACCTCCAGCAGTGCCGTCTCAGTACTAAGGTTAGGGCGGAAGCCAGACTGAGTGGGATGACGCAGACCGTAAGTTTCCAGAAAATTGGAAAGCACATTCTGTACATGCTTCTCCAAGATTTTGGCCAGCGCAGGGAGGAGAGAAATGAGCCTATAATTGGCCGGAACCTCGGGATCAAGGCCCGGCTTTTTAAGGAGGGGAATGACCATTGCCTGCTTCCAAGCCTGCGGGACCACCCCCCGGCTCAGTGAGAGATTCAGGAGGGGATTCGCCAACGGATTGACAGCAACCGCCATCTTCACCAGAAATTTGGCCGGACATGGGTCAAGCGGCGAACCCGATTTAAGATTGGCCATGAGTGTCAGTGACGAAGTAACAGAGATAGGCGGAAAGTCAGACAAAACGAATTCTAGAGGGACCGACAAAGCTGGTTCGTCCACAGAATTAGGGGAGACTACAGCCGATCTTGATGGAAAAGAGTCCTGAATCAGCTTTACCTTAGTCGTAAAAAAGTTGGCGAGATCGGAAACCCAAGTCTCGGTAGGGGCGGACACGGTCGAGTTTGACCGTGGAGCCGTGAATTCCCTAACAATCGGGAAAATCTCCTTGCAGGAGTTGGAAGCGGCCTCAATCCTCCTAGCTAAATAACCTTTCTTCTCTAGGAGGATATCTCGATGATAGGCTTTGACCATAGTTCTGTAAGCGAGCCTGGCGGCAGAGTCATACTGAACACGCCAAGCCCTTTCGGCCACCTTGCACTGCCTACGGGAAGCCGCCAGTGCCTCCGTGAACCAAGGGGCGGAGACCCGTTTAGGTGTCAACCGTAAGCCCTTCGCAGGGGCTAGATCGTTCAATCTATCCAGAAGCCACATCTGCAGGGACTCCAAATCCCTATCCAGATCCCCGATGAGGGGGCAAGGGTGATCGTAAGATGCCTGAACCAACATTTCTGGGGTCACCCGATGAAATGCTCTCGACGCTAGTCCCTGTTGTCTGAGGGCCATGCTCGAAGGCTTCTTTCTACCCAATACATGAAAATTAATCAGCCGATGGTCTGTCCATAGGACCGGCAAAAGTGCCGTCACCTCTATAGGGGACGTGGAAAAGACCTGATCTAAAGTATGGCCTTTATCATGCGTTGGTTCAAAGACGTAGGGGACCAGGCCCAAAGGGGCCGTAATGTCGGATAATTTAATCGCATCTGGGTCCAAGTCATCATCCATGTGGAAATTGAAATCCCCAGCCAGAATACAATGATCGGCTCTCAGAACTAGAGCTGACATTACCGCCTGAAGCTCATCAAAGAAAGAGCCAGCGGGGCCGGGGGGCCTGTAGACTAACAGCCCCTTAACCGATTGATGCGGCGTCAATGTCAAGGAGAAAGCAAGGGATTCAGATCCTGTGATGGCCTCCGTCGGGATAATCGAACATACAACCGATTTATTCACTACCAGTGCCACCCCGCCGCCCCTCCCCTCCGATCTATCTTGCCTATAAACATTATATTCAGGAGGAATCGCTATGGCAATATCGGGATTAGATGAAACTCCCAACCAAGTCTCTGTGAGCATTAGACACAGCGGCTTCTCCATGGACAGGAGATCAAAGAGCTCCTGAGCGTGGCTGCGCACTGATCTAGTATTTAAAAGCAGGCAGAGATGCTTCAAACTGTCCGCCTCCCGGTTCGATAACCGAGGCAGGCTATTGCCTGGAGACCAACCGCAACCCGGGCATCTCCTCTTGCCCCTATAACGGCCAGGAAACACCTTATAACACGCACAAGATACCTTTTGGAGGGACCGCAGCTCAGCAGAAGTGTAACAAACCATAAAGACGCTCGAAGAGAAATTTGTCGCGATGAGTCAGCCCCGCCCGCCGCTCCGATTGCCTCCGGGACGCAGACGGGCTGGTCTCTGGCGTGACTCCGGCGTCACTACGGCGGAACGCTTCGCGAGAACGCTGTGCATGGAATGACTGCTTTATATGCAGGTCAGGGTGTCCTTGTGACAGCTGATCTGCTACCCCCAAATGGCCCGTCGTGGAAGAAGACTCACCCAAGATGGCGGCCGAAGCTGATGTGAACC
Organism: Lissotriton helveticus; assembly: GCF_964261635.1. Taxonomy (NCBI): domain Eukaryota; kingdom Metazoa; phylum Chordata; class Amphibia; order Caudata; family Salamandridae; genus Lissotriton; species Lissotriton helveticus. The sequence continues at coordinate 341,823,415 of NC_136065.1, forward strand.
GGGACCCGCAAAGCGCGGTGAAAATACTATTATAGTGCAGGTGAGGGAGCGCGATACTGAGTAAAAACAAGGTAAATGAAAATAAAATGAAAACAAATAGAAAACAGGGATATTTTAAAAAACGCAACTGCGTTCGTAAATAGCTCGCCCTGCAGCGCGCTACGATGTTGGAGTGTCAGGGTCAGGCGTCCGATGTAAATGCAAACAGAGTGGCCCGCCTAGAATGCCCCCTTATATGCAGGTCAGCGTGTCCTTGTGACAGCTGATCTGCTACCCCCAAATGGCCCGGCGTGGAAGAAGACTCACCCAAGATGGCGGCCGAAGCTGATGTGAACCGGGACCCGCAAAGTGCGGTGAAAATACTATTATAGTGCAGGTGAGGGAGCGCGATACTGAGTAAAAACAAGGTAAATGAAAATAAAATGAAAACAAATAGAAAACAGGGATATTTTAAAAAACGCAACTGCGTTCGTAAATAGCTCGCCCTGCAGCGCGCTACGATGTTGGAGTGTCAGGGTCAGGCGTCTGATGTAAATGCAAACAGAGTGGCCCGCCTAGAATGCCCCCTTATATGCAGGTCAGCATGTCCTTGTGACAGCTGATCTGCTACCCCCAAATAGCCCGGCGTGGAAGAAGACTCACCCAAGATGGCGGCCGAAGCTGATGTGAACCGGGACCCGCAAAGCGCGGTGAAAATACTATTATAGTGCAGGTGAGGGAGCGCGATACTGAGTAAAAACAAGGTAAATGAAAATAAAATGAAAATAAATAGAAAACAGGGATATTTTGTGGTCGGTCCTTTTAAATTATGGGTTGGACGAGGCTTTGGTTTATTTTTTGGCACATTTGCACAGGGATTTAAAGGCGCGGGTGAGGATTAGCAATGATGGGGAGGTCTCAGGGGATATCGTTATTGGTAGAGGGGTTAGACAGGGATGTGTTCTTGCCCCTCTACTTTATATCCTCTATATAAATGAACTACATAACACCCTGTCAAAACTGACTAACGACGTCCCCAAAATTAAAGGCAACCTACTCCCCGCGCTTTTATATGCGGACGATGCGGTCCTTATGGGCCACACGCCTAATGTACTGTGCACTTTAGTTAAGGGATTTGTGTCCTTTATGGCTGACCTGGAGCTCTGCACTAATTAATCATATATCATGGCTTGTGGCCCGAAAAAACCTTTTTTAAATTTTATAACTTCCGTTAGTGAATCCCTATCACGCACAAGTACCTTTCCCTATTTGGGGCTAGTCTTCTCAGAGACAGGATCCTGGCAAGCTCATGCGGCTCATAGTAGAAACAAATTCTCAAAAGCGATTCATTCTATTTTGAGTCTTCGGCAGCCAAAACAAGCAGAGGTGGTTTTGCCCATAACAAAGATTTATAAACTGCAATGCATTCCATAGGCCACATATGGCGCGGACGTTTGGGGGTTTACAAACAGCAGCGGGATCCAAATGGAAGAAAATAGATTCTGCAGAAAAATCTTGGGGGCCCAAATTTGTTCCCCAACCTATGTATGTCATAGGGAACTGAATTGGTGCCCCGTAGAGGATTTCATTAGGTCCCGCCCAGCTATATTTTGGCTAAAAATATGGCAGAACCCCACAGCAATCTTAACAAGAGAGATAATTGGAGATTGCCTTAAGTGCGACAAGGGCGGTTCTATACCTTGGCTTTCTGCGGTCAGAAAAAGCTTAGCTAGCGTGAAGCTGGAACACATTTTCTTACATCCCTTAGTTCTAGAGGGCCTGAGCAAAAAATCACTCAGGGGGGCATTGTATGAATTGTATAACAAAGAAAGATATACCAATGAGAGCCTAAAACCATCGGTTATTAGGTATGATGAAGCAAGATTTCGCATATTACGCGACTTGCTTAAATCAAGGACCTCGCAATCACATTATAATTCTATAATTCAATCTGTATGTTTTACTAATTTCCTTTTATTTTGGATATGCATGTATCTTAGTGATGCTTGCCTATGTGTTTACTAATACGAATAACTCGTGTCCCTAAAATGGCCGCCGCTCGAGGGTTTGCTTCTGCGCATGCGTTAGTCACACTCACGTGACGTGACGTAGTTGCAGTTCTGGTGGGAAAATGTGCGCATGCGTGCTTGCGTCTAAAATGGCTGTCGGTATTCTAAAGTGGTGAAGCTTGTGCAGATGCTCTTGTGTTATTGTCTGTTGCACTAATTATAATGCCGTAGTATATTTTTCAATTTAAGGAGTATAAAGTAGCTACTCATAATATGCAGTGAATTCATTTATTTCTATGTTTTAATTTGTTTTCGCTTACTTTTCATGTACCGCGGTATCGAGGGTCTGGTGCAAGGCTCAAGACTCCATATTGAGAGGAGATTCTGCGCATGACCGTATTTTGCCGGTGCCATTGACAGCGTGCCAACTGAAGGTCCCTGCCAAGACGTGCCTGGGAAGATGCACCTTCACCCAGCCGGAGAAGCAAAAAAATGTTACATTCGAAACAAATGTAATTTTCCTATTGTATTCTGTAGAATCGGTCATGGGAACCCCAAACCTGCTAGGCGGTCTCAGAAAATGGTAATTTAGGCTTGTAGAAGTTTGTTCTGATTGGTGTGTCGACCTATCCTACTTGGGGACCAATCGAAATTGGGGATTCTAACACTTGCAACATTTGGGGGGTGGGAAACTGACCCGAAAACAGTATAACTAGCCTAGGATTAGCTAGAGAAATTGTCCGACTTGTCTGAATAGCTGACCTGTCACTGACCCAACGCACTCAATAGGTGACTGAAACACAGAGCGCTGCGGAGCACTCTGTCCGAATTTGACCATAGACTCTAAAGGTTTTACTAAACCTTAAGTGCTGGCGGAGCACTTTGCTGGGGAGTTCACTAACCCAATCGGGGTTCTGACTGATAGCTGCAGAGAGGGTGGAGCGCAGGCGTTGCTTCGGAACTGCGGGTGCTGGTCATGCCTTGGTGGTCCTGTCCTGATCCTAATCTGGTTTTCCTGTCCTGTCCTGGGGTGTCCAATCTGCACCTGCTGTCCCATAGATGACTGTCCTTGGGGTATTTCCTGTCCTTGACTGATCCGTGGCCAGGGTTGGTTTGCACACCATTCTAGGTAATTATAGAGGGCGAAAACTCTATACTGCACCTTCTATGTTCCTGTCTTTGCTTTAATGAAGACATTTTTTTGCATATGTTAATTTTCCATGCTTTCCGCAACCTACTATAAAGTCACACAGTATATTTTTCCTTAGCATGTTCCTATATTTCCCTACCTTTTAGAATACATTCTCTCCATACTGTTTATGAATCATAAATGTGGTATATAATTTTCTCCTGCAATCTGATTTGGACATAATAATGCTAGAACTATAGCGTGTTCCACTTTTTCCCCTCCTATAGATGTATAGGATTTCAAATCTTTTACTTTGAAGTATTTTACAACAGCACAACTCTAGTTCGTGTTCCTTTCCCGAAATCTATTTAGCATATCGCTTGTTATTACTTTCTATAGACTTATAAATGGTTGCCTTAGTCTTCTTTATATATGGTTATGTGCTCTTCATTATTCTGACTATAGATTGCCTTCTCGTTGTAAATTGCATACACTCAGAATCTGATTTCTAAGATAAACTTTTAAAACTTCCCAGTAGTCTGTGGTTATTTGATGAATACAGAAGAAATAAAAGTCGGTATTTGTATTTTGTCTGCCTTTTTCTTTTACAGCTAGCTCCCTGATCCATTGTGATCATAGGTACCCGTAATGGTGGATTGGTAAGTCGGGTACAATAGAAATAAATAGGAAGGAACCAGGGTTACTGGTAGTAGAGTTGTTAGGTCACCCGATTAATGTATATGATAAATTGGAAAAATATGGGCCTGGTACGTGTATGGTGAAAATTATTGGCCGGGTGACCTGCGATCTCTATCAGTAATTTTCTGGTAGCAGAGCTATGGTTAGGGATTAGTTAAACTTAGGTAGGACTAGTTAAGCTAGATAGGTTGGATGCTGCTAAAATTTTATGTTAACATTTTATTGCTGTTACAAGGGTAAACAAGTTTGTGAATTGATCAATCACGCGAAATGTTTGCTTTGAAAAATTATGAAATGTTTTAAATTGTTTTTCTTATTATTGTACTGATATATGTATTAACCCACTCATTAGTAAAGTGTTGATATGTTTGTTGGGAATCCCCGGGGAATTGAATAGCGAGTGGTGAAGAGAATCCACTTCGCGTTGAGGTCACTGGCCTAAGGAAAGTTGGTGCAGGTTAGGCAGAACTGGAAGCACTAACTAGGGTTTTTTTTCTGAATGTATGTTTGAATAAATGATAGCGACGAGATCACTGGCAAAACTTCTATTGTGAGAAAAACCTAGTAAGGGTCGCACCGGAAGGAGTAGCAGGTTCATCGGAGCTTGGGTGATAGCAAAGGGGTTCGCTGGTGAAACTTTAGGCTCTATATATATCTCGAAAAGAAGTGGATGAGTCAAAGAAGTAGCAGGTTCCTAATGCTTGAGTGAAGGGTAGGCAGAAGAGATCTATCCGTAGTGAGTGAAAAGTAAATGGAATTAGTTTACTTGCAGTGAAACAAATCTTTGCTGTCTAGACACTTGGGTACAGTGGCGAATGTGTATTCGTTTGTAAAATAACAAAGCACTTGCACTTTTAGAGAGAAATTAAGTTTCCGTTACCTTGTGAGGGAGGGAGTCAGTTGCGGAGCTGCTCTGACGTCACTCTGTGCCGCGCTGGGATTGGTAGACGTAGCGGGTGTGTAGCGGAGCTGGAATTGTAAAGGAGGGGTGAGTGCCGAAGCGTGAGAACCTGTCTCGCTAAAGGCCGCGCACCCATTGGTCGAGATTATTTGAAACCGTGCACTTCATTGGTTGCACGAAAATAAAAACGCACTTGGATTGGAAGTGATTTGTAAACAGAGTCACTCGCAAAAATCGTATGTGGCATTCGTATAGACCGCATACTAGACCTGATCCACAACATTTAGGGTTTGTGAACGATCAGTGGAAAGGGCATAACACCAGCATTATGTACGGAAATAAGAGAAGATTATCTCTTGTAAATAAGGTGAAGAATTATTTCAAAAAGGACAAGCCGATTAAAACCAGAGAAGGTGTTGTCATTCCGCCACCTAATACTCCCGCATCTTTCATGAAGTTTGATAAAGGGTACCACTCGTGTGTATGGTTGGAAAACTGGGCGGAATACACCAAGGATGACGGAATTTTGGCTTTTCCGTTAGAAGGTACATTCAATGGCAGGATTCTATTTAATTTGAGAACCCGAATGAATGACTTACATCCCAGACCTAGATTAACGCAGTACGAAGCTTTAGAGGAATGGGAGATCGAAGCTTTTGAGAGAGACAAGCCCCGAATTGATAAAGGGTTAACAACATTTTATCCAAAACTAAAACAAGAGACCAGAGATAAAAAGATGAAACAGTGGAGACAGAATATGATTGTAGAAGGGCTGTGTCCAATGATGCCTATGGGTGGTCCTCCTGCAGGAGAGAAGAGAACAGAAAAATTCAAACATTGGGTGCCCATTGGGGAGTCGGATGATGAATTATTAGATGACATGTTTATGAGAAGTCCGCCTCCTTATAATGAAGGACACAGACCCTCTAGTGAAGGGGATAATTCTCGGAGACCTCCTCCCCGGGAAGAGGTCAGATCAGTAAGCGTAGGAGAGGGTTGTCAAATACCTCCGTATAATGAGGGTTTAGGACCCCTAGGTACTAGAGATATCTGTCAAAGAACACCATTCAGTGGGGAGTCAAGATACTCAAGAGAAAGAGACTTCTGCTCTAGACCTCCCTACGAAGGTGAGGCAAGGCCTTCAACGTCAGGAATTCCGTTCTCAAGACCTCCGTCTGAGGAGGAACCAAGATCCCTAGGCACAGGAAGTTTGTTCCCAAAACCTAATTACGGTGAAGGACCAAGTGAGACACATCCCACTGCCCCGAGTTATGCCCCAACTTTGACCCCGCAGGTATTACATGACAATTCTTTAGACAGGATACTGGAGGACAGGGAACAAGAGGCTCTAGCTAAGCAAAGAGCCGAGATAATTCAGAAAATCTCCCAGTTAAATACAAGTCCTGAAGCCTTGACAATCCCGGTAACTATTGGACCAGTGGTTCCGCTGTATGGGGATAGACAGGGAAGTCCGAAGACTCCAGTTATTACTCCAGTTGTAGCACAGCCAAGACCGGAGCCCTTAATTGTGGATGACCAGACCAGTGAATGTGAGTCCGAGGTCTCGCTAATGGATCTGCCCATTAGGGGTGCAGGAAAAAGGTTACAGAAAAGACATAATCCTTTCAACACGAGGGAGATTCAAATGGAATCGACTTCGGGTACCAAGAGTGTCACATTGGTGACCCCTGAAGAGATTGAAAGATGGAGTCAAGAATTAGAAAAACAAACTCCTCAGTCGAAACCTTTAGCTATCTTCAAGCTGAGAATAGAAATGGAAGAACTAATGGCAGGAAATGTAGGTTTAGACAGATTAAATACCTATTCTGAAGAAGAGTTGCTGTTTATCGGCAAGAGTTTTACCCGGAATACCAGAGTACTCCATGAAAAATTAACAGACACTGCAGCTAGTATGGGAATTGATATTTCAAAATCAAAGCCACTGCAGAAAGCCTATAGAGCTGATTTTTCAGACAAAGATCTGGGAAATATGAATGTGTCAGGGAAAAAGGTGATGAGAAAATATGATCAGGTCATGTTACATCTGAAAAAGAAGGTGCCTGCAAAGGAAACTGATTGGACCAAAATAGATAGAACCACGCAGGAAAGGGATGAGTCTGTGCACTCCTTTTATGAAAGACTGTTACAGGTGTTCAAAACTTACAGTGGTATAGATAACATCGAGATGAAGGATATGACCCACTTCATTTACAGGTTTGTAAACGGTTTAAGACCCGAAATTTGCCAGTGGATCAAAGACAATAAGATTTGTTGGCAGTCTAAGAAAATGGATGAGGTCTTACGGTACGCAAAGTACTGTGAGGACGAGATGGCAGATAAGCGAAAGGCACTAAAGGAAAAGGTCATGTGGGCACAAGTGAAGCTAGCAGAACAACAGGAAAAGCAAATGAATAAAATGAATAAGAATACCCAAAATCAAGGCCCTGGGGGTGGGGGGAAGCCCAAGGTAAAAATGAGCAGAGAGGAAGCTAAAAAGAAATTTCCCTGCCACCAGTGCGGAGAAATCGGGCACTGGAGAGACGAGTGTCCATATTTACAGCATGATAATACCCAAACCCCTGATTTAACTCCACAGACGCAGAATGAAAAACCAAGAAAGACTCAGCATCAGGTAAAGGCAAGTCAATTGCCCCGAGCGCCAAAACCAAATTATAAGGGAAAATCACCACAGGGTGATGACATAGAGATCTGGGGAGGCAACGAAAATAGAAATGCAGCAACTTCGCAGTTTTTGTTGAATGATACCTTTCTCTGTGACGACCAATGCTGACGGGGCCTGAGAGGGGAGGACGAGGAGTGCGTACTTGGCGCCTCCTTGCCGGTAGACCAGTCAGGGCCATACATTGAAGGAAAGGTTGATGGAAATGATGTCACCTTTCTATTGGACACTGGTGCTACCTGTTCTACTGAGAACAGCGGACGTTCCAAACCTACCCCTCTCGGGAGAAGCAATCCAAGTAGTGGGAGTATCTAATCAATTGATTAGTACCCCAGTTACTGAGCCCATGGAGATCACAATAGGGAATTTCAAAGAAATGCATAGATTTTTAGTTTGTGATACCAGTCTAGTAAACTTACTGGGACGTGATTTGTTGTGCAAAATGAACTGCACCATCTTTTGCACACCAAAAGGCGTTGAAATTCAAACCCTAGACGAGGATGGCATATACAAGTTAATGTTAATTAGACCAGACTCAGAAATTAAACAAATGACTATACAAGACTTACCTGAAGAACTCCAAAAGACAGTGAAACCAGGAGTATGGGACTTTACAGGAAAGGATGTAGGATTAATGGCAAATGTAGACCCAATACAAATAGCCATGAAAGAAAATGCAGTTTATCCCAATACCAAGCCATACAAAATGAGTGCAGAAGTGAGAGCAGGAGTTGCCATTGAAATAAAAAGACTGCTAGAAGCAAACATCATACAAGAAGTGATGAGTAGTCCGTGTAACTCACCCATAATTGGAATCAAGAAACCTAGTGGCAAGTACAGGGTAGTGCAGGACCTGAGAAAGGTAAACAAAATTGTAGTTCCTTGTTGTCCTATTGTTCCAAACCCAGCAGTGATCCTGTATCAGATTCCCTGGGATGCTGAGTGGTTTACCGTGATAGACCTATGTCATGCATTCTTTTCGATCCCATTGCATCCAGATAGCAAATTTCTTTTCTCATTTGCTTTCGACAGTCACGTGTACGTTTGGAATCGGGTCCCCCAAAGGTACACCAAGAGTCCCTCTATCTTTAATCAGATTTTGAAAAAGTGCCTTGAATCTTTAGTGTTACCTGGAAAATCTGTCTTGGTGCAATATATAGACGACCTTTTGGTGGCGTCTAAAAGTCATAGAGATTGTGTGATTGACACCATTGCTTTACTGAATCACCTAGGGGAAAAAGGACATAAAGTGTCCCCTGATAAATTGCAGTTCTGTACAAAGTCAGTGAAATATCTGGGGCACCAGATAGAAAAAGGTATCAGGAAAGTTACTTCAGAGAGAGTCAAGATAATTCGAAACATGCAGTTACCCCATACCCAGAAAGAAGTCAGAATGTTCCTTGGGGTGGTAGGTTATTGCAGGCAGTGGATTGTGGGATTTGCAGTCCTGGCAAAACCTTTGATAAAAATGACAAAGAAAGGAGCAAAAGACCCCGTAGAATGGGATGACGAAAGCTTAACCGCATTTACTAAATTACGAGAATGTCTGTGTACAGACCCTGCTTTAGGGATGCCTGACTATTCCAAGGAATTTGCACTATTCTGTGACACACGAGACAATTGTGCACTGACAGTCTTAACTCAGGAGCATGGTCTGACTAGACGTCCAGTGGCATATTTTTCTGCCACTTTGGATCCAGTGGCTGCTGGATTACCTGAATGTCTGAAAGCTGTAGCTGCAACTTGCACGAGTTTAGAGCAGAGTGAATCTATTGTCATGGGACATCCTGTAACTGTGTATGTTCCCCATGCAGTTGTAATTTTACTGACCCGAACTAAGACCCAGTATCTCACCCCTAGTCGGCTGACTAAATATGAGAGGATTCTCGTGGGTGCTGCGAATGTAGTCATTACTCGGTGTAATATCCTGAACCCAGCTACCCTGCTCCCTGACTCAATGATTACAGAAGCCAAGGGAGAGGACGAGCATGACTGCATAGACCTGACAGAATTCAGTACTAAACCCCGCCCAGACATTAAGGAAATGCCTTTGCCTGTGGAAGATGAGGAGCTGTTTGTGGATGGCTCATGTATGAGACACGAACTTGTAGGCCTAAGTGCTGCTTATGCTGTAGTCTCTATAAACGAAATTAAAGAAGCTTCCTGTTTATTTGGAGGGAAGTCTGCACAAGTAGCCAAATTGATTGCATTGATAAGAGCCTGTAAAATTGGGAAAAACAAAAGAATAACAGTATATACTGACAGTCAGTACTGTTATGGAGTTGTGCATGACTTCGGCCAATTGTGGCTACAGAGGGAGTTTCTGACTTCTTCAGGTACTCCCATCAGAAATGGGAAAGTTGTACAAGATTTACTGGAAGCAATGCAATTACCAAAAGAATTGGCAGTGGTCAAATGTGCTGCTCATAAATCTGGCATTGACCCTATAACTTTGGGAAACCGATTTGCTGATGAAGTGGCTCAACATTGTGCCAGAAATCGCATGTCTGTAAATGTTAAACTGGGGGGACCTGGAAACAGCTGCCAACTTATGGTGTTTGAAGAGGTGCCTACCTGGGAAGAGTTGAGAGGTTGGCAGCATGCGGTGCCAGCAAAAGAGAAGGAAAAATGGAAGAAACTTGGTTGTCGACCGAGAAGTGAGGATGGTGTCATTGTGGGCCCAAATGGTATGCCTGTGTTGCCTAGACATCTGCTTGCTTCTATGGCCAGACTGATACATGGAGATTCACACACTGGTAGGGATGCCATGGTTCTGGTTTTCCAACAAACATGGTACAATCCGAAGTTCAGGAAGGTAGCAGAGTCACTCTGCCAGAGGTGCTTAACATGTCAGCAGTTTAACGCTGGGAAAAGGACAGTAGTCGAATTGGGAAAAATTGGAAAATCAGGAGGTCCCTTTGTAAGAATACAGATTGACTTTATCACACTGCCTCGCTGTGAGGGAATGAGATATGTCCTTGTCATTGTCTGCCTGTTTTCAAAATGGGTGGAAGCCTACCCTGCTAAAAAGAATGACGCCATAACTGTAGCAAAATTGTTACTACGAGAATTAATACCTAGGTTCGGGGTTCCAGTCACAATTGAATCAGATAGAGGCAAACATTTTCAGAATGAGGTAATCGATCAGCTCTGTAAAGCATTTAAGATCACGCAAAAACTGCACTGTGCATATCGACCAGAGGCTTCTGGAGTGGTGGAGCAAATAAATGGCACTATAAAATCAAGGTTAGGAAAGATGTGTGAATCTACGGGCATGAACTGGATAAATGCTTTACCTCTTGTTCTGATGGGACTCAGAAGTATTCCAGACCGAAAAACAGGTCTGAGCCCTCATGAAATCCTGATGGGAAGAGTGATGAGACAAGCATGGGTACCAGGACATAAACTGATAAACATTTCTGATGATTTGGTATTTGAGTACTGCAAGCAACTGGGTGACCAAGTGCGTTCTATCTCTCGCCAGATTGGGGAAGACGCCGTCGCCAATCCAACAACTCCAGTCCACAAATTGGTTCCTGGCGACTGGGTTATACTCAAGAAACATACTCGTTCGAGTTGCCTTGCACCGAGGTGGGGAAAACAACGCCAAGTAATACTAGTGACCACGACAGCGGTGAAGTGTGCCGGCGTTCCAAAGTGGATCCATGCCAGCCATACACAGAAGGTGATTCCAGACGAGAAAACTGACGCTGAAGGTTGTCCAGCTGAGGGGTCTGCAGACGTTGGTCCTGACGTAGCTGATGACGAACAACCGAGCACCAGTCAAGATGATTGGATACCCATAATCCTCCTGACTAATGACCCAATCAGAACAAGAAGTCAAACCTATGCAGATAGAGAGTGGGATAGAGAGGAAGAGATAGGCACAGGCGAAGATCCTCAGATTATTGAGATTCACGTCAAGTCTGAGGAAGAAGAAGGTCAGACAGGGACAGAGCAAGTGATCGACACACCTCCACAAACCCCTGAAATTGACAAGGGACAGACAAGAATTAGTGAAAAGGTTCAAGCAGAAGAAAATCAAGGGATCGAAGTGCTTGAACAGGATCAGATAGAAATAGAAGAACGTGTTCAGGACACAGAAACAGAGACGCTCGAAAGCCAAACCCAGAATACACCTGAACAAGGCCAGCTTAGTAACCAGGCAGAAGAAATAGAAATAAGACCTGGAACTAGTCAGACAGGAAGGGAAGAAACAAAAGCAGAAGTGCCACAAACAAACGAAAATAAAAAAGCATTAGAAGAAAGCCAAATCACAGTGCCAACTAAAAGACTCAAGAAAAAGAAACATATCGAACCAAGATATATTAAGAGACTGAGACTGAGAGTAAAAACAGTAGAGGAGAAACTTGCAGAAAGAAGGAAAAGTCCTCGTATTGCAGAGCAAGTTGGAGAAAGTTCACAAAGAAGGAGTGACCGAATAAAAAGACTGAACAAGAAATACCAAGATCCTGAATGGACATATTTGATCTTGGAAGAGTTTGAGGATCTTGATATAACTGACGAAAGTGACGAAGAACAGACAGCTGATTATTCTGCCGAAGAAGACGAACCAACCTGAATTTGCGCAGTGTAAGCTACCCGTGCAAAGTTACAAAGAGGGGTTGAAAAATCTTCTTCTGAACGAAAATGTCTGATTCAAATGTGAATGGAAGGCCTAGACGCAGTTGTTGTAAGACATGCTGCAGAGTGTGTATATGTAGCATAGCTATAGTGTTAATAATTTGGATAGGACTAACAGTTTTCATTCCTTATATGGTGAGCAAAAATACTAATGTTGACCCTACACAGACTGTGACCACTGACACTGAAGAACTGACAACACGAAGTGTAGAAAGACGTGAAAAAGCACTCAGACAAACAAAATTAGACTTAGAAGCACCAGATGAGGAAGGACTACACTATCATGGAGTTAAAAAACCATTAGCATTTATCCACCAAGCACTCTTGTTGAGTTCAAGTAACACAAAATCAATGTTCGTGTATCTTTAATTTCATCTGTTCATCAGATTCGTCATCAGATTTCTTCATCCAATGTATAACAGTATAACAGGCTGTTATACTGTTATACATTGGATGAAGAAATCTGATGACGAATCTGATGAACAGATGAAATTAAAGATACACGAACATTGATTTTGTGTTACTTGAACTCAACAAGAGTGCTTGGTGGATAAATGCTAATGTTTAGTCAATTGACGCTGTATTAAGTAGTGGTAACCTACTTTTTCCACTTTGAGCACCAATCTTATGTTATTTGCATTTACGTTTACTTATACACGCTGTGCGCTCCAATATAACTGTTACCAGCTTAGAAAAAGAGTTAAAAAACCAGACACAGTTAAATGTTTTCGCAAACCTGTTAGTGCATTATGTAGAAACTATGGAAATAGAAGACTGCTATGTCTGCATGAAGCTACCTACTTCTGTAGCTGAAGGCGTGACTTATCATCACCTACCTTTGACCTATGGAATTTCCTGTAGCATTCTAGCTAGTTTGTTTTACAAAAGAGGACCATTACAGTACTACTACTCTAACTCTGACGTGATATTTTCTGAACTTCCAATACGTGGAAATCTGAATCCTGTACATACTAAAAGTGACGTTACACGTTATGTGGGAGAATATTTTCTGACTATACGTACCATAGACTTAAATGAAGCACACAGAGATAACTTGACGTGTTCATTACATGAACAAGAAAAAATGTTTTTAAACATGGCAGAGAAAAGAAGGGAGAGTTTCCAAAGAAAGGCAAATGATAAAAGACAGAAAACTCCTAAATGGGCTGAGAACATGGAAAGCCCCTCAAATGGTGGGAGTGGTCCTGCTTTGTTGCTGGATTTCGAAAGAAAAGGGAAACTGTGTCTTCACCGCGAAAAGACTAGTTATTATAATAACATTTTCATTGGTTCCAGTCAATGTGAGCATAATTACAAGGTAATTGGAGGTTGGGGTTTCAAAAATGGGTGAGAAACTGTGTTTCCCGGAATTTATTATATATGTGGAAACAAGGCTTATTTCAAATTGCCGGATCACTGGTATGGAAGCTGCTACTTTGGCATTGTTTTCCCGAAAATATACCATGTGAAGGAAATTGCTGGAAGCAATGAAAACACTAATGGCTTAGTGCGTAGTAAAAGAGAAAGCGTAGGTGAAACAATGGGTAGTATTTTTAGTGCACTGATACCTGGAGTGGGAGTGGTTCTGAACACACACAGAATTTGCAAATTATCCACGATAGTGGATGTGTTGTCTACTGACACAGCTCATGGATTCCTGCTGGTCAATACCGAAATGGTTGCGATCAGATCAATGGTTTTGCAGAACAGACTTGCGCTTGACACCTTATTAGCAAAAGAGGGCGGAGTCTGCCGGATGTTGAAAGCGCAACATTGTTGCACTTACATACCGGACAAAAGTGTACAAATCAAAAAGTACGTAAAGAACATTACTAATTTGGAAAAGGAACTCAAACCACTGGAGGTTGATAGTGCCTGGAAGAGACTTACTGAGGGTCTCTCCGCTGTAGGTCATTGGTTTGCTAATTCAGGTAAAGGTTTATTGTTTAAGGTACTGATGCCAATTGGAGTGATAGGTTTCGTCATAATTCTCATATTTGTCTGTTGCAAATGCCGCAAACACACAAAGAAATACGCTGTGAATAAGAGAGGTGTGAAACGGAGTGTGGATGAACTTGAATTGGAAGACTTAAATAATCAGATTTACAAAAGGGTGACAAATTCTCACCCTGATAAAGATGTGAAAGAGAAATTGAATCGAATGTTGGAAGAGATTGAGATGCACAAAGTGTGAGAGAAGTTGGCATCTGGTTCCATTAGTTTGTGATGATAGTAAATATCATCAAAGAGGGGATTGATGAAGCAAGATTTCGCATATTACGCGACTTGCTTAAATCAAGAACTTCGCAATCACATTATAATCCTATAATTCAATCTGTATGTTTTACTAATTTCCTTTTATTTTGGATATGCATGTATCTTAGTGATGCTTGCCTATGTGTTTACTAATACGAATAACTCGTGTCCCTAAAATGGCCGCCGCTCGAGGGTTTGCTTCTGCGCATGCGTTAGTCACACCCACGTGACGTGACGTAGTTGCAGTTCTGGTGGGAAAATGTGCGCATGCGTGCTTGCATCTAAAATGGCTGTCGGTATTCTAACGTGGTGAAGCTTGTGCAGATGCTCTTGTGTTATTGTCTGTTGCACTAATTATAATGCCGTAGTATATTTTTCAATTTAAGGAGTATAAAGTAGCTACTCATAATATGCAGTGAATTCATTTATTTCTATGTTTTAATTTGTTTTCGCTTACTTTTCATGTACCGCGGTATCGAGGGTCTGGTGCAAGGCTCAAGACTCCATATTGAGAGGAGGTTCTGCGCATGACCGTATTTTGCCGGTGGCATTGACAGGGTGCCAACTGAAGGTCCCTGCCAAGACGTGCCTGGGAAGATGCACCTTCACCCAGCCGGAGAAGCAAAAAAATGTTACATTCGAAACAAATGTAATTTTCCTATTGTATTCTGTAGAATCGGTCATGGGAACCCCAAACCTGCTAGGCGGTCTCAGAAAATGGTAATTTAGGCTTGTAGAAGTTTGTTCTGATTGGTGTGTCGACCTATCCTACTTGGGGACCAATCGAAATTGGGGATTCTAACACTTGCAACATTTGGGGGGTGGTACACTGACCCGAAAACAGTATAACTAGCCTAGGATTAGCTAGAGAAATTGTCCGACTTGTCTGAATAGCTGACCTGTCACTGACCCAACGCACTCAATAGGTGACTGAAACACAGAGCGCTGCGGAGCACTCTGTCCGAATTTGACCATAGACTCTAAAGGTTTTACTAAACCTTAAGTGCTGGCGGAGCACTTTGCTGGGGAGTTCGCTAACCCAATCGGGGTTCTGACTGATAGCTGCAGAGAGGGTGGAGCGCAGGCGTTGCTTCCGAACTGCGGGTGCTGGTCGTGCATTGGTGGTCCTGTCCTGATCCTAATCTGGTTTTCCTGTCCTGTCCTGGGGTGTCCAATCTGCACCTGCTGTCCCATAGATGACTGTCCTTCCTTGGGGTATTTCCTGTCCTTGACTGATCCGTGGCCAGGGTTGGTCTGCACACCATTCTAGGTAATTATAGAGGGCGAAAACTCTATACTGCACCTTCTATTTTCCTGTCTTTGCTTTAATAAAGACATTTTTTTGCATACGTTAATTTTCCATGCTTTCCGCAACCTACTATAAAGTCACACAGTATATTTTTCCTTAGCATGTTCCTATATTTCCCTACCTTTTAGAATACATTCACTCCATACTGTTTGTGAATCATAAATGTGATATATAATTTTCTCCTGCAATCTGATTTGGACATAATAATGCTAGAACTATAGCGTGTTCCACTTTTTCCCCTCCTATAGATGTATAGGATTTCAAATCTTTTACTTTGAAGTATTTTACAACAGCACAACTCTAGTTCGTGTTCCTTTCCCGAAATCTATTTAGCATATCGCTTGTTATTACTTTCTATAGACTTATAAATGGTTGCCTTAGTCTTCTTTATATATGGTTATGTGCTCTTCATTATTCTGACTATAGATTGCCTTCTCGTTGTAAATTGCATACACTCAGAATCTGATTTCTAAGATAAACTTTTAAAACTTCCCAGTAGTCTGTGGTTATTTGATGAATACAGAAGAAATAAAAGTCGGTATTTGTATTTTGTCTGCCTTTTTCTTTTACAGCTAGCTCCCTGATCCATTGTGATCATAGGTACCCGTAACGGTGGATTGGTAAGTCGGGTACAATAGAAATAAATAGGAAGGAACCAGGGTTACTGGTAGTAGAGTTGTTAGGTCACCCGATTAATGTATATGATAAATTGGAAAAATATGGGCCTGGTACGTGTATGGTGAAAATTATTGGCTGGGTGACCTGCGATCTCTATCAGGTACATGCCCCTTTTGGAGGCACCGGGCATTCAACACCACATGCCACGTGAATACCTTTTGAAGAGCGTTGGGCGATGGAAAAGGAGTTTACTCTTCCGTCTTAGGGATGGCAGTATAAAATATTCACTTAGGTTCCCTTTAGGATTTAATAATAACCTTGAGCAGATGTATTGCCCGTGTGGTATTGGCAGCAAACAAACGGTGATACACTTTTTATTTTTTTGTACGTTTTATGTAAAATACACAAGACAGTACTGGATTCCGTATTTTAAGGCATCGGCCACTTTTGATTTTAAATCAGCACACCTTGAAATTTTACAGCTTGAAAGGGATGACTTGATCTGCCGTGTAAGCTCGTTCTTAGAAGCAGCAGTACGCTCACGTGCCTCCAAGAGCGACTTCTAATGTGATAATTGCATTTAATAACGCCTGGGCAAAAATATTTATTATCGCCCTCTCTGTGGAACATCATCCAAGACATAACTTCTCCAGGTGTATGAGCTAGATATAACCAATTAAATCTGTGACATATTCTGGTTACTGTTTACAACTTTTTGTAACTTATTTTTACTGTTAAACGCCCGACCAATTATAGGGATGAAAGTCCATATATAAAATAATCCTACCTTTGATGCTGCTAATACTGCCCATAATTAATTGCACTTTATTTCATCACGTTGTTGCTGCTAATGGCATGGCCAAGAGTGGGCAGCTGTAATCAATCATATTTGCACTATGTTGTTAATGTTGCTCTATATTCATTGCACTTTATTAATAATACGTTGCTGTTTTTGTATGCCCGTCCAACTGTCTTTTAAACGTTATTTTTTCATCTTATTTATTTGTAAATTTATTGCTGTAAGCACTGCAGTTGCATAGGATTTTAATGCGAATGTACATGTTTTTTTAATTTGTGCTGTATTTTTCCTGTTGGTGGTGATGAACTGTGCTTTTTATGGATACTTGCATCCGAATAAAGAATAATTGAATTGAATTTAAATGCAATGAACACAATGAGGTCCATACTGAGTGGAAAACATTAACACTAGACAATGGGCCAGATGTAGGAGCCATTTACCGACCGGTAACGGCCGATTTCGGCCGTTACCGACCGGTAAATGGGTTTTCGGTATGTA
The DNA here is from genome assembly GCF_964261635.1 of Lissotriton helveticus. NCBI lineage: Eukaryota > Metazoa > Chordata > Amphibia > Caudata > Salamandridae > Lissotriton > Lissotriton helveticus. The sequence goes on from NC_136065.1 coordinate 341,840,936, forward strand.
GGGGCACTTTTTTACAGAATCGGTAAATTTACCGATTTGGTAAATGTACCGATTCTGTAAAATACCGAATCGGTATTTTTACCGATTCGGTAAATCTCAGATGTAGGTGGGACTCTTCAGAATCCCAAAGGCCCTACAAATTCGGTATTTTACCACCCAATCCAATTGGGTGTTAAAATACCGAATTCAGGTGTGCATGCACATGTGTGCATGCACACCTATGCCATGTGACAGACAGACATGCCCTTAGGGCATGTCTGTGTGCCACATGGCGCACATGTCAATTTTCGGGGTGCCAGAGGGTGTCAAAGTGACACCCCCTGCACCCTTGCTAAATTCGGTATTTACCGATTCTGTAATTACATCGGAGGAAGTAGAGTCAACCATAAATAATTTACAAAATGGCACATCACAGGACAGGATGAGTATCCAGAAGATTGGTTTAAACTTTTTATTAAAGAAATTCAGAAACCACTCACTCAGTTTTTCAACTATATTTTGCCTGAAGGGAAGATTCCTAACTCGCTCCATACAGGCATACGTATTTGCTTTCAGAAAAAAAACGACAAGGGTCCTATAGAGCCCAATACGTACGGATCCATTACATTTTTAAACACAGACTACAAAATATTTACCAAAGTCTTAACTCAACGAATAATTTTATGTACCACAGAGGCATTTATAAACCAACAACCATTTTATAACAGGAGCAACTGACTAACGTTCTCCTACATAAATTATTACAGTCGTTTTTTAGCTCAGGCAACAAAAATCCTTTGAGCTTGTATGCTGGGAATTCTTACTTAAAGTATTAAAAAGAATGGGGTTCCCCCTCCCTGATAACCAGAGTAATTGAGCGAATTGACAAAGACTATCAGCCTGATTCATGTACGGGCCGTTTTGCGTGGCCCTAATAGCGAATCATAGCGACTCGCTATTGAGGACACGCAAAACGGTATTCATGTAGGAATTGCTAAATAAATAGCGATTCCTACATGTTCTCTATTTGCGAGTAGCAATTTGCTACTCGCAAAAAAAGGAATAACTCCCCATTCATTCCTATGGGCCAAAAGGCCCATAGGAATGAATGGGGAGTATCCCTTATTTGCGAATAGCAATTTGCTACTCGCAAATCAGATAGCGATTTAAAGGGTGCCAGGGGTGTCCAAAGGACACCCTGTAGCACCCCTTAAATGCACATTTGAACAGGTGTTGCGCACACACATGTCCAAAGGACATGTGTGTGTGTAACATGCAAAAGAAAAAAATGCACTAAAGTGCTTTTTACACTATTTACGCAATTTACCACCAAGTCAGACCTGGTGGTAAATTGAGACCAAATATAGCGATTTCGCTATTTCTATTTGGTTGATGAATTGCATTTAAGGAATCTCTATTAGAGATTCCTTAAATCCAATTCCTCGCAAATATGCAAATTCTTAAATAGCGATTTTTGCATTTGGGATGATGAATACCAAATGCAAAAATCGCACTCGCAAAGGGCCAGATTCTCAGAATCTGGCCCTTTGCGAGTGCAATTTAGCTTCATGAATCAGGCTGTATATGTCAAACTTAATGATTAATAATAAACTGGTAGGTAAATTTACCATCACTCGAACAGGACTGTCTGATGCTGCCTATTATTTATGCAGCATTTATTAAACCTGTGACCACTACAATTAGAAAAAAAAGAATCTTGCATCAAGCTATCCTGCCGTTCCTGGAGTCAAACTATATACAGATGGCATGTTGTTGATACTACAAGCCCAAGTGAATAATATACAACTAGGATTAGGTAAAATAGCAGAATTCACGGAGCTAGGATCCTAATAAATTGATCCAACTAAAACTGAGGTACTATTGTACCACAATAAGAAGGAAGACTTACCAAGTCCAATCCGAGAAAATTACAATAAAAAAAACAAAAGATATCTCCGCATAAGAATTTCCAAACATTACCAGGACCAGTATGAATTAAGCTACAGCCCTCCATCAAAACAAAAATTGAAGGACTATCAGACATATGGAAGAACTTACAATTATAATAATTGGTAGCGTATTACTGATAAATATGAATATACACCCCTTAACCTACCTACCCACTCAAAAAGGGAGATTAGCACTCCGACGTTCGGTTGTATTTTATTACACATTTAAATCGATTGAAAGGGGCAAGCCCTTTTAAAAGACTATATCAATCTGATCCTTTAGCCTAAACCTACAGCTTTGATAGTTCCAAAAAAGGAAACCCGTAATCCCAAACTAGTGAGATATCGGAGACTAAAATGCCTACACACTTGATAAAAGCAAATCAGCCGATACTTGCAAATGTCGTATCTGCATGCAGAAACATTTCTAGGCAATGAGAGACAAACTGCTAAAACAAATTCAACGTGGGCAAAGTAGGTAAAAGGTTCCCTGAGGGTGAATTAATTTAATGGGCACAAATAAGTAATACAATCACATCTGTGGAAGGATGGTTCTGGTTTTCTAACATGCAAATTGTGGCAACATTGTAACATTGTAACAGCCTCCCAAAGACAGAAACAGATATATCACACGCCATCAAAGTAAATTACACAGGGATTGAAGAATGGGTAAAATACCTTTCTTGTACCAATAACACACAGGATGCAATAATAGATGCAATATTTGGAGAGTGGAAAGCAAGATTTAATCCTGTTATAAGCAAAGTAACCTGGAATGAGGACTCATGCTACAACAATGAAGCCTTAAGAGGAGTACATTTTAAAAGAATTCAGTTATGTGCACAATGGTTCCTCTACTGTATCCCGGATTTTTTTGTTTTGTACCTAAAGAGAATACTTTTAATCTTTGTCCGAAATGTAGGAATATAGGCACATGGAACCATGTGTTGTTTACCTGATTACCCTAACAACAACAATCCTGGAATCCTACTTTCAATGCCATCAATATTAACTGGCAATCATCTATTATTCCAGATAAATCTTTTTGGGGGGATGCTCTAGGAAGCTAGGCATCAAGGAGAAAAACTCAAGAAAATGTCTTTTTATTGCTATATTAACTGCTCGTTCTGCCATAACCCAGCACTGAAAAACTACAGAACCACAGCAATTTGATATGTGGATAAATAAGATATGAAAAATCAAATTTGCAAAGAATGAACATATTTTAAATTAATTAATTTGTTGCGTGAATGTGAGGAAAAGTTGATAATTTGTATCATATTGAATATATTAAATATAAACTATTGAAAGTCATATTATATATAAAACGTAAAAGAATACATATTTTCCATATTTGATCAAAGCCAATCTAAAATATTAAATACATAAATGTCTTTGAGGTGAGCTTAACTAAGGAAGAACAAGTTACTTACTGTCTGTAACACCTTATCTGGTTGAGACTCTATCTTGCCACAGATTCCTTACTGTAGAATATTCTCCATACATCAGACTGGATCCAGAATCTTTTTTGCAATCCCCCTGCCTGCCAGTCGGTGGCTTCATTCATCTCTGCATGGCATTTTCTGTGATGGAAGTGACATGCTGAGCAGGAACGACTAGTGTGCCAAGTGAGGCTCTGAACAACTGCTTCAATTGTAAATAACTTACAGTTCGCAGAACAAGGGGGATAAGAGGGTGGTAAGAAATCTGTGGCTAGATAGAGGATCTACCAGACAAGGCTTTACCAAAGATAAGTAACTTGTTTATCAGATAGAGACTTCTAGGCACAAATTCCTTACCTTAGGATAGATTCCAAAGCAATCAATCCCCAGACGGTGTTACACTAAGACGTCCTCGAGGACCAGATGGGCAAAATGACCGTCACACCAGACCTGACTGTCTAGGCAGTAGTGTTTGCCTGACAGATATCCAGAACTGGGACTTCTCTCGCCAAAGCAGTGGTTGCAGCATTAGCTCTGGTAGTATGAGCTCTTAAGCCCTCAGGGAGCTGCTTTTTAGCCATTGCATGGCAGATTTTAATCCAAAGGACAATCCATAAAACCTACAAAAAGCTGATCATACACCCAGAAATCTTTGGTGTGATTGATATACAAGGACAGTGCTCTTTTTGGGTCCAGACTGTGGAGTCTCTCTTCTTCCTTGGTAGGATGGAGGGATGGGCAAAGAAAATAGGCTGCATCAGAGTTTGCCCGACGTTAAAAGATATAGCCACCTTTGGTAGAAATGGTGCTTGGGTTCTAAGACTCAGTTTATCTGGGAAGAAGGAGGTGGTAGGGTGTTAACGGAACACCCGTGCAATTCACTAGCCCTCCTGGCAGATGTGATCGCCACAAGGCGAGAGTTTTGATGGTCATCAGTCTTAGAGGGCAGCTGTGCATCAGCTCAAAAGGTGAGCACATGAGGAAGTTGAGTACTAAATTCAGGCACCACTGGGGCACAATGAAGGGCGTAGGAGGAAACGTGTTGTAAACCTTTAAAGAAATAAGTCACAACAGGTGACTTGTACAGGGAAGGTTGGTTCGGCACCACAGGAAGGTGAAATGGTGGAAAGACACCCCTTAAATATGCCCAAATCCAGCCTTGTCTGGCTAGGGATAGAGCAAATAGCAGAACTTCAGACAAGGGCACGGACTAAGGATCTACAGATTTGGATAACCACCAGTCCACAAATTTGTTGCATGGCAAGCATAAATAATTTTCGTAGATAGAGGCCTGGCTGCCAAGATGACATCACACACTTCAGGAGGAAAGTTGAACACTCTCAATGCCGCTCAATATGCATGCATGTAGGTGGAAAGTGGGCAGGCTCGGATTCAGTACCCTGCCCAGCTGTTACAACAGAAGATCTTGCCGAAGGGGCAGCCTGTTCGGAGGACAGATGTTCATGCTCAGCATTTCGTGATACCAGACTCTCCTTGCCCAGTCCTGGGAAAATAAGATAGCATGGGCCTGGCCATCCTTGAACTTCTTAAGAACTCAGGACAGAAGTGATATCATCGGGAAGAAGTACAGGAGTCCTGGGCTCCACTCGAGAGGAAATGCAAGAGCCACTTGGAAACTCAAGCATGCATTAGTGATGACCTTGCACGCTCTCGGCGGTGGCAAATAGATCTAACCAAGGTTCTCCCCAATCTCTGAAGAGACCTTGCACCAGACATAGATGGGGACGCCTTTCATGATGCGCAAGGCATCGACGGCTAGCTTTGTCTGCTCGGAGAGATTCCCCTGATGCTGTGCCCACTGGATCTCCAAATGGCCCTGCAGAGCCTGTGTATGCCAATTGACATATTCTAGCAAAGGATGCAGGAGGTGATTCGACCCAGCTGCCTCATAGTCAGCCTCACTGAAGTTAATTTCCGCCATTGCTGCAGGTGGTACCGAATTCTGTCACCAGCCAGGTGCCCATGGTGTAATTAGGGCTAACTAAGAAGGGTTCTGAATTGTGGCTGCCATGGGGGGGATGGATTGGTTCAACCGCTGGCTCTGGTTCCCACAAGGTCTGTGGGAGTCGTGTCCATGGCGACAAAAGGACTGTGATACCTGCTGGCCATTGTGGTAGGGTGTAATGAACGTGACTACCGTAGCCACAGTAGAGGCAGGAAGTGGAGTGCGGCTGTGGTGAACCCATAGTGAGCCCCAATAACCTAGTGATAGCCCTACTATTCTTAATTACTTCCAGAGCCGAATTTGCCTTGTCGTCGAAGATGCGAGTCCCATCGAATGGTATGTCCGTAAGGCAGGACTGGACATCCCCAGAAAAGTCAGTATTTCTCAGCCAGGCTTGGCATCGAAGTGCCACAATTGAATTGAAATCTGCATTTTATTGTGAACTTCACCATCTTGACAAGAGCAGCAATAGTTTGGGAGAGTATGGTCTGGTTCTCATCCAAGACCACCGGCAGCACTTACGCAACTGTATCCCACACTGCTTGGGAATAATGGCCCAAAAGGCAGGCAGGGTCTGCAGTGCTAGACTAATGGAACAGAAAATTCTCTTGCTGAAGGTATCCCGCTTCATGGAACATGCCATAGGGAACACGCCTGCATTTATCCAGAAGGTTGGGGCCTGGACCACCAGGATCTCTGGGGTGGGTGCTGGGAGAGGAAGGCTGGGTCCATGGGAGAGGAAGGTTGGGTCCCAGGGAGTTGGGCAATGGTGGTGAACAATGGTACTGTACATAGGAGTGCCCGTGCAGGGCTTGGGCAAGGCCTCGAACAGGACATCTGTGACGGCTTTGTTAAAGGATAGTAAGGGTTCTGAGGAAGATACCCCGGGCTGAAGCACCTCTGTCAACTGTGGACAATGTCAGTTCTGGGACCTCAGCCACCCTCCTGACCACCATCACAAAAGAAGCCCCCTTCCTCCACAGCCACTGTGGAAGGAGAGAGAAGCCAGCATCTGCTGTGGTGTTCAGCCCACTGGCCTCCGTCAAATCCACGTACCAGGTATCATCAGCCATGGACTCTACTAAGCGGTCAGAATAGCCATAGGGATCCTAAGATCCATTCCATTTGTGTTCTTCAGTAGGCACTTCAGGGAAATGGGGCTTCATATCTGATTCTGGCCTTGTGAGTCTGGTCATCGCTAGAGCTGCATCAGTGCACCAGCACAGCACCAACTCAGCACCAGTGCAGCCCCACCTCAGCATCAGCGCAGCACCACCTCAGCACCAGTGCAGCACCACCTCAGTTGCAATTTAGCACCAACACATCACCACTTCAGCATTAGCATAGCACCACCTGAACACCAGTGCAGAATCAACTCAGCACCAGTACTACACCAACTCAGCATCACTCAGCAGCACCTGACCACCAGCACAGCACCATGTGAGCACAACCAACCTTCACTGAGCACCACCTCCGCATCACTCAGAACCACCTCAGCACCACCTGAGCACCACCTGAGCACCACCTCCGCACATGCACACCACCACCTCAGCATCACTCAGTACCACCTCAGCATCAGCGCAGCACCATCTCAGCATCAGCACAGCACCTTCTCAGCATCAGCAGAGCAACACCTCCAGTGCAGCACCAACTCAGCATCAGCACAGCACCACCTCAGCACCAACGCTGTACCACCTGAGCCCCAGCACAGCATCACCTTAACATCAGCACAGCACCATCTCAGCATCAGCACAGCACCATCTCAGCATCAGCACAGCACCGCCTCTGCATCAGTCAAAAAGGAAGTTTTACTACCAAAAGAGGTGCATAAACTATTTGTACCTCCCCCTTCTCCCCCTCCCCTCATGTGAGATACCTCTCAGGCACCAAATTAACTTCACCAACAGCTGACTAAAAATTACGCAGTCATCAACGAGGAACGAGATAAAAACAAATAATAACAATGCGCCTCACACTGCGGGTTGAGGTGACACCCTGAAATTGTGTGCTGAGGCACCCATAGACACCGTATAGTGCTAGGCCATGCTGATGCAAACTGCGCTTTGAATAGATACTGGTACCCTTACGTTACAATGAGACAGTTACATGAAAATGCAGCAAAGAGATCATTTTATTGCCTTCGGTGGGTGCACTGAAGGCTCCACTTGCCACTAATGTCTGCTCTCTAGAATTCCTTGCTTTCTTTGTCACCTTTCTGTAGTTACAGTGCCTCAAATCATGCTGACCTAGCTGGAATGTAGCATGTTTGTGGAATATTAAACAATAGAATACAAAATAATAAAATAAATACCTGGGTATCGAGGTGCTCAGCAGGATCAATCAACTCATATTGCTGGTTGGAGCCTGCTTTATAGAGTTAGATATATAAGTTGTCCAAGCACAGAAAAAGCGTAATTTGCGTTCAATTGCTTGAAACATAAGTGTTTTTAGGGGATAGGGGACAGTAAACACTCACTCCAATTTGTGTCATACCTCACCTACCAGTTCTTCCGCCGCTCAGAGGGGGAGCCTCTGAGCTGGGGAAGTACTGTGGAGCGAGGTGAGATGGGGAAGAACTGGGGGGCGAGGTGAGCAGGGGAAGAACTGGGAGGCGAGGTGTGATACAAACTGGACAAAGGGAAAGGGGTGTAACCCTCCCCCTCCCTAGAACCTCCCATAGGTGGGTTCCCAGAGTGTGTCCAACCCCTTTCTTGAGTATAAGTAAGGGACTCCTGGCAACAGGACTTTAGATTATACCTGGACGAAACTCTGAAGCTGACTCCTGGAAATTTGACACACTATATCGACTAGAGGACTGAAGAATCTCCCTTGGGGTCAAGGAGTGACTTCCCTGCACAAGCAGGAACCAAAGAAGCATTTTGCTGGTCTGCATTTCCAAGGCTCCCGCCGGATCCCGAAGTATTTGCGACTCAGGACACGGACTTCCAGACTTCTCAGAGGCCAACACGAGATCCCAGCAAAGCTGAGACCCGCAGCCCTCACGAGTGACGTGGGACCAGAACTCCTGGACACCGTACACATTTGCGAGTGCATTGACTTGCCGAGCTTTCCAGAAGTTGTGCATTGGGCTACTTGTAGTCCAAGCCCCGAGCACCATCTGCACCCAAAATTGTGGGCCTACACTCCGCGAGTGTTCCGTGGGCCCGCTTCTAGCATTTCCGCTCGAGGCCCCTTCGCGATCCCTGGTCCGTCGACTGGTGGTTCCCCACGAAGGTAACTCTTCTTTTCCTTGGGCTTTCCTGGTTGCTCCAGACGTGCCCTGACTCCACACCAAGTGGTGAATCCCTCAGACCTTGCTGCTCTGCCCGAACCCAATATCTGCTTTATGCGTGGGTTGCTGTTGCCAAGGCTTGTTGGGTCCAATCCGGAAACCAACACGGCAGCACTCGACATCCTTCATGAGACAGTTTGAATCCAGCTCCTGGTGGTCCTCGACGCCTCCTGGTCCTCGTGGCTGAAGAGTGAAGCTTCACCTTCTTGACCTGAAATCGCCCGACATCAGTGGGCATCTGCTCATCGCCTTCCTGGGCACTGGCAAGTAACCCAGACTCTGTCCCCTCTGCTTTCAGATTCTTCTCATCCTTGATCAAGGCTTGGATCCCTCCGGACACTTTTGACTTGGTCGCCAGCAGCACTTTGCAGCAGATCGTCATTGAAATCGATGACAAAACCCAACACCAAAAGACAACTATGCGCCCGGCTTCCCTGGGTGAGGTAACTCGAGTACTTCGGTGCTCCCATGTTTATTGACTCTAGAACTGCCTAGTTCTAAAGGGGTTTGCTCCAAGTCCTCTTCTAGGTGTCCATTATCTTTAAAATTTCAACCGTGACTTTCCCCATGGAAGTTAATGGTGATTCGTGGCTATGTTTAGACACTGCACGTGTCCCCCATGTCACTACCTTGGGTGGTTCCTGGTGGCCCCAGCGGTTCTAAAGGCTCTATCTAGGCCTTGTATCTATGTCAGTCATGGTTCTTATACCACTTTCTTAATATATGGTTTAGTACGCCCCTAGGGCTCAACGTATATTTTGCTAATTTACTGTGTGCTAAATAAGTTTACTGAATGTACTTTTGCCTCTAGTCCTGACGTCTTCAAACTTGGGGCACGGCCCCCAGGGAGATCGTGGAGTTTTAGGAAGGGGGTTGCTGATTCCCCAGCCCTTACTTGTCCCTTCAAAAAGACAGCTGGGATCGCTAATTGAGATCGTTATCTGCTGCTTGCCTGAATGAAAGGCAAACGCGCCTTATCAGTTAATCTGCAAGTGTAAAGGATGCTTGGGAGCAGTTCTGTTTCTTTGTGAAAACGAAGTTGTGTTTTTTTTAATGGAAGTGCAAAGAGTTAACAACTGGGCTGGGAAGTTCTTACTTTTAATTTTAATGCATTTACACAGCCCTTAGTGCCCCTAAAGCGGTGTTGAAGGGACAGTTATATAAAAAAAGAAAACTGCATAACATACACTCTGGGATTATTAAAACCTACATTTCGAAAGCACCATTTTATCTTAAAACTATTTGCACGTTTTGCAGCATTCTATCTTACCCAGTGTGTAATGCAAGTATAAAAAATGTACTTACATATTTACAGTGCTTTCTGTCACAGGCTGTGACTTCATACCATTAAAAATACACATCACTATTCTCCACTGCACCAATCAAATTTAATTCTATGGTTCTCTGGTTACACACAGACCTTTGCAGTAAATTAACTATTAGAAATGTTATAATGTACTAGAGTGCATTTCCCACTGAGCAATAACTTTTTTATATTTATTTTTGATTTACGCTGCCCATTATTTCATATGTAGATACCTGAAGGTGAAGACCTGAAAAAGGTACAGAATATTTTGGGCTGAAGTGTGAGAGACTTGCATCGCCAAAGCATCACTTTTTTTTATGCTTCAGCGGCGCAAGCATCTCAACCATACCTATGAGGCAGTGCAAAATCGCCCTGCATGGCTTTGCATTGCCTCATAGATAGGGAGTAAGACATAGCAGCGCAAGTCACTGCGTTGTCGTACTCTGCATCAAGGAGGTGTTCCATGGGCTTTGGGTGGGGTTCCCACGCAAAGCCCATGGATGTTGATGCTGCCCCCTATTTACAAAATCACGTAAACCTGGGGCAGCTCCAAAAACTGATGCCTCTCCGATAGAAGCGTAACGAGAAGAATTTTTTTCATTTCTCCTCGTTTTTTCATCTTTCCATGTGTGCTGCATTCTGCAGCTCACATAGAAATAGGGAAACGCCCCTCAGGATTGCTTTGTTGAAGGAAGGTGCCTCTTCCCGTACAAAAACAATCATGCCACGTTGGTGCTAGGCAGCAATTTCTGATGGAAAAAGGACTGGAATCACCGTATTTCATAAGAAGGTCAGAAAGGAAAAAAATACGGGAAACATGCCAAAGGATGCCAGGTCTAACAGGGGCATTTATGGTTGTCAATAGATGTTGATGATGAGGAGAACCAGTTTCTAGAAAACGTTGTCAGAGGGGGTCCTTATGCCTAAAAAGGTTTGACAAGGGGGTCTCAACATCAAAAAGTTTGAAGACCACTGCTCTAGCCTCATAAAGAGACTAGAGGGATGTGTTTAGAATAAATACATATATTTTATACATATACCTGGTGTGGTTCTCCTTTCATTTGGTCATTCATGAGATTATAGACTGGTAAAACAAGCTGCTTTACGTTCCTTCAAGAGTTAGCCTGAAGGCTGCTCTCCACAGCTACCACTAGGATAGCTTTCTATATAGGTTGTCTTTAAACCTACCATTAATAAGGGTCGTTTGGACTGGTGCAAGGTGCCCACTAGAATAGTGGACAGCATATGCCAGGCCAACTTATCACATATACTGCTTAGAAATCCTTTTTAGAAAGACACTCCATTACTACCAGAAACACAGGAGGAATACCCCATTGAATATAGAATATATGTTAGACTTGGCATCTTTGGTGTGGTTTCCCCTGACTTTTTGCCTTTACCACCTGTATTTTTCATGCTGTGCTGGATTTCGTTTTTGCTGGCTTAGATGTTTTGGGCACTTTGCCACTGCTGATCAGTGTCAAAGTGCAAGTGCTCCCCGAGTAAATTGTTATTACAATTGGTTCTCCGCGATTGACATATTTGATTTACTGGTAAGTCCCTAGTAAAATGCACTGAGTGTGCCAGGGCCTGTAAATCAAATGCTTCTAGTGGGCCTGCAGCACGTATTGTGCCACCCACATGAGTAGCCCTGAAAATGTATCTCAGACCTTCCACTGCAGTGTCTGTGCGCAGTTTTAACTGCATGTGGACCTGACAAGTGCACCCCCTTCCCTGGGCCTAACCGTCCCTTTTCTTACATGTAAGATACCCCTATGGTAGGCCCAAGGTACCCACGTGGGCAGGGTGTAGTGTATATGAAAGGTAGGATGTGTACTGGTGTGTGTGACATGTCCCAATAGTGAAATGTGGCCAATTTCGTTTTTCACTGTTGAAAGGCTATCTGTCCAATGGGATTGAATGGGAAATACTTTGTAACATCTTACAAGAATAATTTCCGATTCGAACAAGATAGAGAAATAAAGTTTAGGCTTTCTGAACTCAGAATTTAATAATGCATCTTTTAGTAAAGAGATTTTTAAATTGTGTGTTTGAAATGCACTTTTAGAAAGTAGGCATTTTCTTGTTTAACCATTCTGTGTGACTCTGCCTGTTTGTGGATTGACTGTCTGATTTTGGAGTGATGGGCCTGGGAATGTGCATTTACTGTAGATAGCCACTGGGGGGATGTGGTGGGGGGGTTCAGGTGTGCCTGGCCCTTCCTGGATGACTCAGAGCTGACCTGAATAGATCTTGGCTGCATTTAGAGTAGTGGTAGGAGTTTTCCTTGCACCTGAATAGGGCGTGTCTCCTTTGCACAATGTTGTCTCCACCCCCTGTGGTCATACTGCACCTGTGAGGACAGAACTGGTTTGGATTGGGCTCAGAGTCCCTTGCGCAAAGAAAACAAAGACAAAATGGTGTATAAGTAGTAGACCTTAAACCCCAGAACTTTTGATCACTTCTGGACTCAAGCCGAACCTTTGCCAAGGAGAAGAGCTGAAAAGCTGTGAGGAGGAGTACTGCCCCTTTGCTGTGTGCTGTATGGGGTTGGCCTGCAGTTGCTGTTTCTGCCAAGGAAAGGACAAAGACTGGAACTTTGCTGTGAACCTGCTTGAAAAAAATCTCCAAGGGCCTCTGTGTGCTGGCCTCCTGTTCTGAAGTCTCAGGGACACAAAGACTTCACCCCCAGCTTTCCTGAATACTGCTGTTGGGAGTTCTGACCTGCCAGGAGATGCCCATTCCAGTTCTGGGCCTCTGGAGGTTGTTCCTGCTGTTGAGAGCTGGAAGAACCTGAAGAAATCGACACATAGCCATTCTTGCGGCTGTTTTTCTGATGCAGCACCACTGTGCGAGAAGAATTTCCACGCACCATTGCAGCGCCGCTGCAGAGACTAAGCGACGCCTGCAACTGCAACAACCGACGCATCGTGGGATTGCAGATGAAGAAAGCGATGCAGAGCCGCTTGCTGCATCGATCGCCAGCACATCCCGGATTTCCACTCATCGCACCTGTGCGGCAAGTTTTCCCGAAGCATCACCCGCAGACCAGAATCGTCTTGGAGTCGACGCATCACTTCCCCCTACAGTCTGGATTCGATGCATCACTTCTCTTGCGTGCAGCAGAACTGTTGCATTGCCTGCCCAAGGACTCAGGACCTGACGCATCTCATTGTTTCTCGACACTTCCCCTCTCTGCAGCTGTTAGGCCTTGTGAATTTTGACGCATCTACAGGTACTTTGTATAGAATCACACGTCCATAGTTTTCTATGGACCAAGTTGCTTGAAACCTTTTCAAAGTCATATTTTTATTACATGTATGTTAGATTTTGTCGTTTTGGTCTTGTTGAGTTTAGATAGAGCTACTTTATTTTTCTTAACTGGTGTGGTGTTATCACTGTATTACTGTGTGTTTTGAGTACAAATACTTTACACATTGCCTTTGGGATAAGTCTGTCTGCTTGTGCCAAGTTACCAGGGGGTGAGCAGGGGTTATCTAAGGTGTGTATCCCCCTCAACCTGACTAGAAGCAAGGGTCCCTATTTGGACAATGGTACCTACCTCTGCTAACAAGAGTTCACCATTTCTAACAATATAGAAATTGCTGCTACTTTCACAGACGTGCCTTATCCCAAATATACATAATCCTGCTTAGTAATACCAAGGGAGAGCTCACAACACTAAAAGTTAAATGAGAGCGAGACACAGGCATACTGGATGAGGAAGACTGGACTGAAGGCTGCAGACAACCATAGGAAGTGGCAATTAGGGCTGGTTTTAGACTTGTCCAATTAAAGCGCTGGCATCGCACACACTGCACCGGGGATCATCTAATGAAATTAGGAAGGTCAGGAGAGGACAGCTGGCTCAGAGAGTGCATTCAAACTGGAACTCTTATTGGACACTTTCTGGACAAAGATGAACCCCCACATGCATCATCCCGGCCGTTTGCGAATACTAAATTGCGAAAAATAGGGAAACGCAATTTAGAATTCGCAAAACGGGATGCATGATTAATTTCTAATAATATTAGCGATTCGGTAAAATTCGCATTTTTTACCGAATCACTAATATTATGCGACTTCTAATTTGGTAATTCGCATTTCCCATTGATTCCTATGGCCCAAAAGGCCCATAGGAATCAATGGAAAGTGCGAATTCGCAATTTAGAATTGGCAAAATCTTCATGCATTCCATGGGTGCCCCCCCCCTGCACCCCTGAAATGTATTTTTAAGTGGATGTTTCACACACACATGTCCTATGGACATGTGTGTCTGTAACATGCAAGTTTTAAAAATGCATTTTTTTGCTTTTTTAACAATTTTCGCAAATTAACACGAGGGTCAACCTCGTGTTAATTTGCACTTCCAATTTTCAAATTCGCTATTTTTAAAAAAATGATGCATTGCATTTAAGGAATCGCACAAATGCGATTCCTTAAATGCATTCGCAATTATTAGAAATGCTAAAAATAGCGAATTATGCACAACAGTTTGATGCATCCCAAAAACGGATTTTGCATTCGCAAACGGCCGATTTTTCCGAATCGCACCGTTTGCGAATGCAAAAAACGTTGATGCATGTGGGGGTACGAATCAAATCACCAGGGCACAGGGAGAAAAACTTTCCAGGGCTGATACTGAGGAGAACTAATGGCTGCCATGAGGGGCGTTGGCCAATATTGGGGAAAATAAGTGGCACCTACAGGGGGGCTTGGAAAACGAATATGGACTTGTGCATGCTCACCGAAAAAGTGATATATTAGGCATGGGTGCATTAAAAAAAAGTTTGGGGTAGGAGAAAAATAAAATTGAGGAGTGAACCTTTAAGGAACTGCTGAAGAGTTTAATGGGTTATTGCCGAGGATGAACGGGCATGAGGTACCATGAAAGAAAATGGACCAGTCATGAAAGATGAACCATCTGGTCTAAGTAATGAGCATGCGTAAAATGAAGTCAATCACCTATGGGACTTTCTGCTGAAAATAATAAAGGGTTAACTAATGTAATGTTACTGTTGAACACAAGTGCTCCGATACAAATTATATGTCATTAATACTTAAAAGTTAATAAAATGTGTTTAGGAAAAAAGCATACAAAGAGTAAAATGATTTCACGTTATACTGCAAGAAGGGCAAACGATTATCCAAGTAGGAATAAAATGAAGGAGTCAGTGCATATTCATGTGATGCCATAAGTATTTTCAGGCGTGACAAAATGCTAAGCATTATGATCTTTTGAATTTTTTTCACATTCACAATTCACAAATTGTGTCATTCTTTGCAGTTAAAAACTATGTATTTCAGAAACCTAATATATGATGCTGGTATTTACAGTACTTGAACTCATCAGAGAGGAAGTATCAGAACACTTATTGTGCCAAAGAATTTATTAAAGTTACTGAACATGTTTTCTAACTATAAATAAAGATGTATGTGTTTTACTTAAAAGAAAAATTCTACTTAGACTTATGTTTATTGAGAGTGAGAAATGTGCTAGGCGTACTATACATTCTGCCCCACACCAGGAGACAGCCATGACAACGCGGGTTTTACACCGTGCTGCCATCACACGGCAAGTAGTTACAACGACTTGCGCTGGATGGCGCTAGATACTAAGGAATAGTAGATTTACTATTCCAACACCTTCCCTACTGTTGCGCAGGGTGGAGTTGGAATAGTAAATCATACTATTCAAAAATCCAGCGCCTACAGCGCAAGTCGTAATGGATGCGTCGTAATGGCAGTGCGGTGTAAAAGCCTGCGTTGTCATGACGTACATCCCCCACACCAGCCTTCAAAAGGAAGCCTTGACTGTTCAACTTCAGTACCTCCCCAGAGTCCAAACTTAAAGAAAGAGGGGGCAGTAGTGGCTCCTTTGTAATGGTGGAGGAGCGTAGCTCCACTTCTCAGAGACAGCAGATAAATAAAATGATATTAATACGATGTTATTATCAGGAAGATCAGCAATATCATGAAGATTAGCAGATTCCTTACCAGGGAAGCCCAAATCCAAGTAGTATCGGCCTTAGTCATTTCTCATATTGACTAGGCCAATTCGCTTTACTTTGGTATACCAGCATACCAATCAAAAAGACTAGAACTGGTGCAAAACCAGGCGGACAGACTAACCTATAACCAGCCTAAATAGCACCATGGCACCCCGTTGATGAAAAGACTACACTGGCTCCCAGTAGAAAAACGTAGCGCATTTAAGGTGGGATGTAAATCTTTAAAGCACTTCATGGCAAATGCCCATTGTTTGTATCTTCTTGGGTTCAGCGATACCTACCTTCTCAGGATCTCAGGTCTTCCCATCTTAACCTTCTGGCTATTCCATCTTTAAAACACAAGAAACTGGGGGGACTAAGATTCGGGGTCTTGGCCCCTCAGTTTTGGAACTCTCTCCCTCAGGACATCAGATCGTTGACATCTTACTCTCAATTCAGGAAACTCCTAAACACCTGTTTTTTCCGCCAGGTGTATGATTGAATCATTTAGCGGTAGTGTCCCTTAGAGTCTAGCGCCATGAAACCGTATGGTGGATGTGCGCTTTAGAAGTATTTTTTAACATAAACATTATTATTTTATTTATAATTGTACTCAAAACCGCAAAGCTCTCATAGTGTGGGAGAGGTGTCTGGATTGGGTGGGGAGCCTGTGCTTTCAATCACGAGAGGAGCCATGAGGCGACCGGCAGCTTCAGCAGGAGTGGCAGGTAAGTCAATTTATTTTATTTGTATTCCCCACCCCCAATGATACTATGGTCGTATCGTTCTTCATATTTCGTTAACGAACAACCCAATGCATTTCAGGTCACAGACTGTGTTTCAATTGGATTAACTGAGTGCATAATTCGAACTAAAAATGTGTTTAGTGCTCAGTATTATTACTCATCTCATCTGTCTTGAGTCAACTGACAGGCACGGAGCACTTGCCTCACCTTCAATGCTTTCATCACTCCAATGGTCAGGCATGTTCTTTTCTCCCTGTACAGATGAGGCAACACTTCTCTCCGTCACATTCTGCTCCACCGTTTCCTCCATTAGGGAAATTCATAAGCTGCCTAAGAGAACAAAACTTAGTTAAACTCCAAGACAAATCCCAGTGGCACTAAGTGTTGTGGTGGCCTTAAAGATAAACACCACTTTTGGTTGTAAAGGCTGCCTGCATTTAGTATGTGCTTAACTTTCACAAAGAGACAAAACACGTAAATGATACATTACACTTTAGAAATGCAAAATACATTCAAATTACATTATTTTAAAGGGGAGAGTGCATTGCACATACTGTACTCACACTTTATTTTACAAAACAGATCACTTGATCTATCAATATGGTAAATCACAAGGAGCATGCACTCGTAGCCAAGCCTGACTGCACCCAACTCACAGGCAGTATACTTCTCAACACATATTCACGTCCTCCGAGTGGGCCCCTGAGACCAAGTGCATCCTTATCCAGCTCTCAAACCTGCAATGTGGGCAAATGTAGTGAATCCCAGCCATAAGAAGGGATACAGGATACAGTATATTGTGTAACAGTCTGATAGTAAACTCTACTGAGTGTCTCTGAAGTATCTTTCTGACTCCAAAGTAGCACACAATGTAAATCTAATATAATGTCCCCTGATCCTAAAATGGCAAAAGTGACAGTGAAATATTATATCGTTTGACTTGGAAATATTGTTCGATCTCAATAATAAAACATCCTCTAATTTGATTCCTGAATATCCTACAAGTTTCCTTAAAATACCCTGTGTAATGCCCAACAGTTTCTTGTGTGACCATAAAATGTCGCGCAGCGCGAGCCTCTGATATCTCCTGCTTGACTCCAATGTCCCCACCCATTATGATCTTAAAATACGCCGTTTATAACCTAAATGCTAATCTGGTGAGCCCCTGAAATATACTCTTGTTACCTCAATATATTATTGTGTGGGCCTAAAATGTCCACCAATGTGACTCTAAAATATATTGTACATCTGTAAAATATCGTCTTTTTAAATCCCATCGTGACTGGTAGCATGACTCTATTTCTGTGAGTGTGGTTTAAAGTAACACACTTTTCACTTCTATTTATGCACCGCACAACAACCACAAGGAAATGGCACACCTTCTACCTCTAAATGTCTTATATGTGACTCTTAAATGTAAGTCTTATATTTCGCCTAATGTGAGCTAGAATTTCTCCAGTATTATCTCTGAAAAGATAGCTCCCTAAATATCTTCTAGTTTAGTGATATTTACCTTCAGTGTGCTGCTGTTATCCATAGTGACCATAAAGTACCATTTGCTCTCACCGTACATATCACCAGCATGAACATAACATATCACCAGTCTCGGACATTAAATATCCCTCTACAGTTCCAGAATATAACTTCCAAATATCTTTCATTTTTACCGTAAACATGAATAACTGCAACCTTTAGCAACTGAGGTTATTTCTCATTTTATTTACTTTTGTCTTGCTGTGTTCTATATGTATTCCCTCTTGTTAACTTCGTCATCCTATTGCAGACAGATTGGGGCATTGCAATGCTGACATGTTTATTCCATCTGTATATTTTTTCACTTTTGGAACCTTCATCAACATGCTTAAAAAAGGTATTAAACATTTCAATCTACTGTGATAGTTTCTTCTGTCCTTTGCAGAAGGTTTCATTACGTGTCTTTGAGGCTGACTGAATAAATTACCAATTTCCTACATACTTGATAAATTATTAGTACATTTAATATGGAGGGTATTTGGCCATGTTCTGTTGTTTACAAAAGTACAAATCTATCAGCATAAGACAATGTGTTTTCGTTCTCATTACTTTAAAGGTGTGCACGTTGAAGTAATTTGTGAGCTAGCATGATAGGTGAGTGCATGTTTCATGTTTTTTTGCTGCATATTTGAGCCTTTTGATTTGATTTCCAAGGTTGATAAAATAAGCACCATTGAGTCCGGTGACAAAACAGTTATTAGATGCCAATGCTTACCTCATTATGTGCACAGGCTATAAAATAATAATATACATGCTAAACATATTTATTTACTAAAAGGAATTATATCTGTTCAGTGCAATTCGAAACAGAATAGTAGATTTAAACAAAACACTAAACGGCAACAGCCCTAGCTATTTAGCAGATTGACTCACCCCATTATCAGCCTCCTAGAACACTCCGTTCAGGCTCTAAGTCACTGCTACTGGTGCCTCGTGTTAAGAAATCCCGCATAGGTGGTAACGCATTCCATTATTTAGCCCCCTCCTACGGGAACCAACTCTCCAGCCACCTCCAGAAATAGACTATTCATTATTCCGTACGCTCCTTAAAACTGAGCTCTTTTGAATTCCTTTTCTCCACCTTACTGCAGCACCTCCGTAGCGCGGAGATACCCCTCTGGGGATGATTTGGGTGCTTTACAAGTTAAATAATAATAAAGCCAGTAGGTTGCGCCCTTATAAATGTGCGTGGCAAGTTAGTGACTTTGTCAATGCTTGTTTGTGAAGCATTGCTTTAAGCGAAATAAATGAACACATTTCAGAATACTGGAGGAAAAGTCAACACGTAGTTTGAGATATCTCTAAACTCTATACTAAATTGATTATTTTCAGTCTTCATAAATGCCATGGTTCCTTTTCAAATATTTTTCACTCAAGGAAACAGAATAAAAAAAATATAAAGAAGTTTAAGAATTTAAAGGAAACTACTTGCCAAGGCCTTATTTATATTCCATTCAGAAAAGGGGGTGGTGATGAACAGAGTGTCTGAATTAAGCAGACCACTCTTACCCAGTCCAAAGATCAGGGCTTGATCCATCACCGTTATTTAACTCACTGCCCCATCCCAGCTCAGAACCTGGCTATATGCAAATTAGTCTGTCCCTGGCCCAGTGCATCATGGGAACAGGGCAGACCAAACTACCAAGCCAATTCTTCACCAGAAAGGAGACAAGCTACCGGGGACCGGTTTCTGGCATTTCAGCCTCGTCGGCCCGGCTTGCTTGAATCCTGATGGAGCAGTGAGCAAGGGACTCATGTCTGAGTATACCCTGCCACACCTGTAGTGGCCAAAAACGATTCAGAAAAGGGGGTGGTGATGAACAGAGTGTCTGAATTAAGCTGACCACTCTTACCCAGTCCAAAGATCAGGGCTTGATCCATCACCGTTATTTAGCTCACTGCCCCATCCCAGCTCAGAACCTGGCTATATGCAAATTAGTCTGTCCCTGGCCCAGTGCATCATGGGAACAGGGCAGACCAAACTACCAAGCCAATTCTTCACCAGAAAGGAGACAAGCTACCGGGGACCGGTTTCTGGCATTTCAGCCTCGTCGGCCCAGCTTGCTTGAATCCTGATGGAGCAGTGAGCAAGGGACTCATGTCTGAGTATACCCTGCCACACCTGTAGTGGCCAAAAACGATTCAGAAAAGGGGGTGGTGATGAACAGAGTGTCTGAATTAAGCAGACCACTTTTACCCAGTCCAAAGATCAGGGCTTGATCCATCACCGTTATTTAGCTCACTGCCCCATCCCAGCTCAGAACCTGGCTATATGCAAATTAGTCTGTCCCTGGCCCAGTGCATCATGGGAACAGGGAAGACCAAACTACCAAGCCAATTCTTCACCAGAAAGGAGACAAGCTACCGGGGACCGGTTTCTGGCATTTCAGCCTCGTCAGCCCGGCTTGCTTGAATCCTGATGGAGCAGTGAGCAAGGGACTCATGTCTGAGTATACCCTGCCACACCTGTAGTGGCCAAAAACGATTCAGAAAAGGGGGTGGTGATGAACAGAGTGTCTGAATTAAGCAGACCACTCTTACCCAGTCCAAAGATCAGGGCTTGATCCATCACCGTTATTTAGCTCACTGCCCCATCCCAGCTCAGAACCTGGCTAGAATTGGCTTTTGTAGTCTGGTCTGCCCTGTTCCCATGTTGCACTGGGCCAGGGACAGACTAAATTGCATACAGCCAGGTTCTGAAACTGGGATGGTGCAATGAGCTAAAAAACAGTGTTGGATCTAGCCCTGATCTCTTGACTGGGTGAGAGTACTCTGCTTAATTCAGAGACTCTGTCCATCACCACCCCTTGTTGTAAATAATTTTGTCCACCCTAAGCGTGGAAGGGTATACTCAGATGTGAGTCCCTTACTCATTGCACCATCAGGATTCAAGCAAGCCGGGCCGAAGACGGCTGAAATGCCAGAAACCGGTCCCCGGAAGCTTGTTTCCTTCCCAGTGTAAGAATTGGCTTTTGTAGTCTGGTCTGCCCTGTTCCCATGATGCACTGGGCCAGGGACAGACTAATTTGCATACAGCCAGGTTCTGAAACTGGGATGGTGCAATGAGCTAAAAAACGGTGTTGGATCTAGCCCTGATCTCTTGACTGGGTGAGAGTACTCTGCTTAATTCAGAGACTCTGTCCATCACCACCCCTTGTTGTAAATAATTTTGTCCACCCTAAGCGTGGAAGGGTATACTCAGATGTGAGTCCCTTGCTCATTGCACCATCAGGATTCAAGCAAGCCGGGCCGAAGACGGCTGAAATGCCAGAAACCGGTCCCCGGAAGCTTGTTTCCTTCCCAGTGTAAGAATTGGCTTTTGTAGTCTGGTCTGCCCTGTTCCCATGATGCACTGGGCCAGGGACAGACTAATTTGCATACAGCCAGGTTCTGAAACTGGGATGGTGCAATGAGCTAAAAAACGGTGTTGAATCTAGCCCTGATCTCTTGACTGGGTGAGAGTACTCTGCTTAATTCAGAGACTCTGTCCATCACCACCCCTTGTTGTAAATTATTTATATTCCATAGCACTCAGAACTGTAACATGCTCCAGTCAATTGTGTTCTACAGTGGCCCTGGGTGCAGATTTATGGACCTCCACAGCGATATATCCATTTCAGTCATGCTAATTACACTTTATGCCTCAGATACCAGCTGAGTGAAAGCAGCAGCCAAGCCCATGTGTGAGCGCCATAAAAGCAATTGTGTGCCAAAGCCTGTACTTTTGTGTAAAATATAGTATTCAGGAGATAAAAACTATTCTTAAAGGCTGATCTTTAGTCATACTCCGGCATAAATATACAAGTTACTTTTTTTTTACAGACAAGCTGGGTGGAATGGGGCAAAATTGCGAGTGCAATGGTGGGTATTTGAGGGGCAATGCATCACACGAGGGAGAGAGTAAGAAAACATGTGCAGTCTGGCTGAGTGCTGAATGACAATTTTAAAAAGTAGTTCTCTGAATGTGAGCAGTGTTAGGTTACAAGTCATCTAATCGAAAGGTTGGTTAAAAAAAAAGTTCTGCCAGAGAGGAAGAACAAACACACGAATTGGAAGGAATGCCATCGCATAAGAAGGATCAAAAGAAAATGACAAGAATGCCAACCAATGATAAACAATGAGCTGTCATGAAGCCCACTGTGAGTTTTTTGTATAGCCCAAAAGAGATCTTTTGATAACAGACAGCGAAACTTAAAAATTAAAAATTGACTACTTGGCAGAGAGTAGCAAAGAAATGACAGCATGAGGCCTAAGCCGATACTCTTTGCAATGGAAAACTTCGAAATATAATTATTAATGCAGGGTGAGAGTTGTGATGTGTGAAACATACTGAAAGAAATCGATGTTGCCACTTGATAAATGAACTGTAGAAGGGATAGTGCATAACTAACTAAGGAGACTTTACTGTTTCTTGTTTGTCAATTCACTTACAAGCTATATATGAAAAGCCTAGATCCAGCACCAACCTGGAAATGAGATTTCATACACTGAAACAAATATTGAAGATGTCAGCATACACAACATGGATCATTGGCAATCCTATACACAAGATCTAATCCAGAAGCCCTATATTGTTTATATGCCTAATATTTTCTCTCTTATATTTGTATTAATCTTCCATCTATAATGTTCTGGTACATGCATTGGAAAAATCAGTAATAAACTTTAAACATAGAATTATAGATGGGTAACAGTGAATTATGGGATTGTTTTTTACAGAGGGGTTGTGAGTGACACCACAAGAGCAAAGCTTGAGTTATCTATGAGGTCACACAGAACCCAGAGGTGGGAAACATTCCAGTAATTCACTTTTATCCATTTATAATTGTGCGTTATGTATGGCCCCCAAAATCATATGCCCTTGCTTTCACCTATTACACTGGCAGTGGTGTAATAAGGAAGCCTTACATAACACAGACTCTGTTATGTATCTCTGTCCCAGAAGTTAAAAAAATACCTTTCCTCCCATCATTGACCAATCCCCACCACCTTCCATGCCTTCCTTTCCCCTCCTGCAGCTGTGCTTTCTGCTTTCAATGAAAGCAGACAAGCAGAGCTGCGCTGACAAGCTCTCAGAGGCCTTTATTACTTAGCAACAGTGGGTTATGAATTTTATCAACTGTTGGTATGCCACAACAATGGGTTATGAGATTCAGAAACTGAAATAAACGATTGAGGTTCTCTATAAGAATCATACGTAACAATTGTTATAATTCCTGAGATGGTGATTCCATCTACAGGGGGGTATGTTGACAAAATGTACTGTATTTCTCATCAGCGCAGTGTGATGCGTTATTCCAAGCTTATTACACCCTTTATAAATAAATGGGAGTGACCAAATACCGTGTAGAAATAGGGCATCCCTGCTATAAAGGTGTGACACTTCAAATTATTTATCTGAATTTACACCCAGAGGAAGTCTTTTTTTCTCAGGTATTGTATTGATATTCATCCCGGAGGAAACTCTATATACAATATTTACATCTATTGCGGACTCCTTAGCTAGCGGCTAGTATCGGACACAAACTACATTTGGTCAAAATGCTGCATTGTGTTTTGATCTGCAGACGAGGCCTAACTTGGAAAATATTTACGAGTGAAATAGGTAGACAAAAAGAGGAAACACAGATGCATACTGACTAATACCAAATTTAGTTACATAGGAAGGTATATGCGAGTTCAACCGAGTTCATACTTATGGCTGTGCTAACCAGGGTTGACACACGCATGTATATAGTTTGTGCACAATCATGCTCCATTCATTTTAATTGTGCTACCGCTGTAGGTCGTAGTATTGATATATGGCTCTAGCCCACTGGAAGAAAGGCCCCACAGCACCTTGTACCTGAGAACTAGTGTTACGTCGAGATACCAGTATTGGCAAAGTCCACAGATATGACATGCACATATATGACAAATTATTAGCACACCACATCTGTGTCTTTTTGTTTTCCTATGGCTGTGTTCTCATTTTTATTCAACACAAGCGTGATGGTCACGTCTCCAGCACTACTACAAAGGACTAAGTGTCAACCAGTTACATCCCTGGTATACTGATCCAAAATCAGTGGATCTGTATTCATAGTGTTATGTCCACCACTTTTAGTTTAAATGATAAAATTCAGGCAGTTCTTAATCCAAAGCCAACTAGGCAAAACCCTGTTTGAGAGGGTGAGTGAATGTCTACAGCATATTTCCTATAAAAAGATTTCATGAATCTCTCAAATCAACTTGTATAGGTTGTTGTGATTTTGCCCACAGATCTTATCATGAAAGCTAGTTAGCCAAGAAGCATATCTCCTCAGATATTTCTTGAAATTATAACTGTTTAACACTGTGTAAAGAATTTTATCTAACTCCTATTAAACATTTTGGTGACATTAAGTGGTGTTGGCCAAACGTTGTAGTGTTACTGTGCCAGTCTAGGGATCCCCTATCTGGGTTGTCTCTTTACCATATATTGGTCTGCAAAAACAGAAAACAAGTAAAAAATGTCATACACTGAAGGAAAACCAAAGTTTTGTAGCTTGTCTGTAATGACATGAATAAAAACATGAGATTGAAGTCCTCATTCACACTTTATCGGTGGGGCTACCTCAATAGTTGAAATATAGTCGATCACTTTCTGCGCGGTGTTGGCCAGCTGGGTTACATCATTTGTCAGGATAGGATCATTTATATTATACTCTGAGACGTAGTAAAACCCGGCCATAAGAAAGGAAACAGGGTACAATGTCCCTGGTACTGAGATCCAAACTTCTTCTGTAAAATATTATTTTATATCCTCTATCAACATATTGAGGCAAAACCGCGCATGTAGAGGAAGGTAAGAATATTAGACCCCAGTGAGTATATACAATAAGACTCAGCAGAAGTAGTTTGGGTCTCAATACCAGGGAGATTGCATTTTTTTAGAGTGGTTGAACTTTTGAGAGCAGAATGAGTGAGATACCTGAGGGTCATAGGGGAATCTTTTAGAGTTGCACTGGGTGATGAAGGTGTTATGCAGACACACAGATGTAAACGTTTTATCATGTATGGTCTCACAGAGTGATATTAGAGGGTTATGCTGCAAGCTATTTTTATGGTGGATGTTGGGGAACACATTTCGGTTATACTGAAGGCCAGAGCGCAATATCAGGGACGGGCACTGGGAATCATATTCTGGGTTATTTTGGGGTTGCATAAGATATTTTAGATATAGATATGGAAATATTTATGGTCCCAGGAGTATTTTCAAGACAAATCATCTGTTAATAGGGAGAGGTGTGGCGCCGCGGCCAGGGCGACTGACGCTGGAATCTGGGGACCACGGTTCGATCCCCGGCTCCGGCGGCAGGTTAGCCCAGCACCATGTGACTCTGGGCAATAGCTCGCTTAATCTTCCCGACGGCCCCCAGCGCCTAGAGACCCTTACGGGTGATTGTGCGCTTTACAAATGTGGACTTTACTTTACTTTACTTTAATGTCACTCATAGAGGCACTCTAGTGTCAGACAGTGCTTTGATGGGGTCACGCAAGGAATATTTTCTGGTCACAATAGGTGATATTTAAGGGATCACTGGCAGTTAAGGGTCCCGGAGGATGCAGTGCTGTCACTGCTGGGATATATTTTATGATCACACTTAATATATTAGAGTCAAGTATCAGGGAATATTTTAGAGTCTCAGGCAATATGTTTGGCTAAGAAGAGTATTTTGGGACACATATGAAAATATATTATGGTAGCATACACAATTTTATTCCTGGATTCCCCCCTAAAAAAGATCATCAAAGAGCTCCCTCGACTTTTAAGGTCGAGCCTATCCAGACACTGTAGGTAGATTGACAAAGACTCTATGACGAAGCATGGCACTAGTAACTAGTGGGTGAGAATCCTATAAAAACACTGAAGGCTGCCCTTGCAAATTAGTGGTAGAGAGAGAGAGAGAGAGAAAGGAAGTGATGGGAATGGGAATGGGTCCCCTCTCTATTGATTAATCACCTTATGTTTCAACATCGATGAGTTCATTGTCAGTCAAATGTCTCCCTATGTTTTCGTCACCAACATTTCTGTACAAATGGTGACCAGCAGTTTTTTAAATACTTTTTCCATGCATGTATGATTATATATGTTCTCCTCCTATGAGCATTATATGACAATGTTTGACCTTTTTCTTTTCCCTGTAGGGTTTCACCTATGTTACTATTTTGTTTTGCCTCCACTGCTCTGCTAAAATAGCTACTGTATAACATACCCATTTGGTCTTGTTTGTGCTATACAAAAATGTAAATAAAATAAATAAATGAGTGAATAGCTCAATTCCATACAATAATTTACGGTTAGAGTCGTGAAGATCTTTTGACCGAATTATCATATTTTATGTTGCCACTGTGAGATCGTATACGGTTAAACTGGATTTGTTTGGGGGATTAAAATAGATACTATTTTTGTGTCCCAACACATACAGACATATATATTAAAGGTGGCGAGACACTTAAAGCTCAAGGCAGAGGCCTGTCTCTGGCTCAGCTAAAGGTCCTTTTGGCACTTCGAGCCCAAACCGAGATGAGCTTTATGTGGCTCCAGCCTGCCACCCTAGCTCTGCCTGCCACAAAGTTTAAAACAAAGCATTAACGTTTGGGGTGCGTGGCTTGAGGCGTCAAGATGGCGGTCACACTCTAAGAGTGCTCTGGACCCCCTCCGTCATCCGCCTCGCATCCGCCCGCTTGCAGCTGACATCGGCTGCTACCTCACACCTGCGTTGACTCCCCTCAGTGCTGGCTCGGTCCCGGTTCCATCTGGGGACGATTTGATGCTTCCTTCGGCTCTTTGAGCCTCCTCCATCCCGGGGCCTCCCTGGTTCTAAAATGGCGGCCTCCCTGCCGGTCCGTCTCCGGACACGACGGCCCTGCCCCTGATGGTCGGAGTTCGGCTGCCCCGCTGGCCGCAATTTCCTCTGCGACGGCGGCCTCTAAAGCTGGCTGGTGGAGGCGCCTGGCGGCCGCTGCTGAGGGACAGGGCCCCCACCCCGCATGTAGGAACAGAGAGCCTTGCACCGCTGGAGATGTGGCGCTACCTGGAGGCCTCCGAGCGAGGAGGAGGAAGCGACCTGGAGCTGCGATGGCGGTGACCTGGTGAGTGAGGACACCGGTCTTGGGTGCTGCGGCGGCTGGACGGGGGCGTGTGCGACCGAGGCCCCCCTGACCCTGTGTGCGGAGCTCTCCGGCCCTCAGCTGCTGAGGGAGAGACTGTCTGGAGCGGTGTGTCGGCCCGAGGCGCTGTGGCCGCTGATCATGGGGGGTGGAGGCCTTCCCCCCTGGACTGCTGAGGAGCCTTGCGGGGCGTATCTGTCAGCTGAGGCCTGCTCCAGACCTCCTGCCCCCCCTTCTCCGCGGCGGAGGCTCGATCCCTGCACCCCCTCCTGCGGCTGATGACTCCCAGGGCGAAGTGTGATCTATCGGCTGCCCCCGACCCTTGTGCCTGGAAGGAGGTGGCTGTCTTCGAGCGCCCCATCTGCACCCTGCGTGGTTCTTTGGGCCGGTTTGTTGGAGGGGGGGCGGCGGCCCGGGGGAGGGAGCGCATTGGCCCCCCTCTCCCAGGTGCTGAAGATCTTGCCG
Organism: Lissotriton helveticus; assembly: GCF_964261635.1. Taxonomy (NCBI): domain Eukaryota; kingdom Metazoa; phylum Chordata; class Amphibia; order Caudata; family Salamandridae; genus Lissotriton; species Lissotriton helveticus. The sequence continues at coordinate 341,868,739 of NC_136065.1, forward strand.
CCTTTGCTGGGAGCCACCGGGAGGGCCCCTGGCTTGGAAGACTCCTTGGGCGCTCGTGCCTGCGCGAGTCCCCTCGCTTGCCTCCTGCGACTGGCCTGCTCCTGGGTTACTCCTGCCCAGCAGACCCCGGGGAAAACCCGCACTCGCCATGCTGGGGGTCCCTGCCTCCTTGAGTGCCGCCCTGGACATCTCAAGTGGGGTGGCCCCCCTTTGCTGCTCGCTCTGCCTCGGAGACCTCGCGGGCCGACGGTCCTGCGGCTGGGGAGGTCTGAGGTGCCCCCGCTGGGGTTGGCCCGTATAGACCGAGGCTGCCCGCGGCCCTCCCGAGGTCGGACCATCGACGTGCCTTGGAGGCGGGTGTGTGGCGGGGTGTGGAGGCGACTTGGTCCTCATTGGACTGGGTCCCGGTGGAGGGCGGCCTCCGTCCTTCGGAGTCGGTGAGTGGGGTTGAGGGTCGGCCACTATATCGGGTGGCGGAGGCCTTGGCGGCGGAGCCGGCTCGCCTTATTGCTCCCCTCTAGGCGCCTGAGGTCGTCCTCTCCGAGAGCATGGGCAAACCCCGCACCACCCAGACCCCCGTTCCTCCTACCCAAACAAAGATGGACCAATTTACTACATCGGTCCGAGACCCGGGTGGAGGGGGCGCGGCTGCTTCTGGGGTCATCGGAGGAGACCTCTCTACCATCCTGCAGGCGACCAGTGTGCCACAGGCCTCCGTGGAGAACAGGATGGGAGAGGTGCGGGTGGACGTGGCCCTCATTCGCCAGGATCTGCATAACGCCACGGCCCGCATTACGGAAACGGAATCCCGGATCTCCACGGTGGAGGATGACATGAGTACCCTCAAGTCTCAGGTGGCCCATCTCCAGACTCAAGACGGCCGAGCTACATCGCAAGGCCAAAGACGCCGACAACCGGGCGCGAAGAAACAATCTACGCCTCCTGGGATTTCTGGAGGGAGTGGAGGAGGGGCGTGCTGACACTTTTATAGAGACCTGGGTCCGCTCCTGGATGCCCAAGGAGAGGCTCTCCCCCTGGTTTGCGGTGGGGCGCACCCACCGCTCCCTCGCCCCCGACCTCCGCCTGGCGCCCCTGCTCGGCCCATCATTCTCCGCATATTCAACTTTCAGGACAGGGATGCGATTCTGGGGGTGGCTAGGGAGCTAGGGCCTCTGCAATTCCAGGACTCCAGAATTATGGTCTTTCCGGACTACTCCAGAGAGGTGCAGACTCAGCGTCGATCCTATGAAGAGGTGAAACAGAAACTCAGGGCGCTGGGCCTGCGCTATGGCCTCCTCTTCCCTGCCCGGCTTAAGGTAATCTTCCAGAATTCTTTTTTGATCCCCCCCCAGGCGGCATGGACCTGGCTCACGGAGGAGCGGCCCCTCCTGCCTAGAGCGCCCCTCTCTTCTAATCGGGGAGCTCAGACACAGCCAAAACAGGATGCGCCCAAGTCCCAGCGACGCCGTACCGGGTCCCGGAGGAGGGGCGGCAGACGGGGGGAGGCATCCCACACACCGGCGGCGCAGCGCCAGAGCTCTCTGACGCGACCTTCACAGCAAGGATCTGCCTCCCCCAGCTTGGCTACTTCTTTGTTTGATATGGGCAGCCTCCCTGAACCCGGGGACAATTTGCGAAGGGCAATGTTGGATTTGGACCTGTCCGGCAGCCCTGTGATCCGGGGAATGGGCGAGGATGAGGGAGTGTAACTGTCACCAGGCGAGGAGCACTCCACAGCACACCTTTGGTCCCTTGCTGTGTGACTGTACCTGGCCCTGTGGGCTGGGGCCGACCCGACGTGCCTGCATGGCCTCCTCAGGATCCGGAGACCCATTGGAGTCCCAGGACTAAGCCTTTTAAGGGTGTTGTTTTCTTTCCCTCTTTTTTCAGCTGTCAGCGTGTCATCTGACTACATGTAGGGGGGTCCAGCTCAACCATGTTCTCACTCGACTGTTTTCTAACCGTTTTAGATTAGTGGTTCCCCTCAGTGTGGGGTAGTTGTTGGTTGGGGTTTCTTTAGGGCGATAGATGCTTCCACTTCAGAAGTGTAGGGTGGGGGGAGTTGGGGGGCGAGGGGAGGGGGGGAGACCGTTGTCTCCCAGCAGTTTGTTGTTTTTACCCGCCTACGGGCCACTGTGTTCTGTCTTAATTGGTAGCCGCGTGTTCCTAGATGTCCCCGCTGATGACAAGCAGGTCACTGTACCCCGTGCCTTCCTCATGGGATCCCGGGCCTGGGAGTACTGCCCAGCGCATGCCTCTGTCTTGCCGCGTATCCCGCCCCTAGATGTTCGGAACCCTTCATAGACCCATCCACATCCTCTCCTGGAATGTCAACGGCCTCCTTGACCGCATCAAGTGCACAGCTGTCCTCCGCACTGCCTGTCGCCATTCACCCAACATTCTGTTTCTTCAAGAGACACACCTTCTGGGTTCGCAATGCAATTTCTTGGCCCGCTACGGGTTTGACAGGGTCTGGCACTCTGGCTTTGCGCGGGGATCCCGAGGGGTGGCTATTTTACTCAGGAAGGGGCTTCCCTTCACCCTGACTAGGGCTGACACTGATGCAGAAGGCCTATATGTGATTCTGTCGGGAATGATTAAAGGGCTCCCCCTAAACTTCCTGTGCACTTATGCGCCCCCCCGCGCTGTCTCTATCCGCGTCGCTTCCCCCAGTGTTGGTCCACGTGCGACTTGGCGGCTAAACGCGTGGTTCCTGCAGGACTCGGCGTTGGTAGAGTACCTTGGACAGGAACTGCGCCACTACTTCTCAACCAATACGGGCTTTGTTCCCTCACCGGGGACACTGTTGGAGGCCGGCAAGGCGGTTGTAAGAGGTGTGGCCAGGGGGCTGGTTCTCGGGAAACGGGTGGAACAGTCCGCCCAGCTTGTGCAGCTGGAGGCACGGGCAGACCGATTGGAAAGACTCCAAAAGACTGACGATAGCGATGGCCTCGCCCGCCAGCTTGCTGTGGTCCGCAAAGAGATTCGTCGGATCTCATTGGAGTCAGCCAAAATGCTCTGGCGCTCTTCAGCGGCGCGTATTTATGGATGGGGCAATAAGAATGGCAAGCTTCTCCATAACCTGGTGTCCTACCCCAAAGTCAACCGCATTATCCCTGAGGTTCAGACGGCAGATGGGGCCCGTCAGGTGACATCCACTGCCATTGCACGGACGTTCGCTGACTATTACGCGGCCCTGTATGGAGCTCGCCCTCCGGGTGCCTCCCTGGCAGACCTGCTGAGGGAGACCGGTACTCGGTGTATCTTCCCCAGGAGATAGTGGATACTTTGGACCACCCCTTTACCCCGGAAGAAATACACAGGGCGATCTCCCTGCTGCACTCGGGCAAGACGCCCGGACCAAACGGCTACCCCCAGGAGTACTACGCGGCCTTCCGTGACGACTTGGTTCCCCAGTTAGTGGAACTTTTTAACCATGTGGTAGAAGAAAGGTCCTTCCCGCCTGAAACTGATGTGGCCACCATTGTGGTCATCCCCAAAACGCAGCCACCCTCCTTGGACTGTGCGGAGTATCGCCCGATCTCATTGATCAATACAGAGATGAAGATTTATGCCACCGCAATAGCCCAGCAGCTCCGCCCGCCCCTACAAGACTTGTTCATCCTGATCAATGCGGGTTTATGCCCGCCAGGGGTACCCGTCACTGCATTTGTCGCATCCATTTGGCTCTAGCTCACCGTCACCATTTGACCCCGTATCTGGTGCTCCTATTCATCGATTTTGAAAAGGCCTTTGATACGGTGGACTGGGACTATCTTGGAGACGTGCTTGAACTGATGGGATTTGGTCCTCCCTTTCGTAGCCTGATTAGAGTCCTCTACAGTAAACCCAGGGCTCGGGTCCTCATCAACGGTGAGCTTTCTGAGGCATTCCCCATCCGGAGGGGTACCCGCCAGGGGTATCCACTCTCCCTGCTCTTGTTTGCGTTGGCGATGGAGCCTCTGGCGGTGCTTATCCGCCAGGATCCTCTCATCCGAGACTGGGCCTGGGACCGGAGTCAGACTGATTAGATTGCTCTATACGTGGACGATGTTCTGCTGTTTCTGGCTGACCCGGACCGCTCTGGACCCAGGTGCCTAGATGCCCTTTTGGCCTTCTAGCGGGTTTCAGGGCTGCGACTCAACCCGGCTAAGTCGACCCCCATCCCCCTGCACCCTACTCGTGCTTGCTTTGATTGGCAGGCGACTATTCCCCTCCGGAAGCAATCCTTCAAGTACCTGGGTGTGTGGGTCACTCTCCTGCCGGAGCTTGAGTGGGCTTGGAATATTGCTCTTCATCACTAGGATGAAGGCAGACCTTAAAAGATGGCACGCCCTACCCATTAACCCCATGGGCAGGAGTGGACTCTTCAAAATGATGATCCTACCCCGCTTTCTCTACATTCTACAAAATGTCACCATTCATCTTCCGGGTAGCTGGTTTCCGGAGCTAGGTGGCGCTCTTACCCGGTTCTTGTGGGGAGGGAAAAGGCCGAGACTGTCCCTGGCACACTGTCGTATTCCCCCCTTTGATGGGGGCATGGGGGTGACCAATCTCCACCTCTGCTACCCGGCCACGAAACTCATTGTGATTCACGACTGGTTCGCACGCGGCTGGTCCGACCCGGCTTACCAGGTGGAACTGTGGACAATGGACTTCCCACAGATCTAGGCTTTTTTTATGGTAGCCCGATACCACAGACTCTTCCCCCTGTCACCAGGACGGTGTTCGTTGCCTGGCGTACAGCCCTTCGACATGTGCAATGGGACCGGAAGCTTACTAGGCAAACGCCGCTGTGGAGTGGGGCCTGGTTGCGGGAGGTCTTGTCCTTACGGGATTTCCACCGCTGGGATTTAGTTGGGGTTTCGCAACTAGGAGACGTGTGGGTGGGAGACCACATTCGGTCCTTTGCGGAATTGCAGCAGTGCCACGCCCTTCTTCCTTCCCAATTCTACAAGTACCTCCAGCTCAGGCACGCCCTCCACACTCACATTCCATCTCCCGTCTCTCTCCCAGAATTCAGCCCCTTGGAGGCCCAGGTGAAGATGGGGAACCTGGGGAGAGGTGGGGTCTCCCGCTTGTACCGAGCGCTGGTAAACAATGGCCCTGCATCCCTAGACCGGCTCCGTGATCGCTGGGAGGGTTGGGTGGATACTTTAGAGGAAGCGGACTGGCGCGATGCGCTTATGGTGCCCAAAACATTGACAACATCTTCTAAGTTACGCCTTTTCCAGCTCTACTTCCTCCATGCAGCGTACCTCTCTCCGGCGCGCCTCTTCCGGGCCCAATTGCGATCATCCCCAGCCTGCGCGCGCTGCGAGTCTGCCCCTACAGATTTCTATCACATGGTATGGCAGTGCCCGGCCCTGGCGCCGTTTTGGTTTGGGGTAGAACTCAAACTTACTCGGGCCCTCGGATGGGAGGTTCCCCACGACCCGAAGCGCTTGCTGCTGGGAGTGTTTGATGGCCTCGATAGCTCCAGGGCTGACAAGAGATTCCTGGGGACAACAGTGGCGGTGGCAAAGAGGGACATAGCCGCGCTCTGGGCTCAGGCTAAGGCCCTAACTGTGCAGAGGTGGAGGCAGGGGCGTAACACAGACCCCCGCATCCCGCGCGGTGCGGGGGGTGGCCTGAGCTGCAGGGGGCCCCCCTAGCCCAGTACTTAGGCCATAAAGCTCCGGATTAAATCCAGAATGGGGGCCCTTCTGTATAGCTTGCACGGGGGCCCCCTCAGCTTTCTTTACGCCGCTGGGTGGAGGAGGGGAGTGGACTGGTGTGGTGCACAGGAGGAGACTCTCTGTGAGGCTCGGGGGTGTCCTGAATTATTTGAGAAGGTGTGAGGTAAATGGTTTCATCTATTGCCTGTGTGACGACCCGATGGCACTTGTGCGTTCCTGAAACTATGGAATGGTCATACTCAATTGAAATGGCCTGTTATGCTTGTTGTCAAATGTATTTGCTTAAACTTCCCTACTTGTAACGCTTGATCTGCTACCAATGAATGTAATTGTTTTCTTTTTTACAAACTCAATAAAACCAATAAAGTTGATTATCAAAAAAAAACGTTTGAGGTAAAAAGGAGACACAAATACATACCCATTTAGTGGTTGATGTGTACAGAGAGAAACCAGGAACACGGACATTAATCCCGGCTTCCCTGCTTAACCAAACTGTGTGATCTTATGCAAATATTTTGTTTCACATGCCCCTTTTTCTTCAGCATTTCTCAATGAACCTATAATATGACTTATTATTATTGTCAAAGTAGCCGAATGTTAAAGAAATGCACTTATTTTTAATTTTGAAGCTACATCACACAGTGTTACGTGTTGCATTATTACATGGCAAACATTCACAGGGCTCGGCTCGTGAAAGGGCTCTTAGAGGCGAGCCAGCCCCTTGGCTCGGCTCTCCCTGTTAATTTGTTGGCTCGCCAACCTCTAACAAATAAAATGCTATTTCGTCATCACGAAAGAGAAAGCTCAAGTTGCTCAAGCCCAGGTGCGAGTTTCCCTTTCAGACCTAGAACGTGTTGTTTTTACGCTTGCAAAAAAACTAAAACTTCATACAAGAGAACCGAAAGAATAAAATCCAGACTCGCAAAATCCAACCGCACGTCTGGCGAGGAGCAACAGTCCTAGGTCCCCGTGGACGCTTTTTTGGAGTCAAAACAAGACATGTTGGGTTAATTCTGGTTGATGCGGTCTCTGGAAATCACCCTCCACTTCGCAGAGCCAATATTGAACCAGCTGCAACTGCTGCGCAGGTGCTTGCTGCTCGGCAATTGAAATAAGACAGGTTAACCGACAGCCCTTCGTCCCAATGAGGCTTATAACGCTAATAAGAACTTCCCTACCTCTGTTAACAGGTACAGTAAGCGAGTCGCAACTCCCCCGGCGAGCAGCCTCAGTGGACACTCCAGCATTGACAGCCGTTTCCTCGACAACGGCGTCTACCACCTGACGTAAATAGAGGAGGGAGAGCCCGTTGCACGCTTGAACGAACCGTGCTGTCAGAAACATCATTATAAAGGGGAAAACACGTTATTAAATCTAAACACTTCAACAGTTTTTCGGTTTGCCCGTACATTGTATTTCGGGTATTTTCTCCTTTTCTGAAACTGAATGGTGCGATCCTATGTCCTAGCCCTAAACAGCAAACTTTTGAGTACAGAAACGTGGCCATCTTGGAATGAAAGTGACTGAGTCCACGCGGTTGGTTGGCAAAGTTTCAGTTATCCAAGGACTACTGTGTAACAATGCTGATATCTCAATTGTTGCGGGTTTTTTGATCGCATTGTGAGACATGTATAGTTGTGTTTATAATGTTTATAATGACTATCAAATTGTCATGGCTCACACTGACGACTGTAATTAATAAATAGCTGGAAAACTATTCATAACTGATATGGGGCACCTGGAGATTCCTAAAGCGACCTTGGTTTTATGGTTGCAACATGGTCAGAAGTTTTCCAACATTAGTTTAAACTTGCTCTGACAAAGCCAACAGATCTCACGTTTTTGGCTGCTAATGCGGAATGCTTTATGACTTTTGCCAATGCTGTTTAACATCTTCAAAAAGTGAAAAAAATGCTCTTTGTACATGCTGTGCAGTATTTGCCCAAAAACTTCACAATGATATGTATATGCATGACAGGACCAGGGCTGCCAGAGAAAAATACCAGTCTCTTGTTTACGTTTTAGGATTCTGCAATGTGCAAAAATGATACTTTAAAATTTGTATAAAATTGTCTGCATTCATTTTAACATGGCCATCCTGTCTTTGTTTACTTTAATTGTCAGGGATTGGTAAAACTGTGGAATACATATTATAATGCTTTCTTCTTACATTTACTGCTTAAAGTATGTATTGGTACAGGAAAAAAATATCTGCTTTAATTGAATGTTCCCAATTTTGGTACGGGCCAGAACATTAAAATACTTGCCATGACGGTAACAACAAAAAATATACAGTCCCAAGATTGCGACACCAATCTTGAAGTAGTAAAGCAGATTTTAGCTGCCAAGACCTCCTAAAATGGAGAAAAAAGAAAAAAAAGTGATCCAAAGGGGAAGGGGAGTTGTATGTAAGCAATGGTGGAGTGGCAGGGCATGGTTAAAAACATGAATGCTGCCGAGTGGCAGTAGCTGTGGGGGTGGAGGGTACGGAAAAGAGAGGTGCAGTCGTAAAGGGACCACCGGGAGGGGGTTTTAAAAAATAAAAATCGAAGTGGAAGGAATGTGAGAAGCATAGTATGAGTTACTGGGGCAGGAGCACCCTGGAAAGCATGGGGGAACTGGGATTTAAGGGGGGGGGGAAGTAGCTCATGAGGGAGTGATCAAGAAATCACTGAAATTAAAAGTAAAAAGTAGTTCCCTGACTCTAAGCAGTGGCAGGATACAAGTCATCCATTCAAATGGATGGTCTAGCTGAGGAGCAAATGCAAGAAAAGAAAAAAAAGCTGTTAAATAAGAAGCAATCAAATGAGAGTGATAAGAAAACCAACCAATGGGAACAATTGGAGTGACCCAAAACCCACAGTAAGTTTTTGATATGGTCCACAATGCGTTTTTCATCTGTAGGTGAGACCTCAAAATGGAAAAATCGGAAATGGCTGATATTTTGCACTTTTAAATATAAAGTTAAAATAGCAATTCTAGTTTAGAGCAGCCATTACCACGTTGGCAATATAAAGAGGTCAGGAATTTCCCACTCTATGAATTATGAGAGTCGGAGAACCCTTACTTGGTTTCGAAGGGCAGCATTTTCCAACGCTTCTATCCTAAAAATGGTAGATTTATTCACTTTCATTAGTACATTGGTCCGCTTGTCGACATTACCAAATGTGGAGGACTATCGAGTCTGTGCCTGACCCCCTCTCCAAAGTGACCGCCAGTAGTCCCATTTTGATCTTCAGTGTTGTGACTTGTTACATTGATCAAAATTCCCTTCCTATATCGAGGAAGTTGGAAATGATGATGTTGTCAATGTGTATTGTTAGCTACTCTTGCACTTGTCCTTATTCTCTAGACTGGGATAAAATCAACCTCCTATCCACTGTCGTTACTCTTGCTCCTTGATGTCTATCATTTAAAGCTCCCAGTTAAAATAACTGACTTGCTGACGATGGGTGCCTGCCATCAACCATTACCCATCACCCCACCACCACTGGCAATGGACTCAGCTACTTAACATCTAATAGGTTACTGTCTTTTTTGCCCTATCCACAGAGGTTTGCTAGGAGAAGAGCCTTTCACCAGCAACCAGACCACTAGACTGTTGTTGACCATAGAGTTCCTAGATGGCGGTAATGCTCTCAATGGCTTCAAAATCTCTGCAATATCCACTAAATCAATCCCACCCCTCGCTCCATGCTCCACTCTCTTCCATGTCTCATCACACTGTCTGCCATAATCTTGGGTAACACCCTTCAACACTTGCGCATTCTTCTGGTTAGTGTCACCTGCTTACTTTTGGGGGCATGCATTTCTCCACGCAATCATCCTTACCCTTTATTGATCCACAATTCGGGTCCAAAATCTGTGTTGTAACATGGAGCACTATCTCTCGAGCAGACCTCAGTCTTTAAAGCTTGAGGATAGTGCAGACCTGATAAAAAAACGTGCATCCGTCATGTTGATCCAGAGAGTGGTGCTATGTTAGTGGGCAACTGGCTGACCTACTTTGGTTAAGGAAATTTACATCTACGCATCGAATTATGGCATCAAAGACAAATAGGTTCCTTTATGCGCTGCATTAGACTCAGCATCGTGAATATATTTACATATGGTGAGAGAGACACTGGCACCTACGTAAAGGTGAAGAATTCTCTACTGGTATATTTTACCCCTCAGAAGATGTGGGTTACAGACAAAATATGTTCCGCTCAACACAGCAAAGTTAAGACAAGATTATTGATTTGTTTATCAAATGACTGAAAACCTGCCTCAATGAATGTGATACTTGACAGATATAGTTCTGTAGAGGATCTCAAGTCACAGATCACTGCAGGGTACAAATCTTCTTATCTCAAAAGACTCCTACAAAAGCTGGGCATATTAAGTGTTTTCTTTCTATCAACCTATTTTTCATTCTTCCTTTTAGCATTAATGATGCACATTTATCTGCCAAGTTGCAGATAAAAGAGACCCATAAGGAACCCCATCACCGCCATAGCTGCTAAAGCAGGTGGTTCACAACGCCCCTGCTCACGAGGGACACCATGGTGATTGCACCATCCACGCCATCGAGACAACTGCACTGGAGGTGTCAAATTATCTAAGGACTCTGATGATGAAAAGCTGTACCTCAAATCTTCCAGTGGCCTGAGGAACTGAAAGGACTGACAGATTAAACTGCACATAGTATGATTTTTCTGGGATCCCTTTCACATTCAGCTGAGGGTTGGGAGATATCAATAACCAGTTGCAACAGACCATCATTTTGTGTATGAACGGCCAACTCAATTGGTTTTCCCATCCGTCCAAATGCCAAAAGAAGCAAACTGGAGGAAAAATGAGAATATGGGTAGGCCAATGTAGCCCAATCTAGCTGCTCAGTTGGAGCAACACATACGCCAACAAGACAAGATACACAAAGCTCACAGGAGTGCTGTACTTCCTAAAACTCTACCGTAACAAAGGATATCATCTGTTATGTTCTGTTATGTTATGTAAAGATACGTTACGTAAATATACGTTTCGCAATGTTATGTTATGTTGATTTGTATGGTGCAGTATTTTACCCGTGAAGCTATCCTGGTGCTTGAACAAGAGCATAGCCCATGGGTGCTCCTAGTTGAACAGTTAGGTATTCAATTTCTTGTGAAAATTGAGGAATGGAGCAGCAGTTCTGAGTTTGTTCAAATTTTTGGCGCCAATGAACGAGAATGCGTGCCCTCATCTCTTGCTTCTGCGGATGCAGGGGATTTGTGGGAGAGCGAGGTGGAGAGTAGCTGTCCCTAGGGTTGGTAGAGTTGGAGTCAATCATTAACGTATGCTGATCCTGTATTGTGAAGGGCTTTGTAGGCGTGGATGAGCAGCTTGAGTTTGCAACATTTCTAGATGGGTAGCCAGTGTAGTTCATTAAGATAGGGAGTGATGTGGGTGTTTCTGGATAAGTCTTGGATGAGTTTGGTGGCGATGTTTTGAATGGTCTGGAGTCTTTGCATGAGATGGTTGCAGATGCTGATGTAAAGTGCGTTTGCGTAGACTAGGCTGGTGATGAGGGCCTGGGTGACTGTGCACCTTGTGTGAATAGGGAGCCATCTAAAGATCTTGTGAAGCATTCTAAGGATGTGGCAACAGGATGTGATCACACCGTTGACCTGTTTGCTAATCATGAGTTTGTTGTCAAGGATGATACCAAGGTTTTTGGAGAGGTCTGTGGGGGTAGGGTTGGGGGTGGGACCCAGGTTGGGTGGCTACCAGGAGGAGTCTCAGGGGAAGCTCTTACTTCTGGAAATCTGAATCTCCGTTTTGTCCGTGTTGTGTTTGAGGCAGTTCTCTCGCATCCAGTTGGCCATGTTCGACAAGCTGGTGGTGAAGTTGGTCCTGCTGGTGTTGTTCATGTTGGTGAGGGAGAGTATGAGCTTAGTGTCATTGTGTATGAGACAATGTTGATGCCATGGGTTCTAATGATGTGGGTGAGAGGTGCCATATACACATTGAAAAGGGTTGGGCTGAGGGAGGAGCCCTGGGGTACCCTCAGGTGAGCTTTTTGTGTTTGGAGGTGAAAGCAGAGAGTCTAACTCATAGCGTCCTATTGGAGAGGAAAGAGGTGATCAAGTTCAGGGTGGGCCCTTGGATACCTGAGTCTTGGAGTCTGGCAATGAGGCTTCCATGGGAGATGGTGTCAAAGGCTGTGCGCAGGCATGTCGAGCAGGATTAGAGTGACGGTTTCTCCTTTGTCCAAGATTGACCGGATGTCGTCTGTTGCTGCCAGGAGGGTGGTTTCCGTGCTGTGGTTGCTGCAGAACCCCGACTGGGTGGAGTCCAGGAGGTGGTGAAGTTAAGACAAGAAGAATTATCTTGATAATATATGTGTTTATTCCACCCGAAGGAATTTATGCAGATATAAGTGTCTCCACCTTGATATGTCTTCTGCAGCTGGCGCATTCCAGGAAGAAATAGAGGAGGCGATTCAAGGCTATTTGAATTACAGTGCATGTATCCTTTAAATTAAGTAGAGGCATCATAATACCGTTGTGCAGCAGGAGTACCTTTTGTTATAGACAAAAAGAGCTCCACTAAGACGATTCATCTTTCAATCCCCAGCATTTGCTCAGAAATGACAATAAAGGACCCATGCCCAACATTGAAGGGTTGGACACATTCTAACAAGTATTTTCTGATGCTTCCAAATGTTGATCAGAGACCTCTCTGTGACAACCTTTTTTGGCTGATTAAAAGAATTTGAAATCTTAGGGCCTGATTCACACAGGGCGGCCACCGCACCCATGGCGGAGGACCCGCAGTCATGGGGGAGTCTCCGCAGAAGGGCGGAATCTCCTCAATGAGGGTTCTCTTTGGGGAGATTCTGCTCTGACTGCGGAGACTCCCCCATGACTGCGGAGACTCCCCCATGAATGTGGGGCCTCCACCACTAGTTTGGGCCCTTTGTGAATCATGCCCATTGTCTGTATTCTGCCATTTGGTGGGGCTCATTAAGTCCCTGTGGGGCTCTTCCTTCAGACCAGTTCATGTAGGAACACTCCCCAGAACAGCACACTCCAGTCCTGGTTTCTACACCTCCATCCTCAGACATTATGGCCAATGTCTTCGCGTGCCTACATCATGTCCTGGAGGTAGAGCTCTGTTCAGCATCATAGGGCCTGGCTCCTATGGCTATACTGTTTCATATGTACATGTTTTCTGGGCTTTTCTCTCTCAGCTCCAATCCATAGTCCATTCCTGGTTTCCCTTCTCTAGTCTTTAAGCTTTACTAGGGCTTTTTTCTCCAAGTCCCAGTGCACCTGGTGGACCCTTATTCCCCGTACCTAGTCAGTTATTCATCTTTCTCCGTCCCTACACTTGTGCTCTACCCATGCATTTCCAGCTATTTCTAACCTGAGAGCTCAGGGCTCAGCGTTCTCACGACCATTATTACTACTGCCAGGGCCGGCGTCCAGTGCACAATCTTTTTTGGTGTCCCCCCTCCCTTCTCCTTGGATTCCCTCACTACCACCCGGCAAAAGAGCCCCTCTTCTCTCCGTAGACCCTCTCTCACATACATTTCATTTGTTTTAATGCGCTGATAAAGGCTGGCTTTACGAATCCACTCACCTTTCCACATAAAATACAGTTCTGTTCTTTGCAAAAGGCATATTAACGCCTATAATTTTGGGGCTAGTCAAAACTGCCACTAGACAAAACTCTGTCCCCCCTCTCTAGCAGGAACATTATTCACAAGAGTTATCTTGACAATTTATATTGCTGCCTGAAAGCTGGATGCACAAGGAACTCTGCATCAGGCTCTTTTAAATCGTAAGTTATTGCTAAATACAGCGCACACTTAACTCCCACCCCCCAGATCAGTGCCCCCCCGCCAGGTCAGCGCCCAGTGCGGCCGCACCAGTCGCACCGGTCTAAAGCCATCCCTGATTACTGCTGAGACTCTGCTCGGCCCAGTGCTGTCATGCGGATTTGCTTTCAGGCTTGCTCCTAGTTTCTGTGTGCTTTGCCTTTCTTTATTCTATGCTTTTCCATTACTTGTTTTGCTATTTTCGTTTTTTTGTTTCTGTTTCTTGAGGCTACAACCCCTATGTAACTCCTGTATGTCAGTGTTACAAGTTCAGTCTGCACACTCTCCCCTTGTTTGCAGATTCCTTGCCTTCCCTTCTTGTAGCAAGTGTTTCTAATTCAGTCTGCATACTTCCAGTCCTTTGGTTGTGTGCAGATTCGAGTTTTGTATTATAGTCTTCCAAATTCTGTGTGCATACTTCTAGTCCTGTCCTTATTTGTGCTCAGAATTCTTGTCCTGTAGTTCATTGTTCCTTGATCTGCATGCTTCAAGTCTAGTCCTGTTCTTGTTTCTTACAATACATCCCTGAGCTCTGTCCCTATATATTCAGTTCCAATTGCTCTTTTCCATTTGTCCTCTCTTTCATGTATGGTAATATCTTAGTTATTACCGAGGGTCCCTCTTCCACAGAGATTCCCCGAGCACTCTTCTTCCACAAGAGCTGTTGAGTGCCTGCCATGACTCTGTGAGATTAGCTGGTCTTTGCCCTATTGTTAGATCTTTTTCCATTCCATTTAGAGTTCTTCCCATAGAGCATATAATATAAACTATTATTTATTACAGCTTATCCTTTGATGTACTGCTTTGTACTTTCCTATAGCCTTTCTGTTTTTTGCTAAACAGTAACCGCCTTGTCTTCCTATCTTTGCCTTTCCAGGCATTAACCAGTTCACAGTGGAGTGGTGTGGCTCACTGGTTAGAGGCGGCAGACCCGGAAGCAGAGAACGGCCTGGGACCAGGGTCGTGGACCAGGGTCAGCGGACTCAATAATTCTCGCCTTGGTGACTACTCTAACCAGGGATCACGCTCGCCAACTCTGGGCATTAGCTTGCCTCATCTCTACAACAGCCCCCCACATTTGCTGGGGATGCCTGGTTTCACCTTGGAGATACCCAGTAGGGACCATCTCACAGGGATAGCCAGGACGGGTTCCCCAGCGGTCTACAGCGCCATGACGCCTCAGGGCAGCAGTGCGCTTTACAAAACACATACATTTACATTTACATTTTCATCATATGCCCCAAACCTGAATTGCCTTGTCTCTGCAGAACAGCTCTCCTTGATAGTCAGCTGTCAGCCTGGACCCAGTCCTGACAGGCCATGGAGGAGAACTTTCCTCCCTATGACTTTACACTCGACTCTCCCAGTTAATGTTCACTCTCTTTTCTTCCTCTTCCTTCTCCCTGAACTCCAGCTCACTCGTTCCCTTGCAATTTCAAACCTCCCGAAATATTGATCAAGGTGACTGACTCATTTCTCTGAGTTGTCATTTAATTGGGAGGAAATGCAGTGTTGTCTGTAGTGGGCACACAACTCCCTATGGGGCAACACTTTGGGTGCACATGTCTTGATAAGTGCACACAAAAAGCATGAAGCACAGACAGCAGGCTGGCAGATGAGGACAGACGTACTCCCAATGGCTGCTACAATCAGCTGCCCTACACATTAGATCAGAACGCTGATGCTACTATATATTGTTCATATTGATAATATGGAAAATGTGTCGGTATGCTGCGGTATCAGTGGTTACTAAGACAGTAAATGTTCATCTTTCAGCACCTTCCATAGTGATGTAATCATCTTGTAAGGAAGCGGTTTCCCTATATCTAAGCAGGTAGTTCTATTAAAAACGCTGTTTCCATGGCAACCAGGCTGGAAAACAGAAATGGAATGTACAAATACAGGGCAAGGTTCCAAAAGAAAACTCTTTACAAGTGCATTTTTACAATTAAAAGGCCACACACACATTTTTGGCAATGTTGACAATTATACTTTTGCAGCTTGCAAGAGCAACCCATTCCTCGTGGAATTCAGGGGCAAAAGCAAAACTGCGGCAGCTGATGAGTGTGTCCAAAAGACAGGTCTTTCTAGACAGAACCACTGGGCTAGTGGTTAGTCGAATCATGGGATGTGTAAAAAAAAAAATATACTCCACCCTCCAACCTTATGCGTTCCCTGCCACAGTTATTATAGGTGGCGAACTGCACGGTTTCCAATGGAAGAGCCTAAGTTGGCTCCACCATTGAAAACCTTTGACCTGACAGCCAACTCCCTACTGTTCCACCAGTTCTCATCAATGCTCACCCAAAAGTGCAGCTGATGTCACTCATTTTCCCTCCCCTCTTCCGCTATGCAGGAAAAACTTAGAAGGACCTCCACGCCATTGACTTTTATGCTTTGCACTAACAACCTACAACGTCTCTATGGGGCTTATTTACAAGCCTGTTGCGCTGCCGGTTGAGTCCCTTTTTTCGACATTCCGGCAGCGCAGTATGGTGACCGATATTTACAAGGCCATGTAAAGTCACCCTGCTTGACTTTTCATGGCATTGTAAATATGTTTCCCTTTCACGCATAACTAAGTGTGAAAGGGGCGTCTGAAGGATGTTGGTGTAGTTGTTCCCACGCAACATCCATGGAACCTGACACATTCCCAGATTTACAACATTTTGTAAACCTGGGAATACTTCAGAATCCTATGCCTTCCCAGGAGAGGCGTAAGGAGGCGAAACGTTTTTTCCTCTTTCTATGCGTGCATGCATTCTGCAGCACACATACAAAGAAGAAAATGCCTTTTACGCAGCGCTGGCACCCTTGCAAAATGACGCAATGGTTTCAGCACTGGTGCACTGCTGCAGTTTGTGCAGCAGCGCAGGGGAGAAGGACAGGAATGTAACATGTCTTGTAAATAGAGTCAGGGCACAAGTCCTATAAAAAGAAGTGGGGGACTGACAATATGCAAATGACCTCATGACGTCACGTGCTGAAGGTGTCCCGGTGTCTGAAAATGACACCGGGACATGTTCAGCATATTTCTATGGGGCACAACTTCTTGGCAGGAGGGGCGGCGTCCTCCCTCTGAAAAGAGTGGGGGGGACGCCGTGTACATGCCTGTACCCCCGACTCGAGCCTTGGATAGGGTGCATTCCTGCCGAATTATTTTGACGTCCGGAAGTCTTGCTACAGTGCCGTGTGTCAAAGTATTGTAAATGAGGACCTATGTTTCTAGCAGTTAGGTAGGTTGTTTTTAGCACAACCTATCAAATGTCTAAATTGTCAGGAGGAATAATTCCACACAACCTAGATGGAACTACGGGTCTGTCAAGCAAAGGACCTCATTTTGAGTTTGGCAGAGCGTGAGCCCTGCGATAAACCAGCAGAGCTTCTGCCCTATCAAACCTGCGGTATCCTCATTTCATGAAGAGTCAGGGGAACCAACAGTTTCCAGCGGTGAAGCCTCAGCTCACTCTGCCATCGGAAAATTTTGACGGGCAGTACATCCCCCAGTACAGAGAGTCAATTTGCATTGCAAAACCTGTCCTTTTTTAGAGTGGGGCATCCAGTATACATTTTTAGGTCTTGGCGAGGCGTGGGCGGAGTAGCAAAGCTGCTGCCACGCCTCTCCGAGAGATATTGTTTCTAAAAAGGGTACTGTCAGCCCCGCCCCCTTTTCCATTGGGTAGCGTAAGCGTTCATGGTAAACGCTGGCTTCCCATTGGAAAAGAGGGGTTTTGGGTGCCACCCTGTCAGCTTTTCGCACTGCCCCTCCGTACAATGTAGCCTGTTTTGTGGCTGGCGTAAAAGAGTATTCTTATCTGCTTGTTTATTTAACAAGCAGATAAGAACATTCTTCACGTCAGCTGAGAAGCAGGCACCGAGCACAGAGGCTCACGGGGTCACGGGGAGCGCAGGGGGATCCCGGCAGACTATGTGTTTTGCACGGGCAGCCTCTCCTCGCTTGAGCCTCCCACCCTCCTCGGAGCATACTTCCACTCAGAGAGCCTCTCCTCGCCCCCCACCCCTCCCAGCTCTTGCACTAGAAACAGACCAGGCGTAGCTGAACAGACCGTATTTCCTAGCGGTAGTTTTTCCACATGTCCTGTCGATGAGTTGAATGATGCATGCGTGAGCCTTTGCGTCTGCTCCCTGTGACTTAGCCGGCCCACTTGCTATTGGTGTAGTGTGTATTGGTAAATCCAGCTGTTCGTCATAATAACGGGGAGCTGCAGATGTGTTTAACCCACTGTTTTACCATGCTAGTGTTCACAGTGGGACACCGAATTACCAGTGCAATCAGGAGCCTGATCTGTGCATCCATCTTGATTCGATTAGGTAGTGCAATTTAGGAAGCACTTTTCAAGGAACCTTCAGAAAAAGTCAACGACCTCTACCCCCTCCCTACGGCCATCTATTTTTTTGAAGTCTGGTGCACGCTTTCTCTTCCTACTTGGGAATGATAAATAGGCAGCAAAGCAATGGCTTTGGGCGTGCGAGAGCCAGCTGCCTTTCGAGACTCGCTCCCGTGGCTTGGCTCTTCTTACTTGCTGGAGGAGGGTGGGGGGCATCCTTCCAACTACCTCCCAAGAGCACGAGAGACGCGGGAGTGATTCCTTGCTATCCGACATGCTTGGGACTGCTAGCTAGGGACATTCTCGCCCGTCCCCTTGGGGACGTAGGGTACTGCGACTGATGGGGCCATGCTCGCGCGCACGCTTTGGGACGGACGGTACTGGGATTGATCGCGCGCCCCTGGGGCAGACGGTACTGATTGGGACATGCTTGCGCGCCCCCTGGGGGGCAGAGAGTACTGGGATTGATCGGGACATGCTCACATGCATGCTTGGGGACGGTAAATTGTCAACGCATTTCACCTTTGAGAGTGAATTACCGTTTCTCTCACAAGGGCGGGTATGACAAAGCCAAGCGTATGATCGTTATTGGAGTATGGCCAGGACACCTGGGTTCACAGCTCCTCCTGTTGGAGACGTCAAATCCATGGAATCCCGAAAGCGGAGAAAGAGCAGGTTCCCCGGGTAACGCTCCTGCCAGCATCTGACGTAATTCCCTCAACCTTTATTTAAACGCACTGTCTTGGGTTTGGCAGGCCTCTAGGAAAAATAGCTGCACGCTAGTGCCTCAAATCTGAAAATAATTACCCCCCCTCTTTTTTTCATTTTTACAAAGTTAATTGGTCTGGTCGTAAATTGCAACGTCTTCCTGAGAGACCTTGGAAATATTTGGCAAATCCTGCTTTGCAAGACGGAACACGAGAAGAGTGAAAGCCTCTGAGCCCTACCCTGTGGTAAATGCGGCTCCTGCACTGGCAGTCAGGGACATCAGCTGAGCTGGCCTGAGACGAGGACCACCCCGATTAATCAGGACGGTACTCCAGGGAGAGCAGATAAAACCTTCCGGAGACAGAACCTTGGCTCAGGAGGGGCCCTCACTGCCTTGTCAACAGAGGCCGCCTAAATGTAGCAGCGAAGAACCGCTTCTCACTTCTGTCAGTTTTTAGTACACCCCTCCCCTCCACCACTCATATTTACTTATTTATTTTTATTTAAAAGGTTTTAGATAGTGCTGGCTAGACCCGGAGGTATCAGAGCGCTTTACATGGTTATCAGACAATAAATCGCAGGTTACAGCTTTACAAAGGTTACAAGGTTATTAGAGCATGGCAATTTTAGTTACAAGTAAGGTTGGGACAAACAAAAAAGAAACATATAGGTAGGGGAAAAAGCTGGCAAGAGGAGATAGTCCGGGGAGTGGGGGGGTAAGAGCAGGGGAAGTAGACAGAGAGTGGAGGAGAGAAAGAGGAGGGGAGGGTTAGAGACACAGAATGGCAAGAGGAGAGGGAGGGTGACAGGGACACAAACCGGTAGACGAGTCAAAGCTGCGCCCAAAGTCCAGAAGCTGTGATCCCAGGGGGAGTGGTATCATTTCCCCATCTCTGTTGCAAGAAGCTCCTTAGTGCAGTGGACTCTCTCAGAGGGGTCGCTGAGACTCCAAGGCCTATTTACTGGATCCTTCCCCAAAAAGGGGAGAGGGAGTGCTTTGGGAAGGGGTGCCATACCATACTCATTCCTTCCTCATGGTGCTGCATTTGCCCTGATTTTGCTAAAGAAACCTGCCATGTGTTTTGGCCATCACACCTTTCATTATGTTGCAGTGTCTCTTGGGCCCCTTAGGGCATATTTGTTGTTCTTCTACCTTGTAGAAGAGCTTTTTGGTCTGCAGTTTGAGAGTGTAACGTACATATAAAATTTGCTGCATCGTAATTTTGCTCCCTACTGTCTTACATAGCATTGGCATGCCCAGCCAGTGGTTAGTAGAGTTCACCACCATCATACTCCCTGTTTTCAAGCCTACTAGCGACTGGTAAAGGATACTTTGATGCTTCCTGTTTTCAAGGCTGTTATTAGACCCGCCTTGTAAAGGCGGGACTCCGTCAGGCAAGTGGAAAAGGTAAGTACTTTATTTCCAGGCCGTCAGTCCCAAGGTCTAGGCAGCAACTGCCATCCTAGGATTCTTTTCCCATTCAACAGTCCCCACATTCCCGTACTCCACCAAAGCTAACACCTTGTGACTTGAAAGTTCTAAAACCACACACACATAACCACACACACAACCACAACCACACGCACAACCACACACACAACCACACACACAACCATACACACACACACACAACCACACACACACACAACCACACACATACACTCCACACACACAACCACACACACAACCACACCCACAGTCACACATAACAACCACACACAACCACAAGCACACACACAACCACACACAACCACACACATACAACCATACACACACACAACTACACACACACAACCACACACACACAACCACACACACATCCACAACCACACACAACCACACAACCACACACACACCCACAACCACATACACAACCACACACACAGAATCACACACACACAACCACACACACACCCACAAACACACACACCCACAACCACACACACAACCCTACACACACACACACAACCGCAGACACACAACCACACACATACACACAGCCACACACAACCACACACACAACCACATACACAATCACACACACAAGCACACACAACCACACACACAACCACAAACACAACACACACAACCCCACACACAACCACAAACACACACACACAGTCACACCCAACCACCCATACACAACCACAAGCACACACCACACACACAACCACAAACACACACACCATACACACAACCACACACACACAACCACACACACAACCACACACACAATCACACACACAGCCACAACCACACACACACACACAACCACACACACAACCACACACACACAACCACACACACAACCCCACACACAACCACACTCACAACCACACACACAACCACACACAACCACACATACAACCACACCCACAACCACACCATCAGTGCACACTTTCACCTGGCACAGACACCATCAGTCGTCAGTGCACGCTTTCACTGGGCACAAACACCACCAGCCGTCAGTGCACGCTTCCACCAGGCACACACGCCACCAGCCGGCAGTGCACACTTCCACCAGGCACACACACCACCAGCCATCAGTGCACAATTTCTACAGGCACACACACCACCAGCCATCAGTGCACACATCAATTGTTAACACATCCACAATTAACTATTGTAGCAATCACAGTATGGCGCACTTTACTTTTAAACATATTCATTTAAAGCGCAGCATGCCACCATTGCTACAAAAATAAATACACATTTTTTGGCCTACAATTTATAGACTTTTGTTGCAATTGGTGTTGCACTATTTAGCAATGCCAATAGCTCAAACTTAATGCGAGACCTATTGCATTGCAAATGCTTGTTTTCCTGTTACTACCAGGAAAATACCGGAAGTTTTGAAAGGAAGAAAAATTACCTTAACGTCCTGGGAAAAAATTTCCCCCGCATCAAAGAGATCCGTTTAGTATCTTTTATGCAACAAACTCCCAATTCTTGTGTGAAAATGTATAGAGCGCTTGTTCAGCATTCAGGCATGCCTTCAGTGAATCCACCACAGCGATGGATGTGCGAAGGCACAGAGATCCCTTCCAGACAGAAAGGAGAGGCGCTCTAATAATCATAGACAGTTCTTCAGTGAGGAGAGGGAGTGACCAGCACCTCCTATTACTTGGTGGGCAGGGAGGCAGGCCCACCCCTCGTATTGGTTTTTTGAAGCCTCTTTGCCTTTCAGCAGAAACTGATCTACTACGCAATCCACAACCATACAGCTAATAAGACTCAGAATGAAGAAAACCCAGGGGCATATTTACAAAGAAATGACCTGGCGAGGCGCTGCAAGCAATTTTGCTGCCACACTGCATCATTTAAAAAACGCAGTGGTGCGCTGTATTCACAAGTATACAGCGCACTTATGTATTTTCCATTGTGCCTGCGCTAAAAAGGCTGCCTAGCACCAACACAGACACCCTTCTGCTATGGTGCAAGGGTGCTTGCGTTGCAGGGATGATTGTTCATTTGCAGGAAGGGACCTTCCTACACACCTTCCTACACATAAACAATAATTAAAGGCAATTTGCTTCTTTTATATGTGCTGCAGAATGCATCACCATTAGAAAGAGCAACAAAACTAGGAGAATAAAGTATTTCTTCCTTGTTGCGCCACTCTGACGCCTGCGTTAGTTTTTAGCGCTCCCTCAGATTTACAGATCCTTGTAAATCTGGGTCAGTGTCAAAAACAAATGTGTGTTGTTGTGGAACCCCCAGAGCAACACCCATTGCACGCTCCTTTGATGCAGAAAACTGTGTGAAAGGTTACAACATTTACAATGCAGCGTTAAGCCACGCAAAGTGCCTTAGCGCCACATTGTAAGTATGGAGCGGGTCATTATGCCACCAGAGCACCATAAAAAGTGACGCTCCAGTAGAGCATTGCCCTTGTAAATAAGCCCCTAAGTCTAGAGCTGTATCGTTGAAAGCAACAGCCCCTCACCTGAAAACGTTCCTCATCCTACAGATCTTTAACCTCACAACTCAATCAATGCAAGAGATTCAAGAAGCAAGAACAGTGCCCAAGCCTCAAAGTGAACAAGAGACTGCCCAAGGCTGTCTAAGGCTACAACACAAGACCATGATGATCTAAGGTTGCACCATATATGTCCATAACAGTCCTCACCAACTGAAGAATAAATGGAAGATGAGTAGGGTCGATTTACTGAAGCCCAGAAGGAAAAACAAAGTGAGGAAAGGAAAAATAGAGACAGTAGGAAAACAAGACACTCACCTACCTGTTGTAATCTTTGTTTCATTGGCAAACTTATTTAATTATCATATTTATAGATCAAAGTGTTATCAGTGGAAATATCAAATACAAAGCATCCTATAATTTTAATCAGTCTCTACTAATCTAGCTTTGTACCCGGAAAAACCCACAACAGTTCCCCTGTCTTGAGCGCCCAACTGCTTGTATGCCCAGTATCCTAACTTTTTATTTTTGCCACTGGTTTTATGATGAGCAAAGCATGTGTGCCAAAGTTTAAGTCTATCGGTCGGAGAGGTCCTGGACCTGTCCCGTGGCTTGGTGGGGCACGCCAAGCGAGCCCTCCGTACTGTCAATGGAGTACTGTCCCTGTCATGAGCATAGTACATGAAGAGGTGGTGGCAGCATATGGTGATTGAGACAATCACTGGTGTGTCCACACCTTTTTATCAGAGTCACTGGGGTGGAGGCCTACTGGCTTATCTGTGTAAAGTTCCACTACTATGTGCATAAATCCTTGCACTGATACAGCGAGTGTGTTAAGCATGTTTGAGTGCATAGCAGGTGGAGCATCTGCCTTGTGCGAGTGAACCAAAGTAGTAGAGCCAAGTGGGATCCATTTTTGATACTCCTGGCCTGGCCTAAAACAAGATGGAGATGCAGGAACGTGCTACCTGACAGTGGAAGGATATTGCTTGCATTCCTGATGCTGGAGGAATAAGACCCAGACACAGAGAGGAATGGATACAGGGCTCCCTTCAGAAATTCTTTGAGACGGATGTATGATGTTACCACACGATCAAAATGATCGCGGTACATTACATCGCTGCTTTTACAACGCAAGTCGTTACCATGACTTGCGCCGTAGGGTGCTGGACTTAGGAATAATATGATTTACTATTTCAACTCCAGCCTACGTACAGTAGGGAAGGTGTTGGAAGAGTAAATCACACTATTCCTTAGTCTAGAGCGCCCTCCAGTGCAAGTCGTGGTAACGACTTGCGTTGTAAAAGCAGCGATGTGGATGCATTGCGGTGTTTTGACCTCGTTGTTAAGGTTGTTTCCCCTTTGAGACATTTGGCTAGCAAGAAGCTTCTGACTGATCTTCTTGAGTACTCCCCTTGGGTGGATGGTAGGGTTGAGGGGTGAAACTGCAGACTCTGTTATGAAAGGTGAGGAAGCCTCTAAGTGAGGTTGCACTTTTGTCTTTCCCTGATGTCTCCATCAGTTGGGCTGATGACAGCCAGGTGCACAAACCTCTCACCTCTTTTGTGTCACTGTTGTGAGTGCTCTAGGGGGAATACAGCCCTAGAGTTACCAGTGGTGAAGGGTAGCCTCTCTCTATCCAAAAGGCTGTGTCTAGAGAAGAGCCTGGAAAGGCCACTTAAAAGAAGAACCATCTCAAATCAGTTCCACAGTTGAGACAGTGTATCTGCATCGCCTGTCTAAAAGTTGGGTATAAATGTGAGAACCAAACCAACCTACTTTGTTCCAGTTCCAAGTCCATTATAAGCAAGGAAGGGAGTGCTCTGCAGAGTGCTGAAAGGACTGCTGCGCAACCATGATTGGTCTCTGTCTAACAGTCAGTTTCCCAGAGGAGAGGGTACATCACCTGAGGTTTGGATGTCCTAATGGAGGAGGTGTGTACTTGTACTGAAGCCCCTAGCAGCATTCCAGCCTACTGAGAGAGGGAAGGAGCCTGCTATGCACTGCTGGAGCAAAGCCAGTCCAAGAAAGAGTAAGGTACAGCATGACTCTGATTGTAGTGGTGTAGCCAGGAAGACACAAACTACGCAGGTGTTTGTGTCACGCTGTTGCCGGTTAGCATACCATGTGGTACCTGGGGGAACATCCATGACAACGCAGTCAAAACACCGCGCTGCCATTACCACGCGTCTTTTACAAAACAAGTCGGTACCACGACTTGCGCTGGAGGGCGCTCTAGACTAAGGAATAGTAGATTTACTATTCCAACACCTTCCCTTCTGTACGTAGGCTGGAGTTGGAATAGTAACTCTGTGTTTTGCACAGAGTTAAGTGTTATTATTTTAGGTCTGTATTCTTGTACTTTGCTTATCTGTTGAATGGTTGTGCTGTGTTGTTTCTCCATTAGAGATACTTGGACTGATTCAAATTGGGCAATCTAAGTAGGTGACGATACACCTCAAGGGACTTTTTCAGACAATTCCGGTTATATCCATTTATTTGACTGTTGAGCAAGGTGAGATGCCTTCTCATGCTATCAGATCTCTTCTGTTGTTTCAAAAAAATGTCAGCATTTTCTCTCTGCCTATATATTTTTTTATCACCTTTCCTTCCATTTTTTTCATCACCTATCATTTTTTTTTATTATTTTTCTTTTTTCTGGCTTGAAGCCCCTGACAGTGGGCCTTCCCTATGCTGACTTAATTTCCTCTCATTGTCTAAATATTAATATTTACCACCTATTCTCCCCACCTTTTTCTTTCTCCACTCATTATACTTATATTTTTTTGGCTGAATTGTATGGTCATATGTGTTCTTTTCACATGTTTATGTATTTTACCTTTCTTTGCATTTTATTGTGGTCATGTGGTTCTTTCGAAAAATTGTGTGTTTTAATTTTTATATTGATCTTGGGTCATCTCAGGCGTATTGCTTGGTATTGTCTAAAAATCTTTTGTCTAATGTGCAGCGTGTATTTTTAAGTTTTATATGTATACTTATGTTATTTATGTTATGATTATTACAGCCCTTATGAAGTTCCCGTTGGCACTAGGGAACGAAATGCGTTGGCTGGGTGTCGGTTTTAAAAAACAAACAACTTTAATAAAAAAAAGATTTTTTGGACTATGTATGTTTCCTGACTGAATTCAATCAGAGTGCACCTTCCTTTCTTGTGGACTTTCTCTATTGATGGACAGAAGTAGTGCCTAATTTTAACCAGTAGTTGCCGATGGGCGCCACTGGCACTCTTCTTTGCAGACCAATACTTATTTTTTAATCAACAGACTTCGATCCACAACAAGAGAGAGAAAGGGTACAGGAGGAGGAATAGAAAGACGGAAAAATAGTGTCAAATGTTAAAATGTGGTACGAAAAAGAACCTCTACAAGTAAGGTACAGTGGTAGTGAGAGTGTGTTGGAAGAAAGAAGCCCCAGGGTTTTGGGAGAAATTTTGGCCCCAGCACTTAGGGCCTGATTCTGAGTTTGGTGGTGTGAGAGTGAGGTAGCACGCCTCTGCCCTGCTCCTAGACCACCAAAGCTCACCACCGTCTGCCTGCTAGATTATGAGTTTTCTCCTTGTCTGGAGGGTGTTCCTTTGGCTTTCCCACGGCGGTGCTTTTGATAAAGACACGGCAATGAGAAGGCGAAAGCCCCTTCCTGCACGGCATGGACTCTGCTGTCTATGCCGTGCAGGAAAGAGGGTGCACCCACACAGGAGGGCACAACATGTACCCCCTGCATGCATCCCCATTGCCTGAGGCACCGGGGGGGCCTGAATGCTGCCATGAGACCGCTGGCAGTGAGAAAACTTGCAATATGCTTGGCAGGACAGCAGCGGGCCCGCCAAGCATATTGCGGCCTTGCACCTCTGCCAGGGATCATGAATCCCTGGCAGTTGTGCCAGTCCCATGGTGGTCTGACCTCCAAAGTTGTAATTCGGCGGTCGGACTTCCGGCAATATGACCTCCGGTGCCGCGTGACCGCCGCACTACCGTAGGTTTGGCAGTCCTATGGACCACCAAACTCGTAACCTAGCACTTGTTTTTTGTTAAAAATAAGCACTAGAAGGATATGAAGTCAGTAGAGACCACCGACTCCCCATTCCACATGTTCTGTAGTTTACAAAAAGCACTGAAGGAGATTGGAGTGTCTAATTTCCCCATTCGGTACTGTCTTCAAGAAGTCGATTTAGGAACATTTAAGGGAATCATAAAGCCAGTTTGGAGTCATTTATTTCTTGTCTTATATTGAAGCTCCCTTAGATGAAAAGTTAGAGCATCAACCAATGTGGGTAAAGGTTTCTCACCCTGTCATGCTCCATTGAGTTGGGAGACCTGTACCCTGATTCTTTTGTTCAACTTGGCTAATGTGTGTCTGAGACCTTACAGTTTATAACGTCTTTAATATGTTTCTCTCATGAGCTCAATTAACCTAAATTGTTTGGGGGAATAGAAAAAAATGATAAACAAATGATGGGAGTTTTTAATTCCTTAAGAAATTTAATGTGCATACATTCCAACGCAGATGGATGTTAGCCACAACCCCAGTAGACTTTTATCATTGTTACAGATTAATTAATCTGTTCCAAGTACCTAAAGGGTTTAATGGGCTGGGTTTTAGGTGTTTGTATGCTACAGGCCCTTATGATTCCAATGCGCTGCACTTGCAAAATTGTAAACTGTTAAATTTCTGTTTAGACTTGGATGTTTGCCATATGGTGGACTAGATTTTACATAAATAAAGTTACTATTAGTAATGTTTTTGTCAAATTGCCATCATGGACCACTTCAAATACTTAGCTAACACTCAGCCAAAAGTAAAACACGCATGATCTAATTTAAGAATCATTTTTCTTTAGGTCATAGGAATTCTGAAATGGTCCAGTATTTTCTTGAAAACTGTGCTGACTTTATACGAGTTAAGGCTAATGTATGAACATATAATTTCTGCTCATACAGTTGGCACTTAATTTACAGTAGTATATGCCCAATATATTGCATGCGTTATATTTATCACATGACAAAAGTACAGGAACCACTAAATCGACATAATGACTACATCGAAAGGTAAGTGTATGTATGTAGATTTGGAGTTAGGAATAGTAAATACATACTTACTTTAACCATGTACAGACAGGCAATGTAGAAAATTCAATATTGTTGTATATCAATATTATGAACCTACTTACAATGAGATATGTAAATAAACCTTGATGAATATAATACATGATTTATACCAAATACGTTGTAAGAGACTGTGCGGCAAATAAATAATCCATGAAGTTTTGGCAGTAGACAAACAAAAGTATTGGGGAGACAACAACAAATTATGTGATGGTCTCTATGTATTAACATGAAAGTGAAAATGTACCCCTAGTTCAGAAATATATTTTTGGATCATATTTGTAATAGTCCATTTTAGGTCTTGTGCCTGCGTTGCAGTGCGCAGCACTGCTTGCGCAGCGAGAGACCTCTTGTAGGGGGTTTCAAAACGGACCTAGGAATCGCACACGCTCGTGCGTGTGCTTTTCCTTTTGGCCCACGCTATTGGCCTTTGCGTGCTTCTTTTTATCAAAGACAGCACGCAATTGGCCAAAGGCGGGCGCATTGCTCCGCCCATGGCCTATTGGTGTTGGTTACCTGCACCGCTGCCATGTGGATTCAATTATCGTGCCCTGACACAGGTGCGATAATTGAAACCACATGTCTCGCTGTGGCGCGCTCGTGCGCACCACTCGCTGGATTGTTCTTTTTTGGATCCATTTCACCTGGAAGCAACTAAATGAAAGAAGGAAAGAGAGGCTGGGAACCGTTTCTTCAAGTCACGGTTGCTTTTTTTTTAATGGCGACCTGCACTAGCTACCTGGGTGTAGCCTTAAAATGTGTTGCTGTTCGGGAAGATGATATGTGAAAATGAGAGGCCTTCGGTGGTGATCCCACCACATACATGCACTTCTGCATGGGTTAAAGAATGGTGTTTGTCGATATGCTCTAGCGATCAGAGGAGCCCATGGGAACCGATAAGTGGTTAGCTCTGAAAAATAGTAACATTGTGGCGGAAGACTTGTACTCTGTCATCTGGGATGTTGGTTCAAGAGGCCAATGGTGTTAACAGTCACTTAAAGACCGACGCAGTTGGCTGGCAGCTCAAGGAGTTCAGTGCAGAATGTTTTCCTTAGTATTGTTCAATTGATGAGACACCAATATGACGTACAACAAAATAAACACATGACATCCTGCCAAGAGAAAACAGTCAAAAACATGTGTTATGTTTAGCAAAAGGTCTCTGCGGGCACAACAAAATGTGTTCAATGTTGGTCTTCCCCCACTACCACACTCCCTTCGTCTCCTCCAAACCTCGCCTCATAAAGTTACTTACCCACACACCAAATGAAGCCACGATTCCAAGTCTGTGCAGCATGAGCATTGTTTCTGGGTAATGAGCAGGTTTATGAACAGCGGTTAGGGTTTGTTAAGATCATTGTCACAATGTTAAAGTTTGCAGGAGTCGCTGTTAGCATGAGCTGAAAGCCATTTTATTCTTGGCAGCCATTTATTTAGCCATGTGCTCGCCATGTGCTTTCTCCCTCTTCCAGAGCCTTGCACATGCTCAGAAAGTCCTAGCTGGTAGAATGCACCTGCTCCTAGTATAGAACTGTCAGGCTATTTTTGCTGATGTAAGGAGAAATGTCTCTTCTCCCACTTTGTTGAGCAAGCACATTTTGTATAGCCATATTAGTCAGTAAGTATTCTTGTATGTGCCAGGACCTCCCCTTGGTTTTATGCTGATGTAACCTATGCATATATAAGGTCCCTGTTCTCTGTACCCCTTAGACGGGCTCCTACAGTTGCCTGAGGGTACCGTATGACGCGTCTCCCTCATGTGAGGTTAATACATGCATTGTTTTTATATTACAGCTTCCGTGCCAATTTCTTCTTTGTTGGTTTAAAGGACCAGGTGTATCAGTGGACCCCTTAGAAGGTTTTTATTTCTTCAACAGGGTCTGTCAAGAACTGACCGCGGTACATACGTTTGTGAGTGCTCGCGTCTGGTCATTTATATAGTGCTTAATGGAGATTTACCGCTACAGGCACTCATGTGTGGGCTGTCTTGCTTTCTTTAGGACCCAACTCTGAGGCTTCCAGTACCTACACTATGTCTTTGCCACCCTCTACATGGACCAGATCAAGGGCTCTGGGGAGATGGAGCATACTCGTCCGGGGCCGTGGTCACGTGCCAGGCAGCCAAGGGCCTATGCCATGGCCGCTGGCCATAGCCGGCACCAGGAGGCTTAAGTCCTTCGATGACCCCTGCTGACATGGCCGGGCTGCGCACACAAGTGATATTTCTTAGAGGTGCGGGTAGGAAAAAAGCACCAGAGAACACGCTGGAGAAAGCTGGCAGCAGGCACCTTACCCAGCGCTAACATCAATGTACTTATTTGTTTGATGAAAACCCAGAACTAGGTTCTCAGCTTTCAAAGAAATAAGAAAATCTAGTACATTTTGCAACAAGGTGGACTAAACTCTTACATCCTGTCAATGCACTAGGGTAGCAAAAGTTTTCATTAGCCAGTTCTTTACAGTCAGTGGATCATGACAATTAAATCTTCGTAATAGATTTTAAAGGGAGAAAGAGATCTTTACAGTGCGCTTTTAACACTGCCACTCAGCTTACTGATGGTATGCATCCACGAAATACTTGCGTCCCACCACCTCCTCCAAAACATTAGGCAGACAAACGCCATATGAAGGACTAGGAAAAAACACTATGACACAGAAATGTCAAACTTTTTCAGAAGTAACAGTTAGCAATACACAGAGCTTCAGTAATGGTCCCAAGCACAGGCAGAACGCTTCCGATGACAGTAAACACAGCCATCAGACGAGTGCGAAGAAGCTGCGTCCTCTGCATACCGCGCTATATAAATTGCCACAACTCACCACTGCAGGTAAGACTGGGAAGGAAGCCCCGGAGAAGAGAGCAGGCAGGCTGGCGGATGCACAAACATAAACAACCAGCGAACGAGTCGCCACAATTTTCCATAACCACTCTTGGTCTTCCACAGCGACCCGCAGACGGGAAGGAAGGGCCCAAGAGGAGCGGGGGCAGCAGACACCAGCTCCCATAGAACAACATTAAGCGTGCGGTGGGCGGTACAAACTGTGGCGTGCAGGGAGGCACTATATATATGATCACCCTTACTATTGCAGAGCTGCAGCACCTGCCCAGCAGTGGCGGAAAATTGAATAAGTACGAAAAACTGACAGTAAAACTTACTTCTCAGTCAAGACTACACAGTCGTCCGGCGGCCGCGGCAGTGAGCCGCACGGAGTACCGTGGTGACGGAGCCACTGGCACAGGTCTGCGTGAGGTTACATCCCGATTATGGGCAGGCCCCGCCTCAGGTGTCGATACAAAAGGGGATGATGGACGGAGCATTTGAGCAAATCAAACACTCACCCCCAGTCAACTGATCTGGGTTTAATCCATCACCATTCTTTAGCCCACTCAGCCACCCCAGTTCAGACATGGCCATATGCAAATCAGTCTGACCCTGTGCCTCATGGGAACAGTCCAGCCCGAACTGCCAAGCCATGTCTTCCCTGGACCGGAAACAAGCATCCTGTGACCGGTTTCGGATTCATAATCCTCATCAGCCAGGCTATCTTGAATCCAGTGGCCAAGTGAGCAAGGGACTCAGGTCTGAGCATACCCTGCCACACTTAGGGCGAACAAAGCGATACAAAAGGGGATGATGGACGGAGCGTTTGAGCAAATCAAACACTCACCCCCAGTCAACTTGTCTGGGTTTAATCCATCGCCATTCTTTAGCCCACTCAGCCACCCCAGTGCAGACATGGCCATATGCAAATCAGTCTGACCCTGTGCCTCATGGGAACAGTCCAGCCCGAACTGCCAAGCCATGTCTTCCCTGGACTGGAAACAAGCATCCTGGGACCGGTTTCGGATTCATAATCCTCATCAGCCAGGCTATCTTGAATCCAGTGGCCAAGTAAGCAAGGGACTCACGTCTGAGCATACCCTGCCACACTTAGGGAAAACAAAACGATACAAAAGGGGATGATGGACGGAGCGTTTGAGCAAATCAAACACTCACCCCCTCTCTCCATTCCTCAGCATACCCATACCCCCACCCCCTCCCTATGGTGCCACCAGTACCTTAATAACAATACTCAGTGGCGGTGTGCACAGTGTTTTTCCTGCAGTGC
Source organism: Lissotriton helveticus (assembly GCF_964261635.1). Lineage (NCBI taxonomy): Eukaryota > Metazoa > Chordata > Amphibia > Caudata > Salamandridae > Lissotriton > Lissotriton helveticus. The sequence continues at coordinate 341,900,470 of NC_136065.1, forward strand.
CATAAATCACCTATACTCAGAGCCACTGGAATTATGTGTTTGTGCTGTCGCAGAGTTTTTCGCATGATTACAAATTTGCTGTATTTGCCACATAATCTATCATATACTGTATAATATGCAGATTTTAGCAGAAAAAAGTTTAGCTTAAATGGTTCAAAAGTTACTAAAAGACAGTCACATATGTTGCTGCACAGTGGAAGGCCTGTTGCATAGGCCCAATGGTTACCTTTCTGTTGCTTATTACTATAGTTGGAAGATAAACCAACACTAATGATGTGGTGCCTATGCCCAGACACTGTTAACAGGTGTAAAAATGTGAAAATAATAAATACTATCACAGAATGTACCACATGCTGCATAATTGACTTTATCTTGCAGCTTAATTTAGTCAACCCTGCTGCATAAATTTTCCCTTTGCTGCCGCATAATTCCGGTGACTCTGGCTTTACTTCACTTGGCCTCAGTCAGTGGTTCACGATTATTACCTGCTGGCAAGTAACTACTTTAAGCAGAATTATACCAATATTTAGCCAAAATACACAACTTGTATGTTTTGACACATATCTAACTCTCTTCTGTAGTTTCCAGCAAGAATGGTATTGAATTTTTCTACCAAGTATTATTATTACTGATTGAAGAGCAACTCAAATATTAAATAATGCTTTATAGTGTGGTACCTACTGTAGCTTGCCCTTAACTTTACATATGTATTTATTTTGAATTGAGTGATACCACATGCTTGCAGTGATAAACAAGCATTTGCAATGCAATAGGTCTAGCATTACTGAAAGTTTGACCTATTGGAGTTGCAAATAATAATTCAATGCCAATATCTCAAACTTTAAGTAATGCGAGACCTATTGCATTGCAAATGCTTGTTCTTAAGGGCAATCTCTTTAAGTGAGTATATAGGACACAGGCAGTGCAGCAGTTCTAAAGTTGTGCTCTAAGTTGTATGCTTTGGCTTTGCAGAGAAAGGCATGCTGGTGCTCGCCTGTGTGAATTTTGCTAACTACGGGCCCGATTAGGATTGCGGTGAATCCGCATCCTCTGGGCCGGCGGAAGCCACCGCCGGCCCTGGGGATGCGGATTCACCGCTGCCGTGAGAGAAAAGACCCCCCGCCAGATTAGGATGGCAGGGGGGTCATCTGCGGACGGGGAGACCATCCGCCGCTTTCCCGCCGCGGTCCCGCGGCGGAAAAGCTCTAATATGGTGGCAGTGTCTATCAGACACCGCCAGCCATATTAGAATGCATGGGGAAACATGCTTTTCCATAGCGGGTTTCCGCCGTGGAAAAGCATGTGGTCTTTGGCGTTTGGGGGCTCATTGCGGGCCCCCAGGGTATCGGGGAGTGGGGTTGCACATAGGGGGTACCTATGGTACCCCCCAGCATTTACATGCACAAAGTGGCAGGCACCGCGCGGTGCCTGCCGCTTTGTGCATGCAAATGTTAAACATGCATTTTTAACCTTGCCGCGGGTGCTGCTTCAAGCAGCACCCACCGCAAGGTTAAAGATACAGGATGTGACCGTCAGGGTGGCGGTCACATCCTAATTGCACTGGAGGGACTGCCGCTGCCCCTGCGGACGGTCCCTCCACCTCGGGGTGGCGGACAGATGCAAGTCCGTCCGCCATCCTAATAGGCTCCTAGGTGAGTCTAGAAGCAGAGGCTTCTGTCTATGTGGACTATGAAGGAGATGTTTGTGAGTTCAGAGGTCAACCTGTCAAGGTGTTTTGCCCTCAACTATTCTTGTACTTTAGTTTGTTTGTTGTTGTGTGGATGGAGATATGCTTTTGACATCCTGACATGGATGGTGGGAGCAGTTTTTAGGTGAGGAATGTTTCAGTCAAATGAGATGTCAAGCAGAGCGGTGTGTTATCTGCCTACTGGTGAATCGTGATATTCTTTCCAATCGGGAAGGTGATAAGGTGGAGTGTTTGGGTACAGCACGGGTCACTGCATTGTGTTCTGATCTTCAAGAATTCATGTGGATGGAATGGTATCTGTTGTTCAGGTAAGAAGATAACTATTTCTGGCTGGTAGTGTCAGAACTTACACTTGAAGTCAAAATGCTGAAATGAGGTAAGTGGGTGGCTGTATGGGATGCTAAAGAGAGGTCCAAAATTATATTAAAACAGGGAATCACCACTGTCAGTGATGAGGAGGGTGTCATCCTTCTTCTGGATGCTAGGTGTTTATTTATTGCTCTGCTTTCTCAATTCTGACTGGTTGTCCTGTGTCAGGGTATTGGTCTTCACTTGCTTACATACCTTATTTGTAACCACCCTCAAAGACCTTGGCAAGCAATGGAAGTGGATGATTGGGCAGCAGCTATAAAGCTAATTAGGGTTAAGGTTTGCTTTTTTCATTAGATGAAGGCGAAATCTGCCTTGTGTTCAAAGCAGGGGGAAGATGCATTGTGTAGGCACTAAAAATGCTTATCAGTGGCCTGAGTACTTCAAAGGGATTTCTCTATTGAGAATATGATGACGCTGTCGTACTATGCATCCTTGAAGGAGTTGAGGTGGAGGATGAGATTAGGTATGGTGTGGGGAGGTTAAGTATGTCCTTTTGGGTGAATTTTGGGGCAGAGCGGATGTCAATGCCTCATAGTCCTCAACAAGCTTCATGGTCTTGTATATTTTCTCTTTAAAGAAGATGCTGCACTTCACTCCTCTGCAAATAGTATGCAGATGTATCTATGACCAGTGGATCCAAGGAAATTATTTTCATTATCTCTGAAGGACTTGAAAACGTTGCTAAATAGAGGAATCAAAGTGAACAATGATAAATATTGCTAAAACAGTTGTATTACTCCTTGGGCAATAACATTTTATTAAACCATCTAAGAAAAAACTCCTTCCGCTTTGTTTTACCCTGTCATACAATATGTGAATAAATCCTATTATCTAGGAGTCATGTAATATGGTAATCCCAAATTTGGGACGTAATTCCTGTTTAATCTCCTTTTATTTGGAGACCTTAACCACTTCGACGCTCATGACGAGCTCAGCTCGTCATGAGTTACGCCTCTCGTACGCTCATGGCGAGCTGAGCTCGTCATGAACCGCGGGTTTTAGAAAAACTCAGCGCACGGCGGTAAAACGCTTAGCGCGCATGAGGGTAAACAAAACGGGCCCTTTATTGAGAGAAACATTCATAAAATGGTTGGGGAGGTTCTTGTGACCACTAAGTTGTATTATGTCAATTCTATTTATGCCTGATTTCTCTTATATAGTACATTTCACTGGGATGGATGACGTTACAACGCATGCTTTTACCACGCATGCTGTTACAACGCAAGTATTACAACGCAAACCTTTACAACGCATTACACTTGGGGATGCTGGATAGTGAACAGTTTAATTTACTATTCCAACTCCAGTCCCCGTGGACACTAGGGAAGGTGTTGGATAGTAAATTAAAACTATTCCCTATCCTAGAGCGCCCCCCAGTGTAATGCGTTGTAAAGGTTTTCGTTGTAATACTTGCGTTGTAACAGCACTGCGTGGTAAAAGTTTCGTTGTAAAGGATGTTTCCCATTTCACTGTAATATTGAATCTAAAAAATTGTGATACCAGAATATGATGGACAAAATACGAATAGTTCACTTAGATAGTCAATTGGGGATATCTATAAAGTGTGATCCTCAAACCCGAGGGAATCAGGGTACCGTAGAAACACTGACAAAATATGAGAAATAATTAAATATCGTGTGGACAGAATATCGTGTCAAAAATATCGAGGATCAAAATATCGAGAAGGTAAGTGCAAATAGATAAGTATAGATTTACTATTCTTAACTCTGCATCTACATACCTTAAAGATATATATATATATTAAGGTACTTACATGTGGCATTACATATAGGAAAACTTTGCATCCTATAAAAACTTACCTTCATGATATTTTTTTGTCCGCAATTTCTTGACACAAAATGTTATCCCACAAATATTTCTGTTTCCAATATTCTGTCTAAACACTGCACTGTACATAGAAACAGGATATGTAGCCAACAAATGAGAAAGGTGAGAGATGTAGGTGTGCTTACAATGAGAACTCACAACAATAAATGAGAAAAAGAAACAGAAACGCACCATTGTAAAGAGATGGAGAAGAGAAAGATACAGTCAGGTACCATCTTGTAGCATGGTAGTAGTGATCTCAGGTTCCCAGGTGCTATGAGGGACCCTGTCGCTGCCTCATTGCTATGCCGCCAACCAAAACCACTGGATCATTCTTCAGAATTTTAGGATTTTTCAGGGTGAAGAGTGGCATTGTACTGTTTTTTTTTCTCTTCTAGGTAATGATCAGAAGTTTAGGAACAGGAACATATTTTGTTCTGGCTGTGTAATTTGAGGAGAAGACGTCAGCTAAAATGACTGGACAGCTTCTATGAAAAGAATCGGGCCTTGGAAGTTATGATGTCTCAGAATATGGACTCGGTGTTCCCTGATTGTGAATTTTGTGCCCTGTGACTTGAGGCTTCTCTTTCTAAGCCACATCTATTTTGACATATGCTGTCACTGATGAAGATTATTTGGCTCAGTACAACTGATAGTGAAAAAATAGTCCTCGCTTATGGTCCTGACATTGAATTGCGATATTGATTCTGTGAGTCACAAACACATCCTACAACTCTTACAGCTAGATGCATCAAACAAAAATCCGCTCGCAAAGGGGCAGATTCTCAGAGTTCTCAGAATTCCTATGGGCACTCTAGGCCCATAGGAATGAATGGGGAGGTATTCCTTAATTGCGACTCGCAATTTGAGACTCGCAATTAAGGAATTCTAAGAAATCGCTATTTTTTTGTGATTTCTTGATGCATTCCATTTTGCTATTCCTTAATAGCGAATCTGTGTTTTTCGCTATTAAGGAATCACAAAATGGGTTGTTGATGCATCTGGGGGTATGTGTCATTTTGATACAGTGTGATCTGGTTTCTCACCTCTGCAAAGCTTGCCACTTTCTCAAAATCTAGCTATGTCAGGATGCAAATGATTTTACACATTGGATTTCTCGCCCCCAACCTCTTCCCTCTGCCTTGCAGACAGGGTGTCCATTAGCTCAATTTGCCTAGATACTGAAGACATCAAGAAAGTCTGAACCTATCTCAAGTATTTCCATTGGTCAATCTGAATTTTGAACCAGGCAAGCAGCTCTGGATCTACAGTTGTATATACTCTTCAATTGTAAATTCCGACCAGGGCCGGTTTTAGGGCGGTGCAACCGGTGTGCTGCACTGGTGCTCACCTGGAGAGGGGGCACTGACCACGGGGGGTGGGGGGACGCTGTGTTTAGCAATAACTTAATATTTAAAAGCACCTGCTGCAGAGTTCCTTGTGCGTCCAGCTTTCATGCAGTAATAAAAATGTCAGGCAGCAATAAAAATGTCAAGATAACTCTTATGATTAATGTTCTCCTGCTAGAGAGACAGATTGTAGATTTGTCTAGTGGCAGTTTTGACCATAGAGTTGCCCAGAGAGTTAATATGCCTGCTGCAAAGAACAGATATGTATTTTATGGGGAAAGCTGAGTGGATTAGGAAAGCCAGCCTTTACTATAGCTTTAAAGATATCAAATGTATGTGAGAAAGGGGCTATGGAGAGATGATGGGCCCTTTTGTCCGGTGGTAGTGAGGGAATCCGAGGAGGAGGTCCGAGGGTGAGGGTGGGGGGGGCAAAAAAGATTGTCATGCCAACAGCTCTAAAGCCGACCCTGATCTCGACAGTGGAGTGACAAGGCCCCCACATCCCCGTCATGCAGGGGGTCCCACGGCACCTGGTGAGGTAAGGAAGGTGTTATCAGATACTATCACCATGGACACCTTTGGTGCTTAATTTGTAAAATAATGAGTTCTGGTGCCTGAGGCTTTGCTCAGAAGCCCGTAGCCGGCATAATTAAATGTCAGCGCTTTGAATACCAAGGCTGGGTAGTCTGAATCCACCTCATGTCTATTTAGGACACTCTCTGCCCCTTTATCTCACTCTTGCAGGTCCCTGTTTTCTCCCTTTGTCGCGTTTGTGTGTTTATCTCTCCTGCTCTCAGGAAATGTCTGATAAAAAATAAATGATGGTCCCCAAAAATGAGTGCTATTGGGCCACATAGGGTCAAAGTAAGCACTGGGCACCTTTCCGCGAGCTGGTCTTCATGGCTGGAAGCTCCTCTTAATTCTCTATCTATCAGCGTGCCATTCTGCAAGTTCAGCCTGTGCTTTCATTCAGAAAATCCCAGTTTAATAAAGGTACCTGGATACATGCATTAGAGCAAATTGAAAGTAATCAAAGATAATGTGTTTTTCTGCATTGAGTTCCTGGCATCGGCCATTTTTTTTAATTCTGTCTCGCGATAGTTCATCTAGTCAGTAACTGTCTTCGAATTGCAATGATGCTCTAGAAGCACTCTTTAGCTGTGCAGATAAATATGGGACATTGTCTATCAATCAAATGCATCAAAGTATCCATGGGAACACAGAAGAAATGGTAGCTGGGAAACCGGAGACCCATTCAACTTGCTGCCCCCCTGCCCATTCCCATAAATATGGACCCGACATGCTGTTTACCTTGAGCCTCAATTCTCAGTGCTAGTGTAATCCAATTTTTATCCCAGACCTATATCAGTTAATGCTTTATTTCTGCCTCCACCCACCTTTGGCTTGAAGCGCGCTATGCATTGACTAGCCTTTCAGCTCCAATAAATATTTTGGCAAAATGCACATCTGTTACTTGGCTCATTTTGTTTTTGAAGTTTACCACCGGTCCAGCCTTTTTAGCTGTAGGCAGATTGCATTTTGGGACTTGTAGTTTTACTTTTACCATTATAACTATGAGCCCGGAAATCCCTGCGTGCAAAACGTTGCTGGCGAAATAGCCAAACTAGCAACAAGTGGGGCACATGTCTTCTAAGGGAGCTCTCTTCCGTGTCATTTTAGATTCAAATTTCTTTATTGGTTTATCAAAAGAGAAGCAAATCACGACAAGGCAGGAGATAATCTTGAAACACATAACTCTAATAATAAACCCCAAGAACTCCCACCTGCCCGCTAACCCCGTGTCATTTTCAATAACGTAATGATGGATGGAATCGGCGATCCTGTTCTTCATTTTCACATCTCGGATGGCCACCTGGGTGATGCCACATATCTTAAGCCTCGGAGGTGATTGTAGTTCACTTGCTAATGCTAATATGACCATTAAGTGGGCCGATAATGTGCTCATGGGCATCCACAGACATTTTTTCAGGGGGAGGGGGGCATACTTTTAACGTCATGTAGTACTTATCTGTACCCCTCTGAAGGACATTGTTTTCAACCGTGTGGACACTTCCCCTATCTATGCAACTCCAGGTGTACGATACCCCCACCAAATGTATAAAGCAGGCCCTTCTTCCTTTGAATGACACTTTCCCTCTCGCTTGTATGAAAGCTCCCAATGTAAGACATTACCCTGCAGGTGTAAGGCGCTAGTGCCATGGTTCTGTGCCCCTTCCATAGTGTTACACAGACTGTACCCAAAGGTGCATGGCAGTCCTATTCACTTGCCTCCCACACCCAGCAGCATGGGCACCCCCCATCCCCACCCTTGACACTGTCTTCAAGGCCCTACTGCTACCCTATTCCGCATCATATCACACGGCTTACAGCATTGGCCTACAGTGGTCATGACGGATTGGCCGGCCATCCTGCGACGGCCAGCCTGACTTGCGCACTGTGGACCCAGCAATTCAAAGGCTGTGTAACAGCCTGGGGATTTCTGGCACAGTCCCCCAGCCTCAAAATGAGCACTGGGTGAGCATGCTCCCACCGATCCTGGAGCTGCTTTCACAGCATGAAAGCAGCTCCAGGATTGGTTGGAGTTGCGTTCCACGAGCAGGAAGGAAGTCCTTCCTTTTCCTGTTTGTAGATAGTGCTGCACCGGTGGAGCTACTGAGTGGATGGTGAGTTGTGCGCCTTCGTGCCTCACCATTTTATTTTTAATCTAGCCACCACTGCTCCTTTCCCATGAGAGGGCCTGTTCAATATCCCACTGGGGGCTGGCGATGTCCATCTGACCCTTGGGCAGTGGGGTCCATCCTCTTGTCCCTGGGGCAGGGGAGGGTGCAGAGGATTATGCTTTCCCGACTTCCCCTGTCTAAATCCTAACCCAAGCACACCCAGGCTGTCATTCACTACCTGACGCAGCCATCTGGGCATGTGTCATAGCTTGACACCGCAAGATTATTCATTATTCTGGTTAGGCAGAGTCATGATGGGCAGGGCCAAGCACCTTATTTACTTATTTTTTAGTTTTATATAGCACTAGCTGGACCCGGGTGTATTAGAATGCTTTACAGGTTATATGAATACATTGATAAGTTTACAAGAGGTACAAAAAGATCATCATAATGTAAAAGTCATAAGGCGGTACAGCACTATGTGGTTATAAAGTCACAAAGTATAAAAACAGGGCATATGGAGATAAGAAGGTGATTCAGGAAGTCATTAGACCATCTAGAAGGCATTAATCACTGAGGGAAATGTAAAACAGTTAGTGTGCATGTTGAGGTAGTTGGTGAGGAGTAGAGATTTGAGGTCCCGTTTGAAGGAGGGAAAGGAGGAGTTGCAGCAGAGGTCTTTGGGTAGTCAGTTCCAGATCTTCGAAGCAGTAACTGAGAACGAGCGAGCCTGGGATGACTTCTTCTTGAAGTTGGGGGTAAAGAGAAGAAGAGCATTGGAGTTTCTCACAGTTCGGGCTCTTCCAGCTCTTGAAATTCTGGTTCCTAGGTATTCGGGGGTCTTTGTATGAAGCACTTTGTGGGTAATTCAGGCTGTCTTGAAAAAGCATCTTTCTTCAATGGGAAGTCATTTAAGACTACTGAGGGTAGGAGAGATGTGATCAAATTTTTTAGTACCTGTGAGGAGTCTGGAGAGAAGCTTTAAGGGGAGCCAGGTGATGTTTATGAGTTCCTGTAAGGAGGGAATTGACATAGTCAAGTTTAGAGATGGCAAGCGATTGCACTTCTCTCTTAAGATCATCAGGAGGAATAACTAGTGTGCAGAGCATTCCTTTGGCAGAGTTGTTGATGTGCTCCACCATGGAATTTGTTTTGTCCAGGGTGATATCCAGAAACTTAATGGAGTTAGAAAGAAAGAGCAATTAAGAGCGTCAACATTCTTGATCCAATTGAGGATAGACAAAGGGTTGTTTCTGGGGGAGAATAGAAGTAGTTCTGTCTAGTTGGGGGGTGAGTTTAAGGTGGTTGGTATGGAGCCATGGTTGTATATTAATAAGTGTGGTGTTCATTTGTCGGAGGTCATAGGGTGATTTGATTTTGCAGTAGAGTTGTATGTCATCAGCATATAGGTGGTATTTGACACCTGCTTGGTTCATGTTGATTTCAATATATAGAAGGGGTCGGGCTAGGGTTGAATAGGCGTGGCTTCTCAGCAAGTGAATGAAACAGACTGCAGAACTGGAAGTTATGATGCAGCATGTCTTTTGCGTTCTCTTCTATCCTGAGTGTGATCAACAAACAAGTTTGTTTTGGATATTCCTCGATTTGTAGTGGTAAAATGTCACTGTTATTGGGCAAGTAAAAAAATCCAGGATGGGCAAGCGCCCCCCCACCCCTGCAGAACCCCATGAATATGCCTACTCCTACTGAGGGGTCTGCAGTGAGATCATAGGCTTTCCTATTCAAGAAAATATCTACTCTCAAGTAGGGTTGTGGACTCTAGACTAGAAAGTGTGATCCTTTTCATTTTAGTGTAACTGCCATTCATCCAGTTATCCTAAATCACCAACCTCCCTTGTTAGTACTTAAACTGTCTAATAGAGGCTCTGCCTGGGGATGGACCTATCTTTCGATTAATCTAGTACTACATTAAAGTCCCCCCAATATCGCGTAGCCTTTTGTGAATGATACTATCTCTGGGAATATAGACCAGTAGAAACTATTTCGGTCCTCCTTGGAGCGCATATGAAAACAACTGTAATTTCAATCCCCTATACTCATACGTATCTGGTCTCTCAATGTAGCCTCAATAGGATCCGAATCTCTATGCATCCTCTTTAAGCAAATTTGTCTCTTGAAGCAATGCTATTACAGATGTCTTTGTTATGTAGCCAGTTTTATATTCCCTGCCTCTTGACCAACGTGTTCAGGCCCCTGGGGGTTTGCTTAATGCATGTTTTGAATATGTATCCTCTGGCCCTTCCATCAGTTTCCGTAAAAACTGAGGTCCTGATTGTGAGTTTGACAGACAGTAGTTCATCTGTCAGGGTGGTGGACGACATTAGCTCTGCGATCCTGACGGACTACCGTCCATTTGATTTAGAAATGACTGCCTTCCCAGCAGTCATCTGTTTTCCTTTCAATATACACGTTGACAGCTGTTAACCAAACTTTTTTCATTGTTTTTATTTTTCAGAAAAAAATCTCAAGCAGGAGGTCTCTCCCAAGGTGATGGAGTAATTATTCTGTCCCTCGCCGCCAGGTTGTTCCTGGAGGTGACGGACACAAAAAAGAAGACATTAGACCTTCCACCCTAAATAGGATAGGTAGTATAATGTCCTTCCTCCGATGGCCCTTACTCTGTGAGGCTGTCACAAGACGTTTTCAATCGACAGAGCCATGGGGCTCCATCGACAAAAAAGTTAAGGTCCACCCCTAAATGAGGCGGGAGGCGAGGGTTTGGAGGGCAGTGTACTCCATAATGTTTACCTAGCCTAACTTCCTCCTCTAGATTCTGGCAATACCAAAAATTGGATGAGGTGGGCTCACTCATGTAATGTCACATGCTTCATCATAGGCCATCTCATCCCACCCTGGTAAGAGGGTACTACCAGGGCGGACTCAACTCAAGTGGGACTATCTTGAGGGAGTTCCACAAAATTATTTTGTTTGGATAAATACCTGGGATCCAATTAATTAAGCTAAAAATACATCAGAGTAAATCACAAAGATTCCTTTATTAGGTGGTACTCAGGGTATATATAAAAATACTGAAAAGTATATACAGAGGTACCTACTGGGTACCATGGCCCTTTACATACCTCTGAAGTGCCAGCATGTTTCTGCACATGGGTAGCCTAAATTGGTCTCGGGCATTTGTCAGGGCTGATGCATGGATCCTTATACTAGTTACAGTGATAGTAGCATCACAGTCTGTTCGGGGGTGGGCGACTCCTGTTGTCACACTCTGAAGAATATATATTTTAGATATTTGCTACAGTTAAGAAAGGATTTACTTCTTAGTTGAGTTCACACTCTCCGTGAAGAGTAAAACACTGGTGCACAAAAGTGAGTGGTCAACTTTGTTATGCTTCATTGTGCAGTATTTAGCTAAAGTCGCCCCCTCTCAAGTAAAATAATGGGATCTGCAAAATGTGTAAGAATAACATTATTTTAAAGTATTTAAACCAGGATACTGGTGTTTTACTTATCAGCGTCTTATCACTTACTTTGTCAAGGAGATTCACACTCAGTATTCCTACCCAGCACCCAGGAACAGCCGTCTGGTAGGAAGGTGCATTCTCAATAACGGCACTTTTAGTCCGTTGTTGATGACCCTAGCCAAGAGGGTTAATCTAAAAAAGCACGCATTCCCAACGGAAGAGCTCTGAGAAGACTTGAGGAGGTAATTATTGCTGACCGCCTAAAAATAACCTACATAATGGAGAGCTTTGTTCTCTATGATAAGGAGAACAATGAAAAAATAATTATTGTTTTCCCCACAGAAAATAACATACTAACCATGACTCAATGCACTACCTCGTTAATGGATGGTAATTTCAAATCTTGTCCACCACCCTTTAGCCAGCTATACAAAATTCACAGGCAGCAACAAAACATGAATATGCCTCTAATTTAACAAATTTGCAAAACACAACTCACTAACAACAATAAAAATGAAAACTAATAACTACTACCCAGCAACGATAATTATGGATTTTAATAACTCAAACAGCCTTTAAAAGATATCCTCACACAGCAATACAAGGCTCTTACCATTTCAGTCAAGTCTTATAGAGACATCTCCAAAAATACACATTAATTATAGACTATGTAAGGAAAAAGCACTTAGTTGTGTGGCCTGAACAAGTAATGGGTCCACATTTGCCCTTCAATGGGAACCAGTGGTTGCTCTTGTACGTTGAATTGGTATTTTTTTTAACTTGTAAGTAACGGAAGTGTTTTACAGTTTCATTATGAAATTTTATCATTGTGAATTAATCTTTTATATATGGTTTTACTTCCTGCATGCATTGCAATGGTTTTAAGTACCTCTGCCAAATAAAATAAACTGAAACTGAACCCATTGTAGCACTTGACCATCTCAGGGTAGCAGATCACAGCTGTCCAAAGCCTACTCAAGGGAAGTGGTGTGGGAAAGTAGTCACCATTTATGGGCTCGCAATAATAGCAGTCAACAATAATTGTCCAGTCTGTGCTGTTTCTTTAAAAAAAGGAAAAGTATGTTTATGACACATGCACTACTCTATACTATGCATTAATGTACAAATATATACATTAGGTAGATGTAAACCACCATAGCTGTCATTGCATAATCACCTCTAACCCCCCCTAAAAGGGCATACAATCACATGAGGTAAGTCCATTGACTTAGTCAAAGGTTCAAGATCAACAAAGCACATGTTAAAGCCTTTATTTTGTACATAATTGTGATCACCAATAATGATAATCACTTATTACTGTTAATAAAGCCTATGCCCTTTGAGCAGTAATCACTGCCAATATTATTATATCGATAAAGCCTTACAAATGAATATCACAGATGTCTGTGTGCTTTGATATATTCTCATACCATGAAAACGCAATAATAAAAACAGCCCCTAGAGGGCATCACATTCTGATCACATAACATGCAACCAAATACTTAGCCCCTAGAGGGTGCTGTACAACATGTACCTTTCTTTAGACTCATTTGAGCCCCAGTAACTGCAGCCATAGACCTATCCCCTAGAGGGTGCTATACACCCAACTGTCAGGCTCCAGCTCCAGAATAGGGAGAGCTTGAAAATGAAAGGGAATCTTGGGTTGTGCATTCTTTTCTAGACCCTCCAAAGTCAGGGTCAGTGTCTTTATTAAATTCCTTTGGGGGGGGGGGGCTTCTGCACTCCTGATGCCCCCTACATGTTCTTTGGGGCATTAATGGTGCCCCTGCCATCCTGGGGCCCCCACATTCACAAGACTTTCAGCTGAACACCAGACCCGCAGGGATGATGGGGCACTCCCTGAGGAGCTCGTCCATGTTTTATTAGCGGCTTCACTGCTGCTTGATCTCGGGCCACGTGGCCTCGCACCAATACAGCATTTCCATTTCTTTCCCTTTCTTTCCCTTTTTTTTTTTTTTATCTTGGGGTGCCTTGTTCCACCTGTACATCTCCACATGCTTACAGAGTAGGTGGAAGCCCATGGAGCCCACCCCCCTGGCTGCCCCACTGCTGGAAGCACTTCCCAGAATGGCAGCATGAGCCAGCAGTTCTTCACGCAGGAACATCTCCATTGCTGTGATGGCCTCATGCCAGGAGCGGCCCGTGCAGGTAAGAGTGGTGTGGCCAGGTGGGGGGGGGGGGCGGGGGGGGGGGGGACATTCGACAGTCACCAACAAGGGAAAATTAAATAAATAAGTAATTCCCCCTCGTAAATGAATAATGAGTTTTCCCTCCTCCTCGTCTGTTGAATTCCCCCCTCAACTGGCACCACCGCTCTTACGTGCACGGTCCGCTCCTTCCTCCCGCTCTCTCCCGGACTCGGGCCTGGGGAGCAGGGCAGGCCCACCACAGCTGGCAGGGAGTGCAGTGGCACTCCCCCGTCGTCCCTTTCCACTTGGGGCCTGGAGCTGGGGATCCCGGGACCCGCCTCTCTCTCCATCTCAAAGGGGAAGGGTGCGCGACAGCACTCCATCGGTCCTTAGTGGCATTGGGGTCCCCAGGCCTCCTGAGCTCTAGGGAGGGATTCCCACACACACCCTCACTGGACTTCAAAATTTAAAGTACTCACCGTGGTGCCCCTCGGGCCCTGACCCACCCTGGGTGCATGAATCACGTAATCAGCAGAGCTTCACGCACTCAAACCTCGCCGAGGGGGTCAGAGGTCTAATCCTTCTCCTGTGGATATTTCAGCCCTGTTGGGTCATTTTACATGCTTTTGGGCACATTGTGCTCCTGGAGGCAAGCCCTAGCCACATGGAGTCCTCTCCTCAGGCTTCAGGCCTTTAAGGTGGCAAACTTTGCAGGGAGCTGCGTCCACTGGCTCCCTGCGCCAGCCTTTCTCATTTTCCCTCCTCTGGGGCTTCTCTCCTCCTTGGTCTAGAACTCAAGTCTTTTCACCAACTTGTCCCCAGAGGATGTAAGGGGATCAGCTTTCCCGGTCATGGGAAGAGCACCACTGGTCCTGTGGGCAACTGTAGTCAGAGTCCTTAGACAGGTGGATATTGGGGGTTCCTCCTTCCAGTTGTCTATGGCTGTCACCTCCAGTCCCAGTATCCAGCAGAAAAACACAACTAAGAAAGAGCCCTCCTACCTTGCACACAATCTTTTAAGTTGGGGTGGAAGTTTCTATAAGCGAGGCCCCTCTGGCCTATCCTGGGGTGCCACATCACCTCTCCACCCCTTGTCCCAACACTCATGCATAGCATGCTTGGGCAATTCAAAATGGCGTCACCTAGAGTCACTGATCACATCTTCTCTGGTGTCCTCAGCTCCGCCCCTCACTGATATCACTACCAGGGTGTTTTCCATCAAATCTTTAAAGGGGAGCCCCCCTTGAGTGTTGGCTCCAGAGGTCTGAGCTCCCTTGTTTGTTCTGTGGGCTTGACCTGGCCTGGCCCGTCCCTGGTACAGTGTGACAGATGACTGATTGATGCAGGGCCTGCATCTCCACTCCTTTCCTCCTCAGGAGCTCAGTGAAAGTCTTTTAATTGTTCCCTTTGGATGAGGAGGCCTTTGTTCCTGCTGCTGGAGAGAAATGTAATTAACTTGGCATAGAAGGATGACAAAAGGACTGGGATCTGATCCTGAGCTGTGCCAGAGCAATATGAAAATCCTGCATGACCCATAAGCTGTACTGATATCTTCTTGGAACGTTCATATTTGGGTTTGGCATACAGATTACACCCCAGTTTTCACTCTAGGACAAAGGGAAGAGAAACTGCACTCTATAATAGAGTGTCACTGCAGACGGATCACTGACATAATATTGATGCATGTAATATTAAAACACAAAAATAGCTGAAAAAAAATATTGTTACAAAATATTGCCTTCCTATGTTTAATTAATAAACCCACAAGTATAGAGAGCACCAATATTGTTGTTAAAAATATAAATTTCAACTTACATCCCAAACACAAATATCAGCAACAAAAATATTGTTACCTTTAACTAAACATATAATATATAAAAAATATCAATTTACACAACATCGACTTCCAAAATGTTGCCAAAATAATGACAATATCATTAATAAATATTAACTACACTCATTGCGCAAAACAATCATTTAAAACAAACATAAAACCTTTCTTACACGTTTAAATTAAAAATAAACATATTACATCAGCAAAATAATTACAATTCACTCCAAAAACGATATAACCAAGTTCATAATCATATAAGAAATAATATTGCCATTAAATACAATCATTAAAACATCAACTTAAATATTAATGAATATAAATATATATATATATATATTTATATATATATATATATATATATATATATATATATATATATATATATATATATATATATATATATATATATATATATATATATATATCCGCTCAGCAGTCCCTCCCCGCAATTCCGGGAATTAGGTAGCAGCACTCCGGGGTAAATTCACAGTTAGGTTTTATTAATCAAAACGCGCTTTCGGCACTCGGCCTTCGTCAGTGTTCAAAGTAACGGTGCCGCGCAAGGTCTCAAATGCTTTACAATCAACACGTGATATTTTCCTAGACACAGAGATAGGACCACGAAAGTAAACATGGTCGCCATCTTAGAATGGGTAAAGTCAATTCAATGTTGCTATCGCTCTCTATTACCAGCAGTGTACAGCAACGCATACGTAAATAAATCAATAATAAAGCATATAAAGAGTCAAAATTCATCACTCAATATCTGCCATTGACATAATGCCCACAGATGGCCACAGATGCCCATCTGTGGGCATTATGTCAATGGCAGATATTGAGTGATGAATTTTGACTCTTTATATGCTTTATTATTGATTTATTTACGTATGCGTTGCTGTACACTGCTGGTAATAGAGAGCGATAGCAACATTGAATTGACTTTACCCATTCTAAGATGGCGACCATGTTTACTTTCGTGGTCCTATCTCTGTGTCTAGGAAAATATCACGTGTTGATTGTAAAGCATTTGAGACCTTGCGCGGCACCGTTACTTTGAACACTGACGAAGGCCGAGTGCCGAAAGCGCGTTTTGATTAATAAAACCTAACTGTGAATTTACCCCGGAGTGCTGCTACCTAATTCCCGGAATTGCGGGGAGGGACTGCTGAGCGGATATTATGGTCGGGTGCACCCCCGACGAGCAGGCACCAGCCTGAGAGTGCGTCGGGCAGGTGCAAGTGGAGCTTTGATATATATATATATATATATATATATATATATATATATATATATATATATTTTACCTACTGGCGGTCGCCAGTAGGTAGTTATAGTTAGGATTGATTTCCATAGGGAAATCGTAACATTCTATTGGGAATAACTTTGGCGCCGGTGGACGAATCTGCCTGAAATGTTCCTCAACTTTGCCTCGCGGCGCTCCGCTCCTTCCCTGAAAGTTTGGGGTGCATTTGTCAAGCGGGGGCCGAGATAAAAGGGGGTCCCAAAACGTGTTTTCCCCATGTTAATTTCCATGGGGCGGTCAAACTCACTTTCAGCTCTAACGGCTGAATGGATTTTCACCAAACTTGGCAAAATTGTAGGGACTGGTAGCCCGATGTGCCTTTGCTATGTCTCAAGATATGTGCTCCAGAGGATTTTGAGTAATTTAGGCTCCAAAAAATATATATATCTATAAGCGCGCCCTGGTACGTGCACCGGGGAGCACACCGGGCGCGCCACGTGACTTGTGCACGGAAAGCTGATTGGCTCTCGGGTGTCTGTAAACATTCCAAACAGTCCGGAGCGGCCGCCATCTTGTGTCTCGGTAGGATCGAGACACAAGAGGTGGCAAAAACAAAGGGGGAAATAACCAAAAGGGGGCAGGGTAGACCCCCCCTGACCCCCTAGGTTTGATGTGGGGGCCGATTTACGCGGGGGGAGCGCCCGGTACGCGCACCAGGGAGCGTACCGGGGAGCGTACCATGGAGAAAAAAGAATGACAGAGTTTCCAAAAAATTTAGCATTTTTTTTATAAATTGGAGGTAGTTCTAAAAAGAACAGTTTTTTTATTCTTTATGTTGTTTTATGACCATGTCATGAGTGATGTAATATGTGACGTCATCAGCAGTGCATTGCACGCGCAAGTTATAGTGTGTCCAACTAACTATAACGTGGGAATTTCAATGGTTTTATGCGAGTAAAACTTCCAGCTAACTATAACTGGTGTGAAACCTATGCTTTTTTCTGTGAATATATATATATATATATATATATATATATATATATATATATATATATATATATATATATATATATATATATATATATATATATATATATATAATATTTAGAACTGTCAAACTTAATAAATCATACTTAAATTAGTGTTTATCATAGAACATGGGTACTCACAAACATTTTCCCAGTGGCCACAAAGTTTTGTCTGTGATGTGACTGAGGGCTGCATTGATGCCAGCAGGATGGCGGTCGGAGAGTGGGGGTAGACAGGAGGGTGGGGGGATTCTGACCATGTTGGTGTAGGGGAAGCAAAGCATATACATCTAGTGTCTGAATTGCACAATGTGAAACCAAAAGCCTAGGATTAATCCACTTAACCAGATTGTGTGATCCTAGGCAATTGTTTTATTTCACTTTACATTCTTTTTCTTCATTATCACATACATGACTTCAGGATGTGTTACAAAACATTCTGTGCTCAATTTAATAAACGATAATGTTCATGTATATTAGAAACTTTTTTTGATAATCAATTTTATTAATTTTCAATTAATACAATCAATGAAAACATAACCAGCTTTTCACACAATAAGCATTATACAATAGCGACAAATAACACAGGGGGGGGAAGAAGCCCCCCACATAGAGGAGTCCGACGAGAAACACCAGGCGACAATGTCCATAACCATGTCCACAGTAAAGATTAATTAATTCTACCACCCCAACCCATTTACCCCACACTCTTCGGAACTTTTTAGGACAACCGCGGGCAGCATACATGGGACGTTCCTGCGCTGCGCACCAATCTACCCCCCTGTGTCATGGAAGGGCCCCCGGGTCCAACCAAAGGGCTGCAATATCGCGTTTAGCCACCATCAGGGCTGTGGTGAGACAAAGCTTCTCAGCCCTGTTCCCGTCCAGACCGTCAGTCACCCCCAAGAGTATGTTCAGCGGATTCAACGGGACCTCTGTATAATAGAAACTTAGGCCACTCAAACAGTTTACATAACAACTGACTTCCCTCTTAGTTCACTATTGGCATTGTTGTCAGGGGGGTGAGGGTGGTGGCAGGAGACTGAAAGTTTCTAAATTCATGTTTGAAAATTATCACTTTAAAAATACTTCTCAACACACTGTATAATCTGATGTACTAAGGTGAAACGGCTCTGCATGTTAATGTAATACACGTGTTACATTTTTAAAATAATTAATCATACTTTTTACACTTTTGGTGCATGATGTCTTTAAAAATGAAGAAGGTATTTCTTAAGTTGTTGTGGTTCAGGATACCCAATTTACCTCATTTATTTAACTTCAATTAACCTTTAAATACATTCTTGCCAGTTTATTTAGCATTAATGTTAATGTTGAGTCAAGTAAACCGCAGTCCAATGCTGATGTTGACCAGGGGCCATATGTGAAGGTCAGGAGGGACGTACCTGGCCCGAGCGGTACTTTGAGCTGTACTTGGAGTATTACTGCCATAAAAGGACATACAACAACATAAAAGTCACACTCATTTTTACCAATGACATGCTTCTAAAACGACAACCACTGTAAGAGGAGAAAACTCTACAGGATTCTCTAACTATACCCTCAAAAAAGAAATCTATAAATTTCGACAACTACCTAGTCAAGTAAGTAAAACATATTTAAAGTAAAACGTACTGGTAAAGTAACTTAAAAATGCAAAATAGCGGTTAATTAACAAAACACTCTCCAGCATCTTTCTCTTTACATATCCTAACTAAAAGAAAACACTACAACTTTTAAAAGTGATAAGCCTTCCGGAAAAAAACATCCTTCACAAACCAGCAAAAAGATATTACAAACTAAGTTTACAAACATTCTTTAAATATATTAACTCACCCAAAGAGAGAGTAAAAATACACCTAATGACCTCAACTGCTACAAACTACCAACAAATAAACATATAAAATAAAAAGGACACTTTTTTTCTTCCGACAGAGAAGGAATAACTTACTCCACTTTACAACACCCCCAACAGAAAAGATGCAAAACAGAGTGAAATATCTAAAAAGAACATACAGGTAAGCAAAAAAATGGAAGTAATTGCATACATTTATATGTAAATAACAAAGGTATCAACTTTTTAAAAGTATTATTTATACTATTACACTACTTTTAGAAAGAATGGCACAGCAAGCCAAATATATAACATCCCAGAAAGGAAAACAATTACTAATACACATGGGTTACACCTGCAACCAAGAAAGTGCATCAACAGAAATTGTGAATTGGAAATGTATGATATATTATTCTTATGCATGCTGTGGGTGGACCACTACAAAATATGATGTCATTCATGTAGGAGAATACAACCCCCCTCAAATGTGACAGAAATAGAAGTAACGGACAGCGGCGGCCGGTAATTTTACCAGGAATGGAGGTGGGGGAGTCACACACAAACATACACCTCACTCACACCCATACATTTACACACACACACACACACGCACCAAACATAAAAAAAACATAAAACCTACCCTAACTGCTGCTCTCCGAGGGGAATCAATCAATCAATCAATCATAGCATTTGTATAGCGCACTACTCACCCGTAGGGTCTCAAGGCGCTTGGGGAGGGGGGGGTCCGCTACTGCTCGAACAGCCAGGTCTTGAGCTGCTTCCTGAAGGCGAGGTGGTCTTGGGTCAGGCGGAGGTGGGTCGGGAGGGAGTTCCAAGTCTTGGCGGCCAGGTGGGAGAAGGATCTTTCTCCTGTTGTGGCTCTTCGGATGCGGGGGACGGCGGCGAGGGCGTGGCTGGTCGATCGAAGGTGGTGTGTGGGAGCGTAGAAGTTGAGGCGGCTGTTGAGGTAACTCGGGCCTTGGTTGTGCAGGGCTTTGTGTGCGTGGGTGAGGAGGCGGAAGGTGATTCTCTTGTTGACCGGGAGCCAGTGCAGGTCTCTCAGGTGTCTGGAGATGTGGCTTCGTCTGGGGATGTCGAGGATGAGTCTTGCTGAGGCGTTCTGTATTCGCTGGAGTCTCTTCTGGAGCCTGGCGGTGGTTCCGGCGTAGAGGGCGTTGCCGTAATCCAGACAGCTGGTGACGAGGGCCTGGGTGACCGTCTTCCTGGTCTCGGTGGGGATCCACCGGAAGATCTTACGTAGCATGCGCAGGATGTTGAAACAAGACGAGGAGAAGGCGTTGACTTGTCTGGTCATGGAGAGGGAGGAGTCCAGGATGAAGCCCAGGTTGCGTGCGTGGTCTGTTGGTTTGGGTGCGGAGCCCAGGGCGGGTGGCCACCAGGAGTCGTCCCAGGCGGAGGGCGAGGAGCCCAGGATGAGAACTTCCGTCTTGTCTGAGTTCAGTTTCAGGCGGCTAGTCATCATCCATTCGGCTACGTGTTTCATCCCTTCGTGTAGGTCGGCTCTGGCGGTGGCGGGGTCGTTGGTCAGGGAGAGGATCAGCTGTGTGTCGTCGGCGTAGGAGATGATGTTGAGGTTGTGTTGGCGTGCGATGGCCGCAAGGGGGCTCATGTAGACATTGAAGAGGGTGGGGCTGAGCGAGGAGCCTTGAGGAACGCCGCAGATGACTTCGGTGGCCTCTGACCTGAACGGGGGTAGGCGGACTCTCTGTGTTCTTCCAGCGAGGAAGGAGATGATCCATTCCAGTGCCTTCTCCTGGATTCCGACGTTCCTGAGGCGTTGCACTAGGGTGCGGTGGCAGACAGTGTCGAATGCCGCGGAGAGGTCTAGGAGGATGAGGGCCGCTGTTTCTCCGTTGTCAAGCAGGGCACGGATGTCATCGGTGGCAGCGATGAGGGCGGTCTCGGTGCTGTGGTTGGCCCTGAAGCCCGACTGTGAGGGGTCGAGGGATCCATTCGTCTCGAGGAAGGCGGCCAGCTGCTTGTTGACTGTCTTCTCGATGACTTTGGCTGGAAACGGGAGGAGCGAGATGGGGCGGTAGTTCTTGAGTTCGGTGGGGTCTGCTGTTGGTTTCTTAAGTAGAGCGCTGAGTTCGGCGTGCTTCCAGCTCTCAGGGAAGGTTGCGGTGTCGAAGGAGGCGTTGATGATGTCCCGTAGCTGGGGTGCGATGGCGGCGTCGGCTTTGTTGAAGACGTGGTGAGGGCAGGGGTCGGTTGGAGATCCGGAGTGGATGGAGTTCATTGTGCGGATGGTGTCTTCGGTGTTGATAGGGGTCCAGGCGCTGAGGGTGGTGGTGGGGGGCGTTGGTGCGGTCGTGGGGAGCGTTGGTTGTGTGCTGAAGCTGTTGTGTATGTCAGCGATCTTGTTGTGGAAGTAGAAGGCGAGGGAGTTGCAGAGGTCTTGTGATGGGGTGATGTCGTTGATTCCGGCGTTGGGGTTGGAGAGCTCTTTCACGATGTTGAAGAGTTCCTTGCTGTTGTGTGCGTTGTTGTCCAGTCTTTCCTTGAATGCTGTTTTCTTGGTGGCGCGAATCAGTTGATGGTGTTTTCGAGTGGCGAGCTTGAGGGTGGTCATGTTGTCCGGTGTTGGGTCTCTTCTCCATGCTTTCTCGAGAGCTCGGCAGTTCTTCTTGGAGCTCTTGAGTTCGTCGGTGAACCAGGATGCTTTCTTGCTGCCGGGTCTGCTGGGCGGGGTCCTCAGTGGGGCGAGGTCGTCTGCGTAGTTGCTGATCCACTTCGTGAGGTTGTCGGTGGCCTGGCTGGGGTTCGCGGAGCTGGCGGGAGGGTGCTGGTTCAGGGCTGCGGTGAGCTGGTCGGCCGTGATCTTGTTCTAGCTTCTTCGTGCAACCTGTTGCTGGTGGTGGTGGATCGTGGTCCTTCTGAAGCTGAAGTGGACGCAGCTGTGGTCCGTCCAGTGGAGTCCGGTGGCGTGGCTGAAGGCGATGTCTTTGCTGGATGAGAAGACGGCATCGAGTGTGTGTCCGGCGAGGTGGGTGGGGGTGGTCACCAGCTGCTTGAGTCCGAGGTTGGCGAGGTTGTCAAGCAGGGTGGTGGTATTGCGGTCATTGTTGTTCTCCAGGTGGAAGTTGAGGTCCCCGAGGAGGATGTAGTCAGCGGAGGGCTGATGAAGTTGGCGATGTCTTCGCTGAATTGTGTGCGGGGTCCCGGGGGACGGTAGATCAGGGTGCCTCTGAGGGTGGTCTTGGGGTCGGTGTGGATCTGGAAGTGCAGGTGTTCGGCGGTTGTCAGGGTGTCGTCGGTGTTGGTCGTGATGCGGATGGTGTTCCTGTGGAACACCATCCGCATCACGGAAGGAAAAGCCTTAGAGGTCCCAGGAGGGTTGGGACTGCTGCCTTCCCTCAGCTAATGAGGGTAAGCAGCAGTCCCAACCTTGTCACCGAGTGTTATGGGGTCAGTGAGACTGCTGACCCCACCACACTCTGTGATGAAGTGTCACTGATTGACACTCAGCCCTGGGCATTTCATGACTTAAAACTGAAGCGCCCAGGTCTGAGGCACCCAGTGACGCTCACACTTGACACAACGGGGAGAGTCTTGAGGTACTTTTGCCAGGCAGAGGAGGTCACGCCCACAGGGCTGTGAGATCCTCAGCCTGGCGAAGTTCAGCACAGGCAGCCGGTAGCCTGAGCATTTGAGGCATGTATAGCTCCTGCCTGCCTAACTTGAACAAGAAGAGTGTCTGTCAGGCTGACCTTTGTTCAGCCTGACAGGCACTCTTCTAGCTGGGAAAAATGATAGTGGGCATGGCCCCTCAGACCGTACGGACAGGTATTGCAGGATATAAGAGAGACAAGCACAACTCCCAGAAACCCACAACCAAAATCCCCAAGCACACCACAGGGCAACTACCACCTATACCCACTTTAAAATATTTAATTGCACAAACTAAAAAAAACACCAGATATACTCTCCATACCACTAGAAGATACCAAGACATATCAATAAATGAACATTTAACAATGACATATAATGTAGATCACTTTCTTTTTATATGACACTAAACAATGAGAAAAAAAACCTAATATTATACACAGCAAATAACTTACTAAACGTTAGCCATTGTAAAACCCGGGGGAAGGATGGGATCTTCAAAACCATTGACTTAGAAATTCATCATTTATGTTGAATAAATGGTGAATATCAAAACACACATATCCCTTTTATATATGCCATACTACCAAATAAACAAAACACACAAAACTAATCAATTACTTTGAGCAAGCCATGATTCACACCATTTTAATAATGTCCCTCATATAGCCAAGACTGGAGACACCTCCAACAATTTGCACTAAGTGTAGCATATTCTATAAACAGCCAATTTGCCTTTGAAAACGATAGCAGTAGCCTATGTCTCTGTAACCGTGGTAGCTAACCACTAAAATCTAACAATAGAAAATAATTTCTACCAACATAACAAATACAAACTAAGCCCCGAAATTGATTATTTTCAAGACACTTGGGTAGGCAGACTGCATTGCTCTGGACACAGACGGCAGCCCATATTCCGAATACCATGGTGGAATGTCTACGACAGCACCTTGGCATAGGAAACCAAACTAACCAATGCAGTGGAAGGATGATGTAATGCCTTCCAAACCACCCTAGGCAGAACCCAAACTACACTCTATAAATGTATAGAAGCAGTTATAGAAGCATTACAAAAAGAGAAAAGCTACTAACATATATGAATTGAGCAACATGTTAGTTAAATTTTACCTAAACTTATCAAACAAACCAAAATAATGTACTACATACTGTTCAGTAGCTGCAGATCATCTTCTGTAGCCCTGCAGTCAAAATTAATAATCCACCAAAAACAGGAAAACTATTTTCCATAAAGCCGAAAAAAATGCAAAAATAAAACAAATCCAATAGACATCCCTCAAAGTTAAAAATTTGGTTTATTACACTCCAAAAGTGACTTTCAGGAAAAAAACAGTAACTTCCAATGCCCATAGTTAGTTGCAAAATACCTGTAAAGTAAGCCCACTTGCAACACAAAACATTCCCAAAAATGCATATACATTAATCTTAATCATGAGAAAATACTTACCATAACACAATATAACATAACATAACAAAACATTACTAAAACAGTGTACAACAACTCCAAGCTAAATACTAGTACACAACACCACTGTTAATGCAACTACGGGCCTCATTACGAGGTCAGTCGGAAAGTCTCCGAACGGCATTCGGATTTTCCTAACCTGTGTCGGAACCCATATTTCCGACTGACTCAGAAACATTTCAGACCGACCGATTATGATGGAAGGTAACCGTTCGGTCATTCCGAATTGATTCCGACTGGCATTCGGAGAATTCGAGTCGGTCGGAGCCAAATCGTACAGCTCTATGTACTGCATTTCCGACCGACATATTACAATGTTGGATTCGGACAGCCTTTCCAAATCAGTTTGTCCGACACGGAACGGCTGTCGGAAAGTGACTTTGGAGGTCCGTAGCAGGCCCCTCTTCACCTGAAGGCCTCCAGTTGGGGCCTGTGGGGGTACCCATGGGTCCCCTCTTTACAATCATGCACAGTGTAGCAGGCACCATAGGATGCCTGCGACAGGGTGCATGGTTTTCCACAACCACCCCTTTTTAGCGCTCGGGCCTCCGCCTCCACGAAGTGGGGAGGCGGAGCTTCCCGAGAACTTATGCGTTCAAAAGAAGAAGGAATTCAGAAAGGGCTCTTTCCAGGCACATTCCTTAGTGTTTTCTGGTATCTGCCTAGTGATTCGTCTTCGCTGTGCTGTTTTTTTTGTAGCGTTGACCTGATAGGCTATAAGTAATTTACGCGTGGCCGATGTGGCATATTGTGTGCGCGAACGAGCACGGCCGAGTGATTAATCTTAATTAGGAGCTGTCAGAGTGCCCGTGTAATGCAATCCAGATGGTGCGAGCGCGTTCACCATGGCATTGCACACAAAAAGTCATAAACACACACACACATGGCCGTGGCATCATGTTACAGTTGGCACGCGCACCGGGCGGGAAGCGGTGGAGGTCGTGCAGCTTTAAAAGTGGTTTTAAGGGCCTCGGTGTTTGTTTGCGCCTCCTGTGGGTGGGTGCAAGTCCGAGCATATTTATTCAGGGGATGAATGGGTTTATCGCGGTTTCGGCAGCTTGCTTCTTTCATTTGGAGTTTTACTGTTCCAGTGCCGAGGAGCTGTCAGGGGGATAAATCTTGCGTTCGGCGAGCATGTCGATTTGTTCCCACCCATCCCAGAGGCTTAGTATCGAATTCAATGTACACATATTTAACCCACACTCATGCACGAAGAGGTATTAGTCAGCTATTGACAAAAAATACTGATTTTCATTTTATTAATCGGTTGTCTTTGCCTTGTGACTACCAGCGCTCGCTGTCCAACGGAGAAGCGCTGGTTTATAAATCAGGGACACTCGATTTTATCGACCTCAGAAGCATGAAGGCTTGAATCTTCATACGGAATTCTGCAGCAGGTACACTATTCTCCTGAGCTGCCTACACAGTTCTGAATGCATTGTTCTATTAGGCCGAAATAATCTGTGCGTATATATATATATTTTTTTAAATAACTTTCTTTTGAAAATGTGCTTAAAGTCAGCAATGCAAAAGATAATATCTACGGGTAGAGAGTTTGTGCGAGAATCTGATGACGATGTGAAAGTAACAATTTTGGGAAAGAGAAGAAAAATACACGAATTCTTTGCAACATTACTCGAGGAAATAACATATTGCATTTTTTACATAGAGCAGACGCAGTCATTAACCATAAAATGTGATAAAAAAATAGAACAGTAAAAAGGATTAAAAGGAACATTCGTTATATGCAGCGCTTTTTAAAATCAGGGTTGTTTAAATACGATTTAATTAAATCATTAAAAGTCTATTTGTGAAAACTGAAACCATTCACTAAAAAAATAACAAAACACTGACGCGGTAACAACCTGTGATTTCTGTTATGTATAGGACATAGTAAAGCCTATAACTCGCAATTCAATGGAGTAAATGCACTCGATCAACAGACATCTGAAGCATGACAGCAGGTCACAGCAGGGAGCGGTTAATCTGCTGAGTCACATTACATGCACGTGCCAGTGACACGACTCTTTATTTTGAAAACGCGCTATATTTACTGTGAATATGGGCTTCCTAAGACACCACAGCGAGGAAGCATCAAACACTATTGCACTGCTCCAAAAAGGAGAGATACGTTTGCGATGTGTAAGAGGAGAAAAACAATGACGTGTTTTTATGTCGAGTTACTTTCGTTGAATTTGCCGTTTGCCAGTGATGGAAATGAAATGTCACTTAACCACTTTTCTCAACTGAATTGCATTCAGGCAGTTTATCCCTGCAAAAGCAGAACCTTTGTGTCACCTGCAGTGCGCTGCAGGGGGCGCATTACCCTGTGAGTTATCTTAACGGATGTTCTGTTGAAAGGAGATACTGCAGGCTTGGTATCTTTATGTTGTCCGTCGGTAGGGCTGTAAAAACAAGTGTGGACAGTACACAAAGCCCCCGAAACGGCGAAGGTGGGTTCCTCGGGATAAAACGAACACGACATGGATGACTCCGCCTGCTGCTGTAAATGCGTGACACCAACCTCAAAGAGGAATCAACAGACAGCTGACTGCCTGCATGTCACGCGCGGTTTGATAGGTGAGCGGTGTTTGTTGTGTTATTGGGGTCGGAGATGCTACTTCTGCTACACACATAACATGCTAGTTTTGCATCAGAATCAGACATCTTCACTCTGGTCTACAGATATGAATCAACTCCACGTGTCACTCTTCTTCACGCTTTTGGTACATAAGTCACGCTTCAAAATATTTTTTTTCATTTTTCCAAACGGATTTTTTTACATTGAACATAGTAATTAACATAGTGGACTATGTTGTTTGGTTGCTCGCAGTAAAATGACAGAACAGTCCTTCATTATATAGAGAGGGGTGTATAATTTTTACTAAAATAAAAGGTACAGTTTGCACTGTCAAAAACAAGTTCTGTTCCCAGAAGGGAGGCATTGTTGGAGTTGTTCGTTCAAGTGTGCGGCTAACTATGGACACTGTTTGAAACTAGAATGTTCACGTTTTGTTTGCCTTTCACAAATGGCATGTTAATAAAGCAATAGAAAATTGCGAGGGTCAGAAAAATATGCAATTCTGTCACTTTGGATGCAGGGTTTACAGCATAATTATGAACTTGCCACATTGGCCACATAATCTGCCTCATAATTAGCACTTTTATCAAAAGTAGTGAGTGCAGAGTAGTGAGTAGAGTAGTGAGTGCAGAGTAGTGAGTAGTGAGTGCAGAGTAGTGAGTAGTGAGTGCAGAGTAGTGAGTAGTGAGTGCAGAGTAGTGAGTAGTGAGTAGAGTAGTGAGTAGTGAGTGCAGAGTAGTGAGTAGTGAGTAGAGTAGTGAGTAGAGTAGTGAGGTGAGTAGAGTAGAGTAGTGAGTAAAGTAGTGAATGCAGAGTAGTGAGTAGAGAAGTGAGTAGTGAGTAGAGTAGTGAGTAGAAAGTAGAGTAGTGAGTAGTGAGTAGAGTAGTGAGTGGAGAGTAGTGAGTGGAGAGTAGTGAGCAGAGTAGTGAGTAGTAAGTAGAGTAGTGAGTAGAGTAGTGAGTAGAAGGTAGAGTAGTGAGTAGTGAGTATAGTAGTGAGTGGAGAGTAGTGAGTAGTGAGTGCAGAGTAGTGAGTAGTGAGTGCAGAGTAGTGAGTAGAGTAGTGAGTAGAGTAGTGAGTAGAAAGTAGAGTAGTGAGTAGAGTAGTGAGTAGAGTAGTGAGTAGAGTAGTGAGTAGTGAGTAGAGTAGTGAGTAGTGAGTGCAGAGTAGTGAGTAGAGTAGTGAGTAGAGTAGTGAGTAGAGTAGTGAGTAGAGTAGTGAGTAGAGTAGTGAGTGCAGAGTAGTGAGTAGAGTAGTGAGTGCAGAGTAGTGAGTGCAGAGTAGTGAGTGCAGAGTAGTGAGTAGAGTAGTGAGTAGAGTAGTGAGTAGAGTAGTGAGTAGAGTAGTGAGTAGAGAGTGCAGAGTAGTGAGTAGAGTAGAGTAGTGAGTAGGACATCACAGGCAGCAGCTGTGCAAGCTTCTTACACTCACAAGGGGACCACAGGCAGCTGAGGTGCAATCTTCTCCCACTCACAAGAACGACATCACAGGCAGCAGCAGTGCAAGCTTCTTACACTCACAAGGAGACCACAGGCAGCAGAGGTGCAAGCTTCTCACACTCACAAGAAGGACATCACAGGCAGTAACGGTGCAATATTCTCACACTCACAAGGAGATCACTGGCAGTACACACCACATGAACACACTCCATAACACATAGCAACAATACATTGGCATTTACAATGCCATTAGCTCAAACTCAAATAAATCCGAGCCCGATTGCATTTCTAATGCTTGTTTCAATGGGAGCCTGTGTTGTTGGTCGGAACACAGGCTCCCATTGTAGTCAATATGATTTACATTTTATATGTAATAATAGAAATGTATTAACATGTTTTATTTATTTATCTATGTTTACATGTTTATTTTAAACTTGAAATATGTTTGTTTAAACATGTGAAAATATAAATACAATAAACATTGAAAACATAAGTAGATTTCCCAAAATATTTTACATGTTATTATATAAATATATGCAATTAATAATATTTATTACAAATATGCAACTATTTTTATTATTTTGCTAAACCAAAACAATACTAATTAAATAACACAATCTATTACTACTACATACAAATACAATTAACACAAAGTATTGCACACTAAAATTATAAAATTAAATAATCACACTCCAACAGAAACCATTTTTAACTACATGTTAGACAGTAAAGGGGCGACATTTATTGTTCCCACTTCAGACTATGCAACTTTGGGGAAGGTGTTGGACACCAAAGGGGTGATATATACTATTCCCACTCCAATCTCTACCAATTTGGGAAAGGAGTTGTACACTAAAAGGGTTTACTATTCCAACTCCAATTTGCGTCACCTTGAGTAAATTGCTGGACACTAAAGGGGGGACATTTAGTATTCCCACTTCAATCTAAAATAATTTGGGGAACCTGTTGGACACAAAAGGGGTGACATTTACTTGTCCCACTCCAATTTAAACCAATTTGGGAAATGTGTTGGACACTTAAGGAGTGGCATTTACTATTCCCACTCCAGGTTAAACTGATTTGGGGAAAGTGTTGGACACTAAAGGGGTGACATTTACTATTCCCACTCCAATCTAAAATAATTTGGGGAACCTGTTGGACACTAAAGGGGTGAAATTTACTTGTCTCCTACCATCAATACTAATTTGGGGAAGGTGTTGGAAACTAAAGGGTTGACATATACTATTCCCACTCTAATTTATACCAATTTGGGGAATGTAATGTACACTAAAAGGGTAATATTTACTACTCCCACTTGAATTTAGACCAACTTTGGAAACTTGTTGGATACCAAAGGGTGACATTTACTATTCCCTCTTCAATCTATACAATTTACGGAAGGTATTGAAAGCTAAAGGGCTGAAAAATACTATTCCCACTCCAATCTATGGGCCTTATTACAACTTTGGCGATCTTCCAGCGGTGCCGCCACTATGCCATCCACTGAATGGATTACCAAAGCTGTGTGAGCCTGCCTGTCGAATTGCAAGTGTAATCCTGGTTGAGCGGGGGATGCTGAGGCACTCTCATGGCCGTAGTCTGTTGGGCTCATATGCAGACCGCCGGCGTGAGAGTTTCTGCAGCACGTTCCTGCATGGTGTGGCACTGCTCCTGACCTCTGGGCGACCGCTCCGGGATCCTGGATCTCCAGCGGACACATCGGTATTGTGGCGGTTCGACTGCCACACTCTGAATAC
This sequence comes from Lissotriton helveticus, assembly GCF_964261635.1. Taxonomy (NCBI): domain Eukaryota; kingdom Metazoa; phylum Chordata; class Amphibia; order Caudata; family Salamandridae; genus Lissotriton; species Lissotriton helveticus. The sequence goes on from NC_136065.1 coordinate 341,930,830, forward strand.
TGCGAGCTGGCCCACAGTGTGGGGGTGGTTGGAGAGCCACTGCGAAAACAGCAGTCCAATGGAAAGTTTCAGCGATCCATCCATCATCTCCTTGTGTTTGCTTTGTTCGCCCTAAGTTGGCAGGGTATGCCCAGATGTGGGTCCCTTGCTCACTTTGCCACTGTATTCAAGCTAGCCTGGCTGATGAGGGAGGTTACCCCGAAACTCGTCCCAGGATTCTTGTTTCTGGTCCAGGGAAGACATGTCTTGACAGTACGGGCTGGTCTGTTCCCATGTAGCATAAGGGCAAGACTGATTTGCATATAGCTGTGTCTGAACTGGGGTTGTAAAGTGAGCTACAGAATGATGATGGATTAAACCCGGATCTGTGACTTGGGGTGAGTGTCTGAAAAGTTTCAGCACACTGTCCATCATCTGCTTGTGTTTGCTCTGACATTAACTATTGCCACTCCAACCTATACCAATTTGGGAAAAGTGCTGGACACTAAAGGGGTGACATTTACTATTCCCATCCAATCTATACCAATGAGTTGGAAATTAAAAGGGAAACTTTTACTATTTACTCTCCAATCTATACAACTTTGGGGATGATGTGACATTTAGGGGCTGATTAGCATGTTGGTCGGAGTTTCCTATGACCGACATCCCTGCGGATTTGAGACCTACCGACCTCGGGTCAGCAGTCCAAAACCGCAATTACGATGCGACTGCACTTGCTGCTGTCGCAGACTCCCATTTCCCAACGGGAGCTTGTAAGGCGGTCATAAACTGACCGCAGCACAAGCTCCCATTGAGAAATGAGAGTCACTGTAAATCACTACACCGTGTGGCAGGCACCGTGCACCTCACGGAGCCTGCCACATGGTGAAGGGATTGACAGGGGAGCACCATAGGTACCCCCTCAGCACCTAACAGGAGGCTTCAGGGAGAGAGGAGGGCCCTGCTAAGGGCCCCCAAAGTCACTTTCTGACAGGCTTTCAATGTTGGAAAGCCAATCGGAAACTGACATCATAATCCCAACAGTGGAAACGCTGTCCGTGAGGGATTATGTTTGGTTTCTGACTGGCCGACGGGCTCCTTGAAGCCAGCCGGACTGACCAGCGGTTTGAATTCCGACCGCCATTATTATAATACGGTGTTCGGAATTCAAACCAAGGATGTCGGTCGTCAACATCCTAATTAGGGCCTAAATATTTCCCCAATATAAACCAATTTGGGGGAAATGTTGGGCACTTAAGGGGTGATATTTACCATTCACACTCCAATCTATTACAATTTGGGGAAACTTTAGCCTCTGAAAGGGTAACGTTTATTATTCCCACTCAAACATAAACCAATGTGTAGAAAGTGTTAGACACTAAACGTGAGACATTTACTATTCCCACTCCAATCTAAAACAATTTGGGAAAAGTGTTGGACACTAAAAGGGTGACATTTACTATTTCTACTCCAATCTATATCATTATGGGGAAAGTATTGGGCACTAAATGGTTGACATTTACTGTTCCCACTCCAATCTATACCAATTTGGGGATGATGTTAGCCTCTAAAAGGGCAACATTTATTGTTCCCACTAAAACATAAACCAGTTTGTGGAAAGTGTTGGACATTAAATGTGAGACATTTACTATTCCCACTCCAATCTAAAACAATTTGGGAAAAGTGTTTGACACTAAAAGGGTGACATTTACTATTGCCACTCCCACCTATACCAATTTGGGAAAAGTGTTGGACACTAAAGGGGTGACATTTACTATTCCCACTCCAATCTATACTAATTCTGGGAAGGTGTTGGACACTAAAGTGGTGACATTTACTATTCCCACATCGATCAATACCAATGTGTGGAAAGAGTTGGACACTAAAGGGCGACATTTACTATTCCTACTCCAATCTATACAAATTTGGGCCGATGTGACATTTAGGGGCTGATTAGCATGTCGGTCGGAGATTCCTCTAACCAACATCCCTGCGGTTTCAAGACCGACCCACCTCAGCTCGGCGGTCAGAAACCACAATTACGATCCGACCACACATGCACCCATTTCCCTCTGGGAGCTTGTATGGCGGTTGGAAACCAGCCGCAGCACAAGCTCCAATTGAGAAATAGGATTCACTGTAAATCGCTGCACCATGTGGCACCTCATGGTGCCTGCCACACAGTGCAGAGATTTATAGGAGAGGACCCTAGGTGCCCCCTAATCACTTAGCCGCCGGCCGCAGAGAGAGGAGGGCCCTGAAGGGAAACCCCAAAGTCACTTTCCGACAGGCTTTCCATGTCGGGAAACCCCACATGGAAAGCCTGTCGGAAATCGACATCATAATCCCAACGGTGGAAACGCCGTCCGTAACGGATTATGTTCATTTTCCGACTGGCCGATGGGCTCCTTGAGCATGTTGGAAGTCAGCCGGAATGACTGGTTGGTTTGAATTCCGACCGCCATAATAGTAATATGGGGGTCAGAATTCAAACCAAGCATGTCGGCCAGAGGCTTTCTGTCAGGCTCCGTCTTCCGTTTTCCTCAGGATTGTACCGATGCTATAAGGGGTTCCACCTCTCGACGGCCCAGGAGCCTGAAGTGATATACACAGACTGCCCGGATAGTCCAGAGAGGGAAGGAAAGGATGGGGACAGCAGGGAGGGAGACCTGTAAGAACAATAATTGATATTCAAGACAATGATATGACATACAGTGTTCTATACATTCTGTTTCCCTCTCCCTCCTTTCTTGGAACACCTAGAATTCCTCACCCCTACCTGTAAAGGAAAATACGGTTGTTCCAATGTGGAGAGAGCAAGGGTGGAACCAGGGCTTTGGCTGACTAGGACAGAGAAACAAGAAGAGAGTGTTTGAGCATAACATACAATTCTGGAAATGCTATCATGTTTTCTCTGATCACACACACATACCTCAACCAAATCTTCGTCAAGCGTCACCAAACCCACTGACAGTAACCCCTTGCGTCCCTCTCCTAAGTAAACAGAATGAACAAAATTGTATAGGTAACCAAGTAGTCACAGCAGACGGTTAATGCTCCTAACTGCGTCTGACATCAATACAGCAGAATCACCATGAATTCATCCCGCTCAGATCCGTGAGTATGGCAATGTTTCTACCAAACACACCCCGGAAGACGCGGGGTGATTTCACATGTGCCAAATGTTTTCTTGACTGGAATGTTAACAATCACGACCCTTTACTCTCTGAAAAGAGTCGTGTGTGGACCATAAGTCAGTGCTTTGTGATCTCCCCGCCTCGGGATGGCGGAATGCCCGACCCGGCCAACGGGGAGAGGAAAGCACACTAGAATAGGCTACAACGCCTCAAGATTCAGTATACCGGGGCTCTGTAAGCACAGAGTTCCCAGCTCTTATAAACTCCGGAATGGTGCAAGAAACAAAGTGCACAGCCTACGTCCAAACCAGATCGGGACGCTATTCCAAAACAACAAGCCTGACAACCAAGAACGGTCTTACCGGTATCTTCTGACAATGATCCGTCAGCATTGGAATAATCGGCAGCGTTTGCTTTCCCCATCCGGCTTCTGTTTCCGGGTAGAGCGTGAACGCGCCGCGTGATGACGTCACACGCCGCGCGAGCATGCCGGGAACTGTAGTTTGTTGTCTGCCGATTGGACCTCGTGGTGCGCTGAGCAGGCAGCGCCTTCCCGGATCGGCACATAATCTGGATCGGGACAGTACATCCCCCTTCACAAGGGGCGCTGACCAGCAGCAGGCCGGTCGGGGTACAACCGATGGAACTTAGCCACTAAACGAGGAGCGTGCACAGCACTAGCAGGCTACCATGAGTCCTCCTCAGGACCATAGCCCTTCCAGGCTAACAGATACTGCAGCCTCCCTCTCACCAACCGGGAATCCAGCACCTCCCTCACCTCGTATTCACGGTCCTGCTGGAGCCAGATAGGCACGGGGGCTCTTCTCACTGGGCAATGAGAGGGTTTCAGGAGGGACACATGGAACACCGGGTGTATTCTGAAGTGCGCGGGCGGACGCACTTTCACGGCCACGGGATTGACGTGTTTCACCACACGATAAGGTCCTATAAACCGCGGGTTAAACACGCTGTACTTTCGAAACTTAATGTGCTTTGTGGACACCCATACGCGATCCCCTTTTTTGAAAAGAGGACCGGGCCTACGGTGTTTGTCGGCCTGTTTCTTGTACCTGGCTTTTGCATGTATCAGATTGTTTCGTGTAGCAAGAAGAATTTGGCGAACACGCAACAACCTCTCCTTAACCTCAGGCAACTTCACATTGGAACCAGGGAGCAACAATTGAGTAAATCGGGGGTGATGCCCGTAAGAACAGAAGAAAGGGGAATGCCGCGTGGATGCATGTTGTGTGCTGTTATAAGCGATTTCCGCCACCCATAGCCAATCCACCCATGACCCGGTGTTATCTTGAACATAGCAACTTAAGTACTGCTTCAGTGTTTGGTTCAACCTTTCGGTTTGTCCGTCAGTCTGGGGTGGAAGCTAGTGGACAGGGACGATGCAATTTTTAACTCAGAGCACCAAGTCTTCCAAAAACGGGCTGTGAACTGTGCCCCTCGGTCTGATACTATCACCCTAGGTAGGCCGTGTAAACGCACTACGTTTACCAACAGCATGTGTGCTAATTGCCCTGCTGTGGGGACCTGGTTACAGGCGATGAAATGACCCATCTTTGTAAGGTAGTCCACTACTACTACTATGGTTGTTTTTCCTTGGTCTTTCGGAAGGCCTACAATAAAGTCAACGGAAAACCTCTCCCACGGGTTCTCAGGCGTTGGCAGGGGTTGCTACAGCCCTTGGGGCTGTTGGTGGTCAGACTTCATCCATGCGCAGGTGGCACATTCTTTTACCCATCTGATCAGGTCCGGTCGGATCGAAGGCCACCAAAACTGTCTTAACGCCTTCTCCAATGTTTTTGCACATCCCGTGTGACCAGCACTAGGCGTGTCATGACACCAGGAAAACACGGTTTTCTGTAAGGTCCTGGTAGGCACCAACACCTGTGGACCTCTCATTGGTATTCCTTGCTTCACTTTCCATTCTCTATGGTGTCGAAGCCAGGTCCTCCACACACACGTCTGTGCACCTGCTCTCACCCCCATCATGAAGTCTCCGTTTTGAGTGGCACAAACGACCCTGGCGGGTTCAATGATTGCTCAATCCGGTGTTATGGTGTGCAGAACGGGGTTCTCCTGTCGTGTCAGCGCGTCTGCTTTCTTGTTGTCGACTCCTGGACGATAGGTAACAAGGAACCAGTATTCTTCGAAAAACAACATCCAGCGCAACTGTCTTGGGGTGAGATGCCGGGCTGCTCTCATGAACTGTAAGTTGCGGTGATCAGTGAACACCGTCACTGTGTGTTTTGCTCCCAAAAGCCAATGCCTCCACTCCAAGAAGGCGTCCCTGATGGCCAAAAGCTCCTTTTCAGCGATCGTATAATTGGCTTCGGCAGTACTCAGCTTTCTGGACATAAATGCAATCGGGTGTAAGTGGCCGGTTTGTTCGTTTCTCTGAGATAAAACATCACCTAGAGCGACTTCAGACGATGCGGCCTTCACCAGGAAAGGGATTTCTGGGTTGGCATGCGTGAGCACAGGAGCCGTAGAAAAGGCGGTTTTCAGGCGATTGAACGCAGTTTGAGCCACCGGATCCCAGCAAAACGGAACGCTCTTCCGAGTGGGTCGGGTCAAAGGTGTTACCAATGCCGAGAATCCCTGGATGAAACGCCTGTAGAAATTGGCAAAACCCAGCAGGCTTTGGACATCCTTAACGGTACGTGGTTGTGGCCAGTCCCTCACTGCTTTTACTTTTCTTTCGGCCATCACTTGGCCGGATGGTGTGAGCATCACGCCTAAAAACTCCACTGTAGTGACGTGGAATTCACATTTGGTGATCTTGCAATAGAGGTTATTGTTCTGCAGGGCTTGTAGCACCCGACTCACGTGGATGACATGTTCTTCGGTGGTGGTGGAATATATCAAGATGTCATCTATATAGACCACCACGTAGATGTCCAGATGTAATGCGGTGCGTTGATTATACCAAATGACAGGCGCTCATGATCAGCGCCATCGTAACTCAACACGTACTCAGAGGTGTGGTACCGGATGGGGCCTGCTTCCAGTTCTTTGCCATCCACTGCATATACCGTTTCCGGCATCTTCTTGGCTATGAGGATCACTCCCAGCTGCTTGGCTATTTCTTGATCCATAAAGCACCCGGTGGCTTCGGAGTGTATCATGGCGGTAACGGGTTTCTCCTCAGTGTCTATGACGATAACAAAGTGCAGGAACAGGTGCCCTTATACTGGGATACATCCGGGTGTTAGTGAAGGAATGATGTTTGCGCTTGAGGGTTCCCCTTCAACCACCTACAAGCGTTGGAGTTTTCCGGTCTGGAGCTTTCCGATCTCCTATCCGCGAGGCCTGCCGCAGTTTGTCCGATCCGATATCTCCCCGATTTGGGTTTTACGGGGCAGTGCCGTAAGTAATGACCTTTCTTACCGCAATAGAGGCATAGACCTTGCTTCCGGTGATGATCCTTCTCACTAAGGGTTAGTGAGGCCCTCACTGCCCCTATCTCCATGGCTTCGACTGGAGCGGTGGCTTTCTCCCCTTGTCGTTCGTACGGCGTCGCTGGGCGATCTTTCTTTTTGTGGTCACCCTTTCTGTCTTTCATACGATGGTCCAAACGCAGCGTAGGCTCTATGAAAGCAGTACAGGTGCTAGGTTGGAGATCTATAGTTGCCAGCACGTCCTTTAATTCGTCCGTAAGCCCCTGGTAAAAGACAGCGGACTGTTTGGACTCAGGCCACTCCGTTTCAGCCACCAAACGACGAAAGCTATTGAGATATGTAACCAGATCCGTGTTGCCTTGCTTCAGCTCCAACAAATCTCGGTCCGCAGAAAAGGTCTCTGCCCTCCTGTCAAAGGTTTTCTCGAATTCTAGGCGGAATCCGGTCCAATCATATAAGAGGAGGTCATCACGTCGAACCACAGGAACCGCCCATTGTGCTGCTTTGCCTCCGAGATATGAAATCAAGAATGCCACCCTTGCCTGGTTAGTAGCGAACATCTTGCGTTTACACATGAAGTGCATGAGCACTTGGGTCATGAAGACTTGGACCTTTTTATTATCCCCTAAGAACCTCTCTGGGGGAGCCAAGGGTATCTGTGCAGGCATTTCTACTACCACTGAGTTGGTGGGAACAGGACTACCACTGGGATCCACAGGAGCCCTCGGTATGTTATCCACCCTAGTTTGTAACTGGGCTGTTATGGCCCTCGAGGACGCTGCCTCCTGCCTAGACAAAGCTAACTCTGCCTGCACTAATGCAAAAGCCGCCATTACGTCCTCTATGGTCGCCATGGCGCTCGGCACAATCGGGAGGAGAAAGTATTCGTGGGCCGATTATTCTGTCAGGCTCCGTCTTCCGTTTTCCTCAGGATTGTACTGATGCTATAAGGGGTTCCACCTCCCGACGGCCCAGGAGCCTGAAGTGATATACACAGACTGCCCGGATAGTCCAGAGAGGGAAGGAAAGGATGGGGACACTAGGGAGGGAGACCTGTAAGAACAATAATTGATATTCAAGACAATGATATGACATACAGTGTTCTTTACATTCTGTTTCCCTCTCCCTCCTTTCTTGGAACACCTAGAATCCCTCACCCCTACCTGTAAAGGAAAATACGGTTGTTCCAATGTGGAGAGAGCAAGGGTAGAACCAGGGCTTTGGCTGACTAGGACAGAGAAACAAGAAGAGCGTGTTTGAGCATAACATACAATTCTGGAAATGCTATTGTGTTTTCTCTGATCACACACACATACCTCAACCAAATCTTCGTCAAGCGTCACCAAACCCACTGACAGTAACCCCTTGTATCCCTCTCCTAAGTAAACAGAATAAACAAAAGTGTATAGTTGTTGTTGTATCAACTTTATTTCGGCTAATATAGCCATAAAAGCAGGAAGTACAAAAAAAAAAGAAAAACATTTACAAACAATTATGTACAATGCACTATAGTGGCAGTTAGTCACAAAATTAAATTACAATAGATGAAAAGGGGAACAGTCAATAATTAATTCATAACAAGATTTTACAATACTATATTAAAATCACGATCTCATTTCATAATTTAAATAAAACAAATATTGTTCATGTACTAAAAGCCAGATTTAAAACCTTTAAAAACACATTTAAAATATAAAAACAGTGCTATCTATGATAACTTGTGTAGAGTAGAGGAAGCTACAGTCCTCAATATTACGTTACAGCTTGTAACCAAGCCGTTTTCTAATTAGATACACATTGAAAAGAATCCTACTTATGCAAACCATTATCAGTTGGGAGGTATTAGACTTGATTATACGCTCTGCTTCTTTATAGGATCTAACCCCCATGTTTTTACAGAGGGGTCTGATCGAACGGTCTCTAGGTGACTTATAGACCGGACAAAAGAAAATTAGATGGACGTCATCTTCTTTTGCCTTTTTGAGAGCAGAGAGTACAAAAACCACTATCATTTTTACCCCCCCAGCCACAAGTATTTGCATTCGTCTGGAGCACCCCATACCTAAATTGCAAATATAGCGTTTTTGCTAGTGGTGGTCTTATCTCGTCCATAAAAGGTTCAAATCCAGCATTGTCCTTTACATTCAGGAATTTCTGGGTTAGTGTGCCAATTGATGAACTATGGAGTAGCTCACCATTCACATAAGACCAAAAAGTGGACTTTAGGAGTTTTTTACATGGGGGTGTCATATTTTGGGGCTCTTCCCAATAATGGGATAGCCCTAGCTTAGTACACCAAAAAGAAATATGTTTTAACCATGCAATTTTCTTGTACTCATCAATCTGAATAACTTCTAACAGACCACTTTTATAATTACTCAACTCCGGAGTAATCCAGAGCCTTACCCAATACAACAATGGCCTTAAGATAGCTTGATAATCTGTCCGTTTGAGATCAATATCCAGAAACACTGGAACTAAAGGGGTTCTAATTGGAATTTTTAACAACCTGCGTATAAAGTGATTCTCTTCCCGTTCAAAGTTACTTTTGCAGCAATGGCCCCAAACCTCAGCACCATAAAGTGCCGCTGATTGGGCCTTTGCCTTAAATACTTCAAGTGCCGGCGTGACTGCTTTAGAATGACTTGCGCCGTGCACTTTTAGTATGGGCATCGAATTTTGTTTAAAAGACAATCTACTTTTTACCAGATGCTCCTTCCATGAAAGAGCACTGTCCAACATAATACCTAGGTAATTAAAACTCTCAACGTACTCCAGTTTTTGATTATTTAAGGCCAAATTCTTCCTGAAGGACTTTTGCGGGTTTATGGACATATATTTCGTTTTAGACAAATTTATTTCTAACCCCTTCTCGACACAGTATCCAAAGAATTTATTCACAAGATTTTGGAGACCCTTTGGACTGTGAGAGATGAGGATTGTATCGTCGGCAAAAAGAAGTGCCGTAATTGCCTCATCTCCCAGCTTCGGGGAGTCATGAACACAGTCTCTCAAATATGCAGGTATGTCATTAACATATAGTGAGAAGAGCGTAGGCGCCAGCACGCAGCCTTGGCGTACGCCACGACTCACAGGGATGGGCTTTGATACTTCACCTCCCATCCCCCCTCTGACTTTGGCATAGTTCCCTGTGTGTAGTTTAATAAGTTCTTGAAGTAACTCACCAGGGACCCCCATATTTTTTAATGTGCACCACAGGAGATTACGTGGGACGAGGTCGAAAGCGGCCCTCAAGTCTATAAACGCCACATACAGGCTCCCCTTTCTTATGTTAACATATTTCCAACAGAGGCGCGTGAATCTGAATACTTGTGTCAGAACTCGAATCAACCCCCCCCCTCCCCCCGTTCACCTGTGTGCGAACAAACGCCGATCCGCATGGAGGCTCGAGACAGCCGGAGTCAGAACTACATCTCCCGGCAAGCCAAGTTACTCGGCGCTAGGATGACGCAGGTTGGCGCGCACCCGGAAATAAAGGTGTTTCCGGCTTTCACGGCAGCGCCGATTATTCAAACACTTTCCGGAGAAGATGGTGCGGTAAGCTTATCCTGTGGCCCTCAGATGGTGTTTTCTTGGTGACTATTCTTTGCTCAGTTGGACACGCTCTCATCGTGGGTTCACGGAACTTCGAGAGGGGTGCTCGGACCTTCGGTTGTAACCTCGCTGGTTGCGTGAGTTACAGCACTTTGCTCTTTCTCTCGGCTGAGAGGAGTAACTAGACATTATTAGTAGCGATCCTCCATTAACTGTGTTGCAAGCCATTTATTTGTTTTTGGAGTCATTTAACTTATGGGAGGAGCAACACATGTTATTCTGGGACTAGTAAAAAACATTCCTGTTGGCAAATACGTTAAGAACCAATTAACCTGTTTGCTGTCTTTTGTTTTGTTCTACAACTTTGTTTTGCTTTGTTCACATGCAGGAGAACCGAGCAAGGGGTATCTAAGTAGGGATCCTGTGCTGATAGGTGAGCTGTTTTGTGACACTGTGTACAGACGTTAATGGAGGATTGCTTTGTCTTTCACAACCCTGGTATTCATGTGTAAATCCTCTGTTTTATTACGCAGTGAAACAGAATCCCTGGTACCGCCTCGAATCTCCTCTCCTCGCATTTAGTCCCTATCATTTCCTTCCACAGGTACGAAGGAAGGGTTATACTAGTGTGTTGTATGTTCGTGTAAAGGAGAGTTAAACAGCGGGTATAGGGGGGGCTTCTTCTAACAGCCTGTTCCTTTGTCATTTCAGATCTCCCTCCCCGCTGTCCCCTTCCTTTCCCTCCCCGGTGGTATTGTCTTGATGGTCTGTGATTTAACTCAGCCATCGGGGTGGTTCTGCAGGGGAAGGCTTGGGTCATTCAGCACAGTTCCGAAGAGATAGAGGAGGAGCCTGACAGAATAATCGGCCCACGTAACTTCTCTCTTCTTGACTGTGCTGGAAGACGTTATGACCACATTGGACGATGTGATGGCCGCCCTAGTGCAGGTTCAAGCTGAGCTTGCAGCCTCCAATAGAGAGGTGGCGGCCGCTAGAGCAGAAAACGCTCAATTAAAAGCCCGAATGGACAGAACCCTATCACCTCAGGCCACGGGAGGGGGTAACCCGGCTCCATCCACCACAGTAACAGTAGAGATGCCCGCTCAAATACCCTTAGCTCCACCCGAACGGTTTTACGGTGAGAATAGTAAAGTACAGGTGTTCCTAACACAAGTATTGTTGCACTTTATGTGCAAACCTAAGATGTTCTCCACGAACCAAGCTAGGGTAGCGTTCTTGATTTCCCATTTAGGGGGTGAGGCTGCCCAATGGGCGGTTCCGGTTGTCCGAAGAGACGACCCATTATTATATGCATGGGATGACTTCCGTGCTGCCTTTGAAAAGACCTTTGATAGGAGAGCAGAGACGTTCTCGGCTGAGAGGGACCTGCTTAAGTTGAGACAGGGCGGTTCAGATTTGGTGACATATCTGAATAACTTCCGCCGACTGGTAGCCTAAACGGAGTGGCCTGAAGATAAACAATCCGCGCTCTTTTATCAGGGCTTGAACGACGACCTTAAAGATGTTTTGGCTCAAATCGATCCACAGCCACGTACATGCTCTGCACTCATAGACCTTACCTTACGTCTGGATCACCGGATGAAAGAACGAAAAGGGGACCATAGGGCGAAAGAAAAACCCATTTTACCATACGAACATTCAGGTCATGGGGAAAAGTCTACCCCGGCACCAGAGGCGATGGACATCGGAGCTGTTCGTGCCGCATTAACACCGAGTGAGAAGAACCATCGTAGGAAGCAGGGTCTTTGCCTCTATTGTGGGAAAAAAGGACATTTTCTGAGGGAATGTCCGGTGAAACCCAAACCAGGCAGGAATAAGGGTGGAACCGCGGCAGCAAGTGCTACTGCAACGGAGCCGGAAAACTACCATGCTTGAAGGTGTGTGAAGGGGAACCATCAAGCAGAATAGCCATCCCTTCTATTACCCCAGACAAAGGCTCTGAGAAGACACATTTGTTCCTGAATATGTCTATGATAATCGCATCAAAGGTACAACACATCAGAGCTATGATCGATTCGGGCGCCACCGGGTGTTTCATGGATATTGCTGAAGCCGAGCGTCTAGGGGTTTTGTTGATCGCAAAAGAACACCCGGAAACGGTGTATGCCGTAGACGGCAAGGAACTGAATGCAGGACCCATCCTATATCATACTCCGGCATACGTGTTGTCCTACAAAGGGATGCATCATGAGGAAATCTCCTTCAACATCATAGAGGCGCCTCAATATGGGGTCATATTGGGACTCCCGTGGTTGAAAAAACATGAACCCCAGATCCATTGGTCCTCCGGTGAGGTGTTTTTCGATCCGTCTTCTGTACAGACAACTGCAACCAAGAAAAGGCGTATCCTTCGAAAGCGTTGGCTTCGGTTCTACATGCAGCCACTGCCGCGGAGAAAGAGGTCTCTCTTCCGTCTTGTTATAAGGCTTACGAGGAGGTGTTTAGTGATGCGAAGGCCGAAGCACTTCCTCCTCATCGGCCTTATGATTGCCGGATCGATTTAATACCCGGCTCTGCAGTGCCTAACGGCAGGATATACGCTTTAACCCTGCCTGAGAACGAAATTCTACGGGCCTACCTTGACAAATATCTGGCACTTGGATATATCCGGCCTTCTAGATCCCCAGCGGCTTCTCCGCTGTTTTTTGTTCCAAAGGCTAACGGCGAGAAAAGATGCTGTATTGACTACAGAGCCTTGAATTCCATCACGGTAAAAAACCAATACCCGTTGCCTTTGATACCGGTCCTGTTGGAACAAGTGCGATTGGCCACCGTGTATACCAAGCTTGATCTCAGAGGGGCATACCACCTTGTTCGGATACGGCACGGCGACGAGTGGAAGACCGCGTTCAAGATGCGGTATGGGCTTTACGAGTATCTCGTAATGCCCTTCGGATTATGCAACGCCCCGGCCGCGTTCCAATATTTCATTAATGAGGTGCTGCGAGAATATGTGGACCGTCATGTTGTCGTATACATTGACGACATCCTGATCTAATCAGATTCCATGGACGACCACAGAACACACGTCAAACCGGTATTGGGAGCCCTGTTGTCGCACCATCTATACTGCAAGATTACGAAATGCGAGTTCCACGTTACCACTGTGGAATTCTTAGGAGTGATGCTTACCCCTTCGGGACAGGTGATGGCTGAACGTAAAGTCAAGGCTATTACAGACTGGCCACGGCCTTGTAACATCAAGGATATCCAATGCCTGTTGGGATTTGCGAATTTCTACAGGAGATTCATCCGCAATTTCTCTGGACTAGTAACCCCCTTAACTCGCCTTACAAGGAAGAATGTCCCCTTCGTGTGGGATCTGGAGGCGCAACGGTCATTCGACCAGTTGAAGAAATCCTTCTCCACGGCACCAATATTGATTCATGCCAACCCTGATTCACCGTTTGTGGTAGAGGCAGATGCCTCGGAAGTTGCGATAGGGGCAGTACTGTCTCAACGGAAGGAAGACACTGGGGTATTGCACCCTATCGCTTTCATGTCCCGGAAACTGAGTACGGCTGAATGCAATTACACAATCGCCGAGAAGGAATTGTTGGCCATTAGGGACGCATTCATGGAATGGCGACATTGGTTGATGGGGGCGAAGCACTCGGTCACTGTGTATACCGATCATCGGAATTTACAGTTCATGCGGGACGCAAGGCATCTAACGCCACGTCAGCTGCGTTGGATGTTGTTCTTCGAAGAGTTCAGGTTTATTGTCACCTTCAGACCAGGCTCGAACAACAAAAAAGCGGACGCTTTGACCCGCCAGGAAAACCCGACCTTGCATTCCTTGACCCCTGACCGAGCAATTATCGCTCCTTCGTGAGTGGTTGGTGTCACTCAGACCCAAGACTTCCTCACGGGAGTGAGAAACGGAGTACAAACGTGCGTTTGGAGGACATGGATAAGACATCATCCTGAATGGAGGATGAAATTCGGAATACCCATAAGAGGAAACCAAGTTCTGGTACCAACAACCCTGTTGAGAAAACGTGTGTACTCCTGGTGTCATGACTCCCCCTGTGCAGGGCACATGGGATACGTGAAGACGCTTGAAAAGGTGACAAGACAGTTTTGGTGGCCTTCGGTACGACCTGACGTACAGAGGTGGGTGAGAGAGTGTACGACATGCGCACAGATTAAATCGAATCGACAACAACCACAAGGACTGCTCCAGCCTCTGCCCACCCCTGAACGACCTTGGGAGAGGTTTTCGGTGGATTTTATAGTTGGTCTCCCTAGAGATCAGGGCAACACCGCCATCATCGTTGTTGTGGATTTCCTCACCAAGATGGGTCACTTCGTGGCCTGTAAGCAGGTCCCTACAGCTGGTCAGTTAGCTCACCTTCTTTTGGTCCATGTTGTAAGGCTTCACGGTCTCCCTCGTGACATAGTGTCCGACAGAGGGGCCCAGTTTACGGCCCGTTTCTGGAAGACCTGGTGTGCGGAGTTACACATTGAGTCCTCTTTGTCCACCAGTTTTCACCCGCAAACTGATGGGAAAACCGAGAGGTTGAACCAAACCCTAAAACAGTACTTACGTTGTTATGTACAGGAGAACTCGGAAGCTTGGGTGGACTGGTTGTGGGTGGCGGAGATCGCCTATAACAACTCCCAACATTCATCCACTCAGCTTACTCCTTTCTTCTGCTCCTATGGTCATCATCCCAGGTTTACACCCCTGCTGCTGCCCAGTACTTGCAATACCCTTCCTAATGTCAAGGGGAGATTGATGCGCTTGCGTAAGGTTCTACTGGACGCTCGCAGCAACCTGGTTCGGGCCAAAGCTAAATACAAAATGCAGGCTGACAAGCATCATAGGCCGAACCCAGTATATAATAGGGGTGATCTGGTATGGCTGTCCACGAAACACATTCGGTTCAAGAGGTATAGTGTGTTTAATCCGAGGTTCATTGGCCCTTACAGGGTTGTGAAACACATCAATCCGGTGGCAGTGCGATTACGCTTACCGTCCCATTTCCGGATCCACCCGATGTTTCACGTCTCCCTTTTGAAACCATCTCATTGCCCACGTCGCAGATTGCCTGTACCCCTGTGGGTGCAACATGATAGGGAATATGAGGTGCGGCGGGTGCTGGACTCCAAGAGGGTAAGGGGACGCTTGCACTATTTGCTTTCTTGGAAGGGTTATGGTCCGGAGGAGAACTCGTGGGAGCCTGCGGGGGCTGTGCATGCCCCCCGGTTGGTGGCCAAGTTCCACAAGACCTTTCCGGACAGGCCCAAGTAGGTTGGGGGTTCTTGTGAGGGGGGATGTACTGTCAGAACTCGAATCAACCCCCCCCCCCTCCCCCCGTTCACCTGTGTGCGAACAAACGCCGATCCGCATGGAGGCTCGAGACAGCCGGAGTCGGAACTACATCTCCCGGCAAGCCAAGTTACTCGGCGCTAGGATGACGCAGGTTGGCGCCCACCCGGAAATAAAGGTGTTTCCGGCTTTCACGGCAGCGCCGATTATTCAAACACTTTCCGGAGAAGATGGTGCGGTAAGCTTATCCTGTGGCCCTCAGATGGTGTTTTCTTGGTGACTATTCTTTGCTCAGTTGGACACGCTCTCATCGTGGGTTCACGGAACTTCGAGAGGGGTGCTCGGACCTTCGGTTGTAACCTCGCTGGTTGCGTGAGTTACAGCACTTTGCTCTTTCTCTCGGCTGAGAGGAGGAACTAGACATTATTAGTAGCGATCCTCCATGAACTGTGTTGCAAGCCATTTATTTGTTTTTGGAGTCATTTAACTTATGAGAGGAGCAACACATGTTATTCTGGGACTAGTAAAAAACATTCCTGTTGGCAAATACGTTAAGAACCAATTAACCTGTTTGCTGTCTTTTGTTTTGTTCTACAACTTTGTTTTGCTTTGTTCACATGCAGGAGAACCGAGCAAGGGGTATCTAAGTAGGGATCCTGTGCTGATAGGTGAGCTGTTTTGTGACACTGTGTACAGACGTTAATGGAGGATTGCTTTGTCTTTCACAACCCTGGTATTCATGTGTAAATCCTCTGTTTTATTACGCAGTGAAACAGAATCCCTGGTACCGCCTCGAATCTCCTCTCCTCGCATTTAGTCCCTATCATTTCCTTCCACAGGTACGAAGGAAGGGTTATACTAGTGTGTTGTATGTTCCTGTAAAGGAGAGTTAAACAGCGGGTATAGGGGGGCTTCTTCTAACAGCCTGTTCCTTTGTCATTTCAGATCTCCCTCCCCGCTGTCCCCTTCCTTTCCCTCCCCGGTGGTATTGTCTTGATGGTCTGTGATTTAACTCAGCCATCGGGGTGGTTCTGCAGGGGAAGGCTTGGGTCATTCAGCACAGTTCCGAAGAGATAGAGGAGGAGCCTGACAACTTGATCCACCGTGCTGATTTTTGACCTAAACCCTGCTTGGTATTTGGTCAGTGTCTGAGTCTCCTCTATCCATTCTAAAAGTCTATTTAAAATATGTCTGGCAAAAACCTTCTGTAAAAGATCAATTAAACTAATTGGGCAATAATTGGCCGGCTCATAACGATCCCCTTTTTTAAAAATTGTTACAATTTCTGCCCCTTTCCAACTATCGGGAATCGGTGTACCAGCCACTATGGAGTTACATAAAAAATTGATATAAAGCCCCCATACTTCCACATCATGCTTTAATAGATCGCCGGGGATCTTATCAGGTCCTGGGGCTTTACCTGCTTTGATTGCCTGTAATGCCTGCATAGTCTCCTCTATACTAAAATGTAAAGGGACAATACTCGATGCTAGGTTACTCTCTTGAACTTGTATGGGCAACCCTTCTTCGCCATATGAATAGAGCTTAGTAAAATGGTCACACCAAGTTTTTTCGTCTAAGTAAATGTCCTTTGGTGATCTACCCTTTCTATTCCCCTTCGATATTATACTCCAAAAGGTACTCTGATCTCTCAATTTAGCTGCAGTTAGTAGATCATCCCATAATGCATCATCCCACGCTTTTCTCGCCTCACGTTTTTGTTATATGCATACCTACTTTCTCTTATGCACTGGGATTTTTTAGTTTTAACAGCCTGAATCAAGTGGGACTTCGCTAGACGACATTATTTATTGTACCAAGGATTAACTAGCTCTAAATGACTATCTTTTGAGTTCTTATCCCTTTTACAAATTTTACTCAAAAAGGGACTTAAAGCATCTACCAGTTGATAATGTAAGTCTAACACACCCTGGGTGCCTAATAAAGGCTTCTGGCAAGATGCAATGGTATCAGAAAAAGTATTATAAATATTTAGCATTGTGGAATCTTTAGCCAGGATGTAAGGCCATCTCAGGGCACGTCTGTTATTTGATACTTGCAGTTCCCTGAAAGAGTCATTCAATGCGACCTCTTCAGCTGATTTAGATTTGAAGGGTTGGGGGTTTAACCATAGTTGAAGTGGAAAGTGGTCACTCTCTGTCCTGATATCTATTTTAAAGTCAATAATTAGGTGCCATAGGCTCAGAGAGACCAATATAAAATCTATATGTGACTTGCAATTACCTTTAGAAAAAGTTGGGGCTGCTGGCGTATCACACTGTAAGCGGCCATTACATGCCCTTAAGTCATGCCCCACAGTCAACTGTAAAATTTGAGTTGCTGCTACAGTGCATATAACTAACCCAGTGGAATCCAAAATCGGGATATCATTTGCTATATCCTGTTCGTCAAATAGGTTATCGAGGCCCAACACTGGTTCATATTTACAGTTGAAGTCCCCCCCTACTACCACTTGTGCATTAGGTCCTAGTGTGTCTAAAAAGGAATCCAGTAGCTCAACTACCTCTGATTCCTTGTTGTGTGGATGTGGTCTATTGTACATATTTATTAAATATACAGATCCCTTTTTTCTTGTCACCATCTTTATTCCCAATAAATCCGGGGAAGGAATAGGCAATTGAGTAACTTCTATTTCTAAATTAGCTCTTACCCAGATCACCAGCCCCTCCAAAGTGTATAGGTAACCAAGTAGTCACAGCAGACGGTTAATGCTCCTTAACTGCGTCTGACATCAATAGCAGCAGAATCACCATGTATTCATCCCACTCAGATCTGTGAGTATGGTAATGTTTCTACCAAACACACCCACGGAAGACGCAGGGTGCTTTCACATGTGCCAAATGTTTTCTTGACTGGAATGTTAACAATCACGACCCTTTACTCTCTGAAAAGAGTCGTGTGTGGACCATAAGCCAGTGCTTTGTGATCTCCCCGCATCGGGACGGCGGAATGCCCGACCCGGCCAACGGGGAGAGGAAAGCACACTAGAATAGGCTACAATGCCTCAAGATTCAGTATACCGGGGCTCTTTAAGCACAGAGTTCCCAGCTCTTATAAACTCCGGAATGGTGCAAGAAACAAAGTACACAGACTACGTCCAAACCAGATCGGGACGATATTCCAAAACGGGCCTGACAACCAAGAACGGTCTTACCGGTATCTTCTGACAATGATCTGTCAGCATTGGAATAATCAGCAGCGTTTGCTTTCCCAATCCGGCTTTTGTTTCCGGGTAGAGCGTGAACGCGGCAGGTGATGACGTCACACACCGCGCGAGCATGCCGGGAACTGTAGTTTGTTGTCTGCCGATTGGACTCCGTGGTGCGCTGAGCAGGCAGCGCCTTCCCGGATCGGCACATAATCTGGATCGTGGCACTTTCTGACCGACATCCTAACTGGGACTTAAATATTCCCACTCAAATATATATCAATTTGGGGGAAGAGTTGGACACTAAAGGGGGGACATTTACTATTTCCACTCCAATCTAAAACAATTTGGGGAAAGTGTTGGAAACTAAAGGGGTAACATTTACTATTCCCACTCCAGTCCATACTAATTTGGGAAAAGTGTTGGACACTAAATGGTGACATTTACTATTCTCACTCCAATCTGTACCAATTTGTGAAAGATCTTGGACACTAAAGGGGGGATATTTACTATTCCTACTTCAATCTATACCAATTTGGGGAAGGTGTTGGGCACTAAAGGGGTAGCATTTACTATTCTCACTCCAATCTCAGCAAACTTGGAGAATGTGTTGGACACTAAAGGGGTGACATTTACTATTTCCCTATAATCTAAAACATTTTATACAATATTCTACAAATTAAAAATGATATATAGAGAATCATTTTTCCATACTCACACAAAATGTAGGACATATATTTACTTTCCTACATTCAAATGTAAACATTAAAATATAAACTATGTTGTTTAATGTTCTTAATAATTAATACAGTTTTTAAATTATTTACCACCTTTCCTAAACTTGGAACCATAAAATAAAAAACTAAAATCATAATAAAAATAAACAATTATAAAACTGAATAAATATATGATATCAAATTATAAAACATAAATGTAAAAGACATTAACATTGGCAGTATAATTTTCAACATACAAAATTAAAACATGTTTTAATTATTAGAATTAAAAAAAATAAAGTTGTAAATATTTTATGTGAAAAAGAAATTGCATGTATTACATTTAATTTTTATATTTGCTTAACTTATATTTTATTTAAATATGTATTCTATGATTTGCAATAAAATACATATTTATTGTTTATTATAATTAAAATATGTTTTAATTAATCAAAACATGTTATTTATAAAAATTGTTATTGGAACAACATACATTCATAAATGTTACAATATTAATTTGAATATCATTACCTAATTAACACAATATATAATTTATCACAGCCACTTTTTAAAAATCTCACCACACTTATCCCCTACCAACCCAACATTCTGCTGCTAAAAAAATTATAAGTGCATTACTTTTATATGTTAATACAACTAAAAACAAATGTTTTCAATAATTTCATTATTAATAAACTATCTTGCTAAAACACTTAAAAAAAATATAAACATATAGAATAAAACACTTTACTATAAATTATATACAAAATAGCACCTACAAATGATATTACTTACAATGATGGCTTCAAATCGATAATTTTTTACAACAATATTAAAAACAACATGTTAAACAATATTTTTACCTTTTATATTCTTGTCAACGATGTTTTTGATATCCTGATATTCTTGACATGATATTTTTGCAGTAGTATATTTGTTCCAAAATGTTATCCTAAAACCACTGCAGACATGACAGTAAACCACACTGACTTTCCCTATGAGTGTACACTAACATTATGAGGCTTACCCAAGTTCAATATCCAATCCTGTAGAGTCCCCTCTGTGCAAGGCTACCTGTTTGCAGCTACCGGGCTGCGCTCAACAGGAGTTTCACACACGCATCCCTTGAACATGTACACACACGTGTGCACGTGTTCACACGTAACCAGTCAAGTGCCCTATACCTTTGCTGTACAAAAGGGGTTGGTGATGGACGGAGCATCTGAACCAATCAAACACTGACACCCAGTCAACAGATCTGGGTTTAATCCATCACCGTTCTTTAGCCCACTCTGCCACCCCAGTTCAGACATGGCCATATGCAAATCAGTCTGACCCTGTGCCTCATGGGAACAGTCCAGCCCGAACTGCCAAGCCATGCCTTCCCTGGACCGGAAACAAGCTTCCGAGGACCGGTTTCTGGCATTTCAGCCGTCTTCAGCCCGGCTTGCTTGAATCCAGTAGCAAAGTGAGCAAGGAACTCACATCTGAGCATACCCTGCCAACTTATGGTGAACAAAGCGGTACAAAAGGGGGTGGTGATGGATGGAGCATC
Organism: Lissotriton helveticus; assembly: GCF_964261635.1. NCBI lineage: Eukaryota > Metazoa > Chordata > Amphibia > Caudata > Salamandridae > Lissotriton > Lissotriton helveticus. The sequence continues at coordinate 341,951,650 of NC_136065.1, forward strand.
TGAACCAATCAAACACTGACACCCAGTCAACAGATCTGGGTTTAATCCATCACCGTTCTTTAGCCCACTCTGCCACCCCAGTTCAGACATGGCCATATATAAATCAGTCTGACCCTGTGCCTCATGGGAACAGTCCAGCCCGAACTGCAAAGCCATGCCTTCCCTGGACCGGAAACAAGCTTCCGAGGACCGGTTTCTGGCATTTCAGCCGTCTTCAGCCCGGCTTGCTTGATTCCAGCAGCAAAGTGAGCAAGGGACTCACGCCTGAGCATACCCTGCCAACTTATGGCGAACAAAGCGGTACAAAAGGGGGTGGTGATGGACGGAGCATCTGAACCATTCAAACACTGACACCCAGTCAACAGATCTGGGTTTAATCCATTCCCGTTCTTTAGCCCACTCTGCCACCCCAGTTCAGACATAGCCATATGCAAATCAGTCTGACCCTGTGCCTCATGGGAACAGTCCAGCCCGAACTGCCAAGCCATGCCTACCCTGGACCAGAAACAAGCTTCTGAGGACCGGTTTCTGGCATTTCAGCCGTCTTCAGCCCGGCTTGCTTGAATCCAGCGGCAAAGTGAGCAAGGGACTCACGTCTGACCATACCCTGCCAACTTATGGCGAACAAAGCGGCACAAAAGGGGGTGGTGATGGACGGAGCTTCTGAACCAATCAAACACTGACACCCAGTCAACATATCTGGGCGTAATCCATCACCGTTCTTTAGCCCACTCTGCCACCCCAGTTCAGACATGGCCATATGCAAATCAGTCTGACCCTGTGCCTCATGGGAACAGTCCAGCCCGAACTGCCAAGCCATGCCTTCCCTGGACCGGAAACAAGCTTCCGAGGACCGGTTTCTGGCATTTCAGCCGTCTTCAGCCCGGCTTGCTTGAATCCAGTGGCAAAGTGAACAAGGGACTCACGTCTGAGCATACCCTGCCAACTTATGGCGAACAAAGCGGTACAAAATCTTAAAAGATGGACGCTGGCGGTAAACACGGGCAGTCCATTTGCTGTGAGTTTACCATAGATGGGCCACCAGTGGTGGGGCTCACTCACAGTAAAAAGGTCACATACCAGCTGGTCATAAAGAAAAAAAATTCTGAAGGATTTGATGGGCATCACCCATCGCCTTACAAACTCAATTTGGCTTCAAAATAAAAAAAACGAATTGCCATCTTTGGCGTAGTGTACTCAAGATTTCTGCCTTGCCTGTTTTTTCTGTCTGTAGAACTCTGTGCACTTTACCCCTGCAAACCAATGGGCTGTGCTCCCCAATTTAACATGATGAAATTGGCATACCCTTATTGACATATTTAAATTAGCTATAAGTCTATAGTATATAGTGTAAAGGTGTACCCAGGGCCTGTAAGTCAAATGTTACCAGTGGCCTTAACCACCCATTGTGCCATCCATTAACGTGACAGTATGAAAATGAATGCAGGCCTACAATAGGTAGTCTGACTGTGCAGTTTTAAACTGCATATTTGACCTGTCAAAATAAACCCTTTTGACAAGCCTAAACACAACTTTACATTTTTTATAAATCACCCTATGTAGGACTTATTGCCCATAAGGTTGGGTGCATGGTATTTAAAAGTAGGGCATGTAAACTTTTATTGTTAACTATGTCCTTCCATGGAAAAGGCACCACTGTAGCAGGGTTGGCTGTTTCATAGGAAATCAGTGGAATACAATATTACAAGTAATAATGTTATCTCTGGCTAGAAAACACCTACAAAATTAATTCTTGGACTTTTTGAAATATTTATCAAAAGCCCAATTGATTGCTGTAGTCAGACTTTTGATATCTATTTTCGAAAAGGTACTTTCAGAAAGTTACCTTTTCCCTGCTCAAGGTCCATTTCCATGAGTTCTAACTGTCACCTGCCAGCTGGATAGCCCCCTTGATGAGTCGTGAAAATGGCTTTAAGAGTAGAGCAAAGGCCTTGGATGGGGGGATGTGGGCCTGTTCCTCTGTCAGGATGACCTTCTGGGCTGTGCCCAGGAACTTGATTACCTTAAAGGAGGCCTATTCTGTCTCAGGCTTGTGTTAGCCGACACCGGGGAAGATCCCTTCTTTGTTCCACCAGTAAGACAGGCAGCCACCAATTACAGTGGAAGAGGAGCTTCCCCCAGAATTGTTTTAGAGTGCCCACTAAGGGGGGGGGGCTACACTTTTGGTGTAGACACACAAGCTCTGAATGGGGGAAGAAGAGTTCTGCCATCTTGGTTTTTGGTAGAGAGGGGCTCTGTGGGACAGTTTGCCGTAGGGCACACAGGAAATTCTGTAGGTGATAGGGGTAGGGTTACAAATGAGAACCTTTATTCCTTTGGTTAGGGAGGCGTCACTCCCCATCCACAGTCTGGTGGCAGGCATAACTGTGGAGCCCACAGTACTCTCCTTAGAACACGTCGAGCCCCAAAAATGAGTGCCGGTGGTCCCCACTGGCAACCACCGACTCAAATTAGGCACTGGGTCATAGGTGCCAATCTAAGTTATACATACTCTGGTCTAAAATGTGCAACAGAACAGTATCCCAGGAAAGAAAAAATAAAAACAAGTAAAAGGGTGGCATAGCTCCTTCAAATACCCACTTGCCAAAGATAATCACTAGCACAACAGTTATGGCCTAAAGTATACAAACAGACTTGACAAATGCATGCAATACTAGCTACCAAAGTACTACTCCTCCAAAACAACCAAGTAGTACACTACCTAGAACAGTCACTCAAAGACTACTTTAATCTACTTAACAATATACACAGTAAAAAATTCAAACTAACAAAACAATTCATACAAAACTCCCATATAACTCAATATCATTTTTCATAATGGCTAAAATAATATATTTTATCATTTTGAAAAAATGTTTAATGGTTTAAACAAACCTCCAAGTTAAAAACCATAATTATCTAAAAATCAATATTGTTAATAATTGGAAAATATTGTAATCTAATCAAATCCTAATTAAAATACATGTTTATAGAACATTTAAAAACATAATAAAAACACATTACCGTAAAAGACAACACATAAAATATGTAGCAACAGCTAAAACTAATATACTGTAGCAACCTAGAAAAAAATCACGTCTACTTAAATGACTTGATTTTATAATTTTGTCATTTAAATCTAACCCACCAAGCATTACATTTCTAATAAAATATTTAAAAAGTACTTACTGTTTCACAGCTGAAGATCCTCAAAGCAGAAATCCTAGTCCATAAATAAAAATTCAAAGTAAACAAAATCCACCAAAAATACAAAAACATACTCCATCATCAATAATAATACTTTGAATACATTGAAAACCTTGATATAACATCCTTGATTATTTAACTAGTATCTTGTAACATATGATGAGGCCTTTTTGGCTGACTGGAAGGGTCAGGGAAAAAATGCAAATCGATTGATTGAGGTGAAAATCTGAGCTAGGTAAGAAAAAAGAATGATTTTATATTGATTCCGTACTGTGATGTGAAGCAGTATATGGTTCCTCTGTGGAGGAACCTTGAAGTTCTCTCACCCTTCTATCCAAGGAAAGCCACTTTCTGTGACAGATGCTGTAGGTCAGATTTGTGTGTGGGTTCAAATGGGATACCCATCAGTTTTGATATGGCTGTGTTACGGTCCCAGCGACATGAACACCTTCTAATTGAGAGAAACCCTTTATTTAAGGTCGTCCAGAAAATCTAATCACCGGAAGGGTGAAAAAAGATGGGTTAGATGGACTATTTAATAGATGAGACCAAGAGGCCAGATTAATTTATGTCATACAATCGGTCCACCTCTTTCTGTAGACACCAGATGTTGAACCTCTTACACTTCAATAGGTCTGAATATCAAGTAGAGGGACATTTAGATTCCTTTATGGTATTTATGCAATCACATGATTTAGGTGGCCTTACTGAAGGTACACAGGAACCAGACAGACAAGATTAGCGAGTCCAGCCTTGGGTGAAAGCTCTTGATTGCCATTCTAGTGAGCAGGTCAGGCTTACATGGAAGCCTCCTGCGAGGTTGGAGAGACAGGTGGAACAGATGGAAATTCCACCAGCGGTAGTCAGCTCTGAGTAACAAGAATCATTGGAACGTACCATTCTCTCATTTTGGTAATCACATTGGGAAGAAATGGAATTGGAGTAAAGGTGTAGGAGAATGTTCTCTACCATCTACCAAAAGGGCATTTCCAACAGATGGAGGTTTTGAAAATATAGAGGCTAAGGTGCAGAATACTACATCTTTTACTTGAGGCAATATGTTGAAATCAGGATTATCCTGGGTTTCAGAGATGTTTTGTAGAACATCGTCATTTGGTGTCCTCCCGAGCAATTTTAAGAGATGTCATCTGGGCTTATTTCCAGCTCCATTAGTCTGCCAACATGTACTGCCATCAAAAAAATGTTTCTCGTCAGGGACCAGTGCCAGATCATCTGTATATCTTTTTGCAGAACTCTGCATCTGGTTCCACCCTTCTTGTTGAGGTATGCACCGTGGTTGGATGGTCTGTTTGAAAAATGAATGATGCTGAAAGTAATGGGAGGAAAAAGGTAGGGCTGCTTGGACTGCCCTGAGCTCCAGCATGTTCATGTGATACAGTTTTTGTGTCGCGGAACACTTTCCTTGAGCGGAGTGCTCCCGCAGGTGCACTCCACATCTTTCCATTGAAGTGTCCGTTATAATAGTTTGAGTTGGGATAGTTTTCTGAAATGGAACTTCCTGGAGCATATTTGACACTGTGCACCACGAGGGTGCAGCGGCTCCTCCGCTTAAGCTTACGCGGAGGAGCGTCGCCCCACTGTTCTGTGAGCAGTTCAAGAAGGAAAAATAAAAGGATAATAACGCAATGTTTTTATCATAAAATGTTTCCGTTCTGGCTCAGCTCTAGGTACGAGGCGAGTTCGGCTATCACATCAGCATGGTGAGGAGTGGTGGGCACTCTCTTAAGTGCACATGACGGTTTGCCCGACCATCTTGGGCTGGTCAAACAGTCATGCGCACTTAACATGTTCTCCACCCAGGCTGGGCAATGCAGCCGGGTAGAGAACATGCTAAGTGTATTGCACAGCCTGGTTGGAGAACATACACAGGCTGCCAGTCCCTGTCTGAGCACCGAACCACAGTGCTCCGACCAATCAAGATGCTGCTTTCATGCTGGTGACAGCAGAATTGTGATTGGCTAGGGTCTGAGAGCCTGTGTGCTTCCTGCTTTTGAAGCCAGTCGACCGAAGAGGACCTAGAGAATAAGGGTCCTCGCTGAATCAGTGATCATATCTGTGTACAAGAAGATGACAGAGAAGTGTTTCTTTACTGAGGAGAATCTTGAACAGGTAACATACAAAAGTAAACAAGCGATCTGTGTTTCTGGTGATCTGGAAAATACAAGGAAATATATGTCTGTTTATGGATATTAGAGGGAATCCAATGGCAGATAACGGAGCCTGATCACAATTATGAAACATATATTTTGGTATTAATCATGCTTTAATGTGCAAAAACGGTAGATTATGATAGAAATAACACTTCAGAGATGGTAGGAAGGCTGGGCTTGCCTCTGCTCGAGCAGCCTGAGTCAGATGAACATATGACTAATTTTATATTTTTTCCACAATGTAACCAGCTGAATGCATCCTGGTTCAAAAGCACTTACTTCATAAGTGGAACTAGATGCTGTAAAAAATAGCATTACTTTGGTTGCTAAGCAATATGTCTACAGAAACAAAGTGAGCGGTCAGAAGGAGTCTGCATCTGGTGCAATCAACACCACAGTGATTCCAAACCACCACAGGTTTTGCAAAAAGCACCTTTCTGCAACGAAATTATCACCTACTGACAAAGCGCTGTTGAAGGTGGTTTTGTTGCACGACTGCTCACCAGTGGCCGTATTATAGTGGTGTTTTCTGCTCTGCACCAGCACTGAAGGGATCTGCATGTTCTATTTAGGCTCTCAAGCATATAAATGAACTCGAAATATTTCCAAGTTATTGCATTTATTCTGACAGCAGACCTCGGAAGCACAGGGCAGTTAGTGTTTCCGTGCTCTGCTGTCAGAAAAGCATGCCTTAACTTGGAGCTCTTTCAAGTTAATGTATGTGATAGAAACACCAACAGTAAGCACAGAGCCTAAGAAAACAAGCATTGGCAGAGCCAATAGGACTCGCCTAAGGGAACTATTGCCTTTGTCAATGTTTTAGCACATCATGGCTGAGAGATAAAAAAAGGCGCTATGACGCGGCCATTGGCAAAGGCAAATAGTTTGCATAGGCAAGACCAATTGGCTTTGACAATGTTTGTTAACTTGTTTGAAGTAATATCCTATAAAGCTAGTGGTGTTAAAGAGCACATGTAATTGTATCCTGTAGTGTATGGGGACCTGTGTAGTTTTCTATATGAGCTGTTTTCTATACTTGCATATAGTGTACAACACGGCTAAAACAGATTGGCAAAGCCAAGAGCTCTTACGTAGTCCAGACCTATTGGCTTTGCCAATGCTTGTGTTTTTTGCAGTTTTGTATAGTATGAACCTGGCTCATGGGCATTGGGCACTTTACATGAGCACCAGTTACTCTACACAAGGTCAGATTCATTTAAGGTCCCGCCTTGCAAGTGTATTGTCTTAAAAAAAAAAATCGGAAAAAAAACTTAGAGCCCACCCATTCCTTACCATTGGTTGGCTTCCTCATCACTCTAATTTCTTTTGTTTTCATTTGTCAGCGGCAGCTTGTTTCATGTTGCCGGTTGCTCTAGACAACTTTGGGAGGATTTTGATTTCACGGATTTCGTTTTGTCACACATACCACGCTTGTTTAATCTACGGATCCATGTCAGATCGGTAAATTAAAAAGAAAAAACAGGCATGATGATGTGATTCTTTGGTGGGCACACATACATTGTTAGCATAGCAAAGTCAATAGAACCCATTGACTTTCCCAATACTTGTAATGGTCATATTCTTTCCATTACAGCCTTCTTGGGATGGTACACAGAGTGCGAAGCCTGGTGAGGTGAAGGCGGAGGGGCAGTGTGCATGGTTGGTCACGGTTTGCGTTTCTTTGGTGCTTGCTTTTCATGTTAGACTTGATGTTACACACACCAGCAACTAGCTCAACTATGCAGCACAGTGAGGTAGCCTGTATTCTAAATTCCTGCTGCATTGGTAACCACAGCTGATTCCTTCACCAATAAACTAGTTTAGAATATAAGGTTATTTTTGCTTGTTAGTGCTTGTTAGCTTTGAATATTTTTGAGTTTATAGATCAAGTAGCAATCAAACCCAAGCTGCAAACAGCAAAACAATGATGAGTTAAAGTTGCTGTGAATAAGAAATATGTAAACATGAATTGCTACACAGAAGAAAACTGTCTGGTGATCTGTCTGAATATAGCTTAGAAAGGAGGTTTTTTAGCGCAGTAGATAGACCCTCGGTCTCTTAATCTGCAGGTGGTGAGTACAACCCTCATGGTCAGTGTTCTTTTTACACTTCTTAAATTTCCACGGATCTATATTTCTATTCCACCGTTAGCCATCACGATAGCACTGTTTTTAGTAGGAGAGTGGGAATAGTGGGCAGCAAGCCCTCTGAGACTATTCCGGCTAACTCCTCATCTGTCGGCCTCCCTGCCTTCCATCTTCTTCTCCCTCTCCATCCCCACGGGTACTCCTTCTTACCCTCTCTTTCACAGTTTTCAGGTTTACTCTGCGATGAATATAAAGAAGGAGTGCATAGATGCCATCCCCCAAAAACATTTTTCCTCGGAGCGCTCCCTGCAATGCCATTTCTGATTCAGTTCCGCCTGACGTTCGCGCTCTAAGGCGCGGCAGTCCTAGGCCTATGTCAGGAGTATGTCGTTCATGGCTAGATACTCCTTTACTTTTAACTTGCGCTTTATTGAATGACGAATGGCCCTTAATCTCTGTGATTTAAGGCAATGATCTGCACACACCCAAGCTGACATCTTAGTAGGGGGACCAGAGTTTGAAAACCATTTAGTAAACACAGAAGAAGGACTACCATTTTCACTGCTTGGGACATTGATCTAGATGTCCCGTTAGGAACCGGGGACTGGACACTTGTGAACAAGCTCACACATTCTGTTCCAAGTAATGCCCACTTTCAATTGATACACTATCACTTTCTTCACAGGACTTATCTTACACCCAGGGACTTGCATCGCGTATCCCCAACCCGAGCTCATAGTCGTCCCCGCTGGCAGTGCAGGCTGGGACGGGACTTCTGGACGCAGGTGGTCGCTGACATTAAGAGGGTCACACATCTAAATATGACATGCAAGCCACAATGTTGTCTGTTGGGCAACATAAAGTGCCTAAAAGGCAGGAAGATACAGTACAAGTTCCTACAACTGCTGTTAATCTTAACTAGACGGAGGGTAGCCATCACTTGGATGGGACAGAGCACGCCCCAAATTGCACAATGGTACAAGCAGGGCTTTAAGTGGGCCGGGTCTCAAGGGGTCTGAGCACCGGCAGTTTTTTTTCAGGGGGCCTCGAAACGGGTCTCTATCGGGCTCTGTTTTGAGCCCTGACACAGGCGGACCGTTTTTTTCCCCAGATTGCAGTGACAGCAGTTTGCTGTCACTGCAGTCCGGAAAAAAGTGCCAGGTTGCAAAACAAAGCCCGATAGAGACCCGTTTCGAGACAGCCTGCGTGCACATCGACGTGCGCTGCTCACACTCCTCACTTCTCACTAGTGGAGAAGTTATGGCATGACGTCATGCCAGCTGAGCGTTGTAGGGGAAGGGAAATCCTTTAAAGAGTCATTTTCTTTCTGAAACGCAAGAGCAGCAACATTGTGGTAGGGTCACCAGGGCTTTAATTGGAAGCTTTGTCAATATTATATATAAGCCATAGTTGCATCTTATTTATCTTCTGCAACTAATAACCATTTACAAAGCCAATAGTCCTTACTTGTTGTAGGTATGATGTTACTTGTTGTATGAAATGTGTGGATGCCATGATCGAAACATCAAAAAACAAGTCGGGCGGCACACTATGCTAAGCACATATTTTTAGTGTGAGTGTTTTAAAGCCACGCCCCTAATTACACTCACCACGCCCCTTTGAGAGACCCCAGTTTTTTCAACCCACTTAAAGCCCTGGGTACAAGAATGCAATGGAGTTGACCTTGGTGGAGGAAACTTACATGCAAGTCAATAGACTCAACAAGTGCGTGATAGATGATCTAGCAGAGTGGAGGGTTCTGTGTACTACCGTGCTGGACGCAAACTCTGACATGGTATCGGAAAACAGTGATGAAACGACTGAAATGAGTGAGTGAGGAAATACATGGGAATGTGTGGGGAGCACAGGCTGCTCCATTTGGATAAGCACTGATGAGGGGGGGGCACAAGTACGCCATGCGTGGTTTTCCTAGGTTGGGGATAGTAATTATATTGCCCATGGCCCTACCTGCCGAAATGTCATTACCATTATGTGTGTAGAGGTGTTCACAATGCATATTACTGACAGCTGATTTTTATTTTTTCAAAGGCGCTTTCTTATAAAAGGTGCTATCTTATCTTGCCTTGGAAGATATCAAATGTTCTTTGCTCTGCTTTCAGCCGACCCTCTCCAAAATCCGGCACATGAGCTAAATTTATCAAAATCTGCCTGGACAGCTGGTAAAAAAACAGGACTGTCCCAGCAAATCCAGAACGCCTGGTCGCCCTACGTCTTGGCCTCTTTTGTAGGTTTGATGTGCACTGTCACTTGCACCATACCAATGCACCACTCAAATTACTTTCATATTTCTCTGTACTAATTCAACACTAATCCTTTATGGGTTCCGGAGTAGCGTTCTACTTGCCGAAATAGCGCTTTGACGCCTCGTATGGGGTAGTAAGCGCTATATATGCAATTACAATACTATACAATACATGGCGAGCCTGGTGTTCTCTATGATGACATTATCAATTACATCTTTGATCACCCTGTAGTATTATTCTAGTCTCATGTCTCTATTGGTCGAGTGTATGTATCCTTGCGCTTCCATTGGCATGCATAAAGGACTATTTTACTTCAGAAAAATGCATTCTGCCTTCATGTGTTAACTAATTGTCTCATTCATGCATTGTATACAAAATTAATCTTTTTTTAATTGTTTGCTTTGCAGCAGATATATTATTTATGCCAGCAATAGAGTGAAAAGTCAAACGTACTGACTCTGTCAATCTTTGTGTGTTTTGGTTCCTGGATTCTCTGTGCAGCCACTGTGTATCTTACCAAGTCACGGCTAAGAACAGGAAGAGTACAGTGTGAGTCAATAGTCGGATCCGCTCTCCAATCCCAACATTGATGTTTCTTTCTGATGAGACGGGATTGACCTTCTTGCAGCTGCTGGTAAACGTGCAACAAAGAGCAAAATGATCATCATCATTCTCATACATTTTCGAGTCCTGAATTTATATAAACTTGGCTATAAATATCAAAATGCAAAAAACAAAACAAAACAATGAATGGATGATCTAATCATGTGTTGTGTTTTCCTATTACAAAGTGGGCACCCGTTGTTGTTACAATGTATTTATTGTACACTATTTGTTATTGTATTGCATTCTTTCTGTTTGGTTTCACTTTAGTGCCTGTGTTTTTTTCAGTATATATGCAGATGCACCAATTGCAATATGCAGTTTATTGCTATGGTTGAGTGTGGGGAGCATGGACATTGGTTCACCAAAATGCCAGGGATAGCTGAAGAGGCATCACATATGTCCTTTGTCTCAGGAGTTGACAGTGTACAACCTTTGTTCATGGTGATATTACAGGATGCTGTTCAGCATGGCTTAAAATTAGTGGCGTAAAGAAGAGGCATTAACTGGAGTGTTGGACATTAGGGTACAGTAGGGTGTTATGGAATGGCGTAGAGAGTCATGGAGTGGCATGGAATTGAGTGGAGTGTCATGGAGTGGCGTGGAGGGAATAGAGTGTCATATAGTGGACAGGCGTAGAGAGAAGAAGAGTGTCATAGAGTTGAGTGCCATTGAGTGGAGTGGCATAGAACAGCATAGAGTGTCATAGAGAGCCATCCAGTGAAATGGAGCACAGTGGAGTAGGGTGTCTAGGAGTGCAGTGTCGTGGAGTGGGGTGTCGTAGAGTGGAGTGTCATACAATGGCATAGAGTGGAGTAGATTGTCGTAGAACATAGTGGCATAGAGTGAAGTAGTGTTGCAAAGTAAAATTGTATAGATTGGAGCAGAGTGTTGTAGAGGGGAGTGGTGTAGAGTGAAGGAGACTGTCATAGAGTTGTGTGGCACAAAGTTGCGTGGAATGGTGTGCCATAGAGTGGCGTGGATTGGAGTGGCATAGAGTGGAATAGTGGAGTGGTGTAGATTACAGTAGTGTGTTACAATAGAGCAGAGTAAAGTGGCATGGAGTAGCGTAGAGAGAGGGCATAGAGCATCATAGAGTGGTTTAGTGCCGTAGAGTGGCACAAAGTGTTGTAGAGTGGAGTGCAGAAGAGTGTCAGATTAGAGTTGAGTTTAATAGAGTAGAGTGCATTGTTTAGAGCAAAGTGGTGTAGAGGGCATTTGCATAGAGTCCAGTTACATAGAATAGTATGGTGTAGATTGCAGTGGTGTATAGTGGAGTGGTGCAGAGTAGAGTAGAGTGGAGTGGCGCTGCATAGATTGCAGTGGCATAGAGTACAGTGCCTCAGAGTGCCATGGAGTTGAGTGGCGCAGAGTAGAGTGGCGTAGAGTTCAGGGTCGTATAGTGGAGTGATGCAGAATAGAGTGGAGTAGAGTGCCTTCGCATAGAGTACAGTTAAGTGGCGTAGAGTTGAGTGGTGCTGAGTAGAGTGCAGTGTTGCAGAATAGAGTAGCGAAGAGTTGAGTGGCGGAGAGTGCAGTCTTGCAGAGTGGAGTGTGGTAGAGTGCAGTAGTATAAAGCAGAGTGCACTGGCATAGAGGATATTGGCGCAGATTGCAGTGTATTGGAGTAGAGTAGTGCAGAGTAGAGTGGTGTAGAGAGAAGTGGCATAGAATGCAGTGGTACAGAGTAGAATAGAGCGGCATAGAGTGCAGTGACATATAGTGCAATGGTGTAGCGTGGTGCTGAATGCAGTGGCATAGAGTAGAGTGTTGCAGAGTAGAATATACAGCCAGATTCATCATGGTCCCGATTTGCGAGTCCTTAATAGCGATTATTAAGGACTCTCAAATCGGGATTCACGTAGAAATTGCAAAATAAATTGCGATTCCTACAGTCTCCTTATTTGCGATTAGCAAATTGCTAATCGCAAATAAGGAATAACTCCCCCTTCAGTCCTATGGGCCTAAAGGCCCATAGAAATGAATGGGGAGTCAATCCTAATTTGCGATTAGCAGTTTGCTAATCGCAAATAAGAATGCGATTTCAAGGGTGCCAAGGGTGTCCAAAGGACACCCTGTAGCACCCCTGAAATGGAAATGTAGCCTGATGTTGCGCACATACATGTCCCAAGGACATGTGTGTGTGTAACATACCACTTAGAAAAATGCACTAAAGTGCATTTTTCTAAGTTTTCGCTATTTACCACGAAGTCAGACTTCGTGGTAAATAGCGGCCGGAAATTGCGATTTCGCAAATGTTTTAAGTTTCAAGAATTGCATTTAAGGAATCTAAAATAGAGATTCCTTAAATGTATTCCTCGCTAAAATGAGAATTCTGTAATAGCGAATTTTGCATTTGGGATGATGAATCCCAAATGCAAAAATTGCGCTCGCAAAGGGCCAGATTCTCAGAATCTGGCCCTTTGCAAGCGCAATTTCCCTTGATGAATCTGGCTGATAGTGACATAGAGTGCACTGGTGCAGAGCAGCTGGTGTAGAGTGCAGTGGTGTGGAGTGCATTGGTATGGATTAAAGTGGTGTAGTGTGCACTGGCATAGATTGCTGTGGTTTAGAACGGAGTGGAGTAGAGCGCAGTGGGGTAGAGTAGAATGGTGCAGATCAGAGTAGAGTGGCATAGAGTGGCACAGCATAGCTGGCAGTGGCATAGAGTGGAGTGGCACAGAGTGGAGTAGAGTGGCGTAGCGTACAGTGGCATAGAGTGCAGTGGCGTAGGGTAGATTGTTTCAGAGTAGCGTGAAGTGGTGTAGAGTGGAGTGGTGCAGGCTAGAGTGCAGTGGCGTAGAGTAGTGGCGTAGAGTGCACTGGCATGGAGGGGTACAGAGTAGAGAGCATTGGTGTAGAGTGCAGTGGTATAGAGTGCAGTGTTGCAGAGTTGAGTGGCACAGAGTGGAGTGATGTAGAGTGGGGTGGTGCAGCGTAGAGTAGAGTGGCCTAGACTGGAGGGGTTTTGAGTGCAGTGGCAAAGAGTGCAGGGGTGCAGAGAAGAGTGGGGGAAAGTGCATTGTCATACAGTAGAGGGGTGTAGAGTAAAGAGGCATAGAGTGAAGCAGCATAGAGTGCAGTGTCAGAGTGCAGTGGGACACAGTAGATTAGAGTAGCAAAGAGTAGATTGGCATTGAGTGCAGTGGCGTAGAGTGCATTGGCGTAGAGTGCAGTAGGGTACATAGAGTAGAGAGGTGTAGACTAGAGAACAGTAACATAGAGTGTTGTGGCACAGAGTAGAGTGGTGCAGAGTTAGGGGCGCAGAGTAGAGTGGTGCAGAGCAGAGTGGCATATAATTCAGTGGAGTGCTGGATGGTAGAGTGTCATAGAATGGAGTGGTGTGGAGTAGAGTGGGGTATAATGCATTGGTGTACATTGCAGTGGCATAGAGGAGAGTGGCGTAGAGAGCAGTGGCGTAGAGCACAGTGGTGCAGAGTAGAATAGTGTGGCTTACAGTTCAGATGTAGACTGCAATGGCATAGAGTGCAGTGGTGTAGAATGCAGTGGTATGGAGTGTTCTAGAGTAGAGTATAGTGGCGTACAAGGCAGGGGTGAAGAGTAGATTGACAGAGAGTGCAGTGGCATAGAATACAGTGTCATAGTGTGCAGTGGCATAGAGTAGAGTGATGCAGAGTGGAGTGGTGCAGGGAAGATTGCAGTGGTGTAAAGTGGAGTGGCATAGGGTGGAATGTCGCAGTGAGGAATAGAGTGGCACAGCATGTAGTGGTGTAGAGTAGAGTATCGTAGAGTGCAGTAGCTTAGAATAGATTACAGTGGCTTAGGGTGGATTGGGGTAGAGTGCAGTGGCGTAGAGCAGGGATATACAGAGTAGAGTGGCGTAGAGTGTAGGGGCTTAGAGTGCATTGTTGCGGAGTAGAAGTCGTATAGAATGGAGTGGTGTAGAGTAGAGCAGAGTGGTGCAGGGTAGAGTGCAGTAGAGTGGAGTGATGCAGAATAGAGTGGCATAGAGAGTAGTGGTTAGAGTGAATTGGCATAGAGTGGCATGGAGTGGTGCAGTAGCATAGAATATAATGGTGTAGAATTCAGTGGCATAAAGTAGAGTGGTGCAGAATAAAGTGGCTTAGAGAGCAGTGGTGTAGAGTGCAATTGTTCAGAGTAGAGGTCAGTGGCGTAGAGTGCATTGGTTTTGAGTAAAGTGGTGTAGAGCGCCTTAGCACAGAGTGTAGTGGTTAGAGTAGAGTGCAGTGGCGTAGAGTAGATTGAGGCAAAGTGTAGTGGTGCAGCATAGGCTGCAATGGGATAGAGTTGAGTGCAGTGGTGTTGAGTGGAGTGGCGCCGAGTGCAGTGGCATAAAGGAGATTGTTTCAGAGTTTAGTGAAGTGGCCAGAGTGGAGTGATGCGCGGGAGATTTGAGTGGTGCAGGTTAAATTGCAGTGGTGCAGGGTAGAGTGCAGTGACATAGAGTGCAGTGGCATAGAGTAGAGTGGCATTAAGTGCAGTGGTTCAGAATAGATTAGAGTGGCATAGAGTGAATTGGCATTTGTCCACTGGCATAGAGTCAAGTGGGCACAAGGAGCTGATGGACGGAGCGCTGAAACTTTTTCAGGCGCTCACCCCCAGTCACATTCTTTAGCTCACTTCGCTGCCTCAGTTCAGACCCAGTTATATGCAAATCAGTATTCACCCTGTGCCTCACGGGAACAGTCGAGCCCGAACTGCTAAACCAGGTCTTCCCTGTACCAGAAACAAGCATCCTGGGACTGATAGAGTAAAGTGGGACAAATTAGAAAGCATTGGCGCAGAGCACAGTGGTGTGGAGTAGAGCGGCGTAGAGTGAAGAGGTGTAGAGTGCACTGATGCAGAGTAGAGTGCAGTGGTATGGAGAGGTGCATAGTGGAGTGGGGTAAAGTGGAGCATGCATGATGTGGTAGCACACATGCCATTACAGACAACACATCTTCATTTGAAATGACCATTACATTTGCATAAACATACAGTTTTACTGATAAAACTATACATTGTTCTAACAATAGTGTGTGGAAATGTCATTACCCAGTGTATTGATTTGTTTTGATCATATTAAAATATTTGGGTTCACTACAGTTCACAGCCTTTCTCCAGCACACCATTAGTAGCCAGCATGATTGTCACAAAAGTCCTTTCACTTTGGAGTCAGAAAAAGAAAAGTAAACACCAAGCTCATAGAGCCTGACATTTGACCCCTGACTTTGAATGTACAGCAAATGTGACAAGATTTAAAGTCCTGGTTACAGAAATTGAACCCTGTTGGAAGGATACAGTAAATAAAGTAGGAGTCATGGAAGGGACTAACTCAAGCTGGACAGCTTAAAAGAAATAAAGCCAGCAAATAGAAAGGAAGCAAATGTGAGTTACAAAGCACAACGCCAGTGGTAAGCAAAGGTATGAATGCATTCCTAAGGACATTTTCTGAATGTCCTCAAGTTGTCATTAGCACACCAAACAGCTGCGCTCCCTGGTAGGCTTCGACCTAAAAGAGGGATTTCTTCTGTGCAGGCGCATAAAACGGCATCATGCTAGGGCAGGAGGTGTACGATCAGAGATTTCCCAGCAAGGCTGTTTCTCAAAAAGGTAAGAAGGGCTGACTCAGTCTTGTCACGCACTTCTGCCATGTGTCTCTTTCTTCCCTTCTTCTCTCTTCCTTCCCTGCCAGACATTCAAAGGCACTGAGCTGCCCTATTGGAAGAGCCAGCTCTGTAATCTGGCACATCCAGACATTTAACTGTGGCTGCAAGATTTCAAGGGTATGCTCACCAAAAATAAGCCAGTCTTGACAAAGACATCCTTTCTATTCCATTTGTAGAACTGGAATATTTTATGTTTCAAATAACAGCACTTTTTTTCATAAAAGCAAAGGTGGTGGCGTCTAAGACCTCATAAGAACTGGGCCATTCTTTTCCGATGCCTGCGCAAAACCCTGTTGGCACAAGTTGATCAGAATTACAAGTCTTGTAGTAACTACCACATCTCTTCAATTTTACTCAGGTACATTTTCGGCTGGTGTTACCTGTAAAATGTTATCTGGGGGAAATGCCAGACAAATACCACTACATGCAGATTCCCAATCGGTGGAGCACTGTGACGCATATTTGCTTAAAGCGTAATAATCTGTAAACTTGGTCACTGACGTTCTATCTTTATTTCTCTGTTTATTATTTTCTTTCTCTCCTTTTTTCCCTTCTTTCTGTCTTTATATTGCACACTTACTTTCTCTCTTTTCTTCATCTGCTTCTTTGTTTCTTGGTTTCATTCTTTAGTTATAATTCTTTCTTTCCTTCTTCTGTGCTCTTATTTACGTCATTCTATAATTTTTCCCTCTTCCCTTCCTTTCTCTCATTCCTTTCTTTAAGAGTGCTTATTTCCTTAACCTCTAACGCGCTAGCGGGTTTTCCCGCTGTGCGCTAAAATTTAAAAATCGCGCGGTTTGTGACAAAGCCAGCTCGTCATCCGCGTAGCGCAGGTAAGGCCCATGACGAGCTGGCTTTGTCATCAGCGCTGAAGGGGTTAAACAGGTATAACCAGTGCCATATGGGCGACTGAAAGATACATTTAACAGGAGAAAGCTGTGCAAAATGTATTTTACTAATATCTAGTTAAGAATTCAAGGTGTGTGCTAAACAACTGATTTGGTCCTGTGTGTTGCATGAATGCTTGTGGGTCCCAATACAGGGCATGGCCCGGGAGGGGTGCGGAGGGCTGTGCCTTGTGCAGTTTCATTTAAGGCAGCAAAAACTTTAGGCCGCACTGGCTAGAGGCCACCTAAATGACATTCTGTGATTTCTAATAAACCTCGACTTTACTCATAGTTTCAGATTGGAATGGATAAACCTGGGCGACCAGTTGTTCACCGTTTTAGAAACCACTACCCATGGGGATGGATTTCCTTGTCTATGGACTCCCTGAAGGCATTTTTTCATTTCTATCGGTCAACATTTCACCGCTTCTTGGCCCTGATCACAGTTGAGGGTGTTTTTAATTCCTGTCCAAGTAAACTCACCTCATAATGCAGTGGCATCCAGCCAAACGGAAAATGAGGAGCAAACCTTGGTTGAAGGTCCCAGTCATGGTGGTCGTGGGTCTGGCAGTAGGTGTAATCCTTCTTGAGGAGATCTTGTAGCAGCGACCTGTTGTGGTAGCAATTGCTGGATTCAGACCCGTCTCAGGAGATCATGAGATTCCCTCTGATGCATTCATGCTAGGGAGCAATGACCAAAGAACCCAGAATCCTTGCATGTGACCAGGGCCGGACTGGGAGCCAAAACCGGCCCTGGCAAAGTGCTCAGTCGGCCCCCCCTCCTCCCCTGGGGGAGGGGAGGGATGCCACCAAGCTCTTTACCAGGGCCGCTTTTCCACCGAATTTGTTACAGGGCCGATTTTGCAGCTTTGCTGCAAAAACGGCCCTGTCACAAAAACGGCCCCCAGGGGCCCAAAAACGGCCCCCACCCTTGCGGCCGACCGGGGAATTGCCCGGTGCCCGCAACGGCCAGTCCGGGTCTGCATGTGACACAGGCAAAGGACATCACACTCTGCAACTCAAATACAATGGGGAATTGGCTAATGGGTTTCTTGAGGCTACTCAGAGAAAGCTTTATGGTCCAGTCCGGTGAACAGGAGATTTCTTCCCCAAAGGTGAAGTAGAACACAAGGGTGACATTTTCTCTCTTAGCATAACCAGAACAAGACGCAACATCTGATCATGCATTCTATCTTGATTCCAGCTGGGCATCTTTAAGGGGACACTCTGGTCTTGGCACAAGGTTGTGTGCCAGAATATTGTGTATAGAAATATCAACTGTTGCACACATCATGTCATAAATGTCATCTACAAAATTATCATCTGAAAAATGTATATTATTACTTTCAAAGGGACATTATTTTTATAGACTATCAGCCAGATTCATCAATGCAACATTCTGCGAATTCTAATAGCGAAATTTACCGAATCGCAATTTAGAAATCGCAGAATGGCATTCATGAAGAAATACGCGCAAAGAATGCAAATCGCAATCGGCCGCAATTGCCAATTGCGATTTAGCCCCAATCGCATAATATTCGCAGAATCGGCCGATTTCTTGGTTGAAATTGCGATTTCGCAATTACCAAAATCGCAATTTGCGATCTCGCTAATTGCGAGATCGCAAAAACGGGAAGTCGCATTTCGAGCCCAATGATGACATCACAACCAGGAAGTAGGCTGTTCCCTCCCTCATTCAGACCACTGAGCCTGAAAGTGGAAGCAGGACTGTGAAGAGCTCCACAACAGTGAAATTTCAGCAGCACAGCAGGACATCCACAACCTCACAACCTCCAAAATGTCACAGGAAGCAGCAGGGAGCAGTGGCCATGAGAGGAAGAGGAAAATTAAGTTCTCTGAACAAGAACTTGAGTTCCTAATTGAGGGGGTCTGTAAGGACCATGCACGCCTGTTTGGCAAGGACTCCAGGAGGGTTCCAGAGGCTGACAAGCGCCACATCTGGCTGCGCATCCGCGCCAAGGTAAATTCGGTCGAGGTGACCCAGCGGTCAATTGACGATTTGAAAAAGAGGTTTTACGACCTCAGAGGGCGTGCCAAGGAGCGAATTGCGGAGAGGCTGGGGGAGCGACTTGCCACCGGTGGAGGAGACCCCACTGCCATATCCAACACCCCACTGGAGGACCTCGTGGAAGACACCCTGACTCCTGACGCCTGGTGGGGGTCACGCAGCTGGACTCGTCCCGACCCACCCAACAATCCAAAGGTAAGTGCCACGCGACTGCGAGACCGTCCCCTAACACTGCCCATGACCCCTGAGCTAGCAAATTGACAACCTCAGTAATGCAGGCCATGCACACCTGAAATGCCCTATTGCATTGTGGGAGTTGTAGTGTAATAAACATTCCCAGATAGCCCAACACAGGCAGACCTGTAAATTCAAAGTAATTCCAAAAGCCAGTCAGGGACAGCAGGCCTGCATGCATGTAGCAACATCTCATGTGCAAGCTACATATCATTAATCATGCACCCATTTACATCACAGGTGCAGCAGAACAGGCCAGCACCGACAGCGATGCCCTAGATATTGATGAGTACCAGGAGGACACCGAGGGTGAGGGCCAACCTGAACCAGGAACATCTCAGCTACCTGCAGCAGTACCACCACCACGCCCCCATGTGGGCAGGGCCATCCCTGCAGCCACAGGTGCCCAGCAACCACCCCCACCGACACCCAAGGCAGTGGTACAGGCCACCCCACCAGCTGCCAGGAGGCAGACGAGACGCTCAGCCGCCATCAGGTCGCAGTCCAGCGGACTGTCGTGCCAGCTGCGTGACATCTCAACACACGCGGGCAGTGCTGTCCATGCACGGGATTTTGGCCTGGCATTTGAACGCCGCATGCTTGCGGTACACCTGACGCAGGCGCGTCACCTGGCTGCCATACACCTGCAGCTCACCGATACCGCGCAGCATGTTGGACAGCTGACCGCAGCTGTGCGAGAGAACAACCAGATCCTGGTTTCTCAGCAGGACATCACCCGGCGCCGCCACCGCCAGCTGCTGACCCGCCTGTCAGCCTACACCAGGTCAAATCATATCATCGGCAACGCAACATCTCAGATTTCCCGCCGGTCCCTTGCAATGCAGGTACAAATGGTTCAGTGTTGCCAGGACGTTGCAAGGGCACTTGATCAGGTGACAGCAGCTGTGCTCAGTATGCAGCCAACTGCCCATGTTGAACCAGGGGGTGGTGATGATGTCAGCAAGGGCACGTCAAGCCACAGCAGCATGTCCTTGCTGCCGGTGACAGAACGCCGCCGCAGCAGCAGGCCCACTGCAGCATCACGGGCCAACACTGCAAATGAGGACAGCGAGAGGCGACTGGGTGCGTCTGGACGGAGGCGCCATTGACAATTTACACTCTACCTGCAGGGCCATGCAGAATCTGCAAGCAAGCCCTCTACCCCAGCATGGGGACGTATGAAGCAATACTGTTCCCATGTGCACTCATGGACAAAAGAAAATACCACATTATTGTGAATGAACAATAAGAATTTATGGTTTAACTTAAATCCGACTCATGTCATTATTACATTTGTCATGCATGAGTGCAGTGTTGGGTGAGGGGAGTGGGTGGACTAGAAAAAGTTATTAGTGATTTGGTTGTGGCGTCTGTGTCCTTCAGCTGGATTTTCCCAGCGTGCATGACGCGCATGTAGAGGTGGGCGGTTGTCCCCTTCCGACTCACTGCCAGATATCTCAACAGGTATCCTGCGCTGGGTAGCAATGTTGTGAAGTATTGCACACACGGCAACAATGCGGCAGCAGACCTCAGGCTTGTATTTGAGGGCCCCACCAGTCTTATGCAGTATGCGGAAGCGGCTCTTCAAAAGCCCAAATGTCCTCTCAGTGCAATTCCTAGTGCGGATGTGTGCTGCATTGTAACGCCGTTGCTGTGGTGTTGCAGGGTTGAGGTAAAGGGTGAGGAGGTACTCACGGAGACCGTAGGCGCTGTCACCTGAATGAAAGGAGCAGAGGGTGAGTGCATGTTCTGCGCAGTTACATGATCACAGTGTATTATATGGGGGCATGTGTACTTACCTAGTAGGTGTCCTTTGCCAAAATCTCCCCTGGCCAGTCGTGTGTGAATGCCGCTGTGCCGGAATATGAAGGAGTCATGTGTGCTCCCCGGATATTGTGCCACTATGTCTGTGATGTATGTCTTTGCATTGCACACCATCTGGATATTGAGGGAGTGGTAGTTTTTGCGGTTGCGGTACATGTACTCCGTTTGTGCTGGTGGGCAGATGTGGATGTGGGTGCAGTCAATGCATCCAATGACCTGTGGGAATTGGGCAACGTTGTAGAACTGTAGCTTGGTGTCATTCAAGTCCTGTTGGGTGGTCGGGAACGAGATGTAGTGGTGAAGGCGGCTCAGCATTGCCTCAAGGATACTCTTTAGGCAGCGGGACATGGTGCTCTGGGATATCCCCCCTGCAACAGCGACTATCGCCTGGAAGCTTCCGGAGGCCAGTGGGTGCAGGCAGCACAAGACCTGGACATGTGTAGGCACGGCATTGGTCCTCCTTGTTGGGTGCTGCATCAGGGGGTCTAGGTCCCAGATCAGCTTTAGAATCATTGGCCCATTCAGGCGGTACTTTGTGTAAATTTGCTCCCTTGTTTGGCCCAGCAGGGTGACCCGCAAGCGGAATATTCTCTCCTGGATCCTGCGTCTGTTCCGTGCTGCAGCCTGGAGCCTGCGCCGCCTGACCGCCATGTAGAGTCCTGGCATTGTGAGAGTCCTCATGCTACTACTGTGTTTCCTTAAGTGTGTTTGTTCAGGACTGCACCTGTGGCTCATTAGGTTTAAAAAAAAAAAAAAAATCCTTAATGGTTACCACCTGCTTTTGGTTCTCCTTAAATTGCGGCTCGCAAATAGCGATTTTTGGGTTTTTCGCTATTAGCGAGTTTTCATGAATAGCGTTTGCGGATATTTAGCGGAATCTCTAAATGAATCGCAGAATCCATGGATTCTCGCTATTTCCGATTCGCTATTGGGGTTCCGCATAAATTCTGCGATTTATTTTGCGAATTCGCAATTTCTTTTGCGAACTTGCAAATACAGTGTTTTTCACATGATGAATTGCTTTTCTGCTTCTAATTCGCAGCTATTGCGATCGCAATTTTGCTTCATGAATCTGGCTGTTAATTTATGTCAGACAATATTCTCCCAACGAAATTCTGGGATATGCCTGCAGTTGCCTTTTTGGTGATATAATGCACTGTTGACATTGCTTGGCCTATTTATGGCACTTGCATGGCCTATTACACGTTAGCACATCCTTGAGAGGTTGACTGAGGCAATGCTCCAATTATTCTTATTTCCTTGCTGTACAAATGCAGCATGGCCTACTCTGGTTCAATAGCTGTTATGCCCTGGGGCACGGGATTACGGAACGGAGCCGACCTGAAATTGATATCATGCACTATTGGCTTTCTCTACCACTTGCCATGCACTGCAAAGATGCTTTGCCAGCTCTGTGCTTCTTTTTGTACACTGTACACTGTCTGGGCTGGGAACCAAGAGCTGTGCTGTGGTCCTATTATTCTTGGCCCTTTAAGTAAATGCAAGAGCGGTTCATGCCAGAAATGTTAGTGGTCTCCATGTGAGCAGGGTGCTCTGCTGGACAGTTGGAGTCTGGAGTCTTATCGGCTGACTGCATCGTTGGTGGTGTATCTCTTCATGCCAATACACTAATTGTACAATCCTACTGGCTCTGTGTCATAACAAGCAGCCCTGGCACAAATGTTCAAACCTGTTCACACTAAAATGTTAAAACCAGCAGCCTGTCTCCCCCTTCCTTATTTCATACCCTACCATCCTTAGTGCAGCTGTGGGTTTCAGAACAAAACTTTAGGCCCAGGCAGTTTTTCCCAAGTAAGCTCTGCCTGTCTGCTGTTAACACTGCCACTGTGGTCAATGTCTCTTGGGATGGTTTCCCCATACATCCAAAACTAAGATCACAAGTAGATTTCAGGACCTGACATTTATTTAAGCAAAAAGGAAGGTCACCGGGAACTGGAAGTCCTGAGGGACATGGGGGTAGGAAGGGGGACTCTGGTGGCAGTGTGGAGGAGGAAGCTGGACTTATGGTCTAGCTAGGAAGGGGGGGTCTCTTGGGGGAGGCTAGGGGGGATTAGGCATACTGGACACAGCCCATGCCTGGGGGGCATTAGTTGATTCTTTGAAGAATCCTGGGCCTCATCTGCATCAGCCACCTGGGACCCCAGCCCCCCCATCCCCGCAGGCTGGAATGGCAAGTGAATGAGTACACGTGTGAGATAATGCACCTCCTACAAACACTCAATAAAACAAAATATGCCAAAGAGCAGACACCTTTCCACTATTGAATGTAAAAGAATTGGCTCCCTGGAGCAGACCCACCGGACTTAGGACCATAGGTGCAACTCAATAGGGGAATGGAGGGAGTTATCAGACAGTTGGATTCTCTTGGGTGGATAAACCATGTATGTATTGTATTGTATTGTAATTTGTGGCGAGGAGCACGCTACTTCGGAACCCATAAAGGATTAGAGTTGAAGTAGTATTTTGAAATATGAAAGTAATTTGAGTGGTGGATATGTTAGTCAGTTATTTGGATTGAGAAGGATAGCGGAGGGATAGAAGAGGGGAAAAGGTTTGCATTTATATAGCGCTTCTTACCCCTGATGATGTGTTAAAGTGCTTTTTTCTGGCAAGCAGCACGCTACTCCGGAACCCATAAAGGATTAGTGTTGAATTAGTTCAGTGAAATATGAAAATAATTTGAGTGGTGGATATTAGTCAGTTATTTGGATTGAGAAGGGTAGCCGAGGGATAGAAGAGGGAAAAGGTCTGCATTAATATAGCGCTTGCTACCCCTGATGAGGTGTTGAATCGCTTTTTCGGTGAGTAGCACGCTACTCTGGAACCTATAAACGATGAGTATAGTGAGATATCAGTGGACATGTTAGTCTGTTATTTGGATTTAAAAGTATTGTGGAGGGATAGAAGAGGGAAGGATTGAGACTTTTTAGTTTATAGCAGTAGGAGGAGGCATGGGATGAGTAGAAGGGATGTGACGGGGAAGAGTCAGAGGGAAGGGTTTAGAAAGGTTTGTTTTGGGGGATCGGTATAGTAAAAGATGTATGAGATGAAGCAAGGACGGGTGGAGTAGGGAAGAGTCTAAGAAGGGCTATTTTGGGGATTATAGTAGTGGTGTGGGGTTTGGGGTGAACGAGAGAGTTGAGGTAGAAGATACATTGAGGGAGGTATAGGGTGAGAAATAATACATCAAATATACCATGGAATACCGTTGACATTTAATAAGTGTAAATGCTTAAATGGTGAGGTCAATTAAACACTAAAGGGCCAGATGTAAGTAAAGTACATTTACCGATTCTAAAATGCCGAATTTTACCGATTCTGTATTTTAGAATCGGTAAATGCTATTTAGCAAAACAATCGGTAAAAATGACTGAATCATAAGATTCGGTATTTACCGAATCGGTATTTACCGATTCGGTAATCGCCATTCATTCCTATGGGCCTGGAGGCGCATAGGAATGAATGGCAATTACCGAATCGGTAAAATGGGGGACACATACAGGGGTGCCAGGGTGTCACTTTGACACCCTGTTGCACCCCTGAATCGTGCTTGCATGCAGATGTGGCACTTCTGCCTCATGACACAGTTGAAAATGCACTGATTTGGATTTTCAAAGGTATTCCTTATTTACCACCAACTTATAGTTGGTGGTAAATAACGAATCCTAAAATAGGAAAAGCATTTATTTGAGTACTCCCTACATTGCAAATTCGGTAATTTACCGATTCTGTATTTTAAGGAATCGGTAATTTACCGGTTCCTTAAAATACCGAATCGGTAAATTACCGAATTTGCAATTTAGGCCATTTGGGGCCAGATGTATGTAAATCTGATTTACCGACTCTAGAATATCAAATTTTACCGATACGGTATTCTAGATTCGGTAAATCAGATGTAGGTAAACATTCGGTAATTATTACCGAATCTGTAAGATTTGGTAATTACCGAATCAGTATTTACCGATTCGGTAATTGCCAAAGGCCCATAGGAATCAATGTCAATTACCGAATCGGTAAATACTCATTCGGTAAAATTACCGAATTTGCAAGGGTGACAGGGTGTCACTTTGACACCCTGTTGCACCCCTGATTTTGGCTTGTGTGCCATGTGACACACATACATCCATGTGACACACATACATGCCCTAAGGGCATGTATGTGTGTCCCATGGCACAGGAACACAGGTATTCGTTATTTACCATGCAATAGTATTACATGGTAAATAACAAATCGGTAATGGCCTGTGGCACTGTTTGAAGTGCCACCTACATCTGGATTTACCGATTCGGTATATTTACTGATTCAGTATTTTACAGAATTGGTAAATTTACAGATTCTGTATATTTGAGGGCCCCTACATCTCCATTTGCAAATACCGGTCGGTAACGGCCGAAATCGGCCGTTACCGACTGGTATTTGCCGACCTACATCTGGCCCCTACATCCCAAATGCCCAATACCGGTCAGTAACGGCCGAAATTCGGTAATTTCGGCCGTTACCAACCGGTATTGGGTCACCTACATCTGGCCCAAAAACATTTTTTTTAAACACTGCCAGTGCATTATGACATCGCCGTTCTGCCCTATGTACCATTTTCTAAATAAAAGGTCATCCTGATACTGTTACTCCGATTTCCTATATTGTTATCAACTTTGGACAAAGGCAAATAAAGGGAAAAAATTATTTCAGAACAATAATTTGTGTAAGCAATTAGGCATAGAGCTCAATTGCAATTATTTCTGAGCG
The DNA here is from genome assembly GCF_964261635.1 of Lissotriton helveticus. Classification (NCBI taxonomy): domain Eukaryota; kingdom Metazoa; phylum Chordata; class Amphibia; order Caudata; family Salamandridae; genus Lissotriton; species Lissotriton helveticus. The sequence continues at coordinate 341,977,354 of NC_136065.1, forward strand.
GACATGACGCGTGCTCTGTGCTGAGGATGGGGCGATGGGAGCTATAGCGATCGAGGGCGTGGCTAGGCCCGGCCTGTCCATATTAATGATTACTCCTTTTATCTTTGACCACCACGTGGTCCTGGCAGCAGGTAGGCCCAGACCGTGCTTCTAAATGAAACGATAAGCACATGTTCATAGACCATTCCCCTCCTGCGAGCCTGGAATTGCTGCTCTGCACGCGACGCGCTCATCTGCAGAGCAGCAGAATCACCTCCCCATTGAGCGTGATTAAATTATCATTACTTTTAATTGTTCCTGTGGTTCAAAAGGGTGCAGAAAGCATCTGAACACAGCAAGGCAACAATAATGCTGCACAAACGTAATGCGTTCATTAATAAACGGTAGTTATATATTTGTTCACTTCAGTATGGAATCCCACGTGCCTCATTTTTCAAGGAATTGTGGGTAATTGCAAACATTCCATTTTCCGGTTCTGCTGTGCTGGTCACCCCCCTCTCACACCTGGAAGGATATCTCTCACTAATTTCACAGTAGTGCCCCGGCATTCTATTTCATCCCTTCGTATTCGCAAACAAAAGTGACATATAAAGGAATGTGTTTTAATAGTAAATATCTCATCCCGGGCAGGGAACAAACAATAACAAAAGCTATTTATTGTATTGCACTACAATTGCATTTATATAGTGCGTACTACCCTTGACGAGGCGAATAGCACGGGTGAAATATGAAAGTAATTTGAGTGGTGGATAGGTTAATCAGTTATTTGAATTCAGAAGGATAGTGGAGGGATAGAAGAGGGAAAAAGGTTTGCATTTATATAGCGCTTGTTACCCCTGATGGGGTGTTGAAGCGCTTTTTTGGCGAGTAGCATGCTACTCCGGAACCCATAAATGATTAGTGGTGAATTAGTATAGTGAAATATAAAAGTAATTTGAGTGGTGGATATTAGTCAATTATTTGGATTGAGAAGGATAGCGGATTGATAGAAGAGGGGAAAAGGTTTGCATTTATATAGCACTTGTTACCCCTGATTTCGTGTTGAAATGCTTTTTTGGCATGTGGACTAATGAGCGTTCAAAATTATGCAATAGGAGTCTGTTTTACAGTCTTAGATAGTCTGATATCACGTGCCTCGCCCAAGAGAGATTTCTATCTTTTTGCATAGACACGCCAGTGGCGTAACACAAAATGATGGGGGCCCACCTGCAAAATGTGATCAGGGGCCCTGGTGTCCAGCCACGGTCCGTGCAAGTAACAGCGGTGGGGCAGTGGACCGGGTAAGGGGGGATTTCGGGGGACGATGGAGAGGGAAAATTAAATAAATAATACATTTTTGCTCTGCATCATCCCTCGAAATTCCCCCTTACCTGGCCCCACCGCTGTTACCTTTACGGACCACAGCTGCAGGTATCTACCAGATTTCATAGCTTTTCATTGGATTGGGGCTCAATGGGGCCCCCTATGTCACAGGAGCCTACATTGCTCGGGATTGGCAGCGGTGGGGCATTTTAACCTAGTACTCAGTACACAGGTGGACTGCTCGAATGCCCCTGGCCGCAAGCACCTGCAGTAGCCACAGCATTACAGAACATAATGCATATTTAGGGCTGGTTGACATCTGGCGCTTGAGACATCCCATAACTTCAGAGGACACACACACCTCCTCAGCACATAGGTCCTGGGTACGATTTAACTACAGGCTGGGGGCTCGGGATGTGTGAGCTTGGGTGAAGGTGATCAACCCAACCTTTAATGAAGCCACGCTCATTTCTCACACCCCTGCCCTTTTTATTGAACGTTGATGCAAAAATACTGCCCAAAGTGATGGGGAATCTTCTATTATTGGTCCTTCCAGATCTGGTCCTTCGTGACCAGGCGGGATTTAATCAAGGGAGATCACACAATCTTAGAACTCTGTTTGCAGTAAAAGATCAATTAAACCCCAACTTAAATGCGGCAACAGTATTTCTCGACATTACCAAGGCATTCGATTCACTTGATTCACCGGAGTGGGCCTATCTGTTTGCCACACTGACTAGGAAGGGATTCCCCTTAGTTCCATAAAATGGATCAAATTGCTATTCCATGAGCAGTTTATTCAGATCCTATTAAATGGTCTCATATTGTCGTCACTGCCTATTAGAAGGGGCACGCACCAGGGATGTCTACTATCTCCTATACTATATGCCATAGCTTCTGAACCATTGGTGTGTTTCATTAGGCAGCTGCACACTGCTAGAGGCTTGTAGGTTACTTCGCGGAACCTGATTGTCACTCTCTATGCGGACGAGAAAACGCTAAATATCCAAGGATCAACCCAAAACCTAGGCCCTGTGATCAGAGAATTTACCCTCTTCAGGGCGACGTCTGGCATCACCATTAACTGGAACAAACCCACAGTGGTCCTGCTCACCTCCAGTGCTCTGGAGACTGCCTTGGAATACCCTCTTCCATGCTGCACAACGTTGGTTAAATACCTTGGCAATTGGATTAGTCGAGACAAAGACAGCGTGGCCTCTGAGAATTATGTGGTGGTGCTGGCAAACATCGAAGACTTGACTAGTAAATGGAAACGTTTGCCACTATCACGGGGAGGGAGGCTTACTTTAATGAAAATGGCTATCCTAACAAAATTACTGTATCTATTTTAAAACATGCCCATTATGCTGACGCGGACATTTTAAAAATTCTCAAAACACTAACAATTTCCTTAGCCTGGGTCAGCAAGCAGCCCAGGATGCAGTGAGAGGTATTCAAGTTACCCTACAAAAAAGAAGGTCTGGGAACTCCAGATTTTAAAAGATACTGTAACTCCGTGCAAGCGCACTTTGCTCACTACTTTGCATCCGCCCCCATATAAGACATACGGTGCAATATTGCATGACACTGCGCATCCACACATGCTTAACTCCCTGCTAGGTCAAACTCTCATTGTGAGCCACACCGAAATTGGCCCAATGACTTCTACTCAATGGGCTTGGAACACCCATTCATACAGCTATTCGCCGACATGACGGTTGCCCGGTCGGCTACAGGCTTTGGGAGTGGACAAATCAGGAGACATCTTTAGGGGAGGGGTCAGTACCTTGATCACCCGAGAGCAGAGGGTGAGGGACACTATTAGCCAATGGACACTTTCGTCTATCCTAGGCTGCGGTCGCTATGTAAAGACCATTAGCCCTCCTTTCCACAAGAGCCTCCAAGCTGCAAAGCACTAGACAAGCTCATTACCCAGGCATAGGTCAATCACATGTATACATCTCTCCACCACACCATACAATGGAAGCAGCACTGACCCGACTAGACTGAAGTGGGAGGCAGACCTGGGCAGTCCTGGATTACCAAAGAGGCAAAATAGGCACCGCCTATGGGCCCCACTCCTTTTATGGGCCCCGCAACAACAGATCAAACTCGTATTGATTTGATCTTGAAAGAAAATTGCAATCAAGCTTTCTTAAATTGTTTCCAATTAATTTTTGCTTGATACATTTTTTTATGTTAATGTTTAGTTTTGTGTAATAAAATGGGTTTACTAAAATTGTTGGTTGGTAAAATTCAAAACGTATTAGGAGATAATTTTTGAGGGGGGCCACACAATTTTGACTGACTAGGGGCCTCCAGAGTGTTTAATCCGGCACTGGATCTGGGGATGAAGCTCACGGATAAAGAATGGACATACTACTGTGAACAAATTGGCAAGTTATGCCCAATGGCCAATTGCACCTCATCCACTTTAAATATCTGGCTAAGACTTGTCCTGCCATAGGGGCAGGAATCCAACGGCGGCTTCCTTCATCTGGCATGGCGCCCTTACATCTGGGAATACTGGCCAGGAGCGTTTGCCCTGTTGTCACAGATTATTGGTGTCCATCCAGCTCCCGACCCTAAACTAGCCCTACTGGGATCTATCATGGGCATAGAGGGCAAACGGCTGCGCTTTGTGTCAATTGCACTATTATTAGAAAAAATACCAGTGGTTTGTGCATGGAGCAGGGATAGGATTCCCAAAGTCAGGGGATTGCTATATATGATGGGGTTTTGTAATGCCCAATTAGAACTCTAAGAGATTCGTTACCACTGCGCGCATCGCCGGATACTGCTGCTGTTTTAAAACCCTGCACTCGTTAACCTTGGCACTTTGATTTTATCTGCGCCGTTTGCTCTGGTGCTATTGCGCTACTGTAATTCTTTGTTTAACTCTCTGACCTGCAACGCGGGGATATAGCGAGGCTCACCTGCACTATAATAGTTTTTTCACCCGCATTTAGCGGGGCTTAGATAGAGGGGCTCCGGGTTCCTGGTGCTGCAACGTCGGCCGCCATCTTAGGTGGGGGTGACGCTTGGGACACTTTAGGCGCCATACTAGGTGGGGCTAGAGGCTCGAGTAGCCGGAAGCCCGGGCACTGGAGAGCCTATTTAAACTACTCCGCAGGTAGGCGCTACAGATTCGTTACCACTGCGCGCATCGCTGGATACTGTTGCTGTTTTAAAACCCTGCACTCGTTAACCTTGGCACTTTGATTTTATCTGCGCCGTTTGCTCTGGTGCTATCGCGCTACTGTAATTCTTTGTTTAACTCTCTGACCTGCAACGCGGGGATATAGCGAGGCTCACCTGCACTATAATAGTTTTTTCACCCGCATTTAGCGGGGCTTAGATAGAGGGGCTCCGGGTTCCTGGTGCTGCAACGTCGGCCGCCATCTTAGGTGGGGGTGACGCTTGGGACACTTTAGGCGCCATACTAGGTGGGCCTAGAGGCTCGAGTAGCCGGAAGCCTGGGCACTGGAGAGCCTATATAAACTACTCCGCAGGTAGGCGCTACAGATTCGTTACCACTGCGCGCATCGCCGGATACTGCTGCTGTTTTAAAACCCTGCACTCGTTAACCTTGGCACTTTGATTTTATCTGCGCCGTTTGCTCTGGTGCTATCGCGCTACTGTAATTCTTTGTTTAACTCTCTGACCTGCAACGCGGGGATATAGCCAGGCTCACCTGCACTATAATAGTTTTTTCACCCGCATTTAGCGGGGCTTAGATAGAGGGGCTCCGGGTTCCTGGTGCTGCAACGTCGGCCGCCATCTTAGGTGGGGGTGACGCTTGGGACACTTTAGGCACCATACTAGGTGGGGCTAGAGGCTCGAGTAGCCGGAAGCCCGGGCGGCGTAATAATATAAATAGACATGTGTCGACAGGCGCGCAGCGGATGCGCGCAGCGGACGCGACGTAGGCGCGCCGGAGGTGCGCCAAAGGTAAGCCCGTTTGCGCCCGTTCGCGCAACGGGCGCGCTTTGGGCCGCTACCTCTGGCCCCTCACGTCCATCACGCATAGTCTATTCTCGGTCTGAATTATTGGACTGTAGGCCGAGTCAGGCGCCCGTTAGTCGGCAGGTTAGTATTTCCAAACCTAGCTTTATCTCATGTGGTTTACTTAATGTTCGCTCCCTCTGTAAGCACCACACTGAGATTGCCTTCCTCATCGAGTCCACGGGGCTTGATGTTTTATTCCTAACGGAAACCTGGACCCGGGAGGACTGCGAGGTCGAACTGGGCTTGGCCTGCCCTCCAGGCTATAAAATCATCCATACCCCTCGAGTGATGAACCGGGGTGGTGGGATTGGCTTTATTTTTAGAGACACGTTAGCTCTCTCCTAGCTCAAGATCAGAGAGGTACCGGGCTTTGAGCTGATGGGGTTTGCTTTTAAAGGTCAGGGAAAGACACTCTGCTCGGGGGTTTTGTGCTATCGCCCGCCGGGCAATGCACCCTCTCTCCCCGACTTCATTGACCTGATCTACGACCTCTCGAACACACACTCTAAGTTGGTGGTTTTAGGAGACTTTAACCTGTGGCCGGGCGGTCCACTGGACAGTGCCTTCTCCACTTTGTGCCAAGCCTGCAATGATATTCAGCTGCAACAGCTTGTTCGTTTTGCCACACATCGGAAGGGTCATGCCTTGGATCTGGTATTTGCAGATGCTCAACTAGTGACGGTGAATGACATCCTCTGTTAGTATTGGACGGATCACTCACTGGTGGTTTTTTCCCTCTATTTGGAGGATTATACTCTGGCGGGGGCTGGGTCCAGACAGGCCAAGTTGGGCAGGCCCTGGTCCCGACTGTTAAAATCCTCGCCCTTGCCAAGTCTACTACCGGTCAATTTTAGTCTGAGTGATTTGGCTGAGGAGAGTTATACTGCTTTACGTCGATCCATTTCGAACTCTTTGGATAAGGTGGCCCCACTCCGTAGGTCTAGGGGTAGACTGAACCGGGCTTGCCCCTGGTACACGGATGACCTGCGGCAGTTAAAGCTGAGCTGTAAACGTGCTGAGAGGGCGTGGAGGAAGCAGTACTCTGACTCCTTGAAGGCCATTTTTAAACAGTCATTGCAGGAATACAAGGCACAGATCAAGGTGGCCAAGGCGTCCTATCTAGAAGCCACCTTGAATCAGGCTCCCAACAAGTCGCAAGCACTGTTCAAAATAGTCAGGGACCTGACCCACCCTTCATGCGCGGCCAATAAGGCTCCCGCGTCACAGGCTCTGTGCGACTCCCTGGCGAGTGCCTTCGAAGAGAAGATTGCTAAAATCTTGGAAGGTTTACAGAGTCCTGCACCCATCCCCTTCGGTCTGGGAGCTCCGGACGGCTCGCCCAGTCGACCCCAGGTGGGTAGCACTGCTCTCAGTTTGGGAGCTCCGGACGAGTCACCTAGTCGACCCCAGCCGAATGGCCGTGCTCTTAGCGTGGGAGTTCCGGCGGTCTCATCCAGTCGACCCCAGCTGTGTGGTCATGCGCTCAGTCTGGGAGCTCCGGATGTTTCAGCCAGTCGACCCCGGCGGAGCAAGCCTGTCTCTGGCTTGGGAACTCCGGACACTTCGCCCAGTCGACCCCAGCTGAGTGGATATGCCCTCAGTTTGGGAGCTCCGGACGTCGTGCCCAGTCGACCCCAGCTGAGCCGCTTCCCTACCCCCTCCTTTGAGGAGTTCTGTAGTGTGGCACAAATGGTATCATCTGGTTCTCCTCTTGATCCGCTGCCACCAAAATTCTGGAAAGTATTTCAGGACGAACTCTTCCAGCCTTTGTATTCCATCTGTCTCCAGTCGTTTGACACCGCAACGGTCCTGGAGTGCTGGAAACTGGCAACTGTGTCTCCTCTCCTTAAGAAATCCACCATGGACCCCGCCTGTTTGTCTAATTATAGACCGATTTCCTTGCTCCCCTTCCCCATTAAGATCATGGAGAAGTTAGTGACCCGTTCTCTGTCTGGCTTCCTGGAAGAAAACACCTGGTTCGATGAGGTACAGTTTGGTTTTCGCCCAGCACATGGGACGGAATTGGCGCTGGTGACCGTGCTTGACAACTTACGTTCGCGGGTCGACAGTGGGCGGGCAGCCTTTTTGGTGCTGCTCGACATGTCGGCTGTGTTCGACACGGTATGCCATCGTATCCTCATCAGGAGACTGGAGGAGTGCGGGGTCACTGCAGTCGCAAGGGACTGGCTGGTCTCTTATCTGAACAACCGGCAGCAGGTGGTGGCGCTGCCTCCTTTCAGCTCGGAGGTGCGGAGAGTAGGGCAGGGGGTTCCTCAGGGCTCGGCCATCAGCCCTATACTTTTCAACCTTTACCTCCGCCCTCTGGTCCAACTAATTAAATCATTTGGCATCTCCGAATTTAATTATGCGGATGACACCCAGCTAGTCTTTTCGCTGGAAGGGAAGAACGCGATTCCGCTGGAGGCCTTTCATCGATGCATGTCCGCCACAGCGGATTGGCTCCGGGCCAACTCTTTGCAGTTTAATAGCACAAAGACCGAGGTGTTATATTGTTCCACGGACCGGATCCCTCGTGAACTCCCAGAGAACTTCAGGCCCCGACCTTCCCCGAGATTGTGTCAGCTGCTGAGTCGGCACGCAACCTGGGGGTGATTTTCGGCCCCAATCTGCAGCTGGATATGTACATGAATAAGACTACATCCACGTGCATGATGCTGCTTCGTATTCTGCGTAAAGTTCTGCCCCTTCTTCCCGAGCAGGCCAGGCCCGAAGTAGTGCGTGGTACCATCTTGAGTCGTCTTGACTATTGTAATGCGCTACTTCTGGAGGCCCCAAAAACACTGCTGGGGAAGTTGCAACGGGTGCAGAACTTGGCCGCTAAACTGGCCCTTTCCCGTCCTACGCATAGCTCTTCAACAGCAGCCTTACGAGACCTACACTGGTTGCCGGTGCACCTTCGTGTCTGTTACAAGGCGGCATGCTTAGTGTTCAGGGCAGTGCATGGACAAGGCCCGGTTCCATTGCAGAATATGTTTGTTTGGTATTCTCCTTCGTGGTCCTTACGCTCTTCTGCGGCTCTCCTGCTTGTGGTACCAAGATTCCAGAGAGTGAGGATGGGTGGCCGTTCGTTTAGTGTGGCAGCGGCCAAGCTCTGGAACTCTCTACCACCGGCCCTAAGAAGCCAGAGGGACCTTCTCCCGTTTAGAAAAGCCCTAAAAACTCACCTTTTCCCTAGGGCTGTCTGAGCAGTGTATGTGGTGGTTACGTTGATTTCAAGCGCCAGGATGCCCTTGGGGTGACAGGACCGCGCTTTATAAGTACACATAAATTTTTTTTTAAAAAAAACTCTACTATACTATGGTTCTGGTACCAGCAGGCTGAATTACTTCTGGACTCTGCAGCAAACTTCTCCATTGAATGCAAGTGCACAGGGAGACGAGCTTGGTTGGGGTATAATACCAGTTTAGGATGGCAAGTTATGCGTATATTTATTGAATATAGGGGGGACTTAATACATTGCACTTTGATCATCACAGCTATGTTTGCATAGCGGACCGGCTGCATTTCGGCCAACCGCTCACCTCTAAATTAAATATGTGTATATTGGCCTCAACTTGGGTTTTGGGTTCTGATGTACCACAGATTTGCATGGCTGCCTTTTAATTTTGTTGGTTTTCAGTTATTGGAAATCACTAATAAATAAAATTAAAATAAATAAAAATTCACTTTATTCTATATCATGACTGTTGAATTACGACTTTCTGTATTTACAAAGGTAAGTTACGAGTAGTATCTTTACTTCTGCACTCGGATGGAGTTTCAACACTCAAAGTGGAATCTCCACAATCGAGGCAGAACCTCCGCACTCAGGGCGGATCTCCGAATGCGGACATAAAGATACTACTCGTAACTTACCTTTGTGAATACCGAAAAAGTCTAACTTTATAGTTGTGAATCTAGCCCGTAGAGCTTTGCTCTTTTTGCACGTCACAAAAATATGCAAATCTCAGAGTGACGATTCTGCAGTTTTAATGCCCTTTCTTCATACATGGTAGCAAGCAAACCAATCAATCAAGCTCTTTCCTGACATTTGTAAGCGCATTCCATTGTCTGTGATTCACAGTTTGGGCATCTTTCTTCATCCTAATAATATGTTTGAAAACTAACAGCTCTCTAGTTCTTTCTTGAAACTCCTTGGCATGCTTCAGTGACAGCAAGCCCACACTTATCCCATGCAGTTCTCCATTTTGTACGATCTCCATCACTCTCTTCCTGCACATAAGTCCTTCTTGTTCATCAGTAAGTTGCACCCTCCAACCTATCATACCCAACAGACCCCGATGAAACCTTTCTAGTGTGTCCTGTCCTTTAAGCTCCTCATATACCTTTCCATAAATTCTCTTTCCTTTAAATTGTATCAAAGCTTTAAACAACTAAATTGAAACAATTGTAAGTTCACCATAGGCTCTCAGAGTGATATCAGGATTTTTGAGCTCCTTACCTTGCAAACAGAGTAAACATCTGTTATACAGCGCCAAGATACCCTTGAGTGAACGTGCACTTTACTAATGCACGTTATGTTTTGTTATTGCTACACCCACGCAAACAATGTCTCTGATATAAGGTAATTTGGGGAGAGGATGTAGCCTTATGGCTAGAGCGGCTGACCTCGAAGTTGGGAAACCAGGGGGCATATTATCAAGGGATTTATCTCCGCTTTTTTGGCTTTAAAAGCCAAGAAAGCGGAGATAAAATTATCTCTATTACCTAGCTGTCGCTAACACCAGTTAGCGACAGCTAGTAGGAGATAGCGACCATCTTCGGCCCTGCTTTGCATGTCAGAGAAATTTATCACTAATGACATGCAAAGTGGGCGTGCCAAGATGTTAGCGACTGGAAACAGTCGCTAATAACGCTATCTCCTATTGCCAACTTTTGGAGATATTCGCGCTAAGCGCGAATATCTCCAAAAGCAAACACCTGCCCTGAGCAGTTCTTAGCCATGTTATCCAATGGGAGGTGGATAACATGGCTAAGAGCATTTGCTCGGTAATGCATGAATATCGCTGACTTTTCAGCGATATTCATGCATTTCGGCCGATTTTTATCACTTAGGAGATAAACCTTGATAATATCAAGGCTCCTAAGCGATAAAAATCGTCGCTACACGGCGATAAAATTATAGCCACTAAGCCAACATAGCGATAATTACGACATTCAACAACCTGTGATTCTGGGCAAATCACTTAATCTCCCCGCGCCTAACAAAAAAATGAATGTGTCCATCTGTAACGAAATTGGTGCTCATGTAAAGCGCTCTGATACCCGATGTCTCTGGTCTAGTCGTGCTATATAAAACAAAAAAACAAAAATGTGAGCTCCAGAGCCATTCACCGGATCCATGATAATCCACTGGACAACTATTTCACCTATTTTATCCGGAAATAGTTTGCCATCAATGAGCATCCTCTGCTCATCACCGTCATTCCATGTTCCCCATCCTCTCCATTAATTCCAACTTCACTCACGGCATTGGCCCCAGCTCTCCTATCTGATGCTCTGCACACTCAGCAGAAAGGCCAGAGACACTCCCCACACACTGCACCATTCCTTCTATGCAGGACAAAAACTAGAGTTCACCATATGCCACAAAGTTTCTCCTGAAGCACCCTTCTGTCAAACACTTGTTGGAAGCCCTGCTACCCTTATTTGGGTGTTACTTTATTTATCCTACCCTTTCCAAACCTCTTTTCGATGCAGAATACTCAAACTGAACCTCATCCTGTTTTATTCATTTATTTCGCCTCCTCAAAGTTGTTGGGTATCTCCAGTCCTTCAAGAAGGGTTGGACTCGACGGTCATCTGTTGTTGAATTTTCTTGTTAGAACATTTTATCGGTAATTGACCATGCATGCATTGTTCCTTGATTGTTTCCCACACGCAGGATCGTACGGTACACTGACAGCTGCAACATAAGACTCTACTCTTGCCTATGCTCGTTGTTCTTTAGAGGGGCAGCAATATTATCTCCATGGTGACAGATATAAGTGCTCTCAAAAGGCACATACCATGATGATGAATAAAAGATTTTAAAAAGCTAGGAATTTGATCCCACAATAGATCGTAAGCAGAATATGGAACAATCGAGTACTCCAATAAGATGCACAAAGCAACACACCCTTGGTTCTTGATGTTGTTTATAACCCTTTGAAGGTTCAAATGTCAAACACCAAATCAGTGTTGCCCCAGAGCTTCTGACTTTGGTGCTGTGGAGTCAGGTTCAAGGCCAGTATCGGCTCTTCATCCTGTGATTCTGGCCAAAGCACTTAATCTCTCTGGGGCAGATTTATAAGCCCCTTGCAACACATTTGTGCCACCGTTGCATCACTTTTTGTGACGCAGCGTAAACAATGCACCTCGGTGTAGCCACAATGTGACGCATCTAGGAAGATGCGTTAACATTGTAAAGCCCTGCGACACATTATGCATGCGTCAGGTGTAATGTATGCAGGGTGGGCGTTCTCATTCAGGAAAGCCTCGTAGACCTAACGCAGTGAAATGTACATTTCACTGCATCACTCTACGCCTTCACTGCATCAAAATCCCTTCGCCTGCTCAGAACATGCGTAAGGAATGACACAGGGCTTTTTCAAAGGGACTCACCTATCTGTGGTGGCACATTGCTGGAGTTGCATCACTTTCATGAGCAACCCAGCAATGCGTCACTTTTGGGCCATCAGAATTTCTCACTCATCTGTCAATCCTTGCACCATGGTGCGCCGTATTGTAAATATGGCTCATCCATGATGGCGCAAGGGTTTCATATGGAAGCGCAGGGAAACTGACGCATCAGTACAGATGTGCCAGTTTCTTTTAAATCTGTCCCTCTGTTCCAAAAAAACCACATGTAAAGTGCTCCAATGCCCTTGGGCCAAGTGTGTACTATATAAAACTGCAAAAAGAAATACAAATAAAAAAGGAAGTTACCAAAGTAGATATCGTAACTACAGTGGTATTGCGGTATCTCACTATTCAACAACTTTGTGCTAAGGTGCGGAGTGTTTCATTGTCAAGTGCCGTACAACAGTGCTTAATAGTGAACTGTCACTCAAGTCTCTCAGAGAACTCCTGATGAACCCATACTACTCCTAAATTTGTCACATATCGGGTGGAGTGACCAACAACGTAAAACAAGGCTGCATCAAGGCCATCTGCCCAACTCTTAAAAATGGATTCTGTGTTTTAAATGGGGCGGTACTCACCGGTACTGAGTTCCAGCACTTCTAAAGTATCCCCTTTCAAAACCTGCACAGCAGGATCAGTAGTCCTGCGTGGGACAAGCTGTCAGAGTGGAGCTACATGTGCCACATTGACAGTTAGCGCCGGTTTGGGCCCGCTTGTTGACACAATGCAAATGTGCAGTAAGTGACAGCACAGGGTTCAATCAGGCCCTGCCCTGTCAATCACAGTGTATGTAGTACATATGGCATCTCGTCTACCAACTTTATGTGCACAGTGGTAAACTAAGCCGTAATAAATCAGCCATCTTACCATGGGAATCTGGACAGGAGCGGTAAGCATTAGAGAAAGAATGTTTCCGATCGGGGGTTTATGTGCCTAACTGCTCTTTGTCTTGTTGTCGTCTGTCAGATTCCTTCTGACAGTGATGAGTTTTTGGATACCGAGGCAGTAGCCTCATTACTCCACATTCATTTAGAATTTTTTAGTCGCTGTTTAGGTTGTCTTATTGATGTGTGACTCTTTGTCACAGTTGGGGTTGTATCACATGGTCAGCTCAGTGATGGGCCGCGGGTAGCGGTCAATATAGGTTGCAGAATTGTCAGCATGTTTCCTCAGAGAGCCTCGTCTTTGTCCATCTAGTGCCTTCTGATAGTGTGCCTAACTGGGGACCTACATCCCCTTTTGAACCCCCTGGCCACTTGCTACCTCCCTCTGTGATTGGATGGCTAGTGTTTGGTTTAAGGGGCGGCCAATCAGGTTTGCCCCTCTTTTTCCAGGCTTGTTGGGGGTGGGGGGGAGTTCCCGCCTCCAGGAGGCGTTCAACACGGGCCCCTATCGGGTCCGGCTTCGCCTCCCCGGCCCATGTTTCATTTTGCTGCTTTCAGATGTGATGAGGTAGCATGTAATTTTTGTAACACATTAAGGTGCGTCATATGCTTCAGTATAATTAACAAACGTCTGTAAAATCATTAGTATTGCTAATCCAAACGTGTTGTGAATAATGGCTTTGTGTAAACATTGTGGAAAAGGCTTTGCTGACACCTCTCCCATCTTTTTTAGTGTCAAAGCCTGCAGCAGGATGCACTAGTGCATGCATCTTGCTTGCGAGACACTGTGGTATCCAAAAAGGGCATGTAGCCCGCCCGTTGCTTACCCATTTGTTAGCTTGCATGGCACTCTTCTTTACAGCCTCGTAATTTGTCACTGCAGGCCTAACATCATTTCTGTTCCTCTCTGAGGAGCAGGGACCAAGCACGGATTGATTCAACTTAATCAGTTCCCGTCTGCTGCTCCCGACGTGATTGAGGTACTATTCTGTTCTTTTTAACTTTTAGTACCCTGCAAACAGAAGGCATGTGACTGGTGAAAACGTGCCCAGCAAGACAAACAAAATTGCTGAGTTTTATTTTCTACATTTAACTTGCTTTTATTTTGGCAAGTCTTCTTTTCTCACTTTGCACTCATGTTTTCCTTTGTTTGTGCTCTGGATGCTGTTTTCAAAGGATGAGGATTATTTTATTGCGAAACGACATTGTTTCTTTCTTATGTGAAATATCTGGTGCAGTACACCCCAATAAACCCCACTCCAATGAGCCCCACTCCAATCCAATCCACGCCATCACACACCACACCAATCTGCTCAACTCAATCCAATCCACCCCAGACCACTCCAATCCAAACCACTTACCCCAATCCAATCCACTCAAATCCACCACTCTTCAATCCTCCCAACCCAAAACAATCTACCCCACTGCAAAAGAAACCTGCACCACTCCAATCTGACCCACTCCAGTCCAAAACAATCTTCCCACTCCAAACCAAAACAATCTGGCCACTACAATATAGAACAATGTACCTCACTCCAATCTGCCCCACTCCCATCCAAAACAGCCGGCCCCGCTCCAATCCAGAACAATGTGCCCCACTCCAATCAAAAACAATATGCCATACTTCAAACTGCCCCATTAAATTACAAAACAATCAGTCCCACTGTAATCCAAAGCAACTTGCCTCACTCCAATCTGCCCCATTCCAATCTGCTCCACTCCATTCTGCCCCACTCCAAACTGAGCCACTTCAATCCAATACAATCTGTCCACTCCAATCCGCCCCACTCCAATCCAAAACAATCTGCCCCTCTCCAGTCTGCCCCACTCCAATAAAAAACAATCTACCCACTCTAATCTGCCCCACTCCAATCTACTCCATTCCAATCAGAGACAATCTGCCCACTCTAATTCAGCCACTCTAAACTTCCCCACTCTAAACAAAAACAATCGGCCCCACTCCAGTTCATCCCACAGTAATCTTGCCCATTCCATACCAAAAGAATCTGTCCCACTCAGATCTGCCCCAATCCATTCCAAAGAAATCTGTCCTAGTCCAATCTGCCGCAATCTACTCCAAAACAATCTGATCCACTCACATCCGCCCACTCCAATCCACCCCATTTCAATCTGCTCCGCTCCAATCTGCCCACTCTAATCTGCCCCAATCCAATCCAACCCACATCTATTCAATCCCCACAATACCTCCCTGATCCACCCCACACCTACCCAATCCACCACAATCCACCCCACTCCAAGCCAAAACTGTTGGTCCCACACCGATATGCACCACACCAATCCAAAACCATCTGCCCCACTCCAATCCAGAACAATCAGCCCCACTCCAATTAAAAGAATCTGCCCCACTCCGATCCAAAACAATCTGCCCCACTCAAATCAGCCCCACACCAATCCAAAACAATCTGCCCTCTCCAATGTGCCCCATTAAAATGTGCCCCTCTCCAACCCAGCCCACCTCACCTCACCTCAATCCACTCACTCCATCCTAATTAATCCCATTCCAATCCACCACAATCCACTTGACTCCGATGCAATCCACCCCACACCAATCCAATCCACCCCACACCCTCCCTAATCCACCCCAGTGAATCAAATCCACCACAGACCAACCCACTCCAATCCAAAACAATCTGTCCCACTCCCATCCAAAGCAGTCTTCCCACTCCAATCAAAAACAATCTATCTCCTTCCAAACCAAAATAACCTGCCCCACTCCAATACTATCAGCCCCACTCCAATCTGACCAACTTTCATGCAACCGTCTGCATTCCAATTCATCCCACTTCAATCTTCCCCATTCAAATCCAATCTACCCTAGTCCAATCCAAAGCAATCTGATCCACTCAAATCTGCCCCACTCCAATCCGCCCCACTCCAATCTGTACCACTTCAATCTGCTTGACTCCAATCTGCCCACTACAATCCAATCCACCTCACCCTAATCCCAATTCGCCCCACTCCAATCTACCACAATCCACCCCACTCCACTCCAATTTAATCCACCCCACACCAATCCAATGCACGACACTCCCTCACTCCCCAATCCACCCCACTCCAATCCACCACAATCTATCCCACTCCAATCCAATTCAATCTGCCCAACTCCACTCCAAACAATCTGCCCCACTCCATTCCAAAACAATCTGCCCCACTTCAATGTAAAGCAATGTGACCCACTCCAACCAGCGCGATCACAATCCAAAACAATCTGCCCCACTCCAATCGAAATCAATCAGCCCTACTCCAATCCTAATTCCACCTACTCCATCCCAATTGGTCCCATGTTAATCCACCCCACTCCATTCCAATCCGCCCCACCCCAAATCAATCAAATCCAATCCACACACTCCCTCCCTAATCAACCCTACTCCAATCCAATACACTACAAACCACCACACTCCAATCCAGAACAATCTGCCCCACACCAATCCAAAACATTCTGCCCCACTTTAATCCAAAACACTCTGCTTCACTCGAATCTAAAACAACCTGCCCCACTCCAATCTAAAACAATCTGACCCACTCTGGTGTGCCTCACTCCCATCCAATGCAGTCTACCCCACTCTAATCCAAAACAATCTGCCCCACTCCACTCTAAAACAATCTGCCTCACTCCAATCTGCCCCATTCTAATCTGCCCCACTCCAATCTGCCCACTCCAATCCAAAATGCTCGGCCCGCTCCAATCCACCCCGCTCCAATCCAAAAGAGTCTGCCCCACTTCAATTCATTACACTCCAATCTGCCCCACTCCAATACAAAACCATCTGCCCCACTTCAGTCTGCCTCACTGCAGTCTGCCCCACTCCAATCAGCCCCACTCCGAATCAAAACAATCTGCCCCACTCAAATCAGCCCCACACCAATCCAAAACAATCTTCCCACTCCAATGTGCCCCATTAAAATGTGCCCCTCTCCAACCCAGCCCACCTCACCTCACCTCAATCCACTCACTCCATCCTAATTCATCCCATTCCAATCCACCACAATCCACTTGACTCCGATGCAATCCACCCCACACCAATCCAATCCAGCCCACACCCTCCCTAATCCACCTCAGTGAATCAAATCCACCACAGACCAACCCACTCCAATCCAAAACAATCTGTCCCACTCGCATCCAAAGCAGTCTTCCCACTCCAATCAAAAATAATCTATCTCCTTCCAATCCAAAATAACCTGCCCCACTCCAATACTATCAGCCCCACTCCAATCTGACCCACTTTCATGCAACCGTCTGCATTCCAATTCATCCCACTTCAATCTTCCCCATTCAAATCCAATCTACCCTAGTCCAATCCAAAGCAATCTGCTCCACTCAAATCTGCCCCACTCCAATCTGTACCACTTCAATCTGTACCACTTCAATCTGCTTGACTCCAATCTGCCCACTACAATCCAATCCACCTCACCCCAATCCCAATTCGCCCCACTCCAATCTACCACAATCCACCCCACTCCACTCCAATCCAATCCAATCCACCCCCCACCAATCCAATGCACCACACTCCCTCATTCCCCAAGCCACCCCACTCCAATCCACCACAATCCATCCCACTCCAATCCAATTCAATCTGCCCCACTCCACTCCAAACAATCTGCCCCACTCCATTCCAAAACAATCTGCCCCACTTCAATGTAAAGCAATGTGACCCACTCCAACCAGCGCGATCACAATCCAAAACAATCTGCCCCACTCCAATCAAAATCAATCAACCCCACTCCAATCCTAATTCCACCTACTCCATCCCAATTAGCCCCATGCCAATCCACCCCACTCCATTCCAATCCGCCCCACCCCAAATCAATCAAATCCAGTCCACACACTCCCTCCCTAATCAACCCCGCTCCAATACACTACAAACACCACACTCCAATCCAGAACAATCTGCCCCACACCAATTCAAAACATTCTGCCCCACTTTAATCCAAAACACAACCTGCCCCACTCCAATCTAAAACAATCTGACCCACTCTGGTGTGCCTCACTCCCATCCAAAGCAGTCTACCCCAATCTAATCCAAAACAATCTGCCCCACTTCACTCTAAAACAATCTGCCCCACTCCAATCTGCCTCATTCTAATCTGCCCCACTCCAATCTGCCCACTCCAATCCAAAATGCTCGGCCCGCTCCAATCCACCCCGCTCCAATCCAAAAGAGTCTGCCCCACTCCAATTCATTACACTCTATCTGCCCCACTCCAATACAAAACCATCTGCCCCACTTCAGTCTGCCTCACTTCAATCCGCCCCACTCCAATCCAAAACAGTCTGCCCCAGTGTAATCTGTCCACTCAAATCCACACCACTCCAATCCAAAATATTCTGCCCACTCTAATCCAAAACATTCGGCCCCACTCCAATCTGCCACAGTCCATTCCAAAGCAATCTGCTCCAATGCAATCCGAAGCAATCTACCCCACTCAAATCCACCCAACTACAACCCACTCCAATCTACCCCCTCCAATTTGCCAGCTCTAAACTGCCCCACTCCAATCCACTTCACACCAATCCAATCCACCCCACTCCAATCGATTCCACCACAAATCATCCCACTCCAAACCAAAACAATCTGCCACATGCCAATCCAGAACAATCTTCCCCACTTTAATCTGGCCCACTCCAATCCAAAACAATCTGCCCCACTCCAATCCAAAACAATCTGCCCCACTTCAGTCTCGCTCACTGCAGCCTACCCCACTCAAACCCGCCCCACTTCAATCCAAAACAGTCTGCCCCAGTCTAATCCGCCCACTCCAATCTACCCCACTCTAATCCATAACAATCTGCCCACTCCAATCTGCCACAGTCCATTCCAAAGCAATCTGCCCCAATCCAATCTCAAGAAATCTACCGCACTCAAATCCACCCCACTCCAATCCGCCCCACTGCAATCTGCCCCACTCCAAACTGCTAACTTTAAACTGCCCCACTCCAATCCAATCCACTCCACACCAATCCAATCCACCCCACTCCAATCCATTCCACCACAATTCACCCACTCCAAACCAAAACAATCCGCCCCACACCAATCCAGAACAATCCGCCCCACTCCAATTCAAAACAATCTGCCCCACTTTCATCTGGCCCACTCCAATCCAAAACATTCTGCCCCACTGAAATCCAAAACAATCTTCCCCACTTTAATCTGTTCCACTCCAATCCAATGCAATCTGCTCCCACCCCAGTCCAAAGCATTCTGCCCCACACCAATCCAAAACAACTGCTCCAATACTATACAAACAATCTGCCCCACTCTAATCCAAACCAATCTGCTCCCTTCCAATCTCGCCACCACAATCCACCCTACTCCAATCCAATCCACCCCACACCAATCCCAGACAACCCACTACCACCCCAATCCACCCCACCCCACTCAATACAATATACCCCACTCCAATCCAATCCACCACTATCTACCCCACACCAATCCAATCTGCCACACACCAATCTGCCCCACACCAATCCAAAACAATCTGCATTTCTCCAATCCAAAACAATCTTCCCCTATCTCCAGTCCAATGCTATCTGCCCCAATCCAATCCACTCCACTCCAATCTAATCCACCTCATCCAGTCCACCCTATCCCACTCCACTACAGTACAATCCACCTCATCCCATTCCAACCCACCCCAATCCAATCCACCCCACACCATTTCAGTCCACCCCCACACCTTCCCTACCCAACCCAATCCCTCCAGCCCACCACATGCCAATCCACCCCACTCCCGTGCAATCCACCCCACACCAATCCACCCCATCTCTGTCCAATTCACCCCATTCCAATCCCCCACTTCAATCCAATCTAATCCACCACCCTCCAGTCCAGTCCAACCCACCTGCCTCCACTCCACTATAATTAACCCTACTCCAAACCACCTCACTCCAATCCAATCCAATCCCATCCAGTCCACCCACTCCAATCCACCCCACTATACTCTATCCAGCCCACTCTAACCCAATCCAACCAATCTACTCCAATTCAATCTATCCTATTACCTCAATCCACTCCTACCAATTCCACCCCACCCCACTCCACTCCACTCTATGGCAATCCTCTCTACGACACGGCTCTCTATCACACTGAACTCTACAACACTCTCTACCACAGAACTCTATTCCCCTCTACTTAACTCTACAACACTCTACCCCCCTAATCCACTCTATGACATTCTACTCCAGCAAATCCAGTCTATGACCCTGTAGTCCTCCAACTCCACTCCAGGGCACTCCACACCCCCAACTTTTAGTCATGCTTAACAGAAGCCACACTGGTGTACAACATGGCAAAAACACATTGCCAAAGCCAATACCTATTGTATAGAATAGACCTAGTGGCTTTGCCAATGCTTGTTGTCAAACGATGGCCTAAGATCACACACAATGCTAGCTACTGATCACATAGTGGCGGCAAAAGAAAACACAGTTTGAAACAAAGGTCATATAGCATTGGCTAAAAGTCATACAGCATCTAACTAGGAACACACATTTCTGGCCAAATGTCACCTGGGGCTGGCCTATCATGTATCACATGCCCAACACCACACAACTCTGTCCCAAAGTTGCACTGGGATGATGGGCTGTTATTAAGCAGCACTGACCTGAGAGTAAACAGTGCTGGGCCAAGGTCAGTCAGTTCTGTAGCAATATTACAGTGCTTCCTGTTAAGAGCGGCTTTAAACATGGCTGGGTTGTACTGTGGACCTTGGGTGACGCTGATGGACCATCATCACCAATTTCTTTAAAAGCAATTTACTGCTTAATACTTCAGAGTGTAAGAGCAACAAACTGGATATTCATTGCAAATAGGGTTGACGCCTTTCAAATGTGAATGACTTTAAATAGATTTTTAACAGATTATCATAGGGGCCACAAACTCCCACCAACCACTCAGCACCACTTTCATTTACCTGCTCTGTGTCATATGTCCAATGTACATTTTTTGGTACTTTTAAGCTAACTTCTTCTCAACATTGTATGACTAAATATTATTATTGCATTATATTTTAGGGGATTGAGTTAAAGAGTTAAGAGAATTGCAAGTTCTACTTTAAATAAATCACCATAACCCATTGCTGCATAAAAGATACATTTTACCGATGTCGAACAGATGAAGCCTATAGAAGTCTGACACTCTGTGAGCTAGTTCAGGATGATAGTATTGCACTATTCTTTCTTAAATTGCCCCAATTATCCTTTATGGGCATAATGTGAAAATTCAATTATCTTTAATGTGCCATAACGATCAGCACATATGTAAAATTTGAAACAGAATATTAAATGCATCCTTTTGTACCCGCCGTGGTAAAAACTGAAAGAATATATGTGCCATCAATGTATCAACAGCCTTTAAGCAACGCCCTTCACTTCTGTTTTTCCATTTAAACTACTGAATGGAATCAATAGCAATGACGTTTAGTATGAATAATACAGTGCATAAAACAAAATGGCACCTGTGTATGATGACATCACCCAAAGAGTTTTGGCTTATACTTGCAGTAGTTAACAACTATTGGCAAAGCCAATAGGTCCTGCCTACGTGAGATTTATTGGCTTTCATAATGTTTCTTAGCTATATTGCAATTGGCTGAAAGTAATGTAAAAAAGCTCTATGACACAGCCAGGGTTATCTGTGTTATATTGCTTTTTTCAAATTTTCAGATATGCTGCACTGAAGCTAGCACTGCTGTATAACATGGATAAAAAGCATTGACAATGCCAATAGATCTCACATAAGCAAGACCTATTGGCTTTGCTAATGCTTGGTATGGAATGCCATATGGTAAGTTATAAATATTTATATTGTGTTTACAGCAGCTGAAGTGCTAATGGTATAGAATGGAGAATGTCCTTGCCAAGGTGTTAGTGTGTCCAGATTCAGAAGCATTTGAGAACCATACAAAAAATGTGTATATAAATGTGCTGAATGTAGCATAAGTTGTAGGGAGGCAGAAACGTCCAATAGGTTACAACTTTTATCACAGTGATGCTTTAGGCTGATAGAGCAAGCATCGCATCGCGACTTGCTCGAGTCATGAACCTCGCCCGTGTGTAATCAATTAATAATTTGTACGTCTTACTAATCTTTTATTTTCATATTCGAACAAGGTAGAGGAAGCTTGCATACGTGTATTTCTAATACAACTAATCCATGTCTTTAAAAATGGCCGCCGCTTAGTAAATGGCTTCTGCGCATGCGTCAGTCACACTCACGTGACCTGACGTAGTTATAGATTTGGAGGGAAAGGGTGCGCATGCGTAATACACAGCTTTCGTGAATAACGTGGTAATGCTCTTGTGAAACGTGTATATGTTGCTAACATTTAAACTGCATAGTATATTTTTATAATGATAAGTTTGAAATACAAGACCAATGATGTGTTTACATACATTTATTTCTATGTATTAATTTGTTCTCGCTTACTTTTCATGTACCGCGGGAAATGGGGGTCTGACTCAGACGGGAACCATCTTGAAGGTCCCTTCTGCGCAGGTCAGGAAGCCTGGGGAAGTTCAGCCTTGAACAGTGGAACTCAGCCAGCTGGCAGAGATGGGCAAGATGCTCCTGAGAAAATGACCTGCGACCCAGCAGGACAGAGTCATGTGTGCCCATATTGAAACAATTGTTAACAATTCACTGTATTCCACTGGACTTTCTCATGAGAACCCCAATCTCCACTAGGCGGTACCCAGAGATGCAAAGTAGGCCTCTAAATAGTCTATTCTGATTGGTGTGTTACCCAAAGCCTACCTTAGGACCAATCCAAATTGAGGGATTCTGACACTTTGCAACATTGGGGGGTGGTACACCGTCCCCAAACAGTATAACTACCCTGGGTTCACCTAGGGAATTTGTCCGACTTGTCTGGTTTAGCTGACCTGTCACTGACCCAACGCACTCAATAGGTGACTGAAGATACAGAGAGCTGCGGAGCACTCTGTCCGAAATTGACCATAGACTAAGGTTTTACTAAACCTTAAAGTGCTGGCGGAGCACTTTGCTGGGAGTTCGCTGACCCAATCGGGGTCTTGATCGATAGCTGCAGTGAGGGTGGAGCGCAGGCGTTGCTTCTGAACTGCAGGTGCTGGTCCTGTCCTGAGGGTCCTGTCCGAGAGGTCCTGTCCTGATCCTAATCTGGTCTTCCTGTCCTGGGTGTCCATTCTGCACCTGCTGTCCATTGAGGGGTATCCTTCCTTGAGGGTTTCCTGTTCTTAACTGACCCGTGGCCAGGGTTTGGTTTCCACACCAGTCTAGGTAAATATCACTCCGAATCTCTTGAAATCTTGCACCTTTCTATTTTCGGTCTTTTGCTTTAATAAAGACATACCTTTGCACATGTTAAATTTTCCATGCTTTTGCCGCAACCATTGAAACCTAAAGTCATTGCATATTTTCATAACGTGTTCCTATGTTACCCTACCTGTTAGAAATCATATTTTGCATTGCAGTTTGTCATTTCCTGATATGGTCTAGGACTTCCTTACTTAAATTGTCTAAAGAACTTTTGCCTTAAATCATAGCGTGTCTCTCCCCATAGACTCTCCTAGTTGTATAAATGTCCCGAACTCCTGTCTCATTGTTCTGAGATAATTCTAGAATACCAGTCCTAATCGAAGCCTGTCCTATCTCTAGTGATTCATCTTAAACGTTCTAGAATTCCTGATCCTTCATTTGAACTGTGTCCTGATTCCCTTAGATTATAAATGGTTGCTCTGACTTATTTGCTATTTAGCTACGTACTTTATGCTATTCTGATTATCGATTGCTTACTTACTGTGAATTTGATGTTTTCTGAATTTTACTAAATTAGATAAAGACTTTAAAACTTCCAGTTGTCCGTGGTCATTTTACAAAAGTATTGAATGATATTTTGGGTTTGTATTTTGCTGCCTTTCCTTTTACAGCTAGCTCCCTGATCCATTGTGGTCATAGGTACCCGTGTCGGTGGATGGTAAGTCGGGTACACTGAAGAATAACGAAAGGGACTCACTCATATCTGATAGCAGAGCGTGAGGTCATCTGATCAATGTATATGGTGTTTTGAAATATATGGGCCCGAAGCCAGAAGTGGCGAAATTATTGGTCGGGTGACCCCGCGCGCTCTATCAGTATTTCTGGTAAGCAGAGGATGGGTAGGGAATAGTTAAAGGTTAGGTAGGACTAGTTAAGCTAAGTCAAGTCAGTAGCTGCTAGTATATTGATGCTGCTATAAGAGCGGCCATTTCGAGGGACCTGATCAATCTCTTGAGAATGCGCTGTTTTTGAAAATTTATGAATTGTTTTAAAATTGTTATTCTTGTTCTTATATTGTTATATGTATTA
The DNA here is from genome assembly GCF_964261635.1 of Lissotriton helveticus. NCBI lineage: Eukaryota > Metazoa > Chordata > Amphibia > Caudata > Salamandridae > Lissotriton > Lissotriton helveticus. The sequence continues at coordinate 342,001,538 of NC_136065.1, forward strand.
ATCCATGCGTACGTAAAACGTGTTGTTCAGTGTTGTCAGAACTCCCCGGGGAATTGAATAGGCAAGTGGTGAATAGAATCCATTGCCTTGAGGTCGCAGGCTCAAGGAAAGTTAGGTGCAGGTTAAGTAGAAAACCAGAAGCACTAACTAGGGTTTTTTTTTCTGAATACAAGAGTGAATAAATGTTAGTAACGAGGTTCATTGGCAAAATTCCAATAGTGGCGTAACCTAGCAAGGGTCACATCGGAAGAGTAGCAGGTTCATCGGAGCTTGAGTGAAAGCAAAGGGGTCCGCTGGGAAACCTTAGACTCGGATATATCCCGGAAAAAAGTGGATGGGTCTAGGGAAGTAACAGGTTCACTAATGCTAGAGTGAAGGGTAGGCGGAAGAGATCTACCCGCAGCGTGTGAAAAGTAAATGGAAGTAGTTTACTTGCAGTAAAAGAAATCTTTCCTGTCTAGACACTTGAGCACTGTGGCGAATGTGTATTCGTTGTTAAATATACCAAGCACTAGCACTTTTAGAAAGAAAGAAAGTTTCCGTTACCTTGTGAAGGGAGGGAGTCAGTCGCGAAGCGTCTCTGACGTCACTCTGTGCCGCGCTGGGATTGGTAGAAAACAGCGGGCGGGTAGCGGGGCCAGAATTGTGAAGGAGGGGTGAGCGCCGAAGCGTGAGAACTGTCTCGCGAAAAGGCCGCGCACCCATTGGCTGAAAATATTTGAACGCGTGCACCCATTGGTCGCACGGAATTGCAAGACGCTTTCTGATTGGAGGTAATTTGTAAACAAAGTTAAGCGTATAAATCGTATGTGGCACTCGTATTCTCCAGAAACTAGACCCGATCCAAGAAACCAAGGGTTTGAAAGGGATCAGTGGAAAGCTAATAGATACGATATTATGTACGGAACTAAGAGAAAAATGTCCCTTGTAAAGAAGGTAAAGAATTACTTTAAAAAGGACAAGCCGATTAAAACTAGAGAGGGCATTGTTATTCCACCACCAAATACTCCCGCCTCTTTCATGATGTTTGACAGAGGGTACAATACGTGTGTGTGGTTAGAAAATTGGGTGAAGTACACAGAAGACGACGGAATAATGGCCTTTCCGTTAGAAGGTACCTTTAATGGTAGAATCCTATTCAATTTAAGAACCCGAATGAATGAATTACATCCCAGACCGAGACTAACGCAGTATGAGGCATTAGAGGAATGGGAGATTGAGGCTTTCCAAAGAGAGAAGCCCCGAATGGACAAAGGGCTGACAAAGTATTACCCAAAACTGAGGCAAGAATCCCGAGATAAAAAGATGAAACAATGGAGACAGAGCATGATTGTTGAAGGACTGTTTCCCATGATGCCAGCAGAAGATCCTCCTGGGGGGGGGGGGGGAGAACAGAAAAGACTAAACATTGGGGGCCCCTGGGAGAGTCAGATGACGAATTGTTAGATGACATGCGCATGAGAAGTCCGCCTCCTTATAATGAGGGACACCGACCTTCGAGTGCAGGAGATATTCCCCGGAGACCCCTACAAAGGGAAGAGGTCAGGTCCGCAAGTGTAGGAGGGGATTATATAATTCCTCCTTATACTGAGAATCTAGGACCCATAGAACCGAGAAGTATTTACCCCAGGAGACCCGTAGGTGGAGAGACAGGATATTCACGTGAAGGAGAGTTTTTCCCTCGTCCCCCTTATGGAGGAGAGGCGAGGTCCGTAGGTTCAGGAATGCCGTTATTACAGCCCCAGAATGAGGAAGATCCAAGAATCCTAGGCACCGGAAGTCTGTTTCCGAAGCCTAACTATGGGGAGGACCTAAGAAAGGTAAACAAGATAGTGATTCCTTGCTGCCCAATTGTCCCGAACCCAGCAGTGATTCTGTACCAGATTCCCTGGGATGCTGAGTGGTTCACTGTGATAGACCTATGTCATGCATTCTTTTCCATTCCCTTGCATCCAGACAGCAAATTTATTTTCTCATTTGCCTTCAACAGTCACGTGTATGTCTGGAACAGGGTCCCCCAGGGGTACACAGAGAGCCCCTCTATCTTTAATGAGATCTTGAAAAAATGCTTGGAAACTTTGGTCTTACCTGGAAATTCTGTCTTGCTGCAATACATTGACGACCTCTTGGTGGCGTCCAAAAGTCATAGGGACTGTGTGATTGACACCATTGCCCTACTGAATCACCTGAGTGAAAAGGGACATAAAGTGGCCCCTGAAAAATTACAGTTCTGTGCAAAAGCAGTGAAATATCTGGGGCACCAGATAGAGAAAGGCATCAGGAAAGTAACATCAGAAAGAGTGAGGATAATTCAAAAGATGCAGTTACCCCGTACTCAGAAAGAAATCAGAATGTTCCTTGGAGTGATAGGATACTGCAGGCAATGGATTGTGGGATTTGCGGTCCTAGCTAGGCCCTTGATAAAAATGACCAAGAGAGGAACACCGGATATCATAGAATGGGATGAGGAAAGCTTAACAGCCTTCACCAAATTGCGAGATTGTCTGTGTACAGCCCCTGCGTTGGGAATGCCAGACTATTCCAAGGAATTTGCCCTGTTCTGTGACACTCGCGATAATTGCGCGTTGGCAGTTCTAACCCAAGAACATGGCACAACCAGAAGGCCTGTGGCATATTTCTCTGCCACCCTGGATCCAGTGGCTGCTGGATTACCAGGATGTCTGAAAGCAGTAGCTGCTACTTGCACAAGTTTAGAGCACAGTGAATCCATTGTCATGGGACATCCTGTAACTGTGTATGTTCCACATGGAGTGGTAATTTTGTTAACAAGAACGAAAACTCAGTATCTCACCCCTAGTCGGCTGACTAAATACGAAAGGATTCTCGTGGGTGCTGCAAATATAACAATTGTCAGGTGCAACATTCTGAACCCCGCTACTCTGCTTCCTGATTCAATGAATATGGAAAATGGGGAGGAAGATGAGCATAACTGCATTGATTTAACAGAATTTAGCACAAAGCCACGCCCAGACATTAAAGAAACACCTTTGCCTAAACATGACTTGGAATTTTTTGTGGATGGTTCATGCCTAAGACATGAACAAGGAGGCCTGAGTGCTGCCTATGCGGTAGTCTCCTTAACCAAAATTGAAGAGGCAGGTTATCTATTTGAAGTAAAGTCTGCACAAGTAGCCGAATTGATCGCTATGATGAAAGCTTGCAAAATTGGGAAAAACGTACGCCTAACAGTGTATACTGACAGTCAGTACTGTTTTGGAGTTGTGCATGACTTTGGCCAATTATGGCTACAGAGGGAGTTCCTGACTTCATCAGGTACCCCTATTCGAAATGGAAAAGTTGTTCAAGACCTTTTAGAGGCAATCCAATTACCAAAGGAATTGGCAGTGGTCAAGTGTACTGCCCATAAGAGGGACATTGACTCTGTATCATTGGGAAATGGTTTTGCTGATCAAGTGGCACAATTATGCGCCAGGGATCGATATATCATAAATCCAAAACGGGGAGGGCCCGGAACCAGCTGCCAACTTCAGGTGTTTGAAGAACTGCCTACATGGGATGAAGTGAGAGAATGGCAGCAGGCGGCACCGTGGCAAGAGAGAGAGAAGTGGAAGGAAGAAGGGTGTAGACCAAGACGTGAGGATGGTGTCATCTTGGGCCCAAATGGTATGCCTGTGTTACCCAGACACTTGCTTGGCACAATGGCAAGATTGATACATGAAGGATCACACATTGGTAGGGACGCCATGATTCTGATATTCCAACAGACTTGGTACAGTAAGAAGTTCAGGAAGGTAGCAGAGTCCCTCTGCCAGAGGTGCCTGTCATGTCAAAAGATGAACCCAGGCAAGAAAACAATGGTGGAACTAGGGAAAATCGGGAGGTCAGGGGGTCCCTTTGTGAGAATACAGGTTGATTTCATCACTATGCCCCGTTGTGAAGGGAAGCGTTATGTCCTTGTCATTGTCTGCCTATTTTCAAAATGGGTGGAAGCTTACCCTACTCCCCAAAGTGACGCACTGACAGTAGCAAAGTGTTTACTGAAAGAACTAATACCTAGATTCGGGGTTCCAGTCACGATTGAATCAGATAAAGGCCGACATTTTCAGAATAATGTGATCGACCAACTCTGTAAAGCCTTTGGGATCTCGCAAAAACTCCACTGTGCATATCGTCCAGAGGCATCTGGAGTAGTGGAACAAATAAACGGGACCATCAAGACGAGACTAGCGAAATTATGTGATGCATCTGGCATGACCTGGGTAAAGGCCCTGCCTCTGGTTCTGATGGGACTCCGAAGTATTCCAGACCGGAAGACAGGCCTGAGCCCCCATGAAATTCTGATGGGAAGAGTAATGAGACAAGCATGGGTACCAGGAAGCAAATTGTTGAGTATTACTGATGATTTGGTGCTTGAATACTGCAAGAGATTAGGTGACCAAGTGCGTTATATCTCTCGCCAGATCGGAGAAGACGCCGTCGCCAATCCAACGACTCTTCTCCACAAACTGGTTCCCGGAGACTGGGTCAAAATAAAGAAGCACACTCGGTCGAGCTGCCTGGAACCGAGGTGGGGAGAGAAGCGCCAAGTGATCCTGGTAACGACCACAGCAGTGAAGTGTGCAGGTGTTCCCCAGTGGATCCACGCAAGCCACACCCAGAAGGTACTACCCGACAAAGAGCCTGGAGAAGAAGACGGTCCAGCAGAGGGGCCTGCAGAAGCAAGACCCGAAGTAACTGACGACGTACAGCCCAGTACCAGTCAAACTGAAGGGTCCGCAGACGTTGGTCCAGGAGTAGTTGATGACGAACTACCAAGAGTCCAGCCTGCTGAAGGGTTCCCAAAAGTTGGTCCAGAAGTAGCTGATGACGAGCTGACAAGCATATGGCCAGATGAGTGGATACCATTGATTGACCTTACCGAAGACCCCATCAGAACAAGCGAACGAATTTGGAAAGGTAGAGAGTGGAATAGAGAGGAAAAGCAAGGCACAGGCGAAGAACCTCAGACTCTTGAAATTCTCATCAAAACTGAGGAAGGAGAAGGTCAGACAGGGACTGAGCAAATAATTGATACACCTCCCCAAACTCCAGAAGGGGGAAAACAACAGATTAGACCTAGTAAAGAGATTCGAGCGGAAGAAAGTCAAGAGATCGAAGTGCTCGAACAGGATCAGACAGGGTTAGGAGAAAGTGTTCAGGAAACAGAAACAGAGACATTTGAAAAGCAAAAACAGAACTCTCCTGAACCAGGCCAGATTAGTATTCAGGCAGAAGAAATAGATGCAAGTCCTGGAACTAGTGAGATAGGAAGGGACGAAGAAGCAGAATTGCCACAAACTAATGAAAAGAAAAGGGCAAGAGAAGAGAACAAGGTCTCAGTGCCAACCAAAAGACTTAAGAAAAGAAAGCACATTGAGCCTGGATTCATAAAGAAATTGAGGCTGAGGATAAAAATGGTAGAAGTGCTCGCATAGCAGAACAACCAGAAGACACTTCCAAAAGAAGGAGCGATCGAATCAAAAGACAAAACAAAAAGTACAAGTCTCCTGAATGGACGCTCGTTTTGGAAGAATTTGAAGATCTTGATATAACTGACGAAAGCGACGGAGAACCCGTCCCTGAGTACTCTGCCGAAGAAGAAGACGAGCCACCGTGAATTTGCACAAAGTAAGCTACTGGTGTAAAGTCACAAAGAGGGGTCGAGAAACTTCTTCTGAGCCAAAATGTCTGATTCAAACGTGAATGGTAGACCTAGTTGCAGTCGTTGCAAAACATGCTGCAAGGTATGTGTATGTAGTATAGTTATACTGATATTAGTTTGGATAGGACTAACCGTTTTCATTCCCTTTGCGGTGAGCAAAAATACTAACGTTGACCCTACTGAGATTGTAAATACTGGCCATGAGGAGCTGACAACACAGAGTGTAGCAAGACATGAGAGAGCACTTAGACAAACAAAACAAGACTTAGAAGCATCAGATGAGGGAGGACTACATTATCATGGAGTTAAGAATAAGACACATTTAAATGTTTTCGCAAACTTGTTAATACACTATGTAGAGACTATGGAAATTGAAGATTGCTGTGTCTGCATGAAGCTACCTACCTCTGTAGCTGAAGGCGTGACATACCATCACCTGCCCCTAACATATGGAATTTCCTGTAGCATTTTAGCTAGCTTATTTTACAAAAGAGGACCGTTACAGTACTATTACTCAAACAATGACGTGATCTTTTCTGAACTCCCTATACGTGGGAACTTGAATCCTGTACATACTAAAAGTGACGTTACTCGCTATATGGGCGAATACTTTCTGACTATAGGTAATATAGACATAGGTGACGCACACAGAGATAACTTGACCTGTTCTTTGCGTGAGCAGGAAAAGATGTTCCTGAACATGGCAGAGAAGAGGAGAATAAAAATAAAAAGAAAGGCAGATGACGAAACACAGAAAAGGCCAAAATGGGCTGAGAACATGGAAGGCACCTCAAATGGTGGGGCGGGTCCTGCTCTGTTGCTGGATTTTGAAAAGAAAGGAAAGCTATGTCTTCACCGCGAGAAGACTAGCTATTATAATAACATTTTCATTGGTTCCAGTGAATGTGAACATAATTACAAGGTAATTGGAGGTTGGGGTTTCAAAAATGGGTCAGAGCCTGTGTTTCCTGGAATTTATTATATTTGTGGGGACAAGGCTTATTTCAAATTGCCGGATCACTGGTATGGAAGCTGCTATTTTGGCATTGTCTTCCCGAAGATATACCATGTGAACAAAGTTGCTGGAAGCAGTGAAAATACTAATGGCTTAGTGCGTAGCAGAAGAGAAAGCATAGGTGAAATAATGGGTAGTATTTTCAGTGCACTGATACCTGGAGTGGGAGTGGTTCTGAACACTCACAGAATTTGCAAATTATCCACTATAGTGGATGTGTTGTCTACTGACACAGCTCATGGATTTCTGCTGGTCAATACCGAAATGGTTGCGATCAGATCAATGGTTTTGCAGAACAGACTTGCTCTTGACACCTTATTAGCAAAAGAGGGCGGAGTCTGCCGGATGTTGAAGGCGCAACATTGTTGCACTTATATTCCGGACAAAAGTGTGCAGCTCAAAAGATACGTGAAAAACATTACTAATTTGGAAAGGGAACTTAAACCACTCGAGGTTGACAGTGCCTGGAAGAGACTGGTAGATGGTCTCTCAAATGTAGGTCATTGGTTTGCTAGCTTAGGTAAAAGCTTATTGTTCAAGGTACTGATGCCAATTGGAATTATAGGTCTTATCCTATTTTTCATATTTGTCTGTTGCAAGTGTCGTAAACACACCGGAAAGCATCAAGTGAATGCTAGAGGAGTGAAACGAAGTGTGGATGAGCTTGAATTAGAGGAAATGAATAATCAGATATACAAAAGGGTGAAAAATTCTCATCCTACCAAAAATGAGAAAGAAAAGCTGAATTGCTTGATGGAAGAGATAGAGTTGTATAAGGTGTGAAGAAGTTGGCATCTGGTTTCATTATTTTTGTGATGATAGTAAATATCATCAAAGAGGGGATTGATAGAGCAAGCCTCGCATCGCGACTTGCTCGAGTCATGAACCTCGCCCGTGTGTAATCAATTAATAATTTGTACGTCTTACTAATCTTTTATTTTCATATTCGAACAAGGTAGAGGAAGCTTGCATACGTGTATTTCTAATACAACTAATCCATGTCTTTAAAAATGGCCGCCGCTTAGTAAATGGCTTCTGCGCATGCGTCAGTCACACTCACGTGACCTGACGTAGTTATAGATTTGGAGGGAAAGGGTGCGCATGCGTAATACACAGCTTTCGTGAATAATGTGGTAATGCTCTTGTGAAACGTGTATATGTTGCTAACATTTAAACTGCATAGTATATTTTTATAATGATAAGTTTGAAATACAAGACCAATGATGTGTTTACATACATTTATTTCTATGTATTAATTTGTTCTCGCTTACTTTTCATGTACCGCGGGAAATGGGGGTCTGACTGAGCCAGGAACCATCTTGAAGGTCCCTTCTGCGCAGGTCAGGAAGCCTGGGGAAGTTCAGCCTTGAACAGTGGAACTCAGCCAGCTGGCAGAGATGGGCAAGATGCTCCTGAGAAAATGACCTGCGACCCAGCAGGACAGAGTCATGTGTGCCCATATTGAAACAATTGTTAACAATTCACTGTATTCCACTGGACTTTCTCATGAGAACCCCAATCTCCACTAGGCGGTACCCAGAGATGCAAAGTAGGCCTCTAAATAGTCTATTCTGATTGGTGTGTTACCCAAAGCCTACCTTAGGACCAATCCAAATTGAGGGATTCTGACACTTTGCAACATTGGGGGGTGGTACACCGTCCCCAAACAGTATAACTACCCTGGGTTCACCTAGGGAATTTGTCCGACTTGTCTGGTTTAGCTGACCTGTCACTGACCCAACGCACTCAATAGGTGACTGAAGATACAGAGAGCTGCGGAGCACTCTGTCCGAAATTGACCATAGACTAAGGTTTTACTAAACCTTAAAGTGCTGGCGGAGCACTTTGCTGGGAGTTCGCTGACCCAATCGGGGTCTTGATCGATAGCTGCAGTGAGGGTGGAGCGCAGGCGTTGCTTCTGAACTGCGGGTGTTGGTCCTGTCCTGAGGGTCCTGTCCGAGAGGTCCTGTCCTGATCCTAATCTGGTCTTCCTGTCCTGTCCTGAGTGTCCATTCTGCACCTGCTGTCCATTGAGGGGTATCCTTCCTTGAGGGTTTCCTGTTCTTAACTGACCCGTGGCCAGGGTTTGGTTTCCACACCAGTCTAGGTAAATATCACTCCGAATCTCTTGAAATCTTGCACCTTTCTATTTTCGGTCTTTTGCTTTAATAAAGACATACCTTTGCACATGTTACATTTTCCATGCTTTTGCCGCAACCATTGAAACCTAAAGTCATTGCATATTTTCATAACGTGTTCCTATGTTACCCTACCTGTTAGAAATCATATTTTGCATTGCAGTTTGTCATTTCCTGATATGGTCTAGGACTTCCTTACTTAAATTGTCTAAAGAACTTTTGCCTTAAATCATAGCGTGTCTCTCCCCATAGACTCTCCTAGTTGTATAAATGTCCCTAACTCCTGTCTCATTGTTCTGAGATAATTCTAGAATACCAGTCCTAATCGAAGCCTGTCCTATCTCTAGTGATTCATCTTAAACGTTCTAGAATTCCTGATCCTTCATTTGAACTGTGTCCTGATTCCCTTAGATTATAAATGGTTGCTCTGACTTATTTGCTATTTAGCTACGTACTTTATGCTATTCTGATTATCGATTGCTTACTTACTGTGAATTTGATGTTTTCTGAATTTTACTAAATTAGATAAAGACTTTAAAACTTCCAGTTGTCCGTGGTCATTTTACAAAAGTATTGAATGATATTTTGGGTTTGTATTTTGCTGCCTTTCCTTTTACAGCTAGCTCCCTGATCCATTGTGGTCATAGGTACCCGTGTCGGTGGATGGTAAGTCGGGTACACTGAAGAATAACGAAAGGGACTCACTCATATCTGATAGCAGAGCGTGAGGTCATCTGATCAATGTATATGGTGTTTTGAAATATATGGGCCCGAAGCCAGAAGTGGCGAAATTATTGGTCGGGTGACCCCGCGCGCTCTATCAAGGCTATGTGTTACTTTGGGTGCAATGGTTACATAAGAACCAGAAAAGCACTCTAGGCTACTTGTTTAGTAGTAAAATACAGCAATAATAAGTGTTCAGTGGGTTTCCTAGACCTTTTGGCCCCTGTGCCACTGTACCTGCTGCACCATTCAAATCATGGCCCTAGTGCCAGCAAGGTAACTGCACTTGTGACTGCTTGTTTGGTAGTAACATATAGCAATAATTGGTGTTCACTGCAGAGGCAGGTGGCATGTATTTAGAGTGGTGAGGCGGGCAAAATATGGGTGGTACTAAAATTAAATAGAAAAAAGTCACTTACCTTCCTGGCTTGCCACACGACGTCCTCCGCGCTTGGGTGTTGTCTTCTCTCCTCGGGGATCCAACAAGGAACCCAGGAAACTCCACTAACCAATGCTGCTGCTGTTCTCATGGTGTTAAACAGCATGAGAGAAGCATCAGGATTGAGGGGATGAAACTCTCTTGGTACTCTTAAGAGCACTGGAGGCCTGTGCTTTCTCCAATCCAGCTGTCCTAGACAGCTGGGTCAGAGAGGTTTAAAATAGGCATGTCTGGCTGACCATTATAAGACAGCCGGACAAAGAGACATGCGCACTTTAAAATTAAGTGCACAGCTCGCTGCTGCCCCTCGGCAGGAATGCCCCCCACCGACCTGACACTGTTGATCAAAAATTAAATGGTAATAAATAAACTTTACTACCATTTTCTTTTTCAGCTCGGAGGCTTTTCTGGGGCCATTTTACCAGCGGGTGATGCTCCTCCACTCGAATAGAGGTGATGCTCCTAGTTCAGTGGGTCTCCTAGAGCTTTTGACCCCTGTGCACCTGTACCCGCTGCACCATACAAATAATCATGGCCCCAGTGCCTGCAAGGTAACTGCACTTCTGACTGCTTGTTAGTGGTAAAATATAGCAATACATCGGTGTCCAGTGGGTTTCCTAGAGCTTCTTGCCCATGTGCCACTGCACCCACTGCACCATTCAAATCATGCCCTAGCGCCTGCAAGGACAAATGAGGAAATCTTTTATATCCAGTAATGTATGTGTTCTGAAAAAGGCACAGTTGCAGGCTGAATACATAATTAAAGTGTAGGTAAATAAAGACAAAAGCTTTCAGAAGAAGTGCCTTTAAAAACGTATCCAACTCTCCAAAACGAGTTGCAACGGATGTCATAAATAAGGCATATGATTTACAGATCAAAGTGAAAACCAAGCATTGTTATATTGTATCACAAAGTGGCTGGCTCATTCCTGTGAAAGGATATAAGCCTGTGCTTGACAGTGAATTGGCCATGAGCAGTGGAAATTGCACAAGATCACCATATGTCAAGCTGAGATTAAAATGCAGTTTTGTACTTTGTTCCTAAAAAGGCATTTTCACAATTTAAATGGACTCACCAAAGAAGAGGAATTTGCCCAAAAATTTGCAAATGTTTTGTGCAGATGAAGAACGAGATACCTTTTGAGATGGCTTTGTCTAAAATAAAACAAAGAAAAGGCCACAAGCGGGTTCCATGGAGAAAGTATGCTGCATTCCTTTATCCTATACACGCTCTCACTTTGAAGTCAGCCAAAAGCAAAATGAACAACCTCCCACAAAACGGAGCTTGACATTTGACCTTGCTCACGGAATGCCCAGGAAGCATGAAGAGATATGAACAAAATGTAAAGGCCTGTTGACAGATAGCTAGTTTGTGGAAGAATACAGTGAACATGGCCTTCTCAAAAGGCAGGACATACTGAAGCTCGATAGCCTTACGCAAAGAAAGCCAGCAAATCGAATGGAAGAAAACGTGAGTTACAAGCCACAAAGCTAATGGCAGCGACGGTCAGAATGCATTCCTAGGTCAACTTTCTGAAATTCTCAAAGATGTTTTTCACATAACACACAGCTGTGCTGTTGTAGGCTGCGACCTAAAAACTAAAGGGGTCAACTCAGTTACCTCAGTCTGCTGGGTCGTGTCGAACAGTCGCAGATGTCAAGTTGTTGAATAACTGAAATATTCCGATCCACTAAAATGAGCGCAATACGGATGGGATACAGCAGCCGGGGTTCTTCTGCGCCCTGTCCTCGTTTCCGCGGTAGGGATGACACAGGGACCGCAGAGGCAAGATTAACACCTTTAATACATCGCACCGCAGAAGGTCACACGGTCCTTATATCAAGAGCTGCGCTTGAGACTGAACCCTTCTGAAATGTCCCCGGTTTAACCACTAACATTCCATTCATATAGTGACATCATGGCGTTCTAGAACAGAACAGAACGTGTCACAATACATAACCACGCACGAGGCGGTGCATGGCGCTTGTTGCATAAATAATCACTCCTGGATACGTTCCTTGGGTGTTCTGTAACTATTTCTGTTTTTTCCCCTTAAAGACAAATTAAGTTACAAATCTAGCGCAGGGGGGGTATTGACAACGCGCAGTGTCTGTGTCTGTTGAGCACAGTCCACAGTTTCATGTCTCATTCAGGTGTGGCGGCTCACGGGAATCATGATGGAAGGGAAAAGGGAACTGTCCTGGGCCCGTCTGTACCAGCACACCGCCCCCCCCTTCCTTCTGTGTGAGCTTCAGGGAAGTATACACAGTGCTGGAGAGGGGTGATGGAAGATACACTGGTGAGGGCACAATAGCCCACCTGCGCAGGCTGGTGCTGCTTGCAACAAGAGGAAAACATGTCCAACAGCAGAGTGTGGAGGTACAAGAGCCCTTGTTGCAGCCCTTATGCTCACTGAGGTGCAGGCAAAAAGGCCTGTCCCTCATGACTTGTAATCAGCTATCTCCTTCCGCTTGAGTACCACTTTAATTATTTTATTTTTTGCACCTTTACATTGCGGGACCTCGACCCGACGCCGAGACGGGGGCTAAGTGAGAATTATTTATGGGGTACATGTCACTGGAGCCAATGGTGGAAGTGGGTGGAGCCAGTGGAGGATGTGGGTGGGCCAGGACAGTGGGTAATGGCCTCCTAAGAAAACACTTGAGCACCTGCACTTCTTATTTTACAAATTAAGCACTGCGCGACGGTGTCAGAGCGCTTTACATGAGCACCAGTTGCATTTTTAGGCACAAGGAGATTAAGGGCCAGATGTAGGTAGGGTTTTACCGGTCGGTAACGGCCGAATTCGGCCGTTACTGACCGGTAAAAGGATTTTGACATGTAGGGGGCAGAATCGGTAAATTTACCGTTCGGTAAATTTACCGATCGGTAATTTTACCGATTCTGTAAATATACCGGTCGGTAAATTTACCGACCGGTATTTTTACAGAATCGGTAAAATTGATATGTAGGTGGGACTCTTATGAGTCCCACAAGGCCTAAGAAATTGGTATTTTACCATCAAATTCAATTTGATGGTGAAATACCGATTCAGGTGTGCATGCACATGTGTGCATGCACACCTGTGCCATATGACAGGCAGACCTGCCCTTAGGGCAGGTATGCCTGCCATATGGCCCCCGACCCTTTTTTGGGGGTGCTAGAGGGTGTCAAAGTGACACCCCCTGCACCCTTGTCAAAATCGGTATTTACCGATTCGGTAAATACCGACCGGTAATGCCCCATTCATTCCTATGGGCTTCAAAGCCCATAGGAATGAATGGAGCATTACCGGTCGGTATTTACCGATTCGGTAAATACCGATTTTTACCGAATCGGTAAAATACACATCTGGATGGACCTACATGTCCACCCTTCATATTTACCGATTCTTAATTACCGAATCGGTAAAATTCGGTAATTAAGAATCGGTAAATATTTTTTACCTACATCTGGGCCTAAGTGATTTGCCCAGAATCACCGCCAGACTCGAATCTGGTTCCGCAGCTTCACAGTCGGCCACTCTAGCCGTTAAAGCACATCCTCTCCCCATGCAGCACAATCTCCCAACAGGGTCTAACACTCTGTTGGAAAGCAACCGACACAGGTCTATTACAGAGGAAAAACATACAAGGTCAGTCAGAATGAGTAATTGAGGAGCAGGGTATCTGAATGCCACTGCAACATGGACGTCCGACCATGAAGTACGAAAAAGAGAGAGAGAAAGTGTGTGTGTATGTGAGAGAGTACAGCCGTTATCTATAAAAGTGTGAGTTAAAGGGTAGCAGGTGGTTGAAGACAAGTTGCAGAATTGCAAAGCAACATGATTGTGCTATGCCCCTGAGCCTGACCCTCCTTTCAGAAGTGTTGCTCACCTGTTCAACCAAAATATTGTTCAAACCTTCCCATTTTCACTGCATTCCTCCTAGCAAGTCATCATATCTGAGCCATTTTTCTGTCATCTCCTAGATCTGTCTTTAAATTTCACTCTCTGTTCTCTGTGTTCAGGGCCGGACTGGGAAGCAAAACCGGCCCTGGCAAAGTGCTCGCCACCCCCCCCCCCCGTGGGGTTGGGGGTGCCGCCGAGCTCTTTGCCAGGGCCGGTTTTCTGCCAATTTTGTTACAAGGACGATTTTGCAGCTATGCTGCAAACACGGCCCTTTAACAAAAACAGCCCCCAGTGGCCCAAAAACGGCCCCCACACGTGCGGCACACAGGGGGATTGCCCGGTGCCCGCTACAGCCAGTCCGGCCCTGTTTGTGTTGTACCTCTTCAGTCTGAAGCAGCCTTGCTTTGGCATAAGCACTCTACCAGAGGCGGCTCCTCTGTAATGGCGGAGGAGCATCGCCTCACTAGTCAGAGTCAGGCGCAGAAAAATAAAATTATATCAAAACAATAATATCATTTTATTTTTTTGTGAGGGGCTCTTTCTGATGGTGCGTGCGGGGTCGGGCTTGGCCATAACAGGCAGGAGTGGTGGGCACTTTGAAATGCTCATGTAAGTTTGGCTGGCCATCACAGGCCAGCAAAAAAGACATGCATACTTCTATTTCTCCAACCCAGCTGTGTTCACAGTTGTTTTGGAGGAAAGCTGCAGGCTCCCAGGCAGTATCTGAGCGGCAGAGCAGGCTGCTCAGACCAATCCTGGCGCTGCTCTCATAGCTCATCCCTGAGAGCAGCGTCTGGATTGGGTGAGAAGCTTATGCCTTCCCAGAGCCTGGCGGGAGTCAAGCACCAAGGTGGGCATCAGCATCGGGGCAACAGAAGGTGAGTTTTTAAATATTTTTTTCCACTCAATCCCCCACCCCCCATCACCTCCTCCTCCCATTTTCATTGTGCTGCAGACACCACTGCACTCTGCACACATACAAACAATATAGCATACAATTGTATAACACATCCTCATTGGGACCAGTTTATACAAGAATTTGCAAGGCCAAAGGTGTTTGTTTGGTTAATGAAAGTGTATGGATTGGCATTTTTATGTTTGTAGGTGCAGACACCCACACAAATGACCAGACACCTGTGCATTCCAACACACACCTAAATATGCTATTGAAACCCCACAATGCCATTAAACGCATAAGCATGTGATCAGAGATCCAAAACGCCATCACTCACTAACTCTGAAAAGCCATGGCACATGATTAGACTCCCACAAGAAAAAGTAAGCCACTTGTGCCAAGGTTATTAGGGCACTGGGAATAGCAAGAGATTGCGGCCATTGAGGCCGTCCACCTTCTCACTGCTCAGGGAAATCCCCAGTGCAGCGACATACGTGTGGCAAGGAGCTTGCACTGCCGGTGCATTCTCAGACTTCTTTATAGTTGCCTGGAGTTGATGACAGCTTCATATTGCAATCGTCCTTTATGGCATTAGGAATGATCTGCCACCATCTTACTTCTGGCTTCCAAAATGGAGGCCCAGAATCCCTTGCAATAGCAGTGTGCCTGCAGGGAGGTTTGAGAAATTAACCTGCCTTACAAATTGCACATTTGAAGGGGGGTGAAAAATGACCCACCTAAAGAATAGTAGTTAGGCAGTTCTTAGTTTGTTGCCCAAAGGTGATTTGTTCAGTTTGCAGGGATGGTGGTCAGCAAGTGACTACAGACCACAATCCTAGTATTTGCTATCTCGTGAAGGAAACACTTTTTTACAAGCAGCTCGTATTCTTTAAAAGTGTTACTTAAAAAAATCCCATTTGAGAACACAACCAGGAGAAACATGCCTGGACCTCTTCCTCCTCCCCCTGAGGCTACATGACATGGTTATCAAAGGTAAGCTTCCCGCTGCCATCCTGACACTCACTTGGGCCCTTTACGAACCTGCCTTTATATCAGTATAGGTCAATAAACACATCACCACTTACCATACTTAGTTTTGTTTCACCGTTTAGTCCAGGTTTCTGTTCTACTTCCCAGATGCATTATGGTACTTATAGTTCTCCCTGTCTCAAACTCTTCCTAGATCAAGTTTCGGTAGTGGTCACTACATTTATTCCTGGATTATACAGTTATTCTGACCCCTTCATAATTCCATTCTGGACCCTTCTGGATATTTGTTCTGTTCCAGGTTTTCCCATTCCCTGTCATGTGTTCCTGGTTTCCCTGGTCTTCCCTTCTCCAGGTCCCAGTTCAGCCTTCCCTTAATTGGTGGTTTCCTGATTCTCTGCACCTGGTTGATTGTTTGCACCCGGCTCTCTCCCTGCACCTGTGTTCCTCCCCTGAGCCTCCAGCTACTTCAGCCCCATGAACTCAGAGTGCAGAGGCTTGCAACTGACTTCTGTTGATTCTCCTTGTGCTTTGTTGTCTTCCAGCTGCTGTTATCACATGCTTGTTTTTTGATTCTGGTTCCCTTTTTTCCCCTGTACCCATTTTTCAATGTTTGGGTATTTGTAGTATCTGTCCCTTATTTACCTGCATCTCTATTCCTGTATTGGCCATTGATCATGGTCTCCTGTCTATACTCTACTTGATCAGCCCTGTTCTATGCAGACTCCTTTCTTGTGTTCTGTGTTCCTGTTTGTCTGCATATTTCTGTCTTGCCTTGTTTGAGTGTAAATCTTTCCTAGCCTTGTTTTTCATATTTCAGATCTGTGCATTCCAGTCCTGTTCCTGATTTCAGTCCTGCTTTTCCCTGAGCCCAGTTTCTGTTTCGGTGTTCCTTCTCCTGTTTCCTGTTTTTCTGTCTTGTGGTTGTATTGTAATTCTGATTGTCTTAGCTTTCGAGGGTGCAGTTAGACTCCGAGGCTTGTGCTTTTGGCACAGAAGACCACCCTGCACTCCTCCTCCATTGGAGCTGCTTGGAGTCTCAAAGGAATCTGAGATCAATCTGCTCCTTGCTTTCATGTAAGATCTTTTCACCTCACAGAGAGATCATTTCTGAGGAGCAGAACAACAATAATTTATGATAATTTGTCTATCAATTCCCTGCTTTTCCATCCTGTTGTTTGCACTTATGTTTTCCCTGAAGACTTCTAGTTCCCTATCGACTGCCTGTTCCAACCTACTTCAGTCCTCAACTTCTTTCCTTCTCCCCTTACAGCCTTCAGGTGCTCTCTTGTTTATATTACACTCCTGTTATACAGTAGTGTCCCAGTCTCACCCAGCTAGTCCCTTGCCAGATCACCATGCTAGAACCCTGACAGCCCCTTGGATGTAGTTACCACTCCTTTTACGGTATCGGTATCTAGTCAGTGGTTTATGACTGTAATTGTTGTTGCAAACCATTGATACCCACCATTAAAATCGCTAAACCCACCATGCACCTGGGCATGTTTTAAACTGCTTGCATCAAGTGGTTTAGTACATAACCCAGCACTATTTTGTGACTGAAGCTCTGCGTTTTTTGCAAATCGCACTTTTGGTGGTGGAAAAATGGTTTAGACCCCTAGGTTTTTGGAGGTTTAGGAAGACAAAGTTGTTTGTCATCCATTGTTGTATTTTCTTGACAAGATTTTAATGTAATATCAGCTAAAAATGAGGTTTTTCGGTTAAGCTGTAAGCCATCCGTCTACTCGTGTTTGATGATGCTGGCATCTTTTGATATTTCGTGGAAGTATTTGGTGGGGGGGGGTAAATCAATAATCGTTCCAATATGGATCCTTGTAGAACTTCACAGCCCATGTTGAATGTTAAGTGGATACCGCCATTTTTTACCACATGGCTACAAAAGAGAACAATTTTAGCATCTGATTGCTGAGAATCTTCCTGCATTCAAACACTGTAGTATCCTTTGAATGTTGTTCCATCTGAAGCTTTCTACTTTCAGTGTAAAGGATGATGAGCTTCAGCGAGCAACGAAGCAACTTACATATGTTGCGAAAAAATGGAATATCAAGAAAAGTGTACAGAAAAAAAAATCACTGTTTATGCTATCACTGCTTTCTCCAGTGGCAGCTCCTCCGCTAAAGCGGAGGAGTGTCTCCCCACTGCTTTTCAGCAGTGCAAAAAAGGAAAAAATAAAATGATAACGCATTGTTATTATCAGTTTATTTTTCCCTGCAGAGGCAGTTTTGCGGGCCGGGCAGGGCTGCGCTGCATACAAAGCAGGGGGAGAAGTGGTTGGGGCACTTTCTAAGTGCGCATGACTGTTTGGCTGGCCGTTTTGGGCCGGCCAAACAGTCATATGCACTTTGCATGTTCTCCACCAGGATGTATTTCAGGCTTTGTAGAGAACATGCACAGGCTCATAGTCCCCGTCTGAGCGCCGAACTACCGTACTCAGACCAATCACAACTCTGCTGTCATGGTGACAGCAGCGTCGTGACTGGCTTAGGGGAGCCAGTGTGCTTCCTGCTTCTGTTTCGGGACTCGTCGGGAAGAAAAGCGAAGGAGAGGCGCGGCCGTGAAGAGGTAAGTGTATTTTTTTTCTCCACCCCCCTCAGCCCCTGCCTCGCCACCCCCGATCCAGGCCAGCCGCCACTTTTTTTCTGAATGCTTCTGGCACTGTTGTATCGGAGAACGGTAGTCTATCTCTGGCTTGCCACGTTTTGCTCTTATTGCTTTCTAATATCCCACTACAAAAGTGTTGCAACATCGTACTCGTATTTTGTATTAAAAAACAACTTCTGGTCTATGAATGGTAATTGTGCGCATCTTGTTTTTCACTTATCAAGCAATAGTACAAAATCAGAACCCCCAGGTTACTTTGTTCACATACATTTTTAGGTCTGTGTTGACAGTGCGGCCTTCAAATAGATCTATTGCTTACAAAAGTGATAGACTGTGCTTTGGTGCTGCCCCTACACCCATTGGTGTTCTTCAATCAGTCTGTCCCGGCAGTTGACTTGAGAATTTTGTCAATGACTCTTTGGCTTAGCCAAGTGGAGTATTCATCTCTCACCAAAAGCTAATGCCTGTTTGAATGTATCCTTCCGTCTACACTTGAATGCTCCCATTGAACTGCAGGAGGGACTACTTTACATCCATCGACCTCTTAGTCCTCTCTTGTTGGCTCCCTCCTAATGTAATCTTCTAACGCTTGTTCCTATTGGAATGAGTAAGTTGGTTTTATTTATTTTCAAAGTTTTATATAGCGCGAACAAGATCTTCACAGATATCAGAGCGCTTTACATAGAGGGGTACATGAGGGAACATAGTCAGACAATAAATCAATAGGTCACATAGTACAAATAGGTGGCTGCAAGCCATCATGTGAGTAGTAAAACAACTCATACAAATAAGTGAATGAGTCAAGCATGCAAAACAGATCGGTGCAAGGTGTTGACAGAGTTCGAGATGATAGATCAAGTGTATTTAGCCATGAGGATAGCTTTTACTTCCTTTTTGAAGAGTGTAGTGGAAGAGATAAGCCTGGTTTCGGGAGGGAGTGAATTCCAAATCCTAGGCGCCAATCCTGAGAAGGAGCGCTTGTAAGTTTTTTCCTTCCGGAATCTTCGAGGTTTCAGCTGATCTGGAGACACTCATCATCTGAAAGTCCATAAGATTGCAATGTACCATGTCTACTGCATTCCACACCCTGTTCCTGCTGGGAAGTTTTATCTATTAATTCATTCAAAAACAACTTCGGTCGCAGTTTATGGATTGTCCGGATGCGGTTGTTGATGATGTTGTTTTTGTTTATAGTTTGTAATCCTACGATGCTGGATAAAATGTGGACTGTACTCTTTATCCTACACCAAACGTTATTATCTACAAGTCTATCATCATATGGAAATCCTGTATTGATCTTTACAAACACAATAAAATTTGTTTTAAAAAAAACTGGGTCAGTGACAGGGAAAGTAGTAAGGCACTGGGCTACACTCTTTAAGAAGGGAAAAGTTTGCTGCAGCCTTCGATGAAAGTTGGGGTCTAATAGATGTTGGGATGGAGCATAAAAATACCACTGACACTAACAGGCGTATTCCGATGCTCAGAAGTAGTGTGAAGGGGTAGCCGCTATAAGAAGAGAAAAAGAACAGTAATGTGAAAGATGACATATAAAGTAAAGATACCCATCAGCCCACCCATTGGCGGAGTCTCATCATCTGGGTTTGTAGTTGAAAACTGGTATCTACTAGATGCCTCACATGACTTTCGTAGAGGAATACTAGTATACGATCCACCAGTGAGGGAGACAGCCAGCAGGATGTATTGATAGGCTGAGGAAAAGAAAGTTGCAGTGCTCAGAAAAGTGTGTAGTGATGAAAGAAGTGTGTAATATTAAAATTGCCTGTTTTGATGCCAAAATACAACTTTATTAAGGAGGGTCAACAAAACGGCAAGGTTAAAAGCAGAGTGATGATAGTGTGTTAAACAAATACTACTACCAGTTGTGGATGATACATGGTCAACATGTTTCAGCCTAACAAGGCTTTCTTCAGGACCTATAGATATACACTACTGCAACAGTGAAAAAAGAAATAAAGTGGACCTACCAGTAAGTAATTACTATGTGGTAGTCTCATGTCATGATGTCCAGATCTCTCCTAAAGACAAACAAAAAAGCATACACAACAAAACAAATGTGAACATTTAGAAACATCTGTGTTTGTGTGGGTTGACATCCAACATACTAGTTGAAAAAACTCACCCTAAAACTTTTTTGGAGAAGGCCTCACCTCGCCTGGCACTCGCTCAGGTCAAAAGAGGCCCGCTCTAAAGATGGGGAGGGAAAAAATAGATTGCATTTGTTAAACTCACCCATAAACATATATTTTAAGATTCCCTTGGTGTAGATGGAAAGGAAAAAGACCCCTCTGGGTCAAGTAGGCACTGATAAATGACGACTCCAGCATGCTAAGCATCAATAGTTATGTGGTCAATGCAGGACACCTCAGAGTCAAATGTATGATAAATGGTTCGCTTATAAGTAGGCTTAAATCCCTGTATTCCCCTCTCTAGAATGATGTTGCAATATAAAGCAAAGGATCCAGTCAGAAAACAGTATAGGGGATATAAGGAACATCCATTCGTCCGTCCCTGACACATGTCTTATAGTGTTAGAATCGAGTGCAGAGATACCGTATTAACCAGCGTGTAAACTACTCTAGCTAGCAAGAAAAAGAGGGATTAAAATGTATCTCTATAATGCCGCATTTAGAACATAGCAAAGAAAACACCGACCAGCAGTTTAACAGGCAAAAGCTAGATACCAGAGATGCGCTGACCCACCTGCCCGTCGTTGCCTCGGTCTGGGTTCTGAGCCGAGGGGAAGGTGATGAGCATCACATCTTGGTCGGGTTAAAAAGAGTACTAGCGGACCAGTGAGGGAACAACTGCGTGAAGCCTTGCGGCATATACCTCGTGATGATTGGTTCGAGGTCTACTGCAGAAAACAGGAAGTTAATCCTAAAACCGAAAGCCGGAAATGTGACTCGGCTATTTAGGCTTCAAAAAAATGTTTTTTAAGAAGTAGCAGCCCAGTCAAGTCGGATCGAGTATTTACACGCGGAGAAAAGGGCCGCTGTGTCACAAAGGGGCCCGACTCCGAAATACCGTGGATCCAGTTTTGATGAAATCTTAAACTACACGCTCCATCTATTTGCGTTTTCCCTGAGTATTACAAGTAAGCACCATTGAGCACACATAGACATCTAACATTCGCTATACGAAAAGTGACAGAGTGCTCTGCTTCTATTTCACTTCTCCAAACACTTTTCTTCTGAACAGATAGATCGTGGTCCTGGACAGACCGCCTAGTAACTAACTAAGGCACGCACTGGTGGTGTGCCCCCAATATCAGGATAATCTACACAATCCCTGACCAAGAAAGGTGTTGACATACAGCGAGCTTCCCTATGTCCCTATGACCTCAGGTTGCAATTCTGCCCGTGTTTTCTTGAACGAGGTAAAACTCCAAAGCTCGCTCTCTGTAGGCGTGCATTTGTTGCTCAATTAGATCGGTCACTCTCTTCAGCCTCTGGACCGTGCTCCACTTCCGCTTCTTATATAACGAATGTATAAATTTATAGATAACGTGTCTCTATACTGCAAACCTGCTTTCTTGTCTGATCCACATGGCTCCCACTCGGGATGATCTGGCCGTCATTGACTGTATCGTTTTGTAATCGTAATGATTGACAACGGCCTTTTTCATGTGTGCTTTCATGTGTCTTACGAGTCTAGCTCTACACATTTACCCGTGTCCTCTTCAGCGAGGTAACGCTTCTTCGTGGGCATGCACCTTTTTGCCCAATTAGAGCTGAGGCATATGTCTGTTTATTTTGGTTGTCCGCCCCCCTGAGTCCCTGGACCGTGATTAATTTCCGGTTTACACAACGAACCAATCACCTCATAGATGACGTGTCTCTGTTTTGCAATTACGTTTTCCTTCTGGTCCGCAGCACGGTTATTCACTGTATTGCATTGCAATTATAATGATCGACCTACTACATAGGAGACGGGACCCTGTGTGACACAGCGGCCCTTTTCTCCGCGTGTAAATACTCGATCCGACTTGACTGGGCTGCTACTTCTTAAAAAACATTTTTTTGAAGCCTAAATAGCCGAGTCACATTTCCGGCTTCCGGTTTTAGGATTAACTTCCTGTTTTCTGCAGTAGACCTCGAACCAATCATCACGAGGTATATGCCGCAAGGCTTAACGCAGTTGTTCCCTCACTGGTCCGCTAGTATTCTTTTTAACCCGACCAAGATGTGATGCTCATCACCTTCCCCTCAGCTCAGAACCCAGACCGAGGCAACGACGGACAGGTGGGTCAGCGCATCTCTGGTATCTAGCTTTTGCCTGTTAAACTGCTGGTCGGTGTTTTCTTTGCTATGTTCTAAATGCGGCATTATAGAGATACATTTTAATCCCTCTTTTTCTTGCCAGCTAGAGTAGTTTACACGCTGGTTAATACGGTATCTCTACACTCGATTCTAACACTATAAGACATGTGTCAGAGACGGACGTATGGATGTTCCTTATACTCTACACTCGATTCTAACACTATAAGACATGTGTCAGAGACGGACGTATGGATGTTCCTTATATGCCCTATACTGTTTTCTGACTGGATCCTTTGCTTTATATTGCAACATCATTCTAGAGAGGGGAATACAGAGATTTAAGCCTACTTATAAGCGAACCATTTATCATACATTTGACTCTGAGGTGTCCTGCATTGACCACGTAGCTATCGATGCTTAGCATGCTGAAGTCGTCATTTATCAGTGCCTACTTGACCCAGAGGGGTCTTTTTCCTTTCCATCTACACCAAGGGAATCTTAAAATATATGTTTATGGGTGAGTTTAACAAATGTAATCTATTTTTTCCCTCCCCATCTTTAGAGCGGGGCCTCTTTTGACCTGAGCGAGTGCCAGGCGAGGTGAGGCCTTCTCCCAAACAGTTTTTGGGTGAGTTTTTTCAACTAGTATGTTGGATGTCAACCCACACAAACACAGATGTTTCTAAATGTTCACATTTGTTTTGTTGTATATGCTTTTTTGTTTGTCTTTAGGAGAGATCTGGACATCATGACATGAGACTACCACATAGTAATTACTTACTGGTAGGTCCACTTTATTTCTTTTTTCACTGTTGCAGTAGTGTATATCTATAGGTCCTGAAGAAAGCCTTGTTAGGCTGAAACATGTTGACCATGTATCATCCACAACTGATAGTAGTATTTGTTTAACACTCTATCATCACTCTGCTTTTAACCTTGCCGTTTTGTTGACCCTCCTTAATAAAGTTGTATTTTGGCATCAAAACAGGCAATTTTAATATTACACACTTCTTTCATCACTACACACTTTTCTGAGCACTGCAACTTTCTTTTCCTCAGCCTATCAATACATCCTGCTGGCTGTCTCCCTCACTGGTGGATCGTATACTAGTATTCCTCTACGAAAGTCATGTGAGGCATCTAGTAGATACCAGTTTTCAACTACAAACCCAGGTGATGAGACTCCGCCAATGGGTGGGCTGATGGGTATCTTTACTTTATATGTCATCTTTAACATTACTGTTCTTTTTCTCTTCTTATAGCGGCTACCCCTTCACACTACTTCTGAGTGTTTAGTAGTTTGTAGTCTGTGTATAGACCCTTAGCATCCTCTGTGTGTTGTCATTTGTTAGTTTGGGGGACAGGTTGCAAGCTGGTCTTTAAGAATTTCTTTCCCCTTAGACCCTTCCTTACATTTTTGTTTTTCGTATTCTGATGCTCACAAATTCCAGGGCAGCGGGCAAAAAAGCCTGTGGGAATTACCACTCAGTCAGTTTTGAATAGTTGCTGCAGACACGAATCTTGAAGAATCATTGAGTACAAACCATGGCAAACTACTGCCATGACAGAGTAATGTAGTTGCGGTCATCGTTGTGCATAACTCTCCAAAGTGTTGTGGGGGTGGGTAGATGCGCAATTGGTTTCTCCTGCAAAATAAAAGTCAATAGCTACTAACTTGTCTGAGTGGATTACTAAATTGCACAAATTTAATATTAATTTCCACAAGAGAACCTGAAGTGATTTTTGGAAAAAGCCTTGAACCAAATTCCCCAGTGGATATTCCAGTTGTCTTGTAGATTATTACAGTGTTGTTTCTAACTTAAATTAATTCCAGAGATATGGTTTGATCACCAAAATTATAGGCTATCTGGTATTATTGATTATTTCTGATCATGTGATTGTAAGATGGTGTGAGATTGTAGATCGTTATACATCTGACATAGAAGTTATGAACCAGTATTGTATTTGTTTTCTGATGGACCACCCTCAGAATATTCTTTAAAAAAATATATTTTTATTAGGTTTTAACAAACGATTACAGAAATAATTTGTCACCAATTGTAATTTTGGAGTTATAAACATGGTACTGCATCCTGCGAGTTTTATTGTTTTATCCTCCATTTTAAATTCCACAATAGGACTGACATGCAGTCCATATTTTCTCCGATTTTTGGGGACAGCTTCTTCCCTCATATACAATTCCTCTAAACCTGAATGCACTAGTCCATGTCCCTTTCCAAGTCGGTAACATCGGGAGCCACTTGGCTATGTTCAGTTTCGCCACTATTAAACCCAGGGCCATCCATAGCTTTAGGTATTTTGACATTTTTCCATCGCCCCATATGGTCAGTTCAAACCATTTAGCGGATTTTACAATAAGCCTTTCAGAATATCCTCAAGTGAAGAAAAGATATTGCCCATGGACTGCAGAGCAAAAAGGGCAATATTAAGAAAAGACTGGGCTCATGTTGGTTAAATACTAAAACGAACATGCGTACGGAGTGTGATCTGGTTGGTTTGGATAAATCCCAACCAGCCGCACCTGAAAAAAATTGTAAAATGGGCAATCGCAAAGAATGTTTCCTGGGAACACCTTTTCCAAGAGGCCACCAAAACTCGGAATAGGTGAATCAACAAACGATGGACTTATTTCCCCTCTAATCTAGTTGATATAATAAAGCTACTAAAACCATCTAAGGCAAACAGCTGTGGTGGCATATCTCCTAACTAGATCCCATGTTGGAGGGCTTCAGTCTTTTTGCCTTCCAGTAAGATAATTCTTAACAAGCAAACTTGTCCAGTAAATTATTTGTGGCCCTGTCTGATATCGGTGTACAAAAAAGGTAAAAATCGAATCCACAAATCTATCAATTGCTATCCATATATGAACCCTCTGTACCTTTTGTTGAAGATTATTTTACTGATCCTTCAGGAATGGGGTTGATTAGAAGGGATTCTACTCATTACCAATACAGGCTTCCCCCCGAGTTAAATATGATCACGAGTTGGCAGATTTTTGGCAATTTAGCCAAGCTAACTTTGGATACCAAATCTTTGCCTATGTATTGTGGGGTTATTGAAGCAAAATCATTTGTTCCGCTTGACTGCCATATCTTATTAGACAAAAGTGTGGCCTTAGATTCCAGCAATTTGTACATAACGTTGGTTTGTGTTTGCCCTGGTAAGACTTCAGCTAAAACATGCAACATTTCTGTAGGAAGGGAGTCAAGAAAGTTTTTTGCTGGCACCCAATGTATTTAATATTTTTTGGGCTGACTTACATACCTATATGCAAGCTATAAATAATTTTACTCCCAATGATATTATAATTTCTGTCCCAGGCTTGTCTTATACAAATTAAATAATTCCCCTTAAGTAAGGCCCCATAGTTCTTCACTGTTCTTGAGATGCCTTTGATCACCATTGCAAGTTACTTAGGCCCAATTGTGATCACAACGTGCCCAGTGTTTCCACTTCAGGTTTTCCTCTCTGCGGGAACACTGGACCCGAGCGAGAAACCAGCCTGTAAAATTGCTAGAGGCTTGGGCTGCAACAACAACTAGGCATCATGCCAAGGCCATGCCCACCTGCTTCTAAGGCAAGTGGGCAACATGCAATGCTCCCCTTGCCATGAGACCTCCTTCTCTTGCCAACCCACTCTCCTGTCTCACATCAGCACCCAAACTCATTTACCACCAGTTCAGAGCAGGCTTTAAATATGTGCTTTAAACCCCTTGGGATTGGGAATGTCTTGAGTAATTCTGCCTAGTAGCATTAATGGTAGTTAACTCTCCATCACAGTAACTGTGGAGAAAGAAGGGTTTTTAAGGAATGCTTTACTTCATGTTTTCATCTTTTCTTTAGTCAGGGCTAAGTGGGCCGGGTCCTGCTGATGCTAAGCAGATGCTGAGACGGGTCCCTATCAGGTTTTCCCTTTTTTCCCTCACCCTAAGGGTGAAACAAAAATCTTAACTCTGCAGTAGTGCCACTTCACTGCCATCATTTCAGAAGTGAAGCATTTTGTATATCATGGGTACTCAAAAACTTTCTCTCGGGGGGCCAAATTTACAGTGTGGTTTGTGGCCGAGGGCCGCACCGTTGGGGGCGTGGTCAGTGGGGGAGAGGGACGGGGGCTAGAGCACAAAAAAAAACAGTGATCACGAGGATGAACACAGGCCCCTGCAGCGAACACCTTCGTCCACTCAGCCACCAGACCCGGCATACACACATCTCTGTCTCTCTGTCTGTCTCTCTCCCTATTTCTCTCTCTCTCTCTCTCTCTCTCTCTCTCTCTCTCTCTCTCTCTCCCCCTCTCTCGCTCTGTCTTCCTCCCTCTCTCCATCTCTCTCTCAATCTCTCTCTCCCTCTCTCTCTCTCTCCCTGTCTCCCTTCCTTCCCCTCTCTCTATCTCTCCCCATTTGTCTCCCTCTGTCTGTCTCCCTCTCTCTCCCTCTCTCTCTCTTTCTGTCTCCCTTCCTCTCTCTCTCTTTGTCTCCCTCTGTCTCTCTCTGTCTCCCTCCCTCTCTCTCACTCTGTCTCCCTCCCTCTCTCTGTCTCCCGCCCTCTCTCATTCTGTCCGTCTCCCTCTCTCTGTCTCCCTCTGTCTGTCTACCTCTGTCCATCTCCTTCTGTCCCCCTCCCTCTGTCTCCCTCCCTCTGTCTCCATCCTCCCTCTGTTTCCCTCCTCCCTCTGTCTCCCTCCTCCGTCTGTCTCCCTCCGTCTCTCTCCCTCCCTCTCTCTCCCTCCCTCCCTCTCTCTTCCTCCCTCGCTCTCCCTCACTCTCCCTGTCTGTCTCTGTCTGCCTCTCTGTATGTCTCTCTGTCCTGGTCTGTCTCTATCTCTGTCTGTCCCTGTCTCTGACTCTATCTCTGTCTGTCTCTATCTCTGTCTGATCCTATCTCTGACTCTGTCCATCTCAGTCTGTCTCTGTCTGCCTCAGCCTCTGCCTCTGCCTCTGTCTCTGCCTCTGTCTCTGTCTGTCTCTGCCTCTGTCTCTGTCTCTGTCTGTCTCTGTCTCTGCCTGTCTCTGTCTCTATCTGTCTCTGCCTCTATCTGTCTCTGCCTCTATCTATTTCCTTATCTATCTGTCTCTATCTGTCTCTGCCTCTATCTGTCTGCCTCTATCTGTCTCTGCCTGTCCCTATCTCTGTCTCTATCTGTCTCTGCCTCTATCTGTCTCTGCCTCTATCTGTCCCTGTCTCTATCTCTATCTCTGCCTCTTTCTGTCTCTGCCTCTATCTGTCTCTATCTGCCTCTATCTGTCTTTATCTGTCTCTCTCTGCCACTATCTGTCTCTCTCTGTCTCTGCCTCTATCTGTTTATGCCTCTATCTGTCTCTGCCTGTCCCTGTCTCTGTCTCTATCTGTATCTGCCTCTGTCTCTGTCTGTCCCTGTCTGTCTCTGTCTCTATCTCTGTCATTCCTGTCTCTGTCTCCATCTGTCTCTGTGTCTCTGTCTGTTTCTGTCTCTATCTCTATCTGTCTCTGGGTCTCTACCTGTCTCTCTCTGCCTCGATCTGTCTCTCTGTCTCTATCTGTCTCTGCCTCTATCTGTCGCGTCTATCTGTCTCTGTCCAAACAGGAAGCTTCCCAAAACGCCCTGTTAAAAGTCAGCTAAGTATTCACTACGTATGCTCCTGCGGTCATCTTCTGTGTATACTTCCGGCCTTGGAAACTGCAAGGCAATGTCCGTGGGCCGCCAATGAATGCCTGCCAGGCCGCTGTCGGACCGCAGGCCGTACTATGAGTACCGCGGTTCTATATTCTGTACAACGAAGCCATAGTTGTTGCTTATTTATCTTATGCTACTAACAACCATTGGCACAGCCAATAGTCTTGGCTTGTTGCAGGTGTAATGTTACTTGTTGAATTATATATGTGGATACAATGAAAGAAGCAGAAAAATACCGGTGGGGCGACACACTATGCCAAGCACAGATTCTTAGCTTATGTGTATTTAACCTGCGCCCTTAAATACATGGGCCACGCCCCTTTGAGAAACTCCCCCATCTTCTTTATCCCACATACACTTAAAAACCTCTCTTTAGTCTACCATCAGCAGCCAATCGTTGCCTTGGTGCTACATTTAGAGCCCACGCTCTGCCCACTACCCCCTTGCCCCATGCAGATTTTACGGTGTGTGCTTTAAAATCACTATCAGATGATCACAGCAGACGATCGTAACTTCATACATAACTAAACAGCCTCATCGTAATTCTATCAAAGATTGGGAAAGAGTAATAACTCGCCGAGGTCATATGGCTCATACTGAGGGCCAGAGCAAAAATGGAGTGCCTGATGCGGAACAGACTCAGCACCTGGGGCCATATTGAAGAAAAAGTGGTGCAGTACACCAAGTCACCTTGCTGCGCTGCATCACTGGGAAAGTGCAGGAATGCGCAATATTTAGGGAAATAAGGTAATACTTGTTGTTTCTCATGTGCTGCCGCACAAATAGGCTGCCTAGCACCAATGCAGGCACCCTTACACCTTGGTACAAGAGTACCTGCGTTGCATGCAGGATTGTTTAGGTGCAGGAAGGGGCAACTTCCTGCACAAAAACAATCCTGAGAGACGTTTTCCTCTTTTGATGTGTGCTTTAGAATGCAGCACATATGGGAAGAGGAAAAAAGAGGAGAAAAAAGATAGTTAAGATATTTCTCCTTGTTACTCCTCTCCAGGGGAGGCTTAACTTTTTTTTTTTCAACATAAAATTTTATTGAGAAGAAAGCAGAGTCATTAAACAATCACATACAATGTGCAGTAAGAGTATCAAGGAACAAAATGGATACATTGGTACATCAGTGAAAATTTCGAGATAAGGGTCCACCTCTGTTCATGGCTAGTTCCACCATCGGAGAGTCACATAATTCGCCCCGGTATCTATTTCAGTGTCCCCATTTCTTATCCCACTTTGCGGGACAACCTCTGAGTTTGTATACTGTTTTTTCGGCGAGCATACAGCGGTCCATCTCCACGGTCCAACCCACCACCAGTGGCCTGTCAACAGAGCCCCATTTCATAGCTATTGAGCGTTTAGCAATCAGGAAGCCCAGCGCCGCCCATTGTAAGTCAAGCTTGTTCAAGTCTGAGGCCCCCCAAATGTTAAGAACACATTCCCTCGGAGACAGCGGGATTGGCTTCCCTAGGGAATCTCCCATCTTTCGGACAATCCTGTTCCAGAATTGTTGTATTGCTGGACAGTCCCATAAAATGTGGTAGAAAGTGCCAGACATGCCGCAACCTCTTAAACACAGGTCGTCCAGACGCCTACCGATTCTAGCCAATAGAGTAGCAGACATGTAGGCCCTATGCAGTATCTTCAATTCAATCAGTCGAATCCTATGGTTAATCGCAGATTCTCTAGGGGACATTAGGGCCGCCCGCCAGTCCTCCTCGTCCAGGGGACCTAGGTCTGCCTGCCATTTCTCTCGCAGAGACTGGAAAGTATCAGGGAGGTTGTTACATACCTTACGGTAGGTGTAGGAGATGGCCTTCGAGGGGAGAGGTTCCGAAAGTAGTCTGTCCTCTAAGGGGGCTGTCTCAAGAATGGAGGAGAGATCGGGGACAGCAGAGAGGATAGCGTGTCTAATTTGGAGGTAGCGGAACAGTTCAGTTCGTGCAAGGGAGTACTTGGTTCTCAGTTCGTCAAAAGTCAGTATCTTGCCTTTGTGTATTACGTCTCCCACCGTGGAAATGCCAATCGCGTTCCATATGTCAAACCCCAAGTGGAAGCAAAGGGATCCCAGCCATTGCGATGACCACAGTGGCGTCGCTTTGGTGATTGTGTCTGACCATCCCAGACACCTGTTGGCCCTATGCCAAATGGCGACCGTTTGGGCCATTGGTCCCACATATCTGTGTCTGACTGGTTTGCTGTAGAGGGCTCCTAGTTAACCCTCCCTCCCCGTCTGACATCTATCGAGGTGGAAGGCTGGATTCAGGGGTGAGCCATGGATCAAGAGGTTTGTGGCCACCAGCTGCGAAGACCAATAATACAGACGCAGGTTGAGCAAGGCTATACCCCCGTCATACCAACTCCGGGTGAGCTTTTGGAGGGTGATGCGGGCCGCCCCGCCATCCCACAGCAGGAGACGCATGTCACTCTCCACAGCGGTAAAGTAGGAGTCGGGATCGGGAAAGGACAGTTTTGTAGGGCATATAAAAAGCGCGGGAGCGCCAACATTTTAAATAAAGCCGCCCTGCCTGGAAGGTAGAGTGGCAGGGAGCGCCAGTGGGCTACATCGGTATGGAGACGACGTAGGGGGCCCAGCAAGTTCCGCTCATGGAACAATGTGGGATCTGGAGTTACAAAGATACCTAGGTATTTAAAGCCATCCTGAGCTACCGTGATAGTAAATCCTCGGGGTAGTCGGGGTGGGGGGCCGTGTAGCATATATAGTGTAGATTTAGACCAGTTGATCGAATAGCCTGAATATTTCCCAAAGTTGGTTAGGACATGGAATAAGCTATTGATCGAGGAGCGAGGGGAGGTGACGTATACCAGGATATCGTCGGCATAGAGGGAGATTTTGTCGGTTGTCTCGGCATTCCACTGGAGGCCTCTGATGGAGATGTCTGTGCGGATCCAGTGGGCCAGAGGTTCTAGGGTGAGAGCAAAGAGTAGCGGCGATAGGGGGCAGCCCTGTCGGGTCCCTCTGTGGAATCTAAACCGGCAAGACGTGTGGGTGTTTACTCGCACTTGGCCCAGGAGGTCGGTGTATAGGAGCCGTACCCATTGGATAAATTTGGGACCAAAGCCAAACCTTAGTAGGACTTCAAAAAGGTAGGACCATTCAATCAAGTCAAACGCCATCGTGGCGTCAAGGGATAAGATGGCAGGGTCTTGCTGTAGAATAGGTTGCCGACTTAGGACATTATTGACTCTTCTCAAATTTAGGGCTGTGTTCCGACCCGGAAGGAAGCCCGACTGATCATCATGAATGAGGGAGGGAAGGATAACAAGGAGTCGGTTGGCCAGAAGCTTAGCTAGGATCTTAGCCTCCGTGCTAATCAAGGAGATCGGTCTATAGGAACTGCAGTCGGTGGGTGGTTTATGTGGTTTGAGGATAACCGCTATGGAGGCTAGCCGTTGAACAAGTGGCAGGATACCCGTTTCCAAGCTGTCCTCAAACATATTTTTAAGATGGGGGGCGATACTAGGAGACATGCCTTTCAGGAATTCAATGGGGACTCCGTTGGGACCCATAGCTTTGCCTGAATTAACCACAAAGAGTGCCGTCGTGAGCTCATCCGCCGTGATGTCGGCGTCAAGCACTTCCTTGTCCTCATCGGAGAGGGTAGGTAGGCGCATCTCCTCAAGGAGTTGCCTAGACTCCCCCGAGGTGTGGATAGCCCCAGCTGTATAGATACGTTCTAGATGGTCGGCAAAGGCGTCCGCGATTTCCTGCAGATCTACGGTTGACGATCCATCTGGTCTCTCAATAGACGACACCCATCGAGCGCCCTGCTCCCGCCGCTCCAGCCAAGCGAGCATCTTCCCAGTGCGGTCGCCAAATTCATAGACGCGATGGCGTGTATGGAGTAAGCGAGCTTGTGTCTTTTCTCGCGCCAGAGCTTTATAGTTAAGTTGTTGGGATCGGAGACGACGGGTCTTATCTTCTGAGGGGGCGGTGTTGTGGGACATTTCTAGACGTGACAAGTTAGATTCGACCTGGTGGATCTGCTCGGCATGTTTCCGTAAATAACCCATTTTGAGTGCTAGTGCCTTTCCTTTAATGACCGCCAGGTATGCCTCCCAGATCGTGACTGCTGAGCGCACAGAACCAACATTTTCGGCGAAGTAGAAGTCGGTATGTTCTATCAGGCAGTCCTTAATATCCGGGATCTGCAGGAGCCAAGGGTTAATAATTATGGGGCCTCGGGTGTGTTGGTGATGGTAAGTTAGGTCTACAGTTATTGGAGAATGGTCAGAAATGCCCCGGGGAAGGCCCTTCGGATGCACGAAGTGTCCGACGTCTGTTGTGGGGCAGAAGAAATAGTCAATTCGGGACATGCTGTTGTGTGCGTTAGAGTGGTGTGTGAAGTAGGGCATATCGGGGTGGTGGGATCTCCAGACGTCTTCAAGTCCCATGGCTGATAGATCAGAGCTCTGTCTATGTGAAGCGCATCTGGGGTGGCGGTCAAGATCATCATTCATCGTCATGTTGAAGTCGCCCCCAATGAGAATCGTACCGGTAGGGAGGCCTGTCAGTCGGGTGCCTAAGTCTCTAAGGGAGTCACGGCCCAGCGTCGGTGGGAGATATGCAGATAGGATACGCAAGGGACGCCCCTCCCAGGAGGCCTCAACTAGCGCAAAGCGGCCCAGGGGGTCAGCCCACGTCTTAGTGCAGGTAAGTGCGAGGTTCTTCTTAACCAGTATCCCTGTGCCCCGGGATCCAGAGGTGAATACCGCGTGTATCAGCAGTTTATATCCGCCTCTGTGTAGTGCCTGACAGGTGTTGCCCGCCAGGTGGGTCTCCTGCAATAATACTATGTCGGGTGAGTGGCGTCGCAGGTATTGGAGGACTATGCCGCATTTGATTCTGTTCCCCAATCCGTTGACATTCCACGGCATGATCGTGATGGTTCTAGGAAGGGACTGCGACATAGTGATGGATGCTGTGAGATCTGTGAAGGAGTGGCAAGAGAGTGACTGACCCGTGCCACCGGGTGGTCATGGCCAGAAGAGGCATGAGATCAGGGGATCGTGGGACCTCCTGAGAAATCAGCAACACCAGACGGATGCCATGAGTTATGTGGGGACCCTGTGAGAGGTGTGGAATGTGACAAGAAAGGACTCTGCTGTGAACAAAGAATGCAGTAATCAACAATACTAGACCATTACTCCCTAGAACCCCCCTCCCTCCCCGCCCAACACCCCACCCAGCCCCCCTGCCCGCGGATTTGAAACTATCCACTCCCCAACTAGGCAGAGTGCCTGTCGCCCTCCCAAACATAAACAGGGTGTGTGGAAAGCCATGAGTGCCATCGCCTAGATTCTACAAGATGATGGAGCCTAGTGCAACTAAAGTCTGTGGTGACATTGGTGACATTCACATGTTACAAAATTTAAGAAAAGACTGAATGGACCCCTGAGTCGGGATCACAAAGGAAAGTGTCTAGAGAACAGGAGTAAGTACAAACCAGTCAGTACATGTTCGGTCTAGGGTAACAGAGTTCCACGGTGTACAGCAGGTCGTAGAGCAAGGATCCCACCTGACCAACCAGTGAAGTGGAACCAGGCAGTTGAGAGCGTCATTGTTCTCACGAAGCAGGGTCAGTAAACAATTCCTGGCTTTCCGGCAGAGTGTCCGGGCCGGAGCGATCAGCCGATCGCCGGTGGCTGTTTTGAGTGGCATCTGGACAACGCCACCCCTCGAGCCAGTCCCAAACCTCAGCCGGGGATTCAAAGAACCAAGGGCCAGATGTAGGTGTCCAAATACCGGTCGGAAACGGCCGAAAATACATATTTTCGGCCGTTTCCAAACGGTATTTGGACATTGGTATGTAGGGGTAGCAAAAACATACAGATTCGGTAAATTTACCGAATCGGTAATTTTACAGATTCGGTAAAATTACCGATCGGTAAAATGACAGAATCTGTAATTTCGTATGTAGGTAGCACTTTAAACAGTGCTACAGGGCCTTAAGAATTCGTTATTTACCATGACATAGTATGTCATGGTAAATGACGAATTCCTGTGTACATGCACATCTGTGCATGTACACCTGTGAAATGTGGCACACATACATGCCCTAAGGGCATGTATGTGTGCCACATGGTACACAAGCTAGAATCAGGGGTGCAACAGGGTGTCAAAGTGACACCCTGTCCCCCTTACAAATTCGGTAATTTTACTGAATCGGTATTTACCGATTCGGTAATTGACATTGATTCCTATGGGCCTCAAGGACCATAGGAATCAATGGCAATTACAGAATCGGTAATTACCCATTCATTAATTACGAATCATACCGATTCGGTAATTAATTCGGGAAAATTACCTACATCCCGATTGCCAGTTCTTAAATACCGAATCAGTATGATTCGGTATTTAAAAATCGGTAATCTGGGATTACCTACATCGGGCCCCAAGTCTTTCCATCCGATTCGACGCGCAGTTTGGCGGGAAACAGCATATCATATTTTATGTCCTGAGCATGGAGTGCCTTTTTGACTTCCAGAAAACTGCGCCGACGAGCCTGAACCTTTACCGTAAAGTCAGGGAAGATCGTTATCTGGGCATTGTCCAGGCGCAGGGGCGGACCCGCCCGCGCCGTCTGAAGGATGACATCCCGGTCACGAAAGTTAAATACCCGAGCTATGATGGGGCGGGGGGGAGCACCCCGCTTCGGCTTACCTCCTGGGACCCTATGCGCCCGCTCGATGGAAAAGTAGTTGGATAATTGCTTTGGCTGTAGATGTTGTAGCACCAAGTTCTCTACAAAAAGATCAGCTGTAGGCCCGTCCAGTCACTCCGGAACCCCTAGGATGTGGAGATTGTTGCGCCTAGTGCGCCCTTCATAGTCATCGAGAAGCTCCCCCATTTGCAGCTGCTGCTTTTGGAGTTGGGCCACCTGCTGTTGGAGGATGGGGGTGTCGTCTACAAGCGCCGTGGTTTTAACTTCTATGTCTTTCACCTTGGTGTCCATTTTGCGGAGATCCGCCCTCAGTAGTGTTACCTCGATGTTCACAGAGTCTATGCGAGTCTCCAGTGATGTACGGACACCAGCGATCACCTCCATCACGTCTTCTAGAGTGAGGGCCCGCGCTGCAGGGGGGGAGTCGCGGTCTTAGGTGCGTTGTCGGGGTTAGCATCTTTAGTCTCCCCTTTAGAACCCCATGATAGTTTATTGATCTGTCTCTGGGTGGAAGGTTTATTTCCCCTATGCGAGGCCATCGTGGAATCCAAAGCGTAAAGTCCCAGAGGCGCGATGTCGAAGCGCGTGCAGGCAAGAGGGGGTCTCTGACACCTTCGTATAGTTAAGTAGGCACCACGCCTGTTATAACGGTAACAATATAGAGTCTTGGGACTAGGCGTGGGCAGGGAACGATGAGACCAGGCGACAGCAGGGCACAAGGGGAAGCGAGCGCTCTACTCACAGTACTGTAGGCCGCAGATCACGTGCTCTGGCTCACAGCCCAGGGGGGGGGGGCACGTAGTCTGTCCAGGAAAAGTGATGGGGGACACCCCGGAACCGATCCACTCAGCAGTTCCAAGGATCCGTGGGGGAGGTCACCTCGCCAGTGTGCCATGGCGTATAGTGTCAGAGTAGGCTCTCCGTTGGCTCCAGATCCAGGGCCAGGGCAATGACCAGTCGTCACCACGCCACTATCCACAATCCGCACTCCCAGCGCAGGATGGGCAGGGTCTCCCACAGTGCGAACCACCCCAGACCCAGCAGGCGCCGGGGGATGGGGTGGGCACAGGCACCTTTCGTTGGTCAATAGAGGTGGGGGGGCAAGCACTGCCACCCGCGTCGCAGGGTCGAGCTCTGGTTCGCTCCGGTCCTCTGTAAGTGGTGTGGCCCCACAGGGTGTCAGTGAATATGTTGCGGCTACTGCAGCAGTTCACGGTGAAAAGGCAGACCTCCCAGGCAGCGCAGGAGATTGCGGCTGGTGCCAGCGGGTCAGGGCAGTCCTGGGCAGCTCGGAAGCGGTCCCCGGCAGCAGGCCCAAAGCCGGGGACTCGCGTAGATCACTGCCCGGGAGCCAGGGAGGGCTCAGTTCCGGCCGCTGTGGTCTTTGTCTGTGGGGCCCAGCAGGACGGGACCGGCAAGGATCGATGGGTGCTCACCCCCCCACTCTCTGCCAAGGCCGGACAGTTGCACCAGTGCCTTCTAGGATCCCGCAGCTATCAGACGTTTCCTCCGCCTGTGGTCCCAGCCGCCACTTTGAAGAAGAGGGCTAGCAGGGTCTCGGGATCCGGCCGCGGCAAATGGGGGTCTAGCGGCAAGCGGGGAGCAGATGGGGCCATTCAGTCAGGTCAGCGGATCACTGCCCCTTTACACAGGGGCAAAAAAGATCACAGGCATAGGATCAAGATGATCGGAAATAGCGGCGAGGGTTGAGGAGCCGCTTTAGAGTGCGGTCATTCCTCTCGGCTGCAAACCACGCCCCCACCCGAGGCTTAACTTTTTGACGCATTACCAAGTTTTCCTGTTCTTCATTAAAATCCATGGATGTTGCATGGGAACACCCACGCATCACCCATGGGAATACCTCCCTGGCTCAGACTAATGCAATGCAGCAATTTGGTTGCAGTACATTACTCAAGATTTATGAAGTCACACAGCCAAGCAAGGTGGCCTTGCGTGGCTTCATAAATATTATTTTTCATCTGCGTCACTCTTGTACCACATTGCATGGTGCAAGAGCGATGGAAAGGGGCTCAAGAATATGGCCCCTGGTTTTTAGAACTGCTGGTGCTGAGCACCGACAGGACCCAGCCCACTTCAAGCCCTGTCTGAAGTGCCTAATAAGAATATATGGAGAGGATGTGCCATAACAATCAGAGCTGCTGACTTTGGAAGTGGGGATCCAAGTTCGAGTCTCGCCGTCGGCTCAACATCCTGTGATTCCGGGCAAATCACCTAATCTCCCGTGCCTTAACAAAAAAAACAAAAAAATGAAAGTGTCATTGAGTACTGTAACTAGGTCTCATGTAAAGTGCTCCAATGCCTTTGGTCGAGTTTGTGCTATATAAAACTGCAATAAAAGGACAAAGGCATTTGGCCGAAACGCGTAGGTCTGCTTTTTCCCATGCATGTGCGCTTTGCTGTTTGCAATGAAGTTGGGAGATGAAGACCCCTCAGTTGCTGAGGGTCCTTGAGGGCAAACAACTGCTCCTGTTACTTCCAGCAGAATTGCTTAGAGGTATTAGAGGTATTTGGAGGCCATGCCCCCTTTCTCCACCACTCTGCAAATGCATCTCCTGGTGCACTCCTGGTTGTCCTCTTCGATGCTGAGGGAGCTTGGGGGTCAAGAAGCCCTCCTGGTACTTTCTGTAAGTCCTATACAGCAGGATTCATGAGAGCTGCTCAGAGGCCCGCCCCGTTTCTCCATCACTCTGCAAACACCATAACTACTTAAAAACCTTAGAAATTCAATGGGCAAACCAAAGGTTCCAGGGAAGTTTCAGTTAGGAAATGGAATTTAAAAAACCTTAGAAAAACGAAGTTTTTAGGGATGTTATAGTTAGGCTCAGGTTTCACTCGTACAAAACCAGGGAAATTCAGCAGTTATAGTTAACTTACTCACTCACCCATAGTCAATCACACAGCCACTTACTCACCCATACAGTTACACACACACCCACTTACTTACTCATACATATACTAACAAGTACTCACTCACCTATACATTCTTTGACACAAGCTCACACTCACCCATACAGCCACTTTTACATTCACTCACTCACTCACTCAACCATACAGTCACTTATATACCCCATCACTCACCGATACTGCCTCTCACATACCCAGTTACTCATTTATATACCACTTGCACATCCACTCACTCACCACGCAGCCATACACACACTCACTCAACCATACAGCCTCTAACACACATACTCACTAACCCAACAACCACTGACTCACTCACTAACTCATCCATACAGGCAGTCACCCATACCCTCGCCCACCCACATAGACACTCAGGCACACATACAGGTACTCAGACAACCAATCAATTAATCACCCATACAGCCGTGCACACACCCACTCACACACCCATACAACCACTTAGACACCAACTATCAGACTGATACAAACATTCACACAACCATTAACTCATCTATCCATTTGCTGAAACACCTAATCACTCACATATACAGTCAGTCACGCACCCACTGAATCATCCATACAGGTACTCATACACCCACTGATTCACCAATATATTTTGGTATATATATATGTAACACTGATAAACTTGTTTAAAACACTCACAGTCACTGGATGATGTCATCAGTGATGTCATCATTGATTGTCTTTTGAGATATCATCAGTGATGTCACTGCCCATGTCATGAGTGATGTAATATGTGAGGCCATAAGCAGTGCATTGCTATAACAGCTGAATTTCACTGGTTTTGTACAAGTGAAACATGACCCTAACTGTAACATATATATGTGTGTATATATATATATATATATATATATATATATATATATATATATACACACACACATACATATTCTGTTTCGTAATTAAAGGGTGACCTTTGCAAGCCTTTGAATATAAAGCAGGAGCCCACCTGCCAAAAGGCAGGCACCCCACATTGACTATCTCAGTGAATTAAAAATCACTGGTTCGTCAATGTATACTGTCAGGAAGTAGTCGAATGATGTGGGTGACGATGAGAGCAAGCAATGGTAAAACCAATACCTCTTGATTTTACTTGCTCATGCATGCAAACATCGACATGTACAAATGCACATAGACTAATAATGCTCTATCTATGTTTAGCTTACCTCTGTCTATGTCTCCTATGCCTATGCAATTGTTTTATTCTCCAACTTGTGGCACTGCATGGCAGGAGGACGTGCAGGGTGGTAGATAGTGTGTTGTGTAGAATTTGCATCATTTCATGAAGGTGAACCAGATTAATTTGATGACAAGCACTTCAGTTTGGAGAGTGGATAAGAGATTTAGGCTCTGCTCCGTACTAAGTGGCTGTAGTAAAGTATGAGGAAAGATGACAGTATTTTGATCTGTGTAGCTTTTTTTCTGGTTATGGAAAGACTAACTTGATTTATGTTGGTATACTTTCCGGTTTCATTAGCTGAAGGGACCTGTGTGTGCGTGATAATGGGGAAATGGAGGGAGCTATTACCGTGAGCTAGTTAGTATTGATGGGAGGCTGGATATTACATCCATAGACATATTAGAAGCTGTTAACGCCTTCGAGTATCAACCAATGTGGTGAAGATATAGGAGTTGATATTTAATCATTAGATTTTCTAAAGGTGATGTTTGACAATTCTGGTAACTGTAGCTTGAGATACTAAGGGGCAGATTTACAAGCCCCTTGCGCCACTTTTGCGTCACTTTTAACATGGGAAAAGTGACGCAAAAGTGGCGCAAGGGGCTTGTAAATCTGCCACTAAGACTTTTCCCATGAGGATGGTTTGTGCTCTCTGGGATTGAGGAGAAAAAAAAGCTTGTGTATGGCTTCCAGGGGGGTTGTCTTTAGTAAAGAAAAAAGAAAGAGTACATCAGTCAGAGACTATGGAAATTGTCACTGGTTCAAGGTTGTTTTTTAGGCCATCAGCATTTGTGTAATTGAGATTTGGTAGGTCGGAAGGAAACATGATCCCAGAGGTGTTGGTGTCTGCATCCTGGAATCTGATGTGATATGAACCTCGCTTTGGTTTAGGTCTGAGGACCCTGCTAAAAAATACTATTGATCTTGAGAAGCAGAGGCAGTATGGGATAGCCTCAATATTTTATCTGTGCAGCATCCCTTAATACAGAGAGAAAGTTCTGTAGAAAGATGTCATGCTAGGTGTGAAATATGAGCATTTCTGTGCCCTCACAGTTGACAGATCATTAGGTCTAAAATTACCACCGCGGTAAGAAAATCCTATTTGTGAAAGCATCAGGGGAGGGGGGGAATGGTTCCCTGGACACTGCTTACTCCCTCCAAGGCTGCAGACATGATTCACAGAGGGGAAGGCAAATCAGTTGCCTCACTACTTCAAAGGTTGGTAAGTCACCAATAGTTTGCATAAAATATTGATGCATATCTAGGAACATAGGAAGAGTACACTCCTTTTATGCACCTCTTTATCTGCAATATGTAAAGGATCACAAAGCCCTTTAACAAGCCAGAAAGAATTTTCTGGCTTTTAAATAGGGGTTTTGTGTATTAAGAAAATTCCTTTTGCGTTTCAAACCCTATATTTTTGCAAATCACAGAGTTTATGACCACAAAAAGGCTTTGTGTATCAGGCCCTTAGCATAGGTGGGTTAACCACTGAAGGCACCAGCCAGATGCCTGGCTGTGGTTCAGCTTGAGGCTCCCTTGGTCCCTCAATCCAAAAATGAATCAAACTTTCATGTGGCTTCTGACTGCCACCCAATTAATCTCTTGCACTAACAATTGAAGACAAAGCATTCACGTATTACAGAAAACAGCAGAGGGAAACATCACATAGTGGCTGAATTGCACACAGTGAAACCAGAGAACCTGGGATCTATCCCAGTTTCCCCACTTGACCATGTGCGTGATGCTAGGCTAATATCTCTCTTGTGTTTGATTTAATAGACTATAATGTTGCTCCATGTATAGCAAGAATCTGGGCCACATATAAGGTGCACATGACAACTAACTTGCCTCTTAGTTCACTAACGGCACTGTAGTGAGGGAATGGGGCATACATGTTTCTTAGTTCAAACTATCGCTCATAATAAAGGCCTCTCCATGCACGTAGATTGATGGATGGATTCATCATGAGAGATGCTTCTGCATATTAAAGAAATACACTTCTTTGAATTTGATAAGGTGTTTGTTGGATGAATTACATGTCAAGCATTTTCATGGCTTGGCTCATGCAAGGGCTTTTATAGCCAAACCAGACCCTTGGCTTGGCTCTAGCTCGGCTCTCCGTTATTTTATTGGCTTGTCCATCTCTAGTCCTTACTTTCAAAATAAAATGATCTTTGGTGCAACATTGGCAGGGCCTGGAAAAACTTCTAGGAGCACTACCACTTTCTGGTGAAAAGATGCTTTAGATGCAAATCACTGTTGGTGCCACTTCTACAGGGGTGTGGAAGCATTTTTAGTAGCACAAATCACATTTCAAAGAAAATTTCATTTAAGTGCAAAATCATCAATGTAACATAAGTAAGGCAGCAACACTTTTAGGTGCTAAAATATATCTAAGTGCAAAATTAACATTTATGTAGAAACCATCCTTGTTGCGACATCAGCAGGAGCCTTAAGACACTTTTAGATGCAAAAACACATTTAGGATCAAAAACCACATTTAGATGCACAAACACAGTTATGTGCAAAATCTCCCTTATTGCAAAGTTGGCAGTGTGGTATCACATATAGGTGGAAGATCTCTTAGTAGGGAATGAAAATGTGGGAGTAAGATGTCACCTTAGACATAAAGATGTACATCTCTAAGACAACTATTTTGGTTGGCAATGACTTTCCCACTCAGTGTTGGCCACTGGTTCACCCACGTGTCTGGGCAGCTGGCAGTGGGGGTGATCGCACAAATGACCAAGAGCATTGGCAGTAAGAGCGAATGGAGTACGAGTGCATGGCTGTCATGTGGTACTGGCAGTTTAGGTGACAGCTACAGAGACGTTTTAAGGCATGGGCAACGTGGGCTCCGGCCCAGGGCCCAGCCTTTCATGGGTGGCCATGATAGAGCCAGCTCTGTTCCGCAGAGAGTTTTGCCCTGATTACCTTGAAATTCTTTTAACCCCTTGGCTGCGGCGGTAATTCCGCCGCAGCGCTAGGGCAGAGGGTGGCCACGCGGTGCCGCCATGCTCGTGGCGGAACCACTTCGTCACAAGACTCGGGCGCGCTGTGCATGTGACGGAGTGGTTCCATCATGGCCCCGCCCGCTCATTAGAACGCTCAGCGCAGGCGCGAAATCGCTGCCGGCCAGGCGTGGCGGCGGGGCCGTGACAGAACCACTCCGTCAATAGCACAGCCCGTCCGTGACTGGTGACGGAGTGGTTCCGTCACCAGCACCCAAAGGGTTAAACTGATTGTAATAGACTCTCGCGCATCACCCATGGTCAAAAGAAAGGAAAGGAAACCATATTTGAAACAGACATTTTGCAGAGGAAGTTGCATTTATGTTTCATTCTTTCATATCAATGCAGGACCTCACATATTCATATGCCACAGAGATGTTATGCAGTAATATTAGTGTACTGCTGCTGTGTTACAATATTGAAAATACACATCACTATCCCTGAACATTAAATGTAAACACATTTAGAATATGGACCAGTGTGTCTGTGCACCGTCAGTGACCTGGCCAAAGAGCTAAAAATGGATCATGAATTCAAAGATGTTCCGAACAGCGGCCCCCAAAATAAGTTTGGCCCGGAGCCCCCAAAATCCTTAAGATGTCCCTGGACAGGGAATACTCATTGTAAGCCTGGCTGTGATATTGCATAGCTGATGCCAATGTAATGATCAGCGACTGTACCTATCTCCGTGTCTGTCCTATTCCACTTTCTTTTCACCACCACCTTTCCTTCTTTCTTCTCTTTCGCTCTCAAAATTCAAAGAATAGGGGCTAGCTATGTATACCACAATGTATAAACGACTACTATCCATTCTTGGCTAACCCTGTAACAGCGGTTGTGATTATACTCTTTATAAAATTAATTTAAAAAAATAAAAAATAAGTGATTGGTGTGCTTGTTGTAAAGGTGAATGGGGTACTGATGGTGAGGGTGACGGTGGCCGGAATACTGGTACTGAGGAGTGTTTAGTACTCCTTCTAAGGGTGCCAAATGGCAACGAGGTTAATTAAGTGCTCGTAAGTCTGATTGGAGTACTGGCATTGAGGGTGACGGGAATCCTCATTGTAATGCAAACTGATGTACTGGCAGTGAGGGTTACTCGGTACTTGGAGTAAGAATGGCTAGGGTACTGGTTGTGGGGGGACGTGTGTACTCATTATAATGCTGACTGGGATACTTGGGAGGCAGCTCCAAAGTCAGCTGAGAGAATTGACAGTGACATTGAGGGTATTGGGGTTCATTCACAGGTGACACTGCCACTTATACTACTGACAGCAGGAACTGGTAATGGAGTAATGGCAGTGATGGGACAGGGAATGTTGATTCCGATGTAACATGGGCACCGGAAGTGATAACGACTGATTCGGAGGCAGGAGTTTGACTGCCAGTAATAGTGATCCAGGTTACTAACTGTGAATTGAAGTGACTGAGAGTACTGCTAATGATGTGATGGAGGGTTCCAGCAGGGATGTGACATAGAGTACTGGTAGTGATGTGACTAGGTACTGGAAGTGATGTGAATGAGAGTACTAGTGGTGACGTAACTGTTTTACACTTAGTGATGTAACTGAGAGTACTTCTCAGTGATATGAATGGGTAACCTCAGTGATGTGACTGAGAGTACTGGCAGTGATGTAACTGCTTTACCCTCAGTGATGTGACATTGAGTGATTGCAGTCATATTTTTTATTTTATTTATTTAATGCGATTTTATATAGCACGAACATTACCCGAAGGTGCCAGAGCGCTTTACAAAAGAACCAGTTGCGTTACATAAGGACTTTGGATTACATGAGTTACATAAGAGATACAAACAGAAGCAATTGTACAAGTTGTAAAGTCACATAAAGAAGAGATACACACAGAAAAAAATTGCAAATGTACAAGTTGTAAAGTCACTCAAGGAAGAGATACAAACAGATAAACTCTAAACTCATAGGAATTGTAGTAAGTACAATGTGACTGGGTAATGGCAGTGATGTGACTAAGAGTACTGGTAGTGGTACGACTAAGTATCCTTAGTGATGTGACTGAGAGTACTGGTAGGGGTGCGACTGGGGAACCTGCTGTGATGTGGCTGGCAGTACTGGAAGTAATGTGATTGGGATTCCAGTAGTGATGTGACTAGGAGTGATAGGAGTGATGTGACTGGGTACTGGTAGTGATGCGACTAAGTACCCTTAGTAATGTGACTGAGAGCACTAGTTGTAATGTGGCTGCCTTACCCTCAGTGATGTGAATGGTAGTGGTGTAACCAACCAGGGACATAACGTATGGCCATGGAGCCCCTGTGACACAAGGAGGCAACACTTCAGGGGTCCCCAAAACCTTCAAGGTGGACCCTTTTAAGC
Organism: Lissotriton helveticus; assembly: GCF_964261635.1. Classification (NCBI taxonomy): domain Eukaryota; kingdom Metazoa; phylum Chordata; class Amphibia; order Caudata; family Salamandridae; genus Lissotriton; species Lissotriton helveticus. The sequence goes on from NC_136065.1 coordinate 342,046,067, forward strand.
CCATAGCCAATTAATGTCTGTGGGATATGGAAGGCTCAAGGACCTCTTATCAAATTCCACGGGGGAGGCTCAGTTAGAGATACACTGCTAAATGTTGCTAGGTACTTTCAATAATGTGACTGAGAATACTGGTAGTGGTGTGACTAGGGTACTTGCTGTGACGTGACATAGAGTACTAGTAGTGATGTCGCTGGGTTTACGGCAATGATGTGACATAGAGTACTGGTACACATCGGAACACAGCACGTCAAAATGAAGGTGCAAACAACTGGAAAGAAGATGGTGCACCAGCAGGAACCACACTGACCAAGCCACTTTCAAATCAGCCATCAATGACTATTACCAACAGATCAATGCCACAAAAAAGGAGGCCCTGACCCACCGAATCGAGATCAGCACCGACCAAGCCAAGGAACTCTTCACCATCATCAGAGAGTTCACCTGTCCGTCAGCCAACGAAAACTCCAACCCCTCTTCACAGGAACTCTGTAACGCCCTCGCCGACCACTTCCACAACAAGATAGCAACCATCTATAATAGCTTCGATCTCCAACCCTCTCAACTTCCGACCAAACACCTGCTCACCACATGAGAACCACTGGGCACACCGAACACACAATTCTTATAAATTCCATCCACTCTGGAGCACCCTGTGACCCCTGCCCTCAACGACTCTTCAGCCTCATAGGAGACGAAATCAGCCGCCAACTCACCACCATCCTCAACTCCTTGATAACCACAGCCATCTTTCCCGATGCCCGGAAACATGCTGAGAGACCCCTTCTCAAGAAACCCTCAACAGACCCCAGGGAGCTCCAGAATTACCATCCCATTTCACTGCTCTCATTCTACGCCAAGGTCCTAGAGAAGGCCATCAACCTCCAACTCACTGATCACCTAGAGAAAAACAACCTACTGGACCCTTCCAAACCAGGCTTCAGAACCAACCACAGCACCGAGACAGCTCTGATCACCACAACAGATGACATCAACACCCTACTAGATAGTGGAGAATCAGCTGCCCTGATCCTTCTTGACCTCACCGCAGCCTTTGACATGGTCTCCCACCACACACTCGTCGACCACCTACTCCAGATTGATATCACAGATGTTGCGCTCGGATGGCATCCTTTCTCACAGGACGTACCCAGAGGGCCCGCCTCCATCCCTTCACATCATAAGCCAAGCACACCATCTGTGGTGTCCCTCAAGGCTCATTCCTCAGCCCAACCCTCTTCAACGTCTACATGACACCACTCCCCGACATCGTCAGATCGCACAGCATCAACATCATCACCTACCCCGACGACACTCAGCTTGGCCTCTCGCTCTCAGCTGACCCTACTTTGATGCAGACCAAATTCCACAACTCTTCAACATCTACATGACACCACTCCCCGACATTGTCGAATCGCACAACATCAACAATGTACTCTGACCCTACCGTGATGCAGACCAACTTCCACAACTGTATGAAGAACATCTCAGCCTGGATGAAGGACAACTGCCTGAAGCTCAACATGGACAAGACTGAAGTTCTGATCTTCAGCAAACACACCGCCCTCTGGAGTGACTCCTGGTGGCCATTGGACCTCAAGCCCATCCCCATGCTGAAAGACCACGCCCGCAACCTCGGCATCATCCTCAACAGCAAACTCTCCATGAAACATCAGGTCAACGCCATCTGTTCAGCCTGCTTTCACATGCTCTGCGTTCTCAAAAAAATGTTCATGTGGCTCACCATCAGCACCAGGAAGACAATAAAGCAGGTGCTCATCGCCAGCAAACTGGACTACAGCAACGCACTCTATGCAGGCACAACCACCGAACCCAAGCAGACTTCAGGCGATCCAGAACACAGTCGCCAGACTGATCCTCAACCTGCTCAAGAGAACCCACATCACCCAGCACCTGAAAGACCTCAACTGGCTCCCTGTCCAGAAAAGATGCCATTTCAACCTCCTGACCCATACCTACTAAGCCCTCTATGACCAAGGACCCACCTAAATGAACCACCGCCTGCACTCCCACCAACCTCCCAGGGGCCTTCACTTCGCACACCTCACCCTCACACAGATCCCTGGCATATGCTGTTGCCACGCCAAAGGATGCTCCTTCTCCTATCTCGTTACCAAAGCCTGAAACACCCTCCCCCTCCACCTCTGCACCTCACTCTGGCTGTCTGACTTCAGGAAGGGGCTAAAGACCTGGCTCTTCGACTGAGACATGCAGCAGGCACCTGGATACCCTCTCGGGTGGCAAGCTGCACTCTAGAAGTATGACTTGATTGATTGATTGACTGGTAGTGGTGGGATTGGGTACTAGCAGTGATGTGACTAGGAGTACTGGTAGTGGTGCAACTAAGTACTCTTAGTGATGTGGCTGAGAGTACTGGTAGTGATGTGAATTCCTTATACTCAGTGATGTTTGTAGCACAGATGGTAAGTGGGTACTTTGGCCATGAGAATGTCTAAGGTAATTGCCAAAGTGACATTGCAGCTGATGGAAACTGAGGCCCTGATTGTGTTGGCAACAAGAGTACTGACCTTGGTGTGACTGTAGGCATATCTTTAAGTGGGATGAAAAAACTGGGGGGGGAGGCCCGTTCAAAGGGGCGTGGTCATTGTAATAAAGGCGTGGTTTAAAACATGTAAGCTAAAAATCTGTTCTGAGCATAGTGTCCTGCCTAAGTGGTAATTTGCTGCGTCTGTCATTGCATCCTGATATGTAATACAACAAGCACCATTACATCTACAGCAAGCCAGGACTGTTGACTTTACCATTGGTTGTTAGTTGTATAAGATAAATAAGCAACAACTATGGCTTTGTTGTATAGAATATTGAAAATGCTCAAGTTCTGAAATGATGAGAGTGTGTAAGAACTATAACAAGTCTCTTTGAAGCTACATCAAAGTCAGCGAAGGGTGGTACTGATGCACAGTTAAGAAATTTTAGGTCGATGCCAAGAGCTGCGCACATGCGCAGTCTTGCTGGCGAGATTTAGTGTTTTCAGGAGGTTTCAGTAACGGGCTTTAAGCCCCGCCCCTCTGTCCCATTGGCCGGCGTCACCGTTTATGCTAAACGGTGGCCAGTCATTGGGAAAGAGCTTGCTGTGACATACACTTTTCTCTATTTCTGCCATCCCACTTGGACGGACTGGCCTGACTTCCTTCTGCCGTAAAAGCTTTGTTATCTTTATGGGGTCAAACAGATGGCCCCATAAAGACAACAAACCAAAAGAAAGCAGGCAGAGGCCGTCCAAGTGGGATGACAGAACTCATTGGTTATAGCTTTGTTTTCTCTTGTCTCACCATCACTGGTTATAGCTTTGTTTTCTCTTGTCTCACCACAGTTAAAACGAAAGACATAAGTTTCAGAGGAGCGCCCACACCCTTGACCATGGAAGGATTCTAGGTCTTCGCGGAGTGTGAGTGCAGCGCTTTGGTTACCCACCCCTCCCTCCAGTGCTACAACAGGGCCAACTCTTGCTTTCTTCGATCTTTATTTTAGCAGCTGTGAGGAATCCACACAGCAGCAGCACACAGACGCGGCGAGTGGAGTGAGCGTCATTTGTTCATTTTTTGTGGTTATACACCTGAGTGCGTGTTGTGTTACTCTTCTCCTATCCCCGTAGTACAGAACACGAGGGCATGCTGCACAACTACTTCGCCCACACCCCTGACCTCGGAAGGTTTCTAAGCGCTAAAGTCTTCGCAGAGTGTGAGTGCAGTGCTTCGGTTACCCACCCCTGCCTCCCTCCCTCCAGTGCTACTACATGGCCCCCTTTGAGGCGAGAGAGAGACCCTCTGCTTGGGATAGACACTTGCAAGTTTGGGATGGACTTTCTCAGACTAATGATAATAATCACATATGGGGCTTAAACTAGGTCCTAACAGGCTTCGGTGGATGCTTGGACGCTTGAAGGATTCTAGGCGCTAAAGTCTTCGCGGAGTGTGAGTGCAGCGCTTCGGTTACCCACCCCTCCCTCCCTCTAGCGCTACAACACAGCCCCCTCTTGCTTTCTTCGATCTTTATTTTAGCAGCTGCGAGGAATCCACACAGCAGCACACAGACGCGGCGAGTGAGTGTCGTTTGTTCATTTTTTGTGGCTATACAGCTAAGTGCGTGTTGTGTTACTCTTCTCCCATCCCCGTAGTACAGAACACAAGGGCATGCTGCATAACTACTTCGTTATCAACCCCACTTTGCACTTTTTTAATAATACCAGCCGAGGACATAATAAATATTAATTTTCCTACGAGCCAGGTATTTTTTAACTCCACTTTTTCCACCTCACCTCACTCACTCACTTTGCTTCCCTTAACACATACCTACACGTAGCTCACTATCAAGTGCTCCTACATAGCTGCAAGTCGTAGCACGCCGCACTCCGTAGAGGGGTGCGAAGGCCCCGATGATGAAGCATGACACCAAGGGGCCTTTTGGTGTGTGAGGGGCATTTAAACAACACTGTGTGCTCCCCATCACTTTAGGGATCACGACCACTTTCCAGAGTGGATTCCATTTTGTTTAACTATATTGCCAAGGGAGACCGAATCCACTTCTCTCTCTCTCTCCCCTCTTTGTTGTATCTAAGTTCTAGACAGCGCACAGCTGTGGGAGCCCCTTCCCAATTTTTTTAGACCACACTAAGACATTCGACACACACTACATTATTACATCCATTACCTGCTTCCCTCCTAATACCAACATGGAGGACGAATACGGCCTAACCTTCAGCGAGGATGACATCGACAGAATTATCGCAGATGTCAATCCTTTTGAAGGGTTAAGCAACAGTGACCCGAGCCCAGCAGTAGCAGACTGGGACGAATTAATGAACATGAGAAAAATCCAGATAAGGGCGGCCCTACACGGCCGATTGATGAGAGAATATCTAAGGAACAAGATAGCCCCGCAGGGCCTATTGGTAAAGAATTAACCCTTTATTTTCCAGGATGACCTCGTTTTTAAAAAGGCGTGGTCTCTGATCTCCTGGCATTGCACCAGAGACTGGCTGGTATTAATAGTTCAGACCGCCACAAGAAAATCTTTGGAATTAAAAGTGGAAATCCAGAAACTTGAAGTACAGTTAAAAGCCTTCATCTCACCAGCAGACATAAAGAAAGGGTTGGATGAACTCAATCAGCAGATGATGGAGTTTGAGGCCACCTTAAAACAAAGTAAATTTAACAAGTTGAAAAAGGATACGGACCGCTTCACCCCAGAGAGAGCCTACCCATACACAAAAGCTGACTATGTGATGAAAGAAAATGTGAGTGACACAAGTAGTGTAAATTCGGATGGCAGTACTACAAGCACCAACTCAGTTGGTTTTCAGCAGAGAAAACAGAGGGGTGGTTTCCGACAACAAAGATCTCAATTCCCCCGCCAGAGAGGCTGGCGAGGTTTCCAGGGCCCTCAATATAACCCTTTTCAGAACCCCTTCCAGTTCCCACAATATCAATGTGGCCCACCACAAATGGGGCAATTATATCCTCAGTGGGTTCCAGAACAAACCAGTGTACCCCAGAATGCTCAGCCTTTTTTATCCTGGGGCCAAGGGAACCGCAGAGGGAGGAACAAGAAGGGCAACAATGTCAATTGGCAACCCGCAGACGGAACAGACCCTAGGGTCCTCACAAGGAGCATGACTGCGAACCAAGCATCAACGAGCCAGAGGGGGACCTAGTTATCAACATAACCCCATGGCCCCTCACTGACCTACAACAGAAGGTACTGAATAAAGGCCTGGGGTACGTCCCAACAAATAAACCCGACACCTTTTTGCTACACAAGGAAATCCAAGATTTCATAAGAATTATAAAACTAAGGGCTTTCTTTAAAGATAAAGAACCTTCACAAGATACCTCCGACACAGGTTTAAGACCAAAATCTAGTTTTACACCCCTGGACATGCAACTCCCTGTGGAGGTTTTGGCATTTGAAAAATCGATCATGCTCGAACTCAAAAAACTGGACACTAACCAGAAGGTTTTCCAGAACATGAGTAAACTTGAGAACGAGGCAATCAGAGAACTAAGACTCAACAAAAACCTTACCATAAAACCTGCAGATAAGGGTGGGCCAGTGGTTGTTCAAATGACTACTGGTTATGATAAAGAATGTAGGAGACTCCTCTCTGATAGAAGAAACTATCAGGTTTTGGCAGAAGATCCCACAGAGTCCCTACGAATACAAATAGAGGGTATGATTGAGGAGGCACTGGCGCATGACTGGCTTACCAAAAAAGAGTCTGAATTCCTGGTGCAGAAAAATCCTCGCACTCCCTACTTCTACACTATACCCAAAGTCCATAAGAACCTTGAAAAACCACCAGGTCGTCCAATTGTGTCCGGCATCTCATCCATTCTCGAACCTTTATCGAAGTTTGCGGATGCCTTTTTGAGACCCTTGGTGCAAGCTACTGACACGTACCTAAGGGATACAAAAGCTGTGTTGCAACTACTACAGAACCATTCCTTTGATCCTGACTCACAAATGCTTCTAAGCTTAGACGTGGAGAGTCTCTACACGAGCCTCCCCCATGATGAGACTCTTCTGATAATCGAAGAAGTACTCCACGCTGACCGTTGGAAATACCAAACCCCCCGCGGGGTTGTCATGGAGTGTATCTCACTAGCCCTCACCAAAAAAAATTTGAATACCAAGGCACCCTGTTTTGGCAAAGCCATGGTACCAGCATGGGGAGCACATTTGCTCCGAGCCTGGCGGGGCTCTATGTCCATCATCTGGAGTCCTCCAAAATTCTTCACCCAAGCAACCCCTTCAGGGGAAGAATCCATACATGGCGACGATATATTGATGACATTTTGGTAATTTGGGAAGGTGATGGCGATACAGTCACTGAGTTCATGCAATGGCTCAACGACCAGAACTCTTTCTTAAAATTCACCCACCAAATGTCTAACAGGTCCATTGTCTTTCTGGATCTCAATATCTACCATGAGGCAGGTGTCTTGAAAACCGAGACCCATTTTAAACCTACGGTGAGGAACTGCCTCCTCAGGTTTGATAGTTTCCATCCCCGTCACCTGAGGGAGAACTTACCATACGGGCAGTTCCTCCGCCTACGCCGGAACTGCAACGACATAGCCAAGTACAAAGCTCAGGCTAATGACCTAAGCATGAAACTAAAACAGAGGAAATATCCAAATCATGTCATCCTGAAGGCTATGAAAAGAGCCAGGAACAATAATCGTGAAGCTCTCCTGGAAGATAAGCCAAAAAAGGACGACCAATTGAGCAGAACTGTATGCGTCACCACTTACAGCCCAGTAACTAACCAAGTACAGAAACTGGTCAACAAACATTGGCGTACACTGACAAGTGGCTCGCTGAACCTAGAAAAACCACTGTTTGCCCACAGACGTGGGAGGAATCTCAGGGACATGCTTGTCCATACAAGACCTCCCCCACACAAAGTGGAACAAACGAGGTTACAAGGTATACAGGGCCATCACCCGTGTGGCAATTGTAACAATTGCCATCTCACCAAGACAAGCCAGACCATATTCTTCACGAATGGTACCAACTGGGAACAACGCACTTTTACCAACTGTAACAGCAGGAATGTAGTGTACCTTATTACATGTCCCTGCAAAAAGGAATACGTGGGTATGACAACGAGACAAGTGAAAATAAGAATCAATGAGCATAAAAGTAACATTAGATGCAAAAAGTCAACCACCAGAATGACAGCCCATTTCCTGGAACACCAACACTGTGTGAATGAATTACAGTGGACAGTGATTGAACAACTACCCACAGAGTCAGGGCTATTTGAAAAAGAGCAGCGGTGGGTGTTCCGCCTGGGGACGGATAACACTGGGCTGAATGACTCCATTCCTTGGAGCCAGCTACGTTGAGTATACTATGATACCTACACCTTACTCACCGTGTTCCAAGCACAGTCCTCTGTTAAAGTCGAGACTTATTCCCATATGTATTATTGAATAATCCACAGCTATCAAATGTTTATTAACGGTATGAACTCAAGCCGTGATTGCTCAGTGCCCCCCAAAACATCCGCTATTTAAAATCCCCTTGATAATGAGTGTCATTTGGACCTGTTACGTCAATAGGGCTTGCAATCACTGCAAAATTAGTTTCATGCCCCTGGTTGAATATAAGCCTAACCGGCAGCATGTACTGTTCCCCCTCGCATTGACTAATAGAAGGGATACATCCACTCTAATCTCTAGCGCATGCGCGTCCCGGGTGAACCGGTAGCATGTACTATACTGTTGGATGTTTTCCCCTGCGCATAGACTAAAAGAAGGGATACATCCGCGCTAGTCTTTAGCGCATGCGCGTCCCATAGGAATCCCGGGTGCCACGTTTGCGCAAGTCTTTCCACACTAGCTTCTCACGCGTGCGAATCCCTCCTCAGTATCCGCTTCCCTACCTACGGCGCAACAGCGGATCCGGGTGCCTAGTACACCCTTATTTGGGCTTACTTCTGTACTTAATTATCCAATATACTCTACCTGATTAGCAGTACGGTAGTATAAATAGAAAACCGCCAACCTCACTCCTCACTTCATCGGAGCAGCGTTGAGGGGAGGCAGGCGAATCTACCAGGCTTTAACCGTGAGTTGGGTCAGAAGGGCTAGAGCGAGTGGCCTGTACCTTTGTACTTTGTACGTTACGCTGAACTTACAACTAAAACAACCTATTATCCAACTATCCTTTAGGTTGCTTAAACTGAGCAGTGAGGAAGGAATCCCCCAATACCACGCTAAGGCTCATGAGGTCTCCTAACTTTGAACTATAAGTAAGCCCTCTCCTCCACCACCATACTAGGGGGCACGAAATTCACAATGTAGTTGTATGTCTATGTTTACTGTGTGTCTTTGTTCTATGTCTTCTTTTACAGGGTCTCTGAACCCGACTTTGGGTTCTTTTTTACCCTTAACTCATTTAAAAGTATTGCCCTTTCCTGAGTTCCTGGACATCCGACTATGATGTTTATTATGTCTTTTCATTCCACAGGTTCTCTTCAACGCCAATTGGGCGCAACTGAGCATGTCCATTAAATAACATTGATAGGTACATTTCACCTAGTTTTATTTTTCGTAGAATACACTTTGACATTCCATGTGAGTAAGGTGAGGATAACGTGCATATCCTTGTCCTGAAGAAGGAGTCGTTGTACTCCGAAACATGTTGACACTTTCCGGTTGATATACCCTAACACGTATATAATCAACCCCACTTTGCACTTTTTTAATAATACCAGCCGAGGACATAATAAATATTAATTTTCCTACGAGCCAGGTATTTTTTAACTCCACTTTTTCCACCTCACCTCACTCACTCACTTTGCTTCCCTTAACACATACCTACACGTAGCTCACTATCAAGTGCTCCTACGTAGCCGCAAGTCGTAGCACGCCGCACTCCGTAGAGGGGTGCGAAGGCCCCGATGATGAAGCATGACACCAAGGGGCCTTTTGGTGTGTGAGGGGCATTTAAACAACACTGTGTGCTCCCCATCACTTTAGGGATCACGACCACTTTCCAGAGTGGATTCCATTTTGTTTAAGTATAACTACTTCGCCCACACCCCTGACCTCGGAAGGATTCTAGGCGCTAAAGTCTTCGCGGAGTGTGAGTGCAGTGCTTCGGTTACCCACCCCTCCCTCCCTCCAGTGCTACTACATGGCCACCTTTGAGGCGAGAGAGACCCTCCGCTTGGGATAGACACTTGCAGGTTTGGGATAGGCTTTCTCAGACTAATGATAATAATCACATAGGGGGGTTAAACTAGGTCCTAACAGGCTTCGGTGGATGCTTGGATGCTTGAAGGATTCTAGGTGCTAAAGTCTTCGCGGAGTATGAGTGCAGCGCTTCGGTTACCCACCCCTCCTTACCTCCAGCGCTACTACACAGACCCCTGTGAGGCGAGAGAGAGACCCTCAGCTTGGGATAGACACTTGCAGGTTTGGGATAGACTTTCTCAGACTAATAATAATAATCACATAAGGGAATTAAACTAGGTCCTAACAGGCTTCGGTGGATGCTTGGATGCTCAATAGTCTCTGCAAAAAGGTCAAAGACTGGACTTCTGACAATCTGGGCTGCTCTCGATGCTTCCTGGCTTAGTTTGGTGCAGTGAGCTCGTGAAACGGAGGCCGAGGACCTAGAGGTGACTCGGATAACAGTGCGACCTAAAAGTGATCAATCTTATTGGAAAACAATGGACCCCTATATAGTTAATGTACTAGCTATACATAGGGAAGGAAATCTAGTAGAAAAAGGTCTATAGCTTAGTCAATACTGCTGTAAAGTTATGAGGAAACCCATAAATAATGTCATACAGCTATGACCTAAACAAGACATACTTGCGAACTCATGATTTAAATCTTGTTTCAATTTATTATTATAAAAAGGATTTATAGTTTTTGTGACATAGTATAAAAGATTTTGTGAAACAATCATATCAGACATTTTTTCTCATTATTTGTTGAAAATACAAAAAGAAAAAGAACACAGTACAGACTAAAACATAGACACAAATGATGGAGGCAATGCGGTAGTGGGGACTACTCATGTTTCGGCGAGGTCGCCTTCATCAGGTCTCCGTCTTATCGTACTGAAATCAAAATGACATAGGACATAGCTATTATTTTAAGGCTATATAAAGAATGGGTATTTTTTCCAAACAGTTCAGCATAAACAGCTCATAAAACTCCTAACAATTAATTAAAATTTGACCACAAAAATCACATACATGTTGTGCGTAATTCATAGTAACTACAGAGAAAACTCTACATACACGTGTATTGTTATATATACATATATATACAATGTGTAACAAACAATCTGAGCATGACCAAAAATGGATATTTCAACATGTTTCACTCTTTAGTCAACATAGAGAAAGGAATAGCTTCTGAAAGAAACATCCTGTAACGTGCTGGTAGTGATAGGAATGATAAATGGAATTAAACCAAAAATAATATAGACTAGTCTATACTACTGAATGGGACCTATATCTAAGCGTACACCTCCAATGATGGACCTAAACAAAGATACATTTGAAAGTATCCACCAGCAAGACATAATATCTAGATAGACAGTCCCCACTGATAACTAACACCCATTCAAATGTGTGTAGATTACCTGGAAACACAGGAATGGTCCAATAGTACGGAGGTCGATAATATAAGCCGGTAGTGGGGACGATGTGGACTCAATATCCAGAAGTCGGGCACAAGATGACTACAAGTGAAAGAAGAGTAAGATTATAGTCATGGTACATGTGGGCCAAGGATAAAAGAGGGGGGGGGGCAAAAACAGGGGCTAATATCACCCCAATCGAAAATGGAAACATCCTAGCACTGGTAAACAATAGAAATTAATATAATCGATAGCCTAAAAGTGACCAATTTCACACCGTGGCCTGGAGGCAGGAGACTCGACACCTAAACACGGAAGTGAATCGGCTAACTCCAACCCCTGTGACTTGTGACACCTCAGTCTCCACTAGGGCCCAGAGCAGTGGTTAGATGTCATTCATATGGCACTAATGTCCAGAAAAGACGAATTTGACCGAATTTGGTTCCCACTGCTGTATGGAAAGGGGCGGAGGTACCGGTTGCGCTAGGGATTCAATAACACTACGTGTAGCGCTTTTGATCGGGCAGGGTGTGCTGCCCAAACACTGGGCTGTGTATTGTCTAGATAACTTGTATCTTCCCATCTCATTCGTCTTTTTACTTTTCAGATATCATTTTTCTTACTTTCGCTGTAAAACCCAACCACACACACTCTCTTCTGGACGACTTCATTTCACGATCACTGCTCGTTTCTACCCCCCCCCCTCGATTTTCCTCCCTTGTTCCGTTCTTTCGCCTTCTCCATTCTAGACTAGCTCTTTCTCTAATTCCAGCTCATGTCCCCCAACTTTTACTTGTTTCTCCTTATGGCCTTTATCTCTCCCACCGTCCACAGCTCCTCCTCTTTCCTCCCCCTTTCGTTTTCATCTCCTTTTTCGTCTTCACGTCTCATCCTTTCTTCTCTCTTCTGTCATAGCGCCCCTCTCGTTCACCCTCCGTCTTCTTCATTTCTCTACACTCCCTTGTCATATTTTTAACTCCTTTCTTGCATTTTATTCTCTCTTCTTGTTTCTTTCCCCTCTCCGCGTTCCTCTCCCCTCGCATCTCACCCCCAATCGTACTTCTGTTATCCTTTGCTTTCTCTTCCGTTTTCTCTTCTTACCTCACCTCATTACTCTTTCTTCCTCTTAGACTCTTTCTTTCACATAGTACCTCTTTTCTTTATCTTTCCTGTATTCCCCGTTTAATTTTATTTCTCTCGTCTCCTTTCCCTCCCCTTGCCTCTCTCTGTTTTATTTCCATGACTTTTTCTCTAGTCGCTCCTCATTCCGCATCGTTTCCTTTCAAATGTTTCTCTTCTTCCCATCCACACTTCCCTGAACCTAACTCCCAATCTCCTTTCTTTCCTGTAGGTGCTATCCTGTCTTCTCTCCGTCCATCTTGCAGAACTTCTTCTGTCCCCTCTCTTTTCATTCATTCTTTCATTCTTCCTCTCCTTCACCCTTCTACCCAACTCTTGCCTCGCGAACTCATACAAACTCGTGTCATTTCCTTGTGCACAGAAGTGATCTGGTCTCTCCTGTGTTAGAGGGTTTTAAACATAGAAATTATTGAAAGCCCAGTGTGTTCACAATCAGGTGTCAGACTTCAGTGCCTGGCAGGGTTTCATACGTAGGCGCTATAGCAATGTATGCAGACCCTTGTTTATTTCTGCAGTGTTTCATGTATAAAGTGGTAAATGTAGAGGCCAACTCATTTTCTCATCAGCTGGGGAATTCCCAGTCCGACTAAACTGCGTCCTTCCCAGTGGCTATAATATACTCACTATCAGATTTGACACCAGCTCTTTTGGACAGTTAGGTGCTGAGTGTACGATTTGTCACAAGGACCTTTAGAATTATGCGGCAAAGGAGGACCCAAATAAGCCTTATGGTAAGGCTAACTCAATCAATTAGCAGAATGCTGCAGCATATCATGTGACCGTATACGCTTGTTATTTTATCATTTCATTAAAGATGCAGATTGTACAGCAGATTATGGAATATGTGGCAAATACAGTAAATTCGCAACTATACCGGAAACACCGCAGATTAAACCGCATAATTAGTGGCCCTGATTATAGCACGACTTGCAGGATTTGCTAGCTCTGATATATGGAGGATAATGGATGTTCTGCACATGTAAGAAAGTACGTCTAGTATTTTATTAAATAAATTACCAAAATTATGAGAGACATAACATGCTCAAAACCTTTTCTTACTGTCTGTAGCCCCCCCCTTTCTATCTTCAATCATCTCTCACTTTGCTTTGTTCTCACTCCAAGTGCCCCCCTACCTCTCGCTTCTCTGTTTCTCCTTCTGTCTTTCTTACTCCTACCAATCCGGTTATAGCCCTTTTCCACCTAGTTCTTTCTTTCTGCCTCCCTTCCCTCTGTGCTCCATCCCCTCATTCTCCAAGCCCCCTGCGTGACGGAGGTTTTCTAGCCCATGTCACACAGGCTTTTTGCATCTTGATCGTGGAAGTAGAGGCAGACACAGAGCACCCTCTAAACCGGAGCACCTGGAGGGGCCTGGAGAATGATGTGCCAGGGGGAGCATGAATGCAGATGGTGCAATCCACAGCTTCTGGGCTCGGCTCTCTTTAGGCTCGAGGCACCAAGGGGAGCTCAGGGGAGGCATCTGACTGGAATCATGCTCAAGCCGTCATTGGCTCGCTCACCACTGCCCCGAGAGAGGGGAAGGTCTTGGTTGAGTGTAGAATACACGCAGATCAGCTTCGGATCAGCTAGCCAGGCTAGGTAGTGGTTACACCTGGGTGACGAATCCAAAAAGTGTTTTTGTCCGTAAAGATAGGATGAATCATTCAGAAAAGGATATTTATCTACTGCTCTCTATTACTCACTCTACTACTCTCTACTACTCTCTACCACTCACTCTCTATTATTCTACTACTCACTCTCTACTACTCTCTACTACTCTCTCTCTACTACTCCCTCTCTACTACTCACTCAACTACTCTCTACTACTCACTCTCTACTACTCTCTCTCTCTCTACTACTCACTCTCTACTATTCACTCTCTACTACTCACTCATTACTACTCGCTCTCTACTACTTTCTACTACTCACTCTCCACTACTCACTCTCTACTACTCGCTCTCTAATACTTTCTACTACTCACTCTCCAATACTCACTCTCTACTACTCGCTCTCTACTACTTGCCCTCTACTACTCTCTACTACTCACTCTCTACTACTCATTCTCTACTACTCTACTACTCTACACTACTCACTCTCTACTACTCATTCTCTACTACTCTACTACTCTCTACTACTCTCTCTACTACTCACTCTCGACTACTCTCTACTAATCACTCTACTACTCTCTACCACTCACTCTCCACTACTCACTCTCTACTACTCGCTCTCTACTACTTTCTATTACTCACTCTCCACTACTCACTCTCTACTACTCGCTCTCTAATACTTTCTACTACTCACTCTCCAATACTCACTCTCTACTACTCGCTCTCTACTACTCGCCCTCTACTACTCTCTACTACTCACTCTCTACTACTCATTCTCTACTACTCTACTACTCTACACTACTCACTCTCTACTACTCATTCTCTACTACTCTACTACTCTCTACTACTCTCTCTACTACTCACTCTCGACTACTCTCTACTACTCACTCTACTACTCTCTACCACTCACTCTCTACTACTCATTCTCTACTACTCTACTACTCTCTCTAATAATCACTCTCTACTACTCTCTACTACTCACTCTACTACTCTCTACCACTCACTCTCTACTACTCTACTATTCACTCTCTACTACTCTCTCTCTACTACTCAATCTCTACTACTCAATCTGCTACTCTCTACTACTCTCTCTACTACTCACTCTCTGCTACTCACCCTCTACTACTCACTCTCTACTACTCTCTACTATTCACTCTCCACTACTCACTCTCTACTACTTGCTCTCTACTACTCTACTACTCACTCTACTACTCATTCTCTACTACTCTACTACTCTACTGCTCTCTACTACTTTCTCTACTACCCACTCTCTTCTACTCTCTCTACTTCTCACTCTCTACTACACACTCTCTACTACTTGTTCTCTACTACTCGCTCTCTACTACTCTCTACTACTCACTCTACTTCTTACTCTCTACTACTCTCTACAACTCACTCTACTACTCACTCTCTACTACTCATTCTCTACTACTTTACTACTCTACACTACTCACTCTCTACTACTCATTCTCTACTACTCTACTACTCTCTACTACTCTCTCTACTACTCACTCTCGACTACTCTCTACTACTCACTCTACTACTCTCTACCACTCACTCTCCACTACTCACTCTCTACTACTCGCTCTCTACTACTTTCTACTACTCACTCTCCACTACTCACTCTCTACTACTCGCTCTCTAATACTTTCTACTACTCACTCTCCAATACTCACTCTCTACTACTCGCTCTCTACTACTCGCCCTCTACTACTCTCTACTACTCACTCTCTACTACTCATTCTCTACTACTCTACTACTCTACACCACTCACTCTCTACTACTCATTCTCTACTACTCTACTACTCTCTACTACTCTCTCTACTACTCACTCTCGACTACTCTCTACTACTCACTCTACTACTCTCTACCACTCACTCTCTACTACTCATTCTCTACTACTCTACTACTCTCTCTAATAATCACTCTCTACTACTCTCTACTACTCACTCTACTACTCTCTACCACTCACTCTCTACTACTCTACTATTCACTCTCTACTACTCTCTCTCTACTACTCAATCTCTACTACTCACTCTGCTACTCTCTACTACTCTCTCTACTACTCACTCTCTGCTACTCACCCTCTACTACTCACTCTCTACTACTCTCTACTATTCACTCTCCACTACTCACTCTCTACTACTTGCTCTCTACTACTCTACTACTCACTCTACTACTCATTCTCTACTACTCTACTACTCTACTGCTCTCTACTACTTTCTCTACTACCCACTCTCTTCTACTCTCTCTACTTCTCACTCTCTACTACACACTCTCTACTACTTGTTCTCTACTACTCGCTCTCTACTACTCTCTACTACTCACTCTACTTCTTACTCTCTACTACTCTCTACAACTCACTCTACTACTCACTCTCTACTACTCTCTACTACTCTCTATTACTTACTCTCTACTACTCACTCTCTACTACTCTACTATTCCCTACTACCCTCTTTCTACTACTCACTCTCTACTACTCACTCTCTAACACTCTCTACTACTCACTTTCTACTACTCTCTACTATTCACTCTACTACTCACTCTCTACTACTCTCTCTCTACTACTTACTCTCTACTACTCACTCTCTACTATTCTCTACTACTCACTCTCCACTACTCTCACTTTACTACCCACTCTACTACTCTCTACTACTCTCTCTCTGATGCCCACTCTCTACTACTCAATCTCTGCTACTCTCTACTACTCAGTATACTACTCACTCTACTCTCTACTACTCACTCTCTGCTACTCTCTCTATTACTCTATACTACTCTCTACTACTCACTCTCTACTCTATACTCTCTATTACTCATCCTCTACTCTCTACCTCTCTACCTCTCTCTCTACTACTCTCTACCTCTACCTCTCTCTACACGCATACATATGCACATATATATGCATATATATATGCATTTATATATACGTATGTGTGCATATATACATACATACATATATAAACATATATATAATCTGCATATCTATATAAATACAAATATAAATGCATGCATACATATACATATATGCATACATATGCATGTTATGTACATGAAAGTTTGAAAAACACTAATAAATGCAAAGCTAAAAAGCCACCTAATTAAAACAGAATTGCTTTAACTTAAACAAGGGCGAGACCTATTGCATTTTCAATGCTTGTTTTTCATCCTGATGGTGAGGGCAAAAATGGAGAGCCCAATAGGTACCCCTCTCAGCACCCGCTTTTTAGAACTGAGCACCGGCAGGACCCGGCTCACTTAAAGCCCTGACTGTAAGTACTGGCTATGATTTGATCTGTGTTTTATTTATTTATTTATGCATTTTTATATAGCATGAACTTTACCCAAAGGTGTCAGAGCGCTTTACAATAGAACCAATTTCATTACATAAGGACTTCAGAGAGCATGAATTACATAAAAGATACAAACAGATAAACTCTAAATTCACATAAGAATGGTAGTAAGTACATGCGTTTACTACAGATACTAGTGGGTAGAGTTACATATATACAGGGCACAAGTCCTAAAAAAAGAAGTTGGGGGACGCTGACGTCACGACAGGAAGTGACGTCACGAAAGGTGGCTTGCACTCAGTTGCAGTTTATAGTTATCGAGCTCCCGGTAAAATAAGTGGGGGGAACGCCGTCCACCCGCGTGGTACTCCGACTCGAGCCCTGCATATATACAAATAGCAAATTCACTCAAGGTTACATTTTAAGAAAAGTTGAAACGATTAGTGTTGAACAAATATATATTGCATATTTTTACACAGCATGATCTTGTCGCCATTGCTGGGGTTCTTGCTTTAAGCCCGGCCTTCAGGGTGTTGTTGCACTCATAGGTGGTGATCTTGGCCAGGAAGGATCCCCGAGCTGGTAGTGTCCAGATGTCCTCCATGCTTGTTGGGATGGTGGCTTACCAGCCGGGCCCTAGCACGAGGAAGTAGCCGTCAGTCTTCCTCAAAGCAGCTGCGTCATGGCAGAAAGGTAGACCCAGCCTATTCGCCTCTGTCGGTCCTCGGCCTTCCGTTCCTGTGCCACAGCATCCGCGGCCGCACCCAAGGCCACCGCTGCCCCATTCTCAGCGGTCTCAACCCCCATGACTGACGCAGTGGCAGAGGATGCTACCCCAGGGCTGGCTCAAGTCCGCAAGGGCCCGCGCAGTTGATCAGGAGAGCACCGGGAATCAGCTTCGGCCAGGATCAGGGAGGGCCCGGGTTCCTGCACACGGCATCCCTGCAGTCTGCTGCCCCCATGGACGACAACGCAAAGGGACTCGCGCCTCAGCTATTCAAGCACATATATGCAAATACATTAAATCGCAGTGCAATGGATGGTGACTGGGGTACTAGCAGTTATGTGAATGCAGGTATTGGTGATGAATTGACCGGGGCACTGCAATATACGTGGCTGGTGCACCTGCAGCTATATAACTGTGGTTACTGGCAGATGAGGTGACATGTGAGGCACTGGCAATGAGAGCCCAGGACACTGGCACTGAGTGGAGTGTTGGCACTGCGTGTGTTTGCCCTGGAGGTGGTTGGGCCATTTTGAGTGACACTCACAAATATGGCGCCTGATGGGCCATCCAACTGTGCGTGTAAAGCAGGCGGCCGTCCAGCTGCGAGTCTTGGCTGGTATCCTCGTTTGCGTTACAACATAGTTTTACAGTACACATGATTAATGTCCTATATCAGTACTCACAGTGTATCGGGTGACTGCCGGTGCCCTGCCCTCCGTGACGGTGGCACTGCACCAGTGACTGTCACTGACAGTGACGTGCACTGCCATCCTAAAGGTTTTGGGTGCCTCTGGCAATACATATTTTTGGGGTTCCGGTATAGAAAATATTTTAATTTTATTACCCCTTTTCTGTTATTTGAAACCTACGTGATTTCAGACAATACTAAATAATATGTTACACTTTAACTGGGTCACAAAAAATAGCTGAAATCTATCCTGCCTGAGACCCCGAAAAGCCTTGAGATGGCACTGGGTCGCGAGACAGGGGTAGACGTGGGGGGAGGGGGGGGGGGTTCAGATAGAGAAGTAGAACAGACAGAGGTCAAATAGAGAGAAGGTTCACTCTCCTAGTGACCCCTTTGGAGGTTAGGGACCCGGGGTAATTGTCCACTTTGCCCATGCCTTAGAGAACGTCTCCGAGTGCGTGCCCGGCCTCTACCCGTCACCAGCAGTACAATAATCATACTAATAACAACAATATTAATAATGATAATAATAACAATAATAACAATATTAATAATAATGATTATACTAATAATAATATTAGCAATATTAATGATACTAATAATAAGCCCCGCCTTTAACCCCAATACCACCAGTGTCTGGACTCTCGGTAGCACCAAAACTCCTCAGTACCAATGTCTGCCCTGGCACTACTCCAGTACCTGTGCTGCCCTGTCAGTACCCCAGCACCAGTGCCAGTCCCGTCACATCGCCCATCATACCAGTATCTTCCGTCCCAGTACCTCAGTACGAGTGTCTGCCCACTAGGACCCCGAGTGCCTGCTTGTCAGTACCCTCAGTAGTCAGGAGCGGCCCGTGCAGGTAAGAGCGGTGAGCCCGGGTGGGGGTGGATGCGACAGACGACGACGAGGTAAAATTATTTATTTATTTAATTTTCCCTCGCCTTCATCTGTCGAATCCCCCTCTCCCACCCGGGCCCACCGCCTCACCGCTCTTACCTGAACGGGCCGCTCCTGGACCAGTGTCTGCCTAGCTAGTATCCACAGTACCAGTGTTTGTCCCGCCAGTACTGTCAGGACCAGTGTCAATACCCTCAGTGCCAATGTTTGCCCCACCAGTACCCTCAGTAACAGTATCTATCCCGCCAGTACCCTCAAGGCCAGTGTCTGCCTCTCCAGTAGTTCTAATCCGGAATCAACGCCAGTGTCGCGCGGCCGCCGCTTCAGGCACATTGTCGAAACCCTCTGAGCTGCAGTGAGTTGCGCTGATGTCTCTTTCCAACAATCTTCTATTTTTTTGGCTTTTCTCTGGAGTTCCCTCCGCGGTTCGTCGCAGAAGGGTCGGCTGCGCCAGCACGGACGCTGCCGGTGGCAGTGCCGGGAGGGACTTGGTAATAAGATATATTTTACAATCAGGCAGTAGTTATCAGGGGAGGACCAGCGAGCCGCATCTTTACGCAGAAGTGGATGTTCCCCTTAGGATGGGAGGCTTTCCTGCGCGCCGGGAGCTTGTTTAATGGTGTGTGCACGGCGGGGGCTTCTCCCTAATAGAGAGTTCACCGGTGCGCTCCCACTCGCCCGTGATTGGCTCTTTCCAACCTGCGCTTCTCGGCTGTGCCACTTCAGTGTGGGATGCTGCGCTCAGCCCCACGGATCTGTGGAAGGAAGGAAGGCGAGGATCCGCGGAGAGCTGCCTGCGGAGGGCTCCGAAGGACCAGTGACCCAGGGGCAGGGGCGTGCGGGCCCCGAGGGAGCTCAGCCGGGCCAGTCCAGTGCGCGCCCGAGGACTGTGAACTGAGGCTTCTCTGGCATCTGTGCCAGGTCCGCGGAGGTACGCGAGTGCCGGGGAACCTCGGGAAGCGGTGGGTGGTCCCGGGAGAGTGGGGTGTTAGAGCCCTAGGGGGAGCTGTGTCTGTTTTAGGGTCTTCCGAGAGCTGTGAGTACAGGCGCTTCTGAGAGTTGAGGGTGTCAGGGCGCTAGGGAGAGCTCCGAGAGCCAATGTCCTATAGGATAACTGTGGGTGCCAGGGTCATCGGAGAAATGTGAGTGTCAGATTTCTAGAGCGGAGCGGTGGTTGCTAGGGCACTGGGACACTGCGAGCGGCAGGGGCCACAGAAGATTGTCAGTGCCTGGACCCCAAGAGAGCTGTGAGTGCCAGAGCCCCAAGAGAGCTGTGAGTGCCAGGGCTCTCAGAGAACTCTTAATATCACGACCCTCAGAGAACAGCCAGTGCCATGGCCCTCAGAGGGCTGTGAGTGCCATGGACCCAAGGGAGCTGTGAGTGCCAGGGCCCCAAGGGAGCTGTGCCTGCTAGGGCCCCAACAGAGCTGTGAGTGCCAGGGAGCTCCGAAGAGCTGTGAGTGCCAGGGAGCTGTGAGTGTCAGGGCCCCAAGGGAGCTGTGAGTGCCAGGGCCCCAAGGGAGCTGTGAGTGCCAGGGCCCCAAGGGAGCTGTGACTGCTAGGGCCCCAACAGAGCTGTGAGTGCCAGGGAGCTCCGAAGAGCTGTGAGTGCCAGGGAGCTGTGAGTGTCAGGACCACAAGAGAACTGTGAGTGTTAGGTCCCTTAGAAGCTGTGAGTGTCAGGGGCCCAAGAGAACTGTGAGTGTTAGGGCTCTCAGAGAGCTGGGAGTGCCAGGGCCCTCAGAGAGCTGGGAGTGCCAGGGCCCTCAAAGAGCTGTGAGTGGCAGGTCCCTCAGAGAGCTGGGAGTGCCAGGGCCATCGGAGAGCCATCGGAGAGCTGTGAGTACCAGGGCCCTCAGAGAGCTGTGAGTGCCAGGGCCCTCGGAGAGCTGTGAGTGTCAAGGCCCTCGGAGAGCTGTGAGTGCCAGGGCCCTCGGAGAGCTGTGAGTGTCAAGGCCCTCAGAAAGCTGTGTCGGGGCCCTCAGAGAGCTGTGAGTGTCAGGGCCCTCAGAGAACTGTGAGTACCAGGGCCCTCAGAGAGCTGTGAGTGCCAGAGCCCTCAGAGAGCTGTGAGTACCAGGGCCCTCAGAGAGCTGTGAGTGCCAGAGCCCTCAGAGAGCTGTGAGTACCAGGGCCCTCAGAGAGCTGTGAGTGCCAGGGCCCTCAGAGAGCTGTGAGTGCCAGAGCCCTCAGAGAGCTGTGAGTGCCAGGGACCTCAGAGAGCAGTTAACACCAGGTTCCTCTAGCGCTTTGAGGGCAGGAGCCTCAGACAGCCGAGAGTACAAGAGTGTTAGAGAGCTGAAGGTTCCACGATGCGTGGAGAGGGGTGGATGCCAGGGCAACCGGAGGGCGGATAGATCCAGGCTGTAAGCGTCGGGGTTGACCGATCCGGGTGCATGGTTCCTCGATGACTGCAGAGGGTATGGCTCATTCATAGCTCTGAAGGCAAAGCCCTTAGCCTGTTGTTGGTGCCAGGGATGGTCGTGGAATAGTGAGTGCCGGAGTCTTCATACACCTGTATGCGCCAGGGTTGGAAGAGAGCAGTGAGTGCCAGGCTCCTACCCACCAGAGAGACCTTGGGTGCTGGGGTTGTTAAAGAGCTGTGGGTGCTGGGGTTATTAAAGAGCAGTGGGTGCTAGGGTTCTTAACGAGCAGTGGTGCTAGGGTTGTTAAAGAGCTGTGGGTGCTAGAGTTGCTAAATAGTTGGGTGTGCCAGTGGTCCTCGGGTAGTGGTGGGTGTCCGGGTTCTTGAAGGCCTGATGATGATGATAGGGTCTTCGGAGAAGTAGGTGGCTTGGACTTCCCGGGCCCACAGGTGATAGGGTTCCCTAAGAGGCGTGGGTGCCAAAGGCCTTCAGACCGCTGTGAGTGTACTGACCTTTGGAGAGTTGTGGGTGCCAACAGTTCCCAGACAGCTCCAAGTGTCCGATCTTTATGAGCGGAAAGCCTGGCTCCAATGATCTTTACTGAGCTGTTGGCCCCAGGGTCTTATCTGAGCATGGGCAATTGGAGGCATCAAAGTTTGGCAGCCCAGCTGTCTCCAGTGCCAAAAATGGCAGCCAATGCATGCTCCTGTGACTTTTAAGATCATAATAATTGTGGGTGTGCGGTGCCATCAGGGGTTGGAGGTTCCGGATCTTTGAAGACCTGGACTGTTACATTTTTGCAGAGGCCTGGAGTTTGACATTTTTTCTGAGATGTGGAGTCTGTGTCTACAGAGGCCTGGAGTTTGAGGTTGTTTTAGAGACCTAAAGTTTAAGAGTCTTCAAAAACCTGAGGTTTGAGACTGTTGAAGGATCTGGAAACTGAGCATTTTCAGTCACCTGATGTCTGATATTCTTCACAGATTTGAAGTGAAATCTGTAATTTTAAGTTCTGTGGACACCTTGAACCTGAGTCTCTGCCAAGGTCTGTGCTTGATAGTTTACAGAACCCTGGAGTGTCACAGGCTTCAGACATGTCATCTGCCGGCGTCTTCTTAATTGCGAGATGCCTTGATCTTCAGAGACCTGAGGGTACGGTCATGTTGAGTGCCAACTACTTACATTTTTTAAAAGACGTAAAGACGTTTGCGGTAGATCTATAGGGAACGTTTTAACACTGATACCCTGGGAGCATCATTGGACAGTTGTTTTGTTATGATTTCTATGGAGAGATATTAGGATTATCGGAGTAGGAATGTTGAGTTCCTACTAGAACGCCAACTTAAATGTGTCAGAGATGTGGTATAGGGATCTACAGAGAGTCATCAGTGGTGCTCTTCACAGTAGATCAACCTTAGGTTCATAAGAGAGGTGGTATTGGGATCTGCAGAGAGTGGGATGATGGGTCCTTCGTAGAATTGCGAACTTTGGTTATTCAGAGACGTGGTGTTGGGGCCTTCAGAGAGCTGCGAGTTTGGGTTCTTCATAGTACCCCAAGCTTAGGATTATCAGTAATGTCATTCAGGATCTATAGAGAGTTGTAATGTTGGGTATTTCATAGAAATGTGACATTTGGTTCATCAAAGATATTGAGTTGGGATCTTCAGAAAATTGGGCTGTCTGGTTCTCCATAGCACTCCGAGTGTACATCCGTCACAGATGTGGTGTAGGCACTGTCAGAGAGTTGGGAAGTCAGGTTCTTTATAGTACTGCAAGTTATGGTTCATCCAAGATGAGGTCTTCAAATATTGGTCAGTTGAGTCTTCTGTGAGTTGCAGTGTCCCGATCTTCTTTGAGTTGAGATTTAGGGCTCTGTCGACACCCGGAATGTTTGGAGTCTATTGAAAGTTTCCCCGTGGATAAGAGACACAGTTATTTGGGGAGCGGGTGCGGACTGTGACGAGGCTTCCTCTGGCCCACGAGATCTACATGTGACGTGAAATTCCTGCTCCATCTGACAGCGAAGGTGGACCTGGCAAGACTGCATCTACCTGACACTTGGAATGTACAGGTTCTTATATCTGGGAGTTATGGAGCAATGTGCTACATGACATTTGTGGAAGTCTGGGACCTATGGCTGACATGAGAGGTTGACACATGGGACTGGCAAAATTCTGACTGCTGACATTCAGCTGATATCTAACCCCTGGGAGATGGACATGTGAGAGCCAGGAGAGGGAGGAGCGAAATCAAACAATTGGGACAGAGGAGGACATTTAGCTCCTGGGACATAGACGCAAAGCTAACTGTTGAGATGCAGGTGGATGTTCAACACTTGGAACAGCAATTGAAATGTGATCAATGGGTCAGAGATGAAAGTCCAGCACTTGGAACAGCCATGGACATTTAACCCGGAAAAAAGTGGGAAACTGACCACTTAGGACAGAGATGACAGGCTGACACCTGGGAAAGCGATGTCAATGTGATGCCAAGGACAGAGATGGGCCTCCCCTCCTGGATCTTCCTCAGCCTCATCTTCCTCTTCCTCATCCAGCTCAGTTGCACCAGGTAAGAAGAGCTCGGCAGCCACCATCTAGGAATCTGCCAGCTCTTGTGCCCAATATTAAGAATGCAATAATACAATTTCTATGCCCAATACCATAGCACGTGCACACGGATCTGACACAACATTCCATATAGTTTGGGGGTGTGAATTGCACTAGCAATATGCGTAACCGTTTTTTGCCTTGAGGCAAAATTGTATTTATGCAGTTATCAGATTAACAGCTTTATTTACACGTATTTGCATGAGCGTCCTTTGGAAGTGTTTTAAAGTGTCAAGGCGCACAGATTGTTTGTCCTGCCAGCTCTTTAAGGTCGGTGAAATATTCATGGCATAAACGTGCAGGAATCTACCTCCTAAACATCAACCAAAAAAATCATCCAGGGTAAAACTGATTGTTGGCTGTTGAAACAGGAGTCCAGGTTCAGCCAAACTGTGTGATCCTGGGCAGATCGCCTTATATTCCCAGGTCTCTTTCCCCTTATCTGCCAGAAACGCGGTAGCGCCCAGAAACAGGCACACCGCCAGAATGTAGCGCTTTATAAGACGGACATTTACTATTGTAGGCAAAGTGTTGACGTGAAAACTGTTAAACTGCGAGTCACAGAAAATAAGGACGAATGCACTGATGCGA
Organism: Lissotriton helveticus; assembly: GCF_964261635.1. Lineage (NCBI taxonomy): Eukaryota > Metazoa > Chordata > Amphibia > Caudata > Salamandridae > Lissotriton > Lissotriton helveticus. Next base: position 342,071,118 of record NC_136065.1, read on the forward strand.
TCACCGTAGAATAAACGCGAAATAGCAATGAAAAATGTAAAACCTAGAAAACATGAAATTGAACCGATGACGACAAATATCACGCAGATCAGGTATGGGGTGCTTGGCATCAAGAGCTCTGCCAATGCGCCGATTCATTGTCTCTTCTGTGCCAGGCTTTCACAGCCCGGATGGTTTCCTGCTGCAGAGAGTGTCTCCCCCCAGAATGTAAGGAGTTTGCTGGCAGCCAGGCGTGGGCTGGTAACTAGGAGCTAAGTTATATATAGACTCGGTGTGTGGCGCGAGATGTTTTGTGTGTGTGTGTCGTGGGGGTAAAGTTTATTTGAATTAGGGAGAGGGGTCCGGGTGTTTGCGGTCGATCTAAGGGGGTGGGGCACGGGGGTGCCCTTGGTCTGTGCCGCAGGGTGATGGTCTGCTGAGGGTGGGCCGGGCAGGGCGGAGTGGGCTGCCCGCCACACTTTTCTTATGATGCGTGTGTGTCACTGTTCTGGAGTGAGGAGGGAGGTGGCAGGGAACACCGCGGGGGTGGAGGGAAGAAGCGGGGGATGGAAGGGGGTGGAGGGGTAGAAGGGTCAAGGCGTAGCGCGCGGGATGAGAGGGTGGGGGAGGGGCAGCGAAAATAAATAGATATGAGGGGGAAGCGGGGGGGGGGGGCTGGGAGGGTGCAAGGCAAAGCGGGGGAGGAACAGAGGAGGGGGAGAGCCCTGAAGATGAGCCCCCATTCCTATTCCTATTGTGAAGCGCTCTGACGCCTTCGGGTAAAGTCCGCGCTATATAAAAATGCATAAATAAATAAATAAATAAATGAGCGTTGGTGGGGGGTGAGGGGTGGTACGGGGGAAGGGAGAGAAAAGGGAGAGCGGTAGATAGAGAAACATTGTAAATTATTGGGACAAGCAGAAGATAGGGAAGGAAAGAGAAGGTTAAAGGAGAGAGGAGAAGTTGGGGACGGGAGAGAGAAGGGTCAAGGTGAAACGAGGGGTCACAGAGCGAAAGTAGAGGGGCGAGACGAGTGTTATATTCGGAAACCAGAAGAGAGTAAAAAGAGGGGAGAAGGAGAGAAGCAACAGCAACCCGGGGGGAGACGTGAAAATAAAAGGGGAAAGGGAACGAAAAACTGAAGAGGGAGAAAGAAAGGCTTGAACGACAGGAGGAGCTGCGCGTTGTGGGGTGAAGTGGGGAGGGAAGTGGTTTCAAGACGGAGGCGGCCGTGAGGAGGGAAGGGAGAGACACAAACCAGAGAAAGAAGTAGAGAACACATTAGGAATTCAGAACAAGAGGGGTGTGTGTGGGGGCGTGGAGGGTAATTGGGGAAGGTGTGAGAGTGGATACACTATAAAACGGGGAGGGGGGGTGCATTCTTACAGCTCATACTAATGTAATGTATGAGCAAAACATCCTCAACCCGATGAGGTGGAGGCCACCCCAAGGGCATTGGTATACAGCCCCCCCCCAACCCCCAAACCCCACGGTGCAGTTGGGCACGTTCTCCTAATTAGAATAGTTAAATGCATGTTGCTTGCGTCAGGTATCTTATAGTGAGCTTAATCAACAAAATGGCGTTTGGATGCCCATAAATCGTAATAACAAAACACTATTTTAAACAGCAAAAAAGATGGCAGTTACACTTTACTAAAATTAATTATTCATTTGAACTTACTATACACTATTCCAGTAATGTTTTAGGGAAAACTTTTAAATCAAATTTTACACAGAAATAATTTTTTTACAAAAGGTAATCGCATTTCAGAACTCTGATCAGAAAAAGACATTACAGATTTAATATATTACAATAATGCACCAATCTACATATCAACACAAAAATGCGTATTACACCGAAGTAACTTGTAGAAGCAAAAGTCTTTCAAAGTCATCATCCCAGACTACAGCCAATGCGCGTTTTGTACGACACAGACCTCTTTTTCAAGGTTTTCATTGATGATACAATTGTTCATCAGATATCAAAAATTTCAAACTTTCAGCAATAATAAGTTATCAATAAGAGCCAGTCTTGTCAAACATCAGCACCACAGTGCTTGTGTCCCATGCCCTTGAACATCCAAATCAAACCGGAAATGACCCGATTCACCATTCACTCTCTGCCATTATTTCCAAGGCTTTTTGTTCAGTGTTTGTTGATGAAAAACAGCATTAGGATAGTTCAGTTCTTCAAATTTGAGGTGGACATCTTTGTTGGGACCGTATCATGGCTCTCCGCTCCTATGAAAGGATTGGTTGTTGTATGGATATTTGTCCGATGTGTCCCCTGGATCAATACATTCATCCACCTCTATTTAAAGGATGGAGATACCGCAGCCAGTGGCGGCGGCCACATATAAAAAGTGGTGGGGTGGGTGGAGAGGGCGAGTTTAATAACAATTATTTAAAAGAAGACTTACCTGAAACTGCTCGCATCCTCCTGCATTGCGCCTCAGTGTTCTTCTTCTTCCTTGTCCCAGCAGGAATTGGGGCAGCATCACAAACTCCCTATGCAATCCCTGCACTGCTCTTATGCTATGAGAGCAAAGTGGGGATTGGCCTGAGTGGGCTCGTTTGATGCAGCGTTCAGGACAGGGAGTCTGTTCTGTTTCTTCAACTCGGCCGTAAAATACAGCCGGGTTGGAGAAACCTAAATGTGCATATGTTTTTGGCCGGCCTGAGACAGCCGGCCAACACACACATGCACACTTAGAAGTGGACAACCAGTCCTCCTCTCCCCTCCTATGGCCCCGCCCCCACCCTGCACACGCCGGGTGAACTACCTTCTTAAAAATAAAACAGTGATAGAATATCGTTTTATTTTTCAGCTGCTAGCTCTGAGCCAGTGGGGCGACACTCCTCCGCAATTGTGTAGGAGCCGCCACTGAGTCCACAGTACACTGCATGCTTCTTTATTAGCATTGGAGCAGCGTACAATCGTCCCCTTGGTGTGGCCTCGTAGTGCTTTCGGGGTTTCCATATCAGACCAGAGGCTGATTTTGTTTGCGATGTTGTGTTTTGGCTACTGTTTTGATTACTTACTCGTAATTATCATTACTCTGATTTCTATAAGTTTATCGTTACAGTCCTTACATCATGAGGTTTGACTCTTCAGGGTTTATCTATCCTAGAGAAAAAATCATTCAAATCCAAACTTGAGAAAGATCCCTTTTCTAAGCTCTATCCCTTCTTATGAGCCATGAAGAGGGTCTAGCCCAGCATCCATCCCGTCAAGGGGTTGCCACACCACACCCCAGGCAAGGAGAACAGAAAACTTGGAATTTGACAAGGAAGACCAGGGCTTGGAGTAATGACGTTACCATTAAGTAAACAATACATCACCTCCTGGTCTCGTCTTTCACACCTGAATCTATCATGAGGACGTACCAAAGCAGAAGAACCAACCGCTGGGCAGTTGGGGAGAGGATGTAGCCTTACGACTTGAGTGGTTGACCTTGAAGCTGGGGAACCGGGTTTGAGTCTCGGCAAGGATGCTCAACATCCTGTGGTTCTGGGCTAATCACTTTATCTCCTCGTGCCTAACAAAAATGAATGTGCCCTCACAAATCTGGGGCTCATGTATAGCGCTCTGATACCCGATGTCTCTTGTCTAGTTTGCGCTATATAAAACTCTACAAAAAAAAAACGCACCGGTAAAATACTAAAGTACTATATTACTTTCATCAACACAGTGAATCGGTATATGGTGGTAAAGTATAGGATCCAGAACCCAATCACCAGAATCAGCTGTCAAATCTATTGTAAGCCATAAACTGTGGGTGGGAGATCCAAGGGGCAGATTTACCACACACCCTTCAGGAAGCCCCCTTTAAAACTGTCCGAGAAATCAAGCCACCCCTGATGGAAGGTCCTCAGACTGGACCTACAGGAGTTGCCCCCAAAGCAAGGTAAGCTACAGAGATGGGCGGGCAGACTCAGTGCCTTAAAGTGACTGTGATCGGGTGTCATACCCGGACTTCAAAAAGATGGTCAACCCGGCAGAAGGAAGCTTTTCTAGACAGATACATAGAAAGGGTCCTGTTAACATCTAAAGAATGAAAACACATTTCTTCAAAGATAAGGGAGGGATGAAACAGAGGTGGAGCCAAGTCCAGGAAACTGGAAAAGTAGAAGGAACATTGGGAGGGAGCACTTAGTCAAGGCCCAACACCGCCTTGTCGAAGAGGAATTGCAGAACGTTTCAGAACAAGGCTCCAGCCTCTAGACCCCGGCCAGGTGATAGGGCCATCAAGAAAGATACAGTTCCAAATAACCTTGTTGTTGTTCCTAGTTCAGGCACTAGATATTACTTTCCGCATCTCCTGTTGCCTGGGAAACAGACTAACACATCTTTTCCTGATCCCGCATGACCGCCGCCATCATGGAATCAGGCACAGCAGCAGTCCTTGGGACAGGCAGGCTATCCTGAGCATGAACTACAGTGCAGTGCCCCGCTCCCTCAACACCCACAGGAGGCAAGATTGAATAACCCAGGCACTGTGCTCTAATGGGGTACACTGAACCCCTGCAACCAGGCCATCCGTTCCACTTGGGACATCCAGAAAGGAGAAAATGTACTTCCAAAAACTCTACCCAAATCCACAGGCCCAGTGAGGGAGGGACCAAGGCATGAAGATGGTTAGGGACAGCTCGATCAGTCTTCCTAAATCTTACAGTACCACCACTGTGGAGCCAAGCACTGACTGGAGCACAGTCACAGGGATAAGACACACAGCTAAAATACACAAAAACATGAGTATGGCAAACAATAATACTTTATTTTGACATGAAAGGCAGACATTCCAGGTCAACCTTGTGAAATAAGGTGAATGTTGGGATTGCTTCTATTTATGGAACAAAGGAAGGGGTGGAGACTAGATACAACTGTTTCAATGTGTGGTTTTTAGGATAAGTAAATCCTGTACACAGGATGAGACTAACCTCGTGACGTAAGAACTGGGACGATGACGACGGACGAGGGGGGACCGATGTCTGTTTGGGGGTTATGTCCTGCTCACCGCTCTGCATGTGTCTCCTTTGGTGTTTGGGAAATGAGGCTGGAGGATTTACCATCTGCGAAGATGGTGGGCATCACCATTGCCTTGTGGATAGAAATAGTCCGAGCTTGTTCGCAGCCCCTTATGTTTCTTGCCTTGATATATATAGTGCTTTAAAGCCATGGTGTGGTGTCTAAGCGCTTGAAGCAGTGCCAACGCATGAATGCCTCATCTTGTTCCCAGCTACCTCCAGCGCCGGACAGATGTGATACTCTGTTTGGGGCCTTTTTATCGCCAACATTTTACCCTTGGTATGACCTTGTGACGTCATTAGCAGTCCCCAGTGTCTTTCTATTAGGTATTGTGGTTTCCTTTCCCTGACAAAAAGACCATTGTCTGAATCAGTTCTTGAAGATGCGTTAGGGGCATTATGTGCGCTGGCATTTATGTGACTGTGTCTTATTTATTGACTTATGGCTGGCTATAAGATTTCATTTATTTGTTCTGGATCAGGAATGAAATAGCGGGGCAACTGCTCGATAGCGGGCATGAGGCTAACTAAATCGCTTTATCCTGGAGAGTTTCTTGGCGGGGAGTTTAAAATCTAAATGAAGGTTGATGCCTGCCACCTGGCCAGTTCGTAGTGGGAAGCTGACCACTATGGTACCAGAATATGTTGTCCGAATATAATGCAGGTAAGGAAAATGGACAACTTGCTGATGCCGGCTTGATATATATAAAAAAAAACAGACATAATTGATGTGCAGTGTGCCCCTCACACCCAGACCAGGTGTCTGTGCACTAGTAACGCCTGGTGGCTTAGTGGACTGATGCATCCACTTAGGAGCCTATGTTTGATATCATGGTCACCTTTTCAAATACCAGCGGGTCCACTCAGCCTTTCATCTTTCTGAGACCGATAAAATAAGTAATATTGAGGGCCATATTATCAAAAACGGCGCCAGGGCCGCTACTGAGAGCCACAACCGGCCCTGGCAAAGTGCTCGCCCTCCCTCCCCCCCACTCGGGGGGGTTGGAGGTGCCGCCGAGCTCTTTGCTGGGGCCGTTTTTTTGCCAATTTTGGTACAGGGCCGATTTTGCTGCAAAATCGGCCCTGTAACAAAAACGGCCCCCGGCGGCCCCAAACCGGCCTCCACCCGTGCGGCGCACCGGGGGATTGCCCGGTGCCCGCTATGGCCAGTCCGGCCCTGAACGGCGCAAACATCATCGCCGCTTTAGCAGCAGAAACTACAGCTAAAGTGACGATGAGAGGCTTGATAATATGCCCTAGAGCAGTGTTTCCCAAACTGTGGTCCGCGGACCCCCAGGGGTCCGTGACACATTCCCAGGGGGTCCGCAGGCAACAGTCTTAAAAGCACAGAAAAGTTTCTTGTATAATTAGCAGCTTTCCAGCAGCAATAAAAGTGTCAAGATAAAGTCAGTGATTAATGTACCTGCTGGAGCATGAGAAGAATTTTGTTTAGTGGCAGCTTTGACTTAACTAATGTAGCACAGAGGGTTAATGTGCCTACTGCAAAGAACGTGTAACATGCATTTTAAAAAGCAGCATTTTATGTGCATAGGTTCATGGTTACTGCTTTTGTCACAGAGATTCTTTTGTTACTGTGCACTTCATAAGTGACAATCGTAATGTAGCAGAGGGACCTATAAACTGTCATCAAAGAGCTGCTTGCAAACTGCATGGTACCAGTTAGTAACTTTTGTTTTTTCCCAGTTATTCATTATCCTGATGCTGCTAAAAAGATTTATTTGGGTGGAAATACATTTTTTTATGTTAAAGTCAGTGCTAGCCACTGTGTTATGTTCTGAATCCTGAGTTTGTGCTTTTCCAGACCAAGCACTCTTTAAACATTTTATATACACACTGATTTACATGTACGATTCAATGTCTCTATATGTGTGTGATGTAAAGTGCTCTGACATCCAACAATGGTATGAGAGATGCTATAAAACAAATGAAATACATGTGACAGAGGGGCTATTACTTCAATATAAAATACTAAGGGCCAGATGTACGATCCGTTTTTATATGCGTGAACAGGTTCGTGAACCCGCTTTCACATGCAAAAACGTATTGGGCCATGTACATTACCTATTTCGCGAGTCGCAATTTGTTTGCGACTCGCTAAATAGGTTTTGCAACTTGCTATTTGGAAGGGGCATTCTCTTCCAAATAGCGAGTCCTAAAACCATGTACAAATGTTTTGCGGTCGAAAAACACTCGCAATTACCACTTACTTCAAGTAGATGGTAATGCATTTGCAAATGGGAAGGGGTCCTCAATGGACCCCTTCCCCTTTGCAAATGCATGCAAAATTATTTTTTAAGGGCAGGCAGAGGTCCCTGGGAAAACGTTTCATTTTCTTTTTTTTTTTAAATGCATGGTAAATGGGCTGCATTTTTTTTTAAACTGCTTTATTTAAAAGCAGTCCCAGACATGGTGGCCTGCAGAGCCCAGCAGGCACCATACCTAGGAGGGCTGGCATTCCCAATAGGCTCGCAAATTGCGAGAGGCTCATTAATATTAATGAACCTCGCAATTTGCGACCCCATTGGGAATCCGAAACAGTGTTAAACACACTGTTGTACATTTCATTGAGCGACTCGCAATTTGCCACTCGCAATGTGTCGCCAATTGCGATGCGCTAAATGAAATGGTCGTACATCTGGCCCCAAAATCCTTAGGGGCAGATTTACAAGCCCCTTGCTCCTCTTTTACGCCACCGTTGCGTCACTTTCGTGATGCAGCGGCGATGCAAAAGATGCGCCATGGTGCAGGGTATTTACAACGTGACGCATCTGAGAGAGACGCCACGTTGTAAAGCCCTGCGCCAGAAGGAGGCGTTCTGGCACAGGAACGCCTCCTAAAAGTGGCTGAGTGAAATCTACAAGATTTCACTCAGTCACTTTGGGGCCCATGCTGCGTCAAAACCCTGCGCCTGCTTGAAGAAGGCGTAAGGATTGACGCAGTATTAACAAGATTCGCCCCCCCAGAGCATTGCTGGAGCTGTGTCGCACTTGCGACGCAACTCCAGCAATGCGCCACCTTTACGGCACAGATGCGTCATGCATCTGTGCTTTTTTGCCCCATGAGGCGCAGCATTGTAAATGCGGCACATCAATGTTGGCGGAGGCATGGCACACAATAAGTGGCACATCCCTGCTGATATGCATGGATGCGTCACTTATTGTAAATCTGCCCCTAAGTACTTTGAGTCTTTGTTTTGTGTGCACACGTGTGTATTTTTTTCGAATTACTGTTTTAATATTTGAAATTTAACTCATACAAATTGCTTGGGGGTCCCCGGCTTCCAGTGGTGACTCAATGGGGGTCCTCAGGAGTCAAAAGTTTGGGAATCACTGCCCTAGAGAATTCCAAGAGAAGCCCAGGTTTTATGTCCTTGACACCGGAACCTGGGCTTCTATTGGAATTCTCTAGGGCATATTATCAAGCCGCTAAAGCGGCGATTATGTTTGCGCCGTTCTTGATTATATGGCCCTGAGATGGGTAACAATAAACATCTGTTATTCAGCTCCAAGATGCCCTTGGGTGAGTGTGCGCTTTACAAATACACATGTTAAGGTATGTAATAGATGTGTCCCTGCTTACCGATCGTCAAGGTCCTCCTTTTACCCGTCTTTTCCTCTCTCCTGCCTATCTTTATACCTCTACCCTCTCAGCTTCTTCCTCTTTTTCACTCTCTCCATCCTATCCTCTTCTGTCTCTCACTTACGCCTCTCTCTCTCTTACTAGGTTCTCATTTATCTCCGTTCAATATGCCATCCTTATTTCTGAACACATTCTCTTGGTCGTTCTTTGCCCCTTTTCCTCGTCCTTATCTTATTTCTCATCCCTCCCATCATTATCTCCGTTTTCCATTCAGTCACTTATTCCGCTCCTCCTCTCGTTTCTATATTTCACCACCCCATTTTCATTTGTCTTCTCTCTTCTCTGTTTTTCCTTTTTCCTCTGGTTCCATTTCCCCTGTAGATTACATGTAAACACGGAACTAGGCCACATTCGCGCTGCGTTAAAAAAAAAAAAACAATCTGAGTGGGCGGCCTCTAAAATAACTTCAGCCGGTGCAAGGCAGGATGGGCACACACACCTCTGTGCCGCGGTGCCTCTGCACCAGCCGCACCACTGATAGCTAGGTCCCTGATTCTTTCAGGAAAAGACAGGGAATATATCGTTTTAGACATGGTCAGCGACTAGCTGCCGCCTCCCCCCCAATCCGGCACCCAACACCAAGGAACGTGGACACGAGACGTGTTTACTCTTTGGAAGGCGGGCGCTAGTCGCCCGGCCGTATTTATTAAAGTATGAAATTAAAAAGGGTTTTAATTGCATAATCAACAATGAAATACAAAAATCAGCAGGACATTCAGTTATACAATCGTTATCAACAAGTTTGAGAGCCTGACCTTAACAAAACTCTAATACAAGTTGTTCCTAGCTTAACTAAACATCCTATCTTGATTTTTGTACATTTCTGGCCATATGGCAGGGTCACTACCGGTGTCAGGTCCTACAAGCTGCGCCTTCCCCTTAGAAGTGCGCATGCGCAGTGTTACCCCGGGAATTGCCCGGTCTACGCCCCAAACTCCATTTACCCACTAAAGGAGGGCCCTTACTCTGCGCCGGTGGCGTCATGAGTCCACGCGCGCGGGGTGGCTACCAGCCTAAGGAAAGCGTGAACTACTCCTACCCGCGCTCCTTTGCATATTACCTTGCCCCTGGAGTACTGGGAGTGGCCCGCAGGCTCCTCCCCCTGGGCGGGAACCTCCATAGGATGATGCCCGCCCCCTCAGACCTCAAATATGTGCTCACCGATAATGACCTTACCGCATGCCCCATACCTAATAAATACGACGACCTATGGAAAAAAGTCTAAAGGACAACTACACTGGCTAATAAATAACAGTATCCACGCATAGCTAAAGGGGAAAAAAGGCCTAACGACACATGGCATAAAATTACAATTCGGTTCACGCATGTTGCTCATAATCACAATCACTACGTATATCTACAAAGGGAAAAAAGGCCTAAAGACACATATCTTCAAATATAGTTCACTTCACACATCATTTTTCTACAAAGGGAAAAAAAAAAGTCCTGACAACAGATCACCAAACACCACAACAACCTACTCTCTCCCGCGGTCTATACTTATGAAACTTACCATTAGACCGGACATAACGCTGCTTAAACTTTGTACCAAGGGATGGTGGGTGGGAAACAAAGAAGCCCCGAACGCGGGGCACAACGTTCAGCGAGGGAGCGTCCAGGGACAAGGGAGTCTCCTGGGCGCTCCCTACCTCTTATTCCCGAGGGGCCGGGTGGCCCCTCCTCACGCCCGCCCCCCCGACCCGGAACCAGTCCATTGATTCCGGGTCAGGAGGGGCGCCGGCCAATCGGCGGTGGGCCGCGCCCCCAGGGCACGCCCCCACCGTCGAAGGACCCGAGGGGAGAGGGGGTGAGGCGGTCGCCGCGCCGCCATGCGTGCGGGGGGGCCGAGGGCCCCCCCTTTTCACATGGTCAGCGACTAGCTGCCGCCTCCCCCCCAATCCGGCACCCAACACCAAGGAACGTGGACACGAGACGTGTTTACTCTTTGGAAGGCGGGCGCTAGTCGCCCGGCCGTATTTATTAAAGTATGAAATTAAAAAAGGGTTTTAATTGCATAATCAACAATGAAATACAAAAATCAGCAGGACATTCAGTTATACAATCGTTATCAACAAGTTTGAGAGCCTGACCTTAACAAAACTCTAATACAAGTTGTTCCTAGCTTAACTAAACATCCTATCTTGATTTTTGTACATTTCTGGCCATATGGCAGGGTCACTACCGGTGTCAGGTCCTACAAGCTGCGCCTTCCCCTTAGAAGTGCGCATGCGCAGTGTTACCCCGGGAATTGCCCGGTCTACGCCCCAAACTCCATTTACCCACTAAAGGAGGGCCCTTACTCTGCGCCGGTGGCGTCATGAGTCCACGCGCGCGGGGTGGCTACCAGCCTAAGGAAAGCGTGAACTACTCCTACCCGCGCTCCTTTGCATATTACCTTGCCCCTGGAGTACTGGGAGTGGCCCGCAGGCTCCTCCCCCTGGGCGGGAACCTCCATAGGATGATGCCCGCCCCCTCAGACCTCAAATATGTGCTCACCGATAATGACCTTACCGCCACAGGCCAGTATTGTTAACCGACGATCTGGCCTCCCCCTCTAGCCCCTATCTAAGGACACAGCCTCCTACCCCAGCCCTCCAGCCAAGCCCAGATATTGTCAGCCCATAGGACATTACCCTCTTCTGTCAGATGAACCCCGTCTTTCAAGTAATATTTTTGACCCCAGATGCACCCATGAGGTATTGACTGTAACACGGGGGTTCGGAACAACCTATCCAGCCGTGTGTTGATCCTCTTTACCGAGTGATTCAACGCCCTGACTGAATCGCCCCCCCGCCACTGAAGTCGAGGTATTAGTTGTGACCATACTAGTGTGCACCCGGGGCAGGTCCTAGCTATCCAACCCGCTGTTGAGATAATCTCCTCAATCAAGGTGCGCCTGCCCAGTGTTGCCAAATCGTTCTCCCCAAGGTGAAGTATCACCACTGACGGTGGAGCCCGCTGGCGTGCTAACAGCCCTTGGAAGAATCCCCTAAACTCGTGAAGACACAACCCTCCTCTGCCAAAGAACGTGATATTCAACTCTAGTTGTGCCGCCCTTTCCTTCTTGTCACCTGACAGGAAAACACATTCCGCTCGCTTAACATATGAATGACCAACAATCCAGACATTGTTCTTTGTTGTTTCCTGGTCGCCGCTCCGTGCCGATGAATATTGGCGGTGCCCGACGACAAATTCCTCCCCTGCGTAACAGGTCTGAGAAACTGTAAGAGAGCGGAAAAGAGACCAAGCGTGAGTGACAGGTAATCATAGCATGTCAATCCGAACATAACGTTTATAGCAGTCTGACGACCACCTCCCAATTGTCTTCACTCTTTCCACTGGGAGGCCCCCCGCCACCGCCTCAGTTGCTGCCCCAATCCTGAAGGAATGAGATCCAAAATCTCTAGGATCAAGACCCGCTTTTGTAACCCCTATTTCGAACACTCTCCTGAATTGATACCTGGTCAAGGGGCTCCCGTCGGCGTGACAGAGCAACGCCCTGCCTGCTGAACCGACCAATAATCCCATGAGTGATTCCACGTGCCTCACCGGGCAGCACGGGTTGGCGGGGGCCCGTTGCAGAACTATGGTGTGACCCCTAGCTTCTTGATCGGTCTTTGATTTCTGGATAATCACCCACATGGTGTCACCCCTTATCGTCACCCCAGCCTTCTGCAAGCCACCTAGTATGTCAGCCTTAGATCCTGCCACAAGTTCACTAATTCTCAGTGCCCCATAAAATGCCAGGGAGAATGCCGCCCTAAAAAGAAGCACTTCCCACTCTGAGTTACACACAATCTCCAGCGTGCCCAGTAAGGCTGTTAGCCGGGCCAACCCCATGGGCTTCCTCTTATCCTTCTGGTGTCCTTGAATACGGCGCCATCCCCTTAAAGCCTTGCGTATCATAAAGGTATTGGTGGGATCCCGGAAGCCCCTAGCTTGAGCGAAGAATGACACTGCTGCCCTATGTCTGGTTGCCGCTGCTACTGAGCGCCCCTCTTTGTGCATCCATTCTAAATAGGCTGCAAACCCATCCTCCTTCGCCCAAAGCACTTCCCACTGTGGCCCCAAAAAAGAACAATAAGACAGAAACGCCCCTTCGTAAGCCGTCTTGGTCCTGGGGGCTAGGCTAGCGACCACGAGGTCTTGTAATCTGGGGCACCAATCTGCCAAAGTACTGCTGGGAAGTGTGCTGGCGAGGGGTCTGCTGTGGGGAGATGTTCCCTGAAAACCTGCATTTTGAAGCGAGAAAGGGCGTCAGCAGCATTGTTTAAAACACCAGGGACATGTTTGGCTCTAAAATTAGCATTCAGTTTAAGGCAACGCAGAACAATTTCTTTGATCAGACGAAGTATGAAAGGACACCGCGCCCCCTGCTGATTGACACATTCCACCACTGTCATGTTATCTGACCAAAAAACCACTGATTGGTTACATAGGTGTTCGGGCCAAACCATCAGTGCCACCCATATTGGAAAAAGTTCCAGGAAGCCAATGTTGCCGAGCAAACCCCATGTGTTCCATTCTTCTGGCCATTGTTGAGCGACCCACCTATTCCCTAGGATGGCACCAAAGCCCACACTACCGGCCGCATCGGTCCATAGTCCTAACTCCGCTGATGTAGTGAGCGGGCCGGGCCAGACCACCCTACCGTTAAAATCCTCCAGGAATGCCATCCAAATAAGCATATCCTGGCGAATTTCAGACGATAGGCGCGTGCGGTGGTGCTTTTCCCTCAGCCCCTGCATCGCGTGCGCGATGGAGCGAGAGAAGGGGCGAGCCATTGGGATGATTCTTAATGCGAAATTCAGTTGCCCCACCACCTCCTGTAATTGCTGCAAAGTGACCTTCTCCTTCCGGAGGCATAACTGTAGCGACGTCTTGAATTTGCGCACCTTGTCCTTAGGTAGTCTAAAACATTTCTCCATCGAGTCAATCTCGATGCCCAGAAATTCCAAGCAGGTGGTCGGGCCCACCGTCTTCCCAGGCGCAAGCGGGACCCCAAAAGCCCGCATGAGCACGCAAAATTCCTGCAATGCTAGTGCGCACTCCTGAGAACCCGCTGTACCGAGGAAGAGGAAATCATCTAAGTAATGCATGACCCTTTGGTGGCCTGTCACCTGTCTCATGGCCCATTCAAGAAATGAACTAAACATCTCAAAGTAGGCGCAAGAAATAGAACAACCCATAGGCATGCATTTGTCCATGTAGAACCTATCTCTAAAGGTGAAACCTAAAAGATGTTGGTCTGCCGGGTGGACTGGGAGGAGGCGGAAGGCGGACTCTATGTCTGATTTCGCCATCAGCGCCCCGGGTCCAGTGGCCTGTAATAAGGTCACAGCCTGATCAAAAGAGGCGTACTTAACACTACAGATATCTTCGTCAATGGCATCATTCAGTGAGGCCCCCTTTGGCGCTGATAGGTTATGAATCAATCTGAATTGCCCCTTCTCTTTCTTGGGGACAACTCCCAGTGGGGAACACACAAAGTTGTGTACTGGCACTGCAGAAAAAGGGCCAGATATCCTGCCTAAGGAAAGCTCCTTGTCAATTTTGGCGGCCACAACAGCCGGATTGTGTGTGACTGATAATTGATTTCTACAGTGCGCACTGCCTGTGTATCCCCCGGCTGGGATCCTAAAACCTTTAGAAAAACCTTCCTGGAGTAGGGTGGCCGCTTTGTGGTCAGGGTATCTGTTCAAGAATGGAATCATTGCCACCACATCCACTGGAGTGGGGGGGCGTGACGTGTCTGACTTATAGTGGCCTTCCCCTACCTCTCTGTCCCGTGTTACCTTGCTTGGACCTACAGGTAGATTCTGGATGAGAGGGGTGCCCACAGGAGGCACATGCATGCCTAAACTTACACGCGGCCCTTGTGCAGGTACGCTTATTAAAATCCCAGCACACTCCTTTCTTCTCTGGCCCACCTGCCCTAAATTTCCCAGGTACTTCACTCGTTTGGGGGGGCCGAAAGGGCTGCTGCGGTCTAGTGAACACCCTGCCCGCACCGAACTGAGGGGGAGGTGCAGTGTCAGAGAACTGTTTGTGCCAGGCCATGGAATCTACCGAGTCCCATGGTAATGCTCTATTGAATTCCAATGCCTTCCTAAAATTTACATCATAACCCTTCCATGCTTCCCCAGAATACTGCTGACTCCACCCCACAATCCTGCTCGAGTAGCAAGCCAATGCAGCCTGCAGATCTGGAGGACGCTCAGCCTTAACTGCAGTGAAAACGGCCCATGCTTGCATCCAATTATTGAGATTTTCCTCAACCCTGAATCTAGTACACTGCGCCCTCCATTCACTTGGGAGCATCCACTCTTTCAGTGCTTTCGCCTGCTCCATTTCCCTATTATCCAATAATAAAGAATAAATGTACACGTATTTGTCAGCCCAAATCATTTCTTTAACAGCTAAAGACACATGTTGAGCTAGATTTTCGCTCCTGGAAGGTACTACACCGTCCCCCAAGAGCGGCAATGCCACTTCCTTACCAAGCGCGGGCACCGGGGGCGGCTGCCCTTGTACTCCGTCCAGCTGGGGAACACTTGAACCTGCAAGGGGAGAAGAAATTGGCAATGCAACACTGTCGGCGATCGGTGCCGATCTGATTTTTTCTACGAACCTTGCCGCCTCTGCCGCATGGTCTGCAGAATTCGGGAAGGCTCCTCCTTTTTGGAGCCATGGCATCATGGCCGTTAACTGAGATAACAATTCGGGTGGCATTGAATCTACGTTACCCCCCGGGACAACAGGTACCACTGGGGTTATGCCCAGTGGTCCTGGCACAGCTGGCAGAGCGGGCGCCGGGTGTGGCCCGCCTGTACCCGGGATTGTGGGCACCGGTGCGGAAGCAGCCCCAGCGTCTACTGGTTGACCTGTCGGCACCGGCACCACAGGGGCAATGGGTGTAGGCACATGCGGGGGTGGGACCACCGCGGGGGGTGCGGCGGGTAACGGATCCCCTGGGCCTGGGGTGGGGACCGCCTCCCTGGGTCTTTTGGACCTAGGTTTCCCTTGCGGGGTGACAAATTCCCCTCTTGGCACTGGTGCCACCCTCTTGCGGACCGGTCTCCCGGACGGGCCCGGTGCCTCGCCCTCTCTATCCTCCAACCGCGCTTCCCGCTCCTTAATTTGTCCTAGCTGTTGCTTAATGTCGCTCATCTCCCGCATCATAGCCCGCATCATAGCCTCCATGTTGGACCCCCTTTTTCCACCCCTTGGACCCGGCATGACACTTACCCTCACAGACAAAAACCCCCGCTGCCTACTCTGTTCTCAACAGGTCAACTGTGTGTACCTTTCAGATGGAGGGTCACCAGGGGGCTTTCAGCACCATGCAACGGCGACCGCAACACTAGCGGCTTGTCCGCTTATGTAAAGGGGTGAGTAAACCTAATGTAGACCCACCCGGCGGCCACCAGGAGCGATGAATGCTAGCCCCCCGTACCCCTCTTACCGACCAGTCACTTGTCCTCGCCTGCGATAATGATCTGCGGCCCCCGCTCACACCACGTTGCGTGCTGGATACTCTTACGTCCTGTCCGCTAGTGGATGGTCCCAATAACGTCGTTTAAATTGCCTGGAATTAAAAACTTGTGTTATCACCGTGTATAAGCGATATTAAAAAAGTACACTCCGTCCAAGGCCAGGACCAATCTGGACCCGTACACCCCAGAACTGTAAGGATATGACAATAAATCACTTGATACTCGAAATCACGTTAGTGAAAACCTTATAAAATTATCACCTCGTTTTCAAGAAATGCGCCCTTTGTGTCACATCCAGGAACATGAATTATAAAACACTGCAGCGTAGCGTGAAAAACAATTACATAGATGTTCTTCGTGCAAATGACATTAATCATAAATCACTTAATCACCAATCCTAACCTTGTCAGAAATGGCCCCTTGTTTCACCCTACAATTGTACACCTTGTTTGATGATCACCTCGTTCAATAACTGGAGAGGACTGGACCAGGGGCCTCATACATTAGAAGAACGCGCTCCACCAATGCGCCACACTCGGTGTCTAAAACCTTGCTAATTCCCTGCCCGCTCTCGCTGGGCTCCCACCACACGCGTATCTCGCCTTATTATCGTAGATGCGGGCGAAACCACAGTTCGTTCTTGTCCCGCGCTTACATAAACCCCACCCTTGTTCCCTCGCTGTTCCGCGCTCTTTTGGCGCTACGGAGCACCTCTATTACTTGCTGCCGGCCCGCTGCAAGGCTCTGCCCCCCCGCGCCACAAATACCGTGTGCGGTCACCGTACGCGCCGCTTCCGAGACTAAAACCCGGCCTGGAATCCTCACGCAAACACCTCCGCCGGCGCCTCAGTCTGCTGGCCCGTGTCCCTTACACGCTGCTCTCCTTGGCGGCCTGGTTCAACGCGGCTGATGATCACACGCGGCCCTTGCTCCTGAAAGAAAATAAAACCATACACGCTCCCCGTCAGCCGCCTCACGTCGCCTCGCGCCCTGGGCGATAGTCTCCAGATCCGCTTCAGCTGAAAAAGAAAGGAAAGAAATTACCAAACAAAGAAGCCCCGAACGCGGGGCACAACGTTCAGCGAGGGAGCGTCCAGGGACAAGGGAGTCTCCTGGGCGCTCCCTACCTCTTATTCCCGAGGGGCCGGGTGGCCCCTCCTCACGCCCGCCCCCCCCGACCCGGAACCAGTCCATTGATTCCGGGTCAGGAGGGGCGCCGGCCAATCGGCGGTGGGCCGCGCCCCCAGGGCACGCCCCCACCGTCGAAGGACCCGAGGGGAGAGGGGGTGAGGCGGTCGCCGCGCCGCCATGCGTGCGGGGGGGCCGAGGGCCCCCCCTTTTCAGAAACGTAACCTTCATTTTCGAAGGCTGACTTTGATGGACTCTTGCTTTTCTTTTTACAATCTCACCAATGATGGCTTTGGCTTCACAATTTCCATTGAGATCATTTATTGCCTCAAAGCTCACTGAAATGTAAAGGGGAAGCCACGAATTCACCCTTAACGGATGGAGTTATGAGAAAGAAAAAATGCTTCGCGTTCTCCATAAATGGTGTCAATGTGGCGCTGGCCTTGCTGTGTCGTGGACTCTCCGGGATATAAAGTTAACTTGTCCCGCCGGGGCATCCGCCTGCTCGTTCGCTTAGGAGTGACCCGGAAGAAGACGCACTCGTAGGAAGATACATTGCATACACCTGAGAGAAATATCACTCGACAGAAAGCTGGCGTTGAGTGTAAGGCCTAAGAGTGGAACCAATCATATCTTAGTGTGCATTTAATCATTTTCATGGGGACGAGTGTAACAGAAGTAATATGGGATTGATTTCAGGACAGTGAGCATACAATAACCCCCTTCTCCCAAGAGTGAGTATGTTCATATTTACTCTACTCGGTAAACATCGTTTAAAATGCAGTGTTTACACCGCACGACCTTTACCACGCTGCCATTACAACGCAAGTCGTTACTACGACTTGCGCTGGATGGCGCTGTTGGTTAAGGAATATTGTAATTTTATATTCCAACACCTTCCCTACTGTTACGTGGACTGGTGTTGGAATATAAAATTATAAAAATCCACGATCCGCGCCCTCCAACGCAAGTCGTTGTAACGACTTGCGTTGTAAAATCCGCGATGTAAAGTACCGCAATCAAAATGATCGCGTTGTACTATCATACATCCCTCTACTCTATTTAAAGGATCAGTGCTTAGTTTCTAAAAGTGTGAATGTCAAGGGGCAATGTATTTCTTAGGATGCAACTGCCACTTGCACCACCCGCTGCCCCCTGCCAGTTCTGCAAAAACCTAACAGTGAAGGATTATCAACTGTAGATTAATGCTAGCCAAAGTCCTGCCCTCTGATGTCTGCTGTCCAGATACAATATGATTGACAGCCGTCACTCTTCTTCTGTCCATCTAAGGTCTTGTCCTCAATGCCATAGTAACACTGGCAGCAATGCTCTCCATATATCTTTTGGTGTCCACCCAGTGGCAAGCCGGGAGAGGCGCAGCCTACCCAGAGACATTTCAAGGCATGGGCAAAGGGGGCAACTGGTCATGGTCCCCACCTTCCAAAGGACCTCCTAGGAAAATGGACTTTCTTTCAATTTGGCTTCCGTCTAGTCTATCTCTCCCTGCCTCTGTCTTCCTCTACATCTGACTCTGCCTTTCTACCCCGTGTCATTTTAAGGATTTTTGAGGTCCCAAGCAAGGCATATTTAATTTGTTTTTGTATAATCCTGTTAAAGTTTAACATATTATTTACTATCATTCATTAGTTTATTTGTGATAAAAAAGACTGATAAAACAAGCAGTACATTTCCATCATAAATAATCACAGCAATACAAACAGACTAAAAAACAAACGATGATTACAATTAAAAAAAACATGGACCAACTTCAAGATGCCTATGATGCTAACGATCAAGTAACAAGCTTAGTAAACAACAATCTATTTATTTCATTTCACAGAAGAATGTCAGGTTGCCATCGTTTCTGATCAGAAAGTGCCAGTGCTTATTCAAGATTTGATGATAACTTCTTACAGAAACTCCCTGAGTACTCCCGTGTTCGTGACCCATAAAATATGGGCCACCCTCACTGGAGCATGCCAGCATCTAAGAGCTCGTATCTCAAACGTTCCCTTCGGAGCCGGATCAGCCATGCTGCATAAATGTATTTAGATACTGCAATAACAACCGCTTCACTGGTATCTGTAAGTAAGACTCTGAGTGCGGCGGAATAGAGTCTAAAGCCCAAAAGCTTACATATTGGCTTAAGCCATTTCTCCAGTGGGTGGGAATATGCAGTGCAGACAAACACAAAATGATGCAATGTCTCTTTTTCCTGATTACACGAAAGACACCTACCATTTTAAGGTTTGTCAACCGCCCAGTTTACTGTCAAGCTATTAACAAGGAGTACGTCATGTCTCCACTTCAAGAATAGTTGCTTATGATGGGACCCCCGGATGGCGTTAAGGAATGGCTCATATGCAGGGGCAGGCTTACAGACTCAAAATGTATCAGTCAACATCCAGACTTGATTCTCCACATCTCTCGCTCCCAAAGATAATCCCCGCAGCACTCCTTTATCAATAAGCATGATACTTGCTTACATTGATCCAGTTCTCCCACAGCTCAGGTAGACCTATCTCCTGCAACATCGACCTAACGAAAGCAAGCCATGATATCTTCACCCATCCCTTCTGAAAGAGGAACAACTTGATAAGCTGTCCGTATGGTTCCTACTCCTCGGTGGACCACAGCCTGTGCCAATGAAGCAGGGCTCTAATCAGCAGGGTGAGACGAATCGGGAAAATGCCCCTATCAAGGAGCTGGGGAAGGTGGGAAATGACCTTAACAACACGGTCAAAACACCGCTATACATTTACTTCGCTGCTTTTACAACGCAAGTCATTACCACGACTTGCACTGGAGGGCGCTCTAGATTAAGGAATAGTGTGATTTACTATTCCAACACCTTCCCTACTGTACGTAGACTGGAGTTGGAATAGTAAATCATACTATTCCTAAGTCCAGCTCCCTACAGCGCAAGTCATTGTAATGACTTGCTTTGTAAAAACAGCAATGTAATGCACCGCGCTCTAAATGATCATGTTGTAACATCATACATCCGGGGAAGGTGGAGAGTGCTCTGCGGGAGATTTAAGAGATTCATAATAAACTTGTTTTCGGCTTTAAGAAGAGGTTCAATTTCCACATGCCCCTATAGCTCTGATCCATACATAGCTCTACTGTTAACTTTTATATTATAAATCTCCATTGCAGGTGTTAAAGGATTGGCCTGGGTCTTCTTCAGCAAAGTAACCACAGCACCAGCCTCATGCTGGAATTTCAGGGTACACCTATTAACCTGCATCATCAAAGTAAGTTTGTTTGTGAGGTAGACCCCCCAAATAGGCAAATTCCTGGATTTGCTCAAGTGGAGCTTCTTTAACCAGAATGTTCGCCCTCACCTTTCTACATGGGTTAAAAACCATAAATGTTGTCCTACTCACATTCATCTCCCAGCACTTGTACCTGCACAAGCACAAACACGTATCCACTATAGCTTGCAGGCAAGAGGGAGTTTTCGATATTAAAAGGGTGTCGCCTGCATATAACAGGGTGGATATCTTATGGGAGCCCAATTTAGGGGCATCATTCCTTGGTAGGTACAGTGCTTTAATTAAATCATTGATATAAAGGGGGAACAGGGTCGGCGCCAAGACACAATCCTGCCTCACACCTGACTCAATTGCAAAGGGGTCAGCTAATTCCCCTTTATTTTCCAAATCTAACTCGTGCATTATTTGTAACATGCAGTTTTATTAGAATTGCTAGGACATTCTTGGGAACACCCATGTGCTTTAGCACCTCTCACAGTTTCACACTTGGGATTGAGTCAAAAGCCGACCTGAGGTCAACAAAGACCACATACAAGAGGCTCCGGTCCATCAATACCGTTTTTCCAATAAAGGCTGCAAAACCGTAGAAACTGGTCTTTTGTACTTACATTTTTCCTAAAATTTACCTGATAATCTGGGAGTACACCATTTGCTGGTACCCACTTTAGCAATTCCCTGAGTACAAGATGGGAATAAACTTTTTGTGAAACATCAATTAGGCTGATTGGTCTATGGTTACTGGGGTAATCTCTTGTGCCCTTTTAAAAAATCTGATCGATTTCGGCTTCCTGCCATGACCTAGGTATAGGGCCACCTCCCAAAATGAACTTAAAGAGTACATAAAAAATTAGCTTTGCACTGAGTCATGGCCTGTGGCTTTATTTATGTGGATAGCCTTAATTTCCTTCAATACAACATTAAGAGTGAAATCTAGCTGGGTAGCAGTGTTACTCGCGAGTGCAGTTTCGACTGGAATGATGTTTGAGGCAGAAATATCCCTGGTTGCATCAACTTTAAAAAAATTATAATTTAGTACTATTTAGCAGCATGTGAGCTTACATTAGCTGGACATGGGTAATAAGGTTTACATTTGTTTTGTATCGGGCCCCTTAAACTATGTCTTACCTGGGGACGCTGACATCCTTAAGATGACACTGAGCCTACCCATCATTGGGTACCAAATGGCTGTATGGCCACTGCCATGATTGTTGGACCCCTTTAAATTCCGCCCACCTTCAAAAAGGCTAAAGCAGCAACATTCTAAAAGCTGACGGTCAAACAAAAAATAGAAAAACATTAACGAATTTGAACCTCCATCAAAGTGACTACTTTGAGACTATTACACTTGCAGTGCGACCGGCATTTCAGAAATACTATTGAGACCTTTTGTTGTGCTCCTTCTTACATTTTCAGAAACACCTTCTTGGCAGCATCTCTGACAATAATTCAAGAATGTAACACATTCTCTTTAAAATGTATTACATTTATTTGTATCTTCTTCCATAATTTATCAAAGCAAACTGAATTCATGTCACTTATTAAAATATACATTAAAGTGACTAACTTGTTTCATGAATGAGAATGGCAATGATTCAATATAAAAAAAACTATTACTAAGATCTCAATCTGGGAGGAATTCTTATTTTTTAATTTAGTTTTACTTAGTGTACAGTTTTCATCCAAATAATACAGTAAATAGATACTGTAGAGTTTTTTTATCCACATAATACATCAAATAGTGCCTGCAAATATGGGCAGAAATTAGTCTTAATTAACCGACTCGTAGTTCTGGGTCTGAGCCATAGGCGAGGGCGCATAAGAAGGATGGGTATAATTAACAGCTGTTTATGCCCTGCTGGTGAGGGCAATATGCAGTGGTGGCCAGCACGGCTCTCGGGTGGTGGGCAGGTGAGGGATTGGCAGCGGGGGTAGGGGGGTGCGGGGCACAATGTTAAATTAAAAAAAACACTTACCTTGCTGCCGGGTCCCGCGTCTCCGCTCCTGCTCTCCTCTGTCTCAGGCTCCAGGAAACGCGGCCAGGCTCCCCTGACCAATCACAACTCTGCAATGCAGCTTTGTGACTGGTAAGCACCCAGGCTCCCTTAACCAATCACAATGCTGCAATGCAGCGGTGTGATTGGTCTGAGTTTTGTGCTTTGGCACTCAGTCAGGGACTGGGGGCATGGGCATGTTTTCCATGCAGGCTGTAATGCAGCCTGCATGGAGAACAGGGAAAGGGTGCATGACTGTTTTGGGCGGCCCAGAAGGGCTGACAAAACACTCATTGCGCATTAAGGAGGGTTCTACCACTCCTCCCCTGCCCTGGGGCCCCACCCGCCTCCTTACACAAAGCTGCTGCAGCAGGAGGACAAAATAAAATGATAATAGCATAATTTTATCTTTTCCTTTTTTTACTGCTTCAAGGCAGTGGGGCGATGCTCTAGCGAAGGAGCCGCCCCTGGAAATATGGCTATTAAAAGACAGACACAGGCATAAATAGCCTCTCAACTGAATGATTGGTTTATTAAAAACGGCTCCACCCTCCTTTGATGCTCACTTGGCCTCTTTTGATGGAGCCGCTGGCTGACTAGACTCCTCCCACTAATTTTGGTCAAGGGAAGCTGAAGCAGCCAAACAAAAGTAGAAAATATTTGTTTACATGTTCTACCTTTCCTTGGCAGATTGTGCTTTCTTCTCACAAAGAGCAAGGGGATGAGGCTGGAAAGGTGTCTGTGTACCTTCAGCTATTTCACAAGAGAAGAAGGAGCGCTGTGGAAGGGCGGAGCTGTTTTTAAAGTCCAGACATTCAGGAGTCCGGCTGCTTTCAGTTCTGCAGCATTCCTTGTTTGCCCACAGGATATATGTTGGGAGTTGTCCATCCAAAGAATGCTCCCTTTGTGGTAGTGTTTACTTTGTAAAGATAAATAAATAAATATATGTAGATGCCTAAAAAGTTTCTTAGGTGGCCTGCCCCCTCCCTTCCACCACAGACACAAGCCTTTAATTTATAACAACCTCCACAGGGCCGGATTTAGCGCTGGTGACGCCTAGTGTGACAATGTTTAATGGCGCCCCCCAATTACCACCTCCCTCATGGATTTTCTCACTACCACCCTTTAACAGTGCCCCTTAGCCTCCATAACCCCTCTCTCTGAGATGCATTTAATTAGTCTTATAGCACCACTCATACCAGTGTAGGGTGTCAAAGCACTTTACATCACACACACATTCGACTGAGACAATCAATCACACATGTGTAAATCAGTGTATAGGAAATGGTACCTAAAAAACAGAGAACTACCAGGTGTAGGAGTCACATGTCATCCATACTGGTAGGAAGTATACTTTAAGAGTGCTTGGTCTGGAGAAGCACAAACTCAGAATTTAAAACGTAACACCATAGCTGGGGGTTCTCTTTAATAATAAGAATCGATTTTTACCCAAATGAACCCTTTTTGCAAAATTAGGACAATGAAAGACTGGGAAAAAACCATAACGGTCTAATCTATACCTTGTAGTTTTCATGCAGCTCGTTGATGACAGTTAATAGCTCACTGTTCTATATTAGGATGTGGCTAATTTGAGAGTTTCCTATGAATGCTAAAAATTCAGTTAGTTTTCTCTGGCACTACCGGATGTAGAGCCCGATTCACAGAATGAACTTAAGACTAAATCCTAAACTTACTACTATTTGGTATTCACAGAATGCACTTACTACTTTCGGGATTCACAGAATTGATTTAAGACTACTAACTCTAAGTCTGAACTCGGGTCGGAAATTCCGGCCCGGAGGCGGAGCTTCCGACCCGGAGGCGGAGCTTGCGGCTTGGGGGTGGAGCTTCCGACCCGGAGGGGGAGCTTGCGGCTTGGAGGCGGAGCTTCCGGCTCGGAGGTGGGGATTTTAGCCATGGCTGAAATCTCCACCTCTGGGCCGCAAGCTCCAATTCCGGGCCGGAAGCTCCGCCTCTGGGCCGGAAGCTCCGCCCCCAAGCCGGAAGCTCCGCCTCCGGGACGGAATTTCCGGCCCGAGTTCAGACTTAGAGTTAGTAGTCTTAAATCTAATCTGTGAATACCGAAAGTAGTAAGTTTATTCTGTGAATCCCGAAAGTAGTAAGTTCACTCTGTGAATCCCGAAAGTAGTAAGTGCATTCTGTGAATACCAAATAGTAGTAAATTTAGGATTTAGTCCTAAATTCATTCTGTGAATCGGGCCCGTAGTTTGTAATTCTGCCTCAAGGTGGTGCCAATGGAATAACAGAACCATATTGACTAGTTCGACTTACTTGTAATATTTCCCAATTGGGTCAGCGGGACAAATATACTACCCTTGTTTATGGTGCCTACCTGCAACCACCGGCTCAAATTAGATACTCTTTTGTGAATCCGTAAAGTTAAATGTAGCCAGAAAAGAGAGCATTCTGATTGGCTGACCAGCTCCCAACTTTCCAATCCAAGTCTTATTATATTTGTTTCCTATTATTTTTTAAATTACATTGCTCTATGTATTAACATTGCAATACTATGATGTTGAATAGTTACTCATGATATATATTTAAACCTTGTAAATTTCACCAGAAAGTAAAAATTTACTTTTATTCTATTTGTCACAGTTATGCTTCCTTGATAGAGTTTCTACTAAAAAGTTAAAATAACTTTAAAAAGTCACTACTTTACACATTGCCATTCTGTAATTCAAATTATTGTGAACATATTTCTTTATTTGTTCTTTATTTTCCAAGATGCGCGTTCAGTGACATCATTGTATGAGTTATCGCCCATAAAAAGACAACAATAAATGCATCAGTATCAGTCTAAAGGGCTGCCTTTTACAGACACATAAGCTTTTAAAAACATACATAGCACAATATTAGTTCATACTTTATCTACATCTCAATAAAGCATTGAATCAAAGCTACTCAGGTATCGCTGTTCAATGTGGTTCCAGCAAGGGTTTAAGTAACCTGACACCATCGTTTGAGGACAATTGATGATTGTATTGTATTGCAGCGGTTATATAGCGATTAGTGCCCCTATGTGGGGTGCTAAAACACTTGCCTACGTGAGTAGCACTCTACACAATGCCGGGTGTGCGGTTAGAAGGATGTTGTTTTTGTTTTGATCCTATATGGGAAGAGTTTCCATTTTGTGTGTGATGAACACCAAGGTGCGGTTATCGTGTTATGGAATTTTGCTTAGCTGGTTACCGAACTAGGCTGTTCAATCTGAGATTTTGTGCATAGTTGTGGTCCTGAGCTGGCATGGTTGGAGGGAGAGAGAGACAGGAGTCCAGAGATCTGTTGGAATGGACATTCATTTAATCTGTGTTTAGGCACTCTGTATTACGGAATTCTGTTAGAATTTTATGGAGTTCTTTGGAAGGCATACTGCTTCAGCTATGCGCTTGGAACAGTGGTGTTTTTTTGTGGTTTTGATGGCTCTTTTGTAGGCTCTGTTATAGTGGTGCAGCTGACATTTGTATGTTTCATCTTCAAATTTCCTCCATTTGTGTTATAGTAATTTTTAATTTTTAATTTTTTGAACACATTTTATTGGGTTTCAGGTCAAATGCATAGTACAAAAATATGAATTTTCACTGTTGATACTCAGTGTTCAACAACACACCATAGCACCTCACTGGTATACCATGTAACCCCCACAAAGTTCTTAATCAACTCCTGCCAACCCTTGTGTTTTCATGCTTTTGATGTGTCATTACCAAAGTGGGTTTTTGCGGTCAACTCTGGATACATGCTTTATTGGTATCTGTTTGTCCAGTACAGTGGAAATCCAGTTGTAGAACGTGTGTATGTCTTTTGACCACATGTTTATTGGGAGGTTCTCAAGCTGGGTGTGGAATTGCTAGATGTCTAATTATCTCCAGTGTCTGTATGAGCGTTTGTTGTTCTTAGTTTTTGTTGTCATTAAGTGTTGTGATTGATAGGTGTGTGGATCTTGAAGGTGATGATGTTGTGGTCACTCCAGCTTATGGGGTAGTTGTCAGTACCTGTGGCCCATCCTAAGGGTGCAAATATGACATATACTGTGTGTACTGCACAGTGTATTAGGCCAGAAATGATTTGTTGTAGGTAGAAGGCTTCAAGGTTGGTTGTGATATCTGTAGTTGTGGTTAGATTCTTCTTCTCAAACCATACAACGAGATCACTTAGAATGTATAGGTTTGGGTGGTCCAGATGAGTTTTGGTTACTGTATCAAGCAGGGCATTTTTAAAGTTTGGCATTGCTGCAAGGAGTTCTATATATTAAGAGGAAGTAATGGGTAATAATTGGAGTCATGACTCATCTTATCATCAGTCATTCATGCTGAGATTTACAATGATTGTTATTTGTAGTGTATTTTATGGAGGACTAGCAAGGCCTCCTCCAACTTTGACAGTACGATTTTTGTTAATGATGTTAAAATCAGGAGGGTTGGCTTCATGGCATGTGGGTGCATAATCTTTACTGAGCCATGTTTCTGTAATGATGGTGAGGTCTGGTGTTGTTTCTGAGAGTGTGTCAAAGATTTTAAAGCAATTATTGTTCATTGATCTTGCATTGAAGAGTAGGCATTTTAGTTGTCTTTTTTTCTGTTTCATGTCCTGTAGTACGGGTGAAGGGCACCTTGATGTGGCTGATTGGCAGGTGAATTGTGCTTATAGCTTTTGGTGAAGGTGGAAGGGATGGTGTTTGTTAGAGAAATGCAAACTTTTAGATATGTGTGTACGTAGGGACGTTTTGTGCTGGATCATGGTGTTGTAACTTCTGTGTTGTCTGGTGACTTGTGTAGAGTGGGGTGGGTTGTTCTGGGATGGTACAATCATGGAACCTTATAATCATACGTTCACACCGTCCCTTGATTGATATTCTCCTTCTGATAAATGACATTGTGTTTGTATGTTATGTGGATTGTGGGTAATAAATTGTTGTATTGCTTATGATAGGTTGGATGGTGTGGCTGTCTTTGGTTTGGAAAAGTTAGGCGGTTAATGAGAGATTTGTTAGTTGTAGTTAAAATACTTCAGTGTTTGTTTATGAGGGTTGTGTTGTATTATGAGGGAGTTTTAGGGATTAGTAGTTGATAAAGAGTTTGTAATTAGAGGTTGTGTATCTGAAAATCTTAATGTAGAGATGCAGAGTTTCTGGCCCTAGGCCCTTTCTGGGACCTAACAGGCCCAAACAGTTAACATCCTTAACCTGTCACCCCTTTGCCCGGACTCCCAGGCTGAAGCTCTGAACCCTAAGGTGAAATAGCCCTAGAAGACCTTGAGCCAATGAGAACCCAAGCCCTAACCCTAACCAATAAGAACCCTCACCCTAAACCCTAGAGCCAATGAAGGCCCTGGCCCTAGAAGCCAATCACAGCACTAGCCATATTAACTAACCAGGGCATAGTGGGGCTACGCACAGGTCCACGGAGTTGCAAAAAAACTCAGTGCCACCCGCCTCCACCCCCCTAATAGCAATTAATTCTACATTAATGAAAGTAAATTAAAAACCACTTAACTGTACTGTGGCGTCCCCAGGCTGCCCTCCTCCTCTTCCTCGCCATCTGGGTAATCCTGGAGAAAACTGTGCATGCGCATTTCTTGCGAGAAATGCGCATGCTCGGGCGCATGCGCAGTTTTCTCAAGAATTACCCAGACAGCGAGGAAGAGGAGGAGGGGAGTTCTCTGCCCAGGCTTAATATTAACCAATACAAACTCAAACTTTAAGCCCTAGTTTAATTGAAAACCTAGCCCTGGGAGCCGGTCTGAACATCTGCCCTATTAGCCAATCAGAGCCCAAACACTAAGCCCTATATCCAACTGAAACCCTAGTCATTGGAGACAATCAGTACCCTAGCCCTGCCAGCCAATCAGAACCCAAGTCCTGTGCCCTAGGTCCAATTAAAATCCTACCGCTCGCAGCCAATTACAACCCTCATCCTATTAACCAGAACCCAAACCCTAAGCCCTAGGTCCAATTGAAATCATAGCCTTGGGAGTCAAGCAAAACGCAGGTGCAACAACCTAAAAATGTGTATTCTAACAGCATGTGAGCTTAAACTTAAGGGGTTGTGTAAGGTGTGAGGGAGGAGGAAGTCCTGCTCAGGTGGTACTGGCCCAAGCACTTAACCATAAACTGGTGTGCACAGTGGGGTGGGGGGGTGTTGGCTATGCAGTTCATCTCACAATCTCCTTGGCTATAGACAGGTCTGATACAAAATTTGCAGTTCCTTTTCAACCCTGCAGGTAATGTCCAATGAAGATGACTAAATAATGCATTTTGCATACCTAATAACCTGGGTTTACCATCGCACAAAGAGTGCTACAAAAACTCCCAAACACAATTAAAACCACAAAAAAATGACCAAGCAGTCTCTACACACTCAAGTTGGGATTTGTTTTTTTTTGTGCCTGATTTGATTGTATTTTTGGGGGTGTTTGGCCTTGAGTAATCTTACCACAGTTCAGGAAAAGCAAGCAAAGAAATGTAAGCAGTCACACACAGACAAAAACTGCAGATTTAGAGGGAAATTACATCACCAATTCCATCTGCCAAATTTCTAGCAATTCAACTATCAGCAACGTGGAAATATCTGTCAGCTTCCACCTTCACATCATGGAGAAAATATGTTAACATATCCACCCTATCATTCTAAAACAGCAGCCAATGCCTTAGTTATCTCAAACTTAGACTTCAGACACACCATTTTTGCAGAAGTCCTCCGAATAGCCACTATCCTACTCATAGCTCTTGCTGACTTGACCGCTGGTCTGGTTCATGTTGCAGGAGGATTCAATCACATCATCCCCATACTTCATAAACTACACTGGCTCCTCACTCCAGCCAAAATGACTTTTACATTTTGTTACCTCATGTAAAGACCCATAAAGACCCTACACACTCAGCATTTCTGGTGGCTCAAGAGGTCTCAGAAGCCACACAACCTCCCTCTGCAAATCTCCCAAATTCAGAACATCTGCATCACAAAACAATCTTTCTCTGGTGCATCCTCTGCAGCCTGCAACTCTTTATCCGCTGACCTCAAGGCTTTGGGCCCACTCTCTCTCGACTGAAATCAGCTCGAGACTCACTGACCTTGCAGCCTGGATGCGTTGGATAGGCCTCACATTCAAAACTCTCTCCCCATCTGGATGCAGTCCCAACATGTCATCATTGTTGCAATGTATTACACCCTCTTACCAATCAGTCCAGTTGCTTCATATAAAAATAAAACCTGCAAGGACTCTCGTACTAGGAACCTCCTCATCTCCATTAAGACTGCCTAAAAATATCCAGGGAATCCCTTACATTTTCTGTTGTTTTTGGTCCAGTGTCATTTTTAGCTTCGGTGAAAATCTCTGTATTTTTCAAATAATACTGCTAAAACGACCATCATTTTGTTTTACTTTACTAAAGAAGATGTGGCCTTGCTGACTCCTTTAATCATTAGTAGAAGCCCATGATGCTCAAATTACAAGAAGTTCGTGACCCAATTTAAGGTGATATTTGGAAAAGACACACCTTACAGTTGGCCTTTTTGAGGCTTCTTACTTCAAGACAGGACATTAGGACTTTGTCTATATTTGTCAGTTCCAACAGTTAATAGCTAGAGCCACATGGACCAATGAGGAGGCAGCTGCTACCTTTTATCAAGGTTTTAAAGAGGATTGAAGGATGCTCTCCCTTTGGTCGTGAATTCATCCACTTCAACCACAGTCCTCATAGATTTGACTTTGCAGATAGGTGCCAAATAACACAGAAGGAATAAGGAGAGAGGGTTTCATTGTTGTATTTGCTAGGCTCATTCAGGGGTCTGTTTTATGGATCTCCTCTCCACTTTCTACATGGTCTCCTCATCTAAGATTTCCTCACAACATGTAGACCATCATCGCTTAGATATTGTGATGCCTAGACTATGCTATACATCTGTTTCATTAGTGTTCTGCTGGATTCAAGTGACTGGGGTGAGTGTCTGAAAAGTTTCAGCGCTCCGTCCATCATCTCCTTGTGTTTGCTTTGTTCGCACTAAGTTGGCAGGGTATGCCTAGACATGGGTCCTTTGCTCACTTTGCCACTGGATTCAAGCTAGCCTGGCTGATGAGGGCTGTTAGTCCGAAACCGGTCCCAGGATGCTTGTTTGTGGTCCAGAGACGATATGGCTTGGCAGTTTGGGCTGGACTCTTTCTATGAGGCATGGGGTCAAGACTGATTTGCATATAGCTGTGTCTGAATTGGGGTGGAGAAGTGAGTTAAGGAACGATGATGGATTTCATCCAGATCTGTGACTGGGGGTGAGTATCTGAAAAGTTTCAGCGCTCTGTCCATCATCTCTTTGTGTTTGCTTTGTTCTAGAAAGCATTTGCATATACGAAAGCTCAACCACATCTCCCCAACCTTCTAAGCTGTGATTCTGTGTTTTAGCTGCTGCTTCCTACCTGAATCAGTTCCTCACTAGAGGTTTTTTCTTCCCAACCTTCTGGGCTTGGAAAAGTTGGGAAAATACTGAAAACTATCCAGAGGAATTCTAAAAAAATAAACACTAAAAAGAGGAAACCAAACATCTTAGCAATTAATGTCAAAACACAATTGTTCAGGAGTTTGTCTGTACCAAGCTCATTTTCTCAAACACATTCACTTCCAAAATGCTTCTTTGTAATCTGGTTGCCTTCTCAAACTCTCAAGAAGATAACTTCCACGAATACAAATCTTAAATCCATGAAGCTAGGAACATAACTAGTCAATTGCCTATCAAGTACGCTGCGACATCCAAGGAACGTTGTACCCAGTAATCCAAGATGACTGCCATCATCTGCAAATAATGTGAAGTCCTGGCAATTTTGGAACTTGAAGTTCACAGGCAAGATGCCATCGCACAGCATGATGTCCAAGAGCACATAGCCTTCTGCCTAGTGGCAACGATACAATGTACCACCAGCCTTTCCTTAACTGCAGCAATCTCAACACAGGCAGTTGGTTCTCAGCAATGTGTTCTTGCGCCTGCTGGAACATGATCCATCAGTTCAGCTTCTTGATACTGAAGACTTTTCTGGCACTAGCATCACAATGTTGTGAGGATAATTGTGGAAGGTAATGCTAAAGGATTTGATGGGTTCCCTTGAGAGCTGGATATTATGCCTAATATAATACCTGTAAGATAAAAACAGGCAGGGAGGATAAGAAATGTAGGCAGTCACAAAACAGAGCTGAGCCTTAAAAACAGACGGGAATGGCCAGATTAGAAAGATCAGTAAAAGCTCTGCAGGAGAAATGTAAGGAGGGGGGACATATTTCTTAAGCACATACATAAAGGGAGTACACAAACACTGATGACAATCAACCATGCCAGGGAAGAAGAGTGGGCATTGAAAAAAAGAAGACAAAAGTGCATATACATCTCCTTCAATCCCTTAAAGTGACTGCACATACTGTAATTTGAGTTCGCTATGTCATCCTCACAAATGTTATACCAAGTTCAAATTAAACCCATCAAACAAATCAAGGGCTTAAATATATTTCATATGCGGATGTCCAGACCTTCACAACATTATCAATTCTCTATATGGGAAAACAGCCAAGTTTTTCAGATTTGAAGACAAACGATCATTCATCTGAGCTTGATCCCAGTATTCCTGCTGGCATGTTATTAGCATTGTGGCTTGTGATGGTGGATGACTTCCAATAGGTGCTTATTAAAGAGCGAGTAACTAGCATTCATATGAAAATAAATCTTTTGCTACTTTTGTTTAATCGGGTAATAGGATGTACAAACCCTAAATTTGCTGTTTTGAGGTTCAGAACAATAATTATGCAGACAGTATTGCTAATATCCTCAAAGAGATTTGCCACAACTCCAAAATGTGTAATCAATCACCACTGTTATTGTAAACGCCTATTTGAATTCCGGTTGAATTTTTCCTTTTGGACATAATCCCAGTGTTTAGTTGAGTAACTCCCAAACCACCAATTCAGAGAAAAAAGTTATGTCTTTTATCACAAAAAACTTTTAAGTTCAAAGAAGATTTTATTAAGTTAAAAGGATATAATGTCAAAAACAATAGCATAAAAAACAATAAAAAGAAAAACCAATAATAAGAAAATACATGGTATAAAATACAACAGTCGAATCAGAAAACATACAAAGAGAAAAAATGCAACCTGTGAAAAGCTAAAACAATGAAAACAGCTCTATCATATTGGCAACATTTTGTAATATATGAGAAATTAAAATAAAGGTAAGTGAAGGTGGGAGGAAGTCATGGAGGTTTAGCTACTTCTTGTTGCAAAGGAGTAAAAGAGGAAAAACGCCTAGCACTAGAGTCTATAAAAGATATCACCGGTTCCCACAAGGCTAATCGTTTGGATGCCAAATGCTGTGGATACACAAAAGTTGTATCTAATCTATGGTTATAACAGACAGCGTACCACCATGCTTGAAATGAAATTTTAGTGAAATCCTTCCAATTGGTGGTAAGTTGTTGAAAAGCTACTGCTAGCAGTAAGTCAATAATTTTGGTAGTTACATGAGAATGTTCCCAAACAGGAGATAAGCTACCTAGAAAGATATGCAAAATAAAGAAGGGGTGATTAGTGTGAAAAATTAAATTAAGTTGTGACCAAACTTTCTCCCAGAAGGCTCGAACCATTTTACATGTAAATAACATGTGAAACAAGTCTGCTTGTGACGATAGGCATGACCAACATGAGTGTGAGGTGTCTGAGCAGTATGAGTGAAGAACAGAGGGAGTAAGAAGGAGTCTGTTATAAATAACAAGCATTTGCAATGCAATGGGTCTCGCATTTATTAGAGTTTGAGCTATTGGCATTGTAAATCACAAAGCCATTTATGTATGTGTTGACCTATATAGGAGAAAAAAAAGGCTAAAACGCAGCCAGACACGTCACTTTAATAGAGGAAACAGAGCAGACACACACTAGAGCTGTAAGATAGGGGAACCATAAAGGAGGATAAGCTAAAGCATGGCATGCCGATCTTGCTACAAAAGTATACAAATGGGTAAGAAAGGCGGCACCTGCCTGCTTTTTTTCTATTTATTTACTTTTTTGTTTAGAAATTTAGCCCCACGTTCTTGGGTGCCCTTCCACCTTGCATGAAACGTGTTTTCACCCTACGAGTTACACATGAGAATAAATCTGCATTTGCAGACTTGATGCTCAGGAGACTGTCCACTTCAGCAATCAAAGCACAACAATCCAAGCACAATATAAAATAATGAAATAGTTAAAACCTTCTGTTTTGTACACGCTAAAGTGCTCCACCCAGACAAACCAGCCAAAAAGCACGTCGAACACCTGAGTCGCTAATCGCCAAAGCAAGTTTTTGTTTTCGCTTTGGTTTTTTCCTAATGTAAAATGAAATACAAAATACTTTAGAACCGGCGATATAAATGAATGCACTAGGATCAACTGTTCAAGCGAAAGAGATTGTTATCTGGTGCTGTAGGCTGAAATAGTTTAGAGTTGTGTTTCTATTGTTGAAAGATAAACTTCGAGGGAAGGACTGCAGCAGTGGACTTTCCAGCAGGGGAACGTGAAGTTACAATCAGCTGATTTTTTTCCAAATCATGCTTTCCTTTCAAGTTGAAGATAAAAGGCATTGCTACGCTAAATGAAAGGCATTGCTGTGCTAAATAAAAAGGTATTGCTGCGCTAAATGAAAGGCATTGCTGTGCTAAATGAAAGGCATTGCTGCGCTTAAATGAAAGGCATTGCTGCGGCTTTGCTGCGCTAAATAAAGGGGCATTGCTGCGCTAAATGAAAGGCATTGCTGCGCTAAATGAAAGGCATTGCTGTGCTAAATGAAAGGCATTGCTGCGCTAAATGAAAGGCATTGCTGTGCTAAATGAAAGGCACTGCTGCGCTTAAATGAAAGGCATTGCTGCGGCTTTGCAGCGCTAAATGAACGGCATTGTTGCGCTAAATGAAAGGCTTTACTGCTCTAAATGAAAGGCATTGATGCGCTAAATGAAAGGCATTACTGTGCTAAATGAAGCATGAGAATGTTCCCGAACAGGAGATAAGCTACCTAGAAAGATATGCAAAATAGAGAAGGGGTGATTAGTGTGAAAAATTAAATTAAGTTATGACCAAACTTTCTCCCAGAAGGCTCAAACCAATTTGCATGTAAATAACATGTGAAACAAATCTGCTTGTGGCGATAGGCATGACCAACATGAGTGTGAGATGTCATTGCTGCGCTAAATGAAAGGCATTGCTGCGCTAAATGAAAGGCATTGCTGCGCTAAATGAAAGGCATTGGTGGGCTAAATGAAAAGCATTGCTGCACTAAATGAAAGGCATTGCTGCGGCATTGCTGCACTAAATGAAAGGCATTGATGCGCTAAATGAAAGGCATTGATGCGCTAAATGAAAGCATTACTGCGCTAAATGAAAGGCATTGCTGCGGCATTGCTGCGCTAAATGAAAGGCATTGCTGCGCCTTGTGGCGGCAAACTGCACCCGCACAATGTTATCCGATTTCGCTGGTTTGAACACACACAAGCTGTCGGATCTACAAGTTAGAGAGATCACCTTTCTGCAGCACTGCCTCTGAGTGTATGCATGTACCTGAAGAATAGGGGGATCAAGTTGGGGATGGTCACAGAATCGAATCCGAGTAGGATGACTGACTTAACTTTTAGCCACCCAAAGGAAGAAAAAAAATTGCAAGCTGTCAAGTTATCGCTTGTCAGGTGAAGGAGCCTGTCCAGTCCTAGTTGTATTCTTTGCATTCTTGCAAATTTACCTTTAACTAATTAGACACCTGCTGCGCTAAATGAAAGGCATTGCTGCCCTAAATGAAAGGCATTGATGCGCTAAATGAAAGGCATTGCTGCGCTAAATGAAAGGCATTGCTGCGGCATTGCTGCGCTAAATGAAAGGCATTGATGTGCTAAATGAAAGGCATTGATGCGCTGAATGAAAGGCATTGCTGCGCTAACTGAAAGGCATTGCTGCGGCATTGCTGCGCTAAATGAAAGGCATTGATGCGCTAAATGAAAGGCATTGATGTGCTGAATGAAAGGCATTGCTGCGCTAAATGAAAGGCATTGCTGCGGCATTGCTGCGCTAAATGAAAGGCATTGCTGCGCTAAATGAAAGGCATTGATGCGCTAAATGAAAAGCATTGCTGCGCTAAATGAAAGGCATTGCTGCGGCATTGTTGCGCTAAATGAATGGCATTGATGCGCTAAATGAAAGGCATTGCTGCGCTAAATGAAAGGCATTGCTGAGCTAAATGAAAGGCATTGATGCGCTAAATGAAAGGCATTGATGTGCTAAATGAAAGGCATTGTTACGCTAAATGAAAGGCATTGCTGTGGCATTGCTGCGCTAAATGAAAGGCATTGCTGCGCTAAATGAAAGGCATTGCTGCGGCATTGCTGCACTAAATGAAAGACATTGATGCGCTAAATGAAAGGCATTGCTGCGGCATTGCTGCGCTAAAAGAAAGGCATTGCTGCGCTAATGAAAGACATTGATGCGCTAAATGAAAGGCATTGCTTCGCTAAATGAAAGGCATTGATGCGCTAAATGAAAGGCATTGCTGCACTAAATGAAAGGCATTGCAGCGCTAAATTAAAGGCTTTGCTGCGCTAAATGAAAGGCATTGATGCACTAAATGAAAGGCATTGCTGCACTAAATGAAGCATGAGAATGTTCCCAAACAGGAGATAAGCTACCTAGAAAGATATGCAAAATAGAGAAGGGTTGATTAGTGTGAAAAATTTAATTAAGTTGTGACCAAACTTTCTCCCAGAAGGCTCGAACCAATTTGCATGTAAATAACATGTGAAACAAATCTGCTTGTGGTGATAGGCATGACCAACATGAGTGTGAGGTGTCTGAGCAGTATGAGTGAAGAACAGAGGGAGTAAGAAGGAGTCTGTTATAAATAACAAGCATTTGCAATGCACTAGGTCTCGCATTTATTAGAGTTTGAGCTATTGGCATTGTAAATCACAAAGCCATTTATGTATGTGTTGACCTAAAAAAGAGAAAAAAAGGCTAAAACGCAGCCAGGCACGTCACTTTAATAGAGGAAACTGAACAGACACACACTAGAGCTGTAAGATAGGGGAACCATAAAGGAGGATAAGCTAAAGCATGGCATGCCGATATTGCTACAAAAGTATACAAATGGGTAAGAAAGGCGGCACCTGCCTGCTTTTTTTCTATTTATTTACTTTTTTGTTTCGAAATTTAGCCCCACGTTCTTGGGTGCCCTTCCACCTTGCATGAAACGTGTTTTCACCCTACGAGTTACAAATGAGAATAAATCTGCATTTGCAGACTTGATGCTCAGGAGACTGTCCACTTCAGCAATCAAAGCACAACAATCCAAGCACAATATAAAATAATGAAATAGTTAAAACCTTCTGTTTTGTACACGCTAAAGTGCTCCACCCAGACAAACCAGCCAAAAAGCACGTCGAACACCTGAGTCGCTAATCGCCAAAGCAAGTTTTTGTTTTCGCTTTGGTTTTATCCTAATGTAAAATGAAATACAAAATACTTTAGAACCGGCGATATAAATGAATGCACTAGGATCAACTGTTCAAGCGAAAGAGATTGTTATCTGGTGCTGTAGGCTGAAATAGTTTAGAGTTGTGTTTCTATTGTTGAAAGATAAACTTCGAGGGAAGGACTGCAGCAGTGGACTTTCCAGCAGGGGAACGTGAAGTTACAATCAGCTGATTTTTTTCCAAATCATGCTTTCCTTTCAAGTTGAAGATAAAAGGCATTGCTACGCTAAATGAAAGGCATTGCTGTGCTAAATGAAAGGTATTGCTGCGCTAAATGAAAGGCATTGCTGTGCTAAATGAAAGGCATTGCTGTGCTTAAATGAAAGGCATTGCTGCGGCTTTGCTGCGCTAAATAAAGGGGCATTGCTGCGCTAAATGAAAGGCATTTCTGCGGCTTTGCTGCGCTAAATGAAAGGCATTGCTACGCTAAATGAAAGGCATTGCTGTGCTAAATGAAAGGCATTGCTGCGCTAAATGAAAGGCATTGCTGTGCTAAATGAAAGGCACTGCTGCGCTTAAATGAAAGGCATTGCTGCGGCTTTGCTGCGCTAAATGAACGGCATTGTTGCGCTAAATGAAAGGCATTGCTGCGCTAAATGAAAGGCTTTGCTGCTCTAAATGAAAGGCATTGATGCGCTAAATGAAAGGCATTACTGCGCTAAATGAAGCATGAGAATGTTCCCAAACAGTAGATAAGCTACCTAGAAAGATATGCAAAATAGAGAACGGGTGATTAGTGTGAAAAATTAAATTAAGTTGTGACCAAACTTTCTCCCAGAAGGCTCAAACCAATTTGCATGTAAATAACATGTGAAACAAATCTGCTTGTGGCGATAGGCATGACCAATGTGAGACTTTAAAATCAGCATCTAAATTATGGTATGGTGTTAGGTGTACCCTGGGCATCCCCCTATATAGTGAGAAGGCCCCAATCTGGGACTCGCCAACTACACCAGATTGTCTTAAGGACAGACTTGCTGGTCCACTTAAACAGGCAGGCATAATAGAATGGGGCCAACTTCTTTTTCAAAATAAACTCCTCGAATGGGAAATTCTGTCACGACGGACAAATTACACACTCTCTAAATTTAAGTACTATCAGATGTTGAGCTGGTCGAACTCTTTAAAAGAAACTAGAAAAGGAAATCTTGAACTGGAAGTTAAATTCCTGGAGACAAATCAATTCAAGAAAGAAATATCCTACTGGTACTGGGCCTTAATAATAGCAGGAGAAGACGACTTTCGGATTCCGGAGAGCATCTGGGGAAAAGATCTGCCGACGCTGGATCTAAATACTACATGGCAAGTATCTATGAGCAAATGCTGGTCTATTGTATCTTCTGCTGCTCTCAAAAGAAATCATTTATTCACCACACACAGAGCATATTGGACCCCGAAGAGGCTTTCTAAACTGAGTGGAGATGCACTGAGAAGCTGTCCGAAATGTGGTATGATTAAAGCTGATGACTTGCACATGTTCTGGCAGTGCCCCAGCCTCGAAGGTTTCTGGAAAGACGTTGGTATGATATTAGAACGAGCCCTAGGAAAGCAACTAATTGTGAGTATGGATTTGGTTGTTTTTGGGGTCTCTTGTA
This sequence comes from Lissotriton helveticus, assembly GCF_964261635.1. Taxonomy (NCBI): domain Eukaryota; kingdom Metazoa; phylum Chordata; class Amphibia; order Caudata; family Salamandridae; genus Lissotriton; species Lissotriton helveticus. The sequence continues at coordinate 342,109,811 of NC_136065.1, forward strand.
TGCCGGTTATGAATGCTCTATCAAAAGCTGAGGAAAATCTAGTTTTTATTTTAATCCTGTTGGCTAGGAGGGAGCTTTGTATTAAATGGGTAAGCCCGGTAGCCCCCTCTCGAAATGAATGGCTAGCGTCAGTTTTAAGGGTGTACAAATTAGACAGAAGAAAGAGTGTGAGTTCGAAAAAGTTTAAATTTTGGGATATATGGGAAGACTTTAATAAGGGGTGACTAGGGGTATGGGATGAAGTGGGATCGTGAGACTTTGTGTTTTTTCATCCTAACATATGTCCAATGATTACGCTGCCGCAACAAAATGGAACTGATGGTACTTCGAAGTAGCCATCATGGCTAGCTTATCTCAGATCCCGGGAACGAAGTCCTCTTTTTCTTAAATGTATGGAAGTAAGGGGTGCACTTTGTCTGAAACACCAGAAAGACATGGTCTGGGTATCCGAAAAGACACATTCTGGGCGGAGTAAGAAAAAGCGACTCTGAGATTCTCCTACTTTAAAATCAGTTGCGTAATGAGGACAAAAAAAAAAAAAAAGTAAATAACATGTGAAACAAATCTGCTTGTGGCGATAGGCATGACCAATATGAGTGTGAGATGTCATTGCTGCGGCATTGCTGCGCTAAATGAAAGGCATTGCTGCACTAAATGAAAGGCATTGCTGCGCTAAATGAAAGGCATTGGTAGGCTAAATGAAAAGCATTGCTGCACTAAATGAAAGGCATTGCTGCGGCATTGCTGCACTAAATGAAAGGCATTAATGCGCTAAATGAAAGGCATTGATGCGCTAAATGAAAGCATTACTGCGCTAAATGAAAGGCATTGCTGCGCTAAATGAAAGGCATTGCTGCGCCTTGTGGCGGCAAACTGCACCCGCTCAATGTTATCCGATTTCGCTGGTTTGAACACACGCAAGCTGTCGGATCTACAAGTTAGAGAGATCACCTTTCTGCAGCACTGCCTCTGAGTGTATGCATGTACCTGAAGAATAGGGGGATCAAGTTGGGGATGGTCACAGAATCGAATCCGAGTAGGATGACTGACTTAACTTTTAGCCACCCAAAGGAAGAAAAAAAATTGCAAGCTGTCAAGTTATCGCTTGTCAGGTGAAGGAGCCTGTCCAGTCCTAGTTGTATTCTTTGCATTCTTGCAAATTTACCTTTAACTAATTAGACACCTGCTGCGCTAAATGAAAGGCATTGCTGCCCTAAATGAAAGGCATTGATGCGCTAAATGAAAGGCATTGCTGCGCTAAATGAAAGTAATTGCTGCGGCATTGCTGCGCTAAATGAAAGGCATTGATGTGCTAAATGAAAGGCATTGATGCGCTGAATGAAAGGCATTGCTGCGCTAAATGTAAGGCATTGCTGGGGCATTGCTGCGCTAAATGAAAGGCATTGGTGCGCTAAATGAAAGGCATTGATGTGCTGAATGAAAGGCATTGCTGCGCTAAATGAAAGGCATTGCTGCGGCATTGCTGCGCTAAATGAAAGGCATTGCTGCGCTAAATGAAAGACATTGATGCGCCAAATGAAAAGCATTGCTGCGCTAAATGAAAGGCATTGCTGCGCTAAATGAATGGCATTGATGCGCAAAATGAAAGGCATTGCTGCGCTAAATGAAAGGCAATGCCGAGCTAAATGAAAGGCATTGCTGCGCTAAATGAAAGGCATTGATGCGCTAAATGAAAAGTATTGCTGCGCTAAATGAAAGGCATTGCTGCGGCATTGCTGCGGCATTGCTGCGCTAAATGAAAGGCATTGCTGCGCCTTGTGGCGGCATACTGCACCCGCACAATGTTATCCAATTTCGCTGGTTTGAACACACACAAGCTGTCGGATCTACAAGTTAGAGAGATCACCTTTCTGCAGCACTACCTCTGAGTGTATGTATGTACCTGAAGAATAGGGGGATCAAGTTGGGGATGGTCACAGAATCGAATCCGAGTAGTATGACTGACTTAACTTTTAGCCACCCATAGGAAGAAAAAAAAGTTGCAAGCTGTCAAGTTATCGCTTGTCAGGTGAAGGAGCCTGTCCAGTCCTGGTTGTATCCTTTGCATTCTTGCAAATTTACCTTTAATTAATTAGACACCTGCTGCCTAAATAAAAGGCATTGATGCGCTAAATCAGAGGCATTGCTGCACTAAATGAAAGGCATTGATGCGCTAAATGAAAGGCATTGCTGCGCTAAATGAAAGTCATTGCTGCGTCATTGCTGCGCTAAATGAAAAGCATTGCTCTGCTAAATGAAAGGCATTGATGTGCTAAATGAAGGGCATTGATGCGCTAAATGAAAGTCACTGATGCGCTAAATGAAAGGCATTGATGCGGCATTGCTGCGCTAAATAAAAGGCATTGTTGCGCTAAATGAAAGGCATTGCTGCGCTAAATGAAAGGCATTGATGCGCTAAATGAAAGGCATTGCTGCCCTAAATGAAAGTCATTGATGCGCTAAATGAAAGGCATTGCTGCGCTAAATGAAAAGCATTGCTGCGCTAAATGAAAGGCATTGATGCGCTTAATGAAAGTCATTGCTGCGCTAAATGAAAGTCATTGCTGCGGCATTGCTGCGCTAAATGAAAGGCATTACTGCGCTAAATGAAAGGCATTGATGCGCTAAATGAAAAGCATTGATGCGCTAAATGAAAGGCATTGATGCGCTAAATGAAAGGCATTGCGGCGGCATTGCTGCGCTAAATGAAAGGCATTGCTGCGCTAAATGAAAGGCATTGCTGCGCTAAATGAAAGGCACTGATGCGCTAAATGAAAAGGCATTGATGCGCTAAATGAAAGGCATTGCTGCGCTAAATGAAAAGCATTGATGCGCAAAATTAGAGGCATTGATGCGCTAAATGAAAGGCATTGCTGCGCTAAATGAAAGGCATTGCTGCGCCCTGTGGCGGCAAACTGCACCCGCACAATGTTATCAGATTTCGCTGGTTTGAACACACACAAGCTGTCGGATTACAAGTTAGAGAGATCACCTTTCTGCAGCACTGCCTCTGAGTGTATGCATGTACCTGAAGAATAGGGGGATCAAGTAGGGGATGGTCACAGAATCGAATCCGAGTAGGATGACTGACTTAACTTTTAGCCACCCAAAAGAAGAAAAAAGATTGCAAGCTGTCAAGTTAACGCTTGTCAGGTGAAGGAGCCTGTCCAGTCCTCGTTGTATTCTTTGCATTCTTGCAAATTTACCTTTAAAATAATTAGACACCTGCTGCGCTAAATGAAAGGCATTGCTGCGCTAAATGAAAGGCATTGATGCGCTAAATGAAAGGCATTGCTGCACTAAATGAAAGTCATTGCTGCGCTAAATGAAAGGCATTGCTGCGCTAAATGAAAGGCAATGATGCTCTAAATGAAAGGCATAGATGCGCTAAATGAAAGGCATTGATGCGCTGAATGAAAGGCATTGCTGCGCTAAATGAAAGGCAATGCTGCGGCATTGCTGCGCTAAATGAAAGGCATTGCTGCTCTAAATGAAAGGCATTGCTGCGCTAAATGAAAAGCATTGCTGCGCTAAATGAAAGGCATTGCTGCGCTAAATAGAAGGCATTGCTGCGCTAAATGAAAGGCATTGCTGCGCTAAATGAAAGGCATTGCTGCGCTAAATGAAAGGCATTGCAGCGCTAATGAAAAGGCATTGCTGTGCTAAATGAAAGGCATTGCTGCCCTTAATGAAAGGCATTGATGCGCTAAATGAAAGGCATTGCTGCACTAAATGAAAGTAATTGCTGCGGCATTGCTGCGCTAAATGAAAGGCATTGATGTGCTAAATGAAAGGCATTGATGCGCTGAATGAAAGGCATTGCTGCGCTAAATGAAAGGCATTGCTGGGGCATTGCTGCGCTAAATGAAAGGCATTGGTGCGCTAAATGAAAGGCATTGATGTGCTGAATGAAAGGCATTGCTGCGCTAAATGAAAGGCATTGCTGCGGCATTGCTGCGCTAAATGAAAGGCATTGCTGCGCTAAATGAAAGGCATTGATGCGCTAAATGAAAAGTATTGCTGCGCTAAATGAAAGGCATTGCTGCGGCATTGCTGCGGCATTGCTGCGCTAAATGAATGGCATTGATGCGCTAAATGAAAGGCATTGCTGCGCTAAATGAAAGGCAATGCTGAGCTAAATGAAAGGCATTGATGCGCTAAATGAAAGGCATTGATGTGCTAAATGAAAGGCATTGCTACGCTAAATGAAAGGCATTGCTGCGGCATTGCTGCGCTAAATGAAAGGCATTGCTGCGCCTTGTGGCGGCAAACTGCACCCGCACAATGTTATCCAATTTCGGTGGTTTGAACACACACAAGCTGTCGGATCTACAAGTTAGAGAGATCACCTTTCTGCAGCACTACCTCTGAGTGTATGTATGTACCTGAAGAATAGGGGGATCAAGTTGGCGATGGTCACAGAATCGAATCCGAGTAGTATGACTGACTTAACTTTTAGCCACCCATAGGAAGAAAAAAAAGTTGCAAGCTGTCAAGTTATCGCTTGTCAGGTGAAGGAGCCTGTCCAGTCCTGGTTGTATTCTTTGCATTCTTGCAAATTTACCTTTAATTAATTAGACACCTGCTGCCTAAATGAAAGGCATTGATGCGCTAAATGAAAGGCATTGCTGCACTAAATGAAAGGCATTGATGCGCTAAATGAAAGGCATTGCTGCGCTAAATGAAAGTCATTGCTGCGGCATTGCTGCGCTAAATGAAAAGCATTGCTCTGCTAAATGAAAGGCATTGATGTGCTAAATGAAGGGCATTGATGCGCTAAATGAAAGGCACTGATGCGCTAAATGAAAGGCATTGATGCGGCATTGCTGAGCTAAATAAAAGGCATTGTTGCGCTAAATGAAAGGCATTGCTGCGCTAAATGAAAGGCATTGATGCGCTAAATGAAAGGCATTGCTGCCCTAAATGAAAGTCATTGCTGCGGCATTGATGCGCTAAATGAAAGGCATTGCTGCGCTAAATGAAAAGCATTGCTGCGCTAAATGAAAGGCATTGATGCGCTTAATGAAAGGCATTGCTGCGCTAAATGAAAGGCATTGATGCGCTAAATGAAAGGCATTGATGCACTAAATGAAAGGAATTGATGCGCTAAATGAAAGGCATTGCTGCGGCATTGCTGCGCTAAATGAAAGGCATTGCTGCGCCCTGTTGCGGCAAACTACACCCGCACAATGTTATCCAATTTCGCTGGTTTGAACACACAAAAGCTGTCGGATCTACAAGTTAGAGAGATCACATTTTTGCAGCACTGCCTCTGAGTGTATGTATGTACCAGAAGAATAGGGGGATCAAGTTGGCGAAGGTCACAGAATCGAATCCGAGTAGGATGACTGACTTAACTTTTAGCCACCCAAAGGAAGAAAAAAGATTGCAACCTGTCAAGTTATCGCTTGTCAGGTGAAGGAGCCTGTCCAGTCCTGGTTGTATTCTTTGCATTCTTGCAAATTTACCTTTAATTAATTAGACACCTGCTGCGCTAAATGAAAGGCATTGCTGCGCTAAATGAAAGGCATTGATGCGCTAAATGAAAGTCATTGCTGCGCTAAATGAAAGTAATTGCTGCGGCATTGCTGCGCTAAATGAAAGGCATTACTGCGCTAAATGAAAGGCATTGATGCGCTAAATGAAAAGCATTGATGCGCTAAATGAAAGGCATTGATGCGCTAAATGAAAGGCATTGCGGCGGCATTGCTGCGCTAAATGAAAGGCATTGCTGCGCTAAATGAAAGGCATTGCTGCGCTAAATGAAAGGCACTGATGCGCTAAATGAAAGGCATTGCTGCGCTAAATAGAAGGCATTGATGCGCTAAATGAAAGGCATTGCTGCGCTAAATGAAAGGCATTGCTGCGCTAAATGAAAGGCATTGCAGCGCTAATGAAAAGGCATTGCTGCGCTAAATGAAAGGCTTTGCTGCTCTAAATTAAAGGCATTGATGCGCTAAATGAAAGGCATTGCTGCGCTAAATGAAGCATGAGAATGTTCCCAAACAGGAGATAAGCTACCTAGAAAGATATGCAAAATAGAGAAGGGGTGATGAGTGTGAAAAATTAAATTAAGTTGTGACAAAACTTTCTCCCAGAAGGCTCGAACCAATTTGCATGTAAATAACATGTGAAACAAATCTGCTTGTGGCGATAGACATGACCAACATAAGTGTGAGGTGTCATTGCTGCGGCATTGCTGCGCTAAATGAAAGGCATTGCTGCGCTAAATGAAAGGCATTGCTGCGCTAAATGAAAGGCATTGATGGGTTAAATGAAAAGCATTGCTGCACTAAATGAAAGGCATTGCTGCGGCATTCCTGCGCTAAATGAAAGGCATTGATGCGCTAAATGAAATGCATTGATACGCTAAATGAAAGGCCTTGCTACGCTGAATGAAAGGCATTGCTGCGCCTTGTGGCGGCAAACTGCACCCGCACAATGTTATCCGATTTCGCTGGTTTGAACACACACAAGCTGTCGGATCTACAAGTTAGAGAGATCACCTTTCTGCAGCACTGCCTCTGAGTGTATGCATGTACCTGAAGAATAGGGGGATCAAGTAGGGGATGGTCACAGAATCGAATCCGAGTAGGATGACTGACTTAACTTTTAAACACCCAAAGGAAGAAAAAAAATTGCAAGCTGTCAAGTTATCGCTTGTCAGGTGAAGGAGCCTGTCCAGTCCTCGTTGTATTCTTTGCATTCTTGCAAATTTACCTTTAATTATTAGACACCTGCTGCGATAAATTAAAGGAATTGCTGCGCCAAATGAAAGGCATTGATGCGCTAAATGAAAGGCATTGCTGCGCTAAATGAAAGTCATTGCTGCGCTAAATGAAAGGCATTGCTGCGATTAAATGAAAGGCAATGATGCGCTAAATGAAAGGCATAGATGCGCTAAATGAAAGGCATTGATGCGCTGAATGAAAGGCATTGCTGCGCTAAATGAAAGGCATTGTTGCGGCATTGCTGCGCTAAATGAAAGGCATTGCTGATCTAAATGAAAGGCATTGCTGCGCTAAATGAAAGGCATTGATGCGCTAAATGAAAAGCATTGCTGCGCTAAATGAAAGGCATTGCTGCGCCATTGCTGCGCTAAATAGAAGGCATTGATGCGCTAACTGAAAGGCATTGCTGCGCTAAATGAAAGGCATTGCTGCGCTAAATGAAAGGCATTGCAGGGCTAAATGAAAGGCATTGCTGCGCTAAATGAAAGGCTTTGCTGCTCTAAATGAAAGGCATTGATGTGCTAAATGAAAGGCATTGCTGCGCTAAATGAAGCATGAGAATGTTCCCAAACAGGAGATAAGCTACCTAGAAAGATATGCAAAATAGAGAAGGGGTGATTAGTGTGAAATATTAAATTAAGTTGTGACCAAACTTTCTCCCAGAAGGCTTGAACCAATTTGCATGTAAATAAAATGTGAAACAAATCTGCTTGTGGCGATAGGCATGACCAACATAAGTGTGAGGTGTCATTGCTGCGGCATTGCTGCGCTAAATGAAAGGCATTGCTGCGCTAAATGAAAGGCATTGCTGCGCTAAATGAAAGGCATTGATGGGCTAAATGAAAAGCATTGCTGAGCTAAATGAAAGGCATTGCTGCGGCATTGCTGAGCTAAATGAAAGGCATTGATGCGCTAAATGAAAACCACTGATGCGCTAAATGAAAGGCCTTGCTGCGCTAAATGAAAGGCATTGCTGCGGCATTGCTACGCTAAATGAAAGGCATTGCTGCGCCTTGTGGCGGCAAACTGCACCCGCACAATGTTATCCGATTTCGCTGGTTTGAACACTCACAAGCTGTCGGATCTACAAGTTAGAGAGAACACCTTTCTGCAGCACTGCCTCTGAGTGTATGCATGTACCTGAAGAATAGGGGGATCAAGTTGGGGATGGTCACAGAATCGAATCCGAGTAGGATGACTGACTTAACTTTTAGCCACCCAAAGGAAGAAAAAAATTGCAAGCTGTCAAGTTATCGCTTGTCAGGTGAAGGAGCCTGTCCAGTCCTGGTTGTATTCTTTGCATTCTTGCAAATTTACCTTTAATTAATTAGACACCTGCTGCGCTAAATGAAAGGCATTGCTACGCAAATGAAAGGCATTGATGCGCTAAATGAAAGGCATTGCTGCGCTAAATGAAAGTAATTGCTGCGGCATTGCTGCGCTAAATGAAAGGGATTGATGCACTAAATGAAAGGCATTGATGCGCTGATTGAAAGGAGTTGCTGCGCTAAATGAAAGGCTTTGCTGTGGCATTGCTGCGCTAAATGAAAGTTATTGATGCGCTAAATGAAAGGCATTGATGCGCTGAATGAAAGGCATTGATGCGCTAAATGAAAGGCATTGCTGCGGCATTGCTGTGCTAAATGAAAGGCATTGCTGCGCTAAATGAAAGGCATTGATGCGCTAAATCAAAAGCATTGCTGCGCTAAATGAAAGGCATTGCTGCGGCATTGCTGGGCTAAATGAAAGGCATTGCTGCTCTAAATGAAAGGCATTGCTGTGCTAAATGAAAGGCATTGATGCGCTAAATGAAAGGCATTGATGCGCTAAATAAAAGGCATTGCTACGCTTAATGAAAGGCATTGCTGCGGCATTGCTGCGCTAAATGAAAGGCATTGCTGCGCCTTGTGGCGGCAAACTGCACCCGCACAATGTTATCCAATTTCGCTGGTTTGAACACACACAAGCTGTCGAATTTACACGTTAGAGAGATCACCTTTCTGCAGCACTACCTCTGAGTGTATGTATGTACCTGAAGAATAGGGGGATCAAGTTGGGGATGGTCACAGAATCGAATCCGAGTAGGATGACTGACTTAACTTTTAACCACCCAAAGGAAGAAAAAAAATTGCAAGCTGTCAAGTCATCGCTTGTCAGGTGAAGGCGCCTGTCCAGTCCTGGTTGTATTCTTTGCATCCTTACAAATTTACCTTTAATTAATTAGACACCTGCTGCGCTAAATGAAAGGCATTGCTGCGCTAAATGAAAGGCATTGATGCACTTAATGAAAGGCATTGCTGCGCTAAATGAAAGTAATTGCTGCGCTAAATGAAAGGCATTGCTGCGCTAAATGAAAGGCAATGATGCGCTAAATGAAAGGCATAGATGCGCTAAATGAAAGGCATTGATGCGCTGAATAAAAGGCATTGCTGCGCTAAATGAAAGGCATTTATGCTCTAAATGAAAGGCATTGCTGCGCTAAATGAAAGGCATTGATGGGCTAAATGAAAAGCATTGCTGCGCTAAATGAAAGGAATTGCTGCGGCATTGCTGCGCTAAATGGAAGGCATTGATGCGCTAAATGAAAGGCATTGCTGCGCTAAATGAAAGGCATTGCTGCGCTAAATGAAAGGCTTTGCTGCGCTAAATGAAAGGCATTGCTGCGGCATTGCTGCGCTAAATGAAAGGCATTTATGCTCTAAATGAAAGGCATTGCTGCGCTAAATGAAAGGCATTGATGCGCTAAATGAAAAGCATTGCTGCGCTAAATGAAAGGCATTGCTGCGTTATTGCAGCGCTAAATGGAAGGCATTGCTGCGCTAAATGAAAGGCATTGCTGCGCTAAATGAAAGGCATTGCTGCGCTAAATGAAAGGCATTGATGGGCTAAATGAAAGGCATTGCTGCGCTAAATGAAGCATGAGAATGTTCCCAAAAAGGAGATAAGCTACCTAGAAAGATATGCAAAATAGAGAAGGGGTGATGAGTGTGAAAAATTAAATTAAGTTGTGACCAAACTTTCTCCCAGAAGGCTCGAACCAGTTTGCATGTAAATAACATGTGAAACAAATCTGCTTGTGGCGATAGGCATGACCAACATAAGTGTGAGGTGTCATTGATGCGGCATTGCTCCGCTAAATGAAAGGCATTGCTGAGCTAAATGAAAGGCATTGCTGCGCTAAATGAAAGGCATTGATGGGCTACATGAAAAGCATTGCTGCGCTAAATGAAAGGCATTGCTGCGCTAAATGAAAGGCATTGATGCGCTAAATGAAAGGCATTCATGCGCTAAATGAAAGGCCTTGCTGCGCTAAAAGAAAGGCATTGATGCGGCATTGCTGCACTAATTGAAAGGCATTGCTGCGCCTTGTGGCGGCAAACTGCACCCGCACAATGTTATCTGATTTCGCTGGTTTGAACACTCACAAACGGTCGGATCTACAAGTTAGAGAGATCACCTTTATGCAGCACTGCCTCTGAGTGTATGCATGTACCTGAAGAATAGGGGGATCAAGTGTGGGATGGTCACAGAATCGAATCCGAGTAGGATGACTGACTTAACTTTTAGCCACCCAAAGGAAGAAAAAAAATTGCAAGCTGTCAAGTTGTCGCTTGTCAGGTGAAGGAGCCTGTCCAGTCCTGGCTGTATTCTTTGCATTCTTGCAAATTTACCTTTAATTAATTAGACACCTGCTGCGCTAAATGAAAGGCATTGCTGCGCTAACTGAAAGGCATTGATGCGCTAAATGAAAGGCATTGCTGCGCTAAATGAAAGTCATTGCTGCGGCATTGCTGCGCTAAATGAAAGGCATTGCTGCGCTAAATGAAAGGCATTGATGCACTAAATGAAAGGCATTGATGCGCTAAATGAAAGGCATTGCTGCGCTAAATGAAAGGCATTGCTGCAGCATTGCTGCGCTAAATGAAAGGCATTGCTGCGCTAAATGAAAAGCATTGCTCCGCTAAATGAAAGGCATTGATGTGCTAAATGAAAGGCATTGATGCGCTAAATTAAAGGCATTGATGCGCTAAATGAAAGGCATTGATGCGGCATTGCTGCGCTAAATGAAAGGCATTGCTGCGCTAAAGGAAAGGCATTGCTGCGCTAAATGAAAGGCATTGATGCGCTAAATGAAAGGCATTGCTGCCCTAAATGAAAGTCATTGCTGCGGCATTGCTGTGCTAAATGAAAGGCATTGCTGCGCTAAATGAAAGGCATTGCTGCGCTAAATGAAAGGCATTGCTGCGCTAAATGAAAGGCATTGATGTGCTAAATGAAAGGCATTGCTGCGCTAAATGAAAGTCATTGCTGCGGCATTGCTGCGCTAAATGAAAAGCATTGCTCCGTTAAATGAAAGGCATTGATGTGCTAAATGAAAGGCATTGATGCGCTAAATGAAAGGCATTGATGTGCTAAATGAAAGGCATTGCTGCGCTAAATGAAAGTCATTGCTGCGGCATTGCTGCGCTAAATGAAAAGCATTTCTCCGCTAAATGAAAGGCATTGATGTGCTAAATGAAAGGCATTGATGCGCTAAATGAAAGGCATTGATGCGCTAAATGTAAGGCATTGATGCGGCATTACTGCGCTAAATGAAAGGCATTGCTGTGCTAAATGAAAGGCATTGCTGCGCTGAATGAAAGGCAATGATGCGCTAAATGAAAGGCATTGCTGCCCTAAATGAAAGTCATTGCTGCGGCATTGCTGCGCTAAATGAAAGGCATTGCTGCAGCTTTGCTGCACTAAATGAAAGGCGTTGCTGCGCCCTGTGGTGGCAAACTGCACCCGCACCATGTTATCCAATTTCGCTGGTTTGAACACACACAAGTTGTCGGATCTACAAGTTTGAGAGATCACCTTTCTGCAGCACTGCCTCTGAGTATATGTATGTACCTGAAGAATAGGGGGATCAAGTTGGGGAAGGTCACAGAATCGAATCCGAGTAGGATGACTGACTTAACTTCTAGCAATCCCAAAAGAAGAAAAAAAATTGCAAGCTGTCAAGTTATCGCTTGTCAGGTGAAGGAGCCTGTCCAGTCCTGGTTGTATTCTTTGCATTCTTGCAAATTTACCTTTAAATTAATTAGACACCTGCTGCGCTAAATGAAAGGCATTGCTGCGCTAAATGAAAGGCATTGATGCGCTACATGAAATGCATTGCTGCGCTAAATGAAAGTCATTGCTGCGGGATTGCTGCGCTAAATGAATGGCATTGCTGCGGCATTGCTGCGCTAAATGAAAGGCATTGCTGCGCTAAATGAAAGGCATTGATGCGCTGAATGAAAGGCATTGCTGCGCTAAATGAAAGGCATTGATGCGCTAAATGAAAGGCATTGCTGCGCTAAATGAAAGGCATTGCTGCGGCATTGCTGCGCTAAATGAAAGGCATTGCTGCGCTAAATGAAAGGCATTGCTGCGCTAAATGAAAGGCATTGATGCGCTAAATGAAACGCATTGCTGCGGCATTGCTGCGCTAAATGAAAGGCATTGATGCGCTAAATGAAAGGCATTGATGCGCTGAATGAAAGGCATTGCTGCGCTAATTGAAAGGCATTGATGCGCTAAATGAAAGGCATTGCTGCGCTAAATGAAAGGCATTGCTGCGGCATTGCTGCGCTAAATGAAAGGCATTGCTGCACTAAATGAAAGGCATTGCTGCGCTAAATGAAAGGCATTGATGCGCTAAATGAAAGTCATTGCTGCTCTAAATGAAAGGCATTGCTGCGGCATTGCTGCGCTAAATGAAAGGCATTGCTGCGCTAAATGAAAGGCATTGCTGTGCTAAATGAAAGGCATGGATGCGCTAAATGAAAGGCATTGCTGCGGCATTGCTGTGCTAAATGAAAGGCATTGCTGCACTAAATGAAAGGCATTGCTGCGCTAAATGAAAGGCATTGATGTGCTAAATGAAAGGCATTGATGCGCTAAATGAAAAGCATTGATGCGCTAAATGGATGGCATTGCTGCGCTAAATGAAAGGCATTGCTGCGCTAAATGAAAGGCATTGCTGCGGCATTGCTGCGCTAAATGAAAGGCATTGCTGCGCTAAATAAAAGGCATTGATGCGCTAAATGAAAAGCATTGATGCGCTAAATGAAAGTCATTGATGCGCGAAATGAAAGGCATTGCTGCGGCATTATTATTTATTATTTATTTTTAGAATTTTTATAGCGCAGCTGATACCTTGCAGGCTTCCTGGCGCTGGAGAATACTTCAACTAAGGATAACTGGTAGCGGGCAACAAGCGGGGAGGATAATTAGGGGAACAACCAGGTCTTGATCCGTTTCCGAAAGGGGAGGAGATGAGGGATTTGGCGTATGTCGATAGGCAGACTATTCCATAATTTGGCCGCTGCGACCCTAAATGATCTTCCCCCCGTTCTAGCTTTGTAATATCTGGGCACTTTTGTCAGATATGCTGAGGAAGAACGCAGGGCTCTGGTGGGGGTGTACCATGAGAACATATCTTGCAGAGGTCTGGGTCCAAGTCCATGCAGCGCTTTGAAGACAATGCAGAGGGACTTGAACGCCACCCGCTGCCTCAAAGGTAGCCAATGTAGCTCGGCCAGGGCCGCCGAAGCCGAGGATCTCCTCGTCCAGCCGAGAGCAAGCTTAGCGGCGGCGGACTGAATTCTTTGAAGCCGGTCTAACAGCGTGATAGGGGACTCAAGGAGCAGAGCGTTGCAATAGTCGAGGCGACTAAGTATAGTGCACCTGACTATCATCGCCCGAGCTTGTGAAGGGAGGAGTGGCATAATTTTACGCAAGGAACGTAAAAGAGCTGAGCACGTCCCCACTGTTTTGGCGACCTGGGTGTCCATGTTCAGTTTGTTATTGAGCGTGGCTCCCAGGTTGCGGACCGAAGTAACTGGCAGTGGTTTGTCCCCGAATTCCGGAGGCCAGAAATCACTCGGGAACTGACGAGAAATATAATTTCCCGCACAGTACAGAACCTCTGTTTTGGAGGAGTTAAATTGTAAGGAGTTCCTGTGCAACCACCCAGCCGTCTCTCTTAGGCAATCATGGAAGGAGGTTAAGGGGATAAAGCCTTCTCCCTCCCAAGAGAGAATGAGCTGGGTGTCGTCGGCATAGTTGATCGTTGTTATCCCGAATGACTTGATTAACGTTATCAGTGGTTTAAGATACACGTTAAAAAGAATGGGGCTGATAGAGGAGCCCTGGGGAACTCCCTGAGGTACTGGGGCAAAAGCGGATTGGAATGGAGGGAGGGAAACAGCCTGTCTTCTGTCCTGCAGGTAAGAATGAAACCACAGCAGGGCCGTGCCCTCCACACCTGCCTCGCGGAGTCTGTCCAACAGTGTCCCGTGGTTGACCGTATCGAATGCGGCAGACAGGTCCAGCAGTATCAGTGCTACTGGCTGGCCCCTGTCTGCACGCATGCGAAGATCCTCCATGGCTGTCAAGACTGCTGTTTCGGTACCGTGAGCAGGACGGAAACCGAATTGGAGTTCATCCAAGAGGTTGTTCTGTTCTAGGTGCGTGGAAAGACAAGAGCTTACCCAACGTTGGACCACTTTTGCAGGGAATGGGAGGAGGGAGATGGGTCGATAGTTAGATAAACAGTCAGGGCTCAAGGAGGGCTTTTTCAAGAGCGGGGTAACGAGTGCTTGTTTCCAGGGGGTTGGTACAAATCTGCAGTGTAGAGAATAGTTGCATATTTGTCGCAAAGTGCTGAAGAGTTCTGAACCAAAGTTTTTCCAAATTTTTGGAGGGAGGGGATCGAGAGGAGATCCCGAGGTAATTCCAAGTGCCAGTCTTTCAAATTCGGATTCAGGAATAGGGAGGAATTCCCGTAGCCTGGCCATAGGGATGGGGCCTGAAGAAGTCAAGTCCTGCGAGCTGGTGATGGCTCCCAGGCTGTTGGAACATCCCAGCGCAGGGGGTGCCTTTAAGTTGTGGATAATGGTGTTAATTTTTTCAGTGAAAAAGACAGCGAGACTATCACAAAGAGCTTGAGTGGGAGGCTGAGTCAATGTGGCACATTCTGGGTGAGTTAAGTTTTTGAGTATCTGAAAGATGCTTTTCGAGCTATTGGGGGCGTTGGCAATGGTAGAGCAAAAGTAGTTTGCCTTACTTTGCACTATGGCAGTTTTATATGCCCGGAGGTTATCTTTCCAGATAGATTTATTAGTATCAGTGTAGCCTTGCCTCCATTTTCTCTCAGATTGTCTGCAAGCTAGTTTGAGGGCTCTCAATGAGTCGTCGAACCAGGGGGCTGGTAGTCTTCTCTTGGGATTACTCTTTTTCTGGGGGACAAGAGAATCCGAGGTGTTGGAAATCAGTGTGCAGAGGGCCGTATAGTTGTCCTCCACCGACTGCAAGGTGGAAAAACTGTTCTCCACATTGAATACGGGGCCAGTCAGTCTTAGTTTGTCCAACACTTTCCAATCTCTATACAGCGAATCGCAGGAGGAACTAAGTGGCGACCTGTTGGCTCTGCCGCCGGCTATGTGGAATTTAATAAGTGCATGATCGGTCCAGCACATGGGCAGTATATCACTCAAGAATACTAGCTGGGGTGAAGAGAAGATCAGGTCAAGCTGGTGCCCAGCAGTGTGTGTGGGTTTATTGACTAGCTGGGATAGTCCCATACCTTCACAGGAAAGTAAAATATTATTCAGGGCAGAGTCCAGGCTGCCGTTTGGCCAGAGATTAAAGTCGCCCAGAATAATCAGCTTGTTGTGAGTGGTGGCCATATTGGTAATGGTGGTAAGAAGCGACTTTTGCTGCATGGAGTTGAAGGCTCCGGGGGGACGGTAGCATATCATGGCCGTGAAGATGATTCTAGAGTGACAGTTGATAGAGAGGCCGAGTATTTCCGTGCCTGCAACTGGGTCCATGTCAAGGGTTTTTATGGACCAGGAAGCTCTGTAGATGATACCGACTCCCCCACCTCGACCCTTGGGTCTGGGAAGATGCAATATTTTAAAATCTTGTGGACAGGCCCAGTCCAAATCAATATTACAGTCGGAGTGGGTCCATGTCTCGGTGAGAAATAGTGCATCGAGGTGATGATTGTCAATAAGTTGGGAGATTTCATTAACGTGTTTAGGCAAAGATCTAACGTTCAGCAGACCGCCTAGCAGCAGACCTTTACGCATTGCTGCGCTAAATGAAAGACATTGCTTGCAATAAATGAAAGGCATTGCTGCGCTAAATGAAAGGCATTGATGTGCTAAATGAAAAGCATTGCTGCGCTAAATGAAAGGTATTGCTGCGCTAAATGAAAGGCATTGATGCGTTTAATAAAAAGCATTGATGCGCTAAATGAAAGGCATTGATGCGGCATTGCTGCGCTAAATAAAAGGCATTGATGCGCTAAATGAAAAGCATTGATGCGCTAAATGAAAGGCATTGATGCGCGAAATGAAAGGCATTGCTGCGGCATTGCTGCGCTAAATGAAAGACATTGCTTGCAATAAATGAAAGGCATTGCTGCGCTAAATTAAAGGGATTGATGCACTAAATGAAAAGCATTGATGCGCTAAATGAAAAGCATTGATGCGCTAAATGAAAGGCATTGATGCGCTAAATGAAAGGCATTGCTGCGCTGAATGAAAGGCATTGCTGCGCCCTGTGGCGGAAAACTGCACCCGCGCAATGTTATCCAATTTCGCTGGTTTGAACACACACAAGCTGTCGGATCTACAAGTTAGAGAGATCACCTTTCTGCAGCACTGCCTCTGAGTGTATGCATGTACCTGAAGAATAGGGAGATCAAGTGTGGGATGGTCACAGAATCGAATCCGAGTAGAATGACTGATTTAACTTTTAGCCACCCAAAGGAAGAAAAAAAATTGCAAGCTGTCAAGTTATCGTTTGTCAGGTGAAGGAGCCTGTCCAGTCCTGGTTGTATTCTTTGCATTCTTGCAAATTGACCTTTAATTAATTAGACACCTGCTGCGCTAAATGAAAGGCATTGCTGCGCTAAATGAAAGGCATTGTTGCGCTAAATGAAAGGCATTGCTGCGCTAAATGAAAGTCATTGCTGCGGCATTGCTGCGCTAAATGAAAGGCATTGCTGCGCTAAATGAAAGGCAATGATGCACTAAATGAAAGGTATTGATGCGCTAAATGAAAGGCATTGATGCGCTGAAAGGCATTGCTGCGCTAAATGAAAGGCATTGCTGCGGCATTGCTGCGCTAAATGAAAGGCATTGCTGCGCTAAATGAAAGGCATTGATGCGCTAAATGAAAAGCATTGCTGCGATAAAGGAAAGACATTGCTGCGGCATTGCTGCGCTAAATGAAAGGCATTGCTGTGCTAAATGAAAGGCATTGCTGCGCTAAATGAAAGGCATTGATGCGCTAAATGAAAGGCATTGCTGCGCTAAATGAAAGGCATTGCTGCAGCATTGCTGCGCTAAATGAAAAAGGCATTGATGCGCTTAATAAAAAGCATTGATGCGCTAAATGAAAGGCATTGATGCGGCATTGCTGCGCTAAATGAAAGGCAATGATGCGCTAAATGAAAGGCATTGCTGCGCTAAATTAAAGGGATTGATGCGCTGAATGAAAAGCATTGATGCGCTAAATGAAAGGCATTGATGCGCTAAATGAAAGGCATTGCTGCGCCCTGTGGCGTAAAACTGCACCCGCGCAATGTTATCCAATTTCGCTGGTTTGAACACACACAAGCTGTCGGATCTACAAGTTAGAGAGATCACCTTTCTGCAGCACTGCCTCTGAGTGTATGTATGTACCTGAAGAATAGGGGGATACATTTGGGGATGGTCACAGAATTGAATCCGAGTAGGATGACTGACTTAACTTTTAGCCACCCAAAGGAAGAAAAAAATTGCAAGCTGTCAAATTATCGCTTGTCAGGTGAAGGGGCCTGTCCAGTCCTGGTTGTATTCTTTGCATTCTTGCAAATTTACCTTTAATTAATTAGACACCTGCTGCGCTAAATGAAAGGCATTGCTGCGCTAAATGAAAGGCATTGATGCGCTAAATCAGGGGTCTCCAAACTGGTCCTGGAGGGCCGGATCCATGCCAGATTTTTGGGATATCCCCATTGAGATACATGTAGTTATTTTAAAAATCTGGCATTGATCCGGCCCTCCAGGACCGGTTTGGAGACCCCTGCGCTAAATGAAAGGCATTGCTGCGCTAAAAGAAAGTCATTGCTGCGGCATTGCTGCGCTAAATGAAAGGCATTGCTGCGCTAAATGAAAGGCAATGATGCGCTAAATGAAAGGCATTGCTGCGCTAAATGAAAGGCATTGCTGCGGCATTGCTGCGCTAAATGAAAGGCATTGCTGCGCTAAATGAAAGGCATTGCTACGCTAAATGAAAGGCATTGCTGCGCTAAATGAAAGGCATTGATGCGCTAAATGAAAGGCATTGCTGCGCTAAATAAAAGGCATTGCTGCGCTAAATGAAAGGCATTGCTGCGCCCTGTGGCGGCAAACTGCACCCGCACAATGTTATCCAATTTCGCTGGTTTGAACACACAAAAGCTGTTGTATGTACAAGTTAGAGAGATCACCTTTCTGCAGCACTGCCTCTGAGTGTATGTATGTACCAGAAGAATAGGGGGATCAAGTTGGGGATGGTCACAGAATCGAATCCGAGTAGGATGACTGACTTAACTTTTAGCCACCCAAAGGAAGAAAAAAATGATTGCAACCTGTCAAGTTATCGCTTGTCAGGTGAAGGAGCCTGTCCAGTCCTAGTTGTATTCTTTGCATTCTTGCAAATTTACCTTTAATTAATTAGACACCTGCTGCGCTAAATGAAAGGCATTGCTGTGCTAAATGAAAGGCATTGATGCGCTAAATGAAAGGCATTGCTGCGCTAAATGAAAGTCATTGCTGCAGCATTGCTGCACTAAATGAAAGGCATTGCTGCGCTAAATGAAAGGCATTGATGCACTAAATGAAAGGCATTGATGCGCTAAATGAAAGGCATTGCTGCGGCATTGCTGCGCTAAATGAAAGGCATTGCTGCGCCCTGTGGCGCAAACTGCACCCGCACAATGTTATCCGATTTTGCTGGTTTGAACACACACAAGCTGTCGGATCTACAAGTTAGAGAGATCACCTTTCTGCAGCACTGCCTCTGAGTGTATGTATGTACCTGAAGAACAGGATAATCAAGTTGGGGATGGTCACAGAATCGAATCCGAGTAGGATGACTGACTTAACTTTTAGCAATCCCAAAAGAAGAAAAAAATTGGAAGCTGTCAAGTTATCGCTTGTCAGGTGAAGGAGCCTGTCCAGTCCTGGTTGTATTCTTTGCATTCTTGCAAATTTACCTTTAATTAACTAGACACCTGCTGCGCTAAATGAAAGGCATTGCTGCGCTAAATGAAAGGCATTGATGCGCTAAATGAAAGGCATTGCTGCGCTAAATGAAAGTCATGGCTGCGGCATTGTTGCGCTAAATGAAAGGCATTGCTGCGGCATTGCTGCGCTAAATGAAAGGCATTGCTGCGCTAAATGAAAGGCATTGATGCGCTAAATGAAAGGCATTTCTGCGCTAAATGAAAGGCATTGCTGCGCCATTGCTGCGCTAAATGAAAGGCATTGCTGCGCTAAATGAAAAGCATTGCTGCGCTAAACGAAAGGCATTGATGCGCTAAATGAAAGGCATTGCTGCGCTAAACGAAAGGCATTGCTGCGCTAAATGAAAGGCATTGCTGCGCTAAATGAAAGGCATTGATGTACTAAATGAAAGGCATTGCTGCGCTAAATGAAAGGCATTTCTGCGCTAAATGAAAGGCATTGCTGCGCTAAATGAAAGGCATTGCTGCGACATTGCTGCGCTAAATGAAAGGCATTGCTGCGCTAAATTAAAGGCATTGATGCGCTAAATGGAAAGCATTGATGCGCTAAATGAAAGGCATTGATGCGCTAAATGAAAGGCATTGATGCACGAAATGAAAGGCATTGCTGCGCTAAATGAAAGGCATTGCTGCGCTAAATGAAAGGCATTGCTGCGCTAAATGAAAGGCATTGATGTGCTAAATGAAAAGCATTCCTGCGCTAAATGAAAGGTATTGCTGCGCTAAATGAAAGGCATTGATGCGCTTAATAAAAAGCATTGATGCGCTAAATGAAAGGCATTGATGCGGCATTGCTGCGCTAAATGAAAGACAATGATGCTCTAAATGAAAGGCATTGCTGCGCTAAATTAAAGGGATTGATGCGCTAAATGAAAAGCATTGATGCGCTAAATGAAAGGCATTGATGCGCTAAATGAAAGGCATTGCTGCGGCATTGCTGTGCTAAATGAAAGACATTGCTGCGCCCTGTGGCGGAAAACTGCACCCGCGCAATGTTATCCAATTTCGCTAGTTTGAACACACACAAGCTGTCGGATCTACAAGTTAGAGAGATCACCTTTCTGCAGCACTGCCTCTGAGTGTATGTATGTACCTGAAGAATAGGGGGATAAATTTGGGGATGGTCACAGAATTGAATCCGAGTAGGATGACTGACTTAACTTTTAGCCACCCAAAGGAAGAAAATAAATTGCAAGCTGTCAAGTTATCGCTTGTCAGGTGAAGGAGCCTGTCCAGTCCTGGTTGTATTCTTTGCATTCTTGCAAATTTACCTTTAATTAATTAGACACCTGCTGCGCTAATTGAAAGGCATTGCTGCGCTAAATGAAAGGCATTGCTGCGCTAAATAAAAGTCATTGCTGCGGCATTGCTGCGCTTAATGAAAGGCATTGCTGCGCTAAATGAAAGGCAATGATGCGCTAAATGAAAGGCATTGATGCGCTAAATGAAAGGCATTGATGCCCTGAAAGGCATAGCTGCGCTAAATGAAAGCATTGCTGCCGCATTGCTGCGCTAAATGAAAGGCATTGCTGCGCTAAATGAAAGGCATTGATGCGCTAAATAAAAAGCATTGCTGCGATAAATGAAAGACATTGCTGCGGCATTGCTGCTCTAAATGAAAGGCATTGCTGCGCTAAATGAAAGGCATTGCTGCGCTAAATGAAAGGCATTGATGCGCTAAATGAAAGTTATTGCTGCAGCATTGCTGCGCTAAATGAAATGCATTGCTGCGCCTTGTGGCGGCAAACTGCACCCGCACAATGTTATCCAATTTCGCTGGTTTGAACACACACAAGCTGTCGGATCTACATGTTAGAGAGATCACCTTTCTGCAGCACTGCCTCTGAGTGTATGTATGTACCTGAAGAATAGGGGGATCAAGTTGGGGATGGTCACAGAATTGAATCCGAGTAGGATGACTGACTTAACTTTTAGCCACCCAAAGGAAGAAAAAAAATTGCAAGCTGTCAAGTTATCACTTGTCAGGTGAAGGAGCCTGTCCAGTCCTGATTGTATTCTTTGCATTCTTGCAAATTTACCTTTAATTAATTAGACACCTGCTGCCTAAATGAAAGGCATTGCTGCGCTAAATGAAAGGCATTGCTGTGCTAAATGAAAGTCATTCCTGCGGTATTGCTGCGCTAAATGAAAGGCATTGCTGCGCTAAATGAAAGGCATTGCTGCGTTAAATGAAAGGCATTGATGCGCTAAATGAAAGGCATTGATGCGCTAAATGAAAGGCATTGATGCGGCATTGCTGCGCTAAATGAAAGGCATTGATGCGCTAAATAAAAGGCATTGATGCACTAAATGAAAGGCATTGATGCGCTAAATGAAAGGCATTTGCTGCTGCATTGCTGCGCTAAATGAAAAGCATTGCTGCGCCCTGTGGCGGCAAACTGCACCCGCACAATGTTATCCAATTTCGCTGGTTTGAACACACAAAAGCTGTCGGATCTACAAGTTAGAGAGATCACCTTTCTGCAGCACTACCTCTGAGTGTATGTATGTACCAGAAGAATAGGGGGATCAAGTTGGGGATGGTCACAGAATCGAATCCGAGTAGGATGACTGACTTAACTTTTAGCCACCCAAAGGAAGAATTTTTTTATTGCAACCTGTCAAGTTATCGCTTGTCAGGTGAAGGAGCCTGTCCAGTCCTGGTTGTATTCTTTGCATTTTTGCAAATTTACCTTTAATTAATTAGACACCTGCTGCGCTAAATGAAAGGCTTTGCTGCGCTAAATGAAAGGCATTGCTGCGCTAAATGAAAGGCATTGATGTGCTAAATGAAAAGCATTGATGCGCTAAATGAAAAGCATTGCTGCGCTAAATGAAAGGCATTGCTGCGGCATTGCTGCGCTAAATGTAAATGTACAGGAATTTATATAGCGCAAATCACCGAGCGGTTTCTAAGCGCTTGCTTAGGGAACCCGTCCTGGTATTCCCCTGTGAGATAACCCCGGCAGGGTATCCACAAGGTGAAAGCCTTGCATCCCGCCGCAAGGGGCCGTTGTGGAGATTAAGCAAGCTATTGCCCAGAGTCGCAGAGTGTGAACCCGTGAATCGAGTAGGCACTGGAGCGAGAATTGTCGAGTCCATGGACATTTTAGGACTCAAGACCCCGCCGAGGCGGGAATTGAACCCTGGTCCCGGGCTGACCTCTGATTCCAGGTCTGCCTCCTCTAACCAGTGAGCCACACTTCTCCACTAAATGAAAGGCATTGCTGCGCTAAATGAAAGGCATTGATGCGCTAAATGAAAGGCATTGCTGCGCTAAATGAAAGCCATTGCTCTGCTAAATGAAAGGCATTGCTGCGCTAAATGAAAGGCATTGATGCGCTAAATGAAAGTCATTGCTGCGCTAAATGAAAGGCATTGCTGCGGCATTGCTGCGCTAAATGAAAGGCATTGCTGCGCTAAATGAAAGGCATCGATGCGTTAAATGAAAGGCATTGCTGCGCTAAATGAAAGGCATTGCTGCGCTAAATGAAAGGCATTGCTGCGCCCTGTGGCGGCAAACTGCACCCGCACAATGTTATCCAATTTCGCTGGTTTGAACACACAAAAGCTGTCGGATCTACAAGTTAGAGAGATCACCTTTCTGCAGCACTGCCTCTGAGTGTATGTATGTACCTGAAGAATAGGGGGATCAAGTTGGGGATGGTCACAGAATCGAATCCGACTAGGATGACTGACTAAAACTTTTAGCCACCCAAAGGAAGAAAAAAAATTGCAAGCGGTCAAGTTATTGCTTGTCAGGTGAAGGAGCCTGTCCAGTCCTGGTTGTATTCCTTGCATTTTTGCAAATTTACCTTTAATTAATTAGACACCTGCTGCACTAAATGAAAAGCATTGCTGCGCTAAATGAAAGGCATTGTTGCGCTAAATGAAAGGCATTGCTGCACTATAGGAAAGTCATTGCTGCGGCATTGCTGCGTTAAATGAAAGGCATTACCGTGCTAAATGAAGGGCATTGATGCGCTAAATGAAAGGCATTGCTGCGCTAAATGAAAGGCATTGTTGCGGCATTGCTGCGCTAAATGAAAGGCGTTGCTGCGCCCTGTGGCGGCAAACTGCACCCGCACCGTTATCCAATTTCGCTGGTTTGAACACACACAAGCTGTCGGATCTACAAGTTTGAGAGATCACCTTTCTGTAGCACTGAATCTGAGTATATGTATGTACCTGAAGAATAGGGGGATCAAGTTGGGGATGGTCACAGAATCGAATCCGAGTAGGATGACTGACTTAACTTTTAGCAATCCCAAAGGAAGAAAAAAAATTGCAACCTGTCAAGTTATCGCTTGTCAGGTGAAGGAGCCTGTCCAGTCCTGGCTGTATTCTTTGCATTCTTGCAAATTTACCTTTAATTAATTAGACACCTGCTGCGCTAAATGAAAGGCATTGCTGCGCTAAATGACAGGCATTGATGCGCTAAATGAAAGTCATTGCTGCGGCATTGCTGCGCTAAATGAAAGGCATTGCTGCGCTAAATGAAAGGCATTGATGCACTAAATGAAAGTCATTGATGCCCTAAATGAAAGGCATTGCTGCGCTAAATGAAAGGCATTGCTGCGCTAAACGAAAGGCATTGCTGCGCTAAATGAAAGGCATTGAAGCGCTAAATGAAAGGCATTGATGCGCTAAGTGAAAGGCATTGCTGCGCTAAATGAAAGGCATTGCTCCGGCATTGCTGCGCTAAATGAAAGGCATTGCTGCGCACTCTGGCGGAAAACTGCACCCGCACAATGTTATCCAATTTCGCTAGTTTGAACACACACAAGCTGTCGGATCTACAAGTTTGAGAGATCACCTTTCTGCAGCACTACCTCTGAGTATATGTATGTACCTGAAGAATAGGGGGATCAAGTTGGGGATGGTCACAGAATCAAATCCGAGTAGGATGACTGACTTAACTTTTAGCCACCCAAAGGAAGAAAAAAAATTGCAAGCTGTCAAGTTATCGCTTGTCAGGTGAAGGAGCCTGTCCAGTCCTGGTTGTATTCTTTGCATTCTTGCAAATTTACCTTTAATTAATTAGACACCTGCTGCGCTAAACGAAAGGCATTGCTGCGCTAAATGAAAGGCATTGCTCCGGCATTGCTGCGCTAAATGAAAGGCATTGCTGCGCACTCTGGCGGAAAACTGCACCCGCACAATGTTATCCAATTTCGCTAGTTTGAACACACACAAGCTGTCGGATCTACAAGTTTGAGAGATCACCTTTCTGCAGCACTACCTCTGAGTATATGTATGTACCTGAAGAATAGGGGGATCAAGTTGGGGATGGTCACAGAATCGAATCCGAGTAGGATGACTGACTTAACTTTTAGCAATCCCAAAGGAAGAAAAAAAATTGCAACCTGTCAAGTTATCGCTTGTCAGGTGAAGGAGCCTGTCCAGTCCTGGCTGTATTCTTTGCATTCTTGCAAATTTACCTTTAATTAATTAGACACCTGCTGCGCTAAATGAAAGGCATTGCTGCGCTAAATGACAGGCATTGATGCGCTAAATGAAAGTCATTGCTGCGGCATTGCTGCGCTAAATGAAAGGCATTGCTGCGCTAAATGAAAGGCATTGATGCACTAAATGAAAGTCATTGATGCCCTAAATGAAAGGCATTGCTGCGCTAAATGAAAGGCATTGCTGCGCTAAACGAAAGGCATTGCTGCGCTAAATGAAAGGCATTGAAGCGCTAAATGAAAGGCATTGATGCGCTAAGTGAAAGGCATTGCTGCGCTAAATGAAAGGCATTGCTCCGGCATTGCTGCGCTAAATGAAAGGCATTGCTGCGCACTCTGGCGGAAAACTGCACCCGCACAATGTTATCCAATTTCGCTAGTTTGAACACACACAAGCTGTCGGATCTACAAGTTTGAGAGATCACCTTTCTGCAGCACTACCTCTGAGTATATGTATGTACCTGAAGAATAGGGGGATCAAGTTGGGGATGGTCACAGAATCAAATCCGAGTAGGATGACTGACTTAACTTTTAGCCACCCAAAGGAAGAAAAAAAATTGCAAGCTGTCAAGTTATCGCTTGTCAGGTGAAGGAGCCTGTCCAGTCCTGGTTGTATTCTTTGCATTCTTGCAAATTTACCTTTAATTAATTAGACACCTGCTGCGCTAAACGAAAGGCATTGCTGCGCTAAAGGAAAGGCATTGCTCTAAAGGAGAGGCATTGCTGCGCTAATTGAAATTCATTGCTGCGCTAAACGAAAGGCATTGATGCGCTAAATGAAAGGCATTGCTGCGCTAAATGAAAGGCATTGATGCGGCATTGCTGCGCTAAATGAAAGGCATTGCTGTGGCATTGCTTCGCTAAATGAATGGCATTGCTGCGCTAAATGAAAGGCATTGCTGCGGCATTGCTGCGCTAAATGAAAGGCACTGATGTGCTAAATAAAAGGCATTGATGCGCTAAATGAAAGGCATTGCTGCGCTAAATGAAAGGCATTGATGCACTAAATAAAAGGCGTTGATGCGCTAAATAAAAGGCATTGCTGCGCTAAATGAAAGGCATTGATGCGCTAAATGAAAGGCATTGCTGCGCCCTGTGGCAGCAAACTGCACCCGCACAATGTTATCCGATTTCGCTGGTTTGAACACACACAAGCTGTCGGATCTACAAGTTAGAGAGATCACCTTTCTGCAGCACTGCCTCAGAGTGTATGTATGTACCTGAAGGACAGGGCGATCAAGTTGGGGATGGTCACAGAATCGAATCTGAGTAGGATGACTGACTTAACTTTTATGCAAAACAAAAGGAGAGTGAGGGAAAGACACTCTTAATCCCCCTAGGAATACAATTCATAACAACAAAAGAGTGGCTGAATCCATAAAAACTACAAAGAAAGAAAAATAGAGAAATACAGAATGTTTCTTGAAGGACCCTCACTCACCACCTGGGATGACATGCTTCATCATAGGGTCCCCACCGGAACAAGCGAATGCCGTTCCGGTGTGCTACGACGCCTGCAATTGCAGTGGAGCAGGTGATGTAGTGTGAATAAGTGCAAGTGCTATGGTGCAAAGTTAAGAAGTAACCAAAAGCTACCTGTAAACAGTCTTTATTTCGAGGTGTTCTGGTTGCTGATTAAAAACGAGTGACAGATCTAACCCAGCAAAGTAAAGAGGCTGGAAAATCGTCTGTGTGTAGTGTTAGGTCGACATGAACATGTTTCAGCTTATATGATGGTGCATGTTTTGCTAAGCATTCATCAGGACCATTTGATCAGTGCGAAGGACCATGGCGGTATACGCGCGCTAAGGCGTATCCTAACCTCTGGTCAAGTGTGGGTGATAAAAAACTCACGGTGTTACCATGAATTGCGGTCATCTGGTGTTCTCCAGGCCGGTAATAACCTGTCAAGGAGAGAGTAACAGTGAACAAAAATTTTATCTTCTTGAACAACTCATTAACTCCCTCACTTTGGTAACAGCAGGTATGTCTAAGCATTTAGCGTGTTTCAAACATATTCTATATTTTCTATTCCTGTGCACAATAAGGATAGTAGGTAGAGTGGGAGAAAGGGCGGTCAACTGCTACGCAACCCAGCCGGGCACACAGTTCTCCCACACCACTTTTAGCAATCTACTCGGCCAACCGTCTGATTTTTATACCCAGGGGCAGGCCCCACCATCAGGGGAACGAAGAAGCACAATCGCACACACCCCCCTGTTACAAGCAGGTGTGTTTCCAAACATTAGCACCCACTGAGCCGTTCACTTTCAGTGGCTGCCGCCAAGCACCCTATGGTCAGATTTAGCTGACTCTGCAAGGGCTGCGGCAGGATAGAGCTACAACGTAGGACATAAAAACAGCAAAATGGGGAAAAATGGCTTACGTGTATCTAGTACTACAGTTACATCATGGAACACAGGTTAGGGGACCCCCTAGGAGTTCTGGGAACGAGAGAACAAGAGAGGTGTAAGGGGTCACAAGCTACATAGGCACAAAAGTGACAAAAAATAGCGGACCCCCCTGCCCCCCAGTAATCCGCTCCACTTACTTCCAAAAATGAAAAGGTCCCGCGATGTGCCTATCTGTACACGCCTGGTTGCGAATATTGCAGATACTGCGGCAAAACACGGAAGAAAAACTTTACTCCCCGGTCACGTGGGGTAACGTGATAAAAACATCACGACATCACGTCAGTCATAGAAGAAAAAGCTGGAACGCTACTGATCAATCAAAGCGTAAGACGGCATTGCCAAGCAATAAAGTTATATTGAAACCGTTCGCACTGTTAAAGCAAACCCTACTGCTCATGCTCGTTAACTAGAGGTCGTGAGAGGAGCGCCTAATGATGTTTAAGCAAAATCATGCGGAAAAACCCACTAACCATATTTTAGCCCCCGTTTGGTGACCGCTATCAAAAAGGGACGTTTATTGCCATGATGGAAAAAAGGGGGAGCGTAGGTGTAATTATGTATGGAATAATCGAGGCTAATAGCAACAAAGATATCAGCAGACTTAGAGCCTCGTGTTGATTCTCTCCCCATGCCAACTTCTACTGTTGGCAGCCTGATTTACCTGCACCACTAATCGGCCTACAAAAAATCGCTTCTGTATAAAATACTTGGCCAATACACAAGGTCAAATCCTACCAGTCAGTTTCAGAGCGGCCACTGGCCCTTAGTGGAATTTGCTATTTACATGGTTCAATAAAGCTAAATACACTACACCAAAGGCTAGTCATTATAAGACTCAGTAAGCGGGGAAGACCGCACAAGATCACTTCAGGACATAAACCCAAGGTAGGCCTGAAAGTGACCACTGGCCTCTAATGGAGTTTGTTTTAAGTGGTTCAACAGAGCTAAGTACACTGCTCCAAAGACTCTTCAGACTGAGACTCAATGGACAAAGGAGACAGCACAAGATCACTTCAGTACACTGCCCCAAGGTATATCATCGTTTAATTCCTGTTGGTTAGTGGATAAACGGTAAATCCACCTTTGTTCCTTTTCGAACAGGGCCCGCTGAGTGTTGGGTCCTGGTCTCAGTTGTTCTATAATTGTCCAAGAAAGGTCATCATCTTGTGGTCCAGGGCTAAAAAAAATTCTGTCAATCTTGTGCTCGCCTTTCTGCACCTGATGTTACTCCTATGTTCCCCTACTCGCTGGTTAATCCTTCTTGTTGTCAAGCCCACGTAGCGCAAGCCACACGGGCACTGGTTAGTCCTCATAATAAAAACTGCCCTTAGACTGTCAGAGGCAATTCTCATAGAAATACAGTTGACTGAGACTCATTTTAAGACGACCCTAACAGGGTATAAAAAACGTCTGGATGAGCTCAATAAAGAGATGAATGAGTATAAGGACTCCCTGGCCCAGTCTAAGACTCAACAATTCCAGAAAGACCTAGCCATATGGTCCTTTGACAAAGTCTATCCCTATGCGAGTGCAACTTATACCCCCCCAGTCAGACGTGCTGAGAGTTCAGATGGCTCAGGCAATGACTCACTATCTAGTGGTTCTAGTGGGGACAGCACCATGTCACGACAGCGAGGTAGAGGGAGAAATAGAAGACAGACTCATTTCCCACAAAACTGGCAACCCTTTCAACCACCAGATATGGGCAACTACCAAGGGCCATATTTTCCGGCCCAATATCCTCCAATGATGGGATGGAATCCTTCACCTTTCCCACCACCAGTCTTTCAACAAAATATGTATCGCCCGCCTTTTTTATCACAGGGCCGGAGGGGCCGAGGTCGGGCGAAAGGAAGGAACCAAGTACACTGGGAAGAGGACGAAGTGGTGGGAGACAACACCAGAAGCAAAACGCAGGAGCGACGGACAGGCCCGCACAATCTGTAAGTTTGGTCACCAATCTTTCACAAACTGTTCTAACTCCAGCAGAGAGTGCTGTCCTTGAAAAGGGATTGGGGTTCATTCCCACGGCCCGGCTGGACCGTTTTAAATTGCACTGCGAACTGGCGGAATTCTTCCGTAAACTCAAGCTGAAGAGCTTCTTTGAGCGTTCAACTACGGAACACGATGCCCACAGTAAGGGTGACACAGGGTTACACTTAAAATCGACCTTTACTCCACCACCACACTGTGTTCCCCCAGAAATTCTGGCCTTTGAACAGGCAGTTTTTCATGAGATCGAAGCCTTCGAAGAAAAGACACCATTCAAAAATATGACCACCAGTGAATTTCAAGCACTTCGTTCCCTGAAGGAGAATACCAGTGTGGTTATTAAACCTGCCGACAAGGGCGAAGGGATCGTGCTGCAGGATATCGAGGCCTATGATAGGGAGTGTCGTCTCCTCCTGTCAGATGAAGGAAGCTACGCCTGCTTCTCACAAGATCCAACACCCACATTGCGGGCGACCATTCAGGAGATGGTACTGGAGGCAGAAATTTGTTGTTACATCACCAAATATGAGGCTGATTTCCTAACAACCACCAAGGAGATTATCCCCTTTTTTTACACCTTACCCAAAATCCATAAAAACCGTCTACCTCCTCCAGGGAGACCCATTGTCTCGGGTATCGGCTCAATTCTTGAGCCGTTATCACGTTATTGCGATTTCTTCCTGAAACCGTTAGTACAGGCAACGAGCACATATCTGAAGGACACTAAGAGCCTGTTGGCTCTTTTACAGGATATGGAACTTGAGGAGGGTCCCATTTATTTGGTCTCTCTGGATATAGAAAGTCTATATACTTGTATTCCCAAGGAGGAAACCATCAGGGTCTTGGAAGCTACACTTGAGGACTCGGACTGGGAATATGTGACTCCCAAGGAGCTCGTGATCTCCTGTGCCTCGGTTGCTCTGAAACAAAATTTCTTTGAATAGAATGGAGACCTCTTTCTGCAGATCAGAGGAACCTCGATGGGCAGCACTTTTGCCCAAAGTGTGGCGGGGTTATATGTCTTCAATTTCGAGAAGAAGTTCATCCTAGCGGAAGACAACCCCTTTTCTATCTGAACTTTTGGAGGCGCTATATTGATGACGTCATTATCATCTGGTAGGGTTCTGAACAAAAACTACTGGAATTCTTTGACTGGATCAATACTTGTGACCCCAACCTAAAATTTACACACTCGTATCATCAGGAAGAGATGGTGTTTCTAGACGTTGTGATATCAAGAGTGGGAAATAGCCTACAGACTAAGACACACCACAAACCCACAGCAAAGAACAACTTGTTGCACTTCACAAGTTACCATCCGCGTCCCTTACGGGAGAATCTCCCCTATGGGCAATATTTGAGGTTGCGACGAAATTGCAGTAAAGTGTCGGTATTTAAGGAACAAGCTGAAGACCTAACAAATAAACTTCAAGCACGGGGCTATCCGGATAGAATCCTGAAGAAAAGTTGTAAGCGCGCTCGAAATCAAAACAGGGAAGCCCTTTTAGAGGAGACGGTCAAAAACAAGGATGAGATTCCACTCACCTGTGTAACGTCTTACAACAGCGCTTCCCACGCAGTGGCAAAATCAATCCGTAAACACTGGAAGATACTGGAGAGCAATAACCATCAATGGGAGAAACCATTGTTCTCGTATAAAAGAGCTAGAAGCATCAAGGACTCCCTTGTTCACACTCGCCCAAAGACACAAGTTCAAAATCAGGACAAAACCATCACTGAGGTATGGGGACTACCTCCTGTTACAGGACACTACCCCTGCGGGTCGTGTAGTGTATGCCACCTGACGAAGCCCACCAAACATCTGAACCTGGAACCAGGATCCACGTGGCACCAGCGAGCCCACACGAATTGTAACTCGTCAAATGTTGTCTATCTCATTGTGTGCCCGTGTGGCTTGCGCTACTTGGGCATGACAACAAGAAGGATTAAACAGCGAGTAGGGGAACATAGGAGTAACATCAGGTGCAGAAAGGCGAGCACAAGATTGACAGAATTTTTTTTAGCCCTTGACCACAAGATTGATGGCCTTTCTTGGACAATTATAGAACAACTGAGACCAGGACCCAACACTCAGCGGGCCCTGTTCGAAAAGGAACAAAGGTAGATTTACCGTTTATCCACTAACCAACAGGGATTAAATGATGTTATACCTTGGGGCAGTGTACTGAAGTGATCTTGTGCTGTCTCCTTTGTCCATTGAGTCTCAGTCTGAAGAGTCTTTGGAGCAGTGTACTTAGCTCTGTTGAACCACTTAAAACAAACTCCATTACAGGCCAGTGGTCACTTTCAGGCCTACCTTGGGTTTATGTCCTGAAGTGATCTTGTGCGGTCTTCCCCGCTTACTGAGTCTTATAATGACTAGCCTTTGGTGTAGTGTATTTAGCATTATTGAACCATGTAAATAGCAAACTCCACTAGGGGCCAGTGGCCGCTCGGAAACTGACTGGTAGGATTTGACCTTGTTTATAGGCCAAGTATTTTATACAGAAGCGATTTTTCGTAGGCCGATTAGTGGTGCAGGTAAATCAGGCTGCCAACAGTAGAAGTTGGCATGGGGAGAGAATCAACACGAGGCTCTAAGTCTGCTGATATCTTTGTTGCTATTAGCCTCGATTATTCCATACATAATTACACCTACGCTCCCCCTTCTTTCCATCATGGCAATAAACGTCCCTTTTTGATAGCGGTCACCAAACGGGGGCTAAAATATGGTTAGTGGGTTTTTCCGCATGATTTTGCTTAAACATCATTAGGCGCTCCTCTCACGACCTCTAGTTAATGAGCATGAGCAGTAGGGTTTGCTTTAACAGTGCGAACGGTTTCAATATAACTTTATTGCTTGGCAATGCCGTCTTACGCTTTGATTGATCGGTAGCGTTCCAGCTTTTTCTTCCATGACTGACGTGATGTCGTGACGTTTTCATCACGTTACCCCACGTGACCGGGGAGTAAAGTTTTTCTTCCGTGTTTTGCCGCAGTATCGGCAATATTCGGAACCAGGCGTGTACAGATAGGCATATCGCGGGACCTTTTCATTTTTGGAAGTAAGTGGAGCGGACAACTGGGGGGGAGGGGGGTCCGCTATTTTTTGTCACTTTTGTGCCTAAGTAGCTTGTGACCCCTTACGCCTCTCTTGTTCTCTCGTTCCCAGAACTCCTAGGGGGTCCCCTAACCTGTGTTCCATGAAGTAACTGTAATACTAGATACACTTAAGCCATTTTTTTCCATTTTGCTGTTTTTATGTCCTACGTTCTAGCTCTATCCCGCCGCAGCCCTTGCAGAGTCAGCTAAATCTGACCACAGGGTGCTTGGCGGCAGCCACTGAAAGAGCACGGCTCAGTGGGTGCTAATGTTTGGAAACACACCTGCTTGTAACGGGGGTGTGTGTGCGATTGTGCTTCTTCGTTTCCCCGATGGTGGAGCCTGCCCCTGGGTATAAAAATCAGATGGTTGGCCGAGTAGATTGCTAAAAGTGGTGTGGGAGAACTGTGTGCCCGGCTGGGTTGCGCAGCAATTGACCACCCTTTTTCCCCCTCTACCTACTATCCTTATTGTGCACAGGAATAAAAAATACAGAATATGTTTGAAACACGCTAAATGCTTAGACATACCTGCTGTTACCAAAGTGAGGGAGTTAATGAGTTGTACAAGAAGATGCATTTTTTGTTCACTGTTACCCTCTCCTTGACAGGTTATTACCGGCCTGGAGAACACCAGATGACCGCAATTCATGGTAACACCGTGAGTTTTTTATCACCCACACTTGACCAGAGGTTATGATACGCCTTAGCGCACGTATACCGCCATGGTCATTCGCACTGATCAAATGGTCCTGATGATGCTTAGCAAAACATGCTCCATCATATAATCTGAAACATGTTCATGTCGACCTAACACTACACACAGACGATTTTCCAGCCTCTTTACTTTGCTGGGTTAGATCTGTCACTCGTTTTTAATCAGCAACCAGAACACCTCGAAATAAAGACTGTTTACAGGTAGCTTTTGGTTACTTCTTAACTTTGCACCATAGCACTTGCACTTATTCACACTACATCACCTGCTCCGCTGCAATTGCAGGCGTCGTAGCACACCGGAACGGCATTCGGTTGTTCCGGTGGGGACCCTATGATGAAGCATGTCACCCCAGGTGGTGAGTGAGGGTCCTTCAAGAAACATTCTGTATTTCTCTATTTTTCTTTCTTTGTAGTTTTTATAGATTCAGCCACTCTTTTGTTTTTATGAATTGACTTAACTTTTAGCCACTCAAAGGAAGAAAAGAAATTGCAAGCTGTCAAGTTATCGCTTGTCAGGTGAAGGAGCCTGTCCAGTCCTGGTTGTATTCTTTGCATTCTTGCAAATTTACCTTTAATTAATTAGACACCTGCTGCGCTAAATGAAAGGCATTGCTGCGCTAAACGAAAGGCATTTATTTATTTGTTTTTTAAGCTTATATGGCGCAAACAGCTACCCAAAAAGGGTTTCCCGGCGCCTAAGAACACAGCATCATGAATGGAATGATATAGCAGAGGTCGTTCAAGGTTTACTGATCGAACAACCAGGTCTTTATCTCTTTACGGAACCTGGAAAGACTTCCCTCCTTTCGTATGTGAAGTGGTAGTAAGTTCCAGAGAGTGGGACCCAGGTGGGCAAAGGATCTTCCTCCCATCCTGGAGAGCTTGAATCTAGGTACACAGAACTTTTCGGCTGATTGGGACCGCAGGTTTCTTGTTGGAATATAGGGATGTGCTATTGTCTGTAGATATTTGGGAGCAGTACCTGATTTGATTTTAAACATGTATTTTAAGGCCTTAAATCTGATACGATTTTCCACCTTCAACCAGTGCAGTTCACGTAGATAGGGGGACACACTGGCGCTTTTAGGTATATGGCAAAGAAGTTGGGCAGCCGTATTTTGTACCAGCTGTAATCTTTTTATAACTACCTTGTTTGCCCCCAAATACAGGATGTTCCCGTAGTCAAGCCGAGATGTAATTAAGGCATTGACTACTGTTTTTTGCATGGGGATAGGCAGCATCCACAGAATCTTCTTGAGACATTTTATGATAGTAAAGCAGAGACCCACAACTTTGCTTGCCTGTTGCTTCATGGACAGTGTATTGTCCAGAATTACTCCCAAATTTCTTACATAAGGCACTGGTGTTGGAAGATCACCCATCTGTGTAGGCTAGTGTGATATATTCCAGAGCTCTGGTTTTTTGCCCAGAAGGAGAATCTCCGTCTTGTCTCCGTTTAATTTTAACTGGTTAGTTGTCATCCAGTTGAAGATGTTCAGGAGACCATCTTTTAGAAAGGACGGAGATGAAGATTGGGGTTCAGACAATGAGAAGACAATTTGTGAGTCGTCTGCATATGTCATCAAGGTGAGTCCTGCTTTTTCCACTAGATCTGCTAAGGGCCTAAGATATAGATTAAAAAAGAGCGGGCTGAGGATGGAGCCCTGTGGTACTCCATGAGGGGAGTTGAAATGTCCAGAGCTTGCAGCGGCAGATGCTATTTGGTATGTTCGTTGGCTCAGGAAGGATCTAATCCATTGCAGGGCAATTCGGCAGATTCCATTTTTTTCAAGCGTGGTGAGTAGCCTTTTATGCGACACAGTGTCAAAGGCTGCGCTTAGGTCGAGTAAAATAAGCGCAACCGTATGACCGTCATCGAGGAGTTTCTTGATGGTTTCAGAGACTCCCAGCAGGGCAGTCTCTGTAGAGAAACCCGCTCGGAATCCTGACTGGGTAGGATGGAGAAGGGCGTTTTCGTCTGCAAAAAGGGTGAGGGCTGAGTGTACATGTCTTTCCAGACATTTGGAAAAAGCTGGTAAAAGTGATATGGGCCTATAATTGGCTAGTTGTTCCGGGTCTGCTGCGGGTTTTTTTAACAGTGGGGTCACTATGGCATGTTTCCATAGGGTAGGAACTGTGGCCAACTCAAGGGATGAATTTAAAGTATCTGCAATAATTTCAAGGGCGGGAGTATCCAATAGTTTTAATATATTGATAGGAATGGGATCCTGGGGAGAGCCAGATCTAATCGACTTTATGAGGGAGATAAGAGTATCGATTGTAATGGGCGGCCATTTTTGTAGGGTTTGATTTATAGTCGGAGTGTACTCCAATTTTTCCGTCGAAGTAATGTCATGATTGTTCTTATCAATCTCAGTGATTAATTTATCAATTTTATCAGAGAAAAATTGGGCTAGGTCCTGACATTGCTTTTCATAGAGAGGGCGTGAAGGAGCTGTGGTCTGCTCACCCGCAAGAACTTTAACCGTGTTAAACAAAGTTTTAGCTTTGTTTACAGCTCCCATGATGGTATTAGCTACATACGTGGCACGTGCTTTTTTACACGCGGTATGGTAGAGATTTCAAGTTGAATTATACTTCATTTTTTTTGTCAGGGTCAAAGTCTTTACGCCATGCTCTTTCAAGAGCTTTACATTTGGTTTTTTCCACTTTAAGTGATTCATTAAACCATGGGGCGGGAGGGCGATGTACATTGCCCTTGGATTTAGGAGTGGGTAGACAGGACTCCACTGCACTGGTAAGCCATAATTGGGTGGCATTAGCAATACTTTCCATAGTTTTTTTTTTTGGGGCGGGTTCATGCTGAGTGCAATGTTAAGTTTAGGAATATCTAAGGATTTCCAATTTTTCCTAGGCAGGACCGGTAACATATTATGGTCCATGGAAGTAATGGGTGGTTTAAGAGTAAATTTAATTATAAAATGATCAGACCAACACACCGGAGTGGTGTCCTCCCAGATAAGTTGTGAGAGGTTCGATAGTAGTGGGTCTAATAAGTGTCCTGCCTTGTGGGTAGGTCCCGAATTGAGGAGATGGATGTTTAGTGCAATAAGATCTTCTAACAGATTGGCACTAGCCGTATTTGATTTATCTTCTAAATGGAGATTAAGGTCTCCAAAAATGAAAGTTTTTTGCCGCCACGAGAAAAGGGGTGATGTAATTGGCCAAATCAGTAGCCCATTTAGCGCAGCTTCCGGGAGGCCGGTACATGAGGATGCCAGAAAATGTGAAGTTGGGATTCAGACAGATTTTAAAGAATGCAGCTTCACACTCCGGGATTGCAAGTGGCTCAAGCGTGCATGTATATTTTTTGTTATATGCAATAGCAATTCCACCCCCCCGTTTTGCGAGTTCTATCTACCCTGACAATCGCATAATTGGGGGGAAGAGCCGTAGCTACGTCAGGGCCTGAGCCTGCATGCAGCCAGGTTTCTTTGAGAAAAAGTTCACTGGGTTTATCAACCACTAGGAGGTCGAAGATGTCTAACCTGTGCATGGGCAAGGAACGACAGTTTATACTGTAGAACAAACAATTATCATCAGTAGGAGAGAGCTGTTTAAGTAGCTTACTACGCCTAGTTCTACGAGGTGGATAGGGTTGGAAAGATGAGATGGGGTAATTGCAATGAGGGCAGGTGGCTGTTCCCGTGTGCGGGATAGCAAGTAGAGTACAGTTATCATTTAGTATAGGGCGCAATGCCTTAATCTGGGCAGGAGACAATACCTGTAAAGGCCTGAATGTGGGAGCATAGCCTTCAGCCCGTCCTGACACGGACGGGCACAGACGGGCTAGTCTTAGGCGTGTCTTCGGCGAGGGTTAGGCACAGGCGCTGCGCGTCATTGCTGCGCGTATTAGGCATTGTCAGAGTTTTGTAGGGTTCGTGCTAGCGATCAGCACCGCCTCCCACACACTAGACCAATCAGTGGCCGGCACCGGGAAACACCCGGAATAAGGTAGCGCCCTGCACCCTCCACAACAAACAAGCCTAAACGCTTGCGGTGGACCGGGGTAGCAGGGGCGGCAAGAAACACCACAGAGAGGTTTGTAGAATGCAAACAAATTAAAAAGGGCAACAAAGATTTTTAAAATTCAGAGGACAGATTTCACATACAGGTTTTAAAAGGTTTGCCTAGTTTCGCTCGTGCAGTTATTAAATCAATCTCCGCATCGCGCTTTCAGCGTCCAAGTCGTGCTATAATCATTAAAAAATGCGCGTGTCTTCAGACAGAACGCTTGAATCAATGGGGCTTTGTAGGGTGCGTGCTAGCGATCAGCACCGCCTCACACACTAGACCAATCAGTGGCCGGCACCGGGAAACACCCGGAACAAGGTAGCGCCCTGCACCCTCCACAACAAACAAGCCTAAACGCTTGCGGTGGACCGGGGTAGCAGGGGCAGCAAGAAACACCACAGAGAGGTTTGTAGAATGCAAACAAATTAAAAAGGGCAACAAAGATTTTTAAAATGCAGAGTGCAGATTTCACATACAGGTTTTAAAAGGCTTGCCTAGTCGCGCTCGTGCAGTTATTAAATCAATCTCCGCATCGCGCTTTCAGCGTCCAAGTCGTGCTATAATCATTAAAAAATGCGCTAAATGAAAGGCATTGCTGCGCTAAATGAAAGTCATTGCTGCGGCATTGCTGCGCTAAATGAAAGGCATTGCTGCGCTAAATGAAAGGCATTACTGCACTAAATGAAAGGCATTGATGCGCTAAATGAAAGGCATTGCTGCGCTAAATGAAAGGCATTGATGCGCTAAATGAAAGGCATTGCTGCGCTAAATGAAAGGCATTGATGCTCTAAATGAAAGGCATTGCTGCGGCATTGCTGCGCTAAATGAAAGGCATTGATGCGCTAAATGAAAGGCATTGCTGAGTGTATGTATGTACCTGAAGAATAGGGGGATCAAGTTGGGGATGCTCACAGAAACGAATCCGAGTAGATATGAAATCTGCCTATGAGCTCTCTAATCACAGCTTCTCAAATCAGCCTCACCATGTGATCCCCGGCAGTTCATTGCATCTCAGGTGCTTGGGGTCCTTTACTAATCAGCATGTTTAGAAATACACAGGAAAATATTCGGTCTGCACCAAACCGATTTATTCGTGACAATCAGAGTACCCACACCTTCTCTGGCTTGGAACCACCCGCACATCCATGTGGTGCCCCATGTCCCTTGTGGGCCAACATGATAACATGTTTCAAATAACTTTTTAAAGACCCTACGGCTGCTCCAGCACAGAGCTGACCCTTGCTGGGATACCGCCCTTGGCGGAAATACATTTGGTGCCCTTCCTGCAGCTGGTGAATAAAATGGAGTACCAGGGGTCCATTTTGTGTTTACATGTCATTCACACCTCAAAGCATTAATTCACCTCCAAACACAAACTTCTCGGTAACGCCCCCAAATATACCAATTCAGTCTTGAATAGCTGAAGTATGCTAATGTGGAGTTGGTGGTGGTGGTGTGAATGGATGTGTTGGTGTGTGTCGGCAGGGGGTGAGAGGGAGATGGGAGGGAAAGAATGGGGTTTAAAACGACACCTACCGCAATTAAAACAAGCAGCAAAAGCACAGAAATATTTGTACTTGCCTTGCCTTTCACCGGCCCATGGGTCTGCTCTATGGATGCGCCGTCCCTAATAGTCCAAACAAAAGAGATGGCCATGACAAACTTTGTCCAGCGTCATGTGTCTGTCCTGTGAAATATACAACAGAAATCCAATAATTTCCTGTTGTTTAATGCAACTCAGCAGTACTTCACCATACATAGGAGCATACCGGGCGGAGGCGCAAGGCCCGGTTTTTGTAGACAATTTTTTTTTATTTATTTTACCTGTGTTCCTTCTGATATTCCCTCTTAATCAATGACGCCACAATGAAAATTGCGTCCCCCTATTTGTTTTCAAAATCTCCCACTTGTAAAATATTGGCAGGTATGCGTCGCTCCAACCTGCTTTACATTAGCTCACTTTGCCTCCTACGTTTGTTTTGCTCAATATAAAAACTAGACTAATATTATTGACGGAAATTCGCAATTTGCAGACAGAAGGAGGGATTTTGGTTTTACCAAGATAATTAGTGGCGTTACAAGGATGACAAGTGCCCTAATGCAGGCAGGCATAATTGGCCCTTCATTCCTGTTCCAAGTGGGTTAAAAAAGCAATCATTATTAGGGTGTAGTGTGCCCTTCACACCCATGGACTCTATTGTCACTGCACTTGATGCACTTATGTTGCCCAAACGCCGGCTGCCCTCTATGATATGATGGCGAAGTGTGATGCACAACAGTGTTGTGTTGCTCTTCGGGCTGTCCCTTTGGCAATATCCCGATGTTGGCTCAGCCCAGAGAGTGCTGAATATATCTGTTTTATTGTAATAGCGATAACGTCACAGACCAGTGTCGGTTCTAAAAAAACGGGTGAGCTTTGCTCACCCTGGCAGAGGACGGTAGTGCATGGGGGTCGGGTAGAATTTACTGTGCCCTGAGCCGAGTCCGGCTCCAGTTAAAACCAAGCGGCAGTGAAAGCGATCTTTCGCGATCGCTATTGCAAAACAAGCAATAAACACCAATTGAACTTAAAATAAAATTGTCCACATCCTCGGCCCTCTGTGACTCTTTAAAACAAGTACCGTTTACTGACCAGCACCGCCTCACCCTCACAACCTCCATCTCCGAGGACTTCCAACGAAATGACGGCACAAACGCAAAAAAAAAAAAGCGAGACGGAAACAGGATACTGAATCCCGCCCCTCCAGGACTCCCTGACCTGCCTCATGGTTGCCAAGGCGATATTTCAAGAAATATTGTCGTGATACCATAAGGCAGGTCATTGAGTCCTCAAGAGGCGGTATCCAGAGCAGACAAATCTGCAAAACAGGAGCTTTTTCCAATGCCAGGCCTCCAGTTTGAGAGGCCTGCCAATGGAAAAAAAGGGGCGTGGCTTCATGCCATATTGAAAACCCCTCCTGACAATATCTCTTTGCCTGCTACAGCGCTTGCGCTGCTAGCAGGTTTTGACCTAAAAAAGAGGGTCTGTGTCGTGTTAGCGGCTCTAGACGACTTTCTAAGCTTAAGCCATAGTGTATTCCAAAAGTCAACATTCCAAGAAACATCTAAGTCTTTTTCCCAAGATAATTCCACGTTAGTCTTGTCTCGTGAAGTAGGGGAGGAGTGAAAAAATGTATAAATAATAGAAGCCTTAGAGCCACGTAGCAACAAAGTACGTAAAGTGTCCGTGTGTGTCAGATCAGGAGAGATATGAGCAGGAGATGCCATGTGATGTGTGTCGGCGGATTGAATAGCCTGCGTTAGAAGGGAATATTTTGTACAAAAGGAAGAGGGAAGACAAAAAATATAACTCGCCTGTGTAAAGGACATAAGTGAATTTTGATGAATGAACCCAAATTAACCCTTGACGGTACCAAGATTTCCAAAAGAAGGGCTTATTATTTATTAAAATATAATTATTATGCCATATAGGGGAGTCGAAGAAAGAATTAAGAGAAGAAGCCGGAATAAGTTTTGAAGAATATTTAGGACTAGGAGTCAAAACAGATTGAGGCTTGCGCGTGAAGGATAGGTACTCATGAAAGGTGAAGGGCGAAAAAAAAGACTGTTCAAGCTTTGCCCAAAGAGGACAATTTGTAGATGAATCAGAAAGCCAATGAGAAGATTGTGCTAATAAAAAAGACCTATGATAAAGATGAAAATCAGGGAAGTTAACCCCTCCCTCTGATTTAGGGCGAGTCAATTTGCGAATAGACATACGTGACTTCTTTTTGCCCCATAAAAAGGCAGATAAAATAGAATTGATCTTCTTGAAATATTTGAGAGGAATCGGTAACGGAATGTTGGAGATTGTGTATAAAACTGTAGGGGAAAACATCATTTTAATAGTGTCCAAACGGCCCCACCAGGATAAATACAAGGGGTGCCATTTTGCCGTCAAGGAAGACAATTTATCTATACACTTTTCCATACAACGTGATTCCGTTCCCGGACCTGAAGGAGTAAAAGTTAAACCCAAATATTTAATGAATTGAGAGCTCCATTAGAATCCTGAGATGATAAAATCAGCATGAAAAGTATATTTCGTCAAGGGTAAGATTTCACATTTGTCCTTATTTAAATTGTAGCCAGATACCAATGCAAAAGATGTCACTTCGTCTAAAAATGCAGGTAAAGAAGATTGAGGATTTGATAAAAATAAAAGAACGTCGTCTGCATATGCCTCCATTTTAATTACGGAATCATGAAAAGTAAATCCATGTATGTCTGTGTTTTGTCGGATTCTTAGTAAAAAAGGCTCTAGAGCAATATTAAAAAGAAATGGGGAAAGAGGACAACCTGGTCTAACTACCCGTGCAAGCTTAAAATAGGAGGAAATACGTCCATTTGCAGTGACAGCGGCCCTTCG
Organism: Lissotriton helveticus; assembly: GCF_964261635.1. NCBI lineage: Eukaryota > Metazoa > Chordata > Amphibia > Caudata > Salamandridae > Lissotriton > Lissotriton helveticus. Next base: position 342,150,984 of record NC_136065.1, read on the forward strand.
ATTGGTATGCAATATAGATATTAAAGAGATGATTTTGGGGCCAAAGCCAAACCATTTGAGTGTGCGAAAGAGATAAGGCCACTCAACCCTATCGAATGCTTTTTCCGCATCCAGAGCAATGGCGGCTAGAGGATGAGATAAATGAGAAGCCTTAGAAAGAATATCAAAGAGTAAACAAGTGTTGTCCATAACGAGTCGTCCCTTAACAAAACCGGTCTGTTCAGATCCTGGCAACTCAGGTAGCTGAGATTCCAAATACAATGCCAAAGCCTTTGAAAAAACCTTGTAATTAATGTTAACTAAAGAAATAGGTCTATAATTTTTACAATGTTGAGAGTCCTTACCATCTTTGGGAATAAGGCAAATAAGGGCATCAGAAAAGGAGCCAGTAGAACCCCCGAAGTGCAGAAAAGAAAGTACGAGGGTGTGCAGCTTGGGTATCAATAAGGAGGCAAAATGATTGAAGAATTCGACAGTAAAACCATCCGGTCCCGGAGCCGTATCTTTTTTAAGAAGTTTAAGAGCAGCGTGGAGTTCATTCTGGGTGATATCAAGTTCTAAAGAAGAAAGGTCTGGACGTGATTCTGATGTAGAGGAAATCGTAGAGAGGAAATGAGAAATAGAATAATCAGATGGCAAGGTATCAGACGTATACAACATTTTGTAAAATTTAAGGAATTCAATTCAATTTATAATCTTTATTCGGCACTTAAAAAGACACCATAAAAGCACATATACAATATACACACAATATAACATACAAAATTTTAGTTTAAAAGGAGATATAGGTAAAATTTAGCTAAAAACATATTTCATTAGACTAGTGGGAAAGGGGTAAATTTTAAGGGATTGAGTGATATTAAGGTCAATTTTCTCGGGTATCCCTTAACCGCAGTGCTACCCGGATAAAATTTACAGTGCAAAATAGTGTATAGGCATCTTCAGCTTCCTGTAAAAACTTTAGAGCCAGTTTTGCATGTCTGAGTTTTGATTCTTTCAAAATCCCCACTAAAAACTTACGTCTTGGGGCAGAATAAAAGGGACATAATAAAACAAAGTGAAGGGTATCCTGCGGAGACCTAGTGTCGCAGCCGCAGGTACCCTTCGCCTCCACTGTAAGGGTGAACCCGGAAGGAACCGCAAATATGTGATGAAGCATATTAAGTCTGAAGCGGGTCATGTAATAACGATCCTGCGCATTATGCATGACCCTCAAATATGGTTCCATTCCTTGCTTTGCTGTAAGTTGACAATAGGATGAGACAGTGGGCTTGTGTCTTTCACTCTCTGCCCTAATCGTCCATAACCGTTCTAAAAAAAGTTTTTTTACTATCGTTTTACTCTCAACAGTTATGGATTCTGGGGATGTGAAGAAGTTTGTACAGTCAATCTCATCTAACGAGTCCTTAATATACTTCAACCAGGGAATATGGTGTCCTTTATCTCGTTTAAGGCAGTCTATTATAATTTGTCTCGTTAGATCCGCCTCGTGATTAGTCCATATTTTAACCCAGGCCAGGAGGGTTTAACTTTTATCCGGTCTTCGATAAAAGGCTCTCCCACTTCTTCGTGAATAATGTAGGCCGGGACGCTCTGTGGAAGTTTCAGGATTTTTCTCAAAAATTTATTTTCTTCCACCTGTATTTGTTGTAATTTGTTGTCTATATGACCCCATACTTCCGCACCATAGGTGACCTTTGCACAGCAAATCGATCTGTACAAATTTAATATTTGTTCTGGGGACCACCTTCCCAGTCTTTGACCATACCCCATAATGGCTCCTGATGACGCCGCCAATTTGGTTACATGTTTCTCCACCAGGGGTTTAAAATTCAAGTGGTTATCAAAGAGTACACCCAGGTATGAGAAGGTCTTGACCTGGCCAATCTTGTGTGATCCGATGTTATAAGTGAAATTCCCCTTTTTCTTTGCTCCTGTTGTCATAATAAAGGATTTTTCAAGGTTTGTCGATAAATCAAGTTTGGCCATGAAATCGACAAAGCCATCAATCAACTTTTGTAGACCTAGGGGGGTTCTGGCCAAAAGTACCGCATCGTCGGCATAGAGTAATACCGGCAATGCACGTTGGCCAATTTGTGGCGAGTCTACCTTTAGCTTTAGAAGCTCTTTTTCCAGGAGATTAATATATATATAGAGAAAAGGAAGGGCGCTAAGATGCAGCCCTGCCTCACTCCACTAGTGCAGAAAAAGGGGTCCGTCTTACTTCCCTCTTGATTATACCTCACACTTGCAGATGTATTCCAGTGCAGGGTTTGTAGGGTGTCCACAAGGGGTTGATCCACTCCTAAATTTATCAGTAATGACCAAAGTTTTCCTCTGTTTACGCGGTCAAAGGCCGCCGAGAGGTCCATAAATCCCATAAATACATTCCCATTGCCAGCGATGGTATATTTTGCTGCCAAAAGGTACAGGTTCAAACATTGATCAGTGGTGGATCTACCTTCCCTAAAGCCGTATTGGACGTCTGAAAAAACCTGATGCTCCTCAGCCCAATCCTGCAAACGATGTAAGATTACTCGGCCCAGTACTTTCGCTGTCGCATCTATAAGAGAGATGTGGCGGTAACATTGAGGGTCGTCGCGGTTCCCCTTTTTGTAAATCGGAACTATGGTTGCTGTTGACCAAGAGCGAGGCAATCCTGCCACCACTGCCTCGTTCAGGACCCTCGTTAGTAGCGGGGCCCACAGTTCAATTTTGCTCAGGTAGAGATCAGGTGGTATTCCGTCCGGGCCTGGTGCTTTGTTTTTACTGAGCCCTGCTATTCCCAGTTCAACTTCTTTCAGGGAAAAGTCCAGTTTTAAGGGCTGTGTTGGTCTTATCTCTTCCCCCTGGGTTAAATGTCCTGTGTGATTGTAAAGGCTCTTAAAGTGATTCAGCCATTGGTCGGGTAAAATAGTATTCATTATTTTTGGTGCTCCTTGATCCTGGAAGCATGGGGTGTTGATGACCTTCCAGAAGCCTGATATATCTCGCCTTTCTGCAGCATCCCTAAGATCCTCCCAGGCTTGGTTTTGTAAGCTCTTTTTACGACTGTTCAGTGCTTTTTTATATTCAGCCCTATTCTGTGCAATCAAGAGCTTATCCCTGGGTACGGCGTGAAGGCTAAGTTTCAGTTTTTTATGCGCCTTAGTGCAAAGGGAGTCGAACCAACAAGGAGTAGAGGGAACTTTACTTGATTTAGAGGTCGTCAGGAGATTATTTACATGGCATGCAATTTCTTCAAATGCGCTGACCACTAGAGCTCCCTCCACCCTAGGATCAAGGCATGTGTTTATTGCATTTAGACCCTCTGCGATCAACTTTTTATAGAATCTATCCCCGTCAGTCCTAGCCCACTTAATTCTCCTTCCTTGATCCACTGCCTTTTCTATCACATCTATTTTCTTTGAGATTGTTTTAAAATCAAACCCTTTTAATGTGAGTATCACAGGGTTGTGGTCACTGAAGATGCTTGCATCTATGGCCATATTACTGATGTTTCTTTTTAATAGAGGCGAGACTAGTATATAGTCAATATAGGACTGGCAACCTCTGCCTCTAAATGTTGGGTTGAGGTCTCCGTTGTCGCCCAATTTGGCAAGATCCAAAGTGTGGACCAAGTTATGCCTTTTGGTTAATTTCTCGAGATCCCATCCCTCTCTTGTATGAACAAAATGTGGCCCTTTCATTATGGTGCATCTAGACCAATCTTTATTAAATGGTTTTAATTTGTCACAACGGTGACAATTAAAATCCCCTAAAAGTATTAAACTTGGAGGGTTTGGTGTCTTATTTAAGGAAAACAATTTTTCTAGACAGGAGTCCAATTCATTAACGGCAGCTCCCGTTGCCATTGAGTTGACAGCGTTATACCAATTGAGTAGGAAGAGGTTTAATCTTTTAGAACGAAACCTTACTACTTGTAAATTATGTGAGTCCCAATTGAATTTTGACCATACTCCCTGAATATGTAAACTTACGTAAATTGTAAGTCCCCCACTGGCTCTCCCCGATGATACCTTTGTGGCCGGGACAGAAAAACATTTATATCCCTCAAGACTGTAGTCATTTGGCTCGACCGCCCATGTTTCTTGCAAGCATACAATTTGAAATTTATTTATATAGTCGTGCCATTCTTGAGATTCAAATTTGGCTGCTAGGCCTGCGATATTCCAGGATATAATTTGAAAGTTTTCGTGGGTATCCACTCTAGGTTGTTCTAATAAGCCTCTTAACGGGTATACTTCCTGGACTACTTCTGTAGTTGATATATTGGTAGGGGGATGTGGGATGATGTTGCTAGCCAGTGTACTTTGTTCAGTGGTTATCCTATGATCTGGATATTTTAACAATTTACACCTTCCCTTTTGAGTTTTTAGACTCTTTTTACCACCCCCTTTCCTGTCCGTGAGTCCTATACTATTCTCGGTGCCCATTCCTATTATCTTCGGCCCTTCCTCCCTTGGTCTTATAGGTGTATAGGAAGGGTATCCCTGGACGTGTCAATCAACCTCTTCGAGTGCACTGAACCTATTCCAATGTGCATGCTGCATTAAAAAAGAAGAATCATAATTTGGGGTCGCATGGTATGGCATTTGCCACTGGGCCGATCTATATTGGGGTTCCGTCTGATAGAACCTGTTCATCGGAATTTTGTTTCTCTGCGCAGGTCTTTGGGGAGCATAAGGGTAAAAGTATGATAAATGTACAGGGTGGATTTGTGAGTGGGCAATGCTAGGGGGTGCATTGCAAATAAAATTTACTGCTGCAATGTCTCTGAAGTTTACTGTTATTATGTCCCCTGCTATTGTTTTTGTTCCTCTCCCAATCCACTCCCCCCTTCTTACTGAGAGAATTTCTCCATGAATATTAGGGGGTAGCGGTCTATGTATTTGTAACCACTGTGCACATTTGTTTTTTAATTCCACTTGTGTTTCCCTTTTACCCTCTCTTAAGGGAGGCACTCCCGTCAACACGACTACAAAAGGCAGAGCTTCAGGGGGTAGATTAATGGTCCTGAATCGAGATGACGTTTTATTTTCTGTGGCATTTGCTGGTGGGGTGGAGTTAGCCTTAGGTTTATCTTTTGAGGTTTGATCTTTGTTTCCGTATGGTGTTTGGGCAGTTCCTTGACATGATTGTTTTATTTGGGCGTTTGTTTGCCTACTATTATTGCCAGTACTTTGTGGTATTGTGACATTTTGTACATCTTTTATATTTGTTTGTGGGGATTCCGGGGGTTATTTGATGCCAGTTCAGTTGTTGGGCTTGCCTTGTCTTTTGTTGGATTTTTGGTTGAGCCCCCATCCTGTCTTGCTTTTGTAGAAGCATTATCTTGTGCTGGTTGGCTTTTTGGGCCAACACCCTTATTATTTATCAAAGAGGTTACCCTATCAATTTTGGCCATGAGGGGTTTAATCGATGCCGTGATGGTTACTTCTAGATCCGCTTTTAAATCAGCCACCATATTAGTAATCCAACAGGGTATTCCAGGTGTGGGTGGATTTATAGGTGTCACTAAGTTGTGATTTTTGGTATTACTTTGGCCTTTTTTCCCCCCGCGTTTCGAACATTCTTTGGGCCATTTGTTCTCCTTGGTGTTTGATATCATCTTTTCTGTATGTTTGTCCATTGACTCCCTCCTATTTTCGGTGGGGGCCTGGGCGCACTGCAGATCAACAAAGGAGGAGGAGGTAACAGCCAGGCTAGTATCAAGATCCTCTGTGGGGTCTATGGTAACTACAGAGAGGTTGATTGCAGCTTCCTGTGTATCTTGAACAATAGTCATAGGTGGTAAAGACATCCTTCTCTCCGTATTAGCTATAGCGTTAGTTACAGCCCCTATTGTTTGTTTCAACATAATGTCAATGGCAGTTAGTGTAGGTACTGATTGTGGGGGGTCTGATTTAGGTTTTGTGCTTGATCTTAATGTGGACATTTTAGACTTTTTAGCCGGTTTCCTCATAATAGAGCACTAGGCAATGCGATATGAATGGTTTGTTGCACGAGCAGTTACCTTGTGAACTCGGCGGTTTGATGGTTGTGCTGCCTCTTAGGGGGGTGGCCCAGCCCAGCCTCCTCTGGCCGATGAGGGCTGTAGAGGGCCCGCCCTTTGCCCGGGCTTCGCCCGGCGTCCCGCTCGCGTCCCGCTGAGCGTGGGTCTAAGCGTTATATAGGCGCCGTTGCAAGCGTGGGGCGTGTCTCTCAGGGGGCGCGTCCAACAGCAACACCTGGTCAGCGCAGGGACTCCTGGTCTAGAGAGTCCCTGCTCGCGCTCCGCCTCCCAGGCTCCTCCGGTCTTCCTTTTACCACAAAGGCAGCCTCTGCCCCTCACCGCTAACCGCGAAGCGGTACCCGCGAAGCGGGTGCTGCGAGTTGTAGCGCGGAAGAGGCGGTGTCCCCCAGCAAGGGAGAGAGGGCAGGCTGCGCGGATTCAGTTCCTCCGACTGCAAAAAGGTATCAGCGTCTCAGCGTTTGGTCATTCAGTGTAAGGAATTCATTTAAGATATCCTCGTCTTTAAATTTTAGTGAATTATCAAAGCCAAAAACAGATTCTATATTGAGTTTATTTTGTTTAGCTTTTAAGTAATTAGCTAGCAATTTCCCAGCTTTATTTCGCCAACCGTAAAAATTTCGCACTCGATTTAAATAAATAGTTAGATGCGTTATTAGTGGATTCTTGGTTAAATTGAAATTTAACTTTTAAGAGTTCGGACAAACACTCCTTAGATTTAGAGGAATAGTAAACATGCTCCAGTGCCTTAATTTTTGTAAGAAGCGCGTTGGATTTTTGGCACGCTTTCTTGCGTTTATTAGAGACAAAACTAATAATAAAATCCCTGGCTGAAGATTTAAAAGCGTCCCAAATTGTGTGAAAAGTCAAATCATCGGTTTGATTTGGAACAAAAAAGTTGTTAAAGAACGAAGTAAAAGAGGAAGAGAAAACAGGGTCTAGAAGAAGAGCGTTATTGAAACGCCAAAACATCAAGGTGTATGGCAACAGGAGCGTGATCAGAAATCAAAATGGAACCAATATCAGAACTAACTAATGATTGGGAGATATTGTGAGAAACAAAAATATAATCTAGGCGAGATTGAGTGTGATATGTAGGTGAGTAAAAGGAATATTCTCTTAATATGAGGTTGCAAAGTCTCCAAGTATCTATAAGTTTATGTTGTTTTATGGTTTGTACAAATAATTTGTGAGAACTGTGTGGTATGAAAGGAGTTGATGAGTTTCGGTCCAAAAAGGAGTCAAAAACATCATTGCCATCACCCGTGAGAATGAAATTTTCATTGTGGCAAAGTGTGATTTGCTGGGAGAGAGAGGGCCAAAAGGAAGGGTCTCCCACTGTAGGAGCATAAATATTTAGCAAAGAAACTGGAATATGATCTACCGTGAAATTAACAAACACCCATCTGCCTACTTGATCATGACATTGAGATAGTATTTTAACGGACAAGGATTTGCGTAAAAAAATAGCAACGCCATTTCGTTTACCGTCACCAGAGGAAAAGAGGACTTCTCCCACCCATCCCCTCTTCAATTTAGCAGATTCCTCATCTGATAAATTAGACTCTTGTAAGCATGCAATATCTGTGTCTAATTTAGCTAAGTGCGTTAAGACTGTTTGGCGTTTAATGGGTGAGTGCAAACCTCTGACATTCCATGAAACAATTTTTATGGGCATAGAAAGAGGTTACAACAAAATAAAGCAATCCAATAAGTAGAGCATTTTGAACAAACAAGAAATTATAAATATCCAACCAAGTGAGCAAAGGATAAAAAAAGAGCAGTAAAAGAATAAGAACCAAAAGAATAAGGAAGAAAATTGAAGGACAAGCTCTGAAATGACGGGGAAGAAAGAAGTAAGAGGAATGCATGAGCTGAAAAATGCAATAGAAGAAGAGAACAATAGATGAAAGGAAAAATGGAAAGAAGAGAAACAGAGAAAAAAGAAAAGAAAAGAATGAACAAAAACGAAACTTACAAAAGATCCAAAACATACGTGAAGTGGAGGGGTGGAAGGCCACGCGGAACAATGACACGTTCAGGACCCACGGGGAGAGACGGGAAGGAGAACGGAGCAGACGGACGAACTTGAAAAATCAAGGAAAGAAAAAAAGAAAAAGGTAGCACGCACAGACAACCTGTTTAAACAAAAAGAAAGTTAGTTAGTTAAATGCAAATGCAATACCAAAGAAGAACAATATATAAGAAACACGGTAAACATATTAACTAAATAACGCAGTACATATAACCTAGTAAATGCTTCATGAAGAAGAAGAAACTAAAAAAAAAATGTAACTCCTTAGAGATAGTCCACAATAACTATCCAGAGCTCGTCGACGGAGTAGTATCCATTGTATCAGCATGGAAAGAATAAAGGAAGCTCTTCAACTTTAGTGGATCCTCATAGGTCGGTGTTCTGTTGTTAATAGATACCTTGAACAGACAAGGGTGGAAAAGACCATATCTGACTGACTGAATTATTTTTAAAGCGCACTTATGCCGAGGCGTCTTGGCGCTGTAGAAGGGAAGAAGAACAAGATAGCTATTAGGGCATAGAAAAGAGCCAGGTTTTTAGCGCCTTCCTAAAACTGGTTCTATTCGTGTCGGAGCGTAGTGTGATGGGCAGGGTGTTCCACAGTTTCGCTGCCTGATAAGAAAAGGATTTACCGCCCCATCGAGCTCTTCTTATTCTAGGCAAACGGATTAGATCTTGACTACTAGATCTTAATGTGCGAGAAGGTACATAACGAGAGAATAGATTGGTTAAATCCTCTGACCCTCTTCCATTGAGAGATTTGTGGACCAGACAGAGAGCTTTGAATTGGACTCTACGCCTAACAGGAAGCCAATGAAGTTGCCGTATGGCATGGGATGTCGGATGGCGCTTAGGGAGGTCCAGTAAGACTCTGGCTGCCGCATTTTGAATTGACTGAAGCTTTGCGAGCTGTTTTTCCCCTGTACCTATATACAGTGCATTGCAGTAGTCTACACGAGACATTACCAAAGCTCCCATCACTGTTTTCCTCAAAGTGAAGGAAATGTATGCAGGATTTTCCGGAGAACCTTGATTGTAAAGAAACAGGTCGATGTAACCTGACTGATTTGCGCTGTACAGGTTAGTTCCTTGTCAATCATGAAACCGAGGTTCCTGACCTCTTTAGCTGGGACTAGACATGTACCAGCTTCTAGAGGCCACCAGAGGTGACTCCAGATGGAAGGTTTTTGACCGAACTCAATCACTTCAGTTTTTTCAGTATTGAGTTTTAAAAAGTTCTCACTCATCCAGCTCTTCACGTCTAGGAGACAGTTTCGAAAGCGCTCTGCTGTGGCTTCCACCGTCTGAGAAAGTGACACTACTAATTGTGTGTCATCGGCATAAGACACTAAACGCAGAGCATGCAATTTTATTAGTACTGCGAGGGAGGTCAGATACATATTGAATAATGTAGGGGAGAGCGCTGACCCCTGGGGGACGCCACATGGGAGAGAAAACTCTTCAGATTGGAAACCTCCCCAGTGAATTTGCTGTAATCGGGCATCTAGGAAGGACCTGAGTAGAGTTAAGGCAGTGTCTGTAATGCCTAGTGTTCCAAGTCTATTCAGTAGGACCCCATGATTGACAGTATCAAATGCCGCCGTTAAGTCTAACAGAATCAGGGCGGCTCTTCCTCCGTCATCCATAGTCCTCCGGATATCCTCGGTTGCCATAATTAAAGCGGATTCCGTGGAATGACCTGACCTGAAGCCATGTTGAGTGGTATCTAGTAGGTTATTTTGGTCTATGAATTCCATGAGCTCTTGATTCATAGCTTTTTCAAGAATCTTGGCCGGTAAGGGAAGGCACGATATCGGACGATAGTGCTTGAGTTCCATAGGGTCCAGGGCTTCTTTTTTAAGAATGGGCCTTATACACGCTTTGTTCCATCTTTGAGGAAAGATACCAGAGCCTATAACTTCATTAAGCAGAGGAGTTAGAATAGAACTGATTGTCTCGCGTATCAAATGTAATATGTAGGAGGAGCAAGGGTCCAGAGGTGAGCCTGATTTTATCTGGGTTAGCAGGCTCGCCACCTGTTTTTCTTCAAGATATGAAAATTGCGAGAGTTGGTTAGTACCGGGTACTATGTCGTCCCTGTGGCTCGTTGCTGTTGGAGTGGATGAATTGTGGAGATCATCATAGACCGCTTGGACTTTTTGCTGGAAGAAGAGAGACAGATTTTTCACACAATTCTGATCCGGGATAAAGATAGTGTCACGGGGACTCTTAGCTAGGTGTAAGACAGTTTTAGATAGTTCCTTAGAGGAATTAGAGGCCTCTTGGATTTTTTTGGTGAAGAAGGCTGATTTGGCCTGTTCTATCTTGATCTTATATTCAAGTAGGACTCTGGTATATTCTTTCCTATTTCGTGAGCTACAGTCGGATCTCCAGATCCGCTCATAATGACGGCATTTAAGTTTAATTTGTTTGACGTCAGGAGTGTACCATGGTGAGGTAACTGAGCGTCTTCTAGGTTTCTTGGTTTTATTGATCGTAGTTGCGGTCGTAAAGACAAAAACTCTTCGCGCCTATCTGCCGTTGATTTAGCATAATCCTGAGAGAAAAACAGGGATTTGCCTGACCACACTATGCGATTCATTGCTATCGCAGCGGAAAAAAAATAGTAGCACATCAGTGTATTCAAGGAAATACAGGATCACTCCTCTCGGCTTGTGTGATGAGGAGGGAGATACAGATCGCATCAGTGGTCCCAGTCGATGCACCCTCTGAATGTTCAAGTTAGTACTTTCAGGCAATTGAAGAAGATTCTGAAGAAATGTTTTGAAGAAGGCAATCGGATCTGAGGCTTCCGTTCCTTCAAGAAGACCATAAATGCGGAGATTGTTCCTCGTATTTCTATTTTACAAATTTTCAACTTGTTTATGGAGAGCAGAAACCTGTGAAGAGATGGAATCCGTAAAACAAACCGATTAATCAGAGGGTCCCAGGGCAAGTTTTATGACCCAAACTAGGTACATACCCCAATATACATACTCATTACACAAGAAATACCTAGGGGTCAGTGAAACACTATAGCTCAACTGCGAAGATAGGTCTTACAACCATGCGGGCAACAGGGTGGAAAGACAGACAGACCTTGCAACCAAAGTGAAATGAAAGTGAGGATTCAAAAGTATGGGCTGAAAGTTCCCATCAGAAGCCACTCTGTACCGCCCTTTGTTACATCATTTGGGTACTCCTTACCCAGGAGGTAGATAAGAACAGTCCGTTAGATGTAATAGTGGCTGTTCTGAGATGTAAAATGAAAGTGTGTTCATAAAGGGTGGTTAAAAGGTTTTGAAATTGGGTGTGGCTACTGAAAAAAGCAGTGTGAAGAAATTGAGTGATAAAAATAAGATTGGATAAAGCTAGGTGGATATAAAGTTTTATTGTGAGGCTCTGCCTTGAAACAGCAAGTTACCAGTAGCGCTAGATTGCCTGAGAGGCTGCCGAGCATTGCATTTTCGTAGCGCTTGTGTTTTGCCTATCTACGCTGTAACTTACATTACTTAAATTGCTGTGCTGCCTGACTCTCTAATTGCTGCCTGATTTTACCGGTGCCACTGCCATCAGAGTAGCGCTATTCACCTCGCTGCCCCATTTGCGCTATCGATTCTGGCTGAGGCCATTTTGTGATTGTTGTTGTTGATCTCTGTGCCTTCCCTCTGTGCCTGCCCAGATCGCCGCCCAGCTCCCGCCTCCCAGCTGACCATCCCTCGCCCCTCCCCCCCACTATCCACTTATGACCAAAACCTCTGCGCGCAGCGATCGCGCCCCAGTCGCACCGAAGGTGCGCCAAAGGTAAGCCCGTCTATGCCCGGTCGCGCCTGGACCGCGCCCAGCACCAGACCCCCTGGCCCCCGCCGTACCCAGCCCACTAGACTCACATACGACGCCGCATCTCTCCTCGCCCTCAACCCCGGACGCACACCACAATGCTGCGAAGCCACCCCAGGACGTACCCACGGCCCATTCCTCCCCTGCAAGTTCAACTGCTTCAGAACCCTCACCAAATCCACTTCCTCCATACACAGCTCCGACTCTAACCGCCTGAAGTGCATCCTGCTTAACACCAGCTCGGTCCACAAACACGCTACCGAACTCTGGGACCTACTCGACACAACGTCACCTGACATCGCCTTCCTTACAGAAACATGGATGAACACATCATCAGCACCCGACATCGCCATAGCCATACCGGACAACTACAAGATTATCCGCAAAGACCGATCCGACCAAACAGGAGGAGGCATCGCCATCATCCATAGGAACACCATCAAAATCACGACCAGCTCCGACAACAATCTTGCAACCGCCGAACATCTCCACTTTCAGATCCACACCGACCCCAGAACCACACTTAGAGGCACCCTCATCTACAGGCCTCCAGGAACCGGCTCTCAATTCAGCGATGACATCACCGACTTCGTCAGCCCACATGCCCTCACCTCCGAGAACTACATTCTGCTGGGAGATCTCAACTTCCACCTTGAAAACAAACACGACAGCAACACCTCCACCCTTCTGGATAACCTGGACAATCTCGGACTCAAACAACTTGTTGACACCCCCACTCATGTAGCCGGACACACGCTCGACCCTATCTTCACCTCCAGCAAGCACATTTCCTTCGATCACACCACAGCTCTCCATTGGACGGACCACAGCTGTGTTCACTTCAGCTACAAAACCACCCTGAACGACAACCGCCCACAACCCATTCCTCTGAGAAACTGGAACAAAATCACCTCCGACCAACTCCTCTCATCACTCAACCAAAATCCTCCCACCCTCTCATTGGACCCTAACCAAGCGGCCACCGATCTCAAGCAATGGATCACCCACAGTGCTGACGAATTAGCTCCCCTGAAAAAGCACCAGACCAAATCAACCAGCAAAAAGGCTTCCTGGTTCAATGATGATCTCAAAAAATCCAAGAAACTATGCCGCACCCTAGAGAAAACATGGAGAAAAAACCCAACCACCGACAACATGGCCACCCTCAAGGCAGCCACCCGCAACCACCACCAACTGATTCGATCCGCCAAGAAATCAGCATTCAAGGATCATCTCGACAACAACACCCACAACAGCAAGGAACTTTTCAACATCGTCAAAGAATTCGCCAACCCCACCGCAGCATCTAACGACATCACCCCCTCCCAAGACCTCTGCGACGCGCTATCCTCCTTCTTCTACAACAAAATCGCCGACATCCACAACAGCTTCGAGAATACTCCCAACGATCAACCCTCCCCACACCCCTCAGATACCACTCCGCCAACTAACTACCTTAGCGCCTGGAACACAATTACCACTGAAGACACCATCCGCCTAATGAACTCAATCCATTCTGGCTCGCCAACCGACCCCTGCCCCCACCACATATTCAACAAAGCTGACTCCATCATCGCACCTCATCTTCGTGATGTCATCAACTGCTCGTTCAACTCTGCCACCTTCCCAGAAAGCTGGAAACACGCCAAACTCAGCGCCCTCTTGAAGAAACCCACAGCAGACCCCTCTGAACTTAAAAACTACCGACCCATATCCCTCCTCCCTTTCCCCGCCAAAGTCATTGAGAAAGCCGTCAACAGCCAGCTCGCCGCCTTCCTTGAATCCAACAACTCCCTCGAGCCATCTCAATCCGGATTTCGAGCCAAACACAGCACCGAAACCGCCCTCATTGCAGCGACAGACGACATCCGAACTCTACTGGATAACGGAGAAACAGCGGCCCTTATTCTACTCGACCTCTCCGCCGCTTTCGACATGGTCTGCCACAGCACCCTTATACAACGCCTCAACAACATCGGCATACAAGGAAAAGCCTTGGACTGGATCATCTCGTTCCTCGCCGGGAGATCTCAAAGAGTCCGACTTCCCCCATTCAACTCAGAAGCCACAGAAGTCATATGCGGAGTACCACAAGGATCATCGCTCAGTCCCACCCTCTTCAACGTTTACATGAGCCCACTCGCATCCATCGCACGCCAACCGAACCTCAACATCATCTCTTACGCCGACGACACCCAATTAATCCTTTCCCTCACCAAAGACCCGAACACCGCCAAAACCAATCTTCACGAAGGCATGAAAGATGTAGCCGAATGGATGAAACAGAGCCGCCTAAAACTCAATTCAGACAAAACTGAAGTGCTCATCCTAGGATCCTCACCCTCTGCCTGGGACGACTCTTGGTGGCCTTCCGCTCTGGGCACAGCACCCACTCCCACAGACCACGCACGTAACCTCGGCTTCATCCTAGACTCCTCTCTCGCGATGACCAGACAAGTTAACGCAGTCTCATCCTCCTGCTTCAACGTACTTCGCATCCTCAAAAAGATCTTCCGCTGGATCCCCCTCGAAACAAGAAAGACCGTGACCCACGCACTGGTCACGAGTCGGCTGGATTATGGTAACACACTATACGCCGGAATAACAGCAAAATTACAGAAAAAACTCCAACGCATCCAAAACTCATCAGCGAGACTCATATTGAACATCCCTCGCCGAGATCACATCACCGGACACCTAAAGGACCTCCACTGGCTTCCCGTCAACAAAAGAATTACGTTCCGTCTTCTCACCCACGCACACAAGGCCCTCTACAACCTAGGACCCGAATGCCTCAACACCCGACTATCCTTCTACAAACCCACCCGCCAACTAAGATCGTCCAATCAAGCCCTCGCCACATTCCCGCGCATCCGAAAATCCTCCATGGGTGGCAGATCCTTCTCCTTCCTGGCTGCCAAGACCTGGAACTCACTCCCCTCTCACCTCCGCCTTACTCAAAACCACATCTCATTCAGAAAAGAACTTAAAACCTGGCTATTCGACAAATAATGAACCCCCTCCCCAAGCGCCTTGAGACCCTCTGGGTGAGTAGTGAGCTATACAAATGCTCGAACTTGAACTTGAACTAGTTGTCCAAGATTAAAAACAAAGTGAAAACACAGATTTGAAATAATATCTGTGAGTAGTAGCGGTCAACATGTTTCAGCAAAACTGGAATACTTCCAATGCATTCGTCAGGACCAGATGTATGTTCAACTACTGCTTTGTAAAAGTGAAGATGAAATAAAATCAAGATATCACCTGTGTTTCCAGGTCATACGTTCAACCACATACTGTTGTCGTGGTGTAAGCCCAGCAATGGCAGGAGCATAGAAATGAAGAAAACAAGTGGTAAATGACACACTATGTCACATACTACAGGGAATGTCTTTATACATAAATCACATTCTTTTGTGGGCAATATGCATTTTGCACTTATTTACACCACTCACCCATTTGTTGTGGTTGTTGTGCCTCACCCCACCTGGCAGCAGCTCAGGTTCAAGGAGCACCGCTCTAAACCAACGTTAAAAACAGAAATGACAGTCCTAATATTCCATTCATAGTAAGCAACATAATCAATACTTGCAAGTATGTAGATGCAATTAATCGTTTATCATTGTTTAGTTCATTTTCAAATACACCAAAGTATTACTTGTGAGAAAAACATACCATATTGATAGAAGCAACTCTTTATATAGTGATATGTTTTCTTGTAACTAGAAGATGTAGTTACCTCAAAATCGTTTTAATAAGAACAACCAAGTGTATGTTCTTCTACTTCAAGATTAGCAAGCTCTTTAAGTATCCCCATCAAATGTAAAACACTGTTTTTCGGCATGTGGACAACATAGAGGAGAGCCGATTAGATACTAGTGCACATCCCTCGGACTACATAGCAATGAACGGCCATGTCTGTTTTATAACGGCGTGATCAAACTTACTAAGCACGCCGAAATCCCACACTAGATCTAAGTGTCATGGGCCATAATATTTGTTGGTAATGGGGCCCCACTGTAATGATAGGCACAGGAGCCAGGCGGTTCATCAACACTAAAGACAGAGCCCCAGTACCCGGACTTCACAAGCTCACTAGTAGGCAGCGCTAAGATAAATCATAAGCGTGGCAGTACTCATTGACGGCGGGGCTGAGACTAGATCGTGAGCGGAACAGCGCTTATTAGTAGCTGGAAAACCTTCGCTACGTTAGAGAGCCTCAGCACGCAGAGTGGCACTAACGCTTGTCCGCGCTGACTCACCTCTCCGTCGGTGTCTCCCGGCAGTCTACTGGGCTGTCTGGGGGGGCACCGAACGAGCAGTATCCGCCATTCTTAAGGAGTCAAAACAAATCCATTACGTCACGTGACCCGCAAAGCCCATTACGATCACATGACTCGCGCTGATTCTGGGAATTCTGGTTTTAAAACTACATCCCTCGAAGCCAACCCCTAATAGAGAAAATGTGCCTTGTTATTCGATTACCTGTAATTACCAGATCTGCCATCACTTGGTAGAGATGATCCTCATTAGTCAGAGTGGGAAGTTACATTTTCCCAAGATTTTAAATAGAAATTTCTAGCTCATGATGTTATATGCTATTTCAGCATCTAATAAGATAACTGCTGATGGTATTTTATCAGAAGTCACCATATCAATGAATTCTGACATGTAATTTGCAGTTGCGGAAAAGTTTCTACCTAATACAAAACTATATTGAGTTAGATGTAAGAGATGTGGGATAAAAGTGTTGAGATGATTAGCTATATTCTTAGTTACAGTTTTATAATTACTGTTAAGCAATGTTATATAGGATAGTAAGAGGCTAGGCTAGTTGCTTTTGTTTTCCTGATTTAGAAGTTAAAACATGTCTACATAAAAATGAAAAATGTGGTTACTTTCTAGTATAGTAGTCAAACACTAATGGTTTAGCCAAGTAATTCACAAAAGTAATCCACAAAACCCTAAGCCAAAACCATCCTCTCCTGTGGTTTTACCACAAGGTAATTGTTTTATCGTCTCTCTAATTTCCATTTCTGAAAGGGATTTTCTAACAGGTAAGCAGCTTCTAGAGAAAGTGTGGATAAATCAATTCCTCAAAGGTGTCATGATGCTGTAAATCTGATTTCTATTTATTGTATTAAAAAAGTATAATAGTTTTTGAAAAAAATCATTATCGAAGAGTTAATAAGACATGCTCTGATAAAAATATGATTTTGAATAGTGGTCAAATTCTTTTTTTCCTTAGCGGATGAAGCAAAAAATTGACCCACTCTTTCTCATTTTTCATAAACCTGGTATTCAGTTGTCTGGTTATTAAATATTTCTGATTGAAGATAAAAGCCCCACATTTTACTTTACGGCCAATTTGTTTAAGTATTGAAGAATTGTCAAAGGTAGCTCCAGTTCAATTTATTGTCTCATTATCCTCTTTGATAAATTCACTTTTAGAAATATACAAAAATGTATGTTATTGTGGCCTTGAATGCCTCCCAAACCATTTTTTGTTGAGGTCTCGTTGTGTAATCCTCAAAATCTGTACTTATTTTTTTATATTTGGTTCTGACAAAGTGTTGACAAAGGACTAATTATATTGTTTAAAAGGTTTATTTGTAGCCACGGAAAACTGTAAGATGACCAGAGAGGGATCAAAGAAACCTCCAAGATAAAAGGGAGTAAATAAAAGTAATTCCTAGACACTAATCTAAATCAACTAAAAAAACAAGAATAGCATCTGGTATTAGGGTTATTACGTCTCCATATATATATAAAATTAATCGCAGTTGGCTGTAAATATCATTAACACATTTTTCAGTTTGTTTATGTTGACTTTGATTGAGATTAGAAGAGTCTAGGCGTTCACTAGATAGATAATTGAAATCCCACCAATCAGAGTAATACCTCTTATTTGTTATATGCGATTCAAGATCTTGTAATGGTTTTATGGTATCTACTATTGCGCTATTATATAACACAAAATTATATATTTCTGAGCCAATACAAATGGGAAGGTTTTCCCTACACATCAATAATTCATTTTAAACATCAATTTTCATAGCCCAATGCATTTCGGGCACCTGGCCCTTCATCGGGGGCTTTGTGTACTGTCGAAAGAAGGATATACACAACCATTACTCCATATGTATATGCAAACATTATTCAGACTGAGTAACCATGATGCAAAATACCCAGCGTTCAAGAAGTTAAACGTTATATCCCATGTAGTGTGTACCAACAACGTCAACAATGAATCCTGTGCACAAATTATGAAAAAAAATAGTCATGTAACCCAACATATAAGATTAAACCACATATTAAACAATATAAAATAGTCTCTGTTGATGCATGTGAAACAGTATGTCATGCGGGGTGATAAGAAGTTCCTCAACCGGTATCTAAAGAGCGTTTGTAATTGAAAACGGGACAGCGGGTAGAGCAATCCTACCTGAATCTGTTTAATGCAGTGTGTAGGTTGCAGTCGCAAGTTTTAATGTTCTAGGGTACGGAATACCATGATAGACATAGTTCTGAAAAGATGACAAAGAGTACGGGGATGAAAATCACTTAAATAAGCGACCAGCACATCAACAGCTAAATACGAGTGAGTATCAAGTGAAAATCGGTACCTTAGCACGTGATGAAATCACAGTAATCCGCGGTGTTATGGTTCGAACATCTGCAGATGAGAACCAATATGTTAATTCGACCAGTCTAAATCAGTTAGGCGAGTTCTCGCAATGAGAAGATATATACGTGCGAAAACGTCTTACCGGAGATGTTTTGGGAGGCTGCCGACAGGTTTCCGTTTCTTCCGTAAAACATCACGGAAGTCAACGCACTATATGAAGGAAGTTGCGAAACACATCACGTGATAGATAGAAATGGACAACATACCTCTCGGTCAAAATGCCGAAAAAAGGACCGATTCCCGTGAATGTTTGGCGTCTCTCCAATTAATCGAGAAGTCAATATGAAATAAAGGTGACGACGTGAAGGTACTAGTGGAAAATGAAAGAAGGCGATTTTAGAATTTACCAACATTAATAAGGTGGGAACTTCACCTGAATGAATGGTATGTTAACAAAGAAACTAAACAACCTTAGTACATGTCAAAGGTGTAATGGCAATCGTAAAAATACATACAGGTCGAAATATCGTTCACTTTATTTCTCATGAATGGTATTATCATGACTTTTAGTCATCAAAAAATCATAAAATATATTTACACGAATGTGATGCACTCTGGTGCAGGGTATCATTGTATCATGATTTATAAAAAGCAGTTCAGGTCAAACCGATCATTTAGTCCCTTCGGGTGAATAGTGTTCAGGAAATTGATCCAAAAGATCTCTCGTCTCAAGAGATGTTGAGTATTGTCTCTCCCAGGTAGGGTGGATGGTTGTTCTAGGATAAGGAATCTCAATTGGCTGAGAGTATAGTTGAAAGTGTTGAAGTGTGATGCCAATGGTGATTTCAAACTCTTAGTACGGATGTTACTCTTGTGTTCTATTAACTTTGTCTTTATTTTTCTTTCGGTTTTGCCCACATAAGCCAGGCCACATGGGCACTTGATCATGTAAATTACGTTTCGACTGTCATAGGTGGCAGTAACTTTTAATTCAATCAATGTTCCTCGACTGGGATTTCGAAATTCCTTTCCTTTTATGATCGCATTACAATTGCCACAGTTGTGGCAAGGTAATGTGCCTTTGTAGGAGATTTGTTTCTGATCATCTTTTTTGTTTAATAGTTCCTTTATGTTCTTGGTTCGTTGATATGCGAACCTCGGTGGGTTTGAAAATATCCCATTGAAATCTTCTTCCAATGTCAGTAAAGACCAGTCTTTTAATATAATCCTTTTCATGTGCTGACTCTCGTCGAGTATTTAGAAATGAAAACCATTCTTTCTTGTCCCCTAGGTTTCTCCTGTGGTCTCAACAGGGTGGATCGGCTTACGGTTGATGCTTTTGATATTGCTTGCTCTAGGATGCCAATTGGGTATCGTCGCTCTTTGAATTTGTTTACTGTGGTATGCATGTTTTCGTTGTAAGAGTTGTCTGTAGATGAAATTCTTTTAATTCTTAATAACTGAAGTATGGAAGATGTTTTTTCAGTAAATATTGATGAAAGCTGTGAAAATGTAGCAAATTGTTCCTGTCTGTGCTTTTGGTAAATACCGTTGTTTCCAATTTACCATTATTGTTGTTAATCATTACATCCAAAAAGGGTATTTGATTTGATTGTATATTATGTGTGAATCCAATTCTATCGTTGACTTGATTCAGTTCGAATATGACTTTGAGTAATGCCTGTTCTGATCCTTTCCATAGGATAAATGTCATCTATATATCTTTTATATAGAATCGGGTTGTCCGTCCAGTGGTTGTTGTTCAAAATGTTATCCAGTTCAAATCTGTACATAAAAAGATTCACGTACGCAGGTGCTGCGCAATTTCCCATCGCCGTACCAAAGGATTGAATGAGGTAATTGTCTTTCCAGTGGAAATAACTGTGGTAGAGGGTAAAATTCAGTAAATCCATAAGAAATATCTTGACATCTTCATCCATTTCAGTCAACATTAGAAAAGATGCTACAGCTTCTACTCCAAGGTTGTGTGGGATTGAAGTGTATAAGGATTGTACATCAATTGTACAAAGAATCATCTCTTTCGTGTAGGCAGCCGCGTGTTCATCAAGATTGTTAAGGAAATTAGTTGTATCTTTTATATACGTAGTCGTGTTCTGAACCAAGGGTTGTAAATGTTTATCTAAGTATTTTCCAACTGGCTCGTGGATGGAGTTAACCGTGGAGACGATGGGTCTGCACGAAGGGTGCGTAGGATGTCTATGCACCTTAGGGATCATGTAGATATAGGGTAGCGCTGGGTTTTGTTTGATCAAAAATTCTTTTTCTTGTTGCCCATTTGTACCTTGACTAATTGCTCTGTTAACGATAATTGTGAGTATTTTAACAAGCTCTTTAGTTGGATCCTGGTCAATTTTATGATATATGTTTTCATCAATCACGTGTTCAGTCACACGGTCATTGTAGTATTCAGTATCCATGATGATAAGGGCACCGCCCTTGTCCGCCTGTCGGATGGTGATGTTAGTGTTATTAGCCAGGTTTTTAAGTATTTGATATTCTTTTTTGGACAAATTGGTAAACTTGGGTTTGGTTTGTTTGTAAATGTTTTCAATGTCTTTAGAGACCACTTTTTCAAAGGCATCCAGCACTTTATGACTTATGGGTGGTATGAATTTGCTTTTGTTTCGTAACCCCATAAGGGTATCTTTAGATGGTTCTTCCGGTGTAGGGATGACATTTGTGAAGAAATGTCTGAGTCTCAATGACCTCATAAATTTGTAGACACAGACTTGGGTGTCCAACTCTGTGTGTCACCTGGTGTGGTGACACACAGAGTTTCTGGGTGTGTAACCACTGAACCTAATTTTACCTGCCAGAAAATTCATCCAGAAAAATTGCTTTAGGCTTGGGATACAAGTGCAGCCCAGCCGCCTCTCTTGGCCACTACCGCACACCACTCCAATATTATGGGGGGAGCACAGAATGCTCCCCACTGCCTCGCACAAATCTCCTTTGCTACAGCTTTACACGAGTAAGTTGAATAAGACTATTTCTTTCTAACGTCTTGGAATTAGCAGGTATGTGTACTACAATTGGGCCTTCAAGTTGATTAACTTTATTATTCATTAATTAAATATTATTCATTGTCAGGTGACCTCCCTAGCAGCCTTAACAAGACTTAGTGACGTTCCGAAGGATTACTCAGGTCAGGTGATTAGACCACTACCTCTTTGCCTTCCAACACAAGACATCCCAACCCACCACAACTAAAATCATCTTACCCTCAGCTACATATCGACCTTGGAACAAGTAGGATTTGAAGGAACTGGAAAACCTGCTTACCTCCAACACAGATCTGGGCACAATCAATTCTGTAGGCCGATTAGTGGTGCAGGTAAATCAGGCTGCCAACAGTAGAAGTTGGCATGGGGAGAGAATCAACACGAGGCTCTAAGTCTGCTGATATCTTTGTTGCTATTAGCCTCGATTATTCCATACATAATTACACCTACGCTCGCCCTTTTTTCCATCATGGCAATAAACGTCCCTTTTTGATAGCGGTCACCAAACGGGGGCTAAAATATGGTTAGTGGGTTTTTCCGCATGATTTTACTTAAACATCATTAGGCGCTCCTCTCACGACCTCTAGTTAACGAGCATGAGCAGTAGGGTTTGCTTTAACAGTGCGAACGGTTTCAATATAACTTTATTGCTTGGCAATGCCGTCTTACGCTTTGATTGATCGATAGCGTTCCAGCTTTTTCTTCCATGACTGACGTGATGTTGTGACGTTTTCATCACGTTACCCCACATGACCGGGGAGTAAAGTTTTTCTTCCGTGTTTTGCCGCAGTATCGGCCATATTCGGAACCAGGCGTGTACAGATAGGCACATCGCGGGACCTTTTCATTTTTGGAAGTAAGTGGAGCGGATGACTGGGGGGTAGGGGGGTCCGCTATTTTTTGTCACTTTTGTGCCTATGTAGCTTGTGACCCCTTACGCCTCTCTTGTTCTCTTGTTCCCAGAACTCCTAGGGGGTCCCCTAACCTGTGTTCCATGAAGTAACTGTAATACTAGATACACGTAAGCCATTTTTTTCCATTTTGCTGTTTTTATGTCCTACGTTCTAGCTCTATCCCGCCGCAGCCCTTGCAGAGTCAGCTAAATCTGACCACAGGGTGCTTGGCGGCAGCCACTGAAAGAGAACGGCTCAGTGGGTGCTAATGTTTGGAAACACACCTGTTTGTAACAGCGGGGGGGGTTTGCGATTGTGCTTCTTCGTTTCCCCGATGGTGGGGCCTGCCCCTGGGTATAAAAATCAGATGGTTGGCCGAGTAGATTGCTAAAAGTGGTGTGGGAGAACTGTGTGCCCGGCTGGGTTGCGCAGCAATTGACCGCCCTTTCTCCCCCTCTACCTACTATCCTTATTGTGCACAGGAATAGAAAATACAGAATATGTTTGAAACACACTAAATGCTTAGACATACCTGCTGTTACCAAAGTGAGGGAGTTAATGAGTTGTTCAAGAAGATGTATTTTTTGTTCACTGTTACCCTCTCCTTGACAGGTTATTACCGGCCTGGAGAACGCCAGATGACCGCACTTCATGGTAACACCGTGAGTTTTTAATCACCCACACTTGACCAGAGGTTAGGATACGCCTTAGCGCACGTATACCGCCATGGTCATTCGTACTGATCAAATGGTCCTGATGAATGCTTAGCAAAACATGCTCCATCATATAAGCTGAAACATGTTCATGTCGACCTAACACTACACACAGAAGATTTTCCAGCCTCTTTACTTTGCTGGGTTTGATCTGTCACTCGTATTTAATCAGCAACCAGAACACCTCGAAATAAAGACTGTTTACAGGTAGCTTTTGGTTACTTCTTAACTTTGCACCATAGCACTTGCACTTATTCACACTACATCACCTGCTCCGCTGCAATTGCAAGCGTCGTAGCACACCGGAACGGCATTCGGTTGTTCCGGTGGGAACCCTATGATGAAGCATGTCACCCCAGGTGGTGAGTAAGGGTCCTTCAAGAAACATTCTGTATTTCTGTATTTTTCTTTCTTTGTAGTCTTTATGGATTCAGCCACTCTTTTGTTTTTATGAATTGACTTAACTTTTAGCCACCCAAAGGAAGAAAAGAAATTGCAAGCTGTCAAGTTATCGCTTGTCAGGTGAAAGAGCCTGTCCAGTCCTGGTTGTATTCTTTGCATTCTTGCAAATTTACCTTTAATTAATTAGACACCTGCTGCGCTAAATGAAAGGCATTGCAGCGCTAAACGAAAGGCATTTATTTATTTATTTTTTAAGCTTATATGGCGCAAACAGCTACCCAAAAAGGGTTTCCCGGCGCCTAAGAACACAGCATCATAATTGGAATGATATAGCAGAGGTCGTTCAAGGTTTACTGATCGAACAACCAGGTCTTTATCTCTTTACGGAACCTGGAAAGACTTCCCTCCTTTCGTATGTGAAGTGGTAGTAAGTTCCAGAGAGTGGGACCCAGGTGGGCAAAGGATCTTCCTCCCATCCTGGAGAGCTTGAATCTAGGTACACAGAACTTTTCGGCTGATTGGGACCGCAGGTTTCTTGTTGGAATATAGGGATGTGCTATTGTCTGTAGATATTTGGGAGCAGTACTTGATTTGATTTTAAACATGTAGTTTAAGGCCTTAAATCTGATACGATTTTCCACCTCCAACCAGTGCAGTTCACGTAGATAGGGGGACACACTGGCGCTTTTAGGTATATGGCAAAGAAGTCGGGCAGCCGTATTTTGTACCAGCTGTAATCTTTTTATAACTGCCTTGTTTGCCCCCAAATACAGGATGTTCCCGTAGTCAAGCCGAGATGTAATTAAGGCATTGACTACTGTTTTTTGCATGGGGATAGGCAGCATCCACAGAATCTTCTTGAGCCATTTTATGATAGTAAAGCAGAGACCTACAACTTTGCTTGCCTGTTGCTTCATGGACAGTGTATTGTCCAGAATTACTCCCACATTTCTTACATAAGGCACTGGTGTTGGAAGATCACCCATCTGTTTAGGCCAGTGTGATATATTCCAGAGCTCTGGTTTTTTGCCCAGAAGGAGAATCTCCGTTTAATTTTAACTGGTTAGTTGTCATCCAGTTGAAGATGTTCAGGAGACCATCTTTAAGAAAGGACGGAGATGAAGATTGGGGTTCAGACAATGAGAAGACAATTTGTGAGTCGTCTGCATACATCATCAATGTGAGTCCTGCTTTTTCTACTAGATCTGCTAAGGGCCTAGGATATAGATTAAAAAAGAGCGGGCTGAGGATGGAGCCCTGTGGTACTCCATGAGGGGAGTTGAAATGTCCAGAGCTTGCAGCGGCAGATGCTATTTGGTATGTTCGTTGGCTCAGGAAGGATCTAATCCATTGCAGGGCAATTCCGCAGATTCCATTTTTTTCAAGCGTGGTGAGTAGCCTTTTATGCGACACAGTGTCAAAGGCTGCGCTTAGGTCGAGTAAAATAAGCGCAACCGTATGACCGTCATCGAGGAGTTTCTTGATGGTTTCAGAGACTCCCAGCAGGGCAGTCTCTGTAGAGAAACCCGCTCGGAAATCTGACTGGGTAGGATGGAGAAGGGCGTTTTCGTCTGCAAAAAGGGTGAGGGCTGAGTGTACATGTCTTTCCAGACATTTGGAAAAAGCTGGTAAAAGTGATATGGGTCTATAATTGGCTAGTTGTTCCGGGTCTGCTGCGGGTTTTTTTTAACAGTGGGGTCACTATGGCATGTTTCCATAGGGTAGGAACTGTGGCCAACTCAAGGGATGAATTTAAAGTATCTGCAATAATTTCAAGGGCGGGAGTATCCAATAGTTTTAATATATTGATAGGAATGGGATCCTGTGGAGAGCCAGATCTAATCGACTTCATGAGGGAGATAAGAGTATCGATTGTAATGGGCGGCCATTTTTGTAGGGTTTGATTTATAGTCGGAGTGTACTCCCATTTTTCCGTCGAAGTAATGTCATGATTGTTCTTATCAATCTCAGTGATTAATTTATCAATTTTATCAGAGAAAAATTGGGCTAGGTCCTGACATTGCTTTTCATTGAGAGGGCGTGAAGGAGCTGTGGTCTGCTCACCCGCAAGAACTTTAACCGTGTTAAACAAAGTTTTAGCTTTGTTTACAGCTCCCATGATGGTATTAGCTACATACGTGGCACGTGCTTTTTTACACACGGTATGGTAGAGATTTCTAGCTGAATTATACCTCGTTTTTTTTGTCAGGGTCAAAGTCTTTACGCCATGCTCTTTCAAGAGCGTTACATTTGGTTTTTTCCACTTTAAGTGATTCATTAAACCACGGGGCGGGAGGGCGATGTACATTGCCCTTGGATTTAGGAGTGGGTAGACAGGACTCCACTGCACTGGTAAGCCATAATTGGGTGGCATTAGCAATACTTTCCATATTTTTTTTTTTTTTGGGCGGGTTCATGCTGAGTGCAATGTTAAGTTTAGGAATATCTAAGGATTTCCAATTTTTCCTAGGCAGGACCGGTAACATATTATGGTCCATGGAAGTAATGGGTGGTTTAAGAGTAAATTTAATTAGAAAATGATCAGACCAACACACCGGAGTGGTGTCCTCCCAGATAAGTTGTGAGAGGTTCGATAGTAGTGGGTCTAATAAGTGTCCTGCCTTGTGGGTAGGTCCCGAATTGAGGAGATGGATGTTTAGTGCAATAAGATCTTCTAACAGATTGGCACTAGCCGTATTTGATTTATCTTCTAAATGGAGATTAAGGTCCCCAATAATGGAAAAGTTTTTTGCCGCCACAAGAAAAGGGGTGATGTAATTGGCCAAATCGGTAGCCCATTTAGCGCAGCTTCCGGGAGGCCGGTACATGAGGATGCCAGAAAATGTGAAGTTGGGATTCAGACAGATTTTAAAGAATGCAGCTTCACACTCCGGGATTGCAAGTGGCTCAAGCGTGCATGTATATTTTTTGTTATATGCAATAGCAATTCCACCCCCCGTTTTGCGAGTTCTATCTACCCTGACAATCGCATAATTGGGGGGAAGAGCCGTAGCTACGTCAGGGCCTGAGCCTGCATGCAGCCAGGTTTCTGTGAGAAAAAGTGCGCTGGGTTTATCATCCACTAGGAGGTCGAAGATGTCTAACCTGTGCATGGGCAAGGAACGACAGTTTATACTGTAGAACAAACAACTATCATCAGTAGGAGAGAGCTGTTTAAGTAGCTTACTACGCCTTGTTCTACGAGGGGGATAGGGTTGGAAAGATGAGATGGAGTAATTGCAATGAGGGCAGGTGGCTGTTCCCGTGTGCGGGATAGCAAGTAGAGTACAGTTATCATTTAGTATAGGGCGCAATACCTTAATCTGGGCAGGAGACAATACCTGTAAAGGCCTGAATGTGGGAGCATAGCCTTCAGCCCCGTGCCCCGTCCTGACACGGACGGGCACAGACGGGCTAGTCTTAGGCGTGTCTTCGGCGCGGGTTAGGCGCGGCCGCTGCGCGTCATCGCTGCGTCTATTAGGCATTGTCAGAGTTTTGTAGGGTTCGTGCTAGCGATCAGCACCGCCTCCCACACACTAGACCAATCAGTGGCCGGCACCGGGAAACACCCGGAACAAGGTAGCGCCCTGCACCCTCCACAACAAACAAGCCTAAACGCTTGCGGTGGACCGGGGTAGCAGGGGCGGCAAGAAACACCACAGAGAGGTTTGTAGAATGCAAACAAATTAACAAGGGCAACAAAGATTTTTAAAATGCAGAGTGCAGATTTCACATACAGGTTTTAAAAGGTTTGCCTAGTCGCGCTCGTGCAGTTATTAAATCAATCTCCGCATCGCGCTTTCAGCGTCCAAGTCGTGCTATAATCATTAAAAAATGTGCGTGTCTTCAGACAGAACGCTTGAATCAATGGGGCTTTGTAGGGTGCGTGCTAGCGATCAGCACCGCCTCCCACACACTAGACCAATCAGTGGCCGGCACCGGGAAACATCCGGAACAAGGTAGTGCCCTGCATCCTCCACAACAAACAAGCCTAAACGCTTGCGGTGGACCGGGGTAGCAGGGGCGGCAAGAAACACCACAGAGAGGTTTGTAGAATGCAAACAAATTAACAAGGGCAACAAAGATTTTTAAAATGCATAGTGCAGATTTCACATACAGGTTTTAAAAGGTTTGCCTAGTCGCGCTCGTGCAGTTATTAAATCAATCTCCGCGTCGCGCTTTCAGCGTCCAAGTCGTGCTATAATCATTAAAAAATGCGCTAAATGAAAGGCATTGCTGCGCTAAATGAAAGTCATTGCTGCGGCATTGCTGCGCTAAATGAAAGGCATTGCTGCGCTAAATGAAAGGCATTACTGCACTAAATGAAAGGCATTGATGCGCTAAATGAAAGGCATTGCTGCGCTAAATGAAAGGCATTGATGCGCTAAATGAAAGACATTGCTGCGCTAAATGAAAGGCATTGCTGCGGCATTGCTGCGCTAAATGAAAGGCATTGCTGTGCTAAATGAAAGGCATTGCTGCGCTAAGTGAAAGGCATTGCTGTGCTAAATGAAAGGCATTGATGCGCTAAATGAAAGGCATTGCTGCGCTAAATGAAAGGCATTGATGCGCTAAATGAAAGGCATTGCTGAGTGTATGTATGTACCTGAAGAATAGGGGGATCAAGTTGGGGATGGTCACAGAATCGAATCCGAGTAGATATGAAATCTGCCTATGAGCTTTCTAATCACAGCTTCTCAAATCAGCCTCACCGTGTGATCCCCGGCAGTTCATTGCATCTCAGGTGCTTGGGGTCCTTTACTAATCAGCATGTTTAGAAATACACAGGAAAATATTCGGTCTGCACCAAACCGATTTATCCGTGACAATCAGAGTACCCACATCTTCTCTGGCTTGGAACCACCCGCACATCCATGTGGTGCCCCATGTCCCTTGTGGGCCAACATGATAACATGTTTCAAATAACTTTTTAAAGACCCTACGGCTGCTCCAGCACAGAGCTGACCCTTGCTGGGATACCGCCCTTGGCGGAAATACATTTGGTGCCCTTCCTGCAGCTGGTGAATAAAATGGAGTACCAGGGGTCCATTTTGTGTTTACATGTCATTCACACCTCAAAGCATTAATTCACCTCCAAACACAAACTTCTCGGTAACGCCCCCAAATATACCAATTCAGTCTTGAATAGCTGAAGTATGCTAATGTGGAGTTGGTGGTGGTGGTGTGAATGGATGTGTTGGTGTGTGTCGGCAGGGGGTGAGAGGGAGATGGGAGGGAAAGAATGGGGTTTAAAACGACACCTACCGCAATTAAAACAAGCAGCAAAAGCACAGAAATATTTGTACTTGCCTTGCCTTTCACCGGCCCATGGGTCTGCTCTATGGATGCGCCGTCCCTAATAGTCCAAACAAAAGAGATGGCCATGACAAACTTTGTCCAGCGTCATGTGTCTGTCCTGTGAAATATACAACAGAAATCCAATAATTTCCTGTTGTTTAATGCAACTCAGCAGTACTTCACCATACATAGGAGCATACCGGGCGGAGGCGCAAGGCCCGGTTTTTGTAGACAATTTTTTTTTATTTATTTTACCTGTGTTCCTTCTGATATTCCCTCTTAATCAATGACGCCACAATGAAAATTGCGTCCCCCTATTTGTTTTCAAAATCTCCCACTTGTAAAATATTGGCAGGTATGCGTCGCTCCAACCTGCTTTACATTAGCTCACTTTGCCTCCTACGTTTGTTTTGCTCAATATAAAAACTAGACTAATATTATTGACGGAAATTCGCAATTTGCAGACAGAAGGAGGGATTTTGGTTTTACCAAGATAATTAGTGGCGTTACAAGGATGACAAGTGCCCTAATGCAGGCAGGCATAATTGGCCCTTCTTTCCTGTTCCAAGTGGGTTAAAAAAGCAATCATTATTAGGGTGTAGTGTGCCCTTCACACCCATGGACTCTATTGTCACTGCACTTGATGCACTTATGTTGCCCAAACGCCGGCTGCCCTCTATGATATGATGGCGAAGTGTGATGCACAACAGTGTTGTGTTGCTCTTTGGGCTGTCCCTTTGGCAATATCCCGATGTTGGCTCAGCCCAGAGAGTGCTGAATATATCTGTTTTATTGTAATAGCGATAACGTCACAGACCAGTGTCGGTTCTAAAAAAACGGGTGAGCTTTGCTCACCCTGGCAGAGGACGGTAGTGCATGGGGGTCGGGTAGAATTTACTGTGCCCTGAGCCGAGTCCGGCTCCAGTTAAAACCAAGCGGCAGTGAAAGCGATCTTTCGCGATCGCTATTGCAAAACAAGCAATAAACACCAATTGAACTTAAAATATAATTGTCCACATCCTCGGCCCTCTGTGACTCTTTAAAACAAGTACCGTTTACTGACCAGCACCGCCTCACCCTCACAACCTCCATCTCCGAGGACTTCCAACGAAATGACGGCACAAACGCAAAAAAAAAAAAGCGAGACGGAAACAGGATACTGAATCCCGCCCCTCCAGGACTCCCTGACCTTCCTCATGGTTGCCAAGGCGATATTTCAAGAAATATTGTCGTGATACCATAAGGCAGGTCATGGAGTCCTCAAGAGGCGGTATCCAGAGCAGACAAATCTGCAAAACAGGAGCTTTTTCCAATGCCAGGCCTCCAGTTTGAGAGGCCTGCCAATGGAAAAAATGGGTGTGGCTTCATGCCGTATTGAAAACCCCTCCTGACAATATCTCTTTGCCTGCTACAGCGCATGCGCTGCTAGCAGGCTTTGACCTAAAAAAGAGGGTCTGTGTCGTGTTAGCGGCTCTAGACGACTTTCTAAGCTTAAGCCATAGTGTATTCCAAAAGTCAACATTCCAAGAAACATCTAAGTCTTTTTCCCAAGATAATTCCACGTTAGTCTTGTCTCGTGAAGTAGGGGAGGAGTGAAAAAATGTATAAATAATAGAAGCCTTAGAGCCACGTAGCAACAAAGTACGTAAAGTGTCCGTGTGTGTCAGATCAGGAGAGGTATGAGCAGGAGATGCCATGTGATGTGTGTAGGCGGATTGAATAGCCTGCGTTAGAAGGGAATATTTTGTACAAAAGGAAGAGGGAAGACAAAAAATATAACTCGCCTGTGTAAAGGACATAAGTGAATTTTGATGAATGAACCCAAATTAACCCTTGACGGTACCAAGATTTCCAAAAGAAGGGCTTATTATTTATTAAAATATAATTATTATGCCATATAGGGGAGTCGAAGAAAGAATTAAGAGAAGAAGCCGGAATAAGTTTTGAAGAATATTTAAGAATAGGAGTCAAAACAGATTGAGGCTTGCGCGTGAAGGATAGGTACTCCTGAAAGGTGAAGGGCGAAATAAAAGACTGTTCAAGCTTTGCCCAAAGAGGACAATTTGTAGATGAATCAGAAAGCCAATGAGAAGATTGAGCTAATAAAAAAGACCTATGATAAAGAGGAAAATCAGGGAAGTTAATCCCTCCCTCTGATTTAGGGCGAGTCAATTTGCAAATAGACATACGTGACTTCTTTTTGCCCCATAAAAAGGCAGATAAAATAGAATTGATCGCCTTGAAATATTTGGAATCGGTAACGGAATGTTGGAGATTGTGTATAAAACTATAGGGGAAAACATCATTTTAATAGTGTCCAAACGGCCCCACCAGGATAAATACAAGGGGTGCCATTTTGCTGTCAAGGAAGACAATTTATCTATACACTTTTCCATACAACGTGATACCGTTCCCGGACCTGAAGGAGTAAAAGTTAAACCCAAATATTTAATGAATTGAGAGCTCCATGAGAATCCTGAGGTGATAAAATCAGCATGAAAAGTATATTTCGTCAAGGGTAAGATTTCACATTTGTCCTTATTTAATTTGTAGCCAGATACCAATGCAAAAGATGTCACTTCGTCTAAAAATGCAGGTAAAGAAGATTGAGGATTTGATCAAAATAATAGAACGTCGTCTGCATATGCCGCCATTTTAATTTCGGAATCATGAAAAGTAAATCCATGTATGTCTGTGTTTTGTCGGATTCTTAGTAAAAAAGGCTCTAGAGCAATATTAAAAAGAAATGGGGAAAGAGGACAACCTGGTCTAACTACCCGTGCAAGGTTAAAATAGGAGGAAATACGTCCATTTGCAGTGACAGCGGCCCTCGGATTGGTATGCAATATAGATATTAAAGAGATGATTTTGGGGCCAAAGCCAAACCATTTGAGTATGCGAAAGAGATAAGGCCACTCAACCCTATCGAATGCTTTTCCGCATCCAGAGCAATGGCGGCTAGAGGATGAGATAAATGAGAAGCCTTAGAAAGAATATCAAAGAGTAAACAAGTGTTGTCCATAACGAGTCATCCCTTAACAAAACCGGACTGTTCAGATCCTAACAACTCAGGTAGCTGAGATTCCAAACGCAATGCCAAAGCCTTTGAAAAAACCTTGTAATTAATGTTAACTAAAGAAATAGGTCTATAATTTTTACAATGTTGAGAGTCCTTACCATCTTTGGGAATAAGGCAAATAAGGGCATCAGAAAAGGAGCCAGTAGAACCCCCGAAGTGCAGAAAAGAAAGTACGAGGGTGTGCAGCTTGGATATCAATAAGGAGGCAAAATGATTGAAGAATTCGACAGTAAAACCATCCGGTCCCGGAGCCGTATTTTTTTAAGAAGTTTAAGAGCAGCGTGGAGTTCATTCTGGGTGATATCAAGTTCTAAAGAAGAAAGGTCTGGACGTGATTCTGATGTAGAGGAAATCGTAGAGAGGAAATGAGAAATAGAATAATCAGATGGCAAGGTATCAGACGTATACAAAGTTTTGTAAAATTTAAGGAATTCATTTACGATATCCTCGTCTTTAAATTTTTGTGAATTATCAAAGCCAAAAACAGATTCTATATTGAGTTTATTTTGTTTAGCTTTTAAGTAATTAGCTAGCAATTTCCCAGCTTTATTACGCCAACCGTAAAAATTTCGCACTCGATTTAAATAAATAGTCAGATGCGTTATTAGTGGATTCTTGGTTAAATTGAAATTTTACTTTTAAGAGTTCGGACAAACACTCCTTAGACTTAGAGGAATAGTAAACATGCTCCAGTGCCTTAATTTTTGTAAGAAGAGCATTGGATTTTTGGCACGCTTTCTTGCGTTTATTAGAGACAAAGCGAATAATAAAATCCCTGGCTGAAGCTTTAAAAGCGTCCCAAATTGTGTGAAAAGTCAAATCATCGGTTTGATTTAGAACAAAAAATTTGTTAAAGAACGAAGTAAAAGAGGAAGAGAAAACAGGGTCTAGAAGAAGAGCGTTACTGAAACGCCATTTACGGGGGGAAGTAGATTTAGACAAAACATCAAGGTGTACGGCAACAGGAGCGTGATCAGAAATCAAAATGGAACCAATATCAGAACTAACTAATGATTGGGAGATATTGTGAGAAACAAAAATATAATCTAGGCGAGATTGAGTGTGATATGTAGGTGAGTAAAAGGAATATTCTCTTAATATGAGGTTGCAAAGTCTCCAAGCATCTATAAGTTTATGTTGTTTTATGGTTTGTACAAATAATTTGTGAGAACTGTGTGGTATGAAAGGAGTTGATGAGTTTCGGTCCAAAAAGGGGTCAAAAACATCATTGCAATCACCCGTGAGAATGAAATTTTCATTGTGGCAAAGTGTGATTTGCTTGGAGAGAGAGGTCCAAAAGGAAGGGTCTCCCACTGTAGGAGCATAAATATTTAGCAAAGAAACTGGAATATGATCTACCGTGAAATTAACAAACACCCATCTGCCTAGTTGATCATGACATTGTGATAGTGTTTTATCGGACAAGGATTTGCGTAAAAAAATAGCAGCGCCATTCCGTTTACCGTCACCAGAGGAAAAGAGGACTTCTTCCACCCATCCCCTCTTTAATTTAGCAGATTCCTCATCTGATAAATGAGACTCTTGTAAGCATGCAATATCTGTGTCTAATTTAGCTAAGTGCGTTAAGACTGTTTGGCGTTTAATGGGTGAGTGCAAACCTCTGACATTCCATGAAACAATTTTTATGGGCATAGAAAGAGGTTACAACAAAATAAAGCAATCCAATAAGTAGAGCATTTTGAAGCAAACAAGAAATTATAAATATCCAACCAAGTGAGCAAAAGATAAAAAAGAGCAGTAAAAGAATAAGAACCAAAAGAATAAGGAAGAAAATTGAAGGACAAGCTCTGAAATGACGGGGAAGAAAGAAGTAAGAGGAATGCATGAGCTGAAAAATGCAATAGAAGAAGAGAACAATAGATGAAAGGAAAAATGGAAAGAAGAGAAACAGAGAAAAAAGAAAAGAAAAGAATGAACAAAAAACGAAACTTACAAAAGATCCAAAACATACGTGAAGTGGAGGGGTGGAATGCCACGCGGAACAATGACACGTTCAGGACCCACGGGGAGAGACGGGAAGGAGAACGGAACAGACGGACGAACTTGAAAAATCAAGGAAAGAAAAAAGAAAAAGGTAGCACGCACAGACTACCTGTTTAAACAAAAAGAAAGTTAGTTAGTTAAATGCAAATGCAATACCAAAGAAGAACAATATATAAGAAACACGGTAAACATATTAACTAAATAACGCAGTACATATAACCTAGTAAATGCTTCATGAAGAAGAAGAAACTAAAAAAAAAAATTTACTCCTTAGAGATAGTCCACAATAACTATCCAGAGCTCGTCGACGGAGTAGTCTCCATTGTATCAGCATGGAAAGAATAAAGGAAGCTCTTCAACTTTAGTGGATCCTCATAGGTCGGTGTTCTGTTGTTAATAGTCACCTTGAACAGACAAGGGTGGAAAAGACCATATCTGACTGACTGACTGAATTATTTTTAAAGCGCACTTATGCCGAGGCGTCTTGGCGCTGTAGAAGGGAAGAAGAACCAGATAGCTATTAGGGCATAGAAAAGAGCCAGGTTTTTAGCGGTTTCCTAAAACTGGTTCTATTCGTGTCGGAGCGTAGTGTGATGGGCAGGGTGTTCCACAGTTTCGCTGCCTTATAAGAAAAGGATTTACCGCCCCATCGAGCTCTTCTTATTCTAGGCAAACGGATTAGATCTTGACTACTAGATCTTAATGTGCGAGAAGGTACATAACGAGAGAATAGATTGGTTAAATCCTCTGACCCTCTTCCATTGAGAGATTTGTGGACCAGACAGAGAGCTTTGAATTGGACTCTACGCCTAACAGGAAGCCAATGAAGTTGCCGTATGGCATGGGATGTCGGATGGCGCTAAGGGAGGTCCAGTAAGACTCTGGCTGCCGCATTTTGAATTGGCTGAAGCTTTGCGAGCTGTTTTTCCCCTATACCTAGATACAGTGCATTGCAGTAGTCTACACGAGACATTACCAAAGCTCCCATCACTGTTTTCCTCAAAGTGAAGGGAATGGATGCAGGATTTTCCGGAGAACCTTGATTGTAAAGAAACAGGTCGATGTAACCTGACTGATTTGCGCTGTACAGGTTAGTTCCTTGTCAATCATGAAACCGAGGTTCCTGACCTTTTTAGCTGGGACTAGACATGTACCAGCTTCTGGAGGCCACCAGAGGTGACTCCAGATGGAAGGTTTTTGACCAAACTCAATCACTTCAGTTTTTTCAGTATTGAGTTTTAAAAAGTTCTCACTCATCCAGCTCTTCACGTCTAGGAGACAGTTTCGAAAGCGCTCTGCTGTGGCTTCCACCGTCTGAGAAAGGTACACTACTAATTGTGTGTCATCGGCATAAGACACTAAACGCAGAGCATGCAATTTTATTAGTACTGCGAGGGGGGTCAGATACATATTGAATAATGTAGGGGAGAACGCTGACCCCTGGGGAAGCCACATGGGAGAGAAAACTCTTCAGATTGGAAACCTCCCCAGTGAATTTGCTGTAATCGGGCATCTAGGAAGGACCTGAGTAGAGTTAAGGCAGTGTCTGTAATGCATAGTGTTCCAAGTCTATTTAGTAGGACCCCATGATTGACAGTATCAAATGCCGCCGTTAAGTCTAACAGAATCAGGGCGGCTCTTCCTCCGTCATCCATAGTCCTCCGGATATCCTCGGTTGCCATAATTAAAGCGGATTCCGTGGAATGACCTGACCTGAAGCCATGTTGAGTGGTATCTAGTAGGTTATCTTGGTCTATGAATTCCATGAGCTCTTGATTCATAGCTTTTTCAAGAATCTTGGCCGGTAAGGGAAGGCACGATATTGGACGATAGTGCTTGAGTTCCATAGGGTCCAGGGCTTCTTTTTTAAGAATGGGCCTTATACACGCTTTGTTCCATCTTTGAGGAAAGATACCAGAGCCTATAACTTCATTAAGCAGAGGAGTTAGAATAGAACTGATTGTCTCGCGTATCAAATGTAATATGTAGGGGGAGCAAGGGTCCAGAGGTGAGCCTGATTTTATTTGGGTTAGCAGGCTCGCCACCTGTTTTTCTTCAAGATATGAAAATTGCGAGAGTTGGTTAGTACCTGGTACTATGTCGTCCCTGTGGCTCGTTGCTGTTGGAGTGGATGAATTGTGGAGATCATCATAGACCGCTTGGACTTTTTTGCTGGAAGAAGAGAGACAGATTTTCCACAAAATTCTGATCCGGGATAAAGATAGTGTCACGGGGACTCTTAGCTAGGTGTAAGACAGTTTTAGATAGTTCCTTAGAGGAATTAGAGGCCTCTTGGATTTTTTTGGTGAAGAAGGCCGATTTGGCCTGTTCTACTTTATCTTATATTCAGGTAGGACTCTGGTAAATTCTTTCCTATTTTGTGAAATATATTCGGATCTCCAGATCCGCTCATAATGACGGCATTTAAGTTTAATTTGTTTGACGTCAGGAGTGTACCATGGTGAGGTAACTGAGCGTCTTCTAGGTTTCTTGGTTTTATTGATTTTAGTTGCGGTCGTAAAGACAAAAACTCTTTGCGCCTATCTGCCGTTGATTTAGCATAATCCTGGTAGAAAAACAGGGATTTGCCTGACCACACTATGCGTTTCATTGCTATCGCAGCGGAAAAAACTAGTAGCAAATCAGTGTATTCAAGGAAATACAGGTTCACTCCTCTCGGCTTGTGTGATGAGGAGGGAGATACAGATCGCATCAGTGGTCCCGGTCGATGCACCCTCTGAATGTTCAAGTTAGTACTTTCAGGCAATTGAAGAAGATTCTGAAGAAATGTTTTGAAAAAGGCAATCGGATCTGAGGCTTCCGTTCCTTCAAGAAGACCATAAATGCGGAGATTGTTCCTCGTATTTCTATTTTCCAAATTTTCAACTTGTTTATGGAGAGCAGAAACCTGTGAAGAGATGGAATCCACCTTGGAGGCGGAAGAGGAGAGAGACTCAAAGGACTGCTCCAATACAGCAACTCTTTGATCAATGGTGGACCATTTCTCGGAGAGCATCTGCAGAGTGGATTTGGTTTCTTCCATAAATGGTCTTAAAGCTCATATCTCCTCGAACAATAAATTCATTGTCATAGACGTTGACTGCTTAGGTGGGGAAGGAGGATCTTTCTTTATCCGTTTCGTAGAGGCCTTGGTAACAACGGAACTGTAAGTGGACTGAGGAACTGAAGCACTTTTAGATGAGGAAGCGTCTGAGACCTCCATGGCTAGGCAGTCAAAACGAGAACTAGTGCGTACAAGAAATGTGCGGGGAGCAGACTGAGATCCTTGAGTAGCCTTAGGCAACCGTCCCATAAATCTGGAAATAAGCACCTAATAATATTATGTAGCAAGAAGCACAGGGCGTTGGAATGCTAAATACTGAAGTTCTAGGTCATGAGAATACAAGATATTATGCCTATAC
This sequence comes from Lissotriton helveticus, assembly GCF_964261635.1. Lineage (NCBI taxonomy): Eukaryota > Metazoa > Chordata > Amphibia > Caudata > Salamandridae > Lissotriton > Lissotriton helveticus. Next base: position 342,188,334 of record NC_136065.1, read on the forward strand.
ACATTAACAGGTGACTGCATTAAAGAGAACACACAGTAAAATAATGTAATAGCCTCAAAGAAAAGCAGATAAAAATACTGCATACATTTAGGAGAGAAGAACAAGTTCCCGGTGCTGTTAGAGAGTGATTCAAAGTGCATTGCAATGAAAAAGCGAAGGAATTTGACCACAGATGAGCATCCAAATGAATATCCTCCTGTATTAGTGTAGCGAGCGAGAAAGAAGCATGAGAGATGCAGGCAAAACACTGGAGAATATTGAGATGTGGTCAGGAATCAAAGTAATCCCCATGTATTAACAAAATCACAAGCCAAGGAGTTCAAGAGGAGGAATAGAGTCACTGTTCCAAACACAAGGCATGAGCCTAAATTTCAGAGTGAGATGAAGAAAAAAGCAGCTCAGTCATGTGGAGGCATGGATGACAGGGCACAAAATGGCGGCCACAGAACAGATGGTAAAATTCCTCAGGATGCCTTTATAATGAGGAAAACGAAATTTTATAAAAAGTACCTCCTTAAATGCCAGTGATCCCGCTGGGGACCTTAAAATGACCAAGAGGAGACTGAAATGAAGAAAAGTCGCTTGGAGAGGAGCTCCGTCGGCGACTTGCTGTCAGGAAATCACAAAATGGCGGCCACCCTACATTTTGGGAGCTGTGCGCGAAGAAATATCGCCGTCAGCCCCGCTCGCAATCCCGCCGTCGCAGGAGAGTCACGGGACAGCCGCCATTGCCGTCGGTCGCAAGCCACGCCCCATCACAAAAAACTTGATGACTAAGATTGCCGGTTTTTCTACTTCGTTTTTAAGTAGATTGGGAAAAGTGGATTTTATCTGCAAAAATGAAACATAAATACTTTGTTGGTTGGGAACTTTACATATGCAAAGTCTTTCAAAATGTAAACATATTTCTCCTTCTAAAAAAAGCTATGTTTTTCTATTTCTAATCATTTCCACTTCTGCATGAGCTCTTTTATAATCAAGTGTAGCGTTGTGGTGTGCTTCCAGCATGCTACAGTAGAAACTTATACTGACAAAAACATATTTTTTCATTCTCCATTTGACATTTAAAGTCCTATATTTTTCTTTTTTAGAAATCTTTGGACCCTTCATACAACATGGCAAATTAGGTGTTTCTAATCTTCTTAGCATCATTGTAACCAAAGTGTCATCAAATTAAGAAGAAAACGGTTAAAGTGTAAACGTTAGTGATCATGTGTTATGAGCGAAAATCAGGCAGCCTAGACACACCCTTTTGTGGTCACTTATAAAGGTTCATTTTAATTTAGTTAACATAAGGAGATGATGGACAGAGCGCTGAACCTTTGGAGACACTCACCCCCAATCACAGATCTGGGTTGAATCCATCATCGTTCTTTAGCTCACTTCACCACCCCAGGTCAGACTCAGCCATATGCCAATCAGTCTTGACCCTATTCCTTATAGGAACAGTCCAGCCCAAAATGCCAAGCCAGGTCTTTCCTGGACCGGAAACAAGCATCCTGGGGCCGATTTCAAGCTAACGCCCCTCATCAGCCAGGCTAGCTTGAATCCAGTGGCAAAGTGAGCAAGGGACCCACGTCTGGGCATACCATGACAACTTAGGGCGAACAAAGCTGATACTTTTCAGACACTCACCACCCGTCACAGATCTGGGTTGAATCCATCATCGTTTGCCACTGGATTCAAGCATTTTAATTTGGTGGCATTTTTTCCATGTAAAACTAGAAAGTAGACCTTCTAGCTGTACATAAAACTAGTGTTCAGCTTTGATGCAATAGTCAAAAATAAAACAAAAATAAGGGCACATTGAAATGTTATTTAAAGTGACCCTGCCAACCACAGACAGTGATACAAGCTACCAGGTTCTAAAGAGTCTTTTAACCTTGTTTGATAATGAAACATAATTGTTTATAAACAGATTATTGGCTTATTCCAAGAAGAAGACCTCTAAATATGTTTTGAGCTTGTCACTAAAATTAGATTTTAGGCTCTGCAGAAGAATTAGAGAAGTAGCATTAAATAGTGAGGATTTTGTTTGGATTCATTATCAAACTGGTATATCTTCGGATTTGTTCTGAAGCAGATTGTGCATTAGTAGGATCAGCTGTCAAACATAAAACAATGTCATCTACCTAAAATGTATGCTTATTAGTCTCAGGATATGGAAAAAGATAGAGTTATTAGAACCCAATTTAGATATACTGTGCCCACGTTTCAATAAAAAGAGCAAAAATAATAGTGTAGATAGGACTCCCTCGAAGCCAACCCCTAATAGAGAAAATGTGCCTTGCTATTCGATTACCTGTAATTACCAGATCTGCCATCACTTGGTAGAGATGATCCTCATTAGCCATCGTGGGAAGTTACATTTTCCCACGATTTTAAATAGAAATTTCTAGCTCATGATGTTATATGCTATTTCAGCATCTAATAAGATAACTGCTGATGGTATTTTATCAGAAGTCACCATATCAATGAATTCTGACATGTAATTTGCAGTTGCGGAAAAGTTTCTACCTAATACAAAACTATAATGATTTAGATCAAGTGGGATAAAAGTGTTGAGATGATTAGCTATATTCTTAGTTAAAGTTTTATAATTACTGTTAAGCAATGTTATATAGGAGAGTAAGAGGCTAAGCTAGTTGCTTTTGTTTTCCTGATTTAGAAGTTATCAAAACATGTCTACATAAAAATGAAAAATGTGGTCACTTTCTAGTATAGTAGTCAAAAGCTAATGGTTTAGCCAAGTAATTCACAAAAGTAATCCACAAAACCCTAAGCCAAAACCATCCTCTCCTGTGGTTTTACCACAAGGTAATTGTTTTATCGTCTCTCTAATTTCCATTTCTGAAAGGGATTTTCTAACAGGTAAGCAGCTTCTGGAGAAAGTGTGGATAAATCAATTCCTCAAAGGTGTCATGATGCTGTAAATCTGATTTCTATTTATTGTATTAAAAAAGTATAATAGTTTTTGAAAAAAATCATTATCGAAGAGTTAATAAGAAATGATCTGATAAAAAAATCTGATTTTGAATAGTGGTCAAATTCTTTTTTTCCTTAGCGGATGAAGCAAAAAATTGACCCACTCTTTCTCATTTTTCATAAACCTGGTATTCAGTTGTCTGGTTATTAAATATTTCTGATTGAAGATAAAAGCCCCACATTTTACTTTACGGCCAATTTGTTTAAGTATTGAAGAATTGTCAAAGGTAGCTCCAGTTCAATTTATTGTCTCATTATCCTCTTTGATAAATTCACTTTTAGAAATATACAAAAATGTATGTTATTGTGGCCTTGAATGCCTCCCAAATGATTTTTTGTTGAGGTCTCGTTGTATAATCCTCAAAATCTGTACTTATTTTTTTATATTTGCTTCTGGCAAAGTGTTGACAAAGGACTATCTATATTGTTTAAAAGGTTTATTTGTAGCCACGGAAAACTGTAAGATGACCAGAGAGGGATCAAAGAAACCTCCAAGATAAAAGGGAGTAAATAAAAGTAATTCCTAGACACTAATCTAAATCAACTAAAAAAAAAAACAAGAATAGCATCTGGTATTAGGGTTATTACGTCTCCATATATATAAAATTAATCCCAGTTGGCTGTAAATATCATTAACACATTTTTCAGTTTGTTTATGTTGACTTTGATTGGGATTAGAAGAGTCTAGGCGTTCACTAGATAGATAATTGAAATCCCACCAATCAGAGTAATACCTCTTATTTGTTATATGCGATTCAAGATCTTGTAATGGTTTTATGTTATCTACTATTGCGCTATTATATAACACAAAATTATAGATTTCTGAGCCAATACAAATGGGAAGGTTTTCCCTACACATCAATAATTCATTTTAAACATCAATTTCCATAGCCCAATGCATTTCGGGCACCTGGCCCTTCATCGGTGGCTTTGTGTACTGTCGAAAGAAGGATATACACAACCATTACTCCATATGTATATGCAAACATTATTCAGACTGAGTAACCATGATGCAAAATACCCAGCGTTCAAGAAGTTAAACGTTATATCCCATGTAGTGTGTACCAACAATCTCAACATTGAATCCTGTGCACAAATTATGAAAAAAATAGTCATGTAAACCAACATATAAGATTAAACCACATATTAAACAATATAGAATCGTCTCTGTTGATGCGTGTGAAACAGTATGTCATGCGGGGTGATAAGAAGTTCCTCAACCGGTATCTAAAGAGCGTTTGTAATTGAAAACGGGACAGCGGATCGAGCAATCCTACCTGAATCTGTTTAATGCAGTGTGTAGATTGCGGTCGCAAGTTTTAATGTTCTAGGGTACGGAATACCATGATAGACATCGTTCTGAAAAGATGATAAAGAGTACGGGGATGAAAATCACTTAAATAAGCGACCAGCACATCAACAGCTAAATACGAGTGATTATCAAGTGAAAATCGGTACCTTAGCACGTGATGAAATCACAGTAATCCACGGTGTTATGGTTCGAACATCTGCAGATGAGAACCAATATGTTAATTCGACCAGTCTAAATCAGTTAGGCGAGTTCTCGCAATGAGAAGATATATACGTGCGAAAACGTCTTACCGGAGATGTTTTGGGAGGCTGCCGACAGGTTTCCGTTTCTTCCGTAAAACATCACGGAAGTCAACGCGCTATATGAAGGAAGTTGCGAAACACATCACGTGATAGATAGAAATGGACAACATACCTCTCGGTCAAAATGCCGAAAAAAGGACCGATTCCCGTGAATGTTTTGCGTCTCTCAAATTAATCGAGAAGTCAATATGAAATAAAGGTGACGACGTGAAGGTACTAGTGGAAAATGAAAAAAGGCGATTTTAGAATTTACCAACATTAATAAGGTGGGATCTTCACCTGAATGAATGGTATGTTAACAAAGAAACTAAACAATCTTAGTACATGTCAAAGGTGTAATGGCAATCGTAAAAATACATACAGGTCGAAATATCGTTCACTTTATTTCTCATGAATGGTATTATCATGACTTTTAGTCATCAAAAAATCATAAAATATATTTACACGAATGTGATGCACTCTGGTGCAGGGTATCATTGTATCATGATTTATAAAAAGCAGTTCAGGTCAAACCGATCATTTAGTCCCTTCGGGTGAATAGTGTTCAGGAAATTGATCCAAAAGATCTCTCGTCTCAAGAGATGTTGAGTATTGTCTCTCCCAGGTAGGGTGGATGGTTGTTCTAGGATAAGGAATCTCAGTTGGCTGAGAGTATAGTTGAAAGTGTTGAAGTGTGATGCCAATGGTGATTTCAAACTCTTAGTACGGATGTTACTCTTGTGTTCTATTAACCTTGTCTTTATTTTTCTTTCGGTTTTGCCCACATAAGCCAGGCCACATGGGCACTTGATCATGTAAATTACGTTTCGACTGTCACAGGTGGCAGTAACTTTTAATTCAATCAATGTTCCTCGACTGGGATGTCGAAATTCCTTTCCTTTTATGATCGCATTACAATTGCCACAGTTGTGGCAAGGTAATGTGCCTTTGTAGGAGATTTGTTTCTGATCATCTTTTTTGTTTAATAGTTCCTTTATGTTCTTGGTTCGTTGATATGCGAACCTCGGTGGGTTTGAAAATATCCCATTGAAATCTTCTTCCAATGTCAGTAAAGACCAGTCTTTTAATATAATCCTTTTCATGTGCTGACTCTCGGTCGAGTATTTAGAAATGAAAACCATTCTTTCTTGTCCCCTAGGTTTCTCCTGTGGTCTCAACAGGGTGGATCGGCTTACGGTTGATGCTTTTGATATTGCTGGCTCTAGGATGCCAGTTGGGTATCCTCGCTCTTTGAATTTGTTTACTGTGGTATGCATGTTTTCGTTGTAAGAGTTGTCTGTAGATGAAATTCTTTTAATTCTTAATAACTAAGAGTATTGAAGATGTTTTTTCAGTAAATATTGATGAAAGCTGTGAAAATGTAGCAAATTGTTCCTGTCTGTGCTTTTGGTAAATACCGTTGTTTCCAATTTACCATTATTGTTGTTTATCATTACCTCCAAAAAGGGTACTTGATTTGATTGTATATTATGTGTGAATCCAATTCTATCGTTGACTTGATTCAGTTCGAATATGACTTTGAGTAATGCCTGTTCTGATCCGTTCCATAGGATAAATGTCATCTATATATCCTTTATATAGAATCAGGTTGTCCGTCCAGTCGTTGTTGTTCAAAATGTTATCCAGTTCAAATCTGTACATAAAAAGATTCACGTACGCAGGTGCTGCGCAATTTCCCATCGCCGTACCAGAGGATTGAATGAGGTAATTGTCTTTCCAGTGGAAATAACTGTGGTAGAGGGTAAAATTCAGTAAATCCATAAGAAATATCTTGACATCTTCATCCATTTCAGTCAACATTAGAAAAGATGCTACAGCTTCTACTCCAGGGTTGTGTGGGATTGAAGTGTATAAGGATTGTACATCAATTGTACAAAGAATCATCTCTTTCGTGTAGGCAGCCGCGTGTTCATCAAGATTGTTAAGGAAATTAGTTGTATCTTTTATATACGTAGTCATGTTCTGAACCAAGGGTTGTAAATGTTTATCTAAGTATTTTCCAACTGGCTCGTGGATGGAGTTAACCGTGGAGATGATGGGTCTGCACGGAGGGTGCGTAGGATGTTTATGCACCTTAGGGATCATGTAGATATAGGGTAACGCTGGGTTTTGTTTGATCAAAAATTATTTTTCTTTTTGCCCAATTGTACCTTGACTAATTGCTCTGTCAACGATAATTGTGAGTATTTTAACAAGCTCTTTAGTTGGATCCTGGTCAATTTTATGATATATGTTTTCACCAATCACCTGTTCATTCACACGGTCATTGTAGTATTCAGTATCCATGATGATAAGGGCACCGCCCTTGTCCGCCTGTCGGATGGTGATGTTAGTGTTGTTAGCCAGGTTTTTAAGTATTTGATAATCTTTTTTGGACAAATTGGTAAACTTGGGTTTGGTTTGTTTGTAAATGTTTTCAATGTCTTTAGAGACCACTTTTTCAAAGGCATCCAGCACTTTATGACTTATGGGTGGTATGAATTTGCTTTTGTTTCGTAACCCCATAAGGGTATCTTTAGATGGTTCTTCCGGTGTAGGGATGACATTTGTGAAGAAATGTCTAAGTCTCAATGACCTCATAAATTTGTAGACACAGACTTGGGTGTCCAACTCTGTGTGTCACCTGGTGTGGTGATACACAGAGTTTCTGGGTGTGTAACCACTGAACCTAATTTTACCAGCCAGAAAATTCATCCAGAAAAATTGCTTTAGGCTTGGGATACAAGTGCAGCCCAGCCGCCTCTCTTGGCCACTACCGCACACCACTCCAATATTATGGGGGGAGCACAGAATGCTCCCCACTGCCTCGCACAAATCTCCTTTGCTTCAGCTTTACACGAGTAAGTTGAACAAGACTATTTCTTTCTAACGTCTTGGAATTAGCAGGTATGTGTTCTACAATTGGGCCTTCAAGTTGATTAACTTTATTATTCATTAATTAAATATTATTAATTGTCAGGTGACCTCCCTAGCAGCCTTAACAAGACCTAGTGACGTTCCGAAGGATTTCTCAGGTCAGGTGATTAGACCACTACCTCTTTGCCTTCCAACACAAGACATCCCAACCCACCACAACTAAAATCATCTTACCCTCAGCTACATATCGACCTTGGAACAAGTAGGATTTGAAGGAACTGGAAAACCTGCTTACCTCCAACACATATCTGGGCACAATCAATTCTGTGCAAACTCTTTCAGGATAGCTTCAGCAAGCTTTTGATTTCTTAATTCCTCTGAGGACATCAATGCATAACAATAGAAAACTTGCTCGGACGGGAGGCAAGATGGCCACTGACAGTCTGTAGGGGCAGGACGCGCTTTACCCTGCTCCCCCGCTCGAGCCTTTATGCGAGGATTAAGGTGTAAGGAGAAGGAGAGGAGCGGAACTAGATACGGCGGTGCTCTGTTCTGAGCTGTGGCTTCGATTTTGAGAGGCATAACGGAAGAAAAAGGTCTATGCTACTAACCCCGAAGGTAATAGCGGAGGCGGCACTCCCAACGCTGGAAGCGGTGCTGACTCGAGCATTGGCCAGTGCTCGTCAGCTGATGGTGAAGGCGAGCGGCTGGAGAAAACAGTATCAGCAGCGGCAGCAGCTGAAGAGTGATTGGCAGCTCAGTGCAGCGGGCGTTCTGTCCACAAGCTGGCGTTCAATGGCGCCGAAGATCTCGAGAGCGCTGAGAGAAGAGAGAGAGAAAGCTGCTTGGAGCGAGTTTGATGCTCCGGCGGCTAACCTCCGCACAAAGAAATACACGCGGGCGCAGGAGATGAGTGAAGACCCTCGCGCTGCTGAGCAAGTAAGGAGTGCAACACGGAGTAAGGAGGTTGGAAGCAGCGTGGGGGAGAGGCTGAAAAAAAAAGATAAAAAAGATAAAAAGGATAAAATTAAGCCTGCACCGACAGATAAAGGAAACAAGGGTAAAGTAACAGAGGGGACTTTGAGACAGCCACTAGTTTTAGAGGCTTTTTTCCCTCTAATTACAAATAACTCTCAAGTAATGCCCGGTTCATCCATATCTCAAATAGACTCTGGCGAAGGTGGGAGCGGAGATCTCGAACCTGCCCATGCATCCCTTGCAGGGGAGATAGACAGTAGCTTGCGGGCAACTAGCTATTCAGCACAGACCGTCAATCTGGAAGCTCTAAGTGAGAAGGCGCACAGTGTCAATGATTTACTACAAGGGGCTCTGGCGCAGGAGAATGTGGAGACTTCGTTTGGACAGGTCAAACAGAGTCATGAGAGAGAGAGTAAAACTGCGCCCGATACTGGGAATCTCAGAGATGATAATGTACTGAATAATATAAATGTTATTCACGGCAGTATAGAAAGTGATAGTATGTTGTATCACGTGGATTTAAGCAATCTGCCTTTAGATTTGGGGTCAAACAGTAAGCTTACGGAGGCGACGACCGATGCATTAAGGGAGGAGCAGAGTAACGTTAATGCTTTTGGTACTGTTGCCGCTTCAGAGGGGGGCAGCAATAATACTAATGTACCTAAACAGCCTGAGAGGGGGGGAGCTGGTGAAGGAACTGGCGATGGCAGCAGAAGTGATAATGCGAACAAAGTGATTAATAATGGCTCTAAGGCCATGGTATACCTAACAGGTTCCCCTTCTGATGAATGTTTTTTCTCTGTTAACGAGGGTGAGGATGAAGGCGAGGAGGTGGGGGCAGTTGGGGGGGGCGAGTCAGAGGACTCGTCTGTCGTCGGTTTGGGAAGCGACCGGACATTATCAGGACTTGTAACAGAGACTACATCCACATCCGGCCCTGGCTCTGGAGAGCTCTCTGATAAGGACCTAGCTGCAAAACGTAAATCTAAAGTTTTGACCAAAAAAAGGAGAAGAGTAAAAGGATCTGTAAGCCCAGCAGCTATTAATGTGGCAAAGAGACTTGATTGGGACAACACTGCTATATCTCAGATGTGTAAAGAGGGTGTTGGGAGTCTAGATGAGAGTATGGGGTCTTTGCGGCTGAGTGAAGAGAGAGCCAGGCAAGGTTTACCTGAAATTCAGATTCAGAGTCAGGAGCAGCCCCAACGACAAAATACACCTTTGGGGTTTGAAGCAATGTTCTCAATGCTTAAACAAATTCAGACCGAGGCAAGGGTAGAGAGTCGGAGAGCCAGGCAGGAAAGTAAGAAAATACAAAATGCACTTCGAAAAGTAAATAAAGCATGTACAGAGCTGGCAGGGAGAGTTACAGAGGTGGAAGAGAGAACGGGAGCCTTGGAAGATGAAATAAATGGATGGAAGGAATTTAGACAAGACCAAGAGAAAATTAACAGTGATGTATTATGGAAACTCGAAGATTTCGAGAACAGGCAGCGAAGAAATAATGTTAGACTCTTAGGTATTCCGGAAGGAAGGGAGGGACAGGATGCTAGAGCTTACATAATCGAATTTCTTAAGGGTGCATTTCCAGACATAAAGAGATGGGACTGGGAATCAGAGATTCAGCGTGCACATAGATTCCCTTTTACACAGAAGAAGGGGGATGGGTCAAAAAAGCCTAGAGCATTCTTAATCTATGTGGGCAACTTCCTATTGAGAGAAGAGATACTGGCTAAAGCAAGACCACAGGCAAAATGTAGATTTCAGGAAGTGGAGTTCTTTGCCAGACCAGACTTCTGCCATATAACGGTAGAGCGCAGGTGGAGACTTCGGGAGCTGATAGCTCCATTTCAGAGAATTGGGTGCGAGGCATACCTAATGTTCCCTAGCAGATTGAAGGTGGTTAAAGATGGCCAGTTTAAAATCTTTCATTCTGAGATTAGAGCGGCTGAATTTCTGGCATGGCTCAAGGAGAGGACCCCGCAGAATAGTACACAATAGTACACAATCTCAAGATCTAGCAGTAGATTTACCATCTAAAGGCAGCAAGATATAAAGTCAAAATTTTATAGAAGCACAAGAATAGAGAACTGTAGTGTATTGCTACGTAAATATGCGAATTGGCAATAGTAAGAGAGCACCACCTATATAAAGGATTAGGAACACAATAGGAGCGGGGGGGGGGGGGGCGTGGGACCCAAGCAGACACAGCTGTCACACAGAGGTCCGCTGGACCTTTTTGCCTGTAGGGGGGGTGGGATAGTCGGGGTGGGGGGGAAGGGTGGAGTTCACGGGGGGGCAAGGAGCATAAATCAAATAGGAAATATATAACACAGGAAATACTACGGAACAAGAGGAACAATGAAACAGAAGGAAGGCTTGTGTCGGCTGAGGCATATAAAACTGTGGTCATAATGTGTAATTTGTGTAATTTGTTTTTTTTAAGAGCCAAAATTGTGATGGTACTTGTTAAAAATCCAACATGAGTACACGTATAATGACATGGAATGTGTGTGGGCTTAACGATAAGACAAAAAGGCAAAAGGTAGCTGTTTTGATTAAAAGTTTAAGAATAGATTTTTTAATACTTCAAGAGACCCATATACAACTGTCAGAAATTAGGCTGTTAGATCAGCTAGGTCTTACTGTTCTAGCGCACTCTAGGCAGGGAAGCAGGAATAGGGGGGTTGCAGTTATGGCAAGGCAAAGAGATGTAACCACCAGGAAAAAGTGTGAGGATGTATGGGGTAGATGGGCCCTGATAGAATGCCTGGTTGGAGAAACATGGGTCACTCTTGGGTCTATTTATGGGTCCACAGGTGATGACCCGGAGATTTTTGAAGCAATCGACATTGAATTGGCAACCTGGGCTCCATTTATTTTGATAGGAGGAGATTTTAATATTAATGGAGCAGGGGGATTGGGGTTGGGGCTGGGGCCTCCAGTTAAATACAAGGGGAGGAAGAAAAGAGTCTTCAAGGCAATTGTTAACTTAGCCAGAAATAACGGCTTGTTGGATGTGTGGGATACCCTTAACCCTAGTCAAGATGGTTTTACATACTACTCTGCACCCCATAGGATAAGTGTCAGATTAGACTATTTTTTAGTTAGTAGCCAAGGTATTGATGGGATAGATATTGAAAGAACACCAAGATTATTATCGGACCATAACCCTCTTATAGCCACTTTAAAAGGGTTGATAGCGGTGAGGAAGACCTCGGAGTGGTCTTTTGAAAGGGCTTTTCTAGTGGAGGACGAATATATCCAACATATGAGGGGATGGATATCTGAATTTTTGAATATAAATAGGCATACAGCATCCGTAGGGGTAGTGTGGGATTGCTTCAAGGCTGGAGTGAGGGGTGAGACCATCAGCTATGGGGTTAGGAAAAGAAAACAGGAGAAAGAAAGAAGTGAGGGGGTAAGGAGGGAATTGTTGCGGGCAGAGGACGAATTGAATAGCAGGACAGATCAAGCTGGCGGGGCAGCTCCAACGGATTCTGTATATTTTAAACTTGTTAAACTGCGAATGGAGGAGGAAGAACTGATAGCAGAAAGGGTAGCCAAACAATATACAGTGAACAGAGAGAAATGCTATGAGATGAGTGAAAGGGTGGGCAAATTGTTAGCAACTAGAACAAGACAGAAGGTATCATTTGGGGAGATAAAAGCAATTAATGATAGTACAGGGGCGATCTTAACCAATGTACAACAAATAAGAGAAGTTTTCAGGGACTTTTATACGACCTTATATTCTGAGAGTGATATAAAGGACCCTGAAGACATAATGGAGTATTTGAACTATTATGAGGGGAGGCAGCTGGAGGAAACAGAGAAGAAGAGGATAGACAACATGTTAGACTTTGAGGAGGTAAAAACAGCTATGAAGAGTTTACCATCAGGAAAGGCGGCAGGTCCAGACAAAATTCCGCTAGAGTTTTATAAAGTGTTCTGGGAGGAGCTAGGTGGAGATATGCTTTACACTATGAAACAGGCACAGAAGGGAAGCTCAATACCAAGCACTTGGTCTGAGGCCGAGATTGTGGTTATTCTTAAGAAAGGGAAAATGTCAACTAATCCGGGGTCATATAGACCAATCACTCTTATGAACACGGACACAAAGATTTATTCAAAGGCACTGGCAACTAGATTTGCCAGTGTAATAACACCTTTAGTTACCAATACCCAACACGGTTTTATACCGGGACGGGGGACTACACATCATGTTAGAAAGTTAATTACCCTTATAGATAAAACAGAAGCTGATGGGGACCCGTTCGCAGTATTATTACTAGATGCCGAAAAGGCTTTTGACCGTGTGTCGTGGGTATATATGTGGAGTGTCTTGGGAAAATTGGGATTCGGTAGTGGCTTTCTAACAGCGTTAAAGACATTGTATAGAGACCCTGTTGCGGCAATCAGAATTAATGGGGGGTTAACAGAGAAAGTAAAAATTAATAGGGGCACAAGGCAGGGCTGCCCATGCTCCCCGTTACTATTTGCGGTATATCTGGACCCACTAATTAGGAGACTGGAGTCAAATAGGAACATCTCCCCAATAGTTACACTCAGGGGGGAATGCAAGATTCTGGCCTATGCCGATGACGTGGCGGTTATAACATCATCCCCCACAGAGGCTATAAGACACGTGGAACAGGAGGCAAAGGAATTTGGGAAGGTCTCCGGGTATTCGTTGAATACCAGGAAAACACAAATCATAAAAAATAGTAAGGCTGTATGCCAGGATCCACGGGTAGTGCGGACGGGAACCTATTTGGGAATAACTATAACTTCAGAATTAGACAAGCTAGTGGATTTAAATATCGATCCTATTATACGGAAAGTTGGGGGTGAATTAGACAGATTGAATAATCTCCATTTTACCTTGGCTGGAAGAGTGAATATTATAAAAATGCTAATTATGCCGAAATTTTTGTATCTTTTCCGAACAATCCCCTTATGGTTTGATAACGTGTGGTTTAAAAGGATTGAAAATATGATTAACAAATTTATCTGGTCAAAAGGTAAAACTAGGAGAGCGGCGAGATTCTTGGCACTCCCACGGGATAGAGGGGGGTGGGCGCTACCAGACTTGAAGATGTATTATTGGGCCGCTGCCCTGCAGTATATGGTAGGATTAATAGGTGGAGCTGAAGCAGAAGAAGAAGATCACTTAGGGTCACTAGCGATTTATGGCATCTTGCTGGGCGAAGAAACAAAAAATATTTTTTTGAGAAATTTTGACACGGCATATTTCAAAAGAACACGTTTTAAGACGATACTGGGTGCATATAACATATGGAAGGCTTTTATGAAAAAGTTTGGTCTGGGGAAATTTAATAGGTACATGAGGTTATATGAGAATGTGATACTTCCGGGGGATATATTTTCTGACTCGGTTTTTACGGAATGGTATCGGAAAGGGGTAATAAAACTAGGGGATGTAATGGGGACACAAGGGGTGGAACAATTTGTAACAATACAGAGAAAATTCAATTTGTCGACAAATCACTTCTTCAAATATCTACAAGTTAGAAGTTTCCTACAAACCAAAAGAGGGGGAATAAGAGGATTTGAAAAAAACAACATATTAGAGATAATAGAAACTGGAGTAGATTGCACAATTAAAAGATTTTATTTTGAACTAAATGAACAAAGACCGGATGATATGGCTAAATGGGGGGAAATTTGGTCAACGAAGCTGGGCATAGAACAAGATTGTTTTAAAACATCATTAGAATTAGGGACGAACATTCTATGCTCTGCGTCATTACAAGCACAGCATTACAAGACTATGTATTGGCTCTATTATACCCCGGCTAAACTGTCACAATGGGGAGCAACAACTGGTATAAATTGCCCTAGGTGTATGAGTGTAGATGCAGACGCTATTCATATGTTCGCAATATGTCCCAGCTTAGTTACAGTGCTTAAAGAAATAGAAATGTTTTTACAAAGGGCACTAAAACTATCTGTTAATCTATCACCTGCGATCATTTTGCTAGGTGTAGATGGAAACAATGATGTCGAGAAGGGGAAATATTTTATCTTCGTGGCCATGGCAGTGTACAGACTGTGTGTTACCACCGCATGGTTAGACCAAGCGGCGCCATCATTTCAATTATGGCTAGCCAGGTTGCTGAGCATATACAATTTAGAAAAAGCAATCTACTCCAGAAGTGGGAAAAGATTGAGGAAATTAGGTTTGGAAATATGGGAAACAATAACGAAATGGAAGGAAGAAGGATGATTTGTACAGGAAATATATATGTATATAATTTTGTATATAGTTTGTATATAACTTGTATAAATGGGTATGTAAATCGTAAATGAGGTATAACAAGGTATAATTCCATAGAATATATATAGAAAGTATAATTGATGTCAATATGTACGTACAAGGAGAGTGATCTCACCCAAATAAGGGGTAATGTATCATTTTGGTATTAAGATTTAGGTTCTTCCCATTTTTTTTTTTCTCTTTTATTTTTTGCTTTGGCTTATCCTAAACGAAATATATGTTGTAAAAATTGACATGTGTAGGAAAAACTGTTTTTTCTTTATTTGCTCCATGTCCCCTCTGTGCTCCAGAGGGTGGGAAAAGTTTAAAAAATTCTGTGAATAAAAAGATTTAAAAAAAAAAAAAAAAGAAAACTTGCTCCTTAGATGAATGCAGACTTAAACAAATCAAACAACAAATTGCTAACTTTCAACGCAACTGGCTCAAAATACAAAACCCTCAAGACAAGATATTCCCACACAGACACAACTGAATATACAAGTCAACAATCAAAAAGGCCAACAAACTAAACTATTCCAGCCAAATTCACAGTGAACTGTGTACCAATAAAGAATTTGATAAAATACTTTCAGAATTCCATAATCCAAAATGCACAGAAGCTTCCAATCCCATTTCTGAAGAATGTAATGACAAACTGGCAAATCATCACCCAACCAAAGCAAACATGTTTGATTCTTACTTAACAAAAAAACCAACAGCCCCAACCTGTTTCCGAGAAAACCCTCCAGGGAAAAACATACACAGACCCTTTTCTCCTTCAAATAACTATCACTGACTGGTTTTCTAGATGTTGCCGAATCAAGCGAACCAGCTGACTCCCACGCTTTCCCTTGCCTACCTCAAATCTTCAAAAACATTCTACTGGTAACTTCAGCTGCCATCCTAATAAGAATGCTCCTCAAAATCTCCTTAATGACATGAGTTGTACCAGATGATTTAAAAAAGGCATACATACACCTGTTATTAAAAAAAACTAATCTGGACACTCAAGGCCCCGACAAACAACAGACCCATAGCAAACGGGCCATTCCTTTGCAAACGTATTTTAAGAGTAGCTTTTGCATAGATGTCACAATTCATTGAAGACAATTCCATATTTTCCAGCTTCCAAATACGAATCAGTCCAGGAAGAGGTACTGAATCAGTCCTTATCTTTAGCTGGGATGACCTTAAAAACACAGTAGACCACAACGGGGTTGCTACCCTTCTTTTATTGGATCCTTTTGTGGCCCTTGACAATGTGGTTCACAACACACTAATCATAAGGCTTGAGGAAGCTGACACTTGGATCAAATCATACATACACAATAGAACAAATATTATACATACTCCTCCTTTCTCTTCTAAACCATACATTATTAAAGCAGTAGTCCCTAAAACCTCAATCATCTCACCCATGCTTTTCAACATCTTCATAGGCAAAAGAGGAGGCGGCTTAGCCATCATATTTAAAGAAACTAGAAATCTCACTAAAGCTGAGGATGTTTCTTTACAAGGTTGTGAGACCCTCCTTGTCAAATTCAACCCTACCTCAACATTTTCATGTTACTTTCTACTTCTACACAGACCACCACCAAGCAATGCCCAACGGATATTGGGAAATCCAAAATCTTCAGTTGCATTTAGCCGTTGGCCAATGGATGACATGGAGCCTTCTGAAACGGAATGCCTCCAAAATGTATATATACACCCGGCGACTGGAAAAACTATGCCCCCCTCTGCACCTGGCCTGATGATCTAGGACCACTGCCCAAAATATTTACAGAGGTAAGAAACCTCAGAATTACCATGGAGCCCAAGCTGTCAAAGAATGCCCAAGTTGGTAAGGTTGCCAAATGAAGCTTTTGCACAATGAAAACACTGCAACGCATCTTCCCGCACCTACGATCTCCCACAAGGTTCATTCTACCATCTCTCTTTTCCTACCAAAACTGGATTACACTAATGGTCTTTATCATGGCTCACCTTTGTCAACTATGAGGGGATTACCGAGAAATCAGAATGTTGTCGCTAGACTCCTCCTACACGTATAGCCACAAGCACACATCTCTCCGGAGTTGAGCCCCCTATAATGGATACCAGTTGTGTGTATTGCGCACAAAGCAATACATAGCAAGGGACTACTCTTCATCAGGAAGAAAATGAACAGATGCATACATGAAAAAGGAACCTATGCTCAAGAATGGCTCCCTACCTCAAAATTTCTAGCTGCAAGAAAGAAAAACATGGGAGGAACATCTTTCTCTGTTCCAGCAGCCAAACTATGGAATTCACTACCCACTAAGATAAGATCCACTGACAACCATCTCGGCTTCAGAAGATTAGTCAAGATCTGACTCTTAGCCACATAACAACTACACCCTGAACACAACAGTGTACCACAACAATATACTCAGACTATGATTATAATAATAATAATAATAATAATTATTATTATTATTCCAACCCACTTGCAGAAATGATATGCTCCCATGGTTTCTCAACGGATGACTTACAGATTCATTCCAGGGCAGTATCACACCAACTCAATTTCTGTCTAACTGAAGTTCCAAATTGGATGGCGGCCAGTTGTCTAAAACTTAATGGCAACAACACGAAGATAATAATAGTTGGGAATAATCCTTCCTTATAGGGCGATCACTGCAGGCCTAAGTCAATAGGAGAGCTCCTGTCTTCCAAGTCAGAAGTAAAAAGTCTGAGCATCATCATTGACAGCAAAGTTACCATGGAAGTCCAAGGTAGAAAGATGTCATCAACCTTCTTTAGTATTCTGAGAACCCTCAGGAAGTTGCTACGGTGGTTGGCAAGTTCTGTTCGAAGGGTGGTAGTTCAGTGCTTGGTTCTATCATGGTTGGACTACGTAAACTCCTAATATTTAAGTTGTCTGAAATCCGGGCTCAAGTAACTCCATGTGACCCAAAATGCTGCTGCCTGAATTCTTTTCGGAATACCAAAGCATCAGACATTTTTGCCTGCATTATCCTCGCTACATTGGCTGCCGCTACAAAAAAATATTACGTTGAGAGGTTTGTTCATAGGCTCATCAAGCTGCATAGGAAGGGGCTGCAAATTCTACATAATTTGATTCACCCTTCTGTCCCACAAGAGATTGAAGATTCAGAAACCTACATTTATTTTCTTGTCGTCCCAGAGGTGAAGAAGGCAAGAAGTGGGGGCACTCATTTGCCTACTTGGTTCCCAAATTATGGAATTCCTTTCCTTTAGTGCTCAGGCAGAATGATAATTTATTCAGTTTCAGGAAAAGCTTAAAATACACTTGTTTGTGTAAATCATGATGCACATGGCAGAGCAGTGAAAACAGCTCCTTTGCGGCCAGGCAGCCAGCGAAGAAAGTTGAAACTGGTTGAAACAGAAGTCCTAGCAGGAAGATTACTAATCAGTACAGATATGATAAACTATGCTTCTCACGGTATGTAGATGAGGTTGCTGTTAAACATGTGCCATTGTTCATTGAAATATGCTTCCTGTTATAAGCAACTACCTTTAGACAAGAATTTTTTTTATATTACATCACAAGATGCTTATGTATATCGGACCATGTCAACATTGTAGTGTCGCTCTTTCTACAGAATGCACGCAGACACGGTTGAAGGTACCAGCTCCTTTATTCAGCTCCTTCTTTGTACAGGGCTAACGGCTAACTGACCCCATGGTCCCCGGCTCCTCCCTTCCCGCCGCCCTCGTCCCTCGCTCGGGCCAGTCCTAGTGCCTGACCAGTTTGGTCACTGGGCACTATTGCATTGACATCATTACAAACATTGCTACTTTTATTTACATACACTTATGCATGTATAGAGGGGCTTATACTTACTAGTAAAACTTTAATAAATGGCAAGGTGGGGACATATGTAGGTATAAGATAACTACAGGTATTTAAATAAAAAGATATGCATACTTCACCACAACATAAATGTGCACACCAGGCCATGCAACGTTTGCTGTTTCTATGCACATATATATATTTATACAGAAGGGTTCACTCCTGTCACTAAAACATTAGCAAGTGCCATGTGTATATGTAAGATTAAATACATTTCAGTTTTAAAAACCTTTGTCCCTTCCCTTCTCTGACTCATCCCAAACCTGTCTAACTTATATTAACTTGCAAACCTTCTTCTCAAGCTTTCCCCTTCTTTTTTAGGTTTTGCTTGCACAACACTTGCGCTGTTCTAGGTAATTCTCTTGTAAATAAAAAAAATCTTAAAAGGGGCTTAGAGCCTGAGCATAACTTACCTTTACTTACCCTTGGTTGGCTAAAAGTCACCTTTGTTTCCTTGTTTCCTATTGAGCAGCAGCTCCTGCTGACCTCTGGCTTTCTTTGGGGCCTCGGATTCATTGTCCATGCAGTGAAGTTTGGACCTGGTACTGCTTCCTGTTGCAAATGTCCTTCCACTGGCCTGAAGCCTCTACGGGTGCTCTTTTTTTAGGTCTCGCCTGGCGTTAGCAGCGCGCATGTGCAATACAGTTTCGGAAGGGACTTAAAGCCCCGCCCTTGTTTTCAATTGGCACGCGTCATCGTTTATGTTAAATGCTGGCGCCTGATTGGAAATCAAGCTTTTGGGTTACCGCCTTGTCCACTTTTGGCCCCGCCCACCCAGACAGGGGACCACCATCTTGTTCTTTCTAAACTCCTCACATTTGTCAGTGCTTCTCCCTACACCCCTTTCATACACTTCCACCCCCGACTCAGGACACTGCTCTCCCACGGGCCCCCTCCTCCTGAGCCCTCCTCTGCCCAGCTTCTCACCTCTCACCGTTCGCATCTGTAAATGTTACTTCTTCCCGCCCCACACTACTCACATTTCAGAGTAGTCATCTACTTTCGATGCCCCACACATGTCAACCTTTTATCACCTCTTCACATCGACCAATGGCCCTTGTATACACTTTTTCAAACTCAACCCATCTGTGACATCTGCCACTGACTCTCTGCAGGGGTGCATGCACAATTCCGTGTTTAACCGGGAAAAGAGTGGGCGCCTGTGTGCAATATACGGCTACTCGTGAGTTGGGTTTGTGCACTTGAACGAGATTACATGGTATCAGCATAGAAGAGGAGACTGGGCAGTGCATGGCTGTGCTCTAATATGTACAGGGTCTGGGTCAGGCAGAAGAATTGCCCACGGTCGAAAATGGAAACTTCATTGAACGTCGGTGAGGTGGGAAGGAGCTGCATGCACCATGCAAGAGGGAGATGGAAGCTACACATGGTGTCCACGAATAGGGTGCTTCATGTAACTTATAAAACCAAATCTGCAATTTGGGAAGGACGTTGGTTAAAAGTGGGTGACGCGTACAATGCGTTTAGCCATTAGCCATATACAGTGTAAGCAGGGGGCTTCGTGCACACCTCGTACTGCACAAGGTTGTGATTGATTGCAGCATACATCGAGAAGAACAGTTCAACTGTGAGGGTATTGTATGGAAACATATATAAAACGTAGCAATGCATGTACATAGTGTAACCCATAGGTGGTGTACCTCCGTGGCTTTCAATGTGCTTTGCATGGAAAATACAGGGAAAGTGATGGAGTCGCCGACACTGACACCTCATTTACAGAAAGGAGGGCAGCCGAGGAGGCCTGTGCTCTGTACATAGAGTGCAAGGTGGCAAACTGTTGTAAGCTTGTAAACTAAAGGGTGGGTGCTGCAGGCAGCACTGCATGTAACCTGCACAGAGACCAGTGTGGAGCCAGTGTGGACATTCGGGTAAGGTCTATTGGGCACGTATGAAGAGACCACAGCATATAACATGTGGGGAACATGGTTAACAGAGGGTATTGTGCACAAATATCAATTTACTGTCCCAGAGCTGATTAGTGCTTGTGCCCAGGGCCGGCGCTAGGCATGGGCAGCGTGGGCAGCTGCCCAGGGCCTCGCAGCCAGGTGGCCTCGCGCATTCACAAACTTCAGAGTTTGGAGGCCCAAGGGATTGGATCTACATCTGCCGGCTGGTCCGTCTCTCTTGGCCTAATCGCTGCATCTGCATGAGGATAGCAGCGATTAGACAGGTCATTAAAGAGCCCTCCTCTGGGGTGGGCCCTGCCCCTGCTTGAATAACCTGCAGGGCGCAGAACAAAAGTATAATGAGGGCGACTCACACTGAAAACCGCTCAGCTCACCCAGGACGAGGGAAAGGGAGAACAGAGTGAATGAAAGGGGTACGAAAAACGGAATAAAGTGAGAGGGGGCGGGGGGAGTAGATAGGTGTGAGTACACTAGCCAGACAAGAGGTGCAGGAAGAGGAGCACAATCAGAATGTACAATTGGCTGGACTAGGGCTTTCAGTGTGCTAGGTCCCTCAAGTCTTTACCTGGTGGTAAATTAAAATGGACATTGAAACAGGCCCCTATCGGACCCTATATTCACGTCCTTTACTTTACCTACAAAAACAATGATTCTGTATCTGCACAATAAATGTATAACACAGTGGTCAGGTTGGGCTGGCATTAGGGCAATCAGGCAGCGTGTAATGGTCTAATCTGCCAGGTTAGTATGGGACCTGTTTTTTGGGCTGTTTGTTTTCCTGCACTATGGTCAGATGAACATGTTTTTAATGTTGATTTTCATGATATCGAAACAAACAATGCCTGCAGCAAAATCAAATCTATGCAGTCTCCCATACCTTACAAAAAACGTAAACAGCATGTCTTTAGAAGTTAAAAACTGCCCTAATTTTGAAACATGGATACTTTTCTAGCTAACTAATTCACTAATGGGCACCACATTTATTTTAGTGCTGGGCTTATTTCCTGACCCAGTCTCACTACATGACAGGGTAATCCATGACAGCGATTTTGTTCCTGTTTATTTTTCACATGCTTTACTTAATCTTGCATTCTCCAAGAGTGTTAGCTACGTCCAAGATGTGTTTCTGTATTTCATTTCACAGCATTTTACTCTTGTATGGGGTACACATCGTAGTGAGTCACCCCCAGGTGTTTATAACAGGCTACAGTTGAGTGCTTTGGAGTTGAGGCTGAAGGCAGTACAACTTTCACACTGTGCCTGTCTGTGGGTCAAAAGGTGTCCAGAATACATGGTCATTTAATATATGGCCTCTTTGAAGAGCACACTGAGAAACGGTCCCGTATTCCAGTTGCAGTTGGTATTATGTGCAAATGTGAGTGAAGGAGGTACTCATTGGTCAAAACAATGACAGGGTGAATGTAAAATAATTTATTGTTGTTACTCATTTATCTTAAACAGCCATTGACAAAAAAACAATACCCTAGGCTGTTTTTAGATGTAAGTCAGTTGTTGTCTTATATTTCTGGATTCAATCACAGAAAGCTGAGGGAAAGATGAGAAAAAGAGTAGAGCATTGAGGGAAAGGTGAATGTAAAAGGGTCATCATCAACAAGAAATGGTAAGATGCTTCAGGAGGATGGAAATGGAGAGGTGGATGTAAATGAAGCAGAACAAGCAAAGAAGTAATGAGGCTGGAGGAGAGATGAGAGTTGAAGAGGAGTGTAAGGATAAGATGTGTGGTAGAGAGACAGAACCTGTAAGGGAACATAAGCAGAGTGGAGAGAGAAGTATTGGTGAGAGATGGATGAAAGAAAGCAGGAGCACGGAAAGATGTTAGAGGATGGGCGGGATGAGACAGGAGGGGAGAGGTGGAAGTTCAAAGGGTCAGAAACAGCAAGAGATATTTGAATCCCTAGAAAAAAGAAATCAACGTCCAAATCTCTTTCATAAAACATAATTTACTCATTGACAATGTGCTGGCTTCTGACAACTCTAGGAGTTTGAAGTAGCATTTGTGCTGTATCAGATGATTTGTGGTTGACTCTTGATTGTAGTGTTAGAGAAGCCTTAATACTACTAAAAGTTAGTACCACATTTGGCACTGTTTCCCAGCCAGTGCTTATAAATCAACTAGCACAGCCTGGAATTTAAGTATTCACTTGGTGTGGTTTACCTGTATCCGATTTGAGAAATCTGAAACAATCCACTCACCACCTATTTCTATTATGTTCTAAACCTCTAACTTGTGGAATTTATTGAGTTTCCACTGTTCAATCTATATAATTCCCAGTTAGTCTTACTCACACAGTACTTTGGTTTATTGCTGATATCTAGCGCATATTGATACCCAAACATCACTTCCCTCAGTGGCAATCTGGTCTTTGCCCAAGAATATGTTTGTACATGCATGCTAACAGTTGATTTCCGAATGAAGACAAATTCATTAAAACCTTAAAGTGACAAAGTAAGGGTTCTCATTTCTAAAGGATCTCTTTGCTGGCTGGTATAGCTGGGTCAATCGCCCACATTGGTGAAGCCGGCAAAAACATCTTCGATTCATTTTCCTGCATCTTCTCTTTTTTAATAGGAACAGATTAACCATGTGTCATCCACTTGCTTTTACTACATCCACAAGCATTACAAAATCATGCCTTTTCTCCCCTCTCACTACAGTGAAGCTGTTGTGCAGTCAGTTATCTTCTCATTAGATTATTATGCCCTCTCTTGTGGGCTTCCCGCCTTTTCGCATTCAGTACCCTTCAAATCATTCAGGACAGTGCTAGGCTCATCATCTGAGACTGCTGCATTGCAATGATATTTCTTCTCACTTTTCTGCTGTCTGCTGTGTTTTTGATTTGAAACCCTACATCTGCAAAGCACTATCCGTTTGTCATTGTGCACTGCATTAAAAGGGTCCTTTCTTTCGAAAGCACTCCGTACTGTTCATTCCAGAATCCTATACTCTGTGCCATCCAAACTCCTGTGTCATCCTAAAATTTAGATGGTCCTGATTGGAGACAGAGCCTTCTCCTTTCTTGTTGGGCTGGACTGAGACTCTCTCCCTCTTGAGCTATGACGTGACTCCAATTTTTGGGAAAAACACTTAAAACTATTCTTTCTCCACATTAGTAAAGTCTGCACCTCTCCTTTGGAGCTCTCTTAGTGCCAGAATGCCCGATTTGCATATCATTTTCATTCATCCCATTCAAGAGAACAGTAACTAGGTTAAATTAATTTAATGTATTTCCACTTATGTACGTATCTTATTAGGATTTTTTAAAGCTATTGCTAACCATTTTATTTATATTTTAAACTAGGTGAGTAGCTTCTTGCAAAGCGCCTTCAAACAATGCCATATAATTAATGTCCAATTGATATTACCTCCTATGAGGTCACTTCCTGTTAGGTTAAATCTTATGCAAATTATAGGGGCCTTGCATGTTCCTATTCTGCCCGGGGCCCCACAAATCCTAGGACCGGCCCTGCTTGTGCCTCCATTGTGTGTCAGTTGAGTGTTTATGGGAAGCAGTGAGCCCTGTAGCTTGGGGTCTGTACGTTCCGTATTAGGAGATACATTATGTCCACGAGCTCATCCTATGCACAGGACTCTTGTACAGCCTTTTTGTAGCTGTTAGGAGACCTGAGGTGACATGGTACTATGTGAGAGACTATACGTTGTCTGTTACTTCTGTAGTTTGGGGCAGTGCAGAGAGGTACATCATTCCTGTGCTGGGGGGTTTGCAGAGGGGTCCCGTGCCGCCTGAGAGGTCCTAGTGCTTCTTCCTGCTGTGTCGTGGAATGCCTATGGTAGGGATGAATGATGAGCGCAGGACGGGCAGGGATGGCAGGTGTAGTGGATGGCACAGGATTGATGGGTGCGCGGAGTGTGGGAGACTGGACATCGGGAAGGAGGAGTGTGTAGGGGCAAGAACTTGGGTTTTTAAAGACGTGTGGGTAAGTAATGTAGGGTAGAAAAGTTGCAAGCGAAAATGAGAAAGATGGGCAAAGGGATTGGTGTGCCAGTGTACAGCTGCCACTGTTTATAACTATAGAGTGTGTTTCTTGGGCCAGGTATATACCTTTGGGGAGCTGGTTGCATAGATGTGCATGAGTGGGAGCAAATGGCTGTAGGGGTACGCGATTCAGGGCTAAGGTGTGTGTAAAAATGTAGAAGTGCATGTCTTTGAGTAAAGGGTTAATTATTAGATTATTTTAAGTGTGCGTGTAATAGGCTTAAGAAATGTTCTCCAAAAGTGTGTGCAAAAGGCTGAAGGAGTGTGCACCCCGTTTGTACATGGCTATACCTGTCGTCTTGACTTTGGACAAAGGACTGTGGAAATGGATGTGCAATGGTGCCTGTAATCGACTGTTGTGGTGTGCCTAAAGAGCTGAAGGAGTGCGCATATCTGCGTGAAATGGCTGCAGGAGTGAAAAGCTCTTTGTGCGAAGAGCGGCAGCTACATGCCACAACTGAGTAAGTTACTCATTAAATACGAGCGCTGCTCGTTTGTTTAAATGCAGGTCTTAAAGCATCCATGGCAGGGAGCTGGGGGAAGGGTCACTGTTGCGAAGTGTCAAGGCAAGGGGGTGCAACTGGCGTCTTTTTTTTTACGTGTTGCTACTTTGCCTTTCAGTAACGCCATTCCCTATGTCACAAACAGTGAGAGTCTACAATGTCCCTGTCCCTCAAAGAAATGGCAAGCTGCGTGCTGTGGTCAGCACCCTTTTAAACAAGCATTGGCATAGCCAATAGGTCTAGCTTTTGGGACGTTATCAGTATTTAGTTATGCAGCACAATATCCTTGGTGCAACAACATCAACTGTTGCATGGCTAAACACTTATAGGGTCCCAAAGGTGAGACCTATTGACTATGCCAATGCTTGTATTTACCAGCAGGCGCTCTTACAGTACATATGTCTGCAGGCAGCCCCCCTCTTCAGGCAGCCCCTCTGCTTTATCCCCACCCTCCGTGGTGTCACACTCTACCATGTCACCTCCTGCTAGTCGTTATTTCCACGTAAAGCACTGTCTTTGTGTGTGCATCACTTTCTATTTGGTACATTGTTATGTTGAGTTAAATTTATATTTTTATACCATGGCAAAGAGTTACTGTACTGTACAGCATCATGTTCTGTTGCTGTTTATTTTGATTTTGTACTTGATTTTTATATCGCTGAAAGAAAATACAAAGCGCTGTGATGCGTCCATCGTTCACTTCATCATAACACTTTTTATTAACCATGATCTGTCCTCCTGTGTTGTATTTTGGCTTTCCTCCAGAAGGCAGTGACGCAGCTCTGCTGCCCATCTTACACCTTTGCCTGCTCCCCACAACTCTAGTAGGCACCTGCTTCAAAGGAGGGAGTCTAGCAATGCAAAATCGCAGAGGGGACGGACCCTATACATGGGTGTGTATGTATATATTGTGACCTGGACACAATTCCGCCAAATGAAAGAGCGGGGGATGGGGAAAGGAAATTAAGACAACTAGAGTCAAAATACATCATCAGGTTATGTACAAAGACCCCTACAGGTCTAAATAATGATGAGGAGATGTACATTCATCTGTAAATAACAAACATGAACTGATATCAAATAAGCCAAGGATATATGATAAGAACTGAAACGTGCAACAGGAAATTGAAAACACTCAGTGCAAAAAGATTACCATAAACAATTGGATAGTAATCCATTGCTAAAACACGAAGAGGGGACAACCGATGAATAAAAAGATCAAGCTGATGTCCTAAACATTGAACTTTGGCCTTATCGAATGACTGAGGATACTATATCCTAATCACTAGACTAGATATACAAATGTCTATAAATATTTACATGGGCAAATACATATAACATGTGATTTGGGAAACCGAATTAATGCATACAAATGTGTTTCATGCCTGTATAAATGTGAATAATGTCACGAATGCCCCACTTGACAAAACGAAAGGTTAAAGGTAACATATTGCACAAACACTGAATGCGGTGCAAGTTAATTAGTTAGTATAACTAAGATGGACTATTAAGAAATGCAAGTTGGTCCATGTTCCGTGAGAAAACTGTCTATGTGGCCAGGGGTAGACCCAGGGCATGGGTGAAGGTGTGGGGTCAATGGAACGAATACCGTGGCGACATTTGTACTCCCCCCCTTGTGGACACTATCGAGATTACCCTATCTCCTTAGGCTAGGCGGAATCTTCATATAGGGACTGAGCTGGTGTCTCCGGCTCTTCCCCCTTTCTTCTTCCTGATCTCTGCCCCCCTCCCCCCCCCCCCCACTCCATACTCCTTAGTGCTTAGGATATTACTACTGCACCTCCGCTGCTGTCCCCCCCTTGCGTCCCTTGGGCTGACCTTCAGTGATACACTCTCGCCTTTCTGTATGTTTGTTCTTTCATATATATAAAACCGGTTTTGGTCCTGTATATAATGTGGAGTATTGCATTGTTGATTGACGGTTACCTCTGCGGGCATATGTGATATGTGTCTACTCCTTTTTAGCGGCTGGCCCGTGTGGTTGTAGGCCCATCCTTGTACATTTCTGCTTGCTCAAATAAAGGTTTTTAAAATAAAAAAAAAAAAAAAAAGAAATGCAAGTTTATGTGAAAACAACATACAATTAAGTGTGAACAAATTTGTATTTTTCTGTCTTTGGGTTGCAATAGTGAAAATACTACAACTCCCAGAATCCAATGGGTGTGTTTTAACAGGAAGTGCTATAAAACAGATTGCAAGGGTAGTGTCCCCCAACGGTGACAAAGGCCATGCTGGCCGAAACGCATCGGTTTGAGAGACGGACTCTGTTTGAAAACTAAATTCATCACATATAAGGATTTCTGTGTGCGGCCAATAATTGTGAGGAAATTGACTTTTGCCAACTGGTCCGGCTCGTAGCCTGCATCCGCTGCTAAGCGCCCTGGCCCGACCACATTTTAGTTGAGATATTATATATATATATATATATATATATATATATATATATATATATATATATATATATATATATATATATATATATATATATATATGTATGTATGTATGTATGTATGTATATATATATATATATATATATATATATATATATATATATATTTTTTTTTTTTTTTTTTTTTTTTTTACGCAGACCTGGAGGAGGAATTTCACTGGAGTAGCATTAGCCGGAAGGGTACAGCTCGGGCCTTGTTTTCCATGGTCTCCTTTTCTTCTGCCTGGGTTTCCACAAGTCGTCTCTTTTAGTGGCCATGCCCAGCAGGGCCGGACTGTACGTAGCGAGCACTGGATGTTTTCCTGATGGGCCGGAAGGGTGGGGACCAACTTTGGACCAGTGGGGGACGGTTTTGTAATAGGGGGCTGGTTTTGCAGCAGAGCTGAAATACCGCCCCCTGTAGCAAAAGCAGCAGCGGTGCAGCTGGAGTGGTGCTGCCCAATCGCACCCTTCCCCTGCACCCCCTCACCTGTGCTGGTTGAGCTGATTTTCAGGGCTGATTTCTGTTCCCAGTCCGGCCGTGATGCCATTAAGGCTCCTTTCCTTGTAAGCCTGGCCCCTCTAATGAAGTCCTTCTAAAGACATACTTGTGGCTGCCGGAAATGGGTCTGAGATCAAAGACACAACGCGTCTACTCCACATTTTCCAGCCACCAATGGTCTGCCTAATACCCATGGCACTTCATTACCAGCATAAAGCCCAGTTTCTTCCTCATAATGTGGGCTCCTTTGATCATCTCTTTTAATTTTGAATCATCTATTCCTCTCATTCCATGTCCCTACATACATTGATTCTGCGGCATAACTGGCATTCGTTATGTTTCAGTAATGATAGAAATACGTACTATAAGCATCTAGTTCTGATGACTCTGTGATCGAAGGCAGTAAAGTGGGATGCCCGGGACTAGCCTTGCACAGATCAGATTCGCCGGCTGCCTTTGTAGCCTTCCTAAAATGTAGTGCTGCCCAATGTCAGTGTTGAGATATACCAAGGTTAACTACATTAGATTCTACCTCGTGCCTTACTTTCACAGCGCTACACTTTCGGTCTCACTCTAGAGCATAAGTACAAAAAGTTTGGCCTGTGATGTGCCTGAGGGCCAAATTGATACCAGCGGGGTGGCAGTCGGGCAAAGGGGTTGGGGGTGTTTGACAGTAAGGTAGGTGTAGGCGGAGCGAAGGATATACATGTAGTGGCTAGATTGAACAATGTGAAACCAGAAAACCTGGGATTAATCCCGGTTTCCCCACTTTTACAAATTGTGTGATCCTAGGCAATTGTTTAATTTCACATTCCCTCCGTTTTCTTCATTATCACATATAAGAGGATCTCTAAATACATGATTTCAGGGTGTGCACTGTACAAAACCTCCTCCTGTGTTATATTTAACAAACTATAATTTTGCTCATGTATAATAGGAACCGAGGCCACCCAAAAAGTGCACATAACAACTGATGTGCCTCTTTAGTTCACTATTGGTGGTGTTGTCAGGGTAGGGGGAAGAATTAATGTTTCTAAATTTGTGTTTGAAAACTATCACTTTTAAATTAATACTGCTCAATGCACTGATATAATTAATTATACTAAGGTGAATGATTCTGCATGTTAATTATCCAATCCAATCTTTATTTCGACCAAATAGATCATAAAAGATATACAGTCAATCAAAATCATTATAATTTAAGCAAATCAATAAAACACTAGTTATAAAAGATGGACTACAAAATATGAGTCAATTCATTCCTCAATGTTAATTAAAAACTTTTTGTATTTTGAAAAGACTCATAATTTTATACTTTTGCTGCAAGATGTCTTTAATAGTGAAGGTGTTTCCAAAAGTTATGAGCAGGACTCCCATGGTAATTTTTTCGTTGAAATAAACAGCTACAGCCCGTGCAGCTGAAAGCGGCGGGGCGGGGTTGGGGGACGATTTGACAGGCAACCACAAGGGAAAATTAAATAAATAATTAATTTTTCCTTGTCGTCGTCTGGCAAAATCCCCCCACCCCACCTGGCCCCACTACCTCACCGCTCTTACCTGCATAGGCCGCAGTTGTAAATGAATCATTGCCTGTCTATTTAATATCTTTGTTATTGTTATTGCTTAGTGGAGCAACATCAGCCCAATGCTCTTGTGGATCAGGGGGCTGCATGTGAAGGTCAAGGGGGCCAGAGGAGGCCCCAGGCTGTACTTTGAGTATGCATGCTCTTGAGTTTTCTTTTTCCAACCTGATTTCTTTGACACTGCTTTGCCATGTTTTAATTTCTACTGCTTTCTTCCTTACCCACCTTTCTCTCTTGCTCTCTGTCTAATTCCACAGAAGAAAATAAGTCCCAGTTCCAATAATTTTATGCCGGTACCTACCGCTTTTAATCACCTGCACAAAAAGCTTTAAAACAGGCTTAAAGCCCACCTATTACATACCAACCATTGTTTGTGGCCTTCATTCTTGTTTCTTTTATAAAAACATTGACAACGCCAAGAGATCTTGCATAGGCAACACTTTTTGTTTTTTTGGTTTTGCAAATGCTTGCTAGCCATGTCACCCAACTAACAGACACACACGACCACTACTTACAAAAACAACTCAGTAATTCCCCTTTCAAATCCATTGCCATCATCGTTCCCTATTCAAAGACCGAGCTCAAATGTTCAGAGGGTGCATGTTTGCTTTTCTTTCTCTGACTTAAAAGTGAGAGGATTTGGGTGCCAATCTTGCTGGATATCGGAGCTAGGAAAGAGGTTTTTTCTAGCACAGCACCTGTAAATGAACTGTGTAAGTATTTCAGAATATATCAGAATTAAGAACACAAATGAAGCACATTTTTTGTTATTTCTGAAGTGTGTTGGAAACAAATTCTTTAATATGATCAAAACAAATCATTACACTAGGTGATGCAATTTCCACACATTTTTGTTTGTGTATACATTTGTTATTAAAACTCTATGCCTGTGCAAATGTAATGGTAATTTCAATTGCAAATTTGTTGTCTGTTATGGCAGTGCGCTACCATACCATGCATATTCCACTCTTCACCACTCCACACAACTGCACTCTACTTTGTATCACTCCACTTTACACCACTCCATTCCACTGCAATCTGCACCACTCCACTCTACACCACTGCACTCTATGCCACTTCACGCTACACCTCTCTACGCTACCCTGTACCACTCTACTCTATGCCAATGCACTCTTTGCCACTCTACTCTACACCACTGTACTCTTCAGCACTGCACTCTACACCATTCTAGGACACATCAATCTACTCTGCACAACTCCACTCTACTCCACTGTACTCTATGCCACTCTGCAACACTGTAATCTACCATACCACACTCTATGTCAATACGCTCTACGCCAATGCACTTTACTCTGTAACACTCAACTCTACGCCCCTGCATTCCATGGCAACCCGCTATACGCCACTCTAATCTACTATGCACCACTGCACTCTATGCCACTGCAGTCTATACCACTTTACTTTTTCCTATTGCACTCTATGCCACAACTATGCTCTACCCTGCACCACCCACTCTACACTGCTTAACTCTACTCTAAAACAATCTACTCAACTTCTCTGCACTCTACGCCACTCTACTCCAATATGCGCCACTGCACTGTACGTCACTCTACTTTTAACCACTGCACTCTATGCCAATGCACTCTATGTCACTGCACTCTATGCCACTGCACACTACTATGCATCACTCTACACCACTGCACTCGGACATTCTACTCTGCAATACTGCACTCACCGCCTCTGAACTCTACACCACTCTACTCTGCACTATTCCACTCTATTCTATGCCACTGCACTCAACTGCTCTTAACTCCGCTCTGCACAACTCTCTGCTACTCTACTCTGCACCACTCTATGCCACTGCACTCTATACCACGGGGCTCTACTCACCACTCTACGCAACTTCCCTCTATGCCACGTGAGCATAGGGGGCAGTGCTGCTGCCATCTGTGCTGCTGCCTTCTGCATCACTCAATCCTTCGCCACTCCACTCTGCACCAGTATACGCCACTGTTTTCTACTCTATGCCACTCTAGTCTATGCTCCTCTACTCTTCATCACTACACTCTGCACCACTGCACTCTATGCCACTTCACGCTACACCTCTCTACTCTATCCTGTACCACTGAACTCTGTGCCAATGCACTCTTCGCCCTTCTACTCTACGTCACTGCGCTTTTCGCCATGGCACTCTACACTACTCCATTCTAGGGCAATCTACTCTGCACAACTCCACTCTACAACACTGTACTCTATGCAACTCTGCAACACTGTCTGCACTACACTTCACTGCATTCTATGCCAATGCACTCTCAGACAATGCACTTTACTCTTTAACACTCAACTCTATGCCCTAGCACTCTGATCAGTCCACTGTACGCCACTCTAATATACACTGCACCACTGCACTCTATGCCACGCTATGCAACTGCACTCTACCCTGCACCACTCCACTCTTCGCCACTTCACTCTCCTCTGAAACAATGGACTCTACGCCCCTGCACTCCATTCCATTCTACTCCACTCTGCGCCATTGCACTCTACTATGCATCACTCTAATCTACACCACTGCATTCTACAAGGCTGAATTGTATGTAGATTAATTCAATGCCACTGCACTCAGTGCCACTGCACTTTATGAAACCATGCTCTGCAACACTCAATGCCAATGCACTCCACACCCGTCCACTCTACTCTATGCCACTCCACTGCACGTCACTCTATGCGACTCCACACTATTCCACTCCAATACACAACATTCCCCTACTCCACCCTACAACACTCTATTCCACTCTTCCCCACTCCACGACACTCCACGTGACTCTCCTCTATGCCACTAACATTTAGTCTTGATGAACAATAGCCACACTGGTGTACAACATGGCTAAACACATTGCCAAAGGCAAGAGCTCTTGCATAAGTGAGATTTATCGACTTTGCCAATGCCTGTTCTAATTGTGCATTAGAAAGTTGTTACCTTTCTTTCACTCAGCTTGCACACTCCCGACAGGCACTGTGTCTTACTCCATCATGGCAGTTCAAGCTGAGAGGGGTTGGCATTCTGCTTCATATTTTCCTGTGCACTCCGTCACTCTGCTCACTCTCGGGTGCTTATTATGAGTAGCACTGTTGCTTTTTTGTTTTTGGAGTTTTATATAGCGCGAACTAGACCCGAAGATATCAGAGCGCTGTACATGACTGACAAACTTCTGGTGAAAAAGAGTGAATGGGCATAATATTGCCAGGGAAACCGAAGAGGACTGTGTCTGCCTTGCTGTTGCAATTCCTAAACGGCACCACAGTTTGGGCTGTACTGATGTACGTCCTGCGATGCTGATGCAGTGCAGGTGGCCTGGAGAGACCCCTTTGTTGCAGTTTCTTATAACACAAACTCAGCCCATGGGCTTTGGAGCTCTTTATACAAGCATCAGTTCCATTACACAAAGGCAGATTCACGTTTTTTAAGTCACTGGTAGATTAAATATTTGCCCAGAATCATATGATATTGCTCCGACACGGGACTCAAACCTGTTTCCTCAATTGCAAAGTCGGTAGCTGTAACCGTGAGGACACGTCCTGGACCCTTAAACACTCTTTGGCCCACATGCATCAACAATGCCATTTGCGATTCCTTATTAGCGAAAAATAAGGATTCGCTAATAAGGAATTGCAAAAGGCTATGCATAAAGAAATCGCAAAAAAATAGCGATTTCTTAAAATTCCTTAATTGCGATTCTCTAATTGAGAATCGCAATTAAGGAATAACTCCCCATTCATTCCTATAGGCCTAGAGGTCCATAGGAATGAATGGGAAGACATTCTCAATTTGCGATTCTCAATTAGAGAATCGCAAATTGAGAATGCAATTTCAAGGGTGCGAGGGTGTCAAAAGGACACCCTGTTGCACCCCTGAAATCTGCCTATAAGTACATCTTGCACACACACATGCCCCCAGGGCATGTGGGTGTGTAAAATGGAACTTTGAAAAATGCACTTTAGTGCATTTCTCTACGTTTTCGCAAATTACCATGAAGGTCAACTTCATGGTAATTTGCTCCCCTTATTAGCGAAATCGCTAATTTTTTAAGTTTGATGCATTGCATTTAAGGAATCTCAATTTGAGATTCCTTAAATGCAATCGCAATTTACGAAACCGCAATTATTGCGATTTCTTAAATTGCGAAAAGTACAAAAATTATGATGCATCCCAAAAGTTCAAATTGCATTCGCAAACGGACGATTTTTGCAATTCGCACCATTTGCGAATACAATTTTCAATGATGCATGTGCCCCTTTGACCATTATGTAGCCTCTGCCGAGCTTTAAGTGGGAAGGGTCCCTCCAGGTCCCCGGTCCCTCCGGGTCTCAATAAAAAATGGACAGAGAAGAGTCCACATAGGACTCTATATTCATGTCCTTGACTTTACAGGTAAAAACACCAATCAGTTTCTGAGCAGTGAATGTAAAAAACGTTAAGGTAGTCCATGCAAGTGATGTAGTTCCTGTTTAATATTTCACGTTTTACTTAATTTTGTACTTCCTAAGAGTGTTAGCTATTTCCAGGATGCTGTGTTTTTTGTTTTTTTTGCGTAGCGTATTACTTTTGCATAGTGCATACTTTGAATTTTGTCACTTCTAGGTGTTTATAACGGCCCACGATAGAGAGCCTTGGAGTTGAGGCTGAAGGCAGTGCAAGTTTCTCACAATGTCTGTCAGTGAGTAAAAAAGATGTTAAGAATACACTGTCTTTAAATCCTTGGCCTCTCCTTAGAGCACACAGAGCAGTGTTCCAGTTGCAGTTGTGATTCTGTACGAATGTGTGGAAAGGGAGGGACAAAGCTGTCAAAATTAGGGGTGAGCGATAAATTTCCCTTACCCTGCAAAAGTGAAGCAAATTCTTTTGACATAATGTAGGCACTTGTCGAGCAATGTTGCTCACACTCGGTTTACAGCTGCACTGGAATGGTATTTTTTTTTAGATACAACACTTAGTGGTAGTAGTTAGTGGGTAGTTATAGTTATTATTGCTTTTCCATAGACATGGCTTTTTTTGTTTGCTCATAACTTTGGCGCAGTTTGACAAATCTTCAAAACTTTCCACCCCAATAAGCCAGTTGACTTCAGCTCATCTCTGGAAAGCTTCAGAGTGATCTGTTGAACAAGTGTTGGAAAAAAAGGGGGATCCAAAAAGCGGATCTTCCTGTGCATCTTCCATAGACACTTCTTTAGGCAACGCTACCGCAAAAACTAATGAACGGAAGTACTTCAAATTTCTCAGGAAGCTAGATCTTGGTTTGCAGATTGTGTTCTTAGTAAATCCATTCAGTAGTTTTTGAGAAATTATGGTTTAAAAATATTTGTATATCTGGATGGTTGGGACCGCGAGAGTCTCGTGGGGACGCCAATTTAAAAATAAAGTGTTCTGATTGGCCCAGGGAGCATTTTTCCCCTTGGGCCATCTCGCTCCCACACGAACACTTTGATTAGCTGCCAGTAACATGAGAAAAATGATGCTGGCAACCAATGCAAGACTTGGGGACCTAATCCCCTGTCCTGAATTTTAAAAAACTATATAAGAGGCAGGGTACAGATACCCTGCCCCCCTAGGTTCCATGGGGGGACCTAGAGGGAACCCTCTTTGTGGCAATTTTTTTTGAAAGATCTGCTGAATTTGCCATGATCTAGCAGGAGTCCTTCAGGTAAGCTGCAAAAAAACAAGCATTGGCAATGCCAATACGTCTTGCATTTGCCGGAGTTGGAGTTATCGGCGTTGTAAATGGCAATGTCTTTTACCCATGTGTTCCTTTAAGTATCACGATTCAGAAAAGGGGGTGGTGATGAACAGAGTGTCTGAATTAAGCAGACCACTCTTACCCAGTCCAAAGATCACGGCTTGATCCATCACCGTTATTTAGCTCACTGCCCCATCCCAGCTCAGAACCTGGCTATATGCAAATTAGTCTGTCCCTGGCCCAGTGCATCATGGGAACAGGGCAGACCAAACTACCAAGCCAATTCTTCACCAGAAAGGATACAAGCTACCGGGGACCGGTTTCTGGCATTTCAGCCTTGTCGGCCCGGCTTGCTTGAATCCTGATGGAGCAGTGAGCAAGGGACTCATGTCTGAGTATACCCTGCCACACCTATAGTGGCCAAAAACGATTCAGAAAAGGGGGTGGTGATGAACAGAGTGTCTGAATTAAGCAGACCACTCTTACCCAGTCCAAAGATCACGGCTTGATCCATCACCGTTATTTAGCTCACTGCCCCATCCCAGCTCAGAACCTGGCTATATGCAAATTAGTCTGTCCCTGGCCCAGTGCATCATGGGAACAGGGCAGACCAAACTACCAAGCCAATTCTTCACCAGAAAGGATACAAGCTACCGGGGACCGGTTTCTGGCATTTCAGCCTTGTCGGCCCGGCTTGCTTGAATCCTGATGGAGCAGTGAGCAAGGGACTCATGTCTGAGTATACCCTGCCACACCTATAGTGGCCAAAAACGATTCAGAAAAGGGGGTGGTGATGAACAGAGTGTCTGAATTAAGCAGACCACTCTTACCCAGTCCAAAGATCAGGGCTTGATCCATCACCGTTATTTAGCTCACTGCCCCATCCCAGCTCAGAACCTGGCTATATGCAAATTAGTCTGTCCCTGGCCCAGTGCATCATGGGAACAGGGCAGACCAAACTACCAAGCCAATTCTTCACCAGAAAGGATACAAGCTACCGGGGACCGGTTTCTGGCATTTCAGCCTCGTCGGCCCGGCTTGCTTGAATCCTGATGGAGCAGTGAGCAAGGGACTCATGTCTGAGTATACCCTGCCACACCTATAGTGGCCAAAAACGATCTACTCAGATGTGAGTCCCTTGCTCATTGCACCATCAGGATTCAAGCAAGCCGGGCCGACGACGCCTGAAATGGCAGAAACCGGTCCCTGGAAGCTTGTTTCCTTCCCAGTATAAGAATTGGCTTGGTAGTTTGGTTTGCCCTGTTCCCATCATGCACTGGGACAGGAACAGACTAATTTGCATATAGCCAAGTTCTGAGCTGGGATGGTGCAGTGAGCTAAAAAACGGTGATGGATCAAGCCCTGATATTTGGACTGGGTAAGAGTGGTCTGCTTAATTCAGGCACTCTGTTCATCACCACCCCCTTTTCTGAATCATTTTGTCCACCATAAGCGTGGAAGGGTATACTCAGATGTGAGTCCCTTGCTCATTGCACCATCAGGATTCAAGCAAGCCGGGCCGACGACGCCTGAAATGGCAGAAACCGGTCCCCGGAAGCTTGTTTCCTTCCCAGTATAAGAATTGGCTTGGTAGTTTGGTTTGCCCTGTTCCCATCATGCACTGGGACAGGAACAGACTAATTTGCATATAGCCAAGTTCTGAGCTGGGATGGTGCAGTGAGCTAAAAAACGGTGATGGATCAAGCCCTGATCTTTGGATTGGGTAAGAGTGGTCTGCTTAATTCAGGCACTCTGTTCATCACCACCCCCTTTTCTGAATCATTTTGTCCACCATAAGCGTGGAAGGGTATACTCAGATGTGAGTCCCTTGCTCATTGCACCATCAGGATTCAAGCAAGCCGGGCCGACGACGCCTGAAATGGCAGAAACCGGTCCCCGGAAGCTTGTTTCCTTCCCAGTATAAGAATTGGCTTGGTAGTTTGGTTTGCCCTGTTCCCATCATGCACTGGGACAGGAACAGACTAATTTGCATATAGCCAAGTTCTGAGCTGGGATGGTGCAGTGAGCTAAAAAACGGTGATGGATCAAGCCCTGATCTTTGGACTGGGTAAGAGTGGTCTGCTTAATTCAGGCACTCTGTTCATCACCACCCCCTTTTCTGAATCATTTTGTCCACCATAAGCGTGGAAGGGTATACTCAGATGTGAGTCCCTTGCTCATTGCACCATCAGGATTCAAGCAAGCCGGGCCGACGACGCCTGAAATGGCAGAAACCGGTCCCCGGAAGCTTGTTTCCTTCCCAGTATAAGAATTGGCTTGGTAGTTTGGTTTGCCCTGTTCCCATCACGCACTGGGACAGGAACAGACTAATTTGCATATAGCCAAGTTCTGAGCTGGGATGGTGCAGTGAGCTAAAAAACGGTGATGGATCAAGCCCTGATCTTTAGACTGGGTAAGAGTGGTCTGCTTAATTCAGGCACTCTGTTCATCACCACCCCCTTTTCTGAATCATTTTGTCCACCATACGCGTGGAAGGGTATACTCAGATGTGAGTCCCTTGCTCATTGCACCATCAGGATTCAAGCAAGCCGGGCCGACGACGCCTGAAATGGCAGAAACCGGTCCCCGGAAGCTTGTTTCCTTCCCAGTATAAGAATTGGCTTGGTAGTTTGGTTTGCCCTGTTCCCATCATGCACTGGGACAGGAACAGACTAATTTGTATATAGCCAAGTTCTGAGCTGGGATGGTGCAGTGAGCTAAAAAACAGTGATGGATCAAGCCCTGATCTTTGGACTGGGTAAGAGTGGTCTGCTTAATTCAGGCACTCTGTTCATCACCACCCCCTTTTCTGAATCATTTTGTCCACCATAAGCGTGGAAGGGTATACTCAGATGTGAGTCCCTTGCTCATTGCACCATCAGGATTCAAGCAAGCCGGGCCGACGACGCCTGAAATGGCAGAAACCGGTCCCCGGAAGCTTGTTTCCTTCCCAGTATAAGAATTGGCTTGGTAGTTTGGTTTGCCCTGTTCCCATCATGCACTGGGACAGGAACAGACTAATTTGCATATAGCCAAGTTCTGAGCTGGGATGGTGCAGTGAGCTAAAAAACGGTGATGGATCAAGCCCTGATCTTTGGACTGGGTAAGAGTGGTCTGCTTAATTCAGGCACTCTGTTCATCACCACCCCCTTTTCTGAATCATTTTGTCCACCATAAGCGTGGAAGGGTATACTCAGATGTGAGTCCCTTGCTCATTGCACCATCAGGATTCAAGCAAGCCGGGCCGACGACGCCTGAAATGGCAGAAACCGGTCCCCGGAAGCTTGTTTCCTTCCCAGTATAAGAATTGGCTTGGTAGTTTGGTTTGCCCTGTTCCCATCATGCACTGGGACAGGAACAGACTAATTTGCATATAGCCAAGTTCTGAGCTGGGATGGTGCAGTGAGCTAAAAAACGGTGATGGATCAAGCCCTGATCTTTGGACTGGGTAAGAGTGGTCTGCTTAATTCAGGCACTCTGTTCATCACCACCCCCTTTTCTGATTCCTTTAAGTATCAGGCAGGACTATTCTTTCACATTCTTCAAAAAACACTTGAAAAATGACTTACTTCTGAAATAGATTATGACTTACTGAGTGACTACTGCATTCAGTCAGCATAAGATTTACGGTGGCTCCAGAGGCGAGGTAAATGGAGAGCCAATACCGCCATACCTCACTCTGGAAATGAGGTAGGCACAGAGCCCAGGCTACCATACCTCATCCTTCCTATGTGTGGACAGTACAGAGCCCAGGGGTGAGGTGGTTGCAGGGGTCAAACTGCTATGCTTCACCTCCCAAGCTGTGGTTGGACCAGAGCTCAGGCTACCATGCTTTATCCCTGATATGTGGATGGTGTAGAGCCCAGGGGTGAGGTAGGTGTAGAGCCTAGACTACCATGCTTCCTCCCCCGAATCTGTCGATAGTGTAGAACCCAGAACTGAGGCGGTTGCAGAGCCCAGGGGCTCTCATGTCTAAACCCCCATGCTGTGGTGGGCAAAGAGCAGAGAGCAACAATGGGTACAGAGCAGAGAATGCCATACCTTATTCCTGAATCTATGGACGGTACAGAGCTGAGGAGTGAGGTGAGTGCAGGGGTCAGACTGCCATGACTGATCCTCGAATCTGTGGACGATGCATAGCCCAGGGGTGAGGTGAGTCAGCGCCCAGGGGTGAAGTGGGTATACAGGGGTGAGGCTGCCATGGTGTGGTGGATGCAGAAACCAGCCAAGCATTGCCCTGGCCCCACGTCAGTCACCAGTGTGGTGGGTTGGAGCACAAGGTAGCCCCTGTGCAGGGGACAGTCTCACCCTCTCACTTACCACACTCCAGACAGAAAGATAGCAGGAGCAGACCCATCAACATGAGTGCCGCTGAGATCGGCCTGAGTCTGGGAACACCAGAGGCACTCTCCTGCAGCCGCACAGGGTGGACCTTGAGAAGGGATTTGAAACGGCAGTGCTCTGGAGCAACATGGGTAGAGGGAAGCACAGATACGATCCTCGGGAGGTGACGCTGCTCGTTCTGCACGTACAGACCGAGTGGCTCTCAGCAGCGAGTAGTGTAACACAGACTACTGGTGGGAGTGGCTCAGTCAGTCTGAACTGACTTTGTCATGGTAAGAGTCAACGCAGCAACACTAGTACACCATCAACTGGGCAAGGTTTTGCAAGCCAGCCCCATTGCTAGCCTGCCTTTAACAGCTTCAGCCACTAATCGGCACTCAAAGAGTAGCTGTTAGTACTTGGGTGCCACAAAGTGGCTACGTTTCGTAGGTAAGAGTAACAAGAATGTTAAAGATGAAGTGTGGCATATGTGTGAGGCTGTCTCGGCCACGTACAGCCGCTGTGTGAAAGTATAACATAAAAATAAAAAAATAACATGAAGCGCTGCACCAGTCCGTTAAGCGGCCGCAGCGCAACAAAAGAAAGTTTGTTTACACAGGCTATTGGTTGGCTAAGCAAGCGACTTGCTTTACACAAGCATTGTTAAATATGAAGTGCAGCGTATGTGTGAGGCTGTGTTAGCCCGCATGAAACTCCAAAAATAATGAAAAGGTAGTGTATTGTAACTACATATATGACCCAAACTGAAAGGATCCATGGAGCAGGGGCAATCGCTAGGGCTGGGACAAAACGCCCACAAAGCGGGATAAATGTACCCTGTGCACCTACCAAAACAATGGAATTTAAAAAGGCACACCAAGCAACCAATCAAAAAGCAGTGGGTGTGTTTCATGCCACAGAGGAATTACTAAATGCCTTGCAGAGCAGCTCATGCACATTGCCTCTAGGCTTTTCATGTAGTTCAGAGGAGTCCCCGAGGACCTGCACGTTTTGGATGACCTAAACTGAGGGCTTGGGGTCCCAACAGCTTCTGGACACCCCCACAGGATATGTCAGCCGTTAGACCAGCTAGCTCAACAGTGCTGCTACCCTGTATTCTACAGTGTTAAAGGTAGTCTCTGGCAACCACTGAACATGATAACCCTGATTCCTCAGGGATTGTGGAAAACAGTATAGTACGTTTCGCTCAGACACTCGTGCTTGTCTTCTCTCAGAAAATATACAGGATGGCGATTAAGACGTTTCAATAAGAATTTATTTGTCCACCGACAGCCTTGTATAAAACATATGTGCTGCGACAATCAGAAGACAGACGCATACGAAAGAGGTTGCTAGTACCAATATAGTAAATAGTAAATACAGTTCTACCTTAGTGCTAATAAGACGAACATAAATAGTTCAGATAAAAACAGTGGCACTTGCATATTCCTAAATTGCAGGCCCTGAGTAATTTGCCTAAGTGTACCTAGCTTAGCCTGGATGTATAGGTGTATATGCGTATAGCTATGTGTCCCTGTAGCCAAGAAACCCCTAGGGAAGAATCAGCCCCCTCACCTGATGGTTGGGAATGAAGGACCCCGTCTCTGCGTCGAGGATGGCACACCGCAGGGGATGTCAGACCGCTGCGTGTCAAAGATTCAGTATGTAGGACCCCCGTCCCAGCTTGGAAGGAATTCTCCTCTAATTTGTAGGGGGAGAGAGGGTCTTTTATACTAAAGTGGTCACTTCAGGGTTTTTTCTAGAATCAATATGTTTTTTAAAACAATCATGGATATTTTGAAAAAATCATAAATGTGTTAAAACAATCGCCAATGCTTTTCTAAACAAATGTGATCATGCACAGCAGGCTTTTGGTCATGGATGAAAAAAAGTGGTGACCCTTACACAAAATAATTCTGCCTTGCCTGGGGACATGTTTATGTACGTCAGGTACAGGGATTACGATAGAAGGCTTAGAGCCTGATGTTGGAGAGAAAGGAGCAAGCTACTAGGTAAAAGGTCACCTCGTTATTGTTCTGTGGTTGGATAATGTATGTAAAATGGGGTATACATGAGGGGACTATCGTAAAATACATGACAAGCTCAAACTAAAAAAAACTGTGACTGCCATTTTTTTATATATATATATATACAGGGGGAGGGTGGGCATCAGTAAGACCCCACTCCCCAGCCCATTTAGAGTCTCAGGGACACCATCCCTCAGGGCCGGGTATATTTAATTGGAGGGTGTGTGAGGCTCCCTCCCCACAAACCCGATGGTGGCTCCAGCGACCCCATGGCCCAGGGCAGATATTGTAAAAAAGGGGAGAAGGGCCATGTAGGCCTCCTCCCCAAGCATTAAAGTGGCCCTGGCCACCCCATCCCCCAGGGCTTTAAGTTAAATTAAAAGGGAGGGAGACCGTGCGAGCCACCTCCCTGAGTCTTTAATGGCCCTGGGATCCCATCCCCTGGGGCTGGCTCACTTACTGTGTTCCGGGAGCCCACTGACAGGACACACTAGTTTTCCTGCCCGAAGTACTCCGTGCAGGGAAACATGTTTGCTCCCATCGGGCCGTAGCATTTTAAATCTCCTGCCAAAAGGGAGCAAATACTAAATCTGCTCCCATCTGGGGGTAGATTTAAAAATGCTTCGGTTCTGTTTCTCTGCCTGCACTCATGCGGGCAGGGAAGCAGAACACATATTGCTCTCGCCCAAAGGAAGCATGCAAAAAGCAGCTGCTCCCTCTGGGTGGGAGCAATGCCAGCTCCTGAACCATGCCGGGAGCCTTCTGGGGCCATGGGGGTCTTGGGAGTCCCCCTGCAGCCCCCAACGTTGTGCTTGGTGGGTGCCCTGGCCGGGCACTGGGGCACTCACCTATATATAATGAAGGCCTCGGTGTTTGGATCCCTTGGGCCAAAATAGTCTCAGGGAGGGGGGCATGCAGTCCCCCTTTCCTTCTTTATAAAAAGTAAATGGCCCAGGGGGATTGGGTCCCCAAGGCCTCATAAGGCTTGAGGAGAGGGGCTGTGCACCCCCTCCCTTCTTGTAATTACTTGGCCCCCAGGGGATGGGTTACACAGGGCCTTTTTAGGCTCGGAGAGGGTGGCTGAGCCGCCCCTCTTCCATTTTTTATTATATTTGGTCTCAGGAGTGGGGTTCCTGGGGCCAAAAGAGGCTTTGGAAGGGAGGCTATGTGGCCCCTCTCTCCTTTTTAAAATGCACAGACTGCACAGGGATGGGTTACACAGGACCTAATATAACTCGGCGAGGGAGGTCGTGTGGCTCCCTACCCTTTTTTTCTATATTTTACCCGAGGGGGTGGATCCCCAGGGCCCATGTATGTTCAAGGAGGGGTGCCTTGCATCCCCCGCCCCTTTTTTATTGTATTTGGTCCTGGGGGATGGGGTCACTACTGGGGGCCTACTAGGGTTGGAGGAGGGGGTTGCATGCCCCCTTCCCTTAGATTTTGGCCTCAGGAATGGGTCCCCAGGGCCCAAGAAGGCTCAGGGAGGGGGGCTGCATGCCCCCTTCCCTGTTTAATTGCATTTTGCCCCAGGAGATGGGGCCCTCAGGGCCTTTTAAGGCTCTGGGAGGGGGGCCATGCAGACCACCCCCCCTGTTTATTGGAACCGGCCCGGAGGATGGGTCCCTGGGGCCAATTAAGGCTTGGAGATGGGGGTAGCACACCCCTGCGTCCAACCCCTCACCGTGCACTGCCGAAGCAGCAAGGGGTTGGCTTTACAAATGGCAATAACATTTTACTTTACGTTAAAAAAAACTTTAGAAATTCACTGGGAAAAAACAAAGGTTAAAGTAATATTATAGTTAGGTCTGATTAAAAAAATGTTTTTTGTTTATAAAACAAACTATAGAAATTCACTGAAAAAAACAAAAGTTAACATGGCATTATAGTTAGATGAATATGTCAGTAACAACATTAATCTTTTGAACAAAAAAAAGCACATAAATTCACCAGTTATAGTTAGCAAAGCTAACTATAACTTTTGTCCCCGCCATGCATTACTTATGACTTCACATATTACATCACTCATGAAATGTTCTATAACATCCTTTATGAGATCTCTGATGACACCTCAAATGACAACATTCATGACATCACGGATGGCATCACTAATTACATTATCCGAGCTTCTTTTGTGCGCATTGTTCTATGAGCGGGTATGGCGTTATAGCCATGAAAGTAAGTGCAAAATAGATCAGAATAATAGGAAGCATCATTACTGCTATCATACATACAACCCACATAGATAAAGCAAGCTTGTATTATGTGCAACATTAATCCTATATTATACACTTCCTGTGTAGTCAAATTCATGTTTACTATCAACCACAGATAAAAGGTTAACCTGTACTGTACACGGTGTTCAATCTGTATACA
This sequence comes from Lissotriton helveticus, assembly GCF_964261635.1. Taxonomy (NCBI): domain Eukaryota; kingdom Metazoa; phylum Chordata; class Amphibia; order Caudata; family Salamandridae; genus Lissotriton; species Lissotriton helveticus. The sequence continues at coordinate 342,232,306 of NC_136065.1, forward strand.
AGTGTTCAGGAAAAACCAAGGGGCATATTACCAACAAGTAGCGATAATTATCGCTAAATAGGCTTAGCGACGATTTTTTTATCGCTGGATATGTTAGCGGAGAAAACATGCTATTAGCAACGTTTTTCTCCATTGTGCTAAAATATCCAGCGATAGCGGCGAAATGCGTGAATATCGCTGAGACTACAGCGATATTCACGCATTAGCGACGAAATGCTCTTAGCCATGTTACCCACCTCACATTGGATAACATGGCTAAGAACTGGTCTGAGCAGGCGCTGGTTTTTGGCGATAGCGGGAATATTTCCATCGCTATGCCTGCCTTGCTAATAGGCAATAGCGACGTTAGCGACTGCTTTCAGTCGCTAACAGGTTGGGTACGCCCACTTTGCATGTCATTAGCGATAAATATCGCTGACATGCAAAGCGGGCCAAAACCGCTCGCTATCGCCTAAAAGCTGTCGCTAACATCAGTTAGCAACAGCTTGCTAATAGAGCAAATTGCCTATTGCCACCCTTGGTAATATGCCCCCAAGTTCCTCCAGATACTCAAGCCCTGTTGCGTAACGAATGCCCTATTATTGAAAGTCTTTACCTGTATCAAATCCCTAACAGTCACTGAACCTACATTGAGAAGAGAAGAGAAGTGGCGAGGAGTAGAAAAGTGGGTACTGTAAACAGTGTTTACTTTATGGAGAGAGTTTACACTCAACCACACTGTTTGCTGACAGTGAAACTCTCATGAGAAATAAACCACTGAGTATTAAAAAGTATCTACTAAGAATAGTGTACACTCCATGCAAAACGTGTCCAAAGAGAGACTATTAACTTAAAATAACCAAAGTCTGAAGGTGCTAAAGATCATACTACCTGCAGCCTTCATACTATAGTGAAATCTTTACAGACAACCCATCTTCTGATGCAAAACAATTATATGTATTAGGTTAGTACCTGACGCACACAGTCTTCTATGTTATGTAGAAATTGTCATGCTGAGAAAAGTATGTCTGATAACTCAAGGCTGCTTCCAGTACTTAGTATGCAGTACGTAGAAACTTTACCCTGTTGGAAACTTTTTCTACAGAGTCAAAACACTTGTGTGAAACATGCTGAACACAAGCGGTCACTGTCACCTGCACACAGTGTTACTCTTCAGTACATAGATTTATAACTTGTTCAATACCTCTACACACTTTTGATGCATTAGGAGCAAATGCATTTTGTAAACACTTACACCTAATAGCTAGAAAGAGGCTGTACAAAATTAGGTAGAAAGTAATATTGTATTTATACACCACTATGTAAACTTTCAAACAAACTAATACACTCATTAGATGATGCCATTTAGTATGTCATCAGTAATGTCATAAATGATGACACAGAACATGTCATGAGTGATGTAATATGTGAGATCTTAAACATGAAGGAATTTCTGTGGTATTTTTAGTTCAAAACATTAATCCTGTCACTGACATGTTCAACTAACTTTAAAGTCATTTTAAACTTCTATTTGTTCCTTGCAAATTGGTATAAGTAGCGCAAAAGTGCTTAGCCTTAGTCAAGTGATTTCACTGACATAACATTGGTAATACTGTCCATTATTATAACTTTGTTATAAATTAATTTGTTATAACTTTATAATGCTTCCTGATGACTTGACCTGTAAGATGGTCTTAACCATTTGCATCCATCATTAATCAATTAATGTACTCACCAATTTATGTATGTTCAACGTGCGCACAAGTCATCTATAAGTTCTCCAAACCTATACATATCCACACGCTCAGTCACTTACTCATTTTTCCACCCATTCATTCAGCCATTCAAAGTTGACTCTTTAGCACCTTTACCAACTCATCAGTCCACACACATAACTTTACCAACCAATGATGAAAACATGTACGTATCTGTAGCTGCAGTTCTCCAGTGTTTGTATCTTTCAGAGATTCATATGCTTGAAATTATTCTCCATCAGGCTGGAAATCTTTGTAGTCAATGTTTACATAGCGCTGTACATGAACACTCAATTGACATCGAAAAAGCCATATATTGATGTATATCCACTTCATTATGTGACTCAAAACCTGGCAGATTTGTTGGAGGGACAAAGAATTCAACCCCCGCGGAGTCTCCATCTGCCAGATTTTCTCCATTAAATCTTGCTTGAAGGAATCCTCACTTACAAGAGGGGTTATTAGTAAACATGTGAATCTATTATTATATATATGTTAACATCCAAATTTGACTTCACATTCAACTTGCAATGAGGGCTTTAATCTACCGTTTTAATTGCCAAGGAGTTTAATCGTCACGTCCCAATGTGTCACTTTGATGTGGTATTTTCTTTCTTCCTGCAATTTGCCTTTTTTGTACTCTGTGATCAAACTGAAAATTACAGTATCACATTAATTGCTGAGTCAGATCCCATGAGTCATATGTCTCAACGAGTCTAGTTAGCCTAAACAGAAGTTTTGTAAAACTGCATATATATGACAATCTGTTTATGAAAATGGAAAAAATCTGTTATAAAGCAGGCACAGTTGGCATATACTGAAAACATGCTAATTGAAAACTTGCTAATTGATGAGGTCAGTTTCAGGGATTCTGTGATCCACTCCGAAGTGTCTAATTATCAAAATAGAGTACATACTTTCAGGGAAGCAAATGATACACTTTAAATGCTAAGGCAATTTTAGGGATTTGGACCGCTGGGGTTTAGTTTTGATGGAGGTGTTGGTATGCACTCTGGAATGCAGCCAGTGCCAAGTCAAAGTTATGCTATCAGTAAAACTATGCCTTTGGTTTTCCTGGTGATGTCCTCTGCTGGAGACTCACTGCTCGGTCATCAGTGCTAGGAGCTTGGGGCACAGTCAAATGGAGTCTAGAGTCCAGTAGCCACTGGCCTCAGGGTTGGGGACAGTGACTGATCAGTGCCCCAATGCACCAAGAATGTCCCTTCGATGGTCAGTGAGCTATGGTTCTCTATATCTTGCAATCAGAATCTTCTGGTTGTGAGGGCATCTATGAGTCAAGTTCAAGAAGTCTTTATTCGATTAGTTCATCATAAAAGACATAAAATACAATTTATACATATAAAAACAATTAAGACAAGTATTAAATCATGCCAGGCTAATCGGCTTCTTGTTACATATTTACAGATTTACAGTAGCGCACAAATATATACATGTTTCGGCAAAATACTGGGGCTAGTTTTAAAACAATCACATCTTTTAGATCCCCGTTGGATTGCTTTTAATAAACCTGATTCTAAGCACCCAGGCCCACCCCAGAAATTTAGCAACCCCCACAACAATTAAAGGGTCCAGATTGGTCTTTAACATTCTACTTGCTTCACCAGCCGAGCTGGTACCTAAGTTTCTACATACCGGCCTAAGCCATTTGGCTCTGGGGGCAGAATAAAGTGGACACACATACAAAAAGTGATTCATGCTTTCAACAATACCTTGGCAATTAGGACAATGCCCCGTCCTATCAGCTCCCCACTTTTTGGTAAAGTCCCCAAGAGGAAGTGAACCAGTTCTAAATTGGAAGAATAGTTTGCGGTCCATGGGCTTTGTTATAATATCCCAATACCTTTCCAACTTGGGTATGTCCTTATAAACAGTGAACAGAGCAGTAAGGCTACTCGAGCACATTTTTGAATGCCTGTTGAATGTCACCCATTCCCAATAACACTGTTTAAAATCCTTTTTAGATGGGAATTTGGCTGACTCGGGGGAGAACCACAGGTCTCCATGCCCCAAGGCAATTAGGGTAGCCTTAAGGTCTCTAAACCAGCCTATATTTGTGGCACCAAAGCTGTTTCTAACCTCCAAACAGGCTTTTGCGTAGTAGTGGAGTTCCGGCGTAGTCCATAGACGACGCCAGAATGTGAGTGGGCGAAATCTAGCATGGTCGTCCACCGGTTGGCACCCTAAATCATAAAAGAGGGGAATTAGTGGTGATGACTGAGGCAGACCTGTTGCCATTCGCAAGAATTTGTTTTGGGCTTGTCTTAACGAGTCCAGGTTACTACCACCCCAGAGTTCTGCTCCATATAGGACTGCTGGTAAAACCTTACCACCATATATCTTTATAAGCGGGGACATTGGCCTTGTAAATGAACCTTTGTGTTCCTTGATCAGTGCCCCACCCAGCTGCTGATGTTTCAAGGTCATGAGCTCAACCTGGTGGGACCAGCTCAACGTCTCACTAAAGGTAACTCCCAAGTAGGTGAAGTACTTTGTCTGCTCCAGGGGGGTATCCCCCATGGAAACCTTGGCTTTGATTTGTTTATGCCCTCTCAAAACCATAAATTTGGTTTTGGATACGTTCACCTCCAGCTCATGTTCCCTGCAGAAACTCTCGAACCTCGACAGGGCTTTTTGCAAACCCTGTCTGGTTTGGGAGATCAGGAGAGTATCCTCAGCGAACATGAGCAAGGGGATTTTCATACCAGCTAAACTTGGGGCATCCGTGGAAAAATCTTCATAATACTTGGTAACTCTATTTATGTAAAGAGAAAACAAGGTGGGTGCCAGCACGCAGCCTTGCCTGACACCCTTAGCCACCGAAAAATTCTCCGTCACCTCACCCGGTTTCCCCCAACGCACAAAGGCATAGGTATGTGCATGCAGGTTTACTATAAGTCGTACTAAGGTGGGGGGCATGCCCATGTCCAATAGGCATTTCCATAATCCGGCCCTCGGGACAAGGTCGAATGCTGATCTTAAGTCCACGAAGGCCGCATATAGGTTGCCTTTGCCCAGGGTAACCGTTTTCCAATGCAAAAGCATGAAACGAAATGCCTGATCCAGGGTACTCACGTGGGGTCTAAACCCAGCTTGGAGAGGTGTAAGAATATCATACTCCTCAATCCATGCCTGTATCCTGGAAAGAACAAGACGGGTTATGATCTTCTGTACCGCGTCAATGAAACTGATCGGCCGGTAGTTGGATGGAACCGACCGATCACCCTTTTTAAAAATAGGCAATATTTCTGCGCCTGCCCAGGAATCAGGCACCCTAGCACCCAAGGCCAATGCATTTACCAACCGCACTAAATATGGTACCCATAAATCCAGGTCCTGTTGGAATATATCCGCTGGTATGCAGTCAGGACCCGGCGCTTTTCCCCTAGGGATAGCTTTCAGGACTATTTCGACTTCTCTGGCCGAGAACTCAAGTGAATCTAACGATAATGGCCAGCTAATGGACTCTTTCGTCTTGCTGCAACATTTAAATTGTTCCTCAAAGTGGGACACCCATTTCTGTTGTTCAACGGATGCGGGGCTTGGGCGATCTTCCTGTGACAGACCCCATCTAAGAAGGTGCCAGAACTGCTGCAGGTTCCTGGAGCCACAGGCCTCAGCTAGTGATGTCCAACGCTCGTCATCCCAGGCAGCTTTAGCAGAGCGTTTAGCATTATTAAAAGCCTTCCTACTTGCTTTGATTAGGGCTGGGTTTTTTTGTTTTAAAGCTTTAAACAGATCCGCATGGGTCTGTCGGCAGGCATCGTTAAACCAATTTGCGGGTTTCCTAGCCTTCCTTCTACCCTTGTTGGCGACATACTTAATAAACAGTGATTTAAGTGACAGAAACAAACTAGCATGTATGCCTGTGATATTTGTATTGATCATTTCCTGGTTTTCACACTTCTCAATTTCTATCAGTGAGTTGGAAACCAGGGCTCTGATCTTTTTACGTGCTTCCACATCCACAGAAACCTTTGGCCAGCGGACCCTCCTCATATCATTTGTAAGTACGACAGCCTCCTGTACAAAATTTAGCTGTCGTTCAACTGGCCTTACAAAACTAAAATCCTTCAACTCCGCCACCAGGGGTTCATGGTCACTTTCTGGACGTGGCATAACTACCATGTCCGAGACCACCGGCCACATTTTAATGTCAACTAGGATGTAGTCGATACGACTGCAATGTCTACCATTAAAAAATGTGTAATTACCCAACTTATCCGAGCTTACTCGTCCGTTAAGGGCACGTAAACCCCGATTCAGACAGAGACCTTTGATAAATGTAGCTGCATGGGACCACTTATTGATCGGGGGTATGTCAAGCTGAGGAACCCCCCAAACCAAATCCTCTGCTTCAGTTAGTAAACCATCATCTTTACTTAGAGGTTCAAAGCAAGTGTTTAGGTCACCCATAACAACCACATAACCAGCTTCCGAGGTAGTACTTAGGAAGTCATCCAGACAGCGAAGGGTGGTTGAGACTCTGCCACCCGAGATACCTCTAGCATATACATTGGTCAGCAGTATCACCATCCCACTTTTTATTTTAATACTAACTATCAATATATCTGGACAGTCAATAAAAACTTCCTTAACAGACACACCTTCAAATTGGCGAACCCAAATTGTGAGACCACCCATGGCCCGACCTCTCTGGCTTCTAATAGCTGGTTTGTTAAAGTTCAAAAAACCTGAGAGAAACACTGGTGAGGTTGCCCAAGTCTCTTGAAAGGACCATACATCGCCACAACAAATAAAATCAACCCAATCAGAAATGCACATGCGAGATTCTAATCCCGCTATATTCCAACAACCCAAGGTAGTACCCTTTATACAAACTCGATCACATGGTTTAGTTATGTCTAGAGGGTGGGAATCCCTGGGCTGGGGAAGGAATTCTTTAGGCTCAAAGGCATCTTTATTCGTACCTTCTATTGGCATGCCCAATGACCCTAACTGGGCAAATGGCTCAGAAATAACACTCTCAATAGTGACGTCCTTGAAAGACATTGAGGTAGGCCCCAAAGCCAATCTATCAGGCTCTCTTAAAAAGACCGTACACCCTTTCTCACAATAATGGAGAGGATCTTCAAAACCTTTAACAGTACATGGTGAGTTACCCAAAACATTTCCAACACCCTTACAATCAGAAATAGACTCAACTTCCCTTATTGGAAAAGCTGGTCAATCATTAGACGACAGCCCTGATAGTGGGTCATAGAGGTTCCTCAGCGGAATATTCCAATACTCATTGGGCTGAGTGAACCTATTTTGAAATTGATATGCCGAGTTGGAACTTGAGGGCTGTTGAAATTGTGGATAGACCGGAGTGGAGGGAGCCAGAGGGTGCAGGGTCTTAATATGCAGTGGGAAGTCCGATAAGGCTGGGGGACAGAAAGGCTGAGGCTTAACCTTAGCCCAGCCCGGTGTTGGTATGGAACTGTTATAGCTAGATTGAGTATAGGAACGGTACCGAGCTTCAGGGTTAAAATTGGGTCCGTGGAAGTTAGATGTGAAGTTGGACCATTTGAGGGAATTTTTGGTATTTCTAGCCTGTGTTCGAACAACTGGATTAATCAGGGTCTCAGGATAAAAGTAACCGAGGTTCCTCGTGGATATACCTCCCTCATTACTTCCCACATACCAATCTGAGAGATGGGATGCTACTCTGTGGTCCCTGAAGTTGATAATCACTATATCCCCCTCAATATCCTTAGGGCGTACCCCCACCCACTTACATCTTCTGACCGAAACAATATCCCCATTAAGATGAGCAGGTAGGGGTCTATTTGTTTTCAGCCAGAAGATGACTTTGTTTTTTAGACTTTCATTATTTTCCCAATCCCCCTCAGAAACTGGTGGCACACCCGTCATTACAATAACATAATTCATAGAATCGGGAGGCAAATCTACATTATTCCCCCGAAATAGGGATTTATGGTATTTAGTGTTGGTATTTGCGGATTTGCCCACCCCATTCTTTATCTGGGGCAGTACTCCCTTAGTAGGTGGTTTATTAACAACCACCCCGGGATTCGCTTTGGCAGAATTAGCTGCTCGGGGAGTTTTAACATCCATTGCCGGTGTTTTAGTTGAGGTAGAGCCTGCATTGGTTGTACTTTTTGGTTGTTGGCTAGGAATCGTATTTGAATTGCCAGCAACATGTCTAGTACTATGTAAAATGATAGATGGGCCCAAGTCCTTATCAGAGCTAGGGGGATGTGTTTGCTCAGCTGACGCCAATAGGCGATCCATTTTATCGCCCAATATCCTGACACGCTCCAGCAAGGGTAACATATATGATTCAATAAGTTTCTCTAAGATAGCATAGGACAACTCATTAAACCCTTCAATTACAGTCTCAGGGGTAACCAAATCATGTAGGTCAACCAACGGTAACTCAACAGTGGGTGGGACCAAATGCTCAGTAACAGGTTTAGGTAGAGACAGGGGAGGAGTTTGTTGACTTTGACCTTTCCTTTTACCCCCTCCCTTTCTCCTTTTTTTTCTGGGTGGGGAGCACACAACCCTCTTAGCCTTAGCGGGCTTGTTTCCAGCTTCACCCTCACTCGTTGGTAACAAATTCTCGCCAAAATCAACGCAGACCAATGACAAGTTGGTCAACGTTGGACGAGAATCCGTTTCCGTGATCTGGATAACAGGATTGTTTAAATCGATGAGGCTAGAGTGGTCAATAGGGGGACAATCTAGATGGCCTCCGCTGGTAGCACTAACACACGGTGGGGAAATACTTGGAAACCTAAATATGCTGGGGATTTGGTTGATGTCAGTAACATCATCTTCAAATGAACTCAACCCTTGGGCAGCCGTTTCTTGTGTAAGGTTTTGGACTCCTACGGTGGGCAGCGGAATTTTCTTTAAATGCTCAATTGAGCGTCTACGCTCGGCTCTTCTCTCGGCAAGGAGGAGGGCCATATCTACTTCCTTGGTAGATTTCTTAAAAAATTTATCCAGTGGGCCGAGTACAGGGACACCCACGCCTGGGGGGGCGGAATGGCTCATATCTAGGCAAGGATAAGAATACTATGTGGCCCAGATTACACTCTTAGTACACTACTAACAAATTATTAAACAATGAACAGTTAAAAAAGAGACGAATGACAGTAACCTGGCCCAGCCCGGCCTCCTGCGGCCCCGGACGGCCACAGACGGTCCCGCCCTTGTCCCGGGCTTCTCCCGGGCACGCTCCCGCACGCTCCCGCTCTGCGGGGAACAGCGTCAGTGATATACCCTATTGTTATTTGCCAATTGGTAGGTGTTCAGGGGGGTGTGGCCAGCGGGGAGAGCAGCCCAGGTGTGTTGCATGGGCGCGCAGGGGCTCCTGGTCACTGGAGTCCCTGCCTGCGTGCTCGCAGCCCCGCCGGCTTTCTCACCTGCCCGCGCCTCCTGTCCTGAACTCCCACAATGTCTGCAGCCTCTGGAGCGCGAGGCGCTGCGGGACCCGCGAAGCGGGTCTGGCGAGGTCGAAAAAAGAAGGTAGAGTTTGTCAGCTACGGGTTCCTCTGGGGATGCAGAACTCCCTTCCAGTGGACGACGTTTCAGGCGGACAAACAGTAGAAAAATGAGGGTTCCGTGGAGCTGGGCAGGTAACCAGCTTTTCAGGCCGATAGGCGGGGGGCGTGGCCAGCGGGGAGAGCAGCCCAGGTGTGTTGCATGGGCGCGCAGGGGCTCCTGGTCACTGGAGTCCCTGCCTGCGTGCTCGCAGCCCCGCCGGCTTTCTCACCTGCCCGCGCCTCCTGTCCTGAACTCCCACAATGTCTGCAGCCTCTGGAGCGCGAGGCGCTGCGGGACCCGCGAAGCGGGTCTGGCGAGGTCGAAAAAAGAAGGTAGAGTTTGTCAGCTACGGGTTCCTCTGGGGATGCAGAACTCCCTTCCAGTGGACGACGTTTCAGGCGGACAAACAGTAGAAAAATGAGGGTTCCTATGAGTCACTGATCATCCACAGCAGGCACCAGAAGGTTCAGTACCCGGTGGGAAACTAGAAAGGACATTGTTACCAAACTGCGGGATACAAGCACGTATGTATGTTCCCCAACTAATTTGTTATCTATAAATCCGCTCTATTTTGTTTGCAATCTTCTCTATGACCATATGCTAGGTACCTTTATTATTTCAGGGATATTACTCTTTGTGAAGAATTGCGTTTACAGGGGTTATAGGGTTTACAGGGTCTTGCATTGTTGTGCCTCAAAGTTACTCTTTGTACATGTCATAACATAATCTACAATGCGATTTATCGTTTATATGTTTGTTATTTCTTGTTTATTTTTGTATTGTGCCCTGCAAGGGTAAAAAAGGGGGAAATATTTTCAATAAACATATTAAAAAAAAAGGTACCAAACTGCGACATCTCCTGAATCACTTCCTAACCCTATCCACCACTGCCTAGAAGGATAATTCCAAGTCTTCCATAACCAGGGCTGCCTCATCCAGTCTGTGTCATAGGTGAGTCAGTCAAATCTGCTTTCTCCAGCCCTCAGCGTGTGACTTTGGAGGTCCATACCGGGCCCTTAGGAGCTTGGGAAAGGTCGAGATGAAGCTGGCTTAATCTTCTGACTGGCGGTGAGGAGGGGTTTCCAGGACCAAGATTTTAACATGCTGGTCAGGATAGTGCATCATGCTAGGCCTTCCACATGGCCTCTGCACAGTCTTGGCTGTGTGGTTGTCTTCCTTATGTCCTTCCAGTCAGCTGGGCTCAGCTTCTGCTGTAGATAATGCACTCCCCCTGGCAGTTGACAAGCTTCTAACACAGGCAGGTAGTTATCCTTCACTTAAAAAGTTGTCAGAAATGCTTCATAGTCTTTGCCAGACTTTCACCCATGCTGCTGAGGACCTTCCCCTTGATCTCCCAATTCTCTTCCTCCAGTGTTGTGCAACACCTTATATGATGTGGACAGGAAACATTGAATACAGATTTGGCTGCAAGCCCAACACATATCTTCCCCTCGTGGTAATGCCGGCTAGTCAAGTGATTAGCAGCTTTCAAATCTAGAACAGCTTTCGCAATTCTGGAAAAGCTTGGCTGCCCACCCTAACTCTACTTTAGACAGTTTTATGGAATGGGTAACAGGAGGTTCTCTCCCAAAATATGCAGATCTGCAAAAAATATGAGGTAGGTATTAGGAATGCTCCATCCTGTGAGAGAAAGAGGTACAATGGACTGGAAGGTTAATCCCGCAATCTCCCTGACTGGGTGTAACCTGACCCCATTCAAGTGCCATGTAGCAGACAGCAGCAAATGTGTCCCAACCTTTGTGATTGAGGACGTTTGCCATTCGTATCCTTGGGTCCGTCCTACTCAAAGTAGAAAAAATAAGCACTTACAGCCTTCTCGGTGAGTTAGTATGCAGGGGAAAGAGGTCCAAACTCAACAGTCAAACAACAGACACAATAGCTTACTGTCGAGCCCAGTGCTTATCTTTTAGAAAAATCAAGTATTTTAATCACACAACAGAACGAAATACTAAGGGGGTCATTAGGATGGCGGGCGGATTGCCCCCGCCAGGCTGGCGGTTGCCACCGCCGGCCTGGCGGGGGCAATCCGCCCACCATCCTCAGCTAAATGCCCCCCGCCATATTAGTATGGCGGGGGACCATGGTGGACGGAAAGACCGTCCGCCGCTTTTCCGCCCCGGTCACCTTGCGACTGGGGCGGAAAAGGTTTATTATGGTGGCGGTGTCTATCAGACACCGCCAGCCATATTACAATGGGCAGTAACAGATGCCTTTCCGTGGCGGCATCGAGGCATGCGGTTTTCACTTCGGGGGCCCCCTGCGGGCCCCCGAAGTGAAGGCGAGGTGGGGGTGCACATGGGGGTACCTGTGGTACCCCCCAGCATTTGCATATACAATGCGGTAGGCACCGCACGGTGCCTGCCGCTTTGTGTATGCAAATGCATACATGCATTTATAGCATTGTGGCGGGCGGTGCTGAGAGCACCGCCCGTCACAATGTTATAAATGCAGGATGCGCCCGCCACTGTGGCGGGTGCATCCTAATACCCGCCACGGGACCACCACCCTTATGGCGGGTGATCCCGAATTCCTAAAGGATGGCGGGCGGACTAAGTCTCTTGCTCACTTTGCCACTGGATTCAAGCAAGCCTGGCTGAGGACGGCTGAAATGCCAGAAACCAGTCCTAGGAAGCTTGATTCCGGTCCAGGGAAGGCATGGCTTGGCAGTTCGGGCTGGTCTGTTCCCATGAGGCACAGGGTCAGACTGATTTGCATATGGCCATGTCTGAACTGGGGTGGCAGAGTGGGCTAAAGAACGGTGATGGATTAAACCCAGATCTTTTGACTGGGTGCGAGTGTTTGATTGGTTCAGATGCTCCATCCATCACCACCCCCTTTTGTACCGCAGTATACCATGAAAGGAACATTCCCATCCCAGCACATATCCCTGGAGTTACATTATAGTATACACCTGTAAGAAGGAGCACTACAGGGGAAAATGCGCTCAGGGTGATGGAAGGAAGAGAAGGCCTGCAGTCATCTGACAGAGGAGGAGCATCTCAGCATTCGTACAGATAATGGATAATGTCTGGATGACATCTGGATCTGGAGTGTTTTTTAAGATTATGAGCAGAGTAACACCATAAATAAATAAATTAATCCAAATATAGGCCCTACAAATATGTTAAGTAGCTGGCCGGATCTTTCAGAATAGTGAACAGTGCTGAGCCTGCAGGCCTTAGGAAATTCCCCAGGACCCAGGAGGGAACTGGCCCTGTAGATGTCATCAAACTACTGTCAGGTGGTGTTGAATTTCAGAATCTTCAGAGGTGAGAAAACAGATAAGTAAGCCTCTTAAGTCTCTGCAATGGATAGAAATCCGTTGGTAATGAGAACTGAGGAGGGAACCCAAAATAACAAAGGTGAGGGAAGCAAAAAGAACAGGAGTCCCACAAACAAAAGAAAAGCTGTAAGGCACCATCTTGCAAGTCCTCACTATATTTATGGGAAACTGGAACCTGCGTGATTGCTCTATTCACTTTACTTATTGACTCTGTTGATCCCACACACTCACGCTAGAAACCAACAGCTGGTCCTTCAAAGTTTCCGGCTTTTTTGCAAACTCAGTTGCCTCTGTTTCACTTTTGGATCTTTTTGCACACATTCTCCTTCCTTTCTCCAAAGGTCTCTCCCATTCACTCATCCAAGTAGACATGTAAAACAACACGGACAGACACTTTCATAAATAGGTACATACAAGCAAACTCCATTCATTTTCCAGACATGATGGAGAAAAAGTGCCACAGGTATGTGGACTACATAGAAGGAACTGATATAATTGTGTCTGGTGCTCATGATGACTGACAATGCAATGTTCCTGACCAGTCATTCCACTATACCAGGAGATGTCAAAGGGGATGGAGGATGAGGGAGAAGGGGAGAGGACAGGAGGCCTGAGAGACTGGCTAAATAGATTCAGAGGAGAAGGAGTAGGGCGGTAGCGGGTAGAAACATGCTTCGGCTTGACTGGTGATCTGCCTTAAGGTATGCAAGACACAGGAGTGCACTGACACAATATCAGCGAAACATCACCAGTCACTATAGTGGGACATCACAACAGTTATCTAGCAAACTAGGGTGAAGCAGGTACCAAGCACTGGAATCAGTGAAGGTGTACAAAAATTACACTACATGAAAGAGCAGTGGGACACCAATCACCCAATGAATTGCAGCCGTTATGACGTACATTTGACAGCAAGGAGCATCAATCCCTCAAGGCCAGGATGGATTTACAACAGTTTTGCATTTCATTAGGTTCACTGTGGGCATGAGTGTGGACTTATTTTGAAAGTACTGATGTTGTGGTCTGGCTGTCAAGCCAAATACACCAATGTGATGTGCAGACTACAAAGCCCAAGGAAAAACGACCATTGTTTTTTGTTTTGGTGGTCACAGTTATCCAGAGCCAAGATAGACACTTTTCTTAGGACTTGCAGAAGGTAAAAGGTATCCTACTGGAGTGTCTTGGGGACAGCGGGGTGTATGGAGTGCTGATGACATGGTCTCAGAAGGGATAATAATCCACATTTGTAAAGCGCGAACAATCACCCGCAAGGGTCTCCAGGCGCTGGGGGCTGTCGGGAAGATTAAGCAAGCTATTGCCCAGAGTCACATGGTGCTGGGCTACTCTGCCGCTGGCTCCAGGAAATGAACCGTGATCCCCAGATCCCCAGATTCCAGCATCAGCCGCCCTGGCCGTGGCGCCAGCACTCTGACTCAGTGACCCAAGAGAGCGAAGTGCTGAGGGGACACTGCTCTGCAGAGCAAAGGTTATGTGCAGGTCTTTGGTGGAGAAACAGATGGGTGGGTTGCTGAATATGTACTTCTAGAGACCAAGGTAAAATGTCCCTCTGTCTTTGTGTCTCTGATTGTGATGATCTCAGCGAAGATTCTCTAGTTTTTCATACTTTGCATGCGTGCTGCACTGTAGAGCACATAAACAAAGCAGGAAAAGGAGTGGCATTGTGTGGAGTGGCATTGTATTGCATGAAGTGGAGTGCAATGGAGTGGCATCGTGTGGCGTGGCATTGTGTGTTGGGGCATTGTGTGTAGTGGCATTGTGTGGCATGGATTGGAGTGGAGTGGCATTGTGTGGTGCAGAGTGGCATTGAGTGGAATGGAGTGGCATTTAGTAGAAGGGAGTGGAATGGCATTGTGTGTCATTGTATGGTGTGGAGTGGAATGGCATTGTGTGTCATTGTATGGTGTGGAGTGGAGTGGCATTGTGTGGCGTGGAGTGGAGTGAAATTTTGTGGAGAGGAGTGGCATTGCATTGTGTGGCGTGGAGTTGAATTGGATTATGTGGTGTGGAGTCGACCGGCATTGCACTGTGTGGCGTAAAGTGGAGTGGCATTGTGCATAGTGGAGTGGTATTGTGTGGTGTGGCATTATGTGGTGTGGAGTGGCATTGTGTGAAGCGGAGTGGTATTCTGTGGTGTGTAGTGGAGTGGCATTGTGTAGCGTGGAGTGGAGTGGCATTGTGGGGCATGGAGTGGAGTGTCATTGTGTGTCGTGGAGTGACATTGTGTGGCATGGACTGAGTGGAGTGGCATTCTGTGGCATAGATTGATTGGAGTGGCATTGTGTGAAGTGTTGTGGTATTCTGTGGTGTGTAGTGGAGTGGCATTGTGTAGCGTGGAGTGGAGTGGCATTGTGTGGCATGGAGTGGAGTGTCATTGTGTGTCGTGGAGTGACATTGTGTGGCATGGATTGAGTGGAATGGCATTGTGTGGCATAGATTGATTGGAGTGGCATTGTGTGAAGTGTTGTGGTATTCTGTGGTGTGTAGTGGAGTGGCATTGTGTAGCGTGGAGTGGAGTGGCATTGTGTGGCATGGAGTGGAGTGTCATTGTGTGTCGTGGAGTGACATTGTGTGGCATTGATTGAGTGGAATGGCATTGTGTGGCATAGATTGATTGGAGTGGCATTGTGTGGCATAGACTGCCATCGTGTGATATGGTGTGGTGTGAGTGGCTTTGCATTGTATAGAAAGTTTCCTGAGTTGGCACTGAATTGCCCTATAATGCTTCAACACCTCACACTATATAAGTGCAATGCAATTACACTACAATATGTTCTCAATTATCTTTACCTATGAACTATATAAACATCTGATACTTTTGATCAGAAACAGAAGCTTGTTAGTATGTACAACCTTTCTGCGAGAACTGGTTTGTTTATAAAAAGTTGTATTTTAGACCAGGAGGCTCCAGAGCACGAGAGAGCAACATATATTGCACTGGCTAGGGATAAACTAGATGGGGCCAGGCAGTGCTTAATTTGTAAAATATTAGGTGCCAGGCCTCTGACCAGTAGGCCACTGCAGCTTACACCACCCATTGCCCTTGTCATCACTGCCAAAACAACTACTAACCATTTCTCTCGCATGTAAATGCGACAGTTCAGATTATTCCAGGTCTCCAAAGCTAAAGGAATGGATGGGGAGGTAGGTCTGAGCAATTTTTTATGTATACAGTATTCCTAAACAACCGTTGTTCTGTTCATCTCTAAATTAGATGAGCAGCGCCACCATGTGGTAGACTGTTCTAAGTATGGTGTTGCCAATAAGGTGCCGGTGCCGGTGCAGAGCGCCGGAAGCCAAATAAGTGCTGGTGCTGAGCACCGGGAAGCACCGGCTCAAATTAAGCATTGGAGCCAGGAGACAGCAGTGTTGTGGAGCTATTAAGTTTAAAAGCCTTTTCCAAACTGGAGTACCAGAGGTGCTCAGACAGATATTTCCATGTTGAAAATCTGGAAGCTCTCTGACACCTCTCTCAGACATTGGTGTGAGGGTGTTGGAGGGTAAAAGCAACAGAGAGAAGGGGTGGTAGGGAGAAGAACCACCATGGGCAAGGGAGTGGGAAAGGACGAAGAAATAGTACCTCAGTCACAGCACAAGTCGAGGACAGACACTAATTAAGATGAATCAACATTCACTAACTAAGGGTGATTAAATGCAAGTTTTGTAACACACAGTATCATCTCTTTTAATTAAATTGCTTTCTGATAAAGGCTGAAAACTAATCCTGCACTTGAATACGCAGAAACGTGCCTCCTTCTGTGCCCAGTTGACTCTCTAAGAAAATGGGTAGTGTTAAATTTACTGAAATGTGCCAGGACATGTGGTGGAAAACCAGATGGAAAGCAGGTGAAGAAGAAAAGGAGTAAGGAACTGTAGGAAAAACACTACAAATGTAGGAGCAGGAGGAATGCTCCTTTTATGGTCATTAGAAGCATGTTCCAGTGTCCAAAGATCGGCAGCAAAAAGAGTCTGGGCAAAGGTAAGCATAAGGGAAAGGAGTGTGACTGCATTTTGTGTGTATACATTTGAGGGGTAGTTGGCTCTGCACTACTTAGATGTACAGCGTAGTTAGAGAAGCTGCTTCTGATCTCATGTCTATGGCCCAGGTTACAAGCAGTGGACTTATGCTGAGAGCTTTGGTCAGACAGGCCTTTTATTCCACCGGGCATTTCCCCAGTTGGCTTTAGCCCTTGGAGGCCATTTTTTCTGCTGCGATCCATGCAGGTAAGAGCGGTGTAGCCGGTTTGGGGGGGGGGGGGGGGATTCATCGGACGACCACGAGGAAAGAGGAAATAAATAATTAATTTTCCCTCGTCATCATCTGTCAAAATCCCCCCTCCCCCAACCCGGCCCCACCGCTATTACCTTCAAAGTCCAGGGCTGATCTTGGTGCCTCAGTTACTTTCTCTAGGTTCCCAAGGTTAATTGCAGCAGGTAGGAGTGAGGGAGGGGGGTTCAAGTGAGACAGAGAGAGAAAGAGTGAGGGAGGAGGAACAGAGAGAGCGAGGGAGGTCAGAGGGGGGGGAGAGACTGCACGAGGAGACAATAGGAGAAGGCTGGTGGGAGCATTTTTGCCAGGGCTGCTTTTGGTTCCCCTGTCAGACTCTGCCCAGAGCTATAACTCCAGGTGGAATTCTGGAATCGCAAGTGTCTCCGAGCCCAGAATTATCAGGTCAGCAAACCCTGGACCAGATCTTTCCAGGAACAGCGGGACGAAAGTATGACATTTACAATGCATGCCTTTACAACACAGTTTTTACATCGCAATATCCTTTACAACGCATACATTTACATCGCATACCACTACAACGATTTCTTTAAACTACACTTACAACAAATTCCATTACATCACATTATATCTTTGCAATGCTATTACATTGCATTTAAGGTAAGTGTTGGATAGTGTAGGGGTACAAATTACTATTCCACCTCCAGGGGGTGTAACAGTAGGGTAAGTGTTGGATAGTGTAGGGGTAAAAATTACTATTCTAACTCTAGGGGGTGCAATATTTGTGTAAGTGTTGGATAGTGTAGGGGGAACTATGCGTTGTAATGGTATGTGTTGTAATGACATGCGATGTAATGCCTGCGTTGTAGTGACATGTGATGTAATGTCATGCGTTGTAGTGACATGCAATGTAATGGATGCATTGTAGTGACATGCATTGTAAAGGATGTTGCTTTGTAATGCCTGCGTTGTAAATGTAGTGCGATGTAATGGTTGCGTTGTAAAGGTTGTTTCCCCAGCGAGACCAATTACTTTTATGATCTGCAAGAGCAGGAGCTGCCGGCAGGAGCGCAGCTAACCCTTGCCACTGGCATAACAAAACTTGAGGGCCCCCTCCCCTGCAAGGCACATGGAGGGACCCCAGGGCCGGACTGGCCATAGCAAGCCCCTGACATTTCCCGCCGGTGGGCCGCCAGGGTGGAAGCTATTTATAGGCCCCTGGTGGGGCTGTTTTTGCAGCATAGCTGCAATATCGGCCCCTGTAACAAAATCGGCGCTGGCAAAAAGCTCGGCCTCACCCCCAACCCTCTGGAGGGCTAGCCGAGCACTTTGCCAGGGCCAGTTTTGGTTCCCAGTCCAGCCCTGAGGGGCACCCCCCAGACTCAAGCAGGAGTTCTCCGGCCAGAGTCCTATGCTGAGGGTTGCGCCACTGCCCCTTGCCCTAACCCTGCCATAGTATGAGGGAAGCAGACAATGTCTAACCCACTCGCTAGCCCCCACCAGCCTTGCACTAATGCCCTCCTGCTCAGAACAGGTAAAACATGTTGGCAATTTACCCCTGTAAATTTGGGAAAACCACTCAGAAAAGGAAGCAGTACTGGTCGGTGTGGTAATTCCCCATTCCACGGTGAACCTAGTAATCAGGCCTTCTGCCTACAACTTAAAGAATCAACTTTTCATCTGACCACTAGGGGGCGGGGCAAGTACTCATGTGAGGGACAGACAAGTGCCAGGGTGTCTTAGCAATACATAAACGGAGTTTTTAACTGGGTCACTGACACTACAGAGAGGAATCCCGGAGCAGCGTGATGTTGGCTTTGTGGAAACTACAGACCTTCATCAATTTTTAAGAGGATTTCCGCCCTGCTGCTAGAGATATGCCTTTCAAGATTAGCAATGCAATTGAACTAAGTTTTACCGACTCGTTACAGGCCTGATCTGGCAGTTACAAGTTTCTGTTTTATATGGGTCAGATGTTGAATTAATTTCTGTTAAATATTCAGACGCCTGCATTATTTAAAGTGTCGTGTTATGATTGAACAACCTCATCTCGCGCTCCTGCAGTCGGATCCCTCCAGGAACTTCTTTACCGTGCATCCTGGGGGGTGGGAAATGGAGGCCCCCGGCCCTCTCCTTGGAATCATCACCAAACATCAGATTTTGAGAAGCCAGCAGGGAAGTAGCTAGAAAATGAAAATACCCCCCACTGTGTGTAAAGAGCCAGTAAAACAGGCACGCAGAAGAGTTCCATGCGTCCTCATCCTTTCACCCTTCCATTCATCCATCCTTTGACGAATCCATCCTTTTCCACCTATTCTATTCTTTCATCTGTCCACCTGTCACCCTTCCATCCATCCATTCTTTCTCCCGTCTGCTCTGTTTTTCTTACATGAACAGTGACAAGCAGAAAGGAGATATTTATGGCAACATGTTTATTTTTTCCATGATAGGAAAACATTTAATCTCTGCAAGTTCTTATACATTCTGAACTTCAGCATTTTTTGATCTGACTGACATCTGGTTATTCCTGGTACACCACTGCCTTTCTGGCTATTCCTGATATAAGAAAGGCAGATCCTTGGAAAGTCATTGGCATTCTTGATAGCATTATAACTATGTTTGATATAATTGTGGCATAGCTTTGGTGTCGTTTTGACATTCGTGGCAACATTCTGGATATAAATGGCATAATAATGGCTCGTCCTTGATGTGATAAATATTCTTTACAGCATTTCTGCTACTTTCGGGAAATTGATGCCCATCCTTCAAATGTGGACATAAAAAGCAGACTTGGGGGCACATTAGGATAATGGGCAGAGCGTCACCGCCCGCATGGCGGTGGCGATCCGCCCGCCAAAAACTTCCGCCCGCTACTAATTTCCCCCCGCCACATTACCATGGCAGGGGGGACCCCGGCGGACGGGAAACCGTCTGCCAGTTTTCCGCCGGTAGGCAATCCGCCCGATTGCCTACCGGGCGGAAAAGCAGTTTATATGGTGGCGGTGTCTGTTAAACACCGCCAGCCATAATACTATGAGGGCGGAAACATGCTGCCAAGGAAAGGCATGTGGGAATTGCTTGTGAGGGCCCGTTGCGGGCCCCCAGGGACTCTGGGGTGTGGGGACTGCACATGGGGGGTACCTATAGTACCCCCTGCAGTTCCACGAACAACATGGCAGGCATCGCGCGGTGCCTGCCATGTTGTGCATGGAAGTGCACCGCCCGCCATAATGTTAGGAATGCAGGATGCGCCTGCCACTGTGGCGGGCGCATCCTAATGGCACCCTCGGGACCCCCACCCTCATGGCGGGCGGTCCCTTTTTACGACGGGATGGCGGGCGGACTTTCAGTCCGCCATCCTAATGTGCCCCTTGGTCTACGTGAGACAATAGTACATGTGAGTGATCGGTGAAAGTCACAAAACTATGGGTCATATGTATGGTTTGCCATTTCCTAATTGTAATTCCTTGTGGTTCGCACATCGATCTACCTCATGAATATTAATGAGGTGGATGGCAGGTTGCGGCCCATTAGGAATTGCAGCCATCACAGGGATGGTGACCTGCTGGGTTTAGCAGATCACAATGGCAGTGATTGCCTTTTAATAAAACATTTATTTTTTAATTCAGCCCATTTTCCTTAAATGCAAACGTAATGTGTGTCAAAAAATAAACTAAAACGTTTAAGTTTCAGTTTCAGTTTTTTAGAGTAGGCATTGGTCCGTGGGATCACTGCTTGCTGTTCATTTCAACATTCACAAATGGGAAGTAGCCCCTTGGGGACTCCTTCCCAATTGTGAATGGTTACCACCTCTTTTGAGGTGTAGGTAAAATATAAATATTTGGTCGCAAAACATTCATGCATTGCACAAGGGACACCCTAAACATTCCTCTGCCAAATACCGAAATGCTAAACACCAATCGCAATTTGGTAACATGTTACCGAATTGCATTTTGTGCTTTTCTCATAAGCATAAGTAAAAGCATTTTTGTGGTCAGAAACTAAACATATTTCAACTTCTATTTCATGCACAATTTATTCTGAGTTCGAGGTGATTATTGATGATTTTGGTTCTTTGATAACAGAAGGTACTTACTGTTAGGCGTGGCCCTCTATCTGTACATGTGAATTTACCTGTGGGTGTGTATGTGTGCTTGTATATGGCTGCCAGGGGTGAGGCAATGGTTAGTTGTCTTAAATAAATTAATAAATAAAATAATTAAATAAATAAAATAATTGTCAGGTAATACGCCAGATCTTATTCCTCCCCCATCACAAGCACTATGTGACTCTCTGGCCACCTACTTCTTTACTAAGGTTGACGATATTTATCAAACTTTCTCTGCCAAATCACCCCCAAGGAGAGGTAATCTCCCCACGCCACCTTCAGCAAATATGTTTCCTGGCTTTCAAGCAGTAACAAATGACCACATAAGAACTATTGTGTCAACAATAAAAACCGGATCGGCCCTGGACCCTTGTCCTTTTTCAATTCTCCCGCCTGTAATGGAGTCTATTATTCCAGCACTTACCCAAGTCTGCAATTCAATTTTGCTTTCAGGTACATATCCAGACCCGCTAAAAAATACTTTATTAAAACCTTTACTAAAAAAACCTTCCCTTGATAAAAACGATCTGAAAAATTATAGGCCCATTGCGAGTCTCCCGTTTATGGCCAAAGTAATTGAAAAGGTCATGAATTCCCAGTTATCTGAACACATTGAAAAACTTCATCTCTTGGATGACACGCAATTCGGTTTCCGGAAATACCACGGGACCGAAACAGCCTTGATAAAGGCTGCCGATGATATCAGGGCAATCAGGGATCAAGGGGGGACAGTGATCCTGGTAATGCTGGACTTGTCCGCAGCCTTCGACACGGTCGACCATACCATCTTGGTCGACCGTGTCGAAAGGATCGGCATCTGTCATTCTGCCAAAGACCTGCTTGCGTCATTCTTAGCTAATAGAACGCAAGCGGTCACTTTAGGACCTTTTCAATCGGCACCACAATCATCACCATGTGGAGTTCCTCAAGGCTCATCCCTTAGTCCGACACTTTTTAACATCTATGTGTCGGACCTTGCTAATGTCATCAAAGCACATGGGATGAGCCTAACCTCCTATGCTGATGATACTCAGTTGGTGTTAGCCATTAAAGGCGATGGAGTTCAAGTGGCAAAGAAATTTAATAAGGGACTGCTAGACATAGGAGAATGGATGGCCACCAACTGTTTGAGGTTGAACTCAGATAAAACTGAGGTGGTCATTTTTGGACCTCTTCTCCCTATATGGCCATCATGCTTCTGGCCAGAAACTTTTGGCACTCCCCTGAGCCCAACAGCCAAGGTCAGGAATTTGGGTATCATCTTCGACGATGGACTAAATTTTATGGACCATGCAAAAAAGACAGCATCTACAGCTCATCACAAACTGAAGATGATTAGGAAGATTCGCCCTTTTCTCCCGGAAACAGCCATCAAAACCTTGGTCTGCTCCTTAGTTTTGTCTACTCTGGACTACTGCAACGGTTTATTCCTTAACGCACAATCCAGAGTCATAAGGAAATTACAATCCATTCAGAATGCGGCAGCCCGCCTGCTCTCTGGAAAAACAAAATATGAGCCCATATCAAAAATCATAAAGGAATATCACTGGCTCACAATCCGGAACAGAATACATTTTAAATCCTTATGTATAGTTTATAAGGCACTGAATAATCAAGGTCCACATTTCTTGAAAGAGCAACTCCAACGCTACAAACCAAGTAGACTGCTACGATCAGCCACCCTCAATCAGCTAATCGTCCCACGCGCCAAAACAGTGTCCTGGGGCGATCGCCGCTTCTTGGTAGCTGCCCCGAAACTGTGGAATACTCTTCCCCAAAATATTCGGCAAAGTCCTTCCCTTTTTCATTTCCGTAAACTTTTAAAAACTTGGCTGTTTGACCAATGACTCCTCATCAATGGTTTAAGCTCTCATCTTTAAAGTAAGTGCAGTTTAGCGCCGAGACGCCTACGGGTATTTGTTGCGCTCTAGAAATGTCAAAATAAATAAATAAATAAACGATAACCCAGGCATCGCGGGGCCATGGCATATTGTGTCGATAGGCTATCCTTGACATGATAATGACCGATACTTGACATATTGTGGCCATTTTTGGTAATATTCTGCTATGCTTGGCATATTTGTGGTACATTCCCGACATGTTATGGACACTCTTGGTGGCATTCTGGCTATGTCATGAATAATAAAGGCACACACCTGACTCATTATGGGCATTCATTATGACAGTCTATTCTTAGTATGTTCTAGGCATTCTTTCCAACAGTTTGGTAATTTTTGCACAAAGGGTCCATCCGTGACATACTCTTAGCATGTTTTATGAATCCCTTGCATAATATTTCCATTCTAGCTCCCCCTGGTGTAATCATGACCAAACCTTAAAGTATTGTTAGCATTCTTGAGGACTTGGTAGCCTATCCATGATATACTGTGGGGTTTCTTGTTGGCATTCTGCCATCCCTGGAATGGCTCCTCCTTGGCATGTGTTTGCATTTTTGGTGGCATTCTAATGTGCCCCTGGCATAATGATGCCTTTACTTTATATATTTTGCGTATTCCTGAAATAATTGTGGCCATCTAATACATAACGATGAACAACCCATTGTTTCCGCAGTATAATGTTACCTATTCGTGTTTTGGCAGGAATGAAGCTATGTTTGGCAAAGCAGGCCAAGTGGCACCTGGGCCAGGGGAGCAAAGAGCCCATTTCACCAACTGCTCAAACATAACTACCTAGTGATACTGATTATAGATTTATTTTATTATCGTAATAATAGGATGGGAGCCTGTTTTCTTAGTTTTGCCACCGATTTTTCAAGGATTTCATGGGGTGGATGAACCCCTATAAAACATCCCCGCACACACACTTAGGAATCACACTGGCTCTACAAAGTGCACCTTGCAGGGTCCACACAGCTTTCTGTTGCAGGTGCCTAAACCTGCCAGGTCATCTTACTGGTTTTGGAACTTTTGACCTGAACGTTACACACAGGTTTTTGTGGCAGCCATTGCCAGTTCTAAGATAAGTATTGGGTTGCAAAGTGCAACATTCAGGTTCCCATAAAGTGTGCTCAATTCACTGAGCTATTACCTACTAATCTTACACTCTTTGTATAGACAAGAGTCAGGCCCTGATGAATAATCTATCAGACTAGGTGGGTGTATTTACCGCCCCCGGTAAATACTAATGCCCTGTGAAAGATATTTAGATACCCCCGGTAAGATATTTACTGGGTGCGTAACGACCTTCTGTTGCAAATGTATGCAGGGAAAATGGGGAATTACACTCGGAACTGGTGTTTATGTATGCAGGGAAAATGGGGAATTACACTCGGAACTGGTGTTTATCACACCAAATTCCCCATATATTGTATTTTTGATGCACATTTTCTCCAATAATTTTCAGCAGGTTTTATCTACCCAAATCTGTCAGGAACAAATTGCAAAGGTGCAGTGTTTTCAACAAAACTTGAAACACCAATCACGGTTCAAAGCCCTGTTTGCGCGGTTTTTCCATTTATCTTGTAATAATGTCCTCAGATGCTTCGTGATTCATTTGATTTGCCAGCCGTCTTTTTACCATGTTCTGTACAATGATTTTTATAAGTATTAAAGAGTATGCACAGGAAGGAGACTAAAGTAAATGGCTATCCTTTTATCAGCATGAAAAAGCTGTAAAAATTGAGTCACTCCACTCAGTGCTTGATTTGTAAGAGAATGAGTGACAGGAACCAAAGCTTTGCTCAGAAGCCCGCAGCCGCGCTATTAAATGTTGGCAAGCTGGATACCAATGCTGCTAGTCTTAATCCGCCTCATGCCTCTTTAATCCACTACCAGACACTCCCTGCCTCTTTATCTCACTCTTGCAGGTTCCTGCTTTCCCATTTCAGATGATTTTTTCATTTTTCTCTTCCTCCGTCGTTTCAGTTTGTGAGTTTTTCCCTCTTGCTCTCTGTAAATTTCTGATATGGAAAAATGAGTTCTGGTCCCCAAAAGTAGGAGTAGGTAATAGTGGCCCCTACCGGCAACACCAGCTCAAATTAAGCTCGGACTTCAGTGGAATTCAAATGATTGATGAATTGGGAATTTGCACACTAAGTTGATCTTTGCAGGTGATATCTCAGCTAATACCAGCAAGAGTGGCTTGTATGAACTATCCACTGGAACGGTTTAAGCCAAATAAATTACACTGCAAGTTAAACAGAGGTGGTTGCCTCATTTCTTATATATTAGTGCATGATGCAAGTTAGGATTGAGGTGCATCAAAAAATCTTCTTGCCTGCTCTATGACAGACACCTTTTAAGGCATGGGAAAAGTGGGCAATTGCCCAGAACCCACCTTCTATGCCCCCCCTGGGAAATTGAACATGCTCTCCAGCTCACCTCTATATGTATATTTTAACCTCCCTCCTTCTTACAGGGTACATCTACCTCTGAATCTCCAATTCTTTGCCTACTGTCATCCTAAGGAGTTGTGGGCCCCCCCAAAAGACATATTATAATATTTTTTGGGTGACCCAGCTTTCGAAAGTTGGTTTAGAAAGCATCACTGGGCTTGAATTAGCAGAATATGGATAATAGCATTTGAAGTTATTCCTAACAAGGTCCTCCAAAATATGTCTTGCCCAGGGCCTCAAAAATATTGCTGATGGGTCTGATCTGTGATAGGAAATGTGCACAGTCTGCAGTACAAAACAGCCTCTCTCAATACTGGAATGTGCCTTTATGATGACAGGCAAACTAGAAGGGCATTGTGATAGTTCCAGAGGATCTCAGAAGTGGGAACCAGATGCAGGCACAAAAAGGTACAGACCTATGAATGTCTCAATATAGGGATGTCATCGCATGATCCAAGACAAGCTGGAAGTGAATTGGGAATGGTTCTTTAAATTAATGCAACCATGAACGTTTTTTGGGGGAATCTACCCACAAACCTACCACTTCTCTCTCACCATCCTTTTTATTGTTTGGTGGTGTGTCTCACAGTCAACTACCTCCAAAATCATAGAGTACGACATGGTACTCATGACTCATTATCCTGTCCCAATTTTTAGCCAGTTCTTTCTTTACTCAGCTTTCCTTCCCTTCTTTTCTATACTCGAAGTCGCAAACGAGTCCCCCAGGAGTGCAGAAACTCCGCACTCGTAACTTTACTACACATAAGTACCTGTGTGAATGGGGCCCATTCGTTGTGCATAACAGCTTGTCTAATCATAACCCTCATATTTTCAAGAAGTAGGTGGCTAATAAAATTAAAAAAATCTTTCTGCCTGTCAACGTTTCCCACCTTTTCTGTCTCTCTCTCTCTACCTATCTCTACACCTCAATGTTCCTTTCCTATATTCTTTTCCACCTTCATCCGACCACATTCTTCCTCTCTCTCTCATGACCACTCACCTCTTCCTCCATCACTCACTGTACCTACCTCTCCATATATACATCTCTTCCCCCTCAAACGCCTAAACTATCTCTATACCTCAGCTATGTTTCTGCACTATTCTTCTTTATTTCCATCGCATCTCCCTGCATCTCTCCTCCCTTTACATCGTTTTTATCTCAACCTCATATGTCTCATTCTCACCCCCTCTCTCTCTTTCTCTCTCGCTCCATGCCGTACCTCTTTCTGTCTCTCTTTCCATCTGCCTACACATCACCTCTCCTGTCTTCTCTTTTCGCCCTCCCTCTACCTCCCCACTCTACCCCTTTCACATTACCTCTCTTTCTTTACATCTGTTTCTAAATCATTAACTCCTTTTCATCTCTTATCTCTTTTGAAAACCTTGTTCTCTATTTCACATCATTATCTCTATCTTACACTTCTCTCTTTCTTCATACATCTTTATACATCTGTCTACCTCACCTCTATCTCTAGCTCTCTCTTCCCCAATCTGCATAATGACTCTACTCCACAATCTCTACCTGAGCATCAACACGTTTTCTCTTGTCTCTGGTGCATCTCTTTCTCTTCACTTCTTCCCTCTATACCACATCTCTCTTTGCACCCTTCAACTCTCTCTATCGTTTTCTCTTCCTCACTTCTCTCTTTACTACACCTGTCTTTCTATGCCCTGTCTCATTTTACCCCTTCCTCTACCTCACCACTCTTTCACAATTTTGTTCTCTAACTTACCATTGTCTGTACTATGCAGCTCTCTAAACTTTACTACCTCATCTCTCTGCATGTGTAACCATGTACCTCTCAGTACCTGTCTCAGTCTCTACCGTTGACTAACACTTCCATTCTGCTGCACCTCACTCTCCAACCCTCTTTCTCTACCCATCTCTTCCTTTTTCGACCTCTCTGTATCATTCTTTCTGGCTACCTCACTTTTCTCTCTTTACCTTATGTTTCTCCTCACGTCACCTATTTCTCTACCTTATCTCTGTCCCTAACTACCTTCGCCCTCTTCTTTACCACTCTTGCTGTACCATTCTCTTTATCTCTCCGTACTTCTGCTGCCCTGTGCCCCTTCTCGCTCATTTTGCTTACTAGAATCAGAAGTCTCTGTGTAGCCAGCGTGGTGTAGATATAAAAAAGGAGGGATAGGTCGGGGGAACAGAATTAAGGAGAACTTTGCTAGATTGTACTCAATGGAATGTTGCAGGTCTTTGATGTTCACCTCTGTAGCCAGAACGTCAGATATGAAGTGGAAGCTATTTGGTTTTCGAAAATTCAGTTATGAGTACAATTTCAAGCACTATTCACATAGGTACACTAGTCCAAAAAACACACACCAAAAATCCAGATCCGTGTAAAAAAATGGGTTTATCAATGTCGAAGTTTGTTTTTGGTAATGTTCGGATGGGGAACACCGGACAAAGACAGCTACCAGTTGTTTTTGTGGACCTGTTCCTTAAAGTTTGAATGATAATTCAGTATTGTTTGGCATCATGAAGGCTTAAATTCACAGTAAATGGTTTCTAAATTCAAAGTTATTCGAATAGCGCAGCCACATACATACATAAGGTGGCAAAAGATGGCACTGCCCTAACATCCCCCTGCCCCTGTCTCTTTCTTAACCCAATCCTGATCTCTTCCTTCACACTCTGCCCTTCTGCCCAGCCCTCATTTCCCCTTCACATTCCTCGTCTTTCCTATTCACTCCCAGCCCACCCTGTATCCACCCAACCGTTTCCTACCGAATTCCTCGCCATTGCACCTCCTCAACCCACCCCTTCGTTCCTTGCATCTTCCTCACCCTACTGGTCACACCCTGTCCCTCCTCTCCAATCTCTCTCTTATCCTACGCCTCGTCTCTCCTGTTCAAACTGTCCTTTTACCTACAGCTCCCTTCCCTAGCCTATTCCTCTTCTTTACCTTCACACTCTACTCGCCCCTCTTCGGTTTCTTCCACTCCTTCGCCTCTGCCAGCAGCCAGCTCCTCGTGCCCTCTGCCCACCCTCGGAAGCCTCACATACAGTGCCTGCTGCCTCTGTCTTCTGCCCCAGCCGGAGCTTTGTGTACAGAAATTGGTGGGCTGGGAACAGGTAAGATGACTTGGCCAAACTACCTTACCGATAACGGCCAGTATTGCTTCTTCTGCCACCTCCCCTCTAAATCTCAGTTAGACTGTTCCAGGGGGGAGACAACCTTTACAACGCGGGCGTTTCACCGCGGTAGCTTTACAACGTGGGCATTACAACAAAAGTCGTTTCAACGACTTGCGCTGGATGGCACTGTAAGATAAGGAATAGTATGGTTTACTATTCCAACACCTTCCCTTCTGTACTTAGACTCGTGTTGGAATAGTAAATCGTACTATCCCTAAGTCCAGCGACTTGCGTTGTAAAACCTGCGTTGTAATACACTGCAATCAACATGATCGCATAGTAACATCATACATTCTTGTCCTTGCTGGGTGGAGAGCAGATGCTAAACAATGTTGACACACGTCGGATATTCCTGGGAAAAGTTTTTCAGAATGCCCACCTTGTCACTGTCTCCTCGTGTGACCTTCTTTTCCCATCTCCAGGCCCTAGACCCCAATAATAGGTAGCAGCTTACACTACGATCAGACAGGGGACAGCCACAGTGCTGTATGTGCCTTGCAAGGGGCTTAGAAAGGCATACTCTTACGTCACCATTCCTACACCCATGTTGGGATAATGGGGACTGTTGGGCAGAGATGCTCCAAGCACAAAGGGTGTTAAATGGCTGACTCTCATGCATCCTTGTTTCCTCTTATTCAGCCTCACCTCCGACATTGGGGACTACAACATCTCCAACACAGACATTTCCTGGCTGCCCAACCTGGACGACCTGATGAAGGGGTACGCGCGCAACTTCAGACCTGGAATTGGAGGTAAGAAGCTAAAAAGGGTTTCTTCCATTCCTTTTTCATTGGTGCTTCTCATTGGGGATCCTTAAACTGCAGGACCTGATAAAAGGGAGAAACAATAAGGTGCACCAGGGCTTAATTTGTAAAAGAAATATGCTAGGGCTCTCATCAGGAGGCCACTGCAGCTTCCACCAAACATTGCCCCTGCTATGCTGCCAATGATAGTAACAACACAACTGCTAACCGTCACACGCCTACAAGAGTTGCAATTCGGGCTATTTCAGGCCCCCAAAGCTATAAGAATGGCTTGAGCGGCTGGCAATAGTCATTTTTAACCCCTTCGCTACTGCCATCGGCCGTTGGACGTCGCGCGAGCTACCTCCCTGGTGCTGCGCACGGCCGACGCGGCCGCACCCGTTTCTTCGAACGTTCAGCACTGGTGCTGAACGTTTGAAGCAGCAACAGGGTTAATGAACAAGGCATTAATAATTATGGTCATCTCTAAATTACCTAGACAGTGCGTGTTGGACCCGGCCTCGTGGCGTGGTTCGCGCCTGTCCCGCCATACCCTGCGAGCGTAGGCCTGCACCCTGAGCCAGGCCTGCATGTCCCCGTCCCGCTCCCGGCTCCGAGCTCCTAACCTTGCATGCCCCACAAGGCCCGGCAGACATTTTCCCTTCCCGCGATCCCTGTCTCCCTGGGCCTAGCGCGACCCCGGCCCCAGCGAAACCCAGACTCCAAAGGCGCGCCAGTCCCGGCTGGGGGGTAAAGCGCTCCCGAGTGAGATAAGCCAGATAGTTTCAATGGCACCTCCGGCCTCCCCTGAGAGACTGGTATCTGTCACGACTTGGGCCCTCCCCCGTGGGCCAGTTTCGATTGCACCTTTGGCCTCCCTGAGTGCTGGCTCCAGACCCGCTGGGCGTCTGGGAATTCCCGGACCCATCTTTCAAAGGATCAAAGAGCCAACCGCCGGACCTCGCCAACGACCAGCCCCCAGGGCTTGAGACCTCCGCCTGCGAGGGTCCGGACATCAAAGGGCCACTGGACTATATCTGGGCCCGCCCGACAACTAGCGGGCAGTTGTATCTTGGACCTGAAGCCCTGCTGAGCTGATCTCGGCTGACCATAAGAAGAACTCATCTGGAACCTCGGAGCCCTGCTGACGCTGTCGCGGCTCAAGCTGAACTGTAACCATCGGAGCCCTGCTGACGCTGTCGCGGCTCAAGCTGAACTGTAACCATCGGAGCCCTGCTGACGCTGTCACGGCTCGTCCTCTCTAAGCCCTCGGAGCCCTGCTGACGCTGTCGCGGCTCGAGCTGAACTCGTAACCATCGGAGCCCTGCTGACGCTGTCGCGGCTCGACCTCTAAGGCCATCCGAGCCCTGCTGACGCTGTCGCGGCTCCTCACGAACTTCTCCAGATCAAGCCCTGCTGACCTCGTCGCGGCTTGTAGAGTACTCTGGTCCGGCTGGACCATCGAGATCACCATCACGACAGAGCCGACTCGACAGAGGTGAAGCAGCCAGTACGACCATCATCCCGTATCCCCCGGTTCGAGGATTGAGAGCTGTGCGCAGGGTACGCCGCGTACTGACCCAGAGACTAAAAGACTGTCCCGCTTCCCCCTTCCTGAATCCTCCCAAGACTTTGTGGTCCCTCGACCACTGTGTACATAAGAGTGCTTTCTTCGTTTTACTGCTTATATAAAGAACGTGTTATTCGAATCCAACGGTGTGGTGTCTGTTCGTAGTGTGGTGGGAGCTCAGTGTGTACGATCCTAGACTCGAAGTCCTCCCCGGTGAGGACCTCACGATAAGACTCGGCAAGTTCTGTGGAAGAGGTGGGTCTTGGGGTGACCGGGTGAGCATAACCTGGCCCTCTGAGATTGCCCCTTCTAACATTGGTGGCAGCGTCGCGATAAGAACCTACGTCTAGGGATCGTACAAGTACTGACACACTACCCGAACGAAGAACAACCATGAGCATCACGAACGACGAGACCACCTTCCAGATGGAACTTCTGGGAGATTATACACACCGGCAGCTGAAGCAGTTTTGCATAAATCGCCAAATCCCGACAACGGGACTAAACACCAAAGAAGACTTTCAACAAGCCCTAACAGCCTGGGTGGAGGCCGGAGCCCAACCTCCAGCACCGACAGAAGTCGATGGAGAGGGAGCCCCCCTGACCGAAACCCACGCTCCAGAGCGAGAAAGGACAGAGTCCCCGACGCGGACTCTCAGTACAGAGAGAAGTCTGTCTCGAGAAGAGATGACCGACCGAGAACGCAACCGAAACCACGAGCTGGAACTAGCCCGTCTGAAAATGGAAGGAGAACTCCAACTGGCCGAGAAAAAGCTAGCCATCGAGCAGCTGCGGCTGCAGGGAGAACTGGAGGAGAAGAAAATCCAGAGAGAACTGGAGGAGAAGAAACTCCAGAGAGAACACAAAGGGAAGAAACTCCAGCTGGAGCACGAGCGCAGCATGAAGGAGATCGAACTAAAGGCCCGGACCGAAGACAATAGAGCAGCGGCGACCCGAGAGTCCGTTCCCCCGGTGGAACCCAAGGTCCACATCCCCAAGGACGTGGTCAAAGAATATTATAAGAACGATGATATCCAGCAATGGTTCAAGGCCTACGAGGTCGCCATGACCTCTCACCGAGTTCCGCAGAAAGATTGGGGTGCCGGGCTGTGGGGACGATTCCTGAGTGAGGGGAGAGACACCCTACTCGACCTACCGTCTAACGAACAGACCTCCTACAGCCACATGAAAGAAGCCCTCCTCACAAGGTACGGGCTCACCCCAGAAATGTACCGCCAACGCTTCCGAGACTGCAAGAAGATCCCCGGCACCACGTGGGTAGAATATGTCAACTTCTACAGCCGGGCCCTGGAAGGGTGGATCAAGGGCAGCAAAGTATCCACCTTCGAGGGGCTCATCGACCTCATCGCCTACGAGCATTTGTCCCTGAACTGCTTTGTGGAACTCCGCCAGCACCTCCTGGACAGCAAGTTGGCTGACCCCCGGAAGCTGGCCGTCGAGGCCGATCGCTGGGTGAGCACCAGAGTACCCCGGGGGCCCGGGGGAGACTCCGGCCGAAATGAACAGGGGTCTTCCCACCAGAGAGGGGGGGGAAATCAGAATAGACAGAGGGGATCCCAAGTAGGGTCCCCGCGCAGTCCCCCCAGAAACCAGCCTGGCAACTCACCTCACACTGCGCGCGCAGGGTTTCCCCCAGCTAAGCCAGGGCCCCGAGTCAGCCAAGCCTGCTTCCATTGCCAGCAAACCGGGCACTATGCCAATGACCCCCGCTGCCCTTTGTTCAAGAAGCCTGCCGATGCAGGGCCCCCAGCGTGCCACATCACCTCAGTAGCCTTAGGAGAAGAGGAGGGAGAAGAGGAGTTCGAGGGAGCTGACCCCGCCGCAATGATGTTAGTCTCCCTGGGTAATAGGGAGATGGTCCCAGGAGCCCCCCTACCCGACAACACAGAGAAGTACCGACAGCAGGTGACTGTCAATGGCCACCACATAGGGGCGCTCCGAGACACGGGAGCCAGTATCACCGCAGTCAAACGCCACCTAGTCACCGAAGCCCAGATTGTTCCCCACCTCTCCTGCAGGGTGATTGCAGCAGACAACTCTGTCCCCACCTGCCGGATCGCTCAAGTCCCGTTCGAATGGGGGCGTCTCCTGAGAGTTACGAGTGGCGGTCCGCTTCCGACATGCCCGTGGACTGCCTGCTCGGCAACGATCTAGAGAGCTCCCCATGGCAACGGGTTGAGAAAAGGACCTACTTGGAGATGGTGGGCTTGCCCGAATGGGCCTGTGTGAACACCCGATCGATGACCGCCCGAGGGGCAACCCCAGAGGCAGCACCGGCTACCCCCGAGGACCCCGAGGTCCCTAAATCCTCTGAGACCCCTGAGCTGTTCCCCGGGGAGATTTTCCCCCCCGACGCAGGTCCCCTCGGTCCTGGCGTCGAATCGACCCCGAGCTTGGACGACCTTCCTGAGCTGGCCCAGTGGCGCCAGGAAGGAGGACCGTCCCGAGAAGAATTCTGCCTAGAACAGACCTCTTGTCCGTCCTTGGTTGGGCCGCGGCAGCAGGCCGCCGCCCAGGCCGCGGGTGACCAGTCCGGCTCCCACTTTGTCTATTGGGAGAACGGCCTCCTGTACAGCGAACAAAAGTCTGCCGAGCTAGGGTCAGCCCGAGTGCTGGTGGTACCCCTACGCTTCCGCGGCTTTCTCCTGAACCTGGCCCATGATGTGCCCCTGGCGGGACACTTGGGTCAAGATAAGACATATCACCGCCTAGTCACCCACTTCTACTGGCCAGGCATGCGCTCCGATGTGGAGGCCCATTGTAAGTCCTGCCCCACGTGTCAGTCCAGCGGAAAGAGCGGAGGGAAGCGCAAGGCCCCCCTCCAACCCTTCCCCGTGGTCAGTACCCCCTTTGAACGGGTGGGAATCGACATCGTGGGCCCCCTCGACCCCCAGACCTCCTTGGGTCACCGCTTTATCCTTGTCTTGGTGGACCATGCCACCCGCTACCCCGAAGCCATTCCCCTCCGAACGGTGACAGCCCCCGTAGTGGGGCGGGCCCTCATGGGGATCTTCTCTCGGGTGGGATTCCCCCGAGAAGTCGTCAGCGACCGAGGGACCAACTTCATCTCTAAGTACATGAAGTCCCTTTGGCAACAATGTGGGGTGACGTAAAAATTCACCACCCCATACCACCCCCAGGGTAACGGTCTGGTGGAGCGATTCAACCGGACCCTCAAGGGAATGATCATGGGTCTCGAAGAGCCCCTGAGGCGTAAGTGGGATGTCCTCCTTCCCTGTCTCCTCTTCGCCTACCGCGAAGTCCCCCAGAAGTCCCTGGGGTTCAGCCCCTTCGAGCTCCTCTACGGACATCCTGTCCGGGGGCCCCTCAGCCTGGTCAAGGAAGGGTGGGAGACGGCGGCCCCCGAGCCCCCTCCCGATGTGTTCCGATACATTCTGGCCCTCCGGAACCAGACTAGGAAGTTCCGAGAACTGGCCGAGGCCAACCTCGAGGGCAGTCAAGAAGAAATGAAACGGTGGTATGACCAGAATGCCACTCTGGTCGAGTTTCAGCCCGGACAGCAAGTCTGGGTGATGGCCCCCGTGGAGCCCTGTGCCCTGCAAGACAAGTGGACAGGGCCCTTCAAGGTGGTGGAGGGCAAGAGTCAGGTGACCTACCTCATCGATGTAGAGTCCCCCAGGAACCCCTTGAGGGTCCTCCACATGAACCGCCTCAAGCCCCACTTCGCCCGGTCCGAGTTGAGCTTGCTCCTCGCCACGGACGATGTTATGTTATGTTATGTTAAATCTGCTTGTATAGCGCATGGCTACCCCAGCAATGGGGCGTCCCAGCGCTGTGGACAGACCTAGAAACCAGACAACACAACAGGAGGATTAAATAGAGGAAAACAGCCAAGTTTTAATCTGTTTACGAAACAGAAAGTGGTTAGAGGTGGCCCGAAACGATGGAGAAGAAGAAGAAACGGAGCCTCTCCCCGATCTCCTGTGCGCAAAAGAAAAAGATGGCTCCGTAGAGGGGGTGAGTCTCTCCTCCTCCCTCTCTCCCGAGCAGCGCGAGGACTGTCGCCAGTTGTTGGGACAGTTCTCGGACCTCTTCTCCCTCACCCCCGGTGTCACCAACTGGTGCGTCCACGACGTGGACACCGGGGAAAGCCCACCGGTACGGCACAGAGCCTACCGCGTCCCTGACCGAGTCCGGGCCTGTATCAAGGCTGAGGTATCAAAGATGTTAGCTCTCGGGGTGGTCGAAGCCTCTGACAGCCCATGGGCTAGCCCCGTGGTCCTGGTTCCGAAGGTCGCCGCCCCCGGTGCTGTCACCGAGCTGAGGTTCTGCGTTGACTACCGCGGGCTCAACCCAGTCACCAGAACCGATGCACATCCCATCCCCCGAGCAGACGAGCTTATTGATCGCCTCGGGGCTGCTCGCTTCCTTAGCACGTTCGACCTGACCAGTGGATACTGGCAGATCGCCCTCACCGAGGGAGCTAAGGAAAGATCCGCTTTTTCCACCCCGGATGGTCACTACCATTTCCGGGTGATGCCCTTCGGGATGAAAAACGCCCCCGCCACCTTCCAGAGGCTAGTGAACCAGGTACTGGCTGGGTTGGAAGAGTTCAGCGCTGCATATCTGGACGATATCGCAGTCTACAGTTCCCACTGGCCCGAGCACCTCCAGCACCTCTGGGCGGTGCTGACGGCCCTGAGGAGGGCTGGTCTCACCATTAAGGCAAGCAAGTGCCAGATCGGACAAGGGTCCGTAGTCTACCTCGGGCACCAGGTCGGGAGCGGCCTCGTAGCCCCCCTCCAGCCCAAGATCGATGCCATCGTGGCCTGGGAGGCCCCCACGACCCAGACGGAAGTGCGGGCATTCCTAGGACTCACGGGGTACTACCAGAGATTTATCAAGGGGTACGGCAGCATCGTAGCCCCTCTCACGGAGTTGACCTCCAAAAACCAGCCGAAGAAAGTCAGCTGGACCCCCGCCTGCCAGGAGGCGTTCGAAACCTTGAAAGACGCCATGTGTACGGCCCCAGTCCTACAGGCCCCCGACTACTCCCGAGAGTTTGTAGTCCAGACGGACGCGTCCGAGCATGGCATCGGAGCAGTCCTGTCCCAAGTGAAAGAGAACGGCCTGGACCGGCCAGTGGCATTCATTAGCCGGAGGCTACTCCCTCGAGAGCAAAGGTGGAGCACCATCGAGCGGGAGGCCTTCGCGGTGGTTTGGGCCCTGAAGAAGCTGAGGCCCTACCTGTTCGGTACTCACTTCCGGGTCCAAACCGACCACCGACCCCTCCGGTGGCTAATGCAGATGAGAGGGGAGAATCCCAAATTGCTGCGCTGGTCCATCTCCCTCCAGGGGATGGATTTCACGGTTGAGCACCGGCCTGGTGCTGACCACGCCAACGCAGACGGCCTGTCCCGATTCTTCCGCCTCAGCGAAGAGAACCCCCAAGAGGATGGGTAGTTCTCCCCGCCTTCAGCTGGGGGGGACGCGTGTTGGACCCGGCCTCGTGGCGTGGTTCGCGCCTGTCCCTCCATACCCTGCGAGCGTAGGCCTGCACCCTGAGCCAGGCCTTCATGTCCCCGTCCCGCTCCCGGCTCCGAGCGCCTAACCTTGCATGCCCCACAAGGCCCGGCAGACATTTTCCCTTCCCGCGATCCCTGTCTCCCTGGGCCTAGCGTGACCCCGGCCCCAGCGAAACCCAGACTCCAAAGGTGCGCCAGTCCTGGCTGGGGGGTAAAGCGCTCCCGAGTGAGATAAGCCAGATAGTTTCGATGGCACCTCCGGCCTCCCCTGAGAGACTGGTATCTGTCACGACTTGGGCCCTCCCCGTGGGCCAGTTTCGATCGCACCTTTGGCCTCCCTGAGTGCTGGCTCCAGACCCGCTGGGCGTCTGGGAATTCCCGGACCCATCTTTCAAAGGATCAAAGAGCCAACCGCCGGACCTCGCCAACGACCAGCCCCCAGGGCTTGAGACCTCCGCCTGCGAGGGTCCGGACATCAAAGGGCCACTGGACTATATCTGGGCCCGCCCGACAACTAGCGGGCAGTTGTATCTTGGACCTGAAGCCCTGCTGAGCTGATCTCGGCTGACCATAAGAAGAACTCCTCTGGAACCTCGGAGCCCTGCTGACGCTGTCGCGGCTCCAGTTGAACGGTAACCATCGGAGCCCTGCTGACGCTGTCACGGCTCAAGCTGAACTGTAACCATCGGAGCCCTGCTGACGCTGTCGCGGCTCAAGCTGAACTGTAACCATCGGAGCCCTGCTGACGCTGTCGCGGCTCGTCCTCTCTAAGCCCTCGGAGCCCTGCTGACGCTGTCGCGGCTCGAGCTGAACTCGTAACCATCGGAGCCCTGCTGACGCTGTCGCGGCTCGACCTATAAAACCATCCGAGCCCTGCTGACGCTGTCGCGGCTCCTCACGAACTTCTCCAGATCAAGCCCTGCTGACCTCGTCGCGGCTTGAAGAGTACTCTGGTCCGGCTGGACCATCGAGATCACCATCACGACCGAGCCGACTCGACAGAGGTGAAGCAGCCAGTACGACCATCATCCCGTATCCCCCGGTTCGAGGATTGAGAGCTGTGCGCAGGGTACGCCGCGTACTGACCCAGAGACTAAAAGACTGTCCCGCTTCCCACTTCCTGAATCCTCCCAAGACTTTGTGGTCCCTCGACCACTGTGTACATAAGAGTGCTTTCTTCGTTTTACTGCTTATATAAAGAACGTGTTATTCGAATCCAACGGTGTGGTGTCTGTTCGTAGTGTGGTTGGAGCTCAGTGTGTCCGATCCTAGACTCGAAGTCCTCCCCGGTGAGGACCTCACGATAAGACTCGGCAAGTTCTGTGGAAGAGGTGGGTCTTGGGGTGACCGGGTGAGCATAACCTGGCCCTCTGAGATTGCCCCTTCTAACAGTGCCACCTTGTGGGAGGCTGTCCCAAGCGCTGGTGGAGACAATTAATTGTGGGTGCCGAGCACCGGAAACCACCGGCTGAAATTAAGCACCATTGGTGCACATGGGAGCATTGGACTTTATGCAGTGCGGTCGCAACATGCAAGTCGCTGTACAATAATCCAGCTGCATCCTTCCTCAGCACCCCCTCTTCACTCTTCACTCTTCCTCGTTCCCCTAAGGAGAAAGAGAGAGACAAACACTATTATGTGGTTCTACCAAGACGCAGCTATCTAATTCACAAAGTTCAAGGAAGGAATGAAAGCCGCATTGACATAGACATTATATATGAGAATAAAGGAAGCAGGATAAAGCAAAACCGCAGCGCACAGACTGTACAGCAATTGTCTCTTGAACTATACATTGAAGAAGGTACATTTTAGCCAAGATACCTCCTTGCAGGGAAAACCACTCCAGAATGTATTGTGACAGCCCAATTGTTTCTATATACATCCCCCGCAGGGGCAGGCACCTGGAGCAAACAATTCACGTTCCCACCCCCAAGAGTACATTGAGGAAATAATGGCATCAACATCCATTCAATGCAAGCTTCCCCTCTGTCTCACTGAGGGATGAGAAATACATGCAGTTTGATGCCAAATACACAGGGCACCGCATAACGCTCTGTCCCTGCCTGGGTACCTGTCACCAAGCAAAAGCACTTTCAATATTCAACTCTTACTCAGGGTAGGGCTGAAAGGTCCACGACCACCAGCAGGTCAGCCCCCCTCCAGCAACCCTTGGCCTCCAAAAATCAACATTCTGACAAGGCGGCCAAACCAGCAAATCAGTCCAATTCTTTTTGGGTAGCCCGGATCTCTTCTGCTTAAAATTCCACCTTTTATGTAGGTGAGGGTGGATGGGGTGCGAGGTCCTTTCTAAAATGCACAGGTTCCTTGCTCTGGAGGAGTTTTGCAGGCAGTCACAGCTGGCATGACTCGCGGGTGGGGGGTTCGTGCGGGGGTGTCGTGTGGGGAATGGGGCTCACGTGGGGGAAGGTTTAATTTAATACTTAAAAAATATATCATTAAACTTACCTTTCCGCTGGATGGGTCCCACGTCTTGCAGAGTTTCATATAGCGCGAGCTAGACCCAAACTGAATCAGGCATCAGAGCGCTTTACATAGCATCAGTTACGTTACATGAGGACACGCATTCATTTTAAGCACGGGGAGATTAACAGCCTGATTCATGTAGCCATTAGCGCTCACAAAAGGGCCAGATTCTGAGAATCTGGCCCTTTGCGAGTGCGATTTTTGCATTTGGTATTCATGATACCAAATGCAAAAATCGCTATTTAAGAAGTCGCAAATATGCGAGGAATAGCATTTAAGGAATCTCTATTAGAGATTCCTCAAATGCTATTCATGACACATCAAGAAATTGCGATTTAGCACTTTTGGGGCCGCTATTTACCGAGAGGTCTGACCTCTCGGTAAATAGCAAAAACTCAGAGAAATGCTTTTAAAAGCATTTTTCTAAGTTGCATGTTGCACACACACATGTCCTTTGGACATGTGTGTGCGCAACACCTGTTCAAATGTGCTTTTTAGGGGTGAAACAGGGTGTCCTTTGGACACCCCTGGCACCCTTAAAATCGCTATCTTATTTGCGAGTAGCAAATTGCTACTCGCAAATAAGGGATACTCCCCATTCATTCCTATGGGCCTCTTGGCCCATAGGAATGAATGGGGAGTTTTTGCGAGTAGCAAATTGCTACTCGCAAATAAAGAACATGTAGGAATCGCTATTTCATTAGCAATTCCTACATGAATGCCGTTTTGCGTGGCCTCAATAGCGAGTCGCTATGATTCGCTATTAGGGCCACGCAAAACGGATTGTACATGAATCAGGCTGTAAGTGATTTGCCCAGAATCACAGGAGGTTTTTGGCATCGTTACCGAGACTCGAACCCAGATCCCCAGGTCCGAGGTCGAGCGCCCTAGCCGTTAGGCCAACCCCTCTTCCTCTGCTCTCCTGCACTCCAGAAACAGGAAGCAGAAGTAGGCAGCAGGCTCCCTCCCCTAAGCCAATCACAACGTGCAGGACGCCACCCAGCCAGGGGCTTCCGGAAAGGCCAATTTCTCCATGTAGGATGCATTTCAGCCTTCATCGAGAAGGGCAGAGTGCGCTTGACTGGTTTGGACCAAACAGTCTTTGCGCACTTTGGAGTGGGCAGGCACACCCCATCTTCCCTGCCTTGCTCTCAGAGCAGCCCCGCCCATCCGCCCACCAGCAACCAAACATTAAATGGTAATAACTGTAAGTTGTTACCATTTTATGTTTCTGCTTCTCGCACGGCGAGAAAGCAGTGTGGCGACGCTTCTCCGCCTTAGTGGAGCCCCTGTTTGCAGGGACGTGGTCGAGGACGAAGGCCAACCACTGGCACTTCAACTCTTTAAATGCCTCCATCCAGGGTGCACTCCGATTATGTCACTCTAATCTCGCAAGAGTGACTCAGCCTCCGGCCACCTGCAAATTGCTCCTGCCCATGGCACGACTAGTGGTGACCCTCTGGCACGCGCAGAGTGTGCCAGGCCAAGACATGAATCCTTCAACCAAAATTATTTTACGGGCATTTGATATAGCAATTTAAGGTCCAATACAACTCCACTCTGCCAGGTTGACCTAACCCTTTTTCCTT
The DNA here is from genome assembly GCF_964261635.1 of Lissotriton helveticus. NCBI lineage: Eukaryota > Metazoa > Chordata > Amphibia > Caudata > Salamandridae > Lissotriton > Lissotriton helveticus. Next base: position 342,272,634 of record NC_136065.1, read on the forward strand.
GACCTCTAGGGTATCACTATCATTGAAGGTCTGAAAAACAGGGCCAAAATGTGAAGGCAGACATCATGTATTAGGAAGTGGTCTGCAACTGTTTTTACAGGGTTGCGAAAACCAGACTTATTTCACATGGCTTATTGAACAGCTATAGATTAAAGAATCATGAGCCACCAGTACTGAACTTGTGCCAAAGAGGCAAATACCTCATTAAAATGTTTATGTTAAAAAATGCAAGCCTAGCCAACTAATGCAGAGAGCAGGGTAAAGAACTTATCTTCAACCAATCAGCACATCTCTCCATTAAAAAAAACCTCAAACTCATCAGCCTACTCTAGTTGCCCATAATGTAAAATATGAAAATTCGATGGAAGTCAGAATGGCAAACGAGAAAATATGTTGAAAAAGTCCTGTACATATTTTTAATGATTTCAAAGCTCAAAGCTTTAAAGTTAAGAAAATTACCATTGTGAAAGTGTTGGAAACAACCCAAAAATACAGTGGAGGCGGAATCACACTTCTTTACAGTGGTTGAAGTACATTAAAAAAAAAGTTTGGGATCTGTGATGCTGTGCGCAAAGGGGGCAGGGTGGGTGAGTGTGGGGGCGGGATCAAAGGCGTGGCTAAGACAAAATATTCTATACATTTTTTCAGTCTTTCTCCTTCAGGTAACTACATACAAGATAAGGCAGAGCTTAAATGAAAAATAAATGCAAGTTAAGTTAATCAGTGGGATATGCACTATCGAAACTTCTTTAGTTAATGCACTGCAGAGGTATGTGTCTGTAACCAGAGAGCCACAGAACTGAATCCTGGTTGGTGCAGTGGAGAATAGTGACTTGTGTATGTTTAGTGCTCCCAGTTTCTAACAGAAATCAGTGTGAAGATGTAAGTCATTCTTTTAACTTGCATTACACACAGTTTAAGATAGGCTGCTACAAAATGCACAAAAAAGTTTACAATAACGAAGCGCTTCCCAAATATAAATTTTAGTAATACCTAAATTGTACATAGTGCATTTTTTTTATTACGTTTTTAAAAGCATATACTTCACAGCTCAACTTTCAAACCACTCAAAAAGAATACATCTTTGGCACTAGAAAGCTTCAAGTGATTCTATTCTATCAAATGAAGGCAATACCGGCTTCCAAGCGCCTTTTACATTTGCAGATTAACCAGTTGTGCACCTTTGCAATTATTTAAGGCAGCAGGCACCCAGGCAAGAAGGCTTGTGCAGCTGTCTGCAGTGACGTAACATCAGCCCCCGCTGCGGGGGCTGCGGGGGCTGATGTTCAACAGAATGTTGAAAGAACTTTCACCCAAGTATAAGAACATTACCCGTCATGATATTGAGCTGTACATTCACCTTTGTGAGCCTTGCCAGAAGAAGCAAAAAGGTGTTAAAAAAGGTGTTGTGGTCAAGCCAATGTTTTTTTCTGAATTCAACTCCTGTTGTCAGGTCGATCTCATTGATTTCAGTCCCATCCTGACAGAGAGTAAAAGTTTATAATGGTGTACCAAGATCATCTCACTAAGTTTGTAGTTCTCAGGGCTCTGAAATCAAAGAGAGCGGAAGAAGTAGCCAACAAGCTCGTCGACATATTTACGTTGCTTGGTGCTCCAACGATTCTACAGTCTGATAATGGCAGGGAATTTGCAAACAATGTGGTAAGCAGCCTAAAGGAGTATTGGCCCACGTTGAAGATCATCCATGGTAAGCGCGCCACTCACAAAGTCAGGGTAGCGTCGAAAGAGCTAATCAGGACATTGAAAATATGCTGTGTGCTTGGATGCAAGATGAAAAAACTAGCAACTGGAGTGAGGGATTGCGGTTCGTCCAACTTATGAAGAACAAAGCTTTATATTCTGGGATTAAGAGGTCACCATACGAAGCTCTGTTCGGCTGCAAAGCTAGAGTAGGTCTCTCAACGTCGTCCCTGCCTGACGATGTTTTACAAGACAATTTTTCTGGAATTAAATGTTATACGCCTATACAGACTAATTGGACAGATCATTTTGTTCTTGAATTTTCAATGCCAAAGATGGATACTTGTTACAACTATTCTTCACAAATTCCTGCTCAGCGAAGACAATGGCATAAAATAACAGATGCAAATCTCAAAAAGGTTTATGTGGCCCCATTGATGTTAGTTACTGATGATATTAATACTGCCCTTTTAAAATATGATTTGGCTATTCATACTGCGGTGGAGCAGATTGCCCCGCTAAAAACTTTTAAAAAGCGCTCTGCCAGGAAACAGGAAGTATGGTTTTCGGAAGAACTGCGGAGCCTTAAACGCACTGCTAGGAAAACCGAGAAGGTATGGAGAAAGTTGCATCTGGAAAAAGATAAAATGAAATATCAAATGGCGTTAAACATCTATCATAAAGCCATCCGATCTGCTCGTAAGAACTATGTTACCTCGCATCTGGAGGCAGCAGGCAATGATCCGAAAGTACTCTTCCAGATTGTAAACACCTTTCTAAAACCTGTGGCATGCGAAAGTGCGGATATGGCATCCCAACATCTATGTGACAATATCTCAAGTTTCTTTACCGAGAAAATTGATGCTATCTATGAGAAGATAGAGGCACTCATTCCATCTATTAGTCAGGATGCCCATATATCAGTACAAGCAGTGGTCACTAAATCTAATACCTTCCATAATTTTCCTGAGATCTCTCTATCAGAGGTTAAGATGTTGACTAATAACATCAAAAGTGGGAGCCCGTCTGATCTGCTACCAGCCAGACTAATGGGAACACTGGGGCAAACACTTGGTTCACATATTCAGAGCCTGGTGAATCTCTCGTTAACAACAGGATGTGTCCCACGAGAATGGAAAAAGGCCCTAGTCAGACCTATTAGGAAGAACACCTCCTCCCCTTGGACCAATATGTCTAATCTTAGGCCGATCTCCCTGTTGCCCTTTCTGGGTAAAATCATCGAAAAGCACACTAACAAGCATTTGTCCAACTTCCTGGAACAATCTGGAAGCCTTGATCCTTCACAGTCAGGTTTCAGGCCAAAATATAGTACTGAAACGGCCTTGATGTCGATAACGGATGATCTCCGCATGTACCAGGACGGTGGTTATTCCGTTGTCCTGGTACTGCTGGATTTATCGGCAGCGTTCGATACCATTTCGCATAACATCTTGATCGAACGACTGACTGTGAATGGACTCGGTGGCAAGGCACTGGACTGGATAAAGAGCTTTCTCTCCGAGCGCACCCAATGTATCACCATGGGTGACTTAAGGTCGGATGAGGTTAAGATCACCAAGGGGGTTCCACAGGGCTCGTGTCTGAGCCCAACTCTTTTTAACGTCTATGTGGCCCCCTTGGCAGATATAACAAGAGCCTTTGGTTTCTGTCCAGTGTCATATGCTGACGATACTCAGCTGCTTTTTCCCTTTAAATCACTAACACCGGAGGTTATACAATCTTTCTCCGAGGGGATGAAAGCAGTATCCCAGTGGATGTCTTCCAACTTTCTTCAGTGTAATGTTGGTAAGACTGAGGTGATGCTTTTCCGTGAGGCTAAGATTCAATGGTCTCCTGACTGGTGGCCGTTAGACTTAGGTCCAGCTCCCGAACCTAAACAAATAATCAAGAACCTGGGGGTACGGTTGGAGTCGGAGCTGACTATGAAACACCATGGTAACATCACAGTGGGGTCTTGTTTCCACATGATAGGTCTCCTCCGTAGAATATTTCCATTCCTTCCGGACTCCATTAGAAGAACTTTGGCTCAGGCTTTAGTAATAAGCCAACTTGATTATTGTAATGGTCTCCTGGCAGGTGCAAATGAAGAGGTGCTAGACCGACTGCAAGTGGTACAGAACACAGCAGCCAGGCTAGTCCTCAATGCTCCCCCTAGATCTCCATCCAAGCCACTGCTGGACAAACTACATTGGTTGTCCATACGTCAAAGGGTGAGGTTTAAGACCTGTTGTACCATACACAAAGGCTTACATGACTTAGGACCGGCCTATTTGGCTAAAAAATTTGTACCATATGTCCCTACACGTACACTCAGGTCAAGTGAGTAGTTGCTGCTGAGGGTACCTAAGATCAGCAGGACCAGACTGGGTGGAAGGGCTCTGTCAGTGGTAGGTCCTATTATGTGGAACACTCTCCCATTCTTATTGAGACAATCCTCCGATCATCTCCTTTTTAGGAAACAATTAAAAACTTTTCTGTTCAAACAAAATTAGCCATAGTTTAGTATGTATGTAACTGTTTTATTCATTTGTTTTTAGAAACTTAGTATGATGCCCTAATATTTGCTTCCTGTTGTTCTAAGCGCGGAGATACTCCTTCGGGAGTTTATTCATAGCGCTATACAAACACGCAAATAAATAAATAAATAAAAATAGAGACTGAGGAAGAGCTCGAAAAAATAACAGAGTGTACAAACAACACAACAGCAGGAACAAAGACGAGATGAATCAATGCAAGAGGCACAGCTCCCTGCAGAAGACATAGCTGAAAATGCAATCCATGATGGAGGAAACCAAAACAGTGATGAAGCCATGGTTATCAAAGAGCCTTCCATTTCCGTGGTTACCGAAAATCCTTCTTCTTCCGCTATCTGTTGCGTCTGCTTAAAAGAAACCAGCGGTGCTCATACATGTCGAAAGTGTGGCCGAAACGTTCATGCCATCTGTGGACATTCTTCTAAAGACGATGACGGCGACGAAGTATAAGGTTATGGGGTTAGCAGTTTGTGCAATGTTTGCTTCAATATTGAGAAAGCTATCCAAAGTAAAATGGAATCGAAATCGAACCTTGAGATTCAGGCCAAAAAAATGAAAAGGGATTCTGACAAAAAAATTGCTCCTGTGCCTTTGGGTGCCATTGTGCGAGTTCTAATTCCCGGCGTCGAAAAAGGGCGGGGTGACTCAAGTAATCTCTTGGCAGTTGTTATGAACGTGACGGAAGATGGCTTTTACCGACTTGGAACTGCACAAGGAATCTTGAAGCAACTCTACACCAGATCACAATTCACCGTATGTCCAAAGAACTTAATGAGAATTGAAGACGTTCCTGACTACGAAATACCTCTCCGATCTGCAGCTACTTCTCAGTCCACAGGAAGCAGGCAAGGATTCGTCAGGTGTATGTGCAAGACGAAATGCCAAAATATGAGGTGCCTTTGTGTGAAAAAGATAATTAAGTGAAATTCAAAATGTCACTCTAGCCTTCCCTGCTGCAACAAGTAGGTCATGCCAGTTCTGCTTTGTGTTTCACCGGTAACAATATTCTGTTCGCATTCTTCTTTCAGTCGTGAAATGTATGTACAAGATCAAAGTGCCAAAATAGAAGGTGTTTTTGTGATTCAACAAGTAGGTCATGCCAGTTCTGCTTTGTGTTTTACCGGTAACAATATTCTGTTCACATTCTTCTTTAAGTCGTGAAATGTATGTACAAGATCAAAGTGCCAAAATAGAAGGTGTTTTTGTGCTGCAACAAGTAGGTCATGCCAGTTCTGCTTTGTGTTTTACCGGTAAGAATATTCTGTTCGCATTCTGTAGGTCATGCCAGTTCTGCTTTGTGTTTTACCGGTAACAATAGTCTGTTTGCATTCTTCTTTAACTCGTGAAATGTATGTACAAGATCAAAGTGCCAAAATATAAGGTGTTTTTGTGTGAAGAATAAAAGTGAGTACAATTCCACGTGTTACTCTGGCCTTTCTTAGTGTAACAAGTACTTCAATCTCAGTTCTGCTTTCATTGTTTTCCGGTAAGAATATCCTGTGCTTCATTTCGTAGTTTTGTTCTTTCAGTTTCAAATGCATATTAATTAATAAAGGCTTCTCATCTTGTGCCCTTTTAACACTTTGTGTAAATGGTACTGGTCATTCTGTATAATGCCTAGGCATTGTATAGAATGCCTAGGAAAAGTATGTAACATTTTCACAAAAAACGTATATTTCCTAGTTTGCCTCTAAACCATCAGGCATTCTATACATTGCCTGGGTATTCTATACAATACCCGGATTTCACACTTTGCCGAATGCCTAGGAATCTCATCTTGTGGCCTTTTAACACTTTGCGTAAATGGCACTGGTCATTCTGTATAATGCCTAGGAATTGTATAGAATGCCTAGGAAAAGTATGTAACATTTTCACAAAAAACGTATATTTCATAGTTTGCTGAAAACCATCAGGCATTCTATACATTACCTAGGCATTCTATACAATACCGGGATTTCACACTTTGACTGTAACATATACACTTGGAATTCCAAGGTCCTCGTAATATGACCATAACCATTCAATTAGTAATTGAACTTAAGCTGAAATCAATATCAGAGTGAGTCGATATATTTAACCCAGTGGTCACTGAACAAAAGAGCAACCCCCACATGCATCAACCTATTTAGGAAGTGCAAACGGTGCGAATCGGTAAATTCGGCCGTTTGCACTTCCTAAATACGTTTTTGGGATGCATGAAACAGATTGTCAAAATTCGCTATTTTTTGCATTTCTTAAAAATGGAAATGCAATTAAGGAATCGCATTTGTGCGATTCCTTAAATGCAATGCATCATTTTTTTAAAAATTGCGAATTTTGAAATAGGAAGTGCAAATTAACACGAGGTTGACCCTCGTGTTAATTTGCGAAAAAATGTTAAAAAGCAAAAAAATGCATTTTTTAAACTTGCATGTTACAGACACACATGTCCTTAGGACATGTGTGTGTGAAACATGCACTTTAAAATACATTTCAGGGGTGCAGGGGGGGGTCCTTTGGACCCCCCTCTGCACCCTTGCAATGCATCAACAAATTGCGAGTGCAAAAAAAAAATGCAAAACGGCTTTGATTCCTATGGGCCTCTAGGCCCATAGGAATCAATGTAATGCCATTCCTTAATTGCGATTCGCAATTAAGGAATCGCAATTTCCGAAAATTAAGAAATCCTAAAAACTTTTAGGATTTCTTGATGCATAGGATTTTGCATTTCCTAAATAGCGATTCCTTAATTTTCGCTATTTAGGAAATGCAAAATCCTAGATTGATGCATGTGGCCGTATGTTTTAAACAAAGTACTACAGCGTCTGATTAACTTGTTGCATAACCGCTTCACTTTCAGCCTCTGACCACATGGTTCTTTCTTTCTTTTTCTTACCCTGTCTTTCTCTGTTTTGTCTCTCTCTTATGCCCTGACTTTTGCTTCTCCTTACAGGCCCTCCCGTGACTGTTGCTCTTGATATTGAAGTCGCCAGCATTGATCACATCTCGGAAGCCAACATGGTAAAGTCCTCCTGTGTTCAGGAAGTGTCTGCTATAAGTGAATAGAAGTAGCATATGAAAGAGACCTCGGCTTTCCAGAAAATGGTTTAAACCGGCAATCACTGACAAATCCCCACCAATGCTCCCTAATCACCTAACCCTGTTTTACTCGGGTCACTTATTTTTTTTTTCACATGCCTGCACATGCACGGACTTTTCAGCTGTAGGCACCAATGCACTGCACATGCAGGAAGTCAGGTTGTTGATCCACAATTTGTTTTATTTTTTATTCGGGAAGTTACAAAGCAAAGTCAATATAATCATTTAATATATGTGTTCCTTTTTATTAGGTTTACTTAGTGCTTATAAATATCAGCACAGGGGAGTTTTAACCCCCCAATACATGTATTTTATCCAAAGTAGATTGGTTTAGATGCTTTTAGTCGGGTATAGTGAGGTGTCTGTCGGATTTCAACAGCAATTTTTACCTACACACAGACAAAAAGGCACACACACTTTTCCCTCTCTGTTTTGAAAGTCTTCAACATGTCAGTAATTTTACAAAATAATGTGTTTTCGCTCAACTAGTACCTTTACCAATCCTCATTTGTTTGCATTTCCATTGCCCTTTAGCCCCTCTCATGGACCCTGCTTATCCTATAATGAATTGTAACATTATATGCCAGCGCCATTGTCAGAAAATCCGAAGCTGACCCCCCCAATCTTACCGACCAAGCTACACCCCTGTATCAACCTTATACTGAATTAAAACCAGTAGCCTAACAAAGGTGTTGTGGGCCCTAGTGCTAGCAATGAAGCGGGCCTCTCATATCCCTCCACTAAGCCGATTTAAAAAAAGGTGTAACCATTTAGAGACTGCACAGAAGACAAGGGGTCATATTTACAAGCGCCATACGCTACCAGGATGCTCCTGTGGCGTAGCGCCATTTCCCATATTTACACGGTGGCGCTAAGCCACTTAACGTGGCTTAACACCACCTTGTAAATATGCCCCTTTCTGCCGCAGTCCTCTCCGCAAAGGGGCGTGCAATGGGTGTTGCTGTTGGCATTCCACCAAAACACCTACCGCTTTTTGACTCTGTCCCACATTTATATAAGGGCCAGTCAGCACCGAAAACAGCACCATTCTAATGTCATGGTTGCCCATGCGTTTGAATGGAGATACGAGGAGAACAAATTAATTTCTCCTAATTTTTTGCTCTTTCCATGTGTGCTGCATTCTGCATCACACATAGAAAGAGCAGATCGCCATGAATGATTGTTTATGTGCAGGAAGGTGTCCCTTCTGCCACATAAACGATCTCCCCTGAAGCGCAGGCACCCTTGCAACATGGCTGCAGGTTGCTTGCGCTGGTACCATGCAGTTTTTTTTGCGCCAGCACTAGGGGAAACACATTGATGCTCGGTATTCTTGTGAATATGGCGCATCCCTGCATTTTAAAAATGTTGGTGCAAGGCACTGCTGATTTGGCACAGCTCTGTGCTGCAACTTTTTTTGTAAATATGCCCCAAGATTTTTCACTTCCTGTCCTAACTTAAGCATCCCTTATGTCTGCTTTAGGACAGTCAGATAACTGACCAGTATACAAAGCGCATCTCAGAAGACATTTTCACTTTTTCCTGAAATTTAATGCAATCATGCCATGGAAATATTGATTGTGTGAGCCATCCCAATTCTACACTCTCCTGGTTCACACTGACCATGTCTCATTTTGATATCTGAAATACACACCATATTGTGGTCGTGCTGAAGAGTGGGGAGGAGCAGAGGGATTGTAAAGTTTTAATTACAGTGGTATGCTGTGGTATCTTTCCTTAAAACTTAACTTATCCACAATGACAATAAACCTGCTGATAGTTTAAGTGCAAGGAGAGCAGAACCTTTGTTGTATTCCCTTGATTCCTTGACTGAGAAACACATTGGCCCAGATGCATCAAGTAAAAATCCGCTCGCAAAGGGGCAGATTCTCAGAATCTGCCCCTTTGCGACCGGTATTTTTGCATTTGGGATGCATCATCCTAAATGCAAAAATCACAATTTAAGAAATAGCAAAATTGCGATTACTTAAATTGCTATTGCATTTAAGGAATCTCAAATTGAGATTCCTTAAATGCAATGCATTAAAGTAAAAAGATTAGCGATTTCGCTAATAGGGGGCGCAAATTACCATGAAGTTAAACTTCATGGTAATTTGCAAAGACTTTGAAAAATGCACTAAAGTGCATTTTTCAAAGTTCTATTTTACACACAGACATGCCCTTAGGGCATTTGTGTGTGCAAGATGTACCAATATGCAGATTTCAGGGGTGCAACAGGGTGTCCTTTTGACACCTTGGCACCCTTGAAATTGCAATCTCAATTTGCGATTCTCTAATTGACAATTGCAAATTGAGATTGTCTTCCCATTCATTCCTATGGGCCTTCAGACCCATAGGAATGAATGGGAAGGTATTCCTTAATTGCGACTCGCAATTTGCGAATCGCAATTAAGGAATTTTAAGAAATTGCCAATTTTAAAGCGAGTTCTTCATGCATGGCATTTTAATATTCCTTATTAGCAAATCCTTATTTTCCGCTAATAAGGAATCGCAAAATGGATGCTTGATGCATCTGGGGGTTAGTCACTCATGTGCGCTCACTAAGTATATACAAATTAAGTATGTATAGTGCTTTTAAATCAATTCTGCAGAAAGATAGATCAATCAATGCAATGTTGTCAGAAAGCAAACAGTTTTTTTAATGCAATTTTTGTAACACACTAAAAAAAACTACCGTAATTCACAAAAAAATAGAAAATGAAAATTGAAACTCTTAAAGACACTCTACTATGTTGTACGTGTGTCAAAAAGTGTTTGTGATGATGCAACCTTCCAAGCAGCTTGCCTTTTCCCCAAGTTCTCATTCCAATCCATGATGCTTTGAGGTTTCCTTTCTAATTAACATGTTTTGCCATAGGTGGTCTCAAAAAGTGTCCTCCCAAAATCTACGGCATTGGTAGATATTTTAAAGAGGTGTGCAAACCAACTCAAACATGCGTCATCCATAGGTTTGTTGATTTTTCAGTTTTTCATGAGATTCTCGAGGGCTTGTTCACTTAAGAGCATCTGCTCCCAGTGCTCTCCCACCTCGCTGTCACCTGGACACCTGGACACCAAATTTGAAATATAGCCCCATCCATAATTTACAACAGTTCATTGTGGCCCTTGGATACCATGGCAATCCATACGTAATTCGTCCCACACTGCCTCTCTTTCTCAGGTTACTCCCAGCAGTTGGTTACAGCTCTTGTCAGCCGATTGTATACATCCTAATTACATTAGGGCACGCAGCCCCCGACTTTAACCATCTTCTAAACTGACCACGTTCACATACTAACATCTCACCCTGACTCACCTCACTAGTTCCACCTGCTATCTGGTTCCCTGCACATCCCCCCACCTCCTTGACCGTCAGCTCTCACACCACGCATGTAGCAATATCCCCAAATCACCTTCCCATTGTCTGTTTCATCCAAGATTTGAAGAAAGAAATTAAAAAAGACCTCTTGCATGTGATCCAGCAACTTTTCATTGAGTCGGTCATTCTGTTTCGTTTTGCAAAACTTTACCATTGAAGATTTCTTTCATTCATTCTTTAGTTCTTTTGCATTTTGACAAATATATTCCTACTTCTAATGTATCTCTTTTCATGGTTTACTTGATTTTCATGTCATTGTTGACTTGCATTTCATTTCATGTTGCACTGCAATGTCATTGTTTTGTATCCTTTTTGCAGAAATGTTTTATTTTCCTTCTACAAGCTGTGCTTTGCCTTGAATGCAAACGCTTGCCCTCAGTCTCTTAGGCTTTGTGCTGACTGCTAGGAGGTTATTTGGACTATGTGCTCAATGCCCTAACGGTATTAGAAATTAATAGGAAAAGGAAAGATTCCACACTAGGCCATAAATCATTAATACTTTGTTCAAACTCAAGTACTACTATTAAATATTTATTGTTTATTTCAAAACTTCCAAAAAGAACTTTCTTATCAGAATTCAGAATTCAAAACCCCCAAAACATTTCATGAGAAGTGCATGTAGTTACTTGATGTTCCCTGTGAGATGTCAGTGTTCCAGCAAATAGATACATTTAACCACATACACACAGAGAAACATGTAAATGATCATAATTAGAACAGAGGGTCAACAAGTGATAGAAGATTTCATGATCCATCTATATATCTATCATTGTGTAAAGCAGACTTTATGTTCCCTGTTGGGATGTAGTTTGACCACTATTGCTGCAAAATAAGTCCCATGAGTTAAGCTTCAGAAGAATATCAATTTGTTCCCCAACTGCTTCGATGTTTGCGTTTCAACCTCACAAGACTTCAGAGGTCTTCATCAGGAAGTAATACTCCTCATAACTATAGATAATATACACCTGTTTTTATATGAGGCATATCTTTTTGCATTCACAGATAGTATGTTAATACTGGTGTGTGGTTCACCACCATCAGCAGTCATGCATACAGAAATCACTGCACAGTGCAAAGTTTGAGTATGTACACTGACTATCAGACACTGAATATCAGAGGGATTCACAGTAAGATAACATGATTTTTGGTGGTTTCTGCCCTCTCTGTAGGAGTACACTATGACAGTGTTTTTACGGCAGAGCTGGCGGGATGACAGGCTGTCTTACAACCACACAAACAAGACACTGGGCCTGGACAGCAGATTTGTGGATAAGCTCTGGCTTCCAGATACCTTCATCGTGAATGCCAAGTCAGCATGGTTTCATGACGTCACGGTGGAAAACAAACTCATCCGACTTCAGCCCGATGGAGTGGTTTTATACAGCATCAGGTATGATAGACTGATTGAATGTTCCTATGCTACTGTCGCACAAAAGTATAAAGAATTATGAACTACAAACCTGGAAAGTAAAAATAAAAAACCTTCTTTTGAGCATGTCCTTTCAGAAAGAGACCATCGTCACAGTGCAGGCAATAAGAGATATTGAAAACATATTGGTGCTGGACAGTGAGTAGATTGTGACATAGCCGGGTAGCTGGTGGTTAGGTATACTAAAAACATGTCTAAGCAGCAAAGCTGTAAACACTAACATTAACATTTATAGCCAACACTTGGAAAAAAAAAAGAGCCAAGCAGAACATATTCTTTCACGAGAGACTGTCAAATCCAATACAATCAAATAAAATAAATCTTTATTCGATTATACAAATATGATCATAAAATAATAAAATATACAGCCCAATTTCATGCAATAATTCCGTGATAAAGACGGATGACTCTCCAACATGTCAATCATTTGTCTTAAAAATACCTAATTGGGACAATAGGCACAATAAAATACTTAAAAAGATAAATAGGCTAAAATCGATAATAAATACATTAAAATGGAAAACTATGAATCAAACAGTGACTTTCTGAGGTTGGAATATCCGGCAATGAGATCATGTGTTTAATGGGAAATTGTAAGAGAAAAAAGTAAAATACATAGATGCGTTAAGAAAAATCATTGGATCTCCATTAATTTTCTGTTGTGCAGAGCAGTTTTCAGGAATCCTCCTACTGCATGACACACAAGTGGATCAGACAACATACAGAGAAAATAACAAGCATTTGCAATGCAATATGTCTCGCATTTGTGAGAGGTAAAGCTATACACAATATAAATGAAAATGCCTTTTATTTATCTGTTTTGATAATTAACACATAAATAAAAGGCATTGTCATTTACAATGCCAATAGCTCATACTCTTGTAAATGCGAGACCTATTGCATTTCAAAGAAGAACCCGCCATTGTCCTGGACTGCTTCGAAAGTGAAAGCACTCATGGCGCTCTGAATGTTGCAGGAAAGCATGTTGTGTCTGCAGTAGGAGAAACTCATTAGACAAAATAGTGCTTACAGACTAAATAAGAGTACTGTGTAACAACCGAGGTAAAAGGGCCAGTCCTCATGGGAGATAACAAATGAAGACAAGGCCGTACTAAGGAGGGACTAACAAGCTTATTTACGAATCAGAAGCCAGCATTTACGAACGACAAAAACACAAGCCAATGAAAAATATGGGCAGAGTGGGCGGGCCGTCAAGTCCATACTCTAATACAGCATGGCTCGCAGAGCAACGCATGCGCTGCCCAGGCTCAACCTAACAAGCAGATCTATATTGATAAAATCACCCACATTTTTAAAACAGTTGGCAGGTATTTTAGCCTGGTCGTCCGAATTTCTTTACAGAAAAAACTGAAATGGACCAGTGATTGAGGGGAGGATTCATCACACAGGCAGAGCAAAATAGATTGTATATCAAACTGCCCTAATAGAAAACATAGGTAGCTTCTGATGCTGCCTAGACGAAATTTGGTCAGATGCCCCATTCCCATGCATTTTTCACAATAGACAAATATGGCTTAGTGCTCGTGCCTGTTTGAATTGCAGGTAAATCTCTCACAGTGGGCTTCGTCAGCTCTCTGCTCTCTATGTTGGCAGCTGCACAATTAAAATACAGCTCCCTCTCCCTGGTTCACTCACCTTGCGCAATAGTGTGAGGTGATGTGAACAGTTCAGGCCTGCCTAGAGCTTCCATAGTTTTCTTGACATAACTATCCACGGAATCCTGAACCCAGAATCACTAGCAAGACAATCTGTGATAACTTTGTGGTTGAACAATGCTTTCTCATTACTCCAAATCGAGGTCCAAAGGAGGAGTGGGGCAAGGTCCATCAGGTCAGCCACATGGAAAGGTTCAACTCTTCATGTAAAAGTTAGTGTGGGTATCTGGGTCTTCTTGAAGCAGGCCTCTGCAAAAACGATTCTCCTCCTATTGTAACCTAGTGCAATCCCGGAAGTCCCATATTCGTACTCCATAAGTCAGAACTGGTTCACGTTTCATTTTATGTATTTCTAAAAGGGGTAAAAAAGGTCTGTAACCAACATTTTGAGGCACATCATACAGGGCCCCAAGTGAACGGTTAAAACAAAAGCAACTATTTGAAATGCAGGGTTAAAAAGTGCTTCTAGAGTCAAAGGTAACTCCAAGGTAGGGGAATTAAGTCACATTTGTAATGATGGATATGAATCTGAGATTGATACGTTATTGCTGGCACACTATATAGTGGGGTTTAGATTTATTCTATTTCCGTTCTAAATTGTTCATATATAGGCCAAAGTTCTTAATAAGCCCCCTGTAAACTCATTACGATATCGGTCGGAAAGGCTCCGAACGGCATTCGGATTTTCCTAACTCGTGTCGGAACCCATGTTTACGACCGAATAAGAATAATTTTTGACCAACCAATTAAAATGGAAGGTAACGATTTGGTCTTTCCGACTCGGTTTTCACCAGCATTCGGAGACTCCGAGTCAGTCGGAGCCGAATCGTTCAAGTCTATTGGCTGCGTTTTCGACCGAGCGATTACGATGTCGGATTCGGACAGCCTTTACGAATCGGTCTGTTCGACATGAAACGGATGTCGGAAACTGACATTGGGCGCTCGTAGCCGGCCCCCCTTCACCCAGAGGCCACCGGTTGGGGCCTATGGGGCTACCCATGGGACCCCTCTTTTCCAACCATGCACAGTGTGGCAGGCACCATGGGATACCTGCGATAGGGTGAAACGTTTTCTGCAAAAAACTCTTTTTTTAATGGAAGCCTCTGTTGTCGGTCAGAACACAGGCTCCTATTTAAGTCAATGGGAGTCCGACTGAACGGTGTTCAGAAATATTGTAATCGATTGGTCGGACTCACAACCTGAATCGGTCAGAACTTTTTCTGACAAGGAGTCGGTTGGAATGCTTTCTGAACGACATCGCAATGAGGCCCTAGGTTTGCGGTAAAGTAACACAGCATCATATGAAGAGCAGAGCTGGAACTGGGGTCGAATTTACCTTTAGGAGATCCATTCCCATTCCCTTTCCCTTTGCTGTTAGAAAAGGTGCCAGGCCATATATATATAAAAGGAACAGAATCAGCACCAGGACACGTCCCTGTCTTACTACTCTGGACAGCCCAAAAGTGTCACTGCACTCACCCACAGTGCCATACCTAACCATGGCTGACACGCCGACCTGACATTTCAGATAAAATGAGCCACAAATTGGAGCAATTCACACAATCGAAAGCACTGCTTAGGCCAATAAATGCGTGAAAGAGGGAACCCTTTTTTGCAATTGTATAATTTCCAATCAGTAAGCTCAAATTAAGGCACTGTTCCTGCATCTTCAATCCTTCTCTGAATCCATATTGCACCCTATTGATAGCACCAGACTGCTGAACCCATGACACTATCCTAAGCAGGATGATATGGCCAACAACCTTTACTATTGAATCCAACAAAGATATTGGTTGGTACAGCAGGGATCCTGACTGTTGCCTTTATTGAATATGGGGACAATAATAGCAAGCTGCTAGGAGGTTGGGATCCTGTAAAGTACTGAAAGATAGCACCTACGCAAGGCATGCAAGAGTGGCTCCCAGGGCACCGGTCAATGTGTGCTGATAGCTTCAGCTAAAGTAGTCACTATGGTTTATCAATAAAGTTTTGTTTAACGATGGTTTAAACACTGAAAAAAACTTTTTTCCTTTAGATTTTCTCATCAAGATATTTTATTCATATTCTTGAATTTCATCATATGTTGTACATTCAATTTCTTGTATTATCATTCATCTTTTTGATCAAGAACCAAAATTTAACACTCCATGAGAATTTCCAATGCATTTCGCCCATCGGGCTTCATCAGGGAAATCTAAAACATAAACATATATCTATCACCATTCCGAACTTCATCCGTTAACAATTACATCACATATTGTTATTCAACTCAAATGTTCTGCTCTGCTCAAATTTAAAACGGTGGTGGTTGTTGATACAAACGTTACAAACTAAGGTATGTTCAAAGACAATCGTTGTAGCATAGCTCTCTTACATGTCTATCCCAAAACAGTTTTGAAAAGTCAGGGAATCACTTTATGATCTTATATATATACATTGCGCCTACTCATATGCAGGTGTGCGCTTCCTAATCGGTTTTAGTCGGGCTCACTGCGTGCTGCACGATCATACTATGCTGTGTGTTGTATTAAGTATCCGGCGGCTTATGCACGTAGCCTAATCTCAGGAAATATTCACTTATACTCAGACTATTCGAGGAGTTCGCGCATTATCAAACGACTTGTGCTGCATAAACTAAGTGTCGACCTTCTCAACCCAGCAGCTTACGCACGTAGCTTTAACCTCAAAAAATATTCACACTTACTCGAAATGGTCACGAAGTACGCGCGTTATCAAACGGCGTGTGTTGCTTCAACTCCAACCGGCGGCGTGTGACGCAATTACCATACAGAACTCTT
Organism: Lissotriton helveticus; assembly: GCF_964261635.1. Lineage (NCBI taxonomy): Eukaryota > Metazoa > Chordata > Amphibia > Caudata > Salamandridae > Lissotriton > Lissotriton helveticus. The sequence goes on from NC_136065.1 coordinate 342,289,250, forward strand.
CCATATTTAAAGGGACCTACACACCACTAGAGTGGAACCCATATTCTACATTAATGAATATATGCAATGTCTATAATACGATTGAGATTAGTGTATAGGTGTGCCGTTACAACAAATGAATTAAACATTAAATGAAAAAATGAGCAGAAATACTTTACAAATTTAGATTGATGTGAATAATTACAGCATGGCACAGCACAAGTCATTCTTTTACAGATAACAACTGTATTCAACCCGTTCATTGATTCCATCTGGGGTTAAACTCTGTAAATAAAAAATCTAATAATTCTCTCTCATGAGCAAAGTCTTTCTGTTATCTTGGTCTTCTCTTCTTTCCACTATTTCTAGAATGCAAGTTTTGATTTGATTGATTTGATGTCTATGTTCCACAAAGTGTGCGGACAATGCTGATTTCATGACTTTCGTATGAATATTGCTTCTATGCTCAGTGAGTCTTGTTTTTAATTTGCGCTCCGTTTGGCCAACATACACTTTGCCACATGGGCACTTAATTAGATAGATAATGTTTTTGGTATCACAGGTCCCCGTAACTTTTAATTTGATCTTATTTCCCTTCATAGGATGCATAATCGTATTGCCTTCCATAATGTTGTGGCAGTTACTGCAATTTCTGCATGGGATAGTTCCTTTGAAAAATTTTTTACACTCTCTGGTGGTAGGATATTTGATGATTTCACCCAAATTTTTCGCTCGTGTATATGCAAACACTGGTTCTTCCCTGAAAATATTCTGAAAGTCTGGTTCAGTTTGCAACATAGGCCAATGTTTTTTAACTGCTTTCTTCACTAGATGGCTCACCGTGGAAAATTTGCTCACATAAGTTATTTTAACTTCCTTTTTACTTGGATTAGGATTCAATAGCGTCGCTCTTGTTTTCATTTGTGCCCTTTCTTGGGCAGCTTTCAGTGTACTCTCCGGGTATCCTCGCTTTTTGAAGCGTTGTATCATATTTTGCGTTTGCGTCAATGATTCCTGTGGGTTTGAAACAATTCTTTTAACACGCAATAGTTGAGAGTAAGGTAAATGTTGTTTCAGTGGACTCGGGTGAAAACTCTGGTACATCAACAGATTATTATGATCAGTTTTCTTCGTGTGCAGAGTGGTCTCCAGATGATTGTTATTGTTGATGATGGTTACATCCAGGTAGTTGATTTGGTTGTGATCAATTTCAGAAGTGAATTGGATACGTGGATCAATGGTGTTTAGTCGGCTGATATTCTGTGTTAAACATTCTTTATCACCCTTCCATAGTATAAATATGTCGTCAATATATCTTACATACATACGCAATCCTTGTTTCCATTGGTCATTTTGCAGTATATATTTCTGTTCATATTGATGCATGAAGATATTAGCATATGTTGGGGCAGCTGGATTTCCCATGGATGTTCCAGATTTTTGGAGATACCAATGATTATCACATTCGAAATAACTGTGCATTAGAACAAAATTTAATAGCTCCAACAGAAAAATCTTGATGGGTTCATCATATTCCATATGGAGGAGCGCTTCCTCTACAGCTTCTATTCCCATCGAATGTGGTATTGAAGTGTACAATGCTTGTACATCAATCGTGCATAAGGTAATCTCTTCCTCTGGTGTTAGAATAATTGACTCTAGTTTTAAGAGAAAATCGGTCGTGTCTTTCACATAGGAATCCATGGTACTTACAAATGGCTGCAAATATTTGTCAATCAATTTGCCCACTGGTTCATGGACACTTCCACGTGTCGAGACAATGGGTCGGCAAGGGGGCCTGACCGGATCTTTATGGATCTTCGGCGTGAGATAAAATTGAGGAGTTTTGGGATATTCCGTCGTGAGGTATTTCCTGACTTTTTCATCAATGTATCCTCCTGACACACCTTCTTGAATGATTTTTTCCAAGACCTTTACTATCTCTCTGGTGGGATTTACATTCAATTCCATATATGTGTTGTTGTCCTGTAAATGTACTGCAATTTGAGAATCATAATATTCTTTATCCATTATTACCAGAGCCCCGCCCTTGTCCGCTTTTTGGCATACAATGGTGGGATTATTGGCTATTGCCTTGAGGGTGGCATGTTCCTTTTGTGTAAGATTCCTAGTTTTCGTTTGTTTCCGGTAGTTAATTTTATTCAAATCATGTTTCACCATTTGTTCATACAAATCCAAAGTTTTATGGCTGATCGGAGCCATATATGTGCTAGTTTTGGAGAGACCTTTGAGAGGATCTTCACTTAGTTCTTGTTTGTCTGTAACTATATTTGTAAAGAAGTGTCGGAGTCTTAATTTTCTCATGAGTTTATAGAAACTGATGCTTATTTCCAGCTGATTGGTATGTGCCGTAGGTACAAACGAAGTCCCTTTTTGTAGTGTTTTAATCTGAGTAGTAGTGAGATGCATTTTTGAAATGTTGATAACCAGATTATCTATCGCATGTTCTTTTTCTTGTCCTTCTTCTTTGTAGTTGTCTGTCGTGTTTGTGGCTGTTCTAATTCTTTCTCTACTGTGATTTTTTCTCCTTGACCTCCTTGGTCGTCCCCTGTGTTGGGGCCTCTCTCTAAAAAAGGCGGTGCTGCTTGCGAAGGGCCTGCAGTGGGTTTATGTGTTGTAGGTGCTCTTTTATTACTTTCCGATGTGGTGTCTGTAGATGATGTATATGTTTGTTGGGTATATGGTCGATTTTGTCGTTTTCTTGCATAAATTTCCGCCCAGTTATCCCATGCAGAAATTGCAGTAACTGCCACAACATTATGGAAGGCAATACGATTATGCATCCTATGAAGGGAAATAAGATCAAATTAAAAGTTACGGGGACCTGTGATACCAAAAACATTATCTATCTAATTAAGTGCCCATGTGGCAAAGTGTATGTTGGCCAAACGGAGCGCAAATTAAAAACAAGACTCACTGAGCATAAAAGCAATATTCGTACGAAAGTCATGAAATCAGCATTGTCCGCACACTTTGTGGAACATAGACATCAAATCAATCAAATCAAAACTTGCATTCTAGAAATAGTGGAAAGAAGAGAAGACCAAGATAACAGAAAGACTTTGCTCATGAGAGAGAATTATTGGATTTTTTATTTACAGAGTTTAACCCCAGATGGAATCAATGAACGGGTTGAATACAGTTGTTATCTGTAAAAGAATGACTTGTGCTGTGCCATGCTGTAATTATTCACATCAATCTAAATTTGTAACGTATTTCTGCTCATTTTTTCATTTAATGTTTAATTCATTTGTTGTAACGGCACACCTATACACTAATCTCAATCGTATTATAGACATTGCATATATTCATTAATGTAGAATATGGGTTCCACTCTAGTGGTGTGTAGGTCCCTTTAAATATGGAAGAGTTCTGTATCAGCCACACTTCCGGTAATTGCGTCACACGCCGCCGGTCGGAGTTGATGCAACACACGCCGTTTGATAACACGCGTACTTCGTGACCATTTCGAGTAAGTGTGAATATTTTTTGAGGTTAAAGCTACGTGCGTAAGCTGCTGGGTTGAGAAGGTCGACACTTAGTTTATGCAGCACAAGTCGTTTGATAATGCGCGAACTCCTCGAATAGTCTGAGTATAAGTGAATATTTCCTGAGATTAGGCTACGTGCATAAGCCGCCGGATACTTAATACAACACACAGCATAGTATGATCGTGCAGCACGCAGTGAGCCCGACTAAAACCGATTAGGAAGCGCACACCTGCATATGAGTAGGCGCAATGTATATATATAAGATCATAAAGTGATTCCCTGACTTTTCAAAACTGTTTTGGGATAGACATGTAAGAGAGCTATGCTACAACGATTGTCTTTGAACATACCTTAGTTTGTAACGTTTGTATCAACAACCACCACCGTTTTAAATTTGAGCAGAGCAGAACATTTGAGTTGAATAACAATATGTGATGTAATTGTTAACGGATGAAGTTCGGAATGGTGATAGATATATGTTTATGTTTTAGATTTCCCTGATGAAGCCCGATGGGCGAAATGCATTGTAAATTCTCATGGAGTGTTAAATTTTGCTTCTTGATCAAAAAGATGAATGATAATACAAGAAATTCAATGTACAACATATGATGAAATTCAAGAATATGAATAAAATATCTTGATGAGAAAATCTAAAGGAAAAAAGTTTTTTCAGTGTTTAAACCATCGTTAAACAAAACTTTATTGATAAACCATAGTGACTACTTTAGCTGAAGCTATCAGCACACATTGAGCGGTGCCCTGGGAGCCACTCTCGCATGCCTTGCGTAGGTGCTATCTTTCAATACTACTAGTGCTCCTGAGCGGGGAGCAATCCCAGGAAGCACGGCACATATTTAAAACTCAAGTTAATCGAGCAGTGCACAATTTAGAATCCTCATTTGTTATAATAATCCTGTAAAGTACTGCAGCATTCAAGACATTGGCAATAATGGGGTCCCACATGATGATATTTTCGTTAGAAAGGTCCATTGGGACCCGATCAGGGCCCGGCGCCTTTCTAGAGGGACAGGAAGAGATTTGTAAGGACACTTCTTCAACAGTGAAACTAATGTCAAAATGAAATGTAGGCGGCTCATCTGCTTGGGCTCACTCTATTCATGCTGAAAGGAGTAGATATGTTTAAAGTGACTAGTCCAACTATCTGTGCTAATGTTGGTCCCTAACCCATTACTCTTAACACCCACTGTCCTTCTCTCATTCACAATATCCCAAAACCACTTGGTGTCTCTCTGTTTACTGATTCTAATCAGATTTTCCATGTTTTCTCTTTGAGAATATGCTTTCTTTTTTTAATGGCCGATTTATGCTTGTGCCTTGCTACAGCTAAGAGACCGTACTATCCCTAGGGTTACATTTAAACACGAGGCACAAGAGTCCTATACTCCCTGTAAAACCAGCCAACATTATCTGATTTGTTATTTTTCCCTGGGGCAATTAAAACATTTTTAATGGAGCGATTCAGATTTTCCAAGGCCACCATCATATCAGCAACAGGCAATCTGTAGTTAAAAGTTGATCAAGAATACAATCAAGATTGGCCGTAACTGTAGAAATAAACAGAGTATTAATAAAGGCGGGCAGTAAACTCCGCTACGCCAGTGAAGTTTCTGGAGATTTAGTAACTCCACACTCCATTTGGATTGCAAAGTTTTCCATAACTTTGCCTACGCAGCGGAGTTGAGTTCACTGGTACAGGCCGAGACTTACCTGCCACCCTGATCAGTGACTCCTTCCGCATGGCGTACTGCATGACCTATAGGTCAGGCATGCCTTCATGCAGTACGCCATGCGCACTGCAGTTCTGCCTGAAATTTTCCTGGTACAGCGGAAGTAGTGGAGCCAGGCCCAGCAGTAGGTGCAGGGCAAAGGAGACACCAATCTGGGTGGATCAGGAAAGATCTGGGTGGCAGGTAATTCTGACTCTTTCCTTAATCTTATTCCTTTCTTTACTGTACTTAGACTATGCGGGAGGGAGGCAGGGGGGCTGGGGCCTTAGCGGGGCTGGTGGGATCCGAGCTTTAGCGGGAAGGGGCGGGTGGCCAAGGCTTTAGCAGTGGGGTGCGGGGGTTGGGGGGAGGGACAGGGGCACTCCACCAGCCACGGAACTGTGCAGAATTTAACGGAGGTTTCTAGTGACTCCTTGAAGTTCCACGGAGTACCACTACACAAGCTCCGCCCACCCCTGGTACTAATAGTCACCGCCTGCCACCTTGCCTGTCCTTAGGAGTTGGGTCAGACACACCGTTTCAAGCCGATGATGGTGGACCTTCCAGGAGGCAGAGGACTAGTTCATATGGATTTTTATCACTAAACCCATTTTCTGCTGTGGCCCCCACCTCCACACACTCTGAGATACCCTTGGAAAAGAAAATACAATCTATAACAGTTTCTTGCCCCCACCCCACAAAAGTCAGTATTTGTGACTGTGGATGATTTACAATTTCTCCCTGGTTGCAAAAGTCAAACCACGTTAGGTTATGGTGGAAAGGCTGGCCCATGTGGTCTGCCTTTCGCTAGGTGGTGTCTGAAACCAAAAAGGGATCACATCACATTAAATTGCACCCTATCTTTGCATTGAAGTCCCCTCCCACAATCACATGAAATTCATTCAAAGTACAACTGTCTCTAGCTATTAACATTTCAATTACTTCTTCACCACAGCATTATAAAAGGTAATAAGAAAATAATTAATTCAATTGGTTAACACTATCCATTGCAGCTGAATTTCAGGGTGAATGCAGACAACTGGGAATACCTTAAAATGTTATGAGATTTGAACCATTGTGGTCAGCCCTATTCCCCATTCTCTGCCTTCGGCTGCAACGGGCAGCGTGTATAGCAAAAGTGTCGACCCAGCCCAGACAATATCACCTTGATGCCAAGTTTCCTGTAACAATACAATTTCAAATTTGGAAATATAGTTACACCAGCTTGAATCAGTCCAATTGGTACTTAGGCCAGCAATATTCCAGCATATCAGATGAGTATGTAAGTCCATAATGTTCCAGACCTTGGGGGAAGTCCCCACACATAGGAGACCTTCTGAGTTGCTGCAAACCTCATGTAAGCCTGCTTCTGCTACAGATGATGGACAGACTGTGTTTGGACTGAACATCGTGAAAAATATTGTGATACAAAAATATTGTGTCAAGAATATCGGGACATCAAAAATATTGTCGACAGGAATAACGAAGGTACAAATATAATTTTCAGTGTTGCTTTTAATATCATTGTAAAAATATCGATGTAGAAAATACTGTAATATCGTTTGTAACTGTCAATTAGTATGTCATTTATTGTACTGTGTTGTTTTGTATCTGTTTATACTTTTTTAAATTAGCGTTTTAGTAATCTAAATCTTAGTTATGGAATTTTTAAAATGTGTATATTTAGTTGTGTTAATAAATATAAATAATTGTTAAATATATTTTGTTTAGCAGCAGGAAACTGGGGGCCCCATTACAATGGCAGGCGGCGGGATCGACCGCCAGAGGTGTGAAGGTCCCGTGGGGCCAATTAGGATGCAACCGCCACCCTGGTGGTCGCATCCCACATCTTTTACATTGCGGTGGGAGGTGCTGCAAGCAGGACCTGCCGCAATGTAAAAGCTGCATGTTGTGCATTGACATGCTGCTCAACTTTACCACCCCTCCAGCAGAAGATCTAATTAAAATATGCAGTTCAGTGAAATCGGGCTCTCCTCGGGACCCAGCCTCTCCTAAACGGCTGGGGGATAGCCTGACGACACTTGAACCCTACATTAGACATCTGCTGGATGTTTCCTTCCGGTCCAGTTCTATGCCTGAGGTATGGAAACAAGCTGTGGTGCTTCCCCTCCGCAAGAAGCCCAATATCAGCTTTGAGAAGCTGGATAATTTGCGCCCCATCTCCCTGCTACCCTATTTTTCTAAAGTGGCGGAGAAGGTGGCCAACGTGCAGCTAATGCAATTTGTGGAGAAGACCAACCTTCTTCATCCCACCCAATTCGGGTTTCGGCCTCGTCACTCGACGGAGTCAGCTCTCCTCATGGCATCCGAAACCATCAGGCAGGGCGCTGACGAGGGCCAGACTATGGCCTTGATCCTTCTGGATCTCAGCGCTGCGTTCGACACTGTAGCACATTCCATCTTGCTACAGTGTCTGAACAAAGGAGGGGTGAGAGGTGCAGCGCTGAAATGGATCCAATCATTCCTATCGGGCCGAGGTTTCCAAGTCAGGCAGGGCGACTGCTACTCGGAGCGAGTAGCCTTGGACCAGGGGGTGCCGCAGGGCTCGTCCCTGAGTCCAACTCTTTTTAATCTCTACGTTGCCCCAGTTGCCACCATAGTGGAGAGTCACGGCCTGCGCATGGTGTCGTATGCCGACGACATGCAGCTGGTCATCTCCCTGTCACGTGCGCCCAGTCTTGCGGCAGACATCTTCAGAGCATGCATGCAAGATCTTGCGGCCTGGATGTCTGCCAATTGCCTCAAGCTCAACGGAGGCAAGACTGAGGTGCTGGTCGTGGGGGGAGGCCAGGCGGCGTGGACGTCGGCATGGTGGCCACCATGCCTGGGACCAGCACCAATCCACTGCCGGGAGGCGAGGAATCTGGGTATCTGGATCGATCCCAACCTCACCTTCGGACCCCAGATCAATCGGGTGGTTGGATCATGCTTCGGGACTCTGAAGAGCCTCAGGAAGGTTCTGAAGTTTCTGCCTATCAAAGCAGCTTGTTTCCTTCCCAGTGTAAGAATTGGCTTTTGTAGTCTGGTCTGCCCTGTTCCCATGATGCACTGGGCCAGGGACAGACTAATTTGCATACAGCCAGGTTCTGAAACTGGGATGGTGCAATGAGCTAAAAAACGGTGTTGGATCTAGCCCTGATCTCTTGACTGGGTGAGAGTACTCTGCTTAATTCAGAGACTCTGTCCATCACCACCCCTTGTTGTAAATATTTTTGTCCACCCTAAGCGTGGAAAGGTATATTCAGATGTGAGTCCCTTGCTCATTGCACCATCAGGATTCAAGCAAGCCGGGCCGAAGACGGCTGTAATGCCAGAAACCGGTCCCCGGAAGCTTGTTTCCTTCCCAGTGTAAGAATTGGCTTTTGTAGTCTGGTCTGCCCTGTTCCCATGATGCACTGGGCCAGGGACAGACTAATTTGCATACAGCCAGGTTCTGAAACTGGGATGGTGCAATGAGCTAAAAAATGGTGTTGGATCTAGCCCTGATCTCTTGACTGGGTGAGAGTACTCTGCTTAATTCAGAGACTCTGTCCATCACCACCCCTTGTTGTAAATATTTTTGTCCACCCTAAGCGTGGAAGGGTATACTCAGATGTGAGTCCCTTGCTCATTGCACCATCAGGATTCAAGCAAGCCGGGCCGAAGACGGCTGTAATGCCAGAAACCGGTCCCCGGAAGCTTGTTTCCTTCCCAGTGTAAGAATTGGCTTTTGTAGTCTGGTCTGCCCTGTTCCCATGATGCACTGGGCCAGGGACAGACTAATTTGCATACAGCCAGGTTCTGAAACTGGGATGGTGCAATGAGCTAAAAAACGGTGTTGGATCTAGCCCTGATCTCTTCACTGGGTGAGAGTACTCTGCTTAATTCAGAGACTCTGTCCATCACCACCCCTTGTTGTAAATATCAAAGCACGCCAAACATTAGTGCATGCATTAGTTACATCGAAAATGTACTATGGCAATCTTCTCTATCTAGGGACTTTAGAGAAGAATCTGAGCCGCCTGCAGGTTTTGCAGAATGCTGCTGCCCGACTGGTGCTCAGATTACCCAGAAGAGCAGCCTCCAAAGCGGCGCTCCAAGCCCTGCACTGGCTCCCGGTGAGAAGCAGGGTGGAACTCAAAGCACTCTGCACCTGCCACCGGATTGTCAATGGTAAGGCCCCCCTTCCATTGCAGGGACTGCTGACACAATACGAGCCTTCCCATTCCCTAAGATCTTCCGGCACGGGGCTCCTGTCTATTCCCAAGGTGTCTAAAGCTCGGATGGGAGGAAGATCCTTTAGGTATCTGGCTGCGTCAAGCTGGAATAAACTTCCTGTGGCGCTGCGTCTAGAACCATCAGAACTCATTTTCAGAGCCAAGTTAAAAACATTATTATTTACCCGGTAACAGGTTTCCGCCTAGTACTTCTCCCACAGCACTCGCTCCTTAGCGCGGGGACACGCCGTTGTGCGTCACCAAGCGCTCTATAAAACCCCCTATATATATATATATATATGTGACAGGCACCGCACAGTGCCTGCCACCTTGTGCATGCCAATGAAGGGGGGTACCATGGGTACCTCCCAAGTGCACCCCCAACACCCCAGGGGCCCACAATGGGCCCCCAAATCCAAAGACCGCAGGCCTGAATCCACACACATCATAATATGGCAGGCGGTGTCTGCTAGGCACCACCACCATATTAAGGCCCAGGTCCGCACGGCAGGCAATTGTAACGATTGCCTGCCTGCCAAAAAGCAGCGGACTGTCTTTCTGTCTGCCGCTGTACCCCCTGCCATTGTAATATAAAGGGGGTAAATGGTGGGCAGGTGGAGAAAGATGTCGGATGGATCCGCCCGACATCATAATGACCCCCTGAGTTTTTGGGGGGGGATAAGTGTGGGGAGATTTTTAATATATGTATATTTTAAAATAGAAACTATTGCTAATAATTTTGAAAATATGCAAGTTTATAAATTAGACTTTTGGAAATTGTTTTTTATGTTTAGAAAACTTTTTTCATTAAGATGTATATTATGGCACCGCCACCCACCTCTCCACCATCAGTCGTAATTTGGCCCTATGTGTTTCATGGTGGGGTGCAGACAAACAGTGAACATTGGTCAAGACCGCCACATAAGGGCAACAATCTGGTGAAAGATTAAGATGTAAATTAGAGGCATTCTCAACTGGGAAGGAGGAGGGAAGTGCAGCTGGGAGGCGGGAGAAGGAATCGGCAGGGGGGAGGGGTCACGGGGGGTCAGCAGTGAAAAAACAGACACTGTTAGCAATGGTTTGTAGAGCGCTCGTTCACTGGTTGGTTTCTTGGTGCTGGGGAGACTAGGGGGTGGCCAGCCCGGAGCAGAGCAGTTGTAGGCAAGTGTGAATAACCATGTTTTGAGAGGCTTCCTGAAGTTGAGTAGGTTCGTGCTGAGTCTGATTTTCAGAGAAATGGAATTCCGTAGTCGAGGGGCCAGGGTCGCAACCTGCATCCCCCTTGGTGCTTCAGCTTGAAAGTCGGCACGGTCAGCAGGTGGAGTTGGGCCGAGCGGAGGTTGCGTGAAGGCATGTAACGGGAGATGCGATTATCAATAAACTTGGGGCTGCAGCCGTTTAGGGATTTGTACACCTGGCAGCCAACCTTGAAGGCACAGTGCTGGGGGATGGGGAGCCAGTCCAGTTTCCTAATGAGAGGGGAAGCATGTTGCCACCTCAGTTGTTTAAATATTAATCCTGCTGCTTGGTTTTGTACCAGTTGAAGTCGCCTAGTGAGGCTGAATCAAGTCCTAGCAACTTGGCATTTAGGTAGTCAAGACGGGATAGGACTTAGTCTATTACGACCTGAACCAGTGCAGCTTGAGATAGTAACCTGCTTATCTTCCTTATTTTTCGCAGCTGCCGGAAGCAGGTGGAGACCACGGTACCTACGTGTGTTTTGAGGGATAGGTCGTTGCCAATGGTGACCCCAAGGCTTTTTACTGAGGTGGTGGGAGTAGGGGGGGAGCCCATGTGGTTTGGCCAGTAATGTGGGCTCTAATGTCTGTGTGCGTCGCCCATCAGTATCAGTTCTCTTTTGCTGGGGTTAAGCTTTAGGTGGTTATGGTCCATCCACTGACGGATCAATGTCATGGTGGATTGGAAGTCAGCGATTGACTGGGGAGAGTTGTCAATCTTGAACATAAGTTGGAGGTCGTCTGCGTAGTTAAAATTGGCCACTCCTCTTTCTTTCAAGGATCTTATTAGTGGGAGGAGGGAGAGATTGAAGAGGTGGGGGGAAAGGGAAGAGCCCTGTGGGACCCAACACGTAGTTTTTAGTTTAGGGGTGGTGAAATGGCCTATCTGGACTGCCTGGGTGCGATTTTTTAGGAAGGACTTTATCCAGTTAAGTGATGGACCCTGGAAGCCTGCCTCGCTGATACGGTCGGCCAGAATATCATGGTCGACCGTGTCAAATGCCGCCGAAAGATCAAGCAGCACCAGTCCCTGAGGCGTGCTTGTGTCTGCTTTTCCACGTAGGGAGTCCAGTACTGCTACAATCTCTGTTTCCGTAGAATATGCAGGCCGAAACCCGGCTTGGCTAGGGTTGAGGAAACCTGTCTGTTCCACAAAATTGGACAGGCATTTGGCCATGTGGGCTTCTAATAACTTGGCCATGTAAGGGAGTAAAGAGATGGGGCAGTAGTTTGCTGGTGTCTGGGGGTCTGTGCCTGGTTTCTTTAGGAGGGGGACAACTATGGCCTTCTTGAAGGCATTGTGGACACAGCCCTAAGATAGAGAATGGTTTAGAAGGGCAAGGGCTGGATTAGCGAGAGCCACTAGGGTAGTTGTCAGTACATGAGGGGGACAGTGGTCCAAGGGGGAGCCGGATCTGACCTTAGCTAGTAATTTATTCAGGGTCTCTGTGTGAATGGGGGGGGGGTAGGACTCCATCGAGTGGGGGTTCCTGGGAGTGGGTGGGGTAATTTCTTGCGAGATCTTGGGGGGAATACTGGCTTTAATAGCTGGGATTTTCTTGATAAAGTAGGTATTTAAGGAGTCACAGAGGCCCGGTGACGGCTTGGATTTGTATAGGACTCTCTCTGGGTTTGACAATTCATCTACTATAGTAAATATTTATTTGGCTTGGTTGTTGGAGTTGAGAATTCGTGAGGAGAAATAGGTTGCCATTGCTGTAGAGATGGCATTTTTGTATTCCTTTAGGGCCCCGACCTAGATGACTTTACCTTCTATAGAGTAGTTTTGTCTGCATTTTATTTTTGTTTAGCGGAGGGAGCGTTTTTGAGATTTTAGGTCGGGGGAGAACCATCTCCGTGCCTCATGCCGGTGGGTGAGTCTAATTTGTTTAAGTAGGGCATGAGTGTTACTGGCCGCTAAGAACCAGTTCGAGAAGGATTCCTCGTGTTGGTTAACGTCAGGTGTGGAACGGGGCGCTGTGTTGCTCAGTGTGTTAATGAATTCGTTATTGTCAATGGAGTTCCATTTTCTTGCCACCCCCCCCCCTTTAGAGTGGCTGTTTTCCAGGGGGATGGGCGTTCTAGGGAGAATTTGACCAAATAGTGATCGGACCAGACACAGGGCGTGATGGAAGGGACTGAGACCACCAGATTGGTGGTCCAGAGTTGGTCTAAAGTTTGGCCTTCAGTATGGGTGGGGGAGGAGATATGTTGGGTGAAATTCAGATTTCCCAGTGATTCGGTGAGCTTGGTAGAGTATAGCCCTCCTTGAGGATCGTTAGCCTAGTAATTGAAATACCCTATCAATAGAATTCTGGTGTGATTTGTGACTAGGGGTGCGATTTGTTCCTCCAGGGAATGGGGAACAGGGGCATGTACTCGGGGGGCCTACAGAGTAGTATACATATGAACGGGGTTGACTTTGATTGGAGTTTTATCACTACGTTGTCTGTGGCTGGGAGGTTGAATGCAGTCAGGCCCGGACTGGCCGTAGCGGGCACCGGGCAAAGCCGATTTTGTTTCAGGGCCGTTTTTGCAGCATAGCTGCAAATTTGGCCCTGTAACAAAATCGGCAAAAAAACGGCCTGGGCAAAGAGCTCGGCAGCAGGGGGGGTGAGAGGGGGGCTGCCGAGCCCTTTGCCAGGGCCGGTTTTGGTTCCCAGTCCGGCCCTGAATGCAGTGAGGGCAAAGAACCTCAGGTACTTGTTAATAATGGCTGCAACTCCGCCGCCTGTCTTACCAGGTGGACAGTTAGTTTGCAGAATGTAATATTCGCTTGGTAAGGCGGCTAAAATATCGGGGGAGGATTCTGAGATGAGCCATGCTTCGGTGAGCAGAAGAATATCTGGGGTGCATGCATGCATGCAAACAGGGGGGTACATGGCCCGCATGAATGCATCCCCATGGCGGCAGGGGATGGGTGCCCTGTAGGGCCCCCTTTGTTTCCCCTCCGCCAGCCTTTTCATGGCAGTGAGCCCGCCATGAAAAGGCTCGCAGAGGGGAAACTCATAATATGCTCATCGGACCGTGGCGTCTAGCCTTGCATATTATATAGGCCCTCTGCACTGTGCCACCGCCAGGGAACAGCGGTTCCCTGGCGCAGCCAGTACAGTGGTGGCCATCCTAAAAGCTACCTCGTAATGAGGTGGACGCAAGACCACCAGACTCGACATCGGGCCCATAGATTGGGCATTAGGGACATATGGACACAATATTGAAAGGACGTTAGGGCACAAATCGCACTAATACAGGCAGTGCACATTTGCACTACGTGGAATATAATAGGCTGGGCTATGAATCAACAGCTGGCACAACAGAAAGGGGGCAAGAGTCGCTACAGGCACAAAGGAACAGAAAATATATGGGGCGCTACTCTTACAACAGGGAAAGACTACAAGGAATTCTGCTGGCACGATAGGAGATGCCACGGGGCACTATGGGCATACTAGGTCATCACAATAAAGGGATATTAGGAACATATGGACATTATTTTTTGGAAACTTCTCATTCAGCGACTATGGGGCATTCTATCGCTTCTGGCATGGTAGGTGCATAAGGAGAACTACAGCCGTAACAATGGAAATACGTGGTCCTAAAAGTAGGACAGAGACAGAGCTTTCAAGGCACCAGTGACAAATATGAACACAACCTGTAAACAAGACACAACTGGATAAAGGCAGTAATGCCACCATTGGCAGTTTGGGCACAATATAGGTACAGTGCTTAATGGACACTATTTGCACAAGAGAGACGGGGGCATCAGGGTGTTTCTAACAGACTATTGACATTAATGTTTATTATGGAATCAGCGTTTTATGTATAGTTCTTAATCATAAACCCAATCAGCCAATCTATGACAATTGTCACTTCACAATAAGGCCTTTCCATAGTTCGTACTATTTCCTGTTGTGTATATTTCACTCTAACGCTTTAGTCTTTATAGATTACAGCCTTTTACCTTTACATGAAAATTACGATTACATCTGTCCTTTCTCTGCTTGACTAATTTCAACTGCTTTGCCCATCTGAATGCCACAACAAATTGGGGCGGTCACTGCATTTCAATTTAGGCGTATGCAGTAAGAAGAAGTGAAAACAATAAAGTGTAACCCCCAAAAAATAAAAATAAAAATAAATGAAAACATTATGAAGGACAGTGTTTAACCTGAATAGCTTATGCGGTCAAATAACGCACAAAAGCACACTGAGCTAACACTGTTTTATTTTTTATTCATTTCTTGGAGGATTACCTCAACGTTGTCATGTGACATGGACCTCTCCAAGTATCCAATGGACGAGCAGGAGTGCATGTTGGACCTAGAAAGCTGTAAGTACATCATGATCATATGATCAAGCCCTGTTTTGCTTCCACTGACAGATGGTGTGATCTTGAGCACTGTAATTCGTGTCTCTGCTGTTGAGGTCTACATCCGGAGTTTTCAAGTCTCATTAGGGAAAACCCTTTACAGCTCAAAAGTCTACTTCATTAGGACTATCAGATTTGATGTATGAGTGGGTTGATATATAAATCAGTGGATGGATGGGTTGGTGGATGGAGGGATGAGTGGGTGAGAGGATGGATGGATGGAATCATGTATTTAAAAGTGATGGATAATGAGTAGATAAATAGACCTTAAAGTTGGGAAATGTGAGAAAACAGTGATACAAACAAGCAGACTAGTTTAATTGAGTCACAGGAAATGGAACAAGGGTTTTCTACATGGCAGTGGTCTTGAAAATCTGAGTCCACAGGAGGTACTTTGTGATATTATCTTAAGTGCAATAGTAGAGTCCGAGGTCTTCAGCTTAGGGAGTGCACCCAAAGGACATGCCATCTACAATCAAGCATAACTACAGTCGTCTAATATCATATTATGCGATGACCGGCTACTTGTTTTAGATCATTTTGCTTGTACCTTTAGAGGAGTGAGGACCTACCAGTTTCTCATTTATAGAATCCAATGTGTTCCTCCATTATTGGGGTTTCTGTCTTCCCAAGACTGTGTGATGTGCACTGTATGATGTGTATCTCTGTTTAACCAGAGTGGCACTAGGAGACCATGTGCAGGGCCAGCACGTGAGCCTACATAAGATGATGACTTCCAAGCAAGATGCCTTCATACTCTGTGACCCAAATTACAGCTGGCTGGTGGACCAGATAAGACTAGTCATCCACTCCTTACAACACAATCTTCCTTTGTCTACACTGAAACCCACCGTAAAGTTAATCTAGTTAGTGTAGTTGGGATCCATCGAGGAACTTACCCACAAACTCTGTCCAACCAGAATCTCCCTGCCTGCACAGTAAGCCTTATCCCAGAGGTACAAGGGTGAAAGATGTGCTTTTTCATTACTGGAGGAAGATTTTGGAAGTATAGAAAGCATTGGGTGGTCAAGTTGTGATTTCCCTTTAAAGTTTGTGAAAACCCACAAGCTATTGAGTTGTGTGACATTCACAAACTCCACTGCGACCATTTTCAACACTGATGAGGCCACAGATTTACTCCATCAAAGGGCTTGGAGCTAATCGGTTCCAGGGTGAGAAAGGGAACGGCATATCCACTAACTTCGCTGTAGTGTAGGTGAAACTAAAAAAATAACCTGCAGGCTCCACAACCGCTTCTTATCTTCTCCAAATTCATATCACTATGAATGTCTAAATCTAAATGACTAAAATACAAACCCAATACCTTCTTGCTTCAGGATCACCATCACTCTGGAGCAATTAGGGATATTTCTAGAGTGCAACAATCCATTTCTCTAGTAGGTGATGAGGGTTAGAAACTCATATGCAGCATGACACAATGAGTAAGACATTCAACACCACCAGTGCTTTAAATGGAAAAAAAAGTGCAGGTACTCTTAAAATGAGCTATGAGTGTAGCAAGTGGGCGGGGCTAGGGATAGGGCTAAGGACAAGACAGATAAGACACTTCTACTATGGAGAAGCGTGGCTCAGTGGTTAGACGCGGCAGACCCGGAAGCTGAGATCAACCGTGGACCAGGGTTCGATTCCCTGCCTCGGCGGGTCTCGGGCTCAAAAAATTCCACGGACTCAATAATTCTCGCTCTGGTGCCTACTCAACTCACGGGGTCACACTCTGCGACTCTGGGCAATAGCTTGCTTAATCTCCAATACGGCCCCTCGCGGCGGGATGCCTGGCTTTCACCTTGTGGACACCCTGCCGGGGTTTCTCACAGGGGAATACCAGGACGGGTTCCCTAAGCAAGTGCCGGGACGCTCACGGGCAGCCGTGTGCCTTACAAATCCAGCACATTTACATTTACATTTACTATGTGGCTGAATACTAATATATTCTTGAATGCGCACTCACAGAAACAAGCAGCAATGCTCACACAAGCATTCCAAGAATGTCCTTTAAAATACCTCCCTAGTGTCTGGATTCTCTCCCTCCTTCACTTGCTTTTCTCTCTCACATACACAAACATAGGACACAAGCAGGCAAACACCCAGGCAGAAGCAGACATACACTCACACAAAAGACTCAGTTGGGATACAGGCCATTTTACCTCAGCTGCTGGTGGTCTCACTGGCGCAGGAGGACAACCGACCTGCGTCAGGTGGGCTCAGAGAGTGCCTAGAAGAGGTGAAGACCTGGATGTCCTCTTCATCCCTCAAGTTGAACGGAGACAAAACGGAGCTGATGCTCCTAGGCCCCCCAGATCTCCGCCTCCCCGTCGCCCTGTGGCCCCCATGCCTGGGTCCTCCTCCAACTCCCAAAGACAATATCAAAAGCCTCGGAGTCTGGTTGGATAGATCCCTATCTTTCAACGTGCAGGCCACAAAACTGTCTGCCACCTGTTTTGGCATCATGAGGATGCTAAAGAAAGTCTTCCCCCTCCTTCCCATGGAAGCCAAACAGGTGGCTATTCAAGGGCTTATACAATCACGCCTTGATTTTAATAATGTGCTCTATCTCGGCGCAGGCTGCAAACTGTGCAGAACTGCGCAGCCCGCTTACTGCTGGAGATCCCTCGCAGGCAATCAGTGAGGGCAGGACTGGTTAGCCTTCACTGGCTACCGGTCTGCCAAAGAATTCTTTTTAAGGCAATGTGTATTGCCCATCAAGCCTTCTGGGACACTGATCCGAGTATTACCCGCGACCTAGTCACTCACTACACGCCCAACAGAAGTCTTTGCTCCAGCGAGACCTTTCTAGCAGTGGCTCCCAGAATAAAAAGATCCAGATCCGGTGGCAGGACCTTTGCCCACAACGCCTCCAGAACTTGGAATGCCCTCCCACTGCACCTCAGAGCCAACTCCAATCTCACAGCGTTTCGCAAACAGCTTAAAACCTTCCTTTTTAACTCACCTTTTTAAGATCAACCCTCTTCCCTATCTGTCTCTCCAGTAGGTTCTGGTTATTGCTAGCGCTTGGACGCCTCAGGGCAGCAATTCGTGCTCTACAAATCCGCATCAAATCAAATCAAATCCCTTATCAGGTGGCTTTCTTAATTTCTGCAGTCAGCGGGATGCCTGGATTCGAGTGTGTGCACAAATCCTCACCATGCTGTGAATGTGATTGACAGCTCAGGGCCTGAATGGACCCTGCTCTGTCAAACGCAGCTTGGTGGTGAACACCGGACATTATGCAGATGAGCCCTGCTGAAATGTTTAGAGGTGGCTCAGCTTGGGCTAGAGGTGCTTTGGCTGTCAGACAGCCTCGTTCGTGCGTGTGAGCCAAAGCAACAATGAGCCTCCCTTTGATGAGTACCGGCACTCTCCGTGGCAGCAGAGAAGTGCTGGTACTCAGAGCGGTAAAAATGAGAAGTGCCGGTACTCAGTACCGGTGAGTACCGGCCCATTTAAAGCACTGAACATCACACAAGAAACCAAGTGCCTCATTTATGAAAAGTGTTGCATCGCTGTGGTAGGGAAAACAGCGATGCAACGCTTTTCAGTGCACCCTCCTTGCGACACCATGGATGCGCTGTATTTACTGTACGGCGCTCCATGTCGCTAGAAATGACATATATGTCAGGAATCCTGACTTATCAGTTGGCGCAAAAATGGCACATTGCTGGAGTGTGTCTGGAAACAGATGCAACTCCAGCAATGTGTCATTTCACATGGGGCGAGACCCATGTGAAAAGCCCTGCGTCACCCCTTATGCCTGCTTTAAGCAGGAGTAAGGATTTGACGCAGTGAGGCTGTAGGAGTGTCATAGATTTCACTGCAATACTACTAGGAGCCTTTGCTGAGCCGGAACACCCACATTGCAACCATTACCACTGTTACAGTTACAAAGTGATGCATCTGCCTAGGTGTGTCACTTTGTAAAATGGCACAGTGTGGAGCATTTTTTAAACCGGTGCAGCATCACCAAAATTGATGCAACGGTAGCGTAAAGGCCTCATAATTAAGGCTCTAAATGTTCCTCCAGGGCTATAACGTCTAAGAAGAATAACGCTTCATTGAGCAGTTAAATCGATTACATACAAAGAAAACCAGAATGCATTCTATGGGGTTCATAGACAACACCAAACCTATTTACATAATTTTTCCTACTATGTGTTTTATTTTTCTGCAGCATTGGTCCTAGGGCCAATGTTATTCTATAGGTAAGCATATGGGCGAAGCTTTTGTGGTTCTTTGAGTTGTATACAGCCAGTTGGCTCTAATATGTCTGAATCTCTGTTCTAGTGTCTCTTCTGCCTTAGAATACAAGAACCCTGCATCTCAGGGGGTTGAAGACCCAGCAGCTGAGTTTCCAGTAAAAGCAGTAGTAAAGTCCAGTAAATGGCAAAACTTTACCACCAAAAACGTAAAGACAGTCCCAACCAAATTCCTGTGGGACAAAGATAATTTGACAATCTCGCTGGTCCATTTAATTGGGCTATCAGTATTCTGGTAGTCTGTGATCTGTGGAACACTGTTAAAGGCTGAGACAATTTATGGACTCAGTCTTAATTTCCTACAAAGAAGAGAAGCTAAAACCCACTGCACTTTTTTTCATATATTTCTTTCATTCGTTTTAGCAGGTAAACAACATTACAGGTCAAGTATATTTCCCACCCATAGTCCCGCTCCCCCCAACAAAAAGAGAGAAGCATGCCACATCAAATGCCTTTTATCTTTGGTACTCCAGGCAGTATGAATGGCATATCATATGACATCATAACATACCACATCATATCAGTATCGTGTGTGTGACTGGCATTTAGTCATCTGCAGATTCTGCGACCTGCCCCACCGCTGGGTCCTCCATTTCCTACTGCAATCGGACTTCCACAAAGTCCCACTCCATTTTGCTCCCCTGACCTGCCCCACTGTACACCAACCTGTGTTGCACCCCACATTCAGCTCGTACCCATCTCGCAAATTCCTATAGCCATTGTTTCCAAGTGGGCAGCCGCTCAGCCATCCACCTCAGAGCTTATACATTTCTTGGCCACAGTCAATCCTAATTCAAGAACCTTCTCTGCATATTTAGTTTGTTTAGTGCAAGTTACCAACCCCAGCAGGCACATCTGAATCATCGGCTGCAACTGTGTCTCCCAAGGCCTGGAGCACCTCACCCCGCAAAGCTCCCAGGCACATGTATATATGTCCCCACTGCTATCTTGCACTTGGGATACTGCTCCGGTTCAGAGGGGTCTAGCCTATGTAACCGCTGCGGTGTAACATAAACCCTGTGGATGCATTTATAGTATATCAGTTTCACGATTGCATAGCGTGTGATTTTTCTACAGTTGGCCAACATGGACACCCAATATTGGTCCTTCACCTCCAACCCTATGTCACCATCCTATTGTGACTTCAGCGTGGCAATGTGGGTGGTTGTCCATGGTATCAATAGTACATAGTTGCGGGTAATAAGTTTGGCCTCTCCCCCCTATTTCTGCTAGTGTCTGATTTAAGGCGTGCATCTCTTGTGGGAACTCCGCAAAGGCATTGCGTACAGCCACCGCCAAATCAGCGTATGCCAGGAAACACCCACCAGCAACCCCCATCTGGTGTAGTAGGCCTCATTACCCCCCATCTGACCATCCTCATACAAGACTCCCAGTCTCTGTGAGATATCTCCCACTCCTCTGTGAGGTAGAAATAGAGGCAATGTAGGTCTAATCGCAGCGTGCAAGGAACCAGCTGCTGCAAGTATATACACTCTTTGAGGCCTGCCCCTATTTGGGTCTGAACCTGTACTGGTATGGCTACTTCTTTCACAAGGGGGACTAGGGATAATGCTAGTAATGCCCGCAGTTGGACCAGTCACACTCAGATCCCTGTTACACTTACAATGCCCTCACGTTCTAAAGCCATGGCATTGTATGTTGTAATTGAGCCACCCAGTAGTAAATCCTAAAATGAGTTGCCTGCATCCCTCCACTGTCCCAAAGGAGTTTCAGGATGTCTAGGCTGATCCATGCTCTCCCGCTCCCCCAGTTTAGCAATCAGAGTAACTCACGTAATCGGCGGAAGCAGGATTCCAGTCTGTGCATCAGCATGTGTTTCAGTATGTACAGCACAAGGCGTGGTATGATCATCTTACTTATAGCGATGCGCCCCATGAGAGACATCAGAAACTGCAACCATTCGCGCGCCCTCCGTTCCAAGCTAACCAGCAAAGCACCCACATTAGAGTCATATGCCTCATTCAAGTCTGAGCTCAAATACAGCCACAGATATTTTATAGGAGTTGTCTGAACCTTTGTGTTTGGTAGGTTCGCTCCCACAGCTAAAGCCTCCTGTATGGGATGTAGAACCTACTTGTCGCCATTCAGTCGAAACCCTGAGTGTACCCCCACCTTGACAAGCATGTTGTGCACTGTATGCCATGTTGTCAACGGGTTCCTTAGAGTTAGCAGTATGTCGTCAGCGTACAATGAAATGACTTCCCTCTTGCCCCCACCAGTATACCATTGTTCTCATGTCTAGAACGTATAATTTGAGCTAACAGCTCAACGACTAAGGCAATATCAGTGTAGAGAGAGGGCACCCCGGTAGGGTCCCCCTCTCTACCATCCAGCTATCCAACACTCTATTGCCCACTCTCAGTCTTGCTTTGCTAGCAGTGTAAAGTAACTTCACCCAGTTCAGGTAGTCCACCCCTAAAGCAAAGCTTTGCGGCGCATGATCCTTAAATGTCCAGTTAATGGTGTCAAAAGCTTTATGGACATCCAAGCAGACAAGAGTCCATGGTTCCTCTCCTTTCATGGCCTGTTCGACAATGAGGAACACCTTTTGCATATTAGTTGAAGTGGTAGGGCCGCCAACAAAGCCCCCTGATCAGTGTGTACGATCCCCTCTGCTGCCTTTGCTAGGCATTGAGCCAGTATTTTTCCCAAAATCTTGGTGTCAACATTTATCATCGTTCATGGGTGATAGGATTCGCAGTCTATTGGTTTAGGCAGAACCACTATATGCTACTCTCCCTTAGCAATGTCGATAACACCCCAATGTCAAATGCCTCCTCATACATAGTTAATAAATCAATGTATGTTTGGTAGAACTCAACAGAGAGTCTGTCATTACCCGGTGTCTTCCCTGAATTCATGTGATTGATGGTCCATATCAAATTGCTTCCTCAATTGGGGCATTCAAGAGAGCCCTCGGGTCCCCGTCCATCCTTGGTAGGCGTGCTTCATCCAAGATAACAGCCATGCCTGCTGCATCGCTGCAACCCTTTTGTGCGTACAACACCTTAAAGAATTCAGCAAATGACCTAGGATATCCACCTGAGCCATCAGGATCGCTCCATTTGTTGCCTTGATGGATACAACAGCTATCCCTCCCTTCTCCCTGTTGCCTAACTATGCCAATAAGCAGCCAGACTGTGTCTTGAACCTCATTCAACGCAACCAGTAGTCTGTGTCATGCCTCCCAAGTCGCCGCAGCATGTGGAGACTACCTATCTGTTTCCGCTATCTGTTGTTCCAGTTTTGTGACTGTGCGCCCCAGTGATCTCAAGCCTCATATGTTGTAGCCATACACTTCCCCAGTATAGTCCCCTTAAAGGCTTCCCATATCACTCTGGCGGACAATACCTTCCCTGTATTTACAGCAAAGAATTCCTGCACTGCTGCTCTAATTTCTTATCAGAATGTTTGGTCATGTAGTGCCCGAGATTGGAAGGCACCATATAAACCTGGCCTTGCAGCTCCACCGCAAGTGGGGCAGGGTCCGACAGAGTACTAGGCTTTCCTAAAGTGCATGGCATGTAATAGAATAATAAGCATATAGTCTATTCTAGAGAAGCTCAAGTGTGGCGGGGAATAAAAGGAATAGCCTCTTGCCTGACCGTGCTGTGCCCTCCATAACTCCAGCAGGTTTAAAGTGTGCATTCCCTCTAGTAACGCCCAAGATGACCTGCTCAGCGGCCGAGCAGTGGGCCTTGAGCTATCTTGAGCTTGGGTATATCCAGCACGCAGTTACAGCCACCCATCCAGATGATATCATAATGTGTATAGGGAGTCAATAGATGTACCACTCCCTCAATTAAATCTGGGTTGTAGATGTTGGGTGCATATGTGTTCAGTAGTACCGTGGGTCTGCTACAAACTTCCCCCACCACGCCTCCATATTTACCATCTTCTCCCTTCAGTTTACTCTTCACCTTAAGGGTGATGCTAGCATCTACCTACAGTAATACCCCATGTGGCGATGATTTGGAGCTGGCATACTACAGTCTGCTCCCGCATTTAGTTTGTATCTTCTCGTGTTTCAGTGGGAGCAGGTGCGTCTCCTGCAACATTACTATCCGCACTCAATGCTTCCGTGCATATGACCATATTCTCTATCGTTTTATAGGGTTCTGTAACCCCTTAATGTTGCAAGACAGGGCTGTCACCCCAATGTATATAAGGTGTGTTCCACTCCTGTCCCATGATCTACCCTTGCCATTATGTTACTGCAGTGCGTGTAGCCTAAAACTCCTCTCTCTTGAAGCCATAAGCAAACACACCTCTCAAAAACCAAAAACTGTATTGTCCCCTCTCCACTCACCCATGTGGCTCACCCCAACCTGGCATCCACAAGCAACACATGCTGTGTCGATCCAACCCCGCCCCCGAGCAACAGTCAAACTTCCCCCACATAGTTTGTCATTCCCGTGGTCCCCAGTGATGGGATGCCTCAAGAACCATGCCAACAGTAGTTGCAGACACTCTGGGGAACACTAGTGTATCCGTGTATCCCTCCCATTATTTCTGACTTGTGCATTATACTCAATCAGCTGATATTCACCCCCCCCCCCTCGGGTTCACACAATCAGTGTTGGTAGCCCCCTCCCACTGAGCCAAAAACCTGTGTCCATGCATGTGGGCCCTGCTCCACCTCCCCCGTCAGTGGTTCTCGATGAACTGAATAGCATCCTCAGCATGGTCAAAGATATGTCCCTTCCCCTGCAAGTCCACAGGAGGCATGCAGGAGCCAACAGTGTATAGGCTAGTCAATGGTCTCTCACTTTCGTTTCACTTCTGTGAACGATCTCCTTTTCTTTTGGGTTGCCACACCATAGTCAGAATAAAAGGAGATCCTGTTCCTGCCAAATTCCACATCTCCCTGATGTCGAGCCATTGCCAATACGTCCATTTTATTTGTATTTGTATGTGTAAAGCGCAACATTCATTCCAAGGGACATCAAGGCAATAGGAGAGTGTTATCCTGATATGGGGAGGGCGGTTGTGATCAGTTTTAGGTTGAGACGTTGACGGGGTTATAGGTGGCTTTGACTATAATCTAGGGAACAGCAAAGTTTTTAATGTATTCCTAAAGGACAGATATTCAACCATTAGGCGTAGATCTAGTGGGAGTTTATTCCAGTGGGCGGCTACTAGTTTGGAAAAGGATCGGTCTCCTGCTCTAACCCTTTTGTCCGTTTGATCTTGGCCAGGTCCTGATGGCAAGATCTCAAGTTTTGCGGGAGAGCATAAAAAATTTTCTTATCTTGGAAGATGCGTGGGCCCTCTAGTGTAGCGCTCTGCGTGCATAACAAAGGAGCTTGAACGTAGACCTTTGATGTACAGGCAGCCAGTGCAGTTCTCTCAAACTTTCAGATGCTGAGCTGTATTTGCTTTTATTGCAAACCAGTATAGCAGCCGCATTTTGGACCACCTGTAGTCTGGAGAACAGATGCTCGGGCATGCTCACATAGAGCACATTCCCATAGTCAAGTCTACTACAAAATAAAGCCTGGGTAATGGACTATCTACAGTTTAAGGGGATCCAGGAAAAAAGTATTTGAAGTAGTTTCAGTATAGCGAAGCTTTTTCCGCACAGTGTTCCACTTGATCTTGCATGGTCAGTGCATTATCAATCAGTATGCCCAAATCTTTTGCAACTCGCTTGGATTCTGGGGCGGCTCCCAGCGCCTGGGGCCACCAGGTGCTGTCCCAATTTAGGTGTGCTCCACCGAAAAGCAGGATCTCCGATTTTCCGGCATTTAACTTTAAACATTTTTCCATCATCTAGGTTGCTATTTAAGTGAGACAGTTAATTAAATTACTTTTGGTGTCCTCATGCTTGTCTTCCAGGGCAATTAGCAGCTGTGTGTCATCCGCATAGGGGCAGCTATCAAAGGCCCATTTCCTGCTAATCACAGCTAAGGAGGAGACATAGGCATTGAAAAGAGTGGGGCTCAGGAAGGCCCCCTGCGGGACTCCATGTTTGATAGTTTTTTAACTGGAATAAAAGGGGCCCATTTGATTTTTGGGTGTTCTATTTTGTAGGAAGGGGGTGAACCACTGAAGTGCTTTCGAATGTATTCCCTTTTCATGAAGGATGCGCAGCAGGTAGTCGTAGGATACAGTATCAAAAGCCACTGTTAGGTCCGGAAGGATCAGTGCAGCAGCTTTACCTTGGTCCACCAAGGTTCTAATGTTGTCTGACATGGCCAGTAAGGTGGCTTCTGTATTATTGGTAGCTATAAATCCTGTCTGAGAGGGATCTAAGAGGTAATTAGTTTCTATTTGACCAGTTGTTTATTGACCAATCGCTCCAGTACTTTAGTTGAGAGATTAGTCGGTAGTTTGCAGGATCATAGATTTCCAAGCCTGCTTTTTTTAATAGTGGAAATTCCACGGTTTCCTTCCGTATAGCTGGGAATGAAGCTGATCCAGGGATTTATTAAAGATACGAGTAACATGCGAGCATAAGATCCATACAAGTCGTGAGAAGATAAAGTGAGGGCAGGGATCAAGTGGGGATCGTGCTTTAACCTCAATCATGGCTTTTGCAACCTGTTCTTCTGAAAAAGGAGCCAGATTGCTTAAATAAGCATGTGCCTGGGGATGTGGTGCTAATGTTTCCCAATCAGTATTTTTTAGCAGCAGGCTGGCTATCAGTGGCGGCTGGTGACATTTGAAAGTGGTAAGGCATAAAGGTTCGGATCAGTGCCCTGTGGCAGGTGCGCTTACATAGTCAACACACAGTTATAGCTATTGTCATCCCTTTGCACATGCGCCTCGTTCACATATTGCTCGGTCCACACAGTCCAGCATCAAGCATCGCCATAGAAAAAAATAAACAGAAATGCAGTTGTTTGGCAGGTCCTGATCCTGTCAGATTGCTGTATAAACTGAAGCCTATTGGAGGTTTGCTGAGGCTTTTTTTCAGGGGAATGAGCAAGGTCTTTCTCTGTCTCCATTGTGCTCTCTGTACATAGATCTGCCCCTGAAATTCATAATCCCCAGCCGAAAACAGGTCTCGGCACAATGCATGCAAATCTACTCCCACACAATGCCCGTCCTTTCATCTTTCAAAGGTTTCCCTCTTGTCATACCTCCCGTGCTCTGCCTTTTATCCTGCCATTTTCACCTGCAACCCCACGCATTTCAGCCACCCACGCATTGCCTATACAGTGCCTGCCTGCTCTGGTTCCCGGCCTGCTCCTTTTGATTTCTTTTCAGTTTTATACAGCATGAACTTGACCAGAGGTCATTAGAGCCCTTTACAAGCGACCAGATTAAGTTGCACGTTTTTTAGACACGTAGATTAAGTGATTTGCCCAAAATGACGGGATGTAGAGCCTTGTTATTGTTAATGTATATCTTCACTTAGTACTTAATTTCTTGATGAATTGAGCATGTTGCATATGTTTGTGTATTTTATGGTTTCGCTTAAATAAAAATAAAAATACTGAATTTGAATAAACTTGCTCACAGCAAAGTCTCTCCAGCTAGGGTAGCCACTCCCATACATTCTCTGATCAAAAAGTCTGCAATCCATTCCCATTCCCAGTTTACACAGGCATCACTCCAATACAGGATAAAGGATCGACAACCACCAATGAGCAAATCCTTTGTTGTAGAGATGTAGAAAGCAGCCACATACAAATCTGGTCAAAATCTTTGAAAACATTACAGCCAAGATAAGCCTCTTGGGTGAAGGTCAGATGCACTCTGATCAAAGCATGTGCATCTATGGATCATCCAGTGCCTGAAAGAAAAATTACTTGCAGTAGTCATCCTGGCACCTATGTGTCCAACTTCAATGAATATGTAATCTACCGCTTTCAGAATGAGATGCCATACCATATTTTCCTGTTCCTGCTCAAAATGGAAACTAAAATGACGCTGGTAGAAAACAAACCTAGGAGTTTCTAACAAACGACCCAAAACTATGGCTTCCTGGAATAAGATCAAGAAGTTTACGTGACATTTTTTGCAATTATATTATTATACTTTAAAAAAATGTCACTGGAATGATGACCCCATCCCCCGTCCATCAAACGTCTTATAGGAGGGATAATTGGAAATACCCATTAATTTCACAGCTGAGCAGCAAAGTAACCTTTATGCTTCGTAAAGCCAGGCTCACTACAGTTCAAGTATGGAAATCTCCTCGCCCTCTATTGCAGTTATGCAGGACTAAGATGTGACTGTTGTGTACAATGGAAAAGCTAATAGCTATGGTCCATGACAATTTTAAGAATATAAAAATATCTGGTCTTGCTTTGTAACTTAGTCGAACTGTTCTTACTCGATGGCTGAACACAAATTTTGAAATCCGCTATATACGTCTGGCTTTCTCCTACATTCCCTACCCTATATCTTTTGCTTACATCCTTGAAAAATTGCAAAAACCAAGTTAAAAAATAGTAGTGTGTGACAAATGTTATGATTCTCACCTCTTTTCCTTACTGATACCCCTCCTCCCTAAAGCATTGAGAGATTATTAACCGCAATGGAGTTGGGAAACGTATGTAAACTTGTAGAACTGTAAAGCGAAAAGCCCCCCCCCCGACTAAATGAAGCTAACATCAAGCAGTTTACTATGGACGTACTGGGTAAATTACTGATGATCAAAATACAATAAAACTTAAACTTACCGTCCTCCGTCGCTGCCACCTCAGCTTCTAGGGTCCGACTCCCGCCGTCCACCGTCCTGCCTTTTCCAATTTCTGCAGGCAGCTCTCACGACGGCATCAGCCAGGAAATGGAGCCTCCCGCCCTCCCCTCCGCCAATCACAATGCAGTGAGGCATAGCGGGGCGCGCCCCACCAGGGCCATTTTCTCTATGTAGGCTGATGCATCAACCTACATAGAGAGAAAAAACTGAGAATGGGCGGTCCTACTCGAGAGCAGGGAGGAGTGGCTTGCCCACTGTTGTGCATACTGACTGTTTCGGCAGCCTGAGGCCGCCCAAAAAGTCAGTATGAACAACAGTGGGCAAGCCACTACCCCCTGCCCTCGAGCAGGACCGCTGACCCCCAACCAGGCACTTCTGCTTTCTCGCAGCGTGAGAAGGCAGAAACATAAATGGTAGTTATTACCATTTATGTTTCTGCCTTCTTGCGCTGCGAGAAAGCAGTGAGGCGCCGCCCAAATGCCCCTATAGAAGAGCCACCACTGCTGGCTATTAAAGGAAGGGTAGAGTTTGGAAACTCTATTGGTGAAAAAGCTGTTAATTAGCGCGCAGTTATCAATTGTAGGAGTCATGGTATGGGACATACTAGTTGGTTTGCAGAGTTCTCTCACTATTTTATATAGTTTTTTAGATGATTTGCATATACCTCAGTAACCGAGCAATCAGCATACGTAGCGGCGCTTCAGGTTTCAGTTTGCTGTCCGGGGTTCTTTGAGCCCTATCCACCTGCAGGCCCCCTCTCTCTCCCCTCCCTGCAGGACGGTGGGCAACCAGGATTCCAGGTATTGTTCTACTGGTGTGACCCTTGCAGCAGACCTAATATGCAGTCATTATTGCACCGTGACCTGTCTTCCAAGTCCGCCAACTTGGCCTCCTGCATTTGTAGGTGTCTCTCCTGGTCTGCCAACTAACTAGTATAAGCCCCTAATGTTTCATCTATACTATCAGCTCTTGTTCCTTAAGTCCTACACTCGCTTTCTCATGTCCATATTCTGGTACAGTAGTACCAGTGTGATGGCCACCCAATCAACAATTTCGATAATGGCCTTTTTTCCCTCCAGAATTGTTTTTAATATCTAAATTAGATGGAGGCGTGGTCTTCCCCATGACTGGCTAGTGGATGCACCTTGGGCCATACTACCCAGTCCCTCCTTGATTGGGTGGCGCATCTTGGGGACCGTGACCTGGGGTTAGATGGCATCCATGCCCAGTAATGTGGTGCTACTGGCGTCTGGGCCCAAGCACACTATAATTGCCCCTTCACAGCACCCTGCAACAAAGCAGTCCGAGCCATCCCAAGCAGTGTTCACTTTAAGTACTTTCAGAGGTACGCCATGGTTTAATAGAGAGAAAGAATGAATGGTGGGGGCACTGCCAAGCCAATCGAGGTCATGGCCACTAGTCCAGGGCCCTAGTGTTTAAGCGGGAAATTCCTCCACAACTGTACTGCAATGGAAAGGGTGTGGGGTAGGGAGATCTCCACTTGCGCCTTTATGTTTGCCCCCCACCTTGGCTCGTCTAACATTGTTCACTCCAAATTAGTACTCAGGACGGCCCCCTTCAGACAGTAGGGCTGTAACCCCCAGACATTCCGCAGAGTCCCATCAAAATTGTGGGGCAGCCCCTCTGCGTTGTCCACTGTAGTCATCATGGGTTTCACAGTATAGGAGGGGGCCCAATCACCCACTCCCTTGCCGGAGCGTCACAAAGCCATCTGCTCCTAGGCCTCACTTATTACAGTATATGGTAATTCCCCCTGGGATGTCAGGCCTCAGTTCTCACCTCCGGCTCTAACTCTCACTGGGGTCACCTTGGTTATTCTTTGTGCCGCTGCAGTGAATCTGTTAGCAAAGCTACTTCATCTGCCTCTCGACGTCATCTGCAGCCTCAGGTGGGCCCAGCACCACCGTAGCGAGTCTTTCTGCAGAGCAGCTTCACTCGCTACCCGCGATGGAGTCCACCGGGGTACAAGAAAATGGAGAGGGTTCAGAGTCTTAGCATTATGTCCTCCATTGGGACCCACCACACTTCTTTCTCCTTTCTCCCCGTGGCCGTCAGGCCACACCGCTCACGTCTTATCTTCCACTAGGCTGGGCGGATGTTCACTTGTCAGGAAAGCTAGCCTGGCCTGGAATGCTTTGCCCTTGGCGATGTGGAGCATTCAGGATCATGTGATCTTCAAGAAAAAGCTTAAAACCTTCCTTTTTTAGTTGCCCTTCTGGTACACTTTTCCTTTACCTCTGCACGCGCCGGGACACTCTGCTGAGTTGCTGAGCGCGATATATAATTATATATCATAACATAACAGGTTGCCCCCCAGCCTTGACACAGCTCCCTGATTGTTATTGGTCACAGGCTGACCTCTGGTCAACGCTCGTCCTGTGTCGCGACATCATGTGTATGCCACTGCTGCAAGGCGTCCGCTGCATCCTCCTAGAGCCTGTGCTGCCACCCAGCACTGGCTTCCAACCCGCGTGGCTGTGTCCTGCTTCTTGTCCATGCCAGTCAGCGCCCGTGTGATAGGGGCTCAGCACTGCGGCTGATCGTTCCCAGGCTGCAAGGGCCCCACTTTCAGATGCTGTTTACCCGTCTATGATGATGGATGGGTCCAAGGGAGGGGGATCACGAGAACCAGTGATCCGTCAGAGCTGCGGTACATCACGTCTGTTCAGGCGGCCATCTTGACTCCTCCTCCCACCCCAATATATTCTTTGTATATCGTGTCAGTTCCTAATAGGTTGGCAACTTTGATATGACATTATTCAAACCGTGGGTATATTCTGACATTTGATAAGATACTCTGTTGAAAAGACAAGGCATTGTTATTTAACTATGGGTGCCTCAATACCTGCAACAACGATATCAACATTTAATACACGCTATGTAAAACACTATAATACTGACACACAAATATCACCAGAATATCAACCACATAAATATGCTTACCTAATGTATTGACAATGCACATTTAAAGAAGTAACAAAATACATCTATGAACTATAAACATTTCATTTAAAAAACTTTCAAAAGCCACTGTAAAAGTATGTATGAATAAAAACTAACATCTGTACAAATAAAAACATCAAAACAAATTAAAAACAATGCTCAACAATCAGATTCAAACATAAAAGTTAACAATTACAAAACCTCAATTAAGAATTAAGGGGTATAAATAGAACAAACAATCATCGCTCATCCCAAACCTAATTAAAGAGAGAGGAGAGTGCTACTCGCCATGAGAGAGGCAAAAAAAATCTAAATCAAGTAAGTGCACATTTGTTTATTTAACTATAAGAAATATATTT
The DNA here is from genome assembly GCF_964261635.1 of Lissotriton helveticus. Lineage (NCBI taxonomy): Eukaryota > Metazoa > Chordata > Amphibia > Caudata > Salamandridae > Lissotriton > Lissotriton helveticus. Next base: position 342,320,557 of record NC_136065.1, read on the forward strand.
CATATAACAGGTCCTATTGAACTCTTGAACTTAAAGTAATTTCACATTAATTTCTAAAATTAATGCCCCACTTCGCATTCCCAAACAGATACATCACCTGGAAATATTTTTCATTGAAAATAGTACCAAAGAAGGCAAAGCTAAATTATGCAGATTGTATGAGAACATTATTTTTATTAACATACAGTATGAAATAATTATATACTTACAAAAACAACCACAAATTATTCATCTCCTAATAATGAAATGCATTCCATGATACATTTCTTTTATCATTTTTAGAATTTTTAGACATAAAAAGGTCACATTAACTGACCTATACAACCTCACAAAGGGGAGAGCCATTAATAACTCACATAGGATACACATATTCAAAAGAAAATAATGCAAATGAAAGAACATGTTGGAAATGCAATAGGTACTACCCTAATGGTTGTTATGGGTGAGCTGGTACTATTAATGATGCCATTGAGAAAGTCAGGGCCCACAATCATCCACCTTAGCCGAATTCAGAATCAGAGGCACCGTATATGACTTAAAATCTTGGGCTTCCACTTCTCCAGACACAAACATTAAAAACTATGTTCCTCATATTTCTGCAAAACATAAAATCTCTGGCTTCCATTTCTGCAGACACAAGCGTTAAAAGATATGTTCCCCATGTCTCTGCATTACTTGCTGGTCAGATGCCACCAGTGCAAAAGGGCCAGCACAGAAAAAGAAGAGCAGACCATCAGAAAACATCAATAACTGCCACACCTTGCCATGCATTAGGAGTGTAGTTGTTAGAACGCTACAGGACTGCCACCTCCCCCAGAATCCAGGATCCCGCAGCGTGATGGTGGCGGTCATGCATATTAATATTCTGTCAGTGCCGCTGCAGCAACACCAAACTTTTTATGAGTTTCCAAACCACCACCCTTTCCATGGGTGTGAGCCCATCATGAAATCAGTTGGCAGTGAGGCAACTAAGGAAGCATGTATGCCACACCGTGCAGGAAGGGACAGTCGGCGCTCTGAGAGCACCGGTATACATGTTGGGCTTTTCTATGAGCCTAACAGACTGCCACTGTCAGACCACTGCAGGACCACCCATCAGATCACGATTTAAGTTCTAATCTGGCAGATGGCAGCAGCACAGCTTTGGCGGTCCTACGGGCGGACAGAGTATTGCACCATCCGCTGTAGGACCGCCAAAGACATAATAAGCCCACCTGTGCAAAAGGGCCAACAACAGAAAAAAGAAGAGCAGATGTAACTTTAATTTGTTACAAAATTATTACAACCCTATTTCTAATACACAAAAATGACTAACTAATCTATATTTGTGAACAATAATAGTATATGTTTTTTTAATATTTATAAAAATTTATAAATTATCCTTTTTTTTAATACATTTTTTATTTGACAAGCAAGTCAAGGAGTGTAACATTTTTCATATACATACAAAAAGAAAAAGTTTTCAGTGGTTACAGGCACAGATCAGCATTCAATAGTAAAAAAAAGAATGAAAAAAAAACTACTAACAGACTAAAAATAGAACTTCTTAACAAAATCGGTAGTATCAGCTAAAACACAAAAATTCCATAAACCAGATCCGTATACCATTTACAAAAAGTTATCCCTGATCTTTTCGAACTTAGCAATTGCTTTTGCGCTTCTGCTCTTAGCCAGTGCCCTTTCCATAGTGTAAATTTCATGTAAAAGATTCCACCACTCGATCGTGTGAGGGGGGTTCTGCGAGATCCAAGCCCTAGCTATCACCAATCTGGCGCAGGAGAGAGCTATACTTAACCAACTCCTATTGGTGATGCCCGTGGGGTATATAGATAGTAGTACCAAAGATGCAGTAATTGAAGTATTAATCATCTGTTTTTGAAATAAAATATTTTCGATTTCTAATCAGTATTTAGTTAACAATGGGAATGAATAAATCATATGTATGAGGTCTGCTGCCACCAGACCACATTTAGGGCATTTTGTGGGATCGTTACTTGAAATGTTTTGTGACCATTTAGATATTTTTAATGGAGTATGGTAAAGTTGACTAACCGTTCTATAAAGTTGTAGTTTCAGGCTAGAAGAATGGACTACTTTGTTGATATTATCTAAAGCAGCTGAAACGTTCTGGGATGTCACTTTAAATCCCAAATCAGCAGTCCATTTTGACGCCAATCTAGGGCAATCAATCGTCCAATTTGTTTTGGCCGAGATATTTGTATCCCAGACTAATTAGTGATTTCTTTTTTGTAGAATAAAAGCAACTCCAAATACCTGAGCTATTTATTTGTTTCAAATTCATCTTGCGTATCAGATAGTCCTTAATTTGAAAGTATTTGTATATCATTACTTCGGGCAAATTGTACAAAATTTGCAATGTTGCAAATTGTAGAAAACCATCTAAACCATATAGGTCTCCTAGCGTTTTAATACCAAACTTGGCCCAGTCCCGCCCAGTTTTATCACTGAAAATATCAGGAAGCCCTGGGTTATCCCAGAGTGATAGCCCAGTATGAAAAAAGGAGGTGTCACATTGGCTCAAGATCAAGTTCCAAATCCGTACTGCATCCCTCGCAGTCTTAAATTTTACACGTTTAAAATAGTTTGGGTCTTGCACTTTTGCCAAGAACTGTTTTGAGTTAGTGCCAAGCATGAATTGATAAAAAAAAGTATTGATCATTAACTATAAACAAACTACGCAGCCGGCCTAAAAAGGATGCAAAAAAATAAGCTTTAATGTCCGGGAATTCCAAACCCCCTCTTTCTAGAGGTAATTTTAGTGTAGACATAGATCTTCTAGCCATCTTATAGCCCCAAATAAAACTGCTGAAGATTCCATCTAATTTTTTAAAGAATAAATTGTTAACCCGAAAAGGAATGGAGCGAAAAAAATATAAATATTTCTGGAAAATGTTCATTTTGATCAGGTTGATTCGACCAAGTAGATTAAGCGGGATCTTGTGCCATTTTTTGAACAGCATGGTCACCTCCTTTAGTAAGGGATCATAGTTTAGCGTGTTTATTTCAGTGATGTTAGAAGAGATTTTTACCCCTAAGTAAACTGCGGATTTACAGAGTCCTAGCACTAAAGAGTTAGCTTAATAATTCATGATAACTTGTGTTTTGTTGATATTTAATTTATAGCCGGAGATAGCTCCAACGTTTTTGGCTTCCTCTGTTATTCCTAGTAGTGCATCCACCACATTAGTGGTGTAAATAGCTAAGTTGTCCGCATATGCCGCATATGCAGTTATTTTAAGGCTTTGTCTTCATGCTGCATCGGTACGATCTTAACTTGAGTTTGCAGGGCGTTGATAAAAGGCTCCATAGAGAGAGCAAAAAGCAGGGGTGATAGCGGACACCCCTGCCGAGTCCCCCTTAAGATCACAAAGGTTGGAGAAAGTGACCCAGCATAGCTAATTTTAGCGTTAGGATCCCTGTATAGAGCCTCTATACTTCTGAGGAACTGCCCTTTAATGCCAAATTGCTTCAGAACCCTCCACAAATAATCCCACCCCACTCGGTCGAATGCCTTTTCTGCGTCTAGAAGTATCATACCTAGTGGGGTGAGATTAGTTGCAGCCACATCAAAGGCTGTAATGGCCATGTTGATATGGGTGGTAGTATCCCTCCCTACCACAAAGCCGTGCTGTTGATCATTTACCAAATATGGCATAAGGGGTGCCATTCGCATTGCTAACAGTTTGGAGTAGGCCTTAGCGTCGGCATTTATCAAAGAAATAGGTCTGTAAGACCCGCAATCCGTAGTTTTTTTTTTTTTTTTTTAAATAACATAATTTTAGCGGTTTTCCAAGAGGCAGAATTTCATCTGCACAAATTTTGTATAATTCTATCGGAAGTGTATCTTCACCTGCCGCCTTGTTAGATGGAAGAGAGGAAACCGCCAGACGCAATTCTGTTAATGTATACTTCTCATCCAGTTGGTCGATGCTTTCGTGGAGTAGTGTGGCTCACTGGTTAGAGGCGGCAGGCCTGAGAGCAGAAGTCAGCCTGGGACCAGGGTTCAATTCCCGACGCGGCAGGGTCGTGGACCTTGGTCAGCGGACTCGATAATTCTCGCTTCGGTGCTTACTCTAATCAGGGGTTCCACTCGGCAACTCTGGGCATTAGCTTGCCTAATCTCCACAACGGCCCCACCAATTCCTGGGATGCCTGGCTCCACCTTGGGGACTCCCAGCAAGGGACCATCCCACAGGGAAAGCCAGGACGGGTTCCCCAGAGTTATACAGCACCGGGACGCCCCGTTGCTGGGGCAGCTGTGCGCTTTACAAGTATACTACATTTACATTTACATTTTCCTGATCTAAATATTCTTTTGACTGTAGTTTCTCGTTTATATAAGATTGGATCTGATCTTCCATGCTCCTACTCTCAGGGGTATATACATTTTCGTAATAAGAAGCAAACTGTCCCATCATTTGTGCAGGTTGAGAGTATAGAATGTCGTTAGGACCCCTTATGGATTTAATTAAGGTCGTTGCCCGATCATCAGCAACTTTGTAGGCCAAAAGCTTCCCTACTCTATCCCCACATTCATATTAGGACAGATTATATTTAAGTATTTTACGACTGTTTTTCTCCCTGAGGGAACTTTTAATAATTGAACGTAATGTCACAAGTTTGTTTTCCAATTGAGCAATGTCTTGACTGCTTAGCCCACCAGCCCTAAGATTATCAGCTAATTGATTTTCAACAAGTAAAATATTAGCAGTTGCCGCCTTAGTTTCTTTCCTACGCAATGCATTTTGTTTAAATACATATTGTTGTGCAAGCCCCCTAATTGAGGCCTTACAAGCATCCCACACTGATAGAAGAGTAGCAGTATTAATGTTGTTTTCGATAAATTCTTTTATATGTTCCTTAAGGGCTGCTACAAAAACTACATCTATTAATAAATATCTTGGGAACGTAAAGGGTCGTAGTTCTAATGGCTTTTGGGCTAAACAAAATGTAAAAAGAATAGGATTGTGATCAGAAGATATTCTTGGGATAATCTCCATGTGTCCTAAATCAATTAGTGCATCTGATGCCCACGCCAGATCTATTCGAGAGCATAGTTTATGGGGGGATGAATAGCAGGTGTACCCTGGTATACCAGGATGGAGATTGCGCCATATATCTTCTACATTGTGTATCCTTGCTAATTCCAGAATTGCGGCCCTGGTTTTACACATGCGTGGAAATATCCCTCTCTTCGTCACATCCTGTTCATAATTTAGCACACAATTAAAGTCCCCCATCAAAATAAGTTCACCCTCCCAAGATAGTAATTCTACATTCAGCCAATCAAAAATGCGTGGTTCGTCCCTATTCGACCCATAGATGGCACAGAAGACATAATTGCAGTTTTCTATCTGCATTTGCACTATTGCCCATCGACCCCCGTTATCTGCAGCAGTTTTAATCACTTCTCCCCGCACTTGTCGCTTCTTAAAAATTGCCACTCCCCGAGTAGGAGCATTTAAAGTAGTGCATACCACCATCTCATATCCCAATTGGGCTAGTAGTTTTTTGTCCTTAAAACAAATATGCGTTTCTGTTAGCATAACCAAATGTGCATCATACATTTTCAATTCCTCATAGACCAAGCTTTTTTTAGTCTTATTATTCAAGCCTGACACATTCCAAGCTAAGCAACTAAAATGTGACATTTTGAGTAAAAATTAAATCATAGTGATCTGTCCCTTTCCTTAAGTTCCTACTCTTTTCTTCTCTGATAACTGCCAAGTTACTCTCACTTAGACTTGTCATGTCTTTTTTTATTTTTTTCCCCTCCACACCGCCCCCCCCTCCCTCTACCGCCCCCTACCCTACCCTGCACCCCACCGTACCATAAGGAAAAGCCCCCCTTACGCACCTGCTGCAGCTGGATGGGCAGCCACCTGTAGGTGCAGCTATCTATAGAGCCCTCACCCGAGAATGTATAAGTCTAAACCCCCCAAGTACAGTATAAATCAATCATCACCTTGTCAGCCACCATTATAGATCAGAAGGTTTATGCGTCTTAACACCTGAAACATTAGTATTTTTTTCTAAAACCACCTCCGCTTCCTTAACCTGATTGAGGTAATACGTATGACCTGCTTTGATGACTTTTAAGCAGGCCGGTTCCTGGAGAAAGACCTGTGCCCCTGCTGTTTTAAATGAGTCAATTAATTGTCATAAATTCCAACGCCTCTCCATTGTGATCTTACATAGATCTGACCTGACAAAAAAGGTTACATCTTCTGTCACTATTGGGGAATTAGGTCTTGCTTTCAGAGAGACCGCCTGCCTAAGTAAAAAGTTCCCAAAAAAGATCAGGAAAGGACGGGGAAATTCACTTCCCTTGTTTCTATTTACTAGCAGCAGTCTATGAACTCTCTGTAATTGAGAGTCCCAGGCCCAATCCTTCCAAGCCCTCTGGAATCCCAAAGAGTCTAAGGTTCTGCCTTCGCTGTCTATTCTCCATGTCCTCGATTTTATATTGCAGAGCATGAATCTCTTCGTCATGATGGGCTGTCTTTTGCTCTGTACCTGCTGACTGTTCTTCTACTTGCACCACCCTCTGCTGTAATTCTTCTACCTCTTGAGTGATACCACTCATTTTGCTATTAACCTAGATAATTTTGCATCTTAGTATTGTCTTCTGTCAACTGTAAAAAATGTTGTTGAGCTTCGTGCTGCTGTTCGGTCAGAGTGTGAAGGATTAGAGCTAGAGAAGGATTCTCAGACTGTGGTAAGCCAGGCAGGATATCCATACTGGATACTGTCTCAGAAGATGATTTTGAAGGGGTATGCGTGCCCATACTAAAGTGGCTATTCTCCTCGGCCATAGAAACTATTGTAGGAGAAGCGGAGTTAGCAATGTGAGTGGGAGCAGTACTATTTGCCCCCTCTCTTCCATCAGTTACTGCCTGTGGTCATCTCCCCTCGTTTGTGGTAGTGTCCAGGGGTCTATCTGCAGATAGTTGGTTGAGGGATTTAGAAGAGATAACGTTGCTACTTGTTTCTTGTGAGGGGAGAAGCAACTCCGTTGGGCTGTTTCCTGATAGCCGTAAAGCCATGGTTTTAACCCCCCTAAACCCCCCGCCCCCCTTGGCCTGAATCCACTTTCGCAGTGGACTTCCGTCTCAGATAGGTTTGCCTCTAGTGTTCGCAAATGATATAGCCGTATAGAAAGTGGAGGGGTTAATGTTCTTCTTATTCTTAGCTTTGCTTTTGGCCTTACCCCTTCCTTTTTTCCGACCAAGCTGCTTCACTGCGTCCAAAGAGGAGTCCGCCCCCCGTCTTCTTCCTTATCGATCAATTCCTCGTCTTCATCATTAGAGCCATCAGCCTTTTCCATATTCCCCAGATGGAGATCGCCGGGGGGCACATTTAATTCATTGGTATCGAGGACCTTTTGCGCAGCATTGACCTGCGTAGGCTTAGCCGGATCCGAGATACTAAGAGCTGCAGCGCCTTTACATTATTCAATTCAGAGCCACTTAAATCTAGCTCTGCATCTACCAGCTCCAAATCCAAATCCGGCTCCTTTTCTTTATCTGCTGCTGAGACCACTAACGCCACTGCTGCCCGTTTATTCCCATCTATAGGGCCTTCATCACTGACAATCATCTCGGTCTGATCAGTTGCTTCTTGACTAAGGGCTTCACCCAGTTCCCGCAGTTCATTCTCTATTGTATCCATATTTAATTGTTCATTTAGATTAGTACCAGTTTTATTGTTTTCAATGTCATTAACTGTAGCAGAAACAGTAGCCGTAGTCGTTTTTGGCTTAATCAAGGCACTTTCGTCGGCAATAGTAAACAAAGGGGGGCGGATGATGTGTTGCTTACCGGATAGAAGTGCAACCTTGTCCTGTCTCCCCGTAGTCTCCAAGTTTTGTACGTTTTGTAAACTCGCTCCTGCTCCTGCCGTTGGGGCTAATGCACTTGCAGGGATCCTAACGCTAAAATTAGCTATGCTGGGTCACTTTCTCCAACCTTTGTGAGCCCTCGAAGATCTAAGACCCTTCTGACTGATGGAAGAGTGGCGCAATTTGGCATGGCTGATATCCTGTTATCTTATTCAGTAGGGTTTTGCTGGGGCCCGTGAAGTGTCTGTCGGGTGATCTTGAGGCCGGGGTTCTACCGGCCTCACCAGGCCAGAACGTCTCTCGGTATTGCCTTGCTCCAACCCTGACCCACGGATGACATGACTCTTGCAGAGCCTATGGATGGAAGATATAAGGACAATGGGCAAAGTTGAGTTTAAAGTTTGATTGTTTTGATGATATATAGGGTTGGGATTCACAACTACTGGGTGGACACGGTCAGCCTGGTGTCTAGAGACTGCAAACAAAAATGTATTGCTGATGTGTTATTTTTCATACAAGCCCAAATGTAATGTGACTATGGTATATTTTGCAGAACATATTAAATATGTGGCCTATCAAGAATTTACTGTGTAAACGACCTGTATGGAAAATTTATAAAATATATTTCAAAAGGAACAAAATGTAGATATGCCAATATTTATGCAAACTTTATCAATTACCATGATATTTAAGTGTATTTTGAACAACAATATTGTTGACGAATAGAAAAATACAACAAACCTAAGATATTTTCACGATTGATACTTTAGCTGTCACTGTATTTTAACAATGATATTTTATTAAAATAATATTTGTTATTCAGGTAACATACGGAATTACATACCTAATATACGATGAAATTAGAAATGTACCTGCTCAACTAAGGATAATTTTCTTAGACTAGTTCACAGAGCAAGGAACAGACACATCAGTTAGGGTTATGAGAATGAAAATCTAGGCAAGTGTTTACTAGGATGGCTGGACAGAGTCAGCCACATGTCAACAAGATACCGACTTAGTCCCCACCCCTAGCAGCATTTCAGGGGCTCTGTCTTGCAGGGGATATCTCAGTTTCCTTGTTGATCAATCTCAATCTGGCACTGTTAGTGGCACAATTGATGATTGTGCATCCCCACTCCTTCTTTACATGTTGAACTTTCCTTTGGCAGATGGCTACTCTGCGGAGGATATAGTCTACCGCTGGTCAGACAACCAACCACAGAGCCACGGATTGGAGAAGCTTCAACTGGCTCAGTTCACAATCACCAATTACAGTTTCACCAGAGAGATGATGAACTTCAAAGCAGGTATGGTAGAAATCTCTATGTTCATGTTTTGTGACCTACCCTACGAAGGTCCTGCTTTTTTGTGTTTTTTTCCCCAAGATCTTCACTAAAGGCATGGGTTGCCATGTATATTCCACTTTTTAAAGTTAGTTAAATCATTGTGTCTCATCCATGACCTACTCCCAAACACTTGCGTCCTTCCTTTCCTAGAACACCCCCCCCAGCAGTTCCACCCATTCACAATGGAATGTATTTAACTTCTGAAAAAGTAGGACCTCATCTACAAGAAAATGATGCAGCGCTGCACCGTAAGCTATTTAGCTGCCCTGTGCTGCGTCATTTTCACTGCACAGGAATGTGTTGTATTAAAATACAATACAAAGTATCCTGATGCTTTCCCCTGTCCTGGTGCACAATTGGCTGCAATGCACCAGCGCATGCACCCTTGCATCATTTTGCAAGGGTGCCTGCACTGCGGGGGATTATGCAGCACGCATAGAAAGAGGAAAAAACGAGGAGAAATAAAAGTATTTCTCCTTTTTGCTCCATTCCTACCCCTCCCCTGGGGAGGCATAGGATTCTGACGCATTCCCAGTTTTACAAAATGTTGTGGATCTGGGAATGCATCATGTTCCATAGATGTTGCATGGAAACAGCTACAGCAACATCCACCAAACGCCCTTTCACGCAGGGTAATCAGTGAAAGGAGCTCATATTTTCAAGGCCATTAAAAATCACGTAGGGCAACTTTATGTGGCCTTGTAAATATGGGCAAGCCCATTGCGCCGCCGTTGCGTAAAAAAAGTGATGCACCAGTGGCGCAATGGGCTTGTAAATAAGTCCCCCCACTTTATCCGTCCCTTCATGGTAATAATCTAGGCACTTCTATTATAACGTTGAGTTCCTAACAAATCTCTCCTTCTCCAGCAGGCCAATTCCCCCGCCTCAGCCTGCACTTCCACCTGAGGAGGAACCGATGGGTGTATATCATACAGTCCTATGTGCCTTCGATCCTGTTGGTCGCCATGTCTTGGGTGTCTTTCTGGATCACCCAATCAGCTGTGCCAGCCAGAGTGTCACTTGGTAAAATAATTATATTTGACAAACCAAGGGGGTAGTGAAGGGAAAATACAGTAATCACAAGCTGTACTTACCTAGACGGGTAAAAGTATATTTTTGGTTAAAGCATAATGGGGGTCTAGATTCCAGAAAGTCATTCTGCAATCAATTAACAATTCTTTCTTTCCAATTAATAGCAAAAATTGTATTTATATATGCCAGTGTCTTCTTTGATACTAGTAATGCAATGTATAGCACTCTCTCTTTGTCTCCCTCTCTCGTTCTCACTTTCTTCCTCTCTTTTCGCTGCTCCTTCTTTATCTTTCTCCACCTCTCACTTTCTTTTCTTTTCTCTCAAACACTCTTACTCTTTTTCTCTACCCCTCTTTCTATTATATATCACCCTCTTTTTCGTGCTGTTTCCTATCTCTCTCATATATATGTATATATATATATATATATATATATATATATATATATATATATATATATATATATATAGTACATTTAGTGTATATGCAGATTTGTGTGTGTGTGCAGAGTGTGATATACTATGTATTATCATTGTTGAGTGTGGGGCGAGGCCATACCTTACGAGAGGCAAAGCGACGGGGTGTGCCTAAGGAAGGACACATAGAAAAATTAAGACCCACTTACTTCAAACTGCTTGTGGAACAGTGCACATGGCTTAAACCCACAGTGTCGTGGCATAATCTCTCTGTGCTGAAGGAGTGAGAGCCCTGAGAAACAGCCGCTAGAAACGCTAAAAGATGTAGGCGGGGCTGGAATGGGGCCTACCATTCAAGGGTCATGAATAGCTCAAATAAAGTAACTGGAGGCTCCTATGATTGGATTTATGAGTGTAAAATTACTGTTAGTGACTTTCCAGCTGTTTGTGCAGATCTCAATCAACCGAGGTGGGGTTCTACCTGTGGGAAAGACTAGGGAATTTAATAAAATGTATTGTTTAAAAATAAATAAATGAATAATAAAAATAAATGTAAAATAAAAGAGTAAAATAATTCTATACAGTTAATAATAATCTTTGACTACTTAAATAAATATGTACAACCTACTATCCCGAAAAATTAACTTTAAATTATAATTAAAGTATTTATTTTAGTATATTACATAATTTTGTCAATATTAACTACAAAAGCCTATACTTATGTGTGTGGAGCTCTCCGTCATCGGTAAAGAGATTTCCATATAGAAAAGATAGGAGTGGCGGAGGTGGAGATCTTCAGGTTTGTGAATTGCATGTTTTAATATGCTAAGTAGTAATACTAGAGCACTACTTTACATATTCCAAAATTCCTTCTGTAAATCAGGCCCATCCTTTACCATGCCCACTGAAAGCTCCTTACATTAATCAACAAGGATGTTCCTAATGTGGCTATTAGTATTTGGGGTATATGGTAGCTGCGGAAAACTATCAAGAGATTCTTTTTTTTTTTACAGAGTTTTATATAGCGCAAACTTGACCCGAATCGGGTATCAGAGCGCTTTACATAGCACCAGTTGCATTACACGAGTACACATTCATTTTTGTTAGGCACAGGAGATTACGTGATTTGCCCAGAATAAAGGATGTTCAGCGTCATTGCTGAGACTCGAACCCAGTTCCCCAGATTTGAGGTCGACCGCCCTAGCCTTTAGGCCAACTCCTCTCCCCTTCTTAATGCTAGTTGATTTAAAATACATACTGCATTAAACCCTCCCTCAAGTGGGTACCTGGAGTTGAAGCATTGGAACTTTATATTCATGAAGCTTGTGAAAAGCTTTGTTAAAGTTGTGACACCTTCCTGAAATATTAAGATATCAGTGTCTTGATAAAATTCCTAATTTAGTCAAATAGTCTTATTCCGGAATTATATTTGGCGACTTAACTCCTATAATGGATCACATGATGAACTAAACAAGTAATGCTTCAAAACAAGTACTAGAGAGGGTTCACAGTACAATGCACAGTTTTCGTCTCCGAAAAACACTGCATGAACGCACTTTGGGGTGAAGCAGCTTTAGTCATACTTAATACTCACAGATGTATTTGCCCTTGATATCATGTGTAATACTAATTGGTAAGCCTTCAATGAAATGTTTGGCAGCGGCCAGTCTCTAGTAGCTATCTTGCTAACTGCTTGGCAGGCAAAATGTTAAGCTTTAATTATTACAACAATACCACAGAATAATACTATACCATGAAAACGCAAGGAGATGATGGACGGAGCACTGAAACTTTTCAGACACTCACCCCTAGTCACAGATCTGGGTTGAATCCATCATCGTTCTTTAGCTCATTTTGTCACCCCAGTTCAGAGCCTGCTATAAGAAAATTAGTCTTGACCCTGTGCCTCATGGGAACAGCCCAGCCCAAACTTCCAAGCCAGGTCTTCCCTGGACCGTAAACAAGCATCCAGGTACCAGTTTCGGGGTAACACCACTCAACATTCAGGCTAGCTTGAATCCAGTGGCAAAGTGAGCAAGGGACCCACGTTTGGGCATACCTTGCCAACCTAGAGTGAACAAAGTAAACACAAGGAGTTGATGGACGGATCGCTGAAACTTTTCAGACACTCACCCCCAGTCACAGATATGGGTTGCCTCCTTCATCGTTGTTTAGCTCACTTCGCCACCCCAGTTCAGACCCAGCTATATGCAAATCAGTCTTGACCCTGTGCCTCATGGGAACAGTCCAGCCCAAACTGCCAAGCCAGGTCTTCCCTGGACCGGAAACAAGCAGCCTGGCACCGTCTCAAAAGGTTTACTTTTTTTTTAAATACTTTTTCAATTTACTGGGAATCATCAGCTGGCACTCTGTTAACTGATACCACTTGGCGGATGCATGATCCAATAGGAAAAACATACTAATAACCAGGGTTCAAACAATTGGCAGTTAGGCTCTGTCTCACACCCACTTTAGGGCCTTGTTTAGGGTTCGATGGTAACTTAAATTCACCAGTTTCAGGAATAAACTTGAAATATGAACTAGAACCTACTGGTTCAGTTTCCTCCATCACATGGATAACATTTTGAATATTTTCAACATTTTGAAGGAAATTCTACCAGTGTATTTTACTCAGTGTTTAGATTTTTCTCCTAATATTGGAGAATTTTCAGTTAGTGTTAAACTCTAAAGCAGGACTTTAAGTGGAGAAACATAAAGAATTGCATTAATGGCAATACAGGTACTTCAAGTCATTGCTGTCCCATTATGAGCCATGACTCAGAGTACTCACTGCGTTGTTGACAGTTATTGAACAAATGAAAGTTCAATTTTGAAACGAAGGGCATGAGTATGAGCTGGGAATGCAAATATCAAGGACAATCCTTTAATGGGATTTAATCCTCCAGAAAGGATAGAATATTGGACTGAATTCTATAAGTGACTTCTTCTCTAATTGTATAATTCCCTCTAAAAATTGGAGATTTTCAATTAACAAACAACCCCTAAATATGGACTGTACATCAGGTTGTTCCAGGGCCAGGGTACAGATAGGCTACATGTGGGCTTTGTACTAGGGCTTAGCTGCTGAGATCTTACTAGCTACATACATTCAGAAGACAGCAACGTCCTGAGCCAGGGATCCTCTTACACTGGTCCTGGGTGACCTGGACAACCTTCATCCTTGGAGGGGATTGATTCTCTAGCTTTCATTGGTACTAATACATTGGCATGCCTTTATCTTTAATGCAGCCATGGAATGGTCTGCTGTACATATCTAGAATATCTGCAGTACAATGACAGTTTGCAGCCAGTCGCTGTTGCCTTTACTCCTATGATTCTCTATGGAAATATGCCCACTTGCCAGGACCCAAATCCTCTCCATCCTACTCTTCACACCGTACCAGGTATTGGTTTGTTCCTCAGCCTATTGTACTAGCTAAGCCATGCTTTAGGCAGACCAATGGAAACCCATGAAGGATTGGGAGGATCTGACTGAAGGGGCTTCTCTAGAAGGAGAAGTTTCCTAACTCCTGCATAGGTTACTTATTGTAACAAAAACCGAAGGATTTAGACCTATTTGACATTTCTTCTAAAAGCTAAACTTTGTGTTGTGTGCTTCCATATGCCACATTGGCATTTAGCCTATGCGCGTGTGAACCAAGTAAAAAGCTGGAATATTAAATTTGTTTTGAATATCTTTAGTGCTCAAATTCTCCCACAATACAAGTTGAACAAGTACATCTTATAGATCACAAAATTACATGCAGAAGCATCTGCTCATTAGTTTTTACTCAGTTTATTCCTTACCTATGTGGACACTACTCTGAGCTAGGGGAGACTGGAAAGAGCTAACTTCTGTAGCCAACTGGGATAATCATTAACATTACCTACCTATGTGTATCTTCAGTTATTCAGCTTTTCTTAAAAAAAAGTCCTCCCCAGTGCTTAATTTGAGCCGGTGGTTTCCGGGGCTTGACACTGGCACTTAATTGTCATCCTCTTATGACAGTCTGCTACATGGTGGTGCTGTCTGTCTAATTTAGAAATAAGCACAACAACTGTTGTATATTAATTCTATATACATAAAAATGGCTAATGCCTGCTGCCCAAGCCATTCTTATATCTTTGGGGGCCTGGAATAGTCTGAATTGTCGCACTTGTGGAAGTGTGATATTTTGTAGTTGTGTTGGTAATGTCATTGGCATCAGTGGCAGGGGCAATGGGTAGTGCAAGTTGCAGTGGGGTTCTGATGAGGGCCCTGGCACTTATTTTTTATATATATATGAAGCACTGGACTCCTCTTGAAATCATATTAACCCCGATTACTGTTGCTGTAACACCGGCTACAAAGCGCTTTGCTTCATCAACTTGTGTCTGGGAATAGCATAACCCAATTGTCCTCATAAGACACTTCTTCCTTGCCCAGAGGAGACTCTTGTGATTTATCTCTGTGAAACTCATCCTGGAGCATGACCAACACCGTCCCAAGCTTTCCTGCTGTGTAACCCCATTTGCAGAATGCCATTCTAATCACTTTTTTAAATAAAAGCATAGGTCCACCATTCACTTTGGCGATCACTCAGGTATTCAGAACGTTCTCCATTTTACCCTTCAAATCTATATTTCTTGACACTGTTGGTATACCCAGGAGTCTGGTTTTGGCTGCCTGCCTGACATTCTGTAGAACATCTTCTTTGCCCCCAAGCTTGATGAAGTGTTCTCACGTGCATCGCTGAATTTCATCTTGATGTTGATGACTGGACGAAACCTGAGAAACATGCTTTCCCCTTTTCCCAAAGTCATGCTTTTGCTGGTCATTTTAGGCTGCAGTGCTTCACTCTTGGAAGCTATTTCACCTTCAGATTTCTTACAGAAAGGTCAAGAGAAGCCTTCAGGGCTTTTCAACTTTAAATTCCTACACATCCCCTCTCTAGGGCTCATACTGTCTACTGAGGTCACCTCTTAGTGAAAGAAATCTCACTTCACTGAGTGTGTTTTGCTTTTTCCAAACAAGCACAGAATCTACTCCGCCATTGCTCTTGTCAGCGGGTTTCCAAAAATCATCATGAGGCACTGCTGTTTCTCGTCTGAAAGAGGAGAGAGCCCCAGCAGCCTCTTCAATGTCAGCGCCCCCCCTCAGTCCTGTAGCACAAGCAGGAAGCCACTACTGACCGTCCCTCTATCTGGTCAGGTGGCTTCTCCACTCCAGTAAGAAGATGAGCAGCTCACCCGGTGTACATGAGGGCCCCTATTACCTGAAGAAAAGATCCTTCCTGTGTCCTGAGCCAGGGCACTCACCTTGACTCGCAGTGAGATTCTGGCAGAGCACAGATCATAGCCCTGCGGCCGCCATCTTGGATTTTAACATGGACACAGAAGGGACCCACTTGGAGTGGAAATCTTCTGAGTAGACTGAAAATAAGTGAATTTATGGATGGCTGCTTCCCCAAGCCACAAATAGAAAAGCAGTCGGGAATTTCTCCTCAGGAGAACTGGTTGTGGCAGAGAACGCTGGGTCCATGTGGAGTTGCAAGTGCCGGTATATACTGATAACTAATCAATTCTAATTAATTTTGATGGCTCGGCTGTTTCAGGGCATATAATATACTGCACACATATACGAAAGCAGTAATGCATTTCACTTGCAGAGACAACATGAGCATGATGCACTTAAAAGTTGCAAGCAGAGTAACATTCATTTCAAATCACAATCATTGTACTTGGACTCGTCTTCACCCTCCAAACAAGCAAAATGCCCCCACAAATTTAAATGGAACCCCCTGAAAATCCTCCATAAAATGTTTTAACTCCATTGATTTTGTTTGGGATCACACTCTAAAACCACACAAGTTATTTTCACTCTCAAGTGGTATATGGGGTAGTGAGCTGAGAGCTTGCACGATGATGCCGTCTTGAGCAGTACATACAGTCTGCCTTTATCACTATACATTACAGCACCTAGGGATCCATCTTAGACTTCCACTGGACCGTGGCTATCCTCATTCTCTTACTGACCTTTTTAAATGTTGCTAAACATTACAAAATCCACCCAGCGATTGTACTTCTGATTATCCTCAGCTAAATGGTTGAAACATGTTGTACAGGAACTATTAAAACAGTGATCCGTAGTTATTCGTTATATATGTACCACCATGGGAATACTTGTGATCGCACATGAGAATAAATAATTTTCTCTTGGTCTCCTCAGGTATCACGACTGTCCTGACGATGACCACTCTCATGGTCAGCGCTCGCTCTTCTCTTCCCAGGGCATCAGCCATCAAAGCCCTGGATGTCTACTTCTGGATCTGCTACGTCTTCGTGTTTGCTGCCCTGGTGGAGTATGCCTTCGCCCACTTTAATGCAGACTACATGAAGAAGCAGAGGGCCAAGAAAAATGCGAGCAAGCAGAGTGGTGAGGTCAGTAGTGCCCATTGTCTGTGAAAACAATTTATTTCAAAACACATATATTCTCATAAAATAATTTTTTTTAGCTCCTGTTTATCTTATTAACATGAATATATAATTCTAACATCACGTGTTTGTTTTTGACCGAGACCTGGTTGGGTGATTTCTCCGCACCAGATCTGGCAAATGCCATCCCCCCGAATTATATCATCTATAGGAGGGATAGAACATCGGGCAGAGGTGGTGGAGTTGCTCTTATTGTGGATAAGAGTATTTCCTGCTCTACCTTTCCGGTGGAGAATTTGCAGGGATGTGAAGCACTTGGTTTCACCCTACATCTCTCCCCCCTCCAGGCCTGCACTGGGATACTTGTATATAGAACCCCTGGATCAGTAAGACCCTTCTTTGATGAATTGCAGGAAGCACTCGCCGTCCCCTGTCTCAGGTCGGATCACTGCATTCTTCTTGGAGATTTCAATGTCCATATGGACAACAGCTGTGACCCCGACACTACAAAATTTATCGATACCACGGCTTCGTTAGGCTTATCTCCTTTTGTGATAGGCCCTACACACAACAAAGGACATACCCTAGACCAGGTATTCTCAACGAGACCCATTTCGGTCTGCACCATTCAGCCAGTACTTTGGTCCGATCACTTCCTAATCTCCTTTTCTTTGCCTGTCACTGCCCTTGTTCGGGAGAGAGAAAATGCGGCCACGCGAACTTCACGCCCGTTTCATCTACTCTCTGTGGACATGCTGTCCGAGGCTCTCATCTCCTTTCCCTGCCCTCTTTTGGGAAGTTTGGAGGAGAATCTTGTTCTCCTACACAATTGGCTCTTAGCAAGACTTCAGTCCTTAATCCCCAAAAAAAGAGCTAAACCGGGAGAGCGTAGGGCGTCTGCCCCATGGTTCTCCCCTCGGTTGAGGATACAACGTCAGGAGTGTAAAAGGGCTGAGAGGGCCTGGAGGCGGGCTTATGACCCAATTGAGAAACTGAAATTTCGGGCAGCCATTAAAGCCTATCATCATTCTATCTGGGACGAAAAAAAGGCCTATTTTGAACATCGCATTGATGAGGCTGACAATGTCTGCAAAGAAATCTTCAAAGTGGTCCAGGATTTTATTTCTCCTGCGGTTTGCACCCCCAACCACACTCATACTGATGCGTGGATACAACAACTTGCCACCTTCTTTGTCAGTAAGATTACAGCCATCCAGGCCTCTCTCTCTAGTGCGCAATCTGATTTGAGCCATCTAACGCTACCATGTTCTGTGGAAGACCATGGCCCTTTCCTCACTGTATTCCCTTCTATGGATCCTAGTACATTTCTGGAGCTCTTGTCCAGCCTGAAATCCGGCTCTCCATTAGATCCATGTCCGGCTAAATGCTTGGGGAAAGTGGCTTCCGCCATTAACATCTTGGTGAACCCCCTGCTGAATACATCTTTGTCGACAGGGGAGGTGCCTCAGGCCTGGAAGCGAGCCATGATTCTACCGCTGCTCAAAAAACCCACCTTGGACCCCCTGATACATGCCAACTACAGGTCAATCTCCCTTCTCCCTGCTCTGGCTAAAGTGGCCGAGCGTTATGTGCACAGGATAATTTCCAGTTTCATCGAAGGAAACGACCTGTTGCACACTTCGCAGTCCGGCTTCCGTGCTAATTTCAGCACGGAGTCGGCTCTGCTGGAGGTCACTGATGCCATCAGGGAAGTACTCGACCTGGGGGGAAAGGCCGTGTTAGTCATGCTTGACTTGTCGGCGGCTTTCGACACCGTTCCTCATGATGCCCTCCTTGTAAGACTCTGGGAGTGTGGCCTTCGTGGAACGGTGTGGAAATGGCTAAAATCATTTCTGGCCGACCGCCGACAAACGATCTGGGCGCCTCCTTTTTCCGCTGATATGGCTCCGCTAGAGGTGGGAGTCCCGCAGGGTTCCATTCTCAGCCCTATGCTGTTTAACATCTTTATGGCCCCTCTGGCGGAAGTCGCGGAATCCTTTGGCGCCCAGATCGTGTCTTATGCCGATGACACCCAACTCCTGTTCACATGTGACAGGGGTGGGTCGTTTGATGGCACAAAGATCAGGGATTGCCTAGGTGCGGTGTTTGAGTGGTTTAGAGATCATGGCTTAAAATGCAACTCTGATAAGTCAGAGTTGCTCTTTTTCGGTTGCGCACCGGAACAAGACTGGAAATCCTGGTGGCCACAGGATATGTTTCCTCCTGATAAGGTTGCTGTCAAGGCCAAGAATTTGGGAGTGATAGTAGATTGTGACTTATCCTTTGGACCTCACATCTCGTCCATTGTTGGGAAATGCTTCGGCATCTTACGGATGCTGAGGAAATTTCTTCCTCTACTATCACTCAACCACAGGAAGACAGTCGTTCAGGCACTAATCGGGTCGCGACTGGACTACGCAAACACTCTTTTTTTGGGTCTACGAAATATCTCATGACCCGTTTGCAAGTGGTCCAAAATTCGGCAGCCCGTGCCATCTTTGGACTCCCGAGGAGAGCTGGCGCCACTGCCTTATTGAACACCCTTCATTGGCTACCTATCTCCAAGCGAGTCCTTTTTAAATGCCTGACTGTGGCCTTTAGGGCCATACATGGTATTGGCCCCAAATATCTTGGGAAACGATTTTCCCGGTATGTGCCAAGCAGGACTCTCAGATCATCGGGTCTGTCTTTGCTGACTGTCCCTGCAATTCGTCGTGCACGTTTGGGAGGTCGATCTTTCCGCTATTTGACACCTAAGGCATGGAACGAACTACCATTATCCCTGAGATCGGCCCCCTGTCTTCTTGCTTTTAGAAAGGACTTGAAGACATGGCATTTTAGGAAATAGTCCTTTTATTTCTGTTTTCTGTTGTGTGGTTGCTTTCTATGCTGTTCCTTTCTTTGCCAAAGAGCCGGGATGCTCCTCTGGAGTTGCCGTGCGCTATAAAAGAAATAAAGTAACATAACATAACATAACATATATTATGGTATTCAGTTTAATGACTGGCACACTGGTATTGTGAAAAACTGATACCGTAGTATTTGGTTTTTCCCCTGCATGGTATAATGTAAGTGCTGCAGGTTGGAATGGAGACAATTGTAGGAATAGCACAGATATTGAGGACAAGATGTGTCCTCAATGCCTGAGTTTCTGACTTTGGAATGGGTGAACCAGGTTCCTAGCGTCGGCTCAACATCCTGTGATGCTAAACTAATCACTTAATCTCCCCATGCCTTTAAAAAATAAAATCTGACCGTGTGTACTGTAATTTGGTGCTCATGTAAAGCACTCTGAGCCTTTGGCCATGTTCACACTATGTTAAAACTGCAAAAATATATATATTCATGGAAAAAAACACAGGTTACAGGAACTTTATAATTAGGCTGACATTTCACTTGTACAAAACCTGTGAAATTCAGCCGTTATAGTTAGCTGAGCTAACTATAACTTGCACCCCCGCAATGCACTGCTGATGATGTCACATATTACATCACTCATGACATGGTCGGTGACATCGCTGATATCACTGATGACATCTCAAATGACATCACTCATGACATCATCCAGTGACTGTGAGTGTTTCTAAAAAGTTTGAGAATGTTATATATATATACGCCAAGCTGTATTGAAGAATGAGCGGGTGTATAAGTGCCTGTATGGATGATTCAGTAGGTGCGTGACTGACTGTATAAGTGAGTGATTATACGTGTCTCAGTGAATGTATGGGTGAGAGACTAATCTGTGTGAATGTCTGTATCAGAATGTCAGTTGGTGTGTAAGCGGCAGCATGGGTTGGTGAGTAGCTACATGAGTGTCTATATTGGTTATTGATTAGTTGTCTGAGTACCTGGATTGTTGCCTGACTGTCTGTGTGGGTGGGTGAAGGGGTGTGTGACTCCCTGCATGGATGTGTGAGTGGGTGATTCACTGGGTGTATGGGTGTATCTGTGAGAGGCTGTGTGGGTGAGTGAGTGGACGTATGCCTGTGTTGGTGAGTGAATAGATCACTCATGGTATATGGGTGAGTAACTGCACATGTGAAAGGCAGTATATGTGAGTGTTGGAGTGTATAAGTTACTGTATGTTTGAGTGAGTGATTGTGAGAGTGGCTGTATGGTTGAGTGTGTGCTTGTGTCAGGGATTGTATAAGAGAGTAAATATATATTAATAGCTGTAGGAATAAGTGAGGTGGTGTGTGTATAACTGTATATGTGAGTAAGTGGCAGTATGATTGACTCTTTGGATGAATGACTAGGTGTGTGAGTAGCTCTATGGGTGAATGGCGGTGTCTGAGTGTCTGTATGGGTGTATGAGTGTGTAGTTACGTACTGGTATTGGTGTGTCAATGGTGTCAAGAATGGTAGTCTGAAATTTGAAGTGGGTGTAAGAAAGGTTATATTGGGGTGTGAGTAGGCGCATCAGAGATTATGTGGATGATGTAATCAGTGATGTCATTAGTGATGTCAACAGTGATGTCACTGACCATGTCATGTGTGATGTAATATGTGACATCATCAGCAGTGCCCTGCGGGAGCACGAGTTATAGTTAGCTAAGCTAACTATAACAGCTGAATGTCACAGGTTTTGTACAAGTGAAATGCAGCCTAACTAAAACGTTCCTGTAACCTGTGTTTTTTTGCGTCAATTTCTAAGGTTTTTTAAATGCTAATTCCTAACTATAACATCCCTGTAACCTTTGGTTTTTTCAGTGAATTTTGTTGGTTTTTTTACATTTTGATTCAGCCGTTAGCTGAGTAAACCATAACTTGTGGGCCCGGAAAGCACTGCTTAGGACCTCACATATTACATCCCTCATGACATGGTCAGTGACATCACTCATGACATCTCAAATGACATTTCTGATGACAGCAGTGATGTCATCATCCAGGGACTGTGAGTGTTATTAAAAAGGGTATCAGTGTTAACTATATATACCGATGTGCATTGGTGAATCAGTGGGTGTATGAGTGACTGGATGACTGAGTGGGCATGTGACTGACTCTATAAATGAGTGATTAGTTGCTTCAGTGAATGTATGGATGAGTGATTGGTTGTGTGAATGTATCTGTCTGTCAGTTGTTGTCTAAGTGGGTGTATGAGTGTGTTCATGAATGGCTATATGGGTGATTGATTAGTTGACTATCTCTATGGTGGTCTGGGTATCTATATGTTTGGGTGAGGAGGAGGTATGTGAAGCATGTATGTATGAGTGAGTCAGTGCCTGTAGTGAGTATGTGTGTGAGAAGCTATATGGGTAATTGAGTGTCCGTATGGCAATGTTGGTGATTGCGTGTTTTGTCAGTATGGGCAAGTAACTGGGTATGTGAAAGGCAGTATAGGTGAGTGACTGGGTATATGAGTGACTGTTTATGTGAGTGAGTGAATATGAGGGTGGCTATATGGATAAGTACATGCTTCTGTCAGTGACTGTATAGGTGAATGAGTATGTGTTACTATTTGTATAAGCAAGTCAGTGAATGTGTATGTAACTGTTTAGATTATTAAGTACCTGTATGATTTACTGGATGTTTGAGTGTGTAGGTGTGTGAGTAGTTCTATGGCTGACTCACTTAGTGTGTGAGTGCCTGTATGGGTATATGAGTGGATATGTCAATGGCTGTATTGGTGACTGAGCGGGTGTATGAGTGGCCGTATGGATGAGCAAGTGGATATGTGTGTATAGATATATGAATTAGTGAGTGGCTGTGTAAGTACTGGTATGGCTCTGTCAATGGGTTTGTGAATGGTTGTGTCGGAGCGGCAGTGGGTGTATAAAAGATTCTACAGGGTGTGAGTGGGTGCATCAGAGATGATGTGGATGATGTTATCAGTGATGTCATTTGAGGTGGCATCAGTGATGTCATGAGTGATGTCCCTGACCATGTCATGAGTGATGTAATATGTGAAGTCATAAGCAGAGCATTGCAGGGGTGCAAGTTTTATTTAGCCCAGCTAACTTTAACAACTTGATTTCTCTGGTTGAGTATGAGTGAAATGTCAGCCTAACTATAACGTCCCTGTAACCTTTGTTCTTTTAGTGAATTTCTAAGGTTTTTTAAATTCCATTTGCTAACTATAACGTCCCTGTAACCTTTGCTTTTTCTAGTGAATTTCTAAGGTTTTTTAACTAGCAGTCACGTTTGCAGAGTGGTGGAGAAAGGGGGCTGGGTCTCCAACAAGCTCTCAGGAATTCTGCTGTGTAGGACTTACAGGAGGTATCAGGAGGGCTTCTTGGCCCCCAAGGTACCTCTGGAGCCAAGGGGACTTTACCTGCCAACTAGTATTGTGCCGTGAGGGGTTGAGAAAGGGGTATGGCCTCTGAGAACTTCTCACCAATCCTGCTATGTGCGACCTATTGAAGGTAACAGGAGGAGTAGTTCAGTAGGCCCTACATAGTGGGATTGGTCAGAGGTGGTCTCAGGTCACATCCCTTTCTCCACCACTTTGCAAGCACGCCTCCTGGTGCACTACTAATTGGGGGATGTCTCTTGAGGGTCCCTGGGGGGCAACTAGCCCACTTGTTACCGCCAATAAGGCCCACACAGCTGAATTGCTGAGAGGAGGTCAGAGGCCAAGCCCCCTTTCTCCACCACTCTGAAAATGCGCCTTCTGGCGCTCTGCTGCTTGGGGATGAAGTCCACTTTAGTCCTGAGGCCATCAGGAGGCAAGCGGACCTCTTCGCCCCACCAGCAGTGCACCAAGAGGGGTGTTTGCAGAGTGGGGGGGAAAGGGGCGTGGTCTCTGATCACCTCTCAGCAACCCCACTGTGTGGGGCTTACTGGAGATAACAGGTGGGCTAGTTGTCCCCTAAGGACGCTCACCAGTGAAGGGGACTTCATCCCTCAACCAAGAGCGCAGCAGGATGTGCGTTTGCAGAGTAGTGGACCAAGGGGGTGGGGCTCCGGCCAGTTGCCCACTTTGTTTAAAAAAAAAATCTTTTAAGAAGGGGGGGTGCCCCCCTTTCCTTTATCCTTTTGAGCCCTGGTTACCCCATCCCCGGGGACTGACCCATTTTTTTATTTCTAAATTGAAATAAAATGGGACAGGGGCCACGTGGCCTCCTCCCGAGGCCAATATCGACCTTTGGGACAAATTTTCCAGGACAGGGCCTCCATATGTAATACATTTTTATAGAAAGGGAGGGGGGCCACATGCCCCCCCCCCCCCCAGGTCTATTTCGGGCCAAGTCCCTTTTCTCTTTTTTTAAATTTAAAAATAAAGAATGGGGGTCACGTGGACCCCCTCCTAAGGCAAATGTTGGCCCTGGGGGATGGGTTTGGCCCCAGGGACCCCGTCCCCCGGGACCAGGCCTTAATGGGTAGAAGGGCAGGTGCCTCCCACCTACCGTGGCCATAGCCACATTGTTGGGGACTGGGGGACTGGGGGGAGCCTCAAGGCACCTGTGGTCCCTGCCAGCTTCCTACCTCCTGCGGGAGCCGGCATTGCTTTTGGGCAGAGGAAGCTGCAAACATGCAGCTCACTCTGCCCAAAAGCAATTCTGCTCCGCTACATAGAAGAAAGTGCATTTTTCATGCTCTCACTTCCATGAAGCGAAGTAGAGTTTGCTATGGCTTGGCATAGCAAAGTGCAATGTCACCCTGGGACATTGCTGGAGCTGGCCCTGGGGGGTGGCAGTCCCCAGGGTCATGGAGGGCTCCTGGAATGGGGCCATGCAGCTCCCATCTTCTCTGTAACCTCTGGGAGGTTCCCTGGGGCTGGCTGTCCGCAATGGGCTGCCACCTTTACTTAATTTGTGCCCCTGGGAGCTGGCAGTCCCTGGGGCTGTGAGGGGGTGTGTACCCCCCACATTACAATACATTAGCCCCGGGGATGTGGCAGTCCCTGGGGCTGCTTGGGGGGCTGCTGCCCTTCCACGCAGTTTTGTAAATATAGCCCCAGGGATGTGGTGGCCCTCGAAGCTGCTGGGCCGTGTGCCAGGGAGGGTGGCTGCATGCACCCCTCCCACTTATAAATAGGGCTGGGCCTTGGGAGATGGGGTACAAGGCCAAGATATGGCCTGGAAAGGGGGGCATGTACCCACCTTCCCTAAAGAAATGTGGTGGGCCCTGGAGGGTAGAAGGGCCAGAGCCTCCCACCTACCCTGGCCATAGCCACATTGTTGGGGACTGGGGGACTGGGGGGAGCCTCAAGGCACCTGTGGTCCCTGCCAGCTTCCTGCCTCCTGCGGGAGCCGGCATTGCTTTTGGGCAGAGGAAGCTGCAAACATGCAGCTCACTCTGCCCAAAAGCAATTCTGCTCCGCTACATAGAAGAAAGAGCATTATTCATGCTCTCACTTACATGAAGCGAAGTAGAGTTTGCTATGGCTTGGCATAGCAAAGTGCAATGTCACCCTGGGACATTGCTGGAGCTGGCCCTGGGGGGTGGCAGTCCCCAGGGTCATGGAGGGCTCCTGGAATGGGGCCATGCATTTCCCATCTTCTCTGTAACCTCTGGGAGGTTCCCTGGGGCCGGCTGTCCGCAATGGGCTGCCACCTTTACTTTAATTTGTGCCCCTGGGAGCTGGCAGTCCCTGGGGCTGTGAGGGGGTGTGTACCCCCCACATTACAATACATTATCCCCGGGGATGTGGCAGTCCCTGGGGCTGCTTGGGGGGCTGGTGCCCTTCCACGCAGTTTTGTAAATATAGCCCCAGGGATGTGGTGGCCCTCGAAGCTGCTGGGCCGTGTGCCCGGGAGGGTGGCTGCAAGCACCCCTCCCACTTATAAATAGGGTTGGGCCTTGGGAGATGGGGTACAAGGCCAAGATATGGCCTGGAAAGGGGGGAATGTACCCACCTTCCCTAAAGAAATGTGGTGGGCCCTGGAGGATGGGTCCTGGGGTCAAAATCAATTTGGGGAGGGGGGCTACATGCCCCCTACCAGGGTTGGCTGTCTTTGGGGGTTGGCCACTGTGCATGGAGTGGGGTTGGCTGCATGCAGAGTTTTGACTGTAAGGCCGGACCACAGACCAGGCCCTGCAGCCAAACCCCCAGGGTGCATGTCCTTCGGCCATGCAGGACCTGGGGTTGGCTGCATGTGGGGGTTAGTCGCAGGGCCTGGACAATCCCCCATTGTGTTACAAACAATGTAGAAATTCATTAAAAACAAAGGTTTCAGGGACATTATAGTTGGGATACAGAATTTAAAAAGCATAGAAATTGACACAAAAAAACATAGGTTACAGGGACGTTATAGTTAAGTTCAGAATTTAGACACACAAAACCATAGAAATTCTGCAGTTATAGTAAGAAGTATATCAAGAAAATATAACTTGTGCCCTAAGGGAACTATAACTCACACTCTCACCATGCTCAGCACGCTATCCCATATATGAGATCACTCATATCATCTTCTATGACATCATTGATTATATCAGTGCAACATTTGCTGTCAAATTGTTGATGAGAAAACTATTCATGGTCGGTGCAAGTGTTATAGTTACCTTACGGCACAAGATGAAAGCCCTTGTTCGGGTTCCCATTTTCAATATTGCAGAATGACATTATGTTTCGAAAACACCAGTGAAAGTGCAGTAATATTTCCACGTACTTTGCTGTGACTTCAGTGCAACACACCAAGTAATGATGGATGAGGAAAACCACTCTACACCTATAAAGTACAAAGTAACTGAAGTTCAACGCAGCCAAACATCCAATCACCTAATTGGAATTGCCCAGTGACAATTCTTCCAATTGAAGCAATTAGCAGATGAAAACAAATGAGGCACAAAGAGTTTTAATGAGTCATAAAAGATGGCAGAGGCATGACAATACTTACTGAGTGAAAACGTGTGCATTGAGTCAATAGGCACAAACAAACAAAGAAGTTGGTCATTTATATCTTTATACTGTGGTTTTAGCAGTGTTTTTAACTTCCTCAGTCAGGCGTTTTGTGTCCTGCACTGAAAACATGCACCCAAAAAGACGCAGGGACCTATTCACAAACTGCATTTTGTAGTACATTTTATATAGTAAAATATATTCAAGGAACCCTGCACATTCCTTTAAGAGCACCTTCATTCTTTGAGTTCTGTTCCTGTTCTTGATGTTTGAGTTTCATACTTCTCTCCTTATTAGCTCTATGATCTGTTGGTAAATTATGAGTGTTCTCCCTCCTTTTTAAAAAAGAAAGTGTGGGTTTTAACACTACCGCCTGCTTAACTGTGTGTCTTAGCTGTGCCAACTGGTGCTCCACTTGAGAAAGTTACGTTAATGGCTCTCGTTTTTTTGGTCTGGTTGAAGACAGTGATAGCTGGCTGTATTACTTCATGTGATCAAAATGCACAGAGAGAGTGTGTGCTTAAGGTCAGCCACAGCCACTTTTAGCCATAGGATTTGATTTGTATGTTAAAGTCATGGCATCTCATGGATTGTTAAATTGTATATTTGTTTTTGCATTAGGTTTTAGTGATGGGACATCAAGCAGCCTGTTTGCTAGACTACAGATGAGATGTGCAGTGTAGTTTTTAATTGAGAACCAATATTCTCTTTGAATTATTTATTTTTCTTGTACAACAACAATTTAATTGTTTATTTATGGCCATTTTTCTTTACAAAGTGGGTGCTGTTTGAATGTCTGCCATATGTCTCACTGTTATTCACCAGTTGCCATTGTGATTTAAATGATTTACTATCAAACTTTTTTAAATAAAACAACAGTATCCCAAACCCTTTCATCATAACCCTTTTACGTTGTACTCCCCTTTAAAAAAAATGTTATTCATGAAACAATATCATATATCAAACTGAAAAATAAGACTAAACGCTGCCTTTACAATTACTCTATCTATATATGGGGTCTCCATGGAGTAGCATGTGAGCTACTGGTTGATCATGCGCACCCTAGAAATACCTTCTCAGAGGTACCATTCATAGGAAGTGTGGTTATTAAAGAAGGCAGTAGTGCTCATTTTCAGACCTTTACAATGGTAGCCAGCCAAACCAATAGCAAACCAATGCAAACCATTGAAGAGTCTCGTGATAATATTCAAACACACACTGTGTCAGCCTATGGGGTCTGCCACATGACCATCTGTCTCCACTTTCAGTCCAGCAAAGGCACAAGGGGATTGCCCATGTAGTAGGTGCTCCTCTATCATTGACATTATGTGTGAACAAAGATCGAGATAAGAAGCATGCCAGCAGTAGTTGGAGCAGTAGCCATTGTGCAGTCACTGAAGTGTGGGACTGCTGGAGCCAGTGAAATGTGTGAATTGGGTGCAGGATCAGCCCAGGAGTTAAGAAAGCATGATCTGGGTGCAGAGCTGATACCCTTAAAAGCCCCAGGTGCATGTGTCTGTGTATGCATGTGTGCATTTATGTGTGCTATGTGCGTGTGTCTGCTATTGTGTCCCCACAAACCAACAGAATGAATCCCTGGAAGCTATGTTGTGTTAAAGGTCACCAAAGTATATGTGGCCCCATCACGAGGGGTTCATCTCTGTCACGATTGTATCCGTTCATAATAACAGGCATACTAATGGACATTTGTTGTACATTTTGGGAATTTTTGGTCTAGTTGTGGAGTAGTGATATCCATTATTAACATATTAACAGCAAGACTGGCCTATTTTAAAATGTGCCTGCATAGTCGTGGCAACCCCAACCATAATAATGGCCATGACTGACATATTGTGGACATCCTTGCCAATATGGTATCGAACCCTGGCTCAATGGTGGCCATTATTATTGCCATACTACTGACATCCAAGGTGTTATGATGATCATCCATGTAGTGAGTAGTTGGAAAGAAAGTGGGAATGAGTTGGAAGGTGATAGACAAGTATAGAGAGAGGGACATCAAGCCCAAAGAATATGAAAGTAGACAGCACACAATCAAAGGACAGTGTCCTAACAAATGGGGATAAAAAGAATGCAAAGCAAAAGGCACCCCACCTGAGTTGATTGTCTCTTCTTTAGAGTTTGGCGGATGTCAACAAAAAGCTTCTGAAGTCCCGCCCCCACTATTTAGACTGCAGAGGCCCCCATAAACTCTAAATATATAGATCTGCCGAATTCTAAATATGGTTCTGTATTCTTATACGATACCAAGAATTGTGTGTGAAAAGCAATGAGAAATGTCACATTTTACCACCCGCCGTCTTGGCAGACATTATAGAGAACGTATATTATGGCTGCCAGGCAATAATAATGTGCTTATGATGGGTTGTGATGATGCTACACATGAAACAGTTGACCAGTTGGTTCTTTCTCTCTTTCTCTCCCATTCACTTGCAGGGCAATATGAAGCAAGGGAAAGACACCATTGTTTTATTTTCTCTCTCCGCTGCTGGTGTCAATCAAGAACTGGCGATATCCAACAGGCATCGGAGAGCACGTAGAAACCTCTTCTCTGCTACCCGTAGAGCTGAGGAGGTGGAAAATGGACGAGCCAAGAGGCAACACAAATCAAAACCTCTGAAAAAGACTCTCAAGTCGCTATTCAAGCCAATAGATGCAGACACTATTGACATTTATGCAAGGGCAGTTTTTCCAGCAGCCTTTGCAGCAGTAAACGTTGTCTACTGGGTCGCTTATACCTTATAACTTTACCCGGGACGTGAAACCGGCCTTCTGATGAGAATGTCCTTCCATCACTGTAAAACTGGGAAGCTCAGATATCTGGGCTAGACAAAGCTTAGTAAATGACCTCAGGGTTTCAGATCAAAGGTCTCCAATAACACAATGAAGCAGACAGGTAGCCGGTTGTTACCTGAACTTCTACGCCAAGGCCAGCTTCATATGGAAAATCTCTTAGACTCCAGAAACTAACAAGCCATGTTTCCAAATTCTTAATAACCATCCGTTCAGTAGCTGCACTTCTGAGATACATCTCAAACGTTGAGGACCATGAAAAAAACAATTAATGGCGCAGAATGGGGCACAAAGCCATTGATTGGCAGTACTCCCTGCTATCCAGAGAGGGAAGGATGTTCAGATCCATCAGAACTTGATAAAAACTTGATGTCTGTGAACCCAGCCCAAGAAACCAAGAAAGCATGGACAGTGAAGACTGCCTATGAAGGTTTTCACTGCAGATGACTTTTCTCCATATAAGACGTTCTTCAAATATTTTGTATTTTCCTCCGTAACAAACTGAAATGATCTTTCCCCCACAGCATGGATTTACCTCAGTTGCATGGACCACTTTGCATTAAATGTTTAATGTGTCCAGTGACATAACATTGCCAGTTTATCTGACTGCATCTCTCTGACACACACTCTTGGTCGCTCTCTCCCTACTTCTCTTTGTGTACTGAGCTCTGTTTTCTTTTGCTTTTCCTGTTTATCTGAACCTACCATATTTTCCTCCCTACACATATCATTCGCTTTGTCAGCTCCTGCATTTGTCTACCCAAGGGGCCTCCAACATTTTCAGTAATTAGACCTACTTATGGTCAATGAAAATCATCCAGATCTAATAATATTATTAGAATTGTAAAGTTAACCACATCAGATAAGATTGTATTAATGCCCATTGTTTGCAAGATTACCAGCAGTGATCACCTTACCACCGTGCATCAGGCAAAGGTTGGCGGCAGTAATAACAATGATTTGTCAATCGTGAAAGCCTCTACATGGGTGGAACATGACAGCCATAGATGCAATGCCCCTGGACCCAAATTAACAATATTGTTAATAAGTCCCTCCAAGGGCTTTACATATATTTGTAAATTCAGCCATTTTTCTCCAAACAGTAGCTCATGAGATCTGAAAATACACACACTTTTCTCTTGAATTCACACGTTTCAATTTTGAAATACATACATTAATCCAACCCAGCAAAAGCTTCTTGTTCAGTGAGCTGGGTTGCACTCAGGAGAGCTATTTATAGGCAGCTAGAGCTTACAGTAGCTCACGAGTTAATCGTTGAAGAAGCCTGTTATATCTAGCATTTACACATTCATCCAGTCATCCACATAGCCATTCATCCACCCATCCTTTTGTTATGTCCTTATAGTCTAATGTTTAGCTCTCTACCTCTTGTTCTTTCTAGGTAATTATTTTTTAATGTAGGGTATGGTATCCACAAATATGTGATGAGATATGTAGGATACAGAGTGCACAAATGCTCATCCTGTTGTATGAAATTGAAATGTCTAAAGAAGAAGCAGGAATGTCCTCTGAGTTTTTTTTTAGATTTAGGGTGTTTCAAATAAAATCACTTCTTAATCTTTGAACTGTGGGGGTATCACTCAGAAATCTATTTGCATGTGCACACATGACTTGCACAATCGGCTTCTGTAAATCACTTCAGTTAGTTGCACGCCCATAAAAGGATTTACACACACCAATGTTTCAGTATGAGTAAATATTTCCTCTGGGCTGGTTAATCTACAGTTAGAATTCCTGTGAAGATTATGAACACCCACAAACTAACACTTTTGTGGATAGTCACAGACTGGCCCCAGAGCCCTTCCCACCCTGCTAAAGGCCGAAGGTGTCCTTGGGTGGGAGGGCAAAGGTACAAACCCAAAAACTGGTGGCAGCATTGGGAAGGGGCTCTCCAAGGTGCAAGGTTTTGCCTGTAGAGTAAAAATGTGTTTGCATTTGCCCTGTTTTTATACCAGAAAATATGTGTTTACATTTTCAAATGTGAAAAGGAATTCACTTTTTCTCGATTATGCCTGAAAAACTGCAACTGGTGCTAGTTTTCAGACACAAATTGGAAAAGTAAAGTTAATTCCTAACAGTCGGAAATCTGCTCCTCAGCAATGTCAGATATCCCCTCTGAGACCTTCTATATAATACGTCTATAACCAATGACACTGTTATCTCAATCTGTAGAACTACCACCATAGGCTATCCTATTGTCTAGCAAACAGTTGACCCCTTAGCGTCAGTTAACAAGAAATATTAGTCGGCAATTAGCATATCAGAGCCTGACAGCAAAATAATACCTTGTTTTTATACAGTGCATCATACCTTCTGCTGTTGTAAGCTCTTTCAATTAGAGGGGTTACCATTGCCTAATTTAATACTCTTATTAACTAGGCCTAGGGGTGAAATTCCAATTATGCCGGCAACATTTGTGGAATTTCACTTTATGCTCCCAAAATTAGGCCATTGTGCCACGGCGCATAAATGTGTTGCATTTCCAGCAAAAGTATAGCATGGTATCGCAGGAACAAATGACCAGAACACGGGTGGCTGTCGCTCCCACTACTTGTGTTTTAGGCGATTTTTGACACTGTTTCTGATTTTGTATCCTAACGTTAGCAGTCAGATATGAGGACCAGTGTTCACATCTGAATGTATATACCCTGTATACTCAATTGCCATGCTATATCAAACAACATATAAATGCGCCACGGTGCTGAGACATACGTTTCATATTGTCCTCAGAGAAAAACAAGTGGTGGAAAGTGTATTCCAAATTGTTCTTAAATTAATACAACTGAAAAAACAAATGAAGTGTGTCTCATTGGGTCTTTATGTTAGGTTGGGGGGTCACTGTTGTATGTCAGAATATCAATAACCAAAATATCATCCTATAAAAAATATTGACTCCAGATTATCAACTACCAAAATATTGTGAAGGTAAGTATAAACAGGTGAGCACAGAGCTAGCATTAGTAGCTTCATATCTACTTACTACATTGATATCTATCTATCTATCTATGTACCTATCTATTCATTGAAAAAATGAGGTTATAGTTAGGTCCTACTAACTAAGATCTTACCTTACATTAAAAAAACTGGAATTCACTTAAAAAACCAAGGTTAAAGTGACTTTATTGTAGGGTGTGATAAAAACAAATTTAAAAAAAACACTGACATTCACCAGTTACAGGTTATTGACTAACTAGAACTTGCGCCCCAGCCATGCATTGCTTAGGAATCACATACTGCATCACTCATGACATGGTAAATTATATAATTGATAACATCACTGATAACACCATAGTCATGTACAGCATAGAAGCCAGGGCCGGACTGGGAACCAAAACAGGCCCTGGCAAAGGGCTCGGCCGTCCCCCCTGGGAGCGGCCGAGCTGTTTGCAGGGGCCGGTTTTGGCTGATTTTGTTACAGGGGCCGATTTTGCAGCTCTGCTGCAAAAACGGCCCTGTACCAAAAACGGCCCCCAGGTGCCCAAAATCGGCCCACACACTAGCGACCCACCGGAGAAACGCCCTGTGCCCGCTACGGCCAGTCCGGCCCTGCATAGAACTGTTTAAACATGTGGCGGTGCATAGCATGGAAATAGCACAATTCCTGCAGGCAAATGTCGTTTTGCATGGTGAAAGTAATATGGTGCACTATTTACAAATCACTAAAGCTTTTGGTGCATGTATTACTCCATATTAAACGAGGTAAAGGCTGAGCACACCTGATTTAGACTGCAGAGGTATGTTTCAAAGTAGGCTGTGACTTAAAGCCAAAGTCTTGGGGAGAGGATGTGGCCTTACGGCTAGAGTGGTTGACCTCGAAGCCGGGGAACTGGGTTCGAGTTTTTGCAACGAAGCGCAACATCCTGTGATTCTTGGCAAGTCAGTTAATCTCCCCGTGCCTAACAAAAATTAATGTGTCCATCTGTAACAAAAATGGTGCTCATGTAAAGCACTCTGATGCCTGATATCTTCGAGTCAAGTTCCTGCTATATAAAACTCTAAAAAAAAAAAGTCTGTTCCAAAACATTTATGAGAAAGGCCAAAGATTCTGCTGGCAATAAATTATCCACCTGTGGCTATCTGGGCATGAGCCCATGTTAAATAGTTTAAATGCAGTGCTATAGACAAATTCTATATAGCGATGATGTTTATAAATTATGGATTTTATTTCCAAAACCTGTCTGAAAATGTTGCAGATTATTGAATAATGTAGAATATAGCAGTGTATCAATTAGAGGTGTTTTATCTCACACTGGCATTGTAACCATGGCTCTAAGGTTGTATGCCATTGCGCCTATCTCAGGAATGCCTGCATTGTATTTTACCAATCTTTGGTCAGTTGTTCATAGGGTGCGTTATGTTTGAAAAGCTTTGTGAAGATTTGGCAAACGGTGCCAACATTATTAGCAACTCGAAAAACGCTTTTCCTATGGTAACTAGGTCCTAACTATAACTACACAGTGGTGACCACCACTGTGTGATATGTGTGTGTGTGTGTGTGTATATATATATATATATATATATATATATGCACATATATATATATATATATATATATATATATATATATATATTTATATAATGTGTGTGTGTGTGTTCACACAGTAACACACATATATATGTTTAAGTTACGCAGATGTGGAATTAGGAAGAGTAAATCTATACCTACCTATAATATTCATGATATTTTGGTATGTATTAGTCTGGGTTCGATATTTAGTAGGTTGGTATTTAGAACTCAATATTCTGTCAGTACTCCATAGGGGTTTGCACATAGAACTGAAAAGCTGCATTGACAGACATGAAGGTTTATGGTGATAGTAACAGATACTACATACATGACTACAAGTGGTGAGGGGAGTCCGCCAAGCTCCACAGGGTGCAGATTAATACCCATTTTGAAGACTCTGTTTGTGTCCCATCTGCTGTTGCATTTGTTTATGATCACAACTGTAGACATGCTAGAACTTGCAGTGGGAGGAGAGCTCCACAGAGAAAGAATGATGCAGACCTGACACCATGATGGGAAACTGATTCCAACAGGACTGGTGTTCAGAAAGAAAGCCCCTCTATTATAACTACAGGAGAAAGAGTCCGGACCGGTGTTCTGAGAGGAGGGGAATACTGTCCGGTCTGGAGTAAACTTGATTTAACATGCCCCATATATTTTAAATACGGGTTCTTGTTTTGTCCCAAGTTCACTTTCTTTCTTTCAATATATTCAGTTTGTTATGGTTCGTTATTTCATGCAATAAAAAACTGGCATGTTACACCTAGACTCCACCTTCTGTTTACATGCGTCATTGTGAATTAAAATGCGCTCATAAGGACGGTACGCACACGTGCGTGCCTGAACAAATGAAAACAACAATGATCTGAAATTTGCATGAGCCATAAATGTGTTAATAAAAGATGTCTGTGAATAGTTTAAGTGCGAGACAACTGAACGTTTACTTAAACAAGAACTGCCAAAGCCAATAGGTTTGGTGTTGGCCTCACACTTTCTGGCAATTCTTGTTTTGTCAAGGTTTTTGTAAAACTTTATTTTTCAAAAAGCTGCCGGGCCCACATCTATCAAAAAACATTGGGTAAAGGCAAAAGGGGGGTTGGTGTACAAAAACAGACATTGCCATTTTTTACTCCTTGGCAATGGAGAGAACTACTTTGTGTACGGAGCTGTTCCTTGTGAAATGGCCGCATGACATAAGCCATAGTGAAGCCTGCCAATTTCTGAAATGGACTGACACATTGCCCCTTAATGCATGCTGGAGTGGGTGGAAGAAAACTGTGAATATCTTTATTAGAATCAAAAGCTCTTGTCCAATTGGTCTGGCAGGGCCTGCTACCCTCTTGCCTTTGAGAAAGAAGGCAAGAAAGAAAGAAACAAAGCAAGAATGAAAGAAATAAAAAATGAAAGATAGAACTGTAGATACATAGAGCACAAGGATTAGCTTATATTTAGTGTTAATGTTAGCTGAAGGCAATCAATAAATAGAGAAGGACATATTGAAAAAAGGAAAAGAGAAAGCAGGAAAGAAGGGAAAAGAAGAAAAGAAAGGAAAGAACGCATGATCAAAAAACGAAGGAAAGAAGGAATAACAGAAAGGGCGGAAATATAGAAAGATGTAAAAAACGATAGAAAGAAAGAATGAAGAAAAGGAAGAAGGGAGGAAAAAAGAATGAAAGAGAGACGGTAAGATGAAGAAAGCAAGAAAGAAGGAAGGCAGGAAAGAAGAAAGAAAGAAAAAGAAAGAAAGAAAGAAAGAAAGAATGAAGAAAAGGAAGAAGGGAGGAAAAAAGAATGAAAGAGAGACGGTAAGATGAAGAAAGCAAGAAAGAAGGAAGGCAGGAAAGAAGAAAGAAAGAAAGAGAAAGAAAGAAAGAAAGAAAGAAAGAAAAAAAACAAAGAAAGAAAGACAGGGCAGCAAAGATAGATAGTAACCTTCAACCTACTCACCCACGCCTACAAATCCCTCCACAAATCAAACCCAAATACCTTTACGATAGAGTATGCTTCCACATACCCAAAAGAAATCTACGCTCCACCGACCTTGCCCTAGCAGAAACGCTGCGCATCCACAGAACCAGAGCCAAAGCCTGGAACAAACTCCCAGTCAACATCAGACACTCCCTTACTCTGCACACCTTTATGAAGAGCCTCAAGACCTGGATCTTAGGCTGAACCAGAGCTGCACCCATCCCCCCAACCCCCAGCGCCTTGAGACCTCACGGGTGAGTAGCGTGCTTTAAACCCCCTGAATGATGGATTGAGGATTACCTTATATTCAGAGCTCATGTGACCTGAAGTGAAATAGCAGCAGTCAGATAAATATAGAAGGCCACTCCTAAGGAATTTACAACAGCATAAGCAGATGATGGGATCTGATAAAATTGGAATGTTCCCTGTGGTCACACCAAAAGCATCCTGGAAACACATTAGGCTCTAAATATAAAGACTTGTCAAAAAAGGAGGGGTTTGGCCCAAAGGATTAGAGGGTAGGTAGGGCCAGTCATACTACATAAGAAAAAAATTACCTATGCCTCTAGTGACTTCACAACACTTATTCATATGAAGTAAGATGAACGCAAACTAATACGTTTACCTTGGCAGTAATTTCTGCCTTTTATTTCATTATTTTTTCTAAATTAATATCTTTGATCACAAAAAGAACACATAGTCAACTAAACGAAATACCACATTAGTACTTACACAGTGAAAATGAACAACATGAAAATGTGTTTTGACATACAAATACAACTAAACTCATAATAATCAAACATCAATACAAACGAATGAAATGTCACAAAGAACAATCAATATATACACAATACGAAATACAAAGTTGTCATACAAAATGATAAATTAGACAACTAACACCCTTATATTTAGGATAAATCAAATCCTCTGAAATATCAGGGGCATAAGGGGGTGTATTTGCAATATTTAACCAAGGAGTTGAGTTCCTTTGTCTGCCGACGCGTTTCGAGTGCCGGTTAAATCAATTGGCGCACTCTCATCAGGGCTGGGTTAGTCTTTCTCACGAACAGACTGTTTGTGACAAAAAAGGAGGAGAAGGGTTTGAATTTTTATTAAAAAAGGCGCTTCCCAAAACCCTAATTCTTTCCCTATCTGAACAAGTTAGTGGTCACATACCTGCATTATGCCGGTTTGATGTGACCATCAGCAATATGTGACAAGCAGTGGTTGCCAATCTGCAATAAAGTACATTATAAATGATTTAGCTCATGGGGCGTAATTCTTTTGTCTGATAGCTATGTATAGGGGGAAGCAGGGCCGGTCCTAGCCATGGGCGGTATGGGCAGCTGCCCAGGGCCTCGCGCTCAGGGGGGCCCCGCCACCGGCCCCGCAGTTGCGGGAATAAATAAATGATGATGGGGAAAAGCGCTGCGCAGTGAGCACAGCACAGTGCATTCTTCCGTCCAATAATATCGTGTGTGTGTGTGTTTATTTGCAGTTACCGGCCTTGAGACTACACCTCACGACAGGGAGACATAGCAGACTTTTTTTTAATGTGACCTAAAATGAATCAAAAAAGCGTATAAAGAGGTGCTGTTGTAGCTGCAGCTGTTAGTGCTATGAGGCTAAGTGCTGGGACCGTAGGTGTGTGAGACGGGTGTGTCCTTGTTTCTATTTAAAAGACTGGGTGAGATGGCCCCTGGGCAGCTGTGCTGTATAGCTCTCATGATGTTCTCAGGCACGCTATAGAAACATACATGCACATTTAGACGTTGTGCACTATTAGATAAATCTGTGAATAAATGGGGCTGTGCCTGTAATTGTTTAAATGGTGAAAAATAGAATCCGTGCCTTTAAAGTAAATAAGGCAGATTGTGTTGAAGCGCTTTCTCAAAGCAGTAGTTATCTTCCGAAATAATTTTTTTTGTTTTACTGTTAGGCACTTGAAAAGTAGGGAAATAGACCATATTTACATCATAATAATCCTCAGCTTCAAAGTTCGCAGCTGTATCTGTTATAGCGCATTTTTTATATGTAGGCAAAATTTAGCGAAGGTATTGGAGTGCTCTACAGGACCACTAGTGTCATAACGGAAGAATATATATTTTTTGCACAGACAGGAAAATGTAGTGCTTTGCCCAGAATTATAGGGCTTTAAGTTAACATCAAGACTCAAACCTTGTTCCCAAGCACCAAAGTGGATAGATGTGGCCGTAATGCCACATCCTCTATCCTCTTGAGTTTGTGCTACTGGACATCTCGTGAAAATGGCATGGACGGAAACAAAACATTACTGCAAAGCGAACCTTTAAACACATTTCCCAGGTTCATTATTTATTGCTTTGGTGATGCTGTGATTCACGCTATGGAAACGTGCATTCACATTTACCCGCTATGCACTAGTATCTAAATGTGTGTGTCTGTGTGAACACGAGGCCGTGCCTGTGCTTATAAATGTTTACATGGTTACAAATAAAAACAATGCCCTAAAGGGGATATACATCAGATAGTATTGGAGCGCTTTTTAGAAGCAGCTGTTCAATTTGTACAGGAAATATTTTTTGACTGTTAGAACTACTGGATGTTACGACCATAACGTCAAGACTGGAAATATGCTCCCCAGCACCAAAGTACAGAGATGATGCTGTTATGCCACATCCTCCTCAGTGCATGGTATTAGGCATCTCCTCTACATGGCATCTACAAAAACAAGCATTGGCATAGCCAATAGGTCTCGCCTTTGGGACCTTATAAGTTTTTAGCCAGGCAGCACATTATCTATTACATTAGCCATTTAAGATATTAACGTTTGGGGTAAATCAATGGTGGGAGACAATTCATATGCTGTCAAAAAAGCCATCAAATAAATGAATATGCAAGCACATTAGTAATAATGATTTTTTTGTCAGAAATTGCTTGATACCTTGATTAACTTCTAGAAGTCATCGGACCAGGTGTTTGCTATGTGCAGGTTCGCTTCTGTGTTCTGTCAACCCCACACTTCAGGGAAGGCACAGACATACCCAGTTGAAGCAATGCAGTATGGACTTGAAGCTCCGCCCACTCTCCACCCATATTTTTCATTGGCTTGCTTCATTGTCATTTGTAAAGGCTGGCTTCGGATTCGTTAATAGGCGGGTTAGTCCCTCCTTAGTATCTCCCTGTCTTCATTTGTAACCTCCCATGAGGGATGGCCCTTTTACTTCATATTTAATCTGTAAGCACTATTTTCTTTAATGAGTTTCTCCTACTGGAGTCACGACATGCTTTTCTGCAGCATTCTGCACCATGCGTGCTTTTACTTTACAAGCAGCACGTGACATTTGCGGACACTTCTTTGAAATGAAATTGGTCCCGCATTTACAGGAGATTGAGCTATTGGCATTGTAAATGACAATGACTTATTCATGTGTTAATTATCAAAACAGATAAATAACAGGCATTGTCATTCACAATGCCAATAGCTTAAACTCTCGCAAATGCGAGACCTATTGCATTGCAAATGCTTGTTGTCCATGTTACTGATATCCACATTAGGTCTCTTCAGTGATGCCAAATAAGATCAAAAGTCCTGCCATGTCACTTTCTGTGATGTCACTTCTTGTGATGTTACATGCAAATTAGAGGGGCCTCACATCTTGACTTTCGCCCGGGGCCTCAGAAGTTCTAGGACCGGCCCTGGGGGGAAGGAGGGAAAAAGGTTACCTGGTTTTCAATATTGTGTGGCCAAGACGATTTTTAAGCAATAGACCGCATATGCAGGTCTTTACTTCTGCAAGAGAAATAATACATGCGATTTCGCGGTGTCTGTTTATATAAATTTGAAACGTGACAACTGAGCGCAATTTAATTACTTACTCGGGGAGGGGGGCCCAAAGGCGTGGACCCGCAGAGGAAGTGTTGTGACAATTGACAGTCCTTCACTCTCTTTAAATATAATTCGTGGCTGCAGGGGCAAAAATGTAAAGGATTTGTAAAAATCGTTTTTAGCTGGAAGCACTTAGATGCAAGTGCACAATGTGTGTTGCTCACCTAATACAGCTTCAGGCTCAAGTTTTCAAGTGGGGATCTGCCTCCATTGTTGCTAGCAGCTCGCCGAGCAGATTCACACGTCATGTGATGGTGCATCAGTGTCACGTGATGCGTTTCTGACCAATCATGGGAGGGGATGGTTAAATTGCATTCACAATGACTTCTGGGAGATGTAGTTCATTGAAGTCATATATTTCAATTTGTTTGCCCAAAGTAACCATTTCAATTTCACAAGTCGGTTGTGTTTTCCAACATATCGATATTGATCCCATTCATACTTTGTTAGAGAGACACAAGACCTGAAGCTGACAGCAGCGCCATATATTTGATTACAGCTCATGAGACTTCTAAACTCTATTGAGCTCGCTCATGCAGTTGAGGCCCTGGTTGATGCTATCGAATTTCATAATTAAATATGCCTCTTTCCGCAGTAGAGCGGTCTAAATACATGTAGATTTTGGGTCAATCCATGCAAGAACTGTCCAACGCAGTTCATTTTCGCTGTGCTCAACAGCTAAAAAGTGTTCTACCATAGGCGCTGTCAGGACTTTTCTCCTAATTCGAGATTTATGCTGTGTGATTCTCACATTAATCTGTTGGCTTGTCGTTCCGATATATATTTTATTGCAAGGGCATACCACTGCATAAATGACGTTCTTAGTCTTACAATTTGTGAAACTTTCATGTCTCCATTTCACTCCATTATGTTCAAATGAACTTTCTTCTATATTAGCGGGGCAGGCCACGCAGTTCCCCCACTTGTGGTGTCCACAAATGGGTTTTAAATTCCACTTGGTGATCAAGTCGCTCTTTGGTTTAGGGATGTAGCTGTTTGCTCTTATTATCTGCTGGCCAATGCTGGGATTCTTGCGCATGGCGAAAATGGGTTTAGCTAAGGGATGTTCCAAATTTTCAAGCAGATGCCAATTCCTTAAGATAATTTGTCTAAATTTGTTGGTATGGGCCCCATATGTTGTGACACATACGAGTTTATCCATTTCTGTCTTTTCCTTTTTCTGTAACAAATTTTCCCTAGGGGTAAACCTTGCTCTTTTTTTGGAATGTTTAGGGAGTTTCTTGGGGTAACCTCTCTTTTCCATTTCCTTACAGAATGACATTGCATGGTCCTCAAACTCTGCCAGATCTGTACAATTTCTCCTAATCCGTAACAGCTGCCCATAAGGAAGGTTCTCCTTTAGACACTGTGGATGCGAACTTGTGTAGTGAAGTGTAGTGTTCCTGTCTGTCTCTTTTTTATAAAGACTAGTTGTCAATTTTTGGTTATAGGGACATACTGCAACATCAAGGAAAGTCATCCTTGTTTTGCTAGACTCAATGGAAAATTTGAAATCGTTGTGCCTTGAATTCAACCAGTCATGAAAATGATTCAACTCCCTCTGGCTCCCCTGCCACAGGAGCCAGGCGTCGTCAATATACCTCAGCCATTGGTGCATGTTGTTTTTTAATGGATTGTTGCTGTGTATAAATCTCTCTTCGTACTGGGCCATATACAGAACCGCCATCTCCGGTGCATAAGGACAACCCATTGCTGTGCCCTTAATCTGTATAAAGAAGTCACCCTCAAACTTAAAATAATTGTTTCGAAGGGATATTTCAGCCAATGTCATGATAAATGATGTTGGTACCCTGTGTGGTCTCTCCCTCAAATCCAAGTAAAGTTCCATCACTTGGAGTGCCTCATCTTGGGGGATTTGGGTATACAGGGATGTGACATCTAATGTCACAATCATCTGTATGCCATCATCAAATGTTGTTCCCTCCACTTTTGTGATAAAGTCTGTTGTGTCTCTGAGGTACAATTTGACACTGGGCAAGAATGGTTTAAGAAAAAAATCGATATATTTCGAGACTGGAGCCAGAACATAGTCACAGCCCGAAACTATCGGTCTACCTGGAGGCGTTTGGCTATTTTTATGTATTTTCGGTAGAAAATACAGTACCGGGGTTCTTGGTTGTTTTTTATTCAAAAATTGGAATTCTTTTGGACCCAGGAATCCTTCATCTAAACCATTTTTTGTTATTTGTGCAATTTTGCCCTGTATTTCACAAGTGGGGTCTTCTCTCACCCGTCTGTACCACTCGTGATTCTCAACATGAAGTTTGCCCTCATTTAGATACATGGTGCGGGACCAGATCACCACCGCCCCGCCCTTATCCGCCTGCTTGATCACAATCGAGGGGTCTGCTTTTAGGTCACGAATAGCTGTTAATTGGCCTTTGCTAATATTGTTCTGTACAAAGCCCTTAGTTTTTTCCAATTTAGAGATAGAGGATAACACTACTTGCTCAAAGGCATAGATTTGTTTTGGTATGTTCTGAGTGGGAGTGAAGTTAGATTTCACTCTTAGGCCAGTCGTCTCTTGACTCAATGTCGGTTCAGTTCTGGCAAAGTAGGATTTTAACCGGATCTAGCGGCAAAAATCCAAAGCCTCTAGTTTTAACTTTGTGAAGTCGGTCTGTCTCTTGGGGACAAACTTTAATCCTAGAGACAGAAGCATTTCTTCGTCTTTTGTGAGTTATTTGTTTGGCAGGTTTACAATAGTTGAGTTGTCTAATTTTTGTAGTACGTGCTGCGTGTTCGCATCTCCCAGGGTTGTTTGAATCGGACCCTTGATCCTCCGCCTCTGGCTAAAAAAGGCTTGTTCGTAGGCCCTTGTTTAGTTGGATTACCAGGCCTTGAATCAGGTGAAGAGTCAGAGGATGAGGTGTCTGAGAAACCTATGAATCGTTTTTTTGATCTACCTTGGAATGTGGTTAGAGCTCTTCTTGAATCTACCAAAGTATAGAAATCTTCTTTTAGAAAGGGGTAAACCTGTTCTAGTTTGAATGCTTGATTCCAGGCCTGGTAATCCAACTAAACAAGGGCCTCCGAACAAGCCTTTTTTATAAATAGCCAAACGCCTCCAGGTAGACCGATAGTTTCGGGCTGTGACTCTGTTCTGGAGCCAGTCTCGAAATATATCGTTTTTTTTCTTAAACCATTCTTGCCCAGTGTCAAATCTTACCTCAGAGACACAACAGACTTTATCACAAAAGTGGAGGGAACAACATTTGATGATGGCATACAGATGATGGTGACATTAGATGTCACATCCCTGTATACCCAAATCCCCCAAGATGAGGCACTCCAAGTGATGGAACTTTACTTGGATTTGAGGGAGAGACCACACAGGGTACCAACATCATTTATCATGACATTGGCTGAAATATCCCTTCAAAACAATTATTTTAAGTTTGAGGGTGACTTTTTTATACAGATTAAGGGCACAGCAATGGGTTGTCCTTATGCGCCGGAGATGGCGGTTCTGTATATGGCCCAGTACGAAGAGAGATTTATACATAACAACAATCCATTTAAAAACAACATGCACCAATGGCTGAGGTATATTGACGACGTCTGGCTCCTGTGGCAGGGGAGCCAGACGGAGTTGAATCATTTTCATGACTGGTTGAATTCAAGGCACAACGATATCAAATTTTCCATCGAGTCTAGCAAAACAAGGATGCCTTTCCTTGATGTTGCAGTATGTCCCTATAGCCAAAAATTGACAACTAGTCTTTATAAAAAAGAGACAGACAGGAACACTACACTTCACTACACAAGTTCGCATCCACAGTGTCTAAAGGAGAACCTCCCTTATGGGCAGCTGTTGCGGATTAGGAGAAATTGTACAGATCTGGCAGAGTTTGAGGACCACGCAATGTCATTCTGTAAGGAAATGGAAAAGAGAGGTTACCCCAAGAAACTCCTTAAACATTCCAAAAAAAGAGCAAGGTTTACCCCTAGGGAAAATTTGTTACAGAAAAAGGAAAAGACAGAAATTGATAAACTCGTATGTGTCGCAACATATGGGGCCCATACCAACAAATTTAGACAAATTATCTTAAGGAATTGGCATCTGCTTGAAAATTTGGAACATCCCTTAGCTAAACCCATTTTCGCCATGCGCAAGAATCCCAGCATTGGCCAGCAGATAATAAGAGCAGACAGCTACATCCCTAAACCAAAGAGCGACTTGATCACCAAGTGGAATTTAAAACCCATTTGTGGACACCACAAGTGTGGGAACTGCGTGACCTGCCTCGCTACTATAGAAGGAAGTTCATTTGAACATAATGGAGTGAAATGGAGACATGAAAGTTTCACAAATTGTAAGACTAAGAACGTCATTTATGCAGTGGTATGCCCTTGCAATAAAATATATATCGGAACGACAAGCCAACAGATTAATGTGAGAATCACAGCGCATAAATCTCGAATTAGGAGAAAAGTCCTGACAGCGCCTATGGTAGAACACTTTTTAGCTGTTGAGCACAGCGAAAATGAACTGCGTTGGACAGTTCTTGCATGGATTGACCCAAAATCTACATGTATTGAGACCGCTCTACTGCAGAAAGAGGCATATTTAATTATGAAATTC
This sequence comes from Lissotriton helveticus, assembly GCF_964261635.1. Taxonomy (NCBI): domain Eukaryota; kingdom Metazoa; phylum Chordata; class Amphibia; order Caudata; family Salamandridae; genus Lissotriton; species Lissotriton helveticus. The sequence goes on from NC_136065.1 coordinate 342,365,190, forward strand.
GATAGCATCAACCAGGGCCTCAACTGCATGAGCGAGCTCAATAGAGTTTAGAAGTCTCATGTGCTGTAATCAAATTTATGGCGCCGCTGTCAGCTTCAGGTCTTGTGTCTCTCTAACAAAGTATGAATGGGATCAATATCGATATTTTGGAAAACACAACCGACTTGTGAAATTGATATGGTTACTTTGGGCAAACGAATTGAAATACATGACTTCAATGAAGCACATCTCCCAGAAGTCATTGTGAATGCAATTTAACCATCCCCTCCCGTGATTGGTCAGAAACGCATCACGTGACACTGATGCACCATCACATGACGTGTGAATCTGCTCGGCGAGCTGCTAGCAACAATGGAGGCAGATCCCCACTTGAAAACTTGAGCCTGAAACTGTATTAGGTGAGCAAGACACATTGTGCACTTGCATCTAAGTGCTTCCAGCTAAAAACGATTTTTACAAATCCTTTACATTTTTGCCCCTGCAGCCACGAATTATATTTAAAGAAAGTGAAGGACTGTCAATTGTCACAACACTTCCTCTGCGGGTCCATGCCTTTGGGCCCCCCTCCCCGAGTAAGTAATTAAATTGCGCTCAGTTGTCACGTTTCAAATTTATATAAACAGACACCGCGAAATCGCATGTATTATTTCTCTTGCAGAAGTAAAGACCTGCAATTGCGGTCTATTGCTTAAAAATCGTCTTGGCCACACAATATTGAAAACCAGGTAACCTTTTTCCCTCCTTCCCCCTATACATAGCTATCAGACAAAAGAATTATGCCCCATGAGCTAAATCATTTATAATGTACTTTATTGCAGATTGGCAACCACTGCTTGTCACATATTGCTGATGGTCACATCAAACCGGCAAAATGCAGGTATGTGACCACTAACTTGTTCAGATAGAGAAAGAATTAGGGTTTTGGGAAGCGCCTTTTTTAATAAAAATTCAAACCCTTCTCCCCATTTTTTGTCACAAACAGTCTGTTCGTGAGAAAGACTAACCCAGCCCTGATGAGAGTGCGGCAATTGATTTAACCGACACTCGAAACGCGTCGGCAGACAAAGGAACTCAACTCCTTGGTTAAATATTGCAAATACACCCCTTTATGTCCCTGATATTTCAGAGGAATTGATTTATCGTAAATATAAGGGTGTTAGTTGTCGAATTTATCATTTTGTATGACAACATTGTATTTCGTATTGTGTATATATTGATTGTTCTTTGTGACATTTCATTCGTTTGTATTGATGTTTGATTATTATGAGTTTAGTTGTAATTGTATGTCAAAACACATTTTCATGTTGTTCATTTTCACTGTGTAAGTACTAATGTGGTATTTGGTTTAGTTGACTATGTGTTCTTTTTGTGATCAAAGATATTAATTTAAAAAAAATAATGAAATAAAAGGCAGAAATTACTGCCAAGGTAAACGTATTAGTTTGCGTTCATCTTACTTCATATGAATAAGTGTTGTGAAGTCACTAGAGGCATAGGTAATTTTTTTTATTGTGTACTAAATATAAAGACAACACTAAAATAAGTATAACCTAAAAACAAAAACACTGCCACTGAATGGAACTATATTGTGTTCGGATGTGGTCCTTGTGAAAGAGCAAAATGCAGTCACTTAAAGAAAGAACTAGTGGATTAAGTAGGCTGACCCACCACCCCATGCTGAATGCTGTAGTGGGCAGAAGACACTGACACAACAACAGACCAATGGATGAAGAGAGGTGGTTAGAAACCCCATTAAGTAAGTATATTATACATAACATTTCAGTAAAATCAAAAGGTCGTGGCTAACGCCAGACCTTAAAAGGAATATGAAGTATGACAGAAACAGAAATGGAGAAAACCCTCAAACAAGGACCCAAAACAGGTTGAGCCTGCAGAAACAGGAGGCAGGGAATCAGATATTGTTAATTTGGGGAACACGGGAGCAGGCACGTTGCTGGGTAATATAACAGTTAGAGGATACCTGAAGAAAGGAACTATACACTTTACCAAGCTAGACATTACAACTAATAGTTGTGCCTAGCTCCAGGTTCAGCTCAGGAACACAAACACAAGTGAAACCATCAGCTGACACAGCACCTTAACCATGCAGAAAATCAATTACCCACCTTCAACTGGTAAGTCGACCGCAAGGAAAAATAATATCCACTCTACGTCAAGCATACTTAGGCCTTCATTGTATGCACTCCACAGATCTCTTTACTTTCACACGGAGCAATTCGCTGCTGAAAACAGCTGAGGCTCCATGTGAAAGTATGGCAGAACATGAGGAATTACAGATTCCCAGGTTAATTCTTTATTCTCAATGAACCCTCAGGTTTACCCTGTATTGGGCCAGAGTTTACTCAAATTCGGGGGTGGGTAAAATCCAGCCCATTTCCCAGGCCCATTATACTGAGGGCCTAAGTGCTTGAAACCAGTTCATTGGCAAATATACACTATAAAACAACTGCAAAACATGATTTTTATATATATATATATATATATATATATATATATATCTATATAATTTATTTTTATGAAAGCCGTGAGGCAGCGAAACGCGTCTGTCAGGGGGGGTCTGGTACCTGGATTGGTGATTTTAGGCCTCTGCGTACTTTTTCACTGTGGTACAGTGTAAAGTGCGTGTGCTCTCTGTGAATGGATGGTGAGTGACCTGCCCTCCCATAGGAATGAATGGGGAATATGTATGCCCATGGTAGATTCCTGATGCATGGGGAGTGCAGGGTCGAGTTTGATATGTGTGAACTCGTGAGAATGAATGCTGCAGAATGGTGTATGCGGAATGGCTGTGTCTAGTCTAGAAGCGCTACTTTTAGAAGTTGGCATAATTGTGTAGTGAGTCTGCTGGCACGTGATTGGCTGATGGGCCTGGCCCAGGCATGCCTGGGCCTGCTGGTAGATGGACTGTCTGGTGAGTAGGACGGGGTCTGCAGGGCCCCGGAGGAGGGGGTCTGAGTCAGCCGTAGATGAAAGGCCCCCATCTGCTGTTAGGGAGGGGAGGAAAGAGCGTCTGGTGGAACCAGGCTGTGCCTGTCGGCCCACCCCTGATGGCTCTCCCTTCTGATGGCCCACTGTCACCTCTGACCTGAGGCTGACAGGAGAAGGAAACCAGATACACCCAGGGCTTAGGGCTCGCTTACACAAAGACTTCAAAAGACTTCAAAGCCTTTTCTGTGTATAAGAAGGGGCTGTGTTCCCTTCCAATTTGTGCTTGTTTTCTGACTTGAATCTGCCAGGGGCGTGCTGCTGCTTGGGCTCAGGGGACTCCCTGAGTCCTGCCCAGCCCCTGAACTCCTGATGGACTTGCCTGGATTCCTGGGGGACCCCTCTGCCCTGCCTGGGTGGATGGGGGGACTTGGCTTTGCCCCCTGGGAAACTCTGGGGCCTTGGCAGCATGGAGAGGCTGCATTTCCCTGGGGAAGAGTGCTGGAGCTGTATTCCTAGCACCTGGAGGCGCTGTGCTTCCCCCTGAGCGCCTGGGAGCGCTCTGCCTGTTGTCTAGCACTTGGGAGCGCTTCATTTTCCCCAAGCGCTTGAGAGCACTTTATCTGGACTTTTCCTAGCGCGTCGGAGCGCTTGATGTCCGCTTATAGCGCTGGACGCGCTGAGGTACGAGAGCCCACCTCGCTTTATCATTTACTTTGATCGCCGCCCGCCTGCCTGTCTGGATCGGGCCGCAGCACTGCCCGCGGCGACCCGGAAGTGATTGACCAGCCGCCCAATCCTGTCGCGGCCGGCCGGAAGTCCCGCCCCCCCGCAGTCGGCGAGGAGGAGAAAGGAAGGCGCGGGAGATGGCGGCGGTGGACGGGGCTCCTCTCTGCTGAGGGAGCCCCAGGGAGACGAGGCGGCCGGTTGGCAGGGCTCCCGGGTGCCAAGGGAGCCCTGCAGAGGGGAGAAGACTCGTGGTCGGCTGCTCGGGGCTCCCGGGTGCGGAGGGAGCCCCGGCGAGGAAGAGAGAAGGCCGGCGCGAGGCTCCCCGCATGGAGGGAGAGCCTCGAGGGAGCAGAGACCGGCTGTCGCCCCGCCCGCGATGGGCTGCTGGTAAGTCTGGGCCGAGTGGGGCAGAAGAGGGGAGGGGCGCCGGGGCACGGTGACGGTGTCCGCCCCCCCCAGTGGCGCGAGCTCGCGCCTGTTGCCAGTGTGAAGCCACAAGGGCTTCAAGGGCGGCCCCAGTTGGCAGTGGGTCGCCCCAGCGTTTTGCGAGCCCAGAGAGGCTCAAGGGGCCTCATCTTGTTGGGCGAGCCCCGAGGCTCGTAGGGGCATAATGGACTTTGGTGCATCTAGGGCGGCCCCAGTTGGCAGTGGGTCGCCCCAACGTGCGTGAGCCCTGAGAAGCTCAGAGGGGCCATGTTCTGGTTAAGAGCCTGTTTGGCTCCAACGACCCCCACAGTTGTCCTAAGAGCCTGCTAGGCTCAGGGGGCATATTTGTTCAGAGCCTGTGTGGCTCCAACCTTTTGCTCAGTGTTGTTCTAGGGCCATGAGGGCCCCGGCGCAGTTTTGAATCTCCAGCTGCCCAGCAATTAGTGGGCAGCTGCACCGTTTAGGCGCAAGATGGAGAGGGAGTCCCTGAGAGGGATAGAGATGGCACAGAGGTGCCCGGCCAGTCTCAGCTGCGCAGCACTTAGTGCCAGCTGCAACGTTTAGGCCCTTGTGAGTGTTCCCAGGGGCCCAGCAAGTAGTGGGCCCCTGCATCGTTTAGGCCCCTGACATTGAGACTCAGGGCGTTCTAGCCCCAACAAGGCCAGTTGGCCTAGGGACTGCCACAGGTGGTGGCTTATGTAGGTTTTGCACAATTGTATGGTTCTTGCACCTCTGAATGTGATTTCTTGCATCATGTCTTATTCCTGCACCTCTGAATGTTTTTAGACATCATGTGACTATTGCGCTACTGTATTATTCTGGTACCTCTGAATGTAATTTTATTGCATCATGTGCTTTATTCTTAACACCGCTGAATGTGTAGGTTTATGCATTATGTGTATTTCTTGACTACTCCTCTGAATGTATATTTATGCATAATGGGTAATGTGTCCTTTCTTAGACCCCTAAAACGCTGTGTGCTACTTAGGTGGTTTTCCTTTACTACTCCTCTGAATGTGTTTCATACATCATGGGTAATGTGTTCTTTCTTAGACCCCTAAAACGCTGTGTGCTACTTAGGTGGTTTTCCTTTACTACTCCTCTGAATGTGTTTCATACATCATGGGTAATGTGTTCTTTCTTAGACCCCTAAAACGCTGTGTGCTACTTAGGTGGTTTTCCTTTACTACTCCTCTGAATGTGTTTCATACATCATGGGTAATGTGTTCTTTCTTAGACCCCTAAATGCTGTGTGATACTTAGGGGGTTGTTCTTTTTAGTACAGGGGGTCCTAGTGAGGTCCTGGTCCCCTGCGTGACAGTCTCCTAAGGGTTTAGGGTTGCGTAGGTGGTACTTACCTGTTCCCAGTAGTTACTGGATGTGATCTATAACTGTTACTTTGTGTTACAGTGAAGTTTATATACTTTTATTCTACTTACTGACAAGTATTTCTATATCTGCAAAGTGTTGATTCAGACAGTGGCCCATGTGGCCCTGTCTTGTAAATAATCCCTTGTGAATATTGCCGTGCCAGTTGGCACAATGTACATGTGTAATTTCTATCTGATATGCTTTGACAATACAAAAGTTATTTTAATATAACCTTGTGTGGAGTCTCTTTTGTGGTGTACCTAGTATGTTGTTGCTGTTGTGCGCTGACCCAAATGCTTTACACATCGCCTCCGAGTTTAGCCTAGACTGCTCGTGCCAAGCTACCTAGAGGGTGAGCAGGGGTTATCTTGGCGTGTGACTTCCTTGCCCTGACTGGAATGGTGGTTTCGGCCTGGCTTTGGCGTCAGCCTTAGCCTACCCGAAATAGCCGGTTTCCTACATTGTTGGTCAGCGGTGCGGATTTGGACTTGTATTTGCACAGTGCCATAGCAACAACTGGCTACATTACAAAAACTCTGCGTTTTTCAGATAGTCACATATTTGGGATTATTGTTTTTGATTTTGTTTTTCCTCAAGAGCGTCATTTTCAGATGGTGTTCCTGCGCTTTATGTTTAGTGGCAGGTGAGAGAAAATGACAGGGCGGGACGCCAGTAGCGAGGGGAGGTTCCCATAGATTAGGAATCGCTTGCTGGGTCCAGTGTCCAACTCCTATTCCTGTCCCTGTGTGGGTAGATGGAAGAGAGGGAGGGTGGAGGAGAAATTGCTTGCTCAGGAGGGTGGTTATTCCCTGAGTGTAGTGTGTGTGTCTGGATTCCCCCGTATGGTAGGATCCAGTGGTGGCAGCTTAAATGTGTCCAGTGCGTGTAGTCCCATTCCCAGTTCCCAGAGTATGGTGCCTGGTGCTCAGTAAGAGGGTGACAGGTTGAGAGTCAGAGGCAGTGAGGAACTGTCTCACCAGTCTGGAGGGGGAGTGTGTGGATGAGTGGTGTCTTGAACTGGAGGAGTTCGTGTGAGTTTTTTTGTAAGGAGCTTGCACGTGAGGTGTACCTCTGGTGGTGTGCAGGACGTCCTGCAGAGGCATTGGACAAGAAGGTGGATGTCTGGCGGTGCGCTGGATGTCTTACAGAGACATTAGGGAGTGATTCTAACAGTAATGGCTTGTGTATCTGATGATCCTGTGTAGGTGAAGAGGTTCATGTGTAGCCCGGCTAAGTCCCATTAGGATGGTAGGGGTGTAGGGGCTCACGTCCTGTCTCAGTGGAGGCGGAGTGAGTGTGGGACGGTGTGTCCCACGTTGGCCCGAAACCCTGTCTCAGGGCCTGGAGGGTTCCCTAAGGGAGCGCCAGGTCAGGGGCCTAGGCTGTACTTACAAGTCATTTGAGGAGGAGCTTCCTGTGTCTAGAGGACGGGGAGTGTCGGTAATCAGAACTCCGGCGGTCCTGGTGTTGGGCAGTACCGCTCCTAAGTGGAGGGTGCAGAAGTCCTGGTTTGCTGGGCATTTGACCGTCTAGAGTGCTTGACCATTTTTTTGGGCCTCTGGAGGTCATTCCCCGAGGAGGGGGGAGGCCAGGTTCAGGTTCAGCCTGACCTGGAGGGAAGGGCATCTGTAATCAGTGTCCTGACCGGTTGTTGGCTTCCAGGGGTACCGCTCCAAGGTGGGAGGGTGCAGAACTCTGGAGGGGGGTGCAGAGGGACAGTGTCCTTACTTCTGACCCCGGTGGGAGGAAAGTGTGTTGCTGATATGCCGCTGGCGTGTGCTCTGTCTAGCCTGAGACATACTGTGCCTGTGATCATGGAACTGGAGGGGGTGCAGAGGGACGGTGTACTTCTGACCCCGGTGCAACTTGAGGGTTTAAATCCTAGGTTGGGAGATTAGGTAGCTTCCAGGTCAAGAAGAATCTCTACCCAAGTAGATCAGCTGAAGAGACTGAGAGGGCTGCCCTTGCTGTGTGTTCTGGGGCCCACCTGCAGTTTGTTGTTTCCACTAAGGTAGAGGAAAGGGGGCTTTGCTGTGTGCGGAGTCCCCCCACCTGCTTGAAGAGGGACTGTGCTGTGTGCTTTGTACCTCAGAAGTGAAATAATTTCCAGGTGGTAGACCAGTGACGGAGGGAGGTCCTGATCTGGTAGGAGAGTTGTGTTCTGGTGAGTGTTTCCCTGTGCGGGTGCGGGAACACAGGAGTAGAGGTACGGTGGGGCATTCTTGCCGTGACCTCTGGTCAGCCTGGGGGTGTGGTCCCTACGTTGTAGGATCAGTGGTAGTGTAGCTACCCTGAGAGAGAGAGTGGAGATTGGCTATTGTGTGCCAGGGGCTTCTGCCCCCACTCTGTGGATTGGTTAGGACCTGTGAGATTTGGATGGCCTAGGGCCTGGTCCTGGCTGTGGATGACTGGTGTGTACCAGTAGGGTATCCTAGTTGTGCCAGAGAGCTTTTGTTGAGGGAAGTCTATGTGGGTTCAGAGTGGCGAAAAACGGGACGGTGTCCCTGCCGTGCAGGCCCGTGTCCGTCGTTTTTTCGCCCAAAGCATTGAAGACCATCAGTGTAGTGATTGGTCTACCCTGCGTTTTGGCTGGAAGGGGGATGTGTTGGACCCGGTCCTTTGGGCAGGATCACCCCGTGACTTTTTGCTTTTTCCTAGCCTGTTTCTGGAACCTGGATTGGTGATTTTAGGCCTCTGCGTACTTTTTCACTGTGGTACAGTGTAAAGTGCGTGTGCTCTCTGTGAATGGATGGTGAGTGACCTGCCCTCCCATAGGAATGAATGGGGAATATGTATGCCCATGGTAGATTCCTGATGCATGGGGAGTGCAGGGTCGAGTTTGATATGTGTGAACTCGTGAGAATGAATGCTGCAGAATGGTGTATGCGGAATGGCTGTGTCTAGTCTAGAAGCGCTACTTTTAGAAGTTGGCATAATTGTGTAGTGAGTCTGCTGGCACGTGATTGGCTGATGGGCCTGGCCCAGGCATGCCTGGGCCTGCTGGTAGATGGACTGTCTGGTGAATAGGACGGGGTCTGCAGGGCCCCGGAGGAGGGGGTCTGAGTCAGCCGTAGATGAAAGGCCCCCATCTGCTGTTAGGGAGGGGAGGAAAGAGCGTCTGGTGGAACCAGGCTGTGCCTGTCGGCCCACCCCTGATGGCTCTCCCTTCTGATGGCCCACTGTCACCTCTGACCTGAGGCTGACAGGAGAAGGAAACCAGATACACCCAGGGCTTAGGGCTCGCTTACACAAAGACTTCAAAAGACTTCAAAGCCTTTTCTGTGTATAAGAAGGGGCTGTGTTCCCTTCCAATTTGTTCTTGTTTTCTGACTTGAATCTGCCAGGGGCGTGCTGCTGCTTGGGCTCAGGGGACTCCCTGAGTCCTGCCCAGCCCCTGGACTCCTGATGGACTTGCCTGGATTCCTGGGGGACCCCTCTGCCCTGCCTGGGTGGATGGGGGGACTTGGCTTTGCCCCCTGGGAAACTCTGGGGCCTTGGCAGCATGGAGAGGCTGCATTTCCCTGGGGAAGAGTGCTGGAGCTGTATTCCTAGCACCTGGAGGCGCTGTGCTTCCCCCTGAGCGCCTGGGAGCGCTCTGCCTGTTGTCTAGCACTTGGGAGCGCTTCATTTTCCCCAAGCGCTTGAGAGCGCTTTATCTGGACTTTTCCTAGCGCGTCGGAGCGCTTGATGTCCGCTTATAGCGCTGGACGCGCTGAGGTACGAGAGCCCACCTCGCTTTATCATTTACTTTGATCGCCGCCTGCCTGCCTGTCTGGATCGGGCCGCCGCGCTGCCCGCGGCGACCTGGAAGTGATTGACCGGCCGGCCAATCCTGTCGCGGCCGGCCGGAAGTCCCGCCCCCCGCAGTCGGCGAGGAGGAGAAAGGAAGGCGCGGGAGATGGCGGCGGTGGACGGGGCTCCTCTCTGCTGAGGGAGCCCCAGGGAGACGAGGCGGCCGGTTGGCAGGGCTCCCGGGTGCCGAGGGAGCCCTGCAGAGGGGAGAAGACTCGTGGTCGGCTGCTCGGGGCTCCCGGGTGCGGAGGGAGCCCCGGCGAGGAAGAGAGAAGGCCGGCGCGAGGCTCCCCGCATGGAGGGAGAGCCTCGAGGGAGCAGAGACCGGCTGTCGCCCCCCCCGCGATGGGCTGCCGGTAAGTCTGGGCCGAGTGGGGCAGAAGAGGGGAGGGGCGCCGGGGCACGGTGACGGTGTCCGCCCCCCCCAGTGGCGCGAGCTCGCGCCTGTTGCCAGTGTGAAGCCACGAGGGCTTCAAGGGCGGCCCCAGTTGGCAGTGGGTCGCCCCAGCGTTTTGCGAGCCCAGAGAGGCTCAAGGGGCCTCATCTTGTTGGGCGAGCCCCGAGGCTCGTAGGGGCATAATGGACTTTGGTGCATCTAGGGCGGCCCCAGTTGGCAGTGGGTCGCCCCAACGTGCGTGAGCCCTGAGAAGCTCAGAGGGGCCATGTTCTGGTTAAGAGCCTGTTTGGCTACAACGACCCCCACAGTTGTCCTAAGAGCCTGCTAGGCTCAGGGGGCATATTTGTTCAGAGCCTGTGTGGCTCCAACCTTTTGCTCAGTGTTGTTCTAGGGCCATGAGGGCCCCGGCGCAGTTTTGAATCTCCAGCTGCCCAGCAATTAGTGGGCAGCTGCACCGTTTAGGCGCAAGATGGAGAGGGAGTCCCTGAGAGGGATAGAGATGGCACAGAGGTGCCCGGCCAGTCTCAGCTGCGCAGCACTTAGTGCCAGCTGCAACGTTTAGGCCCTTGTGAGTGTTCCCAGGGGCCCAGCAAGTAGTGGGCCCCTGCATCGTTTAGGCCCCTGACATTGAGACTCAGGGCGTTCTAGCCCCAACAAGGCCAGTTGGCCTAGGGACTGCCACAGGTGGTGGCTTATGTAGGTTTTGCACAATTGTATGGTTCTTGCACCTCTGAATGTGATTTCTTGCATCATGTCTTATTCCTGCACCTCTGAATGTTTTTAGACATCATGTGACTATTGCGCTACTGTATTATTCTGGTACCTCTGAATGTAATTTTATTGCATCATGTGCTTTATTCTTAACACCGCTGAATGTGTAGGTTTATGCATTATGTGTATTTCTTGACTACTCCTCTGAATGTATATTTATGCATCATGGGTAATGTGTCCTTTCTTAGACCCCTAAAACGCTGTGTGCTACTTAGGTGGTTTTCCTTTACTACTCCTCTGAATGTGTTTCATACATCATGGGTAATGTGTTCTTTCTTAGACCCCTAAAACGCTGTGTGCTACTTAGGTGGTTTTCCTTTACTACTCCTCTGAATGTGTTTCATACATCATGGGTAATGTGTTCTTTCTTAGACCCCTAAAACGCTGTGTGCTACTTAGGTGGTTTTCCTTTACTACTCCTCTGAATGTGTTTCATACATCATGGGTAATGTGTTCTTTCTTAGACCCCTAAATGCTGTGTGATACTTAGGGGGTTGTTCTTTTTAGTACAGGGGGTCCTAGTGAGGTCCTGGTCCCCTGCGTGACAGTCTCCTAAGGGTTTAGGGTTGCGTAGGTGGTACTTACCTGTTCCCAGTAGTTACTGGATGTGATCTATAACTGTTACTTTGTGTTACAGTGAAGTTTATATACTTTTATTCTACTTACTGACAAGTATTTCTATATCTGCAAAGTGTTGATTCAGACAGTGGCCCATGTGGCCCTGTCTTGTAAATAATCCCTTGTGAATATTGCCGTGCCAGTTGGCACAATGTACATGTGTAATTTCTATCTGATATGCTTTGACAATACAAAAGTTATTTTAATATAACCTTGTGTGGAGTCTCTTTTGTGGTGTACCTAGTATGTTGTTGCTGTTGTGCGCTGACGCAAATGCTTTACACATCGCCTCCGAGTTTAGCCTAGACTGCTCGTGCCAAGCTACCTAGAGGGTGAGCAGGGGTTATCTTGGCGTGTGACTTCCTTGCCCTGACTGGAATGGTGGTTTCGGCCTGGCTTTGGCGTCAGCCTTAGCCTACCCGAAATAGCCGGTTTCCTACATATATATATATATATATATATATATATATATATATATATATATATATATATATAATTTATTTTTATGAAAGCCGTGAGGCGGCGAAACGCGTCTGTCAGGGGGGGTCTTTGCACCAATAAAGCATTTATGCTTTGGATTCTTCGTGTGTGCCTTTCCTCTTTTCAAACCGAATGAGGGTCTGACGTTGAAGGCCGTTCTGTTGCTAAATGCACATGGTGTTATAAAAGAATATATAACTGAAACTTACTGCTGCTGTGGTGCCGTGACTTCTGTATACAAGGTGGGAACCAGAAGATTCGAAGTAATATATATGTATATGTATATATATATGTATATATATATATATATATATATATATATATATATATATATATATATATATATATATATGTGTGTGTGTGTGTGTATATATATATATATATATATATATCACAATGTAGTGAGTGGACGAGCAGGTGCATGGGTGAGGTAAACTAGAAGTTTGTGAATAAAATAATTAATACAGTAGCATGTGAGTAAATTGATAGGTTGTGAGTAAGGAACGAATGTATGACTTAACAAGGGGTACATGAATGTATTTGAGTAAGGAATGAATGTTCGACTAAGAGAACGTGTTTCAGGGGTGAATGAGTACATGTATTACACAACTACTAGGCATCAGACTGTCTGCTACAAGTGTGACAATTCAGACTGTTCCAGGCCCCACAATGGCTTCGGAGGCAGGTATTAGTTGTTTTAAAACAGATCTTGTTTTGCTCATCTCTATCTTACACCATGTGCAGCTGTCAGGTGTTATTAAGTGCGGAGCACCAGAAACCACTGGCTTAAATTAAGCACTGCTTTAAACAAATCTATCCACCCCTACCAAGGCTCCCTAGCTTAAAATCCAGTATCCACTGCATGCACGGATGCAAGTGCTCCCCGCTGGGAAAGGTAGTACAAATTCTCTGTGTGATGTTCACGTATGTGCATGGCAGCACAATTTGGTGGGTACCAATTATTTGTACAGAATATAACTTAACTGCTTGCACCCTGAAGCAACCTCGCAGACAGCAGACTGGGGAGTCCCTGTGGAGCCGTCTGGCTTCAGGTTGACACTTCACAGCGCTCTAATTGATATTTCATTGCATTTATTAAAGGAGGCGCAGACGCTTCCTTGCACAGACAATAAAAGCTACAACGCAGTGATTAGAGAAAGTCAATATGCAGGCAATGCGTGTGTCTTACTCTAGTGGTTTGAAATTCCCTGCCATTACCACTTGGGGAACATTAATACAGGAAACGTCACAATAAAAGTTTATAGTCAGTCCAATGCCAGCTGTCTGGTCCCTACTACATCCGCTGCTTCCTTCCACTTTTATAATTAATTATTTGGGGCACAGCAAACACAATAAATCAGCAAAGGCAAAAAAACAAGCATTGGAAATACAGTCGGTCTCGCATTTGTTTGAGTTAGAGCTCTTGGCATTGTAAATGGCAATGTTATTTATCTATGTGTTATGGAATGTATGTAGCAGTGTGTAGTGGAATTATGTGGGCTGTATTGGATTAGTTAGTTGTGGAATTGTGTGGTGTGGAATTGTGTGTGTGGAGTGGATTTGTGTAGTGGAATTATGTGGTATGTTGTGCTGTGGAATTATATGGATAGTCATTTTGTGGTATTGAGAGCACTAGAATTATGTGGAGTGGAATTGTGTGTTATGGAGTGCAATTATATGGTATGTTATTTTGTGTTGTGGAGTGGTATGTAGTGTAGTTTAATTATGTGGTGTGATGTTGAATTTTGTGGCACAATGTTGAATTGTGTGGAGTGGATTGGATAGATGTAGTGCGTAAATGCGGTGTTGAGTTGTATATAGTGGTTTGGTGGAGATGAATTGTGTGATGTAGAACTGTGTGGATAGTTTTGTATTTTTGGTGACGAAAAAGACAAATAGGTAGGAGCTAAGCTCTGATCCAGATCGGATGTTAAAAAACGGAGAGTTAGAGCTATTGACGTTATAAATGTAAATATGTCTTACTTATGTGTTATTGATTGGATTGGAACCTGTTGGCTCATGGTCAGGGAAGAAACACTGATTGCCAGTGCATGCTCATAGAAGACCATACACACTGGATTTGTGTAACGCCTAAGCATTTTCAGATTATTTCTATCTGCTTTGCGGGTATGCGCCTTCTACTATCATGTTTTTGTGATTAGTTTCAGATTTATACTAATTTACTCTTGATATGACTTGGCAACTTATCCACCAATAAAATGCCTTATGACAGGTGTAGAAGTAATACATGCTCTGAAGGACATGAGCAGGGCCGGACTGGCATTTACGGGCACCGGGCATTTCCCCGGTGGGCTGGAGGGGTGGGGGCCGGTTTTGTGGCCGCAGGGGGCCGCTTTTCTTACAGAGTGCCGGTTTTGTAGCAGCGCTGCAAAATCGTCCCTCTGTAAGAAAAGCGGTAGCAGTGCTTTGCGGGTAACAACTCCCTCCCCTCCCGTTACCAGGGCTGGTGGAGAAGCACCCTGCCAGGGCTGGTTGCTGGTCTCAGTCCGGCCCTGGACATGAGCAGCTCCTGACCATACTTCAATAAAAAGACAACCGCTGTGCTCGATAAAAGCAAAAAGGACTGCTTTGACAGAGTTGTTAATGTGTGATGCCTGAGTTCACTTCTAAGATGTAAAATAAAGTCCTTTGTGCATTTCAAAGCAGGCTCTCCCTGGGAGGGGGAATGAGACACCAAACAGCCAATATCATGAGCTGAGAATTGGCATCAAAAGATCTGACAGAGAGAAAGTTGTCTGTAGCTAAACCTAAAAGAACCCCCTTTCCTAGCTACACTAAGAGTGAAACGTCAATGGCCTGTGCTGAATGCATCAAGCCTTGCATTGTCGTGCACCCACTTACCAAACCAAAGTGTTTTTAGTCAGCCTGCAGAGCAGACGCCTAAAACCTATCTCCCATGCTAATTTACTATGTGCTAGTATACTCAGCTGTAATGCAGTATATGTATTACTAAAGCTTCCCACACCCCTGCGGGGCTAAAGCACTCACTGTGACAGCCCCACGTTCTCGACTGCCCTTCCACCCTGCATGACAAGTTGTGCTTTCACCCTACGAGTTACAAATGGGAAGAACTCTGCATATGCAGACTTGACGCTCAGGAGACTGTCCCCTTCAACAATCGAAGCACAACAATCCAAACACAATATAAAACAATGAAATAGTTGAAACCTTCTGTTTTGTCCACCCTAAAGTTCTCCACCCAGACCAAAAATGGAATGGTGTATTTCTGTACACGTGGACAAAAACTCACCTCAGACTGAGCCTGTTTTGCCACCCCACAGATGGAAATCAAAGGGAGAGTGCAGCGCAGAATTAGACGGGAGGAAATTGGATGAAATGACAAGGGGGCTCGAGGGGAGGGAGCCCCTGACTGCCTGGTAACCGGGAGTGCTGATAAATGAAGCACAGGGCGTTACTGTGGAAGACCTGGCGTCCTACGAAGGTGCTGATGAGCAGGAAACAAAGATGGGGGAGTGCATTCAATATGAGTCCTCCCAACAAGAATGACACAAGTTATGCATGTAGCTCAATAAACAGAGCTGCCCACTTTAGTCCTGAGGATCCTGGTTCGAGCCTTGGTTGAAGCTTTATAAAAGAAATATGCAGATGGTATTAAAAAAAGATTGAACCTAGACAGTTACAGGAAAGGTTGCCAGATCATCAAAAGAAAACAAGCCAAGCGGGAATGCAATGAGAAGGGGAAGTGCATGGGCAGGAAAGGAATGCTGTGTGTTTTAGCTGGGAAGGGAAAACCCTGGCTGCAACTGCTGATAGGAGAAAGTCACGTGGGGGGTAGAGGGGCCGCACGCGGTGCTTGTGACGAGCTCTGCTCGTCACGCTGCACGGTGGCGCTATGCTCATGACGAGCTGAGCTCGTGATGACCACGCCCGTTTCTTTAGAACCCTCAGCACAGCAGGGGAATTATCCACTCGTGGGAGCGCCCGTCGGTCACAAAACAGTAAAAGGTCCAGTCCTCATGGGAGGATACAAATGGAGACAAGGCGGTACTAAGGAGGGACTACTAAGCCTATTCATGAATCAAAAGCAACCATTTAGAAAGGACAATAACAGGAGCCAATTAAAAAGATGAGCGGGAAATGGGTGCAGCTTCTATTCCATACTCAATACAGCATGTCTCGAAGAGACAGCGAAAGCGCTGCCTAGGTGAGACCTAAAAACCTTTGAGCTATGTAGGATCACTGAGAAGATCTTTGCATTAGAATGTGAAAAGTGATAGTGCAATACAATAGAAAACTTTGTGTTGGAAGTTCTGATAACTCTAATGTGAGATCTGTGCAGAAAATGCATTCACAATTTATGGAAAAATTGTATGAAAATATATGGGCACCAGGCTTCGAAATGTGGCATACAATAGCGCTGTGGTAAAGCGTGCTGGTCCAGACGCTCTTTCTCCACATGACTTTTGTATTGATGACAGAGACGTTTTAAGGCATGGGCAGATTGGGCTCAGGCCCAGGGCTCAGCCTTTCAGAGGGGGCCCCTGGTAAAAACCAGCTCTGTTCTGCAGAGAGTCTTGCCCAGATGACCTTGAATAGTTCTTAAAATGATTGTAATAGTCTCCCATGCATCACCCATATTCAAAATAAAGGAAAGGAAAGGGTGTTTAAAACAGACATTTTGCAGAGAAAGTTGCATTTATATTTCATTCTTTCAGATCAAAGCAGGACCTCACATTATTATTATTAGATTATTTGCAGTACTATTAGTGAGCTGCTGCTGTGTTACAATATTGATAACACACATCACTATCCCTGAAAATTACATGTAAACACATTTAGTGTATCAATCTATGTGTCAGTGACCTGCCCAAGAGGGCATGAAAGAGCTGAAAATGGATCATAAATTCAAAGCTGTTCTGAACAAGGGCCCTCAAAATAAGTTTGGCCCAGAATCCTTAAGATGTCCATGATTGATGAATGTACAAGGTTTTTGAGGGGCCCGGTTAACAAACTAAAGTGAGGCCTTTCATAGTATGAGGGACTGTCTCAAAGTAAAAAAAAATGTCATGCAGGGAAAGAGAAAACATGGCAAATCAGCATCTAGCAGTGTTGGCCATGTTAGCCGCCCTAAGCAATAATATATAGCGGAGCTTTGCTTTAAAATCCATAAATAAATATTACAGCACAAGTGCTGGGGCCCCATAAAGCTCAGGGTCTAGGGACGATCGATATGTGTGATGGTGTCAGCCATGGTGTTCATTATATCCTGAATGGCATCCGGTATACCTAGCAACTCCCACCCTCTCTGGAGTGCAAACAATGCATTTTATTAGTGATCTTATCTTAACTTAAATAAGGTTCATCTTTCAGCAAAGACTGAGGCACTGATCAACTAATATTCACAGCGTCCCAGCGTCCAGGACTTTGTTGAATAGGACCAAGAATGATTTATACAGGGGCGGCTCCCCTGCTAAGACAGAGGAGTGCTGCCCCACTGCTCTTGGAGGATTGCAAAAGGGAAAAATAAAATGATAATAACAACGTCATTATCATTTTATTTTTCGTTGCTGCAGGGCTGGGTAAGGGCAGGGTGGGCTGGTGGCTCGGGGAGGAGGAGTGGTTTGTGCACACTGAGTGCGCATGACTGCTTGGCCGGCCGTCTTGGGCCAGCCAAACAGTCATATGCACTTTGTATGTTCTCCACCAGGATGTAATGCACTGCCTTCTGGATACATGCACAGGCTCCTTGTACCTGTCTGCGCGCCGATCCACGGCTGTGTCGAAGTCAGCTGCACTGTGTTACGTGAATGGGTATAAATTGTCCTATGCTAAATTTAGTAAGAGCCACATCCTAAGGATGTAATTGGCAATACTTGCGCTACTAAAGCTGTGTTAGTACAACACTAATGGTTGTGCTTTGGCACACAGGTAAACCAGCACTATCTTGTGTGAGAATCGCACTCAAGGTACAGCCTCCAGTAAAAACTTCAACTCAAGGACAACTGTCCAAGCGTAAGACACTTAAAGTTTGTACTTTCGTAGTAATTACACTTCTTATGCTTAGGTACATCACACGATATTCCAGTTGCCCCTTCTTTGTGCCTGGTTTCAATTGGCAGTAGGACTTCACACATAGCTTTATACCTCTAAGCACATTGAGATCTGGACCCACGTCTGGGCATTTCCTAAGCCTCATCGCACTTAGGGTGTCTACTGCAAAAAGTGATGGAAGAAATGGTTCAATTAATCTCAGTGACTGGCAACCATTGGGGCTGCATTCTCGTTCATCAGTTTTCAGCCATTCTGCTACTCAAGACTGGGCATGTATAAATCCAGTGGCGGCTTGTAGGGAACAGGGGTGGCAGGGCGGGGGGGGACGGGGGGTTGTAAAAAAAAAAATATTTTAAAACATACCTTTTCTGCCATCTCTCCTCATCATCTCCGCTTCTCTTCTCTTCCTGCTTCCAGTCTGGAAGAAGCAGGAAGCACACAGGCTCCCTTAAGCCAATAGCAATGCTGCAATGCAGTGTTGTGATTGGTCTGAGCGTTGGGGATCCGCGCTTAGACAGGGACAGGGAGACTGTGCATCTATCCACCAGGCAGTGCATTACAGCCTGGTGGGGATCATGCAAAGTGTGCATGATGGCTTTGCCGGCCCAAGACAGCCAACCAAGTAGTCATGCGAACTTAGTGTGAACAAACCACTCCTCCTCCCCGAGCCACCAGCCCTGCCCCGCTCTAACCAAGTCCCGCATCAACGAAAAATTAAATGATAATGACGGTGTTATTATCATTTTATTTTTCCATTTTTTTACTGCTCCAAGAGCAGTGGGGCGACGCTTCTCTGCCTAAGCGGAGGAGCCGCCCCTGTATAAACCAGTCTTGGTCTTGTTCAACAGGAACAGTTCAGCCGATACTGGTTTCCTACTCTCTAGAAATCAAGCTATACCTCACTGCTGCATCTTGAATAGGCAGGAACCAGTCTTGGGTTGCTTGTAGTCTCAGTTGGAAAGAACCTTGCCGGGCGGTTTGAGCTGTACTCTCCCTAATGAAGCAGAAACAGGGCTAGTTTGCACATGGTTGGGATTGTCTAAAGCGAGATGGACAGCACAAGAACTATTATCTAGAATAGAGCATGAGTGATTACCAGTGACTGAAATTAATGTAATTATTTCTCCCACCATCATTTTGTGTTCCTCAGTGGGGCACCCCCTAAGTACAATGGTTATTTCCAGAAGAGAGTTTTGGGCTCACTGTGCCATAGGAATCAAGCTGTACTTCACAGATGAGGCCTAGTGGGTCTCAACCAGTCTGGGGTTGCTTTCTTGTTCTCATATTTAGGGTACCTTGCTTTTTCCATTCTGCTACATGGTTGTGACTGGTGCATGAGCATGACTGACTTGTATATGGTAAACAAAACAGAGAGAGGACAGGACTCTCTCCTCTAATAAGGACAATGCCTCAAACCGAGGCAGCCATGTTGAAATAGGCATATACAGCTAAACGCCCTGCCTGTTTCAATCTAAATAGCTTATTGAGGAGCAGTCAAAACCCCTACCCACTCCTGAATCCGCTCCCCAAACATTTTGCTATCCCTCAGAATCATATCCTACTATGGCCATCTGCAGTTAAAAGTCCTCTTTATGGCTAACCTCACAAACAAATGAAGATGTTGGACCACAATAATTAATTTTTTCCCACACTATCCCCTTCAGGAATTAACTCACTCAGAATCAACTACCCACCTGACCTATCAAATATGTATCAAAAAAATCAAACAATATTCTAAGGAGCAACCCTGGAACTCTCACCTCTGACTCCTATTTTTGCTTTTTAAAAAGAGCCATTAAGATCGATCTAATCTTCCACTCAATACGCACAGCTAAATGGGGGAATCCATTTTACTCCCTAATGACATCCAAAGCCTCACACTACATCCCCTATGGCCTCAAACATATAATATCACCCTCCCCCTTACTCAAAGCAAAAGCTACCATCTCAATCTATAAAATGGCAACATCCTCATCCGAGCAGCAGACAATGAACTTCAAGTGTTTTACTCACTTTTTAGTGACCTGAAAAGGCAAGTAGTCATCCAAGCAAAACCTTCCAGTCACCCACCTTGCACCCCGCCCACAGATCTACACTCATCGGCAATCGTAGTCCTGATATCTGCACAGCCCACAGAGACTCTAACTAGATCCTTTGACAAACAACCCTCTACGCCCAAGGAACAACTACTCAACTACAGGAAGTGGGACAGTGCCCAAGAACCATCCTCCCAGCGAAGAGCAGGTGATAGGAACCCCTCTAGGGTTCACTCAACCCAACATAAAGCCTGACCGGGACATAGACCAAGATCTCTACAGCATCCTCACCCACAAAGAAGGGAAAGCCACTCTTCCACACTGTTCAACCAAAATATACAGCCAGGTCACCCACAGCAAGAGGCATCCATGTGGCAACTAGACTTCTCCTGCAAACAGACATGCTGAGTTTAAATTTACCAACAACCTATGGACCAAATTCTTACCCCAGTATAGGTCCTAATAGCAACACAACATCTATCACATCCCAGGTGATCCTATCCAGCTCACCCCCCACCAAAGTTGACACTGAACAACGTCCTCAGAGCACTACAGCCTTGTAGCGGCAAAAAAGCTAGATGAGCGACTAACTTGCAAGGAAAACCAACTGGAGAAAGTAGAACAGGGTCTCAATAATATCTCTATGAACATAATCATATGTCCGAATCCTGCCCATCACCCCCACCCCCATACATGCAGCAGCAAACTCCCAAGACGAGCTAAGACAGACACAGAGCTGGTCCACAATGCCTCTGAAGTACAAAGCTTTGAGGCCAAAAGAACAAGATCCTCTTTGTTTCCGAGCGAGGCAGCGAAGCTAGGTAATTCTTACAACCTGACACCTAACAGAACTAACCCTCCTCTAAGATTCAGGTTATCCCACATCTGTGGAGAAACTCCATTCCAACCAGAATGACTAGGCCACCAGCACACCTTACCAATATCCAAACAATGCAATCCAAATAGATCTTGCATTTACGCGAGTTTGAGCTATTGGCATTGTAAATGACAATGCCTTTTTTTAATGTTTTGGTTTTTAAAACATAAATAAAAGGCATTATCATTTACAATGCCAATTTCTCAAACTTGGGTAAATAGGAGACCTATTGCATTCCAAAACATTGACCCTCCTGCAGGAAGAGAACCTTATTATAAAAAATAGTGCTGCCAGACAACTGAAGTAAAAGGGCCAGTCCTCATGGGAGTTTACAAATAAATACAAGGCAGTACTAAAACGCATAATAACGAATCAGAAGCTAGCATTTACGAAGGAAAGTGACACAAGCAAATGAAAAATATGGGCGGAGCTTCAAATACGTATTCCAATACAGCATAGCTCGCAGAGCAGCACATACGCTGCCCAGGCTCAACCTAAAATGATGGGGGTAGGTTCTTCAACACCCTGATACAAGGAGGAAGCAAAAGCCAGTAATTAGACCAGGAAAAACAGAGGGAGAACAGAACACCACACTAGCCTTGAGCAGAAAGCTTCACTTCTGATATTCTCCCTGGAGTTCATCCCACATCAGTATCACCAGATCTCACGGCCGACATCCTCCATCACAGTCATCACAGATACACCAACATTACCATGGTGTACCCATAACCTAAAGGACAGCTTTTCTGCCATCTTGAGACACATTGTGTTACACCATTAGGGTTAACAATGTAATGCCAATATCTTTGCGTTACCCAGTGGACAAAGTGGACAGCGTGGCGTAAATGTACTTTAGCACAGCGCTGGCGCTTGCATGACTCAAAGCAATAGTGGTTGGTGCACAAGGCAGTTCCATCATTTAGTCATGTGTTTCCATGCAGGGCGGCGGACGCAATGGGGACATAATAGCTTAACTAAGGGATGAGAAAGTTTACACCTGCACTGGAGTCTCCAAGTTTCACAGCTCTGTGCTGCACTGTGATAGGCTTTTTACTGTCACCTCTTTCAACAAATTTGGAAAGGTTTAAACGTCTTTGTCTGCTCCCACACAGTGAAGAAATGTACGTATGAACCAAAAAATGTATGTGGTAGCTAATTATAGCTAATTAGATGGTCGTAGGATAAGAATATTTCTCTGTTCACCCCGCCACCGGCTCAATACCAGAGAATATGTACAATTGGGCCAGCAGACAAGAAAATAGCAAAGAAACGTCACTGTTTACCTGGCTGGTTGATAAAAAGCACAGTTTATATATTAGTGTGCAGTTGTTCCTTACCATGAACACCAGACTCAGGAGCCTGGAGGGAGTACTTTTAACTTGTAGTAAAGCAACTGAAATTAGGCAATATTGCAGCTGTGGCGGTTTATGCATAATTGTGGATTTGCCACATTTGCAGAATAATAATCTGCTGCATAATCTTCAGATTTTAAGAAAGGTATTGCTTTACGCTCAAACTGATTAAAAGTTACTTAAAAATCAGTGACACGTGTTGCCTGCAGTAGAAGTCCCTTCGCAAAGATTGACTGGTCATCTTCCAGTTTCTTATTGCCGTAATTGGGTGGTAAATTGGCACTGATAAAATGAACATTTTGCCCAAACAGTGTTAAAGTGTAAAACTGACAACATAATTAATACTATCACAAAATGTGCAGCATCATGCCACATAATTTGCCCTTCCTTGCTGCATAATTTAATCTAGTCTGCCACATAATATGGTAGTTTTCGGCCGCATAATTCCAGTGGCCCTGACTGCTCCTTTTATTTTTACTTCCATGTTTACTGCTCCTGACGTGTCCCTGACATAGTGCCCACGCACATTTTACATTTGCCCATAAAATGATAACACCAGACACATTGTTTATGGGTAAAGAACTGCTGCAGGTTTATTTTCATACAACAAAAGTATGACGTTTAGTGGGTTATCTTACGGGCGATCCAGGGCAGGCAGCCCCTCGCTGCCCCGCCCGCCTTATGAGCCAGCCGGCACGGTGGGTCGACACCCGGACAGTGCAGCCTTTGCTGATCCCCTTACGGATCACGTGATCATGTCTTATACTCCTGCCCCTTTCAGGGCGGAGCGTGGTATGGCACACCCCCCGTTGGTCAGGCCCCCCAAACGCCCAAAGGACTAACGGGGCGCCGTCGCGGTTTTCCCGGAACCTCCCTGCGGCTCCAGGTCTTTAGCTCAGGCACCCTTACAGTGCCGGGCAGGGGTACCCTTACTGTACCGGTCTGCTGCAGAGGTACCCTTACTGTACCCGTCTGCCTCCAGATCGCCCTGTAACTCTGCTACAGCTCTGGAGGAGGCTACCGTCGATGACAGGGCCCTCCACCTCTGTGTTCCCTACTTGCGGCCCACAGCTTCAAGGGCATCCTGCACTTCCAGGAGAAACATATCCATCCCTACCCTGGACAAGTGCACCCCATCTTTCTCATAATCACCTTCCCTCTTGCCTGTATTAGTGCATGTCATATGAACCCAAGGCCCCTACTCTCCATGAATTTCTGCATGGCCCTGTTGACCCTCTGACATTACTGCTCAACTGCAGCTAAGGATCTGGCTCCCCGCCACTCCCTATGTGGAACAATCTCTGACTACCATATCTCGCCTGACCCCAGTCTGTTGCTGATAGCCCCAATGTCAGTTTGCATGGTTTGTATGACTGCCCTCCTGACCTTGTTGACCAAGTCATTGCCACCCAAATGGATAATAGGAACATTGGGCGGGGGTCCCCCTAATGCCAGGCGTTCCTCTAGAGTGTTTCTCACGCTGCTCCATCTCATCCCAGGGACGCCCATCCAACAAACTGCGTCCGTGCGAACCCCTGGGTCCAATTCTTGTGTGTTGCCCACTGTGCCAAGATGGCAACATATGAGTGTCCCCACATCCACACCCGACAATCTGATTAAATAAAAGGGGAGGGAGGACGCCAACTTGTCACACTTGCATTATTGTCATGCCCCGCCCTGCCTGGTCTGTCTTGGATCTCCGAATGCGAAGTACCAAGAGGTCAGACGCACTAACATCCTGTATGGCCAAGGCCTCCCCCGCTGTGTCCGTCTTGGATTTTGCAACTAGCTCACTCACCCTGAGAGCCCCAAAAAAACCCAGGCAGAATGCTGTTGTGAAAAGCCTGGCCTCGAAGGGGGAGTTAGTTACCTGTGGCACCGCCTCTGTCATACCCTGCAAGGATGGGAAATCTATCGGCGCCCTGGCGTCCAGGATCCTAACCTCATCCCTCGCCCACCCCTTCAGTGCCGCCCTGACCTTGAATGAGCCGGTGGGGTCGTGTCCCCCATTAAGCCTGGTGTCATGCTTCAGAGCAGCCAGGTGGCCGGACACCCATGAATGACTTTTGCCGGCGTCCTTGGCCCAAACCATAAAGACCTCAACCTGCTCTTCTAGTAACATTGCCTCTGCTTTCACAGACTCTATGACTGTCCTGAATGTTCGCAATTGTGACTCATATTTCTTCCTTGTTGCCGGGGCCTGTGAACGCTCACCCATCATCTTCAGTCGCTCCCCCACCGTAGCAGTCGACATAGGGAGGCCGGGAATGGTGTCATCTCCGCCCTCGCTCGCGGTCAGGACTCTCGGAAACGGAGCCACTGAAAGCAAGAGAGAGCGTCAGCTGCCACACTCTTCACACCTTCAATGTGACGCGCCCTAAACTCAATGTTGCTGCGCAAACCCACCCTGACCAATTCTCTCAGTAAAGTCAAAACCAGGGGACATGTGGCTGTCAGCCCATTTATTGCTTTAACCATGACCATATTGTCTGAAAACCACCTTTTTGTTACCCAATGCTTCAGGCCATGTATGGAGTGTGACTATAATGGGGAAGAGCTCCAGCACTGTGATGTTAGAGGTTATCTTCTTTTTCAGCCAAGCATTCGGCCACCTCATCGTACACCACTTCTCTCCTGAGATAACACCAACACCTTCCCTACCTGAGGCCTCAGAGAAAAGGCAGAGTTCCTGACTACCCGCCCAAGGGGCCCTCCAAATGACAGTCCCATTAAACTCAACCAAGAAGTCCGCCCACATTTCCAGGTCGGCCTTCAAATCGGGACCGAGTTGCACCAAATGATGCTTCTTACCTACGTTCGCCGTGGCTTTTGCTAACCTGCGTGAAAATACCCTGCCTGCTGGTATAACTCGAGCGGCCAAGTTCAACTTGCCCAAGAGGCTCAGGTTCGCCCCCAAGGTCACTTTATCCTTGCCCCACAGCGCCTGAATGTCCCGCTGCAGATCCAGAACCTTGTCAGCAGGGAGCCTAGATTCACCTTTGACGGTGTCCAGCGCCATCAAAGCTATAAGGATGGCTTGGGCAGCAAGCAATAATGATTTGGATGTACCAGCGTCGGCCGTTTATGCTGACCGCCCACCTCCTCTCCTTCCCGTAGCGCAGACTTGGCCCGATGGTATTGGAGCGCTTTACATGAGCACCATATTTACATGACACATTCAGGCACGGGGAGATTAAGTGATTTGCCCCGAATCACTGGATATGGATGGACGCCACCCTGAGGCTCGAACCCTGGTCTCCAGCACCAGGTCGGCAGTCCTTCCATTGAAAACCCACTCGGCTGTCCCTGACTGTCCGTGCTAATATGGCACATCCGTCGCAATTGGCATGTCGAGCTGTAGACCAGGTACACTGTGCCCCAGTGTCTAAGCGCCATGCCCAGCCAGCATGCGCGACCACAAACGGCCAATTTAGGCCCAGCGCAACCATTTCAAAGTAATCAAGCAAAGCGCCGCCCGGGAGGGTGGGGGGGGCATTGTTGGGCCACTAATGAGGGCATGCTCCCCCCTCTTGGGAAAAACCCAGGACCCGAGCGATCTGCCCAGCGGCTCGCGATTTCAAACAGCCCACGCGGCCTGATAGCTGCGGGTACCGCCGTGGCTTGCGAGTACCCATTTTGGGAAATCTACACCTCTCCGCCTGCCGGGGGTGGGGGCAGGTGGACCACGAAGTGTGCGCGGCCTGTGAGAACAGGCAAACGGTGGGGCACCCACTATTCACTGCCCGCTTCACCCGCTCCGGGCGGGTGCAGTCTCACATATCACCATTAAAGGGTGCGTGTCATTCCAACGTTTGGAGCAAGGAAGCCGAAAGGTGTTTAGACCGCTGAGCAATTCCAAGGGCATAGTACGCAGCCCCACCACAAACGCCCAAGACCAAACGTGAGTGTGTGGGGGGGGGGTGGGGTCAGGCAGCCTACTGCCTGTGGTCAGCTCTGCATTCCGCACTGCGCTCCGAGGCGCTGAAATAATTACGGAAGCTTTGAACGCCAGAGTAAAGCTCCTCGAGGCTACATAGGAGCTCGTAAATGCCCCCCAGCGTCCGGGACGCGACAGCCAGCATAGTGCAGACGGTGCCAATACTGCTCTCACCCTTCTTGGGCCATGGCTGTGCCTGGATTCGCCAATGCCTGGACATTGAAGGAAACGGGGCGGCGAGACAGACGGCTTTGCGGTGTGGCCCACTCCCCCCCCAGCTGCATCGCCTCTATGGAGCTGTGTGTGCCAATGCCGGGAGAGACCGTGCATGGCTGAAACGGGAGGAGTTACACACTCCCTGGTTTGACGGCATGGAAACCTCCTGTTAGCATCGCCCCTGTCCTAATCCCTCACCACTGACCCCACCGTGCGGGCCCAACATCTGGCCACCCCGGGGAAGCCATGACAAATTAGCCCTCAGGACCGATCCCACCCGGGCAATGGCTGGCGTAGTGGGACCAAATGGGAGGGGGTGGGGTATCGCCAGCCATGGAGCTGCAATGCATCCCGACCGCACAACGGCGTCCCAGGCCCCTGTTCAACAGGGAGACTGCCAGACTCCTGGCCTTCTATCGCCCTGGTGCCCCCCGGGCGATGAAGTCCTGGGCGTGCCGGAGAGCCACTACGAACTTAGCGGCCACCTGGTGAGCCAGTGATGGCAAACAGGGATCAGGAATACTGCCTCCCCCGCTTTGGGGAGCCTGAATTGAGGGTGGGGACTGATAAGAGCACAGACCTAAACGAAGCACTGCAACAAGCATGTACTTCGAACCCGAGAGAAGGTGGGAGAGCGCGCACGAGGCCTGTACCGTTACTCCCCGCCCAGCCGCACTTCTCGGCCTGCCGCTAATCGGTCGTGGGCACTAGTGGGGCAAATCCGCGAGATCGCGACAGGGCTTCCCGCAGCCTGAGCTGCCTACCCAGCATCAGCGGCCCACAGCCACACGGGGGGGCGCAGAAACAAGGGCCATCTAGCGGCGGGCCTTTGTGCGCCTCGAGCCTGATTATCCCCATTGTCAGCGCCCGGCTCAGCATCCGACCCCCAAGAAAACGGGGTGCGGGCATGAGGAGGGACACCCTGCGAGGCGTCCGGCCATCCTGCTACCAGCCTCAGCGGCCCGCGGCTAGGCGGGCCGCCCGGCCCAGCTGCAACCCCCATAGGGGGGGAGCGGGCACGGAGAACATCTGACCTGCCTGCCACCAGCCTCAGCGGCCCGTGCTAAGCGGGCCGCCCGGCCCACCTGCAACCCCCATAAAGGGGGCAGCGGGCACGAGGGGGGCTTTGAACAAGGACTCGCCGCGGTCGAGCAGTCATGCAGCGCGTCAGGCAGGTCAGCAAAGAGATCTGGAGCAAAAGAGGTCGTTCTGGCGGGCGGCAGGGGCCTAAATCCCCGGGCCGCCCCCCAAGCGTGTGCCCTCCCCTGGATGCTGCCGGTGCACTCGCCCAGGGGAGTGGCTAGCGAGCCACTCCCCTGGGCCTCCTCTCCCTGAGACCGGGGGGGGGGGGTGCTCCGCCTAGTGGGCACTAAAGGGCTGCCCTGCTAATGTCCCCCTGTGGGGGACGCGGACAGCGGCAGTCCTTTTCGATTAAGACTATTGGGAAAATAATAGTGGGATATGGATGGGGGATACTTGTGTTCCCACAACATGGAACAGGTTAACTGTCAGTGACAGCAATATGACACAAAAAAAGAGAGTTATGTTTTTTTTTGTTTTTCTCCCCATGTCAGACAACATTTTGCCAGCGCTTAAATATCTTTCCGCACGTGATAATTTAAACCAGACATAGCTGCTTAGCTTCGAGTCACATAAACACCCACGGAATGTCGCCAGGGTCCCTGAAAACCACTAATACGATTTTCTGCCACCGACTACCAAAATGCCTCCTTCACGTTCGTTGCCAACCCTATTGCGCGCATATTTCTCATTCAACAAAAACAATACGGGTGCATGCTTCCAGGGAAAAGTCTTCTGGGGAAGATTTACAATAACTGGCGCATCCCTGCATATCAGCAGGGATGCGCCAGTTATTGTACGTCACAGCTCCGCCACCATGGATGCGCTGCATTTACAATTCGGCGCACCATGGGGCAAAAACGGACAGATTCTTGACAGATGCAGATGCAAGCGCTACGCAGCTCCAGCAAGGTTCTGGGGTGCCCTATCTTTGAAATGCTGCGTCAATCCTTACGCCTGCTTCAAGCAGGTGCAGGGTTTTGACTCAGCATGGGCTCAAAAGTGACTGAGTGAAAACTTGTAGATTTCACTCAGCCACTTTTAGGAGGCGTTCCTGCACCGGAATCCTCCCCTTCCCCCCGCGCAAGAACGCCTACTTCTGCGCAGGGCTTTACAACGTGACGCATCTCCCAGATGCGTCACGTTGTAAATTCCCAGCAGCATGGCGGTGGTTTTGCGCTGCCACTGCGTCACAAAAGTGACGCAACAGTGGTGTAAAATAGGCGCAAGAGGCTTGTAAATCTGCCTCTTCTCTTTCTAATGCTTGGTGCTCTGAGAGACTTGAAAAGACGAGGATTCAAGCTGAAAAAAGACAATCGAAAAAACACTAACTCGCAAGCAGGGCTTTAAGTGGGATGAAAAAACTGGGGGAGTCTCTCAAAGGGGCTTAAAACACGTAAGCTAATAGTCTGTGCTGCCCGACTTGTATTTTGCTGTTTCTGTCATTGAATCCAGATATATGATACAACAATTATCATCACACCTATAAGAAGTCAAGACTATTGGCTTTGTCAATGCTTGTTAGTTGCATAAGATAAATAAGCAGCAACTATGGCCTCTATATAATATTGAAAAAGCTTCCAGTTAAAGCCCTGGTGACACCACAACAATGTTGCTGCTCATGAGTTTCAAAAAGAGAAGTGAAATCCAGAGAGAAAATGACTCTCTTTAAAGGATTTCTCTTCCCCTACAACGCTCATCTGGCATGACGCCATGCCATAACTTCTCGACTAGTGAGAAGTGAGCAGTGTGAGCAGCGCACATCGTTGTGCCTGCTTTCACTGCAGTCCGGGAAAAAACGGACCATCTGTGCCAGGGCACAAAACAGAGCCCGATAGAGACCCGTTTCGAGGTCCCCTTTAAAAAACTGCCAGTGCTCAGCACCAGTGAGACCCAGCCCACTTAAAGCCCTGCTCGCAAGCTACTCACAGGGAAAGAAAACAAGGAGGGTCTATTGGCAAGGATTTTTACTGGTTGCCCGCTCCTGTGGGAACTATAAAGTGCAACCATAACTGTCGTGTTTTGTTTTAGACAACAACACTTACAAGTTTGCACCCCACAGCGACGCCACTACTGCGTTACAACAAACACAGAAGCGGCTGTAATTACAAACAGAAGAAAGTGTCACCACTCTGCGCAGGGAAAGGATGGTGCACGAATTCAACAACAAAAAAACAAATGTGTTAATTAAAGCTCTTACGTGTCTTAAGTCTGCGCGGGGGTCTTTCCAGACCCCTGGCTTCCAGCCTCCCTGACAGGACACCCACACTGTGCTCTACCGTATGCCTGGCTCTTCACACAAAAACAGGAGAGAAGCGGAAACTTTTAAAAATAAAATTTAAAGTGAGATCGTTGTCCCAAAAGAGGGCGCTGCACTCAGCATGCAAATCCAACTAAAAAAACAGCTGCCATTGTACCCATTAGTGCCAATAAACAAAATAGTCATCACCCAGTAGATAAAGCATTCAGTGTAACGAACAAAGTAAAAAATCCAGTCCTTATGGGCGGTAACAACTGGCGACAAGGCGGTACCAAGGTGGGACTAACAAGCCTCATAATGAATCGGAAGCCAGCATTTTCAAAGGACAATGACACATGCCAATGACAAATATGGGTGGAGAGTGGACGGGGCTTCCACTGCATACCCTAATGCAGCATGCTTCGCAGAGCAAGAAGCGCATGCTCGCTGCCACTAGGCTTGACCTAAAAACTGCAGCGAGACCAAATGCGAACTCATAAACTGCAGATCTGTAACCAAGCATGCAACAGAACTAGCGGAAACCACCCTGAACCATGACATCGATATCGCATTCATCACAGAAACATGGCTAAACGATTCCTCATACCTGACCATGGACACACTAGTTCCACCAGGATTCTCAATCATCAAGGAAGACAGGAAGGACTGCCACAATGGAGGCATCGCCATCCAGAAGAACAACATCATCGTGGGGAAAGCAAACACCTTCTCCTACAACACATTTGAATATCTCAGCACCACCATAAGGATGAGAGACAACATAACATTGAACTGTCACCTACTCTACCACCCGCTAGGTAACGTACTCTCCTTCGGTGAACACACTGCTCACTCTCACACACCAACAATATCAATCTAGGTGGCCTCACACTTCACTGGAATGGCGGAAGCAATACTCTAATCCAATCCCTAAACGACCTCCTACTTTGTGAGAGCCTCTCCCAGCACTGCAAAGGTCAAACCCACAACAAAGGTCAACCCTGGACACTATCATAGCCCATGAAGAAACACTAACCATTGACAATGAGGATGTGTAATTTCAGTGTCATAAAAGTTATTAGAACGTGACAATTTATGCATCCTGAAGATCAAAGTATTAACAGCTAAACATAGAAGCTGCACTGACACGCAATTTAAATGTACATTTGTCTGTATTGTAGAGTTCAACTTAGGTGGCATCACTATGAAATTACATGTTAGAGGGATGAAACTGATGTAATAATCAAATTTAGATTCTAGACTAACAGTGCATGTCAAAACGATATTGAATTTCTAATGATTAATTAATTTAAAATGAATACAAAAATGCACTTCTCTGTTATATTTAATGGAATGCACCAACAAAGCTTTCTCCATTTGAAATGAAATGTATTACTCATATTAACTAAATATGTTACTGCTGAATTCATAAGTTTGCATATTATTTGTGGTTTATTAAAATGTATTAATTAAATGTATTGCTTTAATTCTCTTGTGTTAGTATAAGTGAAGCCTGCAAAGCTGTATTCGCAGTCACATGAAAATTATGAAACATTATCTTTTAACGTGAAATCTTTTTTCAATATTCGTTCCCATGATAAGCAAACTTCTTGTGAAAGACCTGTTTGTTTAAAGATGTAGTGATGTACCCATTGTCTTTGAATGTCATTTATTAACCCTGCCTGGACTCACACAGATGGAAGATGTTCTCGTGGAAAACTTGGGAAAGGAGCATTGTGTCAACTCGGAGTCGTGTGAGTTATTTTTTGGGATGTTGCCACATCAAGGCAGCAGTTCGGGTATGACGGAACTCCGTATCGTTCCTATTGAAAACAGGATTACATCAGTGCTTGCGGGCTTCACCTTACCGTCTAGCACGATCCATGTACTCCACTCCAAATTTTGAGCAGTGAGCACAACCAACTGCCGACTTTCACATTCGCTCTTGTGCCAAACAAAGATGTCAAGCAGTCTGCCTGAACCCTAATATCTACACAAGAAAGTTATAAAATTATTCATATTTCGTCAGGACCTTAGTTCTGGGGAGTGCCGCACAATAAATTGTTTTACTCAACGCACATTTGAAGAATTATACCGCCATTAGAAGAGACCAGATCACAGATTTTAAACCTGTTCAAGAACTTTATTTCGTGTCCTCACCCAGATACTGCACATATTTATCAAGTACAGAATGGCCAGTAGATTCTAAAGTATCAAATCGACAAATGAGAATACAAAACTCCTGATGAAGGCCAGTCGCCGAAACGCGTTGGATCTAGTTTTGTAATGGGCAATGATAATCAGTTGTTGATTTATGGATTATTATATGTATGGTAAATCACTGTGATCAGATATATATCGATGCTGAGAAATCTAAATGAATTGTAAAATAAGTATACTCACTGTTATTTATATAAATAAAAAAGTGATAAAAAAATGATATAAAAAGTGTGGAAAAAGCAAAAAACAATCATTAAATAGAAGTTTTATAAACACACATATCACGGCATTTCAATCTATTTTTTTGCAATGTGTGATAGAGTATAAGAAACATACACATAACCCGGTGTACAGGTCAGTTTTTAAAAAAAAAGCCACATCAAGGTGACACAGAAGAATACTTCTGGCGAATCAGAATGTTTTATGATTTTGAGATGATAGTGCTCAGATGGACATTGGGGAGAGATGCTGCTTACATTTCTGACCTAGATGCTTTTGCTGATAAAGAGTTCCTGAATGCTGCACCCTTTGGAGAGGTATTTTCCTCTCTGCTTTTGACCCTTCGATGCCCTTTTGAAACCTAGAATTCTTTACCCGATCCCCTTCATAAGACTCTTGATCGAGCTTCTGATATGCTGACGCTCTGTTTTTTTTCCTTTTCTAATTTTTTTGTACACCTTAGTTAGTAGTTTAAAGTTCGAGATTATTATTTTTTCAAAATTCTTTTTTGTCCTTTTTATGCTTTTTTGAAATTTGCTTCCATGAGTCTTGCCATCAACATGTATTTCCCTGATATGATTAGTAGTAGGGGTTTCCACTGCCCAGCCTAAAGTATAACTCTGCTGAATTTGAATTGACTGACGATTGCTAATCCTGAGCAGCGTTTGATATCTGTATCTCAGCATTATTTTTCTAGCATGTTTATTTTTGTTAATGCTAGTCTGTCTGAACTTATTCTGTCATTTTTGATAACCACTGGTGATTATGTATTTTTATAATTTGGCATTGCGAACAGTCTATATGACTTTAGGCTTGAGTCTGTAATAAACTCTGTAACTTTATTTCTAACTGGAGTTTTCATTCTGTGACCACATTGTCCATGTTGCTTAAACTGATTGTGTTTGTATTGAAGTTATGTTAATTGTTCTACCTCACCACTTAGTGGGTCCCAAGAACCATTGAAAAGTGAGTGTCTGATGCCTGCATAGGGTCAGATATGTTACAGCAACAACATCCTCCCCAATGACTGTACGGACTACCACATCATTCAGTTCCACATTAACAAAGTTCTTCCCCACCCAACTCACACACAAAAACCTTCCACTGGATGAGAAAGATAAGGCAATCCCTCTAATATAAGTCTGGGCAGTAAACTCCGCTGCGGTCGTGGAGTTTGTGAAGTTTTCCGCACTTTGCATTACGAGGAGCTCGTGGAGTTCCGCGGACCAGAGTTTTTTTCCTCACTCGCTTTCGTCAACATCAAGTTGGTGAGCGTGAGTGAGGAAAATTCACCTCCCGGCGAGATTTTTCCTCGTTTGCGATCGTCAACGTCAAGTTGGCGAGCGTGAGTGTGGAAAATCAACCTCCCGGTGAGATTTCTCACCGTGGGTGGTCGGATTTCTCATTGCGAGTGGTCGCGTATGCTCGCGACCGCTTGAGTTGAGAAACCATTTGTTCGCATTGAGAAAGCTGCCGCTTGAGTAAAAAATTTACTTGAGCGGCAGAAAGGAAGCAGTGCCTGCCTGTTCTGTTCATGGTGCAGTTTGTGATGATTGCACAGTGCGGACAAACACCTGGCGCTGAAAATCATTATGAACGGCATTTATCTAATGCACTCTGCCGCTTGTGGAGCTCCGCATAGCGCAGCAGAGTTTTTTTTGCACTTTGCAGAGTTTCGCAAACTCCCCCCAGACTTACTCTAATGGGCCATGAATAAACAATGCTGTCACTGCTACCCCCTCATCAGAGGACATCTCGACAGCTGAAGTTATCACTCACTACAACTCAACGATGTACTCCATGTAACCCCCTCTGAAACGAAAAAAGGTGAGAAACACACCCTCGAGATCCTGGTTCAAAGAAGAACTTAACACTGAAAGAAGACAGCTCAGAGCAGCTGAAAGACTCTGGCAAACAAATCTATCCACAGCCCTCCTCAAACAGCTTCGGAAGGAATGAAGGAAATATAAAAAACATCATGAATAAAAAAGCCTCCTTCTTCTACAACATTCTTGACAAGGCCAAAAACTACCCTCAAGAGCTCTTCAACATCATCAAGCAACAAACTTCCAAGCCAGCCCTACAAAACCCTCAGATATCAAAAGAATAGTGTGACAAATTCATGAATTTCTTCAATGACAAAATCACAGAGATTGAGTCCTCCAATGAGAACCGCTCTCCCAGAAATAAAGATACCAACCCCCACCGTCTCCACGGCCACCCCAGCAATGATCATGATACAGGACAACAATGGGTGTAACTGAATCCAGAGGACCCACATAACTCCCAGAAGCTGAAAGGTATTCAGCCCACTCAAGGAAATAGGCATAGCTTCCCTTCTGACTACGTCTAAAACCTCCAGCCACCTTGCGGACCCCCTTCCAGCCTCCTCGGTAAAAAAAACTCAATCACGCCCTAACCCCCCCACTGGACTAAGATTATAAACAGCTCCCTGAAGACTGGAGTGAAGCCAGACTGTCTCAAACTCTGCAAGGTAGCATCAATGCTTAAAAAATCAGGAGCTGACCCAAACAACTTAAACAATTTCGGACATGTTTCCAATCTCCCCTCCCTAGAGAACACTCTAGAGAGATGTGTCCTCGAACAACTTAACCAGCACATCAAAAATGACAATCTCATGGACCCGCATCAATCGGGCTTCAGAAAAGGATGCAGCACGGAAACAGATATCTTGAACATAGTACATGGCTTACACAAATTCCTAGATACAAACAGATGTTGCCTGCTCTTACTCCTAAACCTATCCGCGGCCTTCTACACGGTCGACCACAAGCTTCTCCTGGATTCCCTCAAAAAAGGATAGGTGCAGACGGGGTGGTTCCATGCTAGTTCACCTCCTTTCTACAAAATATAGAAATCAAACTTCTGATACAACAGCCATAACTTGGTGTGTCCCTTAAGGCTCTGTCCTCTCGCCCACACTTTTCAATATTTACATGGAACCCCTCACCTCAACCGAGCTAACATCCCCTTCCATACATACGCAGATGACACCCAGCTCTACAAGGAAATCTCCTCACTAGACAACATACAATAGCTAAATACCACCCTCAAAGAAGTCCAACCTTGGCTATCTTGCAACCACCGAAAACTCAACCAAGATAAGACAGAAATTCTCCTCTTACCAAAAACAGAACAGCCCCTCCTGATGCAAGAATGGATAAACACCATAGACACTCTTAACTGCAATCTAACCCTAGCTGACTCTGTCAGATTTCTAGGAATCACACTGGACCCTAAACTGATCATGAAAGATCATATAAGTAATAGAGTATAGACCGCCTTCTCCAACCTGAAACTTCTGGACAAAATCAAACCCTACTTAACACCAAATGATCTTAAATCTGCAATTCAACCGGTGGTGCTGTCTAAATTTGACTACGGGAACTCCAACCTCACAGGCATTGCTAAATCCTACCTTTCACCCCTTAGAACCACTCTTAATGCAGCAGCCAGAATGGTCACGGGAATAAAAAATTATGACCACATAACCCCTGCCTTGAAAGAACTGAAGAGTCTCCCAATTGAAGCTCGTCTTATTCACAAATTCCTTCATACTGGGAAACCAGCTTTCCTCTCCTCACAACTAAAAAAGGCAGGTCACACAAGAAACCTAAGAAGCTCAAACACCCTACTCGTCATTGTGCCTAAAGCCCACAAACAAAAAACACTGTCTCGCTCTTTTTCGAGCAATGCCCCTAAATTCCAGAGCTCCATCTCAATACATATCAGAATGAACCCTTCCTTCTTGAGCTTCACGAGACAACTAAAGGACCTCCTCCTTAACCAGCATGTCAACGAGTGGGTCATCTATCATCCAACTTGACAGGCTGTCAAGTTGACCTTCCTTATTATTCTTCCTCACTTGTGCTAAACCATTGATTTTATATGATGCGACTCACCTGCTCTCTCTATACTTGTTATCTTTGATGTGAACATTTACTGTTGTAAAGTGCTCAGATACCTTTGGGTCTAGTTAGCGCTATATAAAACTCTTAAATAAATAAATGATCTCTTTCTAGAGTAGCATAGTGGGCAAAGCAAATCAATGGCCTATGTAATTACCAGTAGCTTAGATTAATGCATGCATTCCTCCGATCATCTTTTTGGGTTCCTCAGTGCGACGTCCTAGGTTTTAGGGGTGTGTCCAGGTGTGGTTCCTGTACTCACTGTGTGATAGGACCCGAACTACATCTAACTACATCTAACTGTTGAAACTTAATTAGGCTGAAACCAGTTGGTTGTTGCTTGGGTCCGAATCTGGAGGTGACCGTTCCTGGCACTTAGAGATGGACTGTTCCAAAAGGAGCAGTACGATGTCTGATTTGCATAAAGCTGATCTCTGTCTAAAGTGGCATGGTGACAATAAAAACAATGGCCTGGAATGTGGCCATAACAATTACCAGTGTCTGAGATTAATTCAAGCATTCCACCTTCACGTTTTTGTTTTCCTTAGTGCGATGGCCTAGGGGCCACAGGTATAGGTACAACTACATATATTGTTGATACTGTCGTGTATTTCTATAGGTTCTGAATCGATCCCCCTATTCCTGACCCTATTCTGGTTAAACTAACTATCTAGTTAACTAACAGTCAGCCCATGAGGCAAGAAATCCCCCATGATGCAGATACCGTTATCTGACGCAGTCACACTACGGCACAGGAACGTGTTATCTGATTAGGTCATAATGCTTGAGATCTAATTAGACAAGCGACATTCCTCCAGCCCCTGATAAGGCATACGACGTTCTCATAACAAATCAAACCTATGACAACCTGGATAATCCGTGCGGCCATTGTTTTGATTTCACAGAGAACTTTAGTAAAGAATGTGCTAACGAGCAAGTCGTATGACATCTTTATTGACGTACCTATGTCCATCCTTACGTCAATCCCGGCACCTTTAAGGTATAAATATTGCCGACCTTGCCCTATGCAAACACACGCGTGGTGACAAGACGGAGCAGCCATACTTGCCGAAGCCGAGAGCAGAAGCAGACCCCGCTGGCAGCAGCCCCGCCTTCCTGACGCGCTGAGAGACGCGCTGCTATCTCAAGCCGAGAGACCCAGCACCGGCGCTTCCGGGTAGCCCTCGCAGGCAGCCTGGAATATCGAGAGCAGAGAAAGAGATACCATTCCTCATCCATCCTAAATTCCAGGTACAGAACTGAATAACCCCTCACAGAGAATTCTTTAGTTATTCACTTGGCAAAAACAAACTTAACTTAAACTGTAACTTTCTATTCCCGCCCACGCATTAGACTTAGGTCAGGTACACGGGGTAGGCGTATTTAGAAACACCAGTTGAGTACGTTTAGTCAAATGTATATGTGTATGTAAATATATTTTAATCATTTTAAAACATCATATGGCTCAGAAACCATATCAATGTTTTTACAGTATTATTTTATACTATTGCTTTTAATGTATGCACTTTACTTAACTATAAGTATTGCAATAATATTGATCCATTTCTCTTGTACGAGAAAAGAGACTGATCAATAAATAACACCTTTTTATTGAACACGCCCGTCTCTTCCTTTTCTCTACATTCTGATGAGACTAAGAATGCATGTATTGACTGAGTAAAATAATTGCCTTGTGCTCACACGACTCTTGAGATTGACTCTTGATTAGGGGAGAGCAAAGTTGTTATGTTCTATGGTTGTCAGAAACTAAATCCCTTCTTGTCTAATCAGGGGAGTTAATCCTTCCTTGAACATTCGAGAAAGTTTCTAGCGAACTCTGAGCTTAGCTGGCAAACCCAAAAATTAAGTCTAGCATCGACAGTAGTAGACCTAGTTAACGTCTGGTCTAGGCCTTTACTGCTGTAGGTACTATTCCAATGCGCAGAGCCTATTGGGAAAATAGGAGCTACACTACATGGCGCCCAACGCGTTTGGAAAGGGCGATAAAACTAACGTAAGACATTTAGAGTAACTCAGTCGTGCTTTCTCACTCAGACCCCTTTTCCCAAATACTCCAAAGACGTCTGGAGTGGGTGAAAGGTTATATCCTCCAAAACCTCGCAGGAGGGAACTCCTATGTATGGTTTTTGGTCAAGTCAACGTTGAAGGATAAAACAGTTCCAGAATATTGTGCATCTAATCTCTGTTTCCATAAAGAAACCTGATCTGCAAACAAACATAATACCATCCTGTCTGTAAAATGGCAGAGAGTGATGATGAAAGAGAGGCAATTAGATTAGCTACTGAAATAGCAGATGCTGATGCTACCATGCAAACAGCAGACCCGGATATAATACTCATCCAGGTCGCCAAAAGGAGATCTATAACCTTAAAACTTATAGAAAATGGACTGACACCTAGAGGTGGCACAGTCATATTCGTAATTGAGGCACACGAATATCGGCAGACAGAGGTATACTATTCATGGATACATTTTCCAGCAGCAAATGCTGTAACAAAGTACTTCCACTATTACAAAGTAGAGGAACCTCCTGAAACATACACTCCTTTCGAGGAGGTGGAAGTACCACTCAAATTCCAAGAGCATTTGCTCTTATTTGATGGCGCCCTAAAACATAATAATCACATCACAAGGCTCGGTCCTTTAGGAAGACCAGGAGCAACGTGGCCGGTCTTAGCCGGATACACACCACATCCAGACATCGATAGAATGCCTGCAGCTGAATTATTAACACAGCTGAAACAACTACTAAAAATTCATAGACAATTAGTTCAGTATGTAATGCGGACTTCAACAATTCAGCCAGCGATTAAACTACCACAGCTGACCCCACACCAGGGGAACACAAATAAAATCACACCACAGAACATCCAATCCTGCCTAGGTAAAGTTCCAGCTAAACGAGAACAAATACCATTCTGATTGGCACAGAAAATCACCCAAATAGAGGCGGTGTTTCCTGACACCCCCCCGCTGGAAAAACACAGGATTCTGACTATATGTCTCCCAATGGGAATCGCACCACACATTGAGGACTGTGACACTTGGGGTACAGTCTTTGCTTCCATCTACACAAAAACGCACGGTGTTCCATCCATTTCGGTAATACCAGATGTGCTTAAACAAATTCAAGATGAATACGGTCCAGAACCTGCTTTAACTCTTGGTATGAAATTACTGAAAGACTTCAAGCAGGTCTCGGCTATATTACTAGCCAACATAAAAGGTGAAGCAGCGAACGTGGCGATCCGCCAGAGGTTAAAAGAGACAGATATAGCAGACCAACCAGCTGAAATTGCCAGAATCATAGAAAAATCCTATGAAGAACTAGGCAGAGATAGTCTAGGTGGAATACCAGTAAAACCGCAACTGACTACAAGTCCAGAAAAAATGTTTTTTAACAATAATAATAATTCACCAAAAAAGAACTGGGATGGAAACAAACAATCCAATCCTAAAGAAAAGAAATTCCAGTCCAGAGGAAGGTCGCCTAGGCGAAGAGAGAAATCTCCAAACCCGAGACAAAGGTCACCCCAGAGTGACCCCTTTGGGAATAGATATAACCTTAGAAATAGGGATAATATTAAAAAACCTGATAGATATCAAGACATTGATACACGTCCCTCTCAATCTTTTCAGAATTCCTCGCAGAAATCGGAAAGAAGAGGACGATCAGAAGAGCACGCCAAGTCCAAAGACAAGGAACCTGCTCAGCTAAAAAAGAAATTACAATTTCCAAAAAAGAAGGTAGCCAGTATCAAGGTAGTTAAAAATGCCGAGAATACTGAGGACACAACTGAAAAACGGAGAGTGGGCTCAGACAATGCTAGACAGCGCAGCAGAGGTGAGCATAGCTCGCAAAGTCCTTATGAATCATCTGGAGACAGTGGACACGAATGAATACCTTCAAGTGGAAACTGCAGATACCAGAGTTAGCAAGCCCCACAAGATATACGAGATAACATTACGTATAGAGGGAGATAAGACTAGGAAAATAAGGGGACTATTTTGGGATAACCTATCCAAGGGCTATGACATCCTTCTAGCTGAAAAAGACTGGCCACCAGAGTTTGTCAGGGAGTGCCCTCATGGCGAAGAAGTAATTATGCCTGCCTTCTCGAATCAAATACCGATTCATAAAAAATACACACTTGCTAGAAAGTGGGCAGTGGCCTTAGCACCTGCTTTATATAAAAATCATGTAGGATGGGATGAGGATTCTCCTCCTCACAAAATCCAGTTAAAATCACAACCAACTGCACAAAGGCAGTACCCAATTAAGCAAGAAGCTAAAAAACAGGTAAATGAAATACTAGACCAGCTAGAATACCAGGGGGTGATTGAAACTTGCACCTCACAAATGAACAATCCTATGTTTCCGGTCTCCAAACCAGACAATTCATACCGTCTAGTTTTGGATTACCGACACCTTAACACATGTTGCAAAACCTTTGCAGTGCAAAACTCACACAGTGCTGCACTAATGAATAACATAGTGCGCAAAAAATACAAAACAACCTTGGACATCTCCAATGGATTCTTTTGTCAAAACATAGCACCAGAGAGCAGATCTTTAACTGCATTCTCAGTAAATGGCACTCAAAAACAATTCTGTCGGTTAGCCCAGGGGTACAAGAACAGCCCAGGGGTATTCTCAGCGAGAGTAACAGAATTACTACAACTATATGATGATGAAGCATTATCTTATGTCGATGACATTTACTTAACAGATGATGACTTGGAGACTCACTTGAAAAGAGTGAACACCATAATACTTGGGTTCGCTGCAGAGGGTTACAAATTCAACTTCAAAAAGTCCAGAATTGCCCATCTGACGGTCCTATTCTTAGGATATGAGCTATCAAGTGAAGGTAAAAGCCTGGCAGACAATTTCCTAGAGAAATGTGCCGTAATCCAAGCTCCTAAAACACTAAAAAACCTACAGTCAATTTTAGGCTTCCTAAATTTCGGAAGAACATACATTGCAAATTACGCAGAAAGGGTGAAACCCCTTTACGATCTAATTAAACCAGACTTTAAAAGATCCAGTTGGACTCAAACACACACAGAAATTTTGAGATCCTTACATACAGACATGCTAATTAAAACAAAATTAGAAACCCGTGATAATACACGCAACCTTGTGATCCGAGTCATCCCAGGGAGATGCGGATTCACATACCTGACCTCTAATGAGGGAGAAAAGGTACCAATTGCATTCAAATCACACTTGTACACAGAAGCTGAACAGAAATTCAGTAATACAGGAAAAATCATTCGTGCAGTTCAAACCGCAATAGCTAGAGAAAAAGACATAGCTGACGGTAGACATATCACAGTCAGAACAGCAGAATCAGCCTTTGAGGCACTAACAACACCATGTAATTTACCAACAACAACATTGAATCCGGAATGGATACAATGGGTGAATTCTATCACAACGGACAAAGTATACTACTACTTTGATCCAGAACTAGAAGAATTAAAAAATCTAAAATATGAAAAGACGTATCCTCTGCCAATCGACATTCTGCCTCTACGACATTACGCCTATGTAATCTATACAGACGGACATGCTCAACCCTCCGTTTGGGGAGAACATGCATACAACCCCACATGTGAGATTACAAAAGAAGTGTGGCGCGGAGGTATATTAAAACCTCTATTAACAAAATCACACTCAGTAGAAACTAATTCAGAACTACAAACTGAAATAATAGCTTTGAAAATGGCGCTAGATAATGCGGATCGCGAATTCCCGACACTTATAGTGTCAGATTCATATTACTGCGTCAAAGCATATAACAAGGATTTGCAGACATGGATTCAGAACGGTTACAAAGATGACACAGATGCACCAATAAAGCAGAGACTGCTCTGGGAACAAGTAGCTCTTTTGAAAAAAGAACTACCAAAGACTCACGTGACTCACTCACTGAGTCATCAACGTGATGGCGTTCACGTTGTAGGGAATTCATTGGCTGAAACAGCCGCAGCGGCAGCCACTAAATCGGCTCCCGTAGATCGAAAAAAGCGTACATTAAAATACATTGACGGTGAAACAATGCTGGCGGTGAAAACGTCATCAAAAGGCGACTGCTCAGCGTTACCGATCAACTATCCACTCAATTATACATACATAATCGATGCAAACTCCGTCCCTTTTGCTCGAATCCCTGGAGTGGGGGATAGAGTGATTCCAAACATGGACAGGAGAAACTTGTTAATCGCAGACGCACACATGGGCGAGGGTCTCAGACACCTTAAATTGAAAGATTCTCTGGAAGAATTACAATCACGGTACTGGTGGCCAGGCATGAGCCTGCACTACACCATGTTTGTAAAAAACTGCCCAAACTGCAACAGAGATCGCAGAGGGGAGAGAAGCAGTTTAATACCTCGTCGAATCAAGGCAGATAATATTACCAGCAAAAAGAATGGCTTGCGATTAACATATACAGGCTAGTTTCCACTTATAATGTAGATCCACAGCACTCGGCTGACGTCCGGACTGTTATACAAGATTTGCAAGTCTAAATGGCATATACGCTAAGAGCATGCTACGTTCGACCATTTCTTTCACTCAGGCAATCCAGCCTGGGGGGGAAACATGGCCAAATGAGCACAGCCCAGCGGGAATCTTCTCACTTCCTTCCTGAGGGTACGGGATGGTGTAAAGAAAAAACCAAGGCAGAAAGCAATCTATAATGGAAAGGATATTAGGTTCGGGAGCTGGGTGGGTCAAACATCTAATAAGTGTCCAACGTAGTCTAAATAACTTGCCAAGAAATTCTCTGAAGGGATTCAGTCCGTACGAATTATTATTCGGAACTAGGATGTTGATCTCTGACCTTGATAGTCAGACTTCAGTGGTAATAGAAAAAACCTTTGATGTCAAAGACCGTTTGGCTATTTTGCAGGACTTAAACAAAACAAGAAAAGACCTGAGCAACATACAGTTGAAACAACAGCCAACAACCACTGAAGAATCACCACCTGTCCCAGCAAGACCTGTCTGGATTCCAAAAGTCGGGGATCTAGTCAGGGAGAAGATCGCGGTAAAGAAGGAATTTGGGCCTTCTTACAGAAAAGCAGTTCCTGTCTTGTCTGTCAACGGGACAAGATCAGTTGTACTACCGCCACTTGCTGGAAAAAAGGAGAACCGAGTTGTATCCATCGACCTGGTAAAACCACAACATGTGGCCGATAACAAACGGTAGGCCAAGTGGACTCCCAATAAGTAGCAGAACACCAAGGTTTGCTACCAGTACAGAGGTCCTATCAAAGAGGCTCATCACATTCGAAACGCCTACAGAAGAACAACAAGGACTATGCAACAATGCAATAGAACTAAGACCTCTGAAAACCCAAATAAAAACATTTAGCAGAGACACACCAATCTACAATGAAGTTCCAAGTGAAAATGCAAGAAACAAAAATCCTGAACCAATTGGAACAATTGACAGAACTGCATCTGGTTACTTCATCAACTTCGATGATTCCTCTGAAGGTTTCAGCGAACAAAAGACACAGCCATCATCAAAATCCTTTAAAGACAAAGCTAAGG
Organism: Lissotriton helveticus; assembly: GCF_964261635.1. Lineage (NCBI taxonomy): Eukaryota > Metazoa > Chordata > Amphibia > Caudata > Salamandridae > Lissotriton > Lissotriton helveticus. The sequence goes on from NC_136065.1 coordinate 342,408,447, forward strand.
AACTTTTGAAACAACTGAAAGAAACATATCTGGTTTCTCCATGGATTGAATTTTGGGTGGGTTTTGGTGCATTTATCCTCATACTTTGGCTCATCATGGTATTTACTTTGGGACGCTTCATTGAGGGAAAATATGCTAAAATGGACACAGCAAGTCAGAACATCAACTTGGTCCTCAAACCACACACATCTTCACACGTCGAGAAAAGAGAACTTTCTTCAGAACTTTCTTCAGCCAACTTCACAGCAATTCCAATACCTGGTGGGGTAGCCTGGGACAACACTGACTATGAAATTTATGGTCCGGTCGAGATCCTGAAATATCCACACCAAATCAAGATCTCCTTGAGTGACTTTGCAAAACCAAACTCATTTGCTGATGATTGGGACTTTGAAAGTATAAACAATATGATGTCTGACTTAGTAATGTCTGCTAAATTTACAAAACATGATTATTTGCAAGGTTCTACAAATTATGATAGTATGTATTGCTATAACCATTATGGTAACAGTTTTTTGCATAAATCTGCACAACCAAGAAATGTTTTAAATTATAATCAATGGGAACATTGTGCTACACCTCCAAAAGGGAGCTCTAGAACCGTTTATGACAAATATTCATACTTTCAAGGTTTTAACACTAGTAATGCTGAAACATTTTATTATAAATTGTCAAACAAGACAGGGATGAAAACCGTGATAACCAACACAAAATTGATATATTCAGATATATTCTTTGAAAAGATGAATACTTTTGGATTTGATTATTGGGACAAAAATGTTGATTTGAAAAGTGTTTGGGGTACAAAAGAATGGCAAGTTCAGGGTTTAGAAGCTTTGTTTAGAGCCTGCATGATCCCAGAACAAATGATATTTTTAAATGACACTGTTCAACAAACCACCTGTCTTGGCTTAGCCAAAATCAAAGATTTAAATAACCCGTCTATTCCAAAGCCAACAATGTTTAGCAATAGCTCTGAAACAGATGAAGAAATAGACATAAACCATATACTTAACCAAAACAGAACACATCCTGATTGGAAACAATGGTTGATCTGGCCCACAGATACAAATAACTGTCAAGATAGATTCCTGAATAAAACACAGGGTTTCAAAATGACCAGGCCAGACCCTAGATATCCCCAAAGACATCACCCAGGGATAATAATAACCTACAGTGTGGGCAAATTATGCCTTCAATGGCTACAAACTTCCACACTGCCTGAAATTAAGCAACACCTAACTTTACTTACTGATGGTGCTGACTTGCGTGATTTCATACTGGGACCACGCAAACAGCGTCAAAAGCGTTTCATAGCAGCCTCTGTATATGCAGCATACAATGAGGCCTGGAAGGGTACTCAAATTGAAACAGCAGAAAGAATACGGGAAATTGACCGTATTAATTTGGAAAAATCACTTTCTGTAGTGGACAATGGGTTAATGACTCTGTCCTCCAGAATATTTTCATTGGACAGCATTGTGTCTTCAGCAATCGATATATTATCGCAAGACTTACTGTTATTACAACATGGTCAGTCACAATTGCGTTCTATTGTACAGCTTGGCTGGACGTTACAAAATCTGCGTTCAGGCTATGTGCCTTGGCGTTTAATCAACACAACGTCACTATTCCAAATCTTTAACCTTACTGATAGACAAATCGGTATGGCGCAGAAGGGTGCTGATTATACAATCTTGAGCATTGAAAAACTAGAAAGATTACCATTGACAATGTCAGAACGACCTGTCAGTGAATGGATAATCCACGGAATCATAAATATTCCAATCTCAACCTTCAGGTTTCAATACTGCCAAAAATATATACAGGCTGGCATGTACGAGAAATTGGGAAAGGGGTACCTTAAAACAACTTGGAACCTGCCCTATTCACATGCATGTGTCAGTAATAAAGGACAGAAAGTGTTTCTTAGTGGCAACAATTGTGCTATGTCACTAAGTGGCACACTTCTGTGTAACGGTATTAGTTTGCACGGAGCCTGTGAAGGGAATTCATACAACCTTTCATGTCACCAGCAAGGCGCACCTGCAACTGAAATAGAACCATTCTTTCAAAGACTCTATAATGGGAGTTACATTCTTATTGTAGACCGCAGATGTTGTAGTCTTATGCCCGGGACTCCTTATCTCGTCACTACGACGGCGAAGGTCAAGTGCTGTGGACGTGCTTTGTTCCCCAGCTCCTTTCCAGACAGGGAGGCGAGGGCATGGCCCAGTTTGAAAATTACTTCTATTCGAATAGACACTTTAAGCAGAATGAAAACAGTGCTTCTTCAGACGCCTACAAGGCTCACGTCATCAAAAGAAACGTATGATCTACAAGTCGCAAGGACGACTGCAGAGATACATACATTATTATCAACCAATTCCCCCGTACATTTCGCGGAAATCCTGAGCGAAATCTTAAATATTTCTGATACCACTGGGGTCTCAAAGGTATTTAAGACAGTATTTTCGATGGCATTAACACCATTCAAAGCCATACTGGGTATTTTTCCAGATTTCGTCCATTCGATTTTTGGCGGACTTCCCCTGATCCTGGGACTAATTGCAGGAATCCTATTCCTAGTCCTTATTTTTCGTTATGGCAACCCATGTCACAGATCAAACTCTCGCGACAATGGAAGATACGATCCTAGCCATTGGATACCGGGACCGGATATCAAAAATCCTGGGACTCTCCCGGCTTAGAGACCTAAACATGACTTGGTTTCTATCATTTCGACCAATGTGGCAAAGGTGTGTTTTACCTGTACTAAGGTGTCTGCTATGCGGAGAAGAATGCGTGTTAGACACCTGTCTGACGCTACAATCGGATGCACCGGTGGATGCAGATACACTGTTGGTTCCTACCAAGGTTCACGCTTTGTGCTGCCCTCAAAGGCTGCCATTCCTGATGACGGCATTCCTGGAATCTTCACCACTGCGATTGAAGGGTAGTGAAGTTCAAGATGAAAGCAGCATCGAACAGGTACGACCTTCTGTCAGCAATGCAAATCAGAATGTCAATGCAGACAATCATGCGCATGAATGCATAGTTACACCTATTTCCGACTTAGTGGAACTTTCCCATGAAGCTGTTGACAGTTTTTTCGAAAGCCTGAATGATATGATGTTCTCTCCGGAACAGAAATAGAGACTTTTGAGTAAACTCGCACACGGCGTTCCCTGAATTCGGCCTTCAACTTTTAAAAAATAAAGTCACATGAACAATTACAATCCAGTTCACGGACAGCAACTTTTTTCAGCAAGCCCCTTAAAATATTTTTCTATATATTTTTTTCCCGGGACACTGATCTTCTGCTTAAAGTAAGAAACTATTCCTAGAGAACTAAGATTTCTATTTTTAGATACTTTATATAGACTTTAGCTGCCCGCTGGTATGTTCACAAATATTTTATTATGTGATGAAATGGTCTCGACTTTCCTTTCTGTATAGCCATATTAAGAGCCATTTCATGTGTACTACTCATATACCAAAGAGCAATAATACATAAAAATGCGTGTTTACTTTTGCATTTAATTCATAGCTTAAGTGCATACAATATATATGACTGCAATTTTTCAGTATATTTGAAAATTTCGAAATGCATTTATGTATTTTGGGGTGGTAAGGTATACACTATACTCTATAGTATGTTGTACTATGTTATACTATGCATAGATTAGTAGATATGACCATAGTTAGCGTGGAGTGGGTGTCGTGTATTTCTATAGGTTCTGAATCGATCCCCCTATTCCTGACCCTATTCTGGTTAAACTAACTATCTAGTTAACTAACAGTCAGCCCATGAGGCAAGAAATCCCCCATGATGCAGATACCGTTATCTGACGCAGTCACACTACGGCACAGGAACGTGTTATCTGATTAGGTCATAATGCTTGAGATCTAATTAGACAAGCGACATTCCTCCAGCCCCTGATAAGGCATACGACGTTCTCATAACAAATCAAACCTATGACAACCTGGATAATCCGTGCGGCCATTGTTTTGATTTCACAGAGAACTTTAGTAAAGAATGTGCTAACGAGCAAGTCGTATGACATCTTTATTGACGTACCTATGTCCATCCTTACGTCAATCCCGGCACCTTTAAGGTATAAATATTGCCGACCTTGCCCTATGCAAACACACGCGTGGTGACAAGACGGAGCAGCCATACTTGCCGAAGCCGAGAGCAGAAGCAGACCCCGCTGGCAGCAGCCCCGCCTTCCTGACGCGCTGAGAGACGCGCTGCTATCTCAAGCCGAGAGACCCAGCACCGGCGCTTCCGGGTAGCCCTCGCAGGCAGCCTGGAATATCGAGAGCAGAGAAAGAGATACCATTCCTCATCCATCCTAAATTCCAGGTACAGAACTGAATAACCCCTCACAGAGAATTCTTTAGTTATTCACTTGGCAAAAACAAACTTAACTTAAACTGTAACTTTCTATTCCCGCCCACGCATTAGACTTAGGTCAGGTACACGGGGTAGGCGTATTTAGAAACACCAGTTGAGTACGTTTAGTCAAATGTATATGTGTATGTAAATATATTTTAATCATTTTAAAACATCATATGGCTCAGAAACCATATCAATGTTTTTACAGTATTATTTTATACTATTGCTTTTAATGTATGCACTTTACTTAACTATAAGTATTGCAATAATATCGATCCATTTCTCTTGTACGAGAAAAGAGACTGATCAATAAATAACACCTTTTTATTGAACACGCCCGTCTCTTCCTTTTCTCTACATTCTGATGAGACTAAGAATGCACGTACTGACTGAGTAAAATAATTGCCTTGTGCTCACACGACTCTTGAGATTGACTCTTGATTAGGGGAGAGCAAAGTTGTCATGTTCTATGGTTGTCAGAAACTAAATCCCTTCTTGTCTAATCAGGGGAGTTAATCCTTCCTTGAACATTCGAGAAAGTTTCTAGCGAACTCTGAGCTTAGCTGGCAAACCCAAAAATTAAGTCTAGCATCGACAGTAGTAGACCTAGTTAACGTCTGGTCTAGGCCTTTACTGCTGTAGGTACTATTCCAATGCGCAGAGCCTATTGGGAAAATAGGAGCTACACTACAATACAAACATGCAACAAACAACAAAGTGATAAAAGGAATGGTTGAATTAATTGCAGTGACTATCAGTCGCTTGAATCACATTCCATTCCATTGTTTTTTACTCATCACACTAGTCTAGAAAGAAAGCAGGTATTGTTATGTAACAGCCCTAAGGTGGGTCTCCTTGCCTGCCACAGACTAACTTTCTAGCACTGGCAGAAGACAATTGAGCGAGCAGCACAGCAGCTGTAATGGCAGAAAACTCTGAGACAAGAGACTCACCCAACAAAGACCCACTCGCAGATGTGGTCTGCAGTGTCTCCTTTCTCGACAGGCAATGTGACCAGCATCTCACCCAGTTTTAAAGTCATAGCATCTTCCAGTAGGCACTGGAAGTGGCTGGAAGAAGATATTTAATGCTTCCCAATGGAAGATAGAGGGAGGGATACTGAAGGGATGTCTTTCATCCCATTCCAAGATGATGGTGGAAGGAATTCTGGGATTACTTCTTGTTCCTCCCAGGAGTTTTCTGCCACTTCCTCAGGCTGCAACCCTTTTGACGTTTGTATTGTTGTGTGATTCGCTCATGGCTTTTCTAGGTTCTTTCCTTGGATTCACCTCCAGTCTTCAGCTATACTCTGCTCCATCCTTCAGCTCCAGTCCTCTGCTCTGGTTCTCAGCTCCAGTTTACTGCTTCACTCCTCAGGTCCAGGCCATCCCCTCCAGTTCTCAGCTCCAGCTCTTCCATTTTAGTTCATCAGCTACCAACCCTTCAGTTGAGATAATCTGGGTCTTTTTTCACATGCCATGACACTTCCTAGCATCAGCAGTATCATGGCTACTGGATGTTCAGATGTATAGAACGTTGTACTAGGTTTTGCTAACTACATGGGTAGAAAGAACTTTAATGACCCTGTTACAAAAAGCTTCTACCAAAGAAACGAACGGGCCTCTATGTTATTAGCCCAACCTTTTGGGGCTTTTTCACCTTACAATGTAGGTGTTCCTTCACTGAGGAATGACCCTAGCTGCTTAATTCTTCCAACACTATGGCCCAACACAATTGTGCGAAAAAAATGACGGAATGGCCTCACACACCTCCCAGGTGTCAGGCTTCATCATCGGCCATCCCACGTTTGCCAAAGAATCCTCTAATTGCAAATGAACCCATATTAGGGCTGTAGTTCAAGCATTAGCAGGAAACTGAGGAGAAAAAGAAGAAAAGGGAAAAGGGGGTCCAAAAAAGTCCCTAGCGCCTGACAGTTCAATTTTCTAAACTTTATCGATTGGTGGAGGAGGGATGGTTAAAAACAGGAAAAATAGGACAATGATAGCCCTGTTATGGTGCTTGTTGTCTAATGGTAAACAAGCAGGTCTATTAATCAATCAGATTGACATATTTCAGCCCCACCGTGGCCCCTTAGGGCTTCCAGACTTTCTTCAGGACTGAATTGAACCCTATATGTCCCTACAGTGCTTCTCAATTACATGCGTAATGATTACATGCATACAATACCCGATTGACACTTGGTCCAATCCAGGTCCCTATGTGCCAGGAGGAAACTCTCCTGTATACACAAATCCTGTGCCTCATGGGGTGGGGGGAGTCCTGTAGTCACAACTTCATCAAGGATCTCCCTCACCAGATCACCTACAGTGTATCCCTGTCCTCCTCCCGACGCTACCGTCTCGTATCAATCGGGTATTGTATGCTTGTAATCATTACGCATGTAATAGGGAAGCACAGTACGGACATATAGTGTTCAATTCGTTCCTGAAGAAAGCCTGTCAACCTGATTGGCTCTGCTCATTGAACACCATCTGTGCGAACAGAGACATGAAGGACTTAAGCTTCCCCAGTCCTCTGGGAATGCAGACTTTCTCTAGAAGACCAGAAGCAGTTTTTGACGAACCTCTGCCAATGTTCTGTGAGGAATCAATGCAGATTGGCACGACCCGTGAAGCTTTATCTGCAAATGAAAGAAAACACTGTAGAAAGAATTGGCTGTGTATGTATTGTGGAACATCTAAAGCGTTCCTTCCAATACATCCATAAAGGCCCTTGAAACATCAAGTTCTGTCCTTAGCGATAGAGGTAAGGGCAGAAGAACTTCAAATAATTTCAGGAGGAATGTTAAGAAATTGTCTTTCATCTTTGTTCCTGCTTCCTTCCTTGGTGAGACTTCTGAAGGAAAGATGTTAAAATCTTCTGTGCCATTGGACTGTGATGCTATCAAACTTTATATAGAAGATAAATGGGCCACTTAAATAAATCTTCTTTGAATCTGCAAAGAGTCTACCAAACAGGTTCAGATGGTGGATGGAACTCCTTTAGTCTCTGGTCCCATTAGGTACATAAATGTGCCATTGATTTTAAGTTTTAGGGATCATAAGGATGTATTATGATAATTTTACATTATTAACTCGCCAAACTATACCATAATACTTGGAAATCCCTGGTTGGTTTGTCATATGCTTTATGTGGATTGGTTTACCAGGACTGTACCACTATTTTCTCAATTTTGTCATACAAATTGTTACACTACAGAAGATTATTGGTCACCGAAGGAGCCAGTACAAGTACTGCCTAAGGAATCAGGCTTGATCAATTCCCTGAAATCAATTCCAACTCAATATCAAGAGTTCCTAGAACTTTTTGAAGGAATTTATGTTACCCTTCATCTGGAATTTGATTGTTCCATTTTTCCAACACGTAAGTCTTTGGTACCTTTTGAAAAGGTGTATTCCTTGTCTGAGACTGAAAAAGCAGCCTTGAGACTATATCTGCACAAAAATTTACAGAATGGATGGATTGTATGATCTTCTTCAACTGCTGGAGCAGAAGTATTCTTTGTTCTGAAGAAAAACAGCAAACCTCAGCTCCATATTGATTACAGGGGGTTTAACAAGATCGCAATAAAGAATTGTTATCCTGTCCCACTCATTAAGGACATTCTAAAATTAGTCAGAAGAGCCGCGATATTGCCCAAATCTTCAGGCTGTCTACCACCTATGGGTAAAAGCTAGGAATGAATGGAAGACTGCATTTCAGACACCACTAGGCCATTTTGAATAAAGGTAATTCCCATTGGCCTATTTAATGCCAACGGCAGTGTATATTTGGACTTTCTACATCAGTTTCTTGTTACATACCTGGATAATATACTGATTTCTTCTAAGGACATTTCAACTAATCATCAGTATGTTACTCAAGTCGTATTATGTCTTCGAAAGCAAACGCACCATTTGCAACTTCAGGAATACAAATTTGATCAGCCTGAAGTGAAATATATTGGATACCCTCTGAACTCCCACAGACTATCCATAGATCCCTAAAAGTGGAAGCAATCATGGAATGGCCCACTCCCACCAACATTAAGGAAACTCAATGCTTCCTAGGCATTGCCAATTTCTACCCACGGTTTATTGAGAACTTCACCCAAACAACCAGTGTGATAACTCGTATACTAAAGAAAGAAAATCTTCAACATAGGTTTCCTTGTGACTTGCAGGCCAAGCAAGCTTTCAGTAGTCGCAACAGGCGTTAAGGCCCCAGTTTTGCAACACCTAGACCCTACAAGGAAATGTATAGTTGAGACTGATGCCTAGGAAAGAGCAATCAATTCTGTTTTGTTATAGCTTCAAGTGGATGCTGGACTGGAACACCTAATTTTCTACCAATTGCATTTTTAATTGAGTTGGAAAGAAATTACTCAGTCCTTGAAATTGAGCTTTTAGCAATGAAACATGGGTACAATTAATGGAGACCTGTTCTTATTAGCAAACATGATGATGGACGGTGCTCTGAAACTTTTCAGACACTCACCCTCAGTCACAGATCTGGGTTGAATCCATCATTGTTCTTTAGCTCACTTCACCACTCCAGTTCACACACAGCTATATGCAAATCAGTCTTGACACTGTGCCTCATGGGAACAGTCCAGCCCGAACTGCCAAGCCATGTCTTCCCTGGACCGGAAACAAGCATCCTGAGATCGGTTTCTGGCTAACAGCCCTCATCAGCCAGGCTAGCTTGAATCCAGTGGCAAAGTGAGCAAGGGACCCACGTCTGGGCATACCCTGCCAACTTAGGGCGAACAAAGCGAACACAAGGAGATGATCGTCGGAGCGCAGAAACATTTCAGACTCATCCCCAGTCACATATCTGGGTTGAATCATGTTCTTATTAGCTACAGAACCTTTCAAAATTTGCACGAAGCATTGCAAACTACAATGTCTCAGATATATGCAATGTAGGAATTGCCATCAGGCCCAATGGAATGTATGTCGTTACTACGCGAACCATTACTTCGCATGTTTTTAGTTCCGTGTTTTTACTTTGCAAATACCATTACTTCGCAGGTTTCTACTGCGCATGCTTTTATTTCACAACTGCTTTGAAAAGTACTAAAAATGCTTTTTCTATGCATTTTATTACTACGCATGCCACTAAAATGCTTTTTTTCCTCGTAATAAGTATATGTTTTTGAAAAAATTAACCAATCCACTGTGTCGTGATGACAAGGAAATATGTGTTTTGGGTGGGGGGTTAATTTAAGAAAACGACTATTATTTTTTATTTGGTAATAAATAAAATTCATGACTTGTTTTCTTAAATACACACAAATTGCAATATTTTTTCAAAATGAATATGCCCGTCATCTTTTAAATAATTTTTAAGTCCCATAATCAAACATTCTTTTCAAAAACATTAATTCAGAGCTAAATAACGAACATTAAACGCATAAATCATTTTGCTTATTTTCTTTAAATACATCTTTTCAAACTAAATTGTTCTAGTATATTGTCATTTTTATCTAATAAAGTCCTTCCACTATTTATACACATTTTCATTAACTATTTTTAACACAACACTACCCTAACTCTCAAACCTACACTACCCTACACTAATTAAACACCACTACACTACCCTAAACCCTAAAACAATACCCCCAAACAAATTTTCAAAACACTACCCTGCACAACCCCCAACACTACCCTAAACCCTAAAACCCTACACTACAGTAACCCCACAACACTACCCTTAACCCTACAACCCTACACTACACTAACCCTACAACACTACCCTAAACCCTAAAACACTACCCCCACAACCCCTGACACTACTCTACACTACACTAACACAAGTACACAACCCACAACTCTACACTACACTAACACAAGCCCCACTTACTAGCATTGTTCAATTGTTCTCCCCCTTCCGGCTTCGATCCGTCATGGGCAGGCGCAGAGAGTGGCACACGGAAAAGCAGCAACAGACCCCTCACTGGAGCAAATGGCCGCCGCCGTGACGAGCTCCAAGAGCGGCGCACGCCCCCTACGCATGCGGCATTACTACGCATGCGATGTAACTGAACGCACTAAAGGCAATGCATTGTTACATCGCATGCGTAGTATCTCTTGCGAAGTAACAGCATGCGTACAAACAGCCGCACACTAATGGCTGTTCACCGGCCCAATGGGCTTACTTCTTCAATCAGAAGGATTTTACTATAACTTATATAACTGGCTTGAAGAATGTCCTAACTAATGCGCTATCCTGCAGAAGCCTGGACTTGCCAGTTATAGATAATCAACACACTATTCAACACCCTAGGATCCCAGTAGCTGCAGAATCAAACCTTGAAAGAGTTAAGAACAGTAGGATTCCATGCAGATGTTGAAAATCAATGTTAAGAGTAGGGGATTTTGTGAAACACCACTTTCTGTAGCAATGAAATTATACATACAGGGAGCTCATTTGGAGCAGCTGTGTTCTGTTCTTCAGTTATGCCTTGAACCATTGTTGGATGGTGACATTGAGCCCCATTTGGAGTGCCACGGTATTAAGCAGGATTTGGTGGTTGATAAGGTTGGGGGCGAAGAGAGGTCAAGCAGGTATTTACCATTATCTTTAGACACCATCATTGACATAATTTAGAAGGCATCATTGACTACAGAACACAGCTGCTCCAAATGAGCTCCCTGTATGTATAATTTCATTGCTACAGAAAGTGGCTTTTCACAAAATTCCCTACTCTTAACATTGATTTTCAACATCTACATGGAATCCTACTGTTCTTAACTCTTTCAAGGTTTGATTCTGCAGCTACTGGGATCCTAGGATGTTGAATAGTGTGTTGATTATCTATAACTGGCAAGTCCAGGCTTCTGCAGGATAGCGCATTAGTTAGGACATTCTTCAAGCCAGATATATAAGCTATAGTAAAATCCTTCTGATTGAAGAAGTAAGCCCATTGGGCTTCGTGCTGCTAGCTGAAAAGGTAGTCCGCTGAAGAGTGCTAGATTGTTTTTTCTCATGAAGCTAATTTCCAACAGCTGACAAATATTTTTCAAGAATGATACTTGGATGTTAACAAGTTAGTTGGTTAGGTCTTCTCAGTGGCATAGCTAGGCCTTCTGCCACCCGTGGCGGATCCAGCTTTGCCACCCTGCGGTGTCTGTAAGAGCGTGGGGGGCGTTGGTGAAGAAATCCAGCGTTTGCCGCCCCGCGCGGCTGTAGGTAAGAGCGGTGGTAGGCTGTCGCCCTCAAAACTTGTGGCACTGGGGGCGCACCGCCCCCTCTCACTTCTCACCCCCCCTTGCTACGCCACTGGATTCAGGTTGGCTTTCTTGAGGAGCAATTGCCGAAGACATTGACAACTTCTGCATGAGGAACGATATCATCATTCTAGGATTTGACATTCAGTGACTGAATTATGCTCATTAGACCTTCAATGGAGGGGTGTGGAATGTAGAGTCTACCTGGATGAGTTACACAGCAGAAGTACCATGAAGATGTTAGCAAAGGGAATGCTGTCAGATCTTGTCTACCCTGTCCTTGAAGATGTTGCTGATGGGTGAGGATTTCTTGTTGAGGGGATGAGTATAGTGGTGGGAGGCGGTTCTGTGGGGCTCATGCAATGCTCGATGACTTTGAAGAGTGTCCTGCTTTTGTGAGAGGTCTCGCTGTCTCGATGATGGTATGCTTGTAGAAAGAAGTCCCCTCTGTGATGAGTTGCCTCCAAATGGAGTTGAGTTGAGGTTGTTTTGTAGTTGCGTGTGACTCAACTTTTTTAACTGGCGTCTGACAGTGGGTTTGCTATTGTTATTGAATGATCTTGTGGGGGTACAAAGGTGTTATGAATCCACAAAGAAGGCTGCCCCTAAAGTGTGTTCCTACAGGTATCTACAGAGTTAGGGAGAGATGTGCTGACATTGGGGGCATCTCATAAAAACTCCACACTCCGTGGAACCCTCGTATACAGACCCCCCCCGGACCACGGGACCCCTTCACTGAAACCATCACCGACCTCATCATACCTCACGCCATCGCCTCAATGAACTACATACTCATCGGAAACCTGAACTTACACCTCGACAACCCCAGCGACCCCAACACCACCACCCTGCGTGACAACCACACCAACATCAGACTCAAACAATTCTTCTTCACTCTGACCCGCAGGGCAGGACACACCATCGATCCCATCTTCGCTGCAGGAAACAGAGTTCATTTCAGTCACACAACCGAACCCCCCATGGACCGACCACCACTGCGTACACTTCACCATCGACAAACCCAAGACACCCAACCCAGCCCCACACCCACCATGGAGGAACTGGAGCAAGGTCACCGACGAGCAACTCAACTCCACCCTCACCCAAGATAACCACACCTCGGCATCCGACGCCAACGTCGCAGCCAGAGAACTCCACACCTGGATCTCCAACTGCGCAGACGACCTGGCCCCGCTACGTAACCCTGACAAACAACACCCCAGGAAAGCCGCCTGGTTCACCACCGATCTCCAAGAAGCCAGATGCACCTGCAGATGCCTGGAGAAGGGGAAACATCCTTTACAACGCAACTTTTACCACGCAGTGCCTTTACGACGCAACTTTTACAACGCATGTCATCTCAACGCATAGCGCTGGGGGGCGCTCTAGGATAGGGAATAGATTTAATTTACTATCCAACACCTTCCCTACTATCCACGGGGACTGGAGTTGGAATAGTAAATTAAACTATTCACTATCCAGCACCCCTAAGCACTATGCGTTGTAAAGGCATGCGTTGTAAAAACTGCGTTGTAAAGGCATGCGTGGTAAAAGCATGCGTTGTAATGTCATACATCCCATGGGGCACACAGCCGCCTTGAACACCTCGCAGGAGGGGCCGGATGGCTCATCTGCAGTGAAAGTAGAGCGGAGCAGCTGGGGAGAGAGCAGGCCAGTGACCGAGGGTCAGCGGTCTCTCTCAAACAATACATTCACCCCCAGAGTTATCCTACCATTATTACTATTCCCTGCACTTTTTAAGGTCCGTTGACCGTAAATAAAGTTTTCATGATGATGATATTCCCTGAGATTTACTGGGCATCTTTACAGCAGATGCCTTAACCCAATAAAATATTTTAAAATGTAGACTTTTTAACAAATTAAGCAGAACAGACCTAATGCCATGATTCTCCTTGTTGCCAATTTCTTTGTTGCAGGGTTAAAAAAATATATATATATATTAAGCCCAGATTTTGCGACACTCTTTTGGCATAACTCCGATGCCAAATCTCATTAGTTAAAAATTATAATACGCTTAACTGTACTCATGATATACCTGATAAACATATGTGTGAGGTCTTAATATCTGATGTCACTTCTTGTGATGTCACTTCCAGCAAATTCACTTCCTGTGATATCACGTGCAATGTCACACGTCGTGACATCATGCACTGTGATAGCACGCGTCATGATTTCACTTGCATACTGCCTAACCTGGTTAGTCTCAACCACTTCTTTTCTAGAACTTGTGCCCTGGGCCCAAACCTTTAGGGGCCCTGGCCCCTCAGACATTCAGGGGCCCCTATTCAGCTCAAGGCCAATGAGCATCTGTGAGATACGGGAGAGTCCCTCCTCACATCTAGACTGGAAGGTTTACACCCTGCACTTCCGGGTACCAGCGCTCTGTCTCCGTCCAAGAGGGCGTGCTGCCAGGACGAATTCATAGTCTGTCGGACTGTGATGGAGAGAGGGTCACGTGGTGTAGCACTTATATTGCCTCATGGGGACCATGGGGGTGCCTCGGAATGGAGTTGCTTTATAAATACTTGCTGCACAGTGCACTCATCCGGACTTCAAGCCAGAGAGAGACAGGCGGAGAGTGAGTTATGACGAGGCAGAGGAAGGAGAAAGAAAAAGAGACGGAGTGAAAATAGCGCCCGGGAAATAACGAGTGAGAGAAACGACGACAGGGAGCAACATAGAGCCGGAATGAGGAGGAATGAGAGAGAAAGACGGGGATAGACTGAGGGACAGTGAAATAAAGGAAGTAGAGGAGCATCCTGCATCAGGGGGCGAGGAAAAGAGGCAGAGTCCAGAGGGAATGTACAACTGAAAGATTGATTAATTTGAGATAGAGTCGGAGACAAAAGTGACACGCACATTTACAGGGAAGAGACAGGGAGGAAGAAAAGAGAGAAAAGGAGGAGCAGCAGGGAAAAGAGAAGGAGAGGATACAGTGGCACAGAGAACGAAAGTGAGAGAGGCGATTGGAGAGGGCAGACAGCGAGGGCAGTAGGAGGAGAGCGAGAACACGTGGCATAAGGTCCGAGGTTTCGGGTTGGCGCGACATTCCGTGGGAGTCCCGACCAGGATCCGAAACTTCCGGTAAGTACAACACGAACGCAATAATGTCAGTGGAATGATAAAACAAGACGCGTCGGTATGTGTCGAGTGATAGTTGAATGTAGTGCGTGTTATCGGGTATTGTTGACACCCCTCCCCTTGCTGTTGTGATAGCCCTGGAGTGCTGAACCTTATTAGCAGCGTGCATTGCTTTATAGATGACTGAAAACTAGAGGTCGGGTGAAGGGGCCAGGGGGAGAATAGAGGGGTTCAATTATGGCCTTTAGAAACAACGCGCAGGCAGAGTCCTTTTTAAGATTTATCAAATAGTCATGGAAAAGTGACAGTTAAAATGTTGACAAACGTTAACAATGTTCTTACTTAACATCAGTGCCCTTGGAATTATGTGGCAGTGGAGGCTCACATTATGCAGCAGGGTTGGCTAAATTATGCGACAAGAAAACGCAAATTATGCGACAAGAAAAGGCAAATTATGCGACAAGAAAAGGCAAATTATGTGGCGAAATGCTGCATATTTTAGGATAGTATTGCTTGACTATTTGGTCATTTTTACATATTATTGTTGTCTGAGCAAAGGTTTCACCCCATTAGTACCAATGTAACACACAAATACAGCAATAAGCCTTTGAGAAGGGCCTTCCACTCAATGGCAATGAGTATCCCATGTTTTGTTGTAACTTTCGAACCGTTTGAGCTAGAAACCATTGTTTTGTTCAGATCTGCAGATTATGCGGGAGACGATGGCTTAGGTGATAAATGGAGCCAATCGAGTTATGTGCAGGGCCCCTGGAATTATAGAGCAGGGAGGGCCAAATTATGTGGCATGGTTGAGTAAACTATGTGGCAGGCAAAGGCAAATTATGCAGCATAATGCTGCACATTTTATGAGAGTATTAAGTCATTATTTTGTCATTTTTACATTCGTTCGCACTACCTGGGCATTGGTTCGCATCTCATTTGCTCCAGTTTAACACTCAGATATAGCAATAAACAACAGAAAGGTGACCAGTCCAACTTTGGAAAGGGCCTTCCACTGCACAACAGCATGTGTCTCTGTGCTTTTTGTAACTTTTGAGCCATTGCCGCTAGAAAACTCTTTTTTGTTAACATCTGCAGAATATGCAGCAGATGGTGGATTATGTGGCAAATGCGGAAAATCTACAATCATGTAATCGACACTTACAGAAAAACACTGCAGCCACACAGTTGCATAATGCCACTGGCCCTCCTTAACATCCCTGGTTTCAATTTAGCTCGTTGAGTTACATCACTGCATTGAATGAAGTTCATTACCATGAAGTGCTTCTGAAGTAGACTGATTGAAGAAGAATGCGTAGCCAGGCTGCAGTGATGCTGTTGTCGTGAGTGAATCGACAAATACCTTAGGGCCTGATGTACACTGTGCATATATGGACAATAGTACCCTATGTGGGGCAGCAGTATAGTCTATCTAACTGTATGTGAGTAATCATTTTTATAGCACACTTTGAAGTGAATCACTTTTAGGGTCTTCTGGGGGCTATTCACAAAGCTAAACTTACACTTGAGTAAATCTACCCATGTACGTTTACTCTTACACTTCATAGTAAATGTACTACTTTCACCACTTAAAAGTGTAAATAAAAAACCAGGGGGTGCAGCCTATTTACAAGTAAATATTTAAAGCCTAAACATACTACTATGTATTTGTATTTATTTATTTTTTAATAAGTTAAAATACGTTAATTTAACTTTGCCTTAGTGCCTAAGGGCTTTTATTTTAAGTCCCTGTATTCCTTATTTTCTACGGGAGGGTACTATGGTACCAGTGGTTGGCCATGTGTGGTGTTAGACTTACTCCAGCTCTGCGATGGAGTACATTTATCACTGTTTTGGGTCCTTTTTGGTTGGAGTGGCTATAGAAGTTTATTGTGTGAATAACAATGGGCTTCCTCTTTTGTGGGTGGGGGAATATCCCTCCCTAAACTCCTCCATAGTCCTTCCTTAACCTCTCCTACTCCTCCCAAAACCCATCCCTTTTAGTAGAAATATTCCCCATTTTCCAGCAGCTTCCCCATTCCCCACATTAAGTACTGAAATGTATACATACGTGTGGAGATCTCAACACTCTGGGTAGAGATCTCCGCACATAAAACATTGGAGAGGGGAAGGCATTGACCTCCACCTGCAGGTTTATAAAAAAGCATTATATAGTACATTAGTAGTAATGTTGTAGTGCTAATAAATGTACTACAAAATGGAGTTTCTTAAGAGGCCCTGTTTGGCTTGAGTGTTCATTGGCTTGCTTACCTCTAATATAAACCTGCCCTAAAAAGGCCTCTACCTTCCCTAGAAGCCATTTTCTTCCCTAGAAGATGTCAGATGCAGAAGCTGCTAAATCTTCTAGAAACTCCAGGGAGAACCCATCTGCCAACTATTGAAATTCCCAGAAGATCCTCCACTCTCCTGGGTGATCCCAGATTTGTAAGCTGCTGAAATCCCCAGGGCCTCCTACAAGCTCCAAGGAGTTCTCACATGCAGATGCTGTTGGATTTTTCAGGAGCTAATAGAAAACCCGGTGAGATCTCACCTGCGAGGCTGCTGAAATTCCTAGGAGCTCCTTGAGTTCAAGGGAGATCCATTGTGTGCAGACAGCTGAAATTCCGAAAAGCTCCTGGGAGATTCCACTTGTGCAGGAATTTAAAATTACTAGAAGATCCTATAAACTTCAGGGAAATTCCACCTGCACCGGTTACTATGCACCACATAACGCCTAGCTGGTTCGGAATGTCCCAACCCAACTACCAGGAGCAGCTCCTACGTTTGAGCGGAGAGCGTCCCCCACGGGCCAGAACTGAAAAATAAAATGGTAATAAAATGTATTTATTACTATTTTATTTTTCAGCAACCAACCTGCCCTGGACTGGGTTTCAGGACAGGGTGGGGCTAGTGCTGCAGAGTGGCAGCAGCAGGGAGCTGTGTGCTTTAAAATGCCCATGTCTCTTTGGCCGACCAGCCAGGCAGACATGCTAATTTTAAAGTTCTCTAACCTAGCTGTCTTAGACAGCTCGCTTAGCGAAAGCGCAGGTCTCCAGTGCTGTTGAGAGTGCTGAGTGAAGCCACTCCAACCAATCCTGGTGCTCCTCTCATGCTGGTGAGAGCAGTGCCAGGATTGGTTAGTGCAGTTTCCTGGATCCCGGAGCCGGCCTGGAAGATTGAGGATGGCGAAGGAGGATGTCGTGCACTCAAGGTAAATGTTTTATTTAATTTTGTATGTTTTTTGCGTCCCCCCCTCGCCCTACCACCCTCGGTACATTGTAGCCGCCACTGCCAACAACACAATCTATTTAACTTTCCAGGAGCTCCCATGGGCTCCAATAACATTTCTATTTCACAGGCATCTCGTGACCCAAAGAATCCGTGGCTGCCGGGACTCTTCGGGCTCTCATGAGTGCCACATTTTCAGATTGGCTGAACTGTTCTCTGTTCAATGTACAGCAGAGACCTGGAATAGAAGGGTGGCTAATGGTCCAGAGTGATTGTGAGAGGGTGTAGGTGGGGACTTAGATGCAGGATGCATTGATGAGTTTATGACTTAGGCATATTCTGAGGTCCATTCATGAAGGCACTTTAGAGTATGCAAAACATTGCTCCTGTAGTACGGTTTTAAATATTCTTAAATGTCTCTGTGAACAGGGCCAAAAACATTGAAAACGGGAATAATCATATATAATTAGTAGGAACTGAAAGGCATGTGCCCTCTTTGCACTTTTGCTAATAGGGAGTTGGAAGTTTCGGTGCTGATTCACAAAAGCATGAATGAGTATGTAAACAAGTTAGTAACTTCCTATGGTGATGATACAGCACTCACCAACAAGCTGCCTGAAAATGTGTCGTCTGATGAACTAGAAAACCCAAGTACTCATTTGGCTTCTACACTTAACTTCATTGTATGATCCTGGGCAAATCACATTACTGACTCGTATTCTGTTCTCTATCCTGCCTAAAACAGGACTGCTTAGAAACATATACTGATCAGTGCTAAGCACTACATGCAACTGGTTATTTAACGCCAGTGGAGTTGTCCCCAAGGACATCATGCACTTTCAGCAGGGAGAGCCATCATTTGAAAGTTAATGAGCAGCATATTTTGCTTCGGTGAGCATTTCACTAAGCTGTTCCCATCACTCCACACGTAGCCACAACATGTGCAGGAGCAGCACTTGAAAACAAAGTGGTCTGTTCCCAAAGGCATTTTGGAATGTGTAAAGTAGTTCTCATATAGTACTCTTTTATGTACACTTACATGCCTTTGGAAATAAGCCACAACACTTCTAAAGTTGGAACATTCAGGTAATAGTTAAATACAGTAAGTACAAACAGCCATCTTTGCACTTTTGCTAAAGGGGAGTTGTATATGTTGCGGTCAGCTCACGAAGGAATGTAAGAGTACGTCAAAGAGTATTCCTATACTCCTACCTCCCCTACTCATAAATGCTTTTGCGAATCGATCCTAAGTGTGTTTACACAATTACAGCATTTCCAAAGCCTTTATATCTTTAAAATAATCAATGCATATAAAGGGAGAATTTACAACACTTGCAATAACAGGCCAGGGGAAAGAAATACCAATAAAAATTCACCCCATGCACAGCAACAAAATGCGTATCATAAATTGATTAAGAAGTTATCTGATAACAATGATTGTGTGGTACGCAGTGCCGATAAGGGGGGAAATGTGGTCCTATGGGATCGCCAACTGTACTTGAATTAGGAATATAAGCAATTGAATAATGCTACGTGCTATGCTAAAATTAAGGAATCTGTGATGGTAAAGTGTTATGAAGGTTTTAATAGTCTGTTACAAGGTTGGCATGCAGAAGGTCTATTAAGTGATGATGAATCTAAATTCTTAAAAAATAGACCAATTCGCTTGTGGGCTCACACAGCGATGCTTCTTAAAATGGTTGAGATGTGCCTGAAAAGTAACTTCTTCTTATTTGGAGATACCCTTTACCATCAAATCTGTGGTACTGCCGTGGGCACCTGCTTCGCCCCAGCTATGCTAATTTGCATATGGGCTGGTGGGAGGAGCAGGTGATCCGGACTCGGTACCCAACAGTATGGGAGGAGCACATAATGCACTAGAGTCGTTTTATCGACGACTTATTTGTGGTATGGAAAGGGACACAAGATCAAGTTAAGGATTTTATTGAGAAAATCCAATGTAACAATCTGAATTTAAAATTCACAAGCAAAGTCAGCAATACAGAGGTGAATTTCCTAGACCTTACAGTTTACATCCAAGAAGGGAAAATATCTACGAAATTGTTTAGAAAACCCACAGCAGCCAATACGGTGCTTCATGCATCGAGTTTTCATCCGGTTAATTTAAAAAGGAGTATTCCGTATGGGGAATGCGTCCTGACCAAACGTAATTGTAGTGACGAATCACAGACCAAGGTAATACTCAAGAATCTCGAAGACAGATTCAGGAAAAGAGGCTACCCTAGAGAATGGATAGGGGCAGCAATTTCAAAAATTGACAAACTAAAAAGAGAGGAAATTTTATTCGGGGCTCCGAAAAAGAAAAATAGAGATACATCTAATCACTGTAGATTGATCACTAAATACAGTGTGCAGCAAGGGAGATTGAGGAGCATCCTGAATCACCATTGGCATTTGATTAAGAGCGATGGGGTTCTAGGAAAAACTGTTCCACGTAAACTAGAGATAACGTTTTAACGTGTGAAGTCTTTCAGACAAGCTCTTGTTAAAAGTTCGGTCAAAAAGAAGGCAGTGAGAGGAACTTGGCTGGATAAAAAGGGTGATTTTGTTAAATGTACAAAGTGCAAAGCCTGCTGATATGGCATTAACACAAAAGAGTACAAGGTGGGTACATCAACTGCCATATGAAAAATCAAAGGCAATTTTAGTTGCAAAACGGATTTTGCTGTCTACGTGCTGCAGTGCCCTTATGGCCTGCAGTACGTGGACAGCACCATCCTTGAGGTACACAAACGTGTGTTACAACACCTCAGAGCGATTAACAATGGTGACAGGGCTTATCCGGTGGCCCGTCACTTTGAAAGATTCGACAACAAAGAAGCGACAGGACTTACCTATTTTGTAATTGATTCAGTGACTAGAGAAATTAGGGGGGGTAATCGTGAGAAAATGCTCCGTAAATTGGAATCAAGGTACATAATAGAATTAAATTCTAAACAACCAGAGGGACTTAACATTGAGGAAGATATGTATACGCATTTGTAAATCAAATGAATTGAGAATATGATGACACCATTCATGCAGGCGAAACGTATTTAATGTTTTTTGGTTTTTTTTGTGTTGGTCTTTAAATGCACTTTTAGACAGTCGAATATTGGGGGAACATCCAAAGAACTTTTAATCCAATGTAAAATTGATGATTGTTTAGTTTTGTCTGGATAGAACTTGACACCATGAGAGTATGCCCACAGAGGCTTAATAGTTGGCCAAACACAACTTTGTGTTCGAGATTGGGAAATTGCCAACTTGGGCTTTACATAGGTGAGACTCGGCATTAATTTCATTTCCGTTTTTGCCTAGAGTCCAAATTGGTCATACCCAATGGTATGGAAGTTGTGTCCGACAAACAATGCGCGCATAATTCTTTTCTCAAAGGAATGAGTATAGCGTTAAATGTGCGCGATATATGAATTGTAAAAAAGTGAATCGAAATACCAATGCTGTGTGTTCCCCGACATTTAAACATGCAAGGTATTACGAAGTTTGTCTAAAATATTTATATTGTGAATTACGAACTGGATAATGCAGGTAAAAACTACTAGTCTGTCTATCTTGTTTCTGATTGTGTAGTCCAACACGTGACTTGTAACTGAATGGATTTTAAATGGCTGCTTCTGATTTTGGAAATATTGGTGAGCAAGGCTGCAAGGACAGCCGAAACGCGTCCGAGTTAGGCCGAAATAAATCGATTGTGAGCCAGTACCACATGGCGTCGTGGTTATCTTTTGGTTACAGAAAGGGTAACGTGCTGTGCATTTCACGGACCTGCTCCAGTGGGGTCTGATCAACGACGCGACTCTCGTGGCAGGTGGCGGTGGACACACAGGAGAACGAAGCAATCATATATATATATATATATATATATATATATATATATATATATATATATATATATATACATATATCAACAACACAAAGGGTAGCCCTGATGAAAGGAAGCCTCAGGCAGTTATATTAAATCCATTTTATTGAGGCTCGACTTGCCAGCAGAGTTCAACGTGAACAAGGAACTTCCAAGTGTCTCTTATCCCTCTTGCCAAACGCGTTTCAGGAACAACGGTTCCCTTTCTCAATGGCTTGGAACTGCATCAAGTTCGTAATGCTGCCTCGCACTATTTTATCTTCACGGGCCCTGCTCCAATGGGCGTGGCCACAACAGCCTTCTGGGACCTGTAGTGCGAAGAAATAAAACTCCAGTGAGTGCATCGAACTTTGCAGGAAAAATTGCATAGTTTTAAAACCCCAGTGGGTTGAAGTCAATGGCACGTTGAAAACTGCCCTGCTTTGTAGTAGAGTCTCAGGACACTGTCTCCCATGTGCGCCATCATCCTCACGGCGATAGCACAGGTCCGCTTTTTGAGCAGCGAGCTTCCCTTCGCGGCCGGCAAAGTCGCTAAATATCAACAACACAAAGGGTAGCCCTGATGAAAGGAAGCCTCAGGCAGTTATATTAAATCCATTTTATTGAGGCTCGACTTGCCAGCAGAGTTCAACGTGAACAAGGAACTTCCAAGTGTCTCTTATCCCTCTTGCCAAACGCGTTTCAGGAACAACGGTTCCCTTTCTCAATGGCTTGGAACTGCATCAAGTTCGTAATGCTGCCTCGCACTATTTTATCTTCACGGGCCCTGCTCCAATGGGCGTGGCCACAACAGCCTTCTGGGACCTGTAGTGCGAAGAAATAAAACTCCAGTGAGTGCATCGAACTTTGCAGGAAAAATTGCATAGTTTTAAAACCCCAGTGGGTTGAAGTCAATGGCACGTTGAAAACTGCCCTGCTTTGTAGTAGAGTCTCAGGACACTGTCTCCCATGTGCGCCATCATCCTCACGGCGATAGCACAGGTCCGCTTTTTGAGCAGCGAGCTTCCCTTCGCGGCCGGCAAAGCCGCTAAATATCAACAACACAAAGGGTAGCCCTGATGAAAGGAAGCCTCAGGCAGTTATATTAAATCCATTTTATTGAGGCTCGACTTGCCAGCAGAGTTCAACGTGAACAAGGAACTTCCAAGTGTCTCTTATCCCTCTTGCCAAACGCGTTTCAGGAACAACGGTTCCCTTTCTCAATGGCTTGGAACTGCATCAAGTTCGTAATGCTGCCTCGCACTATTTTATCTTCACGGGCCCTGCTCCAATGGGCGTGGCCACAACAGCCTTCTGGGACCTGTAGTGCGAAGAAATAAAACTCCAGTGAGTGCATCGAACTTTGCAGGAAAAATTGCATAGTTTTAAAACCCCAGTGGGTTGAAGTCAATGGCACGTTGAAAACTGCCCTGCTTTGTAGTAGAGTCTCAGGACACTGTCTCCCATGTGCGCCATCATCCTCACGGCGATAGCACAGGTCCGCTTTTTGAGCAGCGAGCTTCCCTTCGCGGCCGGCAAAGCCGCTAAATATCAACAACACAAAGGGTAGCCCTGATGAAAGGAAGCCTCAGGCAGTTATATTAAATCCATTTTATTGAGGCTCGACTTGCCAGCAGAGTTCAACGTGAACAAGGAACTTCCAAGTGTCTCTTATCCCTCTTGCCAAACGCGTTTCAGGAACAACGGTTCCCTTTCTCAATGGCTTGGAACTGCATCAAGTTCGTAATGCTGCCTCGCACTATTTTATCTTCACGGGCCCTGCTCCAATGGGCGTGGCCACAACAGCCTTCTGGGACCTGTAGTGCGAAGAAATAAAACTCCAGTGAGTGCATCGAACTTTGCAGGAAAAATTGCATAGTTTTAAAACCCCAGTGGGTTGAAGTCAATGGCACGTTGAAAACTGCCCTGCTTTGTAGTAGAGTCTCAGGACACTGTCTCCCATGTGCGCCATCATCCTCACGGCGATAGCACAGGTCCGCTTTTTGAGCAGCGAGCTTCCCTTCGCGGCCGGCAAAGCCGCTAAATATCAACAACACAAAGGGTAGCCCTGATGAAAGGAAGCCTCAGGCAGTTATATTAAATCCATTTTATTGAGGCTCGACTTGCCAGCAGAGTTCAACGTGAACAAGGAACTTCCAAGTGTCTCTTATCCCTCATGCCAAACGCGTTTCAGGAACAACGGTTCCCTTTCTCAATGGCTTGGAACTGCATCAAGTTCGTAATGCTGCCTCGCACTATTTTATCTTCACGGGCCCTGCTCCAATGGGCGTGGCCACAACAGCCTTCTGGGACCTGTAGTGCGAAGAAATAAAACTCCAGTGAGTGCATCGAACTTTGCAGGAAAAATTGCATAGTTTTAAAACCCCAGTGGGTTTTTAAAACTATGCAATTTTTCCTGCAAAGTTCGATGCACTCACTGGAGTTTTATTTCTTCGCACTACAGGTCCCAGAAGGCTGTTGTGGCCACGCCCATTGGAGCAGGGCCCGTGAAGATAAAATAGTGCGAGGCAGCATTACGAACTTGATGCAGTTCCAAGCCATTGAGAAAGGGAACCGTTGTTCCTGAAACGCGTTTGGCAAGAGGGATAAGAGACACTTGGAAGTTCCTTGTTCACGTTGAACTCTGCTGGCAAGTCGAGCCTCAATAAAATGGATTTAATATAACTGCCTGAGGCTTCCTTTCATCAGGGCTACCCTTTGTGTTGTTGATATATACATATATATATATATACATATATATATATTTCTCCCTCTCTCTCTCTGTCATCCGCTCTTTCTCTATGTCTCTTTCCCAGATCCTTTCTTTTCCTATCTCCCTTTCCCTGTTTCTTCTTTTTTAAATAAAGGTACAAAAAGAGCGTCCAGATTAAGAAAGCAGTTAATGCTTGAAGACGATAGACAAAGACTGAATACACAACTTAACATGCAGTAACATAACATAACATAACATAAAGTAACATACCATGACATGTATCTGTATGGTAATATGCTCAGGAATGATGTATTTGCTATAGATATACGGTGACACACTGAAGACGAACAGTGAGCCTGGGGCCAGGACTTGCTAAACCCATAGAGTAACATGCGTGGGATGTACAGGCGAGCTCAGAACAGGCCCACAGGAGCACAGTACTATCACCGCACATCTACCCCATAAAAGGTCATTGTGGGATTCTAAGAGCAGTAACCTCATCAAACAACATTAGACACAACGGGTAATGCTCACTTGCACAGAGGGGCCCATGTCTCCTTGCTGACTAAGCGTTTGCTGCCTCAGTGGTACATTCATGAACACAGATCCACAGCTGCATAGAATGGCATCAGAGCCACCTGATGGTGAAAGAGGCGTCCACACATTACAACCTGAAGCCAAGCAATAGACCAACCTGCACTCCAGCAGAACAAACCAAACAGCAACACCCAGCTGCTAACACATATCAAAGAACCCCTATCACTAAACCATACTTCAGTCTAGGTCAACCTTGCTATTTATTCACTATCTAGTATCTCACACATCTACACTACAGGAAGCATAACCAATTACAGTGTCAGCAGCCTTATTTGACTTCAGTTATCGATATCATAAAAGTGATGGGCGTCGACATTTTAAAAAAGTGTTGGGACCATACACATGGTGGTGTGTTATAGAAATGCTTAACAAATAATGCAAATATATATAACATGTTTAATATGTGTGTTTCACCTTATTGACAGACTATCCTATTTATGATACTTTATTAGACTTTCAGAAAACAATGCAATGATTCACACTGAAACCTAGCTGGAAACTGAGTATATATATTTAATAAGACCTGCTTAATGAAGCACACCATCCTTCTAGGAGATAGACTCAGCAAGGATCGATAAGTAGTGCCCACCGGACCTGAGGTCCATTATCTGAGACCTGAGGTCCATTATCTGAGTTTCTCTGTTTGGTCTTTATCTAAAGGTTTCAGTTAATGATAGAGAAGCACAAATTAAAAAAGACAACAATGAAATGGTAAACAATAAAAATTCTAAAAGCTAATTATAACACCCCTCCTCTGTAGAAACCATTTACTGGCAGTAGTAGGAATGTCCTCACTGAAGATATGGCTACTAAATTCTTTATCACAGCTATCTCCTACAGCTACCTCACTCTTGTGCTGGAGCTGGAGGTGGGTGGTACATAAAAGCAACAGTAGGCAGGTGTGGTCGAGCGCCATCCCAATGACCTCAAGAGGGCACTAGATTGCAACAAACGGCCTTAATGGTGACATAGTTGCAAAGGAACAGAGAACGCTAAACTGCAAAATATAATTTTGGCTTGGCTATAAATATCTCCGTACTGAACTATGAGTTCTCAGCAACTGAAAAATATGTTACTAGTTTACCTTTTGGGATTTAAATAAAAAACGTATGAACTGACTTTGCTTATGGGGCTTCGCAGAGAGTTGCACTAGCTGATGGAAGTCATAAAGGTGCTTTTCCCTGCAGCTTTCCTAAAGAAGGATCTGTCGAAACACCAATACATAGGTTTTATTTTTACGCCTTGCCTATTGCTACAAGCACAATATACATCTCAATCATAGCTCATGGCACTATGAGGCTCTCCCCAAAATCTTACACCTAATACAAAACATGCAAACATTTGGAATTTCTAGTGTAACATTCAAGTAGCAGTTGGGAGTCACTCAAAATGTCATATGCATGATGTATACATCCCACACGTAAACACACAGCAAATACAGAATACTAACACATAGTAAATACCTCCCACTTTGAACTAATGCTCTTATGGCACCAAGAAAGCAAAGTATTTCATCACAACCCTCCCAAGAAGAGCTCTCTTGTCCAAGGATCTAGCCATTCATCCGTCCATCAAACCCCTGATATCCACCATTACAAATTTACATTCTGTCATCTGTTAATTCTTTCATCCGTCTTTCAGCATTCATTCTGTCCTTCCATCTGAGTACCCATCCATATCCAAACCTTTTCAACCATTTGCAAACCCATCCATCATCTATCCTTCCATCCATCATATCACTCATCCATCCCTCCATCCACCCTTTCACTCATCCATCCGTCATCCATCCACCCTTTCACCCAATCCATATGGATGTATGACGTTACAACGCAGGCTATTACAACGCCTGCCTTTACAACGCGGTTTTTACATCTCATACCGTTACAACGCATAGCGCTTTTGGGTGTTGGATAGTGAATAGTTTAATTTACTATTCCAACTCCAGTCCCCGTGGACACTAGGGAAGGTTATTGAATAGTAAATTAACCTATTCCCTATCCTAGAGCGCCCCCCAGCGAAATGCGTTGTAATAGTTTGCGTTGTAATGACCGCGTTGTAATGGTAGTGCGTTGTAAAAGTTTCGTTGTAAGTGATGTTTACCATCCATATTTTCACTCATCCATCCACTCTTCCATCCATCCATCCATCCACTTATCCATCCAATCATTTTCCCTTTCACTCAAGCCATCCTTTCACTCATCCATTCTCTACCACCCATCCATCCAATCACTAATCCATCCAACCATTTACCCTTTCACCCATCCAGCCACCCTTTCACTTACTCATCCATCCACCCAGTCACTCATCCGTCCACCCATTCAACCTTTCACTCATCCATCCATCCTTCCAGATCTCCACCCTCCCTTTCACTCATGTATGCATTCTTTCACTCATCCATCTTTACATTCTTCTTTTCACTCATCCATGCACCCATTCGCCCATCCATTCGGCCAATCATTCATCCATGCTTTCGCTCATCCATCCATCCTCCCTTTCTCTCTCCATTCCCCTTTCACTTAGTCACCCATCCTTCTATCCACCCTTCACCCATCCACCCACCCATCCATCTACTCTTCCACTTATGAGTCCATCCATTGACCCTATCCCTCATCCATCCTTTCACTCATCCATCCATCCTTTCTCTCATCCATCCACCCTTTCACTCATCTATCCATCCTTTTGTCCATCTACCATCCCTTTCACTCACTCGTGCATCCTTACATCCACCCTTTCCCTGATCCATCCATTCATTCATTTGCCCTTTCATTTATCAATTCATCAATCCCTCCATCATTTCTCTCATCCATCCACCCATTCACTCGCCCATCATCTACCCTTTCACTCATCCATCCATCCTTTTTACTGATCCATCCACCCTTTTACCGATCCATGTACCCTTCCACCCATACATCCTTCTCTTTACCCTCATCCATCCTTCCACTCATGCATCCATCCATCCTTTCTCTCATTATCCATCCATTCCCCCTATAACTCATCCATATATCCTTTCACTGATCCATCCAGCCATTTACTCATTCCTTCACTTATTCACTAACCCACCTTTTTCACATTAATTATCAGCTGAGCCTTTGTCTACTGAGTTGCAGACAGAAGAGGCCCAATAAGTATTTCACCCTCGCTGTAGTTCCTAAAGCAAGGGGTGGGATGGGGTGGAGTGGGAGAGGGTTCACTCTGCCCCTGCACATAGGCAATCAGAAACCTTGGAAGTCATGACATATGCATGATGCACAGTGCCGGGACGTGAGGTGACTGTGACATGGTGTTGTTTCCAGGGCTTTAAGTGGGGTGGAAAAACTGGGGGTCTCTCCAAGGGGCGTGTCTAATGTAATTAAGGGTGTGGCTTAAAACACCTAAGCTAAAAATATGTGCTGAGCATAATGTGCTGCCCGACTGTTATTTTGCTGTTTCTATCATTGCATCCATTTTCATTAGACCTACAACAAGCCATGGATATTGGCTTTGTCAATGGATGTTAGTTGCATAAAATAAATAAAAAAAGCAGCAACTATTGCTTCGTTGTATATAATAATAAAAAAGCTTCAGCTCTGAAATGATGAGACTGTGTAAGAACTATAACCTCTTCTTTTTAACTTCTTTCACCAGCTTCTTTTCATGAACTGGCACATAGCAGCATGGGCGTTTTGTACATTTGTTTTGTACCCTTCTTCCATCTAACCTAACAGAATGCCCTGCCCTAGACCACGGCAGAAGGAGGCCACCACATGCTGTAACAACTCAAACTGCCCATTGTCATTCTGTATGTGACAATCAGCCAGCATACAGAATGATAATGGGCTGGGTGGGGCTGCTCTTGTGCTCCGAGGATGAGTGTGAAGCGGCCCCATCAGGTAGCTGAGGCCTCTCTCAGGGGGAACAGCTCTGCTCCCTGGAAGGCCCAAACTTATGGACAAAAGTCATCCATATAAGGGATCCTCACGGACAACGGACGTGAGGTCCAAATTACGGACGGTCCGTGAAATTTACGGACGGCTGGTCATCTTATGCTCAGCACCAGCATTTAATTGTTAGTTCAGGCTCTAGGGACAGGCAGTGCTTAATTTGAGCCAGTGGTTTCTGGAGTTCAGCACCAGAACTTAATTGTCAATACTGGCTCTAGTGACAGTCCACCACATGGTGGCGCCTTCTATTTAATTCTGAGATGAGCACAACAACCATGTTTATTAAGTCAAATCTCATTGAAAATGAATAATACCAGCCTCTCACACCATTATTATAGCTTGTTGTGGCCTGAAATAGTCTGAATTATGAGACTTGTAGGAGTGCGATGGGTAGGTGTTATGTTGGTACGGTCTTTGGCAGAGCTGGCAGGTTCAATACATGGTGCAGGCTGCAGTGGCCTTCCCAGAAGGGTCCTGGCACTTAATGTTTTACAAATTAAGTACTGGTGACAGGTCAATCACATGGTGCGGGTGTCAATATTATTTTGAAATGAGCACAACAACAGTGTTTAATAAATCAATATACATTAAAACATTTATAATACATACCGCTCACACCATTATTATAGCTCTGGGGGGCATGGAATAATCTGAATTGTCACACTAGCAGGAATTTGATGGTTAGTAGTTGTGTTGGTTTTGTCATTGGCAGCGCTGGCACACTGGCCAGTGCAGGCTGCATCCGCCTCCCAAGAAGGGCCCTGGCACTTGCTTTCTTTTACAAATTAAGCTCTATCAGTCACTAACCTACTTGGGATTGCCCAGGGCTGTATCCACCCAAGATGTAACACTCCAGGAGAACACCTCTGCTCATACTGAGGCCCTAAATAAGTATTTATTATTTTAGCAATAACAAAATTCTAAATAATACCAGCTTCTCTCGCTAATAGCAAGTGATCCATCTTACTAACGTGTCCTGCTCTATATTCTACGGATGTGCCTCAAATCCTATTCCGATGAACTCATTAGTTATTTAAATGTAATTACTCCTGTCTAACTTCAAAGTATAGAGTTACAAGATTCCATTAAATATTAAGGTAAATATCCCACCAGGGGCGGTGTATTTCAGATTGGAAGTAATCCTTTACAGGAAGATGCACAGTTCTGGGGATGTTCCCTCTTCTAGAAATGGAAAACGGTACTGATGTAATGCAAGCAACACTTATGGGATGAGAGTGCCTTGGACGAGGCCCAGGACCCTCATCATACAGCAGTGGAGCTCGACACCACTCTGCCTGCTTAAAAGGGATCAGGCATGCCCACAAAAGGCCATCTTGGCAGAAGTATACTTTCTTGGCACACCTTGGGTTATTTTTACTCTACCTATTCTCAAAATTAGGGGGCTTCTTCACAAAGAAGTCTTGAAATCTGTACATTGAGCAAGTTTTATGCAGTTTTTCCACATTTTTCGGAATTCCGAATATGTCAAAGAGAATGCCTCAGAAATCTACATATCATAGGTTTGTGGAGCGGTGTTGAGACAGAATATCAAGTTGGAAATATCGTAATTGAGAAATATCGACATCAAGAATATCGTGGTCAAGAATATCGAATTTAAGGTAAGAAACATAATTTTTTTAAATATAGAAGTCATTAATATTGTTTGCAAAACTATATATGTTTAAAATATCGATGTTATAATTAGTGTTATGTATTTTAGTTCATATTTTAAATATATGTGGTGTATTTTTTTTGTATAGGTATTGTTTATGTTTTTAATACATGTGCTACATTTGTTGTAGTTATGAATTTTGTTTTTAATAACATTTGCCTTTTTTAGTTCCATAGCGGGTTGTGGCTTTAGAGGGGAATAGGGTGGGAAGTAATTTAATTATAGTAAATTAGTGATTATTTTTTATTTATTTAATTTAGATTTTAAAGTGTTAACTGAGTGAAGTAATTTATTTGTAATTAATTTAATATTGGTTGTTAATTAATATTAATTAATTAATTGATAATTAATTATGGTAATTATGCAATTTGTTTTAGGTGTAGGTTGTGGGGGTTATAGGGGTAAAGGGTGGGAAGTAATTTATTTTTGATTAACTAATAATTTGTTAATTTATATTAATTACTTGAAAATTAATTATGGGAATTGTGTAATTCATTTTAGGTGCAGGTTGTGGGGTTTATGGGGGTAAAGGGTGGGAAGTAATGTATGCTTAATTAATTAATAATTCATTGTTAATTTATTATTAACTAATTAATTCTGGTAATTAAATGATTTCTTTTAGGTGCGGGTTGTGGGGTTTACGGGGTAAAGTGTGGAAAGTAATTTATGTTTAATTAACTCATAATTAGTTGTTAATTAATACTAATTAATTAATTGAAAATTAATTGTGGAATTTGTGTAATTAATTTTAGTTGTGGCTTGTGGAGTTTATAGGGGTAAATAGTGGGAAGTAATGTATGTTTAATTGATTACAAAATAGTTGATAATTATTCTTAATTAATTGATTTAGATTTAATTAGGGTATTTGTTTATATTTTTTGTGTGTGGGTTTTATTGTTTTAGGGGTACCGTGTGGGGAGTAAATTAATTTTACTTACTTTATAATTAGTTGTTAAATATTATTAGTTTTTTAATTGAAAATAACGTTTAATTGCGTAATACATTTTTTTCAGTTCAAGTGTGGGAGGTTAAATCATTTTTATGAGTTTTAATTTGTTTTTTAATTATTATAATTTCTTTAATTGGTAAATAATTATGTTAATTAAGGAAGTACATTTTTTAAAATTTAGATCTGGGTTGTGAATTGTGTGATGTTATAGAGTAGGGAATAAAAAAAGTACATTTATGTAATAATTAATGTTTTTGTTTCTAAATATTTTTCTAATTAAATATATTTATTTGATTGGAAATTATTTTTTATTTTATTTAATATATGGAGTGGGAATAGTAATTTTTACCCCTCCGCTATCCAACACTTTCCCTACTGTTGCACTCACTGGAGTTGGAATATCAATTTTTACCCCTCCGCTATCCAACACGTTCCCTACTGTTGCACTCACTGCAGTGGGAATAGTAATATTTACCCCTCCGCTATTCAACACTTTCCCTACTGTTGCACTCACTAGAGTGGGAATAGTAATTTTTACCCCTCCCCTATCCAACACTTCCCCTAATGTTGCACTCACTGGAGTGGGAATAGTAATTTATACCCTTCTGCTATCCAACACTTTCTCTACTGTTACCCTCACTTGAGTCAGAATAGTAATTTGTACCCATCCGCTATCCAACACTTTCCCTACTTTTGCACTCACTTGAATGGGAAATTTAAGTTTGAAGATTTTTAAATAGTTTTAATTTCTAATAGCATTTTGCCATTCAGGGCATGCAACAAAATTCGTTTTATTTATTAGATTGTTTACTTACCTCCAATTATCCATATTCCGGATTTTAGCACCCCCCACCCTGCCCCTCCCCCGCCCCGCCTTTCTGCCACACCGGAACTCCCTGCACGGGCCGCGGCTGCTGACATGACTAACAGGGACGGGATAATAACACCCACCAGAAGCAGCACAGATGCAAATGTAGCACAGGTACAAAACCATGCCAAAGAAGTGGTTAATACCCAAGGTGGCATTGTATGCGTGCATGTGTGGAATGGATGGCTGCATGAAAGGCAGAAACATGTAGGACAGGTGATGGTCACAGTGCCCAACACCCACCAGCACCCAATGGAGCAGCTATGGAGAACAATCCGGCAAGTGCAGCACCTGTACTAGATTTAATAGGAGGCCATATAGGCAGTCCTTGGTTCGACAGTAGCCCCCATATCAGAGCTAAGGCATCTATTCCGTGAACATGGTGCTTCTATGTTTATTGGTCTGGTGCAGGTGACATCAGCACTGATGTAGTTGAATGCAGTCAGTGCACTCATGCAAGAGTCACAGCTTCCTGTGTGATGAGTAAGGAGTCCACAAGGCAAAGCAGTGTGACTTTTGTAGCCGCTACAGATGGAAGATGCACATATAGCAGGGTTGGGGCTTCCTCAGGGGGTGGGCTCAGCTCACATACTCAGGGATCTACCACTGCCTAGTGGAAGAGGAGTTTATGTTTTTTATTTGTTCGGTTTATGTTATGTATGTGTTATTTCTATAGCACAAATCTAGCCAAAAGGTAATGGAGTACTGTACTGGGTCAGAGACAAGCACAAAGTCAACAAGTGATAGGTTAGGTGGCAGGTTAGTAGACTGTTACTGCAATGTTATGTAGTGTTCTTTAAAGAGGTGCAGCTTCATCTCTTTCCTAAACTGGAGTAGAGCGTTGGTGCCAACCTGATGAACTTGTTGTTCCACATCATGTGTGCATAGATGGAAAAAGGCAGCTGCTGAGTTCTTTTCGTATTTACACTTTTTAGGCTGCAGTCTGATAGCGTCCTGGCTGGGTGTGTGCCAAGAGCACCAGAGATGGTGAGACTGTCTTTAAGATAAGGGAGGGTGCTGGCCGTGATGGCTTAGGAAATGATACAGTTTGTTTTGAAGATGGTGTGGGCAAGCAAGGGGGGTCAATGGAGCTCTATCAGACTGGGGGAAGATATTATCATATTTCTTCGGAACCTGGATGAGTCGTCCTGCAGCATGTTGGATATATTTAGAGGGTGCCAGTGTGTAGTCTGGGAAGCCATAGAGCATGGTGTTACCACTATCCAGATGCAAACGTTTTGTAATCGCTTTCTGGCATAGACAGTTTCACTTTCTTTAAGAGATACTGGTACAAGGCGATCTTCATGTTATTTGGCAATGTGTTTCTTGAGTGTGAGGTTGGTATCCCGGGTGAATCCAAGTGACTTTCAATATAAGTAGTGATTTGAAGCCTTCAAGGTTCATGTGACTGAGCCAGGTTTGAACAGTTTCTTTTTTTGTTGTTCTTGGCAAATAACAGGAATTCTGTCTTAGTTGGATTGAGCTTCAGGTAAGCCCTGGACATTCAGGTCTTAATCATGTGCATTCAGAGGTTGAAGTGTTGGATGTTTGGAGCAGAGCAGACTTTCAAGTCCGCAGTTGTCAGGGATCACTTGGGACCTTGGGGTGCTCCTATGGACAAACTGATGTAGGCTGGAAGAATAGGAAGAGATCCATTAAAAGGCTTTACTGGGGAATCCCTTATAAGGCTCCAAGATACATCTGAGGGTCAGAGGGTCGACTGTGCTGAAAGCAGCTAAGAGGTCCAGCAACATCCAGAAGCATGAGTTATCTCATCTGTGGTCAGGAGAGAATTATATATGATGCGCAATAAGCAGCCTCCATGCTGCAGCATGATCTGAAGCCAGACTGGTAGTTGTGCAGGAGATGAATAGTATTGATGAGATCTTAGAGTTGAACACAGACTGCTTTATCAGTGATCTTGCTAATAAATTGTAGGTGAGTGATAGGTCAGTAGGTGGCAAGGTTTTCAGGGTCAAGTGCAGATTTCTTTAGGACTGCGAGGATCTGGCCTATCTTCAAAGCTTCCGGGAAGAGGTCTTAAGTGAGGGTGGGTAAGGGCGAGTGTTCCGAGAGAGAACTTTGATGAAGGACAAGGGTAAGACGTCTTTCTACAGGAAGTGGTGAGTGTACAAGATGAAGTGGGCTTGGTGATCTCAATGTGCTATTGGATCTTCTGTATTTTTTAACTGAGGAAGAAGTTGATGGCATTGCACTTTTCTGTGGAGTTAAAAATAAGTGGGATCAGCATGTGGTCTCCACAAGGGGTACTGATTACTTGCCCAGAAAGGCATATGTTACTTTGAAATGTTCATGCAACATCTGTAAACTAAAACATGTTATGTTTGTGCATTAAAATATAGCTGTGCATTGCCTCATTGTTATGTGAAACACTACTCACCTAAAAAATACTAATTTAACATTTGTTCTGGGATCCCTTCCTTTTGCTGCTGTTACTCCATTCTGGGGCCTATTCCCATGTTGGAAGGATTTAAGTCCATCCGACATCGGGCAGGAGCTGTAACTGACCGACCTGCTGTCGTCGGTTACAGGCCCGATAGTACGATGCTACCGAACAGGGTTCGGTCGCATTCGTATACCATACAATGCAAGCATGCTTTCCAACCGGAAAGCATGCTTGCATTGCTGGAAGCGGGGGTGCAATTCATCCTTGCACTCTGTGGCCGGCAGCCCAAGGTGCCTGCCACCGGGTGCAGGGATCAACAAAGGGGCACCAAGGTGCCCCCAAGCCGCCATCCGGGAGCCTCACATCCATGGGGGCCCTGCTGAGGGCCCCCAGAGACAGCTTCCGACTGCCTTTTCGTGCCGGACAGACCGGCACGAAAAGGCAGTGAAAAGCTGCCATCATACTCTCTTGGTCGCACAGAGGCGACCGGGAGTACTGGAGGATTTCCGGACTGCGGACAGGCTCTCCCAGCCTGTCGTCCGTAATCCGGAAATCCAAGTCGGATTCCTTCCCGATTGCGCCCATCGGTATGGCTCGGTCGGGAAGGAAGCCCGACCGGGACTGACTGATTCGGTCGGAAATCGAAATCGGCCCCTCTGTCGGGGTAGGTGGAAGTGTTCTTCATCTATGTCAGTCTGTTCGATTTCTGGTGGCTACGTTGTGTAAAATGGCACAACATGCTATAATTTTGAGTGTTGTACAACATTGCAGCTGTGTGAAGCATCAGAACCTTTGAACTGCTACAATTTTAATACGTGTGTATGCGTTCATGTGTGTAGTGTAATGCTTTTCCCCAATATATTTGTATATCTGACATTTTTCTTTCCCCATAATGTTAGAACTCCTTCTCAGTTTACCATACTTGGTGCTCTTTCTTTTTATTTTTTCACCATATCTTGATGGGTGCGTTGAAGGACTTTAGGCCCACATGCATCATAATAAGATTTAGTGATTTTAAAATAGCGAGAAATAAGGAATCGCTATTAAAGAATCATTAAACCGAATGCATCAAAATAATCAGTAAATATGAGTGATTCCTTAAAAATCGCTAAAATATTTACCGATTACTTATTTACCGAATCTGTATTTGTGAATTCGCAATTACAGAATTGGTAATTGCGAAAGCGCCAATCGTGTCATGGAGATGACATCACAAGCAGGAAGTGATTCCCAAATTTCACACACCTGTGCACAGGGAGAGACTGAGGAGGAGGAAGACTTTTGGTGCTCAGCCTGGAAAACACTTTTCCCTGCAGAAGTTGAGACAAACAAACACCATGGACACAGCAAAAAAACAGCAAAAAATGGAAGGCAGGAAGAGGAAGATTAAATTCAGTGAGAGGGAATTGGAAATACTCACTGAGGAAGTTGTGCAAAAACATGACCAGCTGTTTGGTAAACTATCCATGCATGTTGCAAAGTCAGTGAAGAGGAAGATCTGGCTTGGGATACAAGCCAGGGTCAATTCTGTTGGGGTAACCCACCGTGACATCACCAACTAACAGAAGAGATGGTATGACCTTCGCAGCCGGGCAAAAGAGAGAGTGGCTCAAAGGCTGGCCTCTGCAAGAAAAACAGGAGGGTAACATCCACTCAGTCTGCATACGTGACTGCTTGAAGGAGCAGACAACTGCAGTTGTTGAGGGGCTCAGGGCACACTTTACCGTGTAGCAACAGCCATTGAACAGATGTGCAGGGTCATCCAGGCTGAGCATGTCCCTAATGCCAGAAGGCAACACCATTCTATGGGGCGCATGCACGGATACACCAGGGCCATCAACAGGTTGAGTACTACAAAAGCTCAGCTTTATAGACGTGCAGTCGGCATGCAGGTTGAGATGACCCACTGCTGTGGGGATGTGGCCAGGGGCCTTATCCAGGTCACCACTGCTGTGGAAGGGCTAGAGACAGCAACAGCCAGTGGGAACCGCATGCATGGAAAGGGGAACAGTGAGGAGGCCTCCAGCCTTAGCAGCTTACTGGACCCTGTGGCACAAAAGCAGGAGGCGCAGTAGCAGGAGTCAGGCAGGCACAGGAGGCACCATGTCAGATGTAGTTGGGCCTACTACAAGTGCCACAGGAGGGCATCACAGGAAGAGTTAGACATTTGGACATTCAAACAATCTGGTGAGGTAACCAGATATGCGTTGCTATTTCACACTGTAGTTGCAGTCCCAAGGCAATGGAAAGTAATTGTCTGTACATGGTATGTGTGCATTAACACAACCACACAACTGTCACATTAAACCTGTAAGCAAATACTGTGTTGTCATGTGCTTACTCACCTTAGAAGTAATGTTGCATGATGTCTGCTCTTCTTTGTCTGCTCTCTGCTGCCTTTGGGCCGCCTACTGCATGGGTGGTTGTGTCGGCTGTATGTCCTGTTCTGGCTCGCTGTCAGAGTCCACCAAGGGTATGCCTCTAATAGTGGCTATGTTGTGCAACATAGCACACATTGCCACAATCTTACAGCATTTCTCCGAACTATACTGTAATGCACCACCGGTTTTGTGTAGGAAGCGGAATAGTGATTTTAGTACCCCAAATGTCCTTTCCATCACAGTGAGCGTCGCTATGTGCGCACAATTGTATCGTTGCTCCCTTTGTGTGGCAGGATTCAGGTATGGGTTGAGTATGTAAGACCTCACAGTATATGCGCTGTCACCTACAGGATGTGATGTGAGAGATAAACATACATTAGTCACTGCTATGTGTCACCATGGCGAACGGTATTGAAATACAGTATTGCATAGATTTACCCAGAAGATATCCTTCACCAAACTCCCCTGCAAGTAGACGTCTGTGTATACCACTGTGCCGGAAGATGTAGGCGTCATGTGCACTGCCAAGGTAACTTGCCACTATGTCTGTGATTAGTGTTTTGGAGTTGCATGTTACCTGTATGTTGAGTGAATGGTAAGATTTCCGGTTGCGGTAGATATACTCATTCACTGCAGGGGGACATATGGGTAAATGTTTCCCATTGATGCAACCAATCACATGTGGGAACTGTGCAACCTAATACAAATCTAATTTGGTTTGCATCAATTCCTGTGGTGTCGTGGGGAACTTGATGTGGTGATGTATCCTCTGCAACATGGCATTTAGGAAACTGTTAAAAAAGCACAATATGGCACTTTGGAAGACACCTCCAGCTGCTGCAATTACTCCCTGGAAGGTCCCTGAAGCTAGGAGATGCAGGGAACACAGGACCTGCACATGGGTGGGTATGGCATGTGTCCTGCGGGTCTACCGCTGCAGTATAGGGTCTAACCCAGCAATTAGATCTAAGATGGCTGCAACATTCAGCCTATATTTATCATAGATCTCATCCTCTGTCTGCCCTAGCAATGTGACGCGCACTCTAAATGTTCTCTTCTGGATCCTCCTTCTCCTCTGTGCTGCTGCTCTCAGCCTCATCCTCCTCGCCACAACGTACAGCGCTGCCATTGTGGGTAATTGTGATGCATTCTGGGACTGGTTAAGTAGTTTGCTTATGATTTCCACCTGTTTTTGCTTACGTGCAAT
The DNA here is from genome assembly GCF_964261635.1 of Lissotriton helveticus. Lineage (NCBI taxonomy): Eukaryota > Metazoa > Chordata > Amphibia > Caudata > Salamandridae > Lissotriton > Lissotriton helveticus. The sequence continues at coordinate 342,446,987 of NC_136065.1, forward strand.
TTTTACCACCTGATTTGATTTCTTCTAGTTTAAGGAATGCAAATAGCGATTTTTGGCTAGTTCTGTATTTGCGAAAACGTGATGCATCCCATTTTGCGATTTCTTAATTGACCTTCATAAAATACAGAATCGGAATAACTGATTCGGTATTTTTTGAAGTGCTAAAATTGCGAAAACCACTATTTTGTGCGAATTTGCTTTATGCAACAGAACTACTGCTATTCGTAATGTTTCCGGTCGCAAATTAGCTTGATGCGTGTGAGCCTTCGTGCTTACTTTATTGTTATATTGCTGAATTTATTGAGCAAAACTCCTACAGACTTTTCAAGCAACCAAAGGTGATCAAAGTTATATTTATTGAAAACTTTTCTACCTATATGGACTGGACAAATCCGATTCATTTGGAAGAGACGAATAATAGACTTGTATTGTGCGAGAAAATGAATATATAATCAATTCAAGGTGATCAATAATGGAGCTTTTATAAATGTGAAAATAAATAAATTAGATATTAGAAGAAAACAGGAGATGATGTATTTGCCAAGTAGGTGTTTTGAGGATATTTTGGGAGAGTTAATTGGTAAATAATACGCCTAATGCCAACATGAGTAGATATTGTATCAAATGGGAACAGTAACATTGCTACATTTGGTAAGGACTTGACTTGCTCTGCTCTACAAAACCTCGTAAATAAATGAATACATAAATATGCTGATAGATGAATACTTTACATTGAAAATTGATGGAACTACAAAAACTGAAATATGTTACCAATAAAAATAAACGGTATAATGTGTTGCGCATGCACGCACGTGTCCGCACACATAGACACACACACACACACATATATATATTACAGACTGCTGGGAGCCATTCTGTAGCTTTATTTAGGATTCCCAGAGCTAGGAATTCCTCATGTGTTTGCTTGGTAATAACTTTGTCATTGTTTGATGAATCTCCAGGAAACCTTGCAGACCTATTCTTTTTCCTACATTGGCTGAGGATACAAAGTTTAGTGGTGATTAGTTAAGGGGGTGCAAAGAATAAAGAGGGGTCACAAAACACTTTTTTTCACCAATGCATTTTTCATAGACATTTTACTCAGAAGTAACAACAAAATGGCTGAATGGATTTACATGAAGTTTGGCAGGAATATAGATTATGGTGTGGTAAGGATCCTTTATGTTATTTGATCTGAATTCGTTCAGTTGTTTTTAAGTAATAATGGACCAAAACATAGTGCTATGTTGGGCTGCAATATACCGCGGTACCTTTGCAGTATACCCTCTTACATGGCCATGATGAAACCCAATTAATCAAAGCCCTTGCAAAAGGAAAAGGCAGCCATATTCTTTAGACCACAGTTTCTATTCTCTGTTTTTACGTGGAATATAGCTTGCTCCTTTTTGTAATGCATAAGAAGAAATGAGGCAGTTTAGGAAAGTCTGTAGCATTAGGGAAAGCATTTTTATTAATTTATATATACTTTTTAAAGTTAACGATGTACTGCAGTACTTTCCAAACATTATCTAGAAAGTACTGAAGTACCCATTGAAATCTATGGACAACAATTGTATGTAATAAAACACACACTACAACGCCACTCCACTCTATGACATGCCACTCAACTCTACAACACACCACTCCACTCTATAGCACTCCACTTCACTCCACTCTATGACACACCATCTACGCCACTCTGCGATGCGCCACTCCACTCTATGACATGCCACTCCACTTTACGATATGCCACTCCTCTCTACAACACTCCACCCCACTACACTCTATACATGCCACTCCAACTTACGACATGGCACTCCACTCTATGACATGGCACTCCACTCTACAACATGCCACTCAACTCTACGCCACCTCACTCTACGCCACTCCAGTCTCAGACACTTTATAAAAAGTCACTCCACTCTACAACGCGCCACTCCACTCTATGACACACCACTACACTTTATGACATGCCACTCCTCCCTATGACACTCCACCCCACTCCACTCTACAACATGCCACTCCACCCTATGACACGGCACTCCACTCTATGACACGCCACTCCATTCTGTGACATGTCACTCAACTCTACGCCACTCCACTCTACAACACTCTACTCCACTCTATGCCCCTCCACTGTACTCCACTCTACAACACTAGGACACCACTCCGCTCTATGACAAGCTACTCCACTCTACTCCACGACATGGCACTCCACTCTACACCACCTCACTCTACGACATGCCACTCTATTCCACTTCACTGTACACAACTCTACTCTACCCAAAGATACTCAATGTCACAACACTCTACACCACGACACTCTATGCCACAACACTCTATGACGATACACGCTATGTCACTCAACTCTATGACATTCTACTCCACTCTGTGCCACGTTAAGTGCTACAACGGGATGTTTGGTTCCCAGTATAGGGCAAATGTCGGCCCATTACCTGTACAGGACACGCAACTAATGACTCATTTTCTAACACCACCCTACTCCACTACTCGACTCTACTCCACTCCACTCTGTACCACTCCACTTTACAACACTGCGGTTCACTCTAGGCCACTCCACTCTACGACACTCCACTCTATGACAATCCACTCTACAACACTCTCATCCACTCTATGCCACTCCACTCTACAACACTCTACTTCACTCCACTGTATGCCACTCCACTTTACCCTACTCCACTCTATGTCACAACACTCCTCATAATGAACTATGGCATTTCGCAGTACCCAAATTCAAACAATTAATAAAATATTCAACAACATTATATAATTTCGAACATATTTTTAGGAAAAAACACTAAAATTGACTGAAAAAACAAAGGTTAAGGGATATGTTATAGTTAGGAAAGCGTAACTGATTATTTCTATAGAAACCAACTTAAACCAGACAAACCTTAGATGTTCTAAATATATAGTTCTAACTTGAAGTTGTAATCTGCACACTATCCAAATCTTACTAGAACTCATGCGCCTCCGTACACTGGGTTGTCAACTTACGCTTTACCCATGCATTGCTTATACCATCACTTATAACATCACTTATAGCATGTAAAATTATAGCATTCAAAACAAGACTCATGACATCTCAAATTACATAATTTATGATATATATATATATATATATATATATATATATATATATATATATATATATATATATATATATATATTCCTGCTTCATGGATGCTGGTAACTGTTTTAAACATGGTTTCGTGTATTACATAATTTGATGCCAACTGTATGTAACTCTATTATATGTACTTTACATCTATTTCTGACCTTCCAGTGTGTGGGAATGCCGTAGTATGTTTTCTATGTCTATTAGCCAAAACACCACAGCTGATGCACATAAAATACGTCATATGTTTTTCGCTTCAAATGTACAATCAGCCTCCTTAACTGTGTCATGTGATCAAGGCCCCCTGAAACGCGTCATGGCGGCGGTGGTGTTGGGCACTAAATAAATATATTGCACCACCAACTGGGTTTGTTTCGTCTGTTATCTCACAGTACCTGATGACGATTTTTGCCACACATATATATATATATATATATATATATATATATATATATATATAGATATATATATATATATATATATATTGCAGTACTCCATCCACCGACAATCCAATGCCACACAATGGATCAGGATAGACACGCGGACCCAAAATTTCTTTTGTGCCTATTTATTTAAAGTTACTGCCCTGCATCCCATGCCGCCATGACGCGTTTCGGTCCGACCTGGACCTTGATCACATGACGCGTTACTCACGGATAGGCGCCAAATTTAAAGTGCACAGTACCAAAATTTACAGCAGCTGTGTGTTGACAACAATAAAGCTGAAAAACAGACTATGGAGTACAATTGCTGCATAAAATGCTACAAATTAGTAATAAAGTGGCAACTCAAATTAGTATACATATAGAATCCTAATGTTGATAATCCATTATTATATTAGAAACAAGTGCATACTAATATATATATGCTTTGGAAAATTTCTTTGAATAACACATTGTTTATCTAAGAAGGTTCTAGCTATACAATACAAAATTCATATTAGCCACACAAGTAACGTACTCCATATATGGTCTGTACATAGTTGGTAAAAAATGAAGCCCAAGTGGGCAAGCACTTCAAAAAAAGGCGACCTACACCCAAAGATTTAGTGGTCGATTGCAACAACTACATAAGTGCCAATGGCACAAATTGTGCGTTGCAAAATATAAAGATAAAGAATTTAATCTAAATAGTGAACCCAATTTCGAATCTAAAAAGATCCAAAACCAAACAATACCTGTGTAATAAAGAAAAAGTTCTATAATATGTGAAATGTGATATTAAAAACAAATACATGATTTCATATTAAAAAGGCGCTTCATCTCAATTCATTTCATGATAAAACATGTGCATAGGAGTTCATTGCTGGGTCAAGTAAGTTGGCAAATACTGCAAATATGTATAGACACATATGTATAACCAATAGCTACGTGTCATGGATTATTTAAGGATCTCAATCAAAACACAATATATACAAAGAGTTTCATATACATGTGTATAAATCCTCCGTGGCGTTTAAACCCATTGGGGACTTAGTATTGAGTTCCAGGATGTATTTGGTCTCTAACAGACGTAAGGCACTTTCTCTGTCTCCACCCTTGCAAATCAGCAGTATACAATCAATGGCATAGTAACAAAGAAGAGTGTTATCGCTGCCATGTTTGATTTCAAAGTGCCGGGCAACTGGATACGATTGATCTTTATTAGTAATTGCCCGGAGGTGTTGTAGAATCCTCATATGCACGGGTAATTTGGTACTGCCAATGTATCGGAATGCACAAGGGCACTCCAAAACATAAACAACGTATTCTGTTTTGCATGTAATACGTCGTTTGATCTTGACTGGCTGGGGCAAAAACGGGGTGGTATAGTCCTTCACGTTTTTTGCATGTTTACATGCTTTGCAGGTAAAGCATTTGTAGAAACCTTTTTGTTTTGAAAGCCAGTTGGAAGGTGGCCTGATTTCAGAATTACTTTTGACCAAACAGTTACCCATGGATCTAGCTTTGCGGAAGGTCATTTGGGGAGTGCGATTATTCTTAATTAATTCACCACCAATGACCGGATCCTTTAGCAATAAATCCCAGTGTTTCCTTAGTATCTTCCTAATGGCCCCATGCTGTTTACTGTAAGTAACGATGACTCTCCCTTTATTGGGAACACCATTGGATATAACAGGGATTTTGGGGGTCAACATGGTGTCACGGGTCAAAGATTCAGTCTTATGGATAGCTTTCTCTATAATGGAGTTGCTATAACCCCTTAAGAGAAACCTCTCCTTACAGCTTTTTTGGGCCAGTTTACATTCCTCCTCATTACTGCAAATGCGTTTGATCCTCAGCATCTCCCCATAGGGGATGCTGTTGATCAAATGCTGGGGATGGTGGCTGGATGCATGTAATAATGAGTTCCCGGCGGTCGGTTTGCGAAAAAGCCTAGTACAGATCTTATTGTTGCAAATGCAGATTTCCACATCTAGGAAAATTACCGATACCTTACTCATTTGCGCTGTGAACTCCAAATTCAGTTGATTGATATTCAGTCTTTTGATAAACTCCCTGGCCAGATCCTCAGGCCCCCTCCACAAGAGGAAGAGGTCGTCTATGTATCTAAGCCACAGGGGGACATGCGTTCTCAAGGTCTCCTCGTGTTGTTGTTTTAGGACCTGCTCCTCCCACAAGCCCATATGCAAACAAGCATAGCTTGGGGAGAAGCAGGCCCCCATGGCAACCCCCCTGATTTGCTGGAAAACAGTATTTTCAAAAGTGAAGTAGTTATGTTCCAAACACATTTTGATCATTTCAATCAACATTTTGTTGTGTAACAAAAAACATGCAGGTCTGCGGTTAAGGTAATGCTCAACCGCTTTAATCCCATCCCGATGGCAAATAGAGGTATAAAGGGATGTGACATCCATAGTGATCAAAATCAAGTCATCAGACCAATTGCTTTCCTGGATTTTTCTTAAAAAATCTCAGGTGCCCCTGATGTAAGATGGTAATGTGACAACCCATTCCTGTAGAAAATAATCTACATATTTAGATGTTTTTTCTGTTAGGCTACCAATAGCTGAAATTATGGGGCGGCTGTGATCTTTGACCTGTGATTACTAATTCCTGCATTTATCCATGTTCTGGAAACTATACACAGGACTCCTGTGAAAAATATCCTAGATATATAATGGAAAACAATACAAACTGTTTGTTGGTGTCTCTTCCTTAATCTTACAGGACCCTTTCTACCGCCATGAACTGCAAGGCACTGGCTGCCTTGGCCAGCAGACTCGTCTTCACGGCCCATGGTTTCCTGTTAGTTTGGATTGTGGTGAGCATCAAGGAAGATGACATCTACTACTGGCTCCTGCTGGTTGGACTGGGACTCCTGTACCTGGAAATGCCAGTCACGCTCCGTTGCACTAAGAAGGGAGAGTGGAAGTGGTGAGGTGGTTTATATTCCTTTCATAGCATGCCCTTGTGAAATGCATTTTATGGACTATGGAAAAAGTTTGATTCAACGTTTGATAAGCAAAAGTACGACTTCCATGACAAAGAAAATGGAAGCCATTTAGGTCAGAATCCAGGCAAAAATCACTTGAATTATATCAGGAATAGTGCAAGGATTTTCAGTGCTTCTCCCAACACAAGAATTGTGAACATTCCGCTTTATCAGCTACAGTGAATGTAAGGTATTTATGGACATCCTCTGTCTGCAGCAGAGCAGACAAATACTCATAACCCTATAAGGAGACTTAGCACAAACAAGGAAGAACAACAGATCGGTGGATGGAAAAGGGAAACAAGGAAGGAGTATTGAATGGGAGGAAGGGTACACAAGAAAGATAGGAAAGGTGATAAGAAGAATGGGTGGATGAATGAGTGAATGGGTGAGTGGATGGTTAGCAGGGTTGGACTGGCCTATAGGGCAATTATGCAGTGCCCGATAGGCTCATGTGAAAGGTCAGTTTGTCAGCAGTTTTTCTGACTATTTGAAGGCCTGTGTTATAGTCTGCTGGCTCCGTTTCTTTTTATTGTTGATTCCTTTGATATTAAAACTATAATTGCCTGCAGGAAGCTCAATGCCATCATCTTACCTTGCAAAACACGTGTAGAGAGTGTCTTTACAAGATTAAAACTCCCCCAATTTGCAACACTGGGTCAATTTTTTAGATACCTGATTCAAAAATGGGGGGCACTTTTATTTTTGTGCCGGGGTCTATATTCTGTCCAAGTCCGACCTTGCTTGGTGCTATCACAGTTTTGGGTTAAAGCGTGGGGTATTTTAATTTGCTGGCCACTCCCTTGACTGGGAAAATAGAAAGTTGCTTGCTGAAGTCAGCTCCCTACAGTTAAAAAAGACCCTTTTCAGACATTTTGCAGTCATTTCGACCTTCCAATAGAAGGCATTACCTCTACGTCCCTCGTCCTCGACCCAGTCATCACTCATGAGGTATTCCACAAGACAGGAAACAAAACAGGAAACGCTTTTAGGCTCCACCCCCCCTCCTGCCAGGTGCTATATCACACCCCACCACCAGAAGCACATCCTGTTTTGTTTCCTGTCGGTGGTTTACTTGATGGGAGACGCTGGGGTGAGTGCCGGGCACTTACCTGCATCTTTGTCCTGTGGATCCTCCTCTGCTGGGCTTTGGGGGGCTCCCATGGACCATCGTGGGATACCTTGGAGTGGGGCTGCTGGGCTTTCCTGTCTCCTCCTGGGCTCGGGGGACCTGTGCTGCTTGGCTTCTCGGGTCCTCCTGGTTTGCTGCTGCCCTGATGTCCCTGCTGCTGTTGCCCTGGGTTCTCCTGCTGTGCGAGGTGTTCCTGGATGGGGCTGGCCTGCCTTCTTACTGTCGGCATGCAGGTAGGGGCGGTGCACTCTGTTTCTGTGGCGCAATGCTCCCTGTTTCATGCCCCGACTCGCAACTGGCCCCCTCTGTGTGTGTGGGGCCCGGGTGTCTTTTCCGGTGTTCCTCTCTTAGGGGGGGCGGGGGGGTTTGCGGTGCCCCTGCCCCCTCTCCGGGGGTCCCGGGTCGGTACTGATCCTGTAGCCGGGCTTCCTCTGCTGCTCCGTGGGATCGCCCGGCTTCTTTCTGTATCTGTGCATGCGTGTGGATGTTCGCGCATGCGCGGGTCTTCATTTCCTTGCCGGGCTCTTGTCGGACGGCCGCCCGGGTGGGCTCCGGGCGCGCCGGTCCTTGGTGATCTTTTCTATGGTGGTCATCTGGGGGTTTGGACGTCCTCCGCTTGTGAGCCGACGGCATGAGTGAGTGACTTTCTTCATGAGGCAGGTTTACCTTCTTTCTGCCGCGCCGGCTGTTTGCCCGCAGTTTGGGTTTGCCGCCCCTCCCCTTTCTCCTCGGGCCTGTTGGTGGTTGGCTGGGGGGTCGGGGGCTTGCCTCCCTGATTATTTTGTCACCTGTGCTGGTTCGTTTCTGGGCGTTTCTGGCCTCGGCCTGTCCTCCCTAGGGGGGGTTAATTGGGGTGTGCCCTGCTTGTATTAATGTGCTTTTTTTGGGAGGTCGTGCTTCTCCTTGTTGTGCTCATTTCATTCCTGCTGCTGTGTGTGTTGGGTGTGTTACTATGGGCAAGCACCATCGTAAGAGGAAGCATTCCTCCCCTGTACCTCCCTCTTCCCCTGATTCCAGTGGGGTCTCTTCCTCCCCTCCTGTGAAGCGTGCACGGCGGGGTGATGATGACCGGATCAAGCGGCTTATCTTGGAGACTCTTTCCAATTTGAAGGCGGACACGAAGGGTGCGGCTGGCCTTTCTGGTTCTGCTGCTCTTTATTCTGACATTTCGTCCTCTGCTGATTCTGAGGAGTCCTCGCTGTCTGCTGTTGAGCTTCAGGGGAAGTACATTTCCAGGGATCTCTTGCCTGACGTCCTTTCCCATGTGCGGGTTAACATGGGGTTTCCTGATGTTTCTGCGCCCAGTTCCTCTCGGGATTCGCTGTTGCCACAGTTTCGGAAGCCTGTTGCCTCTTCCTTGCCGGTCCATCCCTTTGTCTCTGATGTCCTGCTGAAGGAGTGGAATGACCCTGATCATATTTCCATGCCCAGATTTATGTCCAAACTTTATCCCTTGCAGGATATGGCGGAGACTTTGCCTGATTCCGTTCCTGTGGACTCTGTTGTGGCCAGTCTTGTGGGTCGTCCTTATATGGCGGATGATAACATTCTGAAGGGCGGAGTGGACAAGAAGGTGGATTCTGCCCTGAAGAAATCTTATGCCGCCTCGCACCTGGCTGTTCGCTCTGGCATTTATGGGGCGTATGTTGCCCAGTCTCTGCTGACCGATTTCAAATCCCTGTTTACCTCCATGCAGGAGGGTGCCAGTTGTCCGGAGTTGCTGGAATCTATGGAGCGCCAGGCGGAATTCCTGTCGGACATCGCCTTTGATTCGGTGAGGGCTTCTGCTATGTCCTGTGGTTCCTCTGTTGCTGCCCGTCGTAACCTGTTACTGAGGGATTGGAAGACGGACGCGGCCCAGCGTTCCATGGCTTTGCGGCTGCCTTTCACTGGTGCCCGTCTGTTTGGTGACTCGCTGGAGGAGAAACTGCACAAGGTCTTCAAGGAGCGCAAACATTCTTTGTCCTTTCGTGATCTTCCGCCCCGTAGGGGTTCCTCCTTCTCTTCTTCTTCTTTCCGCCAGCGTTCCAGGTTTCAGCAGTCCTTGTTTCGGAGTCAACGTGGCACTGGCCGTTCTTTTCCCAGGAAGTTTCCGCAGAAGTCCCAGAGGGTGCCGGGTCTGGTCCGCAGCGTTCCTGACTATGCCAGCCTGGGGGACGTTCTCGCTGGTGGTCCGCCTCTGGTTGGTGGGAGGCTTCGCCAGTTCCTTCCTGCTTGGCGCCTGACGACCTCCGACACCTGGGTGCTGGATGTCTTGTCGAGGGGCTACCGGATCGAGTTCCTGTCCCCCCCTCCCCCCTCCGGGGTGGTGGTGACCCCTTCTCCTCGGGATGCCTCCCGTCGTCTGGCCTTGTCGGACGGGGTTCGTACTTTGGTAAGCAAGCTTGCGCTTGTCCCTGTTCCATTGGAGGAGAGGGGGTTGGGCGTCTACTCCATCATCTTTGTGGTGCCGAAGATCACGGGGGGCTTCCGGGTAGTCACCAACCTTCGGGGTCTGAACTTGTTCGTGAGGAAGATCCCGTTCAAGATGGAGATGCTCCAGAGGATTATCCCGCTGATCCAGTCCGGTTGGGTGTTCTCAACTCTGGACCTCCAGGATGCGTACCGGCACGTTCCGGTGGCTGTGAGGGATCAGCGTTTCCTGCGCTTCTGCCTGGAGGGACAGCACTGGCAGTTCTGCGTCCTTCTGTTTGGTCTTCGGTCCGCCCCCAGGGTGTTCACAAAGGTGGTGGCTCCCTTGGTGGCCCATCTCCATCTCCTGGGAGTGTCGGTGTTCCCGTACCTGGACGATTGGATGGTTCAGGCTCCGTCCCTGGAGTTCATGTCTCGCCACCTTCTCTTGACCATGTCTACGCTCAGGGATCACGGGTTCTTAAGTCAACTTGCCGAAGTGCCACCTGGAGCCTGCCACTCGGAGGACCTTCATCGGTGCTGTGTTCGATTCTGTGTTGGGCAAGGTGTTCCTGCCGGAAGCCCGGATTTGTCGTCTTCAGTCTTTGCTGAGGAAGTTGTTGTCACGGACCTCGGCTCCCCTCCTTCAGTGGCTGGAGGTTCAGGGCCACATGGCTGCTTCTGTCTTCACCATGCCCTGGGCCAGGGTTCATCTATGCCCTCTGCTGTGGCATGTGCAGCGGTGGGTCCCCTTTCCTGTCCTGGATTATGCGGTTCCTGTGCCTGTGACTCTGGACGTTGTGTCTGCTCTTCAGTGGTGGCTGGATCCTTTCCACCTTTCTGTGGGGATGTTGTTCCGTCTGCCTCCTCCTCTAGTTGTGACCACGGATGCCAGCGCTTCCGGCTGGGGGGCGACTCTGGACCATTGGGCTGTTCAGGCTCGTTGGCTCCCGTCGGAGTCTCGCAGGTCGGCCAACTGGAGGGAGTTGTCTGCGGTGGAGAGGGCGCTCCGCTTTTTCCATCTTCATCTGATGGGTTGCCATGTCCTGGTGAGATCGGACAACACGGTGTCTGTGGCCTACATCAATCACCAGGGCGGGACCCGCAGTTCTTCCCTGAACCTGGTGGCCTGCTCCATTTCGGACTGGGCGGAGGAGTATCTTCTGGCCCTGTCTGCTCAGCATATTCGGGGTGTGGACAACGTGGTGGCGGACTCTTTGAGCCGGAGGTTTCCTTCGTCTCTGTCCCTGTGCCTGGCTCCCAAGACTTTTCGCTTGCTTTGCCTGCGGTTCGGGACTCCTTGTCTGGACTTGTTCGCCTCCCGGTGCAATGCCCTAGTTCCCCTGTTCTGCTCCAGGTCTCCGGAGGTGGGCGCCTGGGGAGTGGATGCCTTGTCTCTCCGGTGGCCTCCTTGGCTTCTTTATGCCTTTCCTCCCTTTCCTCTGATTCCTGCCTTCTTGCTGAAGGTTCAGCGGGAGGGGGCTCAGGTGGTGGCTGTTCTTCCGCACTGGCCGAGGAGGTCCTGGTTTCCTCTGCTGCTGGGCCTGGCGTTGGGCCCTCCTTGGCTTCTACCCAGCTACCCCTCTCCTCTGAGGTCCCCGTCTCTCCTTCTGGTTCCCCTCTCCTTGGCGGTCTGGAGGTTGAACGGTTGTCTCTTGGGGTCCGTGGTCTGCCCGACCACATCATTTCTGTGATGCAGGCCTCTCGTAGGCCGTCTACTTTGTCTTCTTACTCGAAGCACTGGTCTTCCTTCTCGGGGTGGTGTTCCTCTTCTGGTTTGTCTCCTTCCTCTTGCCCTGTGTCTTCTATCCTTCAGTTTTTTCTGGATGGCTTTCAGAAGCGCTTTGCTGTGTCTACCTTGAGGGGCCAGTGGGCTGCTATCCGGGCCTTCCGGGACCCGGATTCTTTTCTTTCTTCAGTTGGCCTTTTGGTTTCTCGTCTGTTTCGTAGTTTTTCTCTTTCTGCCCCTTCTGTTCGTTCTCTGGTCCCGCCTTGGGATCTCTCGCTGGTGTTGGGTGTTTTGCAGTCTTCCCCCTTTGAACCTTTGGAGTCTGTGGACCTTAAATTTCTGTCCTACAAGGTGGCTTTTCTGGTGGCCATAACTTCTGCGAGGCGGTTGGGGGAGCTTACGGCCTTGCGTTGTTCCCCCACGCTTTTGCGTTTTCTGGATAACGCTGTTGTGCTCTCTTTGGATCCTGGTTTTGTCCCCAAGGTCTGCTCCCGTTTCCATTCCTCTCAGGAGCTGGTTCTTCCTTCTTTGTGCCCTTCTCCTTCTTCCCCTTCTGAGCTGTTGCTTCATTCTTTGGACCTGAGGCGTGCCTTGTCCATTTATGTGGCTCGTTCTGGGGTGTTTCGCTCTTCTGACTCTCTCTTTGTCACCTTTGGTTTGGCTGGTAAGGGTAAGGCTGCTTCCCGGCTCACCTTGGGTCGTTGGATTAAGGCTGTCATCACTCTTGCCTATCGTGGTGCTGGTTTGACTTGTCCGGCAGGGGTTCAGGCGCGTTCCACTCGGGGCGTGTCTGCGTCCTGGGCTGCTTACCATGGTGTGTCTCTTGATGAGATTTGTCGTGCTGGGACCTGGGCCTCCGAGTCCACGTTTGTGAGGCACTACAGGTTAAATTGTTCACTGTCTGACCGGACCAATTTTGGTCGTGGGGTGTTGCAAGCTGTGGGGGTTCCCCCTCCACTCTGAGTTCTGTTTGTGTATTAAACTTTTTCTCTTACTGCACTCCTTTGTGTCTGGTCTGTGTTTTGCTGTGTTTGGGTTGCCAAAGGCCTGTTTGGGCGTTGCTTTGGTATGCCTCATGAGTGATGACTGGGTCGAGGACGAGGGACGTAGAGGTAATGCTATGATTACGTATGGTAATCCCCATTACTCTTAGTCCTACTCGTCCTCGACCCAGTCATACTTCCCGCCCTCCCTCCCTGTCCAGGCCTTTGTTGCTTGGTGTGTCAGGATGTGCTTCTGGTGGTGGGGTGTGATAAAGCACCTGGCAGGAGGGGGGGGTGGAGCCTAAAAGCGTTTCCTGTTTTGTTTCCTGTCTTGTGGAATACCTCATGAGTGATGACTGGGTCGAGGACGAGTAGGACTAAGTGTAATGGGGATTACCATTCGTAATCATAGCATTACCTCTCCTAATTCAAGTTTCAGTACTGCTTTTAATTAAATCTGAAAACCTAACCAGAGGACATTACATCCAAACTCACAAGTAACAGTCTCAATCCAAGCATCTCAATTGGAGACTAGAGGGACGTGGAGGCTGAATCACTACAATGTCACGGGAGGGACCGTGCTATCCCCACCCATGGCATCACAGGACGTGACATCAAATGATGGTTCACTCTGATGGCATCACAGGATGTGAGGTAATGTGGGATTCTACTGAAGACACTACAGATAATAGCTTTAGTCTACCTTTGAAAATGTATGTACTGGTGGTTTCTTTAATAGAAGCACATTCATTGCAAGTTACTAAAGAGAAACATAAAAGGAGCCAGTAGGAATGTCTGTAAGGAACGATCATTCACTTTCGCTGCATCTGACTCTTGTCAGCATAGCTGAGCAAATCTTGTAAAGTAGCACTTAAGAAGTAAGTAAGTAAAACATTTATAGAGCGCAACTACTGCCGAGGCGTCTTGGCGCTGAGCTGTAATGTGTAGTGATAACTGTTGTGGAGTGAGCATGATTAGACTGATTTAGTTAGAAACAGCCAGGTTTTAAGCATTCTCCTGAACTGAGCTCTGTTAGGTTGTAGCCTAATTGCGACAGGCATCGCGTTCCAAAGTTTAGCTGCCCCGTAGGAAAGGGTTCTTCACCCCGATTTAGCTCTATGGATTTTTGGGATCTGGACTAATCCTTTATTGGCTGTTCTCGATGCGGGATATGCCAGCGAAAGAGTTGCAGTAGGTCCAATGAACCCCCTCCGTTACAGTGCCTTGTGCACAAAACACAGCGCTTGGAATTTGACGCGCTTCTGGACCGGGAGCCACTGAAGATCCCTGATACTTATGGAAATGGAATGGGATGTTAAGTAGCACCCAAACTGAGGCATTTTGCAAGGCTTGGGCCCACATGCATCAAAGTCAATTACATTCGCAAACGGTGCGAATCGCAATTTTCGTCCGTTTGCGAATGCAATTGACTAATTTGGAATGCATCATGCATTTCGCAATTTTAGGAATCGCAACCATGTTGCGATTTCTAAAACTGCGGTTGCATTTAAGAAATCGCAATTTCAGATTTCTTAAATGCAATGCATGATCATTTTTTTATTGCTTATTCGCAATTTGGAAGTGGTAAATTAGCATGAAGTTGAACTTCATGCTAATTTACCGAAAACTTTCAAATATGCACAAATTGCATTTTTGAAAGTTTTAATTGACACACACACATGCCCTTGGGGCATGTGTGTGTGTAAATTGCATTTAAAGTTACATTTCAGGGGTGCAGGGAGGGGTTCTTTGGACCCCCCCTGCACCCTTGAAATTGCATAGACATTTTGCGAATCGCAATTTGAGATTCGCAAAATGTGAATGCCTTCCCATTGATTCCTATGGGCCTTTTGTCCCAAAAGAATCAATGGGAAGGGTTTTCCTTAATTGCGATTCGCAAATTGTGAATCGCAATTAAGGAAAAATACCGAATCGCAAAAATAAATGCGAATTGTTCATGCATTGCAGTTTGCGATTTCTAAATTGCGATTCCTTAATTTTCGCAATTTAGGAATCGCAAACGAGTGCAATGATGCATGTGGCCGTTGGAGTTTTAGCACTTGACCTTTTTCAATGCCTAAAAATAGCATGTTGCAGTAGTCGGTTCTTGAAATAATCAGTCCTACTACCACAGCTTTGCGAAGGTCTTGAGGAATGAATGGTAAGATTTTACGCAGAACCTTTAAGAGGAAAATGCATGAAGAGTTCAGGAGATTGCACTGACCTACAAAGTTCAACTGATCATCAAACAGAATTCCTAGGTTTTTTGTCTTCCCTTTGGATTCAGGGCACTGCCCAGCCTCAGCTGGCCACCATGACTGATTACAAAGAAGGAGAGGGTGCCACAATTCAGAGTGCACCTATCCTCAGAATGGTGAGGCAACCATATCCATGGCTGCACGAGGATGTGTTGCACATCCGCAGCAGGATAGAACATTGTTTAAAAACAAAGTAATGCCTAGATATGACTGTGTTGTAATTTAGTGCACGAGTGTGCAGGACAACGCCAGTGCTTGGGGAAAAACAGTGCATTCTTAATCAGTACAAACAAAGCCACAGACAAATATTACCATTGCGGCAGAAGGAAGTTATGTTAAATGAAACTGCTTTTCAATACATCAATACAAGTACATTTGGAGTTCCTGGAAACATGGACAGATTGAAAGTCAACAATGGAGAGAAATAGATTGCACGTGGTTGGATCTTATATGTGCAACGATTGATATACTTAGCTTGAGTGCAGGCTTAACAGCAGCAGTGCACTGTCGCTAAGACAACTGCAAGTTCAAAAACATTGACACATCTGTAATGTTTCAAAAGAAGAACCTATTTCCACGTGAATCTTTGCATTAAAAAAGGAACACAGTTCTGCACAACATGGGCTTAGGTATTCTGATGTTTACTTTCATTGTGAGAAAGAAAAATATGCGCTTTGTCAATGATGCCTCTCTCCTGCACAATTTGTATTTCTCACATGATGCAGTCTTGTTGAGAGGTCACTTGGGAGTGAATCAACACATCCTTGTCTGATGTTGCATGGGCACAGCCAAACCTGCTATCGCTGGCTACCTCTAGTTAACATTTAAAAACCATTTGAAGAATTCATGAAGATAATGGAGGGAAAGGTTTGTCAGCCAACGTAAGCCTACTTGCGAGTATACAAAGGTGGCAGGAGTATTTTTGACACCATATACCTGTTTTTCAGCCAGCCCCCCTGCTGAGAGCTGCCTGAGGAAAACGGGAAAAATAAAATGATACTAAATTGGTTTTATTATAATTTTATTTTCCCCGTTTCCCTGTATAGCCAGCTAGGTCTGGGCGGGATGGCACCATGACAACAGCAGGGGAGATGTAGTGCACATGATGGTTGGCAGTCTTAGGCCGGCCAAACCGAAATGCGCACTTTGGTTTCTCCAACCCAGCTGTGTTGCACAGTCGGGTTGCAGAAACAAAACAGACTCCCAGGCACTGTCTGAGCAGCAAAGCAAGCCACTCAGTCCAATCCTGGTGCTGCTTTCATTCTATTGAGAGCAGCGCCAGGATTTGGTGGGGAGCTCGTGCTGGTGTCCCAGGGACTGCTGGGACACCATCAGAAGAGAAGAGAAGAGAAGCACCGAGGCCTGCAGCGTCGGAACAGTTAAGTTAAAAAAAAAAGATAATTATTTCCCTAATCCCCTATCCTGTCCCTCACTCCCCGCCCACCGGTTGAGTTTTGGAGCAGCCACCACTGGTTTCAGCACTGCTGATTAGAGAATATTAGATTAGATTAGATTAAAGCCTGTAAAGGGCAATGGTTACTCCAACGGAGTGTGCCCGTGCTAAGACATCTCAGACCATGACAACAGAAACCCTACCCCCTATAACACTCCCTGTCCTGATAAAGACCCCGCTTTAAGGGCACAAGTAAACCTTCCATGTAGGGGTCGAAACGTCGACGGCTCTACTTGTCCCATCATCCAGCACAATCCCTGATTAAATTATTTATGATCGTGACCGTAGAATGATTTGTACATTAATTTCATTGCAATTTTGGCTTAAACAGGTTATAGCCTCTCTTAATGCATATTGAATGTTTTGCATTGAATCTGAAATTGAGTTCCTCTTTTCTGAACCACATCATTCCTTCTTCATTTAACAACTCACACTCCTTTTCCCTTTTCTATAATTGGGGCTTTAATGTTTTTTATGTTGCAAAATTTAAATGTTTAAATAGCACATTGTGATTGAATGACAGTGTTGGCTTCATTAAAGATAATTATGATGAATTCTACATTCAACAATGTTTTGATTAAATAATTACGTGCTTCTATGACATGGTTGTTTCTCTGGGACCCCCTTATATATTTATTATGTGGTCTTCTAATGGGCTGTGGTTAGAACCTATGGGGTATAGAAATGGTAAGACTTGTATTGTTTGGATGTAGACATTCTATACTACCGGAGTGCGATACCTCACAAATAACTGAAGTTTGCCATTGTTCCTGAGTCATTGAAGCTCTATCTGCTTTTCTAAAGAGTGTGTTGACTGCTCCACTGTAAAGGCCTCTTACTTGGGTAGATCAGTTAGTCTTGCAATCGATCCTGCAATAGCTTTGCTTTGTCAAGTGTCCAGTTGTGTGTTTGTGGTTGTTGAACCCACATGTGCATGCAGTCCTTGACCGGGCATGTGGAATTCGCCATTATCACAAAAATGACATTTGATGTGAATAGCCCAAACACTAAATGCAATATAAAAAATAGGATTATTAGTTGCTTACACAGCTTTACATTGGTTTGCCACACATTATATGACTCTACTCACAGCAATGCAGAGGATTACAAAACGCTGCGTCCAGCGGCTGCAATCAATATCCTCCCACAAGTGGCAGAGGTGATGTTAAACCATTGCAATAGACTCAAAATGCACATGTAGTACTCACAAAATGATAATCAGGTTAATACAAAATGAGTTTAAAAAATCCCGAGCTATGTGGCGAGCCTCGGTTGCCCGCATCTACGGATGGCGCGACAAAAATGTGAAACTACTCCACAATTTGATCTCCTATCCCAGAGCCTACCTTATTATCCCTGAGATCCGTACGGTTGATGGGACTTGCCATGTGGCCTCTCAGGCCATTGCGCAAACCTTCGCCCACTACTACGAGGCCCTCTATACCGCACCCCCCCCCCCCCCGGCGCCTCCCTCAAGGATCTGATGACGGAATCCGGAATGTCTTTGCCTTGCCTCCCTAAGGAGAGGGCGCATACCATGGATGGTCCACTCACCCCGGATGAAATCTATGGGGCCATCACCCTGTTACGTTCCGGCAAAACGCCTGGGCCGGATGGCTTCCCCCAGGAATACTACTCTACGTTCCGTGAGGATCTGGTGCCCCACCTGATGGAGCTCTTCCGACAGGTGGTGGAGGACGGGTCCTTCCCATTCGAGTCGGATATGGCGACTATCGTGGTCATCCCAAAGACACACCCACCCTCCCTAGACTGCTCCGACTTCAGGCCCATTTCCCTGATTAATACTGAAATTAAGATATTCGCCACCGCCATCGCACAGAGACTCCGTCCTCTCCTGACTGACCTGGTCCACCCTGATCAATGTGGCTTTATGCCGGCCAGGGGTACCCGACACTGCATCCGCCGTCTTCACCTTGCCTTGGCCCATCGCGATCGGCTCTCTCGCTACCTGGCCCTTCTCCTTTTCGATTTTGAGAAGGCCTTCGACACGGTGGACTGGGGGTACCTGGGAGACGTTTTGGAGAAGTTGGGCTTCGGCCTTCCCTTCCGCCGCCTAATCCAAGTCCTCTACAACAGCCATAGAGCCCGGGTGCTCATTAACAGCAGACTCTCTGACCCGTTCCCGATCCGAAGGGCACCCGCCAGGGCTGTCCTCTCTCCCCACTCCTATTCGCGTTAGCGATGGAGCCCCTGGCGGCGCTCATACGACAAGACCCCCTAATTCGAGGATGGCAATGGGACCAGAGCCAGGTGGACAAAATCGCTTTATATGTGGATGACGTGCTGCTCTATTTGGCTGACCCGGAAAGCTCCGGCCCCAGGTCCCTGAGAGCCCTTTCAGCCTTTGGGCGAGTCTCTGGTCTCCGCCTTAATCCGACAAAGTCCACGTTGGTCCCCCTCCACTCCTCGCGGGCCTGTTTTGATTGGCAGTAGGTGATCCCCCTCCGGAAGCTGTCATTCAAGTACCTGGGTGTGTGGGTGACCCTCCTGCCTGAACTGGAATGGACACTCAACATTGCCCCCCTTGTCGCCCGGATGAAAACTGATCTTCGAAATTGGCAATCCCTTCCCTTCAACCCGCTGGGATGAAGCGCCCTTTTTAAAATGATGATCCTCCCCCGCTTCCTCTACATTCTGCAAAACACCTCGATCTCCCTCACAAGCAGTTGGTTCAGAGAATTGGATAGCGTGCTGATCCGATTCTTATGGGGCAGGGGACGCTCACGCCTGTCCCTCTCACACTCCCGAATTCCCCCCTTAGATGGTGGTATGGGGGTCACCAACCTCCACGTCTACTACCTGGTCACCAAACTCATCGTGATCCATGACTCGTTTGCGGGTGGTTGGTCTGACACCGCCTACCGGGTGGAACTCACTGTTCTTGAGTTTACACAACTGCAAGGCTTCCTTTACGGCTCCCCAGTGCCCTGGGACATGCCCTCCATCACCAGGTCAGTCCTTATAGGATGGCGTGTCGCACTCCGCTCAGTGCGATAGGACCGGAAGCTGAAACGGCAAACGCCCCTTTGGTGTGGCACCTGGAGGGGTTCCCTCATTGGGATCTGGTGGGAATAACCCTTCTAGGGGACGTGTGGGTGGGGCACCACATACGCTCCTTCTCTGACCTACAGCACCGACACTCACTCCTACACTCCCAGTTTTACAAATACCTACAACTCCACCACGCCCTCCACACTCACCTCCCCATACCCACTTCCCTTCCGAAGTTTAGTCCCCTAGAGGCCCAAGTCATGATGGGAGATCTGGGGAGGGGAGGGGTTTCCCGAATATACCGTGCCCTGATTAATAATTCCCCCACATCCTTGGATCACCTCAGGGAGCGATGGGAGGGTTGGGTGGGACCCTTGGACGAAGCTGATTGGCGTGACGCCCTTATGGCGCCCAGAACCCTGACCACGTCCTCCAAGTTCCGCCTGGTCCAGCTCTACTTTCTCCATGCGGCCTATTTGACGCCGGCCCGTCTTTTTAGAGCAGGTGTGCGCTCCTCCCCGGCCTGTGCCCGATGCGCTGGTACCCCGGCTGACTTCTTCCATATGGTGTGGTTGTGCCCGGCCTTGGATTCCTTCTGGAGAGGGGTGGTTGGAGAGTTGACGGGTGCGTTGGGTTGGGTGGTCCCTCATGACCCGAGACATCTGCTTTTAGGAGTGTTTGATGGTCTAGACGGCTCCCGAGCCGATAAGCGTCTCTTGGGAACGGCGCTAGCAGTAGCGAAACGGGACATTGCAGCCAAATGGTCTCAGGCGGAGGCACCAACCTTGAGGAAATGGAGGAGGGGGGTAGATTGGTGCGGGACACAAGAAGAATCCGTCTTTGAGGCCCTGGGTTGTCCAGAACTCTTTCATAAAGTGTGGGGCAAATGGTTTGGCCTGTTACCACCATGATGACCTTGTTACATTTCTGTGTTCGGTGGGTACCGATAACTTCTTCTATCTATGCTCCTATGCTTTGTGGAGTCAGGGGAGGGGGACAGGGGTATTTTAGAGGGCACTGTGACTTGTTACGGATGAATTTCTTTGTGTTGAAAACCTTAATAAAAATTGATTATCAAAAAAAAAATGCCGAGCTAGATGGAACAGGGAATTTGCATCACTGCAAGCAGATACTTGCAGAACTGCACACCACCGCTACATCGCTGGGCGGACAACAAGTTACTAAATGTGACTCCTTTCACAGAGCTAATTATATATGCTTACAGTCCCATGAGTACAAGTGGTAAACCGGACCCGCTTTTGTGTATCTTGTTTTTATTCCGACTGCTATGCTCTTTTTTTATGCATCCACTCCACTGCAAACCAAAACACATGGGTAAAAGACATTGTAATTTAGAATGTCAATAGCATTGCAAATGTTTGTTTTATTTTTATTTTAGACATAGCCCTCTCAACTGTATCTTGCTCTCCAGCTGCAAAAAACGTTTGCACATTTTCTGCAACATTTTTCTTCTTTGGTGAGCCTATTTAATTTAGTTCAGTCTCAACGTCAGCCTAACATATGGTGATCTTGGGCAATTTACACTGTTTATGGCCAATTCACTGTCAAGTGCTTTTCACAGGAAAGAATCAACCACTTTGTAACACAATTTAACAATGTTTGGTTTTCACTTTGATGTGTAAAGCATATGCTTTATTCATGACATCTGTGGCATCTCGTTTTCGATAAGTTTAAAGGCAGCCTTTGTGTATATGTTTAGCTATACAATAATTATATATTCCATCTGCAGCTGTGCCTTTTTGGGAACACACGTGTTACTGAATATAAATGATTTCCTCATTTGTCGTTGCAGGCACTAGGGTCATGATTTATGGTGAGTGCAGCATTTGCAGTGGCACAGGGCCAAAAGGTTTAGGTAACCCACTGAGCACTGACTATTGCAATATTTTACTACTAAACAAGTAGTCACAAGTACAGTTACCTTGCAGGCACTAGGGTCATGATTTGAATGGTGCAGTTGGAGCAGTGGCACAGGGGCCAAAAGGTCTAGGAAACCCATTGAAAACCGATTATTGCTGTATGTTTCTACTAAACAAGTAGTCTAGAGTGCTTATTTGCTTCTTTTATAACCATTGCACCCAAAGTAACATGTAGCCTAAACCATCACTGTAATAAAAGCTGTAACCTATTGGACTTTTCTTCTACCTACAACTTATGTAACATTCAGCGCATTTATATGGCACAGTTTCACTGTTTTTGTTTGGTACTAAAATGCTTCTGAATCTGTACACACTAACACCTTGGCAAGGGCATTCTCCATTCTATAACATTAGCACTTCGCCCTTGTAAACACAAAATAAATACTTATAACTTACCATATGGCAATCCATACCAAGCATTGGCAAAGCCAATAGGGCTCGCTTATGCGACATCTATTGGCTTTCTTAGTGTCTTATTTAGCCATATTATACAGCAGCACTAGTTTCAGTGCAGCATAACTGAAAATCATTTTAAGTAGGACTATAACACAGCCAATGCTGGATATGTTATAAAACTGTTTTACATTACTTTCAGCCATTTGCAACATAGCTAAAAAAACATTTGCAAAGGCAATAAATCTCAAATAGGCAAGACCTATTGGTGTTGCCAATGCTTGTTTTTATAAAGGATAACAAAATACAAAACGTCCCCGTAGGAATTATTTAACCACTATAATCTAAATTATTAGTTAGCCACCACAGTGATCAATTGTTTAACAGAAGCAAGGAAAAAACAGAGTTAAACTGTTCTTTATTATTCTATAAATTATTTTCTTTCTCCAAAAAAATGTAAGATATGGCAACAAAAATACTACTACATTGGCAGACTCAATTCTCAGTAGTATGTGACAACTTTTGCTGATCACATGGAAAAACCAAATGCCATGCTCGGGAAAGTGCTTTTCATAATACAATCATTGAGGATTCAAATGATGATACATCCATAAGCAAAACGATGTCAAGCGTCGACGTTGCGGTCCCCCGTCGGTTTAAACAATCCATAGGACCATCTTCAGGACCATACGTTGCACATATTAATCAAAGACCTCCAGCCAGAAGGCGTAAGACTTGGAACTCCAATGTCCTAATGTAGATGAAGTCAAACGATCTTCACCTATATCGCCTTACACACCAAAATCAGACCGCTGCCCGAAATGGAGCTTGTACGTCACTTAGTTACGTGAGGGGAGCACCGCCGTTACTACCCGCTCGACTTCAGCGTTTGTTTTTATAAAGGGCCAGCATTGATTGATGTGACTTAGAGATATGTTTACCTGATTAAGCACCGGACAGCCTTGAAAATAATCCTAATGAGATTGTAAATTATTCCCAGGTGGGCTTGATTTCCCACGGCCCCTCTAAATTTTAAGTTTTTCAAATACTTTCCACAAGGAACTTTTTAATTGTGTTCAGACCCTAGACAATATGAGCTTTTTTCCTCTGTAACAGAACATGGTATGACAGGATCAAAAACTTGCACTTTTGGGGCATTGATGATGCCAAGATACCATTGAAGCAGCAAGTAACTGGCATTGATGTTGTGAATCACCTTCTCACCTAGAAAGACTGTAGCCACATAAAAACAACAAGCATTTGGAGCAAAAAGCAGGGCAAGCCGCTAGTATCACCAAGTTAATCTATCAATCAGGGGTTTCTATAGCGCTGCTACTCAGCCGTAAAGGTCTCAAGGCCCTGAGGGGAAGGCTGCAGATCCGTCTGGGTGCAGGGGTTCAGTCAAAGAGACATCCTTCCTGAAATGGGTTAGCGACAGAGATTGTCTGAGATGGAGGGGCACGGTGTTCCAGGTCTTGGCAGCGAGGTAGGAGAAGGATCTTCCTCCGGCTCTTGTCTTGTGGATCTGTGGAACGGTGGCCAGGGCCAGTTGGAATGAGGTTGTGGTTCAGATATGCTGGTCCTGCTTCATGAAGGGCTTTGTAAGCATGTATGAGGAGCTTGAAGGTGAATCTTTTGTTGACTGGGAGCCAGTGTAGTTCTCGAAGGTGTTCGGTGATGTGGCTGTGGCGGGGGATATTGAGGACCAATCTGGTTGTGGCGTTTTGAATGTTCTGTAGTTTCCTGAGGAGTTTTGGGGTGATGCTGGCATAGAGTGTATTGTCGTAGTCAAGTCTCCTGGTGATGAGTGCATGAGTGACCATCTTTTTGGATTCGGTGAGGATGCATCTGAAGGTCTTTTGAAGCAGGCAGAGCATGTGGAAGCATGATGAGGATATGGCATTGATCTGGTGGTTCATTGTGAGTGCGGAGTCCAGTATGATGCTCAGGTTACGTGCGAGGTTCGTGGGGGTGTGAGGGGTGTGGGGTTCCCAACGTTGCAGGCCACCAGGAGTCATCCCAAGCTGAGAGGGTGGGTCCCAAGATGAGTACTTTGTTCTTGTTGCAGTGTAAACAATGCATGTGTCAGAGGTACACTTTTGCACCTAACTGAAGTAATGGACATCAATAATGCTGTTTACAATGAAAATAGCTTTATATCACAAGATGAGATAAATGTAAAAGGTATGGCCATTAGGCTGATAGTATAAGTTAGAAGTGCTACTTCACAGGGTGTGTTGGCACTGGAAGGAATAATGTCATAAGTTGGCAGTGATGGAAGTAAAAATGTATACCATGGCTCTAGCTCTATAGGCTATATAGGCTCTAACTGCTGCCATGCACCACCAGGAAACAAAGGTTATCTGAGGAGAATCCTGTTGAACAAAGCCAGGATCATCAACAATCAAATGCTCAAGCTGAGGGACTTTAGGAAGTGATAAGGAATTTGACCCCTATCCATAAACACAGGGTCCTGCCTAAGGAAGTGCAGGATGGCCTCATTCTGGAGTAGGTGCCGCACAACTGGCACCCCCAAGGAGGTAAATCCTGAGTCAAAGCCCAACCCTGCAGTGGGTCCCACTCAAGAGGGAGTGCTACCATCAGCTCTGGAAGTAGAAGAGCCTGTTGAGCCGCACAGGCTGCAGGACTGTTGACTTGTTAAGTTTGCCACAGACAGCTCTACATTATACATGCTCCCTCCTTCCACACTATTTACATCACTGCCTCAGCCTCAGCCTCCCCACCCTACCCTTGTACTCCATGCTACCCTTATCCTATACCATGTACTTAAACCATTCATCCATTCAAGCACATGCCATTCTTTTAGCAATCAAGCAAACCCTCACTCTTCCCTGCAAGCAATCATTCACTTACTGCCCCTGCCTTGTATACTGCCCTTCTCCTACTTTGTTCCCATCAATTCCCCAGTCTTCCTGCATTATGCTTAAACCACAACCTACTTGTGCCCCCTACATGCTACACTTCCATTCATGTGTTCATACAGTTATTCATTAATTTATCTACTCATTCGTTCACTTACTCGTCCTTGCATTCGCTCTTCAAAGCATGTACTCAGTCCCTCACCCATTCAGTGCCATGCAGAATCATAAAGGGTGCCCAGCTTCCCTTCACGATCCAGTCCACTTGGTCTGATAACCGCGGCCGATATGTCAGGGTTTCGGGTCTTTGGGAGGGCAGAACCGTTTCATTCATATCCATATATGTCCCCCCGGTGCTGCAGGTCAACATGTTCCGTGACCTGGGTCGGATGTTTCTCACCCTACCCATGGGTCTTATGGTGCTTGGTGGCGATTTTAATGCCGTCATGGATGGTGAACTAGATAGGCGCCCCCCACGTGTGTTGTTGCCCTCCCGCAGATGGCTGCCTGACTTCCTCTCTACTTCGGGGTTGGTAGACGGTTGGCGTCTTCGCCATCCGAGTGCCGTCGAATACACACATGCATCGGCGGCGCATCATTCTCTTTCCCGGATTGATTACGTTCTGTTGCCGGCGGCCCATGCGGCCGCGGTTTGTGAGGTGACCCATTTGGCGCGGGGGGGTCTCTGACCACTCGCCAATCTGGCTTCGATTGTGTGTGGGACGGGGAGATGTTGGTAGAGTCGCCCCCATCAATGCTTGGCGCTTGCAAGACCCTATGGTACAGAGGGAACTGGTGCGAGCCACGGACAGCTACTTCCGTGACAACAAGGGTTCGGTTACCTCTAAGTGCTCCCTCTGGGAGGCGTACAAGACTGTCGCCAGGGGGGAGGTTCTCTCCCTTGTCGCAGGGCAGAAGAAGAAGAGAAGGGCTGAACTAGACAGAGTGGAGGCGGAGCTCTCGGCCTTGGAAACTGCCGTCTCCTCCGGGGGCGACCCGTGGGCGGATCACTGCCTTGAGCTGCTCCGGGACGAATACAAAACTTTAACTCGTGACGGCGCCAGGGTGCAGCATGACATTACTCAGGATAGGATTTATGAACATGGCGACAAGGCCGGGAAGTTGATTGCCTGGTTGGAGAAGGGAGACTGGGGGTCTAGGCTGGTTCCGGAGCTGCATATTGCAGGCTCTGCGGACACGTCGGACCCCCAGTTGATTGCTGATGAGTTCGCTCGGTACTACGAGGAGGTTTATACCTCGTCGGGTGCTTACACTGAAGCCGAAAATTCTGATATGATACACGACATACCGATGCCGGCTCTATCGGATGACGACAGGACATTTTTGGACTCTGCCCTCACGTGTGATGAGGTGGCAATGGCCATCAGGGGGGTACATTCTGGCAGGGCCTCCGGCCCTAACGGTCTCCCTATCGAATTGTTTAAACCTCACGCCAATAGACTGGCTCCATACTTGAGGGATATGTTCACCGAAGGTTTGGAGCATGGTAAGTTGCCCTATTATCAACGGATTGCCAACATAGTCGTCATTCATAAGGAGGATAAGCCTCGGTTGGATTGCTCTTCGTACCGCCCGATCTCCTTGCTGAATGTGGAGCCCAAGGTATTGGCAAAGTTGCTCGCAACACGTCTGGTGAAGGTTATTTCCACCTTGATTCACCCCGACCAATCCGGCTTTATGCCTAGACGCAACACGGCACTCAATCTTCGGCGGCTCCACGGTGTGTTGGCGAGCGCGCCTTACATTCATGAACCTACGGTTTTATTGTCGCTGGATGCCACTATGGCTTTCGACCGTGTGGAATGGCCCTATCTTTTTGTGGTCCTGGCTAAGCTGGGATTTGGTCCTGTATTTATTTTTTGGGTTCGCCTTCTTTATTCGGCCCCTTGTCCCGAGTAGTTGTGAACAACCACAGGTCTCGCAACTTTTCTCTCGGGCGTGGCACTCGTCAGGGTTGCCCCCTTTCACCTCTTTTGTTTGCCCTGGCCTTGGAGCCGTTGGCGGCCTGGGTGCGATGGGACCGCTCAATCAAGGGGTTGTGTTGGACTCCAGAGTGGGAAGACAAGATTTCGCTTTATGCTGACGATATCCTGTTGTATCTGACTTCCCCCCGGGCCTCATTGTTTGTCTTTATGGATGTCCTCGCCATCTTTGGACGGTACTCCGTTTTTTTGATCAACTGGGCAAAGTCGGTCCTGTTTGTGCTGAGTGGTGATCCACCCAGGGTGCCTGTGAACTGTCCAGTGAAACTGGAGCCGATTAGTTTCCGCTACCTCGGGATCCACATTTCGAAGGACCCCAGAGTTCGCTTCCGCTTGAATCTATGGCCTCCCTTGGCCAGGCTCCGGGCGGATGTTGCGAGGTGGAAGACGTTGCTGCTGGGCCGAGCGGTCCTCTTTAAAATGATGGCCCTTCCGCGATTCCTGTACGCTTTACAGAACTCCTTTAACTCTGTGTCCCCGTCGTACTTTCGTGAGATCGAGTCTCTGCAACGCGGTCTCCTGTGGGAGGGGAGGCCGCGTATTGCGCTCTCAAAATTGATGCTGCCCTGGTATGATGGTGGGATCGGTTTGCCAAACATCCATAGGTATTACTGGGAGTCGCAGTTGGCCCCCATGGATCCCCGGTTGACCCGGGCTATGCGATGGACCGTGGTTAGGTGCCGGGGGGAGAATATACCCGTGTTTTGTACGCGAAGCGTGGTCGCTTTTCATTGAAGAGGCCCACTTTGTGCTCCACGAGAGTGTGGCATGAGGCCAATAGTGCTCTTCGATGGGCTGGGCGTTTGACATTGTCCACGCCACTGTGGAACACTGAGAGGCTAGGGATGCTCTGGAAATCGAAAGGCTTCAATCGTTGGGACCTGATCGGTATATCGCTGATTCGTGACATATGGGGTAAAGATAGGATGCTGACGTTCGAGGAGTTGCAGGCTAAGTACAAATTGAGCGACACCAGGCGGTTCCGCTACTTCCAGATCTGCCATGCCTTGAATGCAGCTATCTCTGGCGATGAGGTGCTACCGGTGGCCTCCCCGCTGGAGGATCGCCTTCTTGATGGCCTCCTGCCCACCAAGGCGATCTCTCTTACATATCGCAAATTGATCAATCACTCAGAGGACCCCTTGGTGCGCTTACGCGACCAATGGGTCGCTGACGGCCTTGTTCTCGACGATGAGGACTGGAGGGAGGCGGTGGCATCCCCCAAGGAAGTGGCGGTCCCAATGAGGCTCCGTTTGGTTCAGCTTAGAATTTTGCATCGCTCTTACATCACCGGCCTGGGACTGCAGAGGATGGGCTTGGCTGGGTCGGCTGATTGCCGGCGGGGTTGTGGGTTGCCGGGATCGTTCATACATATTTTGTGGGAGTGCGAGAGGGTCCGTGCTTTCTGGAAGCAGATACATGCTAAGATGAGTGAAGTGTGGGGGCTGAGAGTCGACCCAGAGGCGTGGAGATGCCTGTTGAATGTATGGGAGCCTACGGACCTGCCGAGCCATGGTAAGGTTTGGGTGGCTCTCGCTTGCGCAGTTGTCAAACGCAACATTGCACAGCTCAGGGGTGCGACCCGGGCGCCCAGGGTCGGAAAATGGATGGAAGATCTTGACTGGTGTATGTTTCGTGAGAAGTCTGTGTATGTTTCCAGGGGGCGGCCCCGCAAATGGGTCAAGATATGGGGAGCTTGGAATGAGTACCGAGGTAGCATTTGTGACCCACCAGACCTGGACCCGGTCAATGTGGACCTGGAGGACTCTTAGGCCTGTTTTACTCTCCTCAATTTATATTGTAATGTATAGAAGTTTATGTCGATATATTGCAACTGTGGTTACCCTATGCACTCCGGTCACCGTTTAAGTGTGTATTTGTTTATTTCAATAAAGAGATTTAAAAAAAAAAAAAGTGCCCAGATTCTGAGAATGCTTCAGGACTATGCAAGTGTCAGGAGTGCACTGTACAAAATCACTTACTCCAACATACACTGTCACTTCCTTTCTCCTACATTGCTGTCCTCTTTATCCCCTTACATTTGTCCCCGAATGCCCAAACTTCCACTCACTGTCCTTGCCCATTTCATCTGTTTGTGACCATAGTATGCATCTGTGCATCCATCCATGCACTTACCCCCCAAGCAACCACTCAACCATGCACTCACTCGTCCACCCATGCAAACAGCTAGTTTTATTTACTTAATTTTTAATTTTAATTATGTATTAACCGTCTTTAACTCAGCTTTCTCTCCTATTACTCAATAACTTTAAGCTTGCCTTTGATTATGTACAGTGGTCTGCTGCCTTTTGGCTAACTTTGCATAATAGAAATACTATATAAATTAATTTGTACATACATACATATATACATAAGTGTTCATATGTGCACTCACGAATCCATCAGACGACACAAGCAGTGAACATGCGCTTTCCCTCACAAAGAAGTTGTATTGACTTTGCCAATGCTTTTTGGTGCTCCAACTTATGGTTTTTATTTATTTCAGTCATGCGTGTCTTCCAGCAATAACCAGTTATTGCTTTTTATTACCTGCATAGCCTCACTCTCACTCTGGCGTCAGTCTTTCAGTGTCTATTATGTATTCCTTCCCTGATTTTTTGATGATGAAAGAAACTTCGTTTAATTTCAGTATGTGATTCCCTAAAAAAATATCTGGTGTTAATATATGTAAGCTATAAAATACAAAAAAAATATAAAATAAAAAAGAATATAAATATATCAAATACAAAATATAAAAAGGGGTAAACTATCAATATGCAAATGTTCATATCACCTTAAATAGAAATTAGATAAAGAGGAAAAAATCATCTTGTTGGTGCTGTTTGTCAGTTCACTTGACGTTTTTAAAATGACTGCTGCTTTCTGCGATTGAATAATGAGAACATGCTGAAACTTGTAAAACAAAAACATCAAATTGCAAGGATTATACAAAAAGAAAAATGTGTATAAACTCTTTTGTTACCCAAAGGTTCTCCCCGATGGTGTTCCTGTACCTCTGTACTGCCATTCCATGTGTTGCGCTGTTGGAACTGGAGCTGCTAAACAGAAGAACAAGTAACAGGAATTCTTCATCTACCTACACTTCCTGTAATAGGACCGAGGATGTAAGTATTGGTAATCCACTAGCCAGGAAAAGAAGACAGATTCGCACTGCTTGTGCATGCTGTGGTCATTCCAATAATGTGTGGTATCATTATTACTTCAGATTCAGCTGTTGAAATAATGGGCCGAACTGAGGAATAGCCAGGAGAATCGGGAGCTAAATTACAAATTCCACAAGTATTTCCTAAATTCTGAGGAACCCTCATGGTCTCACTTGTAATCAACCAGTAATAAATCCCCCTCCCTGAGTTATGATACATCTGTTTGTTGCCGGGATTCTGCGAAATCACAGAACTACGATTGGGACCGGAGAACCTTAGTAGGTAGGGATTGAGTTACCCTACCACCTTAGACCAATGAGCCCGGGACCGATTAGCTATAGTGTCTCATTTGTCCTCCTACTCACTCACAGAGGAACAGGTGATTAGACAACCAAAAACACAACACTCCCGACCCTCTCAGGAATAGCGGTGAAAGAATACACCCTTTCGTTCTCACACTTGTACTTGTCCACAATAAGATCTGACAGAGAATCATGTGAAATAACTCCCCTTCTTCAGAGGAAAAGTGAATATATATATATATATATATATATATATATATATATATATATATATATATATATATATATATATATATATATATATATATATATATATATATATATATATATATATATATATATGGATGTGTGTATAGATCTTGGAATTACTAAATAGGTGTGTTGTAAGTGGCATTGGTATGTCTATTGTATTGAAAATGTTATTTTCTATTTTTGAATGTGTGTAATAAAGGTTATATTAGGGTGAGAGAAGGTCTGCCACTCTTCCACAAGGATGATGTCATCAGTGATGTCATCAGTGATGTCATTTGATATGTAATGAGTGATGTCATGAGTGATGTCACTGACCATGTCATGAGTGATGTAATATGTGACGTCATCAGCAGTGCATTGCGGGCGCGCGAGTTATAGTTAGCTTGCTGCTTCAATGACCTTGAAAAGACAAGCGCGAACCCAGGAAATTTTCAGTGCATTATTTTATTTCGCCGATGCCGCCATGACGCGTTTCGGGAGATCCCTCCCTTGATCACATGGATATATACATATATATATATATATATATATATATATATATATATATATATATATATATATATTACCTACTGGCGGTCGCCAGTAGGTATATATAGTTAGGATTTTTTCTCTATGGGATTTTTGAAAATTCTATGTCTAATAACTTTGGCGTTTGTGGACGGAATTGGCTGAAATTTTCAGGAAAATGGAACATTTTGTTTCTGAGCAGCCCCTGAAAATTTGGGGGGGTTCGTCAAGGGGGGGCCGAGAAAAAAGGGGGGTCCCAAAACGTGTTTTTAACATTGAGTTTTCCATAGGGCGGTTGGCCTCACTTTTAGCCCGAACGGCTGAATGGATTTGCACGAAAATTGGCAAAATTGTAGGGACTGGTAGCCCGATGTGCCTTTGCTAGGTCTCAATATATGTGCTCCAGTGGATTTTGAGAAATTAACGTTCAAAAAAAGATATATATCTGTAACAGCGGACCGGGCAGCGCTCCAGTTCGCGTACTTTTCGCGTTACGGAGCTTTGTGAAGCGAAGCTGATTGGTTCTCCGGCGTCTGTAAACATTCCAAACAGTCCGTAGCGGCCGCCATCTTGTCTCTCGGTAGGATCGAGAGACAAGAGGAGGCCAAAGCGAAGGGGCAAATGACCGTAAGGGGGCATAGTAGATCCTCCCTGACCCCCTAGGTTTGATGTGGAGGTTTTAAAAGGGCCCCGCGGGGCAAAAAAAAAAGAAAAAATAATAATAATCGAACGGCTGAATGGATTTGCACGAAACTTGGCAAAATATTAGGGACTGGTAGCCCGATGTGCCTTTGCTAGGTCTCAATATATGTGCTCCAGTGGATTTTGAGAAATTAACGTTCAAAAAAAGATATATATCTGTAACAGCGCTCCGCTTCGCGTACTTTTCGCGTTATGGAGCTTTGCGAAGCTGATTGGTTCTACGGCGTCTGTAAACATTCCAAACAGTCCGTAGCGGCCGCCATCTTGTCTCTCGGTAGGATCGAGAGACAAGAGGAGGCCAAAGCGAAGGGGCAAATGACCATAAGGGGGCATAGTAGATCCTCCCTGACCTCTTAGGTTTGATGTACCATTTTGCCAAGTTTGGTGTAATTCCGTTCAGCCATTCAGGCTGTAGACGTATCTAAATGTCCTATGGAAAATTGCATGGGGAAAACACATTTGAAAGTGTTGAAATTTAGAACCAATTAAAATGTTACTTTGGTTTTGTATTTGTGTGTGATGAAAGTTAATTGGTTATGTATATATCTAAAATGAGAGGAAACCACAGCCATTTTGTGATACTACTGTCTGAGGTACATTTGTGAGGAATTTTTGGTGCTCAATTTCTGGTGTTTGGTTTACACAGTACTAACACTTCTCCTACTTTTAAAAAGGTGAGTTGTTAATTTGTAAGGGGAACTATGTTGTACACTTTAAGATAATTTGAAAAATGTTTTCTGTTATTTATTTACAGTCCTTCTGTTATACTAAATACTTGATAAAGTTAGTTTTATATTATGTATTACTAAAAACGATAAATGAAAGTGATTATTTTTTTCTGCAATTTACAGCAAGCAATTTCAAAATAAAATGGCTCACAATGAAGAGACCGTGGCAATTTCTTTTGAATTATCCACTACATTTATTGAAATTGACAGCACCAATAATGAAGCATTCTCACAAGGAGGAGATGACTTGAATGATTTTTTGGATCAATCTCTTGATGGCGAATTTATCGAATGTTTGGAGACCATAGAGTTACAAGAATCATCATTGCAGACTTTTCATGAGGAGATTCCTGATGAGATGATTGAAGAGGAAATTCCTGATGAGGACATGTTACTAGTTCTTTCAAATTTTGAAAATTCAGAAGAATAAATTTATATTTAGAAATCAAAAATTGGTTGAGACATTATTCATTTTTATTTTTAATTTATGAGGTTGTAGCGAAGTGATTGTAGTATAAAATGAGACTTATAGTATAGAGTGCAACATTTTTATGTTACATGGTAAGTTTACTCATATTTGCTTCCCTTCTCCCACTATATTATCTCCAATGTGTATTTGACATCTCTTCTTCATCTCCGGCCTCCTTTCTCTCACTGTCTGTCTCTGATGCATCTTATCGCTGCCATTTTGTGTAATTATAGAAGAGAGTAAAATAAAATAGTTCGGAACGTGAAAAGGGGGCAAAGTAGAGTACCCCTCAC
Source organism: Lissotriton helveticus (assembly GCF_964261635.1). Taxonomy (NCBI): domain Eukaryota; kingdom Metazoa; phylum Chordata; class Amphibia; order Caudata; family Salamandridae; genus Lissotriton; species Lissotriton helveticus. The sequence goes on from NC_136065.1 coordinate 342,480,151, forward strand.
CCCCTAGGCCTTCTCAGGCGGTCCCAAAAGGATCAGTTTCTGTTTTCCTGAGAGATTATGGTATGAGTTCCATATACCACAATAACTTGCATTACAACATGCAAGATATCTATCTCCTATTACCAACTTTTGGAGATATTCGCGCCAAGCGCGAATATCTCCAAAAACTAACACCTGCCCTGAGCAGTTCTTAGCCATGTTATCCAATGGGAGGTGGATAACATGGCTAAGAGCATTAGCTCGGTAATGCATGAATATCGCTGACTTTTTAGCGATATTCATGCATTGCGGCCGTTTTTTATCGCATTTGCGATAAACCTTGATAATAGCAAGGTTTATCTGCGATAATTTCTGACGATGCTTAGCGGTAAAAAATTTGTTGCTAAGCATCGTTAGCGATAAATATCGCTTAACTTTGGTAATATGCACCAACGTCTGTTAACGTTCGATTCGAAGGAAATGAGGAAGTGTTGAAAAACATTGTCTGCGCCATCTTGCCTTTTTTGAAATGCCACACTTTTGTCGTGCACGGCAGCCATTTTAGATGCCTTGACCAGACCCACTCTCTGCACGCTGTTGATCCGTAGTATGGCTCCCCACCCTCGCAAGCATCTTCCCCAGGCACTGGTCACCCCCGCTCTCTGTCTTATGCATCGGCAATAAACCTCCCCCTATCCGCGCTGCTCTTCCCTGAGAATCACACTCTGTGCCCGCCCGACACCTCCCTTTCGCCCTATTCACTACCGCACCCTCTGACACTCCTCTTCCTCTGTGTCCGATTGTCCAGGCTATCAGCTAGCCCTGCAGATGTAGTTTATGGCCCCAGCTGTAAAGAATCACCCCTCTTCAAAGGAGTTATAGTAGATCAAGGCCCACACCCGATGAGATCCGTCAAACCACACGCGTTCCTACTATCTGAAAACCATCCTGTATTGTGATTGGGGAGGGGACCGAGCCTGAAGCGGAAGATTCCAGGGATGACTCTTTGTACATCAAAGTTTTTACAATTATGTGTCACATTAAAAATATATAGCACTCCAACAAAGTAGTAGGAATATAAAACTTTAATAACTTATAAATATATACAACAAAACAAAAACAGTAAAAACATTTAAACAATGAAGAGACCGTGGCAATTTCTTTTGAATTATCCACTACATTTAATGAAATTATCTCTTGATGGCGAATTTATCGAATGTTTGGAGACCATAGAGTTACAAGAATCATCATTGCAGAGTTTTCATGAGGAGATTCCTGATGAGATGATTGAAGAGGAAATTCCTGATGAGGACATGTTACTAGTTCTTTCAAATTATGAAAATTCAGAAGATGTTGCCTGGGGGTGGGTCGTCAGTAGCGGTCTGTTGTGCGAATAGTTCCAAGGCAGCAGAACGCGCTGAAATCTAGATGGCACGAAGGTGATGTCTAGTAAGTTGCCGCCCAGCAAATAACGGCGTGGGGCGCCGCGGGGGGGGGGAGGCAGTCCAAAGTTCCGTTAAAAGGGCAAAGGAAAGGATCGGTGGTTTGAACCATCAGTTAAAAAGGGGAGGGGGTGCAACAATTTTTCCTACTGGGTCACACCGTGCTTTCACCGGAACTGAGGTCTGCAGGATTCTAGTCATTCAAACTGAGGCTGGCGCCAGCATGGGAGCGCCGACGTCCCGCGGCTACAGGTTCGTCACTCCACGGGCGATCATGGCAGTCATTCCCCATCGGGGGTGTCTGCGGGGGTCGGGGACTCCCGCGGCTCCTCTAGAATCTTCAAGGTCGTGGAGGACTACGGTGGTGGAGTCAACCAGTGACCGGGCCATTTCTTTATGCTGGGCCCGCTCTTGCCAGGTCGACCGCCATTTTGAGAGTTCGGTAGCTACTGGCGATCGCGGGGTCAAATGAGCGGACGGGCTCCACCTTGCCGGGCGAGACGTTGCAGCATCGCCACAGTGGAAGAACCCTTTTCCGGGCGCCTGGAGCGCTGAGGGTGCAGCTGGGAAGCCTCCACCTGGGGAGGCGGGAGAGGCCTGTTCGCACCGTCTCTCCCACCCAGTGCACCCCACGGCGTCTCGCTTGACATTTGTTATGGCCGGACCAGGCGATGAGGACGAGGGGGGGGGGTCGGAGGCATGTGCAAGACATCCCCCCCCAGTGTTGTCGCAGCCATTATAAAAGAAAGAAGAAATGTCCCGTCCGTCTTTGGGCCGGACCTCCGGTGGATGGCGGCCGGACGCCCTTTGCTCTGGCCCCATGAACGGGTTCCTTGGCTCATCGGCTGCAGCCGGATCCCGTCGGCCCCAGCCCCCGGCCGTTGGTGGCCGGACCGGGAGAGAGAGTGGGGGGACAACCTGCAACTCTCAAGTGCCACCGCGGCCGGACTGGGAGAGAGAGGGGAGGGTCGAGGACATAGACATTCCCCCCCCTGCAACTCTCCAGTGTTGTCAATCCCCTGGCCGGGTCCCGCTGGCCTCGGCCTTTCCTCCGGCTACACCCTACGTGATGATCTTCTGCCGACGGTTGGCAGCAGGACCCGCCTTATATGTGTTGCTTCCGGCTGGGCGTAGCCGGAAACCTGTTGCACTTTGGAAGTTTCCAGAATGGGGCGGATGTCTGCTGACTTGTATCTTTCCCAGTTTGCCGTTATTTGGCCGTGGCAGGCGGTGGGACAGACACGTTTTGGGGCAGTGAGGGGCGATGAAGCCTCGTTGCCTTGTGGCCGTTGCAATGTCACACTTGGTTTCTCTTACTGTTTTCAGGTTTCTTATTACGGGCTTACTTCTAACGTTTCTTGTTTCTAGGACAATAATAGGTTTTATCATTACGTATTGTTATCGTTTCTTTGTTTGTTATTTAATAAAAAGTTCATTAGTGGCCTACTGATTTTCGTTTTCCTATTCCTTTCTTTCCAGGTTGTTTCATGCTAAAGTTTCTGTTAACAGGATACAGTGATCACTTCGTTATTATTGCATATGTCCTTTTCACTAGGGGTGCTCTCTGGTCGGGCCAGATGACCTATCTCTAGTAAATGGTCCGGGTGAAACAGGTGCATCAATCAGTGGGGAGTAGATAGGCATGACAGATTACAACGGGGGAGAAAGGTCCGCATTACCTACCCTTTCACTACTTGCAAAGATTTTCCTACGTTTATTTGCAAACAGGGAATACCTCCAAAAAGAACCAATTCCCAAACAGTCAATGTTCGGGCAAACAATCAATCAATGAGGAACGAAATAGGCACGACGTGTTAAAGGTTTGCGTTACCTACCCTTCACTATCTGCAAAGGGAGAGAGAATATTCCTATTCTTCCTCGTTTGCAGGCAGAGAAGATCCTTAAGAGAACCAACTTCGAACAATTCAATGCTCGATTCAAACAATCAACAAGGGGTACTGTGAACACAAATGAACGCCGCTTATGTACATACACATTGCTATTTTCAACAGGTTGTTCCTAATGTTTCTATTTTAGGGAGGTCAAAAAGAGATCCCATTAGTGGCCTACTGATTTTGCTCGATTCCTTTTGTTTTTTTACACGATTTTTCGCTATCTGCAAAGACTAAACAGAGTATTGCGACTCTGTGCTTGTTTGTAAATAGAGAATGAACCAAAGAGAACAATCAATCAAATGGAGAGAGAAGCAGGCACGACGGATTACAACGGGGGCAAAGGCCTGCATTAACTACCCTTCACTATCTGCAAAGAGAGAGTACTCCTAATAGAAATGAGGGGGGGGGGGGCAGCATTCAAAGCAGATCAGTGTGCATAAACACGAAAATGTTTTTACTTACCACGTACTTGACATTCGACAGCTTATGATATTTGCTATTAAAAAACCATTGAAATTCACTGAAAAAACCATAGGTTATAGACCATATATAGTTAGGAATTAGCATTTACAAAACCTTGAAAATTGACTGAAAAAACCATAGGTTATAGACCATATATAGTTAGGAATTAGCATTTACAAAACCTTGAAAATTCACTGAAAAAACCATAGGTTATAGACCATATATCGTTAGGAATTAGCATTTAAAAAACCTTATTTTACTCACACAAAACCATTGAAATTCCATATATAGTTAGTTGCACTAACTATATATCGCGCACCCGCAATCCACTGCTGATGATGTCACATATTACATCATTCATGACATGGTCAGTGACATCACTGATGACATCACTGATGACATCTCAAATGACATCACTGATGACATCACTGATGACATCTCATTTGACATCAATGACCACATCACTGATGATATCATTCATGTGACAATACAATGCATCTCCTCACACTTTAATATAACCTCTGTTACACCCAGTGTTAAATACAGAGTATAATTTTTGAAACCATTGACACACCAATACTAGTTACTACATACGCACTCACTGATTCCTACGTCTACACACACATTCACTCATTCACCCATACAATCATTCATACATACAATCACTCATCTTTACAACACTATCATATGCACTCATACACCTATACAGACACTCACACTCTGCCACTCATCCATGGAGTTACTCACACACCTAGTCAGTCCTGTAAAGAATCAATCACACTTCCATTTTCTATTTTTTCCATTTTCCATTTAAACATAGAGTACCTTACATTTTCAAACATATACTAACACATACTTACTCTCTTATACAATCATTGATACAAGTACACATTGATCTGCACAGAGTCACACATCTCCCAGCCAGCCACACACACACTCAGTCTCCCATACAAATACTTGGACAATCAATCAATAACCCATATAGTTACTCATATAGCTACTGATCAACACATGCAGCAGTTTACAGAACAACAGACATAATGATGCACAAATTAAGACAGTTTAGTCACTAACCCATGCACTCAGTGAGACACATTTAATCACTCACTCATACAGTCAGTCACGCACCTAAATCCTTCATCCAGACACTTATACATCTACTCATTCTTCAATATGTAAAACATATTTAAACTTTACAGAAACACACAGTCAATGGATGATGTCATCAGTGATGTCATCAGTGATGTCATTTGAGATGTCATCAGTGATGTCATCAGTGATGTCACTGACCATGTCATGAATGATGTAATATGTGACATCATCAGCAGTGGATTGCGGGTGCGCGATATATAGTTAGTGCAACTAACTATATATGGAATTTCAATGGTTTTGTGTGAGTAAAATAAGGTTTTTTAAATGCTAATTCCTAATGATATATGGTCTATAACCTATGGTTTTTTCAGTGAATTTTCAAGGTTTTGTAAATGCTAATTCCTAACTATATATGGTCTATAACCTATGGTTTTTTCAGTGAATTTTCAAGGTTTTGTAAATGCTAATTCCTAACTATATATGGTCTATAACCTATGGTTTTTTCAGTGAATATATATATATATATATATATATATATATATATATATATATATATATATATATATATATATATGTACATATACATATATATATATATACATATACATATATATATATATATATATATATGTACATATACATATATATATCTATATATATATATATATATAGATATATATATGTACATATACATATATATATACATCTATATATATATATATATATATATATATATATATATATATATATATATATATATATATATATATATATATATATATATATATATATATATATATATATATATATATATATATATATATATAGATATAGATATCTGGGTGTTTGCAGTCGGCCCGTACCTTAGCATACACAGATGAAGCTTCTACATCTAAGTTGTAGTTGCGATCTCGTCTGTCTATTTGCTTGTCTGTGCATAACTATATGACCAAGAGTACGTGTTCCCAAACAACACCTGCATGTGTGTGTTTTGTCTAAGTGCCAGACCCTGACCAAAACAGAATTACAAGGGGCACTGTTGTTTGACCTTGTTACGGTGTCAGACTAAATCCCAGGAAAATACAGAACACGAAAATAACAGTAAGTTCTGTGTTAAAGTACAGAATGGCGCAAAGCAAAAATACTTGTGTGTAGTAACATGTGCAAAACAAAGTGAAGACTCTAGCATGCCCATGCTAACATAGGGAAAACAGCAATGGGCCTGCACGGAACATATGACATGTTATTGGACATTCCAGAGGCTGGGCATATTACAGGCTCCCGACCCGGGGTATTTGTAATGAGGTCCCCAGTGATTTGCAGGTCACGAGTTCAAACATATCCACAGGGTGGCCTGGGATTCAATAGCAACCCTGGCAAAAACCTTTTCTCCCTTCCTCGCTCTCTCTATCTCTCGGCTCACATCCATTCTCCCCTCACTTTTGTTCCACCTGCTCTGGTCTCACTCCATCCTAATTCTCTCCTTTCTCTCTCTCTCTCTCTCTCTCTCTCTCTCTCTCACTCTCTCTCTCCCTCACCTCTATCTCTTTTTTTCTCTCCTCCCTTTCAGTACATCTCAGGGAGCTACAGAGAGAGTAACAAAGTCGGCTGTGAGCCTTTAAAACATAGGCATTGGAGGTAGGTGTGGAGAGGGATGCAGCAGCACCTCTAAAATAAATATGCTAAGACCAGCACCGACTTCGAGCAAGGGCCTTTCCCACACAACTCTTCTCATCCTCTTCCAAAAAGGTGGCTGGGGTGGCAATACTGGTATCCAAATCTTTCACAGGCAGAGTCCTACAATGGGAGGCGGAGATAAAAGGCCGACTTTTGGTGTATCGCTTCCTGATAGCGGGACTGACATTACTGGTGGGCTCGATTTACGCGCCCAACGAGGGACAGGAAACTTTTCTCCAGACCGGGTTAGCGGCTGCTACAGCCAACTCTGAACGACACCTGCTGCTTGGGGGCGACCTTAACCTCGTTTTCCATAACATAGCTGACAGCTCCTGTCAAAGGTCAGGCCAGGTGGGGGCCCTCTCCAAATCTGGACACGCACACCTTCGAGATCTGGGCCTCACGGATCTGTGGAGAAACATCCACCCACGTAGCACCGCATACACATACCACTCCGGGACCCATAAGTCCTACGCCAGGCTCGACTACTTCCTCTGCGCCTCTGAGATGGAGCTGCGAGCACGGGAAGTGGAAATATTGCCAGCCTCACTGTCGGACCACTCCCCGGTAGTAGCCACGTTCCTCTTCCCAGCCGCTCCACCCCCACAACGACACTGGCGTCTTAGGGAGAACCTTCTCCACACCCCATCGACAGTAGACCGAATTAGAACCACCAATACGAACTTCCAGACACACAACAACAACACCGACACTACACATGCTACGCAATGGGCAGCCTTCGAAGCGGTCCTGCGAGGCGAATTTATCTCTATCGCCACGGCCAACAACCACGAGCGAGCACAGAAGAGGGCCGAAATAGCGCAACGGGTGACGGAGCTGGAGCAAATGCATCAGCGCACGGGGGCAGCGCGGGCTTGGCGTCAATTATGCACTGAGCGGAAGATGTTAGCCGCGCTAGATCAGGACGCCACGGAATATGTGGCCCTCAGTCTCCGGCACGCCTATTACACAGGGGGAGACCGGTGCGGACGACTACTGGTGAATAAGTTGCGTGAACAACGCCAGAGGCAGGGGGTACAGGCCATACGGACGGAACGGGGCGATGTAGTCGCGGATGACGCAGCGATAGCGGAGGCCTTCGGGTCGTTCTATAAATCCCTCTACGTCAGCGGCACTCTCGACCTGCAGGCGGGTCAGTCTTACCTACATGGGGCGCGCCTCCCGTCCCTGAACCAGGCACAGGCGGAGTTTCTGGACCGACCCATAGGCTTGGAGGAGGTCGTGTCGGCCATCTTGCGCTTGAAGCTTGGGAAATCCCCCGGTCCCGATGGGTAACCCGCATTCTTCTACAAAACGTTCTGCCACCAGGTAGCACCCCTCCTGCGAGATCTTTTTAACTCCTTTTCCCAGCCAGGCGCGATCCCCGCAGACCTTTGAGAAGACGCCATTTTGGTCATACCGAAACCTTGTAGGGACAAAGACCGCTGTGGTTCCTATCGGCCGATCTCGCTATTAAACATTGATTTCAAACTGTACATTGGAATACTGGCGAGCCGGCTTGCACCCTACATGCAACAACTGGTGGAGCCGGACCAGGCGGGCTTCATACCGCAACGGCAAACTAGTGACAACACTAGAAGGGTCTTACACCTCACTGAAGCGGGTTCACGTACGAGGCCTGATTGCATGCTCCTCACTTTCGATGCCGAAAAGGCTTTTGATAGGTTGCACTGGCCCTATCTGGAACTGGTGCTGCGTCACTTCGGCCTGGGGGATATCCTCTAAACTGCTACAGGCAGCCTACTGCTTCTGTACGCGTCAACGGACACACCTCCTCTCGCTTCCCAATTGGCAGGAGGACCCGACAAGGATGCCCCCTCTCCCCTATCTTATTCGCCCTCTATATGGAACCGCTTATCAAGGGCATTCCGTTCGGAAGCGACATTCACAAAATCAGCCTATACGCGGACGATGTATTACTTTCTCTCACCGAACCGGGTCAATCACTCCGTTCGCTTTTTATTGAACTCCATGACTTTGCACTCGCTTCCAGGTTCAAAATCAATACAGACAAATCGATTGCCCTTAATGTATCCCTAGCACCAGAGACGCTGGCAGAGGTTCAAGAGGAACATGATGTGCAATGGTCCTGCACCACGGTCCCACACCTAGGAGTCCTGCTGGGCCCCACCATTCCAGCTACTATTAAGGCGAACTACACCAGACTTCGCACACAGCTCCGCGAAGAACTCAGGCGCTGGAAACGACACTCTCTCCCATGGCTGGGGAGGATAGCCGCCACGAAAATGACCATTTTGCCACAGATACTTTATCTGTTCCAGACCCTTCCCGTACGGCCACCAAATGGCTGGATCCAGCAAACGCAGTCCGACCTGGCACGTTTCATTTGGCAGGGACGTCGCCCACGCTTTAAGCATGATGTCGCGGTTCTCCCACCTGACCATGGCGGCGTTGGCGTACCAGATCTCCAACTTTATTTTAACGCAACGCAACTCCACAGCTTAGTGGAGTGGTATCAACCGGAATCCGGAAAGACTTGGCTCTTCCAGGACCAGGCAGTAGCAGGAATGCCCCTCCAGGGGATCCCCTTTCTCCCCAAGCGCCATCGGCCACCCAATCTCTATGTGTCCCAGATCACAGGCACAGTTATGGAGGTGTGGGATCGGGTCACCACCAAACACAAGTTGACATCGTTCCCCTCCCCTCTGACACCGCTTTTTGCAAACCCCGACTTCACCCCGGGACTGGACCCTAAGGCTTTTGCGACCTGGCGGCAATCCCCTTGCAGGGCCCTGGGACATCTTTTTAATTTGAATGGCATCCTCTCCTTTCCACAGATGAAGGAGGACTATGGCATCCCGGAGGATAGCCGGCTATCCTATATGCAGGTACGTCACTGGGCACTCCACCCTGAGGTTCGCCCTGGAGCACAACGACATCTAACTCCCTACGAGAAATGGCTGGTTACCCGAACCTCAGAGAAGAAATTTATCTCAGACCTGTATCAACATCTCCTCCTCACGGGTACTTACACATACAACGCCGGCAGATGCCGGTGGGAGAGGGAACTGGGGAGGACCCTCACACATAAAGAATGGGGCAGTGTCTATCATAGAGCACGACATTCCGCATATCATGCTGGACTGACTGAGACTCTGACTAAAGTGGCCACCTACTGGTATCACAAGCCTGAGCGCTTGCACAGGTTTGATCCCCGCATCAGTGACCGCTGCTGGAGAGGATGCAGGGAGGTGGGTACACTGGAAAACCTGCTCTGGACCTGCTCTGGAGCTGCGACCGCATACAGGGGTATTGGGACACAATATTGAATGACATAGACTCACACTTAGACACCCAACTTCCCCGATTCCCTGAGTACATCCTGTTGGGATTGCCTAATGTCCTGATGTATCCCTTGAAGTCACGGAGGGGCCGCCTGATCGCTATTGCATTAGGGGCGGCCACGCAAAACATTTTAGCACACTGGAGGACACCACAGGCTCCCCCACATACAGGCTGGCTACACAGGTTATGGATGGTGCTTGGAATGGAGAAGCTATCCCTGGTACAGGCTGGTCGGGGGGACGAATTCCCGGAGTTATGGAGGCCATTCGTGACTCCTCACAGGGGAATTCCGTGAACTGAGTTGCCCCCGATACCTACGTCTTCTCCGAATGGCGGACACCCCAATCCCAGATCAGAAGGCGCTCAAGCGCGAACAGAAGCCACGCGCTGATGCCGCTCTCGCTCATTGACCTTCCTTTTCTTAACGGGGATATCCTTTTCCTTTGTGGACAAAGGGGGCGGGGAGGGGGGAGGGACCGGGTGTTTTGTTTTGGGGAGTTCTATGTGACCTACAACGCCGATTGGCTTCATCAAACAACAAATATACTTATTATTATTGCATTGAAGCTTACAGCGCTATACATGCTTGACACAGTGAGGTCTGGTTGTTTTGTATTTTGTGAAAAATCAATAAAAGATTTAAACCATAAAATAAACATGCTGGAGCTCAGAAGGGAATGACCAATAAAGATGCCTTTCAATTTTGTTTTTATCTTGTAACATTTTCTATTAGTTTAAAGACAGAGGTCAAATGTCAGTCTGTGTGTTCTGTCACATTGCTTCCTATTCTTTTAACATGTAGGTTGGTGTTGACTTTTCTTTCTCTGACTGCAAAATTAGAGGATTGTGTAAAGTGAACTATCTGGCAATCTTGCTGCAGTACAGGGAGTGTGAAAGGAAAGACTGTATGATGTCAGCTTATTTTTAACTGTACAAATATTACAAAACAAATCAGCAGTTAGGAAACCACAAATGAAGCAAACTTTTTGGCAGTCTTAAGAGTGATGGAAACAAAGTTTTAATAGTATCAAAACCAACTAAGACACTTTACTTGGTAAAATGCAAAACATAAATATTTGCTGAAAACCTGATTTCCATACATTATCCATTGTGTGTTATGTAGTTTTATCAGTAAAATTGAATCAGTGTAAATGTCATCTTCCAAATCAATGGAACATGTGCTGTCTGTAAATGACAACAACATGGTTTAGTAATACATTTGCAACAGTGTTCTCCAAAATGCACCAGTGGCTACATACCACACCTTTATCACTCTCCTACTGAATTGGCATGGCTCGTTTGCTATACTTGTCCTTTGTGTGAAGCTTAGATTTTTCACAATCCCTATGACTTCATTGATGTAACATTAATGGTAGCATCCACCCCAAAAATTGTCCCATTATTATTGCTTTAAAAAACCAGATTCCAATGGCTCCATCCCTAGGGAAATGCCCTAAGAGACAAATGGCCAGTCCGGCCTCGTGAGCAAAACAGTAAAGTATTTCCTCCACAAACTTTGTAAAATTGGTTTGGCAACCACTGCAAAGTTTAAATTGAGAGATAAACGTTCAATAAAAGTATACATTGTAAGAAAAACCTCATCAAAAACTCACCATTATTGGAAGAATTATTTCTCGAAATGAAGCTTTTGGAAGAAAATTTGTTGCAAACGAGGTTTACTGAAACTCACAAAAAAATGTCACTTGACTTGGCAAGGGAAACATTTGTCAACTTCAGAAAACAAGCATTTACAATGCAACGGTCTCGCCTTTGCAAAAGTTAGAGCTATTGGCATTGTAAATGACAAAATTTGTATGTATGTGTTGGTTTTGAAAACAGATAAATAAATGGATTTGTCATTTACAATGCCAATAGCTTAATCTCTCGCAAATGCGAGACCTATGGTATTTGCACCTACACACACACACACACACAGAGCCACACACAAATACACACACACAGAGCCACACACACATACAGAGCCACACACACACACACACACACACAGAGCCACACACACAGAGCCACACACATTCGGCTTACTCGCCACCATATGTCCCAATTTTAACCGTTTATTAAGTTGATATATTTTAATCTGTCAGTTAACATTTGTCTGCAGAAAGAGTAATGGCAATGCATGCGTTGGTGAATACACGGTTTTGTACTTCTTTTCACTTTGACAGTCGTAATGACCGAATAAAGTCCTCTGACTAACTGCCTGGCATAAAATACCAGAGCGCACGAGTTCAACTGTACTGCTTAGCCAGACTAATATAAAAAGTAGTCGTGCCTTCTTTCGGTTTCCACAGTAAACCTCAGTGCTCATTTCAAAACGCAATTTGCCTCAGTTGCATTAAATGCACTATAAGCACAAGCCAATGTTTTCAGACCACATACTTTCAAGTATCTATCGCTATCCGGTCCAAATAACATACATTACAGTATTTAAAATGTCACTTAACAAGTGTGCTATGAAAAGATCTAAAATATCGTCATAATATACTAATAAAAGTGTCTAGTTTTATTAACACCTCAAAGCCTGCACCCCTAACCCGTTGAAAGTTTTCTGGGCGAAACACTGTTCATGTGCTCACTTGCCTAGACCAAAAGCGATGTGCAGCGACCCGCAAGAAGAAAAGATAGAAAAACAGGTGAAAGAGACCGGGGCATAACTCTAGCATCAGTGCTCTCCCTCGGTGCTAAAAGCAGTACGCTTAAAGTGGAGGAGTGGCTGGGTGATTGCTGGTTAGAGGGAACGGGGCGAACAATGAAACAGACTATCGGTCAAGTACGTGCGATTGACCACGGCGCACACTTACAAACTTTAAAAAAACGCATCTCGTGCCCCACGACCAACATTCGTTCACAGATGCCCTTGTCAATAGTCTCTACAGCATGCGCAATTAGCCTAGAAGTACTAAGAAAAAAAGCCCCGAAACTAATCTAGCACAGGCTTTAGGCCTAGAGCGTCCTCCATTTTCCCACGATAGGCCGCTGCGCACATCGATTTTTGTGTCTGCTTAAGTCCCCCCTCTACTGCGCGCTTCACCTTGTTTGTTTTCATTCAGTTGCTGCTCAAACTGGTCGAATTCGGACATGTTGGACACCTTGATGGGTGTCGACAACTCAGGGGACAAATAACTTGCTGGGACAGTTTACCCGCCCGTCCCTCGGCTTCCCCTCCCTAACAATTTAAAGTACTACTTCCTGTCCTAAAACATCTGAGGCCCAGGCAACATGCTGCTAAGTGCCCCCTCGGAGGTAGCACCAACAACGCCATATTTGCATTACAGGCGAAGTCAGGGCACACCGCGTGAGTCCCACCTTTTAGCGCCTGAGGGCACGCCGCGTGAGTCCCACCTTGTAGCGCCTGACCACATACTATCCTTCGCTCCCGTGTTAGTCTGCCTGTGTCCCAAAAAAGTGTGGCACCCATGCCGTGTTTAGGTTTGAACCCATAACCTTCGTCATTGGAGTCATAGACCATTCCCCTACACCCCTGCAGGGATCATAAATCCCATTGCACTGTCGCCACTATAAACCTCCCCCCCCCCCTCCCCGCCCGGCCTGAAATTGTGCTCACGCCACAATCAGGGAGGGCACTACTGCCTGCTCAGCCACAGATTCATCGCTGAGAAAGGAAGCCATGAACGGTGTGTCGAAAGTTTTAAATGGCGGGGGCTTGCCTAAATGACATGTGGAGTTTGATTACACACGCACGCGTACAATTTGTTAAGTACAGCGAGAAAAGAGATTTGTCCAGAATCACGTGACTTTGGGGTTCGCTTAGGACACTCCATGCAGGAAGGCCCGGTGCAGTTTACCCACTGGTCTAGCTATTCCCCTACGACACATGCCACATCACGCCCAGGCCGCAGCAAAGCACGGCCTCCAGTCAGACCGGGTCACTTGAGGGGCAGACGGTGTGTCGAAGGCGAGCGTTGTGAAGAGGATACCGGGGCCAGCATGCCTCGCACCCAGAGACCCGGTTGGAAACGTAGAGGAGTAGGAAACCTGACTGTCCTCCCCCCTCACAAACCGATACTGCATCCCACACGGCCGCATCCTTCCACCCTTAGCCCCCACCCCTGTTTGTCCTAGGCCAACCCCAGCCAGGGTAGGGGGCAACGGAAGCAGGGCATATGCTCCTCCGCCAACATGGATTGCAGGACGGGGTGGCTGCGCGGCAACCCGGCCCACGCCCGGGAAAAGCGGACTGTAGTGGCCTGGGAACACGGGCCGGTCACGCTGCCTGGAACTGGACCCTGTCCCTCAGGGGCAGCGTAGGCCATGATAGCGCTAGCTGCCACCCGCCCACGTGGTGTTTGTCTGTGCGCCGGGGTGTCTCGAGCGGGACATGAATGTCACTGAATATCGAGTGGGGTGATGGAAGCAGGAAGGTAGTTGTATTTGGATTTTCAAAGCTGCCCCCAGCTCATAGCACTGTTCTTCCAGCCACGCCGCTCTGCTTTGATGGAAGGGCAGGCTTTGCTCCACGTGCTCGCCATTTGTCTTTCATCCCCGTCCTTTTGCGATTGGGGGGCGTGTTTTTCTTTCTCACCTCTTCTCCATTGGCTGGAATGTAAACAACGGCGTGTTTTTGACTAGTTTACATTCCAGCCAATGGAAAGAGGAGAGAAAGAAACGAAAAAACACACCCCTCAATCCGGAAAAGACGGGGCTTAGATAGGAAGAATGACATCACTGAGACCTCTTCTCCAATGGCTGGTCGCCGTTTAGGAGGCCAGCCAATGGAGAAGAGGGGTGGGAATTAACCTCGCTACTCAGAGACATAAAATCTCACCAGCGAGACTGCGCATGTGCGCAGCCTACGCTAGCAGAGACCTAAAAACGAAGGGGGTTACTTTTCGCCCACTCATACATTCAAACCCAGAAAGCCAACTCAGTCTCAGTACTATTAAATTAGGTGATACGAACACATTTTTTTACATCAGTTACAGAAGTCAAAACTTGACGTACAGAGCCTTTGTAATCAAAGCTGTTTTTACTATTTTAGTAATAAGCTAGATATGGAATAAACCAATAATATTGCATTACTCTTGGCTGCAATTAAATGTATATTTCTGAAATGCTAAAGTTCCTCCAGTAACAGGGAAGCCACCATGATCACCACTTCACCTACACTCCCTCTTTTACACCTGCAATCGAGCATACAGCAATAAAGCACTCTCGTGGCATAGGTTCCTTGCAAAAGCAGAGAGGTACAGGACCGGAAACTTCAATAAATGCATTTTTTTTGTTGTTACTGTATTGTGTTGTAATTGGGATTATTTAGAGCATACTACCCCTGACGTAGCGTTAAAGCTTTTTATGGCAAGTAGCACTGAGCACACCAAAGGTTATTTATTATTGTTGGTGATTAAGATTAATCTGGTGCTCCCAGGGTAATCATTCAATTCATTTGGTGTTACAAATTTACTGACCTTCAATGAGATTTAAACTAGTGGGCTGCATCTGTACATCTGTTTCAAATCTGCAGCATTTTTTTGATAACAACAAAAAACGAATAAAAGAAAATACTAAACACTCCGTTAAAACAAGAGTAAAGATACGTCTGGCCAAAGAACTGCTCTGTAACTTGCAGTATCTTTATTACATATGGTAAGGGGTATTTTATCTCATAAAACTTGTAGTTGTATTTATTGCTTGTGCAACAGCTTTGCTAATTTGTTGTACTGTAAGTTTAGTTATAGAGCTAATTTCTAAAAAGGTGATATGGGTGACAAAAAGGAACATCAAGAGGTTGTTGTGACAAATTAACACTGAGCCCCCCACACAAATTGTTCATTAATGTCATTGGAACCTTGAGATGGCATCACAGGACCATGTGAAAAGACTATCCAGGACACAATTTACAATGTTTACAAACGTACAAATCTGTTTAAAGGTGCACAGTGGCTCAAACAAGGACAATGCATCCTGACAGTAATACGGTCCCAGTCAGGTAGGGCAGATTAAAACAAAAGCAGAATGCTACTTGTGAAAATACGGTGGGAAAAAGTGACCCTGAAAACCTTTCTGCTACCCAGGCAGGTAGTAAATTACTCAACAGAAAATAATATCATATTTTTCGAAAATCCCAAGAAAGAGAGCTGAAGAAACCAGAACCCAAAATGCATGAAACCTCCTTCAAAAAAGAACATTACAGATGGGTGCAATAAAGGAATGCTGAAACTGACTGAAAAGAAAACACGTGGTGAGTAGCACACAAAAACAGCATATGAAAGACGTATTTATTTATACAATTGTATGTAGTGCCAAAAGGCCAAAGGGCATTAGAGTGCTTTACAAAAAAACATAAATGTGTGCATATGATAATGAGCACAGTCAATTAAGGAGATCAGAAGCTCACAAAAAACACATACATCGAATCATCCCTATCCTCTTTCAGTTTAGAAAAGAGTTGAAGATACAGCTCTTTAAAGGACTCTGTATGCTGACACAGTAAATACTCCACCTCTTCTCGTGGAATCCCCCCCTAAATTAATTTTCTCCAAAGGCAAAAAGATGTACAAGGTATGGAACGAGTGGGGCATGGGAGTAATGCCTAGGATTTGTGATTGGGCAGCTGACATGGACAGAGTCATGATAGCCGAAAAAGATGTCTCCAAACACAGGGGATGCCCCAAAAAGTGGGACTGCAAGTGGGCTATGTGGAATAAATACAGGTGAGTTATATGTTTGTCTCTAACAGTTGTACTGCGGTGTGACAAAATGAGACTCGACAATGCGCTCACTATTGATGGGCCTCCTTCGAATGAAGGATTGTGAGGTTATTGATGTAATTTATAATAATGCTATCAATGTAATATTGACCAATCCATAATGCCTGGATACATGTTCACCTCATGCATGCCATAACCTCAATGCATAGCTGTGCTGTTGTTTAAATTTTCACCAATAAAACAGTTTAAAAAAAATTAATGGAACAAGACTGCTGCCGCCCGTCCTCCTCACCTTTACGCCACAATAAAGAATGCCTGTCAGGTTGAGCAAATGTTAGCCTGACCGACACTCTTTATTTTCAAGTCAGGCAGAAAGGAGAAAGACACGCGCTAAATGCGCAGGCTGCTGGCTGCCTGAGCTGAACATTGCCAGGCTGAAAACGTCACGGCTCTTGTGGGCGACCTGGGAACTTCAGTTCTAAGCCCCGAAGTGCTCTGGAGCGAGTGTCAATCACTGACACCTCGTCACAGCATGGAGTGGGGTCAGCAGTCTCACTGACCCCATCCCCCCCTGTGGTAAGTGAGGGATGCTGCCTTCCCTCACTGGCTGACCTTAGGTCAGTCAATGAGGGAAGGCAACAATCCCAAGCCCCTTAGGATATTCGAAGCTTGAGACTGCTGCCTTCCCTCATTGTCAGCCAATGAGGGAAGGCAGCAATCCCAACCTTCCTGGGGTCTCTGCGGCAGAGCTGTAAGGTAAGTATGATTTTATCTTTAATGTTTGGTGTGTGCATGCATGAGTATTTGAGAGTGAGTGTTGTGAAAGGATGTGTGTGTATGTGTGTATGTGTGACTGCATGTGTGAGAGTGTGTATATGTGTGAATGTGTGGCCACCCAGCCCCTTATCTGGTAAAAGTACAGGCTGCCACTGGAAGGAGCCACAATGGTGAGAATGCAGAATGACAAATTCATGTTTTAACAAGGTTGTGACTCTCCTGAGAGATATATTGAATTTAACATGTACTAATATGGAACAAACTTAAAAGTTTAGTAAGGTCCCCCAAAATTTGCATAGTACTTGTTGCTTTGCATTCCATTTCTGGCCAGGTCCTGACTAGGCTAAACCGAGAAAAACAAAAGGTTATTGCTGAAATGTTTGAATTATTCTCAGCCCTTGGTGATTACTCTAGCTGCATTCAATCCATCATTTTTTGCCTGCCTAAGGTGAAGGGACTATCAGGTACAGGAGAGGATCCACGGTGGAGGATATGAAATGATGGTTAATTAAGAAGAAAATGAATTTGTTGAGTATAATTTTTTTTGTTAATTGACACTGAACACTAATATCTCTTTGCAGGATGCAGTCAAACAGGGAGGGCTTGGTTTGAGCAACGGAGTGAAAGGCCTGGAGCAGATCATGCTACTGATCCTGGTGATCGTGCGATGGTTAATGCCGAAGGGGGAAATGACGCGGGATCAGCTCTCTCAGTTACTCCTGGTCTACATCGGCATGGGCGCGGACATCATCGACATACTAGAGGTATTCGCAGAGCCTGAGGTGGAGACCAACATGAACATCACAATCACCGGGCTGGTTCTATTCAGCTGGGCCTTGATGCAGTACACACTCATTCTTACCCAGACGAACTCCCACCCAGCATCGGCGCCGAACAGGTCCATCATGTCACTTGAGGACTCGGAGTCCCCAGCCATTGTCCCGGAGCCCAAAGAGGGCTTCTGCAAGGGCTCTTCCTGCTGTATTAATGAAGTTTGGGGATTGGCCATCGCCGTCGGCATGCAGGACGGTCCCTTCCTGATCTTTCGCCTCTACCTTATGCTTCATGAGAAGGTTTTGAACCAAATGATGATATTTTTTGCCGTCAAGAATGTTTTGACAGTCCTAATTGAAATCTACAGGATCGTTGTGGTGCAATGCAGGCTTGGGCAGTAAGTCAGAGGGATCCAGGAATTACAAGGCAATGAACTTATGAGGAGTGCCGGACGAATATAGTTTATGGTATGATTCAAGAAACCTGTTGTCATCGCAAGTGTTAAAACAGACCGCAAAAACGTTTTTTATGGCAGTGCATAATGCAAAATGATTGCCCCCGCCGAATATGATGAGGGAACTGCAAGACACCCATATCTCACAGATATTCATTGACATTGGTCTGAATAGGGCCCTCCTTAAGAGTTTGGGTCCCCTGGAAAGTTGGAGGCCCAATGCACCGCAAGGCGGTAGTGCCTGTGTTACACACCAATCTCATGGTAAATGTTCTGAAATACTTATTCACATAACGGGAATTTTCAATATTTTGTGACTACAAATTCCAACCAATGTTGAGGAAAATTCCTCAAGTTGGGTTCCACTCGATATGGGCTTGGGTAATGTTGATGCAAATCAACAACATATCTTTATGGTCATGCACAAAAAATCCTAATGTATTTTTCAGGTCCTATGTGCACATCTTACTGAGATGTGCAGTGTACAAAATACACTGGGAAAGAGCCACGGATGTCAGAATATTTTAATGTGGTGTAAAAGAAGGCTTTTCTCCTTCTTGGAAATACTTCAAGGTTACGAAAAAAGTGGAAATAGGAATGACTATTTCCGATACGCGAACTTGTACAGATTTTTTGCAAATGCAGGTGATCAACAAAAGCTAGTGTAGGGAATCTAGAGCACACCTGGAATTCTACAACTTGAGTAGATCTCCAAGACATACTGATTGGGTTTTTGTAACTTTTATAAATCGAGAAAGTGTATTCAAATTATATGTGGAAACAAGCAAGTCATATCTATTTCTTTACTTGTTTTGGGAGTGCTGAAATAGTGCTTAAAGGCACAGGCTTACAGCTTCAAGGGCTGCTTAAGATATCTAATATTACTAAACCTACTCCATGTTATTCATGTTATCACTATCAAATGAAGAAAGGATGAGTATAACCCACCTAACACCGATCTTGAAGACCACAGAAGAAAGCACTTTTTTGCTCAAACCTGTTTAATAAGTTTTCAAAAGGTACAATGGGGTTACAAAACAACTTAGCATATATCAAAGGTAAATATGGGCGTGTGTCAGAGAGGACTTTTAAAGATGAATATCCCTTTCGATTAAAGTTTGTGGTCTCCCAGACAAAATATCACTTATTTCTGAGTTAGGGTGGTGGATTTTCAATTACTGACAACTCCGCCAGGAGTATCAAACTCATTTCATAACCACTCGTCTAGCCATTTTAAATTTCCTTAATGAGAACATATACATCTTCACTCAGTGTGGAGTTACCAAATTAATTCAATAAGTAAGGAAAACTCAATCTAAGAGAACTTTCTTATGACAAGTGTTTCCTAAAAGGCCCCCAAATATTGACTTCCTGAATTGTCTTGTTACACATGTATCCCATACAAGTCGTTCACACTGGAAAAGCCATCTTACCTCCATCATGTTCTTTTGCCACTGGGAGACATTGAACTAGACGGTGTTAAAGTCTCTTTAACACTGATTTTAAAGGAGCCTCATTGACACAAAATGGACCTCACTAGGGTCACCTGATTAACAAAATGTGCAGCAAAACGTCAAACATTTCGTAGTTGTGGTACAATGTTTATGTTTTGAGAAAGTGTCCAGCTTTTGTAGAATGCTCTTAGAATTCCAGGATTTCTACTTCAAAATGATGACAGTAATAGTTTTCCAAAAGTATTCACATTCATAAAAGGTATGCAGGCATCTGCTAATGTAAAAGTTTGTTGTTGTGCAGTCACTTGCCAGGAGGGCTCCTATTGAATGTCACTAAACATGCCTCCAAGGCCCTCATTACAAATTGCCAGAAATATCACCTATATGTTCCCCATTTTCGGAGTTACTGATACCAGGGGTATCCGTAACTTCAGGGGTTAGGAAAATCTGGCTCAATGAAAGTTGTTCCCTGAGGGTCACCTTACAAACAAAGGATTATCAGGGAATCAATAATTCAGGGTCTGATTCCCGCAGGACTTCTTCATTTCACCCCCAGAATATTGACAATGAAATTTCAACGTTCGATGCGAAAATAAACGGATCCATGAACACGCCATGGATCTCATTATTCTGATGAAGCCGATACCTGCTGTCATCGGCCCATCAGAATTAAGGGCCTGATTTAGGTCTGGGCAGAGGGGAATACACCATCACAAACGTGAGGGATATCCCGTCCACAGTATTATGATCCCATTATCTGCAATAGGGATCATAAAACGGCAGACGAGATTTCCATCACGTTTGTGATGGAGTATTCCCTCCGCCCACATCTAAATCAGGCCCTAAGATGCCACTCTTAGGCCAAAGATTGAACTTGAAAATGCAAAAATAGATGAATGTTAAGCGAATAAATTCTATATAACAAAAGTAGAGCAAAACCACAGCAGGAGACTGTGTACCTAAAGGTAGTAGCAAAACATATACTTAAATTTGTCTAATATGTGCATGAATCAGAAAATAGAAGTGCATTTAAATCTATATAGTGGGCTGCTTATTCACTATATACCTTATCAATTCATCCTTTTTTTATTGCAACATTACAATAATTAGAACAATCAGATTGGTATTTTTCCCCCTATCAGTACATACCTTAAACAGGTAATGTAAGACAAAAACACTTTAAATGTGTTCTACAGCTGCCCTGCTGACCTCTGATTGACAATGATAATGACAGAAAGGTCATATCAAAAATAATACAGATGATTTCTTATAAAGTTCTATTTAATGATCATGTTGGGGACTTTGCGGAATGTAAATTGTGAACAGAAGCCATATTTGTCTCTTGGAAAGGTAGGACCATTACCTCTGCCCCAATAAATTCTGTGCGGCCTTCCCCTATCAGAGAGGGGTGCTCTGTGGAGGACGGTTACTATGGGGGAGAGGGGCTCTATCAGCTCTTCTAGGGGAGCGGGCAGGCTCAGAGTGAAAGAGAAACAAAAGTTATTTTGTTTCTCTTCTTTTCTGAGTCAGCTGGTGTCGGCCCAGAGCCGCTCAGAGCAAGATGCAAACTGCATCTGCTGTACAAAAGACACACCATGGACAGAGAGGCTGATGCCTGATGGGGCCCCCCTTCATATATGGAAGCCTGCCCACTTCCCCCATCGCTGGGGCATCTGTTACGCCACTGCCCTGTAATAAGTTGTAAATTTGCGTGCCAAGATAGATGGTTCTCCTTTAAATAGGTGTGTCTTACATACTCTAAGGGGGCAGGGCCAGCTACCACAAACTGGTCATTATAATTAATCACGCGCTGATGATATTTGAATAATATATTTATCTGTCCCAGTTCCAATCGAGCTGCACTATATCTTGACCCTTTTGGCACATCTAGCCAATTTGTCTAAATACTCAGTTCAGTTCATATAGACTTTATTTCGGTCAAAATGACCTAAAAGGTGCAATACTCATTTCGACCCTTTTTAGCTGCTGTGCTGATTTGACTTCCAAAATTCCACACCTCTACAGCAGGAGGCAAACGATGTCAAATTGTAGGACTTTTTCTATAACCTCCAGTATGTTATATCCTAGCTCGCTGTCCAGCCGGCAGAGAGCCCCCACCATTACTCTTGTTCTTTCTCAATGATTTAAGTTGCTTTTGACAGGGACACCCCAATACTTATATTCCGACTCAGTTTCCCCTGTACAGATTTTGTAAGTGGGCCAACCTGTTTTTCTGAACAACACATATTTGCTTGAGAAATGTACAGAGCTAATATATGAAAGTATATTCAAATTAGATTTTTTTTATTTCCCCATAAGGGTATGTATAATGCACACATGGAATACGTACAATATGCCTGAACCTTTGTGAATCCCCACTGCTTTATTTAAACTGTAAAACTATAGGAATTGGGTTACCTTTAGTATACTAAATTATCATTTCTCAGAATAAACAAAATAGTGTTGTGACATTAAAATAGTTAATGTATGCATTACAAACACTTG
This sequence comes from Lissotriton helveticus, assembly GCF_964261635.1. Classification (NCBI taxonomy): domain Eukaryota; kingdom Metazoa; phylum Chordata; class Amphibia; order Caudata; family Salamandridae; genus Lissotriton; species Lissotriton helveticus. Next base: position 342,502,675 of record NC_136065.1, read on the forward strand.
GAGAATTTCACATTATATGTATTAGTCATCATGTAAGAATAAACATTACATATGATATTGTGGGTTTTTATGGTTTGTAAAAACACTGTGCCGAGATACTGTGCGCTGGGTAGAGTAAACCTGTGTGTGACTACAATACAATAAGGGTGCTCTTATGGACAACATTTTTTCACTGCTCCAAAGCTTGAGGAAACTACCTAAATTCCTAGTCAAGGGAGGAGTGGTAAACCATTTGAACAGTACCCAACATATACAACCGAGTTCCTATATTTTTGACAGCATTTTTATGAAGAGATGAAAGTTAGTGCACAGTTAAATGAGATTCTCGCATTCTAGATGAGTCATATCGGCCGACTAAAAAAAGGTAGAGAAAAAAAGAGAAAAACACTAAAAGCTGGAAAGAGTCAGAACGTGATGTGGGAACATATGTCTGGAATAGGCAGCAGGTGATTTGTGAAGAGAGTATGTGAAGTTATTCACATCATTCAGGTGATGGCAGAACTGAGATTCTGAATTATTTTATATTAACTTGCCCATTTTAATAAATACAAATAAACATTTAAGGGCCACTCTATTTAACTAGTTAGCTAGTACCATATGTTATGAAGTGTCCCACCGGCTAACATTCAATGGCCAAAGGTGGATTATTTTACTAGAGACTAAAGTCCATCTGGACTAATAAATGTTGTCCACAAGTGCCATATCTATGTCATATTTTCATATTATCCACATAGAATAATGTGAAACGCAGTGTATCTAAACTTGAAACATTTACACAGTCATTGGTTATCATGAAAACTGTGTATGGATCAAGCCAACTGGAACACAGTCGCTCACTCCTACATATATGAGTAATCAGATTTTCTTCCATTGATGAGAAATTGATTTGTTCTTAGCGTTCCACTGCATCCAAAGGTTATTAATTGATATCGGCTGAACAACCAATTGACACGCTGAGCACTTTCCAGGTCATGTAAAAGTTAACATTTAAAGTCCATTTCAAATTAAATTATGGTACATTATGCATTTGGTAATATCTGATATTTGTATTGCCAGGTTAAATAACAACCTGTACTGCAGTTTTAGCACATGTAGATACTGAATATATTTGTGGTTTTATTTTATTTTGTTAACAGCTGAATATACAATCTCATCTGACACCTAATATGACTGCATTGGTTTGCTCTGATGATGAGCAGGGTGACATCTTTCTCTATCAAATGCAAAAAAGCTTTCTGCTGTGGACTGATGTGAGGCTTTTCTCGCCAACTACAGTTTCTGTAAATGATACAAGTGAACAAGAAAGTGAAACATGAGTTGAGTTTGTGTTTGTTGTGGCAGGTGTAACGGGTGTAACACTATAACTGTAACTATAGACCATTAACATGCTGTGAGACACAGCCCTATCACTTATTCAGCCATCTAACCAAGGCATCCTTTCTCAGTCAGCCTTCTGGACCACTTTCTATAGGTTGTACTGGTGCGACTGCAGTAATTCACTGACTTTGGGCAACCTGCCTCGTTCCAGATATAATTTTTGCACAGGTTATTTGTTGAAAATTAACTTTTGCGCCTTTTCGGGGGGACAAGTGTTGGTGAAAAATTATGCTGGCATGACTGCAATCCAAGTGTTCCAGAAAAGTTGATGCAAGACTGTGCCAGCACTGATGCAAGTTATGCAATCTGACATCTAATGGTTGATGCCACACAATCCTACCTCATAGGGGTTGGTCTCTGTCACAGTCTATCCAGGCACTCTGGAACCAGATTCCTCTTGACCTTACGGCCTCACCCAGGCCCATCTTATTAAGAATGGTTCATAAATACCACCATTTGACTCAGATTCCGCTCCCATTCCTTAAGAAGCAAGATCACATGAACAGGATACAATGTAGTTCAAAGCAGAAGTGCTCCAAGCAACTTAACAAGCAGCTTATGATGGTCTCCATTTTACCCTATAGTCTGCTGAGGAACTGTAGAAAATGATGCAGTTTGATCAATTAGTGTTCCATTTGATCAATTGGAGATCCACTTGATCCACTAGTCACCCACTTGATCTATTATTCAGTTAAAAAATAGAAATGAATGTACACCACTGAGGACTAAACTAGAGATAAATAATGGTTGTGATACACATACATTTACATTGCATGATCTCTGTGACAAAAGAAGTAACCCACTGAGCTATCCACACAAAATACAGGTCTGTGATCTCCGTTATGCACGTTCTTTGCAGCAGGCATATTAACCCTCTGCACTACTTGGTGGTGAGTCCAAAATGCCACTAGACAAACTCTGATCCCGCTCCAGAAGGAGCCTTAATCAACAGAGTTATCTTGAAACTTTTATTGTTGCCTAAAAACTGCTGGACAGATACTTTCAAATCCATAACACATTGCTACCCAAGTTCAGTACCAGGTGCGGCTTCAACAGTTGCACCGCCATAAAGCCGTCCCTGGTGCAACCTCTAGATTACTAACATACAAAGGAGTTCTAAGTGATCCCCTGAGTACAAGGTTGTAGCCCACATTGACATCAACATTTTATTATGTGTGGAAGACCCCTATGGTGAGGCATGCTTCCCCATGGTGGATGCCTTAAAACCATATAATATTCCCATCTTTCAGCTCTCCCAAGTGGTCTACAGAACACGCAAAAGCATGGGAACTAGAAATGCTAAGAAGAATCTCTGTTGGGAAATCATAATACTCTGGAAGAAAGAACCTAAACAAAACAAAAGAATCTAGCTTGCAATGCCAGGTCATGGTTGTCCTTCCCCGATATCTGAGCATGGCACACAGTGCAGTGACATAGAGTAGAATATTGCAGAGTAGAGTATTGCGGCATACAGTGCAGTAGTTCAGAGTAGTTGGTGCAGAGTGCAGTGATGTAGAGTGCATTGTATTTGAGTAAAGTGGTGTAGAGTGCATTGGCATGGAGTGCAGTGGTTTAGAGCAGAGTGGCATAGAGCGCAGTGGTGTAGACTAGAGTGGTGTAACGTAGAATGCAATGCCATAGGGTAGAGTAACACAGAGTGGAGCTGAATTGCGTAGAATGCAGTGGCATAGATCATTTCAAAGTAGAGTGAAGTAGAGGTATAGTGGAGTTGTGCAGCGTAGAGTTGAGTGGTGCGGCGTGGAGCAGAGTGGTGCAGGGTAGAGTGCAGTGGTGTAGAGCAGTGGCATAGAGTTTACTGATGTAGAGTGGCATGGTACAGAGTAGAGTGCACTGGCACACAGTGCAGTGGCATAGAATGCAGCGTTGCAGAGTAGAGTGGCATAGAGTGGAGTGATGCAGAATAGAGTGGAGTATCCAAGACTGTTGCAGGGTAGAGTGCAGTGGCGAAGAGTGCAGTGCTGCATAGTGGAATAGAGGGGTAGAGTGCATTGGCATAAAATAGAGTGATGGAGAGTACAGTAGAGAGGCGTATAGTGCAGTGTCATAGAGTGCAGGGGTGTACAGTAGATTAGAGTGGCGTAGAGTGGATTGGTGTACAGTGGCATAGAGTGGAGTGATGCAGAGTGTAGTAGTGTAGAGGGGAAACAACCATTACAACGCAGTCATTACAACACACTACCTTTACAATGCAGTCATTACAACGCAACATCCTTTACATCGCATGCCATGCAACACAGCCATTACAACGCATGTCACTACAAAGCATGCCATTACAACGAATGCCACTACAACGCATGCCATTACAACGCGTTATAAGGTAAGTAAAGGGAAATAGTACTTTTTACCCCTACACACTCCAACACTTACCCTACTGTTGCACTCACTGGAGTAGGAACAGTAATTTTTACCCCTACACTATCCAACACATACCTCACTGGAGTAGGAATAGTAATTTTTACCCCTACACTATCCAACACTGACATTACTGTTGCCCTAAAAGTATTATGCGTTGTAGGCATGGGTTGTAATGGAATGTGTTGTAAGTGTAGTTTCTAAAAATATGTTGTGATGGCTTACGTTGTAAAATCCTGCCTTCTGATGGATGTTGCGATTTAAAAACTGCGTTGAAAAAGCATGCGCTGTAAAAGTTTGCGTTGTAACGTGTCCAATTCAGTGTAGAGTGTAGTGGTATAGAGTAGAGTGGTGCAGAGTAGAGTACAGTTGCATGGAATTAGGTGTAGCATAATAGAGTGCAGTGGCATAGAATGTAGTGGCACAAAGTAGAGTGGTGCAGAGTAGAGTGCAGTGACGCATTGTGGAGTGGCGTAGAGTGGAGTGGCGTAGTATGGAGTGGTGCAGAGTAGAGTGCAGTTGCATGGAATTAGGTGGAGCATAATAGAGTGCAGTGGCATAGAATGTAGTGGCACAGAGTAGAGTGATGCAGAGTAGAGTGCAGTGACGCGTTGTGGAGTGGCTTAGAATGGAGTGGCATAGTGTGGAGTGGTGCAGAGTAGATGGAGTGCGGTAAAGTGAAGTATGCATGATGTGGTAGCACGCTGCATTACAGACAATCTTTGATTGAAATGACCATTACATTTGCACAGATTTACTGATCAAAATACACAGCGCACAAACGATGATGTGTGGAAATGTCATCACCTACTGTATGGATTTGTTTTGATCATATTAAACTATATGTTCCAACCGCACTGTGGTTTCCTAATTCTGAATGACTATCAAATATCATCCAGCCTTCCTCCAGCACACCCACAGTAGCCAGAATGACTGTCACATAACTCCTCTCACTTTGAAGTTAGAGAAAGAAAAGTAAGCACCAGGCTCCCGCGGAAGGCAGGGCCTGACATTTGGCCTCTGTCTTTGAATGCACAGCAAATGTGACAAGATAAGAACAAGATTTAAAAGCCTGTTTACATAAAGTGATTACTTGTGGAAGAATACAGTAAATAGGATATGGGCTACGGAAGGGACAAGCTCCAGCTGGAAAGCCTAAAACAGATAAAACCAGCAAATAGAATTGAAGCAAATGTGAGTTACAAATTACAAAGCCAATAGTAAGCAATGGGCCAAATGCATTCCCAGGGAAGCTTTCCGAATGTCCACAAGATGGTGTTAGCAAACAGACATGTGCACTATCTGGTAGGCTTCAACCTTAAAGACTGAGTCAGTCCCATACAGCTGTAACCGTAGAGGGCAGCGTCATCCTTCTGATATTAGGGCCTCAGGGATGTTGAATTCAAACTGATCAAATATAATCAATATACAATGACTACTCCAGCAGTGTGTTGAGGGATGCAGCTAAGATGTGAATGCAAACACCTGAGTTGTAATTTAGGCATGAGCAAGGTGTACCAATAGAGAACATGATACCGAATCATACATCAATCTTTTTTAAATGACCCATTGTACGGCAAAGACCCTGGGTATGACCGTTGTGAGGCGAAATCATCAGATTGATAAAAGATAAATCATACAGATCTAGAAAGAGAATGAACCAAAATGTAGACAGTTCCATTATATGGCCCCTCCCTGCTCACCTACAACTGACAGTGAACTACACATGTCTCTATTTTTTAGGTCTCACCTACCAGGCGTGGTGCACGCGCCAACCAAGTCATGCAGCTGCAACATCATAGTGCAGTTTTAAGTTCTGCTGTGCAGCATCGGTCAAAACAATTGGCAAAGCTCATAACACCCAAAGGCTGTACGAATTGGCTTTGACAATGCTTGTTTTTTGCTTACACTTTCAGAACATTAGAAAAGTAGTTAGACAGGCGGGGTTCCGGGACTACCTCATTGCGTATGTACAAAAGCAATTTACATAGTATTCCAATTTCTATGGCAGCTGGGCGGATTTACATTTAGATTGCTATCATGAAGGGCCCTGTGGGAACGGAAGTCAAATGATGCCGAACAAGGCCAACACAACCCTGTTACACCGCGAATCAATGTCGCGAGGGGAAAAAAAAGAGACTTACTGACGTGTGAACATTTATGAAGAGACGCGCTCCGCTGAATCCACAATTTAAGCGTCTTCCTTCGAGATGAGTTTATTTCTCTTATTTCGAGGCTCGCCTGAGATCTAATTTAGCCGCCATAATTAAAACCGCTCACTGTGGTTTCCCCGATATGGAATAATTGCTATTAGGCGGCAGGGGTTTTGTGAGAAGAGAATACGTGTGCGTCAGTGGAACGGAGGCCCAGGTGGATTTTCTTTTCTTACGCGTTGGAACGCTGGGGTGTTCCCGCCACACCTCCGATGGGAGGCCGGTCTATTTTCACACATCCACAGTTAACGTACATACGAAGCAATGTTAAAGGGGGAGTATTTTGTCAGTGTCCCTAAAAAGTTGTTGGCCAGGCTAGCTTGTTGTCACTGCATTCCTCCTAAAAACACTCTTGTGAGTTACAATTTTAAGACAAAGGCAGTTTATTTTGTATGTCATTTTTTGGGGGGTATTTCTTAAAATTCCACAGGGCCCTGTACACCTCAATGCAGCGGGGGGGCGGGGGAGGGTGGTATAAATGTAGCTAAATGTTGTATAAAGCTCTGTACGTCACCTAGGCTACTCCAGAGAGCTAGAAAAACAACATAAAAACAAGATGCTGAGAAAAGTGGGATCCCTGGAGTTAGAGACCAACAGATGCACCGAAAGGGCCTGGATCTGGAATTCTTCAGTCGTACCCTTGCTGAGGTTGGAAATGCATTTTAAAGCCAGACGGAAAAAATGGTTTCATAAATTTCAGGAACTGGAGATAGCAAGTGTTTGCTCTGAGCAAATGATTAAGGATGTCACATGGCCTCAGGCCTCTCAGCCCAACTGATTTTCACCTGTACTTTAGTTTCTTGAAGGGGCATTATTTAATCACAGGAACCGACGTAGACCACGGGGTCATAAATGGTTCATAATGGCACCAGAGCTCAATTTGTGCTGGTGGTTGCCGGTGGCCAGCACTTGCATTTATTTTTAAAGACCAGGGGGCATATGTACTAGAAGCTGGTGGAGTGCTATGTATCGTCAAAATTGGTAAAGTCGCGCTCCGTCAGTTTCAAAACACAAGGATGTGTCGTATTTACAAGAATGTGGCGCACCCCTGCGTTTCCCCTAATGCTGGCACTCAAGAAGCTGTCTAGCGCCAGCGCAGGCACTATTGTGCCATGTTGCAAGGGTGCCTGCACTGCAGTGTGATTTTTTATGTGCAGGAAGGGACTCCTTTATGCACATAAACAATCTTTAGAGGCAAGTTGCTGTTTCAATGTGTGCTGCAGAATGCAGCACGCCTGGAAAGAGCATAACACGAGGAGAAATGAAACATTTCTCCTCGTATCGCCAGTTTAAGACCAGGTATTCCCTGGAGGATTTTTTAGTGCTGCCTCATACCTTGTAAATATGGGTCAGTGTGAAAAAGCAAAAGGTGTTGCAGGGGAAGGACCACTGCAACACCCATTGCACGCTCCTTTAACGCTAAATGCTGCGTGAATAAGGGCGTTATTTACAAGGCAGTATTAAGAACGCAGCCTTGTAAATAAGGCGACGGACTTAACGCCACCAGAATGTCGGAAAAAGAGACGTTCTGGTGGCATTAACTCATTATACATAGGCCCCCAGGACTCATGCCAATTCCCACGTGTGGCTATCTTTATCCTCTCAGTCTCAGTCAATACAAAATTGTCATTGGCTGCTTGTTCTGTCACATGGATCTGAGCTCGCCCAGGTCCAGGCGTTGATCTTGCTTGCAGCACACACCCTGGTGGCTGTGTGAGTAGTTTTGCCTGAGCTAAGAGGTCAGCTTCGAGCTGAGCCCTCGGCTTCCACCTGTGATGATGGCTGAGGATGGCTTGCAAAGTCAGACGTGGCATGTTTATCATCAAAGAGTGCATGACACAGCTGCACAGTATCGATGTTGCCAGAGAGTGTGGGGGACTGCCTTCCTCAGGATGGGTTACTGATATACACTCTTCCGCCGTGTCTGCCACAGACAGATCCTGGATGCTTATGGGACGTGGAGAGTGGGGGTTGCCCCTTGCTGACTGGGGCTAGTCATTGGCCTTGGTGCTTTCAAGCCTGCCATCCTCTGCTGCGTGACGTGGAGTGGGAGCTAAAAGGGGATTATAAAGATTTGTGTACTGTGGCCAGCAACAGTGAGCAGATCCAGGAGGAATTTATCAATTGCACAGCTTGTACTGGGAGATCCTGCAGGTCTCTAAATCTCCTCAGACCCTTATTGTGATAGAATATCCTGCATGCAGCCAGTGGGCGCTGCCTGTGCGTCACCACAGCACTGTGGATTCCAGACCACCCGAGGCTATATTATAAAAAAGTACAATGAGGCTTAACAAGCATGTGCAATGACTATTTGCTCCCACAGGGCACTTTTGTTTATAGAAAAGGCAGCAGACACTGGTGAAGCCCCTTCTGTTATGCAAATTTCAACGGTGAGTGCATGCCCTTATTTGCATACTGGTATGGGCCCAAGCCAATGAAGGAAATCCTTCACCTCTGTGGCAAATGTTTAGACAAGACTACAGTGGCAAAGAGGCTACCAGGCAGTGGCGGCTTCTAAATCATGTAGATCTAACATTTACACCAGTGGAAGCTTGTAATATTGAAGTCAGGGAAAAGTACAGGACAGTAATGAGGCCTCATCTAAGAAGATTCTCAGTAAAACTCTCCTTAAATCTATATCTTCAGAAAAATTTCCAAACTATTCATTTAAATCAAGATTGAGGATCCCCCGCTGAACGCAATTTAGATGAATTCCCAGTGTAGTGCTGTCTTGTTGCAGTAAGTGGCAGAATATCAATCTAGACGGTCCAGCATGCAACCTCCCAGATATATATGAGGAAGTTAACTTTACCCAAAGTACAGTATAATGATAGACAATGTGTCTCTTTATATGATTATTGTAGGCAACATGGTTGTGGAGTACAATCCCTTACCCACCAAATAATGGCATGCTTCACCATCGGGCTGTGCTCCTCTTCAGGCTGGCGCACCAATGCCCTACAGGCCCCCCGAGAGGGGGCTGGAGATCATTTTCCAAAGAAGGTCATTTCTGTCTGGCCACAGTATTGTTGAGTAGATAGGCCAACGAAGATGAAAAGAAAGTTACAATTAACTAAGGTTACCCTGGTAAAATCTTCTTAAATGTCAAGAGTCTTTGTTAAGGTTAAAAACAAGATTTGACCTTAAGTGATATCAATGTTCCTGAAGGTCTGAAATAGGTCAACATGTTTCTGGGCACAAACAGTCCCCTAAAGGATCAACGGCAATTAATCAGGACCTGATAGATATGCCAAATTTACAGGCAGGTTCTCTAAATTCAGAGCATAAAGGGAAACTAGAAGTGGTATATTGTGAATACAAATAATGCAGCATACCAGTTGGCTGTCACCCCAATTTAAAAGACTACATATAGTGCCATGTAAAACCCGAGTCTTTAATGAGAAAAGGACCCCTTGGGAACACAAGAAGGTTTGAACCCCACTCACTTGTTTGTAGAGTTGTGACTCTTGGCATATTAACCTATCCCTTACACTATGGCCCCAGAAACTTCAGCGCTGCTGCTATTACCAAACCTCCTGCAGTCTCCAGAAGTGTAGCCAAGGCAGCATACCCAAATACAGACAGACATCAATAAGATGCAACAAAAAGAGACTTTTGCGACTACTGTTCTTTTATGGTTTAAGGCAATTTTCTTTAATTTTTCGTAGGAAACAGTAAACACAACACCCACCTACAACCACTGGCCGGTGGGGAATAGCATGGTTTATATGCGTGATGTTAAAGAAAGGGATAGAGGAGAGAGAGAAAAGGAGAGAGTGCAGTAAAACCAAAGGATAGAGAGGGAGAAGAGAGTCAAAGACCTACCCAATGCCCAGTACTCAACACAGTAGGGTTCTAGCTATCAGGTGACGTCTCCTCATCGTGGAAGGGTTGGTCAACGGCGGGGGGAGTAGTCTGAAACCGCAGGACCCTTAAGTATCATGGGTAGGTGAGCTCAACAAACTCAGAGGCTGGATCCCCAAGTCTTATCAAATTTGGGTAGAGTGCGATTAATCCCCGCTGGAATCCTTTCCATCCCCACTACCTCCCAGACTCTATAAAGCCAATCTAATTTTGTTGGTATGTCCTCTGTGCCCCACCTCGCTAACAACACCTGTTTAGCCACCTCAAGTGCCAAGGTAATTGCTCTCCCCCTACAGGACTTAAGAGGAAATGTGAGAGAGTTGGGAAGTCCCAACAAGTTTTAGCTAGGGAATCTAGGAAGCTCTGTGTGGTAGGTATCGTCAACCTCAGATAGGATAGTGTCCCAGAAGGCTTCTATCTTAGGACATTGACATAGTATGTGGCTCAGTGTGCCTACCTGTCTGCATCTGCGCCAGCAGAGGTCATCGCTACGTGGTCTCCATCGGGCAATGCGTGCCGGGGTATAGTACCAATAATGCACAATCTTTAGTAGCATTTCCTTACCCGAGGTACTACAGGAAGAAGCCCTGGTCGTGTGGATAATGTCCACCCACTCCTTTGGGTAGAATTCAAGTTCCAGTTCTGATTCCCACCTGCGCTGTGCCGGAGACTTAGAGGGGTTATTAACTTTGTTCAGGAAGTTATAGATATCTGATAAGAGATGTTTGTTTGACGTGCGGGTGATTAACTTTCCAAGTCTTGATAACTATCTAGTTTAATTAATTTTTATCCAGATCTGCTATTTATTCCTTGTTTTATATATTGTGCATTTCTGTATCTGCACTTTTATGGTCTACGACCAAAATAAAGTTATCAAAGTAAGATAAACTAAAGTTCAAATTTGGGAAGGGGGCCACTCGGTTCTGTGTGCACCTGTGGCTGTGTGACCCAGTGGCGTTGGCCAAGTACTGCCACTACGCCTCCTTGGGAATCCCATAGCTCTTCACTAATTGGGGGAAGTCCATAATACCCTGCGTGTCAAAAAGGTGCCTGTGCGCTTACAGTTAGCTTCCTGCCATTTCAAATACGCATTCCCCATTTCAGCCGGAGGGAAGTCCGGGTTCCCTATAAAGGGGGTCAGGGGAGACAGAGCAGTCCAGAGCTTGCATCTCTCCTGTACCCTGTCGCATACCTTCATGGTGGATCTCAAAAGCGGGGAGATGTACACACCCTGCGGACGATGTGGTTTGGGAAGCCAGGGAATCTTTCAGATGTGGATACTGGCTACCCCACGGTCTATGAAACACCAATGTTTTCAGATTCCAGTTGGTACCACTCTACCATATAGCGTAACTGTACTGCTTCGTAATAACACCCAAAATGCGGGACCCCCAGTCCCCCATCCTCCTGCCTCAGATAGGTTAGGTGGCAAACTATATGCGCCTTCTTCCCACCCCAAATGGCGCCATCAACTAGCTGCTGTAGCTGGGCCAGTATGTTAGGCGGCGGACATAGTGGAAGCATCTGCATTAAGTAAAGAAGACAGGGCAAAATCGTCATCTTATTGCAGCAACATTGCCCAAACAGGAAAGGACGTGTTCCTTCCAGCTTTGGAGCTCTTGACGAACCTTGGCTAAGATCTACAAGTAATTCACCTGGGCAAACTTATCAGTTGTCGAGAAGACCCAGATTCACAGATAGGTGATATCACTGGAGGCCCATAAGAATGAGAACTGTGTCGCTATTTGCTGCTGGTCTGTGTTAGGCAGTGTTAGGCTGAGGGCCTGTGTCTTCCGCTGGTTGATTTTAAATCCCGACACCGCACTGAATGACTCTATCTCTGCTAGCGGGGGGGGGGGGGGTTTGAGAAAGTAACGGATGAGTCAAAAAGAGCACCACGTCATCCAGGTAGAGCGAAATCTTGTGCTCTCCATCTCTCACCTGGATCCCGGTGATGGTTGGGAGTTGTCAAACTCGTTCTACCAAAGGCTCCAAATAGAGTGCGAATAGGAGAGGGGACAGTGGGAACCCCTGCCTCGTGCCCCGCCCGATCTGAAAGGGACGAGAGGCGACCCCATTCACCCTGATGCTTTATACAATTCACCCACTGCTTGAATCGTTCCCCTATATCAAATCGGCATAGGATCTGGTGGCGGTAGGGCCAGTGGACCCGGTCAAATGCCTTGTCGGAGTCGACAGACAGGAGTACAGCCAGGGTCTGGGCTCATTGCGTCTTATCCAATAGATTACAGAATCGCCAGGTCCGGTCACTGCAATTACGTTCCGGGATAAAGCCCGACTGATCCGGATCGACCAGGCCCTGCATGTGGGGAGCAAGCCTCACCGCTAAAATACTTGTAAAAATCTTCAGGTCGACATAAAGCAGAGAAATAGGGCGGTATGATGCACACTCTTGGGGGTCCTTCCCTGGCTTGGGGATAACTCCTACCTCGGCTATGGAGATCAATGGGGCCAGCCTCCAAGTTGCGCTGAATGTATTGAACAGTCGTGTCAGGAGGGGGGTAAGATCTGAAGCAAAGAATTTATAGAAGTCAGCCAGGAAGCCATCCCTGCCCGGGGCTTTCTCGGGAGAGGATCCTTGGATGGCTCATAGGACCTCCTCGGGTCTAATATCCCCTTCCAAATGGACCGCCTCTGATGATGGGAGAGGGGTCACAGGTGATGTTTGTGTGTATTCTTCGGCTGCAGCAGAGTTGAGGGTTCCGCTGAGTAGAGGGTAGCGTAGAATGCTTCAAACTCGGCCACAATGTACATCGCCGACCTCAAGATCTCACCTTGGTCGTTCCTAATCTCTGCAATCCGTCGTGCTGCCGTCTAGGCCCGGAGTGTGTGCGCCAGCAGCTTCCCAGCCTTATTCCACCCCTCATAATAGTGCTGCCTAGTGCAAAGCAGACTGTATTCGGCGCTGTCAAGATTGAGGGCCCTCAGTTGTTTCCACGCTTTAGTAAGCAAACGCCGCGTTTGAACCGCCCCAGTGCAGCGATGGACTCCCCCCAGCTCCTTAATTTGGTCTTCCAATTCCTCTCGTTTGGCTCTGCAGTTTTTGTTCAGGCACGCTGTAATAGCAATACAACATCCTCTCAGTGTCAGGGACTGTCCAGGACTATGTGGGGAACACACTCAGGGACTTGGGCAAGGACTGGGAACTGGGTAGAAAACATGCACATAAAGAGGAGTACAGCAATGCCCAGGATCATACAGGGAGAAAAAGGGATCCAAACGGAAAGCCTGTAGAAGTGAACAAGATGGGTAAGACTCAGAAAGGAAGGGCACTCACGAGGCAACTTAGCATTCAGACTAACTACACCCAGGGCGGACGTGCAAGACATATACATAATACAACATTACCAATAAAGGGGAGTGTGGGGTAAAGCACTCAGGAGCTCCACACAGTAAGACTGAAGCTCAGTAAGTTTCTCACCCACAATTGCTGTTACAGATACTGACTGCAAATACCCACATGTAGGATATGCATGCAAAGGCAGGGACTGTGGAACTTATACCTATGGTGATGTTATAAATGTAACTCAAAGACAATACTCACAGTGAACAAGAAACACCACCTAGGTAGTCAGCTGTGCCCACGGATCCTGGTGATCAAACAGGAACACGCAAGGCAGTAACAGCAAGAGGGTAGAACTAAACACAAGCATAATATACAAGGAGCTAGCAAGGAGGAGTGCTTAACAGGAAAGGAAGGAAATGACAGGGCACACTCGGCAGAAAGCAGGTAACAAACATACAAGGTAACAGAAGTAAGACAGCAGAATAGAAAGGCAGCAAACTAAAACTGGAACCAAGGAATTGAGATGAAAGGCAGGGACTGGAAAGGGATATACAGAAGGTGAGGCTACAAGGGTATTCTAGAAAAGTGCAGGTTAAGGAATCAAGAAAACAAAGTAGCATAGAAGGCAGTGCTGGGGCAGGAACAAGAATTGAGCTAAAGCCCATGAGTCAAGGTAGCACTGCAGGCAGTGCTAGTACAGGATTAGGGAATTACTAAGGCTTTAGGAGTCAAGGTAGCACTGCAGGCATGAGTTTCAGGCATGAGTAGGCTGGTTTCAAGTATAAGCAGGCTGGCTTTCTCAAAACCCGGCACAGTTTGGGAATGGCTGTCAATTCCAAATAAGTGTCCATATGGCTGGAAGTCAAAATATACATGATGGGGAGGGTCTGGAAGCTTATTAGAAGACTGGAAAGTCCCACTATGAGGCCCCCTGGTGGTGGGTACGAGAGCACAGGGAGCGAATTGTGACACTCAGGACCGCCTTTAGAGCATCCCAGAGCGTGTCTATACTTACAGAGCCCACATTGTTCACCTCAGAGTATGATTTGAAAGCATCCCGTATCTCTGCAATATTGGTGTCGTATGTGAGCAATTTATGGTTCAATCTCCACAACCCTTGCCGGGGGGCACCCCCAGGGAGGAGTAGCATTAAAACAATCGGGTAATGATCTGAGAGCGCCGCTACCCCGATAGACACATCTGTTGTAGCCACCATGACGAGGTCCAAAATAGATCTATCCGAGCATACATTTGGTGCACCACAGAAAATAAAGTGTATTCCCGAGCTGTCGGGTAGGGGTGACGCCAAACGTCCCTGAGCCCAATCTCTCCCAACCGCTGTAGCAGTGCGCCAGAGATGGATCCAGAGTGTCCCACCGAAGTGCTGATCTGTCCAGGTGGGCATCCGGAACTAAGCTGAAATTTCCCCCGATTACCAAATCTTTTTCTGGGGACTCCAGGTTTGTGTGAAACATGTCCCGGAGAAAGGTTTCCTGTTGTTCGTTTGGACTATAAACCGAAGCTATTGTGTGTATGCACGTCCCAATTGATACCCTCAGTGCTAATAATCTACCCGCTACGTCTGCGTGTACTCCTATCACCTTCCATTGGAATTGCGTGGATAAGAGTATTGCCACCCCAGCCTTCTTCCCCACCCTGATGAAAAATATTGCCTATAAAACCATTTTGACCGGAGCCGTTTCCAGTCGGCCCGCAGGAGATGGGTCTCTTGCAAGAGACAGATATCACATTTGACATCTCTCAACAAAGCAAGAAGCACTCATCTCTTAACAGGTGAATTAAGGCCCCGAACATTGAAGCTCATGATAACCTCTCGAAGTCCTGTCATGGGTATGTGTCTTGGGTGTATGCCTTGGCAACACCTGGATGTTGGCAAGCAGGCCTACCTGCGCATAGTCCCCTGGTACCCTCCGCCCGCCCTAGTCTATTGAAAGGTATCACCCCCGCCCTGACCCTCATCCCGGGTCAAGGAGCCTCCTGTCTGATGAAGTATAGTAAACCCCCTGTGTGTGGTGTTGCTTGGGGTGCCATCGCTCAGCCGGATGTTCTGTATTTCCCTCTGGGAGGATTACAGCATGAGAACACAGACGTCATGGTGCTGATGTCCATGTCACTCCCGCCCCCGCAGGAGCGCCGCCCAACCTCCCTCGCCCCATGTGCCTCCCTTGGATTCCGATAGCGAGGGATTACCCTACTTGTCTGCATGAGGTCTTTAGATCTTGTGTGGGTAGGGAAGAGAAGGAAAGAGAGAATAAACAGAATAGAACGAGAAAAAAACAAATAAACCTCCATAGTGCCCTCCAACAGCGAGTAATCGCACTTTCGTGCAGGGGTCCATGTGTACTAAGGACGGTCATCACCCCTCCAGAGGTAGGGCTCCCCCCACCAAGGCCCAAAACTCTGGCTCCTGGACTTGGACTTTCTTCTCCACCTCAGGGCCGCAGGTCCGCAACTGCGATCACTCACTGGCAGGATCGCCAGTACTCTCCCGGTCCTGGATCTGACGCAGCAGGGCTTCCCTTCCGTTCCGACGTTCCTTCTCTGAGGGCTTTGTGTTGTTTCCTCTCCTGAGGCCTCTTCTCCGGTTCGATTTAGGTGGCTTCCCAGAAGATGGGCCTCCCTCTGTTGAGCCTGAATCTCCTGCCTCTGCCAAGGCACTCCCAAGGACTTCCTTCGCCTCCTTTAGAATCCGCACCCCGTGCGTCTCCTTGTTCCAAATGAAAGACAATCGAAACTGGTGCCCCCATATGTACCGCACTCCTTGCTCCCGGAGGAAGGCTGTGACTGGTCACAACTCCTTGCGCCTCTGCAGGGTAAGTGGTGAGAGGTCCTGGAAGACCCTCACCTGAAGGCACTCAAACTCCACCATCACTCGGCCCGAGTGGAAGCCATGATGATCTCTTTCTGATGGTAGGAGTGTAGGCAGGGAAGAATGTCCTGAGGCTGACCAAGACCGAAGGCAGGCCTCCCGGCGTGGTGGGTACGGTCTAGTTCGATCTCCCTGTCCCGCAAGTCTGGTGCTATGTGCCTAAGGAAGCGGAGCACTCAGTCCTCCAGTGTGCCTCCATCCGCTTGGAGTGGTACACCTTTCATACGGATATTGGAGCACCTCTAGGGGTTTTCCAAATCTTCCTCATTCCTGAACAGCAGATGTGCTGCTAGACAACATGGCTAAAAGACATTCACATTGACAAGGCCAATAGCTCGGGCATTGCCGAGATTTATTGCCTTTGCCAATGCTTGTTCAGTGTTGACAGTTTCTTGCTGAACAAATGTGGAAGTGATAGTGAGAAACAGTTGAGGAGCTTTGACGTGAAGTTAGGATGTGGCTTGGTGGCCAGAGTCCTAGGAAGCTTGTTTCCGGTCCAGGGGAGGCATGGCTTGGCAGTTCGGCCTGGACTGTTCCCATGAGGCACAGGGTCCGACTGATTTGCATATGGCCAAGTCTGAACTGGGGTGGCAGAATGGGCTAAAGAACAGTGATGGATTAAACCCAGATCTGTTGACTGGGTGTGAGTGTTTGATTGGTTCAGATGCTCCGTCCATCACCACCCCCTTTTGTACCGCTTTGATGGCCAGAGCTGCGGACAGGGGAACCAGGTTAAAATCTTGTTGTCGGCTGAGCTGTTTGTGATTCTAGGTAAATCAATTATGCTTTCCCTGTGTACGACAATAAATGTGTGATTGCGTAATGTAACTGGTGAGTACTTTAAGTGCTCCATTACGATTGGCTGGTGAGAGTACTATAGCAAGATGCAGGATAAAACAAGTGATCTAATACCATCAGATTGCGCAAAAAGAATAAAAATGAAAGCAGCAGAGATGAGGGAGGTAATGAGGGAATGGGTCAACCAGGGAAGCAGGAGGAGATGGGAAGATGAGCGCACAACGACGAGAGGGGGCGGGAGGAAGCAATAATGAATAATGAAGGGGGAAAAATACCTTAATTGAAGCAGGATCTGCAACACAAATAAATGTGTAATTGTGGAAAATTACTGGTGAAAACTAAAAGCGCTCCAATACCATCAGCTTGTGTTCACTCTTTGGTAAGACGGAAAACGGAGCAAGCGATCCAATGGCATCAGATTGTTTAAAAAAATAAATAAACAAGTGCTGTTCGTGTTTTAACAACTTTGAAAGAAATGCATTAGTTTATGTACAAGCACTTGCATTTTAGTGGTATGTGCCTATGTGTACAAGGGAGACTATGGCAAGACGGAGGATGGAGCGAGTGCTCCAATACCATTGGATCGTACAAAAAAATGAAATAAATAAAAGCAGCTGCGACAAGGGAGAGGTAGCGGGGGGATATGTCAAGCAGGGAAGCAGGAGGGAATGGAGAGATGGGCGCACAACAACGGGAGAGGGGGAGAGGAAGCAACAATGAAGGGGTAAAAAAATACCTTAATTGAAGCAGGATCAGTGACAAAAATGAATATGTCAAAGTGGAACGTAAGTGTTGAGCACTTAAAGCCCTCCAATACCATCGGCTCTTGTTGGCGATATGGCATGACGAAGTAAGCGCTCCAGTACCATCGGATCAAGCAAAAAAATTATAAACAAGAGCTGTCCGTGTTTTAACAACTTTTTAAGAAATGCATTTGTTTATTTACATGTGCATGCATTTTAATGGTATGTGTGCCTGTGTTCCAGGGAGACAGCCTTACAACACAAGTACTCCTACAGAGTGCTTGAAGACACAGAGAAAATAGCTGCACCAACTGAGAGCAGTGTAAGGAGCCATGTCCTTGGTCTATGCGCTATGGGAGGGTCAAACACAAGAAGAGGGAAAGACGGCCACATGCCATGACGAATGGTATCAAAGAAAATGAGAGCACCGCTGAAGTTTACCAATGGTAGGAGATAGTCGGCCTGTAAGCCCACAGGTAGAACACAACAAGTTTCTTCGAGACATTGATGTGTAAAGTCAACACATCTCTTGGAGGCTGTCTAGATGAACAGAGCATGAGCTGTCTAGCCAAGACCTAAAAACAATAGATTTTGCACAGGTGAAACCTACTGGCTTTGCCAATGCTTGTGGTGTTTAGAAATGGGGGTAGATTAAGTGATTTGCCCGTAATAACAAATTGTGGAAATGAGGCCAAGGCTAGGGAGACGATGTGGCATCCTCTTGGGAAAGGATGTGGCGTAAGGGCTAGAGCTGCCGACTATGGAGCTCGGAACCAGGTTTGAATTTCGGTGTCTGCTTAACATCCGTGATTCTGGGCAAATCACTAACCCTGGGCGTAGTAGACGTAGTGGGGCTACACAAAGCTACGTGAAGTGGGCGAGAAACTACGCCCACCCACGCACTTCGCATAGCCCCACTACGCGCCACCCGCCTCCCTCCCGCCCTCCCTAAATACTTACATTACCTTTCAAAAATGAATAGAAACCACTTACCTTGTACGCTGCGTCCCCCGGCGCTCCCTCTTGTAATCGCGCCGCCGTCTCGGATACTAATGCGCATGCAAAGGGCGAAGTAGGCAACACTACGCCCACTTCGTGGGCGTAGGGAAGTCCTTCGCCCAGGGTTACAAATCACTTAATCTCGCAGTGCCTACAAAAATGAATGTGTCTATGAGTAAAGTAATTTGTGCTAATGTAAAGTGGTCCAATACCTTGAGGTGGTGTTGACGCTCTACAAAACTGCACACAAAAAAAGTAATTGATGCTACAGTAAAGTACTCAACTACCTTCGGGTGCTGTTGACGCTATATAAAACTGCACAAAAAAGGAAACATTTCAGTGTTAGGCTGGTTTACAGTACTGAACATGAGGAAATACATTGCATCGGAAACCTCATAAAAATTACTACTTTTACCATGGACAGTGAGGGGCAGGCACACCTTGACGACATCAAGAATCAGCCTGGCTCCTTTGAAGAGAATTCAAATTAAGCAACGATGGTGTACAGAAACACTTCACCGGTGAATGCGGAAAGAGTAAGAAAGTGTCCTGACGGGAGCAATTTAAAGAAATAGAGCCTCTCCATTTAAAATGAGAGGCAACAAAGTGAGACAAGAACAGTTCGATCATTTTACACAGGAGAAACGTGGCTATGCAATTACAGGAGCAGACAAAGGTACTTTAGAAGCTCTGGCATGCCCTGTGATAACACCTACCTGATTTAATTGAGGTCTGATTTTCCAGCTATAAATAGCCTTGCCAAACGACAACATATGGGGTAAATACACACACACCTAGTACCCACATCAGCAGAAAATAAACACAGACTACAAGTGTGGCAATTAATAGCAGCCGTGCACACATGCTCCAATCAACACATCAGTTATACACTAACAGGACATTAAAAATCAGAAAACCACCACTCTCTAAAATTAAACAGATTACAATGGAGATTTAAATTAGTGACGGGGTCAGGGAAGGGGGTGATTTGTTGACAAGGCAAGCTCAGGGAGGTGGGTGGGAGCAAGCAGCGATGGAAGGGAGGAGGTGTGGGAAACGAAAAGCAGCCCCAATAGGAAAATCAGTAAAGGGGAATGGGTGATCTCTGGATGAGGCTGTCTAGCCAAGCAGCGCATGTACTGTTTAGTCAAGACCTAATAACAAAAGATTTTGCATAGGGCAAACCTATTGGCTTTGCCAGTGCTTGTTGAGTTTAGAAATGGGGAGACTAAGGGCTAGATGTAGGTAATTCCCAAATACCTATTCCTTAATACCAAATTTTAACAATTCGGTATTAAGGAATCTGTATTTGCGATGTAGGTAAAAAATCGGTAAAAATTACCAATTCGGTAAAATCCGCTAAAAAATAGCGATTCCTAAGAAATCTGTAAATACCGATTCGGTAATTCAAAAATCCTGTATTTGTCGAATCAGCCAATCCTGAGCAAGCACATCACCTCCCAACCAGGAAGTGGCCATACCCATGCAGGTGCACGGAATCTGTAGCTGTTGGAGAGACAGGGAGCAGGAGCAACAGCAGAGGAGCTGCACAGCCAACACCCAGCTCTGCAGAGGGGGAGAGTGCTGATGCCCCCAGGGAGATAAACAGAAGCGAGGAGGAAGTCATGTCATCTCCAGACATTGCACCAACGACCCCACCACCACCACCTACAAGGTCAAAGAGATACACGGTGGCTCCACTCCAGGAGATTGATGCCACTGAGGAGGACAGGCAGGAAACCCAACAGACAACACCGGGCGAAGACACACAGCTATCTGGGGCACAGTCCCCCGTGGTGGAAAGCATCACAGGTGCCTGTAGACGGCGACAGAGGTCACAGAGTCCTAATGCTGAAGTAAGTGTCTTCTCAGGACTGGAGGGCCAAATGCTGAAAGTCTAGCGCCTACAGGGGAAGGCAATGAGGGCCATTCAGAGACAGATAGTGGCAAACAACAGTAAGCTGGACGACATGAAGGAGGCCATCTATTGCCTCAACAATACTGAGGCCGAGGGACTGAAGGAGGTATCCAAGGCAGTTAAGTGGCAGAATGGATGGGGAGCGCGCTGCAAGGCGGAGAGACAGGCAGGTAATTGCAGGCTTCACCAAGTCTGTGAACAGGCTCTGCAATGCGACCCACATGCTGAGTAGGAGATATGTGGCCATGCAACTTGAGATGTCAAAGTGCAGCCGTGAGGTTACCCAGGGTCTGGTCACAGTCACCAGTGCCGTAGAGGTGAAGCAGACTAACCAGATTTCTGCCACTGGTACAGGGGATGTGGAGGAGAGTCAGGGGGCAAGCAGTCGTAGCACTGAACCCTCCCCCCCCTTGACAGAGAGCAGGAGGCGCAGTGTGAGGCATGGGTCTGCTGCAGGACACAGTGCTGCTGAGGAGAGTGTGCATGCAGAACGCCACACTGGTGTACGGGGCGCAGGAGATAGGCACAGCCCTCCAATCTCATTCAGTTGTGGGTGATGCAACCCTTTTGGACTCATAGCTGGTGTTACAGTGTGCTGGACAATTGCCTGTTGTAAGGTATATTAAACACCCTGACACAAATGCATTACCTGGCTTTGTCTCATTACTTACTCAGAAATAATTTTGTGTGATCTCTGACCTTCTCTGTCTCCCATCTACTGCAGCTGCGCCGCCTGCTGCGCTGTGCTGTGGCTGTGTACCTTCCTCATCCTCCTCTTCAGAATCACACATTTCCACAGGTGTACCCTTCTTAGTGGCAAGGTTATGCAACTATGATTTTGCAACACACATGGCACATACAGCTATGATTTTGCAACACACCAGGGGCTTGTACTGCCGTGCACCTACACTTTTGTGCAGGCAGCGTAACTGGCTTTTGAGGAGTCCAAATGTTCGCTCAACCACACTGCGTGTCGTTCTATGTGCAACATTGTACCACGTGGGGTGGATGGGTGCAGGTACGGAGTCAGGATGAAAGAGCGAACCGCATTGGCACTGTCACCTGTGTGTGAGAAGTAAGTAAGTAAGTAATTCACAGTCTACAATCGCAGCAACAGGTGTATGCTTCAGGGGGTGTCACATGTACTTACCTAGCAGGTAACCTTCTCCAAATTCCCCTGCAAGGAGACGGATATAGATCCCACTGTTCCTGAATATGTATGAATCATGGGTGCTCCCTGGAAAATCTTTCGACTATGTCCGTGATGATGTTAGACGCATCACATATGACCTGCACATTTATGGAATGTGTGGACTTGCGATTGCGGTAGATGTACTCAGTCGAAGCAGGTAGGCAGATTGGTATATGTGTCCCGTCAATGCAACCAATGACGTGGGGGAACTGGGCCTTCTGATAAAAGTCCAACTTGGTCTTCTGCAGTTCTGCCTGTGTGCTGGGGAATTTAATGTAGTGTGTCATCCTTTGCAACATGGCATCCAGGAATTTCCTGAAAAAACGCGACAGGCAACTCTGTGATACTCCACCTACAGCAACTATTACCCCTTGATAACTGCCAGATGCCAGGAGGTGTAGGCAACAGAGTTCCTGTACATGAGGGGGTATAGCGTGCACCTTTGGTGTCTGGTGCTCCAGGAGTGGGTGCAGGTCCCGTATCAAGTCCAGGATGGTGTTTGGGTGTAGCCTGTACCTGTCATGGATTTCAGCCTCAGTCAGTTTGAACAGTGTCACACGCAGTCTGTACACGCGTTCCTCCCGTCTCCAGATCCTCAGTCCTGATGCTTGCAAACGTAGACGCCTTGCTATCACGTAGAGGGCCGCCATTGTGTTTACACTGTAGCATTTTGGGGCTGTTTTTATGCAGTGCACCTGATTACCACCTGCTTTGAGTCAGTGGTAATTACCGATTTTTAAATACCGATTTTTAGCTAATTCGGTATTACCGATTTTTGGTACATCGCATTACCGATTTTTTACCGATTCTAGATTTTTGTCTGCCAATCGGTAAATTAGGAATTGGTAACTGGTTTCCCTTATTTTTACCGATTCCTTATTATCGATGCAGATCGGTAATACCTACATCGCACATGGCTAAATACCGGTCGGTAACGCTGAAATTTACCGAATTTCAGCGTTACCGACCAGTATTTAGTCACCTACATCTAGCCCTAAGTGATTTATCTGTAATCACAAAATATGAAACTGAAGCCACGGCTAGGGAGATAATGTGGTGTGCTTTCAGGAGAGGATGAGGCATAAGGGTCAGAGCTGTCGACTATGGAGCTGGTAAACCGGGCTTGAGTTTCTGCGTCGGCTTAACATCCTTGAATTTGGGCAAATCAATTAATCTTGCTGTGCCTATAAAAATGAAGGTGTCCTTGTGTAAAATAATTGGTGCTAATGTAAAGCGCTCCAATACCTTCGGGTGGGGTTGGCGCTATATAAAACTGCACAAAAAAGTAACTGGTGCTAATGTAAAGCACTCCAATACTTTTGGGTGGTTTGGCACTATATAAAACTGCACTAAAAACTAGTAACTTGGGCTAATGCATAGCGCTACAATATCTTCTGGTGGTGTTGGTGCTATTTAAAACTGCACAGAAAAAGTAATTGGTATTTATGCAAAGTGCTCCAACTCTAATACCTTCGGGTGGTGTTGGCAGTTGGCACTACATAAAACTGCACAACAAAATCGCTGGAGAAGGGGATCTGTGCAACAGAGTTCAGCAGAGGCAAACAGCGACAGGTGGGAGGGAGACGGGCAATAAACAGCAAATGCGGCTAGCCACGGGGGGATTAAGTGATTTGTCTGTAATCACAAAATGTGGAACTGAGGCCAAGGCTAGGGAGAAAATATGGCATCCTTTTGGGAGAGGATGTGGCGTAAGGGCCAGAGGTGCGGACTATGAAGCTGGGAAACCAAGTTGAGTTTTGGCTTAACGTCCTTGATTCTGGGTAAATCACGTAATCTCCCCGTGCCTTTAAAAACGAATGTGTCCTTGTGTCCTTGTGTAGCGTAACTGGTGCTATTGTAAAGCACTCCAATACATTTGGGTGGTGTTTGGTGCTATATAAAACTGCATAAAAAACTGTAACTGATGCTTCGGTAAAGCACTCCAATACCTTTGGGTGGTGTTGGTGCTACATAAAACTGCACAAGAAAACAAATGTGAAAAGCAGAGTCAGGGGAGAAGAGGATCTGGGGGGTAAAGGGGATTTGTGCAATCGGAGTTCAGCATGGGCAAGCAGCGACGCATGGTAGGTTGAGGGGAGACCAAAAGTAAATGCGGGCTGCCACAGGGAGATTAAGCGATTTGGCCGTAATCACAAAATGAGGAACTGAGGCTAGGTAGACAATTTTATTTATTTATTTATTTATTTATGAGATTTATTAAGCGCAAACAAATGCCCTAGGGCGTCTCGGCGATGTAGACGGTAGCAGCTCAAGGAAAAGGTGTGGAGAGTTATTGGTTAAATAACCAGGTTTTTATTTCTCTTCTGAAAGCTATGAGTGTAGGGCAGGATCTGATGTCTATATCGAGCGAGTTCCACAGTTTTGCAGTGGCGACGGTAAAACGGCGGTCACCCCATGAAGCTGTTTTAGTCCGGGGCACGGTCATTAGCAAGGCATTTGAGGATCGTAGTGCTCTATTGGGGGCATAGAATGCTAGGGATTTTTTGAGAAAGTGTGGGCCTAATTTGCGGGAGGCTTTATAAGCTATGCAAAGTGACTTGAATTTAATTCGATTCTTCACCGCGAGCCAGTGATAGTTTTTAATCGTTTGGGAAATAGGTTTGAATTTCGGAGTACCCGAAAGCATTCTCGCAGCTGCATTTTGTACAGATTGTAACTTGTGAATGACTTTCTGTTGGGCATTGATGAAAAGTCAGTTACAATAGTCAAGGGATGACATGACAAAAGCAGTGACCAGAGTTTTTCCTGAATTGGGGGGAAGAAACGGAAGGATTTTCTTAATTGACTTAAGCTTGTAAAATGCGGTGGACACGACGGAATTTGCATGTGTAGCAAATGTTAGTTTGTCATCCAGCAGTATTCCTAGATTTTTAGCTTTGGTGACTGGTGTGGGCCCAGTACAGTGGGCCACCAGGTGCCTGGCCAGTGAGGGGAGAGGTTTCCAAATATCATCACTTCCGTTTTGGTGGAATTTAACTTGAGACAGTTGGTTGTCATCCAGTTGCTGATGGTTACCATACCATGGTGAAAATTGGCCGTAATTTCATCTCCGTTATTTTTTATGGCTAAAATCAACTGGGTGTCGTCCGCGTAGGATGTTAGGCTCATCCCAAAGTCCTTGATGACCCTTGCTAAATCTGTCACGTAGACATTAAATAGCGTAGGACTTAGGGATGAGCCTTGAGGGACGCCGCAGGGAAGTGTCATCGGGGCAGAACTAAAATTGCCCAGTTGTACCGTTTGGGTACGGTTGGAGAGAAAAGAGGAGAGAAGATCTTTGGCCTTGTCCTGGATACCTATAGCACTGACACGGTCGATCAAGATGTTATGATCGACCGTGTCAAATGCAGCAGATAGGTCCAGCAGGACAAGAATTGCTGTCCCTCGTTGATCGAGAATAGTTCTTATCTCGTCTGTGGCTTTGATAAGTGCTGTTTCGGTATTGTGGTGTTTACGAAAGCCAAACTGGGTGTCATCTAGTAGGGAGTGGTCCTCGATGTATTGGGATAATTGTGCGTTCATCAATTTTTCTGCTAGTTTTGCTGCAAAAGGCAAACTGGCTATCGGGCGGTAGTTGTTAGTGTTCTCGGCGTCCAAATGTGTTTTTTCAATAGGGGTTTAAGAAGGGTATCCTTCCATTTGGCAGGATAGACTCCTGTAGAGAACATGGAGTTAATAATTTCTGTGAGTTGGGGGACTACTATATCTATTGTAGGAAAGAGAATTTGAGGTGGACAGGGATCATAGGCTAAGCCTGATTTAATGGTGGTCATGATCTTAGAAACCTCAGCTATATTGGTAGCTGTAAACTGCCTAAAAGCAGGCTGGGTGGAGTTAGGTGATGTGGTTTGAGGGGGGTGGGAATGGTCAATATTCCTATGAGAGAAATTGGTGTAGATGTTGTTAACTTTGTCGTAAAAGAAGCTGGCAAGATTATTGCAGAACAGCTGTGAGGGAGTAGGCAGTGATTGGGGTGGTAGCTTGGAGAGTTTGGATAAGACCTTATACAGTTGTTTATTGGAGTGTTTGGCTTCCTCTATCTGGGTAGAGTAGTAGAGACTTTTTTCTTCCAGAATCATTTTTTTATATATAGCAAGTTCATTTTTGTAGATAAATTTATCCTCGGGGGTATAGCTCTTTCTCCAGTGTCGTTCTCGATTTCGACATATCTGTTTTTGTTTTCTGAGGGCGTTGGTAAACCAGGGGGCTGAGGGAGAGTTGCGATTTTTTGAAATAGATTTTGTGGGTACTAATTTATTCATGGCTGTGGTGAGCCAATGGGTGTATTCATTGGCAGCTATGTTGGGGTCCTTAGAAATGACTGGCTGCGTTGATGAAAGGGTTTCCATAAGTAATTGATTGTCGAGATCTCTCCATGATTTAAAAGTCCCAGAATGTGTAGTAGTGGTTGATTGTATGGGAGAGTTAAGTTGAATTTGAAAAGTTACAGCATGATGATCAGTCCATGCTAATGGCAGAATTTCCTTTATTTTGATATTTTTTCCGTTAGAGAATAAGCCGTCTAGCGTATGGCCAGCTTCGTGGGTGCTGCTAAGAACTAGTTGCGTCATACCCAATGATTCTAGATCTGATAAGAGTCTTTTGGTGTCTTTATCTTCCTGATTCTCTAAGGCAAAGTTGAAGTCACCTAGAATGGTGGTTGTGTTGTCAGTCGCTAGGGATTCAAGGATATCAGTGAAGGAGGCTAAGAATTCATTTTTGCTACCTGGTGGACGGTAAAGTAAAATGCCTTTGAGGCGTTGAGAAGGTGTGAGTGTTGAGGAGAATTGTATAGCTTCACATGTGGTAAGAGGAACTGGACTTATAGAAGTTTTAAAATGGTTACGATATATTATGGCTATTCCACCACCTGTTTTCAGGGCCCTATCGTGCTTAAGAATGTTATAGCCTTCTGGGATTGCGACTAATAGGTCAGGCTCTGATGAAGGGTTGGTCCATGTCTCAGTGATAAAAAGAAGATCGAGTTTTAAAGAAAGGATCAGGTCTGCGATTTCTTCTTTGTGTTTACATAACGATCTTGCGTTGATAAGAGCAGCCAAAATGTGGGTAGTTTTTTGTTTGTGGTTGGGGGGTAAGGAGTGAGTGGCGTGAGGTTTGAGTGCAGAAGGAATTTTAAAATAACAGTGTGTGTATGCTTTTGGGAAGTGGGAGTTATCATTAAAAGTAAAGGGGGTGCCAGGGCATTTATCCGGGGGGCGCAGATTCAATAGAGCCTGCCGAGAGTATCCTCCCTTGAACACAGAATCAGTAGGGCCAGGGATTGTGGCCCTGGGCCCGGGCCAGGCGCGGACGGGCGCAGACGGGCTTGCCTTTGGCGCGCCGCCGGCGCGCCGCCGGCGTGCCCGCTGCGCCCGCCCGCTGCGCGGACGGGAAGGCCTAGTGCTATTATACTGGTTCAAGGGGGAGTTAGAGGAGGGTGGGAGGGGTCCAACAACTGCACCGCAACCCTTACCTCACAGCAAGATGGCGGCTGAGGTGGGTTGAGTCAGGTGTCAGCGCCTGAAAATCGGATGCGCTGTGCGAAGGGAGAGGCAGTTGACAACCTCGGAGCGACGCTAATCTCGCGCCGAGGTACAAAGGGGGAGTACTAATTAAAATTGAGCCATTAAGATATGTACAGGTTTTAAAAGATGTTATTCGCAAATCAATAACGTGCAGTTAAACTGATAGCAGGGATAGAGCAAAGAGCCCCCGGCTTCCGCCTCAGGGGAGAAATGGACAAATGTCCAATGTGGCGACCTCTTGGGAGATATTATGGTGTAAGGACCATAGCTGGCAACTGTGGAGCTGGGGAAGCGGCTTTGAGTTTTGGCATCGGTTTAACATCCTTGATTCCGGGCAAATCGCATAAGGCCTGATGTATTAAATGAGGAATACTGATTTCCCAATTGTGATTCTCTGTCCGAATTGCAATTATGAAATTGGTATTCCTAATATATGAAACCCTTTTGAGTTTTATTATTGATTCCTGGTAGGTCACAAATAGACCCACCTTCTGCATGGTAATGAGATAGGTCGCAACTTGTGACCCATTAGGAATAGCAGCCATCACAGGGATGGTGGCCTCCTGAGGTCAGTAGACCTCCATGTTTGTGATTGTTTTTCTAATAAAGCAATACATATATATTTGTTTAATGCAGCCATTTCCTTAAAGGAAAACAAGATGCATTTTAAAAATAAACATTTAAACTTTGCACTGCCTGCTCTTAAAAAATATTTGTTTTCCATTCTCAAAGGGGAAGAGGACCCCTGGAGAACACTTTCCATTTGCGAATGGGTTACCACGTCCTTCAAGGAGTTGCTAAAATATGAGTTTTTTACAACTATAATTCAGTTACAAAACATTCATACATCCCATTCAAATTCAGTATTTGGAAGGGACACCCTTCCAAATACCGAATCGCAAACACAAATTGCGATTTGGTATTGTGTTCCAAAGAAACATAAGCCTTGAAAGAGGAAATGGCGACTGCATGACAGCACCCTGCTTGCCAATGGAAAAATTTGAAATAAACATTGCTGCTCTTGTAGCTGATTCTAGACAGGACCAGGCGGGTGCATGCCGAGCGTAGGACATGTGTATGTCGGAGATGCGGCCTGTGACAAACGCCCTCTTTGAATGAGAACCAGAACTGTGCAGCAGTTCACACAGGCTATGGCAGAGTAGCATCGCCCCCTCCACCACCCCCGCCAGCCTCAAAACTTGTCAAATGAAGCGATAATTAAACAGGTTTAATATTGTTTTATTTTTCAGGTTCTAAGAGCCGGACAGTCTTGGGGTTGGGCCATCTCAGGGCAGTGCAGTCATGAGAGGGAGTGGTGAGCACTGCACTCAGTGCACATGTCAGTTTGGCCGCCTGTCTCACGATGGCCAAACCGACATGTGCACTGAGCTGTCTCCAACCCAGCTGAATTGCTGGGTTGAAGACAGCAAAGCACGGGCTCCCTCTCTCCCTGGGAGCACAAATTCACGGCACACAGGCCAATCCTGACACTGCTTTCAAGCATGAGAGCAGTGTCAGGATTGGCCGCAGGGGACTCTAGGAGCCTGTGTGCTGCAGTGAGGACACGGAACAGAATGTCGGGGGGCAGGTAATTTATTTTTCCCCTATTATATTTAAATCTTATATTATTGTCCATTTCCCCCACCTCCCCATCGTCCATTATCAACCCCCATCCCCCCCAGCCCCGCCACTCCGCCCGCAGACCTGCCGCTACTGCACACATGTGTCATTGAAAATAACAATTGAGGTCTGAAGATGTGGGAGCTGCTGCAAGCCGGGAGCGGTGAGTTGTACTACCCATGTTACCTGGCATGTAGCTTTATTGACACCTGGGGAATACTGAGATTAGACACAGACGTCCTTGGAGGTGACCATCTAGGCCTGGAGACGTGTCACTGATGCTGTTGACTCATTGGGATTTGAAAAAAGGCTGACTCTTTAATTCGCTAACATTTATGCAATATAATGTCTTTTGCCAAGTTACAAGGTTTGCTGGTCTTTAGACCCCTCAAGAAGTGCTTGATGTGAGCACACCACAACATGAGGAGAATCCGCTTAAAGGAGATAATATGTCAAAAGCTTACTCAGTAGTGATAAGGGAGACAGGCTGCAAGAAACTATAGAAAGTGCAAACTGGGCACCTTTTGCACACCTAGACATCATTGAGGGACACAATTTTCTGATAAAATAAGCAACATGCATACAGCAGTACTAACAATGTAAGGACAGCTCTGAGGGACACCTTGGAGTGTACAACCCATTCTGTAAACCCTTGTGTTTAATTAGTATGATGAGGCTATTACAACCATAACATCTAATTTTAAGATTGATGTCATACATATAGTTTTAATATGTGGCATTTTTGGGTAAGTGGTTTTGAGTTCCTTTAACCAGTTATGCTAATACTATTGCTAAACAAACTTTGGAGAAGTTCTTGTACTTTTGGCTGAAATGCTTTGGCTGCTATCCAAGGTCAATGGGACAGAAGCACCTTGGATCTGAGGCAATACTTTGGTTTATTTCAGAAGTGCATACGTTTAGGACAAAATTGTGTAATTTAAGATTATCTTCAGTCACTTATGTTATTTCAGGTGTCGAGTTATACAGTTATCCAGGAAAGAAAGGGGTAAATGATTGGCCATCTGAGTTCATTCTTTATGGTTAGAAATGGTCCATCACCAGAGCTTCAATTTAGAATGTTTTCTATTGACCAGAAAAGGAAGTGTTACATTTTCAACCATGTGTATCTGTTTCTTAATTTTGATTTGCTGGATCTAAAGTCAGTTTGATTTGATGGATCTACAATGACAAGTGTGTAGGTGTTCCTATGAGACAGCGGGAGTGGACTTATTCTCTTTGAACCCCAGTCTTTAGAAGCTAGGTAGAGAGACCTGGAGGATGGAGGATGGCTATGATGCTACCAGAGGGATAATTTGAATGCTACTTTAAATAAAGCCAAAGGAAGACAGACAAAGCCTGCATCTTTCTCTGGCACATTTGTTTCTCTCATTTAAATGGAGCATCTTGACCCAAGGCATTGAGAGAATGGATTTTTAATGAGAGTGGTTGACCCATTCTTCTAAAGGACCAGGAATGATAAATCTTAGAGGTCATACCTGTATAGCTACAATTTCAAAGATATGAGGTTTGGTTGTGTGATAATCAGTAAAGTGTTTGGTTTGCCCTGGGTTATTAATTGTTACTAATCTAATATCTGATTACGAACTATTGTATTGACTAGACTGTATAGGGTGTTGTTTTCTAGATGTAAAACCAATTACCAAGAGGTGTCTTTACTTTGACTTTAAATGACAAATATGTTGCTATTTTTATATTTTGTCTTATTCCGTTTATTGATTGGAATGGAGTGTATAATTTTATTTGTTATAATGATACACCAGGTGATCTTACAAATGATAATTGGACCTCCTTTGAAACATGGGTGATGAATAAAACTACATGTAAACAATATTGTTGTTTGTCAATTTCTAGAGTATAGTCTCCAAATGCAAGATTTTTCACCTAATAAGCTTTGGGCCTTTTTACAGGTATAATGTCTTGGTCAAAATGATTACATGTGATATAAATATGTATTTTAGGATATACCTGTTTGATTTACTGTCCTCATGGCTAGAATACACATCAATGACTTATCATGGGTTAAGATACTTGGTTGTAATGTGCTTTATCCCTGATAGGACTATTTGGGATGAACGGGTAAGACAATATGTTTTGCAGATTAGAGTACTACAGTTTTGCCTGCAGTACATACATCCACTAATGGATGCATTAACCCACTGAAAATAAAAGCTATTATAGGAACCCTGCCATACAGTTCACGAAGAACTCCCCTTCTAGGTAGCACAGAAAACATAAACAAACCAGATAATGCAGTATGTCCCAATACAACTTCTTTAGACAAACACAGAATTTTGACTATGTGTTTGCCTCCAGGCTTGGCACCACAGGAAGAACAATGCATAGAATTTGGAATTATATTTGTTTATTTACACACTGCCACACATGAAACTCCATTGTTCTCAGTTTCCTGAATTTTCAAGAGAAATACTTGAAGAGTATGGTGCTTCACCTGCAGTAGATCTTGGGACGAAGCTACATTCACAGAGATTGTTTTAAGAAATATCAAAGGAAGTGCTGCAATTCTAGCTGTTAGACAGAGATATGCAGAAGTTGCTCTTGATGATAGGGAAATTAAACCCTCTAAAATATTTTTACAACTATATGCAACAATGGGTCTCGATATTTAGGGTACAAAGCCTCTATACCTCTATTAAAATCTTGAAAAGATGGTGAGAGAGATTCCAAAGTTAAGAAATAGGAAAATAAGGCTCCTGAAAGGAGATAACCAAAGTTAAAAGTAACACTTATCAAGGAAAAACCAGGTCATATAGTGATAAAGATATTTATTATCATTTTAGAAGTAGCAGGTAAATAAGGCTTACTGGAAAATATCACTTGGATGAGTGATTCTCTTACTCTCCTTAGGGTTGAGGAGATCCAAAAAGTTCTAATGAAAATGTAAGAGAACAAAAGAGCTCTCAAAAGATTAATCATCTGAAAGTTTAAAGGGATCATTTAAAAAATAGGGTGAAGATTCAGTGTAGAAAAAAATACGCTAATAAGAATGCCGTGTAGAAAGAAAGTGCTAAACTAGACAGTGCAGCTGGATTAACAATAGTCCAACAAGATCTCAAGTGGCTGCTGAGGACAACGGCTACTAAAGAATATGTTGAGGTTGAGACACATGATGGACGTTTGAGTGAACCAGGTCAAGTTTTTAAAGTAAACTTACAGATTAAGGTAGATAGGAAAATTACTTTTAAGGCAGTATTCCGGGCTCATCTTTCCAAAGCTTATCGTATCTTACTTACTGAAAATGACTGGATCCTATAAGGAGAGCCAGAGCTCCTGAAGGAGAAGCAGTAATAATGAATGCCTTCTCTACTTTTGTTCCACAGTCTCTTAGGGATGCCTATGCTGAAAAAGGCCAATTACAGCTGCTTTCAATAGGAATCATACTGGTTGGGATACAGGCATAACATTACATGTTATTCTCTAGTGAATTACAAGTTCAGAGGAAATATCCAGTGGGGTCAGAGGCTACAAAACATTTATTTGAAGAAGATTATATTGTGTTATAGTGTTAGTGTATAGTGTCCTTATGCAATACACTAAATACTCCCCTACTTTTCCAGAACTAAAACCATTAACACCGAATTTAAGCTATTGTCTATTGGTAGACTTTCATAATGCTCACAGTACAGGTTTAATGTCTAAACTATTCAGGAAAAAGAAGCTTAAAAGCTCAACTGGGGCCGTATTATACATTGTGCCCCAGGGGAGCATCGGGCACATGCTATCCCGGGGTACAATGTGATTACAGTGGGGGCCACAGACGCTTGTGCATCCCCTTCTGTAATATAGATAGCACTGGCGCACATATTGAGACAGAATCAGTTTGCCTCCCAACAAGCACCAAATAATGTATGCTAGCACAGAGGCAAACATGCCTTTAGGAGGTGAACTGGAAATGTGTCATAAAAGGCACAGTTTCAGAACACCTCCTAACTGCAGCCCTCTGGAGGGGAGAAAGGAGGTCCCATGGACCCCCACAGACTTCACCCTGTCGGCAGGTGCAGTCACTCACTGCACCCACCTGCAAGGGGATCTCTCTCCCTTCTTGAAAGTACAAGCGGGATGCCACCTTCACTGTGGAACACGGAGCAGCTTTTAAACAGCCGATATATATTTTCCTCGATTGAGTTTAAGGCTGACCCGGGGCAGTGCATTCCTTCTAAAATGGAGCAATGTCCCTGTGTGCATCCAGTTCACCTTTTGAAAGGTGTGCCATGGTGCAAACACAGAAAATGCACTGTATTCATAATATGCCCCCTGATGTGAGTAATTGAGCTTTTTTTTTTTACAGTAGTGATAACTCCTGAATCATTAAATCAATCTTACAGCATTTACAATGAGTGGAATCCAGTGTGACCTTTCAAGGTTGCCTCAAGGGTATAAAATAGTCTTAGGATATTCACTGCAACAATAATGTAACTTCTACCGTATGATTTAAACATAGTATCATATGTAGACGATATATACATTACAGATGATGACTTATCAGACCACTTGAAATGTGGTTAGATTATTACTATTCTTGCAGCAAGCAGCAGGTTACAGGATTCATTTTATGAAAAGTAAGATTGAACATTTGAGCTGTCAAGTGAAGGAAAAAAATTAGCTCCCGGGTTTCTTGAAAAACGTGCCACATTAAATCCTCCAAATAAACTAAAAAGCTTCAAATTTTTAGGGCTTTTGAACCTTTTGAGAACATATTTGCCACAGTATACTAAAAAGTCCTTTTTTAACCCTTTGCATGCGTCGGACGGACCCCGGCCGTCCGACGTCACAGTGGGCGTGTGCGGAGGACGTCCGGGGCCATCCGAATCCCGCCCATTCATTTATTTTGCCAGCACCGCAGCGGAATTCACGCCGCAGTCAACGGGTTATGTCAAGGCCAATCTACCTGGCTTCCTTGATAAACCCTTATCTCCCATATAGATGCTTGAGGTTATTGGACCGTACCTCAAGATATGGGGGCAGACCTTTTTCCTATTATGCTCCATGTCATTGGAACAAGTTCCCTTTTGGCTTTCGCTCCTGCCCGGATTTTACCTCTTTCAAGATGGGGCTAAAGACCTGGCTATTTTAGACCGTCCTCTTCCCTTAGTGCAGAGCAGCACCGAGATGCTCCTTCGCAAGCGATTCGTGTGCGATACCAAGCATTCAAATAAATAAATACTAAATACTAGATGTGCGCAAGGGGGGGTCATCTCAGACTTCTCCTAATATTCAGCTTGAATATGATCCTCATTGAGGAATCAAGAATTGCTGGAATACAAACAAGTGGCACCTTTTACTCCAGATGTAAGACCATTGATTCTCTATGAGAAAGTATTTTACACAGATGGTTCTGCTGAAACTGCCATCAGAGTACCGCAAAAATATTCTGCAACCTGTACAGTAGTACACGGTGCATTTAAACATAGTGAATTTGAAATTATTCAAACGTGCACTAAGCCATTAGATGATTGCACTGCTCATACTGCTGAAATAAATCCATTGTTTGTTAGCCTTACAGAAAGCTGATTGGAATGTTCTTACACTTGTAGTGTCAATATCAGCTTTCTGCGTTCAGGATTACAATGCTGAATTAAACCATAGGAAATCCAATGGGTACAGATATTCAAGATTAAAAACCATGAAAGCTAAACAGCTTTGGAAGAGGATAGCTGATATGCAAATCGAACTTCCACTGCTACATTAGAGTATACACTGGTACCTCTCAGTGAAGGAATACATATGAGTGGTAATTAATCTACAGATGAAGCAGCTACATTTTAAGTCCAGAAGAATAAAGTTGCAGCAATACCAGGTGTCACATTAAAATAGATAAATACATAAACGTATTAATAGAAGCATCAGTTTCAGAACAGTATAAAATATTTCCTCTTAGCTTCCCAGTGGAATATGAGAAATCACTAGGAATTGAAGGAAACACACAGTAAACATTACTGGGGTTATTGATCGGTATGTTCAAAATGAAGCAACTAGATTAGAGTTAATCACAGCAGCTCATGAGGTAATTGGATCTGTACATGCTGGAGTCCCAGTAACCCCTCAGTTGATGAGAGATCGCGATTGATGGCATTCGCCCCTAAAATGGACGAGTGTAGAATTTGTCATCTGACTAAACCTTCTACTATTGCAAGTCCACCTCCAGTTCCTTTGATAAAGGCAACAAAATATTTTGGCACAATTTAAGCTGGTCACGTAAGCCTTTTGCCAGCTGTTGATATAAATATATATGGGTAGCTTTGGATAGCTGTACGCACTTTATGGGTCTGGCCTGAGCGCAATGTCTCACACTGTTGTAAAAGATTTGTTGTGTCTGGTTGCTATGGAAGGAGTAACAACTTTTCACACAGATCAGGGTCTGGCATATTCCGCAAAGGTTTTACTTTTTTTTTTTTTCCATTTTTCTTTTTATTAACAGCATAAGAACCATTGGTGGTCATCACATTGGAAACAAAATAATTAGTACAGTGCACCTTAGAGACACAGAGCTTACATCTACCATCATTCTCAGAATGACTACTTTCAGCTTGTATGAAGACAACTTACAGTACAGCCTCATCGTCTGTTTGCCTGGGTTGAGGGGGCTCACATATATTGCCCCTATACTCATTCCAACTAGTCCACACCGCGTCCCACTTCTTAGGGCATCCCCTTGCTGTGTACACAGTCTTTTCCTGGAGCATGCACCAGTCCATGTCCTTTTTCCACTCACTGATCTTCGGATGCGCGACCGCCCCCACAGCCTAGCAATGTTCCGCTTCGCCACTGTTTGCCCCAACGTGACCCATAGCCTCCCTTTCGCTGGTAGATCCGTGGGTTCCCACACATTTAATAGGCACCTCTTAGCCTCCCCTCATAGCTCCATCCCCACACTTCTTGCATGCAACAAAGCACTCGCCTCCAGTAGGACTGCAACCGTGGGCATTCCCACACTATGTGAAGGAAGGTTCCCACCTCCCCACATCCCCTCCAGCAGAGACCCTCCTCACTGCGTCCCATCAGCTTCAACCTAGTGCATGAAATGTAGGCCCGATGTAGTATCTTTAGCTGGATGAGTCTCAACCTGGACGATATGGCCACCTCCTTTGGGGAGGCTAGCGCACGCCGCCACTCCTCCTCGTCAATCTCTAACCCGTCAGCCTCCCACTTCCTTTTAAGTGCCAGAAGCTGGTCTTCAGAGTTGTTTATTAGTTTTTTTATATGTGAGGGAAATCGCATGCTCCGGGAGGTGGCCATCCAGCAGCCTATCCTCCAGAGGCGAGGCTTTTTGGGAGTCGTCCCCGGTGGAATGTTTGCAAAGGTTTTACTTAATACTTATAACGAGTGGGAACAATCCTACAATGCATCCCCCCCCCCCTTCCCTCCAATGGAGCAATGGCTTGAATGAAAGATGCAATAGTACCTTTAGCCAAACTTGAATTTGGGCATCCTAAAATGGTACTAATTCATTAAAAAACCTATATAGCGCACAGGGAGTTATTAACAACCTATCAAGGTGAGTATTGAGTGATCATATAACTTCTGAAATTTTATTTGGAATTTAAATGTTCACTCCAGATCCACCAGGTCTCATAGATCTCTCTGTACCATCAAATTTTTGACTCTCTGCAGAATTTGCAAGAAACATGCGAGAAAAATGCAATCAGTTCTACCCTGCCAGAATCAAACAAAGTTGCTGGGTGGCTTCCAAAGATTGCGGACCAAGTCTGTGAAAAGATTGTGGATAAACAACATTTGTTCCATCATACAGAGACCAGTAACTGTCTCTGCCACAAAGGGGACAAGAATTGTACTTCCGCATCCTCTACCTGGTAAGAAGAAAAAGAGGCTAGTTTACACTGATAAAGTGAAGCCTTACCATGTGGTCATCTCTGCCAGCATTGCACAGCTACACATTGATGGGGCAGTCTCAGCCATTATCACACCAACTCCCGATGACAGCTCGAAAATAATCCCATCGGTCAGCAGTCTATTTCTCTGGCCGAAGCCACGGAAAAAGTATTAGAAGTAAATGTTTATGTACATCAAGGTAAACATCTTCAGCACCAGTCTTGAATCTTGCAGTGAAAATACCACAAAGAGCAACAAGAGGCTGCTTTGGAACAGAGAGTAAAGCATCAAAGAGACTGTTTTGTCGGCACACGCAACCACCTTGGAGTAATGTGTTGATAAGATTGTTTTTGATGGTGGTGTTCAAAAAGTGTATTACAGTGGTAGTATGTATTGTTAAAATGGTGCATGGATATTACCTTTCAGATTTTTCACTGTCATCAAAAATGAAATTGTTTTGGGTGTAGACTGGTCATAGGATGCTTGTTTTCGGTCCTGGCAGGACTTGGCCTGGCAGTTTGGGCTGGACTGTTCCCAAGGGGAGCAGGGTCAAGACTGATTTGTATATGGCTGGTTCCAAACTGGGATGGCATGGCATGACGTGACCTGACCCAAGAGAAGCAAATGCACTTTATTGAACATTCAGTTCAAACTGGTACGAAACTCAACTGTGGCTGGAGTATTCTGTTAGTCTGGATGATTGCTTTTGTTGTCCATGTTATGAACCTGTTTGCCTCTGCGCCTGCATCCCTAACATAGGACGGGCTCAGAAGTATAGTGATTCCCTCATTTGCGTGGGGTCACACCCCATGCAAAGGATGGAACGTCCTCTGAATATAGCGCTGGCAAGTAATGTTTGCCAGCGCTATCATTATTACAGAAGGGGCTGCACAAGCATCTGCGGCCCCTTCTATAACTGAGGCTCTCTGTGTAATACGGCCCCAAGGTTACCTGTTTCACTGCAATCATTGGTTTTACACTTATCAGGCATGAAAACTGCTCTTCGTTGTCAACAATACAGCTTTCTTTTTTCCAAATGTGCTGCTGGTTTTTAAACTTTTGTACACTGCAAAAGAAGGATGTATGACGGTACAACGTGTGGTATTACCACGCGTACCGTTACAACGCGTCTTTTACAACGCACTGTAGGGGTGCGGACTTAGGAATAGTTAAATTTACTATTCCAACACCAGCCTACGTACAGTAGGGAAGGTGTTGGAATAGTAAATCTACTATTCCTTATTCTTGAGCACCCTCCAGCGCAAGTCGTGGTTACGACTTGCGTTGCAAAAGACGCGTTGTAACGGTACTGCTGGGTAACATCCGCGGTGTAAAGGATGTTCCCCGCAAAAGAATGACATGAAAATTAACAGTGACAAAATTCACAATATACAAAGACATAGGTGTTGGGCAAATTGCAAGGTGTAAGTAGCCAGTCATCCTGGTGCGAAATGTCAGGGCTTAGGTGCGGTAAGAGGGACAACCTTAATCCTGAACTACTATTAGAATCTTCTTGGAATCCTGATGCTTCTATTGAAGCCTGACCTGCTGTAATTATAAGGATTGGGACTGTTGAGCATAGACATCAAGTCTTACTCTCACATATCTCTCTAGGGCCTAGATGTAGGTAATTTTATTTTACCACTTCTTAAATACCGAATTTTACCGATTCGGTATTTAAGAAGTGGTAAAATAGAGGAGGGGGGAGGTGGGTATTACAGATTCGGTAAATACCGAACCGTTAAGATTCGGTATTTACCGATTCTGTAAATACCGATTCGGTAATGCCCATTGATTCCTATGGGCATTGAAGCCCATAGGAATCAATGGGCATTACCGAATCGATATTTACAGATTCGGTAAATACCGATTCCAGCAAGGGTGCAGGGGGTGTCACTTTGACACCCTTTAGCAGCCCAAATACAGGCATGTGTGCCATGTGGCACACAGACATGCCCTAAGGGCATGTCTGTCTGTCACATGGCATAGGTGTGCATGCACACATGTGCAAGCACACCAGGATTCGGTATTTTACCACCCAATTGGATTGGGTGGTAAAATACCGAATCTGAAAGGCCTTTGGGACTCAGAAGAGTCACACCTACATCTAGAAGTTACAGAATCGGTAAAAATACCGAATCGGTATTTTACCGATCCGGTAAAATTGGCCCCCTACATCCCAAAAACCCATTTACCGGTCGGTAACGGACGAAATCGGCCGTTACCGGCCGGTAAATGGCCACCTACATCTGGCCCTAGATGCACTGTATGTCTGTTTGGAAGAATATATGATGCCATCTTGGGCTTGTAGGCCACTTCCAAAATTGACAAAAATTGGGCCCACTTTGGCCACCCGAACATATCCTTGGCCCATTCAGATGAAAATTCCTGGAACCGGGCCTGCCTGCAAAGCTGAAAAGACACAGAAACTCTCTTTTCCACTAAGCCCCTTTAAAGTCTGAAATAACTTATCAATTTATTTGGTTTAGCGCAGGTTCCCAGCAGAGTGAAGACAGGGTGGTGGGGAGGGCAGGGGGCTCAGGGTGGATGTCGTGCCATAGCTAATTTACAAGACTCGGCATAATCCGGGACAGGCCAGCTATAGCAGTAAGACTAAACTCTCTAGGTCTGGCCTGTCCTGGTGTTTTCAAAATCTGATCCTCCTAATATAGTCTAAACTTTCTGAGTAGTCACCTACTTCTTGTAGGCAGATTTTCAGCCTCAAAATGCAGGTAAATATACTGTCAAACGGAGTAGAAAGCGAATTTGCAGGGAGAAATATTTAATATGCATATATAAATGGAGGCATAGAAGGAAGGATTTTCTTGGAGGAGAACACAATTAAATGCGCAAATGGAAGTTTGAATCAAATTAACGTATGTATTTTTTTACAATAGGAGAAAAATCTGCAAATGTAATTCTGCCTATCTATGCGAAAGTCGAAGATTGCTCTACTTGTGTTTAAGTACTCGTGAGGTGCTTCAGGAAACACTTGGAAGCTAAAAAGTGCGCCAAGCCATGCGAGCAAATCTCCAACTTTCAAAGACAGTGCGTTGTGAATCACGCCTCAATGCATGGATCAACGCTGTTACTGGGCCAGGTAATGCTTGTTGAAAATACATGATATGCTGGTGTCAGTTAATAAGCAGCTTTTTTAATGATCTGTGGCCAGTACTTAATTTGTAAAAGAATACGTGAATGGGCTCTCGTCAGGCGGCCACTGCAGCTTGCAGAACATATTGCCCCTGCCAGCTGCCAATGTCAGTACAAACACAGCTACAAACCATCACACTCTTACAAGTGTGACAATTCAAACTATTCCAGGCTCCCCAAGCTATAAGGCTAGGGAGGTAGGTATAAATCATTGTTACTGTAAATTAAACTAATAAACGGTTGTTGTTGTGTTCGTACCTAAATTAGCCAGATAGCGCCACCGTATGGCAGACTGTCATAAGCGCCGATGTCGGCAATTAAGTGCTGGTGTCAAGCACTGAAAACCACCGGCTCAAATTAAGCACTGTGGTTTGTTGTTTAGTGGTAAATGGTGAACAGCTGTGTGTATGATTGAGTATTTTTGTTCCCAACCCACTCTCTCAGATTGGGGAATTCGTGGTTGGCAGGTATAATATCTTACCACACAAAATTGCACAACTGTGGTCAAGGTCATGTGTACATGATAAATGTGCTAGGTAACTTCTCTCATCACCAATGTGATGCTACACACCTAACTGGGGGAGACATCCCTTAAGGATAAGAACCCTCACTCACCCGAGGGTGACATGCTTCATCATATGGGTCCCCCTTACCCGTGTTGAAATCCTGGTCAACACTGGGAGCTACTACTCCGGGATCTTAAAGGAGGAGCTCAGAGATGTTTTATTGGGCAAAGGGATAGTAATCCCATATGTGAGCAAATAGGTGTGGTGAGGATAGCAGCGCTGTGTCAAAAAAGGTAAGTGAATATTAAAACTATCTAAGGGGATACACTGAACTACTTTATTAATGTGTTCCACTTGACAGGATTAAAAAGTAACAGCACAGTGGTATAGAGGTAGAACCACTGTCACTAGGTGGTCAACATGTTTCAGCCTCTTGATCCAAAGGTATCATCGGCTTTCTTCAGGACCAGTTGGAAAAATATGTGATACTGCTGCTGCCAGTAATATGTGACAAAGAATGAAATAAATTGAAATTATATATACTCCACCGGTATTCCTGTCTTTTTTTAGATGATCAGGTCATACCCAGGTATCTGCAAGGTAAGTAGCAAAGCACAAAGAAACAAAAGAAAGAAAACATATGCACATTTATTCAGGATTACACATGTACCATAGATAATGTATCATTAATTTAATGGTGTATTGAAAATTCTGGGTATTACACTCATAAGGATTTACCCTCATTAGTAAGAAATCCTGCCTCACCTCTACCTGGCAAGCTGCTCTGGGAGGAGGCCCCGCGCTATGGGGAAGAATTAATAGATATTCATGTATCTATGTAATTGCTGCAAAGCAAAGGTGTCCAAACTAGTACACCATACATTTTCCAAAACTAGGCTCAAACATAAAAAAAGGTGTTCAAAACACTCAAGAGGGTATTGTGCACTGACCCATAAAATAAAGATTACTAAAGGAGAAGAAGGTACTGAAAGGATAAACCCCCAAGTTACTAAGGAATAGCCTATACCCTCAGTCTCAGCTCCTAGTATAAGTAACACGATAGGATTTGCCCTGGAGTCTTACCTGTCCGTCGGTACCTCGTTGCTCTGGTAGAGCCAGCCCCGGGAGGTACCGATCGGCAGGAAGACTCCCTGTTTATGTAGCGTGTATGTAATTGCCCGCAGCTGTAACGGCGGGGTCTGTCCTTCGATGAGGAAATGACACGAGAAATACTAAGCACTCCTAGTATCTTAGACACTATTCAAACTACTGGATCAAAAGCCAATGACGATTGGACCAAATTGAATCTTTTAAAGAAATCTCATTCCAGGACTGAAGTACATGGGCTTATTATGATCGAATATTTTAGGGCCAACTGTGCCCCATCCGGTCTAATAGTAACCAACACCCCACGTCTCTTCCTTAATGACAAAACTTTCTTACGTGACTGGTCTCCTATTGCGTGGAAATGTACTAGAGACTGGCTAATTCTGATTATAACGACGGCTAAGAAAGCAGCAGATCTAATTTTGGTCGAAATTCAAACTCTTGAGGCAAGCATCAAACAAGCTATTGTGAGCTTAGTTTATAAAAAACAAGCAGATAAAAAACAAGCTGAGGAAACTTGCAAAAAACAAATTGAAGACATCAACAAAGATAATGGGGAATTCAAAGAGTCTATACTAACCACAAAAATCGCAAAATTTAAAAAAGATCTCGATAAATTTGCGATGGATAAAATATATCCTTATACCAGCGATGATTATGTTCCGCCACAATTCAATCAGAGAGGAGGAAGACATGGGTCTAATTACTCAACATCATCTAGTGAAGACGATCATACCTTGGATGACAACACGACCTATGGAGCCCGAAGTGGTAGACCTTCCAATCGCCGTGGAAGAGGAAGAGGTCCTAGAAGAGGTAACAACTTCGGACAAGGATTCAATCCATGGTGGCAACCACCACCATTCGGATTCCCGCCAGGAAACCATCCACCAAACCAGTTTGTTCCTTATCCGCTATACACACAAATGATGCCACCACAACCTTTTTTAGGTTTTGGCCCCAACAATCCAAGAGGCAGAAAAAGAGGTCAAAAGAACAGAGTGAACTGGAACACACCAGTGTCCACAACAATGACAGGCCAATCGTCAGGAACAGCATCGACGAGCGGCACGAACAAATAATTGTCAATCTGAGTTCATATGAGCCTAACGAAAAAGAGTTACAAATCCTTAAGAGAGGGTTGGGGTTTGTACCCACATTCAAAGGAGACGCTTTTCAAACACGATTGGAATTAGCGGCCTTCTTTAGAAAAATACGTCTTAATGCCTTTTTTAAGGATAAAGATCCAGTTGACAATAATAACACCAATACTGGTCTACGTCCGAAATCCACATTTAATTCTCCGATGCATTTGACTCCAGCACGAATCGTGGCTTTTGAAGAAGCAGTGCTCTACGATTTTGAGACTATCAAAACCAGCAATCAGAATCAGTTTCAGAATCTCTCCAGGATGGAGAAAGTAGCCCTCAACAATTTAGCAACCAACCATGATCTGGTCATAAAACCCGCAGACAAGGGTGGTGCAGTTGTTCTTTTGAATAAAGACACATATAGAGAAGAATGTCTGCGTCAGCTGAATGATCCTAAATCATATCAAAAATTAACTATGGATCCGACAAAACGTTTGATCAAGGAGATTTCAGCCAAAATAGAAGAGGCTAAGACTAACAAATAGATCACAGACCATGAGGCTCAGTATCTAATTGTGACCACGCCCATTACTCCCTATTTTTACGTATTGCCCAAAATACACAAAGCCACTAGACCTCCACCAGGACGACCGATTGTGTCAGGCATCGGTTCAGTTTTAGAACCGCTCTCAACCTTCGTTGATTCATTTCTTCGACCGTTGGTGCAATCAATGCCCATTTTTATCCAGGACACTAAGCAATTTCTAACAGAGATTGAGGACCTTCAATTTGATGAAGAACAAGACTGGCTGGTGTCGTTCGACGTGGAATCCTTGTATACATGTATCCCACAAGAACAGACTTTAAACACCATCAAATCAATGCTGCAAAACCAGGTCTGGAACAGCATCACACCGATCAATTTCGTGATGTTCTGTGCCAGGAAGGTGCTTAAAGAAAATTTCTTTAAGTTTGAGGAACAACTGTACCTACAAATCTCTGGCACGTGCATGGGGAGTGTTTGTGCCCCCAGCTTGGCTAACTTATACGTTCATAAAGTCGAGCAAGAGACCATACTAACATCTACTAATCCATTTGCTAATCATCTATGTACCTGGAAGAGGTACATCGATGATATCTTTGTCATCT
Source organism: Lissotriton helveticus (assembly GCF_964261635.1). NCBI lineage: Eukaryota > Metazoa > Chordata > Amphibia > Caudata > Salamandridae > Lissotriton > Lissotriton helveticus. Next base: position 342,546,390 of record NC_136065.1, read on the forward strand.
GGCGGGGCAATGAAGACACCCTCAAATCATTTCATGAATGGCTGAACCAGCAGGATGACTTCCTAAGATTCACATTGGAATGCTCAAGATCAAGTCTTCCATTCTTAGATCTGCTGATTAAACCTAGTAATGGTGGACTAAAAACTGAGTTATACAAAAAACCTACCTCGTGTAACTCTCTATTACGTTTTCATAGCTACCACCCTAGAGCTCTTCGCGAAAATTTACCATTCGGTCAATTTTTACGTATCAGACGTAATTGTACAGGAATGGTAGAATATGAAAAACATGCAAGGCCTTTGTCACTTGACCTAAAAGAGAAAAAATATCCTACACACTTAATCCGGAACTCTAAGAAAAGAGCAGCCAATAATAATAGAGATGCATTGTTGGAGAAAAGTATTCCTAAGGAACCCAACAAACGCATCACGTTTGTCAATACTTTCTCCAGCTTTTCCAACTCAGTGAAGAAGAGTATCAATAGACATTGGAGTATCTTGAATTTGACAAATAACACACTTCCTCGCCCCTTGTTCGCTTATAAATGTAGTTCAAATCTACGTGATAAGTTGGTTCATACTCGTCCTCTTAACATGAAGTCCAATCAGCCACAGAGCACACTCTGGAATTTACCACCGGTAGTGGGTCATTTCCCATGTGGCTCTTGCTCTGTGTGCCCACAGACAGAAAAAACGCTTGAGATCGACATAGGTACTTCCAGACCGTGGTTAATACAAAAACACACGAATTGTAACAGTGACCACCTAATTTACTTGGTCTGGTGTCCATGTTCACTCAGGTATGTGGGCATAACCACCAGAAAGGTTAAGATCCGCATCCAAGAACATATGAGCACCATCAGATGTGGGAAACGCTCTACCAAATTGACTAATCACTTTTTGGATAAAGGACACCGTGACACTGACTTACATTGGGTGGTTCTGGATAAACCTTGGATACCCCCCCATTTGTCAGATTCTACTAACTATTTACTGCGAAGAGAGCAAAAATGGGTGTACAATCTGAAAACTGATACCACTGGCCTGAATGATGACATACCATGGGTGGCTCTATAAGTATGCGACATTCTGACATCTGTAGGCCTCTCTCAACCTATTGAAATATATCTATCTCAACAAGCATTGCAGGACACAACTCTCCTCGAAAAACACAGAAAATATGTCAACTACATAGAGAGATAATTGCCACATTCACGAGCAATATAATACAAGTAGAAGTGTCTATCGTTGTATTACACCTGGCATTTGTCGATACATTGCCTAGTAATTGCGTTTGATTACATAGTCTTGTCAACACAGCAATCATAAATCTTTGCAGACACAATTGCATTTCTTTCCTCCTGGGGACATTTACTGCTCTCTCTGCCTTTTGCCACTTTCATCGACCTATAAGTTGTAAAACAACTCGGTCCAGTAACTATGAAACTAGTCTGGCTTGTCCCGAGAATATTTCAGCCGTGCTTTGAGCATTTAGTATATGCATAACGATATACTAGCGTCTATATGACGCATGCGCTATCTCAATCAGTAACCTGGCTTCAGGGTTCATTCAGGCACATGCGCGGGACCCAGACGCAAGCGCGTTAACCATTATGAAGTTTACTTCGAGGTTACGCCAATGCGCATGCGCAACATTTCGACATATCTTTCTAAACCCATGCGCACAATGAACACTGGCGATCAAATTAGACGCCTACTAGTTATCAGGACCCCGCCGTTACAGCTGCGGGCAATTACATACACGCTACATAAACAGGGAGTCTTCCTGCCGATCGGTACCTCCCGGGGCTAGCTCTACCAGAGCAACGAGGTACCGACGGACAGGTAAGACTCCAGGGCAAATCCTATCGTGTTACTTATACTAGGAGCTGAGACTGAGGGTATAGGCTATTCCTTAGTAACTTGGGGGTTTATCCTTTCAGTACCTTCTTCTCCTTTAGTAATCTTTATTTTATGGGTCAGTGCACAATACCCTCTTGAGTGTTTTGAACACCTTTTTAGGTTTTGCCTAGCAATGCATACGAAGTACGCATGCGCTAGCAAAACCTCTTGAGTTCTATGTCGGGTGATGACCCGCCTCTGTCTATCATTGGCTAGCTCCATAAATGGAGGCTAGCCATTGGGAGACAGAGGCTGTCAATCGCGCTTTCTCTTGAAAACGCGATTCAGGGGCGTTTCTGGTGCTTTTTTTAAGCCCCGCCCCTTTGTCCCGGGCCGCGCTGCGATTGGCTGCCGGCCCGGGACACCCCCGTGACGTCATTCCCGGGCCGCGCTGTGATTGGCTGCCGGCCCGGGACACCCCCGTGACGTCAGCCAATCACAGCGCGGCCCGGGACCTGACTTGTTTTTTTTAGCCGTCTCTCTCCCGCCCGCCCACTGTCCGTGTTCGATGCCTTCGGGTAAAGTCCGCCTCCTGGGAGCAGTCCGGTGAGTTTTAAAGTTCTCCGTGTCCCTCCTCCCGCCGTCCCCCCTCCCGCTCTCCCCCCTCCCGCTCTCCCCCCTCCCGCTCTCCGTGTGGTCTTGTCTTCCTCCCGGAGCCTGGTAATGAAAGCCTAAGCAGTCCGGTGAGTTTTAAAGTTCTCCGTGTCCCTCCTCCCGCCGTCCCCCCTCCCGCTCTCCCCCCTCGTGGTCGCACTTTGATTCCAGCAATGTAAATAGGGGGCTTGGCTGAGGACTATCCAAGGGGGCCTTATGGGCAGTAATTTAGATTGGTGCAGTTTGGATTAGACGAGTGCCTGGTCTGCGGCTGAATTGAAAGTATCTCAAATGAGAGGGGTATGGATGACAGGGGTATGGCTGAGAATGTAGCAGCGATTCAAAGGAGATGTTTGTAATTTAATTAAGTGCTGGTTACAGGAGAAGGATAAATGCGATTGTGGTTCAGCTGAGAGTGCTTTACATGAGTGTGACTTGGCCGAGAGTGGCTTCGATGAGTGCGGTTTGGGTTAGATGAGCAGTGGTTCGGAGGAACGGGATTGAGGTGTGACTGAGAGTTGTTTACATGAGTGCTGTTTAGTTACACGCAACCTCCGATCTTCACCCCCGCCACGGCGCCTCAGATGTGGTGCTGACATCACATTCCTCCAAGCGCATTCCTGGCCCGTGCCTCCGGGGCACTGTTTTGGAGTTGAGCTCTGGCCCAGTTAGATTTCTGTAATTGGCAGGGCTCGCCGGAGAATAGGAACAGAGAAGTCTTTAAATCAACACCACATTTCGGAATACTACTCCCTCTGTCCTCCTCCTCCGGCACTGGCTTCAGCTCCGCCCCGGGCCGCAGGGATGGGGGCTGTGGGACCCCCGCACTCCCCCGTCTGAGAGCAGCTCTCCGAGTCTCTCTGTCTCTCTCATACACACGCCGTGCTCTGTCTTCTCTGTCTGCCTCGGTGTTTCTCCGTGGCTCACTCGTCCCCTCGCACTCTCTTAGTCTTAACCCTTCCCTCACCCTGTCTCTCTGTGGCCGCCCCTCTCCGCTCCTCTCCTTCGCCAAGGCCCTCCCGCTCCTCTTTTTTAATGCTTTTCTTATCTGTCTCTTTCTCCCCTCGGTGCCCCTCTCTCTCTTTCCCCGCCCTCCGCCACTCCCTCTCTGCCCGCCCCTCTCACCCTTGCGCTGTCGTTTTCCTTCTCTTCTTGTTGCTCGCTCTCCCTTCTTGCTCGCTGCCGCCTGTCTGCCCCTTCCTCACTGTCAGTCCTGGCGCTCTGCACACTCTCCCCTCCTTCGCCCCAACCAACCTCCTTCTCACTGTCCCTCACTCTCTTCCTAGTTCTCGGTTCCTGCCCCTCACACTGTGCCCTGCTGCCCGAGCACCGCAGGGGGCACAGACAGGCACGGCATGGGGGCATGACCGGATACTGCACAGGGCACGAACTGTCAGCATGGGGGCACGGACTGGCACAACACGGGGGCACGGACTGGCACCGCAGGGGGCACGGACCGGTACAGCATGGGGGCACGGACCGGTACAGCATGGGGGCACGCAGGGGGCACGGACAGGCACAGCAAGGGGCATGACCGGATACTGCACAGGCACAGACCGGTACAGCATGGGAGCACAGACAGGCACAGCATGGGGGCATGGCCGGATACTGCGCGGGGCACGGACTGACACAGCATTCGGCCACGCACTGGCACAACACGGGACACTCACAGCATGGGGGCACAGACTGGCACAGCATGGGGCATGGCCAGGTACGGCACGGAGGCACGGACTGGCAGAGCATGGGGCATAGAAAGACAGTGCACAGGGGCGTAGGCAGGCGCTGGATGGATTCATTATCAGGCAGTGCACAGTGGCATGTAAAGGCAGGGTACAGGGGGATAGACAGGCACTGCATTGATACATGTCAGGCACTGCATTGGCATGGAAAGGCAGTGCACAGGGCCGTGAGGAGGCACTGCAATGATACATTGTCAGGCAGAGCACAATAGCATGCGAAGGTAGTGCACAGGGGTGTGGGCAGGCAATGCATTGATACATTGTAAAGCTGTACACAATGGCATGTAAGGTCAGGGGCTATACAGGCCCTGCATGTGCACAGCAACGTGGGCAGGCACTGCATTGAATCATCGTCAGTGCAGAGGGCGTGAGCAGGCGCTGCATCGATACATTGCACACTAGAGTATTAAAGGGCTGCTGAGACCCAGAGATGCTGTTGTGACCAGGTTATGAAGGCACCTAGAAGGCCAGAGTCAAACAAGCAGACCGTGGGCACCCAAAAAATGCCATTGCAATAGAAAACTCGATCATAAATTGCTCTTACAATAGTGGAAAATCTGCCAGAATGGCGCATTTACCACAGCAGGAAAGGAGCATTGCGAGGGCCGTCCGTGCAACATGCAGTGAGAAAATACAAGCTCAGGAGTGTGTGAGTTTTTGCAAACATTTTCCAAACTGTTTGACCATCCTAGAAGTGGGCGGATGGATGAGTGGGCGGATGGATGAGTGGGCGGATGGATGAGTGGGCGGATGGATGAGTGGGCGGATGGATGAGTGGGCGGATGGATGAGTAGGTGGAAGGATGAGCGGATGGATGAGCGGGTGGATGGATGGATGAGTAGGTGGAAGGATGAGCGGATGGATGAGTGAGAGGATGGATGAGCGGGTGGAAGGATGAGCAGATTGATGAGTGGGCGGATGGATGTGTGAGCGGATGGATGAATAGGTGGAAGGATGAGTGGATGGATGAGTAGGTGGGCAGCTGGAGGGAGGGACGAGGGAGCGGATGTATGATGAGGTCGGCGGGCGCCTGCTTTGATAGATGAGTGGGTACCGGAATGGTCAAGTGGGCAGCTGGGTGGGTGAATAAAGAGATTGGCAAGCGCATGCGTAGATAGATGAGCGGGTGGATCAGTGGCTGGGTGTTCAGATGGGTTAGATGAGTGGTTGAATTTGCTATTGTAAATGACAATGCCATTTATGTTAAAAAAACATAAATAAAAATAATGTCAAGAGCAATGCCAATAGCTCTAACTTTAACAAAGGCAAAACCATTGCATTGTAAATGCTTGTTTTATGTTTGAGCCTAGTTTTGGAAAATGTATGGTGTACTAGTTTGGACACCTTTGCTTTGCAGCAATTACATAGATACATGAATATCTATTAATTCTTCCCCATAGCGCGGGGCCTCCTCCCAGAGCAGCTTGCCAGGTAGAGGTGAGGCAGGATTTCCTACTAATGAGGGTAAGTCCTTATGAGTGTAATACCCAGAATTTTCAATACACCATTAAATTAATGATACATTATCTATGGTACATGTGTAATCCTGAATAAATGTGCATATGTTTTCTTTCTTTTGTTTCTTTGTGCTTTGCTACTTACCTTGCAGATACCTGGGTATGACCTGATCATCTAAAAAAAGACAGGAATACCGGTGGAGTATATATAATTTCAATTTATTTCATTCTTTGTCACATATTACTGGCAGCAGCAGTATCACATATTTTTCCAACTGGTCCTGAAGAAAGCCGATGATACCTTTGGATCAAGAGGCTGAAACATGTTGACCACCTAGTGACAGTGGTTCTACCTCTATACCACTGTGCTGTTACTTTTTAATCCTGTCAAGTGGAACACATTAATAAAGTAGTTCAGTGTATCCCCTTAGATAGTTTTAATATTCACTTACCTTTTTTGGCACAGCGCTGCTATCCTCACCACACCTATTTGCTCACATATGGGATTACTATCCCTTTGCCAAATAAAACATCTCTGAGCTCCTCCTTTAAGATCCCGGAGTAGTAGCTCCCAGTGTTGACCAGGATTTCAACACTGGTAAGGGGGACCCATATGATGAAGCATGTCACCCTCGGGTGAGTGAGGGTTCTTATCCTTAAGGGATGTCTCCCCCAGTTAGGTGTGTAGCATCACATTGGTGATGAGAGAAGTTACCTAGCACATTTATCATATACACATGACCTTGACCACAGTTGTGCAATTTTGTGTGGTACGTTAATTGGGGAACGCACACCTAGTGGTCTTAAATCTCCCCACAGACCCCTAATCTACGGTAGTTTTTTCATATCAGGTATAATATCTTCCCTGCGTTGACCGAACAACATATAAAAACTTCAGCAACAGGCAACATTGAGTCGCCGAACGTGTGGTGGTGTACACCTTAATTTTTGGGTGCTTTTAAAAGTGTATCTACATTTTATGATATATACTGAAATAGCTGTGCCCCCGTTCTTCCTTCAAAAACCGGGATGTGGTAGACGGACATTGAACCAGCGCTGAGTGCTATCCTATCTTCTTTTTTATTTGCTTTATTGAGTTTCATTCTACATCCACGTGAGCGCCATCAGAACTTGATATTTACATTTACTCGAGTCCTTTAGGGCAATAGAAAGCATTTCTGGCATTTGATCGTAATGCGATGGGTAAACGCTGTCCTTCAAATGTAAATTAAACAAACCCCATCTGTCACAAACACTTTCTAGCCACAATAAACATGTTATTAAATTCATAACTAAGCAAGCTTTACATTTATGGTTAAAAAATGCTAGAACGCATAGCGTTCTACAAATAAACATCTGGGTTGTTCTTTTCTTTTAATTAGGATGCTGACAACCGAGTGGCAGCGCAGGATATTAACTAAATAAATCTGCTATTTGTAAAGCGCGAACTAATCACCCCAGGGGGTCTCAAGTAGCTGGGTCCGTCGGGGAGATTAAATGAACTATTTCCCAGAGTCATCGTAGGATGCTGAGCAGAGCGCGGCATTCTGGAGTTAGTCGCTCTGAACACTGCGCCACGCCTCTCCCACACGATCCATATCCTTAAGGACGCCATAATTGTACACAGGGCCGGCGCTAGGCATGGGCATTGTGGGCAGCCGCCCAGGGCCTCGCGGCTGTCTAACTGTGATGGGGCCCCCCCACGAGCCCATCAACCTTTTGAAATGGTGCCATTGTAAAAGTGACAGGTGGGGAGCCCCCTCCCTTGGGGTTTGCAGCCGTGGTGTAAAGTGCGAGGCCCACGGAGGGGGGCCCCCCTCACCTCCTCACCTCGCCCGGCTGCCATTGACTGAAAAAGGCAATATGACACCCCATCGCTTTCAGGTGCTGCAGAGTGGGAAGGCGGGTTTGTGTCCGTGATCAGCCTAATCGATGCATCTGCATAACATCAGTTAGGCAGCTACTTGAACTGGCATGAGGTGTGAAGTGAGCCCTGCCCCTGCATGAATGAAACGCAGAGCATCCTGCAGGGCTCACATCACAAAAGGCGCTGCTCCTTCCATGGAAGGGAGAAGACAGAAAATGGATAAAGGGCTTATTATTCTTTTCTTTTTTTGCAATTCTGTTTTTTTCTCAAACAAGCACGTTCATCCAAAACAAACTTAAAGGAGTAAAATATAAATAATAACTCCAGTTATAAGCGCTTGGTGTTTTTTATTTTCATGTAATTTACATGAACCGAATGAAGAATGAGCAATTGGGTCTTTAAAAGTTTAGTGGAGATGCTAACATTCAGTGAGGGGGAGGAATGGGGGGGGGGTGATCCCACATCCATCCTTATCACCCAAGGGGAGTGCAATGAACCCTCCAAGATACATCCAAGTAATATAACCCCTCAAGCCACTCACCATTCATTGCTGTTTGCCTGAAAAGTAACAGAGAGCAGTTGTGTAACAACTAAATTATGGGGTCCCTCTCTGCAGAATGTGATAATGGGCCCCAGAGTCTCCCACATCTCACAGATATTCATTTGCCCTAGGCTTCATGGCAGCCACCAGGTGGGATGGGACCCTCAGAAGTGTTGTGGGCCTATCTGTGCTGCAGGGGCCTGTATTGTGCCCAGGCACAAGACGTGAAGCAAGGTAAGAGGCCGGAGAGAAGAGTGGTGAATTGCAGGACATGTAGGGGAGAGATGGAACTTGAGAGTCATAAATAGCGAATGGAGGGTAGAGGTGAGAGAGAGATAAAACATGAAGGGGAGATTTTCAAACCTTTTGCCCTGGTTTTGTGTCACAAAAGTGACGCTAACTGGCGCAATTTTTTTTGCTGCTATTTTCTTTCGAGCGAAAACTTGTTTTGCTCTGGAAAGCACCATCTAAGTAGTGCAAAGCAGTGCAAAGCAGCGCAAAGCACCATAGCGCTTCAGCACTAAGGTGTGTGCATGGCGCACAGAGTTAGAAATGAGTAACAGTGCAAGGGAAAGGGGAGGAGAGAGCCATGTGTTTGAAGATATGGTGCTCTCCTGCTCCCTCCCTGTAGCGCACTGCAGCGCAGCCTCACCTGGGAGTGGGGGGAGGGGGCTGCGCTGCATCACATGACTTTTTTTAAATCTCCCCTAAAGAGTTGAGCATGGAGGGGAGAGGTGGACATGAGGGAGGCAGAACCTGTGAACAAAGTTGAGGCCGAAGAGAAAGATGAAAGTCAGGGCTTGGATAGGAGAGTTAGATATAAGAGAAGCAGAACCATCAGGAAAACTTAAGTGTCATAGAGAGGGAATGGTAAGTGTTGGATGTAAGAGGGCAAGACAACCAAGAGCAGGTAAGAGGCTGGGGTAGAGAGGCAGGGGAGAGGTAAATTTCAGAAAGGTAGAACCAGTGAGATAAGGCTAGAGGCTGCAGAGAGATGAGAGTTGAAGGGCTCAGCAGGTAGGTAGGAGGTGGGTGAAATATAGGCAGAATTTGGGAGAAAGGTAAGGGACAGTAGGTAAGATAAAGTGAAGTGTAGAGCATGGAAGGGAGACATGGATTTATGAGACAAATAGTGAGACAAGGTAAGAGTTAAGGGGATCAAAGAGGAGAGGTGGCTGTAAAGGGGACAGACCAGCAAAGAAATCTTAGGAGGCTGAAGGAAGAAATGAGAGGAGAATGACAGTGCATGGATGGGGTATGTAGATGTAAAAGAGGCACTACAATCAAGAAACCTTATACAGAGAAGAGAGAGGGAATGATGAGAGGTGGGTGTAGAAGGCCAGAATCAGTGAAAAAGGTAAGAGGCAGGGGGGGGGGGAGATGAGGCATACAGCATGGAGGAGAAAGGTGGATATAAGAAGGACATAACGAGAAAGAGAAGCAACAAAGCTGGGGATAGCAGAGAGAGTGATGTAAAAGGTGCAGAATCCACAAAATAAGGTTTGAGGAAGAGATGAGAATAAGAGTAGAGCATGAATGGAAATAGGTGGTGTAAGGGGCAAAATCTGTGAGAAAAGATTAGTGTTCAAGAGGATGAAAAGCGAGAGAAGATGTAAATGGGGCAGAACCAGTGACAAAAGTTATAAGGCTGGGGGAGAGATGAGCAGTGAAGGTAGTGTATTGATAAAAGTCATAGCTGTAAGAGAGACATAACCAGCAAGAGTACATAGGCAGAGTGGCAAGAGAGAGAAGTGGATGGAAGAGAGAAAAACCAACAAAAGACAGAGGTGAGATGAAGAGTCAGAGAGGAGGGGAAGGTAGATGTTCGATGTGCAGAACCAGAAATAGAAAGTTAAAGGCTTGGTGAGAGATTAGAGATGAAGTGTAGATCAGGGAGGTAGAGTTCGATGTAAGAAGGGCAGAATCAGCAAGGAGAGAGGGAAGAAGGAAGGGGAGAGGTGTATGTAACGAAGCAGGAGCAGAAAGAAAAGATAAAAGGAAAGGGAAGAAGTTAAAGGCATGGCTGGATTTAGGATGGCATAACCAGCAAAGAAGATAAAGACTGGGTGGAGAGTCGAGATGTGAAGAGTAGGGCAGGGACGAGAGATGTGGATTTAAGAGGGGAGGAATCTGCAAGTGAATATGAGAGGCAAGGTGGAAAGATGAGAGATAAAGAGGCGAGCATGGAGGTGTGAGGGTCAAGATGGATGTAAGAGTGGCAGAACAAGTGAGTACAGGTAAAAGGCTTGGGCATTGGGGAAAGATAATACTTTAAAAGGAGAGCATGCAGAACGAGGTGGATGTAAGAGGGGCTGAACAAGAGGTGAGATCAAAAGTAAAGCACAGAGAAGAGAGGTGAATGTAAGTGGGCAGAATCAGCAAAAAAGTAGGAGGCTGGAGGAGAGGTAAAAGTGTCTTTGAACTAGCATGTGCTGCTAAGTACATTTAGCCTTCTGCCAAAGTTTTCAATTACCTGTCTCTTTATTTTCCAAGTAGAAAGTGTGGCTTAGATTTGCGATGTGTGTCATCCTTCACAAAAGTTTGCGATCTCGAACCATCCTCGACATGTCTGCGGAATTACAGCCTGCTCTCTGCGTACTCTTACGACTCTTACTACGCTTGATCTTTCTATTAAATGTAGCTCCCATTTGGGACCCTTTCCTGCCCATTTAATGAATGGATATCTAAACATCATAGACCCTGCCCTGACCTCCATTTGCAATATCGCCCTTACGTTATGATCTGTCTCAACCAATGTAGAAAAAAAACAAAAAAACTAAAAAGCAGCGTTTGTTCCTCTGCTCAAAAATCCTTCAGCAGGCTCAAAGCTTCTCAGCATCTTCTAACATCTCTTTGCTGCCTTTTTCTGAAAAATACTTGAAAAATAAGTCAACTGACAAATCTGTTTCATATAAACTAAATTACTTCTTAATCGCTTGCTAGTTGGATTCTGACCTCTCCATAAGTTGTAAGCATTTCTTGCTGTGTCGAACAGTTTGTGCCTGATTCTTGATCAGGAAGGCAAAGCAGCCTTGATATTACTAAATTATATTGTTGAAGTTATCAGTTTCCCATCTGGTGCTTTTGAATCAACTGAAACAACCTGGAATTCAAGGTTTTCCCCTGACGTGGCTTTAGCTCTATCTTTTCTGAAGGCCTGGTCTCTATCCAAGAAAATGTTTTGGACTTGCATGCAATCAGTTGCTTTTTGGATAAAGACAAATTCATTAAAACTAAACAGCAAAACATCAGACATCCCCATCTTTAAGGGGCCTGGTACCATACACACTGCTCTTTGGTGGCTTCTGGAGCTGGGTCAATCAACCACCATGGTTGTGTCAACAACAAAATCTTGGATTTATTTTCCAATGTCTTCTCTCTCTGTCTGGACAAATGGTGTGTTATCTACTTCTACTACATCCATATGCAATACCAATATCTGCATTTTCACCTGTCATTAAGCAAGACTGTTGTACAGTCAATTATCTTCTCACAACCAGATTATGCAAGTGTTCCCTGTCTTGAACTTCCCACCTTATGCATTTGGTACCCTTCAGATCATTAAGAACACTGATAGGATGCTAATCTGAGGTTGCTCTAGATACTCTTTCTGCTGATTACCGAAATCAAATGATCTATCAATTTGCCATTGTGCACTGCATAAAAGGGCCTGCTCATTCTTCAGTACTATATTAGTCCTTCTGTTTATTCCAGAATCCAGCGCTCTGTAACAGCCATGCACCTGTGCCATCCTAAAATTAGGAGGAAACATAGTGGAGGTAGACGCTTCTCCTTTCTAGCTGCACAGGACTCGAAATGTCTCAGTCTTGAACTACGGTCATCTTAAATCTTCTGGGGAAAAAATGTAAAACTGGCCTTTCAATACATTAGTATAGCATGTAACTTTTCCTTGAAAATTCCTTAGCACCAGGTTACCCTCTTGGTGTGGTATTGTCATTCATCTCTTTCCATAAAACAATAACTAAAGAAATTTGCTTTATCTGCACAATTTGGTGTAATTTAACAAAACAAACCTGGGGAAAGGGGCAGGAGAAGAAACCCAAATATCTTGTAAAAGTAGTTTGCAGGCCTATTAGGTATCTGCTCCAACATGTTTTAAAGTTTAGCATTTGTCCATAACTGTCCAAGAAACTAGAGCCACTAGAACACTAGGTATCCTGTTCCAAAGAGAATTAAAATACATTTACCAGGCTACTGCACAGGGTCAGTCTGGTCATGCTCCCAAACATAGCCTGATCACTGTCAAGTGCAGAATGACAATGGGAAGGCCTGGGCAACACAAGATGTAGCGATGTGAGGCCTGGGGAAATTTCTGCTTTTCAGCAGTATACTTTAAATGAGCCTTGCTTTGGAGGTGAGAATAAGTGGCAGTTTACAGTAAAAGGGGGCTGCAGAGGGGAGCTGACTGAGGAGCGAGTGGCTCATTTCCATAGAGTACATCATCACACATGGAGTGATTCGCCAGTCACTGAGCCTAGGTGAGTGGGTGGCCAGTAGTTGTAGGAAGGCAAATATAGTATTGGCGATTGGAAGGACCAAAAGTTTTTGATTAGGTAGCCTGGGGCATGATTGGAGTAATTTATGGATAAAGGACATGGTCTTTCAAGGGTCTTGCTTTCAATTGTCTCTTTAACCAAGATCAAGTGCATTTACCTGCGGCTAAGTGCAATTTGGTTGTTACTTCTTAGGATAAATTTGAGTCAAGCGACATGTGTCTGGACCCATCGCAATTTGGCAGGAGTCTTCTCATTTATTAAGGATATGTGACTTAAAATGTGACTTCAAATCTTTAAAAATGCAAAGCTCAGGGATTCTGAGGGATTCTGGGAGATTTATTTTGAAAATCAAACACCGCTTCCCCAACCTATTCCACATTGCTAGATTTAATTTCCTTGTAAGGGAAACCTGCATTGAGTCTGCTAAAATAAATCCCTCTTCTTTTGTTGCTCTATTTACTACTTGTCTGTTGAGTGACTGGCTCCCATTGTAGCTTTTGGTAGTTTTTTTTTACCTGGATACACATTCTTGTTCCTATTTAGCCATCTCATCTTTATATCTTTAAGTTAGTTCTTTCTTTTCATCTCTTAAAAATGAAGTTTGACAGTAGTTGCCGGGATTAGGCATTCAGTTTGTGGGAAAGGTCTAGCTTCTGGTGCTCCTGCCACCCAACCTGTGTATGTCATCTGTGCCATTTCATCCTCTTATTTGTGCTTTCTGTTTACTGGAGCATTTTCAGGTCGCTCACCCGAACCAGCATAGATCCATTTATTTTGATGTCCATGCCTGCTAAAACCAAATGCCTTAACCTTGACCTTCATTGGTGCGATTGGAGAATCAGGGAGTCACCTGAAGATCCATTGTATAGCTATGGGACAGTCTGTCTTAGAATTTTATTCATTCATTAATCTGGAAACATCGGTTTTGAAGAAATAGAGGCCTAGCTTTTAAACCCCGTTTGACGTGTTGCATTTCCACATAATAGAGCTTAAAAAATATTTGCACTTATTTCATTAGGGCTATTATTTTTATTTGTAACCATCTCAGTGATGTACACATTAGAGAGGTAACTTCTTGCAAAGCTACTTCAACAGTGCCAGAAAATGATTAGTCAGTGGACACTTCTTATGATGTCACTTGCTGTGATACTACATCTTATGCAAAATAGAGGGGCCTCGCATGTTCCTATCCTGCCCGGGGCCCCACAAATCCTAGGACCGGCCCTGATTGTACATGGTTATTTTCGACATGCCTTATTTGAGCAAAGTTCTGTATTTTCTTGGCACAAATATTTAAAACCAGAGACACCTAATCCAGTGGGTAGTGTAAAATACCCACTCAAATCCTTCGTAATGAATTTCGTTTTTTAGGGGTAGGCCTCCATCTACTGGCCATGAAGAAGTATGCATGTTGATCTAGCAGATGTATGCACTGAAATCACAAGATGTTGAGCCGAAGCTGAGACACGAATCTTTTTCCGAGTTACAAAGTCGGCAGCTCTGGTCATTACGCCACATCCTCTACGTTGACCAGCACAGGTTCGGGAAGCATCGATCATTTTACAGGCACAATAGTTCTTTTTGGGCGAAATTTGACCACCAAAAAGAGTCACAGAGCACCAGCCCCCTGATAAAATATACAAATGGGGAGTGAGTAACAGGATGGTAACAGTGCAAACCCCCTGAGGAGTCCAAGAAAAGACAGGTCTACTAAACATAACAGAAACAATGGTTCCTGTGGGAAAGATACTAGTCTAATGTTTTTCTTCGCTGATTTGTTTTTGAATTTCTGCATCATAGTCCTTCCTGTCTTGAACTACTATTCCTCCACCCTTGTCTCCAGGTTTCAGAATTAGGGAGCTATCATTCTTCAGTGCCTGTCTCTCTTGGATGGTGATGTTGTAGGGTATAAAATAAGTCTGGGCGTAGTTCGCGAAGTAGCGCTACGCGTAGCTACACGAAGTGCACTTCGCACTACGTGATCTACACGTAGCACTACGTGAACTGCGTAGTGCGCTGTTCGCGATGATTGCACAGTGCTGGATGCTTGTCCGCACTGTGCAATCATTGAAAACGGTACCTTGCACAGTGCGAGCAGTCTTTTACTGCCGCTCAAGTAGATTTTTACTCGAGCTGCAGCTTTCTCAACGCGGACTGGTAGTTTCTCATCGAGAGCGGTGGCGAGCATATGCGACCACTCGCAATGAGTAACCAGACCTCCCCGCGTTGAGAATCTCACTGGGAGTTTTATTTTCCACGCTTGGTAACTTGATGTTGCTGATCGTAAACGAGGAAAAAGTCTCGCCGGGATGTCATTTTGCTTGCTCGCGGTTGCCAACTTGACGTTGAGGATCGCGAGCAAGCAAAAAATGACTGCTGCACTACGCTACGCTAGCCTGCGCGTGTTTGCACTGTGCTACGTGCATTTAGCGTAGTGCAAAGTAGCGCAAACTTTGAAAACTACGCGAGCGTAGCGTAGTGCTTTGCCCAGGGTTAGTATAAAACATCTGCTTGTCTTGAGGCTGTCTAGTCCTCCTAGAATTATTTTTTCAAAAGTTAGAAGCTTGGGTGGCATCATAGCATTAGTGGGGTAAATAGTAGAAGGAGGTCTGAGGCCTGTCACTAAGTCCTGTGTCATGGGCTCTTTATCCTTAAAGAATAGTTTCGAGCATATTTTCCGGAAAAACTCTGTTTTGAGGTCAAAAAAGTTTGTGCGCTCTGTGATGACAAAAGATAGACCTTTGCTTAGTAAGGCTATTTCAGCCGAGGATAGTATATGCTGTGACATGTTAAAAATAGGAATAACTGATAGTGGTGCACATTCTTCACGTAGCTGCGCAACCCCCTTGACAGGTACTACATGGTCCATTACACTTCCTTTTAGTGCTGTAGTTGGAATTCAATACCCCTAGTGATATCATTCTTCTTTCTTCTTAAACTCACAGATGTCCCTATACCCCTAGGTCCTGAAGAGACCTAACAACGCACACAGGGTTGAAACGCCGCAGACAGCTAATTAAAGCGAACCATTCTAACCAGCTCTGATTATTTCATAAAGTAGCTGGGATTATTGTAAAATTATTGATGGTCGTCTTTAAGAATTGTGGAAACCAAGCTTTATATGTCACGAATTTAACACTCATGTTTTTAGGTTCCATTAACACAAGGGACACAGAGCACTATTGTTTTTCCTTTTCTATACACACTCGTATAATTTTTGAATGATATAAAATAATCACTGTAAATACATACAGAGGTGTTCATGGTCTCCTTTCCTTCTGACGCCATTATAACCTTTTGATATTGTGATTGTGCATAATATTATCAACATAGACTAGTATTTTTCCCACAGGAACCATTGTTTCTGCTATACTTAATGACCCAGGTTCCTAGTGAGTTGGGTGTCCCTTGTACTTGATTTGGAGGTCTACTAAACAGCATGAAGGCTTTGTGTGACATACTAGCGCCAAATGAAACCAGCCAGAAACAACGTGCAAGCAGAATAGATATATATTCATTGAAAAAAACAAAAGGTGCGGGGTCGCTAAAGTTAGGTTCAAATTTTAAACGCACAAAAGCATAAAAATTCAACACTTATAGTTATAGCTATACTTAACCCAGAAAACTATAACTCGTGCCCTAAGTTAACTAATACTAGCTACCCCACCATGGACAGTTTTGTCATCATTAATGTTATGGGAAATGTTGCATTTGCAATGGCCCCACAGAGAGAGGTCGAGTGGGAAACTGACCTGGACTGGTGCCAAAGGGCAGAACAAGTGGTATATAAGGTGAGAGGTTGCCCCAAAAAATGGGAGACAGTTTGGGGGTCATGGAATGAATATAGAGGACAAGGGTGATTAGAGGCTGAGGGAGGAACTTCGGGATGGGAGGAGCTGTGAGGATGATAGGTGTATGCTGCAATTGATAGGGCCTAACAGCGCCACTCTTGCAAAATGTATAGACCAGTCCTACTATATATATCAAGGCTAACTGTGTATGTAATGATTATCAACCCTCTGTAGGAATGGCCTACTGGCTGGCGGGCCGCAACCTGCATGAAATTGACATGTCGGAGGCGGACAGGGCAAAGGGTGTCATCCATACCCTGTTGCTGCCGAGAGTTGAGATCCCTAAGTCAACACCGCTCCTGCTTAAACTCACAATTACATGCTGGAGGAAGGCGGTGAAATACGCGAATCCAACGTCCTCTTATGCCCCCACAATACCACTCTTGGGGCTTCCGATGGGAACGGGCCCGCTGTCGAGCCGGGTACTCACTGCATGGCATGATGCGGGCGTAGTGCAGATGGGGGACCTTTTTGCGGAGGGCCGTGTCATGACTTTCGCGGACTTTTGCAGCTCACATCACACACCGGGAGGACTGTTTCTCTTATATGCCAGGGTGCGACGCTACATTACGCAGACCTGGGCGCAGAATGGCGACGAACCAACCACGAATCCACTGCTCACCATGCAGTACTTAATGGGGTCAGGCAGCCACCTGACAAAATGGATAGCGCGTGGTGTCAGAACAGGGAGGGCAACCTCATTACAACCCTTACGAGAAAGATGGGAAGATGACATTGGGAGGGCTGTTGGAGACAAGGAGTGGGAACGAATTTTGAAATTCCCAAAGAAAGTGTCGAGGAATCCGAAATTTAAATTTATCCAACTTATGGTACTGCACAGGGCAAACCTCACACCTCATCGATTGCACGCCATGTTCCCAGACACAGCTGACAATTGCCCCCGATGTGGAGCGGATGATGCGCAACTACTGCACATGTTATGGGATTGCCCGAAGATGGGGTACTATTGGACGACAATCCATGATGCTCTAACCAGGTTGGCTCCTGCCAGACTGTACGCATCCATAGAGTATAGCTTACTGGGATTGGGGCCTACTGAAAGGAAAAAAAGCGTAGCAACACGATTTGCCGACCTAGTCCTGCTGCTTGCCAAGAGAACCATAACAATGAGGTGGAAGTCGGCCAGGCCACCGGACCCAGACATGTCGAGGGCAGAAGTGGTGCGATGGGGGAGGGCAGAGGGTATGGCGCTGCAGCGTGAAGAGCGTAGGGACCTCAGGAAGGTTCCAATATCCCTGGACTGGAATACTATGGTGGGAGCTTTCGAAGCTGATAATGTTGACACTGTATCTTCTTCGTCCTCTATTGATGATTAGTCCAAGGGATTGCGTAGTTAGAGAGAGGGGAGCTGCCCCTCTATTAGATGACGCCTCATGTACCACTGAGTGAGCGCAGACCCAGGTGCGGAGGAACATGTATGATTAATATTGGGCATGTATCTGTGGGTGGATATGGCAGACTATTGATTGAGAGACAGATATGTAATGATGGGACCACGTACTAAATGTAAATACAATGTACAGGTGTAAGTGCCGGGGCAGGAAGTTGGTGGGGGGAGTTGCTGTAAAAGTAGTTGGAAATGTCAAAGAAAAATGAAAATGTACAATGTGTGTATTATTATATCTGAAGAACATGGACTGATTGTTATTGGCTAATGTTAGATGCCACGAAATTGGTTGTCTATGTTCAGACTTTTACTGACAATAAAAAGATTTAAAAAAAAAAAAATCAACCCTCTGTAGGAAAGTAGGATCTGCTTCTTATGGTTACCCCCACTTTTTGCTTGATGCCTCACTGTTTTTGACTAGTCTGACTGGGATCCTGCTAATCAGCACCCCAGTAAATCTGCTTTCTCCTTTAAATTGACATACATGTACTTTGGTACACTCTATATTGGATACTGGGATACCCTTATCATTCCTTAGAATATGGTACCCATGTACCCAGGGCATAGGTACCGCAGAGGCCTCCCATGGGCTGAAGCATGTATTATGCCACCATTGAGAGGCCTTGCAAAATGGAACTACAGGTCTTCTACTGCAACCTGTGTAAACTGGTGCTTGCACCACTTACTTTAGATATAGGTTCACTATATCTATTGGTCACTACACTCAAAAAAGTATAAGTCACCCCTATAGCAGGCCTTATCAATCTTGAAGGCAGGGTGCTGGGTTTTATGTGAGAGGGTGCCCCTGCATGAGCAGATTCTATCTGTAGCCTTCGGAGACCATTCTCCTGGGTTGTCTGTGACTCAGCCGGACATATAGGTAGAGGTGCATTATAACCTCGCGGAAAATGCTATCTCGAAACCAGCGGCATACAAACATATCGTGTTTGGTATTAAACACCATAGAATCATACCTCCCACACCGGTAACTGGTGTAGGAGGTATGATTCCACCCTTCTGAAGCGAGCTTCGTGGGGTCACTGGGCTATCCGGTGTCCGCCTTCTTGACCTGGCCAGCACAAAATGGATGCTGCTGACCAGAGACACATTTCTGCCCTCCTGCTACTGAGCCAAGCTTGAGGAGGGCAGCACAACAGGCATCCTGTCACAGGGAGGTGTGACCACCTCCCAGACAGGGTTTAGTGGATTGGGGCTGGGTGGGTGCACTCTGAGAGTGCCTGAAAGTCTGCACCTGGGGCACATTTGGTGTCCCAGTGCATATTCCAGCTCAAACCAGTTTTGGGTGCCATTGGCTCCTGCTCTGGTGCAAAACTGGACAAAGGACATGGGAGTAACCTCCCCTCTGTCCAGCCCCTCCCCTAGGAGGGTCCCCTGAAGGTGTCCAGCTCTCTCCCATGGGTACAAAAGGCTGTAAGTGTCAGGCGCTGACTCTAAGCGCCTACTAGAATTCTCGGGAGTCTGGAATTACATCTCCTAGAATCCCTTTTGTATTGGGAGGAGCCAAGGTTATATTACCCAGCAAGCTCCAAGATGGAGTGCGCGTAATTCTATTGAAGCAGCTAGTTGCTGCACGTCCTGGTATCCTGTGTTTCCTGTGTTCAGCATCTGTTCCTGGATCTTTCAGTTGGTTTGCTGATCTATTCCCGAGTTTGTTCTGAGGCACGGGTCTGTGCTTCGAAGTTCTTTAGGATCGTGTGTCTGCTGTAGCTCTTGTGTTGGAGCTGCTTGTACCACCGGATCTTTGCCGCGCTGAAGGAAGCGCAGGCGAAGTCATTTTATTGGAAGTCTTTCTTGGAGAAACCTGTCAGACGCTGGCTAGCGCGACTACTCTATTTACCTTTTTCCTTGCCGCACTGAAAGAAGCGCCGGCCAAGGGAAATCTTACCTCTGCTGCAACATAAGGGAATTGCAGCCGAGGTGCTTTTGGGGCTGTTTGTGATCGGTCTACCAGCGCTGTGGAAGCGCGCTTTTAAGTTCATATCAAATCCTCGCCGCACTGAGGGAAGTTCAGGCTGAGGAATCCAGCGCTGTGGAAGCGCGCTTTTTAGTTCATATAAAGTCCTCGTCGCACTGGGGGAAGTGCAGGCTGAGGAATCTTTTGGCTTTGCAGCATTAAGGAATCCTTGGCAACTAGAAGTTGGACGCGCTGGGAGAAGCGCTTAATATATTCCTTGTTTTCTGCGAGGGATCTGGAGACGCTTTGTTCTTTAGCCTGGGCGAATCTACCTATACTGATTCTAAGCGGAACGCTAGGCTCAAGCTGGTCCCTGATATCTTCGTTTTACTTTTGTTCTTTTCACCACTTACCTGGGATGTTTTTACTTCTTTGGTATGTATGTTTTGGTTTCCCAAATTAGTAACCAAGTGCTTGTGGAATCAGATGGATGGCTAATGTTGTACATTCTTATTGTAGAATTACCCGGAAGTCAAGGAGTGAAGTATCTCCAGTAGACTGTTGACGACGTTGTCGGAATTCAGATAATAACTCGACCTCAGCCCAGGTATTTGTGTAGACCTAGCGAGAGATGAATGAGAGTAGCCAGAAGTATATGCTGTACTAACAGATGCCTTTTTGTTACAGGTATCCCTCTCCCCGCTGTTCCCTTCCTAATACCTTACCTCGCCTGATTGCCTTACTACTCTGTGTTGAGTTCCAGAGTTGGGGACATTGGGAGGTGGACCCCTTTGTACATCATCCGGAATCCAAGGAGAGGACGTGCATATTACAGTAAGACTTCAGATTGTACATGGACAAGATTCTACAAGAAGAAACCAATGACCTTCGACCGTCTGGACACTCTGGACTTCGCTGGACCTCGGCTGGGCTAGACTTCGTACCCCTTTCCGATCGAAGCTTAGTTTGTGCCCTTGCTCCATACAGGCTCCGTGCAGGACCCGTGGTGCACTAAAGAAAACTGAAGAATCTCCTTTTGAGTGAAGGAGTCACTCCCCTGCCCTAGCAGGCACCTTAACGCACCTGACTGGTCTGCTGCTCCTGAGCTCCTGCGGACTCCGAAGATTTCAGCAACACAGGATGTGATTCCCGAGCTTGTGCATTGGACTCCATGTAGTCCTGACCCTGAGCAGTATTTGCACCAAATAACTCTGGCCTCCTCACACTGAGTGCTCCGTGGGATGGTACTTTGCCATCTTGCTCGAGGTCCCCTCGCAACTCCTGGTCCTTCAGCCTGTGGGTCCTCGTGAGGGTCATTTTGATTTCTCTAGGGATTTCCTGGTTGCTCCAGATGTGCCCTGACTCCCCATTGCTTGGTGAGTCCCCTGGACATTTCTGGTTCACACCGTAACCCGCTTGACCTTCCTGCGTGGGTTTCTTTTGCCAAGGCTTGTTAGTGCTCCATTCAGACACTGACCCCTCAGCACTTGACATCCTTCGTGGGACAGCTTGCATCTGGCTCCTAGTTGTCCTCGACATCTCCTGGTGCTCGTGGTTGCAGAGTCAAGCATCCCTTCTTCGCACCTGAAGCACCCGACATCGTTGGGCATTTGTCTACCGAGCCCCTAGTCACTCTGAAGTGGCCCAGCCTCTGTCGCCTGTGCTCTCCGGTTTCTTTCATCCAAAATCCAGGCATGGATTCCACTGGACCCTCTTCACCTTCACGGCAGCAGTACTTCTTCACAGCCCTCGATTGAGAACGAGTGCAGTTTCCGACACCATTCCAGACCTATGCACCCTGATCCTCTGGGATAGTTAACTCGGGGGCTAGGTATCCACGGGAGGGGTGGTTCTCTAACCTCTTAAGTTCCAAAGGGTTTGCTCGAAGTCCTCCTAGAAGGGTCCTTAAACTTTAACTTTCCAACCGCGACTTTCCCATAGAGGTGTACGGAGCACGCAGTCGTGTTTCCTCACTACACCCGTCCTCCGTGGGGTCCCTGTAATTCTACGTTCGCTATGCACTGTCTCTAGTCAAGTTGTGATTGTTATACCACTATTTTAGGTTATGGTTTGGTCACCCCCTGGAGCCCACGGTGTATTGTGCTACTTACAACTGTTCTATTGATCTCGTATTGTGTGCTTTGTGTTCTATCCTCGTGTAGGGGATAGTTGAGAGTGTTATATTAATAAATACACATTTTTATATATAACTATTGCATGGTTCTCCTTCATTTAGTTATTCAGGAGGTGATATTCTGGTAAAACGAGCTGCTTTACATTCCTTCAAGATTAAGCCTGAAGGCTGCTCTCCACATCTACCACTAGGATAGCTTTCTAAAGGTTATCTTTGACCTCATACATCATAAGGGTCGTTTGGACTGGTGCAAGGTGCCCACTTTAATTAGTGGACAGCATATACCAGGCCATCTTCTCATACCCTCTTTTCAATATGCGATGTAAGAAGCTTATTTTTTTCAATAAAAAGAATTTAAAAAAAAAGAAATGTTGCAGTCATATTATAAATGATGTCATATAAGATGTTATTATTGATGTAAAATAGTGGAGTAAGTAGCAGTGCATGGCGAGGGCACGAGTTATAGTTACCTTAGGGCACAAGGTATAGTTTCCTTTATAAATGGATGGTTGTGGGTTTTTGGGTGGCAAGGGTATTTTTAGGGTTTAGAGCAGCCGCGGCCCATGCAGGTAAGAGCGGTGGGGCCAGGTGGGGGGATTTAGATGGACGATGACAAGGGAAAATGTAATAAATAATTAATTTTCCCTCGTCATCGAAATCTTCCCGCACCCGGCTCCACTGCCCCACTGCTCTTACCTGCACGGCCCACGGCTGGTTTAGACTGGGTATGGGTTTTTAGATGGCAAGGGTATTTATAACGTTTAGTGATATATGGGATTTTGAGTGGCAAGGGTATTTTTTCGGTTAATGGTGGGTATGGGTTTTTGGGTGGCAAGGGTGTTTTCAAGGTTTAGGGATGGGTGTGGGATTTTGGGTGACAAAGGTATTTTTAGGGTGGGTTTAAGGGTTGTGGGTTAGTAAGGTAAGAGACATATTATGTTTGTATTATATATATATCACACTCCATTCATCGAGGGCACAGGAAGACAGCACCGAGCAGGTCACAGAAGCAAAACAGGTCCGTAGTTCATGTTGAAATGTTTTTATTCTTTTTAAAGTTTTTTGATTTCAGCAAAGTGCATGTGCAAAATTGGGGTAAAGACCAACACGTTTTGGCTTGTGGCCTTTGTCGGGGTCAATATATTATATACATATATCTATATATATATATTCACCAAACCGCCCTCCAAACAATTTAGGATGCACACGGCACGCTGCTGTAACCATCCTGTTTATTTTTGCAAGGCAACCAACACAGTTATCCCAGTCTTTACAATGTTTGTGGCCGACACGTTTCGAAGTACTATCTTCTTCTTCATGGGCCGCTGATACTAAAGTCCCCCAGAGTGCTCTGCACGCTTATATGCCCTCAGTGGGTGTCGCTTAGTGCAACCTTCATTCTGGTGCATGCTGGAATGAATAGTCCAAATATCAAGCCTTTTTCTACCCTCAGTGGGTTCCGTGGACTTTTAAATGCAGCTTCTTTTTATATTTCCCTTTGTAGGGCTCCAGGAATACTTGCCGGTTAATTTATGCCTCAGCAGCCGTGCTGACCAAAGCGGAAAAATTCCCACCGCAGCCTCTCACTTTTAGTTAGAGATGGTGCAATCCAGCGTGACAGGGCTGCCACGCATTTACATATTCACCAAACCGCCCTCCAAACAATTTAGGATGCACACGGCACGCTGCTGAAACCACTATCTATATATATATCTAGATCTATCTGTATATATATATATATATATATATATATATATATATATATATATATATACTAGCAGCCCGTCCCGACGTTGTCCGGGTATGAATTGCTGCCGGCCAGTAGTATATTGTTTTGTAGGATTTCGTTTTGATAGCATTTCTTATCTGTGACAGGCCTGTGAAACGCTCCGATTCACAGTGCACTGCTGATGCACTTAAGAGTGCGCGTTCAGTAGTGTGTGAACTCGAGTTTCCCTACTTTATTTTTCCTTGCAATATTATATAGCGCAAACTCGACAACATGGCATGAGCACAATTTACATTACGGAAGAACACATTCATTTGTGGTACGCACGGGGAGACAAAGCGATTTGCCTGGAATCACAGGATGTTGAGCTGATGCCGAGATTCGAACGTAGCTCCCCAGCTCTAAAGTTCGTAATTCTAGAACTTGTGGCGGGAGGTGTGTCTAAAAGTGTATGTCGGTGCTGGCCATCAATGAGAGAGACCTGTGCATTTTTCAAATGGGTGGTGAAAAAATATGAGTATGTTGCTGGAGATGTGGGCCGCCGTGCCACCAATGTACTTACCGGGGGAGGGTAAACACCCATTATTCCGCAACGTTCTTTCCGCATACCATTACTCCGCATACTTTCATTACGAAAGTACCATGACTCAGCAATGCCATTATAACGCATGGCATTACATTTTATATGCTTTTACCACGCATACATTTACAACGGAATTTGTTGTAAATGCATGAATGGTAAGAGCATGTTTTTTTTTAATGTTTGGATAAGGTAAGTATGGGTATAGGGGTATATGTTTTGGGGTACTGAGGTATATGTTTTGGGGTGTTTGGGTATTTTAAGTGTTCAGATATTGTTTTGGGTTATAGGGTACAGGGGTAGTTTTAGGGTTTAGGGATAGGTATGGGTTTTGGGGTACAGGGGTATTTTTAGGGTTCAGGGCTAGGTTTGGGTTTTGGGGTATAGGGGTATTTTTAGGGTTATGGGGTAGGTTTGGGTTTTGGGGTACAGGGGTATTTTTAGGGTTCAGGGCTAGGTTTGAGTTTTGGGGTACATGGGTATTTTAGGGTTCAGGGGTAGGTTTGGGTTTTGGGGTACAGGGTTATTTTTAGGGTTCAGGGCTAGGTTTGAGTTTTGGGGTACAGGGGTATTTTTAGGGTTCAGGGGTAGCTTTGGGTTTTGGGGTACAGGGGTATTTTAAGGGTTCAGGGCTAGGTTTGGGTTTTGGGGTACAAGGGTATTTTAGGGTTCAGGGGTGGTTTTGGGCCACAGTGGTATTTTTAGGGTTCAGGGCTAGGTTTGGGTTTTGGGGTACAGGGGTATTTTTAGGGTTCAGGGGTAGGTTTGGGTTTTGAGGTACAGGGGTATTTATAGGGTTCAGGGCTAGGTTTGGGTTTTGGGGTACAGGGGTATTTTTAGGGTTTAGGGATAGGTTTGGGTTTTGGGGTACAGGGTATATTTATAGGGTTAAGATGGGTTAGTGTTTAAGGGTGTTGGGGTATTTTAAGGAGTAAGGGTGGGTTATGATTATGGGGTGCAGGGGTATTTAAAGGGAGCAGGGTGGGATTAGCACACGATATGAGACATGGCATGAAGGGCGGAACGTACCACACGCCCCCAGCTTTTGTCACGCCCCCAGCACACGCCCACAGCACAACGCAGACACGCCCACAAGGGGCTACTTTGCTGGCACGGTTCTTTTACCTTTTAAATGTATATGGTGGGCGTCTGCATAGCCTGTGTCATTCTGCTGCAACTGCCCTTTCCAACGCTGTATTGGGTGTTGTGATTGGTGCTGTGGTTACTGAGATTACCCACCTCAAAGGTTTGGGCTCTCTCTTTATTATATTAGTATAGATATATATATATATTCAATCTCACAGGTTGTCCCTAATGAGAGAAGCCGAACAGACACCAATCCGGCGTTTGTGCAGTAGGAAGGAAGGAGGGCTGGCACCATTGCAGGGTGGTACCGGCTCACCTCGAAGTGACAGCCAGAAGGCAAGGCAGGTGACGGACAGTAGCCACGTCCACCCCACTTGGGAAAGAATTTTGTTTTATTTTTGTAAATGAACAGCACACCCACTTGGGAAGTTAGGCAGCGCACTACAACACCCAGAAGGTCGTGTGGGGCCACGCCCAACATGGCAGGTGTTCAAATTGAAGCGTGCGATTTGCAACAGTGCTTTCATTTCCTTATAACAACTCGCCACAGAAGAAGGGACACTGGAGTCCCGAAACGGGTCTGGCGTAAAGACTTTGTGATGTGGTTCCTGTTTTGTGACCTGTCTGCAGGCTGCCATTAACATTTATGAGGAAAATGCATCTTCCTGTGGCCTTATTAAAATGGGTATCCTGTATTGGTGGAATAGACAACGGCCGTTCCCGGTCGTGATACAAGGCCCACCGCTGCTTTGCGGGTCCGAACAGACACCAATCCGGCGTTTGTGCAGTAGGAAGGAAGGAGTGCTGGCGCCATTGCAGGGTGGTACCTGCTCGCCTCGAAGTGACAGCCAGAAAGCGGGGCAGGTGACGGACAGTACCCACGTCCACCCCACTTGGGAAAGAATTTTGTTTTATTTTTGTAAATGAACAGCGCGTCCACTTGGGAAGTTAGGCAGCGCACTACAACATCCAGAAGGCCATGTGGGGCCACAACCAACATGGCAGGTGTTCAAATTGAAGCGTGCGCTTTGCAACAGTGCTTTCATTTCCTTATAACAACTCGCCACAGAAGAAGGGACACTGGAGTCCCGAACCGGGTCTGGCGTAAAGACTTTGTGATGTGGTTCCTGTTTTGTGACCTGTCTGCAGGCTGCCATTAAAATTTATGAGGAAAATGCATCTTACTGTGGCCTTATTCAAATGGGTATCCTGTATTGGTGGAATAGACAACGGCCGTTCCCGGTCGTGATACAAGGCCCACCGCTGCTTTGCGGGTCCAAACAGACACCAATCCGGCGTTTGTGCAGTAGGAAGGAAGGAGGTCTGGCGCCATTGCAGGGTGGTACCTGCTCCCTCGAAGTGACAGCCAGAAAGCGGGGCAGGTGACGGACAGTACCCACGTCCACCCCACTTGGGAAAGAATTTTGTTTTATTTTTGTAAATGAACAGCGCGTCCACTTGGGAAGTTAGGCAGCGCACTACAACATCCAGAAGGCCGTGTGGGGCCACGACCAACACGGCAGGTGTTCAAATTGAAGCGTGCGCTTTGCAACAGTGCTTTCATTTCCTTATAACAACTCGCCACAGAAGAAGGGACACTGGAGTCCCGAAACGCGTCTGGCGTAAAGACTTTGTGATGTGGTTCCTGTTTTGTGACCTGTCTGCAGGCTGCCATTAAAATTTATGAGGAAAATACTTCTTCCTGTGGCCTTATGCGAATGGGTATCCTGTATTGGTGGAATTTAAATAAATATATATATATATATATATATATTTATTTATTTTTATTCTTTTTTAAATTTTTACACCAAAGACGCGGCACTCGTCTTTGGTGTAAAAAAAAAAATACAAAGCCAAGGTTAGGCTGAAACGCGTTGGTTTGAGTACAGCAGTCTTATTAAATTTAAGCTAAAATCCTAAGTCACGAGTGCCGCGTCTTTGGTGTTAAAATTGACGTAATTGGGCCATGGTCCGGCCCCAACGCAGAGCACCCGTTGTGGAGCGCACAGGATCCGAGGATCAAATTTTTGGCTATATATATATATATATATATATATATATATATATATATATATATATATATATATATATATATATCCAGACAAGCTCCTTCGTGGAAAGAGAAAAGGCCACAACAGGGGAAAATTTTGGAAGCGCTTTTAATAAACTGCCCAAACAGAGTAGAATTCTGTCACCCTCTATGGCGGATGCATTTCGGCGTGGTCAGCCTCTTCAGCGCCAGGTGCTAGTGATTGAGGAAAGGGGTGTGAGTGAAGGTTTTATGTGTCCTGCCTTCTCCTCATTCAGTGATGTCACTGACCATGTCATGAATGATCTAATATGTGACATAATCAGCAGTGGATTGCGGGTGCGCGATATATACTTAGTACAACTAACTATATAGGAGTAATTTCAATGGTTTTGTATGAGTAAAATGTCCAGCTAACTATAACACCACTAAAACTTATAGTTTTTTGAGTGAATTTCAAAGGTTTTGTAAAAGCTAATTCCTAACTATATAACTCCTGAAACCTATGGTTTTTTCAGTGAATTTCAAAGGATTTTTTAATGCTAATTCCTAACTATATAAGGCCTGAAACCTATGGTTTTTTCAGTGAATTTCAAAGGTTTTTTTAAATGCTAATTCCTAACTATATAAGGTCTGAAACCTATGGTTTTTTCAGTGAATTTCAAAGGTTTTTTAAATGCTAATTCCTAACTATGTAAGGCCTGAAACCTATGGTTTTTTCAGTGAATTTCAAAGGTTTTTTAAATGCTAATTCTATTAGCGGATAACGTTTAAATATATTAATATCCTAGTGGGGCCACCTGAGCAGCCCTAGGGGGTCAGGGTGTTTCTACCCTGCCCCCTTTTTGTGTTCTACACGTTTGTTTTTCTGCTTTCTTGTGCCTAATTCCTAACTATATAAGGCCTGAAACCTATGTTTTTTCAGTGGATTTGCAAGGTTTTTTAAATGCTAATTCCTAACTATATAAGGCCTGAAACCTATGTTTTTTTCATTGAATTTGCAAGGTTTTTTAAATGCTAATTCCTAACTATATAAGGCCTGAAACCTATGTTTTTTTCAGTGAATTTGCAAGTTTTTTTTAAATGCTAATTCCTAACTATATAAGGCCTGAAACCTATGGTTTTTTCAGTGAATTTCAAAGGTTTTTTAAATGCTAATTCCTAACTATATAAGGCATGAAACCTATGTTTTTTCACTGAAAAAAACATAGGTTTCAGGCCTTATATAGTTAGGAATTAGCATTTAAAAAACCTTTGAAATTGACTGAAAAAACCATAGGTTTCAGGAGTTATATAGTTAGGAATTAGCTTTTAAAAAACCTTTGAAATTCACTCAAAAAACTATAAGTTTTAGTGGTGTTATAGCTAGCTGGACATTTTACTCATACAAAACCATTGAAATTGCTCCTATATAGTTAGTTGTACTAACTATATTTCGCGCACCCGCAATCCACTGCTGATGATGTCACATATTAGATCATTCATGACATGGTCAGTGACATCACTGATGACATCTCAAATGACATCACTGATGACATCCTCCACGTGACAATCACATACACCTTTTCATACACTATTACCATTTTTCATCACTCTTTGTAAAATACAGAGTATCATATTTAAATCCATTGTCACAGCAATACAAGTATCTAAAAATCCACTCAGTGATTCATAGATGTATACATACATCTAATCACTTACCTATGGATTCACTCATACATGCTGTCAATGAACAATAGAACACTATCAAAAATACTTATACATCTATATCGACATTAAACAACAGCACGCATCCTATTCACATATGAAGTCATCCTACTCACTTATGCAAACAATGGATCATACTTACATATTTACTTAGCAAAACACTTATACAAACACCACTTCTTCTATTCATTTAGATAGTAAGTCATACTTAGTGAATTATAAAATCATTATTAGAAGTATACAGTTATCCATACAGTCACTCACACAATCATTGTGTCTTATGTATACTTATTTATATACAACAACTGACACATACACTGCCTTTTATTTTTCTAGTTTGTTGGACCTGTACCATTGAGAAATATATTTGCTCATCACCACACCCATAAAGATATTCACTCACCCAAACAACTGTTAGAACATGTAGTTTTAACTTCATATATCTACTGAATCAACTATTCACACATCTTTGGACAGTCACACACCCCCCACCGAACCACACACACTTTCACACTCCCATACAAATACTCAGTTAACTAATCAATAACTAATAACTAATATAGACTTTCACATAGCTAGTAACCAACTGTAGAATCAGTTTACACAATAACTGACAAAGTGATACAGATTTTCACACAGTTTAGTCACTATCCACTATATTTAGTGAGACATTATAAATTGGTCAAGTAAACAGTCAATTACACTGCTACTAAATCCTCCATCCAAATATTTATTTATATATATCCACTTATTCTTCAATGCAAATTGCTATATATATAATGCATATTTAAATAACGAAGCAAACCACATTCACTGGATGATGTCATCAGTGATGTCATCAGTGATGTCATTTGAGATGTCATCAGTGATGTCACTGACCATGTCATGAATGATCTAATATGTGACATCATCAGCAGTGGATTGCGGGTGCGCGAAATATAGTTAGTACAACTAACTATATAGGAGCAATTTCAATGGTTTTGTATGAGTAAAATGCCCAGCTAACTATAACACCACTAAAACTTATAGTTTTTTGAGTGAATTTCAAAGGTTTTTTAAAAGCTAATTCCTAACTATATAACTCCTGAAACCTATGGTTTTTTCAGTGAATATATATAGATATATATATATATATATATATATATATCCAAGAAAAGGGGGGGGGAATAAAAATGTCAGTTTCCCATGCCAATTCCCATAGGAATTTTAGGAACGACTATAGCCCGAACAGCTGAACGGAATTACACCAAATTTGGCAGAAAGCTAGATGTTGGTTCAGAAACCAACTGTTTTGTGATTTGATGGAAATCTGTTCAGTAGTTTTCAAGATAATGAAGAAAATCCAAATTTGTATATCTAAAGATACGAAGCCTCCGAAATATTCACAATCTCGTGCAGAGATCTGATTTGCTGTCAACACTTCAACCAAGAAGTGTTGGCAGCCATCTTGGGACTCGGCCTCAGCCGAGTCCCCTTCCCCCCCTAAAACGTAAAAATACAGAAAAGGGGGCAGAGTAAGAATACCCTTAAACTCTAGCCTTGGTACTGTGGTCCCCCAGGCACCCGACAAGGGAATTTCATTTTTTTAAAACTGTTTAGCCGTGTAATCACAAGGATGAGCCAGGTCCTGGGGACTTATTATAATATATATTATGAGGGGGGCGCATGCGGCCCCCCTCTCCATTGCTGCTATGGGCCCCAGGGACCACCACCTACCCGAGGCCAGGTATTTAATAAAACATAAGGAGAGGTGCCCCGCCACCCCGCTCTGTAGGTCTTTTATGGCCCCAGGGACCGCCACCTCCCAGGGCTTGTTTAAAAATAAGACAGGGGCTGCACGGACCCCCCCTCTTTAATTATAAATTGCCTCATGGACCACCCCCTCCCTGGCAACCAAGGAATTTGAAGAGAGGAGGAGGGGGGCTGTGTGGCCCTTCTCCCAGGCTATATTCGGCCAGGGGACTAAATCTGCAGGAAAAAAAAAAAAGATGTGCGGGCTCCCATGCGTCTTTTTAAAGAAGCCACTGATTGGGCCAAATCCTGGGGCGTATTTTTTAACTATGCGAGGGTGTCCACGCTGGGCAAAGAACAGTAAACAGATGGGGAGTGCCTGCATGTCCCCCTCCACAAGCCCCAGGGGCCACCACCTCTCCAGGGCTTATGCTATGGGGGGGCCTCATGGAGCCTCTTGCCCCGGGGATCACCACCTCCCCGAAGACAAAGTGTTTTTTAAGATATGAGAGGGAGGCCTCATGGCCCCCTTCAAATGCAATTTTGGCCCTGGGGACTGCCACCTCACCGAAGCACAAAAATGCCTGGCACACTACTGCTTTGGGGATAAAGTCCCCTTGGCTGCTGGGGGACCTTGGGTGCCAAGAAGCCCTCCTCCTTCCCCCAGTAAGTCCCTTACAACAGGATTCCTGATAGCTTGTCAAATGTAACGCCCCCTTTATCCACCACTCTGCAAATGTGACTTCTAGTTAAAAAAAACCATAGAAATTCACTTAAAAAGCCAAAGGTTACAAAGACGTTATAGCTAGGAAATAGAATTAAAAGAACCTAGAAATTCTCTAATAAAAGGGACTGGTTGTATGAGTGGCTGCATGGGTGACTGAATGGTTGTGTGAGTGGCTGTACGAGTGAGTGAGTGAGTGGGTGTGTAACTGCCTCTATGGAGGAGTGAGTGGGTATATGAGCACTGGTATGGGTCTGTAAATGTGTATGTGAGTGGTTGTGTGGGTGTGTCAGTGGGCGTACGAGAGGCTCTATGGGAGTGTGAGTGGGCATGTGAGTGGTTCTGTGTATGATGTTATCAGTGATGTCATTTTAGTTGCCATCAGTGATGTCACTGACCATGTCATCAGTGATGTAATATGTGAGGTCACAAGCAGGGCTGTATGTTATAGTTAGCTCAGGTAAATAGAACTGCTGAATTTCACTGGTTTTGTGAAAGTGAAATCTCAGCCTAACTTTAACGTCCAGTAACCTTACATATTTATGGGTTATACCTAACTGTTATATTTTTACCTTGCATGCCTTTACAATGAAAATTGTAGTTTTAAAGGCATGCATGGCAAAGGCAAATGTATGGTAAAAGTTTTCGTGATAAGGGCATGCGTGGTAAAGATGCATGCGTTGTAATGACGGCGCACTAAAAGCATGCGAGGTAATGGCATGCGTGGTTCTGTCATACAACCCCTTGTTTTACATGGTGCTGTTTACAAGAAGAATGCTTCTGAATTAAATGGTATAACTTTGACTACTTGAGCCAATACCATGGTGCACGTAGTGGCAAACTCCAATTGCTGCAGTGTGCATATAGTGATGATTTATTAAGATACCCAAGATCTGGAAGGGGGAGCAGACTAGAACACCCAAAAATCTATAAGCACTTGATAAAATCAGAGTGGTCTCTTTTACAGTGTTGTCCATTCAATGGCAATATAATTATTCTTCACCTTCAATGTTTCTATTAAAGAGATTGTGGCCACCTCAGATCTTTGAATGGTGCTCAGCCAGAGAAAGAGCACATGTGCTGTTTTACCGTCTGTTATCTTATGTTTCCTTATTAATATGATCTGCGATTTCTTGATTTGAGAACAGAAGTACTGGCAAAAAAAGACATGTCTGAAAATGTCTACAGTACTGTTCCCTTAGTGTGAGAACCAGGCTTCTGACTGTAAAATGTTGCTAGCAAGTATTTAAGAAAAGACCTTCAGAATGTGTTTTGCACAAGAGGGTTTGTAGCCAACATTTTCACTACCTATAAGTAGAATTTAACCCCTTGGCCGTGGCGGTAATTCCGCCGTGGTGCTAGGGGCAGGGGGGGCCGCGCGGCGCTGCCATGCTCGTGATGGAACCACTCTGTCACGAGCCGCGGTGGCGCTGTGCTTGTGACGGAATGGTTCGGTCATGGCCCCGCCCACTCAATGGAACGCTCAGCGCAGGCACGTAATAAGCGCCGCACAGGCGCGGCAGCCGGGCCATGACGGAACCATTCCGTCACCAGCACAGCCCCACCGTGGCTCGTGACGGAATGGTTCCGTCACGAGCACGCAAGGGGTTAAATCATGGAACAGATTCGTAGCTGAAGTGGCACAGGCTTAAGATTGTTGAGGTAAACACATCGAGCTATAAAAGCCACTGTAGCCACCACCCTAAAATGTTTCCTCAGTGAATGTGGGATTTTTTTAAATGACCCTGTAAACCCTTGTAATTGTTGTAATAAATTTGGAGGCAGCAGAGTGGCATAGTTCTGTCCAAATTCTGGGGTCAGTTTCTTGCTTTCACTGGATAACTCATATCCTAAAAGAGTCACACATGGAAAAGCAATTTTGCACATTTTAAAGTTTTTTTTCTATCAGTTTTTGTCTAGTATTGTCACTTTATAATCTGCCTTTTTCAAATGTTCATGTAAGTTGTCTTTTTTTAGTAAATGTGATGAATGCATTAGATTATATCGGGTCTCGCTTGTAGGAGATCCATAATTATAGCTGAAAATAAACTAGGGCTGTTTGTACCCTTGACGTAATCAGGTGTATGCAAATTAAATACTTCCAAAGATGAAGGCAGTCAAGTGACTGTGACTGAAGCTCTTTATTAAAGTTCAGCTATGTCAAAAGTCATTTTGTACTTGGCACACACAAAATTCACCATGAGCCCATTGCTGTGGGCATTCTGTACCACAAGCGTGCATACACCTGAGCTCAAGTTTCTATTATACACTGGTGAATTTAAACGGACCTGTTTGCCCCAGAAGAAGCCATTTAAGCTCTTTCAGCACATAGGTGATATGATTCCTATGGACTTTCCCAGCCTCCAATCTTACAGCAGCATGCATTGCCACTTTGAGAGGTGTCAATGTGCACTTGGGTAGATCAAAGATGAGTGAGTTACCACAACTGATCCTATTTAGCGCTAAGGTCTGTACTTGTTGGGTCAAATCTCCATCGTAGCCTTTGACTTGAAGAGAAACTCAAGCAATTTGCATTGAGCCACGTTCTATATATGCTGAAGTATTAAACAAATTGATGGATGGAATGCTTGAATTAATCTCAGCCACTAGTAATTACTCAGGCCGCATCCCAAAGCATTGTTATTTTGCATACAATACCACCTCAGTTTGGACCCAGCTATATGCAAATCAGTCTAGACCCTGCTCCAATGGGAAAAGTCCAAACTGCCAAGCCAGGTCTTCCCTGAACCGGAACACAAGCCCTAGATTTTCTTGAGGCATTTTGCAAGAAAGGATATGTTTTCTTGTGCATTGATTCTGAGTCATAGTTATGTGTCATAACTATGTATCACGTACTGGTGATAGTCAATGCCAAGCTTGTTTAGAAGATTTCCTAGAGGTTCTATGTACAGGTTGAACTATAAGGAGCAATGGCCGAACCGTGGGATATTCCAAAAGAAGTATTGACGGTAGGGCAGTGGTGGTCATCTATATGTAGTTCCATTTTCCAGTTTGAAAGATATGGGTAGAACCATTATAATTCCCCATCCTCAATGCCCAGTCCATTCTACAGGGTGTTAGGGAAAACGTCATGGTAAGGGAAAGGTTATGGCTAATAGTGTCAAATGCTACCAGATCTTAAAGGTCAAGGATTCCCCACATTCAAGGATGGAGAGCATCATCCACTACCTGGGGATGGCTGTTTTAGTTTTGTGACTTGGTTGGAAACCTTATTGAAAGCCCCCTATTAGGTTGGTTTCTTTTAAGTCATTTTTGTTCAATTGATTTCTCACACATTTTCCCCGGATATTGACTAGAAAAAAAAGATCACTGATGGACCTATGTTTTTTTTTTCATTTGTGGGGTCACTGTCCGCCTTCTTAAGTAGGACTTAATTTGTTACATTTTAAGCATACCGTAAGTTACTCTAGGGAGGGATTCTTGGTATTAAGCTAGTATGAGTTTAGTTTATTGCTAACACTAGCTTTAGCAATAAGGTGGGGATTGAGCCATCAGTATATAATTAAGGTTTTGGTCATGCTACCACGTTGGAGGGTGAGATATTGCTCGAGGGTCAAATTTCACTTAGCTGTCACTAAACTTCAGTTTTGTTTCGGTGAGAGAAGATTGTACTATTTGATCGTCCACAGCTTGTCAAATGTTTACTTGTTAAAAGATAGAACATGTGGACAGAATGTAGCAGTTTCCTTTAGATGTGCTGGATTTTTCACTAGTTTGTCACGTCTGCTCAGAGTTATGTTCAAGGGGGTTTGTGCCTTGCTTCTGGCATGGTTGATTGCATTGCTGAAACAAGCTGATTTCCCTTTATAATTTTTTTGTATGATCTCCGTCCTTGTTTGAGGGTATGGTCGGTGGTTGGGGAGAGGTTATTTTGCCACTTTTTAGGTTTCGACTTGGCGAGGGGCAAAGCCCCTCCCAGATCGAAATCTTTTGTTTTCAGTAGTGAGGTTCGGACCGCCTCTGTTTCCAATTGGCTAGCTCCAAAAATGGAGACTAGCCATTGGGAGACAGAGGCTGTCAATCGCGCTTTCTCACGAAAACGCGATTCGGGGGCGTTTCTGGTGCTTTTTTTAAGCCCCGCCCCTTTGTCCCGGGCCGCGCTGCGATTGGCTGCCGGCCCGGGACACCCCCGTGACGTCATTCCCGGGCCGCGCTGTGATTGGCTGCCGGCCCGGGACACCCCCGTGACGTCGGCCAATCACAGCACGGCCCGGGACCTGACTTGTTGTTTTTGTTACTAGGCCCATCACGCCCCTAGTTTTTTATTTTATTTTAGCAGACACTATAGAAAGAACTATTATAAAACAAGTGAGGTAGCAAGCCACTGGGAAGCTTCCGAAAACCGAGTACCATAGAATATTTAAAAGTACGCACTTTTTATGTTCCCAATTTTTTTAAAATAACCCCAAGTTCCCAATTTTTTTAAAATACCCCCAATAAACTGGAATATGATCAAAAATAAGAAACAGGGCTAGGGGTAGAATAACTCATTACGTACATTTTGTTACGATTTACATTGCTGAAACGTGATTGGCTGTGGTTGATAACTGCAGGGAATGAGTAATATCGGATGAGTATTCAATATTACATGGCATTCCTGAATTAAAACGTACCTTTTACCAGAATGAGACCTGATGGTTATTTCAAAATCTGAACTTGCTTATTTCAACCAAACCCTGACGCGCGTTTCTCGCTATGATGCGTTTCAGACATTTTAAAGCGCGCGTGGTCAATTAACAGCCGCAATTTGTCAATAATGCTCGCGAGGGCTGATGTGCTCGAGAGCGCGCAGCTGCGGTGAAAGAAAGGTGCAAATAATTGTTTTGCGAGCTCGGCGCGTGAGACCGCTGTAATCACGGAGGCTGATTTACAAATGCAGCCTTGAAGCTTTCTCAGCTTCCTGCGGAGCCGGAGACTGTTACTTTGGCACTCGTTGCCGTGCCCTTGTAATCACCGCTCAAAACTCTGTCCTGCGCCTTCCAATCGGCGCCCCCTTGATTGAGCACCTCACTCTGTGCTAACAAGGTGTCCTCGGGTTCCGAGCAGGGGCCGCAATCGGGGAATTGTTAATGGGGCGGCTCATTAAGAGTTGCTCCACTAGTTTGGGTAATTTAGTAACTGTCGAAACTGCGAGTTGATTTCTGCTTCACAGAGGCCTGACATTGAAATATGGAACAGATAACATATCAGGCGGCGAGGGCCTGTTAATAATCAGTGCGGGCTTTTATGACGTCAGCACGTTCAACGTGACAGACTCTACCTCAATTAGTAAGAGCAAGCATGTGTGGACGCGAGCAAGGGAGAGTTCACAGGTAATGCCAATACATACGTCATCAAAATAACCCATTTTGTGACCAAACATTGATGCGAATTTCAGGGTTTAAGCGGAAACAGTGTTTCATAAAATGCATGTACACATGCTTAGGCGTGTGAGAGAAGCTGTGTGTTATATGCGTATGTCTGTTCACGTCGATGTCTATGTACGTTTGTGTTTGATATTGTGTATTTGTGATTTTGTGTGATTGTGCGTGGAACATGTGTAATTGAGAGCAGGTGTGGGTCTGTGAATGTGAGAGAGAGTGTAAATGTTTGGCGTGTTGGTATGTGTTAGCTATACAGACCGGTCTTTATGCAGTGGAGTGTGAGTGTGTAACTGGACATGCGCGAGTTGGAAACGTTAATATGTGTGTGTATGTGTGTATGTGGACAAAGATAGAGATATACACAGGTATGCACATAGCCAAAGGATAGATGGGTGAGAGTAAGCATGCCCATATGTTTGACAGTGTGAGAGTTGATGAGAGTAGAGTGAAAGAGAGTGTGTATGAGCACGAGTGCTTGTGAGTGCAAAAGGGTGTGTAGAGACCTTCACAGAGGCATTCAGTCAGCCAGAGAGAGAGAGAGAGCTACAGGTAGCCGGAAAGGCACACATAGATTGGAAATGGATGGATGTGTGGATGCATAAATGAATGGAAGAATGACCTGACGGTGGGCGGATAGATGGAATGTGGATAGATGGATCTATGTATGTTTGTATGTGTGTGTTTGTGGGTGTGTTTGATGGATGGACGGTTGGCTGGTTGGGAGTATGGATGGCTGAATGGTTGGAAAGACGGATGGATGGACTGATGCATGGACGGAATGATGGCTGAGTGAGGGAATGCATGGACTTTTAGAAGGAGCATATATATTGACAAAATGTACCTGAGGTGACAAATATTGATCATTATAATGATATAAAACAGTGTATATTATTTGGTGAAGTACATCATGTTCTACAGTGCACTTAGTAGTTCATAATATTGTTAAGTTAGAATATATTTCAACAAGAGGTACATACTGAATACATGCACCGGATTTCACAGTTGAACACAAATTGGTACTGGAGAGCAATAGGCAAATGCTGTATTTATTTGTTAAAATCCATTGCTGTTCATACTGTTCTGTTAGCCGGGTCTGGTGCAGTGATGTAATTGGGTCTGTGGTTTAAATTGTACAAATGTATTGTTTACCACACCATGCAAACACAACGCACTCTCCCCTCTTGCCCTCATGCGGTCTCTTCTTAGCACACACACCAAATCACTCTCCTGCCCAACTACCCACAAGCAACCTCCATCCACGCATGTAGAGGCCATTCCATAGAGACAACATCAACAAAACATACGGGGGAGGACCAGAGTGCTCTGCTGCCTCCTACTTCCGAGGAGACATGTGGAAGAGATAAAAGCTTTACATTTTCTCGCACAACGACATTCATGAGGTAGGGGGCCAAGTGTGTGTGAGTAGGAGAGACTGTCCGGGGTTCAGGCCGTAGCTCAGTTGAGCCCCCAGGTTATTGCCTCCTTTTCTAATTGTCTGAAAAAAGGTAGCCTCAACATGGGTGGGGTGATCAGCATGCATGGAAGCCATTTGTTTTCTTGCCTGCTGGGACCTTGCATCTTCTCCAGCTCGTCTCAACCAATTTACTTCCTGCCTGGGTGCTGGTGGTCGTGTGTTCGCCAGACTACGAGGACAGAAAGAAACCTAGTACCATGCGGATGCATGTATGGGTGGGTATTACCATGTACTCATCAGTGTGTCTGCGTTTGTGAGCGTGTATGCATGTATGTTGGTCTGTGGTGGGTGGCCTGTGGAACAATGGTGATGGTGGATTGTTGTGATTCTCTGTGACATTATGATGGCCACCAGAGGCAGAATGTTGTCCCTAGTATATTATGGACTTTGTTAGCCCTATGGTGGCAATCACTGCCGTTTTGGTGGACAGGCCATATTGTTAGCACCCGTGGCATATTGTTGCTTGCCATGGCATTGTAGTGCCCACTCACATAAATGTTGCCCTACAATATTGTGAGCATTCATGGCATTATTGTGGCCATCGATGGCACAGTGATGGCCCACATAAACGTAGTGGTAGTTATCCCTGGCATTATGGTTGCCTGCATTGGGATTCTGGTGGCCAATCCCAGCATATTGTCGACACCCTTGATGTGTTTTCAGCTTTCTTGACATAATAATGGCTATCTTAATTAAAGTTTTATTCATCCCAGGCATAGTGGTGGCCATGTCTGCTCTACATTTTATAGATACTCGTGACACCTTGACTGCATTTTTAGGTCGAGTGGACCTGATAGCACAAGCTGTCTAGCTGTCTAGTCTAGCATCAGCTTTTAAGTGTTGTGTGAGACACGGCTGCTTGCACAGAGCTGGGTGAGGGATGGGCCTACAGCACAGGGCGAGGAGCTGTGTATGGAGACGTTGGTGTCCTGATGAGCAGGGTAGTAGTGCTGTGTGCAGGGGTAATGCTGCAGGGAGGAATGTGGTGCTGTGTGAAGCAAACTTTTTGTTATCATTTCGGTGGGTTCTGCTGGGTGGAAGAGTAATGCTGAGGTGAGCACATCCCAGTGCTGTGAGGAGCAGTAATGCTGTTTTGAGGAGAGTGGATAGTGCTGTGTTTAACAGTTATTGTACAGGGAGCACATTGCACCATTGCTGAGCTGGGAGTGCACCGCTCAGTTCTTCCGTAAGTACAGTGTGTAGTGTCCCATTGAGCCTTCATGCTGTAGTGCCCACGGTACATTCTGATGCACAGCACTGCAAGTGGATACGGCAATGCCTGACAAGAGCATCCCATATTATCAAGCAGTATGCTTTCTGGAGGGAGCCTTATTGGGCAAACTGAAATCAAGATGATCGTCAAATGAAGCTTGATCCAAGTCTGTTACTGCCAAGGAGGTCTGTGATGAGAGGGCACAGCATGCAGCCTGCCCAAACAAGGTTTTGTAGTTCACTGCACACAGCCAGAACATGCTAGGATTGCCTGGTAAGATCTCTGTCTATTGTAGAAAGAGTTTACTGTGAGATCACTGTCTGCTGTCAGAACATACTAAAATTGCAGATGTAAGGCCCAAACATGTCACCACAAGATTCTGTAGTTAGTTTACTGTGTGCACCCAGAACTTGCAAGGACTGTATGGTTTGGTGGCTGCATGCCGCAAGAATGTGAAGATCGTGCTGGCATGGTCCAACAATGCGGCCGACTCTCACAAGAAATCAGTGGCGAGGTTACTGGATTCAGATACAGCATGCCAGTATTGAAGAGCGAGGTTGCTGCAAGCAGCTGTGACAGGTGATGCCTGTTGAGGCGAAGTCCATACATACAAGCGGCCCACACTAGGATTGTATTGGTGGGTTAGTGAATGCAGTCAGCCTACACAAGAAGGTGTTTGGGAATTGATGCAGAAGAACATGTGAAGAGTACAGAGGTGAGGTCCATTTACGCAGCTAGAACATGCAAAGCTTGCAGAAGGAGGGCCCTATATGCATCCAGGACCTGTGAAGGTGGCAGAGGTGAGGTCACAGCCACCCTCTGACAGATTCTGATTCGGCATCCTCATGAAGTCAGAGTACCTCAATGTTGCATGATAAGGTAATTATGCTGCCAGAACACACGAAGCTTGATTAGATGAGGGCGTTGCATGTAGTCAAAATCATGGCAGAGCTGTACTGTGACATACTGTTGGTGGATGCAAACTGAATATGGATTGCTTTGTGGCTATTTCTGTGCTTGCAAGTAGCTGCCTGCACATGCAGTGACTTGATGTTGGTGCTTGTTTAAAGAGAGATGACCCCTCTCACTGCTTGGATGAGTTAGAGTGAGGGATGCGACTCGAGGGCTTCTCACACACACCCTTGTCCAATCTCATTCATCTCTCTTCCTTGGTTTTCTGTCTTTATTTTTTGTCCCTTGTTTTTGTAGTGGCTTTCCTAAAACGGGTCCTTTTAGGTTTGTGTGTTGTGTCGCACATTGCCTAGTTAACTTTGCAGAAGTCGTTATCTCTTTATATTAAAGTGTGCTGAGTTTGGAGGACCAGGCGACAGGGGATGTGTGTGGATCTCTGTAGAAAAACTGCTAAGTCGTGCACCATTCTGTGATGAGCCTCTCTACCGTTTTTATTATCCATTCCATGAGGGATCCCAGACATGGTTCCTAGGGTTATTTAAAATAAGGTTTTGATGTTCTTCATGTGATAAGCCTGTTGTAAGACGCAGTCTCAAACATTTAAAACACTGCCAAAAGTTAAGCCTGTTTTAAATTATATGCATTTTTTCTTTACATTTTTGCACTTTTTTTTCATTTTGACCCTTTTTTGCTCAGTTTCCAAGTACTTAGAAATTACTTTTTTAAGAGGTTATCTGTAATGACATGGCTGGTACTCCTCGACTACATACTCCTCTTTGCTTCAAAAGCTGCTAGTGGATGTCTAGCTTGTGCCCCACCTGGAGAGTTGCCTGAGTGTGAAGGTGAGGTGGTGGCGCTAAGAAAAGTTTCCTGAAAAGGCTCTATGTACACACGATGTATGTGTCTGCTGGCATTTTGGAGTTAGGAGTGCAGTTGTTCCTTTTAGGTGTGCATATCAGACACGTAGGTTGCAGTTGATGTTTGTCCTGTACCGTGTATCTTTGTGACGGCACACAGCAGAGGTGTGCCAGTGCAGATGATGGGCATCCGCCCCCTAGTTCCCCTTCCCCTGGCAGTGCTTATTTCCTGCCACCTGGCTGTGCTTGCTTCCCTGCCCCCTCGCTGTGCTTGCTTCCCTGCCCCCTTGCTGTGCTTGCTTCCCTGCCCCCTCGCTGTGCTTGCTCTCCTGAGTGTGTGTGTGGCTCTGGGTGGGTGTGTGGGTGTGGCTCTGGGTGTGTGTGTGGCTCTGGGTGTGTGTGTGTGGCTCTGGGTGTGTGTGTGTGTGTGTGGCTCTGGGTGTGTGTGTGTCTGTGGCTCTGGGTGTTTGTGTGTGTGTGTGTGTGTGTGTGGCTCTGTGTGGGTGTGTGTGGGTGTGTGTGTGTGGCTCTGGGTGGGTGTGTGTGTGGCTCTGGGTGTGTGTGTGTGTGGCTCTGGGTGTGTGTGTGTGTGTGGCTCTGGGTGTGTGTGTGTGTGTGGCTCTGGGTGTGTGTGGCTGGCTCTGGGTGTGTGTGTGTGTGGCTCTGGGTGTGTGTGTGTGGCTCTGGGTGTGTGTGTGTGGTAGTAATTGCTGTCTGCTGAGCTCGTCCGTAGGGTACAATAGGTCTCACATTTGCGAGAGATTAAGCTAATGGCAATGTAAATGACAAAGCCATTTATTTATGGTTTATCAAAACCAACACATAAATACAAATTTTGTCATTTAAAATGCCAATAGCTCTAACTTTTCCAAAGGCGAAACCATTGCATTGTAAATGCTTGTTCTCTTAGCATCCAACTTAATTTCTTTGACAATTTGGGTCCTTCGAGTACCATTTTCACGGACCTCTTCGGTATAAACTCCCATGAATACTATTTGTCGCCTGTAGTGCTTCAAGTTTCTGGTAGTTCTTTACCCCCGAGGTTCTGGGATTTGTAGTTTGTTCAACATTCTGAATGCTAGATAAAACAACTAGCAGAGAGCATCAGACGTGTTTGACTGTCTTTATCAAAATCAGGACAGTCCTTCAATTACACTATGAAAATCATTATTTCCCATGACTCATTTAATAAAGAGGCAATTACTGTCAATCTTACTTCGAAGGACTCTCCTTAACCATTAAAAAAAAATATTTTTCTAAAAATGGCATCACGTGCCACTGACCTGAAAAGACTGGTGTGAATGTCCCTAGCATGATTAGACATTTTGATAAAAGCACTTACTTTACCGGCCCATATGTGTTCCCCACCTGCACAGGTGAATGGTGGCAATAAAATAATTAGGCAAAGCGGGCACTAAACAGCCTTGGCATTTGTATCTTAATGCCCCCGTAAGGGTGATATGACAGCAGATGGTATACAATGCACGTGCATGTCCAGAACATTGCTTTTGGGTAATACCAGAACATATATTTGTGATAAGAAGCAAAGAAATATACAGTGCACTTCAGGTATTCATTTTAATACTGCTTCATAGAGAGCAATAAAACGCCATACTGGTACAAACAATCGGCCTCTCCC
Organism: Lissotriton helveticus; assembly: GCF_964261635.1. Classification (NCBI taxonomy): domain Eukaryota; kingdom Metazoa; phylum Chordata; class Amphibia; order Caudata; family Salamandridae; genus Lissotriton; species Lissotriton helveticus. The sequence continues at coordinate 342,589,379 of NC_136065.1, forward strand.
CGCCCCCCTCCCCGCACACCCCTCTCTCTGCCCCAACCCTCCAGAACTATCATGCAGCTATACAGCTTGAACCGTGATTTTACGTCACTACCTGCTTGAAAGTAAAACTCTTTTTGTGTCCGTGCACGCTTCCTGGAACAGTATGTACAGCAATAACTTACAGCAAGCAGTATTTCACACCGGCAGAGTCAGTTTCTAAAGGTCAGTCAAATACAACTGGTACGAAGTTAAAGAAAGTAAGTGGGGGAGGGTGTTAGAATGGGCACTTCTGAATTAGGACAAAATGGCTCCAAGAGCCTGTTTTTTACTGCATAGGTTTTTTAACAAATGTACGAGACAGAGAGGCTGTGTGTGTGTTTTAATGTGATGCACTTGGTGTAAACAGTTCTGTGTAAAGCTAGTAAGCATGGCCTTATGAATCCGGAAAACATGTTCAGACCCTCCCAGCCCTGAGATTTCAAAGTGCATTATGGGCTTTGAAAGCCCTTCTTCAGCCAAATAGGATAACATGATCTAAAAAGACTGGAATTGGTTGTTGCTGTTGTGTTTATATAGCACGTCACCAGAATGCTGAGAAAGGAACAGCCTGTCAGATTCCTTGGAAAGCAGTCTGTATGTACTGACACTTGGCGTCAGCTGCAACTCTCACAGCTGACAAGTTGTGCTTAAGAGGAACAGGAGAAGGGGGCAGGTAACAAAGCTGACACATACAAGGCCTAATTGCATTATTGGCCCTGTGCCCGGTCAGTAACTAGTGGTTTTGCCTAACTCTGTGGCCAGTAAAGATTATTTCATTGCCTATAAGAGCTATGATGATCTCAAGTTCGACACCTGGGGGTCGATTCCGATTTGGGAAAAACCGCTCCGAATAGCCGTTCGGAGCGTTTTTCCCGTACGAATCGTACCCTGCAATGTCCCCCGTATGTACGACGAAGTACGATTCGTACCAGGAGCCGTACTCCGTACGAGTCGTACAAGACACCGTACGACTCTAATCTCCGTACGATTCTCCCTCGGAACCCCCTGTACGCGACATCTGTACGGTTCGCGGCCGGTTTTTACGACCCAGCAAGTACGATACGTGTCGGGTACGCACCGTATGACCCTTTTTCTACGGGAGCTGAAAACAGCCGTAAAAGCAGAGTTCGAGCCGAAACAGGTAAGGAACGGCCCCCCCGGGTACGGTGCGTAACGCCCATGATCGCAGGGGGACTCACCGTATCCCTGCGATCATGGGGTGTACGAGGCATACCCCCATTGTACGATCGGTGTACGAGCCGTACCCCCATTGTACGGTCGGTGTACGAGCCGTACCCCTATTGTACGATCGGTGTACGAGCCGTACCCCTATTGTACGATTTGTACGATCGGTGTACGAGCGGTACCCCCATTGTACGATGGGTGTACGAGCTGTACCCCCATTGTACGATGGGGGTACGGCTCGTGCACCGATCGTACAATGGGGGTACGGCTCGTGCACTGATCGTACAATGGGGGTACGGCTCGTACACCGATCGTACAATGGGGGTATGGCTCGTACACCCCATGATCGCAGGGGTACGGTGCATACCCCTGCGATCATGGGGGGTACGGACCGTACGGTGTGTATGTGTTTGTGTGCTTTTCCGTACGACTCGCCCTTACCTGACATGGACCGTACGAATCGCGTCCTCATACCCCGGTCCAGATCGTACTCGTTGGGTCGTACGGCATGTGTACGAGTTGTACGGTATGTGTACGAGTCGTACGGTTCACGGTTTCAGCCTTGCAATACGTACGGATCGCGACGATTCGGACTTCGCGACTCGGACGGACGGGTACGATTCGTACGGAGAGGGCTCCGGATACAAATCGTACGGACGTTTTTTTTTCGGAATCGACCCCGTTGTGACAGTCTTTGTTTATTTATCTTTTTGATTCGAGTCAAACACGGCTCACAAACAATACATATACTTACATGGACAATCCCTTAAAACCATACCTGTAAAATGAATCAAACAAACCCACCCCTCTGATCCTGTAAACTACTCATTGATACCCTTAACATAAAGGGACCTTGTTCTTATATAATAAATACAATTAAGAGATGATCAAAAATACAGTTTATCTTCACAAAATCTTGTAGACTTTAAGAGCAAAATCATATCAATATAGCAATAAAAGTATTTGAAATATATGGGATTAATATCACAGTTTCAATCGCTTATCACCACTAGCACCAGGACTGGCCATTAATCTAATTAAAATTCACCTTTTTTACTCAACCTATTGTTCACCATCTCAAAAAATATGCCCACTCTGTAGCATAGTTTGAAGTTGCTATATTCCAAAATTAGAGGTAATAAGTCTTGGGTGTGTCGTATCTGAAGCTCTCTAAAAACCGGTAATAATTATTTTCAATCAGCCAGTCAATATCCATATGGTCTATATTGGGGAAGCATTTCTTTGATCAAGTCACTTATTAGCAAAAAATATCCAAATGGCCGAGTCTGAGATGAGGCACAGAGGCTTCCTGTCCGATCATGTAAATTCTATTATATTCTTCCCCCAGTGCCATGAAAAGCAGGTTTAAGCACTAGATTTTCAAGAGACTTTGGAAGCTAAACTATAAGGTCCAGACAAATCAGAGGAAGGCATAACACATAACTGCCTTTTGCAGAAAACCTTAGCTCTAAAATGTGTTCAAAACTTTCAAACTCTATCACAGATCAATGTGCAACTGATACCTGATTCGTTCTTAATACGTTCCACTGTGTGGTGATCTATTATTCATTCAAAAATATAAATACATTTAACATTTCAAATAATTAGATTTGATTAACTGTGCTCTCATCAAACACTTCAATGTTGGCATTGGTAGACACAGCATCAACATTGAATATTTTTTTTAATTCAAGTAGGCTATTTGCATAATGGTTTCCTTTGTCTTCGTCCAGCTGCTATCACTGCTCTGCTTCAAGACACGTGTCCCTTCTACCTTTTCTGTTTTATGAAGCCTAAACGTCTGCATGTAGTTTGTTCCCCCCCCCCCCCGCATTGCTTCTTTAGAGAGCTTCTAGAAGGTATAACTCAACACTTCCTTCGTTAATTGCTACGTCAGAGGCCGGTCCTCAGCGGCATAGAGAACTTGGGGAAGGGGGGGGGGGGCAATGGAGTAAACCTTACAGCAAATATTGCCCATCAGTAATGGAACCTCAGAAACCGGATACCATAGAAAATCCACAGAAAGTTAGAGTCTCCTTGTTAGGCTCTGACTCTAAAGGCGTAGTGATGGTGAGGAGTCAATCAAGGCTTACTCTTGAAGGGTAATGTGTGGTGGAAAGCTTAGGTACAGATACTACGTGAAAAATGCTCAAGAAATAAAGGGCCCGATTCACAGAACTAACTTACAACAAAATCCTAAACTTACTACTCATGGTATTCACAGAAGGACTTACGACTGTCCTAACTTTACGTCCAACTTGGGACGGAATTTACGCACCCGGAGTGTAAGCTCCACACCCGGAGCGGAATTTACGACTGTCTTAAGGTTTCCACCATCAGGCTGGAATCTTCGCTTCCGGGACGGAATACCCACAATCTGGTGTTAATTGACTATATTTGATGCATTGTGGGTATTCCAGCCTGGAAGCGGAGTTTCCAGCCCGATGGTGGAAATTCCGCTCGGGGTGTGGAGCTTACACTCCGGGTGCGGAAATTTCGGCCCAAGTGCAGACGTAACCTTAGGACAGTCGTAAATGCATTCTGTGAATACCATGAGTAGTAAGTTTAGGATTTTGTCGTAAGTTATTTCTGTGAATTGGGCCCATACTGTCCATTCACAACTCCATAAACAAGCAATGTAGGTCTAAGTTTAATGTGACGATGCATCAAAACACAGGAATGCAGCAAGGATTTTTATTATTCTTTTAGGGTATTTGTGAGAACAAAAGGTAAACTCATCTTGTTTACCAGTTGCCCTGGCTAAACTCACTCAAACCCACAAGCCAGAAACCCCGTATCAACACAAGTCCAGTATTTTTAAAAACAAGGTCCTTATTTTAGATGAAGAGTAACAGAATCTCTTGAATCACTATTGGAAGAATTGGGATTGATGTAGGTGCAGTGGTATTGTAGCAATGATATTGTTGGTAATAGTTTTGTTGTAGCATTGGTGGTGTTAGTGTGGTAGTGAGGGGGGCTATTAACGTGGATGGTGTTTGAATTTGTGCGAGAGATATTGGGTTGCTGGTTAACTGGGGTGTGGCCCCTGACAAGCAGCAACCACAATCCTTGTCAGGGTGAGGCACTAGTCAACCCCAAATTAACGTGTGCTCAACCCCCTGGAAGCTTGGAACAGAGCTGTCAAGCTTAACTTAGAGGCAATGTATAAAGTATTTGTACAACACTCTAAACACTAAAAAGTGGAAACACCACACCAAGAGGCTGATTAGGATGGCGGATGGATGCATGACCGCTGGGCTGGAGGTGGCGGAAAATGCACCTCATCGTCCGCCAGCAGCGGGCCTTCCGTCCGCCTTACTGGGCACATTTACCGTCCTCCGCGTAATAACGCGAACCACCGCGGGAACACACAAGACACCACGGTGGACGGAGCCAATCCAGGCTCACCGCCGTGCAGAATGACGTCCCGACCGTCCGCAATATTACGATGTCGCAAACAAACCAGAACACCGCAGCGGAAACACCTCCATCTCATAGATGGCGGAAGCACCACAACGGAGAGGGAAAGCATTGCCACGAGACCCATCGCACGGACCCGAGCGCCATGGACCCAGCCCTATACGCCTTCCCGGCTCTGTTCCTACTTCACTACCAGCAAGTCATGCACCGTCGCGGACGCCGCCGCAGGTACGCAAGCATGTAATACACACATACCAAGCCACAGCATGCAAGAACACTGGTACCTGTCCACACCGAGACACCCTGGTGGGGACAGGCACACACAAGTGCACCCACACCAGTCCCACCTCAGCAAAATCACCACCCGCATCAGTCACACGCCGCCCACGCAACACCACAGCCAGCCCACGGACGGACCCCGCTGCACTGTCGGCGGTTGGGCCTGTTACCGCAGCCACTCCATCCGCGGCGGTCAGTTTTTCTATGGTTCCGTCTGCGGTTGGCGGTCTTTGAAGACATCCGTCCGCCGCGGTCGTGTTTTGCCGGAGGGGAATCCTAATAGCACTGCCGGTTTCCCCACGGTGCAGTCGGACGGTCATTTCCCGCGAGACTGCGGTCCGGGCGATTTCCGTCCGCCATCCTATTCGGCCCTCAAGTTAGGAAAGTAGAGCAAAATGTAATAAATAAAACAAGACCAAAACAACAATCCAATCATTAGAACTGCAGATGTGAATTTTTAAAGAATTCAGTGAAAATCGTGCCAAAAAATACCAAGCACCAACTCGAGACATCTGGTCATGCTGGACCGGGTCAAAGTCACACTTTCAGGCTGACCACGCTGAAACGCAGGTTGGATACAGTCTCCGGATTAGTCCAGTTGAAGTTTTACCTTCTCAAGACAACACCAAGAGTCCCGTTCGCGTTGGAGAGAACCGCTGAGAGCAAGGAAAGAATCGCAGGATGCTGTCACCTAAGCGCTGAGAAGCAGGCTGGCTGTCACGGATGGGCGGGCTGGAGCTTTCCATTGGTGTTCCCCTATGAGTAGTCGATGCTGGAGTGCAAAGAGTTGGGCTGGCAGCACTTCGGGTAGAATCGTGGTTTGAGCGGCAAGGTCTCGGTGAGAACGGGCCAGTTTGTGGTTGTGCAGTGTCCTAATAGCTTGATTTCAACTCAACTTGTTTTTCAGAACTCCGCAAGCTTCCCGTAGCGGAGTTCACCGCCCAGACTTAGTTTAAAGTGCTACTTAAGTAGGGGGTGCAATCAGTGCTGCAGGCCCTCTAGTAGCATTTAATTTGCAGACCCTGGGCACAGGTAGTGGTACTTTAATCAGGGCGTGTAAGCAAATTAAATATTTCAATTGGGTATAAGCCAATGTTGCTAGGTTTTAAGAAGAGAGCACAATCACTTTAGGGCTGGTTGACAGTGGTAACGTGTGCAGAGTCCTAAGACCAGCAAAAACGAAATCAGCAAAAACAGGAGGTCTGAAGGCAAAACGTTAGGGGAAAACCACACCAAGGATGCCACTTCTAACAGCATTGTTTGTGGTATTAGCAGTGGTGGCGGTATTGCTGCTGTTGAGTGGTGATGGTTGTATGGCGGTGTTGAGTGGAGGTAGTATTAGTGGTGGTGATTTATTGGCTTTGGTATTTGTTTTATTGACTGTGATATTAGTAGTGCTAGATGTAATATAACAGCGCAGATGGGCACATTCAGGCAAGATCCCTGATGTCTGCAAAACGCTGCTATTAACATCATAACTACTGTGCAGAAATAACATAAAAGCGCAAAGACTTTGCAACTTTGCAACATTTTAACTATGTTCCTTGTCTCCACCGCCAACAAATGCTTCACCTTGCGCCACTTTGCGGGCAACATCATAACTCAGGCTAAGAAGTTCTACAAGAAGGTATTGTAAATTTTTGCCTTCCTCCCTTTGTTCAAAATGGCTGGGGCCATAAAGCTGTACTAATAAATCTCCCTCCTTTACCGTCGACGCCCACAAGGCTCCCCAGCTTGACTCCTCCACACAAGACAAGACCACCAAAACAGAGATAAGACTCCCTCCCAACAAGTCAGAGCTGGGCTTGCACAAATAGAAGCTGAAATAGCCCTTCCTTGGTCCTAAAGCAACAACAACTGACAGAGGACTATCAGATATATCCCCCCTATTTGGCGGCCATATTTGACTATTATTTCACCTTCTTCGGCGGCCATCATGGACTAGTCACTCTCACTGCTTGCCCAGGCCATAAGAACTGACTATCTACATAGCTCTGTATCTAAACACTGTAATTAAGTACCTGCCTTGTATTGCAGTATTGGATCTTTTATTTTATTTTATTTTATTTCTCTATTTTGTTTTCTACTCTAGTATACACATTTGTTGTACTTATACTTGTTATATTTACTTGTGGCAAGCTGCACATATCTCACCTCTATCCCCATCATCCACTGTCCGCTGCGGCAAGCTGCACTTATCTCACCTCTACCCCCTTCATTCACTGTCCGCTACCGCATTTATTTATTTGTTGGGTTTTCGATGTAAGCTACCTCACGATATTGCACTGATTATTACTACCTCATACACTTCGCTCTGTCATGTAAACTGCACCCAGCCACTTTCTACGCCTAGACTACACTGCTGTTACCTCGTACATGCTAATATGTAACTTGGCTTCCACCTTATCGGTCCTACCTCTCATAGTTGGCTACACGGTGTAAGCTGACTGCTTCCTCGTATATAGGATACATTTGGTAAGCTGCACCTACGCACTGTCTGTTCGGGGATCACACTGACTTCTACCTCTTATACTTTTGATCACTCACTAGTGTCCCCCTCGGCCCTGTAACTAGCGGATGACAGCTTGTACTACCGTCCTATTTCCTACACCTATCGCCACAGCCTCTCTAAAATGGAGCTCAACGGCAAGCACACTTTTAGAATTAACTACCCCTCCACTCCTCTCTCCAAAAATGCCACTAAACGTTTTAAACACAACTTCTTGAGGTCGCACCCTGAAACACCCTTTGCCGACACCTACTTCTCACCGGGCAATGGAGCCCTGAATACCGATATCATCTTCCACACCGCACGCAGAGCCCAATGGAGAAAAACTTTCCTATCCCTACTCACAGTCTCCACCACCAGGAAAACACCTCATGGCCTAATTCTCACCATCACACCTTCCCACCTCTTCCCTGGCAGGTCTACCATTACTATCTACAATAACGGGATTGTCCTAATCCAATCCACGGACAAGAACCTGGAATTACTAGACAACCTGCTCCCCAAGTTCAAAGAGCACCTCTCCAAGCTGCTGACCCCCACCCAGAACTCCGTCAGCACTATCTCCCCTGACGTCGCAGCCACCACCTACTACACCTCTACCCCCAGCACCCCAGTAAATGGCCCACCTGCTGTTAACGCCCCCCACTCCCCAAAGACAGTCACAATTATCTCCACCGCACATACTAGCAGCCCCTCTAACATGACCCTGCTTATCCCCACCCATACTCTCTCCATCCCACTCCCCCCGGACAGAGCATCCCCCACCCACAACACACCACCATCTGAACAAGTCACCGCCCAAAGTTTATCCTCCCAGCCCCCCACCCACAACACACCACCATCTGAACAAGCCACCGCCCAAAGTTTATCCACCCCCCCATCCCAGCCCCCTCACGACAGACACCTCCCCCTCCCCATCCCCCTCCCCACTCCCACCCACGAATCTCTCACACCTGACACAACAACTCCCACCCACAACACGCCTACATCTGCACACACCATCACTCGGAGTTTATCCACCTATCCCCCCCATCCCCCCCACGGCAGACACCTCTCCCGTCCCTGCTCCCTCCCCACTCCCACTCACAACGCTACCCCCCTCCCAACAAACGATACAGAACATACCTCCTCCCTTACCTTAGCTTCCCCCTCTATCCCACCTCCTATTCTCAGCCCTCACTACCCTCCTGTCTCCCCCACCGTCTTCAGCCTGCACTCACTCTTCTACTCACCGGCACCGTCTTCCACTGAAGTCACTACCTATGCTTCCCACCCACCGCCTGTCTCACCTACATCACCCACACCCCTCGCCCACAAACACGTCCACACTTTGAAAACCATCCCACCCTTTAGCACCGTGGAACCCCTCAACAACGCCAGTATACCCCCCCCTTGATACCCTGCCTGCTCCCCAGATCACCACTTAATCACTCACCAACGGCTCTCTCCACCAACACCTTCCCCAATGACCCTCCTGACCTGACTTTATCCACCCTCCAACAAGTCAAAGAGGAAATCTTACAAATCAAAAAGAAGTCCACGCTATCAAAGACCTCCTCTCCTCACAGCCCAGTCTACCTCGCACCATCCCACTACCCTATAAACGACGCACCCTCCCTACATACCCTCGCCCCCGACGACACCAGCAATGGCCTACTATCCCCGTTCGCAATAACTCCCACCGCCCCCGTCGTGTTCTCAACCCCTTGTCGGACCGCGACCTATGCTCTCTCCTTCACTCTTATGGCCCAGGTCCGGTAAAAGACTTCTCCAACTCACACATCACCATACCCACAATTCTTACAAACCCTCGGAGGCTCCCAACACTCAACAACAGAGGCTCCGTCCCTAACAACCTCAGAAAAGTTCCCCTCACATTAGATAGCAAATGCATCCTACTAAACTGCAGATCGGCCCAGAGACATTCCTCCGACATCGCGGATTTCGTCTCAGAAAGGGATCTGGACCTAGCCATTCTAACAGAAACGTGGCTCACTGAAGCCTCTACCCCGATTATGGACATACTAGTCCCCCCCAATTATCACATCATTAGGCTGGACAGGTCTCCTGGCAAGACGGGCGGGGGAATTGCATGCATCTTTAGGAGCAACCTCTCCGTTACTCAAGTCACCTCCCCTTCCCTTTCCTCCTGTGAACTCCTCTGCCTCGACATCACCAGTGAGGGCAAACAAGTCTGTGCTTTACATCTCATCTATCACCCGCCTGGTGACAATCTCATATTCACCCAACAACTCATGGACATGATCACTTCCAATGCCGGTCGGCAGACCACTCAAGTCTACCTGGGGGACTTCAATCTCCACTGGAGCGATCAGAAAGACACCGTGGTGAATAGTCTCAAATCTTTCCTCAATGCGCTTGACCTCAGCCAATTATGCGATAAACCAACACACGACAAAGGCGCGATTCTCGATCTCATCATTGCCAAAGAGAACGCTATTCAACTGGAGGCGATTCTACCCTGCGATTGGTCAGATCACCACATTATCACCTTCTTTATCAACGAAAAAGTTAAACCTAACCCTACTCAACCAATCAAATCCAAAACATGGAAAAGGGATCTGAAGAATCTTAACCCCTCTACCCTACCTCCCCACATCGGCAACCTCCTCCTTCCCCCTTCAGGTGCCTCAGATGTTCAATCACTAACTGACCACTACCTTGACTCTATGAATACAATAGTCAATGAAGTCGCCCCTATGCAACTGAAGAGAGTCTCCACCAAAATTTCTAACCCCTGGTATGATGACAGACTCAATGACGAAAGGCGTAATATGCGAATGGCAGAGCGCACCTGGAGATCGGATCCTTCAGCACTGCATCTCAAAAAGCTTAAGAACAAGAGAAATGCCTACTTTAGGAAAATAAAGCGCACAAAGTCGGACTTCTTCAGCCGCCAGTTGGACCAAGCGAAGAACAGGCCAAGAAAACTGTTCGAACTAATCAAGACCCAAACAAAGGCACAACCCACACAATCAAACAGCACAACAAATGGCACCCCACACTGTGAAGCCTTCTCTGCTTTCTTTAAACTAAAGACTGACAACATAAGAAATGACCTCATCATGGATGTAAGCCGATACCCCAACCACACCAGAATGGCAGACACTCAACCTAAAAACAAGGCATCCTGGCAGTACTTCGATACCTATTCGGAAGAAGCAATACACAAACTGCTCTGCACCTTGAAGCCCTCTAATCACCTCACAGACCCTCTACCTGCTAATGCTGTAAAAGACTTTACCCCCTTGCTCCTCCCTCTCTGGACCAAGATCATCAACAGCTCTTTGCAGCAAGGCCACATTCCAGACTCCCTTAAGGTGGGGCAAGTCACGCCTATACTCAAGAAACCTACTGCTGATCCGTCTGACCTAAACAACTATCGGCCCATCACCAATATCCCCACCCTGGCCAAACTGCTGGAGAAATGTGTCCAACTCCAACTAACAAAACACATTGATCAATTTGACCTCCTCAACCCTCATCAATCAGGTTTCAGAGCGAAACATAGCACGGAAACAGCTATGACACACATAATTGATGACGCCCTCCAAATTCTGGATCGCAATGAGTCCTGCCTCCTCATCCTTCTTGACCTCTCGTCAGCATTTGACACGGTCAAACATGAGAACTTGCTGGAGCTGCTAAATACTCGAATGGGGCTATCGGGAACGGTTCTCAAGTGGTTTTCGTCCTTCCTTCACAATCGGTCTCAGAGGTTCAAGATCGACAATGTGCTATCTACACCCATGCCTGCAGATCTAGGTGTTCCACAAGGATCCACCCTCTCCCCTACACTGTTCAACCTCGTTATGGAACCGCTCGCCACCTTGCTTCAAGCATCCAATGTTCAATTCCATATGTACGCCGATGACACACAACTCTATCTAAAGTTACAATCCCCGGAAGATATCAAACATCTGAATTCCACGCTTATTAACACCCAATCTTGGCTGGCCAATAATCACCTCAAACTAAATGCTCTGAAAACTGAGTTCCTACTCATCTCACCCCCGGCGAAAACCTCCTCCACCCAAACCTGGCTCAACAACCTAACAGCACTCAATGTCCAACCTACCATCGTGGACTCGGCGAAATCCCTAGGCATCACACTCGACGCCAAGCTCAACATGCAGCAGCACGTCAGCAAAGCCACAAAAGCAGCTAATTTCCAAATTAACACGCTGAGGAAAATTAAACCCTTCCTCCCGGCCAAAGACTTCCAAACTGCTGTACAAGCTTTAGTCATCCCTCGAATTGACTACGGAATTGCGGCCCTCAGCGGTCTCCCGCTATCCACAACAGCACCCTTAAGAGCCTCCCTGAACGCTGCCGCGAGACTCATTACTGGCTCTAAAAAGCATTCGCACATATCCCCAGACTTAAAGTCTCTAAAATGGCTGCCTTTTGAAGCCAGAATACAGCTAAAAATTGCAGTTATGACACACGCGGCCGTGCACCACAAGGCACCCAACTACCTCGCTCAAAAGCTGTCTATATCAGGAGGTTCGAGAACCAATAGGAGTACAAAAAATCTACTCCTGAAACCTCGTAGATTCCGGAAAGCGAAAACCTACAAGCGCTCCTTCTCAGGAATGGCACCCAGGATCTGGAATGCGCTCCCTCCTGAAACCAGGCTGATCTCCTCCACGGCACTCTTCAAGAAAGAGGTGAAAACCATCCTTCTGGCCAAGATCTCCTGATCGCTATAGATGTTGGTTCAGAGACTCTGCATTGTATCACTGCTCACCCTATCCCTTGGCACTACACTTTACCTGTAGAGTGGCACTACTACGCTACTCTCTTACTACCGACCAAGATATGATACACGTTGGTTTACTGATCCACCTGAACACCTCTGTATTGGGATCAATGACTTGTGCTGTCCTATATTACTTCCTTACCTGATTGTATATGGATTGGTTTTATGTATGTTTTTTATTATCCATGTTATTACCATGTTATTGTTATTGTTATTGTTACCATGTTATTGTTGTTTTATCCATGTTATTACCATGTTATTGACTATTATACTGTTCCCAGTATCTCTGTTGACTCCTACTGCCCCTACCCTGTCTTTGTGAAGCGCTCTGATATCTGTAAGGATCCTGTTCGCGCTATATAAAACTTTGAATAAATAAATAAATAAACTATGTGGTATTGGTGGTATTGTGGTGTTGGTATTTGTGTTCATAAATGCCTGCCGTAATTTAAAAAACGGCTTGATGTATACAAAGCATGTATCAGATACATAGTTGAATGTCACAAAAAGGTTGATGGTTCGGTTTACTCCTTAGATGTTAAGTAGTCCCTAATGCATTGCAAGTTAAACACAAAACAAAGAAGACAAAATGATACAGAAGTGAACAACATGGTAGTGAGAGAGAAATAGCCTCAGGGTTGATCTAAGAAGTAACTCACAATATCTAAAGGCAGTGATTGAAAGAGGCTGAAACAAAGAAACAAAGCTCACTCTGTCTGTATTGTAAGCAACACATCTTGCAAACAGCTGCAATAGCACCTCAGACCTAAGAAATGTAATGCTTTTATTCACAGGTAAACAATCAATAGTGCAATCAAACAGGGTTTTATTCATAGCCTCACAATAAGTTCCTTCAGTGCTATAATTATAGACTATTTGTCTTTCAGATTTTAGCAGAGTGATCCTTAGCGTATTTACCAGAGCACCAGCAAATCTGAGAAGCATTAGCGGTGTTGTGCAGGTGCTGTGTCTAGTCCGCAAGGTACGTCTGATAGTTCTATGCAGTTAAACATGAAGTCTTCCCATTGGATGGATGGTGGCCCCTTGGTTCTTTCACAGTCTGCACGCCCATCTGATGCAGGTGGTCATGTTACATTGATAGTGCAGCATGTTATATCTGGAGTATATTGCATGAAGGGAGATCATGGTAAGAGGGACAGCTCTCTGGTTGGCCTACAATTTCCACACCCTCAGTCCTTAAGTCAGGGCATGCCTCCAGTGACATACGCGCATGTTTGATGAAACATAAAGGAGTTGTGCAGGCCACAGAGATGTGACGCTACTTAGCGGTTGGTAGGGGACTTAGCCCCATGTCATTCTACACACACAACAGCACACTAATCCCAGAGAGAACACCTAGGACAAGCTGGACAACATGCAATCAAAAACATTGGCATTGAATTCTCAATGTATGTTGAGCTCTTCCTTCTCCCACCTGTCGCATATGCTGGAAGTGCCTTCTCTTCGCTTATGTCTTGGGTCATGCTGGGCACGTGTTCATTCATGGAAGAACTTCATGATACACACATTATACACACATTATACACACATTATACACACAGCTGACATATGAGCAGCTGGGCACTAATACCAAGATGGATAAACCAGGTTCTCAGCAAGGGCAGGCAGTCAACCACTGCCTCTCCTCCAACTGTCAGCACCACAGGCTTCTCTTGATGTTCTTCAAATCTAGTCCTGAATGTGATCCGAGAACAGCCTGTTGTCCTACTTATGGTGCAATGCTTCTCTGGCTGGTCACATACATTCTATGAAAGTAAAGCGAAAACCTGTAGCTCTTCCTGGTGCACAGGGCCATCATCGGCATACTAGTGAATCACAACCCCTGCCTCCTTGTACAGGTTGAACAGCATAGGTGAAATGAGCAACCCCAATGACCCCATACATGACAGGGATGAAGAAAGAGGTGTTGTTGCCCATCCTAACCAGTGATTACAATTAGTTAGGAATGAGAAAAGTATTCACAAGACTTTACTGCTGAAACCCAAACAAGATTCAAGGATAGTGCTGAGTCGCTTGAGCCCAATCTTATCAAACACTGCAGATAAACAAGAGAGATGTAGAGGGAGACATAATGATTATCCAGCCAGTACTGAATGTGATTCAACTATCCTCATACTGAACTCATCCTAACCACTTTGTCTTTCTAATAAAAACATTCATCATTCAACCACCAATCCGGCCTCCGAGTTTCTATTTCCGCCCATCCCTCCGACACTCACCAAGCCACCCCAGTTCAGACATGGCCAGGGAAGACATGGCTTGGCAGTTCGGTCTGGACTGTTCCCATGAGGCACAGGGTCAAGAATGATTTGCATATGGCCATGTCTGAACTAGGGTGGCTTGGTGAGCAAAATAACGATGGATTAAACCCAGATCTGTGACTGGGGGTGAATGTTTTGCCATTGTGCAACATTCCGTCCATCATCTTGTGTGTTTTGCTGTTCACCCTATGTGGGAAGGGTTTGCCCAGACGTTGGTCTCGTGCTCACTACGCCACTGGAGTCAAGCTATCCTGGCTGATAAAGGCTGATAGCCAGAAACCGGTCCTAGGATGCTCGATTCGGGTCCAGGGAAGACATGGCTTGGCAGTTCGGTCTGGACTGTTCCCATGAGGCACAGAGTCAAGACTGAATTGCATATGGCCATGTCTGAACTGGGGTGGCTTGGTGAGCAAAATAACTATGGATTAAACCCAGATCTGTGACTGGAGGTGAATGGTTTGCCATTGTGCAACATTCCGTCCATCATCTTGTGTGTTTTGCATTGATTGTCACACCAGCCCTGGTTTCATTTGCTAGGTCAAGCTTCAAAGTGAGGAGAGTCTACAAGGGAGGCGCGGTCGTATGACAGGTTTGTGTAGTTATTGCCAGAGTGCCGAGGAACATTTTGGGACGCTCAATGTCACTTTATAGATGTGTGTCTGTGAAGGCAAGGATTTTACTATTCTAAACGTTGTGTCTGTAAATAGGTCATCTTTTGGAGACGGAGGCTAAGTTTGGCAAAGCAATTTTATTTCCTAGCTGGCATGGTGGGCTGGTTGCTTTGATTACAACTGTATGACATTATGTATCCGGGTGTTCAAACAGTATTTTTATTTTTGTTTCTATAGATTAATAAAACAAATGGGTTAAAGGAAGGCTGTAAATGGGACATCGAGGGCTTCAAAAGCCAAGAAACCTTAATTTTTGTCAGGAGATAACTGTGTCATAGATAAGACTGATAATCCTATATCGGAATGTGCATATATGATCAATTCTAATCCTCACTGAGCAGTAAAAGTAATAATCCTACCCGAGTTGAGCCCACAAAGCGTATTCCTTGAATGTTTAAAAAAACCTGTCTTGTGTCCGCACCAGCTCTTCGGGGGAATGCCCGAGCACCCCCTACCACAACAGCCTCCCCACACCACTAGCACTGAAGTCTCCACCTTTTACAGGTCACAGATGAACTTGAGTGTTGTAACCATTATACTGCCCTTTCTTTACAAGATGCTACAACAGAGAGGCCTCAAGCTGACAGGCCGAGTCTATCTAACTTAGGGATTTTTCTAATGCTGCAGAGTTTGATGGGGCAATTGGGAAGATGAGTAATCAGGACTCCTCATGGTAGTGGAGTGCTGGGTCCTCTATTATAAATGGCGATATTAGGACCTTGTACTCCACAACTCCAATAAAGCAGCCCTCACTGATTAACTCTATTCAACCTCGTCACTCAACCCACCCGAGTGGTGCTGCGTTGAAATCCTACCCACCCCACATTAATGTGTGAGCAGTAACAAGGAATTGCTCACACATTAATGTGGGTGGGTGGGTTTTCAAGGCAGCACCACTAGGTTGGGTTTTTTAGTTGGGTTCTCTGGCGAAGGCTGTAAGCACAGGGCCAGGGTGGAGAAGGGGATTAATAGGTCCATACAATCCCCGTACTGAGAGACCACATATGTTATATACCAGAGGGATGATTCATAATGGTTTCTATGTACCTAGAAAGGCAGGGGAAAACCAGGCCACAGTTTACCTCACACAGATCCCCAAGCTGAACCTGGGAATAGGGAAGATAAGGATTTGTTGATTAATAAAGCCACTCACTTGTTTCGAGAAGTTGGGCAGTGCTACTCGATTATCAGGAATGACATAGTAGGTGCAGAGAGGATATCTTCCCCAGATGAATTGCATGATAGGGTGAGTGTCTCTTTTCTACAAAGGGATTTGGTAGAGGGCCTCATGTCCACCAACCCCATAACCACTTCTTGTGCAAATACTGGCATATTGATTAAATACTGAGCCCCTGCTCCATTACCGAGCAGATGTGGGGTTGGTGAGAAGGAGGGGGACAGCGGGACTAGTAGGGACTCCCATTGACTGAGTCCTGAGGATCCTCCATAGTGTGTCAAGGATACAAGGCGTCCTGCAAAAAAGATCATGAAATGGGCTGACCAGTCCATTTTAATGGAGTTGAAGGACTCTACATCAATATGAATGTGGATGACAAGGTCTAGTATTTTGCACTTTAATTGTAATGGTAGGTGGATGCCTGTGTCTTAGGTTTAGCTGCACTTAACATTTTTACAGGGTCTGTAGGTTTCAGAGGACTGACACAATCACTGCTTATGTGGTCAAGAAAAGTAATTCAATGACTATTGCTCTGTAGTATAGTAAGGGATTCGGAAATAAAGGTTTTATGGAGTCAATGGAGACTGGAAATAGTGCGTATATACATGACAGAATTGGATTTGCCATCCAAATCCACCTTTAGGCTTTAAAGGAGCTGTATTGAGTAGTCTGTACAATTTTGCAGGTCAGGGTGCTTAGATCATAAGGGTAACCCCATCACTGCTCCTTTTTGACCCATCAGCTCTGATGATCATGAGGCCAGATAGAACAGGTAAGTCTGTAAAGCCCATGAGAGTGACCGAAGCCAAGATTCAGTGATTAAATCTAAATCCAGGGTTTCCTGGTCAGTAGTGCTGGCAGTAAATGCACGATGCGTTAGGATTATTAGTAATATTTTTAGAGTTTTTGTCCTGCTTAGTAGCGAAGACATATTTTCATTTCTATTAAGGCCGGAATAACCAGTAGTCTGTCTATGTAAACACATGTTGGAGGTTTGTGCGACTGAAACTAATTAAAAACATCAGATACTCTGACATTAAATATTACACTTCTGAAAGTTTCTGTGAGTCAAGTGGTTTTGAAAAGTGCTTTCAACAACTACTGTGCATTTGTTTCAACAACCAAAAATAGCACGCTAGTGCTAAGGAGATAAGCAAAGCATGTTCAACAACTTGGTGAATAGTGGCTAAAAAAGGGCTTAGTTGACATCGGAATGTGAGGTTGGCAATTATGGAATGCAGTTAGAAGGGTAGAGTGTTCTAATATTTAGCTGCAAGAAAAGAAGACGCGTGACTTTCAATGGAAGCTTTGTAGACTCCAACAAGTTGTAGTAAGAATGAATGAGTAGAACGAAGATGTCAACTGGGAGCGTAGCGGACAAGTTTGCCCAGCAGATAAGAACTAACATTTTCTGACCATCAAAGCTTTCAAGACTATAAGGAGTCTTGAAAAGAATATGTTTGTGAACAGGCAAACAATCATGTGTTTATGTGATTACAGTTGGAGAAACTAGAATAGAGGTTGTACAACAACCAGGCTGCTGAGTTTTGGACTAGTTAAGGTCACTTCCCTGTACTCATGGGTGGACTAATCAGAAGGGAATTGCAGTAATATAATACTAAGAAGATAAGAGACTAAACAACGTTTTGATGCAGATAAAATAAATGGAAGTTAAGAAGAAGTTTTACGAGAAGAAAACAAACAGAGAATCCAATGATACCCTCAAGCTGTCATATGAAGAAGTGGGGGGTGGGAGCAGAACCCAGCTTGGGTCGACGCCAAGCAAAGTTCCAGATGTTTGAGCAGTTCTGATGAATAAGGACCGATTCTTATCTCAATTACGCTTTACAGAATTGGAATTCATCCAAGAAGCTAATGCTCACATGCATTCCCTAAATTTGATTGGGGTCTCATTAAGATTACCTTTGAAGGTCACTGCTAATTGTGCAATGTTTTAAACAACGAGGGGTTGGACCTATATCTCCGTCCAAACTAGGCCACAGTAATAATGAGAACAAGAAAAATGTTTGAATGTACATTTAAAGATACCGCGTCAACCCCATTCAGCTAGCAGTAACCATCACTAACGCTTGGAATAAGATTGTGTACAAACAGACTAATGTAAATTTAGTGTAGTTTAGCTGTACATGGCAAGGTATATTTTTGAAAAATACAAATGATTGTACCGCCATTGCTTCTTTTTCTAAATTAAGGACTGGTCAACTGTGTTGTGTCATGTTTTGTCAATTGTCAAGTATTTGTTTCATTTGTTTAATGTCCAAAATGCTGGGAGTATTGTTGTTCTGATGAATTACAGCACTCATTGTTCTTCTTCTCTGTGACATGAATTAAATGTCTATCTTGTGTGCTTTAAAAATCAATGAATAAAGAGAAGGTGGATTGCAAGCACCATAACTACTTTAGTTGTCAAGGAATCTATTATCTTTTGAAAAGTATTAACTTTAAATGTATGTACGTCCAAATATTTTTCTTGTTCCCATTAATTGTGTAATGTTAGCATATTAACATCTATATGGCCCCTTTGGCGGCACTGGCGGAGTCGTTTGGTGCCCAGATCGCGTCCTATGCTGATGACACCCAGCTCCTCTTTACTTGCAAGAAGGGCTCCGATTTTGATGGCCTGCGGATCAGAGGCTGTCTGGGTGCAGTCTTCGAATGGTTTAAACATCAAAGCCTTAAATGTAACTCCGATAAATCGGAGGTGCTTTTTTTCGGATGCCCACCCGATCCCAGATGGCAGTCCTGGTGGCCCCCAGATATGTATCCCCCGGCGGCTGCGTCCTCCAAGGCCAAGAATCTTGGAGTACAGATCGACTATGGCCTTACTCTGAAGCCCCAGATTCTTGGACTCGCAGGGAAGGGTTTCGGCATCTTGAAAATGCTGAGAAAATTCCTTCCGATCCTCTCCATTGAGCATAGGAAAACTATTGTGCAGGCCCTGATAGGTTCCCGTCTGGATTACGCAAACGTACTCTACCTGGGCCTGCCAGAGTATCTTCTTGCGCGCCTTCAGATAGTGCAGAACTCTGCTGCGAGAGCTATCTACGGTCTCTATCGGAGAACCAGTGCGTCGGAGCTTCTTAAACGACTGCACTGGCTACCTATTAGAAAACGGATTGCTTTTAAGGCGCTCACGCTCGCTTTCAAAGCGCTCCATCTCTCAGGTGCGAAATATTAGGAAACGTCTGGCTTTCTATTTGCCTACTAGGACACTGAGATCGGCCTCCCTGGCCATGGCATCTGTTCCATCTATCAGACGGGCGAGAATTGGAGGTCGCTCTTTTCGTCACCTGGCACCTCAACTCTGGAATTACTTGCCCATCTCTTTGAGGAAAAACGGCAATTTACTAGCGTTCAGGAAGGAGCTGAAGTCTTGGCTGTTTGCTCAATAACTCTCCTGTCCGTTCAGCCCCTGACCTCTGCATCGGGTATGTTAAAGCGCCGGGACACTCCTTGGAGTAACTGAGCGCTATATAAATCCGATTTTAACATTTTTAACATAGGCCATGAAAGAGAATCCAAATGTACGTATTAAGAAAGCGGAAGGGATCATGAAGAGATTGAGAAGTGCATGACTTAAAGCAGAGCCCTAAGCTAGTGTGCAAGTTACTTGGCACAGTGGAGATCGAAGAGGAGAGGGAACTGAACTGCTTCTAAGATTAGTAAGGAAGGAAATAAACAAGGCAAGGGTGTTGTCAACTTCACCAAGCTGAGATAAGCAAACAATTAATATGTGATGGGAGACCACATTAAATGAT
This sequence comes from Lissotriton helveticus, assembly GCF_964261635.1. NCBI lineage: Eukaryota > Metazoa > Chordata > Amphibia > Caudata > Salamandridae > Lissotriton > Lissotriton helveticus. Next base: position 342,609,482 of record NC_136065.1, read on the forward strand.
GAGCAGTGGTCAAGGAGGGTCAAAAGTGCTTTTTATCCTTTTGTCAAAGAGGGGGCGAGGTTATCAGTGTTGGTCTAAAGAGCAAAGGAGCTATTTCCGTTTCATGAAGGGGATGAAATACTGACTGGAAGGGATCAAGTATGTTCTGCTTCTCAATATATAGTGAAAATTGTTTATTTACCTCTGCTTCAAGCACTTTGCCAAGAAAAGGTAGGAGTGATATAGGGCAGGAATTAAGTGTGGCAGGATTCTTCAAGAGGGGTGTAACTAACACCCGTTTCAAATTAACGAGAACTGTACCAATAGTAAATGAGATGTTACCAATATTAGCCAGTACAGAACTTATGCTGTCCAAAGCTTTATTAAAGATGTAAGCAGGACATGGGTTTAAAGTCGAGCCACATTTGATAGTTCTAGCTATGGCTGTCCCTGATGAAGAAGATGCTGTTGAAAAGTCAGTGAGAAGATTAGACCGAAGCGTAGGATTATGAGTGATCAGAGAGGGTCGGGCAGCCAAAGACAAGGAATCAAGGATTTGTTTGTCAATTTTTCCAATGAAAAATATAGAGACATTCGTGCACTGTTCTATTAAGGATGCCACAGTTTTGATTCAAACTTTGGGGGTGTAAAGTCAATTATAATTTGAAAGAACATTTTTTAGTTGAATGGGAGGCCTACTGGATGCATAAAGCAATAAAATGTATGCCTGGTTTTATAAAAAGGGCTTCAAAAGATTGAACAACCTTTATCTGCTCGTCTGAATCAATGTAATTCTTTCTCCAGTTACTCCCAAACATCATAGGGTGCCTTTTGCAAGTTGCCAGGTTGTCATATATTTGCATGAGGTAAAGTTATTTATTTATTTGAGTTTTATATAGCACTGGCAAGACCCAAGGGTATCAGATCGCTTTATATATTTTGAGAGGAAGTTTACAAGAAGTACATGGTGAACGTCAATTGGGTCAGAAACAGTTGTACAGATAAACAAGTAATGAAGTCCACAGTAAGGATACAGTAGTATGTAGCAAAACAAGCATTTGGGTAAAGGTAAAGGGGACAGGTTTGAGTATGCATAGTCAGTAAGATTAGGAGGACTCTCTGATGGAAAAAAAATTCAAAGACGATTTTTGGGAGATGTAAATCAACTAGTGATTTATGTTGCAGTAGTTGTTGAGAAGTAGAGATTTGAGATCCTGTTTGAAGCATGGAAAGGAGGGGTTGCAGCGTAGGTCTTCAGGGATAGAGTCTGAAATCAGAGAAGAAGCATGTCTGTGATGATTTCTTTTTAAGTTTGGGAAATCTGAGGAGAAAGTTGGAGATTCCCATACCCCGGTGTTTTCCTGCTCTTGAAAGTTTAGTTTCTAGAAAGTGGGGTTTTTACCAGCTAGGGCTTGAGTGATACAGCGGTCTTATAGATACATCTTCCTTCAATGGAGAGCCAAGCAAGACTTTTTAGGGCGGGTGTGATGTGATCAAACCGTTTGATTCATGTGATGAGCCTGGCAGCCACAATGAGAATTGTTCTTAGGGGTGCAAAGTTGCTTTTAGGGGCAAACTACACCTCTGGGATGATGGTTCCAAGACAGGCAACTAAGTAAGACACTGAAACCATCAGCTGTTGTCAGGGACCATTAATGAAATAGGGCAACCCAAAGGATACGGACCTGGGTGTATAGCGATAAAAATAAACAGTGGTCCAGAACCTATTTCTTTATGATCTGATCCAATCAGTGAATATTCATGAAGTTATTTGTTCATGAGCGTTCCTATTGAATCTGCTCCAACACGCATATGTACTGAGTTAACTCAAAGAAAAGGAATCCCACTACAACAACAATACATAAAAAAAGGGAGTACAATATTTAATTCATTGTCTCTGGTCAAATAATTGACAATCCACAAAATTTCTCATTAATTTAGAATTAGAGGATGCCCAAAGGAGCGTGCAAAAAGAGAGTGATCAGAATGTGTACAGTGAATAAAGAGAGGGAAAATAAATTCAGAGTGATAATAACAAAATATTCACATTAATATTATTCAATCACGGTTTCACAGTTTTTCCGTATCAAAGCTACCTGGCCACACAAGATAATATTTAATAACCCCTGATGTCAGAATAATATAGGCAAGGACATCTATGTCAAAAATGTGCACGTTTTATATTGCAAAAATGGGTCCAAGGTAGGAGTAATAGCGTCGACGTTTCGACTCGACTTAAAGCCAACCGGTGCGTTAGACCTGGACCGTGCGAGTCTTCATCAGGACAAACATTAGCAGGGCAACCAAGGGTTGTAGATGACCCTACAAGAGATAGAAGGGAATTACCCTGTTGTAGTGGTATATTGCAAGACAAATAATTAAAAGCCCGATTGGGCAGTGTGCTTACCCTAGAGCGAAAAGCAAACAAGTATATCTCCTCAATAAGCCGAGTGGAATTCACTCCTGCAAAACATAATAATGCAGAATATGGACGACTTTCTCTATTGCCCCATGTGTTAATCACCCTCACATGGGTATGTCCATATTATTTTTACCTTTTCAAAGATGATTGAATCATCCACCGAAATTACGTCCAAAACATACTAAGCTGAAGTTACCTCAAATCAGCTGTGTCTAGGAATCGACTCGAACTGATCAGGAAGCTGTATATAAAAACGGGATTCCCATTAGAATTTGACAATTAAAACTTACAATTCTTGGAGCAGTCAGCGTATTAAATTCACGTTAGACTCTGATAAAACCTCAATCAATTTTTTGGATATACAAATCAAGACAGAAGCAGGTTTTTTGTACACAAGTTTGTACAGAAAAAGCAGTGAGAGAAATACACTTCTCAGATATACGAGTCATCACCCCCGTAACCTCAGGGACAACCTGCCCTTCGGGCAATTCCTGAGGGTACGTAGGAATTGTTTCAAAAAAGAAGATTACTTTGAGGAATCCTCACTTTTGATAGCTAGGCTGAGTGAACGAGGCTATCCATTGCGATTACTAAAAAAGGCACGCAAACGTGCATGGCATAATCATCGAGAACATCTGTTAAATGTGAAATCTAAAACAGCTGAGGATAGATTGGTATGTGTTATGACATTTAACACAAAAAGTAATGCCATAAAGAAATGCATTAATCGGCACTGGCATTTAATCAGTGAAGAATTAGGGGGGGATTGCACCTCCATTACATGCATTCCATAAGGGCAGAAATATCAGGGAGCATTTGGTAAAATCCTTACTACCAACGAGGCAGACATTGAATCAAACAACACTTTGGGGTCTTCCTGCGGTAGTAGGACATACGAAATGTGGCATGTGTAAGGCCTGTCCATTGACAACAGAATGCACCACATTTAGACATAACAACCGAACATACAACCTGAATGACCACAGTAATTGTAACACCTCAGGGGCAATATATGCCATCTTATGCCCATGTGGCTTGATGTACATAGAGCAGACCATACAGAAGGTCAAATGCCGGATTCTGCAGCATATGAGTCGTATACGCTGCAGAACCACGGGAGCACCTTTGGTGGATCATTTTTCCAGGTTTGAACACTCTGAAAATAGTTTGAAGTGGTGGGTCATCGAGAAAGTATCAGCCAACCCGCGAGGGGGTGACCTGCACAATATCCTAAACAGAAGGGAATGTAAATGGATATATTCTTTGGACACAGTGAATACTGGATTGAATGAATTGGAGGAAATTAACAGACAAGTGTCATTACTGGGGGTATAAACAATAATTAAAACATCTTTACCTGTTTCATGATATCAGTATAAGTTATGATTCCTTTTTCCCACAGTGAATAAGACATGTGTATCATAATCATGTATGTACTGTTGTTCAATTTTGTTGCTATGTAACATTCCTCACCTCAAAGGGAGCTATTTATGTTTATATCGATGCATGGTGACAATGGCCCTTCTGTTTTAAATATAAATTTGAACATACACATAGGGTTACACTTTACCAGGTTTTAGGTTTTTTCAAAATGCTCTTCCTTATGAATATGATTTTCATGTCCTGTTAAATACATTGACGACCTTATTAAAACGGATCAGTGTCCTATGATATATTGGCCTTTCCTCCTGGAAACCTTGTTCACATTAGGTGTCACACACGGAGGTTTTCCCAATCCAAAATGGCGCCCGTTATACCATAATCACTGTCGGTATTTAAAATCCGATGTTTGTACGATTGGGGGCAGATTATATAATCTGTTTTTCACGTATGGTGCCTCAGTTTAATTAACAACTGGAGATTGAAATATGGAATGACTGACCATTTATCTAATATTCGTTCTCGCTGATGGTCCCTCGTTTATTTTGATCATTGAGTAAATAGGGTCAAAGCACACGGGTCAGGTGCTATGCTCTGTTAAACGCGGAAAACTTTCAGAACTTATTGCAGCTCGGGTACTTAGAAGCCTGCAACTACGGCAGCACGGTAAGCCACTCCTTTCGATCACGAAGGTTATAGAGTTCTTCCGTGTAGTCTGTAGGCGCTGGATTCCGTGAGCAAGTTTTTAATGAAGCCCTGCTTCTCCTTTATACAGCTTCCTTATCGATTTGGGACAGGAGCGTTGGTTGGAATCAAGTAACGACTGAGTAGAGGTAAACGCACATTGTGTGGTGCCCATGTAAACGTTGACTGCTCCAAGGATTGTACGTTTTAATTGTCAAATTCTAATGGGAATCCCGTTTTTATATACAGCTTCCTGATCAGTTGGGACAGGAGCTTCGAGTCGGTTCCTAGACACAGCTGATTTGAGGTAACTTCAGCTTAGGATGTTTTGGACGTAATTTTGGTGGATGATTCAATCATCTTTGAAAAGGTAAAAATAATATGGACATACCCATGTGAGGGTGATTAACACATGGGGCAATAGAGAAAGTCGTCCATATTCTGCATTATTATGTTTTGCAGGAGTGAATTCCACTCGGCTTATTGAGGAGATATACCTTGTTTGCCTTTCGCTCTAGGGTAAGCACACTGCCCAATCGGGCTTTTAATTATTTGTCTTGCAATATACCACTACAACAGGGTAATTCCCTTCTATCTCTTGTAGGGTCATCTACAACCCTTGGTTGCCCTGCTAATGTTTGTCCTGATGAAGACTCGCACGGTCCAGGTCTAACTCACCGGTTGGCCTTAAGTCGAGTCGAAACGCCGATGCTATTTCTCCTACCTTGGACCCATTTTTGCAATAAAAAAAGTGCACATTTTTGACATAGTTGTCCTTGCCTATATTATTCTGACATCAGGGGTTATTAAATATTATCTTGTGTGGCCAGGTAGTTTTGATACGGAAAAAATGTGAAACCATGATTGTATAATATTAATGTGAATATTTTGTTGTTATCACTCTGAATTTCTTTTTCCTCTCTTTATTCACTGTACACATTCTGATCACTCTCTTTTTGCACGCTCCTTTGGGCAACCTCTAATTCTAAATTAATGAGAAATTTTGTGGATTGTCAATTATTTGACCAGAGACAATGAATTAAATATTGTACTCCCTTTTTTGATGTATTGTTGTTGTAGTGGGATTCCTTTTCTTTGAGTTAACTCAGTACATATGCGTGTTGGAGCAGATTCCATAGGAATGCTCATGAACAAATAACTTCATGAATATTCACTGATTGGATCAGATCATAAAGAAATAGGTTCTGGACCACTGTTTATTTGTATCGTTGTCAGGGACAGCAAATGCCCCAGAAACAAGCTCTGGGCATACTCCAACAAAGGGACAGAGAACACACCAATGAACAAATGTACAGATCATAATTAGAAGTGCCATAGTAGATGATAATAACCATATAGGGAATATACACAGTTTGGGACTCATAGATCCATGCGTAAAACATTACTGACCTGTAACATAAATTGTCCTGACCAGACACAGTCATCAGGGTCAAATAAGTGCATCTCCTACCAAATGGATTATTAGGTGCAAGAGAAAAACAAACACGGCTGAATGGAGATGAAAACAGCCATACAACTGGAAAGGTGCTCCAATCCCAAGAGTTGCAGGATATATATTGGAAAGGTGTCGAAAGGAGAGAATCTCCAAACACGCCTTCAGACACTAGAGTAAAACTGGTTGGTTCAGCCCGTCAGGTCTTCGGTAGCCTGACTTTTTGGTGAAGTGAAAGGAGCTCCACTCATGCTGCAGGTAAAAAGCTCCAAACCACAAAACTAGATTGGAAAAGAGAAAAACAATTATACGGGTACAACTAAAGAAATTTTCGAGAGAACATGATATTAGGTACAACAATAATTTGATGTTTTTAGAGAGTGGGATCACACATCTTCAGATGGTATCAGTTTAGTTCACAGGTATAACAAGACAATATTGAGCAGAAATGAAAGGGTGAAAGAATAAAAGGAGCGAATCAGTTCTTTGCCCCAGGCCTTCTGGCTCTACCTTACATTCTATGGAACATTAACCAGCATCCTTTACCAGAGTATCACAGTAACAGAGGGGCGGTGGCAAACACTGGTTTCACACACAGCTACGACACTCTTACGCTTACAGTTGGATAGAATCACAATTCGTTAAACAGCAATACTGAATGAATTACTTCCCAGAGAAATTGTCAAATTTACTGATTTCTAGATGACACTGGAACTTCTATTTGATGATGCTCATGAGAAACAAAGCATGAAATACTTAAGTTGGGTCAAAGACAATGAGTTTCCTTTTACTTATAAATATTTTATACACAACCTTGAACAGTACTGAACAACTGTTGCTAAATCTGTGCTTTGCATCATTTGGAAAATAAATCTGTCATTTATCAACGCCTCGAGGATACAGTTACAGACACTGAACCAATTTCTGGCAATTCCTAATAATTCAGATTAGAGAAGTAAAATGCAATTTACTCAGAAGATTTCTAAAAATGAATGAGGTAGAGCAGAGAATGGGAACATGAACCTACCGACCACATGTACAGTCCAGGCATTGCCAAAGTCTTGCAGCTTTCCTCTATCAGCACAGTTTCAGATTGATACTACATCTTATGACTGATAAGGCTTGCAGAAGGAGCCCTCTCCGTGGGATTGGTACTTTATCGTAAAGCTGCACAGATGCCACGACTGGAATAGACAGTCACGCTCCACATGGGCCCTACCTAATATCTCCATAACACAAAGACATCAACACAGTCATTAGCAAAGTGAATAGGTCTTTTGTTAGCCGCTAGCATTTTGGCATTGTCAATGCTTCGTTTATTTTGTCATTAAAATGTTTTTGTTGGGGGCGCTGCTAGGTCCTCAATAATCTTAAAAGTTAGCTAAAAGCAGACACATTTCTACAGGTTCAAAAGGCACACATCGTCATAGTAGTTTTTGACACAAAATAGAAGTATGAAGAGGGGCAGTGGACACGCTATGCTGGACTGTAGGCAAGAAACATTCAACTGACATCAGCAATGCATACAATTGTCAACTGATAGGCAATCACCTTGTGGGCTTTTGGTGTGGTGAACAAATGGGTGATTTTTTAGGTCCTCTTGAGCTCATGAACTCACCACAAAGTTTCCTGGCAATGAAATGCTGGCCATCTTTAATGCAGGGATCTGAGCATGTCATTTTAGTTTTAATCATGTGCCAGGGTCCGTAGAAATATAGGCATGAAGACAACCCCTCACTCAGCCACATTTTAGTTTGATGGTCATGAGACCCAGTGAATGGAGAGCAATATCTAATACAGAGGACCCGAGGGTGGCGATATACTGTATGAATAAATAAAGATATACACACGGTTTTCCTTCCATGTGATGGTTTCATGCGGCAAATATCCCTGCAGGCATAGGGATAACTGAGCATTTATTAAATGTATTCCCCAGCATATTTATGTCTGAATTCTCAATTAAAAAAAAGAGAGTGACTAAGAAGAGCCTGTGAGAGGGTTAGAGCATCAATCTTAGCCAAAGTTCTAGTCAGCGTGGGTGGACATGATGTTGTAGAGTACTAATTGATGCTGAAGGGGGAATCCAAAATGGTCACCCCAGGTTATCTCTATTCCAGTGCCAACATTTATATCATTATTTGAAAAGATGGGGTCCAAAAGATGTACTTTTGTATGAGTTGGTTCCTTTGCAAAAATCCAAGACAAAGTGCTTTCAGGAGTCGATAAAAGCAGAGAAAAATAAAGAGAGATTGGCTGTATCCTGCAATAGCATTGACAATCGACCTAACTAGACTTTATTATAATGGAATTCTTTCATCTGTTATTACTAAAAAGTGAAATTTGTTCTGGTGCGTTTATATTTAATTATTCATTATGAAATGATTAAATTGATCCACTTCTTTGAAGCTTCAATAACTGTAACATTCTTGAATTCATTATTAGCCAATGAACAGTTTCATTATATCTGATCAGTTGCTAAAAAGTTTCATATGTGTGGAAATGTCTTAATTTAATTGAAATTGTAAGACTGCACTGCAACATTGTTTGCGCTATCAGCATTGTGTTCATACTGTATGTTCGTGTTTTATTGAGTTAAATTAATGATCCCGCTAGTTTTCGTCCAGGCTTTCTCTAACAACCAGTTTCTGTAGATAAAGAAATCGTTCAGAGCAGATGACAGAAGAGATTTTATCAGGAGTATTATTTTAATTGATTGTGGGAGAGGAGGTGCCCGTTTCCTGCATTGGATTGGGATGAGGCAAAGTGCTGTTCTACATTCAACACAGAAAGGCTTTTTAATGTGCAAGTCAAATGGACAAAAATGCATTGCTTCTGTGTTAGGAGGATGAGTCCGGTTTCTGTGTTCACACTGATGAGAAGCCAGGTAGTCCTTTTTCATTGTTTATGTACTAACATTGAAACTTGGAGATAAGGAGAATGCTTCCTCTGGGAGGATGTCAGTCACATTGTCTCAGCAAGTGACCCTCAGCAATTGATGAGAATATTCAAAAGATGACTCGAGTCTTGTGTTTCCCCTCTGCACAGGCTCACATTTCAGAATCTTCTTAGCCAACGCATAGTGCAGCCCTAAAAAGAACCATAAATGTGACTTTCAAATGTGCTTGGAGGAACTTTCAAATTTACTCTGCAACACAGGAGTAAAGGGGGTACTTGTCCCCAGATTTGATAGATAAATGTACCCGAGGGGAGGGGGCTGGTCATTCTGAGGGAACCACAGTCCTGCAATTTCATGGAAGCTGGCAGTCTCTTGCTATCATCCATAAGGCATGTCAGGTGATAAATGGACCAACAAACTTCTGAAGCTTCTTTGGAGAGCCTCAATACTTCTGAAGGAACAGCCGAGGAACTAGAGATTCAGGATATCTCGTCTGTGTGGCCTCACTGGCAGCTGGCAATATCTGGACCTTGGAGCTTTTGGAAGTGTTAGCACCTAAGCTGCCAGATTAACCACATAGCATCTGTAAAGTCTGACAGACTTCAATACATTATCACACACTAATTCAACTGAAATATGGGGCTTTGTTTGGTAGCTGATCTTGGGGAGGTGTGAGGGATGGGTGAAATGACAATCCTACTCAAGCCAGGAAAACCTTTCGCTGGATTTAGATCATGCCGCCCTTAAACAGAAATGCTTTTTCACTAACCTAGCTCGCCACACAGCTGTCCACTGCAGGTGCAAAAGCTTGGACATCTAGGAATGATCAGGTGGAATAGCTTCTCAGACTATGCAAGAACAGAACACCTTCTGGCACTGTTGCAATGACAAGAGCTTAGAAGAACGGGTTACTCACCTTCTGTAATACCTTATCTGGTAGAAACTCTATCTAGCTGCAAATTCCTTTCCTAAGAATATTTCTAAGGTGCAGACTGGATACGGACATTTTTTAGCAGTACCACTGCGGGCCATTAGGTGGCATCGTTCAGCTTCGCATTGGCGGCGTCGGTGCTGGAAGTGACGTGTGAAGAATGTCCAAAGGGCAGACTAGTAACCTTTAACAGTGCCCAGAGCAGAGTCCTACTGGGCAAGAGAAGAACAAACAATAGAACTTGGGTATGGATGCAGAAAGAGGATCAATCTCCATGGATGCACAGAACTCCACAAAATTGTCCCAAATGCAGGCATGTTGGAGGGACACATGGCCACAAAACTAACACATACACGGCCCTTGGATGAACCAACTTGGTGGCGGCATACCACCCTTGACAAATGTGTGACTACAGGGGGTCGCCCTCTACTCCCGTGCCATTTCTAGAGCTCTACTCAATAAACTCGATCTCTATTTAAGAGTAAGTGCACTGGACTGCACCGTACAAAACAGGTGGAGTAACACTTAACACAGTGAGAGATTAGGGATATAGTTGACACAAAGGAAAGCAAGTTTTGGGATCCTTTTGTCCTGACAAATGCTGGTAGAGTTACTGGATCCGTGCAGAAACATCTTGACCTCTATGCAAAACGGAGGGGTGGAGAGTGCATAATACACGCTCTTCAGCACCACCTGGGGGTATTTTATTACCTTTTTTAATCCTCACAGGGGAAGCCAGGAATTAAATTGTTATTAGGATATCTCTTAGTTAGTTTTAATAATCATTGTCTGCACCCTTTTCTTTTATCCTTTTCTTTTCCTTCTTTATTTTTTGTATTGTCTACCTCACCCTACTGCTCCGCCTCCAGCGTTGGTCTGCGCGGAGGCATTTTGTAGCAGCCCTATGATGAAGCATGCCACTCCATGTTGTGGGTGAGGGCAGTTTTTACAAAGTGATGGTGCTCCTGATACATTGTTGTATGATTTGCAACTTGACAAAAATCGCGAATTCAAGTTACCTTACTTTCTTTTGTGTGTTCACAAAACTAACACCACAGACTTTGAGAGGAAAGGTCGGAAGCTATCAACTGTCGCACTCAATCTTCAAGCTTGAAGAGGGATCATGCCCAGATTCGGGTGCAGGACCCTGCCCTGCTGCTGCGATCTTCCTGAAAGGACAGCCTGAACGGAGGATTGATGGTCATGCTCAGAAGTTCGGGATACCAGGCTCACCTTGCCCAATCCAGAACCACAAGAATGACTTGGACCTGGTCGTACCTGACCTTCTTGAGGGCTCTGGGTAGGAGTAGTATCAGCAGAAAGGCGTAGGATGCTGGAGTACCACTCAAGATGAAAATTGTCTCAGAGCGAGAAACACCTTGGATACTTCATTGCACATAACTTCTTGCATTGCACATTCTCTACAGTGGCGAGCAGACCTAACCAAGGTTCTCCCCACTTCTGAAAAAGACCTTGCACCACCTGTGGCTGGAGGCACCATTCGTGACTTGCTAGGCAACAACAGGTGAGCTCATCAGCCCTGACGCTCAGAGAGCCTGCCATGTGTTGAAGGGGAAATGCCCTGATATTGCTTCCATGTTCAGAGGAGCAGAGCATCTTGACAAAGGGTACACTATCCCACCCCGTCGTGTTTGTTGCAGTACCACACAGCTGTGTTGTTGTCCGTGAACGCCTGAAAGAGCCTTCCCTTGATCGAAGGAAGAATGGCTTTCAATGCCAAATGAATCGCCTGGTGCTCCAACAGGTTGATGTGAAGCCCGGACTCTGCCGGAGACCAGAGAACTCTGATCTCAACCTCTCACAGATGGCCACCCCAGCCCAGGAGTGACGAATCTGTCATTACAGTCAGTTCAGGTTGGCGAAGGAAGAGGAATCTGCCGCTGACCCAATCACCGGCCATCTCTGCAGGTCATTTGCATTTCCCTCTGAAGTCTGGACCAGGTCAGAGAGATTCCCCTGATGCCATGCCCATTGGGACTTCAGGTCAAACTGCAGAGCCTTCATATGCCGACGGGCATGTTTTACAAGAAGGATGCAGGAGGCCATGAGGGAGAACAGCCTCAGAGTCAGTCTCAGTCTCTTGAGGAAGGAATGGTTTTAGATTTGTAAGAAACCTCATTTGGTGGTTAGCACCCTTACATATCTTACTAATATGATTCTTCATGTTCAAGTGTGAGTCCAGGGTGATTCCGAGAGATTTAGCTAAGTCAATGATATGAGGGGAGCAGTTGAAGGCAGTGAGCTGTTTTATCCAGAGGTCTATCTTGGGGGAGTGATTAGGAGGAGATATGAGAAGGAATTCTGTTTTGGTGGTGTTGAGCAGGAGATAGTTGTCAGTAAGCAGTTTTGGGTATTCGTCAGGGTGGAGTTGAGTGAGGTGAAGTCTTCAGAAGGGGTGATTTTCAGGTAAAGTTGCGTGTCATCCACCTACATATGAAAAAGAATGTTCATGGAGGTTAGAGCATTTTCTAATGGTTTCTGGAAAATGTTAAAGAGTATGGGAGAAAGGGCAGACCTTTGAGGGACCCCCTTGGAGACTGTACTGGGATAGGGATTGATTTACCTTGACTCTTTGGATCTATTGTGAAGGAAGGACAAGAAACATTGCAATACCAGACCCAAAAGGCCCATCCTGTGTTCCAGAATGGCTAAGAGGTTGTCGTGATTAACTGTGTCGAATGCTGAGGAAAGGTCAAGGAGGATTAGGAGGCAAGATTCGTTATGGTCTAACATTTTTAAAATGTCATCCAAAATGTGAGTGAGCGCAGATTCCGTGCTGTGACTGCTCTGAAAACCAGATTGATGTTGATCCAAGAGTTTGAAATTGTCAATGTGCGTACAGCGTTGCGATTGCACGCATTTTACTAGGAGCTTAGCCAGAGTGGGGATGCTGGAGATGGGATGAAAGTTTTTGAGATCAGATCTGTCTGCATTTGTTTTTTCATGAATGGGTGATACCCGAGCTACTTTTAGACATTCAGAGGTCTTGCCTTGTGATAAAGAAGCTTTGACCATCTTTGTTCAAAGGAGAAGGAAGGCATCCTTGATTTCTTTGAAGACAGATTATGGCAACGAGTCGCTGAAGTGATTAGAAGGGTTGATACTAAGAAGGATTTTCTAGATGTCATTTTCACTGAGGGGAGTGAAAGAGCCCAAAGTGGCCTTGTTCTTGTTGCTAGAACTAAGAGGCTTTAACCTCTCAGAGAGGGCAGGATGAGCCGCAATCTCATATGATGAAAGGAGGGCCTTCTTAGATTCTAGGTCAATACTGATGAGTTTAGTTTTGTCCAATAGGAAAGCAGCCAGATCGTCGCATGAAGGAGAGTTGTCTCCTGAGTCAAGGTGGTTGGGTACTTTCGCTGATTGTTTGACAATTTCAAAAAGTTTCTTAGGGCGATTTGAGGCTTCAATAAGTTGGGATCTGAAGTAATCAGCCTTAGCAGTCTTGATTTTTTTATTATATGAGATCCTTACTGATCTAAGGACTTTAAGATGATCCACGGAAGGTTTTGATCGCCATAAACGTTCAGCTGCCCTTAAGTTGCGGCGTTCACAGTTTAGGTTGTCATTGAACCAAGGTTTGGAGATTTTGGAGGAGGCATTTTTTTGTAGTAGAGGTGCTTTGAAATCCATGATACCAGAGATAGTGGAGTTATAGAAGCCAGTGAGATCATGAACATCATTCATATTATCTAAGGAAGAAAAGGCACATTTGCATTCAATAGCTAAGCCTTCCATGTTAATATTCCTGAGCTCCCTTTTCCACTGTTTAATTTTCTTTGGTTGATCCCTTTTCCGGATCACCTCCCTGTTAATAAAGAAAAATATGCTATAGTGGTCGGACCAATCACAAGAGGTAATGTCCTCCAATGTGATGGTATTACCTTTTGAATTGACGAGGACCAGAATTTCTCCTTTGTGGTGAGTAGGCCGGTCTCAGAATTGGGTACGGTCCAGATCTGATAAGAAAGAGTTTAGGCAGATCACCACTTGGTCATTAGTATAAGACCAGTGAAGGTTTAAATCACAGAGGTAGATTAGGGACACTGAGGGGTCATCATTGGAAAATATAATTTCCATTAGTTGTTCAAAGAAGAGGAAGCTATCACTAGGGGGTTGGTAGAAAGTATGAGATTGGCAAACCGGGATGTGATTACTAGAGATGTTGAGCATAGGTATTTGACTGTGGATGGGGTGGAGGTCTCAATGTGGGAAACAGGTAGTGTATTCCAGTGTATACAAGCTAATCCACCGCCCTGTTTCTTAGATCTGTCTAGACGGATTATGTCATGACTAGGCGGTACTAAGAGTTCTAAGATGGGGTGGAGAAAGGATTTAGCCTTGTTTCCGTGAGGATGATGATATCTAGTTCATTGTTTTGGATGAGGTCAAAGATATCAGAGGAAGGTTTGCAGGCTGATCTACAATTGAGTAGTGCACTTTTCAGACGTATGGGCGAGTGTGATGTGGGAGTCTGAGTGAAGTTCACTTGCTTGAAGTTGTGGCTATTTACAACTCTGCGGTTGTTGGAGGGTTCCCTGTGTGGGTTGGTGTGAATTGCTTGAATTTGGGCCATAGGAATCTTGTCAGTATCTGGAGTGATCGAGTACAGGAGGAGTAGATCTTCGATATCACTGGTCGCAAGCTCGATCATCATTCTTCTAGAGCGGGAGGGGGCGTTAGGGAGATGTAAGGTATTAGAGATAAGGTGCAAGAAGTGCTGGTCAAGGCCAGTGGGTGCGCTGGAAGGGACAGTGGGCAGCTTTCCTAAGGAAATATGAGAACTGAGCAAGAAGGGTAGATGATCAAGTGAGAGGGCTTTCAGTTCAAGGAGTTTGTGGGACAGAAGGTGCACTTGGAGAGATAACTTGTCCAGACGTGCAGCCAGGTCTGAGTTTTGGTTCAGGGATAGAAACTGAAGGGAGAGATCCGGGAAAGAGGAGGGGCCTCAAGGAATATTAGTATAAGGTGAGGAGGTAATGCGAAGGTCCGGGGGAGGGGATGCATCCTTAAAATCTTGCGGAATCCCTGCTCGATTGGAAGAAGTGGCAGGGGGAGGTAGGAGGGTGGAGGGCCAGTTGTATTGTGTAGTGGGGGTGCTCATAGGGAGGTTGAGTATGTTAGGATAAGAAGATACCAATGAGGGTGATCTTTTATGCTCCGTTGGCAGAGAAGGCTTAGATAGTGAGGCCCTGGATGGGAGAATATTCCCGGAGAGAAGAGGGGGTATGTCTTGATAGGGCATCCCAAATAAGGAAGTGCTGAGAATCTGGCTTGCGATCGGCGAGATGCATGACACATTAGGTCTACCATCCTGATGTGTCGATGGTCAATTGGAGTTGGAGACTACTATAGGGGATTGACTCTCACTGAAATCCGCAATGGTGTGAATAGAATTATGAAAACTTGAAGTACTCCCTGCAGTGGATAGAAGTGAGCTGGATAAATCCAATAAATTAGATGGGTGTGTAACGGAATCAGAGGATTTATCCATCACTGCTTTCTTGAGGGTAGGGAAAATATAGTTCATCTTGGCTAAATTGAACTTAGAGGCTTGTATGAGAATGATACCATTATTGTAGAGAGTGATGGTGGCATTAGCTTTGAGGAAAGGTGAGGAGAAGTTATTAATTTGAGACCGTGAGGGGTTTTCCTAGAATCCTTTATTCAAAGCATGGAATAGATGACATTCCGCCAACATGCCTCTTTTCTGGTTTAGAAAATGAGGTCATTAGACAGAATTCCCTTTTTTGCGCGGATGTTTCAGGTCTAGATTTGAGTAAGCGATGTTTGTGCTTTTTAGCCGCATTTTTGGAGAAGTTGGGCAGATAATTGATAGTGAGGGGCATTGGATCCTGTAGGGACAAGACTTATCTCCGTTCTGAGGCAGGCCAGCATTGATTATTGAGGAGGGGGAGAACAATTTACGAGTTCAAGGAGGTGTTACAGAACTTGAATCGGAGGTAGGTTAACTAAGAGGGCAGTGGAAAGCTCAATTGGAAAAAAGTAAATTAATATTCGCCCAGAATGTTAAACCAATACTTAGAGAGCAAAGTTTAAGTACCAGTAAAGCGGTGTTTCCAGTAATGGAACTTTTTAAATTCAAAGTCCAATCATCAGTGCTCTATGGTGCAGAACTGTGGGGGTCGGGTTCCAAGGAGACCTTCAGTGTCCAAGATAATAATTTTTTGAGAAGCTTGGTAAGGGTACCGAGAGGAACCCCATTAGTACCTCTGCAATTGGACCTTAATTTTAAAAGAACAGACCACCATGTTTGTATTAGACCTCTTATGCTATGGGTAAGATTGTGGCATGTCCCTGAATTACAAGACTATAGAGAGGGGCTTATAGAGATTATGGCGCTGGACACCCAGAAAAAAATCCCATGGCTTAGACATGTCAGCACCTGGTTTAACAACATAGGCCTGAAACATTTTTGGGAGAACCCTGAATTATTACCTTCCAACCCAAAATTAGTCCTGAAAAGGGCCTTTTGGTCCTATGTAGCAAATATGACTGTGAACTCCATAACTAGCGGTCCACTGGTTTCAAAATTCTTGAACTTTAAGGATGAACCGTTCTATGAGACCTTTATGGACGAAATAGAGCCTCCACTTGCCAAAACGTTGTTTTTAAAGTTTAGATACGGTAATCTAGTATTGAAATCAACCTTGGCTCGTTGGGCAAGGACCCGTGATCCATCTTCTGAGGCATTGGACGAAGTTTGCTCACTCTGCGATAACAATCAAATAGAGAATGAGCAACATATTCTTTTTTTTTGTCCCCTGTATGGCCAAGAAAGAACAAGATGGATTAAACCAATATGCCTATTATTAGGCTTGAGATCCTACCGTCAGGCTCTGAGAATTTTGACCACAAACACTTCACAGCAGATAACATTTAGCGTTAGTAGATTTTTACTTTCTGTTTGCCACCGCAGGAAAAAAATGGGTCACAAGTTGTAACCAAGTTTCCCACTTCTATGGACCTGAATTATCTTTGGACTTGAATTATGGACTTGAACTCGTTTTTAATAGCACCGCTCAACTGAAATCGTTCCTAAATTTATTGATACGTCCTATCTTGCATGATTTTTATTTTTATGCTCCAAGAGTCCTTCTACATGTTTTGCACAGTTATATAATATGTTCTGAAAACCTTTTAATTGTATGTTATTATTAATTCTTTTATTGTATTGTATTGCGTAAATTGTTCTTTTATGGCGTCAAGCCGAAATAAAGAGAATTGAATTGAAGAGGGCAGTGAATAAAGAGAACAAGCAGCACACACTTTGAGCGAGTAAATCTGATGAAGATACTAAGTAATTGGGTGAGGCTATGAAAGACTACAGGTGGATCAAGGTGGATCTGGATAAATATTGTTATGTCACTTGTACTCACTTTTTCTTTTTTTATGACTTTCTTTCTTCTGCATATGTCCAAAAATACTATATTCCCAACATTTAAATTAAAGCATCTCTCCTTCACTCCCTGGAGATATAGCCAATATGAGCAAAGATGGCTGCCAAATTAGCCGAGTTGTGTGTTGGAGGAGGTTAGTCCTCTTTTGATTTCCATGTAGCTCGGAAGGATGGTCGCCATCTTGTGTTCATAGCCAGTCCAGTGATAAGATGGAAGTTTTGGGCCTAGAGGGCCCTGCTCGTGGGCAGTGCTGGGTCAGACCAAGCCCCGGTCTCCCATGGTACCCTCCCCAGGCTCGCTACACAATGCAGGCAGTGTGAGTCACCCTCCGGGGCCCTAGTTGAAATGTTCCTGTGACTGGACCGAGCTGGGCAAAGGCGAGCACGTCCCCAGACTTGCCGGAGCTCGCTCCTTCCCACGGACAGGTCGGGCGGGGGGATTAGCATGTGGTTCAGGTGTGCGGTCGCATTTCTGTCCAGGGAAATCGGCAGCGTTATGGCAGGTCAATCCAAGACTCCATACATTGGCAGAGGGGAGGCACTCACCGAATCACTTGCTCTATCTGGTGGGGGAAGTTACCCAGAGACTGTCACAGGCTCATCTCCGGTAGTGGCTCACGGTGCTAACAGACGGACAAGAAGCAAGCATGTCCTGACGATGTTGGGGCTCGTCCGACTCTCCGGGCTACACCTGCCTCAGCGCAGGACAGCGGGGTGCTCCAGGTAACGAGCTCGAGAGACTGGAGCCCAAACTGAGCTGCAATGAAAAGTCTGTCAGCCACGGATGGGGGCAGTCACTCTCCTTCCCACCCGTTCCAGCAGCCTTAGTCCAAGCGGTCCTCCATCAGCATCAGCGGTCTTCCCAAAACATTTAAGCCTTTTTGGATCAAGGACGCCGCAGACCTCCCGGAATGAGAAGCTGGGTATCATCAATCAGCCGAGCCGGCATCCAAATCTACAGGTGAGCAGCTGACTGATACAGTTGTGTGAATCCGGCATGAAGCTAGAAATCCTCCGCAGATTAATCCAGGGTGGATATGACCCGATTGGTAATCCCAACCCCGGGAGCCAAACCCAAGAGCTCCTACTCCGTGGACATCTTGGGGGCATCTTTCCTCCCCTGGGTGCCCATGCTGGTATAAGGGCCAACTAAAGGTGTTCTGAAGCTGTGGCTGCCGGGAAGGGGAGTGGTGGACTGACCGAACCTCTTACTGGTGGTCCCACGTGGTTTGTGAGATCAGTGACAATAGCCACAGAAAGGCTGAGAAGCCTTTTGGCCTTGGTCACTGGGCAGAATAGAAAGCAGTTGGTAGTTCTTACCGTAACCATGGAAGGGGCGAAAGGAAGACTGAGGTTGGTGTATGGCCATGGATCGGCTGAAGGAAGTGGCTGTAGCTCTACTATCCTTAAAGCGCGCAATCTCGGAGTCTGCCTTCTCACCAAAGAGGCTAGAGACAACAAAGGGTGAAGCTTAGACATCCCCTGAGAAACCATTGTTTCTCAGCCGGGCGTGGAGTTTTAGTGCCACTGATGATGAAATCACTCCGCCCAGCTAATCAATTGTATCAAGCCCACATCTGACGGAGAACTGTGCTGCATCTCGCTAATCAGCAATTGCTTGGTAGAGTATGGCTCGGGCCTCCTCTGAGACCATGGGCAGCACTTGTCCTGTGCAGGGCTTAGACCAGACCTGAAAGAGGACCTCTGTTGAGGCTTTGTTGAATGGGAGAAAGGGTTCAGAGGGGGCAACTCTATGCTGAAGCACCTCCGTCAAGACGTTCCTCTTGACTGCTACTGTGGGCAACTGAAGGTTCAAGGCCTCAGCTGCCCTCCACAACACCAATGTTAACGAGGCACAGTCCTCTGTTGCCACGGTATGGGGAGAGACCAGGTCAGTGTCTGGTGAGGTGTCGAAACCACTGGCACCTGCCAGTTCCTTGTACCAGTTGTCCCAGCTCCAAGCACCGTAGGCAAACCAAATACGGGCCTGTCACAGATATCTGCCTGTAACAGGCACCACACGGCTTAAAGTCTGTTGGCTGTTTAGGCATCATCCCTAATGCACCAGTAGATGAAAATTTCAAAATGTCAAGGAAAAAGTCAGTAAAAAAATGACTGGGTTGGCTTTCTCAGATCCGTGCTGACTGGCGCAGACATAAAAGACCTGATGTCAGCGCGCTGGGATGCAGCCCATACAGGCACTGAACACATCACTTTAGGCACAGACAACACCAAACAACGCCACCTACTGGAACACAGGGATACTGCTCGAAAGATTCTGGATCCAGACTGACACCTGGGTAATATTCAACGGTAAGGAATTTGCAGCTATAAGTCCCAAACTGATCATTTGTTTTACATGTAAGCCCTTTACAAATGTCCTGGAAATAACAACAACCTACCGTTCCTCCCCTTCATTCTTCAGAAAAACATCAAAAAGGAACACAAATAAACACAGGTCAGAAAGAACCTCTTCCTCCATGACTAGCATCTAGCTTCAAACGGCTCTGCAACAAAAAGGCTACTCTCCTTCAAGTAGCTGGTGACTTTATCAATGACATGAATGAACCCTGAATGTGTCCTACTAGACCTCTCCACTGTCTGCAACACAGGGAACTAGTAAGCATTCATCCACAAACTGGAAACCCACAATGGCTTCTGCAACATAGTCCTGTAGCGAATAACGTCCTATCCAACCAATCACCACAAAATCATCAAGATGCAGACTTCAAGATCTCAAAAACTATCAGTCTCCTGAGGCTGTCAAGGATTGGACGCTGAGAAGGCTTGTTTATTTCCCTTCTTGACCGCCAGAAGAAAAGGAGACTGCCGCCAGTACCCGTGGTATTACCCTACACATAATAGCATATGTGAAATGTATCAAGTGTCTCCTTAAGAGAGTCTCAGATAGGAGGAAAAAACACTAGGTTAAAAAGCCTCCTTGGTATTCTTATAGCTGTTAATTGGAAATGAAGATAATCATTGAAAAAAATCAGAAAGACACCAAAAGACCTCTGACATCAGGAAGGAGAAATGAGCCAGGCTTAATAATCAAACATATAATACAGAAGAAAACGAAAGTGCTAGGAGCTAAATCAGAGCTAAAAATACTAGAAAAGGGATGAAGAACAAAAAAAGAAGGAACAGATGCGCTGCGACTCATCATCATCTTGGATTGTCCCCTTTGTATATGCTTCAAACAGGAACTGACATCACAGAAAAAACCTCAGACAACATGCCTTAGGCAGACTTCCATCTTGAAAAGGGATGTTTATAAGGTTTGTTTGGGCCCTTTACCTGGATCTCATGGGGTTCATTTAACAAAAAATAAATTCAAGTTTGACACCCTTGTGCCATGCTTACCTCTGCAAACCCTGCAGTCGTTCATATTCTACACTCCAAGTGGCTCACAGAACATTTGTCTAGGTGACTGCGAACGCAGAGACAACAGAAGAACCTGACGGCAAGAACATGCAGCTGTATGCAGAGGTTTGCATCTAACAATGCACTCTCAGACAGTGAGGAGCGCTCCTTCGTCATCTAAACGTGTTACGTCTCTAATACGCTTGTGGTATTGCTCTCGGCACAGATGTAAGAGCCCTGTGTACCACAGGACTCCAATCCTCCCCCCATCATCTTGAATCTCGACACTGAACCGCAGGAAACCTGTCTCATCAAAACAGTATCGAGAAAGCAGAACCCCATACTCCAAAATTCAAAACACCCCAAAATTCAAAACACCCAAATCTTTCCTCTGGTGATTCCGATCCGGAGTAGATCATGCATAATAAGGCACTCTTCGCATCAACAGACCCAAGGTTACTTTAGCAGAGTAACAAATAAGTAACTTGGACCACTCAATACATGTGTTCTAGATCAGGGAAAAAGTGAAAGAGCTTTATTACAAAATCTTAAAAATCAAGTGATATAGAATATATGGTAAATGCCATGAAGGATCAAATGCACAGTACATAATCACAAATCAGAATTATTCTAAGTCCCAAATAACCAGAAATAGAAATAGAAATCGGGCAGCATCCCTAGCTGTAAGAAGTTCAGGAAAACCTCTAAAAACTCAAACGGTCAGAATCGTAAAGAAAACGGACAGCATCTCTAACAGACAAGGAGGAGTTTATGATTCACCCCAAAACCAACACAGTGCACAATTCTTGTATACAAAATGAGAGAAAACTGCAGTTTCATTGTGGCATGATCAAAAGTAACCAAATCCCAGTTTTACACACCACAATTAAACCTATAACAGTTTCCAATTTTTAAGTGAATGTCAAGCAGTTTCTACATCATGTTGTCATAGGAAGTTCTATAAATATATCCTACATTCCTAAAAAATGTAGCTGTACACAAGTGGAAGAGTACTGACTCCAGCAACGGAACTAGAACGAAAAAGTAATTGAGAATCTGCAACATTAGGCACACCAAGAAAGTTTATTCACAATACATGCACAAGTAGGAAAAATCCATTGTATAATGTTATCTTCACTTTGCAAAGCCTGTAGGGATAGAAGATATACGGGAGGATGAGATGGGTGGGGAGAAACAGAAATTAAAAACAATGCAGCATCAGAACAGCATCCATTTGAACTCAAAATTGAGTTTTCAGCAAAATGTGGCCTAAACTAAATACCTTAATAAACACACTTTTATACATTAAATTAAATACATTTCAACTACATTCACATTATTTTTTATATTACAGCACTGGATCCATTAATAAAATCAAGATTTGACAACATTTATTTGCACGAAAATGCTAATTTTAAAAACACTTCAACAGCATAAACATGCAACTCAAGCTGGAAATCCCCACTGCTCGCCATATTCAGCAAATAAGAACTTACCGCATTTTAATTCAGAATGGGAATGTCCAGCACCTATCTAAAACTCAACCAGAAAAGACAGACTTTATCCAGTTTGCCCATAGTAACAAACTACCCTAAATTCAAGGACATCTCTTTCAAATTAACCTTGACAACATCAGACCCCAGCATACACCCAGAAATAAAGGAACTGGATTCGTCATTGACTGTCTTCTCTTTCAAAGACCAATCACCAAGAAAACCAATACAGCATAGTACCATCTGTCTCTCCAGAAGAACTTTAATCTCCTCCTCCGTGAAACAAGTTTCAGAACATGTACAGGCAACACCCTGCTCTATGATCTAATCTTCACCCTCATCCTAAAGAAAGTTAACTTTCAAGCTGCAAGAGGTCCAGCTAAAGGCCTAAAGCAGTTCACCCATATTAGCCAAATCCTGATTACGATCTTGGTAGATGGGATATTCCATCACAAATGTGACAGATATTCCATCCACCGCGATACAAGTTTGATAGGATATCATGGAATTTTAATACAGCAGACAGGATATCTGTCACATTTGTGATGGAGTGACCCTGTACGCCAAGATCGTAATCAGGACCTAAATTGTCTCTCTCTTCAAGCCTGCATCATTGTCAACACTAGCTACAGCATATACAGAGCTAACAGAATGCAACTCTACATCACTGACAGTGCCTAAGTAGAAGTCCGGGAATCACACGATTGGAGCAAAAAACTGCAAAGAGTAAAACATAAGATAAGTCTTCTCAATATACCCTTTCAGAATCTGAAAAAAGATTCAATTGAACATCTTAACTGATTTAATTTTTTTGCAATTCAGAAAGGAGCTGAGTCAGCTCATCAGGACAAATCAACACCCACAAATATTCTGTTTCAGTGTAAAACGGTCTTAAAGTCACCTTGTACCCAACAATATTCAAGCGCTAAACCCAAACCAACCTGTGGGTTGTGGCCCCCAAACTCCCTGAAGATATAAGTTGGTGCCCTCAATGCCAGGAAAGTGAGCTCACTTTTAATATAAGTGAAAGCTCTGCAACAAGCCGGATAAGTATTGCACCAGGGACAGAAAGACTGACTGCTCTCTCATCTAAGTCAAGACCAGACTTTATTGTCTGTGGAAAAGCTAGAGTTGCTGAGGACTGGAGCAGAAGAGGTAAATATGGCCTGCGTTCTGAGAACCTGCTTTATTGGCTCTAGAGAAAATGCCCAGTTTCTCATGTTCCTGATATGATGATCATAACCTTACCTTGGAGGCCTTTAGGGATTGGAGATCTGTGCCACCATTAAGTTAGCCCCAAGACAACACTGCAGCGAGCAGACACTCTCATTGTCACCAGCTACCACAAGTGAAAGGGAAGAGCTCAAGAGACCTTTTGGGGAATGTCTCTGCAGGGCAACTTGTGAGAGGAACTGTTATCTCCTTGTCCCCCTCCTCAACCCAGAAACCAGTGTGATGATTTGTATGCTGATCAATAGATGGACCTTAAGCCCAATACATGTGTAGAGCCCCCGAAGACATTTTCCTAACAAATATGTTGTACCACACCCAAGGCCTGCAACCCTTTTGGTATCTCATCCATGTGGCTTGTAAACTATATGAAGGTAGTGATTTTAGAATTCACAGAAGTATAACAGTCACAAAAGGGATAATACTGGTTCAATAAGTATCAGTATCTATTTAATATGTATAGTCTATACAATATTGGAAGCAAAAGGACTGTGAAAAACAAGTAGCCATGCATCCAAAAGAGCATTAACAGCTAACGGCTGCCTGAAGATAACTTCTTTACCCTACTGACCAGACTTTGATAATGCATCAGAGAATTGCTAGTTTAGTTACTGGGAATACGTGCAGTCACTCCCTACTGAATTGGGAAAGCCAGATTGTCCACGATTACAGTTTTGAAGACATGATTCTAATGTAATTTTACATAAAATTCAAATAGATTCCCAAATGGTGAATCCGTAGAAATCGCTATTTGGGAATCACAAAAGAGAATGTATGTAACCTGTGATTTCCTAATAGCGATTTCTATGGATACACATTTGCTATTAGGATATCTCAAATTTGGAAATTAAAACTTTTCGATTTTATAATAGGAATAGCTTTGGTGTTGGGATTGTCCTGAGACAAAATTGCACTTCTCACTATTAACCCCTTCGCTGTGGGGGAAATTCCCCCGCCGTGGGGGGGAGGTCAGCGGCGCCGCTGTGCTCATGACGAGCCCAGCTCGTCATGACTCATAGTGGAGCTGTGCTCATGACGAGCTGGGCACGTCACAACCCCACCCACTGATTTATTCTCCGCACAGGCGGGGAATTAACCGGGCGTGGGCGGGCCGCGTCCGTTATGACGAGCTGAGCTCGTCATGAACACAGCTCCACTGTGGCTCATGACGAGCTGAGCTCGTCATGAGCACGGAAGGAGTTAAAGGGATTTCATGCATTGAAGACCTTACCTAGAAGTTTCTGAATATCCCTTCGCTTCATGGACTAACCATAAATACCTCAGTTTCTTAGGGTCTATGAAATGTTTTCATGTCAGGTATGCCCGATGCGCTATCATTTTCTCCTATTTTGATTGCATTGTGACTTACCATCCAGGAGATCGAGAGGGAAAAAAGATACACTGTCATGACAAAACAATGAGGAAAAGCCAGACAAGGAGACAGCCCTTACCATAGTGAAGCAGAAAGCTCTGGACTTTGTTACAAACATCTTGGTGTCTGAGATCCAAGCCGCGACATTAGTTGTTTGCATACATACAAGTCTGATCCATATATACAAAGAATTTTTATAGACATTTTGTTAAAGGCTTTTGACCAATCATGATTCCAACGACCCAGCTAATAAAAAAAATAATTAATTGTTGACCTCCTAGACTGTAAGACTCTACAGTGATTTTGGTCATTATTGATTAGAACACTAAAAATCCCCACTTTGTTCCCTGAAAAAAACGGAGTACAGAATTTGAATCAGCAAAGCACTTCCACACAAAAGTAGTAACATTACAAGGCCTTCCTAAGTAGTCATGGACAGATGTGATCCTTTTATCTCTAAGTTTTGGAATGGTTGGCTGACCATTTCGGGTACCATCAGTGAGCTGATCACCATTTTTTAACAGGTAACACTAGTTAGAAGAGATATTCAGATGAAATAGGCATTGACAGTCAGCACCGTCTCATAAGTCTAGAGAGCTCATTTGAATATGCCTGGGAGACATCTTAATTTCTTTATTTGCTAGGTAGGGCCTTTAAATGTGGAACATAAGGTAGGATTGGGGGAAGTTAACCTATTCGGTGCTCATAACGGAATAGTTCCACCATGAGCACTAGTGCTCGTGTGCTCATGACGGAACCATTCCGTCATGTACCCACTTGCCCAAAATGCCAATTTGTAAATGTGGCAATTTTTTTTGCTATTTGATTCACTAATAGGGGCCACTTTAATTTTGGCTCCCAGGCCTATTTTCTGAAAAGGTCGCGTGTCCGCACGTGGTTATGGCACCGCTACCAGGAGAAGTCCGACGGAGCCCGACTTCTCCCAGTAGTGGTGCCATAACCATGTGTGGTCACCCTGCGGAGACGCGACCTTTTGGCGAGTACCGCATAACAAGGTAGTTGCAGGTACAAGAGATACTGGCAACCACTCGACTAAGCATTCTCTAAGTGAATTGAAGACTGGTCATCCCCTCAGCCCTGATGAAGTTGCGCAAAGTGGTTGTAACGAAACATGTTGGCTCTTTGGACATAATATAGCAGAGGTTAAAGGCAGATCTTTAGCACACTCTGTCCAAATTGGAGGTCACAACCTCGCAGTGGGATCCCTTTATGCCAAGAACACAGGCCAGGAGAAGTTCCTTAGGACAGTAATCTCAGTGGTGATGTCCACACATAACCTCATGACACTAGAAGGGGGATTTGAACCTCGTTCTTGACAATAACAAGGATAGATCCGGCTCTAGGACTGATCAGGCAGGGGCTCTTTCTAAGGAAGGATGCAAGTAGTTGCAGGAGAAGGGGTTGCTAGATCTCTGGAGAGAAGCACACCCACAGTCTACCCAATATACATTCTACTCGTATGCCCACAAAACGTATGCCAGACTCAACTACATACTAAGGACCAGGGAGATTCACCACATCACACAGGGCATAGAGATAGAGCCAGTGGCGTTCAGGCCCGGACTGGCCGTTGCGGGCACCGGGCAATCCCCCGGTCGGCCGCAAGGGTGGGGGCCGGTTTTGGGCCCTGGGGGCCGTTTTTGTTACAGGGCCGTTTTTGCAGCATAGCTGCAAAATCGGCCCTGTAACAAAATCGGCCGAAAAGCGGCCCTGGCAAAGCGCTCGCCCCCCCGAGGGGGGCCGGCCGAGCACTTTGCCAGGGCCGGTTTTGGTTCCCAGTCCGGCCCTGGCGGCGTTAACGGATCATGATGCAATGATCCTTACACTGGAAGTCCCACCGCAGAAACACCAACGTGGGAACTGGCGCCTAAGGAAGACCCTGCTTCAAAAGCCTGTAGTAGTACAGCAACCTACGGATGCTATACACAATTATTTTGAACAGAATGATACCCCTAGGATCCCTATTTCCACACTCTGGGAGGCGATGAAAGCTATAGTTCGGGGGGAACACCATAGCAATATCAGCAGCTGACAACAAAGCGCGTAGAGGTTCCAACTGACAGCCGGGGCACTGGAATGCATACATAGTCTCACAGGTGCTCCCAGTATTTACTTTACTTTACTTTACTTTGTGGACTTGTTAGGCGCAAGCGAATCAGCTCGAAGGGATCTCTCGGCGCTGTAGGGGAAAGATAGAGAGGACACGACCATCTAAAACAGCCATGTCTTTAAAAGTTTTTTAAACATGGGTAGCTCACTGCAAGCCCTGATGTTTGCTGGTAATTTATTCCAGTGTCTCGGGGCCAGATGACTAAAGGTTCTACCGCCCTTTCTTGCCCTCTGTATCTTCTGAGTACACAGAAGGTTGGCATTACTGGATCTTAGTTGTCGGGCCGGTTGATACCGCCTGAGTTTCTTACTGAGGTACACAGGTCCTTTCCCCTGTAATGATTTAAAGACAACAACGAGCATCTTAAAGATAGCACGTTTCTTCACCGGGAGCCAGTGTAGCTGATTCAACAAGGGGGCACACAGAGTCTGTGCCGGCTTATTTAAGGCAAGACGGGCTGCGGTGTTCTGCATTTGGCGCCAACTACGAATGGCGCATGCTCAAATGGCAGGGATCGACCTTGACAGGGCGGCGTACGCTTCCCTTTGCCTTAAACTCTCCTTCTACATTAGGGGATAAGCCTGGGAGACTATTAGCCAATAGGTTGAGGGCCCACAGATAGTAAATGAGGGTTCAGTCCCTGAAATCCCTGGCGGGGGAGATAGTGGGGAATGAACAGATAGCGAATGAGTTCTGAAATTTTTACGCAGAGTTATACGAGAGCCAAGACCTAGGAGCAGCGCAGCACATAGATACTTATTTGAAGGGGACGAAGACTCTGAGTTTGGACAATTCCCAGGCAACCTCGTTTGATGCCCCGATCAGGGTTGAGGTGGTGATCTTGGCTATTTTCCGTCTCAAGCCATTTAAATCCCTGGGCCCAGACGGATTCCCTGCTAGTTTTTGTAAACCATTCTGTCAGATCCCGGCTCCTATTCTTACGAGAATTTGTAATTCGTTTGGGGACCCTGGCTCGGTAACCTCGCACATGCCGGCAGCATCTATTGTAGTAATCCCAAAGCTAGGGAAGGATAAGCAACTCTGTAGCTCTTATTGCCCGATATCATTCCTAAACTTCGATATCAAGCTCTTTACAAGCATTTTAGTAGCATTCAACAGGGTACACTGGCAATATATGGAGCAGACCCTGGCCCATTTTGGAATCAGTGAACGCTTCCACGCTTGGGTGGCGAGCTGCTACGGCTCTACCACGGCTGAGGTCAGAGTCAACAGGGTCTCGTCTCCACCCTTTCCTATAAGGGGAGGTACTAGGCAGGGGTGCCCACTGTCACCCCTGCTATTTGCTCTGTATACAGCGCCCCTAGCACAGCGAATTAGGGACAACCCAAAAATTGAGGGCATTCCCTTTGGAGGTGAGAGACACACAGTTAGCCTGTATGCCGATGATTTCTTGGCCTCCCTAAGCAACCCTGCTACCTCTCTTCCGGCCTTTCTTGAGGAACTATCTGCTTTTGGGTTAGCATCAGCTCTCCAGATAAATGTGGGGAAATATCAGGTTTTGGGCCTACCAGGGGTGGGTGCGCACCTGTCCACGTTGAAAGAGAGCTGCCCAGTGAAATGGGTGAAAGGGTCCCTACCTTACTTGGGGATTTAGCTTGCCCCTTCTGTTACAGAGACCGTTGCAATAAATAACAACACACTCCTGCGACAAATTAGCTACACAGTTGGAAGAACCAAAGCCTCTCCACCCTGAGGCAGGTAGCAGCCATCAAAATGTCCATACTACCGAAGAGTTTATATCTTTTTCAGACAATCCCGGTTCCCCCCCCATGGGGGTTGCACCCTATGCTACAGAGCCAACTCCTTAGGTTCGTGTGACTTGGAGCGAGATCTCGCATGAGGAGGAACCTGAGCTACATGGGGCCAGATGAGAGGGGGTTGGGTATCCCAGATTTGAAGAAGTATTTTCAGGCGGCCCAGATGAGGTACCGGGAGGAGTCTGAAAAACATTGGTTATTTCAGGATAGGGCACTTCCAAGGCTCCCCCTCTGGAAGGTACCATTTCTTAAATGAGCGGACAGACTGCGGAGCCTGATGGGTTCCCCCATCACTAAGACGGTCATGGAGGTCTGGGACTCCGTGGCAGGCCGTGGGGGGCTCACTATGTTCCCATCCCCATGACACCACTATTTGAGAATGGCCGTTTTACCCCGGGTCTACGTCGGGAGGTATTTGCCGCCTGGCAGCAGACACCGTGCCGCCGTGCGGGCCACATGTTTGACAAGACAGGAATCCTTACCTTTACGCAAATGCGTCAACAGTATAACCTCCCAGAATCTGAGAGACTCCGATACCGTAAGGTGCGCCACTGGCTAATGCAGCCCACCAATTTATCCTTGGTTAGCAGATGCCTTACCAAATACAAGAAATGGCTGGGCACCAAGTGTGATTTCAAAACTTTATGTCCTGCTTCGCCATCCCATTCCCACACAGCCTACACCCAGCCAAGTTAGGTGGGCAAGGGAACTATCTCCTAAAGAGTGGGGGAAATATACTTCAAAACCTGACATACGGCGCAGAACACAGCTAGCGTGGAGGCGGCCACTAAAATTGTGACATACTGGTACCTGACACCAGTGCACCTCAACAAGGGTAATCAGGGATGTAACCCAGACTGTTGGCGGGGATGCAGACTGCCAGGCACGCTTCTATACATACTCTGGGAATGTCCACAGATCGCAGCATACTGGACACAGATATTGGATGATATCGACAAGCATTTTGATACTCAGATTCCCCGGTTTACGGCCTATACCGTCTTGGGCTTACCAAATCCATTGACTTTCCCACTTAAGTCTCGCAGAGGTAGGCAGATGGGGTTAGCATTTGGAGCAGTGCTTCAGAATATTCTCCCGCACTGGGGGTCTGCTATTATCCCTACACACCTTGGATGGCTACACAGGCTATAGTAAACACTAGTGATGGAAAGGATGTCTGCCAACCCCACAATGTCCAAGGCCTCGTTCTGTGAAATATGGCCCCCCTTCTCAGTTTCCCGGCCACGGCATTCCGAGAGCTTACCTGTCCCAAATAGCTACGCATCCACTGGCTTTCGGAGAAGGAGTAGTACAGGCCAAATGCCAAGGGAGAAAGACTTAGCTACACCTCCCTTCAACAATAAGGCCAAACACCCTTGCATTGAGTACTGGGAGGGTGGGAGAGGACGGGGTGGATTTGTGATTCGTTTCATTTTCTAGTTGTGTTTTGTTAACTGATAACTCACATGTCAAGCCAAGAGACACCTGAGATGGAGACCTCCATACATTTTGTGAAAGCGGAGTACGATGCTTTCTACACTGTAAACCAAATGTCTTTGATTCATGTGAATAATAATACTAATAAGATGTAAACCATAAATGGGCTGGTATTCAAAGGTACTGAGTACCCACATCTTACTTTTATCACTCTGAATACAGGCCCTTCTCTACTGCCAAGAGGAGCACCGGTATTCATGAAAGGTAGGCTTATTGGCTGCGAGTGCTGGTGAGCACTAGGCTGCCGGAGTGGAACCTGTCTCTGATAGCCAAGACCATTCTGTAGCCGGAGCTGAACCCCTACTGAACTATTCAGCATGGGCTTATTTCAATAAGGTCCCGGTGTTCACCATCACGCTGAAACGACACAGAAGGGTACATTCAGACCCTGTGCTGTCAATCACATTCACAGTTTTTCACACTATAGTGTGCATTTGTGCAATAACAGGAATTCAGGCAGCCAGATGAGAGAGGCAATTAGGACAGCCATGGAAGGTAAAGAGTTTAAAATGGCTTTAATCCCATCATGAGTTTTTTCTGTGAGTGTCTGATTATGTCTGTGTGTTTGCCTGCTTGTATGTGCGTTTTTTTGTGTGAAAAAAGGAAGATAATCAGGTCACTCTCTGGAGGTATTTTAAGAAAAATGTATGGAGTCCTTTGTGTGTGCATCTCTGCTTCTTTCTTTCTGCGTGTGCACACTCGAGAAAATATGGTATTGTGCCAAACAACAAGACATAACAGTATAGAAGTTGCAAATATTACAAAAGAAGAAAATGTTAATATATCATCGTGTTTGGCTTTCATTTTGTGTAACAAGTGATGCAGCGTAAAAGTTCAATGACGGCTGTGTTATCTTCAAGTTCAAGTTCAGAAATTTGTATAGCGCACTACTCACCCAGAGGGTCTCAAGGCACTTGAGAGGTGGAGGGTGCTATACTTATCGAATAGCCAGGTTTTTAGCTGCTTTCTGAAGGAGAAGTGGTCCTGAGTAAGGCGGAGGTGAGTGGGGAGAGAGATCCAGGTTTTGGCCGCTAGGTAGGCGAAGGATCTTCCTCCCATGGTGGATCTATGGATGCGCGGAATTGCGGCGAGGGCTTGATTGGAAGATCGTAGTTGGCGGGTGGGAGTGTAGAATGACAGTCGAGTGTTGAGGCATTCGGGTCCTAGGTCGTATAGGGCCTTGTGTGCGTGGGTGAGGAGACGGAAAGTTATTCTCTTGTTGACGGGGAGCCAGTGGAGGTCTTTCAGGTGACCGGAAATGTGAGCTTGACAGGGGATGTCCAGTATGAGTCTTGCTGAGGCGTTTTGGATGCGTTGGAGTTTGTTCTGTAGTTTGGCTGTGGTTCCGGCGTAAAGGGTATTTCCGTAATCCAGTCTGCTGGTGACCAGTGCGTGAGTGACCGTTTTTCTTGTTTCGGTGGGGATCCAACGGAAGATTTTTTTGAGCATGCGTAGGATGTTGAAGCATGAAGATGAGACGGCGTTGACCTGTCTGGTCATCGAGAGGGAGGACTCTAGGATGAAGCCCAGGCTGCGTGCGTGATCTGTAGGTATGGGTGCTGTACCCAGGGCCGATGGTCACCATGGGTCGTCCCAGGCAGAGGGGGATGATCCTAAGATGAGGACTTCCGTTTTGTCCGAGTTTAGTTTTAGACAGCTATTCTTCATCCACTCAGCTACTTCTTTCATTCCTTCGTGTAGATTGGTTTTGGCGGTGTTTGGGTCTTTGGTGAGGGAGAGGATCAGCTGGGTGTCGTCTGCGTATGAGATGATGTTGAGGTTGTGTTGTCGCGCGATGGATGCGAGGGGACTCATGTAGACGTTGAAGAGGGTGGGACTGAGTGATGATCCTTGTGGTCCGCCGCAGATGTTATATACCCAAAAGCCTATGGGTTATATGGGTGACCCCTGTATTTTGTTGATGACTTTGGTGGCCTCTGATTTGAATGGGGGGAGGCGGACTCTCTGGGTTCTTCCGGCGAGGAACGAGATGATCCAGTCTAGAGCTTTTCCTTGTATTCCGACGTTGCTGAGGCGTTGTATGAGGGTGCTATGACAGACTGTGTCGAAGGCGGCGGAGAGATCAAGTAGGAGGAGGGCAGCTGTTTCTCCGTTGTCCAGTAGCGTACGGATGTCGTCTGTAGCTGCGATGAGGGCGGTTTCGGTGCTGTGTTTGGCTCGGAAGCTGGACTGTGAGGGGTCGAGAGATTTGTTGGATTCAAGGAAGGCGGCCAGCTGATTGTTGACGGCTTTCTCAATGACTTTGGCAGGAAATGGGAGGAGCGAGATGGGGCGGTAGTTTTTAAGTTCACAGGGGTCTGCTGTGGGTTTCTTCAGAAGGGCGCTGAGTTCAGCGTGTTTCCAGATTTCCGGGAAGGTAGCGGAGTTGAAGGAGCAGTTGATGACGTCGCGGAGATGGGGAGCGATGATGGAGTCTGCTTTGTTGAAAATGTGGTGGGGGCATGGGTCGGTTGGCGATCCTGAGTGGATGGAGTTCATCAGTCGGATGGTGTCTTCGGTAGTGATTGGGTTCCAGGCGCAAAGGTTGTTAGGGTGCAGTTTTGGTTCGGAGGTGGGTGGAGTGGACTGTTCTTCAGACTGGTTTCCAAAGCTGTTATATATGTCGGCGATTTTGTTGTGGAAGAAAGAGGATAAAGAGTCGCAGAGGTTTTGGGAGGGGGTGATGTCGTTGGTGCCGACGGTGGGGTTGGTAAATTCTTTTACGATGTTGAACAGTTCCTTGTTGTTTTGGGCGTTGTTGTCGAGTCGAACTTTGAATGCTGATTTCTTGGTGGATCGGATCAGTTAATGGTGTTTGCGGGTGGCGTTTTTGAACGAGGTAAGGTTGTCATTGGTTGGGTTTTTTCTCCAGGCTTTCTCGAGGGTGAGGCAGAACTTCTTGGATTTCTTAAGGTCATCGTTGAACCAGGGGGCTTTTTTGGTGCCTTGCTTGATTTGATGGCTTTTCAGGGGTGCTAGTTCGTCGGCGCTGAGGGTGATCCATTGAGTGAGGTTGTTGGCTGGGGTTTAGGTGAAGCGAAGAGGAGAGCTGGTCGGTGGTGATTTTGTTCCAATTTCTTCGGGGAATGGGTTGTGAGGGGTTGTGGGTCATGGTCTTTTTGTAGATGAAGTGAACGCAGCTGTGGTCCGTCCAATGGAGGGCAGTGGTGTGATCGAAGGAGATGTGTTTGCTGGAGGTGAAGATTGGGTCAAGCGTGTGCCCGGCAAGGTGGGTGGGGGTATCAACAAGTTGTTTGAGTCCGAGATTGGCCAGGTAGTCCAGAAGGGTCGTGGTGTTGTAGTCATTATTCTTTTCTAGGTGGAAGTTGAGTTCTCCCAGTAGGATGTAGTTCTCGGAGGGGAGGGCATGTGGGCTGATGAAGTCGGTGATGTCTTCGCTGAATTGTGTGCGGGGTCCAGGAGGTCTGTAGATGAGGGTGCCTCTGAGAGTGTTCTTGGGGTCGGTGTGGATCTGGAAGTGAAGATGTTCGCCGGTAGCGAGGTTATCGTCGGAGCTGGTCGTGATGCGGATGGTGTTCTTGTGAACGATGGCGATGCCTCCTCCAGTTTGGTTGATGCGGTCCTTTCGAATGATCTTGTAGCCGTCCGGGATAGCAATGGCGATTTTTCTTCACGGTCCTCGGGATCAGAGTGATGCTCAAAAGGGTCCACCTCTTGATCTAACCAAGCCCAGATTGCTATAATAGCCGTGGTCAAGGGAAGGATCAAGCGAGGGAAGGGAAGGAAGGGAACAGCAGGGAGGGATACCTGAAACGACAAACAAAAAATCATGTAGTCCCTCTTTTATAAGACAATGTGCTACTTTCACTATGACCCATAGACTATACCTGTAAAGAAAAGAATGCTACCAAATACAGAAGATGAGACTCTTCATGATATTCTATATGTCAAGAGGATATGGTCCTGGCTTATCTCCAACTGCAATACAAAAAAGGATATGACTATAATACCCCCATGAATCCTGTGAGCTATTAAGTGGTTGAGCCAATAAACAAGTGTGCAATACATACCCCACAGAAAATCCCAAAGACTAGATAACTCCTGGAGAAACTAGTTGGGAAGTCCCTGACAATCCCCTTTGACTGTTACTTTGAAACAATAACTGAATCTGAGGTAGTGTTGGTTCAGGCACATAAAATCCATAGGGTTACGTCACCCATAAACCAAATGAAAATGTACAGTACCGTAAACAGATATTCACTAATAACGATCTGCGAATTCCAGCAACACTTCAGCACGTTGAGTAAATAACTGAAAGTGTTGTGTGGTTACTTGCGATAACCGTCCTCTGCATGAGCTGACACCTTCAGCTCTCCAACGGAGGACCCTCGAAGATTACGCGTTACTTTATGTAAATCAACGTCCTCCGCATGAGCTGCAAGATGCTGGCTCCCCAACGGAGGACTCCAGGAAAATGACGGCTGATACCGCTGTACAACGATTATTGTGCAGACATCCAAAATCGTCCTCCGCATGAGCCATGAACTGAGCAGGCTCCCCAACGGAGGACCATGAGATATCCCGGCTGCACGCTTCAAACGAAACAAACCGCCTTCCGCATGAGCCTCTCTGAATGGGCTTGCCAACGGAGGACCAAGATATTTATTACGGCCGAAAAGTGCCGTTCATAATATACCATACACTTCCTCTGGATTAGGCAAGCAGCGCTCACCTCAACAACTCTGGCCTCTGAAATTCGATCGGTCGGGAAACAACAACAGCGCACCTCCTTCCCGGTACACAACACAAGCCCGGAATTTCCGACACAGTGTTCCGGAAATGGGCGTATCATATAGGACTGTCCCACAACGTGATCACGCCGCGCTAGGCATACTGGGAATTGTAGTATTCCGACTTTCTTATATATTCACACCACAGAGTCAATGTTCGAACGTGTGAGGTGCTCAAGCCTGGCGTAATTAACAGGTTGCCTCTATCAATTCTTACCATCAAATGAGATTTGTGGCAATCATTTTTGACAAAAAATTGTTGAAAACAAAAAACATGAGATGCTCTACTGCATCGTAAAAGCATTCAGAAATGTTTTGAAACATGGAAATGTGAAAAACTTAAATAAAGAGAGAGGAAAAGTTATTTGCTTATGCAATGCAATCACGTGTTTGAGAATCTAAACATAGTTAACCTAGAACATGTGCTTTTGATGACTTCTAAATGTGATAAATGAAATTAATGCTTACATAATGAACACTTGAAAACGGTTAAAATGATTAGTATATGAATACTTGATAACATGAAGTTTCACAGTTTTACTTTAGCATTATGTGATACAAAAATGCATAACAAAAGTGACACATATATTAATTTGTTTGAAATTGAATAGCCTGCTAAATATTTTTTTAGTACTACCTAATATTGACATGTAACTTTTAAAAGAAGAAGAATGAGTAAATTAACTAATAAAACTGAATTAGTCATATTATTGTGTGCTTTAAATTAATCATAACGTGATAATGATTCAGCAAGTTTTCATGCAGGCCTCAAATGCTTCTTTTCCTTGTTCGAAGTAAACGCAGCTAGAACTTTTCATGAAGTTGCTTTTTTATGCTTGCAAAGAAAGGACTCTCTTTTGATTCAGCAACACTTTTGACAGAAATGTATCGATAACATTTGTAACCAGAGAGAACGTCTGGGAACGAACAGACTGTGAACAAAGTGAATTGTCTTACTTCCAAGGAAAGAATGGAAATATAATACTATTGAATTTGATGATTTTGCAAAAGGATTACTTAATGCTTCTGGATTTCTTAGTGAGGTGTTGGTCACACCATGAGTGGCCCACTGTGGACAACCAATGGAATCCATATGGAGTGATTCAAAAGATTCTTTGTGGGGTAAACTGAGAACGTTCGGAAGTATAATTGACCCCTTGGAGTAGGAGTCAGGGACTGGTTGACATTTTCAATTTCCCTGCCTGACCTGCTGTCAGACTGAACTCTGATTTTCCTTTCTATGCCAAACCCATTTTGGTTTTCGAACTGAATCAAACCTGTACTTTGCTGGCTGGTAAAGTGTGCCGGTATAACTCTTCGGCTGAAGAATTTATGGACTCTTTCCTGTGACTCATTGCGCTTCAACTTTGTGTATTTGGTTTGTATAACCTAAATCCTGAAATCTTGATTTTTCCCATGTTTGTTTTCTCTTCTTTTTCTAGGTAACTAGTAAATGGGTATCGTGTTGAATCTGTAGGACATTGTGTAACTAATTGTACTAGTTGATTTCTATTAACTCTGATTATAAAATGTGATGTATGTTCCTCACCATTCAAATTGAGGCTTAGATAAATGGTTTACATGAGCAAATATATTGTATTTGATTCGTTTTTTGTGTAAACCTTCTTGTTGTAAGTCTTATCATTAGTAAGAACTAAAGTGTATGGTTGTTGTTACCATGAAATTGGCATTTTCCTATTCCAGGTCCTCATAAGAAATTGCCTCACGGTCTCTGAATATCCAATTCCCAGTTAACTCACATAAAAAATACATTGGAGGACCAATGGCAGTTTAGTGGTATGTTATGGGCCCAGAGAGGAAATAGCCTTAAATGAAATATATGTGATGTGAATATAAAGAACTTTTTGCCCAGCTTCCTGCTGCATCATTTTTCTGGTAGCCTGTTGGCCTGTCGGCGCCGGGAAACCCCTTGGAGTAGCTGTGCGCCTTATAAATTTCAAATTACATAACATAACATGGTTAGTTTGACTAATTAAACTAGGATATGAGGAGACTTGATTAATGAGTGCTGGTTTATAGTAGTGTAAAGAATAGTAGGGTTTTGACAAGTGATGAAGTTTTGACATTGACAAAAGATTCAAATGGACTTGTGATCACAGCAAATTGTCGTTTTGTGAAAATTGTATGTCTATGGTGTATTGAATTAGGTCTGTTGAGGCCGAAGTGAGTACGTGTCCGTCGAGACCTAACATCCCGGGATAAGCCTACTGGCAGTCTTAGTGTGGCTTACACTAAGAGTGTTTGTCTGTTGTTTTGTGAGTAGTGTGCATGAGACGTCGTTGCCGGTACTGAGAAAGGGAACTTGATGCATGACAAGTTGGAATTGATTGTGATTTCTTCAGGAAACGCACCAGGAGAGATCTTAAGAATTTTTTATTTAATGAGAGTGAAATCGCGCTGGTCAAGGTTTTCAATGGAAGCTAATGAAATTTTCTGAATGAGTGGGAATCCATAATTCTTTTAGTTGAGCAAAGTTGTTTTATGTTGTATTGTTTTTGGGAAGTTTGTTTTAAAAAGACTAAAGAATGACAAATGAATTGTGATGGGAGGGTCAGTTGCAGTGAGGAGTTAGAGTGACTTCATAAAGTGCAGTGCTGGTATTGGTAGTTGGTGTAAAGCAGCGCTGGTATTGGTGGATGAGAACGAATAGAGATTGGAGGTCGAAACAATAATACGGAAGAGAATTTAGCTGTTTAAACAACGGATTGAGATAGTGAAAAGAGATCATGAAATTTTTCAAGTTGTTAAAAGATTTAGGAGCACATGCATCATACTAAGAAATAGTGATTTCAAAATAGCGAAAAATAATGAATCACTATTTAGGAATCGCCATTTCCAATGTCTGACCCTTTTAGCGAATATTTACCGAATCGGTAAAATTCGCAATCGCAAAGTGCGATGCGCTATGCGAGATGCGCTAATTCTGAAAAACCTATTTGCGACCTCACTATTAGCAAAATTGCTATTAGCGAAACCGCAAATAGAGAGGTCGCTTTTGATGCATGCTGATGACATCACAACCAGGAAGTCATCCAACCCATGCTTCATTCAGTGCTCAGTGAGAGGAGGAGGCTGAGTGCAGGAACAGAACAGGACATCCAACTACTTTGCTTGCAGACCTGTCCCTTGGAGAGTACACCAGCCAGGAAACGCAAGCTGAAGTTTAGTGAGAGGGAAATTGAAAAACCTCATAGAGGAGGTAGTCATTAGCCATGACAAGTTATTTGGAAAACTGTCACTTAAGGTTCCAGAGGCACAGAAGCAAAAAATCTGGCTCAGGATCCAGAATAAAGTGAATGCAGTGGGGGTCACCCAATGCTCAATAGACAACCTAAAAAAGTGTTGGTACGACCTGCGCATCCGTGCCAAAGAGGGGATTGCTAAGAGGCTGAAGGAGGCCAAGAAGAACGGAGGGGGTCCAGCAACACAGCGTGGGAACACACCCATGGAGCACCCGGTGGAGTCCACACTCCAGCCTGAAGCTGTGGTGGGAGTGACCCAGCTGAACACATCCGGAGCGCCCAGCACATCTCAAGGTAAGATGCATCCGTGCCAAAGAGGGGATTGCTGAGAGGCTGAAGGAGGCCAAGAAGAACGGAGGGGGTCCAGCAACACTGCCTGGGAACACACCCATGGAGGACCTGGTGGAGTCCACACTCCAGCCTGAAGCTGTAGTGGGAGTGACCCAGCTGAACACATCCGGAGCGCCCAGCACATCTCAAGGTAAGATGCATGCAAGTGACCATTAAAAGAGACATATCAAAATGTGCACAACACCTCAGTTCAGCACAAGTGTACAGAAAGCAGCTCCAGTCCACATTTTCCACCCACACCCAAATGCATTATGGGAGACACAGGCAGGTTCATAGGCAAACACACAATAAGAAGTTAAAACACATGAACAATGTGTGACAGTCAATAATTTATTGAGAGCCAAAGTATGCTTAATGTGACACAACAAAACCCTTAAAAATAAATTAAAACATTGCACTGTTTAACATCACAGATGCATCAAAAGGAGAGGCTGAGGACAGTGACTGCGGTGACACCCAGGATACTCCGGCTGTGGCTGACATTAAAACACCTGTGGTCCCACAAACAACAGCCCGTGCCCCCACTACACGCAGGGCCACAGTTCCACCACTGCAGACCATAGAAACTGAGGATGAGCCAGAAACAACACCAGAGACAAGCCAGCCTCAAGGTAACCCCACGACAACACCCCAAGCACAGGTCCGGCACAGCACAGTCCAAAGCCAAAGGCGCAGAGCAAGGTCATGCGTCACACTGCAGGAGGACCAATCTACAAATGTCTGGGGTGGGCTGGAGGCTCGATGCTCAGGGTGCAGTACCTGCAGGCCAAAAACATAGTGCAGGCCCAAATCAGCAAGATGGCAAGTAAAATCGCAGTAATGAGTGACTACATGAGGGAACTCACTACAGCTGTGGTGGAGGGCAACAGGCAGTCCAATGCGGCCTTGCAGGAGCAGGGTGATGCAGGAGGGCTAGGTGAGACAGAGGAGACGGCATCGCCAGTTGATGCAGCGCTTACAAGGCTATACCCAATCGAATAATCACCTGAGCACCAACATTGCACTGCTGTCCCGTAGGTCCATCTCCATGCAGCTAGAGATGACCTATTGTTGGGGGATGTGGCCATGGCACTGGGCCAGGTAACCAATGCCGTGGAACAAATGCAGGCTGCCACTGTTGGGGCTAGCAATGTTACGGAGGAAGAGGGGAGTGAGGAGGCCTCAAGTCTCAGTAGCCTGTCAGTGCCAGTCCCCACTTGCAAGAGGCGCACCACACCCTCCATAGACTCCATGAGGGATGGAGTTGAAGCAGGCGAAAGGCGTCCTGGGGTGTGTGATAGGAAGAGATAGACAGGCATGTCCAGAGCCAGTCAACCATGGTGAGGTAACCATTGGCACTGACATTACTAATGACTGAGTTTCAAGTCCTATGATTATGACATTGTATTATTATATTACAAGAATGCAATCCCTGTGCTACTTGGCGCGTGATATGTGTGCTTCAAAACTACAACTTGATTCAATTATGATAAATACATAGGCTTTCCTGTGTTCAGTTTCTATTTTTGGTAAGTTCTGGTGGTGTTTTTTCAGTGTCTTCCAGTGATTTCAATATCTCAAAAAAACAGTGCTTTTCAGTGGTTACTCATTTTCGCGCCATAAAAAAACAACTGAAACGGTGTTTTACCGGTGTTTATGGAACGCTTTGCTTTTATTATTGCTTGCTTTCTTCATTGATGCATAGTATATAGACAGTCTATGTACAGTGCATATGAGGTCCACATGCATTTTTACAAGTTGAAGGTTAAGTCAGCACTTTCAGAAATTTGCCTGAAAAGGGAGGCTCTGTGCAAGGCACACCTCTTGAACTGGGTACAGAGAGAACTTTTTGGAAATGAGAGATTTCTGAGGGTGTTAGGCGTTGTAGGCAAAGCAGGCAGTTCTCATAGGTCATTTAGAATCAATGTGTTGTCATTTTAAGAAAGTGATAGGTTGGTGACATGTTCATGGTTTTGGGCACTCCTCGCAAATCACATAGCATGATGGCATTGCTATGAGTAAAGCTAGGCTGGTTTTCACTGCTATTTTTTCCCCCTCAGATTTATATAGTGCTAACTCGACCTGAAGGTATTGAAGCGCTTCACATGAGCACCTGTTGCGTTACACAAGGGCACATTCATTTTTGTTAGGGACGGGTAGATTACGTGATTTGCCCAGAATCACAGGATGTTGAGCGTCATTGCCGAGACTCGAACCCCGTTCGCCAGATTTGAGGTCCACCGCCCTAACCATTAGACTACATCCTCTGCTGCTGTTATTTTCAAGGTTTATGGAAGAGTCTACCATAGCATGGTGCTACCAGCCATGTGTTAGCCTTGTTGGTGTGTTCTCCTGTAGCGTGGAAAACAATCTGTGCTACAGAATTAAAAAAAACATGCACATCACAGTGCATTCGTCTATAGGTCTCTGCTCCCCCTTAGCTTAGAGAGACCATTTCTGCGTTCTCTGGATGGCCTTAAGATGGTTTTATAGGTCTCTCGGAGAGAGAGGGGAAGCATTTCAGAGTTTAGATGCTAGGAATGTGAAGGAGAGCCCTTCACTCCTTGCATTTTTAATCCTTGGTGGTATAATGAACAGTTGCAGCCTGGCTGCCCCCCTCCCCACCTAAGAACCCCAACCTTCTGTGCAGAGTCAGTTTCATACTTCACTGCTCATTGTTAATCCCTCCTCTCCTGCCCTCCCCTCCCTCCAACATCCCCTCACACTTTTTTATTTTTATTTTTTATTTTATGCGTTTTTTATAGCGCGGACTTTACCCGAAGATGTCAGAGCGCTTTACAATAGGAACAGTAGTGATACATGAGGAGAAAATTACAAGTGAGCATGTTACAAAAGCAAACGCTACGTTACAGGAGGAAAAAGTGACGTGTGCATGTTACAAAAAAATACACAATACAAGTAGAAGTACAATCCTGCAATAAATGGCAGTCCAGTCCAGAGTATCCTTCTATCATTAGAATGTGGTGAGAGCGTGAGCTCTGGGAGGAGGGAATTAACAAGGAGACCCTTCACAGTACTGACTCCGGAGCATCCTGCCACCATTAGAAGGGGGTGGAAAGGTCAGTTACAGGGGTTGGGGGGCGGATGAGGCTAACAAGGAGACCCTGCCCAGCACTGACTCCACAGCATCCGGCCATTAAAAGGGAGAGGGTCAGCTAAGGGGGGTGGGGGCTAACAAGGAGACCCTGCCCAGCGCTGAACCCCCAGAGCATCCTTCCTCCATTAGAAGGGAGTAAGATAGGGACCTCCAAGGGTGAGAGTTTAACAAGAAGACCTGCACAGCAATTTATTTATTTATTTATTTATTTATTTTTTGCAATTTTTAAAGCGCTACAATTACCCATGGGTGTCTCGGCGCTAAAGGCTAAAGGCTGAATAACCAGTGGTTAAAACGTTAAGACAATGGTTGGGATGATCTATGAGTCATGTCGTTGCGAAAACAGCCAAGTCTTTAGATGCTTTCTGAAGACAATCAAAGATGGACTAATCTTTAGATTGAGGGGAAGGGAGTTCCACAGTTTCGCCG
Organism: Lissotriton helveticus; assembly: GCF_964261635.1. Classification (NCBI taxonomy): domain Eukaryota; kingdom Metazoa; phylum Chordata; class Amphibia; order Caudata; family Salamandridae; genus Lissotriton; species Lissotriton helveticus. Next base: position 342,651,423 of record NC_136065.1, read on the forward strand.
CTGCTATGGCAAAACATCTGTCTCCCCAGTTAGCTTTCCTTGTTCTGGGAATCTGAAGCATATGAGCCGTGTTAGAACGCAGCGTTCTAGGGGTTGCCAAAGGCTTAAAAGAACTTCTCAGGAATTTAGGTCCCGTATTATTTATTGCCTTATAGACAATGCAGAGGGTCTTAAACTTCGTGCGACTTCTGACTGGGAGCCAGTGCAGTTGGTCCAGATATCCAGAAACAGGGCTATATTTGGGAATACCCAATAGAACTCTGGCGGAAGCATTTTGTATTAATTGCAGTTTGGAAATAACCTTTTTTTGGGCATTGAGGAAGAGGGCATTGCAGTAGTCAGTGCGAGAAAACACCAGTGTGGATATGAGTGTTTTTCCCGTAGCTATGGGAAGATACGGTAGGAGTTTCTTTATTTTCCTTAAGGTGTTAAAGGAAGATGAAACTACCGCATTCGCATGATGATGGAAGAGGAGCTTGTTGTCAAATATCACTCCCAGATTTCTGACTTTACTAACAGGTTGAGGTGGAATTCCCAGATCCTCCGGCCACCATAAGGGGGACCACAAAGGTTGAATATTTCCAAAAAGCATAACTTCCGTCTTAGATGAATTGAGTTTTAAGCAGTTGGAGGCCATCCAACTGCTAATAGCCCTCATACCGTTCTTAAAGTTTGCTGCAACAGTGGGTCCGTCTTTGTGTATGGATAATACCAACTGGGTGTCGTCGGCGTATGTTGTCAGATTGATGTTGTACTCTTTTATTACCCTCGCTAAGTCCGAAACATAGATATTAAAAAGGGTCGGACTTAGCGAGGAACCCTGAGGGACTCTACAGGGAAGGCTGAAAGTAGGTGAGGTGAAAGTACCCAACTTAACTGCTTGCCTGCGATCAGCCAAGAAAGATGCGATAAGGTCCCTAGCTCTATGTTTAATGCCGATGGCCTCGACACGGCCGATCAAAGTTGCATGATCGACCGTGTCGAAAGCCGCCGACAGATCCAACAAAATCAAGACAGCCTGTCCACCCTTATCCATTGTGGCCCTTATTTCGTCTGCCGCCTTGATTAGGGCAGTCTCTGTTCCGTGACCTTGTCGGAAACCGAACTGAGTGTCGTCTAACAAGTCATTAGTTTGAATGTAGTCAGATAGTTGTTTGTTCATGACCGATTCAAAGATCTTGGCTGGAAACGGCAGAGAGGCAGTAGGACGATAGCTGGAAGATAGTAAAGGGTCCAGGGAAGGTTTCTTAAGAAGCGGCCTGATAATGGTGTTTTTCCAAATGGTAGGGTAGGAACCGGTAGAAAACATAATATTGCAGATATGTGTCAATGGTATGGTAATGATATCTGGGATATTGTTAAGTATGGATGGATGACAAGGATCCAGAGGGGAGCCAGATTTAATTGACTGAATTAGTTTGTGAATATCTTGTGGGTTCGTCCTGGTAAATTCAGTAAAAGCTGTTGGGGTCTCATATATCTGAGAATCAAAGGTATCAGAGGTTTTCACATGTGGGTTAAAATCCTTGTAGATAGATGTGACCTTTTCGGAAAAAAAGTCGTCCAGTACATTACAGAAATCTTGAGATGTTTCAGTGGGGGGGGTTAGGTGGTTCGGCAAGGTGGTTTACAACTTCGAACAGTTTCTTCATGCTGCATCGAGCTTGGTCTATTTGGGTAGTGTAATAGATATTTTTCTCAAGTGCTATGCTCTGCTTGTAGCTAAGGAGTGCAGCTTTATAGGTAGTCTTGTCTGCTGAGTTATAGTTTTTACGCCAATGTCGTTCCATGTTGCGACAGTGTTGTCGTTGGAGTCTAAGATTTTCGGTAAACCATGGGGCCGAAGGAGTCTTCCTGTTGCGTTTGAGTGTTTTAGGTGGAGCTAAAGTAAAAAAAGCTTCTTCTAGAATAGAGGTATAGGTAGTAGCAGCAATGTTGGGGTCAGTTACATTATCTATACTCGTAAAAGCATCAGTAAGAGTCTGTGCAAGTTGGTTGTAGTCTAGATTTTTCCAATCTCTGGAAATTAAATGAGGGTTAGGAGATGTGCTGTTGGGAGCTGTGGTTTTAATTCGAATATCGAATAAAATAGCAAAGTGGTCGGACCACGTTAAGGGAAGTATTTTATTCTTAATGATATGGGGGTTGTTAGTAAATATACCATCAAACGTGTGACCTGCTTCGTGCGTTGGCGCTGTGATCAGTTGTTCGAGACCTACAGCGAGAAGATCATTAATAAGCTGATCAGTATCTTTATCTGACAATAAATCAAGATGAAAATTAAAATCTCCCAGGAGAGTGAAGTATTTATGATCTGCAGACAGCTCGCTCAACTGATGGAGTTGTGAGAGGAAGTTCGGGCGAGAGCCTGGAGGTCGGTATAGAAGAGTACCTGTGAATGTTTGGTTGGTAGTAAGAGTAATCGTAAAGGCCAACGCCTCACAACTTCTATGTTTGAGATCGATGGCTTTTACACGGAGGCAGTTGCGATATATTATTGCAATCCCCCCGCCTTTATGGGCAGAGATGCGATCCTGCCTATGGACACAGTAATCTTCTGGCATCGCAGCCTTAAAATCCGGCCCTGATGCATTGTCTCCCCAAGTCTCGGTCAGAAATAGGAGATCAATAGCATAGGTATTGAGCAACTCCAATATGTCAATTTTGTGACAGGGGAGCGAGCGGGCATTAACAAGTGCCGCATGTATGAGTTTCTGGGGATTATGGGGGATTTCGGTTGGGGTAACCAGGCTCTTGTTAGCGCACATAGTGCATAAAAATGGCCCTCCAATGGGGTCAGCTAATAAGCATGTCGGAGGCACATGAACATTCTGTAATGTGGTATTAAGATTACGGAGTTCATTAGCAGTATAGACTAATCTTATTGAGGGCGAGGATGTAAGGGGGGTGGCCCTGGGCTCGGTCCAGGCTCGGACGGGCGCAGACGGGCTTGGCTTAGGCGCGCGCTCGGCGCGCCCGCTGCGCCAGCCCGCTGCGCCGTCTGGAGAGAACGCACATTATATAGCCGGTTGAGGAGGGCGTGAGTCCTGCGCGACTAGAGCGCTGACTCCGCTACCCCCAAGATGGCGCCCACCGCTGCCAGACGCGTGATCAAATCGCCACAAACAGAGGTAGGGAAATATTAAAAGAGCGTGTCAAGGGTGTCAGAGTGCCTAAAATAATTCCCAATTAATTCTCTGGTTAAAGAGCCCCCAGATAAAAATTATCGAACTAAATACAATTTTTATCACAGCCTGGTAAAAAACGCTATTGAACACAGTTAAAAGTAATCTCAGTTTTATGTCACTGGTATAAGCGCGAATAGCTCGCAGCCCCAGTCGCAATCACCGGGGAGAGCTTCTTAGAGCTTCTTAGCAATGACTGCTGACCTGCTGAAGTCAGTCCCGAGAAAAAGAAGAAAGGTGTGGGTAGAGTCAGTCACACATCGGCCATGCAGGGACAACCCGCTGCTCCCAAGAACAGCCGCCATATCCCTAATAGAGCTACATGCGCCTCTGGGCGCTACAACAGAAACGTGTTCAAGCGCCGCCGAGACAGCCCATAGAGCAGTGCGCTGCGAAGCAAGGCGCTCCGAAACAGCTGAATGAATGTGCATTTGATCCTAAGGTAGTATGTGCCGAAGCCCCCTTTCCAGACACTGCTGGTCCGCTACCAATCCCAGCCAAGATGTATGTAACGTGCAACCTCTGCACACGATCAGAGCGTGAGATGCGTGTCACACACAGACAAGCACAAAAGGGTGTGACTCAATGCGTCTTGTAACTGCTACACGGATCATGCACCTGTTCTGCCATAACATGCTTATCTTTCAACTAATATTGGGAAGTGAAATAAAGATGGGGGTAGGGAAGAAACACGAGATCAAAGGGAGACAGAGAAAGAGTAACAAAACACGAGAAGAGAAAGGAAGCAAGGGTGAGCGAAAGCAGGAGATAGAAAGAAGGAAAGAAGGAAAGAATAGGGAAAGAAATAAAGCAGGTTAAAGAAAGAAAAAGAATGAATGAATGAATGAATGCAAGAGAAAAAAAATCACCTTAAAGGAGACATAGAGTGAGCGATGAAGTCACTGAAATAAATGAGAAGTCACAGTGCCGAGTGTAGAGTGATATCACAGCGGCAGCAGGTGATAAGAGGAGGAGAAGCCGAATGAGAACACAGAGCACTAAACAGCCACGGACGGGGATGACAGAAGTAGCAGGCAACAGGAAGTGCGTGATAAAATGAGGAGCACCAGTATGTGACAACAGTATGAAATGTAATCCTGAGACAGTTATCCTCGTAACCCCATGCAAATTATAGCAGAAATCACAGCAGCAGCGGATGATAAGAGGAGGAGCAGCCGGTGATAAGAGGAGGAGCAGTGGAACGAGAAGCCCATTAAAATAAACAGCAGGGTAGGTGAAACTAGAGCCCGTAAGAAAAAAATCTCATCTGGGGGTACGACACAATAAGGAGCACTTCAAGGATAAAATGCGGAGTTGCTCCAGCACCCGTGCCGGAAGGCTCTGGCCCCCAGCAGTCCCAGGGCCGCGTCAGGCACTCACCTGCCATCCGTCTCAGGTCCCCGCTCGCTCAGCTAAGGAACTAAATGGCACGTGACTGATCCTGCCCCAGCCCACATGTCTTTCTAGGGACGCCGGCCTGTCACAGAATGCACCCAACTTTCTCACAGACACATCTGTTGCATCTCCCTCGACCCCAGTTTCCTCTCCTACAGCCCCCCTCCCCTCCTATTCTCTTTTCCATCCTTACTTCCGAGCTGTGATGGAAATGAGAGCCGACCTTCAAAACGAGAGACATCTGCACAGAGCACAATCGTTTGTGGAAAGTCACTGGAGGCTGCGGACAAAGCCTCATTAACAAGTCAGTGGTCTTAAAGACCTGTGAAGTACTCGGGTGCGGCTGGCAGATCAAAAACGTGTCCGCCCTGGAGGCTGCTCAGCCATGGCTGACACACTAGGGGGGGGGGGAGGGGAGGTGGGAGGGTGTGACTGAATCCCGTTTGAGCCCAATAGGTGTCTGCTTCCAGACTCCCTGGTACAGCTGCTAAAGTAACTCCGGTGGGGGGGTCAGAGGCCGAGCCCTGCAATCTACCGTGCATTGCAACAGCACGTTACTGCAGGTGAGAGAAACAGTTGTTTTTTGTTGAAGGAAAAAGGAAAAACACTGCGTGGTTTTTATTAATGGAAGAGAATATGGGGCAGCGAGGGGAGCGGCGCCCGACCCCGTTCTCTCTGTGGAGGCGGCTGTTCCTCTCGCCTGCACACACTCTGAGGCTCAACAGAGCCCCCAGGGGCTCTGAGAAGGGGCAACAGAACAACAAAGCCTCATTAAGTGAATGGTCTTTTTAAAGACCGTGAAGTACTCTGGTGCGGCCGGCCGAAATTAAACAGATGGCAGACCACAACAGCTCCTCTCCCCCCACGTCAGCTATGAAAATCAGTGACACTCGGTTTAAACCGGGTCACCTGATTTTCATCCGGAGGTGTACTGTCGTTGAGAGTCGGTTTTAACCGAATTCCGGACAGCCTATAAATACAGTACAGTTCAGAAATGATGTGTCTTGTCTCATCATTACTCACCGTAGAAATAATATTGTGTGATTTCAGCACGTCTCCTTCGCCCTTCTGCTGAGCTTGCCCATGTGTTGGTCTTAGTTGTGGCCCCTGCTGGTTTTCCTCCTCTGGTTAACTGTCGGTCAGTCAATGGGTACGCCCCATCTGGTAGCAATATTGAGCAACATGGCACATGCAGACACAATTCTGCAGGTGTAGGGCTGGTACTGCAACGCACCACCAGTCTTGTGGATGCAGCTAATCGACTTTGCATCAGCCCAAAGGTGCGTTTGATGACATTTCATGTGGCGATGTACGCTGCATTGTACCTCTGCTCATTTGGGGTGAGGTAAGGCATCATTATGTAGCTTCACACAGCATATGCACCGTCACCTACAGGGTAGTGAGCAAAGGGTTAGGAACAGTTATGCATTGCCATTTGGCCATTGTGTGTGAGGAATCATTATATGAGTTTACCAAGCAATGTCCTTTGCCAAAATCACCCCGGAGCAGACGGGTGTGTATGCCACTGTGTCTGAATATATAGGAGTCATGTGTGCTTCCAGGGTATTGAGCCACAATGTCTGTGATGATATGGTTGGCGTTGCAGACTAATTGTATGTTGAGTGAGTGATTGGATTTACGGTTCTTAAAAATGTATTAATTCACTGCTGGGGGACAAATGGCAACATGCGTACCATCTATGCATCCTATTACGTGCGGGAACCGGGCTACCTGGTAGAAGTCCTGTTTGGGCTTATTCAATTCCCGTGGGGTTGTGGGGAAGCTAATGTGGTTATGGATCCTTGTCATCATGGCGTTCAGGAAAGAATTAAAGATACGTGAAAGGGAACTTTGTGACACACCTCCAGCCACAGCTACTACCCGCTGGAAACTGCCGGACGCAAGTAGGTTTAGGCAAAATAGGACCTGCACATGAGTGGGGATGGCATGGGTCCTAAGAGTGTGGCGCTGCATTAGGGGTTCCAATTCTGCTATTAGGTCAAGGATCATGGCACCATTCAGCCTGTACTTGTCGTAGATTTCTTTATCTGTTTGTCCTAACAATGTGAAGCGCACTCTGAAGATGTGCTCCTGTATTCTTCTTCTTCACTGTGCTGCTGCCTGGAGCCACATCCTCTTCGCCATCAGGTAGAGCACTGCAATTGTGAAAGGTTCAGAGGCGTCCTGGGTTGGTTTAAGTAGGTTTCTGATGATTTGCACCTGTATGGCACTTTCACTCATGGTTACCACCTGAATGTGATCCTCCTTAAATTGCACTTGCTAAATAGCGAATTTTGTAAAAAAAAAAACACTGTTAGCGATTTTTCATGCATGTGTTTGCGAATCCTTAATAGCGATTCGCTATTTGGGATTCGCAATTAGGGGTTTCGCTATTATAGATTCACAAAGTATGTCTCCGAAATTCTGCGAATCCTTATTTTAGCGAATTCATAGTTTTTCTCAAGATTAGGTCCATGCATTGGGATTAGCTAAATTGCGCTTGCAAACAGGCTTTATTTGTGATTCGCTAATTTACTAAGCACAATTTAGCTTGATGCATGTGCCTGTTAATACGTAAGGATGAGGCTATAGCAACAAGTGAAGGAGTTCCTCTGGTGCCGAAAGGTACACCTGCCTTGCAGATGTCATAAGAGAGAGGATATCACACTTGTACTTGGTTAGAGAACTGGTTAAAATACACAGAGAAAGATGGTCCTTTAGCGTTTCCACAATATGGGACGTTTAGAGTAAGAATTTTAGAACATTTGAGAAGACAGATGAATGATTTGAACCCTAGCCCTTGGCCCATACAATATGAAGCCTTTGAAGACTGGGAGCACAAAGCACATTGATGAAAAAAAGAGAAATGTAAGGGAAGATATAGAAATACAATAAATCGATATCCACAGGCAAAATGGGATTCCCAGAAAAACGTATGGAGACAAGATGTTGCTTTGGGAGCCCAAATGTACCTGGTAATGGTAGCAGAACAGAAGGAAGGAGAAAAATGTAAGAAAAAGACTAAACATGTAGCGGAGCAAAAGGTTCAAGTATTCCCTGTAGCAGATGAGAATGGCTATTCTGCAAACTAAGTGAAATGAGAATCAAGATTTCATTAAAGACGAGGAGACTAACATTATGCATGCATTATAACTTTTATTGCTACTCCTGCAGCACCTTTAAAGAACATTATAACATTAAAAAACACTAGAATTAGAACACACTGGTCCATAAATGTCCATGAACCTGAACATTCTTCCTCTTTTAATCCTGCGGTCAACTTCCTCTTTCCATGTAACACTTTATCTGCCTTGAAAATCTTCAATACATCTCCTCCTTCTCTATTCTGTGAAAAAATAAACAATCATCTCATGAACCTTTCTTTTACAAACCTTATATCACACTCACAAACACAATAGCCATGCAGATGTATTACTCAAATTAATAATTTCTTAAAACTTTACATAATTAATGCACTAACAATAAACACTCCTCCTCTTCACTTAATCTCCCTTATTTTTTATTAAATTTTTGAAAACCAAAGGGTGTTGGAGGCTGGGATAATGTTAGCCTCTGCGTCTTTAATGAAGTCTTGATTCTCATTACACTTTGTTTGGAGAATCGCCATTTCATTTCAAAACCGGAGGCTACCATTATGCATGTTGAAAGCCCTTTACCACAATATTCGACACATGCTTCATTGGTCCAAAATAATGCTTTGCAAAAACATCCATATTAGACCAATCAGCTGCTTTCAAAATGTTCTCCAGACAACCACCAGACAAATAGTATAGCCATTGCACCTCACCCCAAGAGGGTGACTTGTAAATATTGCAGCCCGAGGCGAAAGCACCCTTGAATTTACTAGATCGCCTGATAATTTTCAGACAAGAAGGTTCAACACCTTGCTGAGAACTAGAGGATGTTCCTCTCCTTCTGCATTTTTTAGCAGACCCTCTCTCGCTGGAATTAAAAAAGGTTCTGCATATGCTAACTACATTTCCAATGGAAACCATACTTGAGACATCCAGAACGGTGTCACCAACACTAACTGACATCTCTCCTGCCTCACATTCATAAAAGACCCCTCTATATCATTAAAAATGGAGGACAAGCATATGCTCTCTTTCCTCCCCAAATTTGCTGGAATGCGTCCACTGCTGACGCCAAAGGATCCGGCCTTCAGCTGTAAAAACGTTCTATATGGTAAGTCAAACGACTCGCAAAAAATATCCACCTCTAATGGAACCCATGTATTTTTCACCTTCATTTTATATCCAACTTCCAATCGCTGAAGTCTTTCAAATGTCTTGAATTCCAATCTGCTGTCTGATTCAAATACCCTAGTAGGTGCTCTGCCTTTACCCCAAACAGAAATTTCAAAAATCCTTTGCTAAACTCGCCAGTCCTCTCGACTTTGTTCCCCCTAATCTCATTATATATGCCACTGCTGACACATTTTCCATCTTTATCAACAGTCTGACTTCCTAAATTATTCCTGAAACATACAAACCCGCATTCAATGCCAAACAGTCTATATGTGTTGACTTCTCTTCCTTTGACTAAACACCTCCTGTCTCCTGCAACCCTAATCGTGCCCCCATCCATTCAAACTTGCGTCTGTCTCTAGAACAAAATCCGAGAAGCTTCCAAAAATTGCTCTACCATTCTAAGCCTCCATATTCTTTATCCACCACATGAATTCTTCCTTTGCTTCCACACTTAAGGAAATCTTGTCTCCATATCATAATCCTCTCCTTAGCGCCTCTCCTTTTACCCTCTGCAAACCTCTGTAATGAAGAGGGCCTGGGAAAATCACTTGAATTGAAAAGGACAACAACCCTACTATCCTCACCAATTCCCTCAAAGTCAAAACTATTTCTTCATACTCTGACGAACCTCTTTTTTTATCATCCTCGCCTTCTTTTCTGGTAATAACAACAAACTTTCCACTGTATCCACCTGGAATCCCCAAAACTCCATCCAAATGGTTCTAGAATTGATTTCCCTATGTTTACCAAAATCCTAAAATCTTCAGTTTCTCTAAAACTTCCTTTTTTTCTTCCCTCAGTCCTTCCCGATCCTGTGACACTAACAAAATGTCATCCAAATATGTTATCATACGTAAACCTCTTTGGCGAAAAAAAAGATCCAACCACCCTCATCACCTTCATGAAACACCAAGATGCTGAAGACAGGCCTAATGAAAGACATCGGAATTGTTAAAGAATTACTCTCCATCTGAACTGTAGGAATCTTTGACTGCCCTTTTCATTTGGTATTGTGAAATGGGCATCTTTCAGATCCAGTTTCATCAACGAAACCTTCTCCATCAACAGATCCTGTAAACAATAAATGCCCTCCATTTTGAAATGCCTGTATAGCAAAAACCTGTTTATTTCTCGCAGGTTTATAACCGGCCTCCATCCTTTGTCTTTTGTCTTCACCACAAATATATTGCTCACAAAACTTTTTGCACTTTCGTTCACCTGTTCTATTGCATCTTTTTGAATTAATGATTCTATCTCTGAATCCACAACCAACTCCTGTTCCCTTGTCAGTCTAATTTTTCTTTGTTTGCTTTGGAATATCCATAAATTCTATCACATATCCTTGAACTGTATCTAATACCCAAGGATCTACTGTTATCTTTTCCCATTCCTTTGTAAAAAAAAAAAAGCCTCCGACTTCCCCCTACTTTTGCATGGATAAAACCAAAAGAAATTTCCGTACTCACCTTGTTCATCGCCATGCAACTGGCCTCTTCCTCTGCCTGATCTACTCAGTCTTCCTCTGTTAGGGTAAAATCCTATTGTTCATTGGAAAACTCTCCCTCTAAACAAATTACCATATTGGGAATAGTATATTATGAACCAAATTGGGGCCCATACTGGGACCTCTGAACTCCTCGGCCAGTAGATTGTCCCCTTGTACTGGCCCTGCCAAAAACTTCATTTCTAAAAACCTTCCTCATGTTTCCTTGCTCCTTATCCAAAACTGTAAAGGTATTTACATACTTTATTATACTCTTCATGAGACCTTCACCAAACAGCAATCATTTTGCCTCCTCGAGGTCTCCTTCTGGGCCATAACCCCAAGCTTTGGGTTTGTTTTCATAAGGATTGCTCTCTTCCATTTGACAGTAAACCAGCATTTGCATTACCAAGCATGACCATAGCCCTCTGGCCCCAGCCTCTGAGTAAATCTATATCCACTTCCCCTTCATTCATATAAGCATCCTCCGCCAAGTACAGTATTCTAGCCAAAGGACAAACCAAGCCTAAAAATTTGTCTTGACAAATCTTCAACAACCTTTCCCACCCCTTACATGGGTCCCTGCCCAGCCGAAATGAAAAAAACATATTAGCTCTGTGTCCAAATTTGGTGTACTACACACCTTTTCCTCTATCACTGGCCTTGCACATTCTACTCTTAAAACTATTCGTACATCCCTATCCAAGGGTTTCCGAATCCACGTTTTAATGAACAGTCACACGTGATCAATCTGTCACCATTTACCACTCCTTGGGTGCTTACTATTTAAAGGAGTAAACATGCCTCTCCCAAATGTGTCTTTAACTGTATTTCCTGAACATGACCCTTCCGTGTCCTCCAACACGTCATCAAACTCATCATCCTCATGTAAATCCAAAATGTACTAATCTAAATCCCCGCCGTCAGGAGAGGTGATGAAAAAATATAATCAGGTCATTACATATTTGAAAGGAAAGATTTTGCCAAAACAACAAGTTAGATAAAAATAGATAGGACTACTCAAGAACTAAAAGAAACAGTATATGCCTATTATGAAAGGCTTTTGCAGGCATTTAAAAAATGTAGTGGAATTGAAAATGTGTCAGAGAAAGATATGGGACATTTTGTGTATCGATTTGTCTATGGTTTGAAGTCTGAGATTAGTGCAATGATTCAGTAGCATTTGATTTGTTGGCAGATCAAGGCAATAGATGAAATACTATGTTATGCAAAGTACTGTGAAGATGACATTGAGATGCGACTTAAGAAGTTGAAAGAGAAGTTGATGTTGGCACAGATGAGGGCAGACAAGAAAGGATATGTGGGTTTTGATTTGGATTTTACAGGCATGATACAGGGAAATAGTCAGACTACCACATGAATGAAAGGTGTGATGGTGAATCCTTGCCAAATTTGATGCCTCAAGTAAGGGGGCGTGGATCAAACATAGAGTCATTGAAAAAGACTTCCCTTGTCACAGTTGCGATAAGTTTGGCCATTGGAAGCGCTAGTGTATGTCCAATTTGGCTAATCAGGTGAATAGACAGGCAATTGTGACAGGTGCAGATGGATTGATACAATCACAGGTGACCAGTGATAAGTTAGATCAGTCAATGTTAAATGCAAGGGGTCAGAATATGCCTCAAGATCCTATACCAAATTTGAATAGACAAGTTCAGAAATGCAATGTGAATATGGGTTTTCATACAATGATCAAGTAAATCCAAATGTACAAGTGGCTTTATAATATTTATTGCAGATGGATGACAGTGACTCAGATACTTCCCAATGACAGTGCCTGAGCGGGAAGTAGGAATGCATGCTTGTCGCATCCTTAGAGGTAGATCATAAAGGTCCCTATGTGGACAGCAAGGTAAATAGAACACCTTTTTAATTACCTGTAGATACTGGTGCTACCCAATCTACTGTGAGAACTGTGGAAATTCCCAACCTACCCATCTCTGGAGAAACAATCCAAGTAGTAGGAGTATCAAATCAATACATCTCAAACCCAGTGATAGAACTGGTACAAGTACAGATTGGACATTTCTGAATATGCATAAGTTTGTGGTGTGTAACACTAGTCCAGTCAATCTGTTGGGACACGATTTATTGTGCAAAATGAACTGTTCCACTTATTGTACACCTGAAGGACTAGAATTTCATACTAAGGATGAGGATGTAGTCTTTAAAATGGCTAGACAAAAGACTGAAGTAAAGCGTTTGTATCAATTACTTACTAAAAATGGCTTACCTCCTGCGTTGAGAGAGATGGTCCTGCTTGAAGTGTGGGATTTTTCAGGAAAACATATTGGATTGATGAAAAGAGTAGCTCAGATTCAAAACACAGTAAAACCAAATGCAGGATACACAAGAACTCCAGCATATAATCTTAATGCTGAAACTATTGCTGGAATAACCCTATTGATCGAGACTCTGATGAACAAGGAATTTTGAGAGAAATTGTGGGCAGTGCATGTAATTCACCTATCATGGGCATATGAAAACCAAATGGAAAATATAGAATAGTTTAAGATTTGAGAAAAAATAATCAGATTGTGATACCCCGTTGTTCAATAGTGCCAAAGCCTACTGTAATTCTATATCAGATTCCATGTGAAGCTGAATGGTTTTTGGTGATTGATTTGTGTCAAGTGTTTTTCTCCATTCCCTTGCATTTGGATAGACAATATTTATTTGCGTTCTGGTTCGGAAACCGTGTCTTAGCGCCGAGTGCTGCGGGGCGGTAGGGCGGGGCAGGGGAGGGGCAGGGTGGGGGGTAGTAAACTAAGGAATAAGGCCAAATGGACTTGAGTAACTAAATAAATAAATTAAATGAATTACATTACGCACACTGCAACGGCAAACCGGAATCACAGTGCGCAATGTAATTTGAATATTAATTTATTTCGTTACTCAACTCCGTTCTGCCTTATTCCGTAGTTTACTTCCCCCCACTCTGCCCCTCCCCCACCACACATCACTCCCTCCAGGAGCCGCTGCTGCAAATCACTCTGTGCTATTACAGTACACTGATGATTTACTAGTTGCCTCTGGAAAAAGAAGCTTGTGTTTCAGACACTGTTGCCCGGCTGAATCATTTGGCAGTGACTGGGTATACGGTGTCGCCAGTAAAACTGAAGTTTTGCAAGAGAGAAGTTCTCTTTTTGGGACATCACATAGAAAAAGGAGTCAGAAAAGTGTCACAAGATCGAATCGCTGCTATATTGCAGATGAATCCACCGAGTACACAACGGAAGTTTGAATGTTTCTGGGAATGGTTGGCTAGTACAGGCAGTAGATACCGAATTTTTCTTTGCTAGCAAAGCCACTTCAGAGATTGACACACAACGATGTGTCAGATCCTGTTCCATGGGAGGAGGAATGCATGCGCTCTTTCTTGAACTGCGACACAGTTTTGTCGAGCTCCAGAATTGGGATTGCCCGATTTTAACAAGAGTTTTACTCTGTTTTACAGTGAGCGCAAAGGTTGTGCACTATCAGTTCTACCGCAAATGCATGAAACTGGACGCAGACCTGATGTATATTTTTCAGCTACATTGGATACTGTGGCTGCAGCTTTACCTGGATTTTTGAAAACTGATGCTGTAACATGTGTTTGAATCCAACTACCTTAATGCAGTTGCCAGGACATAAAGTTGTGATGGAAGAAGCTGATCATGAGTGTCTTGATGTGACTGAGATGTGTATCAAAATGTGTCCTGACATATAAGATATTCCGTTGCCAGAGTCAGACCATGTACTGTTTGTAGATGGATCATGTTTGAGAGATTCAGGAGGTACTTTGCGAGCTGCATATGCAATTTGTACTGTAGTGGGTGAGGTTGAAGCATGGTGGTTGAAAGAAGTGTATTAAGCACAAGTGGCCAGATTGATCGCACTTACCAGGGCTTGCAGCATTACCGAAAAAATGAGAGTAACCATATTCACAGTCAATATGATTTTGGGTGGTGCATGATTTTGGGCAGTTGTGGTCTCAACGTGGGTTTATGACCTCTTAGGGTTCACCAATACGAAACAGAGAGACTGTAAAAAACATACTAATGGCACTACTACTGCCGGATCAGATTGAAGAGGTGAAGTGTTTAGCCCACCAAACTGGACATGATTATGTCACATTTGGCAATCCTTATGCTGTTGAGACTAGGCGTTATTGCGCCTAAATTCTTACGTATTCAATGGGGAATCTTTAAAGGAATAGTCTGATGACACAGAATGCAGGTTGATGTTTTCAGTTGTTGAAACTTGGGAAGAAATCAGAGAATTACAACATTCAGTACCACAGGCAGAGTGAAGGATGGATTAAAACAGGATGTAATTGCAGACGGGAAGATGAGGTTTGGGTTTACACAGATGGGAGACCTGTGCTGCAGTATAGCCTACTGTCACCGATAGTAAGGATTTGCCATGGACCTGCACATGTAGGTAGAGATGCTATCCTGCGTCTCTTTCATCAAACTTAGTACAATACAAAGTTTAGAGCCATTGCGGAGAGTCTGTGTCAAAGATGTGTGATCTGTCAACAACAAAATGCAGGAAGAAAGACAGTGGTCAGTACGAGACACATTGGAAAATCAGGAGGTCCCTTTACCCACATGCAGCTTGACTTCGTTGAGATGCTCCCTTGTAACGGATTGAAATGTGTCCTTGTGACTATGTGTCTATTTTACTGTTGGGTCGAGGCTTAACTCACAAGGCGCAATGACAGCTTAACTGTGGCTAAACTGCTTCTTAGAGAGTCGATACCTAGATTTGGTTTTCCAGTCTCATTGGAATTGAATAGAGGAACTCACTTTAATAATGAAGTGCTACGAATGCTTAGTACTGCATTACAAATTGAGCAAAGGCTACACTGTGCATACCGACCAGAGGCGGCCGGCGTGTTTAAAAAGGTGAATGGAACAATTAAGTCCAGCCTAGCAAAGGTGTATGTGTCCACATCACTGAAATAACCAGATGAGTTGCCTTTGGTATTGATGAGTTTGCGAAGTATCCCAGATAGAAGAACTGGACTGTCCCCTCTCGAGATAACTATGGGGAGAGCTGTGAGGCAGCCTACAGTCCCAGCAAATCAGCTTGTGAACATTTCTGATGACTTGGTACCCGATTATTGTAAAGGATTGGCTGATGTGATACGTTCTGTGTCTCACCAGGTTGGAGAAGTTGCAACTACTGTTCAACAGGAGCAGTGGCACGATCTGTGCCCAGGCGACTGGGTACTCGTTAAGAAGCATGTGCGAAAATCCTGTTTGGATCCTCGTTGGCGTAGGTCTTATCAAGGGAATGTTGTAACCACAACTGCTGTTAAATGTAGTGGTCTACCTAACTGGGTGCATGCAGCCCACACTTGTCGAGAGTCATGTCCTCTTGAAAGTGTAGGGTCTGTGGTGGATGAACAGGTGGTAACAGAGAGATGTCCTGTGCAGACTAAGCACAGAGTAGAGAGGGCACCAGCTACTGGGTCTTGAGACACTGTTGTAAACGAAAGTCAAAGATAGTTCATCCAGGCTGGTATCGAAGGTCAAAGTGAAGGGGATCCAACTAGGAGAAATGTTGACTCAAATTATGTGAACAGTGTAGCCAAAAAACAAGTGTAAAAAGGAGACTTGGCCCAGAATAGCTGAAAGATTGAGACACATACTAACTGCAGGAAGGATACCTTCCACTGTATTTAGTCTCTAGTCAATCAGAGCAAAGTGCCAAAGCAGGTGAAGAGCCTACCGTCCGCCAAACAAAAAGAGCATGAACAACAGGTCAAAGATATACAACTCCAGAGTGGACATATTTAGCTGTTGCAAACGACTGGGAAAAAGAGTTCTATGCGTTTTGCTCTCAAAAGTGCGACTCATACAAACCACCATGAAAGAACTGTTGTGAAAAAAGAGAAACAAAGAACAAAAAGTCCAGAAGAGAAACAAAAGAATAAAGGTGTGACCAGACGCTGGCCAAAAGCTATCGCACAAAGCCTATAGCTATAGACTACATTTTCTCCAAAAATGTAATATATGCCTCTAATCCTGAGATGGAAAATTAAAATCTAGTTTCACTAAAATATAAGCTTATGTGTGCCTGCTTCTTAAATGCTTTTGTTCTAATCTTTGTCTTGTTGTTGATAATTCTAAATCTACCTCATCATGTTTATTTAAATAGGAATACTAATTTGCATGTGTCCACAACTACTGAAGTGACTAAAATGCAAGAAGGTGTAGTAATAGCTAAAGATCCAACAAGTGATGATTTACACAATGATCGCTCAATTAACGATTTTTCTTTAAATTTGTTCACTAAATTGCTCTATGAAATGTTAATACTAAGGATGCAAGAGATTGTTATGTGTGCATGCAACTACCTACTTCAGTGTCCGAAGGGATGACATACCATCACCTTCTTTTACATATGGTATATCTTGTAGTGTACTAACAAGTTTTTTTATGGTAAAGGATAATTTCAATATTATTATTTCAATTACGACTTGATTTTCTCAGAAGTTCTGGTACAGAAAAATTTTAATATACTACCCGACGCACAGGATGCTGCGATAATGGGAGAATTCTTTCATCCTACATCCCCGATAGATACTGTATATGCACATTGTCGTAACTTAACCTGTGTTTTATAGTGTCGAAAAAAAAAAGTATATAATCAGTAGAAGATCGTAGGGAGGAAATAAAAAGGAAATCTTTAAAAAAATGAAAACACCTCCATGGGCTCATAGGGAGGGTGATTATAAAAAAGGAGAGACATACACTGCAATGACTCTAGATTAGCAACATAAAGGAAAGCTTTGCATACTAAGACGCAAAACAGAGCATAATAATACATTCATTGGTTCCAGTGAATATGAACATACCTTCCTACTTATGGGAGGATGGGGACTATATTTGGCAGGATTTTATCCAGTATTTCCTGGAGTGTGTTTTGTATCTGGGAAAAAGGCTTATTACAAATTGCAAAGGCATTGGTACAAGTGTTGCTACATGGGAATAGTTTTTCCAAAAATGTATCATGTTGATGAACACAATGGAATCAATAAAAGAAAACCTGAACGCTTTAGAAGAGGATTAGGTGCTGCTGAAATTATTGGGGATATTTTTGGAGCTATAATACCCTCAGTTGGGGTAATATTGACTTCACACAAAATTCAAAAAATGTCAACAGTAGTAGATCGATTGTCAACGGATACTGCTGATGGATTTTATGTAATTGAAACAGAAATGGGTGCTATTAGGTCTATGGTTTTGCAAAATCGACTTGCTTAAACATACTCTTAGCAAAAGAAGGCGGGGTCTGTCGCATGCTGAAAGTTCAAAAATGTTGCACTTATATCACAGACAAAAGTAAAGATTTAAAGGGATATATAAGCAATATTAATAATTTGGGAAAAGATCTAACAGAACTAAAAGCAGATGGTGTTTGGGAGAAAATTGGGAAATGATTTTCTTCTGTGGAAAATTGGTTTGCAGCATTGGGAAAATGTTTAGTAGGAAAATTATTAACTCCATCATTAACAACTGCTATTGGCTTACTAATAATATTACTAGTGTATCGATATTGTAAAAATAAGTTACGCTCCAAAGAAACTAGAGGAAGAAAAGAAAGAGAGCATAAATTGAATTAGGAGATAGAAAGAGTGATTTTTATGATGAAATGAAAAACTTGGAGCAAATGAGATTGAAACAAATGAAGACAACTGCATTCTAATGTGACATCAGAATACGATATAAGATAAGATAGTATTGTGTGATGGCTTGATTCGCCACCAAAGGGGAATTGATGTAGCGCAAAAGTTTAATGACAGTTGCCTCTATCAATTCTCACCACCAAATGAGATTTATGACAATAATATTTGATAAAAAACATGCACAATGGTTGAAAAAGAAAAACATGAGTTTTTCTGCTGTATCAGAAAAGCATGTAGAAATTTTTTGAAACGTGGAAATGCTAAAAACGTAAAGAGAGAGAAAAAGTTATTTGCTTATGTAATATTTTCACATGTTTGAGAATCTAAACATAGTTAACCTAGAACATGTGCTGTTGACATCTAAATGTGATAAATGAAATTAATGCTTCCATAATGAACACTTGAAAATGGTTAAAATGCTTAGTATATGAAACTTGATAACATGAAGTTTGGTAATTTTACTTTAGCATTATGTGATACAAATGTGCATAACAAAAGTGACACACATTAATGTTTGAAAATGAATAGCCTGCATAATATTTTTTTAATAGTACCTAATATTGACATGTAACTTTTAAAAGAAGAATGGCAATTTACAACGGAACCCTAATAACACCTAGGGGCTTGGATATTTTTCTTGTTGATTCTGGTATAAAACAGAGTTTAACTTCTCTTTATCATCACCGTAGCAATGGTCTTGTGGAAAGGTTAATCGTTGCATCAAAGATCAATTGCAACTTGCACTCATCAATGGGTTACATTGGAAAGAAGTGGTGAATGATATGTTGTGGGCAATGACAACTACTCCTCACATGAGCACAGCGATGTCTCCTTTTACTTTGCTGAGGGGCAGAGTTGCAGGGACAAAGCTTATTTAAGAGTGGACATAAAGGAAAACCATGGATGCGACAAAAATGGCTAAGGTAGCAGATGTGAGGTCTGCCATGCAGGAGAGGTATGGTTCCACGTCCTAACTGTCAAGGTGGGTGACTGTGTTAGAATTAAGAAATCAGGTTTTGTCTGGAAGGGTTGGTCACGTTTTTCTGCACCTGTTCATGGGAAGGAGGCGAAGGAACATGTTGTGGTATTAGAAAATGGAAAGACATGGAACAAGTGTTTTATTTCTGTTGTACCTAGATCAAAAGCAGAGTATGTAGGGAGGAAGATGGGAGTGCGTGTTGGTTCTTCTCTGGTCAAGGGTGACTGTACCCAGTCAATCGCTGTGCTGTGGGGGAAGTATCTGGCAGAGTTATGGCACATTCCTCAAGATCTATCCCGACCAGGAGTAGTGCTGTCTTGAGAGCATCTGACAAGGCAGGGGGGGGGACTTCTCTTGAGAGCATCTGTCAGGGCAAAGGTACGCCCCACGAAGTTTAGCGATTACGAAATATTTTATTCTGTTTCTCACTGTAGCCTTTTGGTTTATTGCTTTGCTATTGTTCTACATGAATATGTCATGTGTTTTATTTTCCACTGTCTAATTACTTTGTGTTTCTCCTTGTTCACTTAGTAATTTATACATATTTTGTTCGCTAGAAAGGGTTTTGTGTGTGTTGGGGTAAAATGTTGGGTGAGTTCCCTGCGTGGAACCCGGATAGAACGGATAGGTGTGGGGGTTCTTAGACCGGCAGTTATGGCCAGACAGAGGATGAATAAAGAAGTCTTTAAAAATATTTTTATTGATGAATTGTATGACAGACAATTAGGCAGTAATTACATACAATACTTGCAAGTTACATTTACATTTAGCACCGCACTTGGGACAAAGGCCGAAAAAACACATGTATTAAACAGTTGCTTTCCTGTCTCTACTTCTCCGCATTTCCAATTCCACCACAGGTGATACACATATCTCCCCCCTATAGGAATTCCACTTTGACCACTTCCTGTCCCACTTCTTCGGACACCCCCTTGCTATAAACACTTATTTCTCAGCTAACATGCATCTGTCGAATTCTTTCAGCCATATTGCCACTGCCGGCGGCGCCACTCTGCCCCACCTTCTCGCTATCTCACTCTTGATCAGCGTGAAGCCCAGCGTCGCCAACTGCTGTTCCGTCTCAGTTAGGTCCATATCCTCCCATACATTGAGCAGGCCCAAGCGGGGCAGCAGGCTGAGAATAAAGAAGTCTTGAACATAGCGGTGTCCTGGCTTCTCTTCAATTACTTAATGCTTCCTGATACCTTAGTGAGGTGTTGATCACATCATGAGCAGCCCACTGTGGACAACCAATGAACATCGTATGGAGTGATTAATAAGATACTTTGCGGGCATAAACTGCGAACTTTCGAACGTACAATTGCCCCCTTGGAGGAGGAGTCAGGGGGTGGTAGTCATTTCAATTTCCTTGCCTGGCATGCAGTCAGACTGAACTCTGATTTTCCTTTCTATGCCAAACCCATTTGAACTGAACTTTCCAAATTGACCCAAATCTGTACTTTGCCAGCTGGTAAAGTGTGCATGTATAACTCTTCGGCTGAAGAGTTCATGGACTCTTTTCTGTGACTGATTGCGCTTCAACTCTGCATACTTGGTTTTTATAACCTAAATGCTGAAACTTGATTTTTCCCATGTTCCCTCGCTCTTCTTTTTCTAGGTAACTAGCAAATGTTTATCTTGTTGAAGCAGTTTTTAGGTTTTGCCTGGCGAAAAGATGCGCTCTGCGCATCTTTTTCGCGCAGGCGAAAACCTGATGAGAACTGTAGTGTGGGTTTGGGTCGGCCCTCGTCATTCATTGGCTGGCTCCATAAATGGAGCCTAGCCATTGGACGAGGGGCCTGTCCGTCAATGCCGGACCAGATTCGGGGGCGTTCCCGAGATTCTTTGGCTTTTGCCGACGTCACGCGACGTCAGCCGAAAGCCGGGAACGCCCCCGAATCTGGTCCGGCATTGCCGGCACTTCTGCGTCTCTCCACCCCCCTTTCCCGCCCCTCCCGCTTGTTCTTCATTGAAATGAATAGCTCGGGAATACCTTTAGTTGTCTTGGATGTCTTGGATGTCTCGAGCGCTGTATTCCCCTTCAAGCGGGAGGTGCCTTTCCCAATTCTGTCAGACTCTTTGACACGGGTTTCCCCTCGAGTGTTATCCTTCACGGCACTCAATGCTTTAGGTGCTGCAGCGGTAGCTCGCATTGGTGTAGTTACACTGTCTGCACCCGAAATTTGTAATAATTCCGGCTCCCCCTGCTTCTCGGATCCAATGGCCCCCTGGCCACGACCTCTCCGACCTTTGGGAGGCATTCTGTGAGAGCACGCCGACTTTCCGGTAGAGACGCCGTTTTCCGTAGTCCGACTGCACCAGGTGTGTCGTCTTGCGAGAACCGCCCACAGCCTCATTGTGAACCGCTTCTGTTTGTGTTTACTACGTGCAGTGGGCGTGTCGGTTTCCATCCAAGCCTGTGCTGGCAGCCTGCCCCTTGCAGGGCCTTGCCGGGTGGTGCCTGTGCTCTCAGCTGCGCGCATCTCTGTCGAACAGCGCTGCAGTCGTGTATTTTATGCAGATTCAAGATTGTGTACTATAACAATGGGTTTATTGCCTCTGGGATGAGTCGAATTCCGGGGAACTATGATAAAAATATGGAGCTGTTCCTGCTTTCCAAGCCCTGGTTATAATGTGTGTAGGTTTGTTTGCTTATTTCAGCTGCTGCGTTTTTTTCTCCCTCTCCTCCCCCCCCCTCCATCCCCCCTCGTGTTACTGTTTGCCAGCGCTAATTGACTCAATCGTTTCCCCGCCACCTCGTATCCCTTTGCTCCTCTTAAACCTGCCACTCACGCGCCCTGCCCCATCCCATTAATGGCCTCGCATGGGCCTCTGTTATGCTTGTCACCATACATTTTATGTTCTTCCCACTGTTGTGCGCTGATGGGACTCGGGGGAGCCGTTTGTCATCCAAACAGTTGTTTTGTTGGATGTTAATTCCCGGGGGTTGGTGTACAGTATCTCTCTAATTCCTTATATAACTCCACGGCTCCAGATCCCAGCCCCGCTCCTATCTGGATCACTGGGTCACTGCTCCTCCCGCAGTAATGTCTCCACCCGTGCCTGTGTGCGCGCGTGGAAATCTGTGCAGGCCGCAGCCGACCCAGTGCGCATGCGTGACTTCAGATCTAGCTCCACTCTTAAACCACTGTCACCAAGCAGTGCACATGCAGGGCACAGCCAGTAAAGGAGCCCTTACAGCTGGATTTGTGAAGCCCAAAAGCAAACGGAGGCACATAGTCAAGCCTGCAATCCGAGTGTGTGACGTTTTACTCACTCTATGGTTCGAGATGGCGTCCTGGGACTGATTTCTGTCGGTTTCTAGTTATGTTATGTTGATTTGTAGAGCGCGTCAATTTCTTTTAGGGTTCGCTGCATGAATTTTAGATGTACCCTTTGAAAACACTGTAGGGTTGACTAGTGTGTGAATCTGTTTACCTACACCTTTATCAATGCAGCACCAAGGACCCTTTTAAATTTTGGTCGCCATAGTGCGAGTATGATACTCTACCATTTTCGAAGGTCGCCAGTAAATACTTGCTCGGATGAAGCTGTAAAATTGTATAATAGTGAAATATGTTGACAATTGGTATGCAGTTTTCGAGAGAATAGACTCACTTTTGTATAGAATGGCGACATACCTACACTATAATTTGTGGGGTGGTGTAGACCGAGGTTTTTTTTATGACACTGGAAAGGTTTCTTAGTATAGAGTTATCCAGCGTGCCCCAACTCATTACTATCACTTAGAATAGTGATGAGTTGAAGGAGGGCTCTCGGTATAAGGCAGCAGCACTACCTTGCACTGGTAGGGACAACACCAGGGGCAGTACTCTGGGTAACATAGCTTCACTCAGGTGATGTAAGTCCGGAATGATTATTTTTGCCATTATTTCCTTCGAACATTAATGAAAACACGAGTGGTCAAATTGGTTTACCTGACCCTTACCCTTCCTAGAGGAGTTCCTTAGGTTTTGCCTGGCGAAAAGATGCGCTCTGCGCATCTTTTTCGTGCAGGCGAAAACCTGATGAGAACTGTAGTGTGGGTTTGGGTCGGCCCTCGTCATTCATTGGCTGGCTCCATAAATGGAGTCTAGCCATTGGACGAGGGGCCTGTCCGTCAATGCCGGACCAGATTCGGGGGCGTTCCCGAGATTCTTTGGCTTTTGCCGACGTCACGCGACGTCAGCCGAAAGCCGGGAACGCCCCCGAATCTGGTCCGGCATTGCCGGCACTTCTGCGTCTCTCCACCCCCCTTTCCCGCCCCTCCAGCTTGTTCTTCATTGAAATGAATAGCTCAGGAATACCTTTAGTTGTCTTGGATGTCTTGGATGTCTCGAGCGCTGTATTCCCCTTCAAGCGGGAGGTGCCTTTCC
This sequence comes from Lissotriton helveticus, assembly GCF_964261635.1. Taxonomy (NCBI): domain Eukaryota; kingdom Metazoa; phylum Chordata; class Amphibia; order Caudata; family Salamandridae; genus Lissotriton; species Lissotriton helveticus. The sequence goes on from NC_136065.1 coordinate 342,674,814, forward strand.
CAATTCTGTCAGACTCTTTGACACGGGTTTCCCCTCGAGTGTTATCCTTCACGGCACTCAATGCTTTAGGTGCTGCAGCGGTAGCTCGCATTGGTGTAGTTACACTGTCTGCACCCGAAATTTGTAATAATTCCGGCTCCCCCTGCTTCTCGGATCCAATGGCCCCCTGGCCACGACCTCTCCGACCTTTGGGAGGCATTCTGTGAGAGCACGCCGACTTTCCGGTAGAGACGCCGTTTTCCGTAGTCCGACTGCACCAGGTGTGTCGTCTTGCGAGAACCGCCCACAGCCTCATTGTGAACCGTTTCTGTTTGTGTTTACTACGTGCAGTGGGCGTGTCGGTTTCCATCCAAGCCTGTGCTGCAAGCCTGCCCCTTGCAGGGCCTTGCCGGGTGGTGCCTGTGCTCTCAGCCGCGCGCATCTCTGTCGAACAGCGCTGCAGTCGTGTATTTTATGCAGATTCAAGATTGTGTACTATAACAATGGGTTTATTGCCTCTGGGATGAGTCGAATTCCGGGGAACTATGATAAAAATATGGAGCTGTTCCTGCTTTCCAAGCCCTGGTTATAATGTGTGTAGGTTTGTTTGCTAGCTTCAGCTGCTGCGTTTTTTTCTCCCTCTCCTCCCCCCCCCTCCATCCCCCCTCGTGTTACTGTTTGCCAGCGCTAATTGACTCAATCGTTTCCCCGCCACCTCGTATCCCTTTGCTCCTCTTAAACCTGCCACTCACGCGCCCTGCCCCATCCCATTAATGGCCTCGCATGGGCCTCTGTTATGCTTGTCACCATACATTTTATGTTCTTCCCACTGTTGTGCGCTGATGGGACTCGGGGGAGCCGTTTGTCATCCAAACAGTTGTTTTGTTGGATGTTAATTCCCGGGGGTTGGTGTACAGTATCTCTCTAATTCCTTATATAACTCCACGGCTCCAGATCCCAGCCCCGCTCCTATCTGGATCACTGGGTCACTGCTCCTCCCGCAGTAATGTCTCCACCCGTGCCTGTGTGCGCGCGTGGAAATCTGTGCAGGCCGCAGCCGACCCAGTGCGCATGCGTGACTTCAGATCTAGCTCCACCCTTAAACCACTGTCACCAAGCAGTGCACATGCAGGGCACAGCCAGTAAAGGAGCCCTTACAGCTGGATTTGTGAAGCCCAAAAGCAAACTGAGGCACATAGTCAAGCCTGCAATCCGAGTGTGTGACGTTTTACTCACTCTATGGTTCGAGATGGCGTCCTGGGACTGATTTCTGTCGGTTTCTAGTTATGTTATGTTGATTTGTAGAGCGCGTCAATTTCTTTTAGGGTTCGCTGCATGAATTTTAGATGTACCCTTTGAAAACACTGTAGGGTTGACTAGTGTGTGAATCTGTTTACCTACACCTTTATCAATGCAGCACCAAGGACCCTTTTAAATTTTGGTCGCCATAGTGCGAGTATGATACTCTACCAAAAGTCAAAAAAAGTTTATTTGTAACGGTACTCTATTGAGGACCACAAAATAAAATATATACATTATACATTCTCATTTAATACATTTTCAATGAAATTTTCAAAAACTTAAAAATTCTATAGCAAACATATTCATTTGGGGGGTTTTTACAAATTAATAAAAAGTCCTTTGAGTTTACGATCCTACATGATCGGTAAATGGGTATAAGACATAATAACCTTGCCTTCACAATTACTGTATTAGGACATATAAAAAGAAGATGTTCCAAATTCTGATTGCCCCCTTGACAAAAGGTACATAAAGCTGTCTTATCTGATCTCCAGGAAGAGATAAAAGTTAGTACAGGAAGGGTTCCCAGACGCAGCATCATAATTGCGCGCCTTGCACCGTGTATGAGGGTATAGTCTAGATAGGGCAGATATTGCTTATATTCATGGGAGTCTGCATAGGTCTTATACAAAGATAAACTAACACAATGTGAGTGGTCAATGTCATAACTCAATTTAGGGGTGAATTTTTTTAAAAATAGTTTGAGTTGTGCTGGAGACCATGTAGACAATATTTCCACACTTACTTTAGCAAGCTGAAAGGCCTCTCGCATGTTTTTTGAAAAAGTGAGATTGGTAGAACCGATGTTAAATGTCTCAATTTTTAGTAAACTTCGGAGAGTGCCTTCTTTAGAGTGGAGAAGGTTATAAGCCCACCTTATGATACTAGCTACAGCTGTAGCATAGGCACTCGTGATGTTACATTCCAGTCTCAACGCCTGTACTGGAGTAGATGTGGAGATCTTCAGTAAGTTTTTTAGTATTTTACCTTCAATTAAGTTCATATATGTCCATTGATTAATAGGAATGTATTCCGAAGCATAGGAAATGACCGGCGGAATCTTCGCTCGATAAACTTGAATTAGTGCCGAAAAGTGCCTATGTCCAGTAGCAGAATATAGGCGGGACAAAGCCCCAGCATGTAGGTCACTTTTCCTTTTTAAGTGTTCAATTTGACTGTTGTTACTCGTGTTTTGCGAAAAAATTCTGCCCAGGTAAGTATATTCCTTTACCTGCTCTACTTTCTCCCCTCCCAACTTCCATTCGTATCTCACCCTTTTCTTCTGGTTTGAGAAAGCAACCACTTTGGTCTTACTTATGTTTGGGATTAGGAAATTTTTCCTGGAGTACTGATGTAAAGTGTCTATGAGATTTTGAAGTCCGAATGGTGTTAGGTCGAACAAGACAATGTCGTCCGCGTACAGCAGGGAGTGAATATACTCATTGGCTATGTTTGGCGGCGTACTTAAACATTGTTGTAGTTTGGATGGTAAATCACTTAAGTACAAAGAAAATAAAATTGGAGCCAAGAGGCACCCTTGTTTTAAGCCATTTGATGTGCGAAATACCCTTGATAGACCCTTATCGCTCCCCATTTGGATACGGCACCAGGTGTCGCTGTGAAGATTCACTATTAAAAGCAATAGCTGTTCCGGTATGCCCATTCTTCTCAGTTTTGACCACAAGGTCGGTCTATCTACTCGATCGAAGGCCGTCGAGTAGTCTATGAACGCTGCATAGATGGTTTGCTTTTTCCCTGATACATATTTATCCAGAATGGTTTGGAAGATCGCTACATTGTCAGTCACTGCATGGTTTGGACGAAATCCAGACTGAAATTTAGGGATTAAACCCAGGGAAAATGCCCAAGTTTTCAGCCTATCCAATATTTCTGCAGCAAAAATCTTCCCGACAGCATCCATGAGGGCAATTTGCCTATAGTTTCCCGGAATGCTTCTTTTTCCTTTTTTATAGATCGGGATAATTATACTCCCCTTCCAGGAGATTGGCATTTTGCCACTATCGATTATATAGTTAAATAGTGGCGAGAGCAGCCGTCCCCACTCTTTGTGGTCAATTTGATAGGCCTTGATAGGTATCTGAGTTACCATGGGGTATACCCTGAAAACTCTTTGACCTGGGTCAGTAAAAGTAGGTACAATAGTAATGGTCAAGGTCTATAGATTCAAAAAAACAATCAATGTAGTATATGCATACAATCCGAAATTTAAGGAGGGTTTTAGCTTTGTAGCGAACAACTGTTCTCGCCACTGGATGTTCCTAGGGGTGGAAACAGCGCGAGACCAGGTGGAACAGTTAACCAAGGAAATCACTGACTTAAGGGCCGAGATCACGAGCCATTCCGCCTTTGCGAGTGCTAAAGAAACACTGGAAAGGTTGAATAAAACTCTCAAAGATTTTGACGTCGAGTCACAAAATAAGAAGCTTGAGAAACTAGCCAAAGACATCCAATACTACAATAAGAAACGAACTTATCCATACTTGGCTGAAGATTATTTCAAACAAGACACCCAGGGCCGCTTCTACAACAGAGGCAGAGGGGGATACAGAGGTGGACAACGAGGCGGGAGACGATACACAAATTTCTCTGATTCCTCTTATAGTGGCAGCAGCGACAACGAGGGAGCAGGAACAAGTGGCAACTACCAGAATCAAGACCAATGGTACCAATCCCCACAGGACCCTCAAAGCAGACAACAACAGTCTTTTTTAGAGGACAGCTCTTGGAGACCTCCACGTGGGAGAGGAGGCGGATGGAACAGACGCCCCACCAGAGGCCAGAATCCGGACAACGCTCGGAACTGGGAAGAACCCAGACAGCAGGGGTACAACAACAAGCAGGTGCGATTCCAGCAGGACAATCATGGAGAGATCAATACCAGGAGAAAAACCTATCGGTGGTGATTAAAGAAAATCCTATCATGAATTTGTCCAAACAAACCTTGTCGGGGGACCAGATGAGTATACTGAGTAAGGGCCTATCTTTCGTCCCTACATCGCATGCGAATATGTTCAACCTGAAGACTGAACTAACCAAATTTTTTCGTAAGATAAGACTCAAGAGTTTTTTCATGCATAAGACTCCTCTTATCTCTAGAGCATTTACTGACTTACGCCCACCTTCCACGTTTACCCCGCATACTGCTATGACGAATCATCGCATCCTAACCTACGAGAGTGTGGTCCTCAGAGATGTGATCAAGACATGCGAGACCAGACAATATGTGAAACATAATATTACAAGGAATGAGCGAGCGGCCCTTGAAGATCTCAAGATGAACAAATCATTGGTTATTAAGCCAGCTGATAAAGGGGGAGCAGTAGTTGTCATGGATGTTGACGACTACAAGAAAGAAATTCTCTCCCAACTCAGCGATGGAGTTAGCTATCGGCCGATAGCTAGTAATCCTACCACTGAAATTAGACGCCATATCCAATTGTTAACGGAGAGAGGGAAAGACATTGGTTTCCTAACTGAGAAAGAACATGCCTTTCTTAATGTGGAACAACCCCGTACCCCTACGATCTATGTGTTACCTAAGGTTCACAAGAACCCCACCAAACCTCCAGGAAGACCGATTATTTCAGGGTGTGGATCGATTCTGGAACCACTCTGTAAATATATAGACTTCTTTTTGAAACCCCTGGCGGAGGCAACCCCAACTTACTTAAGGGATACAATGCAGGCAATCAACATTGTGGACCAACGAGCCTTTGATAAAAACACCCAACTTCTCGTAACTATGGACATCGTGTCACTCTACACGAGCATTCCACAAATACCAGCATTAACAACAATACGTAGAGCATTGGCGACCAGGCCTCAACCAGAGGGGGTACCCACAGAATTTTTGATTGACATTCTGGAGATCGCGATGACCAAGAACTTCTTTATATTTCAGGACAAATACTTCATGCAATGCAAGGGAGTGGCTATGGGGGCAGCATTCGCCCCGGACCTGGCGATCATATATATGAGTGACTTTGAGCAACACCATATTCTTTCACCCCACAATCCTTTTTTCAACAAAATCATCGAGTACCGCAGGTACATCGATGACATCCTGATGATCTGGAGTGGACAGGAGGAAGATTTGGCAGAATTCACCTTTTGGCTAAACACCCAGTCAAAGGACATTCAATTTACTAGCAGTAGTAGCAACAATTCAATTGACTTCCTGGATATCAGCATTAAGGAACGAGAAGGACTACTGTATACCACATTATACAGGAAGCAATCAGAGCGTAATACCCTACTGAGATATTCAAGCCACCACACCAGGGCACTAAGAGACAATCTCCCATTCGGACAGTTCCTCCGAATCCGGAGGAACTGCACATGGAAGGATGATTACTTTGCCGAGTCGGATGACCTCATTTCTCGACTGATTGATAGAGGCTACCCTAAGAGGCTGGTCAAACGAGCCCGCAAGAGGGCTTGGTTCAGCAACAGAGAATCCCTACTGTCACCCCAGGACCGGACATCACCTGAAGATAGGATGATATGTGTCACGACGTACTGTAGCAGGAGCAATGATATCCGTAAAATCATCAATAAACATTGGCATATCATCTCAGAGGTGATAGGAACACCGGACCCTCCGATGCATGCTTTCAAAAGAGCTAAAAACATCGGGGACTACGTTGTTCGCTCAATGCTAGACACACCCCCTGCACCCAGTATACAGACTATGTGGAACTTACCCCCTGTCGTGGGTAACTACAAATGCACCAAATGCAAAGCCTGCTCCATGTGTATGGAAACAAAGACTATCACCCACAACAATGTCACTATCAATCTTAAGACGTTGACTAACTGCAACAGCCATGCAGTGATTTATGCCATCTTCTGCCCGTGTGGTCTGATATATATAGGGCAAACTAAGCAAAAGATAAAGAACCGGGTGTTACAACACTGCAGCAGAATAAGGTGTCAAACAGCAGGGGCACCCCTGGTTGAACATTTTCTAGCAATGGCACACACACCCGAATCTCTGAAATGGGTCATTATTGAAAGTATCACTCTGGGTCCCAGAGGTGGTGATCTGGACTCCGTTTTGAATATACGTGAATGCAAATGGATGCAGTCTCTGGACTCTGTACAAAATGGCCTTAATGAATTGGATGCCACCTTTTCACAAATGGCGCTGATCAGTTGAGCACATACAGTGATGCATGACCAATTATATCTATGTACTCTGTAACCAACAACTGCAAATATCATCCGCTTTAAATGAGAACAAGTACCCTCTGTAACTATGTCTATATCTGTGACTGATAACTTATTGGGTAGACTGTTGCAGGACATTGTTCCTGATGTATGTACTGTGTCCGGCACAACCATCGCATTGTTCCAATGCAGGTGGTACAATATCTCAAACACACCCTTCCTTATGCTGGATGTAATCCCTGAACTATTCAACTAAATAATGGCATTAGCGGGTTAATTTCAAACTTAGGCACTGTCTCATTGCCTGGTTCCTTCCACGACACATTTATGTCCAGACGCATCATCTAAATTGTCCCGATTTAAAAAGATCCGAGTGTCGAGAGATCGGCCCTGATAGTAAACCCCTTAGATAGATCCGCGCACAGCGCAGGTCTTGAAACGCTCCATGCTGATTGGCCGGGCCCGGGCGAGCCCCTCCGAAGTATCCAGCGGCTGCACCTCGCGGCCATTCATTCACGGCTTTGACAGCGAGGAGGCAGCTTCACGGAGACAGTTCTCACGGAGTAAACCAACGGTGAGCGAGTCTGTTAAACACCACAGAACCCTCGGCGCCACGGAGGGACGCAGTGAGACACTGCTCGAGTCTCTCCCCTTGGCGTTTTGTGTAAGGCGATTACGCAAAGGCACTTAATTTATTAACGGTTGCACAGACAGCCCCGGCACCAATATATTTTCACCAACTTTCTTGGTGACTGGTATTCCCTTATTTTCGAAGTATTTTACCTCATGCTACTTTTGAATATCCCTAGCCATTTATATTCACAATCATGACCTTGTCTCATGTAAAACACTCTTTAAAGTTATTCTATACTGCATACAATGGCCATTAACTTTTGGCTCTTGTGACTTTTGTTCTTCCCACAGAACCACGTGGGTTGTATGATTCTTAAACTGCAACAGCGGTTGGCTTGGTGCGACCATTGTAACAACATGATGTTTGAAATGGAAATGTCCTGTTCCCAGTAAGTACCCCTTTAGGTTATCTTGATAAATCTGTTTATGTACACGCGAATCACAATACCTGATAGTTATACGTACTCCTTTCTAGATAATTGCACAACTACAACCAGGAAGGAACCTTTGACGGTCCTATGACAATGGCCACCCAAGGGCCTCACAATAAGTAAGCATTTTTAACCGGAAAGCTCTACTTGTGTGCACGATTTGAGCTTATTCACAATATGATACATTCATTCTATAATTATTGTCTATAGGCGCTCCTGTTTCTCCTTGTCCTGAAGAAGACCCCAGCCTGAGGATTTAACTTTCCCGTCAACCAGGGGGTCGAAACGTAGACCAGACTTTACATGTTCTCTACGCATAGGAATAATTAACAGAGCAAAACGGACCCTATGCTTAAGAGTGTATTGGAACTGCAGATCTTAATCTAGACTGTAAAGGATGTATTTTATAGCACTGTGATTGTTATAAGGTCACAACCACCTTTACCTAGTCCTCACTTCTTTCCCATCACACCTATCCCATCTAACTTCCCTTTTCCATCACTTTGAGCGCGTTGAAGTACGATGATTTGATATTTACTGTGCTGCTCTCTCCTGATAAATTTTACATTATCAAATGTGAATTATGCTTTAAGGCAACTGTGTAATTCAATGAAGTAATTGAATACTGTATCTTAGATGTTTGAATTGAGAGTTACTCCATACAATTCGGGTACTCAATGACTTGAATTGGGTACTTAAGCAATAATGTGCTTGAATAATGAATAAAAAGTGAAGCACACTTTGGATTGAGCAATCTTTTGCTTCCTACATAATTGTATGCATATACTACATTGATTGTTTTTTTGAATCTATAGACCTTGACCATTACTATTGTACCTACTATTGATAGGTATCTGATCGGGTCCCGACGCACCAGTACTTCTTGCCCTTCTTATGATCGTAGAGACAGACACTGCCGACGTTTTATTAATTTTTATGTCATTCTTTCCCAAACATTGTACTTCAGCCTCACCATTATTAATCAACTTGTTTGGACTATATAGCTCTCGAAGGTAAATTTCCCAGTCTTCTTCTGTAACAGGAGTTGATTCTAACTTTTTCTTGGTTCCAGTCATTATTGCAATCAGGGCCCAATATTTGCGCTGGTTCTTTTGTTTAGCTGCTTGTTGGATTTCAATCCAATTGGTGTCCTGCTTCAGTTTTTTCTGTTTAGTTTTTTCTCGTCGAGTATGATACTCTACCATTTTCGAAGGTCGCCAGTAAATACTTGCTCGGATGAAGCTGTAAAATTGTATAATAGTGAAATATGTTGACAATTGGTATGCAGTTTTCGAGAGAATAGACTCACTTTTGTATAGAATGGCGACATACCTACACTATAATTTGTGGGGTGGTGTAGACCGAGGTTTTTTTTATGACACTGGAAAGGTTTCTTAGTATAGAGTTATCCAGCGTGCCCCAACTCATTACTATCACTTAGAATAGTGATGAGTTGAAGGAGGGCTCTCGGTATAAGGCAGCAGCACTACCTTGCACTGGTAGGGACAACACCAGGGGCAGTACTCTGGGTAACATAGCTTTACTCAGGTGATGTAAGTCCGGAATGATTATTTTTGCCATTATTTCCTTCGAACATTAATGAAAACACGAGTGGTCAAATTGGTTTACCTGACCCTTACCCTTCCTAGAGGAGTTCACGCATATTTTCAAGGGATACCCTGTTTTGAAGTTCTTACTCTTTCTTTTCAAATTGTGTTTTTTTTAACACGGGTTTTCTTTACTGTTTGATGTATTTTAGACCTGTGGCATCTTCCTTGTTATTTGTCAGGTAACTCTTGCCTCGGTTGACTGATCTGGGCACTGTTATTGTAGCATATTTTTTACACATTTTTGAAGTGCCTTTGAATGCATGGAAGGTTGTGCACTACCCTCCATGTAACATTCCTTTATCCTTCATAGGTGTGTAGAGACTAATGTAGGCGTCAGCAGACACTGCTCTAGATGTAACGTGCCTTTATCCTGCAAAAATTGTGTCGAGATTTGTCAAGACACTAGCAGGGCAGTGCCCTCCCTGAAACGCTGCTTCATCCTGCATTAGTGTGTGGCGAATGTGTCGACGTCAGCAGGACAGAGCTCCGTGCTTATTGTTGTGGTTACCACAAGGCCTGCAATCTAATATTCTTATCCGAGTGTCTGCATGTTTGTTTCCAGCTGATATGTGCAGAATGTAAAAAATCCGGTAGACCCGGAATACAGATAACTGCCCTGGAAACCACAGTCCTGTCCATTTTCAGAGAGCGCAATGGAGAGCACTGCGGTGCATGTTGGGTTGGTTCCTTGGGGTGCACTCCCGGACTCGCAGCTGCAGCTTTAACAATTTGGCGTGGTTTCCGTAGACTTTACTACTGAGGCTTTAATTTCTGACTTAATAATCTTAGTTTTGGCACTTGAAGCATTTTGTAAGAGGCCCTTGCCCCCATTGGGGCGAGAAGCACATGGTGGGGTCTCCTCGCTTTTTGGAGACCGACCCTTGCAATGGGCTCTCACCTAAGAACACCTCCACACTGCGCCTCCAGTGATCTTTCTATCTGACCAGTGAACAATTCAGTACCTAGACTGTTCAGTAATTTGTGCTCTTTGCTTCTCTCCTCCTAATGCTCTACCACACCCACTTTCACCCTCTTACATTGCCTTGTATTCAGCAGTAGGTCTCTAACCTTTCCTGCCTCCTTCAGTGGAAATCTTTAGTTTAATTCACTACCTTGTGTGGGCAGATGAACTTTGATATTTAAGTAAATGCTCGTATTCTTTGCCTTGTCACAGATCTGCTTGGTGGCGGGAGATGAGTTTTACAAAGCGCTAAGATTCCTCCCCTGTTTGTGTGTGAGGGGTGTTTTGACGGCCCTCTTCCCTTAACTTGCATCACCTCTTGCCCTCCAAATCCCTCCTCATATGAAGGTCATGTAGCTTCATGTGATTTGTTTTGTTTAATCATTTTAGTGGATTAACGAAACCAGGAATGTCAATAAAACAATAACAATAACAGGGCAAACAAAGTAATCTTTTTTTTGGTTTACTTAAAAGGATTTTAGTTTATTAGCTTGGGCCTATTTGATCTTCTTTGAGTCATCTAAAATCTCCTCTAAATTGTTACACTCCTTCTGAAGTTTGACCTCTGCGAAACAGAGCACCTTCCCTTCCACCATCTATACAACCTCGCTGATAAAGACATAGAGCCTTATTTAGATCTTGGCTGATGGAATAATCCATCACAAACGTGACGGATATCCCCTCTGCCGTATTATGATCTCCATAGGATATAATGAGAAGGGATATCCATCCCGCTTGTGACCGAGTATTCGCCACCGTCAAGATCTAAATCAGGCTCATAGGGAAGCTTTGTGTGGCTGTGTGTGTAGGAAGCTTTGTGTGGCTGTGTGTGGGGGGGGCTTTGTGTGGCTGTGTGTGTGGGGGGCTCTGTGTGGCTGTGTGTGTGGGGGGCTCTGTGTGTGTGTGGGGGGGGCTCTGTGTGTTTGTGTGTGTCATTTGCGAGAGATAAAGCTAGTGGCATTGTAAATGACAATGCCATTTATTTATGTTAAAAAAACATAAATAAAAATAATGTCATGAGCAATGCCAATAGCTCTAACTTTAACAAAGGCAAAACCATTGCATTGTAAATGCTTGTTTAAAGGAGGCCTCGAAACGGGTGTCTATCGGGCTCTGTTTTGTGCCCAGCCCAGGCGGTCCGTGTTTTTTCCTGACTGCAGTGACAGCAGGCCAGCAGGCACATCGATGTGCGCTTCTCACACTGCTCACTTCCCACTAGTGGAGAAGTTACGGCATGACGTCATGCCAGCTGAGCGTTGTAGGGGAAAGGAAATCATTAAAAAGAGAGTAATTTTCTCTCTGGATTTCCCTTCTCTTTTTGAAACTCAGGAGCAGCAACATTGTCCTGGTGTCACCTGGGCGCGAAGTGGAAGTTTTTTCAATATTATATACAACAAGCCATAGTTTCTGCTTATTTATTTAATGCAACTAACAACCATGGACAACACCAATAGTCCTGACTTGTTGTAGGTATGATGTTAGTTGTTGTATCATATATCTAGATGCAATGACAGAAACAGCAAAATAGAAGTCAGGCGGCACACTATGTTAAGCACAGATTTTTTTTGCTTAAGTGTTTAAGCCACGCCCTTAATTACACTGACCACGCCCCTTTGAGATACCCTCCAGTTTTTTCATCCCACTTAAAGCCCTGGCTGCAACCCGTATAGAAGTTATTAAGTATCATCATGTCTTGCCATTAGCCCCATACCCTCGCCATAACTCTAGCTCATTTTAAGGAGTGCCTGCACTTATTTTTTTTTTAAAGCACCGTTTACATGTATCTCAAAATAAGCTGCGTCCTCTTTTGTGAGCGCTATATCGTGCTTTGCTGGCAATGGCATTAATTTGAATAGAAGTGACAGGCATACCTGCCTCGCACTGTGGGAAAACTACTCTCGTCTTTTAAACTGGTATACAGAATTCGGACCGCTTGTCAAAAGGCAGGCTTCTCGCAGACTTTAGCACCTAAATACAAAACGTGTACAGCAGACGCGCATTTTCAACCACACAGCCTATACACCGTAGCCTCCAGCTAACGTAAACGCGGGTAAGTGCCCTCCTGGCAGTAGATATTACAACGTATTACAATATAATATAATATAATACAACACAAACATGCACTGACGGCCCAAACTCATCCGAGCAATCACTTCCGGGGCGGCAGCGGGCGGTGTCGTCTCCAGTCGGTGGGCCGTCCTTTCCGGGGCGTGCCTTTGTTTGTTAACCAATCGCACAATTTTATGGGGCAGGGCAACCGCCCATTCTTTCCCAGTACCGCCCCTGCCCTGTCAATCAGTATAAACTAGCTTTCCGATTTCCTCTACCTGTTGTCTTCACTTATTTAAAGTCGGTTAAAGTTCCTCGTATATCGAAGTGGGTCAGAGTCGTAAGCAAGTTGCACCTCTTGTCGGATTGTTAAGATGCTTTTTATCGGACGACGAGAGGTAAGAACAGCTTTTGGGGACATTCCACCTGCTGTTGTGTGGTTGTTACGTGCGAAACTTGGAATTTTTCTGACAACACCGGTGACAGGTATTTGTAACGTGCAGAAAAAAAGCGAAGAATGCCAGCATAGAGCCGAGGGTTTAATTTGTCGCCTGTTTGTCTCTGAATGACGCGCGGCAGGTGCCTAGTAAAAAAATCCAATTATTTTCATATTATCAACTAATCGCGTGAGTGGGCGTGGAGCTCTGACTGCTTTTGCAAGGCTTTTGAGAATGCCATTGTTTTTACTGTAATCGAAATATGTGGAGCCTTAGTTGTTATTTCAAATTTCTTGGATAAAATTAATGGTATAAATGGAGCAAAAGCAAAAATCTCAAGCGTGCATACAGGTTATATAATTGGAGCAAAGAAAATATGTAAATCAAGCATACAGTACGAAGTTCGCCACTTCTGTTCATGTATAACTTATTTGGAAGTTCTCTGTGTATTTTGGTCTGTCTAAAACTGGAGGCCAATTTCCACCCAAACTTGGCAACGTTTTTCGGTTTTTAAATTCCATATCACAAGTAAAGAGTGTTTTCTTACTCAGAAAAATGCATGGGTCCATCAGGGCTGTCTTATGCTATTAAGCGAGGGGTATCCTTGGAAATATAATTAACAGATTCTTCGAAATAAATCTTACTTAAGCACGCCTATACTCATTTTCTTTTTGTATCCGATCGGACGAATTGTTTACCTTTTCCTTATTATCCAGAATGTTTGTTTAAAGCTGTTGTTATTAGTTTTGTCCTATCTTGTTGATATATGTAAAGCTTTCCTACTGTTTCTGGCCTCATACCTGATGATAATAGGACACCCACGTTGAAATAATGTGCAGTATCACTAGCTTTACACTGGAGAGGTGCTCTTTGGGTTTAACATTTAATTTTATCTGTGATTGAGGTATGCAAGACAGGTATCATGAAAATGCCGAAACAACGTATATTTAAAGATAACCCACAGTATACTTAATGTCACAAACAATGATGTTAGTTAATGGACATTAAATAGTAATAGCTTAACAGCATGGATTCAATTTGAGCAGTTTTGTCGTATTATAACCTCTTCCCTCCAGGGGCTTTAAAGTTAGCTTTGTTTTGTCACAAATGAGTGAGTTAAGAGTTAACATTAGGGAAGGTCCACATCAGAGAGATATGATATGGGAGTCACAGTGATGTGTGTGTTTTCTGAAGAATGTGATCTTTGAGAAGAACTGTGATGGCTCACATGTATTGTATGCTGATTGCTCTTTGGTTAGCAGTGTCTGGTAAGGCTAAGTAGCACTTATTTTCATTTGGCAGTATTGATTAGGGAAGTCTTGAGAGTAAGCCACGAAGTATTGCACCAAAAACCAGTGGCCCATATATGGTAAGCTTTGCAGGGGTTGACATGTACTGACTTTAGATCGATTGCCCATTTTAGACAAACCATTGCTAGTGTTTTGTATTGTGGGGAAAAATACTTACCCCAGTCAATAAATGTTAGGTGGTTGTTAAGGTATGTCCCCAAAAAGGTTTTGGCAGTTGGCCACCTTATGTTCACGAGAACATTACTTTTTGCATTGAAGAAGAGGCGTCTTACTAATATATCGTACAGACAGGATGACATGATGTGATAATTCTTAAATTGTTGCAGAATCAGGAGATATCCCTCCTAATCCCAGTTTCCTCTTAACTAAATTGCCTGATCATTGGCAATTAGCTTTGTCTGCTTGTGCCTCTGATTCCTTGTCAAAAAACACAGTTGATGGACAGAATGTAGAACAATGTCATACATTCACCCCAGTACAAGGATCTGGGCCTAAATCCATCGTTTTTTTGCACTCCACACCACCCTGGGTTAGACACTGGCTATATGCCTCACCAATGACATGGGCCACAGCAGGTCAAACCCGCCCCGCTAACACTCAAGCCACTCCCTCTATGAACCAACACACTATTCATCCTAGCCACCAAGCCCCGCACCCCTCAATGACTCCCACGGCACCACACACAATCCATCCTAGCCACATAGCCCCACACCCCTCAACGACTCCTACGGTACCAACTCAGGGCAACACCTCCAACACTCAAGCCACCTCTCCTACGACTCCCAGTTCAGTCCACCCGGGCCCTCCTACACCCCACTCCGCAGACATTTCTTCCATTCACTCCAGAGCGTCCATAATAATCCAGAACATCCATTCCTCCTTCCTCGATCTTACAAAACTCCTCCACCTCGCTGAACTCTCCTTCGCAAAGCTCATGCCCCAGACTGCCTCCCTTCCTATTCCATTGCTCCCAAAACGACCACTACCGACAACCTCTAGACATCGGCGCCCTCACATGCTCACTAGCTACTTGTCCGAGGAGGAAACACTTGACCTTGCCCTCTCCTACAACCCCTCCCCCACTGTGGTAAATAAATAAATAATACCCTATTTTTGAATGTATAAATGAATAACAGATAGCTCAATAAATAAGAGTCAAAATTCGAGGTAGTAGGAGTTTCGCAGGTTTATTACAGCATAAAGGAATAGGATGGCAAGGCCCAGCAGTGCTGCTGGTGTCAGGATCGGGACAAGGGAAGTAAACCTTTTAATAACAGTGCATGAGCATATATACATAACGCAAACACATAGCATTACATTGCAATAGGCGTAGCAGTGGGTGGAGCAATAGGCGTGACGCGTAGCAGTCGCGAAAGATAAGGGTGAAAAGAGGTGTAACAGGGCGTATACATAGACATGTGATGCAAACGTAACAGAATATGTCATGAATAGGGCGGAAACATTGGAGGGGGCTACCTAAGGAGCCGGGACCTCTAACCTGATGGTGCGCGCAAACTAGCAATGACGTATCACTAGGTGAAACTGGGGGCTATGAACTCTGTGCTAGGAGCAGAGACTGAAGTCTGGAGAGTCAGGGCGACATGTACCTAAACAGTATCTAGTATCTGATGTTTAGAGAACATGTTGATATAAACTAGAAGTCAAGAGGGGAAAGGCTGACTTGTTTCTAAGACTGGACCATGCATTATTCTACATGTAGTGCGTGATGAGGAATACGAAATGACCATTAAATACAGTATTTCTCTAACGCGGAGACGGAAAGGCTAGACAATGACGGAAACTATTGATGCGATTCAGTAGTTTAGGAATGCAGAGAAGGAGGACTGAACTGATAACTGGAACTATAACATACTTTTGGCAGACTCAGAGGCAGAGCCAGCCTGAACCGGGCACGGCGTGGCAGGAAGTAAGTGAAGGGTCGAGGATACAGGTGGGGGCTGTATCGCTCCTCAGCGAGGCTTTAGGAGACAGGAGCTGAATCTGATGTCCAGGCCCTTTTGAGGCCTAGAGACGGGGACTTTATAATGGAATAACGTGCACACTGAGAAACGTGGCAACGTAGCTTTACATAGACCTGATATTCGTAGTATTCACGAGAACTGGAAACTGGCATACTAGAGGTGGACACAACTATAATTGTGTCTTGAATCGAACATGGGGAATACATATGCATATTTAATCATGCACACGTAACATATGATGGATGAGGCGTAGGGACACAGAACATGGCAAAATTTACTTTTCCACATTCCCTCCTTGTCACTACGTTTCCATCAGGAAACATCAATATTCATGATACCATCTATCATTTCATACAGTATCATTTGCTCGTCTCGAATTATCCTGGAACGGGATTTAGAACGGGGCTTGGGACTAGGAATACAAGAGGTAGCACAAATGCCGCAAATCGCAGGGCCACATTGTATACAGAGGCAGCAGCTGAATATGATCGCTACTGCAATACCTAGAAAGGACAAGACTTTCCATCCCCAGGCGGAAATTATATTCCAGAACCAACCGGACCATGTCCAGGTGCCTGGATCTTGGTGTATCAGATGGGCAATTTTATGGAGTCTGGTTATAGCTGAATAAACAGACGGCGCGTTATTTGGAATGAAAATGCAGCAACTAGATCCGATGACTCTACAGGCCCCGCCCCTATCGGCCAGTATGACGTCAAGGACGAGACGATTCTGTAAAACGACAAATCTCATAGCAGATTGCTCTTCGGTTAAGTTACCTAGAGCAGAGGCAGTCTCATTGACTACAGCTTCGAGGGTTCTGGTTAACCTACGGATTAGCTTACTATTCTGGATAGGTCCTATAAAGAAGAAGAAACCTCTATTGAAATCTGTATACTGTTCTAGAGTAGTTTCAGTATAATCGACAATTGGGGACTCCCTTCTATGTCTAATGTGTACTAGATGTGTATTCCTGTGATAATCTGATGGGGCTAGAAAAACAGGTGGCAGTAGGAAGGCAATATAACAGGTTCCCTCCCAATCGAGGGGCAGACGGACATATGCAGTTTGACCACAAATAAAATATGAGTGACGTGAAGCTTTGAAAATAGATTTCCCACTGTCACTATACTTGACAATAGTAGTACATTCACTATGTCCTACGTGTACAGAACCATTATTCCGGACACATAATTCACCTCTGACTGGCAGTACTGAAATAGCAGGTAAGTCTGGAGTAGTATCAGACTGAACATTCAGGACCATAAAATTCGACGAATAATTACCTAAATTGTACACTTCATTTTCTAGATCTAAACCTGTTCTGTGGGGGAGACCTTGCTTGTCTGGGAAACATGTACTGTTAAGAAAAGACATATCTGTTGAGGATGACGTTAACGTGGACCATGCTCCACACGAACCATTATGGGAAAATGGATAAGGAAAAAGTGGCAGAACTCCCTTCGGTGTCTGGAAAGGGGGGAGTCGACCACACACCCAACAATTAGTGGCATTGCTGGTCTGGTGTGAGTAATGTAACATGCGGATAAAGGAATTATTTCGCATAGCGAGGCGGTAAGAGAGTTCATGAGGAGGCAGATCACTAAACGTGTGCTCTACTGTAGCATTAGCAGACATATTTACATGAGAAACTGGAAGATACAGGTAGAATGCATAACTGGTGCAGGAAATCATAATGCTGAGAAATAATATGAAACTTAGAAAAACGATACATCGGATTGAGTTTTGACTAACTCTCTCACTATGGGGGTCTATTTTATACATGTCAGAAACAGTCTAACCGTTTCACCTAGGGGAGGACTTAGACAATCAAACTGACTGACTTATTTTACTAGACCGGAGTTTGAGTTTATACTCCTGTTGCGGAGTTTTCTCTAACAGGGGAGGGGTTGTAGCAATGTCTTTTGCGGGACAGTCCTTGAGAACAATATTTTGGCAATCCTTCAAATCCTGGGAAATGTTCTTTAAGACGGGTTTCAGTCCATTAAATTGTTTTATATGAGAAAGGTGCACCCAGCCTTTGCGACCTTCCAACTTCACGGCTGTACGGGTGGTGAGGAGGACCTGTCGAGGCTCTTTCCAACGAGGCTCCAGCGGACTTGATCTGTCAAAATTCCTGACCATCACCATGGATCCTGGAACGATTTCGTGCGGTGCCACCTCTGTATTGTCTGGAAATGCGGCGGCAACCTGTGAACGACATGAGTTGAGGGCAGACATCAAGGAAGCTAGGTAATCTGTCAGCATATTACTTGAAACATCGGTAATACTTCGGGGTCTAGGAGTACCCCACATGTTAGGGGGGCGGCCGAAAACGACCTCATACGGGGACAGACCTGATCTGGAATGTGCAACCATGCGCATATAAAATAAAGCAACTGGCAGAGCTACTAGCCAGTCCACACCTTTCTCTTTGCATACTTTTGTGATTCGGATTTTTAGAGTCTGATTATGTCTCTCTACGAGACCGGCTGCTTCAGGATGGCGTACACAATGAAACTTCCACTGGTACCCTAACAACAGGGAAACATGTTTCATCAACTCAGATGAGAATGGCTGGCCGTTGTCAGAATATACGACTCTAGGGAGTCCATAACGGGGGAAAAACTCACGAACCAACTGCTTGGCAGTGGTCGCGGCTGTGTAATCTGGGACTGGATATGCTTCTGTCCACCTGGACAAAGCGCATACAACTACAAGGACATACTTGAAACCTCGACATCGCTCCATCTGAATATAATCCGTCTGGAGGACTTCAAAAGGGTGGTCAGGGGGCTGGAATCCACCTTGTTCCACCGGGACACTTTTACCTGGATTAAACTGACAACATATCATACAGGTACGGACTTTCTGCTTGGCTGCAGCTCGTAAATGCTTGTTGAACCAAATGTTCTGGATACTGTCTAACATAGCTTTTTCTCCTAAATGTGCTGGACTATGTGCGGTATTAATAATGACTTGAACCATAGAGTCGGGGAGAAACCAGGTGGCTCTACCCTTCGTTAACCATCCTTGATCTGTCTGGACCCCTCCTTGTTCGGACCATTTCTTGATTTCATCGGGAGTAGCATGTAACTGTATGTCTATGACATCTTGTGTAGGGTCCTTAACTGTCATACATGTAGTCGGATCTGGAGTATGTGTCTGATTAACTGGAATGTCTGGAGTCTGTGCTGTAAGCTTGGCTGTGTGATCTGCTAGATCATTACCTTGGGAAATAAGGTCAGTAACTTTCGTATGTGCTTTACATTTCATGATAGCAATGGATGTCGGTAAATGTATTGCGTCTAACAGAGCTTGAATAAGGAGACCATGCTGAATCTTGGTTCCATGAGAAGTCATGAAACCTCTCTCCTGCCAGAGCACTCCGAAGTCGTGTACGACTCCAAATGCGTAGCGTGAATCTGTGTAAACATTAACTTTCAGGTTCTTGGCGTGTATACAGGCTTGTGTCAGAGCAACTAGCTCTGCTGCTTGAGCGGACAGAGTGTCAATGCGGTGTGTCTCTATAACTTCAGTGTCAGTAGTCACTGCATACGCGGCGACTAGTTCTCCTGTACTGGTTCTCATACATGAACCATCCACATAAAGTGTCAGGTCGGGATCTAATAACGGAATATCTGTCAGATCTTGTCTTGGTTTTGTCGTAATGTTAACTACTTCCACACAATCATGTGTGACGGAATTTGAATTAACTGATGGTAACAGTGTAGCAGGATTCAGGATGTTGCAGCGTCTGATGTCTATGTGTGGCTGGAACAGTGTCAATTCATAGCCTGTTAAACGTGCAATTGTCAAGTGCTGAGTTTGTGTTCGGTTTAAAAGAACTTCCACGGAGTGTGGAACTTGTACTGTCAAGGTGTGTCCTAAAACTATGGAATCACTTTGTCTGATAGCTAGTGCTGTGGCTGCAACTGACTTGAGGCACGCAGGCAGAGCCTGGGCTACAGGATCTAATGTGCTCGAAAAATAAGCACAGGGCTTGTATTGTCCTGCTTGATCTTGTGTGAGAACAGATAATGCTGTACCTTCGCGTTCAGTAAAGAAAAGTGTAAAAGGCTTACTGTAGTTCGGTGTAGCTAGAACTGGAGCTTGGCATAGGGCTTTCTTTAACTCATTGAAACTAAGTGTATGTTCAGATGTCCAAGGGAGGACAGTCGATACGGCTGCCTCCTGTGTCGTTAACTGTATCAGTGGCTTGGCTAGAAATGCATACTGAGGAATCCATTGTCTGCAGTAAGAAGTAAGGCCAATAAAAGCACGTACCTCCTTCTGGGTCTTGGGCTGAGGAAGACTCGCTATCAACTGTATACGGTCTGGTGTCAACTGCCTACCCCTCTTGGACAGTAAGTGTCCTAAGTATACCACTTGCTGGACACAGAATTGGAGCTTAGAAGGGGACACCTTGTGCCCCATCTCGGCTAGGAAATACAAGACTGTAAGGGATGCTTGCTCGCAAGCACGTTCAGAACGGGCTGTGATCAGTAGATCATCGACATACTGGAGCAGGGCAGTGTCAGTTGGCATGTGAATGTTGTCTAGTTGTCTCTTAAGTGCTTGACTGTAAATACTAGGACTTTCTGTGAAACCTTGAGGAGCGCGTGTAAACATATAGCTCCTTCCATTTAAACAAAATCCGAAAAGGAACTGGCTGTCTGGATGAATAGGGACACTGAAAAATGCATTCTTAAGGTCGATTACAGTAAAGAACGTGGCTTCGGAATCAATGGCTGTCAACAGGGAAGAGATATCTGGGACAACTGGGTACTGAGGAACAATACACTTATTAAGCTCTCGTAGGTCAATCACTAATCGATATACTGGGGGTGCATTTGGATCAGTACGTTTCATGACTGGAATGATCGGAGAATTACATACATTGGAGTCAGTTTCTACAACCACTCCTTGAGCCATGAGCTCGTCAATAATTTTGGATAAGGCTGCTACAGCCTCCGGTGGCAATCTGTACTGTCTGATCCGTGGTAAAACTACACCTGGCTTGAGAGTCACACGATGGGGTGTGATTTGCATGTAACCTACATCAGTTGGACCTTGTGCCCATAAATGCTGTGGAACATTAGACAGTCTTGAATCAAAATCTCGTAATACATAGTGACCCTTAAAGTCACGTAGGAACAATCGTATTCCCTCTGGGGAACAGCATATAACTGCACCTAATTCTTTCAGCGTCTTAATGCCTAATAGATTTTCTGGACATGACTTAGTAAGCAACAGATCAGTAGTGCGGGACAATGGACCTACTTCTAGAGAAACGGGCTTTGAAATCTCATTTACGATAGGTTTTCCTGAAAATCCAAGGGAAACATTTCTTGAGCCTGAGAGTGGAGCCCCTGGAACTTCGGCGTGACTAATTGTGGTCCTACTTGCCCCTGTATCAATCAAAAACTTTCTGTCTTTCCCTAATACTTGACTATGAACATAGGGACCTTCTTGATCTACAGGTATCTCGATGAGAGGCAAGCCTACCTCCCTCTCTAGGCTGTTTCATGAATACTGCTGGTACTCTGGATACTCAGACTGTGCATACTGGTACATCTGCGATGTGACATGCTGTGTTGCAGCAATAGGCTGCGGTGTTGTAACTGTCTGTGGTGCAGTCTGTGGCTGAGGAATCTGTGAAACTTGTTCTTGTCTAGGCGGACGTGGTCTTTCTTTAGTCTTACCAGTAGCTATGTTGTGTTTCAGAACTGCACACTCATTTATAAAATGACCTGGTTGTTTACAATAATTGCAGTTCCCTTTAACGGGAGCTGCAGGATGACTGGCTTGATTCGGACCCCTCTTCTGACTGTCTTGAGGAACAGATTGTGCAACTAGTACTTTCATTTTCGTGTCTTTCATACGTTTTCTCTCGTGTTCTTGCTCTTCCCTAATTCTATTCTGGTGGTATTGGAGCATTTGTAACATCTGGGACGGGGTATTAGCTTGCCAGGTACTTTCGACTTTCAAAACTCGATTTTTAATTGATGGACTTGAATTCTCGACTAATTTAGTAACAAAAAGGTGAGGATATGACTCACTACTCGTCTTGAGGCCACTGTTTATGGTAAAACATTTTTCAAATCTAGAATAAAAATCACTAATATCTTCGTCTTGTTTCTGTTTACAGGCTGAGATTGCATCCCAGTCTTCTTTTCTAGTTGTCAATAATCTGGGTAAAACTTGTATTAATAATTCCGATAATTCTTTACATTTATCTCCAAGACCGGTACCTGGTACTCGTATCTTGTCTTCAGCTTCTAGGACTGCCCAATCGATCTTTTTCTCTCCCACCTCCCAATCTTTTTCCTTGAGCTTCTCATACACCCCTGCGGGCAACAGAACTTTTAACATTTTTATTATATCCGGATACGTGTATTCTCCCATACGGAGCATGTCTTTTAATTCTCTATGGAACCCTGCTGGATCTTTGTCATGACAGGGAATTAATTTCTTCATTTCAAGAAGTTCCATCTTTGTGATCGGAGTGTATACAAACACTCGTTGCATTTCGCCACCCGTTCCTCTAACTGGGTGGACTTCTCGTAACGGATTCTGTCTGTCTATGTAAAATGGTTTACTTTCTGGGGGCGAGACATGAACAAAATGCGGGTTCAGAAACGTTCTATATTTGTGGCGCTGTTCTAGAATGACGCTAATTAAATCGGTACCTAGACCTCTCCATCTATACTGGAGTAACTCGTTCAGGACATCGTGTAACGGGCCTGGATCAGAGTG
This sequence comes from Lissotriton helveticus, assembly GCF_964261635.1. Lineage (NCBI taxonomy): Eukaryota > Metazoa > Chordata > Amphibia > Caudata > Salamandridae > Lissotriton > Lissotriton helveticus. The sequence goes on from NC_136065.1 coordinate 342,697,457, forward strand.
CTGACCCTCATACAATGTAATGAGGTGCTGGATCATATACATACCCGCCAGTCGTTGCTCGGCTGGGGGCAGTTTCAGAAACATTTGTGCCACTATTTCGTCTGGAAAAGTGGTAGAATCAGTAATCCATCGGACTGCTGATCGGGCTAGTTCTTGTTCATGCATGGTACTTAACTCACTGTAACCGATTCGTGATTTCAGAATGTGATCGGTAGCTTGAAACACTTGTTCTAGAGAACCTTGTTCTGGTGCTGGATGATGAAAAATAGACTTGTGTTCTAGGCGTAAATGGCGATCTGGAAATCTAGATTTTCCTACATACGCTATTCTGTCGGAATTCTCGTCGTCTAACTCTTCAGGATCAGAGTTACTTTCTTTCTCGCTTACTTGTGCTACTTTACGTTGTTCGTGTATCTTTATTATTTCTTTACGGATTTTCTTGTACATACTCTCCATAGCACTGATAGTCTTGTGCTTACCCTCGGCTATACTATTACTCCACTTCATCAGGGCTTTCATTTCGGTCTGATTCGTGGACGGGTAATCTTGTTCTCTTATTAGACAATTAATCAGAAACTTTAATATCATGAGCTGGGTCTCAGCTTTCCTTTGGGACATGACATCACTGATACTTTCTGGATCATCCCCTGTACGGATGAAACGATATATTCTGTCTAGATCTTCCTTCATATCTGGTAGGGTGACTAGATACTCGGCCACATTTCTTACGCGTAATGAATATAAAACCATATCATCTTCACCTGGGACTGGATCATAACAGCATTCGGCAAGGGATTTTCTTATTTCTGCGACAGACAGCCTGGGCGTACGTTGTGACGCTTGCATATGTAATGCGGCTGCATCTAAACGTTTACGTGGCGGCGGGGTTTGAGGAAGACCTCCTCCTGCGGCCCCTAGACTAGAATCATCAACTGATGCTTTTCGTCCTGGCAGGGTGAGAAATTGAAATGCGGGCTGGACTTGTATGGCGGGCTGGACCGGGGGTACCGTAACAGGTACTCCGGTGTCTGGAGGAGCGGGAAGTGCCTGGTTTACAGGGACTGGCGGAGCGGGAACAGGATTTGCATATTCTGGGACTGTGTCGTCCAAATAGGACGAAATGAAAATATCAGCTGCGGTCGGTTTGTGACGTAGCTTGATCGGAACTAGTGGTGGCGGAAAATTACTGGATGCCTCCGGGGTCGCTTTTGGCAAGCCCTCGGCAAGGAGAGGATACATACCCTTAATGAGGGCATGCCTCTGTCTGTCTGACTGTTCGGCTTTGACTTGTTCACCTATCTCGATTAGTTCTTTTTCTTGTGCTCGTTCTGAAGATTCTCTACTTAATTCTGACTTTCTGATTTCTTTTTCGGTTCTTTTATGAGCTTCTTTACGCCATAACTCGATGGCATCTTTCTGTGATTGTCTGGCTTTCTTTTTCCATAATGCCTCTTCTACTCGCATGATGCACTCGGCATCCCATGTACCCGATACGGGCCATCTATACTTTTCTTCTAACTGTTTGGTATACTCTACCCATAAATCTAGATACAATATGGCGCTTATGCCATGCTTCTGATACATAAAGTGACCTGGACTGTCCCTCGGCGGAACAGGAACTGCTTCTTCTAACAAACCCTTTCTAGTTTTTAGCTGACGTAATCTCGAAAAGAGAGACATTGTAAACTTGAATCGGAACACAATACAATAGACGAGGAACAATAACAATTGGGAGAACAATTCAGGCATACCACGACATTGGAAATACATCGAACAACATCACAACATAACAGTTCGGACAGAATATTACCTGGAATACTGAGAACAGAATACAAGAATTTCTCGAGAACGGAACAGACTAGAGTTACTGGATGCACTGCTGAAACAGTACGGAACATACCGGTCCCATAAAGGGACGCATCAAGACCCGTATCCACCTAGGTGAACACTTCGTTCGTGGGCCTGGGTACCACCAACCCACGGACCAGAGTCAATTTAGATTGACCCTGTCTAGATACTACCCCAGTAATGGTACTCACCGGGCAGCAAGAACGGAAGGCCTCGGATCGGACTGGACTGCTACGACGACGGACGACGAACTTCGGACTTCAGTTACGGGTGGACCTCCGGATACCTCGGACCTTGGACTCTTGGCTCGGGCTCTGGTCGGGACTCGCCGCGTTCCTCCACCGTCTCGTTCGGATGCTGGACCGCCTCCTCCGTCTCCTCCGTGGGCCTGAGGGATACTTGAAGCAGAAATATCTGCCGGTGCGCAGAAGAGTTCCGTCACGACTGCAGAGGGTCAGGGGGTCGGCGTGGCTTCACCGACGCGTGGGGAAAGGGCAGGTCCCTGTTCGGGCGCCATTATGTGGTAAATAAATAAATAATACCCTATTTTTGAATGTATAAATGAATAACAGATAGCTCAATAAATAAGAGTCAAAATTCGAGGTAGTAGGAGTTTCGCAGGTTTATTACAGCATAAAGGAATAGGATGGCAAGGCCCAGCAGCGCTGCTGGTGTCAGGATCGGGACAAGGGAAGTAAACCTTTTAATAACAGTGCATGAGCATATATACATAACGCAAACACATAGCATTACATTGCAATAGGCGTAGCAGTGGGTGGAGCAATAGGCGTGACGCGTAGCAGTCGCGAAAGATAAGGGTGAAAAGAGGTGTAACAGGGCGTATACATAGACATGTGATGCAAACGTAACAGAATATGTCATGAATAGGGCGGAAACATTGGAGGGGGCTACCTAAGGAGCCGGGACCTCTAACCTGATGGTGCGCGCAAACTAGCAATGACGTATCACTAGGTGAAACTGGGGGCTATGAACTCTGTGCTAGGAGCAGAGACTGAAGTCTGGAGAGTCAGGGCGACATGTACCTAAACAGTATCTAGTATCTGATGTTTAGAGAACATGTTGATATAAACTAGAAGTCAAGAGGGGAAAGGCTGACTTGTTTCTAAGACTGGACCATGCATTATTCTACATGTAGTGCGTGATGAGGAATACGAAATGACCATTAAATACAGTATTTCTCTAACGCGGAGACGGAAAGGCTAGACAATGACGGAAACTATTGATGCGATTCAGTAGTTTAGGAATGCAGAGAAGGAGGACTGAACTGATAACTGGAACTATAACATACTTTTGGCAGACTCAGAGGCAGAGCCAGCCTGAACCGGGCACGGCGTGGCAGGAAGTAAGTGAAGGGTCGAGGATACAGGTGGGGGCTGTATCGCTCCTCAGCGAGGCTTTAGGAGACAGGAGCTGAATCTGATGTCCAGGCCCTTTTGAGGCCTAGAGACGGGGACTTTATAATGGAATAACGTGCACACTGAGAAACGTGGCAACGTAGCTTTACATAGACCTGATATTCGTAGTATTCACGAGAACTGGAAACTGGCATACTAGAGGTGGACACAACTATAATTGTGTCTTGAATCGAACATGGGGAATACATATGCATATTTAATCATGCACACGTAACATATGATGGATGAGGCGTAGGGACACAGAACATGGCAAAATTTACTTTTCCACACCACCACAACTAATCCACTAGATCTCACCGAAAAAGAAATCCAGGACCTCCTTCTGGACCTTAACACAGCCCCTACTTCCACCTGTCTACCTGTTGTGAGTGACGTGAGTGTCGCACACCCCATCCACACGGTAGCCATCGACCCACACAGACCAGCCCCCCCTAGCAACAGAAGAATGCTCAGAAGTAACCTCACGCCAGTGCCCTTGGCCGTTCCGACCCTCGCCACCACCCCTCTCCCTGCCCTGACAGGCCTCTTAATCAACTGTCGCTCGGTAGTGAAGCATGCGGCTGATGTCGCCGCTCTCATCCTGAACAACAACACCGACATAGCCATTCTTACAGAATCATGGCTTAATGATTCCTCATCCCCATGCCTCGACCTCTTAATCCCCCCTAACTACAACATTGTCAGGCTCGACAGACCACACAACAAAAAAGGAGGCGGAATTGCCTGCATCCATCGCGCTAACCTCCTTGTCACTGAGCTTGCAACGAATACTACTGACTCCTGCGAATATCTAGCCCTCTCAGTCTTCAGTAGCACCATCCACACATGTAACCTACACATCTTTTATCACCCCCCAGGCACAAACAAACTTTTTACCGACTACCTCATGGAAGTTATTACGACTAAGAACTCCCCTAACTCCAAGGACATCTTCCTCGGCGACTTCAACTTGCACTGGAATGATCTTAAATATCCCCATGTCAACGCCATTAAAGACCTCCTGGCCGATCTAGCCTTGACCCAAGCTTGCCCTCTCCCAACCCACTCGAAAGGAGCCACTCTTGACTGGATCATCTCCAAGGATACCACCGTCAAGCTCACCTCGATAGAGCCCTGCGACTGGTCTGACCACCATACCATCACCTTTCTGTTACCCAGCACACGCAAGACAAAGACACCACAACAGGTACTCCCAAAGCGCTGGGTCAGAGACACCAAAAACCTAGACATCAACATGCTTGAGATCCGCTGCAAAACAGACTTACCACCCCCCTCCCACATCACCTCGGTCAGCGACCTGAATGATCACTATTCGACTACCATGTCAAGCATCCTGGATGACCTAGCCCCTCTTAAACTAAAAAGAACTCAAGTCAAAGATAAAAACCCATGGTTCACTGGTTCCCTCAACAACGAGAGAAGATCCCTCCGACAGCATGAAAGAACTTGGAGACAGCACCCCTCAACAGACCACCTAAAACTCCTTCGCCAGGCCAGAAATATCTACAACAAGAACATCGCCAACTCTAAAAAAGAATTCTTCAGAGCGGAACTAGGAAACTCCCAGAATAGACCGCGCAAACTCTTTGAGATGGTTAAACTTCAATCGAACAAACTATCCAAAACAGTGAAAGAAAACCCCAAGTCTCTCATCTCCTCTGAGGCTTTCTCCACTTTTTTCACAAACAAAATCAAAACCTTAGATACTGAACTTAAGGCTGCCTCCTTCCCCCCCCTGAACTTTGACCCTTTGCCTCCTCCTTCCTTGCCACCGCAACTCTTACCAAAGAATTTAGCTCACTGGTCTGAGTTTGCATCCTATGACGAAATCTCTGTCGCGAAAATCCTGGCCTCCCTGAACCCTAACAACCACTTTAATGACCCGCTCCTTTCAAACTGTCTCGCGACCGTTACCAAATCCATCATCCCTAGCTGGACTGCAATCATTAATGCCTCCCTACGACAGGGCTCAATACCGACCTCGCTGAAAACAGGCCAAGTCATACCCATTCTGAAAAAACCGTCGCTGGACCCAGCCTCCCCAGACAACTTCAGACCAATTTCAAACATCCCGCTCCTGGCGAAAGTGCTGGAAAAGTGTGTTCAACTACAGCTTAGTCACCACATCAACAAATACCATCTACTGGACGACTGTCAATCAGGTTTCCGACCCGGTCACAGCACCGAAACCACCATGCTACACATCGTTGATGACGCTCTTCAAGCCCTTGACCAAGACAAAACCTGTCTCCTGATCCTCCTTGATCTTTCATCGGCCTTCGACACGGTCAACCATGCGATGCTACTCGAACGCCTCAAACTCAGGATGGGACTAGATGGCATAGTCCTTGACTGGTTCAAATCCTACCTCTAAAACCGATCTCAGAGTTTTTTAGTCAATGGCGAACTGTCCGCTCCTTCCGATGTCTCGGTGGGAGTCCCTCAGGGATCAACATTGTCCCCTACCCTCTTCAATCTCTATCTGGAACCCCTGGCCGAAGTCCTGCGCAATGCAAATATCTCCTTTCACATGTACGCTGATGACACTCAGATCTATATAAAAATCTCATCTCTGGCAGATATCCTCACCCTGAATGAAACCCGGAAGCTGACGGTCAGATGGCTCTCCTCCAATCAACTAAAACTCAATGCCAAGAAAACTGAGTTCCTTCTAATCTCCCCTCCCAAGAACAACCCTGACATCCAGACATGGATTAAAGCCATCACAGCCTTAAATTGTTCCCCGACCATTGTGAAATCTGCCAAATCTCTGGGAATCACCTTGGATTATAACCTAAACATGCGAGACCACATCAACACAATGGCGAAATCGGCCAGATTCCACCTGAACTACCTATGGAAATTGAAACCCTTTCTAGACGCTCCGGACCTCAAACTTGCTGTTCAATCATTAGTCATCTCTCGACTGGAATACGGTTGCTCCACCCTCTCTGGCTTACCTAAGATCTCGCTGGCTCCCTTAAAAGCCTGCCTCAACGCAGCCGCCAGACTACTTACAGGCTCAAAAAAATTCGATCACATCACTCCTCACTTGAAAGCGTTAAACTGGCTCCCCTTCGAGGCGAGGATCCACTTCAAGCTGGCATGCATCACGCACAAGGCCCTTCACTCTAAATCCCCTGCGTATCTTGCTCAGAAGCTTGTGCTATCTGGTGGAAACAGACACTCAAGATCGACCAAGGCCCTCCTACTCCGGCCTGCACGCTTTAGGAAAAGAACAACCTACAATAGGGCTTTCACTGGAGCTGCACCAAGAATATGGAACTCCCTCCCTCCTGACATTAGAAAAATCCCTTCCTTTGCTCGCTTCAAAAACGAGGCCAAGTCCTTTCTCATGGGTAAATTCCTTGGCTAAACTCATTCCGTCAGCCACCTGAGAGAATGTTGCCCTATCCTGCGCCATTGCACACCACTGTATTTGACTTTTTGTATTATTTGTATTATATTCATTGTACTTTACTTATCCTTGTTGTATAGCTTCTCACATCCCCCAGGTACAGTACCCTCTGCTACCCTGTCCCACCTTCATCCCTTGACTCTCTGTAAGCCCTCCTTTGTACCTAGTTTTCATCGTTTATCGTGTGATATGTCCCTGTATTATTCTACTGTATCTGTAAAGCGCTCTGATACCCTCACGGGTCATGTTCGCGCTCTATAAAACCTTAAAATAAATAAATAAATATGCAAATCAGCTCTGACCCTGTGCCTCATGGGAACAGTCCAGTCCGAACTACCAAGCCATGTCTTTCCCAGACCGGAATCAAGCATCCAAGGACCGGTTTCTGGCTATCAGCCTTCATCAGCCTGGATAGCTTGACTCCAGTGGTGTGGAGAGCCTGGGACTCACGTCTGAGCATACCCAGCACACTCTGGGTGAAAATTGCAAAAAACACAGTTGATGGACAGAATGTAGAATAATGTCAAACATTCACCCCAGTACAAGGATCTGGGCCTAAATCCATCGTTTTTTTGCACTCCACACCACCCTGGGATAGACACTGGCTATATGCAAATCAGCTCTGACCCTGTGCCTCATGGGAACAGTCCAGTCCGAACTACCAAGCCATGTCTTTCCCAGACCGGAATCAAGCATCGAAGGACCGGTTTCTGGCTATCAGCCTTCATCAGCCTGGATAGCTTGACTCCAGTGGTGTGGAGAACCTGGGACTGTCAGGCAAAAGTTATGACCCCTTGCAGATCCGTCACCCCAACGTATTTGGTACAATAGGCATGAAGAAGGCATTTATATTTATTATGTGCAATTCAGATTTTCCTTGTGGTTAATGAAAGAAAGTCTCCAAGATAGATCAAGCATTAGGAAAGACAGCGAGTCTCACCTTTGGGACCTATTGACTTTGCCAAAGGTTTTAAGCCATGCTGCACAGCTTCCCTGATCCTGTGGAGCTTGGTTAAATAATAAATTAAAATAAGTGCCAAAAAAAGCATTTGATTTGGCCACTTTTTTCCTTTGTAGTTACTGATCTGAGTTATTCTGGATTGAAAGGAAAGGAGCAAGTCAGATTTTCTTGTAGGGGAGGCGACTCAAAATATGAGCAAGTGCAATTATACGGATAACAATAGAAAGGCCATTAGTAGAATGAACAAGTCCTGGGAAATCTCATTGAAATGATTTTGATGAAATATGGTGAAGCCAGGAATGCTATGTGGAAGGAGGGCTAGTTGAAGGAGTATTAATGAATCGCTGATTGGCAACCCATCCAATGGAGCAGCCCATTTCTTAAAACATAGCAGTGCTTTGAGAAGGAGCTGCTGAAAAAACGGAGGGAGGGCAATTAATAAAAGGAGGCGGATAACAGTCCCCTCCACGTCTTTTATAAAATCTAGACTCTCCTTCACTTACACCTATGAAAATCTGCATTTTATGATTGGACCAGAGGATCCAGTTATGCTTTTCAAAAACTAGTTGCACTTCGAGAAACTGCATTAGCTACAGGTGTGTAATACAAATTAAAACTGAATCGTTATACCAATCACCAAATCTGAGACTGTTCTTAAATCTTGAGCCAGCCCAAGAAGCTTTAGATGCTCTGCTGGCAGAATGAGCTCTATGAGAAATGGGGTTGTTGGTTGAGAATGGCATGAGCCTTTATCAAGCAACAGCCACAACCCCAGTTGGGATGGATAACTAAAGCCTCTAAATTAACCTGTGCTTAACCCTCTGGTAGCTTGTCACAAAAACAGTCAGGCTTATCTTAGAGGCAATGTGTAAAGTATGCAGTAAACAAACAGTAATAAAGTGAAAGTACAACACAAGGAAAATAACAGGCCAATTTAGAAAAATTGAGTTAATTTGAATAAATTGACACAAAAATGACAACATTCCAATTAGTTGAACAGTAGATATGCAATTTCAAAGGTTTAGGAAAAATAGTGCTGAAAATCGCAAAGCGACAATCATTATCTGGTCAAGCCAAACCGGGTCAAAGTGACAAGTTCAGGCCGACCACAACGGAACGCAGGCCGGATACAGGGACCAATTTAGGCCCGCTGAGAATTGTACCTTATGTTCTTAATGCGGGCGTTGCACAGTGGCCGTTCTGCGATGCAATGTCCGTGTCGAGTTACGTTGCACTGCATTGGTTCCGATGAGAAGCTACAAGGACTGGGGAAGAGGGGATAGGAATCGCAGAATCCAGGTGCAGGTTCAAGACTGTTGAAGCCGCTTCTGTCCCATCAGTAGCCCAGCCAAGTAGCCCTTAGAGCCATTTTGGTGGTCCAGTGTTCAAGGTGCCGACCGAGACCTTCTTTCTCGGGTAGCAGAGCAGCTGGCCAGTCATTCCTACAGATGGGCAGTCTTTCTACAGATCACTTCTGGACCTAGAAGAGTTAGTCTGAGGGACCAGTATTTATATCTGGTGCCACTTTGAAGTGGGAGAAGCTTCTGGAGTTTTCCCCTACAGAGGTGTCTGGAATTATTGCCTCCCTGCACTGGTCCCTGTCTGTCTGGGGGCACAATAGAATAGTGTGAAATCCTTTGTGTGCAAGCTCAGCCAGTGCTTTATGAAGGGCAGGTGTGGTAGTTGATAGCGATGGCCCATCCTGCCAACACTCAGACCCTCTACAGCAGAGGTCTTCAAACTTTTGTAGGTTGAGTCCCACCATCTCAATTTTTTTAGATGTTGGGCCCCCCCACCACCTGACAGAAATTTCTGGAATCGACCGCCACGTGCATATCACGGGCCATATCCAACAAATAATGTTGCTAAATCTGTTTGCAGCTCTGCGGCTTGCGCGTTCGTTCTGCTACAATGTAATTGTAGTATTCAAGTTAGACACACTTCCAGGCCGGGCTGACACACGTAGCCTGTGACCCCCCATGCACGCATTTACCCTGCACACACTTTCCTTGCGGTGACTTCCTAGCTGGTATTCACCATGCACGCACTCACCCTGCACACACTCTCCCTGCAGTGGCTTGTGGCTACCTAGATGGTGACCCCCTCTGCACACACTTTTCTTGCAGTGACTTCCTAATCGGCTGTGGTGACTTCCTAGCTGGTGACCCCCATACACGCACTCCCCCTGCACACACTTTGTTGCAGTGACTTTCTGCAAGAAGCCTCTCTATGCACAATCTCCCAGACACACTCCGTCTGATATAACGTCTGCACAGTGGTTCCCGGTGCACACATTTATCTGAAGACACGCGCCTTGCACACACTTTCCATGAGGGGGTGTCACAGCGCTATATGTACCGCTAGCGCGTTTTCAGGTCCCCTGGTGACGTAACACGCACTGCTGGCAGACAGTTGTTCTCAGACACTACCTGCACTCACTGTCCACTCACAATCACGCTGCACACACCTTCACCGAGCAGCCCCTCATCGCTGCACACAGTCCGTCAGCAGACAGTCATTACAACACTGGTTCATCATCTCCTTGCTTCCCCACCACCTGCACGGATGCAACCTTCTTCACACGGTGATTCCATACACTCACTATCACCCATGCACACATCCACTCTCCCCAAAGTGACTTGTTGCAGTGTGCGCCCTATTCACACCTCAGCCACACACGTGCACACACAGTCCCGGTAGACAGGGACTTCCCCCCATACAAACTCACTCCTTTCAAGATCTCACTGTGACGGCTCACTACCAGACGCGCACCTCTGATCACTCCCCAAGTTACACCTTCAAACAGTCGCACGCTGCCCGGCCTCCCTCCGTGGGACAACCAATCTCACACTCAAAGTTCCCCCGTTTACACACTTATCCCACTCCTTTTGTTGTTAGCCACTGCCATGGCACTCCTCACTCTGGGTGTGCCCCCAGCCTCACCCTCATCAATGCCCTCGATAAAGTCTGCAGCGATCCCCTCTCGTGCACAGCTCCCAGGCACACGTCAGTGCCCTTCTCACACCAACAATGTCCTCTCTCCACCCTTGCAGCGCATCCCTTGCCCCCTGCAGCCTCCGTCCCCGAACCCCTTAGTACCCTTCTCACCCCTAAATACCGCTTGTCTACTACAGTGCCCTTCCGCTCCCTCTTCAGCACATCTGTTACCCCCACCAGGCCCTCTCTCGCTATAGCAGTGCAGCTTTCACTCCACCTGAAGTTCTTTCTCACCTCCAGCAGAGCCCCTTTCACCCTTTAGAAGCGCCACTCTCATCCCCAGCAGCACCCCTCACAGCGTCCTTTCACTCCCGAAGCGCCCCTCACACCCTTGCAGCGCCCCTCACACCCTTGCAGCGCCCCTCACACCCTCGCAGCGCCCATCAGACCATCGCAGCGCCCATCACACCCACGCAGCGACGCTCCTTCACCAGCTACAGTTCTCTCACCCCTCTCAGCGCACTCTCACCCTTAGCAGCACGACTCTCAAGCTTCAAAGCCATCGCTGATGCATATTTATGTTATGCAACTAACAACCATTGACAAAGACAATAGTCCTGGCTTGTAGTAGATGTAATGTTACATGTATATGGATGGAATGATGAAGCAGCAAAATACCAGTGGGGCGACACAATATACCGGGCATGGAATTTTCAGTTAGGGGTTTTAAGTCACGCCCTTCTTTACATCGACCATGCCCCTCTGGGAGCCCCCACAAGTTTTTTCATTCTACTTAAAACCCTTCCTCCGGTATGGTGACTTCCTGCTGAACAGGGAGAACAAATTCACTCAGGTCATCATAACTGCCAACTTGAACAACCTGCATCGGCAAAAGGCAATAGGTTTCGACTATATGAAATCTATTGGGTTTGGCAATTTTTTTTTTTTTTTACATATTGCATAGCAGTTGAGCTTCTGTGAAACCTGGCTTAATATAAAAAAAAAAGTGCTATGATGCGCGAACCATTGACTGTGTCATAGTGTTTTTTTTTTAATCATAAGCTATGTTGCGCAGTAGCTCTAGTTCTGTGTAATATGACAGAGCCAATAGATTTTGTACACAAGATTCCATGGAGTTCCAGCAATGGGCGTAATATATGCAGCAATTTAGTGCCGGTAGTGTGAGCAGCACTGAAAAATCAATGGCGTGGCACCAGGCGTTGTACAAGATTGCGCTGCCATTTGAGTCGATTTTGCTGCTGATCGAGTAGAAAATCTACTCGAGCAGCAGCAAATCTACTCGAAGGGGAGCAATCGGACAGTAACTGCCTGCATTAGAAAATCATGCAAGGGGATGCCAAATCTCGATCGTGCTAGCCAGCTTGCAGTTTCCAGAGCCTTGTGGGAGAAAAATTCCACCACGTGGCGTTTAGTGGAATTTTGCCACTACGCAGCAATAAAGAGTAATGAGCAGTGTCCAAAATGCTGCAGGCAAAATAAAACATTCTGCCCACCCCTAAAAATAACACCCTCCAGTTACGATGTGCCAGAGCAGCCTTGTCCAAGAAGTAGTGATGCATTGGAGCAAAGTCTGAGCCGTCTATTGAGTAAAGCAGCAAGCGTACGGATGCCTGAAAGTACCACATGCATGTGGCAAAGTATTGCCCAGGAGGCACAAAAGCCTCTGAACCGATGTCAGGCCTGTGTTTGAGGAAAAACACTAAGGAATTCGTAGCTGGAAAAAGGAACAGGAGATACGCAGAAAAAACTATCAGGAAAAACAAAGAAATGTGCTTAAGTCATATACAGTTAAAACTTTTATAGTATTTCTTAGGCAATAATGTATTAAGAATTATAATAAAGGAATGCTGATCTTTCCTGCGAACAGTAAGAACAGAGTACTTGGCTGAAAGTACTTGCCCCTTCAATCAAGACTATAGCATGGTTTTTCAATGTCATGGGTGTACTTGATTACAATTGGTTCTTTTTAGGTTGAGCCTGGCCAGTGGATGCGCTGCTCTGCGAGGCATGCTGAATTCCGGTTAGGTATAGAAGCTCTGCCCATTTCACGCCCATCTGTTGAATTGGCTCCTGTTACTGTCCTTGTAAAATATTTGCTTTTTATTTGTAAATAGGATTAATAGTCCCTCCTTGGTAGCGCCTTGTCTGCATCTGTAGCCTCCCATAAAGCCTGGACTTTTTTACTTGTGTCGTTACACGGTCTGCTCTATAAGTCAGTGAGCACTATTGTCTTTAATGATGTTCCCCTATTCCAGCCACGACATCTCAGCATGCTTTTAGGAATGTATTTATTTAAATTACTGCGCGGTCCGCTTTAACTATATAGCGACTGTACTTTTTTAATTATTTAATATATGGCGTGTTCCGTTTTCACTTTAGCGGGCGCACTTATTTAATTATTTATTTTACAGCGCGTCTGCTTTTACTTTAGCGGCCGTGCTACCGAACCTTTTTAAATTAATATTTTTTTTTTAAAACTTTGGGTGAAGCGCCCCGTACGCGCTTCACTTTAATGTTGGTCACCCCCCTTTCTTTAGACGCTGCTCACGTTAACCTGAATACGGGAGCAGCATCTAAAGAAAGAGGTGCGGCCACCATTAAAGTGGTATCGCATTTGCGATAGCTTGAGCTGTTGGCATTAAAAATAACAATGCCTTTTATATATGTGTTGCTTTTAAAAACACAAATAAAAGGCATTGTCCTTTACAATGACAATAGCTTAAACGCTCGCAAATGTGAGACATGTTGCATTGAAAATGCTTGTTTAGTAAATATAATAGGAAGTGTTGTTGTTTTTCTGTCTCGACTGCTACTAAAAAAAGAAAAAAAGAAAAGGATTCCCCCTACTCCCTAACCAGTCTGGTCATAAAATGCTGCTTTATTGTAGGAGTAAAGTTTCACTCATAAAGTTGCATGGGTGGCGTCTAACGGGAGAAATAGATTAACTATCCATTTTTTGTAGGGTTGGCTTGGCTGATGCCAAGACCAGCACACAGGTTCCAATTAGTACCAGTTTTTTAAAAAATGTGTTGCAGATCACAAAAATACCCTGCAAAACCCTCATTCTGACCGTCAACTACCAAAGAAAATATTCAGTTAAAACAGTAGAGGCAATAAATGGTTTGCAGTCTACCACTTGATTTGCAGCTAGTCTGCTACTCCTTCCATAGGTACTATACCAAATGTGTCTGGGGACGATTTGAAAGCAAGACATACCATGTTTCGCTCTAAGCTACATTTAGGAATATATGAGATTTATAAAGTGCAACTCTAGAGAGTTGTACAGCAAACCTATTTCTTGGGGTGGGTGGGCACTGGCAAGAGCAACGGAGGACTATAGTAGGCAAGAACAGTGAGAATATGGAATAAATTGGTACCAGGGATGATTAGATGGTCACTGGGGCTAGAGGTGGTGTGAACAAGGATGTAGTGGGGGCAGGACCCAAGTTATAGAGTAAATGTTTGCAGAAAGGTAGGGCGAGGTGACGGAAGGATATGGTAGGAGACTGTAGGGCTGCGAGTTGAGAGTTCAGGAGAGGGCCAGAAAACATCTGCTGGATCTGGCAGCAAGGTGGCTTCCCTGCTTTTGGCACACTTTTGGAATATGTTTGTGAAAATGATCATTTACTGTTGAAATAAGCATGTAAATGGCATATCCACTTGAACTTTTAACTGTGCGGAGTCATGCTGTGACTCTACTCCACCACAACAAAACTGACACTTTCCTGGTAATTGCGGTCAACCTTTAAATGCCAAATTAGTGGCTATTTATGGGCCAGACTGGAATCCTTTATAGAACTACTCTGTCGTGTTTCATTTGTCTTAAATATTTTAACTAGCAGTTTACTCATCAATGAAGAATACTCTAAACACAGCTCCTCAAGTCAATCAAAGCTACATTTATTTCTAACAAAACACATCCTTAAAACCGATGAGGATAAAATAGCATCGCAAGTAATTTTGTGTGGAAAAAAAAGATAAGAATCCATAATCTTCATAAAACATCAGTGATGCAATCATTCATCTATAAAGTTCAAGAAAGAGGGTTTTCAAATTCACAGCATATAGCCACGTCAAATGAGCTGATTTAACTCTCGTGAGATCTTTAAAGTCCATCTATGTTTCACCTACCAATTAAAAATATTTTGGGAGTTGTATCTTAGTTATATGACGGGCATATCTCTTTTAGTGTAATTGCATTTTGCCAATGGTCAGTTGTTAAACATTCCATATACAACAAGTATTGACAATGTCAGTAGTTCTGGTATTGGCAAGTACAGTGGGTTGTAATTTTTTTTATTACAAGCTTATGCCACAAAAGGAAATAAAAATGTGCCACCACCAAATGTGGCCGCCACATGCTTGACAAGCTTGCATAAAGTTTGTCTAAAATTCAAAAAGCAAATTTTGAACCCGTTTCCTAGCAGAAGAGGAATGAACTATTTTTAGGCAGATGGGAATAATGTGCACAGGCTTTGTGAAGTGACTGAAACTGTAGTGAGCCAGTGGGAAAAGTGGGCTGACCTATTGTCTAATGGTGTGTTCTGTTGTCCGCAGAAGTCAAATATTTGAATGGCAATTCAACAGACAAGTGTATGAAGTTTACTGACCCAAAGTCCCTCTGTTGTATATTATGTTTTTTTTTTTTTTAAACACAATCTAGTGAGGACCGCTAAAGCTGAGTCAAAAGCCACACATCAAAAGTAAACACATGAAAATGTAACAGAAAAGGAAAAAAAATGTAAGTGCAGATGTAAAGATAGCTAATTTTAAAGTCTGTCACACGTGATTAATAAATATGCATGTCCATACTAAAAACCAAAAAAGCCATCATCCAACAAGGGTTGATAAAGTAAGTGGGACTGACCATAACTGACTAGGTGGCCAAACTGCTTTTTATTGCAGACTAGTTCCATACAAATTAAAAAAAGAAACATAACAGCCATATGCTTACAATAAAAAAATGTAAATAAAAAGAATCGCATAGCATTTTAGTAGGGAAGTATAACTACTGCCAAACAGACAGATGTGCTTTCAACTGCTAGCCTGCGACCTCCTAGGTCTTGCTCACCGTTCCTCTGCTGCAGACTCCCTTAGAGGTGTTGTCCCGGTCCTCCAGCTACTCTCGATCTGCTGTTCGAACCTCGGTCCCTCCCTTAGTGTGCTCATTTTGGGTAATAGTGCAGCTTTGCAGGTCTGCTGCGTGAACGTAAAGTTGGATGTGAGCAGAATTTGTTTTTTGTTGGTTGGCTGCTTGAAATTGCGTGTGACACTGCCCGGTAGCTTGAAATTGCATGTGACGCTGCATTTCCTGTTTTACTACTGTATGCCCACTCTGTAAATACTGCTCGGCAGTATCTCCCTCGTCAAAGTCTGTTTTCTGTGCTTGTTTTTTGCTGTTTTCTTGTTTATTTTTGTTCCAGCTGTAACGTGTTTTCATGTTACCCAAGCCTCTTGCCCTCCAGCCTCCTGGACAGCCAAGCACCAAGAATCCTAGCCCCCGCACTCCCACAGGTACTCCGTCGCAGATCTCTGTGCCCTGAACCCCACGCAAAACAACTGTTGTCTCTCATCACCACGCTCCACAGCTGGACCTTACACCTGCCTCCACTGCCGATTCACCGCTACCACAACACCACATCAAATAACCCACACCAACCCTGGATACCGACACTCTGCCCCCCTGGATCAACTCCACTGCCTCCTGATCAACGTCAGATCACTCTGCAAACATCTGCCTCCCTCCACCCCCACCCCTGGATCAACTCCACTGCCTCCTGATCAACGTCAGATCACTCTGCAAACACGCCACCGAAATCTGGGACACCATCTCCACCATCGTCCCTGACTAGACCTTCATCACGGAGACCTGGCTCTCCCCCCACATCGGCCCCAGACATCGCCGCGCCTACAACATGAAACACCAAGACCACACCAACAGACACGGAGGAGGCATCAATCACCTGTATCATCACCAACAACAACACCACGCTGATCATGAAACGCATGATTATCCAGCTTCGCACCGACTCAAAAACCACCATCAGAGGCGCCGTCACATACAGACGCCATCGCTCACGGTCGAATCGAAACACAGTATCTTCCTGGGAGACCTCAGCTTCCACCTGGACTGGCATCAACTCCACCGACCTCCTGGAAAGACTAGACCACATCGGCCTCGTGCATGTGGTCACCCACCCCACGCACAAAGCAGGACACACCCTAGACCCAGTCTTCATGCCCAGCAACAGAATCAAATGCAGTGACACCTCCAGAACTCACCTGGATGGACAACTCCATCGTACACTTGACCCTCACCTGTCCTCCGCACACAGCCTCCTATAAACACAGTGCTCCCTACCGCAGCTGGACCAAGGTAACTCAGCAGCAATGGACCGACACCCTCGGCACTGCGCAGCCAACATTACCACCAAGCTGGACAAGACCATAGAGAATTTCAGTGCCTGGATCACCAATGCTGCAAACCAAGTCACCCTCACCAAACCAGCCAAGAAGCATAGACCCACTAAATGAGCCAGCTGGTACACGCCGGAACTCAGCACATCAAAACGCTGGTGTAAACTGAAAAAGCGCACCAGCAGAAAACACATGACTGAGCGGCCTGCAAAGCAGCCCTCGGTGAGTACCACCACCAGCTCAAAGCCGCAAAAAAGGAGGCCCTGACACACTGGGTCGAGGCCAGAATCAACCGAACCAAGGAACTCTTCATCAACGTCCAAGTTCACCTGCCCGTCAGCCACAGACAACTTGATCCCTTCCTCACACGTACTCTGCGATGCCCTCGCTGACCACTTCCACAAGTAGATGGTAACCATCTACAGAAACTTCGATTTCTCCAACCCTCTGACCTTTTCAGCAACCCATCAAACACCACCAACCACCCTCTCACAGCATGGGAACAACTTATCACACCAACAAGTACCCTGGTGAACTCCATCCACTTCGGAGCACCCACCGACCCTTGCCCCCATCGACTCTTCAACCTCAGAAGCAACAAGATCAGCATGCCAGCTCATCACCATCTTGAACGCCTCCATAACTCCAGCCACCTTTCCCATCGTATGGAAACATGCGGAGGTTAGATCCGTACTTAAGAACTCCAGTGACCTACAGAACTGCTGTCTCATCTCCCTTCTCCCGTTCCCCGATGAAGTCCTGGAGAAGGCTATCCGCCGCCAACTCACTGATCATCTGGAAAGAAACAAACTGCTGGACCCGTCCCAATTAAGTTTCAGAGCCAACCATTGCACCTGGACAGCCCTGATCACCACAGCAGACGCCATCTGAGCCCTACTAGACAGGGGAGAATCAGCCGCCCTCCTCCTCCTCCTCCTGTACCTCTCCGCAGCTTTCGACCCAATCTCCCACCACACACTCATTGATTGACTACGCCAAATTGGAATAACAGAGGATGCGCTCAGATGGAAGGCAACCTTCCTTACGGGATTCACCCAGAGAATCTGCCTCCCTCCCTTCACCGCGCAACTCAAGCACCCCATCTGCAGAGTACCTCAACACTGACCCCTCAGCCCAACCCTTTTTAACATCTCTGTGAGAGCACTCGCAGACATCTTCATATCACACAGCATCAACCTCATCTCCTATGCCAATGACACACTGCTCGTCCAATCACTCCCAGTGAACCCTACCTTGACGAAGACCAGCTTCCACAACTGCATGAAGAACGTTGCTACATGGATGAAAGACAACTGCCTGAAACTCAACACCGTCAAAACAGAAGTTCTGATCTTCAGCAGACCCACTGCCCTTTCAAACTACTCCTGGTTGCTAGCGGAGCTCGTACCTACCCCCACGCCATAAGACCACGCCTGCATCATCCTGGACTGCAACCTCTCCATGAAATGTCAGGTCAACGCTCTCTCCTCAGCCTGCTTCCACACGATCCGCGGGCTCTGCAAAATCTTCGGATGGCTCCCCATCAGCACAAGGATGACTGTGTTGCAGGCCCTTCTCACTAGCCGGCTTCACTACTGCAATGCACTCTATGCCGGCACCATCACTTAACTTGTGCAAAGACTCCAGAATGCAGCAGCCAGACTGATCTTCAACCTGCCCTAGAGGACACACATCACCTAGCACCAAAAAGACCTCCACTGGCTCCCTATCCAGAAGAGATGCCATTTCAAGCTCCTGACCCATGCACACAAAGCCCTCTGCGACCAAGGACCAGCCTACATGAACCACCGCTTGATCTTCCATCAGGAAACCAGAAACCTCCGCTTCGAGCACCTTGCCCTCGCTCAGGTGCCACGTATCTGCCGCAGCAGTTCCGGAACACCCTCTCCCTTCACCTCCGCACTGCACCCTCGCTGACCCACTTCAGGAAGGGACACAAGGCCTGGCTCTTTGACTGAAATGTGCAGCACAGCACCTAGATACCCCAGGGATGATTAGCTGCCCTATACAAATACTACAAGATTGACTGGTATAGAAAACCTTTTTAGTTTTAATGCATATTACAGGAAAATATAATTCTTTTTTTACACAAAGAGAAGGTTTTAATGGCCTTGGGTTACTGTAACCTGAAGTCTTAGTATAAAAAATCGTGGATGACTGAAATCAATAAATCAACAGGTCGTGTTTTAATGTGCTAACACAAGCTGGCGTTCACAAATGCTGTTTACGTGCATTGCATGCCCAAATGCTCTCATCACGTTAAAGCCTGTCCTGTTGGCTTTGCTGGTGCTGGGAAAAATTTGCAAAAACGAGCGACTGTGTATAGAATGCATCAGGAACTGAAGAGTTGATTGTAATACATAGCTTGATTGAGTATCGTTTTTAGATGTAAAATAGTGCCTTATACATCCAGATTGCATCACGTCCTGGACAATGAAATAATAATATAGACCATGGTTAATGTACGAGTCATACTTCTCTTGATCGAACCAAAGACCTCTCTATGTATGTTTTAAAGAATTGGTACTAGTACGTCTAGCAGACAGCTGCAACAGAACTGGAAAAAACTGCATTGGCAAAGTAGAGCATTGGCCCACCAGCTCTGCTCCTGAAGGGCTTTTCTTTTTAGGCTGAATTGCACATCTGAGCAGGAAACTGCTGCCACTCACAGTGCTAGATGTAAACAGACAAATTGCCCAGTGCTGTATGCTCCTCTATATATTTGTGTTTTTTAATTTCTCATTTATTGTTATTGCATGAAGTTGGTGAGAGAGCTTAAGTTTTCTTTATGCCAGACATAAAAGGACAGTTCTTCCTGACTGTAGTTGATCGAAGATTTAAAATATTGACTGGAGTCCAAGGTTCTCAAAAAGTCTGTGTGATAAACATAATAATTCAATTGCTAATTTTAACTTCTTTTATTCCACATTCATCAGACGCCTAGATATTTGAGTTTGTGCAATTGCCATTTCAAACCTGACGAGCCTAATATTGCTGTTGTGGAGTAGACGTTTAATAGAAATACCTCTGATTTTACTTTGGTCAGGGAATCTCTTGACACAGCTGAGTAACTACTTATTTCTTCAATAATAAAGAGGATTGCTTTGTTTTCTTCTGTGAAAATTAGTACCTAGTCCGCATGGGCCCTAACTGAATGTTTGCCAGCTGGGAATGAGATCACTTTGATTTTAACATCAGATCTCAATGAGTATAAAAAAAATTCATGAACCAGTAAGAATAGGAGTGGTGATTAGGGCATTCCTGTTGTGTGCCCCCTAACAAGCTAAATGAGGAGGAATGATGCAGTTGAATCTTATGTCTGCTTCTTGATTTGAGTATAAGTCCCTGACTATGCAAGTGAAATTGTTTCCAAATAATGATCTGGCTTGACGGCACAGCCATCGCCACACAATGATGTGAGCGTCACTAGAGGGGCTACGGCTCCGCCATCATGTTGAGAGCCAGGAGTACATGTTTGGATTGGGCATAAGTAGGGTGCTTCCACCCAAAGTGCTAACCCTCCAGCAACTGTGATCATTTTTTTTTATTTATCCAGCTGGCTGAGTGTGAATTTTCAGGGAAACACATGACAAAGTAATGCTGTAAAAGTGCCTTAGATAAGTAGATCGTTTATGGTGTTTGTCTTTCTCTGGCTGCTGCACAGATGGGAGGCGGAAAGTTATTAACCTGAATGGATTTTAGGTCTGGCTAGACCGTGCAATTGTCAGGGAACCTTTTAATCCATGCTAATATTATTCAACAGTTCTTTACCTCCACACAAACACAAACAATCCCCATGCTATTTATTGGTATTGCTTCACATTACCGTACATTCCTTTAAAGCCAGACCTTTTGGCATTGCCCATGCTGGTTTAATTTTTTTGAAATACCGCCTTTTACAAAGTTCATCATACCTTGTCAAAGGCTTTCTCCATGTTCAGTGCTTGAGCAGCCACTGGGGATTTCATGGTTGTTAATCTTTCTAGTATGTGACAAAACATCCTGATATTGGCATAGGTCTTTCTACCCATGTAGAAGCATGTATAGCTGGGTGTATTAACCTATTAAAACATTTCTCTAATCTCAATACTAAGACTATTGCTTAGATCTTACAATCCATATTTATTAGTGTTGATTTTAGACCGATTCCTTTGTATATATGTGTTATCAGTGGCTTTAGTCAGCCATCTAGTTCTAGCCATGCCCCAGAAAGGTCTATTTCCAAGTTTTGGAGCAATCCTTTGTGCAAGTTCTTATGGTGTTTTTTCCACTAAGAATACGCTCAAGTTTGATATCCGCACACTATGAGGAATTCAGTAGTCTTGCTGTCACCTTTTGGCTATGTGCGACTCGCTGAGACCCCTCTGGAACATCTCCAGTTTGGAAGTGGCAGAAGTTTCCAGGCAGTGAAGACACTTGGAGAGCATGAGCGGGAGAGAGAAAGAAACCAAGTGAGAGGGTGCTCCCAAGTGTATGTGCAGAAAGACCTAGGTATATAAAAGAGAAACCTATATATGGGGGAAAGATGGAGAGAGAGTGGAAAGGAAGGTTGCTTTGGGGGGTCCCGAAAATAAGCACGCTACCCTTAGTCATGCGGTAAATATACAGCGTGAGGCTCCGCAGCCTGCGATTAGAGTTTTTCAAAGTGGCGGCCGCCCCTTGTGAATCTGGTCCCCAGGCAGCGATGGAACTTTTGATTTCAGGTACCCTAGAGAGCAGACCTGGTGTTTTGTTCGATTTTTAGATTCCGATTGAATTTCCCGATTCATGCCCTTATGTAGGTACAATTCGCGTTGCCCTTATATAGGCATAGAAATCCAGTCCTTATTTAGGCATAGCCCATGCTGCCCAAATATAGGTATGGCTACTTCCATCCGTTCATCTACGTCACAACGATTTCTTTGAAAACCAGACTCTTAAGCCGTTAGGGACTTCCCCTTGCTTGAATAGTGATTTCTCCAAGAACTCAGTTATTATACATAAACATCTATTACTTAGGGGTTCATTCATGACGTTCTAATGCCCGACTTTATGTCAAAGCTGGCATTCCTAAAACACCTTCAAGGTATAAAATATACCTTCACTTTCTATGGCAAAGCACAGTGTGGTTCGGTGCAGTTCGACTACCTACTTGCACGACGCAGCTCGCTACAGCAAGTGCCGAAGGAAGCCAACTCTCCAGCTGACGCACTGATCAGAAGTTGTCTCCTCTGCTGAGAAATCCAGCTCCAATGTTTCTGACTCCCCTTGCGGGGTGTTGGGAAATCGAGCCTGTGAAAGAGATAGAAACCTCTCTCATTCTAAGGTAAGGAGCTGATTAGAACCTAGAGAAACCTTTGGCAATTCTTGGCAAAACTAAACCTATGCTAAAGACCTCACTTACTTCTTCCCTCATACTAGACTTAGGTTAGGTACATTGCGGTAGGCGTATTTTAGAAGCACCAGTTGAGTATTTTAGCCTGTGTGTTATGTATGTATTTTTATATGTCATAGCACCAGACAATGCTATTACAGGATTATTTTATATTACTGTTTACGCTGTACTCATTATACTTTGCATTCTGTCTAACGATTGTAGCAGTTCACCTCTCTTGCATGAGAAAGAATGCTGTTCAATAAACCCCTTTTTTAGAAACGCCAGTCTCTCTATTTTCTCTGCAACTCTGTAGAAACTAAACATGCATGATTGACTGAGTAAAATAGTTATCTATTGTTTCCACGACTCTGGAGATACGTTTTTATTCTTGGGGAAACAAAGTTGTCATGTTTATGCGGTTGTCAGAAACTAATCCCTTCTTTTGAATTCGAGAACGTTTCTAGTGACCTCTGAGCTAGCTGGCACTCACAATTAAGTTTAGTATACTCGATAGAGACATACTGACCTCAGTCCTATGTCAAATCTATAGTGTATATTATTCCAATGCGCAGAGCCTATTGGGAATATAGGAACTACACTACTCTGGGGCCTTCGGCTGTAGTACAATGACCTGATTGGATTGGACTCCACTTTCAGCCCAGGGTGCACAATTGTCCCCATACTTACTTGCTCCGCCAGCTCAACCCCCTCAGAATCTGGCCCTGGTGCCTCTGGAATGCAGGCAGAGTGGGCCTCCACAGGATTGGACCAGATCAACTTTTCCTAGGGCTTGGCCAGGCAACAAGCCAGCAAAGCTAGCAAATTGCAAACCATCAAAATCAGCTGGCAGATCATGGTATCCGGTCAAACCCATTGGTCAGGACACCCTGGTAGATCACAACTGTAAGTCTTGTGGGCAGACGATCCTGCCTAGAAATAAAGTGCTCAGAAGACAACAACTTCAGAGCTGATACCTTTAATGTAAGTAACATTTTGGACATTTCCTGTGAAGGGGGGGTTAAGTTTTACTTCCTAGCGGATAGATCAGAGTCTACCTGTTTTAACCCCAACTCCAGTGAGGCTGAGACCAGTGTCTTCTTCTGTGAGGCTAGCGAGACCAGCGCTTCCAAGGCGCCGGGTCACGGTTAAACGACATAAGCACCAGAGGAGATCAGAGAGTAGAGCTGGCCTCTCCACATCAAAGTCAGGAAAAGGACCTCAAATATTAACATCATTAAAATGGGACAACTCGATACCGGTTTGATGTACCAAGAATGGGGGGAAAGGGAGTATCTTACCATTGAAAGACTCCAGCTATTCAACCATCGTTGATGACGCCGTGGAGCTCTTGTTGAAACAGAGCTACGCCTTGATAAAAGAACATCAAGCAGATACTAGAGCTGAAAGCAGGAAGGCCTGGCTGGCGACAAAACAGCCATAAGGCGACTTAAAAAAGTAGCAAAATCTTGCAACGAGATTGGAGTAAAGCTCAATGTCATCGAAGCGAGAATTGCAACAGTCAAAGCTGATATAGGGCTCCTGAAGGGTCAGCCAGAATCCCAGGTTTGGCAAATAATAGATATTATGTAGAAAATTGAAGAGTTCGAAAACCGTCAAAGACTGAATAACTTGCGCTTTCTTGTGATAAGAGGCGGTTGAAGGGAGTGACATCAGAACGTGCATGTTGAAGCGCCTCAAAAGTTCGTACCTGAACTCTCAGTTTGGAACTGGGATACCGAGGTCCAGAAAGTCCACAGGTTTCCATTAATGATCTGAAAGCAAGCTTGAATGAAGCAACAGAAAATAGACCTTGGGCAGTCCCCCCCCCCCCCCCCCCCCACCCCCTTTTTTTTTTTTTTTTTTTTTTACTGTGACAGGCTATCTCTGAGAAGGCTTGTCTGGACTCCCAGAGTTTTTATAGCGAAATTTCGTTTTTTTGTGTGTTCGGATTTTTGCCACACCACTTGGAGCACAGGTGGCATTTAAGACATCTGGTCAAGCCATTCCAAGAGACAGGAGCTGAAGCATTTCTATTAGCCCCAGCCTGCTTAAAAACCATAGTCCTGGGCAAGATCAAAACTTTCACCTCTCAGATACAAGCTAAAGACTACCTAAATTAACTCACCCCACAGCACTAAAGAAAAACCCCCTGTAGGTGGGTGGACTGAGTTGCATGATCATTTGATGGTTGGGTGGGTGTTCAGGGAATGGACAAGGGTAGTTTTCTTCTTCTTTAACTCTGAAGCTGAGCACTAGATGTATGCTCTAGAATTCTTAAAAGCTGGGCGAGATGGCTACATTATTTAGTAACAGGGTACCTGTTGCTGTTGCTTTGTGAAGCATTTGTAAATTTGCTCCTTTCTTTTTGGTATTTTTCTTTTCTTAGGTGGGGTTTTCTGTTCTCCATATGTCCTTACCCTAGCCGCTCATAGGTCTATGAAGGCTTTGTGAGTGGAATAGAGGGGTGCCGGCATCGGGTACACACAGGAACCATCACCCAGGCCATCACTTGTCTGTTTGCCTCTTGCGATTGGTGGGGGAGGGGGTTGTGGAGGTTGGATGGAGAGGAGTCACTTGGGGGGAAAGAGTTGTGGGGTTAAACTAAACAAAATGGAGGGAAAAGGTTGGTGCGTGAGAGCAGGGAAATTTCAGGGAAAGATAATGGATGTGAGATAGTTGTGCCGAGCATTTGCGTAATTAATCTAGGCTCATCAGGAATTTCCCAGTTTATGACAGGATAGTTTTCAGTAGGGCAGGCTATTGGAAGTTGATATATACTATCTACAAGAAACTCCCTGATGGGGCTGGAAGGAATATGTTGGAAACCTTAGGCCTGAGCTCAGCTACTTGCTCTACACAGGATATGAAGACTAAGGAGGTTGCAGTGCTCGCTAGAAGTAAGACTTGTGTTTTTTGGTCGTAGCTCTGCAGATAAATACAGCAGGTGTGCAATTACAGAATTCCATATCAGACGAGATCATTCACCCTATGCTCACTGATTTATTTTAACAAAGTTTGTGCTGCAGCCATCTTAATTTTAACGGATCGTGAGTATGTTGGGGGGCACAACAGGCAGTTATGCCTGGCAAAAACCATGGCTTTTAGAGCCCTCAAGAGACTCGAGAGAGAAGTAGGTCTTGTTGATGTTTGGTCTAAACTAAAAGCTCCTAACCCAAGGCACACATATTACTTGGCTCCCCATTGCTCTCTAGCAAGGCTTGATTATTTCGATGTGACACCAGACTTATTAAAGGGGTGCCAAATAGAATTATTTCCTAGAATAATGATCGATCATAACCCTTCGGTAATTGAGCTTGCTCTAGAATGGCTTGCAAGGAGTGCTAAAAGCTGGTCCTTTAAGAGAGGCCTCTTCTTGGATCCAGCCTATGTAGAACATATGAATGAATAGATCCCAGAGTTTTTAAAACTTAAACAAAAGAAGCACTGGGTTGGTCATGGGTGCCTTTAAAGCTGGAGTTAGGGGAGAAATGTATAGGTTTAGCCTAAACCACCAGAACCAGTGCCAATTTCTCATTAACGAGCTATATCAACAACTTTGTAATGATATGGCTCAGCTGGTCATGGCAGTAAGTGCAGGGATAGATCCCTCCTCCGTTCAATATCAGAAAAAGACTGCTGAAAAAGTCCTGGTCCGGAGACTGGAATGTTATGAATATAATGAACGCGTAGGGCACATCCTGACAGGTAGCAGCTGGCTATATTAGCAAAATATAATTAAATCCAGGGTACTTAGTCTCGGATGCCAATGATATACGGGAAGTGTTATATCTTGTTTGACGAGGTAGAAGAGGCATGGGCTTGTGAAACTGGGGGACTTTTTCTAGGGACCAGTCTTGGCATTGTTTTGTGGAACTCCGGGCCAGATTTGATACCAGCTCAAGGGATTTTTGTAAGTGTCTTCAAGTACACAGTTTTTTTGCATAGAAAGGCTGGTGGAATAGTTTGGTACTCCAGGGCGAACTTGCTAGACTAGGTGCTAGGTGAGGTAGATTGCACAATTAGCCAGCTGTGTGCAAGCTTGAGCGTGGACATCGCAGATGATTTGGAGAAACGCAACGCCAAATGGCAGCAGAGACTCCACTCTGGGGACCCCAGTTTTAGGAGCCCCTGGAATAACGCCGCAGAGTACTTTGCTCCTCGGCCTTGCAGGCCAAGATGTACAAAACAGTATTTGACTTCTACTTTACTCCATCTAAGATACCTCGGCATGACGATTTGGTATTGAGACTAAATGTATACATGCTCTTTGCACTTTATGGACTCTTTGTTGCACATGCACGAGTACAGCACTTTGTGATAGGATGAACTGGTTATTGGTTTTATTATTTGGGTTGACTCTTTTATATTATATGTACTATTATATGGCTTGAAGCTTTTGTGGAGATATATTAGACTCTCCAGGATCGTATTGATTGATGCGTTTACATGTTTTATCTTCTACAGCCCCAAATGTCCAAGCTATGTTGTAAATATATGAACTCTAATTTACCCTACACTTTACGATATGAATTGTGCTCATATGCTCTATGGAATTTTGCTTTTATCACAGAGTCTTTCGTTTGGTGTCATTTTTGACGAATTTTTGAATATGATTATAATCTTACTGGATGTGCACCCTCTCTTCCTGCGTTTATTTATTGCATTGAAGTAAAAGTTGAAAAGTATTAAGGACACATCTTTCCTTTAATAATGAGAACAAAGAGTGTCGGAGACGAGAGGCAGCAAAGGGGCTCGTGAGGCGCATGGAGCATGCGCCTTACATATAGTCTGCATAGTTTTGCGTATGCAAAAAATAATTTTTTCAGAAAGCACTCGTCTTCGTAAGTGAGAACACTAATTGAAACTAGAAAAAGCTTTGTTCCCGTAATGCAGCTAGCTGACATTTCTGAATCAAAGTAGAAACCGCTAAGCTATAGTATTATCTTTTTAAAAGCATTCCTGAAATGTGTTTATTAATTAAAGCTGTGGTCTGTAGGTCCACAATGAACAGTTTACTGTAATCCTATGTGAACTCATGGCTTTTATGGAATAATAGGTTTCATTCTTCGAGTAAGCAGCCCCAAATGTAGGGACAAAATGAGATTCTGAGTTTGCTTCAAAAAATTGGAGAGAAGGTTGGCGCCCACTATCGGGGTGGGTGGGGGGGTGGGGGGGTCGAGAAAAGGGAGAGCGCAAAACATCTGGAGGAGTGAAAAGGAGCGGGAGAAAAAGGGAGCCACAAAGGTGCAAGAGAGTGAAAGACCTGGAAAAGAGACAGAAGGGCAACAGAATCAGTGGGAGACGAGTTGGAACATGGATGCAGCAACAGACATCCTCTTATTATGAGAGGGGAGGCTGGAAGCGGGATTGGAGGGGTTGGTAGGAAGTAAAGCAAGAAGGTGATGAGGGAGAGACGTGGCAACAGTAATACATCTCCAGTGGTATTAGAGAGGGAGAGCGATAGGTGAGACCCTAAGCATGACGTGAGAGAGAAAGTCCGAGGCCTTGGTGGGAAGAGACCTGCAGCAACATCCGGTAGTAGGGGCCTGGGTGCTACAATATACAGTCCGTGATCAGTTTCTGCAAGCATGTTACAAAAAACATGAACTATTCACAGAGCCACAAAAGTGATGATAATAAAAAATATGTCTTCTCCTGGGATTCGAACCCATGATGGCAGTGGCAACCTTTTTCAGAGGCTGAAGAGTAACTGATAAAACTCTAGCATTTACTTTCCAACTGAATATTGAAGCGGGGGAGTCTGATTGTAATACTTAGTGGACGGTTCTTATGTCTTTGATTTTATTCATTATTTATTTTTTGGGAATGTGCTTCCAAAAGCAAAGCACAGTATATCCAACCAGCAATAGATACTATTTGGTAATACAAATCTTTTCTCCACTAATCGGAATAGGCAATTCACTAATACAAATAACATGCTGCTCTGGGATTTGAATACACAGTGGCGGGAGCAGACTAGCATTGTATAGGTAGACGAGTAACTACCAAACTACGGTATTAGCTTCAAAGCGCTCTGTTAATTGGTTACTAACTCGAAATGCGCTTGGTTGGCGCTTAATCCAAAATTACTTGGTTTTTCGGGAATAACAGTTCACATTCTTGAACAACTCAGCACCTAACAAAAACTTTATTCTTACTTAGTGGTCATATTTTGCTTTGCAGCTATACATTTTACGTTCGAGTTTGGCAAGTGCCTGCTATCTGGGGGACATAAGAGAAGGTGCATGAGATCAGAAGTGATTGGACGTTAGTAATGCGCCAGGAGCTGCCAGGACCTTGCCCCCTCCCCCAAAAGAAAATAATAACAAAATAGTAGACAAAAATTCAAATAATAAAAGGAGACATTGGCTTAGGACCTGACCCTGAAGTGCACTACTTTGCTGGCAGAAATGCGCTTTTGCTCTAGCAGATGCCATTACTCAGTGAGCAGAGCTAGGGGCTGAAGTTGGCTGACCCATTGCCTCCTGCAGTATGCTGTGGTAGGTGGAAAAACGTGTGAATGACAACTTAACAGACCAATGGCTGAAGACCGCTGCCTCAAAGTCCCTCCTCTATCTATGTGTATTATTATCTTGTAAACACTGATATGGTGAGGCAGCTCAAGGTGTGTCAAAGGCCAGAACAAAAAGCTATTTGAATGATAGTTAAGGACAATTCCTTAACTTTGCAGTGCTGATAGATCCATACTTCTGGTTTAAACCATCAACTTTGTATGCTGGTCCTCCAGTGCAAGCTCCCCCTGCAACTGCGCTCCTGTCCAGGTTGCTATTTTTCTGCCCTATGTTTTTGCCTCGCCCGTCTTGTTGTGCCTGTTATTTTTCCTCTTCTCCCTCTTTGTTCTGCCTGATATTTTTCCTCTTTCTGCTAGTTTCTTCCCTCTTTGTGCTGTTGCCTCCTCTCGCTGTTTCCCTCCTGCCGCCACCCAGCACCTGCCCTCCCTCAGGGCTTCGTTAATGGAGGCTGCAGCACGACTCCATTGAGCAGGTACTTGTGCAAGATCCCCCTGCGACAGTTCTGACCAGCTTGCCAGCAGTCCACTATCCTCTGCTGCCTTTGGTTTGTGCCTCACCTGCTCATTTTCTGCTTGTTTCCTGACTTCTTTCTGCTCGTTTTGCTGCCCACTTCCGCCCTCTATTTTTGCCTCTCTGCTAATTCTGCCCGTTCTTTTGCCTCTTTCTGCCCGTTATTTTTCCTCTCTCTTCTCTGACCGGTCTCTTCGAAGGTGACGTCGCATCCACAGCGCCCAGTTACCCTTAGGGTGTGACGCTGCTCCGCTTTATGAATACTGTTTGTTTGATATAACTCGGCGTATATATAAGAAAAATACACTTTAAATTATGGGCAACAGAACATAATACTGGACAAATCTTAAACCTTGTAATTCTACTTTCAGTAACTACCAGTAAATAAAAGTAGAAGGCTAAATATGCAAACTATATTTACCTTTCATTTCACTGCGCAGATGAGGAAACTCAAACAACATTTATTGTTTGGTCACTATGCAAATATTTAGCTGCTTGGCCCCAAGTGGATCTAGTGCCTCCTGTAAAAGTTAAAAAACAACTGTGCTTCTATAACAAATAACATCTCAAAGAAGGTTTCCTTTATGTCATTTGCGTCTGTTTGCTAAATAGCGGGAAATTGGTTAACAGAAACAATGCCTTTTGTCGGTTTGAAAAATGACGCAAGACAACTAGACAACTATCTAGACTCTCACAAACCTCCTTAGGCAGCTGACAGGTCCAAGACCGCACGCTCTCCCGACGCACACTCATGCTGATTCCCAGTAAGATGGCTCCAACCAACCAAGGAGCACCAACTACCCTGTCCGCCCCCCCTCCCTTTCTTTTCCGACCTTTTCTTTTCCTCCTTTTGAAGGCAATATGCAATAAGACTTAAAGCCAACATACCAAACCACCATAGTGCATGCCCGTACAGAAAGAATGAGCAGCTCAACCAATAAACGCCAAATGTAACCTCATTGGCGCTGGACAGTACTGTTATTGCCTTCAACCTGTCAGTACAGTTCCTATAAAATTATTCTAATAAAATCCTTTGAAATAAAAAAAAAAAAAAAATGACGCAAGGCTGCATAAATGTACATTGGCAGCCTTCTAAATTAACAGTGTAAAAATCGATCCTAGCTCTTTCAATCAGGTAATATAAATTGCAAAAAAATGTCTGAGGTGCTGAAAAACACGACTTGATTTATTTTATTCTTTTTAATTTGATTGATTTTTAAACATTTGTACAGGCACATCGAATGACGCGACCTGCGTCCGGTTACACACAGGCCAAGTTATGTTATGTTATGTTACCTGAGTTTATATAGCGCACAGCTGCCTCAGCGAAGAGGCGTCCCGGTGCTGCCAGCAGCAGAAAAGACCAAGGAGGCTAAGAAACAGAACAGATAAGTGCAAGGAACATACAAAGGGAACGGAAAGGGCTAGGCAGAGGGGAAGAGAAAAGTTTTACTAGCTTTCCTGAAGTCCAACAGGCTGTCCAGGCTTTGGATATGGAAAGGCAGAGAGTTCCATAGCTTGACTGCTAAACAGCGGAAGGATCGTCCCCCGGCCCAAAGATACTTCACTCGGCGGACTATACCCAGGTGCTATCCCAGGGAGCGCAGCTTGTGAGTCGGGTCGTAAGGAACTTTTGGGAACTTAAAGTTTTTGGTTCTCCCCTTCTGGAAACCACTAAAAACTTTCCTCTTTAGGGAAGCATTAGATATGGTTTAAAGTCCTTTCAGTACCTGGAGACTACTCCCATTTCTTTTTTGACTGTGTTTTCTTCTCTTTCAAAAAGTGCGAAGAGACCTGGCGGTGTACATGTGCTATATAAAAGTAAATTAACATAACATAACTACAGATCAGCTAGAAGGCCAGGCGATACAAGCTTCAGGATCTTGAAAGACAAACAAAGGGTCTTAAATTGGATCCGCTTGGCCATGGGTAGCCAATGTAGCCGTCGGATGGCACCAGTAGAGGGGCAATTACGCGGAAGCCCCGACAGGGTTCTGGCAGCAGCATTTTGGACACGCTGCAAGCGCATGACCTCAGCCTGATTAGCCCCCAGAAGGAGCGAGCTAGCATAATCTAATCTAGATAGAATGGCTGATAGGACAATCAGCTGGCGCCTAGAAGGATCAAAGAACCTGAACAAGTGCCTAAGTCCCTGAAGGAGGCCGAAACAAGTGCCAGCAACTTTCTTAGTATGATCTTGAAAGCTGATGTTAGAGTCCATCCATACCCCCAGATTCTTGACCACCAACTTAAGGGTGGGAACACTACCAAGAACAGTTAACCACCATTGCTCACTCCAGAGACTCCTATCCTTCCCCACCAGCAACACCTCCGTTTTACGTTCAGCTGGAGGCAGTTGGGGGTCATCCACTCCGCGACGGCGGCCAGGCCGCTTCTAAACCTAGAAGCATTCTGCATGGAGCCATCAGAGAGGGCCACCACCAACTGCGTATCGTCTGCATACAAGACCATGGTGAGGCCCTTGTTCCTGGCCAACGTCGCAAGAGGTTGAACGTATAGATTAAACAATACGGGGCTCAGCACAGAGCCCTGACGAACGCCCTGACCGATGGAATGAACCTGGGAAAGAAATGGGGGGCCGACACTCTGAATGATCTCCCTGTCAAAAACGATCTGAATCATTCCAGAGCTAGACCCACAACACCCGCTTCCTCCAGACGATGTAACAGAATCCCATGGAAAACGTGTCAAATGCGGCACTACGATCAAGCAAGATCAGTGCCGCCGTATGACCGGAGTCGAGAATGGTCCGCAGATGTTATAGCCAGGAGAGCAGTCTCCGTACTGTGGCCAGGGCAGAAACCATTCTGAGAGGGATCCAATATGTTATTGGTATTCAGGAACCTCATTAAGATGCTATTGACATGAGCCTCCGCAATCTTAGCTACCCATGGAAGGAGGGATATCTGCCGAAAATGTTCCAGTTTGGCCTGGTCTAGCGAAGGTTTTTTGAGTATAGGAGACACCCTCGACTGTTTCCACAGCTCGGGGACCACAGCTGTAGTAAAAGAAGTATTAACAACCTGGCACAAAGGGGCCAGGAAGACAGAGAGCGAGTCCCGAAACTGGGCAGGTTCTAAAGGATCGGCCGGGAACCAGATTTAACTTTCCCACTCAACAATGTGAACTCTTCCTGTGTAATAATGGGAATAGCCTCCAGTGAATGCAATGGAGGTGATCCGCAAGGAGCAACAGGATGAGGAGACCTTTGCGGGAAAGACCGATAGATGGTATCAACTTTATCAACAAAGAAGGTTGCTAGGTCCTCACAATGTTTCTTACTCTGAGGTCCTTGAGAATTTAAAAAATACATTTGGCCGGACTACGGCTTAGCTTGATTTCATTAGCATAATAGGCCGCCCGGACAGTGTAAATGGTTCTATGATAGCAGCCAGATAACACTTTTTAGCCGCAGGGTCATAGTCCTTTCTCCAAGCGCGCTCTAGTTTTTTACACAATTTACACGATTTACGCAATGCGGTCAGAGAGTCATTATACCATGGACTAGAGTCCGAGGTGCGACCTTTAGACAATTTAGCTGGAATAAGGTAGTCCAGCACTTGGACAATCCAGTTGCAGAAAGATCTATAGACCACGTCTGCATCATTGTGTGGTTCCGGGGGGTTAGCAGCAATAACAGCATGGAAGTCCTCTAGCCTCAGTTTGCGCCAAAGACATTTAAAGAAGGGCAGTTGAACAGCCTTGTTAGGGGGCTCGAAGGCAGGGAAGGACATAGATACCAGGGAGTGATCAGACCAGCCTACGGGTTTAGGTGTCTCCACCGACGCAGAAGGAATATTAGAAAAGACGGGGTCCAGCAGATGGCCAGCTAAATGGGTGGGGCCGAGGACTAATTGATGTAATTGGCAGGCTGCTAGATCAGTAAGCAGACTGCAAATTTTGATATCTTGCACAAGATCAAAATGCAAGTTAAGGTCACCCAGGATGCTGAAATTGGCTGTACCCTTTGCGAGCGTACAGGTAACCTCCATGAGGGCAGATTTAATTTTCTTGGCAGGCCCCGGAGGGCGATATACTAACAGCCCTGAGATAGTCGAGTGGGCGCTGAAAGTGATACTGAAACAAGCGCATTCACAACGAATAGCAGGATTTGAAAATGACTGCAATGCCGCCCCCTCTAGACTCTGTTAACAGTAAGAATGTTATAACCTTGAGGCAGCGCTAAGCTAGGTTCAGCCACCATGTCTTCATTAAGACATGCTTCGGTTAAGAAGAACACATCAGGAGATTCCTCCAGAACCAGATCATAAATTTCTAGGTAGTGCTTGGCCAGTGAGCGATCATTTAAATGGAGAATTCTCATAAAGGACCTGGGCTGGGAAAGGGGAGGTAAAGGAAGCATTCGCATAGGAGAATCAAACCTACAACAAAAACAGCCGAAGGGCCCTTCCAGAGGACCTAATGGAGACGCACTGCAAACCTTAACCAAAGAGTTGACAGCCAGTAGTTCTGCCCTAGAGTAAGTGCACAAACCTGAGGAGCCAGCGCCAGCATTTCTGGCGAGAGGCGATGTCCTGGCACGGCCGGGCGCAGACGGGCTTGCCTTTGGCATGCCGCCGACGTGCCCGCTGTGTGCGTCCGCTCCCGTGCCATGTCCCAATAAAAATTCCGGCAGAGGAAGGAGGTCACAAAAAAGACTAGATTGCCACCCAACCAGTATGGCGGCTGAGAGTGGCTGACCTGAAGTGAGGGAATCCGGCGGGGATGTTTCAATACTCCCTCCACAACAATCAGCCAAGAAAGGCTGCGGTGGACCGGGGAGCTGAAACCAGCTTGGAGCATGCCGGCAAAATGCAGACGAAAGGTAAAACACACAATGCCCCGAGGGCATCATTGCATTTGAGATGAGCATAATAACTCAGTTACATATGAATTCCCATTCTCCCTATCCACTAAGTTGGAATCTTGTATACAGGAATAATCATATAATGTGCAGATCGTCAACATCCTATACCCTAATATAGTCCTAGGCTTTTAACACTTCTAAATATCCACCCCCCGCCCCACCCACCAGGCACCCCACACAAAATCAGCAATTGATCTACAGATTGGGATTACTACAGGTTAGTTCCTCAAATGTAACTACAAAATGCTCAGGGAGGTCAAACCGTGACAGGTGCAGGGGAACTACTCCTGTTCAGTGCCTAGGTGCACCTTGTCATACAGTGCCCAGGAGTGAGGTATCTAATCCAGCTCATCAGGAGCGTCAGCCGTGGATTCCTCTTCGTTCTCATTATCTGGGATCTTTAGGATCACCACCAAAGATTCCCATGCCCTCGCTGCTTCTAATGCTTTCTCACTCCCTGCTCGTTTTGCTAACTGCAGTCGAACTATACCTTCACACTCCGCCTGTTTAATTAATTCTGCCTTCCATCTTTTAACGTTTGGGCCCCTCTTTGCTTCCCAATGCACGGTAATATCTTGTTTAGCTAATAATAGGCCCACGCCTATGAATTTGCCTGTGACCTTATTTTTGGCCGGATGGGGAATCAATGTAAGAGGCAGGGTCCCATGGCCGGCTCTAGCTCCCTGTCAGTGATCTCAGTCAATAATGTGACCACATCTACCCAATAGTTCTCCAGCTGAGGGCAATCCCAAAACATTTGTTGAAAATCTGCCCCCTCCTTATTACAACATGAGCATGCCGCTGTTCCCGTGTCAAAATACTTGTTAATATTTACCGGGGTGAGATATGCTCTGTGTAATACATAAAAATTCACCAGTGGGAATCAGGCATTTCTAGTACTCTTCCGTGCCCTTTCCACAAGATCTGCCCAGGCCTTTTCTGGAATCTCCTCCCCAGAACCTCTTGCCATTTTAATCTCTGTGCAGTCAAAGGAACTAGCATTTCTTGCATTATGCGCTTATAGAGACAGGTGACCGTTTTAAAGGTTCCTGCCGCCGTCCCTATATATAGGCACCACATCGATGTCTGTGGTTCATTTAAGCCCTCCCTCCAATGCTCTCGGATAGCCGCAGCAAGCGCAGAGTGTAACAAAAAAAAACCTCTGGGCAAGTCATATCGTTCCTGTAAATCATGGAAGGGAAACATAGTACTGTTCTCATACAAGTCTAATATTGTGGACAGTCCCCGCTCTTTCCAGGTTGTCAATGCTTGCCAGTTACCCCCATGCGGCAATGCATCACACATGGATAGAGGGATTTCAGGTGCGTAGGAATATATAATCTGCGCATACTTCAGGCTCCTATTCTGGTATTACCGTGCTGTTCGTAATGCACCCGGTAGGGTACGGAGTCGGAGGAGCAACTTCAAAACAATTTCGGATAGTACTCGCAGTGACGGAACTCCACTTCCTGTATCCCCCCATTCCTTGACACCCAGATGCCACCTCCTGTGTGAGCCACTGTAGCTGAGCAACTAAGTAATAAGTCTCGAAGTCCGGCACTGCCAGATCCCCTTCTGATCTTGGCCTCATAAGGACTCCCAATGCCACCCTCCTTCTGCCATTTCCCCATGTCTTGATTTGTGTGAAGAGTTTGTTGGCACCCAAATTGGTAAGGTCCGAAAATAGTACAACAATCTTGCGAGGGTCACCATTTTAAGTAGGGCCACCTGGCCGCTTACTGAAAGAGGCAGTGCGCCCCAAGGTAGCTTTCATTCCTCTGATGGCTCTACCAATATTACCCTCCAGTAAATCACCATACGTATGATATATTTGGGTCCCTAGATGCGTCAAACATCTATACTCCCACCTCACACAGTCAGTATCTTGGGGGCCAGGATTAATCACAGCTGTCGGGATCAGGCAGGACTTTGCCCAGTTCACTTTGAGCTCGGCTACTCTACCAAGATCGAGGATAAGCGCAACGCACTGTCCTGGCCTGGACCGCCAGTGGCTCCATAACTAGGGCAAATAAGAGGGGGGACAATGGGCATCCCTGTCTCGTTCCTCGTCCCGCTTTACAGGTGTCGAGATCAACCCGCCTCTTCTAACCCTGGCAGTGGAATTTTTATATAACCGTGCTGTCCAAGTTACAAATTTGTTCCCTAGCCCAAATGTATGTATGACCTGCAACAAGTAAGGCCGTTCAAGACTATTGAATGCCTTTTCTATGTCCACTGCAAAATAGTCGCAGCCTCCTTCTGATAAGAATCCGCTTCTAGAACCCGTAATAGGCGTCTTACGTACATAGCCGTGTTCCTAGTTGGGATGAACCCGGATTGATCCTTGTGTATTAGCGTCGTCATATAGGGAAGGAGCCGGGTAGCTAAAGTCCGACTCAGGATCTTATAATCCGTGTTAAGCATAGGCAGTGGGCGATAAGCGGACCTGTCTCAGCATGGTTTCCCAGGTTTTAGTAGCGGAATAATGAAAAATACACAGTACTTGATATAAAGTACAGATGTGTGCGATTATACACAAGACCAAAGGGATCATTAGAACTGATTAGTAACTATAGCGCGAAAATACATCTATAAATTCTTATGTATTAAGTGTATTCCTGGTTCAAGGGTGTCACAGTCTACTGCATTTCAACCCTAAAATTACTCACTGGGTCATCAAGACAAGCAAAAACAAACAAGGCAAGTCTGAAACACAGAAAAGTGCAATGAGTAATACATCCCACATAATCATTTATTGAGGCTGCATTCTAACTTGATGGGATTTACATAAGCATTAGCCGATAAATATATTCAGAAGTGATTTTAGGATGGGTTGTTATGTGTCCAAAGAGCCACATGCGAGAGAAACTCCTTATACTCTATTCAGTAGTAACAAGCAAAGAACACTAACACGAAAAACTAACTTTGTCCTAAATTCATGCAGTAATAGAATGTCCTAAAATCTGCCTCTGTTGCAGAGGAGGAGGTCACATGAATTACTACAGAAGCCTCACAAAAAGTAAACAGCTTAAGTTACCAGAGAGTCTGAGGAGAGTCAGTTCAATTCAGAAGGACCATGAATAAGTGTGACAATCACTCATCGGTGCCATGCAGGAATGATAGGTGTACTTAATGGGGGGGAGGTTTTAAAGGGATACGGCAGTCATCAGTTCACTGGTGCATGTGCAAAAATAATAAAGTCATACTTTAGAAATGTGAAAAAGGAGCACATGTTGTGGGGAGCAATTAGAAAGCTTAAAAAATATATTTCAAAATTCTGAAGTTTTCGTTTTTTAATCGGCACAGAAAATGTTCAAGGGGCAATAGCGTGCATGGCTGCCTTAACCACAAATGTATAGCATAATAGCACACATATTGGTATTTTAATTATACATAAGCGTTTACAAATGCTGTACAGCAAATCCAATATACACAATTTTAATGTGTAATTAACGAGTTACCTTCTTCCATCGAATTCAGGTCCTTCTGGGACCTTCTCTTGGCATTTCTTGCTCCATTCTCTTCCTTACTGTCAGAATAAGTTTGGCGCCTTGCTGATTTCTCTAGCATTACCCACATCTTCATTATAGATTAACAAGGTTGCCAAAGCAGCTCTTTCCTCCTCTGTGTGTTTTTCCTCCTAAGTGTGACTGAAGGAGATAAAGCAACCCCTTTCACATACCTTATTCTGTTCTGGATGACACCATGTTTACTACGAAGAGTCACCCGCTTCCTTAGGCTGTCTGACAAGGGGACAGAATACGTCCTTATCAGTATCCAGTTCTTGACACATTTTACACTTTTGCAAGACTCCTTGGGTGATACCATAGAATGCCAGACTAAGAAGGTAGATCTAGGGCATGGAATTACAAAAGCGTAATCATTTTCACTTAGTAAACCAATATCAGCAAACTTATCCAATAACAATACACACACAGAGCAAAATTTGCTCCTAAGAACTTGCATAATTAGACACTTCCAAGTCAAATAAATGTTCCGGATGTGTCCATAAAGTAAGCTGCTTAGAACAGCTGCTGCAGGACTTTGCAGGGCCACTGAGTTTTGTTATAAAGTTACATTATTTATAAGAGGGTGCTTCGATGTAAAATTGATTTGCATGTCATGGAGACCACTCTAGAGGAGTTAAAAGAATAAAAAAGGATGCAAGTTTCTTGAGTAAGGAGGCTTAATAATGTCTGAAAGACTGCTAGCAGTTTTGTGAATGTCTGAGGAGGGAAGTTCCTTTTATAAGCAGAATAGTTTCATGATGTGCTACAATGTGCGCGGCTAGAGAACCACAGCGCTGCTAAAAGTGGGGAAAGGAACTTAATCTTAGATGTCAATATCTGTTCAGTTTTCCTGGATCAAGAGTTCGAATCCAGATCAGGTGGATTAAACTTTGAAGGGGCGTGCAGAAGACCACGCCAGGTGAGACAGAGTTAGATGTCTGAATGATATATCGAAATACACCAGTAAAAAAGCGATTTTCTGTAAGTGAGCTATACAACGAGCGTTTCGAGGTGGATATGTTACAATAATGAAGGCTAAATGCATTCGTTCTCAGACGTTTTAATAACTTAAATGCCCTAAATTTTTATTCTGGCAATTTTCTTGGGTTTTTGTTTTGTGGTGGGTTTTTACTTGTTAAATGTTTTTTTTTCCTTTTCTTTTAAAATAAAATTAAGTATTATTTGAAACTACAACTTTCCGATACCCTCTGTCTGGTTCAGGTCTTAGAAAAACCGATGATGCCATTTTATACCACAGTATTTGCTATTTTTGAGCCACTTAGGATTAGCTCTTATCTGCATGTAGCACAATCATTACAACCATAATTTCAAATCGTTTTTTTCCCCCACCGGAAAAGCGTTCTTGGTGACGTTTCGAAGTCTACTCGATATCCCCAAACCCCCCAAATAATCTTTTGGCGTTACAGTTACACTGGAAACCTGTGCTTCGGGTACAGCTTTTAACTTT
Source organism: Lissotriton helveticus (assembly GCF_964261635.1). NCBI lineage: Eukaryota > Metazoa > Chordata > Amphibia > Caudata > Salamandridae > Lissotriton > Lissotriton helveticus. Next base: position 342,736,780 of record NC_136065.1, read on the forward strand.
TTACGTGCATTCTACTTTTCTAGATTAAAAAACTATCTTTCGTGGCTTCAAATTTGAAAAGTTGTAAAATAAATTGAAATTTTGCCTGAGAGCCATTGAAGCTGTTGATGTTATTTACAGCAGCTGAGTTAATATTCTGGATTGTTATTTACAGCAGCTGAGTTAATATTCTGGATATCTGTTTTTTGTAGGTGAACTGGTAGCAGAGAAAAAAAAGAGTAACTTGGCTTGTTCATCTGCACTATATTGGTTGGGACCTGTTGCAGTCAATGATATAGACTCATCATAGAGATTTTGAGGACCCTCGTAACATGCCTAGCAGGATGGGATCCAAAATAGACATGCGGAAGAATTTAATCAGAATTAAAGCACACTATCATGGGTAAGTTAACCCCAATGTGGGGTATTGAAAGCATCAAATAAAGATTAATTTGTTTTGTTTATTTGAACCTCAATATTACTGCTTTGAAACTTTTACAACACTAACATTCTCAGTCTTGCTTTTGATGATACAGTAATCTGGGAGTGGTAGTAGGTTGGAGTCTGCATTTCACTGCGTAGATGAGGAAACTCAAACAACATTTATTGTTTGGTCACTATGCAAATATTTAGCTGCTTGGTCTAAAAGTAGATGTATTACCTCCTGTACCAGTTAAAAAAACAAAAGTCTGGATGGAGTATGCAGAAGTGGTTGGAGAGGTTTTGCAGTGGAAGATGTCTGTCCTTCATAAACTATTGCTCACAACAGATGGTTACGTTGTGTTCGACTGCAGAAACATGTTGCAGTAGAATTGTCACATCGGCTACATTTTGTGGTATAGCAGAAGATGTTTTAGATCTGTATAGAGTGCTTTATGAGGTGGGGAGAAATGACTGGTTAATGCTTCCGTACGTGTATATAGTTACTGTGCAGCTTGAAGGATTTAGAGGTGCTCCAAGAATGCCAGGGTGGGTTTCCTGTTGCAGCTAAACATGCCAGTTTTACAGAGCGATTTAGATGGATCAGTGTATAATTTCTAAACAAACCTGATTCTCAAGTAACAATCCAAGCCCGCTATGGTCAGGGTTGAAACACCACTTTACAGACTATAGTTTCTTTATTTAGCTGGTGCTTTATTTTGTGGTTGGTATAGCTATGGACACAGAACCTGTAATAGAGAGCCCTTGTTGTCAGTGGGGTGCTGATTAATCCCTCAAGTAGGGGCTGGAACAGTCCTGTTTTAAAGGGCTCCCTGGAGATTAAGGTTGTCCTCTACTTTCCTCATGGCAGTTGGTAAAGAGTTTAGATGGAGTTAGGCGCTGCCTCCTTGGCGAGGATTGTGGAAACAAAAAATCTCCAGCCAGAGTTACTTCTTTAAGTGAAGGCTGAACTTTTTGTCTGTAGGTACACATCAACTAGTGGAGAAACCCTGGTTCAATACCTGGTAGTGCTGGGTGTATAGTACAGAGTAACTTTAAATAAGATTTGTTGAGGGTCGCATGGCCAATAGAGTGATTAAGAGGATGTTCAAAGTGAGAATAATGAAAGTCTGGTTGGCAGTTTCTTAATCTGCTGAATGCTGGAGTACGATGGTTGAATCTATTTATATAGTCCAGACTCACCTCACCATGGGAGAGCTGAAAGGGGCATCGGCCTTCCAGTGACTCAAACCTTGGTAAGAGGCAATTCGTTCTAGGAATCCTGGACCGATGAGCTCTGTTTAGGCAACCAGAATGCAGTGTTAGGTTGATGCTGTGAAAAACTCTTCCAAAGTGGATGATGAGTAGATGAGACGATTAAATTAAGAATCTGTTCTGGTCTTTCCGAATTTCTGCTTCCTAGCGTTTGACCTGATGACAGTAATACCTCTTGGAGTCCAGTGTTTTCCACTGTAATGGTTTTAGTATTCGTTAGTGGCTTTTAGACAATTGCATTCTACCAAACAACCACATTCTTTAATCTTGTGTGTGCTTTAACCACTGTCTCTTCTCTCACCACTGACTTGGCAGTCCCCTCAAGGGTTGATTTCTGGGGGTAGAATTATTATATAGTATCTAAGGGAGAGATTTTGCATGCTTTTTATTATTTCTATTATCGTTTTTACAGTTTGTATGTTTCCACTGTCTGAAAGCAAGAGCGTCATCAGGCAGCATGTTCACACTGAACAAAAGAGTCTTAGTAAATGTATAATGATGTCCTGACCTTCAGCAGGACAAAGTTGCTGAATGATGTACACATTTATTGCATGTGGTCCTGTGATACCAGAGTGGCTGCTACATGATATGGTTCATAACAACTGAGCATTGAAGGTCCAAGGATTCCAGAACTATATCTGTTTTCACAGAGGTTTTTATAGAGACGGAGGAAACATACTCAAAAACTCTGGACCTTTTAGAGTTTTGGAAAAAGAACAGTTTTTAGAAAAAAGAGTATGTTTTCCAAGTTTTTATACATAATGTTTTTTAGGTTAAATCAAGTGATCATTGGTTCAGATTTCCACTCCAAAAATAAGGTCGATCCTATTTTAGAAGAAGTATAGAATTTTATTCGTGCAGAATTGAACATAAACAGCCGACATGTGTTTCGCCCTCTATGGCGAATTGCGCCAGGGCTTTCTCAATGCTAAGTTCCGTTTCTTAATGACATTCTGTTGAGTTCTCAAGTATATATCATGGTAAGTATATAATAAAACATGGTCCTTAGATATTTCAATTTGGAGTTAAATCTCCCGCCAGGTCAACGCGTTTTCACGAAGGTGCCGTATACGGCACCTTCGTGAAAGCGCGTTGTCACAGGATTTAACCTAAAAAACATTACGTATAAAAACTTGGAAAACATACTCTTTTTTCTAAAAGCTACATGATATGGGATAAAGTCATAAAAATGTGTCTGACCATTGCAAAGAAGGAGAACAGTGGCAGCTGTGGTTTTCTGATGTTAAAGTTGAAAGAGACACAACTGACTTGAAATATAGGCTCCTTGTGAGTTGTTGTGGTCCATAATAGTCAATCAGTTAACGATTTGTAGAGTGCTACTTATCACCCGTGAGGGCATCCAGGCGAAGGGGGTAGGAGGGGGGCTGCTGCTGGGAGTGGTCAGTCGAACATCCAGGTTTTTAGGCCATCTCTGAACTTCTGGAGAGTGGGTGCAGTCCGGAGGTGGAGTGGGAGGCCAATCCAGGTTTTTGCGGCCTGGTAGGAGAAGGTGCAGCCGCTGCTTCTGCTTTTGAGGAATCTGGGTGTGTGGCCGAGAGTGGTTGAATGTAGTTGCCTGCTAGGTTGCTGGAAGTTCAATCTGTGATTGAGGTTGGCAGGTCCTTTGTTGTGCAGGGCCTGTAGGCGTGGGTCAGTAGTTTAAACTGAAACCTTTTTTGGACGGGAGCCAGTGGAGCGCTCTAAGTTGGAGGGTGATGTGGCCTCTTCTCAGGAGGTCGAGGACGAGCCTGGCTGCAGCGTCTTGGATGGTTTGCAATTTGATCAGTAGTTTTGAGGTCATGCCCACGTAGAGGATTTTTCTGTGGTCCAGGCGGCTGGTGATGAGGGCTTGGGTGACGGTGCATCTGGTGTTGATATGGAGCCATTTGAATATTTTCCGGAAGGTTAGGACGCAGGCTGAGGAGATAATGCTTACCTGCTTCTTCATGATTTGCTTGTTGTGGAGTATGATGCAAAGATTTCAGAAGTAGTCTGTGGGAGTGGGCAAGGGTCCCAGTTCCACTGGCCACCAGGAGTCGTCTCCTGGGGAGATGTTTCTCCTGAAGAAGAGTACCTCTGTTTTTTCGGTGTTGAGTTTGAGGCATTTGTTTTGCATCCAGCTGGCTACGCTGGTCCTGCACCTGTGGAAATTGGTTTTGGTGTTAGTGGAGATTGAGGAGAAGGTGAGCTGAGTCGTTTGTGTATGATATTATGTTCATACCATTGGACTTGACCAGCATGGCAAGTGGGCCATGTATGTGTTGAACAAGGTAGGGCTCAGTGAGGACCCTTGGGGAATGCCGCTGATGATGTTCTTTGGGCCTGAGGTGTAAGGCGGGAGGTGAATACTCTAGGTTCTACCAGTGAGGGAGAAGCGATCCATTTAAAGGCATTTCCTTGGATCCCCATCGGATGAAGTCCTTTTAGAGAGTGTAGTGTGACACTGTGTCAAATGCTGCCGAGCCGTCTAGGAGGATCAGGGCTTCGGTCTCTCCCTGGTGTAGGAGAGATCAGATGTCATCTGTGGCTGCGATTAGTGCGGTTTCGGTTTTGTGATTAGCACGGAATACTGATTGGGATGGATCCAGGAGGTTGTTGATCTCTAGGTGGTTGGAGAGCTGTTATTTCTCCAGGACTTTAGCCAGGAACGGGAGCAGAGAGATGGGTTGGGAGTTCTAATAGGTCATCTGTAGGTATTTTTAATGAGGTTTTACTTGTGCGTGTATCCATCCTTCAGGGAAGGAGGCAGAGTTGATGGGTGAGTTGAGGATGGTGGTGAGTTTCTTACGGATGGAGATGCTCTCCAGTTTGAACATGTGGTGGGGGCAGGGGTTCCTTGGTGCTCCTGAGGGGTCCATAGATTTTCCGTTACCTTGCTCCATTGGGCGGTGCTGGTCTGGTCAGTGGTGGTGTTAGGGGTGAAGGATATGGTGACGTGATGATTGAGGGGTTGGACCAGGTGATCTGAGTTATAGCTGTATTTAATTATGTTGCTGGCTATGAAGACTAGGTCCTGAGTGTGTCCTGCTATGTGCGTGGGGTCTCTGACGATTTGGGTGAGACCGAGGTTGTTCATGCTCTCTATTAAGTTTGCCATGGTGGCGTTGCTTGGGTTGTCGATCCTACTATTCTATGACTGTGGTATATTTATTCTTATTTTATTTATGGTGGGGCAGCACTTTGACTCACTGGTCGAGACCTAATTCTCCTCCAGGCCACAGATGCTGTTGCACTAATAGTAGTAGAGTCCTCAACCAGATCATGTGCACGCAGTAATTTCCATCCGTAGCCCAGTAGTACCACTGATGGTCACTAAGAGCATTTTACTGCTGTGACTACTTCATTCCTTTTTTGGGCCGATTTTGTGTTAATATCCTTCCATAATTTTGTACGTATTATGAAATCGCTCCTCGTTTCCTCTATAGATTCTTCTGGTACTTCCCTCGGGGTACACCTCCTTGTCACGGCGTGGCGTAGGTGCATGTTGCTCTGGATTCCTTGCTCTCGGCAGGTATATCACCACTTCTCATGTTAACTTATCGTGCACAATTGTTTCGTATTAGATTACGTAACCACATAGCTTGCACTGTAGAGTTTCGCCGCGTGGCTACTGCTGAACACTGCGCTGAATTTCAAAGGTATTTTTACTCCACACCTTACACTAACTTGGTGCTGGTATGGTTGGTCCATCATTTATTTCTTAGTAATCCCCATTTTGTGTATTGGCAGGTGATTTTCCCTCCTCGCTTTGTAGCGATTCCATAATTTTTTCTGATTCGTTTATTTCATGTCGTTCATGGTTCACTCCAAGTATTGATCATAACCCTATGAATACACTCTTTCAGGTTCGCCCACAATGGTCTGTATCGATAGTACGCTGGAATGCCGTAGATCATTGCATGCTGGGTGTTGTTGGTCTCATTTACTTCCTTGCTTTCTTTCATCCACCAAAGACATTGGTCGCTCTTGCAAAGGGTTATTACTCACTTTTTTATGATTCTGTGTGTTGCTTTTCATAGCCTGCAATTACGGCTCGATAGTTCACGATGGGTTGACAATTTGTAGTAAGGTTTGCACGCGCATCGCAATGACAGTTGGCCTAATGATTTTGGACGGGTGCAGTTTAGTCTTTACTCATTCACTTTTGTCTGTTTTTGAACCTGTGATGGTTTCTCAGATGTATAATTAGTGACTCTTTCTCTTGAATTCACAGTTACCCCTGATGAAGGGTGCTTTTCACCCGAAATGCATTGGGTCATGCGTTACAACCATAAACACCTTTTTCAAGTTGATCATGCTATATTTTCGTTGCATGCAAGCATGATGTAACATTTGAGATCAAAGCAAAATACTAGGGGAGAAGGAGGGATAGGAGACTAGGTCGTCCTCCAAAGCAAACTGTATAACCAAGAATCCAAGTTACTGGATTCGTAGACCTAGCTCAAGTTGTGGCAACTGACCTGTGTGGTCGGTGGTGTCTACCAAGAAAGAAAAATTTCTTTCTAGTGTTCCCTCACTCACCGGAGTTTCCTCACGGTGACATGCTTCATCATTGGGGCCCTCCCAATTCTCTACGAAAAGGGGCGTGCTACGACTCACGAACTACGCAGGAGCACTTTTGCGTGAAAAGACTATCAGCCTTATTCATCAACGGGCCGTTTTGCGAGCCCCTAATAGCGATTCATAGCGAATCGCTATTAAGGACTCGCAAAACGGTATTCATGTAGGAATTGCTAAATAAATAGCGATTCCTACACATTCCTTATTTGCGAGTAGCAAATTGCTAATCGCAAATAAGGAATAACTCCCCATTCATTCCTATGGGCCAAAAGGCCCATAGGAATGAATGGGGAGTATTCCTTATTTGCGAATAGCAATTAGCTAATCGCAAATAAGATAGCGATTGAAAGGGTGCCAGGGGTGTCCAAAGGACACCCTGTAGCACCCCTGAAATGCAAAAAGAAACAGGTGTTGCGCACACACATGTCCAAGGGACATGTGTGTGTGCAACATGCAACTTAGAAAAATGCTTTAAAAAGCATTTTTCTAAGTTTTTGCTATTTACCGAGAGGTCTAACCTCTCGGTAAATAGCGGCCCAAAATTGCATTTTCGCAATTTTAAAATGCTTCATGAATTGCATTTAAGGAATCTCAAATAGAGATTCCTTAAATGTAATTCCTCGCAATTTAGCGAATTAGCAATTACCGATTTTTGCATTTGGAATGATGAATCCCAAATGCAAAAATTGCGCTCTCAAAGGGCCAGATTCTTAGATTCTGGCCCTTTGCGAGCGCAATTCGGCTTGATGAATCAGGCTGTATGTGTGGTGCAAAATGATGGAGTGGGTGCAAGTGGATTAAGAATACCGTGATTAGTGGGCCTCAAACAACTTTATTTTGCTCCTAGTCAGGTATGTTAAAAATGGGGTGAAATCACTAATAACCAACCTATAATGGGGATTGGTTCAGTGATGGTCGACATGTTTCATGCTACCCCTAGCATTTCTTCAGGACCATGTAGGGACCAGCCCTACACATGCCACTCCTGGGTCTATTATTTAGACTGTGATAATAAAAAATTAAATACAAAAAATATGGCATGCGTTCATAATAGAATACATACGTTTTTTTGGCTTTTCCCAAAAACTGTGAATAAAAAGAACAACATTAATAGCGTTTTTTAACTCCCTTATGAGGAGAACCACATTGTGTCTTCTCATGACGCACGCCTCAGAGTATTGCACAGTATGAGAGCCTGCACGCACCACTATGGTGCAAACCTTCACCATAGCACATGAGGCGTGCGTCATGAGAAGACACGATGTGGTTCTCCTCATAAGGGAGTTAAAAAACGCTATTAATGTTGTTCTTTTTATTCTCAGTTTTTGGGAAAAGCCAAAAAAAGTATGTATTCTATTATGAACGCATGCCATATCTTTTGTATTTAATTTTTTATTATCACAGTCTAAATAATAGACCCAGGAGTGGCATATGTAGGGCTGGTCCCTACATGGTCCTGGAGAAATGCTAGGGTTAGCATGAAACATGTCGACCATCACTGAACCAATCCCCATTATAGGTTGGTTATTAGTGATTTCACCCCATTTTTAACATACCTGACTAGGAGCAAAATAAAGTTGTTTGAGGCCCACTAATCACGGTATTCTTAATCCACTTGCTCCCACTCCATCATTTTGCACCACACATAGTCTTTTCACGCAAAAGTGCTCCTGCGTAATTCGTGAGTCGTAGCACGCCCCTTTTCGTAGAGAATTGGGAGGGCCCCAATGATGAAGCATGTCACCGTGAGGAAACTCCGGTGAGTGAGGGGACACTAGAAAGAAATTTTTCTTTCTTGGTAGGCCGTAACATTTGAGACAACACGACAAGCCTACAAGCAACTCATTAAATCATTTTGCATTATTGTTTCTATCACTTTTCAATATTATATCGTTTGATTATTTGGGATATTTTTATTGATATGGTCCACTATGAAGGCCTAGGCCATCAGCAGTGCGTGTTGTCTAGTGCTCTTCGGCGATCTAGATTTTTCTCAAGTTGATTTGCGAGTCTAGGCAGAGCTTATAACAGCACTGCACGCTAAATTTGTTTCCAATGTTGAAACTATATACTAATTTTGGTTACTTTAAAATAATTGAGTGCATTTCAATCACTGTCTGAGTTTTCTTTTGTGAGCCATCCGTAAAGACGGACAATAGCTGTAGTGAACGTGGTCACATTTCTAGACACAAGAAATGATGTAGGTGTATGTTGCTGAGCTGCCTATAGCTGTTGCAGCAAATCCTTGTCTGTTTTTGGTATTCTGTGTTCACAACGTTTTATGTAGACCACAACGTAGAGTACTAATTTATAGATTTTATTTAACTCGTGTTTCATTCAGTGTTTAGACTGTTTCTAAGCACTCCTTATTTTGTCCACTGTGGGAAATAAAGGTTAGGAGGGAGAGGTCCGGATTAGAACATTGTGATGCAGTCAGCATCTCAGTCACTTGAACACAATGTGTCATTGATAAAAATGTATATCGTGTAATATGTATAATATATTCCATGCATCGTTCAAATACCACACGAAAGTATACAAAAAATTGATAGCTGCTATACTTGAATTAATCTCGGGCACCGGTAATTACTTGGCCCACATTCCAGTCCATTGTTTTGCACACCATGCCACCTCACTTTAATACTGCAAGCATGTATAATAATTCGGTGAACTCAGCACAGACAAACGATGTCTCTGCTTGCTCAGTAGGAAGGCACAGGAAATGCTGATCATTCTTCACGAATGGTTAATGACATGCATTGAATTGCTATGTATGTCTGACTTATAATGCTACAACGTGCTACTCATCCACTGATACCAGAACTGTCAGGTGAAAATGCAGCTTGTTTTATCAGGTGACGTGGAAAATACCTGGCATTCCTATTCGATGACCAGGCACAGGTCGGCTTTGCATTAGCCATGGTAGCTTATAAACGAACATCTCAATCAGATAGTTGAGTGGCAGAACCTGTATTTCCTGTTGTACTTTGAGATTTGCTTGTAGGATGAGCGAGCAGTAGTTCATGAATCTTGCGTATGCTTATTCGTAACCGAGGTGGGACCACAAATATAACGAGGCTTGAGAGGACAGAGGAGCGATGTCTGAACATTTTGGACCAAATGTTTTTTTAAAATGGCAAATTGTTTCCCAGAAATGAACTTCTCTATATTTAACAGTGCTCCAAGGGGGTAGCAAAGGCTATTGCTGTGGTACAAAAAGCAGGCCAGCTGCCACTCATCTTTTCCCCTAATGAAGTCCATGCCAGTACCATGACCCTGTCGGTGTCTGGGAAATGTGTACCTCTGTTCAGCTTTTCTGAGCAGGAAAAGAGTTAAACTGGACTGGAGCAGATAAACACCTGATTTCCTCCTACAGTTGTTTAAAAAAAAAAAAAAAAAAAAAAAGTTAATTTAGGTGTTGTGATGTGACCAACTGCGTAAGTTCAGTGGAAGGCTTCCGCATTGTTGGTACAGGAGGAAATATATTATGGCTCTCATTATGACTGGTGCGTTTATATACAATAATTATAGTCTGTTAGGAGTTTTACCTATGAAATGTGTAAAAACTGGGATTTTTGGGCTTACCACAATCAAAATCCGTATGGCCAATTCATTTTCATTAAACGTTCTCATTTTAAATCTGAGCAGATTTGACCTGTCAAAATTTAACAGGGGATAAAGTTTTAATCACACCCACTGTTTATAAAAAAAAAAGAGCTTCCTAATTACAATACATGTGTAATGCTATTTTCTGTCCACTTAAAATGGTGGTGTAGGAGATAAGCGCTTTCATTGGATCAGGTAAAATGCAGAAACCTCACCCATGTATGGGCATTTGAGACCAAAAGAGCTTCTTCTTTCATGTAGTCCGGCCTAAAGATGTTCTGCATCTCTTATTTTTTGAACTCGCTACACTTTTTCACATTGCTGCAAAATTCATTTAAATTGTTTTTGCTTGTGAACATTTCCACATGGTACACATTTTCGTTGAAGTGAAAAATTGCTTTTTTTGATTTCACGTGGAATATATTTTCCCCGCAGAAAATACTTTTCCTCAACAACCTCACAGACTTTAGGGTACTTCCATTCCCCTTTCAACTCTGCAAAGGGATTTATTCCTGCCCTTGATAGGAGTAAGCCTCGGACCATTTTCAGGTTTGGAAGGGAAAGGTAAGAGAGAAGTTTGTGTATTCACACAAATGTAGGTTTACAGCTGTTCACAAACATAAGGGCAACGAGTGTGAAACTGATTTTTGTGAATTACAACTTTATAGCTTGGTATGTGCAGAAGACTTTTCTTCTCCTGATAAGTCCTCAGAGCACTTTCAAAATGGGTAAGTAGGTTTTGCACTGCCTAACAAAGCTATTTGTACATGTAAGTATTTTGTAAATAGCTACACTAATTGTTCAATAGAAGCTTCGTAGGATGTCTCTTCTGAAGATGTCACGGGTAAGTAACCTAGGATGTTAAGGCGCTTGTAGGCAGAGTTACTAGGAATCTTTTAAGGAAAGTTTTTTTCAAAAGATGTCTAGGGCACACTGCTTCTATTCATATCTTAGTATATCATATTTATCACCCCACTACTCTTGAAATCGGGAGCATATATCGTTTCAAAGTCAGACTCTGAGTCTTCTTTCACGTTTCAGGGTGTAGAGGTCTCCCCTGTGACAATGCACTAGCGTGCCTAATTCTCAGAGATCTACACCTGGACGTGTAGGACACAAATCATGAAGACTGGTGCGTTTGTAAGTTTAACTTTGAAGTAGACATTGAATTTTAAAATTCACAAAATGTGATTTGCACATGTAAAGGGATTTATTTACTCTTGTGTGTTATTACCCTAGCAAATCCCATGGAGAAAATAATTAAGTGTGATTTCACTGAAATAAAGGCAATTCCACGTGCTCATTTGCACACTGTGTAAATTCACGTATGGTGAGCAGTCTTTTCATTAATATAATTGGGAATTCAAAACACTTTCCGAGAAGTGCGACTGTAAATCTTCAGCTGTCAGCTGTCTAATGTACGCCTGAAAACCTTTGTGCAATCTAAAAACTGTTATTTTTTTGTTATAGCAGAGCATAAATCTACAGGTCTGTTTTTACGCTCTGACACACGAGGAGGATGAATGTACTTTTTCTGCATTCAGGTGAAGTCACATGTCCATGTGAGAGCAGGAATTTCGAGAGTAACAACTGTTGTAGATTCCACTGTACAACTATGCTGTGTCTAGTCACTGCATTCTTAAATACACGTGAATGCCCTGGCACTCAAAAGGCGTGGTGCAATCACATTTCTATTGCCTCATCGGGGCCACTTTTCTGTAATTGTAATTCCATTTATATAGCACTTACTACCCCTGACGAGGCGTCAAATGCTTTTTCGTCGAGTAGCACTTTACGTCTCACCTAAAAAGGATTATTAGTGGTGAATTAGTATAGAGAAATAAGGAATTAATTTGAGCGTTGAACTTCTCTGAGTGTGGCCACTTTTCTTGTGATCCAAATGTGAATTTATACAACCATGTACCTTGAGTACATTACACTCACTGCCCACAGCTAATAGATCTGAGCTGAACTCCTGCTCGGATAATCTACAACTGATAGAACGGCTCACTCTACCCACTCGGTCTGATGAATCTCCCAACATAACACCCCGAAAAACACATAGTCTTATCATAAGCTGCCATTCTGATGTTCTAGGACCTTCATTCTGGAGACCATCTGCTGTTTAAAAATCAAATTACGTTTTGGTTTTTTGTGCTATTAGTAAGACTACCAGATTATTTAATGCCACCAAATAAACAATGCCCTAGTCCTACAAATCCCTATTTTTAGGTGTTAGTTCAGTTAGAGCCACAGAACCAGTCCTACATCTCCCAGAAGGCATTTGGTTGTTAAATTAACCCAGGAGTAGATAACTGCTAACTTAGTGCTGGAGTCACCTGGTGGCCTTGGCTGTTATTTCCTCAGTCAAGGCACGTTCCCCTGTTGCTAATTTTCCACTTAAGCTGTAAATTATTACACGAGTTAAAAATATAACCGCGTGTTCATAACTAGCCCTGCCCTGCACCTTCAAAGCATCGCAGGCCTAGAAGGTGCGAAGTGCTCATGGCCTCTGAAGCTGGCTTTGAACCTCTGGGATGACTGGTAATTGCAGACACGAGGCCCTTCACTTTCTGGGAAGCGTTTCGCAAGCTCGAGAGTGGAGGCTGGGAAGGAAGGTCTGTGGGAGGACCCGTGAGCTCCACATTCCAGGCCGCATGTCATTCTGCAGGGCGTGTTCGTGCACAACTATTTTCACTATGCGTGCAATGCGCACTTCTGGCAGAGTGTAGCAACATCAGCTCAGTGAGCGATTAGATATGGGTTTTACTAGCTCGGAGTAGGGGGGGACTTCTGTGTGAACAACACATTTTTCCGGCCTTTGCTGACGTGCACGTAATGTCAGATTGAGAATAACAAATCCCAGCTCGCTACATTTGCCACGTGTCTGATTTTTAACAGCCTTTCAACAGCCTTTCAATGTATATACATGTCCTCTCTGATCAGAGGCACTCTGCCTCTCTCCAGCGATATTCTCTTTTGCCTCCCCCGCAGTCTATACCCTACCAGCAGTGATATTACCAATCCCCAGGGCTTTAAGTGTGCCGGGTCTCACCGGTGCTGAGCACCTGCAGTTTTTTTAAAGGGTGGCTCGAAACGGTTCTCTATCGGGCTCTGTTGTGTGCCCTGGCACAGGCAGTCGATTTTTTTCCGGACTGCAGTGACAGCAGGCACGTCGATGTGCGTGTTCTCACACTGCTCAACCTCACTAGTGGAGAAGTTAAGGCATGGTGAGCGTTTTAGGGGAAGATAAATCTTTAAAGAGAGTCCTTTTCTCTCTTGATTTCCCTTCTCTTTTTGAAACTCAGGAACAGCAATATTGTCGTGCTGTCACCAGGGCTTTAAGTGGAAGCATTTTCAATATTCTATCCAAGCCATTGTCGCTGCTTATTTATTTTATGCAACTAAAACACATTGACGAAGCCAGTGGTCCTGACTTGTAGGTATGATGTGACTTTTAGGATCATATGTCCGGACAGCAAAATACAAGTCGGGCAGCACACTAAGCGTTTTAAGCCACGCCCTTAATTACAGTTGCCACGCCCGTTGAGAGACCCTCCCACTTAAAGCCCTGACAGTCCCTGAACCCATCCCCCCATGCACTTAGCTGAGTCGGTGGCTAAACTCTTTTATGATGTGTTTTCTTTCATGGTTAGTGGATGGTTCTCTGTTAGAGGCTGGCATAAGCCCCCTAGCTGTTCTGAGGGTTCTGCACATCGACACCTTTTCGGCTTGAAATGGGAAATACATTAATAATTAGAACTGTCTTTAACTCTATGGTTCGAAGGTTTTGGATTTCATTGTTTAAGACCCAACACTAGAATTTAAGAAAGCGTTGCAATATGTTTGATTTATAATACCATAATAAACAAAAGGCCTTAATGATGCAAAACGTACATTTTAAAAATGCCGATAAGATGGTGAAAGAAGGTTATCTGGTCTGATGAGGCGCACCATTTCGTTGGGCACTTAATTTGTATGTGGATCTGCGTGAGTTTGGATCTATAATGATCTCTTCTGATTTAGTTCAGGTCTCTTCAAATGCTTTTCTCACTTATCCAGTATTATGGGTGTCTTTCATAGATTCACATGCCTGAATCATTCCCCGTCGTCGAGACGGGAGTCCCCGGTACATAGAAAAGTAATGTCCTATAGACATACATAGAGAAAAGTAGGCCTAAGGGCCTTGCCTTAGTAGCCTATCTATGTCCTTTTATAACAAGCATTAGGAATGCATCAGGGCTCGGGTTGTTTTAAGTTAGAGATAATGGCATTGTAAATGGCAATGTGTTTTAGGCACTCTGCACTACCACTCTGCACTCTGCACTACCACTCTGCACTACCACTCTGCACTCTGCACTACCAATCTGCACTCTGCACTCTCAATCTGCACTCTGCACTCTCAATCTGCACTCTGCACTACCACTCTGCACTCTGCACTACCACTCTGCACTACCACTCTGCACTACCACTCTGCACTACCACTCTGCACTACCACTCTGCACTACCACTCTGCACTACCACTCTGCACTACCACTCTGCACTACCACTCTGCACTACCACTCTGCACTACCACTCTGCACAACCACTCTGCACTCTGCACTGCCACTCTGCACTGCCACTCTGCACTGCCACTCTGCACTACGCACTACCACTCTGCACTACCACTCTGCACTGCCACTCTGCACTACGCACTACCACTCTGCACTACCACTCTGCACTACCACTCTGCACTCTACACTCTGCACTCTGCACTGCCACTCTGCACTGCCACTCTGCACTGCCACTCTGCCCTCTGCACTGCCACTCTGCACTACCACTCTGCCCTCTGCACTGCCACTCTGCACTGCCACTCTGCACTGCCACTCTGCACTACCACTCTGCACTGCCACTCTGCACTACCACTCTGCCCTCTGCACTACCACTCTGCACTGCCACTCTGCACTACCACTCTGCACTACCACTCTGCCCTCTGCACTACCACTCTGCACTGCCACTCTGCACTACCACTCTGCCCTCTGCACTACCACTCTGCACTGCCACTCTGCACTACCACTCTGCACTGCCACTCTGCACTGCCACTCTGCACTACCACTCTGCCCTCTGCACTGCCACTCTGCCCTCTGCACTGCCACTCTGCACTGCCACTCTGCCCTCTGCACTACCACTCTGCACTACCACTCTGCACTACCACTCTGCCACTCTGCACTGCCACTCTGCACTGCCACTCTGCACTGCCACTCTGCACTGCCACTCTGCACTGCCACTCTGCACTACGCACTACCACTCTGCACTACGCACTGCCACTCTGCACTACGCACTGCCACTCTGCACTACGCACTGCCACTCTGCACTACGCACTGCCACTCTGCACTACGCACTGCCACTCTGCACTACGCACTGCCACTCTGCACTACGCACTGCCACTCTGCACTACGCACTGCCACTCTGCACTCTGCACTGCCACTCTGCACTACGCACTACCACTCTGCACTGCCACTCTGCACTGCCACTCTGCACTGCCACTCTGCACTCTGCACTACCACTACGCACTGCCACTCTGCACTACGCACTACCACTCTGCACTACGCACTACCACTCTGCACTACGCACTACCACTCTGCACTACGCACTACCACTACACACTGCCACTCTGCACTACGCACTACCACTCTGCACTGCCACTCTGCACTACGCACTACCACTCTGCACTGCCACTCTGCACTACGCACCACCACTCTGCACTGCCACTCTGCACTACGCACTACCACTCTGCACTGCCACTCTGCACTACGCACTACCACTCTGCACTGCCACTACGCACTACCACTCTGCACTACCACTCTGCACTACCACTCTGCACTGCCACTCTGCACTACCACTCTGCACTACGCACTACCACTCTGCACTCTGCACTACGCACTACCACTCTGCACTCTGCACTACGCACTACCACTCTGCACTACGCACTACCACTCTGCACTACGCACTACCACTCTGCACTGCCACTCTGCACTACGCACTACCACTCTGCACTACGCACTACCACTCTGCACTGCCACTCTGCACTGCCACTCTGCACTGCCACTCTGCACTGCCACTCTGCACTACGCACTACCACTCTGCACTGCCACTCTGCACTACGCACTACCACTCTGCACTACGCACTACCACTCTGCACTACGCACTGCCACTCTGCACTGCCACACTGCACTGCCACTCTGCACTGCCACTCTGCACTGCCACTCTGCACTGCCACTCTGCACTACGCACTACCACTCTGCACTACCACTCTGCACTGCCACTCTGCACTACGCACTACCACTCTGCACTACGCACTACCACTCTGCACTCTGCACTACGCACTACCACTCTGCACTACGCACTACCACTCTGCACTCTGCACTACGCACTACCACTCTGCACTACGCACTACCACTCTGCACTACGCACTACCACTCTGCACTCTGCACTACGCACTACCACTCTGCACTACGCACTACCACTCTGCACTCTGCACTACGCACTACCACTCTGCACTACGCACTACCACTCTGCACTACGCACTACCACTCTGCACTACGCACTACCACTCTGCACTACGCACTACCACTCTGCACTACGCACTACCACTCTGCACTACGCACTACCACTCTGCACTACCACTACGCACTACCACTACGCACTACCACTCTGCACTACGCACTACCACTCTGCACTACGCACTACCACTCTGCACTGCCACTCTGCACTACGCACTGCCACTCTGCACTACGCACTGCCACTCTGCACTACGCACTGCCACTCTGCACTACGCACTGCCACTCTGCACTCTGCACTGCCACTCTGCACTCTGCTCTGCCACTCTGCACTCTGCTCTGCCACTCTGCACTCTGCTCTGCCACTCTGCACTCTGCTCTGCCACTCTGCACTCTGCACTGCCACTCTGCACTACGCAGTACCACTCTGTACTACGCACTACCACTCTGCACTACGCACTACCACTACGCACTACCACTCTGCACTACGCACTACCACTCTGCACTACCACTCTGCACTACGCAGTACCACTCTGCACTGCCACTCTGCACTACGCAGTACCACTCTGCACTGCCACTCTGCACTACGCACTACCACTCTGGTCTACGCCTCTGCACTACGCCTCTGCACTACGCCTCTGCACTCTGCACTCTGCACTACGCCTCTGCACTCTGCACTATGCCTCTGCACTCTGCACTATGCCTCTGCACTCTGCACTACGCCTCTGCACTCTGCACTACGCCTCTGCACTACGCCTCTGCACTACGCCTCTGCACTCTGCACTACGCCTCTGCACTACGCCTCTGCACTCTACTCTGCACTACGCACTACCACTCTGCACTGCCACTCTGCACTACACACTACCACTCTGCACTACGCCTCTGCACTACGCCTCTGCACTCTGCACTACGCCTCTGCACTCTGCACTACGCCTCTGCACTCTGCACTACGCCTCTGCACTCTGCACTACGCCTCTGCACTACGCCTCTGCACTCTGCACTACGCCTCTGCACTATGCCTCTGCACTACGCCTCTGCACTACACCTCTGCACTACGCCTCTGCACTACGCCTCTGCACTACGCACTACGCCTCTGCACTACGCACTACGCCTCTGCACTACGCCTCTGCACTACGCCTCTGCACTACGCCTCTGCACTACGCCTCTGCACTACGCCTCTGCACTCTGCACTACGCCTCTGCACTACGCACTACGCCTCTGCACTCTGCACTACGCCTCTGCACTACGCACTACCACTCTGCACTACGCACTACCACTCTGCACTACGCCCCTGCACTACGCCTCTGCACTACGCCTCTGCACTACGCCTCTGCACTACGCCTCTGCACTATGCCTCTGCACTATGCCTCTGCACTACGCCTCTGCACTACGCCTCTGCACTACGCCTCTGCCTCTGCACTACGCCTCTGCACTCTGCACTACGCCTCTGCACTACGCCTCTGCACTCTGCACTGCCACTCTGCACTCTGCACTGCCACTCTGCACTACCACTCTGCACTACCACTCTGCACTACGCCTCTGCATTACGCCTCTGCACTACGCCTCTGCACTACGCCTCTGCACTCTGCACTACGCCTCTGCACTACGCCTCTGCACTCTGCACTACGCCTCTGCACTACGCCTCTGCACTCTGCACTACGCCTCTGCACTACGCCTCTGCACTCTGCACTACGCCTCTGCACTACGCCTCTGCACTACGCCTCTGCACTACGCCTCTGCACTACGCCTCTGCACTACGCCTCTGCACTACGCCTCTGCACTACGCCTCTGCACTACGCCTCTGCACTACGCACTACGCCTCTGCACTACGCCTCTGCACTACGCCTCTGCACTACGCCTCTGCACTACGCCTCTGCACTACGCCTCTGCACTACGCCTCTGCACTACGCCTCTGCACTACGCCTCTGCACTACGCCTCTGCACTACGCCTCTGCACTCTGCACTACGCCTCTGCACTCTGCACTACGCCTCTGCACTCTGCACTACGCCTCTGCACTCTGCACTACGCCTCTGCACTACGCTCTACGCCTCTGCACTCTGCACTACGCCTCTGCACTACGCCTCTGCACTACGCACTACCACTCTGCACTACGCCCTACCACTCTGCACTACGCACTACGCCTCTGCACTACGCCTCTGCACTACGCCTCTGCACTACGCCTCTGCACTACGCCTCTGCACTACGCCTCTGCACTACGCCTCTGCACTACGCCTCTGCACTACGCCTCTGCACTACGCACTACGCCTCTGCACTACGCACTACCACTCTGCACTACGCACTACCACTCTGCACTACGCACTACCACTCTGCACTACGCACTACCACTCTGCACTACGCACTACCACTCTGCACTACGCACTACCACTCTGCACTACGCACTACCACTCTGCACTACGTACTACCACTCTGCACTACGCCTCTGCACTACGCCTCTGCACTACGCCTCTGCACTACGCCTCTGCACTACGCACTACCACTCTGCACTACGCCTCTGCACTACGCACTACCACTCTGCACTACGCCTCTGCACTACGCCTCTGCACTACGCCTCTGCACTACGCCTCTGCACTCTGCACTACGCCTCTGCACTCTGCACTACGCCTCTGCACTCTGCACTACGCCTCTGCACTACGCACTACGCCTCTGCACTACGCACTACGCCTCTGCACTCTGCACTACGCCTCTGCACTACGCCTCTGCACTACGCCTCTGCACTACGCCTCTGCACTACGCACTACCACTCTGCACTACGCCTCTGCACTACGCACTACCACTCTGCACTACGCCTCTGCACTACGCACTACCACTCTGCACTACGCCTCTGCACTACGCACTACGCCTCTGCACTCTGCACTACCACTCTGCACTACCACTCTGCACTACCACTCTGCACTACGCCTCTGCACTACGCCTCTGCACTACGCACTACCACTCTGCACTACGCCTCTGCACTACGCACTACCACTCTGCACTACGCCTCTGCACTACGCACTACCACTCTGCACTACGCCTCTGCACTACGCACTACCACTCTGCACTACGCCTCTGCACTACGCCTCTGCACTACGCCTCTGCACTACGCCTCTGCACTACGCCTCTGCACTACGCCTCTGCACTACGCCTCTGCACTACGCCTCTGCACTACGCCTCTGCACTACGCCTCTGCACTACGCACTACCACTCTGCACTACCACTCTGCACTACCACTCTGCACTACCACTCTGCACTACGCCTCTGCACTACGCCTCTGCACTACGCACTACCACTCTGCACTACGCCTCTGCACTACGCACTACGCCTCTGCACTACGCCTCTGCACTACGCCTCTGCACTACGCCTCTGCACTACGCCTCTGCACTACGCCTCTGCACTACGCCTCTGCACTACGCCTCTGCACTACGCCTCTGCACTACGCCTCTGCACTATGCACTACCACTCTGCACTACGCACTACCACTCTGCACTACACCTCTGCACTACGCACTACCACTCTGCACTACGCACTACCACTACGCACTACGCCTCTGCACTATGCACTACCACTCTGCACTACGCCTCTGCACTATGCACTACCACTCTGCACTACGCCTCTGCACTACGCAATACCACTCTGCACTACGCCTCTGCACTACGCCTCTGCACTACGCACTACCACTCTGCACTACGCCTCTGCACTACGCACTACGCCTCTGCACTCTGCACTATGCCTCTGCACTACGCACTACCACTCTGCACTATGCCTCTGCACTACGCCTCTGCACTCTGCACTACGCCTCTGCACTCTGCACTACGCCTCTGCACTACGCCTCTGCACTACGCCTCTGCACTACGCCTCTGCACTCTGCACTACGCCTCTGCACTCTGCACTACGCCTCTGCACTACGCACTACGCCTCTGCACTACGCCTCTGCACTACGCACTACGCCTCTGCACTACGCCTCTGCACTACGCCTCTGCACTACGCACTACGCCTCTGCACTACGCCTCTGCACTACGCCTCTGCACTACGCCCTACCACTCTGCACTACGCCCTACCACTCTGCACTACGCCCTACCACTCTGCACTACGCACTACGCCTCTGCACTACGCCTCTGCACTACGCACTACCACTCTGCACTACGCCTCTGCACTACGCCTCTGCACTACGCACTACCACTCTGCACTACGCACTATGCCTCTGCACTACGCCTCTGCACTACGCACTACCACTCTGCACTACGCACTATGCCTCTGCACTATGCCTCTGCACTATGCCTCTGCACTATGCCTCTGCACTACGCACTACGCCTCTGCACTACGCACTACGCCTCTGCACTACGCACTACCACTCTGCACTATGCACTACCACTCTGCACTACGCCTCTGCACTACGCACTACCACTCTGCACTACGCCTCTGCACTACCACTCTGCACTACCACTCTGCACTACGCCTCTGCACTACCACTCTGCACTACGCACTACGCCTCTGCACTACCACTCTGCACTACGCCTCTGCACTACGCACTACCACTCTGCACTCTGCACTACGCAGTACGCCTCTGCACTACGCACTACCACTCTGCACTACGCCTCTGCACTACCACTCTGCACTACGCACTACGCCTCTGCACTACCACTCTGCACTACCACTCTGCACTACGCCTCTGCACTATGCCTCTGCACTCTGCACTACGCCTCTGCACTACGCCTCTGCACTACGCCTCTGCACTACGCACTACGCCTCTGCACTCTGCACTACGCCTCTGCACTACGCCTCTGCACTACGCCTCTGCACTACGCCTCTGCACTACGCCTCTGCACTACGCACTACGCCTCTGCACTACGCACTACCACTCTGCACTACGCCTCTGCACTACGCACTACCACTCTGCACTACGCACTACCACTCTGCACTACGCACTACGCCTCTGCACTACGCCTCTGCACTACGCCTCTGCACTACGCACTACCACTCTGCACTACGCCTCTGCACTACGCCTCTGCACTACGCCTCTGCACTACGCCTCTGCACTACGCCTCTGCACTACGCCTCTGCACTACACACTACGCCTCTGCACTACGCCTCTGCACTACACACTACGCCTCTGCACTACACCTCTGCACTCTGCACTACGCCTCTGCACTACGCCTCTGCACTACGCACTACCACTCTGCACTACGCACTACGCCTCTGCACTACGCACTACCACTCTGCACTACGCACTACCACTCTGCACTACGCCTCTGCACTACCACTCTGCACTATGCCTCTGCACTACGCACTACGCCTCTGCACTACGCCTCTGCACTACGCCTCTGCACTACGCACTACCACTCTACACTACGCACTACGCCTCTGCACTACGCACTACCACTCTGCACTACGCCTCCGCACTACCACTCTGCACTACGCCTCTGCACTACGCACTACGCCTCTGCACTACGCACTACGCCTCTGCACTACGCCTCTGCACTATGCACTACCACTCTGCACTACCACTCTGCACAACGCACTACCACTCTGCCTCTGCAATACGCACTACCACTCTGCACTACGACTACGCCTCTGCACTACGCACTACGCCTCTGCACTACGCCTCTGCACTACGCACTACCACTCTGCACTACGCCTCTGCACTCTGCACTACGCCTCTGCACTCTGCACTACGCCTCTGCACTCTGCACTATGCCTCTGCACTACGCACTACCACTCTGGACTATGCCTCTGCACTACGCACTACCACTCTGCACTACGCCTCTGCACTACGCCTCTGCACTCTGCACTATGCCTCTGCACTACGCCTCTGCACTACGCCTCTGCACTCTGCACTACGCCTCTGCACTCTGCACTACGCCTCTGCACTACGCCTCTGCACTACGCCTCTGCACTACGCCTCTGCACTACGCCTCTGCACTAAGCCTCTGCACTACGCACTACAACTCTGCACTACCCCTCTGCACTACGCCTCTGCACTACGCACTACCACTCTGCACTACGCCTCTGCACTACGCCTCTGCACTACGCACTACCACTCTGAACTACGCACTATGCCTCTGCACTACGCACTACCACTCTGCACTACGCCTCTGCACTACGCCTCTGCACTACGCCTCTGCACTACGCACTACTACTCTGCACTACGCCTCTGCACTACACACTACGCCTCTGCACTACGCACTACCACTCTGCACTACGCACTACCACTCTGCACTATGCACTACGCCTCTGCACTACGCCTCTGCACTACGCACTACCACTCTGCACTACGCCTCTGCACTACCACTCTGCACTACGCACTACGCCTCTGCACTACGCCTCTGCACTACCACTCTGCACTACACACTACCACTCTGCACTACGCCTCTGCACTACGCCGCTGCACTATGCACTACCACTCTGCACTACGCCTCTGCACTACGCACTACCACTCTGCACTACGCCTCTGCACTACGCCTCTGCACTACCACTCTGCACTACGCCTCTGCACTACGTGCAAATACAAACACACAGAACAGACCGCCAAATGAATGGACTACCGTGCGCGAAAGGTAAATGTTAAACGCGCACATGATACATGCAATGCAATGGTGAACGCGCTCGCACCATCTGGATTGCATTACACGGGCACTCTGACAGCTCCTAATTAAGATTAATAAGTCTGCCGTGCGCGAAACCGCCGAAAATATGCCAAATCGGGCACGCGTAAATTACATATAGCCTATCACGTCAACGCTACTAAATAGACAGCACAGCGAAGACGAATCACTAGGCAGATGCCATAAAAAACTAAGGAATGTGCCAGCCGGACCCATTTCTGAATTCTTTTTTTTTTTTTGAACGCATAAGAGCTCGGAAGCTCCGCCCCCCACTTCGTGGTGGCGTAGGCCCGAGCCCTAAAAAGGACCAAATTCCAGAAGGTAGCCAATCCACTACCACCTCCCTCTAGAACCTTCCTGTCAGGAGCCTCAGTCTCTCAGATTTTCTACCGCACGTTGTGCTAAGGGAGTCTCCTCTGAGCTCTGCTCAGATTCTGTGTTTATTTTCTCTTCATTAAATAACTTTGCTTTTCTATTATAGATTATCTTCAAATACGTTCTTTAAAGACAAAGAATTTTATTTTAGAGCCTGTGCTTCTTGTTTCAAGAAGTTGCTCTGCTCTGTCTCTCACACTGACCGCAGGCCAAAGACTGTGCACTTTCTCAAGTAAGTTTTTGGAGAGGTCGTGAAGGGCGCCTTTTAATATGGTTAAGAAGGAGTTTTTTTTGTTTTCTTCAGTAACTGTGATGAGGCGTTGCCCTCAACGTCTAGGAGACCTCAAAAGAGAAGAGAATCTCCTCAGACTGATTCCTCAGGGGGACGTCCTGAGAAGGCCTTCAAAAAGACCACCCATGGGTCTTATGGGCGCAGTCCTTCAAAATCTCCTCACTCTGTGGAAAAGGAGAGTAAAGGACTTGCTTTTGGAGAAAATCATATAAAAAAGACGACTTCTGAGCCGTCAAAATCACCTCCTCTGATCATGGGACCCTTCAGAAAGGGCGCCTTATTTGCCTCCTGAGGTAAAGACTAGGAAGCCAGGATCGTCGACGGAAAACACCATCATCGTTGCCTGTTACAGCCTTTTCATCTACTACGATGGCCTCGTCTACGATGGCCTCATCTACGATGGCCTCGTCGATGACGAGAGCGTCGACAACGACGAGAGCGTCGACGTCGACGGGAGCGACAACGACGAGAGTGTCGATGACGACGAGAGCGTCGACAGGAGCGACAACGACGAGAGCGTCGACGGGGAGAGCGTCGACGGGGAGAGCGTCGACGGGGAGAGCGTCGACGGCGAAGAGAGCGTTGACGACGCCGAGAACGCCGACGACGACGAGAGCGTCGACGATGAAAGTGTCGACGCCGAGAACGTCGACGACGAGAGCGTCGACGACGAGTGCGTCGACGAGAGCTTCGACGAGAGCGTCGACGTCGACGACGAGAGCGTCGACGACGGCCTCGTCTATGTCTGCTGGTCTACGGAATCGACGAGGGCCTCGTCTACGATGGCCTCATCTACCAAGGCTCATCTTCGATGGCTCGTCTACGACGGCATAGTCATCGACGACCTTGTCTGTGACTGCTCGTCTATAACGGCCTGTCTAGGCGTCGACAAGGGCCTACTATAGAATGGCCTCGTCTACGATGGCCTCGTCTATGATTGCGTCGGCGGCCTTGTCTACGACGGATCGTCTATGGCGTCGTCTATGACGGCCTCCTCTAGGACGGCTCGTCTACGACGGCATAGTCTATGACGGCGATCTACGAGGGGAAAATCCGCCAATTCTGGAATTTCTTATAATGTGGTAGTGAGTACTGCTCCACGTTTTAAGCTCTGAATGACCTATCAAGAACAGGCCTGCTTCTTGCATGACTTCAAAAAATCTCACAAGAAGGCAGTAAGGTCAATACCTATTATCAACTACCTATATTCAGAAGGGGTAAGGGTCATGCAGAACCCCTCCTCTGTATCACCAGTGATCCCAAGGTTAGATAACAAGTATAGAGTGCCAGAAACAGCCGGCGTGCTTAACAGGACATCCTACGCCGGACTCAGTAGTGACACAGGCGGCCCAGAAGAACTCCAGGAATCCTTCGGCCCCTTTGTCGATTCCTCCTGAAGGAAAAAGAGTGGACAACATTGGGAACAGGTTTTCCTCAATGTCGGCAATGACGGTAAAAACCGTGAATGCTCTAGCGCTCTTGGGGCGCTATCATGGACAAGGGTGGGCACACATAGCCCCATACTTGTCGGAATTGCCAAATTCATCCAAAGAGGAAGTAAAAAGGATTCTGCTAGATGGTGAAAGCATCGGCGTCAGAAACTATAGTCTGCGCGATGGATATCGCTATGACAGGGTTCCGCCAGTTGGCTGGAGCACCAGCCTTGCGGCTCCAAGGATGGCTAAAGGCAACCTCTTTAAGTCCTGAGGTGCAAACAGAAATTTTGGACATGCCATATGATAGCCAGTTACTATTTGGCTCAAAACATTGACGAAGCAGACACTGCGAGAGCTTTGGGCACTCTTCAGTATAAGAACCAGTCCTTTAGTAGAAATAGAGGAAGAGGCCAGTCTTCCTAGGAAATTATCAATACAAGTCCTCCTGCTCTTTAGGACAGAGTAGACCACAATACCAGCGCCAACAACAGCAAAACAAGCAATCCTCTTTTGGGGAGGTCATCCTTTCAAGGTAAAGGACAGCGAAAATGACAACATTCTACGGCTGCTTCTATGACAGCAATAGGGAGCGTACCTCCATCTCGGAAGGAAAAAGGGTTTTATTCCCGCTTCTTTTGATTCAGACAAAACACAAGAAGTGGAGACCAATCTGGGACCTCAGGGCCCTCAACAAATTCCTAAGAAGCAGTCGTTTCGCATGGTAACGATCCAGGAGGTCTTGTGACTACTGTAAGAGCAGGATTTTAGGGCGTCCGTAGACATACAGGACGCTTACTTCCATATCCCAATTCACAGGAATCACATAAAGGTACTCAAAATTTGCATTAGCGGACAGACACTTGCACTTTTGCGTTTTGCCCTTCGGGCTCAAGTCTGCACCGCGCATATGCACGAAATGTCGTACCACGGTGCCGGCATGTCTCAGACAGTGCCATCACCAAGTCTTTCCGTATCTAAATGACGGACGGGTCAAGGCTTCATCCTTAAAAGATGCGTCCAGGTCTTCCAACGCCTGTTTAAAGCTTTTTGATTGCTTGGGTCTCACCCTCAATCAGGGAAAATCGGTCCTACAACCTTCTCAGTGCATCCGTTTCCAAGGTGCAACCCTGGACACACGGTCGGCAAAAGTTTTCCCATCGAGAGAGGATGAACAAGCCCCTTGCGCTAGCTGCTATAATAGCCTCGAAGAAAGTCTTTCCAGTCCGCCTCTTTAAATCCCTCCTGGGGATGATGTCCGTGTATATCCTCCTGATTCCTCACTGTCGACTACGAATGAGTAATCTACAGGAGGCGCTCTCAAAGCAGTAAGTCCGATGCACAGGGTCATTCGAAGACCACATAAAAGTGAATCCTCAGATGGTCGGAGCCCTTCAATGGTGGCTGTCATCTCAAAACCTGTCTCAAGGTTTGTCATTCCTGCTTCCGGCTACTCCTCATATTGCCACAACAGGCACCTCCTGGGAACGCTGGGGAGCTTTTCTGCAAGAGCTACAGATAAGCAAGTAATGGTCTCCTATAGTGCAGAAACTACATATCAATCTGCTCGAATTGCGGGCGGTCTTCCTGGCCCTTCATGTTTTCCTGCCTAAACTCTAATATTCCCTGGTGCTCGTCCGGACAGACAACACCACGACTATGCACTACCTCAACAATCAGGGAGGGACACGCTCGCTGACACTCTCTCGCGAGTCGCATAAAAATCTGGGATTGGCTCATCCTCCACAATGTAACCCTAAGGGCGGAATATGTCCCAGGCGCGGACAATCTGCTCGCCGACGCGTCGAGCGTGTAGAAAACATCGTCACATAAGTAGGAGCTAGAACAACAAATTATCGACCAGATCTTCTCCAGATAGGACACGCCGTAAATCGATCTAATTGCGACGAGAACGAATGCCAAATGCCCGCACTTCGCAGGTTGGCATCCCTAGTCAGGGTCTCTAAGGAATGCATTTTCCATCGCATGCCGCAAGCGTCTTTGCGTACGCCTTTCCGCCATTTCCCCTAATTTCAAGAGTCCTTCGGAAAATGAAGACGGAACACTGCACCCTAATTCTGATTGCACCGTTCTGGCCGAGGCAGCACTAGTTCACGGACCTCCATCGCTTATCAGTCCGACCCCCAATCAGTCTAAGCCAACATCCGTCTCTTTTCACGATGTCCAAAGAACAAGTACTTCATCTGAACTTGAACTCACTCAGATTATCGGCATGGCTCCTGAGTACAGAGAGTTCTGCCAACTTGACATTCAGCAGAAGTGCAAGGATGTTCTCGCAAAAGCATGAGCAGATAGCACAAATAAGACCTATTCCTTCAAATGGAAACGCTTTTGCATCTGGTGTAAGGACAAAGGTCTCCATCCATTTCGAGTTACCCCAGAACAGTTGCTTCCATACCTCTTACAACTGGCACAATCAGGTCTTGAGCATGCTTCTATCAGAGGGCACTTAGCTGCAATCTCTAGGTTTACAAGAACTTCAAAAGGACCCTCTCTCTGGTCCCACAGGTTAATAAAACAATTCCTTAAAGGGCTCTACAGATCCTTTCCTCGTCCAAGGAGAGTTCCACCATCATGGCATCTCAACGTGGTGCT
Source organism: Lissotriton helveticus (assembly GCF_964261635.1). NCBI lineage: Eukaryota > Metazoa > Chordata > Amphibia > Caudata > Salamandridae > Lissotriton > Lissotriton helveticus. The sequence continues at coordinate 342,764,475 of NC_136065.1, forward strand.
CAACCAGCTGATGAAGCACCCCTTTGAGCCCATCCACAGGACTGATATCAAATACATCTCCTGGAAACAGCCCTCCTACTTGCTCTGACCTCAGCCAGGAGGGTCAGCGAACTACAGGATCCTTCCATACAAAATCCTTTCATGCAGTTCAAGGAAGATAGAGTGATTTTAAAATCTAATCCTCGATTTATTCCTAAGGTCCCGTCGAGCTTCCACCTTAATGAACATCGGGTCCTCCGTTCATTTTTCCCAAATCCCAGCACTGCAGCGGAAAAATCCCTGCACTCTCTGGATCGAAAGAGGTGTCTCAAGTTTTCCCTACACAAGACAAAGCACTTCAGAAAAACTAATCAGCTTTTCATCGCCTTCAGCAGACCTAGAAAAGGCATGCCGCTTTCCAAACAAAGTATCTCACGATGGATATCTTCTGCAATTGCCTTTTGCCACGACAAGGCCGGACGGCCATTACATTCCAAGGTGAGAGCTCACTCTACAAGAGCTGTGTCCACATCAGCAGCGCTACTCGCTGGAGTGCCGATGCTGGACATTTGCAGGGCGGCGACCTGGAAATCGCCGCATACCTTCACCAGGCATTACTGCCTGGATACGGAGCTGATGCACGATACAGCTGTGGGCCAGGCTGTGCTTCGCCACCTATTCCAGTGAGGTGAGCCTTCCTCCTTCCCACCATCCTTCACTGGTATGCACATTTATTTACTTACTTCTTGTTACTTGTTGATGGTTCTTAGTCGCATGATATGTATTATCTCAGACTGCTTATGCTGTTCCATCAGAAATGTGCATAATGTATTGCTTGCTACTCTGATTCAGGCATGTGAATCTATGAAAGACACCCATAATACTGGATAAGAAATGTGTTACTTACCTGTAACAGCAGTTATCCAGTATTGGTGTCTTTCATAGATTCACATGCAACCCTCCCGCCTCCCCTGGAAGGTCTCACCTCTCTCTCTCTAACATGTATTACACCTACCTAGCTTGGTGCGTACGAAAATCTGAGAGACTGAGGCTCCTGACAGGAAGGTTCTAGAGGGAGGTGGTAGCTGATTGGCTACCTTCTGGAATTTGGTCCTTTTTACAAAAGGACATAGATAGGCTACTAAGGCAAGGCCCTTAGGCCTACTTTTCTCTATGTATGTCTATAGGACATTACTTTTCTATGTACCGGGGACTCCCGTCTCGACGACGGGGAATGATTCAGGCATGTGAATCTATGAAAGACACCAATACTGGATAACTGCTGTTACAGGTAAGTAACACATTTCTTTTTTTTTGTTTAATACTGGTACTGTAAGATAAAGATTACTTAATCTGATATCACAAGAAGGTTTGCAATTGGTGTTTGGTCACCTCTGCTGCTCCCCCCCTCACCCCCCCCCGGTGTTTTTTCCTTTGAGGCATTGATGTATCATGCATGCTACAATGTATGACAATAAAAGGGAGTTTAGACCTGCTGTCATACTATCAAATATTCCAAGGTGAAGTACCAATTTAGCTGCCAATTTTGAACTTGCTTAACATAACTTAACGAACATTTGTATAGTAAAGTCTGGAATTTGAGAAGTAATGCCTTTCAGACGTATTTTTGTCAAAATATGGCAGCACTTATTTTAGCTGGTACAAACCGAATATTGCAGAAGGTACTACTTAGCCAGTGTGTGGGCCAACATTGAGCGTCGTATTCACAAAGGACATTTAACATGTGCATCCCTTTGTTTGTAACTTGATTCCATAAGCCGCCCATATCTTAGCTCCGTTTTGCAGCGGTCTATTTGAGTTCCAATATTTAACCACCTCTTTGAAACCTTGTTTGAGAGCTAGGAAGTCGTCTTTGGGGCCGTTCACACACATTCTATAACCGTGTATCAACTGCTATTGAAGTAAAATGCAGTAAGTGTCTGGGTCCATCTTGGGTGTATGGACTCTCTTCATTTCTTCATAAGATGTCATATGAGTCTGCACCCTACATTTCCTTAGACATGGTGCCTATTGACTGCTACTCTCCTTGAGGGCATGATCACTAGCCACGCAGTCCTTCTGCCTCAACCATTAGGTCAAGGTCTCTTCACCAAGACACAATAATAACAGGAGTGAATTGTTAGAGCTGCTCCACAAGCACATCTTTGTGGATAACTTCTTTTAAGCCACCTACCGTGTTTCTAGTTTAACATACAGCTTGGGTGTCCTTTTGTATTTGATCCTGTGTTCATATTTCACTTTGTATCACTTATAGTGACTTTTTCAGAAGCTTTCTAAACAGTTTCATGTATTCTCCTCTGTTCTATCATGGCATTTTGTAACCCTTATTAACTTACCAGTCTTGCCCGAATTTCTAGGTTGATTCTACAGACAGCACATGTGCTGTCTTTTTATGAAGCATGTTGTGGCGTACCAAGAACATAAACTGGTTTGGAGCCCTCTCATTGCTTACCTTTGGTTGGCTCTCCATTTGCCTACTTTTTATTCATGTCCCAGCTTGTCAGTCTTGAGTTTGTCTCTCCCGTAGAGCATTGCCTGTTTACAATCTCTTTGATTGTCTGGCATAGCACCTTCCACTGCTTGTTTTACCAGCACTACTTTTTTCTTTTCTGTCAATCACTCCATTAGAGTGCATCTATCTCACTTGTGAACGTCTCTCTCCTTGCAATCTGTGTTGCTTTCTGTAGCCCGACTGCTTCTCCTTGTCATCCTCTCTCATGTGCTCACACTTGCGCTTCTTTCCATTGCTGACCCTCACTGGTGCTCTCTGAGTTGCTTCCCCCAAACAAAATGTTGAATCTGGATTATAATTGGTGAGAGTAAAAACACACCTCACTAATTTTACAGTGGTCTTATATCGCTGAGAAAAACCTTCAGAAATGAAAAAGGGGGAACAATTCCTTGAAACTGATCAACTTGTGTGTACTCAGAACATCGATTCTGTATGTTGTGCCTCATTTCGGGCATGAAACATGGATTAGGAAGGTAATATGGCATCCTGTAAATATTTGAAGTGCTGATACATTCCCATTAAATGTAATGCAGCAGTGCCTGCCCATTTAGAGCACTGCCGACTCTGCATTGTCTGCGTTTACCTTTTGCGGTATTACCGCCCTTAAAATAAAGCACCTGTAAAAAGGCCCTGTGTTTGGTTACTTATTACTGTTGACACGAGGGGTGAACATCTTGTCGCCTCAGGGGATGAGAGGGCCTTTTGATGACATTTCAGAGGTAGTTGTGTGGACTGTTTGCTGCGAATTCAGATCATGAGGGAGGGTTTGCAGGGAGTTGTATCCAGGATTATAGAACAAAGGATCAGCACCGACTCTGCGCAGTCGGTCTCCATGGAGCTCGACAACACTGCTCTCTGTGCTCCTGAATGGGCTGTTCTGCTAATCACTCTTGACTGGGAACATGAAACCACTGTACTTGGTCAGGAAACAATTGAAAGTTACAACGCACATAATGTCGAAGCTTTACATGCAAAGCTCTGGCTTGGAAATCCAAAACACATACCACTTATTGGGATCACAAGATAGTGTCCATGTGTCCTGCTGTTGCACTTTGAATTTAATGTAATTTATCATAATTACGGATCCTTTCCCGCTAGCAGGAAGCAGGATTTGTATTATTAGACATTCTACGGTTCTTTTTCCTGTATTAGTTCTCTCTTTATATTCGATTCTCATAGCCGTGTGTTTCTTGTGCAAATATTTGCCCGCTTTTGATGTCCTGTCTGTACAAGAATATCCCTTTGCTTCATAAAATCTCGATTTCTGAAAGAAAAATGTAAAGAATACTTCTAATTTTTCCTTGCGGGCCGAATGACTAATGGAGTGCCTCACACAATATGATTCTGTCAGTTGCTTGGATTGGGATGGTCTTTTGAGTAGAATACACTTTTATTCTAATTCACACATCATTTAGCACTCCCAGTGGTAACGCAACTCTAAGAATGCACTGTGTACACTTAATATTGAAATCCTTAAGAATGATGGTGGAATATTATGTTTGTCATAAGTTGATGGGTTAACAGATACTTGTACAGGAACTTTCTCACACTGGAAAACGTGGATATTTAGTCCTGTCAACGGTGGGGGTGTGCTCGCTGTTCCTTTTCCAGGATATTAAGATAACACTCCCATTTGTAATGAGGTGTGCGGAAGAAGCCTCTGGGAGGACTTTTTTCCCCCCCTGAATTTGGGAAAAAAGTTGCATATGCCAAAACGCCTTGCATGCCAACTGTCACTATGTTTATAAATGTTATTATCTATAACCTTGGCTCTGGAGCAGTGTGCTGCTCAGCGTAAAGTGCTGCTTCAGCGCATCATCAGGGGGTAGTAAGCACTATATATATGTGATTACAATTACATTGAGGTACACTGGGAAATCTCTCTGACTGCCGTAGATTTGCTGAATTTCTTGTTTGTGATTCCCTTGTAAGCTATACTGTTGTTCTAAACTGAGATCTGGTCACGTAGTTTTACTCCCACATTTAGATTTCTTATAATAGAACATCTCTTAGACTAGTGTGGTGAACGGTTGGTCTGTGCTGTCAACTTTTGTGCCTGAGATAGGTGTTTGCAATCCTAGTGTCTGCTTTGCATCCGATGTTTCTGGGCAAATCTATCTTTATCGGGGCTTATGGAACATGGGTCTGTCCTCGTGTTCAAAGTGTGGTCTAGTAGTCTTGGACAGCGCTCCTATGTGTCAGGTACCCCACAAGGCTTACCTTTGCTTGTGAAGTAGTCCCGCAGAGACAAGAGCAATCTCCCCCTGTACCCACCTGACCCCTGGGGAGATAAGAGGTACTCAGCTGGGATGAGGTGGAAACAGGGATGGAAGCTAAAGGTGATGGAAAGGAGCCCTTGCTTTTCAGTAGGATGCGTCTCTGGTCTGGGATAGAACCGTGGACTCCGGCTGACAGGGAGAGAAAGGAAGACCCAGTCAGGATGAGACCCACACCACCCAATCCTACGTACACCTCTACGCACATACAGATGATAGCTACCTGACCGCAGAAACACCAAGACCCCGAAAGTCTTCTTTAATTGAGGAACTGGTGCTCCAGCGTGATCAGCAACATACAATGCAAGCACTCCTATGCAACATAAAGCATACGAAAAAGAATGCGCTGTCAGGACCCCAAAGTAATGCGCTCCAGCGAGGTGACAAAACCCCAAAGCAATGCGCTCCAGTGCGGTGTCAGGACCCAAATGTAATGCGCCCCAGTGCGGTAACCAAAACCCCAAATTAAAACGCTTCCAGCGCGATAACAGAAAACTTAAGAAAGCACTCCTGTGCGGTACAGAGAATCAAGGGAAAGTATGAACAAATGCCCCCCAAAGTTTGCGCACCAGTGCGAGGTGTCTATAACAAAGGAGAGCCTTAAGCAAAATGTCCAGCGTGAGACAGAACCAGGCAAGGCAACGCTTCAGCTCGATAGTCGTAACAGAATAGTCAGAGACAGCGCTCCTGCGCAGGGGAAGGCAGGCCGCCAGGAAGGCAACCGGAATAAACGTTGAGAATGCTGCAGGCAGCAAGGCGTCCTACGAATACCGGTTTAGACGGGCAGCAGCTTGAGCCGGTACTTTGGAAGGAATTCGAAGCGCCGAGCCGGCGGGAACCGCAGAGGTTAAGCGGATTGCCCCGGAAGCACTGCTGCAGAGAAGGCGGTACCAAGGAAAGCTAGACCGCGTCTCAACTCCCGCACGAAAGTGAGGATCGCGGTCCTCTGTATGTGCTGAGAGGAACGTCGGGCGGCAACCACCGCAAACATGACACTATGCCCTTGGACCATGTTTCACTCTATATGAAACTGCACAACGCAAATCTTCGGAGGTCTGTCAGTTTTGTCCGTCCTGTTGGGGTTACTACATGATTAGTTTGTCTCCTTTTTTTCCATAAAAACTGAGTCTTTGTGGCCTGCCGGTAAGGTCTTGAACTCTAAGGGTGGAGATGCATGTTCGAACCTTGCTGTTCCTGCAGCCCTATGCCTGGGGCATTCCACTGAGTTTCATATTGTGTTTCAGTTTTGGACTAGTGGTGCCCCAGCTAGAGTGTATGTTTTCCAGTTGGCAGTTTGTGTCTAGGCGATGTTTAGTGCTGTGGTCCGTTGTACCTTGTCTTCCAGGCGTTCGTTTTGCGGGCTAGGTTCCTTAATGGTTAGTCTGGATTCTGCATCATCGGCTGGGTCCATCCCTTTTAGGCATGTGGCGCCTTGGGATGTTCTGGCTGACTTTCTGTCACTTAGGTATCATTCTGGACTTGGCGCCGCCTTTCGGTTGAGGGGGCTGCTGGGGTCTTTTTTCTGCCATTCCACCCATTGTTTTCGGTGGCGATCTTGGATCCGAGGGGAGGACTAGAGTGTGGCCTGGTTCCCTGCTTTCTTCATGGGCCCTTGCCGTTGGAAGAGGGGAGGTGTTTTTGCTCTGTTTGGTCCCAGTTGTTTCCATCTTGGAGCATATATTTGGCTGATCGTCTTTACTCCTTTACTCCGGGTGCCTGTTGACCATCAAGTCTTATGATTCATGAGCTGGGTGGCAGACTGCAGTGTCCTTTCACGGCCACTGTTTTGTGCTAAGGATGGTGGTGACAGCTTTGTCCTTCATGTTCGGGTTTTGTGGCTCAGGCATAGGCCTTGCCTGTGGGGTTGGAGATGTCGGATGCCTTGGCCCAGGTGGGCCTACTGGCTAGTTTCTTGGCTATTTTGTCAGCAGCTGTATTTTGATAGCATCTGTTTCGTCCTCGGCTATGCTGGCCCATGGATCCATCTGTTTCTGGTGCTGGGCAGCATCCTTCCAGGATAGATGATTCTCCTGGTCCAGCGGGTTTGGTTCCTGTAAATCTTCTAAATCTTGATCTTGTTCATATGCCAAGGGGGAAAGTGTTGTGTCCTGTGATTCCCCGTGTGGAATCCCATTCCTGTTCTTTACGTAGGGTGCGGCGCTCGTCCGGGTATGGTTGGTAGCGAGTTGTCACCACCTGACTCTGGTTGTCCTGTGAACGCAAGTCTCTGGGTGGGTGAATGGCTGTTACAGGTACTGTTGGGTTCAGTCAAGGGTCTCTTCTGCCGGTGTGGGTTCTGTAGCACCTCAGACTGGGTGACATCCATTCCATTCAAGGGGGTGTTGTTCTTGCAGCTGCTTTTTCCTCTGTGGCCTCCCCTGTTTGTGCTGATTTGTCTGAGGTAGGTTACCTTCTTCCTGTTTCTCAATAGCTGTTGGTAGATGAGTCTTCCCTTCCCCTGCATTGTTCCCATGTGCAGCCAGTGCTGGTTTTTCTGTCCTCTCTTGGCTACTGTGTGCGATCAAAGCTTTTTTTTGGGGGGCGGGGTGATTCAGACGGGTTTGGCCATGTGTGCCATTGTCTAGTGTCATGGGTGCTGTAGGTTCCTTTACTTCTGCTGGCTTTATTGATGGCTCCTTTTATGTTGCTTTCGCTTTGGATGTGGTTGCTTTTTCCCTTGGTGTTTGCCATACGTAGTCGATTTCAGGGTTTGATTCCCTGCTGTTTCCTTAGCCTTTGGTGTTAGGCTGCCTCCAGCATGGTCCTGCTCTGCCTAGTTTGTGCTGTTGCAGATTTCGCTGGGGGGTCTGGAGTGGTGGCTTCCGTTGGTTCCATCTCCTGAAGTTTCCATGTCTTCTGGTATCCTTTTGGGTGTATCCCATGTTGATGTTTTGGCGACTGAACAGGATGACTTCAGGTTGCGGGGTCGGTCATCTTCTGTCTCCTTGCCAGTTCTTCTTATGCTTGACATTGGTTGTAGTTTTGAGTTTGGTGTGATTGGTTGCATGTGGCTCTGCTTTCTGTCTGTCTGCCGCTGTCTTTACTTTTGTGTGACCATTTAAGGGCATTTCTTTGGGGTATGTCTCAGCGCATAATTGTACAGTTGTCCTGGTCTTCTCTCTCTCTTTTTTTTTTGTGTGTAAAATAACACATTTTATTGAAGTTTTTAGTATATCAAGGCAAGAGCGGCCCTCTCGTGAATACATGTACCTTATGATACTAGTGTGACATAACCAAACACAAGCACAGACATGACACTCCTCCCCAGAACCCCGAACATCAGTGACACCCATAGACACCCGTATCGTGCAGAAAGTAGGGACCCTCCTGTATGTCTCAGACCTATACGATCATACCTCCATCTCAATGAGTTCTTGGCTGGTCATAAAGGCGATAACAAAATGCCTCTATCTGCCACCTCTGGCAAATCCTACCATGCTTTTGGGGCATCCCCTCGCCTGAAAGACTGCAGTCTCCATCCATTCCGTGCACCAATACAGTGGTCTTCCACACACCCACCGAAAGCGGAAACTCCGCCTTCCAATTCTGGGCGTTGTCGTGCTTGGCTAGGGTTAGTCCAGAAATCAAAAGATGCTGCTGTATCAATTCCCTCTGATTTCCTCTGTACTGTGAAGGAGAATCAATTTGGAGTCCAGAGGAACCGCCCACGACAACACCTGGGCTAGGCAGGAGGTCACTCCCCTCAAAGGGCTGCAATGCTGTACAACATCAGACCATGTGGAGGAAGGTTCCCTCCTCAACACCACATCTGAGAAACAGGTGAGAAGATATGTACCCATCTACCAGAGGCAGTGTCTAGTATAATAGGCCCTGTGCAGATACTTTAATTCAATAAGGTGGTGGTGAGAAGATATGGCTTCATCCCAGGAGGGTCAGGGTCTTTTTTGGCTTGGTATGTTTCATTGCGTAATGGAGATAATTACCTGCCTGTAATCGCATTACTCCGTGCCCTACTCTCGCTTTTCCCCATTACAGTCCTCTTTCCTGCCGGTTGTCAGGGCAGCTGTCTACTGATGCTTGTAACATACAGGAGGTGTGCAGGGGGCGGTAACTTTTTCTGTTTAAAGGTTCTTTATTGAGTTTTACACAAACCACAAATAATCGGCAGCAAAACAAAATGTGCATCCTGACCTCCCACGCTGTGGGGGAAGCTATAGAGTTCTTGATTAACAACCCAACATCACCACCCCAAAAGACCCACCCCTCCTCCCCACTCCATTAAGCCTGTCCACTGGTTATGATGCGCCTTGAGGGACCTCCTGCACCGGTTCAGTAAGGTGCAACAACCTCAAATATTTAGGGCAAGTAATTTAGTTGAACTCAGAAGATAGCACGATAAAAAGGGTTCCCACAGTCCGGGGAATGAGGCGCTCTTGTCAGCAAGTGAAAGGGAGATCCTCTCCATGGCAAGTGTACCACATGCGATGGAGCCATCACGTGTGAGTAGGTTGTCAACTGGATCCCCAGTATGTGAGAATATTTTGAAGGGACGCCCCCAAGGGTAGTGCAATTTGGAAGCCCTTATGTGATTTGAGAGGAAACATCAGGACGTTCGGTAAACCCAGGTGGATATATGCTGGCAACCGGGGCAGTTCCATATCGAAATGAGTATCTATATCGCGTAGTACCTGCATCCAAGGACAATCCCACAGAATGTGGGTCAGGGTGCCTGGTAAACCGCACCCTCGCCAGCACAGAGGATCCTTTGATGGGTTGGATTTGTGGAGACAGACAGGAGTGTAATACCAGTATGTTGCTATTTTGGTGGCTGTTTCTACACTAGCCACATTGCGTGCAGTGTGTTTGCCATATAATAAATGTCCTCCCATTTGCGCTGAGTAAGGGTACGTTCTAGTTCTAGTTCCCATCTCACTTGACCCGGCGTCTTAAAAGGGGTTGGGGCCTGTCTGATTAAGCAATATAACTTTGATATAAGATGAGCGTCATCTAATATACATAGTAACCACTTTTCAAAAGCAGTGAGACGGCACAGCGCCAGTGGGCGGACGACAGCATGACCCAGTGCCTTTTCTGCTGATCGTGAAAGCGTTCGGATTCGGGAAGACCCTGCTGACTCCAGAGGTCCTCAAAAGAAAGTGGGCCCCTCTCATCGAAGAAGTGCCCGATTGATCTACTTCCCTCCCTTGTCCACCGTGTGAAGGGCGGTGACTTTTTATAGTGGTAGGAGGTATGTCTACGAGGCACAGGGGCCTCATTATGTAACGGGGATAAACGAGAGTAGGACACAGACTAATACAATTACCAGTAAGTAATCGAAGCATTCCTGATACTGTGATCGAGGGCTTGCCACATACAGGTCCAGTGCTGGGATAATAGGAAGGCAGAGGACTTAAAGGAGTGCGTTTGTTTTTATTTTTTCCTTGTCAGAGGCGTTGAGGCGATGCCACAGAATTGATTGGTATTCACACTTTTTCAAATCCGTTATTTCCCTACCAGGCATACATTTATAATGTAGTTACTTTGTGGAAATTAAAGTTTTTTGGCCCGGTGCTTGAGCAAAACTGCTTGTTCACCTCCCTTACAGATCTCTCCCAGGAAGAGATTACTTCTGGCTGGCTTTGAAGACCTCATTAGAAGTGCTGCGGACACGTTCGACTATGATGCAGCATTGGTAGTCTATAAAACGCACACAGGCTATGCTGCTCAACTAAATGATGCTCCTCCATCATCCCAAAATGACAGTAGTTCTGAATATGAGCATGTAAAGAATGCGCCATTCCCAAAAATACCCTGTTCTCTTATAAACATGCACCAGGAGGGCTGGTCCTTATTGATATTCCATCATTTTGCTTTTCAAGCTACTCAGTGCATTAACTATTTCCAGAAAAGCAATATTTTAGCATTCGCTCAACAGTGGGCTGGATCGTAGCACCAGGACTAATACTTTGAGGGAGGCTCTGAAGGTTTTTATAAAGCTGAGGAAGAGAACCTAGAGTGACCATCCCAGACATGACTTTCAGACTTCTACCCAGAACATAAGGGGATAATGTCTTGCTCTTTGTAAAGGAACCCCTTCATAGTTAGTAGTAGAGGCAAATAAGTGAGCATGAATAAACTATGAATTTTCCAAAAGACTGAGAATTAGGTTTCCCCAATAACTTTGTTAGTAATAATTAAAAAGGTAATTTATGAAATTTGAATAGCAGCACAGACTTTGAATACTAAGCCCACCACCAACTCAGAACAACCAACATTTGAAGAGGAGGCTTTAAAATATTCTACTACAAAATGCTTTATGAAGAGAGCTCAGCCACCTGGAAAGCAAGCAAAAGCCCCTTCAGCCCTTTTGATAGAGAACCATATTCATAATCTCTTACATTTCCCTTCTTTTGGGATATTAAAAATAGCTGAAATGTATGAGCTTTGCAGTGTACCAGTTAAAGTGCTATCCTCACCTTGCAGAACAGTGAAAGTTGAGCAGTCTGTGTCCTTCCATTTGGACTGGACAGTTAAGTCTTTGCATTTGTAACCACAGTATATTGAGACATAAGTCTAGATGGGGCCCTAACTGGTCAGTTATGCCCACCACGTCCTAAACAAAAGTGGAAATTGAACGGTTCCTTTTACTTGGGTGACATGTCTGCTTTTCTCTGAGCTTAACCTGGTCCTGCTTGGACTTCAATTATGTAGCATACGCATTCTAGTTGTTGCACGTCACGTAGGCGTGACTTGCGACGGCCATGAGAGAAGCTGCGCGCGCAGCTTAGGCAGAGCGCGCGAAGAGCGGAGAGTGATCGGAAGCGCCGGCCGGCGCTCCTCTGTACTTGTACATGTAGAATAAAGTTCTTTACTCACCAATTCAGCACAGTGCCATTATTTACAACGTGGTAACATTACAGTGGCGACGAGGACGGGAGGCATCCACCGGCACCCACGAGGAATAGAAAAAAAAAAAAGAAAAATCGAACCTCCACGTGGGCTGCAGCAAAGCAGGCGACCCCAGGCCACAGGGGACACAGCACAGAGCGGCGCTACTGGGCCGGTGAGTGGTGAGCACAAGGGGGCAAAGCTGCACCCACCAAGAAGGACAGGCAGAGGAGCGTGGCAGTGCAAAAGCAACCAGAGGGGCGGCGCTGTGGCCAGAGAGGCAGCACTGCGAACCACAGAAGACCGATCACCGCAAATACCTTCCAAACACACCGCGGAAGGTAGGAACAGCGCTGGCTGCCAAGGGGGAAGAAGGGGGGACTGGCACTAGGAGTCCCCAGGAGGACGCCGATACAGAAGTAAAAGACAGCACCCCAGGGAGCCCCACCAGCAAGGCCGTCAAGGCGACAGAGAGCAGGGAGGTGAAGATGAGCACACCGGCAGGCTATGCAATCGCACCGGTGCAATTCCTACCGAAACCTGGTGAACCCCTGATGAAGTGGGAGGATTGGAAGGAATATATTGACAATTTCATTGGGGTCCTGGAGGACGAAAATGAAGAGAAGTTCACCCCCCAAAGGAAGAAACGAATCTTGCTGCTGAACCTGGGACCAGAGGGTCTCAGGATTTACAAGAGTCTGGTGCCCAAGAAGAGAGAGGACACCGATACGGATGTATATGCCCATGCAGTAGAAGACCTGGATGAGAGGTACCGCCCCACCATATGTGTGTCTGTGGACAGGTTCAACTTCAAGCAAAGGAAACAACGGGCTGGAGAAACCATAGAAGAATATGTAGGGGCCTTAAGGAAACTAGCAGCCCCGTGTAAATACGCACTGTGGGAGGATGAATTCATAAAGGACCAGATCGTGATGCACACTACGAGTACACAGGTCCAAGACAAGCTGTGGGCGAGTGGTGACACCACGCTCAAAGAAGTTATGGTCATCGTAAAAAGGGCCGAGCTTGCTAGGAGGTGTGCGGCAGCAACCAAGAAAGACGTGGTCACCCCGACAATGGTGAACAGGATACAAGAAGGAGACCACCGTAAGGACCAAAGAGGAAAAGACTCAGCAGCCAAAGGAACGAGCAGGTGGCATGGGAAACAACCAGGGAGCGACAGCAAGAAGTCGTGCTACAGATGCGGCAGTTGGTCCCACGATGCCCGGGACAGAAGATACCCTGCGTTCAGAGCCAAGTGCCTACACTGTGGTATCCTGGGCCACTATGAAAAGGTGTGTAGGAAGAAACATTCGAAGGAAACTGTGAAATGCGTTGAGCAAGGTGAAGAAGATCTGGAAGAAGTGGCAGAAGAAGAGGTGATCACGGTCCTGTGCATATACGACCAAGTGATGAGCATAGAAGGGAGGAAATCCACAAAACCCATTCTGGACATGTCAATGGGAGGAATCACCATCACCGTGGTGGCGGACACAGGATCCCCCTTCACCATCATCCAACAGGCGGTATGGGAAGAAACATTCAGACCCAAGTTGGGACCGGAGTTGGAAAAGCTAGACATCAGACCGGTCACTTACAATGGGGACCGCATTCCAATGTTGGGGTTCCGCCGCCTACTGTTCGAATTCAGGGGCCGGTCAGCATGGTGCAAGCTGTACATTGCAGAAAAGGGACCCTCGGTCCTGGGATGGCTAGACCAGGGGGACCTAGGAATTAAACTGGATCCAGGAGGGAAAGAGCAGATTTTACTTACTGAGCAAGAAGAATGGCCGGACATGAACAAATGGAAGGAGAACTTCCCGAAGGTATTTGGTGGCACAGTGGGACGGATGGAAAACTTCCAACACAGGATTGTGCTCAAGGAAGGGGCCATTCCGGTAGCCCACAAGGTGAGGAATGTGCCGATTTGCGGTGAGAGAAGCAGTCCAAACTGAACTCCAAGAGTTGGAAAAGAAAGGAATAATCGAGCCGATAACATGTGCAGAATGGTTGGCGCCCCTGGTGGTCGTAATGAAGCCAAATGGGAAGGTCCGGCTCTGCGTGGACCTGCGAGAACTGAATAAGAATATCGTTGTGGAGAAATTTCCCCTCCCCAGAATCGAGGAAATGTTGACCAAGACCAGGGGGGTGCAGTGGTACTCCACTATCGACTTGACCTCGGCCTATCACCAAATTGCACTGCACCCGGACAGCAAACGGCTCACATCCTTCATCACCCCGTTTGGGTGTTACCAATTTTGTCGGATGCCTTTTGGTCTGGCCTCAGCAGCCGCTGTTTTCCAGAAAATGATGCACCAACTGTTCAGAGACTGCAAGGATGTCCAGTATTTCCAGGATGACATCTTGGTGATGGGGCGAGACCAGCAAGATCATGACCAGAAGCTGGGAAAGGTGTTGAAAACATTAGAGAACAAAGGTCTCACGGCGGAGTTGTCGAAGTGTCGATTGGGACTGCAGTCGGTGACGTACCTAGGTCACGAGATCGGACGACAGGGCGTTACCCCAAATCGGAAAATGTCAAAGCCATCGCTGAAGCACCGCCGCCCAGGAACAAGGAAGAGGTCAGGTCGTTCCTGGGGATGGCGGAGTACTACAGCAAGTTTGTGGTACACTTCGCTTCCAAGACCCACAATTTGAGGCTGTTGACCAGAGACAGCACAGTGTTCCAATGGACACCGGAAGCCCAAGCAGAGTTCGAATTGATCAAAAGGGATGTTACCGGAGCCGTTCCCCTCAAGGGGTACGACCCACAAGGCACCACTATACTGACGACAGATGCCAGTGACAAAGGCCTGGGTGCTGTACTCATGCAAGACAGAGGCAGAGGGGAGATGGAGACCATCAGCTTTGCATCCAGAGCACTGACAGATACAGAGAGCAAATACAGCGTGATCGAGAAAGAAATGCTGGCGGTCGTATGGGCCATGATGAGATTCCGGCAATTTCTGTGGGGAACACGCTTCCTACTCCGAACAGACCACAAACCGTTGGTGAAGGTGCTGACGTCGAGTGGACATGCCAGTGCCACCCCTCGGATATCCAAGATGTCTCTAAAGTTGCTTGAGTTCAGGTATGATGTCGAGTACATTCCTGGGAGCCGGAACCGAGTAGCGGACTATCTGAGCAGGGCAGCCGCCATGGAGCCAGGAGAGGAAGACCCTGCCGGCAGTGGGGATTTGGTAGCTCTAATAGAGGACCAAGAGAAACTGATCAGTCTACAAGAATGGACAGAGTCATATGAAGAAGACCCTGACATAAAGGAAGTGAAGGGGTACATCGTACATGGATGGCCGGATAAAAGGAACATGAGAGCAAATCTCAAGCCGTACTTCGAAGTGCGGGAAGAACTGTCGATAGGAGACAAAGGGATCTTCACATACAGAGGGGATAAGGTGATTCCCCCAAGGACCCTCACCTCAAAACTAATGGACTTGCTACATGAGGGACACCTGGGCATAGGGAAACTCAAGGCACGCGCCAAACAAAATTACTGGTGGCCAGGCATGGACATAAGGGCTGAAAGGCATGTCAGAGAGTGTCCCCAATGTCAACGGGCGGACAAGACATTAAAACCATTGAGGCCAGCGATAGGAAAGTTTGACCCCCCTTCAAATCCGTGGGAAGAACTATCCATAGACATTTTGGGACCGGTCCTAGACGACCAAGGCACACAGAAATACGTGTGTGTGCTTATGGACCGATATTCAAAGTGGCCAGAATTGAAAGTAGATGAAGCCATGGACACGGAGAACATCCTTAAGTTTCTGTCTGAGACTTTCACGAGGGAAGGAATACCTAAATCGATCTTGAGTGACAATGGGCCCCAGTTCACGTCAGAAAAGTGGAACAAGTTCATGCACAGAAATGGCGTCACTGTCAAACACACCTCAATCTACCATCCGGCCGGGAACGGTTTAGTGGAGAGATTTAACAGGGTAGTGATGGGAGCCATACAAGCGGCCATCTCAAGTGAACAGAACTGGGAGAAGGCGCTAGAGAACATGGTATGGGCCTACAGAATAACCCCTACTGGAACGGGGTATAGTCCATTTCAAATACTGAGAGGACGTGAACCCTTTACCCACGACAACAGAATTTGGAAGGAAAAGCTCATCACCAGTGAATGGTCCCCCGCAGTGGTGCGGGCCAACCTGGAGAAAGCACAGACAATTTACAGCAACCACTACAACAAACGAAGGAATGTCAAAGGCACCGGTCTGGAGCAAGGAGAGTGGGTAAGAGTAAGATTGGCCACCCTGCAGAAGAAGGGAGACCGCAAGTACAGCAAGCCGTTGCAAGTGGTGGAAGTGTACGACCGGGCTGCCTTACTAAGCGACGGGAACGTGTGGTCCCAAGACCGCATGGCCAGATGCAATAAAGTTTTGGGCTGGGAACAACAGAGCGCTGACTGGGAAGACAAGGAAGGCCCCGAAGTGGAGGAGAATCAAGCAGCCGCGGAACAGCAAGTTGGAGATAGAGCGGGAACGGAAAGTGGAGAAGAAGGAGAAAATGGAAGTCAAGGATTGGAATGGGCCAGGCTGGAGAGAAGCACGCATGGAGGACGAGTTGAGAACGAAGGGACAGTAAACCCTGAGACTCAGAGTCAAGAGTTAATGGAGAACCCAGTCAGGGTCACAAGGAGTGGAAGGCAGGTGGTAAGACCTTCCAGATACCGAGATTTTGTATTGGACAATGAACTGTAAGTGACTCTTCTTGTTTAATAAAAAGGGGGAGATATGTAGCATACGCATTCTAGTTGTTGCACGTCACGTAGGCGTGACGTGCGACGGCCATGAGAGAAGCTGCGCGCGCAGCTTAGGCAGAGCGCGCGAAGAGCGGAGAGTGATCGGAAGCGCCGGCCGGCGCTCCTCTGTACTTGTACATGTAGAATAAAGTTCTTTACTCACCAATTCAGCACAGTGCCATTATTTACAACGTGGTAACATTACAAATTCCTCAAGGGCCCAGCTCTTCCTACACCTGGAAGCGGATTTCATGGTGTTTTTTATCGTCTTTCATCTTCACTGGGTTGACTGACAAGACAAAGATACCTTGCTTCTGTTTTGTCCTGCAAGGGCACTGTATCTGCTTCCAGTTCTTCTGTGACTGGCTTTTCCCGAGTGGAGCCAATTCGACAACTGAAATTCCGTTTAAAGAGGCCTGCTTCACTGATGGGTGCCTAGGGTGAGGTAGGTCCAAAATGTGTTTCAAATAGATGTCCATATTGGCCAAGTGATAAACTAAGACAGGCTACCAATATACCCTTCGCCCTGCTTTGCTTGAAATATTTTGAAAGACTGGTATTTTATAAGGCAGAATGCTTTCTACTTCTTTATCGAGTATACTGTGCCCGGTGAGGCCTTGGGTGTCCTTGGTGTAGAACACTGTGAGAGAAACTTGTTGCATTATATATATTGTCCCACTCATACCAGCCGCCTGCTCCCTGTCAGTTGCTCCTCGGTCCTGGGGAACGCATGAACCGGCCTTCTTGTTCTTCGTGGCTCCCGGCCGCCGACATCATCATAAAGCGCTAGGAGGTGCTTCAAAAGTGGCCATGGGCTCCCTCAGAGCGGTTCCTGCTCATACCTGCCGCCTGCTCCTGCTCCCTGCCAGTTGCTCCCCGGTCCAGGGGGATGCATGAACCGGCCTGCTTGTTCTTCGTGGCGCCTGGCCGCCGACATCATCATTTAGCACCAGGAGGCGCTTCAAAAGTGTCCACGGGCTCCAGCAGCACTGGACGCACGCAGGCCAAGGGCAGGCCCGTCTGCGCCCGTCAGCGGCCGAAAGAGGCCAGGCTGGGCCGCCTCCCTTAGGCCTGCAACGGGAGATTGATGGAATTCTGAAGCTCTGACTTATCAAGGATCTTAAGATTAGTGATTTCTTTCCTAGACCCACAATACAACAATTTTTTTCCCGTTCCTTACGCATGGACAGGCCCTCTAAATAGGACTCATTGATAAGCCTGTCCGTGGTTTTCAGTAAATTCAAAAGGATTTGGTACTCCTTCGAGCCCCTCAAAGGCAAATCAGCGCAGGACAATCCCACACGGAAGCAATCCAAATGGCACCCTCCCTAAAACCAACTTGAATAGATAAAATGCTTCAGAGGGCAATAGGTGTAGTTGCCATAGAAATTGAATTAACTGAAAGACATTTGTCGCTAACTCCTGATCTAGCTCATCCCCTTATTAATCATGATGAATCAGGATCTTCATTGTCCGTGGCTCAGGAACCCCCAATTTCCCTCCCAAGGACCCGAGCAGCGGGCTGTGTGGATGAGCCATACCAGGAAGGTGCCCGCACAAAAGAGGAAAAGACTAAATCTACTGCATCAATGGGGTCAAAACGCAAGAAACAAACTACAGACCATTTGATGACTGGCGAGTTGGGGGAGGCCAGGCCAGGAACATCACCCCAAGCAGGCTTTGAACAGCCAACTTGGGTGACCAAACGTGGTGGTGGACATTCAGGTCCAAGTAAGGACCATTGTGAGGGATGAGTTACAAAATTTGTGGGAACGGGTAGATAAGCTCGCCAAATTGGTTGAACTGTGGGTGGAAAGGACAGAGGCAGCTCTGAGTGGGAAGGAATTGGTAAACCTGGCAAACTTAAAACCAGCCCTTTTAAGAACTAGTCCAGAACCCCTAATAGCAGATAACATGCGCACTCCCAATATGGCAATCTACTCAAACCAGGAGGGTGAGGGTAAATGCTTGAGTAATTTAGCGGGGCCAGGAAAAGAATACAACACTCACTGCCAGGGGTACAAACAAGGAGCCCAGATGGGAAGAACCAATGATCCATTCACAGCAAGGCCACAAACCTTCGCGAGGGGCCCAGACAGAGGAGTGCTCCACGCGAGGAAAGCCATGAAACAGGGCCTGCTCTACCGTGTATTAACCTTCCCCCAGCTTCAACACCCTATGTAATTATATTAGCTGGAGTTCCGGAGTTGAACAAGGGGAGTAAGGAATCACACTTTGACATAAAAAATAAATGCATACACTGGCTAGCTAAACATAAACAATTTTTATATAGAGATGGAAGCGAAATCCTTATGGTCCGCAGGGTGGGATGGGTGGGCTGGAGACCGAAAGATGTCCCTGATGATTGTGTTGTGATTAATTTTAGAAATACAGTGATTGTGGAATCCCTTCTAGACCACTGCCATCATAGGTAGAAGGGGGGCATTAGAACTCTCCCATTGGGCAATTTCTTCCCCACTGGCCTCATACCACCCACAAGAAGAAGAGATGGTCAACAGAGGGGGGAGTGGCTGCAGAAAAAACAATACTCCACATTGGGGCAGGATTAATTATCCCCCACCTTATTTTGCAAAATACCCGTATCGAACAGATTTAACCCCCTAGAGTCAGTAGATTGACTCTAGATTACTCATGAGTATCGACCCCCCCACAAGAGAGATACTATCCGCATAGAGAGGCCTCTCCCCAGCAGAGGGAGTCCACACAGAGGAGATGAACTCTAAAGCAGAATGAGGCACAGGGGTTGATAAATGGGGGCAGAAAACATAGATTAGCTAGGGGTAAACAGAAGATAGCCTCTACCAGCCCACCGATCTTCTATTGCAAAGGGCCTACATGAACTAAACACCAGACCAAGGTCGATGCAGCCGATGAAGTCTTGTCAAATCCCATGGGGCACGCAAGAGAACATGACATCTACTCCCCTAGATTAGTTAATCATGAGGGCTCTTCAAGCCTACAGCTTCTTTCCTGGAACCTAGCCGAACTATCTTCTAAATTGGATAATCCGGAATGGGGGCTCTTCATAGAGCAGCATGAGATCTGCATGTTCCAGGAAACATGGGCTAGGGAAGAAAAACATAGAATGGGCTATGCATCTTCTAGTATTCCAGCTACCCATGCGGGAAGGGTAGACCACCTGGGGGTTGTATATCTGGGTCGTCCTGCATCTGGGCTGTGAGGCAAAACAATTAGAGAGCTCTTCACAGGATATTCTATGTGTCCTATTGTCCTTTCTCATAAAAATTAATATAGTGATAATTAATGTATATTCTCGGCCGGTCCGTCGAGGCAAAGGTTCTATCACTCTTGAACAACTAGCTACCTTTCTTTCAACCATCCCGGACAACTTTGAGGTAATCATTGGCAGAGATTTCAACTGCCAATTTGAACCCCAGAATGGCTTGGTCACGGGTACTCTTAGCGAGGAGGACCGACATTGGTCCATTCCAGAGGCTAACATCTCCCCAACGTGGGAATGGACCCTGTTAGTGCTGCAGATGCATACTCTCACATTAAATTTTTCTCCGAGAGCATGTAATGGACGTACTACATCTGATACCCCAGGGAATTATACTTTTAATAGACCGGGACACACTTCCATTAAAGACTATATAATGGTAGATACTAACTCATGACATAGGGTGATAGACTTCAAAATCAGTCTTGCTGTGATAGCGACCACAATGCTCTCACTATAGAAATATCCTCGCCATGTGCCAAGAATGTATCTGATAACTTATCAGCACCCGACCTGAGACTGACTCAGTCTAATGGAGGGGAGAGTCTGCTTGGGGGAATTCTCTCAATCACAAGAAAAATTGGCTTTGATATACCATCAAAATTTTCCACATCTTATGGTCGCAAACCAACTGTCAGAGTTTAGTGGTACTCCTGACCTCCATTTAAGAATCCTCGACAATCGCCAAGAACTGTTTGCCTCTATGGCCGCTTTTTTCTATGAAAACAAAAGGCCAAGGGTGACAAGTAAACTCCATCACCCATGGTTTAACGCAAGCTGTCGTGCAGCTATTCTGGCCCTATTTCCGCCATTAAAGGCAACGATAGGCTACTGATCAAAGAAGCGAGGGCAGTATACAAGAGTGTTATAGTCGAGGCTAAAAGAAGTTGGGAATCCCAAAAATGGGACAACCTTAGAAGTGCTTTAAACAATCATGACATTAGGCCCTTTTGGAACGTCATTAATACGGGTTCCCAGGATGGCAAATCGGCCATAGAACCCAATGTCGGTGAAGAGGCATGGAAGGTTCACTTCGAATCTCTCTACTCAAGGGCTGAGACGGGGAAGGGCCAGTGATAAGCCGACCCTTGCCACCTGGACCAGCACCTGTTGACTTCCTCCCAATCTCCCTTGGAGAGGTTACCGATGCCCTGTGCAAGATAACGCCAGTCAAGGCGGCAGGGCTGGACTAGATCCCTGGTGACCTTTTTTCGTTCTTAGCCCACCGTTTGGGCTCCCTATCTGTGCTCCCTGTGTAATGCTATTTTACGAGGCATGGCGACCCCTACCACTTGGGCAAGGGCTGAAATCATACCAATTTACAAAAAGGGCTCCCTGCTTCCGCCCGCCAATTATCGCCCAATTATCCTAATTGATGTAAGCCAGAAAATATTTGCCCGTGTTCTTTTCGGGCGACTCCAGGTCTGGATGGAGGAATATAATGTCCTTACCCCCCTTCAAGCTATGTTTAGAGCTAGGACATCAACTGATCAAATTTATAGACTACAAATGATACACTGGAATACCATCTGTATTGAGGGTGGCAGCCTCTACCTTATATTTGTAGACCTTAAATCTGCTTTCGATCTGGTACCGAGGGACAAACTGTGCAATCTTATTGGACATGGGAATCCCAGAGTACCTTTGTCATCAGTTGAAAAGCTTACATGAGGGTAATTTTGCCCAAATTAGATATGGCAAAAATGGCGAAATCTCAGCCACTGCCTGTAGAAAGAGGTGTTCGTCAAGGCTGTGTCCTGGCCCGACCCTCTTTTGCCTCTTTATCAACGACTTAATAGTAATTGATTGCCGGGAAGAACATCGATGCCCCTAGGTTGGCGAATTGTAAAATACCAGCCCTAATGTTTGCAGATGCCACTCTCCTGCTTGCCAAATCCCCTATGGGAATCCAGAGGACTCTTTACAACTTCTGCAAACAGCGGGGTCTGGAGATTAATCTCTAAAATACGAAGTTTATGGCCATTAATGTGGGCAACACCACCCACCCAAATCCCCGCCTGGATGGAAGACCCCTAGAGAGGGTATCCATCTTTGAGTATTTGGGGATCACGCTGACAGAAAAGATGAATTGGAGTACCCAAATCAACAAAGTAAGTCTGAAACTAACTCAGACAAGGGGGGGTATTTTTAAATTACAAAGGAGCTGCACCGAAAAACTGGTTGGCCCAGCGGTGGAGATTTATAAAGTACAGGCCAGGAGTGCTGCTCTATATGGACTGAATTATGGGGCTATTGCGCATCTGGTTTGCTAGTACGTACTGAGAATCTATTTGCTAGACATCTTGTGGGCCTCCCTTCTAGTATACCATTAACACCTCTCAGAATGTATTTTGGGATTGGGTCCGTTGCGGATGAAGTTGCCCTTAGACCCCTATTATACTGGCGTTGTTTGTGGAGCACTTCTGAACTAGCTCCATACAGGGAAGAGCTGATTGAAGTTATGGGGATGCAAGGTGCGGGGAAGCTACCATGGTTGTCGTATATTAAGAAGACATGTGAGGCCCTGGGTAGGGTTTCTCTGTGGAATAAAGCAGAAGAAACCTGCCAAACGATCCCCAGAAAGACCTTGTTGGAGAGCTATAGAGACCTAAACTCGGTCACCTTGAGAGGAGGCCTACATTGGGCCGACTGACTGCCGAGTTTCTGGAAGTAAAAAACAGATATAGCCTAGAACTGGTGCTGGAGGACATTCAGCCGCTCCTCGCCAAGAAGCTCGATTTACAATTCAGACATTGAGTCCTCCAGCTGCTTTCATTTACAAACAAGTGGGAGGGCTTTTCCAATGGGGGCTGCCCAGCGTGCAACAATTCAGATGAGACGGAACTCCATGTGTTATTTTTTTGCCTGGGCTATAGGATGGCAAGTTCTCGTTGGCTACTTCAACTTTGCAGGAACCTGGGGTCTAGACACTGCGGTGAGGTGTACAGGCTATTAAAATGTGATACTCACAAGCACTTTCTGTTTTCCATTTCACGCTTTTTATTAGGTCGAGCCTAGACGTGCAATCAATGCGAAGCATTGATTGCTGTCTGCTCGACGACTATTGTCACCCGTTTCTGGGAATGTGGACACGAGATGGGCACAAGCGCAGATTTCATCTCGTGGGCGCGCACGGCGCCGTGCCCATCTCCTGCCGCAGATTCCCGTGCGCAAACACACACACAGCCACACTCACGCATGCGCACATACACAGCCACACTCATGCACACGAACACACAGGCACACACACACTGCACACACACACACACACACACACGCACCCCCCCTTAAACAGACACACGCACACACTCGAACACACACAGACACACGCGCGTACACCCTCATTAGATACAGTTAGCGCAGATAAAAGCGCAGACGCGGAGTGGGTTTGTTGACATTTTTGATTGACATTGAAGTAGATGAGGCTAGTCCCTATTTAAATGACCGAGGGGGCGTTTGTTTAGAGTCTACTGGTCATCATACCTATGGGTACATATTCACATATATATATGTCAGTGCTGGGTAACTTGGATATAAGTTCAGAGTAGTCTTTTTTTCTCTATAGAAGGCTATATGGAGCATTTGGAAACTACTAGTAAGTCTCCTGTTAGTCTTTCTCCTATGTCGCCAGCCGGTTGCGTACAACGCGATCATGCGCGCTCTGAAACAATTACAGCTGGAGAGCGTTTGGAGCACATCGGTGTGGCGGGAAGAGTGAGTTTGGATAAGACTCCAGGTATTTTCCTTTTGATCAGGTGGTTTTTTGGTGTCTCGGGATGAGCACAGATATTGTGATATGCGCACATTATGCACTTTGAAAGGGTGTTATTAGAGGAACTTTCTGGGCCGTGTATATATATATATATATATATATATATATACTATATCTACCCATTATACTACCGTTGTGAGTGAATATTTTCACGTGGTAGTCTCCTGACTACGGTTTCTGAGCAAGGTATGGGCAAATAAGGGATAGATCTAGGTCGGTAGAGTATATGTATAAGTATGTAATTAAAAATTTCGATTACTATTGCAGACATTTTGTACCCTTGTCCTGAAGAAGCCGAAAGAAATTGTGGGCTGAAAATGGACTGCGACTGCGTAGTCAGATATGCGAGGAATCCAATTACTTTTGAATCTGGCTTTAGATTATAGGCGCACACAAGTAAATCAGAGAGAGGTGTGATACCTCTGGCGCTTAGAGGACTACCTCGGAATGTATCACTCGGAGTGAGGAGTGTACATTAGTATATATATTATTTAGTTTTTTTTTATATGTTGTATACATTGTGTATATGTACAGTAGTTGTGACAATGATTTGTGTTTGTCTATTATGTATTTGTTTATGTCGTATAGATATAACGTTTGATGTCCTTTTCATGAGTAATTGATTTTTGTACCAGAGTCCCGCTGAATATGTGTATCTAAAAGAGTAATTGATATTTATAATGATAAAATACAGAAAACGTCAGAGTAATTGATGGTGCCTTGTACGTAAATAAAAGAGTGATTGATCCCTCCATACCTTTTTCTTTTGCACATCTTAGATGTTTTATTCCCAGATATAGGAGGGTAATTTAGGCATACCCCCCTAGTTGTATTTTGGATCAACCACCACAGCTGTTCAACGTGGCGACATAGAAAATAAATACACTGCACCCAAATACCTTTCACTGTAAGCAGTGTTTATTTAAGATGTTTAAATCTGTGACGCACTTACTCTGATTTATATAATTACAAATTTAGCTTTAAGCATTTAACCATACGTTGTATCCAAAAGGTAACGGTTTGGAAACCGAGATGGACGGAGCTCAAAGCTACGACAGCAGCATAAAACAAGCATTTGCAATGCAATAGGTCTCGCATCTATGCGAGCCTAAGCCATTGCAAATGATAATGCCCTGCATTTATTTTAGAAACAAAAACAAAAATAAAAGGCCTTGTCATTTGCAATGTCAATAGCTCAAACCTGCGCAAATGCGAGACCTATTGCATTGCAAATGCTTGTTTACCATGTGGTGTACCCGTAGAGCTATTTTAAAGAAGACTGTTAATAGGAATGAGCAATAACTGATGATCACCTCCTGCTTAAATCCTTACAATGTAAAACTTTGCATACATTGGTTTTAACTCTTTGCTAAAATGAACGAGCAACACTTAACAACAAACTCTCGTCTACACCAATGTTGCACATATTGTTGTCTTTCACTGTTTCAGCCCTAGATAACTTTTGTGCCGTTAAGTGGGGCTACCATGATGGCTGAGCAAATGTTTTTTTTTTTAAATGTATCAACTCTGGTGTGGTAGAGTTTTGTATTTATACCTTAGAAGGGCTTGAGATCGCTTTTTAAAGCATTTTCAAAAATAGATTAGTAGCCAAGAAGAACTAAATAGGAGGATTACTCTGACTAATGTTCCCCTCAGCTATTGCTCATGCGTTCAATTGATATTGTTCCATGTGCATCTGTAATCGTAAATGTAATACACAATTGGGCAAAGATGGCCTTATGAAAAACCCACTTCCCTAACCAAATTTACTACATGGAACTACAGCGCCTAACAAATGTTGAGGTCTCATGATGCTCGTATATTGCGCAAGCACTTTGTCTCTTCTAGCATCATGGTTGCCGACTGGAAAAGCTGCTTTACAATCGCAACCTGGAACCTTGTTATGAATTGTACATAATCTATTGTATTTTAACTGTGCTTTTATGGCCATGTGAGCTGAAATAAAGTATTTATGAATTAATGAGTTATTGACTCTTGTGGCTTCTGAAATATACCATGTCTACCACCCTGTGTCAGAGCTATGCACTCACCATTTGCCAATTTTTTTTTGGGGGGGGGGGGGGGTAGGGGCTGTGCGGAATATGTATGGGCCACAGCCAGGAACATGAAATGCATGCTACCCGGCAAGACTGCTTTAGCGGAACGCCCCATTGAGCATTGAGAAAACCTGATAAATTTGCCACTGGGTCTAGAGGAAGCGAATGGGTAAGAGATTGTCTGTGAAGGAGGGAACAAAACGGTTGTCTCTTTAGTTTTCATCCGTCCCTGATCTGATTTCACCCTATTATCTCATTAAGGGAGTGACAAAAACTCCTTAATACAAATGCATTCACTCCAGGCCAGCAATTTAAAGTGCTTAATAAACCGCGCGGGTGGTGGCCCACACATAAACATTATAGTTGCTGAAGCTTAACAGAGAAAAAGAAAACGCTTAACTGGTCCCTCATCCTCTCTTGTGCTCTTATCCACTCTCTTGTGCCCCGTCATCTAATAATGGTCTCTTTTTGGTGGTTCATCCATGTGCTGTAACTAATTCCTTAATTCTTCGCTCACCCACGGCATCCATCTTACCATCTGGTCTTAAATGTCTGTTTTCGGAAAGTTATACTAAAACATGAGGATTAAACAGTCAAAACAATGGAGTATTTAAAACTGTGCTTTTCTCTTGTTTCTCACATATCTGAGCTTTAAAGACTCAATGAAGTGTTCTAACCTGGTTATGCAGTTTTGGGTTTATTTAGCTTTGTTACGTTTGGATAGTTCCTGCACGGTTCAGTTCTCTACTTCAGAGACCTGTGAGAGATGAACAGTAAACATCTTTGCTTCTCCAACGTTATATATTTTTCAGCTAACACACAAATGGAAGGAATGCTTGCAGTTTGCCTATTCACTGGCAATCGCTCAGGGTAGCATTCCAACCCATCGTACTTTTGCCCACTGTGCCACCTCGGATTAGACCAAGATAGATGCAAATACATCTTGTTCCTTCTCCAGTGGGAACAGTCCAGTCTGAACTGTCATGCTTTCTGAACCGGAACACAAGCGACCCAAGACTGGTTTCACCCTAGTTTGCACTCCTCAGTCTGGTCCAGGTTGACTCCAATGGCACAGTGAGCATGTGACCCATGTCTGGGCATACCCTTGCCACTTAAGGTAGTGCAACAAGCACACAAAAAGTGATAAGGAATGCTTGCAATTTGTCTAACTACTGACAATCGCCCTTGGTAGCATTCCAATCATTTATTCTCACCATGCCACATCGTGCTCACCATGCCACCCCAGATTAGACCCAGCCAAATGCAAATCAGTCTTTTTTAAAATTCTTTTTATTGAAAAAGCAAACAAATGAAGACCACATAAGTATGTAATGCTTTACATTTCTTGAGTCTTCTGCGTTACAATGTTGGTTATCTTGGACTCTTTCCTTTGCCCCATTTCCTTTTTGAAGCTGCAATCTGCATCATGTTATTATATCATATTCTCTTGCCACTGTTCCCCTTAACACTCTCTAGTGGGACCATGTAGTTTCCCATTTCTTTGAGTAGGTTCTGCCCTTGTTCATTCTTTTCAGCCAGATTCCACCAATCAAGGTGTCGTGAAGAAGGCACAGTAAGTTGAACTCCACGCTTTATTAGTCAGCTGGACCATCACGGCAGAGGCATCCACAGCCATCAACTGTCTGCTGCTCCAACGCTCAGTACGGAACCCTCACCCAGTGAGGTTCCAAACCAAGGAACATTCTGATAAACATGCACAGACTACTACACGGGTCTTCCCTTAAAGAAACAATAGAGAGAGAGAAAAACAAGAGCAAACAATGAAACACAGGGGAAGGAAAAGTAAACCAGAAAAAATAAGAGAACAAGGAAATCTAATAGAACCTGTAAAGGAAAAATACGAATTAAAATGGAAGATTCAACAAAGCACATAATAAAAATGGTAAACAACACCTGTTGAAGGCAGGGATTCTATAGAGACACGTCAAACTCTGTAATGAAAAGGAAGTTTCCTAACCCAAGAACTGCGTCTCAAATCAGGCTGACCAGCACACGCAGACCTCCTTTCACCACCCACACTACAACCACTAGAACCTTCGCCAAAGACCCAGCCCTTCACCAGAAAGCATTTATTCCACCACTGTTTATTCACAAGTTTCACAGAATCTCCTTTAACTTCCACAACCCTTACAGGAGGACCAAACTTGGAACACCCCTTTCTCACATGGACAGTTTTTTTTTTTACACGAACATGATCACCAGTGACCATCTCCATTTCCTTTACATTCTTCTTGGAATCAAAGTATCTCTTCTGCTTTTCTTGAGTCATTCTTGCACAACTCCTCACATAGACATCAGACCATTGTCCACCCCTGACCCATTTACTCATCCAACTTGGACAATAAGTGGTGGTGGCCCTCCGACCACGCAACAACTCAAAAGATGAAACACCAGTAGACGAATGTGGGGTGGTGCATTAGAACCAAAGGATGCTCTTAACGGAGTTAACAACAACACATCTATTAGCAAGTACCCACAGTATGCACTCCTCCAGTACCCTGTTCATACATTCAACTAGACCGTTGGTTTGGGGTGATACAGTGAGCTCTTTAGGTGTTTGGTTCCAACAGAGTTAAGAAAATCCTCACTGGCAACAAATTGAGCACCATTGTCAGTCACAAGAAACTCAGGAAAACCTTCCTTCAAAAATACATAATTTAAGAACTCAACAACAGTCCGTGAGGTCAACTCCCTCACAAACTTAACCTGTGGTCTCTTGGAGTAATAGTCATTCAAGACCAATGCACACCTTGAAGACACATCAACTGCATAAAACGGACAAACACTGTCAAGCCCCAACTTCACCCTAGGTGCAGGCGGCAACTCAATGGGAGAAAGAGGAGGCATGTGCAACTTTGCAGTCTTGTCGCAGCTGGAACAAATCACATATGACTTAACAATTTCACCCACTTACCTGTCCATGGAGGGCCACCAAAATGAGACGCACCCTTTTTTTAGTCATAGGGGTTCCCAGTACCCGCTTGAGCATTCCTAATTAAATCAGGTCTTAAAATTACAGGAGGAAATAACTTGTCAGCCCTCATCAACACACCATCCTCCATTGACAAATCTTCAGCAATTTGAAGAAAGGTTTTAAACTTAAAACTCAGATTCCTCTTCCTAGGCCACCCCATTGCTACACACTTCATGACCAAAGCCAGGGAAACATCAGTACTGAGAGCCTGACGCCATTCACTTTCAGAAACAGCACACAACTGTGGAAGATCCACAGCCGCAACAATGAACTCCTCCTTGTCCTCTTCACCCAAAACTTGCTCAACTTCCACAATGTGACAAGAACGTGAAAAGTAGTCTGCACAACCATTCTTACTTCCTGGAATGTACCTTGCACTAAAATCAAATTGAAGAAGTTTTAAAGACATACAAGGAGTGAATCCTCTAACATTCTTCCCACTCAAAATAAAATTCAAAGGCTTGTGGTCAGTCTGCAGACAAAACCTTCCACCCGAAATAAAATTCCGAAATTTTATAACCGCCCACCAACAAGCCAATAGCTCCTTCTCGATAATCGAATACTTCAACTCAGTCGAAGATAGCACCCTAGAGGCAAAACCAGTTGTTCTGACCTCCCCACCTTCATTTTGACACAACACAGCCCCCACACCAGGAGTTTCCAAAAACGGTGGAGGAGGTGTGACTGTTTGCATGTTCGCATAGAATACAAAAATAAAAACTGCACGAAGTGAAAACCACCAAGTTGTAAAAATATGGTAGAAAGAAATACAGACAGAATGAAACACCAGAAAAATAAAGTCAAAGTGAAAATTGTGAAAAACAAGGCTGTTCCAAATAGTACCAATAATAAGTTAAGACACTTCGCTACCAAATTGCAGCATCCAAACCAGCATATAGCAGTACCTCACACAGGAAGAAAATAGCTGCACAGCTGCAGGTTCACCTTCACAACGCTGTGACTGTAAAAGTGCTTTTCCACTGCAGCTCCGACGAGCTGGCTTTCTGACGTTGCTGCACACAACTCCAACATAATGCGTTGAAACATAGCTGCCGCTGAGGCTTATCCAAAAGGTACCCTCTCCAATCTAAAGCAACCAAATGAATTTATGAACGAAGTAAGGTTCCTGCTGTTCTTGTGAAGTGGAACCTGGTGAAAGGCTGCTGTTATGTCTATAGTCATGAACCATTTAACCCCCTTTGTTACTGACAACATTTCCCTGATCTTCGGTAGCAAACTGATGCACAGTAATATTCCTGTTAAGATCTCTCATATCTACACGCAATCTCAGTTTCCCATTTGTTTTTCGGGCAATAACTAATGGAGACACGCACTCAGCAGTATCCACCTTCTCAATAACACCTTCTGTGGATAGCTTCTCTA
Organism: Lissotriton helveticus; assembly: GCF_964261635.1. Lineage (NCBI taxonomy): Eukaryota > Metazoa > Chordata > Amphibia > Caudata > Salamandridae > Lissotriton > Lissotriton helveticus. Next base: position 342,794,346 of record NC_136065.1, read on the forward strand.
ACTCATTTTTCACTTCCTCTCTCAATGCTAAAGGCATGCCCCTTACTTTGTGAATCTGAGGCTCTGTACCCTGTTTGAGGACAATTTTATGTTGGAAACCTTTTAACACTCCAATTGCGCCTGTAAACACCTCAGGAAAGTCTGAGAGGATGTTGCGCTCAAATGCATCCTCCTGTTGAACCACTAACACTGGATCCTGGCTGTTGGGATTGAGAATTATCCCTAACTCCCCTTGATCATCCCAACCAACACAGAAGGTCCAGCCTCCGCAACGTACAACTTGCACAATGCCCTTCTATCTTTGAAAGTTCACTCCTTACATAATGTCTTCTCCCGTGAATGTTTTAGGACGAATGCTAGTAGGTTCAAGAACATTCCCTAACACAGGGAAAAATGTATCCATCCATACTTTCTCACTAACAATAGTATAAGGCGACCCTGAGTCGTCCATGACTGTAATCCAAACACCTCCCATATTAACATCACACTTGGGTTTCTTCCTCTGGTGACATCCTTCATTAAGAACAGACTCCTTAATGTTTAGCACACACATATTCACATTGTCATCACTTGACTCCTCCGAGTCAATAACAGAGTCTTGAGAGAGCAAGTTGACCCCTCTCATTCCAACCTCCTGCTTTCTGCACACCTTCTGGAAGTGAAAAATTATACCACATTCTGCGTACTTTTGATTTCTTGTGGGACATATCTTGTCATTGGCCAAGTGCCCCAACTTCCCACACCTGAAACATCTACCCTTGAAAACTGGACGGTCATAATGTTCTTCGCTTTTGCTATCGTCAACTGCAGTCTTGGATTCCAACTTTACAACTTTTTTAGGTTTATTCTTTGATTGTACTTTAGCTACTACGCTCCCTTCCCCTATTCTGTCAGCTCTTTGTGGAATAACAGCCTTAGCACATCTTCCCGTTCGTTCTGCCTTCTTTACAACTTCAACTACCTCTTGAAGAGATGATTCTCCCATGGTCCATAATTTATCTTGTATATTAGAATTCGCGCAGCACATTACTATCTGGTCACGTATTAACTCATCGTGCAGGACAGTGAACCCACAAGTCAAAGCCAGATTCTTCACTGTAGTTACATAATCCTCCACTGACTCTTTTTTTCACTTGTTACTTGTAGAGATCTACCGATACACATACTCTGGGATTAAAATAAGCATCTAAATCTTCAATTGCATGTTTATATACATCACCCTGACCCTGTGCTCTAGTCTTCTTCTGGAAACGATTGTAAATATTAAGACCACCAGCACCCAAACAATGTAATGACATCATTTTCATACTTTCAGGTGTTCGATCCTAATCCTCTTCGAAAGTAGAGATGTAATTTTGAAAATGTTTCTTCCACTCATTCCACTTAAAAATCAGCTCTCCTTTCCTTGCTAAGAAGGGCTGAGGTGGTGACAGGTTCCAATTGTTTCCAGACACCATGTTGGTTTTAAAAATAGAGTATGCTAGTTGTGCAAAAAAATGACACCTTAAATACCATCCTATCTCACGATATGCGTACGTGTGTACAAAGAAATATGCTAAATAATAATAATAATGTTACCCTGGATGCAGTTGAAGTTCCTTAATTTTCTTCACAAGCTTGCCTATTGGTGTAAGAACTACCACGACTTCAACAAAAGGCACACACAAAAAAGTTGTAGACTGCTCAAGAAAGAGCCTGTCGCTGGAGAATCGGTTCCTTAATAATGCTGTAGGACAGACAAATTAGCCATTTGTATAGGAAGCGTGCCTACCGCTGTGGTGACTCCTTGAAAATGGTAATAGTAACCAAAGGGTGCCTATTGCTGTGTAAAATCGCACACAACAGTTTCCTACTGTTAGCGTGCCTGTGGCTGTACTTCAATGAAGCTTTCCTCAAAAGATAGCCGCTTTACATGCAGACACCGTTGCCCTGGAAACCTCTGCGCTTTGTTTTTGCAGTTGTGGGCTCCATCCCGATGTCGTCATTGTGTACATGCTCCCGCATCCAGACATCACAATCTTGAGAGCAAGGACTTCATGCGCATTCCACACAGCATTTAACGCTTGAGTGAAAGGGAATCCACGCGCTGCTTTGCTTGCGCCTAAATCAACCGCCACAACCACGGTACCGATTACAGTTAACTGAAATCGATATACTTTTAAAAGAAGTATAGTTAAAACTTCTCACCATGTGTCTTGCACCATCACTGCAAAAGTTTGATCCTCCGTGTAACTAGCCTTGAGGACAGAAACGTCCACTTGTAATTCATATTTTGAAAAAACTCAAGTTGTTTGCACTTAAGTTAAGAGTGAGTGGGTTTTTGTACCAAGAGTTGCTCCCAGTCGCTGCCAATTCTGTAATGATGGGTCGGAGTTGAAGATAGATGCATAGAAGTATCCCTTTATTTTAGTATAACTCCTGGTACAAATACAGCGCATCTAGCACAGACCCGGCAAGCACAACCAGCTCCGTCTCCCACCTTGTTCAAATCCTACATTCTACAGTCTCTTTGGGCTAGATGTAGGTAATCTGAATTTACCGATTCTTAAATACCGAATTGTACTGATTCGGTAAATTTACCGAATCGCAAACCTTTGCGAATCGGTATATTTACCGATTCGGTATTTTACCGATTCGGTAACTTTACCGATTCGGTAACTTTACCGATTCTGACGATTTTCGCTTCCCTACATCCCAATTGCCCAATACCGGTCGGTAACGGCCGAAAATACCGATTTTTGGCTGTTACCGACCGGTAAAGGGCTACCTACATCTGGCCCCTAGTCATTATGACCGCAGCACTCCACATTTCCCCATACGCACACTCTTCCTTCACCCACTTTACCAACATCACCACAAACTTCCTTTGGGGAGCTACGCGTTGTGTCCACTCTCCTTCCTGGAATCATCCCAACTATTTTTCACACTTTTCCTTTTAATTTGCCTGGAGGTCCGTCCCCCCCTTTTTATTTTTTTTACATTTTTTTATTGATTTTCAAGAAAAATTGAGGTAAGAGACAAACAATATGAAAAGGAAGTGCAACATTGCTTGTGAGTACATCTCCAAAGTGGCATCCGTCATGCTAGTACACCAAGTTGTATTCAATTAAAACAATCAATACCCATAATCATTCATTCATTTGATAACTTTATTTCGGTCAGTGACCATAAAAGTGCAATAAAATATATACAGGCACAGAATTAAAACCATCAATACAGCAACATTAAAATAGATTATTAAATATAAGTTATCAGAATGAGGTAAAAAAAAGGCAGTGCAATATTACTTCTTGTCAATAAAAACAGTTCTTCTCCGCCACATGCCATATAGAAATCGGGAGACCGCAAAAACAATGGGAGGGGCAGTGTCATAAGTTAAAACTCTGCATGCTTGTGCACATTGTCTAAAGCCCAAGTTTTTACACAATGGAATAATCCAGCATTTCCGAATTTCACTATATGCCGGACAAAAAAAGAAAATATGTACAATATCTTCCCTACAGTGGTTACAGGCAGGGCAATTGGCCACCATTGATTTTGCCCATCTGGATGTTAATGCCCTAGTCGTTATGGAGCCATGCCTCAGTTGGATATATAGTTTTCTTGCAAGTGGAGGCTGCACTAGGTCCAAGAACGCCTCCGTCCTAGATTCAGCTTTCATCAATAGGAACTCAGTTGACAACCTGCCCAAGTATATCGAGCAGTGTAAGATTTTAAGGTTATGCATCCTTACAGCCGCCACTAGTGTTGATCTTTGCGTCCTCGCACAGCTGTCTTCAGGAGTGTCCCATAGTTGGGGAGGACAATTTGGTAAAGGTGAGCCTTTACGTGAACCAACCATGGAATACTCTTATTCTTTAGCAGCCCCCAAATTGCAATGAACTCCGCTCTGAAGGATACGAGCTCCGGTACAGACCAGAGCCTTCTCCAGTAGAGTAGAGGTCGTGCGGCTACCAATTCATTAATAGGTTCCAAGCCCAGATCCATACGTAATGGTAAAAGAGGCGTACTTTGAGGAATGGCGACCAGATTACGCATAAAGGCCTGTTCAACCATCAATAAGTTATGTACATTTGTATGTCCCCAAAGTTCTGCAGCATACAAAGCTGCAGACCTGACCTGTATTTTATATATCTCAAGTACAGGGGTAACAGGTTTAAAACTTGAGGCTCTGTGAAATCTGCCTATATCTCCCGTGATCTGAGCCAGTCTCAGGGAAGATCTAGAAACTTGATGGTCCCATGTAAAGTGCTCAGTCAATGTAACCCCCAGGTATACAAAAGTCCTAACTCGCTCTAGGGGAGTACCATTCAGTGCGGGATTTGGGCGGGTGTGCCTCGGGGGATTGAAAATCATAAACTTGTTTTTTCCCAAGTTGACCTCCAAACCCCGTGAGGCACAAAAGGAAACAAAACCGTCCAGGACTCGCTGGATGCCCGATGATGTCCGCGACAACAACAGAGTATCGTCCGCGAACATCAGAGCGGGCACCCTGCCGGTAGCCAGGCGCGGAGCATCATTATCCCTTACACCATTGAGATCGTCAATCAGACCATTAACATACAAGCTAAAAAGGGTGGGGGCCAGTACGCAACCCTGGCGTACGCCCCGAGTAACAGGGTAGCGAGCTGATAATTCCCCGTTCCTCCCACACCTCACTTGTGCATAGTTCCCATTATGAAGTCTGATAAGGGCATCTAATAAGTAGAGAGGGAGACCAAGTTCCTCCAACACCGCCCAGAGTCTCTCCCTGGGAACCAGATCAAATGCGGCCCGCAGGTCCACAAAGACAAGGTAGAGGCTGCCATCCTCTACTCTTGCTGTTTTCCAATATAGGACCTGGAGCCGGAAGTTCTGGTCCATGGTCGAGACCCCTGATCTAAATCCGGCTTGGAGGGTGGTCAAAGTTTTGTTCTCCTCCATCCAAGCCAGCAATCTATCAAGTAGAATTTGACCCATCAGCTTCTGGGTGGTATCAAGTAAGCTGATTGGTCTGTAGTTGGGGGGGACGTGCAGACAGCCCTTTTTAAAAATCGGAACGATCTCGGCTCCCAGCTAGGTCTCAGGTAATGCGGAACCCTGTAACACTGCATTAAACAGGACCGCCAGGTATGGAGCCCAGATTTTTGGTTGGGAACGAAAAAGGTCCCCCGGGAGTTTGTCAAGGCCGGGGGCTTTATTCGGACGCAGTCTCTCAACTGCCGACTCGACTTCCTTAAGGGAAATTGAGTCTTGATTGTTGGTGGCAATCCTCTCGTAGGCATCCAGTTGCTTCCTCTGATGTCCAGGGCCCAAGGCCCCCGGCAGTCTATACTCGTGCTGGAGGTCTGAGGCCGTGGAAATCCCAGGGGCAGGTGTGGTGGCCTGTTTTTGAAAGGAGGAAGTCCCGTACCCCGGGGCCCCTCGCAGTCGATGCTCGTGCGGGAGATCCTGGGCCTTACAGGTCTGGGAGATCAAGACCTCAGATCCCCGGCAGTCGATACTCGTGCCGGAGGTCCTGGGCCATATAGGTCCGAAGTACCGGTGCCACTTTAGGCAACTTGTCCCTACCTAGGCACACAAGTGCCCCTAACTCAGGGCTTGTATATAATGACTTAAAATGTGCCTCCCACACTATGGGAGCGATATTCGAGACCCCAGCTTCACTCTCCCCTCCCGCCGAGGAGGAAGCAATTGCCCAGAAAGTCTTAGAATCTTCTAAGAGGAGCGCCTGTCTCCGCTCTTCCCATCTAGACTCCTCCCACTCGCTCTTGGCCCTGTTAAGTTCCTTCTTGTATAGCAGTCTAGATGCTTGAATTTTAGGGGTATCCTTACATTTAATTGCTGCAAGAAGATCTTTCTTTAATTTTTTACAGGCGTGATCGTGCCAGGGGTGTGTTTTAGTCTTACGCGGCTTAGTCCCACTAAGTGGATAGAATACGTCTCTCAGACTTACAACTATTTTTCTGTGGGTCTCCAAAATCTGCCCATGAGAGATAGAGCTCCCCATATCACTTATTAGCGGGGTGGCGATCTGATAAATTTCCACAAGGCCGGCGGGAGAGTCCAGACAAGAAGGCCATTTAACCCTTCTCCTGTTATTGGATATGATATATGGTGGCATTACCGAACTAGGGCTGGGGTCAGGGTTGGTTAGTCCAAATGCACCAGGCTTAAGCGTCAGGACCAACGCATTGTGGTCACTGTCGATCCTCGGGACAATCCCAAAGTCTTCAAGCCTGTCCCAATGTTTAGCTTCCAGCATAAGATAGTCTATGGTGGAAGTGCGGTTAGTCCTGTTGTATGTAGGTAGGCCTGAACTATCTCTGCTGGTCCTTCCATTGCATGCCCGCAAACACATTGCAAGGGTCAGGGATTTGATTTGTAATACTAGCGAGGTCAAGGCTCTTACCGGGGCAATCCTTGGAGCAGGGATATGCCAAAGCAAGTCAACCTCATCCTCATCACACAACTCAGAACCACCCAGGGGCTCGAACTGGCAGTTAAAATCGCCACCGAGGATTATCGAAGTTGTGGGGTCAAGTGTCTGGAAGAAGAGGTCGAGTGCTTTAATAGTGCTCGATTCCTTTCCATTCGTGGTGGCTCTAGAGTAGATATTTACAATAGCCACTTGGGGTTTATCAACTGGCTTTATTACGACACATTGTATATCTGGGGATTTTGTGTCCACATAGGTAGCCTGCACACCTAGGTGTACGCCTACCCAAATGGAAAGACCACCCGAAGGGCGCCCCTTTTCCCCAAAAACTGCAGGAATGTCGAAAGTTGCGAAACCCGGGCTGGAACTCTGCTCTAGGGACCATGTTTCTTGCATCAAACAAATATCATGTGTGGCCATAAAAGAAGACCACTCCGGGACAATTAACTTGTTTTTTAGTCCAGCCACATTCCATGAAAGGATTTTTATACTTCCTTCCATAGCCTTTTCTATGATTTGAACAACCCCTTGTTCTTTAAGGGGTCCCTGATCCAAGTTCTTCACAACACCATTCCCCGCCCTCGTAGTTTCTTTATGGCAGGGATCCACACCGATGGCCATCGGGAGGATCTTTTCCTTAATTGCAGAGCCCTCCACTAGGTTGCCGTTATTAAATTCTAGTGGAGAGGTACCTACTGGGGTGAGTCAATAAACCTCCTCGAGGACGCTGAACCTGTTCCAGTGTGCTTGCAATGGGTTACTAGGAATAGATGGAAAAATACCCTCCCCGAATGGCTGCCAGTGGTGGGTCCTATTGAGGGGGGAGTAGCGTCTTCTGGTGTATGGTGGCCTCTTGTGGAAGGTCAATTTGTGAATAGGGGTGGGGTAGAAGTATGATAAATGTAGAGGAAATATTTGAGTATCTCTATGGGAAGGGGCTTTCCAAATGTAGTCTACAGCGGAAGGGTCCCTGAGGTTGATTGTGACAACATCCCCTGCCACTGTTTTAGGGCCCCTACCAATCCAGGCAATTCTCCTCACTGCCAATATTTCACCTGAGATGTTAGGAGGTAAAGGTCTGATAAGACTCAACCACTGGACACACTTATTATGTAATTCTACGTCTTCTTCTCTTTTCCCCTCACTAAGGGGTGGAACACCCACTAGGGCAACCACATATGGTTGTGCTTCCAGGGGTAGATTTATTGAAGGTAATTGACTAAAAGCTACCTTGGGCTCAAGAGGTCTCGGTAGTGGTGCTGTACTATCTACTACCATTGTTTTACCCCCCCTAAGATGTTGTCTAGGTTTGCCAGTAGAATCCCCTACTGGGCGAGTGGTATGACCTAGTGTATTATTAGTTGGTGTGGGGGGAGGTACGGGATTTGTGGGCTTGGTGGTGGATGTTACTAACCCTAGATTGCCCCAGTATTGGAACTTTCATAGATTCCCATGCTTTGTATCATTCCCCGTCGTCGGACTGGGAGTCTCGGTAATAAAAAATATCATAGTAGTAGGTACAAAAGAGAAAGAAAAGGCCTAGGCCTCATTCCCTTTTGTAACATATCAGCCTCTTTTTGTAAAAGAGACCAAACTCTAGGCGTCAGCCAATCAGAAGAGCCTCACCCTTAGAACCTTCCTGAAGGAACCTCAGAGCCTCAGATTTTCTACCGCACGTTGTGCTAGGGAGTCTCCATTGAGCTCTGCTCTATTTCTACTCTTTTAAACTCATTTCTACAGATATTTCTTCAGGATTTTCTTCAGTTTTCTTCAGGACACTCTTCTTCTTCAAAATGTCTGAGGTTGAGAAGAAAAAAGCCCTTTTCAAGCCCTGTTCCACCTGTGGGAAGAAAAGGCTGTTTGTGGAAGACAAACACAAGGATTGCATCTACTGCCTGTATCCAGATCACAGGGCAGAGGAATGTAAGATTTGTCGCACTCTCTCCACCAAGACCTTGAGAGATCGTGCTGGAAGGCTTCTTACATGGTTGCAGAGGCAGAAGGAAAGGAAACATGGAGTTTCCAGTGATGAGGAGGAATCGGCGTCTTGTGCTTCCTCTAAAAGGTCAGTGAAAAGGGGTAGAGGTTCCCCATCTTCCTTTATTGGGCGCCCCTCTAAGGCTTCAAAGAAGACCCCCAGGGAGTCTGATGGCCGGGGTTCAGGAGGTTCCCCCCACCGCAGTGGGTCGGGCAAGGCAGAACTGGTTTCGCCTCCTAAGGGTGAGAAGACAGACCCAGCCTTCAAAAGACCCTCTTCACACTCTTCAGAGAGGAGTTCCAAGTCCTCTACGACGAAGACTTCGTCGACGGTGGCTCCGTCGACGACAAAAATGAAAACCAAGATCCAATTGGTCCCGTCGACGACGAAGGCTTCGTCGTTGGTTAAGAAGACCTCGACGACGACGGCGGCGTCGACGGGAAGTATGCCGACGACATCGTCGACGACGGCGAAGACATCGTCGACGAAGAAACCATCGTCGTCGACGACCGTGTCGACGACGGCAGTACCGACGACGACGTCGTCGACGGTGTCGACGACGGTCATGTCGTCGACGAGTGCTTCGACGACGACAACAATTTCTACATCGACGGCGGGCTCGTCGTCGGTGGCGTCGACGACGACATCTACTATTCCTATCTCGTCGACGAGGATTTCACCAGCGTCGACGGCCCAACCAACGATACTGGCTGCAGAGAGGAGGGTAACAATCTCTCTCACAAGGATCACGCCTGAAGTGACATTCCCAAGGAGGGTGACCTCATTACCCCCAACGACGTTGCTAGACCAGGACTACTCTGAGGGAGACGGTCAGGATAGCTTTGAGTATGCAAATAGCCCATCTCAGCTTCTCATTAAAAGTCAAGAGACGGACTCAGAGGGGGCATATGAACAAGGTGGAGATGACTACCCACAAACAGACCACTTAATGGACTGTGAATCACAAGGCATGGTTTCAGTACCGACGTCCTTTCTGCATGACCTGCACAAGATGTTGCAAGACTACAAGTCCATGGCCGAGCGTCCAGCGCCGAGGAGGTCTACTCCGTCAACACCAGTGAAGGACCACTCTTCAAGTGTCCCTCAGGCACACCCAGTGCAGACTCCTCCTCAACCACAGCGGCCAGTGCCCCAGACTGCGTCTGGAACAGCGGATGATCCGGATGAGGATCATGATAATGATACGGATGCGTCATCCGGTGATAATCAGGACTCGGATCAGGAAGGGGATGAATACAATGACTACATCATCCCGGATCCAGCTTCGCCCCACCAGGACCTAGGTGACTCTCCTCCTGTTGACATTGGCAGTTTTCACCAACTGATGGAACGTGCAGCCGGCCGATTTAAGTTGGTATTGCCTGCGGAAACCACAGACTGTTTCTTGTATGATTTTAAAGACACTCTCCGCAAGACTACGAGGTCCATTCCGATTGTGGAACATCTATGGAAGGAGGGTTTGAAAACCATGATAAACCCAGCGACGGTGGTCCCTGTGCTACCGCGCCTTGATAAAAAGTATAAAGCGCCGGATGATGCACCGGCTGCCCTGACAGGTCATCCCAAACCGGACTCTGTAATCTCCCAAGCGGCGCAAAGGAAGTCACGGAACCCTTCTGCTCCCTTGACAGCACCTCCTGACAAGGATGGACGACGGATGGATAACACAGGCAAGAGATTTTCATCCATTGCTAGCCTTCTGGTTCGCGCCGCCAATGCTTTGGCAATATTGGGGCGATATGATCGCCGGTTATGGTGCGATATAGCTCCATACTTGGATCAGCTTCCACCGGAAAGCGGGCTGGAAGCCAAGAAAACCTTGCAAGAAGGTGAAGCGGTCTCCATGGAGATAATAGATTGTGCCATGGACATTGCCACAACGTCCTTTAGGGCTTTGGCAGGAGCAGCAGTACTAAGACGCCAAGGGTGGCTAAAAGCGACTTGGTTTCGGCCAGAAATCCAAACCAAGGTCCTTGATCTACCTTTTGATGGCGAGGCACTCTTCGGCAAATTGATCGACGAAACGCTGCAAGACATCATGAAGGACACGGAAACAGCTAGATCGCTGGGAACACACCAGTACCGCAAAACTCCTTTTAGGGGCACAAGAGGCAGAGGTGGCACCTATAGAGGCGCATACCAACTACAGCGCTATTCTTCCAACAGCTCTGGGTACCAGCCGAATCGCCAGTCATACCAACAAAGACAGGGCCAGTCCTCTGGTTATTCACGGCCTTACAACAAAGGCAAGCAAACTGCCCGTGGACGAGACTCGTCCAAACGCCAATAGCGGCCTGCTGGCTCTGCCTACTGCTCCCTCCTCCGAGAGATCATCAGTTGGAGGCAGGGTGTCAAAATTCCTTCTGAACTGGTCCCAAATTACATCGGACCGTTGGGTGCTCAACATCATCAGAGGGGGACATACTTTGGAGTTTACGGAAGTCCCTCCACCCAGACCCCCATCAGCCATCCCTTCCAAACATCTGCATCTCCTGCGGCTAGAAGTACAACAAATGCTCCGCAAAGGAGCGATAGAGCCGGTCCCCTCCAATCAACAGGGCCACGGTTTCTATTCCAGGTTCTTCCTGGTGAGGAAAACGCAGGAGAAGTGGCGTCCCATCCTGGACCTCAGGGAGCTAAATGCCTATCTCATCTCCTTATCCTTCAGGATGGTATCCCTACAGGACGTTTTGAAAATGGTCAACCCGGGGGATTATATGGCCACACTCGATCTGGAGGATGCGTACTTCCATATCCCGATTCACCCAGCGCACAGAAGGTTCCTACGCTTCACAGTAGCCAAGAGCCATTTTCAATTCAGAGTCTTGCCGTTCGGCCTTCGCTCTGCTCCAAGGATTTTTACGAAGGTGCTGGCACCTGTAGCAGCATTTCTGCGCAAACACCACTTCCAGGTCTTCCCTTACCTGGACGATTGGTTACTAAAGGCCCCGACCAGATCATTAGCGCAGGACGCGGTGCAGGCTTGCACCACTCTGTTCCAAAATCTGGGTCTCACCTTGAACATGGAGAAATCCACGCTGCTGCCGTCACGGACAGCGCGGTTCTTGGGAGCGCTGTTGGATTCGCGGCTCTCAAAGGCATTTCCGACTCGAGAAAGGGTACAGAAACTGCAAAGATTAGCAGGAAGCCTTCAAAGAAAAAAGTGTCTTTCTGTACGCAACTACAAGTCGCTGTTGGGGGTGATGTCATCTTGTATACCCCTGATCCCGCACTGCAGGCTACGGATGCGCCCCCTGCAGGAGCAACTGGACCTCCAGTGGCAGCAAGTGCAGGGATCGTTCGACGACAAAGTAATGGTCACTCGAGAGATGAAGGAGGCAGTGCTTTGGTTGGCGAATCCACAGAACTTATGCCAAGGTCTATCCTTCGCAAGCGTTCCATCACCTCACATACTGACGACGGATGCGTCATTGGAGGGATGGGGAGCAGTGATGCAGGACCTGCAGGTCAGCGGCCATTGGTCTCCAAGCGACCAAAAGCTACACATCAACCTGTTGGAGCTGAGAGCGATCAGGCTAGCCCTTCAAGCCTTTCTTCCGCGTCTCCAGGGTTCACAGGTGCTAGTCAGGACGGACAACACCACGGCTATGCATTATGTGAACAAGGAAGGAGGGACGAGGTCACTCCCCTTGTCGCGAGAGGCTCAACAGATTCTGGAATGGACTATTCTTCACGGAATTTCTCTAAAAGCGGAGCACTTACCAGGAGTGCTCAATGAGGGCGCAGACAGGCTGAGCAGGCTCGCCTCAGTCAGTCACGAGTGGGAGCTGAAACAACAAGTGATAGATCTACTCTTTCAAAAATGGGGCACACCAGAGGTGGACCTTTTTGCCACGCCGGCCAACAAAAAGTGCCTAGCCTACGCCAGCAGGTTCCATCACCAAGGCTCATTGGGCAATGCCCTGTCGATAGCCTGGACGGGGAGGTTTCTCTATGCATTTCCACCGATTCCCCTGCTTCCTCGTCTCCTCAGGAAGATGAGGACGGAACCATGCAAGCTCATCCTTATAGCCCCGGCATGGCCAAGACAATTCTGGTACACCGAGCTCCATCTGCTATCGCTAGTACCTCCGATAAAGCTGCAGGACGTTCCGGATCTCCTCGCAATGGCCGAAGGACAAGTTTGGCATCCAGACCCAAGATCGTTGCACCTGACTGCATGGCTCCTGACCAGCGAGAATACATGAATGTTCCTCTTTCCAATGAGGTCAAAGACATCCTCTCTCAGGCAAGGGCTCCGTCCACAAACAAAACATACAGACTGAAGTGGAAAAGGTTCTGTATCTGGTGCAAGAAAGAAAAGATTAATCCTTTCACGTCAAAACCTCATCAGCTCCTACCTTACCTACTCTCGCTAGCTAAGTCTAATCTGTCCCATTCTACTATCAAGGTTCATTTAGCGGCGATTTCGAGATTCAGAAGATCTGATTCTGGTCCTTCGTTGTGGTCTGCAAGAATTGTCAAACAATTCCTCAAAGGCCTGTTCAGAGTCTATCCGCCAGTGCGATCTCCTCCTCCAGCATGGCATCTGAACTTAGTCCTGGCTCAACTAATGAAGGGACCTTTTGAGCCGATTCACCGCTCAGACCTAAAATTCTTATCATGGAAGTTAGCTTTATTCTTGGCCCTCACATCAGCGAGGCGAGTGGGGGAGATGCAAGCCTTAACTATCCAAGAACCGTTTTTGCAGTTCAAAAAGAACACTACCATCTTAAGGACGAACCCAAGGTTCATTCCCAAGGTCCCCACTGACTTTCACCTAAATGAGCCGGTCATTCTAAAGACATTTTTTCCGAACCCAGTCACTCCAGCAGAAAAGACATTGCACACTCTGGATTTGCAACGCTGTCTGAAGTTCTACATGGACCGCACCAAAGACTTTAGAAAATCTTCACAATTGTTCATTGCTTTCGGCGGTCCAAACAAAGGTCTCCCTCTGTCTAAACAGGGGATCTCGAGATGGATTTCAAGTGCCATTCTGCATTGCCACAAGTTAGCAGGAAAACCTCTAGTGGGCAAAATCCGTGCTCACTCGACCAGATCAGTGGCTTCTTCTACGGCCCTCTTTGCGGGGGTACATATCAAGGACATCTGCAGAGCTGCTACCTGGAGCAGCGTGCACACGTTCACTAAGCATTATTGCTTAGAGTCATTGCAGCAGGATGATGCGGCTGTGGGCCAGGCTGTCCTGAGAAACCTCTTCAAGTGATGGGTGAGCTTTCCTTTCTATCCCACCTTCCATGGGTGACACATTTTGTAATTTTCTGGCTAATGTTATGATATACTGCTTTACAAAATGTGTTTATGATGTTTACTGCTTGCTATTCTGATACAAAGCATGGGAATCTATGAAAGTTCCAATACTGGGGCAAGAAAACAAGTTACTTACCTGTAACTTTGGTTCCCCAGTATTGGTAACTTTCATAGATTCCCATGCGCCCACCCACCTCCCCGGGGAAAGCTCAGCCTTCAGCAACTATGGTGTCTAGCACACTACGGCTGCGAAAATCTGAGGCTCTGAGGTTCCTTCAGGAAGGTTCTAAGGGTGAGGCTCTTCTGATTGGCTGACGCCTAGAGTTTGGTCTCTTTTACAAAAAGAGGCTGATATGTTACAAAAGGGAATGAGGCCTAGGCCTTTTCTTTCTCTTTTGTACCTACTACTATGATATTTTTTATTACCGAGACTCCCAGTCCGACGACGGGGAATGATACAAAGCATGGGAATCTATGAAAGTTACCAATACTGGGGAACCAAAGTTACAGGTAAGTAACTTGTTTTCTTTTTATTCGATGCTACTGGAACAGTAAACTTAGACACTACAGGACAGGGTGTCTTTGTGGAAGCTTCAACGGATGTCGGGGTGCCAGATTACCTTGGGGATTCGATAGCTTCGTTATCCCTACAATCCTGTTGTTTAGGATGGAGGTTAATCTATCCAGTTTTGACACCAGGGGTTTAATAAGGGAGGCAATAGTTTGCTCCAAGCTTGCCTGAAGGTCAGCCACCATATTGGTGACCCAGCATGGTATCCCTGAGGATAAATGCGGCATGTTGTCAGACGGGGCCACCAAATTATGGTTGGCCTGCTTCTTTTTACCCATATTTTTATGGATGCTACCCTTTTTTGTCCTAAGGCCTACCCTACCAGATTTTGGAGTTGCCACAGAAGAGGATGGAGTCAGAATACAGGGTTTATCAACATTAATTGTAGAGCACTCTACTTGGATCTGTACTACTTCAATATCCACTGAAGTATCAGCTGGCATCTGTGCACAGGGCAGCTCAGCGTAGGTGGATGTCAAGTAGGAGTCCAAGATCATGGGGTCAATCGCAATAACTGAACAGTCCTCGCTACGGTCATTGAGGCATGCTGTGGGTGGAAGGGATAATCTTATCTCTGTATTTTCAATTGCGTTAGCCACCACCCCAATAGTTTGTTGCAGCATTTTATCAATGGCCGTCAATGTTGGTAGGGGCTGTGGCAATGTATCCTGGAGTCTAGTATTTGGACGAGATGCAAGTAATTTAGATTTCCTGCCCTGAATGCTCATTTTAGCTAGAAAATGGAGGTTCACTTAGCAACTAGATATTTGAAGAAGAATTGGGTCAGGTAGCAAGTCCCGCACAAAACAAATTCAACACCCCCAGTCCTCTGATAACCAGGGAAGTCAGTAAGCAATGGCTAGGAGGCGAAGATGGCCAAATAACAGTACCTTTGTATTATACGCCGTGTCCTTTTGCAGTGGGATATCACAGGTAAGGGGGGTGACCCGTCCCGTCCCCTGTAGTCCCCTGACGGCCACAGACATCCCGCCCTCTGCCCGGGCTCAGCCCGGCGTCGCCCGCGGGCGTCCCGCGACGCGGGAAGAGCGGCTTGTTGTTATGCGCCTCCGGGCGCGGGAAACTGACGCAGACGCTGCAACCGGCGTCCACGTGATGCAGCAGGGCATGCTGGGGATTGTAGGCGGCAGGCTTGGTATTGAGCAGAGCACTCTTCCCCTCTCAGCGGCCGAGGGGTTGAGAAGCGGCGGCGGGGAGAGTGAAGCAGGGAGCCGCGGTTACCAAGACACCTCCGGTGAGCACTGGTGTTGATATTGCCCCCAAAAAGTTCTCGCCCCCGCTCCCCATCAGGAGCGGCTTGTTATGCGCCTCCGGGCGCGGGAAACTGACGCGGACGCTGCAACCGGCGTCCACGTGATGCAGCAGGGCACGCTGGGGATTGTAGGCGGCAGGCTTGGTATTGAGCAAAGCACTCTCCCCTGTCAGCGGCCGCGGGGTTGAGAAGCGGCGGCGGGGGAGAGTGAAGCAGGGAGCCGCGGTGACCAAGACACCTCCGGTGAGCACTGGTGTCGATATTGCCCCCAAAAAGTTCTCGCCCCCACTCCCCAGCAGGAGCGGCTTGTTGTTATGCGCCTCCGGGCGCGGGAAACTGACGCGGACGCTGCAACCGGCGTCCACGTGATGCAGCAGGGCACGCTGGGAATTGTAGGCGTCAGGCTTGGTATTGAGCAGAGCACTCTCCCCTCTCAGCGGCCGCGGGGTTGAGAAGCGGCGGCGGGGGAGAGTGAATCAGGGAGCCGCAGTGACCAAGACACCTCCGGTGAGCACTGGTGTCGATATTGCCCCCAAAAAGTTCTCGGCCCCCTAAAATATGATTGAGAACAAAAATCATGAGACAGTCATGCCAGTGATCAGAAACTCAGGAAAAAGCAGAAAATAAGGGTAATCAAGAGGGCAGTCCTGTAAAGGTGGAAGGGAGGAGACACTAATGCGTAGCGTCAGGTTCTAATGTGCTGTGGTAGTTGCGCAGAGGTCCCCAGATATCTATAGGGCGGGAAGATGAGCGTTGTAGGTCTTCGTAATCTTTTCTAACTGTGTCACGATAGGACCTACTTCTGAGCCAATTGGGAGCGGTTGGGGCAGCAATGCCACCCCAATGAAGCGCTATCTCATGCTTAGCCAGAGGAAGGCACATGGAGACTAAGCGGCGTACTTGGGGTGAGAAATCTCTGATATAGCCCAGTGTTGCTGGGACGTAGAGATCTGAACTTCTATCATGGCCCAGACATGTGCAAAGACAGCGGTCCAGTATGCCTGTATTACAGGGCAAGTCCAGGTTAAAAGGTCGAAATCCGCACCAGGGGTATGGCATTTCACGCACATGTTAGATCTATTGGGATCAAATTTAGCTACATCTGAGGGAGAGTGATAAGTACGATGGAAAAATGTGAAATTAAGTAGTTTGTGCCTGTAGTTACCCGAAATGTCTTAATTTGTGAGCCGCAATACGTCAACATTTTGTCCGTGAGATGTGCACCCAGTTCGTCCTCCCACACTCGCTGGACCCTGGCAGTGGTATCTGGCTTGAGGGTGTAGGCGGGAAACAAATCGATCTCTATCTCCATCAGTCTCAACAAGCGTCAGAGGGAGGAAGTCCTCAGGGGGCAATGGAAGCGAAGAAAGTAGGGAACGCAATGTATTGTGGAGTCTCCGAAAAATGAAACCGGCCATGAAAGGTATATCAGCAGCTGGCTAAACAATATGTCCGTCTGGGAAAGATCCCCAAGCATGAGTAGACGATGGCAGTGAAATACTCGCTGTGCTAGCTGTTCTCTGGCCAGTGGAAGCCAGGGATTGTCGGGGAGAAGGAGAGCAGGGGAGTACAGAGGACCCCCACCCAACAGCTGTCACAGTAAGCGCCATGCCCAGCAAGTTGTGGATGTCTGTGGTATCAAGTGGAATGTCCTTCAGGCAATATTAGAGCGTGAGGCCATTGTCTAACTGGGCCGGTTCTGGTCTCAAATAGGGAATGCTGGCATTCGAATGATATCAGTGATAGGCGTACTGGCATTGGGTAACCGGGTAATGCAAATAAAAATCGGGGACCCAGAGGTCACCATGCTCGTAAGGGAGAGTAGGAGTGTCCCAGCGTACACGTGTCTGGCCCCTAGCACAAACTATGCAGAGGAGAAGACTGCACAGGGTGCGAAAAAAGGACGGAGGCAGCGAAATAGGAATATTCAAGAATAGGTATAAAAAAACGAGGAAGTACGAATATTTTTGTGATAGATATACGACCAGCCATGTAGAGGGGCAATTGAATCAAACGTTCAACCTGGCTAGTAAGTCTGTCCATAGTTGAGTAGTAGAATGCGGTCTCTGTTTCGATGGAGCCATATACCCAGATATTTAGTGCCTTCCGCCGCACAGGAGAAAGAATAATTGTCCGGTACCAGCTGTACCGCATCGGTCAATGAAAACAGCTAAAAATTAGCCAATTAATTGCGGAGTCCACAATTCGCCAAATCGGACAACCTCCTGTACAAGTTTTTGGATGAATGGCAGACAAATAGCAAAACAATGTCCTCGTATAGGGAGAGTAAGAGCGGGCCATGGGTAAGCTGCAGGCGGTGGTGTAGATGCCGATCCTGCATGTAACAGACCAATGGGTCCATAGCGATGATGAAAAGGAGAGGAGTGAGAGGGCATCTCTGTGTGGTCCCCCTTGTTATGGGGAACGTTTTGGAGAGTGTGCCGTTAACACTGAGATGATCCACAGGGTGGGTATATATATAAGCATAATTAGAGAAATGCTAATCAAAGGGATGCCCTGCTTGCCCAAAACTGCTCTAAATAAAGGTCACTCAAGAGAGTCGAAAGATTTCTCAGTATCCAGCAGTTTCACGACTGCAGGAGTGGATGGCGTGATCTCATTGAGAACAATAAATATGGTGCGCGTTGAGGTCGGTAGAACGGTGCAAAACTAAGCCAGACTGTACAGGTGAAATGATGTGTTCCATTAGGAGGGATAATCTGGTTGCGAGAACATTTGCCTGAATTTATTGTCGAGGTTCAGGAGATACAGTGGGGCAGTATGAGGAGCATAAGAGCAGGTCCTTTCCAGGTTTCCTAGCTTCGCATAGGGTTGAGGGCAGAGCGCTGGTGGCCATAGATTAATTGTGCAGTGCTAGGAGATGAGGGGGTTAGTATTTGCTAAAAGGTCTACTAGAAGGCTCCCGGCAGGCCATCCGAGCCTGCTGTTTTTGAACTGTCAAACAAGTCGATGGCTAGCGATACTTCTTCGACAAAGCCAATTGGCATTGGCCATCTGTCAGCCAGACCATCACCACCTCAGCGAGGTAGGAAGATATTGCATAGGAGAAAGTCCAGAACAATCTAGGAGTATAATTCCGATAGGTACTGATTAAGTTCTACCACAACTCTATGCAACCAAACGCTCTTCCAGATTATGAGCATAGCTCTGTGAGTGGTTGGGTCTTGGAAGTTGGGTGAGCGTGTGACCCGAGCGCTCTCCCTCCCCATAATGGAGAGCCATGGCATATTTCCCCATGTAGCCAACCTCTTTGTCCGCAAGGTCCCAAAATTCCGTCAATAAAGCAGTGTCGACCCAAGGAAGAATCTCCACCTGCTGCTGCCCTCATCAATATCTAGTAAAGCTAATTCAATACTGTGCCTATATTACGTAATATACTTTTATGCTTCGAGATACATACTCTGCGAATAAAGGCCTTAAAGGCTTCCCAGAGTATGGCCTGTGTCTCCACTGATACCACATTCAGCTCAAGATCACCTGTTATGGTTGTGAGTACCTCCCTGCGGAACACTGTGTCTCAAAGAGACTCACTCAGGAGTCTCCAAGTATGTTCTGCTCCGCACCTATAAGGGACCTTCAAGCGGAGTAGAAGCAGACTATGGTCCGAAAGTGTGCATGGCAGGACCTTGACCTTGCGCAACCAGGGGGTCCACATTAGCCGACAGCAGCTACCAATCCAGCCTGGTCCAGATGGATTGGGGGGGCATAATAGAAAGTGAGCCCTAGAGAGGAGGTTTGGTGGGAGCGCCAAGCATCAAAAAGGACATTAGTGTCAACCAAATGCAACAGTGCCTCCTGCGGTAGGGGCAGCTCTAGAGTGTATACTGGTGCAGTAGGTTTGAGCGCACATTTGCAAATTAGAGTCTCCTCCCAACACCACATAGTCCACCTCCAAACGGTCAATACATGCCAAGAGGTAATTTAGAAAGGCAGGGCCGTCTACATTGGGGGCATAAATATTCAACAGCATTACCCATTTGTCAGCAAGGATACCCTGATAAAGGGCGTACCGGCCCTCGGAATCTAAATAGTGAGAGGGTCACTTTTATGTAAATGGAAATGGGAGCAATTACAGGAGAAGTAGTGACGTGTACCCCCAAGGCCTAGCGAATGTACAGTCTGCTGTGAGAGGTAGGTACGACTCCTGCAGAAAGGCAATTCTAATTCCATGCCTGTTCAAGTTGGACTGCACCTGTTTCCCCTTCCTGACGTTGTTGATTCCCTGAATGTTCCAGGTAACGATAGGGAGGTCAAGTGACCTGTTGCCTTGGTTGGGGGGCTTACCATAATGCAGAGATAGAGTGCGAAAAGGTGACTTAGCAGTGCATGTAAAGTCAGCTTAGGAGATTTTGCAGCAGAGAGTAAGAGGAATGCAAAAAGACAAAACCTTAAATCGAAACATGGAACCCCATCTCTCTCCCACTCTGGAGCATAAGGTATCCAGCGAAACCCATCAAGACAAACCAAAAAATAACACAAGCCCAACAACCAGTAGTTGGTGGTCACCATAAGGGCGTAGCGACAACTCGGCTGGCACTGGCCTCAGTGTGAAGCAATTAACATGCAAATATAGTGATTAATCAGCCGCAATTATATTAGAACATCACTTAGAGATTTCTTTTTAAATGCACAGTCTGTAGATGGCACCAGGGTCCCATCGGGGATACAGCCATCTTACGATGACGAGGCCCAAGTGGAGAAGTCACACCTGGAAGGAGCCTTCTGGAGTGTTGGACGGCGAGAACCCATCAGATCCAGTCTTGTTCAGGCTGAGCTTCCTGGCAAGGGAGACTTGGCCCACAGGGATTTGTAAAATGCAGAGATGTCTGAAAAGGCATCAAAGATGCAGGTTTTCCCCTTGTGTTCCACAAGTAGGTGTGCTGGGTTGAGCATCGCGTACCGGATGTCCTGCTTTTGGAGTGAGTTCTAAACGTCGCTGAATTTACGGCAGGCATCCTGAACCTTGGGAGTGAAATCCGGGCAAAGTGAGATGTTGGCACCCTACCAGCAGTTGGGCCCCTTCTCGCGGGCTAAGCAGAGGGCAGTGTCCCTGTCTTCATAGTTTAGGAGGCGTGCAATGAGGAATTGACGGGCTCCCTCCGGTGGACGAGGGCCAAGGGGCCGATGAGCGTGCTCCACCGCAAACGTGTGGGAGAAGCTGGAGTAACCAAAGAATTCTATAAGGAGTTGTTCAACGAAGATGTCCAGCCGTCCCATGTTGGTGGTTTCAGCAGTACCAGATATGCGTATATTATTTCTCCTGTACCTGGCCTCTAGGTTCTAGTTATTGATCGTTACTTGCTTCAGGAACCGTTCCACTTCATCCAGCCGTTTCAGCACACTGGAGCTGTTGTCTTCAAGCCCTGAACTTCCTCCTCAATGCTATCTATTCTCATCCCCTGACGACCCAGGCATCCAGGCAATCCCCCTCCCAAACTGTCCATGCGACCAGCGAGCAAATTGAAGTGGGCATCTATTGTCCAGAAGTCATATTTGAGCACCCCCAAGATGGCAGTCCTGTCGCTGGAAACAGCATTATCCATGTCACGATCCAATGTCTCCTCTGCGTCGAAATGAGAAGCGTGGTCCCTGGCAGATTTTGAGTGGCTGAAGGTCAGCCTGCGCTGCTTGGGATCCGAGCTGCCCATTGCCACAGTGGACAAGCATAGACAAGTTACAGAGCAAAGTGAGATGTTTCTAGAACAGGGGGCCCAGCGAAGCTACAAGGCCGGGCGTCAACAGCAGGGAGCGGGAGGCCACGAACCCAATGGGGGAAGCGAGAGAGGGGTTGCCAAAAGGCTCCTCTAGGCCAGCCCCAGAGTCGCTGCGGCACCCACCACCAAATTTCCACGGGTTCTTCGTACAGTGCAGGGTGGAGGGATGTCCGGCACCTGCAGCAAGCTATCCCTGGGCCTCCTGCAACAATGCAGACTATTCTGATGGTTCACAAGTATGGCTGGGGCGGAGGTCAAAGCCAAGCTGGGAAAGAGACTGGCATGACCCAGGCGGCCCCCAGCGGCAAAGGAGGAAGGCAAGGCCCGACAGGCGAGCGACAGAGCAGTGCACCAGAACCCAGCAGGCCACAGGGGCTGACTCATTGCATTGCCCCACCACTCCACATGGGGCCAGCAAGCAGCATCACTGGCCCGCACCTCTCCATGCATCTGTAGCCCTCGCTGGCCGCACCCCCAGCAGGACCAGTGAGAGGCGGCAGACACGGTCCCCACAGCTGCAGCAGTCCAGGCTGGCCTGCCGTCCGAAATGCGCCAGTCCGCCGGAGCCCCAGCCAGGCACGTCTGCAGGCTGCCCATCCATTGAGCAGGGGAAGCACCCAAGACCTAGTCAAGCCGCGACAGTCCGACCACCGGCCCCAAGGCAGGCAGGTACACCGGGGCCAACCCCCTAGCCAACAGACGCATAGCAGACCCAGGGGAGAGGGTGCAGACTCATCAAGCCCGGGTGGGCTAGGCCTCAGGCTCACACGCAGCCCCTGTTCCCTCAGGGCCTCCGAGGCAGTGCTGGGCCGCACCATCCTCCGGTGGTCAGGAACAGCAGCTTGGGATCCAAGAACTCCGCCCATGGTAGCCCCGGGCCCCCAGTTCCACAGTCAGTACCAGTATTCACTGTATGAGGTGATGGTGGCAATTAATGACCGATGTAGGGCCAGCGCCGCCAAAGCCTCACCGGGATGCGGCCATCTTAGTGGAGGTCGTGATCACACCCCTCTGGAGGTCCCCTTCATTGTTTAGTGTTTTTTTCTTTTTACATATGACCAATATTGATTTCCATGAGAGAGATTAAAGCAACCTCTTATCCTCCAGTAGGGCTGAATATGCAAATTAGTCTTGGTCCTGCTCCAATAGTTACAGTCCCGCCCAAACTGCCAGGTCTGAGGAAGGACCTGCTTGGCTAATATGAAGAGTATGATGGGCAAACGAATGATGGGTTGCAATGCTACCCCTTGAGATTGCCAGTGGTTAGGCAAACTGCAAGCATCCACCACACCATTTGTGTGTTTTGATGCATTTTTAACTACATATGTATAACTTTTTTTGAAGGAAAAGCACCATCAGGCATGTTCAAACAATTATTTACTGCATTGTAGCACAATATGTAGTGATTTAAAAGGATATGCTTGTTGCTTAAAATAAACATCTGTGCAGAAAAGTGGACATGTCCCTTCTTTATTTAAGAATGTTAATTGCTACTTTGTTGAGGCATCTTTAACTACTATCTTCTTTTTTGCACATCCTAAAGGTGAGGACAACTTTACACACAGCTTATGTTGCGCTGAAAGACTTTTAACAAGTCTTACATATAACCACAGTATTCTGCTTTGTCTGACCGCCACGGTGTACAAGTTCTCCAAAAAAGCAAGAGTGTTTTGCCTTTTTAGGTCTTGCTAAAGATTGGTTTTGCTGTGTCTGGGAGGTAATACAATATATACAGTAAGGAGCAAAATGTCAGTACCCCCTTCCCAGGCGTTGGTGTTTTTTTAGGTTTCGCCCTGGCCGTAGCACCTGCGAAGCAGGTGCCCCGCCCAGGGCGAAATCTTATGATCCTACAATATGGGGCTTAGTCCCGCCTCTGTCTTCCATTGGCTAGCTCCATAAATGGAGGCTAGCCATTGGAAGACATCAGTGTCAATCACTTTCTCCCGGTCAGAACGCGAATCGTGGGCGTTTCTGACTCTTTTTTTAAGTCCCGCTCCTTGATGCCGTGTGTCCCGGGCTGCGCTGTGATTGGCTGCCGGGCCGGGACACCCCCGTGATGTCATTCCCCGGGCCGCCGCTGTGATTGGCATAGAGCAGCGTGCCGAAATAAATGAGCCGGCTGCAGGGGAGCCCTGCACTGTACCCGATCCCAGGCTCGCACTGCTCCGGGGAGTGGCTACTCTGGACTGCCATGCACAGCACCTGATCCTCCAGGACCTACGCTTCCTTTTCTACGACCCCGCGGTGTGCGGGATCCGCATGTTGTTGCTTTCCTCTTGCCCCTTTAACTCCATTCTCTCTGCATTCGCTGCCCAAGAACTGTGCCTGCGGCACCATGTTCAAGCAAATGGCCTCTGAAATGCGAGACGAGAATCAAGAGAACGTGCAGCCGGGCAAGAATGGGGCTACTCTGGGCGCCGCCGGCGGACGCGTTGTGCTGGGCGTGTTGCAGAATAACCGTGTGGCCAGGGTGCAGCCTCAGAGGAGCAGCCGGCAGCAGCAGCCCCAGCAGGTCAGTGTCAGTACTTCCTTGATTAAGAGATGTGTCCAGGCCCTACGGCCGCACTTTAGTCTACTTCGGGGTGCTGCAGAAGGCACCCTCAGTGCCATCGAAGGGTTGTCTGGAAGGCCGGGGTTATCTCGGTACTGAGCATTGTTCCCGTGCCAGCCATTCTCATTAATACGTCCAATTCCCCCCGCCTCTTAGAGTGTGTGTGTATGTATTTATATATTACAACCGGTGCGTGTAGCCAAGAAGCCAGTCCCGGTGTACGCTAGTTAGTGTAAAGCCAGGCGGGTGGTTCGATCCATCTGACCTGGGTCTATTTCATGGGACATGGCCCCATTCTGCGCTGTGCAGTCAGGCCGGGCGCACTACTCCTGTAGTTCAATTGACAACCAGCTGCTGCTTTGCTTTTGGCGGCCACTGCCTCTGACTTGCATTGTCCCCGGTCCTTCTGCGCTCACGAGCGGGGACTCTATAAACTGCTGGATCACGATCGCATCAGCAATCCTCTCTCATCATTGTAGGAAAGAGGAGTCTGCACACTTTCGATTCCGAAACTCTTGCACCCTGGGATGTTTTCCATATCCCCCACCTCAACGCACAGCAGTCAATTCCTTCCTTTAACTATAGAAACTTGCCACGCATGTGTTCCCATTCCGACTGGAAGCTGGCGACTATCTAGAAGGCACGGTCTAGGAAACTACTACTCATGTGACTATATTCCTACCTGCCAACCACATGCAGCGTTTTAAGAAGATAGCGTAACACCTGCTTGCACCGACTGGCTACAAACGCAATTCTTAAGCAGGTGCGTACACTGCAGTAAGTACCCAAGAGCCTCAATTAGCCCAAATGTATTTACTCCGTCCCGCCCAAGAAACTGATCACACTACACGGATGGTAGTCATCGGCACCCAGAGTTGTCACTAATGCGCTATAATCGTAACTAGAGCAATGCGCTCGTAACGATGGGAGAGAAAGCTCCTGCTCATCTGTAACAATAACCAGTTACTCAGAGTAGTGTGCTACTTGCTGTATAGCGCAACAACGCTTTGTCTGGGGTAGTAAGCGCTATATAAATGCAATTACTTCTCACGCAGCTACATCTGCAACTTTACATACAGCTTAAGCACCGTGTAGCATAACACGTTCAAATACAGTTATACAAGACCAGACGAGAGCACTACTCTGGCCATCGCGCACAATAGGTACACTTTCCATATCATCCATACTACATAATTGTACCCTTACTACCCAACACCCTTACTGCGAAGCACTCTACAGGTCTCTCGAAACTGGTGCCTCGGAAGTACAAGCCACTAAGAGGCGCCTATATTTATTGGCATTGTAAATGACAATGACATTTATTTATCTGTTTTCAAAAACAACACATAAATAAAACGTTTGTCATTTACAATGCCAATAGCTCTAACTTTTGCAAAGGCGAAACCGTTGCATTGTAAATGCTTGTTTATTTATTTTTTAACAATTTTTATTGAACATTTCTCATGATATTGCATTGACAGTGTGCGTACATGACATACAGATATACATTCAACATTCCGATTACGTTCTTTTATACAATATTCAAAGGACAAATTAATGAGTATTAATATCCTTGTGTGTGCTTCTCGTTCCCAATAGCCATACATTTGGTAAGGACCCTTTGACCCCTCCATTTCACATGCTAGTATCCGACTCTGGGGGGGGATCACATATATCACCCCTATAGCTGTTCCAGCCTCCCCAAACCTTTGCCCATTTTTTCGGACATGCTCGATGAATATACACTGATTTTTCCGCCACCATTGCCGTGTCCATATTTTTACACCAAAGGCTGAGAGTAGGGCAAGTCCTGGACCCCCAGCGTTGCGCAATGTTACGTTTTGCTATTGACATGCCTAGTGTCACCCATCTTGGGCCATCCTGGTGAGATCCGTGGGCTCCCAGATGTTGAGCAAGCAGCAACTCGGGTCTGGCAATAATGTGACACGTAAGACTTGTGAAAGTGTTCGCATCACCGCTGCCCAGTAAGAAACAACCCTGGGACACTGCCACATAGTATGGAAGAATGTGCCTGATTCTCCTCATTGTCTGAGGCAGAGTGGTGTGTCCGTGCGGTGGATTTTGTGGAGGAGCGTCCTAGTATAATACGTGCGGTGTAGAATTTTAAGCTGTACTAGCCTTAGCCTCGATGGGATTGCTGCCTCTTTGGGAGACGCAAGCGCTTCCCGCCAGTCAGCCTCCTCGATGTCCCCCTAGTTCGCGCTCCCAAGTAACCTTCAGTGTTGCTGTGGGATCTGAGTCATTTTTTTTTTATAACTCTTTTTATTGAAAGAAGCATCAGCAAAAGTCACATTACAGAGGGACAGATAAAGCAGCCGAGCATACATCAGGGTTTAACAGGTTAAATAAAGCTTGAAATTGTATGGGAACTTCACGGAGAAGGGGGATCATCCAGAGCAGCATTCAGGGGTGGTGTACAAATTTCCCCTCTGTAACTATTCCAAGGCCCCCAAACCAATGACCCCTTTCGAGGGCATCCCCTCGCAAGATATGCAGTTTTCTCCCTAAAAATGCACCAATCTAAATTGTTTTCCCATGCTTCTAGGGTGGGAGATTGCTCCGCTCCCCACAGTTGGGCTAAATTTTGTTTGGCAATTATGAAACCCAAAGGAGCCCATTGCGTCTGTGAGGTATTCAAGTCAGTAGGCTCCCAGATGTTGAGTAAGCACCTCCTCGCCTCCAGTGAAAGGGAGACCCCAAGGACCTTATGTATAGTGTTGTGTATGCTGCGCCAATATGTAGTGATGTGTTCACACTCCCAGATGATATGTATAAAGGTGCCAACATGACCACATTGTCGTTTGCATAGCCCCCTGTCTGAGTATCCCATATGTACCAATCGGGATCCCATTAGGTAAATCCTGTGGTGAATTTTGAGTTGAGCTAGTCGCAGGCGGGCCAGGATTGCGACTTCCCTTGGGGAGGACCTTGCTGTCTGCCAATCCTCTTCATCCAGCTCTATTCCGTCCTGCATCCATTTGTCTCTCAGCACCTCAAGGGGGTCAGGTCTGTGATTGATCAGTTTTTTATATATCAAGGAGATTGTTTTGTCAGGGAGGTGTCCGTACAGTATCCTATCTTCCAGAGGTAGCGCCGAGAGAAGGGAGTGATGAATCTGCCCATAACAAAAGTATTCAGACTTCGCCAGATTATATTCCACCTGCATGTCCTCAAATGATTTAATTCTCCCCTTCCCCCAAATATCTTTGATTGTGGAGATTCCTATGAGATCCCATTTGTCGAAACCTTTTGTCTTCCAGAGCATGCCTAACTGTTCGGAGTCCCACAGCGGGGTGGCCATGGTCAGCTTATTTTTCCACCCCAGTGAACCCGTGGCAACCTGCCAGACCTGGACCGAGTGTTTAGTTGGCCCCGTCAATGCCAGTCTGTTAGGTAGAGAATACAAGGCTCTCCTATACCTACCCCCTGGAAGAAGCCATTTATCCATAGCGTATTCAGGGTCATCTACCCGGCCATATGTGCCATGATTAATTGCTGCCAGTTGGGACGCCCAGTAGTATCTCTTGATATCCGGGAGGGAAATTCCTCCGTCATACCAGGAAAGTGTTAGCTTGTGTAAGGCAATGCGGGGCCTGCCTTCCCACAACAGACTCCGATGTAGGCTCTTAATCTCACGGAAGTATCTTGATGGTACCACATCCAAGGTATTTTGCAGGGCATAGAGAAAACTGGGGAGGGCCATCATTTTAAAGAGGGCTGCCCTACCCAACAATGAAAGAGGAAGCTTCTTCCAGTTTGAAACATCACTCTTAAGCCTTTGGAGAGGGGGAAGAAGATTCCGGGAATACCTAATCGAGGGGTCCAGTGAAACAAAGACTCCCAGATATTTGAATCCTTCTGTGCTAAACTGTATAGGACAGTTTCAAGGAGGGACGGGGGGGGGTCTCCCTTCAATACAAGCAACAAGGATTTCTCCCAGTTGATGGAAAGTCCTGAGTTTCTTCCGAAGGAGGCCAGGACATCAAAGATCACGATAAGGGACCCACAAGGAGAGGTCAGATAAAGCAGTATATCATCTGCATACAAAGATATGCGGTCCTCCCATTCAGGGGACCAACGCAGACCTCTGATCGAAGGCTCCCAATGTATCCAAGCAACAAGAGGCTCCCGAGTCAATGAGAAAAGAAGGGGGGGACAACTGGCAGCCCTAGCGGGTGCCCCACCCAGCGAGACTGGGAGCTGAAGCTCTATTATTTACTACTACTTGAGCGAGCGGTTCCGGGTACAGCAGACGCACCCATCCGATAAACCCGGGGCCAAACCCAAACTTTGCCAAAACTGCCCATAAATAAGGCCATTCAATCGTGTCAAAAGCCATTGTTGCGTCTAATGACGCAATTATAGCTGGCTCCTGCAGAGTATGAGCTCTGGCTAACACCCAATGCAATCTACTCTGATTTAAAGCAGTGTTCTTATGGGGCATAAAGCCCGACTGATCGGGATGCACCAGATCGCTGATGACTTTTACCAGTCTATTTGCCAGGAGCTTGGCCAAAATCTTCGGCTCAGCGTTTAGAAGAGAAATAGGCCTGTACGAGGCACAGTTCGTTTTGATCTTGCCCTCCTTATGGATCACGACTATCGAAACAACTCTCTGATCTCTAGGGAGAATCCCTATGTCCCATGATTCCAAAAACATTTCTTTCAAATAAGGTGCAAGTTTATCCGATTTAAGTTTATAGAGTTCAATGGGGAGCCCGTTGGGGCCTAGTGCCTTACAGGAGTTTAATGAGTGGATGGCCAGGGCAATCTCATCTGCTGTCAGCGCGCTATGCATAAATTGTCGATCATCAAGGAAAAGACACGGGAGTTGTATGTCACGGAGCAACAGATGGGAGTCTGCTTCCGAGCAGGAAGAGACCGATGTATAAACCGCCTGGAAGTGGTCAGCGAATGTATCTATTATATCCTGTTGTTCAGTGAGTTGTATCCCTTCCTCCGATAGGAGCTCAGGGACCAGCCAGCAAGCCCAGTCTCCTATCTAGCCATGCAATAAGCTTCCCTGCCTTGTCCCCCAGTTCGTAAAGTCTGCCCTGTTGCTCCCTACCAAGAGCCTTAGCCCTATCGGTGACCAACACCTTATACTCGTTCTGCTTCAGGCTCAGCTGGTGAAGTTTAGCCTGTGTCACTCACTGCTCCAATTCCCCTTCCAGTCTACAGATTTCAGTCTCCAACTCCACCACTTCCCTCTGCTTCTCCTTCTTAGAACCCGCTATCACAGACAGGGCGTGGCTCCTGATGACTGCTTTAAAGGCCTCCCATAAGGACCCAGGTGAAGACACAGATCCCACATTATTGGCAAAGTATTCATCTAGTTTAGCGATGAGGTCTTTGCGGGTCTTGGGATTACGCAATGACCACGGATTTATTGGAGCCACCCTTCCCGCTGTGCCCCGGGTTATGACTATATAGATCCAAAGTGGAGAATGGTCTGAGATGCCTCTAGCTAAGTGCGTAACCTCTGCTATATTTTAAGCTTGTGCAGCAGGGACCAAACAGTAGTCCAGTCGTGAGAGACTATCATGTGCCCCGGAGTGGAAAGCATATGGTTTTTGATCTGGGTGGAGTAACCTCCAACTGTCAACTAGGCCCATTGCTTCTATAAAGTCTGGCAGCCACCGCATTGCCCTCCCCATTTCCCGCGGGGGATACCTGTCCACAATACCAGAGACGGTCTGCGTTAAAGTGGCCCCCTAAAAGTAAAGGTCCCTCAGGGTGCGAAAGTAGGACTGTCACCAAATCTGCTAGGGTTGTGCCTTGTAACCCCGGCGGAACATAAATAGATAGGAAGGTTATATAACGACCCTCCCACATGCCCGTAACTCCGAAATATCTGCCCCTCCCATCCTCCCATGTGGAAGTCACTGCCAATGGAAATGCTTTACGAATCAAAATACCCACATCTCTGGAGCTCGACGTGAACCCAGAGTGTGTGATTAATTTGTACCCCATTCTATGTAGAGCATTGCATGAGTTTCCAATGAGATGTGTCTCTTGAAGCAGGACCACATCCGGTGCCTGCCTTTTAAGGAATTGAAGAAATACACTCCGTTTAATTTTGTCCCCCAACCCGTTAACGTTCCAACTCAGTACTTTTATCTCTCTACCCCCCATTGTCTACCCGGTACTGCCAGTACACCCCCGCATTTCATCTATTGAACCAGAATACTATGCTGATGCGACGAACAAACCCTCCAACATAAAAACCAAACAACCCCCCACCCGCTGCCCTGCCCACTGAGCTCCAAACTGCCCATTGAAAAATGCAGAGTGCCTGTCGCCCCTAACAATTTAAAGAAAGAAAAATGGGGAGAGGGTTCGGCTTCACCGCCCCCGGCCAGGACCCCATCTAAACTAATGGATCCCCCCGAGCCCCAAATCCGGACAACAAACCATACTCCCAGAGAGCCATGCGGCAACTCGAAGGTCTCGCAGTCACCAATACCTGAGAGATTCAAGTCACACAGAGGGATACAAGTCAGTCTTATTCCCGTTCCACTATCTCTTGCTCTTCTGATCGGCCTGGTGTTCCTGCCTGTCTCGAGGGAGAGTGTCTATCCAATCAGCCACAGTATCTGGGTTATCAAAGAACCAAACCCTCCCGTTGACCTCCACCCTCAGACGTGCTGGGAACATCATGGCGTATTTCAAACCCCTGTCTCTCAGCTTCTTCTTGACAGCCCAAAAGTTGCAGCGCTGCTGGAGGAGCGCCTGCGTAAAATCCGTAAAAAAGAAAAGGGCAGCATTCTCATACCGGATGGGGCCCCCAGACCTTGCTGCTTGCAGGATGGAGTCTCTATCCCCTGAAGTTCAGGACCCTGGCGATCATGGGGCGCGGCGGGGCTCCAGGTCTCGGCCTCCCGCCGGAACCCTGTGGGCACGCTCGATAGTGAAAAAATTACTTGGGCCTTTAGGTTGGAGATGTTTGAGGTCAAGTTCCTCCACAAATAAATCAGGGGCGGGGCCCTCCGACCTCTCTGGCACCCCCAAAATACGGACGTTGTTTCGTTGGGCCCTACTTTCACAATCATCCAGCTTGCGTTCTGCCAGTTCATGTGAGGATTTAAGCACACACACGTCCTGTTGCAAATGGGCCACATCATCTACCAGGCTGTAAGTCTTGATGTCAAGTGATTTGACCTTCTCGTTGACGCTGGTGAGGTCATCTCTGATAAGGTTAACTTCAATGGACACTGTGTCCAGCTTGGTGTCCAGCGTCACCATTTGCTGTCCCAGGGAGGGTTTGCCACCGTCTATGGCTGCCATGATATCATGCAGAGCGACTCCCCCCCCCCCCCCCCCAAGCCCCCCCCCCCGGAATACAGGGACCCCCTGGCAGTGACAGTGGAAGACCCCGAGCGGCCGGTGAACCCTTCGACAAAGTATAACGGTCCAACTCATTAGATTGTACCGGCTTTGGTGCTCTTGTTCCCCTAGATGAGTGCATCTCCCCATCCTGCTTGGACGCCATCTTGTGTGGTATGCAATGCACAGTCCAATATGCAGTCAGACTACTCCGCGCCGAAAAGTTCAACACTCCAGGGTCCTAGGCACGATCCTCTCCCCAGAAAGATCTCTCGAGCAAGCCTCTCACCAGGAGGGGGCCTCCACACAATCCACTGCCCAGTTTGAGTCAGTCGCCACTTGCTCCAAAACACCCCCCACCACCAGCGCTCCCCTCAGGGCATGTTATGTCACAGCGCTGGATGTGCCACTGCACCTCTTGCCGCACCTCAGCCGTGCAACTCTCTCCCCCTGTTCGCCTATTCACAGCTGAGTCTGCCCCAACTCGTGGGCAAGGAGACCGATTTCTCGAAAGTCACCGGGGTGACCTCCCAGCCATGTCGGGTCTCTTCCTGCTGTTGCTTGCACCAGAGCACCGATGGAAAGATCGGGGGTGGGGGGGGCCACAGCGTAGCCCCGACCCACACTCACCCCCTGTTGTAGTGAGGATATCGTATGCTGACTTCCGCCGATCTTCGGAGCCCCGCTGGTCCCAGGGCCCCCCCAGCTACTCACTTTACTTTGTGGAGGGGGGGAAGGGGGTCCCGCAATCACTGTGGCACTGTATGCTGCTGCCGCCGCCGCCTCCGAAGCTTCCTTCAGGCGGACCCGACCGGCGACTTCCGGTTCGGGCCGCCGTTGTTATTCAACTCAGGAGCGGCCAGAGCGGCAACTCCATCTCCCGGCTTTGGCTCCTTGGAAGGCCCAGATTTGCTGCAGGCTGAACTTCGGTTCCTGGCGTCCCAGGAAACCCGGATTTAGTCCCAGATGCTCCGCATGACCTCCGTTCACGATTGCGGGGCTCAGGGGACAGGATGAGCTGCAGGATAGTGGGGCCGGCAGACAGACTTGGCCGAGCCGAGGGTCTACGTGGCCATTTTTGTCAGGCGCTTAGCTCCTCCTAGGATCTGAGCAATTGTTAATTATCTTACGGTAGGTCAGTGAGATCGCTTTTGTGTGTGGATGATCCGTTAAGAGTATATCTTCCAGTGGTGAAGATTCTTCAGGTTTTGTCCCTGGCGGTAATCGGGATTGGAGTGCATGCTTAGTTTGCAAATATCGAAACCGTTCTGTCTGTGCTAGGCCATAGGTGGCTTGTAGATGAGCAAAGGTGACGATTTCTCCCTTCTGCCATAGGTCTCCGACTGTGGATATACCTATTAGGTCCCAATTATGGAAACCCTTGGTGTTGCCCAGCATTCCGAGTTTTTTCGTGTCCCATAGCGGCGTCGCTAGTGTCACTACACCCTCCAAGCCCAATGCCCTCCTCGCCTCAAACCATATGCGTATTGCATGTGATGTTAGACCTGTTATGTTGTGTCTCTTCTTTTTATTGTATAGTGCCCCCATGATCCCTCATGGGGCTAGTAAGTGTCTGTCCAATGTAAACGCTGGATCCTCTTGGGGGATGTGAAGCCATTGATTAATAGCTACGAGCTGTGATGCCCAATAGTATACTTTGATGTCTGGGAGAGCTATTCCACCATCAAACCAGCTTCTGGTTAGTTTGTGTAGGGCTATGCGGGGCGTGTTCCTGTCCCATAGTAAGGTTGTCACTTCCGCATTAATCGCGGCGAAGTAGGCCGCGGGGACAGGGAATGGTGTATTCTGCAGTGCGTACAAGAACCGTGGGAGTGCCATCATCTTAAAGAGGGCGTCTCTCCCCAGTAGTGTCAGAGGCAGTGTGCGCCAGTGTTTAACATCGTTTTTGAATCACGATAGGGATTGTGCCAGATTCCGTTCTGTAAACTTTGTGCGATCAACTGCGATAAATATCCCAAGGTATTTAAACCCGTCTGTGACTATCTGGAGCGTACATCCACGCGGGAGTCGTGGAGGAGGGCCATGTAAGACGTATAGAAGCGATTTCTCCCAGTTAATGGTATATCCCGATACGCGCCCATATGCTGCACAAATGTCTAAGAGTCAGTTGATGGATCGTGCCGGGGAGGTTGAGTACAGTATTATATCATTCGCATAAAGCAATATGCGATCTTCCCAACCGTCGGCCCATTTCATCCCTCGTCTGGTCAGGTCTTGCCCAATCTATGACGCAAGTGGTTCAAGGACTATCTCAAATAGGAGTGGCGATAAAGGACAGCCTTGCCGTGTCCCTCTGTCTAGTTGGAATTCCGTCGATGGATGGCCATTCACCACTATCTGTGCCACTGGCTCCATGTATAGGAGCTGGACCCACGCACAGAACTTGGGTCCGAATCCCATACGCCTAAGCACTGCGAAAAGGAAAGGCCACTCTACCAAGTCAAAGGCCATTTGCGCATCTAGGGCGAGTATAGCGGCATCTTCTGCAATGGTCGATTTACGTTCCATCACACCATGTACCTTCTGAGATTTAGCGCTGTGTTTGGTGGGGCATAAAGCTGGACTGGTTCTGGTTGAATCACCGCTGATAAGTGCAGTTGCAGCCTGGTTGCCAGCGTCTTGGCTAGTATTTTGGCCTCCGCGTTGAGGAGGGAGATCGGTCTATAGGATGTGCACTCATGGGGGGGCTTACCAGGCATGTGTATCGCAACTATGGTAGCGAGTCTCTGGTCTTTAGGCAATATCCCTCTGTGCAGACTCTCCCTGTACATGGCTAGTAGGTGTGGCACAAGCTGTGGGGCAGTCCGCTTATATAACTCAATTGGGATTCCGTTGGGCCCCAACGCCTTACCAGTGTGTAGTGCCCTAATTGATTGTGCAAGTTCCTCCGGGGTAATATCTGCCTCTAGGGCCGCTATGGTCTCCGCGTCCAGCGCAGGCATGCGTATATCCTGAATAAATGCTATGTTCTCGTCCACCGTTGCAGTGGCCAGTGGGGTATAGATTGTCTTGTAGTGTCGTGCAAGTACTTCAGTAATTTGGTGTGGTGCAGTTACTAGGTCTCCATCTGTGGATCTTATCTAAGCTATCCAATTATGTGCCCTTTCTTTCTTTCCCAACCAAGCCAGCAACCGACCTGCTTTATCCCCCTGTTCATAGACTGTGTGTTGTTTCTTAGTCTGGTAATTAACAACAAGGGGTGGTGATG
This sequence comes from Lissotriton helveticus, assembly GCF_964261635.1. NCBI lineage: Eukaryota > Metazoa > Chordata > Amphibia > Caudata > Salamandridae > Lissotriton > Lissotriton helveticus. Next base: position 342,828,740 of record NC_136065.1, read on the forward strand.
GACAGGGACAGACTAATTTGCATACAGCCAGGTTCTGAAACTGGGATGGTGCAATGAGCTAAAAAACGGTGTTGGATCTAGCCCTGATCTCTTGACTGGGTGAGAGTACTCTGCTTAATTCAGAGACTCTGTCCATCACCACCCCTTGTTGTAAATAATTTTGTCCACCCTAAGCGTGGAAGGGTATACTCAGATGTGAGTCCCTTGCTCATTGCACCATCAGGATTCAAGCAAGCCGGGCCGAAGACGGCTGGAATGCCAGAAACCGGTCCCCGGAAGCTTGTTTCCTTCCCAGTGTAAGAATTGGCTTTTGTAGTCTGGTCTGCCCTGTTCCCATGATGCACTGGGCCAGGGACAGACTAATTTGCATACAGCCAGGTTCTGAAACTGGGATGGTGCAATGAGCTAAAAAACGGTGTTGGATCTAGCCCTGATCTCTTGACTGGGTGAGAGTACTCTGCTTAATTCAGAGACTCTGTCCATCACCATCCCTTGTTGTAAATAATTTTTTCCACCCTAAGCGTGGAAGGGTATACTCAGATGTGAGTCCCTTGCTCATTGCACCATCAGGATTCAAGCAAGCCGGGCCGAAGACGGCTGGAATGCCAGAAACCGGTCCCCGGAAGCTTGTTTCCTTCCCAGTGTAAGAATTGGCTTTTGTAGTCTGGTCTGCCCTGTTCCCATGATGCACTGGGCCAGGGACAGACTAATTTGCATACAGCCAGGTTCTGAAACTGGGATGGTGCAATGAGCTAAAAAAACGGTGTTGGATCTAGCCCTGATCTCTTGACTGGGTGAGAGTACTCTGCTTAATTCAGAGACTCTGTCCATCACCACCCCTTGTTGTAAATAGTTTCTTAGTCTGGTGGCAGCCTCTTCATGTGCGAATGACTTATATTCCTGCTGTGCCAAGTGCAGTCTATGTGCGGCCTCCTCAGGTGCGCTTATTGCCACGGTCGCCTCTGCCTGTGCTACCTCTAGTTCCATCTCATCAATGTGTTTCTGTGTCTCTCTCTTATGACCCGTAATTAGGGAGATGGCATGTCCTCTGAGCACTGTCTTATATGCCTCCCATAGTGTAGTAGGAGATGAAACAGAGTGCTGGTTTTCTTCGAAATAGCATTTCGTTGCCTTAATGAGGGCTTTACTTATCTTACTATCCTTGAGATACCCTGGGCGGATCGGGAATAACCTCTGGTTTTGTGGGGTATAGGGAGCATATGTTATTAGGATTGGGGAGTGGTCCGATATGCTCCTGGGCAAGTGTCTGATCTCCACTAGGCCGAGTATCCCTGTGGCTAGAGTAAAGATATAGTTGAGTCTGGATAGGCTATTGTGCACTCCTGAATGGAATGTGAACTGTCTGTCCTCTGGGTGTCTAGTTCTCCATATATCTAGCAGGCCAAGCGAGTCCACAAATTCTCGGAGTTTGAGAGTGGAGCTACTTGTGGTTCTTGGGGGCTGTCGGTCAATGTCTGCGTTCATGGTGGCATTAAAATCTCCCCCCATCATCAGTTTATCCTGGGGAAGCGTGAGCAGGAACCTCCCAAGATCTGGGAAGGCAATCTGGTGTAGCGTTGGCGGTATATATACTGATACGATATTGTATTGCCTGCCATCCGACTGGCACGAGAGTGCAGCAAACCTACCCTGATCATCATGTTGGGACCCAGTCACTATCAAGGGAAAGCGCTTGTTTACAAGAATCCCAACCCCTCTAGATCCAGAGGTGAAGTCCGAGTGCACTACCATCCGGAAGCCCCAGCAGTCCAGAGCTTTAACTGTCGTCTCTTGCAGGTGGGTCTCTTGGCGGAGCACCACTGCTGGAGACCTCCGTTTGAAATATTGTAATACCAACCCACGCTTAATTTTGTCCCCCAACCCATGCACGTTCCATGAAATCAGAGTCAGTGGGAGGCCCTGTCGCTGGGTGGATTGCGCACGTCTGGTTCCGTCCCTGTCACCTTGGTGTGTGTCTGCCATAATCATTGGTTGTAGTGGAGTTAATCCTGAGCTATATCAGATCTGTATGTCATGCAATTCCTTAGAGCAATTCTTCTGATAATCTTACAACAGAAATCTTGAAACATATCCAATAACTTTGCCTTTAACTGAACCTGTCTCTTCGCCCCCCTCCCTGCCTAGCGGATTTAGAACTACCCGCCTCCCCAACTTAGCAGAATGCTTTAACACCATAACTGTGTACTTGCGTGAGGGGGAAAGTTGCTCTGTGACCCCCGCATCAACCCGATACAGTTGTCCGATCTAGAACCTGTATTCCGCACCTTCTGGGGTGAAATGTTCATCAATCATCCCGTTAAGTGAGTACATTGTCCGTTGCATTAAGTCTGCAGTGCCAATGATCTCTCCTCTGCTTTGCAGCCAGTCGGCATGGCAGTGGGTGGGCTCCGACCCTCTGTAAAGGTGTATTTCGGTGGTTCAGCAGCTCCCTGGAAATCTCTTGTGTCGTAGAGGTACTCTCTCCAAGGCGTCATTCAGCTCCACTCCCGTGTCCTGCTTCTGAACGCATTACAGGTGATACTTCCGTCTCCTCTCGTTGAGCAGCTTGTGTGGGTTGTTGTCTTTTTCCGCCCTCTCGTCTGTTGTGTCCCTTGGCAGGGCGCCAGCCCTCTAGCCAATCTTGCTCCTCCTCCGGCGATGTAAAAAAACAGCTCTTGCCTTCTGCTTCGACTCTCAACTTTGCCGGAAAGAGCATTGCATATTTTAGTACTCTGCTACAAAGCTCTCTCCTGACTTCCGTAAAATGTCGCCGTTGTTTAGTGACTGCAGCTGTGTAGTCCGGATATAATGTCACCTCACTGTTATCGATCCGCAGGGGGGGGCTGATCCGAGCCACCTTCAAGATTGCGTCTCGATCCCTAAAGTTAGATATGCGTGCTAGGATAGGTCGCGGAGGTGCTCCCGGCCTGGCTCGTCCACCTGGCACACGGTGGGCCCTTTCCACTGAGAAGAATTTTGAAAGTCCACATAGTTGCAGTTGGGATTGGATCAACTCTTCCACAACGAAATCCAGAGCCGGCCCTTTGACACTTTCTGGTACACCTACCAGGCGGACGTTATTTCGCCGCGATCTCCCTTCTTGATCGTCCAGCTTCTCAGCCAACTGTCTGGTTGTAGCTTCCAGTTGTTGTACTTGGTGCTGCACGGTTGCTGTGTGTGTTGATAGGGTTGTCGTCGTAGCTTCAACCTCTGCCACTCTCGTGCTCATTTTGAAGATGTCGGCCTGGAGTAGCGTTTTGACGCAGGATATGGTGCCGATAGAGTTTTGCATAAGTTGCAGTGCGAACATCACGTCATTAAGTGTGATCTCTTTCGTTTGCTCCGTGTGCTGACTGTTTGTGGCAGCCAATGTCGCCTCCAGCGCTTCCTTGTGTTCCCTGGCGGTGGCGTATTTACCTATACGGTTGCTCTGTACCGTTCTCGGTCCCCTACCGGCCATGGTGGTTCGAATGCGGTGCGGGCCAGTCTCACCCGAGCAGTTTATATAGTCCGCAGTTTGAGGGGGAAGGGAGAGGGAGGGGGGCCGCCCAGGCCACTCGCTATCTTTGTTCCAACAGTGCTGGGGTGGGTGCCCTTTAGTTTTTGTCCAGGGTGCCTTGCTGCTACCCCACTATGATGGTGTGTCTCCCCTTTCCACCAGGCAGCTCATAGGTGTTTACGAGGGGCTATCAGTGTAAGCCTGATGATGTCTGGCTCACACTGTATGTAGTATAGGCCGGGAGCCCCGTAGCTTCCTTAGCAGGCAATTGTCTCTTTTTTTCGTGTCGTTATTGCGGGCCGCCGTCCCCGTGCATGCCCCCTCTTTAGGGGGGGGTTTCTGTGCTGCCTAGCTCGCCCGGTACCTATTGTTCCCGTAGGTCCGCAGATGTCCTCGCTCCCCGTCTTGGCCTCGTGTCCCGTTCGGCCATCTGTGCGTAGGTGTCGGAGGCTTGCGCTTTTCTTCCCCGGGGCGTTCCCTCGGTTAATGCCTCGACACTCTGCGTGGCCTCAGCCTCCCCCGCACTCCACTGGCCATCCGACCGATGCCAGGATGTGTCCTCGCTTCGGGGTGTCTGCGTCCAACTCTCTCCTCAGGCCAGGAGCGTGGTCCGCCGCTCGTACTTCGTCCACAGGCAGGCGCTGCAATCACTGTGGGTCCCTGCTTCTGTGTAGGGTCTAGGCCGTTGCTCCGCCCCTCAACCGCCGTAGGGCTCCGGTTGCTCATTTTTCTTTCAATCTTTCGCAGCTGCCGCTGGAGTTCTTGCGGTGCTTCCGCTGTTGGTTTTCAAGGTGTGGGAATCAGGATAATTGACAGAATTACTGGAGTTATCACCGCGGCCCCTGGAGTTCTCCTAGGCTGCGGCCATTTTTGCCGGTCGCTAGCCACGCCCCCAGGCATTGGTGTTTTAAGTCATTCACATTTTCATCTTACCATGTTTATTCACTGTTTGTGAATTTTAGGTTTCACACATGCTGTAGTTATAGGTTTGAACATAAGGGTGTGCAGTTCCTTGGAAGTACAGGTGCTTATAGTCTATCAGGTCAATGGAGTACGCTCCAATAGGAGCACATGCCCTCACACACCCCAAGAGGTGTCATGCTTAAACATCTGGACATGCTCCTCGTCTGTCCGTTGCTGCAGTGCCTAACGGGCACTTACGAGGGGGCTCTTTGCCAGAGGTCTTTTAATTATGTCGCATGATGAGTGCGGGTGTGTGGCTTAGACCTCACATTTTAGACACTAATCACGACTGCTCTTTAGGACCATTGTATTCCACATGAGCAACACTGGTTTTAATTAGGTTAGTGAGCCTCACTAGTAAAGTTTACTTAAATATGGTATCACTGCACCTATTTTAATCACTCCTCTCACCACACTACTCTTCACCCCCCCCTCACCCCAACTAGTCTTCTGTTATGTGTAACTGTAGAGGAATGGTATTGATAGGAGGGTTTTGGGGAGGAATGGGGTGAGACTCTTAAAGAGCGGTCAACATAAGGCGCACACCCGCACAAAGGCAGTAGGCTTGCTCTGACACATGACAACAGCCATAAGGAAGGCCAGGGGGCATCAGTAATATCGAAGAGGTGTACTCTTCTCCCCCCCGTCCCCCCCCCCCCCCACCTCCCCACTACCAACAACTTCCTAACTACCGTCCATTCGGGACTTGAATGTTTCTAATAAGCCATCCCACACTAAAGCAATGGGCTGTTTTCGGAGTCTACAAAACTCCTCCCTATGTGATGTGTGTCCCTCAGTCATGCCCCAGTGTATGACCTCTCCCTGCCAGTTGGCCGTGGGGAAGGGGTTCGTGAGGATTTCCAGTGTCTGATGATTTGTCGTTTGGCAAGTAGGAGCGCTAAGTCTACAAAGTCTGACTTGGTTTTAAAGTTCTTGGGGTCTGGGTATAGGCCAAATGGACAATATTTCGTCATATTCCAGTGGGGGAACTTCCGCCAGTTCTGCTAGGGTGGAGGGAATGTAAGCCCAGTAAGTCTTCAGTGAGGGATACACCCAAAGCATGTGTAACAACTCTGCGGAGTCTGCATGGGATATGGGGCAGTTCGGGGGTACTGAGTGAAGTATTTTGTGCATTTTTGAGGTGTAAAATAAGCTGTGTGCAGCAGTGAGAATTTAATAAATTTGAACTGGGAATTATGGGGAATCCTACTAGGATATTTGATGAGGCAGCGCCACTCCTTTAAATGCAGGGCACAACCAAAGTCTTCTTTCCCATAAGCTTGAAGGGGTTTTAATGAGATATGCAGGTGTGTACGTAATCCTTTATAGAGGCATTTTACCAAGTGCCTACCAGTGCCCATTTTGTATGCCACCTGGATAAAGGAGTATCTCTGGTTCTGTCCCCGTGGCATTGAGTGTGTGAGAACGTATCCGGACATGTTGGCGTGCGTTAAAAAGAGGGAGCTGGACAATACGTGAGTAGACCCACCGGTATTGGTAGTACTCGCAGTAGTATGTTAGGGGCGTAATGTGAGGGGGCAGCTGTGTATTTAGGAGCATGCTTCAAATACGTAACTGTATTTTTCAGGCGTAATGTGGAGGGTGGAGCGTTGAACCTGGCAATAATGTGTGTAGTTTGTCCAGTCGTAGCATTCGTGGAGTGTAGTCAATCTCATTTAAGTGAAAGGCCACTAACCAATAGGACAACCATTGCAATTAGACTCTATAACCAGAAGTCGGAGGCACCCATCCCACCCTTGTTGGGTGGCAGCTGTATTTGGGTAGGCTCACTCTACGTCTCCCCATGCCCCATACCAAATCTAGGAGTAAAGAGTAAAGCAGACTGAAATATGCTGCAGGAACTACTATAGGTAAGTTAACAAAAAAAATATAATAGACTGGGTCGCATAACCATTTTGGAGACGGAATCGGCTCGCCACCGAGAGAGGTACTGTGTACCAAAATCATATTTGTGAGCGGAGTGAAGTGATGGCCTTATTTAAGTTACCATCCAACATATCTGTGGTAAACATATCAATCTGTATACTGCCGAGGTAGCAAAATGTCTGTAAAGCTACCGGAATGGTATGTGTACCCATCAGTATAATGTACCCCAAGATGAACTCCTGAAATGAAAATGCATGGGACTTGGCCTGATTAATACGAAGTTCGAAGAGATCTTCAAACCCGTGGAGCAGGGTGGGGAGGTGGGGGGGGGGTTTGAATCATAATGTCCGCATACATAGAAGCCGCATGATGTTGTGGCTCCTTTGATATACACCAGTCATCTGCCATCTACCTAATGCTCTGTGTCATGGACTCCATTGCCAGCACAAAGACGAACGGGGACATAGATCATCCCTGCCTAGTGCCACGATATATGGAGTAAGTGGAGATGTGAGTGGGCCTGTCCATGCTCTTGCGGTAGGGTCTGTGTACAGGAGTTTGATCCATCTAATGTAGGGTGGGAAAATTCCACATTTGGTTAGTGTTGCAAATATATGCACCCATCTCAGTGTGGAAAAGTAAATTTTGCCATGATCTGTGTCCCTACGCCTCATCCATCATATGTTATGTGTGCATGATTAAATATGCATATGTACTCCCCATGTCTGATTAATGACGCAATTACAGTTGTGTCCACCTCTAGTATGCCAGTTTCCAGTCCTCGTGAATACTACGAATATCAGGCCTATGTAAAGTTACGTTGCCACGTTTCTCAGTGTGCACGTTATTCCATTATAAAATCCCCGTTTCTAGGCCTCAAAAGGGCCCGGACATCAGATTCAGCTCCTGTCTCCTGAAGCCTCGCTGAGGAGCGATGTAGCCCCCACCTGTATCCTCGACCTTTCACTTACTTCCTGCCTCGCAGTGCCCGGTGTAGCTTGGCTCTGCCTCTGAGTCTGCCAAACGTATGTTATAGTTCCAGTTATCAGTTCAGTCCTCCTTCTCTGCATTCCTAAGCTACTGAACTGCATCAATAGTTTCCGTCATTGTCTAGCCTATCCGGCTCCATGTTAAGAGAAATACTGCATTTAATGGTCATTTAATATTCTTCATCACGCACTACATGTAGAATAATGCATGGTCCAGTCTTAGAATCAAGTTAGCCTCTCCCCTCATGACTTCTAGTTTATATCAACATGTTCCCTAAACATCAGATACTAGATAGGGTTTAGGTACATGTCGCTCCGACCCTCCAGACTTTAGTCTCTGCTCCTAGCACAGAGTTCATAGCCCCCAGCTTCTCCTAGTGATACGTCATTGCCAGTTTGCGCGCACCACCAGGTTAGAGGTCCCGGCTCCTTAGGTAGCCCCCTCCTATGTTTCCGCCCATTCATGACATATTCTATTACGTTTGCACCACCTGTCTATGTACACGCCCAGTTACACCTACTTTTACTCTTATCTTTCGCGACTGCTACGCGTCACGCCTTCTGCTCCACCCACTGCTACGCCTACTGCAATGTAATGCTATGTGTTTGTATTATGTATATAAGCTCATGTATTGTTATTAAAAGTTAGCGCGCTCATCCCAGACCCAGCCCCGGCAGCTGCCGGGCCCTGTCATCCTGTTCCTATGCAGGTCGTCCTGATCCTGTCCTTATGCTGTAATAAACCTGCAAACTCCTACTACCTCGAATCTTGACTCTTATTTTATTGAGCTATCTGTTATGATATATGCCTAGTCAAAAATAGGGTATTATTTATTTATTTACCACATAATGGCGCCCGAACAGGGACTTGCCCTTTCCCCACGCGTCGGTGAAGCCACGCCGACCCCCTGACCCTCTGCAGTCGTGACGGAACTCTTCTGCGCAGTGGCAGATATTTCTGCTCAAGTATCCCTCAGGCCCACGGAGGAGACGGAGGAGGCGGTCCAGCATCCGAACGAGACGGTGGAGGAACGCGGCGAGTCCCGACCAGAGCCCAAGCCAAGAGTCCAAGGTCCGAGGTATCCGGAGGCCCACCCGTAACTGAAGTCCGAAGTTCGTCGTCCGTCCAGTCCAGTCCGAGGCCTCCCGTTCTTGCTGCCCGGTGAGTACCATTACTGGGGTAGTATCTAGACAGGGTCAGTCTAAATTGACTCCTGGTCCGTGGGTTGGTGGTACCCAGGCCCACTAACGAAGTGTTCACCTAGGTGGATACGGGTCTTGATGCGTCCTTTTATGGGACCGGTATGTTCCGTACTGTTTCAGCAGTGCATCCAGTAACTCTAGTCTGTTCCGTTCTCGAGAAATTCTGTTCTGTTTCTGTTCTTAGTATTCCAGGTAATATTCTGTCCGAACTGTTATGTTCTGATGTTGTTCAATGTATTTCCAATGTCGTGGTATGCCTGAATTGTTTTCCCAATTGTTATTGTTTTTCGTGTATTGTATTGTGTTCCGATTCAAGTTTACGATGTCTCTCTTTTCGAGATTACGTCAGTTAAAAACTAGAAAGGGTCTGCTGGAAGAAGCAGTTCCTGTTCCACCTAGGGACAGTCCAGGTCATTTTATGTATCAGAAACATGGCATAAGCGCCATATTGTATCTAGATTTATGGGTAGATTATACCAAACAGTTAGAAGAGAAGTATAGATGGCCCGTATCGGGTACATGGGATCCCGAATGCATCATGCGAGTAGAAGAAGCATTATGGAAAAAGAAAGCCAGACAGTCACAGAAAGATGCCATCGAGTTATGGCGCAAAGAAGCTCATAAAAGAACCGAAAAAGAAATCAGAAAGTCAGAGTTAAGTAGAGAATCCCAAGAACGAGCCCAAGAAAGAGAATTAATCGAGATAGGTGAACGAGTCAAAGCCGAACAGTCAGATAGACAGAGGCATGCCCTCATTAAGGGTATGTATCCTCTTCTTGCCGAGGGCTTGCCAAAAGCGACCCCGGAGGCATCCAGTAATTTCCCGCCACCACTAGTTCCGACCAAGCTACGTCACAAACCGACCGCAGCTGATATTTTTATTTCGTCCTATTTGGACGACACAGTCCCCGAATATGCCAATCCTGTTCGCACTCTGCCAGTCCCTGTAAATCAGGCAATTCCTGCTCCTCCAGACACCGGGGTGCCCTTAACAGCTCCCCCGGGTCAGCCCGCCATACAAGTCCAGCCTACGTTACAATTACCGACCCTGCCAGGACGAAAAGCATCAGTTGATGATTCTAGTCTAGGGGCCGCAGGAGGAGGTCCTCCTCAAACCCCGCCGCCACACAAGCGTTTATCAGCACTCGAATTACATGCTCAAGCATCACAGCGTACTCCTAAAAGTAATAAGTCTGTTGCAGAAATCAGGCAAACCCTTGGCGAATGTGTCTATGACCCAGTTCCAGGCGAATTTAATATGGTTTTATATTCCGTACGCGTAAGGAGGGTAACCGAGTATCTAGTCACCCTACCCAATATGAAAGAAGATCTAGACAGAATATATCGTTTCATCCGTACAGGGGATGATCCAGAAAGTATTAGTGATGCCATGTCTCAAAGGAAAGCCGAGATTCAGCGTATGATATTAAAGTTTTTAATTAATTGTCTAATAAGAGAACAAGATTACCCGTCTAAAGATCCAGCCGAAATGAAAACTCTAACAAAGTGGAGTGATAATATAGCCGAAGGAAAGCACAGTACTATTGGTGCCATGGAAAGTATGTACAAGAAAATCCGTAGAGAGATAATAAAGATACACGAACAGCGTAAAGCAGCACAAGTAAGCGAGAAAGAAAGTATCTCTGATCCTGAAGAGGAAGACGACGAGAATACCGCCAGAATAGCGTATGTAGGAAAACCTAGATTTCCAGATCGCCATTTACGTCCAGAACCCAAGTCTATTTTCCATCATCCAGCACCAGATCAAGGTTCCCTAGAACAAGTATTTCAAGCTACCGATCACATTCTGAAATCACGAATCGGTTACAGTGAGTTAAGTACTATGCATGAACAAGAACTAGTCCGATCAGCAGTCCGATGGATTACTGATTCTACCACTTTTCCAGACGAAATAGTGGCACAAATGTTTCTGAAATTGCCCCCAGCCGAGCAGCGACTGGTGGGTATGTACATGATCCAGCACCTCATTACTCTGTATGAGGGTCAGCACTCTGATCCAGGTCCGTTACATGATATCCTGAACGAGTTACTCCAGTATAGATGGAGAGGTCTAGGTACCGATTTAATTAGTGTCATTCTAGAACAGCGCCACAAATATAGAACATTTCTGAACCCGCATTTTGTTCATGTCTCACCCCCAGAAAGTAAATCATTCTACATAGACAGACAGAATCCGTTACGAGAAGTCCACCCAGTTAAAGGAACGGGTGGCGAAATGCAACGAGTGTTTGTATACACTCCAATCACAAAGATGGAACTTCTTGAAATGAAGAAATTAATTCCCTGTCATGACAAAGATCCAGCAGGGTTCCATAGAGAATTAAAAGACATGCTCCGTATGGGAGAATACACTTACCCAGATATCATTAAAATGTTAAAGGTCCTGTTGCCCGCAGGGGTGTATGAAAAGCTAAAGGAAAAAGAATGGGAGGTGGGAGAGAAAAAGATCGATTGGACAGCTCTAGAAGCTGAAGACAAGGCACGAGTACCAGGTACCGGTCTTGGAGATAAATGTAAAGAATTACCAGAATTATTGATCCAAGTTTTACCCAGATTATTGACAACTAGAAAAGAAGACTGGGATGCAATCTCAGCCTGTAAACAGAAACAAGACGAAGATATTAGTGATTTTTACTCTAGATTTGAAAAATGTTTCAGTATCAACAGTGGTCTCAAGACAAGTAGTGAGTCATATCCTCACCTTTTTGTTACTAAATTAGTCGAGAATTCAAGCTCACCAATTAAGAATCGAGTTTTAAAAGTCGAAAGCACCTGGCAAGCTAATACTCCGTCCCAGATGCTCCAGATGCTCCAGTATCACCAGAATAGAATCAGAGAAGAGCAAGAACACGAAAGAAAACGTATGAAAGACACGAAAATGAAAGTGCTAGTTGCACAATCTGTTCCTCAAGACAGTCAGAAGAGGGGTCCGAATCAAGCCAGTCATCCTGCAGCTCCCGTTAAAGGGAACTGCAATTATTGTAAACAGCCAGGTCATTTTATAAATGAGTGTGCAGTTCTGAAACACAACATAGCTACCGGTAAGACAAAAGAAAGACCACGTCCGCCTAGACAAGAACAAGTTTCACAGACTCCTCAGTCACAGAATGCACAACAGACAGTTACCGTACCGCAGCCTATTGCTGCAACACAGCATGTCACATCGCAGATGTACCAGTATGCACAGTCTGAGTATCCAGAGTACCAGCCATATTCATGAAACAGCCTAGAGAGGGAGGTAGGCTTGCCTCTCATCGAGATACCTGTAGATCAAGAAGGTCCCTATGTTCACAGTCAAGTATTAGGGAAAGACAGAAAGTTTTTGATTGATACAGGGGCAAGTAGGACCACAATTAGTCATGCCGAAGTTCCAGGGGCTCCGCTCTCAGGCTCAAGAAATGTTTCCCTTGGATTTTCAGGAAAACCTATCGTTAACGAGATATCAAAGCCAGTTACTCTGGAAGTAGGTCCATTGTCCCGTACTACTGATCTGTTACTTACTAAATCATGTCCAGAAAATCTGTTAGGCATTAAGACACTGAAAGAGTTAGGTGCAGTTATATGCTGTTCCCCAGAGGGAATACGTCTGTTCCTACGTGACTTTAAGGGTCACTATGTATTACGAGATTTTGATTCCAGACTGTCTAATGTTCCGCAGCATTTATGGGCGCAAGGTCCAACTGATGTAGGTTACATGCAAATCACACCCTATCGTGTGACTCTCAAACCAGGTGTAGTGTTACCACGAATCAGACAGTACAGATTGCCACCCGAGGCTGTAGCAGCCTTATCCAAAATTATTGTCGAGCTCATCGCTCAAGGAGTAGTTGTAGAAACTGACTCCAATGTATGTAATTCTCCGATCATTCCAGTCATGAAACGTACTGATCCAAATGCACCCCCAGTATATCGATTAGTGATTGACTTACGAGAGCTTAATAAATGTATTATTCCGCAGTACCCAGTTGTCCCAGACATCTCTTCCCTATTGACAGCCATTGATTCCGAAGCCATGTTCTTCACTGTCATAGACCTCAAGAATGCATTTTTTAGTGTTCCAATTCATCCAGACAGCCAGTTTCTTTTCGGATTTTGTTTAAATGGAAGGAGCTATATGTTCACACGCGCTCCTCAAGGTTTCACAGAAAGCCCTAGTATTTACAGTCAAGCACTCAAGAGACAACTAGATAACATTCACATGCCAACTGACACTGCCCTGCTCCAGTATGTCGATGATCTACTGATCACAGCCCGTTCTGAACGTGCTTGCGAGCGAGCGTCACTTACAGTTTTGTATTTTCTAGCCGAGATGGGACACAAGGTGTCCCCTTCGAAGCTTCAATTCTGTGTCCAGCAAGTGGTATACTTAGGACACTTGCTGTCCAAGAGGGGTAGGCAGTTGACACCAGACCGTATCCAGTTAATAGCGAGTCTTCCCCAGCCCAGAACCCAGAAGGAGGTACGTGCCTTTATCGGCCTTACTTCTTATTGTAGACCATGGATTCCCCAGTATGCATTTCTAGCCAAGCCACTGATACAGTTAACGACACAGGAGGCAGCCGTATCGACTGTTCTCCCTTGGACATCTGAACATACACTTAGTTTCAACGAGTTAAAGAAAGCCTTATGCCAAGCTCCAGTTCTAGCTACACCGAACTACAGTAAGCCTTTTACACTTTTCGTTACTGAACGTGAAGGTACAGCATTATCTGTTCTCACACAAGATCAAGCAGGACAATACAAGCCCTGTGCTTATTTTTCTAGCACATTAGATCCAGTCGCCCAGGCGTTGCCTGCGTGCCTCAAGTCAGTTGCAGCCGCAGCACTAGCTATCAGACAAAGTGATTCCATAGTTTTAGGACACTCCTTGACAGTACAAGTTCCACATTCCGTGGAAGTTCTTTTAAACCGAACACAAACTCAGCACTTGACAATTGCACGTTTAACAGGTTATGAATTGACACTGTTCCAGCCACACATAGAAATTAGACGCTGCAACGTCCTGAATCCTGCTACACTGTTACCATCAGTTAGTTCAAATCCTGCCACACACGACTGTGTGGAAGTAGTCAACATTACGACAAAGCCAAGACAAGACCTGACAGACATTCCGTTACCAGATCCTGACCTGACACTTTATGTGGATGGTTCATGTATGAGAACTAGTACAGGAGAACTAGTCGCCGCGTATGCAGTGACTACTGACACCGAAGTTATTGAAACACACCGTATTGATACCCTGTCCGCTCAAGAAGCAGAGCTAGTTGCTCTGACACAAGCCTGTATACACGCCAAGAACCTGAAAGTTAATGTTTACACAGATTCACGTTACGCATTTGGAGTTGTACACGACTTCGGAGTGCTCTGGCAGGAGAGAGGTTTCATGACTTCTCATGGAACCAAGATTCAGCATGGTCTCCTTATTCAAGCTCTGTTAGATGCCATACATTTACCGACATCTATTGCTATCATGAAATGCAAAGCCCATACGAAAGTTACTGACATTATTTCCCAAGGTAATGATCTAGCAGATCGCACAGCCAAGCTTACAGCACAGACTCTAGACATTCAAGTTAATCCGACACAGACTCATACCCCAGATCCAAGTACATGCATGACAGTTAAGGACCCTACTCAAGACGTCATAGATATCCAGTTACATGCTACTCCCGAAGAAATCAAGAAATGGTCTGAACAAGGAGGGGTCCAGACAGATCAAGGATGGTTAACGAAGGGTAGAGCCACATGGTTTCTCCCCGACTCTATGGTTCAAGTCATTATTAATACCGCACATAGTCCAGCACATTTAGGAGAAAAAGCTATGTTAGACAGTATCCAGAACATTTGGTTCAACAAGCATTTACGAGCTGCAGCCAAGCAGAAAGTCCGTACCTGTATGATATGTTGTCAGTTTAATCCAGGTAAAAGTGTCCCGGTGGAACAAGGTGGTTTCCAGCCCCCTGACCACCCTTTTGAAGTCCTCCAGATGGATTATATTCAGATGGAGCGATGTCGAGGTTTCAAGTATGTCCTTGTAGTTGTATGCGCTTTGTCCAGGTGGACAGAAGCATATCCAGTCCCAGATTACACAGCCGCGACCACTGCCAAGCAGTTGGTTCGTGAATTCTTCCCTCGATATGGACTCCCTAGAGTCGTATATTCTGATAACGGTCAGCCATTCTCATCTGAACTCATGAAGCACGTTTCCCTGTTGTTAGGGTACCAGTGGAAGTTCCATTGTGTACGCCATCCTGAAGCAGCCGGTCTAGTCGAGAGACATAATCAGACTCTGAAAATCCGTATTGCAAAAGTTTGTAAAGATAAGGGTGTGGACTGGTTAGTAGCTCTGCCAGTCGCTTTATTTTATATGCGCATGGTTGCACATTCCAGATCAGGTCTGTCCCCGTATGAGGTCGTTTTCGGCCGCCCCCCTAACATGTGGGGTACTCCTAGACCCCGAAGTATTACCGATGTTTCATGTAATATGCTGACAGATTACCTAGCTTCCTTGATGTCTGCCCTCAACTCATGTCGTTCACAGGTTGCCGCCGCATTTCCAGACAATACCGAGGTGGCACCGCATGAAATCGTTCCAGGTTCCCTGGTGATGGTCCGAAATTTTGACAGATCAAGTTCGCTGGAGCCCCGATGGAAGGAGCCCCGTCAGGTCCTCCTCACCACCCGTACAGCCGTGAAGTTGGAAGGCCGAAAAGGATGGTTACACCTTTCTCACGTTAAACTTTTTAAAGGACTGAAACCCGTTTCTAAAAACATTTCCAAGGATTCCCAGGATTTTAAGGACTGCCAAAATATTGTTCCTAAGGACTGTCCCGCAAATGACATTGATACAACCCCTCCCTTGGTAGAGAAAACTCCGCAGCAGGAGTATAAGTTAAAGCTCCGGTCTAGTAAATAAGTCAGTCAGTTTGATTGTCTAAGTCCTCCCCTAGGTGAAACGGTTAGACTGTTTCTGACATGTATAAAATAGACCCCCATAGTGAGAGAGTCAGTCAAAACTCAATTCAATGTATCGTTTTTCTGAGTTTCATATTATTCATCAGCATTTTGATTTCCTGCACCAGTTATGCCTTTTTTCTGTGTTTTCCAGTTCCTCATGTAAATAAGTCTGCTAATGCTACAGTAGAGCACACGTTTAGTGATCTGCCTCCTCACGAATATTCATACCGCCTCGCTATGCGTAACAATTCATTTATCCGTATGTTACATTACTCACACCAGACCAGCAATGCCACTAATTGTTGGGTGTGTGGTCGACTCCCCCCTTTCCAGACACCGAAGGGA
Organism: Lissotriton helveticus; assembly: GCF_964261635.1. Taxonomy (NCBI): domain Eukaryota; kingdom Metazoa; phylum Chordata; class Amphibia; order Caudata; family Salamandridae; genus Lissotriton; species Lissotriton helveticus. The sequence goes on from NC_136065.1 coordinate 342,844,604, forward strand.
GTTCTGCCACTCTTTCCTTATCCATTCTCACATAATGGTTCGTGTGGAGCATGGTCCATGTTAACGTCATCCTCAACAGATATGTCTTTTCTTAACAGCACATGTTTCCCAGACAAGCAAGGTTTCCCTCACCGAACAGGTTTAGATCTAGAAAATGAAGTGTATAATTTAGGTAATTATTCGTCGAATTTCATGGTCCTGAATGTTCAGTCTGATACTACTCCAGACTCACCTGCTATTTCAGTACTACCAGTCAAAGGCGATTTATGTGTCCTTTATGAGAATTGTCGTTTTACAGAATCGTCTCGTCCTTGACGTCATACTGGCCGATAGGGGCGGGGCCTGTAGAGCCATCGGATCTAGTTGCTGCATTTTCATTCCAAATAACGCGCCGTCTGTTTATTCAGCTATAACCAGACTCCATAAAATTGCCCATCTGTTACACCAAGATCCAGGCACCTGGACATGGTCCGGTTGGTTCTGGAATACAATTTCCGCATGGGGATGGAAAGTCCTGTCCTTTCTAGGTATTGCAGTAGCGATCATATTCAGCTGCTGCCTCTGTATACAATGTGGCCCTGCGATTTGCGGCATTTGTGCTACCTCTTGTATTCCTAGTCCCAAGCCCCGTTCTAAATCTCGTTCCAAGATAATTCGAGACGAGCAAATGGTACTGTAAGAAATGATAGATGGTATCATGAATATTGATGTTTCCTGATGGAAACGTAGTGACAAGGAGGGAATGTGGAAAAGTAAATTTTGCCATGATCTGTGTCCCTACGCCTCATCCATCATATGTTATGTGTGCATGATTAAATATGCATATGTACTCCCCATGTCTGATTAATGACGCAATTACAGTTGTGTCCACCTCTAGTATGCCAGTTTCCAGTCCTCGTGAATACTACGAATATCAGGCCTATGTAAAGTTACGTTGCCACGTTTCTCAGTGTGCACGTTATTCCATTATAAAATCCCCGTTTCTAGGCCTCAAAAGGGCCCGGACATCAGATTCAGCTCCTGTCTCCTGAAGCCTCGCTGAGGAGCGATGTAGCCCCCACCTGTATCCTCGACCTTTCACTTACTTCCTGCCTCGCAGTGCCCGGTGTAGCTTGGCTCTGCCTCTGAGTCTGCCAAACGTATGTTATAGTTCCAGTTATCAGTTCAGTCCTCCTTCTCTGCATTCCTAAGCTACTGAACTGCATCAATAGTTTCCGTCATTGTCTAGCCTATCCGGCTCCATGTTAAGAGAAATACTGCATTTAATGGTCATTTAATATTCTTCATCACGCACTACATGTAGAATAATGCATGGTCCAGTCTTAGAATCAAGTTAGCCTCTCCCCTCATGACTTCTAGTTTATATCAACATGTTCCCTAAACATCAGATACTAGATAGGGTTTAGGTACATGTCGCTCCGACCCTCCAGACTTTAGTCTCTGCTCCTAGCACAGAGTTCATAGCCCCCAGCTTCTCCTAGTGATACGTCATTGCCAGTTTGCGCGCACCACCAGGTTAGAGGTCCCGGCTCCTTAGGTAGCCCCCTCCTATGTTTCCGCCCATTCATGACATATTCTATTACGTTTGCACCACCTGTCTATGTACACGCCCAGTTACACCTACTTTTACTCTTATCTTTCGCGACTGCTACGCGTCACGCCTTCTGCTCCACCCACTGCTACGCCTACTGCAATGTAATGCTATGTGTTTGTATTATGTATATAAGCTCATGTATTGTTATTAAAAGTTAGCGCGCTCATCCCAGACCCAGCCCCGGCAGCTGCCGGGCCCTGTCATCCTGTTCCTATGCAGGTCGTCCTGATCCTGTCCTTATGCTGTAATAAACCTGCAAACTCATACTACCTCGAATCTTGACTCTTATTTTATTGAGCTATCTGTTATGATATATGCCTAGTCAAAAATAGGGTATTATTTATTTATTTACCACATCAGGGTATTGAATGCCTGATGAAGTTTGAGAGAGAGAGTCAGCCTGTAGCAGGTTAATTGTCTTTAGCCACCTCCATGACCTGGTATGTCTGATGTTTAAGGAGGTGCTGCAGTGCGGAACAACCCACTCTGGTTGATGTGGATCAACTCTGCTAGTATGGGGAGTATATGTTTTGTGAGCACTGTGCTCAATATCTTAAATTTGGTTGTTAATAAAGATAGAGGTCTATCAGAGGACATATCCTCTGAGTCATGGCCGGGTTTAAGCAATACTGTGACTAATGCTTAGCAAGTGGGAGGCATGAGGGAACCAGTCTATAGTGATTTCTTATATAGTTTATCTAAATGTGGTAGTAAATGGTTTTTAAAGGTGGCATAAAATTTGACGGGTAAACCGTCCAGTCCGGGAGTCTTAATGCGGGGAAGCTCCGTTATCGCACTGTGGATTTCGGCTTGTCTGAGCGGTACCTAACTCCTCCCGGTTGGGACAGCTGTAAGCCGTCGAGGAAGGAAGTAATGGCTTTACAGCTAGAGCGGTCGACCTCGACGCTGGGAATCCGGGTTTGAGCCTCTGCAGGGACGCTCAACATCCTGTGATTCTGGACAAATCACTTAATATCCACGTGCCAACAAAAAAAAAATGTGTCTGTCTGTAACGCAACTGGCGCTCATGTAAAGCGCTCTGATACCTTTGGGTCAAGTTTGCGCTATATAAAAAACTCCAGAGGGTCCGTGGAGGGCGAGGTCCATATAGATGAGCATAATAATCCCTAAACATTGCATTAATATGTATTTGGTTGGTGCAGTGGGTATTTGTGGTTGTGCACATTGAAAGGATGGGGTGGGGGATAATTGTGGATGAATCATACATGCCAATAGTACTTCCTCATTGTCACACTTAGTATGTAGCTTTTGCGTGTATGGGCTGTATTCTATGACCATCCGGCTCTCCAGTGGTTCCGCACATTGAACGCAACACTCTTGTAGATCGTCTGCACCAGAATTATCATGGGCTTTCTCGCGTTCAAGCACCCCATTTGTTTTTCGGCATGTTTGATGTTGCATAAAACAGAGTGTCATACTCCCGCCATAGCAGATATGGACGGCCCACAATTGGTTACTTTCAACGCCTCCCACTCTATCAGCGGGGAGGAGGTAGTGTCAATGTTTTCTGCAAAGTAATTATTGATAGTAGTAGCCAGAGTATTTTCAAAGACAATATCCTCTAATTAAAGAGGCTGTACATGCCACATGGGGACTGGCACAGGGATTTAGCCCGAGGGCAACATAAGCTCGAGGGGAGTTTTGGACAGATAGGGTTTTACCCATGTAGGAGAAGTTAGTTATGTTCACTGACATATTTGAGGGGCATAAATACGGTCTAGTCGAGAGTGCATCTTGTGTGGTGAGGAATTGATTCCTATATTAAGCTCCTACAATGTGTCTGATAACAACTGTCCTAAAACACAATACTGCAGCCCTCTTGCTTGTTTGAATGGTGGGGCACTGAGGAGAGGAGGGTGGGAGCAGTCTAGATGTGTGTTCATGACCGCATTAAAGTCTCCTCTGATTAGCCTGGAAAGGTGAGACCAGTTGGCCAACACGGAGAAGAGGTGTGATAGAAAGCCATCCTGCTCCGTATTAGGTGCGTAAACACCACCTAACCCCAGTTGTCTACCATCGAGACTCCCATAGACAACCAAGTAACTGACATTTATATAAATTTTAGTATCCATAGCCTCAAAAGGTGTTCTAGCCCGCACCCAGACCACCAATTCATCGGGCAAAGGCAGAGAATTTAGTAGCAAACAGCTGCCCTCTACACTTCATACTTAGTATGAGGGATTCAGCTGAGGAGAGGTGGGTCTCTTGTATATAAACTATGAGCTTTAAGGCGGGTGAGCTGAGACTGAATACTGTGACATTTGTGATCTGAGCCCATTCCCCCGATATTCCATGTTAAGAATTGAAAGGTGTTTGCAACTGTGAACATATAAAGAAAGAGTAGGAAACCTATCGAGTAGAGCCTCCCATCAAACCTCCCACATCCCCTGAAACATGAATACACAATTTATGGCAGTAGGGGAAAAACCAACATTCAAACCTTAATGCCCGGTCCAGCGAGGAACATTTGTTCGCCCAAAAATGCTAACTGATCTCAAATGAGCATAAACTGGAGCAACTGCTCTGGGTTTTCGGCTAGTCGAGTCGGTAGTGCAAGACATCCTATAGCAATAGTGTAATAAAACACAACTTACTAACAGGGCGCCACAGGAAAGAAAACTCGCGTATAGGTACAGCATAGCATATTAAATTCGGTACTTAAGTCTGAAGTGGCGAAGAAGAGCATTGCTGTCAGTTGAACCTCTTTTGAAAAGTACAAGACGTCAGGCCGGTGCAACGATGATGGAAGGAAGGTCCGATCACATTGTCTGCCATTTACGGCATCACGGTACGAAAGAGGTCCATGCTTGTATTAGAGTCCGAGTGTGAGGCTCCGCTAGCTGATTGGAGGCAGGTGGGATTGCTGTTGTCTGGTTGAAGTTATGCTGGCAATTACTGCATGTTGCTCCTCTAACTCCAATAAGGAGAGGTGGCAGTTCTGGTTGGAGGCAGATGAGGAACCCCATGCCAGTGACGTCAAGGAGACCTTTGTGTCCCCCCTGGAGTGAGAGGGGGCAACTGGCATTTGGGTATTGTTTCCAACCAGTCCCATACAGACTATGGGGTCTCAAAGAACAGATTTTGCTGGTTACGTGCTACTCTTATTTGCACAGAAAATTATTAGGGCGTATGTCAGACCCTCGGATCGGAGTTGTTTCTTTGCAGCAAGAAGTGAAGCACAGTTGCATTGAACTGCTGGGGTGTAGTTGGGAAAGAGGGCGACATTAGCGTTACTGAAAATAATTGGAGAATTTTCCCTGGCCTTTGGTAGCACAGTGTCTCTGTACCTGAAGTTTTGGATATGTGCCCCGATGGGCCTGGGAGGCACCCCAGGTGGCAGATGACGTGTAGAAAACCCTATGTGCTCTCTCCACGGTGAATAAGGCAAAAAGTCCCTGTGGGGCCATCCTGGGCTTCATCCAATGTTCGGTAAACAGTGTGGCTTTAGCTCCCTCTGCACCTTCCCACAGTCAGTGGCGTAACATAGGGCCTGCAACCCCTTAGGGGCGGGGGCCGCCAAGGTTCAGGGGCCCCCTCAACACTGTACCCTGGCCTGAGAGCTCCTGACTGACTATAGAGAGGGGCCCCCTCCATATACTTTGCAGCGGGGGCCCCCTCAACTTTCCTTACCCACTGCGGGCACTCCAGTAATTTGCACATTGTTGCGTCGCGTTCGACATTCTGTCAGGAGCGGTGCCCAGCGCCGTTGGTGGGATGTAATCCTCTACTATGGGAGCCGTCAGACTGTTTGTCTCAGTTGAGAATTTCTGCGGCTTGGTTTTTACCCGGCATTATGCCCTTGGTATGACCCATGACAGCCAAGCACTGCTTTGGTAAACAGTGTGCAGGGCACAGAGTGGGACTGCTACCCAGTGGGGGACAGCAAACCTCAAAGTGCCACTTAGTCGATATCTGGGTCATGCACTAAGAAGTCATTAAGGCTTATTCTGGGAGAACTGGACCTTTCTGACAGTGTACAATGACTGAGGGACAGGCCCCGGCAAAATGTTGAGGATGAGGCTAAATTAGGGGTCTTTCACCGATGGATGCATAGTCTGTCAACAGGTAATGGAGGCTCAGGTTTGGGGAGAGGGAAGCATAGCACAGAACCAGGCCCCAGGTCGAGCAACAGGGAGGTATGTCAGTTCTGGAGTGATGTGTGGCTGCTAGGGGGCCCTGTGATGAGGCGATGCTTCCAGGCGTGTTGGGCCTAGATTGACTGACTGACCAATACAGTACGCAGCGCTGTGGGCGCTCGTTATTCCCAGACCCCTACTGTTCCCCTAAATGTCTGCTCTTTAGGGATTAGGAGCAGAAGGGCATGAATATGTAAAGTCCCCAGGGCCGGCTCGTCGTGGCCTTGCTGTATTGGAAGCAGTGTGGAGAAAAGGGTAAGTCACCTGACGTGGGGGACTCATGCAATGTCCATGTGGCAGCATCGCCTGTGCTAGGCCTTAGACCTCAGCCACAGGCCTCGCATGCCCCAGTGTTGAAGTTTAGTGTCCCTGGGATCCAACTCCCTTCGATTTAGGCCACAGCAGTTGGGTGTCGGCTACACTGGCAGGGCGGCCATGAAGGGCAGAGGTACGCAGCTTCAATTAAAATAATGGAATCCCCCATAAACGGATCACGAGGAGGCCGCTCCCCTTATAAGTTACTGGGCAGATCTGGCAGGCCACATTATGCGTATAGGCCCTAGTCTTGCCCGCCCCAGCCGAAGGCAAACACCCACCTCAGGCTTTGGCTATCAGGACGATTGCCACCTATCTTGCGGAAGACTGCTTTAGAGCAGTCCTTCTCCAGAAGATGAGCTAACTCTCATTTGGCTTGCGGCTCACTGATGTCGGCTGTCCCGCCGCTCGGGGTACTTATTTAGCTAATCAGGGGGAGATCAGGGTTATTTGGATCCAAAGGCCAGGGTGGCCCAGGAGCAGAGTCCGAGCTTTGGAGCAGGAGAAGGGCAGGGTACTGCGAGACCAACTGGGAAAGGCTGCTTAGTAGTGCACCCTGCATAATGGCGATCTACAGCCAATTTGTGCCTTCGGCAGCAGACTGGACACACATTGTGGATGGATAAGATAATTGCCCACTTCTGTGTAGTTTTCTGGTGCTGTTTAGAGCAATGATGACAGCGGTTGATTCATTTTCCTGGAGCGACCCACTGGAACTCTTAGGGAGTCGGCCTGCCTCCAGGTGTCAGTCATGATATGTGGTGTATTTACCTCTTCATCAGCATACAGCTACTGGTTTGGGCCAGTAGTCTGATGCGTCCACATAGGAAAGCATCCTCTCAGTTTACATTTGGCTTCCACTGCAAGATATAGTGACTATTGCATGGTTGTTGGCCTATGCCATCTTTCAGTAGTACCCAATTGGACAGTACAGGAAATGCAAAGTTGTTGTGCCTGGTAGTGACTTAACAAGCAGCATTGGCATCCTGAACAAACACCAGCGCACAACACAGGTACGGTTGAAGCTTCCTGTGTAGTGTAGTGGAATGCAAGAAGTGAGTTAAGATAGGTAATTGCTTAATTTTATTTGTGGGGCTCGCTAACCTAAGTAAAAACAGTGTGGCCCTAATTGGAGAATGTTCCTATAGAGCCAGCGTGCTGTGTATTTTGGTCAACATGTTTCTTGCCATTATCAGCCCCTAAGGGGTCTATTGGCAATTCGTCGGAACCGGATAAAAGGAGATTTCCCAGAAATCTTAAATTACTGCAAGGCTGGTGTTTCCAGTTTAATTTATTGATCAAGTTACCAGCTGTGCGAGATTATTACAAGGATCATCTGTTGCACATGTAAGTTTCACATCTATTCAGTATGCGTACATGTACTTATATTTCATTAGTGACTATCCCATATTTAGTCTTCATCTCATTATTATTCAGCCTCATTTCAGTTGTTTTGATCTTGTTAATCTTTTCCATATTATTATTGTTATTCCAAATTCTACTGAATATCGGGAAAAATTAGTTAATTGGGTTTTAATTTAAAAAATAGTGCAGCTCATTATCGCTATTTAGACCTAGGGCTACTGCTCTACATCTACATCTGTTCTTGGATCCTGACCTTCAACACTCGCTTAGTGCTTCCTATATAATCTTTTGACATTCACATATGATCACATAGATCACTCCACAACTATTGCAGTTCATAAATTAACCCCTTTACCACGGCGTAGAATCCACCGCAGTGCGGAGGTTTCCGTGCGCGGGCAGGGCCGCGTCGGCCAACGGACGTGCGCGGCACTCCAAAGGTAGTGCTCGCGACGGCCGTTGGCCGACACCAGCAGTCAACGGGTTAATTAATACGATATTTAGTAGAAGTATTGTAACTGAATTATTGAATCCCGTTGACACCTAGATCACAAATGTTACAAGCTTTTGGTGGTGCTGGAAGCCAATTACCACTTGATGGGTTTAATGGTTCCAGATAATTATGGGTAATTAGTGCCCCTAAAGTGGGGGCACTAATTACCTGGGGGCCTGTGTATAATCCTGGGCTCATTTGCCACGATGTGTAGTAATCCTGGAACACCGTTCAATAGGTTCCAATTTTTTTCTAAGATCTTATAAATCTGTTTTTAATTTACATTGTATGTCGAGATGAAGGCTACTCTGTCTTTTTCTTTTATTTTCTCTTTCTGTACCAGAGTTGTCTCTCTTTTAACTAAACCAATTCTGGTTCTGGCTCGGTTTAAACCAATCTTTGAGTATCCTCTGCCCAATAGGCTGCTTTGTAACTGATTCAATTCAGTTTCAAAATCCTTGTCTAAACTACAGTTTTGTAGTAGGGGATCTCTGTGTATAGTCATAATCTAGTGAATAGTCCAGCTCATGAGCGTTGTCCCCGGAGTAATCAAAAATAATCTCTTAAGCTGTCTAAAAATGCAAACCTGCAAAGACACTTAAGAGAGAATTTAAAGACCTATAATGCAGCCTATATCCACAGGCTACACTGTCCAGCACTTCAACTAGACATTCCACATTTCACCAAAACCACAACCAGCCCAGCTTGCCAAGTTTTCTTCACAGAGAAAACCTCCCCTTTTACCAGTAAAGCCTCAGGAATGATAGAGAGGAAGGGGAGGACAGACAAGCCCCATAGGCTGATATTATGTAGCTCAAAAAGGGATACCGTGCCTTTAAGAAAACTTTCTAGAACTTTCTCAGTATCCCAGAATGCTCAGCAGGTCCTATTTACTTTCAGTTCTTTTTTCCGGCTCCTGCTAGCAGGACCCTGGAGCATTGAGCTCTCCCATTTTTGGGTTTATTAGAATTTTTTTTTCACTTTTAAAGTGTTTGAGTGTCTACATTTGACATATTTTGGTGCCCTCTTCCTCTTCTAGTGTTCTGTGCAGTTCTTTTTTTATCAAAAATGCCTGCATTATTTGATAAATGCCCGGAGTGCTCGAGGAAGAAGGCGAAGTCTGGCCCACACTTTGTGTGTATCCTGTGCCTTCCTTCTACTCATCTCCCTGAAAAGTGTGAGATTTGCCAGACCTTCTCCTCCATGACCCTGAGAGACAGAAAGAAGATCAGACTCCAAGGACTGGAAGAAAGAAGACTGCAGAGTCAAGGTGGGTCTGGGCAGGCTGGATCTGCTTCCTCTGCCCATGCTAAGGCCTCTGGGGGGCTCCCCAGCGTCAAGAAGGGCAGAAAGCGTCGCCGTTCTCCGTCGACGTCGATACCATTGACGACGGCGTCGAGAGGCATGACGACGGTCTGCTCCCCTTCTCCCCAGGGCTCTGGGTCGAGACGACATCGACGTTCGACGTCGAGGGGATTGACGAGACCGCCGTCGAGGTCGCCCCCGCAGACGTCATCTTCTTCGACGTCATCATCATCGATGTCGATGTCGTGAAGATTCCAGACGGCGTCGGTGCTCGCCGTCAAGGCGACACCGCCGTTCGCCCTCGGCGCTCGCCGTCGAGGCGACCCCGCCGTTCGCCCCCGACATCGACCCGACATTCAGCGTCGAGAAGGAGGCGTTCGACGTAGAGGCACGGATCTTCACGCGTCGAGGCGGTTTAGCCCGCCGACGAGGCATAGGTCTTCGACGTCGAGACGACGTTCGTCGGCATCAAGGAGGTGTTCTTCGACGCCGAAGAGGAAGAGACCACCCTCCAGGAGGCGTTCTGGAGCCAGGAGTCCTTCCAGGTCCTCAGGGGCACGACGGCGACGTCGGTCACCGACAGGGGGCGCTGCCTCTCGGTCTCCTATGCCGAGGAAGAAGATGAGGGAGTCACCGGGCTCGGTGTACTCTGTGGTGTACTCTCTTCCCAAGCCGAAGTCAGTTACTCCTCAGCCTCCTCCACTGCCGAAGGAGCCGCCTCCGCGCACTCCTCCGCCACCTCCTCCTCTTATGCCTCCACATGCACCGCCACGGCCTCCAAGGTCGGTCTCGCTGACGCATTTCCCTACGCCGCCTAAGGGGGCACCTCGGCCGAGGTCCCCGGTCAGGCCGCCACCGTAGGTTCCGCCGCAGGCACCCGCAAAACCACAGGTGCCGCTGCAAGAACCCGCTGAACGTCCAAAGCCTATGAGGCCCAGATCTCGCTCCGGACGGAGAGGGAGATCCAGGAGTCGCTGTCGCTCCTCGACGAGATCAAGACGACGCCATAGGAGGGGTCGTTCTATGTACAGCACGGAGTCGTCCAGCGCAAGGGATTATTCACCAACCCTGCCAGGATCCCCTCGGACGAGGGTGTCCCCTTTGGACGACGTGGTCTCCTTTCAGGAGGTCTTGTTGAGAGGTGCGAGCAAGCTGGGCATTCAACTGACAGTGCCCACGCCTACGACTTCCGTAATCTTTGAGACTCTCCACAAGAAGCACCTATCGAGACCCCTGTTGCCTTTGGTGCCTGGGTTAGTGGAACCCGCTGTAGAGCTCATCCTCGCTCCGGCGGTGACGAAGGCAGCTCCCTCCAGGCTGCAAAAGAAGTATAAGGCACCGGATGCGGACCCGGCTTTCCCCTGAATGGATCCACCTCCGGATTCCATCATTGTGACGGCGGCAAGGAAGCAACACGCCTCCACCCCGTCCTCCAATGTGCCTCCGGACAAGGAGAGTCGCTGGTTGGACTCAGCGGGCAGGAAGGTGTGCGGGACGGCCGCTACCTCTATGAAAGCTGTTGGGGCGCTATGACCGGGCGCTTTGGGAGTCCCTCCAACAGTTCGCCGACCTCCTCCCACGGGACAAGAAGGAGAATTTTATGGAGATCCTGAATGAGGGATTGCTGGTATCGATCCAGCTGATCAGTGCTGCGGCAGATTCGTCGCTCCTGGCAGCCCATGGGTACTGCCATGGAGTTAATCAGAGGCGCCACGCTTGGCTCAGATTGACATTCCTGAAGCCTGAGGCCCAGCAGAGGGTGGCCAACCTGCCCTTCTCGGGCGAGACTCTATTCGGCAAACACGATGACATGGCCCGTATGAAGGCGGAGGCCGAGACTCTGACGGCGGTGGGCTTGGAGAAGCCCAAGGACCAGAAGAAGAACTACGGCTCGTTCCAAAGACGGTACGGGCACAGGGCTGAGGGCGAGGTCAACAGTCTGGACAGCAGCAACAGCAGCATCAGTTCCAGAGGAAGCCCTTCCAGAACGTCAGAGGGGTAGGGGTGGTCAGCAGTCTGCCACCGCGACCAAAGGCCCGGCCGGGTCTAGGCCCTGAGCGGTTACTTCCCCGCCATCCGTTACCCACTCCGGTGCAGGGAAGCATTCAATATTTTCTGGCAGAGTAGAGAAAAATTACTCCGGACAAGTGGGTGCTAAATATTGTTTGCAATGGATACAGTCTTTGGTTCACCAGCCCGCCTCCAGCAATTCCACCGGTTTGCTTGCAGTTTCAGCTGCGCGAACTCCAGGCGGATGCCGATATCCTGTTAAGAAAACGGGCGATAGAAGACGTTCCTCTGTCCCAAAGGGGGAAGAGGTCTGTACTCACGGTTCTTTCTAGTCCGAAAAAAGGACAAGAACGAGTTCAGGCCTATTCTGGATTTGAGGCAAGCAAACAAGTGGATTCGCAGAGAAAAGTTTCGCATGCTGTCTTTGCACCAGATTTATCCTCAGTTGCAGAGGGGAGACTGGCTGTGCGCGATAGACCTACAGGATGCGTACTTCCACGTGCCCATTGCACAGAAACACCGGAAGTTATTAATTATTATTATTATTAATAGCATTTGTTAAGCGCATGGTTGCACAAAGAACAGTGCGTCCCCGCGCTGAAAATCCCAATAATCATCATATCAGCAAACTAAAGAGGGAAAGCACAAGGCCCTGCAGAAAAACTAAACTAATTAGCTTTGGGGAAAAGAAAGGTTTTCAGCCTCTGTCTGAACCTTGCTTCAGACGGTTCCATCCTCCATTCGATGGGCAGGTCATTCCAGTCCTTACTGGCCAAAAATCTAAACGACCGACCTCCCATCCTTGCTCTATGGATCCGAGGAACCACTAATAGCATGCTGCCCATCGACCTAAGATGGCGCGAGGGACGATAGATAGGAAGCAAATCCTGGAGATATAAAGGTGCCTTTTTGTGAGCTATGCGGTGGGTGATACACATAGTTTTAAATTTAATGCGTTCCTTAATTGGAAGCCAATGTAGGCAACGCAAAGCATGCTTCCCGGAAGCCCTCCTAGGGAGGTTCAGAACCAGCCTAGCAGCAGCGTTCTGGACGCGTTGCAACTGCATTAGGCCTTTTTTACTGAGTCCACATAGGAGGGAATTCCCATAATCCAAATGGGAGGTAACTAATGCGTGAACCATTGTTTTCCTGGTGTTGGGAGGCAATAGGTCAAGGATCTTCCTCAAGACCTTCAGGATGCCATAGCATTTGCCAGCAACATTGTTAACATGTTTAGTGTAGGCAAGATTAGAATCCAGGTATATACCCAGGTTTTTGACTGTGTCCACCGGGGCAGGGACAGAGCCCAGTTCTGCAGGCCACCAGGCGGATGTTCAGATAGAGGGACAAGAACCAACGATAAGAACCTCTGTCTTATTACCATTAAGGCGGAGGTAGTTCTGTTTCATCCACCCATCAAGTGCCACCAAACAGGTCGAAAATTTCTCAGCATCCACAACTGGATCACGGGACAGATTGATCACCAGTTGGGTATCGTCTGCATATGAGACAACATCAACACCATATGACTCTACCAGTTTGGCAAGGGGTTCCATGTACAGATTAAATAATGTGGGGCTCAAAATCGAGCCCTGTGGAACCCCTTGTCTAAGACATCTTATACTGGACTTACATGGAGGGCAAAGCACTTGAAATCTCCTGTTCATGAGGAAGGAGACCAACCACTTATGAGCAGGACCAATTATTCCCTTCTCACTTAAACGACCAAGTAGTACGGAGTGTGATACAGTGTCAAACGCCGCACTTAGGTCCAATAGGACCAGGGCGGCCGTATGACCCTCATCAACCCTACTCCGCAACAGTTCTGTAGATAAAAGAAGGGCGGTCTCCGTCGAATGTTTGGCCCTGAATCCCGATTGAGACACGTGGAGGAGTTTATTTTCCTCTACAAAGCTCACCAACTGTTGGTTAACCAGTTTCTCTACTACCTTCGCGCAAAAGGGAAGGAGGGAGATTGGTCTTAAATTGTCCAGTTGTGTCATACTAATGTGGGCTTTCTTTTTTTATCGGGACAACTTGTGCCAATTTCCAGCTGTCTGGAACCAAGCATTCACGGAAGGATAGTGAGGCCATATTACCTATGTGCTCCGTTACCTGGGTGAGATGATTGCGAAGAATCCTCGCAGGGACCGCATCCAGGGGGGAGCCGGAGTGAATGTCCAATAGAATACTAGTTAGCTCCTCTGCTCGGGGGACCACAAATTCCCCAAGATTTTTTATTGCCTGATTTACATGACTGGGGTCTGGTGAGCTTGTGGGTTCTGAGTTTGTCTGAAAAGAAACATAGATCTTTTCTACCTTCTCCACAAAAAAGTCCGCTATCTCGTTGCATGACTCTATCGATGGGGGGGCTTCCCCTGAACTCACTAGAGGGGCGGATAGTTCCTTCAAGATCATAAAAAGCTCTCTAGATGTATTCTCCGAACCGTCAATCCTCCTGTGATAATAGTCTCTTTTAGATTTCCTAATCTGACAGTGATAGGACCTTAATTCATTTTTATAGACTTCACGTAGTGAGGGGGCATATTCCACTCTCCACCTCCGTTCCAAAGTCTTACATTTAGTTTTAGCAGCACGCAACTCGGCAGTAAACCACGGAGCGAATTTTGTGCTCCGTGCCATAGCTTTTTGAGTCCAGGGGGCAACTTTATCGAGTGCACTCCCAACCCAGTCATCGTACCTCCTGCATGCCTCAGCCAAATTATCACTGAGCTTAGGGGGGTCCTGTTCTAGGGTTTGACTGAAAACATCGTGACTAAATTTCCTCCAGTCCCTGCGCTTCACTGCAGCGGGTTTCTGCAAAGGCACCCTTTTGGGCTGTCTTCTAATTTTAAGAGGGATCACATAGTGATCTGACCACAAAATCTTAATCGGGGCAGATACGCTTATATCTTCCCAGTTTACAAAGATTGGGTCCAACAAGTGCCCCGCTTGATGCGTGGCTCTATTATCAGCCAGGACAAACATCAAAGCTCTAAGGGAATTGATCAGGGACACAGCCTCACGGCAATTAACATCATCCAAGTGTATATTGAGGTCTCCTACAATCATAAACTTATTATGGCGTAAAGCAGAAAGCGTTATGGCCTCCAGGAGACTCTCAATGAACGTGGTAGCCATACCAGGAGGGCGATAAATAAGAAAACCCTTAATGGTACAGTTCGGGCCAGCCGAAATGGAGAATAGCCCAGCTTCACAATTGTTAATGGCAGCCGGTTCAAGTGAACATATCAATTCGGTTTTATGGACAATAGCTATCCCCCCCCCCCCTCTGGATCCCTCTATTAATTTGAAGAATATTATAACCGGAGGGGAGGGCCTCTCTAATATCAGGGAGGGATTGCTCGTCCAGCCAGGTTTCTGTCAAGAAAACCAGGTCAGGGCGTCATCCATCAGCATATCATAGATGTTGAAGCTGTGACATTTCAATGATCGACAGTTTAATAGTAAGGCAGAGATTTCATTACCTTCCCTACCCGACTCATGGTCTCTGTGGATTATGTAGCCACAACTCTCACACTTAGAGGGCCATAGCTCCACATGCAGCGTGTGCAAGCATTCCGGTGGAGGTACCTTGCGCAGATGTAATAGCGCCTGCCTCATATAGGTTACCCTCCCACACCGGTCTGTGATGTTCTGACCAGGGGGACGGGCCGCGTATGGTCGCGGACGGGCGCAGACGGGCTTGCCTTTGGCGCGCCTTCGGCGCGCCGCCGGCGCGCCCGCTGCGCCCGTCCGCTGCGCGGCCGAGATGACTGATTACATTTATGCATGATGGTGGGGAGATTTGAGGAGGGCGTAGAGCGTCCAACAACTGGAGCGCGTCCGTTTCCTCCCCTCAAGATGGCGTCTGAGGGGTGTGTAATTCCGGTGGCAGCCCCTAGATCGGCTGCACCGAGAATGTAAGAAAGTGCCTCAGGCCGTTGGCGCGATGTTAATCTCACCCAACGTGCATGCAAGTAGAATTAAAACACACCATTAAAATATTTACAATTTAAAAAAAAATGTGCAGTACTTCGTAATCAGAGCAAGTAATTAAGGCGCTCTTAAAGTAAGCTGCGTAGCCCCTGGCTTTTCGCCTCAGGGGTAGATTTCAGGGAAAATCACCGGAATACTATTTCCTGTCCCTTAAATATGATGGGAGGGCGCAGAGCGTCCAACAACTGGAGCGCGTCCGTTTCCTCCCCTCAAGATGGCGTCTGAGGGGTGTGTAATTCCGGTGGCAGCCCCTAGATCGGCTGCACCGAGAATGTAAGAAAGTGCCTCAGGTCGTTGGCGCGATGTTAATCTCACCCAACGTGCATGCAAGTAGAATTAAAACACACCATTAAAATATTTACAATTTAAAAAAAAATGTGCAGTACTTCGTAATCAGAGCAAGTAATTAAGGCGCTCTTAAAGTAAGCTGCGTAGCCCCTGGCTTTTCGCCTCAGGGGTAGATTTCAGGGAAAATCACCGGAATACTATTTCCTGTCCCTTAAATATGATGGGAGGGCGCAGAGCGTCCAACAACTGGAGCGCGTCCGTTTCCTCCCCTCAAGATGGCGTCTGAGGGGTGTGTAATTCCGGTGGCAGCCCCTAGATCGGCTGCACCGAGAATGTAAGAAAGTGCCTCAGGTCGTTGGCGCGATGTTAATCTCACCCAACGTGCATGCAAGTAGAATTAAAACACACCATTAAAATATTTACAATTTAAAAAAAAAAATGTGCAGTACTTCGTAATCAGACCAAGTAATTAAGGCGCTCTTAAAGTAAGCTGCGTAGCCCCCGGCTTTTCGCCTCAGGGGTAGATTCCAAGTCTGTGCCAATCACTATCAATACACAGTGTTGCCATTCGGGCTGAAGTCAGCGCCCCGGATGTTTTCCAAATGCATGGCAGTGGTAGCGGCACACCTGAGAAAGAACAAGGTGTTTGTCTATCCATACCTGGACGATTGGTTGATCAAGGCATCCTCCTTCGCGGAAGCGCAAGCGCACTTCCAGAAGACGTCCGTTCTCTTGAACAAGCTGGGGTTGCACATCAACATGTCCAAGTCTGTCCCGACTCCGGTCCAATGCCTACAGTACTTGGGAGCCACCATCAATACGCTGTCTGCAAGCATGTCTCCTTCGGAGGAAAGACGTTTATCACTCCTTCGGAACGCTCCATCTACGACAGTGAGGACGGCGTCTTCTCTACTGGGATCGATGGCCTCCTGTATCTTCCTCACGCCACACGCACGGCTTCACTTGAGACCGCTGCAGGAGTGTCTGGAGGGTCAGTGGGACCAGAGGAGAGGCCACTGGGACGACAAGATACGACTGTCTGCATGCTCTACAGTCTCTGAAATGGTAGTGAAATGGTGGTGTTCAGCGGAGAATCTCCTCAAAGGGGTTCCCTTCCACAAGGACATTCCCACTCAGACGATCGTGACGGATGCTTCTCTCCACGGCGGGGGAGCACATTCCGGAGAGTTACAGATACAAGGAACGTGGTCCATGACGGAGTCCACGTATCATATAAATTTCCTGGTACTCAAAGCGGTTCACTTGGCACTGAAGGTCTTTCATCCGTCCTTCCAGACCAACTCTCTGCTTGTACAAACGGACAATACGACCACGATGTATTACCTCAACAAGCAGGGGGCTTGAGATCGCGCACCCTGTCGCAGGAGGCGCAGGCGATCTGGCACTGGCTTCTTGCCAGAGGACTGACGATAACGGCTACTCATCTGCCAGGTGTGCAGAATGTTCAGGCGGACGCACTGAGCAGACTGATCCAGGAAAACCACGAATGGGTCATAAACGACGAAGTACTCGGAGACGTCTTCGACAGGTGGGGCACGCCAGACGTGGATCTGTTCGCCACCGCCGAAAACAGCAAATGCCGAAACTTCGCATCCAGGTACTACCAGCAGGGAACGCTGGGGAATGCGCTATGGATCGACTGGTCGAACAGCTTTCTGTACGCTTTTCCTTCCATTCCCCTGATTCTGGCGGTGCTTATCAAACTAGCCCAGTCCAGGGCGCGGAAGATCCTGATTGCCCCGGAATGGCCCAGACAGTGGTGGTTCACGGACCTGCTTCACCGGTCCCTCCTTCCTAACATTCGGCTGCCGTGCCGGCAGGACCTTCTCACGAAGTTCGGGGGGCAGATGGTGCACCCCAATCTCTCGTCTTTGAGTTTGGCGGCATGGCTCCTGAGATAGTGCAATATGGCCATTTGAATCTCCCTGCAGATTGTATGGACATACTGAAGGAAGCCAAGAGACCTTCCACTAGGACATCTTACGCGTACAAGTGGAAGAGATTTTGCATCTGGTGCAAGTCCAAGAACTATGATCTGACGACATGTAAGGAAGACGTCATCCTTCCAAACTTTTTACATTTGGCGCAGTCTGGCCTTAATTGTCATTCCGTTAAGGTTCATCTAGCTGCGCTTACTGCCTACAGTACGCGGCATGGGCAACCACTGGCCCAAAACAGAGCGCCCAAGGCCAACCATACCAATGGATCCCAACTACCCACTCAACCAAAAGGAACCCCCCCACCAACTCCCACCCACATAGGAGGCAATAAGCCCCTGTATACGAGCTCCTCGAACCCCACCCTGCAGCCCCACACAATCACAAATATGCAGAGCGAACAGTCTCTATACACTCAGTCCTCAACTGTCCGATCAGCGGAGCACAGCCATCCGACCACTCCCAGCAGGAGCCACGACACTAGCAGACAAACTCGCACCCCGATGTCCTTCAATGTTCCTTTCCAGAGTGGTCAGAGTCAGCAGGCGCTCCGTCCTGTGCTCCGCTGCGAGAGGAGGAGCGCTTCCGCGACTTAGTTCTCCTCTGCCTCTTACTCCGGACACTTTGGTCGCCTCGCTCCTGTGATGAACCCCTTGACGGACCTGGATTCAAGCCCGGTTGGGCATGTGGCCGGACCCTCACCGTCTCGTCTGTCCACCTGAAGACCTCCTCCGGGGTATCAAAGAAGTGGGTCCGCGACTGAAATACCACCCGTAGGCGGGCTGGATAAAGTAAGGAATACTGAAGCTTCAGGCCTCGCAGCTTTGACTTGGCAGCTATGAAGGAGTGTCGTTGTTGTTGTACCATCTTAGTATAGTCTGGAAAGACCATGATCTTCTGGTTCTCGAATGTAAGAGAGTCCTTTGCCCTCGCCTCCCGTAAGATAGTGTCCCTGTCATGGAAGTTCAGAATCTTAGCTATCACCGGCCGGGGCCGCTCCCCGGCAGGCGGCTTCTGCGTCAGGGCTCTATGTGCAGGCTCTATTACAAAACATCGTGATAGAACATCCGGAGGGAGCCAACTCTCCAGCCTCTGGGACAAGAAGTGTTCCATGTTCTCCTTCTGACATCCTTCGGGAAAACCCACAAAGTGAAGGTTATTGCTGCGCGCCCGCCCTTCGGCGTCCTCCACTCGGAGCGCAAGACCTTTTTGAATTTTTTCCATCGCAGCCACCTTCTGCTTTAAGGTTCCCACATCGTCCTCCACACTCGATATCCTGGATTCCGCCTCCGTGATGCGAGTCACTGCATTTCGAAGGTCCTGACGCAGCAGAGTCACATCGGCCCCAACCGCACCTATTTTGGCGTCCAGCATGTCCCTGGACTGAGTTATCACCGCCATGAGCGCCGCGTTGTCCGGCCCCGCGCCCTGGCCGCCTCCAGATGCCTCGGTACCCCCACTCGGCCCGGTGTATTTATCAATGGGCCCCGGCTTGGGGGCCCCACTGCCCCCTCCGCCTCTGGTCATGTCTGAAATGCACAGGGAGGCTGCCCTCTTCAGTCCGCTTTCAAGACGCCTCAGCTGGGATTCACTGTGCCACCGATATTGACAAGGGCCTCTCCACACGATAGTCTCCGCCGCCCCCAGGCGCACGGCTCCTCCACGCAGTCGTCTTCCGTTGTCCAGGGACACCCCAGGCCCCCAAGCAGCTCTGCCCTCCTGTCCAAAAGATGTAGTGTGTCCCCGGCCGGGCTATATCTCTCCCGCTCTATGACCCACTGTTCAGGATGCTGCCCCTTCCCAGGAACACCGCTGCCCCGACAGGGGGACTTACCTAGGGCACTCCCAAGTTGTCCGGTGCAGCCAGACCCCCGCACCGCCGTCACCACACCACCGCCCCTGTCAGTCTCCGAGGTGTGTGTGCGGTCGCGTTGGGCCCTTCAAGAGGCCGCGCGGTTCTACTCCAGACCCTCCAGTGGCCAGCCGCAGGCTTCGGACTGTAGGGGCCCCTCACTCCTCCGGGGTAGTCCTCGGGTACACCAGCTGTGGGCCGCGGCCCCCGACCCCTCGTCCACACACACGGGGGCCCCCGGAACACTCACTTGTCTCTCCTTGCCGCCGCTACCACTGCTTTCGGACGCCCTCAGGTTTCGGGCGCCACACTGCGTGAGCCCCAGGTCCTCCACCGGTCAGGGGTCCAAACGAGTACGGTAGCGCTATTCCAGGCACACCGTGCAGGACTGCGCCCCGGGACCACTGCGCCGTTGGTCCTTCGCTTCGCCACCCAGGCCGCCTCCGGACACCACCACCTTCAGCCAGGGACCTCCGAACTCGAGGCCCCGGTCTCCGGATCCCAATACAGGCCGCAGCTCTCCACAGACGCCCCCACAGCGCGGGCAGCCCCACCTGCGATAGAGGGCACCGCAGGACCCCCGCTCTCTGCTCCGCTGCCGGCTAGAAGCCCAGGGCCAGGACCAAAAGTCGAGGCGGCAGGCCAGCGCCAGGATCTCCCGTTCGGGAGTCGCCAAAATCGAGGCCCCGGTTGCACTCGCCGGGACTAGGCCTCAGGACGCCGCCGCCGCTATCGCCACTCCTGGGGGCCCGGGAGCTCCACACGCCGCTCCGGAGGGAACCCCCCCCGCTGCTCGCCACTGCGTCTACACTTGTAGGCTGCGGATCGGGTCCGGGAGCCAGGATAAATGAGCGGATTAATGCCGGGCTGGTGGGAGCTCTAGATGGCTGCGTCCACCATCTTCGCCCGCGAAGCCACGCCCCCGGGGAAAATGTATTTTGGGATGCCGCTATTTTCTATAAACCTGCTTGACGAATCATCCCAAAACATATAAGAATAAGCTGCTGTAGATGAAATGTGTTTTTTGGAAAGTTCTGTGAACATTTGTCAAACAACGCCAAAGTTATTAGGTAACTAGTTATATGGAAACTCTTACCTAGCTATAGCTTAACAGTGACAATATATTCCGAAGTGTTTAAAAAAAATGTCGGCTCACCAGGAGCAAAATTCCCTTAATTTAAAATGACAGGTGATTCGTTTTCAGCAACAAGCCTTTCACTAACATATATTGGATACATAACTGTGTAATATGCTCCAATATTGCCACTGAGGGCTTCTGGTGACATCACAGCCTACGAGGCCAAAGGCAAGTGGCTTATAAATGTCGCCAGAATCCCAAGATGGCAATATAGGAATATGTTACATGATACCCATTATGTATTTTTTTTATTTGACCACTGATTGGAATTAGAATGTTTAGCTTTCTTTCACAAATAAATTGTTGACAAAACAATGGACTTTGTGATGGTCTGATAATTTATGCGATTCTTTGGCTGCCAACATGGATATATATTGCATTTAGCATATAATTTGCGGATTTCACAAAAACAGAATTCTAGCTACACTGGGTAAAAATAATACTGCTAGAAAATGTGCCACATAATTCACATATTTTGCTGCTTAATTTAGAAAACCTTGCTACATAACTTGTTTCTGCATGCCATATAATAACACTAGTAACCCTGGCTTTGGTAAAGCTCCGGATAGTGTTTTGGACTCTGTCCTTATGATGATGAAATCCATATTAAACAGTCAGCCATAAAATATTTCACACATTTACAGTTCGCTGTGCAATCAGGGTTTTTATACCCCTGCATTTTGTCCAATAAAAGCAGCCAAATGTGTATTATGCAGAGAATTTAGAACTATCAGTTTAGTGTGTTTGAATATTGCCATTTCGGTGTTTATTGGCCTTGTAAACCACAAGGCAGAAGGGCAAATAGTTTGTAAATGTCACCTTGAACACTACCCCGAGATGACCGTATTCGACTACGTTACACATGATATCTGTGATATCATTTTTAAATTACTTGATTATTTTAGTAAGTTAGCTTCAAAAACTGTCACTGAATGAAATTAGAAAGTTTACATTTTGTATACCCTGTCTTTATTGATGTGTTAATAAAGAAAATGGGCAATGGGGTGGGTCAGTGGATTTAGGTAATTCTTTGGCTGCAGTGTTTACCTATAATGATTGATTTAATGTCTTTGCTATTTAATTTTGTTGCCATATATCTTAAATTCCCTTGCTGCATAATTTGGTCTTCATGCCATATAATCCTAGTAGCAATCAATCAAGATTTGTAAAGTGTGGCTAATCCCCAGTTAGGGTATTGAGATGCTGCGGGCCTTGCGGCTTCCATTGGGTTCAGTTGAACCGCCTGGTCTTGAGTTTACAAGATATCCGGAGGTGGAGGGGAAGGCTGGTCCAAGACTTGGCAATGAGGTTAGAGAACGTGTGTTCTCCACTGTTTTGACAGATGTTAGGGGTGTGGGCGAGGGTGGCGGGGCTTAGTTGTCAGGAGGGTTGATGGAAATTAATGCAGTGGTTGCTGTATGCTGATCCTGGATTGTGAAGGGCTTTGTAAGCGTGCACCAGCATCTTGTTTTGGCATCTCCACTGAATGGTGAGCCAGGGGAGCTTCCTGAGGTAGTGATAACGTTGGTCTATTTGGGGAGGTTGAGGAGGAGTCTGGCTGCTGAGCTCTGTATGGTCTGCAGTCTCTTCGGGAAATGAGTGGTAATTCCTGCGTAGAGTGCCTTGCTGTAGTCCAGCGAGCTGGTGACTAGGGTTTGAGTGACGTTTTGTCTCATGTTGGAGACCCATTTGAAGATTTTCCAGAGCTTGCAAAGAGTGAGGAAGCAGGCAGAAGAGACTGCATTGATCTGACTTTTCATGGAGAGCTTGCTGTCCAGGATGATACCAAGGTTGCGGGTATGATCTGTCGGAGTTGGTGAGTCCTAGTTCGAGGGGCCACCAGGAGTCATTCGACAGGAAGGAGTTGTTCCAGAAGATCAGCTCTTCCGTTTTGTTTGTGTTGAGTTTTAGGCATTTGTTTTTTATTCAGTCGGCAATGCTCATCATGCACCTTTGGAAGTTGGCTGTTGTGGTGGAAGGTTCTTCTGGTTGCGAGAGGAAGAGCTGTGTGTCGTTTGCGGAGGATATGATAAGTCCATGGGTTCTGTCTGCGTTAGCCAAGGGAGTCCTGTAGGTTTTGAACAGTGTGGGGCTAAGGTGAGCTTTGAAGGACCCCTCAAGTTATGCTGTTGGGTTCCAAGATGAATGATGGTAGCAGATTCTCTGGGTTCTTCCAGGGAGGAAGGAGGCAATCCATTTGAGGGGGTCTCTTTTGATTCTAATGTGATGAAGCCTCTTTATGAGGGTGTGGTGGGATACAGTGTTGAATACTGCTGACAGGTCGAGGAGGATCAGGGCCCTCATTTCTCTGATGTCATCAGTGGAGGAGATCAGGGCGGTTTCGGTATTGTAGGTCATGTGGGATTTGGATTGAGGGGTGTCCAGCAGATTGTTGGTCTCCAGGTGTTACGTGAGTTGGCAGTTGATGGTAGCCTTGACAACTTTACCGCTCTGCCAAGTGGTTTGGGGCTGTCATAATGATTATGTTGATCTGTATTTCACTGGGAACTGTGTTATTAGTTCCGTATTATACAGTTCTCTGTGAAATGTGCTTTTGTACTACTGCATTTTGTCCAATAACTGCACCAAATCATGTTGTATGTAATATGTGACCTATGTAATGGTAGGATGTTGTAATGACCTATAACCTAAGTGCAAGGTACACACGCTGATGGGTCTTTGCTGATTTGATACATCCACTTTTTTGTCCTGATGGTTGTGGGTGTGATTTTAATTGTGAAATCAATAATTTTACTTATGTATTTTCCTTGGCCTTATAAATACATTTGCATAACATATATAGGCCCTGGCAAAGTCAGTGGGTATGGTGTTGTCTGCCTGCCATTTTGGCTTTGTCAGTGGCTGTTTTGCTTTGTTATGGTGTGTGGAAAACATTGTTGGCAAGGGCTCAGCAACTAACCAAATCTTAAAAAAAGAAAAAATCATTGTCTAAAATCAAAAATGTTAGTTTGGTTTCAAAAAGCACACATTGCTATAGTAGTCTCTGACAGTTAAGAGAACTACTTTTGTCTGTGAATGTGCTCCTTATGGCGGAATTCCGTCACTCACAGTGGAGTTAGCCGGCGGCTCACATAAGGTGAACATTTGTTGCCCATGCTGCATGGTATAATGGGTGGGAGAAAAATGTGAATAACTCAATAACAGATTATTGGATGAAAAGGGTGGCAGAAAATCCTCATAAGAAAGTACGTTATACATACAGTTTTAGTAAAGTCAAAAGCTTTTGGCTAATGCGAGACCTAAAAAATCATGGTGACCCCAGCACCTCATCTTGTAGTTTGATTTGGCACGTGAATGGCAGACCTAGGGTGGCTGAAATGCACTGAGCAAGTGGGGCGTCCTATTGATTGCATGCGTAGGACTAACAGAACTAGTGCTTCCCTAGAACGGACAGGGATGGGAGCTACATTGATGAGAAAAGTGGGAGTCTCCCGATGAAAGACGGGAATGTAGGGAGATTCTGGTCATTGATTTTTATGCGGGTTTTCTCCACCATTTTAGCCGTGGTTATATTAACAGTGAATGCGTAGCTTTGTTTTTTCATCCAGTTCGTCTCTTAATCTCGCTCCCATTTCCCCGCTAGGCATTTGGAGTCCAAGGGCCCTATTCTGTTTCTGACACACAGCTCCAGTCTATTCAACCCTTATGTGTGAGCGCCCTCTTGGCCCAGGAATGTGCACCTCATTGCACTAGGAGCAGCGCATTGGCCGGAAGTGGACTAGCTGTTTGAAGCCTCCAGTCCGCCTTTCACTGCAGTTGGCAGACCCAGCCTTCAGTTTAAGGGGGAACTAGAAGCATCGCCGCCCCCCTTACCGGCTGTGCACTGTGTGATTGCCCACATCTGTGGGGTGATAATTAGGTTGGGATTTCCTGGTAAACCCAACGACCACCCCGGTTGGCACCTGTGGAGGGTGCAATAATACTGCACAGACTCCTATGTGGAACTAGATGGGCACAGTTGGTACGCCTCCTGACAACTTGTTTGCCCCTTCACCCACTTTACAGTAGAGCGCAGAAACGAAGGGGTTTTTCTCGTTAGCATGGGGAATCGGCCCAAGCAAATTTGGAAATGCCTCCGTGGGGATCATGCCAAGACAAGCACGTTTGCTGCTAGCATGATCCTTATTCACAAATGTGTGCGCGCAAACGTCTGCTGCCCCTTCTGTAATACCAAAGTACACGTGGGGTCACTTAATGCGGGCACAAACACCGGTACTCTTTGTGTAATAGGCCTGCAGTCTTCTTTGCCTCACTTGTTTTGACCCAGCCAACAATTTTCTCAATCCTGAATTAAAGAGTAACCGAAGTGGGCGATGTTAAATCGTACACTAGGTTGCTGTTGTTGGGAAATAAAAACACTTTAATTGCATAGCAACCTTTGTGGGCATCAGTAGCTATTATTCAGTAAATCTGCGTTGCTTTTCATTAATGTCATCCTTAAACTTTAAGTGACATTTTACCCCTGCAGTTGATTTTATAAATTGTGATCTCATGTGACATATAAAACAAGCAGATGTAATTAATGAGCTGTGTCCTTGAGATATTCATAAGGGTAAAAAGGCATTTTTCTGGCAAGGTATTTTATTTTAATTGTGTTTCTATGATACTTGCTGTGATAGTTGCTGCTGTGGGATCGAGGCATGGGCCCAGTGTATGTGTGTTTGTATGTATATGTATGTGTGTTCTAGTAATAAGTTATTTGGCGTGCCTCGGGTTAAATTATAAGACTCATTTAAAAGTTTTTCACAAGTCGCACTTGCTTTGTAGCTGAATATAGTGTAGCTAGTTCTTTAGATTTTAAAGCTTTACCTTCATGATGTTTCCATTTATTTCTTTAGTGAGCTAAAGTAACATAAGGTCTAGACCAGCTGGGGTGGAGACATATAGCTTTATGGATGGAGGTATGGCTAGCGCTGATTGTTTTGAGGCACTGCCACACAAGACTACCGATAGCGACAAATTTCAGAGCTGCACTCATTTGCGTCAGTTGTGGAATTGGAACGGTGCTTCGTACTAGTGCATCATTATGGCTCAAAACATTTCAATTTGAATGTTCCCTATTACCAGTAAATCATTATAGTATGCAAACTAGTTCTTTGTTTGACTCTAAAATTGGTGTGCTGTCTCATAAAGACCCCAGCACGCTTCTGCAGAGCTGTGCTGCCCAGCTGTTAATAGCTGATCGGGTTGTCTGATCCATTTTGCCTCACATTCAAGCAAGCCGGGCCGAAGACGGCTTTAATGCCAGAAACCGGTCCCCGGAAGCTTGTTTCCTTTCCAGTAAAGAATTGGCTTGGTAGTTTAGTCTGCCCTGTTCCCGTGATGCACTGGGCCAGGGTCGGACTAATTTGCATATAGCCAGGTTCTGAGCTGGGATGGTGCAGTGAGCTAAAAAACGGTGATGGATCAAGCCCTGATCTTTTGACTGGGTAGGAGTGTTCTGCTTAATTCAGATGCTCTGTCCATCACCACCCCCTTTTCTGAATCACATTCATGTTAGCCTTCTGAACCTACTCCCATTAGTGAATTTGAGACCCCTGAGCTAGACTGGTCGTCAGCAGATCAGTAAGTGCTGCTGCACATCTCCATTGGGGCTGGGAGAAGGTTCAGTCCAGTCATGAGAGCGAATAGTCTTTGTCGCTAAGCTGTCCTGTGTAGTGGAGGGCCTAAGAGTCCACCTTAATGGCCGACAGAGGTCTTAGTGATCAACTCTGCTTGACCCCGTGGACTTAATATTCTCAAGGATAGCTAGAAGAGGGTAATTTAAGTCTGAAGACGTTACAATTTGTTTAAAAAAAGTCTGAAACCGTTGACCATATTTTTCTTAACAGGCAGTTTTCCAATTCTAATTGTGTCTGAAGCCCCGGTCAGCACTTAGAAAGTAAATTGTCTCTAATTTCGTCCCTGCTTTTGTGGTAAATAAATAATTAATTACCGGTACTATTTTTGAATACAATGAATAAAACAGACCGGATTCGAGGTATCTTGAGTCTTCAGGCTTTAATCAGGCATAAGGGAAGGGACAGAACAGCCTGGAAGCACGGGACGGGACGGCAGCTGCACGGGGGCAGGGGAAAATGGCAGGATCGCGCTTTCAGTAACAGTACACAGTATATATATACTAAAACAAATACATTACATTCAATACAGTAGGCGTAGCAGTAGGCGTAACTAGTAGCAGTCGCGAAAGATAAGGGCAAAATGATGTAACAAGAAGGCGTGTACAGGGCGTATACATAGACATGTGATGCAAACGTAACAGAAGTGTCATAAACGGGGCGGAAACATGGAGGGGGCTACCTGAGCAGCTGGGACCTTTAACCTAGTGGTGCGCGCAAACGGGCAATGACGTGTTACCAGGGAGGAACTGGGGGCTATGACTTCTGCGCTAGAAGAGGAGACTACAGTCTACAGTGTCAGAACGACTTGTACCTATATCATATCTGGTATCTGGTGTTTGGAGTACATGTTGATAGAATCCAAAAGTTATCAGGGCAAAAGCTACTAGACACTAAGACTGGTGCGTGCATAATTCTACATGTATTGCGTGTGCTAGGAATATTCTATGAATATTAATACAGTATTTCTCTTACATGGAGACAGAAAGGCTAGACCATGACTGAAACTGTTGATGCGATTCAGTAGCTTAGGAATGCAAAGAAGGAGGGCTGGACTGATAACTAGCAGCATAACATACTCTTGGCAGACTGGCAGGCAGAGCCAGGCCGGGCCGGGCACTGTGAGGCAGGAAGTAAGTGAAGGGTCAGGGATGCAGGTGGGGGCTGTATCGCTCCTCGGAGAGGGTTCAGGAGACAGGAGCTGAATCTGGTGTCCGGGCCCTTTTGAGGCCTAGAAACGGGGATATTTTACTGAATTAACGTGCACACTGTAAAACGTGGCAACATAGGCCTAATACTCGTTGCTTTCACGAGAACTGGGAACTGGCATACTAGAGTTGGACACAACTATAATTGCGTCTTTTATCGATCATAGGGGGATACATGCATATCGATCATGCACATATAGCATAAGATGGGGAACACGTAGGCACATATAACATGGCAAAATTTACTTTTCCACATTCCCTCCTTGTGCCCTACGTTTCCCTCAGGAAACATCAATATTCATGATACCATCTATCTGTTCATATAGCATCATTTGCTCGTCTCGAATTGTCTTGGAACGGGACTTAGGACTAGGAATACAAGAGGTAGCACACATGCCTCAAATCGCAGGGCCACATTGTATACAGAGGCAGCAACTGAAAATAATCATTACTGCAATACCCAGGAATGACAATACTTTCCATCCTCAGGCAGATATAATACTCCAGAGCCAACCGGACCATGTCCAGGTGCCTGGATTCTGGTGTAACTGATGGGCAATTTTATGAAGTCTGGTTATAGCTGAATAAACAGACGGCGCGTTATTAGGAATGAAAATGTAGCAACTAGATCCGATGACTCTACATGCTCCTCCTCTATCGGCCAGTATGACGTCAAGAACGAGACGATTTTGGAGCACAACAAAACGCATAGCAGATTGCTCTTCGGTTAAGTTACCTAGAGCGGAAGTAGTCTCATTCACTACTGCTTCAAGGGTTCTGGTTAACCTACGTATTAACTTACTATTCTGGACAGGTCCTATAAAGAAAAAGAAACCTTTATTGAAGTCTTGATATTGTTCTAGAGTAGTTTCGGTTTGATCGACAATTGGGGACTCAGTCTCCCTTCTATGTCTAACGTGCACTAGATGTGTGTTTCTGTGATAATCAGATGGGGCTAGAAAAACTGGTGGCAGTAGGAAGGCAATGTAACATGTTCCATCCCAATCGAGGGGCAGACGAACATATGCGGTCTGACCACAAACAAAATAAGAATGACGTGAGGCTTTGAAAATAGATTTCCCACTGTCACTATACTCGACAATAGTAGTACAATCACTATGTCCTACATGTGCGGAACCATTCTTTCTGACACATAATTCGCCTTTGACTGGTAGTACTGAAATAGCAGGCAAATCTGGAGTAGTATCGGACTGAACATTCAGGACCATGAAATTCGAGGAATAATTACCTAAATCATATACTTCATTTTCTAGATCTAACCCTATTCTATGGGAAAGACCTTGCTTGTCTGGGAAACATGTTCTATTCAGAAAGGACATATCAGTGGAGGATGACGTTAACGTGGACCATGCTCCACATGAACCATTATGTGAGAACGGATAAGGAAAGAGTGGCAGAACTCCCTTCGGTGTCTGGAAAGGGGGGAGTCGACCACACACCCAACAATTTGTGGCATTGCTGGTCTGGTGTGAATAATGCAACATTCTGATAAAGCTATTATTACGCATAGCAAGACGATAGGATAGCTCGTGAGGAGGCAGATCACTAAATGTGTGCTCTACTGTAGCATTAGAAAACATATGTACATGTGAAATCGGAAAACATAAATGTAAAGCATAACTTGTGCAGGTAACCATAAGACTCAAAAATAGCAAGAAAAATAGAACGATAATACATCTTTTAGAGTTTTGACTAACTCTCTCACTGTGTGGGTCTGTCTCATACATGTCAGGAACCTGTCTAACCGTTTCACCCGAGAGGGACTTAGACAATTAAACTGGCTGACTTATTTTACTAGACCTTAACTTGGCTTTATACTCCTGCTGCGGAGTTTCCTCTAACAGGGGAGGCTTGAG
The DNA here is from genome assembly GCF_964261635.1 of Lissotriton helveticus. NCBI lineage: Eukaryota > Metazoa > Chordata > Amphibia > Caudata > Salamandridae > Lissotriton > Lissotriton helveticus. Next base: position 342,873,802 of record NC_136065.1, read on the forward strand.
TTCAGAGTCTGTTTTTAGGCAGTCTTTAGGAATAAGGCAGTCCTTAACAAATGTCTTTTCTCGTAATCCATGGAACTTTTTAATATGGCTGATGTGGACCCAGCCCTTCCTGCCCTCTAGTTTCACGGCGGTCCTTGTTGTTAACAACACCATTCGAGGCTCTTTCCACCGGGGCTCCAGCGGACTTGAACGATCAAAATTGCGGACCAAAACATATTCTCCCGGAACGACTTCATGCGGTTTCACCTCGGTGTTGTCTGGAAATGCAGCGGCAACCTGTGAACGACAAGAGTGTAGGGCAGACATCAAGGAAGCTAGGTAATCTGTCAGCATATTACTGGAAACGTCTGTAATACTTCGGGGTCTAGGTGTACCCCACATGTTTGGAGGACGGCCGAATACGACCTCATACGGGGACAGACCTGATCTGGAATGTGCAACCATCCTCATGTAGAATAGAGCAACTGGCAGAGCTACGAGCCAGTCTACACCTTTTTCTCTACATACTTTAGCAATTCGGATTTTCAAAGTCTGATTATGTCTCTCTACGAGACCGGCTGCTTCAGAATGGCGTACACAATGGAACTTCCACTGGTACCCTAACAGAAGGGAAACATGTTTCATGAGCTCGGATGAGAATGGCTGGCCGTTATCTGAATATACGACCCTAGGGAGTCCATAGCGGGGAAAGTACTCACGAACCAACTGCCTGGCAGTGGTCGCAGCTGTGTAATCTGGAACTGGATATGCTTCTGTCCACCTGGACAAAGCGCATACAACTACGAGGACATACTTGAAACCTCGACATCGCTCCATCTGAATATAATCCATCTGGAGGACTTCAAAAGGGTGGTCAGGAGGTTGGAATCCCCCTTGTTCCACCGGGACACTTTTACCTGGATTGAACTGACAACATATCATACAGGTACGGACTTTCTGCTTGGCTGCAGCTCGTAAATGCTTGTTGAACCAAAGGTTCTGAATACTGTCTAACATAGCTTTTTCTCCTAGATGTGCTGGACTATGTGCGGTATTAATAATGAATGAACCATAGAGTCGGGGAGAAACCATGTGGCTTTTCCCTTTGTCAACCATCCTTGATCTGTCTGGACCCCTCCTTGTTCGGACCATTTCTTGATTTCTTCAGGAGTAGCATGTAACTGTATGTCTATGACATCTTGTGTAGGGTCCTTAACAGTCATACAAGTAGTCTGATCTGGAGTGAGTGTTTGTGTCGTGTTAACTGGAATGTCTGGAGTCTGGGCTGTAAGCTTGGCTGTTCGATCTGCTAGATCGTTACCTTGGGAAATGATGTCAGTGACTTTCGTATGTGCCTTGCACTTCATAATAGCAATAGCTGTTGGTAAATGTATTGCATCTAACAGAGCTTGAATGAGAAGACCATGCTGGATCTTGGTTCCATGAGAAGTCATAAAACCTCGTTCTTGCCAGAGCACTCCAAAGTCGTGTACGACTCCGAATGCATAACGTGAATCTGTGTATATGTTTACTTTCTGGTTCTTGGCACGTATGCAGGCTTGGGTCAGAGCGACTAGTTCTGCTGCTTGAGCAGACAGGGTGTCAATACGATGTGTTTCTATAACTTCGGTTTCAGTAGTCACTGCATACGCGGCTACTAGTTCTCCTGTACTTGTTCTTATACATGAACCATCCACATAAAGTGTCAGGTCTGGAATAGGTAATGCAATGTCTGTCAGATCTTGTCTTGGCTTTGTCATAGTGTTAACAACTTCCACACAGTCATGTGTGGCAGGATTGGAAGTGACTGACGGTAACAGTGTAGCAGGATTTAGAATGTTGCAGCGTCTGATTTCTATGTGTGGCTGAAACAGTGTCCGTTCATAACCTGTTAAACGTGCAATTGTCAAGTGCTGAGTCTGGGTTCTGTTTAAAAGAACTTCCACAGAGTGTGGAACTTGTACTGTCAGGGAATGTCCTAACACTATGGAATCACTTTGTCTGATAGCTAGAGCTGTGGCTGCAACTGACTTAAGGCACGCAGGCAGAGCCTGGGCCACTGGATCTAATGTGCTAAAAAAATAAGCACAGGGCTTGTATTGTCCTGCTTGGTCTTGTGTGAGAACAGATAATGCAGTACCATCACGTTCTGTGACAAAGAGTGTAAAAGGCTTACTGTAGTTCGGTGTTGCTAGAACAGGTGCTTGACATAAGGCTTTCTTTAACTCATTAAAAACAAGTGTATGTTCCTGGGTCCAAGGGAGGACAGTCGATAAGGCCGCCTCCTGTGTCGTTAACTGTATCAGTGGCTTGGCTAGAAATGCATACTGAGGAATCCATTGTCTGCAGTAAGAAGTGAGGCCGATAAAAGCTCGTACCTCCTTCTGTGTCTTGGGCTGTGGAAGACGTGCTATTAACTGGATACGGTCAGGTGTCAACTGTCTACCACACTTGGACAGTAAGTGTCCCAAGTAGACCACTTGCTGGACACAGAATTGTAATTTGGAAGGGGACACCTTGTGCCCCATCTCGGCCAGAAAATACAGAACTGTAAGTGATGCTCGCTCGCAGTCACGTCCAGAACGGGCTGTGATCAGTAGATCATCGACATACTGGAGCAGGGCAGTGTCAGTTGGCATGTGAATATTGTCTAGTTGTCTCTTAAGTGCTTGACTGTAAATACTAGGACTTTCTGTAAAACCTTGAGGAGCTCGTGTGAATTTATAGCTTCTTCCATTTAAACAAAAACCGAAAAGGTACTGGCTGTCTGGATGAATGGGAACACTGAAAAATGCGTTCTTGAGATCAATAACTGTGAAGAACGTAGCTTCAGAATCAATGGCTGTCAATAGGGATGAAATATCTGGGACTACTGGGTACTGGGGTATGATACATTTATTAAGCTCTCGAAGGTCAATCACTAATCGATATACTGGAGGTGCACTTGGATCAGTACGTTTCAGGACTGGAATGATAGGAGAATTACATACATTGGAGTCAGTTTCTACAACCACTCCTTGAGCAATAAGCTCGTCAATAATTTTGGATAAGGCTGCTACAGCCTCAGGTGGCAATTTGTACTGTCTGATTCGTGGCAAAACTACACCTTGCTTTAGAGTCACACGATGGGGTGTGATATGCATACAACCTACATCAGTTGGACCTTGCGCCCATAAATGCTGTGGTACATTCAATAATCTTGGATCAAAATCTCGTAATACATAATGACCTTTGAAGTCTCTGAGGAACAGACGTACTCCTTCTGGGGAGCAGCATATGACTGCTCCTAATTCTTTCAATGTCTTAATGCCTAACAAATTTTCTGGACATGATTTCGTGAGTAACAAATCAGTAGTTCGGGACAATGGACCGACTTCTAGAGTAACTGGTTTCGATATTTCATTAACAATCGGCTTTCCTGAAAATCCAAGGGAAACATTTCTAGAGCCTGAGAGCGGAGCCCCTGGAACCTCGTCATGACTGATAGTAGTCCTACTTGCCCCTGTATCAATCAGAAACTTTCTGTCTTTCCCTAATACTTGACTGTGTACATAGGGACCCTCTTGATCTACAGGTATCTCGATGAGAGGCAAGCCTACCTCCCTCTCTAGGCTGTTTCATGAATACGGCTGATAATCTGGATATTCTGTCTGGGCATACTGGTACATCTGCTGTGTAACATGCTGTGTTGCAGCGATAGGCTGCGGTGCTGGAACTGTCTGTTGTGCATTCTGTGGTGACTGAAAAGTCTGTGAAACTTGTTCTTGTCTAGGCGGACGTGGTCTTTCTTTAGTTTTACCAGTAGCTATGTTGTGTTTCAGAACTGCACACTCGTTTATAAAATGACCTGGCTGTTTACAGTAATTGCAGGTCCCTTTAACGGGAGCTGCAGGATGACTGGTTTGATTCGGACCCCTCTTCTGACTGTCTTGTGGAACAGATTGTGCAACTAATACTTTCATTTTCGTGTCTTTCATACGTCTTCTTTCGTGTTCTTGCTCTTCCCTGATTCTGTTCTGGTGACACTGGAGCATTTGTAACATCTGTGACGGAGTATTAGCTTGCCAGGTACTTTCGACTTTCAATACTCGATTTTTAACTTGTGGACTTGAATTCTCGACTAGTTTGGTAACAAAAAGATGAGGGTACGATTCACTACTTGTTTTCAGACCACTATTAATAATAAAACATTTTTCAAATCTTGAATAAAAATCACTAGTATCTTCATCTTGTTTCTGTTTACAAGCTGAAATGGCATCCCAATCTTCCTTTTTCGTGGCTAGTAATCTAGGCAAAACTTGTATCAATAACTCGGGCAAATCTTTACATTTCTCCCCAAGACCGGTACCTGGTACTCGTAAATTATCTTCAGCTTCTAAAGCTGTCCAATCTATCTTTTTCTCTCCCACCTCCCATTCTTTTTCTTTGAGTTTTTCATATACCCCTGCGGGCAACAGGACCTTTAACATTTTAATGATATCAGGATACGTGTATTCTCCCATACGGAGCATGTCCTTTAATTCTCGATGGAACCCTGCTGGATCTTTATCGTGACAGGGAATTAACTTTTTCATCTCTAAGAGTTCCATTTTCGTGATAGGGGTGTAAACAAATACTCGTTCTAGATCACCACCCGCTCCCCTAACTGGGTGTACTTCTCGTAACGGATTCTGTCTGTCTATGTAGAATGATTTACTTTCTGGGGGTGAGACGTGAACAAAATGCGGATTTAGAAACGTTCGATATTTGTGGCGCTGTTCTAGAATGATACTAATTAAATCGGTACCTAGACCTTTCCATCTATACTGGAGTAATTCCTTCAAAACATCATGTAGCGGACCTGGATCAGAATGCTGTCCCTCATACAGTGTAATGAGGTGCTGAATCATATACATACCCACCAGTCGCTGCTCGGCTGGGGGCAGTTTCAGAAACATTTGTGCCACTATTCGTCTGGAAAAGTGGTAGAATCAGTAGTCCATCGAACTGCTGATCGGGCTAGTTCTTGTTCATGCATTGTACTAAGCTCACTATAGCCTATTCGTGATTTCAGAATGTGATCGGTAGCTTGGAATACTTGTTCAAGAGAACCTTGTTCTGGTACGGGAGGAGGGAAAACTTTCTTGTGATCTAGGCGTGAATGTCGGTCGGAAAGTCTAGTTCTATCTACATACGCTATTCTGGAGGGATTCTCGTCGTCTACCTCTTCATTATCAGAGTTGTCTTCTTTCTCGGTTACTTGTGTGGCTTCTCGTTTCTCGTGTAACTTTATTATTTCTCTACGAATTTTCTTGTACATACTCTCTATACAATTTTGTGTCTTGTGTCTTCCCTCGGCTATATGGTCACTCCACTTGGTCAGGACTTTCATTTCTTCTGGATTTTTATCCGGATAATCTTGTTCTCTTATTAAACAGTTAATTAAAAACTTTAAAAGCATGAGCTGAGTCTCGACTTTTCTCTGAACCATGGCTTCGCGAATACTTTCTGGATACACTCCTGTACGGATAAAACGATATATTCTGTCTAGATGTTCCTTCATATCGGGCAGGGTGTCCAAATAGTCGGTCACCCGTCTTAAACGTAATGAATATATGACCATGGTACCATCGCCTGGAACTGGATCATAACGACATTCGGTAAGTGCTCGCTTGATATCTGTGAAGGTATGAACTTTTGGCGTACGCTGTAACGCTAGTTCATGTAGCGTCATACGTCTGTGTTGAGGCGGGGTACCAGGAGGACTTCCCCCCACGGCTCCTAAACTGGAATCGTCGGTGGGTACTGTACGTGCTGGCAGAGTGACTGATGTAGCGGGCATATGTACTGTAGGCTGGACCTGGGGTGCCGTAACAGATGCTGTAACGGGTGCCCCGGTGGCTGGAGGAACAGGAATTACATTATTTACGAGAGCAGGCGGAACAGGATTTGCATATTCTGGGACTGTGTCGTCCAAATAGGACGAGAGAAAAATATCAGCTGCGTTCGGTTTATGACGTAGCTTAATCGGGACCAATGGTGGCGGAAAATTACATGGTGCTTCCGGGGTTGCCTTTGGCAAGCCCTCGGCAAGAAGAGGATACATACCCTTAATAAGGGCATTTCTCTGTCTGTCTGACTGTTCTGCTTTAACTCGTTCACCTACTTCGATTAATTCCCTTTCTTGGGCTCTTTCTGAGGATTCTCTACTTAATTCTGTTTTTCTGATTTCTTTTTCGGTTCGTCTATGAGATTCTTTGCGCCATAGCTCGATGGCATCTTTCTGGGACTGTCTGGCTTTCTTTTTCCATAATGCTTCTTCTACTCGCATGATGCACTCGGCATCCCATGTACCTGATACGGGCCATCTATATTGCTGTTCTAATTCCTTGGTATAGTCCGCCCATAAGTCTAGATATATTATGGCATCTAAGCCATGCTTGTGATACATAAAATGACCTGGGCTGTCCCTAGGCGGGACAGGAACTGCTTCCTCGAGTAACCCTTTTCGGGTTTTTAACTGACGTAATTTGGAAAATAGAGGCATTCTCTAGACTGGAATCCGAACACAATACAATACACGATAAACACAGTAATGACTGGAAAAAACAAATCACTCATACCACGACATTGAAAACACATTAACTAACATTTAGAATAACAGTTCGGACAGAAATATTACCTGGTATACTGAAAACAGAGCATGAATTTCTCGAGAACGAAACTTACTAGAAGTATTAGATGCACTGCTAAAACAGTACGAAACATACCGGTCCCATAAAGAGACACGTCAGGACCCGCATCCACCTAGGTGGACACTTCGTGTTGGATCTGTGTACCCAAACCCACGGACCAGAGACAAATTAATTGACCCTGTCTAGATACTACCCCAGCAACGGTACTCACCGGGCAGCAAGAACGGAAGGCCTCGGACTGGACTGGACGGCTACGACGACGGACTACGAACTTCGGACTTCAGTTACAGGTGGGCCTCCGGATACCTCGGACCTTGGACTCTCGGCTTGGGCTCTGGTCGGGACTCGCCGCGTTCCTCACCGCCTCGTCTGGATGCTGGACCGCAACCTCCGTCTCTTCCGTGGGCCTGAGGGATACTTGAAGCAGAAATATCTGCACGTGCACGGTATGGTTCCGTCACGGCTGCAGAGGATCAGGGGGCCTGCGTGGCTTCGCCGGCGCGTGGGGAAAGGGCAAGTCCCTGTTCGGGCGCCATTATGTGGTAAATAAATAATTAATTACCGGTACTATTTTTGAATACAATGAATAAAACAGATAGCTCAATAAATAAGAGACAGGATTCGAGGTATCTTGAGTCTTCAGGCTTTAATCAGGCATAAGGGAAGGGACAGAACAGCCTGGAAGCACGGGACGGGACAGCAGCTGCACGGGGGCAGGGGAAAATGGCAGGATCGCGCTTTCAGTAACAGTACACAGTATATATTTATACTAAAACAAATACATTACATTCAATACAGTAGGCGTAGCAGTAGGCGTAACTAGTAGCAGTCGCGAAAGATAAGGGCAAAATGATGTAACAAGAAGGCGTGTACAGGGCGTATACATAGACATGTGATGCAAACGTAACAGAAGTGTCATAAACGGGGCGGAAACATGGAGGGGGCTACCTGAGCAGCTGGGACCTTTAACCTAGTGGTGCGCGCAAACGGGCAATGACGTGTTACCAGGGAGGAACTGGGGGCTATGACTTCTGCGCTAGAAGAGGAGACTACAGTCTACAGTGTCAGAACGACTTGTACCTATATCATATCTGGTATCTGGTGTTTGGAGTACATGTTGATAGAATCCAAAAGTTATCAGGGCAAAAGCTACTAGACACTAAGACTGGTGCGTGCATAATTCTACATGTATTGCGTGTGCTAGGAATATTCTATGAATATTAATACAGTATTTCTCTTACATGGAGACAGAAAGGCTAGACCATGACTGAAACTGTTGATGCGATTCAGTAGCTTAGGAATGCAAAGAAGGAGGGCTGGACTGATAACTAGAAGCATAACATACTCTTGGCAGACTGGCAGGCAGAGCCAGGCTGGGCCGGGCACTGTGAGGCAGGAAGTAAGTGAAGGGTCAGGGATGCAGGTGGGGGCTGTATCGCTCCTCGGAGAGGGTTCAGGAGACAGGAGCTGAATCTGGTGTCCGGGCCCTTTTGAGGCCTAGAAACGGGGATATTTTACTGAATTAACGTGCACACTGTAAAACGTGGCAACATAGGCCTAATACTCGTTGCTTTCACGAGAACTGGGAACTGGCATACTAGAGTTGGACACAACTATAATTGCGTCTTTTATCGATCATAGGGGTACCATGCATATCGATCATGCACATATAGCATAAGATGGGGAACACGTAGGCACATATAACATGGCAAAATTTACTTTTCCACACTTTCTGTATGGTCTTTGTTACCCAGAGCAACGACCAGTTGTGTTCAGCTGACCTTCAGGATGCCTATTTTTATGCATGCAGCCTGAAGGGACACAGGAAGTACTACAGATTCATGGTGGGAACTGACTGCAGTACTGGACACTACTTTATCGGATTAGTGCTGGCTCTGACCGCACTCCTGGCCCCTATGGTGGCATACCAGCGACAGCAGAAGGCCCACTTTAACAAGGATTCAAAGCATACTTTACCCTGGAGAGTCAACAACATCTATATACACGTTGGTTCTCAGTCAACTACCTCGAGTTCAGTGTGGATCTATTGGTTTTGCTAATGCTCCTTTAGGGGTAGTACTTAAAGTCTGAGTTCTGCGTACGTTTCCTGCAATTCCATCCATCGGAGAACTATGACCAGTTTTGCAATGAAGAATCAGAGCTCCCAAAGTTCTATTCATCTGTTTTTCTGACCTTAATATTGTCAGAGCAAGCTCCCAACCTCTTTTTGTGCTATCCATTCCTCCTACTCCATCCAGAACCTGGCATCATCACTGGCCCTACAGAGTACACGTGGAGTCCCATTTCAAGACGTTCCTCCATTAGGGCTTTGTAAAACAAATTAAATATGTACCTGCACTTAAACGTGTAGGAATTTTTTTGACATTGAAAGCCTTCCTTCCAGTACTCTGGTCGAGCGTGGTGATAGTCCACATAGATAATACTGCAGGCATCTTCAAAGACAGGACTCAAGTGGGCACTTATTACAGCTGTGCCAGCTAAAGTAACTCTTAAGAGCAGGAGCTTGCCACAAGCATGTTCTTGCTGGTGTCTCAAACTTTGGATTGGCAATGCCAGCTAAATTGTTAATGCATGCATCACCACTCATTGTGTGAGGAGGTTTAGAATCCCGCCTTTGAGAGCTGAGCCCATTTACTCATGGATGCCTTTGCCACTCTCCTAAGCTCCATTTGTAACCAGGTTGCTTATTGGTTAAACCGGGCTGACAGATCTCTTGTAGATGGTCTGGAAGGTCTGGCATAGGAATGACAGGGGGGCGGGGGTGGGGGAGTTTGTGCACCTTCCCACTACACCTATGATTTCTAAGGACCTTTAGAAGATTAGGGAGTGCACCAAGTTCTTTGGATCCTTGTGACTGTGGCCTGACCGTGCCAGATTTGTTATGGTTCTGTGCCCCCACCTCCTTGCAAATGAGGTACCTGCTGTTCATGGAGGGAGGTTGATAGATTGCAGTATTCTTCCTTGCCATCGTCAATAAGCTAGAGCTAGTTGTACCTGTCGAATTGACCTTTCAACATCTTGGCCTTTCTAAAAAGATCAACAGCCAAAATCCTACAAATCTAAAGTAGATCAGCACTCGAGCGAGCAGTAATCCCCAAATCAACCCACAATTTGTAATTGTTTACTTATGATACAGATACAGACTCCTCCAATACTGGGAGAAGCCATCTTAAACTGCTCATTTTAGAAAATGGCACTGCATCCCTGAGTTACCCCTAAATGGCCGACATTTTGTTAATTGACTGACTGAATCCTCAATGCCCTGCAAGAGTTGAGAACCAGGCAGCATATGGGCTAGCAAATATTTACGCTTCCGTACAAGTAAGCACTTACTCAATAAGTTGTGGTACCACATTAGAGCCCTGGGGTGCTAGAGTACAAGTGCCTTTGTAAACCTACTAGTGCGCCTGGTGTGCATAGTATACCTACGGGACGCGAGTCTGCAAACCGGAGGAAATTCGGTTACAGAAGCTTCTGTAGTGATCTGCCATTTTTGCTTGGTATCCTTGATGGCGTTTTTAAAAATAATTTTTACACACTTAGATTATGACCTATTTTGACAATAAGCATTGGGAAGGAGTGTAAGCTCTGAGCCCTACATATAAAGATTTATTGATTGGCTAAACCCAATTGGCATATCTGACCTTTTTAACTAAGACTATGGTAAAGTTACAGAGAAAGTAGTATTAATGTCAAGAAAGTCTGCAGCCTGGACTTGCTTACTTTATAACTGAATAAGTTCGAAATTCACAAAAAAGCCATCTTTGTGACATTATTCTACACAGTGCAAATCTAAATAATTTAAATTGATTTACATTTTGTAGTGCTCGGCGTATGCCCAAATGCGTCTTTGCGATGCCTATAGTATGAAGGAGTAAACCATCATATATGAAGTCTACAGGGGGAGAAAAACAACCATGTTTTAAGTGACTTTCTAAAAGCAAGGAAGTTAGATTGATTCCTCAGGTGCTCTGGCATATGATTCCAGAGGTGGGAGTTGGCATAGGAGAAGCTTCTACCGCCCCAAGAGGCTTTGTGAATAAAAGAAACAGACACTTTCTTAGCTGTGGCTGAGCAAAGTGATCTATTTGAAATGTATCTTGAAAATTTGTTTTTAAGGAAATCGAGGTACTGATGGTAAAGTGACTTATGCGCCATACAGAGCGCCTTAAAAGCAACTCTCGTTTTAATGGGTACCCAGTGGAGGTCTTTCCTGGCTTTGGGGATGGGTTCAATTTTTTAAATCATTTTTAGAACACGGACTGCTGCATTTTGCAGTCTCTGAAGTGTTCCCAAAACACCTTGCTAGTGTTCAACATAGTGGGCATTGCAGTAGTCTAACATTGACAGCGCCAGAGAGGTGACCACTGTTTTTTGCAAATCGAATGGTAGGAAAGAGAATTTTCCTCAGAGTTTTTAAAATGAGCAAAGAAGAGGAGAACAGATTATTAGTATCAAAAACCATTCGCAGATTCCTTGCTTTAGCTACTGGGCTTTTGAAAGGAGACGAGGGATTGTGGTCACCAGGAATTATTCCAGAATGAGGTATCTCGACCGAAGAGGAGAGTCTGTGTCTTTTCGGAAAATAATTTAAGACCGTGGGAGTTCATCTAGTTGAAAATTGCACTCATGCATTTGTTGAATCAAGAAGCCACCTCTTCTGTATCATTGTTTATGGGGACGATAATTTGGGTGTCATCCGCTTAGGAAACTGTAGAAAACCCAACAACCTTATCAGTGCTGTTAGGGGAGCCACATATACATTCAGTAATATGGGACTCAATGACGACCCTTGAGGGACATCACATGGCGGGGTGAAAAGTTTGGAACTAAAATCACCCATATTGACAGTTTGCTCCATTCGTCCAGAAGGAGTAGAGTAGCTTGAAGGTGGAGCTTTGGACATCTATCTCCATCAATCGATGTTTCAGAATCCCATCTCCAAAAGGACCACCGCAGCCTTCCCTCCCCTGGTCAAGAGTTTCCCTGACCTCCTCTGATCCTCCAACCAATGCAGTTTCATTACTGTGCGCTTTCCTAAAGCCAAACTAGGAATTATCCAGAATGCCGTTGTGGTCCAAAAAAGTAGAGAGCGAGATGTTTATATGTCTTTCTCTACAAAGGTAAGTCTCAATATCGGATGATAGTTCTCAGTGGCAAAATGCAGGCCTTTTTCCATTCAGTAGGAAACCAACCAGTTATTAGAATGATGTTAAGCAGTGAGGCCAATGGGGGTGCAATAAAATGGGCTATGTCGTTCAACACTTTAAAGTTGTAAGGATCCGAGGGGTCCCCAGACTTGGTCATTTTAATAAGTTTGATCATACGTTCAGAGGAAATGGTAGGAAGCTCCCAAAAAGCAGAATGGTTTTGATCTGAAGAAGTGATTACTGGGATTGACTAGTCAGTCCCATTAATGAGGATGAGGTCATTATAGACCCCCTCAACTTTGTTTCTGAATAAAGTCGCTAAGTTGTCACAAAGCTGTTGAGCGGGATGTATTATGATGGAGGCGGGGTGGAAAGGCTGTGTACCATTTGTAATACAACCCTGCGTGAGTTGGTAGCGGACTAGATTTTTTTCGGTGAAAAAGTTGATTTTCGCTGAGAGTATCAGGCTCTTATATTCCTGGATCAGTCGTTTATTTTTCCGTTTTTTCTCTGAAGCATAAGTCATTCTTCATGCCCTTTCTTGACAGTGACTATTGTATGATCCACGAGGCAAGTAGGATTTCTAGTAAGATGCAACATTTTTGCCACCTAGACTTGTGGCTGGTATAATATGCGGACACCCTCTGAACTCAGGGCTCTGGTCTCATAGAAATTAAATTATTTATGTAGAAGAGTTCTGTAGGTCCAACGATTTACCCATAGACCTTTACCTACTGGGATGAGTGTTCAGCTTTGACCCCATCACATTCCAATAACAAGACCTTAAAGCGGGGCTTGTAATGTGGGTCTTTTTTGAGGCACCCTGTTTCTGAGCGCACTTGGAATTGCAAAGGAGAGGTCAATAAATATGCTTTAAAAACATCACCACCCACTTCTGAGTTGCCTTCGTTACTAGTGGCACACATCTCCTGGAAATCAGACTACTGCTAGAGCCTGCTGAGTTAGAGAGTAAGATCTCTGACCTCCTGGTTAGGGGAACCGCTCTCCCCTCGGGCAGCTCTGTCATTAAGGCACTGCCCCCAGTGCCTTTCAGGTTCCCAGGTAGGTGTTTGAGGCCCTCCTCCACCCGCAGGCTCCTGCCTGCACCTCATCCCTGGTGGTACAATGGAAGAGCCTGCTCTTCTGCTCCTTCGCTCCATGTTTGTCAGCCTCTTTCTGTTCCTTTTCTCTGTTTGCCTGTCTTTTCTGTCTTTCTCCTTTTTGCCTTTTTATGATTCTGCCTTTTGCTCACTTTTTCTCTGCCTGTGTTCTTGCTGTTTACCGTCACTGCTGCCCCCGCGGCCCCTCCCCCCTACTTGTTCCTGCCCCCACCTCCTAGCTGGTCTCCCTCCCCGACCCCTACTTAATAGCAACCGCTGCGCAACAGGGCAAGCAAGACCTCTGACCTCCTGCTCAGGGAAACTGCTCTCCCCTCGCGCAGTTCGGTCGTTAAGGCACTGCCCCCTGCGCCTTTCTGGTTCCCAGGTAGGTGTTTGAGGCCCTCCTCCAAACGCAGGCTCCTGCCTGCGCTTATCCCTGGTGGTCCAGTGGAGTACCTTGCTCTTGTGTTTGTCAGCCTTTTTCTGTTCCTTTTTTCTGTTTGCCTGTCTTATCTGTATTTCTGTCTTTCTCTTTTCCCTTTTTGTCCTTTTTGTGATTCTGTCTTTTGTTCCGTTTTTAGGTCTCGCCTGTCAATGCGCATTGAGCTTGCGAGACTATAGGGGCTTAAACAGACTTTAACCAACTTGAGATTCCATGGCGATTCCTTGCAGTGCCCGTGAAATTTAAGCTCAATGCGCAAGCGCATTGACATTAAAAGCGCGTGCACATGAAAGCGACAAGGCTCCCTCCCACGGCTATCCCCAGCATGCGCTGTGCCTCAGGCATTTCTCCTCCCCTAATTTATTCACTGCCCACGGCTTTCACTTTGACGGGCGCCAGGCCGTCTCTCCCCTCCTGGCCGCCTCTCCCCTTTCTCTCCAGCAACAACTTTAAACACAAATCACCCAGCCTCTCTCCCATTCAGCAGCATACATTTGATACATTCAGACTTTAGGCAAGATGCTTGCATCATAAGGTAACAACTTCGAGTCACAGGAGGGATGGCTAGCTTTAATTAAAAAATACTTGTGTACAAATAAAATTAAACACACAGACTCACTCTCATTCATCATGCAAACTCTTTCACCCTCTCCCTCTACAGCGTGCTACGGACCCCCTCCCTCTACAGCGTGCTAGGGATCCACTGTGGCCACAGCCTCAACTTGCACTTAAAACACGATTAACACACACAAATCTAACATTCAGCTGTAAACTAAACGCAAAAACTCTCCAGCATGCGCGCCTCACTCTCCAATTCATTTCACATAAACACACTCACCACAGGCTTTGGGTAACTTCGGACGCACACTCAGCTTATACCATTTCGCCACACCTCCATCTACATTTCGGTCACAAGTTATATTCACAACATGCCTTTCAAATATACAGCCTAAACAAAGAAAATAAGACGTGCAAACGAATTTAAACACAAATCACCCAGCTTCTCTCCCATTCAGCAGCATACATCAGTTCACACCATTTCGCCACACCTCTATCTACATTTCGGACTTTAAACACAAATCACCCAGCCGCTCTCCCATTCAGCAGCATACATCAGCTCATACCATTTCGCCACACCTCTATCTACATTTCGGACTTTAAACACAATCCACCCAGCCTCTCTCCCATTCAGCTCTCTCACATTCATCAGCATACATCAGCTCATACCATTTCGCCACACCTCTATCTACATTTCGGTCACAAATTATATTCCCAACATGCCTTTTAAACATACAGCGTAAACAAAGGAAATAAGACGTGCTAACGAATTTAAACACAAATCACCCAGCCTCTCTCCCATTCAGCAGCATACATCAGTTCATACCATTTCGCCACACCTCTATCTACATTTCGGACTTTAAACACAAATCACCCAGCCGCTCTCCCATTCAGCAGCATACATCTGCTCATATTATGTCGCCACACCTCTATCTACATTTCGGACTTTAAACACAATTCACCCAGCCTCTCTCCCATTCAGCAGCATACATCAGCTCATACCATTTCGCCACACCTCTAACTACATTTCGGTCACAAATTATATTCACAACATGCCTTTTAAACATATAGCCTAAACAAAGAAAATAAGACGTGCAAAAGAATTTAAACACAAATCACCCAGCCTCTCTCCCATTCAGCAGCATACATTTGATACATTCTGACTCTAGGCTCTATCACCACACAGTTCCACCGCGGCATACACCACACAGCTCCACAGATGCACCCACCACACAGCTCCACCGAGACACCCAACACACAGCTCCACATATGCACCCACCACAATAACTGTATTTCAAAGTGCAATGTATTATGTGGATAGGATGTTGTGTAAACTTACATTCTGTTGCACATAGTTTCACATAGACAAACGATGTTGCATCAAATCTGCCATCCATACAAAAAAGCACTTCAAAGGCCTTTGCTAAACTTGCACTGTGCAACGAGTTGGACTTGCATGGCCTAGGACTGTGACTCTGCAGGCATGCATGACTCTTTAAGTAGGTTGTTTATACTGTACGTTACAGTGGCATGAGGATGCTCTAAAAAAATTTACGGAAGCCCACATTCAGTATAGTGCACTCTACAGTTAATTACAAATTATACATATTTACAATTTTAAAAATTATAGAAACACCCCTGCACATCTATCTCACAATAATATGTGCCACTTCATTGCTTCATAATGCTATTTTACAATCTTATCGTCTCCCTCAGTCTGCTACTTTCCCAGTGTGTCCCAGTCTACCTCCATGTTATGTTTTCTCAAACGTATATCATTTCTACAACTGTCCATCTTCGTGCTCTAACATAGCCAAGTGTACCTCAAGGTCCGGGAATGTACCGGCTGTGATCTAAGGCACTTATATCAACAGCAGTTTAACTAAAGTCCCAGTGATATGTCTAGGAAGTAAAATTAGTATGAGCTATCACAATACGTTCTGGAGATGTGATTTCCCATAAATCCGGAAATCATATGATCTACCCCTGCACATCCATCAGTGTATGCACAACTCTCAAAAGACGTGCTCCCTGTAGTGAATGTGAGGTTTAAAGGAGAATCTTTGCAAGCGTTGCTTAACTAATGTTACATCGCAAATAAAAAAAAAAATACAAACAACCTGGACATACTCTCCATAAACATTTCTTACATTTAATAATACATTTTACCTTGTTATAACAACGCTACCATTTACTCACAAATTAGAACACATTTTTTAGCTAACTAGAATCTGAATGATATGGAATACACATTTTAATAAGAAAGGAAAAAAAAATGTGTAAAATAAACAGCTATTTCTATTTGATTACATGTAGCAATATTTCTCGACACGTTTCTAGAAATTTGACATCATCAACATTTAAAGCTATGGTCAACGTTATCGTTTTGTGGCCGATGCAAACCACAACAAACAAAAATAAAGCCAAACCACAAACACAACATTACTTGGTGAATGTCGCAAATAACCTTCAATAAAACATTAAATACATAATGATCTTTAACTCACAAAGTAAATCAAAATTACACTAGCAACAAATTAAAAAAAAACAATACTACGTACATACATGTTACTTTTAAGTAACACTCACCAAACATTAAAATCTTCGCTAAACAAACTACTAAAAAAATGGCAGGATAACTGGAAATAAAGCGAACATACAACTAAAAGGGAAATGCAAACTCAAAGGAACATCAACATTTGCGCATTTAAAATATGGTGCCTAACATTATTCTCATATTTCTATTCACACTAAAATAAAAATGAAATACATTCAATAAAATAAACATTGCCACACCTTCATATAAATAAATAGCACAATAAAACAAGAATTACATACGCGCAATAAATACATGTCACAATATGGATGAAATACAATGCCAACAATTACAATAATGTTATGAACTAAATATCAAATGCATTACAATTCAGCACATCAAAATCAAATATAAATAGATTCAAAGTACATACTGAATCGAAGGAAAAATACAGAATGTGTACAGAAAACTACTAATAAAAGCTATAGATTAATACATTTTCAATTAACAAAAACATATACAAAATACATCAACTTAAAAAACATTTACTTTCGTTCAAAACAAGAAAATACGCTATTACAAATACAGTCGCGAACAAAAAACTAAGAATAAAAAAAAAAAAAACAATAAACATTACTTCCTTTGTACACACTAGCAACAGTACATTCTATTAACTTAAAAATACACATATAAATAAACTCTTACCTCTCAAACGACGCAGCAACAGCACAGGAACACGAACACGCCTTCCGTGCACCACGATTCTCGATCAACTGGGAAATTCCCCGATGATGCACGCCAATCGCAACGCTACGTCAAAAACGTAGCGCCACGATTGGATAAACAAAATGTCAATCAAAACGTGCACACGGAAGTACCAGCAAAGAAAAAAAAACTAGACCGCTGAACCACTAAACGTAAGTAGCGTCAAGGGGACGCATTGCGTCCGCCATTTTTTGAAATAAAAAAAAAATCTATTACAGCAATTTACACTACATTAACACACACGCCACACACAAAATAACACAACACACACACAAATAAACACACATATTAACATACACAATACATTTATAACATACTACTAAAAAACACTAACACATCGCATCCGCAAAAAGACACATCACACACTAACAATAGCAACACTACAATACACTCATACGCCACCAGCAAAGCATCAGTAACAAACACCACAACACCACTCAACACCACTACAGCATCAATATACATCAGGGAGCCTCTGCCACAACACAACTCTACAACACCACAGCATCACTAAGCACAACACATGCATCACTAAGCGCAAATACAGCATCATTCATCCCAACACCTGCAACACTCATCACAACACATACAACACTAAGCGCAACGCTGCAAAAATATGCACCACACTTGCATCACTCCACGCAACACTTGTTTATATATTTTTTGTGCAAAATTAGAACCAACACACACTCTGCACCCTCACACACTCTGCACCCTCACACACTCTACACCCTCACACACTCTACACCCTCAAACACTCTGCACCCTCACACACTCTGCACCCTCACTCACTCTGCACCCTCACACACTCTGCACCCTCACACACTCTGCACCCTCACACACTCTACAATGGAACATACACTCCAAATACCACTCAGTGCCACATAATTGCACTTCACATAATTACACTGCACTCAATGCAACATTCACTCCAAATACCACTCAGTGCCACATAATCACATGCCACATAATTACACTGCACTCAATGCAACATACACTCCAAATCCCACTCAATGCCACATAATTACACAGCACTCAATGCAACAAACACTCCAAATACTACTCAGTGCCACATAATTACACGCCACATAATTACACTGCACTCAATGCCACATACACTCCAAATGCCACTCAGTGCCATAAAATTACACAACACTTAATTAAACTGCATTCAATGCAACATACATTCCAAATACCACTTAGTGCCACGTAATTACATGCCACAAAATTACACTGCACTCAATGCAACATACACTCCAAATACCACTCAGTGCCACATAATTACACGCCACATAATTACACAGCACTCAATGCAACATGCACTCCAAAGACCACTCAATGCCACATAATTACACAGCACTCAGTGCCTCATACACTCCAAATACCACTCAGTGCCACATAATTGCACTCAACATAATTACACTGCACTCAATGCAGCATTCACTCCAAATACCACTCAGTGCCACATAATCACACGCCACATAATTACCCAGCACTCAATGCAACATACACTCCAAATCCCACTCAATGCCACATAATTACACAGCACTCAATGCAACAAACACTCCAAATACCACTGTGCCACAGAATTACACGCCACATAATTACACTGCACTCAATGCCACATACACTCCAAATGCCACTCAGTGCCACATAATTACAAGCCACTTAATTAAACTGCATTCAATGCAACATACATTCAAAATACCACTTAGTGCCACGTAATTACATGCCACATAATTACACTGCACTCAATGCAACATACACTCCAAATACCACTCAGTGCCACATAATTACACGCCACATAATTACACAGCACTCAATGCAACATACACTCCAAAGACCACTCAGTGCCACATAATTACACGCCACATAATTACACTGAACTCAATGCCACATACACTCAAAATACCACTCAATGCCACATAATCACACGCCACAATATTACCCTGAACTCAATGCAACATACACTTCAAATTCCACTCAATGCCACATAATTACACAGCACTCAATGCAACATACACTCCAAACACCACTCGGTGCCACATAATTACACACCACATAATTACACTGCACTCAGTGCACATACACTCCAAATACCACTCAGTGCCACATAATCACACGCCACATAATTACCCAGCACTCAATGCAACATACACTCCAAATCCTACTCAATGCCACATAATTACACAGCACTCAATGCAACAAACACTCTAAATAACACTCAGTGCCACATAATTACACGCCACATAATTACACTGCACTCAATGCCACATACACTCCAAATGCCACTCAGTGCCACATAATTACACGCCACTTAATTAAACTGCATTCAATGCAACATACATTCAAAATACCACTTAGTGCCACGTAATTACATTCCACATAATTACACTGCACTCAATGCAACATACACTTCAAATACCACTCAGTGCCACATAATTACACGCCACATAATTACCTTACACTCAATGCAACATACACTCCAAATACCACTTTGTGCCACATATTTATGTGCTACATATTTACACTGTGCTCAACGGAGCATACACTCCTAATACCACTCAGTGCCTCATAATTACACGCCACATAATTACACTATCTATCTATCACCCTCACTCTATCTATCACCCTCACTCTATCTATCTACCGCCCTCACTATACCACTCTACCGCCCTCACTATACCACTCTACCGCCCTCACTATACCACTCTACCACCCTCACTCTACCACCCTCACACCCTCACTCTACCCAGTTCTCATCAAAAATTCAATGTATCAATGTTTAAAGCTTTATTACAAAAGTACCCAAAAAAATTAATATTACACTTTTAATCTTGATTTTAAAAAAATATAAAATACGCAATACAATCTTCTCACAATTTCTTTTTTTTTTTATGTAGTGCCATTATACATTACAAAAATTATTATGTAATTAATAATTACTTATAAAATGTATAAGCCATTAAGATTTGTCATATCACATGTGGCGAAGAAGAACTGTATTTATCCATAAGGAATAATGGACTACTGTTTTTATGTTTTTCTATTCCTTTGATAACCAATTTTTAATTACTTTTTAATTCTGAAGTATTTATGTTTTATCATCTTGCCTGTACATATTTTATTGCACTTTTATGGTCATCAACTGAAATAAAGTTATCAAAGTGAAGTGATTTGTCATATCAATACATGTAAGTCAGGGGAATACTAAACATGTAGCTTTAATAATGCTATAGGTGTCACATTTGCAAATTCTATAAATATTTGCATTTACAATAACAAAAGTAATACATTTGCTATTATAAAAACATAAACATAAATTAAAAAATGACTACATTTACAAGACCAATAGCTCCAACTTTTCTAATGCGAGACCTATTACATTTCCAATGCTTGTTCTTTTTGCCTCTGTTCTCGCTGTTTACCGCCGCTGCTGTCCTCGTGGCCCCTCCCCCCCTGCGTGTTTCCGCTTCTGCCTCCCAACTGCTCTCCCTCCCTCCCTCCGACCCCTACTTAGTGACGGCCGCTGTGCGGCCACGCGCAGTGGTTGCCTGCTGCCGCACCAAAGGCAATCCCGTCTGTGCCCGAACCCTACCAAGCCAGGGACCCTGGTCCTCCCCGCCGCTACAACTCTAGCACTCTCCACGCACTCAACTCTGGATGCAACAACTGCCAGCTCTTGACGTCGAGCAACTCCCAAGGCCCGTTCTTCTGCCAACACTGCCGCTGCACCTTTACCCACCTACGGACCCAGACAGCTACTACCAACGCAAAACCAAAGGTGGTGATGGACGGAGCGTTGACAATACAAGCACTCACCCCCAGTCAACTGATCTGGGTTTAATCCATCACCGTTCTTTAGCCCACTCTGCCACCCCAGTTCAGACATGGCCATATGCAAATCAGTCTGACCCTGTGCCTCATGGGAACAGTCCAGCCCGAACTGCCAAGCCATGCCTTCCCTGGACCGGAAACAAGCTTCCGAGGACCGGTTTCTGGCATTGCAGCCGTCTTCAGCCCGGCTTGCTTGAATCCAGTGGCAAAGTGAGCAAGGGACTCCCGTCTGAGCATACCCTGCCAACTTATCTCACCCCCAGTCAACTGATCTGGGTTTAATCCATCACCGTTCTTTAGCCCACTCTGCCACCCCAGTTCAGACATGGCCATATGCAAATCAGTCTGACCCTGTGCCTCATGGGAACAGTCCAGCCCGAACTGCCAAGCCATGCCTTCCCTGAACCGGAAACAAGCTTCCGAGGACCGGTTTCTGGCATTGCAGCCGTCTTCAGCCCGGCTTGCTTGAATCCAGTGGCAAAGTGAGCAAGGGACTCACGTCTGAGCATACCCTGCCAACTTATGGCAAACAAAGCAAAACCAAAGGTGGTGATGGACGGAGCGTTGACAATACAAGCACTCACCCCCAGCTACTACCAACGCACCTGGCACCAGCGCGCCCAAACCCCTGAGCTGCATTCTCCTCAACATAAGCTCCCTGCACAGACACGCAGAAGAAGTTTGGGATCTCCTCAACACCCTCTCGTCCGCCGTCGGCTTCCTCACAGAGACCTAGACCAACGCCAGCTCTGTTCCCGACATTGAAACCGCCATCCCTGACGGATACAAGATCTTGAGGAAAGACTGTCCCATAGGAGGCCTTGCCATCGTCCCCAAAAGCTCCCTCCAATTGACAACCTCCATCTCGAACGACACCTCGCCTCCATGGAACACATCCACTTCCAGATCCAGTCCAACCCCAGAATGACACTCTGCGGAACACTCGCCTACAGACCACCCAGAACTGCGCCCCATTCACCAATACCATCGTAGACTATATTGTGCCCCACGTCCTTGCCTCCAAGGCTTATGTACTGCTTGGAGACCTGAATTTCCACCTAGACAACCTCAGCGTCTTCCAACTGCACCGCCCTCCCAGAGAACCTATCCGACACTGAACTGAAGCAACTCGTCTCCACCCCACTGACACGGCGGGACACACTCTCGACCCCATCTTCGCCGGAGTAAACAACATTCGCTTTCGGCACACCACGGAGCCTCTCTGGACTGACCACCAATGCGTCCACTTCTTCTCGAAACCCATGGCACACAAGCCTACGACACCCCTTCCATGCAGAAACTGGAGCAAGATCACCGAAGAACACATCACCTCCACCCTCGGCCGCACTCCTTCCCCTACCACGACAGACACCAACACTGCAGCCAACAACCTCCACCAATGGATCGCCAACTGCGCCAACACTCTGGTCGCCCTCCTGAACTCCGACAGACGACACAACACGAAAGCCATCTGGTTTACCACGGACCTCCGAGAATCCAAGCGCTTGTGCCGACGACTGGAGAAAGCATGGAGAAACAGCAAAACCCCAGAAGCATGCTCCGCCTACACGTCCGTCACCACGGCACACTACCAACTTATCAGATCAACGAAGAGAAACCATTCAGGACAGAATCATCTCCAACTCCCACAACTCCAGGGAACTCTTCACAATCATACAAGAATTCACCAGACCCCACATCAAAACCACCAACGTCCCTCCCTCCCAGGACCTCTGCAACAAACTCAGCTCCTTCTTCCACCATCTACGACAACTTCGACGATCAAGGCACCTCCCCTACACCATCCACCAGCTACGCCACCCAGCCCACCCTCCTCACCTGGACTCCTGTCACCCCAGAAGACCCGCAAAGACGATGAAGAGCATCCACTCCGGAGCACCCACTGACTCCTGCCCACCGCTCATCTTCCACAGGTTCATCTCCGCCATCGCACCAGAACAACGACAGACCATCAACTGCCCCCTCGAAACAGGCACGTTCCCTGATGACCGGAAATGCGCCTAGGTCAAGCCCCTCCTCAAGAAGCCCTGAGCATACCAGACGGGCCTCAAGATCTACAGGCCCATCGCTCTCCTCCCCTTTGCCGCCAAAGACATCGAGAAAATCGCAACACCCAGATAACGCACTTCATAGAAACAAACTGCATCCTCAACTCATCTCAATCCAGATTCCTCATCAACAGCACCAAGACCACCCTCTTAGCCGCCACTGACAACATCCACACCTTCCTCGCCCTCAAGCCCACATGGCAGCTCTCATTCTACTAGACCTCCCAGCAGCCTTCAACACAGTCTCCCACAGCACACTAGACACCAGACTCCACGACGCCGGCATACAGGGAATTGCCTTAGACTGGATTCACGCTTTCCTCTCTGGCCGAACACAAAGAATAAGACTCCCACCCTTCCTCTCTGAACCCTCGGAGATCAGATGCAGAGTACCCCAAGGATTCTCCCTCAGCCCCACGCTCTTCAACATCTACATGGCCCCCCTTGCAAACTTCGTCAGAAAACATTGAGTCAGCATAGTATCCTACATTGACGACACCCAGCTCATCCTCTACCTCCCCAAGGAACCCAACATCACCAGGCACAGCTTCCAGGAAGGAATGAAGGACATCGCATCCTTGATGAGCATCATCTGCCTGAAGCTCACCTCGGAGAAAACTGAAGCCGTCATCCTCCGTTCCACCCCCGCCACGTGGGCCGACACCTGGTGGCCCCGCCCTCAGAAACCGCCCCCCCTCACAGACCACGCTTGCATCCTCTGAATCATACTTGACTTACCATGAAGTGACAGATCAACGGCTGTTCTCCACATGTTTCAACACCCTCTGCAAGACCAACAAATGGATCCGCCCTGACTCCAGGAAGACCATCACCCACGCACTCATCACCAACAGGCTGGAATACAAAAAAGCTCTCTACGCCGAAATCAACAAATAACTCTGTCCCAAATGCCAGACCGTCCAGAACGCCGCAGCCAGACTCGTCCACCGCCTCCCACGACACGACCACATCATTCAGCACCTCCGCAACCTCCACTGGCTCCCCATCAAAAAGAGTCACCTTCAAGCTGCTCACACACGCCTACAAAGCCCTCCACAACACCGGAACCCAGTACCTCTACTAAAGAATCTCCTTCCACGCCCCCAAGAGAAACCTCTGCTTCGCTGACCTAGCCCTTGCCGAAGTTCCCTGCATCCACAGAGCCAGAACGGGTGGCAAACAGTTCTCATACATCACAGCCAAGACCTGGAACAAACTCCCCCTCAGCATCCGACGAAGCCCTACACTGTAAATCTTCAGAAAGGACCTTAAGACCTGGCTCTCTGGATGACCTAGGAGCTGCCTGCCCCCCGCCCCCTCCTGAAGCGCCTTAAGACCCTTACGGGTGAGTAGTGCGCTCGCTATATCCATGATTGAGTGATTACTGAATGAAGCGGCATACTCTCAAGGATCCTTTGAAAGCAATACTAATGACCTGTCTGCCTGTTGACCACCATCAGGAGGCTTAGAGGGAACCTCCCCCAATTAGCTTGTAATTCTTCCGTGGCACTGGACTCTCTTCTCAGAATTGGTAGCACACATCCCTTGCCACTCTTATAGGCCCAGAGGAGTGAATTTACCCTACTACTTTGTCAGCAGACCGTCGCTCTGGGTCTTAGAAGAATGGATTCTTTGACTGCCATGTAGCTGAGCAGTGGTCCCAGTGTGACTGCTTTGCAGAAGAGTGGGTGCCCCTCCTGCCTGAAACGTGTAGGTGAGTATATTAAGTGCTTTGGTGGACTGCCTGCCTTTATCTTCCATGTGTATGACATCAACCAGCTACTTCAGGATGAAGTTGGAGGCAGTGGTGACAACTTCTCCTTCTGCAAGTACCAAGAATCTACACAGCTGCAGAGCCTGGTGCTTCGTTGCAAGGACGCGACAGGACCCTGCAGCTTCATTTCACTGAAGAAAGTATACACCAGCCAAAAAGGTAACCCCTTCTCTGACTGTGTGGAGATGAACTGCTTCCTAGTGACTTGTATCGTTCTTTACTGCAGGACTAGTCTGCAGGCACAAGTGAGGGTAACGCTCTGGCGAAGACTGTTTTTTTGGAAGGAAGCGGTATCATTAAAAACTGTAACTCCTGATCCCATGAATGTCCTTTTGTCGTGTTGATTTAATCATGAAACGTTTCACATAGACCTTAGATGGACAATTTACCTTGTTCCTTTCCATTTAAATTTTTTTGTAGTGAAAGCTGATCGCACATAGATAGTGGCAATATGCCAGGCTTGTGTGGATGAAAGTTATTTATTTTGTATATTACTCTTCATCTGTAGGGATTGTCTGATTGTCAGCCTGAGTCTACAGTCCCCCAACATTCGGCGTATCTTGAATGACAGATTGGCCATTTTTGCAAAAAAATGGAACATATGAGGTTGGGAATCTGCATGGTAAGACATTTCGCATATGAAGCACACTCGGTGCATCCAGCATCAAATTAGAAGCAGTTGAAGCAGTTTCCGGTTCTGTCACAGGGTAGCCTGGTACCCAATCATTGACAATGGGAGAAAACCTATGCCTAGGGTGAACAGACACAATGAAAGTGGCACTATCCATATTCACTATCAAAATAAGGAAGAAACATTCTATTTAGTTGTTTGCATTTTCGGGCGTGTTTACTACTATCTTGTTTTCGGTCTAAGAATCCAGAAGAGGCAAAGTGAAGATAAGTAGCTAAATGACTCTTTTCACAGTAGAGGAATAGAGAGACCTTGCAAGTTAAACCTTGAACCGACTGATGATGGTTCATATGAACCATCATCAGTAGGGTCAAGGTTTAACTTGCAAGGTTAATATTCACCATCTTTGTTTTCAATTAATTCTTGTACAATCCAAACTTTTTATTGCACACTACTGAGCAACCCAATTTCAAAAGAAACATTGGGATGTTAGTGTCTGTGAAAGTATTTTTTTCTAGACGATTGCTTTCCCTCTTGAAAAAACACAGAGTTATTTTACTTTGGCTCTAGGTAAGCCTTCCCCAATTGTTCGCAAATAGAGAGCCAAACCAGCTACCAACAGTCGAATAGCACTGAAGTAAAAAACAACAATTGGTCACCATTTACGTGTATTTTAAGATCAGGACAATAGGAAAGTAAGGCCCTAAGAAGAGCGAAGCATCAGGGTTGAAACAGCAGTTATTCGAATATAAGTGTTTGCGCTCATTTGTAATCTCACATTGTTGTGGGTTGATTATTATGTTCTGAGGTAATTGGGGAAAAGAAAGAAAATCACTAAGGAGAGTTCACACCTTGACACTACATAAGTACACGCTAGAAATAAAATCCCTTCTGTTGGCAAGCTACTGGAGAAATAGAAGGGGCAAGAGCAAAAAGCCCATCCTTTCTAGGATGAAACACAGATGACCATGAAAAAGCAAAGACAGCAGCAATGACCCATCTTTGTTGGTGTCTTAGTCAAAGGAAGCTATGATGGCTTGGAAATGATAGACTGGAGAGAGTTGGTGAACACTTGTAAAAGATGATGGAAAAACAAATTATTATAATAACCCTTTCTATAGTTGTAGAAAAAGGCAATAATGCGGGTCACTACTCTAATTAAAGAGAATGAGAGGACGCTGACTTGTTAAAAAGACTCTAGGTGGAGCCGCCACCACCAGAACCATCTTCCACAAATGCATGGATAGTGTTGTAGACTGATTAAAGAACAACTGCTTAAAGCTCAACACAGACGACTGAAGTGCTGATCTTCAGGAACAACACCTTTCCTTGGAGCAACTCCTAGGGCTTAATGCCCCGGAGACTTAATGGGTCTTTGTGCCTGCTTTGCACACCCCCGGGGCACTTTGGAATTACAGAAGGGGCTGCAGGTGCTTGTGCCGGCCCCTTCTGTAATTCAGATAGCACTGGAGCACATATAGCGCCAATGCTATCATCACAGGGTGTTCTATCATGTGCATGGGGGCATGGACCCATGCAAAGAGAGAATCTCTTTGCCTCTGTGCCTGTACCATATTATAGACTCGGTCGCAAAGGTAAAGAAGCTGTCAGTGCGCCTCCAGATGGCAGCCCTCTAGAGGGAGTGAAGAATGTTCCTATGGGCCCCCAAGACATCCACTTGCATGCGGGTGCAGTCACTCACTGTACCCGCCTGCAAGAGGATCTTTCACCCCTCTTAAAAGTGCAGGCGGGTTGCCACTTGCACAGTGAAACAAAGAGCAGCTGCTTCAAAACATCCATGGCAGCACAAGTTTGCTGCTACCCTTGGGGCAGAGCATTTAATCTAATATGGTGCACTCTCCTTGTTAACGGAAAGTGCACCTTTTGAAAGGTACACCCGGCGCTAACAAGTAAAATGCACTGCATTGTATAATACAGCCCATGGAGGCCCTCCAAACTCAGCCCCGCAACCTTGGCATCATCCTGGACAGCAAGCTCACCATGAAAAGACATATCAACGCAGTCTTCTCCACCTGCTTGTTCACTCTCCGAAAGATCTTGCAATGGCTCCCTGTCAACACTAGCCCTAGTTACCAGCCACCTGGACTACGGCAACGCACTGTATGTAGGAATCACCACCAACTCTTGAAATGACTCCAAACAATACAGAACTCGGCTGCCATACTCCTCATCGACCTCCTTAAATGGACCCACACCACCCCTCACCTCAAGAAGCTCCACTAGCTCTCCGTCCAAAAGAGTTGTAATTTGAAGATGCTGATGCACACCTACAAAGCCCTTCACAGCCAAGGCACAGCATACATCACCAGCACCTGCACTTCCTTACACCCTCCAGACACCTTCGATCCTCCACCCATGCCCATACCTCCTGCATCCTCTGAAGCTAGACCGGAGGACGCTCCTCCTACCATGCTGCCAAGTCCGAGAACTACCTTCCCCTTCACCTCCGAATCTCTTCCTGTCGGAATTCAGAAAGGAACTTGAGACCTGGCTCTTTGACTGATAACACCCTCAGCAGCTTATTCCTAGCGCCTGGATACCCTCATGCGTGATTAGTCATGATTTACATATCCTGATTGATTGATGGAATACTCTCAGTTAAGCCTATTTCCTGGGTTCACGGTTAGTAGTAGTGTACACCTAAAATGAGGTTATTTCACAATCTATGGCACTGGTAGCTCCTGCAGTGTCTTTTTATTCATGAAATATCAATCTTGATGAAAAAGAGCGGTGGCAGACTGTAGTCTGCCCAAACCAACACATGCAAGCCCAGAGGTGTGAGAGGCTTCCTCTAGACAACACATGTTTCAGTGAATATTTATCCATTGGCAGATTCCTTGCATGAGGAGCAGGCGGGGGATACTGGGCTTCAACTATGGCGGTTGAGATTGTTTGCCACTGGCGACTTAGGGGTCCGTCTTACTATGGCTCTTCACACTGGGCCAAGTACAACCCTGACTGTGCTTGACTCTCTGGGTACAGAGGACGAGTGTTCCAAGGCTTCTCGGAAAAGTAGTGCGGACAGAATAGCACAGAACTCCGAAATCAATCAACAGGCACAGTAATGTATTGCCTAGCTGAATGCTTTTCTTTTGGTTAAAAGGAAGTGTTTTAATTTCTCCACAAAACAAATTAGTACACAGTTTAATAGGAATGGAAATACAGTGTTGAATTTGCACTTAAGATCTTTAGCAAGGCACCACACTCCACTTTCAGTATTGTTAATCCCTGCAATATGAGAATCTTACAATTACAGTCCCCAGTCAAGTATGTGCAAAAC
Source organism: Lissotriton helveticus (assembly GCF_964261635.1). Taxonomy (NCBI): domain Eukaryota; kingdom Metazoa; phylum Chordata; class Amphibia; order Caudata; family Salamandridae; genus Lissotriton; species Lissotriton helveticus. The sequence goes on from NC_136065.1 coordinate 342,902,639, forward strand.
ATGCATTAATTACGCATAAGTGCAGATTACGTCAAATATCCTAAATACTACATAGGTTTATATGAAGAGAAATACAGGGTTGATATCTCAGTTAAGATCTTCAGTAAGGATCTACACTCAACTTTCAGTATTGTGTATGTTTGCTATACGAGATATCTTGTAACAACAGTCTCTAGGTACAATGGGGCATACACTTTAATAAGGCACAGGTGCACCACGCAGCCTATTAAACTCAAAAAGTGGACCCAGGACAACAAGGATGCGAATATTGAACGGCTAGTAGAAAGCTGTGAGAAAGGTCTGAATCCGCCTGACAACGTGCAGAATATGAATGACCTAACGTATCACTACACTACAACAATAACCAACATAGTCAACACTACCATGCCACTAAAACTGAAAAGGATCACAGAAAAGGACAAAAACCCTTGGTTCAATGGGGCACTGAATGATGATAGGCGGAAACTAAGACTTGCTGAAAGAAAGTGGAGACAACACCCCGCAACACCCGAACTGAAACCACTCAGAAAAATTATAAATGTGTACAACAAAAAGATCCTCAATTCCAAAAAAGAATATATTAGATCAGAACTAGATAACGCCAAAAACAGGCCAAGGAAGCTATTCGAGATTTTAAAGCAGCAATCCAACAAATTAGCCAAAACGGCCCAAGAAACCACTAAAACTCAGCTGAACTGTGAAGAATTTTCAACCTTCTTCACCAACAAGGCCAACACTTTATAAATAGAGCTTAAGATGGCAGCGGACAACCTGCCCTACAAACCACACAGACTGAACAACCCCATCCTGACAATCAACCACGATGAAGCAAAAAACAAAGCGCATTGGGATACCTTCAAGCTATATGATCAGAATACTATCGCCAAAACAATATCGGATATCAAACCGAATAACCACTATAATGACCCACTACCTGCCAAATGTCTACAAAAAATCAACCACATCGTCATCCCAATATGGACCAAAATAATAAATGCCTCGCTTTCACAAGGGATCCTTCCAGAATGCTTAAAAACAGGCCAAGTTGTTCCCATCATCAAAAAGCCAACAGCGGACCCAGCTGATCCTAATAACTTTCGCCCAGTTACCAATATTCCAGTACTTGCCAAATTAATCGAGAAATGTGTACAAAACCAACTGAGCCACCACATCGCTAATTTCACACTGCTAGACAACTGCCAATCTGGGTTTAGAATAGGCCACAGCACAGAAACCGCAATTCTACATATTGTCGACGATGCATTACAGGCCCTAGATCAGAATAGAACATTTTTACTAGTCCTTCTGGACCTGTCCTCTGCATTCGACCCGGTAAATCATGAAAAATTACTAAGCAGGCTGCATAACAGGATGGGAATGTCGGGAAATGTGCTGAAATGGTTTGAATCCTTCCTTCAGAATAGAACTCAAAGGTTTTTGGTCAGCCAGACACTATCCCCATCATGTCCTAATTTGATCGGAGTCCCTCAAGGATCTAAACTATCTCCTTCACTCTTCAACCTTTATGTCGAACCTCTGACAGAAATTCTTAGAGACGCAAACATATCTTATCATATGTACGCAGACGACACGCAGATATACATCAAGATCGCATCTATGGAAGATATCATGTTAATGAATGAGGCCTTAAAAATGTCATTAAACTGGGTGACCAGCAATCATCTGAAGCTAAATGCACAAAAAACGGAGTTCCTATTAATCTCTCCACCAAAGAACCACACGGAAGTGAATGGTCTAAACTGATAACAGCACTAAACTGCAGTCCTACTCTAGTGGACTCCGCAAAATCGTTAGGAATCGCATTACATCAGAACCTTGACATGAGAGCCCATATCAAATCAATTGCAAAAAATGCACGCATTCACTTGATTTATATTAGGAAAGTAAAACCATTCATCTCTACGGCAGATCTCAAAATGGCAGTACAATCCTTAGTTATCTCAAGGATTGAATATGGATGTACAACCTTAGCAGGTCTGCCAAAAATTTCCACGGCACCACTAAAAGTATGTCTCAATTCAGCTGCAAGGCTCATCGCCGGATCGAGGAAATTCGATCATATCACCCCACACCTGAAATCGTTAAACTGGCTACCATACGAAGCGAGAATCCAACTTAAAATGGCATGTATCACCCACAAAGCGCTTCTCTACAAAACACCAAGATACCTGGCTCAGAAGATAGAGCTATCTGGAGGAGACAGACCGGCCAGGAGTGCCAAGGAGCTGCTGCTGAGACCACCCATCTTCCAGGAGAAGAAAACATACGACAGAGCTTTCTCAGGGGCAGCCCCCAGAATCTGGAACGCACACCCTCCAAATGTTAGGAAAATTACAAACACAGCAACATTCAAGAGGGAAGCTAAGATTTTCCTAATGAGTAAGTTCCCCACTTAGGCAAGAAGGGACATCACCACCACGCGACATAGTTGTGCCAAAGCAGAACAACAAATGGAAGTAAATAGAAAGTCACTATTTGTACTGGGGATAACCTAGAGGTGCTATGCTTACCCAGAATCTGAAGGAAAAATACACAGATAAAGACAATTTGGATCTATTGTTATTGTACTACAATTTACAGTACAGTAGGCAAATAGAATAACATGTATGATAATCTTGAAGACAGACACAGGCTGAAAGTATATTGGAATATGCACATGCCGATGTCAAGTAGTAGCCTAATATACCTCGCCATTGTACATTTTTATGCTATAATGCTTTATAATCGTATACCTAACCTACCTCATATCAGTATGAAACGGTTTACTACATAACTTTATACCTACCTACCTCATTTTCTGAATGGTTATGCTCTGAAAGATGTATCTCTAACCTACCTATTGTAGTTGTATCTGTGAAGCGCTCTGATACCCAAGGGTCACGTTCGCGCTATACAAAACTGTCTAAATAAATAAATAAATAAAAATATTCCATTAAACAAATGCGTAACTCTGTTCTGTGTCTTTATACCTGTTCCTTTTACTTGGCAAAAAGCCTTAAGTCCACTCCAGACTCGACTGCATGTTCTAGTCTCCCATGCCAGTTGTAGGCTAAGTTCTACTTTAACCTTCTAGTTGGTGGTGTAGTTCTAGCTGTGTGGTGGGTGGGATTTGCGTAGTTTACCTCACTGCAGCAACTTCACTTGTGCCATGGTGGTGAGTTCACATTGGAACAGGGACAAATATATAAAGTTGGCTTAGCAGGTTGCGCAATAGCATTTGTTTTCAACAGGGACAGTCTATTCGACTGAGTGCAAAGAGGCGCTGAGCAGTGTCTCAGTGGGGGTGTCACGCACAGGGGTGGGGGTGGTGACGTGTGGCCTGGTGGTGGTGCTGGGGGTGTGTTGGGGGGTACGCGAGGGAAACAAAACAAAAAAAGTACCTTTCTGCCGGCCGGGTCCCCCGCCTCTGGTCCTGCTTCTGCTCTCCTGCTTCTGCTCTGCTCTCCTGCTTCTGCTCTCCTGCTCTCGTGCTCTCCTGCTTTCGACTTCAGGAAGCAGACAGCCAGGCTCCCTCCCCTAAGCCAGTAACAACGCTGCAGTGACACGGCGCTCAGCCAGGGGCTGTAGGGGTGGGCATGTTCTCCACATGCAGGCTGTTAGGCAGCTTGCATGGAGAAGGGGGAGTGCGCATGGCTGGTTTGGGCCAAACAGTCATAGCACACTTGGGGGTGGACATGCCCCCCCCCGCTCGATCCCAAGCAAAGGAAACATAAAATGATTCCCCGCTCGATCCCAAGCAAAGGAAACATAAAATGATGCTGATTTAAGGTTATTATCATTCTATATTTCCTTTCCACTGCTCGAAAGCAGTGGGCGGGCGACCTTCCGCCATAGCGGAGGAGCCGCCACTGGTGCTTAGTTATGACAGTTATTGCCTCCTGGCTGTTCAGGGCCTTTCCAGTTTGACGGCGACGCAGCTCGTCTGTGTGATTTGGCAACTAGAGCTCTAATTTGTCAGGCTTACAGCAGATTGCTGGTCGACATTGTCATGCTTATTCTTGCAAAAGTATTGGTGTGCTCGCACAGAAGCTGCTCATAGAAACGTGGGGACCCTTCATAGAACAGTTTCTGCCTGACTTCACTGGCTGTGGTATTCTGCTTTCTCTTGACTGCCCCAAATGCCGTGAACCTGCTGGGTTTCTCCTCCTGTACAGCATATCCTCCTTCAGCACCAGGCACACTACTCCTCTCTCTCTCTCAGCATGCATCCTTCTGGGCACTTTAGCCAGACCCACAGCTCTTCAAGCAGAAAGTGCAGTTGATGTCGGTCACCTCTAGGAGGCTGGCTGGCATGCAGGCACCAGGACGGATAACACTGCAGGCTCTTGGAATATTCTTCAGAGTACTCCCTTGCTTGGTCAACCACAACTTGGACTGGAACAGGAACCAATCTGAGTGGTTTGGAGCCCATTTCTCAAACATTGTCCAGGCAGAGGATGTGGATCCACTATCTAAGGCTTCAGAGCTGAATTAGTTGGATCTCTGTCAAATTTCATTTTCTGGCTGTTCCTCAGACACAGCCTTTGTGTCGAAGTGACTGCTTTGTCTGCAGGTATCAATAGAGCATGCTTCCTGCAGGAGTATCCTAAATGTATGTACAATTAAGTATGTGATCTTTGCACCTGGCTGTCATCAGCCTTCCTGAAGCAGCAATCCGCGACAGACCGAGGGGCAGGCCATGGCAAGAAGCTGCACCCCTACGATCTTCCAAATGGCATTCAATCAATCAATCACATGTTTGTTAAGTGCGACTACTCACCCTAAGGGTCTCACGGCGCTGGGGAGGAGGGGAGGTGCAGGAGCTGGTGTTGGCATGGATAGATCACACTCTATCTGACACAAAGGATAACATTCTAGTCACGTAATGAGCCACAAAAAATTGTTAATGCACCCCTCCAAGTCACTGAAATGTATGTGGACCTTGCATTACAAGGGGCAGGTATATGTCTCGGCGAACATGCCAAATTGATGATAAGGCCAGACCAAGTCAGGATACCAGTTTCTCATGGAGTTGGGGCACAGGTACATGCCCATTTACCATGTGGAGCGTATTCCTGTTCTAAAGTTGGCCAGTGAATCTGGTACTGGGCTAACGCTAAAGCAGGCCGTTCAAACAAAGGATAGAGTTACAAAAGGTTTTGGAGAAAAGCAGTGTGCTTTCTGGAGTCACCACTGAGTGCATTTGCATTTACAGCAGTATTTCTTCAACAACTCTCGGACTGCCCCCGGGAGTGCTGGGGAGTTTTAAAGTGATATTTCTGCTTTTCTAGCGGGGATATGTTGCTCATGCTTGATGAAAAGCACTGCAGGGCAGCTATGCTTAAGAAGTGGATTTCAGGCGTGTTTTTAGCCAGGTAAAAGCAGTCAACACTCAACCCCTTGTTCTGAAAGCACCAACCTAGCCAAATCCATGCAGGTCTATGTTAAAGAAGTTTTTAAGAGGTGTACATCAAGCTGGAGGGACGATCCAGCTCATATGTCAAAGTTAGGCGTACTAGAGGTAGGACATCTTGCAAGTTTAAAAGTTTAAGCCTTCCTACTGCAGTAGAGTTCCCTGCTTGGAGTTGTTTTCGGGAAGACTCTTCTTCCCTTCAGGGCGTAGATACTGTGAATTATAAACCATGTGCATTCCAACCAAACAGGTCCCTGAAGAACAGCAGATGACGAAGTAGTGGGGGGATGGGGTTCTCTTTCTTTTGAGGGTAGCCTGCAGGATCCACCATCCATCTGCCATTTGACATTCTTTCAAATAAATGCATGTCCGTACCGGAGGGTAAAACGAACAACAGATGCACTGGCAGTGCTTGCGTAGCATTTATCAGGAACACATTCTGAGGAGCGCAATCGGTGTCAAAATGTATTCTAAGAATGTTTGCTCAGACTCCAACACACAAGCATCCATTGTCTTACTCACACTTCTCAACTTAATTACGTGGGTAGGCCAGCTGACCGCTCTCCTGGGCTCGGCTATTGTATCCTTAGAATTATATTATGCTGACATCAGCAGACACCATCTAGAAGGGGCTTCCCCTTTGAGGCTATAGGATGAAGAGATCAAGGGAGTAGTCTCCCCTCTCAGAATGCACCAAGAGATTATGTCACAGAATAGCACTATTTTGGGGGGTCCTTAGCCGCACCGACTGTTGCCAAAAAGAAAAAAAGACCATACAAATGGCAGTGGTGGCTCTGCCACACGGTGTGTCAGAAGCATTCCTATTTATAGGGAAGGGCTTGGTAGAGCTGGCTAAACTCTTTCATGCTGTTGGCTCAGTATGTCAACCTGTGCGGCTGCAGCATAAGCAGTTAATGTTCTCATCCAGGGGATACTCATCAATAGTCATAATCTATGAATAATCCCCGCCCATGTGCGGGATCCCGAGGCATATATAAAATACATATATATTTATACATATATATATATATATGCATATGTGAAAACCTATACATGCAGCCTAAAATATTTCCAAAATGGCAAAGATGCCGAAATTATATAGGTTTGCATAGTACCAGCTATACTCTCCCAACCCCTAAGGAAGAAAGAGAGCAGTGAACATTTGTCATACAACAATGCTTTATTGCCATAGAAAAACCTGTAATTGCAGGCATTTGCCAGTAGGCTGTAGCAGAGTATAAAGAAAACTGACACCTTGCCTTTAAGGCATTCGAGTAGGGGTACCGTGCCTTTAAGACCTGTAGGCGACCCCCTGCTCCCATGATGCACCACAGGTGGCAGTTAGGTCAGTTCTTTTTGGAGGTGCATGAACACCTGAGTAAATCCATAAATAACATACCATAACTTTGCAGTCCGGGTAGGTGGGTGGGTCGCTTATGACTTTGATGAGTATACCCCTGGATGAGAACTAGGATTACAGGTAAGTAACTAATCCTTCTCATCCAGGGGATACTCATCAATAGTTATAATCTATGAATAGAGTAGCAAGCCCATACCCAAAGTCTCGCGGACGAGCAATCAAGTATACAGCAAAAAACATGAATTAACATCACATTTATAATACAGTTATGCAAACAAATTCCTCAAGGAGGCCTGTCCCACATGGGCATCGGCCTGTGCATCTGAATCTAGGCAATAATGGCGGGTAAAGGTAGGTACTGAACGCCATGTAGCCGCCTTACAAATCTCAGATATTGGAATGTTGCGAAGGAGAGCTGTAGTAGAGTGTGGTAGAGTGTGCATGAGTGTGCATGAGGTTTGCCCTGCAAAGCTTGGTTAGCTAATTGGTAAGACAGAGCTGTACAGGAGATCAGGAGAAATAGATCTTTTTGAAGCTGACAGACCCATTTGTTGACCCATAATTAACAAAAAGCCGGTCAGACTTCCTAAGTGGAAGAGTTTTAGCCAGGTAAAATTTTAAAACCCTCAGGAGATCTAAAGAGTGTAAAGACCTCTACGGGGGAGTGGTTGGTTGAGGAAAGAAAGTAGGCAGAGTGATGGTCTGATTGATATGGAAATCCGAGACCACTTTGGGTAGGAAGCCTGGATGTGTTCTCAGCACCACCCTATTGGCATGAAACACTGTTTAAGGTTCCTTGCAACACAGGGCCTGGATCTCGCTCACCCTACGGGCGGTGGTGATGGCTACCAAAAAAGCAGCTTTCCAGGTCAAGTGCTGCAAAGAGGCCTTCTTTCTATTGGTTACCCACCATAGAAGCAATTCTTTTCATTTTGCTTTGTAGTTTTTGCTATTAGTGTTACACCATACGATGAAGACGGACCACAGTACAATAGAATTTCATTAGCTGTATTAATGTTTTACAGTACCAGAATTAAAACATGTGTACAAAAAAGTAGGCATCATCAGTCAGTTATGTACTAATCAGCATTGTATACACGAGGCGACATATAGCATAACAAAAAGCTAAAATAATGTACGCATGAAATGAACACATGTATTCTGGGGAAAAAAATTCACAAGCACGTGCAGTGCAAAAGTAGAAGTGCCGGAAGTGCTGAAACGCTCATTAGAGGTACTGCATCCTTGTGTGGAGTGCCGGTGATCTAGGGAAACCAGGCATACCAGAATAACCGGAATGTCTTGAAAAGTTGTGTAAACACGTCATATGTCTTTGTTTTAAGAGAAGTGAAGGGGTATGTGGGGGAGGGGTGAGCCCCCTGTGTTTATGTGATGGGTCTATTGCCACAGACATACTAACATTGTCACCAGCTTTCTATGTTGGAGAGCGCTGGCTGTTATTTCTATTTCTCCAGTGGCTGCTACACAATAGTCCTACTTCTGTGTCCAAACGCAGGACTTTGGCTGGACGGGCGGGCGTACCTCAGGGGAAGGAGGGAGGGAAAGCAAAAGCACGCCGGAGGGAGGGAAAGAAAAAAGCACGCCGCTATGCACGCGCAGGGACATAAAAATGCGCAGGCGTGTGCACATCCCTACGCTAATGAAAGTAAACAAAGGTGGCGTTGGGCTGTCCACATGCGCGTGCATTTTTTTGTCCCTACACCTGCATGTTTAGCTTTGTGGATGGCGAGAGTAGCCATCTTTGTCCATCTGGACTTGCGTGCATTCTACTGTGGCAGAATCGATTGCACAAGGTCCTCTCCATGGCGGGAGCATAACATGCGCTGCTTTTGCCAGGTGAGACCTAGAAATATATATTCATAACTTTTATTCAGTCGAAGAGTCAGGTGAGGTCCTTTCTGAATTGAGGCAGTGACTGTGATTGCCTGAGGTGGAAAGGAAGGTTGTTCCAGGTCTTTTCTGCGAGGTAGGAGAAGGATTTTCCTCCGGCCGTGGGCTTGCGTATACATGGCACGGTGGTCAGGGCAAGTTGGGCAGAGCGGAGGTCTCTGGTGGGTCCATGGAATACAAGGCGGTGGTAAAGGTACACAGGTCCTGTGTCATGTAGGGTTTTGTAGGCTTGTACGAGGAGCTTGAAGGTGATTCTTTTGTTGACTGGGAACCAGTGGAGGCCTCGGGTGGCTGGTGATGTGGCTCCGGCGAGGGATGTTGAGGTTGAGTCTATGGTAGGTGTTCTTATTGTTCTGCTGTTTTTTTAGGTGTTCCTGGGTGATGCCGGTGTAGAGTGTGTTGCTGTGGCAAAGTCTGCTGTTGTGTGTGTGGGTGACCGTCTTTCAGACTCAGTGGGGATCCACTTGAAGATGTTTTGGAGCAGGCATAGTGCGTGGAAGCAGGATGGTTGAGCCAGCATTGATCTGGAGGTTCATGCGGACGTCCTCTGTGGCGGTGAGAACGGCAGTCTCATGCTGTGGTTGCTTCAGAAGCCAAATTGGGAGAGATCCAGGGTGTGGTTTGTTTCAAAGAACGTTGGGCGTTGATGACCTTGTCTGGGAAGGGGAGCAAAGAAATGGATCTGAAGTTCTTGAGGTCTGTCAGTCGTCAGGGGGTTTCTTCTGCAAGGGGTTATCATCTCTGCATTTTCTATTCTTTCGGCAAGGTGGCGGAGTTGATGGTGCGGCAGAGTTCGGCGGCGATGGAGGTGCCGGCTCTCTTGAAGATGTGGTGTGGGCAGGGGTCCAAGGGTGCTCCGGAGTGGATGCTCTTCATGATCTTGAGGGTGTCGGCGGCGGAGAGGGGGGGGGGTGCGGCTGAGCAGGGTCTGCTGGGGTCTGGTGTCTTTGTGTGTGGTGGTTGCGGGTGGGGTGAGAGGGTGTTGGGTATTAAGGCTGTTGAATCGGTCATATATCTCCTTAATCTTGTGGTGGAAGAAGGTGTTGAGGTTGTTGCAAAGGTCTTGGGAGGGTGAGATGTCTGCTGTCTCTGTACAAGGGTTGGTGAATTCTTTGACTAAAGCGAACAGTTCTTTGCTATTGAGTGCGTTGGCGTTGATCCTTTCTTGTACTGAGGTGGCGGTGTGCGGTAACAGCGGTTTTGAAGGCTGAGTAGTCTTCCAGGGTTTTGCTGCTCCTCCATCTCTTCTCAAGCTATCTACAGTTGTGTCTGGACTCATGAAGGGTGGGAAAGCATGCTTCCTTGGAGTGTTGCTTGTCTTGGGATTTCTTTAGAGTAGCCAGTGTGTCATTTCAGTTGGAGATCCATCGGTGGAGGTTGCGTGCTGAGGTATTAGTGTCCGTGGATGTGATGAGCAGTTCTTCGGTGACATTGTTCCAACTTCTGTGAGGGTAGCGGTGGGGGTGATGGTGTACAGCGGATTTGGTGAAGAAGTGGACGCAGTGGTGGTCGGTCCAAAGGAACTCGGAGGTGTGGCTGAAGGTGATGTTGTCTCTAATGGAGAAGATTGGGTCAAGCATGTATCCTGCTGAGTAGATTGTGCAGGTGGCGAGGTTCTGCAGCTGGGACGAGTTTTTCTGGTCATTTGAGTTGTCCAGGTGAAAGTTGAGGTCACAGAGGAGGATGTAGCCTGTGGAGGCGAGAGCCTGGGGTGCAGGGAAGTCAGTGATGGAGCTGCTGAAGTATGGACAGTGTCTGGGGGGGTGGGGTCTGTAGATGCCCCTGAGGGTGGTGTTCGAGTTGGTCTGGACTTAGAAGTGGAGGCGCTTCATGTTAGTTGAGTGTTCGTCCGAGTGGGTGGTGAGGCGAAGGGTGCATGCCGATGACTCCACCCGGCTAGGTGGAGGCCTCATCATCGTCCACATCTTGCTAAACTGTAAACCGTATATGTAATTCATCTGTATAAATAAAACATACGTTGTTTGGGTCTATATGCTGCTATTGACATCCTGCCCTAAGCTCCAACATTTCAGATTACATTTTCTCCTGCTGCAACAATAAAATAATACAAAAAAGAGCATCCTTCTCACAAAATCTCAATGTAGAGGGGACCTCCCAACCCCTGGGACTCGTCCCACTATACATATTCAAAATCCAATCTGCACTCAATCATATGGCACCAGCAGGGTGTCCCACGCCTCCTTTCAGTCTCACACCGAACCCACCATACAGAACTAAAGAACTCTATTTGTCCGGGCAACGTGTAGCCTAATAAATATTCTTTATCTGAATGGTGTCAGATTAATCAGAGCAAAGTCCTACAAACGTTCTTCCATAACTCTGGATAAACATCACTCCACTGACAGAGTCAACTGTATGGAAACCACGCCGATGCTCCGAACGTGCTTTGAAGTAATACCAGAAGTAAAAGTTTGTTTTATAAGACACTAATAAAACCTATCCGTTTTTTTAAGTGTACTGCTGTGGGTGGAGCGTACAGCAAGGAAACACCTGTGAATTGAAGAAGAACACACACAGGTTTTAAGTAGAAGTAGGCGCCCCTTGCCTAATTTGCTGTAGCCTAATTACAGAAAGAAATCCTGAGGAGTGTAACCCTGCATTTTCTTAGTGCAGAATGCCCCCTTAAGTGTGAAATGGACCCGAGCATGCATTTCGTGCTAAGAAAATAGCGCTAAATACATAAGAATAGGGACAGCAGCCGTTTGCCTTCTGTTCCTGTGCTCTTGGGAAGGTATTTCTAACTAAAATTACGCAAAGTTACTTGAACTGGCGTAATTTACATTTTACCAAGGCCTAGCTTTAAGTACACTGACTTCTAGGGTACACCGCCTAGCTTCCGAACTATCCTTTGGAGAAATACTTAATGTAAGTGTAGTGGGGTATTTATATGGATTTTAAGTGCAGGAGGACTGCAGAACGGTTAAAAAGCATAGCAACAAATTTAGTAGTATTCACGTAGCTCATCGAGGAACAGAAAAGTAACCGCGCCTGCCAGAAAATAACATCAGTTTTTGTTTGCATTCCTATTAAACATGTTTGAAGTAAACTTTGCTGCATGTTCCGTGCTTCTAATGCGTTAAGTAGACAAGAGCCTGGGAGTTTGAACAGGAACACGTAGGAGCTCTGACGGAGGTAGTGGCTCACTGGGTCTCGCTCTTTATTGACTAAGGGTAAGTCAGTAATACACAGTCTTGGATGAGTCCACGGCTAGCAATTTTTAACTGTATTTTACGTACAACCTATGTGTTTTTAATGGCAAACAAGGTTTTTAGCTTGCAAAGTGGTACTTGACAGCCCTAAATTCAGGCTAGACTCTGCTGTTCAATTCAATAACTCTTTATTTGGCCACTATAGACCATAAAAGCACATGTAAAACACAGCTAAAATTTGGTACGCATGTTTTACACCCGTACATAAAAACAAGCTATGACACCGTATACAATTTTTTCAACAATAAAAGTCCATTAACCGCCCATTACAAAACCCCTTAGCAATATTTTTTAAGGGTTTCAGCCGGTTTTGGCGAGAAACGTTTTTTGTATTCGATACTTACAATAAAACAAGCAATTCATATTAAGGTATGTAAATCTAATGCTGTACAAATCTTAATTGAAAACAAGGCTAAAATGATGATTGCGTAGAAGAAATATGACTGGCTCATCCAACACAATGAGATAGATATCATCATCCTCACTGAAATTTGGCTCAATCCCGCTTCCACTCCCTTCCTAGACCTCTTAGTGCCTCCTACCCATGACATAACCCGTCTAGACAGAGCTTTGAAGACAGGTGGTGGCCTAGCTTGTAAACATCGGAGCTCACTATCGGTCTCCCACTCAGAGTCCTCTACCCCATTGTGGTATATAAATAAATAATACCGGATCTAGGTTTGACTGGACATAGCAATAACAGATAGCTCAATAAATAAGAGTCAAGATTCGAGGTAGTAGGAGTTTGCAGGTTTAATACAGCATAAAAGGACAGGAACAGGACAACCTGCACGGGAACAGGATGGCAGCGCTGCCTGGGACAGGATTGGACTGGCGTAAGGGAATGGGTAACATTTAATAACAGTGCACAAGCATATATACTAAAACAATTGCATTATAGTACATACGATAGGCGGAGCAGTGGGTGTGGTCAATAGCAGTCGCGAAAGATAAGGGTGAAAGTAGGTGTAACAGGAGGCGTATACATGGACATGTGATGTAAACGTAACAGAATATGTCATAAATGGGGCGGAAACATGGAGGGGGCTACCTAAGGAGCCGGGACCTCTAACCTAATGGTGCGCGCAAACTGACAATGACGTGTTACTAGGAGAAGCTGGGGGCTATGAACTCTGCGCTAGGAGTAGAGACTGAAGTCTGGAGAGTCAGGGCGACATGTACCTAAACCCTATCTAGTATCTAATGTTTAGAGAACATGTTGATATAAACTAAGAGTCAGGAGGGGAGAGGCTAACAGACTCTAAGACTGGTGCATGCATTATTCTACGTGTAGTGCGTGATGAAGAATATAAAATGACCATTAATACAGTATTTCTCTTTACATGGAGACGTAAAGGCTAGACTGTGACGGAAACTATTGATGCGATTCAGTAGCTTAGGAATGCAGAGAAGGAGGGCTGGACTGATAACTAGAATCATAACATACTTTTGGCAGACTCGTAGGCAGAGCCAGGCCGAGCCGGGCACAGTGAGGCAGGAAGTAAGTGAAGGGTCAGGAACACAGGTGGGGGCTGTATCGCTCCTCAGCGAGGGTTCAGGAGACAGGAGCTGAATCTGGTGTCCGGGCCCTTTTGAGGCCTAGAAACGGGGACTTTACAATGAAATAACGTGCACACTGAGAAACGTGGCAACGTAACTTTACATAGGCCTAATACTCGTAGCTTTCACGAGAACTGGAAACTGGCATACTAGGGATGGACACAACTGTAATCGCGTCTTTAATCGAACATGGGGGATACATATGCATATTAATCATGCACACATAGCATAAGATGGGGGACACGTAGGGACACAGAACATGGCAAAATTTACTTTTCCACATTATCCTCATGCGAATACCTTTGTCTCAATATCTTTAGTCACAACCTTCCGGTTTGCAAACTACATACATTTTACCACCCACCAGGGGACAACCTCCCCTTCATTGAGCAATTAATGGAAATCATCTCTGGCAATGTTGATTCCGCTATGGCTCAAATCTTCCTTGGTGATTTCAACCTGCACTGGTCCAACCTCAATGACCAAGCGGTTTCATGCCTCAAATCATTCTTAAATGATCATGAACTGATCCAACACTGTGACCAGCCAACCCATAATAAATGAGAAATTCTGGACCTCATCATCTCCAAAGGTCACACCATCACACTGGACACCATTTCCCCGTGCGATTGGTCCGATCATCACAGCATCTTCTTTTTTATCACTTGGAAGTCTCTCTGAGGAAGGCTCAACCAGCGAAGATTTGGAAAAGGGACCTCAGAAATATCAATACAGCTGATCTAGCAACCCACTGTATATCGGCCCTCTCTCCACAAGCTGACATGACTGAGGTACAGGCACTCGCCAACTTCTACAACTCTGCTATTTCTAGCATCATGGATTCCATCGCTCCACTCAAACAAAAAAACGCCCCAACTAAAATTTCTAAACCATGGTTTAACGACAACTTAAACACAGAGCGCCACCACCTCAGGGCAGTTGAACATTCCTGGAAATTGAATCCATCCTCGGACCAATTAACAATCCTTAGAACGATAAGGAGCTCCTATAAAAAACAAATCAAGATTGCCAAGGCCGACTACTTCAGATCCCAACTTAATAAAGCCGCTAATCGCCCCAAGAAACTTTTTGAGCTTATGAAACAACAATCGGTGGAAACACCAAACCGCTCTGTCTCTGAGGTCAGCCCACCTTCATGCGAGGATCTGGCCGCCTTCTTTACTGAGAAATTCAGACTCATCAATATTGATCTTGACTCCAGGAAGGTGCTCTTGCTAGCCGGGGGGGTCGGTGCCCCCTAAAACCTTATCAGAGAAGTTCAATCCGACCGGCCTGAGCACAAAGAACAATGCCTCATGGGACACCTTCACTCCCCTCAGCCAAAAAAACCACCAACAAGAATCTTCAGAGTATCAACCCATCTAATCATTTTAGCGACCCGTTACCACCGTCCATCTTCAAAGACCTGAAGGAGGTCCTCACCACCATCTGGACAAAGATTGTCAATGCGTCTCTCGCACAAGGTACGATCCTGGATTGTCTAAAAGCTGCTCAGGTAACACCTATCCTGAAAAAGCCTACCGCTGATAGTACGGACCTTAACAACTTCCGTCCTATCTCTAACATCCCCACCCTTGCCAAACTCCTAGAAAAATGCTTCCAATCTCAACTCAGTGCTCACATCGAGAATTTCCATCTCCTGGATCAACACCAATCTGGCTTCCGGAGTGGCCACAGCACAGAATCAGCTCTCACGCACGTTAAGGATGACATTTTAAAAATGCTTGACCAAAATGAATCCTGGATCTTTCCTCAGCGTTTGACACTGTTAATA
Organism: Lissotriton helveticus; assembly: GCF_964261635.1. Lineage (NCBI taxonomy): Eukaryota > Metazoa > Chordata > Amphibia > Caudata > Salamandridae > Lissotriton > Lissotriton helveticus. The sequence continues at coordinate 342,917,908 of NC_136065.1, forward strand.
TCGACAAACTCCTATCCATTTTGAAGCACAGGATGGGCCTTTCTTGTTTCGGTGCTGCAATGGTTCTCGTCCTTCCTCCACCACAGATCCCAAAGAGTTAAGGCGAACCACTCTCTCTCCCAGCCATAACTAGTATCCATGGGGGTCCCCCAAGGGTCCGCCCTATCCCCTATACTCTTCAATTTATTCTTGGAGCCTTTAGCTAATGCTCTAAACTCCGCTGACATTCTCTTCCATATGTATGTGGATGATACGCAACTCTATCTGAAAATCTCCTCCCCGAATAACCTCATAGCACTCAACTCTACCCTAATAAATACTCAGAACTGGTTAACTGAGAACCACCTCTTGCTCAACACCTCCTAAATAGAATTCCTTCTCATTTCTCCCCCGAATCACATCCCCAAGATAGACCTCTGGATGAACCACCTCACTGCCTTCAACTGCTCCCCCTCATTGTTGACTCAGCCAAATCTCTTGGACTCACTCACCCCAGACAAGCATCTGAACATGAAAACTCATATCGGCAATGTGTGTAAGGGAGTGAATCACCTTATGAGGATACGCAGCAATCTCAAACCTTTCCTCCCACAAGCTGACTTCAAGCAAGTGGTCCAAACGCTTGTTTTCCCGAGGCTAGACTATGGCAGTGCTATACTCTGTGGCCTCCCCAAATATACCTTGGACCCACTAAGGGTCTCACTTAATGCGGTGGCCTGATTGGTAACAGGCACCAAAAGAAATAAGCACATCTCCCCAGTCTTAAAATCCCAAAATTGGTTGCCCTATGAAGCTAAAATTCAGCTAAAGATTGCCTGTCTATCTCGCAAAGCCCTCCACTTCAAAACCCCCAGGTATCTAGTGCAAAAGCTAGAAGTATCCGGAGGGGGCAGACCTTCTCGAAGGGCTAAATCTCTCCTCCTGCACCTCAGATCTTTCGCAAAAAGAGAACATGCCACCGAGCTTTCTCCGGCTCTGCGCCAAAGATCTGGAACTCTCTCCCACCGGAAATACGCAGAATCTCCTCCAAGGTTACTTTCAAATTGGAAGTAAAAAGATTCCTCATGAACAAGTTCCTACCTTTATAAGGGTCTTGGATACTCTGCTCAAATGCCTGGACCTACACCCTAAGTACTGCGGTTGGTGTTATTCTGCTTTACTATTCACTTGCTCCCCTCCCAGGTCACTATGTTCCATTTTTTTTATCTTACCCTTATTCGATTGTAACCTTTTTGTTTGATATGCATATGTGATTTGCCCAGGTTGGTACCCCTTCTGATGATTGTACTGCTACTATTACCTTCCTTTCCCTCAAATTGTAAAGCGCTCTGATATCCATCGGGATCATGTTTGCGCTATATAAAACTTTATAAATAAATAAATGGCTCATCCAGAAAAAACCTGACAACAAAAACCTCTGCTGTTCTTACAGATGGCTGGTGCTTCCATTTTTGGTGCCGTAAGTGGAAATACAAGCAGCTTTTTGATTCTTGAAGTGGGGGTAGGAGCAATACTTAGATATTATTAATAATATACGTTCCTGTGCAGCTTTTAGTGCTTTGTTCAACGTGCAAGGTGATTTTATATTTTTCTTGGATAGGAAGGCTTTTTGTTTTTAGTTCGTATCAGTATTGAGGGCTAAGCTTTTTTTCGGGGTGAGATGCTTTAAATGGTCTTTTATTGTATGTATGATAATTGACATGGGGTAGACCCTTTCAGATGATTTAGAATCTTTCAAAGTCACTGAGCTCCAGCATGTGCCCATTCATAACTTGGGACTCGTACATGGAAGTCTAATGCTACTTGACAACAGAAGTCCATAGGTATACTTTCAGCAGGAAGTTTCATTTAGGAAATTGAGTCTTTTCAGTTTTAGTTCAAATGTATTTGCTTGTGTTCAGTTTGTATGAACCATTTTTATGCCTAGCTTTGATGCCTAGAATGACCTACCACAGTTTCTTCAGTGGCCTATGAATTGGGTCATCCATTTCACTTAATCTTCCTCTGGCAAGAGCAGCTGTGTGCTCTGAATCCTCGAGGGAGTGAAGAAAATTCAGCTGATACCAGGAGATGGGGTTACAGAAAAAGAGAAGGAGAAGAACGCTCCCAAAGAAGAGAGAACATGATGCCACTCGGTGAGGCAGAAGGTTCACAGAATCCAGCCACCCAGTTAACCCTCAGTAGAAGCAATAGCCCTAGAAACCATTGATCATTTAAAGAAAATAACATGGTACTTCCCTTCAGTAACGCTCTTTCAGGTGGATACACTGTCTCAACACAGATTTCTCAAAGTTAGAATACCCCCCCTCCGCTGCCAGACTGTAATGACAATTTTTTTTTTTAGGTCTCAGCTGGCGAAAGCAGCGCTCATGCGCAGCTCTCGTCATATGAGGGCTTCTTGGAATCAATACGGATTCTGAAGCTCTCGGAGGCCGAGTTGAAGCCCTGCCCATCTTTTAATTGGGTAGCCTCATCTCCCATGCAAAACTCTGGCTTCTTATTGTAAATGAGGCTTCTTAGTCCCTCCTTGTTGCCACCTTGTCTCCATTTGGCCCCGCCTACCGTGATTGGATCTTTTACTTGCGCCAGTATTCAGGCTGTTATTTATTGCTTTTAGAAAGTGCGCTCTTGCCGTCCGTCCGTGTTGGGCCTCCCTCTGTGTGCATTAGTTCGCCTCCTGTGACTGCGAAGACACACGGTTTCTTAGGGCAGTGCGTGTTCCAGAGCTCAACTGTGCGCGCCGCAGGAAACTAGTAAAAAATGAAGGTAGGAATAGCATTTTTAGAGCCAGCACGTATTTCATGATAGGACCCGGACAAGGAGGAAAGACAATTAGCAACCTTTCAAGACTCAGGTGACTAAGCATTGTAAGAGTCGGTGTGCCATTAACTTCATTACATCTTTGATCGGTCCAGTCAGGTGAAAGGTGGGTGTTGCAGACCCTGAAATACCTACTTCTTGTTTCCATTAGTTGTGGAATCCAGTGGGGCGAGCCATCCCAGGCTGTTACTATGAGGGTCAATCTTTCCCGCCACAGCGTTCATTCATCAGATTACTGTCTTGCGCTCTACTGACTGCATTGAAGTGCCCTGTGGCTTGCAGGACAGGGTTGGGCCTCTGTGGGGAGGGCGAGATGCTATTGCATAAAATGGTTTTGGGGGGTGAAGCTGAGAAGCAGGGCGCGTTAATGACGTCACCTCCATGGCCACCGGCTGTGTATGGGACGTGCCCTGGACAGCGCCCATCCCTCAACCATCCGAGTGCCGAGCCGGTGTGTAACTCGTGCCTGCACCTTTAACCTGTCCGTGTAGCCCCCCCCCCCACTCCTGGGGGCCCGCATCATAAATCACGCTTGTTCTTATTAACATGTCTCTTACATGAAACAGAACAAATTGCCATATTTTCTCTGGATCGGTTCAGGGCGAGGAATGAAGCCACAGGGGCGGGAGGGAGGAAGAAAGGAAGAGTGCTGGGTTTAACCCCCACCTGCGATTGTAACACAGAACTTTGAGGGGCGAGTTACCCCTTGGAAGGGTGGAGGGCTGTGGCCAGCTGTGCAGGGGGTGTAGGGGAAGAGGGCGGGCCCGTGAAGGATGAAGTGGTCAGGGAAGGTGGCTTTGTGGTTACATCAGTTCGATTAGAGGCTGGAACCAGGTCCGATTCTAGGGTAAGTGGGACAATAGAAACTTCTTTAGAATCATGCTGTGTGGGGGCAGCACTCTCTGTGGCAGGTAAAACGCTGCGGGTTGAGGTCGGTCTGTGGGCGCATTGCAGGAAGTTTTTTTCGGCGGCCGGAAAGTTCCCGTTTCTGGTGAATGAATGACTGGGTAACTTTGGGCTGGACGATGCACGGGGCACAAAGTGTGAGAGCGGTGCGGCGCGTGCATGAATGGGAGGTCCCAGTCCTACTATTGCTCTATCACCGGGAGGTGGTACTTTGTTCTTTCTAAATTGAAGGCGATTTTTTTCATTCATTAGTGAAATATATGCTCAATATGTTATGTTATGTTAGCAATTATTTCTAGGGCGCACGTACACCCAGAGGTTTCATGGCGCTATGACTGAAGAGATGCGACCCGGATGGCGTTATGCGTAGGCCTGCATGAAAAGCCAAGTTTTCAGCAATCCCCTAAAGCTCATCAAATCTGTACAGCTTCTGATCTCGGTGGGTAATGTGTTCCAGAGTTAAGGAGCCAAAAAGGCAAACCTACATCCACCTTGGCGTTTGAGTTTATAAGATGGTACCATCATCAGCTGAAATTGGGCAGAGCGCAGGGGACGTAAAGGGGTATATCTAGAGACTAACTTGTTAATGAATGCGGGGCTGTTGCAGTATAGTGACTTAAATATCAGGCATCCTGATTTGAACAATGATCTCTGAGCAACCGGGAGCCAATGTAACTTCTTCATAGGAAGGATGCTGAGTGCCGTTTGGGTTGATGGAATATCAACCTTTCCGCTTGGTTCTGAACCAGTTGGAGGCGTTTGGATAGAAAGAGTGGAAGTCCCAGATAGATAGCGTTAGCGTAGTCTGAATGGGACAACACCAGTGCAATCACCACCTGCACCAGTGCTGAGTGAGTGAACACACGGCAAATCTTTCTTATCCAACCTGTGTTTTCAGGGATAGGTCACGGTCGATGGTTACCCCCAGACTACGTACGTGGGGGGCCGGTTGCGGTGGATTACTTAATTCAGGCGGCCAATAATGAGGGCCCCAGAACCTGCTGCTGTTCCCAGTCAGCAACAGTTCGGTCTAGTCTGGGTTCAATTTAAGATGGTTCTGATCCATCCACTGACGGATAAACCGTATTGTCTCTTGAAATTGTGAGACTGAACTTGGGGAGCCATCAATATTGCTGGTCACAGCTCATAACAGGTTCATTAAACCCAATTAAAGGAACACAGCCTGGATTAATCTGTTCAACAAGTCGATTTTCTGTCTCTGGTTTTGCTGTGTGAATGCTCAAATGAAGAAGATTTAGGGTGAAAGAAAATCCTTCTATCTGGTCCTCCTTTTTTTTTTCTTCTTTTATTTGACGACATGATTAGAACTTGTGACCCAGGTTCTTGTGCAGCAGCACAGGTAAGGTGTGCTTAACACCAGCTTCAAGTACTGGAACCCACACAAACTTCGAATGCCTCTCTAGTGACTAAGGTTACAAATCAGAAGCCATAAAAAACGAGGTAAGCAGAAGACGCCAGGAGTTCTTTCCTGTGCCATACAGTAAAGTAGCTGCCAACAAAAACATCTGCAGCTTCAAGGTACTTTAGATTTTAACTAGAAGCATAACTATGCCCAATCTCTTTTGGTCATGCAGCTAAGATGCTTGTTGTATGACTGCACAGCATAAAGCATCAGATCATTCTGCAGTATGGTAGATGCCATCTTTAATCCTCTGTACGCAGTGATAGGCTGCCATGGGACCCAGTTTCTCAGCTTCAGTCACAATGACGTCATCACATTCCAATTGGGCAGTCCCCACTAACCAGACAGATCCTGCACCAGTTGTCTTCAGCCCCACCCAGTTGCTCAGGAACTCAAAAATATGTATTGCCTTGGAGGCATGGTAAGTCTTTCCTTTCCAAACCTGAAAATCACAATGTAGTGAAGATGTACATACTCCAACTTGTTTATGCTTATCAGCAAAACCGATTGCTCTGGCCACAAGATATAGTAGCTGCTGCAAAGCTGCTCACTTTCACTCAAACAACCAGAAAAGGAATTCAACTGGAGACTATTTCGCATTTTCATAAGAGGAATTGCAGTTCAGAACAAGCATTGAAAATGCAATAGGTCTAACTTAATCAAAGGCGAGACCTATTGCATTTTCAATGCTTGTTTTTAATGGCAGCACTCCTCTGTGCCGCTAGGGGGAGTTGTGATGCTCTGCGTTGTCTCTGTACCTCCCTGGAAGAGACAGATCTGAGCTGCGTATAAGCGCCACCCCGTGCTCAAACCAAAAATTCTTGCAGGACCAAGGGAGCAAGTGACTTTCCAGCCAGACCTGGCTGTCAAGGCAGTAGTGGGTTTGTGACCTTATACACTGATGCTTATGTCGCAGCTTGAAAAATGTCATGGACAGGGACTGCGTGTGCCAGTACAGTGATACCAGCCTTCGCGCTTGTGAAATATGCTTGGGTGGTTGGGAGCAAAGTACACATGCAGTGTTGGATTTCCCAACGTGAAAGGGAATCACAACTTTGGCAAGGCTGCTCTAATCCTCTGCACACATTTTTCTGGGAATAAGACTGTGTAGGGCGGTTGTACTGAAAGTGCCGGATGTTTACTCATGCAGCAAAAGGATGTTATTGTAATGAGGAATGTGGTCTTCAAGGTAAGGAGATGCAGTGAGCAGCTGTGTGTAGTCTAGAAGGGCTTACACATGAGAAATGTCAAGACCATATTCAGATCCCATTGTGACATCACAAAGCCTTGGAAAGAAATGTGTGTCAAGACTATAATAAACTTAGTCACAACAGGTGCATTGTAGGAGAACTGTAGATGCAGCAAATGTTGAGGGCTGGAAGGGGCAACCAATCTGCACCGTCTGAGGGCGGGGATTAATATGTCTGTTGTGGGGCATTGAGGAAGGAGCATTGGGTTGGAAATGTGTTTTTGGGGGGGTTTGTGTGGGGGAAGTTTGCAGGAGGAGAGACACTTCCTAGTTAACCTAACTAGGGGTAAACAGTATAACTTGGGGAATAATTGCCTAAGACCGACCCTGAGGATACACCTTAAGATTTATTGGTGGGTAAACTACTTACGATTATGTTCTTCAGTGTATGGTGACTTACTGCTCCTAATAAGAGTATAGCAATTCTTATAGCCCAGAAATACACACAGGCTGAAATTTGCTTTTTGCAGGAGACCCATCTGCTAACGTGACACATGGCGGCTTGGAGCATGCTCATCCCCTCAGCAATTTTTACTTTTGCCAAAGGGCTCCGTATCCAGTGCTTACCCCATATGGGGTCATTGAAAACCTCATTTTGAGATGAAGAGTGATATTGTCTTTTTTTAATGGATTACTGCGCGCCTTGAATACGTCCCCAACCCGGCTCAAGAAGGCTGGTTAGGCTGGCAACAGAGCACCTTCGTATGGGATGAGGCACACACCTGATGCTAGATGGGCTAAAATGTATCGGCGGGGAAATGTTGGGGGTAGTTCCTCTTTTGGAAGAAAGACTTTAGTGGCTGTCAGTAATGGGTATGATAGCCTTATTTCATTTATTGGAGCTTAGCTAGATGTATGTCAGGATTGGCCAAGTTATAGTGTTTTCCCTTTTAGAGGCAGACCTGGAGTAATGATATTCAGACAGCATGCTAGTCACTTGCAGATTAAAGTATGGCGCAATAACCCAAAGCAGAGATGCCATATGGCTCCTTGATGTTGTTCTTTTCAAGGACTCAGTAGGGGAAGGAGCTTTGTATCCCATCTTGAAGAAAACCTTGTATTCAACAGCACAGTGGAGTGTGACCTATTGATAGTTTGGGACCATCTTAAAACACTGTTGAGAGGGACTTGTATTTTGGAAGTTTCTAGGCCACGATATGTGAAGGAGGGAATCCTGCTTTCCTTCCAGAGAGAACTAAGGGAGCTTTAAACACAACACAGCATAACATGACTTTTATTTGTAAAGCGTACGATCACCCAGAAGGGTATCTTGGTGTTGAATAACGGATTTTTATTGTTACCAAACTCAATAATAGTCCTATTATCAACCTCAGAAGGATGAAAGGCTGAGTGGACCCGCTGAGATTTGAACCTGTGACCATGAGGTCGAACACCGGCCCCTAAGGTGGACACATAAGCAGTCTAGGCCCCTAGACCCTGCAATGGGACACCCTCACAACAAATATGGTGAGAAGTTTTAGCAGTGCGGGGTCTGCTGTTATGGATGGAACTAAAGAAAATGGAATATGCTCTGGCATGAATAAAAATATTAAGGTGGCAACAAAGCTGGGAGGATGCTGATACCAAACCTATGAATAATTGGACCCTAGTCATGTATAGCGGCGATTAGCGGAGGAGGGCATGATGGTAACAAGGAAAACAGAGCATTTCAAAAGTATTATCAAGAACTGTATGCAAGAATATGGTGGCTGAATATATCAGAAAGGCAAGCTGAAACATCCTGTTGGTAGGGGAAACTGACACATGAATAGCCCAGTCATATTAGAAGTGGTAACTAATGCTGTCAAAGAAAAGGGATTGAGGACCGCTTTGGGGCCCAATGACTTCCCACCTTTGTTTTTTTTTAAACCCATCGGCCAGGATTGATAAGCATAATAGCAAGGGTATATTACCATTTTGCAAAAAAGCACGTAGGGACAGCATCCATGGAAGAAGCTGGGATTTCTTTTCTTCTGAAGCGGAGGGTGGTGCCAATCCGATTTCCCCATCTCTCTTCTGAATGTGCAAGTAAATATTTTTTAGAAGATACTGCCCCTTCACCTGGACGATTTGATGCTCCAACTGCTCCATTCTTACCAGGCTAGTTTGTGGCTCAAAGGCCGGTAGGAGATAACACAAAAAGATAACCTGAAGGCCGAGAACATGTCCGATGCTGGGAACGCATTTGATAGGGTTAGTCTGAGCTTTCTTAGGAAACGGGAAAGCATCCGACTTCAACGCTAACAGGAATAATTGAACTGTCAAAATCGCTGAAGTGTCTGTGGACCAAACTCTAATGCTGATGCTTTAATCGTCCTGTTATTTACCTGGGATGGGTGGAAACCCCACCCACACTCCATGTTGAACACATTTGAGATTTCTGAGCCTCGTATGTTAAGAACATAGCTTGATTCATTCCCTGTGAAAACCCTGCCAAGACCAGCGTTGTGCAGTAACAGTTTCTTTTGCTTGAGGATGTGTTAACTCCAAACTTCTCTTCTATATTTTCTTCGGATATTTAGGATATTATCTGTAAAGTTTCCCTTATTAGTTGTTCTTTTAAACCACAAATGATGTTGTTTGACGCACATTCTGTTTCCAGTTCTCAGTCTTGCTGTCCTCGCACATTTTCAACAATTTAAGTGAGAATTCTACACCCAATTGTTCCTTTTTTCCACCCCTCCTCGTACAGGCCCTAGTCACGAGTAATGCACATAAGGAAACTGCATGTCCTATTGAACATCTGTTGAAATAAAGGCAGCAAGTGGCCTTTATTTCAGGCTCTCCAGTATCCCACTGGATCGTAGATTAAGGATATGGTAGAACAATTCTTTTACTTGTGAATTTTCAGATTTTTGTTTGTCCAGATCCTTTTTATGAAAACATTTGGAATCCTTTTGAATGTTCTTAAACCGTGTTCCCAGCCTCTCATCTAGTATATCTTTATAATCTTTCTGTGCACCAAACATTTTAAAAAGTGTTAAAAATAAAAATGATGGGGATTTGTGATTAACACAACATAGGTATGTGGGAAGGATAATCATGAAATTAATTTTTAATCTGTTAATCCAGTCACAGTGCCTGTACTGTTGGACAACGCCTACTGCCCTAAGCAGACGCCAAATTACAGGATTTAAAATCCTTATGTTCTTTGTTGCTCGTGTTCTTGTCCTAATTAGAAATGTCTGGTTTAATCACTGCGGTGCTGCTGCGACTGGGAGGTTCTCCAGCAGCGAGACATGTTGCTTGATGATGTGTTTTTGGCACTGTTGCTCACAGTACGAAACAGCTGGCTCTGCCACTGACTGCTGCTACCCACTGACCTCCCTTGACCCAAAGAAGGAGGGTTCTGGCGCACCGTCCTCTTTTAGAAAAGGGGGTGCGTGGCTTTCACAGCACTGATCTATTCGAGGCTGGCAAATACAGTGCCACTGGGAACAGCTATTTTGCCATGTGAGGGGGGCAGAGGTAGTAGAGGGTGGGGGCCACGCAGGAACTATGAAGGGAGAACGACAGGAGAGCTTGAGAATGAACTCCTCTGGATGCAATGACATCTACGCCCTGTTACCCAAATTCAAGTTCAATGCCGACCCTATACTCCTAGGGATGATGTAGCGGGCGAGGAGGGTTCTTGACCATGTTCGACTCGGGTTGGGAGGAATTTGTATTTGAAATTCTGGATGAGCACACACTAGTTGTTTATCCTTCTGGGTTCATAGCTTTTAGATCCACTTTTGCAGAAAGAAAATGTCATTGTGTACCATGATATTTTATTTGTGCGTGTATCTGTTACATGTGTGTGATGCTACCTTCTTAAAACTGAATTTCTTTTTAATTTCAGAGATATTCTAATCACACACTTGGACGCGTCCACTGATTATAAAGAACTCTGCAAAGAAGTGCGAACCATGTGCAGTTTACATTATGGAAAACCCCTTACTCTTAAATGGATTGATGATGAAGGTATTATAATGGTTACATTGTTGTAATGCAGTGTGAGTGTTTGTTATTTGAAGACGTTTAGGGCAGGTAAATTGTTAATTTGCGATATTTTGTGCGGACGTCATGTGACACCTCTACATATTGTATCTAACATTTGAACTAGCAACCTGCTGAGTTTGTACAAGTTTTTAAACGAACACACTGGTACCTTCTATGTCTATCAGATGTAATTTATAACATAATCTCTTTTGAAGATCCTGCCCCATATCACTCCCTCCTCATGTCTTACATTGCCGAAAATGCTTAGAAGGCGCATTCCCGAAGAAGGGTGCCATGTTGATGTTGGAAAAGAAACGAGTTACTGACCTGTAACGCTTTGTTGTTATTTAGACTTTTACTGGTAATCATTGTCTTCCTTTTACCCCGCTGCCTTCTTCCTCCTTTGTAACCTGTTATATCGCAAGTTTTATTTTTTATTTCTCTCCCTTCACCATCCTTCTCAAAACCCCTCCACTCAGTCTGTACATTCTGCTCTTGTTGAATGACAGATGGAATCTTGTAGACGACTTCTGCGAATATTGCTAGCAGAGAGTGAGATTGAAGGGTCTACTCTCAAGGAATAAACCTCTTACTTACTTTTTGTGAGTTGCGTGAAAATTTCACTGTCGAAGAGGTTCATGAACCAGCTGTGCACGGGATAGCTTTGGACACCTCCATTCCTGTTATGCCTCGCACTCTAACAGACTTGATGCGAGAACTTGCTGAGTGGATCCAACTACTGTATGATGAGTGTCTGACAAGGAACTTACTGAACTGTTGTAAACTGCCTCTTTACTGGAACATTATTGGAACCTCATGCTTACCAGTATTTTTGGGATGTAAACCTACTTTATTGATTAAACAACTGCCTTCATTCCTGCCACGCCGTGCCTCCACCTGCCGCCGATCTTCTACACTGCCAGCCAAGGTAAGCAATTGCAATTGAGCATCCTTCTCTCCTATTCCCTAAACGATTGCCTACTATGGTGCTGCAAACATTATCTAGCAGCGGGAGCCAGGCAGAAGCCGGTGTATTAATCTGCTTACTGTGTTTCCCACAGATAACCAATCCCATTAGCTGGTGAAGGTGCCGTCCTGTTCTTGCAACATGCTCTGGGGTCGGGTCTTCTTCAGTCACGCATGTCACCATTCCAGTTGACGTGGCTGTTGTGGGGCGTGTGACCGCATCAGCTCTTTGCTAGATTTCACTGAAACTCTAATTTTGGAAAAGATTTCTGTGAAATATGCGCTCTGTCCGTCGGGTGTAAAGTTATGCTGTTTTTAGAAGATTCACTTCCCGTATGTGCCTTGCATTCTACAAATTGATTTGATCTTTTTGGGTTTTATAGAGTGCTGTTAAGCTCTGAGTCTTCTTGGCGCTATCCTGTGATCAAGGTGGACCACACATACTTGCTTTAGAGCCATGTTATTACATTTTTTCTGTAAATTGAAAGAGTAGGGACCGATTTTAAATCTTGGGGCAGATCATTCCATAGTAGCGCAGTATTTCTAATAATACCTCTTCCTCCCGAAGAGACCAGCTTATGAGAGGGAACATTAAACTTTTTTGCAGAGCTGGATCGAAGGGATCTACTTGGAGTATACCATCTGAAATTCTTTATTAAATAGTCGTGGCCTATTCCAACTGAAGCTTTAAACACTTTTGAAAGTGCTTTAAAAATGGCTCGCTTCTTTATAGGGAGCCAATTAAACTTATTCAGGGCCTTGATTGCAGAATGAAATTTGGGTGAATTTAAGAGCATTCTGGCTGCCAAGTTTTGCATAGTCTGCAACTTGGACAGCAACTTTTTTGCAAGTTTAGATAAAGTCCATTGCAGTAGTCCAATCTGGAGAGAACCAGTGCAGTCAAATGGGATCAGATGACCAATTTTTAAAATAGTTTTTATAACAAAGAAAGATGAAGAAATGGCTGCATTAACCTGGTTTTTGTAGGCGAGTCTATCGTCCAGAATAACGCCTAGATTTTTTACTTTATATTTTGGGACTGGGAGAGTTCCCAGTTCTTGCGGTCACTAAGAAGGAGTCAAAAAGGATGTGTATTGCCCAAACAACATCACTTCTGTCTTGGCCGAATTTAACCGAGACCGTTTTTTATTTAAAATTTTATATAGCGCGCAGTTACCCTTGGGCATCCCAGCGCTTTTCCAGACACCATCAGATAATTAAAATGGCAAGCTTAGTGCAGTCAAGCAGGAAACAAGTGAGTTTTAAGACATTTGCGGAATCGTAAAGTGCAAGTCTCGGCACGCAATTCAAAAGGAAGCGAGTTCCACAGCTTCGCTGTGTTAACTGAAAACCTTCTCCCTTGTCCACCCAGTCGCTAACTGTAGACATGCGGTTTTGAAAAAATTAATCTGTGCCGGGAATAGTGTTGGAAAGGGACACCTCAATTTGGGTATCAGCGTTGGATACTAATGGAAATCCAAAAGTTCTGATTTGCGCAGCCAGCGGGGTGACCTATATATTAAATAGGGATGGGCTTAGTGATGATCCCTGGTAAAGTGTAGGGTTCTGAGGTAGAATCGCAAAAAAACTAAATTTGAGCCCTATTGGTTAGAAAGGACTAAAGCAGTGCTAGTGCGGAATCTTTAACACCCAGCTTTCTCAGCCGGTCAACCAAACATATAGGATCGACCATGTCAAAAGCCGCAGATAGATCCAGCAGGACAAGGGCCGCTCTGCTCCCCTTGTCCAAAGTAGATCGGACTTCCTCAGTGGCCACAATAAGGGCTGTCTCCATACCCGACCACTCCTAGACTTTATTTCCTTCACCTATGTTTTGTCTTTTTTGGGAGTAGGGAATGGGTGTTGATGACTATTTACATTAAAGGGTAGTTGTTTTTTAATACATGCTCTGTCATTCTATGGTCATAAAAAGAGGTCTCTATTTTTGGATAACCTACTTGTTTTCCTTTCTTCAGTTGTTAGTTTTTATTTTTCAAACTACCATACTTAAGTACTTCATATTCTGTTTTATCTCTTGCCCTCCCCATCACTCTTCGTAGAGTTATACCATGATGGCTGCCAGTATATCACCACCTATCATTCCTGAATGACCTTGATGAACTCATCCTCCCCTGGAAAGAGTGGGTTAAACTTTTAGAATCGTACCTAATTACACTAGGAGGTGAACATTTTTCACCTCGTAGGAAACCGCATTTACTAATACATAACTTAGGTACACAAGGTAGGAAGATATTTGGGAATTTCCTTAAACCTGTTCTCAACCAGGGTGATTTTAAAGAAGTACAAATTGAGAAGTTTGTGTCTTTCAATGAAAACCTTGGCCTTTTCATCAAAATGTTCTTCTAGCTTGCGAAATGTTAAGTGGTACACATCAAAGTTAGGCCTGGGCGGTATATTCCGCTCGCAGAATTTGGATAATTTCGCGTTCCGCAGAGAATGCAGAATTGCCAAAAATCCTGCGATCCGCGACTTCGCTGAATTTTTTGCTTGTTCGCGCTTTCAAAATGCGTGTTCGCGAGATATTTCCCCTCGAACATGCAAACAGCATTCGCGAACATGAAAAAAGCATTGCGAACTGGTGGAACAAGCAATTCCATGTGTTCGCAAAATTTCTGCGTGCTCGCAGAGATTTTTTACCGTTTCGCAGATCTCGGCATAGCGCGACTACGCAAAGTCCGCCCACCCCTAATCAAAGTACAAGCAAATATGAAAAGCTATGTTGCAGTCCTGCATCGCCTTTTTAATGCACTCTAATTTGGAACACTATATGATTCATTAAACGTAGACCAATTTGTTAGATGCACCAACAATCCACGTATAGAGGGAAATCTATTATCCCATAATCCAATCCTTAAGAGGGCATTGACATTGCAAATGGAGGGAAACACACTGCAGATTCTACCATAGAAATTAAGCTACCTTGAGAAACTGTACATGATGTTGATGACCGGAAGACAAACAAGGAAGTGTTAGGAATTGTTTACTCTTAAAGATTTGCAACAAGCTAAAGGGAAATCCTACTTAGACAATTCATAAATTATATGGTTCAGCTATGGAAACAGCAGCCACCCTTCCAACAATCCCAATTGCCCTGCTCGTACTGTTTTTTTGCAGGAAGTGTAATACAAAAATTTAACTTTGCTAGTTTGTGGGAGATATGGAGTTCAAACAAATGCACACCATTGAGAATGTGAATGAAATTACAAAAATGGTAGTGTTTTTCAGTGAATGCAAGTGAGAAGGAAAGATGTTCTAATAACCCTATGCATGACATTACTTTAGATGGGGAAACAGTGGCCGTCTTTGTAGATGAACAACAACATATTCCAAGAAAAATGTGGTCCTGATGTTAGACTTGCGGGCGGTACTAAAAGGAACCTATACCCTTGGTGGGTAGGATTGCTATGCATATTCTCTTCAAGGACCGTTCCACCATAGGGAAGGTATATGTTGCCAACCCAGGTTCTAATTTATTAAAATGGAGGCACCAGAAAGAGCTAGGGATGAAGTTGGTTCCTAATCATGTAGAGCAGTTCTCATAAGTAGAGAAATGTTTTACTGGTAAGGAAGTGTTAAGAATTTCCCGAACTTCATGCTAACAAATTAGGTCTCCTCACCAATTTCCATCTTACAATCAAGCTGGAAACCAATGTTGTGCATACTGCACAACCTATCCTGCATTTGTTGAAGGACCTCTTGAGCAAGGAAATCAACAAGCTTGACCCACAAGCAGTCATTGAGCCTATTGGGAGCTCAGACTAGCTTGCCCAATTAGTAGTACCCTCAAACGCAGGAAGCAAAGTTATCGGTTTCTGTATAGACTTGAGGAACTTTAATGCAAACATTTGGGTGGATAGGTTTTCTCTTCCCCATAAATATGAAATGCCGAGCTGAATTAGGGATGCCAGTAGCCTAATTGATTTGTCATCTGCTTATCATCAAGTTAAACGCCATCCTGACTCTAAATCCCGGACACCCTTTATCACCCCTTTGGTGCATACATCTTGTGCAGGATGCCATTTGTCATCTGCAGCAGCTGCGTTTCAAAGAATTATGCTGCTCATATTGAAAGAGCTCATTAATGTCCTGTGTTTTTCAGATGACATCCTGATATATGGTTCAGCTGAAGCAGAGCATGATAAGGTACTGAGAAGGGTGCTAACCACACTTGGAGAAACAAGTCTGACCTTTTAGTTGGAAAAGTGTCGGATTTGTGTGACCTCTGTCAGTTACCTTGCCACAGCAGCTCTAAAGATAGGGTCAAACTGAAAGTGGATCTTGTTAAGGAAATCAAAGTAGCCCTGCCTCCATCATCTAGGCGATTGTTCAAGTCTTTTATTGGTCCAGTTGAATATATGTCTTCAGTATATAAAGAATTTTGTAGGTCAGTTATCTCACTTGAGAAGTTTTTTGAAAAACGTGTTCTCTTTGATTGGGATCAATAAGGGCAAGAAACCTTTTAATAAGGTTATTAATGTAATGAATTTTGAAGGTACGCATAAAACTATTTTAACCACCGATGCCAGCACCAAGAAAATAGGGCCACCCCATCAGATTGTTGAGGCAAAAGAAAGTATATTTGCCTTTGCGACCCTTTCCTTAAAGGATAAATATAATTTCTCCATTGTGGAAAGGGAGACCTTAGCTTGTAATTGGGCGATCCTACCCTTTTAAGTTCTTCCTGTCTGGTCTAGTTTTCACATTGCGGACAATTCATAAACCTCTTATGTTTATTTTCATTATTTTTTTTTTAAACATATTTTATTGAATACTAATTATCATACAGCAATATCGCACTACTCAGCACTCTCAATCGTTAATTAACGCTTCATTTATACCCCAACAGATTCAAATGCCCACCCCCATCCCTCCCTCAAGTGGTGTGGGCGTGCAAATTCAAAAGGATACGTCATGTGATGCGTAGCCGTCAGCTAAGGGTGCCCAACCTAATAACTCCAGATGCTATCTGCGCTTCCCAGTGCTCTAATTCTCCTCATCCGTCTGTGGGACTGACAGGGCCTGCACTAACGCTTCCCATGCTCTGGCGTGCTCTAAGATCTTGTCATGACCTGAACGCTGCGCCTGCCTCATCCTAAAAGTGCTCTCGGCCTTTGCCCATTTGCTAAATTCAGCTTTCCAGCGTGCATAGGACGGTCCCTCCTTTGACTTCCAATGTAGGGTGCTCTCTTTCTTTCCCAATATGAGCACCAAATCTATAAACTTACTGGTTATTTTCGTCTTGGATGTGTGGGGGAACCAAAGTAACACACATGCGGCCATGTCATAGGTTAGATCCCTACTTGTGATTTCATTTAATAGTTCTCCCACTTCCGTCCAATAGCTCCCTATTCTCGGGCAATCCCAGAGCATGTGTTCCAGTTCTGCTCCCCACTCCAAACACCTGGGGCATGCTGCGTCCCGCGCCTGGAAGTATTTTTTAATCTTCCCCGGTGTCAGGTAGGCCCGATGTAGTATAAAAAACTGTATCAATTGGAGCCTCGCATTCCGTGTACCCTTCCATGCTCTTCTGATGATATGCCCCCATGTCGTTTCTGGTATTGGTCTGCCTATTCCTGCCTCCCATTTTGACTTCAGATTAGTAAGCGGCCGTATCCCTTCGCGCCGCATCCTGGAGTGGAGGCGTGTAACTGCTTTAAAGGTCCCTGATGCCATTACCACATACTGGCATGCCATTGTCGTCTGTGGTTCCGTCTGCCCTTCCCTCCAATGTTTCCGGATCGCCGTCACCATCGCGGCATGAATCAGGAAGTCGCCTGTCGGTAGGTCATATCTCTCCTGTAAGGCCTGATAGGACAGCAGTTCTCCCTCCTCATAGAGGTCTCCTACCATCTGGATTCCCAACCGCTCCCACTCTTCGAGGGCCGACCAGTCACTCCCATGGGGAAGTGCAGTTAGCATCCCCAAAGGGATCTCCGGAGCATAGGGATGTAAGACTCCTGCTTTGCGCTGGCTACGATTCCAGCATGATCTCAATGTACGTTCCTCTAGGGATACGTCCCTTAATCGGAGCGTCTGTTGTAGAATTATATACGACAGGACATGCCTCGGGATCCCTGTGCCTCTCATGTGTTCAGGGCCTCTGAACTCCAGTGCGATCGCCTGCGTAAGAACCTGCAGCTGCGCCGCTAAGTAGTAGATTTCGAAGTCCGGAACTGCCAGTCCTCCCTCCAGCTTCGGCCTCATCAGTTTGTCCAATGCTATCCGTTTCCTACCGGTCCCCCACAAAAAGCCTATGATTATTGTTCGTAATTCTCTGAACATCGCTGGCGGGACCCAGACAGGCAGTGTCCGGAAGTAATAAAGTTGCCTCGGTAACGCCACCATTTTAAGTAGGGCTACCCTCCCCATAACTGATAATGGGAGCGTGGACCAAAATGTTATGCTCCCCTTCAAGGCTCTTATACACCGCCCTACATTTCCCTCCAGGACATCTGCGGCGTCATGATACACCCTGACCCCGAGATAAGTGATGCATCTCGGTTCCCATTTTATCTCCTGAGGGAGGGCCGCGCCACCGCACCCGGCCGCACGGGCAATAGGCTCGTCTTACTCCAGTTCACTTTAAGCCCAGACAGATCCCCAAACCGAGTCAGCAGTGCGATCGCCCCCCGTAATGCCTCTCCTGTGTTTTCCAGGTATAGGAGCAAGTCATCTGCATACAGCGAGATGCGATGCGGTATCTCATTCCGCCAGAGCCCTCCAAAGCACTGTCCCAATCTCGCGTGCACAGCCAGAGGCTCTATCGCCAAAGCAAACAGCAGCGGGGACAATGAGCACCCCAGTCTTGTCCCCCTCATGACCGGATACTGGTCAGAGATCAGTTTCCCCAGCCGCACCCTTGCCACCGCCGAGGAATATAGAACTGCTACCCAGGCTCCAAACTGCTCACCCAGACAGAAGCGATCAAGCACTGTATAAAGATATAACCATTCCAGGCTATCAAAGGCTTTTTCTATGTCCACTGAGAGCACCGCCGGTGCGTCCAGGCCACGATGGTCCGTGTCCAGTATCCCCATGAGCCGGCGTATATTTGTGGAAGTGTTCCTAGTCGGAATAAATCCAGCCTGATCTGGGTGCACGAGAGTAGTCATGTGTTGCAAGAGCCTAGTAGCTAGTACCCTGCTCAGTATCTTATAGTCCGTCGTCAGCATAGATAACGGTCTATACGACGTGACGTCCACACCGTTCCTGCCCGGTTTTAGGAGAGGTATAATCAACGCCTCTCGCATGGAGGATGGTAGTCGACCCAACACCTTAGCTTCCTTGTAAACTGCAAGGATACGCGGAGCAAGGAAATCAATGTACTTTACATAGAACTCAATCGGTAACCCGTCTACACCCGGAGTTTTGTTCCGAGCCATTTGCTTGATTGCACTGCGGATCTCATCTAGTGTGATGTCCCATCCCAGTTGTGTAGCCTGTTCCTCTGTCAATTGTGGGAGCTGGGATTCCTCCAGATAGTCAACTATTGCGCCCCTCTCTGTCCGTAAGCCACTCTCGTACAATATGTCATAGTATCCCCGGAATCGTGCCAGGATCTCGCGTTGGGAATGCACTACAGCATTTGGCTCTTTTTCCAGCGCTAGCACCGGGCATCCCTTCGGTGTCGGGTCCGCCAGCCACGCCAATAGCGCCCCGGCTTTGTCCCCCTCTGCGTGTACTCTAGCCGTGTACTTCTTATAGTCAAAACTGCGCAATCTTTCTACTTCTATCGCTACCTGTTCCTTCGCTTCGATCAGTTGTGTGTTCAGTGTCGGCTGCCCCGGCCTTTGTTGTTCCAGAGTCCTCAGTGTCCTTTCAGCTTTGTCTATATAAGTCAACAGCACTTTCCTCATCCCTGCATATTTGCTAATACATATCCCTCGGACCACCACCTTGAAGGCGTCCCATTCTACTGCTCTGGATGACGCCGTTCCCTCATTTTCTGCAAAGTATTGTTCTATGCCTTCCCCTATCACTGCCTGGTAGGCTTGATCTTCTAGGGTTTCTGGGCGTAGACGAGACGCCACGTAGGAATGGTCGATC
This sequence comes from Lissotriton helveticus, assembly GCF_964261635.1. Classification (NCBI taxonomy): domain Eukaryota; kingdom Metazoa; phylum Chordata; class Amphibia; order Caudata; family Salamandridae; genus Lissotriton; species Lissotriton helveticus. Next base: position 342,937,320 of record NC_136065.1, read on the forward strand.
TCTCTAATTCCCAATTAAGAGATATCAGCAAAGGGTTGTGATCAGATATGGTTCTGGCCAGGTATTCCGATCTCCCCACCTTGGCGGCCAACGGTCTTAAGCACAGAATCGCACATATACGAACATGGAGCTCGTGGAGGGCCGATTTCCGCACTTGCGTGGGCTTCTGAGGTACCAGGTCACGGTTCCCTTTGCGATCCATTCCTGCTTTGTACGTTTCCAGCCACGCCCATGCCTCGTCAGGCGTACTAAAGAAGTGTGTTGTGCCGTCCAGTATGACCCTTAGCTTTGCTTGGAAAAGCAATGAGTATTGAATTCCCTCAGCTCTGAGTACCCGCTTGACTGACAGAAAAGACGCTCTGAGCCTCTGAGTCTCGTACGTGTAGTCCGGGAATAAAGTCACTTTGTTGTTGTCTACTGTGAAGGGCCCATCACTGCGTGCTTTTTGGAGCAACAGGTCCCTATCCTTATAGTGAAGTAGCCGTGCAACTACAGGCCTTGGCGGGCAGCCTGGCTTCGGAGGCCGCGCAGGGACACGATGTGCTCTTTCGAGCGTGAAGAAAGTGGATAACCCTCAGGGGCCACTGTTGTTTGGAGCCAGGACTCCAGGTATCCAATCATGTCCTTCCCTTCTTTCCGGCAGACCTACGACACGTATATTGTTACGCCTGTTCCTGCCTTCGGACTCCTCAGCTCTCTTTTCCAGGGCCTGAATACGTTCCAAGGCGATCGTCATTTTGTTCTCCAGGGCCGCCTGGGCCGGGGTTAGGACTTGGAGTGTGTCCTCTGTTGACTTTACTGTGTCTGTCAGTTTGGAATGATCCGCTCGTAGGAGCCCCAGTCCCGTCGCTACTTGAGCAATATCTTGCTGTAGGGCCTCTCGCGTTGCTGTGACAGCCTCCAATATGCGGTCCAACTGTTTTTGTAGGTCTACAGGTCCCTGCTGTGTCTGGCCCTGTGCCTCAGATTCCATGACTCCGTCTGGCTTCTCCTTGGGCTTGACCATACTCAAGTTGTCGCTACTCTGCTTCAGTCAGTGTTATCAGGTCGCGTAGAGTCAACTGCGTGCTGTGCCCCTCTCCTTACAGTAGTCTTTAGCTGCTTAACCACAAAACCGCCGATGTTGCGCGGCGAGGAGGCAGGACAATATCAGCAGTGACGCGTTGCTGCCACTATCTCCCTGGCCTTAATTAGTAACCGCAGTCACTTAGCCGTGTGGTCAGTGCCCAGTTCTTCTGCACCGTAGCACGAACGGCAGCTGTCACTGTTTGGCGCACCCTGTCGCCGTTAACCTCAAGCGCCTTTATGCAGTGTGACGCGACCTCACGGCAGCTCCCTTGACCCTCATCCGTTTGAGCAGTTGCCCAGTTCCATCCACTTTGGTGCTGATGGCCCCTCTGTGTGGTCACGCGTCTAGAGAATCAGTACCCTCCGTCTCTTTATGGGCGATATCTTACTCCCACTCAGTCAGTTCAGCCCCACCCGGTAGTCCGCCGCCTCCAGTGTCCCTGCGCTAGGCCGTTACCTCGGCGTGCGCTGCCGCTGTCATGCCCGTGTCCGCAACCTCCACTCCAGATGCGCCCTGGTTATGGGGTGTTCGCAAAGTGTCCTCTCCAGTACGCCGTGCACCCCGCTCTTACGAGACTCGGCACTCCTTGGTAGGCCTTCCCGCGGCGTCCACTCTCCCTTCCTTTGATCGCCGGTGGCCCCAACACGGCTCTCACCGCTTCCCACACGTCAGCTAAGGCCTCCACCAGTCAGCTGGCCGGAGTGCTGCGCTGCCCCTGGCCCGCGGGATGCGGCCCGCCTGCACCCCGCTATCACCACTTTTGTGCAGGGCCCCAGGCACACCGTGCCCCACTCACCCGGGCCGCCGCAGGTGTATAGTCCAGCAGCCACCGCTGTCTCCGCTTTTCCTCCGTATCCCAGCAGTGCTCCGGAGATTGGTTGCCTCTCAGTCCCGATCTTGGTCTCCGCTACTTCCTGCTTTTCTCCCGCACCACTCGCTCCGTTTATGGTGTCCCAGCCCCTTCGAGTCGGGCAGCGATCCTCTGGGGGTAGGCGTCCTGCACGCTCGACCTCAGTGAGTGTTCTTCTCCCCAGGCCGTGTCGCGCACTCCGCAGTGCCCGCTCTCATTGTACAGTCGCCGCCATTTTAGGGGTCAGATCCTCCGGCTCCGTTCCGCTCGCCTGGGCTCAGCGTGAATCGTCTTCCACTTCTGCCACAGCGTTCCCGGCCGTTCACCCCCTCGCTCCGCGGCTGTGTTGTCTGGTCGGACCCTGCTGTCACGGTGTCACCGGCTCGTTGTGCTCATCTCCCCCTTAGCAGTACGCCAGGAGCAGCCGCCATTTTAACATGCCTCCACGGCAGGGCGCCGTTGTGTGGTTTCGTCTCTACTCGGCGCCGGGGGGGGCCTCCGGTCGCTCTCAGGTCCTCCGTGTCCGTGCTTGACTGTTCCAGCCTGAATTTGGTCTCGGTTCAGGGTCCAGTTAGCGGATTCAGCAGGAGAAATGCGGGATCTGGCGCGGAGCTCCGAGCTCACGCCGCCGTCCGCATCGGCGCCCAAGCCACTCCCCCTTATGTTTATTTTCATATCATAAACCTCTTATGTTTATTTTCACTTGTAGAGGAGTGGATTCTCTCATTGCTAGATCAGTATTCGGCGTAGAGGGATATAACTTTGATTGCTTATGCTCCGGAAATGTGCTGCATGGTTGCAGACTCTTTCCTCTACTTGCCATGGGATTCAGAAGAAATGAGTGACAAAGGAAACATTGTTATCAATTAATGTTATGGAAATTGCAAAGAATAAGTGGGAGCATTGTGTATAAAGAATGATGAAACCTTGACTCTTGTAAAGAGGAAAATAATACTTGGTTGGCCAACTAAGTGTAACAGTGTTACAAGAGTATGTTAAGTATTTTGGGAAGTAAAGAACGAGTTGAACATAAGTAACTATAATGTGAAGGAATGTGCGAAAGAATCTTGCCTTTAGCGCATGATGGGCATTACCACCCCCTTTTGTACCGCTTTTGGCCGCCATAAGTGTGGCAGGGTATGCTCAGACGTGAGTCCCTTGCTCACTTTGCCACTGGATTCAAGCAAGCCGGGCTGAAGACGGCTGTAATGCCAGAAACCGGTCCTCGGAAGCTTGTTTCCGGTCCAGGGAAGGCATGGCTTGGCAGTTCGGGCTGGACTGTTCCCATGAGGCACAGGGTCAGACTGATTTGCATATAGCCATGTCTGAACTGGGGTGGCAGAGTGGGCTAAAGAACGGTGATGGCTTAAACCCAGATCTTTTGACTGGGTGTGAGTGTTTGATTGGTTCAGATGCTCCGTCCATTACCACCCCCTTTTGTACCGCTTTTGGCCGCCATAAGTGTGGCAGGGTATGCTCAGACGTGAGTCCCTTGCTCACTTTGCCACTGGATTCAAGCAAGCCGGGCTGAAGACGGCTGTAATGGCAGAAACCGGTCCTCGGAAGCTTGTTTCCGGTCCAGGGAAGGCATGGCTTGACAGTTCGGGCTGGACTGTTCCCGTGAGGCACAGGGTCAGACTGATTTGCATATAGCCATGTCTGAACTGGGGTGGCAGAGTGGGCTAAAGAACGGTGATGGATTAAACCCAGATCTTTTGACTGGGTGTGAGTGTTTGATTGGTTCAGATGCTCTGTCCATCACCACCCCCTTTTGTACCTTGCTGGAGATACTGGGCATCCTCCACCCAGCTGATCTGTGCTGGGACCTAGGCTGGCGGGTTGACAACACCCTCCGGCTATGCGCATCCTAGCAAAGAAGACACTCTGCCGGGGCGCTAGGTCTTCTCAGGTGGCCATGCCCAATCGAGGTGACTGGTGTCAGGTGTATGGTCCCTGCTGTCCTCTGCCACACTGAATAGATACCACAAAAGCTGCCCCTCGCTCGATGTGCCAGCCACACCTCGTCTCACCTCACTGCTAGGTAGTGTAGGCCGCCAGTTTCAACTCGATGCTTCCGTTGATCTGTTCCCCTTCCCTAGTGCAGTTGGAAGGGAGGGAGTCTGCTCTCTAACCACTCTGGGCCAATGCCCCCTCAGTGTAACCCTGGGTCATCTGGGGATTTTTGCTGGCCGGGAACAGTCCCCAGGTATGCGCACTAACCTCCTCTTCTTTTTTTTTGTATAGTTTTATATAGCGCGAACTAGACCCGAACCGAATCCGGTATCAGAGCGCTTTACATATCACCAGTTACTTTACATGAGGACACACATTCATTTTAGGCACGGGGAGATTAAGTGATTTGCCCAGAATCACAGGAGGTTTTGGCGTCGTTACCGAGACTCGAACCCAGATCCCCAGGTCCGAGGTCGAGCGCCCTAGCCGTTAGGCCAGCTCCTCTCCCGGTTGGGTTGTGGGGTTCTCCTCTGATACCTCTCTCTGGGTTGCTGGCGACCAGGTAAGGCGCACAGTGTGCATCCCTCTCCGGGCCGTCGCTGCTCTATATTGTTCATCTCTTGGTGCCATGCTGCTGATGAGACCTCCTCAACACCGCTGCAGCCCTTGCCTCAAGCCTCTAGGTCCCGGTCTTGTCCTCTGGCGGGCTTTCAGTGTCGTCTGTTCTCTCACGTCCGAGGGGCATGGCCCAATTCCACCATCTTGAGGGTCGCACCCGGTGCAGCAAACTTTGGCAGCCAGTCTCCTGGGACGAACCTGTGAGTTTCGGCCTGGTGCTTAGCAATGGGCAGCCCAGCCAGGTGTGCAGCTGGCTCACTTAAGTGGCCTCCAGCCCCCTGTTGTCTGCAGGATGGGTTCTGATGGGAGACCCCAGCGGGAGCTCTCCCCTTGAGCGTCCTACTCCTTGGATGCTTGGCCATGCCTCTTATTCCCCCATCCCATGACCCTCTTTCTCGCTGTATTTTAATAAAAGTGTGTGCGCCTGTGTTTGGATTCACATCCTCTTCTGAGATGGAAGCCCAGCAACAGGCCCAGAATGGTTGGATGCTGCCTGCATCTGATACACTCAGCAGTGGACTTTATTGAACGTATACCATGCCTAAGTAATCCAGAGTGACTGCAGCTTTTACTAGCTGATGTTAATGGAGCTGTGGAAAGATACACTTGGAAGTAATTGGTTCTGTTCTAATTTCTGGTGACAACTTTGGGTTTGAGTGGCCATTTGGCTTGGGTTCAACAGCTACTGTTTCTGGGCCTGGTGAGCTAGATCAGAGGTAACCTTTTGCTTGAAGAATCTCAGTGAATGAGCACCGAGGCAGGGCTACACCAGAGGCATGAAATGCATCATGCCTCTTCTAAAGAAGTATGACATATACACCAGGACTAGAGACAATTCACACACCTGAACAAATAGGAAGGCTGTCTGGTATGTGAAAACATGCCCAAAGTTCCAGGCCCAGACAATCCAAGTGTCCGTGTGCTGAACCTTGAAGTGTTGCTCAGATTTGAGGCTTTTTGTCGCTACCCAGCCGGACTCAAAATTGCTGATGAGAGTACAGCTATTTCCCCATGTGATTATGAGGGCAACGCTCTTCCTCGTCTGATTCTGGAAGCAGAACTTTTCCACATTTGCTCCTGAGAGCAGAGCTCTTCATCCCCATCTGATCCTGAGAGCAGAGCTCTTCCCAGTCTCTCCATATTCATGTGAGAGATCCTAGCCAGGATGGCATCATTTACCTGGTGAGAGGGAGGGGAGAGTCGTATGCTACCTCGGCTCTCCCTCCTTTTTTGCCTGTTGATTCCCATCATGTTGTGCCCATGAGTCACCTGTCTTCTGTGGTCCTGCCTTGGCATCAATCTGTTGGCCTCGACTGCTGTCCATCCCTGGCCTTACTAACCCCAGCAGCTCTGTTTATGAGAACTGTTGGCACACTGTCCATCACAGCTGCAGACATCCGGCTCTGCACCCTTGTGCCACTGCCAGCTTGTGCCACCTCACTGTGGGAACGCGTAAACTCTGAGCTCCCTTGCAGCAGCTGCCCTTGATCGCTGCTCCCAAATCAGGGCATTTCATGTCAAAGCCCAGTATTTCCGCACAGCAGCCACCATCATGCCGTGTGCACACCACTAGAACCTGGTAAGGCTCGCACACTCCCACCCAAGGCTTTAAAAAGCAGGCATTGTTGGGTACTGAGTGCCTGCACTTCTTCGAATTCAAAGGGAGCGTACCCACACTTCTCAGCAGGGGGTTGGCACCTTTAATGAGGGAGTTACAGCACTTTTCAGTAGCAAACAGAAACAACAGGATGGCGAATAGCTGCAGTTGTATGATTCCACTTCAGGCCCTGCTCCCACCAAAACCAGGTACTGAGCTTTGGCTGTTCCTTAATGAAGTCTTGCTTCGGCGAGGCCTGGCTACTCTGTGCAGACTCAGAGCTGTTGGGATCTGTTTACACAGCAAGTCGACGGAACGGAAAACCTTTTTTTTGTTGATAAGCATAACACTGACTAGACTGTATATTTTTTTGTAAGTTATTTGTGATGGAACCAAATGTCACTTTACACCCAGACCAAACTTCGATGTAGAATATTACTGTTTGGCCTCGATACCCCTGAAATTAAACGCCGAAAAAGATGGGGCATTGGAAATCAATTCACTGAGCACGTGGTTCCTGTGCATCCAGTGACAGGAAGTCGTGCTTATCACGACGATCGCCCAGTTGCCCTTGAGTCATATGGGCTCTCCTGACATTATGCACATGATTCCGGGTGGTTTGGCTTTTCCTGTCGGTGAAGCCGCCTAGGGTGATATTGTTACCGGATTGTGTGGTTTTTCCACCAGGAATATTTGCCTCTCCATATCTAGTTCAGTGGGTTGGAATGAAGGAGAACGGGATTTTTGTTTTACTGCACTGTAAACTGCATGTTTTCTTAATTCCTGGCTCCAAAACTCAAAATTGCGCCTTATTAACCTGCGCAAATTTTTACCAGGCGTTGGTAACATTTGCAGGGGTGAAAGTTGCAAATGTAAGTGCTAATTACGCAGGATTTGGAATGCAAGTGCCAATCCGCTGCAAACAATAGTTGGCTCCCAATTTGACATTTACTCGCCACCCCTGAATGAGTTTATCATTCTCCTGTGCAGCGGGCATGTTGCACTTTGTTGCCCAAATGGGATGGTGAAATAGAAGTCATGGATGGCTCAGATTTGAGTGTTCAGTGATTACAAATCTGGGAGCGACAGCAGCGGCCCGCTTGGTACTGAAACTTCCCAGGAAATCATCGGCCTCTGCGGCCCTTTGGAAACTACATTGGCTCCCCCTACACAAAAGGATTCTTTTTAAAATTTTGTTGACCTCATTCCGAGCCTTAAATAACATCAGTCCCAAGTATCTTATAAAAAGATACTCCCACTACTGTCCCACTAGAGTTCTGAGATCAGCAGGCCGTAATTTAGCTAATATCTCCGCCTTTCATCTTAAGACTAAAGGGGGGAAAATACTCAGTGTCCTGGCTTCTAAGGCATGGAATGGGATGCCAAAGGAGCTAAGGCTACTTGACCGGGAAGCCTCTTTCCGTAACCAACTTAAAACTTGGCTTTTTAATTTGTCAGACGCCTATGTACTAGCGGCCATATAGGTCTCACTTCTGTTGTCTCCCCCGTACCTTAGCGCCAGGATGCTCCTTTCGGAGCGACAGTTTGTGCTCTATAAGTTTCAAGATAACATTAACATTAACAGAAGGAGACTGATTGTGGGGGCAAATACATGTCCGTCCTCCCTCTCCCAATATGCCCCATCCTAAAATGCCCTTACTGAGCACTCTACGTTGGGGGTAGTAATGATTGTGCAGTTTAAAGGTCGAGCCTGGGCAGCACATGTGCTGCTCTGCAAGGCGGTATTCAGGTAGGCACTTGAAGCTCCGCCCGTTTCCCGCCCATCTTTTCAATTGGCTCCTGTTACTGTCCTTTCTAATTCGTTGTTTTTCATTCATGAATAGGCTTAGTAGACCCACCTTGATAATGCCTTGTCTGCATTTGTAACCTCCCATAAGGACTGGACTTTTTACTTGTGTTGTTACACGGTCTGCTTTATCTATTCTGTGAGCACTATTTTCTTCAATGAGTTGTCCCTATTCCACCCACTTTGTGCTTTCCTACAAGCAGCACGCCACCCGCTTTTATTTTAATTATTAATGGTGGTCTGCTTTAACTATAGTGGCTGCTTTTCTTTATTTACTTTAGCAGCATGGTTCGCTTTAAGTGTAGCGGCCGCGCAGCAAAACATTTTTTTGGTCGAGCCTGGGCACCGCATGTGCTGCTCTGCGAGGCATGCTGCATGGGGCACTTTTATCCCCAAAATATAAAATTATTATTATTATTATAAATTCTTTATTCGGAATTTCGAATTTTGAAATCCATAAAAGCAATATTAATACATTTCATTTAAAAAGAATTTTAAGCATAACATTTTTACAATACAGTGAGATTTAGTATGCACAAATTATTTTCACAGTACATTTTAAATGCATTAATTAATTATATTTACAAATTTTTCCTATGCCTAAATATGCATTTCAAGAAGTTAAGAACGTGATAGCAGGTGGTTTCTGAGTCTAAATACTGTAAGTGTAGCATGGCTGGACGACACTGCTTAAATCCGCAAGATTTTAACAAAGACAATAACCACAATTTACGGTGTTCTTTGTAAAATTTACAAAACAAGACTACATGTATGGTGGATTGTACTGAAGTTTCGTCACAGGGACAGAGGGGTAAGGGCGTGTCCCAAGAGTTCTTTTCGGGAAAGGCTACTAGCCTATGAAATAAGTTTAATCTGAATCTCGTCAGAAGAAAACGGTCAAATATGCTTATTTCAAGGTTTAAGTAGGGCTGTATAGTGAGGGTAGTCTGGATCATTATAGCGTGTTGGACAGAAGGCTTGCCTGATTCGGTAAGAAGTCTCAAATTGTCCAAGTGACCCAGGGCCAGGTCTTTTAGCTCTTTCTTGGAGATTTCACTAATATTTTCCGGAGTGGAGTAATAAATCTCCAATCCTAGGTCAGTGAGAAAATTCTTAATGTAGGCTAGCCATTTTATTTTTTTGAGAGTGGTCCAATGACATAGCATCTGCCACTATCTTTTTTGTAAACACGTTTTTTTCCGAGGTCCAGATACGCCGCCATAGGAGCAGCGGTTGAATTCTTGCCAGATCCTCGACATATGGGGTGCCTAGTTCTACGTGGCACGCATATGTTGAGGATCTCTTTGGGGCCATCAGGAGAAACCTAAGAAATGCGTTTTCTGCAACCTGTAGGGCAGAGATATCTGTATGACCCCAGACGCCAACCCCATACAGTGCTGTTGACTGGCATTTGGCTCTGTATATTTTTAATAGTTCAAGGGGTGGGCGTTTGCCCAGTTTTTGTGAAAAGGAGACCAAGGCTGCTATGGCTCTCTTAAAACAGTGTTTCCTGGCCTCAACTGCCGCCTTCCAAGATAGTTTATCATCTATCGTAATGCCCAGGTAACAATAGTCAGAAGTGAATTCTATTTTTTGGTTTTCTAGCACCAAGTCTTTGGGCTGTTTTCTCCCTGTACCTGCCGTCATTACAAAGGTCTTTGTCACGTTTATGTGGAGATCAAGGCTACCCATAAACGAAGAATATCTACTGAGAACGGAGTTCACGAGGAGTCCGTGCCAGCAAGACGGCGTCATCTGCGTAGAGTAGAGCGGGAATCGGGCGTTGTTTTGCCTGTGGAAGGTCCTGGGCACCCCTCAAGAGCTCAACCTCCAAGCTGTTAGTATAGAGGGAGAATAGGAAGGGGGCCAGGACACATCCTTGCCTTACTCCACGCTCCACTCCGAATGACGTCGTTAGCTCGCCCTTTGTGCCATAACGGACTCTCGCGGAAGGCTTGGAATACAGCTCCCTCAAAAAGTTTAAGAGTGGCGAATCCACCCCCATTTGAGACAGCACTGACCATAGTTTTTCGTGGGAGACACAATCAAATGCGGCAGACAGATCCACATAGACCATGTAGAGTCTGTCTTGCTTTGCATGTAAGTATTTTCCCATGATGATGGAGAGATTAAGGGCCTGTTCCACTGTCCCGAAGCCCTCCCGGAAACCAAATTGCAAATCAGAGAGGATATTTCTCTCCTCCACCCATTGCTGTAATCGCTCCAGTATTACCCTGCCTGCTATCTTGCCCAGTAAATCCAACAGGGATATCGGGCGATAGCAGGCAGGGTCCTGGCGATTTCCCTTTTTAAAGATCGGGACCATCACAGACCTTGTCCATGACTCCAGGAGTCCTTTTTTTGCGGCTGCCGTGCATACCCTGGTAAGGATGGGGGCCCAAAGGTCTGTATTGTGCTTAAAAAGATCAGCCGGGACTCCATCCGGGCCAGGGGCTTTTCCATTTTTAGTTGCTTTTATGGCCAGAAGGATCTCCGGGGTTTCAAACTCTATTTGGATGGGATACATAACATCTGGTAGTGTTTCTCGTTCAACTTCTTGGTATGTTGCCCGCTTTTGGAAAATTTTGGAAAAGTGGGATACCCATTCTGTCTCATCTATGGCTACTTCAATTTTTGGGGTCTTATCTGCCAAGAATGGGGTTCTCACTACTCTCCAAAATGCTTCGCTATTTCTTTCTTGGGCACTAGAGTGGAGTTCGTCCCATAGGGCCTGCTTTAAATCCGCCTTTCTCTTCTTCCTTGTTACAAGGTACTCCTTTCTTAAGATGGCAATTTGATTGGGATCTCTATTGTTTTTATTTAGTGCTAACTTAAGTTTAGTGTGAGCCTGAGTGCAATCATGATTAAACCAACCTTTATCGCTCCGGGGTCGAGTGCTTGGTCTTGCTGTAAGTAAGGTTTTTATTTTTTCCATAATTATGGAAAAGTTGCTAAGTACCTCCTCGTCTCCCGTCGTTAAGTCTAAACATTTCATAAACTGGGAGTAAGTGGCTTTTATCAATTCTTCAGTGAGTTCTCCGGGATTTATCTTCCCCCATTTAATTGTAAAACGGTTTAATTGGCCCAGACTTATGTTGTTCTGAGTCAGTGCCTTAGCTATTATTTGGGGTAGGGACCGTTGTTGAATTAAGTTCATTTCCAATTTAAGAACAGAATGATCGCTTAAAGTGTTTGGGATGACTTCAAAATGTTTAACCCTAGTTTGAAGAGCTGCAGATATTAAGATGTAGTCGACCGTTGACAAAAACCCCCTTCCCACATAAGTTGGTTCTAGGTGATTCGTACTACCGTCTAGGGTATTAACTATCTGGAGGTCCAGATCTGATAAAAGGTCGTTCATTATGGTACCATAATTAGTATGGGAAAAGTGAGTGAGGGGATTGCCCTCCTCAGTCACCATCCCAGCACAATTTTTCTCCAGATTCTTGCAGTGATGCAGGTTGAAATCCCCCGCCCATATGAAAAAGACAGGACCCTTTTCACCTTTTTTTCCCCTTAGGGTAGATAGTTTCTTATGTAGATTTGCTATCGCCCTAAATAACTGTTGTTCCTCAAGATTATTATAGAAATTTATGAGGATAACTTGCTCATTTTTAGGTAGGGAAAGACTAAGAATCTGAGAGTTAACATCCAATTGAATTGTCGTTATTTTTATTTGCTGAATGGTATTAGCTATATGGATGTTTAAACCTCCCTTTGGCCTGCCTTTGGGTCCTACCAGAGCTGGGGAGAAATACGTCTTGAAGCCTAGGAGATGGTGTTCTGTTGTTGACCATGTCTCCTGAAGGCAGACTATTTGATGTCTACCCATAAGGTTCATGATGCTCCCATCTTCGATCTTTGAGCGTAAACCGGCAATATTCCAGGACACTATATCCAGGTGTGAATAATCGCTCGCGAGGATGTTATCGTTAGGGGTGTCAGCACTTTGGGAGTTATGGGAGGTGTTGGACTTCTCTGGATTGTTGCACCCTGGGTCTGCTGGCTGTGGTGGTCAGTCTACTGACTCTAAGCCGCTGTACCTGTTCGTTAGTGGGATTCCATTCCAACCCTCCCATCGTGATGGTTCTCTATAATTCCCCCTCTGATATGGCTCTCTCCACTCATCCCTTCCTCTTTCCCGATAGCGAGGACCCACTGTGTACCAAGGTCCATCATTTGGGGAGGTGCCTTCCGTAAATTTTGGTGGATAAAAAAAGGAGAGGCGCTTCGTACTGATCCCCCCATTTAGACTAAGTTCCTCCCCTGAGCAAATGTGTTCTACTATTCTGGGGTCTTCAAAAGTGATTAGGATACAGTCTCCCTGTATTGTTTTTTTCCCGTGGCCCACCCAAGGGGCTCTTCTAACCATCAGGATTCTTGCTGAACAATAGGGCGGAGGTGGGCGATTAATACTGAGCCAATGTTGGATTTTATTCTTGAGCGACCAGTTAGGTTCGGAATTTTGGTCCACCAATTCTGGGACGCCAGTCATAATGACAACAAATGGGCTTGCTTCTGGGGGAAGGGTGACTGGGGGTATTACGGCCATTGGTTGTCTCTCCCTCTCACTGTTTGTTTGTGATTGTTTTGTTTTCGTAGCTATGTTTGTGTTTTGGCGGGGAGTAATATTTGGTCTGTGTGAGGGATTTGGTAATATATTTTCGGTTGTTTTATTTTTGACCACTGGGATATTTGTGGGCTTGGCTACTACTGCCAATGATGGAGTCACATTTTTCAGTTGAGGAGTGGGAGTTGAACAAGGCAACTTGGCTGTGGCTGCTTTCTGTGGCTCGTGGATTAAATTAGGTTTTTGAATTGGTTTCATCAGAGCTAAAAGATCGGCTATCGCTGTTTCTAGCTTTGTTAGTCTAGCTTGTATGGGTGAGAAAGTTTGTTGTAGCAGGTCACTAATTTTTGTTAAGAGTTCGGTATTGTAATTTTGGCCTAGCTCGTTTAGTTGTGGGGCGTTGGGTACTAATTCCAAGCTAGTAGAGGGTGTGGTATCGTGAGTATGGTGTATCATCACCGTATGCCTGTTCTGACTTTACAACAGGGGGGGACTAGGTGTGTTCTCTGTGGTCACAGTTAGGGATACTATTGGTTTATCTGTAGTTATATTATTAGCATCTACAAGTTTCTTTTTCTTTACTGCGCCCTCCCTCCTCCCTCTTGCCTGTCTTACCTCTTCCGGGGTGGGTTGGGGGGCTAAATCTGGAGTCTTCTCTAGATCGGAAGTTAATTGTGTTTCCGAAAATTGTGAGACCGATAGGTCCACTGTGTTAGGAAGGCTCTGTCTTTTACTCCCGCCCTCACTCTGTTTTCCCTCTCTGTTGGACACTGGCGTTCTTATGTTTGCCAGGTGTCCCATAGAGGATCTTCTAGCCTCTAAAAGGTCTTGCGATACTCTACGTTCAATGAGTGTAATGCTCTGATCTATAAAAGAATTTGCTCTCGTGATGAAACTATCTATAGGACCGGTAAGTTGCCTATTTTTTTCAGCGGTTTTACTTCTAGTTCCTCTCGGAGACATAGTAGCAAATGTAACAACGTTGATAAATAAATATAAAATAGTAACTGTTACTAGTGGGGCTAAATCACAACAGGAGTTAGAGGTGTGGGCCGGCCCGGCCCTAATCGGCCTCTAACGGCCTAAAACGGCCCGCTCTTTGCCCGGTCTTCGCTCCGGGCTGCGTCCCGCGCTGCGGGAGAATAGGGCTTTAATATAGGGGGACGTAGGGGCGGTGGGCGGGACAGCAGGGAGAGCGGACCGGAAGCTGGGAGTCGGTCACGCAGGGACTCCTGGGATTTGGAGTCCCTGCAACGCTCGCAGTCCCGCTGTGTGCCTGGCCCAGTTCAGAGCTCCTCGGTTCCCTTAGGGAGAGATGTGCAGCCCCTCACGCCACCAGGCGCTGCGGCACCCGCGAAGCGGGTGCGGCGAGGTCCGAGGCTGGAAAGGGCGAAACTCTCCTCCTGCCGGTGTCTCCACAGAGTTGAAGGTAAAATGTCCAGTGATCCCGCGGTGAAAGGCGGAGTTTGGATTTTTAAAAGAGTCCAAGGGGCGGTGGGCGGGACAGCAGGGAGAGCGGACTGGAAGCTGGGAGTCGGTCACGCAGGGACTCCTGGGATTTGGAGTCCCTGCAACGCTCGCAGCCCCGCTGTGTGCGTGGCCCAGTTCAGAGCTCCTCGGTTCCCTTAGGGAGAGATGTGCAGCCCCTCACGCCACCAGGCGCTGCGGCACCCGCGAAGCGGGTGCTGCGAGGTCCGAGGCTGGAAAGGGCGAAACTCTCCTCCTGCCGGTGTCTCCACAGAGTTGAAGGTAAAATGTCCAAAAGTTGAAATATAAAATGTGTTTGTGAACAAATTCTTTTTTGTGGGGGTAAAATTGCCCTATGACGTTCTTTCACTTTGCCCCAGTATTGGAACTTTAATAGATTCCCATGCTTTGCATCATTCCCCGTCGTCGGAATGGGAGCCTCGGTAGTATAAAAAAGACCATAGAAACAAAAGAGAAACCTAGGCCTAGGCCTCATCTCATTTTGTATCCTATCACCCTCTTTTTGTAAAAAGAGACCAAACTCTTGCCAGGACCAATCAGAGCAGTCCTACCCTCTAGAACCTTCCTGAGAGAGCTCAGAGCCTCAGATTTTTCTACCGCACGTTGTGCTAGGGAGTCTCCACTGAGCTCTGCTCAGTTTTTCTCAATTTCTCTACTTATTCTTCAACTTTACTGGAAAATTCGACATGTCTGACAAGGAGAAAAAGGCCTTATTCAGGCCCTGTGCCTCTTGTGGGAAAAAACGACTTTTTGTGGAAGATAAGCATGACAATTGTATTTATTGCTTATATCCTGACCACAAGGCCACAGATTGCAAGATCTGCAGAACCTTCTCGAACAAGACTCTTCGTGACAGAGAAGGCCCCCTGTTAACCTGGCTTCAGAAGATGAAGACTCGGAAGGAGCTATCATCGGAGGATGAGGATTCCATTTCTTTTGCTTCCTCTCACAGATCCAGGAAGAGGGGTAGGTCTCCCCCTGGTGCTTCTACTTCTGAGCCCCCTCTTCAGGCCCCTCACAAGATCTCTGACAGGTCTGAGAGGGCTGGTCCCCTTCAATCTCCTCACGGAAATGAAAAGGAGAGGCAGGGACAGGCTGCGGGAATGCTTCCAGCCTTGAAGGACAAAAAGGAGGTTGTTCTCCCTTCTCCTCCGTCTAAAAAGAGCAAATCCAGTGACAAACACTCTTCTGTCACTTCAGGATTTATGCCGGAGAAAAAACAGCGGTCGTCGACGACGAAAATACCAGGTACGTCGACGACAGTTCCTTCAAGTAAAGTTCCCGCTGTTTCCCTGGCTCCGTCGACGGGCTCGTCGACGGCAGCGAGCTCCACGACGACGACTTCGTCGGCTCTCAGGATTCCGAGTTCGTCGACGCTGACGTCTTCCACGTCGACGACGAGTAAGGTGCTGTCGACGGCTTCGTCGACGACGACGACAACAACGACGGTAATGTTGATGACGACGAGTTCGTCCACGAAACCGTCGACGATGACGACGAGGATTGTGTCGACGAAGACGGTGGTGCCGGCATCGATTGCCTTGACGACGCCGTCGACGACTGCGGCACCGGCGACGACGACACCGTCGACGAGACCGGCGACGGGTCAAAAAATGCGTTTACCCATTCCGAAGATGAAGATAACGCCGGAGATGACATCTCCGCGACGAGTTTCTTCGCACCTACCAACAATGCTTCTCGATGACGAATCTGACGACGAGGAGGATGAGGAGGATAATAATTATGGAGTGGCCTATAGTCCCTCTGACTTGAATGTCAAGATGCAGGAGACGGACACGGAGGAGTATTATGATCATTCTCGTGACTCACAGTTCCATCCATATGTTTCGGAAGAGCAAGGCCCTCCTCGTGTGGGACAAAATGTGGGGCAGGGTATGGTAGCCATGCCCTCATCACTTATTACTGATCTACAAATGATGCTGCAGGATTATCGCAAACGGTTCCCATCAGATCCTTTAGGACAGCCTGCGCAAGCAACACCTCAAGTGCAGTCTCAGGTTCCACCGGTTATTGACCCTCATGCGGTACCAGTGGTGCCCCTCTCGCCACCACCAGCGACAATGGCCCAAGTCCGTACACCGGATCCAGACCCAGTACATGCTGTCCAGCAGGATACCTCTTCGGACGAAGAGGTTATACAGTTGAATCCCTTGATTGATCCTTCCCAAGACCCAGACGTGGTTCAAGGAGACAGTGGGCAGGTTGATCCAGATGCTACTGGTCGGGACACGACTATTTCACCCCCATTGGATATACGGGGTTTTCATAACCTGATGGAACGGGCAGCGAAGAGATTTGGACTGCCGGTGACGAGGGAGGAATCTGAGTGTTTCCTTTATGACTTTAAGGAGCAATCTAAGAGATCGGTCAAATCCATTCCCATCATCGAATATGTATGGGAGGAAGGGATGAAAATTATGCAAAATCCTGCCACAGTTATTCCGGTTCTCACCAGGCTGGAAAAGAAGTATAAGGCTCCGGATGGCAGTCCGGCTTGCCTTCTTGGTCAGCCAAGGCCTGATTCGGTGATCTCTCAGGCGGCCCAAACCAAGTCTAAGAATCCGTCCACACCGTTGACCACGCCTCCGGACAAGGACGGTCGGCGTCTTGATAACGTTGGGAAGCGGTTTTCATCCATGGCCAGCTTGCTTGTTAGAGCGTCAAATGCTCTGGCCATCCTTGGCCGCTACGACCGCCAGATGTGGTGCGACATGGAACCCTTCGTGGAACAGTTACCAGAGCCCACAAAGGAGGAAGCCAAGAAGGTCCGTATGGATGGGGAGAAATCTTCTGCTGAAGTTATCGACTGTGCAATGGACATTGCTTCCACGGCTTTTCGGGCATTGGCAGGCTCAGCAGTGCTACGTCGCCAGGGTTGGTTAAGAGCCACCTGGTTTCGTCAGGAGGTCCAAAATAGAATCCTGGATCTGCCATTTGATGGGGACATGCTTTTTGGTAAGCATGTAGACGATGCCCTGCAGAATATCAAGAAGGACACTGAGACGGCGAAGTCCTTGGGGTCACTCACCTACCGTAAGGTCCCCTTTAGGGGCGCACGAGGCAGAGGTTTTTCATCGTACAAAGGGAATCAGCAGAGGTATTCCTCGCAGCCTTCTCAGTCCTATCAGCCCCAGTATTCTAATCAGTGAAGTGGACAATCAGCGTCCTTCTCTCGCCATCCGCCGCGGGGCCGTCAGACCCGGCAGGGCCGTGATAACACGAAGTGCCAATAGCGGCCGCCCGGCTCTATCTGCTGTTCCTCCCCTCCCGATCACATCAGTGGGGGGCAGGATATCTCTTTGTCTGAGCAGCTGGCAATCAATAACATCGGACCAGTGGGTCCTCAAGATTGTAAAGAGTGGCCATGTGTTGGAATTCAAAGATCTTCCTCCGACAAGAGCTCCGGCCGCCGCCCGCACGGGACATCTGGGACTACTACACCTCGAAGCCCATCAATTGTTCCTCAAGGGAGCGATAGAACCGGTGCCTCTGTCTCAGAGGGGCCGGGGTTTCTATTCCAGGTTCTTCCTCGTGCGGAAGACGATAGTCACTTGGCGTCCCATTCTAGACCTTCGAGAGCTCAACACCTATCTCGTCAAGCTCTCTTTCAGGATGGTCACTCTCCAGGAAATTCTCCCTCTCTTGAATCCAGGCGACTACTTGGCGTCGCTGGAGTTAGAAGATGCGTATTTCCATATTCCGATACATCCAGCTCACAGACAATACCTACGCTTCACAGTGGGAAAGAGCCATTTTCAATTCAAGGTGCTTCCTTTCGGCCTTCGATCGGCGCCAAGGGTGTTCACCAAGGTGTTGGCACCGGTGGCAGCTTTTCTTTGAAAACAATCTCTAGAAGTTTTCTCTTACCTGGACGACTGGCTCGTCAAAGCACCATCTTTCGAGGGAACTTCTCAAGCAGTGTCAACTTGCATCCATCTGTTCCGTTGCCTGGGCCTTCAGCTGAACCAACGCAAGTCAGTCCTGCTGCCCTCCAGAACAGCCAGGTTCCTGGGGGCTGTCTTGGACACCACGCAATGTACTGCTCGCCCCTCGGAGGACCGCCAACAGAAGTTGATGCTATCAGCTCGACAACTCTGCCACAAGAAATGTCTTTCGGTACGCCAATACAAGTCACTTTTCGGGTCGATGTCATCCTGCATACCATTGGTACCGCATTGCAGGCTGCACATGCGTCCTCTGCAGGAAGAACTAGACAAGCAATGGCTCCAGGCAGAGGGGTCGTTCGACGACAAGGTGCTGGTTACATCGCCAATGCGGAGGGCGTGCGAATGGTGGCTTCTAAAGGAAAACATCGCGCAAGGGCTGACATTCAGGATTTCTCCTTCACCCATGATCATGACCTCGGACGCCTCATTGGAAGGCTGGGGAGCAGTGCTCCGAGAACTTCAAGTCAGTGGCCATTGGAGTCCGGAACAGCGCCAATGCCATATCAATTTCCTGGAGCTGACGGCCATTCGGTTGGCTTTGCAGGCTTTCCTTCCCAGAGTTCGCACCCATACAGTGCTGGTCCGGACGGACAATACGACGGCCATGCATTACGTCAACAAACAAGGGGGTACCAGATCGCAGACTTTGTCCACAGAGGCTCAACGGATCTGGGATTTTGCGATTCTACACAACATCACTCTGCGAGCCGAACACCTAGCAGGAACACTCAATGTCAGGGCGGATGCCTTGAGTCGTCAGACGGAAGTGACCCACGAGTGGGAGTTGGATCAATCCATTCTGAACAGGGTGTTCTCGGTTTGGGGGACGCCAGCCATCGACCTCTTTGCTTCTCCGGAGAACGCCAAATGCCGGTTTTACGCAAGCAGAGTTCACCATCAGGGGTCCCTGGGGAACGCTATTTCGATGGCTTGGTACAGCGCATTCTTTTACGCTTTTCCACCGATCCCCCTCATTCCTCGCGTTCTCAGGAAGATGAAGGCAGAGCCCTGCAAGATGATTCTAATTGCTCTGGCGTGGCCCAGACAATTCTGGTACACAGAGCTTCTGAGGCTCTCCCAAGCTCCTCCAATTCGCTTGCAACCCATTCCGTCCCTGTTGTCCAGGAGTCAGGGACAGGTGTACCATCCGGATCCGACATCGCTTCACTTGACGGCGTGGCTCCTGAGCACAGAGAGTTCAGTCATCTAACACTCTCCCAGGAATGCAGAGAGGTTTTGTCTCGGGCCAGAGCACCAAGTACCAATAAGACTTACAAAGCAAAATGGAAGCGATTCTGCTTGTGGTGTCGGGGTCAAGGTCTCCATCCTTACAAGTCCCAACCTCATCAATTGTTGCCATATTTACTATCTCTGGCTAAGTCTGGTTTGGCACATTCATCAATTAAGGTGCATCTGGCGGCCTTGTCAAGGTTTAGGCGCAGTTCTTCAGGTCCTTCCTTATGGTCTTCTAGGATCGTCAAACAATTCTTAAAGGGTTTGTTCAGGACGTATCCGCCAGTTCGTCCACCTCCACCAGTTTGGCAGCTCAACCTTGTTCTGTCTCGGCTCATGAGAGCTCCATTTGAACCTGTTCACAAAGCGGACTTAAAGTTCCTGTCTTGGAAACTTGCCCTCCTCTTGGCTCTAACAACAGCGAGGAGAGAGAGTGAACTTCAAGCTCTCTCAATTGTGCATCCATTCCTGCAATTTAAAAGAGAAGGTCTTATTCTTCGCACCAATCCCAAGTTTATCCCTATGGTGCCATCTGAGTTCCACTTGAATGAACCTTTGATTTTGAAATCTTTCTTTCCAAACCCTTCTACGCCTGCGGAACGCACGCTCCATTCTTTGGACGTTCAGAGATGCTTAAGATTTTATTTGGAGTGCACACGTCCCTTTCGGAAGTCAACCCAGTTGTTTGTGTCCTACAGCGCTCCGCGGAAGGGCTTTCCTTTGGCAAAGAGTGGCACTTCCCGCTGGATCTCCAGTGCGATTCAATTCTGTCATCAGGAAGCGGGCAAGCCACTGGACAATAGGGTCCGTGCACATTCCACTAGGTCTGTGGCATCGTCGGTGGCTCTCTTCTTGGGAGTCGCCATTAAGGACATATGCAGGGCAGCAACGTGGACCAGTACTCATACCTTCACGAAACACTACTGCCTGGAGTCTGCAGGACGAGACGACGCGGCTGTTGGTCAGGCAGTCCTGCGGAATCTTTTTCATTGAGAGGTGAGCTTTCCCTGCAATCCCTCCATCCTGGTGA
Organism: Lissotriton helveticus; assembly: GCF_964261635.1. Classification (NCBI taxonomy): domain Eukaryota; kingdom Metazoa; phylum Chordata; class Amphibia; order Caudata; family Salamandridae; genus Lissotriton; species Lissotriton helveticus. Next base: position 342,957,503 of record NC_136065.1, read on the forward strand.
GCACATTTTGTAGTTTTTCTTATGCTATATGTATTACTGATATGATTATGTGATGCCAGGTATTTACAAAATGTGTTCTTGGTACTTTACTGCTAGCTACTCTGATACAAAGCATGGGAATCTATGAAAGTTCCAATACTGGGGCAAGAAAACAAGTTACTTACCTGTAACTTTGGTTCCCCAGTATTGGTAACTTTCATAGATTCCCATGCACCCTTCCTCCTCCCCTGGGAAAGCTCAGTCTTTTTACAGAGATAGTGGCGGTTTGCACAACGGCTACGAAAATCTGAGGCTCTGAGCTCTCTCAGGAAGGTTCTAGAGGTAGGACTGCTCTGATTGGTCCTGGCAAGAGTTTGGTCTCTTTTTACAAAAAGAGGGTGATAGGATACAAAATGAGATGAGGCCTAGGCCTAGGTTTCTCTTTTGTTTCTATGGTCTTTTTTATACTACCGAGGCTCCCATTCCGACGACGGGGAATGATACAAAGCATGGGAATCTATGAAAGTTACCAATACTGGGGAACCAAAGTTACAGGTAAGTAACTTGTTTTCTTAATGGTGGCCACGTCCCTTTGTTTAAACGTTGTTCGCTGCAACCTGAATACGGCGAGCAACGTCTAAACAAAGGGGGGCGGCCACTCTGAGCTAATGGCATTACAAATTACAATGCCTTTTATATATGTGTTGGTTTTGAAAACACATAAATAAAAAGCATTGTCATTTACAAAGCCAATAGCTTAATCTATCGCAATTGCAAAACCTTTTGCATTGCAAATGCTTATTGTCTACTATAGACGTGTTTGCATTGAAATCGTCGCTACTGTTAAAACGACTAAGAGGGGAACCAGAGATCATTCGTAGCAGTGTGTCTTTTTCTTCCCCTAGGAAGAGAAGAACCGATGGGCATTGGGGAGCAAGAGAGTTGAAGTACTGATGTAAAGCGGGCCTGCTAATGGTAGAGACTGGACCGGGGCTTAAGTTGTGCCAGGGGTTGCCAATGGTGGGCGCGAGCGTTCATTTTTGGGGACTGGGACTTATTTTTTACCTTCAGATTTTGTCCCAGACAAAGAGACCGAAAGGGAGAAAAGAGGAAGAGAAACCGGAAGTGTAGGGTGGTGGAAGAAAGGGCCATGAGGTGGAATCAAGACTAGGCATCATTGCTAATCTGCAACTCCCGCCATGCAGCAGCGGTGGGCTCTGAAGAACAACGCTGGGCCCCTGAATTATTTTTTTGTTGTTGGCTTGAACGATTGATGCTCCCAAAGCAGATGTATCCAGGGCCGTTTCTACCATTAGGCAAGACTAGGCGGCCGCCTAGGGCAGCAAAATGGGGGGAAATCATTATTTTGAAATCAAACAGCAAAAATGTAAGCTAATTAGGAGAAAAAGGGAGGGGTGGCGTGAGGCTGGAGACTTTTCTAAACAAAAAACAACTAAAAAACAGTAATATTTTATGTATGTTATGGACGGGATAAAACATGGCGTGACGATAAGGGAGATGTTGTTACCGTAATGTAAGGACAAGGAACAGCTGTGCATAGAGTTCCCTGTGACTATGTGTTGAAACGTGGGATTGTTGAGGAATCTGCGGAGAGGAGGGTAGTGAAGTTGAGTATCAACGGAGATCCAGTGAAAGCAATTTGGGAATTAGAAATTAAGGGAAATGAAGGGAAATAATGAGGCCGAGAGAAGAAGGAGCAGAATGGAGTGTTGGCGGGAAGAATAAAGGGGTCGCCCAGTCCACATCGGCTCCTCAGTTTCTGCTGCAGGTAGATCCACCCCCTTCAGACGCGGCTCCGCACTTGCAACTTTCAGGTGTGAAACCACTCCAAAAACCGCCAAAAGAGATGCTTTGTGTATCAGCTATGACGACTGCTCCTCGCTTCTTGCACTGGTTCACAGGCAGCGACTGGTATTTTCTTAAGATTTGTTTCCGGTTACTGGAAGTTTTCGTTCGAACTTTTAAGCGCTGCAGTAGGCTCTGGAAAAGGGCACGATTGAGTATTCTTGTAACTGGAGCGTCTTATAAACCACTTGTAGAAAACTAGCACCAGGCAGCATGGGCATCCGCAGAAATTTTTCCAGGGGGGGGGCGCTAACCTAGCAAATGAAGGGGCGTGGCTAATGTAAATCAATAGGGGCGGGGCTAAAATGGACGACAATCAGGATCGGATAATGCTCAGGCCAAGCTGAGAAAAAAAAGTGGTGAATTCTGCATTTGAAACTGGACAACAATTAGAGCACACATATGAACCCTAATATTACACCTTGGCCCCTTAAAACTCATACATTCCCTAATCCCTGAAATTAGCCCCCTGGCACCCCAAAACCCATAACCCATACCCGCCCTGACCCCTAAAATTGTCCCCCTGGTACCCTAAAACCCATACTCGTCCTGAATGCTAAAATGTCCCCACTTGCAACCCAAAACCCATACCCCCTGAACCCTAAAATTATCCCCGGTACCACAAAACCCATACCCACCCTGAACCCTAAAATTACCCATGCCCCCCCAAAACTCATACCCGCCCTGAACCCTAACATGTCCCCTGGCACCCCAAAACCCATATCCACCCTGAACCCTAACATTTCCCCTAGGACCCCAAACCCCATACTCGCCCTGAACCCTCCAATTACCCCTGGCACCACAAAACTCATACCCACCTTGAACCCTAAAATTATCCCTGCCACTCCAAAACCCATACCCACCCTAAACCCTAAAATGACCCCACTGGCATGCCAAAAGCTGAATGCTATGGGGCAGATTTACAAGCCCCTGCGCCACTTTTGCGTCACTATTAACATGGGAAAAGTGTCGCAAAAGTGGCCCAAGGGGCTTGTAAATCTACCCCTACAAGCTTACACTACATTCGCATATTCGGAGGGCACTGTCCTCCTTGAGGTTTCCATGCATGTAAGTCTAAAACACTGTAACCTAGATATGCAGCCAGTAGGTAATGCTGGTGATGCTGCAGAATGCATTAAAGTTACTGGAACTTATTTAAAAACTGCTGCGTGCTCGTCTGATACTATTCAGTGGAGTCGGGATGATCAGCAGCACTGTCGTCCTGGCATCCAGCCCCTCCCGAAGGTCTCACTTTCTAGATAGGTGTTGGTCAAATGTCTCCTGGATTCTCCTTGCCTGTGCCTCCTCTGCTTCTTCGTCTGTGCCCTTGGATGCAAAAAGAGACAGATCCATGGCCCTGTTCACCATTTATCTGGTGAGCAGTGCACTTGGATGTGTATTCCATACAAGTGCACAGACAGCAGGGTGAAAGGGATGGCAGTGCAGGTGACGCTTTTCCTTTGTAAAGTCATTCCTGCTGGCGTCTTAGCCCATGGTTTGCTGTCTGTGCACTTGTATGGATACACACCTATACAAGTGCACAGACAGCAAACCCTGGGCTATATTGCCAGCAGAAATTCCTATACAAAAGAAAAGCGTCACCATCCCTTTCCCCTTGCTGTGCACATCTTCCCACTCCCACGCCATGACCAGGCAGCTAGAAGTGGTGATTTGTCATTCTGAGGGGTTTTAATGTTATAAGAATGTGTGTGCCCGGCTGAGACAGCTTCCCGGCACACCACACACACACAGCTGCACCCGAGTACTTCACACAGGTCTTTAAAAGACCATTTACTTGGTGATGAGGCTTTGTTGTGTTTTCACCCCTACTTAGAGCCCCTGCATCTCAACTCTGCACATGGCTTTGGCTGGATGAATTAGCCCCCCCCCTCCCGAAATTTGAGGGAGAGGAGTTGACGTGAGGTTCAAAAGAGGGGTGAACAAGGGATTGAAGACACTGAGTGGTGACCGTGATGGGGCAGACATTTAATGCAGTTTTACTTTACAAATAGGTTTATTGTACAAATCTAATTTGACATACTCGCAGACAGCAAATGCTGCTGCCTTTCCATGGTGTCTGAAAGTTTTTTTCAGGAAGTTGGGTCGACGAGCTGATCGGGTTATTTTCTTCCTTCATGTGGTGGTGATGAGTGGGTTGCAGGGTGCCTGCACTTGTCCCCTCTTTCATTGGTAGCCCCCTCCATCTGAACGCCAAGGATCACCGCCCCCCCAACCACCGGCACCTGGAGGGGTCGCTATGATGCCTAGAGTGACCAACTGGCATGGGTGCAAATTCAGGAGAGTGAGTGTAAAAATTCAGGACAAAGGGTCAAAATTCAGGACAAAAGGTAAGGTTTAAAGACACATCAGAGAAGGTTGCGCAATAGTATATAAGTAAGTAAATAGGCAACCACTAAAGTACAAGTGAAAATAAGTTTATATTAGGTTGAGATAATTGTGCACTTCATGGTTTGTCAGTATACGTGCAGCTTTAAGCAAACGTGCAGGTCTTTTTATGGTACCAAAACCGCCCCCACCTTTCCAGCTCCCAGAGAAAACGCCTGATGCCCGTTCCGGCCAGTCTGGCCTTGATACCACCCTCCATTGGCGCCCCTCATCTTCACATAGACCCTCTCTCATGTGTATTTAATTTCTTGTATAGTGCTACTCCTTCCAAATATGTGGGGCAGAGTTATGGAGTGCGTTACAACACACACATATTATATAGAGACAATCACTCATATAAATGAGAGAATCAATATATAGGAAATGTTGCTTAAGATAATGGGGCTTACAATGTGTAATCATACTTTCATCCATCATTCAGTCTTTCACGATTCATTCTGTCCTTCCATCTGTGTACCGATCCATGTCCATATTCATCCATTTACAAACCTATCCATCACGTTTCCTTCCATCCATCTGTACACTCATCCATCCACTCTTCCACACATCCATCCATTAACTCATCCATCCAGCCATTCACCTGTTCAGTCATCCATTTACACATCCCCCTTCCTCTTTCAATTTCCCTTTCACTTAGCCATCCATCCTTCCATCCACCCACCCATCCATCTACTCATCCACTCATGAATCCATCCATTGAACCTATCATTCATCTATCCTTTCTCTCATCCATCCACCCTTTCTCTCATCCATCCACCCTTTTACTTCTTCACTCATCTACCCATCCTTTTGTCCATCTACCCGCCCTTTCACTCACTCATCCAGCCTTACATCCACCCTTTCACTCATCCGTCCATCCATTCACCCTTTCACTTATCAATTCATTAATCCACCCTTTCACTTATCAATTCATCAATCCATCCATCATTTCACTCATCCATCCACCCATTCACTCGCCCGTCATCCACCCTTTCACTAATCCATCCATACATCATTTCACTCATCTAGCCATCCATCCATCCATCCACTCATACCTTAACTTACTTACTCACTCACCTTTTCACATTAATTATGAGACCCATCAAGGACTCTACCCTCGCTGTAGTTCCTAAAGTAAGGGGTGGGGTGGAGCAGGGTTCACTATGCCCCTGCACATAGGCAATCTGAAAAAGTGGAAGGCATGAGTCATGCATGATGCGCAGGGCCTTGACGTGGGGCGACTGTGACATGGTGTTGTTTCCAGAGCTTTAAGTGGGATGAGAAAACTAGGGGGTCTCTTCAAAAGGGTGTTTGATGTAACAAAATGCGTGCCTTAAAACACATAAGCTAAAATTCTGTGCTTAATATAATGTGCCGCCTGACTGGTATTTTTGTTGCTTCTGTCATTGCATCCAGATATATAATACAAGTAACGTTACACTTAGAACAAGTAACGTTACACCTACAACAAGCCAGAACTATTGGCTTTGTCAATGGTTGTTAGTTGAATAAAATAAAAAAGCAGCAATCATGGTTGCTGTACTAAAACTATAATCCTTTCCTTTCAACTTCTTTCACCTCCTTCCTTTGGCTAAGTGGATTCTCACCTAGCAGCAGCATGGGCGTTTTTGCACTTTCATGTGACAGAATGCCCTGAGCTGGACCGAGGCTGGATGAGGCCACCACATGCTGTGCCAGCCCAGACTGACCCATTGTCATTCTGTATGGGGCAATCAGCCCTACACAGAATGATAATGGCCGGGTGGGGCTGCTCTTGTGCTCAGAGGAGTGCGAGGCGCCCCATCAGGGAGCTGAGGCCTTTTGCAGGGGAACAGCTCTGTTCCCTGCAATGCTTAAAAGCCCCGGCGTCAGACCTCCCGGCGTCAGACCTCCCTCCTGCATGCATTTGTACAGATGGGCTTGCGCAGGGGGGGGCAAGGAGAGGCGCTGGGGGGGGGGCAAGAAGGCGTCCCTCCTTGCCCCCCCCCCCCCCCCCCACGGACGCCCATGCCAGGCAGCGACTGGTATTTTCTTAAGATTTGTTTCCGGTTCCTGGAAGTTTTCGTTCGAACTTTTAAGCGCTGCAGTAGGCTCTGGAAAAGGGCACGATTGAGTATTCTTGTAACTGGAGCGTCTTATAAACCACTTGTAGAAAACTAGCACCACCTGGTGTCCGGACGTGAAACTGTGATATGGTACTTGAAGTGTGTGTGGCTGTTTAGGGCATTCCATCACGAGCTTTGATGCCTTGCACCTTAGGTGATCTTCCTGAGGTGGCCTTTGATTGTCGTAAACACTAAATAGTCCTGCCTGCTCTTGGTTCTCGGGAGTTTATTGTATACTATGCATATGTTTTACATTAACGTGTTCTCTGCAGGACAGTTCTCTCGGTAATTTTGCGTATCTTGTTGTGCGGTGATGTTCCGGTGTATGGTCGTTTGTGCACCTCAGGTGAGGGTTGTACCGACAACATAGTAAACACAGGTAAATAATGTTCTGTTTTTCAGTTTTCAATCCTCAGGGTGCATGCCCCCTTAAAAGCATCCTCCCACTGTTTCCAAAACCCTGCATGAAATACGCCCTTACCTTAAAACTGTAGATTGTTCTCTCTCCATCTATATTGCATCCCTTTTTCCCCCCATCCTTTACGTGCCTCACTCTATGTTGCCTACGTTAAGTCGCATGCCTGTCACTCTTACTTTTTATTATGGTACTTCTCCAAAGTGCCCTCACCTCTTCAATCACAAACTCTCCTTTTTGTAACCATATCCCTGACACCTAACAGTAACTAATGTCCTCTGTCCTATCTATTCACTCCATTAATTACTTTGTATACACTCACCCCAACGATCACACCTAGCTCCTATCAGGTTATTCTAATGGACATGTCAAACTTCCGATTTCTCACCTTGTAAATATGCCCAGGCACCAGATTGGATGCGTAAACTCCTAAGCAGTACTCCTGCTGGCTGGTGGGTGGCACTGTGCGACTCCTGGTTGATGCTGTTCCCTGAAGGTGATTGTCGTATATAGGCGCCCACCTATGCGCACAGACTTCAGTTCTTTTCTTTCCACGTGTTCAGACCCGGATCCTGAGCTGTTCTCCTCTTTCGTCACTCTGTATGGAGATGTTCTTGAAAACCTTCCAGTGTACTAGGGACATGTCACCCCCTAAAACGACAGGGTTGAAAACTTGCAAGGATGGTAAAAAGCAGATCTCTGTGAAAGACGCCAACGGTGTGTGCCTTTGGTGTCTGGGCTCAAAATACAATTCCAAGCATATCAATGACGGCTTCCAGATGAATCTACAAATCATCCAGGACTGTAAAACGAAGCTCTGTGTGGCGAAGCTCCAGAGGCTGCATGCCGCTCTTCATCCTAGACCGTCATTCAAAAGTGTGGATCTGCTTCTGAACTCCTTTCCTGCGATAGATCTTCTTCCACGGTCAAAGTCTTCAGGAAGATCAAAGAAGAAACATAAAAAGTTCAAACAGGACTCAACGCCAGCCTGACACTCGTGTTCTCCTGAGAAGGCACCAGGGCATTACAGTGCCTTAAGGTCTTTCTCCTGTTCCCATAGGGAGCAGATTTCATCCAGGGACCTTCTGCGGGTTCGCCGCCAGCGGGCTCGTCCTTGGCACCACCTGTGCCCTATCAACCCACTTTAGGTTCTATAGTGGCTTCAGTACCATCTTCGGACTCTGCACCGAAATTCAGTCCTGCCTCTCGAACCTCAACACCGATACACAGGCGCTAGAAGAGGAAGCCCAACTCCACTTGGTAACTGGCTCAGAAGCAGCTTCATCCCTACCAAGACCACATCCAGACCTTGATGAGCCCCATTCTATACTGAATTCATCAGACTCAGACACAATTCCACTTCTGGCAAACTGTGCACAGACTCCACACCAGTTCTTTGGCTTAACGCACACCAGAGCAAGCCATCTGGAGATGATGGGAATGGGACAACTGGTACATTGACTTAAAGAATGCTAATGGGCTACACACCTCTCCTGGTATTGGGTTAGTTCCCCCTGCCCCTACCATTCCTGGACCCAGCAACAGGAAAAACGACATATTTTGTTCCTCTGATTAAGGGGGCAGCTGAGGTCCTTGACCTCCACCTCCCATCTATGAAGCTAAAATAGTTATACTGATGGAGGTCCTGAAACCTTTCCAGGCACAGACTGCACCTTGAATGAAGCCCTCACAGAAACACTGTTGGGCAGTTGGACTAAAACCATGTTCTGGCTCCCCCAGTCATGTGACCAGTCATCCAAAAGCTTGGTGGCACAGGCGTCCACCATCAAAGTAAACCTGAATGGCTTCCAAACCACTCCTCCTGACAGGGAGTAAAAATATTTGGATACCGTTGGTAAGCGAAGTTTGTCCTCGGCCAACCTTGCTTTGAGTAGGCATCTTGCATTAACCAAACTCAGTCACGACACCCACACACTTTAGGGCATGGTTTGTGAGCTCTTCCTAGCGGTCCTAGATGACTTATATGCTTCCTTAGCCCAAGCCATTCAAAATGGTCGGGGTGTGGCCAAGTTCATCATTTGCTGAGACCTGGATACTATGGCTTGCGTGGGAAGGGCTATGGGAACAATCGTGATGATCTGCCACAATACATTGATGAGGCCAACAGGCTTCTCTGGGGATGTCCAGGCATCCTTAATGGACAGGCATTTCAACTGCTCCCACCTGTTTGGTGAGAACTCGAATTTAAGGAGAACAGAGCCACCTTATGCTCTTTGGTACTTTCATCACTAAACCGGCAATCCCCGAACAATTTTGTACTTTTTGGACAAACGCCAGGGGCTTGGTGCATCAACATTTTCAGGCTCCACTGCCCCTAAAACAGTCCTCCCTGCTCTTTTGGGATCAAGCCATGGACAACCACCTGGCCATCAGAGGAAATGCACATGTCAATCATTCACCCCTCTGGCCGCAACCTCGCAACACTTTTACGGCGCCTTTAGCAGCACACAGCCATCCAGCGGGAGGTGGGATCAACCACTTTCTGCAAGAGACCACTTGTATGCAGTGCTTAACTTGTGAAAGAATTGGTACCTGTGTCTGAGGCTCTGCTCAGGCAGGTGCAATTTAAAGTTGCTGAGACAAAAACCAAGGCTGGTAGTCTTACATTGAAATCTTGCCTCCTAAATCCCCCTCAACAAAATCCCATCTTCCTTCCCCTTATCTCACTCTAGCAGGTTCCTGCTTTCAACCCTATGTAACGGTTTTGTCGTCTTCCTCTTCTTCCATCTTTTTGATCTGTGAGTTTTCCCCCCTCTCTTGTGCTCAGTAAATAAATGATGTGGAAAAATAAGTGCGGGGCCCCAAAAATAAGTGCAGGTGGCCCCCACCAGTATCCACCTGCTCAAATTAATCACTGCTTGGGGGGACCACATGTCCGTTTTATGCCAGTAAGTGCAGGCTCTTGTTTCAGCTACTTCCCTGTGCCGAAGGACAGAGGCCTCAGTTGAGTCCTAGATCTTCACCCTCTCAATGGCGTTCTGTGCAAGGACAAATTCAAAATGCTCCTCCTGGCCCAGGTTCTTGCATCCCTGGGTCCCGGAGACTGCCTTGTCCTCAGTTCACCCCTGCCTTGCCTGAAGGTGGGCATGAAAGTCTGCATAGGGTGTCAGGGCTTTGAAACACCCGACCCCCCCTTGCTTTCCTTCAAGGGTGATTGCTGGGAAACACCTCACCACCCTCTTGCTGTGCCAGCGGTAAAAAGAGGCTTTTAAAAAGAGAATCACCCCAACAAACTCCAAATTCGTTTTTTTTTTTAAACTCCGTTTGCTAACAATGGCCATGATTAGAAGCAACACAGTTAACACCACAATCCTTACCCACTGTAATTCTCATCATCACCATTACCCTGTGAAAACCAGCATTACCAGATTGCACACCATTATCACCCACCACGGATGTTCCTATAATGATCACTATAATTGTCATCACCATTATTAATAGCCCCATTATTACCACCACTTTTTAAAAAACAAATTTGACATTAACACCACTTCCCTACCACCATCACCACCATCATGTCCACCAATATTTCTCCCAACGTTACCAAGATGACAACTGCCACAACAGCCTTTACCATGCCCCACCAAAACCAACACCAGCATTACCACCACCCCATCCAGTATAATGCACTAATACATCCACCACATCATGTATCCTCACTGCCACCATCATTCTCCAACACAAGCAACATTACACTCAATTCAACCGCCATTTTGCATTGATACAATCAACATGCTACTCCAGCACACCCACCACCCTTTATACATCCACACAATCATCCTCATACACCAACACACCCACAATCCTACAGTGACACAGCCAGCATCATAGGCCAAAATACCTACGATTATATATCGACGCAACCAACATAGCCAGGCACACCCACCATCATACATACACAGTGCATACATAAAATGCCAACATATCCACCCTCTTACGTCCAGCCAATCAACGCCATTCACTAATAAAGCCGCAATCATACATATACAGTCAGCAAACTGTGATCACATATCCACCATCATAAGCTGACACACTCACCTCATACAGTGTCCCAAGGAGTATCATACTTTAACACACCCACCATGATATGCCATCATACCCACGATCAAACATCATTCAACCAGCATTCTATACAACACACAATAAAGAAAAGAGAATAAAATCGCAATGAAATTACCTTAAACAATTGAAAAAAAGGAGTAGAGGTTCATTAATTTGATAACAATGGCAGTGTCCTAAAAACTAAAGTCACGATATTCATAAGTTACAGTGGTGACTTCATCTTGTGTCACAACTCTGCCATACTTAGCCATCACAACGCCATCCTCTGCCAAGAATACTTTTGCTCATCTTCAAAAGAAATATATGCCTCCGGAGAAGGGCCCTCTTTGCGTGAGAGCAGATCTGCATGGACTTGATTATTGTTTGTTTCTGCAGGAAGGAAATCATGCAAAACTGCCCCCTCCCCTTCTGCAGTTTCTCTTGACAAAGAAGTAAAAAGTTTAATTTGACAGGCAGATATGTTTGTGGGACTTCTGCAACATCATTGAAGGGAGACAAGTGGCCATTTTGTAAGGCTCCACCAGCAAAAGCTATAACAAGGTTGGTGCAGTACTATCAAGTATGACTACAAGCAGGAAATATCCTTCAAGAAAGGCAAACCATGAAACGAGTTTCAAAACTCAAAAAAGGAACAAATTAAATCCTGGTGCTTTATGGTTTGGATATGTGCAAGATACCTTAGGGACCATACTTCCTTATCCTGATTGCGAAGTAACATCTTAAGTTACTGAATAACCTAGGAGACAATAGTCACAAGAGACAGTGATTATCCTTCAGTTTTGGCAGCACTACTGAGAAGGAAAAGGTAGTTATTTACCCGTACCTCAACAATTAGCTTGTCAAAGACTTTACCTCTCAGGCAACTTGTAAACATTACCAGGTACTAGTCACTAGTCTTCTGCATCTCGGCTTGCATGTCTCTTAACTCCTTGCGTGCTGCCTGAATTTTCGCGCTGTGTGGGTGAAATAAAGAGTGGGCGGGGTTCGAGCGCCCCCCCCCGCCGTCCTCTGCACACGCCCACCGTGACGTCTGACGGCGAGGGGCCATCCGCAGCACACAAGGGGTTGAGACCGCTTTTCAGTCCTTCTGCTGTCTGTGAGCAGCACTGGACACTCAAGTTTCATTCAGAGTAGAGAGAGTGTCATCTGTCTGAAGTGGACTAGTAGTGCCAGAACTCCAGCAACTGGACATATGAGTTGATTCTTTCTCTTGTTGCAATCCGGTCATTCTCCTGTTGGTGTCTAAGCAAATAACCTGCTACAGGAAGTTCCTTTTACCAGGACATTCCAGTGCAAACAATGTTTCAGATTCCTACCTAATGGAATGGGGATGGCATATGGATCACCTCAAAGCACAAGGTATGTTGTCTCAGATGGAAGTATCATACCAACTTTCTGGAAATCAGAAGAGTTAATCTCAGTACAATCTGTTTGTTGAGGCAGACAATTCAACAACAGTGTATTACTTGGATATCCAGACAAGCACAAGATCCTTAGTCCTGTTTCAAGAAGTCAATCTAGACATGGCTCAAAACTTGGGATCTAAAGATCAATGCATTTGCCTGTCAGATGAACAAAATGCAGAGTCCCTTAACCAGATGTTTCAGGGAAACGTTAAATGGATCCTAAAAGATGAAGTGATTCACATTGTCTTCTGTTAGTGGAGCGGTCTACAGAGATCCATTTTTGTGGACGCAAAACACAGAAGATGCTCATACTTTACATCCAGTTGGTCCTGGCCATAAATGAAAGGGACTGCCTAATCGGAGAAGTTTCTGTCCTCTTTCCTACTGATACCCGTTTTGCTGTGAGCCATTATTAAGGTGGCAAACTCCAAAGCCAGGTTGATACTGATGACTCCAGAGGGGCTCTGACACTGGTGGTTTACCTACCTCCTTCACCTATCAGAATTACCACACAGGACGCTGCTGTGCAAATAGAATCTCCTTCATAAGTTTGATGGTCAGATACTTAATCCCAACCCTCCATTGTTGAACTTCAAGGGCCGACTTTTGAACCCATTAGTATGGCCTATGAATCTCCCTAAAGACCCTATTGACATTTAAAAGGAAGCCAAATGTCCACTCTCTGGGCCTATTATTCCTTGTGTTGAATGAGATTCGGTATTGGTGTGTTCATTGTCAAGTTGCGAGGTTTGAGACTATCTATAGCTTCTCTACTTGGCCAAACCATGGCTGCAGTTCTCTTACTTTAGGGTACTTCTTACAGCTATCCTGCTTATACCAATATATATCTGATAGAGACTTCTAGCTGCAGAATCCTTACCTTTGAATTTCTAAGCCATCAGACTGGATTCAGAAACTTTTGCTTGAGCAGTACCTCTGTGCGCCGTCGGGTGGCTTCTTTTGGTTCCGCGCAGCGGCGGCATCGTTGGTACCGGAAGTGATGTCGTAGTCCCCTATATAGACTCCACTGAGACACGCAGACGTCAGTTCTTTTCTTTCGGTGCCAGTCAGCACTGATCCGGAGAAGAGCTATTCCTCTATCTCTATTGACAGAATGTTTTTGGCATTTTGTCATATATTTGTTTCTGGGAACCGGGGTGACTCCTACTCTAATAAGAGTTTTGCGAGGCCATGTGATAAGTATTTGAGCCTGCTGACCTCTTCGGAGGGCCTTCGGGCCCTGCGGTGTCGGAGGAGGCCCCATCAGGTTCTGCTCTGGCGGGATCTCATGGATCCGATCCTGGATCTGGATTGGCGCCGGTCGTGTTAATGCGACCTTCTCTGGCCCTAACAACAATGCTCCTGGTGCCGTCAGCGCCCACCTGCGGCACCAGCCCCAGTCTCATCCCTAACGAGTCGGAGTTTGAAAGGTGCCGGTTGACACTGAATCCGATGCCGGCAGAGCCCATTGGCTTTAAGTCATTCCCTGAGATTTTTATGGGGAAGAGTGGGAGGTGTCACTGGACCCTTTAGAACACCAGTTGTACACCCCTGGTGAGACTTTCGACTGGTATGAGGAACTAGGAGAGGCCAGTGGACTGGAACCCTCTCCAGATACTGGTTTGGTCTCCCTGCCTACTGTGGCTACAGAGGAGGGAGCATCTTATGCAATGGTAGTGAAGAGGGCAGCAGAGGTCCTTGGCCAAGAACTTACCTCTGTGACGGTTAAGGCTAATATTTTGACCAAAGTGCTTCAGCCTTGGGCTTCTCAGCTCAACTCCTATTGGCCTTTAATGAAGGACTGACTTAAGTCTTTCTAGGAACTTGGTCCAAGCCCAGCACAGGGGCTCCAGTGAACAGGACAATTGCCTGCCACCATCGCCCTTCCACAGGTGATCCTAGTTTCCTCAGCCAACAACACCACCCCTAAGAGCTTGAAGTCCAAGGCTCGATGTCCGATGGTTTGTCCACCCCTTGCCCCCCGGACAGTGAATCCAAGAGGCTGGACACACTTCTGAAGATGTTTTTTTCTGCCAGCCTGGCATTGCGGTTGTTGATCACCGCAAACCTTTGGAGCTGTTACTCCCATACCCTATGGGAAATGGTTGTACAAGTGCTGCCGCAAATCCTGGAGGAGGCCCGGGCCATCCTCTTCCAAGCAGTGAAAGAGGGAGAGATGCAGCAAAGTTCACCATTAAGTGTGGGCTGAACACAAGGGACTCGCTGAGCAGAGTGGTTTTGTCGATGGTGGCCTTATGGCACCATGCCTGTCTAAGAGCATCTGGCCTTTCGGGGGATCTTTAGGCCCACCTCATGGACATGCCCTACGATGGGACTTGTCTCTTTGGCGAGAAGGCAGACTCGGCACAGGAGCACTTCAAGGACTCACGAGCTACAAGTCCTTGGGCCTCTCATTGACACCTTGCCCTCAGTCTGTCTTCCTCCCCTTTCACGGCTACGAAAGGGCCGTGCCACCGCACCAACCATATCCCGGCCACAGACCTGGGCAGGCTACCCAAGCTGTGCGAGGATGTGGATGCAGTGCATTCAGACCTCATGGAAATGCTAGCCCGAAGTCGCCTGCCACCAACCTCCCCCTCCTCCCCCTCTCCCCCCCTCCCCTCCCCCAGCAGCTGCAGCCTCTTTTTTTGTTCTGCAAGACAATGGGTGCCCAGTTGAATGGGAATCCAACATCATTTCCTCCACTGGCAGTCCATACCATTGGACAAATGGTTCTTGCAGATCATTCGGAATAGTTACTCGCATCCTTTCCAATCTTTCCCTCCTCCTTTACCGCCGTCTGAAAATTGGCTGGCGAAGGATCATCTGATCTTACTCCGAGAGGAAGTTACAGCTTTCCTGGCCACGGGACTATAGAGGGGATTCCGATATCAGAAGTAGGTAGTGGTTGTTATTCCCGCTACTTTTTGATACCCAGAAAGAACAAAACACTTGAACCTATTCTGGACCTCTGAACCATCAATCTCTTCCTCAAATAGGAGAAATTCATGATGCTCAGGTCATTTCTGCCCTAGACCAAGGAGACTGGCTGGTAGCGTTGGACTTGCAGGATGCATATTTTCACATCCACATCCTGTCTACCCACAGGCGTTACCTGTGGTTCAAGGCAGGCCATGAGCCAATTCAGTTCACCATGCTACCCTTTGGTCTTACCATTGCCCCTTGGTGTTCACCAAGGTGATGGTGGTAGTCACAGCTCATCTGCACAGGTTAGGGGTTTCAGTCTTCCCCCCCTACCTCCAGACTACGGCAGACCTCCTGCATTCACTACTATAAACGTGCCAAAGTGACACCTGACTCTGAGGTTGCTGGGCCTCATTGTCTCCTGCATCCTGTTGGTAAATAATGCCAGATTGCATATGAGGGCTCTACAGAGGGATCTGAATTTCCATTGGGTGCAGCATCAGGGGAATCTCTCCGACTTCATCCAGATCTCAGAGGTAACTGCAAAAGACATGCAGAGGTGGCTTACGAACAGATGCGTCACTCCTGGGATGGGGCGACCATCTGGGAGAGGTGGAGATCAGAGGACGCTGGTCTCTGGCGGAATCCGGATTCCATATCAACCTGCTGGAGCTCTGGGTGATCAGACTAGCATTGAAAGCATTTCTTCCCTCTGTCAAGGGGGAGTGAGTGCAACTGTTCACAGGAAATACTACTGCCATGTGGTACTACAACAAGCAGGGCGGGGTGGAGTCATGGACCCTTTGTCAAGAAGCCCTGCGTCTCTGAACATGGCTTGATCAGCATGGCATAACCCTAGTGGTTCAACACCTGGCAGGTTCTCTGACCGCCAGGGCAGCCGTACTCATCGTCAATGCCTAGCGGCTCACGAGTGGTGTCCCCATTTGGAGTAGAGCACTCTTTCAGCAGTGTGGTGCGTCACGCTTGATCTGTTTGCCTCCGAAGAGAACGTGCAATATCAGCAGTATTGCGCGTTGGAGTTTCCATGTTGGCTATAACTCGGAAAAGCTCTTCGGCGCAAGGGGATCTCAGGCCTCCTGTATGCTTTTCTGCCAATACCGCTTCTGCCTAGATTTCTCATGAAGATCAAGAACGACAGGCCACAAGTCATTCTTGTGGCTCTGGACTGGGCATGGAGGGTCAGTCTGCCCCTTCGGGAGGATCTTCTGTAGCAGCAGCAGGGGAGGGTCCTCCTCCTGAACCTGTCAACTCTCCCCCCTCCTTGTTTGGAGATTGAGCAGCAACAGTTGATAACTTTTGACCTTCCTCCCAAAAGTCTGTAATGTTATCTCGGCGGCCAGGCGGCCCTCCACCAAAATGGTATACGCCTGCTGTTGGCAAAAATGTGTAAAATATTGTACAGAAAAGTCTATTGACCCTCTTTCTGCCTCAGTCTGATATTCTTCTCTTCATTCTTACCTTTGCCCAGCAGGGCTCTGTTCTGGGCACTCTCAAGGGTTATCTCTCTGCTCTGTCCGCTTTCCTGCGGCTGCTTGACCAACCCTCTTTATTGTAGTCCCCTATAGTATATAGGTCTCTGTAAGGGCTTGTACATATGTTTCCCCCTTCGCCCTATATCATGCCTCATTGGGTTCCGAACCTGGTTCTCACTTACCTCATGTGTGCTCCCTTTGAGCCGCTACACAATTGTCCCTTCCGGCTGCTTACCATCAAGACAGCGTTTTGAGTGGCAAAAACATCTGCCCGGAGGGTGAGTGAGCAGAGGGCTTTATCATCCAAGCCTCCCAATCATACGGTATTCCTGGAAAAGGTGGTGCTTTGCACCCAGGCCTCTTTCCTACCTAAAGTAGTGACCCCATTCCATTTGGGAATATCTTACCCAGGCCTCTTTCCTACCTAAAGTAGTGACCCCATTCCATTTGGGACAATCTGTCAGCCTGCCCATCTTTTATGCTCCTTCACATCTCTCTAAATAGGAGGAGCAACTCCACTGTTTGGACCCAAAAAGAGTGTGGTCGTTCTACCATGACCGCACAAAAGAGTTCTGAATGGACGACCAACTCTTTGTCGGCTATGTAGGAGCTAAAAAAGGTTGGCAGTTCAGAAACTGACCATTGGGTCATTCTCTATATCAAGGTCTGCTACGCCTTGGCTAAAAAGCAGCCTCCTGAGGGCTTACGAGCCCATTGCACCAGAAAAAAAGCTGCAACGACGGCTTTATCTTGTGGGCTTCCAGTCCTGGACATCTGTCAGGCAGCAACGTGGGCATCCTTGCACATGTTTGCCAAACACTGCTGCTTGAACAGTCCGGTCCCCAGGGATCGGTGTTTTGCCTGTTCGGTCCTGCTGGACTTCTTAGTATAGTCAATTTGTCTGCAGTCCACCCCCAGGATGGTATGGCTTGGGTATCTATTCAAAGGTAAAGAATCTGCAGGTAGAAGTCTCTATCAGATGAACAAGTTACGTACCTTCGGTAACACATTATCAGGTAGAGACAATATCTAGCTGCAGATTCCTTATAGACCCACCCATGCCTCACCGCTCTGCTGACACCTTTCTAGGGCTAGGGTTGTTCCCCTTTTAGGACCTTTGTTTGGACACAAACTAGTCAGTTCACTTCATGGGTCTGCGCTCCTGGTGTGGAAAGGCGTGAAAAGTAACTGACGTCTGCGCACCTGGGAGCCGCCTATATAGGTGACCGCAATGTCACTTCCTGTGCCAATGATGCCACCCAATGGAGCAGAAAGGTACTGCTCATGGAAAATTTGACGGATCCAATCGGACACCTGGGAAATTCAAAGGTAAGGAATCTGCAGCTAGTTATTGTCTCTACCAGATAATGCATTACCGAAGGTAAGTAACTTGTTCTTCCCAAACCTCTTTTTTTCAGAGTGCCTATGATGAAAGTTTTCCTTACAGATTAACAAAAAAAGGAAATTCCTCCATTGAAAAGACCGCTGCTTCCATGGGAACTAAATATAGTCCTTGCGGAACTTATAAGTTCTCCATTTGTGCCTGGCCACAAAGCTTCTTAGCTATCATCTCAGCGCATAGGCTTAGACTCTGTAAACCCTTTGCACCCATGAACCATACACATTCTGACGTCTTCCCAACACTAGTTTTGACTTCCATGTTAATCACTCTGTTTCTTTGCCAGCCTTGTTCTAGGACATTTGCAGTGCAGTATAAAGTCCCCTTCATAGACTGGACATCACAGGATTGTTTATATTTTTCCTAGACTAAAGGAAAGGTTTTGGAAAGGCTAAACAAATATGTAAGCTCTGAGACCATTACCACAGTTTTACCCACATCCAATAAATCTGTGCACCAAGACCTTCCCCAAATCAAATCGGTTTCATCAGGACATAAGAAAAATTCAAGGGACATTTCTAGGAGGGACATGCTGTTAATTCTGAACTCACATTTGTATTTGCAAAGTCATTGTTTCAAAGTATGGAGCAAGTTCCCTGGACCTTGTGTGGGCAACTGGGCACTCCTTCTGATAAGGATTGCACAGAATCCAGATACTACTGTAAGCCTAATGAGTTGCCTATGATCTCCTCCTTTTTGGACTTCGACCTTCATTGTGTAGCAAGATCAAACAGCAAAGACTTACACTCGAAGATCAGTGTGAGATAGAAAATTGGATACTATTCTCACACTGCATTGTAACTGGGTTGTACAGTTAGTTCTAGTACTTAAAAAAAGGGACTTTGATTCTTTAAACTCAATAGCATAGATACAGCAATACCTAGGCTCTTATATAATGCTTGGACCTTATCTCAGATGTACTCACTTTCTCTATGGTAGCTATATCCTGTGCAGCATTTTATTACTAAAGAGTATATCTGTTACCCATGGGTGTATGTCTCAAGTTTGCTTGTTGTTGAAGCAACGATATCAGACTTGTGCTCTATGATTCCCAATAAAAAGGTAGGACTGCGTATCAGGATAACAGAACTTCAGAATGTAAGGACTGTGTCCATCTACACATCAGAGAATGTTGGTCCAATTACTAGATAGCTCACAGTGCCACACCCGTACCCCTACCTTTTCTGGGGTGACTGGTGATATTGGAAACATCTGACATAACACTGATCCCCAAGGGAATAATGGAAATAGATCTTACCCCTTTCTTCGTTTGCGTATGCATGCCCATGATAAACACAAGATAGATACTAATCAAGTTTTCAATACATTTATTGAAACAATCCTAGAAAGAATGAGCTGCAATTATTAGACAGACAAAAGAAAGCAATGTAACCCGCGTTACGAACATGGCGAAAAGAATAAACCGCCCAACCTTGACAGTCTGATTTCTATATATTTCTACCTATCACTACCCCCACTCTGAGAGCAGAGTGGGTGTACCATCTGCCCGATCTCGAAGGGCAGCTTGAGTACTTTGATAACAGGGAATCGACCTGAAGTAGGAATGGAATCCTTCTCTGCAAGATACAAGATCAGTGTCAGCACTTGTGAATGTCAAACATATGCCCCTACCCTTCCTGGGGTGGCAGGTGATTTTAGCAACCTCGGACATGACGCTGATCCCCAAGGGAATGGTGGAAACAGATGTCATTGTTTACTTGTGCATGCCTGTGGTAAACACAAGAAAGATGCAAATTAAGTTTTCAATAGTTTTATTGAAACAATTATAGGCTTGCATAGAAAGAATGAGCTGCAATTATTAGACCGATAAAACAAAGCAATGTAACCGAACATAGCGAAAAGAATAAACAGTCCAACTATTGGAGTGATTTCTATTTATTTCTATCTATCACTACCCCTACTCTGAGAGCATAGTGGGCTGTAACATTTGTCCGATCTCGAAGGTTAGCCTGAGTCCCCATATCTGGATAACTGGACCAGGGAATCGGGCGATAGTAGGATTTCCCATCCTTCTCTGCAGGATGGAAGATCAGCATCAGCAGAGCTGCATGTTGAACACAAGATTAGTTCTAGGACACTCATGACTAGAGTCCTCCTCTGACTCGTGAAGGGCAGTGTTCCGTTTATATAATAAAATCCACTCTGTGTTAGAGGTACAGCTCAGTTTCAATGATTTGTCTAGATGTTAGAAGCTGTCTCTGAATGGGCAGTGCAAGCACTAGGATATCTTGTTCTGTGTTCCTAGCCTTGAAGAGTGTCCAGAATACATGGCGGGAAAAGCTTTCCAAAAACCAACAGCATGCACAAATCTTCTCAGAAAAATATTGTGCTCACTAGAACATGTAAAATAACATTGTTAAAGTGATGTCAACCTAAAATGTGCAAAATTTGAAACTGAAATGAAGAACCAGAGTGGGCCTAAGAAGGGCTCACCACTTATTTGACACAGTAGCTCATATGGGACTGAATAGTACAGGGAGAGCATGCAGCCTGATACGTTGTTCAAGATAGGGGCCATTTTTGGCACTTAATTCTCAGAGGCCTAACATTAGCATGAGGATTCCAGGGCACCACAGGCAGAGCATTGTGGTGTCCCTATCCCTATCTGTGGATATAGTGTCACTGTGGTGCACCTGTGAAAATCTAGAGGTCGACCCACAGCCCTTTCTTTCCTCTTCACTCATTTCCTCTGTATTAATGCACAGAACTTGTTCAAGGCAAAAAGTAACATTTAATTACTGATGGCTCATTGAACCAGTTTATGTTGAGAAATAGTCACAGTTCTCATTAGCCAGATAGTGTAGAAAAAAGGCGGTACTCGCGTAGATGAGAAGACACTTATTCATAAGTCTTCAGTACAAAAATTAGTAGGCAGCATGAGCTGCCATGAGCACCCCTCCCTCTACCCTGCAACCGCAAGCATTGGAAATTTGGGATCATCAACAGAAGAATTGGAAAGCAACAGCGGGATGACAATGCACCGGGAAGGGAATGGAAAGTGGCTTGGTTAAAAAGATAAAGACAGCTGAGAAACACATAGAACTGCAAAGAATACCAATACCAAATACTACTGCATCTTGCTGAAGTTATAGTAGAGCTTACTGAATACAAGTATCCCAAAATCTGCAAAGTTACTTGGCTTTCATTGCTGATAGAAGGCAACCTTTTATATCCACTGGTTTTGCATATTTGTCCTAGACACCCTTCAGCCAGTTAGTGGCTTTCACAGATGTTTTTTGTTCAAGCTTTACACATGCTTATGGTATGCATAAAGCCACTCTTCTTTATGAATGTAGTTTATTCTGGCCATGTGCTTGGCTACAGTCATTAGTCCAAGGCTTTCTTTTCTGAGATCACAGACTTTCCTGTTGGTATTGAATTGATCCATGGAAGGTCTTGCTCCATTGACCCAGATATGTATTCCGAACCAAATACATAAAAGCTGGCTTGTTTGATGCGGGGTGCAGAGTGAAGTGAGAGCAGTGCAGGTGGGCTTGTAGAAAAGGAAAGAGAGGATACTTTCTGCATACTACTGTCCTTAAGAAGCACCCTCCAGTCTTGTGACTGTGTACAGATGGAGGAGGTGGACACCCATACTGGAGTACCCCAGTTCTAATATACCTCTAATACTCTTTTCTCAGTGGCAACAAGGTTTACAGTCGTGACTGATTGCACAGAGTTTACCAATACAAGCCAGGAGGTTATCCCCTATTTTCGGGGCACATGTATTAAGGTGTCACCCACTGATACACTCCAACTGATTTTTAGTCATGTAATGGCATAATCACTTGTGGTGGTCTCATGTCTCACGCCAGAGGTTAGTATTAATTTGGTCATCAGAATACAAAATAATGTCAGGACATGTGTGATACAGATGCCTTAGACAGGAAAGCGTATCCCATTGGTCAAAATGAAAAATGAGGAGCAGGACGACACCTGGACTCTGCACCAAAGACTTTCAACACTACACTTGTGGATTGGTAAGCACAGTAGAAGAAAGACAATTTGTTCTGTTACCTCGGATAGGAATTTGCAAATGCTATTATGATTATCTTTAATTTCAGTGCTTTTCATGTTTGAAAGATGATATATTTGTAGGTTTTTGATTTGGCATTTCGCACAGTGTATTAGGATCAATGTATAAAGAGAAATCCACATGATGATCTATATCTTGCTTTTGTATTACCCATTGTAGCCATTCTTAATGGAATATAAACTAATTTTTATTTTATAATTCAGATAACATCAAAATCTAGTGATCAGCATACTTAAAATTATTAAAAATGATTTCTTCTTTTTCTTTCCTAGGTGATCCTTGCACTATTTCTTCTCAGATGGAGTTGGAAGAAGCTTTCCGCCTGTATCGTCAGCATGGGGAAGAGCGTCTGATCATTCATGGTCAGTTCATTGTCAAAGACTAACTATGTTTTCATTACAACTGTGTACATTTAAACAACAAATGTGGCTTATGTATTTATTGTTTTCAAAATTGATATGACTCTTTTTGTAAAAGAAAAAAACAAAAACAAACGGATCCTAGTGAAATCTCTTGAGGGGGAAACACTGCACTTACCTTTGGGACGCTGCCATTACCGCTGCCAGGTACCGTGAAGCACGCCGCCACCGCCAAGAGTCATCTCCTACCTAACTACACGCGTCGCCGCTCCGGGACCACAAATCCCGGCAGCCTACGCGGCGGCGCGCATCCTGACACCGCGAGGGCGCCAGGGAGGCGGTCATAAGCGGCCAGGAACCCGCTTCGCGGGACGCGAGCGGGACGCCCGGGGCTAAGCCCGGGCAAAGGGCGGGCCGTCTGAGGCCGTCCGAGGTCGGCCAAGGTTGGGTTGGGCCAGGGACTCTGCACAACTTCCTATAGGCCCGCAGACGATCGCTGCGTTCCTGATCCATCGACCCACAGGTACAACTATTACCCCACATTTTGTTTTGGGCATTGATTCTGCACTACGTCTGTATACCATCTGCACACATGCCTGGTAGAAAGTTAACCCCTGTTACAAACACCATGGAGAACTACCTTGTCCAAGTAGTGACTAGGATAAATAGCGATAGAAGGTCTTCTTTGGGCTTAGATTCATCCACGCAATCTCCACTACTAGACAAAGAGACCGAGGATTCCTTTGATCTGCTAAATAGTAGCCTCTCTGGTGTGGCTCATGCATCTGCTCAGGACTCTGTTACCATCCAGCCCAGTGGTATAGTAGCCAGTACTGAAGATAACAATGATCTTGAAGCAGTGACTGTGACCCCTTCAACCAGTGAGTCCAGCATCGTAAAATCTGTCCCTATTCCAGCACCGAGGGTCACAGGGGGCAAAAGGAAAGCTATACAAAAACGGGGGGGACTAAGGTCAGCCAAAAATAAAATTGCTACGCCACCAAGGAAAAATTTTGATGAGGAGGCGGACGATTCGTCTGATGAAACTTACGTGACCTTCTCCAATGCTCAATTCCAGAAATTTTGCAGTTTGATGGACACAAAAATCAAAGGGATAGTCAAACCCTTGATAAGTAAAATTGACAAACTATCCGCAGAGGTATCCAAACTGGAAGGTTTACTTGGAAAAACCCTGGGAGAGGTGGGAAAACTCCCAGAAGTTATTACCTCTAGTGTTCATCCTTTGGTGAGCGAAATTCAATCGATTAAATCTAATGGACTGACTTCTACTGTTGTCCCAAACCTTCTAATGGCCCCATTGATAAATCCAACGGATGATACCCTTGGTGCTGTACCCTCTGCCCCTCTTATTGGTGAACCCAATACTGCGCAAGGGTCATTTGAGCTGGTGGTGGAAGCCTCACCATTATTCCTTGTACTAGCTAATGTGCCTCCTCTAGCTCCTGGTGAAGTTGAATTAACATCATCACTTCTTAATAAATCCTTATCTTGGCTATCTGATAACATGTCCATATCTCCGTGGGGCAAACAGCAACTATCAGAGGAACTGGTAAATGCAAGAAGAGTTGAGTGGATCGGGAATAAGGAAAAAAAGTTCAAGGGAGACTGTGTAGTCCTCAATCTTTCTGACCCTGAGGTTCTACCAAACATCTTGCCTCATATTTTTCCGCCGCTGAGACGATCTACTTCTATTGTTCCATTGACTCTAGACTTTTTCTATCCCCGAAAAGGCAGAGGCCCCAATCCAAGCACCTTAAGAACAAAATGGAATGTTATACCCAAAAGGGGCAGTAAGAATTTTGGCTCCGTTGAGTGGGGTCTAGGTCTGGAAAATAGATTCTCTGCCCTTTCCAATTTAGATGCTTGTGATTGACAAACAATTAGCCGTTTGCCCCTGCTAGAAATTTGTTCAGTTGCTTGTATAACCGGGGGGCTTAGTCGAGTTACAGGTGCACCAAATGAGCTATGTAACCCTGATGCTGCAGTAGGACTACTTCCTGCAAACAAAAATGTTAATGTTACTGTTGATGCAGAGTTGAATGGGTCTGATCACAGTTCTGTAATAAGTGCGGTACGAGCCTCCGGGAACTTATTATCCTGGAACATAGCTGGGCTTAGTTCCAAAATGGACTGTGGAGAATGGTTTGGGTTTGTCAGTAAGTACGATGTTTGCCTTTTTCAAGAAACATGGGCCTGTGATCCTGTCTTTGCTTTGGGGTACTTGAACTTTTACGTACCAGCTTCCAAGGGCCCCAAAGGGAGACCGATGGGGGGTCTCACTATATGGGTCCGCCAGTCCCTGAGGATTGTAGTAAAAAACCTGGAGCTTAACCTTAAAGATATACAGCTTATTAGACTTACGAGGGACTCATCCACCTCCATTGACATCTATAATATATATGCTAGAGGAGGAAGTGGAGGTAAATCAGTAGTCCTATCGTCTCTGTATAATCTCTTAGACACTCACTCCTCTGGGAATAATATTATACTGGCAGGTGACCTAAATCGTACCTTTGAACCCCTTGATACTGGTGAGGCTTTTTTAGGTGCGGAGGAAGATAAGATTTGGGACATCCCCGCACTTGATTCAATCCCAATAACTCGTTGGACTGAGGATGTTCTAGGTTTAAATGCTATGTGCCTCGAACATGGGTTAAGGGCTTTGAATGGTCGTACTAAGTCAGACAGAGTGCCAGCCATGACTTTTAATAATGGCAGATCCGAGAGCCGCATTGACTACGTTATATGCAGTATGTCCTTATGGTCATCTATCATTGATATGGAGGTCAAGGAAAGGCCTGAGAGTGACCATAACCCCCTATGTGTTCTCCATAAACTGTGTCTGTTTGATGTTATTGCACCTAGTATTTTTGCTGATCCCTTACCCCCAATGATTGTGCCAACTAATGATTTACGCAGGCTAAGGTGGACTAGTGTTAAAACAGATCAGCTGGTTCTAGAAAAAATAAGTATGGCAACTGATAAGGCTATCATGGCCCTTGAGGGTGAGGTTGCGCTCCCCTTTAGCAAAAACATTGTTACCAAGGTCCATGAAGCCCTTTTTAATGAAATCAAATGCCACTTTCTGAAACCGGTAAATAAAAGGTGGATCTGCACCTATAGAGCAGCAAGATGGTACAATCACGAATGTAGGGTGGCAGGAACATTATTGGGTGATGCAATTAAAAATAAAAATCTAGAGGTTATTAGATTAGCCAGGAAGCAATACAAACAGTGCATAGCAAAAGCGAAAAAAGATTGGGATGAGGCACATTGGAATAATTTAAAAAGTGCAAGTGACCGAAAGGACTCTAGGTTATTTTGGCATTTAGTCAAATGGGTACATGACAGGTTAGAGGAGGCTAGTTCTAATAATGTCCCTCAGGATGCTTGGGTCAAGTTCTTTTGTGAACAGTATGCTTCTAGAGACCAGGCAGTAGATAGAAGATGCATGCCTTCTTTACCAGCAGAGGATGACATCTTCACGCTGAGCGAAATAGTCACTGCTCTTAATACTGTTCGAAGCGGGCGGGCTCCTGGTATTGACGGGGTTCCGGCAGATGTTTTTTTGAATGACACTGAAAAATGGTGCAAATACATTTATCTGTTAATAAATTATATCACCAGAGGTGCAGACATCCCAGTAACCTGGCGGGGTGCTGTAATTATCCCTATATATAAGAAGGGAGCCCGAGCTCAGCCTGGTAATTATCGCCCCATTAGTTTAATTGATACTATCCAGAAGGTGGTGGGGCGAGTAATTGTCAATAGGTTGCTAGATTGGATTGATGATAACAACATCTTATCCCCCTTCCAGGCTGGATTTCGCAGGGCAACCAACACTGTGGATCAAGTCTTTCGTTTCCAACTGATACAGTGGAAGACCGTGGTGCTAGGCGGAGGTAGCCTGTATGCAGCATTTGTTGACTTGCGGGCTGCCTTCGACCTGGTACCTAGGGCTAAACTGTGGGAAGTGCTAGAGACACTAGGGGTCCCTGGGGACTTGTTGACTTTAATTATGCGTTTGCATGAGGGCACCTATGCCAAGATACGCTGGGGAGGGTATGGGAATGATACTGCCGAATTTCCCGTAGAGCGCGGGGTTCGACAGGGTTGTTCAATGGCCCCTACTTTGTTTACCCTTTTTATTAATGGTGTAGTTGCCCGCATGCAAACTCGGGCTGTGGATGCCCCTTCCTTGGCAGGTGAGAAAGTCCCCATTTTAATGTTCGCCGATGATACTTTAATTTTATCAAAAACACCAAGTGGTCTGCAAAAGGCATTGGCAATATTTGATGAGTTCTGTGTTGATCACGGTCTGGAAGTGAATGCGTCCAAGACAAAACTCATGGCTTTTAATCCACATAGAAATTTTAAATCAAATATTTCCATGAGTGGTCGCATTCTGGAAGTTGTAAAATCTTTCACTTATTTGGGGATTCTCATCTCCAATGATAATAAGTGGCAACAACATCTTAATATTGCTATACTGAGGCACAAGCAGCTAGCTGGCACTATTATCAAGGAACATAGGAAATCACTGACAAAACCTATCAAACCCCCCTTGATAATATACGAGGCAAAAGCAATTGGGTCTGCTTTGTATGGTGCGGAGCTTTGGGGGAATGAAAATCTCCAAGAGCTCCAAATATCAGAAAATAAATTTCTTAGGCTGTTAACAGGTACTCCACAGAGCAGTCCGCTATTGCCCCTGCGTTATGAGTTAGGAAGGAGAGAAATTTCGGAAAAGGCTAAACTACGTCCGATTCTATTCTGGCGTAGACTTTGGACTACGCCAGAGCTATCTCACTACGCGGACGGGTTTATTGATGTTATTAAAGCTGACCATTACCATAAAATCAGATGGTTTAAAACATTGAAAACTGCATTGTTCAACTTAGGACTAAATGCTCTATGGACCGATCCTGCTGGGGCTTTATTCCCCACTAAGATCGCTTTAAAAAACATTTTTTGGGAATATGTTGCCAATAGGAGCATGCTTAGTATTAATAGTGGGACCTTGACCACCAGTTTCCTAGAAATCAAGATGTATCCCAACTATGAAAAGTATTGGGATTACATCACGATCCCCATGGACAGAAAACTGTTATTCCAACTGAGGGCAGGCTCGCTCCCTCTTCGTAAATTAACATCTAAATGGAAATCTGGGGGCGCTGCTACTTGCCCAGTCTGTGGGGTAGGAAATGAAACTCTAGGTCACTTTTTATTTTGTTGCCCAGTATATTCTGTTCCAAGGCGTGTCTGGTTGGCTCCTATGTGTAGGAACTTAGGCACAAAAAGTAGCATGGTGGCGTTTCGTATTGTAAAATCCACTACTGAAGATTGGATCAATATTGCCATTGCAAAGTATTTGGGGTGGGCATGGGTCTTAAGGCAGAGACTGTTGGTAAGCTAATTACCCACTACCAAATTGTTCAGTGACTGCTAGGCAAATGTCTATTCTCTGTAATTGTTTATTAATAGTCCAGAGACTGCTAAACTAACGGTTTATTCTCTGTAATTTTTAGCTGATCAGAGACTGCTAAATTTTTGTCTATTTTTTGTTAATGTTTATTTAACGTATCATCGGTTCGAGCTTTTAATGCTATGGATTTTAGAGGATTCTCACATTGTCATTATGATTATTATTCCTCTGGCTCTTTTAATAGTAATGATCTTTGCACCTGTATATATGATGTGTCATAGTCTTTTTTAATTGTTTAAATTTTGTAAGGTGTCATACTTTTTTAAAATGTTTAAATTGTGTATGTGCTTTGTCTAAATTGACTCTGTAAATTTAATTGCTTTTTATTATATGTTTGTATGTCTTGCTTTTATGAGTAAAACTCGAATAAAGCACTTTGAAATTGAATTGAATATTACCTCTTGACAGTGTTTATAAGGGTAGCACCAGCAGATAGTGACAGATGCCCACAGTCGCTCTGACAGAGGCAACTGCCACCAAAAGGCAACTTTTTATGAAACAGTTGCATGTAAATGAGATTAGGCGCTGCTACAGTTGTATGCCCACATAGGCCTTTGTTTAGAGGATCCGGTTGTGATAACTTTATAAACGATATAACAGGTTTGAAATTTAAATTCCATCAGAATGAGATGATGTGGTAATATTTATTTCGGTCCTTTGAGGCATGCCTCAGAATGCAGGTGCCCACCATTGGTGCTATTGTGAAGTCTGGAAGGCCTTTTAGTAGGGAGTTGCTGCAAGCTGGTGCCAAGATATAAGGGCTTGACAGCAGTTCTGTAGTCTCTTTTTGGGAGGAAGCGTTTCATACTCTTTTTGTAGAGAGAGTTGGGACAATACCATCATGGTTTTCATGGCAAAGTGTTACGTGAAGGTGAAGGTGAAGTTGGTGTTCAGGGGAAATCGGTGTGATGCAGCGTTAGGTGAAAGTTGGGGTTCAAATCTAACCAGCTTCATGACTTTGAGACAGGTTTGTTGCTTGCTTTTCGTGGTGAATAGCAGGAATTTTGTTTTGGTGGGGTTGCGCTTCAGTTGGTGCTGGGCATCCAAGTGTGTGTGAGGTGCATGGGATTTGCAGATATTGCCTCGCCGGGCAAACACTTACATTTTTTCCACACTGTTTTTATTTTATTTTACTATGGGTGTCCAGACGTACCCCCCATTCCTCCCCTACCCTTCCCACTGGCATTCCGCCACTTTCTAATGCTGAGCTGTTTAATTAGGACCTGCAGTGCAGATAACAAAATCTTGGTCTGCAATAAAAACACGCTCAGTCAAGTCTGTTTACCCATGCATGCATTGTATGAGATGTTGGATGTCTTGAACTGAGGAGTCTTTCAAGTTGATGTTAGCTGGTGCAGTGGTGAATTTTGGTGCTGTTGTCGGTGAATAAAAGTCTAATGGGCTTTACGTAGAGGTCAAAGATGACAGTGGCCATATGAAACCCTGGGGGACTCAGCAGATGACTAGGATCGTCTGGGTTCAGGAGTTTCCTATATGAATGAACTGGTGTGTAGGAGGCACAGTGAAGAACTTTGGAAGTGAATCCCATCTGAGACTTCAGGGTGTGGATGAGTGTGGGAAGGTCAATGATGTCAAAGGCATCTGAAAGGTCCAGTAATATCAGAAAGCAGGGGTAACCTTTATCTGTGGTCAGAAGAGTGTTATCTACAAATACCAAGGTTGCTGTTTTCATACTGCAGCATGATCAAAAGTTGGATTTGTAGTCATGTAAGAGATTGGTTGGAGTTGATGTGCTCTCGTAATTGTCCACAGACAGCTTGTTTAATAATCTGGCCATTCAACAATTGGTGAGTGATGGGCCTATAATTGATGAGGTCATCAGGGTCTAGCGTGCTTTCTTCCTTTTTTTCCTAGACTTGGAAGATGCCTTGAGTGAGACAGTCCTTGTCAATGGTGATTAGGTTTAGAGTTTCTCCATGGAGGGCTTTAATGAAGGATTGAGGGCAAGAAATTTCCATAAGAGATGTTAGGAATGTCCGCAAAAGAAAAGGAGTTTGAAGGATAACCATTGCCGGATGCTATTCGTAGGGATGAGTATGCAAAGCAAGTTAATATCCGAATGAAACAGTATTGCCAGCAAATAAAAAGGCATTATATGACATTGAAAATGGTGCAGTACTAACATATCCATTCTTGGGTCAGCAAGGTTCAAACATAGAAGGCAGTCGGCCCCGTTTCTAGTTTGTGCAAATGTATAGAAACATGAAAATGCTAAGAACTTCTCCGCACATACAATCCGGACATCTCCCAAATGAATATTGTACTTAAGCTCTAGTTTGCCTCACAAATTTGAATTTATCTTCCATAATTGTGGTAAATTATAATTTTCTTTTTTTTCCAAGCATGTTTT
Organism: Lissotriton helveticus; assembly: GCF_964261635.1. Taxonomy (NCBI): domain Eukaryota; kingdom Metazoa; phylum Chordata; class Amphibia; order Caudata; family Salamandridae; genus Lissotriton; species Lissotriton helveticus. Next base: position 342,987,852 of record NC_136065.1, read on the forward strand.
TTCTTTCTATACCAGTAGAGCAGTAGAAAGGAGAGAAATTTAGGTACAACGAAAGTACAAGTTGCACTCAATAGAATTGAGTTGTTTTACTCTAGGCTATAAATGTCAACTTTTATGCATTTTTAACGACTTCCTATTATACCACTTTCATGATCCACTAGTATATCATTACTCAATTTTGTAGAAATCAACTGTTAACATTACATTTAAAATATGGATTGTGTGATTAATGGGCTTAGCGCAATCTTCTTCACATTGATGTTCTTGTGTATTATTCACAGATAATATAGAGAGTGAAACTGCATTGAATGTTATCACTCAGTGATGGAAGCTAGTTATCAATCCATTAAAATGTCTATCAAAACTCCAAAGATGGTATTACTTTGTTCAAATGCTAAAAGTATATGACCTAAATACAGATTAATGCTGGTGGGTGTATGAAAGTAACCCAAAACACGTATACCCTACTGCTAAAAAGATGACCACCTAGGACCCTCCCTCAGACAATTCTAATATCAGAGCTTTCATCTTCACTAAGCATATATATGCTACCCTATGCCCACGTCTTTCTATATACAAGTGATTCAATAATGTCCCCAGAAGAAAGAAAAAATCTAAGTTTAGGCACAGATGTAGCTCATTCCTAGATTTTGTTCTGTCTTTTCCTTTTCAAATATTTGGTTTTATGTGCCACATTGACATAGTTTCCAACTTTTAGAAATCTTGCGCTACCTCACAGTAGCGGAAACAGTGTATTTTGTTTAATAAGCTGCTGGTCAAGACATATATAGGATGTTTTATCCTGTCCTCTTATTACCCTGACCAATAGGTTATTTTATGAAATTTTCTTGTTTGTTGGTGTGGGGTTTTATCTTTCAGTTGGTTGGTGCTGTGGGAACCGCCCCCAATAATTTACTGGACCTCAATAATTTAGACTCCTCGATTTTACCTCCGGCAGTTTGGCTCTATGTTACTTGCTGGTCTGGCTGCAAGAGATACCATCCTCCATAACATTAAACTATTTGTTGGCAGAGTAGAAATCAAGTAGAAACTGGGACTACTCCATGACTAGAACACAAATAAGTTTAAAGGATTTATCACAGAATTCTAAATATAAGCGATACAGAAAAATACAGTAACATTTTATGCATAAACAATTCGCAAAACTGCAGATTCAGTATGAGGACAACCCCAAAGTAAAATTGTAATAACTAAAACCCTTAGCACTAACCTATTTCTTAAGGTAAGAGAATTCTTCCATATGCTCCACGGCACCTGCACTCTGGGGATGTAAAAATACATTATGAAACCTTTCTTAAAAAAAGTCTCATACATTAATATTCATCGACAGTCCTACATTAAAACTTTCAACAGAAGTCCTTCAAAATTATGCCTAAAGAGAACGTTTGAAAGTTCCATTCACAGTGCAGACTTTATAAGGACAGTTGCCATCTATGTCATAATACTCTATTCACTGTGGAAATTGGAGAGAGAAGACTTGCAGCGGGTCAGCTGATTGAAAGGGGGAAATGAGCAGAACACCACAAACTGCATTCATTTGAATAAAATGGTGTCGCACATGAAAATGTGGCATAACTATACTACATTATTAATCACACTTTTATACCATTTAATGATGTCATTTCAAGTGCAACATCATTCGTTTATCGGTTGAGACTATATGTACCGTCAAAATTATACATTTTCACAATTAATTTATCACCCACAATTGTACATTAAAAAAAAACGGATGTATGACGTTACTACGCGGTCAAAACACCGCACTACCATCACAACGCAGCTTTTACAACGCAAGTCGTTACCACGACTTGCGCTGTAGGGTGCTGGACTTAGGAATAGTATGATTTACTATTCCAACTCCAGCCTACGTACAGTAGGGAAGGTGTTGGAATAGTAAATCACACTATTCCTTAGTCTAGAGCGCCCTCCAGTGTAAGTCGTGGTAACGACTTCCGTTGTAAAATCTGCGTTGTGATGGTAGTGCGGTGTTTCGACCGCGTAGTAAAGGTTGTTTCCCCCAAAAAACTTCTATAGTGCAATGTTGTGGTTATCTGGTGCTGGAGACAGTAGGTGACTGCTGAGACTTCTCTACACAACGGAATGTTTATTTTTCCTTTTTCCCTAATAGGATGAATTATAGATGGCTAAAAGTGAATTAAGGGGATATTTTTCTCCAAGGGGTTCTGAGTGACATCAAGTAGACATCAAGAACGAAGCTCGAGTTGTCTGTGATGTCACTCAGAATGCTGAAGTAAAAAACATTTCTGTAATTCACTTTTTACCCATCTATAATTTTATGAACTGCCCCCATAACAATCTGCTCTTGCTTTCAATTGCTGCGCAGAGGCAAATAAGTAATGAGGTAGCTATACATAACATGAACTCTCCTCTCCGTCCCAAATTTATAGAAAACAAACAAAAAACAACATGCCTTTCATTTTTAACTAAGCCTGTCACCTTCCCTGACTGCCTCCCCCACCCCCTCCTGCAGCTGTGCTTTCTTCTTTCAGTTAAGAGACAAAACCTGTCAGCCTGGCTTAGATGGTCTTTATGACTTCTCAACTGTGAGTAACAAGTTTGGTTATCAGCAGTTATGTCACAGCTGTGAGTTATCAGATTCAGAAACTGATTCAGATGCTAGTGGCACCCTATGAGAGACATACATAGCAATTCTATTTACCTTTAGAATTCTGAGCTAGAGAGAGAATTGATGGCAGGATAAGCATGCATGTCCCTAACTGCTCAGGACATGTCCGCTCAAAAACCTCTGAGTGTCAAATAGTGCCCTCTACAGGGTGCTAAAAGAAATTTCATTCACCCATCAGATAGCAGCCTGGCTTAGGCTCACAGAACTCTTAACTGCCACTGTGGAGTCTTCATTGAGACCCTAGTCATCTTGTCCTGACGAGGGCATTGGTCACTTTTGGGTGCGTTAAGATCATGTAGAGGACTTTGGTCCAGACTCTAAAAGAATTTCTGAAGCAAAAGGCAACCCCGCAACAAACTTTCAATCAAGGGCAATAGAGGACCAGTAAAGTGAGTGCAGGCCCGATGTTTGTATGGTGGAACGTTCTATGGCAGAGGTTAAGGAAATTATGGGATAATATGAGAAATACACATGGAACAAAGACACAAGGACTGAGCCTGGTGGGAGAGGCCCAGCCAGCAGGCCCAACCCAAAGCAGTAAGGAAAAACAACAAAGTAACACAGCTGTCATGGTAAAGATGGAGACTGCAGGTCATCTGAGTGACATAGCAGGCCAGGTGAGGGGCAAATGGAATTGATCCAGTGGTTATTCCAACCGTAAACTTCTTTTAATTACTTCAAACATATTTGGTCTGGAGTCTTTACACGGTTACAACAAACCGGGGGAGCCCTATTACACTAACCAGGAGCAAATTGAAAATTATAATACTAACAAAGGTTCAGGTACATGATTATACAAAACATAAATGTAATACAACAATGAAATACAGTGTAAAAATGATATCACAAAGAAATATATATCACAAAAAGACATTGATACCCGTACAAAATATATATACGCTTTTTTACTAAGACCATAGTACAAAAATACAAAATACAATACAGTCTTAGACTGATGGTGCTCACACAATTACTCAAAAACCAAGATCAGGGAACACAATTACCAGTGTGAACAGAAAAAACAATGGCAAAGGCAGATACATTAACTGATTGGACAAAACAAAACCAGGAGTGGCAATTAATGCATTCTCTTGAGTAAATGCCAAAGATAAGTGTCAATGACGTTTCGACCAAATAGAATTGGTATGGTCATCATCAGGACAAACACAACAATTGACAGAGCATCCAACAGTGAATTTTATTTAAGGTCACGTTCCAGTTGGATGGCTACTCAATACGTAGTCAGTAGAAAATTAAATTAAATCCAAAATGACGGCTCTGGATGAATCATGAGTCCAGTCATAGAAGTACTGGAACAAAAGCTGAGAAGGACAACGGAAAAAATCTCGGTCCTCCAACAGAAGCCAGTACAAGCTCAATGGCCGGCACAAGAGACAAGGATTTGATGTCTATCTGGAACTACGGATCAGCATCGCATTAGGATGCCATGCGAGCTGAAGAGCATGCATTATTTGGCACTCCTAGTTTTGTGTTTTGTCAAATCAATGTTGATCTTTTGTGAATTTATCTGCCTCTGCCATTGTTTTTTTTCCTGTTTACACTGGTAATAGTGTTCCCTGATCTTGGTTTTCGTGTAATTGTGTGAGCACCGTCAGCCTAAGATTGTATTGTATTTTGTATTTTTGTACTATGATCTTTTTGTAATATATATTTCTTTGATATACATTTTTCACTGTATTTCATTGTTGTATTATATTTGTTTTGCATAATCATGTACCTGAACCTTTGTTAGTATTATAATTTTGGAGTCTTTACACAGCATACTAAACACAGGGGTACTAATACTGGACCGTCTGAAATCCTAAGATGTTATGTTATGTTGATTAAATTTATATAAGCGCACGATTACACGATTACCCTCGGGTGTCCTGGCGCTGAGTTCTGCTTAAATGATATTCGAAGGGGGATTCAATTAATAAAGAGCCAGGTTTTCAGACCCTTTCTGAAGGAGAGAAGGTCTCCAGCATTTCTCTGAACAAACGAAAGCTCGTTCCAAGCCTTGGACGCAAAGGTAATAAAGCTCCTACCTCCCCAGCTGGCTTTCCTAACAATGGGGATCTGGACAATTTTGGCTCCTTTGGACCGCAGGGTCCTGATCGGGGCATACCATTTAAATTTTTGCCTTAAATGGTCAGGGCCAATACCGTTGAGGGCCTTAAATACTACGCATAAGGCCTTAAAACTAACCCTTTGCCTCACCGGGAGCCAATGTAACCGAGTTAACTCCTTTTTTACCAAAGCAAATTTCGGTATACCCGTCAGAAACCTAGCGGCTGCATTCTGAGCTATCTGAAGCCTATTAAGATGTTGATTTTGGGCATTCAGATAAATGCTATTACAGTAGTCTAAACGTGACATAACAAGAACTGTGACTACTGTTGTGAAGTCTCTTTGAGAGAGAAAGGGTTTAATTTTCCTCAGAATTCGCAAGATCAAGAAGCAAGAGGAAACTACTAAGCTTTTTTGGTCATTAAAAGTAAATTTATTGTCCACAATGACCCCTACATTTTTTACTTTCAGGGATGGAGTAGGCTGATTTCCCAACTCTGAGGGCCACCAATCCGGGGTCCAGATATGCAGGTTATTACCGAATACAATCACCTCAGTCTTAGTAGAGTTCAGCTTTAAACAATTCAAAGCCATCCAACCTAACATGGCGTGCATACAGTCAATGAAGCAAGCTCCAGCCTCACTTTCATGACCGTTGTTAATGGATAAAACGATTTGAGTATCGTCAGCATACGAGGATAACTGAAAACAAAAGGATCTGATCAGTGCAGCTAACGGTATCGCATAAATATTTAGGAGGGTGGGACTCAGCAAGGACCTTTGAGGGACCCACACGGGAGACTAAATGGCCTAGATTTATGATTATCCAGGTCGACAGTTTGGGTTCTATCGGCTAGGAAGGTTTGAAGAAGTTTCCAAGCCACACCCCAAACTCCAGCCCCAGACAACCGATCCATCAACACTCTGTGATGGACCGCGTCGAAAGCTGCTGAAAAATCCAACATTATCAAAACAGCCTTCCCACCACAGTCAAGCGCCTCCCTTATCTCTTCACATGATTGAATTAGAGCAAGTTCTGTACTGTTATTGGCTCTAAAGCCATACTGAGTCTTGTCGAAATCATTGTTGTTATTGCAGTAAGAACTCAGTTGAATATTCATGGCTTTCTCTATGATTTTTGTAGGCAACGGAAGCCGAGAAATAGGCCGATAGCTGCCAGGGTCAAGAGGGTCTAAGGTGTTTTTTTTAAAAAAGAGGTAGAAAAGTTGCTAAATGAACTTCTTATGAATACTTCTAATGGTGAGGAATCTGCAGTTAGAATATCCCAGGTGACAGACTGGATCGAGAGAATATATAGGATTCTGTAATGCCTAGAACTGATGGAGCTGAGCCACATGCACGCCATTTATGTATGCTGAAATCCATTCCATTATTTTCACTCTTCTCCCAGATCCAGAGTTCCGCTCCCAACTTTTTCAGTCCTCGACTACAAAATGTATCTTAGGCACTGTGCAAGGAATTATTTATTTCCCCCGAAAACAGGATTCAAGCCATACCTGGACTGCATGAAGCAATTGCTGTTGATGGTTAGACACAATGTGATTCTTTGGTGCTTGGGATCCAGTCACAACTCAAAGTTTTGCAAAAAATGCCCCTCCATGCACCTGAAGGGAATCCAGGAGTGGGAGACAAAACTGTCAGCTATCATAGGAAGAGGTGACGGTCAAAACATAAGCCCCACTCCAAGTAGGCGGGTATGTGTGATCCTGTTCAATTAGTTAGTGAAATCCTGTTCTTGCCTAAAGTCTTCGGGTAAGTTGAAGATCCGCTATAAGTGCAAGAAAGCTAAGCAGACTTGACCCATCCCACCAGTCAAAATGAAGAAAGAAGGTGCAAGGCCAACAATCGAAAGATTATACCTCAGAAGCATCCTCTAACTAATCTTTGCCTGCAACTGGTCTTGCATGCTCGGAAGTCCATTGGCCATTATTGGCCCTCCTCCAACTAGCAACCTTCAAGGAGGCTGTGATGTACCTTCTCCAGAGGTTTCCAGTTCCATCTTGCATGCATTCATGCCTGACGGATCCACAAGGGGGTACAGTTGGACTTCCGCTAGTGGGCCCTTCATTGACTGATCCCTCTGGATCCATTCCCAGACCTGCACCAACGGCAGTGCAAACTTCTACCCCTGCTCGTGGATCTGCACCTGTTCCTTTCATGTCAGCGCAGTTTACGACACTACTAGCACTAGCCAAGCATCCAACTCCAACTCTGGTCTCTGAGCCTGAACTGTCATTGGTTTTCTCCAAGGCCTCTGTTACCTTACAAGATTACAAAGGCACAACTAGTCCACTTGCATCCAAATTCTAATCCTCAGACATGGTTTCTGCCTCAGCGGCATCAGACACCGGCACAGCTAAGGTATGCAAAATCGTCCCTATGACATTGATGATGATGCAGAGATGGACAACCTGCCTTACTATCCGAATGACTGGGCCGGATACATTCCAGAGACTCAGCTAGACTCCTCACCTGGGCCATCAATGGAAGAAAGTGCCTCTCTTGCTGCTGTAGATGCTAGAATTACAGTTGCCTACTTTTAAAAAGAGGTCGAATGTATTTCCCGTGACCCTTCAACCAGGTCCAACCTCTTCTGAAACACCATTGCCATTTTAAACACCCTGCTAAGGCCACTTGGTCCAAGCTGTGATTCAGTCTTCCAGTCAGCCTGTGGATAGGTGACAGACTGGCCGCTGGTGATCATGATCTTTTGACGAGGCATCCCATGCCTGTAAGCTTGGCGGTACAGGCGTAAACAAGTAATCGCTTTTAGTATCTTTCCAGCCACTCATCTGGAAGGTTAGAATGCATTTATGCGTTTGGAAAAATAACATTCTCTTCGACTAACTAAACCTTAAGATCCTTGAATGCTAGGTACCTTCTGGGTAGGTACATCCATGCTTTGTGGGATACTGCCTGCAAGATTTTGCCAGCCCTCACAGAAGACCTCATGGCCCAGCTTGCTCAAATGATGCAAAATAGGCAGACATGGCCAAAGTATGTCATATGTGGTGGCTTGGAAACCACAGATTGTGTTGGCATTAGTGAAGTGCTTAGATAGGATTCCTGGAAGAAATCAACTGGGTTTTCTTGTAATGTGCAAGTGTATTTGAAGGGGATGTCCTTTGACGGTTCTAGATTCTTTAGAGCGAAGGCTGATTTGGTGCTTGAGCCATTTAGGGAAAGTGGAGCCACTGCACAATCTTTGGGGCTCTAGGATCTTGCCAAGCAGTTCAAGCAATAGTACAGGAATTTGAGGTTTCTGTTTTCCATAGCTCTAGCTTTCAGACTGTGCCAGCCCTCCCAACCTGCGCACTTCCTGTCGTTTTGTGGCAGCCAAGGCCGATTGCACCAGCAGGGACAGCTCTCCTCTGACTCTTACTCTTTCGCTGCATCATCTACTAGCTCTTTAACTTCCCTGCACAGGCTTGTAGTCAGGTGTTAAGAGACGGGATAAGGCATTTCCTTCCCAGCTGGAGATCAATCGTGTTAGACAGATGGGTATTGCAATTCTTTCCAAGACCCTTCAGCCTGCCTTTTATTTCCACCCTGCCTTATTTTTTATCCACATCAAAACAACTATCTGCGGACCCTTCGGAAATCTGGCTGCAAGAAGTCAAACTTCTGCCATCCAAGGGTGCTATAGAGTGTGTGCCGACTTCGAAGGTGCTAGATGCTATTCGTGCTACTTCCTCATACAGAAGGACAGAGGCCTGAGGCCTATACTGGACCTCCGACCACTGAATGCCTTTCTGCTGTGATCGAAGTTCACCTTATCTTAAATTTTTTCTATACTAGATCCGGGTGACTTGATGGTGACCCTGACTGCTTGTGGTTTTCCATCAACAACTGAAGTTTCACCTGGCCACATGTAGAGGATTCTCTTCATTGGTATTGTCCTAGACACTGCCTTTACACGTATGCAGCGAGTTCGGGAAATTTAGGATATTATCTCTGTTTTGGGCTCAATCCTGGGTTTTAGTGAGGATGGCAGTAAGGCTTCTTGGACTCTTAGTCTTGTATTGTTTTCCTTGTTCTGAACACCAAAAGGCATGTGCAGGCCCTGCAGTAGAACCTTAGTTTTTAGACGCCCATCTTTAGGGCTGTCTCTTTGTCTACATCCAGATCTCGTAGGAGACGGCTCAGAATCTTCCTTGATGGAAGACAACTGCCAGCTTGAGCTGTGGCCGGTCATTCTCCCTTCTCCACCGAGATTGATGGTGGGGCTATCTCGGTGAGATAGCGATCAGATGCTTCTGATCTTCGGTGGAGAACCTGTTCATTCTAATCATCTGGAGCTTCAATTGATCCAACTCACCTTTCAAGACTTCCTCCCTTCCATCAAGGGAAGGCTGGTGCAGGTCCTCACAGACAACTCGACCGCCATGTGGTACTGCAACAAGCAGGGCAGAGTGGGGTCCTGGAACTTGCACCTAGACATCTACATCTCTGGAGTAGGTTGATCCAGCAGAACAGCTTTCTGGTAGTTAGCTATCTAGCAGGATCTCTGAATGCCAGAGCAAACGAGCTGAAGAGAAATCAGCTGATGGATCACGAGTGGCATCTCCATTCCGAGGTGACAGGGGACGTCTTCTATTAGTAAAGAATGGCCTGGTTAGATCTGTTCATCATAGTCGAAAAAGCAGTGTCAAAACGACTGCGTTCTGGTGTTTCATCTAGGATAGTCACTGGAAGATGCATTCCAACTGAGAAGGGATACTGCTCTCCTTACGCATTCTTGCCACAGGCTCTCCTGCTTTGAGTTTTGAGAAAGGTCAGGACAGACCGGGCCCATGTCTTAATAGCTCCGGACTGGGCCAGGAGAGTGTACCACCAACTGCTCATGAGCATTTACCCGGACCTCCTGTCTCAGTAACCAGAGACCATCCAGTCCCAGAGTTTTTGCAACCTAGACCTCCATATACAGAAATTGAGCATCAGCAGTTAAATGTGCTCCATCTACCAACAGCAGTAGTTGATGTCATTCTTGCCTGACACCCTTCGATAAAGTCAGTCCCTTCTGGCAGTAGCTTTTTGCCTGGTGTGGTGCTAGTAACACCTACCCTCTGCAGGCCAACATTTCTCATGTATTCTATGTTCCATCGTTGGCCCAGCAACGTCTTTCTATGGGCACCATCAAGGTTTTTCTGTTGACCCTTATGGCCTTTTTGTTTTTACCTGATCTCTCTCTTTATTTAAATGTTCCTGTTTGGATGTCTATTATCAAAGGCCTGACCTGTTTTCCCCCCGAAGCCATTCCTCATGCCACCATGAAGTTATTGTTGACATTTCTTATGTGCTCACTTTTCGAACAAATACACAGTTGGTCACTGACATTTAAAACAGTTTCCCTGATTGCCATCGCCTCTGCACACCGCATGAGTGAAATAATTTTTTGTACCACCTCATCCTTCGAAAGAGTAGAGACTTCATTGGCTCTAATCAAAAAGGGCTTTGAGTTTTCCTATTGACCACACAAAATAACATCTTCTGGATGGTCATCTCTTTGTGGGATTCTATGGTTCTAAGAAAGGGAAGGCATTGCAAAAAAATACCCTATCAAGATAGAAAGTCTTCTGCATCAAAACCTGCTATGTGCCGACAAAGAAGCAACTTTAAAATGATGTGGGCTTATTCCACCTGGAATAATGGTGCTATGACTACCTTGGGAAGGGGATGCCAGTTCAAGACATCTGTCAGTTTGCAACATTGGCATCAGTTCACACATTTATGAAACATTACCGTTTTGGAATCCAGATCAGACAGAAGCGCCATTTTGTCAACTCGGTCCTGCAAGATTTCCTAGTCTGAGTCCACTCCTCAATCCCTCCACCTTTAGGAGGCACAGCTTTAGTATCTTTCTAAAACTGCGAAATCTGCAGTTAGAATAAAGCCTCAGGAGAATAAGTTACTTACCTTGGGTGAAAATCTTCTGGTGGATACTCAGTGTAACTGCGGATTTTTCTCTGCCTTCACACCTCACAGTTCTGTGGAGTGGACTCCTGAACATCATAGTAGGTTCTCAAGTTCAATATTGGCCCCATGGTCACTTGTAATTTGACAGTGGTGCCAGACTTGCAGTTTGTTTGGAGTGCTCTGCATCTGAGACCGCAGAAAGAGAAGGATTAAGACCTTGATGTCAGCGCACCAGTGTGGTGCTTGGCAGGGGCGTAGCTTGGTCAGTAAGATTGTGTGGGGGAGAGTGAGCTTCAGAGTGTTAAAATACAGTGTAGGGCAAGCAGGGCGCATGAGAGGGGTGTAAGAAGCAATGGAAAGGGAGAGGAATGCAGATTGGTAGGACTAATAACTGAGAGAAACACAATATTTTGTTAAATAATCAACATTTTTTTTAGGGCTTTCAAAACTGAGATAAGCGAGAGTGTATTTGTGTGTTTTTGTCTGTGTGTGCTTGTAAAAATCCCAGGTGAAATCTTACAAACACCTCACCATACCCGACTGAAAGCACCTGTACCCACCTATTTATCAGAAAAAACATTTATTATGGGGGTGTAACGCCCCAAACACTCCCCTGAAGCTATACCCCTGGTGCTTGTATGCAACTCTGCCTAGTCACTTCCGGCATGGTATGGAGTAACTGCAGAGCAACGAACTGCCACCTATTGGTGCACGGAGCATTGGTCTAAAATAATCCAGATCCAGTATGGCGCCTTTCGATATTCTACAAGTGAGGAATATGCTGTTACAGTATCAACCAGAAAGAGGGCTACTGACAGTAAGTAACTTGTTCATCTTGTTTTTGTTTCTTGAAAATGCTTGTTTCCACAGGCTTGCTTTGGAATGACTCAGTCCCACAATCACACGTTCATCCATCCATCAATGTGCACAACCATCCATGCACTTGCATTCATTTATCCGTGGTATCTAATCGAGACGTCTAGCTGCAGATTCCTTGCCTTTGAATTATCCCCAGGCACCAGACTGGATCTGGACCATTTTCTACAGCAGTACCTCTGCGCATCGGTGTAGGGCATCTAGCGATGCCATAGCGACGTCGTCCACCGGATGAGTTCTACCCCGACACACTGACATCAGTTTCATCCTTTCCGCACTTCCACACCGATCTGGAGAGCAGTAAATCTGGCCATATTTGGCCTATCTCAGCGTTGTCAATGACACAGTCCACCTTTTTAGGTCGAGCAGACTACTCTCAATGCGTGAGCATTGAGAGTCTGCTACAGACCTAATGTGGCCCGTATTCAGGAGAGTGGACACGACTCAGACGCGCGCTTTTGCAGTCTCAGTTTTGACCGCGGGAGCGCGCGTCTGAGCCGCGCCTGCGCAGATGAACTCCCAGCCCCTACTTTCGCGTCGCTCTGCTCTCATGCATTAATGGCACAGACACAGCCAGCCCCCACCCCTCTGCATGCACACACATACAGGGGCGCGCGCACATAGACAGACAGACACACGCAGACAGACACACACACGCACACACACATACGCGCGCGCACCCCCTCCCCCCACACTTACCGGGGTCTTTTCGTGTGTCCCTGTCTCCCTCGGCAGCCTGCGGGTCAGTCTTGACAACAGGCGGGGCTCTCCACGACCACGGGAGCTCCGCTAGTTCACAGGCAAATCTTCCGGCTGACTACAGAAGCGCGGGGCTCCCGTCCGCTTCCCGTTTGCGGCCCCGCCCCCGTCCCAAAACAAGTTGCCTGGCTTCCGTTCTAATCCGGACTGCAGACATAAAGCCCACAGGTAGGTCCCCGGGTTTCCTTTCACGGGTAATACCTTGTTAACATTTGCCAATGTGTGTTCCTTCTATAAAGTGCAACATGAAATAATACAACTTACATTTGTGCATAGCTTGTTTAATAGTAGTACTGTAAAAACTCTACTGTAGTGCGCCTTTAAGAATCCTCTGCGAGGCCCGAGCACTTCGCACGGCACCCCAGCTCTCCTCCGCTCGCCCTTCGTCAACTGGTGAGTGAAATGATATCAATAGCGGATTTGTGTGATGTCCTTTATTTTTTAATAAATGCACCTCTTACTAGCTATTGAAGCCTGCTAAAAGCTTGGACTTCTCTTTACCATGCTAGTTTCTGAAGGCTGCACAGGACGGATGTCTGATCCCACAACTGCTCCCCTCCACCCTGTTCCGCCACAATCTTGTTTTTCGTTGCAGCACGCTTTCACTTTGAACAATAGCGGGCTTCTCCATACCACCCGGTCGCGCCCTCCAAACCTTCCATGTTCTTGCTGGAGTTTAGCATTAAACAAACAGTGCCTGTTTGTTTTTACAGTGCTTGTTTTTATTTGCAGTGCGCATTCACTTTTAACAAGAGCGGCCTTCCCCATACTCATGCATAATTGATATCCTCAATGTGTGCCTCAGCCCTTATTGAAAATACATTAACCAGGCCGTGACATTTGTAAATAAGGGAATAACCCTCGGCAGGTCAGCAGAGATAAACAAGCATTTGCAATTCAATAAGTGTCGCATTACTAAAACTTTGAGCTATTGGCGTTCTAATTAATGCAACGTAATTAGCTCAAACTTTAAGTAATGCGAGACCTATTGCATTGCAAATGCTTGTTATGGGTGTGTTTGGTGTCCTGTAGACTACGATGTCGACCCCCCACCCTCATTCTATTTGCATGTGGTGTCGGGGCATGCACTATGACACTGACTTGTGTGGCTCATGTCTTAAACCTCAGTCGTCCTCATTGCAGGAGCGCTGCATGACACTGTTAGCGGTGCAATAGTCGAAGGTCCCTCATTGGTAGCGGTCTTCTTCTTCTTCTGAGGACTGCTCGAGGGCCAGCTCATGAAGTACTTCATCTTTACTGTCGACTGATAAGTCATGCTGTGGATGGTCAGAGTTGCGGCCTTTCCCGACTTTACCGCACACATGCGGTGTCTCTGACATGTTTCTAATTCCTTTTGTTGCGGAGTCGAAGATAGAGTCTGTCCCATGCCTTCCAGTATTCCCCGGCACCGAGGTGACTCTGGATCAGATTAGGGAATACTATCTATCCCTTCATACTATTTTTGGTTCTCTAACTCCCTCTGGTGTGCGGCTTGGACCCTAGGAAGCCAGAGAAGCCTTGACTCATTCCAAGCCACGAACCTCCCTCTGTGTCAGTAAGATGGATCCATCATCAAATCCATATCGGCTCTGGACCACAGCCCTTCGGGGGTCCACACCTGTGACACAAGTGTTGAATCTGCCGGCACAAGTATCAACGGCGCTGATCACTGCTACTATGTTTCTCTTTCCCAACTCCGAGGTGTTGCCTTTTCGACCCTGGTCGATATTGGGAGCGGCGTCGGCAGTACAGTTCTTTTCGGGCTACCTTCCTCTACCTTCAGAGGAGCTCCTGCTATTTTCCCCTCTGTAGACATGTATTTTGGTGATCTCGATGATGACATAAGTGCCACTACTCTGGCATTTAATTGGGTGTATGGCCTTGGTGTGGTTTGTAGCCTTGACTCTTCCCCATCTTCGAGCTTGTTTTCCCCTCCTAGCCTCACTATTGAAGCTAGCTCTGCTTTTGCTGAAGGTTGTGATGGTTCTGGAGCGGCAGTTCCCTTCTGTAGAGGTGGCCATTGATCCCCTAACTGGGGTGCTTCATTTGGCCCAGATGGGGGCCAACTGTGTGCTCCCCTTTAGTGAAGCTCTCTTTGATATTCTGTTGGGCTCTTAAGCTAAACGTATTTCAAGGGCTTCCATGGCCTTTTCATAGGCCCTCTCCTGCCTCTGGTGACTGTCTCTGACTTCTCGGACAGCCTACTCCGTGCAGATTTCTGGTTCAGGCTCCTACTGTCTCCCATGACATTGGCACCCTGCCTCACGTCTCTCCAGACAGGGAGTCTTAAGTCTAGATGCTCTTAGTTGATGTATCTTTTCTTCTGCCAGTTCTGCTTTGCGGTCCTTTAATACTGTGTGTTTTCTGAGCCGTTTTTCTCACGTGTTGTGGGATTCGGTCTCGCACCTTCTCCCCTGCGTCCCTGATGATACCCGAGACACTCTTATTCAGCTGCTCCAGGATGGCCATCAGGCAGCTAAATTGCTGTGACATGGATACCACAGATGCTGTTGGGCGAGCCATGGCTCTTTCGGTAGCTCTTCGCCGGCGCGTCTGGATACGCACCTCTGGTTTTTTTAAGCTGTTCAATCCACCTTGGTCTCCATGCCTTTTGATGGTCAACATCTGTTTGGCGCTCAAGCTGACCCCGCTTTATACCGTTTTGAGATCGTCGGGTGGAGAGAAATCTTACGCCCTGCTTGCTATACATTCCATTCCTCTTTTTCCCTTGTACTTAGCTTGTACGGGATATTTTCTTCTGGTTTTTCTTTTACATATAAACTGTGTCGTAACTGTGTCATTGGCTTTTCTTTGTCCACTTAATCTTTGAGTGGCACCCAATTAGCTGCTCCTGTGTACTGCAGGTCTTTTTTTAATTGCTTCCTGACCTGTCAATGACTAGTGGTCACCGTTATTGGGGCTTATTTGTTTTATGGCCAGATTGACTTCCACGCCTGTTAATGCAAGGTATTCTTTTTTTTTCTACCCAGGTTCCGTTGAGGTAATCTGCTTGTCTTGTGCGGATTCACTATAGCCTTCTGCCCTGTCTCCCAGGGTACATCGTTGGTATGACCTACATGCATTCCTCCATCTGTTTCCGGCACTTTGATACCCTTATAGGGTGCGTCACATTGAGTGCTTGGTAGGATGATGCATAGGGTTTCTCCTTGGTCTTTTGCCTATGTGTTACATCCTGAAATATATGCTGTTCCCTTTAATGGCATGAGACCTATGTTATTTTGTCCTAGTTCTGTGTTCTCCACAGAACTTTCCTGATGATGCATTCTGCATCATTGTGTCAGTTACATCTGGATCTTGAAGCGCTATGTTGTGATGCTGTGCTGCTGAATAACTGCTGAATAAAACTTCTTAATCTACAACTGTTTCCTGCATTCCTACAAAATTTGGCGACGAGGACTCCAGCCATCTACAGCACAGGAGCGGAGTGAACCCAACTTCATTTCATCTGGGACTCATTTGGACATTTTATTGAAATTCTGCATTTATTCTCTGGAGGAAATACTCATGTTCAAACTGTGACTTCCTGGATTATTTCCTTTATTCCTCTCACTACTTGAGAGAACCTACGACAAAAATTCACATTACCGGCGCTTGTTTTGAACTTGTGCATTTTTCAAGCTTCGCGTTACCTGCTGGCAGCGCTCGTGTTTCCTCCGTCCGAGCATTCCATGCTGCTTGGATACAAGAAGGCTTTCTGTTCCCGTTGTGAGAAGCGAACAGCGCATTGAGACGTCAACTGCCTTCGTCAGTGCTGTGTTACTTAGCAACTGACGTATCCGTCTCTGCGCTCTGTCTTCTCGTCACTGCCCCTGCAACGCGCTTTGTTTATTTCAACACGCAGCGTTTATTGTACGTTCTACGTACTGACGCTGCGTGCAACGTGCCACCATTTTGTTCACGGAAACATTGTGTTGCTTAGCAACAAACTCTTCGTCTCCGCATTTTCCGAAAATCCACACGGAGGTGCTGTTTATTATCTCCTTTGACAGCGCTTCACTCGCTTAATCAACCTTGGATTTATTAACATCAAAATTTTGTTTTAAACTGAACTTCTGTCACCCAAATCCACGGAGGTACTTTCTTTTGCACTCGCTTGGAACAGTTTCCAGTTCTTCTGCATAATAACTCTTGCAGTGTGTTTATTATAATATTTTCATCCATATTGACAAGTACATTTATTTTAAGGAAGTTTCATTTTATATTTTAAGTAATTGTTTTACTTCTGCTATTTGTAATGCAATTTGACCCTCCTGCAAAGTTTTTACAAATCAAAGGTGACCCTCCTTTACCTTGGGCAAGATGGAAGGAAGAATTCTCCAATTATATGAGAGCTATAGACGGAGAAAGAATGGGTGCAGAGAGGAAAAAGAGTATATTATTACACTGCTTAGGCTCAGAAGGGCAGGAGATCTTTAGGACTTTGCCTCAAATTACTACTCCCTGTGGAAGTGGTGATAACCTTAATGTTTATTCTGAAGCTCTCGATAGGTTGGAGAAAAGGTTTAAACCTACTACTAATATAGCACTCAATCGTTTTAAATTTTACACTAGAGCGCAGAAACAGGACGAATCCTTCGATGATTTTCTCACGTCTCTAAGGGCGTTAACTTTACGTTGTAATTTCGGCACCATAGCTGATGAAATGATACGTGACCAAATCGTTGTTCATGTTAAGAATAAGAAAGTCCAAGACAAGTTATGGTGCTTAGGTGATCCCAGCCTAGAAGAAAGCATTGCTATTGCTAAATCCACAGAAATGTCTGAAAAATGGATGAATATTGTAGAGAAACAGAGTACCAATAGTGATAAAACTAAGATTGAAGAAGAAGTATGCTTGGTTAAGTCTAAGAATGAAGGGAAGAATTTCACTACTACACAATTGAGTACAAAGAATATTTCAAATAGTAATTATAGAAAGGCTGATTTTAACAGTAATTCTGTATCTTGTTATAGATGTAGTAACAAGTCACACATTGCCTCTTTCCAGGGTTGTCCTGCACTGAATAGAACCTGTAATGTATGTGGTAGAATGGGACACTTTGGCAATGTCTGCAGAGAAAAACGTTTTAATACACAAGGGCGAGCGGGACATTCACGTCCTATTTCTAGTTATCATACTCCTACTAAAGTTTCTTCAGTTAATGACTCTGAAACCACATCACAAGAAGTTATTAGAGGCCACGTTGTGTCCATCATGCAAAGTGGTACTGTTGTTTTAACTAGTAGGAAATCACCTAAGTGCATTTTTCATGTTTTTGAGATGGGTATTGAATTGATGGTAGATTCTGGGTCCCCATGGACCATCATTACGAAGCAATACTTCGATGAGAAGTTACAAGGTGTGTGTGATTTTTCTAAGTTACAGCCATCTGACATTTCAGCTGAGAGTTTTAATGGGGGTAATATTTCTATTGAAGGGTTTTTGAATGTTCCTTTAACTTTTAGAAGTAGGTTGGCTCACATCAAACTATATATTGCTATCAAGGGTGTTAATGTTCTGGGATGGCACGATCAATGGGAACTTGGTATCAAATTGAATCCACGTGCTAAAGATCCCATTGAACTTTGTAGTGACCAAGAAATGATTAATACCATTAGTGATGGGGAAGAGAATGTCACCTCAGTGTGGAGTAAAAAATTTGACAAAGTCTTTTGTGATCAACTAGGAAAGCTAAAAGGCTTCGCACACAAAATAGTGTTAAAAGATGGGGCTATTCCTGTTAAGCAAAAATTAAGAGGAGTACCTCTGAATGTTAGATCTGAATTAAAAGAAATGCTAGATAACCTGTTGAAGGAGAACATTATCGAACCCATAGAGTCATCTGAATGGGTTTCGCCCATAGTTCTCGTGCGTAAGCCTGATCAAAAATTAAGAGTCTGCATTGATTTGAGAGCGCTCAATACAAATATTGTTATAGATTGCCATCCGCTCCCCAATATCAATGAATTAGTTTCTCTGTTTGATGGTGCGCAGATTTTCTCAACTTTAGATCTTAGGTCAGCGTACCGTCAAATAGAGCTAACGGAAGAATCAAAAAAATTTACGGCCTTTATTACACCTTTGGGTCTCTTCCAGTACAGAAGAATGCCGTTTGGATTGGCTTCTGCTGCTTCTGTTTTTCAACGTGTAATGTTTCAGATTTTTAGAGATCTTGATTCTTTTGTTAAGTGCTTTCAGGATGACATCCTAATTTTTTCTAAAAATGATATTGAACATTCTGTCCACCTTGATGAAGTATGTTCTAGATTGCAAAACTATGGTCTCACTCTTAAAGCACATAAATGCAAATTGTTTAGGAAATCAGTGGAATATTTGGGACACACTCTTTCAGGGGAAGGTTTGATTCCAAAAAAATCTAATATTGAGGCCATTCTTAATGCCCCAGCTCCAAATACTAAGGAACAGCTTCTGTCCTTCTCGGGCATGTGCGAGTATTACAGCAAATTTGTGGCGAATTTTGCTACCAAAATGGAACCCTTAAGGAAACTTTTGAGACAAAAGAATGAGTTTGTTTGGGACACAGAGCAGGAGAAGGCTTTCAATGAGATTAAGAAGGACATTGTCAATTCACCAACTTTAAAAACCTTTAGGATGGGCAAGAAGTGTATAATTACTACAGATGCAAGTTTATACGGATTGGGGTGTGTGCTGTCTCAAACAGATAGTGTGTCAGAGTGGAACGTTGCTTTTTCCTCCAGGACGCTGAGTGAAACAGAGCGCAGGTATGCGGTCATTGAGCGAGAGTTACTGTCATGTGTGTGGGCCATTGAACACTATAGGATATATATTTGGGGGAGCAAGTTCATTTTGAGAACGGATCACAAGCCTCTTGTTCATATTCTATCAGTGGGAGGAGGTTGGAATTCTACGGCGAGGATTGCACGGTTAACATCAAAACTACAGGAATATAGCTTCACAGTGGAATACATACCTGGAATTTTTTTTTTTACCGCTGATTGTTTATCAAGTCTTCCTTGTCTTGGTGTGGTTGACAGTGTTAGTGGATTCAAAGATGTTGATTTTGTTTCCAGTTTGCAGGATTTTGTTGCTACTCAGTATCAGGATATAACTGAACAATTTTGGATCAAGTGTCAAGATGAAGATGATAAATGAACTACTTTAAGGAAATACCTTTTAGAAGGTTGGCCCAGCAAAGCCAATATCAGAGAGGATATGGTGCCGTATTTTAATGTTGCTGATGAATTGTTCTGTGAAGGGTTTTTAGTTTTTAAAGGTGATAAGTGTATTCCACCGGTTGGAGTTCAAGATTTAATACTCAAGTTAGCGCATAAAACCCATCCTGGCATCTCGGCCATGAAACGCCTTATTAGGTTGAACTTTTGGTGGCCAGGTTTGGACAGGTTTGTAGATCGTGTGGTTAGAGAGTGCAGTGAGTGTTGTGATAAAGACAAGATGATGAAAGTTTTTATCCCACCTCTTAAACCAGTGGTGTGGCCTGAATGTCCATGGAATAAGATTGCCTTCGATATTTCTGGTCCATTTCATATTTTGCCTGAGTCTTCTCGCTTTGCTCTTGTGATCATTGATTACCATTCAAAATGGCCAGAAGTAAAATTTGTTTCCAAAGTCACCTCTGAGGTCATCATTTTGTTCTTTAAGGAAGTATTCTCTAGAGAAGGATGTCCTTCTGTTTTAGTGTCAGACAACGGAGTGCAATTGGTCTCGTCAGAGATGCAATCATTTTTACAATCTTGTAATATCAGACATGTTAGAACTTCTCTCTATGAACCGCATGAAAATGGACAGGTTGAGCGTTTCAACCGAGTGTTAAAGAACTATGTTGTTGATGCCATCAAAGAAAAGGGTAATTGGTTGAATGTACTCAGAGAGAAACTTTGGAATTACCGCATAACTCCTCACACAACTACAGAAGTTAGTCCTTTCAAACTCCTTAAAGGGAGGGATCCGGCTTCTGTTATTTGTCCTTGGTGGTTTAAGGAGAAGTGTGGGGATTTTGGTAAGAATGTTGTGGATGTCAAAGTTATTGCGAACAAAGTTGCTTGTAAGCAGAATAAGTCTGCTATGTGGTATAACAAGAAGTGGAAGACAAGAGAACATGGTTTAGCCGTTGGAGATTGGGTTAAAATTCTTAAACCTGCTTTTGTTAGCAAGGGCATGAGCAAGTATGGTAGGCCCATTCAAGTTAAGAATGTTTTTAATAACTCTGTTATCACGCAAGATGGGAAAGTCTGGAATGTAAGTAAGGTTGCGAAGTGTCCCATCCAGCATGGAACAAATGTTTATTCTCGTTCAAAAAATTGTCCTGATTCTACACCAGATCAGTTTCCAGAGCCTTCTTCTGATTCTATTGCGTCTAGAATCAAGGAGAATGTTCGGATTCGAAACAGACCCATGTCTCTACGAAACTATATATAATATGTCGCTAAACTCATGTGTTTATGAGACATATATAATATGTTGTGTTTAATGTTTTCGTTATTTTATGAGGGAGATGTGTTACATCCTGAAATATATGCTGTTCCCTTTAATGGCATGAGACCTATGTTCTTTTGTCCTAGTTCTGTGTTCTCCACAGAACTTTCCTGATGATGCATTCTGCATCATTGTGTCAGTTACATCTGGATCTTGAAGCGCTATGTTGTGATGCTGTGCTGCTGAATAACTGCTGAATAAAACTTCTTAATCTACAACTGTTTCCTGCATTCCTACACTATGCTTTATCTGGTGCCCTTCTTTCCTAGCAGACACAAGGAAAGGGGCATATTATTGACCTAGGGTACATTGTCAGCTCCTGCCCTACGTGATATTTCCTTCAGTCCTTGCTTCCTTACTTCCTGGCTTAGTACCTCTTTGTGCTAGTTCCTGGTATGTGCGGGTACAAAGGACTTTCTCTTTACCTCAAGGCTCCTTGTGGATGTAACTTGTCCGTTTCATGGCATGGGTGGTCTACTCTGCTGACCCTTCCTCTTCTATGCCACTGTGTGATCTGTTTGCACCGTTTCTACCCTGCGCGAACCTGCTATTGCTTTTCACGTGTGGGGAGAGATTTTGTGCCTTGTTAGAAACCTTTCTATGACCCTTCCTTTACCAACTCCAACATTTAGTTATTGAACTGGTTCTTTTCATACGTATGTTCCTTGACCACCCTCTCTTCAGTTGTTTCATACGGAGGTTGGTACTCCTCTCAGATTCTTTAGGGGACTTTCCTTCCCTTCCCAGCTTATTTTTTCCTTATCCTCTTCCCCCGAGTCCATGTCCAATTTCCAGTCTGTCATGACTTTCATCCGGGACTGGATGAACTACAACCACCTGAAGTTAAACCCCGACAAAACGAAGTTGGTGTTGACAGGTGGTTGCTCCAGTCCCTGGTCCTCTCTTTTCTGGCCCCCCTCCTTAGGTCCCCCCCACTCCGTCTTCTTCTGTAAAAACTCTCGATTTCAAACTGGATGACCAACTCTCCCTTCATTCCCAAGTCAGCTCTGTTGTGTCCTCATCCTTTCTCTTTTTCCGTACTATCCGCAAAGTCTCCTGGTTTTTCTCTCTCCCTGCCCTCAAACTCATAGTCCTCGCGATGGTTATCTCCCGCCTGGATTACGGCAATGCCCTGTATTGCGGCATGCCCGCTTACAGCGTGCGTCGTCTCCAGCTGGTCCAGAACCAGGCCTGGTATTCAACTTGTCCAAATCACACCATGTCACTCCCCTCCTCAAGTCCCTACACTGGCTCCCCATTCGAGAACGAGCTCAGTTCAAGCTGGGCTGCATCATCTTCAACGCCCGGTCCGGCTCAGCCCCTGCTTTTATCACGTCTCAAATTCAACCTTATGTTCCTGCCAGGGAGCTACGTTCATCTGCCCAACAACTGCTTGTTGTTCCTCGTTTTAGACGCATAAAATTGGGAGACTCTAAATTTTCTACACTCGCCCCTGCTTTTTGGAACTCCCTCCCGGCTCACCTTAGATCGTGCCCCCAGTACACACTTTTCCGCAAGGCACTAAAAACCTTTCTCTTCACCCACGCCTTTTCCCCATAAACTCCTTCTTGTGATCCTGCTCCTCTGCCTCTCAGGGTTTTTGTATGTTACAGCGCCATGAAACCGCCTGGTGTGCGCGCGCTTAAGAAATATTTTAAACTCAAACTCAAACTCATGAGCAAGGATCAAGCTCCAACTTCTCGGTGTTCAGTACCCCTTGGACTCGTGGGTGGGAAAATAACTCTCTCGACTCACATTTGATGTCACAGGACTTGTTGGCTGGACACAGGATGTCTTGTGGACACTGGAGATGCTCTTTTGCTTTTTCTATCTCTTCTCTTCCTCTGGAAGGGGTGAGGTTCTTTCTCCTCCATAGCCATGATAGACTGTGGGCTTCTTGCTGTGTTTCAATTATACCTTCTGACCCTTTTGCGGGTCTTGTCTCCTATGAAAACATTTCTTTTGTGGCCTCCGCACTTGCTGTGCTGTGTACGCTGCCACTCTGCCTGTTATTCCAGTTCTTCTACTTATCGGTTGGTTGTAGACCTCCGCTGGTGGTGTTGGTCTTTCACTTATTATCCTGTCTTTCTCCATGGATATTTTTTCTTCTAAGATGGAGGCTGGTTGTCTGAAAAGGCCTTCCCTGTGTTGGCCTTTGTTCAACTTGCTCGTTTACAGTCCCAGATAGCGTTTTTTGTTGCTCTATTCTAGCTGGTTGTTTTTTACCTGCTGTTTTCCCTTTTGATCACCTCTCGGAAGCCTTATTGTCGCCATTCAGTTGGTTGTGGTGTTTTATGCCCGATTGCTTTTCTTTTTCTTGGAGGTGTCGTATCTTCTTATTCCTCTATTTTTTTATGCGGGACAGTATGGCTGTTGCCGGTCCGCCGCTATAAAATCTCAGCCAGTATCCACTGTTGTGCACTTTTCTATGTACCCTTCTGGGTATTCTTTACTATATAGCTTATATGGTGCATATCATGGCATTGTATATATTATACATATATGTCCATCAATATTATTATTTTTTTATTAGTATCTCTAGGCAGTCATGTTGTGCTACCTTTCTAGGAGGGAGTGCGTTTTTGCTTGCGTTGCTGCCTTTTCCTTGTGTCCCACAGTGCTGTCTCTTGTTCGTTGCTTTGCTGTCGCACACCTTCAACGCCTATGGTTCTCTGTTGCATGGTCCCAGAAGGCTCGCCTTTCTCTTGGTGTGTTTCACAGGGTCGCATATAGGCTATGATTATCCTGGTTATTGTTGTCTGCCATGTTTTCTTACAACTTTGAGTGGTGTTTTTTGCATTGCTTGCCTCTATGGCCAAGGGCTTGGGCTCCATGGTATTAACCATTATCTTTGGCCTTCAACCCCGTCCTCTCATGGTCCGGTTATCATTGGGGGAGCTCTATGGTCTTGTAATTATCTGAAGTATTCTTATAACCCATCCTTATTTTCTTCCATGGGTATCTTTTTCCATGTTTTCTACAATAATTCCAGTGAGTCGTCTTCTCCCTCACCTGCCTTTACTGACAGCCGTTCTCTCTCTCTCTAGCTGGCTAGTCCTAGTTTGGTATCTGTCGTGGACCCATTTGCAGACCCTACTCTGGGGATGGTATTTCATGGGTATCTAATTCAAAGATCAGCAATCTGCAGCTAGGCATCTCTATCAGATGAATGAATTACCTACCTGCGGTAACACCTTATCTGGTGGAGAATGGATCTAGCTGCACATTCCTTACCGACCAGCCCTCTTCTCTTCTCCGCTCCCTGATCCCTTCTGCCATTTTCGTGCCTTTCAGTTAAACCAAAAAAAAGAATAGTATTACAAACTTTTTACAAAAAGATAATTATTTTTCGGCACACTTTTCTATTGTTGTCTCTTAGTGGCTCTGTGTTTTAGCATGGAAAGTGATCACAGAAGAAACTAACATCATCGTGCCAGGGTATGCTTATATGGACTCTGTCGACGTCACATCTGGTGGACAACGTTGCTATGGAGTCGCCCAACGCCCTCTACCGATGTGCAGAGGTACTGCGGTAGAAAACTTTACAGATCCAGTCTGGTGCCCATATCCTGTCTTTACTAGATAAGGCATTACCGAAGGTAAGTAACTTATTCTTCAGTCACTCACCCAGTCCATTCATTCATCCATGTACTCGGTTGCTGAACCCTTCGTGCACTGCATCATCCTTGCATCCATGCACTCACCTATCCATGTAAAGACTCACAAATTGGACAGCTACTGGCACTTCATTTAGTAAAGAATAAAGGCTAGACGCACAAGCTGCTCCCTAGATGTCTGCTTGCTCGTGAAGGCCGAGCCATTAATAGGAGTCCGCTCTTCCTTAGGTTTTGTTAATTATAGCAGTCAGGAAATTCAGTGTTATGCCTACTGTTGACTTAGCCGTGGTGTGTGTGGGCTGGCATGATGCACATTTTCCACCTCTTCAATAGAGTACTGTTGGTGTAGAACTCTGATGTGCTTGACTCCCAATTTTCTAGTCCTAGACTGTTCAACCGAGCAGAAATGACAAAATATTATGCTTACCAAAACCTCGTCTCCCCTTCTCTAAAGCAAAATTATATTTGTTTTCCAAGTACCCACGCTGCCTTAAAATGTCGCCCGTGCGGTATATTTCTAAATGGAACAGCCATCATATATTTTTAGAATCTGGTCTCCTTCCTAGTGAAGTCAGGCCTTATGTAGCGTAATGGCTTGAATTTCCAACTTTCCAGACGCCCCCGGTCCAACAGTGCTCGCTTGGTTTCCGTGTTGCCCTCTGCTTTCATGTTTGTTAGTCACTGGCTGGGCAGGATGGCCGAGACGCATAAAGGCGCTGGCCTGGTTTCCTCTCTCCACTCGCCTCTGCTTCCCACCCTTCCTCCCCGCCTGTGGACTCCTTTCAGCATTCCATGACGAGCTGGCTTCGTTTAGAAAGTCTGCAGCCAGCAGCTCATTTCGGTGGCAGTTGCTCTCGGCACATAAGCAGCCCTTGGAACTAACTGTGCAGTCGAAGGAAGACAGGAAAAAAACTTCCAGGGGGTGGATGGGAAACACGTCTACATGTTTCTTTGCTGCAGACTGTCATTTCCATGCTGTCGGGTTAGGGAGCCGGGAAGGATGCAGTGTTCCATTGAGCCATGAAGTACTCTTTTTAGTTTCAAGAACAATAAAGAGGTGTTTTGTTGCCGTTTTCTTTCAGTTTTTGCGAGCACCCCAGAGCAGCCCGGCATGCCTTGCCCAGGAGAAGACCGTGAGTACCAAATTGCTATAAATCATTTTTGTACTCGGTAACATAAGTGTTGCTTTCTGTAACAAAATACAAAATCTAACATACCTTTGCAAGTGTGTTACAACGTAGAGTGACAATGCAGATAGCAAAAGCTTTTCAGTGTGTGTGTATATGTAATGTGCAAATAATTGACAATGTTATATTACCAAGTGTGTTTATATGTGCTACTTTGCGCAGGCGGATTGGTTAATTTTTATATAGTTTTTGAGACTTGTTGTTCCCCTTCATTACTTAAATTGTTACAATGCTGGAGACAACATTTGGAGGTGTATTTGGAAGCGAGGTGGGGCTTGTAAAAACTGGTTCGTATAGTCCTAAATAGTGTTTTCAATCCTGCATGATGACCTCCAACCTGTGGCCAGTCCCATTCCAGTGTGCATCATTTTGCTCAAATTATTAACTCTTGAATGAGTGGGCAGTTTGTTAGCATCTAAGGATGTTATTGTGCAGAACAGGCTTCCAAGGTGCTTTGGATCTAAAGTATATTGTGGTCGTGCTAGTGATCCGACCAGGTCGTGTTAGTCCAATAAATATTGTCGTCCTGTTCCTGTTGCACAGGGCATCCCGCTGGCGCAGATTGAATTGTACAGCCTGAGTGGTTGCTTTATTCTTTGAACTATTCTCTCTGCCAACCAGAGCATTAAATGCATGTGACATTGTTTCATACTACGATTATACTGTCATTATTCCACTTGACTCAAAAGCAGTGTAGGTTACTTAATAAAGAATGTTCTGTTGAGGTCACCCATTATTAGGCGACCTCTTTCTTTTGTAGATCTGGATTTACAGTTGAGCTGCCTGCAAAGCTTTGGTTCCCAGTACTTTAGCATGCACGTACCATGGTCTTTGGCTGCGCTCCACAGGCGTATTCTCTCATTTCATGCTATTTGCTGTATGGATGCATCTTACTGCCTTCCATTGCAGAGCATTAGGGGCTATTTTATGTCCAAAAAGTATACTCCATAATCACACGTTTAATTCTTTGCTCTACAAGTGTTGCATACATTCTACAATCTTTTTTTCCATTTTTCACCAAATAAGAATTTCTTAATTATCATTGTTTTGTACGTGTCAGGACTCGCATGTGGTGCTGATCTTCATATAGCTGCCTATTTTAAATTTTTATTGTTCGGCTTAGGGCTGCCACCTTTGGTTTAGACATAACAATCACATTGCTATGGCTTCTATTTTCCTTGTTCCCAGAAGTCTCACCTCGTGGATGATGGAGGTGTTTTTATTTAAAACTCAGATTTCAGCTGCTTTTGCTTACTCCCACAGGGAGCGAGACTTGAAAAAAATTCTGTTACTTTTCATATCTTGAAAATTGCCAATACTGTTACCGACCTCACTGGCACTCATTTTCTCAACGTAAGAAGGTTGAAAGGTTGACCCTGGAGTTTGAACTTGTGACCATGAGGCTAAAACACAGATTTTTTGTCTGGTTGCATTAGTCCACTGAGCGAATAAACAGCTAAGTCGGATATATTGGCTTTGCCAATGCTTATTCATACTAGTGACTTGCTGAAAGACTTGTCCATGGCTTTTAATAATTTCCTCGGCAATGTCCACATTTTATTTTGCAATGTATTCTTCTACAGTTATGAGGTTTACCAAGATATATCATGGATGTATTTTTATTTTTTGTCGCCATTTTATGTGCTTATTCCCCAGGTGTGTTGAATTCCTATTAAAGTGCAGATCTTTGTGGCATGTAATCCCAAGCAACATTCAGTATGGTGACAATCCATTGCCAAGAAGGGGCCAGGCAATGGTTCCCTCTTCCCCCTTGTCCAAAGTGTGTGATTGCTTGGCATTTCCATTGCATATCTGCTGCTAGCAATGGTCCTACACTTTCACTGTCCGTTATCAAGAGAATATCCCACACATGGAAGGGCACTTGAGATCTGCATCAAGATCTGCTGGTAAAAAACATACTGTTGGGTGCCATTGACCTACGTTTTGATGATCTTTTTGAATTACATGTTTATGGCAGTTATAACATTATTTTCGATCACTAAGATCATAAAAGTCCATACTTCAAAAATACATAGTGCATATTTATAAAGGTCCAACAATCAAATGGATAAAAATGGAATATTGTAAATTCACTTTTATAAAATCACAGTTTTAAAAACATGAAGGATCAGAGCATTTAACAACTCTGGTCAGCAATATACAAAACAATATGCTTCTGTTTATGCCCGTTATACACTCTTTGTCCTTTGGCTGCGTTAATTTTCCATTAACAGAGAAGTGTATTTCCCCTTTGAAAGGTTTCTGGTATAGCACACCCTCTTTTGCATTTTGGAGGTATTATATTTACTTTTCTACATCACCTATAGATCTTGTATGTTCGATTACTAATTTTTCTTAAGCAATAGCCCCCCATATAATATATGTATGCATGTCATTGCATGTATTGTGTAACTGTGCATGTCTGATGGCAGTTCAGCTACTTGTAATTGTAATTATAAATGGATTTACAATGACTGTGCATAGCACTTGACTGGCTCATTGGTCCAAATGTGCACGACCTTATTACCCACTATAAAAGAATAAATAGCAGACTGTGCTCTCAAACAGTGAAATAAGGCCACTTTAGTATTTTTCCCAAGACTATCATTTCAAAAAGTGTCCCATTAATAAAAACAAATTTGGTTTGATGGTACCTCCAATGAGCCGTCGGAAGCCCTTAGTGGCAACTTTTTTAGATTCACAAAATCAATTTTTATTCTAGTGAACAAAAAACACAATCTTTGATCCTTTGTCTTTCACCTCCGCGTACCATACAAGAATGAACAGAATTGAGTGCCATCTCGGAGGAGGCTGGAACAATCTGACACTGGCTCCTCACTAGTTTCAGCTTTGATGAACTGAACAGCAAAATAACATGATAGCAAAAACGCAAAATGATGATCCTTCATGTTCAGTTATCTGGAATCTAAATTCAGACAGCATGACCATTTTATCATCTGGTGTGCTAATTTTTGTTTGTGTGTTTTCACAGTTGTCTCTCTGACTGAAATTCCTCTTCAAGCTGAAGCGCTCTAGAATGAGAAGAACTCATAAACCATCCCATATGGGGAGGCATTAAATGGACTGAGGATATATAGGAATCTTGTATTCACAAGGGACTATAGGTCCTCAGATACCCATTGTCCTTCCACCTGTAAAGGAAATGGTAATTGTAGTGATATTGATTTCATGATTTTTTCATAATTGTATGCTTTTTTTACAGGATTATACTGGTGTTGCCAGTTGTATTAGTGACCACAACCTACTCAGTTTCAGTCGGTTTGAATTTGTCTAATAATCATAAGGGAATCTTTGGACAAGAATTAGTCTACGCAAAGAATAAGGGTATCTGAATTAAATGGGAAAATGTTCACAAGAAATGCTTGTTGGAAGAGCTTGTACGAGATCACCATCATGTTTTTAGGATCCTGACCCCTCATAATGAGGATCCACATAATATCGTTGATGCTTTTAATTCAGTCTCCTATTCAATTTCTTCAAGGTTGTGTGTAAGAAACCCAATTGAGCTGAAACGTACCAAGGACTGGTTTAATCGTGCTTGTACAGCTGCCCATAAACATTTGAAATTAGCACTCTCCAGGCCTCCACGTTCTAGGGAAGATGTAATTTCTGCCTGTAAGGCCTACAAGGAAGTCCTTGCTAATAGGAAAGCTGAGGTCAGAGCCCAAACTAGAGAGGATTTGGAGAAGACAGGGAAGCTAAGGAACAGTGCTGCATTTTGGTAGGTGGCTAACCACCCCTTATATCCGATCTTCAAAGACCTATGATCAAATCCATTATTCCAGCTCAGACTTGGGTTGATGATTTTTCAAATATTTTTGACCCGCCCAGGTCCATATCCAATACCTCCAGCCTGGTGGAACCATGTTGCAGTCAGGAGGCCTTATTCCAATTTAGTCAGTCTTTGGCATGCAGGATGTTATCTGAGCTATTAAGCCAAACCCCGCTGGTAAAGCCCTGGGACTGGATGGAGTCCCTTTGAATATATATGGAAATTAGTTCATTCTGGCGCCCCAGTGTTGTCAAATATTATTAAAGCAGCTATTGTGGGACACTCAATTCTATCCTGGAAAAGGGCAGTAGTTTCGATTTTTAAAAAAGGGAACCGGAATCTTGCAAGTGGCTACCACTTATTTCTCTTTTAGATAGTTCATTTAAGATCTTAGGCATAATGTTGGTTTCCAAACTGGAAACTTGGGTGAATGGTAACACGATTTTATCTAGGGTACAGTTTGGCTTTCGTCCCGGTATAGGCACAGTGCAACAATCCCTAAGTCTTCAATTCATTTTAGTTAAGTATGTCAAGGCCAGGAGAGGTTCTGTTTATGGACCTCTCCTGTGCTTTTGACTTGGTTATTCGTTTCAAGCTTTGGCCAACCTGGAAAAGGAAGGGCTAGATCTGCCCGTTATATATCTGTTACTTCGGATGCACCAAGATACTGCAGCCAGCATTAGATATGGGGTTGATGGGGAACTCTCTTACCAAACTAATATCTAGGCTAGGAGTTGGAGAGGGATGTGTGTTGGCCTCACTGCTCTTCCTTCTATACATAAACGGCTTGGACAAGCATCTCTGTTGATCTAGGAAAGATATACCCCAAATGAGAAACTGCCCTGTCTCAGTTCTGCTGTATACGGATGATGCCATCCAAATATCAAGAACCCCAAATGCCCTCCAAATTTTTTTAGACTCCTTTTAATTCTTTTATGAACGACCTGAGTCTGAAAACAAACTTTTCTAAGGGCTTGATTATGACCCTGGCTGTCTGGGAACCACTGTCTCTTTTTGGCTCTCCGGCTGCCTGCATACCTGGCAGTCCGACCACTGGATTACGATGCGGGTGGGGAGACTTCCTTCAGATTGCCTTCTCTGCCAACATTCCTGCTCCCACGGTGGCAGGAGAGGCAGAGGCGGCCAATGGAGGCGGTCCCTGCTCCTGCACGCCCGTCCTCATTACGACCTGCCTTTCCACCAACCTTTTCATGACAGGGACACTGGCAACACACCGCCAACCCTGCAGGAATGTCCTGATGCGGCATTCTGGATGTTGTCTGCTTGACTGTTCTAACGACTGCCGCCGCTGCGGCATAGTGGGGTGACCGCCAAAGTTGAAATCCACCCCAAGTCTATTACCATGATATTGGGGCAAAAAAATACTAAAATTAAGAATTTTCACATGGGACGGTGTTGAGATCACTACGGTTGAATATTTATTTCTTTTGGGCATTATCTTGGACTCCAATAGGAATTGGGAGCCTTAACTTCAAATGCTAGTTTGTCAATTATAGAGTGCAATAGAGTAATTTGTAAACTTTACCAGGAAACTGGGTCAAACAACCAGTGAAGGAGGTCATTAATGTTTATGAAAGTAAATGTGTGTCTATAGGATGTTATGGTGCAGGGGTTTGGGGGTAAAATGGAGCTGAGCAGCTACAAAGAGTGTAGAACACGTTTTTATGTAGATTACTGGCAGTTTCTAAATAGACTTGTATTCTTATGCCACTTTGAAACAGGCCTGAATTTTTTAACAGGCACAGTTAGTTTAAGTCCTTTGTTGGAATGGCTCAGAGTCTGGAGTTCACCAGAAGTACGTTTTAGCAGGGAGATTTTCTCTGATTGTCTTTTATTGGATAATGCTTTGACTATCCCTTGGCTCGGAGACTTTAAATCCACTTTTGAATATGTTGGAGATTCCAGACCTTTTCTCTAGCCCTGCTAGAATTAACACAGACTCTAAAAGAGTAGTCAAAGCTCCGTTTTCAAATTGGCGACCTCCATCGCGCCTCGGGGACTTTCAAAACTCAGCAGCATTTTCAGATGTTTTTCTGCTAAAATGAGCTCCAGGTCCTGATACTTATTTATATATTTTTGCGAATTATGGGTACAGATGCTGTATGGCCAGACTTCCTTTTAATGTTTCCCACTTTTTAGAGACCTTTCCAAAACGGGGATCAGGGTTTATACTACTTTCATGTGATAATGCTTCCAAACAATGCTCAGTGCTCCTTTGTCCTCTTTATACATACCCTCGAACTCGTGTTTTACCTCCAATCATTCGAGAAGCTAAATTTGGACCTTTATAAGCCAGCCTGTGCTTTTTTTGCAACAAGTTGGTTCTGTTCAATTATGCTATTCTGTTATTAATTTTATAAGATGTTCCTTAGTAGCCAGGAAGAAATATGAGGTTTCGTCCTGAGGGCATTTATTAGATGTCTTGATTTTACTGCTTTCTTTTATGTGATCGAATTGCTCTTTTACTGATGTATTTGATGTGTGTTTTATTTAGTTTGCTTTTATTGCTTTTTGTAGCCGAATAAAGTTGATGATGATGCTGAGAAGAACCTCCACGGTCCATTGTGGCCTCGCATTGGGTGGTTTCTGGACCTATCCCAAAAGGTCTCAGAGAAAAATTACATGAGGAGTGAATCTCCTGTCTGACCACCTGACCCAGCCCAGGGTGTCATCACTCTACTTGGCAGCTATTGTATATTTGCAAAAAGACCACCTGAGTCCACCTCCAGAACACATAAACAGGCTCAAGAAAGCCATGAGACTTACACCAGAATGTTTATGCTTTCAGATGAGTGATGTTCTGTATACGATTTTTTTTCTTCTTACATGAGCATTAACCCAAGTTGTGTTGTGAAGAGACCGTACTGGCAGAGTCTTTATTATACGAGTCCAGGCCTTCAATTCTGTATTGTTACATTACAACATAATTTTATACCATTTCTAAATAAAATAAAAATATGAATTTCAAAAAAAGTATACTCTCTCTATAGAGACCTTTATTTGTAAGTTTAATATTACCATTCCCACATTGATTTTACCTCGCTTGCATGCGTGCACAGTTTGGCCAGCAATATCCGTTTTGGAATTTAAGTTTTTGGCAATTATCACATGAGCAGGACAGTTTATGTGAATCAGATCCTTTAATCAAATGAACCGTATACTAATTTGCTCAATAAGAAGGATCTCTCTGAGCTCCTCTTTTCTTCCTTCCCAAAGTAATCTCGATTTTCACTCAAATCAGTTTCTCTTCCTTGCATTTTTCCAATTAATTGGACTGCCTAAGTAGCATCTTTTGACATCTCAGATGTATAGAGAACGTGGAGATGCTATCTGGGTAAAACGTAAGACTTTTAGAAAGCCACAGCAGCTCTTGGTAGGCTACGCTGCAGTCTGTAGATTTCCTGCTCTTAAACAATCCATTGCAATTGAAGAGGCATATTCATATTCATTTGCCACCAGAAACAAAATCCATCTCTTGTACTTGAGCTTAACCTCAATCTACTAGGGATGAAAGGCCCACTGCTGTCTTATTAATATTCCATTACTGACATTAGTGAAGCCGCCATATGTAACCGTATAAACACATTTTAAAATAATCACTGTTTTCACTCCACGTCTAGAATGAATGT
The DNA here is from genome assembly GCF_964261635.1 of Lissotriton helveticus. Lineage (NCBI taxonomy): Eukaryota > Metazoa > Chordata > Amphibia > Caudata > Salamandridae > Lissotriton > Lissotriton helveticus. The sequence goes on from NC_136065.1 coordinate 343,020,885, forward strand.
TCAAGTGGGTAACAAATCCTCTTGAAATCTCTTTGCGAAATAATCATTCTTATTTTTCTTTCCTCCTAGCCCTGGTTTTCCTTGGAGATGAGCTTCCTTTCTGTTCATACCTTACAATGATCAGTGAATATACAATAGTGAATAAGTCAAAGGAAATGGTACCCTTCAAATTGAAAATTAGCATAAGTCACTGGAGAGAGGAAGTCTGGAATGGCAGTCTTGTCAACTAAGGGAAAATGAATCAACAGTCTTAGTTTTTCTCTTAGCGGGGAACCACACAGGCAAACCTAGGTAACATACATTTCTGAAAATTCGAGAACTTGGGGATCCCTGGTGAAGTGACTTGCACTGGTCCTAGCTGACTTCCCAAACCATAATGCATTTGAAGGAATATATGTGCACTCAATAAAGCAGTTTTACCCGATGATGATAATCGCTTAGGGTGGTTGCCAGGTATCGTATTGCTCCTTTTTCCTCCTAATATTTTTCTTGTTTGAGCCTTGAAGCAAGCAGCATTATAAAGTTGCTGTGCGGATCTGTGTTTATCTGGTAAAATTATGGGTCAAAGAGTTAAAGTAGGAATAAATGAGGGATAACTCCCTGAATGGCTGTGAGACATAAAGCTCTTGAGCCTTGGTTGGCTCCTGCTTAATGCCATTACACTGCCACCATATGTCCATCCATCAATGTAGTAGCAAGCTGAGGGTGGCTGGGCATGTTCTTAAAGTGTGGTATCCATTTTCCTTACTCTGTGTTTGGTCTCTGATTAGTTAACCCTTATTTTTTTCTGTTCTTTTGTTTTCGTTCATGGTCTGTTTAGATCTCTACACTCTACTTCCCAGTGTTTTACCCAAACTTGTTCCTACTGGTTATCTATTTGAATATTTATTAAGTGCAAATATATACCCTAAAAGAGAGGTATCTTGACATTAAGATACAGAGGGCTTAGGTAGAAGAAAATTAAAACTCCTCTAATCCGTGATCATACCGCCATGTTTTCAGGATTTTGCTAAATTTACTCAGGGAAGGTCCATTCGCAAAGCAAAAAGGGACACGGTTCCCCAATCTAGAGCCACAGACCCTGAAAGATGCTCTGCCCCATTTAAAGAATTGAAACTTTGTGGCAATAAAAAGTTTAGCAGCTGTAGATATATGCAAAGTACCTAATAAACTGCAGTGCTAGGTACGAAGGCTGAGCAGAATAGAAGCACAATAGAAGACTATATGCAGAATCTTAAGAATTTTGAAGGTAATTCTGTTTTTGATAGGAAGCCAATATTAATGTTTATCGAAAACCGGTTCAAATTTCCGAATATAGATGATTGCCTTGAATTAGTAGGAAAAGGAGTTGGAAAACTCCTTTGAGAATGGCCCATGAGGCTAAATGCCTAATTACTATAGAATGCTTGCTGGAATCTGCCCAGAGGATAGCATAGTTAAGTGGTGCAGAAGGATCTTGCAAGGTAACATCGCTGACATCTGTCTTAGAGTAAAGGGACTACCAAGCAAGACTCTACTAATGTATGGCGAAAGCTTACTTTCATATTCCAGGATGAGACTCCAAAAGAAATCTAATCTCTATTGCCATTTGTTACCTCATACACACAAAAGGTGATGAGTGGAATACTTCTAAATAGTCTAACAACTAACAATCTCTTGGAATCGCTTTCCAACTATTTGTATTTTGCCCCAAAATGACTCCTCAGATTAGACCCAGCCGTATGCAAACCAGCCTTGGTCCTGCTCCGGCAGGAACAGTCCAGCCTGCACTGCCAAGCCAGGTCCTTTCTGAACTGGAACACAAGCAGCCAGAGACCAGTTTCGGCCTAGTTGCACATCTTGAGTCAGGTGCAGCTTAGTTCCAGTGGCACAATGAGGTCAATGCCCATGTCTGAGCATACTCTTGGTCACCTAAGGTGTTACATCAAATCCACACAAGGTGTTGGGAGGAATACTTGCAAATAGTCTAAGCAATGGCAATCAATTGAGGGAGCACTACAATGTATTGTTTTTTTGCCTACTATGTCATCTCAGTTTTGAGCCACCCATATACAGATCTGCCTTGGTCTAGCTCCAATAGGAACAGTCCAGCCTGAACTGCCAAGCCAGGTTCTCTTTTTGTGCATTTGATATCGCACCTGAAGTGGCCAAGGGTATCTGGTGAATGAAGAACACCAACCTGATGTACGGCAGGCCACTTTTCTCACCGTACCAAGAGTTCAATGAGGGACAAATGCATCTGGTCTGGCGATACCATCTGTTTGTGATCAGAGGCCTATAGTCTCTGTTGGAGCAGAGGCAACACATCAATCTGAGGTTGCTGTGTGCTGTCTGGCCATCTCTCAAAGCCTTTTTGCCTTCTATCAGAGGCAGCCTTGTGCACGTTCTGATGGACAACTTGGCCGCCATCTGGTTCTGCAACCGGCTGGGCTGTGTGAGGCAATAGGTGTTGTACTGTGATGCGCGGAGACTGTGGCGGTCACTGGGCCATTGGACTCACTCTAATAGTCAACCATCAGTCTGGATTCCAAACCAATAGGGCCAATGAGCTCAGCAGAAGATATGGAGAATCTGGAATTATCTCAAGTTGCCTTCACCAAGTGAGGCGTGCCTTGGATAGATCTCTTTGCCACGGCAGAGAATGCTCACTGTTGAGCAATTTGTGCTCCAGAGTTTTTTTTTTGCCTCAGAGCTTCCTGTGAGATGTGTTCCGCTTTGGGTGGGAATACGGTGCTACATGTAGGAAGCATTTTTGAGGTTGCAAACAGCCTGATTCACAGAATCGGGCTGTTTGTGACTTCAGAAATACTTTTTGGGATATACAAAGCCAAAATTGTGATTCTGTAACCTGTTGCTAAATCGCAATTTGGGTTTTGCGATTTGGTATTAGGAAAGGGCATCCCTTCCTAATACCGAATTTGAATGTATGTTTGAATGATTTGCAACCGAAATGCGGTCACAAAACATTTGCAGTTTACTGCCAACTGAAAGATGGTGGTTACCCATTCTTAAATAGGAAGGGGTCTTCAAGGAGCTTCTTTCCCGTTGACAATAGTTAAAAAATACAACTTTAAAGTCTGTGTTTTAAAAAAAATAATAATTAATGCAGCTCGTTTTCCTTTAAGAAAAATGGGATGCATTTTTTTAAAAACATTTTTTTAAAGATATTGCTTTATTTAAAAACATCCATCGACTCGGTGGTCTGCTAACCCAAGCAGGCCACCATCCTTGTGATGGCTGCGATACCTAATGGGTTGCAAATTGCGACCTACATCATTAATATTCATGAGGTTGGTCTATTTGCAACCCACTAAGAATTTTTTTATGAACCTCAAGAATTCTACACCTACACAATCTATAATGATTTCCTAATGCGATTCGCATGAAATCGCAATTAGGAAATCGCTATTCATGACTTTCGTTCATCTAGCCCCAAGGTCTCTTCTCTGCCTTCCCACTTCTGTCACTACTTGCCAGAGTTCAGAAGACTCTCAAGAGAGGCTGGGCTCAGATTTTTCTGAAAGCTCTGTACTGGCGCAAAGAGGATGGTGCTCTGAACTGTTGAATCCCTTTGTCCTTGGCTCTTCTTCCTCAGCAGGAGTACATTCGGTCATAACAACGTATGGAGTTTTTCATCCAAATCTCTACATCCTACATATCACACTGAGATTTAGTGGAATAAGTAGGTTGTCCTTTCATTGGCCCAGGAGGGCCTTGTTGTTTGCACTGTTAAAAGAAAATTGTTGGGCCTCTAGGTCTTTTTGTGTTTGTCCGTGTACACCTCTTCCCCGCCCCCCTTCATCTCGGTATAAGTCACTACTTGTGATATGTTTAGAAAGGGCTTACAGGTATGATTCCTCTTGCATCTTTTGCTATTGCACAGCAGGGCATAACTTGGTTATTACCTTTTTAATGTGTCCATTCTTCAGTCATATGCACAGCTGGTCATTGAGACTCCTGACCCTTAAGACTGTCCTTCCTCATTACGATTATTTTGTGCCCCATGTCAGTGAACTACACCGGCTGTAAGTACAACAACCAGTACCACCTTCTTTCTGCTCAGGATGGTTCTCTGGACCGGGCATCTTTTCTTCTAAAGGTGATGTTGTCACTCTATATGGTGCAGTCTGTCAAGATCCCTGTTTTTTAATTTCCACCACATCTTTCAGAGGACAACGAGAGGCTTCATCAGTTTGACCCCAACAGAGCCCTTAATCTTTACATAGGACCAAAGAAGGAGGAGCGAGTGGATGATTAGCTCTTCGTGGGGTTATCTGGTGCAAAGGGGATGGTCATCCTGAAATGGACCTCATCCATGGAAATTGCTTTGTGAAAACAACTATGAAACGCCTAGGCCAAGAAAGATGCTTCCGAGGGCCTTTGGGCTTATTTTACCAGAGTTATGGCAGCTGCTACACCTTAGATAGGGGTGTCCAAGGGAGGGACATCTGCCAGATGGCTACATGGGAATCCCTCCAAAACATCACCAGACATTGCTGATTCATAGGTTTGCAGAGAGGACAGTTTTGCCCGTTTGTTCATGTAGAATTTCCTGGTGTCCACTCCTCGGACCTTCAACTTTTTGGGTGATACTTATTAGCTATCTATTCAGAAGATGAGGAATCTGCAGTTATTCAGACAAACATGTTACTTATGTTTGATAATGATGTTTCTGGTGGATACTGTAGCTCACTTCAGATTCTTCATCTCCAGCTCTTCTCGCTGTTCTGTTGACTTTGTGGTTTTAATAAAGTTCCATGTTAGGTTCTGCACAGTGTCTTGGTTAACAGTTTGGTGCTCCACGTTTAACCCTTCCCATGCTCATGACGAGCTGAGCTCATCATGAGCCACGGCGCTCCGGTGCTCATGACGAGCTCAGCTCATCCATGCCCGTGGAACGCTCAGGTGCGGGGAGAATTCCCCTGCTGTGCTGAACGTTCCACGGGAGCCAATGCACCTGTGACGAGCTCCGCTCGTCATGAGCACAGGAGCGCCGTGCCTCATGACGAGCTGAGCTCGTCATGGGCATGCTAGCGCTGTGCGCGCCCCCCCTCCCCCCAGCACAGCGGGGGAATAACCCCAGCAGCGAAGGGGTTAAGGACACAATACTTTGTGGTAAATGAATGCAGGTGCACAATGGTGGAGCCTGTATGTGGCATTTCCAGAGGCAGGACAAGGTCATCGCAGAGTCTGACCGGACACCCTACCCATGCATGGAAGCAGTTGCTGGAAACGTTTCTGGACCCAGTGTGGCCTTTGGGGGAATACGAAAGATGATGAATCTGGAGTTATATCAAATATCCACTCGAAAGAGCATTACTCAGATCCCCTAGGATTGTGCATCCTCAAACATAAAACAATTGCGGCCTAAAAAAGCCAAATATGCTGCATTTTTGTAACAGCCACTAAACATGCCTGTCACAAAAATACTGTGGCCCGATGTGGGGCTTGCAAACAGCACTTCACAGAGCAGGGAAGTCAAATGATTGGTGCCAGAGATAGCTCAGATTTAAATTTTAAAGTTGCACTCTCTCTGTCACCACCTTACTGTCCTGCTTTCCAGTATCCAATACATGGGGCTGGAGGGCAGCTGATACTTTATCCTCCTGCATTACCCCCCACCTTAAATTAAGGTGTGATTAAGGTGTGATGAGGGCGGAGGGGGCTAAAGTAATAGCTCCCATCAAGCACCATGTATTTGACGCTAATTGAGCCTGATGGGTGGGGGAGGGAGTAGTTATCTAGGAGCGGTGGGGGAGTAGTTTTCTAGGGGTGAGGGTGAGCACAGATAAGTGCCATGGTGGGGACTGTAGGGGCGAAAGATTGCCAGAGGAGGCCAGGACAGTGACATGCATGTTATAGCCAGGTCTCCTGCAGGCTTTTGATTTGCGTTGTTAGGGAGGCAAACAGAAGGAAAACACCGCTCTCCTGTCAAGTCTATTTTAGTGGCCCAGTGCGGTAGCGCAGGGCCAGTAAAAGGAGGTTTAAAGAAAGGGTTTACTTAGGATTTTGATTACTGAAGGTATGGGACTTGTTTGTCAAGGCGATATTCTTATACAACCATGTTCTGCCAATTAGATTTTGCTGCACGGAACTCTTATATACATATTATCACTTTCCTTGCACAAATGAAGTGCTTCTTTTCTTTGCCTAAAATTGCATTTACTCAAAAAACAGTTTCAGGCGTATTTTTCATAGTTTTATGTAAAAGGGACGAGAAAAGCAAATGAGTTATGTCTCTGTTACAACATGGAGCAAAAACGGATACCTGATATTTGTGTGGACTGTCTTCCTTCAAAAACTCTTTAATGGGAATATTCCTGAACGGATTCCAATGTATAGATAGGCTTTTCTGCTTTCAGTTTCTATTTTTGGTAAATTCTGGTGTTTTTTTACCCAGTGTTTTCCAGTGATTTCAAAACCTGAAATAAACAGTGGTTATCAGTGGTTACACATTTTCGCGCCATTAAAAACAAAAACACTGTTTTTCCGGTTTTTATGGAACGTTTTGCTTTTTATTATTGCTTGCTTTCTGCACTGATAGTCAATGGTATATAGACCGTGTACGTACAGTATATATGAGATCCAAATACATTTTTGCAAATCAAACTTATTGTAGTACACCATACAATACTTCTTCAGTGAGTCTTTGGTCATGTGCGCTCACTTTTTCCTTCCCATGTAAACTTTTTTCTGCAGAAAGGCCCTCTCAAAATTGACACTTGATATGAGCCGCGTCAAAGCAGCCAGTACACAATTTGCTAACTCTGGCCACTGACTTCGCTTTCCATGCCAATAGTGGTGCACTTCAAGATTGCGAGTCTCTTTGTAGGTTCTGGAACATTTGTGTTGAACTGGGTGCTTATGCCCTCAGAGCTATTGATACCCAATGGGATGATGGACGTAGTGTTTGAGAAAATCAAACACTCACACCCAGTCAACTGATCTGCGTTTAATCCGTCACCATTCTTTAGCTCACTCCACCACCCCAGTTCAGACATGGCCATATGCAAATCAGTCCGACCCTGTGCCTCATGGGAACAGTCCAGCCTGAACTGCCAAGCCATGTCTTCCCTGGACCGGACACAAGCATCCTGGGACCGGTTTCGGGTTCATAACCCTCATCAGCCAGGCTATCTTGAATCCAGTGGCAAAGTAAGCAAGGGACCCACATCTGGGCATACCATGCCAACTTAGGGCGAACAAAGCGATACCAAAGGGGATGATGAACGGAGCATTTGAGCAAATCAAACACTCACCCCCAGTCAACTGATCTGGGTTTAATCCATCACCATTCTTTAGCTCACTCCACCACCCCAGTTCAGACATGGCCATATGCAAATCAGTCTGACCCTGTGCCTCATGGGAACAATCCAACCTGAACTGCCATCCGGTCCTAGGATGCTTGTTTCCAGTCCAGGCAGGACCTGGCTTTGCAGTTCAGGCTGAACTGTTTCCATGGGGCACAGGGTCAAGGCTGGTTTGCATATGGCTGGGTTCAAACTGGAATGGCATGGTGAGCAAAAACACGATGGCTTTAGGCCCAGATCTCTGTACTGGGGTGAATGTATGACATTGTTCTCCATTCTGTCCATCAACTGTTGTTTTTGCATTTGTCACCCCAAGTGGGACGGGTATGCTCATACGTGAGTCCCGTGCTCACCATGCCACTTGAATCAAGCTATCCTGGCTGATGAGGGCTGAAAGCCCGAAACCGGTCCTAGGATGCTTGTTTCCAGTCCAGGGAGGACTTGGCTTGGCAGTTCGGGCTGGACTGCTCCCATGGGGCACAGGGTCAAGGCCGATTTGCATATGGCTGGGTTCAAACTGGAATTGCATGGTGAGCAAAAAAACAATGGATTTAGGCCCATATCTCTGTACTGGGGTGAATGTATGACATTGTTCTGCATTCTGTCCATCAATTGTTGTTTTTGCAGAGCTATTGAAGCGGTCAAAAATGTAAGCATCCCTTTGGAAACTACAGAGAAAATTCCCCTTTACTGAAGGGGTCTAGAACTTGTACAGATTACCACAGTGAGGTTTCATTGACTTCAAATGCCATGATTGGTGAAGGGACACTTCTATGCATCATTGCAAGCCATTTCTCATACATTGTAAAATGAGAGTTCCTGAATTGCTTGTCAACATTGCTTTGCTTACCAAGTGGCAAGCACTCTAACATGGAACATGTTGCAGTGTCAAAGTTACTAATGGTGTCGCCCAGCCTACTCTCAAGGAGATGTTTCACATCTACTCCAATTATGCTGATCACTTGGCAGACCATGGTGTTTTCAGACTCTAGTTGTTTTATTATGTCCACTACAGCAGTTATGTTTTCCTTCAAAAATCTAAGAATGCAGTAGAGTGTACTTTTTTTCACATCACTATTAATATGCAACCATAGATCATCACATTTCTTGCCTTTGGCATCATCAATTCTGTAAATGGTTGCCACATGGTAGCATTCACAGCCCCTTGGACTGAGAACAATCAGCTAAGTGGCACAGTTGGGATGACTCTTTCTTTGGTGCCACACAAAGCACAAAATTCGAAATATTTGCATTTTAGTTCCAGTGCATAACAAACGGTGCACCAGAATGGACTAAAAAATCAATAGTATTCTTCATTAACTCTGAAGATTGTAAAAATGCTTTCAGCATATCATCCAAGTAGCAAGGATCTCTTACAGGGAAGCACTTCTGCTCGGGTATCAAATTTGACAGGTCATCACACAACTTTTTCACATATGCAGTTGAATCACTGCAAATACAAACAATATCACTCCCATCTTTGTTGATCTTGGTTATAACCCTTTTGCAGCAGCATTCCAAGTGACATTGCGTTCCATGTTTTCGAAAAAGTCTGGTGTCATGTTTTCACCACTATCCCAGATGCTTGGTGATATCACTCTTTTTACATATGCTTGTCACTATACCTTGCATTGAATGTTTTAAGCCTGATGTATTGGCAATTCACCTACTATCAATACTGACTCACTAGAAACTGGGGGCAGATGTATCAAGGGTTTTTACCCATTCTCTGTGGGTAAATGTGATGGCACATATTGGGAAAGATTCTTACGAAACCAGCAATTTTACCTATCAGTGAAAGAATCAAACGCAACCAAAATGTCGAATATGATTGTGATATTTCCTGAATCTCTACAGTTTATAAAATCATTAAATAAGACCTAAAACATGCTTCTAACCCCTGCATTTGTATACCAAAGACCACAAAACTGAAAAAAGCAAAAGGAAGAAGAAATAATATTTTTGTGACATCCCTAAACAACTAAACTCAAGCAGAATAATGTTAGCCCAGTCTTTCTTGCTGCTACCTTGTATAACAAAGTTACATTGTATTTGCCCCTTCAGGAAGAAAAAAATACTCTTTCCCTCTCCTTTTTCTTTCTTTGAAAGGCATTTAGTTTGTGGTTCAGCAGGTGTTTTTTAAGTGTTTATATGTTTACACTGGTGAGGGTTATTTCCCTTTCGGTGGGGGTTTATCAGTTATTATAGGTTTAAACCTAAAACCGGACAGCCTATGTATAGATAATACAATGAAACTGGTGTTGTAGTATCCATAATGTCTTAGGATCTGTTTGTAACATGGCTAACACGAACCTAAGGAAATCTCAGAGATGGCTCGCAAAAGACCATGCTCCCAGAATCGTACTATGGTGAATTGGCTACTAGGTGTGGTAATTCTGGTAGTGCCTACCCCTAGCCCATTAATGCCATTATCCAAAATTGTCATCCGCACTTTTAATCACATAACTTATTTGAGGAATGGAAAATGTCTCCATGTCAAAGAGGACTCCAGTATTGTTTTTGCTCTTTGAGGTTGAACTGGTGCTAGTACCAGCACCATAGGCCATGAAAAGGGAAGAAGATGGTTTATATTGGGGATCACTCCCAAAGATGAGATCTCTATTCTTCACCATTCAGAAAAAAGGCAGCTTTTCATCATGTGTGTTAATACGTGCTTGCAACATTTAGTGATGTTTTGATCAGCATAGCCTTTCTCCAGCCATAGATGTATGTGGATGTTAGCAGCATACATCTGGCGAGCGTAGGCGAAGACAACAAGTTCCACCATTGTGACATATTAGCTTTGCCAATGCTTTTTGTTCATGCTGTTCAGTATAGGTAAAAAGCAGAATGTATTGGCGATGCCATGTAGTATGTGCTAAAAAAAAAGATGGGGAAAAAGAGCGATGACGCGGCCATTGTTGACGGATGCATCATTGCCTAGGTGTATGGAGGCATACTAATGCCAGGGGCGTAACACAGGCCCCCGTAGCCCACGCGGTGCGGGGGGGCCCCCTAGCTTCAAGGGGCCCCCTCGGCACTGAACTCTGGCCGGGAGAGCTCCTGATTGAGCCCGGAGGGGGCCCACCTAAGTACCATGCAGGGAGGCCCCCTCACTTTTCGTTACGCCACTGACTAATGCATAGGGCATGAGCGCATTTTTCATTTACAAAGCCAAGATTATGGATGTCATTTACATAGTTAGACAAATGAAATATAGATTTAGTAATGTGAAAGTTATTTTTGTACTGTGAATCGGTCCAGCAGCAAAAGGCAGCTGCCGGGCTCTCTAAAAACACAATAAACATAAAATTAATCAAATAAAATATTACAGACTGTGGGGAATTTGGAGAGCAGTGGATATTAAGGTGGTGAGGCAATGAGGAGTGGGCTGTCTGCAAAGGAGCAATAGAGGCTGGGCCGAGGGAGGACCAAAAAGTAATTTAAAAAGCCACAGAGGGTTGGAGAAAGAAATGGACGAGTTTGGGGTAGGATGAATGACTAACATGGAGGACGATAGAGGAGTTTGGGGAGGAGAGGAGCAGACAAGATAGAGAGCTAGAAAACAAATGCACTCTTGCGGAATGCTGAATGAATAAAGTGGTTCCATAAATGTGAAAAGTGGAAGCATACATGTCATCCAGTCATATGGGTGGTAAAGAGTCTATGCTCAAGGGGAGGGCCAAACTTAAGAGGAAGACCAGCTATTGAATAAGAAGCAAGTAAATGGTTGATAATAAACCAACCAATGGTAAACAACGGATGAATGCCCACTGTAAATTTTTGTATGGTCCACAATAGGGTTCTGCCTACAATCAGCTACACTTCGTCTCATTGCTGAGATCTAAAAATGGAGGTAATAAAAATCAATGCCGTGGGCAAAATGATGCATGTACACATTGAGTTGGGAGACTAGAGGGGGTTGCATTGAATCCAGTTTTACCCCAAAGAGATTGAGCTGAACAGATCCTGATCTGCGGTCTTCCATTTGATAGGAAAGATTACTTCCAGCCCACAGCTCTATCTGACCCGTCTGCTCCTTCAGCCTGTTCATGAGAATCTAGTGTTCTACCTAGTCTATAATATATAATCTAGTGATATATGTAGTTGGTGGTAGAGGGCTCAAGGAGGGACAAAGTGGCAGATTGGTTCTTCTCTGAAACTGAGAGAGGAGGTTCTTTGTTTGCACCTATTCTAGCATAAGATATTGTATAGCATACAAAAGTCAAACCTTTTGGCTTTCTCAATACTTGTTGGATGATGGATTTGGGAAGTGACTTTTGACTGCCTCATTCCGGCTTATTATAATATTTCTTTCTTCTTTGGAGTATACTTACCCCTATAACCTCAGATGATAGCCATATCATTGGCAATATTAGGGTGTGAGTATTATGAAGGGCATTTGAGGAACATGTACAATGACTGTTTGTTCCAGAGGTTCAGCGGATATGCCTAGGCATAATTCTGGGTGCTGTTAAAAAAGGGAGAAAGTCCACTTTCTGACACTCTGCCCTTGTTGTAGGCCTGTTTAGTGCAGCCTCCAGGTGCCATCATCAATAGTGTATTTTGCCTAATAGTTCATGTCTCCTGTGGAGAAAGGAAATCTGTATTATTCATTTCTTTGAAGGAGACAGTGGTGCTAGCTGACATTTATGGAGGGTTAAAAATGAGGCTTGCACTATGGCCTTCTACCAGCCCTTCGTCACGTATCGCTGATGTCCAGTGTTTGTTTTCTGCCATAGACATTCGTGCCTACAGACCCCAGACAAGAGAACAAGGGATAACTTGGCGATCTTTTGAAAGCAGGTTTATTGAATGAATATAAGTGATAGTCAAAAACGAATATCTGAAAGTTCAGTGACTTAGTTCATTATGAAACTTTATATTTTAAATTGTTGAAAAACTATACATACTGAATAAGATGTAATTCTAATGTAAGGGGTATATTTGGGGCTATTGATGGATAAGTTGTCAATGGATAGCCTAACAAACCAGTTTATGGAGTGTGCAACCCAGAGACGAACAGTTATTACTGTTCACTGTCAGACCTTTTGTCCGAGGGTTACGTGGGTCAGAAGTGTCTGTGATTTAAATACATTAAAGTCTGCTCAGGCATGACCAGAGTGGGATCAACTGTCTTAATTGTCATGTTGCTGTAGTGAATATCTTTATGGTTCACAACTGTGCTTCTGGGCACACTTTAGCTGTAATGTTGTGTGGGTTCTTACACCATTGCAGACCCATGTATGGATTGGTAGAGTAGCAAGGCAGAACCTGGCTATGTAAAGTATTTATCTGAAAGAGACACGTTGGTGATAGATTCCTTACCTTAGAATATCCCCAGGCGTCAGACTAGATCAGGAAAGTTTTTCGTCAGCCGTACCCCTGCGCGTCGGTAAGGGGCGTCGTGCAGCTCCGCGTCCGTCGTTGGAGTCAAGATGACGTCACAGAGACTACTTAGGCGCCACCCTGCACGCTGGCATCAGTTCTTTCTTTTTACCTGCCAGCAAGCGCAGATCCGAGAGAGAGCGGTAAATTTGACTTGTTTATGAGACTTGTTTCTTGTTTTTGTCGAGAGTTCGACTTTTGGTGCAGTAGGGATGCCCGGGTTTACGTCCTGTTGGGACTGCTGTCGGACCATGTCGGTGACGGACCCGCTCAACGTGTGTCTCTTCTGCTTGGGGCACGCCATCTCCCCGAGACGTGCCCAGGTTGTCGGGCCATGCAGGAACGTTCCCGGAAGTTGTTGGAGGCACGGCACTCAGTACCGCGCCGCTCAATGTCCCGCTCCCGGTGGAGGTCGAGGGATTGCTGGCGCAGCCGACTCCACCGTTCATCGGAATCGGGGACAGGTAAGTCCAAGCCCCATTAAAGGTAGAAGGAGCGGCGTCTCTCTTCGTCTGCCCCTCACCGGTCACGGGACTCGTGGAGGGGTCAGGTGGCTCCCTGCGGTTCCTTTGGGACCTCCGTAGGCTGCCCGCATTTTTGGGGACCATACGTGGCTCTGGAAGGAAGTACACTTACTTCTGTCGGCCATGGGCCGTTTCTTGTTCCATCGGGTCCCTCCAGAGCGCCTTTGGGCCCCGCGGACCCCTGGGGTGGTTCTGCCCCCGTGTGGCCACCTTTGGCCCCGGTTACGCGGGCAAGATACCCTGTGGCGCGGTTGTCTCCGGCCACGTTGCCACCGCCGTTGGCTCCAGACTCGGCACAGCTGTTGGCTCAGGCCTCGGTGTCGCCGTTGGTTCCGGCCTCGGCGCTGCGATTGGCTCCGGCCTCAGCGTGGCTATTGGCTCTGGCCTCGGCGCCTCTGTTGGCTCTGGCCTCGGCGCCGCCGTTTGCTCCGGCCGCGGTGCAGACTCCGGCCTTGGCACAGCTGAAGGCTCCGGCGTCGGCGCAGCACTTGGCTCCGGTCGCGGCACTGCCGTTGGCCTCGGCGTGGCAGTTGGCTCCGATCTCGGTGCCGCCTTCGGATCCGGCATCGGCTCCGGCGTCGCCGTTGTATCACAGCCTCAGCACCATGGACGCCGGCCACTGCGTCGTTGCCTGCAGGTCCGCATTATATCGAGCCTGCCTTGTCCTGCCTCCAATTCCTATTCCTGACCGACAGGGAGTACTAGGAGGGGTCTGAGGACCTTCTCGCAGCTCGCTGTGAGGGTGATCTAAACTAGATTGACAATATGGATAATCCCAGCCAGCTGGAATTATCTCCACACCCTGATACACTGTCCCCCTCTTTCGTAGCTTCGGAGGTGGTGGGTTCATTTTGTGGTAATGCATAGGGGAGGCTCCTAACCTCAAATTCCCTACAGTGCCTCTCAAGGCAAATCTCCTCACTGCAGTGCTTCAGCAGCGGCCTCCTCTACAGAGCCGCTACTACCCTTCGATAACACTCTTTAAATGTAACACCGGGGTGCCTGTGCATACAAGGCAACCCCAATTTCATCACACTGCACCTACTAGCAGAGTGTCTATTGGTCCAGGGCTCTGCTTCTCCAATGGCCTTTTGGCCTTCTATTCCAAATCTGTGTGGGACAAGGTGATGCCGGTGCTGCCACAGTGTCTAGCGGAGGCTTGCAAGGTGCTCTCCCACACAATTGCAGAAGGCAAAGATGCGGCAGGATTCACCATCCATTGTGGTCTTGACCCCGCATCCTCCATAGGCAGAGCAATTTGTATAACAGCTGGTGGATCCCAGGGCTAGCGGACAGATCATTACACTGCCACCCCTACCACCGCTGCCTCCCCCACTGGCGCGCCATCACTTTAAACTGGTGGGTTCTGCGAACAGTCCGAAGGAGCTACTCCTCCCCTTCGAGGCTACTCCTCCTTCTATGCCACATCAGTACCACTGAATGTCGGGAGATCACTTGACACCTTACAGATAGGCAGTTACAGCAGCCTTGGACTAGGGGGCCATCGAGCGTGTTTTACACCTTCAGAACGTTCAACGTTTCCTAGACCCGTAAGACTGGACGGTAGCGTTGCACTTGCAGGACGCCTACTTTCACGTCCTGCCGGCCCATCTGCGTTACCTGCGGTTCACGGTTGGCCACGAGCACTTTCAGTTCACCGGGCTCCCCTTTGGGCCTTAACAGCGCCCCTTGGGTAAAGTTATGGTGGTGGTCGTGGCTTGTCTGTGCAGATCAGGGGTGTCAGCCTTCCCCTACGTCGACGACTGGTTGTTGAAGGCGTGCTTGCCCCAGGCAGTTGTCACCCACCTTCAGACTACGGCCGACCTCCTGCATTTGCTGGGGTTCTCGGTCAACGTGCCGAAGTTGAACCTGAGTCCCTCTCAGAAGCTCGCCTTCATCGGAGCGATTCTGGATTCGATGCGGTTTGGGGTTTTCCTCCTGAGCAGCGAGTCCGGGATATTCAGGCTATGATTCCGATCTTTCAGCCTCTATCTCAGGTTGCAGTCAGGATGATCCTCCGGTTCCTGGGCCTGATGGCCTCCTGCATCCTGCTACTGCAACATGCCAGGTGGCATATGCTCTGCAGTGGGACCTGAAGTTCCAGTGGGCACAGCATCAGGGCAACCTGTCCGATAATGTCAGATCTCAGAGGGCACGGCACGACACTTGCAGTGCTGGCTCACGAATCGCGATTGGGTCAAGGGCAGATCCCTCTCCCTTCCCCAACCGGAGCACACAATGGTGACGGATGCGTCCCTCCTGGGATGGGGCGGCCACTTGGGGAGGCGGGGATCAGAGGCCTTTGGTCTCCGGTCGAGTCCAGGCTCCCTATCAACCTTTTAGAGCTTCGGGCGATCCAGCATGCACTGAAAGCATTCTTTCCCTCTCTCCGGGGAAGTGTTGTATAGGTGTTCACGGACAACACCACCGCCATGTGGTATTGCAAAAAACAGGGCGGGGTTGGGTCGTGGACCCTATGTCAGGAGGCTCTGTGCCTCTGGACATGGCTGACCATCAAGGCATTACATTGGTGGTTAAACACCTGGCAGGTTCTCTGAACGCCAGGGCGGACAAACTCAGCCGCTGGTGCTTGATGGATCACGAATGGCGTCTGAAATCGGATGTGGCGCAAGATCTCTTTTAGCAGTGGGGAGAGACTTAGTTAGATCTATTCGCCACCGAAGAGAATGCGCAATGTCTTCAGTTCTGCGCGTCAGAATTTCCAAGGCGGCAGTCGCTCGGCGACGCTTTTCGTTGCGAGTTGAGTTGCGAGCTATTGTACGCCTTTCCGCCCATACCACTTCTGTCCAGAGTGCTGAAGAAGATTAGGTGTGACCGTGCCCAAGTCATTCTTGTGGCTCCGGATTGGGCACAAAGATACTGGTATCCCGAGCTACTCAACATGGCGATCGATCCCCCGATCCGACTGCCTCTTCGGGAGGATCTTCTGTCGCAGCAGCAGGGGACGGTCCTCCACCCAAACCTGTCCAGCCTCCACCTCCATGCGTGGAGATTGAGCGGCGACAGTTGACAGCTTTCGATCTTCCTCCTGAAGTCTGTGATGTCATTCTGGCAGCCAGGCGTCCCTCCACTAAGACGGTATACACCTACAGGTGGAACAAGTTTGTGGCATGGTGGATAGCAAAGTCTGTGGATCCCCTATCTGCCCCTCTTTCTGAGTTCCTTCTGTTTCTACTATCCTTGGCCCACCAGGGCTTTGATCTGGGCACTATCAAAGGTTATCTTTCGGCTATCTCCGCCTTTCTACGGTTTCCAGGTCAGCCTTCTCTTTTTAAGTCTCCATTGTTAAACGTTTCCGGACAGGCATTACACACACGTTTCCTCCCGTACTGTTCATTATGCCTCAATGGGACTTAAACCTGGTCTTGACATATCTGATGTGCGCTCCCTTCGAGCCCCTTCATAACTGTCAGTTGCGTCTTCTCAC
The DNA here is from genome assembly GCF_964261635.1 of Lissotriton helveticus. NCBI lineage: Eukaryota > Metazoa > Chordata > Amphibia > Caudata > Salamandridae > Lissotriton > Lissotriton helveticus. The sequence continues at coordinate 343,037,555 of NC_136065.1, forward strand.
TCTCAAGACAGCTTTTCTGGTAGCTATCACCTCTGCCAGAAGAGTGAGTGAACTCCAGGCTCTTTCTTCCAAACCTCCTTTCCTTTCTGCTCATCCGGACAAGGTGATTTTAAGGACCCGTCCTTCTTTCTTGCCAAAGGTTGTCACGCCCTTCCACATCGGGCAGACCATCACTTTGTCCACCTTCTTTCCGCCTCCGCATCCTTCAAAAGACGAGGAGAGGCTCCACCGTCTGGAGCCAAAACGTGCACTGTTGTTCTATCTGAAATGCACACAACAGTTCCGGGAGGATGACCAGCTCTTTGTTGGCTATGTGGGCACCAAAAAAATGTTGGGCCATGCACAGACGGACCATCTCTCGGTGGGTGGTTCTGTGCATCAAAGCATGTTACTCGTTGGCTAAGAAGGAGCCTCCTGTGGGGCTGCGTGCCCATTCTACCAACAACTTTAGGAAATTGACAACATCGACCCTACTGTTTCGGGTAAGAAGGAGACTTCTGGTCCCATTACACGAGTGTTTTTTTTTTTTAGATATTTTGTTATGTTGATTACTACAGTGCTCTTATCTTCTCCATGTAGGGATTACATTGGACATAGTGACATCTAATACATCAGAAATATTTGGATTTTTTTACCTCTATTCTTTGGACATTTGGGGTATGGCATTTTCACTTATTTTCACTTATTTTGATCATAGATGCTGTGGCTATGACGACACATTGGATATTTATGACTTAACCTTCGTTCATTTATAGATGGCTTGTTGAATCTCGATTGAACTTCACTCCAATGTTGAAGTTACTTTAAACTTTGGCTTACACCTGACAGGTACTTATCATGAATTCACATTCTTGAATATCACTCTTCGGGTGAATTTAGAATAGATTAGGATTATTTGGTTGAGGTGCACTATGCATGGTAACATAGGAATAGGGACTTTTTTCAGGAATACTTCTGTACTGTTTCACCGCTAGGATATCTTTGGTTACTTCTGTTTCTTTTTCGCTGAATTCTGTTTATCCTTTTTCATCATACTCATTACTTGCACTTATCATTCTGGAGAATGCAAACTCTGAGGCAACTAGTCATGGTGAATCTGACAGATCATACATTTATGTATATAATTGTGGACTCATGTATATATTTTGTTGTAGATTCCCTGTCTGAACCATCCTGAAGGATTTGAACTTTAACACCTACTATTCTCTACAGTTCATTATTTTGTGTAACAAACCCCTGAAGAAGGGTTCATGGTGAACCTGAAAATGCATTGGGTTATTTTTATTTTGGGTTGTTTAAAGTTCTGACAATTTTGAATTTAAGAATAACTTTCCAACTGATAAATGTGAACGTTTTTCATGCATCTCATTGATTTGAATCCTTTCCAGATTCTCATATGTTTGTTTTGAATTTATGAAGGTTTTGATTGCAGAATGAAAATACATGAATTACTCATGAATAAATGTTTTTCTAAAATGTATCAATATTTTGGGAAAAATTCTTAGAGGCATTCGTGCCCTTGAGCTGTGCAGGGTATAGTCCTTGGTTCCTTAGGACTCTAGTCACACATTCTACCAGGGCGACAGCAGCCACTACTGCCTTGGGACGCGGCGTTCCCTTACATGACGTTTGTCAGGCAGCTACGTGGCTTCACTGCACACATTTACCAAGCATTACTGCCTTAACAGTCAAGTCCAGAGAGACGGCCTCTTTGGCCGTTCTGTTCTCTGCGACTTTCAGTTGTAATCTTGTTTGCAGACCCACCACCGGAGTTGGTATTGCGGGGGTATCTATTCTAAGGTGAGGAATCTTTCACGAACGTGTCTCTTTCAGATGCACAAGTTACTACTTGTGTAACGATGTATCTGTAAGACACATTAGTTAGTGATAGATTCCTTACCGTCCCACCCATCCTCCCCGTTCTGCCCTAGTTTCATGGCACTAGTGGTCCGTTTCTTGCATGGCTCTGCATTCCTAGCGCGGAAAGTCATGTAGAGAACTGACGTCCGCGCGCATGGGTGGCGCCTAAGTAGTCTCCGTGCCGTCATCTCGGCGCTTACGACGGACGCGGAGCCGCACGACGCCACCCACCGACGCGCCGGGGTACTGCTGACGAAAAAACTTTACGAATCCAGTCTGACACCTGGGGATTTTCTAAGGTAAGGAATCTATCACTAACTAATGTCTCCTACAGATATATCGTTACATAAGTAATAACTTGTGCTTTTGCTATAACAATAGCACTTAATACTCAGTTTCTGGGGTTTCTAAATACTGCAAATCGAAGATCGTTTATCACATTATGGAGCGACTAACGACTGAGCTTGGCTTGCCAGGACTGGGACTTGTATTAAGCATTTTTTTTAAATGTATAAAATATTACTCCTACCCTGGGGTAACTGGGTCCTTTATAGTAATATGTTACATCACTCTATACAAAAAAAGTTGCAATAACAAATCCGCACAGTTGAGAAATTTTAAAGGAAAAAGAATAATGCATCATGTATTAAAAATAAGCTGTACATAAGACATTAAGTAGGAGAAATAGAAATGGCTGAAATTTGCAGGGGCAGAATATGCTTGTTTGGAGGTAAAGATATTTGGGATTTACAAAAATAGGAGCATGTATTGTCCTATGAACTAGAGTGCCTCCAACCACACAGGTGAGGCCATCACTGAATTTCTGGCCCCTTTGACTCTCCCGGCTCTTACCCTTGAGGAGGCTGAGGAACTAGGGGGAGATATTACATCCCAGGAAATAAGGAAAGCTCTAAAGGGAATGGCCTGATAGAAAATGACCAGAACAGAGGGGTTCCCCGTCGAGTTCTACTTGACATATGCGGACATACTGACCCCCTAAAGTGGTAGACCTGATTACTGCAGCTATAGAGGTGGGCCATCTCCTACCCTCCACCCATGAGGCAATGGTAATGCCATTATTAAAGCCTAAAAGACCTGCACATGATTTCACTGCGTACAGGCCATTGCCAATGCTAAATATTGACTTTAAGATCCTTAGCATGATTCTAGTGACCAAACTACTCCCCTATATGACGAAATTAGTGCATCCTGATCAGGCAGGGTTTATCCGTACATGTAATATGTTGATTAACATCAGGACATTTTTGACCCTATAGGAGGCAAACACTTGTGCCAAGGAGGAGGCTGCCATCTATGCTGTAGAAATAGAGAAAGCCTTTGATGGCTTAGAGTGAGACTTCCTGTATGGGGTGATGGAGTGCCTGTAATTGGGACATAGTTTCATAGCCTGGACCGCCTTACTATATATGGACACAAGGCCAGAGTTAAAACTGGTTGTGCCATCTCTGAGAAATATTAGGTGGGCAGAGGAACTAGACAAGGCTGTTCCCTGTCACCTCTGCTCTTTGCACTGGTGATGGACCCATTGGCCAGCTGTGCCCGGTCGGAAGACCACTACCAGGGCTTTATGCTTGGGGGACAGCAAAAATATATTGCTCTATACGCATATGACCTCCTGATATTCTTCCAGACCGCGAACGTGGACCTTACAGGTAACAGGCGGCTGTTAGAGGAATTTGGGTCACTATCTGGGCTAAAAGTCAATTGGGGGAATTCAAGGCTATTTCCCGGGCGTAGCAAATTGTGCTCCACCCAAGGGCCTAACCCTGCAAAAATGGGACCCCCGGTGTCTGCAGTATCTATGGGGTAAGATATTCCATAACTCGGCCGACTTACTGGATGGGAATGTTGGGGAAGCAGTCCGTGCACCTAGAGTGTCTACTGACTTCTAGGCGATGCTTCTCCTATCAGTAGCAGGACATATTGCCCTTCTTAAAATGGTGGTGCTCCCACGGTTTTTGTATTGTTTTGTGACTTTACCGGTATGGATCCCTCTGGCCATATTCCGAGCTCTATATATGCTTAAGGTGGCCTTTCTGTGGAGTATGGGCCATAGACTAATTGCACTGATGACACTGCACTGCCCGTGAATGAGGGTGGTTTAGAGATCTCACAGTTTGAGACCTATAACCTTTCAGCACAGCTGCAGTGGCTGGTGCATAGGTCGAGCCTGGGGTTCAAGATGGGACAACTTGGTCCTGAGCTCCCACAACTATTCCGGGTGCTCCTGAAGGTTGGTGGGGACACTACCAAATTCTGAGTACTAAGAGCCTGTTGGAACAGATGTTTTTTTAGTAAACTCACATTATGGTCCCGTACTTGCCAGTCATGCCCTTAGGCATGCTGCATGTATTACCACATGAGGGAGAATGGTGGGGTGTGCGCGATTGGGTGACCGCAAGTGCGACGCGAGTGGGAGACCTCTTCCGAGCTAAGTAACTTCCCCACTTTGAAGATTTTTGCTCTGAGTTTGACTTACTCCAGGGGCACTTCTTGCTCCATAGAGCAGTGGCAGCAGTGGTTAGAAAACATTGGGTGTGGGGGTGTCAGAACAACCACACCGTAGGAGCTGCCAATGCGTAGTCACATCCTTTTAAAGCGGTCACCTGTTTGTATAGGGTGATAATAGAAGACATACTGCAACCATTGGAACCATTACAAACTCGCTGGGAGGAAGACCTGGGGACTCTGATACCTGAGGGCGACTACTGGACCGGGTACCCAAGGTATCGAGAAACGCTTGCTTTAAATTAATCAATTATTATATTCTCCACAGAGCGTGCCTTACCCCGGGACAAGAAAATAGATATTTTAACACAGCTGAAGCAACATGTCCGAGATGCGGAGTGGTTGAAGCCAAATCATTTCATATGTTCTGGCCACAGCTAGAGACCTACTGGGAGTCCCAATCGTGGTTGCAAACATTACACAGAAAGAGGTTCCCCAATCCCCTGGGCACTGCCTATTAAGCTGGTTCCCACATACCACTAAAACCAAAGTCACTAGTAGGTTCCTTGACTTGGCCTTCATTCTGACAAAGAGGGAAATTACGAGGAATTAGAATGTTACTAGGGGGCCTTGGGTCACGATTTGGCGTAGGGGACTTGAGAGATGGGCGAACTACGAGGATGAGGTGTTGCTTAGAGAGGCCAGATGAGGGCAAGGTTCATTGGATGTGGCCTGGGCGGCACTGGTCGATTGTTTGAAGCACCCCAAACCCCTGTCCCAGGCAGTGTCCCCCAGAGGCGTGAGGGCTCTAACCCCCTAATAGAAAGCAGCTGCTGTGCCTGAGGCCCTGCTCACTAACCAATGCCCCACTCGGATGGCATCCTGGCATGTTCTGCCACCGACCCCCTTCCTGTACTTTGCTACATCGAACATTTATTACTGGGCAAAATAGACTTGTTATATTGCAGGGAGAGTGCATGTCTCCGGGGATGGAGGAGGTTGGGGGAGGGAGGGGCGGAGTTTGGGAAAGTTGTGAGCGAGATCTATGTGACGTTGCTTATGAATGTGTACTGATTATATATGTGACAATGTTATTTGATCTGATGTTTTATGAAGATCTGTAAACCAGTAAAATCTGTTTAAAATAAAAATGTAGTGTCCTATGGAATTCAGTCCCACTTGTGCATGTTCTCTCCAGTCTTTGATCTGGAAAAACTGATGCAAATCTTTCATTTATTAAAGTTGACTTTCTGGCATTAGATCTTTCATAGATTCACATGCTTAGACTTAGTCCTTGTTGGTATATTTAACACACAACTAGTAAAGGAAAGCATTTATTACAGCAGTCTGTGTATGCTATCCACTTCATTCTTTTTATCTACTGTGCACCCACTGTGTTGGATATTCATAAACTCTACTCTTTGGAGACCATCTTCAGAATTTCTCCTGCACCTCCTGTTGAGAGAGCCCTAAAAATGAGCCCTGCTTTTCCAAGATTTTCTACTTCTTGAGACAAGTTTTCCACAGAGAATTTGTTTCATCTGACTTGTACTTTCCGATGAGTCTTTTGCAGTGGTTTTCTTTTTTCCTTGTACTACCCAACTACCACTTCCAATACACCAAGACTTCTCCTTAAGAGGCTATCTCTTTGCTTGCGGGCAAGGGTAAAGCTTATTATCTTTCTGGCAGCCTTATTCCTGTTTTTCTGTCACCATGGCAGAACACCCTCCTAAAAAACAGAAACTATTCTAATTATTTAAAACATGTGACTTCAAGAAAGTACTTTTGGACTACCATAGACTGTATCCATTACTTGGATTCCAAGTGCATTCGTCACCATTGCGACATTTGGAATATTTTACCTGTAAAACCTTAAGGGATATTGATAGGAGAGGAATCTTCTCATTCCTTTGTAGAAGAATCCTGAAGTGCCCTCTAAATTCAGAGGGAAAAACAGAAAGACTGAAAATATGGGATGCAAGGGTAGCAGGTTCTGACATGACCTAAGCCTCCTGTCTAAAAGCCATTCCTTCTCCTTCAGACAAGTTGCATTTTTTTAGGCTTTGCAATTTCCCATGCCTTGTATCTCCCTGTCAACTAGCCTTTGAACTTCATCCTTGTCAACTACAAGGATTTGCTCCCTCATAAACACTTCTTTCATCGTTAACCAGAACCTCAACAACCACCCCCACTTGACGAGACTTATCAGCTAGACTCTCTTTGACCATCTTCTTGCCTACATGAACTTTGTCGATGACCAAAAAAACTTTCAGCATCATTGACCATCATGTTAAAGATCATCCTTTCATGGACAGCATTTGTCTCTCCTGCCTCCAGCCTGTATCCACTTTCTTCAGGAGTTGCTGTGGGGCCACAGGCCTCACTGTCAGTCAGTCAAACCACTTTATTTGGTTAATAAAAACAATAAAAGTACAACACATACGACATATTACACAACATAATAAAAGCATCTAAAATACAAATCATCAATAAATATGGGCGACCTAAAAAACATTACAAAGTCAGAGTTCATTTATACACATAAAAACCCATTATACCAATTAATACAGGAATAGTAATAAATAACTGAGTTAAAAATTAAAAAACAATTCAGAGTTACATATGTCAGCATAAAAAGGATAAGGCCTCACTGAACAATGTACTGCAAGCCAACAGGCATTTGTGCAGGAGAAGACAATATGCTCTTGATGTCGAATCTGGCTAACCAGGAAGATCCAGTATTATTTTTATCTCCGTTGAATAGCGTGACAAATTGTACAAAGAGGAATCTAAAGGAATGTATATGCACTATCCTACTAGAGTTGTATGCACATCCTCTTGTCCTTCTGGTTCCACCATACTTTCTGTCTTACCTGCAAACTATGATGGACCAGTTTTATAAAAGGTTTCCTGATAAAATAACCCAACAAATGCCTATTCAGGTGCTACCGTCTTTTAAACCTACTGAGCATTCTGTGCTGGTAGGCCCTCCTTTACCAACTTCAACTTTGGAGGTGGAACTTCAGGTTTAACCACCTGATCCTCTTAGGATTCCATTGTCTCTAGTACAATTGCTGTTCTAGAGGCAAAGTGAGTTAGAAGTGCCTCAAGAGAAGTCACAAGATTATGTGGGAGAGATTGACGAATTTGAGAGGCATTGTGACATCTTAGCATTGGTAATGGAATACAAAAGAATGATGAATAAATAGTCTTGTATGAACAGGACCCCTTCTCGCCACCACAGTTGTATCACCCAGCATCAGATTATATATAGGAGCATTTAATTAATTGATGGAGAAAGCCTCAAAGATTTTCAACACATTCATGGATTGTTACTCACAAAGGGACAGTCATGTCTGGTACCCTTCGAAGTTGAGTTTCTAGGGGTGCACTTCGACACACTGCTACCCAATGTGGCCCATTCAAAGGAGAGATTTGAGAATGTTTTCCAGACTTATCAGGCGAATGTTAGTATGCATATTTTTATATTAAATTGCAAGTTCGTGAATATTGTGTGAAGTAATTTTCTATAGCATCCTTTGTAATCATTAATGTTTGTGAAATGTGATAAAAACCTTTGCAAACATTACTGGTACTCCTGCTTTAGAGGTTTGTAAATTGTTTACAAGCATTTGTCATAAATTATGAACAGTGTTTATAAGCGGAGGAAGAATGCTTTCCACTGAGGGGTGCCTCATGCCCCACTTCTTCTCCTTGCTCTTTTGATAGGTAGTCTGGAGAGAAACCTTGCCAGAGAAGCCCAAAGAGGGTTTACATGGAGCCCTTCTTGTAGGATGAGAACTCTGCTATCACAGACTCCTTTCTGAAGACCTCAATCCTTGCCCACAACCTGATTGGCTGGATCTTAAAAATGGATGCATGCACTGGACAATTATTGAGCATTGGACATCTGAGTACTAACCAAATTCATGAATATAAGGAGGGCTATAATTCTTCTGTGTTCTGACCTAAATGAACCCTTGTTGCTGCTGCTGTATCCAGAGCATGGAGCTGGCAAGCTGCCCACTTTTTGCATGCTGGGACTTAGCTAAAGCTCTGTATACCTGCCCTGAACAGCTCTTGCCCAGTGCGAAAGTCTCTAGCTTGGCCAAGGAGCCCAGCAAATCAACTGGCACCCTGAGCTCACTGTAACCATCACCCCAAGACAGAGGCGAGCTGGTGTGAAAGCAATATTTACAAATATCTGCTTGTGTCCACGGACAACTGAGTTTGCAAACAGGCAATATACATTAAATATAAGTGTTGAGATGCACAATGTACGCATTGTGGTGGGAAAGACCACAACTTTATTTTTGAAGAACCGTGTCTGTATTCATAAAACTTCTTCACCATTTCCTGTTTGTAAACCTAATAATATAATGTCTGCATAGCTTCTGTGCATTTGTTTCCATTGTAACCATGTTCAACTCCACGAAAAATAAATCTGTATGGTCACTGAAGTTGTTAGCAAAATTGTACATGCTTCACGTGTGACCCTTACTCTAAGGTGGTCTTGACTTAACCCCTGCCTTGTTTGTTAACGCCCTTACGATAATCATTCGCTTGTGAGTAATTCAGTCCGTTGTATAATTACTGTTTGTTACTGAATATTATTTGTTGTTTAATATTGTGTTTTGTGCAGTTTGATCTGCTTGGATTCATATAGTAATTATGGATGATGGGAGTTTTCATTAAATATTTTGTGGTAACACAACGCTTGCCTGAACATTTATGCTTTATTGCGCCATGGATAACGGTGGCGCTGAAGTGACCGTCCCCCGTGCCAACCCCCCCCCCCCCGCCCCCCCCAACCACACACACACACATTCTGTTGCGGACTGTGTACCTTGAATAGTGTTTGCTATGAACCCCCAGCTGTTTCTAATTTATACAGCCCAGAGGCCTCGATACACTATAGGCTCAATATAAATGCAAATATTTAGCATGGTCTTTTGTAGGGAAAGAAATGTTTTTTACTCGATTTCTTTTGCAAACGGTCAATAGAAAGCAGGCAGTCCTCTGTATATGTTTTATCATATTGAAAAACAATTACTAACGCGTCTTGCTGGAATAAGTTTAAAAATAAAAAATACATTAAAAGTAGTAAGTCAAATCTTAAACTAAAGTTTATAATTTCAAATAGCGTGGAGGAAAGGCAAGAGCGGGTTGATTTGAAAAAGTGGTCCGACGTGCTACCTGGGTTTAATTGGGGCGCAGAAGAGACCTGTGTTGACATTTTCTGTTATGTTGAGGCTCGCAGACTTCTGACGCACTTCGAGTGTTTCCCACGCGTGACACCCTGCTGCAGTAGGCCGGATGGCACCTGAAAGTGTAGGTGATGTCGCTGTGTCTGGTCGTGTTCATCCATTCCGGCTGGCAAGCACCAGCTTAAATAGATACGTGTCTGCACATTGTGTGGGCACGCCTGCCAACAGCACGACGGGGTGGCACAATAAGAGCACTGTCTGCCGACGTCCATTGTGATGTCCTGCTGTTGGTGCGCCGGGGCTTCGAGGGGGAGCCGCTGGCACCGAGCGTCACGGCGCTCTGGATGCGAGCAGCTCCGTGGCGTCCAGGCCGCGTTTTCGCCCGCGCTCAGCTGTTCCCCACAGCCTCTCCAGGGAAGTCAGAACCAACCGTGCCTGGCTATGGGAGGCAGAGATGAGACAGCGAGACAACACGCTACCCAGTCTTCCATTAAATATGTGCTCCTAATGTCCTGCCTATTGTCCTTGGTGCCCCGTGGTAGACAAAAAGCCCCAGCACTCACACAAAGAGGGTGACACTGTGTCATTGCATGTGCCCCGCACTGCCAGGCAGGCAGAGTTACTTGCCGAGGAGGCTAAAGATAAGAGCTAGTGAGTAATGCATTCGTTTCTATAGATTTTACTGACACTGATCTTGCTGTTGTGACTTGCTCACCGGTGCAGTGTGTGTGTGTGTGTGTGTGTGTGTGCCCCCGTGTGTGTGTGTGTGTGTGTGTGTGTTTGCGCGCGCGCCCCTGCGCACGCCCGTGAGCGTGCGTGCATGCATGCGGTGCACTAGTCAGCATTTTGGCTATCCTGTAGTCGCGTTGCCCACAGCCGTGGCGTGTCACTGATCCAGATGTCGGCGGTGCCGCTGCACAGTGTGCGTGTGCGCGTGCGGGGATGTGGCTGGGATATTCCCGGCGAGAACTAACACGGGAATCTCAGTGAGCGGGGTTGTGCTTCTTGCTGCGGGCTGATGGATTTTAGCCGAAGAAAGCAATAAGGACCATGCAGAATGGCCGATGCTGCTGATAGGGGAGATTCATGACCGAAATGTATCCAAAGAAATCGGATGGTATGTATTGCGCCAGGCCCTGCCGGCTCGGGAGCTTTGTCGGTGAAATACTCGGCTGCACTTGGTTTGTTTATGTCGTTTTATATTATTATGTTGCCGTGCATCATATAATGATTTGATTTGGGGTAGCAGCTTTCGGACCACACAAGGGCCGATTCTGCTTTCTGTTATAATGTAGGGATTAGTACATGTACATTGAGCGTGTCAGACATAATATGCTTGCAAACACGAATTAATTACGTCTCTATTTCAACTGAGTATAAGGATATTATTTTGAATGAATATATATAGAAACACATGGTGCGTTGTGTGGAGGCGGCAGGTTTGTGGGAAGGCGTTTGGGCAGCTGCACACCTGCCGTTGTCGGCGACAGAAGAGGGTCCCGTTGCCAGGACATTAGAACGCGACATTATTTGCTGCTCGGCATCCAAGGGGCCCCTTCCTGCCCAGCCTCCCTGGCTTGCTGATGTGTAATGAGACAAAAGACACCTCGGCGCCTGATGCCCCAGTGGGTTGCCGCCTTCCCTTCTGGGCATTTCAGACCCATGCCCTTTACGCCGCGCTTGCTTGCGGATGCGTCTGCTGGTACGTGGGGTGGTTTCTGTTTTCGGTGCGCAGCTCTGCCTTTGACGCTCGCCTTTGGCTTGCATCGTTGCCTTTCAGTATTCTTCGAAAATTGTATTTGACGGCCAGCGAGCAGAAAGGCAGGGAGTGTTTTATCGCTTTAATCTGCCCGCTCGGCGCAGGTGCGCCTGGGCTTGCAGCGCGCAAGGGCTGGTTAATGTAATTGAAGAGGGGAATCTGGGCGGTGTGACGAGTGTCCCCTCCCTGGCCTTTGAATGTTGTGCTGGCTCATGCGACCAGTTGTGACCCCCATCGTTTGTTAGCGTGCTGGCTGAGGTGATTAGGCTATTCTGAGCACGTGAGGGGCCCTCTCCCCCCGCCCCAATGAAGAAAGGAAACATCCCCCAGGGCTTCCAGTGGCAAGATAAGGGTGGCAGCGGGTAAATCACGCCCTACTCCAACCTGCTAATGATAGGCGCGCCGTAGTGGGGCGAGTTATCGGACGTGGACAAAAAGACCCCCCCCCCTGCTCCCCCCAAAACGTGGAAAATGCTGTGTAGCTCAGCAATAGGAATTCACCATGTCACGCTCTCTCAAGGGTACGTGAACGCTCTTCCGCCTTCATCCAGCTCGCGCCTTATCTGAGATGTTCTGCTGCACGCACTCTTGTTTGCAATGCATTGATCTGTGTTATTATCTGTTAATTGTAGGGAGACCTTTGCTGTACCACATCATGAAGAGAATAGCATTTTTTTCAAGATTTTATAACGTTTGTTGATTTCGTACTTGTTGTATTTTAGTTCATTAAATGTGTTTTTGCACCTTTCTGTTAAAAACTGCTTTGGAGATAAAATAACGACACGACAGGCAAAGAGTGTTTCGGATTTAATCCCCCGATTATTGCTAAATCGAATACGTGCTCCATTCCGACCTTAAGGTAAATACATTGTGAGTGAGGCACAACTGTTAACTTTCTCTTACCTAGGCCGCCTGCTGCGTCACAACTGGACGCTCTTCGGGACACTTCGTGGGAAGTGGATGTCAGTTTGTGGGTACACAAGTTCAATAACGTGAGACCTACAGTGATGGGGGTTGTGCGTATTTTAAAATGTTTTGACAGTTATCTGGATCTCAAACTTGCGTCTCACTACTCTTTACGAATTAAAGCAGGTGCCAGAGGAGACGGTTCTATTAAATATCACCGTCACCCATTTCTTTACTTGTTCACCCTCCCCCAGCCTTCACTGTTTCTCCATCGGCTCTTTGTGGTCTGCAGTCCTGCATCCGTTCATTTTCAAACATGCTTAAGATACTGTACATACTGGTTCCACACATGGTGATTAATTCATTTTTGCTTCGGGATAGGCATCTTTTCATAATAGTTTGTGTTTTTTCAATTTTTCCTTGCCTCGCAAAGGCTGATTATTCTATTGACCTGCCCAAGTCATCCATGTTACTGTCGATTATCTCACGCAGAGTGCCCTACAAGTAGAGTGAGACGTCACAGCCCAGTGTCACTTGACTGAAAGGAGGTTAAGGGAATTGTTTCCAATTTTCTGCTGTGCTGTCAATGTGAGAAGCTCATCCTGAGCCTTTTTTCAGCATCTCGTGAGCTGAAGTCTTTAACACCACTAAATATAACAACATGCTCTGCTTTTCTAGTTCACCTAGTCAAGAAAGAACACCAGTAGTACGTCCTATTAGTTCTGGAAAGGTTAATATTCCAGCCAGCATTGCATGATCTTTTCCTTCACAGATGCAGATTACGACTCTCTTGTCTGGAAGGCCTCAATTTATTGACTAATGGTAGTTTTTGAGTGACTGTTGCCTTTTCATACAGGGTTAGTAGTCAGGATAAATTTTGCCTACAGTTAAACGTGTTTTATTACTGTAAGGATTGTCTTCGAAAGGCATCAGTTTATGGTTTGATGGAGAATGATTTGTAGCACGTTTACATCTCGTAACAGGCTAGGCTAGAAATGGCTGTGCCCTCAAGCTAAGCTGACTTAATAAATAGAATTTCTGATTATTATCCACTTGGCATGCCCTGCTATTTTGTGATGTCCATGAAACACAATTTGCTTTTCAGAAAGCCTAAAAAATGCCAATAATCTCAATTTAAACTAAGCAGTATAGAACGGTTTTGACTGGCACATGTAGCACCAATCTCATGGCTATAAATATCCTACTGTGAAAAAAGGTATACTTCAGTTATTAAAAAAGAACTTGGATTACTTCAAGTTTAGCAGTACATTGTTTACATTTCTTGTTATGAAGATATGCTGTCCATTGAATTTTATAAGATTTTTTTTTTCTGCATTTGAAACTTGCCCGCACATATTTTGCCTAACTGCAGACAGTACTTGGGCTTTGTCATGGCAAAAAAGCCTAGTTTAATTGAAATTAGGACTACGATTAACAAAATGTAAATAATGAATTATTAAACTTCAAGTTAACTACATTTGTAACCACAGAACTATAAAGAGGTTTCCATCACAGTAGGGTATAGGATATTGATACGTATGACTGTGATGTTGTATTTGCCTGCTAAAACACCACTAAAACTAAAATCGGTTGACTTAGTTACTCAATCTTCAGGGATAATAGTCATGCCATTTTGACTGTTCAAGACTTGCCAATTTGAGCATAGTGCCAGAAAGTTTTCAGAGTTGAGATGGGAGATAGCAGTACCAGTGAATGATATGTTATATTTATATTTGTTGATATTCCCTGGTGACCTGTGTGGCGTACTAAATCATATTGGCAATATGGTTGTCATTTTTGCAATCCTTGGCATGGAGTCCAATGGTGCAGATATTGTCATAAACCCACAACAAGGAAGTAGGACTATTAAAGCTAGATCGCTGTGAATTAACCAGGTCCCAGGGAGGATACCCAAGTGTGTAAAACTGCCTTCACACACAGCAAGCTGTGTCATGCTTCATCATAGGGCTGCTAACACACCTCCGCTCTCGCCAACGCTGGAGGTGGAGCAATAGGGAGGGGGAAGACAATACAACACATCACATAAAGACAGTGCAAAACATGGGATCAAAATATGTGAATAAAGGTGCAGAAATAGTGATATAAAACGGGATCAAAGGATGTCCTCAATCCAACTTTAATTATGTACTCCCTTGCCCAGAGTTAAAAGAAAAGGGCCACAAATGTGACCAGTGGATGAAGGTAAGGTGAATTTTGATGAATCACCTACCCCTCCGCTCTTCAAACAAATGTCGACATGTTTCAGCTATCAAAGGATTGAATTAATCATTACTCCGGCTTTCGTCAGGACTTTAAATAAAAGAAAAGTTCCCAATAGAACTAACCCTAACCCCTCAGTCCAGGAGTAGGGAATAGTCAAACTTATGTCAAGGTGAGTTGTTGGCCCCCATAGGTCCCTCCTGTCGCCGTGTCATACCTGAATATCTAGATGACCATGTCATCCTCATGTTTTTTTTTGTTGCTTAGTAATCTTTTCCATAACTCGCTTCCTTTTCTGCCTTCTGATCTCCCGTCAATGTTACCCTTGTTGTTTGCTGTAACACTTTTCGTCCTAAGTGGGATGGGTATGCCCAGATGTGGGTCCCTTGCTCACTGTGCCACTGGATTCAAGCTAGCCTAGCTGAAGAAGGGTGGCATACCCTGAAACCTGTCCCAGGATGTGCGTTTCCGGTCCAGGGAGGACCTGGCCTGGTAGTTGGTCTGGACTGTTCCCATGGGGCACAGGGTCAAGACTGATTTGCATATGGCTGGGTCCAAACTGGGGTGGCGTAGTGGGCAAAAGAATTATGGATTTAACCCAGATCTTTTGACTGGGGAGAGTGTTTGCATTGTCAGCATTCCGTCATTCATTTGTTTGTTGTAACACTTTTCCCCCTAAGTGAGATGGGTATGCTCAGACGTGGGTCCCTTGCTATCTGTGCCACTGGATTCAAGCTAGCCTGGCTGAAGAAGGGTGACATACCCTGAAACCGGTCCCAGGATGCTTGTTTCTGGTCCAGGGAGGACCTGGCCTGGCAGTTCGGTCTGAACTGTTCCCATGGGGCACAGGGTCAAGACTGATTTGCATATGGCTGGGTCCAAACTGAGGTGGCGTAGTGGGCAAAAGAACGATGGATTTAACCCAGATCTTTTGACTGGGGGAGAATGTTTGCACTGACAATATTCCGTCCATCATTTGTTTGCTGTAACACTAAAAAAAAAGGAGCATTGGTATTTGTGGGCAGATGTCTTTGAGATGCATAAACCTGACCACTTATGTCAAATGTTTTACAAAACAAGTGGTCTCAACCCCTTGTCAATGAAAAAGTATATTGTCTATTCTAGGCATTTTTACTGCTCTTGATTGAGGTAACGTGTTAGCTGACAGGTTTCTGTATGATTGTGAAAACGTGACAATTTCATGGGTTGTTTGTTTAATAGATGCTGAGCACGATGACACCATTGCCTAGAGCTCTAAGTCATGATTATGTTCTTTTGTTATTTGTACCCACCAGATGTGCAACTGGTGAAGCTTGTCAGGAGATCACAAGACAATCCTATCCGTGTTTCTAGGGAACTTTAAGTATTTTGTTCTAACCAAAGTATGGGCCCTGAAGAAATTAGGCTTATAGTCAGTGAAGCTGGGTGTGGAGGGCTTTTAGTAGCTTATGACGATTTTCACTGATCAGAAGTAGCTCTCACTACTGAAAAGGTTGGAGACCACTTTTGTACATTATTTCCTGTAAGGTTTTTTTCTAATTGTGTATTTGTTTCATCTGGCTCCCACAGGAGATTATCAATGGTTAGGTATCATATTTAAAGTGACAATTTAAACTATCTTGCTGCCTATAAGGTACACAATGTCAGATAGTGTTGATTGTATGATCTTTATCCTTATGTTCTCTGAGTAGGCCAGCATATAAAGTGATGTAGTCAACTTGTCCCCGTGAGTGCTGTCTAATATTAGTTGATCAGATTTTTCTATTTGTTCTTGTACAGACACTGCCTGTAAAACATCGGCTAATGTGGGAACAACATGGGCAGACTGCTGGGTGAAGGCAATCACTCCTATATGGGTTCATCTGAGCTTATTATTGGTTCTTGATGGCCCTTGATGTACCTCACCTATCCTGTTGATTTAGGAACTCACAGTTTAGAGCCTGTTTGTGGTATAATCCTCAGGGCATCTTTAGTGAGAACATAGCAATTCAGCGCTGTAGTAATAATCTTATGGTTCAGATTAACTTGCTTTGATCTTATATATGCATCAACAGTAACCAAATGCTATACATTTTACCTGCTGCACTGTTAAAAAATGTTAGCAGATTAGCTTGCGTCTAATATTCAAGCCTCAGGTTATAGTTAACTGTATTTGACATGTACATACGCAGCGAGGCTCAACTTGATCTGAGCATCCAATGCAAACTCACTGTCAAATGTCTAAGCTACTAGATAGATGCACTTTAAAATAGCATGGCTTGAGTTTTATCTGGATTTGATCTCTATATGAATTGACTGCAGTGCACAATAAGACATTGTTTATTTGTTCAATTTTATTTTAACTTTTCTTAAACTTGGCACAGTTCATTATTTTATGTTGTTGACACTTTAATGGACTTGATTGTCTAAATAAAGTATTTGCTAGGTAAAAAAAAGTGCATTTGTTTTATGATGTTTATTGGGCCAGCTGAGTTTTTTTCTTAAATTCAATCTGTAAAAAGACCAAATACATGTTTTTAACAGTTGGTTAGCTACGTCAATATTTTTTGTTTTAATTTTTACTGTGATGTTAGTGGGGTCTGATAAAGGGTATATGAAAGATTTGGTCTTTCATGTTTAGAGTGAATCCTCTCTGGTATATCAGTAATGTCTGTGTTTTACTCCCTGCAGTGCAAACTTAGCAGCAAGTGGGGAACAGACACATACTCTCCTGAAAATATAACTTCGTGCACTCTTTCTATGGAACACTTTTGCCCTTGAGTGACATTTTACCAGTGTACTGTATTTTAGCCTATTTCAAGAGAAGTACTTTTCTAGGCAAAAGTGTTTCTCACCTTTTTTTTTATACAAGAATAGTTTTACATAGGCAGCAGTAGTTTGAAAGTTTACCAACAGGTTCACAGACTACAAATAATAAAGATATCTAGACCTGTTCTCATTGATAATGTGAGACCTGTCCTGCATTTTCTTTCTTTTAAAGCAGTTGGGTCTTTATTTTGGAATTCTACTTGAAAGTTACTGAAATGTTCGGATAATTTATTTAGATCTTATCAAAACTAAATGCAACTTTTCTAACCTCTGTCATTGGTCTGCCAGTTTATATTTTTCCTGGGCTACATTTACTATTGCCTGAACTGAACGTAACTCCAAAAGCATCAACTGATTTATTAATTGACTTGTAAAGAGTTTAAGACCAACCGTTTCTCACAAACCTCAATTTGATACCTGCATATCAAAGGAACGGGTTTCATTTCTGAGCTTTTGATTGATCAAATTTTCGTTGAGATTGTGTACTATTTCCATTCTGTTAAAGTCCCCGTAACCAATATTTCATCCTGGAATCTTGTTGAGGAGAATGGGTTGTAATTCAGACTAGTGTGGAAGCATCCAGTGGGCAAGTGGACATGTGAGCATACACAACTCTGTTGGTTCCCTCAATTTGAATTCTATGCAAGCAGAGATGTATTTGAAGATTGATGAACTCAGATTGTGTAAACTTATCATTTTACCTGCTCTTTTCTCTATCTGAGAAATGCATTAATTGCACTCATTTTAGCACACCGGTTCCTTAACTGGCTTTTTGAGATGTAGAGAAGGGACTTTCGTCAGATCATGTTGCAGTGTAAGGCTCACCCTAACAGCCTGGTTAGAGAGGATGAGCAAGAATGAGATCGATTGCAGTGGGTGCCTTCTCACGCCTCGTACGTCCACTGACCGGATTTTACGTTTCAGTGTATTGTAGATGTTATAGATATTTTTATGGGAGCATTTAGACTAATAGGTGGAGCATATGCATCCTTCATTGCTACTTTGGAACTCTCGTGAGCCATCATTGCCTTGCCTAATTGACAAATCGAACTCCCACTGGTCTATTTGAGTTGGACAACGTCATGGCATGTTTTCATTTAAGAAATCCATGTTTGAAATGAAATCCAAGTAAATGTAGTGCCGGTACTATTTTATTATGTTAGGTGATGTTGTATTTCAAATAAGAAACTTATTATCTTTGTTAAAGTTGAACCTATTTTGAAAATCTTGCCAAGCCAATTTATTAGATTAAAATAACCACAAAATCGCTCCAGGTCGTCTGCAGTGTTTCATTAAAGATATGTCAGTCACGTTATAAGTGACTGAGCAACTGTATAACAGATTTTAGTTTTTGTATGCATTCATGTTTTACAATGGTCTATGCACTGTTTTGTCAAGTTGAAGTATGACAGAATAACATTTTGTAATTGACCTTAATGTAAGGGAGCCATTGTAATCCAATTCTACCACATCTAGGCAAAAAAATCATGAATACATTCAGATGTCATTTGTGATCAAGGAACAAGGAATTATTAACCAAATAAAAGGATGGAACATTTACAAAAAATTACTTCTTAGCCTAAGCGTTAAACGTTTTCCTAAACGTAGGCTTACCTCACACTTAAACAGTTTGGCCATAGAATAAACATAACGTACAAGTGTAGAAATACATTTATACCAAATAATAGATTAACAAAACGTCCATCATAAAAAAGAAGTATTTTAGTGTAGCGCAGTCCTCTAAGGATCTCTTGAATTTCCTTGGCTGCCATTTTCTGCACAGAAGAAGGTTCCGCCTCGGTCTCTGACCATAAAGTAAAAATAAATCTAGGCTTAGGGAGAAATCTGGTGTACCCTTGGCCTGTATCTCAGACTGTGCAATGTTCTGTATGTGCTGGTGGTTGAAGATGGTCAGCCTTAACCTTTACTTTTGGGACTTATGTTTCACTATCAGACTTTGACACCGAGCAACAAGAGAACGCCCGCAATGGAGAGAGGAGTAGAAATACATAAATGGAAAAACAGCTACAAAGGGAGAGAGCATAACTGGAAAAGACCCAGTAAGAATGAGCTAAAGAGATTGGAGGTGTAGGATAATGGAAGAAAAAGGTGTGATGTGTAATAATATCTTAATTTACATTTGAAAGAAAACTTAGAAATTCACAGAAAAAAAAACCCAACGGTTAATATGACATATGATGAGCTGCTCATAACCTCAAATGTTATATCACTCATGACCTGTTCTATCACATAATTGATATCAGCACTGATGACATCTGAAATGGCATCATTGATGACAACTCTGTGCATGGTAGGGGTGCGAGTTATAGTTCTTGAGTTAACTATACCTGGTGAATTTCAATGTTTTTCAAGGTTTAAAATGTAATGTTGAAACTGGCATTTTCACCTAACTATAAAGTCACTTTAACCTTTTCTTGTTTTGGTCTGTATGTATGTATGCATGTGTGATGTGTGTGTTAAAATATATATTTCTCCAGTCCGTAACCAGAAAATCAGCGGGCACTCCTGAAGAGTGTGCAGTAATGTTTTATTAGTTAAGCAGATTCGTACCACCCTGACGTCGGCTTTGAAGGTAAAGCACACCCAACCAACAGTGGAAAATATGTACCCGAGCAGCATGAATTTGGAAAAAATACTTAACATCTCCACAGATTGATAGATAGATAGTGACACAAAGTACAGTGTTCAAGATTCCGAATGAAACAACATCTTTGAAATTACTAGCAGTTTTTATGCTAAAGTCAGTTACTTGCTCAAAATCAAAATTTCATTCAGAACATAAATTCAGCTATCACTCTTGTTTCAGTTCTATTTCTGCCCTTGTGACATCGAAAGGAACATTGTAAATTGGATTCATTTGTGTTAGTCTGGTCAAGTTATAAATGCCTTTCGGTTGTTGTAATCACCTTAAAAGATAAGAGGTGTCTCATCCAAAATCTCAAAAGCAGTGTTTGATGAGGTTATCTGGTGAAGAATTGGCTTTGTAGTTTGGTCTGCCCTGTTCCCATGATGCACTGGGCCAGGGACAGACTAATTTGCATATAGCCAGGTTCTGAGCTGGGATGGGGCAGTGAGATAAATAACGGTGATGGATCAAGCCCTGATCTTTGGACTGGGTAAGAGTGGTCTGCTTAATTCAGACACTCTGTTCATCACCACCCCCTTTTCTGTATCGTTTTTGGCCACTATAGGTGTGGCAGGGTATACTCAGACATGAGTCCCTTTCTCACTGCTCCATCAGGATTCAAGCAAGCCGGGCCGAAGAGGCTGAAATGCCAGAAACCGGTCCCCGGTAGCTTGTCTCCTTTCTGGTGAAGAATTGGCTTTGTAGTTTGGTCTGCCCTGTTCCCATGATGCACTGGGCCAGGGACAGACTAATTTGCATATAGCCAGGTTCTGAGCTGGGATGGGGCAGTGAGATAAATAACGGTGATGGATCAAGCCCTGATCTTTGGACTGGGTAAGAGTGGTCTGCTTAATTCAGACACTCTGTTCATCACCACCCCCTTTTCTGTATCGTTTTTGGCCACTATAGGTGTGGCAGGGTATACTCAGACATGAGTCCCTTTCTCACTGCTCCATCAGGATTCAAGCAAGCCGGGCCGAAGAGGCTGAAATGCCAGAAACCGGTCCCCGGTAGCTTGTCTCCTTTCTGGTGAAGAATTGGCTTTGTAGTTTGGTCTGCCCTGTTCCCATGATGCACTGGGCCAGGGACAGACTAATTTGCATATAGCCAGGTTCTGAGCTGGGATGGGGCAGTGAGATAAATAACGGTGATGGATCAAGCCCTGATCTTTGGACTGGGTAAGAGTGGTCTGCTTAATTCAGACACTCTGTTCATCACCACCCCCTTTTCTGTATCGTTTTTGGCCACTATAGGTGTGGCAGGGTATACTCAGACATGAGTCCCTTTCTCACTGCTCCATCAGGATTCAAGCAAGCCGGGCCGAAGAGGCTGAAATGCCAGAAACCGGTCCCCGGTAGCTTGTCTCCTTTCTGGTGAAGAATTGGCTTTGTAGTTTGGTCTGCCCTGTTCCCATGATGCACTGGGCCAGGGACAGACTAATTTGCATATAGCCAGGTTCTGAGCTGGGATGGGGCAGTGAGATAAATAACGGTGATGGATCAAGCCCTGATCTTTGGACTGGGTAAGAGTGGTCTGCTTAATTCAGACACTCTGTTCATCACCACCCCCTTTTCTGTATCGTGATGAGGTTATCCTACACAGGTACACGGCGCAGGCTGCAGATAATGTGTAATTGGGGGCTCTTGACGATATCCTGCTTTGGGCAAGCTTCATGTGACTGGTGGTGGACAGGTCTCTCTCTTCCTGTAGTGCAAATCTGCCCGAGCTCTCAATCAGCAGCCCCTTAATCCTCACCAAGATGAGACTCCGCATTAAGAGTTGTGAACCAATGACTTTCATGTCAGCACGTTCAGTCTTTCCCCTCTCAATGCAGTGAAAATTGTTAAACTTCACATCACCACTTAAATATATTATCTCAATTAGAAATGAAGTGGGATTCATTCTCCTCTGTAGGGTGGCCACAATGACTCAATTCTTGGCCTGTAAACATGTGATCTCATTCACTATTGCTGCCTTCTAGAAGGAACTCTCAGTCAGCCAAAGGCATTTTCTCATGAGTAGGCATTTCACTGGAGGTGAAACATTTCAATTTGCTTACAATATGGGATTTGAAGTGCATATGCCACCTGTGACATCTGTTATATTTCATTGAGTTTTTTCCTTGGTCTTGGTTGACTGCAATTATCCCCCAACCAAAACTTTAACTGTTCTGACACTGGTTCCATTGTTCTTACAAAACCTGATCATTGCCAAGACTGTTCTGATTCTGTATGCTTGGAATGAATATGAACAAAGAGCTATTCAGTGCTTTTTGACTGGTCTCCTGAATCACCCATGTGGTGGCTGTTCTGGTAGACCGTTCAGAGGCAGGGAAAGGGTCAAATTTTCCACCACAGCTTAGCCAGCCTGCACATACATACCTGACTATTGAGTGTGGCACATCTCCAAGGATATCAGAGATATGCTCCTTTCTGCATGTGGGCGATCAACTAAAGCTGTCTAAAGTGATGTCTGTTAGAACATTTTCAAGTGTGGTGATTGGACAGTCAGCCATTTTTCTTGCCACACTGCCAACATTTTAGAGCTTTTATTATTATTGGTTCATGATGGGCTCACGGTTGGTATGGTAACTGTTTACTTAGGAGCTATTTCTTTTTTCAAGAATAGCATAGAACTATCTGCATTACTAAAATGAACACATTAAAATCTGCCAAAGTAATCCATGAAAAGGTGTGACACTGCCGATATTTAAGGTTGATTTACTAACTTCAAACAATCATAAATTTGCAGTTTGTACTCTTATGATCAAGGCTATCCGAAACATAATGTATTAAAGTCAGTCACACTTCATTAATTCACACACCGATCTCTACTAAATTCCCTTGGCTGTGCTAGGGATTAGTAGACTCTACCTGTCTATGGTGGCTTTGCTGCATAACAGATTCTATTACTCGGTCTGATGTGAAGGTCCAATCTTCTCACGCTGTTACATTGCTATTCTGCAGTGAAGCAAGTGTTGCTATTCATACAAATCTCCTTAATAACGCCAAGAGATAAACCTCTGAAGAGATGGTCAATGTTTCTCCTTCAAGGATGACTCCCAGCGGCCAAACCGTATTCCAGTATATTCTGCTGTCGTTATATGTCCATTCCATGTGCAACAGTGCAGTTTTAGATTTCTCTCACCTGGGACTGGAAACCGATTTAGACTGACCAGAGGCACACAAGGACCTGGGTGGATAGTACCATCCATTAAAAAATGTAAGCAAAGCAGTATGTCTACAGTTCTCCTGCTTTGTAGGCAGGCACGCAGCCAACACTCAGCTAAAAACGTATACCCTGCTCCCAATGCGTCCTATCTTCATTCAGTGAAAAGTCCATTGTCTGCTTCAGCGAGTACAGCCTTGAAATCAACCCACAGCTCTCATTAGCTCAAACAACCTGTAGTTCACAGGAGATAAAAAACATTATTGGGTCACGTGTTGTGCCTCTGACTTTGCTTCAATTAGTAGAAATCCCCAGAGATATAACTCCTCTTAAACTCTTTCAGTAAAATGAATAAGCTGGCAAGAAAGATTTCCCCAAAGGCATAAAGTCCCAAGTCAGTCAGAATTTTGAGGAATGATTTTTGCTCCAGTTGCCCTCACTAGGATAAGGGCATGCTCAGAACGTGCACCTCATCAAGCTCTTTCAGTCACAGTAGCCCTCAGTTGGGCAAATAGTTTTGTATGATTTATATAAACAGCTGTATGATGCTGTGGCACCTTATTTTCTGTATTTACTGATCCTGTTGACTTGACGACCTTTTCTTCCAGTTTAACATCCATACTTCAGATTTAGTTCCAGATTGGTGGATTATTTTGTGTGCCTGTGTGCACGAGTGCATGCACCTGTTAACGTTAATTTAGGACCGAATGGACATGGTCATATAATTGTTGTTGTAAAAGCTTTAATTCGATACGTAAATATCTTAAAAGCAATACATACAGAAATACATTTTCAAGGCTAGGATAAAATAATCGGGTAAAAAGCAATAAGCAATAAATAGTTAAAAAGAGAATTAAATTGAAATAGAAAGCCTTTTAGCTCGGATCACCCAAGCCCATTTTAAAAACTTAGAAACACCACAAACAATGGAGGGGGATGTATCAGTCAATAAAATGCGTAAAGCCACCAGATGCTGTTTTGTGCCTAAGAGCCTGGAAACTGGTTGTAGCCAACGCCTTCTGGGGGCATGATAGTCAGGACATTCGAAGAAAAAGTACGCCACCGTCTCCACCCGTGTCAAGCACATGGCACAATAAGGTGAGGACTGGAAAGCCGAAGCTCTCCACCTTGACACCAAGCTGGCCAAAGGTAAGGTGCCCACTCTGAGTTTGAAATAGAGAGCCCTGTCCAGGGATATGGAAATTAGGTCCAGATAGGGCTTGTAAGCAACCACGTCTTTGATTCTCAGGAATGCTGCGGTCGAATTGCAGTGGCGTGGATTGCGAATGAGTTTGGTGGCTATCCAGTCCCAATATAGCTTTTTTAAGGTGGCTTTCGGAGGGGCGGAGCGAGTAACCCAGGAATCTTCCAGACCCAGCTCCACCAATAGACTCTTGATGTCCCTTAGCCATTTTATACAGTTCCATCCCTCCATAGCAATTACCTCGGACAGTCCTGCTGCATAGGAGGCTAGCTCCGGGACCCTCCAGAGGCGGGCCCACAAGAGCAGAGGCAGTTGTCGCGCCTGGTCCGCGATTGATTTACAGCCTAGGTCAAGAAGAACTGGAACTGTTGGAGTACTTGAAGGAAGATCCAAGAGTTCTTTCAGAAATTTACTTTCTGCCTTCGTTAGTACCTCCAAGTTTATGGAACCCCACAACTCTGCCCCATACAAAGCCGCAGCTACCCCTCTTGCTTTGTAGATATCTATGGCTGGAGAGATACAATGAATGGGGGATGAACGATGTTCCTTGAGTATGGCGCCCGTCACCCTTTTATGATTGAGAGACAACTTCTGTATGTGTGGGGTCCAACTCATGGAATCACTGAGGCGAATCCCTAGATAATCAAACTCACGGACCCTCTCGAGGGGAGCGGTATTTAAAACCGGAGGGGGCCCTAGCTTTTTGGGGGGGTTCATTATCAGGAATTTGGTCTTATCTACGTTAATTGTCAGGCCTCTAAGGGAACAGAACTCCTGGAAGCGGGTGAGGAGCTTTTGGAGACCCTGAGGTGTCTTTGCGATAAGCAGGGTATCGTCAGCAAAGAGCAGGGTGGGGACCCGGGTGCCCGCCAGGGATGGAGCATCTGCAGGTTCTTTTAGCAGGTGCTCAACCACACCATTCACGTACAATGAGAATAGTGTGGGAGCCAGCACACAGCCCTGGCGGACACCCCTACGCACTGGGATTCTGTTGGTTTTCTCCCCGTTCTGTCCCCACCGCACCTGTGCATAGTTATCTGAGTGGAGTTTAATCAGAAGCGACAGGATATAGGCGTGTAGTCCCAACCCCTGCAAAATCCTCCATAGCTCCTCCCTCGGTACTAGGTCAAAGGCAGTCTTCAGGTCAATAAAGGCCAAATAAAGACTGCCCCTGCCCAGCACCACCACCTTCCAGTACAGGAGCATCAACCGGAATGCTTGTTCTATCGTCCCCGTACCTGAACGAAAACCCGCCTGGAAGTTCGACAGTATATTGTACTCATCAGCCCACTGAAGGACCCTCCCCAAGATCACCTTCCCTACCACCTTTTGGGAAGAGTCGATTAGGCTGATGGGCCTGTAATTAGCGGGGCTGTCCTGACACCCCTTTTTGAATATCGTGACAACCTCCGCCCCTTTCCAGGAATCGGGTACTAGTGCGCCCTTCATGATTGCATTCAATAACGCAGCGACCAATTGACCCCACTCCTTAGGGTTGGCACGAAGCAAGTCACCGGGAATCCCATCCGGCCCCGCAGCCTTTAATGGGACCAGGGACTTGATTACAGCCACCACCTCCCTCTCAGTAAAAACATCCAGGTCACTAAACGTTGGATCCTCCTCCAGGGAAAAGTGCTCACTAAGAACCCCTTCAGGTTGCGAATACAGGGCCTCGAAGTGAGTGTACCAGAGCTGAGCGGGGATGTTACATGTGATCAGCGAAGCATCTGGCCTATTCTTGTACCTAATCAAACTCCAGAATCCCCTTGCGTCCTTTCCCTTGCTTGCGACCAAAAGATCTTCCCAAAACTTCTCCTCCCATTCCCTTTTCGCTGCCTTTATGGTAAGAGAGTAGTCCTTCCTTTCTATTCTCACTGCTAATGGGGACTTAGTTTTAACAGCCCCTATCAGGGCCTTTTTCTGGGACCTGCATTTGGACGTGTACCAACCCTTTTTTGTCCGGAATTCGTTATTCCTAGACAGACCTGGGGCACTACTGCGAGAGACAAAAAGTTTGCTCAGTGAGCCAGTTAGGCCACAAAACACCTGCGTGGCCTCCTTAGGTACACACAGCAATGGGCCCAAGTTGCTCTGGGCATCGGCCAGCAAGGCCCCTATGGCGGATAATTTCTCACTGGACAGGGCGATCTTTGGCCATTTTAGCCGCCTCCCACAGTTTGATACGCTTATCGTCTGGGTGTTGGGTTCCAACGAGAGTTGATGGGACCTGACCTTCCCCCTTAGCCACTCCGGAACCAGAACAAGAGAAAGAAGATTATGATCGCTTTCAACACTCTCAATAATCTCCATATCGCCCAGGGTGTTCCATAAACATACATCAAGAAGAATATAGTCAATTCTTGATGTGTGGCTGGGCCTGTTGTATGTGTGAGCACCCATCAGGTCAGACTCGGACCTCCCATTTACCGCCCTCAGATCAAATTCCAAATTAAGTGCATTGATCTGCAGCGCCACTTGCGTCCACTTCGTAATGGGTGGCAGGGCCAGTGCCGGAATCCCCTTTTTCGCATCCTCCTCTTCTATGCCCAACATATCATCGAGGGCCAGGGGTTCAAATGTACAATTTAGGTCTCCTGCCACCAAGGTGCACGCATTCCTTGGCCGTTGCCTTAGGAGATCTTCCAGAAGTGCAATGGTGGCCGAATGTACTCCTCCCCTGGTACCTCTGGCATAGACATTAAAAATGTCTAGGAGCAAGCGACCCCGGGAATCCTTCAACGTAATGTTTAGGATATCCGGCGAATTGGTGGGATGTTCCTCCACCCTGCAATCAAGGGAAACCGCAACCCAAATGAGGAGGCCCCCCGAGGGGCGCCCCCTCCCTGCCTGGGACATGACAGCAGGAACAAAGTGGGATGAATAGCCCACCTTATGGCAGGGCTCCATGGCCCATGTCTCCTGGAATATGCAAATGGAGTATCCCTCCACTAGAGCATTCCAGTCAGACAACTCCAGCTTTCTCTCGATTCCCGCGATGTTCCAGCTGAAAATCCTGAGAGCTGGATCCGTCACAGCTATAGCACCACCGGAGTCGAGCTCATTCCCTCCCACCAAGGAGACCTGGAGCACTAAGTTGCTGACCCCTCCCTGCCCTTCTGGGACCTGACTACTCTCATACGTGGGAGTGGAGATTACACTACCCAAGGATGGTGTGGCAATATCCACAAATGGCCCACTCAGTTCAGAGTCGCCAACAAGATTGTCAACTCCGGGGGGCTCCCCAGGATTAAGTTCGTTTCAATAACCCGGAGGTCTCCACCCAGGCGATGGCCAGACTGCCTGAGGATAGAATAGAGGTTTTACAGGGAAGTCAAAAGGGTGTTTGCTATTGCTACCTCCCAAGCCAAAATCTTGGCCAGTCAGGGATGGGACTAATCTAGGATAGAAAAACGTTAAGTCCACTACACCAATTCCCTGCCCCCCGAGATTGAGACTGCGGTCACAAATCGTTTGTGCTACTCCTCTGTCCCTAAAGTTGACCACCACGCAGTCGCCTTCAACTTGCTTATGTCCATAACCCAACCAATTTACCCTTCTGGCTCCGATAATATGTCCGTCAAGGCCCCTCGCAAGTTGTCTGTTGGACTCAAGCCAGTGCACAGTTTTGTTTACTAAAGCTTGGGGGGATTCAATGAGACCAGCCTTTAATGTAGGGACATTTATAAGGACAGCAACATACGGGTGGCAGTCAGGGGGTAAATTTACTGGCGGTGGTTTTGGGGCCACTTTGGGAGAAATAACTTTATGGGCAGTTTTTAGTGGTTGTGTATGCGGGTGTGTAGGGGGATGATTGGAAATCGGAGAATCAACAGGGCAAACCTGATGAGAGGTATTACCTTTGCCCAACCCCTTTGATGATCCCTTTGGTTTTGCCGCGCCCCTCCCCCCTGGCAGCTCAGCTCGAACCAGCACTTTGGGGTGCTTAGGAATGCTAGAAGGGGCATGTGGTCTCTGGCCAGCACTCCCTAAAGTAGCCCCTAGCGATACTGCAGATGTAATGTCAATCGGCTGAGGGGCTGCTACACTAACCACAGGGGACACATCAGGCAAGGCATGATGGGACACCGTGGTAGCAGTAGTTGGGGGGGACCCTCCCTGCCCCTCCTCCCTTATCTTAGAGTGGAGTTTAAAGAGTGCTTTCAGCGAGAAGAAGCTATCCAGGGTTGACTGTTCAAGCCTGTCTAGCCTATCTCCCTATCCTGCTACTCTGTCGGCAATTGGAGACAACAGTGATTTCAACAACCCCTCTATTTGCGCAAAAGTAGCCGGGGCACAGGAGGTCAAGGACTGATGGGTTGCAAAGGGAGGGGTACTTGCATTATCTACGCTGGAACCCACCCCCATAAATAAGGCAGAAGAATTTGTTGGACCTTTGGAACCCAAGCCCTTTAATCCCTGTTTCCGTGCTTTCTTGTACAGTTTCAGAGAACTCCCCATAAACGGGCTCGCAATCCTTTTCCTTTTCCTTTTGGTAAAGGCCAAGATCTTAGGGGCCGTCAGCGATTTGCCTAGAGGCTTAGGATTTCCGTCTAAAGGGAGGGTGAACACAGGGCAAGATGTAGTAGCAGAGGAAACGATCGAAGGGGGTGCCTCTATGCCAACAACCTCAGAAGCGTGAACAGATGATGCGGCCAGGCTTTCCAGTCTGTCAATACTAGCCCTCACTGAAACAAATCGTAGTTCATCAGGTGTACGAGCAGAAGTTAGGAGGGGGACAGAGTGGCTTGTGGATGACTCTACCAAGGCTATAGCGCCCAAGGACGATATCTTTGAAGGATTTAGCTCCTGCGAAAGCCGCCTCTCCATCATAGCAATCTCCTTCTCTATGACGGCTGCAACCCGTGTGATGAATTTATCCATGGTGCCTGTGACACAGCTTGGACACCCTCCGCCTCCTCCTCTCAAGCTTTTCCCTGAGCGGGTGGTCATTCGCTCGAGCTAGGAAGAGCAGGTACTCTCACTAGAGTTACTAGGACCTCCACCGCTTTGCGAGCCGTCGATGACAGGGGGGTGGCCCAGCCCAGTCTCAGACAGCCCCTGACTGCCACAGACTGCCCGCCCTTTGCCCGGGCTTCGCTCGGCGTCCCGCTCGCGTCCCGCTGCGCGGAGGACAATCCTTAATGAAGGGGCGTTGCGGGCCGGGGGCGTGGTGTCCAGGGGGCGCGGCGGCAATTACCGGCACTGCGCAGGGGCTCCTGGTCGATGTGGTCCCAGGCGCTTACTCCGGCTCCCAGGTGCTCCTCCTCGTTGCTCCCAATGGCCGAGCAGCCCCTCGCTAACACGCGAAGCGGCACCCGCAAAGCGGGTGCGGCGAGAGATGCCATGAGGTTAGCGGTAACCCCTCAGGAGAGGGGAAAAAGGGCACGCCTCGGTCACTCTCCACGAGCACAGGAACCGCAGGTACGCTCAACTTACTGTCATGGTCATATAATCAAAGAGTTGAGGGACTACGCAGACTGTGCTTTTGCAGAATTCTTTTTTTCAAAGATTTAATGCAGGAACATTTACTTGATTTAATTTTATAACTTTCATGGTGAGCCAAATGGACTGAATTTATAATAGTTAAGTATGAATGGAAGTCTGTGCCAGTGATGTCCATGGGTGTGTCCTTATGTATGCTTACACGTCTCACAAAGAGAAATCTCATGGCTTGCGAGAGAGTTATCAGTGGTAAGGCCTCCCACCGGATGGTTTGAAAACTCTAAAAGTTTTCAATAGTGACTGGGTCTGGCTCTGTAGCTCTCTGGGCCTTTTATTGTAAATGTATTGTGCAAATCTTGCAGCACTAGTAGAAGGCTTGGCCAAACTTGCTGACCGGTTGTGTTTTGCACTGAGTCTAGCCTTTTAAAGTGAGTCCCTGAGAGCCTTTTGTCCTGGAAGGTATCATTTTACACGCTTACCCTGTATCTCTCAAAATCGTGTGTCCACATGCAGGCAGTAGCGTGCAGGTTGCAGGTGTTTGATCTTCTGTCCCATGCTTCTTGCAGATTAGAAACTAGGACTTCAGTGTTGTCCCTTGGTTGACATGGCTAAGTTATTCACTTCCCGAAATCTCTCGTACTTAGAGGTGGTAGTATCTCTTGTCTATGGCTATCCAGCTCCCAAGAAGCACTCAGTTTATACGCCATACATCTGCTGGAGCACAAGAGTCACTTCCAGTGCAGGTTCCCAGAGGCCACCGAGGCATCTTTCATGGTGGTGCATCTACTCTGATACAGAGACTTTTAAGTGGGCATCAAAGAGGAGATGGTAATCAAGCTCATTAAACTCTTTGTTGGGCCACATCTATAGATGTCAAATGTACAACTTCCAATATTTTTTACTTATGCGAGGCTTGTCAAAGGATATTTCCAGTCTTGAGTAGCTTTTTAATCAGATCAGAGAAGTGGGATGATTCTCTGCCCTCCAGTGCCATTTTAAAAACACTATCATACCTTATATTGGGTCTGTTTTATCAAGAAGAAATGCACTTCTTGCTTGACTACAGCCCAGATCCCATCCTGTGACCATGCAGCATCTAAATTATTTTTAAATCGGTCTGTAGATGTTTTAATACTAATTCTTTAAAATGTGCAAAAGGTGGGCTTTGGCTCTACCCATAATACTATTATTCTCTCACCTCATGTAATTGGCTCTTTGGTGAATAATTCCACCTGATAGGAAGTTCTTCCATTGGAATGTATGTTGAACAGTTTTACCTCTTTAAAAAGGGCATTCAAGCATCGCACCTAGTTACATTCAGTTTTTACCTCATGCATACCTTGTGTACAAATGGTAGCACTTTTTTGCTACTACTTTCCACAGCATTGGCAACGCCACTAGGGCGGCTGTAATGTGAGAAACAGAATTTGTGCATGCAATGCATTAAAATAGCATTTGTCAATGCCTGGGCTTGTCTGTTGTCACAATAAAGGTAAATCCATTTGCTTCACTCTGATGTAGGAAATGGGTTGGTGTAAATGGCAGAACGTTTTTTTTTAAAGTATATATAGGCTGCGATTCCCAGCCTCCAGCGTCTCTTCTTTAAAGTCTAAAAATGTCATGTCAAAGTAGGGATTCCCCTTAAGGTCAAGTAACATTTTGTCCATTGATTTTAACAGTGGCTTCTGTGTGTTCCCTGAAAGTACTACACTTTCTTCAATTTTCAACTTGATATGACAATAAAAGCATTTTAGTTTCTATATTTTCCTCTTTTATCTGCATCTTCTACATTCTATAATCCAGGAGGAAAAATAATAAAGTAAATTATGGTTGGAGACATTTTGTTCACTTCACTTCATATGCGTGCCTCCAATAAAACTGTTAAGCTAAAATAGGAGTCTACCTGTCGGTTTTCCATAAAAAATGAATCAAGTATTGACAAGATGCTGATCTTCGTTTAGCTGCATTTTACTCTTAACTTTATCTGTTGTCCTTTTAAGATATGCACCATCTTGAAATGTTTACAGTCCTTGTAGCTAACCATTTTCTGTCATTGTTTTAAATTGCTCATTTCTTCTTGTTAACTCAAACTCTTTCATCTGGTGTCCTTTGACACCAAAGTATGGGACACTTGCAAAACATGTGATCAGACAGTAAACTGTCTTGGTGGTGGTACCTTGGGTGGAATGTAATGCACTCTCCGACAGGTTTCTGTATTTACACCCAGAAATAAATTTCACAGCGCCAGCTTATTACATTCTACACTTTCTCTTGTGATCTCAGACACAATATACATTCTCTACCTTGACTTCAATCAGTGGTAAACACAGCCCTGGAAGGGGCACCCATTCTATGGACCATAAAAGTGGTAGAAATGTGCTATTTAAATAGTCCTACTATAATCTAAAATCTTTGGTGCTTCCTCCTTTTAAATGAATGAATAAATGAATGGTAATTTAACATCCAGTGATATGATTACCAAAACAGTCTACGCTGAATGGATGTAGCCCTAGTCAGAAACTAATGTTGCGATCTCGTTTCAGTTTCAGAAAAGCAGCAGT
The DNA here is from genome assembly GCF_964261635.1 of Lissotriton helveticus. NCBI lineage: Eukaryota > Metazoa > Chordata > Amphibia > Caudata > Salamandridae > Lissotriton > Lissotriton helveticus. Next base: position 343,069,806 of record NC_136065.1, read on the forward strand.
GCTATTTCATTCTTGGCAATGATTAGGGTTTCTTTACTAAAAAGCATGTCATTATATCTTATATTGAGGATGATGGGATACTGCACCCATCACAATTTGGCTTCAGGGCTGATTACAGCCCTGAATCTGCTCTCTGTGATGTCATGGGATAGCGGCACTGATCCTTTTGGATCTCAGTGCCATATTTGACACTGAACCACTCCACGCTGCTTTGTAGGCTAGAAGAAATGGGAATACAGGGCACTGTCATGTCATGGCTAAGATATTTCCTGTCCAATCGCACCTTTCAGTTGCTTTCATATCAATACAGGTCTAAACCACACCATCTAGCCTTCCGGGGTGCCGCTGGGTTCTACCCTTAACCCACTTCTCTTCAATGTATATGTAAGGCCTCTTACAAGGATTGAGGAATCCCATTGGCTCACACTTTTCTTGTACGCCGAGGACACTCAAATTGTGGTATCCTTATCCACCAAGGATAACCGCAATGCAGAAGCCCTCCGTACTTCTCTTTCCCATGTCGCAGCATGGATGAACATCAACTCACTGAAACTTAATGGGGCCAAGATGGAGGCTCTGCTAGTGAGAAATCACCCCCACCTCTGGGGTTCTCATCTTTGGCCATCTTACCCAGGCATGACCTCCTCCCCAGTTCAGGTGGCGAAAAGTCTGGGAGTATGGACAGATGACAAGTTGACCATGCCCTATCAGATAAACAAAGTGGCTGCCACCTGCTTTGTTATTCTTAAATGGCTAAGGAAAATGCTGTCATGCCTCACGGTCAGACTCTGATCCAGCCATCAAGATCTGACAATAATTCCTAGGATTAGGAAGTCTCGCCATGTTGGCCGTGCATTTACGTTTGTCTGCCCTAAACTCTGCAATGATCTGCCACGCTCACTTAGAGCTTGTAAATGACAGTTTTTCAAAAGCAACTAAAAACCCGGCTGTTTCCTCCTCTATAACTGGTAATAAGACGGCTGACCGTCCTTGGTTTGGTGAGTAGGCTAGCGCTAGGAAACCTTTTTTGGTTGCCATGCACTTTACAAATCACCATGAAATAACATAAGTAAAGGTATATTAGATGTCCTGAAGTTAAAGACCATTTTTGTAGAACTGATGCTTACAAAATTTTGGTTTCGATTTAAATACCATAAATTCACTTAATTCTAGCAATCTCCTTTAGAGTTTTCCGGAAATTAGATTTTCCATGAGAAATGTTGAGGAAAAGATGTAAACTGAAATGTTGTGTGAGCCCCAACTTACAGGGTGCACAGCTCGAAGTTTACTCAATGTTTTTTAATGATCATTAAAACACTTAACCTGCAGACATTTACTTGAAATGAATTTTTTATTAACGCCACCTTTTTGTTCTGCGGAGATGCAGCAAATCTTTGGTGTATGCCTAACAAAGCAGTACCACTTTTAATGTTGTTGAAGCATTATTTCAGCAATTGCATCTGTATTGCTTATCAAATTCATACGCAGGTCCATTGCAGAGAAGGCACCATGTTTCTCATTTATTTATTTGCTTGTGGACCTGGAGAAACACCGCTTTTGAGGATATGCCATCTGTAGTTGTGTACAGGCTCACAAATATACTTCCCCATGACGGGCTTTGCCGTGTGTTGGGCACTATCCAGTAGGAAAGTAATGCCCATTAGCTCGTCTTCATTCTGCCGAGTTGGATCAGGATAAACAGCCTCCAACTAGTAGGACATTTTAAATATCCAAAATGTGCTTTTATTTTATTTAGCTGCATTACTGCATTTATAGTTTATGGGTTAATGGCAGGGGTTTGTACATATATGGGTGTTTGGGTAGTGCATGTGACCACAGTGCTGCATATCTGTAATACCTACCAGCCAACGGACTAAACTGTTTGTATATCTCAGTTACCTCCATCAACATTTCCCTAATCCCGCCTATGGGTTGTCAGTCTCTTTCTGGCTAAGGTGTGAATGTAGCTAAAGTGGACCACTCCTGTCTTGGCAATGGCAGGGGACCCAAAATACTGTGTTTCATGTGGCAGCCTCTCTTGTAACACTCGTGTGTACTATATGAGTAAATGGTACTTCCGTAAATCTGTATGGGCCATAACATGCTGTTGAATCTGTGGGGGTAGATCATTTGAAACTATAAAGAGCTCAGCAAACTTCAGTTGGCTAAGAGAATATCTTTCCCATTACTGATGAGGATCCTAAAATACCTGTGGGCATCTCTGGCTAAATTTTGGGGGTGGGGGGACAACTTATCTTTGGGATATAAGGACCAGCTTCTGTATTGGGCACCATGTTTTTTTAGCCCTAACTTATTGAGATAACGCTTGGTGAATACCCTGAACCTCAAATAGGAAATTCAGTCTTTTCAGAGAAAAGGAGAACTGGCAGGGGTGTCTCACCTGCACCCACTGAGTCAAGATATAGTAGAAGGGAGTGTTAGGAGTTAGACCAACCTGTCAGGAAATCATTTATCCACCTGCAGTATAAATAAAGCCTTGAATCCATATCGCGAACAAGAATGCACACACAATGTTTGGTAATTTACTGTATGATTATTTACAATACATGTGATTTGTAGTCTAATAATATACGTTTTATAGGCTGCTCAGCAAAAATTACAATTATGGCAAAGATTAAATATGCTTAATCATATTTAATCAAACACCCCTAACCTGTCAGCGTTCCCCAGTGTTATAACTAGCTGGTTAGGCACGTTCTGCATAATATGAAAATTCATGTAATGCCTCCCCACTTACATTATAGAGCCTTCAGGCCCCAAGTCAGACCTTCATGATTCAGAATCCCCTCGAGCAACCAGTCCTTGTCTAACTGCACCCTTGCGCTAGTACCTTATATGCTGTTCAATAAAGTGAGGAAGAGTTGGCTCATTCTTACCTCCTGTATCATTACACAGGATATTAAAACAATGCATCTTTAAAAAAGTATACCTAAAAACTTACTGCTACTTTCTTCCTACAGGGTGGATAACACAAGATAATTTTCCTTTGTAGCCTTCTTTTAGCTGCCACAGTTAGAAACAGTGCCTTCACTGGAGAATTGACATTTTCTTACATGGTTCTGTTAGTATGAATAAAGAAAAAACACGATTATCCAAGCACACACTTATTAGCTACACAAAGGTTGGCCTACTTTCTAGTCCTCCTCTTGCACCACACATTTCAGTTTTTTAAATTTTATTTAGAAATGTTTCTAAATGACATAACTCCGTACAGTGTACAGCAATATAGGCCAATCAAAAACTTAAGCTTCAAGCAATATGTCTGCTCAATTAACATCTCTATGTGGAGTGCTGTCGCCATGCAAATACCAAACATCATGCTTCATTTTACTTACAATTGCAGTGCTTATAATGGAATCCCCCAGTATATTTCTAATTGAACCCTATTCAGTGATAACATTAAGTTATATACAGCTTAGGTAGTGGACGTGCATAGTCAAGCCTTGTCGTTTCCTTCCGGTTCTCCTGTTTCTTTGCCAACGAGGTATTGTTGATATAGTCCCCAAAAGCTCTTGGGCCGGTTTTGAGGGGGGCAACAATTCATTGCACAGATCAGACTGCGTACTACTATATAACATATCTCTGGACCAGCCTACTACCGTCGGAACTGGTCCACGTGCCCAACACATTGCAATTCTACATTTTGCAAGCAGTAGTGCTATTGCTATCAAACGCCTGACTCCCTTCTTCCAATTCTTATTGTAGCCCAGTAGTGCCAGCAATGGATCTAATGTCAGCTTAACCCCTGTGATGTCATTTAATGTGCGGATAATCTTCTCCCAAAATTCAGCGATCTTCGTGCAAAACCAGGCAACATGCATGAAACCTGCCTTCTGTAGTAGGGGATCTCTGTGTATAGTCATAATCTAGTGAATAGTCCCGCCCATGTGCGGGGACCCCAGAGCAATCAAAAATAATCTCTTAAGCTGTCTTCTTTGCAGTCCTGCATAGACACTTAAGAGAAAAGCAAAGACAAATAATGCAGCCTATACCTACAAGGCTACACTGGCCAGCACTTCAACTTAAAGTGAAAAAGATAGCCAAATAAAATCAAATTTTGCATATATTGCCAAGTTTCACTCATAGAGAAACGTCCCTTCACCAAAATCCTTGAAATGATAGAGAGGAATGGGTGGACAGACAAGCCCCCATAGGCTGCCATTATGTGTCTGGAAAAGGGATACCGTGCCTTTAAGGAACTCTCCAGAGACCCTCGGTATCCCAGGATGCACAGCCAAAGTCCTTTTACTTTCAGTTCTTTTTTCCAGCTCCTGCTAGCAGGACCCTGGAGCATTGAGCTCTCCCTTTTTGGGTATTTCTTCAATTTTTGGCACGTTTCTAGTGTTTTCAGTGTTTCACTCGACGTCTGGGGTCTTCCTCTTCCATTTGCTGTGTTTTTTAACTAGTTTTACCACCTCTTTCTGTCGAAAATGCCAGCTTTATTCGACAAGTGCCCTGAGTGTGGTAGGAAGAAGGCTAAATCCGACCCCCACAGAGTATGCATACTCTGTCTCCCTTCCACCCATGTCCCTGACTCCTGTGATATCTGTCACTCTTTCTCCAGGAGGACCCTGAGTGACAGGGAGAAGATTAGTCTCCAGGGACTGGAACAGAGGAGACATGAAGAACCAGATGGGACTTCTGGGCATGCAGGGACTCAGTCATCGTCCTCTGCCCGTGCTTCGGCCTCTGGGGGGGCTGCCCAGTCAAGATAAGGCCCAGAAAAGGCACAGATCCCGGTCGACGTCGATAGCTTCGGTGTCGAGAGGTATGACCACCATCTGCTCCCCGTCGACCCAGGGCTCTGGGTCCAAGCGGCGTCGCCGCTCAACGTCAAGGGGCAGGACTTCGAGTCCTTGGACGAGGTCGACGTTGAGGACTTCCCCGGCGTCGAAACACCATCGACGTCATGATGAGTCCGGGAGGCAACGGCGCTCGCCGTCGAGACTGTATCGCTGTCAACGTCGACACGACGGTCGACGTCAAGAAGAGACAAGTCGACGTCGAAGAGAAGACATTCGACGTCGAGGAGTTCGTTGACGTCTACAAGATCGACGTCGAGGAGTAGAAAGTCGAAGAGGTCGACATCGAGGAAAGAAAAATCGACGTCGAAGAGACGTTCAAGGACCAGGACAGGGTCCCCTGCCTCAGTGGTCAGTCTGTCGCAAAGCGGTCTTCCTCCCAGAACATCTTCTTTGAGGCCTGCTCAGAAGAAGAGGAGAGCGGTGAGATCATCGGACTCGGAGTATTCACGGACCTACTCACCTTCTAGGCCCAGGACGCCTACGCCTCCACCACTGCCTCCGAGGATGCCTCCTCCGCAGCTTCCTCCTCTTCCAGCAACGATTCCTCCTCCTCCTCCTCCACTTCCACCGCCTCCTACACCGCCCCTGCCTCCTCTTCCACCGCCTCCTCGACCTCCACAACCTCGTCCTGAGGTTCCGGCTCCGAATCTTCCGCTTCCGCCTCCTCCAAAACCGGCGTCTCCGGCGAAGCCCAGGAGATCTAGATCAAGGTCTAGAGGAAAGGATCGCACTCTGAGTAGACACCGCTCCTCCACAAGGTCCCGTCATCGACATCGGAGGGACAGGTCGCGGTCCCGATACACGGGCTCCTCGAGTGACCGGAGGTATTCTCCAACTTTATAAAATTCCCCTCCTACGAGAGTGTCACCTGTGGACGACATTGTGACATTTCAGGAGGTGCTGCTGAGGGGGGGCAGCGAAGTTAGAGGTCACATTGACGGTACCCAAACCATCTACCTCTGTGATCTGTTAGACTTTGCACAAACGGCATCTCTCCCGCCCATTGTTGCCCTTGGTGCCAAGACTGGAGGAACCGGCCATGGAGCTTTTCCTGACCCCAGCTTCTGTGAAGTCGGCTCCATCTCGGCTGCTAAAGAAGTACAGGCCCCCATATTCTGATCCGGCGTTCTTGAGGTCAGATCCTGTACCGGATTCTGTCATCGTGACGGCAGCTAAGAAACAGCATGCTACTGCTCCGTCTTCTACCATGCCTCAGAACAAGGAGAACCATAAGATGGACTCAGCTGGATGGAAGGTTTGCGGTACGGCTGCCACCTCAATGAAAGCGGCGAGTGCCTCGGCGCTCTTGGGTCGCTATGACCGCGCTTTGTGGGAGTCTCTGCAACAGTTTATTGAGCTCCTCCCAAGGGATAGGAGAGAAGACTTCCAGGAGATATTGAACGAGGGCATGATGGTCTCCAATCAATTCATCAGCTCTGCGGCGGACGCCTCTCTCCTGGCGGCTCATGGTTATTGCCATGGCATTCATTTAAGTGCCATTCCTGGTTGCGCCTTACCTCTCTCAAACCGGAGGCGCAGCAGAGAGTCGCAAATTTGCCGTTCTCTGGATCGAGGCTCTTTGGGACGCATGCGGATGAGGAGATGGCCCACATGAAGGCAGAAGTAGAGACGTTGAAGGCCGTTGGGTTGGAAAAACCAAAGGAACAACGGAAGTCCTTCCGTCCGTTCCAGAGGAGGTATGATTCCCAGAAACGAGGGCAAGGTCGTCAAGCTGGCCAGCAGCAGAAACAACAACAGCAGCAGTACCAGTGGCAGCCTTTCCAGAAGCGTCAGAGGGGCAGAGGCGGCCAGCAGTCCTCTTTGGCGAACAAGGGCCCGGCTGGGTCTAAGCCCTGAGGTGCTACTTCCCCCTCGTCCGTTACACGCTCCGGTGGGGGGAAGCATACAAAATTACCTGGCAGAGTGGAGAAAAATTACTCAGGACAAGTGGGTGCTGAATATTATTTGCAATGGATACAGTTTTCATTTTGTCAGCCCGCCTCCAGCAATTCCACCGGTTTGCTCGCAGTTCCAGCTGCGCGAGCTCCAAGCTGAGGCCGATACCCTGTTAAGAAAAAGGGCAATAGAAGACGTCCCTTTGTCTCAAAGGGGAAAGAGTCTTTACTCACGGTTCTTCCTGGTGCGCAAGAAGGACAAGAACGAGTTCAGGCCCATTCTGGATTTGCGACAAGCAAACAAATTGATTCGCAGGAAAAAGTTTTGCATGCTGTCTTTGCACCAGATTTATCCTCAGCTGAAAAGAGGAGACTAGCTTTGCACAATAGATCTACAGGATGCGTACTTCCATGTGCCCATTGCACGGAAACACCTCAAGTTCCTGCACTTTGTAGTCGGCACCAATCACTATCCGTACACCGTACTACCGTTTGGACTGAAGTCTGCACCCAGGACTTTTTCAAAATGCATGGCAGTGGTGGCAGCGCACCTGGGAAAGAACAAGGTGTTTGTCTACCCGTACCTGGACGACTGGTTGATCATAACCTCCACTTTCCAGGAAGCGCAATTGCACTTCAACAGGACGGCCGTTCTGTTGAACCAGCTGGGGTTGCACATAAACATGTCCAAGTCTGTTCCGACTCCTGTCCAGTGCCTACAGTACTTGGGAGCCTCCATCGATACTCTTTCAGCAAGCATGTCTCCTTTGGAGGAGCGACGCTTATCGATCCTTTGGAAGACTCAGGCTCTCATAGCTGTTCCATCTACGACAGTGAGGACAGTGTCTTCTCTACTGGGGTCGATGGCCTCTTGCATCTTCCCCACGCCACATGCACGCCTCCACATGAGGCCGCTGCAGGAATGTCTGGAGGTTCGGTGGGACCAGAAGCGGGGGAGCTGGGACGACAGGATCCGGCTGTCCCTTCACGCTCAAAAGTCCCATAGATGGTGGTGCTCAGCAGAGAATCTCCTCAAAGGGGTTCCATTCGACAAGGACATTCCCATTCAGACTTTCGTCACGGATGCTTCTCTCCACGGCTGGACGGCTGGGGAGCGCAATTCAGACCATCTACAGATCCAGGGAACGTGGTCCCCGGCGGAATCCACGTATCACATCAATTTCCTGGAACTCAGAGCTGTTCACTTGGCACTAAAGGCCTTTCATCCGTCCTTCCAGACCAACTCCTTGGTTGTACAGACGGACAATACGACCACAATGTATTACCTCAACAAGCAGGGGGGATTGAGACCGTGCACACTGTCACAAGAAGTGCAGGCGATCTGGCACTGGCTGCTAGCCAGAGGACTGACGATAACGGCTACCCATCTGCCAGGTGTGCAGAATGCTCAGGCGGACGCACTCAGCAGGCTGGTGCAAGAAAACCACGAGTGGGTTCTAAATGACATGGTGCTAGGAAACCTCTTCGACAGGTGGGGCACTCCAGCTATAGATCTGTTCGCCACCGCCGAAAACAGAAAATGCAGAGACTTCACCTCCAGGTTTATCAACCGGGGACTCTGGGGAACGCACTATGGATCAGCTGGTCGAACAGCTTTCTGTACGCTTTTCCACCCATTCCCCTGATTCCGGCAGTACTCATCAAGCTTTCGCAGTCCAGAGCACGGATGATCCTCATTGCTCCGGAGTGGCCCCGACAGTAGTGGTTCACGGACCTGCTTCACAGGTCTCTCCTACCCCACCTGCGGCTGCCGTGTCGGCTGAACTTTCTCACGAAGTTCGGGGGGCAGATGGTGCACCCCAACCTCTCATCGTTGAGTTTGGCGGCATGGCTCCTAAGATAGTGCAATATGGACACCTGAATCTGCCTGACGATTGCATGGATATACTCAAGGAGGCTAAGGGACCTTCCACTAGGACTTCCTTTGCCTACAAGTGGAAGAGGTTCTGCATCTGGTGCACGTCCAAAAACTATGATCCGACGACCTGCAAGGAAGATGTCATACTTCCATACCTTTTGCATTTGGCTCAATCTGGCCTTAATTTTCATTCTAATAAGGTCCACCTCGCAGCATTAACTGCGTAAAGGAAATGTCCTTCACAGACATCCTTCTTCCAGATTCCTGTGATCAAAGATTTTTTGGAAGGATTGAAGAAGGTGTTTTTCCTGTTCGGCGTCCTTTGACTTCATGGGAGCTGAATGTGGTGCTGTCCAGGTTGATGAAGGAACCTTTTGAACCTATTCATAAGGCTTCACTACAGCACTTGTCATGGAAGGCGGCTTTTCTCGTGGCCATTACATCGTAGGGTGAGTGAAATTCAGGCATTGTGTTGCCAAGAACCTTATACTGTATTTCATGCTGCTATGGTTGTGATGCGTACTCACCCTAAGTTCCTTCCTAAGGTGATTTCTGAATTCCATGTCAATCAGACTATAACTTTACCTACGTTTTTCCAAAATCCTTCCATTCCAGCGGAAAGGTCTCTTCATTCCCTGGATGTCAGAAGGGTGCTGAAATTCTACTTGGATAAGACCAAGGACATTCGTAGGTCAAACCAATTGTTTGTCAATTATGGGACGGTCAGGACTGGTCTTGCCACCTCAAAACATTCCATCTCTAGGTGGATTGTGTCCTGTATCCAGTTATGTTATCAGAAAGCTAACAAAACCTTAGGGGGTAAGCCTAAAGCTCATTCTACCAGGGGCAAAGCAGCTACAACAGCTTTGCTACGTAATGTTCCCATTGCAGATATCTGCAGGGCTGCCACTTGGAAGTCGGTCCATACCTTTGCTAAACACTACTGTCTGGACTCTGATGCCAGGGCAGATGCTCAGGTTGGGCAGGCTTCGTTGAGAAATCTGTTTGCACAGTAGTGGTATTGTCTTTTTCCTCCACCGCCAGATTAGTTGTTGGGATGGGCTTGCCAATCTATTCACAAGATTATGACTATACACAGAGATCCCCTACTACAGAAGGAGTAGTTTCTTACCTGTAACTCCAGTTCTGTAGTAGGGGTATCTCTGTTATGGTCATAAGCGCCCGCCCTCCTCCCCGGTGGAGAAATACCGTATGCTACAGGCCTTGCTTTATACACCTTCAAAAAGAACTGAAAGTAAAAGGACTTTGGCTGTGCATCCTGGGATACCGAGGGTCTCTGGAGAGTTCCGTAAAGGCACGGTATCCCTTTTCCAGACTCATAATGGCAGCCTATGGGGGCTTGTCTGTCCAACCCTTCCTCTTATTTCAAGGATTTTGGTGAAGGGAAGTTTCTCTATGAGTAAAACTTGGCAATATATGCAAAATTTGATTTTATTTGGCTATCTTTTTCACTTTAAGTTGAAGTGCTGGCCAGTGTAGCCTTGTAGTTATAGGCTGCATTATTTGTCTTTGATTTTATCTTAAGTGTCTATGCAGGACTGCAAAGAAGACAGTTTAAGAGATTATTTTTGATTGCTCCGGGGTCCCCGCACATGGGCGTGACTATTCACTAGATTATGACTATACCCCTACTACAGAACTGGAGTTACAGGTAAGAAACTACTCCTTGCTTTCCATGCAGTGCTCACAATCTGCCCTGTCTCTTAGCCCATAGCGAAACACATTTCAGGTTTTAAATGCATGCAAACAGTGTAAGTGAGTAGAACATTTCTGAAGCGCGCAAATACCAAGGTGTCTTGACACTAGCGATCTACAATTTATCTGACAAAAGACAAAGACCTACTTAGTACAAGAAACGGAAGAGCCATGTCTTCAGATATTTCTGAAAAGGAACCAGATTTGTTTGAGATCTCAAAGGCAAGGGCAAAGAGTTAGAGTTTGCAAGCTCAGAATGAAAAGCTTCTGCCTCCCCAACTGTCTTCTTCATTTTTCGAATGACCACCAATCAGAGGTAGTGTTAACATACATGCGTATCTTAACTTTATAATATAAAAAAAGTCATGAATCAAATAGCATGTTTTCACAACAGAAAAACAAAATGAATATCGTATGGAAATAAGTAAATAGCGCTGTGTCTTTGTAACAGGCTAAGGCATCCAAACAGCACAAACTTCCCAAAGCCATACATCGTCAATTAAAATGTCATGTCTGCAAAGTAAATACAAAAAAGAACAGTCACTGCATTCTAATAAAAGTGCTAATTAGTGCCCATTACCAAAAAGTACAAGGACGCAAATGGGACAGTGTGTCCACCCATGAATTGCCATGGCCTTGCAAGGCCCATGAGGCAATGGTACATCGAGAAAAACACATGAAAGCCAATGGCGAAAGTAGACTAACCTAAAGTCCTGTCTCTTACTGTCCTTGTTATTGTACTTCTTTAAAGATTTGATGTCATTTGAGCTACTGTACAGCTAATGCAGACTGTATCCAGACCATAAAAACAGAGAGTGAAGATTAACGCCAGCAGCCAAAAGGGTTACTGTTCCTTTGGGGTCAGTTGAGCAAATTTAACTCCTCCATATTTGGATAGTTTTTGGAATATTCTGCTGACCTTGATCCGAATAATCCAGCATCAGTAAAACTGCGGCACTCTTTTTATTTAGGTTGAGCCATATTGTATCAAGAATATGGGGTTAAAGCACACCCATTGATTACCATTGGTTCTCTGTTGTGCCATTCAGAAATCCTGCCTTTTGATTGGTGCATTGCTTGTCATTGGCCCTCCTTAGGTGCTTGGTTCCTGCCCAAGGGACATCACTAATTGATAATTATGTTTGGCCAGCCAACGTGTTCGTGGTTCCTCCTAGTCGTTCATCCCAACATGATTCATACAGTTTATTGGTGCATTGTCTCTCATTGATTGTTGCTTCCCCTGGTTGATTCTCGCAGTGGCATGGAAGTGCTCCTGTTCACACGATTGGGAGCACCTGTTGGAGCCATGATGCGCATGCTTTTTTTAATGGGCATTTTTTGTTATTTACATTTTGCCACTTGTAAACGCTCTGTGCTTTAAATGCACAGCGTACATCTTTTCTCAAAACTGGCACCGCACTTCACTTTTCTGCACAGCGCCCAGAAGTTATTGGGGATGTGTTGAATTCAAGATTGCGGGGTGCAGTACCTTCTGTGGCCAAAAGAGATCCCAAGGGACACCTCGTGACAGCCTGTGGGTACTGCACCTGTTCCCTTCTTTGTGCACATTAGCAATAGCGCTATGCAAATATCACTCCACTGCAGACCAAAGCTGCTTATAATAGCTCTTCATGTTGTATATAACACTGCCACTGTTCTATTTGCAGCTAACTGAACTTTGGGATTTACAATTACTTCTCCCAATAAATAAGAAACCAATAGCTCAAATAATATTTTACTCCGTTTAAACATGCAAAGTTCTCAAATTTAACAATTAGTTCCTATTTTCATAAACGGATTTAAGAATATGTTCTGCTCTCCTTACCCTTTCCTCAAAAGCGTAAATGGACCAGTCGCCTTTTTGTCAATATTGGAGTTCAGCTCCTCGTGGAAGGATTCTGGGGAAAACCAACTGTGTGTCTCTGTTCAGAAAATGCAGAATCCCTGTTGATATTTGATACACTTCTCAACAGAGCATACCATCTGCAGGACGTTCCTGGAGCCAGTATTCAATCAGCCGGGGATCGGGATGTGTGCAGAAGCAGTTCCTGAATGTCCGAACAAGTGTAATATGCAGTTTTTTACGGATTTTAATCTGTGGATTCTGCTCCTTGTAATTTGACACGTTTTCCAAATTCATGACGATATTTTTAACCGTAATTCATGCAAAGAAGCGATGAACTTTATTACGTACTAGTCTCAATCTAAAATATTTTACAAAACATCGGCAGTTCCCCCTGACTAAGCTTGATTATCCTTTTCTGTTATTGTCATTAACTTGTGTACTATTTATTGTGAACTAAGTAGTTTTACCACAAAGGTTAATATCCTTTTATTTTATTATTAGAATGGATTAAATTGTTCATTTTGTTCTCAGTTGTAATTAATCACATAGCTGCCAAGGTTTCAGATTGCTGTGTGTGACATTTTCATAATTTCAGGGTAATTATGAGTGACATTTCAATGACTATGAGTGACACTTTCTCGGGAGTAAAATCAAGGAATGAAGACGCTGGAAACATATAAATATCAGAAATTACAGCTATTTGGGCATCGAGAAACTCTAAGAAGGTCTGAAAACTGCTACAAAGCACCAGAAATGGAAGTGCACTCATTGGAGGCAGACTGTATGACTACAGTTCTCAGTAACAGAGGGCGGCAGGCACTGCAGCCGCTCAGAATATTTCATTAATATGATCATTCAAGACCACTCGCTAGCCTAAAAAGCACATTTTATAGCATAGCAAGAGCAGCTAGGAGATTTTACCGTTACTCCGTCTCAGGCACTTACTGTTTTTGTGAGCCTGGCAAGCTGGAACCGCAGCAACAGGCAGGCCCTGTCCCACTCACTAGCCCAGCTGCAGATCTCCATGGCAGCACAAACTTCACAAGACAGTGTATGAACTACTTAAATGAATGCAGGGTTTAACACAAAATATATATTTCCTTAAACAAGAACACAGGTAGCCATTGGACAGAAAGTGTCTGCCTGCACAACAACAAGAAACAACTGCAGCTAACCTTGAGATGTGCAATGAAAACATAAAAAATTACGTGATAACGTCAACTTTATGCGTGGTAGCAATACACTCCAGGGGAAACATGTTTGTATACGTTAAATTACACAGTGTTTCTGCGTTGAAGTCATGCTCCGTTTGCATGAGATATGTGCAGAATCTACAGTGTCTTTGGTGCTCCTTAAAACACATTTTACTCCTTGAATGCTTCCCTTGAGCTACCTCGGTAAAGACACTGGGACCTCAACCCCAGTTTGAAACTCTGGTATTCAAAGCAGCATGTAGTGCCTGGAAGTGAGTCAACGGAGCTATGCATCTGGGCTTTTACTGAAGCTTGCAAGTGCAACACTGCTATACAAACCTACTCACTTTACTGGGGCGCAGTGGTGTGGGCACTGTTTCAGCCTATTGCTTGGTGGTTAGTGGTGCTGTTATAAATAAAAGGACAATGGAGTGACAGTTCGGTTTCGCTAACTCATAGTGCTATGTATGTAAGAGTTGTATCACAGCCCTGAGACAAGTGTTTCTCATCAAATTACAGTGAGGGGCAAGCCTGACAGTGCATCTGTGGGTGAGATGCACATTTTGCTAGTGTTTAAAATATATCTTGCATGACACCCGTAAATTGCTAGTAATTTGACAGGTGTGCATAGTTTAAAATATATTGTCTGATTTGGTGCTAAATTGAAGTAAAAATATGTTTGTCTTTACACAGCTGATCTACATTTCCTCCTTCCTTTGTTTAGCAGTGAGTTGGTATGCTGCCTTAAGCTGATGGGCGGTTGTCTGTGTTTTCACCCAAGGTGTTACCGATTCTAAATGTTAGCCCCTGAAATGCAAATGCGTCTTGTCTTGTCAGTGAGCTGCTAATTGCTCTGTCACTGCACCAGGCCCAGCAGTAACGCAGAGAGTCACCCCCTGCGGGTCACAGCATGTGCCTCAGCGTTTTTACACTACGACTTGCACAGTAAGGTTTAGACTTAAGAAGAGCTACGGAACTCCCGAGCCTGGCTCAATATTTACTTATGGGGCTGGATGCCCCTACAGTCCACTCCTGCCTCGCGGCCTTTTAACTTGTATTGGAGCAGAATTTGAAAATTGGGTGCAGCAAGGAACGATCGGCTCTCCAAGCCAGTGTGACCTCGAGGGCGAGGATTTCCCTGAGAGGCCGAAACTGCGGGATTTTACATCAACAGTGACCAGCATTTCGCAAGAGAAGCACTAGAGGCTCTGGTCAAGAGGCAGGGGCTCCCAGCGCCGGCGCCTGCTCCGAGCTGCTTCCCATCTGCTGGGTACCTGGGGTGAGAGTTAATTTATCTTTGTGTCAATAAGAAGGCGGGCGTGCTAACAGACTTACTTCATTAGGAATCACTGTGACCAGAGCCTGGAGTCCAACCACGATATTTTGCGGCACGGTGTGGGACCTGCCGCTCCTCTCCCTCTCACGTGCCACTGCAGCCCATCGCAAGGGGGGAAACGGACATGCCGCGGTCCACAGGGTGGGTTAGTCTTCTCTAACCAATCACAGGAGGAAGAGTAGTTGCGGTCCACAGCGTTGCCCCACAATGGGGAGGAACGGGAGGATCTTCACTCCCCGTTCCCTGCCTCCCGAGTGGCCGCACCATTTTGTAAACAGGAGTCGGCATTTGATCAATTCATGCACAGGCTGGAACTTACTTGGGCCTCTGCTGCAGTGGCTGACGAGGGTCACAGTCCGCAATCGAAGACTGGCAGCAGGCTGCTGCTCCATAATTGCACGCACGACTTTGCTGTGCAGGGCTGGCTGCACCAGGCAGGCAGGCTCAGGCCGTAGGCCACCACAGGCTGCAAGGTATTCAGATCCTAATATAATAATCACTGGCTGATGAGAGAGGCTGTCTCGTGACCAGCCTGCACTCTCTCAAATCCCCCCGCCGCTTCTGCTAAGTTACTTTCTGTTCCTCCGGATGTGACGGCACTCTACCGCCGCACATCCGGATTTAATCCCGGCCCCCTGGTGACACGATCGGTGATTGACACAATTGCAGTACTATCGGTCTGAGGGCCCCTGCAGTGTGTGATGACGTGATGAGCCGCGCTGGCGCCGCACCCTTGTTTCCACGGCAATAGGCAGAGAAATACATTGTAGCGCTCAGAGCTGAGAACAGTCTCTGATTAACTGTTTAGGAACTCGGAAGCAGGCGCACCTCAGCAGCAGAGAGAACCTGGGTGGGCACAGTGACAGGCACCGCTGGTGGCTCGCCTGGCAGCAGGAGGCAAAATGCGTGACAATGCATTTCAGTGCGGTGATGCGGATCACCGCACTGGAATGCGTGAGCGTCACGCCTTTTGCGTGACGCTTGGCAGGACTGTAATCATACATTAAATAAACTGCAAACAAAAAAAACACGCATTTGCAATGCAATAGGTCTCGCATTAGCGAAAGTTTGAGCTATTGCTTTTGCAAATGATAATGTTTGTTAGATTATTTTGTGTGTTAAAAAATATCCCAGCAGTAGCATAAGGAATAAAAGAAAATCTTCGAAGCAAGAAAAGGGTGCAGTACCACAGGCTATTAGGTGTCCCTTTGGCGTTGTCAAGGGACCTCTATTAGCCGCATAAGGTACTGCACCCTTAATGTAGAGAAAGATAACAGCTGAGCATACCTTAACATTTGTTTTTATTGAAAGTGATATTTTTGTTAGCTTGCAGTTTAAAAATGCACCATTGTTGTTTATTTAGCATCTCACTTTCAATAAAAACGGTTGTCTTTCTATTGACTGTCTAGTACCAGGAAAGGTGTGCTGTACAAATGATGCAATTTGAAAATTAATAAATCTGAGATGAAGTGGACTGGGACTGATTGACAGGCACTCCATTTGTGAAGGAATTCCAGAGCTTTCAACTAGAATGGGTTGAACATCTGAAAGGAAGAGCGAGGGCTGGGGGCCAGGAGTTTTATGACCTGCTTGGAGGTGGTCTTTATTGTTTTTAAAACCTGTTTGCAGCTCTGAGATCATTTGCCATTTAGAATTTGATCAGTTAAATTATAATATTCAGATTAGCCTGAGAGGTGATTGAGTGTGGATACCTTAACATTGATTGGATATGTATAAGCAAGTATAAAAGTTGTGTCCTTTTGGCTTCTTGGATTCCAGTCCTTGGAGGGTAAGCTTTCTGATCTCTAGCAGAATGTTTTTGAGCAGAGATATTGGATCTGGTATATTTTACCCTAAAGGATTCCTAAGACTTGTAAGAAGTAGAGGTTTTGGAATCTGATACTGTGCGATCCTGACCTACACAGCTCCAAGTGCTGAGAAAGAGCTTACGGGTTTTGTTCTCTTAAGACTTCAACTACTTCCCCATGATCTGTCTTTTTGCTGAATTGCACTTTTTTTTTTTTTTTAATAACACCTTTATTGTACAATTCCAGTATGACACAGCGTAAGGCCTACAACCACTCGGGCCGGCCGCAACAGCATTAGAGTTCAGGCATCGTCAATAGGATAACACAGCCGCGTAGCCGACAACCCAGGGGTCCGGCGGCGAATAGAAACCAGGTGTACCATAGTTCAAGCATTTCAGGTATACATAATGGCTTAGGTCTGTGATTTTTACTTTAACCAAATAACAAAACTTTCCATGAAATTTAAAAGCACGTGAAGTACAAACAATCCTTCAAAGGTGACAAAACAAACGTTCACACTTGCAGTATACTGTACATTGGCAGTGCGGCCACCAACCCGCCTCCCACATTATAATGTCTGTCCAAAAGAGGGGCGGAGATCAGCACGTTAGGAGACACAACCACCGACATATAAAGACCAGGCCCAACCCTCAATCTGAAATGAATTGCACTTTTAAGCACCCTCTACATATGGCCACTTAAATGACAAGTTGGAGGGCTACAAGTACAGCAGAGAGTGATACTGCGGAGTTGATTGCAAGGTCACAAGAGAAATGCACAAGCAAAACCCCTCCATTAGGTCCGTCAGTGGTGCCTGATCAAAACCAAACAATGAATAGCAAAAAACAAAAAAGTCGTTGGTTTGAAAATCCTCCATCATCTGGGACTCCACCAGTGGATGAAATGGCTGAGCTTTACCAAGATATTTAACCAGTGGTAGCGTGGAGCATGAATCTGGGGTGGACGGGGATGTAAAAACAAAACGAAAAATAAAACACTTACCTTATCACTGCGTCTCTGCTCCATCTCTCCGCTGTGGGACTTGGGCCGAACAGTAAAGAGGAAGCACACCCAGGCTCCCTTGACCATGCAGCGTTGTGTTTGGTCTGATTGCCGTAGTTCGGCACTCTGTGGTTTGGCGCTCAGACAGAGACTGAGGTCCTGAACATGTTCTCCATGCAGACTGTAAAACAACCTGTGTGGATGACCTGCAAAGTGTGCATGAATATTTTCCCGGTCCCAAAGGGGCTCAGTGGGCAAAGCGCTCCACTGCCCTGCTCTGAGAGCAGAACAGCCCCGCCCGCCTGCAAAGTAGCTGGAAATAATAAAATGATAATAACAAGTTATCATTTCATTCTTCCTTTCGTCACGCTGCATGAAAGCAGTGGGGCGACACTCCTCCGCCTTAGCAGAAGAGCCGCCACTGAGTTTAACATGAAACTGTAACCAGGCAACCTTATCACCAAACGATTCAAACTGCAGAATGGGCTGCAGGCAGTGCACCCTCCTTTGGAGGCTGCACCTTTACAATCACTACAATACTTATGTCATGCATCTTAGAAAGGCCTGTGCCTCACTGCTTGAAGTAGCACTGACCAGCTTCACAACCCTCATGTTTCTGTAAAGTAACTCAGTAATGAGACCAAAGAACACCACTGAGCGAAGGGAGAAGGGAGAAGGGAGAAGGGACTGCAGCTTAAATTAACTCAGTCAGGCACGACTGCTTGGTGAAAGTTGTGGTCTTAAATTGTTTGAAAAACAAAATGTGGTTGTTTTCGTTGTGAAGCTGTAGTGGTAGACATTCCAAAGGGAGTGGCTTTGTTGCTGCCGGCAGACACCAGGACACCGTGTCTTGCCCAGACAATGAGACGGTGTGCAAGCTCGACCTTGAGTATGTGGCATGTGATATGGCATGAATAGTTTGCTGAAGTACACCAGCATTGTGCCGTGCAAGGCCGTCTGTTCCATGCAGAGGGTTTTATATTCCATACTGTCTGATGGGCATCTGGTGGAGTCAGTTTAATGCTGGGCTCATATGATTGTAATCTTCCAAGCTGAAAATGATTCAGGCATCTGAATCATCAACCACCCTGCTTTGCGCTCTAGGCCTGATCCCTTCTTCCTCCTTTGTACAGCGCCCTTGAGAAGTGTTGGGACACACCAGTGGTGCAGTGATGCAAAGCTTGCACTGCAGCAGGCATTAATATACTGGGCCTGTCGATTACTGGCAGGCGTCCAGCCCTCTCAAACCAGCATCATTCATAGACTCTGATTTCACACGCAAGCCTGGGCTGGTGTGCACTGTAGCATTTACCATCCTGGGATGTGGACGGAAGGACATTCAGAGAGCACACTGCTTGCTTAAACGCCCTTTGTTAGACGCCTCCCAGCGCTGTGCTCACGTCATTCCAGTTTTGATACAAAGACCTTGATTGGTAACATGCAAACAATGGCTGCCTTGAGTGTGGCTTCGTGAAAACATTTGGCAGCTAAGTCCGCATTCTCCCTAGTGAAGGGATGAGAAAAAACTGGGGTTTTTTCTCAATGACCTAGTCGTGTACTTCATAATGGATAGTTTCTGGTTTGTTGTTTAAAAAATATGTGCAATAATTTAGAGGGGATCTCCAATCTTGCACCACTTTCTTAAGGCCTGTAGTGTAGCCAGGATGCCATGGGTCCTGGTGCAAGCAAGAAAAGTAGCCCCGTTGAGTACTGCGGAAGCAGGTATATAGAGCAATTTTCAGGGTTCAGTGGGCCCCACAGAGCTCTGGGCCCCGGTGCCACTGCACCTGCTGCACCAGTGGTAGCTACACCCCTGCCGTAGCCATGTAAAACGGAAAATGCCCAGTCCTAAGCATGGATTGTCTTGAGATGTTTGGAGAACATTTCAACTCTCCATTGGCTGAGATTCCCTGTGAAGTTTAAAAATATGTTGGACATTCCTTACCCATATTTGCTTCTGAAACTGCACGTGGATTCCAAGGCCTACCTAAAACCCTGTTAGTTGTACACCTAGTCGCAGACTAAAGATGACCCGGTTCCTTTGAGCCGTGAATCAGGCGTGCAAGATAGGAGGCATGAACATGGACAAAGGCTGGGCTCTGGGCTGTCTCTTCACCAAGAATTGTGTTTTGTTGGTATACAAAAGCCGTAAAATCTTACATATATACAATGAATGGAACTATAATTTGTATGTGTCGCTGGTTAGATAGTTAGAGAGACACAGAGAACTGTAGATAATGTGGGGTGTTTGGAGATGTTTAAGGCTGTGTACCTCAAATGGGGATTGCAGATTCCGATTACATTTCACACATTTAAATTTCAAAAAAATTTAGGCCCAGGAGGGCATGTGATTTACCTGGAACTAAGCATGGGCGTAAAATCCGTTCCGCTTGCGGATTTTCGGTAAATTCGCAATCCGCGAACTCTCGCGAACTTACCGAAAATTCGTAAATCCGTGCGAAGCGGATTATTTTGCTTGGTCGCACTTGCCAACTAGCATACTATACAATTTCGCGGGAGTAAACACTTGCGAAAACGTAGATGCGGCGGGCAGCGACAATCTCGCAATTGCGAGATTGCAAAATTTGCAATTTCGCACAAGAAATCCACCAGCAGGCAGCATAAACCTTGAAAATTATGATTTTTATCAGAATAACTCCTCAGGTTGACATTTGCCTGCACTTTTTTTTTGCAAGGAGTCCATTTTGGGGGGGGGTGGGAGGAAGGAAGTGCCCCACAGTCCCCAACTTCCTGTTCTTGTCCAGCAGGCTCCTCTCAGTGCTTTCTTCATGTGCTGGTCACTTTGATTTGGATCTTGATCTGGAAGCACTCAGCAGGTGAAAAAGTTCAATCTTATCATTAGTAACCATTCCCTGTAGTGCCTGGAAGGATTACTTTTTGTGAATGCTGCTGGATATTTGGATTTTTGCAAAACTGAAAGCACTCAGCAGGTGCAAAAGTTCAATCTTATCATTAGTAACCATTCCCTGAAGTGCTTCCTGAGGGGCCCCTTCAGAGTTCAGTTGTCTACTTGCAACTATTCTATGACCCTGCTCTGACACTCACAGCAGGCTCAGAAAAAGCAATTACAGATAAGGAAGCAGGTTCCAGCCAGGAAGTTCAAATTCAGAAACACATTAATCAGCCCCTAATTCATTTATGTCAGTTGAGCCAGGGCAGGTGTGCTTTTCCACCCATAATCTACAGTGATGAACTAGAGGGTGGCATGGGTGAGCCAGAGGGTGGCATGGGTGAGCCAGAGGGTGGCAGTGGTGAAACAGAGGGTGGCAGTGGTGAAACAGAGGTTGCTGTGATGAACCAGATGTAGAAACAACATGTTCGCGACCGTTGCTACCCGAAAAGTAAGTTCGCGTTTGCGAACTGGTACAAAATCCTCGCGAACTGGCAGAAATCCTTGCGAACACAAAAAAAATTTAAAAATTCGCGAGAGTTCGCGGATTTTGCGGATTGCGAATCCGTAAATACGCAATTTCGCGGATTGCCAATTCGCAAAATCCGCCCATGCTTACCTGGAACCACAAAATGATGAGATAGACTCAAACGCCGAGATTTTATTCTAAGTACCAAGGTCGTCCACTCTGGCCACATTTCCATGCCCCCCATGAATACAAAAATCCACTTACTCCATTAGAAAACATACATTTCACGATATGAAATTAAAATGTTGAAACATTTAGGTTACCTACATGTAACTTTGGGACGTCTAGAGCATACAACAAGAACTTAATGGCTAGAAACCCGAAGTAGCAGAATGTGACATATTGATAACAGGCTAGGAAGAATCAACATCCCCAAATTGATTGCAATTGTTGACTTCCAACAGGGCTTCTCGAGATATTCTTTATAACAATGAAGGTGTATTCTATTTATGTGTCCTTCCCTTTCCTGCCCTTTGCTTACTTCAATCGCCTCTTTTAGCTACTGGCTTTCACATTATGGCTTAGGCCAGTGGAGTATCTGTCTTTCATGTAATGCCAGTGGATGTTTGGTTGTTTCCTTCTGCCTCCAATTCCAAAGCTTGCATTGAACTGCATGGAGGACTACATTATCTGGATGCATTCGCAGATCCCTTCTGTGTGCCTCAGTCTATTGTGCTAATGAAGTCTTAATTATTACAATAAATCCAGACCTACTAGTCTTGCCAGTGCTTGTTTTTATGCATACCTCTTGGGGCTAAACAGTGCAGGGCTAAACAGTGGTGCCACAAGACCACCCCGCATGAAGGGGTGCCATAGGTTCATACCCGGTCTATAGAAACCATTCATAGTAATGGGTTGCCCTGTGTCCCCTAGAACCTGGGCATATAACGTTGAAGAACTACAGTGAGTGAGATGTGTGGCCCTACAGGAGAAGTTTCATATTAGGGGCAGCCGCAAGAACACCAACTGAATTGAGTGCAGAAAAGGGCCCTTCTAACATTGCCATAAAAAGCCTTTATGTGCCAAAGCTTGTACTTTCATGCAACGTGTGAAATGCAGGAGATAAAACAAAAGCAACTCTTACAGTCTGCTCTCAGCCGTAGCCCATCAAAAATATCACTGTTGCTGTGCTTTTGCCAACAATCTGGTAGGGATGGGAAGCAACATGGTGGGTGTGGGAGAGGTCGACAAAACACAAGTGAGAAAGCTCGTGCGCCCTCATGTACTGCTGAATTTAAAAGAAAAAAGAAGTCCCTTAAATATGAGCAGTGGAAGGATACAAGTCAGCCAATCAAACGGATCGTAATAATGGTATGCCAGAGAAGAGGAAAATACACAAGAAGAGGAAGGCCAGCCATTAAATAAAAAGCAATCAAATGAGTGGCAATACATCCAACCAAAAGTATGCAATGGGCCAGCTCTAAGCTCTCAATAGGTCCTTCTTAACCGACAGCCTGAGCTGTCTGGTTGGCAAAATCTAAAACCCCACAGCCTTTATTTTGAATTTTCTATGTCTAGAATGGCTGATTCAAATTTTTTTCTTCTTTTTTGTATTTCAAAAGAATAACTAGAATGTAAATGTTATATAATTCAAACTACAAAACCTCCCAAAGAGCCTTGTTGACTGCATTAGTTAAGTCAACTTAGCAAGATTACAAGCATTGCCTTTCCAGCCCTGATTATCATGTTGTTCTAAGTGAATCTACCTAAGTAACATGAATATACCACTCTTCCTGAAACCTGCTTAGCTAATTGATGGTTGTTTTGTAAATAAAAAAATGAAAATGAACAAACGATCAATGATTGCCTTAGCAAAATATTGCCTGCAAATAGTAGGTTCTCCTTTTGAGCGCTTTCTAGATCTCACCTGAGACCGCGCATGCGCTGTCACTTGGAAGAACCTCCATTTCAACCATGGTGGAGAGGAAACTCGTAATATGTGTGGCGGGACGCAAGTATATTGGCACCGCTCCAATGCCAGTTCCCTGGCAGAGCTGGCAGTGCCAGGTCAGTCCGACCGCCAAACACCTAATGGGGCGTTTGACTGCCAGTGCGGTGGTGGCCGGATCCGCCACTTTCGCACCACCACGAGCCTGGCAGTCCTTGGACCACCAGACTCGTAATACGGCCTTTATTGTCTTGTAAATTCTGGGGCGTTGCCTTTGTCTCTAAATGACTAACATGGTGTCTCGATAATTTGTCAAAATATATAAAAACTCCATGCAATTTAGTGCCAGAATGTTTTTCTCTTTTTCTCTTTGTTTTCTTTTTTTTTTAGTATCCTTTCAATCGTTTTGGCAGAGTAAAGAATCCCAATTTTCCTCTGATTGAAGATCAGGGATAATAATTAAATGAATTGTTGTATCACTTTCGACTGCAACCAGATTATAAATACATCTTGTCACTAAAGTGAGATATAAAGTTGTAAGTGGCTAGAGAATTATATGTAAATCTACTATTTAGCATGCCCTTGCTAAAATTTAACAGCAATGCCATTTTGTTCTTTTTTTCAATATGGCATTTTAAACTAATTGAAGGAATGCACACATTCTTATCGTGACTGCAGTGCCATTTCTTTTTCAATAAAAGAAGGACCCTATAATTAAAATGATTTATGGTGTGCTGAAATGCACCAACACAAAACTATGTGGCTTATGTAGAGGAATCCCAAATAAGAAGTTACTTATTTGCTTAATAGTTTAATATAGCCCCGGATGACCATTGGGTATTAATGCGCTCTACAAATAATTTGTAATCATTTACACCATAACTATGAGAAATCCATATTGACAATGCGAAAACGTTAGGATTAGAAGGGAGGTTTATGGAGAAAATCCATTTTAGGCAGAGAGTTTTGCTCTTTACTACAAGAGATGCATCGTTCTTGTCTTGATTCACTGCCAGGTTGGTCTTTTCATGACCATCTTTGTTGTGACACCCCAATGGCTTGAGTTCTTCTTGGTCTGGTTTTCCTGAATTAATCCTGTAGAGGTGTGTTTTGAGATGTTTTCGATTGCTGTTCTGTCCGGAGCTAATATCAGGTGAGGGGTAAAGAGATCTATGCCTTTTAGCTTACCCAGAGAACAACTCTTTCACTATTAAAGAGGATTTAAATGTTGAGGTTTCCAGGAATAGTGAGCCTTTGCTTTTATATTGTCTTGTGCCTCCAGATTCTTAGTTGATTGGGTAAGTAAGTCAGTTTGCTTAGATGACGACGGTTGTAGGTTAGCCAACATGTTTTAAACTGTATCCTCTCCTCAAAGCAAATGTAGGTCTCTTAGGCCTCTTTTCTGCTATGGAGGTGCTGTTGCATGAGGGGCAGTTTTTAGTGGCAATAGTTCAGTTGATGGTAAGAATGCCAGAATTGCATTGCCAAACTCAGTCCTTGACATTATTTTAGCGTGAGCGCCATTCTCAAATGATCATGAGACGGAAGATGTTTTAGTCTTAGCCAGTTTGTTGATATGGAGAATCATGGGGTAAGTTACAATCCATTGAGAAGCCTAGTGATTTAACAGGAGAGTTAAGTGTAGGTACGTACCCTATCTTAGATAGGTTGATGATTAGACCTTGGTTAACAACATTGTTGCATTTTTGGATATCCACTTTTTACGGATTTAATTTTGAACAGCGTGAGTCCATCCAATTGTGCAATCTACTTAGCGTGGTCTGAAAAGTGAAAAGGCCATTGATTGATGTCATAATTAGATATAACTATGTCATCAGTGTATTGGTGTGTCTGCAATGTTGAGTTGTTGAGCAGCTCCCTTGGAGGTTCGACAAATAGGTTGAATGGAATAGAAAAGAGTGTTTATCATTGCGGCACTCAAAATGTTATTTTATTGAATGTAAAAGTTTAAATACCCATTTGTATTATTTGTTATCTGCCTTTCAGGAAGGGTTAGAACAAGTTGAATATCTTCCCTCTGAAGCCCAGTCTTTGTTTGAAGGATTTTATTAGCAGATCGTGAACTATATTGTTGAAGACTGCCAACAGGTCTAGGAGCACATGAAGGCAAATTTCCCCTTCCTCCGGGATTTGTAGAATGTCATCCCTTACGTTCTGTGTGCATAAAAGTCTTTCTCAGAAGCCTGATTGGGAAGAGACCCGTTGGAAGTTCTTCTTTATGAAGTTGTTTAGTTGTACAGCCATACATCTTTGCTTTGGTTTGCCAGGGTGAGTTTTTTGATCACTTTTTAATTGTCCATGCTCTAAAGAAAAGTATTCAGTTTCTTGAGGATTGCTGCCATCTGTCCGACTTTGAGAATGTTTGTATGTGTATCTTGTAATAAATATACATCCATTTCTTCTAACCATGTATAAGCGAAAAGTGAAAGTTTGCTGTAATTTACTTGTCCGATATCCTGTCTCTAAAGTAAGTAGGATGCATGGTCTTATTTAGTTTCAGTAGATCTTCTTTTTGAAGAGTGTGGAATGAGTTCTGGTTGATATGTGATTTTGGCATCATGGTTGTTATTTGCTTCCTTGCTCGTTAGAATTCTGCTTTTATTTTTGTGATTTTGTTACCATAGAATGCAAGGGCTATTGCATTTCTTTTTTTTTATTTGGTTGCAGTTTCACCTGCAGGGGGCTTAGGGGTTGACTGTAATGAAATTGAATAAAGACCTGGTGGGTATGGCAGGTGATGAGATTTGATGTTGGATGTAGGCGGGTTTTTTTTCTTTGAATTTCCATTTTGTATTGTGTATGTGTGTTTTTTTTTAGTTTCTATTTTATTTGGTCTTTCCTGATTTTCTGCTATTCTCTTTCCATCCTTCTGATCTCTTAATGTCTTAGAAGTTTGTTTTGAACAAGGTTGATTAGGAGTATTTCTAGGAGTTAGATTGTTTTGGTGCCACTGTGTCCTCAAATCTTTCTATACAATTGGCATATTTGGTAAACATCGATTACATAAAGTCCTTGTTATTGATGATTTTTAGGTTGGGAACCAGTTTTTTTATGTTGATCTCTTCTCTAAATTGTTTGATGTTACGTACCCAAGTTTTGGTGGTTATTTTCTTCTGTGTGTGTGGAGATTTGAGGCTGGGTTATGGAGAATGAGCTGGAAATGGTCAGACCAGTCCACTTCTGATAATTTAATGCATGATACTACTTGTATCGCCTAGAAGATTACGTTTAGTGACCTATTTTTTTGTTGTGGGTTGGCCCTCACGCAATTATTCTTAGTTGTATATACTTAAGTTGTTCACTTCTCTCAAATATTTGGAATTAGTATTTCCCCAATCAACATTGAAACCTCCCGTTTAATATTGTGACGAGAAAGCATCTGATTGGTAGCAATTTTGTGATTTAGATGGCCTATATATAGTAAGCATATGGAATGAGATGGGTTTATTGATTTTGCTTTTTTCGTATTCCCACATGAAGGGTAGGATGCTGAATGGACTATCTTGCATTTGAAGTAGTCACTGAAGATGATAACTTCCCTACATTCAATCTTGCTTTGTCTCTCTGACCTGAGTATTTTGTATCCTTCCGGTATGAGACAGTAAAGAATATTGCTGGAGAATTCATTTAGCCAAGATTCCATCATGCATAGTAGGTCTGTATTGAGTTCTGTCAATGAGGCAGTCTGGAAGTATTGAGCATTCAGTGATTTTACATTATGGAGAATACCTTCGATAAAAGTGTGCTGATAGTTTTCCTCCATGGTATTATTTAGGCATTTTATTTTTCTCAGGTTAACCAGGTTGGGTGTTTGAACTGATGATATTTTCCAAAGGTCTCTGTGAATGAGGCACATGTGTTTTCATGGATTGTAGATAGTCTCTACTAAGACTTGACAGGTTGACCAGCTCTGTTGAATACCTTGGATGTATGGAAGTAGGAAGAAGTTCACTACAAAAAGTATTAGCAAGGTGGGGAACTTGCAGGTGATGGCAGTCTATTTAGGAAGCAGGGATGGAAGTTACTGAGAATCCCTGTAGTAGTAACAATTTACTGTGAATACACAGGAATAACTGAACGCTAGCGGGTATTCGTGGTGTCATTTAAAGGCATTCTTGTGAGGACACATTTCATGCTAAAATATAGTTTAAAAAATGATGGAATTGCATTTCACATATTTTTGTTATAATTTAGTAAAAGCATATTAAGCAGATTTTGCACACCCCTAGTTATTTGTACAGTATTTACTGTCAGTAGACTGTCGAGGACAAATTGTGAGAGTTGTTTGTTTGTAAAGAGCACAAACCTCAGTGAATCAAGTAGGCTTATTTGTGACTGTGAGGTTCTGCTGAGACTTGAGCCGGGAGTTGACCACCGTTACGGTATTTTTTTAATGCTGTGAATTTACTCTCAGTATTCTAACCTGTTCTGCACTTTGAAATTAGCTTAATTTGCACATTTATCTTAGTTAACTCACTATTCTCGGGGTCTGCAGTTTAGAGCTGGACCGCCATTTTGGGAGAAGGCAGGTCAGCGGGCTAATCTTTTTGCCCCTGACTTCATTTACCAGAGACTGGCGCGAGGGCGCTCAGTGAAGTCCTCCTGAGGCTTGAGCCGGGAGTTGACCAACGTTATGGTATTTTTTAATGCTGTGATTTTACTCTCTGTATTTTAACCTATTCTGCACTTTTAATTAGAGTAATTTGCACATTTTCTTCGATTGCTCAGTACTCCCGGGGTTCACAGTTTAGCGCGGACCGCCATTTTGGGAGAAGGCAGGTCAGCGGGCTAGTCTTTTTTCACCCCTGACTTCATTTAACAGAGGATGGTGCGAACGTGCAGCGGGCGCTCCGAAGGCGCTCACTCCAAAGGCGCGCCAAAGGCAAGCCGGTCTGCGCCCGTCCTCGCACGACCCGCCCACATCGCCAGACCCCTGCCCAATTTAAATCCGGTAAACCTATTTCCATACACTATTCCAGAAAAACACTGCATAGTTTAAATACCACCAATTTAGACTCTGATTGCATATGTATCCGTCTCTGTATCTGGCCCCCACATGCTCAAAGGACTTGCTCTGGTTGTGGAACCAAACTACCTGAACTGATGTTCCGACCGGTCAAAGTTTTAAATAAAACCGGCAGAGACAGAAATGGACTCATGTACAACAAAGTTTGGAAATGTGTTCTTCTTAACGCAAGATCCTTGGTTACACACAGTATTGAGTGTGCTTCTCTAATTGAGGAAGAGAAAATAAGTATTGCGTTTATCACTGAATCATGGATTGAAGCTGCCTCAGGTCCAGATTTGGTTAAAGCCACACCTCCCGACTACCTCTGCCACACTTTAAATAGGCCTTATAGGAAAGGAGATGGCCTAACGGTCATCTACCATAATTCGATAACAGTATCCTTTTCATCGGCTAATGTTGATTGCGAAGCCCTAGATTTTTGGTTTTAACTCTCAAACGACATAACTTTCAGAGGCACCCTTATTTACAGGCCACCAGGCCCCAGAAGTCCGTTCTTAACACAAGTTGGTAGTATGCTGGAAAATGGGCTTTACGCCAATTTACATACCATACTGGGAGATTTTAATTTCCATTTGGAAGTACTCTCTGATCCAGATACCTCAATCCTGTTGGACTTGAGCAACTGGTTACTGGCGCCACTCACCAGGCTGGAAACACACTGTATGGCATATTTTCCAATAACTTGCAGCTGGTATTTATGGGCCTTCTTCCCTTATTTTGGTCAGACCACAAGGCAGTGCTATTTGAGCTTATTGCGCCTGATCGACGCACTTTGAAACCAGCAAGTAAACCGCGGGTGAGCAGAGCATGGAACAAGGTAGAAGCTGAGGAATTACAGGAATTTCTTACTGGCACATCTACCACTCTACCTACAGACCTTGATGAGGCTGCTTTATTTTACACTAAATGGTTGGAAGAAGCAGGTAATAAGCTAGCTCCAAAGAAACTCATCTGCCCCAATAGGGCACGACCATCTTCTCCTTGGTACTCCCAAGAACTTAGAGATCAAACATTGATGTGTAAGCACCGAGAAAGAAACTGGAGGAAGGAATATAATGATAGGGAAAAGAACAAATACAAACTAAGTTTAGCTGAATATAAACAGCTGCTCCAAAAAACAAAACCACAGTTTTTCGCTAAAAGATTTAACTCTGCCAAAAACTAATCCAAAGATCTGTTTAAAACGGTTACTACCCTGGCACACCCAGCCTCTCCGACTATCCCTGCAAGTCAGGAACTTTGTGATTAAATAGCCAAATTCTTGAGGACATCTTTTCCACGTTTATAGACTCAACGCCTAGAACAACCTCTGACCAGATGGAAGGTCTTAAGTCAGGGAAGAGCTCTGCGTTACAGTTTGATAAATTTGCCCCGGTCACGGCTATTGATATTTTCAATCTCCTTATGACTGTTAAATTTGGCTCCCCGTACGACCCGTGCCCATTTTCCATACTAAAATTAGCACTTGAGCCAGTGACACTTGCACTTACTTCCATCATAAATGCTATGTTTTCTGAAGGGTATTTTCCCAAAGCCTGGAAAAGTGCATCCATATTGCCCCTGCTTAAAAAACTGAGTCTGGATCCCAAAGATTCTAATAACTTTAGACCGATTTCTAGACTTGGCAGAGAAAAACATGAATGCACAACTTAGTTTGTTTATGCAAGATACTCAGGTACTGGACCCCACCCATTATGGCTTTAGAGGGAGGCACAGCACGGAATCGGCTCTTCTCAAGTCCACAGAAGAGATCAGGGCAAATATTGACGAGGGATGAAAAGCCACCATGATCTAGTTGGACCTCTCAGCTACCTTTGATATGGTCCATCCTGCTTTGCTGATGGATTGGCTGCAAGAGATCAGAGTCCAGGGCACTGCCTGGGACCTACTCAAGTCCTTCCTATCTAATAGGATTCAAAGTGTCTCTCTGGGTGAATTTTCAGCCAAACCATTCTAATTGCCTTGTGGAGTCCCTCAGGGGACATCTATAAGCCAGACTCTTTTTAACATTTATGTGTCATCGCTGGCTCCCCTGATTGAATCTTTTGGCTTTAGTTTGACATCCTCTGCGGTTGCACCCAAATTGTGGTGTCGTTGCTGCCAGGAAGGATGCTGGGAACGGCACCCCGGCTCTGTGACTGTATGACAGCTGTGGGAACCTAGATGGCTCAAAATTGCCTTAAACTCAACTCCTGTACAACGGAGGTGGTATTTGTTTGGCAATTACCCCAGTTTCTGGACCCCGGATTGGTGGCCGGATACACTGGGTCCCTTCCCCACCCCCATCAAGAAGGTAAAAAATCTGGGAGTCTGGATAGATAATAAACTCAGTTTTGGAGATCAAGTGAATGCTGTGTTCTCTTCCACATTGTATATCCTTAGATCCTGTAAAAAAATAATGCCATTCCTACTCAAAGACAGCCAACAAACAGTCACTACTGCTATAACCATATCAAGACTGGATTATTGCAATAGCCTCTATATCAACATCCAGGAAGGGCTTATGAATAAGCTACAACGTCTGCAGAATGCAGCTGCCAGACTGCTTACCGGTATACCAAAATACTCCTCAATCTCTGTTGAGATTAGAAGGCTTCAATGGTTGCCTGTTAGGAAACCAGTCCATTTCAAGGCCCTGTGCATAATCTATAAAGCCCTTCAAGGAACTGGGCCAGAGCACCTAAAACAGCAATTTTATTGGTGTGCACCAAAAAGACCACAGCGCTCCTCGGAAGCAAAATTGGTATTGGTGCCCCGGGTAAGAAAAGCCAGCTGGGGGAGGGCAGAAGTTTGTGGCGTGCGCAGCCAAGGCTTGGAATGGTCTCCCACTGTATCTCAGATGCATGAAAAACTTAATTGCCTTCAGGAAGGCCTTGAAAACATGGCTTTTCATTGTTTAAAACCGCTATTACCCTCTCGCTTTAGCCCTCTGTGGGATTTTACATAGCGCCAGGACACCTCCTTGTAACAGTTGCGCTCTACAAATGTCATTAACATTAACGTTGTGAGCTCCTACATTCCAACGTAATCGCCCTCCGTTGAGGGTGGAACAGGCCAGTCGTGGTGGGTGTTAAGGTTGAAATTAAACGTAGAGGTTCACTATCTGGTCAGTGATGTCTATGAGTTAATGGAAAAACAAAAACTCAGAAACCACATTGAAGGTAAAAAAATAATTGAAAACCAGTTTTATGGAAATGCTTTGAAAATGAAATGGAACATTTTAAAGGAAAGATTTTTAAGAAAAAATATAAAATTACATTAATCTTGGTTGGAGTTTAGGGGTAGTGGGGTTTTATGGGTGAGGTTTAGGATTGATGAGGGTTTATTTGGGGACCATGGAGGGAGTTCAGGCATAGAAAGGGTTTTTTAAGGTTCAAGGATACGTGGAATTTAGGGGGAGTGAGGGATTTTAGTGATGAGGAATGGTTGGAGATTATGGGTGACGAGGGTATCTTTTTAGGGTACAAAGTGGGCTTGTAAAGATTTGTAAGGTTTAAGAATGGGAAGAGTTAAGGGAGTGTGAAGGGTTCTAGAGGTCAAGGATGGGTGGAGTGTATGGGCAGAAAGAGTTTAAGTGGTCAGAAATGGTGGAGTTTAGGCTAGTGATGGGATTTTAGGATTCAAGGATTGGTTGGGGCTTGGGAACGGTGACAGTTTTTTTTAAAGTAGAATTCAGGGATGGGTGGAGTTTAGGGGTGCTGAGGAGTTTTACGTTTTTAGTGATGTGTGGGGTTCAGACATAGAAAGGGTTTTTGGAGTTCAGGAATAGGTGTAGTTTGAGTAGTGAGGGACTTTAAGATTAGGAGATGAGTGGAGTTTAGAAGTCCGAGATATGTGTAGTTTAGACATGGTGAGGGGCTTTTAAGGGGCAGCAGTAGCAGTGGGTGGTGTTAGGGGCTTAAAAGGTGGTCAGGGATGGATGGAGTTTAGGGGTGGTGAGAGGTTAGCGAATTAAAAGCATCAGAAGTAATTCTTTCACCATGTAAATGTTATAAATAAAAAATAATGCCTCATGAAGTAAATCACTGAAATATTTTCATCAGACAAAAATATACGTCCTAAAACTTTTGCATTTGCATCTTAAAGAATAAACGAGCAAAAGCCTATTTGGAACAAAGACATTCTATGTATTGATTTCTGTGAAATGGTAAATGTCATTTATTCTGCATTTTTCCATAAAACTCTTTAGGTGAAATGGTTTCCAAGTAATAGCATTTTATGAAATCGTTTTTCTGTGAAATCGCATGGAATCTTAGAACTGAATAGTGAGTTTAATGATAAAAATATAACGATCCTTCACCCATGGATCTAGTGGTCTGTCACATGGCCTGCCTTTGGCTTTCATTCACCTAATAATTGGACAGTCCACTTGCAACCCTCTCATTGGTATTTATGCTCCCAGACAGATGACTAGGTGCCTGTCACCTAGGGAGGCAATGGTCCAGTACTGGCCTTTATTTTACCAAAATAATATGGAAGTTGTCTAGACTGCAAGTCCCAGAACGTTTTTGATTGTTATAAGGGACTAACTTTTTGTCTCAGTGACCAGTAGGAATACCAAGTAGAATTCTCAAGTCCTACCTACCTGTGTGTGTGAAAAGGGGTTCTATTGCACCACATTATTGAAGTTTCCTTTTGTAGACTGGTATGTCCTCTCCTCTGCAAATGCAGAAGCAGAAATAGTGTCCTATCATCATGATTAAATAGATGTTTCCCAGCTCTATCGAAGTAAAATGTGGTCTCTATCTTGTGTTTGTGACATTTGGCAATGCTTATACTATCAGCACCCATGCATGGATGAAAAGCAGAATTGCATGTTGATAACTGTGTGGTCAAAAACAGTTTGTTATGTCAATCAAGTCAATTGTTTGATGGGATGAAACTCAATTTAAATCTCTACAGGAGTATGGTGCACAGCTGGACTAGGTCAGCACATACCTGACTCTTTGCTCCTCATGCTTTTACCTTCCTTTCCAGTCTTCTGGAACGTATGTTGGCTGCCCATTAGTCCCCAAATAACACATCAACTACTGATGTGACTTGATCCCAGTTCTCCTAAGCATTCTAGCATTAAAATGTAGGTTTTTGCATCACATGAGATTATCTTTAGTTAATGGCTATGAACCTGAACTAAAACTCCAATAGACCTTTACATTGGTAGGGCTATCCGCTGGAAGGCCATGCAAAGATCCCGATTTTCTGGATGATCAAACACACCTCCATATCTAATCAAAACTATTCCCATTCAAGTACTTTTATTAATTGATACTCAATCTCACTTTTGTAAAATTGAAGTAGGATCTTATCACTCCACTCTGTTTTTCTCTATTTTGCTATTTTTCACAAAACATGACACAATATTACCTCAAGGTTTAAGGCTCAAGGTCCTTTCTTGAAAACTCCTAAAGCAGTGAAAGTATTTTTCGTGAACTGGCATCCAGGGCTGGACTGGGAACCCAAAGCAGCCATGGCAGTTTTCCCAGACCAGCCCCTTGGAAAGCACTGCCTGGCCCCCGTAGGCTTGAAACGCTTGCTTGCTGCTTTTGTGACTGAGGGCCGATATTGCAGCACCAATGCAAAACCAGCCCCCACTGCTGCATAACTGACCCCCACCCTTCCAGCCTCACGGGGAAACTCCTGATGCCCAGAATGGCCATTTCCCTTTGAAGGTCCCTTCTAATTGACTTGAGATGCTTAAAGATCTTAACACAGTTCTGTGAAAATCTGACAACTCATTTAGTCTGTACCCAAATGAGCCTTTGAATCCCTTCCCTTATCTTTCAGGTCTTAAATTGTTCTACCTCCCTGCTGCTACTATCTTCTTCACCACAATCTCATTCTCCTTGCCAGAAAGCGTATTGCTCTTTTTCTATGAGCTCTTCTTTCCTCTGATTTTGCCTTCACTCTTTCTCCTGACAACTTCATTGTCCAACTTCAGCAAGCTACCTTATTCTTCAAAGTCTGACCATTCTTTCCCTCTTTACCCCTTTCCGTCTTTTCCTGTATTCTCTATTCTTCCTTGGGTTTTCCTCCTTACCATAGTCCTATGCTTTGAGCTTTTTATTGTGGGAGATTACTTTCCTCTTTGCTTAATATTGGTGCCCTGATGTTATGATTACTTATGAAAGATGCCCTGCATCTCTTTTTGGTGTTGATTTGTACAGTACGTTGAACCTTACTTGTAAAGTACAGCTTTATAAAAATACTAAATAGGTACGTATATAAGACTTCTTGGTTGCTTGTCCTATGTTTTACTATTTTTATAAACAAAACTAAATTTCTGTTTTATACTTATAAGAATGTAAATTTCTGCGAAGTTCCGGGCAATATCTATCAAATGATCTCACAGATTATCTTGATTTGCAAGTACCGGAGCTTTTTCCTTGAGTGTCTAGACGCTGTTCTCAGATTAGTAGCAAAGCATTTGGCACATGATTGAACAATTTTACTATTCTAATATTTTTAGATATTAGGTATCTCAATTCATGAATCCTTCACAATAATAGCAGAACCTAAGACTTGTTCATTGAGGATGAACATTCTTCTTCATCACAATCTTGAACTTAAAAACTACGAAATATTCTGTACTGAAATAGTGTACCTTTGCCAATGTTTGTGTTTTATTCCATCTCATCCGTGTGGTAAATACTGTGATTTATAGGACTCCTTGTTATTTGTATAACTTAAGACATCAATGTGGTCCTAGGAATCTAGGGCTATTTGACTTTCTTTCTTGCTCCTAGTTTAATCGTTCAGATGTCGTCTTGCTATCTCACCTTGGAGACGAGCACTAGTTTAAAGGTTTGAATGACTTTGCTTCGTTTCATGGTATTTATCTTTTTTAGACTGTTCCTTTTAGGGAAATATATTCTGGGCGCAGTAGTCCCTGTCCCAGGAGCAGTTTACTGGTTTAAACCTCAGCTCCTTGTGTGGCATTGTTTTTGCTATAATTCACACACTTCCACCTTTCCTGCATAGACTTGTAGAGATCCTGCTTACTATCACTGTGTTGCCCGTAGATGGGGTCTTAAGTTCTTTGTATACTCACTTTTTGTCTTACTCTTTCCTTTTGTTTTTCTTTCATTCCTTACCACAATGTTTTATTTTTTTAAATTAGTCTAGTCTTTGAAAATCCCCACCTAGTATATTGCTCTGTATCTTGCCCTTTACAAAGTTCTTTGTTGGCTCACATAACATTATTAAAAATTGTGTTTTACCCCATGTTGACTCCGAGTCAAATTTTCAATTTCGACTTACATATTTTATGATGTAACAAATTAAATTACGTTCACATTTTGTTTTCAATTACTGCAAGGCTGGCCAGAACAGACTTCGTTTTTTTCCCAATGATTGTGATTAATGCACCCTGTTTCGTGCTACTGTCTGCATATATATTTCCTTCGAGTGCCCTACTTCTCAACTGGTACTTCTTCCGGCTATAAGCTTTCCTGAGCTGCTTGAAATCCTAATGAGGCTCCTTTCTCCATTTCCAGTATTGAGAGAGAAGGATGTGAGCCAAACCATATTTCAAAACTTAAAGCAGCTGCCTGATTAACACCGCCGTGGGGATGGCAGGAGGCGCAGGGGAGAGGCAATCGCTCCTGTTTTTCAAAGATGAGGCATTACATTTCCTCAGCTACTTCAGCTAGAGAGCATTATGTATTCCTTGCATGGGGAGGCAGATAGCCACGACTGGCATCCTAGAGTCAGGCTGAGGTGAGCATTTTGTTCGCGTGTGCACATTCTTTTTTCCCTTAAGTACCACCAATATTTTTAGACCTGGAGCTTAAATGCAGAAAAACTCTAGATTCGGAGAAGTTGAAGCTACAGATAAAACGTTGTTCTGTTTGAAAGGCTACTAGAGGTTGCTTCTACATACAAACTGCAGAGTGACTCACCTGCATATGTTGCCTCAGTCCACTGCCACAGCTGTGTCAAATCGATGGGTAGATCAATTAGCCTAACTTCCGCCATCTGTACATTCGACCCTTTATTATTAGACCAGTTAATCCTTTATTATTAGACCCTTTATTATTAGATCAGTTAATCCGGAAGTACAAAGCCGTCCGAGCAATAGCATTTAAACAGGGAGAGTGCTGTTAATAAAGTAGACTTCAATTCGACATTAGTTTTGCCGCTTTCCATCGCCCTTGTCGTACCAGGCCAACATGTTGTGCAGCCAGCACCACTACAGTGGTCCAAAAGACATTTCAGCGCAGTCCAAACGAGCAGGCCAGTGCGCCTTGTTTCTTGGGCCAGCGACCGCAGAAGGCTAGAGCGCGGCACGCACCACAACAACAAAACACAGAGCCAGGAACGGGAGAAGGAAAGTCCAACTTGTCTGCATTTGCCGACGCCCGCTCTAGGTGGACTTGTGGCTAAGGGTTGTAGTAAAAGTGCAAGGTGCAGGTCGATGCGCAACCGTATTGGAATGCAGTTTTCTTAGGACGAGCGTGTAGTTTTCAGTACAATATACTTGTAAATACTAACCGTGAATGCCACTCTTGCAGCCTCACCCGAGGTCTCTGTTAGCTTTCAGTGGTGCTGCAATTGTAGTGTTTTTTTAAGGAGTCCAAACTCAGCCGCGATTATTTATGCCATGGCCCTGATGAAATAATGGTTTTTAAAAGTGAGTGTTTGTAATGGTGCGCGGTTAATGTTCACACCAGGCACATGTCGAGGGCGGGCACGAGTACTTCTTTTGAACCCGTGGAGGTCTTAGAAGCTGGCTTCAGTGACAGACGTGTCCGCTGGCCGGATGTGGCCACACAGACTCGTGTCCACACAGACTCGTTTCCTTAAATCTTAATTCCAAGATACACACTTCCCTCCTATTGTCCAAGCCAGTTAAACAGTTACTTCGCCGAGATGAGCGGGAGGTAAACCAAGGGCAGGCCTTGCCGCGTTCCCACTAAACACGAATTCCATCTCTCCAGGGTCTCCACTATTCTGAAAGAATTCGGTTTTACCCAAATTCCATTTTCGATGAAAAACCGCGGGCCTCAGGTGAGTGCAAAGATCCTTGCAGTATGCAGGTTTGGAGGGCGCTTGTATGGATTCCCCTTTCAAGCGAACTTGTCCCATTACAAGAAGTTTTTGGCAACACTTGTATTTCCCAAAACATCACAGTGTCTCCTCATAAGGCGCGCTTGGGGAGGTCACTGCCGCCCGCCTGGACTACAAGATGACGTGTTTTTTTTAATATCTTGTGATGGCGCTTGAACATGCTCTTGTGCTAAGGCACTGCACAGCTGGCTGTGTTTTTCTATCATCCCCTCAAATTCGGTCTCCCTCCCACACATGCTAGGATGGGAGTAAATTAACTCAGAAACTTGGGGTCTGAGAATATCCGATGATTTACATCACATTGCAGGGACAATAGGCTGCTTTTTAATATCCTTTGTTATTCTTAGGCAGAAAAGTAGGCAAAATCATTTTGCTTTGTTTCACCTATTTCATGTTCAGATTTCTTTGCAGGAGTTCGATATCTCTTCCTATTTTCAGCTCTTCAAAGTGACTGTTCACATGTTCCAATCTTTGACCTGCTGATACTATTGTTGGCATTCATTCAACTTTTTCATCTCTTTGTAGCCAGCCAAAATGCCATCTACCTACTACCTTCGCACCCTACCAGAAATATAGCATTCGTGCTCTTCCCCTTAGTTTCCTCACGTTATGGGCCTCGTTTTTTGCCTGCTATGGCAGAGTTTGAAAGCCACCCGCAGATTCATCTGCCTCTGCTCTTCCGGGTGTAGTTGCCCTGACCTACTTGCCATCAGCTCCTGCTTCTTCCGCTTGTCCAGCTTTGTTTTTTTCCGACTGCAGGCTAGAAATATGTGGTAGGCGAAAGTATATTGCTACAGAATTTGACATTGTATGATGTCCCTTAGAGAAACTGCACAAAACTTTTACGTATTGGAGAGTGCGGTTGCTGTCCCTTACTAGAGTATACATAGATTTGATAATAATTGTAAGTTCAAATAATATTTCTTAATTAATTAAGAAGTTTTATATAGCACCTCATGTCAACTTACAGTTGCATCACCTTTTGTTTTGATTGCTGTAATTCTAAGTGGCCAGGGTTAAGCCCAATCAGTTCCCTTGCTTACTATGCCATAAGATCCAAGCTATACCTCACTGATGAGGTCTAACAATGCCGAAACTGTCCCCAGGTTGCTTGCATTCCCTTCAGGAAGGTGCCTTGCCTGGCAATATGGGATGGACTGTAACCATAGCAGCAAGGTCAGTACTGATTTGCATAAGTCGGGACAGTGTGTAGAGTGACAGAGTGGGTTGGAATGCTACTGAGATAGATTGCCAGTTGTTAGACAATTTGCAAGTATTCCTTCAGTCACATTTTGTGTGATTAACCCCACAATAACTCGAGCGCGCTTTACATTATGTTTAGAGTACCTGTATGCCAACATTGTTACCGTTACTAGCACTAGCTGTTCACTAAAACAAGTCATTCTCTTGAGGACAGTAATGAAGAACAGTACTGCACAAATATAGTAAAGTTTCACCCCAATGGAGATTTTACCCATCTTAGATTTGCACTGAGATTTGCAAGTAAATATGCTGAAAAGGAAAACTCAGAGATGCTCTTTAGCACAAGAAAGTAATCTCTTCTGTACTTGTCTTTTACATCCTTCTTCTACGGGAAACCCATTATTCCTTTTTCCATTACTTGTCCTACTTTTTGGTTTCTTGCATAAAAGTAACAATGCAGCTCAGGCACTGGACACTATCAAAGGCCCTAGATCGTATTTGATCAGCTCAAGTTACCCTACCCATTAACCAATGTGATTGATAACATTAACAAATGTAATTGTAACAGATTTGGGCTTGATTGGTGAATTAAATTCCATTCTGGAAAGGAAATAAGATTCAAGGTCACCCTTTGTTTACTTTATTCCTTTTGTCAGTGAAGTAAATGAAAGTTCTAATTGTGTTGTATAATACAGATTCGTAAAGTGTATGCCACTTAAATGTATGTCCATGCTTTCAAAAACGTTTTCCAATAAAACATCTATAGTTTGGTGGATTTATAGTATTCTTTCTAAAACATGTAACCAATTTGTATGGACGTTCGGATATTTTGGTGGAGGTCCTTAAATGGTAGGCAGAAAAAGTAGTTTAGATAACGGATGGTGGAATTGGCCATACCAAACAGAGGGCCGTTATTCTGTACCAGGACCATGCATGGAGCAAGACCAGAACTGAACATGACATTATTTTAATAGGTATTTGTGGTACGAGTCTAGCTAATGCACCACAAGACAGCATAAACTGACTGGGATTGAAAGACAGTTCAAGATCTTTTGTTGCGGGACTAGAGGGGAAAAGATCAGCGTAAAGACTTAAGCAGTCTGAAAGATTAAATTGGTCTGATTGTCATATTTATATTATTTAATCCTATTTTGGTTAGTAGTTTTTGGAGGGAGCAGCCTCATGAGGGTATGGGTTGTGGTTCACCACTTAAATGTAAGGATTTAGTGTGCTAATCTTGGGTGAAAACCATGCTCCAGTCTATGTATACTAATGAATTGCAATTAAAGCACAAGAATATCTGTCAAAACATGTACTTCTAAAAACTGCAGTGATAAAGTGAAAAAACTTACCAATAGTGGATTCGGGATTACACCCTTCAAAAGTTTAAACATGCATAGTGTTCATAGTGATAAAAGCAGTTGTAATTACCGGCGGGGGAAATATTGGATCCCTTCTTTATGAAGTGGCACACCTTGTCTGTGGTTCACAGGGCTGTTTAGGGAATTGGTCTTTCCTCTCTTGGAGTCAAGTTCATTATGTACTCACAAGCATGTCATTTAGTATGCAGTGACGGAGGACAGCTTGTGGTACTGCTTTTCAGTATCCCCGCCCCCGCCTTGTGTTACACCTTCCTTGTTTTTCTAGAATCATTTGAAATTTTGAAAAGATCTGAAGACCTGTTTTTTTTTTTCTTTCTTATTTGCGCCAGTCTCCTCCCCTGTTTCACTTATAATTTTATTTTAGTTGTATGTATGCTTTTGAAGACCAAGCTTGGTTTTCTTACTAAAAGTGTAACGCCTTAAATAGAAACAGCCCCCACTGGGTATCAGAGCAATTTATATTGAATTGACACAGCCTTGAGGTATAGAAACAGCACATTTTTTCTTAATGTGGAGTTCACATTAAGATTGCATATCTCAGAGGTACAGTTAAAAAACATTTAGTAGAAGACGTTGGCAAGTTTAATTTCGAGCCCATTTGGTCTAGGCTGGGAGGCAGGCAACAGATTGACAAGTTTCTACGCCACCTGTCCACAGAGTTGGTGACTTTTGCGCAAGGGTGTAATTACCATGCTTGCTGTCTTGTTGGGACAGGCAGTGGTTATAGTTTTAATGTAGTATTTTCAGTGGCAAAAACATAGATTCTCTTTACATGGATGTTAGTTAATACATCCTATTTTAAAATAACTTTCATTTGAAGTTGGAGTTTTAGGTGCTCTGTTTAAAAAAAAAAAAATGTATTGATATATATTTCGGGAGAGGGGGTTCCGCCCCCATCACGCCTCACCACTCCGCGTTCACCCACTCCCATTTTACTTTGTTTAGACTTTATTTCCTGTTGCTTCCGACATGAATTCTTTAATCCTTGGCGCCTGTTTCGTTTTTTGGGTCGACCCTGGGCAGCGCATGCGCTCTCTGGGAGGCATGTTGTATTTAGGTGTGGACTTGAAGCTCCGCCCATTTTCCGCCCATCTTTTCAATTGGCTCCTGTTACTGTAATTTCTAAATGGTTGCTTCTGATTCATGAATAGGCTTAGTAGCCCCTCCTTAGTACTGCATTGTCTGCATTTGTAACCCCCCATAAGGACTGGACTTTTTACTTGTGTTGGTACACAGTCTGGTTTGTCTTTAGTCTGTGAGCACTATTTTCTTTAATGATTTTCCCCTATTGCAGGCACAAAGTGCTTTCCTGCAAAGGTGCCCCCTTTGCCTCCGGGCGCCGTGCTACAGTTTCAGCACAGTGCCCGCTTTTACATTTTTATGAATACGGCCAACTTGACAAACAAATGGTTCTTTTTGGAAAAGCGCCCTATACAGCGCTTTCACTTTAATGACGGCTGCGCACCTTTATTTAGACAAGCCGCTTCTAAAGAAAGAGGAGTGGCCGCCATTAAACTGAAAGCGCAGCATGGGATGCTTTTCCCAAAAAAACATTAGTTTGCAAAGTTGACAAACAAATGCTTTTTGTTGTTGTTGTAAAAGCGCCCCATGCCGCACTTTCACTTTCATGGCGGCTGCGCACCTTTCTTTAGACCCGTCGCTTTTAAAGAATGGGGAGTGGCCGCTATAAAACTAAAAGCGCGGCATGTGGTGCTTTTACAAAAAAAACATTTGTTTGACAACTTGGCAAACTAATTTTTTTTTGTAAAAGCACCGCGCTTTCACTTTAATGGCGACCATGCACCATTCTTTAGACAAGCCGCTTCTAAAGAAAGGAGCGTGGCCACCATTAAAAAAAAAAAAATTGTTTGTTAAGCCTACCTGCTCCACAACGAAACTAGACGAGTGACTCTACGCGCTCGCATGCAGACTGACTTTAATTAAATAAAAGGGGTAAATTGGAGACCGAAGCAGGACGTAACTACTCAGTGAACAAACTAATTCCATTAAGAGCAACACTTGCAGATGCAGCGCTGGAAACAGTTTTTATTTATGGAGTGACAAAAGCCTGCACGTATTAATACATCACTGATGCCATTAGCCTGTAAAAATAAGATAAACACTAACATTTGAGCGAGGAAAGAATGAAAGAAGTCGGAGGTTTTAGCCCCGGCCTTGCACGCCTACGCTGGGTTACAAAGTATTCTTGTATCCCCATTTTCTTATTCAAAAGGTGTTGACAAAGATTCTGGGCAAAATAATTTTATTTGAGTCACAAATTACAGTTTTGAGAAAAATGGTGTATTAAGGTTTACCATCGAAACGCGTTGACGCACTTTATTTACAGAAACACAATCCGTGCAAATCGTGAAATCACATTCTTGGCAATCCTTCAAGACAGGAGGCAGCATAGAACGCACAGCGCTCACTAGGAGCTTTTACAGATCGATTTTAATGATCCCGTTTTTTTGTGTTTTTATGTGTTCACCCTGCTCCTAAAATCGCTACTTACCTGCACTTTAAAAAACTACAAAACACCGCGTTGGGGCGGCTTCTCATGCCACTTGACAAGCTTGTAGCTTGCAGTTTCACTGCATTGGTTGGAAACTATCGACTGCCACAGCGGCAGACATCTTGGGTGGGGGCTGAGGATTTGCACGGTCTAGTCGTCACAAGGACGCTAGACCGGTACATAAGCCGAGCAAATTAGGCGGCCGGCTACTTGGAAATCACATTCTTGGCAATCCTTCAAGACAGGAGGCAGCATAGAACGCACAGCGCTCACTAGGAGCTTTTACAGATCGATTTTAATGATCCCGTTTTTTTGTGTTTTTATGTGTTCACCCTGCTCCTAAAATCGCCACTTACCTGCACTTTAAAAAACTACAAAACACCGCGTTGGGGCGGCTTCTCATGCCACTTGACAAGCTTGTAGCTTGCAGTTTCACTGCATTGGTTGGAAACTATCGACTGCCACAGCGGCAGACATCTTGGGTGGGGGCTGAGGATTTGCACGGTCTAGTCGTCACAAGGACGCTAGACCGGTACATAAGCCGAGCAAATTAGGCGGCCGGCTACGTGGAAATCACATTCTTGGCAATCCTTCAAGACAGGAGGCAGCATAGAACGCACAGCGCTCACTAGGAGCTTTTACAGATCGATTTTAATGATCCCGTTTTTTTGTGTTTTTATGTGTTCACCCTGCTCCTAAAATCGCCACTTACCTGCACTTTAAAAAACTACAAAACACCGCGTTGGGGCGGCTTCTCATGCCACTTGACAAGCTTGTAGCTTGCAGTTTCACTGCATTGGTTGGAAACTATCGACTGCCACAGCGGCAGACATCTTGGGTGGGGGCTGAGGATTTGCACGGTCTAGTCATCACAAGGACGCTAGACCGGTACATAAGCCGACCATGCTCATGCGCAGCGGTCACGCGCTGCGGGATCGCCAGAGCATCGCCGGAGTCACGCCAGAGTCCAGCCCGTCTGCGCCCGTCCGTGCACGGGCGGGCTCGGGGGCTCGAACCTCTGAGCATCGCTATACTTATTCGGCGGAAGAGCTCCATTGTTTAGATAATGGTCAGTTGTCACTCGATCAAAATGTTATTACTAAGCTGGAAAAGTATGCTATACTGCGGTCTTACAACAGTATCTCTAAAACACAACACCCAGTGCTAAAGATAGCCAGTCTGAATACTAGGTCTCTTCACAGTCATCACGTGGAGATCTACACCCTACTTCAGGATAGAGATTTAGACATCCTGACGCTCTCAGAAACCTGGATGGGTGAAAACTCCATGCCGGACATCATTGCTGCCCTCCCCAATGGCTATGACGCTATATGGCAGAACCGTGCAGGATCGGCACGGGGGGGCGGAGTGGCGATTCTATTTTAAAAAAACCTTATCCGTGGAGAAACTTTAATCCGAAACAGTGGATTTAGCTGATCTAGTTGGAGTAAAGATTTCCCTAAACAACTCCTGCTGGGTGATTTTGTCTGTTTACCGTCCGCCCAACTCATCCCCACTTTTTAACGATTTATTTGCCCCCATTATATCAGACCTCTGCACTAGATACAAGAAAATCGTGATAATGGGAGATTTTAATATGCACTGGGATAGACTCCAAAGGGACCTGTCTACACGCCAGTTAGATACTACCATGTCCGCCCTGAGTTTTAGTC
Source organism: Lissotriton helveticus (assembly GCF_964261635.1). NCBI lineage: Eukaryota > Metazoa > Chordata > Amphibia > Caudata > Salamandridae > Lissotriton > Lissotriton helveticus. The sequence goes on from NC_136065.1 coordinate 343,113,521, forward strand.
AACTCGTGGAAGTACCCACACACATCAAGGGTCATACGCTTGATCTAGTATGGACCACGGACCCAAACGTTATCCTTAGGGATGTGAGTCCCTGTGTCTGGACTGATCACTATCTGGTGACCTGTGATGTAAATGTTAAAGACTATTTAAAGCATCTACCCCGAGGTACCAGAAAGATTCGCAAATGGACTGAGGTTGATTTAAAAACCTTGACCTCGGTGCTCCCGGAAATGGCCTGTTTGACGAATACAGATGGAAGTCTAGACGTTGAATATACAGACTTAATCCAGAACTTGATTAAAGCCATTGACCAGATAGCACCGGAAAAAACTCAGTTAACCAAGGGACCTGGTAAAGAGGCCCCATGGTTTACTCCGCGGCTAAGGGAACAAAAAAGGAAACTCCGAGCTCGGGAGAGAATCTGGAGGAAAACTAAGCAGGATACAGCAAAGAACCAATACAAAGACTCACTCCACCTGTATAAATAACTTATTTCTCAAGCTAAGGCGGAGTATTATGAGTCTCGTCTACAGAAGGCTAGGAACACCCAGAGGGAGACCTTTCAAATCCTATCGGAGTTGAGCAAAAAACAGGAGAATTCGGAGTCTCCCATAAACTGTGACACCTTCCAGGGGTATTTCCTAGATAAAGTAAAGACCATTATCCTGGAAATAAAGAATAGTATGGTGAATAGTGATACCATACACTCCAAGGATCATAATCCTGCTTACTGTTCTATGTTACAGTTCCCTGTGCTGGACGAGCTGAGCTTAGAGCAGCTAATGGGTAAAATCAAATCTGGCTCCCCAGCGGATCCATGTCCCCCTAGTGTCTTCCGTGTGGCACGGCCGCTATTGGAAGCTCGGATTATTTCTCTCCTTAATAGGTCCCTAGAGACAGGATACCTGCCAAGTGATCTTAAGGAGGCGCGTGTTAGACCTCTGCTGAAGAAACCAGGTGCAGACCCGTCTGCCCTGAAGAACTACAGGCCGATCTCCCAGCTGCCCTTCCTTGCAAAGGTCCTAGAGCAACATGTGCTGAAGTCCCTGTCCCTGTACCTCGAATCCCATTGCCTACTGCATGAACGACAGGCGGGGTTTCGAGCACACCATAGCACCGAGTTAGTGATGCTCTCGGTGCTAGATGAACTGAGAGGCATGGCTGACGGCAAAAAACCGAGCGCCCTGATATTATTAGATCTGTCAGCGGCGTTCGATACCGTCAGCCATGACCTGCTCCTGGGAAGACTGGAGGCCTTTGGGATCAAAGGCTTGGCCTTTAAGTGGTTGCAATCTTTCCTTTTGGGAAGGACACAGAGGATACAACTGGGGGAGTCGATATCGGAGGTGGGGTTCTTAGAGTGCGGGGTACCGCAGGGTTCCGCACTTACCCCACTTCTGTTCAACCTTTATCTGCAGCCCCTGATTGCGTCCTTGGCTGAGATGGGTTGTAGAGTCTTCAACTATGCTGACGACACTCAACTTGTGCTGAGCATTGATAATACAGGGACAGCACAAATCCAAGCTCAAAACATCTTAAGGTTTACCGTGGGGTGGATGACGGAAAACCTACTAAAGATCAACCCGGATAAAACCGAGGTACTGGTAATTCCATCTACCACCTCACCGTGGAGTGATCTATATTGGCCTGCAGAGCTTGGATCAGCCCCAAAACCTAGTGCTAACGTGAAGAGTTTGGGGATTAAACTAGATTGTGATCTGTCAATGTGCAGCCAAATTTCCACCGTCGTTGGAACCTGCACGAACATCATCAGACAATTGAGAAAGTTAGCCCCCCTCCTTTCTCATTCTATGATGCGCTCAATTGTAGTAGCAACCGTCATTTCACGGATCGACTATGGGAACGCCCTGTATCTTGGCCTCCCAAAAACATTGACAAACAGACTTCAGGTCGTAATGAATGACGCCGCACGACTGATCTTCGGAGTACCCAGACGAACAAAGGCCTCCCCTCTACTCCAAAATCTTCATTGGCTCCCTGTGAAAGAGAGGGCTGAGTTTAAGAGCCTCTGTATAGCGCATAAGGCGATTTATGGCCATGCGCCGGCATATATTAAAGCCCGTCTGGAAGTATACAGTCCGAAGAGAACACTTAGATCATCGGTTTCTCAGCAACTGGTTTGCCCCCGCTATAAATTAGTGACCAAGGGAGGGAGAGCCTTCTCTGTCTTGGCCCCTCAGTTATGGAACAAGCTGCCTGAGGGGCTACGCAGGGAGGTGAATCTCCTACGGTTCAGGAAATCCCTGAAAACACTGTTGTTCAGAAGAGTCCTGACCGCAATGTAGGCGTGGTGTGGTGTCTCTCGGAGGAGGGAAGCTAAGTTATTGTAACAACATCTATTTCCAATGCGCTTAGAGGCCTGTAGGTGATTGAGCGCGTTACAAATCTAAATTAACAATAAATTAACAATAACAAAGGCTGGAATTACAGAATTATAACTACTGCAATTTCGGACTCCAGTCCTAACTATTTTGAGACCGATGTGTGCTTTTTTATGACATATTCCTTTGTCTTTTTGATGTACTCTCATTTTAACCCAGTTGTTTTTACAATGTATACAATATTATGAATCAACTCTAGATTTCATGTTCGGAATGTTACAAGTCAAAGACTAGGCATTAAATGATTTATGTACTGTATGATATTATCATGAATAAATAGATCTATCTATTTTTCACAAACATTTTTTTCAGACTGTTGACCTTGGGTTTATAACTATATTTCTTTCTTAAGAGTGGTGAGGACTTGAATGCGGATGAATGAGGCTAGTATGTGAGTGTATAGATCACAATATCTATTGAGTCTTAAGTGCATTCCAAAGGAAAAAACTTTTTTTTGTAATACTGTTAAGCTTACAAACAAATGCTTTTTTTTGTGAAAGCGCCCCATAGGACACTTTCTCTTTAATGGCGGCCGCACACCTTTCTTTAGACGAGCCGTGTCTAAAGAGAGGGGGTGGCCACCATTAAAGTGAAAGCGTGACATGGGGCACTTTTACAAGAATATGCAATGCAATAGGTCTCACATTTGCAAGAGTTTAAACTATTGGGATTGTAAATGACAATGCCTCTTATTTATGTGTTATTTTTTAAAACATAAACAAAAGGCATTGTCATTTACAATGCCAATATCTTAAACTCTTGCAAATGCGAGACCTATTGCATTTCAAATGCTTGTTGTCTTTTATTGTTTCTCACACACTTTCTCTGTTCTTATTCTTATAAAAGGCAGTCTGAACAATATTATTAATTTTATTCACGTGGCAACAAGCCTTAAAACGTGTGCTATAGTTTTTATCTGGTTAGAAAAGAAAATTGAATGTATTTGTTCTGCGCCTATTTATTAATATGATCATAGGCCAAGAACTGAAAACATTAAATGCATCGGTTTATTTTCTGATCAGAAGGTGGTGGGAAGTTTGGCAATTGCCCAGGCTCCTAAAACAAAATTCAACACCCTATATTTGTGTCTTTTTTTCAGTCTGTTTAATGATACATAGGGTGAACATTGCATTTAGGTAAGTATCCAACAGAAGTTGCAATATAGAACTTTAGTAAAAAGTTAATATTATTATTCATTTTTTCTAAACACAATTTGATGCGTGCTCTGGAGAGGTTGTGGACAGCAGCTCTTTTTTGTTTCTCCTCGAGCAGTGCTCCCTATCGTGTTGAGTTCCTGAGTGTTTCTCTTGTATAACTTGTTTCATTTTTGGCCGAGCATAATATGCTAAGAATGTCGATTTTGCATACTGATACTTTGCAACATTGTTTGATGACCTGACGTAAAAGCACGTGGAGTATTGAGTTTCTAATGAAGACTCACAAATGAGTAAAGCTTCTTATTGTACTGAACCTTTCTGGAAGTCACACGTGTAGTGATGGGGTTGCAGGCTATGTGTGGTGTGAGTGAGGCTGTGTTTGTATGGAGGTCACAGGATAATAATGCTGTAGAGCTACCTTCCTACATGAGAGTATGAAAGTGTTCGTTTGTGAGTGAGGATTAGATCAGCTGGTTGGCATGCTGAGGATCAGGCAAGCCACGTGTTTGGAGGCCTGACTGGAGCCAAACTAAGTATCCACTGCAGGTAGAACCAGTGAGGTAATGCTTTTCCCTGATGGGAGGTAGGTGCTGTGATTTTGATAGGCTGAATGCAAGTATTACCTTACCGAATATTGGAGGAGTTTTGATAGAGTAATGAAGCTGGTCTGTAAAGAGAGAAGGTGTGTGTTTGCGAGCACTGCCCTGCAGTGCCCATTCCGGGCGAAGTGCTGCATGGGTGACAGACTCCTGATGTCTCCTTTCAAAGGGGGGATACGCCCAGTGCTCCTTGCCTAACGAGAAGGATTTGAGTTTTGGGTAGCCAGAAACCAGGCCTCATTGAGCCACTGGCTGGCAAAGCCCCTCACAACTCTGCACCATGAATCCTGTCTTAGCCTGTTGTGAAGGTGCAGAAGATTGAGAGAAGGTACCTCAACATGCAGGTCTGTCGTGGGGTAGTAAGGGGGAAAAGCATAGCAAGCTTCCAGTAATGGCCACCAGCTCGGTGGGCAAGATACAGGACATTAACAGGCAGCATATCCTTCCAAAGGAAAGGGTTCCTTCCCAAAACAGACACTGGCCCACAGTCATTGCCTCGGGCTTTTGTATTCCCAGACTTTGTCAACCCCACACATAGGTTGGCACGAGAGGGGCCATTAACGGCAGAACTGCACTTATGACAAGTTGTGTTTCGCAATTTATTGTTGAATACTTAGTGTTGGCCTGGAACGAAAAATATTACCATCACTCAAGAAGGTTGATTACAAAAATGAGTATGATTAAAAAAAGTAGAAAAACAGTGTTTACCGCACTAGTATGCACGATTAGAAATGATCCACTAGGGCATGTGGTAGTGTCCCCTAGTGTACGCTTACCCATGTGAATGAAAACCAGCTTTATTATTGTGCTCTTCTGATAGTGTTTATACCCACATAGAGCAGTACCACCCATGGGGCACTGTAACACACTTCGTCAGAAAACAGGTTACATACCTGTGCCAAATCAAACATTGTAAACCCAAATGGTCTTGCGTTGCCAATGTTGAGGAAATGACGCAAGTAGCAAATAATGAATAAAAACATTGTTTTCTATGCTTTCCAGATGGCAGTTGCATTGGGTGATGCAACCTGTGTTAGTTTGTCGCATGTAAACAAACTGTTCTCCGTGGGTGATGGGGACATACACAGAATAGAAAGGTTGCCTTCCATCTAAGAGCAGAGAACTGAGATTGTCAGGAAAGCCATCTAATCATGAGCAGGGGCTGACTGAGTAGTATTGTATAGAGTGCGATCTGCGGCCTTGGTGGTTAAAACAAAAAAAGAAAATCTACATTAAAAAAAGGACTGAGTCCTATTTTACTCCATATTAAATGCTTCTATTAATTTGACACAGATTAATGAGTAAACCTATCTAGAAGTCTCCGATTCACGACATGGATTATGGAAAGGAGACTGTTTGAATATTCTAATGGCGGTTTGAGACCTACATTGCTATTTGTGAAAATGTCTGCATACTGTTTAGTGATGGAGCATTGAGGGGTAAAGTTAGAACCTTCTGGTACCTCGCATGCCACAAATTACACAGATGTGTCGACACAAGGATCTTAAGTGTTCACTGTGTGGACACTGAGTGGAGGCTGACTTGATTGAATTTAGATCCCAGAAAAACTAATCTAAAGGACTTTTGTTTATTTGCTATAGTTAGTGCTTCTGTCAACGTTTGTAATCTGGGATGTGAGAGGCGTGTATTAGGTAGAGTTTTAAGTAGCCTTCTTTTTTTCTTATTTTTGACTTGGGTAACATTCTTTTAGAGTTTCCCAACCTTTATCAACATGTGGCTATGATTCTGTAATGGATGAACTTTTAAAGGCCCATTTATTGATGATGTGAGTTGAGTGGTGAAGGGTCCATTTTAATGACCGTTTGGCTTCCTATTAATGGCAGAATAAGCAATCCTAGACTACCTGAAAAAGACCACCTTGTGACTGAAGGCCGTGCTTTGTCTCCTGAGGACATCAGTACAGAACATGCCAGTGATTCTACACCTGTGTTTTTTCTTCTTTCCATGTGTTGAATTAATAATTCCCTTTTCAATGTGTGGCATCTCCTCCTCTAGCTAGGTCTTCTTTTCCTAAAGCTCTTTGATTCATAGCATGGTTCTCCCTCGAGTGAATGCCGAGACATCTGTCCCAGTTGCATTATCAGGTTTACACGTCTGCTATTCATTTATGTTCTGAAATTTGACGTTCTGTTTCCAGCTGCTCAATATAGCAAGGAAGGTTCTGGAACCGAACAGTCTGAGGCAAGACTACAAGCAATATCCAGAAGTATTTTCTTTGGAAACATAAAAATGCCCACTACTTTCTTTTAAGCAATTCAGGACTAGGGAAAGGGCTACGCTTGATGTCTGGTCTAGAACGTCTTAAAATTTTATTTTTTGCTCTTGATTATTGCCCACAACAAATGCATGTTGAAATTAAATTATATGGGGGTATTTATCAAGAAGAGGTTGTTGTGATGGCTCTTGCTGGGATCAGTTATCATGACCCTAAGCTTGAAGCTGCTTTTTTTTACTTTTCATAGCTGCCACGTTTTGCAGGTCCATGCGCGATGAGCTGCTCCAATCCACATTTATTTTCTTTGAATTCCGGGAATTGAAGTTCTAGTTTTATAATGGAGTTAACAAGACTACAAGACACAGAATTCTAGGGAAAAAAATCGTGACTGGAGCAGCTCATCACAGGGATATCTGTTAAACCTGGCAGCTATGGCTAACCTGATTTTGCAGCTGTGACATGAATATATGATTTGTCACTTGCTTTGACATCAGAGCAGTGAAAATTAGTTTTGGTTTTCACTACTCTGAAGCAGTGATACAATGGACTCTGGCAGGCGTTGTTCTGTCCCTTCCTCTGAGTCTCCACAGATCAGCTGGTGATGATGGAATGGCTGAAGAAGGGTTACAGTCCTTCCTGCCTTCCCACATCTCTTGAGCCTGTCATCCGCAGATCTGTAGAGGCCCATAGCTGAATGCAGGTTTCATTCCATGCTGGGAGCATCAGAGCCGCTTTCAAGAGCGCTTGTCTGTGCTCAAGGCTCCTCTTTATCCTTTCATTTAGAGCAGAGAGCGCAGCATCCGAGTAGGAAAGGGCAGGGAATGACTGTGATGGGGGATGGTGGCTGGTCACCAGGTTTAAAAAAAATTATTCGACATGGATTAGTACTGCCAAGCGCGGTTGGTTTTTAGGTGTGCAGATGGTATGATGCTAGCTATTTTTAAAAACCTATCTTTAACCAAAGGGGGTGGGGAAAAATTTTATTTATTTGGACTTTCGACGGGTGAGGTTGGCCAAGGATGGAGATTAAGATGCATTTGTTGCTCCGGCCATATTGTTAAGGCGTGTGTGGTTTAGCCATGCATGGTTCTGTCACACAACCAGGTTGGATGGCAGCGGTGGAAGGAAGCCAGGTAAGGGTTTAATTTTTGGAGGGGCAGTGGAATTGGGTAGATTCCCTGTGATTCCTTATGCACTGCTCATCTGAGCAGCGGAGGTGAGGTTGTGGTGGGCCATATAAAATATTAACATATAAATGGATGAATAACTGAAGATGCTTTTCACCTTGAGATTGCGAGTGACATCATAGACAGCTAGAGGTTCACTCTTGTTGTCTATCTGATATCCCTCTTAACTCCTTTGTGAAAACACCCCTGGTGTTCACAGTTACCTATCTATAATTCTGTCTGTTTTCTATCGGAATGAGAAGGAGAGCATGGGAGATTTGGTTTCTTGTGAGTCTCTATGGCCCTAAGGGTGGTGGGCCTATTTCACCTCCACAGCTTGGTCTGTGCAGACCTTGAGGAGGGGAAGGCCGACCGAAGACCTGACAGATCACTAGCTGCCATTCCACCACTGCCTTTGTATTGGCATCTGCTCCTCCACCATTTCCTTGTATATTTTCGGAGAGAAGACTAGTAAAGTAACCACTGTACTGCTTTATTGTGCTGTTGCAACTTGGTTCTTCGCAGCAGCACTGCGTATTGGCTTCTAGTGAAAGCCGTGTATATATAGTGACATTCCATTAGTGCTTCTGAAGATAACCCGTAGACCCAGTGCCTTTGTAGCCTGTGAATCAGAAACTTTTTTGCAATTTCATTCCGGTTCCTACATTAAGTTCTGTAACTTCTCTCATAGAAAAATATATTGCAGGCCAACATATTCCACACCTCTGTACTCTTGCATAAAACATTGAGACTCGTCTCTCTGATGGACCTAATAATAAGTGAAGTATCAAATATTTGAGTGACTGAGTAACATAAAGAGTAGAACCTGCACTTGTATTTCTTCGCACTGCACGCAGCCAACATGGAGCCTGCACACACATAAGGAAAGAAATCCCAAAGGTTTTGTGGAGGGAAGGAACACTTAATGAAAGAGGTATTAAGCTTGAACATAGTCTGATGGATGAGCTCCGAAGAAATCTACTGCACGAAGATCACATTCTTGACAAGCAATGAAATCCTTCTTTTTGATCTGTGTGTGTCTGAATAATTCTGTGAAGCTGTAGCTACACTATATATGTGACAAGAAAACACGTTTAAAACTAATTTTACTTAGTGCTAGATTTTTGTGAAATGTGAAGATTTTTAGGATCCGTGAACACCATGTTTCTGTTTCTTTCTTAAGATTATGATTATTATGCTGTTTGTTCACGTGGGTATACCATACCTTTTAAGATGTGAATAGAGTGATCAAACACCAGAACTTAAGCTACAGATTTATGCTATGAGGGTGACAGGTTTGCTGTATGGTAGCAAGGATTACTATTGGCAGTATGGGTGGCTGTGGGCTGGGTATGGAGAGTGGTGGTGTATGTCGGTGCCTGATTGGCTGAGAACTTGCAAGTATTTACAAATGTTCCAAATGACCCCTATGCATGCTACAGAAGATCTTCCACTGGCTGCCACAGAACACCTGACGGACTGTCACACAAGCACTCCTCACAAGCAGATTTGAATATGGCAATCCATCCTCTGGGATCATTAGCTGGAATGGTCAGTAGTAGGCTAGTGTTAAGCATTGCATAGTAGATTCTCAGGGCCTCTCCTGTTCTGACCGATCTCTGCACCAAAGGCTAGTTCTTGGTGCAGAAACAAAACTGGAGACATGATCCATCAGGCATCTAGGAAGCAATAAGTGACTCATGAAGGTTAGGCCACCGCGTAAGGCTACCAACCCACAGGTGAGAGGGCTGAAAGAGTGCAACCCTTAAGACAGATCATTATATGTGTCACGTGCTCCCTACCTATGTCTTAGGTTTGCTCATTCATTCTTTTAGCCCTCTTCAGATACAGGAGCCTTAGCCCTTCTCACTGGTTTGCAAGACCTTTATTTTGCCTTGTTGCTTCCTGTTTATCACCTCTGTGGCCAGGTGATACTAGACCACTTTCAAATCTATTTGGGAGAGTGGGAGGCCCCAAGTCCCGGATTGGGGACGTAAAGACAGGGATGAGAATGAAAAATATGAAACTTATTGAAAACAGTCATGCTGCCAGAGACAGAAATGTTTGTTAGGAAGAATGTTTTTCCCCTGCATGAGTGACAGTGTTTGTTGTTTGGAAATCTCGATTGCAGTGGTGTTTTTTCCCACTCTGCTTCTAACCCATCATCAGTTTTCACCTCGTTGCGAGTGAAATTACAGTATCGGCCCCGCCCCATATTCGTAGGGCAGTAGTCTTAATTAAGGCACTATCATTTGTACGGAACCTCTCCTTACTTAGCCCAGAGGAGGTGTGAGAGTGATGGTTCCTCCTTTTAGCAGATTACTAGGAGAAACCTATGTTTATGAGTTCTGGTTTATGAGAATAGGGCTGCCCTAGAAGGGGGGGTAAGAAAGAAAGTTTATAGTTAGATTGCCGATTGATGATTTTTTTTTACAAGAATGACCAGATTCTACCCTTCCTGTAGTACCATAAAAATGTGAACCCTATCTCAAAACGTGATATAATAATCCACCTAGTGAGATGTATGTGTGTGTATCCTGCAGCTCTCAGATTTAATTATGACAAGGTTCGATTGGCCTGAACACGTCATTGTTTAAACACAGAAAGAACATTGAAATTTGGGTGATTAAGTTATGTGGGCTGTGTCATTGGTTTTTATCTGTTATGCCAGCATATAAAAAACAACACTTAGCATTCAAATTTAATAATTAGAGCGTCATTCCATGAAAATTCGTTTCCACAGTAAAGGCTATTAATAGCATACATCTTTATTTTGGGCATTTCGGCACCCTAGTTTTTGACATTCATTGTCATAGAAACCGCAGTATTTGCCAGATGTATGAAGTAAGACTGCAGTACAGGTTCTTTTGATATTGATCTCATTGCACTGCCTGCTTGTGCCGAATACCACTGTTTTTATTCAGTGTGTTCATTTTTGTCCTTCAAATTTCTATTTTGAAATTTGAATTAAACATTATTTGCAACATTCTTGCATGAATACCAAAATGTTCTTCCAGTCCTTGTCTCTCTTCGAGGTGACTCGGTCTTTCACAAAGGTTTTTCAGTTGCCCACGTGTTTTCACTATAGTTACAGCTACTCTAACAGTGTAAGTTAATTGAGTGCACTCCATGAAATGAATGCACCCCACGAAATGAATGGAGTTGTTGCTGCAAGCGCCTATCAAGCATTGAAAAACACCAAGCAAGCAACAGGCATAAATGTCACACAAACCACCCATCCACGAATGAGGAACAAATAGCTTCTTGGTGATTGTGGATTTGTCTCTGTCCTTCTCAGGTGGTTGGAAATTGCTTGCACCACAGGCCGAGTCAGAACAATTGTTTTAAAAACCATGCTGCACATTAAAATGTTACTATGGCCCCCAGTATTGGCTTCTCGTGCCTCACGTGCTGGCCTCTCTCAGCATCTTTGAACCACCAACCAACGCAGCTAGTCACCATATATTTTTCCATAAATGTTTAGAATGGCATATGCTTAACGAGGAGTTGGATGAGTTTTTGTGGGCAGTGAGAGGACCGGAATGACAACAAGGGGATTTCTTTATGCTGGTTACAAACTCACTAGGAATTAAACTTCACAATCCCAAAAATGCAGGGAAGAAACGGAGTATGTGCCAGATCAGTATTTAAGGTTTTTACAGAATTTCCTTACCAGAGCCTGAATTTTAAGTGAATGTGCCCAATGAATTGCACTTCCAGGAAGAAAGACTCCCTTACAAATTTGAGCAGTGAGTGCATGTTTCTGGTAAAACAGTGAGGCTGCCTTCACTCTAGTGGAATGTGCAGGAATTCTTGAATGGATCGTGGGACCACTCCCCGTCCACTTGTCATTCACCCCCACCACTTGTCATTCACCCCCACCATGTCATAATCTTGACGCTCACCCCCTTTGTGTTGTAAGATTTTAACATGAATGAGATTATGGAAGACATGGCTTGGCAGTTCGGGCTGGACTGTTCCCATGAGGCACAGGGTCAGACTGATTTGCATATAGCCATGTCTGAAATGGGGTGGCTGAGTGGGCTAAAGAATGGTGAAGGATTAAACCCAGATCAGTTGACTGGGGGTGAGTGTTTGATTTGCTCAAACGCTCCGTCCATCATCCCCTTTTGTATCGCACAGTTTAAAAGCAGGCATCCCTTGCAAGCAACTCTAAACATCTCTTGCAATATCCAGGTTGTGAATATGTTCCTTCATTGAGGAAGCATGAACACGCGGTTGAAAAACTTGAGGAGTCTTTTCTTGATTAAGAATGTATTTTATAAAAACCTGAGCAATCAGAGGGGACTGTTCTCTGTACCAATTTGTCTATGTGGGAAATAAAGTAGTGGTGCATTAAAGAGGTAACTTAAAGCTCAACACCTTGCAGATGTAACGTCAATTAGGAAGACTATTTCCATTTTTAAAATGCCACAGTCTCAAAATAACATGGGTGTAAATGGCCTGTGCTTTAAGAAGGCACAAACTGTGATATTTGCTATTCATGTACAAGGCCATCAAAGTGTTTAATACTGCCTACAAATCTCTCCTGGCTTTTTCAGTTTGGAAGTAATTGCTGAGGGTGTTATTTGATTAGTATACCTGATTCCGCTAAATGCGTAATAACGATTGAGCAGTGCTGTAAAAGATATAGTCTGAAGCAGCCAGTGACAAACTTGCAGCTTGGCTATGCAGCCTTCCACGTTATGCTCACCCTTTTGTGCTCCTCCTGACTTTGTGAGTGGTAGGAGCATGAATAACTTTGCCATCAAATGACAAATCAGTGACTTAGTCCTTAAAGTCTCCATGAAAGGCTGATGTTTTCAGCCAAGAATTAGCTATTCATGATCCTTTGCACAGTGTTTACCATGTTGATTTGGAATTATTGCAGACCTGGTCCTTCTTTGACATAATATTTCATATGAAGAAAATCTCCTACTGCGCCTGGAGGAAGATATTCCACAAAAACTTCAAAGTTTGTCCAGTTACAAACAGGGCATACATATGGCACAACTCCTTTCCTTTAAGGAGATTGGGGCATTCCTCTAATTGCTGCGCCAGAGATTTTTCCAAGGCTCAACTTCCTTTTCAAATACAGAGGTAGAGGTGAAACAGTTCCTTTATCTTTTCCTATGGCTAACATAAGTAGGGCTGATTTGAGGTGGGAAGTTATGTATTAAAATATATATATATCTTCCTTTAAATGGTGGTACTTGGTTTACAGGGCCTTGGAAACAATTAACTGAGAGTGTAGCTTTGTTCGGATCGAAACTGACTGCTGTGGTGTGTCCTATTTTGTTGAATTGACTATTTAGAATTTGCAGGAGCAGATTTAGAAAGTATACAGTGACCTGTTTCGATGATGGCATTGAATCCAGGGTGTGCATGTCTTTGTGCATCAGTGTCAACAGTGTAAACTGTATGAAAGGATGCAGGTAATCTTAATTATCCTCATCCTAATCAAGTTCTATGTCAACTCTAGATTTTTCTGGTGGAGCCCAGTTCTACCATGTGAACCAGATTTATCCAAGACTAATGTGAAAGGAGATTCTTCAGGTAATCAATTAGGAAAAGTATCATATAGTCATTCTCTGCCAGAATTGATCATCTCATCTCAAGAATTTTTCTTAAATTAATGTTGCTGCCCTGAAGAAGCCCAGTTTCTTGTTTTTTTGGGGGGTTTAAAGAGAGCGCATTGGTTGTTCTAATTTTAAATGTTTCTACTGTGGAAAATCGAAATAAATATGAATCAAAAAAAGAAATGGTAAAAGAACTTTTTTTCCATCTGGAGACAGTCCTTCCGTTTATTATATTAGCTTGTTTCGCATAGCAATTGTAGAAATTGAGTGCAGGCCATTGTTGTGTGTGTGTATATATATATATTGCGTGCTACTCAAAGGTGGACACCTTCGAGCATTGATTTATACGCGGCCGTCCAGCCGCGGAGTATGCACCACCCCGGCACCCTGGGGGTCACTAAAGTGAAGCAGCAGTCGTACTTGGAATCGAGGACGGGCCCACTTGTGGAGTCCATACAGGACTTGATTGTGTGCTTCCCGGACCACACTTCCCAGAATGCACAGTCTCATTTGAGCCTCCCATCGGTGGGTGTGTTATATATAAAATGGGGAAGTGGGTCGGCGGTTGCGCACACCGCTTCCGTTAAAGCCCCTGAGGAGAAGCAAATGGAGCTTCGAAACGCGTCGGGCAGATCCAGAACGGAGCGGCGTCTACGAGTGGATCCCCGTCCTCACCTATACATAAACCAAGCTGCTGTTTGCGTGCTACTCAAAGGTGGACACCTTCGAGCATTGATTTATACGTGGCCGTCCAGCCGCGGAGTATGCACCACCCCGGCACCCTGGGAGTCACAAAAGTGAAGCAGCAGTCGTACTTGGAATCGAGGACGGGCCCACTTGTGGAGTCCATACAGGACTTGATTGTGTGCTTCCCGGACCACACTTCCCAGAATGCACAGTCTCATTTGAGCCTCCCATCGGTGGGTGTGTTATATATAAAATGGGGAAGTGGGTCGGCGGTTGCGCACACCGCTTCCGTTAAAGCCCCTGAAGAGAAGCAAATGGAGCTACGAAACGCGTCGGGCAGATCCCATACGGAGCGGCGTCTACGAGTGGATCCCCGTCCTCACCTATACATAAACCAAGCTGCTGTTCGCGTGCTACTCAAAGGTGGACACCTTCGAGCATTGATTTATACGCGGCCGTCCAGCCGCGGAGTATGCACCACCCCAGCACCCTGGGGGTCACTAAAGTGAAGCAGCAGTCGTACTTGGAATCGAGGACGGGCCCACTTGTGGAGTCCATACAGGACTTGATTGTGTGCTTCCTGGACCACACTTCCCAGAATGCACAGTCTCATTTGAGCCTCCCACCGGCTTGCTTGAATCCAGTGGCAAAGTGAGCAAGGGACTCAGGTATGAGCATACCCTGCCACACTTATGACGGCCAAAAGCGGTACAAAAGGGGGTGGTAATGGACTGTTCCCAAGAGGCACAGGGTCAGACTGATTTGCATATAGCCATGTCTGAACTGGGGTGGCAGAGTGGGCTAAAGAACGGTGATGGATTAAACCCAGATCTTTTGACTGGGTGTGAGTGTTTGATTGATTCAGATGCTCCGTCCATCACCACCCCCTTTTGTACCGCTTTTGGCCACCATAAGTGTGGCAGGGTATGCTCAGACGTGAGTCCCTTGCTCACTTTGCCACTGGATTCAAGCAAGCCGGGCTGAAGACGGCTGGAATGCCAGAAACTGGTCCTCAGAAGCTTTTTTCCGGTCCAGGGAAGACATGACTTGGCTGTTCGGGCTGCACTGTTCCCAAGAGGCACAGGGTCAGACTGATTTGCATATAGCCATGTCTGAACTGGGGTGGCAGAGTGGGCTAAAGAACGGTGATGGATTAAACCCAGATCTTTTGACTGGGTGTGAGTGTTTGATTGATTCAGATGCTCCGTCCATCACCACCCCCTTTTGTACTGCTCCCTGCATGTTTGAGCAATTCCGGCTCCTGCTGAATGTGGGGCGCCTGCAGGGACAGTGGGGAAATTCAGGCTCCCCCGCAGTCCCCATCAAAGCACACTTGGTGCTCTGGGTAGAGCCATGGCACCCAGGTAGATGTGGCCGGGCCCCAGGGGATGGGGTCCCTAGGGCAGAAATGGCCAGGGAGAGGGAGCGTGGCCCCCCTCCCCCATTAAGTCTTGGCTGGGGGATGGGGTCCCAGGGCTAAAATCGGCCTGGGGATGGGGAGCGGTGTGGCCCCCCCTCCACTTGGAAAAAAATAGAAACCAAGACTATGGGTCTCACTTTTAATGACACTGAGTATGCAAATGCGCAACATCATCTTCATGCTCTGCCTATTTGGTCACGCCCCATTTTCCTTAGTAGTATGTAAAGGTCTTCCCACCTTTTCCCATGTTGATGGACAGCTTAACAAAAGGCCCTCAAGCGCATTTTCCAATGATTTTGGTGATGCATTAATGATGCAGAGGAATAAGAGGACATCTTATCCAAACAAAGAAGCACCTACTTAATTTAGTTAAGGAGAAGTACTTCTGTTTGGTGGAGATTCACCTCTTTGTAGTCTCTTCGTCCTTTCTTGAGAATTCACGTTATCATAGATTTAGGGATGAAGACAGTTGACATTCACATTGGCGAAATGACATGCACAACTCGTGGTCTTTACGCAGCTGTAGTGTAAAATATGCATGACAAATTTACCCAACGAGATGACACTTACTAATTTACCAATTGAAAGTTCTTCAGTTGGGTAGACATTTTGGGCAAAACTTGGGACTCTTCTTGGGAAAAAAAAGAGGTTCGATTCTGGCTCTGGTGCTGATTTCACAGACATTAAACCTCAACAGGAAGCACTTACAAATACAAACAAAGCAGGTGCCCCAGATGAAGATCCACTTCAGTAAAGCACAAACAATCCTAATTTCTTGGGCTTGTCAAAGGCTAAGCAAGTGTATTTCCTTTTGTTTTCCACATTGAAAAACGATGTGAAATCCTTAATGGAGGTGAATTCATTAATGATCCATTGTATCACAATCTGATGTGTTGTGACTGTGATGAGTGGTGTCTTTCTTGTTGTCTCCTGGTAAGAGCAGAGTCCATGGTTCTTTCCTTTAAATACACTAAGTATGCAAATGCCCGAAATCCATAGCACTGCTCACAGACCCACACAGACACTCGCACATCCACTCGGACAACAGACCCTCACAGACCCATTCACAGACACATACAGGCCCTCACACTCCCACTCTCAAAGGTGACAGCTTACAGTTAGGATTAAAACATATTTTTTTATGTAATTCACTGAAAATATTAAAGGTTACAGGGACGTAATAGTTAGGAAATAGAATTTAAAAGAACCTCAGAAATTCACTGAAAAAAATAAATGTTTACAAGGACGTTCTACTTCGGCTTAGATTTCACTTGTGCAAAACCACTGAAATTCAGCAGTTATAGTTACCTGAGCTAACTATAACTTACACTCAGCAATGATCTGCTTATGACCTCATGTATTACATCACTCATGACATGGGCAGTGACATCGCAGATGACATCTCAAATGACTTCATTTATGACATCATCCACATAACCACTCACACCCCTATACAATCTCTCATATGTCCACTCACGCACCCACTCACATACCCACACAACCACTCACATACTCATTCAACGACTCAGATACACCCACTCACAGACTCACAAAGCCACTAACACTGCCAGATTACCCACCCATACAGCTACTTACACACCCACTCACTTACCCATACAGCCACTCACACCCATACAGCGATTCGCACTAGCATTCACTCACCCATACAACTACTCACACATCCATTCACCAATCTAGTTAACCACTTACATACCCATTCAAACATCCATACAAGCAGTCACACACCCACTCACTCACCTTTACAGCCAGTCACACAGACACTTACTCTGCAAAACAAACACTCACACACACCCACTTACCCATACATCCATTCAGACAGCCACTAAATTATGCATACAGCCACTAAAACACCGAGTCACCCACCCATAGAGCCACTCACACAGTCACTCAGTCAACAAAACCACTCACACACTCCTCCACCCATAGAGCCACTAAGGCAGCCACTCACTCACCCATACAGTCAATCACTCAATCACCAATACAGCCACTCACACAGTCATTCACACACCTGTACAGCTACTCAGACACCCACTCACACACATACAGCACTCCCAATCAGATGGCATATGTTGGAAATAGGATCACTCATTACTAGTTTAGAAATAATATTAAATGTAACTTATGCAGTAACTTACTATATATATATCTTTAAGTCTCAGAAACCATTCCGGAACACTTTTCACTCACAGGATGATGTCGTCAGTGATGTCATGTGAGATGTCATCATTGATTTCACTGACCATCTCATGAGTAATGTAATATGTGCGGTCATAAGCAGTGCATGGTGGGGACACAAGTTATAGTTAGCTCAGGTAACTATAACTGCTGAATTTCAATGGTTTTGTACAAGTGAAATCTGAGCTAAACTTTAAAGTCCCTGTAACCTTTGTTTTTTTTTCCCACAGGTGGCAGCCAGTAAGTTATAGTTAGGACCTATTTCAATTAAAAAGCCGTTTTTTATTTGCCAGTCACTTTACCTGCTGTGTTGAAAGTTTCAGGGTGATCTGCGAAGCGGGGGCCTAGAAAAATGAAGGGTCCCGAAACACGTTCCCCCCCCCATGTTAATTCCCATAGTAAAATTGAACAGCGATAACTCAAAAAAACGCTGAATGGAATTACACCAAATGTAGCAGAAAGCTAGCCTTTGGTCTAGAAAGCACACTTTTTGGGATTTGGTTTAAATCTGTTTAGTAGTTTTTGAACTATTAACCAAAAAAACAAATTTGTATATATAGGAGCATGAATACTGTGTGGATACACCCGTGGAGGATCTGAGAATCCGGAGGGGAAAGGAATGCCCTTATTGGCTGGCTGCAGCTTGAAAGAAAAGTTGTGGCTACCATTTAGTGTATTGCATTGGATAGGAGTGGGGGAAACACTTTGTGAAGCACATATAAGGGGTCAGGATACTGGTATCCTGACCCCAGAGGGCACATAGAGGGGTCCCTGAGGTATTGCTTACAAGCCCAAAACTGTGTATTTCTTTTTTTTACTTCAACTAATACTCCGTAGGACTTCTACGGATTTGAGCTCCAGTAGAAAAATACCCAGAGAAATTCACTGATAAAACCAAAAGTTACAGGGTAGATATAATTAGGTTGACGTTTTTACCCATACAAAATCATAGAAATTCAGCAGCTATGGTTATACTTACAGTTAGACTTATCTGAAGAAACTATAACTCGTGCCATTAAGTATCTTAAGGCAGCAAGTCATAGTTTCTTAACACAAGACATAAGTATAACTTATGTGTGTGTGTGTGTGTGCATGTGTGTGTGTACACAGATTTGGATTACCCATAAAATGTTACACAGCACATGTATTTTCAGTGGCTGATGGACTCTCTTAAATGTTTCTCTTCCTATAAGTTAAGGTGCATTTCTGAAGGCTAATTTTATCCAGGAAACAAAAGCTCGCTGTGGTTAGAAACTCAGTAAAAATCCTTATTTAAATCCAGTTTAGGAAGTTAACAATTTTTCCAGAATTTTACTGCTGCAGACCATAAATACGATTATAGGGTTCGGCCTTTAGTGTTCATTCACCCCCCTGGTATTTACAAAAAGCTTAGCCAAAATTGCAGCTCACTGGAAGCTCTTGTTTGTCCTTATGTAGCTAAATGGATCTTCAGACCACCCACAGAGGGGATTGCTGTTGAGGCCATTACATTGATTGCCCGTTTTTTTATGCGGGAATCTACCACATATAACCATCTATCTACCTGTCTGTTTGGAATCTCGTGTGCTTTTTGTATTCTTTGGCTTTAAAAAGTGTTCATTTCTAGTGAAAGAAAACCTCTTCCTCTTTCTTGTAACCATTTGCCTCCCCGGTTAAGCATGTTTACACTAACAGCAAAGTTCAAGATTTAGGAACTGTGAGAATAAGTTCATGGTCTACTTCAATCAACAGCAGTTTGTCTCCGGTGGTTAACTCCCTGAAAGAACATTCAGACAGGTTTCCAGTCTGAGAAGTTAACATTAGAAGTACTATAAGTGAAAGAGGCCTTCCTCCCGAGCCACAGCCGGTCTGGTCTGTTCAAGGTCTTTGTTTTCCAGATCACATGCTCCAAAGTGAACTGCTTCTGGGCACTTTTTCCCCTCCGGGTTCAAATTTCAGAGACCTGTGGGACAGGCAAAAGATAAGATTTTTAGATACTCAAGCTGTTGGCATCATCCTGAATTGTAAAAGTTTGTTGCAAGTCTTCGGTCTAGTATAAGAGTGTTGTAGAAATGTCCTCATGGTAATGAAGAAGCCGTGTTCGCCTTGTATTTATTAATGACAGTACATTTTTGTAGCATACAGGAAAGCAGTCACTTTGTTACGTTTTCTTATTTTTATTTTTTGAGCCGTCTGGCAAGCACATACATTAAAGAATGATCACACAGAGGCTACCGGTTTCAGTACTGTCATGTGGGACATTAATATCCATCTGTTGCTCATCTTCCAAGAAATAGTGTTTTTGGGGAGGATGTCTTAAATACCCCAAAATTGCTCATAAACTCTTGAGAATGACCTCGCATTAAGCTGTTAGTAACTGCAAAAAGAGCAACGCATACCTACCGCCCCAACAACACGGACGTAAAATATATGGAACACCAAGTGTCAATGAAATGTCTTCTGCGGCGTTCATAATATCTGTAACTAAAAGGGTGATTTGCAATTTTAGTTCAACTTGCTTCAATCAGCCCTGCACTGTACCACTTAGATTTGGGAAATGAGGTTGATTGCTTTACCTCCACCAAGGTACCTCGCATCAGACTTACGAAGAGATTAGATCAGTTCTACAAATAAAAAGGCACAGTCGTGCATCACAATTCAGAATTACTGAATTGATCCGACAGTTACCTTGGATCCTGCAGCATAGTATCTTTATCTTCCATCAGAGCCAGGAGGGTATCAATTCATATAAGTTCAGAATATTTTCTATTAGTATCATTGGTTCATTTTCAGATATGTCATGGTTTGCTTGGCTGTCTCTCGTGCCTTACTAGGTTCTTTTAATTTAAAATGAGTATGAATATGTGTTCATCAACAATTTCAATTGATAAGATTATCAGTGGTGTATACTGTTTCCTCTGCTTGAAGAGAAGTTTCTCAGTAGTACCCTGCTCAGCTTCTGTTGTCAAGATGAATGTCGTGTCAGCAAGGCTATGGGTTCCTTTTTTGCGCTTGCATAACTATTTCCCATGATTTAATTCCCAGGACATGGCTTCATTGTTGCAGCCACTGACGGTACTAAGTCATGTTTTGGCTATTGAAACACTGTTTATAATTTTGCAAGGGACGTTCTATTCCGCACTCACCTTTTCTTTTGTTTTTCCTGCTCATTTGTTACAACTGTGGTTTGTACACATTTTTATCTGATCGGGACCTAAATTCATCTCTAATAGCATATATACACGATTGGTATCCAGTGGAAAATATATGAAAGGATGTAGATTTAGGTGCACAAAATGTTGCTATCATGAATGTAGCCCTGTATGCTTCCTTTTGCAGGAGACATAGCTGCAGGCTGGATGGCCGTCGCCTCATGGTCCGCTTCGGCTTCTCGTTCGGAAGCAGGAACCAGGAAGCACACAGGCTCACAGACTTCCCTTGTCAATCACAATGCTGCTTTACAGCAGCGTTGTGATTGGTCTGAGCGCCGTGGCTCGGCGCTCAGAGAGGGACTGGGAGGCTGTGCATGTTCTCCACCTAAGTGCATTACTGCCGGTGGAGAAAATGCAAAGTGCGCATGACTGGACGGCCAGCCAAACCGTCATGTGCACTTTAGAGTGTGCTCACCACTCCTCCTCCTGCTCTGGCCAGCCCAGCCCCGCCCCGCCCCGCCCCTAAGCAGGAATGGAAAACAAAAATGATAATATAATTAGTTATCATTTTAGTTTTCCTTTTTAAACTGCTCAGATGATGACATTTGCAAGGCTGCTGTCTCGAAGATGTATTTAATTTGGGCAGGGTAGTTTTTGGTGTATACTCATTCTACTCCTGTTGAATCCTGTCAAGTGTAGTAGTCGCTCTCCATGTCCTCGGGCGCAATCTTTCCAGTACAAGACTTTCATTTGGTGACCCAATGTATTGTGAGAATGGGAATCTTGATTTCACTCCTTTGCACCAATGGGACTAATAAAACAGAAGAAAATGATCGGTATCAGAAAATGCCAAGATTGAAATCCAGATATTTTGATGCAATGGAACATAGTGTGAACCCTAGTCCTGGCTGAATCAGCAACGTGTGTTTTCACGTTCATCGTATGATGGTTGCTATGGTCCTGGAAAGGATTGTAAGCTCTGACCTATGAGTTGTCATCTTAGCCTCCCCCATTTTGGCTGTGAATTGCAGGTGTTTCTGAATACCGCATATAGAAACTGAACCTTTGTGGCAGATATCCGCAACCATAGGTCTTGCTTAAGTAACACACTTGCCATCATTCACAGAGTGTACACTTTGGTTGGGCTAAGATAAGGGGTCTCTGACTAGTCTGTGCTCTTAAACTGTTTAGAGAATTTAAAAGGATTGTCTCTGTAAAGGCCTTTGATTAATATGGCCACTGCATACGACCTCTTGTCAGGAACTTCTGTTTTTGTTCAAAGCCCAGGGCGAAGTCCCTATGTTTTCACGTTATACATTTGATCAGCTTAAAATCCCGGCTTCTTGAAGAATTCGTTTTGCTGTTAAATTGATTGACATTTAACGTCATAGTGCTCATGGGCCTGGTAGATGTCAGGACAAATTCATGTGAGTATTTGAATCTTTTTATCGTGTCACACAAGCATGTTTCTGTTCTCTGAATAGCCCTCTGCCTCTTTTAATGGAACTGCCTCTTTTAATGGAACTGCTCGATGAAAGGCAAGTTTAAAAATAGTTTCAGTCCCTTGTTTATAGTGTGTAAGCAGGCAGCCTGGGCTACTACTGATCCTATAGGTGCTGTATTTTATTGTGTTTTTTGTGTACAATATCTTGCAGCTACCCCGCTTTCAATTGCCTCCAACTGTTCACACTTTCACCTACACTTTGTCCTCATCGGAGTTTTCAAGTGTCATGTCTGACCCGGGCAAGATAACCTTGTCCAGGTTTTCCATGTTCGATGTTATGAGTAACACAAGAGTCCTTGTCGTGAGCACTTGACACTCCAGCTAGATCAGTATCCCAGCATACAGATCCCTTTGGTCCCCTGTAACTTACTCTATCCATTTTAACTTAGACGCCTATTCTGAACCCCGCCCTGTGTCAAACTGCGAGAGCCCTGTCACTAGCATTATAGTGTGTTATATCATTTAATGTCTTTTTATTTTGGTGGTGCTTGGCACCTCGGGTTTCAGGTTGGCATGCTACAAGTATAAAGATCCTCTCTGCAACCTTTTCTCTTAATGAAACAAGCTGAATTTGTAGCCATTTTGAAAGAGGCGTTCATGCCATTCATTACTAGCAGACTTCTGCCTGAATCAGTGTAAAAGAAGGACTTGGAAAAATGCGCTTGACACATAAAATATATCTAGGCTTTCCTGTTTTCAGTTTCTATTTTTGGCTAATTCTGGTGTTTTTTTTAGTGTTTTCAAGTTATTTTAATACCTTAAAAAACAGTGGTTATCAGTGGTTACGCATTTTTGTGCCATTAAAAACAACAGAAGTGTTTTTCCGGTTTTTCCGGAACTTTTTGCTTTTATTATGGCTTTCTGCACTGATAGTGCATGGTATTATATAGACCGTGTACGTACAGTGTAAATGTATTCCAAATACATTTTTGCAAATCAAACTTATCGTAGTACACCATACAATACTTATTCAGTTAGTCTTTGGTCAAGCACACTCGCTCTTTCCTTCCTTTGTAAACTTTTATCTATGAAAATGCCCTCTCAACATTGGCACTTGAGACGGGCAACACCAAAATAGCCAGTACACAATTTGCTAACTCTGGCCACTGACAATACTGGTGCACCCGAAGATTGTTATTCTCGGCAACAGGTTCTGAAACATATGCGTTGAACTGGGCGAATATGCCCTCAGTTATTAAAGCGGTCAAAAATGAAGCAGAACTTTTGAAACTCCGGGGAAATTTTATTTTTACGGAAGGCATCTATAACTTGTGCAGAGTAACACAGTGAGGCTTCAATGACTTCAAATGCCACAGTTGGTGAAATGCTATTTATCATACATTGTAAAATAAAAGTTCCTGAATTGCTCCTCAACATTCGTTTGCTTATCAAGTGGCAAGCATTCTAACATGGAATATGTTGCAGTGCCAAAGTCACTAAAAGTGTCGCGCAGCCTACTCTCAAGGAGATGTTTCACATCTCCACCAATTATGCTGAACACTAGATAGACAAAGGTGTTTTCAGACTCTAGTTTTTTTTATTGTATCCACTACGGCAGTCATGCTTTCCTGTAAAAATCTAGGAATTCAGTAGATTGTACTTTTTGTTCAAATCACTATCAATATTTGACCAAAGATCCTCACATTTCTTGCCTTTGGCATCATCACAAAAGTTCTGTAAACGGTTGCCACATGGATCATATAGTATTCATGGCCTCTAGGACTGAGAACCACCAGATAAGTGGCACAGTTGGGATGACTCTTTCTTTGATGCTACACAAAGCACAAAATTAGAAATATTTATGTTTTAGTTTCCGTGCATAACAAAACAGTGCACCAGAATGGACTAAAAAGTCAATAGCATTCTTCATTAACTCTGAAGATTGTAAAGATGCTTTCAGCATACCATCTAACAAGTGGCAAGGATCTCTTACAGGGAAGCACTTCAGCTCAGGTATCAATTTTTACAGATGATCACACAACTTTTTCATATACGAAGCTGAATCACTTCAAATACAAACAAAATCACTCCAATCTTTTTTGAACTTGGTAAGAACTTTTTGCAGCAGCATTCCAAGTGACGCTGCGTTCCGTGTTTTTCAAAAGACTGTTGTCATGTTTTCACCAGTATCCCTGTTGCTTTGTGACTGCACTCTTTTTACATATACCTGGCACTATACATTGCATCAAATGTGTAAAGCCTGGGGTGTTTGGCAATTCACCTACTATCAATACTGACTCACTAGAAAAGGGGTCTGATGTATCAAGGGTTTTTACCCATTCTCTGTGTGTAAATGTTGGGAAATATTCTTATGAAACCTACATTTTCCTATCTTGAAAGACTCAAACATAGACAAAAAATCAAACATGATTTTGATATTTCCTGATTCTCTACAGTTTATAAAATAAATAAACAACACCTAAAACATGCTTCTAACTCCTGCATCTGTAGACCAAAGACCACAAAACTGAAAAAAGGAAGAAGAACCAATATTTTTGTGACTTACCTAAACAACAAAAACTCAAGCAGAATAATGTTGGCCCAGTCTTTCCTATTACTACCTTATATATAACAAAGTTACATTGTATTGGCCCCTTCAGAAAAAAATAAAAATGACTCTTCCACTCTCTCTTTCACTCTCCTTTTTCTTTCTTTGAATGGCATTTAGTTTGTGGTTGTGCAGGTTTTTTTTCAGTGTTTGTGTTAAAGTAAGGGCTATTTCCCTTCTAGTGGGGTTTTATCAGTTATTATAGGTTTAAACCTAAAACCGGACAGCCTAAATATATCTTAAGGGAATGGAATGAGAAGTAAATTATTTGCAAAGACCATGTATGTTCTTGCGTATTCTAATGATCCAGAGATATTTTTTTTTCAAAGAAATGAACCTTCCTTATTTAGATCAGCGGGAACTGCTATGCTTTATCTGTTCTGTCTTACGAAACACTGTCAGGTTGTGTTAAATAAGGATGGAAACCCTACCCTGCTTTCTTTGGCGTGCTTTGTCATTGGACAGCTCCTTGTCACAACCATATTTCTAGAAAAGGGTGGTCTCCTCTCAGAGCTCTAAGTTGGGGCTGGAAGCATTCTTGAAATAGTAGGTCACACTGATTAACAGAATTTGCACACCTAATTCATAAATATGTGCAGCTGTACTCACATACATCCCTCTAGGTGTGGCTTCAGTGGGGCCACAGTTAATAATGTGTAGGGAATGGTGCCAGTTATTTGTATGGGGAGAGGGGGAAAACACACAAGTGATGGACGGAATGCAAAGCAAATCAAACCCCTCTTCACCTTCAGTCAAGCGATCTGGGTTAAATACATTTTTTTCTCACCATGCCACCCCAGTTTACAACCAGCCATATGTAAATCAGTCTCAACCCTGCTCCTCTTTGGAACTGTCCTGCCTGAACTGCCAAGCCAGGTCCTCCCTGGACCAGAAACAAGCATCCTGTGATCCATGCCTAAGCACAATCTTCAGCAAATAGTTCTATGATCTACAACAAATAGCATACATTGAACCCACTCTCCGCTTACCTTGACACTTATCAACATGTGTATGGGAGTCATTGTCACATGGATATTAATAAAATATAGAGCTAACTAAATAGAGAACCAGTGCATGAAAGTACAAAGCTAAATGTTACGCACTCCGTCAGCCCAACTCATCAAGGCTTGCTAAACTTGCAACACAGACACTAGGACAGAGATTCTATACCCCTGCTTGTCACAAAACTAATCCGGGCTAACACCAATAAAATATTATTACACATCCCACACTCTAGGAACCATAACCACTCAAGCTCTGTCACTCTTTCCTCCTTTCGGTGCAGTTACTAACACGGCAATGCCATACCGCTGCCTGTCACATGCAACACCTAATACTAATACCCTTGCCTTCCTCCCTAGATGGAAAGCTTGGGTTTGTCCAATGAGTCATTCTACCTCTGACTCCTAGCAACGCAACACATTAACCTATTTGGTCATATACTACAAAGATTTAACAAACAACATGGACCCAACAACAAGCTGTGACTTGCGGACATATCATACACAACATTTACCCTGACTAGCAGTCAAATCATAAACCCCACAGAATCGCAGTGCAAACCGGTGGGTCCATCTGTGCACACGTTCAAGAATGCCCGAGCTAATGTTATGCTTTTCAGCTGCCGGTTGCGCCAAGGATTGACTAGAAATGGCCACACCCTTCCATTTCTCCACAATACATATTTAGTTTTGTGACACAGCAAGTGATATTTCTCAAACCAGGGATGTGCACATCGAAAAGAACACATGTGTCACAACACAGCTCTGGATTATGAATTACATTGTGCAGATAGACACACAGGCATACACATTTGCTGTTTGCTTGTGTTATCACATTATCGGGTTTGCCACTGCTTTCTGTTTTTTCGCATAGTGTTTCATCCTCTTTTCAATTACATAACTGGCGCCGGTGTTTCGGATACCTAATTTAGCGGTATGCACGTCACCAACATCTGAGTTGAGACCCATGCTCAGTCTGTACTTCACTGTTGAATATCAGTGGCGAGTACTTAACCTCATGAATCATCCTTGGAGCAGAATATTTGAATACAAAGACCTCTAAAGTCCCTGCAGGCCTTTCTCTCAAGCAGACCGTTTTATAACCATTCAAACTCTTTTACATTTTCACAATATAATCTGATTGTTGAGCACATAACTAGAAATTTATGCCACTTTGGTAATTGTTTTGACCGTACATGGTCAGGCCGTGTCCTAAGGGACAATCTCGCTTTTGGCACTTGAGTTGGATGAAAATCACTCCCGTAGTTTAAGCCTTGCTAAAATAATTTTAACAGTTTATTTTTCTTTCCCCTCAGATGAATCTAAAATTCCCTGAATTCGCCTGCGAATTTTTCAGTTATATATATATATATATTTTTTTTAATCAAAGGATATTTTTAGGATTTTAAGCTGGGCTTTGGGTGCTCAAAATATCGGGCTCTTTCTGTAGACCAAGGACTATTCCCAAATAACTCTCCACCTCCTTACCCTCCTCGCTGATAGCAGGGGGACCGGTAACTCCTGGGGCAGAGTTATTGGGGATTAAAGGTATAACCTACAGGGTCCTCTGAGAAACGAAGAAGTATTGAGGGAACTGCTAATTCTAAGTGGGGATCCCCGGAGGGAACTGCTAATTCTAAGTGGGGATCCCCGGAGGGAACTGCTAATTCGAAGTGGGGATCCCCTGGTGATTTCCCACTCTCCCTGGAGGTTCACTGGAAGACTTCGGCCTCACTCAGCAGCTGGAGTCTCCCGGTGAAACATACTGGGTCTGCCTAGTTACTGGGGGCCTTATTATTGTAAACTGGCCCGTAAAAGCTGTTCTCTGCCCAACAGAATAAAAGTGGACCATTTAATTGAGGCTTATTCGAGGAACCTTTTAGACAAGCTATATCTTTTGTTATGATAACTGAGAGTTTTACTAACAAAAAGCATGTCCCTCCGTCTTCACACTTTAATGTCCCTGCCCACTTTGCCGCAGTCTAATAGGCTGTCTTAACACTGTAGAATGGGGCACGTGTGTATGCACCTAGAGGCATTTTGAAAAGGTGGAAGCGCACTTCACACCCACTCTCTGGTTTCCATCACTCAACTGGCTTCAGTTTTTTACAGACTTCTCAAGAGGTTAGGGCAGGAATGTGCACAGCACACCTGGTCGCTTTGTGTAGTCCATTCCCTTGAACCATTTTGCCAGCTGGGAGTTTTCACATGCTGGCCAGCTTCCTGGTCTCTTACATTTGCCACAAGCCACTACATTTATGGAATGTGAGTTGTAGACATCCCGTTGCCTAAAATCTGTCCTGCATTATTTTACTTTAGTGTCTAGGGCCGGATCATCCCATGCACTTAAGCTGGATCATTTTCATCAAATCATTTAAGATTAGCTTGCACAAGTTACCTGTACCACAGTGCATTTTGTGTTTCGGCAAGCATTTTGTTTACACTTCTTGCTTGAACTTTAATGTGCCTAGGTTGTCATCACCTTTTAGTGTTCTATCCCCAGCATTGGAATGTAAAGAAGCCAGACATGGTGCCATCCTAACTTGGTGCTCTTCCATAGGCTCTCAGGTACCAGTACAGGGTTATGCTCCATGTTTAAGGTTCTGTGTAAGAGTAACATTGTGTTAACCGGGGAGTCGTTACTGAAAATGAGTGCTCTCCACCGCACTCGTGAAATTGAAATAAGCTTTCTGGTGGTGAAGAGTTAGGTCGTGATCTGGGTGTATTTGCTAACTGAACCATCATCATAGTGCTTCTTTGACCTAATGCACCACTTATATTTGAAGTCTTCACGCCCCTGCTCGGATCCATTCTTGAAGTGGTCTTTCAAAGCAACAGTATGCCACATTGGAGAGCTAGTACAGGACAGTGGTTCTTAACCTGTGGTCCGGGGAACCCTGGAGGTCTGCAAAGTCTACTTGTAGGGTCTGTGGCTGCTTGGATTACTAAAGTGTATAAACGTAAAGAAGCAACATTTTAAATTTTAAAACATTCTGTCAATGTGAAGGAATTTGACATTGGAGATTAAAAATCAAGTTGGTGTCCTCGGATTGATCTGTGGGAGCAGTACACATTCATCGGAATATAGTAGAAATGATGGGTAGCCTCAACTGAATTTAGAAATCTCCTACCTTCCCATTAAAATGTTAACGTTTTTTTTTTTACATTTGTGAATAAAATGTAATATTCAATCATTTATGTATTTGCATGATGACATATTTTTTCAATATTTTTCTGTATTGTTTTGCACATCAAATCATTGAAATTGCTTAGACTTGGGGGTCCTCAAATTTCAATAATGAGTACTTGGAGGTCCCTGATTCTCCAGGTATGGTCTAATCGGACTCCTGAACCCGCAAACATATCCTCTGATATCAACTAAACGGCATGCCATTACTCTAGTGTTGGGAGCTTTAAAACAGCTCTCGCTCTCTTAATGGGGTTTGGAATCCATCCCAACTTTCACAGACCAGCTCCACAAACAATGGGATCTACTGGGCATAGAGAAGTTGACCGCGGTTGCGATGCATTTGTTGCCATTATTTGACAAGAAATTGGGAACCTGCATTCGCTATCTCTCGGATGAATTTGGAGAATTGACGTGCCCAATATGCCCATGAGTTCTTCGTCTGACCCAGACCAAGATTAGATGAGTGGAGAGTGACTATCCAAGGCTTGGCTTTAACCCTGTGCTCTCCTAACATGTTCTTGATGTCTTACTCAACATCACCATGTACCCTCCACTTCTGACATGTCCCCCTCCTCCTTCTCTCCCTTTGTGCTCACTTTTCTCCCTCTCCTGTTCAAGTTGCTTTATATGTCCCCACTGGCCATTGGATGTAGGTAGGACGTTTGTTGTATTTGTTGAATAAATGACTAATAAAAGAGATCTTAAACATAAAATGTATACAGTAAAGATTTACCTCTCACAGAATAGAATTCCCATCATTGGTCATAACAATGCCACCCGTTGGATCCAGAAGCATTTAAAAGGAGAAACAAAAATGCTTATTAACACACATTATGAGTAAACGTTTTGGCACAAATCTGAATATCTATTTGTGTTTCTACGGAAGCAGTGAATTCCCCTGACATGTAAGCTGACAGTATTTTCTATTTAACATATTCTGTTACTGCACGGACAGTGGTCTAAATGTCTGCTAATTGACAAGTTAACATTCTTTAAAGTGCAGGATATGAACAAGAAAAAAATAATCAGGACAATTACAAAAATATACACTTTTTTAAAAAGCTGAATGTGCTGCCAGGGTGTAAACAGAGGCATAAAGACTGGTGGTTATCATGCGCCAAGAAATTTTATCTCCAAAATGTCAGAAAAAGAGTAATAATCACATCCAAAACAGGGTGTAAACAGAGGCATAAAGACTGGTGGTTATCATGCGCCAAGAAATTTTATCTCCAAAATGTCAGAAAAAGAGTAATAATCACATCCAAAATTATTTTCCCACCTACCCAAACAAAAGTGATCAATGCACATAGAAGGGCTTTTCATCTGCGGTTTGAATTGGTGCAGTCTGTGAGACATTTGTTTGTGTGCGTGTATGTGTGTGTGTGTGTGTGTGTGTGTGTGTGTGTGTGTGTGTGTGTGTGGCTGTGTGTGTGTCTGTGTCTGTCTGTGTTGCTGTGTGTGTGTGTGAGTGTATGTGTGTCTGTGTCTGTGTGTGTGTGTGTGTGTGTGTGTGGGTAGTTTTATATAGTGCTGGCTAGACCCGAAGGTATCAGAGCGCTTTACATGAGAATCAACAATGTAACAGAAAAAGATCAATGATTACACAATACATCAAAAAACATTGGGAGAGGAGAGAAAAGTAGTGGAGGGGCAGGGGAGGACACAATACATCAAAAAACATTGGGAGAGGAGAGAAAAGTAGTGGAGGGGCAGTGGAGGATAAGGGACGAGACAACAAGGGGAGAGACGAAATGAAGTCTGTCTAAAGGCCGACGGGGTAGGTGACGACCAAGGAGGGAGTCCACGGCCCATCTCCCCTATAGGTAGCTCCATCGGGCATCAGACAAAATAGTTCAGTCTCAATACATTGGGAGAGGAGAGACGTAAATAGAGGGAGGATGCGGGAAGAAACGACAGGAGAGATGAAAGGAAGTCTGTCTAAAGACTGACTGGGTAGGTGACGTCCAAGGGGGAATCCCCGCCCTGTCTCTCCTATAGCTAAACCAGGTAGCTCCATCGGGCATCAGACAAAATAGCTAAATCTCAATTGACATGGGAAAGTTCACAGATAAACAAGGTGGGGACTAAGGGGCAGGACAGGTGAGGGCAAAGGTCAGTAGCAGGAAAGTGGAGATGGGTAGGGAGGGGTAGGGGGTATGGGGAGGAGGGAGATGAGGTCAGGGGATTCGCAGGAGGGTATGTTGCGGCCGACATTTTTAGGCAGGTACAGGCAGTATTTCAGTCGATCACTGTGTGGGGTGACTACATCGCGGCTTTGTTGTCTCTATCGTGGCATGGTGTATTATTTACTATGTCTGGCAGGTAAGTCCAAGTAGTCTTCACCACTGACCGTTATCACAGCACTCTCGCTGTCGCAGATCACACATCCATACGATGGGTTAGGAATTCTGTGGTGGGAATGCAATTTCACTCATTGCGGGCCATGTGAGAATCAGGCTTGCAAAGGGGGCAGCTTGCCACAATCCATTCTCTGCACAGTTCAGACACATTGGGGGTAGGCCATCCACAAGTCGCAGCACATATAATGGGGAGCGCCCGCACTCACCGGAGCCCTGAATTTGGTATCCCTATGTGCCGCTCAGGATCCCCCTCTATCATGAAGGGCAGTTTCAATACTTTATTGCGATACGTAAGAGCAGCAAACGCCATGCAGCTCCATTAACTAAAAACATAATATGCACTTACTGTTATACTGCACCGCGCTCCCACTTGTTAAATGATATAAATTAGCAGGCGATAATTTAGAATGAAAATGATCGACTCAGAAGTCGTCGTTTGTGGAATTATGAAGTCTGTTTTCAGTGTCTATCAATGAATGTCACATGATTGTTATTTAATTGGTTTTCTTACTGCAACAAAGTTACTCGTGAGAAGGAGCTCCGACTCTGAAACGCGTAGAGTTGTTGTACCACCATTAAAGCACATCTTTGCAAACATTTGTGAGTCCGCGGCATGCTGTTCAAGAAGGTTGGAAGCAGCGTCTGTTTGGATTAATAGGGGCCCCCTGTTTGAACCCCATCACAAGAGGCTCGGGTAAGAGTGACTGTTGCTTTTTGGATGTATGTATATATGTGGCGCGGCCTCTGGTAGAAGCTTCATTTATAGTTTAGGTAACTGAGCGGTCACTGGGACTTTGTGATTATTGTAACTTTTTTATGTACTTCACTTTTGTCTCCTCTCAAATGTGTATTCTGCCATGTTTTCTCATCTTGAAATACCAATAAAATGTAAGTTAAAAAGAAAAGTGTAAGAATCACTGGTATATGATACATGCATGGACCGGAATGTCTAGAGAGCTTTCATGAATAACACAATTGGCTCTCTCCAGTGGAGATGGGGCAGAACGTTATGAAGCCATTTTGAACAATCAGATTCTGAATTGCAGGAAAGGATTTCCATAATGTTTCACCTCTAATCTTCCAGTTAGACTCCAATGTCTGTATAAATAGGGACTTAAATTCATTAGTGTTTGACAGGTAGAGAGAAGCTGGTAGTCTTTTTCTGTTTTGGAGACAGCACTAATACACTTGACACAAAAATAAAATATCTACTGGAACAAAGGGCAGACTTTTAGACATGAACTTGAGTGAGGATGGTCTGTTTTAAACATGGCAGAATGATATGCATAACAGACTGCAAATCCTTAATAATTATGCACCCAATGATGACTCTCAGAGGTATCTCGAGCTACCATTTTTTCCACTTGATGATCTTGCTGGGACTGAGGGAGGAAAATAGCCCAGATTCTGGTTGTGGCAGCAGCAATATGAACTGAAACCTGCCTCCATAGACAGGCTGCAGCATTGGTAGTCCTTGAAAAGAAGGGTAGTGGTGGAAGTAGCTGTGATGAAAAGTCAGAGATAGTGGAGCTGATGAGCGACAGTAAAGCTGCCAAGAGGAAATGGCTCGACTTGCCAGAAATACATAAAGTTTCTCCTTAATGGAATGCCTTTGGGACCGATTTGAGGATTAGATTGCCATTCGATAACTGCATGGCAATATGATGTTCTGCAGCCTCCATGGAGCTATCCTTCATGATCATCCATATGGAAGAGTGGTTGTTCTGCTTTTTGGGCACCTCCACCACAATCTGTGTTACAGTGTATGACAAAAAGATTGCATCCTGTACATAGACATAGACGCTATATTGTAAGGGCCTCCAATATGGAGGAAAGCATAGTAATTATATTCCTACCGTAGCAAAATTAGTAAGGATGATGGAGTGAATGCAATATGTTTGTAGGTTGATATTGTTAACCTCAGTACAGTGCCATATGGCTGCTTTCTACACTGAGCTCTGCCCGTGCTTGTATTGCCGAGTGCCTTGTGGGCTGTACAGAGTAAGTTGTACTCCAGCTTTATCAGGGTTCTCCAACCTTTTCTTAAATAAGAGCTACTTATGTTCAATATAAATTCTCCTGAGCTACTTATATTATTAGAGATGCAATAGTGCCCACATAAGACAAGATTACACTTATTAGTGGCCACCATATGCAAGACTACCAGCTGTGATCACCTTAGTGCATCAGGCAGGATTGTCAGCAATTATATAAAATCATTTGTCAATGTGGCATGCCCCTACATGTGTAAAATATAAAAGCCAATCCTGCAATGCACCAAGTTCATAATATTACCAATAAGTCCTCCCAAAACCATTTTATTTTTATCACTCAAATATCAGCCTTGTATCTTGGGAATTCAACAATTCTAACCCTAACATCAGCTAATGAGTTCAGAAAACACACACATTTTAGTCTCGAAATACATGCTTTTCAAAGTTAGTAGACCAACACTATTTCAGTCAAGTGGAAGCTTCTAATTTAGTTCACAGGGCTGCCCCCAGAAGAGCTACGTAAAGTAGCCGGAGAGCTACCAGTAGCTCACGGACTACCCGTTCGAGAAGCCTGTTTTATGTGTTGTAGTCTTGCTGATGGGTTTTTAGGTTATAACTCCCAAGAGTAGTGTGCTGCTTACCGTTTTTTCCTTTGCTCTCTGTTTACTTGCTGGGGTTGAGTAACCTAAGGATAACCCTCTGACAGTATTGCTGTATACATTTTAGTTAACAATTTGGTGGAAAGGGAAAATGTGCTGCTTTTAAGTTTGTGGCAGTGGGGAGGAGCTGACCTAATTGGCAGCTTTCTAGGGGAATAATGGTGCAATTTACTTTTAAAGTAGCTGTTTTGTTTTTTATTGAATGCTTCAAAAAAAGTACTCGCACCATGTGATCATGTTAAAACGATACAAGTAGCCAAGTTGACGGGCCAAGTTGGCTGGATGCTCAGATGTTTCTGTTCTGTTTCTGATTATGTAGACTGCCAGTGGTATCATATTGGTTGCTTTCTTGGAATGTCAGAGGTATGAATGTGTGCATGCTTGCCTGTGTAAACAGAATTGAAAAGCATGTATGGTATGAACTACCCCCCCTTACATTATAAGGATATTGCATGTCACCAAGGAGTTCCGTGACCATATAGAGAAACCGCACTGAAGGCCTTACCACCGACGCGTGTCTTGGGAGTGACTTTGCGGAACATGGCACATCTTCTGGTTTTATTTCACGTAATTTTTATTTTATTTTCCGTTTTCTTCACCTTCTTTTCTGTTCTCCTCTTCACTTTAGTTCTGAGTCTTTCCAGATATTTGCGGTGTACCTTGCTGTCAGACATTGGGCTGTTGGTTAAATGTGGTGTGAGCCTTTCTCAAACAGCAGCCTCAATCCTTGTCAGGGTGAACTACAAAAGTCACTAAATTAACATAACCCTCTGGTAGTTTGGCACAAAAGCAGTCAGGTGTAAAGTATTTATGTAACACACAAAAAATTATAAAAATGAAAACACAATACAAGAAAAATCCCACAACAATTTTAAATAATTGTATAAAGTTTAATAAATTATTTGTCACCAAACATATAAAAATCCAATAAATAGAACTGGAGCAATGCAATTTCAAAATTTTACTGTAAGTATACTGCCTTAAAGCACAAAGCGCGAACTGTGGTTATCTGGTAGTGCCAGACCTGGGCAAAGTCAGACATTTAGATCGCAATGAAGTGCAGGCTGAATACAGGGACCAGGTTAGTCCTACTTAAGATTGTACTTTGTCCTGGATGCGGGCTGGTGCTTCTTGCTGCGTTGATTTTGATGAAGCCGCCGATCAGGGACTGTAAGGTGCAGCAATGCAAGGTCCTGTGTTGCACTGGATCGAGTTGTATCGAGCTGCATCGGTTCTGAGGGAACTTACAGTTGGGCCAGAAGGAATACACTCTTGATGTCAACCAAGGGTCCAGTATCCGTGGGTGGGTGGGGGTGGGGCATCTCTTGGGGATTAGGACTCGCTTCAGCAGAGCCCAGCAGCAGGGCACAGGCAGGTCAGAATAGGAGGCCAGTCAGCTAGCCCTTGGAGTCACTCTGGTGGTTCTGTGTTCAAGGAGCTGGTCAAGTCTACCTTCTTCAGGCAGTAGGGCAGTCCTTCGTGTAGTAGGGCAGTCCTTCATGCAGAAAGGCAGTACTTCTGACTCTTTCACAGGTTCAGTAGTGATCTGAAGAGTGAGTCTGCTGATCCCATTTTAATACCTGATGCTAGATTTGAAATGGGTGAATCTTCTAGAGTTTGACCCCGTACTTAAGTGTCGGGAATGTCATGCTTCCCTGCCCTGACCTCAGTTGATGTGCAGTAACAATAGGCTAATATAAAGTTCTTTATGTGTAAGCGTAGGCAGTGTCTTTAAAGTGCAAGTGTGACTGGTGACAGCTCCGTCACCCTCATCAAGTCTGAAGGGCCCATCTTGCCAACAATCAGACCCCCTGTTATGGGGCTGCCTGTGAGGAATACGCAAAGGCCAACTACACCTAGTAATGTGACCCAGAAAACAGGCTGCAAGCACCAAATGGTTAGGACAAGTAAATGCCAATGTTCTAAAAAGCGGCATTTTCATAATTGTGACCTAAAATCTGACTTTATCATTAAAGAGAATCTTAAATTACAATTTCTTAGACACCAAACATGACCTTTCTACCTGCCCCCCAAACAAAAGTTATCACTTATTAAATGTAAAAAGGTAACCACATGTCATCGTATGAGAGAGGTAAGCCTCACAGTTGTTAACAAACATATTTTGGAGTTTTTCACTATCTAGACATGTAATACTTAAAAGTACATGTTCAACCTTTTTTAATACAATACACCCTGCCCTATGGGCTATTTAGGGTCTACCCTGGGGTTAAGTAATATGTATTAAAAAGGAAGGTTTAAACCTAGCAAAAGGTTTATTCTGCCAGGTCAAAATGGCAGTTTAAAACTGCACACACAGGCTGAAATGGCAAGCCGGAGACATGTTTTAAAGGGCTTCTTAAGTGGGTGGCACAGTAAGTGCTGCTGGCCCACTAGCAGCATTTACTTTACAAGCCCTGGGTATCTGGAGTACCACTTTACTAGGGACTGATAAGTAAATTAAATGTATCAATTGGATGTAAGCCAATTTTACCATATTTAAAGGAGAGAGCATAAGCCCTTTTGCACTGGTTAGCAGTGGTAAAGTGAACGCAGTCCTAAAAACCAATAAAAACGGGTTCCGAAAACAGAAGGGATGAAGGCAAAATGTTTGGGAGTGACCCTGCAGAGAGCGCCAGGTCCAACACTCGCCGACCATGCAATAAAGATTATTATGAAGTTATAAGGTTATTCATGAAGGGCAATGCGTAAAAATAAACATTTAACATAAATTCATTTTTGTGTTACACTCTGTGCCTTTCAGGAACACTGATCACACAAGCAGTTGATGTTGCAGTGTGTGCTGAACCCTCACATTCATCATTCAGTCTGCCAGGTGAAAACCAGCTGACAATCAACTCGCAGCTTTTGACAAGACCAGTTTGCCATTCCTGGAACTAACACTGCTGCATCTCGTTTCTGCCACTGATCTGCATTTATAGCACGTGTATTCCCCAGGGCTGTAAGAACATTGTGCTCCATTTTACAGGATTCAAATTAGCTGCTTTTATGTCAGACCCACTTTCATATCCCTTTCCAAGCGACTGCAAGTCGCGCACTATGGGTGATGCCTTTAATGCAGTGGAGCCTTCCACTTAGAAGTGATGCGACATCTCTTACACGTACTTGTGCTTCCGGGTCACATGCTCAATCTGGGCTCGGCATTTTATGCTTCCCAATTCGTTCAAATAAGTCCTGTTTCATTGGGGTAAATCCTTATCCTGTTCGGTACAGCATTTGCACAGTATACGAGGCAGCAGGAAATCTTCAGAATCGGGTGCTATTTTGTGTTTTATTAATTCTGAATTCGGTCTAATTTACATTATCTGTCATTTGTGTTTCTGGGTCAGGAGTTTAAATTCCATGCCGTATTCTTGTCACAAACTGAAGTATTGCTAATGTTTACTTCCGTTCAGAAGTCCATGATGTCAGATGACACGTTCGTATGCTTTTTCTGTTGGTTTTAAATCTTACCAGGTCTGACAAGACGTACAGTGGATCCCCCGGAAGCCAGAATGCATTTTTGTAAGATTCTCTAAATTGTCTAATGTGGCCTTTCACTCGGCCATCGCTTTACAGTAAAAAGAACTGCCGGTGTTTCGTGTCTATGGCATTTCCAATCACTTGGAGCAACCTGGGTACTGCCGAATCATTGCAATGTTTGTGTGTGGGTTTCCATGCCTCTGTGTGTCTAGTGTTTAATTTGTAAAAACAAAAAGTAAAAAAAAATTGTAGGCGCCCAAAGTTTTTCTCGGGTGTCTTCCACC
Organism: Lissotriton helveticus; assembly: GCF_964261635.1. Lineage (NCBI taxonomy): Eukaryota > Metazoa > Chordata > Amphibia > Caudata > Salamandridae > Lissotriton > Lissotriton helveticus. Next base: position 343,151,114 of record NC_136065.1, read on the forward strand.
AGCACTGTCAAATGCCAAGGCCAATATCTAGTCTTGAATCCACCCCATGCCTCTTTTACCACCACCCTGCACTTTGTCTCTAGCTTGCTCTTGCAGGTTCTTTTTCACCTCTGCTTTCTCCCTCTGTCGCTGTTTTCCTATATTGTTGTTCTTTCTCCTTTCTCCCTTTTTTGCCTTTCTCGCTGTTGTCTAGCTAAAAGTCTGCTGATGTAAAAATAAGAGCTTGTTTCCAAAGGGAGAACCGGTACCCAGAACCTGCAATGCCTGGTACAAATTAAGCAGTGTGTGGCCTTGTGGAGCAGGTACCAGTACAAGAATCGGGAAATTATTAGCTCAATTGAAGCAATGCAAGTGATCACCTTATGAAAATATTAATATAGTCTGCACTCTGCAATGATTGAAGTATAAGAATTCGGAATATGCCTCTTCTACAATTTGTACATTTCAGCAGTTTCCCTGCAAGCTAGAAAACCGCAATCCGCTAGCCTAAATAATGTGTTGTTCAGCAAGCACGCTACCTCGAAGCCATTTTCTGCAAGTCAAGCCGAAGATTATTGAAGCAAGCAAGCTTTCTATAATGTGACTTGACAGTTGTCGGGAGCACAATGGGTCAGAGTCCCTCGGATTTGAACATGTCGGTGGTATGGAAATGTATGAGCAACAGGTTTGTTACAATTGATTAAAAAACCATGCACGGCTGTCGTTCAGGTCGAGGCACCTGAAATTTTCTTTCTTGTTGGATACATTTCCTGACAGCAAAACACACAAGATGATGGACGGAATGTTGCACAATGGCAAAACATTCACCCCCAGTCACAGATCTAGGTTTAATCCATCGTTATTTTGCTCACCAAGCCACCCCAGTTCAGACATGGCCATATGCAAATCAGTCTTGACCCTGTGCCTCATGGGAACAGTCCAACCCGAACTGCCAAGCCAGTCTTCCCTGGACCGGAATCAAACATCCTAGGACCGGTTTCTGGCTATCAGCCGTCATCAGCCAGGATAGCTTGACTCCAGTGGCCTAGTGAGCACGGGACCCACGTCTGGGCATACCCTTACCACATAGGGTGAACAGCAAAACACACAAGAAGATGGACGGAATGTTGCACAATGGCAAAACATTCCCCCCCAGTAGATCAGCTGTTAGCCAGGAACCGGTCTTGGGTCTTCGCTTGCTTTTAGCACAGTAATCCTGCAGCCATACAGTGGTCCCAACTGCTCATACCCATCTGTTATGCTCCATTGAGGGTGGCAAACGTAGGAGAAAGTAAGTTTCTTCCTAACCTGTCTTTTTGTTCTTTCTTTAATGAGGCATGATGTTTACTAGCAGTGTTTTGCATAAGTGAACCTGAAAGCGCACACAAGGACCAGGAACGTCGTCTGTCTCTCAGTTGCCAGCATCTATACATTTATCTCCTGAATGATGTACTAAAAGATGTTTACAAACAAAAAGCAATTGCAGCCTTTGCCTTGTTCCATAGAAGAGACAAATAGTACTCCTTGTCAGAATATACTGCGATGATAGCAATTATCCAACAGCCCTTCCAACAATGTCAAGATGTGCCTCACTGCAAGTATTATCTGTACTAAAGATAAAATGAACCCAGTAGTTACAGGCTGTAACCACTTGCTCTACTGAGTGTAAACATTAACTTGACCGCGGGGAAAAATGTAGACCACGGTTTCCTAGGCTGAATAGCCTTGCAGCAATAGAAATAAGGACACAGCCCTATCACACCTAGGTTGTGGTGGGGACAGCTGTCTGCGCCCCTAAAAACAACAGTGTGAGGGCTCCCAGCAAGGAAAGCTGCCTTAGCTTCCTCAACTCTCTCCATTCTTACTTCAGCGTAACAACAAGTGTATTTTGTATCTAGTTTGATCCTCGATAGCACAGCGGCTACGAATTTAGAACCATCATTTTATCTCTGTCTAAACTGGACAAAACTGTTGACCAAATGAGTCACAAATAGTTTCGCCGACTGAAACATTGTTATCTGTCCGGTATTCAGAAAATGTCTATGAAATGTTATTCCTGCATTTCCATTACATTTTCCAGCCGAACATGTCCATGCTGTGTACATTTTGTGACAGCAGTATATGAATCCTTTTGACTCTTTATCGCCCAGGGCATTGTAAATAAACTTGATCAACCTTTTTTCCAGTTTGTATTCAAGTAATATATCTTTGGTAGATTACTTATGTGCTAAATATGTTGTGCTATATAGACCCCTACAAATCCTTTCTAACCACAATCAAGCATCATAGCTATACACCTGGCAAGTATTTAATTGTTTTTACAAGAGGAACACACACGCACATACACACTCACTCTCTCTCGTATATATTTGATAACTCAAATCTGGAGTTTACGTGTATAAGATCACTACATTGATGGTTTCGTAAAGGAGGGATCCATTTGTGAGTCATTTATTTTCAGAGACGGTTTTGTTAGCTTTCTTATCTTTATATGGCACTAAAAGCACACTATCACAAGTGTGACTTGACTACAGATTTGTAAAGTGGTGAGATATTTCTCCAAAAATAGCTTGCAACCCATTACGTTTGCCTGCGGTCCTTGAAAACACCTGTCTGCTATTTGCCACACTTGATTTTCATTTCGTATTACATGTCGCTTTTAAAAAGGATGACCAGATTCCTCTGTACTGTGTGTCCTACACCTACAAACATGTTATGCGGTTAATCGGTACCTTCTAAATCCTCCTTTTCAACCATTTGTTAATTAATTGTCAGTTTGCATATTTAATTTACATTTTTTGAAGTTGGAAAATAAAAAAAATTGGGGAATACTGTAGCCACCTGCCTGCTCGGTTTAAGTTAATGTAATTTTACATTTTCTTCGTAAGTTTTGCTGTCCCTTTGCCCAATGCCAGTGCTACCTTCTGTAATAGGGTTTCATTACTCTTTTTAGACCGGGCTAAGAAAGTATTTTCTTTTTGAAGAAGATGTCTTTTGTAGAGTTCAAATGCTAACAGAATTAAGTAAATCCATTGATTATTTAATACACTTGGAATGCCTCCAAAACTACTTCACAACATGAAGTTCCAGTTAAGTTGATTTATTATCGTTTGTCTAGTAAGTTGCCTTTACTATGATCCTCTTTGATACGTTGTAAATATTCTTCCTGCCTGCCTATGTTTCACTTTACGGCAGTGAAGCCCAGCAGCTTCCTCAGGGCTTTTATACTACTTTGGATGGGTTTATTACACAGGATATCCAGTTTATTGTGTAATGTATCCTTAAAGTCCAGTAGGAATGTGTGTCCCAATTGTTTTCCTGTGAGCTCTAGTAATAAATGACTATCTAGGGAAATAGGTCTGGTAAATTACCAATGTGTATGGTTTTGAAGTGTGTTCCTGATTTAATACCCCTGAGTGACCAATTATTTACAACAGCTTAACACCCTCTGGTTACTTCTTTTTACCTGGACTTGCGGTTTAAGTATTTTCACAGTGTGTGCGGTGTGCACAAGGTTACCTCTTTATTGCCCTCATTCTCTGTTTATTAATCTTTTGTAAGCGTTTAAAAGAATTCTTCACGAAGAGTTTGAAGGCCAATATCATCCATATCATGTGACCCTGGTGTTTAAGTAGAGCATATTTTTTTATTGGAGGCTTAGTGCCTTGAAGTATTTTATTGCTATTTGGGTGTGATCGCTTCTGTGAATGAGTACCAGCTGGGTTCAGCCCTAAACAAGATCCATAAATGCTCCTCACCTCTGTGCCCTCAGAATAACCCCTACTAGCCACTCAGTAGCAACACGCAGGTCGGTATCTCTGGTTTATGGCAAACATGTTGAGGCATACATAAGTCTAATCAAGATAAATGATTTGCAAACTTCTAATGTTGCACTCTTGTCCTTCAAAGCACTCTACCTCAAATATCCTGAGCTCTATCAGCAGTCAAGCGTTTCGGCATGAAAGCTCACACCAAGGTATAGGACTGCTGCAAGTCGTTTAAAAAATGATCTATCCAAGTTAATGAATCAGTGCTTCTGTCATAAAACCTCAATCATGAGATCAAGTGATTGTCATAAGAAGCGGATCCCACTCCAGTCTTAAGACTGTAGATGCATGCATTGTTATGCTTCTTTGGAGAAGGGTGTTGCGTATATTGCCACATATTGTAAACCCATAAACCACGTACGTTTTGGGTAATACAAACTTTAAACTTTCCACTAGCTCCGAGCTTACAAAGTCGATTACACTGAATTTACAGTCCACAGATTGTTATTCATTTATGCCCCTGTCCTTAAATTTTTTTCAAAACACATGGCCATTATTGTGCTTCAGCTGATTTTCCAACTTCTTGTATCTGAAAAACACTTAGGTAATGTTTTACCTTAAGTGGTACAGTTCTGCCCAAGGATGAATAAAGACACAGCACATTTCGATTTTTTTTGTTCACGGGAGTAAGTCCGCGCTATGCCAGTACCATTAAAAAAAAAATAATAATTTAAATTAGCCCGTCATTACAGGTGGAGGGGCCCCACTCTCCACTCCCTTTTGCAAGCATGATGAGTGTCTGTTAGACACTCATCCTGTTCAGGTGACGCAGCTAGGGGGTTTGAATTCCAAGAGTCTATCCTTTTCTTTCCCGAAGCCTCCAGGAACCACCTTGTCCTTTCTGCTACTCCCTCCCGCCACCCGATGCCACCACCGCTGACCAGTAACTGCTTCCTGAATGTTGTCTGCATTTGTGTATGTATGAAAGTATGTGTATCTGTGAGTGCATGCTGTGAGTTGGTGCGTACTTGTGAATGGTGGATGTACTTGTGAATGCTTGTGAATTGATGGGTGTTAGTGAGTATGCATGTGGGTGAGTAGGTGTGAGTATATGTGTGCGTTCATAAGTGAATGGGTGGAAATGAGTGTGCACACGCCCCACTGCTCAGCCACATTTCAAACTGTGACTGTTCAAATGTAAAATACACCAGCTTGAACTGCTTTTATGGCATCACAATTCTTCCAGTGAACTTTTGAGATCTAACTCGCCACCTTATATCAGTGAAAACTCAAGAAAAAAATTATATGAAACTTTTAATATAATTTTAAAAAAGTCTGACCTTTAACATTAAAATGTGTAAGCATTTCAGTGTATGAACAGATAGAATATTCCATTTCTGAGACACCGGTCCTCAGTGTAGATATCCAGAGCGCATTGTCTCTAGATGGACTCAATCTGTTTCCTTTCAGATGTATAGGTGCTTCAAGATTGTAGAGGGAAAACACGGTAGAACTACAGTGGCAGGAACTAGTTTTGAGATACAGGCAGAGTAAAGGGAATAACGATGAATTGAGATGAAGGGGCACTGTCCTTAACCAGGTCAGAGGCTCAGGCATTCCAGCCAATTTTCCTTTGTGTCTAGGTGCACCCTTCCTATTTGTTTGTTGGCAGAGTTTGCGAAGTCCCTAATTTATTGTAAACCTTTAGACCTCATATAATTTGCTTCTGGTTACAGGAATTTCCCAGATTATCGATGAGGGGAAAACGTTGTGGCTGCTTGGTTGGATGAATACTGTGAGATACACTAAACATTGATTGGAAGTAAGCATCTGCTTGTCTTTTTGGCTTTAAACTATAACCTGTAGCTATCCTCTGGCTCACTAACCATCTTTTAGACATGGGCCTGTGTGGACCCTGTAGTTGTCGGCAGTCGCGGCCCGTAGTGGGAGTACCTGCCAGGCGGTGATGTGGGGAGGGGCAGGGTGGGGGATAGGAATGTATGGATTCTGGACCTTAATAGGTAAGTAAACATATAAATAAATAAAACGAATTTCGTTGCACACACTGCATCGCATTTGGTGATGCAGTGCACGCAACGAAATTCGGCAGGTACTCCCACTGCCGGCCGCGGCTGGTTGTCGGTGAATCTGGAGTGTGTAGTTGTAGTCTGTCAAGTTCCTCTTGGCTCGAACTACGCTCTGCCTGATCTTATTCCAGATCACGAAGGACTGTAACGCTGATCAGATCCTGAAAGCCCACTTTACCCCTCGTCACCAAGGTACTGAAGAATTGACTATAATGACTACAAAGTTTCCAGAACTTTTTCTAAAACCTCTATGACGTCTCACCAGCAGTAAGATGGGCTTGTGAGAGTTCAACTGCTACAAACTGCTAGTGAGCCAAATTGAGATGCTGCCTGGCCAAACACAATTCTCATTCCACTGATTTTTCTTCTTTGTGTTTTCCAACTGGCTTTTCTGTCCCACCATGTTTTGATGTTCATGCCCCACTGCTGTGCTATGGTTCAGCCTCCGTTTGACTAAACAGCTACCCAGATAAGAAGACTCTGTTGATCTGTTGCAGCCCTTTTCTACCTATGAGCTGGTACCCCGCGCTTCCTTCAGCATTCCTTTGTGGTGTTCAAAACTGACAAACACAAACTCCAATCCATTGCCCTCTTCCTTTACTGGTCCCAAGTATGCTCTGCTAAGAGTTTCTCATATTCTTGTGTTCTCTGTGCTGTTTAAATGTTTGAGAACCACTAGGATCAGGAGCATTAACTGCACTGATTAGGCTAGAGATTCCTTTGTTGGAGTATCCGGTGTTATGATTGGTGGTTCACGAACAGTAGCCGTTTGTGATCTCTATGTAACTGAATTGCACTAGTTCTGCCTTATCTGCTCCAGATGTGTTCTATGCAAGCATTAAAAATGTCTAACGATCTTTGCAGACATTTGAATTTACTGAACCTTATTATAGAGTTCATTCATTAATTTAATGAATGAACTCTATAATAATGATCTTAAGTCTGTTTTTGCAATTACTACCTTTGAAATATTTATGCGGTTGATTCATATATATGTGGTAAGCTATTTTTAAAGTGTTTTGTTATCACAATACTCCTGCTGGAAGTTCGTATCATTTTGCAGCCATGATAATTTTGTGGAACTGTACTTACAGTAGCCACACACTGCCTATCTAGGGCGATGCCTCTACTGATCACCATGTCTACTCGGAAAGACATGGAGGCTTATCTCCTGCAGGACTTATGATTGGAGCACTTCTTGCAAGGGACCAAAGGGACTCCCTTTTGGAGTTCTTAGTGGTCCCTATACCTTCTTCCCCCGGAGGCTGCTCATGAAAACTGGGATAATGGTGAGGTACGGAATCCATGATGTGAAGAGCGGGAGGTGGACAAAGCTTGAGAGTACAGGTACATATTTATGTACTTCCACTGTATTTGGTACCGCCCAGCATGTTGTATTTCTGGGAATCAAGAGAGCCTTGACCTACCAAACGTAAAACTAAGTGCTTAGTCCAGTAGAATTCTGGATTTGTAATGCAGCAAACAGAGGGCATTTTGCATCAAGCGCATAAGCAGGGCAGTGAAGCAGGAGCGTAACACAGGCCCTGTGGCGTGGGGGGAGGGTGAGGCAACCCTTTGTGGGGGCCACAACCCGATGGAGCTCCCATTAAGCCCATGGCCAAACACTATCTACGAGAAATGCGAACCTCTGGGTCCCATCCTTTTGCGCCACTGAAACAATGAAGTGATTTGAATCATGCTCTACTTTAATGAACTCCTAATTTAAATAACATTTCGCTCTTAAACGTAGGGCCTGGATTACATAAACTGCTGAAATGCTGCTCATTTTCAGGGGTCCTACTAAACACATGTTAAAATATGTGAGTGCTACTTTGCACCTTTTCATTGCAGCAAAAATAAATGTTCACAAAAGTTGATTTTGTCAAATTATTCCAAGCAATATTTTTTTTTACATCACAAGGAATTCCTTTAAAAAAATCTAAAGAGAGAACGAATATATTAACCTAAAAATATATTCTGTTCAACCCATCGAAGCAGGTATATTAGCAGGTAACTCCTGTACAATGTGACTTGACTTAGCAAGGAAGGTAGAAGAATGTCATCGTACACACTCCATCAATGCATTTTAAGTGTTGGTTCCTTTAGAAGGGCATTATTTTAGCACTGGAAGATATGTACTTTAATGCCAGATCAGGTACATCATTGGCACCGCATTGGAACTTCGTAGTTGTAACCATTGAGCCTTAGGCCCATTCCACGTTAAAAAATCTGGTCACATTAAGAGATCTGGCCACCTTACATACTTTATCTATATGTTGGCCTTTCTACCAAAAGGGAAAAAACAAAGCTGATTCAGATCTCTTGTGCTAAAGTAGTAGCATAAAAAACGTCCCAGCCCACTAACCCATTAGGTCATTGTGAAGCTGTCTGACAAGAAATCAAAACTCATCTAATTAACTTCAGATTAACATAGAAATCGTAGCTAAGCACCCTGGTCACAAAGTTTTTATTTTATTTTCTTGAACAGGTGTTACGAGGGAGCGCTTGCTATGGGCAAGGAAGTGCCTTGGGGCACCCCTGGTAGTCGCGCCTTATTTCAATAAAATGCCTCTTAGTAAACAGAGTTCGCTCCAGCGATTACAATATATATTTTATTTTTGTTGCTGTTTTATATAGCGCGAACTCGACCCGAAGGTATCGGAGCGCTTTACATTAGCAGCAGGTGCATTACAGATGACACATTAATTTTTAGGCTTGAGGAGATTAAGTGATTTGCCCCGAATCACAGGATGCATGTTTGAGCCGACTTGGAATACTGATCTGTGAACTGCTTATGGGTGTGACTTGCTTCTAGTCGTACCTACTCAGATAAACACATTTATGACTTATTCGCAAATAGGATTTTTTTATTTATTGAGGTTTTTGAACTCTCTTTTTCCCTGCCATACCCAGAACTGGGTATTATAGTGACCACATAATTGTGTCTAATCAACCATGCAGACGATCCTTGGATGTGGTATAACCAGTGGACAGCACTTGAATGCGTGCTTCATTAGCGGGGTGGACTTGCATATTGAGGGACACATGTTACTCCCCAACCGTGGTCAGCAGACACTGGCAACGAGCCCCCCCCCCCTCCCCCCACTCCCGCCCTCTACTCGCTTCTCCGTGGCGTTGTACCGAGTTCTCCGGAAATTGCGGTTTTCTCTCTCTTCATGGATTATTCATGTTTGTTGCCGATGAATAATACACACTTGTTCTGTGCATAGATTACCTTTTTGTTGTGGATTCTGCGAGTGTACAGCTGGCTGCCAGCGAGATGTCATTTTCATAATTATTGTTAATGTTTGGCCTGCGGTGATTTGCGTGACCGTGACAGTTTCTCTGTTCTTCACTTGTCTGTGCGGTTTATACCGATACCTATAAAAAACAGAATCTTCGTTTAAATTCAGTTCAGCTCAAGTCGTTGAAGCTCTTAAGGCCGATGCTTGTAGTGCTGGCGTTGTGTGGGTCGTGTTTTTTGAGATTTAAAGACCTGTTTTATAGTCGGCTGTGTCGGTTTGTCCTGTTGATTTTCCGGATATTACAACAAACATTGCCTGTAGCAAGCACAACTCCATGCAGTTTCACATAGCTTGCAAAACACCTATGCAGCGTGTATACAGTACAAAATTGACCTATTTGTAAATGTTGGCCATTTTTTTAGCAACTGATTTTCTAATAGGGGCCACTTTTATTTTTGTGCCACGGCCTACTTTTTGCCCCAGGCCGACCTGGCTTAAGATTTTATTAAAAATGTAAAAAAAAAACAATAGCGTCTGTGTCTTATTACGCTTCATTGGCACATGTACTGTTAAGTAAAGGTTGCCAAGTGCAGCCCCCCTCTCCCCCCCCTCACTCGGTATAAAAAGCTTTGTTTTCTTGAGAACCTCTTCAACTCTACCAGCTTCCTATTGGTTTCTAAATACCCCCTTTAAATAAACCAGTTGAAGTCAGCCACAAGTTTGGTGTCTTCTATCGCATACATATGTGGAGGTAAGAGTGTTTACTCACTCGCATTTCTGTAGTGCTGGGCTTCGGTTCTGTCCCGTATGTGGTGGTTGTCTGGTGGTGGTGAGTACTGGAAGACCCAAACTTGGCAAGTCTTCCCATACCCGTAAGACAGAACATTGTCCTGTACAGGGCAGTCTGCAGCCAAGTACCAGGCTCGAGATGGGGAGGAGTCCCCCTAAGCCTGAATCCACTGAACTCCTTCAAGCATAAGTGGGTGAAAGATGGCAGGTCACCAGTAGAGGGAACCTTACAGGGCCAGAACATACACTGGTAAGCCCCCACTTTCACACCCCAGACTGTGGATGTGCCCCAGAACTTGTGAACACCCACAAGGTATGATTATCACACAGGCAGTTCAGCGTGCAGATTTATTTTGGTGGACTGTGAAAGACTTAAGAGGGAGTTACTCCAGCTCACCAACTCGCATAACTCCTTACTCTCCTCTATTTTTTGTGCTCATCCTAGGGAGGAATATCTTGCTGGAATCCGTATGATGGGTATAAATGTTCCAGTCCTGAACGGATCCAATGTAAAGCCTCGTCTTGTAGTAATGGATGGTGAAAAGTTGCAAGAATAAATGAGAAGGTGGATGTACGGTGCCCAGCTTGAGAGATTCATGGTACCTGAGACCCGCCTGGCAAGTTGAATGGCTATGTTCAGTGCTCATGTCTATACATTAATCTGAATAGATTGTATCTCTGACGTCAGCGAGTTACTTTATACTGAAGCCTTGCTGTCTGCCACTTTTGTTTGTGGCAAGAAAGTGCCGCCTTGCCTACTGAGCGAGTGCCTTTATTCCCAATAGATTTGTGGACTGTTGGTCCCAGCTGACAGGTGGAGGCAGCTGTACAAAGAAATATGTTGGATAATATTTGGGGCTCATTCAAAGGAGGCACCATTTGCTGTCCTTTACCACATTTTCAACCTTTCTGAAAGAAGAATTGCACAATATATGGAGACCAGCTGTAATTAATCAGAGAACATGGTAGCTTGACTTTCGATTAAGGAAGAGTTGTTAACATGAAATACTCGCACTGACAGTGTGACTTTATGGAAGGATATCAAATATATATATTTTAATACATATTATGAGAGCTACGCAAAAAACGAAGTTGAGATGTGTGTAGTATGGATATATAGTTTAAAGAATGTAAACTTCTCCAAGAGAACTGTTAGACCTGGCATCTTTTGACGTGGTTTCCCCTGTCTTTTTGCTTCTGATTTTCTGTTTTTGACTGTGTGCTGACTTTAGTTTTTTATGGCTTTGGGATTCTAGGCAATTGAATACTGCTCACTAGTGCAAGTGCTCTGTGTCTAAAACCTGATGGTAATTGGTTTCTCCATGATTAGCGTATTTGATTTAGTAGTACGTCCTTAGTACTGTGCACGATGTATGCCCATGTCCTGTAACTCGAATGCTACTTGTGGAATTGCATCACTGATTGTGCCACCCATAGGAGTAGCCTCGCTAACCTGTCTGTGGCCTGCCACCGCAGCGCCTGCGGTGCACTTGCCAGGCCCAAGCCTTCACTTTTATTACATGTAAGGCACCTCTGCTGTAGGCCCTCTGTAGCCCCATGGGCAGGGTATTTAAGAGATAGGACATGTACTTGTGAGTTTTACATGTACGGGTAGTGAAAAACGGCTACATTAGATTTTCACTACAGGAAGGTCTATCTCTCCCATTGGTTAGCATTAGAGCTGCCTGGTAACGTTGTACCAGTGTATCTTCCAATTGGGAATAGACAGAAAGTTGGAGTTTGGTTTCTCTGGACTCACAATTTAAAATACATCTTTTAGTGAAGGTGGTTTTTAGATTGCAGGTCTGAAAATGCCACTTTCAGAAAGTCATCATTTGCTTACGTAAAATTTCTGTGCCTCTGCCTGCCCCTAGAATACATGTCTGGTTTGGATGACAGCTGGGCTTTGTGAATTCACTCTAGACAATCCTACACAAAGGGAGCTGAGGTGTGCCCTTCAAATCCTGATGGCCCATCTCCAGGCTGATGAGCCTTCCTCAGCTAGAGTGGTGGGAGGAACCAACACGCCTGAATAGGGCTGTCCCTGTCCCCACACAAAGAAGTCTCCTTCCCCTGTAGTGTGTCTGGAGTCAGGGCCAAGAAGGGCAGGGTCTTGGGCACTTCAAAGACCTTTCTTTGAAGGCGCCCTACTTCAAAGGCTAACATGGGTATAAGAACTGGACCTCTGACACCATATGTTCGGAACACTTCTGGACTGAGGATATTCTGCCGGGAAGAAGAGATGTTGGTCTGCCAGAAGGGACTGCCACTTTGCTGTTTGCTTTGCTGTGGTGGCCTGCTGTCTGCTGCTTCTGTCCTGCAAGTGAGAGGACTGGACTTTGCTTGCTACATCCTGCTTTCCAACGTTTCTCCAAGGGCTTGAGTTGTGCTTGCCTCCTGTTGGAAGACTCCGGGCCATCAAAAACTTTACCTGTAGTACATCGGCTCATCTGCTGAGAACTCTACTTGCCAAGTGGTTCCAATTCCAGTTCCTGTGCCCTTGGAAGTGAGATTCGTGCTACTTACCCTGACAAGAGCGAGGGTCCCAACTTACACAGGGTGCATGCAAACCACTGTCAACTAAATACCTCAGTCCTAACAAGAGCTGAGAGATAACGAACACATTGGGAGGATATGGTTACCAAGCCACTAGTCGGAGTGGGGTGTGGCATAAGGGGCTGTGCCAGTGCTCGATGGTTTCCATATGGAATTTTACCAACTGTATGTAGATATTACATATAGAGACCTCTAACTGCAGATTCCTCGTCTTTTGAATATTCCCTAGGAGTCAGACTGGATCCAGAAACTGTCCTAGCAGTTTTTCTGCACTCTTTTAGGTAGCCTCATGCGATTAAGCACTGTGTCTGTTCTGCTCTGGAAATGACATGGTAAGCCTATATAGGTGCCACTCATGCATGCTAACGTCAGTTCCTTTCTTTCTTCACCACTTGTTAGGGATCCAGAGCTGTTACTTGCCTCTTTGAGACCTCTTTTACCTCAAAAATGAGTGTCCGTGGCCTTGGGTTGAACCATGACTCAAATGCCTGCAGTGACTGCGCATCAGTGGACCTGAAGGCCATACTGGGCTGCGAGGTGAAACTGAATGTCTCCACAAGAAGACTCCTTTTCAATATTGGCCCTAGTCCAAAGGTTGGTCTTGGTCCGATTTTTGGTGTAGAAGTCGATCCCGAGGTCATTTGTTATCACATTCCAAATATTCAGGTAAGTCAAAGAAAACACATAAAAAATCTAAGAGGGACTATCCCCCGACCAGGCACTCTCTTACTCCTCAGAAGGCTTAAGTGTGTTGCCATACCTCCTGATCTCGCTTCCAAAACTGGTCTACTTCCGAGCCTATCCTGCAGCTTGTCCTGGCTCAACCCTAAGCTTCGGGGGCAGTCTGCGACACAGAGGTAGATCCAAGAGGCCCACAAGGTCCTGTGCTCCAACTCTTCATATCCCTTCCATCTCTCTCTTGCACATCTGCAAGCCCAGAAGAGGAGCTGTCCATCTCCGAACCCACCAGCGTGTTCATCCTCAGAGCCAGTTGGACCCTCTGACCCCACCCACCACCTCCGGGCCTCCCCCGGCTCCATTTCCATGCTGTCTCTTGCTCCATTATCCACCTCAATTCCCAAAGCATTGACTCCAAAACCAACTCCATCGCTGTAGAATGACGAGGTGCCCATTGTGCTCTCGGACTCAGAGTAAGCACGGATACGGCCGCGGCGAAGGTCATGCTCTGTTTCCATTGAACCACAACCTGAATCGCTTTACATCCTACCTCTACAAGGAAGATCTCATATATTGCATTCATTGTTTGTCAACGATTATGACACAGGTGAATAAAGTGGCCAATCCTACCATGCAAATAATTGATATGTTTAATCTCCAAAAGGCAAGTGGCTTTTACATCTCTCCCTCACACCTCCAGGTCCTGCCATTGAAGAAAGTTAAATCCTTTCTGAATGGTAACCAGTTACATAAAAGGGCGCTCAACTCGATAGGGGAAAGTACAATATGCTATGTCTCCAGTGGTGCTCCAAAGGGAAGAGGGGTTGGTTACCATACAACCCCACCACAATCCACAGATGCAGATAACAATATAACACGTCTTCCCCGAGCACTCAATAAAAAAAAAAATTAGTTAATGTCCATAAGAAGTCTCTTTCCAAAAGTGTATTTCTCAATTGGCACAGTTCAATCCGTAATTCTGTATTTTGTATCAATACATCAGCCAGCTCATATAGTCTTCCAAATTAATATTTATTGATCCAAATTTAAATTTCAAAAACATATATTTAGCTCCAACCATCAACTCATCAATTGTCCGCAATTATTCGTCCTCCCTTCAATTCAAAGGTACACAATAAATCCTGTCACGAGTACGTGATCCCGTATCCTGAAAACAGCGTCCTGTTCTCAACACAACAACTGGCGTTCTTTATTGTTTACCTTTGAATTGAAGGGAGGATGAATATTTCATGTACAGAATAAGATTCGATGGGAATTCTTGACACCAACTAAGGTACAGAGTGATTGGGATAGAGACTTATGACTATACGGCAGTGGACATCACAAAACAGAATATTGGTTCTTGAGGAGTATTTGCGGACAATTGATGAGTTGATGGTTGGAGCTAAATATATGTCAGCCCTGAAGAAGTCAATTGTGCTAGATTTATGTACGACGAAACACGTGTTGGCTGCTGTTTTTTTTAGATTGAAATTTGGATCAATAAACATTAATTTGGAAGACTATATGAGCTGGCTTATGTATGGATACAAAATAGAGAAATACGGATTGAAGTGTGCCAATTGAGGAATACACTTTTGGAAAGAGACTTCTTATGGACATTAACTAATTATTATTAGGTCTCACGTGGGTGTGGCAGCAAAGCTGCCCCGCCCTCGGAGAGATCTTGTAAACAAAAAGGGAGCCTAAGCCCCGCCCCTCCTTTCTATTGGGTAGTGTCAGGGTTCATGGTAAACGGTGGCTTCCCATTAGAAAGGAGGGTTTTCGGTTGCCGCCCTGTCCGCTTTTGGAATGGCCCCTCCGGACATGGTAGCCTGTATTACGGCCGTCGTGACAAAGTTTCTTATCTGAAGCTTCGTCACGCTGCCTTGTTAGGTCTCGGTAGTTTAAGTAGGAAGCAGCTGCAAAGTGCTGCATGGCCACTCGCTATCGTTATTGCATTTCATATGCATTTTGTTAAACTTTTTAATTCTCCATTAGGAACGTGTATTGTAACACTTGGATGGTCTGCGTTTATTTAGGTGCGGGTCTATTTACTGTCTCAGTCCGACCCCGGGTTCCGCCGTCCTGGAGGGTTTGCCCGTGTGACTCAGCGCCACATCCAGCAGGTCACATGACTGGCAGTCCGTGCCCGGCGTAGCCACAGACCGTGGGAGACAGCAGTGTGCGTGAGGAAGGTGTGTCGGTCTGAGGGAGATACAGCAGCGTTTATTTATTTTATGTATTTATTTTATGCGTTTTTATAGCGGACTTTACCCGAAGGTGTCAGAGCACTTAACAAAAGGAACAGTGTGTGAGGGAGAGAGACAGCAGCCTCCGTTTGTGTATGGGTAACGGAGATAGGCAGCTGTGTATGCCTGAGGGAGTGTGTGTGTGCGAGGGAAAGATAAGTGTGTGAGTGTGAGACATCGCTGTGTATCTCAGCGATAGTGACAGCAGAGTGAGAGTGACAGCAGAGTGAGAGTGACAGCAGAGTGAGAGTGACAGCAGAGTGAGAGAGACTCAGCAGTGTGAGTGTTCCAGAGAGAGCAGGGTATGCTTGTGCGCTTACACAGTGCACTGACACACAGGAGCTAAAACTGAACTTTATGGCCCATGCCAACCAGACGACCTCGGCAGCTTTTTATAAACTACGCCTGGTAAGAAAGATCCTACCATTTCTCCCTGAATCTGTGGGTAGAACCCTGATAAGTGCCCTTGTTTTGTCAGCACTAGACTATTGTAATGGCTTGTTTGCCAACGCTCAAATTAGAGTTATTAAAAAAATGCAACTAGTACAGAACGCGGCGGCCAGGTTACTCTCGGGTGTTCCGAGATTTAAGCCAATAACTAACACCCTAAGAGATCTTCACTGGCTGCCTGTAAAAAACCGAATAAAGTTTAAAACCTTGTGCATTGTATATAAAACACTACACCAACAAGCCCCACAATTTCTGAGAGATCATCTTACCCCATATCAGCCTTCTCGGCCACTTCGGTCCGCAAAGATGAACGATCTGGTAGTACCACGCACTAGATTGGTTAACTGGGGAGACAGACGCTTCTTGGTGGCTGCCCCGAAATTGTGGAACACACTCCCGCAAACCATAAGATCCAGCCCTAATTTGCTGGTATTCAGGAAGCAGCTGAAAACATGGCTGTTTAACCTCTAGAGTCCAGAAGCCAAAGTTAGGAGAGACTGCAGTTTACAGCGCCGAGACGCCTCCGGGCATTTGTTCGCGCTATACTAAATGTTAAAAATAAATAAATAAAATAAATAAATAAAACAAAGAACAGCTAAATATGTGTCTTGGGAGCTTCATGGAGGCAGCCGGCCCTCTGTGAGGGGAGCAGCAAGGAGGGGACGCTCCAACCGATCAGGCGCCACTACTCACACGTGACGGTCTCAAGGGGCGGGTAGGGTGCAGATCCTCTAAGTGCTGGGGTCACTGTAAGACCCAGGTCTTGTTTTTTGAGTGCTCGGGGAAGATCTTTTGTGGTACATTGAAGAAAGTGCTTCCTTTTTGGTAGTCATGCGAGGGTGCCCAAAGTTCTCGACCTTGACCAATGTTCTCCAGCTGGGGCAAACCACCACTGAGTTCCTGCTATCTTTTAACAGTGCACTCACTGATGCTCTCTGAGGAGCTTAGGCCAAACCTTGCACTGGCCCGCCAGTAAATGGCCAGATTACAAGGCACCACCGACCTGTATTGGGCAACCCTGCATTTTTGTCTCTGCATCCCTCGCTTGAGAGGGTGGTGGTGCAGGCATCTACTAATCAGGCAAACCCAAATGCTTTTCTGACTGTTCCCTCAGATAGAGAGTCCTAAAGAGTGGAGACCTCCAGGTAGAGGTTATTTTCTTCCACCAGTTAGGTCCCCATGTCCATCAAAAGCCTATTCCCACGCTCCTTAGAATCTATTGGCTCAAATCCTACCCGGTGTCTCAGAGACCTCCCACCTGACCCAAGCTATACAGGAGAGTTGTGATGCAGTCAAATTCAAAGTTGTTGTGGCCTAGACATGATCTATTCCATCAGGCGAGCCATTGGCACCTGTGTTTCCATTTGCTACGGTTGGCTGCTTTTTCAGGTGCAGTCATCCCTTATAGACATGCTATTAAACAGGACTCGTCTTTTTGGGTACAAGGCAGATTGCACTCTGGATCGGCTTCAATGAGAGCAGGGCTGCAACACGCTTCCCAGGCTTATCTGGTCTGCCACACCAGCCGCATCAGCGCTACTGTTCCTTTTGCGCCTTTACAGAGGCACCCCCCACTGGCAGCCACTTCAATCTCAGCAAAGTGCCCTCAGTTTTGAGTCTGTGTCAATCACCGACCCCTGCGGTCAGGGTAAATGAGGCAGTTATCCTACTTCCTCTCTGCGGCTCCACCTGCCAAACCCATTTAGCATGCCCTCACTGCATCCACCCAGTTGGAGGCAGGATCCAACAGTTCTTGGTAAATTGGTAGATCATAACATCAGACAGGTGGATCCTGCAACTTGTCGAGACTGGATGATCCCCACCCTTCATAAGCAACTCTGCCTTTCACTGACCCCAGACCGACTGATGGAGGAGCATCTGTCTGTCTTATTTTCTGGTGCCAAAAAAGGACAAAGACCTTCAGCCTATCTTAGACTTGCACAGTGTCAATGCCTTCCTCTGTAAGGAAAAATTCTGCCCACCGTGGCCCAGGTCTTCTCTGTACTCGACCTTGGAGACTGGATAATGGGGTTGAAGCTACAGGATGCCTATTTGTTTATCCTTGTTTTGCAGGCCCATCGGTGCTACCTATAGTTTATGGTGGGACAGGAGCATTTTCAGTTTGGGCTGCTCCCCTTTGATATTACCAGTGCTCCTTCTGTTTTCAGGAAAGTGATTGCAGAGGTAGCGGCTAACATATGGAGGTTGGGGCTTCAGTCTTCCCCCTTCTTTGACAACTGGCTGTGAAAGACTAACTTATCCAGGCAGTTGCCAACCACCTCTAGACTATGGTGAACTTTCTGTCATATTTGGGGTTCACTGTCAACACGTTGAAGTCACACTTAACTCCTTCTCATGCGCTTCCCTTCATCAGAGCCATTTTGAACATTGCTCACTTTCATTATTTTCCCTCTGAAAGGAGTGTCCAGGATATTCCTGCTGTAATCCTGATCTTTCAACAGCTGTCCTGGATTTTAGTGAGATAGACTCTGAGGCTACTGGGATTGATGGCCTCCTGCATCTTGCTGGTCCACCTCACCAGATGGCCTATGTAGGGACTGCAGGGTGATCTGAAGTCTCAGTGGGCCCAATGTCAAGGGGCCCTTTCCAACCACGTCCAGATTTCAGAGAAGACCGCAAAAGATACTGGAATGCGATTGGATCAGCTGCAGACCCGCCACCTCCCCTCACAGTACCCCACCCAGCCCTGACAGTTGTGTCTGATGCATCACTCCTGGGTTGGGTCTAACACCTGGGAGAGGTGGAGATCTAAGGCATCTTGTCTTTGGTGGAGTCACTGCTCCACATCACCCTTCTAGAACTGAGGGCTATCCGATGGGCATTGAAATTGAATGCCTTCCATCCATCCATCAAGGGGAGGCTGCTGCAGGTGCTTCCAGACCACACTACCACCATATGGTATTGCAACAAACCGGGCTGGTGGGGTCAACAACCCTGTGCCAGAAGGCCTTGTATCTCTGGATATGGCTGGACCATCAAGGCATTTTCCTGGATTTAAACCACCTGTTAGGGTCCTTGAATGTCAGGGCAGAAGAACTCACTTGTCGACATCTAGCGGATCACAGATGGTAGCTACTGAACCGTGGCTTATTCTACTCACCAATGCAACAAACTTGCAATGTCAACAGTTCTGGGAGTGAGAGTTTCTTAATGACCCCAGTTTGGGCATGGACATTATGGTATTCAGAGCTCCTCTGATCAGGTTGCCGCTGCAGGAGGATCTGCTGTCACACCAATGAGGCAAGTTTCTGCACCTGGGTCTTCGCAGTCTCCACCTTCTTGTTTGGAGATTAAGCTGCAGCAGCTGTACACCTTCGACCTTTCGAAGGTGGTTGATGTCATCTTGGCAGCTAGATGACCCTTGACAAACTGTATATTCCTCT
This sequence comes from Lissotriton helveticus, assembly GCF_964261635.1. Classification (NCBI taxonomy): domain Eukaryota; kingdom Metazoa; phylum Chordata; class Amphibia; order Caudata; family Salamandridae; genus Lissotriton; species Lissotriton helveticus. Next base: position 343,170,321 of record NC_136065.1, read on the forward strand.
TTTTGGGACACATTTGTGGGTTCATGCGAAAGGTGGCAAATAGACCCCCTCCAGGCAAAGTTGTCTGACGGTTTGATTGTATGAACGGTTTATAGTAGGTGATTTATTAGTGTTTATATTGTGGCCTTCCAGTTCTCGCTCCTGTAAAATGAGTAGATTAGCGCTGTAAATTTATGATATTTGCACACTTCGGATAGCCTTTAGTTTTAGACAAATGGTCTTTTTAGATCACCTATGTACATTCATTGATTTTATTTGTGTGCGTTTGATGGCCTTTATTACTTTTCAATATACATATGTCTAATTGTAAAAGTTTTTATTAGTCATGCAATAAATTATTATCTGACGGTTTGTTATTTTTGGGCAAGGCTTTGCTCTGGGCATAGTTAAAGGGTAGCTTTCAGCTCTTTTGGCCTTTATGCTCTTACCGGTTCCCCTCCATTATTTAAATCACTGATTATGATGCATTTCTTGAAAGGCCTACAACATGTTTCCTCCCTCTCCCTTTGTCATGTCACAGTGGGATCTTAACCTGGTCCTCACATATTTGATGTGTACTCTCTTTGAGCTGCTTAACAGTTGGCCCTTGTGTTTTCTCATTCTTAAGACTGTTTCCTGTCACCATATCAGTGGTGCAGTGTGTAAGTGAGCCTCAAGCTCTCTGTCAACTTGCTTTACACCATCTTCTTTCTAGGCAAACTGGTTTTGTGTACGCAAACATCTTCCTTGCTGAAAGTTATGATGCTGTTCCATGTCAGCCAAACCATCACCCAGTTCTATGGTCTGTCTCGCCAGTCTAAGGTGGAGGAGCGACACCATTGTTTGGACCCCAAAAGAGCACAAAGCTTTTACATTATTATGCCAGAGAACACTGGATGGACACTCACCTCTTTCATCATGGCAGCAAAAAAAAGTCATGCCCGTGCAGAAGCAGACCACCTTCCACTGGCTAGGGCTTCACTTTCAGATCTGCTGTGCATTGGCCAAGAAGCAGCCTCCAGAAGGACTGCAAGCTCATTCCACCAGGGCAAAGCTGCTACCACTGTGTTGGTATACAGAGTTCCTGTCCTGGACATCAGCTTGGCAACTATGTGTGTGCCACTCCATACATTCACAAAGCACTACCGTCTGGAAAGCCAGGTTCACAGAGGGGGACATTTTGCCTGCTCGATCCAGCAGGACTTTATCGTTTGAGTTCGTGCATACACACACCTTCATATAGGTACTGCTTTGGTATCTATTCAAAAGGTGAGTCATGTGTGGGTAGAACTCTATATTAGAAGAACAAGTTACTTTCTCTTTCTGGTATAGACACTGTCTAACCACTGATTCATCATTGCCCCTCACATTATCCCCATTCTGTGAATTGGACTCATTCCATTCAAAAAGATCCCAAGTCTAGGAATCTGCACACTGGTCACAACCAATTTACTTTTGGGGGCTCTGCATCTGAGGAAGAGGTCTGCTTCAAAAGCATGTGACATCAGTGCATGGGAATAGCATCTATGTGGGCTCCACACATAATTTCTGGAGTGGAACATTGTCCACGGTGAGCAGCACAGCACCACCTACTACCGTCCACAGGCACTGCTGAAAAATTCCGGATCCCGTCTGAAGCCTGGGGAATATTCAAAAGTTGAGGAATCCATGGTTAGATAGTCTCTACTAGAACAAGCTGTTATATTCCATATAGGTAACCTATATAGGTGCAGGTAACATCGCAACCTTTCACCTATAATCTTCCCTACATTACATATATAACGGTTCTTTGTAGAACTGTACCATCCTTTTACTTTCATGGTACTTCTAATCATATATCTCTGCTACGGTTGTTGCAGCTCATTTATTCTACACTAGAATAAAGACTGTTCAATAAATTCTTATTGTCAAACGCCCAGCACGTTTATTCTGTATATCTCTGAGACAAACTAAGTGAGCACAAGTGACTGAGCGAAAGGTAGTATATTGTGTCCACGATTCTAAGGGATCAGGGTTGCCATGTTCTGAGGTTGCCAGAATCTATTCTCTCCTTGGTGGGATGAGATTATAGTGGTACTGTGAGCTAGCTGATACAGACAGGCTACCCGGTGGGGGTGCAGGGAATCAGTCTGCCATCAATCGCACAGTTTGTTATCCAAACAAACAGATTCTGTATAGGTTATGTAGGAACTACACGACAAAGCGTTGCTGAAGGTAAGTAACTTGTTCATTAGCACCACTTTCATGCATGCTGTTTACCAAGGCAACACTTCATGAAACTTACATTACAGTTTTCCCTTACCTCAGAACTGTTAGCCATTTATTTAGGCTTCTCCATTTGCTACCAAATATTAACTTTCCTAAAACAGTGAATAGATTTCTAGTATGATTAGCACACTGAAGAACAGGCTTTGTTGTAGCTGTGAGTGATTTACAACTAGCGAGGCTGAGGCAAAAAAGAACGCACCTATCACATTTAGTGAATCTAGTCAAGCGTTTGTAGTGCTCTGATCTGGAAGAGCAGCCTCCTTGTCTTCTTAACAGCAGGAGTGTGACACCATTCTACTATTGCACACAAATTATTGGCACATACGATTCTTCCTTTATGAACATGTAATTCACCTTATTAGGACATGAGATCCACAAACTTCATTTGCATGTTCTTAATTTTTTTTTAAGTGTTGCTTTTTTCATATCTTCTTAAAATCAGATTTCTCGTGTAGCCAATGCGTTTCGTCTCTTCACAAGAGACTTCTTCAGGGCTTGATTTGGTATTTAGTGCACTGAGGTCTCAAGAATCCTGTTCTTTTTTTAAAACACATCATATACAAATGAGAAATTCCATAGTCTCCAAAAATATATATATATATATCTATATATATATCCAAAGAAACACCCTCCAAAAGAAAGGCAGAGGCCACAAGTAGGGGAACACAATGGAGTCTCTTTATTCCTCATTAGCAGATGGGCGTATGCATTTCGGCTGAGTAGCCTCTTCAGCGCCCAGAATGAAACAGGAGGTGAGTGTGCTGCCAGAAAGTCCTGCCCCAACAAGGCTAGTTATACTGGTTTCCGCCCTCAAAGCGATGATTGATGTCACCTGCTTCCGTTTCCCGATGGTCAAAGGGACTGCAACTCCCAGCATGCAATGGTTTGCCAGGAAGGGACGGCAACAACGTTGTGGGGACTGCAGGATCATTCGAGCAGCTCTCTCCCAATGTCCTGTGATGCCTGCAGGAATATCGTGGCTCCTTGGGTCCCCTGACTGCACGACCACCGCAATCAGGTGAGTAATCAGCGGGGGCTCGTGCGGCAGTGCGCCTCGCCCAGCGCAGAGTTCCATAACTCCGACACCGCTTACTGTCCTCCTGAGCACAGTGGTGGACCTGGTCTTTATCCAATACCTCGGACTACAAAAATGTTCCTGCCGAGGCAAAAAACAGCGCCAGTGAAGACCAGGCCAGCTTGAGTGCAGGGACCCCTGTAGCACGCCGCTGGCAAGCAGTGCGAACTGAATCCAAAGAAACACCCTCCAAAAGAAAGGCAGAGGCCACAAGTAGGGGAACACAATGGAGTCTCTTTATTCCTCATTAGCAGATGGGCGTATGCATTTCGGCTGAGTAGCCTCTTCAGCGCCCAGAATGAAACAGGAGGTGAGTGTGCTGCCAGAAAGTCCTGCCCCAACAAGGCTAGTTATACTGGTTTCCGCCCTCAAAGCGATGATTGATGTCACCTGCTTCCGTTTCCCGATGGTCAAAGGGACTGCAACTCCCAGCATGCAATGGTTTGCCAGGAAGGGACGGCAACAACGTTGTGGGGACTGCAGGATCATTCGAGCAGCTCTCTCCCAATGTCCTGTGATGCCTGCAGGAATATCGTGGCTCCTTGGGTCCCCTGACTGCACAACCACCGCAATCAGGTGAGTAATCAGCGGGGGCTCGTGCGGCAGTGCGCCTCGCCCAGCGCAGAGTTCCATAACTCCGACACCGCCTACTGTCCTCCTGAGCACAGTGGTGGACCTGGTCTTTATCCGATACCTCGGACTACAAAAATTTTCCTGCCGAGGCAAAAAACAGCGCCAGTGAAGACCAGGCCAGCTTGAGTGCAGGGACCCCTGTAGCACGCCGCTGGCAAGCAGTGCGAACTGAATCCAAAGAAACACCCTCCAAAAGAAAGGCAGAGGCCACAAGTAGGGGAACACAATGGAGTCTCTTTATTTCTCATTAGCAGATGGGCGTATGCATTTCGGCTGAGTAGCCTCTTCAGCGCCCAGAATGAAACAGGAGGTGAGTGTGCTGCCAGAAAGTCCTGCCCCAACAAGGCTAGTTATACTGGTTTCCGCCCTCAAAGCGATGATTGATGTCACCTGCTTCCGTTTCCCGATGGTCAAAGGGACTGCAACTCCCAGCATGCAATGGTTTGCCAGGAAGGGACGGCAACAACGTTGTGGGGACTGCAGGATCATTCGAGCAGCTCTCTCCCAATGTCCTGTGATGCCTGCAGGAATATCGTGGCTCCTTGGGTCCCCTGACTGCACAACCACCGCAATCAGGTGAGTAATCAGCGGGGGCTCGTGCGGCAGTGCGCCTCGCCCAGCGCAGAGTTCCATAACTCCGACACCGCTTACTGTCCTCCTGAGCACAGTGGTGGACCTGGTCTTTATCGCAGCACATGACAATACTGTAAATGAAAAAGGAGAAAAAGAAGAAAAAAATACTAATGAAAAAAATACTAAATAAAAAAAAAAAAAAAAAAGAAAAAAGCTCAAAAGAAAAAAACTCACAAGAAAAAGACAAAAATCCTACGAGCACTACTTGCCATTTTGACAACTCTGATGTAGAAAACACGGTGATCAATCTGACGGAAATTGATCTCAATGCAGCGGAAACTCAGCTTCTTTCATTAGGTCTTTCTTACTGCCCTAATAATGGATTCAAGTATGTACAAGCCAGAATAGACACTTTCAAATTCATAAGAAAACTAAAGCTTCTGAAATTCCACACCACCAATAAGAAAAGTGAAAAAGCAAGAGCAATTGTAAATGAATCACAAATCCATAAGAACTTTACTATTGCTGACACATTGGCTCTTAAGACCGCACATTCTCTTGCCATTGATGACGATGTTCCGAATAACACCCAGGAGATATTAGGTACTATGGGTATCAGTAGTGGCAGTGCTGGCAATAGTCCTTTTTGTCCTAAATCTACATTTGTCCCGGTGATGCCTCGGGATGCCATCGACATCTTCAATGACAGGATTGTGGAAGATTTGAAAGAACTAAATAAAACTGTGGCAAAGAACAAGAAAAGAAGAAGTTTTAGAGATAAACAATATTCTCTGCTTATGCGTAAAATTAAATCAAAAGGTGACATTATTGTCAATAAAGCGGACAAAGGTGGAAATATTGTTTTGTGGCCACGTACTTTGTATCTAGAGGAAGCGGAAAGACAATTAAATGACCCACTTTGTTACAGGAAGGCCTCCTATAATGAACTCAACAAAGTAAAAACCCTTGTACATTCTAATCTCGCATCTTGGAAGAGGGTAGGATTGATCAGCAAGAAGGAATTTGATTTCTTGAAAAAAGATTTTCCCATCACTCCGACGCTGTATCTTTTACCAAAGATCCATAAAGGCATAACACCGATACCAGGGCGACCAATTATTTCTGCCCAAAATAGCCTGTTGGAACCCCTCTCCAAATATGTTGATTTCTACTTACATGAATACATGGAGGCCTTGCCTAGTTACCTAAAAGACACTGGTGACTTTTTGATGAAACTGAAAGAAGTTGTGTGGAAACCTAACTATCGTTTTCTAGTCATGGATATTACATCATTGTATACCTCTATTAATCATGTTGATGGTTTGAATGCAATTGAATACTTCTTATCCATTAGAGACATCAAGTTCTATGAACGTAGTAAAATGCTCATCAGCATGATTGATTTATGCCTTAAGAATAATTTTTTCCTTTTCAATAATGAAGTCTACCAGCAACTGCGTGGTGTAGCCATGGGTGCGTGCTTCTCCCCCAGCTATGCGTGTTTACACGTGGTTCCGTTTCCCGATGGTCAAAGACGCGTTTCGGGAGATCCCTCCCTTGATCACATGGATATATATATATATATTCACTGAAAAAACCATAGGTTATAGACCATATATAGTTAGGAATTAGCATTTAAAAAACCTTATTTTACTCACACAAAACCATTGAAATTCCATATATAGTTAGTTGCACTAACTATATATCGCGCACCCGCAATCCACTGCTGATGATGTCACATATTACATCATTCATGACATGGTCAGTGACATCACTGATGACATCACTGATGACATCTCAAATGACATCACTGATGACATCACTGATGACAACATCCAGTGACTGTATGTTTCTGTAAAGTTAAAATGTGTCTTACATATTGAAGAATGAGTGGAAGTATAAGTGTCTGGACAAAGGATTTAGTAGGTGCATGACTGAATGTATGAGTGAGTGATTAAATGTGTCTCACTGAGTGCATGGGTTAGTGACTAAAGTGTCTTAATTTGTGCATCATTATGTCTGTTGTTCTGTAAACTGCTGCATGTGTTGATCAGTAGCTATATGATTAACTATATGGGTTACTGATTGATTGTCCAAGTATTTGTATGGGAGACTGAGTGTGTGTGTGGCTGGCTGGGAGGTGTGTGACTCTGTGCAGATCAATGTGTACTTATATCAATGATTGTATAACAAGGTAAGTATGTGTTAGTATATGTTTGAAAAGGTAAGGTGCTCTATGTTTAACTGTATAGACAAGAAAATGGAAGTGTGATTGATTCTTTACAGGACTGACTAGGTGTGTGAGTAACTCCATGGATGAGTGGCAGAGTGTGAGTGTCTGTATAGGTGTATGAGTGCATATGATAGTGTTGTAAAGATGAGTGATTGTATGTATGAATGATTGTATGGGTGAATGAGTGAATGTGTGTGTAGACGTAGGAATCAGTGAGTACATATGTAGTAACTAGTATTGGTGTGTCAATGGTTTCAAAAATTATACTCTGTATTTAACACTGGGTGAAACAGAGGTTATATTAAAATGTGAGGAGATGCATTGTATTGTCACATGAATGATATCATCAGTGATGTGGTCATTGATGTCAAATGAGATGTCATCAGTGATGTCATCAGTGATGTCATCAGTGATGTCATTTGAGATGTCATCAGTGATGTCATCAGTGATGTCACTGACCATGTCATGAATGATGTAATATGTGACATCATCAGCAGTGGATTGCGGGTGCGCGATATATAGTTAGTGCAACTAACTATATATGGAATTTCAATGGTTTTGTGTGAGTAAAATAAGGTTTTTTAAATGCTAATTCCTAACTATATATGGTCTATAACCTATGGTTTTTTCAGTGAATTTTCAAGGTTTTGTAAATGCTAATTCCTAACTATATATGGTCTATAACCTATGGTTTTTTCAGTGAATTTCAATGGTTTTTTAATAGCAAATATCATAAGCTGTCGAATGTCAAGTACGTGGTAAGTGAAAACATTTTCGTGTTTATGCACACTGATCTGCTTTGAATGGTGCCCCCCCCCTCATTTCTATTAGGAGTACTCTCTCTTTGCACATAGTGAAGGGTAGTTAACGCAGGCCTTTGCCCCCGTTGTAATACGTCGTGCCTGCTTCTCTCTCCATTTGATTGATTGTTATCCAAGTATTTACTGTTTTAGAATTGGTTCTCTTTGTTTCATTCTCTATTTACAAACAAACACAGAGTCGCAATACTCTGTTTAGTCTTTGCAGATAACGAAAAATCGTGTAACAAAAAAAAGAAAAGGAATCGAGCAAAATCAGTAGGCCACTAATGGGATCTCTTTTTGACCTCGCTAAAATAGAAACATTAGGAACAACCCCTCATGACAAATACAAAACTAGTGAAATGAACTGAACTCCACACAATGATGGCTGCAAAACAGCTCGGCTCCGCCACCCACCCTGCCCAAAATAACGATAAAGAGCGGCTGCCATGATTGGTTGCGGAATGGCCACGACGGAGCTACGAAATGGTGCTGCTCTCATGCTAACCCCAGCTTCAGTCTGAAACATCCAGAAACACTGTAGACTACCAATTCGATCCGTTCCGGTAGCGCCCCAATGTAACCCGGTAGAGAAGAACTAGCCCTCCCCTCTTTGACTAATGGTTCTTGTTGCCTGTCCCTTCTGTTGTCATTTAACAGAACTATTTAGCCTGCTGAAAGGGGTTGTGTTCCGACCGCTGGTTGGTGGAGACATTTTGACTATATTCTGGACCTGCGTTGTCGCGTAATGCGTCATATGACGCGCCGCGTTAGCGCATCCGGAAGTCATCCGGGGCGCGCAGCGCGTAACGTAAGCATAACAAGTCATGTGACTTGTTAATAAAACTTTTCATTGGTTCATTTTACTTTTCTTATTCTAATGATGAAAGGCTTGGTCATATGACCTAAAAATTACGCTTTTTATTACTTCCGAACATTATTTTTTCTTAAATATATGTTATAATGTTCCAGGCTAATGTACTTTCCCGGAAAATTTACAACTGTCCTGCAAGTAAAATATATTATTTTTTCGAGAAAAAGAGCGTTTCTTCGTCCCATTACGGAGCCGTTGAGCAAAAGAGGGTCGACCTGCTGTCTTAGTCGCCGATACGCCTGAATATGAGATTCTTATCGATCACTTTATGTTGCAGGAATAGAAAACACAACAGCCCTTGACCATTTATCTTTACTGCATTCCTTCGTATTATACCTTTTACCCTTCATGTAATTGGTCTGCTTTATTTCACTTGCCTTTTAATGATTCTAAAACAGTGACTATTATTAAAAACTTTACCAATGTATATACTACTACCATGTTTTCTTTTAAAAACCTTTATTGTGAAAATTTCATTATACAAATACGAGCCTATAACCACGTGCGCCGGCCACGGAGCAAACTGTAATCGTATATGATGAGGAGACATTTACACTGTAGAGGAACGTAACAGGCGGGCCATTAGGTTGCAAGAACTAAGGTGTCTAACAGTTGCGGAATCGGTGGACGTACATTTTATAATTAAAATACGACAGGGCCAGTTACAATAAAATTATCTAGATATACATTTGCGGGCAAGTACCATGGGTGACGTTAATTCGAACTTTCAATAGTACAGTAATCAATAACACATCACAACTTAATATCAATAGAGATGTCGAAATATTCAATCTATTCTCGTCCCCGCCCGCCATGTGCTTCAAAACTGCATACGTATCTCGTGATATCAAGGTTGTACAACAAGTACACAACAAGGAGTTACGAGTCCCATTTATTCCGGCGCCATTTTGGGCGAGGAAGGGCAGGTCCAGGATATAGTCAAAATGTCTCTACCAACCATCGACTATGATGATGTTCATATGCTGTATTTATTAGAGTAACACTCATCTGTCCACATGAAATTAATTTGCCACAATCTAAACATGTCATTTTAATCTTTCCAAAGTTCTTCTAAATATTTGGGACCGTTTCCCTTGCCTCTGATGCTGTCAGTGCCACTTCTTTGATGAATATACTAGCAGGTCAGGGGTTCTCCTCCAAATCTCTCTTTTATGCAGCACTATAATTAATTGGTGCCACCTCTCCATATGACGATGCATGGTATAGTTACCATAACTATATTTTTTTTCGGTTCCTCTGGAGAGTTCATCGTGGCAGATGAAGCGTGTAACGTACCGGGCATTTACCTTTTTTTGCATGTACAGGAAAGGAAAAAAAAAACGAGCGTCCGAGTTCTAAGGTGTCCCAGGGCCATTTTAGTGGACCAGGCCCAAATCCAAAGAACAGGCCGCCATTTTGAGAGTCCTGTTGCAGCCGCCTGTCGCTGTAGCATCAAGAGCAGCCGAAACTCAGCTGAATGGCAACTGAAACGGTAAAGGGGCGCCCCACTACAGCAGACGAGCCTCCACCTAGGAAGGCCCGTTCACGCCGCCTCCCCCCCCCCCCCTTCGGGCACCCCACGCCGTTATTCGGAGCAGTATTGTAGGATGGCCACACCAGTGCGGCAACTTGCTAGACATCACCTCGGTGGTAACCGAATCTCAGCGCCTTGTGGTGTCTTCTATTCAGAAAACATTGTTATGCTGCCTTCGACCTATTCGCCGCAAGTGCGCACGCAACTCAGCTGCATAGCTTGCTAGACACCACCTCGGTGCTTACCGAATCTCAGCGCCTTGTGGTCTCTTCTATTCCAAAAATATTGTTGCGCTGCCTTTGGCCCCATTCGCACATCGGTCCGCTACTGCCGCCATCTCACAGGCCAACGGGGCGCCCCACGCCGACTTTCAGCATTGTAGGATGACCACACCAGTGCACCTTACTAGACACCACCTCGGTGCCATCCGGATCTTGGCATCTCAGCGCCTTGTGGTGTCTTCTATTCAGAAAATATTCTTGCGCTACCTTTGCCCCATTCACACATCGGTCCGCTACTGACGCCATCTCACAGGCTAATGGGGCGCCCCACGCCGAGTTTCAGCATTGTAGGATGACCACACCAGTACAGCAACTTGCTAGACATCACCTCGGTGCCATCCGGATCTCGGCGCCCCACTGCAGATGAAGTGCCTCTCAACTATGAAACCACCACGGTGACATCCGGATCTTGGCGCCTTGTGCTGGTTCCGGCCTATTCACACATCGGTCCGCTACTGACGCCATCTCACAGGCTAATGGGGCGCCCCACGCCGAGTTTCAGCATTGTAGGATGACCACACCAGTACAGCAACTTGCTAGACATCACCTCGGTGCCATCCGGATCTCGGCGCCCCACTGCAGATGAAGTGCCTCTCAACTATGAAACCACCACGGTGACATCCGGATCTTGGCGCCTTGTGCTGGTTCCGGCCTATTCACACATCGGTCCGCTACTGACGCCATCTCACAGGCTAATGGGGCGCCCCACGCCGAGTTTCAGCATTGTAGGATGACCACACCAGTACAGCAACTTGCTAGACATCACCTCGGTGCCATCCGGATCTTGGCATCTCAACGCCTAGTGGTATCTTCCATACAGAAAATATTGTTGCGCTGCCTTTGGCCCCATTCGCACATCGGTCCGCAACTGACACCATCTCACAGGCCAACAGGGCGCCCCACGCCGACTTTTACCATTGTAGGATGGCCACACCAGTACAGCAACTTGCTAGACATCACCTCGGTGCCATCCGGATCTTGGCATCTCAGCGCCTTGTGGTGTCAGTCAGAAAATATTGTTGCGCTGCCTTTGGCCCCATTCGCACATCAGTCCGCTACTGACACCATCTCACAGGCCAACAGGGCGCCCCACGCCGACTTTTACCATTGTAGGATGGCCACACCAGTGCCACAACTTGCTAGACACCACCTCGGTGCCATCCGGATCTTGGCATCTCAGCGCCTTGTGGTGTCTTCTATTCCGAAAATATTGTTGCGCTGCCTTTGGCCCCATTCGCACATCGGTCCGCTACTGCCGCCATCTCACAGGCCAACGGGGCGCCCCACGCCGACTTTCAACATTGTAGGATGGCCACACCAGTGCGGCAACTTACTAGACACCACCTCGGTGCCATCCGGATCTTGGCGCGTTGTGCTGCCTTCGGCCTATTCGCACATCGGTCCGCTACTGACGCAAACTCACAGGCCAACGGGGCGCCCCACGCCGACTTTCAGCATTGTTGGATGGCCACACCAGTGCTGCAACTTGCTGGACACCACCTCGGTCCCATCCGGATCTTGGCGCGTTGTGTTGCCTTCGGCCTATTCGCACATCGGTCCGCTACTGACGCCGCCTCACGTGCCAACGTATTTTCTCCGCATTTTATACCCTATGCCGCATAACAGGTCATGTGACTTGTTTATAAAACTTTTCATTGGTTCATTTTACTTTTGGTTTCCTAATGATGGAAGGCTTGATCATATGACCTAAAAACAACACTTTTCATTGGATGAAAACTTTTTTTTTTTCCCAAACGATGAAAGCCCCACCTTGTTTCTGGATGTTTCAGACTGAAGCTGGCGTCAGCATGAGAGCACCACCATCTCGTAGCTCCGTCGTGGTCATTCCGCGAGCAATCATGGCAGCCGCTCCCCACCAGAAGCCTACAGGAGTCGGGGGCCCCCAAAACTTTTGATGAATCCTCAAGGCGGAGGGGACGCTTTCGAGAATGGGGTCCAAGACCTAGCAGACAAGCGTCCGATTTCCAAGGTGTCCCAGGGCCATTTCAGTGGACCAGGCCCAAAAAGGAAACAGCCTGCCGCCATTTTGAGAGTCCTGTGACAGCCGCCTATCGCTGCACCGCAAGAGTGGGCGCAACTCAGCTGAATTGCGGCTTTTGACACAGTGGACCAAAAACGGACGGAATGGCAACTGAAACGGTAAAGGGGCGCCCCACTACAACAGATGACACTCCACCTGGAGAGGCCCGTTCACGCCGCCTCCCCCGGGGCGCCCCACGCCGTTATTCGGAGCAGCATTGTAGGATACCAAAACCAGTGCGGCAACTTGCTGGACATCACCTTGGTGCCATCGTTCTGCTGCCTTGGAACTATTCGCACAACAGTTTGCTACTGATGACCCACCCCCCGCGACGCCCCACGCCGGAAATCTGGACGTTGTGCTGCGTTGGGACTATTCGCACAGCCGACCGCTACTTCGTTGTTTTTCCCTAAAAATGTTTATATGTTATTACTGTTTTTGTTTTCTTGTATATATTTATAAGTTATTAAAGTTTTATAATCTTACTACTTTGTCGGAGTGCTATATATTTTTAATGTGACACATAATTGTAAAAACTTTGATGTACAAAGAGTCATCCCTGGAATCTTCCGCTTCAGGCTCGGTCCCCTCCCCAATCACAATACAGGATGGTTTTCAGATAATAGGAACGCGTCTGCTGTGACGGATCTCATCGAGTGTGGGCCTTGATCTACTATAACTCCTTTGAAGAGGGGTGATTCTTTACAGCTGGGGCCATAAACTACATCTGCAGGGCTAGCTGATACCCTAAGACCGGCCTGGACAATCGGACACAGAGGAAAAGGAGTGTCAGAGGGTGCGGTAGTGAATAGGGCGAAAGGGAGGTGTCGGGCGGGCACAGGGTGTGATTCTCAGGGAAGAGCAGCGCAGATGGGGGGAGGTTTATTACCCATGCATAAGACAGAGAGCGGGGGTGACCACTGCCTGGGGGAGATGCTTGCGAGGGTGGGGAGCCATGCTAAGGATCGACAGCGTGCACAGAGTGGGTCTGGTCAAGGCATCTAAAATGACTGCCGTGCACGACGAAAGTGTGGCATTTGAAAAAGACAAGATGGCGCAGACAATGTTTTTCAACACTTCCTGATTTCCTTCGAATCGAACGTTAACAGACGTTGGGGCATATTACCAAAGTTAAGCGATATTTATCCCTAACGATGATTAGCAACGATTTTTTTACCGCTAAGCATCGTCAGAAATTATCGCAGATAAACCTTGCTATTATCAAGGTTTATCGCAAATACGATAAAAAACGACCGCAATGCATTAATATCGCTGAAAACTCAGCGATATTCATGCATTACCGAGCTAATGCTCTTAGCCATGTTATCCACCTCCCATTGGATAACATGGCTAAGAACTGCTCAGGGCAGGTGCTAGCTTTTGGAGATATTCGCGCTTATCGCGAATATTTCCAAAAGTTGATAATAGGAGATAGCGATGTTAACGACTGTTTCCAGTCGCTAACATCTTGGCATGCCCACTTTGCATGTCATTAGTGATAAATATCACTCACATGCAAAGTGGGGCCCAAGATGGTCGCTATCTCCTACTAGCCGTCGCTAACTGGTGTTAGCAACAGCTAGGTAATACAGATATAATTTTATCTCCGCGAAGCGGAGCGCTGTTACAGATATATATCTTGTTTTTGAACGTTAATTTCTCAAAATCCACTGAAGCACATATATTGAGACCTAGCAAAGGCACATCGAGCTACCAGTCCCTACAATTTTGCCAAGTTTCGTGCAAATCCATTCAGCCGTTCGATTATTATTATTATTATTTTATCAGCTTCGCAAACCTCCGTTACGCGAAGCGGAGCGCTGTTACAGATATATATCTTTTTTTGAACGTTAATTTCTCAAAATCCACTGGAGCACATATATTGAGACCTAGCAAAGGCACATCGGGCTACCAGTCCCTAATATTTTACCAAGTTTCGTGCAAATCCATTCAGCCGTTCGATTATTATTATTATTTTTTTTTTTTGCCCCGCGGGACCCTTTTAAAACCTCCACATCAAACCTAGGGGGTCAGCGAGGATCTACTATGCCCCCTTATGGTCATTTGCCCCTTCGCTTTGGCCTCCTCTTGTCTCTCGATCCTACCGAGAGACAAGATGGCGGCCGCTACGGACTGTTTGGAATGTTCACAGACGCCGGAGAACCAATCAGCTTCGCTTCACAAAGCTCCGTACCGCGAAAAGTCCGCGAACCGGAGCGCTGCCCGGTCCGCTGTTACAGATATATATCTTTTTTTGAACGTTAATTTCTCAAAATCCACTGGAGCACATATATTGAGACCTAGCAAAGGCACATCGGGCTACCAGTCCCTTCAATTTTGCCAAGTTTCGTGCAAATCCATTCAGCCGTTCGGGCTAAAAGTGAGGCCAACCGCCCTATGGAAAACTCAATGTTAAAAACACGTTTTGGGACCCCCCTTTTTTCTCGGCCCCCCCTTGACGAACCCCCCCCCCAAATTTTCAAGGGCTGCTCAGAAACAAAATGTGCCATTTTCCTGAAAATTTCAGCCAATTCCGTCCACAAACGCCAAAGTTATTAGACATAGAATTTTCAAAAATCCCATAGAGAAAAAATCCGAACTATATATACCTACTGGCGACCGCCAGTAGGTAATATATATATATATATATATATATATATATATATATATATATATATAGATATAGATATAGATATAGATATAGATATAGATATAGATATAGATATAGATAGATAGATAGATAGATAGATAGATAGATATCTGGGTGTTTGCAGTCGGCCCGTACCTTAGCATACACAGATGAAGCTTCTACATCTAAGTTGTAGTTGCGATCTCGTCTGTCTATTTGCTTGTCTGTGCATAACTATATGACCAAGAGTACGTGTTCCCAAACAACACCTGCATGTGTGTGTTTTGTCTAAGTGCCAGACCCTGACCAAAACAGAATTACAAGGGGCACTGTTGTTTGACCTTGTTACGGTGTCAGACTAAATCCCAGGAAAATACAGAACACGAAAATAACAGTAAGTTCTGTGTTAAAGTACAGAATGGCGCAAAGCAAAAATACTTGTGTGTAGTAACATGTGCAAAACAAAGTGAAGACTCTAGCATGCCCATGCTAACATAGGGAAAACAGCAATGGGCCTGCACGGAACATATGACATGTTATTGGACATTCCAGAGGCTGGGCATATTACAGGCTCCCGACCCGGGGTATTTGTAATGAGGTGTATATATATATATATATATATATATATATATATATATATATATATATATATTCTGCTGGTCCCATGTACTTGTTGTCCCACAATTCTCTTATTGGTGTGCTGGCATATTCCTTATCTCTTTAAGAATAGATATGTGTTCAAGGCCTGTGTTGGCATCAAAATTGTATTTGTGATAAGCGGCGGCTTGCGCATGTCATTGGCACACTATGGAATTTGTTGTAGCCGTATTCTGCTTTATTAGATATAGTTATGGAAATGCTATTGAAGATGGAGAAACATGTGATTTTGATTCTTAAGGCAGTGAGAGCAATTGGCTATCAGCTAGGAGTGATTGTTTAAGGTATTTCACTTTTTAGCATTCGGGGAACTCAGACTGCCCGAATTAAATTCATAAATGAGTCACCATAGCTAGAATTAAGAACAGTGGTTTTCATCTTCTCAGAAGTACTAGAAGTACTAGATAGTATTTCATCCTTCACCAACATTGTTTGTCTCCGGAATAGAACCTCTAGTCATGTTGATCAGGCAGCATCACCTGACTTTACAATAGGAGTGTAAGGTTGCTGCAGTCTGTTATAAATAGACAATATACCCACATTGTCACCTGAGCCCAGGATATTGATGCATTCATTACTGCATCGTATAGATGGATTTAGTCCAGCAGCTCCTCTTAAATTGGATTGCTTTAAATCTAAACTGTATCCGCTGATGGGAACTTTGCAGTTTATGAACAAATACCCCATTTTGTTGGACACTATATAACTTCACTTTCTTTGCAATATGACACGATAAATGAGGAATTGTACCTGACTTGTACCACTACTAGGGTACTCTGGAAATGGGTGGTGTGACTGGAACGATGATTGCAGCGGCCTGTAATTTATGGGCCAGACAGACAGTGGTAACTAAAATGGTTATATTACTAACAGTTGTATCTCTTGATGAATCCCCCATGTTACATGGGAATGTAATTTTTTTGATGATGTGGACTAATTATTTAAGACTTTTATGGTCTAGAAAAACTGGGAGTCCAATAAGGATAGGTGCAGAAGACATATGAGAGAGGGGGTCTGGGGGTTTCAAACATTACACCGTATTACTGGCCAAGTTACTTAATATGCAGGTCAGCAGATTTAAAACAAAAACTTCTATTGAGCAGAATAAACAAGATGGACGTGGAGATAGCTCAAGGCATTGCAATTCTGCAAACCTGCAAACCCCATACTACTCATCAAGATATTTCTTTACGCGTGGAGAAGCCAATGAGTGTATGAAGAATACAAGGCGTGTATGTAGAGGGAAAATTCTAGTGGATTCGCAATATCTCAGGCTGTTGGGGTACTGGAGTGCATCAAGGAAGGTACTATTGTGTCTCAACTCTTGGTTAATGAGGAACTGATGCAAACCTCAGTTTAACTCAAATTCACGTATCCCGATGCAAAGATCAAACCTGATGCATCAGTCCTTCCACTAATTCTTAAGGAACTGAAACATAATGTATTGACTATTATACAGCATATGGCTGAACCCAAGATAAAGGTCACCAATCTAGATATCACTGTACTTCTGTGATAAAGTGTGTGCTACTATACATTACAAGGCTTAATACACGGAAGCCTAAAATCTTTATAGAAAAGCCTGGCAAATTCTTTTATTACAGTGTAGTTCTTACATCACTAGTTATCTGTAAAAAGAAAATTGTAAAGTTATTGTACTTTTATTATAGTTGAATTGTGATATCACTATGTCTGCTGTCAGAGACAGCAGACAAACATTGTCAAACGCCACTTGCTGAGCAGGAAATGTAACAACTTCTTAAACAGTTAAAGGGAGAACTACCTTTATTCAGAAAGCTTACTTTTAAACTTGCCATCGTTTTAATCCACACCCATTAGATGTTTTTTGTTTGTACAATGTCCATGGTACCCCTTTGCAGCACCACACAGTCCTGGTTTTTCAGAAGCAATGCAATGTCCGTTAACCTAAAAGAGAAATGAGGTTTCATCAAAAATAATGACCTGGTCGTTGCTGCTATTATACTGTCTGAATTTAAAGTATTCTAATTGACGAGGTCAACTTTTAAATAAGTAGACTATTCCAGTTGTCACAGCAAGTGCCAGTTTTTATATTTGTTATAATTAAACCTGTGGCAGTCCTATCTTCAGCATAATTACTTATGACACCGCTTTCAAAATTGCCTCCAGTGGGAGGTGTGCCAGCCTTTTACTTGTTTGCGAAGTTAACTGTTTTTAGTGTAAACAGATATGTTGTCAGGGGAATCTCCTCTGTGGCTTACACTATGCATATGGTATCCAACTTCTGATCAGTCTCTTGATTGATCCAAACACCTGGAAAAAAAGCGAAGCACTTTCATGTTACCAATTAACAACTCGATGCAGATAGACAGATTTCCATTAAATTCCATGAAAGCAGAGGTTCTGAATTGGGGTGTCTTGTTTGCTGATGAACTTTCTGTTTACTCTTTGAATGTTTCCATTGTGAACACTAGCTTTTTAGCCTTTTGTCTCATTTGAATCAATCCCATTATTCGCCTTTCCGCATAGTCTATTCTGCGTTCGCCTGGGTTTTGTCATAAATTGATTATGCAAATGTGTATCATCAACTTCCCCTAAACCTTTATGCTGTAGCAATATTCTTCCCTGGTGCTACTCTAGAGGCTACATCATGTCTGTACTGAAGATCCATCATTGGCATCTGGTGCACAGATGGTTGAGTTCTAAAACCTGTGAAGAGCTTTCTACAAATATGAATATACCTAGAATCCCACTTTGGAACTCCTTTCTCCTCTACCCCATCATAGGTGCATATCAATACTACCTTGCTTTTGGAAGCAACATTAGCTCCCCACTTTTTGAAATGTGTGCTAGAAACCTGTTAGACATCTGACTTCTCAGGTTCCTTTCCCAGCGCTGAGAAATGTTCGGCAGTCTGAAGGCTTCATAAAGTATGTAATGCAACATAAGACAACTAATAGCAACGTTATACTAACACAAGAACCGACTAAAGGAAGGGACCTGCCCTTCATAGTCCCTGTGCAGAGTAAAAGAAGAACTACTTGTTGGCACATCAACTCATGTAGGATAGCTCGCCACCAAATGACTTTATAGTGTTAAAAGCAGCAGAAACGTTGTTAGTTGGTAAAATTGCAAAGGGCTGAATTATACCGTTGCCTCGAGCAAAGTGGTGCATTTTTTTTTACTCTTAAATATAATGGGTATTGCTCCACAGAACCTAACCAGTTCACTGTGATTCATGTCTGGGGTGGTGAGAATGGTGAACCCGAAGTGAAACAGTTAGATGTCCCTGTATGACTGCTTTGAGGGATGTGGGGAGGTTTCTAGGCCTGTTACTACCAGCTGTGCTTCAATCACACAGTCTCCCAGCTGTGCTTCATTCACACAGTCTCCCTTGGTACCTGAGAGTACCAGGGCCTGATTTGACACGAGGCACTATAGACCTCTACCAGTGATGGAGAAGGTGGAGAAACAAAATTTTGTATACCCATTGTGAAATCACACTTCGATAACATGTAATCTGAACTAATGGAGTGGTGCATGAGACTAATCAACCTAGAATAGAAACTTGGACATACACACACATGTGGGAACTAATCTCTGCTTATGTTGCAATTATAACTAACTATATAATTTTGTCGTGTCCTGTACTAATATGCTGCATTGACATAACGGAATGAAGCATAAATATGCTTTTGTCTATGTATTTGTGGCCAGAAGATTGGACCTAAGTGAGTATATTACACATAAGTGGCACTTATTTGCTAGGTAATTACTAATAGGGAAAACCTTAGTAAGGGGGGAGGTAAACAGAAAGGCTATTTTTCTTAAATTAACGTTTATTTGTGTTTGGTTCTATGATAGTTCCCATTCTGACTCGAGAGGCCTGTGACCAAATGGAGTCACTGGTTTACTGTGACAGCCAAAGGCAGAGCGCATGCGCAGCAGAAGAGATGAGAATGAATGCGAGCTGCTTGGGCCTGTGCGGAAGGCAGTTCAATACCGCTGTGGCCTGGAAATTTAGATGGCTGCCAAGTGATGAGAGCAATGGTTCTGAACGTGAGAACTTTACTTGAAGTTGCAAAACTCAACTAGGCCGGACTATGAAAGACAATGGGGGCATTAAAGAACCCCTGACAGGAAGAAAATGTATAATGTGATGATGAGGTTATTCTCATCCACCCCCGAACTGACCAATAAGGAATCGACTTTTCTCTAAAAGCTACTCTTTTAGATAGATAGAGCTAGTGAAAAAGGTATAAAAAGTGCTAATTTTACAGAGTAAAAAACTTCTTCTGATTTTCTACCAGAGATGCTGCTGGATTGCTGATGTTCCTGTGATGTGAGATTCTTTTTCCTGACTTGAATGGCACTTTAGTGAGGGATTTTAGTTAGGGAGTTAGGAGAATGGACTTTGGGAACTATCTGTCTTTTGCTAATACTTGCGTTCTGAACTTAAAATGTTAACATTATTTCTGAAATTTTCTTAAATAAATGAAAGTAACTGTTTTGAACTAAGCTTTCGTTTAAATGTCATTTGAAGATTAAATAAAGAGAAGAAACTTTTAGACATGTTAAATTTGCTTTAAAAAAAATTAGATAAATGGAAAATTAAAGCTGGTCTTGAGTTTTCCTAAGCCTAATTTTTTACTAGCAGACCCATCGACCCTTATGGCGATATGTCTAAATGTATATTTTCTGATGATACACCATGGGTAAACTCGCAAAAACTGCAGATGTAAATAGTATAAACGTTCAATTAGAATTTAGACATTTCGCTATGATACAGCAGCTCTCCATTGAGATTCACTGATCCCTAGAGTGAGGTAGAGTTTGTGTGTACGAAACTCACAGTGATATGGGCCCCACTGGTGAGTGAATGTATGTTCTGGTGTTTCAGGGATAAGTGATATGGTTTCAGAAATTATTTTGGAGTAGCGCTGTATCACCAGCTCACAGGAGGTGCTCTACTCCTCTGCAGCAGTGTGGCATGCTTGGGTATTGGACTAACTGCTGGGGTTGGATTCTGAACTAAATGGGTTTTCTTGGAAGGTAGATGCGCATGACCCATGGCCAAGCGGAACATCTGAAGTCTGATGCACACAAGAGCGAGTAGGGGGTTCAGTTGCTGGGTGAGTGTGTGTACATGGGAAAGCCATGTTCCCCTGCATGAGTGTCTGCCAGGGATCGGATAAGGACTCTTTAGGGAGGAGCTGCTCTTCCATACCCGGAAGAAGTCTCTGCTGGACTCGTAGAAGGTTATAAGGACAGACTTGGGAGGAGCCATGTGGAGTAAGGAGGGGTTCTTATAGCTTAAGTAGCCGCTGACGTATGCTGCTTCCTAATTTTTGTATTTGAAGGACAACGTCACGACAGTTGTACTGGGTTACAAAGCATGTGTAATTAAAGAAAACCCCCGAGGTATGTCGTATTCTTTCCATACTTGCCTGGTAGTACGTGAGCACGTTTTTTCCTGTTTGTAATATTGTGCTTGGCGCCGCTTAATATTTAATGACCCTGGATTCTAATTGCACTGTGTGGACTATTTTCATAGCAGTTTCCATTTTCATACAGTGAGAAATCTCCTTTCTTGTCCTGGTGTTTGCCAGACACTGGTGGTATAAATCACTGTGTGTGTTTTGCACATCTTGCGAGGATTTGTCTGCAGTCATCAGACTGTCTCTTTGAAAGTTAAATGTCGTCATACAACCTTGAGACACAAAGGGCGCCAGAATCATCTTGCAGAGAATACAGATGAAATGGGTGCATTCAGTATCCGTTCTAACAAGGTGGTTGTCCACTGTTACCAGTGAAGATCTGTGCATTTTCTAGAGTGATCTTTAAAGGAAGTCTGTAAAAGTAACCATACTGCAAACTAGGGGCCAGATTCATAAGATGCATTTTGGCCTATTTAAAGCTGTACTACTAAACGTAGTACAAACTGCAATACACAGATCTAAGGCGGGAGATCTCCACCCCCATCAGTACTTAATTTGAGCCTGTGTTTGCAGGTGGGGCCCACCTGCACTCGTTTTTGTGGACCAGCACTTGTTTTTCCTCATCAAACTTTGGCCCTGAGCAACATGGAGGAAACACAGAAGGGGAACTAGGAAGAGAAACAATGAAATACTATGACAAAGGGAGAAAGCAGGGATAAATAAGTAACTGAAAGAGTGAATTGAAGAGGAAGGGAGAGTCTGGTGGTGGGGTAAAAGGGGCATGAGGTGGAATGAAGACTAGGCAGCCTTAATATTCAGTACCCTTGACATTTGATAGCACCGAGCGCAGGCTTCTGAGCAAAACTTTGGGCCCAGTCACGTTTCCTTTTGCATACTAAGCACTGAGCTCCACTTCTCTTATATCTGTATGAGATCTCCACACTGACGGCTGAGATCTCTGCACCCCTAAGAAAAGGATTTAAAAGGAAATGTGGCAGGTACAAGGGTGTGGTAGGAAAACTTGTGGTAATTTCTACAAAATGGATGGGCTGTAGGGAAATGAGGGGCTTGGGGGGGTACATGCTACTACAAAACACCCACCCACATAAGAGTAAGACAGTTGCTATTCACAGAATGCACTTACTTTACTGCAGCCCTAATAGTAATAAAACAGGGTTATAGGTACTTGTATAGTAAGACGAGCACCACACATGCCCAACCACTGGTGCCACAGTACACTTCCATAGACCATGTTGAGGCCGGCTTTAACACTAACATCCCATAGAAAAGAAAAAGAAATTACATTAATTCTAATTTTTAAGGGTGTGTGAATATATGTATGTATGTATGTATGTATATATATATATATATATATATATGTATGTATGTATGTATGTATGTATGTATGTATGTGTGTGTATATATATGTGAACAAGGGCTTCCGAGCCCGAAACGCGCCATCCTTCTACGCTGAAGCTGGGTTGATAATAAAAAAACATCTTGCCTGCATTTAGAGGTCCGTCTCTCCTTCCTCGCCGTGTGTGGGAAGTGGTTGGAGTCTGCTAATGTGAATATATATATATATATATATGTTTGTGTATATATATATATATATATATATATATATATATATATATATATATATATATATATATAGATATAGATATATATATAGTTTCAAATTAGAATTAATTTAAAAGATCTATAGTTTATGAATCTTAAGTATAGGTAATGCTAAAATGTATTAATGTATTTTTAAATCTAATTATACATTTAGGATTAAAATGGATATACATTGGTAAGTTAGTTTAAAAATTCTAAACATTAAAAATCTTTCAGCCCATGGCTTGAGACTTTGTCAATCCCATCTTGACTCAGCCCAATGGAATGCTCATTTCTCACCAGGTCCTGTTGACTGTTTTGATATATCCTTTTGCCTCCTTTACTTTTAATTTTCCACTACAAGGCAGATTGGACACCATCGGCGCAATCCTGCTTCGCTATCCGACCACTGTGTCGGAATTCCACTCCACCTTTTTCCTGGATGCAAGGCTTTGCATGCTGGTACCTGCAGTTCTGGACTACACCCGGATTGTTAACAGGTGGGGAGAATTACATCGAGGGTGGAGCCTGAGCCACTGGGCTACAGAAAGCAGCAGAACAGTCTTTCAGCGCATGATGGAGGGTTCCCAATCGCTTGTGGCGCTGAGGAAGGCAAAAGAATTGCCGAAATGCATTCGCCTGTGATCTGTGGATAATAAATGCCTCCAACAATGTCCCCAGGTGTGGCCTTCGCTCTTTCTTTGGAGGAGTTGGTATGGATATTATATGCGCGTGTCAGAGGCGCATTACGAAGGCCCCCGCTTCACCAAAGTGGCCCGGACATTCTTTGACAACGCTTCGGCATGGTGAAACCTCCAAGGTATTGGAATTCGTCTGGGCCCGCCTCGGTGCACAAAGAGAGAAAGAGCGGTTGTGAGGACATTGTCCTGGCAGTGGGCTACGTGCACGGTCATGATTGCCCCCGCGAAGTATTGGACTTGAGCATTGTGGCTGAAGCGGTTCTGGGGCATAAGGAGACTTTTAATTTTCCACTACAAGGCAGATTGGACACCATCGGCGCAATCCTGCTTCGCTATCCGACCACTGTGTCGGAATTCCACTCCACCTTTTTCCTGGATGCAAGGCTTTGCATGCTGGTACCTGCAGTTCTGGACTACACCCGGATTGTTAACAGGTGGGGAGAATTACATCGAGGGTGGAGCCTGAGCCACTGGGCTACAGAAAGCAGCAGAACAGTCTTTCAGCGCATGATGGAGGGTTCCCAATCGCTTGTGGCGCTGAGGAAGGCAAAAGAATTGCCGAAATGCATTCGCCTGTGATCTGTGGATAATAAATGCCTCCAACAATGTCCCCAGGTGTGGCCTTCGCTCTTTCTTTGGAGGAGTTGGTATGGATATTATATGCGCGTGTCAGAGGCGCATTACGAAGGCCCCCGCTTCACCAAAGTGGCCCGGACATTCTTTGACAACGCTTCGGCATGGTGAAACCTCCAAGGTATTGGAATTCGTCTGGGCCCGCCTCGGTGCACAAAGAGAGAAAGAGCGGTTGTGAGGACATTGTCCTGGCAGTGGGCTACGTGCACGGTCATGATTGCCCCCGCGAAGTATTGGACTTGAGCATTGTGGCTGAAGCGGTTCTGGGGCATAAGGAGACTTTTAATTTTCCACTACAAGGCAGATTGGACACCATCGGCGCAATCCTGCTTCGCTATCCGACCACTGTGTCGGAATTCCACTCCACCTTTTTCCTGGATGCAAGGCTTTGCATGCTGGTACCTGCAGTTCTGGACTACACCCGGATTGTTAACAGGTGGGGAGAATTACATCGAGGGTGGAGCCTGAGCCACTGGGCTACAGAAAGCAGCAGAACAGTCTTTCAGCGCATGATGGAGGGTTCCCAATCGCTTGTGGCGCTGAGGAAGGCAAAAGAATTGCCGAAATGCATTCGCCTGTGATCTGTGGATAATAAATGCCTCCAACAATGTCCCCAGGTGTGGCCTTCGCTCTTTCTTTGGAGGAGTTGGTATGGATATTATATGCGCGTGTCAGAGGCGCATTACGAAGGCCCCCGCTTCACCAAAGTGGCCCGGACATTCTTTGACAACGCTTCGGCATGGTGAAACCTCCAAGGTATTGGAATTCGTCTGGGCCCGCCTCGGTGCACAAAGAGAGAAAGAGCGGTTGTGAGGACATTGTCCTGGCAGTGGGCTACGTGCACGGTCATGATTGCCCCCGCGAAGTATTGGACTTGAGCATTGTGGCTGAAGCGGTTCTGGGGCATAAGGAGACTTTTAATTTTCCACTACAAGGCAGATTGGACACCATCGGCGCAATCCTGCTTCGCTATCCGACCACTGTGTCGGAATTCCACTCCACCTTTTTCCTGGATGCAAGGCTTTGCATGCTGGTACCTGCAGTTCTGGACTACACCCGGATTGTTAACAGGTGGGGAGAATTACATCGAGGGTGGAGCCTGAGCCACTGGGCTACAGAAAGCAGCAGAACAGTCTTTCAGCGCATGATGGAGGGTTCCCAATCGCTTGTGGCGCTGAGGAAGGCAAAAGAATTGCCGAAATGCATTCGCCTGTGATCTGTGGATAATAAATGCCTCCAACAATGTCCCCAGGTGTGGCCTTCGCTCTTTCTTTGGAGGAGTTGGTATGGATATATATATATATATAGATATAGATATATATATAGTTTCAAATTAGAATTAATTTAAAAGATCTATAGTTTATGAATCTTAAGTATAGGTAATGCTAAAATGTATTAATGTATTTTTAAATCTAATTATACATTTAGGATTAAAATGGATATACATTGGTAAGTTAGTTTAAAAATTCTAAACATTAAAAATCTTTCAGCCCATGGCTTGAGACTTTGTCAATCCCATCTTGACTCAGCCCAATGGAATGCTCATTTCTCACCAGGTCCTGTTGACTGTTTTGATATATCCTTTTGCCTCCTTTACTTTCATTTTACTTCATGAGGGACTACTTTACAACTACAACAATGTCTGCTCCTGTTGGCTCCCTTGTGGGTTTCTCGTTCTAGTGTAGTAATGCTGCACGTGTTAGTACATTAAACCATGACCTGTTGGCTTTGCCACTAGCTTATTTTATGAATAAATGATAGTTGTCCTGAAAGTAAGTATTCCAGTTATACTTTCTGACATGGTTTAAATTCCTTTTCATCTGGATGTTTATGAATAGCATGGTAAGAAATGTCTGTGTCCATATTGATTAGGTCGAGCCTAGCACAGCCCGCATGCGCTGCTCTAGGAAAACGACCTCTTGGAATCACTCTGGACTTTTCACACGCTTCTGCGTGTGTTTTTTTTTTTTAGCATTTTTTCTAATTGGCTTTGCGTTCGTCTTTCTAAAAATGACTGCACGCAGTTGGGCAAAGGCAGGTGCATGTCCCACCTTCCCCAGGAAATGTATCTGCCCACGCCCTACGGCTTGCGGTTACGAGCAGGGGAGCCATCTGTTCGGGGTCATGTCACCATCTGTTTTTAATTTTCGCGTTTGCTGCGCTGGCGTGCTCACTCGCCCCTGCTTATCTCTCACGCCATTCTTTTTAACCAACCCTCCCTTTACATGCCACATGCGCACGCACAGCCCTGCCAATGCTCTGTTTGCAATGAGAAACTTGTGCATTCGCTGTCATGCTAGGCCCATTGCTGTTGCCTTGGAGAAGGAGGAAGGCAGCAGAATCGTGTTTTGACAATGGCGGCCGAGGCAGAGGTAGCGAGGCCTCTGCTTACACACACAGCTCCTGATTTTCTCTACTGGGCTCGCTTTCTGATTTGGTACTGGCATTATGTAATACAATCTTAACTTTAAGACAAGCACCCTATTAATCTTATGTTTGACCTCACAACTGCAGGTTCTAACCCCAGCGCGTCTGCTCAGCCTTTAGAGGCCGACGGACTAATTAACATTCATTTGGTTGGCTATAAACATCTGTTATTCGGCACCAAGATGCAACATACTCCTACCCCGCCTTCACTTGCACACTGGGATAACTCGCTTTCGCCTCCTTTCAATTCGGCTCCTGATTTTCTATACTGTGCTCGCTTTCTGATTTGGTACTGCCAGTATATAATAGGAGCCAGCAGCAGCGGCGCGCAGGCTGCCATCTATTTTGGGTCAGGTTTTATTTCCAGACCTTGCCGCTTTCATTAGAAGGCGCGTACCCTCCACCCCACCTCCACAAGAGTGCGCTTTCATTTTCTCTAAAACACAAAAGAACAGAAACTAAATCAATTACAGTGGCATCTTACTTTTCAGTGGAATCGTCAGCACCATCTAATGAGCGGGCCTTGGCCAACAAGCCTACCCTGGAAGGTAACAAGCAGCTGCTACAGTAGTTAAAGCTCCTTAAAGACCACTCATGTCTTGGGAAGGAAGGGAATGATCCTTGTGGGGTTTCAGTAAATAGCTACATTGCGATGCTTAACCATTTGTTGACCGGATGATCATGCTTCTGGTTAAACAAAACAGAAGAACATTAGCAATCAGAATTTTATTCTAACTGTTGTGGAGAAAAACCAAACATCTACAGCAGGTAGGCATAGCGTAACTCTACAGAGTGTATCTTTTCATTCCCCAACCTCAGAAATCTGCAAGCAGTGCTCCTTTCATTCCTTTTTCTTTTTTGCATTATGTAGCGCAAATGAAGGTATCAAAGCACTTTACATAAGTACTATTTCCATTACAGAAATCTGCCCGGTGGGTGATAATGTGCTGCATGGCTAAACACTTATAAGGTCCCAAAGGCGAGACCAGTTGGCTATGCCAATGCTTGTTTTTGTTTATGTTCAGCCACTCATTTCGTAATATAGATAGGTATATATATATAGCTAATACGAGTTTAAAAACATATTTTTGCTGGATCGGACTAATCGGCAGGTTCATATCAGATTATTACCCATCGTGTGGTATGACTCATTTAAGCATTGCATATTAACACAGATATCATCCTGGGTTGCCCTTTCTGTTAAATACGTCATTTTTCTTGTGGTTTTACGAAGATAAATTGAAAAATGTGGCATCCACCAAGTAGAACAAAACTCTGTACCTCATGCAAATTTTAATTTTCTGCAGGCAATTGCCTCATTATATTAGCTGTGTCAGATGAGTTGTGGAACAACGTGTATGCTGGATATAATCTGAAGAGAGTTCTGAACTATGACAACTGAGACCGAAATTCGATTTAATACCATAGTAACCATCTCCAATTCGAAATCCTCAAAGATTGCCTTCAAGGGAGATATGTATGTGTGTATCTCCTTCTTAAAATATTTGTGATTATATATATCATAGTGGTCACGTCCACGTTTGTTGAAGAAACTATTATATGTAAGCAGTTCACTAAATCTGTAATAAGTTTAGGATGAGAATTCAAGAACAATTTAAAGTACCTAAGAATTATTTTTTCACAGATATGTTAGAATATAATATCCAAGTTATAGTATGCTGCTCAAAAGTAAATCTGAAACCTAAACCTTTATTAATAACTTTTTTGACAGTGTCACGTCACAATATGTGATATTATTCTGATGATATGTTAAGCCATTTGAAGAATGCTAATGGCTTCACAATAACATTCTGTTTCTTTGGGTGTTCACATCTGGAGCTTAATGCAACTTCCTATTCTTAGGTATTGTGTAGGCAGCGCATGCGGTGTCTCTTTGAGACATATTGGTTGCTGTTAGTGGGCTTAGAGGCCCCCCATCACTTACCATTGATTGGCTTCAGAGCCACTCTCAACTGCTTGGTTCTTGCTGGTCAGCTGTGTGGTTGGCGCTTCCCTATTCTTGCATGCGACCGTCCCTTGGAGCATGGCCCTAGAACGTGTGTCCTTACACTGTGTGCACTTTTGGGAGCTATTTATTTATTTTTGTTGAGCTACTCTGCAGGGAGCAGCTTTCGTACCTGCCTCATCCCGTTGTCTGTGTTTACTGGTTCCCCCTCCCTCCCATTGCCATACCCGACCCAGCACAATAGATGAGCTGGGAGGCCAGATGCCTTTGTACGGTCCTCTGACTTTTATATTTGTTGCAGCTTTTACATAGCCTGAACTTGGCCCAAAGGTGTTGGAGTTATTAACTAAATGACACATTCATTTTGTGTAGACACAGGAAGATTAAGTGATTTGCCCAGAGTCACAGGATGTTGAGCCATCACCGAGACTAGAACCTGGTTCCCCAACTTCAGAGTCAGTAGCTTTGGCTGATATTACATATCCTCTCCCCTGGCTTGCTTGCTGATATCAGATTGCTGATCTTTCTTCCATTTTTGTAATCCTGGATGGCAGAGCTTCCCATAGCATTTTATATATGCATTTGGAAGCTCTGCCTTTGGGGAGACATATTTCTCAATTGACATTTAACACCTGCCTAAATTTTTATGGAGAAATATGTCAACAAATAGCAGCTAAAGACACACAGATGATAGACAGACAGAATCTAGAGCAAATCAAACATTCACCCCAGTCAAAAGATCTGGGTTGAATCCATTGTTCTTTTGCTCACCATGCCAACCTGTTTTGACCCAGCCATATGCAAATCAGTCTTGACCCTGTTCCTCATGGGAACAGTCCAGCCTGAAATGCCAAGCCAGGTCCTCCCTGGACCTGAAACAAGCATCCTGGGACCGGTTTCGGGGAATCACCCCATATCAGCCAGGTTAGCTTGAATCCAGTGGCACAGTGATCCCGGGACCCACTTCTGGGCATACCTGGCGCACCTAGAGCAAGAAAGCAAAAGACACACAGATGATGGATGGAATGCAGAGCAAATCAAACATTCACCCCAGTCAAAAGATCTGGGTTAAATCCATTGTTCTTTTGATCGCCATGCCAGTGTAGACCCAGCCATATGCAAATCAATCTTGACCCTGTGCCTCATGGGAACAGTCCAGCCCGAACTGCTAAGCCAGGTCTTCCCTGGACCGGAAACAAACATCCTGGGTTCGGTTTCTGGTTATTACCCTTTATCAGCCAGGCTAGCTTGAATCCAGTGGCACAGTGAGCAAGGGACCCACGTTTTAGCATACCCATCCCACTTAGGGTCAAAAGTGCTACACAAACAAATGATGGACGGAATGCTGAATAAATCATACATTCACCCCAGTCAAGAGATCTGGGTTAAATCCATCATTCTTTTGCTCACCGTGCCAATCCAGTTTAGACTCAGCGATCTGCAAATCAATCTTGACCCTGTGCCTGATGGGAATAGTCCAGCCTGAACTGCCAAGCCAGGTCCTCCCTGGACCGGAAACAAGAATCCTGGGACCGGTTTCGGGGCATCACCCCTCCTCAGCCAGGCTAGCTTGAATCCAATGGCACAGTGAGCCCGGGATCCAGGTCTGGACATACCCATCGCACTTAGGGCGAGAAAACAAAAGAACCACAGATGATGGATGAAATGCAGAGCAAATCAAATATTCACCCCCAGTCAAAAGATCTGGGTTAAATCCATTGTTCTTTTGCTCACCATGCCACCCTAGTTTAGACACTGCCATATGCAAATTAGTCTTGACCCTGTGCCTCATGGGAACAGTCCAGCCCGAACTGCCAAGCCAGGTCCTCCCTGGACCAGAATTAAGCATCCTGGACTGGTTTCAGGGCATCACCACCTCATCAGCCAAGCTAGCTTGAATCCAGTGGCACAGTGAGCCCGGGACCCACGTCTTTGCATACTCCACTGGAGTTATGCTACCCTGGCTGATGAGGGGTGAAATCCCGAAACCAGTCCTGGGATGCTTGTTTCCAGTCCAGGGGGGGGGCTGGCCTGGCAGGGTCAAGACTGATTTGCATATGGCTGGGTTCAAACTGGAATGGCATGTGGAGCAAAAAAACGATGGATTGAGGCCCAGATCTCTGTACTGGGGTGAATGTATGACATTGTTCTGCATTCTGTCCATAAATTATTTTTGCAACAAATAACAGCTGGCTGAAGTTGTATCACCAACTTCCCCATATCTTACAGTGCTTTGTAAGGCATCCTCAGCTTGATGTATCACTTCCTCAATTTGAGAGCATCGATCCATGGTGTCCAGCCGAACACCATGCAATGGGACCTTATCGAACAGCCAGTAACAAGCAATGTCCCACTTGACCAGGAAAACACCCGTTCCTACTAGGGACCGTGTCCAGCTCGCGCCCTCTGTATTCCATGATCTCAAGAAGCCCAAGTTTGTAGGTTAGAATATTAGTGCATCCCAAGACCCACAAAAGAGTGGATAAGATCTTACCAGTACACCTTGATTAACAGGCAATCCGGGGGCTAATTTCGACCCATTTTCTACAACTTTTTCGGACTGTAGTGTGCTCTGGGAAGATACTTGAAGTGATTAAGACATAGGCAAGTGGGAATTGCCAACTAATAAACATTCCCTTATCTTCAGCTGCTCAGCATCAGGCTCCCAATGGGATCGCAGATCTGCTAAGAGATACCAGTGAACAGTTGATCCACGAGACGCCTTTTTCTGCCAATTAGGACAGTTTTCTGCCTACTTTCATTCTGTACCGGTGTATTTCAGCTCCTACCACAAACTATCAGAAAAAATACACCTGGAAGGTTATGTGATCCAGTGGCTTAATTGTGGACTTTGCCACCAGGAGACCAGGATTGCAATACCGGTTTTAAAACTGGAGTTAGTGGTGTGGCTCTTAGGCTGAGCATCTCTGTGCAGTTTTAAAAGTATAAGATCTGCTTGTAGTTTCCACACATATGGTCCACATGTGTAATTATTAACAGAGATATTAAACGTATGTTCAGCACAAAGAATGAGCTTCTTACTATTCCATTCATTGAAAAGGTTGCAGGGACTGCTCACTTTAGTGGAACACGGAAGACCACAAGGCGCCGCCAAGGGGTGGCGTCAGACCTGCATTTTTCGGCCTTCCTTTGGATGAAGAGAAACTTCAGGCAAGGAGTGTGCAGTAATGGTTATGCGGGCAGGTTGAAGTAAGGGGGGTTTCCCCATTATCTGACCTAAGGAATGTGTCTTTAATGTCTCTTCATTTGGTGTTGGAGAGATGTTATCTCCTTTTTACAGAGGCTGCTGGTGAACAGCACGTCCCCATGCCGACGAAGGGACATAGTCCACAAAAGCATCGAATAACCATCTTTATTCAAAATATTAGCCTTTCATTTCTACTTATGCTTCCGCGTGCATTGGTCCAGGAAAACATGTCCATCTGCTTTATGTGTGCTGCATATCAGGGCTAGAAAAATACTTCCTTTTCATAAACAGCATATTTTATTTCACAGATTTTAATATTCTTGTAAATCTCACTAATACGTCTTGCTAATAGTATTTATTTTGCGTGTTGAAGATTCTGCGGTCTAGTTGCTGAATTAATAGTGGGGGTGAATACAAGATTTTCTAGAATGTATTTATCGTTGAGGCATGCACAACGGATGAATGGAGTAAATGTATGTATCACGCTGCATTATACATCTCTTGGCGCTGAATGCATTGTATAATTAGGTCAGGGGCCCATCCTCCTATGCGCACGTTTTTTTGCATCCATGCTTGTAAAAGAATATTTTGGTTGATATGTCTAATAAAACATGCTCTTGTGTTTCTTACGTTTCTAGGTGCCTGCTCGGATTTCTGTTTTCATTTAATAATCTAAAAGCTGCAAAATTGTGTTTAAATTATGTGTGTAACATTATAAGGGGAATGAATCTGACTGATTATGCAATTCCACCTAAAAGCAAGATTGGCAGAATTCAGATTGATCTTCTATATTGATGGTAATACATGTGATTACTTCTTCTGATGCTACCAGCTCAGTATGAAGTCAGTCATTTGATGCGACTCACATAGGACCTAGTGTTCTGTGTATAGTCTTCTCCTGGCACAGGAGAAGCTATCATCTTTGTCCATACCAGTCGGAGTAGAATGTCTGATGCTTTGAACATTCATCTAGTATCCAATGTATGATAGCTGTCCACATTGTCAGATATAAGTTTTGCCTCTCTTCCATAGCTTGAGGACTATGAGAACCCTGATCATGTTCAATGGGTGGTGAAGCTTGTTGGTGTCCAGCTGTTTCCGCCTGCCTGGTTCACAGCTCAGTCATGAAGGTGACCTCTCATATACCTTTTGGACAAGTCATATTTGTTCCACACTGAAGCATGTTAAAGCCGAGGGATTTATTGCCAGTGGTGCGATGCAAAGTGGTTTTGATTCGGGCGAAGGAAGAGAGCACTCGCCCTTGTTGATAAGTGCGACTTATATTGCGCGCGGCTACTCTGCAGAGTGTTCCGGTGCATTTGTACAGGTCAGAGAAAAAGGCCAGATACGTTGTTTAATCCGGATTAAAAAGCCAGGTTTTCAGCCTTTTTAAAAATGCTGCTGGGTGACTAATAGCGCAAAGTTCCAGAGGGAATTTGTTCCTAGCTGTGGCACCCATATGAGACAACGATCTGCCTCCGGGTCTGACATTACGATTTCTGGGTGTCACTGCCAGTAGTTTGTTGGCAGACCTCCGGTTTCTAGCTGGAACATGTAAACTAAACCTTGCTTGAAGATATTCTGCACCTTATAAGTATAGAGCTTCATGCACTAACACTCTAGCCTTGAACCAAAATCTCTTCCTAATTGGAAGCCAGTGTAGAGCCCTCAAATGAGGTGATATATGCGCTCTTACTGGCAATTTCAGTAGGACACTGGCTGTAGCGTTTTGGACCACCTGCACTTTCTCCAACAGGTACTCTGGCAAACCCAGATAAAGTGAATGGTGGGTACCGCTGCACTCTCTGTTATTAATAAGTTATTCTTAAGGTTATCGTGTTTCCAAACTTTGGGTGCTCAAGGTGATCACCTCCAAGTCCTTGAGGTGCGAAATACAACGTAATACAGAAGCCTTACTCCGTGTAAGGTCTAACCTTGTACACTCCAAAAGCGCAGATAAAGCACATTGCCATAATCCAGCATTGACGTGACCAGGGCATGGATGAGTTTGGTTTTGTTTAGCTGGAAAAGATGGGAAATGTTAAAACTTTTTCAGCAAGCACAATACCCCGAAACAGGTGCTCACCACTGATTTAATTCGTGTGAGAGTGAATTATGCAACCCTGTTTATTCTTGATGGCCTCCTTCATCAGAAGGATCAACAATACCCCAGCGGACAGCCAGATCCGGTCTCGTCACTCATTACTCTAGTGGAAAAGTTTTTAGGAAGTCCTTGACCCTATCTTCCAGGCCCGCGTACAACTGGCTTTTACTATGGATAGATATTGGGTCCGGATGTAGATGATAGCATAATGCTGGATTGTCGAAGTTTGTTCCCGAATATCTTTGCTCCTACTCTTTTGATTCTAGTATACTTCAAAGAATCAGAGGGAGTGTGTGCTAAATTATCCTGCACGCTTCTGTTTGGCCTCACCAGGTGGATCTACTTCATCTACTTTGGAACAACCAGATCCTGACCCCAAGATGAGAGACTTCTGTGGATCGAGGGTAGAACATTTTACAGCACTCCCGACCATTGTTTAGCCGGAGCACATGGTCCTGAGGTGGTACTATTTTCACTTCCACTTCTCTTCTCTAAAGACTTGGAGGTCCCAGACACTGCAAGAAATTCACCCCAATAGCTCAGCATAGGAGCAAATGACTGAGCTTGTGACACTTAGCGCCTCTGAAGGACACTTGTCTGCGCCTTCGGCCCTTTCACCATTTCCATAGGGATACGGTAGTTCTTTGAGCCCATCTCTTTTCGCCTGCATGTGGTGTTGAACCTCCACCTGAATGAAGAGATTGTTCTTATCAGGAAGAAAACTTGTGACCATGGGACATTGGAGTTTATTTTCTGGAAAGAACTAAACATTCTGCCATATCTTTATTTAAGTTTAACCTAAAACATCAATTGCTAACAGTGTGTCAAATTTTCCAGTCACTTCTTGGCATTTCCCATATTGATTAATGCAAGTTTTGCCACAGATTAATCTATTTAAAACCAAAATTGATACTACCTATAACTCAGGACGAAGTGCCACAATTCCATGTCCAATTATAGGCTTATTGTTAGGAATGTTAACTCTCCATTGCTTGATCATATTTGACCAAAAAGAGCCTGGTTTTGGTGACTGACCGCAGCCTTTACTTCTTGAGACTATCACTACAGTATTTAATGTTAGGAATCCTAACAATACAGGCATTTGTATGTCCCCTACAGACAGTGTGGTGTTTGTCTGATCTTAAATTGCGGAAAAATCTAATTTCTGTGGGTCTGTCCCAATTTTGAGTAGTAGGTCTCACAGCCCACAATGAGGTGCTGCGGAATGCCAATTGTCCTGCTTTTTGCCATTTACATGGCGGGACACCTGGAGCCGCCTGTCAGGATGTCCATCTCTCACATTTTCAGTACTGAGCTGTAAAAGAGGTGCCTGTCAGTGACCGAGAGGGTGAAGCTGCATTATAGTTGGGTTTGTGCACAATGCAGCTTCTGATACAACTTCATCTTTAGAGATTCAAATACTGAAAGCAGTGACATAGTCTCAGATTAATGAATAGAGGCAATGGATCATATAATTTTCTCAGGATCGAACAGTTTGTTAGAGTAAAAGGCCGAAACTGCAACACACTATTATTTTCTCCAAAATATTGCATTCTGATGAATAAACCATGAGTCTGGGCACTCACCCTCACCCCCAGGTAATATTCAGGGCATTTTTTTTACTTTAATATGGTAAAGTTTCACAAACTAAATGTAATATATGAAAGCAACAAATCGTTCTTAACATGTGCAAATAAATAGCCATAATGGAAGAAATTAAGGGAAAAAAAATATGAAACTAAACAAAGAGCAGGGCATAACACATACCTAAACTCAAAGTATGTGGAGATTCAAAAGAAGATTGCCCAAAACCATGTCCTATAAAGATCACAGACATGACAGGTTCATTTGCTACCTGGTTTTAGATTGTGTAAATACTCACAGCTTTTCCAAAAATGCAGTAAAAGATTAAGTTTCAAAAGTGATTGCCCAAGAGCATATGGTTTAGCCAAATGGCGAGGTCTGGATTAAAAATCATGTGTCCTCGTTTCATAGTTTCCAGCGAGCGCACTAGACGACAAATGGGATGGAAGTGATTGTGATGGAAAGGCAAAGGGAGCAGTGTTCCCGGGAAAATTATTGTATTGTGAGTCTGCCCAGTTTTAGAATAAAGTCTCTATTTCCAGCATATTTAATTGAAGTGATTAAGCAGAGAATCCAGATAAAGAGTTCTGAATCCATTGCAAAGATGCACACGCTAGACTATATCTAGTTCTGTTGCTGGCCCAGCCCAGGAACTTTCCGATCTTGTTAAAAGTGTAGCTACTCTAATTAAATAATAAGGATGATTGAGACGTAGGATTGGGACTCTGAGTCTTCGGAAGGCTTAAAGGCAAATCAAATAACATACTCGAGACAGAAGTCCAAGTCAAACCTTACAGGTTTTTTCAAAATTGAGATCATTACAAAAGGCAAAACGTAGTTAGCTAACTAATTATGAAGTGGCTCAATTAAAATAGTCAAAAGCATAATCTGTGAGAGGACTAACGTAAGGTCAGACTCGTAAGCAACCCAATAGCCAGAACCAAATATAAAGCTAATAAACTTAAAAATAGAGAATGAAATCAAGTCTGCTTCCAAAGAAGCAAATCAAAAAACTATGATTAAGACAGAGTAGTGTAGAGTCTGTTTTCTAAGAAAGCCCAGAAAGTATAGTTCAGCAAGAGGACTGACATAGAGTCGGCCTCAAAAGGAACGCCAAAAAAGACTGGCACGAATCCCAAAACATTATTTTTTATAGGGTTTTAGACCGAAAAGCTGCATACTTTCAGTGAAGCTTCAAGACTTAATAGGGTTGAACTGGCAATGTATCATTCTAGTAAGCCAATGAGCATCCAAATACATAAGATACATTTAATAAGATACATCTAAAAACACCTTCTTCTACAGCATATTAATGAGGTGTGCATACGTAATGGAGGAAATGACATGACGTTGATATAATACCGAAATACAGTAGACTCGAGCAAAGGTCCATGAAAATTACAGACCGGAACAGCCAGAGCATGTAGCCAGTGCATCCTAGGCCCTATTGCAAGGAAAGAAATGTGAAATTCAGCAATAATCAGGGTTCAGTTGGCTCCTCAGGGCCCTGGTGCCATTGCTCCTGCTGCACCAATTTAAGCTACTCCTCCGAAATCACCTGTGCGGGTTTCTTGTAGTTGCAAATCATGTTGGCTCTGCTCGAGGGCCTACTGTTTTCAATTGGCGTTGTCTGCGCATGCGCTGACTGACCTTTATCAGCCCTGCGGGTCTTTGAAGAATTCATAAAACACAGACTGCTATGTTTCCTTTGATGACACAAACTGAATTGGCGCTGCTCTGTTGTCTCCCCGCTTACCAACGTGCAGTAACACCATAGCACAAATCAATCGTGTCATCTCTTTACTTAAAAACATTGCGTCGTTCCCTTTTTTCCATTTCTGTATGTAACAGCTGTTCTGTTCGGTCTGGAGTGCAGTGTCCGACTTCTCTCTGGCGGCCCTTTGTGGCTGGCTACTGGCGCGAGGCATGGCGCTGGCTTTCTCTTGCTTGAAGGAACCACAGCCAGCGGAGCGTTTTTATCATATTAAAGAGTGGCGCGCAGCCGACACCGACCTCGACGGAGTCTAAAGGCTGGCCTTTCGCCTTTGAACCGCGAGTTTTTGCTGTTTATGTTCCCTATTGTGCTCTCGCGAACTAAAACGCTGACAATCCACTGTGGGTACAAAATGTAAAATGAATGCCTTCCTAAAGCGCTGTAGTTGCGGTACTAAGCAGTGCTTCCGACAGCTGTGTGCAGTAAATGATAACGTTTGAGATTACGAGGTGATGACATTCATCATCCATTCTTCGATAATTGCACCAAACAGACTTAAACAGGCATGTGCAGACCCTTGATTGATTGTATTACCCGCACAATGATTTTTTCGGCTCAGTAACATACTATCGACCATTTAAAGAGGATACAGGCCGCAAACTGATCAACTCCAGCATATTACGTGTTCTCACCGTCATCAGTGGCACTCGTTTTATTAGGCTGGCAATGAAATATGTGGCATACTGTTAGTTACACGTCGATCTCTGCGGTGCTTAGCAGAACCCTCTGAGCTACCTTACCAGTATAATTTGTTTTATGGACCGCTCATCTCCAGAGTGCCCAGACAGAGAATTCGTCCAAGGTCACAGAGCATGGGTGAGGCCACTGCATGTATGAGTCAGGACTCGTCATTGGCAGGCCCCAGGGGTGGAACACGCCAACTTTCCCTTTGATTCCAAGTGCAGTACCGACAGGTCTCCCATAGCTGCCAAGGTTTCAAATTGCTATGTGTGACATTTTCATAATTTCTGTGTAATTATGAGTGACATTCAAGGACTATGAGTGACACTTTCACGTGCGCAAAATCAAGCAACGAAGATGAGGGAAAATATATAAATATCAGAAATGACACCCATTTGAGCAACACGAAACTCTTTAGAAAATCTTAAAAATGATGCAAACCACCAGAAATGGAGGGCACTAACCTAGTTCTCCGTTTACTTAAGCTTGTGACCATGACGCGATAAAAGTACATTAAATAAAGGTTGGAGAAGGTACTAGTGACACTTACTAATCTGTAGCGAGCAGCACGTGACTGGACAGACGATAATCAAACATTGCAGTGAGTATTTTTTTTTATTCTTATATCACCCTGACCACTCATAGCTGCCAAATTGTCAGACTGCTTATGTGTGACATTTTGGTGGTTTCAGTTTGTGTATAAGTGACATTATACAGTCAAGTGAGTGACACATTTTTGCAAGTTAATCAAAGCAGTAGCTAGCATATTAGTGCTTCTCTGTGAATTTTCTATTATTATGCAAGGTAAAAACCCAGCTTTTGTAACCAACAAGTGAAAACCAGTCAAGGCCAAACAAATGGAAAACCTTGTAATACGAACACTCCTCAACATGTCCCAGATGACAATTACGTGAAGATGTAACTTCGAAGGCAAGCATGTGTCCCTACGTTTGCTGTACCTGATATAGGCTTCTCGTAAAATGTCCCCGGGATGCATACTTTGAGCACCAGAAAAACCCAGAAGTTTCTCCAACATAGAAATAACTAAAGGGTTCTGCTGAAAACAAAACTGCCCACCGACCTATCAGCTGAGAGGCATCATCGCAGATCTTAGCTGGTACTATTTATCATTAAAGATTAGAAACCATCCAACGTTTGGGAGAGCGCATCAGTGGATCCTAATGACGCATCCAAAGTACCATAACCAACACCCTATCAACCATGCACCCAAAGAAACCTCGTAAGTATAAGCACTATATATACGAGCTATGTGAGTGACGAAGGGGTACCTAAATATTCAACAATTTAAAAGTGCCTTAGGTCTATCATATGGAATGTGCTCCATAAACCAACACAGTATGTTTCAAAAACCATGTATTACCTCTTTAATGGGCCGTTCTTGTGCACATCTTTGAAATCATCAGCCTGTACTGGCAGTGCCATATCTCAGTGTACGCTGCCCTCTTCAGTTTTAGTTTTCCCATCTTGACTGCCCCTCCCTCTGACCCTGTCTCAGCACCGGAGTC
Organism: Lissotriton helveticus; assembly: GCF_964261635.1. Taxonomy (NCBI): domain Eukaryota; kingdom Metazoa; phylum Chordata; class Amphibia; order Caudata; family Salamandridae; genus Lissotriton; species Lissotriton helveticus. Next base: position 343,209,521 of record NC_136065.1, read on the forward strand.
CCTCACTTTACGACTCCTCCAGCTTCTTTCATAGTCACACCCTGTTCACACTGTCTTCTGGCTCTATCAGCCCTCATTATCCCTCTCTCACCAACACAGCCTTTCCCGTGTGGCCCAGGGCAGCGCAAGCAGGAAGATTATGGCAGTGCTTCAAGCTTCTGCATGAGACCCCTGGGGTGTGCGCTGGTGGCCGAGGTGAGGAAGGGATCACTGCACTCAGCATATTTCAAGGACATGAGGCGCAAAAGGGTCACGGGGATCCCCAGAGGTGGTGCTAGGTGGGCAGAGGTGGTGCTAGGTGGGCAGAGTAAGCAGGGAGGGGGAAAGAGGGTGTTGGCAGAGACGCAGGTGTAAACCTGGGCCTCTTCAAGGCTTCCTGTGCGAAAAGCTGGCACATGCGGCTAGGGCTGTAGGAAGTCAAGTAGATGACTGGTACAGAGTCTTGACTTTGCCAGCCGTGAGTTCCACTGACGATACAGGCCAGCTACGACTAATCCCGCTGCACTGTCCTTGTCGGACACTCTGACCGACCCATGCTGCGGCGGCATTGGCTGCACTGGTCTGCAGAGCAGCTGTTGAGGCAGTTGCGCAGTAGTGAGCACCACTCTCAAGCCGTGGTCTGGTCCAAATCATCACGCCGGTAAGGCGGGCAGTTACTACAGGCTGCTAAACAACTTTAAACTATGCCGCAATCGCCCGACTGCGCTGGGCTGCCTATGCTGATTTGCCAATTAAATCATTACACTGAAGCCTTGCGGCCTGAAGTCCGCTTTCGCCAAGGTGTATGGTGAAACATTGTAGCCAGCCGCAAGTTGAACCACGCCCAAGCCTGACACAACTGTAACCTACCACCTAGGAGCTTTGGCAGTCAGTGGAGGTGCTAACTAGCAGCGCTCCGGCAGACAGCCGAGGTGCTATAAATTCATGACCACGCATTTCAGTGCAGTGATGCGGACCATCAAACTGAAATGCTTTAGTCTAACGCCGGATGCGTGGTACTTGACAGGGCTGATCTCTCCGCTTGCATTATACAAGTATTGTCACCTAGCGGCCAACACTCGGAACGCTGCCCTCTCGCCAAATGGAGGCCATGGGGGGTAAGCACGTTAGCGATCGTATGATAGCTTCATATACAAATAAACTTTCAGCTGAGATTAAAAGATAATACCTGCGATTTTTACTGTCTTTTGGTATTTGTATTCACCATCCGTGACCACTTTAGCCTTTGTAACTGTAATTCAATAGCTCTTGTGCAGTTTTGGTAAATGATCGAATTTATTATACAAGAATGTAGTTGGGGTGGTGTATATAGCATGTGGATTTGGCTGAGTCATAAGTATGCATATGTATATGTATGTATACTTTATTCTCAGAGGGCCTTTTCTCTACATTTCTCCATCTTGTAGCTAATGTTTGTCTCCAGACAATGGTTTCTTAAGCTTTTAACTTCAGCGGACCCTCACTCAATCATTACTGAAACCCAGGGACCCCACTGAATCATTATTGGAAACCCCCACTGAGTCATTAGTGGAAGCAGATAATTCCAGCCTAAGCATTTTCGATGATTTGAACAGCAAAACAATGCACAAAAAATGCAGAAACTAGCATTCAACAAGCAAATACACAGATGGTTAAATATTTTATTTAATTCACAAACAAATATTTAAAAAATCTAAATTTTAATAGGAAGGTTGAAGCTTTTCTATATTCAATAGAGGCCACTCATCCTCCATACTAGATCTTGTTTGATGGAGAAGTGTGGCTCAATGGTTAGAGCGGCAGACCCTGATGCAGAGGTCTAGCCCGGGACCAGGGTTCAATTCCCCAACATGGCGGGTCTTGGGCTCAAAATTCCACGGACCTGATAATTCTCGCCTCGGTGCCTATTCCAATCATGGAGTCCCACTCTGCAACTCTGGGCAATAGCTTGCTTAATCTCCACAACGGCCCCCCACAACGCTAAGGATGCCTGGCCTCCACCTTGGGGGTGCCCAGGAGTGGACACCTCACAGGGAAAGCCAGGATGGGTTCCACAGCGGTATTCGTACAAGCGCCTTGAGACCCTTGCGGTTGAGTAGTGCGCTATACAAGTATCAATTTACATTTACATTTACCTGCACTACTCCCACAAGTTAGTCTGAGGATACTCCCTTTTTAGCCCCCAGTTTCCAATTCCTTCACATTTACAGAATGTTTAAAAAATGTCAATTGTACTCTTTGCTTCTTTATTTATATACACTTTGCTAATCTGTTTATATTTCATTTTCGAAACAGTTCCGGACCAACTGAGTTGGCTTTGCTGACCCCCAAATGCCCGGGACCACAAGTTAAGAACCACTGCTTTATAGTATTAAGATGTCGCTTTGTTGCTGTTCCTGGTTTCCAGACGCATCTTATATACACGTTCAGTAATAACCTCCTTGGTTTTTGTTACTCCACTCAGTCCATCTATTGGCCTACTTACTGCCATCAAACTTTGGCCGTATGTATAACATTGCTGAGCTACATGTTACTCAGTGTTCAAAATAAATACGTAATAAAGCTGAGAAAGCCCAGCGTGCGCAGGTATACTGTACTGAAAACCTTTCAACTATTGAACCATATCTTCTAGGGGTTAAAAGTAACCATGATCGCTTCTTATTGACTAGATTTCGGCTTGACCTTTTTCATTACCTTTTGGCCCAACCACGTGGCGTTCATAGAGGGCAGTGTTTCGCACCCTCTGGCTGAGACGGACAGTGTCCTTAGGATATGATGCACTTTTTACTGTTTTGAAGTTTTAATGAGGCTCCCAGAAAGTCTTTTATTATTCCTATTCGTAAAAAAAGCTTGTTTTAAGAGTCAGTCCTGCTTTTATTTTGTTACACCTTCTTTCAAGTGATTCTGTACTGTATACGCTTAGCTTTTTAAGGGCCACCATCAGGCTTAGGTCCAGTTGTGATTAACCTCGATAGTGGGACCTTCCTTTTAATTCTGTAATTAGGGGTCTGTAATGGTCTTATCGTATTGTCTATTGTATATATGCTGGAGATTTAATGATGTTTGGAAGACTTTGATGGTTTTAGCTGTATAAAAACGATTAAAGTATAATGACGATGAATACCTAATTTATCTATATAATAACTAATACTTCTCTGACCAACACTGACTCGTGGGAACGTTTTGAATCAGCCAAGAATGGGATGTAAATTTCCTCTTATATTTACGATTTGGAAGCGTACACTTCGAACAATGGGATGGTGGGGGAGGCTTACGAGAGAAACCCCTCTGTGGAGAAATGGGCAGCTGTCACAGTTGTCTGGCTTTCGGGGTTGGGAATCTATCAAAATAGACACAGTGGGGACAGTTCTACATGGTTGGAACCTCAAGTCCTTCCAAGAGACCCAGACGGAATACGCTATGCCTTGCACACACTTCTATAAATATCTCCAATTTTGACATGCCTTCTCCCAGTGTCTAGTTCAACAGACATTCCCGACTTTAACCCCATAAAGGCAACGGTTTTTATGGACGAATTGGAAGGTCATGAAATAACTAATATCTATTGCACACTCATTAATAATAACTAGAGAGGCATGGCAGCAGGACCTGGGCCCCTTGGAGGAGGATGATTGGGTGGAGGCATTGGAGTCCCTGCGCTGTGATTGCGGCCCGCCTACGACTCATCCAATTCAAATATTTACATTGGGCCTACTACACTAGACGTAGACTGTGGCGTGCCGGCCTGATCACATCGCCACTCTGCTTGCGATGTGGGACAGAGGAAGGTACCTTGCTACACACGGTGTGGGAGTGTACGACACTGCTAAGGTTTTGGAGAGAAGTGAATACATGTTTGTCAGAGGTTCTGGGGTGGGATATCCTGCTTTCTCCAAGACTAATTATACTACATATCACTGAGGGCCTTGGTGGTGATAGATATAAACATCACCTGTTATTTCTTGGCCTCACTTTGGCAAAGCAAGATATCGCTAGGGCATGGAAGGATGAATCCCTGCCGTTAGTGGCGGTGTGGAAGAAGGAATTGGACTTTGCTATGGGCCTGGAAATCCCTGTCTTTAAAGCGAGGGGATGCCCTCAGAAACATTTTAAAGTTTGGAAATGGTGGGCGGATTATAGAGGGTTGTACTTGGAACCTGCTCCCCATCCCTGCTTTTGAAGATTAGCTGAAATGGCTGTAATAGGTCGGGACTCAAACAATATAGATGTTTGCCCTTACTGTGAATGGCTTAGACTCTCATGTATAAGATTCATTTGTTTCTTCTGCAGATATAATGTGGCACTAGTTTTGCTTTTTATAAAAAGTTGTTTAGCATGACGTTTACTTTATAAAAATATACTACAATATTGATGGAAATGTTGAGATCACTACCTGTGTACATGTATATGTATCTATCACTTGTGTCCCTTCGGTGCATCAGACCTATACCGGCTGTCAACAACGTTATGAAAAAAAAGATCCTCTTATAGATGTTAAATAGTGTTGGAAAGAGTCTACATAATTGACAGACTCCTGTGTGAAAGGGTAGGTTAGGAGGGAAAGTAGATGAATCCGCTTTGAGAATCTAGTCCTGCGTCTTTAGATGCATATTGGCCATAATATTCATTAAGCCGGAGGGACACACGACAGAGGGGTTTTCCCAGAGTTAAACACAGTCGAGTTTATGAAAAACTTTGTAAAAATAAATAAGTATAGTGGAGTGGTCCAGCAGCTCGAGGCAAAGTGCTGCTCGTTGGAATATAATAGCCACTCCGCCGTGCGCTGGAGAGCACTCGGGACAGAAACCCATCTGGGTGATGTGGTGGAGGTGATTAATATCAATCCAGTTCTTCTATTCTGTAAGGGTAATAGCGTGTGAGATGTAGTATCAAGAGGAGCTGTCACTTGGATTATTGGAATTTCCTTTATTGTTTTGGTCTGGAGTATTTTAGTAAAACTGTATGTATAATATGCTTCCGCCCACTAAAGCATAGCCTGTGCCTGACCAGCAGCCCTAACTTCCCTGTTAGTGACTGGATTTTCCCATTTTACAAGGAGCACAAATGCACACAGTAATGCCAGGCCTATTATTGCAATGTGATTTTTGAGAACACATTTTTTTTAGTTTTAAGCCATTGTTTTTTATTTTAGATTGACAAGGGCCCAGCAGCTTCCTCAAAAATAAACTTTTTGCAAACACGGTGACATAACAAGACAAGCACTGACAAAAACAAAAGACTGACTGCGTATGCCAGACTTATTTGCTTTGCCATTGAAAATTTGCTTTGCCATTGAAAACTGTGGCTGATAAACTTTCCTCTCCACTCATCAGAAATTGGATGTCCTTCGAGTGTCGTGTCAAAAACTGGAGGCATACACCTGAACACCATTGATGATTTTTTAAAACTATTGAGAGATCATGAGGGGCCGTTTGCATCCGACTGTTTTCAGCGTTTTTGAAAGAAGCTATTACTTTGCCAGTCCTTTCAGGTGACCTCTCCAACAACCCACTTGAGACTAACCTCCAAATCATCTTTCCGATTTGCTGATTTTACAGCCTTCCCAGTTTTTCTTGACAACGTTTTGCTTGTTTCCATTTTTTTTCCTTTAACCGATGTTTTTGCCTTTCCAGGCCAGTATAGTGCTCATTTCCAGTATTATGACACAGGTGTTTCCACCGTTCAATAATAGTGTACAATTTGCTGTTTTTCTTGTTTTTGCCAGCTGCCAAGACTCCTCTAATTTTGATCCTAAAAGCAAGAACCCGAAAAGGGGTCAACTAAATTTTGTGAAAAATTAAACTTGGTGAATGTAATGTTTCGATAGGTTTGCGAGCTTGCTCAGTGTATGCCTGCAGCCACTTCTATGGGCTAATGAAGCGGTGCATTCTGGGATTTGTACTTTTCAGCTTCCTTAGTTAAAACAATGCACCGGATGTACTGATTTCTAAAGTCAGTCTACAGGACTCGCACAGTGCGTGCTGTAGACGGATTGATCTGGCAAGCTAAAGTATTGCATATATTAGTATAAAAATACATTAATGTACTGGTGTGCAGTTATGAGTATAGCAAAAAGACCGAGATGACCATAGCCGTGTAGAGAGCATTATGCTACCTACAGTGCTGAATATATATGTATGATTATAGCAAAGAGGCCTAGCATGAAATGGGCACGGGAAAAGAACCATGCTGTTGCCCACAGGCGACCATTCCAAAGAATGTGAGGACTGAATGGCCACAGAGACTGAAATAATCCACTTCCAGGCAGAAGTGATTTCTCCAGACAGATGCCAAGGATTGATTAGACATTGACACCTCTTTTACCTGCACCTCAAGTCTCATTTCTTCTACAAGTAAGCTAAAGATTTAGAGGGCAGGAAGTGTGCATCCCTCCCTCTAGCATCCATTTATCCACCCCTGTGTCTCATCAGTAACTCTGTGCCTGCTTGTGTAGTATCTGATTATCTGTTGTGAGATGCTGCATTTCTGTCTGTACGCTTGCTGCGAGTGTGGTGAAGGATGTTTGTGTTTTGATCTGCACATTTGGCTGGCAGTAGTTCGCCCTGGCATCTCTTTACCAACCTACCGTGTTGCCGACTCTTCCCAGTCGCTAAATCTTCACACTTTAACCTTCCTGATTACTACCTGCTTTCTTCCTGCCGGGGGTCCTGCCCCAGTGCACATTCGCTTCTTACGGAAAACACAAGCGTTTAAGGGAATGCTTCTACCTTATTCCCTCTCTTATGCCATTCTTTTCATGTTTCTGCCCCCTCTAATTCTTTGAGGTGACTTTAGAGTACAATAACGTTTAGAAGCAGCTAACATAACATATATCTTTTCTTCTGTTTGTGTTAGTGACTGCATGCCAGGTGGTCCTTGCGCATGACTCCCTGTGTTTCTGTTGGCCTGTGTGTATTGGTGACTGTATTTTAGGCGGTCTCTCTTTATGGGTGCCTGTTGATTTGTCTGCATGAATGGGTTTATGGGTGCCTGTTGATCTGTCTGCATGAATGGGTTTATGGGTGCCTGTCGATCTGTCTGCATGAATGCCTGTTGGTCTCTGTACATTGGTGACTGCATGCCATTTCTGTGTGCATGACTCTGTTCTTCTCTCTTGGTCTGTGTGCTGCTGTGACCGCTGGCCAGATCTTCTGTGTTCTTGGCTGCCTGTAGGTCTGTGTTCGTGGGTACCTTTAGTTGTCTTTTGGTGTGATTTTGGGTGTTTTATACGGGTGTGAGTGCATCTGTAGGTGCACAGACTCCTGGTAGTTTGTGGCGCAGCCAGTCTCACCACAGTTACTACGAGTAAATGTAAATGTACAGGAATTTATATAGCGCAAATCACCAAGCGGTTTCTAAGCGCTTGCTTAGGGAACCCGTCCTGGTATTCCCCTGTGAGATAACCCCGGCAGGGTATCCGCAAGGTGAAAGCCAGGCATCCCCCCGCGAGGGGCCGTTGTGGAGATTAAGCAAGCTATTGCCCAGAGTCGCAGAGTGTGAACCCGTGAATCGAGTAGGCACCGGAGCGAGAATTGTCGAGTCCATGGACATTTTAGGACTCAAGACCCCGCCGAGCCGGGAATTGAACCCTGGTCCCGGGCTGACCTCTGCTTCCAGGTCTGCCTTCTCTAACCAGTGAGCCACACTTCTCCAACTACGAGTTGTCAGGCCTAGCAGTTTTGTAAAGCCCTCTAACCCTCTAAGAGTAGCAGCTCACAATAATTGTGTTTAGTTTCTTTCTAAAGGTACATCTTATTTTTTTTCAGAGTGTAAGTAGTGCTTGAAGTATTTTTAATTGCTAGTGATGGCGAAGAGGTCTTCTTTTTCTGTTGGAGGGCGTTATTTTAATTATTATTATTAGTAGTAGTAGTGTTATTATTATTAATGGCATTGTTATTATTTTTACAAAGGACGGATGGAAGCCTTTCAGATGGTAAGCCAAAACGCTGCGTTGCTTCTCTTAGTGTGATGGAGACGTTGTACTTAAGTGGATACATCCAAAGCTATTAAGAAATCACCTATTGTAACACCTAAAACAGGAATATTTGTCAATCAAGCGTACAGTTATTTTGACCAAAAACATGGCACCTTAGCGGCCATGATACCACTAAAATAGAATACTTTTTAACCCCTTCCTAAGGAGCAGCCTTTCATTAATGCTGGTCAGACTTTTCCAGAAGTGCACTTCAGGCAGGAGCTGCCGTCGCTCCTAGATAGAAGGGTCTCCTACTTGAAGATTTCAGTGTTGGCCCACGGAACTTACGGAGTTGAAGTCGAGGGATTGCAGTAGACCCCATAGACTTGAGAAGGCAGTGAACAAGGAAGTAAAATAAAACCGAGTCTAAGGGATGGCTGTCAGTAAGTCGTCCTGATGAGTCCTAAAAGTATACAAAACCCGAGGACTGCAAATATATGCAATGTGAGGCACCAGTTTAATACTTAAGCCTGATCCTTGTGTTACATTATAGCCTGCTGCCGAGGGCTATAGCTTTGGCACCGGGCAATCCCCCGGTGCGCCGCACGGGTGGGGGCCGGTTTTGGGTCCCTGGGGGCCGATTTTGTTACAGGGCCGTTTTTGCAGCATAGCTGCAAAATCGGCCCTGTAAGAAAATCGGCCGAAAACCGGCCAAGAGCTCGGCGGCACCCCAATCCCCGGGGGTTGGCAGCCGAGGACTTTGCCAGGGCCGGTTTTGGTTCCCAGTCCGGCCTTGTATATGCCCTGAACCAGAGTTATAAGCCCGAGCCGCAGGCAAGGGCCTCTAAATAGAGAGGGCTTTAAACAAAAGTATAGCCCAAGGCAGAAGAGCTTTAGAGTGATTAGAACATTCCACCACTGGGAGTGGAATGCTCTAAATTAAAAAGAGAGAAACAAAAAGATTAACATTGGAACGTTGAAGCTGAAGGCTTATGCGGCCATTGTTAGCCTTGAGGTGCTTCATTTTCTTCAAGCAAGATCTCAACATTCCAGTGTTCTAGTTATATTTAAATTGAATGATATTCTTACCCTCGTAAATTCTACCCAAAGTATCAGCTCTCCCCATCTGGATCTGAAAAGAAATGTGCCAGGCTTTCTGCTATGCCCCTAGGATCTGGAACACTACCATGTCGAGTCTGCTAAGCTCTTTTCCCCTCCACACCATTAAGAAGAGGTGGGTCTGTTCTACCAACTCCTGCTCACTTTGTTACTCCCTGTGGACAACCTACAATTCCTTATAACATCCTCCTCCTCTCTTGCTGATGCCCTACCTGGCCCAGTTGCTGTTCGACTCCAAGTCGCACAACTTTCCGTTTGAGTTTCCTTTAAAGAGACCCTATTAATGGGAGGCACAAATATCTTTAGTGCTTTTTAAATGCACTTTAATATGACCCACAGCTTGGCAAGTGTCGTTCCCCCAGAATCTCTAGCCAGTCAACCTCCCATTCTGTTGCTCCATCAACAGAAGAGATGCTCAAGACACAAATAGACGTATATTCACAAAATAAGACAAAACCGGTCCCTTCCCTTTCCTGACCTTAGCAGCACCCCTCCTCCTGTTACCAAACCCTTACCTCTAACTATATTCCCTTGTCTCCACCCTGACCCTCCTTAGTCTTGTTGATCACGTTCTTCCTTCGCTTACCCACCTTCCTCCTCCCCGAGTTTCGGCTTTGTGCAGTGGGCATCCACCCCCTTCTCTCCACTGCATGTGACCCCTGCTGCATTGTAGTACATCCCCTTGTAAGGCGCTCAATGCTTTGTAGCCAGTCCCCTCACTCTGAATTCATCACATACGTACGCATCAGCATGGCTGACTTTTATTAAAGAGCCCATTGGTATCCTTGGCCCTTTTTTAATATTACAAAGGATATAGTCGTCAGATCAGGCATTTATCCAGAACCCATAATTAAGAATCTCTATGTAGTGTATCCCACAGTTTTTTTCTGATTTTTCTGTTTTTCTTGTCTGATTATTTTTTTTATTTTATTTTTGTATTTTAAATGTAAAGTACTTACAAATGAAACAGTCCGATTTTGGGTGTTCATAGTCTTAAATAATAAGAAAAATGAAACAGGAGAACAGGTTGACGAAGCAGGATTACATGAAAAAATTCTGTACCGACTGCAATACATAATTGCTGCAGTAGAATATGATGTGCAACTACATTGGAAAGCTGATTTATATTAACAAGCCGGTTACTGTGTTTCAATACAATGTAATTATTCACATCTGTTTTTATGGAACCTTACCTTTCTTTTGTGGTAAATATGGACCAGATTTTATCTCCCCTCATTCCTCTTAACATTTTTCATTTTTTAAATTTCTTTTCCCAAGTGTGGCTCTTAAGTTTGTGGGGATTCCATGTTGCATTTCCGGTTGTCAGTCTGTTCAGTGCACGCTTGATTTGTATTTTATTTATTTTATTTTGTTTAGCACCCGGGAAGCGGTTTTTAATAAGGGCACTTGTCACTTTGAATATGACACAATGCAGACCTGCACTTGATTTTTACAAAAACTTTTTGTTTAGCAGTAATTAACTTTGTTCAGAGTGCACTCAGAATAAGGAAGAGTCTGTAGCAGTGTATCTCCTGGCCAGCTCTGAAGACTATCTTATCTGATTTAAATCATGAATTGTTTATTAACATATTTGACATTTTTGTACAATTGTTATGATTTGCTCTTGTGCCTCATATGGTTTTAATAAGCAAATATTGTATTTATTGAATGATTGAAAACAAAATAAACTATGAGTTTTCAAGTATAATAAATCTTAAAATAGCAGGAACATATATAATAATTCTGGATTTTGATAAATCAACTACATGAAATGATCAAACTTCTGAGTTTCTCTTGACCAACGCCTAGCGTAGCTCAACTGTGAAGCATTACCTGAGCAAGCTAAATTAGTTCTGGTACCTTGAAGATGGGCACCAGCGGCTATATCCTGCAATCTGGGCCCCAAGTCCTGCCTGGCTTTCGTTTCAATATTTTTGATAAAATTCCCATACACTACATCGATGTATTTATATAGTCCGACGATCGTATTCCGTCTGTGTACAGATTAAAGATTAGGGGTTGTTTGAAAAAACACAATTAAACGCCCCCACAAAACTGCCCCGTGGTACACGGAGAATCTGAGAGAGAAAAAACGGTGCTGTAGGCAACTCGAAAGACGCTGGCGAATTGACTACTCAGTGGCAGATAAAACCCGTTACCGAGAAGCTATTAGTAACTACAAAAACCTGATAAAGGAAGCCCAGGCCGCCTACTTCTCGGAGAAAATTGTCCTTGCCAAATCAAAGCCGAAGGAAATTTTCAAAATCATAAATCTACTCACTAAACCCCCCCCCAGTCCATCAGTGGACAAGCCCGTTTCCCACTGCAACAAAGTCGCAGAATTTTTCCATCAGAAAATTAGTTCCATCTACTCTGCCTTCCCCCGGACCAACTCCCCTCCGTCAACTACGCCTCCACATCCTGTTGAGCCTACGTGTAATTCCCAATCACCCACGCTGTGTCACTTTCCTCCACTGGAATTTGCGCTTTTGGAGTCCTTGGCACGCAAGGTTAAATCCGGTTCCCCCAATTATCCTGCCCCCCCAGAGATAATAATGACAGCCGCCCAAACCACCCTGCCCACACTAAGGGAAGTGCTAAATACTTCCATCTCCAAGGGCACAGTTCCCACAGTCTGGAAGCAGGCCATGGTGAAGGCCCTGTTAAAAAAACCCAACCTGGACCCTTCGCATATGAGCAATTACCGCCCAATATCCCTGCTCCCCTGGGCGAGCAAGGTCCTGGAGAAATACATAAATCTCCAACTCACCAACTTTCTAGAAACACACCTTCTTCTGGACCCCACCCAAACCGGCTTTAGACCCAAACACGGGACCGAGACCGCCCTCCTCATGGTCACCGAGGAGGCAAGGAAAATCCTAGATCAGGGAGGATCAGTGGCAGTGATTCTCCTTGATCTCAGTGCGGCCTTCGATACGGTCAGCCATGTCACCTTGCTGGACCGTATGGCCCAGGTTGGGATCAGGGGCAGAGCTTGGTCTTGGTTCCGGTCTTTCCTGGAGGATAGATCTTTCCAGGTGTTTGATGGTGATTCAGTTTCCACCAGCATTCCCCTGAACTGTGGCGTCCCCCAGGGATCCTCTCTGAGCCCGGCTCTCTTCAATCTGTACATGAGGCCACTGGCTGATGTCGTCCGTCCGATTGGGATTAAGATCATTTCCTACGCGGACGACACGCAGCTAGTGGTCTCCCTTACACAGGAGACCAATCTACCTGTACAGAGCGGACTCAGGGAGTGTCTAGAGGAGGTAAAATCCTGGATGTCCTTATCATCCTTGAAACTAAACGGAGACAAGACCGAGCTTATGGTTCTCGGCAACTCGGTCTCCAGCCTCCCGACCACTCTTTGGCCACCCAGTATGGGCCCTCCACCTACCCCCAAAAACAGTATTAAAAGTTTGGGAATATGGATGGATAGATCACTCTCTTTCGATGTACAATCCATCAAACTCTCGGCCACCTGCTTTGGCATCATGAAGATGCTTAAGAAAATTTTCCCCCTTCTTCCTATGGAAGCCAAGCAAGCAGCGATTCAAGGCCTGATTCAATCCCGCCTTGATTTTAATAACGTCCTCTACCTCGGAGCCCCAGAATCCACTCTGAGGAGGTTGCAGATAGCGCAAAATTGTGCTGCACGTCTGCTACTTGACATCCCTCGCAGACAGTCAGTCAGATCCGGGTTGGTCTCTCTCCACTGGCTACCTGTGCGTCAAAGGGTGCTGTTCAAAGCCTTATGCATAGCCCACCAGTCTTTTTGGAACTCTGGCCCCAAGATCACACAGGACCTAATCCATCACTACAGACCCAACAGGAACCTAAGATCAGATCAGTCTTTCTTAGCAGTCACCCCGAGAGTAAGGAGATCCAGAGCTGGAGGTAGGTCTTTTTCCTACAATGCGGCGAGGGCCTGGAACACCCTTCCACCGCATCTAAGATCCAACTCTAACCTTACGACATTCCGCAAACAATTGAAAATCCTCCTGTTTCATTCAGTCTAACCTCCCCCCTCTCCCGTGCTTCCACCCTCTTTCGGGTCTTGTATTCTCAGGTCTTGGACGCCTCTGGGCAGCAATTCGCGCTATATAAATCCACATCAAATCAAATCAAATCAAATTTACTGTATTGTACTTTGAAGCCATCATTTTGTGCACAAGTTTGTAAACCCCTGGGTTGCATCCTGAGGCCGAGTATAGCAAATAAAAAACAGCTCAAGATTTGCAACTGTCATGATTTGTATGTACGTGCCAGCTGACAAGTGATTTGCAAAGAGTATTTCTGCCAGGCTAGGACTGGGTGTAATACTTCACTATCTTAGAAGCAGTGTGGGTACGAGGGACCCTGAAAATGTACATGCCAAACTTTACCTCAGCAGAACGCCCACACATTGATAAATTGGAGACCGTGTTAAATCTCAAATGTATTGTGTCCCTGAGGTAAGACCCCCCCCCCCCGCACCCCCCTCCCACACACACATCACAAATACAGTATAATGAATAAAGGGCCCATTGAATATTTGAGTTCTAGATCAGGGATATAGTTTTAAGAGATGTTTTACAAACATTCCAAAGATGGGATACAGAGATCATAAATTCAAAAGTATAAGTTCATGCCATAAGGGCTCTTAGAATAGGACAGTACAGAATAATGTGCAAAACAGAGTAAAATTGTAAGTCCCCAGTGAGCAGCAAAATCAATTAAAAAACAGTCGGCATCCCTAATAGCATCAAACAGTTTTAGGAAAGTTCTGATTCACCCCCAAAATCCGGGGTTTAGATAAGAAATCTTCTTGTTTAACAAAATATAGTGCAGATTCATCATGGTGTGAGCAAGAGTATTACATTACTAGCAAATCAAAACACAGTTTTCATAAATGTCACATTGCCTTAGCACCCAAGCACTATCCTGTTATATTAATAGTGATTCTGCCCACTCTATGCTAATGTCATCCGGAGAGACAGGGCAAAGTAGTTACATGAATAACAGCAAACTATTCTGAATGAATAGGGTGCAGTAAGCCAGCGAAGGTCCTTAAAAAAGATCAAGTATTGTGACCATGCTGGAAAGATTTTCATCAAGAACATCATCAATGGAAGTAAACAAACTGACTGCGTGCTGCAGAAATAATGAACAGTAAAATGTGCAGAGGAAAGACTTCCATTTTGAAAAAGATGGCAGTCAGGCCTAAATTGAGGCCAAGTTAACAATAGCTAAGAAAACACATTTCTACATGTCATAGGAATTTAGTTTCATTGACAGTAACACTATACCAGTGTGCATATGTATAATGCAGAATAAATCCACATACTGTACTTGTTAATGATGTACAAAAATATAAATAAACAGAAAACTCCAATAGTCGCAGCCAAGTCAAGTCAAGCAAGCTTTATTCGACAATTGTCATAAAAGCATATTCCATATATATAAAAGTACATGTATAAAATCAATTGATAAAACAAGATTAAAATCCAGATTATAAAATTCATAAAATACATGAGTAAGATCATTCCATTGCCAATACAAAATAGAGGTATTATTATTACACGATAGTTGACAATGATACTTGGCCTAAGAGGTTAACTAATATATTATGTTTTCAGCAATCGGGCTCTGATCGACCATGCCCAGCCTAGAAATTTCGCCACCGCTATATACACAAACATATTAGGGCTAGTACAAATAATTCTGACTGCAACCAATCCTCTCCTCGTTCCCAATAACCTACACATCGGTCGTAACCACTTTCGACGGGGCGTTGCATACATTGGGCACACAAACAACAGATGGCAAATGGTTTCGGGAGCATCTGAGCAAGCCGGACAAGCCACCTTGCCCCCACTGGTCCATCTGTTAGAGAATGCCCTTACCGGTAGGCTTCCCACTCTTAGCTGAAAGTAGAACTTACGGTCAAGGGGCTTCGTGATGACATCCCAGAATTCCTCAAGTTTGGGAGAATCTTTAATTTCTAAAAATAAACCACCAAGAGAGTGTGAGGGGGTGGTACTAAAAACCTTTGGGGCCACCCAGTTCCAGTACAAGTTCTTAAGTACCTTCTTTGGAGGGAACCTAGCATGCAATGGATCTTTCCACAATTCCCCTAGACCTAAATCATTTAGAAGATTCTGAATATGTCCCAACCATTTGCCTTTCCTGGAACCATCACTTTTGACTATGTCCAACAGCCCCCTAGTGTAAGTGTCCAGTTCAGGTGTGGTCCAAATCCGCCGCCAATATAGGATTGGGCGCAAGGATGCAATTAGAGCTATTGGAGTTACGCCCAGATCGTAAAATAGGGGATTCAATGGGGTGCTCTGGGGTAGCCTTATTAATTTTCTGAGAAATGTGTTTTCGGAAACAGTCATCTCCTTTAGTTTTTCGTTTCCCCACATTTCCACACCATACAGAGTAGAACTAACTACCTTGCCATTGTAAACCGACAATAGTCGCAGCCATTGAAAGCACCACTCAGTCCCATGTACCATTTCTGAAATGTTGGTATGAAGGCAGGTTTATAGTTATCTGGCTTTTAAATTTACTATGATAAAAGTGCATATGAAACACTAAAATCTAGATCTCATTTACTTAAAAAAAAACTCACCCCCAGTGGAGGAAGTACTTACACAGTATAGTTTCAGCAGAGGAGGATTATTTAAGAAAGATGTTAGTAGATAAATATATCCTCTCATGGTATCTAATGGTCTCAAAAGTAGGTGCTTGAGCCAAGGTCAAATAAAAGCAAAAAGCAGCTAGACAAGTTATGGTATGTTGCAGATTTGTAGAGCCCACTTTCACACAGGAGGGTATCCTGGCATGATCCAGGGTTAGGGGTTGATCAACTTTTTCTCAGATCACAAATGAGCTGTACTGTTTGACCAACCAATTCGCAGCACCTCTGCACCTTTGGACCATTTTAAGGTTCCGTAGCTACATATTTTCTAGCTTTGTATGTGGGACAGCATGGGTAGTAGTCATGGTTCCAATTTATTCAGAACACTCTCAGAATAAGAATATTGATCTTATGTGCTAGAGAGATAGAGATCTATCTATTTGATTGTTCCTCTGCCCACCATCTACTGGCAAGGTAGAACCGTTTTCCAATTGTTTTCTGCCTTGTCAATCCCACTGCAACTTGAGTACCTGGACAACTGTGTCCAAGGTCTTAAACAATCTATAATATTGTCTGTATTGCCGATGGTTAGGTCACATTGGCTGTTTTGCCTACACCCCCAGGAAATCATGCTTTAAAATTGTTGCACTTCATGATTCCTCGTCCAATTTACCCCCCAATGTAAACATACTTATCTTATAAACATTGGGCCACTATTATGCAGGAATGACAACTAAAAAGACATTTTCCTTATGTAAAGTATTACGGAAGAATGGGACCTACAGATATAAGCTGCCTTTCAGCCTCGCCACACATTCCCAGAGATCTTTTGACCAGCTTGAACACATCTTCAAAATTCGAATATATTGCACCGCTCGCACCTAAGCCTTCCTTCTTTTCTGTGCATTGGGCTGGATGATAATCCATCTACGCTTGATTCATAGATCCTTTCCATCCTCACTCCAATTAGCAGTTTGCTGCATTGTTTTAGGTTATTAAAATCTCAGTCCTTTCTGGAGGTACGCCCACCCACTGTATTTAAGAATGTCGCAGGCCATCCTTTATTTTATAAAACTTTACAGGCTTCCTTAAAAATCTTTCTTTAAACAGATATTTGTGTTTCTTCAAGTAAGTCTCTGGCACCCTCTTTAGGGGAAAACCATATAATTGGATTCACAAGTTCCCAGTAACCAAAGAGCAAGCTTTGATTTGCTGTATCTGTCAAACTTACTTCAGAACACTGCTAACTGGCAACTCATCATTTAATAGAGGATAACCCCTCATGGGGCCCAGCTGTGCCTGGTTTTGACAGAGACAATGTACAGATTGAGTGCTCTTACTCCATGAGCACAAGAAATATCTTAATTCGGGTTTCACAGGTTCTCTCATTTTGCTTGACCTCTTTGAGGCTTTAAAATAGAGAAGCTTTCTACCTTTTACCCTCTGGCTGATATTTGTATTAAAAAGTGGGTTTTGACCTGGCTCAGGTCATATGGGCTCACTTCCCTCTTATTTTTTTTAATATAGGTTTAGTTCCAGCTGGTTAAATCCTTCACTTTTATTCCGGCAGTGCCTGTCTTGTATTCTATAAGCCGAGGTTCGTTGAGGACTACATCTTGCCTGTTAAATGCTTATTGACCAACAATTCATGGATGTGCTTGAATGTGTTCAAGGTTAAGCGTCTACGAAAGAAACACTTCTATTTCACTTTATTCTCGATAGCTGATGTGCAAGTTTCTCCTAAGCTTTCCTTTGTCCCTCCTACTCATGTTCTCCTTGCTGAAAAACTTCAGAATGCTGATGTATATAGAGATAGATTCTCTCTTTAACCTCACAAGTAGCAGCCATGGTCAAATGTAGATTCTTCTTGGTTATGCTTCTATGCTCTTTTCTATACTTGTCGTACCGTATGAACGGTGTGGTGTCCCTGGTTATGTGACATATCAACTGTCAGCAGTGTTCATGCAGGCCTATCAGTTTATCTTATCTTGTTCTTCCGCAGGTGAAGAATGTTGGAGCCTGTATTTTTCTTAGGCAGAAACACAAAGGTCACCAACACCAGCCTTAAGATCTCAACATTGCCTTTAGTCCTCCTTCCTCTCAGGTGACATTTCAAATCATGTTCTTGGCCATCAGGCCTACTATAAATATGATCTCAGTTCGTTATTGACAAGTTCTTCAACTACATCTCTCGAACAACCAAAATATTCATGGATATTCATCTATTTTTTATTTGAGAATCCTACCTTGTGATCTTGAAATCATTCCCAAAAACATGCTTTCACAAAAAACCGGTTTAAAAAATGGCTTTTATATATGAAACTTCATTTTATAATTTTTCTCTGAACTGCTGGCCTCCTAGTTAAATGAACTAGCAACAGCTGAGCAGTAGCATGCCAAATGTGCTCCATAGTAGTTCTTCGCGACAGAATATTAGCAGTTGCCCGACGAAGTATTTGTGATAAATATCTGTTGGGAGTTCCCCACCCTGGCAACACTGGGAAAGCAATTGCTGCGGTCACTTCATGTAGAGAGCCCTGTGGGAAAAATGTGCTCACTGAGTAACTTGCTCTAGTTTTATTTTGAATTTGCTTAACTTAAGAATCTGCATGTTTTGTTCAAGTATTTTTCATGGGTTATAGTATGAGCTAGCATGAAGTCATTGCCATGACATCAGACTGTCTGATTGTTCTTTGATGAAATCCACAAATTAATCAATGACTTCTTTTTTACCGCACTTTGTGGTTGCGGCTCATTGGTCGCTTATCCGTGCATGATGAGTCCATGTCATCTTGCATTGATTGAGTCCTTCCATAGCCTTTGAAGGAGGTGAAGACTAAAGAGCACCAATACCGCGAGAGGGGTGGAGATAGACAGAAGTGAAAGAGAAAGCAAGTCTCTGTACGTTTATTACTGTCTGTATTATAGTCCATTCCACTTGAACTAGTTTTGTACTGGTTATTGTTGTGTCTGTTGTTCATGAATGTGTAGTTTTCTGATCTTGGTGCATAGAAAGCCATGTGTCTCTCTAAACCACTTTGCTACCAATTTTCGCTCTGGTGTGTGCTGTATAAAACCACAAAATAAATGACTTGCATCGGGATGGGATGGACTGACACCTACTTTCGACTAGAGACAATAGTCACCGAGCGGTTGATGCGGATATTGCTCTTATTTCGATATTTCATACACCTGTGATTTAGTGGGTCATCTCAGTCAAGTTCTTGAGAGACCAAAAGCATGTACCTTATTAAAACCCCACTAAAGACCAAGCATTGGCATTAGCTGCATCAATGGAATAAACTAGGTGAACTTTAAAAAGACAAAAAAAAGTTTAAAAAACAGAATGGCCACAAAGCGAAGTACAGAATCTAGGGAGGGCTCTTGAAAGGATTGATACATTTACAGAAATATATAAATACCTGGGGATCTGTGAATAGATGTTCTTCTCTCTTTCTTCCGCTAGTGTGTGTCTTGCTGTATTGCCAATGTTAAATTGGAGTGATTTGTTGAGCATGTTCGACAGCAGTGCTAAGCCATACCTTCTGTTGGAGTTTGAGTAACCTCAAACCATGGTCTTGGGGATTCCATTATAGACTGTGGTCTGATTTCTGCTTGACTGAACTGAATGAATAGTTGTGCAGGAGCGGATCATGTGCTTTTTCATTTGCATAATGTGGTTGTATTTGTGTTATTGTGTGTAATAGGGTTTGATGCATTACCTGAGGTGTAGTATGTGCTGTTGGAAAGGTCGATACTCACATTACCCGCCTAGTACTATGTGCCTGGAGAAGTTCAGAGTACAGTATCTTTTTGAAGATCCTCATTATTCCTTTAGCAGCCTAACTTTGGTGTGTTGAACGGAGGTTGGTTTAGTGTATTGTGGTAGTATTACTTTTCTTTTATGTTCCTTGTAACTTTGTTTAATTGTTTGGTTAAGTGGGGAACAATGTGTAGCAAGGATGTGAGCTAGCCTTATGTCACTACTGACATCACAAAATTCCGCTAGGTGTTTATGTGACCTCCTCAGTTCGACAGCGACAACAGCGTGTGAACAGGACTGCCATGTCTGTCTGCAGACAAGTTTGTTCTCACACGCACATTGATACATTACTTGCTTCTGGTCGTTCAATGCCCACTTACTACTGGAAGATGATGCATATGATGTTGCTCAGAGCTTGGGAAGACCTACAAATGTTGACTCTACCATCACTTTGAAGAGTCAACAGCCAAGTGGTATTCCTGACTTAAATCTTCGATTGGTTCTTGGCAGTCAATGGATCTTCGAGTCCACCATGTTATGTCAGTTTGTGAGTGAAAAAAAGGCAAGAATAGATTTGGGGGGGAGTGGATGAGCTCTTTTAACAGAATCCAGTTTCCCAGTTTTACAGCTGCAAATAAATTCTGTAAATGTATATAAAAAACAGGCACCTAGCAACAGTGTATTGCGAGATGTTTTTATAAGTAACCTGAACCACGCGGGTCAAAATGTTAAAACGAATTACTTAAAATATATTGAGAGGGCAGATAATAGACGTCGTTTCACACCATGATGCTGTTATGAGGTTTCCATAGAAACTAGGATAGTTATTATTCAATGTGGCCAAGCTAATAATAGACATTGAGATAGACTACAAGATTCTCAAGTTGCATGGATGCCCTACAGGTTTATCGTGTTTCTAAAATATAGAAACCATTTTTAAAAGTCTGTGTTTATTTTAGAGTATGTTGACAAATGATGTAGTGTCATTGCTTTTATGTTGGCATCAAAATAGTGATCAGTCATTGACGAGGCCCTATGCGGCAGAAGTGTTATTGTGCTTCATGGTCACTACTTTTTCTGCTGGGCTGATAGCAAGAAGCTCTAGTAAACACTTGAAAAAAAATGAACCATTTTACATATTTAATCAGTTGTAAGGTTGTTTGCTTTAAATTGCTATAAAATTACTTTACCTTTAAGGCTGTAATGCATGACTGGTGGCATAAGGAGTTTCTGTATAAAACCCCTGCAAAATTTCTAATCTTTGGCCTAAGCCAAATTGTCTATTTTTAGGTCTAGCCTAGACAGCACATTACGTGTGGACTTATCGTTACTTATTTATTATTTATTTATTTATTTAGAAGTTTTCTATAGCGCTAACAAGACCCAAAGGTAGCAGAGCGCTTTACAGTAAAAGGAAAGGCATGGTGAGCAAAAAGATACATAACAAATAAAGGCAGTCCTCAAAGACGGTGTTGGGGGAGGAGACGTTCGTAACAGTAGGCCTTTTGGTAGAAGGATACAGAGATAGCACATAGTTCGGAGGGAGATCCTCGTTATCTAGGCCCCAGGGAACGGGTGAGGAACAAGGATTTGAGTTGGATCTTGAAGTCCGGATAGGAAGGTAGAGTTCTGATATGAGGGGGGATAGAGTTCCATATTTTGGGGGCATTTCCAGTGAAGGAGCAGTCCGCAGTTTTCTTCTTTCTGGTTTTTGGTGGGATGAGCAACAGGGAGTTGGAGCTTATCAAATATCTGCTTTGGCCTGCTTTTTTGAGCTTGTTAGCCAAGTATTCTGGTTTACCGGTGTGGAGGGCCTTGTGTGTTAGGCAGGCCGTTCTGAAGGAGCTACGCATTTCCACCGGAAGCCATTCAAGTTCTTTGAGTGCTGGGGAGATGTGATCAAATTTTTTGCAGCCTGTGATCATTCTTGCTGCCGCATGTAGTGTTGTTTTTAATGGAGCCAAGTGTGATTTGGGTATGCCTGTAAGGATTGAGTTCCCATAGTCCAGTCTAGATAGAACTAGAGATTGGGTGGCTAGTTTGAGGTCTTTGTTTGGAATAAAAGGTTTTATTTTATTCAGCAGTCTGAGGTTGAAGAAAGCACTTTTTGCCGAGTTCTTAATGTGGTTTGTCAGGGTTAATTTGGGGTCAAGGGTGAAACCCAGGGATTTGACGGAATCAGTTGGCGTGAGAGAACCTTTAAGAGCATCGATCGACTTCAGCCATTCAATGATTTGAGGATTGTCTTCTTTGTTTGAGATGAGAAGAGTTTCGGTCTTGTCGGGATTGAGTTTCAGGTGGTTTTTTGTCAGCCAGTCTTGAACATTTTTTAAGACAGGATTTAGTCTGTGGATGTCATTAAGCGAGGAGGTTTCCAGGTAGATCTGCGTGTCATCCGCGTAGAGGTGGAAGAGGATATTGGCATTCCTGAGTAGTTTGGCGAGCGGTTCCATATAGATGTTGAAGAGCTGAGGTGAAAGTACTGATCCTTGGGGGACACCCTTGTTGACTTGCTGCGTTTCAGAGGTGAAGTTCTTCAGTTTTATTATTTGCGAACGGTTGTGGAGAAAGGAAGAAAACCAATCAAGAACAACTTCGCCGAGGCCAGCTCTTGCTTGCAGAGTTTTGATGAGGAGCTTATGGTCTACCGTGTCGAAAGCTGCGGATAGATCAAGGAGTATGAGAAGGCAGCACTTGTCAGCATCAAGAGAACCGTGAATGTCATCTATGATGTTGAGCATCGCGGTTTCTGTGCTGCGGCCTTGTCTGAAGCCAGATTGGAGGGGATCGAGGAGATTGATTTTATCCAGATGATGAGTCTGTTGCAGAAGAACACAGCGTTCCAGTGTTTTGGCCAGTAGAGGGAGGTTGGATATCGGTCTGAAATTGTTTAAGTCTGCAGAGTCAAGACCGGGTTTTTTCAGCAAAGGAGTGACTTGTCCCATTTTTAGGCAGTCAGGGACCACTCCGCTTTGTAGGGAGCTGTTTATGATTTTGCCCCAGATGGGATCTAAGGTGAGCTTCATTTTTTTGACTAGTGAGGGAGGAATGGGGTCTGAGATGTGAGCTGATGGTTTGGAGGTCGAGATCAGTGAGATTATCTCAGTTTCCTGCGCGAGGCGAAAGCTTAGCCACGGTGCGGGGGGGGGGGGCCAGAGAGGAGGGTCTGAGGGATGGCTGCGTTACTGATGTCTAGAGATAGTTCAATTTTTAGGACCTTGTCGTTGAAGAAGCTGGCGAAGTTATCGCAAAGTTCTTTGGACGCTTGCAAGGGTGGGGGTAGAGGCTTGGATGTTTGATGTCTGATTATGTTGAAGAGCTCCTTGGGTCTGTTTTTGGAGTTGGCTAGAGCCTCTCGGAAGAAGCTGGATTTCTTGCTTTTGATATTGTTGTTATACTTCTTGCGGGCTGTTTTTAGTTGTAGGCGAAGGGTGGTTGTTGGGTTGTTTCTCCACTTTCTTTCTTTGGCTCTCAATGATCTTCTTTCTGCGTTGAGGTCCGCATTGAACCACGTTCTGGATGGGGTGGCGCGGCTTCTTTTGAGCTTTGGCGGAGCTAGATTATCGAGAATGGAGACTAGCTCAGAGTTGTAGTGGTCAGTGAGTTCGTTGGTCGAAAGATGTGGGGAGTTGTCTAGAAGAAGAGAACTTAGCTGCCCTTCTAGAATGTCTAGGGGGACTTGGGAGAGTTTTCTTGACCATTTGGGTGGGTCTAGGGGAGGATTAAGCGGGATGATGGGGTGATTAATGTGAAATAGGATCATATGGTGATCTGACCAGTCAACAGGGAGTATGTGGTTGATCGTGATTGAATTCTTTTGTGCAATGATGGCGTCCAATGTGGCTCCTTTGTAATGGGTCTCCTCGGTGCAATGTTGAGTGAGGTTGTTGTCGGTGAGGAGGTTGGATAGTGATCTAATTAGAGGGTTATGGGATTCATTCCATCGGAGATTCAGGTCACCAAGGATTATGTTTTTGGAGTCATCGAGAGCGTCTTGGGCGATCAGGTTGGATAGTTGGTCTCCAAACTCATTGTTTCTGCCCGGGGGGTGATAAAGAAGATGGCAGAGTAGAGAGTCATTATCTTTGGTTTTGATGGAAGCGGATAGGCATTCAAATGAGTTGTATTCAAAGGGGGAGGTTTCTGTGATGTTCCAGCTGTCCTTGTGGATGATAGCAACTCCACCTCCTCGTTGTTCTATTCTGTCTTTGGAGATGATGGAGAATCCCGGTGGAACCAGCATGTCTAGGCAGGGGGGAGATGACTTATTAAGGTCTCAGTCTATGTCGTGTGTGAGGATGGCTTCAGCTATGTCCGTTGCATGTAATGAGGCCGATCTGCAGTTCATTAGGAGGCAGTTGATGATTCTCTCCTGAGTGCTGGTGGTTTTGTCTTTAACTTTTCTGGGTATGGCGGTGAGGACTGGTAGTCTTTGTCGTTTGAGGGTGGGTTGATCTTTCCGGAAACCAGTGATTACTTGGATTTTAGATTTAGGTGAGACTGAGATGGGAGAGTCATAGGTCGTGGCTAGTAATGCTGCTTCACTGTCTGACATGGGGGCTTCTGATCTGAGTGGTCTGGTGATCAGGTGTTTTGAGCCTGCTAGGGAGTGAGATGGGTTAGTTGTCGGAGGCTTGGTCCGTGTGGTTCTGGGGAGTTCAGCTTTTTTGGGACTGGAAGCCAGGACCTTGGGGTGGGGATCAATCGGGTGAGTGTTGAGGGCTTCTGTGGGTCCCTGGGTGATGAAGGCATTGGCGAGGAGGGGCGTTAGGGGAGGGGTATTGGAAGGTTTGGGGGTATTACATTGAGTACTGAGGGGTACTATGGGACCCTGGGTGATGTTGGGGTTGGCGAGGAGGGGTGTTCGGGTAGGGTGTTTGACGGGGGTACAGGCAAAACCGAGGTTGAGGAGAGTTACTGTAAGGCCTTGGGTGATGGAGTCGACCTGTTTTTCCAAGGCTGAGAGCCTTCTGGTTATGGAATCAACGGGAGTTGCGTTTCCTGTAGGTGGTGGATGGATGGGCGAGGAGGGAGGGATGAGGCGGGGGGGGGGAGCCAGACGGGCTTTGTGTGGATCGGGGTGGGTCGTGTCGCGATCATCTCTGATTGTAGAGGGAGAGGATGGAGAGGGTGTTGATGCGAGATGGGTAGGAGGGGCGGACTTGAGAGAGGGAAATAAGGAGTCAAAGGCTTCCAGATTATCATTGTTGGCTTGTATGAGGACTGTGCCATTGGAGAAGATAGTCACGGTTGTATAGCCCCTGCCAACTGATCTGAACGGAAGAATCGTACCATAATCTATTGTTAACTACAACAAAAAAAGTTTGAGTGCTTGGAGCCCGCCCATTACTTTCTATTACTTACCATTGGGTGACTTCCACGTCACTCTTGTTGCCTTACTTGTGATTGGTGAGAGCCTTCTGCTCCTTCCATCTTCCTCCTGGAACTTCCATTGTATATACCTGCTGTAGAACATGGACCTTGTACGTTTTCTGGTCTACCACCAATGTCCTTTCACTGGCTGCATGCTCTTGCAGATAATTATATATATATTTTTTTTTACTTTTGGACAGTGCACGTCTGCAGTCCCTCTCCAACGACTCCGTCATTTTGCGTGTCCCCCAACCCTCCTCACGCTGTCCCTTTTGTTGCTGCTCCCTCGCCCACTGCACCTCCCCATGGTTCTTTCCCACTCCGGCTGTTGCTGATCCCATCCTTTTACCCTGTGCATCTCTCGTGGAGCTGTTGCTTTGGTTTTTTTTTAGTGTTTTTTCCCCCTTTACTTTAATCCCGGTGCAACATGTTCTTTAAAAAAGCATTGGCAAAGGCAGTAGATTTCGCACAGGTTAAACCTTTTAGCTTTGCCAGTCCTTTTTTCAAATATATTCTGAGTGGGCTTTGGCTCCACCTGCAGGAGAATTACCCACTCACCTCATACTGTTGGATATTTAGTGTATCTTTCCACCTTCCGAGAAGTGATTTTTTGGAGTACATTTGCATGCAGGTTTATTTTTCAGATGAAAACTGCAGTCAGTCATCACACTGTATGTCACGTTCGGTTCGTTATTTCTTATATCAGTTCTATAAAGAAGCTAGTAATGTGTTTTTTGCTTTTTCCCCCAGCATTGACCTAGTCAAAAGGACTGGCTTTACTGTGTTAAAGAGCATTTGTGAATGCCTGTATTTACATGCGCTGGCGCATTAAAGCCACACCTATTGGCATTGCCAATGGTTTTTAATATTGACCTGGTGGTTCTTGCCCCAATTATTTAAATTATTGTTGTGTGTTTTGGGCATAGGACGAATAAAGCTCATGGTGCATAATATTTTCTCTCCAGATCAGGTCCTGACTGGCCATACAGGACATCTAGTGTTTCCCAGGGAAGATGGAAAGGTGGGAGCAAGTTTTGTTACTGGGGGCTAGTTTTGTAGCGGTGCTGCAATGTTGTCCCCAAGTTACAAAAGCAGCAAGCATCGGTTTTCAGCCTCCCAGGGCTAGGCAGTGCTTCCCAAGGGGCAGGTCCTAGAAAATTGCCAGGGTTGCTTTGGGCTCCCAGTCCGGCCCTGCTCCAGATCCAGTATCATGCACACTGATCCCATTTGTTTGCATCCTTGCTATAAACCACATTGCATACATTACTATGAAGAGTGGGATTTGGGTCAGCTCCTTGCTGATGAGTGGATGACTTTTTTGTATTTCTCAGTTGCCTGCTATTGATTGGTTGGCTTTCCTCTCTGTTATTGTGTTTGTCCCCACCCTGGAGAATGTCATCTTTATTCTTGCTTTTCATTGGATGACTTCTGTGCTTTCACTGCTAACATCATGGAGGAGTGCATGTCCTTCTCCTAGCTCTTGCTCTCTTTGCACAGATATTCTCGTGCTCCTTTCCTCTCTCTCCCAATCTCCGCCAAGCTGTTTCTCCTACCACTCTTCCCTTCAAGAATCTGACACTGCTGCAGCTTTGAGTTGCAGTATTACTACCTTCCTTTGTCTCTCTCTCTTTGCTAGCACCTCTCCTGCCCCCCAATCTCATCTCCTTCACTTCCCCTTCACAGCCTCCTCTCCCCCTCCCCTCCCCCGCCCCAGCCTCATCTCCCCACCTTGATCTTCCCCCTCCCCACCCAAAACTCATCTCCCCACACCCTACCCCAGCCTCATCTCCCCACACCATTCTTCTCTCTCTCTCTCTTTCTCTCTCCCCTACCCCAATTTTGCCCTTCTCTCCAACTCGACAGTAGCTTTGCCAATGCCGGTTGCTTTTAAAATTTGACTGGGATTTTCAAAATTGGGAAAACCAATAGCAGTGACCAGCCATCTTGAAAACGTATTTGCTATACTTTGAACAAGGCCACCTTTCTGCGTGTCACAGAGTAGCTTAGCTGAAAGTGACAGACATTTTGAAAGTGTTTACAAATTGTATTTTTAAGATGAATGCATAATTGCATTACACAACTTGGTTGCCAACTTGAAAGTACTAAATGGTATTTTTCTCTAATTTGAAGATGAGTGTCATGTTGTATCATGTCCTAGCCCGTCAGGCAGCTACTGTTGGACACTTGTCCGAAAATCAGATAAAAAAAGAAAGTGTTTTATTTTACCTACGAAGGTGAAGTTTAAACGAAGATTGAGACTGGAAATTGTGACAAGTTTATGAACCCTAGAGTTATAGGGAAATGGAACTTGCAAGGAGAGGACCAACAGGCAGGCAGCAAGGGAATCGACACAGTTCGAAGAGTAACGCAAACAATACTTTTTCATGGGATAAATGTAATCAAGTGAAACAGCCCCCCGTCCTCCAAGGCGCCGAGACAATGTCTTGGGTTGTGTGCATCAGCTAGTGACGAGAACTGAAGATAGTTAAATGACAGCAGCGTGCTGTGAAAGTCGATGCTGGTATTGACTATCTGATTCATCAGAGACTCTGTTAGAGAAGGTTTGTACTGTGAGGTTCAAGAGTATATGTATGTATTTGGTACTTGTATACATTGAACCTAGCCAAAGTCGAGGGCTCTAGCATGTCCGAGAACAAGCGGAGGTTGTAACAGGGCTCTGAGAGTGAAAATAGACTTTTACTATTCATAATATAATGTTCCGTAAAAAGATGAGTCTTCAGCACTTTCCTAAATTGGAGCAACGTTTGAGCGGTGCTGACGGATCCAGGGCTGTCA
This sequence comes from Lissotriton helveticus, assembly GCF_964261635.1. NCBI lineage: Eukaryota > Metazoa > Chordata > Amphibia > Caudata > Salamandridae > Lissotriton > Lissotriton helveticus. Next base: position 343,237,091 of record NC_136065.1, read on the forward strand.
TTCCAGATCATGGGTGCATAAATGAAGAATACTTTTTGCCCTGATTTCTCTTTTTTCTGTGCTGCTTTGTCTTTAGCCTGGTGATGTTGTGGCTGCGGGTTTGCCGAGAGCCTCCAGACGCTGCAAACTTGTCAGCCAGAGAGGCGGGTCTGAAGTGTAGGCTGCGGTACAGAAAGAGATGCGTGCGAGTGCTCAATGTGACAATCCTGGAAGGGGGCTGTTCTCTCAGTTCAGCGAAGCAATTCTAGCCCCCAGGCGTATTGTTTGCGAATCCTTCCCCGGTCTGTCCAGAGCATCTTCTGCCTCTTCCTTGCTCGTTTGCAAAGCTTGGCTGCTAGCCGGCATTGTCGCACATCCCCTCCCCTCCCCTGACCTCGTGCTGATTCTGTCCCGGTTAGTCATGCATGCGTGAAAACATCCCCTCTTTGAAAGAAAAAATATATCTCCTTTGACATTTCACTAAGACTGTTCCATATACTGCCTTTGTTATTTTCAAGTAGTTGTCATTTGTTCCCGTGTCACGTTATTATGTCGCACAAAATATCACGATTTTGTTTTTTCGGACTCAAAATATAGTTTTGGAGTGTTATGAATTTAGATATTGGACAATTAAATAACCTCACAAGAGTGATGTGAAATTACTGTTTTTCTCTTTGGCATTGACGTGCCCTAGATTTTTGTTTGCATTTGTGTATATATATATTTTTTTATTTAAAGTGTTTTATTAAGATTTTTTTTTATATATACAGTACAGGCATACAATACAGATATAGAGAAGGCAATGCTGGTGAGAGCGTACGCCGGTGAGGTTACATTCGACATGTCATTGGCATCATCTTGGCACAGACTTGAGTCGCTAGGTGATCACGATCTTGGTATAACTTGTCATAGGTGATTATGTGCAATGCCCTCGAGGCGGGAAACAAAAGTGGGAAAGGTGAGAAAAGAAAGATAAAGAGGAACAGGATGGTTCGAGTTATACACAGTCTTTTTTACTCCTACATCTTTGGTGCTACCAGTCTAATTGAAGAAATGTTCTGCGCTCATCTTGCGTTGTTGTGTGCCACATCAAAGTGGCAAATACATCAAATTACCACTGAAATCAGTATATCATACTGGTATTTGTATCGCAAATGCTCTCTAAAGCGAGTAAGGGAAGGAGTTACAGCCTGATTCATCAAGCTAAGTTGCACTTGCAAAGGGCAAGATTCTCAGAATCTTGCCTTTTGCGAGTGCAATTTTTGCATTTGGGATTCATCATCCCAAATGCAAAATTCGCTATTAAAGAATTCGCACATTTGCGAAGAATTGCATTTAAGGAATCTCTATGTGAGATTCCTTAAATGCAATTCATGAATCATTTTAAAATTGCGAATTTGCAATTTTGGGCCGCTATTTACCGAGAGGTCAGACCTCGTGGTAAATAGCAAAAACTTAGAAAAATGCATTCTAAGTTGCATGTTACACACACACATGTCCTTTGGACATGTGTGTGCGCAACACCAATGTAGATTACATTTCAGGGGTGCTACAGGGTGTCCTTTGGACGCCCCTGCACCCTTGATATCGCATCCTTATTTGCGATTAGCTAATTGCTAATCGCAAATAAGGAATAACTCCCCATTCATTCCTATGGGCCTGTGGGCCCATAGGAATGCATGGGGAGTTATTCCTTATTTGCGATTAGCAATTTGCTAATCGCAAATAAGGAACATGTAGGAATCGCAATATTTTTTGCAATTCCTACATGAATCCCGTTTTGCAAGTCCTTAATAGCGATTCCTTATGAATCGCTATTAGGGGCTCGCAAAACGGGAGAATGATGAATCTGGCTGATAGTCCCATTCTCCTGGAAAGCGTGAAGCTCTCGAGCACAGAGTGGTATTTGGGTGCGAACCTGTCAGTAGCTCAGGACAGTGCATGTCGTGAAGGGGGCCATTAGCAAGGGATTACTCCTGCGGACCAGTGGCACAGCCGAGTGCAGCATCAGCTGTGTGTCTGCTTCTTACCTGCAAGGTGTCTGAGGCTCGGGCTTTGCATGATGAGCATAGGTGTGTAGATGTCCCAGTTCCAGCCTTTTTCATATCCGTAATCCAGTCCTATGTTGATCGGTTCGGGACCTTACCTTGTGGGTATATAGGGAGTGCATTTTTTTTTCCTATCCTACACATTTTCTTACTGTACCTTTTTTTTATTTTTTTTATTTTGTTTATAAACTTTATCACAACATACAGCATTGCACAGTAGTAAGCGTTATGCAGCAGTACAACAATCCCATCGTTCAACACGAGGTTTCATTAATCTGAATTCTTTTCCCCGCAACTCCCCCCTCCCACTACCCACCCCCAACATCCCCTTACATTACTATATAGCAAAGTTGTCATCCTGAGCAGTGCATAATACGATAGTGCGCAAAGTGTAGAGTTCGGCACTAGTATAGTGACATCCTTAAAGTCATGTCCCACAGGTTCTATTGTAGAGGCAGTCTATAATGCAAAAGGCAGTATTCGGAATTTCAATTACTCGATCGTTACTCACTCTCCCTACCCTTCTCCTCCAGGTGCCCCACTTTGCTCCATATTCCCCCCCCCCTTAATCAGCAGCAGATCCATCTCCCGCCCCTACATCGCTCAGGGCACTTCCCTCCGGTTGCCCTCTAAGATAAGTCAGTAAGGGACCCCAAATGTCTTTCGGCCGGGACTTCATTGGTAACTGTTCTGCATAGGCATTTAAGTGTTCCTGCCATGTATCATGTCCTGTAACCATCCCTTAAATTTAGGAGCCCTGCCCCTGCCCCATCTACACGCTACATGTCGTCATGCTAGCAGCAGGCCCATGAGTAGCAGTTTGCGGTGCGGGGTGTTAATATCCGCTACTAGGCCCAAAAGAGTCCTGGTAGGATGCGGCTCAATAGTTGTGCCTAACATATCAGTGAACCCTACAAAAACCTCCCCCAGTACTCAGCAACTTTGGGACAGCTCCAGGCCAGGTGTATGAAGTCCGCTGGGCTCTGCCTGCATCTAATGCATCTGTCATCAGCCCTAAGCCCAATCCTATGTAAGCGCGTCGGCGTGTGGTACAGTCTGTGCAAAAATTTGAAATGGAGCAAGTGCAGCCTACTACTCCCGGAGACCAGCTCCGTCTGCTGACATGCCATTTCCCACTGGTCGTCTGTAAGCGCTCAGGTAGGTCTTCGTCCCAGGCAGCCCTTGCTCTAGCTTGCGAATGGGGAGGCGCGGAACGGACCCTTGCATACAGCATGGACGTGACATGCCGTGGTGCGTCCGCCTGAAGTAATAGGTGGATAGAGGTAACTACCTCCGGTTCCTTTGGGAAGTCCGGGGATTTAGCCCGTACACTCTGTTTGAGTCTGGTGTAAAGAAACAAGTCCATGAAAGTATATGGGCCCCCCCCAAAAACTGTTCCTTGGTACAAAACTCCCCATCAAGAAATAGGTCCCCCCAGACTTAGTACTTCAATCTAGTTAATAGGTTCTGACACATTTTTTCCGTGGTCACCTGCAAATACAGGCAGTTAGTTAAGGAAATTCTAGGGGAGTACAGCCGAGGGACTCCTTCCGCCTTCGCCAGCCAGTGCCATGCGTTGACCGTGCAGTCCACCGTAGTGGGGTCTCTGTCTCTTTCTTTGTATGGCGCAAACACATAGCCAGACGGAGGGACCGGTGCCATGTGCCCATCCTCAACAGCAAAATGGGACATGTAGGGGGGAGGATGAAACCAGTACACTGCAAAGTGCGCCTGAGCACTGTGGTAATACTGTTCAAAGTCAGGCACGTCAAACCCTCCGTAGCGGTACGGAAGGGAGAGGGTTTCTAATTTCAGTCGCGCCTGCTCCCCCCCCCCCTCCCCCCATGTTAGTCGGATGAGTTGTGACTTCAGTGTAGCAAAAAAGCGAGCTCCTGGATGGTAGGGTATATTAAGGAATAAATATAGAAATTTGGGAACTATCACCATCTTAATTAGGGAGACCCGTCCGGCCATAGATAAGGGAAATTTAAGCCAGTTTGTGATGTTATCAGTCACTTTCGTCATGGCACGCCCATAATTTGTCCTCCTTAAGGCTTCCTTGTCCCGGGAGATAAATATCCCCAAGTATTTAAAGTCCGATTCTTCCCCCTTCAATGGGTAGTCCAGGGTATGCGGGTGTGTGTGCTCGGTTAATGGGAATACCGCCGATTTGCCCCAATTCATCTGCACTCCTGCAATCGCTCCGAATTTGGTGATTTCCCTCAAGACTGGATTCAGATTGTCGTGTGGGTTGAGAATGTAGAGGGTAATGTCATCGGCATAGAGAGAGACGAGAATCTGTCTGGAGGGGTAAATGAGGCCCCTGTGATTATGATGTTAACGCAGTTTGGCCGCCAGTGGTTCTATTGCAATGGCAAATAGGACTGGAGACAAGGGGCACCCCTGCCTCGTCCATCTAGATATATTAAAGGGGTCCGACCGAGCCCCATTGAGGAGGACTCTGGCAAACGGAGCGGTGTAGAGAAGTTTGACCCAACTGAGGAATGATGCAAGAGTCCCCACCACATAGTCCCATTCTACAGAATCAAACGCTTTGGTGGCGTCCAAGAAGGCTGCCACCGCAGCGCAATTGGGGTTGATGTCCTGAACAATAGCCAGAAGGGTCCGGAGATTATGGGTAGTGGCCCTATTAGGTGCAAATCCCGCATGATCAGGCAACACCAGTAGCTCCAGGAGAAGATTTAATCTAGTGGCTAACACTTTGGCCAGGATTTTCGTATCGCTGTTCAGAAGTGAAAGTGGCCGGTACGAGTCACATTGGTCTGGGGGCTTGCCGGGTTTGAGCAAAGATAAAATGTGCGCCTCTCTCATGGTTTCAGGTAGAGAACCCTCCTCCAGCGCCTCATTAAAAACGGCCTTGAGGATTGGGGCCAAAATGCTAACCTAGGTTTTGTAAAAATCTATGGTATCCCGTCAGACCCAGGGGACTTTCCAGATTTCATGCTCATAATAGCTTCCATTATCTCGTCAACTTCAATGTCCGCCGCCAAAAAATGTTGTTGTGCACCACCCAGCCACGTCAGGGCCACATCCTCAAAGTAGTCCTCAAGGTTCAGTGTGGATTGCCGCTGTGTCGTGTATAGCGCCCTGTAATAGCCAGTCAGGGTAGACATCTGTTCGGGGAGGGACCTGCAGAGTGTACCTAGCGCATCATGTAATTCAGTGACATAATTGCGGAAGCGTGGGGGTCTGATTGCTCCCGCCAGGGCTTTCCCCAGCCTATCTCCCTCCCCATATATTCTGGCAGTGCAGTGTTTCCCTCTAAACTTACTTTCCCTGTTAGCTGTCTCCATATACTCCGTCATCTTCTCCCGCATGCTGGCCCGCAAGGGTCCTCTCTCCTCCCTGCTTAATATCTCCCACTCTAGAGCTTTCAGCTCAGTCTCCAGGGTGCTCAGGGTCTGTCGAAGATCCCGTAAGATCCCACTTCCCTTGGATATGCACCACCCCCGCACTGTCACCTTGAAGGCCTCCCAAACAGTAGTTAGGCTGGCCACTGAACCGTATTTCTGGGGAAGAAGTAGACGATCTCCTGCTCCATCTCTGCCTTAAAGGCAGCGTCCTGTAGGTGCAAGGGATTGAGCCTCCAATTGAGAAAGGGTGCGAAGTCCACCGGGGTTTCACAGACACCTTCACTGGGGAGTGATCAGAGTATGTTTTAGCCATGTGGATGGCCCCCTCCACCCAGTGTATCATACCCCTAGTGAGGAGCACATAATCCAATCTAGACCAGGTGTTGTGCATGGCTGAATGATGTGTGCCTTCCCTACTCGAGGGGTGTAAGTGGCGCCAGGCATCAACTAAGCCGGCGTGGCAGCTATGTCTTTCAGGGTGCGTTGGGAGGCAGTGTAATGTGCCGCCACGGCATGCGATCTGTCCATACCAGGATGCATCCCTGTATTAAAATCACCGCCCAATATAGTGTAGCTGCAGCCTAGTGTTTGTATCTCGCCTCTAAGCAGGAGCATGTAATGAGGATCGTCAGTATTTGGTCCGTAGTAGTTCTCAATATCAATATCATGCGAGTGAAGTGTTCCCCACATCAAACAGTATCTTCCCTCAGGATCGATGTCACACCCTCTTTCCACAAATCGGACCCCCCTTTTAACTAGTATGGCCACCCCCCTGGCTATGAGAAGCCCATCTTGATGCAAATCTGGGACTACCTCCCTTGACCAGATACGTCTCCTGTAGGAGCACTATATTCACGTGGTTCCTGTCTAGGTAACCCAGTATCTGCCTTCGTTTTCTGGGGTCATTAAGCCCCCGTACATTCCAGGACATGATAATGATGTTCGTGCCGTCTCTACTACCTTCCCCCATGGCTAATGGCGCAGTCTATCAGTTCAGGACTTCGCTCGCGTCTTTGCCTCATCTGCTCACGACAAACTCGTATCATAGCAACTCGTTCCCCAACCCTCCCCCCATCACCCACACCAGCAACCCCAACTGGCCAGGAAATAACATCCCTCCCCCCCTCAAACACTTCACCGGGCCATAGTGTCCATGCCCGTAACCCTCGAACCATTGAAAGGAATCAAACTAGGGGTAATGCCCTCGATAGGGGGTCACCAAGTGCTCCTACCAGTACCACTCAACCTCTCTGTCTCACCCATCCTCAACCTCCTGACACACAGGGGTCGATCTGACGGGACGTAGGAGAGCGTCCGGGCAACAATTTGTGCCATCAAATCACGAACAACAATTATACATCACCAATCTGCAGAGCGTCTCTGAAAATGCACCGAGTCCCTCCGTCAGTGTCCTAATGCAACCCAGCCCAAACTTCTCAGGAAGGGTCCGATAGCGGCGAGTGGGATCGCGATCGGCGTCTCTCAGCAGCCTCCCTGGAGGTGGATCGCCTGTCACGCTTGAGGTAATCTTCAGCCTGTTGTGGTGTAACAAAAATGTGTTGTCTACCTCGGTGATGAATCCGCAGTCTTGCTGGGTAGAGCATTGCATACTGAATACTACGAGATTGTAACTGCTTTTTCACCGCCAGGAACTTTCGCCGGGCTTCTTGTACCGCCTGGGTGAAATCAGGGTAGAAGGAGAGGGTGGTGTTCTCAAACTTCACATCCGCCTTTTCTCTCGCCAGCCGCAGCAGTGTGTCCCTGTCCCGATAGTTTAGAAACTTCATTATGATCGGGCGCGGTGCCGCTCCAGGGGGAGGTCTCGTCGCCAAGGATCGGTGTGCCCGCTCAATCACCAGCTGTGCGGAGAAAGATTCTCTCCCGAACAGGTCTGCCAATAGCCGCTCTATGAAATCCTCCAGCCTCCCCGTATTGGTCGTTTCGGCCAGGCCTAGCATACGGACGTTATTCCGCCGAGAGCGGGATTCCAACTCCTCGTTTTTGTCAGCTATGAGTTTTAGGAGTTTATCCATTTGCGACGTATGTTGCCTGCTAGTGCTCGCCCCATCCTCCAGATCCGACACCCGCTGTTCCGCCTCCTTCAGTCGCTCTTCGTGGCCATCGAGCTTAGCTACGACATTATCCAGTCGGTGGCTCATGGAGTCTATTTTAGAGTCAATAGAGGTGAGGCTTTGCTGCATGCTCACAAGAAGGGTCTTCCAGTCAGCCTTCCGTGCCTCAGGGGGGTCTACGTCCCCATGGTTTCTAGGGCATGAGATGGGGGTCTTGCGGGTGTAGAATGCCAGTTTTGACTGCCTTGGCTCTGTCTTCCCCATTGCAGCAGGATACGTGCAGCCCGGGCGTCACTGTCTGAAGAGGGGGACCGTATCACTGTCCCAGGCTGGTGCCCCCGTAATCAGTCCACGCACCGCTTACTATTGCAGCGTCTGGTAAGTGTTGAAAAGTAGGCCCTGCCCGCGCCGGGCCGGTAACTCCTAAGGCGCTGCTCCGGCCAGCTGTGCGATTGAAAGCGCCTCACCTCTTCACTGCACCTTATGCTGGGACCCGCAAGGTAATTGCGCCAAGGCCAATATCGCCGGGGACCGAAGGCATCCCCTCCTCTAAAATGGCGGACTGAGCACTCCTCTCCAGCAACTCCCGCAGCCCCGTCCAGTCACCGTAATACTCAGCTGGGGGAGGGAGTCTCAAGGTTCACAAGAGGTACCTCCACCTCGAAGTGCGGGATCAGGCCGGCAGGGCGCAGGGCCAGCGTCTTTGTGTTGCAGACGTCTCGCCCCCCGGGGGGTCCCTCGTGGCAGTAGGCCTTAGAAAATGGCTGAACACAGTGTAGGGCTTTAGAAAATGGCTGAACACAGTGTAGGGCTCCTCAAGGCCGCGGCAGTATCGACAACTCCCTCAGGCCTTCTCAACACCTCCGCCACCTCGCCGCGGTCATTCGTGCACCCCCGGGGCCTGTCCGCACCTCCCCCTCACCTCCCGCACGGCCTCTGCTAGGTCTCTCCAGCGAAGAAGATTTCGGCCGCCGCTTCTCCTTCTTGCGTTTTCCGCCCGGCCGTTAGTCTCCAGTGTGCTCGGGGGTGGCCTCAGTGACCAGCAGCTATTATGCAGGTATGTTGCTGCCGGGGGGGTGCTCTATGGGACGCCCCGTTTCTCCCCTCACTGCTCCCAGTGGGGCTCCTCCTTCACTGCGCGCAGGCCTCTGCAGCACCGGCCTCGCGTAAATGCAACATCCGCCCCGGGCCTCCGGCGCCGTTCACCCCGCTGCACCGCCACTTGCCTTTTAGCTGTTTAACATCCAAGTGTCCCGCGATTAGGGACAGGAATCGCACCGCGGCTGCCGTGTAGCTTCACAGTACCGTAGGTGATATTTGCGCTAACTTCTTGATGGGCAGGATGAGGATTTTGTTGATTAATTCGCCCGACTCGGCAGGAGCTCTACGCCAGAGCGGCCATCACCGTCTGGCGCCACCTAGCGCCCCCTTCTTAGTATACCTTGAAAAAGTTTTCAGTTTCTAGTAATTGTATTTGTATGGCTGACTGAAAGCTACTTCTAACCGCACAGTCCTCACCGTATGAATACCCCCAGGTGCCAGACTGGCTCCTGAGAATTTTCATTTTTCACGAGAGTGTGGCGGTGTGAGCCTTTACATCAACTTTGTCCTGCTCCTGAAGTGACATTGGCAAAGCACATAAGCACCAACCTTCTTGCAGATATCTGTTCCTTTTTTCCGTGACGTTGGATTCAGATTTGGAGCTCACTCCCAAACTTTTTTCCTCATTATTAATGGGCTTTTTGCATAAAATGCCTCTGTTGTGCCAGAAAACATGTTCCCACCTAAACCCACAGGGTTTAAGTCTTTTAGAAACTGTGACAAACAGATGTCTGTGACAGATCTCCTGGAGGTATGTCTTTAGTGTTTAGCTTTGTCGTACGGCTCCACGTTTAGTGAGGACTGTGCCCAGACTCTCCACACCACTGGAGTCATGCTATCCAGGCTGATGAAGGCTGATAGCCAGAAACCGGTCCTTGGATGCTTGATTCCGGTCTGGGAAAGACATGGCTTGGTAGTTCGGACTGGACTGTTCCTATGAGGCACAGGGTCAGAGCTGATTTGCATATAGCCAGTGTCTAACCCAGGGTGGTGGGGAGTGCAAAAAAACGATGGATTTAGGCCCAGATCCCTGTACTGGGGTGAATGTATGACATTGTTCTACATTCTGTCCATCAACTGTGTTTTTTGCAGATGAACTCCAAAGCAATCCAGGAATGCAAATCCAAACTCTACATTGCTGAACACTGGCCGAAAGCACATAAGTCCTGCCCTTGATCTAAGTTAAGTGTACAGACTTACTTCTGCTATGGACACCGTTCCCCAAAACATCTTCCTCGCATTCTCAAGCAAGAAAAACTAAGCGCGATTCTTCCCATGCTGGCACTCTAGCCCAGAGAAGTCGCATAGGGAAAAAACATTACTTTAAAACTAAGCCGGAATCACACTGTGGGTTTACAGCGCCGGCAATAGAACGAACAGGTACTTACCAATCTTTCGATTAGCACGCAAGTCATTACAAAGACTTGCTTTGGTGGGGCGCATTGATAGAGAGGTGTTGGATTTTAAGTCCAACACTGTCCCTACTGTTGCACATACTGGAGTTGTTGTAACAACTTGCATGCTAAAGGAACGTGTTGTGTAATGACACGTTTGGTCAAATGCTGGCGTGATGAAGACATGCGTGCTAAACACATATGGGATTCCATCACACATTAGTCGTGCAGATGTCACAGTGATTCTTGGTCTCTGCCCCAGTTTCCTACCATGGAACCGATTCCCCCAACTTATCCCGATGCACCTCAAATTCCCATGTTCAATGGTGACATCGCAGCACATAGATGCTTTCAAAGATGCCATGTTGGGACCTTTCTGGCGCCCTCTGGTGCACAACCAAAGTGGATGATGGACGGAGTGTTGAACATTGCAAGCACTCACCCCCAGTCAACTGATCTGGGTTTAATCCATCATCGTTCTTTAGCTCACTCCGCCACCCCAGTTCAGACATGGCCATATGCAAATCAGTCTGACCCTATGCCACATCAGGCTCTACGTATATGAGCAATCCTCCAGTCAGCTTACAGTCAACAGATCCACCCTCAACCCTGTCTGTGCCTATTGACCCGCTACATTGACACCGGAAAACTGCTGGAGATGACGCGATTGTTATGTCCAGCTCCAAAACAAATCCAACAAAACCTCATTCAAAGTCGCATCAGAACATGACCATATGCAACCTGATTCAGACCGGACGTTGACATTACCTAGGAGTAGCCTGCAAGCACACCTCCATTTTGATCACCCAGGCAATGTTGGCTACAGTCAGAATTCAATCCCAAAAAATTGTGATCACATGGATGATGCATCCCTTTATAAGGATGACCACAAGTTCCTCGTGGATTTACAAGAGGCCATTGGTTTGGACACTTCCCCTGACACTGGCTTGTAATTCCTCCACCTCCCCTGCCCTTCAACCCTCCACCCATGTTGCACATGCTCAAGACAAAAGAATCGGAACCATTTGCTGTAGTGTTGAGGTGTGTGGCCAGAGTCTTAGGCTTGCAGCTACCATATGTAAAAGTCAAAACTATTGTCTTGTCAGATGTTCTGCATCCTGAACAGGCTTCCACAGAGCCACTTTTACCTTTTATTAAGGCCCTCACGGACATGTTAATGGGCAGTTGAGTCAAGGTTTGCTCTTGCCTACCAGTAGATAGGTAAGTGTCCATACGCCACAGACCATCCCCAGGTGGCCCTTCCTTCCTCACTTACTGTCCAGAGGTCCATGCATCTGCATGTAGGGTTAACCAAAACTTTTATGCTCTACAACTCTTCCAGATAGGGGATCAAAACGTATAGAGACATTTAGCAAAATATTTATTTCCTCAGTTAGTTTTGCTCTTCTCTATGTCCAAGGAAGCAGCTAGCATTGGCCGCGTTCACATGCATTGTGGGACACTGTGATTGAAATCTTGCCATTACTCTACAATTAATTTCGCACCAGAGTAGCACAAATCATTCACGATGTCCAAGTTGTGGCAAAGCATGTCATCTGTTAAGGGCTGGACATCACTGTTAAGGCAGTGTGGTGGTACCAGCGTGTTGCTTCGATGCCACGCGTGAATGAGATCCACTTGTTGTTTGTATGAAGTCCAGGTTGTCATTGATGGATATGTGGCCATTTGTTAGTACCTACCTCTTTGGAGACAAAGCAGAATCTACATTGGAGCGCTTTAAAGAAATCGGGGACACCGAAAGCTCTTTCGGTCTTTCTGTGCCCATACAGCTGTATCCCCAACACATCTGCTCTTTTTGAGGCTTCAGAGGAGTGTGACTTACAAACAACATGAAGGTCCCCCACCCACGTCAGCAGTTCGCCCCCCGGTTGTTTAGAGGCCGGGCCAGGGATCTGGCTGTCATCGTCCAGGCCAGCAGGGTTAACGTACTACCCAATCTCCCCGGCCCATCCCGCTTCAGCTTCCAAGCTGCTTTAGTTTTGCCCTTGGCGGGGCATGGGCATTCTGTATGTGGCAGGATAAAGTATTACCTCCAAGGGTGGAAGAACATTGCCCCCAACCTGTGGGTCCTCCAAATAGTCCAACAGGGTTACACCCTGCCCTTCTTGTCTCGTCCACTGCATATTCCAACGACATCAGCTGGCTTTCAGGGGGCAATTTGTCTATTCTGTAGGCTGAAGTCCTGGCTCTTTTGGACAACAATTGCCCTACATTATTTATGCTTTAACATATTCAGATATAGAAGAAAGACTAAAAAAGATTAATCATGTGACAATAAATACTTGACTGCTGCTATATGTCATATTTCAACCCTTTTTTCTCTCTGAGGTTTTCAACTGGAAGTGAACTATTTCACTAAGTAGTTCATTCCCATTTGATGGTAGCACACTGAAGTGATGAGAGTTCATGTTGTACTCCCTTCCAAAAGGCAGCATACAAATGATGCATTCTAGTCTGTTAAAAACCTGTCCGACATAAACACTGAAGAAAGACCGTAAAAACAAATCCTTCACACCACCACGAGTTATTGAATGCTGAGTTCCAACTGTCTGCTATCTCTTCCTTCCAGAACTTTGCCAATTGATTTATTTTCATCAATGCAAAGGAGTTCCTGAACTACTGTTTAACTAAAAGTCAACTGATTAGATTGGAAGTAGTTTCTCTCTCCCTGGGTCTCAGATAAATATAAAAGAACCGTATCTTGCTCAGCATATACAAACTGTGATGAAGCATCAAGGTGGTGCAGCAAACATAGGATAAAAGGATGTCGTAAGTACCTTGTCAACGCTGTTACTAGGAGAACTTAGTTGAAGGTCTCTGGAACGCAGTCTGTGGTTGGGTGGGTTGTTGCTTGGCAACGCTTATAGAATAAATCAGTTGAAGCAAGTACATATCATGTAACAAAGGATTTCAAATTCTAGTTAAGCATATCATATAATTAACAATCAAATTCTTCAGCTGTGTGTAAGTAACTTTTGTGAAGTGTATCAGTAACTTTTGTGAAGTGTATCATAAAAATACATAGTAGGTTCCCTTCCAAATGTAATGGGAAAGGTCTTTGTTACAAACAGGTATTGAGATTTACATTTCTTAGGTTGTAATAATCACTCTTTTCTCAAGACTTTTAACTTATTGGCTAACGCTCCCAATGTAAATGCAAACCGGGATCGTAGTTTATGTGGACATAGTAGGAAGACTATATTTGGACGAAGAGCAAAATGGTTATGTCGAAGAATACTATACTTGGGTTAGCTGCAGCTTGTGAGATGCTCTCCATGTAGCTATGTAATGTGATTTGCGAACCTTGCATGTTCCCTGAAAATCTGACAAACAAAATAGTTTTGGTGCCATTTTATTTTACACATGGATTGTTTATAAGGTCAGTTTACCTTTTGAAGAGCCGAAGGGCAGGACAAAGGTCCATGTTTCTTGTTTGCTTCCTCATGTACAATTATAGAGCATATCGTTTGTCCAAATAATACCTGGGCGTTTCCTCCTTTTATTGTTGATTGGAAACTATGTTGTTTTTCTTTTCCTTTCTTGCATAATTTAAAAATCTTCTGGGTATGTTATTTTGTATTTTTCATTATTTTAAGTGTTTTACTTGAACCTCTGTTAGGATTCTAATATTCAGTATATGAGCGTCAAGCCCGCCCATCGCTTTTCCTTGGTTCTGCCCTGTGCCTTTCTAAATTCCTTACTTTTGAGTACTATAGCGTGGCCCTTTGCCCCTCCTTTTTGTGTGTTGTTCCGGCCCAAGGCGACGGGCTCGCTACATGTCATTTCACTCCTGCCCACTTCAGTTCGTTTCGCCCAGTTTTTTTTACATTGCCTTGACTTGTGTTCTGGTGTACGCGCACAGCTGAAGAAGCAGATTTAGCGTGCTGGACCCCCCTCCCCGCAAGCATTCGTCATGGACCGCGTACTCACGCATACCACCCCACCCCTCACCCATAGCCTCTATTCACACCTCTATAGCTACCCACCATGGCTCTTTACTGTAAGATTTGAAGAGTGGGCCGCATTTATTTAGATGGGTCTAGGGTGCCATTGGGTTACCAGGAGGGGACATTTTATTTTTTGGGTTGTATGCCAGGCACCAGTGCTAATGTATATTGTTGGTTTCTGAGAAGTACACCAGAAAGTGGCCACCACCATCCAAGGGCAGCAGTGGAGATGCATGTATATCGCAAATATGGCCCTCATGCAGGTCTTGCTAGGTAAAAAAGGGGTGTTGTACCCCGGTCATTTTAGCAGGGCCAGGAGGAGTGAGGAATGCATGGGGCGCAATTGGTGGAAGTGTATATTGCTTGCTCAGTGCACAGGTGTGGCACCAATGGAGTCATATGAGCGAGCCTGCTATGGTGTTTAGATGGCTAAATGAATTTGTCGCTATCTTAAAAGGGAGAATTACTTTATTTCGTGCAATTAGGAAATTCCCAACTGCTAATGGAACAGAAGTAAAGATTAAAAAAATAAAATATATACACGTAAATTGCATCTAATATGACGCTGGCCTAATTGCAATAATATGGAGCAGAGGCTTCAATTACTTGGGAGATTAATGCCCGTGCGAGAGTGAGTGGATAACTGTGTTATGTATTAGCGCTGTTAATGGCATACAGGTATGGTTTTTGGGTAATCTTAAGAATTAGTGAGGGGCTCGGTGGGCCGGGAGGCCAGTGTGCGTGCTCTAAGGCATCACAGTAAACATACTGTTTAGCCAAACACTGTGTAAAAAATAAATAACAAAAACACTCGAGCCTGGTTCCTCAGTTTCAAAGTCTGCAGCTCTAGATGATACGCCACATCCCCTCTCTGCCTCAACTGGCATTTTTTAAATCACCAGCTCCATGAAGCTGCCGGCACCTCCCACTCACCCCTTCCCAATCCCTGTTACATTTTCCACCCAGTCCCTAATACACCCTTGTATCTGTTTTCTCCCCTGCTCCCACCTGCGCCCTTTTCTTGTTATTATTTGTGTTAGAGGTTTTTTATAGCGCCTATCCTGCTTTTCAGCCACACCCTAGCGCTATACTTTCGAATTTAATACTATAGTATGGAATTTAAAATGCTGCATGCTGTGCCAGCAGTTAAGTGCCAAAAGGTAGTTTGCAGTAGCCCTTTTTATACTAGATTAAAAGGCAAAGAAGGCATAAATATTGGGCCAGGGGCAAATATGTTAGGGTGCTTTGTCACAAAATAACTTATGAAGTCATTTGTGTTATGCTTTTGACACCTTCAGAACACGTCAGTGCGAAGTAAATCCGTTTTGACAGTGCCTGTACTGAAGCGAAGTACAGCAAATGTTATGAAGGCTTTTTAATGCTTCTTCCGGGATATAATCATCAAGCTATATATATATATATATATATATATATATATATATATATATATATATATATATATATATATATATATATATATATGAGTAAAAGAAACATTCTTCGCTTTAGAATGCAACTTGTGACTGTTCTAAATTTGTACTGCAGGGGCAGGAACGAGTGTTGCAAACCTACAACTTACACAGTCTGTGTCTTTGTGTTCCTCTTTGGCCCTTCAGCTTCTTTAAAGCTATTGAATTTCTTAAATGCTGCTGGAAGTGGGGTGCACTATTTATGTCCGTGCCCCACCCCTACATTTATAACATTCCAGAAGTTATCTTGTTTCTCAGGTGTTCATTTATTTCTTTATTACTGGCTGCCTTGATAGCTGCAATGTAATTTGCTAGTTGGCATGCCAAAAAACTCGAATGTTCAAGATCTCACCAAGAAATACAGCTGGGCAGGGAAACAAGTGTGCATCCGTTATTTCATTTCGGCCTTTAAAATTACAAATGTCAAGCGAGATGTTTTTCTGTTATTCTGTTGCTTGAAAGAGAAACAAAAAATATAGTATCTCCTTCATTCGTAGGCCTGGCCAGGTAGTGAAACCTACAGGCCCAATACTTAAAACTGTTTGGACACCTAAGCCAGACATACCCCGACAAACAGCTTGTTTTGCCAGCACAAAGCCACTTTTGCATTTCAGAACACCTGGCTTCACACTTATACATGGATTTATTCACTTAATATTCCTCATTAGTGGGAATTCCTAGGCAGGAATTCTCTAGATGTTTGCGCATTCTCACAAGCTGAAACGTGTGTTGGTATTCACAATGCATATTCTGATGCATTCAAACCTTATCAATCAATCAATCATTTGTAAAGCGTACTACATACCCGTGAGGGTCTCAAGGTGCTGAGAGGGAGGGGGGGGGGCTACTGATCGAACAGCCAGGTCTTGAGTATCCTCCTGAAGGTCAGCAGGTCTTGGGTCTGTCGTAGGCTCAGTGGGAGGGTGTTCCATGGCTTGGTGGCGAGGTTGGAGAAGGATCTCCCACCGGTGGTTGTTCTTCGGATGGCGAGTGAGAGGTCGGCGGAGCGTAGCTGGTGGTTGGGGATGTAGAAGGAGAGCCGTCTGTTGAAGTAGGCTGGGCCGGTCTTGTGGAGTGCCTTGTGTGCGTGGGTGAGGAGCTTGAAGGATATCCTCTTGTTGATGGGGAGCCAGTGCAGGTTTCTCAGGTGAGGGGTGATGTGGCCGTGGCGTGGTACGTCGAGGATCAGTCGTGCCGAGGCGTTTTGGATGCGTTGTAGTTTGATGAGCTCGGTAGGGACTCCCCACGTAGAGGGCGTTTCCGTAGTCGAGTCTGCTGCTGACGAGGGCCTGGGTGACTGTCTTTCTTGTATCTGTCAGGATCCATCTGTAGATCTTGCGGAGCATGCAGAGGGTGTTGAAGCAGGAGGAGGAGATGGCGTTGACTTGCTTGGTCATTGAGAGCGTTGAGTTGAGGATGATTCCCAGGTTGCGTGGGTGTCTGGGCTGCCCCCAGTGCTGTCGGCCACCAGGAGTCGTCCCAGGCAGAAGGGTTGGAGCCGAGGATGAGGACCTTCATCTTGTCCGAGTTCAGCTTCAGACAGCTGGTCTTCATCCAGTCAGCGACGGCCTTCATTCCTTCGTGGAGGTTGGCTTTGGCGGTGATGGGGTCCTTGGTGAGGGAGAGGATCAGCTGAGTGTCGTCGGCGTAGGAGATTATGTTGAGGTCGTACTGTCGGGCTACATGTGCGAGCGGGGCCATGTAAATGTTGAACAGCGTCAGGCTGAGGGAGGATCCCTGGGGTACGCCGCAGATGATCTCGGAGGCTTTGAAACGGAATGGGGGAGGCGGACGCTCTGGGTTCTGACGGAGAGGAAGGAGGTGGTCCAATCCAGAGCTTTGTCTTGGATCCCTGCGGTGTGGAGGCGTGCGCGTAGTGTGCGGTGGCAGACGGTGTCGAAGGCGGCAGAGAGGTGTAGGAGGATGAGTGCTGCGATCTCTCCGTTGTCCAGCAGGGTCCCGATGTCGCCGGTGGCGGCGATGAGGGCAGTCTCGGTGCTGTGGTCGCTGACAAACCCTGACTGGGAAGGGTGCAGGATTCTGTTTTCTTCGAGGTATCGGGTTAGCTGTCTGTTGACGGTTTTCTCGATGACCTTGGCCGGGAAGGGGAGCAGAGAGATGGGCCGTAAGTTCTTGAGGTCTCTTGGGTCTGGCTTAGGTTTTTTGAGTAGGGCGTTGATCTCGCCGTGTTTCCAGAACTCTGGGAAGGTCGCGGTCTCGAGGGAAAGATTTATGACGTTGCGCAGGTGGGGTGCGATGGAGCTGCTTGCTCTGTTGAAGACGTGGTGCGGGAATGGGTCTGACGAAGAGCCAGAGTGGATTGTGCGCATGGTCTTGATGGTGTCATCGATGCTCACGCTGGCCCAGGCTAGCAGGGGTTCGTGGTCGATGGTGTGCGGAGGGTCTGTTGTGTTGCTGTCTGTTGGGGCTGTCTGGGTGTTGAAGCTGCCGTGGATGTCTGCTATCTTGCGGTGGAAGACCTTAGAAATGTTTAGCGATTTATTGCTGTTATGGGAATTAATCCAGTATCAAGGGTGCGAAAGATACTCCCCCAGAAATGGCCAAGGATGTAGAGGAAGGACTTTCTGTCATCTCT
Source organism: Lissotriton helveticus (assembly GCF_964261635.1). NCBI lineage: Eukaryota > Metazoa > Chordata > Amphibia > Caudata > Salamandridae > Lissotriton > Lissotriton helveticus. The sequence goes on from NC_136065.1 coordinate 343,255,092, forward strand.
TTACTCTAATGTGGTTTTCTGGTAGGTCACACAGTCTTGGTGTAAGGGTGTTTAGCAGTATGTCATGTCTTTAGAGTACGATTCCTGCAGAATACAAGTACGTTGAGAGCATCAGTGAATAGTTGACAGACTGAAGAACTGCACAGCTCTTGGTGGGATGCTGTATCTTTATTTTAAACATGCAACTGATTTATTTTTAAGAAACAAATCACCTTAAACCTACTTCTTTGCATGGACGAGGTCGCCTTACTCCAGGTAGAAAAAAGTTTTCCACATGAAAAAGCAACGTTTGCAGGTGTAGTTTGCACATGGGTTTTCATCAGGAGAATATGGGCCTCACAAAGGGTTCCAGGATGAATACTGGAAATCTGCTGCTATTTGGGTTTTCTGTTGTAGCTAGCAATACTGTTGAGAATTCACAAAATAAATAAGTGTACAGATACATGTTGTCATGAATTTCTGGATGCAGATTTATTCATATGTTTAAGAATGAGACCCACAAGCTTTAGTAGAATCCTTTGCTAAGCGTATCTGTTGCATACTCTTACAGATCCCAACCCCACCGGACACTTTACTTTTAAGTTCTCACCTACAGACTTCTTAAGTTGTTTGTTTCCAAAGACCTATTGTCTCCAATAAATTCAGTTATATACATATAGTGGGCTTTAGGTCAGTCCATTGCTTGTTATTTACTTGTATGAGGCTACATAGGCCTGGATACGTAATAGAACTGTAAACAAAATCGTATTCATACCTTCGTAACATTACTTTCCTGTTATTGTTTATTTTAATTATTAGTCATGGCTCATTCACGCAGATCTAGAACATATTTAAATGTGCTTTCTGTTTATATTTGCTTTTTGAAGTATGTACAGATGAGGGATAAAAATACTGGCTTTTGGTGATGTTGCTTAATTCTGTATCTGTTAAGACACTCAAATACCGGAGGTGCCTGTAGAAAACCGATCCGGTGACAACCCTAGATATGAGGTATTCTTGCTGCGAGTTGATCGTATTTGGCACACTTGTGAATCAGCAACAGTAATGAGAGGTGCATTTAAAAGGGAGGCTCTCGGTAGCCATGTAATTCCTCTTAGCACCACTAACTAATAGCGAACAAGGAGCCTTGAACTGTCCAGTGTATCGGAGCGCTTGCATTAACGTCATCTGTGGGACACAGGCATGCAAACCATCGGGCTTACGCAGCCTTTCATTCTTATTAGGTCGGTAAAATTGAATACCAATGAGTTGTGTTACACGAACACCTGCTTATTCGAGAGCTACAAAAAGGCAACATCATTTCTAATTGTATATTCTGCATATTTTTTTTGGGGGGGGGGAGGGGGGCGCCAGATTCTTGGTCTCACATCGAATTCTAGTTTTTTTCCTTAGCTTTGGAATCCGCTTGGTGATTTCAAAGTTGTTACCGCTGCATATTACTCTGCTAGGCACTCTGCCCTAGCCCTGCAAGCTTTTCTGAGGCTTCTTACACGGCCACATTTATGCAGCATCATGAAGTTACAGTATATATTATAGCATCCAGACTAATCTGCTGCATGGCTAAATACTTATAAGGTCCTAAAGGCGAAACCTATTGGCTATGCCAGTGCTTGTTTAAGATGGCTGTGGGTGATGTTGTGCACCAGTAACAGCAGTGGGGGAAACCCCGTCTTAATGTCCCTCCCCTGGGCTCAGAACAATGCCTCGGGCCTACCAGTCTGACACTATCTTAAATGCACACTTCTGTCTGAAAAGCATTCAAGGCACGCGTTTGCTCCAGAGGTCATTTGCAATTCAAGCTATGATGATGCATTTCCCTTTCATAACACTTTTCAGAGGGGCGTGTAACTGATTTTTACATACAGAAAAGGTGAGAAAAGCATGTAGAGATGAACACACTTCTCGCTGCTTACTGGCGAACAAGTCCTGTGTTTTTAAAGCGATACATTTCATTTTCACCTAGCATGGAAGTGGATGCGGTTCAGTGGTGGTGTTAGAACGGCGCAGTCGGTTACTGCGGCTTTAATCGCTCCATCTGCCCCCCCTCGCCCCCTCTCCACCTCGCACCACTAGGATGTCACGAATATTATCAAACGCTGTGATGGCGAAAACGGGGTGTGCAGGAATGAGGCCACCTCGCCAGGCACTGTCAGCCTTTGATGGAGCAGCACAGATTGCTGTTTGCGCATTAGAGTCAAGGTGGTTCCTCGCCGCATCATGCTTCGCAGTGTGTGTTTGTGTGTGTGCGTCTGTCACTCTGCGCCTGCTGTGGCTCCCCGCTGCTCGCTCACACTCCACTCTTTCTCTCCACAGAATCGATCTACCGACGCGGGGCCAGAAGATGGAGGAAGCTGTACCGGGTGAACGGGCATCTCTTTCAAGCCAAACGCTTTAACAGAGTGAGCACATTTTAATAACCTTTTCAAGAAAGCTCCGTTGTCGCAGCTTGCATAATGTGTAGTTTGCCTCGAGGAACAGTATTGCCCCGCCTCATATTCACGTATAGCGCCGTGACGTGTGTGTCAAGCACGGAGCGGTGTCTGAGGGAATCCCTGTGTTCGTCACAAGCTAGGGTGCGGACCGCCCTGCCTGTTTAAGGAATGCCTTCCACTGTACAGGGGCGTTCTTACCAGCAGTGCAGCAAGTGCAGTGACACCAGGGGCACGAGGGCGCTTTGGAACCCTATAATGGCTGTATTTGACGTAGATAACCCCGGGGTGGAGGGTTGGGGCGGCATGCCGCTGTCTTGTATTTCCACTCCCGGCATCCTCGATACGCCACTGCCGCTACAAATGCTTATGAAGCCCTCGAAGAGCCTTATTTTCTAAGATCTCGGGTGCTTTTTTCATGAAGGTTGCACATACATTTTTTATGCTGTTTGTTGCTGTGACCTTTTCCCCTATTTCTTTGAAGAATGTGAATTCATTCTGCTTGCTAAGATTGTTCCAAGGCATATGTCTTATTTCTCTCGTATTTCTTTCTTTGCATATACTCAGTGTAAATGGGCTATTACATGTTTGTTATGACAATGTATGTTGTTAAATTGCTCCATTGAATTTTAATTTGCAATTGTTAGATCGAATCACTCTTCAAAACACTATTTTCATGTTGCCCTTAAATTCTTTTTAAAATTTTTTTTATCACTATTCCTATGGAACACTTTGTTAAGCAAGGCCTTTACTTTTTATCTTTTCAGAATTTCTTGTTCAACCTACTCAACACTTATCACTGTTTCTGAGTTACCAGAAATGATGGCAGTTACTTTATTTTAAGATCAATTTATTCAGAATATTTTAGGGTTTTGTACTTTTTATTGAGAAATTAACGGTACTGATGTCTCTTGAGGCCAGCAAACAATACAATTCCTAGAAGTTGTTCTTGGCATCACAGTCGGTTCCAAAGATGGAATAAGATAACTTAAATACTTTAAATTGTTGTTTCTCTGGTATGGATACTAGGTCTTGTAAAATTGTTCTCCCCGCTGCAAGACAAGTCTTGGCAGAAAGCTACCCGTGAGTCCTGGAGCAGAGACTTGCAAATCCACTCCTGATACTCAAAAATAGAAAGGATTTGTTTAATAAATCCAGGCATCATCTTGAGAGAATTCATGTTGTACCACTTTTGCCAGACCTGATGGGGCTACATTACATATCCCTGCCCCTGGACAGGGCTTCCAAGCATATTTAGAAATGTCAAAAATACCTTTGCCTGAACTTGTGGGCAAGCTGTGGTCTTTGTTACCAAGTACCACTTTGGTCTGTATTGCCAGAAAGTACTTGAGAGGTGTCCCATGCCATTTGAAAAAGATTTGTTTTTGTCAGGGCACTTGCTATCACACCCCAGGTGTTTGATAGACCTTAAGCTCAAGCCTTTGTTCAACTGTTGCATCTCCAAGGCCTGCTGGCTTTGGCTTTTCTCCAGTGAAGGTGAACACCAAGAAACCTTCCAACTCCATTCAAAGTCATGTGGATCAAACCAGACTCATACACTTTGACTTTATACTGGCTACACATCAATACAGTTCTGAGAAACACAGGTTGAAAGGTAAAAAAAAGTGTAATCCTCGCCACTTGTCATGTCACCTCACAGTACCAGACAAAGAGGTCAAGTGCCTACATTCAGGTGGCAAGAACATCTCTCGATCTGCACTTTTGCCATGAGATGCTGTCCTGATGGGATGGTGAAGTAATATGTGAAAGTCCTTTTATGTTTCAGCTTTCAACCTATCTCTGGCGACAGGGTGTGAGTTTTCAGCCCTGGTGATTTGTTCGAAGCCAGCTATCTTTCTGCTGCCAAGTTTGCTCTTTGCCTTACAACCACTGCTAACAGTGGCACAGGGGCTTTGTGAACCCATCGCTTTACCTGCTACAGCAGGGGTGAGGTTCTTTATGGGCTTCTTTTATCTGCAACTTGGCAGACAATAGCTCATAATTAACTCCAAAAGAAAGAACTGAAAGATGGGCAGATAGACCAGGCAAAGAAGGATGGACTAGTGGGTACATTTCACGTGTGGGTGAAAGAATGAATGGGTGAAGGAATGGTTGGTAAAAGGATGGATGGGTGAGTGGGTGCATGAAAGGATGGATAGATGGATGGATGGATGAATGAGTGGGTGAAAGGGTGGATGAGGGTTGAAAGGATGGGTGGGTAAAAGGATGTAAGGTGGAAGGATGGGTTAGTGGATAGAAGGATGGGTGGGCGAAAGGATGGATTGATGGGTGAAAGGATTGATGAATGAGTTAAAAGTTGGGTCAGAGGATGGGTGGATGAGAGAATGGGTAGATGAGTGAAAGGGTAGATGAGTGAAAGGATGGATGGATGAGTGAGTGGATGAAAGAATGGATGTATAGATGGATGAATGAGTTGGTGAAAGTTTGTATGAGGGTTGAAAGGATGGCTGGGTAAAAGGATGGATGGTGAAAGGATGGATGAGTGGATAGAAGGATGGGTGGGCGAAAGGATGGATTGATGGGTTAAAGGATTGATGAAGGAATGAGTAAAAAGATGGGTGAATGAGTGGGTCAGAGGATGGGTGGATGAGAGAATGGGTAGATGAGTGAAAGAAAAGATGGCAGAGTAAATAGAAATCTTGGAAAACGATGGATGGGTGGATTAAAAGATGGCAAAGTAAATGGAAATCTAAGAGGATGGATGAGTGGGCAGGTTGATTGGAAGGTGTGTGTGGAAGAATGGCAGTGTAAATGAAAATCGGAGAGGATGGATCGATCAGTAGGTGAAAGGATAGCACAGTAAATGGAAATCTGAAAGAATGGATGGGTGAGTGAAGGGATGACAGAGTAAGTGGAAATCCTAGAGTATGGATGTATGGGTTGGTGAAAGGATGGAAGAGTAGATAGAAATCATCTGAAAGGCGTTATTGTTGGATGGGCGGATGAATGGATGGAATGGCATGGCCAACGGGTGGGTGGGTAGACGAATGGATGGAATGGTGAAAGACTGAATGATGGATGAAAGAATAAACGGATGACAGACTGTAAAGGTAAAATGCTGGATATCAGTATGTAAATAGTAGGATTAAAGCATGCATTGATAGATGCTTGGATGGAAGAGTCAAGGGAGCTCTTTGAGGGAGGTTTGGGCTTTACTTGCTTGGTGACATCAGAGCTTTAGTTCAAGTAGGGGGGGGGGGGTTTAAATTGTCTGGCTACTCCCTTGCAGTGGCATGAGCATTAGGTTGGGTGTCAGTACATCGTAGTTCCTACTTCCCCAAAGTGATGCACAAGAAAGCCTTCAACGTCTTTAGTAATGAGCTATTTTTGACATCCACTGATAAGCTCATTAGTGTGCAACTTTGGGGCTGCTACTGTAAAGTCTTTGGCCATGACCTTTATCAAACTGGCAAAAAATGCTTTTTCGAAGAGAAGCATCCTTTTTCATTTATCTAATCTACCTTTAGCTGTAGGAGAAAGCATCTAAGATCCTCCAGGAACAACCTCCGTATCCCCTAAAACAAAAAAAAAGGGCAGTTTCTCCGGTGTGGATGACGGGGGATCTAACTCAGTTTGAAAGGAATTCTTCAATATATTTTTAGCTGAGCACAAGGACTATAGTTGCTGTCTTACAGTTTAGAATTATTATACCACCTTCTACTCCCTCCTCACTCACATTAAAGTTCTTAAGCAATGGTAGCAGAGGAGCAAAAACAAATGGGGTACAGTTTATTAATATTGCTGCCCAGAGGAGAGGACATAAGGATTTTATTCCAGATTCTTTGCAAGTAGATAAGATGGATTGCAATCTGAATATAATCTCAGACCATCTCTACCATGGCTTCTCTTGTCCTGGCATGTGCTTTAGGATGGTAATTCTGAAATAAATAAAATCAGCTCTCATCCATAAAGAAGGGTTACCTTTTTCCTGTCTGAGAATGTGAAAGATACTAAGTTGTATCAGAAGGGTCTGTTCCTCTATGCCTTTGTGGACCTTTGTCTGCTCCCCAGAATCATCTCAGAACTGGCATGGTCCCCAAGCTGACGGATTCTGATGGCTCCTTTAAGGTGGTAGAGGTTTTGGTATTCAGACTCTATGCACACATTGCTTAATTTATGCTGGTGTTTGCAAGTACGGACCAACTGGCACAAATATTTGAGGGTCTGGCCCTTAGTTTTCCTCATCAGACCTAGACCAAGAGCAAGAGTGGGAGAAACATTCAAGAAGAAAAGGAGAAAGACGAAAACTGAGAAAAGTGACAACACGAGAAAGTAAAAACTTGCAAGAGTGACATAAAGGGGTAAGGAGTGTCTGGTGATGGATGAGAAAGGCATCAGTTGAATGTAAGACTACACATCATTTGGCATTTGGCACCTCGACGTTCAATGGCGTTGGCAGCGGACCCCTGAGCAAAACTTGGGGCCCAACACTTATGTTTTTTTCAAATTAAGAACTGAATACATATGGCGGTGAAGTCTCCTCCTCCAGATAAAATTAGGCTGTGGGACCATCATGGGCAGGTGGAGTTCTGCACTTCTGCCCATAACTCTACCCTTTACCGTCCTAGTTGTTCAGAATTTAGCTCACGGTTGTTTGTCTTTTAGAAGCCGATTTAGATGTCCTTCGGTAGCCTGAAGACGACTCACCATAGCCCAGTGCCTATGCAAAAGACGAAGTATGACATTTTGCCTTGGTGAAGACATCAACCCGCTTACTGGCACTCTTAACTGCGTGACTCTGTTAATTGTTCTTCTACCACACTTTGTTGGGAATTAAAGTGCAATCCTGCTGCTTCTGTCTGCTGTGGAGTGTAGAGAAGCGAACAAATTGTGTATTCTTTTTCTACACGATACTGCAATTAAGGTAGTTTTCAGGTGATGTGTACATGATTTCCAGTCGGGGGGCCTAGGGCTTTACTGAACGTTAATTAAGGCTAGGCAGCTCGCGACGTTCAAGCCTTTAGAATAGCTGTGAGATTAGGTTGGATGCCTGAAAGATATTTGTCTTGCTGCTGTTACCTTCCTAAGATACTATTAGGACTTCATGTTATCAGGAGAGGATGCTCCACTTTTGTTAAGTCGTAGCCTACCAAACAATGCAGCTGTCTGGTTTACTAAAGACGTCTTGGGGACATTCTGAAAGCATACCTGGAAATGCTTTCCGCCTATTGTTCAATATTGGCTTTGTGTTTTATAACTCACAGTTGCTTGCTGGCTTTATTTGTTTTAGGCTGTCCAGATTGAGTTATTCCCTCCCATGGATCATAGCATGTTTAGTACTTCATTCCTTGTATTCTTCCACAATAAGTTGCTTTCTGTAAATGGGCCTTTACACTTTATTCTCAACTTGTCACCTTTGTTGTGTCTTCCGAGGGAGCTTGATATTTACTGATCTTTCTCTGACTTCAGAGTAAGAGGATTTATGTGACAATCTTACTGGCCACTCAGGTTGTGAAAGGAAAGACTTTTTCCAAGCACACTACAAAATTTAGATGTCTATAAATGAACCGTGGAGCTATTTCGGAGTATATCAGAATTAGGAAAGCGCAAATGAAGCAAATTGTTCGTAATTCTGGAGTGGTGGACAAAATAGTTGAATACAATCAAAACAAATCAATACACTAGTGATGCCATTTTCACACATTATAGTTTTATAAGTGTCTGTGCAAATGTAATGGCCATGTCAATTGAAAATGTGTTGGCTGTAATGGCTGTGCACTACCACGTCATGCATACTCTACGCTACACCAGTTTACTCCTATTTACTCCACTTTACTCCTCACTATTCTACTTCACTCTGCTTCATGATATTCCACTCTATTTAACTCTACACCACTCTACTCCACAACACTCTACTCCTCCTCCACTGTACGCCCCTCCACAACACTCCACTGTATGTCACTCTACTCCGAATCTAGGACTATCTACTCCACTCTATCCCACTCCGCGACACTCTACTGAACTCCGCTCTAAAACACTCTGACACTCAACTCCCTCCACTCCACGCCACCTTAAACCAACGTACATGACTCCACCTCACTAACTTTTAGCCATGCTGAACAACAGTCACACTGGTATACAGCATGGCTAAACACATTGTCCAAGCCAATAGCTATTGCATAGGAAAGGCGTATTGGCTTTGTCAGTGCTTGTTCTTCCTAGATTCCTTCACCGATTCATTTAGGAGCGTGCTCTAGGTGGGTAATTGTAGATGGCTGTAGGCTCCAAGGCTGTCATTTCCTGTTGTATGTTATGTTATATTAGCTGACGCCACAGGTGGATGATCTCATGCTCCAAAGGAAAATGTAGCCTCTTGTAGCATACGCCCTCTAAATACTTTGTTTAACCATCCACCTACCCAAAACGTATTCTACTAATTTACATATAACAGTGCAATTCATATGTTATAATACAAGATGATAAATGCAGAATAATTTGGAACAGTTGTACAAGGTTACAGCAGATCTTTTATCAGGGTTTCTCTGAAGAGGTGAGTCTTTAGTGTCTTGCTGAAGGAGAGGTGATGAGATGATTCTGCCTTCTCTCTTGTCAATGCAAAAGTTTGGAACATTAAATGCAAATACTATTTAATCTGGTTTTAGCCTTATTTGCTGTGGAATTTCCAAAGGAGGCATGCTTTGATCTTTCTCTCATATGTACTCCTTTCAACAATTAAACTTATTATTTAATCAAGTTAGTCGGAAATAGTTATACTGAAGTGACTATAACCAGGGTCACTGGAATAATGCAACAGGGAAGAGCCAAATTATGCAGCTGGGTTTACTAAAAGATGCGGCAAGAAAAGAAAAAATATGCGACGTAATGCAGCACATTTTGTGATATTAATATTTCCTTGTTTGGTCACTTTTACACTTGTTAACACTGTCTGGACATAGGTTGCACCTCACTAGTACCAGTTTTACTCTTAAATATAGCAATAAGCAACTGAAAGGTGACCAGGCACCCTTTGCTTAGGGCCTTCCACTGCACGGCAACATGTGTCACTGCGATTGTTGTAACTTTTGAACCATTTGAGCTAAAAACAACTTTTTTTGTTAAAGTCTGCAGATTATAGAGCAGATGATGGATAATGTGACAAATGCAGCACATCCATATTTATTCGAAAAATGCCACAGCTTCACAATCTCATGATTCCAGTGGACCTGACGATATATTGCCCACTTGCCATGCACAGTTTTGTTATCAATTATGTCATTTTAGTTATGGTGGTTTAATGACCAAGACATTAGTTCTGGTTTATATATGTTGATGTGTTGGCCACCGGATAAAGCCAATTGCCTGCCTTTTATATTTTGGGCTTCTTGCCTGTTGGCCATGCCAGTAGGTCTGCCTTACTTACAATAACAGCTTTTATATTGGTACTTTACGTAAAAAAAGACTCCAAAATTCACCAAAAAAAACCAAAGGTTTAAGTTACAATATAGTTATGTGAAAACATCAGTTCAAGTTCAGTTCAAAAGACCTGTATTCGAATTTCATAAAATTCATAAAAGTACCACATTAAAACAACAAATCATTTGCATGACACATTATTACAAGATTATCAAATTTAAAAATATATATAATACAGTACGATACAGTTCTAATGAGGCAAATTTCAAGGATTTTCCATCATTTTACGCACTCGAGTTAACAGTCTCAATAAAGTGCTAGTGCGGAAAATTAGTTCATCTGAGTCCAAAGAAACCAACATCAAATAAGACTTTTCCAACGAGAGGGGTCGATGTTTCCTAAAATTAGGAGTTAAAAACCAATTAATATATCTTAAATAAAATTTACAGAATCATAGGAAGTGTAAATCATTCTGTATGCTGACACCATCACACGGGCATGGTTTGAAGTCAGTGCTATATCGATAGCCCAGAGGGAAGGACAACAGAAATTTCACCGAGCCCGCTCTTAAACGAAACAAAAGTGATCTCTCCCAGTTGGTCATGGGTAGAGTGAGGTAGGGCGGGAGTGGGTATCTGCACAGTTAATTTCCCATATATTTAGCAACAGTTGATTTTGTTAGTTCTCTTACCATCCTTTCCGATTTAAAAAGTGCATACAGTGCATGTTTGACCTCTGTTTTATCATTAAGCTCAATCCTGGAGGGGTCGGAGAAAAGATCACCTTTGCCCACGGCACTTAGTGTTTTAAAAACTCCTGAGAGCCATGGGATCTTCATGCCACGATCACAATTTAAGCAATCTTTTATAATATTTTGTGTGAGAGTGGCTGAATTGTTCCTCCAGACCTTAACCCAAAATAATGCTGGTCTAGCTCTGATAAAATCACATACATAGGGGAGGTTTAATTCATTATGACAAATAAAATCAGAGGATGAGATTGGGGCACCCAGTAATTTTCTGCAGAAGCGGCTTTCTTCCCGCTGAATGCATGCGCTATCTCCCAACCCCCAAACCTCTGCTCCATAAGAAGCTACTGGCGAGCACTGTAATCTAAATATTTTTAAAATGGCTTTTGTGGCACCTATTTTCTTCGGACGGGGCAAGCTCAGAATAGAATTGGTGGCTTTCGAGAACTTGCTCGTGGCGTGGGCCAAATGCCCACTCCACGAGCCGTTCGCAGCGAAAACCAACCCTAAGTAAGGGAACGTAGGGACAGAATCAAGTTTGTCTGTCCCTATGTGTATAGTATTGAGCTTCCGCTTCCCAGGGCCACACGACATGATAAAAGACTTTTTAAAATTTACACGCAGATCCAGTCCCTCCATATGTTTAACAAAACTTTGAACAAGTAAACGGAGGGCATTTGATGTGCGGGCCATAAGCACCGCGTCATCCGCGTATAATAAAACTGAGAGTGGTTTCCCCATAATTGTCGGTACATCGTTAGTAGCTTGTTTGAGGGTTCCAGATAGGCCGTTGATATAGATGATAAACAACAGGGGTGCTAAAACGCACCCCTGTCTCACCCCCCTGCCAATGTCAATGGCTCCAGAGACCTCTCCACCCATCCCAATCCGGACATGTGCTTTTAAGTCAGTGTGTAAATAAGCCAGGAAGTTTACAAGGGTCTCATCTAGGCCGTAATTCAATAAGATAGTCCAGAGTTTTGATCTATTCACTAGATCGAAGGCGGAAGAGAGATCCATAAAAGCGAGGTAAATGGGAGATGATCGAGCAATGTTATACTTATCAATTATCAATTTTAAATTCAAACATTGCTCTACTGTCCCCACCCTGCTCCTGAATCCCGTCTGACATGGGTCTAGTAACTCTGTGTTTTCAGTCCATTCAAGCACCCTGTTATAAATTACTCGTCCCAGAATTTTTAGGGTGTTATCCAGCAGGGAGATTGGACGGTAATTAACTGGGTACGACCTATCTCCCTTTTTAAAAATTGGGACGATGGTGCTAGTTGCCCAGGTGGCAGGCATGGGTGCTGTTGGCAGACTGTTAAAAACATTAACTAGGATTGGTGCCCATAAATCTGGACTATGCTTAATAATATCGATGGGAAGGCCATCAGGGCCTGGGGCCTTGTTTCCAAGACTTTCTTTTATAGCTGTTTCAACTTCATGGACATCGATCTGTAGGCCACTAAACTGTCCTAGGCTGTAAGTCATCGCCTCCTCGAGTGGGGCAGCATACATTTTTGAAAAATGGGCCTCCCAAACACTGCTAGTTATGTTACAGCTAATTGGTGTTAACTTTTTACCCATTTCTCTAGTTTTCCTAACTGCGGACCAAAAGGGCTCACTGCCCCACAGGTTTGCACTGGCGACCAGTGAATCCCACTGTTCCGAAAGCAATGCGGCTTTTCTACATGTTATTGTGAGTTTGTATTGTTTCCTTGCTGTTTGAACAGCCATAGTGCACCTAGGGTTAGTGGAGAGTGCCTTTCTTAAGTCCCTATTTGCCAGTGAACAGGCCGAGTCGAACCATCTTGGTTCTGTCTCTACCCTTGGTAGAGGGACTGACAGAAGGGTTTTTATGACTAAACATAATTTGCCAAAGTCGGCAATAATCCTATGAAAACATCAGTTATAACGTAAAGCTTTAAACAAAAAAGACAATCAAATTCACCTGTTCTGGTTAATGGCAGTAACTATACCTTGCACTCATCATACAGTGCTTATGACCTCACATATTGCAATACTTGGGAAATGTTTTGTGACATCATTGATCACCTCACTGAAGACAACGGAAATTGCATATCATTGATGACAACTCTGTGCATGAAGGTGGGCATAAATTATAGTTTCTTGAGGTAACTTTGACTAGTGAATTTCAGTGTTTTTTTTTCTTTTTTAGTTTACAATGTTACATTAAAACTTATATTTTCAACTAACTATAACTTCACTTTAACCTTTGTTTTTTCAGTTAAAAAAGTATATATATATATATATATATATATATATATATATATATATATATATATATATATATATATATATTATATATATATATATGTGTGTGCGTGTGTGTTTCTGCAAAAAAAGAAGCTGAAAGTTTTCAGTAGTTCTCAAGTTTAGGCGTAGAGCATCTCCTTAATCTGGAGTTCTCTACAACACCACAACACTCTGAATCTGCTCACCTAAAAGGTCTGTTTTTTCTAGCAGAGTTTTTAAGCATATAATTAGCACAGTGCTATCCACTCCGAGCTGAAAATGACAAAAGCCTTTTACCACTCCGGGCACAGTATTACAGCTCCGGATTGGTAAAATACCTCCTATGCCAGCCTTGAATGAATAAAAGCAACACCTGGCACATGTTTTGCTCGAGTTGAAGCTCATCAGAGAAGTATAGGTTTGTCCAGACTCAAAGTAGCTCACAGTATAAGTCAAGACAGTGCTCTTTCAGGCTTTGAGTGCTGCATAAATTATGCAAAAAAGTAAGCAGCAAGCTCTGGGTAGTTCTCCGGTTTAGGCATGGAGCAGCTCCTTAATATAGAGTATCCTCCAACGCTGCCGGCACTCTGAATCTGCTCACCTCAAACATCGTTTTTTTCTAACAAGAGTTTTTAAGCATAGAAATAGCACAGTGCCATCCATGCAGAGGTGAAAATGACAAAAGCCGCTTAGCACTCCAGGGCGGATTGGCTTTACATATTGTAATAAAATATTACTTTACATTAAATTACACTGAAAAATACTGAGGGTAAAGTAACGTTCTAGTAAGGTGAAAATTTAAATGACAATGTAGCATTTTAAACTTAAGAAACTACTGAAATTCTAAAGTTGAAGTTATCTCAAATAACTATAACTCGAGCCTAAGGTAACTATAACTTGCGCCTTTGAAAATCACTGCTTATTACCTTGTCTATTACACCACTCATTACATATTCTATGATTGATAACACCACTGCAACATTTGCAATGAAATTATTGATGGGAAACTGTGCATTGGCGAGGCACGAATTAGTGTTTTTTTGAGTTTATAACATAACATTGTCACTTAAATACAATGTTACTTTAACATTAGTTTTTTCAGTGAATTGTATGATGTATGTATGTATGTATATATATTTTTTTAAACAGATTCTTTCCTAGCGCGCTCTGCTGCGGGTGCTGGCGATGGGCTGAACCTTAGGAACCTCAATTGTAGTTGAATCTAAAATATGCAGCACTCAGTGTGCTCCTTATTAATAATTTATTAGGTAGACACCCCTGATACACTAACGTGTTTTGAACTCACAGGGTGTATGTATTTGTAAAAATATTTTTAAACATGTTTTTATTTGCAGTGGAATAGCATACAACAAGACATTGCAATATATATGTTGGTATCCCAAATAACAAACAGTTCACAGTCCACTACAGCCCTCAATAAAAAACTATTAGAAGTATTTCCACATTTGAGGGGCTCAGAAGGTCTAACGCACAACCGTACATCCCTAGGTAATAGCTGATGAACAATGAGCAAGACCCCGCCTGCATTTTTGCCTGATCAAACAAATAGGAAACAAAAGCAATCTAACAACATTAACAAACAATAGATGAACAGTAGTGACAGCATATATCCATTGTGGGCTTCACTCCCCTGGATCCCAGTTTGTCTTTAGGAGGAGAAGCGAAGGCAGCGAGAAAGTTAGAACGTAGCAGAATCATCAGCTCCTGAGAAGGAGGGACGGGCAAGAAAGGCCTAAGGATCATCAGAGCGCAACCCCTTGCAATCCTCCAGCAGACACACAATCTTAAAATCGGTGGACCCTTCTACTCCTTATCCGGTGTGTGGTCAGGAGCCCCAGCAGACTACGTTGTTACATAATGAGTGATGACGGTATGAAATTTGCAATTGACTGTGTCTACTTGTAATCTCTCTTGACTTCCCTCCTTAGTCTTATGCACCGCTCATCCCCTTTCAAGTGTTAATGCTCAGTGGTCCAACTCTCTGCTTTCTCTTTGATTTTCAATTTCTCTCCCTTTTAATTTTGTTCCTCTATTTTTCTCTTTCTTTCCCTCCTTACTTTGATTTCCTTTCTTAAAGATTCACTTTTCTTTCTTCCTGTCTGTACTTCCTTCTTTTCGTCATTCATGAATTTGTGCTCCGCAGGTTCAGGACAGGTGTATCCTGAGCAGGTGACCGCAGACATATGGTTACATTTGGAGAGCTATGAAGTCTGAATGTGCCTCATAAAATGTTATATTGTTTATGGTTCTAATTAAGGGGCCAGTCTCCTATACCTGCACAGCACCAGGATACCATCAGGGATGACAGTGAGCTCTACAAATAGACATAACATAACAATGCATCTTAATAAACAGAACTTTTCAATTTCTTTTTTGGTCCATCGACCAAAGGAGTTGCTTTGCAGTTGCTTTGGTCTAGCTCTCATTGTATCGTCATCCTATATATTGCCTGACAATGAGAGCACAACCTCCCAATGAGACACTCACTTCTCCGAGGCAATTAATAACCTAGGTAAAAACTGATTCTTGGAGACCCTAGAGGAACACCTTTTTGATACTGCTCCTGGACTACTAATATTAAATGTACTCTGAAGAACTTCTAGAGTTTTCCAAGGTCGTTGCTTAAGTTATTTAGTCTTTATGTAGTCTTACTTAAACACTATATTTTAGCAGTATATCAGATGTGGCTCTCACTATAGCAAAGGTTGGCGATCCCTGCCTTACACACCAGTGCGGGCAACAACAAAGTGCGTGATTGCAGTGTAGCATGTGTGGGAAAGGTTTTGATGTGATGCGTGGTGGCAGAGATTACTCAAACCATGATCTAATAAAGCATTAAGCTATGTAACACAGGCCTAGAAAACGTGATTAAAGGCGAAAGGATGCTGCTTTTTGAGTTGTAATATTGTATCATCCACATTATATGTTCTAAAGTCTATAAAGGAGTGGCAGTGGAGTAATCCATAGGATGGTTATTATACAACCACCAACAGAATAACCTCTAATCATAGTGGAATGACAGTGGGGAAACTCATTATACAAGCAACCTTGGTACTTGTTCTGAGGACTTCACCTAGGAGGAACCTCCTCGGCCGCCAAACACGCCAACATATCACTCCATATCTCCAAGTCTGTCTTCGCATTCTCATCCATGCACACTAGTCGTAACCTCCTCTCCGCTACAGCTCCCCGCTCTTGCATGTCCAGCAGAAAGCAGCCCAACATTGGGGAAGGGGGGGATGGTGCTGGTATGCGTCGAGTGGAAGGTGAGGCGCCCTTTAACTTGCACTAACCCCAACAAAACGAACCAATGTTTCATCGAGTCACCCGTTTTGGGGTCGGTAACACTCCCAGCAGACAATGTTTGAGCAAGGACTCCCCTGGGATCCGCATGATCTCCTGCGGCACCCCATCCCAATAACTCTGCAATCGATTGCAGTTCCAAGTATGTATAATTTAGTGTCTTTGTGTCTGACATCTCTTGGATTTCTGTTGGATTTCGGTGACTTTTGCACCTTCCATGATAGTTGATCATTTATATTTTTCACTGATATTGAACATGTCTGCTCCCTAAGAACGTTGGTCAGATTTTTTGACCACCTTCCTAATCTCTCTGTCTCTGGCATAAAGCCTGCCAGTTTCCTTTTTCCATCGTATTACCATGGATGATTATTCAACAATACTATTAGAAGCAACTCGAGAATTTGCTAACAACCAACAAAGAAGAACTCCGCATATCAGGATATAGAAAACAAGCAGTCTTCAGCAGCGGCGATGAGGGATGGTATTCTCAGCATTACAAAGTTTACCAAAAGACAAATGGGACATAAAACATTATTCAAAATGGTTACAGAATTGTATTTCAAAGTTTCCCGCCTAATAATCCAACCCAGAGACCTCAAAGCCCATTGTTCTGGCTTGTGGACTGCAGGAGATCCAACCTTTGATTCACATGGATGAAAAAGACCGCAAAGGAACAAAGAGATTAGTTTCCCGCTATGTTGTAAAGAAACTGTTCCAAAACTGAAACTTCCCCTACATTGTGTTTTTTAAAAAGATTGCAAACAGGGGGTTAAAAAGCAGAACTACAAAATGTTTGTATTCTATTAGATCTATCTATACCCACTTACAAAGAGAGTATTGGATGTGTGCTATTGGGTTACCAGATTAATAATTCTACATCACAACAATCAGCAAACACATGAAACTTCTCTGAAGAGCTACAAGTAGTAGCTTTGTTACAAGGCTCTGACTTTCTAGTCAAAGTGTGCCTTATATTGGTAGTAGTGGCAGCTGAAAAATGTTTTTTTTCCAGTCTGAAGATTCTACAATCGTACAGATGATTGCTGCCTTTTTCCACAAACTGGGTCGCAGGATAAACTTTAAAACTTGGTAACCACATTATTTAGTTTAATTTAGTTAATGAGTGTAGTTCCCAACTCAAAGGTAACAAAAGCATAACTTTTGTAATTCTCCGAGGTCAATCTGGCATTTCTTGATAGAATAGAAAACATGCTCTTGTCAGTACTTTATATGAGATGTTCTATGAAAGCACTTTTTTCTATTATCAGTTGAGCATATACCTGCCAATCCCTCTTTTCCTACGGTCCCCGTAGCGACTTCCCTAATCGCCAGTTTGGTTAGATTCTTGGACACACATTAGGTCTCTAGCAGTCCTCTCAAAAGATTTTGCTCTCTGTAAACTAAGCATCTGTTTTATTATCAGGCAGCAGGATGTTTACTCGTGATACTTTTCAGCTGTTTTCCAAACCTTGGAACGCTGTCATTTTCAATTGTAAATGGGCAGAAAAATAAGAAAAATTCAGTGACCACAATCAGTGCTGGCAATGTAATGTCTGAAGAACATCTCATGAGGGCTACCTAGCCTGACCCCGACTGTTGATATTGAGAGGTAGGTTTACGCTTCACACTGTCTGTGCTGTTAAATAAGCCTGGACGGAGTTCGTGAAGTGCTAAAAAAACTCCGCTGTTCTACGCGGAACTCTGTGAGCGGCGGAGTGCGTTAGATAAATGCCATTCGTCATGTTTTTCAGCGCCGGGTATTTGTCCGCACTGTGCAATCATTGCAAACGGCTCCATGCACAGCACAAGCGGCCGCTGCTTCCTTTCTGCTGCTTGAGTAGATTTTTTTAATCGAGCGGCAGCTTTCTCAATGCGAACGGGTGGTTGCCCAATGCGGGCGGTCGCGAGCATACGTGACTATTTGCAATGAGAAATCTGATCGCCCTCGTTGACAAATCTCACTGGGAGGTTGATTTTCCACGCTCGCGCTTAGCGACTTGCCAGTGACGAGCTCAGGCGAGGAAAAAAACTCCGCTATGCGGAGGGGATTTTTTCGGAACTACACGAGCTCCGCGTAACGTGGAGTGCGGAAAACTCTGCAAGCTCTGCGAACGGAGTCCACCGCCCAGGCTTAGTGTTAAAGCAGTAGCTTTCTGAGAGAGCAATAAATATAATGGATACTAAATGCTCACACTCTACTACCAGTATATCCTAACCCCAGCATGATAATTGCTACCTTCCTTTACTTCATTACCTTTGAGCTCCGAGTGCTCTGCCTCCGAGGTGCTTCCTCGGGAATATCACAGTCTCCTTCTCTTCAGTGCAACAGTTACAATCAGCACCCATGTCCACTCCATTGCCCCCTCCATTGCCCCCTCCATCTTCTCCACCTGACTTTGGGGAAGACAACTTCCGTATCAGTTAAACAAAGGATTTAATTTTAAAAGTTTAAGGGTTTGCCTATATAGTTTTATGAGCCGTCCCATGAGTATTAAAGAAGGGGAGGGAT
Organism: Lissotriton helveticus; assembly: GCF_964261635.1. Taxonomy (NCBI): domain Eukaryota; kingdom Metazoa; phylum Chordata; class Amphibia; order Caudata; family Salamandridae; genus Lissotriton; species Lissotriton helveticus. The sequence goes on from NC_136065.1 coordinate 343,273,735, forward strand.
AGGGATCTACAGTGCAGTATTTTAGTAACTTGCTTTGCTCACATCAGTCCCTCTCATGGTCCTTGCATCCAGCCAAAATGAGGAATGCCTCAACAGATCTGGCCAAGGGAATACGGATGATGCACGAATAGGACATCATGCGGAGTGCATCATAGCAGACAGCAAGAGCTTTGTTTGCGTCACAGCAAAACATACAATGTATCCCTTTTTATTCTAATATAGGCAAAGAGAACAGCTCTCTGAGCTGCTATATTTTGCTTTAAAATGTTATTTTTTTATGCAAGATAAGCTCAACTATCAAATATCTTTAAACATGCCTTATACTGGAATCCTCGTCATGATGTGCCAGATTAAATTCTCTGCACAGCAGCATATGTCTAGTTTCTCTGTGCCCAGTGTGTTAGAAACTCCTACTGAATCAGGGAGGCTGAGTCCTAGGCACGCTCCCTTTCTCTGTCATTCTTTTTATACGAGACTAGAAGAGTTTTAAGCAGAATGCTTGAATCTTCCCAAGAACTGGATGAGCATAGTGCTTGCTTCTGGATGTCTTAACGTATGTAAGGGTGCATTCACCTCTGTAGGCTTGGATACAAGAATATCGAACAGAAATCCAAACCAGAGACCGTGACTTCTGAGATGGTGGCTTCTAAGTAGTGAAGGATCATAGGCTTCAGTAAAAAACAAAACGGAAGACCAAGAAAGAATTTGGGACGTAGTAGTTAATGCAATCACGTTGGTTCTTCGGCATTGATTTGCAGGTAATACTAAATAGATCACTGTTGTAGTGAGAGACCTAGTACCTTGGCAATTTATAGCATAAATATTTTAGGCTATTGTCTCTTTTTTTTTTAAGGGCAACAATACTTCACGGTATCGATTTCACAGTGTGAGGCATACTTTAAAAAAAAAAAAAGGTGACATTCAGTGGCATAGCACTACACCATTGCCAGTGGCTTCTTCAGATGCGCATAAATAGGCAGTCACCCGCAGCGGATTTAAAAAAATTATGCAGCCCCGTAGCGAAAATCCATTCTGTTTTCTGAAGGCTTGGTGTATGTGGATAGCATTTACAAAGTAATCTGCAGTGCGGTAGCACAAATTTGCTCGAACCTGCAAAGCTGTACGGACTAGGGACCATCATGATCTAGGACCCACCTTACTGCAACCCTACACGTGTCATAGGAAAGCAGACAAATTAGATTGATGAATACAAGAAGAGAACGGTTTGTGCCTTTACTGCAAAAGACACCTTTGCGGCAAGGTTCACACTTTTTTGCACAGATTACAAGATTGTCTCTTCTGAAGTTAGCACTGTCTGTCTAAAAGAGTAATATAGCCACTGCGTCAGTGCGGGATCTCACAAATCTATTGCTCACTGACAATCAGTGCACCCAATCAGTGCAGGGCATAGTGGAACCGCTGGGAGTAGGAGATAGTGCTGTGGAAGACAAGGAATTGGTGAAAGCCAATCACGTTGACTGCTGTTCCTCAAATGCAGAAATATTAATCTCCTAGGTTGAAGCACAGTGAGACCGGAGCCTACTGTGCAAATGCACATTTTGGTCTTTTTTTTCTCCCTTTTTTCCTGTGCTGGAAAAATATTTTCCAGGTGGAGAAAGCACTGAATCCTTTTCTCCACACCTCCACTAAACCTGGGGATGATTCTTTGCCCTTCCTATCATGGGAGGAAAGTTGCCTCAGCCCATGGCTGGAGAACATATCTGACCTTTTCCATGAAAGGCGGTTGTATCGGAGTTTGTGAAGGCCCACACACATGATTCTTAATCACACAGTGTAACTCACACTTCTGGTAGCCATTTGTTTAAATGGGGGTAATATAAAGTTAAGAAACAAGCTTCATAAAACATTAAGATGTAATTGGCTTAATTTAAAGTGGAGAAAAACATTAAGGGCCTGATTTTAAGTTCGGTGGACAGGTTACCCCGTCACCAACGTGACCGGCGATTTCCCGTCTGCCGTATTCCAAGTTCCATTGGATATAATGCACTTGTAATATGGCGGACAGGATATCCGTCATGTTTGTGACGCAGTAACCCATCCACCGAACTCTAAATCAGGCCAGAAGTCTTAATGTTGCATGGAATATTTTTCTTCACTTTAAATTTCTCTCATTTTAAAAATGATTGTATTTTCCATTTATAAATATGGCAAAGTGTCTACTGGCCACTGGGAGCAAGAGCCCTGCGGTTTGTAAATGTGGCTTTTTGAAATGGGAGAAAATTAAAATGACGAGTTACCTTAATCATTAAGGTAACTTTTCTATTTAATTTTCTCACGCTCCAATATTGAGTTGACAAGGACATTTATTTCTGGGACAGTGTTCCATTTTTGGGCCTTTTGACTATCTGACTGCTGGCACAGAAGTTAGACTGACTGCAGTACAATACACTTCAGTATAAAATACTTTCTTGATGTGCAAAAGACAGCAGGCACAATCAACACACCTCGTTTTTGAAAGCAACAAAATAATGTGTGGGAAAAATACTCAATTGAGAGAAGAACTAAGTCAAATTGGGGGAGCTTTAATGGTTAAAGCACTCTACTACCAAAGGTGCAAGCACACATTGACTGAGGCCAATGTGTAAGACCAAAGTATAACTATCCACGTTTTTTTCACAGATTTTGTAACTAATTTGTTATCCCTACTCTTTGGGCATCCGCCTATCCAGTGGGATCAAGATGGTTTTGACCATGTATATTTAAGACTTATGTTTGCATCGTATTAAGTGTGCCTCTGCTCATCTTTTGAATGGACGCTATCTATCTGAAAGTAACAGTACTTGCAGCTTTTTGGTCTTTTGCTACGTTTGGTTTTGACAAATTCGTATTGCAATGCACTTGGATGAGAAATCGGAGCATATCTGCTTTACTAATTGCTCGTGAGCCTTGAAAAAGTAATGAGATGATGAAACAAGTGTTGGCTGTTCGTCATCTGGACACGATAATATGAATTAACCACGTTATAATCTCATTGATTGTGCAACCGCATTTTCATATGTGTGTCAAACAACTGTGTTATTTAAGAAGTCCACACTGTCTGGACATTATATTTGCAAATCTTGTGCACACTGGAGAGTGCTTTGGTGTTCTGTATGATTTATACTTTCTTGCATTAATAAATTTGATATGACTTGCCTTTAACCCACAATTAAACACGATAAAGGGAATTTATAGTGTCTTGCGAACTGTCCACATGACCACCTCTGTAATAAAACTGGCAACACATTGCAAAAAACAACTTCCTGACTTAAGACTGTGGGCCTTATTTAGATCTTGGCGGATGGGTTACTTGGTCACAACCTTTATGGACATCCTGTATGCTGAAATATAAATCCCATTCTATCTGATTGGATTTATATTTCGGTGGACAGTATATCCGTCACCGTAGTGACCGAGTAACCTGTCCACCAAGATCTAAACCTGGCCCTTCGTCCCTGTTCTTCCTAGATGAAGTCCTCAGAACAAGTACCAAGATTGCTTGTATAATAAGTTGCCCCACTGTCATTCCACCATGATCACAGCATATTCTGTTGGTGGTTGTATCCTATGGATTACTCCACCGCCATTCCTTTGTAGACTTTGGAACATATAATGTGGATGATACAAGATTACAACATAAAAAGCAGCATCCTTTCGCCTTTAATCATGATTTCTAGGCCTGTGTTTAGTACAAAGCTTATTGCTTTATTATATCATGGTTTGAGTAACCTCTGCCACCACGCATCACATCAAAACTCTTCCCACACATGCCACACTGCAATCACACACTTTGTCGATGTCCCCACGTGTGTGTAAGGCAAGGATCGCCAACCTTTGCTTTAGTGAGAGCCACATCTGATCTACTGCTAAAATATAGTGTTTTAGAAAGGCTACATAAAGACTAAATAACTTAAGCACCGACCTTGGAAAACTCTAGATGTTCTTCAGAGTACATTTAATATTGGTAGCACAGGAGCAGTATCTAAAAGGTGTTCCTCTAGGGTCTCCAAGAATCTGTTTTGTACCTAGGTTATTAATTGCCTCGGAGAAGTGAGTGTCTCATTGGGAGGTTGTATTTTCATTGTCCGGCAATATATGGGATGACGATACAATGAGAGCTAGACCCAAGCAACTGCTGTGTAGTCCTTTGGTTGATGGCCCAAAAAGGCAAATTGAAAAGTTCTGTTTATTAAGATGCATTGTTATGCTATGTATATTTGTAGAGCTCACTGTCATCCCTGGGGGTATCCTGGTGCTGTGCAGGTATGGGAGACTGGCCCCTTAATTAGAACCATAAACAATATAACATTTTATGAGGCACATTCAGACTTCACAGCTCTCCAAATGTAACCATATGTCTGCGGTCACCCGCTCAGGATATACCTGTCCTGCACCTGCTGCACACAAATTCATGAATGACGAAAAGTAGGAAGTACAGACAGGAAGAAAGAAAAGAGAATCTTTAGGAAAGGAAAGTAAGGAGGGAAAGAAAGAGAAAATTAGAGGAACAAAATAAAAAGTGAGAGAAATTGAAAATCAAAGAAAAGGCAGAGAGTTGGACCACTGAGCATTAACACTTAAAATGGGATTAGTGGTGTATAAGACTAAGGAGGGAAGTCCAGAGAGATTACACGTAGACACAGTCAATTGAAAATTTCATACCGTCATCACTCGGTATGTAACAACGAAGAGACAGAACAGCTGTTCTAACATTATTGCATAGTTATCTAGTAAATACCAACTCTGAAAGAAACTTAGGGGCATATACTCAAGGATTTATCGCAAAGTTAGCGGCACTTTATCGCAGCCAAAGTCATGATAAATGTATCGCTCTAAGCACAAGCTGGTTCTAACAGCCGATATCACCAGTTTAACTGCGATAGCAGCTGCCCAAAACATCGACACAGATGACCCCAGCAACTATCGCTAATGAGATGCAGAGTAGGCGTTTCCGTGCAAAAAGCAGCGACAACACCACTCTGCAACATTCTCAATGACCAGCCAGATCGGCGATAAGATCACAAAACGGGCGATAAGGCACGTTAGCAGCAGGAATTTAACACCTGACCTGGTGTAAAGTCGGATACAACATGCACAAGAAAAGGGAAGCCAGGCCAGAGCCACACCTGAAGAACAACAGATACCATGGAGCTACTGATCATGCAGCCCGGAGCCCCAAGAGGGCAACAACACCCACCCCCCAGGCTGCCCCCCCCCCCCCCCCCCCCGGACTACCCCACAGGCAGCGCAGACCAAGACAGCGGTCCTTCAGAAAATGCACCAGCCTCACAGACCCAACACCAGAGGATGTCATTGCCCACTACAGGCTCAAAAGTACAACCATCCTCCGCATCCTGAACATCATTGCCCACAGGCTGACAGTACTCACACAGCAGACAACTTACATCCCTCCGCAGACAAAGCTGCTGGCTGTGCTGCATCTGTTGGCCTCTGGTACCTTCGAACCAACAACTGCCAGAGTCGGAGGGTCTCACAGCCAGCCCTATCACAGTTCATCACAACTTTTTAGGATGCCATCATCAGCTTGGTACCCCAGTACCTTCATTTCCGCCACACTGCGCAGGAACAGCTGGAGGACAAGCAAGGCTTCTACACCATAACTGGCTTCCCGCACGTGTTTGGGGCAATTGACTGCACACATGTCCTACTTGTGCACCCTGCCGACAGTGCACACAATTACCGCTACAGAAAGCACACACATTCCATCAATGTGCAGGCAACAGTGGACCACCGGGGACTCTTCACCAATGTTGTCGCCAACTACCCAGGCAGTGTGCATGATTCCTACATCTTCCGACAGTCCATAACCAACCGGCGCTTCCAAGATGGCACCTACGGAAATGCTCTGCCCGTTGGGAAGTACCAAATGAACACACCACACACCACAACTCCACAATCATGCCAGTCACAACTATGGTAATGCACATGTTACAAACTCACTTACAAAATGCCAAACAACATGCCCAACCACCAGACACAACAGCACAACTTAGTGTGGTAACCTGGAGTAGCCATGTACATGAGCCAACCACGGCATGGCACCCCAGCCACACAATAGCACAATGTGGGGAGAGGTTTGGAACCAGGCATGTGTGAAGGAGGCTAGTGACCAATGAATGAGAATGTACCCAATGCCAAGTGTGGCGTGGATGTGCTGGACAGCCCTCAGTATGCCGGCCACAGACATATCCATGTCGACATACACCGCTGGTGTATGGAGTGTAGTGGACAGAGGACGTAACCATGTCACTCCAGCCAGTGGGGAAGATCGCGGAAATGTAACTTGTTACGTCCCCCCTGTAAGCGTGAGCGGAGTGGGCTGGCCCGGGGTATGCCAGGCCAGCGTAGGGGTGTAAATAAAAAGCGCGTAGCTCTGGGCCTGGTTCTCTTCCAGAATGCCCAACGTGTCTGCCAGGGCGGCGCCTCTCACCCTGCCACGAGGCCATCGCCGTGAGCGATGTTGCCTGTGCACCTACTGCACCCCGGGCCACTGATCCCCGAATCCGTCTTGCCTGCCCCTGCACACCCAGGCCTCACTGCGGAAACCGGCGTGTGTCAAAGATGGCCCACCACGGACCCTTCTGATTGCATATTGGGTGACCTCTGTACTTGCTCCGGCTACCACCATGATGCTTCACAGTTGTTTCTGTTATGCTGGTGTTTTCTGTTTCCGCTTTAATTGTGATCACTGTTCAAGTTGTTGCCAGCACCAACAACTCCATGGGGGCTGGCTTACACTCACCCCACACACATCCAGCACGGATACCTCTGTGTTCTATGCTGGTCCTGAAGCCCCCGTGGTTTTACCAGATTCATTGCCACACCCAGTAAAAAGAGGCCCAGTAATTTTCACCAGGCGACTTGGAATCAGGTAGAGCAGTATTCCTCCCCTAAACCCCCTCGTCCACACAAGACTCCCTCTGCCATCTGCGCCATGGGACCGAGTACCTGCTGTTCTTCGAGCCATTGGCTCATAAAGAGTGATGAGCATAGAAGCTAGAATGGCTCTTTACACCACCTCTCTCTGCCCCTCTATCTAGCATGGACCCCCATCTTGGGGCGGCCTGTGCTCTTTAAAACTAACAACGTGTGCATGTTTTACCCTTTGCTGCTCGTTCTTTCTTCGAGCTCTTGGTTCAGATAACTGCTCGTGATTTCGTTAAATATCCTGTGATTATTCTGCCTGCTGGTATTAATGTTCGCCTTTTAATTCCTTTGATCTGAATTTCAGGGCAATCGGGAGATGTAGCTAGTCACAGCATGGGTGCCTTTCATCTCGTAATTTGACATTTGTCGTTTTGGTTCCGATTTGCATGTTCCAACACCTTTAGTGTAGCTTTATACAGTTCAGTAATGCCTCATACTGCTCTGCAGTGTCTGGCAGCCCGCCATAAAACGTTGAATGCAGTCTCTGCATCTAAAATTAAGGTTTAAGGTCCTGCGGTCTTATTTCAAATTCCCATTACTGGCTTTAATTGCAGTAATTTAGACTTTAGGTTTGTTTCAATTTATCTTGACGCTGCCTTGGCCATTTCTTCAAATTTGCATTCCCGAAATTTGCATTCCCGAAATAGAGCATACTTTGGAATTTTTAAGTTAAACGTGTCTCCTTCAGTCGTTTGTTTGGCTTGATTTTGATATATATACATATATATTCCTGAGAATTTCTCTCCTCCCCCACCCAACCCCACCCCACCCCCCCATTTGTCTCGTAACGTTTTTTTCCCTTGGTCAACTATACACCTCGTATGTTTGATTTCCATAGTCTGCAGTTTTTCCATTTTTAGTTCGCCACTTAATAAACATATTTTGTTAGATGCCACCTTTCAAGTTGCTGTTCGTTCCCCTGTGGTACTGAGCATCAATATATCCCTCACTTTAGAAGTGTGCCTCACTTTAGAAGTGTGCAGATTGCTTTGTCTGTGTTCATCACCAAGAAGCTCTTATGTACATCTTAAGGACATCTAGTAATTTGTGTGGTTGGCGCTCGATATCAACTTTGACATTTAAGTGTTACTATGTGTTGGTATAATGTATTGCACTTTTTATTATGCAAACCTGCCATTTTGCAAACCATCTAAACTCATCAGGTGGATTAAACTAAAGGACATAATATGAAATACACCACTGAACAGATAACCAGATGTTAATTGGTCACAAAGGGATCAAAATTGAAGGTGGAAAAAAGCAACACGATAGGGGTGTCGTATGGTGATGTTTGCATGTGATAGAAGTCCTGGAGACTGACCAATCAAGTGTAATGTGATTCTGTTAACTGGGTACAAGAGCAGAAAGAATACAGAAAACACGTTATAAGTTAGAAATTAGTGGAAAAGTCAGGAAATGAGAAGAAGGAAGGTCATGTGGGTTATGGTTCCATTAAGACACCTTCATGGCTAGTCACCTTTTCTCTTTACCTTTTGGTTTGTGCTAGTTTCCTCCTCTGGTCTTGGTTATGGGTATTGCTGTTGATCCCAGCTGCTGGAAAAAGTTCAAGGATGAAAAGTTACAAGCTCTGGTATGGTCTTTGGTTTCTCTCTTCTTTGCCTTCTTCCTCTCTTGAAGTTGTCTGTGCCGCTGTGGGAAACGTTGTCCAACAATACAGGCATTATTCATCTTGCTTCTTTTCAGTTATTATCCAGCCCCACTTACACTTTGATTCCTACTCCCCAGAGAAGGAGATGCGGTAGGAGGAAAAGTTGTTGTAATCACAGGACCCTCTCTGAAGATATTGATCTCTCAGTGAAGGTCAGTTAGAATATTTTGGCTCTGCATCACTTTCAGTCTAATTTACACCAGAAGACTTTGCTTCCTGTGTGGCAGGGACCCAGTTGTATTTTTTTAAAATCCATCTTGTTGAAGACCTGGCCTGAAAAACTCCATGACCACTAACATTAGACCCCTGTGTGTAAGCAGAATTCTCTACTAAACTTCTATAACTCTTGCTAGTAATCTTTCTATCTAAATTCATTGCTGCTTCTCTAGCGCTTTGAAGTTCTCTGTTATAAGCATCATGCATTTCAGAAATCAAATTGATTTATATTTTTACTTCACATTCTGATTGGATTTTCAGAGGCTAATAGTAACTCAAAAACATAGATTATTGACAAAGCCCTACTTGATCTCCTACTGACAGCGGCGGTTAAAATCATAACAACCAACTGGAAAAACACAGCCAAAGCCTCCTTCCCCCACTGGCTCAACTGGGTTTCTAATCTCAGGGGTGCCGATAACATCACCCTTGCATCCAGCCCCTGGCGCCCACATCATAGGAAACTATGGTCCTCACTTGACTCTCATTTCGATCTCTTCAAGCCCCCGTGAAGTGCCTATACTCTGCCTACCCAATCAACTTCTCAAAGTGTTAAAGGTGGGACGTAACACACCCTTCTGTACTGTATTTCTGATATAACATATAATAATATTTCTGTTTAATTGCTTGCTGCAATAAGCCTCTAGTGTTGTACTGATAGGATGATTTACTTTCTTGTTTCTTTTCTTTTCTCCCCCCTCTTATGTTATTCTTCACTTGTTCGATTTCATTTGTAATTATACCGCGAATTTCTATCTGCTCTTGTATGTACTGTTCATATCATGCCAATCTCTCTCAATAAAAATCTTTGTGAAATAAAAAAAAAAAAAACATAGATTATCATTCAGAACCATACCTCAAATGACTATACTGGCCCTAGTGCTATAATACGGAGTGATGTCTGTGTTTGGATTAAAGTAGATCAGAGTTCTTGACCAATGGTATGTCTAAAATATATATGCAAATAGAGCCTATTTGTTGCCTGTAAAAATAGGCAGTGCACTTAAAAATGGGAAAGTTCTACCCAATTAAAATCCTTGGTTAATCCTAGTTAATGGTTTAGCAGACTCGCATTTATGTTCAGATGGAATCTTGCATGTCCCCCACACCCAACCTCAGTAATAATTGATTTATGTATTTATTTTGTAGCATTTTTGAATCGTGAAAAAACCCACAAAAAAGCCGATATTGCCAACCATGGTTACCTGGTTGCGTTAGACCTGGTCAAAGTCAAGGTAAACACTCATGGAGCATGGGTCAGATGCAAGGACCAGGTTCATTTGGTGGAAAGTTTACCTTCTGACTTAGAATATTATACTGGAGAATAAGTGGTCATCGAGTTGTCGGCAGGGCAAGCTAGATCCGAAGTTGGGCTCGGTGATGGAGTGCTGTTGAAGTGTGGGATCCCAGTGTGATTGTCCTCAAAGGTGGGAAAGCTCTGAGCGGGCAAAGTCCAGAGTCCATTCCGAGGAAGGCGTCCGTGTTGATTGAATGGCTCGGCGTCAGTCTTGTTGAAGCTAGATGAGGCCAACCAGGGATGCTTCCGCAACCGTCCTTGTCGACTTGGTTCTTCAGGCAGAAAGTTGGCAAAAAGTTTTTAAGTCCCACTTTTTGTGCAGTTTGGGGACCTGGGGAGTACACATTAAAACCAGCCAAGGGTCTAGGACCAGGGGGACCTTGGGGTTAGGACTTACTCCAAAATTGGCCAGCACAGGTCCATTTGAAGCGGGTGAGCTGGACATTTGCAAGGAGAGATGCCTCCAGAAGCTTGTTGTGTCGCTGTAGCTCAAAAAAGGAGGTCAGCCGAATGATCCTTAGCGTCCCATCTGGGGTCCTGGGTTCAAGGTAAGCAGGTCTAGTCTTCTGTCCGGTTTCCTCCGATCTTCACAGGTCCAGGAGTGTTCCAACAAGAGGTCTGTGGAGTTTTACTTTTATGCCCAGCACCAGGCTGTGGGTTGGGAACAATCCTTTGTCCACCCCGTAAAACCTGTTCTGGTCAGTTCCTTTTCTCCTACTAGGTTTGATGCCAGCCTGACTAGAGACAAAGGGGATACAAAAAGTGATGGATGGAATGCTTGAATGAATCTCAGCCACAGGTAATTACTCAGTTTGGATCCCAGCTATATGTTCCGGCTCAGGGAGGATCTAGCTTGGCAGTTTAGGCTGGTCTGTTCTGAATGAAGCAGGGTCAAGACTGATTTGCATATATCTGGGTCCAAACTGAGGTGACATGGTGTGCATAATAAAGATGGATTGGGATGCTGCCCGGCGCATTTACCAGTAGCTGAGTTTAATTCAAGCATTCCACCCATCACTTTTTGTATACTTTGGTGTGTTGCCCTAAGTGGGATGGGTGTGCCCAGACGTGGGTCCTATGCACACTCCGTCACTGGAACCACACTGTACTTGGCTGTTGAGCCCATAATTAGGGCTACACCAATCTTGAGCTGGTTGTGTTCCGGTACAGGGAGGACCTGACTTGGCAGTACGGGCTCAACTGTTTTGACTGGAGCAGGCTCAAGACTGATTTGCATTTAGCTGGGTCCAAACTGAGGTGACATGGTGTGCAAAAAATGTGATAAATTGGGATTCGGCCTGAGTAATTACCAGTGGCTGAGATTAATTCACGCATTCTATCCATCACTTTTTGTATACTTTATAGGCAAAGGGGAGGCAGGCCTAAGTGTGAGCTTCATCTGCCAGTGACAAGGTAGGCATCCTTTGAAGCCGAGACAATGGCTTTGCTCAGCCCATCCAGGCCATCCTGTCAAGGGACAAGTCCCCATTCCCACACTCAGAGACTCTTGTCGACTGTCAGGGAGCGATACACATCTCACTATGGAAGTACCATCCGGTATCAAGTGCCAGGTTGCAACGGAACACTGGCAGGCAAACCAGTGTTAACCTATGTGAGAGCCAGTCATGCCACAGTGAGAAACAACTTTGGAGGTTTTTAAATGCCAGGATATGTAGTACATTAAATATAAATATACATGTCCTAATTTTTAAATACCACTCTCTGCCATATGGGCTTACAGAGCCTTCCTTAGGTGTGATTTATAATTTTTGAAAAGGAAGATTTAAGCCTGGGAAAAGTTTTTTTGCCAGGTCGAAATGGCAGTTTAAAACTTCACACTGAGGCTGCAGTGACGGGCCTGGGGACATGGTTAACAGTGCTACTTTAGTGAGTGGCACAATGAGTGCTGCAGCCCACTAGTAGCATTTAATTTGCATGCCCTGGATACATGTGGTGCCATTTATTATTATTAAATCAGTCAGCTAGGAGCATGCCATTTTTAACATATGTAGAGAGGAGCACTGTACTACTGATTAGCAGGAGTAAAGCATGCAGTGTCAAATGGCTAGCAAAAATAGGTTCAGCATAAGAAGGTAAAATCTGGGGGAATACCACACAAAGATCATTTAAAAAAACAGCCCAAATTGTACTGCAATGTTTCTTTTTCAAGTGATGGGCCAAACAGTATCAGAGAGTGGGGACCGCCTTCTCTCTTTCTCAAGGAAACCTACTTCCTCCTGAAGCCCATCTTCCAAATCTCTTGCAGCCATTTGATTTTTATTTTAAAACATATTTTATTGGGGTATCATGCATCACATTGACATATATTTTGTTACTTAGCTGTATACATTTTTCAATAGTGAATGTCATTTTACAAATCAGCTTCATGCTTATTCTAGTTCCGTGTTACTTTGCACATCCAGGAAGAGCCATTTAATGTAATGAAATTATTTTCCAGTGCCTAGGGACGTCTCACCTTCTGTGCCCATATTTTGAATCCTTAGGTACATAAATCTGTGGGGCATAGGTTCCACTTGGTTTTGGTGAAGCTGGAAGGTTGTGAACATTAAGAGCGTACTAACCAGAACCTAGCTAGTACCTTGGGGTACATGATTTAAAGGGAAATTCATAGGTAAGATTGACACTTTTCTGGGGTTTCACTCTGGTAAGGATAAATGCATAGTTCATGTATCACATCGGCAGACAGGCATCCCAAGGATTTAGCAGTCTAAAATAATTGTAGAAGTTGAGAACTGAGCACGCTAGACAGATGATTATACAACTGTTTTGGTAGGCCAGTGGGGCAGGAACCTCAACCAATGTGGTTGATAGCTGTTTTGACCTCTCCGAACTCTGACAGAGTTAGATCGTTTCGGAGATTTACCATTAATTCATCTCCCATCAGCCAGGTTCTGAACATTGTCTTCTAATATTCCGTAAAGACCTGAACCACCCCTAAATCCTGGTGCACCATCCGTCCCTGCGCAACCTCTGTCCTTTGGCATATTCCACCATCCCTATCCTTCAGGCTGCCTCTTTGTGCGCTTAGCCACACAGTCCGACTCCTAGCTTTGTTCCCGATCCTAGACAGACTCTTTTGTAGTTTAACATAGTGTATGCTAGTGGCATCAGTGACAGTTTCTCTGTTTTCATCTTTCATATGTTCTTGTATCTGTGGGTCTCCTTGAAATTAGCGGTGGATAAGTTCCTTTCCACCGTGAAGAGCGGTTTCGAGATCCCTGACCACCTCAGCTCATTGCCTCTTTTTATAGGTGCTGTTAGACATCCCCTGTGCCCAGAACAAGTTTATAGGAATCTCACAGATTCCCTGCTAATTCCACTGACCTCTTATTTTCTAGAAGGAGGGATTGAAGTGGATGGGTATTCCGATATGGAGTGGTTTCAGTGGTACCATGAGTCCAGTTTCCATATCTCACAACCACTTCTGCGTTCCCCAAATGTCAGCTAGAGGAGAAAGTGGAGTAAAATCCCTTTGACCAGGAACTCCTTGCATAGAATTGGCAAAATCATTTGAACGGGCAGTTTATAAATAGTTCCTGTCCTTCTAGACTATCAGCCTAGGCACTTAGGGGCATATGTATCATCCGTTTTTTTAGTCGCAAACGCTGCGATTCGCAAAAAAACTGTGTTTGCGACTAGAAATTCGGAAAATGCGATGTATGATTAAAATTGCATCGCAAAATTTGCGAATCCTTAATTTTGTGTCAGCATTTAAGGAATTGCAAATTGCGATTCCTTAAATGCTGAGACAAAATTAAGGAATCGCAAATTAACACCAACATGAAGTTGGTGGTAATTTGCCATTTCTTTCACAAATGCACTTTTTGGCATTTGTAAAGGTGCCATGTGGCGCACATACATGCCCTTTGGCCATGGCGCCATACGCGCACATATGTTCATTTCAGGTGTTCATCAGGGTGTCCTTATGACACCCTTGCACCCTTGAAATTATTCTCAATTTACGATTCTCAAATTGCGGATCGCAAATTGAGAATGACTTCACATTCATTCCTATGGGCCTCCAGGCCCATAGAAATGAATGGGAAAGTATTCCTTAATTGCGATTTCACAATTTGCTAATCGCAATTAAGGAATATTAAGAAATAGCTAAAAAGTTGCGATTTTCTTTACATACATCCCATTTTGCAATTCTCAAATAGCGATTTCTAAAAAATCGCTATTTGAGAATCGCAAATGAGGGTGTTGATACATATGGGCCTAATTCTTTCAGACACAGGGTCGCTGAATATCTTAACTGGTACCACCTTTATCACTTGGTCCCTCCTCTGCAGCCCGCATCAAGGAGAGGCAAGAGCCTCTTGCAGCAGTCTCCAGTTTACATCCTCAGGGTGAAGTGGAAGATGGTAGTTTGCGCTGTCCTTTTCAACAGACCTTCCCCTATTCTACCATATCATGTACTTGCACGACCAAAGGGTGTAGCAGAGGGAGTTGGGGACATCTTCCAGCCTTGTTTGCTGCTACCATGCTGCTTTATGTGCATTTTCTGCCGGGCTTGATGTTGTTGGGTTTGCGAAGCCACTGTCTTCATGTCAACTGGGTCTCTGTCCGCTTCAATCCACTCTCCACAAGGAAGAGCCCTCACTTAGAAAGTCTAGCAAAAGTTTATACACCCGTAACCTCAACATCCACAATCAGAGGCTTTGGTATGCTCACCACAACTTACAGCTAATTTGGGGAATGGTGTGGTGCAGGTCAGAAAGCCATATCAGAGCAGAGGTCCTCACAGAACCCGATTGCACAGGTGTGTCCAGAATCAACTGTTTCATTTGTAGATTCCAGGACTGCCCTCCCTCAGCCCAACTTGGGGCAGGCCACACATTGGGGATCACCAGGTGATTTGTAAACTCTAAATTAAGTGGCCCAGTTGCAGTCCTTCTGCCAGCATCCCCATGGAGGAAGGTTAAAAGAAATTGTCTTAATTTGGTTCAGCATCAAGTGCTGGAGTGTCACCCAGCCTTGAATGATCACAAGAATCTTACCTAAATGTTAAATGTAATTTTAATACAACTGAGCATAGCCATAATATTTGTGATAAGAAATAGCCGAGTTATGGAGGATATCCTCAGGAGGTTCGCCAAAGAGGTTAAACTGGGCTGTTTAAAATTGGATCCTTATGGTAATCCTAGTATATTTGGTCTATCTAATCTTAAACTAAAACTAACCAAGGCATCTAAGTAATTGTTTGTGAAGAAACTATCAACAAATTCTACTAGAGCAGAGGAAAAGAGACTCAAACGTATTCTCACGCACAGTATCAGGAGTATCTGTTCTCCCTCTTTTAAATGTGACCAAGTAGAAGGCGCAAAAGAAGAACATTCTCCTCCCTGTTAGTGTTCATTATTGAAGTGGAGCATCCAAAATATATATTTCACAGTAAAAGCATGTACATTTGTTGTTAAGGATTATAATCATAGTCTTTGGGAAATCAGATATCTTTTTAGGATGATCAGAAGAATATTCTCAAGGAAGAAAAGACAAACATTGGTGCAGCTGCACAGTATGTATGTAAGACTCCGAAATGGATACTAATATAGAACACAGAAGAACAGAGGAAGCAATAGTAGTAGATGCATCATCTTTCTCAAAGAGAAGACATTTAGGTCCAATTTAAGGAAGAGGACACATTAGTGGTCATTGTCTTACAGTGAAAATATCTAGAAACTTTTTCTGGTAGGCCGCCAGGCTTATATGGAAATCCTTTACTGTCTACTTGTTTGGAAAAACTGGAATGTTGTTATATCGGCGCTTTGTGCTTTTATGGAGTCTTTGGTACATCTAGTAAGGCTCCTTATTGCTGCTTAACTCCACTTCCATTGTCTTGTATATGTTGTTTTTTCTTCCCTTGAACACTATGTTGAATACCCTCCTCCTTTCTTGTAAGAATTCTTTTCGAGCATTCTGTGTCACGCCTTTTAACATTAATAACTGTATAATAGTGTTCTTTCTCTTAGGCTTTAGTATTATTTTGCTCTCATTTCCATCGTGCTAGGTAATGCAGTCAATTTTTCCAAAGCTCTAAAATGTAAGAGTTGATAGTTGCACACAGGTTTTGGCCTTTAACACTTTAACTCCTTGCATGCTGATGACGGCCCCCAGCCGTCATGCACTACGGCGCTCGTGTGCTGATGACGGCTGGGGGCCGTCATAAACCCGCCCACTTGCGATTTTGCCGCACAGGCGCAGAATCGCGGCCGCATGCAAGGGGTTAATTTTGTATGTACTATTTGAGAAATTAACTTAGGGGGCACGGAAGCATAAGATCGTCAAAATTTAAATAAATTGACGGTACACTACATAAAAGGTGAAGCCGTACAGCTCTGTCATTTGACGTTCTTTTAACATTTCACCACAATCATCGCAGAATGGGATTCTCCCTTGGTTGTAAGAGTAACTGATTGCGATTTGGCTCTTTGATGTGTTGGTTACAGCTCATTGTCCAGTAATTAGGAGACTGCCTCATTAAGTGCAGTAGCAGCAAACCCATGGCCTGCCACTCTGTGCTGACATAAGGAAGGTCGTAGTTGAAATTTCAAGTCTTTCAGTGGATGTGGGCTATCAATAAACTGCATATATGCTGCACTGCTGCTGAACTTGAAATTAGTGCTTCAAAGACCAGTGTCCCACATCATTCTGTAGTGGGTCTAAAAAATGTGCAGTACATTACTAGCTTCCCAATGTAATTTTTATTCTGTATCTGAATTATGACGTTTTCATCATGGTGGTATGTTCCACTCTTTTTATGATTTTAACAGATCAATAAAAGTATTTTACTAGCTTCCCTGAAATAATCTAATGCAACGTTAAAAAAAACCAAAATGACTAAATCAACAATGACTCTAGTTTTAACGAAGGCGCATTCATTATAATAATGTTCTTTAAAATTATTTTTATTGTTAGAACAAAATATAATATCACTAAGGTGAGTGCGTTATGTTGCACTTTTTTGCAGTAAAAGATAATATCTTATTGCCGTTTTTGTGTCGTACTAATTACTTTGAGGGCTCTTAAATACAGAGCCACATGCGTCTGAATTCTACATCATCAGATGGGAAACCTACATGTCTGCATTAAAGCCATACCTTTTAAGAAGTAAACTGTGTAGCATACCTGCCTCGTTGCTTGGGTGTCGTGTATAGCTCTTCTGGGCTCCTTCCTTTGGGCCTATTGGTGTTTTTGGACAGAGGCAGATTTCTCATTTCTGAGACACTGCTTTTCAAACTCAGCATGGCTGACAAAACTCCCTAAATGGTTAAAATCTATTTTTAGACTATACAAAACAAGTGCTTTTGTTGCAAACTCATTACTGACGATCCTGCAATTGGCAATCTACAGTGCACTTCAAGCTCGTCATGCAGCCCCCACAACCGCCCCAGCCCTCACCTCTACATTTAATACCTCCACAACCTCCAACTCATGTCCACATACTCCCTTCACCTACCAACTGCCATATCATTTCAGAGCCAGAACCCCAGTGTGTCCATCCCAATGTTGTGTTTCTAGAAGGCCAGGAGGAGAGGGAGTCACCCACATGGATATTGGTGAGATACATGGCCCTACTTAGGCGTCATTCACCCAACATGTGCAAAAGAACATTCGCTTGAACAAAACATTCTAGAGCAGAGTCACATTACATCCATGATTTTTTTCTCAGAAACCAGCTGGCATACAGTCCACATAACTTCTTTGGGGGTGCTAAAGGATACGGCACCCAGTGATTCAATACAATATTTCCATAACCATACAATCCCTGCCAGGCCTGCCCAGATACCTAGAGGGCACACTCAGCAAAGACAAAGGAAACTCCTTCCTGCAAGCTTTGCAGGACTGATCACTTTAAGAATTTTTCCAGAAACGCGACAGGCCAAACCAAGCCCAGATCTCCATGGAACACAACACAGGATGAGAGACCTTTGTACAGGCAAAACTGATGAAGAGGGGGAACACAACACAGGATGAGAGATCGTTGTACAGGCAAAACTGATGAAGAGGGAGGTCTTTGCTTATGTCTGTCCTCCCATTTCCCTAATGTGCAAACTGATTTCTAAAATAGAAGGGAAAATACAAATCATTTGTCGAAGTTCTAAACTACGTTAGGGTTCCATCATCCTACCATTGGCTACAGATAGTGTGTATAGATTCACCCTACATTGTTGGGACAGGTATGACACCATTATTATTGCTGAAGGCATGGTTCCTAAGTCCTTTGATACGCGCAACCTTGCATCTCAAGGGATTGCAGCCAGATCATTCTAGCTGCTAGAGTGACGTTCACATGGTGAAGTGCTGAAAAATTGATATATTATTGCTAGTGTTACAAGATTAAAGACTTGCAGCCGATTAAATCTCACCTGCACGTTATATGTTGCATTTGGATCATACTATTGTGAATAAGTGCATTTTGTGGTTATGTCTCACTACATTAATGTCCGGTCCACACCACTTTACACCAAGGTCACTATTGAACACTTAGCTCATGGGAGGCTTATTCTTTACCGGTTCCTGTAGTGACCATGCAGTTTCCTCCTGGGAGCCAAACAAAGATCTGTCAATATATGGGTTGTCTTTTAGAATCGATTCATTCAGCTGCTATCCGGTATGTAACACGCAATCCAGCATTCCTGATACTCATCTTGTTAGCAAGATGAGTCAGGGATAATCAGGGTTTCTTACACAAAGAACCTTTCAGTACATTATTCAAGGACAGTGCAGTACTGCAAACCAAATGTAGATTTATCCCTAAAACCACCGTGTTGGCGGGATGGGACACCGTCACTATTGCAACGGAGTTTCTTCTCCACAAGCAGATAAATTAAGCCCTCTGTTCTTAATTACAATCTATGTACTCCAAGAACGAATATTGCCCTTAAAACCACCCAATCTCGCATTCCTCCATTCTCATGCCTCATTAGGGAATTTACAAATTGCCTACTTGTTATTCAGCTTATGACATGATCTCTGTTATTCTTCATTCCTTAAACTACTGAGCTTCACCTGTCTCGTTACACGAATGCAACCTGCTGTTTTTCCGTACCATAGAATAGTGTATAGTTGTATTAGAATGCTCAGTCGAATAAAACATAATGAAAATACGTGTTTTGTGGTAAGGAAATTACTTGAATGAATGTGCGTGCAGCATTTTTTAATATGTATTCATGTGTTGTAGTAATTCCATCCAAAAGCCATTCCATTTGGTCAGATTGTGACAGGATTGTTTTATTTCTTTGACAGAGAGCATACTGTGGCCAGTGCAGCGAAAGGATATGGGGCCTTGGAAGGCAGGGCTACAAGTGTATCACCTGCAAACTCCTGGTCCATAAACGTTGTCACATACTTGTTCCACTGACCTGCAAAAGGCCTATGGTAAGTTATTTATGGAAGGAAGTTCTTGATTCATCTGTATCACTCCTTTTTTTATAAGTCTTTATTTCATAAAATATGTATTGTGCAATGCATAGCATGAGCATTGCCTTCACATATTTTTAAATGCTGTATCCACAATCCACCATTATCAATGGCTGATTGCTAGAAATACGTTCTTTGGTGCAGTGAAGGAGCATGGAAGGGTTCCTCAGAGGCTGGATGACAGTGCTTAAAGATTGAGTGGCCTTGAGGTGTTCATGGCTATTTAGCTTTTACAATACTGGGGGTCAAAGAGGTTTACCCATCCGTGCCACAATTTCCTTAGGATAAGCTCTGCAATGGCAGATTAAACCTTTCAGTAACATACCATGGTAGCAATATAGAAAGTTTCACTGCTAAATGTAAGCCATGGAGAGCACAGACGTCATTCAATTAGGTTTTAACTTCTAAGAAACCTTGGGAAGTTTTAAGACCGATTGTGGTGCTTGGAGAGGTTGTTGACCTTGTAAGTGTTGACATATCCTCATTGGACTCCTTCACCTGTTAATTTTCTGTGGTCCTTTTTGATTCTCTCACTTGCTGAAATTTAGAGTTTCATGAAAAGCATGGTGCGGGCCCTGGTTTAAGAAGAATTTCTGGTTGATTTAGCTGTGGGTTTCTATTCTCCTGAATACTACTGTCTGGCTGCACCAGGAGATTTGTACATTCCTGTTTTACCCATTAACATGCTCACTTTTAGTTAGTAGGTCACGACCCACCCACAGACTCCGTTTCAGGGTTAGACCTTTGCTTAGATTTCAGGGATAAATGGAAATGGCCATGGTTTAGATGCCTACAATGGGGTGCAATTATTTTTTTACCGTAAAGTGGATCATAAAAAAATGTCCTCTGAACTTAAGGCATCCCAGGAATGGTATCACAACATGACCATGTGACTCTACCGCTCGCTTCTTCCGGTTTAGTTTTAGCAATAATGCATTTAAAACTTGTGTGAAATGAGTACTAAATAATGACTGTTAATTTATAATGTTATTTACAATTGAAAGTTGGCAGAAAGCATTGGTAATTATTTTGTCGAAAGCGTTCCAATCTTGCAATGATACATCAGGTTTAAGATGCTATTTTGTAATGTATGTTAACATATACATTGACACGGTGCTGAAGAGGTGGATTTATCTGTACATTATGTTCTTCTGATTAGCTGCACTTCCAACTCAAACCTCATTTATTCTGTCTGTGTCCAATCACAGCTGTCTTTTCCACATTACAGATTGATATTTGTAATGAGGAATACTTGGCTTACAAGGCAAACCAGGGTTATCTTAATCTACTCCATTCCTTTCCAAGCGTTTAAGAATCACTAATTTGAATTGATTCAGTTTAAGTGTGTGAAGCACTCAAATCCTCGTGTGTTCATGGGAATTAATTGATTTAGTAGATTGTGTTATGCAGTAGCCTATTGAGTTTTGAAGTGTTTTGTTCTTTGTAGTGTGCAAATGTTTGGAGGTTCCAAGCAGAGTGGTCACCCAAAACTAGCGATTAGCTGTTAAAACTCCTGAAGCAGGGCATAGACAATGTACGAGATATCTTGTTCAACAAGATCTACTTGTTGATAGGACAAAGCTTTTGTTTGCTCTTCTTATGAGTTTTTGTGTTTGTAATCGTGCATTCCATGTTAAATTGTTTTCTGTTATATTCTTGTGCTCAAGGGTCCCATTTTTGTTGATAATAGAGCGGTTTTCTTTTTTCATGTTACAAAGGTGGGTACAGTTGTAAGATTCTACCCACCTTCGTAACAAGTAAACACAAAATATCATTATGTTTTGTATTCCATGGTCAAAAAACAATTCTGAACATAATACAATTGATAATTATATTGCAAGTAGATATTTCAGAAATTTGCAATCGAATCTCTGGCTACTGGCCTTTCAGTCTTTACCAGCAGTTTCAAAATAATACAAATGTAATAGTTGGTTCTCCCATTCTTGCTCATCAGGAAGAACGCGATATAAATCCTTACGGCCAGTAGTCCTATTAGCTGTTATCATAGACCAAAAGAACCGTTCTCTGTGCAAATGTTGAATTAAAGCTGTAAAGCGGAGCCTAATAAGTCTACTTGAGGGTTCAGTGTTGTAGCCTATTAGAGAACTAAGCTTTATAAAATATTTCCATACAATTTGCTCTTGAACCCAAGAGTAAACATGGGGTAGAATATAATGGTCTGTTTCCCCATGGCAGCTGAGACACTTAGAATGTGTTTTTCTTCCATTTTTATTATTTGGAACAAGTATATAAATTAACAATTGCTTCAAAATGTTGGCGTACGTGTCGGAATCAACCTAAACAGGTTACATTTTGGCAATGAAATCAATACCAGTTCTTGCAGCATCTCTGCCCGACCCATTATGCATGTTATAAAAACATTCTAATGCTTGTAAGAGTGTGGATTCATTATCTGAAACATCCCAACCGCAGAGCGATTGCTTTTATTTGCCACACATTAGAAATAATACCATAATTACCCTCAGACTTCCCTTTGCCATCCCTCATTTAGTAATCTGTTCAGACAATAATAGTTCTCCAGTTTTGGATCTTTCATAGAGTCACATGCTTTTATCATTCCCCATCATCAAAGTGGGATTCACACTGTGCCATAGTAAAGCATTATGTAACATCAATCCTAGCCGGTACCTGGTCCAGGTCACTGTTTACAGCCAGTATCACGACTGGGAGAGGGGGGGGGGGTCATAGCTTTCGGCGTGCGCCTTGCTTGTGGTAGGTTGTGGAGAGTTGTTGGCGGTAGGCCTATACTGAGATTCAGGCTGATAATGTTGGGGTGTCTTGATAGGTGGAGAAACCTCTACCTCTAGCTCCTCGAAAGGGCAACTTCTTGAACTGGAGAGTTGCAAGAGATCTGGCAGTGTCCATGTCTGTCTTGATGGCTAATAAGGCGTCATCAGTATGCTTCTCAAAAAAATGTCTCACCATCATAGGGCATGTCCAGTATCTTTGACTGGACGTCCGGTCTAAAAGGGGTGGCCTTAAGCCATCCTTGTCGCCTTAAGACCGTTGCCCTTGCCAACTGATGAAAGCCTTTGGAGGCGATGTCGAGAGCACAGTCGATAATATCTGAGGAAGTGGGTTCACCTTCCTGTAAGATTTTCTTGTGCTCCGTCTTCCTGTCTTCAGGGATCAAATGAAGCAGACTGCTAACATCTGACCACAGCTGGCAGTCCTAGCTCCCCATGATCGCTAGTGAGTTGACTGCTCGGACCGTGATGGCTGGCATGATGGAGAATCTTTTCCCTATATTGTCCTAGCGCCTGCCCTCCTTGTCCGTCTGGACAGAGATGGGTGCAGAGGAATTTCTGGAGCGCTTTTGCGCCGCTTGAGAGCTGACCTAGTCAGGGTTGGGGTGACCGATGAGGCAAGCAGGTGAATCATCAGTGGCCTTATAATTCTTGTTGAGGCGAGGTGGTAGTGGTGCTACCATAGCAGGATGTTTCATTATTTGTATACCCTCATCCCAGATATAATCTATAATGGGAATGGATCTTACAGACTTTGTGACTTGCTCTTTAAAATCATCTAGTAAACAGTCAGACTGCTTGACAGAAGTTGGCAGATGAAATCATACTGCATCTCGTTCTGTCAGATTATAAAAATCACTGATGTCCTCTGGGGGAGAGTCTGCAGGTTGAGGTGGTGGAGAGGATGGAGGAGGGACCATGTCCTCATACCATTCATCTTGTGGTTTTTGAGAATTGGTGATCTCTCATCGTCTGAGGACTAGCGGCCTTCACCAAGAGCGAAGTTCGGGCTGGAGTGTTCCCAGGAGGCACAGGGTCAGACAGATTTGCATATGGCCATGTCTGAACTGGGGTGGCAGAGTGGGCTAAAGAACGGTGATGGATTAAACCCAGATCTGTTGACTGGGTGTGAGTGTTTGATTGGTTCAGATGCCCCGTCCATCACCACCCCCTTTTGTACCGCTTTGTTCGCCATAAGTTGGCAGGGTATGCTCAGACGTGAGTCCCTTGCTCACTTTGCCACTGGATTCAAGCAAGCCTGGCTGAAGACGGCTGAAAAGCCAGAAACCGGTCCTAGGAAGCTTGTTTCCGGTCCAGTGAAGGCATGGCTTGGCAGTTCGGGCTGGACTGTTCCCATGAGGCACAGGGTCAGACTGATTTGCATATGGCCATGTCTGAACTTGGGTGGCAGAGTGGGCTAAAGAACGGTGATGGATTAAACCCAGATCTGTTGACTGGGTTGAGTGTTTGATTGGTTCAGATGCTCCGTCCATCACCACCCCTTTTGTACCGCTTTGGTAAACTGAAGAAAGCCTTGGGTTTGCTATCCTTTACCATCATGTGCTAACCCTCCCTCATTCAGCGAGGTTGGAGATCTTGGGAGGCCCGTCTGCCTGTGCTCCTCCATTGTTGTGCTCCTTCTACAATAATGTCAGCATGAGTTCTGAGAGCCTCTCTCCAACACTTCTGATGCCAAGCCCCCCAACTTACTGAGTGGCTGCCATCGCCGGAGAGCCTGTATACCCCACCTGCTGATGCTGAACTTCAAGACCGCTACAAGTGACTGACACCACTCCCCACAGTCCGTGGTCACCAGACTGTGTGACCAGTGCCTGGCAAAGGCTATGCTAGGCGATCCGGATCCTGAAAACCTTCTTGAGGAAACTCTGTAAAGACTTGATACAGAACTGAGTCAGGTGGAGAAAGGTGCAATTGAGAACCACCAAAAGCATTTGCTCTGCTAAAGCTGCCACTAGATTCCTAGTAGAGTGTTGTCGCCCTGATTGATAGAGACAAGGTGTGAATTCGGAGTATGGATGATGCTATAAAACGTGTTAAAATTACGGAGTATTTTACCTTAATACAGTCATGTTTTTTTTTCTTACAATAATAACGCTGCTTAGATACTCTATTTATTGCGAGTGATACTTGTGCCGCCAGAACTGGTTCTAACCCACTCCATCCTTTGAGAGTAAGCCTTGACTGTTCGATCTTGCTACTAAAGCGACACTAAATGAAGCCATTGCAGCCTCAGGCAGGGCCATATTGAAGTTATCTATGGAATGAAAGCTTTAAGGCGCCATTTTCAGAAAACAGCACAAGGACTATTGAAATTCCC
This sequence comes from Lissotriton helveticus, assembly GCF_964261635.1. Lineage (NCBI taxonomy): Eukaryota > Metazoa > Chordata > Amphibia > Caudata > Salamandridae > Lissotriton > Lissotriton helveticus. The sequence goes on from NC_136065.1 coordinate 343,298,415, forward strand.
AGTGGAGGCTCACTTACTACTGGGAAGTTCAGCGCTCCCTCGGTTCATAACCAGGCGCTGCTGTGGGTGAGTGAATGTGAAACGGAGGCGCCACGCACGTTCAGGATATGACAGTGCTTAATTTGTAAAAAATGAAGTGCTGAGGCTGAAAATGCTGCCAAGGAGGCTGCAGCCCACTTCTACCTCCGGTATGCCCAACTTTCAACACCCGCACTGCCTCAGTCTCTATCCTATAACCATACTCTGCTGTCTGTCCACTAAGTCATGAACTTTACTTCATTACCTACACTGACAGATGAGTGTGAAAACAATATGTACACTAAGTGAAAATGCTTTTAACATATTAATCAGTGCGGTCTGACTGAGTTTGTTGCAGTTCAGGAGGTTGCTTGAGCACAGCAGGTCATGTCACTGCTAGTGCTGTCTGTAATTAGTTTGGTCCAGTTATGACGACGGTATAGGCATCCACTGCTCAGCTTGCTGTGATCCTGCCTGCCACAGCACAAGCACTGTCCCCAGCCGCAATGCCTCAATGCCTGTGAAATTGGAGTATGGCTGTTGCACGTACTGGGCTCAAGCACACTCAGCAATTAGCATGCTTGGAGGCAGCGCACGGAAACTGCAGGTGACTCCATAGCACACAAAAGTTGCGGTGGGCCACTGCCACATCAAGCACGTTGAGGATAGTAGCAATGCAGGTCTGTAGGCCCCACTACAATTATCCAATGGGGGGCTTAGGCTCAGGCAGTGGCAGGGTGCAGCAGACTCCGGGAATAGAATGCAAGCCATTCGTTAATGATGACTTCTTGGATTCATGACAGACGTGACAACATCATCACTAAAGTGACGATACCCAATCATGCCTGCCTATGAAAACATACAAGCCCGTCACCATGCAAGGTATGTGGTTCTTTTATTTTAAATTGAGCAATTAATATTGATACCACCACCTGCAGGACCAGAAATCGTAGCCCCGGCCCTGTGAAAGAAGTGCCGGTGCTGAGCTCCTGAAAGCACCTGCTCAAATTAAGCACAGGATATGTGGCCCTAGCCCATGGCCCGATGCAACCCGCCTGTGTACGGTACACAGGGCCATTTTATGTCAAGAGTTTGTGCACAAGGGAGTCCTACAGGAAATCGGCAGGCTTTTTAAAATAGCGAAAACATGAAAAATAGGCTAGCATTCTCGTTGGGAGGTTTACTCTGGAATACCCAAAGCGGCCTCGTGCACCTGTTTTCCGGATATTGCTTGCACCTCAGTCCTTATGCTGCTGGCACTACGTAACCTGTGACGGGTTTGCAGTGCTCGCCTTTGATGTTTTGTTCTATTTGCATTGCCTTATTTTAACATCCGGTGCTGCAGGTGTGGTAGTCGCTCAAATAGATGGCTCGGGTATTCGCAGATTTTGTAATAATGTACGGTCTGCACCAATGGTTTTATTTTAAAGGTAAATGATCATGAACGTGTCCTCTCATGATGGCCCTTCCAGGCTTCCATTCCCATGAGTTGGTCCGACGAACACGTGTTGTGGTCACAAGTGGCGGCTGGTGAGCTTTTAAAGTGGTGATCATAAGACTAAATCGTTAATTTGCAGGTGTGAGTGTAGCGAGCATGGATGACTGTCCCAAGGAGGCAACAAAGGGTTCTACAACAGAGAATTTTTGGTTAAAAATGGTTAAAGGGTATATTTCTATCACTACATATCACAGATGTTATTTTAAAGTACTGCAGCAGATCACACAAGTCTTCCTAAAATACATTTTTGTGACTTCAGTCTCACTGAAATGGTTGAAAAAGCTCCTCACCCCTAAAATCGTGGATATTGATTGGAGCTTCAAAGAGGATGAGTGAAAACAATATGTGTTTCTATTAGATGGCACAGATGCATTTTGGCGTGAAGGGGGGGTGTTGAATAAGTTTAACTGGTATGTCACAATCAGACAAAGGTTTTTGCGATTTGTTCGTTTTACCATCATGGAAATAAGTGGTTTAAACTTGCAATTTTTTGATCATAGAAAGCAAAGCTTGTAGGTAGGCTGAGGTAGTACGTAACTCATACAATGCCACAAACCCCATACCATTACTATTAAACTTACTGGTACAAACACATTGCATCCTGTGAAGCTGTACAACTTCCACTGAAGCAGCCAGTCAGCTAACTTCTAAAAGCACAAAGAGGCACCCATTGGCCTATTCCGCAAAAATCTCTGGTGCTCCCTTGACTGGACTTCAGTGCTTCCTGCCCATCCATGCTGGCTATGTCCAGGGTGGCACTGCTTTCACCTCACCTATATGATTTATAAAAATGTTTATAAAACATGTAACTCTTGTAACTAGGTTTTCAAATATGAGGCATTATTTATGTTTTATGCAGCTTAAAGAAATGAAGCAATCCGACTCTCACATTCTGCACACTGTCGTATCTCCGCATAAATACGTCAGTTCCCATAAATGTGAGTGACATGCGCAGGTTATGCCACCAGTGGCACTAATACCTTGACAAACAGAACAGACTTCTCCAAAAACCTCAGCAGACCACAAGAGTTCTCGCCAAGCCTCCGCCTCACCTACAAGCAAAGAGAGCCTCTGGCTTGCCTTAAATTGGGCTTCCTATTGACTGGCTTGGTCCACGGAGACCACTGCCAGCACTCCCCTGCACAACTCCTGCACAATCCTTCAGTGTTGGGTGGGTGACCCCCGGGAGGTCTAGAGTTGAGGTGGCCACATTTAGAAACCTTTCCAAAACTAATCAGAACTGTTTGGTTACCCGGTCATGCATTTACATCAAATTCTGGTGCCTGTAGTTTATTTTATTCTAAATGTTAGACTACAAATGCCGCTATGCAATGGATAATCGGCATAGGACAAGCCACTTAAACCACACATGGTACAACTCACACACTGATATTTACACGTTGCTCTGTCGAAAGGAGAGCACAGTACGTTGCAATGGCTTTGAGATTGAAGCTATGTCTAAGAAAGATTGATAACATAGGATATTATGTTGTTGGAAGAGGGCAGCGCTGGCCTGCAGCATCATACTACAGATGCCTTGGCGCTCATTGTTTTTAAAATACAAATTAGATTGTGGTCTGTAGCTTAAAACAGACGTTCCCTGACCCTACCTATCATTCATCTCAAGCAGGTTCCTTTGGAGCTCAGTTACCTATATTGCAATGTCTTAATCAGGAGAAGGCGGGGGCATAACGGAGCCATCATGTGACGTTTATCCACACCAAATTGGTTATCTTTGAATGGCCACCCTCAAGCGGACGTCCGCAGACTATTCCGCTGGGCTTGCGTTTCAATTACTAACATTGTAGTGGGAAAAGGCTCCCCTTGCCAAGCACTAGTCCGCTTACTGCTGCGGAAGTGGTACAGGCAGTGCGAGATGCTGAGCGTGGAGACGCAGGACTGCTGTCAAGAATTCTCTCACCCGTTATCATGTTTTTCATAACTGGTGATTTGGCGCCACCTAGTGCGTTTACTTGCCAAACAACTTGGAAACTCAATTATTCTTTTGACCAGATTTTCTTTTGTATTCAAATTGTATAGAAAAGTATAGCGCTAAGGCTCGTGCCTAGTGGATTTCATACAAATCTGCTTTCGAAATTAATTGTGGGGTGACAACTTTAAAAATCCCGCCCAGTGACCCGGGGAGTGATGGGACAGCAGCAGTTAATACACAAGCATCGTTCTGGACTGGTGCATCTTGTTATAAGGTAGACAGACTATATGAAACGCCCTTGGCATTTTTTTTGCTTTTAGGTTGTTGAAGCGGTGACAACTGTTGGCCTGAGCTCTGTCCTACATAAATGTCCAGGCATTGTTTGAATGACATAAGCCGAAAGACGCGACGTGTGTCCTTGAATTTCCTCCTGTGAATCATCAGGCGCGACTGATCAGCATCACCTGACGTAGGCGGGCTGATTCCCGGTTTGACAGCTGCTCAGGGGGGCTTCTTGCCGGCTCTCCTAGTTCAGGACCGCATCACTGCAGCTCTTCCCATTCGTCCTTCTAAGAATGGGTAAGGGCAAACGTGCTTCCAAAGCTGTGCAATGCAGAGCACCTTCTGTGCTGCAGGCCCGCCCCCTCTTCAACTCTTGCTCATAGTGTCCAGGGCTGCACTGCACACCGATGAGCTCATCTGTTCTCTGTCTGTCTCTACCTCCAAGTTTGTATTTATGTTGTATTCATACGCTGCTCCCTCTCATGAAAGATATCTTTTCTAAAAGTTGCTCCTCAGCCCAGCCCCCACTTTCACAGTTAGACCTTTCCAGTGTTAGCCCTCTGTCTGCGCAGCAACCCCCGCACATTTTTCGTGGTGGCAGCGGCACGGGAGGGTTCAAAGGACGATGTCAACAGCAGCAACTCTCTTCACCCACCTCTTCCTCCAGACGAAGCAGCCAAACCTCTTTAGTTCACCCTCCGATCTCATGTTGAGAGTGGCCAGCAGCAGAGTTCAACATTGCCTGCCCTGCAGTCTTTCCATCACGTTCGACCAATGTATCCTTCAATTTATCCAAGATGGCTTTGCTCTTCCCTTTCTGCATCCCTCCCAGTTTACTGGGCATCTGCGGATTACACTGCGATTGTTTCTTTTGCTTACCAGAAGGGTGAAACCTGGTTTTCAAGAATCTGGTTTTCAAGAAGAATGGGATTTTATGTCTGGTGCCTAAACCGCATAGAGGACCAAGACTGATTCAATACCTCTTAAACTTCTTCCTTCAAAAGAATTTACACAATGATGACATTTGCGCTGGTTTTGCACGCCTTGGATTCAGAGGACTGCACTGTGTCCCTGGGTCTACAGGACACGTACTTACTTCCATATGCTGGACCAGCAGTCACACAGGAGGTATCTCTGCTTTACGATTGGATCATACCACTTCCAATTGCTGTGCTGCTATATGGCCTCAACCCTGCCTCGCAGGTCTTTATGAAGGCATGCCTTTGGTTGCGTGCATCTTTACTGGTCAAATATACAAGTATTCCTGTACTTCTGTGCCTAACTTCTGAAGATGAAACACCTAAAGACAGTGGTGCCATTACTGTCCACTCTGGGGTTTTCCATCAACAAACCAAACCTCATTTCTAGCTGGTGCAGAGGATTTCCTTTATTTGGATTTTCCAGACATAGTTAGTTGCCCCAAAAGGTGTCTTCCCTTTCCTGGAAAAAGTCTGTGACATTCAGGCATAATCCCAATTTTTAGGAAAAGAGATTCCATTCCAGCCTTAACGGTTTTGAAACTGCTTGGTCTCTTGGCGTTCTCTTGATGCCTCATACCCGTTGGAATATGAAGGCCCTTCAGTGGAAAATACAGTTGGAGTGGGAATGCCTTTCAGAGAGGATCTGCATATGCAATAAGGCGGCTCAGGAGCCTCTGTGCTGGATGAGACATCAATGTGACATGCGACAGGCTACTCACCTTACAGCAGTGAGAGATTCAGCATCACTTGGCCAGATGAGTAAAAATCAGAAGTCTCCGGGCTCAGTTGGAGCAGCCTCACCACATACATCTTCTACATTCCATCAGAGGCAGGTGAGTCCAGGTGCTGACGGACAATATGACTGCCATGTGGTACTGCAACCAGCAGGGTGGGGTTCCTGCCCTCATTCTTGAGGCTGTGGTGGTGGTAGTCACTTCACAGGCTATCTTTGACAATCCCAGCCAATGTCCTAGTTGGATCCCTCAATATTACAACAGATGAACTCATCAGGCGTCATCTTGCTGATCACAGATGTCTCCTGGAACCAGACGTTGGGTGTGCTGTCTTCTGCCAGGTGGGGTAACCACTGTAGACCTTTTCTCTCCCTCTGAATATACTAATTCTTCTGCTTCTTGCACATTGGTGTTTCCTTCACAAGTGTCTTATGGATAGGTGTTCCACTTTTGGTGGGATTCTTGGTTTCTATACTTGTTTCCTCATATGCCCCATATCCCACAGGTCCTGAAGAATGTCAGGCAGACCGAGCAGAGCTGATTCTGGTGCCCATGATTGGGCCATGAGGGTTTGTAACTCTGAACTGCTGACCGTGACCATATGCCGTCCACGTCTGCTTTGTGTTCAGGAGGATCTGGTGCCCCAGCAGCAAGGCAGAGTGATGCATCCAATCCTCCAAAATCTCCACCTTCATGTGTTGAGAGTGACTTTGATCTACCATCTGTGGGGAAGAGAAGCAGATTGAACCTATGCAAACTAGATTAGCTGATACACATTTGTTCATGCTATCTTTTGCCTGGCAAATGCTTTGCTCTGGGTACTGTTGAGGGTCACATGACAGCCCCTATGGCCTTCCCTTTTTTGTCGGATTAGCCTTCATTACTTAAATCAACCTTTGTGCAGCGTTTTCTAAAAGGGCTTTGACATACATTTTACTCACCCCCTTCATTTTATCACAGTGAAACTTTATTTGGTTTGAACATTCTTGATGTGGGTTCCTTTCAGGCATCTTCACAGTTGTATCCTGACACTCTAAAATCTGAAGACTGTTTCTCATTGTTCTAACTTCTGTATGTACTATACTTGAGCTCCAGACCATGTCAATTTATCCTCCATATATTACTATTTTCCCTGATAAACGAGTACATAGGACATGCCCATCCTTTCACTTGCAAGTAGTGTCACCACATGGGGTCTGTCACAGGAGCCCCAAAAATCACACAGCTAAAATGATGTTGAAGTACATTTGGAATCTCTTTGTACAGCAAAGGCTTAGAAATCATTATCATGCGTTTATTCTTGGCAAATGTTTAGGTAGTAGTGTAGTGCGCAGTTATTCAAACAACCAAGCGCACCTACATTTTCTTAAAGTCTCTGGTAGTTTGAGGATTTAAATTGGTAGTAACATGCTCTACCGGAGTTGATTGGAAGCATTCTAATAATTGTGTTATTTGTAATTTATAGGACTATTGTTGGTATTTATTTTGCTTTACAAGTCTTGAAAAATGTAGATCATACTTTTTTCATTTTTGCCTCAAACCTCGTTCTGATTACGGGCCTGATTCACAAACTGATTTCTGTGGTCTGAACAGTAGTTACTACTTGCGTACTACAAAGTGCAGTTTTCAAATCTACCAGTGTTAATCTCCACCTCCACTTCGCCTATCTTTCGGCATTCATTTACATTAATATTTCACATTTAAAAAAATGTACAATTTGTTTTCAAGATGAATACACTTTATTAATTTGCCTTAAACTTTATCACAGGTAGATCTATGCCATTGGGACAGTAGTAACTTACATTGGTAAATTTGGGGTGGAGATATGCAAGTCTACACTTTTGAAGTAATTTTACACTTGTAAATGGTGAAAAGCCATGTGTACGAAAGGTAGTCAAAAATGTAAGAGTAAACTTACACTTGCAACTTACTCCCAAGGGCAAGTTACCTTTGGGAATGCCCCCGCCGGTTATATTTGTTTTTAAGTTTGAAAAGTGGTGATTTTTTTCAAGCAAGCAGCGTTTTTATGTTCTGTGTATGCTTAAACCATCATCCAGCTTTCTTATGTGGCCCGAGGTTTTTTCCTGTTCACTGCTCTTCCTTCAACATCTTTTGACTGTAACATGCCCCCTTCTGCTGGGATAGTGGTCAGAGGTTAGACAGGTCTGGTCCTAGTCCTTACTTCTACAACATGGAGCAAATTCTGATGTCAGCACTAAGGTAAAGATGCTACCAAGTTCCATATGAAATGGCTTCTGCAACACTTTTTTCCAATTTTTTGATACAGTAGACCGTAATCAATGATCATCATTTGCATTTCTTTTCTACCTGATGTTGCAATTATTACTTTGCATAACATTACATTGTCCACTATTTGATATCATGTGTGTTTTTTCAGGATTCGGTCATGCCTACCCAAGAGCCTCAAGTAAACGATAAAAACGATGAAGCTGAGCTTGCCTCGGATGACACAGATGAGGGTAGGTTATTTTATAATGTTATCTTAGAACGGATAAGTTGGTGCCGGATATGTTTGTCGACCATTGAATTAAGTTGTTTGTTCTTTCTTTTTATCAGGGTATCTTTTAAACTTTAGCAGATTTAAATATAGTTCTGCAGGTGTTTTTTGAGGCCATAACATATGTGATCTCTCACTCTTTTAACCCCTTGGATGCTGGTGATGGAACTACTCCATCACCAGCCACAGGTGAGCTGTGCTAATGACGGAGTGGTTCCATCACGGCCCGGCCGCCGTGCCTGCACGGCATTAATTTTGCGCCTGCGCAGCGCGTTCTATTAGGTGGGCGGGGCCGTGACGGAACTACTCCGTCACAAGCACAGCGCGCCCGTGGCTGGTGACGGAGTGGTTCCGTCACCAGCATGGCAGCGCCGCGCCCCCCCCAGCGCCGCGGCGGAATTACCATTGCGGCCAAGGGTTAATAAACAACTCGTCCCCTGGAAGGCTTGTTTTATAATGTGTATCTTCTCTGTAATAATAAAAATGAACACATGAAAGTGTGTTGGACAACTGAAAATGCCTATTTTGGACCCTACTGATGGGGCGGTAATTTCTTCTGGTAGTTTCTCAATGCAAAACCCTCATGCTACCTCTAATTTACCGCTCAAAAGGTGTTGGGCCCTTCACACCATGTATTACCTTCAGGAGATTTTAAATAATCATGAACAGTAAAAACTGCAATTATTATTCAAGCCAATAAAGAGAGTTGTTGAGTATTTTAAAGGGTTTTATTTTCTAGTCAAAAGTTAATTTTTCTCTGACCCTTTATTCATTAGTAAAATATCAATCAGGTTACATAATTTGGAAAACAGGAAAAATATCAATAATACAGAACACATTACAGTCTGCATATAAGCATTACATGTAGTTATGAAAATGTGGCGCACAATTCTTAAAGAGTTTGTAAGAAAAATAGTCTTGCAAAGCTAATCAATGATTAAATAGTTGGCAAAAATCTCCCATTAAGAGAAATAAATGCATAAGTCAAATAAATCTTTTCAGACCTAATTAATTAGTCAAAGAATAAACTTAAAGTTTAGCATCTAAAACATAAAGAGCCTTTCTATCTGTTGCTGCTCATGTGCATCTCTGTGTCTAAAGAGCAAAAAGGAGGGAGACAGCCCGCCCTTCACCAGACCTCAAAGGAATGTGGCCTGATGTGCCAAGATATGACGTGGAAGCAAGAAACCTCCCCCTGAATCTCCTCGGACGCCCAAGGCTGCACCCGTGACGATCTCGTACCTAACCCATAGGATGTCTGGCCTAATCTGTTAATTCTCTCAAGAGCTCACACACCCCCCTAATGAGCCTAGAAGCCAGCTGAGATGAGAAAGCCAGCCCCCATCCAGAGAGGACATTATTTTATACCCTAATTATTGGCAGACTACACAAAGATGTAGCAGCTTTCAGGAAAACCTGTACGTGATTGGTCAGTCATGATGGCATGAGTTGTCACTCCCCTGACTCATTCTAAAATCCTGACTTTACCAGTTTTAACAAAAGAAGCATACATGAATAACTACATTTATAAACATTTGCAACATTTACTAAGAAAAATGTTTCATTCTAATTCTCTTCCTTCCTTCCTTCCTTCCACAGCGTAGTCAGATGGACACTTTAACTAACACTGGTACATTGGCAGAATCACAAGAATGTACAAAGTTCAAAGTGTCCTTGACTCCTTTAGGAAAGCTGGTACAGTCTGCGCATGCTCTCTTCTCTTTAATGCAAGCCATAGCCTTGATGGATTCACAGGCAGCCATGTTTTGTGTAGGCCCCAAAAATAAAACAAACACAAAGATAATATTAATTTCATGTAAATCAGCCCATTATGTTTCCCTCCCTCATACTAGTACCCCTTATAAATGTTTACCTAGCCAAGCTATTAGTGAAAAGCAGCTTTTCTATTATTTATGACAACATGCAAAATAAATGTGTAACATAGCATTTTCATGCATTTAGTGTAAAATTTAAAAGCACACACAATTAATATAGTGCACACAGCAACATGCATTAGTGTTTTAGATAGCTTTTCGTGCAAAAAGCATTTAGTCCCCTGTGTAGTGTTTGGCGCATTTGTTAATTCACACACATTATAAAAAGAGGTGTTATTTAACTGAAAATATTTATCAAAATATGCAACAAGTCAAAGTCCTTTAAGACAGAAATATGGGATGAGCTGGGAAGAGAGAAACACATTCTATTAATCTTCAAAGGTAAAAAGGCCACTTTTCTCTACATTGGAAAAAACACATGTTAATTCAGCAAAAGCATTTCAGACTGAATAGGCCTCACTTTCATTGTTTTTCATGTGCCATGTTTTTAACTAGCACCAAAATGTGTGTGGCAATTTAAATGCAGTCTGATGCACAAAAAATAAAACAATGCCTGACTGCAGATGAAATCTGCTCCATCAATCCACCCTTCTGATGATTCAAATCATAATAACATGATTTATAACTCATCACACATATTTAATTTCACTAGTGACATTTCTTATTGCAAAAGCTGAGCATACAACAATGTTACTTCTATTTCTAAGGCAAACACAAGTCTGGTCTGTAATCAGATCATATATAGCCAAGTTCAAATGTTTTAGTGCAGAGTTCTATAAGTAGCTTCTTGGAACAGTTAGTCTTCTTTAAAACAAGTAACTAAAAAAATAAAATGAGAATTCAACAGGACAGTTTCAGCATTTCTTTGCTCTTTGTCATCAGCTTGCCATCAGAAAGGCTCATACAGTGTGGCTTTCTGTACTTTTTTCATGCAAATTAGACTACTTAGGTGCTGAGAAATTCTGACAGAGCACCATCAATCCTTTTGCACTTTTTCAACCAAGGCCTTTCACTCATATTTTCACTTTGATCAGATTCAGATGTTTCACCACAGCATCTCTCAGATCAAAGCCGTTGCACCATCCATTATGCAGATCTTGTGTAGCAGCTGCAATCTGGTGAGAAACTGCACACTGTACATCAACCAGACCTACACAGTAATGGCTAGTGTTTTCATCAGTGTTTTCCACAAGTGCATTTGCATATACATTTTCAAGCCACTTTAGTGTTGCTGAAAAACAGTCTTTTGCAAAAGGTAACTCTGTGCTGCCATTGTGTTGCTTTATTATGCTTGACACTTCAGGCAGATAGCTACAATCCATTCCTTGTCCAATCTGTTGTTCTGCACTCATTATCTTTGAGACCACATTATGATCTGATTTCAGAGAAACTGGCAATCTATACCTGGGCATCAGTCTTTGCAATAACACATTTGCCACTATGCAGTTGTCACTTTTCTCAAAAACAGTTCTGATACAACCCTGTTGTGCTGCTTCAAAGACATTTTCTTGAGCCTCTTTTAATTCAACTGTGAAGATTCCATTGAATGTATGTGCTAACAGAACACAAATTTGTGCAACTGAATTAGCATTTCTCTCTCCCATGACAACAGTGACTCCCAATTGAGCAGATATACTGCTTGTTATGGTAAGGGCAATCAATTTCGAATTTTGGGCTGGGGTAATTACTAATAGCCATAAAGCTTTGACAACATCATGTATAAGGAGCACAGCATGTGCTGCTTTTAATGTGTCACCTTTCAAACCTGGGCCATCTACAATATGGACATTGTTGGGCTGACTCAGACATTCATCCTTAAAGTCTGAATTTGGCTTTATGCATATTTTCATGATATTTAGACACTCATTCATTTTCATCATAATCCAATTCATTTGCTGACATTTCTGTGAAGTTAGGGTCAAAGGTCATTGGGCAATACATCACAAACCTTTGAACACAGTCATCTTTTTCAATAGGCAATGAGAGAGTGCAGCCCTCCCTCTCACTGCAAATTAGTGTATTTTCTTTCAAATAAACTTTCATTCCTAGTGCTGGGGCGCGACATTTTTTTCTCTTTCAACTCTAGGAATGCTTTTGTGCAGTTGTTGTCCAATGGAAGCGGATCAGACACACCTGAGTGTGTCAGCCTCAGTAAAGGCTTAGCCACTAGGGAAAGGTTTAGTAACCACTCTCTACAGTAGCTAACCATTCCCAAAAATGTCCTGACTTCTTTCTGAATTTGAGATGTATTCATCCTGGAAATTATTTCCACCTTCTCTGGTGGCACCTTTCTACCTCCCTTTCCAATTTTGTGTCCCAGACATTCATCTTCTTTTTGACAGTACTCCTGACTATTCTCATGCAATGGCACTGTGACATGACTTTTGCAAAAATTAATAAGTGTAAGCCATTCTTCAGCACATGGAATGTGAAAAAATATATTGGCTGGATTCGGTACCACAGGACAACATGGAAAAAATATGCTTTTAATCTCCTGCACTATTCTATTCTTTTCATTTATTTTCTGTGAACCTGTGATCAGAAAGTTACACAAACTTCCAATCAATTCCATCAAAAATCCTTTTATTGGTAAAATTCCTGCAACTGATGGTATTCCTGAATACATGTCATCTGGTTCTAATTTTAATAAGACATGTTCTGAACATTTTATTAATCTGGCATCTTTCTCTGTGAACTCTCTTATTTCTGTGTTTATTATTTTTTCAAAAGCAGAAGGTACATTTTCAACTGTCTTTTCTGAAAATAATGCTACAGCTTTCTCTTGTTGGGCCATTTTAAAATGTACACCCTCATCAGGAATCTGAAAATGAACATTATCTGATGTACAGTAATCTGTGGTGCTTAATTTGCAAAACAATTGTTTTCTTGCTAGGCCTGAATCACAGACAACAGTTTTGCAATTTTCCTCAAATGGGCCTAATTTTGGTGCACATTCTTCTAAAACTGGGTTTGTAATTTCTTTGTTTAAAACTCCTGCAACTAAATTTGGACTTTCCACTGTCTTCACAATGGACTTGGTAAATTCAGAATTGTGAGGGTTAAAATTCTCATTTTCAAACACAGAAACCTGTTGGACTGGGTTCTGATTTTGTCTCTGGAAATAATTCACATTTGCTCTGGACACCTTATTCAAATTAACTTTAGCATTGGTACCACCTGCCATTGGTACCTCTACTGACATTTGCATTTGCTTAACTGGCATATTTTGCACCTGCATTTCTCCATGTTTTTGTGCATCATGTTTAAATTTATTTTTCTTCTTCCAATGCTCAAATCTGTTATAAAGATGGCAAAAGGACACATTTTCCAGCAGTACAACACCCATACCTAAATTTGCACAAACCAAAACACCTTTACTTCCATCCTGTTTTCTTTGAATCTGTACCCAATTAACATCCTTTGCTGGCACTCCACCCTTCAGGAAAGTAATCTCTGCTATGTTTTTCTCCATAACAACAGAAAATGATGGTGCATTCATGCAAACCCTTTTCACGGTCTCCTCACCTGGCCCTTGAACAACAACTTTAGATTCAAACAACAATTTAGTCAGCATGGCAATATAAAAGAACATTTCCAAATTAATGCACAACTCTTTCAATATTTCATCAAATCCATCAACTTGGTACCACAGCACATTCTTGTCTCTCAATTGTGGGATTGTGTTCAGAAATGCTGCAAGTTCACTTTTATTCTGTAGCATAGGAACATACATTTCTCCCACCTTTTCTCTCAATGAGTAAGCAAAATCTCCCTCATTCTGCTTATTATTTTTCTCAATTATATCTGGTGGCTTCTTTTCCTTATCCATTTTTCTTGCTAGGTCTGGTGGTTTCTTTTTCTTCTCATGTTTTCTTGCCCAATTGTCTCCTAATTTCTCAAACCCATTGCATTTGAAAATATATTTTATTTCTGCAATGTGCAAATGCATTCCTGAAGAACACATTTTCTCATTTGCCTCATTATCCATGTGTACCCCGAAACCTTTCTGACATAGAAAACTTCCTGAAACATCAGTTTCATATTTTTGAGCCAAATCTGTCAGTCCATTATGTGTAGTTAATGCACATACAGCTGTTTCCATACTCAAGGAAATTAATTCTTTTTTCTGACACTGGTTCACATTTTCATTATTTAAACAGCAAGGACTGTTAATTTCTCCATGTTCAAATGTTGAATTTAAAATACTAAGCTGTTTCTCTTTTTCACTGCCTGTGTTAATATGTTCCCCGTGTTTTCTATCTTTTTAATCACTGCTGCTTCATCAAAGCAGGTTTGAAAAATCCCATTTTCAAATATATTTATTTTATCCTGGGCTGCAGATGTTGTAAATACCATTTTTCCCTCACCTTTCAGTGCTTGGTGTACTTTCTGTTCAATAATCTGTGTATTCTGAGTTTCTGAAATAAACCCTTGCAAAATCACTGATTCTGCAGCTCTTTGAGCCTTTTCAGTAGGGACCATATTAATTGGGACAGTCATAATTTTTCTAGGCATTATCTGTGCATCTGCAGTTTATAATTCTTTAACTGAACCAGGCACATTTGAAGCAGTAACACCTGGAGGTATCACTGTCAGTACTGAATCTACAGGTAATGGGTCAATATAAAATGTTTGCACAGTTTTCTCAATCTGTGTTTCTCTCTGTTTAACAGAAGCAGTAGCCCCTGTAGTATTTACTGGTGCACTATTTTCAGTATTTTTCATGGGAGCCACATAAAGTGGTGGACACTCAGTTAACAATGCATCCATTATTTCATCCCCTGAATCATTATTTATTTGAAGCTCTTTATCATCACTAATTCCCTTCTCCTGAATTTGGTGCTTCATCCTCACTTGCTTTCTCTCTTGTTGCTTTTTCCCACATGCTTAAGGCCTCAAATTGTGCAGCTTTAGATTGTGTCTTTATTTCACATAACACTTCCCTTAATTTGTCAATAATTTGCAATTCAAAAGTACCATCTTTTGGAAACCTCAAAGCACCTTCTGTTTCAGTAATCTTGCACCATTGGTGAACCCACATACATGTATTTTGTCCCAAATTGGTAGACATAAAATGCACAGGTGTTCCTTCAGGAGCATCACCAATAAAAAACTAATTTTTCACTTTACCTCCTAACAGCTTCTTTAAACCTTCAAACATTTTCATTTTTGCAATAGTTCAATGCAATTTCGTTTTTTCCAAAGCTGTCAGTCTCAATTTTAGTCAGTTTTACTCCTACCACTGATTCTCCACAAAATCTTACTGCAATATTTCTCTTAATCAATAACTCTGTTAGTAACAACATAAATACATTCGCTACTCTGTCTGTTGTGCTAAATAAAGGATAGATTTATATTCACTGCGAGTAACACACGCTTACCCTTCACAAAGTAAGACCTTCTGTTTACTCTTCAAACACTACAGGTAAATCCCTTCCGCTTACCTTTCACTCAAGCTCAGAAGAACCTACTACTCCTTTGGACTTATCCTTCAGGATATATCTTAGGCCAAAGTTTCACCAGCGAACCCTTTTGCTGTCAATCAAGCTCAGAAGAACCTGCTACTCCTTTAGTGTGACCCTTTCTAGGTGATATCAGACCAAAGTTTCACCAGCGAACTCTTTGCTATCAATCACTCACACAGAAAATAGTCCCTAATTTAACACTGCCAGCCCTACCTAGCTTCTCAGTGTTATTCCAACGGACGAGTAACCTCAGTGCAGTGTGGCTTCCATTTACCACCCGCTATTCCTTCCCGGGAATCCACAGGTGTGCATACCTGCGTGTTCCAGACAACACAGAACAAGACACTAACTTAACATGAAGAGTTAAAACATGTAATCAATAACCAAAAATTGTGTCCTATGAAATTACCAATACAATCAATAACACCATCAATTCAAAATGAGCAAAATTTCACCAACAATAAAAAAACTTAATATTTTCAACACTTCAAAAATACATGCTAGCATATTAACAACATTTCACAACCCTATTGATACTCACACCACTTCTTGCATCACCTGCCAGTACTGCTTTGCCAGTCTTCAGGTTCTGAGCATTGGAGTCAGGAATCAGGACTTGGACATTTATCTAACTTGGGCAATTATTTTATTTCCCTTCTAAAGGTCAATGATCCATTAGTTGAATAGTTGATGGTGAAATCATTAATCATTAATCACCAAACTAATCAATAATGACCATCCTCTGCTTACCAAAAACTGATGGGGCGGTAATTTCTTCTGGTAGTTTCTCAATGCAAAACCCTCATGCTACCTCTAATTTACCGCTCAAAAGGTGTTGGGCCCTTCACACCATGTATTACCTTCAGGAGATTTTAAATAATCATGAACAGTAAAAACTGCAATTATTATTCAAGCCAATAAAGAGAGTTGTTGAGTATTTTAAAGGGTTTTATTTTCTAGTCAAAAGGTAATTTTTCTCTGACCCTTTATTCATTAATAAAATATCAATCAGGTTACATAATTTGGAAAACAGGAAAAATATCAATAATACAGAACACTTTACAGTCTGCATATAAGCATTACATGTAGTTATGAAAATGTGGCGCACAATTCTTAAAGAGATTGTAAGAAAAATAGTCTTGCAAAGCTAATCAATGATTAAATAGTTGGCAAAAATCTCCCATTAAGAGAAATAAATGCATAAGTCAAATAAATCTTTTCAGACCTAATTAATTAGTCAAAGCATAAACTTAAAGTTTAGCATCTAAAATCTAAAGAGCCTTTCTATCTGTTGCTGCTCATGTGCATCTCTGTGTCTAAAGAGCAAAAAGGAGGGAGACAGCCCGCCCTTCACCAGACCTCAAAGGAATGTGGCCTGATGTGCCAAGATTTGCCATGGAAGCAAGAAACCTCCCCCTGAATCTCCTCGGACGCCCAAGGCTGCACCCGTGATGATCTCATACCTAACCCATAGGATGTCTGGCCTAATCTGTTCCTTCTCTCAAGAGCTCACACCCCCCCCTAATGAGCCTAGAAGCCAGCTGAGATGAGAAAGCCAGCCCCCATCCAGAGAGGACATTATTTTATACCCTAATTATTGGCAGACTACACAAAGATGTAGCATCTTTCAGGAAAACCTGTACGTGATTGGTCAGTCATGATGGCATGAGTTGTCACTCCCCTGACTCATTCTAAAATCCTGACTTTACCAGTTTTAACAAAAGAAGCATACATGAATAACTACATTTATAAACATTTGCAACATTTACTAAGAAAAATGTTTCATTCTAATTCTCTTCCTTCCTTCCTTCCTTCCACAGCGTAGTCAGATGGACACTTTAACTAACACTGGTACATTGGCAGAATCACAAGAATGTACAAAGTTCAAAGTGTCCTTGACTCCTTTAGGAAAGCTGGTACAGTCTGCGCATGCTCTCTTCTCTTTAATGCAAGCCATAGCCTTGATGGATTCACAGGCAGCCATGTTTTGTGTAGGCCCCAAAAATAAAACAAACACAAAGATAATATTAATTTCATGTAAATCAGCCCATTATGTTTCCCTCCCTCATACTAGTACCCCTTATAAATGTTTACCTAGCCAAGCTATTAGTGAAAAGCAGCTTTTCTATTATTTATGACAACATGCAAAATAAATGTGTAACATAGCATTTTCATGCATTTAGTGTAAAATTTAAAAGCACACACAATTAATATAGTGCACACAGCAACATGCATTAGTGTTTTAGATAGCTTTTCATGCAAAAAGCATTTAGTCCCCTGTGTAGTGTTTGGCGCATTTGTTAATTCACACACATTATAAAAAGAGGTGTTATTTAACTGAAAATATTTATCAAAATATGCAACAAGTCAAAGTCCTTTAAGACAGAAATATGGGATGAGCTGGGAAGAGAGAAACACATTCTATTAATCTTCAAAGGTAAAAAGGCCACTTTTCTCTACATTGGAAAAAACACATGTTAATTCAGCAAAAGCATTTCAGACTGAATAGGCCTCACTTTCATTGTTTTTCATGTGCCATGTTTTTAACTAGCACCAAAATGTGTGTGGCAATTTAAATGCAGTCTGATGCACAAAAAATAAAACAATGCCTGACTGCAGATGAAATCTGCTCCATCAATCCACCCTTCTGATGATTCAAATCATAATAACATGATTTATAACTCATCACACATATTTAATTTCACTAGTGACATTTCTTATTGCAAAAGCTGAGCATACAACAATGTTACTTCAGACATTGACCATCTTGCCTCCAACGCGAGTGGTCGCTCCCCCCGCTTCCTCCCTGACCTGTGGTATCGTAGCGCCTACATCTGCTTGCTGACTGGGCACTGTGATTGTACTTGCTAGCGCGCACTGTTGTACATTTATTTGCATAGCGCTTTGGCTGATTGTTAACTGCTATCGCTTTCACTGTGCAGAACCTGTAATTATTGTAGCTGCGCATTGTCTGCATTGCATTGGCTGTGTTCTTATTTAAAGTGTGTCACGATCTCCACTGTCTCCGCGCACGAACTCGCATCTTTTTGGCCCTCATAGCGCTCCATTGATCCTTGTTGTTGTTGTTGGTCGGCCATTTCCCAGGTTGACCCGAGCCCTCCCTCAACCTCGCCCCCGCCTCCCTGCTGACCCTCCCACCCACGAGAGCTACAGTAGCCGCCCTCCCCCACACAGTGAGCTGTGACCATCTTGCCTCCAACGCGAGTGGTCGCTCCCCCCGCTTCCTCCCTGACCTGTGGTATCGTAGCGCCTACATCTGCTTGCTGACTGGGCACTGTGATTGTACTTGCTAGCGCGCACTGTTGTACATTTATTTGCATAGCGCTTTGGCTGATTGTTAACTGCTATCGCTTTCACTGTGCAGAACCTGTAATTATTGTAGCTGCGCATTGTCTGCATTGCATTGGCTGTGTTCTTATTTAAAGTGTGTCACGATCTCCACTGTCTCCGCGCACGAACTCGCATCTTTTTGGCCCTCATAGCGCTCCATTGATCCTTGTTGTTGTTGTTGGTCGGCCATTTCCCAGGTTGACCCGAGCCCTCCCTCAACCTAGCCCCCGCCTCCCTGCTGACCCTCCCACCCACGAGAGCTACAGTAGCCGCCCTCCCCCACACAGTGAGCTGTGACCATCTTGCCTCCAACGCGAGTGGTCGCTCCCCCCGCTTCCTCCCTGACCTGTGGTATCGTAGCGCCTACATCTGCTTGCTGACTGGGCACTGTGATTGTACTTGCTAGCGCGCACTGTTGTACATTTATTTGCATAGCGCTTTGGCTGATTGTTAACTGCTATCGCTTTCACTGTGCAGAACCTGTAATTATTGTAGCTGCGCATTGTCTGCATTGCATTGGCTGTGTTCTTATTTAAAGTGTGTCACGATCTCCACTGTCTCCGCGCACGAACTCGCATCTTTTTGGCCCTCATAGCGCTCCATTGATCCTTGTTGTTGTTGTTGGTCGGCCATTTCCCAGGTTGACCCGAGCCCTCCCTCAACCTCGCCCCCGCCTCCCTGCTGACCCTCCCACGCTCCGCCCCCTCCACTCTCCATTTATGTCAAATGTACCAACGCGCAGCGTCCACGCGCTGCGGCCCCGCCGAAGGTGCACCAAAGGTAAGCCCGTCTGCGCCCGTCCGCGCCTGGACCGCGCCCAGCGCCCGTCCCCCTGCCCTACGCCGCTCCCAACCCCCCGAGTTACTTATGATGCCGCTACTCTCCTCGCCCTCAACGCAGGACGCACCCCACTATGCTGCGTAGCTACCCCAGGACGTACCCACGGCCCATTCTCCTGCCTCACCTGTAAGTTCAACTGCTGCAGAACACTCACCAAACACACTTCCTCCACACTCAGCTCCGAACCCAACGACCTGAAATGCATCCTACTGAACACCCGCTCGGTCCACAGACACGCAACCGAACTTTGGGACCTAATCGACACTGTGTCACCTGACATCGCCTTCCTCACTGAAACATGGATGAATGCATCCTCTGCCCCCGACATCGCCATAGCCATACCGGACACTTACAAGATCATTCGAAAAGACCGCACCATTAAAAAAACTGGAGGAGGCATCGCCATCGTTCATAGAAACACCATCAAAATTACTACCAGTTCTGACGACAATCTCGCAACCGCCGAACACCTCCACTTTCAGATCCACACCGACCCCAGAACCACCCTCAGAGGAACCCTCATCTACAGGCCCCCAGGCACCCGTTCTCAATTCAGCGACGACATCACTGACTTCATCAGCCCGCACGCCCTCGCCTCCGAGAACTACATTCTTCTAGGAGACCTCAACTACCACCTTGACAACATTCTCGACAACAACACCACCACCCTTCTGGACAACCTGTCCAATCTCGGACTCAAACAACTTGTTGACACCCCCACCCACATAGCCGGTCACACGCTCGACCCTATCTTCACCTCCAGCAAGCACATCTCCTTCGATCATACTACAGCCCTCCACTGGACAGATCACAGCTGTGTTCACTTCAGCTACAAAACAACCCTGACCCACAACCGTCCACAACCCATTCCCCGAAGAAATTGGAACAAAATCACCACCGACCAACTCCTCACATCCCTCAGCCAAAACACTCCCACCCTAACAACGGACCCAGACCAAGCGGCCACAAACCTCAGGCAATGGATTACACACAGCGCAGACGAACTAGCACCCCTGAAAAAACACCAGTTGAAATCATTCAGCAAAAAGGCTCCCTGGTTCAATGATGACCTTAAAAAATCCAAGAAGACCTGCCGCACCCTCGAGAAGATTTGGAGGAAAGAACCAACCTCAGACAACATGACCTCCCTCAAGACAGCCACCCGCAAACACCACCAACTGATTCGATCCGCCAAGAAATCAGCATTTAAGGACCGCCTCGACAACAACTCTCACAACAGCAAGGAACTCTTCAATATCGTCAAAGAATTCACCAACCCTCCCGCAGCATCCAACGACATCTCTAACTCCCAAGACCTCTGCAATGCGCTATCCTCCTTCTTCTACAACAAAATTGCCGACATCCACAACAGCTTCAAGAACACTCCCAATGACCAACTCACCCCACCCCCTTCCGATCCCACCCCTCCAACTAACAACCTCAGCTCCTGGAACCCAATCACCATTGAAGACACCATTCGCCTCATGAACTCAATCCACTCTGGCTCACCTTCTGACCCCTGCCCCCACTACATCTTCAACAAAGCTGACTCCATCATCGTTCCCCAACTCCGTGATGTCATCAACTGCTCCTTCAACTCAGCCTCCTTTCCAGAAATATGGAAACACGCAGATCTCAGCGCCCTTCTGAAAAAACCAACAGCAGACCCCTCAGAACTGAAAAACTACCGACCCATCTCCCTCCTCCCTTTCCCGGCCAAAGTCATCGAGAAAGCCGTCAACAGCCAACTCGCAGCCTTCCTTGAATCCAACAACTCCCTGGATCCCTCACAGAACGGCTTTCGAGCCAAACACAGCACCGAGACCGCCCTCATTGCGGCGACCGACGACATCCGTGCACTCTTGGACAACGGTGAAACAGTGGCCCTCATTCTCCTCGACCTCTCCGCCGCCTTCGACACTGTCTGTCACAGCACCCTCATACAACGCCTCAACAACATCGGCATACAAGGAAAAGCCTTGGACTGGATTAGCTCATTCCTAGCCGGGAGAACCCAGAGAGTCCGACTCCCCCCCTTCTACTCAGCGCCCACCGAAGTCATCTGCGGCGTGCCTCAAGGCTCCTCACTCAGTCCCACCCTCTTCAACGTCTACATGAGTCCCCTCGCCCCCATCGCACGTCGACACAACCTCAACATCATCTCCTACGCCGACGACACCCAGCTGATACTTTCCCTCACCAAAGACCCCAACACCGCCAAGGACAATCTTCACGAAGGCATGAAAGAAGTAGCCGAATGGATGCAACAGAGCCGCTTAAAACTCAACTCAGACAAAACTGAAGTGCTCATCCTTGGATCCTCCCCCTCAGCGTGGGACGACTCCTGGTGGCCTTCCACTCTGGGATCAGCGCCCACTCCCACTGACCATGCACGTAACCTTGGCTTCATTCTAGAATCCTCTCTCTCAATGTCCAGACAAGTCAACGCCGTATCGTCCTCCTGCTTCAACGTCCTTTGCATCCTCAAAAAGATCTTCCGCTGGATCCCCCTCGAAACAAGAAAGACTGTCACCCATGCACTGGTCACAAGTCGACTGGACTATGGCAACACTCTCTACGCCGGAATTACAACAAAATTGCAGAAAAAGCTCCAGCGCATCCAAAACGCATCAGCGAGACTCATATTAGACATCCCGCGCCAAGAACACATCACCGGACACTTAAAAAACCTCCACTGGCTTCCTGTCAACAAAAGAATCACCTTCCGCCTTCTTACCCACGCACACAAGGCCCTCTATAATCTTGGACCAGAATGCCTCAACTCCCGACTGTCCTTCTACTATCCCACCCGCCTACTTAGATCATCCAGTCAAGCCCTCGCCGCAGTCCCGCGCATCCGAAAAACCACCATGGGCGGCAGATCCTTCTCCTTCCTGGCTGCCAAGACCTGGAACTCACTCCCCACCCACCTCCGCCTTACTCAGAATCACATCTCCTTCAGAAAAGAATTGAAAACTTGGCTTTTCGATAAACAATGAACCCTCCCCTCTAGCGCCTTGAGACCCTCTGGGTGAGTAGTGCGCTATATAAATGCCCGAACTTGAACTTATTTCTAAGGCAAACACAAGTCTGGTCTGTAATCAGATCATATATAGCCAAGTTCAAATGTTTTAGTGCAGAGTTCTATAAGTAGCTTCTTGGAACAGTTAGTCTTCTTTAAAACAAGTAACTAAAAAAATAAAATGAGAATTCAACAGGACAGTTTCAGCATTTCGTTGCTCTTTTTCATCAGCTTGCCATCAGAAAGGCTCATACAGTGTGGCTTTCTGTACTTTTTTCATGCAAATTAGACTACTTAGGTGCTGAGAAATTCTGACAGAGCACCATCAATCCTTTTGCACTTTTTCAACCAAGGCCTTTCACTCTTATTTTCACTTTGATCAGATTCAGATGTTTCACCACAGCATCTCTCAGATCAAAGCCGTTGCACCATCCATTATGCAGATCTTGTGTAGCAGCTGCAATCTGGTGAGAAACTGCACACTGTACATCAACCAGACCTACACAGCAATGGCTAGTGTTTTCATCAGTGTTTTCCACAAGTGCATTTGCATATACATTTTCAAGCCACTTTAGTGTTGCTGAAAAACAGTATTTTGCAAAAGGTAACTCTGTGCTGCCATTGTGTTGCTTTATTATGCTTGACACTTCAGGCAGATAGCTACAATTCATTCCTTGTCCAATCTGTTGTTCTGCACTCATTATCTTTGAGACCACATTATGATCTGATTTCAGAGAAACTGGCAATCTATACCTGGGCATCAGTCTTTGCAATAACATATTTGCCACTATGCAGTTGTCACTTTTCTCAAAAACAGTTCTGATACAACCCTGTTGTGCTGCTTCAAAAACATTTTCTTGAGCCTCTTTTAATTCAACTGTGAAGATTCCATTGAATGTATGTGCTAACAGAACACAAATTTGTGCAACTGAATTAGCATTTCTCTCTCCCATGACAACAGTGACTCCCAATTGAGCAGATATACTGCTTGTTATGGTAAGGGCAATCAATTTCGAATTTTGGGCTGGGGTAATTACTAATAGCCATAAAGCTTTGACAACATCATGTATAAGGAGCACAGCATGTGCTGCTTTTAATGTGTCACCTTTCAAACCTGGGCCATCTACAATATGGACATTGTTGGGCTGACTCAGACATTCATCCTTAAAGTCTGAATTTGGCTTTATGCATATTTTCATGATATTTAGACACTCATATTCATTTTCATCATAATCCAATTCATTTGCCGACATTTCTGTGAAGTTAGGGTCAAAGGTCATTGGGCAATACATCACAAACCTTTGAACACAGTCATCTTTTTCAATAGGCAATGAGAGAATGCAGCCCTCCCTCTCACTGCAAATTAGTGTATTTTCTTTCAAATAAACTTTCATTCCTAGTGCTGGGGCGCGACATTTTTTTCTCTTTCAACTCTAGGAATGCTTTTGTGCAGTTGTTGTCCAATGGAAGCGGATCAGACACACCTGAGTGTGTCAGCCTCAGTAAAGGCTTAGCCACTAGGGAAAGGTTTAGTAACCACTCTCTACAGTAGCTAACCATTCCCAAAAATGTCCTGACTTCTTTCTGAATTTGAGATGTATTCATCCTGGAAATTATTTCCACCTTCTCTGGTGACACCTTTCTACCTCCCTTTCCAATTTTGTGTCCCAGACATTCATCTTCTTTTTGACAGTACTCCTGACTATTCTCATGCAATGGCACTGTGACATGACTTTTGCAAAAATTAATAAGTGTAAGCCATTCTTCAGCACATGGAATGTGAAAAAATATATTGGCTGGATTCGGTACCACAGGACAACATGGAAAAAATATGCTTTTAATCTCCTGCACTATTCTATTCTTTTCATTTATTTTCTGTGAACCTGTGATCAGAAAGTTACACAAACTTCCAATCAATTCCATCAAAAATCCTTTTATTGGTAAAATTCCTGCAACTGATGGTATTCCTGAATACATGTCATCTGGTTCTAATTTTAATAAGACATGTTCTGAACATTTTATTAATCTGGCATCTTTCTCTGTGAACTCTCTTATTTCTGTGTTTATTATTTTTTCAAAAGCAGAAGGTACATTTTCAACAGTCTTTTCTGAAAATAATGCTACAGCTGTCTCTTGTTGGGCCATTTTAAAATGTACATCCTCATCAGGAATCTGAAAATGAACATTATCTGATGTACAGTAATCTGTGGTGCTTAATTTGCAAAACAATTGTTTTCTTGCTAGGCCTGAATCACAGACAACAGTTTTGCAATTTTCCTCAAATGGGCCTAATTTTGGTGCACATTCTTCTAAAACTGGGTTTGTAATTTCTTTGTTTAAAACTCCTGCAACTAAATTTGGACTTTCCACTGCCTTCACAATGGACTTGGTAAATTCAGAATTGTGAGGGTTAAAATTCTCATTTTCAAACACAGCAACCTGTTGGACTGGGTTCTGATTTTGTCTCTGGAAATAATTCACATTTGCTCTGGACACCTTATTCAAATTAACTTTAGCATTGGTACCACCTGCCATTGGTACCTCTACTGACATTTGCATTTGCTTAACTGGCATATTTTGCACCTGCATTTCTCCATGTTTTTGTGCATCATGTTTAAATTTATTTTTCTTCTTCCAATGCTCAAATCTGTTATAAAGATGGCAAAAGGACACATTTTCCAGCAGTACAACACCCATACCTAAATTTGCACAAACCAAAACACCTTTACTTCCATCCTGTTTTCTTTTAATCTGTACCCAATTAACATCCTTTGCTGGCACTCCACCCTTCAGGAAAGTAATCTCTGCTATGTTTTTCTCCATAACAACAGAAAATGATGGTGCATTCATGCAAACCCTTTTCACGGTCTCCTCACCTGACCCTTGAACAACAACTTTAGATTCAAACAACAATTTAGTCAGCATGGCAATATAAAAGAACATTTCCAAATTAATGCACAACTCTTTCAATATTTCATCAAATCCATCAACTTGGTACCACAGCACATTCTTGTCTCTCAATTGTGGGATTGTGTTCAGAAATGCTGCAAGTTCACTTTTATTCTGTAGCATAGGAACATACATTTCTCCCACCTTTTCTCTCAATGAGTAAGCAAAATCTCCCTCATTCTGCTTATTATTTTTCTCAATTATATCTGGTGGCTTCTTTTCCTTATCCATTTTTCTTGCTAGGTCTGGTGGTTTCTTTTTCTTCTCATGTTTTCTTGCCCAATTGTCTCCTAATTTCTCAAACCCATTGCATTTGAAAATATATTTTATTTCTGCAATGTGCAAATGCATTCCTGAAGAACACATTTTCTCATTTGCCTCATTATCCATGTGTACCCCGAAACCTTTCTGACATAGAAAACTTCCTGAAACATCAGTTTCATATTTTTGAGCCAAATCTGTCAGTCCATTATGTGTAGTTAATGCACATACAGCTGTTTCCATACTCAAGGAAATTAATTCTTTTTTCTGACACTGGTTCACATTTTCATTATTTAAACAGCAAGGACTGTTAATTTCTCCATGTTCAAATGTTGAATTTAAAATACTAAGCTGTTTCTCTTTTTCACTGCCTGTGTTAATATGTTCCCCCGTGTTTTCTATCTTTTTAATCAGTGCTGCTTCATCAAAGCAGGTTTGAAAAATCCCATTTTCAAATATATTTATTTTATCCTGGGCTGCAGATGTTGTAAATACCATTTTTCCCTCACCTTTCAGTGCTTGGTGTACTTTCTGTTCAATAATCTGTGTATTCTGAGTTTCTGAAATAAACCCTTGCAAAATCACTGATTCTGCAGCTCTTTGAGCCTTTTCAGTAGGGACCATATTAATTGGGACAGTCATAATTTTTCTAGGCATTATCTGTGCATCTGCAGTTTATAATTCTTTAACTGAACCAGGCACATTTGAAGCAGTAACACCTGGAGGTATCACTGTCAGTACTGAATCTACAGGTAATGGGTCAATATAAAATGTTTGCACAGTTTTCTCAATCTGTGTTTCTCTCTGTTTAACAGAAGCAGTAACCCCTGTAGTATTTACTGGTGCACTATTTTCAGTATTTTTCATGGGAGCCACATAAAGTGGTGGACACTCAGTTAACAATGCATCCATTATTTCATCCCCTGAATCATTATTTATTTGAAGCTCTTTATCATCACTAATTCCCTTCTCCTGAATTTGGTGCTTCATCCTCACTTGCTTTCTCTCTTGTTGCTTTTTCCCACATGCTTAAGGCCTCAAATTGTGCAGCTTTAGATTGTGTCTTTATTTCACATAACACTTCCCTTAATTTGTCAATAATTTGCAATTCAAAAGTACCATCTTTTGGAAACCTCAAAGCACCTTCTGTTTCAGTAATCTTGCACCATTGGTGAACCCACATACATGTATTTTGTCCCAAATTGGTAGACATAAAATGCACAGGTGTTCCTTCAGGAGCATCACCAATAAAAAACTAATTTTTCACTTTACCTCCTAACATCTTCTTTAAACCTTCAAACATTTTCATTTTTGCAATAGTTCAATGCAATTTCGTTTTTTCCAAAGCTGTCAGTCTCAATTTTAGTCAGTTTTACTCCTACCACTGATTCTCCACAAAATCTTACTGCAATATTTCTCTTAATCAATAACTCTGTTAGTAACAACATAAATACATTCGCTACTCTGTCTGTTGTGCTAAATAAAGGATAGATTTATATTCACTGCGAGTAACACACGCTTACCCTTCACAAAGTAAGACCTTCTGTTTACTCTTCAAACACTACAGGTAAATCCCTTCCGCTTACCTTTCACTCAAGCTCAGAAGAACCTACTACTCCTTTGGACTTATCCTTCAGGATATATCTTAGGCCAAAGTTTCACCAGCGAACCCTTTTGCTGTCAATCAAGCTCAGAAGAACCTGCTACTCCTTTAGTGTGACCCTTTCTAGGTGATATCAGACCAAAGTTTCACCAGCGAACTCTTTGCTATCAATCACTCACACAGAAAATAGTCCCTAATTTAACACTGCCAGCCCTACCTAGCTTCTCAGTGTTATTCCAACGGACGAGTAACCTCAGTGCAGTGTGGCTTCCATTTACCACCCGCTATTCCTTCCCGGGAATCCACAGGTGTGCATACCTGCGTGTTCCAGACAACACAGAACAAGACACTAACTTAACATGAAGAGTTAAAACATGTAATCAATAACCAAAAATTGTGTCCTATGAAATTACCAATACAATCAATAACACCATCAATTCAAAATGAGCAAAATTTCACCAACAATAAAAAAACTTAATATTTTCAACACTTCAAAAATACATGCTAGCATATTAACAACATTTCACAACCCTATTGATACTCACACCACTTCTTGCATCACCTGCCAGTACTGCTTTGCCAGTCTTCAGGTTCTGAGCATTGGAGTCAGGAATCAGGACTTGGACATTTATCTAACTTGGGCAATTATTTTATTTCCCTTCTAAAGGTCAATGATCCATTAGTTGAATAGTTGATTGTGAAATCATTAATCATTAATCACCAAACGAATCAATAATGACCATCCTCTGCTTACCAAAAACTGATGGGGCGGTAATTTCTTCTGGTAGTTTCTCAATGCAAAACCCTCATGCTACCTCTAATTTACCGCTCAAAAGGTGTTGGGCCCTTCACACCATGTATTACCTTCAGGAGATTTTAAATAATCATGAACAGTAAAAACTGCAATTATTATTCAAGCCAATAAAGAGAGTTGTTGAGTATTTTAAAGGGTTTTATTTTCTAGTCAAAAGGTAATTTTTCTCTGACCCTTTATTCATTAATAAAATATCAATCAGGTTACATAATTTGGAAAACAGGAAAAATATCAATAATACAGAACACTTTACAGTCTGCATATAAGCATTACATGTAGTTATGAAAATGTGGCGCACAATTCTTAAAGAGATTGTAAGAAAAATAGTCTTGCAAAGCTAATCAATGATTAAATAGTTGGCAAAAATCTCCCATTAAGAGAAATAAATGCATAAGTCAAATAAATCTTTTCAGACCTAATTAATTAGTCAAAGCATAAACTTAAAGTTTAGCATCTAAAATCTAAAGAGCCTTTCTATCTGTTGCTGCTCATGTGCATCTCTGTGTCTAAAGAGCAAAAAGGAGGGAGACAGCCCGCCCTTCACCAGACCTCAAAGGAATGTGGCCTGATGTGCCAAGATTTGCCGTGGAAGCAAGAAACCTCCCCCTGAATCTCCTCGGACGCCCAAGGCTGCACCCGTGATGATCTCATACCTAACCCATAGGATGTCTGGCCTAATCTGTTCCTTCTCTCAAGAGCTCACACCCCCCCCTAATGAGCCTAGAAGCCAGCTGAGATGAGAAAGCCAGCCCCCATCCAGAGAGGACATTATTTTATACCCTAATTATTGGCAGACTACACAAAGATGTAGCATCTTTCAGGAAAACCTGTACGTGATTGGTCAGTCATGATGGCATGAGTTGTCACTCCCCTGACTCATTCTAAAATCCTGACTTTACCAGTTTTAACAAAAGAAGCATACATGAATAACTACATTTCTGTAGTAGGGGATCTCTGTGTATAGTCATAATCTAGTGAATAGTCCCGCCCATGTGCGTGGACCCCGGAGCAATCAAAAATAATCTCTTACAGTGTCAAAAAATGCAGAAAATGCATAGACACTTAAGAGAGAATTTAAAGACAGATAATGCAGCCAAAGGGCTACACTGTCCAGTACTTCAACTAGAAATTTCCACCATAAAATCCACAAAACAGCAAAGCCTGTACAGATTTCCCTTGCTTAACAGCAAAATCCCTCAGGAATGATAGAGAGAAGAACCTGGACAGACAAGCCCCATAGGCTGCCATTATGGGGCTTAATTAGGATACTGTGCCTTTAAGAGAACCTTCCAGAACCTTCTCTCAGTATCCCAGAATGCATAGCAGGTCCAACTTAGCCTCAGTTCTTTTTTCCGGCTCCTGCAAGCAGGACCCTGGAGCATTGAGCTCTCCCTTTCAAGGGTTTTTGTTGGTGTTTTACACTGATTTCGATTTTTGGTACTTTTAAAGTACTCTGGTGACTTTCTTTCTGTGTTTCTGCACTCTTTTTTGTCCAATAATGCCTGCATTATTCGACAAATGCCCTGAGTGCTCAAGAAAGAAGGCCAAGACAGACTCCCATGAGGTCTGTATTCTCTGCCTTCCCTCTTCCCACATCCCTGAGGAGTGTAGGATCTGCAGAAGCTTCTCTGGAAGGACCCTGAAGGAGAGGAAGAAGATCAGGCTTCAGGGACTTGAGGAGAGAAAGCTGAAGGCACGAGGTGGGTCAGGAGGGGCTCCTTCTACCCATGCTGAGGCCTCTGGGGGGCTCCCCAGGGGCAGGAAGACCAGCCCGCGCCCAAGGTCTCCGTCTGGGTCAGTTGCGCTGACCACGACGTCGAGGGGACGGTCAACGGCCAGTTCCAGGTCTCCCCAGGGCTCTGGGTCGAGAAAACGTCGCCCGTCGACGTCGAGGAACGTGTTCCGGCCGCCGTCGAAGCCGGTGTCGATATCCTCGTCGTCGCTGTCGGCGTCGAGTGATCGACATCGGAGGGCCCGGCGTCGGCGCTCGCCGTCGAGGCGACACCGCCGTTCGCCGTCGAGGACATCGTCGTCGAGGGGATCCTCGTCGTCAAGGTCGCCGTCGAGACGTAAGGCGTCTCCGGCGCCGAAGAGGTCGACGTCGAAGCATTCCAAAAGGCCGACGTCGAGACGGTCGAGGAGATCGACGTCGAGAAGGTCGGAGAGGTCGACGTCAAGAAGGTCCAAAGGGTCGCCGTCGAAGCGATCCAGGAAGTCGACGTCGAGACCGGCGAAGAGGTCGAGGTCGCCGTCGAGGCACCATCGCCCGTCGTCGAGGTTTCGTGGCTCGTCGATCTGGTCAGGGTCGACGTCGAGACGGAGACACGATTCGACGTCGAGGAGTGTGATTCGGTCGACGCCGAAGGACCGTTCGACGTCGAGGGGACATCGGTCGTCGTCTGGACACCGGTCTTCAGCGTCTGGAGGTCCTAAGGACAGGCCCAGGACTGTGGGGGGCTCCCCACTCTCTGGTAGAGGTGATGGCTCGCCGGGACCGGCGCATTCCGGGGTGGATACTCCGATGAAGCCGTCTACGCCTCCTCCGCGGCCGGCTGTGCCGAAGGGTCCTCCTCCGAAGGCCCCTACCCCGCCTCCGAAGCCGGCTCCGCGGGACCCGCGTCCGGTTGCTCCTCCACCCCCGATCCCACCGAGGGAGGTGTCGATGCCTAAGTTCCCGACGCCTCCGAAGAAGACTCCTAAGAAGCCTGGAGCTCCTGACCCTGGGAGGCCGAAGGAGCGTCCGAGGCCCAAGAGGTCGAGGTCTCGCTCGGGGAGACGGGACAAATCGAGGAGTGGCCGCGGATCTTCATCACGATCCAGGCATCATCACAAGAGACGTCGGTCCAGGTCACGTTCTCCTTCTGGGACCCGTTCCTACTCGCCCACGCTGTCCGATTCGCCGGAGACTAGGTTGTCTCCGATAGACGATATTAGCACATTTCAGGAGGTTCTCCTGCGTGGTGCGGCGAAGTTGGGCATTGAGGTTGAAGCGCCTACGGCTTCTACCTCGGTAATCTTTGAGACTTTACACAAGAGGCACTTGTCTCGCCCCCTGTTACCTCTGGTGCCGGGGCTCCTTGAGCCCGCCGAACAGCTATTCCTGACGCCGGCAACGGTGAAATCTGTCCCTTCCAGGATACTGAAAAAGTACAGGGCTCCG
The DNA here is from genome assembly GCF_964261635.1 of Lissotriton helveticus. Taxonomy (NCBI): domain Eukaryota; kingdom Metazoa; phylum Chordata; class Amphibia; order Caudata; family Salamandridae; genus Lissotriton; species Lissotriton helveticus. The sequence goes on from NC_136065.1 coordinate 343,329,678, forward strand.
GACTCAGACCCAGCCTTCTTGAGGAAGGACCCGGTACCGGATTCAGTCATCGTGACTGCTGCTCGGAAGCTTCATGCCACCTCCCCTGCGTCCACGGTGCCTCCGGACAAGGAGAGCCGGTGGATCGATTCTGCGGGTCGCAAGGCGTGTGGGACATCCGCCTCGTCCATGAAGGCAGCCAGTGACTCGGCTTTGCTGGGACGTTACGACCGGTCCCTTTGGGACTCGATGGAGCAGTTCGCAGATCTCGTCCCTCGAGACCGCAAGGAGGACTTTGTGGAGATCGTCAAGGAGGGGATGTTGGTCTCTAATCAGGCCATCGGCGCCGCAGCAGACATATCGTTGCTGTCCGCGCACGGATATTGCCACGGGATTCACCAGAGACGCCATGCTTGGCTCAGGTTGACATCGTTGAAACCGGAGGCACAGCAACGCGTGGCGAATCTCCCGTTTTCCGGAGATACCCTCTTCGGGAAGCACGCGGATGATGAGATGGCCAGGATGAAGGCCGAAGCGGAGACCCTGACGGCAGTGGGCCTGGAAAAGCCCAAGGAAAAGAAACCCTTCCGACAGTACCAGCGTCGGTTTGGGGCGCAGGGTCGTGGAAGGGGGCAGTCTGCTGGTCAACATCAACAGCGGCAGCAGCAGCAGCAGTACAGGCAGCCCTTCCAGAAGCGGCAGGGTGGTAGAGGTCGTCAACAGTCCTCTACCGCGACCAAGGGCCCGGCCGGGTCCCGTCCCTGAGCTGTTACTTCCCCCTCGTCCGTTACCCGCTCCGGTGGGGGGAAGCGTTCAATTTTTTTCTGGCAGAGTGGAGAAAAATTACTCAGGACAAGTGGGTGCTGAATATTGTTTGCAATGGATACAATCTACGTTTCACCAGCCCTCCTCCATCGATTCCTCCCGTCAGCTCGCAGTATCAACTGCGCGAGCTTCAGACGGAGGCGGACGTTCTGCTAAGGAAAAGGGCGATCGAAGACGTACCTCTGTCTCAAAGAGGAAGAGGTCTGTACTCTCGGTTCTTTCTTGTCCGCAAGAAGGACAAAAACGAGTTCAGGCCCATTCTGGATTTGCGGCAGGCAAACAAGTGGATTCGCAGAGAAAAGTTTCGCATGCTGTCGTTGCATCAGATCTACCCTCAGCTGCAACGGGGAGACTGGATGTGTGCCATAGATCTACAGGACGCATACTTCCACGTGCCCATTGCATGCAAACACAGAAAATTTCTGCGCTTTCAAGTCGGCACCAATCACTATCAGTACACGGTGCTACCCTTCGGACTGAAGTCTGCACCCAGGACATTCTCAAAGTGTATGGCAGTGGTAGCGGCACACCTGAGGAAGAACAAGGTGTTTGTCTACCCGTACCTGGACGATTGGTTGATCAAAGCCTCCTCCTTCTCGGAAGCCCGAGCACACTTCCAGAAGACGTGCGTTCTCTTGAACAAGCTGGGGTTGCACATCAACATGTCCAAGTCGGTCCCGATTCCGGTGCAGTGCATCCAGTACTTGGGGGCCTCCATCAATACGCTGTCAGCAAGCGTGTCTCCTTCGGAAGAGCGACGTTTATCACTCGTTCGGAAGGCTCAGGCTCTCATGAAAACTCCGTCTACGACTGTGAGGACCGTGTCTTCTCTACTGGGATCGATGGCCTCTTGCATCTTTCTCACTCCTCACGCACGGCTACAGATGCGTCCTCTGCAGGAGTGCTTGGAGGATCAGTGGGACCAGAGGAGAGGTTCTTGGGACGACAGGATACGACTGTCTCTACATGCTCTTCAGTCTCTGAAGTGGTGGTGCTCGAAGGAGAATCTCCTCAGAGGCGTTCCCTTCCACAAGGACATTCCCACACAGACCATCGTGACGGATGCGTCTCTCCAAGGTTGGGGGGCGCATTCCGGAGATCTGCAAATTCAAGGGACGTGGTCCCCGACGGAGTCCACGTACCACATCAATTTCCTGGAACTGAGAGCTGTTCACTTGGCACTGAAGGCCTTTCATCCGTCCTTTCAGACCAACTCTCTGCTTGTTCAGACGGACAACACGACTACGATGTATTACCTCAACAAGCAGGGGGGCTCGAGATCGCGCACTCTGTCGCAGGAGGCGCAGGCGATCTGGCACTGGCTTCTGGCTCGAGGACTGTCGATAACGGCCACCCATCTGCCAGGTGTGCAGAATGTTCAGGCAGACGAACTGAGCAGAATCGTGCAGGAAAACCACGAATGGGTCATAAACGACGAAGTACTAGGAGAAGTCTTCGCAAGGTGGGGAACTCCAGACGTAGATCTGTTTGCCACCGCCGAAAACAGCAAATGCCGAGGCTTCGCCTCCAGGTACTACCAGCCAGGGACGCTGGGGAACGCGTTATGGATCAACTGGTCGAACAGCTTTCTGTACGCTTTTCCACCAATTCCCCTGATTCCGGCGGTTCTCATCAAGCTGTCTCAATCCAGGGCGAGAATGATTCTGATTGCCCCGGAATGGCCCAGACAGTGGTGGTTCACGGACCTGCTTCACCGATCTCTCCTTCCTCACATGAAGCTGCCGTGCAGGCCGGACCTTCTCACGAAGTTCGGGGGGCGGATGGTGCACCCCAACCTCTCGTCTTTGAGTTTGGCGGCATGGCTCCTGAAATAGTGCAATATGGCCATCTGAATCTCCCAGAGGATTGTATGGGCATACTGAAGGAGGCTAAGCGACCTTCCACTAGGACTTCCTATGCTTACAAGTGGAAGAGGTTTTGCATCTGGTGCAAGTCTAAGAACTATGACCCTACGTCATGCAAGGAGGATGTCATCCTTCCATATCTGCTTCATCTGGCGCAGTCGGGCCTTAATGTCCATTCCATTAAGGTTCATCTGGCTGCTTTGACTGCCTACAGGAAAGGCCCTTCACAGACTTCCTTTTTCCAGATCCCTGTGATCAAAGATTTTTTGGAAGGCTTGAAGAAAGTGTTCCCTCCTGTCAGGCTTCCTTCGCCTTCATGGGACTTGAATGTGGTGCTGTCCAGATTGATGAAGGAGCCTTTTGAACCCATTCATAAGGCTTCGTTGCAGCACCTGTCCTGGAAGGCGGCGTTCCTCGTGGCCATTACATCGGCCCGCAGGGTGAGTGAGATTCAGGCATTGTGTTGCCAAGAACCTTATACTGTATTTCATAATGCTAAAGTTGTTATGCGTACTCACCCTAAGTTTCTTCCCAAGGTTGTTTCTGATTTTCATATCAATCAGACTATCACTTTGCCTACGTTCTTTCAGAATCCTTCATCTCCGGCGGAAAGGTCTTTACATTCCCTGGATGTGCGGAGGGTGCTGAAGTTTTATCTTGATAAGACTAAAGATATTCGTAGGTCAGACCAATTGTTCGTCAATTATGGCTCAGTCAGGACAGGTCTTGCTACCTCTAAACAGTCCATCTCGAGGTGGATTGTGTCCTGCATACAGTTGTGTTACTACAAAGCTAATAAGACCTTAGGAGGTAAGCCTAAGGCTCATTCCACCAGGGGCAAAGCTGCTACGACAGCTATGCTCCGTAATGTTCCCATTGCAGAGATCTGCAAGGCGGCCACTTGGAAGTCGGTCCATACCTTTGCTAAGCATTACTGCCTGGACACTGATGCCAGGGCAGACGCTCAGGTTGGGCAGGCTTCGCTGCGGAATCTGTTCGCACAGTAGTGGCGTTATTTTATTCTCCACCGCCGCTTGGTGTGGGGATGGGCTTGCCATTCTATTCACTAGATTATGACTATACACAGAGATCCCCTACTACAGAAGGAGTAGTTTCTGTCCTGTAACTCCAGTTCTGTAGTAGGGGTATCTCTGTTATAGTCATAAGCGCCCTCCCGCCTCCCCGGTGGAGTGTTGTTCATGATCATAATGCTACAGGTCTGGCGTTTCCTACGCCCTCGAAAAGAACTGAGGCTAAGTTGGACCTGCTATGCATTCTGGGATACTGAGAGAAGGTTCTGGAAGGTTCTCTTAAAGGCACAGTATCCTAATTAAGCCACATAATGGCAGCCTATGGGGCTTGTCTGTCCAGGTTCTTCTCTCTATCATTCCTGAGGGATTTTGCTGTTAAGCAAGGGAAATCTGTACAGGCTTTGCTGTTTTGTGGATTTTATGGTGGAAATTTCTAGTTGAAGTACTGGACAGTGTAGCCCTTTGGCTGCATTATCTGTCTTTAAATTCTCTCTTAAGTGTCTATGCATTTTCTGCATTTTTTGACACTGTAAGAGATTATTTTTGATTGCTCCGGGGTCCACGCACATGGGCGGGACTATTCACTAGATTATGACTATAACAGAGATACCCCTACTACAGAACTGGAGTTACAGGACAGAAACTACTCCTTATAAACATTTGCAACATTTACTAAGAAAAATGTTTCATTCTAATTCTCTTCCTTCCTTCCTTCCTTCCACAGCGTAGTCAGATGGACACTTTAACTAACACTGGTACATTGGCAGAATCACAAGAATGTACAAAGTTCAAAGTGTCCTTGACTCCTTTAGGAAAGCTGGTACAGTCTGCGCATGCTCTCTTCTCTTTAATGCAAGCCATAGCCTTGATGGATTCACAGGCAGCCATGTTTTGTGTAGGCCCCAAAAATAAAACAAACACAAAGATAATATTAATTTCATGTAAATCAGCCCATTATGTTTCCCTCCCTCATACTAGTACCCCTTATAAATGTTTACCTAGCCAAGCTATTAGTGAAAAGCAGCTTTTCTATTATTTATGACAACATGCAAAATAAATGTGTAACATAGCATTTTCATGCATTTAGTGTAAAATTTAAAAGCACACACAATTAATATAGTGCACACAGCAACATGCATTAGTGTTTTAGATAGCTTTTCATGCAAAAAGCATTTAGTCCCCTGTGTAGTGTTTGGCGCATTTGTTAATTCACACACATTATAAAAAGAGGTGGTATTTAACTGAAAATATTTATCAAAATATGCAACAAGTCAAAGTCCTTTAAGACAGAAATATGGGATGAGCTGGGAAGAGAGAAACACATTCTATTAATCTTCAAAGGTAAAAAGGCCACTTTTCTCTACATTGGAAAAAACACATGTTAATTCAGCAAAAGCATTTCAGACTGAATAGGCCTCACTTTCATTGTTTTTCATGTGCCATGTTTTTAACTAGCACCAAAATGTGTGTGGCAATTTAAATGCAGTCTGATGCACAAAAAATAAAACAATGCCTGACTGCAGATGAAATCTGCTCCATCAATCCACCCTTCTGATGATTCAAATCATAATAACATGATTTATAACTCATCACACATATTTAATTTCACTAGTGACATTTCTTATTGCAAAAGCTGAGCATACAACAATGTTACTTCAGACATTGACCATCTTGCCTCCAACGCGAGTGGTCGCTCCCCCCGCTTCCTCCCTGACCTGTGGTATCGTAGCGCCTACATCTGCTTGCTGACTGGGCACTGTGATTGTACTTGCTAGCGCGTACTGTTGTACATTTATTTGCATAGCGCTTTGGCTGATTGTTAACTGCTATCGCTTTCACTGTGCAGAACCTGTAATTATTGTAGCTGCGCATTGTCTGCATTGCATTGGCTGTGTTCTTATTTAAAGTGTGTCACGATCTCCACTGTCTCCGCGCACGAACTCGCATCTTTTTGGCCCTCATAGCGCTCCATTGATCCCTGTTGTTGTTGTTGGTCGGCCATTTCCCAGGTTGACCCGAGCCCTCCCTCAACCTCGCCCCCGCCTCCCTGCTGACCCTCCCACCCACGAGAGCTACAGTAGCCGCCCTCCCCCACACAGTGAGCTGTGACCATCTTGCCTCCAACGCGAGTGGTCGCTCCCCCCGCTTCCTCCCTGACCTGTGGTATCGTAGCGCCTACATCTGCTTGCTGACTGGGCACTGTGATTGTACTTGCTAGCGCGCACTGTTGTACATTTATTTGCATAGCGCTTTGGCTGATTGTTAACTGCTATCGCTTTCACTGTGCAGAACCTGTAATTATTGTAGCTGCGCATTGTCTGCATTGCATTGGCTGTGTTCTTATTTAAAGTGTGTCACGATCTCCACTGTCTCCGCGCACGAACTCGCATCTTTTTGGCCCTCATAGCGCTCCATTGATCCTTGTTGTTGTTGTTGGTCGGCCATTTCCCAGGTTGACCCGAGCCCTCCCTCAACCTCGCCCCTGCCTCCCTGCTGACCCTCCCACGCTCCGCCCCCTCCACTCTCCATTTATGTCAAATGTACCAACGCGCAGCGTCCACGCGCTGCGGCCCCGCCGAAGGTGCACCAAAGGTAAGCCCGTCTGCGCCCGTCCGCGCCTGGACCGCGCCCAGCGCCCGTCCCCCTGCCCTACGCCGCTCCCAACCCCCCGAGTCACTTATGATGCCGCTACTCTCCTCGCCCTCAACGCAGGACGCACCCCACTATGCTGCGTAGCTACCCCAGGACGTACCCACGGCCCATTCTCCTGCCTCACCTGTAAGTTCAACTGCTGCAGAACACTCACCAAACACACTTCCTCCACACTCAGCTCCGAACCCAACGACCTGAAATGCATCCTACTGAACACCCGCTCGGTCCACAGACACGCAACCGAACTTTGGGACCTAATCGACACTGTGTCACCTGACATCGCCTTCCTCACTGAAACATGGATGAATGCATCCTCTGCCCCCGACATCGCCATAGCCATACCGGACACTTACAAGATCATTCGAAAAGACCGCACCATTAAAAAACTGGAGGAGGCATCGCCATCGTTCATAGAAACACCATCAAAATTACTACCAGTTCTGACGACAATCTCGCAACCGCCGAACACCTCCACTTTCAGATCCACACCGACCCCAGAACCACCCTCAGAGGAACCCTCATCTACAGGCCCCCAGGCACCCGTTCTCAATTCAGCGACGACATCACTGACTTCATCAGCCCGCACGCCCTCGCCTCCGAGAACTACATTCTTCTAGGAGACCTCAACTACCACCTTGACAACATTCTCGACAACAACACCACCACCCTTCTGGACAACCTGTCCAATCTCGGACTCAAACAACTTGTTGACACCCCCACCCACATAGCCGGTCACACGCTCGACCCTATCTTCACCTCCAGCAAGCACATCTCCTTCGATCATACTACAGCCCTCCACTGGACAGATCACAGCTGTGTTCACTTCAGCTACAAAACAACCCTGACCCACAACCGTCCACAACCCATTCCCCGAAGAAATTGGAACAAAATCACCACCGACCAACTCCTCACATCCCTCAGCCAAAACACTCCCACCCTAACAACGGACCCAGACCAAGCGGCCACAAACCTCAGGCAATGGATTACACACAGCGCAGACGAACTAGCACCCCTGAAAAAACACCAGTTGAAATCATTCAGCAAAAAGGCTCCCTGGTTCAATGATGACCTTAAAAAATCCAAGAAGACCTGCCACACCCTCGAGAAGATTTGGAGGAAAGAACCAACCTTAGACAACATGACCTCCCTCAAGACAGCCACCCGCAAACACCACCAACTGATTCGATCCGCCAAGAAATCAGCATTTAAGGACCGCCTCGACAACAACTCTCACAACAGCAAGGAACTCTTCAATATCGTCAAAGAATTCACCAACCCTCCCGCAGAATCCAACGACATCTCTAACTCCCAAGACCTCTGCAATGCGCTATCCTCCTTCTTCTACAACAAAATTGCCGACATCCACAACAGCTTCAAGAACACTCCCAATGACCAACTCACCCCACCCCCTTCCGATCCCACCCCTCCAACTAACAACCTCAGCTCCTGGAACCCAATCACCATTGAAGACACCATTCGCCTCATGAACTCAATCCACTCTGGCTCACCTTCTGACCCCTGCCCCCACTACATCTTCAACAAAGCTGACTCCATCATCGTTCCCCAACTCCGTGATGTCATCAACTGCTCCTTCAACTCAGCCTCCTTTCCAGAAATATGGAAACACGCAGATCTCGGCGCCCTTCTGAAAAAACCAACAGCAGACCCCTCAGAACTGAAAAACTACCGACCCATCTCCCTCCTCCCTTTCCCGGCCAAAGTCATCGAGAAAGCCGTCAACAGCCAACTCGCAGCCTTCCTTGAATCCAACAACTCCCTGGATCCCTCACAGAACGGCTTTCGAGCCAAACACAGCACCGAGACCGCCCTCATTGCGGCGACCGACGACATCCGTGCACTCTTGGACAACGGTGAAACAGTGGCCCTCATTCTCCTCGACCTCTCCGCCGCCTTCGACACTGTCTGTCACAGCACCCTCATACAACGCCTCAACAACATCGGCATACAAGGAAAAGCCTTGGACTGGATTAGCTCATTCCTAGCCGGGAGAACCCAGAGAGTCCGACTCCCCCCCTTCTACTCAGCGCCCACCGAAGTCATCTGCGGCGTGCCTCAAGGCTCCTCACTCAGTCCCACCCTCTTCAACGTCTACATGAGTCCCCTCGCCCCCATCGCACGTCGACACAACCTCAACATCATCTCCTACGCCGACGACACCCAGCTGATACTTTCCCTCACCAAAGACCCCAACACCGCCAAGGACAATCTTCACGAAGGCATGAAAGAAGTAGCCGAATGGATGCAACAGAGCCGCTTAAAACTCAACTCAGACAAAACTGAAGTGCTCATCCTTGGATCCTCCCCCTCAGCGTGGGACGACTCCTGGTGGCCTTCCACTCTGGGATCAGCGCCCACTCCCACTGACCATGCACGTAACCTTGGCTTCATTCTAGAATCCTCTCTCTCAATGTCCAGACAAGTCAACGCCGTATCGTCCTCCTGCTTCAACGTCCTTCGCATCCTCAAAAAGATCTTCCGCTGGATCCCCCTCGAAACAAGAAAGACTGTCACCCATGCACTGGTCACAAGTCGACTGGACTATGGCAACACTCTCTACGCCGGAATTACAACAAAATTGCAGAAAAAGCTCCAGCGCATCCAAAACGCATCAGCGAGACTCATATTAGACATCCCGCGCCAAGAACACATCACCGGACACTTAAAAAACCTCCACTGGCTTCCTGTCAACAAAAGAATCACCTTCCGCCTTCTTACCCACGCACACAAGGCCCTCTATAATCTTGGACCAGAATGCCTCAACTCCCGACTGTCCTTCTACTATCCCACCCGCCTACTTAGATCATCCAGTCAAGCCCTCGCCGCAGTCCCGCGCATCCGAAAAACCACCATGGGCGGCAGATCCTTCTCCTTCCTGGCTGCCAAGACCTGGAACTCACTCCCCACCCACCTCCGCCTTACTCAGAATCACATCTCCTTCAGAAAAGAATTGAAAACTTGGCTTTTCGATAAACAATGAACCCTCCCCTCTAGCGCCTTGAGACCCTCTGGGTGAGTAGTGCGCTATATAAATGCCCGAACTTGAACTTATTTCTAAGGCAAACACAAGTCTGGTCTGTAATCAGATCATATATAGCCAAGTTCAAATGTTTTAGTGCAGAGTTCTATAAGTAGCTTCTTGGAACAGTTAGTCTTCTTTAAAACAAGTAACTAAAAAAATAAAATGAGAATTCAACAGGACAGTTTCAGCATTTCGTTGCTCTTTTTCATCAGCTTGCCATCAGAAAGGCTCATACAGTGTGGCTTTCTGTACTTTTTTCATGCAAATTAGACTACTTAGGTGCTGAGAAATTCTGACAGAGCACCATCAATCCTTTTGCACTTTTTCAACCAAGGCCTTTCACTCTTATTTTCACTTTGATCAGATTCAGATGTTTCACCACAGCATCTCTCAGATCAAAGCCGTTGCACCATCCATTATGCAGATCTTGTGTAGCAGCTGCAATCTGGTGAGAAACTGCACACTGTACATCAACCAGACCTACACAGCAATGGCTAGTGTTTTCATCAGTGTTTTCCACAAGTGCATTTGCATATACATTTTCAAGCCACTTTAGTGTTGCTGAAAAACAGTATTTTGCAAAAGGTAACTCTGTGCTGCCATTGTGTTGCTTTATTATGCTTGACACTTCAGGCAGATAGCTACAATTCATTCCTTGTCCAATCTGTTGTTCTGCACTCATTATCTTTGAGACCACATTATGATCTGATTTCAGAGAAACTGGCAATCTATACCTGGGCATCAGTCTTTGCACTAACATATTTGCCACTATGCAGTTGTCACTTTTCTCAAAAACAGTTCTGATACAACCCTGTTGTGCTGCTTCAAAAACATTTTCTTGAGCCTCTTTTAATTCAACTGTGAAGATTCCATTGAATGTATGTGCTAACAGAACACAAATTTGTGCAACTGAATTAGCATTTCTCTCTCCCATGACAACAGTGACTCCCAATTGAGCAGATATACTGCTTGTTATGGTAAGGGCAATCAATTTCGAATTTTGGGCTGGGGTAATTACTAATAGCCATAAAGCTTTGACAACATCATGTATAAGGAGCACAGCATGTGCTGCTTTTAATGTGTCACCTTTCAAACCTGGGCCATCTACAATATGGACATTGTTGGGCTGACTCAGACATTCATCCTTAAAGTCTGAATTTGGCTTTATGCATATTTTCATGATATTTAGACACTCATATTCATTTTCATCATAATCCAATTCATTTGCCGACATTTCTGTGAAGTTAGGGTCAAAGGTCATTGGGCAATACATCACAAACCTTTGAACACAGTCATCTTTTTCAATAGGCAATGAGAGAATGCAGCCCTCCCTCTCACTGCAAATTAGTGTATTTTCTTTCAAATAAACTTTCATTCCTAGTGCTGGGGCGCGACATTTTTTTCTCTTTCAACTCTAGGAATGCTTTTGTGCAGTTGTTGTCCAATGGAAGCGGATCAGACACACCTGAGTGTGTCAGCCTCAGTAAAGGCTTAGCCACTAGGGAAAGGTTTAGTAACCACTCTCTACAGTAGCTAACCATTCCCAAAAATGTCCTGACTTCTTTCTGAATTTGAGATGTATTCATCCTGGAAATTATTTCCACCTTCTCTGGTGACACCTTTCTACCTCCCTTTCCAATTTTGTGTCCCAGACATTCATCTTCTTTTTGACAGTACTCCTGACTATTCTCATGCAATGGCACTGTGACATGACTTTTGCAAAAATTAATAAGTGTAAGCCATTCTTCAGCACATGGAATGTGAAAAAATATATTGGCTGGATTCGGTACCACAGGACAACATGGAAAAAATATGCTTTTAATCTCCTGCACTATTCTATTCTTTTCATTTATTTTCTGTGAACCTGTGATCAGAAAGTTACACAAACTTCCAATCAATTCCATCAAAAATCCTTTTATTGGTAAAATTCCTGCAACTGATGGTATTCCTGAATACATGTCATCTGGTTCTAATTTTAATAAGACATGTTCTGAACATTTTATTAATCTGGCATCTTTCTCTGTGAACTCTCTTATTTCTGTGTTTATTATTTTTTCAAAAGCAGAAGGTACATTTTCAACAGTCTTTTCTGAAAATAATGCTACAGCTGTCTCTTGTTGGGCCATTTTAAAATGTACATCCTCATCAGGAATCTGAAAATGAACATTATCTGATGTACAGTAATCTGTGGTGCTTAATTTGCAAAACAATTGTTTTCTTGCTAGGCCTGAATCACAGACAACAGTTTTGCAATTTTCCTCAAATGGGCCTAATTTTGGTGCACATTCTTCTAAAACTGGGTTTGTAATTTCTTTGTTTAAAACTCCTGCAACTAAATTTGGACTTTCCACTGCCTTCACAATGGACTTGGTAAATTCAGAATTGTGAGGGTTAAAATTCTCATTTTCAAACACAGCAACCTGTTGGACTGGGTTCTGATTTTGTCTCTGGAAATAATTCACATTTGCTCTGGACACCTTATTCAAATTAACTTTAGCATTGGTACCACCTGCCATTGGTACCTCTACTGACATTTGCATTTGCTTAACTGGCATATTTTGCACCTGCATTTCTCCATGTTTTTGTGCATCATGTTTAAATTTATTTTTCTTCTTCCAATGCTCAAATCTGTTATAAAGATGGCAAAAGGACACATTTTCCAGCAGTACAACACCCATACCTAAATTTGCACAAACCAAAACACCTTTACTTCCATCCTGTTTTCTTTTAATCTGTACCCAATTAACATCCTTTGCTGGCACTCCACCCTTCAGGAAAGTAATCTCTGCTATGTTTTTCTCCATAACAACAGAAAATGATGGTGCATTCATGCAAACCCTTTTCACGGTCTCCTCACCTGGCCCTTGAACAACAACTTTAGATTCAAACAACAATTTAGTCAGCATGGCAATATAAAAGAACATTTCCAAATTAATGCACAACTCTTTCAATATTTCATCAAATCCATCAACTTGGTACCACAGCACATTCTTGTCTCTCAGTTGTGGGATTGTGTTCAGAAATGCTGCAAGTTCACTTTTATTCTGTAGCATAGGAACATACATTTCTCCCACCTTTTCTCTCAATGAGTAAGCAAAATCTCCCTCATTCTGCTTATTATTTTTCTCAATTATATCTGGTGGCTTCTTTTCCTTATCCATTTTTCTTGCTAGGTCTGGTGGTTTCTTTTTCTTCTCATGTTTTCTTGCCCAATTGTCTCCTAATTTCTCAAACCCATTGCATTTGAAAATATATTTTATTTCTGCAATGTGCAAATGCATTCCTGAAGAACACATTTTCTCATTTGCCTCATTATCCATGTGTACCCCGAAACCTTTCTGACATAGAAAACTTCCTGAAACATCAGTTTCATATTTTTGAGCCAAATCTGTCAGTCCATTATGTGTAGTTAATGCACATACAGCTGTTTCCATACTCAAGGAAATTAATTCTTGTTTCTGACACTGGTTCACATTTTCATTATTTAAACAGCAAGGACTGTTAATTTCTCCATGTTCAAATGTTGAATTTAAAATACTAAGCTGTTTCTCTTTTTCAGGGCCTGTGTTAATATGTTCCCCCATGTTTTCTATCTTTTTAATCACTGCTGCTTCATCAAAGCAGGTTTGAAAAATCCCATTTTCAAATATATTTATTTTATCCTGGGCTGCAGATGTTGTAAATACCATTTTTCCCTCACCTTTCAGTGCTTGGTGTACTTTCTGTTCAATAATCTGTGTATTCTGAGTTTCTGAAATAAACCCTTGCAAAATCACTGATTCTGCAGCTCTTTGAGCCTTTTCAGTAGGGACCATATTAATTGGGACAGTCATACTTTTTCTAGGCATTATCTGTGCATCTGCAGTTTGTAATTCTTTAACTGAACCAGGCACATTTGAAGCAGTAACACCTGGAGGTATCACTGTCAGTACTGAATCTACAGGTAATGGGTCAATATAAAATGTTTGCACAGTTTTCTCAATCTGTGTTTGTCTCTGTTTAACAGAAGCAGTAGCCCCTGTAGTATTTACTGGTGCACTATTTTCAGTATTTTTCATGGGAGCCACATAAAGTGGTGGACACTCAGTTAACAATGCATCCATTATTTCATCCCCTGAATCATTATTTATTTGAAGCTCTTTATCATCACTAATTCCCTTCTCCTGAATTTGGTGCTTCATCCTCACTTGCTTTCTCTCTTGTTGCTTTTTCCCACATGCTTAAGGCCTCAAATTGTGCAGCTTTAGATTGTGTCTTTATTTCACATAACACTTCCCTTAATTTGTCAATAATTTGCAATTCAAAAGTACCATCTTTTGGAAACCTCAAAGCACCTTCTGTTTCAGTAATCTTGCACCATTGGTGAACCCACATACATGTATTTTGTCCCAAATTGGTAGACATAAAATGCACAGGTGTTCCTTCAGGAGCATCACCAATAAAAAACGAATTTTTCACTTTACCTCCTAACAGCTTCTTTAAACCTTCAAACATTTTCATTTTTGCAATAGTTCAATGCAATTTCGTTTTTTCCAAAGCTGTCAGTCTCAATTTTAGTCAGTTTTACTCCTACCACTGATTCTCCACAAAATCTTACTGCAATATTTCTCTTAATCAATAACTGTTAGTAACAACATAAATACATTCGCTACTCTGTCTGTTGTGCTAAATAAAGGATAGATTTATATTCACTGCGAGTAACACACGCTTACCCTTCACAAAGTAAGACCTTCTGTTTACTCTTCAAACACTACAGGTAAATCCCTTCTGCTTACCCTTCACTCAAGCTCAGAAGAACCTACTACTCCTTTGGACTTATCCTTCAGGATATATCTTAGGCCAAAGTTTCACCAGCGAACCCTTTTGCTGTCAATCAAGCTCAGAAGAACCTGCTACTCCTTTAGTGTGACCCTTTCTAGGTGATATCAGACCAAAGTTTCACCAGCGAACTCTTTGCTATCAATCACTCACACAGAAAATAGTCCCTAATTTAACACTGCCAGCCCTACCTAGCTTCTCAGTGTTATTCCAACGGACGAGTAACCTCAGTGCATTGTGGCTTCCATTTACCACCCGCTATTCCTTCCCGGGATTCCACAGGTGTGCATACCTGCGTGTTCCAGACAACACAGAACAAGACACTAACTTAACATGAAGAGTTAAAACATGTAATCAATAACCAAAAATTATGTCCTATGAAATTACCAATACAATCAATAACACCATCAATTCAAAATGAGCAAAATTTCACCAACAATAAAAAAACTTAATATTTTCAACACTTCAAAAATACATGCTAGCATATTAACAACATTTCACAACCCTATTGATACTCACACCACTTCTTGCATCACCTGCCAGTACTGCTTTGCCAGTCTTCAGGTTCTGAGCATTGGAGTCAGGAATCAGGACTTGGACATTTATCTAACTTGGGCAATTATTTTATTTCCCTTCTAAAGGTCAATGATCCATTAGTTGAATAGTTGATGGTGAAATCAATAATCATTAATCACCAAACTAATCAATAATGACCATCCTCTGCTTACCAAAAACTGATGGGGCGGTAATTTCTTCTGGTAGTTTCTCAATGCAAAACCCTCATGCTACCTCTAATTTACCGCTCAAAAGGTGTTGGGCCCTTCACACCATGTATTACCTTCAGGAGATTTTAAATAATCATGAACAGTAAAAACTGCAATTATTATTCAAGCCAATAAAGAGAGTTGTTGAGTATTTTAAAGGGTTTTATTTTCTAGTCAAAAGTTAATTTTTCTCTGACCCTTTATTCATTAATAAAATATCAATCAGGTTACATAATTTGGAAAACAGGAAAAATATCAATAATACAGAACACATTACAGTCTGCATATAAGCATTACATGTAGTTATGAAAATGTGGCGCACAATTCTTAAAGAGTTTGTAAGAAAAATAGTCTTGCAAAGCTAATCAATGATTAAATAGTTGGCAAAAATCTCCCATTAAGAGAAATAAATGCATAAGTCAAATAAATCTTTTCAGACCTAATTAATTAGTCAAAGCATAAACTTAAAGTTTAGCATCTAAAATCTAAAGAGCCTTTCTATCTGTTGCTGCTCATGTGCATCTCTGTGTCTAAAGAGCAAAAAGGAGGGAGACAGCCCGCCTTTCACCAGACCTCAAAGGAATGTGGCCTGATGTGCCAAGATATGCCGTGGAAGCAAGAAACCTCCCCCTGAATCTCCTCGGACGCCCAAGGCTGCACCCGTGATGATCTCATACCTAACCCATAGGATGTCTGGCCTAATCTGTTCCTTCTCTCAAGAGCTCACACACCCCCCTAATGAGCCTAGAAGCCAGCTGAGATGAGAAAGCCAGCCCCCATCCAGAGAGGACATTATTTTATACCCTAATTATTGGCAGACTACACAAAGATGTAGCATCTTTCAGGAAAACCTGTACGTGATTGGTCAGTCATGATGGCATGAGTTGTCACTCCCCTGACTCATTCTAAAATCCTGACTTTACCAGTTTTAACAAAAGAAGCATACATGAATAACTACATTTATAAACATTTGCAACATTTACTAAGAAAAATGTTTCATTCTAATTCTCTGCCTTCCTTCCTTCCTTCCACAGCGTAGTCAAATGGACACTTTAACTAACACTGGTACATTGGCAGAATCACAAGAATGTACAAAGTTCAAAGTGTCCTTGACTCCTTTAGGAAAGCTGGTACAGTCTGTGCATGCTCTCTTCTCTTTAATGCAAGCCATAGCCTTGATGGATTCACAGGCAGCCATGTTTTGTTTACGCCCCAAAAATAAAACAAACACAAAGATAATATTAACTTCATGTAAATCAGCCCATTATGTTTCCCTCCCTCATACTAGTACCCCTTATAAATGTTTACCTAGCCAAGCTATTAGTGAAAAGCAGCTTTTCTATTATTTATGACAACATGCAAAATAAATGTGTAACATAGCATTTTCATGCATTTAGTGTAAAATTTAAAAGCACACACAATTAATATAGTGCACACAGAAACATGCATTAGTGTTTTAGATAGCTTTTCATGCAAAAAGCATTTAGTCCCCTGTGTAGTGTTTGGCGCATTTGTTAATTCAAACACATTATAAAAAGAGGTGTTATTTAACTGAAAATATTTATCAAAATATGCAACAAGTCAAAGTCCTTTAAGACAGAAATATGGGATGAGCTGGGAAGAGAGAAACACATTCTATTAATCTTCAAAGGTAAAAAGGCCACTTTTCTCTACATTGGAAAAAACACATGTTAATTCAGCAAAAGCATTTCAGACTGAATAGGCCTCACTTTCATTGTTTTTCATGTGCCATGTTTTTAACTAGCACCAAAATGTGTGTGGCAATTTAAATGCAGTCTGATGCACAAAAAATAAAACAATGCCTGACTGCAGATGAAATCTGCTCCATCACTACCACATTATTATTTTAAAGATCCTCACAGAAAACCCTATTTGGGATCACAAAGAAATATATCATGAGCCTGGAGCTCCAATTAGATTGGATGAGGAAGCCTCACCCACTGGTTGTGGCATGCTTCATCATCGGCGACCTCATCCCATCCTGGTAAGATGGTTCTACCAGGGTGGACTCGGGGATTTTTGAATGAAAGCTCACTGGACAGGACGGGAGCCAGATATGCTAAAAATGCCTTACAGCAAACCCAGGATAATACCTTTAATAATGGGTACCTTGGGTACAGCTAAAATAAAAAAAATAGGATGGTACTTAGGTTCAGTAACCCATACGATAGGTCTTTAGGCGAACATGTTTCTGCCCACAATATTGCTAGTACCATTAGACAACCTAAAGCATCCTCATCACCCAGCTGCTTATCGGCAGGTATACCTCTTGAAGAATGTGACTACAGCGGATATCTGCTTCTTCCCATACCAAGAAGCTCCAGCTCCCTGGAGTCAGGAACCCTGTTTTCCTGGGGTGTCAAGGTAGGACTCACAGATTGAAAACTCTGCACACAGTACAGTCCCTTACTTAAGCTAAGAAGTAGAGATAGGGATCCCCTTTAACCATACCAAATGCCCCTGACCAATACTGGCAATATTGTGGACAGAAATATGTTGGCTTAAAGACAGATGGTTGGGTCATTGAACCTATATACCATCCCAATTTTTGGGTTGTAGTTGTACCTAATGTACCCATTATTAAAGGTATTATCCTGGGTATACCACAAGGTATTTTTTGCAAGGGAATTGGCAAAGATTGCAGCTGCTTTGGACGCTCTCTAACAAGCTCCAAAGCCAGCCTGAGCCTGATCCTTGATTAAATCTCCCCTACCAGCCATTAAATTGTTCATTTATGGTGCCCGCTTTCCTAGAGGACGCACACTGAGGAGGTGGCAATGGTGCGTTGCCTCTGTTCGACTCCAGAGGGTAAGGCCTGAAATGGAGCCTTTAGCAGGCAGTCCCGTTGCTATATCGGAACCACGACCAGAGGAATCAGACGTGTGGCGTAGTAGGGACGAACAAACCCCCCTATTTTACTTGGGACTCCTTGGAAGGTATTTTGACACTGTGTGTGATTTCTTGCTGACCATAGCCTAGGTTCTGACACCACTCGATAGGGCGTGTGACAGCGAGCCAACTCCCCCCACCTGCCTGGGCTTGTATGGGACTCTGCGTGTTAGGAAGCGGCGGCGCCAACTCAGACAGTGCTGTGTGGTACAGTAGCCTTGGCCCATGCAGTGGGAGAGGTGCGCAGGCCTAGCGGCACTTCTCCCACACAAGAGGGTACATCACTGCTTACATCCTGGCTGGCTAGTGTGTCAGAAGCGGAGATACGCAACCTTGGTGTGATGCAGCACGCTCATGGCCCTCTGTAAATTGCATCCTGCCAGACAGACGTCCTGCTGCCCACTGTTTGTCCACTTGGTCCTGTACATTGTGGAAACTGGCCGATTCGCTGGCCCCTACGTCTCGCACATCGGACAGCCCTGACTGGACTGGGAGTGGTTGCAGGCAGACTAAGGAGTGAACACTACTGGCGCCCTATATAAACTCAAGGCAACACAGTGTATTGCTGCTCTCTTGGATGATGATTGCCCCCTGCAATGCCTGCTCGCCAGGGGATTGATTACTGGGCAGTCCCCTCCAACACAGGCACTGCTTTCCATTCATTTTTGGTTTAGCAGGCCCCTTAGACGTCAAGGAGTGAGCTGGTAGACAGTGAGGGGACCGGTTGCCTTACACTGGTCATTCCTGGATTGCCCTTAAAGTGCCGCCCATTCCTTTCTGGGGGCCATTGATACTGGTAATGGCTGGAGGCACTTCAATCTAAATCCTCAGCTGAAAGTAGACTGTATTTGTTACAGGGCTTGGCACTATAGGCTTTACCAGACGCTGACGTCAACCTAGGTCTGAGCACTGGTTATTCGGGTTGGGCCTGCCTCCTGGTCCTCCGGCTGTTGGATTGGGGGTGTGCTTCATTGGAAGACGTAGGGAGCCTAAGCACCTGCTTTTTTCTTAATTGCACTAAAGGGCCACGCTGCACAATACAATGATGGGAAAGCCTATGTCTGCTAAGCCTCTACCACAGGAACTTAGTGGCCCAGCGCCACCCTCTAACTCTGCAGACAGTGCCCTAGACACCCTGGGTCACCTTGAGGCTACTCTTCATGCAAATTCAACTCAATTTAAAAAAGTGAATCAAGCGATCCTGGACACTAAAACATTGTTGGCGACCAAGATTGACACTGTCTCTCGTGAATCTAATTGGGGCCGATCATCGGAAGCTGGCTGGCCAGGTGGATTAAGCAGAATGTACACTAACTGCCTTGAGACCCACGGTACAGGAGTTGCAGGTGCAATTGAAAATAAGTGAAGAGGTGGCCACATTACACTGCAGCGCAGAAGATGCCGAATGGTGCTCTAGGCGCAATAATATCTGCCTGCTGGGCTTCCCTGAACAGCTTGAGGCCCCCTGAATGGCGCTGTTTATCGAAACCTTGCTGAAGGAAACTGTGTTGGCAGGCAAAGTGCCTAAATTCTGCTTTGTGAAGAGGCACATCAGGTCGCAGGCAAGCCGCCCCTCCCAAGGTCTCCGCCTCACCCCATCAATGCCCGACTTCAACTATCAAGACCGTGACTTGGTGCTACATCCGTTTCGAGTGAAGGGTCCCTTGCACTTTGAGAACACAGCGATCACTGCGTACCCTGATTTTACAGCGTAAGTGCAGCGTCTCCGTGTCTCCTACATGAAGGTCAATCAATGCCTTGGAGAGTTGAAACTCAAATATGCACTTCACCTTCCAGTGCCACTCAGGGTAGTTGACTGCAAGATGACCCACATTTTCGCCACCCCAGAAGACGTGTGGACCTGGCTGCATGCCAAGGGCTCAGGACCCTGCTGAGGACTTGACTGTTGCGGAATGAGTGATGCCCCGACCTCGACGACTAAAGCAGAGATTTGTTAAAAACCGCCCTTCCAGATCAGGTGGTGGTGGAACAAAACCAGGTAGTGAAAGAGGCCTTGCAGCACAGCATGAACACCTTTGACCCTTTGCGATCAGAACGATCACCAGAGTCTGACTCTGACGACGGAGCTTGCGGGACATGCCTTGACGCCCATTCCCAAGTCGTGCCTCCTGGGCCTTCGCCCCAAAACGAAGGGGGAAAACACTTACATAAGTTTATAGACCTTGCATTTGTATTCTTCAAGGACAAATTGAAATGACATGGAAGGCACCCTCTGGACTGCCAGATATGGCTACTCACGTTGCTACAGGGGGTGCATGCGGAGGCTACTAAACTACAATCGCTACATGCTAGAGGAGCAGGTTGGGTGGGACTGGGACACCTAGATTGTGAAGCTAATGAGTGTATGCAAAGATTTGCAAGTACATCCCCTGAATGAGGCACTCCTTGAGTGTTCATCGAAATGATTACAAAGTTCAATGATGCAATGTAGATTTATTCATCCGTATTATTTCATTAAGTAGGTATTTCAAATGATATTATATTCATATCACTGTAAATCAGTTGACAATGCAGTTTGTACACGTACTCCAATGCATTTCGGGCTGCGTGCCCTTTGTCAAGGAGAGCTAAAAAAAGAAGAGATAAGCCCATATCAGGGGAAAGAATGAAATGTGCATAGACGTTAGTGGTAACTGATGGTGTTGGCGGTGTGGATTAATAAGGTGATATGATCGATTCCCAAAGTTAAGAACAGAGAAGAGCAGCGGAGGCAACCGTGATGGGTGATAGGGAGGAAGATACAACATGCGGAGTCGAGGAAGGGGGTGGGTGGAGTGGATACTAACAGGATGATCGTGCTCGATGGCAATAAACGTAGTGGGTCGATAAAGTGAAAAGAGTGCTGATCGAGGTGAGGGTTGTGTGAACGCGGTTCATTCGCGTGCATCAGCATGCATAAGCGGTACTTACTTCATGGCTGAAAGCCGTGTCATAGTCTGGTGTAATCGTCGAAAAAGTGTCGTAATCTGAGTTTTCTGGTGAGTTTAAAAGTGCTCACTTCGAGTTCCAAGAGGTTGGTTTTAGTCACAGGGACGAACGATGTGCCTTTCTCGAGGAGATGTAATTGATGTTTTGAGATGTTGGTGTCAGAGATGTTAATGACTAAGTTGGTTTTTTGGGTTAGGGATCCTTTCTGGTAACGGTGCTCCGTGTTTGTGGAGGACTTGTTTCCTGTTTTTTTCTTCTTGCTCCTCCGGGGTCTTCGCTTATTGCTGGGCCTGATCCTAAAAAATTAACATTTGATGCTTGGTCTTGACTGGTTGTAGATGAAGATGCTTGGTCACTAGTGGGTGTTAAGCTAGAAGAAGTTGTGGTGATTATTTTTTCTGATGGGCGATGAGATGTATCACTTCCTGAGGATGAAGTGTCAGTTTGTGTGTTGTAAGGTCTGTTGCGTCGGCGTTGGGCGTACACATCAGCCCATGTGTACACTTCATCTAGCTTGTAATCAAGCATGTCTCTTCGATATTTTCGGATTTTGCGTTCATTGATTTCTCTTTGGTGTTTATCAAGGATGGTTTTAACGTCCTCTAGGGTCTTAGTGAGTTCCTCCGGTGTCAACGCATCGTTAAGTTCACTATGGATTTCTTTGATTTCTTGTTCCAAATCTTTGAGGATACTAGCAAGCTCTTCAACGATCAAAAGGATCAGGTCCAGACTGCACTTATTGAGTATTCCGTTCCATTTTTCTTTAAAAGTCTTAGAATTTTTGCAGAGGGACGGCTTGAGTGCTATCCGTAAGCAAAAACTCCACGCGAGCACACTATTAAGATACCATCGAGCCCTCAGAATTCCACGCGGCTTACGGATAGCACTCAAGCCGTCCCTCTGCAAAAATTCTAAGACTTTTAAAGAAAAATGGAACGGAATACTCAATAAGTGCAGTCTGGACTTGATCGTTGAAGAGATTGCTAGTATCCTCAAAGATTTGGAACAAGAAATCAAAGAAATCCATAGTGAACTTAACGATGCGTTGACACCGGAGGAACTCACTAAGACCCTAGAGGACGTTAAAACCATCCTTGATAAACACCAAAGAGAAATCAATGAACGCAAAATCCGAAAATATCGAAGAGACACGCTTGATTACAAGCTAGATGAAGTGTACACATGGGCTGATGTGTACGCCCGACGCAACAGACCTTACAACACACAAACTGACACTTCATCCTCAGGAAGTGATACATCTCATCGCCCATCAGAAAAAACAATCACCACAACTTCTTCTAGCTTAACACCCACTAGTGACCAAGCATCTTCATCTACAACCAGTCAAGACCAAGCATCAAATGTTCATTTTTTAGGATCAGGCCCAGCAATAAGCGAAGACCCCGGAGGAGCAAGAAGAAAAAACCAGGAAACAAGTCCTCCACAAACACTGAGCACCGTTACCAGGAAGGATCCCAAACCCAAAAAACCAACTTAGTCATTAACATCTCTGACACCAACATCTCAAAACATCAATTACATCTCCTCGAGAAAGGCACATCGTTCGTCCCTGTGACTAAAACCAACCTCTTGGAACTCGAAGTGAGCACTTTTAAACTCACCAGAAAACTCAGATTACGACACTTTTTCGACGATTACACCAGACTATGACACGGCTTTCAGCCATGAAGTAAGTACCGCTTATGCATGCTGATGCACGCGAATGAACCGCGTTCACACAACCCTCACCTCGATCAGCACTCTTTTCACTTTATCGACCCACTACGTTTATTGCCATCGAGCACGATCATCCTGTTAGCATCCACTCCACCCACCCCCTTCCTCGACTCCGCATGTTGTATCTTCCTCCCTATCACCCATCACGGTTGCCTCCGCTGCTCTTCTCTGTTCTTAACTTTGGGAATCGATCATATCACCTTATTAATCCACACCGCCAACACCATCAGTTACCACTAACGTCTATGCACATTTCATTCTTTCCCCTGATATGGGCTTATCTCTTCTTTTTTTAGCTCTCCTTGACAAAGGGCACGCAGCCCGAAATGCATTGGAGTACGTGTACAAACTGCATTGTCAACTGATTTACAGTGATATGAATATAATATCATTTGAAATACCTACTTAATGAAATAATACGGATGAATAAATCTACATTGCATCATTGAACTTTGTAATCATTTCGATGAACACTCAAGGAGTGCCTCATTCAGGGGATGTACTTGCAAATCTTTGCATACACTCATTAGCTTCATATCTCCAGACGCCAAGCGGGACCGTCTCCCTGGAGTGCACCCATCCGCGCCTTAAATCAATATCTAACTTATCACCAACTGTGTTGTGCACCGCCCACCTATTCTCTTTTTTGTCATTACACCTAGATTGTGAACATTGAGGCCAAGAATGACACTCGCCTGCCCTGAAGGGCACACCCCAGAATTGACATGGGTCTACTACTAGATTGGTAGTATGGCTGCATGCTTCTTACATTCCTATACCATATAGTGTTTCCTGGACCCCCTGTGTCCCTAAGTGTCTACATGGTGTTAACATCAGCGTCAACTATTGGATATTATGCTAGGGCAGAGGACCACTGGTACTGATATCTGCGTCATTCCTTTACGATTGCGACTTCAGGGTGCATTATGATCCCCACACATTGCTTTTCAAGCAGTTTTCACTACCTTTATTACTCCATGACGGTTTCTTCATTGTCTACTTTAAGTCCGTGACTGAATGCTATTGTTATGATACTAAGAATGATGTAAAATGGATATGCACAGTATGCTCTTGATTATGCCATGTGTACTTTCATAATGTCTCCATTGTTGTTGAAGACAAACAATAAAAACAAAATTGGTATAAAACAAAACCTGGCATAGATGTAACAAGCATTAGCAAAGCCAGTAGGTCTTGGCGATGTTAGATGTGCATGTTGTACGTTGTAATGACTGTATGGGGTGTTATGTCACTTGTGGTGGTAGTGTGTGTTGCATAGTTGGTGTACGGTAGTATGGCTTATTGAAGCACTGAATGCTACAAGTGCATTTTCTTTCATATGAGTTGAGACATTTTATAATGACCTTTGGTCATGTTGTACTTTGGCAAAAATAATTAAAGCACTGTGATGTTTTCCCCCTCCCCGCATATCTGGATCCCATCTTGTCCAGTTCGCTTTTTTAAGAACTTCCTTGTGTTGAGGTTGAGTCCACCCTGGTTGTACCATCTTAACAGGGAGGTACGAGATCACTGATAATGAAGCATGCCACAACTAGTGGGTGAGGCTTCCTCATCAAATCTAATTTGCACTCTAGGACCATGGTATATTTCCTTGTAATCTCAAATAGGGTTTTCTGGGACAATATTTTTCAAACGGGATTTGGTAGGGGCCAAAATTGTTTTTTTACAGTTGGCCAACACACTTTTGTGTGTTCATTTTGATGACTACAGAGGGTGTACGTTAGCATAGCTCCATCTCACCCATTGTGTCACAGGGTCTTCTCTGTTAGATCCTGTTCTCTTGTCTGCTTCTGAAGATCTACTGTCTCAAATAGGAGCATACCAGAATAGTTTAGTCTCAGTGAGGCACAGTTCTGAGAATGCTAACATTTCAAACACCAAGAAAGCACGACTAGAAGATTTTGTTCTAGCAGCAACTGTTATGGTTTGGCCAGAATGCAGTCAATCCTGACAACCACGATAGAGTGGTGGGAGACCAAAGCCTTCGTGTGTAGAGAATCGCCGGTGGAAGGCAAGCACCATCTTAGGAACCCACAAGGGTTCCACATGCAGTCACATCTGTGCCTGGACACAGACAAGAAGCTTCTTTCCCACCTGCAGATGATGGTGAGCTACATGAATGGTACTAGTGAGAAGCATATTCTCTCTGTGAGCTATCTGTTAGTGTCGTATGTAGGAGTGTCTAAAACACAAGTCTATTGATAGTGAGTTTATACACAAGCATGGCTCTTTGTGGGACTGCCGCATTTTGTAGGGTGAACTCCAGTGTTCGATCCGACATAAAAAGGGCAACTCCTCTATAAACCCCGGCTTACAGCCGTTGAAAAAACATTAGCGGCACCCATTTAGGTATTGTGACCAATGCCACAGCTGTTGAACCTGTTCTGTGCCCATGAACATATCCCTGTTAGAAACATACTTCAGCATTTCTTTGGTTTTAATTATACAATTAACACAGCAACTTATAAGCAGTTGGTTGCTCTGTAGCACTTAATATCACTTTGTGGGGAGGATCCGGTCATAAGGACACACACATTAAAATGAACTCCGAGCTGGTATCGAAAGCAGAACAATCTCAGTACAACCATACCTTCTGTGGGACTGATACCCAAGTGACTGTGATCATGACTGTATCACTCTCAGCTGGGAGCACATCTTGAAAATATGGTAACGAAAGGACATCAACCATCCCAAAAAATGCTTCTGCACATTAATGTCATAATGCTCGAGACAGCATACATGGAACTTGGCGCATACGAAGCGGATGTATGTCAGTACAACACGATCTTTTAGATCGCGGTACTTGACATCGCAGATTTTACAACGCAAGTCGTTACAACGACTTGCGTTGGAGGGAGCGGATTTAGGAATTTTATAATTATTCCAACACCAGTCCCCGTAACAGTAGGGAAGGTAAAATATAAAATTACAACATTCCTTATCCCACAGCGCCATCCAGCGCAAGTTGTAGTAACGACTTGCGTTGTAATAGCTGCGTGGAAAAGGTCGTGCGGTGTAAACACCGCGTTGTAAACGACGTTTCCCATATGAAGCTATAGTATGCAAAAGACTTTCAAACACCTCAAAAAGTATGGGCCATGCTAGGACTGAGTGATTCCAGATCCCGCCCAAATAGTCCTCAGCCGAATCATGGAAAAATATTTGCAGCATCTGGCGAGTTTCTGTTTACCACTGTAGGGAAAAGGAAATTCCCAAGCTTTGCAAGTCCTTTTTAGTGATGAGAAAAGCAAGGGAATGTGTGGTATGAGCCATCTTTTACCACACTAGGACAAGTGTTTCTCTCTAGAATGTAGTTTGAGTAAGACTTTCCTAGAATTCTATCTCTGCCAGTTGAGATGTTAAGTAGTCTGTGGCTGAGGTGCTATAGAACAGATTTTCCATGTATTACCTCCCTCTGGGAGCTGTGTACTCCTTTAATATGGTTACAATTGATGTGGAGTGTAGGGTACCTCAACAGAGCTGATATGTGTGAGCATAGTTCCCGGCTGTTGCGGTCAACAATTCTATTAAGAACTTGATTTGCTCGACTACAGAGTTTCCTCTACAATTGTGCTGGAATGGGGCTGTGAGGAGAACCTGAATATGTCGCTTATGTGACAGTGAAACTACTTGTCAGATTAATCCTACTGAAGTGAAGAAGACAGAGATCGAAATTCGCAGAAGAACACAGGGGAATGCATCAAATGAGGCGACAGAGGTTTGGGCTAGTTTGATTTGATATACAGGCTTGTTAGCCAGATCTAGTCAGTATCCTTGCAGATTCAAAGTAGACCCTGTTGACATGAGAGCAATGGCAGATATTACACCACCTCTTCTAAACCTGACATTATGGTTCCTGGATCTTAGATGTTTTGCTACTTTGCTATTTCATGATTGCAGCAAGTATCTTTGAATTACAAGGGGGACTCCAGCCAGACAAGCGTAGTCCAAAATGCTAACTATTCTATGTGTTGTGGAAGGTGTGCGGTCTGCATCCATAGCTCTGCTCCTATCACTTGTTGCGATACCATTACCCTCCTTTTGGGCTGCACCTAGTGGTGTCTTCTAAAGCCTGAAAATTTCAAGTTAGACACTGTTGTTATTTCAAGGGATTATCTAGGTATTCACGTGAGAGTTGTACCCAACCTTTCCATTCTACGCTTAATCCTTCTGCACGCCCCCATCTCCAAGTCTAAAGACCACCCGGAAGCAAACCTGGTTCTTTCTCTTGATATATATGGACTAGCCATTTGACACAATGTGCACCGTGGATCTAAAACCTGTAATCCTTATACCCACATTGCTCCTTTTGATTATTTGTGATACATGTCAATTTGTTGCAAGCATCCTCACATAAATAACATCATACCAGATAATTTAAGGACAAAGTGATCCAGAAAGCAAACCCAACATTTGACCGTCCGGTCCGTTCGGAGTTCCATATGATTTAAACTTTGACGGTATCCCATTTTCTAGGAGCCTCCCAGCTGAAACACCTTGTGGAAAAGTAAATTTTGCCATGTTCTGTGTCCCTACGCCTCATCCATCATATGTTATGTGTGCATGATTAAATATGCATATGCATTCCCCATGTCTGATTAATGACGCAATTACAGTTGTGTCCACCTCTAGTATGCCAGTTTCCAGTCCTCGTGAATAATACGAATATCAGGCCTATGTAAAGTTACGTTGCCACGTTTCTCAGTGTGCACGTTATTTCATTATAAAGTCCCCGTTTCTAGGCCTCAAAAGGGCCTGGACATCAGATTCAGCTCCTGTCTCCTGAAGCCTCGCTGAGGAGCGATACAGCCCCCACCTGTATCCTCGACCTTTCACTTACTTCCTGCCTCGCAGTGCCCGGTGCAGCTTGGCTCTGCCTCTGAGTCTGCCAAAAGTATGTTATAGTTCCAGCTATCAGTTCAGTCCTCCTTCTCTGCATTCCTAAGCTACTGAACTGCATCAATAGTTTCCGTCATTGTCTAGCCTTCACGTCTCCATGTTAGAGAAATACTGTATTTAATGGTCATTTAATATTCCTCATCACGCACTACATGTAGACTAATGCATGATCCAGTCTTAGAGTCAAGTTAGCCCTTCCCCTCTTGACTTCTAGTTTATATCAACATGTTCCCTAAACATCAGATACTAGATAGGGTTTAGGTACGTGTCGCTCCGACCCTCCAGACTTTAGTCTCTGCTCCTAGCACAGAGTTCATAGCCCCCAGCTTCTCCTAGTGATACGTCATTGCCAGTTTGCGCGCACCATCAGGTTAGAGGTCCCGGCTCCTTAGGTAGCCCCCTCCATGGTTTCCGCCCCATTCATGACATATTCTGTTACGTCTGCACCACATGTCTATGTACATGCCCAGTTACACCTACTTTTACTCTTATCTTTCGCGACTGCTACGCGTCACGCCTTCTGCTCCACCCACTGTTACGCCTACTGCAATGTAATGCTATGTGTTTGCGTTATGTATATAAGTTCATGTATTGTTATTAAACGTTAGCGCGCTCATCCCAGATCCCAGCCCCGGCAGCTGCCGGGCCCTGTCATCCTGTTCCTATGCAGGTCGTCCTGTTCCTGTCCTTATGCTGTAATAAACCTGCAACAACTCCTACTACCTCGAATCTTGACTCTTATTTATTGAGCTATCTGTTATGATATATGCCTAGTCAAAAATAGGGTATTATTTATTTATTTACCACATAATGGCGCCCGAACAGGGACTTGCCCTTTCCCCACGCGTCGGTGAAGCCACGCCGACCCCCTGACCCTCTGCAGCCGTGACGGAACCATACCGGCCACGTGCAGATATTTCTGCTTCAAGTATCCCTCAGGCCCACGGAGGAGACGGAGGAGGCGGTCCAGCATCCAAACGAGACGGTGGAGGAACGCGGCGAGTCCCGACCAGAGCCCAAGCCAAGAGTCCAAGGTCCGAGGTATCCGGAGGCCCACCCGTAACTGAAGTCCGAAGTTCGTCGTCCGTCCAGTCCAGTCCGAGGCCTTCCGTTCTTGCTGCCCGGTGAGTACCATTACTGGGGTAGTATCTAGACAGGGTCAGTCTAAATTGACTCCTGGTCCGTGGGTTGGTGGTACCCAGGCCCACTAACGAAGTGTTCACCTAGGTGGATACGGGTCTTGATGCGTCCTTTTATGGGACCGGTATGTTCCGTACTGTTTCAGCAGTGCATCCAGTAACTCTAGTCTGTTCCGTTCTCGAGAAATTCTTGTATTCTGTTCTCAGTATTTTCAGGTAGTATTCTGTTCGAACTGTTATTTATAATGTTCTTCATGTATTTTAATGTTGTGGTATGAGTGCGACGTGATTTCGTGTTTTCATTGTGTATTGTATTGTGCCTAGATTACAGTTCAGTCATGCCCATCTTTTCCAAGTTACGTCAGTTAAAAACTAGAAAGGGTCTGCTGGAAGCAGCAGTTCCTGTTCCGCCTAGGGACAGTCCAGGTCATTTTATGTATCAGAAACATGGCATAAGCGCCATATTGTATCTAGATTTATGGGTAGATTATACCAGACAGTTAGAAGAAAAGTATAGATGGCCCGTATCGGGTACATGGGATCCCGAATGCATCATGCGAGTAGAAGAAGCATTATGGAAAAAGAAAGCCAGACAGTCACAGAAAGATGCCATCGAGTTATGGCGCAAAGAAGCTCATAAAAGAACCGAAAAAGAAGTCAGAAAGTCAGAGTTAAGTAGAGAATCCCAAGAACGAGCCCAAGAAAGAGAATTAATCGAGATAGGTGAACGAGTCAAAGCCGAACAGTCAGATAGACAGAGGCATGCCCTCATTAAGGGTATGTATCCTCTTCCTGCCGAAGGCTTGCCAAAAGCGACCCCAGAGGCATCCAGTAACTTCCCGCCACCATTAGTTCCGACCAAGCTACGTCACAAACCGACCGCAGCTGATATTTTTATTTCGTCCTATCTGGACGACACAGTCCCCGAATATGCAAATCCTGTTCACGTTCCGCCAGTCCCTGTGAATCAGGTAATTCCTGCTCCTCCAGACACCGGGGTGCCCTTAACAGCTCCCCCGGGTCAGCCCGCCATACAAGTCCAGCCCACGTTACAATTACCGACCCTGCCAGGAAAAGCATCAGTTGATGATTCCAGTCTAGGGGCCGCAGGAGGAGGTCTTCCTCAAACCCCACCGCCACACAAGCGTTTATCAGCACTCGAATTACATGCTCAAGCATCACAGCGTACTCCTAAAAGTAATAAGTCTGTTACAGAAATCAGGCAAACCCTTGGCGAATGTGCCTATGACCCAGTTCCAGGCGAGTTTAATATGGTTTTATACTCCGTACGCGTGAGGAGGGTGACCGAGTATCTAGTCACCCTGCCGAATATGAAAGAAGATCTAGACAGAATATATCGTTTCATCCGTACAGGGGATGATCCAGAAAGTATTAGTGATGCCATGTCTCAAAGGAAAGCCGAGATCCGGCGTATGATATTAAAGTTCTTAATTAATTGTCTAATAAGAGAACAAGATTACCCGTCTAAAGATCCAGCCGAAATGAAAATCCTGACAAAGTGGAGTGATAATATAGCCGAAGGAAAGCACAATACCATTGGTGCCATGGAAAGTATGTACAAGAAAATCCGTAGAGAGATAATAAAGATACACGAACAGCGTAAAGCCGCACAAGTAAGCGAGAAAGAAAGTATCTCTGATCCTGAAGAGGAAGACGACGAGAATACCGCCAGAATAGCGTATGTAGGAAAACCTAGATTTCCAGATCGCCATTTACGTCTAGAACACAAGTCTATTTTCCATCATCCAGCACCAGAACAAGGTTCCCTAGAACAAGTATTCCAAGCTACCGATCACATTCTGAAATCACGAATCGGTTATAGTGAATTAAGTACTATGCATGAACAAGAACTAGTCCGATCAGCAGTCCGATGGATTACTGATTCTACCACTTTTCCAGACGAAATAGTGGCACAAATGTTTCTGAAAATGCCCCCAGCCGAGCAACGACTGGTGGGTATGTATATGATTCAGCACCTCATTACATTGTATGAGGGTCAACATTCTGATCCAGGTCCGTTACATGATATCCTGAACGAGTTACTCCAGTACAGATGGAGAGGTCTAGGTACCGATTTAATTAGTGTCATTCTAGAACAGCGCCACAAATATAGAACATTCTTGAACCCGCATTTTGTTCATGTCTCACCCCCAGAAAGTAAATCATTCTACATAGACAGACAGAATCCGTTACGAGAAGTCCACCCAGTTAAAGGAGCGGGTGGCGAAATGCAACGAGTGTTTGTATACACTCCAATCACAAAGATGGAACTCCTTGAAATGAAGAAATTAATTCCCTGTCATGACAAAGATCCAGCAGGGTTCCATAGAGAATTAAAAGACATGCTCCGTATGGGAGAATACACTTACCCAGATATCATTAAAATGTTAAAGGTCCTGCTACCCGCAGGGGTGTATGAAAAACTAAAGGAAAAAGAATGGGAGGTGGGAGAGAAAAAGATCGATTGGACAGCTCTAGAAGCTGAAGACAAGGCACGAGTACCAGGTACCGGTCTTGGAGATAAATGTAAAGAATTACCAGAATTATTGATTCAAGTTTTACCCAGATTATTGACAACTAGAAAAGAAGACTGGGATGCAATCTCAGCCTGTAAACAGAAACAAGACGAAGATATTAGTGATTTTTATTCTAGATTTGAAAAATGTTTCAGTATCAACAGTGGCCTCAAGACAAGTAGTGAGTCATACCCTCACCTTTTTGTTACTAAATTAGTCGAGAATTCAAGTCCACAAATTAAAAATCGAGTTTTGAAAGTCGAAAGCACCTGGCAAGCTAATACTCCGTCCCAGATGCTCCAGATGCTCCAGTATCACCAGAATAGAATCAGAGAAGAGCAAGAACACGAAAGAAAACGTATGAAAGACACGAAAATGAAAGTGCTAGTTGCACAATCTGTTCCTCAAGACAGTCTGAAGAGGGGTCCGAATCAAGCCAGTCATCCTGCAGCTCCCGTTAAAGGGAACTGCAATTATTGTAAACAGCCAGGTCATTTTATAAATGAGTGTGCAGTTCTGAAACACAACATAGCTACTGGTAAGACAAAAGAAAGACCACGTCCGCCTAGACAAGAACAAGTTTCACAGACTTCTCAGTCACAGAATGCACCACAGACAGCTACAGTACCGCAGCCTATTGCTGCAACACAGCACGTTACATCGCAGATGTACCAGTATGCACAGTCCGAGTATCCAGAGTACCAGCCATATTCATGAAACAGCCTAGAGAGGGAGGTAGGCTTGCCTCTCATCGAGATACCTGTAGATCAAGAAGGTCCCTATGTTCATAGTCAAGTACTAGGGAAAGACAGAAAGTTTCTAATTGATACAGGGGCAAGTAGGACCACAATTAGTCATGCCGAAGTTCCAGGGGCTCCGCTCTCAGGCTCAAGAAATGTTTCCCTTGGATTTTCAGGAAAGCCAATAGTTAATGAAATATCAAAGCCAGTTACTCTAGAAGTAGGTCCATTGTCCCGTACTACTGATCTGTTACTTACTAAGTCATGTCCAGAAAATCTGTTAGGCATTAAGACACTGAAAGAGTTAGGTGCAGTCATATGCTGTTCCCCAGAGGGAATACGATTGTTCCTACGTGACTTTAAGGGTCACTATGTATTACGAGATTTTGATTCAAGATTGTCTCAAGTCCCGCAGCATTTATGGGCGCAAGGTCCAACTGATGTAGGTTACATGCAAATCACACCCTATCGTGTGACTCTCAAACCAGGTGTAGTGTTACCACGAATCAGACAGTACAGATTGCCACCCGAGGCTGTAGCAGCCTTATCCAAAATTATTGACGAGCTCATCGCTCAAGGAGTAGTTGTAGAAACTGACTCCAATGTATGCAATTCTCCGATCATTCCAGTCATGAAACGTACTGATCCAAATGCACCCCCAGTATATCGATTAGTGATTGATTTACGAGAGCTTAATAAATGTATTATTCCGCAGTACCCAGTTGTCCCAGACATCTCTTCCCTATTGACAGCCATTGATTCCGAAGCCACGTTCTTCACTGTCATAGACCTCAAGAATGCATTTTTTAGTGTTCCAATTCATCCAGACAGCCAGTTTCTTTTCGGATTTTGTTTAAATGGAAGGAGCTATATGTTCACACGCGCTCCTCAAGGTTTCACAGAAAGCCCTAGTATTTACAGTCAAGCACTTAAGAGACAACTAGACAACATTCACATGCCAACTGACACTGCCCTGCTCCAGTATGTCGATGATCTACTGATCACAGCCCGTTCTGAACGTGACTGCGAGCGAGCGTCACTCACGGTTCTGTATTTCCTAGCCGAGATGGGGCACAAGGTGTCCCCTTCGAAGCTTCAATTCTGTGTCCAGCAAGTGGTATACTTAGGACACTTGCTGTCCAAGAGGGGTAGGCAGTTGACACCAGACCGTATCCAGTTAATAGCGAGTCTTCCCCAGCCCAGAACCCAGAAGGAGGTACGTGCCTTTATCGGCCTTACTTCTTATTGTAGACAATGGATTCCCCAGTATGCATTTCTAGCCAAGCCACTGATACAGTTAACGACACAGGAGGCAGCCGTATCGACTGTTCTCCCTTGGACATCTGAACATACACTTAGTTTCAACGAGTTAAAGAAAGCCCTATGCCAAGCTCCAGTTCTAGCTACACCGAACTACAGTAAGCCTTTTACACTTTTCGTCACTGAACGTGAAGGTACAGCATTATCTGTTCTTACACAAGATCAAGCAGGACAATACAAGCCCTGTGCTTATTTTTCAAGCACACTAGATCCAGTCGCCCAGGCGTTGCCTGCGTGCCTCAAGTCAGTTGCAGCCACAGCACTAGCTATCAGATAAAGTGATTCCATAGTTTTAGGACACTCCCTGACAGTACAAGTCCCACACTCCGTGGAAGTTCTTTTAAACCGAACACAAACTCAGCACTTGACAATTGCACGTTTAACAGGTTATGAATTGACACTGTTCCAGCCACACATAGAAATTAGACGCTGCAACGTCCTGAATCCTGCTACACTGTTACCATCAGTTAGTTCAAATTCTGCCACACACGACTGTGTGGAAGTAGTTAACATTACGACAAAACCAAGACAAGATTTGACAGACATTCCGTTACCAGATCCTGACCTGACACTTTATGTGGATGGTTCATGTATGAGAACAAGTACAGGAGAACTAGTCGCCGCGTATGCAGTGACTACTGACACCGAAGTTATTGAAACACACCGTATTGATACCCTGTCCGCTCAAGCAGCAGAGCTAGTTGCTCTGACACAAGCCTGCATACACGCCAAGAACCTGAAAGTTAATGTTTACACAGATTCACGTTACGCATTCGGAGTTGTACACGACTTCGGAGTGCTCTGGCAGGAGAGAGGTTTCATGACTTCTCATGGAACCAAGATTCAGCATGGTCTCCTTATTCAAGCTCTGTTAGATGCCATACATTTACCGACATCTATCGCTATCATGAAATGTAAAGCACATACGAAAGTTACTGACATTATCTCCCAAGGTAATGATCTAGCAGATCGCACAGCCAAGCTTACAGCACAGACTCCAGACATTCCAGTTAACATGACACATACTCCAGACCCGACTACATGTATGACAGTTAAGTACCCTACTCAAGATGTCATAGATATCCAGTTACATGCTACTCCTGAGGAAATCAAGAAATGGTCCGAACAAGGAGGGGTCCAGACAGATCAAGGATGGTTAACAAAGGGTAGAGCCACATGGTTTCTCCCCGACTCTATGGTTCAAGTCATTATTAATACCGCACATAGTCCAGCACATTTAGGAGAAAAAGCTATGTTAGACAGTATCCAGAGCATATGGTTCAACAAGCATTTACGAGCTGCAGCCAAGCAGAAAGTCCGTACCTGTATGATATGTTGTCAGTTTAATCCAGGTAAAAGTGTCCCGGTGGAACAAGGTGGTTTCCAGCCCCCTGACCACCCTTTTGAAGTCCTCCAGATGGATTATATTCAGATGGAGCGATGTCGAGGTTTCAAGTATGTCCTTGTAGTTGTATGCGCTTTGTCCAGATGGACAGAAGCATATCCAGTTCCAGATTATACAGCCGCGACCACTGCCAAGCAGTTGGTTCGTGAATTCTTCCCTCGATACGGACTCCCTAGAGTCGTATATTCTGATAACGGTCAGCCATTCTCATCTGAACTCATGAAGCACGTTTCCCTGTTATTAGGGTACCAGTGGAAGTTTCATTGTGTACGCCATCCTGAAGCAGCCGGTCTAGTCGAGAGACATAATCAGACTCTGAAAATCCGCATCGCCAAAGTATGTAAAGAAAAAGGTGTGGACTGGCTAGTAGCTCTGCCAGTCGCTTTGTTTTATATGCGCATGGTCGCACATTCTAGATCAGGTCTGTCCCCGTATGAGGTCGTATTCGGCCGCCCCCCAAACATGTGGGGTACTCCTAGACCCCGAAGTATTACTGATGTTTCATGTAATATGCTGACAGATTACCTAGCTTCCTTGATGTCTGCCCTCAACTCATGTCGTTCACAGGTTGCTGCCGCATTTCCAGACAATACCGAGGTGGCACCGCATGAAATCGTTCCAGGTTCCCTGGTGATGGTCCGAAATTTTGACAGATCAAGTCCGCTGGAGCCACGTTGGAAGGAGCCCCGTCAGGTCCTCCTCACCACCCGTACAGCCGTGAAGTTGGAAGGCCGAAAAGGATGGTTACACCTTTCTCACGTTAAACTTTTTAAAGGACTAAAACCCGTTTTTAAAAGCATTTCCAAGGATTCCCAGGATTTTAAGGACTGCCAGAACATTGCTCTTAAGGACTGTCCCGCAAATGACATTGCTACAACCCCTCCCTTGGTAGAGAAAACTCCGCAGCAGGAGTATAAGTTAAAGCTCCGGTCTAGTAAATAAGTCAGTCAGTTTGATTGTCTAAGTCCTCCCCTAGGTGAAACGGTTAGACTGTTTCTGACATGTATAAAATAGACCCCCATAGTGAGAGAGTTAGTAAAAACTCAATTCAATGTATCGTTTTTCTAAGTTTCATATTATTCATCAGCATAATGATTTCCTGCACCAGTTACGCATTTTTCCTGTATTTTCCAGTTCTTCATGTAAATAAGTCTGCTAATGCTACAGTAGAGCACACGTTTAGTGATCTGCCTCCTCACGAATATTCATACCGCCTCGCTATGCGGAACAATTCTTTTATCCGTATGTTACATTACTCACACCAGACCAGCAATGCCACTAATTGTTGGGTGTGTGGTCGACTCCCCCCTTTCCAGACACCGAAGGGAGTCCTGCCACTCTTTCCTTATCCATTCTCACATAATGGTTCGTGTGGAGCATGGTCTACGTTAACGTCATCCTCAACAGATATGTCTTTTCTTAACAGTACATGTTTTCCAGACAAGCAAGGTTTCCCCCACAGAACAGGTTTAGATTTAGAAAATGAAGTATATAATTTAGGTAATTATTCGTCGAATTTCATGGTCCTGAATGTTCAGTCTGATACTACTCCAGACTTACCTGCTATTTCAGTACTGCCAGTTAAAGGCGAATTATGTGTCCGAAATAAGGGTTCCGTACATGTAGGACATAGTGAATGTACTACTGTTGTCAAGTATAGTGACAGTGGGAAATCTATTTTCAAAGCTTCACGTCATTCATATTTTGTTTGTGGTCAAACCGCATATGTTCGTCTGCCCCTCGATTGGGAGGGAACCTGTTACATTGCCTTCCTACTGCCACCTGTTTTTCTAGCCCCACCTGACTACCATAGGAATTCCTTCCTAGTACATCCTAGACACAAGAGAAATCTCCCGATTGTCGATTATACTGAGACCGCCGCAGAGCAATTCATTGATATTGATAAAGGTGTGTTCCCTTATTTAGGTACAATTGTAAATAGTAAGCTAATTCGTAGATTAACAAGAATCCTTGAAGCAGTAGTAGATGAGACTGCCTCCGCTCTAGGTAACTTAACTGAAGAGCAATCCTTTATGAGAATTGTCGTTTTACAGAATCGTCTCGTCCTTGACGTCATACTGGCCGATAGAGGCGGGGCCTGTAGAGTCATCGGATCTAGTTGCTGCATTTTCATTCCAAATAACGCGCCGTCTGTTTATTCAGCTATAACCAGACTCCATAAAATTGCCCATCTGTTACACCAAGATCCAGGCACCTGGACATGGTCCGGTTGGTTCTGGAATATAATTTCCGCATGGGGATGGAAAGTCCTGTCCTTTCTAGGTATCGCAGTAGCGATCATATTTAGCTGCTGCCTCTGTATACAATGTGGCCCTGCGATTTGCGGCATTTGTGCTACCTCTTGTATTCCTAGTCCCAAGCCCCGTTCTAAATCTCGTTCCAAGACAATTCGAGACGAGCAAATGGTACTGTATGAAATGATAGATGGTATCATGAAAATTGATGTTTCCTGATGGAAACGTAGTGACAAGGAGGGAATGTGGAAAAGTAAATTTTGCCATGTTCTGTGTCCCTACGCCTCATCCATCATATGTTATGTGTGCATGATTAAATATGCATATGCATTCCCCATGTCTGATTAATGACGCAATTACAGTTGTGTCCACCTCTAGTATGCCAGTTTCCAGTCCTCGTGAATAATACGAATATCAGGCCTATGTAAAGTTACGTTGCCACGTTTCTCAGTGTGCACGTTATTTCATTATAAAGTCCCCGTTTCTAGGCCTCAAAAGGGCCTGGACATCAGATTCAGCTCCTGTCTCCTGAAGCCTCGCTGAGGAGCGATACAGCCCCCACCTGTATCCTCGACCTTTCACTTACTTCCTGCCTCGCAGTGCCCGGTGCAGCTTGGCTCTGCCTCTGAGTCTGCCAAAAGTATGTTATAGTTCCAGCTATCAGTTCAGTCCTCCTTCTCTGCATTCCTAAGCTACTGAACTGCATCAATAGTTTCCGTCATTGTCTAGCCTTCACGTCTCCATGTTAGAGAAATACTGTATTTAATGGTCATTTAATATTCCTCATCACGCACTACATGTAGACTAATGCATGATCCAGTCTTAGAGTCAAGTTAGCCCTTCCCCTCTTGACTTCTAGTTTATATCAACATGTTCCCTAAACATCAGATACTAGATAGGGTTTAGGTACGTGTCGCTCCGACCCTCCAGACTTTAGTCTCTGCTCCTAGCACAGAGTTCATAGCCCCCAGCTTCTCCTAGTGATACGTCATTGCCAGTTTGCGCGCACCATCAGGTTAGAGGTCCCGGCTCCTTAGGTAGCCCCCTCCATGGTTTCCGCCCCATTCATGACATATTCTGTTACGTCTGCACCACATGTCTATGTACATGCCCAGTTACACCTACTTTTACTCTTATCTTTCGCGACTGCTACGCGTCACGCCTTCTGCTCCACCCACTGTTACGCCTACTGCAATGTAATGCTATGTGTTTGCGTTATGTATATAAGTTCATGTATTGTTATTAAACGTTAGCGCGCTCATCCCAGATCCCAGCCCCGGCAGCTGCCGGGCCCTGTCATCCTGTTCCTATGCAGGTCGTCCTGTTCCTGTCCTTATGCTGTAATAAACCTGCAACAACTCCTACTACCTCGAATCTTGACTCTTATTTATTGAGCTATCTGTTATGATATATGCCTAGTCAAAAATAGGGTATTATTTATTTATTTACCACAACCTGATGGGTTCAAAGAGAGCTCTTAGCTACTGTATGGACAGTACTAAGGATTGTTGTTTATTACCCATGCACAATTCCAAAGGCAAGACTTTTCTAAACAGTGCTAGACATTATTATATCCTTGCATTGACTTTTGCCATAACAACCTGTGAACCATTATGATGAAGAATGACAACATTGTCTGTGATGGGAATGAAAGCAACTTGAGTCTTCAGTAGAGCTTCCACTGCTCTTTCATTATGGTGCTTACCCACTCCTTATTGCCTTTGATTGTGTACTGGTTTAATGTTGTACTTGTAATCACACACCTGTGCAAAATCCACAGCCAGCTGGAGGTTCCAAAGTTATGTACCAGTAACTGCAGTTCTTCAGAGTTGATATCTTTGTGGTTTCCCATAGAAGACACATTATTGGTAGAGCCTAATTATGGCTTTTGATGGCCTCGGGAAGCATGGAATATTGTTCCTCCACCCCAAAGGCCACATAAGAGAAGCCCAAACAATGAAGGTGCGTCGGTTACTGTATTTGTTCCTGTATACATATCCTAAATAAAGCAAGGTTCCCAAGCCTGATGAAGAGAACCGAGTAACGCCTTTGAAACTATGAAAGCTCGTGATGCCGAAGAACTGTGGTTACAGGTAACTAACTAATCTTTTATTTCAGGATGCTTTTAACATCTTCTGGAAAGACAGTATGGTGCAAAAAGACTCCCCCGTGTGAAAGCATGTTCACTGTTGTGTGTTCTTGCTGCCATTTTGAGCCAAACTGAGCATACTTTACAAAGAGGAACCTGCTTTAGGCTGGGGCTGGCCAAGAGCTGTTTTCAGGGCTGAGCATTTCTTAGACCCAGTGGACAGCACACAATTGTTTTCTAAGCAATGTAGGCACGCACACAAGATGTGCAGCTTTGGAGATTTACTCCTCTTGTGTTCCTTAAATATTGGACCTTTTTGAAAGTGTCACTTCTTAACCACCTGTAAAAAGATAATTAGAAAATGGCGTTATTCTAAAGTGAATTGTTTGTCCGCATTGTTTTAAACACTTTTGTGGAGCTTCCCACCCTAAATCCCACCGCTCGCAACCCTCTTAGCTCGCTTGCATGGTTTAACATGGTGGAGGACATTTTGAAGCACCTTCCAGCTCTGTAACATCTTCCAGTCCATCTCTTGACGCAGATACTAAACCCAAATAAAGTAACCTGTACATGTTGTCAGTTAGCAGATGCTCTTTTGAGGTACAGAATGTGGATAATGTACTATGTGTACTAAAAACAGTCATTATTAATATGAGGTTCTAGTAAACACACAACTGTTTGTGTTTTTTTGTTCTTAGTTTCTTATATTTCATCCAGCCGAAAACTTGACAACAACAAAGATGATTCCGAGGTGAGCAAAAAATGTCGATTGACGCTTTGTGTTTTTTTCTCACAGTGTAGCAATGTGCTGCAAATAATAGTTAACTTTGGGTCAAATATTGGAAGCGTTGCTGTCATTCATTAATGGGGTAGAGAGTTTTGGCGACACTTTGGAGTGGTTGTGAACTATATGACACTAGTGGAAAGAGTGAAAGAGTGTGGTTCTAGCGTTCAAAAAAGGTTTAATTTCTGGTGTCTCATGTGAAATTGTTCTTATAAATATATCTATAATCTTCACTCCATCCTCCTCTTGATCCTTTTGTTTTGGTGCTCAGTGAGGCCTGTGCTCGTTGTGTAGGATGGGGGGGAAGGGGGCAATAAACTGAAAGAGTGGGACAGGGCCAACCAAACCCCAGCTCCCAAGTGCTCTATGTTATGGACTCTCATTTAATCCAATGTCCCCCTTTACTGACTTTGCAGGACATCAAACCGGTCATTGAAGGGATGGAGGGAATCAAGATCTCAACGGGGCTTGGCCTGCATGATTTTGATCTAATCCGAGTCATTGGACGAGGAAGCTATGCCAAAGTTCTTCTAGTACGGTTAAAAAAGAATGATCAGATATATGCTATGAAAGTTGTGAAAAAGGAATTAGTCCATGATGATGAGGTAAGGGTCCTACTACTATATACCTATTCAGATTTTAACGTGTTTACCTCCACGTTTTGTCTGTTCCAGTGCTCTGTTTCTCTGAAGGAGTTTAAGAATTCCATCTCTTTGAAAGGCTTGCTTGCAGCATGTTTTATCCAATATTTTTGTTTGTTTCCATATCTGTGCTACCTTTTGTTTCTTTTTTGGACATTGTCGCTTCATTACAGTGAAAACTGCTTCTGGGTCTGTGTCTTGATTAGTGTCCTCAAGAATTAATCGGAAAGCCTCACAGAGGCCCCGTGTTGGGAGTGACACAGAACGGGAGAAGTGGTGGGAAAAAAATGCATGTAAATTAGCTTACCTAGCAGTTCATGTAGTAAAAGAGGTTACCAAAATATATGGGCAGAAAACCTTGCATATAATGATATAAGACAATGATCTACACATTTTAACATTTCTGGTTACATAAAAATGTCAGATGCACGAGTGATGACCAGTAGAGTGGAAGAGATGGGGCATATTTATGGATAAATTAATGTCACTAGGGTAGGGCGCCAGGATTGGGAGCTAATGGTGCGCATTGTGACTGTGTATGTCACTACATCGCCGGTGAGTACATGAGGAGTCATTACATCAGATGTATAATTACTTATTTCTTTTTAATTGTTACTTAGCAATATTTACGTAAAGTTAATACAAAATCAAATTCAATTTAAGTTTAATAGAGACTCGGTAAATTTTAGGACATGGACTAAATTATGAAGAGTATGTCCAGTTTCACAAACACATAGCCATTTGCGTGGAGTATTGCAGCGCAAGATTCCTGCTGGAAGCTAGAGGTGTACTGGTGGCCAGTGGAGACATGCATGCTCTTGTGCGGGAGAGGCAGTGCGTAAATTGGCCATTTCTCCACGTGAGTCTGTATTTTGGATTCTGTGAAAACCTTGATTTCCATAGATATTACAGGCGCCTTCCTTTCCAATATGTCCACCATTTGCATTCACCTCCACTTCATGGGGCAGGGTGGTTGTGACAGTATAAGAAACAGAACTTCCATCCATTTTGTGTCTGATAACCTGCCTGTTGTTGAATTAAACATGCTCTTGTGCAGTATGCACATTTCCTGGCCATTTGCCCTTATTCCCTCGGATCCCCACTGTTAATGTTTGCGCATTTCTAGGTTTTATTCCCTCTCAACTGTATTTTACTAGGACTCTCTGCTGCCCAGGATTGAGTAGGACACATTTCCTGCCTGCTTCTTTGTCTCTCGACTGTGCATCATAGGAAATATCTGCAGTCACTGTACACAACTTGAAGTAGACTGCTTACCCGTACTGGACATCATTTCTATACATGTGAAGGAGTGGTTGACTGACTATCATGTATGGCCTCATACCCTAACTATTCCGAGGATTGTATATGCAAACCCTTTTTCCAACCCTACGCCAACTGCAGCACTCCACTGTATGCCTACTTAAGCTGTATGCAGCAGGGGTATACCAAAGGACATTGCATGCTAGGTTCACAGCAACAACATTCACCGGCATCCTTTGGCTGTGTACAGGGAGGGGGCGCACAAGGCCTGTTCTCTGGCTCGAGCCACAGATTGCAGGCAATGTTGAATATTTAGCTATGCTATGCCTGCAATCTGTGGAACAGTATTTTGAATTTGAGCACTGAACTGTCCTTGAAAACTGACACAAATGCAATGTTTGTATGGAGGATTTCAAACGCTGCAGGATAATACGAAGTCCCGATTTTAACTCACTGCGCATTGTAATGTAAATGACACGCAGGCTCCGTGAATCATTCAATTAAGGAGTCCTTTAAATACATGGTCGTTTCTGAAAGCACATTTTCCTGTGAGCAAGGCTCGATAGCAGAGTTGAAACGCGTTGGGACAGACAATTTTTGCTGCCTACCAAAGGACTATATTTGGTTTAATAAAGTGCTTTAACTCCACGGAATCAGGCTTTAATGGCTTTTTTTCGCAAGAGAAAGGTGGGTGTTTGGTGGATATTCACACAGAGCACAACATGAATAAAAAATACAATTCATAGCATAAGAATAATATATATGTATAGAAATACAATAAAAACAGCGAGATTGTAAAAAAGCAACTGGATTTTAAACTGCATAGACCTACGTGCATGTACAGCAGCTTTTAAGATGAACCCCATGTGCAAAACCGCTTCTCAGTAGTTAATAACAATAAAAAGCTAAAAACGGGTCTAGATTGATCAGTAATGAAACAGTATATATTTTTTAATGGGGTTAAAAAGTGTCTGGTGTACCTAGTATAAAATGTACAGAAAAACATACGTTGAAGCATTAATTGGCGTAATACATCATCGCGGGAACATTTTGTGGCTTCAAGATTATGAACAAAACACGATTGAAAGAAAAGCAGATCTTTCACAGTATCAGATCTCAGACTAAACACCAAAGAGCGTTCCCATCGATTCCGAGCACATCAGATATATTCGTTGGTGCATTCAGTTTCAGTCAGGAGGAGGTATTTAATTATATTGGGCATCCCTGCCAAAGTTTCTTACCCGCCCAAATTCTTGTTGGTTAACAAATGCTTCAGCTACACTTTTCTTATTCACACTAGCACATGATAGATAGATAGATGGATAGATGGATAGATGGATAGATAGATAGATAGATAGATAGATAGATAGATATTACAAAATGGCGATAGCCACTGGATAGTTTTAGTTATGTCAGCAGTTCCATAGGAAAAGCGTTTTTGGTTTTGCTGATAATTTTGGCCCCGTTTGCCGAATCTCCACGAAACTCTCCAAAAAGGTGCTACTTTTCGACTAGTTTCTGCATGAAACGTTTCAGGGTAATCGGTCAAGCAGGGACTAGTAAAAAAAAAAAAATAGGGGGGTCCCAAAACACAAAATTCTCATGCAATTCATAGACTTCTTTATAAAGGGCTACAGCAACAACGGCTGATTGGAATTATACCAAATGTGTCAGGAAGCTAGGTCTTGGTTCGCAGATTGTGCTTGTTGTGGTGATTTGGTGTAAATTCATTCATTAGGAGTTTTTTTCAGAAATTGAGGGACAAAAAAATATTTGTAGATCTGGACGGTTGCGTCCACGAGAGACTGTCGTGGGAGCGCCAATTTAAAATTAGAGCATTCTGATTGGCCCAGGGAGCCTTAGTTTCCTTGGGCCAATTTTCTCCTGCGGGAGTGAACACTCTAATTGGCTGCCAGCAACATCAGAAAAATATTGCTGGAAGCCATTACAGGACTCGGGCCTGATTTAGATCTTGGCAGACGGGTTACTC
The DNA here is from genome assembly GCF_964261635.1 of Lissotriton helveticus. NCBI lineage: Eukaryota > Metazoa > Chordata > Amphibia > Caudata > Salamandridae > Lissotriton > Lissotriton helveticus. The sequence continues at coordinate 343,373,328 of NC_136065.1, forward strand.
CATTATTATCCACGGGGCTAGCCCCTGGTATAACTCAGATTTAGCCACGCTGAAAAAGGAATGCAAAAAGGCAGAAAGAGGATGGAGGAAAAACTATGATGCCAACCTTAAGCATGATTATGTTCAACTACAGAAAACCTATCACCGCCAGGTCTGTAGAACAAGGGCGGCTTATTACGCCACTGAAATCAATAATAGCACTAATGTCTCTAAAACTGTTTTTAAAATTGTAAAAGATCTTACTGCAAAGAAAACCACCATCTCTGCTGTCACCTCTTCAGACCTATGTAATAACATGGCCAACTTTTTTACTGACAAAATAAAGAAAATTTACGAGACCTTTCCCCACTCCCCTCAGCCTTCTGTTATGTTAGACCCTAGCAGACCTTGTCTGTTCTCCCTTCCCACACTAGAACGTGAGAGCTTCGATAACATTTGTAAAAAAATAAAATCTGGCTCCCCGGCCGATCCCCTAAAACCCGAGACCTTCTGTGCAGCTAATGAGCTTATCACGGAACCAATACGAAATATTATTAACCGGTCTCTTTCTATGGCCAAAATTCCTTTTAAATGGAAGCAGGCATGGGTATCTCCCATTTTGAAAAAGCCCACTCTGGATCCTACCCTTCCTGAAAATTTTCGTCCCATCTCTCTTCTTCCTTGGCCAGCTAAAATCATGGAAGCACATGTTAATACCATCCTTACCAACTTCCTCCTAACCAATAACATTCTGGATGACTCCCAACACGGGTTTAGAGCGGGTCACAGCACCGAGACAGCCTTGCTTAGTGTTACAGAGGACCTCCGTACCATTCTTGACAGCGGCGGAACGGCAGCACTGATCCTGTTGGATCTCAGTGCTGCCTTCGATACGGTGTCACACGAGGTCCTCCTGATGAGATTGGAGGAAGCTGGAATTATAGGTACGGCCCTGGGATGGTTTAAAGACTTCCTTGCCAATAGATCCTTTAAAGTGTCCACCCCCCCTTACATCTCAAAAGATCACAACATTGGCGGGGGGTGCCTCAGGGGTCATCACTGAGCCCCACCCTGTTCAATGTTTACGTCCGACCACTAGCTGAAGTGGCTAAACAGAGTGGTCTGACGTTAGTATCTTATGCAGACGACACCCAGTTGGTGGTGGCTCTCAATGGCAATAACGGTCTGGAGGCTCATCACTTCAAGCAGACCCTTACCGACATCACCAACTGGATGACGGCGAATTTCCTCCAGCTCAATGCTGGAAAAACGGAAATACTGCTCTTGGGGAAAAACACCGCAGCCTGGGGCGGCAACTGGTGGCCGGATATTTTAGGCCAACCGCCTATGCCCAAGGATTGTGTAAAAAATCTAGGAGTCTGGGTCGACTCGGCATTGAAATTTACTCATCACACTAAAAAAGTCGCAGCCACCTGCTTTGGCATCCTGCGCAATCTAAGACCTACGCTGAAGTTCTTCAACTGTCACACCCGCCAGGTTATTGTCCAAGCTACCATTCTCTCTAGGCTGGATTATGCCAGCTCCCTCCTATTGGGCGCTAATCAGGCGGAAGTTGTTAGACTTCAGAGAGTGCAGAATGCTGCCGCCAGAGCGTTGGTAGGCCTCCCCCGCCACTCCTCAGCGGCGGGAGCTCGGAAAAAACTGCACTGGCTCCCGGTGGGAAAAAGGATTCAGTTTAAGGCACTTTGTCTTGCCTTCAAAATCCTTAAAACCGCCTCCCCCCCGATGTTGTGCCCCCTCCTGACGAAGTATATTCCTGGGAGGCTACTGCGTTCAGCAGGACAACATCTGGTGGTCATACCCCGTATCAATCTAGCCAGAGTGGGCGGTCGTTCCTTCAGCTCGCTCGCTGCCAAGCTCTGGAACAGCCTCCCGGAAACAATTCGTGGCATGCAGGATCTTCTGGCTTTTAGAAAAGCCATCAAAACCCTTCTCTTCCAGTAACTGTTCTCTTTTCTTCTGATATTCCCTTCCGTTTTTAGTTCTGCTCGCAGCGCCGGGACGCCCCTTTGCTGGGGCAGCCGAGCGCTATACAAATCCCCAATACAATACAATACAATACAATACAATACAACGGTAACATATATCCTGTCCCCTGAAAAAATGGCAGCCTGGGCCGCACGCATTGTGTAATTAAGGAGAGGGGCACGTGGCCCACTCCCGGAGCCGTATTTAACTTTGGGGTCCCATTCACTAATATGGGGAGGGGGGCCATGCGGCTTCGCTCTCTGAGCCCAAGGGGACCCCATCCTCTGGGTCCCGATTCATTAATGTGGAGAGAGGGTCGTTTAGCCCCCTTCCAGAAGCTGCCTTCGGCCCTGGGGCACAATTAATCAAATATGGGAAGGGGGGTGCGCAACCCTGCTCCCAAGCCATATATGCCCAGGGACCGAAATGTTCTAAAAGAGAGCAGTGCCGCATGGCCCCCCTCTACTAGCTTTTAAAAGGCCCTGGAGACACCATCCCCCAAGGCCCCTATTTACATTTTATGGGGAGGGGGCCACGTGTCCCCCCCACCCTCTCCCCCTTGAGCCTTCTATGGCGCGGGAACCCCATCCCCCGGGGTCGGCTGACATGCTGCGTCCCAGGTAGCCCAACCCCTGGGCACATCGGTTTCCCTGCCCGCACCGGCGCAGGCAGGGAAACCTGAGTTTGCTCCGGCACGTGGCACGCAGTAGCAACCACAAAGTGTGCTCCCAGAGGGTGGACACTTTGAAAATGCTTCCGCCGGCTTGTAGCAGACTTTTGATCGGTTTTCCGGACCGCACTGATGAAGGCAGGGAATTGGTTCAATAGATTGCTCTCGCCCGGAGGAAGCAGCATATGTAACTGCCCCCTGTAGGCGGGAGCAATGCCGGTTTCCGCAGCATGCGGGCAATCAACTGTGGTAGCCCGGGCCGCTGGCTATCCCTCTGGCTCATAAACTTGTGAATGGTGGGTGCCCTGGGTGGGCACCAGGGCGAACAAAGAAAAACCAAAGGTGGTGATGGACGAAGCGTTGACAATGCAAACACTCACCCCCAGTCAACTGATCTGGGTTTAATCCATCACCGATCTTTAGCTCACTCCGCCACCCCAGTTAAGACATGGCCATATGCAAATCATTCTGACCCTCTGCCTCATGGGAACAGTCCAGCCCGAACCGCCAAGCCATGTCTTCCCTGGACCGGAATCAAGCTTCCCAGGACCGGTTTCTGGCATTACAGCCGTCTTCAGCTGGGCTTGCTTGACTCCAGTGGCAAAGTGAGCAAGGGACTCACGTCTGAGCATACCCTGCCAACTTAGAGCGAACAAAGAAAAACCAAAGGTGGTGATGGACGAAGCGTTGACAATACAAACACTCACCCCCAGTCAACTGATCTGGGTTTAATCCATCACCGTTCTTTAGCTCACTCCGCCACCCCAGTTCAGACATGGCCATATGCAAATCAGTCTGACCCTGTGCCTCATGGGAACAGTCCAGCCCGAACCGCCAAGCCATGTCTTCCCTGGACCGGAATCAAGCTTCCCAGGACCGGTTTCTGGCATTACAGCCGTCTTCAGCTGGGCTTGCTTGACTCCAGTGGCAAAGTGAGCAAGGGACTCACGTCTGAGCATACCCTGCCAACTTAGGGTGAACAAAGAAAAACCAAAGGTGGTGATGGACGAAGCGTTGACAATACAAACACTCACCCCCAGTCAACTGATCTGGGTTTAATCCATCACCGTTCTTTAGCTCACTCCGCCACCCCAGTTCAGACATGGCCATATGCAAATCAGTCTGACCCTGTGCCTCATGGGAACAGTCCAGCCCGAACCGCCAAGCCATGTCTTCCCTGGACCGGAATCAAGCTTCCCAGGACCGGTTTCTGGCATTACAGCCGTGAGCAAGGGACTCACGTCTGAGCATACCCTGCCAACTTAGGGCGAACAAAGAAAAACCAAAGGTGGTGATGGACGAAGCGTTGACAATACAAACACTCACCCCTAGTCAACTGATCTTGGTTTAATCCATCACCGTTCTTTAGCTCACTCCGCCACCCCAGTTCAGACATGGCCATATGCAAATCAGTCTGACCCTGTGCCTCATGGGAACAGTCCAGCCCGAACCGCCAAGCCATGTCTTCCCTGGACCGGAATCAAGCTTCCCAGGACCAGTTTCTGGCATTACAGCCGTCTTCAGCTGGGCTTGCTTGACTCCAGTGGCAAAGTGAGCAAGGGACTCACGTCTGAGCATACCCTGCCAACTTAGGGCGAACAAAGAAAAACCAAAGGTGGTGATGGACGAAGCGTTGACAATACAAACACTCACCCCCAGTCAACTGATCTGGGTTTAATCCATCACCGTTCTTTAGCTCACTCCGCCACCCCAGTTCAGACATGGCCATATGCAAATCAGTCTGACCCTGTGCCTCATGGGAACAGTCCAGCCCGCACCGCCAAGCCATGTCTTCCCTGGACCGGAATCAAGCTTCCCATGACCGGTTTCTGGCATTACAGCCGTCTTCAGCTGGGCTTGCTTGACTCCAGTGGCAAAGTGAGCAAGGGACTCACGTCTGAGCATACCCTGCCAACTTAGGGCGAACAAAGAAAAACCAAAGGTGGTGATGGACGAAGCGTTGACAATACAAACACTCACCCCCAGTCAACTGATCTGGGTTTAATCCATCACCGTTCTTTAGCTCACTCCGCCACCCCAGTTCAGACATGGCCATATGCAAATCAGTCTGACCCTGTGCCTCATGGGAACAGTCCAGCCCGAACCGCCAAGCCATGTCTTCCCTGGACCGGAATCAAGCTTCCCAGGACCGGGGCACCCACCTTGAAACAATGTATTGGACCCCAGGGTATAGGGTCCCTGGGGCCAAAAACAACTCAGGTAGGCAGGGGGCGGGCGGCTCTCCTCCCCTTAAAATATACTTTGGACTCAGGGGGATGGGGCCCACACTGCTGTAAACAGCTCAGAGAGAGGGGCCATGCAGCCCCCTCCCCTTTAAATGAATAAGTGGCCCATGGGGCATGGGGTCCCCAGGGCCTAATAAGGCTCAGGTAGTGGGCCATGCGTCACTTAAAAAAAGAAAATGGCCTGGGAGATGGGGTTCCCAGGGCCTGATAAGCGTCATAGAGGGAGGGCAATAAGGCTCCATCTTCCATTTAAAAATAAAACATGGCCCTGGGGGATAGGGGTCCGTGACCTTTAAAGGCTCAGTGAGGGGGGTCCACGCGGACACCCTCCCCTTAAGTTACTTTGGCCCGTGGGGATAGGGTCCCCTTGGCCATAAATGGCTCGGGGAGATGGGGCACACGGCCCCCCTGCCCCTTAACTTAAGGCTAATAGGTGATGTAATTTGAGATTTCATCAGTGATGTCATAGAACATGTCATTAGTGGTGTAGTATGTGAGGTCATAAGCAGGGCACTGTGGGCGCAAGTTATAGTTAGCTCTGCTAATTAGAACTGGTGAATTTCTGTTTTTTTGTTAGTTAAACACGTTAATGTTGTCACTGGACTAGTCACCTAACTATGCCGTTACTTTAACCATTTTTTTAGGCAATATATATATGTATCACTGAAAAAAGAGGCACAAATGTTAGAGGTGCTAAGACCTTAACTTATGTTAAACAAAAGATAAAACGAAATTCAATCAGAAAAACAACGGTTAAAGTGCTCATCCAGAATGACAGAGCTCTGAGACTCATACTGGATCTCCGCCATCTGAAATTGTTTGTTCTTTCGACAAGACAAGTTCAGGATTCTGCATCTAAGACAACTTTTTTTGTCCCTGAATATGGGAGATTGGTTGACATCCATGTTCCAATTATTTCCGCCCACATCCTTTACCTGAGATTCACTATATCACAGCACTATCCGTTCACGGTCTTTTCATTCAGACTGACAAACCCACCATATGTTTGCAAAAGTCTTTGCAGTTGTGGCAGCTTCAATGCAGTGCATGGGAGTCCATGCATGTCTGGCAAATTAAAGCAGTCCTGGGTACTGGTTAAGAATACCTTCAGGGCATGATGACTCTCTCCTGCAGTCTGGGCTTTGCTACAAAGCCCTAAAGTCTTGTCTCACTGGATCCAAAGGTTTACCTTCGTAGGAGGGGTGCTGGAGATGACCCATGTGATGCTTTTTTCCACTATGAGGATTGTGGGTATTGGGAGATGATTGAGATTTTTTACTTCAGCCCAAATTCCAGTTCTGCCTATTTTATGTATTCTTATGTGCCTCATTTGTGCCAAATGCTAGGTGGTGGATGAAAGGCCTCCACTGGTGCCAGGGACAATAATGGCTCAAACATCAAGTGAGCCTCTTTGATCGGCTGCTGATCCACCAGTCAGGTCATCCAGGTCTGCGCTGTTGGGATGGACCTCTACATCCTTCTGATCGTTAGTCCTTTCAGTCCTCTGCATGCCCATGTTACGGTAGTACCAGACTCCCAGCCACTGGGCTGAGGAGCCTATTTGGGTGAGATGCCGGCATGAGGACTCTGGCTCATGTCCAACAGCGTCTGCACATAACTATGGCTGTGAGCACACAAGGGGGGATTTTCCAGGTGGGGGCTCAGTTGGCAGTTTCTATCATTGTAAAGGCGAATACTCTTAAGTCATCTTCCTCAGGGCGAACACAAATGCAACTGCATCCCATGACAGAGGTCATCTAATGCAGATTGGGGTGTCCATACATTGATTTATTTGCCGCAGCTTGTTCATGAAATGCCCTCTGTTTTGTTTTATATACTTCCCTCCAAGTATGTTATAATTACTTTATTTGATTTAGTTTAAATCGTAAAAAGAGCGGCATTACCGTTAAAACAGATAAAATTCTTGAGCAAAATACAGATTAATAGATAAATTCTCGTTAAAATTTATAATAAGACTTTTCTTTTTTTTAAAACAGAGTACAATTGTTGAGTCTAGCTATGAGATGATTGTCTACTCATTTTCACTTTACATGCTTTGCTGATTCAAGCTCTGTATCTCTCTTTTCTAGTTCGTTTGCTGCTAAACTCAAAAACGTTATTGCTTTACATGCCAATTATACTGTCGAGCCTACTAAACATTTTATTGCGGCGGATCTGCAAGTCCTTATTTGTTCTCTTTTCATTATTGCCCTCGAAGTAGTTTACATTGGTATCCCTTCATGTTCAGCAGGTTGCTCGGCCTGCTGTATGCATTTCCACTCATGTCAGAAGTTCTACTGGTAGGATTGGGCAAGATGATCCCGATTGTCCCAGATTGTTCAAGGAGGATCTGGTACGCCAATCTGTTCGCACTCCGCATTTGACCATCTCTTATTCTCCTACACATGGTGGGCCTTGTCTCGCAGAAGGATGGTCTGATCCTTCACCCTTACCACAAACGTGGTTACTTCTGTAGAAAATGTGCAATGACAGTTAGTCGTTTTGTCTTCCTGATGAAGTTGCAGCTTATCTCAGTGGCCAGAAAACTTGTTACAAAGTCCATCTACGAAGGTTGCTGTAACAAATGTGTTCCATTTTGCAAGTCTGAATCCTTAGATCCTTTCAAATCTCACTTTACTGATGTTCTGAGATTAATGTTGACTATTTAGCTACTCTGTCTGCATTCTTATTCCTTTCTGACCAAGGTTCTGCCAAAGATTATTTTAGAGGCTTTCCAGTAGCTGACATTTGCTGGGTGACCACGTAATCATCCCTGCATACTTACTATTACTGCCTCACGGCTCAGACATGCAGTGGCAGGTACTTTGCTAGGGCTATGTTGATTACTTGGCACTACTCAGTCCCACCTCCCAGGGAGTTATTGCTTCAAGACCTACTCTTAAAGTGTCGAATCTGTAAGAAAATGTATCCATCAGAAGTACATTTCTTGTCTTTGTTAACATTTCTGGTGGATACATAATCTTTCTGCAGATCCCTCCTCATGGTGCCTCTCTCTCTTGATGAGTTAGTGCCATGCATAATAAGATCCCATGGCATTTAAACACTATCTGCAGCAATTGTCACAGTCATTGATGCTGTCTCGGTTCCCTCAGCATGCCTCAGTGGGGTGGGGAAAAGTATGATTAACTAACACTATCTCACCAGTTAGGTTCTATTTTAGCTCCATGTGATCATGTCTAGTTTGCAGCCTTCGCTGAAGCCACATGATGCCACAAGGTGGCACTGGAGCTATTGCTGGTGGAATGTTTTCTAGACAAGTCTGACGCCAGGGTGATATTCTTAAGGTGAGAAATTTGTAGGAAGATTAGGTATTTACCAGAAATATCATTACCAAGTGTAAGTCACTTTTTTTTGCCTCTGCTAATAAATCCAGCACATATTGTTTTAGGGCTTGTTTCGTGGTTTCAGATTCAAAAGAAGTCAGCTTTGCAATCCACTGCTGGGATGGCTGGCACTATGCAAAATAAATAAAGTTGTGGTTTATCCATGGTGTAGCATTGTGCTGTGTGCATCCTTTCGCTGGTCTTTTTCGTGGATCATCAGGCACGTGAGTTAGGGTATGCTGCTGGCTGCAGGAAACATCTGACCTAAATGCATCTGCTTAAGACGTTAGGCTGGGTTCCACCAGTAATTGGGTGAACTTGGTTCCCGTGAGCACCCCCACCGTTCCCACAAACCCAGGTGAACTCTCCATATCCACAGCACCAATGGCCAACCACCCCTGTTAACAATGTGTCACTCTCTCATGTGATCTGGACATACCCGGACCATTCAAAACCACCACAGCATCAAAAGCATGACATTTGTCATTGGGTTCTTTCAACATCACACAGCTTAGGCATCTGCCACTTTCCCACCCCTGCCCACAGCAATGATGCCTTATGCACAATCTTGCATGAGCTCCCAAATTTAATGAAAAACTGATTTTGGAAAATGAGGTTCCCGTCTCCGAAAGACGAATGCATGTTAAAAGAGCTCTGGTGACTGCTTACTTGAACTACTGTAATTCCCATTACAAATATGAGTGCCGGTGCCATTCATTATGTCAAATGGCACACAGTACCTTTATAGGTCCTCGAGGAGCTCTTAAAACTAGGTCCATTTTTAGCTGTCCTTTGGGCTCCCAGTTGGTTCTGGGGAGAGGCCGAAATCAATTTGTGGTTGCATGTTTAACTATTTAATCGTAGTCCTGTGGGTCTGCAGAGTACAACATTTCCTTACACTGTAAGGCAAAGTCTGCACTCTGTGGAGCACAACCTTTTGGTTGCTGTTCACCCTGCCCTCCTTTCGTTAGTGCTGAAATTGTTGTGTTTTTAATATAGATCTTTGCTGGTTAAATAATGTTAGAATGGAATAGGGAGCAGGGGAAACGTGAAAGTTGTGGATTATGGTGGGTGGCAGTTATGGCCAAGCAGAGAACCTACGAACATCTGTGGCATCATGCTGTGTTTGTAGCTAAAAGAAATAGAAAATTACTGGAGAGGTTTTGATACTGGCGATTAGAATGTGATCACAACAGTGACTATTTGTTCTTCAGTGGCTGGAGCTTAAGGGCGGAGGGGCCACCCTTCCCCACCTTTTTCCAGATATAGAATGTCTGTCAGTCTGAGGAAAGGTAAGCCTGACAGACACTCTTAACGCTCAGAATCGACAGCGAGGTGCTATGCACAGGTTCCTGGGTCAGCAACTCTCACTGACCCCATCCCACTCTGGGACGAGGTAGGGACTGCCGCCTCCTCTCATTGGCTGACGAGAGGAGGCGGCAGTCCCAACCTGTCTCTCCCCCAACCTCTTAGGCGTCCAACCAGAGACACTGCAGAAGGTAAGTGCTATGTTTTTATTTGATGATCGGTGCATGCGTGTGTGTGGGTGGATTCTATAGTCCCTCTACCAATATTCCTTCTGTCGCCAGCTGAACCAGCTATAAATAGGAAAGACTGGAGGGACACATCTAAACGTATTTATAGACAATTGGGGGAGTGTTAATTGAAGTAGTAATTAGATGCTGAAGGTAGGAAAGTAATAAAATAGTTGCCTACTATCATACAAGATGAGGATGACGAGGCTCTAGAGGACGATTAATACATTCAAGCATTATGAGCACTGTACGAAAAATGATAACGTTACGGCTGGTTGTGGATAGACGTACGTTATTTTCCCGAGAGCAAGTAACTAGCGAAAGTATTGAACCATATGGCAACTTTATCTGTGACATGCAAGTTCAAATATTTTCAGGAGGAATTATTAGGGATCGATTAATAAACAGAACAAGTGTGAAACAACCTACATTGAGTAGGGTGATTTAAATTGCAAAGAGAATAGAAATTCCATTTAACGTATGTGAATTAAATTATAAAGACAAAGGTAGAAGGAGAAGAGATAGTATGGTGGTGAAAGTTCTTCAGAAAGTTCTTCAGAAAAATAAGAAGCGTGAAAAGGTATCAGACAAGCGAAGTAAGTGCTAAGGACGTAGACGACCAGAGTGCTTGAGATGTGGAAGTTAAAAGCACCCGGCCCCGGCAGCGATAGAGAATTGCCCAGCTATAAACTTTAACTATAGTTACTGCCAGAAACGAAAGCATTTTCCTAGCGTTTGCAAGACTGATCTTAGTGGAGTCAAACGTGCGAATACTGTGCTAAAAACAATAAAGAAGGTATTCGCTGATTACATTCGGAGGCCGTAATTTGGAGTGCCAGTTTCATGGCCTTGCCCACCCATTCCACCACACCGGGGCCTAGATGCAGCGCGGGGTGCCTTGGTGATGCTAAACCGTTTTAGCTGTCCAGTCTTAGATGGTGGATGAAGGGCCAGAAAGGCGCTCAAAACAGTGGGGTGGATGGACTGGAATACTTGAATTAGGAGCCTGCAGTGCGATGCCTGTTGTTGGCAAACAGACAGCTGTCATGGTGGCATAGAAGGCACTTGGATTGTACGAGGTTCTAGTCGGGAGAAACAAGTTTGGGGGCGGGGGTATACAAGTAAACTATTGCAGGATTCGAATTGACTAAGTGCAAGTGAATTCATAGGTGCTTTTGCTACGTGGAAAGGACTCAATGAACGGGGATTCCGCATGTTAATTATTTGATCACGCGCTGCCCGGATTCGTGGTATGGCTGGCCATTCTCCCTTGAGGTGCTTTTGTAAGATACGAAAAACGTTTTCGAACACGTTTACTTTGTTCTAGTGCATGTCCTTGCACTCGTCTGTCCTCCATTACGCTTCAGGCAGAATCATCCTTAAAGTTGATGATACTGAGCGATTCGTTTTCATGCAGTTGCACAATGCCATCACACCACTTGGTGGCACTGTTTCATTATAATGGGACGGTAGGATCTTTGAAAGTACTTTTGTGTCCGCTGAACATTCATTCGACCTTCTTGCCTTGCTGTTCTCCTATTAAAACAAATATGTTCTTGAATGTGCATTAGATTCCTAAACAAATGCCATACGTCAGTTTCGTAGCAATATTTACGAAGATTGTTTAAACATGACAGCATTTTATTTCAGTTGACACATAACATGGTGTAATCGTAACCAATGTCTAATTATTCGAATAATTTCGAGACGTGTTTGTTTATTTTGTGCTTTTACAAACCGCAGTGGGGCGTTGCTTTCCAGACACTTCAGAGCGAGTGCTGGTGGGTGGGAGGGGCAGCAGCCTGTGCGGCGCCACCAACGGGCGAGGTTGGAGTTCATTCAGGAAAGGAAAAATCTATTGCCCCATATAAATGTTTATGGGCACAGTAGGTTTTAGCACAGCCACAGCCTACAAGCCAGCCTACTGTTGTTATTGGACTAAAGTAATTGATGTCTACATCTCACTCTGCTCTGCGCGCCACGATTCTCAAAGTCAGATTTAATTTCCTGGGAGAAGGTTACGCGCTCTCTTGGCCTTAGAGCCCAAAGGGTTATCAACATGGCGTCCTTTAATTATTCCATCGGATTCCTGCTTCGATCTATTCATGATTGCTACCGGGTAGCACGCAGTAAACATATCCTTACCTTACACTGCATTGCGATGCGGCTGGTGCATGACGTGGTTAGCACAGGTGGCCGACATTCTGAGATACAGCCTACCAGCATGCCATCTTAGAAACAATGTTTGCTTTGCCGCCAATTAGATCCTCCCCAAGCCTGCTTTCTCAGAAGATCTGTACCCTCTTTTATAAAACAGTCACTTGACTGAGTGACATCATTGTAGTATATGGTAAGATGTTTTAAATTGTATTCACTTTCTTTCATTGGTATCCTTTGTAGAATCCAGAAACGAATAGTTTTCTTACCTGTCGGTGTAGTTTTGCAGCTTGAAGATCTTTCTGGATTCACTATGCTGTGCATTATTCCGCGGTCTTGTGGTTGGGTCCGGATTCGTAGTCTTTTCTCTGTTTTTTTTTTTTTTTTGTTTTGCCCAGGTGGGCGTCGGCGTCACACCCCCTTTGGGTGTATTTCCGGTGACGTCGGCATGCTTCCTGCGGAAGCTCCCACTCTTGGGCGCCATCTTCGGGTTCTTTTTTTCCGTGTTTCTTTCGTTTCCGAAGTAATGGCAATGTTCTTCTTAGTTTGTATTTACCGCTTTGTACTTTCAAGTCTATTCTTTAGTTAACCACCTCTTCTCTCTCCAGCCTCATCTTTCTGGCGGAGGTGGGTGGGTTCGCTAGTGAATCCAGAAAGATCTTCAAGCTGCAAAACTACACCGACAGGTAAGAAAACTATTCGTTTTGCAGCGTGAATCTTTCTGGATTCACTATGCTGTGCATAGATTTTGTAGCGGTTTCTCATCTCTGTGGCGGCTGGGTGGAAGATGAGCGTTGGGTGTTGAATATGTGCTGTAGCACCTTCTGTCCCACTTGAGCTTCCTTGTTCATTTGTATGTCCACACAGTAGTGCTTCGTGAACGTGTGCACCGAAGCCCATGTTGCCGCCAGGCATATGTCCTCTATGGGTGTGTTAGCCAGGAAGGCTATTGTAGCGCCCTTCTTCCTGGTGGAGTGGGCACGTGTCCCCTCAGCCAGTTCCTGTCCTGCCCGTTTGTGGCAGAGTTGGATTGTTTGTGCGATCCATCGTGCAATGGTCCTTTTGGTTACTGCTTTGCCCATGAAGCGGTTTGCGAAGGACACAAAAAACTGTTTCGTTTTCCTGTGCCCCTTTGTCCTTTCAATGTAGTGCATGACCGCCCTTCTGGCGTCCAGGGTGTGCAGAGCTCTCTCTGCGCTGGTTGTGGGTTTTTGGAAAAAACTCGGTATCTGTATAGACTGGTTCATGTGAAAATTGGATACCACCTTCGGCATGAAGTGTGGGTCAGTCCTCATCACAACTCTATCGTTGTGTATTTGTATGTATGGTTCTTGTAGCGTCAGCGCTTGAAGCTCGCTTACTCTGCGTAAGGACGTTATCGCAACCAGGAAGGCTGTTTTCATAGTTAGCATCTTTAGGGAGGCCTTGTGAAGTGGTTCAAAGGGCTCTTTCATGAGTTCCGTTAGGACTGTGTTCAAGTTCCATGCAGGTGGCGGCACCCGCTTGGGTGGTGCGATCCTTTTCGCTCCTTCTAGGAATCTCTTCACCACCTGTGATGTGAAGAAGCTCCTGCACGTTTCTCCCCTTGTGTAGGCTACTATCGCTGCCAAGTGAACTCTTAACGAGGATGAGCTAAGGTTCTTCTCCAGTAAGTGCGTCAGGTACCTTAGCACTGTGGAGTCCCTCTTCATCTTATTGTGGAGTCTTTCCTGTCTGCACCATATTGTGAATCTTTTCCATTTCGCAACGTAGCACTTTCGAGTGCTGGGCCTTCGTGCCTCCCGAAGTACCCTCAGGGTGCTTTCTGGTAGTCTCAAATGTGCGAACTCTATGTCCTCAGGAGCCACGCTACTAGGCTCATGCTCTCTGGCTCTGGGTGCAGTACCTCTCCGTTCTGCATGGACAGTAGGTCTTTCCTCCTGCTGAATCTGTGGGGTGCACACTGTGTCATCTCCATGATCTGCGAGTACCAGGTCTGCCTCGCCCACTGCGGTGCGACCAGTATCAGTGTCATGTTGCTCGCTCTGCACTTGCTCAGTACTCTGTGCATCAGTGGTATCGGGGGAAAGGCGTAGGCAAATGTCTTTGACCAATCTATCCATAGGGCATTCCCCAGTGTCCCCTCCTCGGGCTGCCTGGATGCGAAGTTTTGGCATTTTGCATTCTGGCGTGTGGCAAACAGGTCCACCGATGGTGTCCCCCACCTGTCGAACAGGTATCTTGTCTCCTGAGCATTGAGTTCCCACTCGTGGGATGCCGATGTCTGCCTGCTGAGCCAATCGGCTTGTATGTTGTCCTTCCCTGGTAGGTGTATGGCTAGCAGGTCTATCTTGAGAGGGATGGCCCATCTCCATATCTCCTGCACCAGCGTTGAAAGCGGTGCGGACTGTGTGCCCCCCTGCTTGTTGATGTAGAACATCGCAGTGGTGTTGTCTGTTTGTATCAATACCTTGTGCTTGTACAGTCTTGTTTGGAAGGCCTTCAGTGCAAGGAAGATTGTCTTCAATTCTAAATAATTGATGTGCTTTGTGGCATCCGTCGGTGTCCACAGTCCCCTCACCTTGAGCTCCTCCATGTGAGCGCCCCATCCCTTCAGGGATGCGTCTGTGGTGATGGTCAGTGTTGGCGTTGGGGGCGTTAGAGGCTTTCCCCTTGCTATGTTCTCCATGGTCCACCATGTCATCTCCTTCTGCACTTCGTGCGTTACAACCACTAGATCCTCCCAACTGCCTGTAGCTTGTGACCATTGCTCCTGTAGCCATTCTTGAATGGGTCTCATGTGGAGTCGTACATTCGGTACCAGGTGGATGCATGATGCCATCATCCCCATGATCTTGCTCGCCGTTCTCACTGTCCGAGCTTGTCCCTTCCGGTAGAGGCGAGTTTCCTTCACCAGCGCCCTCGCCCTCTTCTCGCTGGGGAACACCTTGCCCTGTAAGGTGTTGATCTGTGCTCCCAGGAAGATCTTCACCTGTTCCGGCTCCATTGATGATTTCTTCCAATGGATGGAGAACCCCAGGTTTATGAGCGTGCTGGTCACTGTATGTGCGTGCAGCTTGCATTTCTGGTATGAGTTTGCTTTCACCAGCCAGTCGTCCAGGTAAGGGTATACATGTATTCCCTGCCTTTTTAGTCCGAAGGCCAGTGTCGTGAACTGGTAGTGGCTTTCTCCGACGGTGAACCTGAGCATGTGCTTGTGCTTCCTGTTCATTGGGATGTGCAGGTATGCGTCTTTGAGGTCTATAGTGACCATGAAGTCCCCGGTCTGCAACTGTGGGAGCACCTCTTGCAGGGAGGTCATTTTGAACTTTTGCGTTCTTATGAATTTGTTCACGAACCGTAAATCGAGAATGGGCCTCATTGTCTCGTCTATTTTTGGTACCAGGAAGTATGTTGAGTATACTCCTGTGTTTCTTTCCTTGAAGGGTACCCTTTCTATGGCCTGCTTCCGCAGGAGTTCTTTTGCTTCTTCCTGAAGGCACTGCAGCTGCTTGCTTGCTAGCGGCTTTCTTCTTGGTTTTCTGCTTGTCGGCCTCGCCTCCAACTCTATGCAGTATCCGAATTGGATAATGTTGAGGATCCATTTGTCTGATGTGATTCCTCTCCACTCCTGGAGGTGGAATCTTAATCTTCCTCCCACTGGTGTCCTGTGGTCGTAGGTGTCTAGTTTGTCTTGACCCATCTGTACGTGCTGCCCCCTGGGATCTTTTTTGTGGGTGGGCACACGGATTTTTTTGAAGTCACTTGGAGGTGGGCTGCTGGCCCCCTCTTCTATTTTGTCCCCGTCCATTTCTCCCTCGAAAGGACTGGCCTCTTTGTTGGTACTGCCAGGGCTGTTTCTGATGGCCCTGCTGACCCTGCGAGTCTGCCTGGTGCGTTTGCTGGAAAGCCTGGTGTGATGTACCTGGCTGGTTTCCGCCTCTTCCGCCGGGCCTCCGTGACGGGGTGCCCCTCTTGTTCCCTCTGAACTGCAATGCTCCCATGGATCTTGCTGTTTCGTTATCCTTCTTAAGTTGGCTGAGTTGCTCATCAACTGTTTGTCCGAAAAGCGTACTGCCGTTGAACGGTGTGTTCAGGATGCTGTGTTGCACCTCCGGTTTGAAACCGGATATCCTGAGCCAGGCGTGTCTCCTTTCCGTGACGCCCATCATCATGAGCCTGCTGGCGGTGTCTGCCCCATCCAGGGCCGTCTTGAGGCAAGAATTTGCCGCATTCTTCCCCTCTTCAATTAGCTTTTCGGCTTTCTGCTTGGCATCCTGGGGCAAGTCCTTCACCAACTGCCCCAGTCCCTCCATGATTTGGTACATGTGTCTGTTTACCAGGGCGTTGGAATTAGCCATGCGCCAGTGGGTCGCGGCATTCCGTTCGATCCTTCTGCCCACCAGATCCATCCTTTTGCTCTCTTTATCCGGTGGCGGGCCCGAGGTAGTGGGTACGTTAGCCCTCCTCCTTGCTGTGGCCGTGATAATGGAGTCTGCGGAGACCGTGCCCTGAATGTAGGCCGGGTCCTTTGCGGCATGCTTGTACTTCTTCTCAGTTCTGGGAGTTACTGCCTTGCATGTTGCGGGCTCCCTGAAAGCTTCCTTCCCCTGAGCCAAGACGCTCTCGAGCATCGGGAGGAACTGGCTCCTCGTTTGTGTTGGGAGCAATGTTTCCAGAAGGAAGTCTGCTTTCTGCTTCTCTTCGTCGAGCTTGAGCTTGAAAGCTGCTGCGGCAGATTGTATCACCGCGTTGTAGGCCCCGATGTCGTCCGGCGGCGAGGGCCTCGAGGGGTAGGTGTCGACCACCTCCTCCGGGCTGTCGGTCTCGACATCGATGTAATCTACATCCTGAAGGTCATAGGGCGCCGACTCTGTGTCTGTCCTGCCCTCATCTTCCTCCCCATAGCTGTAGCTCTCGTGGGGATTCTCGTACTCCTCCTGGTCGTCGAACACCTCGACGTCCTGGTCTTGCTCGGTGACTTCGGCGACCTCTTCTTCTTCCTCCTCGACCGCCTCCAGCACTGGTGGCTTGGTCTTGTGAGGGATCGTGAAGGCCTTCATCCTTGCGTCGAAATCTTTTTTCCGCTGCATGAAGTTCTCCATTTCTGCCTCGAGGCGCCTTCTTTTCTTTTCCATCTCGGCCGCGTGTTCCGCGTCGGATGGTTCCGCCGCTCTCTTCGACGGATGGCTCGTCCCCGTGCCTCTCGGAGTCGAAGCTTTCGACGTCGAAGCGGATATCGGGTCTCTGGTCGTCGTCGACAGTTTCGGGTCTTTCTCCCTCGTCGATCGATCCTTTTCGGGGACGATTTTCGACGTCTTCTGCTGATCAGCAGCTCTCGGCGCCGGGGACTCCTTCTCTGAGGATCCGCTGGGCCTGGGAGTAGTCGCGGACGCCGCCTTTTTTGGCGTCGGCGCTTTCGGGGTCTTGCCCTCGATTTTTCGAGACTCAGAGTCTCTCGGGTTCTTGGGGGCCGAAGAGTCTCCTACCTTGTCAGAAGTCTTCGTGTAATCGGTCTCTACGACCGTGTAGCTGTCGTCTTCGGCGGCAGCGTTGTCTTCTTCCTCGGAGGACATCCCCAGCTCGTAGAGCGACGGGGTCGGGGCCTTCCCCTGCAGGGTGGCGTGTGCTACCCTCTGCCTCTCTCTCACACGAAGGGTCTTCGGGGTGAAGGCGGAACAGGCGTTGCAGTCTCCGCTTTCGTGGTCCACCGGTAGGCAAAGGTTGCATACCGGGTGCTGGTCTTTCTGCGCGTACTTGTGGTGGCAGTTCCGGCAGAACTTGAACGGCGTGTTGTCCATCCTCGAGCGTCCAGGGCCTCTCTGGTCGCGTGTTCGTCGACGGTCGTCGAAGATCTGGATGGAAAACGCCTTATCTTGCTTGTCCTTCGTCGGTGAAGTCCCCTGGAGTCTTCAGATGACTTCTCCTCGTCTTTTCTGTATTTTCTTTCTTCTTTCTCCAAAAATGTCTGGAGCCCAAACGGGAACGATCCAGACCCGACCGCGGAAAAAAAGAATCTGAAGATGGCGCCCAAGAGTGGGAGCTTCCGCAGGAAGCATGCCGACGTCACCGGAAATACACCCAAAGGGGGTGTGACGCCGACGCCCACCTGGGCAAAAGAAAAAAAAAAAAAAAACAGAGAAAAGACTACGAATCCGGACCCAACCACAAGACCGCGGAATAATGCACAGCATAGTGAATCCAGAAAGATTCACGCTGCAAAAGTAGAACTTCCAATTGTTAGTTCCATGTCCTGCCTATATAAATCTATGTGTAGAATGTTTAGGGCAGATGTTTTGTAGAACCCAGAAGGTAGAACTTCCAATTTTAGTTCCATGTTCTACCTATATAAATCTATGTGTAGAATGTTTAGGGCAGATGTTTTGCAGAATCCAGAAGGTAGAACTTCCAATTTTAGTTCCATGTTCTACCTATATAAATCTATGTGTAGAATGTTTAGGGCAGATGTTTTGCAGAATCCAGAAGGTAGAACTTCCAATTTTAGTTCCATGTTCTACCTATATAAATCTATGTGTAGAATGTTTAGGGCAGATGTTTTGCAGAATCCAGAAGGTAGAACTTCCAATTTTATTTCCATGTTCTACCTATATAAATCTGTGTGTAGAATGTTTAGGGCAGATGTTACGCTCTCCTGGAGAGTCATGCTGATGTCCTTCGGGTTGGCAATAAAGATAAAGAATCTACTCTGAATGCTTCAAGAGTATTTGTTCACACTGATATCACTACATTCATGCCGCAGTGCAATTGCATTTCCATATTACCACTGTGAAGTTGAACAAAGCACAAAACGCATTTATATGGCACAACAAGGATTTGGGGAAACTTGAAACCACATTACGTTTATGAATTACACAATTGGTCCTGTTTTTTCAAATCAAAAAAAATTATGGGGCAATTTTGTTTGAGAATTGATAATTTCCGTGCCGTTTATAAATTTACTGTCAGATGGACATATAGATAGATATTATGTACACTGTAATATGACATTTATATATTGTTTCTAGTTCTCCCTAAATAAAAATAAATAAAAAAAACACTAAAACAACGCTGTGTTCAAATTCTGAATAAACTTAAGGAAGAATATCAGATGGCAGTTCTTGTTTGTAGTGTTATAATCTGCTATGCTTGTGATGCATTCTGTGCACACCTCCATTGTTACCTACTCAGTTCATCAGTGTGTGATGTCATGGAATGTTGGTGAGTGACTGGAGGTTGCTTGGCAATAAGAAAGAGTGGGCTGAGCAGAGAGGATGCTGCTCCTGGTGGGTTACTTTGCTATGTAGCTTGTAAACTAAGCTATAACATCTTCAATAAACCTACGACCGGCCAATCTACATGAACTGGCTGCCACTACCTGACTCCTGCTTAGGAAGTGAATACATTCAATTGCAACAGGTAGGCAGATGTGTTTCTTTAAATTACATGGCTGATATGTTGTGTCCAGGTTCAGCACCAGAAAAGAAATGCGAAGGAGAGGTTTTGTATTCCGATTGGCAGCAACAGGCTGTCGTACACATCTCCTAGTGATGGGAATCTTTTTCCCAAAGCATGGCGAGATAAATTCAGTGAATTATAATTTTCCTTGTGCGAATTGATTTCGAAAATTAACTTGAAGAAAATATTTGTGGGAGAAAACCTACAGTTGAAAACATACAGTAAAATACTACATTAATTTCTCTGGTAGAGTGTTTTTGAGTTATAGGGAGACCGCCCCTACAGCAGTATTTTGAGGTTCACAGCCCAAGAGGGGATTGGATTACCACAGTTAGCACCTTAAGTAAATTAAGGTCCTTTTTAAGTGATTGAGATTGAATGCAGGTCCTAAATTTACAAGTACTTGATTTCCGAGGTACCAGAACATTGGCTCTCCAATCAGAAACATTTAGTGTCCATCTTTCCCAAAAATGCTCGCTATATTCATTCCTTCCTTCTTTCTTTCACCATGGATGTAAGGGTAGGAGTCATCTTTTTTAGCCATTTGCACCATACTCACTTGTAGCACTTTGGTAACACTCAGAAACCTTCAGTGGAATATCTGTGCACTGTCCGTCCGACTGCTGGATTGTGGAAGTGCTAGACAGGGAGGACACCACTCTTCATTTCACACGTGTTTTGATAATCTCCGTTGTATGGTCTATGTATATAGGCTGAGGACTCTGCATGGTTGTTCACCTGGTTACTGTTGCTGGGTAACCTGTGAGTAAGTTCCAAGGTCATTAATGACAGCATAATGTGCTGTTCTGGTGCCGGGGGACTGAAGGAGTTGGATGCAACAGTTGAACCGAGCTGCTTCAAGGGCTGATGGTCTGTGTACTGCAGCTGAATGAACACTTAGAAAAGGACTTCATGTGCATGTATTGCTTACAACTTATCACTCTGCCCAGAAATATAGCGGCCCATATCTTGTGCAGGTGGAGGCCACAGTACTGATCATCCCTAATGTTCCTAATGGAGTACGCTCTCTGTACATTATCCAGGTGCAATAAAGACAAATTAGTGTTAAAAGATCAAATTGTTTTGAACTATAGTTATCAAGCCCCAATGGACCTTCTCACCCCTCTTGATACACAGTGATAGACAGGCTTCATGACCGCTAACTACAAGTACACCTTTTCCCTTCATGGATTAGTGGAAGCCACTGTGAAAAGAACGCCTGGGTAATCTAGGTACTCCCAGAGGAATAATCCACATTGTGGAGGTTCTCTTTGAGATCACTAAAAGTCAGGTATGTTGTTAGTTTTTTCTGGTTAGTCCTTCAATTGAGAATAGTGTACTGAATTTTGACCGTGTACTGTATAGTATAGTAGAGAATATTATACTGTGCTTGACAGTTTTTTCAAACTTCCATAGTTTGAACAAGCGTTCCCTGCTCGTTCAAACTATGGAAGGGAGCAGGGAACACATTTAACAGAGTGGCTTGCATACTGGATCAGCAAAAGACAGAATGTAAGGATTCAATTCCCCTTGGTGAGGTAATATTCAGTGCCAGATATCAGTTTTGTGAATACAGACTCCCTTTAAGCCAGAAAGTGATCGTTTTGCAATCCTTTCGCTGAAGAAAATGACTATCCCCATAATGGTGAAGCATTTACAGAAATTGTAACAACTTTTCCTTCTGCATGTCAGTCCAGTAGTGGTGGAAAAACAAGTGTCCCACCACCTTCTGCCTTGGACTTAAATTCAAAATCTAGAATTGTTTGATCGGATATCGTTGATCACACTCCTGTGAAAGATGTTCAGCAACTTTTGTTATGCTAGGGTTATGCAGGGACCTTTATGCACAAAAGAGTAGAGCACCTTCCCTAATGCTCTTCCCAGATCTGCACCCTGACACCTTGCCCAGGGAGAATGCCTTTCTTGATGTCAAGAAGAGCTTTCTTGCCAGGGGACTTAGGGACTTGGTGGCCCTACCAGTTCATTTGATGATGACCCATCATAGGAGAATTTGTTTTGTGTTAAATTTGATACACTGAAATCTGCTTTACAGTTCATCGAAGAGACCAAGAGCTGATCCTGTGCTGACTTCTGAGTACTGTTTCCATTACTCTAATGTTGAGATGCTTGTGGGCGCATGCCATCCTGACATTTTATCCCACTGTATGTTGCATAGCAAGGCTACCTGACTGGGAAGGGTAGCGGAATGGGATGTAGCATTACTGGGGCTGATCTTTCGTTTCTGTGATTTGTCTTCACTGTCTCTTTCTGCCCGCCTCATGTAGCCGAAGGTGCGCTGATCAGGCACGGGGCTGTAACATATGTGCATGGTTTGTACTGCTAAATAAAAAGATAAAAAAGAAAGAAACCACTGTAATGTCAACAACAAAAAATCAATTTTCTGCCATTCTCTGACATGCACAGCAGAGTTACTGAATAGCACCTGTGAGTGCCCAGCAGACTAATGTTATCTTTTTATTAGATGTCAACATAGTGTGGCAGCAAATAGGTGTACGTTTGTATCTTAAAATCTACTGAGAACTTGTTGATATGAACATGGGGTTTTATTGTAATCTTCTCACTGTTTTTATATACCAGCCTTTTGTACCTCCACTCCATAACATTTTCAAGTCACAATCCTTTCATGCTCTTCGCTAGAGAAGGATCAATTATTAAGATGTGTTTGTGTATTCACAGGTCTGCAATGGGTGTGCATAAATGTTTATATTTATCTTCTTAGGCATTCAAAATTAATAAGGTTAACGAAAGAATCTGCAAATAGAAATTGGTTGTTATTTTTTTTTTGCAGGATATTGATTGGGTACAAACGGAGAAACATGTATTTGAACAAGCCTCCAGCAATCCATTCCTTGTTGGTTTACATTCCTGCTTCCAAACGACGAGTCGGTAAGAAGTTTTTAAATTCTCTAGGTACATTAATGAACCCTACTTTTGAAATATGGCACTGTGCGGGCCTGTGTTACTTCTCTTCAGCCCCCCCCCCCCCCCCCCCCGTGTCATTATCAGTTTGCCTCTTTGTCCATAGTTAGCCTCTTTAAATTGACAATAGAATCCACTTATTATTGAATCTCTCCTGACATTTATATGATCATTAATTAGTCACTGTGTTGTCTTAATTCATATTCTCATCTTCTTTGACTCTAGAATTGTTTGAGAGAACCTCAAACTGTGTTTTCTGCCTTCCGAGCTTATGTTTAAGGTCTGATGTATGAGCATTGATTCTGTGCAGTTCTTCATTCACAGTTCCAGCTTCATACATGCCATGAACTACCTTAATCTCGCACTGTGTTTTTCTTATGACTCTTAGAGAAATATGTTCCTCGGTATACAGAAAGTGATGGATGGAATGTTTGAATTTATCTCAGCCACTGGTAATTAACCCGGACATATCCCAATCCATCGTAATTTCGCTCACCATGAGACTTCGGTTTGCTCTCAGGCATATGCAAAACAGTCTTGACCCTGCTCCGGTGGATGCAGTCCAGCCCGAATTGTCAGACTAGCCCCCCCCCCCCCCCAAACAGAACCCAACTTGGACCGGTTTCTTATTAGTTGGGGATCATCAGCCAGGCATTACTTGGTTACATTGACAGTGTGCAAAGGAAGAAAGTGGGGTTGAGGGAGCCGCTAGAAACTTGTTGGATTGGGTGCTCTGCCAAATGTTTTGGGGCACATTTCAACATATATTTAAAAGGAGCTACAGTAGCCCACAAGTGTGACGTAGCCCACTTGCGGAATGCTACTGGTGCTTTGAACTGTGATATCAAGAGAAAAATTATGTCTGTACTTTTCCCCCCTTATTTCTCTTGATGTACTAACATAAAATCCCCTCCGTACCTCATGATGATAATGAAGTTTTTAGTGTGGATACTCTTATTTGCAATCTATATCATCACATGTCCTATCCAACGAAAGCCCAATTTAACCTGAAATTCATTCAAGGGATTTCTGTTTTTTTAAGTGACTGTCTGTACTTTTACTTTATTCATTGTGATGGGCCTTTTGTCCTATTTTGAATATTCCCACTCAACTTTTACAAAAATTCAAAACGTTCTATTGCTGTCCCCAATTTTGCTGTTTTATCCCAAATACTCTACATTTTAAAGCCATGTTTCTTTTATTGATGACACTCATTCTCTGTGGGTGACTGTGAATGCTTTCAGATCTGTTCTGTTTTCTTATGTCCCATCTGTGGGTCCTTGGGGACATTGTCTGAGCAGGCACTCTTTACAACCTCCTCAGTTTGTTTTGCCTGCTTTTTGTCACTTGTCTTTGATGAGACACCATTGCTCATATCCAGACTTATTTTTTAGTAGATTTATCATCCTGTTTAACGGAGGCATAGTTGTACTCATTTACCATTGCCCATCTATCAACAATCGTTATGTTCAAAGTGACTGTGCTAAGCACGTTTGCATGTTTTGCCTTGCAATGCTTGAGCCCACTGTTGTATGACATTATCCGCACCATACTATACTGACTGACATAATTTATTTTCTTTAGCAATTAATAGCTTTATTGAGGGATCTTGTATCCCTCCCTTTTAAAAGTGGTTTCTGGATAAGCATGGACCACTGCTATATTTAATGGTATTTCAGAAGACGTGGTTGGTCTAGAAGAGGCATGCAGCTGGCCAATGATTTCTGTACGATTTTTCTGCTGCATTAAGGCGACACATGTAGTTATGGGAGTTCATAATGCTTAACCTTCCACATAGAGGACCTTATCTTGTCCCTTCCGTACTCATTCAGAAAGGCCTTTGATTGTTAGTTGACTGACCTGAAACTGTGAAGAAATTTCATTGACAAAATATTGTGGTATAAGTTATGAGTTCTCCTTGGATCTCAGTAGAAACACTACAAATTTCTTCAGATCATTCTGCCATCTAATTCCTGAGTACTAGCCATATGCTAGACCAAATCATTAGGGGCTATTGAAGCTACTCATGTTGTTTGCCTATCATTTAAGTGAGTCGCTTGCTATTGTTTATTCTTAGATATTACTTTTAGGGTCACAGATTCCTCTGTGCATAGAGGCAGATAAAGTTTGTGGGATTATAGTGTTTGTCACAAGTCCTTAATTTGTTTTAAACATGTTCTTACCTTATTGTATGCTTACTCCTTGATACAGATATCTTTTTATGTGTTCGTTGCTACATGTTCTGCTACTCCCTCTGCGAGTTCCAGTGTTGGCAGCTCCAGCATTTGCTGTTGGATGTCGCAGGATGGAGGACCTACCGAACGTGGGCTCCTTTTTGTTTTACAAAAACTTGTTCAAGAAACTTTATTTTGCCTCCTGATTACCTCGTTCAACATTTGATGAGGAGGAGTAAAAGGAGCACTTACCTGGAGCCCTTTGTCAAGAATTTAACATTTTCAAGTTTGTTTGTTCAGTCGTAATTGATCGGACTTGCTGTTCTTTCTCCTGACCACTGGATGGTGTTGTCGCCTTCGTGAGTGTCACTTTGAAGTTGGCAGAGGAGTTTGAATCGTCACTCCATTGGGAGCCCTGCTTGGAGCTGCGCGGGCAGCCTGATGATGGGAGGGTCTTGTCCGGCAAGTCAGCTGCTCGAGCACTGCCCGTGAATATCAGGTGCACTCTCCAGCTTAGCAGCTCGCTTGCACCGTTCTGTATCATTCAAAAGGGACACTTTATTCTATTGGACAACACTGATCACTTCACAGTCACATGATGCTGTGACATCACGCTACACTTGCGCCCATCTTTGAGAGGGATAATTTTCTATTGAAACACATGAAAAAGTTTATTGTAATTCGGTTTTACAGCATTTTGCCTCACATTTTCTGTTAATTGGAGGCCTTCTCTTCATAGTCTGGTTATTTCACCATTTGGATATTAACAAACCTTGAGGCCTTGTATGTAACTTAATTTTCTGCCAACTGGTTTAACAACTTTTTTTCGAGAGTATATAATGGCTTCTTCTCAACAATTGGCACAAACAGCTCCTTTTATGGCATATCCTGGCAAACCACCAGTTTTGTGGAATGTATGGTTCCGTTCTTTTGAGAACTTTTTGGTGTCAATAGATGCTGAGAAGTTCAAAGCGAAAAGAACAGTTGCTTTCCTTCTTAGTATCTTGGGTTAAGCGGGACAACACCTTTTTGATAATCTACCAGAGTTTGACACTCCTTCTGGTGATTTTAATAACTTGGACGTATACCTCCTGGTGATTTTAATAACTGGGTATATATATATACTGAAACTATTACCTGATTGTCCACCAATTATATGGCGTAAACTAGTGTGTTATTGGAGAGATGCAGCTTCTGCAAGTATAACAAAATCAAGATGAGACTGAGTGTATTTCAGCATTAAGGAATTTGGCGTCAACATGCAATTTTGGCTCATCATTGGATAGTTACATCAGAGAACAATTTGTACACAGTTTCTATTAAAAAAGAAATTCGGGAACATTTACTTAGTTGCGGGGGTCCAAGCCTTTCCGAAGTTGTAGATAGAGTAAAAGGCGTTGAACCTGCCATAGTTTCTAGCAAATGTATTTCAAATTATACCCCTTTTTCTTTGGTTAATTCAATGCTTAGTACGGAATTTGTTAATGCAGTTTCTTTTTAGGACAGGTAAATAAGTCTTTTGAAAAAGAGTGGTACAGTATGCTTCAAATGTGGACCGAAAACACATTTGAGCAACAATCCTGTTGGTCCCGCATTAGGTAAATGTTTCAATAAATATCATAATTAGGGTACTTTTCAAAGCATGTGGCAGAAGTAGGAAAAGGGTTATTCAAGTGAGCAGTGTGGTTGCAAATAATGACTGCGTGCATGATTTAGCAAAATAGATTTTCACAGTTGATGCTGAGACACCATTAACTAAAAGAGTCAAATGTCCTTTGTGTGACTCTGGAGTGCCTTTTACAATTATTTCTGACGTTTTATACAACCAAATGGTGGTCTGAAAATAAATCTCTTCAACCTACAGATATTCTTCCCAAGGCCTATGGAGGTCAAGACCTTGAGATGTTGGGGTACTTTTTAGATGATGTAAAGTGTCTTTGTAGACCTTTTTTGAATAAGGTGTATGTGGCTTTCAAAGGGAAAAATATTGTTGGTCGGCAAGGTCGTGCATAGATGAGTTTAAAACTTGTTCCTGGTTCTTACAACCTGGTTCAACTTAATGATACTTCCATTGCTCTACTTGATAATGAAGTTGACAGTGAAATAGATAAGATATTAGAAAAATACCCAGAGGTTTTTAATGTAAAAATAGATAATATTAGCAAGTTTGAACACGTGATACAACTCAAACAAAATGCTGTCTTTGTGGTTCACAGAGTTAGACATGTACCATTAAGTTTTAGATAAGATGTAAACAAGTTATTGGACGAACTTTCTGAAGAGGGTGTTATCTGATAGGGACTTTTAGCCACAGATTCCTTACCTTAGAATTATCCTCAGGTGTTAGACTGGAGCCGAAAAATATTTAGTGAGCAGTACCCCTGCAAACTGGTAGGTGGCAAGCTCCGCATGGCTTAAATGGAGACATCCACACTAGATAGGTGCCACCTCAGCACACTGATGCCAGTTATTTTCTATATGCACCAGTCAGTGCAGATCCGGAGAGAGCTACCCCTTCAGTCATTTTTTTAGTACGCTTTTTGATGTTTTGTCAAAGCTTTTTTGAGGGTTCTTCTCCTGGTGTGGCATGGATGTCCACTAGGAAGACCGGCATCAAGCCCTGTGGTGCCAGATGTCGATGACGAATCCGGACCTTCTATACCTCTGGTGCTTGGAATGCAACAGCAAAGTGAAGACCTGAGACGATTGGAGTGCCATGCACCCGCTCAACTCCATGAGTTTTATGAGGCCATCCGCCTCATATTTGAGCAGCTTGCTCCCTTGCGGCACACTTTCGGGTCCCATGGGCTCAAGATAGGCCCCCTACAGGTTCCATGCCGGAGGCTCCGGCATGAGTCGGTCTTCTTGGATCCACAGATGGATATGGACTGGTGCCGGTCATACCACTGCGACCTTCCCCAGCATCAGCCTCGATGCCAAAGCTCTTTGTGGCGTTGGCCTTATCCTGAGCTTCCTTTGCTGTGGTGGTAAGGAGGGTGGCCAAGGTGCTGGCCCTTAGCCTCAGTGACAGTCGAGACAAATGTCTTGGTAGAGGTGCTTCAGCGAGGAGTGACACCCTCTGAACCACTTCTCCCTCTCATTGAAGCCCTTTCTGATGTTTTGCATGAGGCCTGGTCCAAGCATAGCACAGGGGCTCCTGTGAACAGGACGATTGCCTGCTGCCACCTCCCTGTCTGTGCCCCCACCCATATAGCGGGCCATATGCTGGATCTTATCTTTACTTATGATTCCAACCTGAAAGTAGAGGCCCACTACCTCTGACCTGGTCTGGCCATCTGTTAGTTCCTTTCAGTTTTTTAGGCGAATCCTCAGGCAATAGTGCCAGGCGACAAAATGAGAAACTGGAGGAAGGTCTCTCTTGAAACTTTTGGTCCCTTGTTAAAATCGCACCCCTCAGCTGACAGGTGATCCAAGCAGTCATGTATCCAGTTTCAACTGCTGGGTCACCTCCATCGTAGACAGAGTAGCCCCTCTTAGAACAGTTAAATCTGCCAGAAAAAAAAACCTCTGCCCCTTGGTTTTCCTTGGAGCTATGAGCAGAGAAAAATGTATGCAAGGAACTGGAAGGTGTTTGGTGTAAATCTTACAATCTGGCGGCTAAATGCTCCTATAGAGCGGCTCTAAAAAAAAAAATCACGGGCTGTAGCACAACACCATTAGGGACTACTATTCAAACCAAATTAAACTGTCTGATAACTCAGCCAAAGTAGTTTTTAGAATTGTACAATGTTTTACCAATGCTCTTGACAGCACGGTTTCCCCTTCTGTTACCCTCAGGACAAAATACAAGTAATGTATTCCTCTTTTCCACTGGCTAAGCCGTCTTCTATGCCTAAAATGAAAGTGTGTCCTCATGTAACGTAACTGGTGCTATGTAAAGCGCTCTGATACCTGATTCGGTTCGGGTCTAGTTCGCGCTATATAAAACTCAGCAAAAAAAAATAAAATAAAAAAAATCCCACCGCAGACCCCCTTGGCACCTGGTCCGAATTTCGCCCACTTCTCCCGGAGGCATCTCTCAGAACTATACAATTGTAAATCCGGTTCTCCTGGTGACCCCTTCCCAGCTCAGAGCTTCAAATTACTTGCCCCATGGTTCAATACACTGCTGAACCTGATTTGGAACTCCTCTCTGACAATGGGCATCTATCCCCCTGCCAGGGAACAGGCCTATTTACTACCTACTTTTAAGAAACCAGATGCTGATCCAGCAGAGCACAAGAATTATAGGCCTATTTCCCTTCTACCAGCGCCTGCTAAAAATCTTGAGAAGGAAGTTCAGAAGCAATTGTCCAATTTCCTTGATTCTAACAATTGTCTCCATGACTCTCAATCTGGTTTTAAATCAGGCTGTAGCACGGAGAGAGTACTTTTGGAAGTTGCTGAAACGGTATGTGAAGCTGTAGACCAGGGCAGCTTTGCAATGCTGTTGGATCTTTCCGCAGCGTTCGACACAGTGTAACATCGGATTATTTTGGAGAGACTTAAGCACTTGGGAGTGAGGTGAACCACGCTGGCCTAGTTCCGGTCATTTTTAGAGTACTGCTTTCAGTGGGTATTTCTCCACCCCCACGTGTCTTCACAGAAACCCCTTGTGTGTGGTGTTCCCCAGGTCTTGGCTCTGAGCCCACTATTATTCAATGTCTATTTGACCCCCCTCGTGACTTTGGTCGAAAAATGGGAAGTGAGAGTAGCATCCTACTCTGATATCACTCAGCAGGTGTTCTCTTTCAGAGAACACTCCGAGGCTGCTTTTGCCAACTTTAAGCAATGCCTGAACAACACCTCGGCCTGGATGATGGAAAGTTGCTTGAAATTAAACACTGAGAAAACAGAGGTCTTATTCTTCAATTAATCATCTCCCATACTACCTGAGCTGAGAAATTGGGGGTTTAAATTTGACAATGACCTCTCCTGTAAGGCCCAGATTCGCCAAGTCTCCTCGTCTTGCTTCTGGAAGCTGAGAGCCCTACGGAGATTCCTTCATTACCTGCCTATTGATTGCAGGAAGACAGTGGTCCATGCATTGGCCAAGTCCCACCTAGACTTCTCCAATAGCCTCTATATTGAATTACCAGCTTATCTGGTTCACAGGCTGCAAATAATTCAAAATACTGCTGCCAGACTTATTAGGAAAGTGCAGTTCTGCCACCACATGTCCCCCCATCTGCGGAGCCTCCACTGGCTGCCCGTCAAAAGGAGGATTGAGTATAAGGCGCTCACCGTCGCTTACAGAGCCACTAGAGATCGAGGCCCGGGCTACTTGAAACATAGACTCCAAAACTATCATCAAGACTGTGCTCTGAGATCTAATCACCTCAAACTGCTCAGGATTCCTCACTTCTCTAAGACTAGGATAGGCGGGTGAGCTTTCTCTGTCAGAACTACGTCACTCTGGAATTCCATGCCTGTCCATCTTCGTATGATAGTCAGAATCAGCATTTAGGAAAGCGTTGAAAACCTGGCTCTTTAGCCTTCCGTAGCTCTCCCATCTTTCCTCACTGTGAATCTGAATTTAGCGCCGGCACACCTCCGTTGGAGGTAGCCTTGCCCTTTATAAATGTCATTTACTTACTTTACATACTTACCTGCCCCAGGGGACCGCAATTTCCTCACACAATACCCTTACCCCCAAGAGCTTCGCGGTCGAAGCCTCTTCCTCCCATGTAAATCCTGGTGCATTCCCTAGCACCCCAACGGATATGGAATCCAATTGGCTGGACACCTTAGGAAAGAAGATGTTTTCTTCCTCCAGCCTGGCACTGAGACAAATGAACACCGCCTGCCTTTTTGGCCATTACTCCTATGCTCTAAGAGACTCGGTTGCTCAGGTGCTGCTCAACATTCTCGAGGAGGCTCACACTATACTCTCCCAGACTTTGCTGACAGGAGAGATGCAGCGAAGTTCATGATCCATTGTGGACAGGATACCACCGACTCACTAGGCAGAGCGATTTCATTGACGGTGGCCTTGCAGTGCCACACTTGGCTGAAGGGGACTGGCTTTTCTGAGGATGTCCAAGCATTGCTTATTGACATGCCCTTTGATGGCTTCCATCTCTTCAGAGACGAGGTGGATTCAGCCCTTGTTCACTTTGACAGCAGAGCTACAGCCATGGCCCCTCGCCACTCCTAATCTGCCTTTCGTGTCCACGGAAGGGGCTGCCATCCCCATCTGTACCCTGCCAGTCATTGCAGCACGCAAGCCCTGCAGCCTCTGTGTGGCCAGGATACGGTACACACAGACCTCGTACATCAGGCAACCAGAGCTCGGGCCAGTAAGACCAGTGGGTTCTGCAGATTGTCCGGGGGGCTACTTCCTCCCCTTCAAGACGACCCCTCCACCCATGCCATCTGCTTGCAAAGGAGGACGTCTTACTTTGCTCTGCTAGGAAGTGGTGGATTTCTTGGCTCAGGGAGCCATAGCGAGGGTGCAGATGCCAGAAGTCGATTGTGGTTGCTATTCCCTGTGCTCTCTGGTGCCCCTGAAGGACGGAGCCTTCGTCCTACTCTAGTCCTCTGCCCTCTCAATTTATTCCTCAAGAAGAAGACCAAAATGCTCCCGCTCGTTCAAGTCTTGTCTGCCCTGGATTTGGAAGACTGGATAGTGGCATTGGACTTGCAGGACACATACTTCTGCATTCACATCCTGCCTTCCCACATGCATTACCTGCTTCTCATGGTGGGAAACTAGCACTTTCAGTTCAGTGTTCCTTTTTGACCTTACCAGTGCCCCTCAGGTATTCACCAAGATGATGGTGGTGGTTGCAGTTCATCTGCGGAGATCAGGGGTGTCAGTCTTCCCCTACCTAGACAATTAGCTGTTGGAGGCACGCTCGCCCCAGGGTGTCTTCTCCCAATTCCAGACTATGGCAAACCTCCAGCATTTGCTGTGGTTCACTATCAATGTGCTGAAGCCGCACCTGACTCCCTCTCAGACGCTCCCCTTCATCTGTGCCGTTTCGGGCCTATCCTCCTGAAAAGAGCCCAGGACATTCAGGCTAAGATACTGATGTTTCAGCCTCTAGCCTGGATTTCGGTGAGACTGGCTTTGAGGCTGATGGGCCTGATGGCTGCTTGTGACACATGTCTGCTGGCATATGCGGGGTCTGCAGTGGGACCTGCAGTTCCAGTGGGCACAGCATCAGAGAAATCTCTCTGACATTGTGCAGATCTCAGTGGAAACTGCAAAAGATCTGCAGTAGTGGTTAACGAACCACAATTGGATGAGTCACAGATCATTCTCCCTTGCCCAACCAGATCTAATAGTAGTGACAAATGCGGCCATCTGGGAGAGGTGGAGTTCAGAGGCGTCTGGTCTCCGGTGTAATCGGGACTCCACATCAACCTTCTGGAGCGCTGGGCAATCTGGCTGCCATTAAAAGCCTTTCTACCTTCCATCAAGGGAAGGCTAGTGCAGGTGTTCACAGACAACACCACTGCCATGTAGTACTGTAACAGACAGGTCAGGGTGGGGCGTGGACGCTTTGTCAAGATGCCCTGCATCTCTGGACATGACTGTAACACAGGGCATTTCCCAGGTGGTTAAGCACCTGGTGGGCTTCCTGAACGCCAGAGCAAACTTACTCAGTTGAAAATGCCTAGCCGATCACAAATGACGTATCCATCGGAGGTGGTGCAAGGTCTCTTTCAGCAGTGGGGAGAGCCTTGGTTAGATCTGTTCGCCACCGTGAGAACACGTTATGTCAGTAGTTCTGCGCGCTGGAGTTTCCAAAACTGCTCTCGCTTAGAGATGCTTTTCATCTTGAGTGGAGCTCAGGCCTCCTGTACGCCTTTCCACCCATACCACTCTTGCCCAGAGTTCTCAAGAAGATCAGGACTGACTGGGCTCAAGTCACCCAAGTGGCTCCAGACTAGGCTCAGAGTTTATCTTAAGCTGTTGAACATGACCATCGGTCCTCTGATCAGGCTGCCCCTTCAGGAGCATCTTCTTTCGCAACAGCAGGGTAGGGTTCTCCAACTCAACCTGCCTCTGCCTTTCTGCATGGAAATTGAACTGTAAAAGTTGACAGCTTTCGACCGTCCGCCTGAAGTCTGCAATGTTATTCTGGCAGCCAGGTGTCCCTCAACCCAAACTGTATACGCCTGCAATTGGGGCACGTTTGTGGCATTGTATGCAGAAAAGCTAGTTGACTCACTTTCTGCTCCCCTTTCTTAGATTCTTCTCTTAATTCTTTCCCTTGCCCAGCAGGGCACTGGGCACCTTAAATGGTTATCTTTCTGGTATCTAACCAGCCTGACCTGCTACCTCTCTCCCAATCCCTTACTGTATATAGGTTCTTGAAAGGTTTTGAAAGGTCTTGAAAGGTTTGCAACATATGTTCCCTCCTTCTCCCTTTAGCATGCCATGTTGGGACATTAATCGTGTCCTGATGTTCCTTATGTGCGCTCCCTTTGAGCCCTTGCACAACTGTCCTCTCAGGCTCCTTACCATCAAGGCGACCTTCCTGGTAGTGATAACATTTGCCCGAAAGGTCCGTGAGCTTCAGGCTTCGTCATCCAAGCCTCCATACCTGAACATCTACCCAGACAAGCTTGTTCTACTGACTAGAGCTTCCTTTCTACCGAAAGTCATCACTCCCTTTAATGTAGCCAGCCCATCACTTTGTCTACTTTTACGGTCCGTCACATCCCTCTAAGGAAGAGTAGTGACTTCACAGACTTGATCCAAAAAGAGTGTTATCGTTCTACCTTGACTGCACGAGAGTTCCTTAGGGACAACCAACTCTTTGTGAGGTATATCAGAGTAAAGAAGGGAAAGGCCATGCAGAAGTGGACCAGCTCCCGATGAATCGTGCTCTGCATTAAAATCTGCTTTACACTGGCCAAAAAGCAAACCACTGAGGGCTTGCATGCTCATTCCACCAGAGTCCAGGCTGAGATTACTGCGTTGGAACGTGGAGTCCCGGTCCTGGACATCTGCCAGGCAGCAACGTTGGATTCTCTGCACGTGTTCCCAAAACACTACTGCCTGGGCACTAGGGTCCATCAAGACATGCATTTTGCCTGTTTGGTGCTGCAGGACTTATTGGTATGAAATTGTTTTGCAGATCCACCTCCGGGGAGGTATTGCTTGGGTATCTATTCTAAGGTAAGGAATCTGTGGCTAGAAGTCTCTAATCAGATGCATAAGTTACTTACCTTCGGTAACAACTTATCTGGTAGAGACTCTGTCTATCTGCAGATTCCTTACCTACTTACCAATCCTCCCCGCTCTGTGAACACATTTCTAGGGACTGGGCTTTCCCCTTTCAGGGCGATAGTTTTCCACGACAGCGGACAGTGTTCTTCATGGCACTTCACCCCAGGCGTGGAAGTCGCAAAAATAAGCTGATGTCAGGGCGCTAGGGTGGCGCCTACATAGGCACCGGTTACTTCCATCCAGCGCGGACAACTGCGATGACACCACGTAGAGCTGATCGACTCCACTTACTATGCTCACTAAAACATTTACGTATCCAGTCTGACACCTTGGGATAATTCTATGGTAAGTAATCTGCGGCTAGATAGAGTCTCTACCAGATAAAGTATTACCAAAGGCAAGTAACTTATTCATTACCACCACTGGCTCTTCAGACTGGGTCAGTGCAAATGTTATTGTTCCCCAAAAAAAACAGGAGATATTTGTGTGTCTGCAGACTTGCGCCCCCTTAATAAAAACATTATAATAGACCGTCACCACCTGCCAAACATTCCATATCTATTGGCGAATATTGTCAATGCAAACATTTTCTCCTTGTCAGATCTTAGCTCACCATATCATCAAATACCACTTGCTGCAGACTCACAGGATTTAACAACTTTTGTAATGCTGGTTGTTGCATACAAAGTTTTAAGACAACCTTTTGGCTTAGCTTCCACTGCAAGTGTTTCAAAAGCTCATTGGCAACATTTTGGCAGGAATTAATGGTGTTCAGGCTTATCAGGACGATATTCTGATATATTCAGAAACCGTTACTGAGCGCAATCACAAACCGATAGAAGTCTCGGACATTTTCAGAAATAATGGCATTACCCTGAGGCGTGAGACGTGTCAGTTTGTAACCTGCGTGGAAATTGTGACTGACCGCAAACCACTTATTCATTTGTTGAATGGCAATGTATCTGGTAAGGCTTTTGCTAGACTCGTTAGATTACTGTCCCGCTTACAAGAATTTAGTTTTACCATCAGATGTATTTTGGGACGGAGAAACCTAAGGGATAACTGTCAAGAATGCTGCAACAGGCATCATCCAAAGAGGAATATTCAGATTATGTTGTGTGTGTTGTAGCTTTAAGGGAAGATGTTTTAGATTCCAACGGCATATTAATTAATGAAGAGTAGTTGTCTGTGATAAAGAAAGGATAAAGTGCTTTGTGCAGTCATGGGATTTGTTAAAAAGGGCTGACCCAAAGAGAAATCGCAAGTCTTGTCTCTCAAATCATATGAACAAGTTGGTAGTGAAATGTCGATCTTAAAAGCTATTCTTATGCGTAATGATATCTTTGTACTCCCTGTGTCTATTCATGAGATGCTTATCAAAGCTGCCCAAGAAGGGAATCTTGGGGTTGGTGGAACTTGCAGGAATTTGAAACAACTTTTTTGGTGGCCATCTTTGGATGCTCAAATGTCTAGGTGGATAGCCAACTCTAGCACCTGTTGCATGTTGGATAAACAATGCAAGACATGTCAGACTCCAGGTTACTCAGATGAAGCATGGTGCAAATAGTTTTGGATTTTGCTGGGCCGTTTGACTTGTTAACTTGTGATGAAAACTACCTTTTGGTGCTAATTAATTACTATTCCAAATGGGATTACTTTGATTTTACTTCAGCACCGACGACCATGTTTGTGATAAAGTTCTTGAGTAAAAGTTATGGTATTGAAGGTCCACCCAAAGAGCTAGTGACCGATAACGGAACATATTTTACCTCTGCACAAATGAAGAATTCTATTACTTTACACCACATAAAACATTTGAAAGTGGCACTATATTCTCCAACGTCCAACAAATTAGTTGAGAGGATGAATATTTTTTGAGGGAGAAAATTCAATCAGCATTGACATGAGAGTTCTGGCGGAAGGTATTTTGAGACAAAAGTTGTGGTCATTTTTGATCCACACAACGGGCATATCTCAATTTCGTCTTTTCCTGAAAAGAGATCCCAGATCTAAACCTTGTCCAGACAGGGTTAAAAGTTTGACTCCAAAGGCCATTGTTTCTATACCTATAGCAGGGAAGTTGCCAAAAGTGTTGCATTTCATCAATCTCTGCATAAAGTTTATTTTCACAACAAACACAAGGTAAAGGAACAGCTTTTGGACATTGGGTGATGAATAAAAATCCGGTTAGAGTCAAAAAAGCTGAATCCAGTTATTCATCACCTATTCAGGTCATTAAAGTTTCCAAAGGCTCTCTGTTAAATAAAAAGGGGTAGAGGAGCAAAAGATTTTTAGTTAAACTATTTCCAGAATAAGCAAGGAAAATTATAGAATGTAAAGATGTACATGTTGAGGAATTTGCTTAATTCCTCCTCTTGGTTTACAGAGAACCTAAATTCCAGAGATATGAATGTCAGATTGTCTTGTTTTATATCCTCCTATACTTGATTTAGGGAGTTGTAGTAGTTATTTTATACAAGTTGAAGACTCATCATTATCTTTACCAACTTCTTCTCCTACTCGATTACTTGATGATCAAATAGCTGGGTTATAGTCCATTCAAACAGAGGTTCAGACAGAGAGAGGAATTTTGTTGGAACAAACCTCATTTGGTGGTTAATCAAAACGGTAAAACATCCTGCAAAATATCCATGCCAATAACATATAAATACTTTTATCTTCATTAGCACTGCTGTGTAATTTATATGCTTTTTTGTTAAATGGGAAGAAGATGTAGTGTATGTCATAAGTCCTTTATTTGTTTAGACCTTGTTGTTACTTTATTGTATATCCATGTTCTGCTAATCGCTGTGCGAGTTCCAATGCTGGCTGCTACGCAGTTGCTGTTGGAGGTCACAGGACGAGGACCAGTCGGACATGGACTCCTCATTGTTTTACAATAAACATGTTCAAGAAACGTCATATTGCCTCCTGATAACCTCCTTTAACATTTGGCGACGAGGAGTACAAGGAGCACTTCCCTGGAGCCCACTGTCAAGATTATAATATTTTCAAATTGGATTGTTCGCCATCATAATTGATCGTGCTCCCTATTATTTCTCCTGGACACTGGATGGTGTTGCCACCTTACCGAGTGTCCCTTTGAAGTCGGCTGAGGAGTTTGGATCGTCGCCCCAATGGGAACCCTGCTGCCTCTTGCAGCCGGGCGTGCAGCCTGGGGTTCTTGACTGGAAAATCAGCTGCTTAAGCACTGTGTGTGCTATCGTGCACTCTTCAGCTTAGCAGCTCGCCCTTGCAATGTTCTGTATCCTTCAAAAGGGAAATTTTATTCTATTGGACAACATTGATCACTTGATGGTCACATGATGCAGTGACGATATCACGCTACATGCCGTGGCCATCTTTGATGGGGATCATATCCCATTGAAAAACATGAAAAAGTTTATCATAGGGCATGTTCTTACCTTAATGCATAAATAATTACCTCGATACAGATTTGATTTTGTTTATTTGTTATTCCATGTTCTGCTACTTGCTCGCATGTTCCAGTGTTGGCTGCTAAGGCAGTTGCTGTTGGAAGTCACAGGATAAGGGCCTGCCAGACGTGGGCTCCTTAATGTTTTATAATAAACTTGTTCAATAAACTTCATTTTGCCTCCTGATAAACTCCTTCAACCCATAGGTCACATTTCTAAAATCTTGCTATGAGCATTTCTTCTTTTCACTCACATTGCTGTACCTTGAGGCACAATTGAGGCAAATGAGGCAACAATTGTTATAAGCCCCCTGGCTCACCTCTTCCCCTTATCTATAGTGGAGACTCTTGAGAGTCTTTTAAAGAAATCACACTTTAATTGTTCAATCTAGTGGAGGTCCCAGGCCAAGAGATAAGTTTTCTAATTCTCATGTTTGTGGTTTTATCATTCTGTAGCATAAGTGGCTTTATCAACCAGGCACGATGAGTTAATGGTACGTTGATGCTCAAGCGGTTGCCTCTGTGCCCACTGCGAGGTCATGAGGTGCCTGGTTGGCTAAGAGTAGTTACTCCAGAGCAGTCAAGGGAGTTCCATCTATGCTGATCATGTCTTAGTAAGTAATATATACCTACCTGCCTCAAATCTTCACTTCAATTTGGTTTGCGAGTCCCTGCTGAGGAATACTGTTGATCAGAATCCACCTTGAGTTCATCATTGCCGTGCCACCACAAAGACATGATGCCCAGAACAGTCAATAAAATGTGTACTCTCAAAGTATGTACATGAAAAGGACCTCGTTGGAAGTGTAGGGATTTGGAGAAATCCCTTATTTCAGTGATCGTACCATGCTGGTGCCTTCTCCAGACATGCTGTGCCCTTCAGGCATCAATGCGAGCCGCGTCAGTTTCAAGTGACTGCCTTATCCACCTCGTGACGAGGGTCGCACCACTGTGAGGGTTGCTAGCTGGTTCAGTCTCAAGGGAATGCACAATCCACATCACAATGAGAGATGCATCAGCGTGAAGGACATGTGCACATCGCTTGACCACCCAGCGCTAGTGGAACTTCAGGCACACCTTGGAAGGAGATACTTTGCTGTTTCCTGCCTCACATCTTCACATCAGTAAGTACAGGCTCTGGGCAGATATACTGACTGGAGCTTTTTCGTTTTAAGTCCTACCACATGTACTCTCCAGTACTTACGACCCTGACAGCAGAGTTAGATCTCCTCCTCCATTCTCTGGGATCAAGACTGATTGATCCAGTGATATCCCATGTAGGTGGACTTGTCTTTGCCAGCTTATGTGCGGTTTCTGTTGCTCTGCCTCATACACTTTAACAGGTGTGGCATTGGCTCTTGCTTGTCGTTTTACATCCCTTTGTGGCTACAGTCAAAGGTGCCACTAGCAGACTACAGCAGTGTCTCATTCACATACAAGGCACAGTGCAGAGAGCATATCACAGGCGCAGTCTGAAAAAGGCATGCACCAAGAGACCACTACCCGCAACTTCACCGGACACTTTGGTGGTCTTCATGATATCTGGCACTAAAGTAGTGCTGGAAAGTGTTACCGGATTATTCTCTGAGAATGAGATGTAGTTTGTGAAACGAGAAAAGATATTATACACAACATTTTTGGAGCTGTAAAAATACTGTGTACTGCTTACTTGTGTAACTCATTGTTATGTCTCTTGGGACTGTAAAGTTTTGCATCTTGCAGGCCCATGATTTGCGTCTGGAACAGTAACCACTTCATTATTTATTTTATAGCATTTTTTTTGCCTGACCAAGTAAACCGCATTGCCACTTTGCCTGTAAAGTGTTACTCTATAAATATTTTTCCTATTCTATTAAACTAAAGCTTCAGCTTTGTTCTTGACCCATTTTCCACGACTTGCATGGTCAAAGAAAATGTTCTAGTTTATGAAATGTTGAAACCCAAACATTTTTATTTACAGAGGCTTATGTTAATTTTATTTGTTATTTTTAGGTTATTTCTAGTCATTGATTACGTAAATGGAGGAGATCTTATGTTTCATATGCAACGTCAAAGGAAGCTTCCCGAAGAACATGCAAGGTACAGTAAAAACAAAAAAAAGGGTCAACCTTATCACCGCCTGATTCAAAACTGCGGTTTTGTGTTTGTAACTAACAACTTGCACAAGGAGAGGGGAACCCACGAGATCTTTCCCCTCTTTGATGAGCGTAGACTGCCCCCAGTGAGGACCATTTCCTGTTAGTTCTCGCCTATTTTAATGGAGTCATCCAGTAAATGATGTCACAATAGGTCTCAAGATCCAAGCACTCCTCATTAGCACACTGTTAGAAATACTGCGCTCTAGGTAAAGAAAACTGTTTTAGTTCTCTACAGTAGATGGCCCATTTCATACTACTGATCATTAGAAAGACAGGACACATTCTGTAGTTAATTACTGATGCAAATTATCCAGCTGTACATGTTATTTTAAACTGTGTATGTAGCAAAATGTAGTCTTCATAGAGTTTTCGTCAAAACCTTACAAAATTGCTTTAAGCAAGGGAACAATTAGTAAGGTAAATAGGCGACTCGTTTGCTGCTTAAAATATACCCTATAAAAGAAGGTATTCCTAATGCCTCAGATGCCAGAGATGGTCCAAGGCAATTGCTCAGAATCAAAGCATTCTAGTCCCAGAGATGCTTCACATAGGCTGAACACCTCGTTGGGAATTGTTGCTGTATGAGCTAGTCGCATCCCTGCTGTTAGCCATCCTGGTACCCCAGGAATTTAGAAATGGTGAAAGTAATTGGCTGGTATTACACCAGAAGAATAATGTGTTTGTACTTTCCTCTCCCTCCCCTTACTTGCTATATTTCCTCCTGTTCCCCTTACTTACTACAGAATTAAAACTGTGATCTAATAAACTATGAAAAAATTATTTTTAAAAAACGTTTTCCCCATTTGTTGTTTAAATCTGTTTATTAGCATTTTAATTTTTCAAGTATTGGTAACAGTCGTATATCGTTACGAATTAACTACATTAGGTACAGATATAAAAAACAATATAGCGGATGGCAAAGCATGAAAAGATGACAGCTGTGGAATGGAAAGCATGTGACCGAAATTAAAACTGCAGATTATGTAAAGCTGATATGCAGTTGCAAAACAGATCTGTCAGTCCAGAACTTGAGCGATAGAAAAAACCTTTTCACCCATAAATGAGCAATGCTTCAATCTTCCCGTATATTGTGCCTTCTGTTAGTCACAAGTAGTGGTCATTATGTGTGTGTCATAATAGAACTGTACACTACTCGATGGATAGTGTGTAATTTGTTGAAACATTTGCTTCACATTTATTCTGAAACGCCGTCTAACCTCTCTTAGCTGTTCTATTTTTAAGATATTGTTATGTTCTGGGTAGGGATGAGTGAAGGCATATAGGAAATTCTGTGGAAGAAGATGCTGGTATTCCTTTCAGGGCTCTTACCACATTTACTGGCAAGTCATACATTGTGACATGGAATGATGTGGGATTGGATACGTTCTGTACTGCTGCCCTGCCCACACAAAGAATGACAAATGTTACATCCCAGGAAAGGTGTGTAC
The DNA here is from genome assembly GCF_964261635.1 of Lissotriton helveticus. NCBI lineage: Eukaryota > Metazoa > Chordata > Amphibia > Caudata > Salamandridae > Lissotriton > Lissotriton helveticus. Next base: position 343,414,002 of record NC_136065.1, read on the forward strand.
TGTCCCAGCTATTCTTCATGGCTGTCCAGCATCCAACCTCAGTGGCATAAACACAGAAACGAATCTTGAGCAGTCGAAAGGTGACCAATCAGAATTGCTTAAACAATGAATGAATGAAATGAATGAATGAATGAAAGGAGTTTTGTAGTGCGCGGCTGCTGCCCAAGGGCGTCCAAGCGCTGACTAAAGATAACAGAACTCTGAGGGGAGGGGGGAGGGATCCAGGTGGGGGGCTAAATACTGAAAAGATGTGTTTTGAGCTCTTTACGGAACGATGAGAAGATGGGGTTAGACCTAAGTGAAAAGGGAAGGGAGTTCCATAATTTAGCAGCGTTAAGCGAGAAGGACCTACCTCCTGCTCTGGACCTTTTTACTCTGGGAACTGCAGCAAGGAATGCGTTCTCTGAGCGAAGTGACTTACCGGGACAGTAGGGAGTCAGAAGAGTGTGGTTAATCTCCGGTCTGGCTCTGTGGAAGGCTTGGTGCGATATGCACAGAGTCTTAAATTTTATTCTATCCCTGACCGGGAGCCAGTGCAGTGACCTGATCCCTGGTTTAGCCGATTCTCTGCGTGGAATTTGGAGAAGCGTGCGAGCTGCACAGTTCTGTGTGCGCTGAAGTTTCTGCAGCACGTAGTCAGGGGCTCCTAGGTAGAGGGCATTGTTGAAATCGAGTCAGGATTGAATGAGGCCCTGGATAACAATCTGTTTGGCTTCTAGGGGTAAAATAGGCAGAATCTTCCTTAGCATTTGGATAATCCCGAAGCACGTTGCTGCTGTTTTTGTTGCCTGCGTGTTGAAGGTAAGGGTTTTGTCCAGCCAGACTCCCAGACTCTTGATGTCCTCCTTCGGGGATGGGGGCGGACCCAAGCTGGGAGGCCATAGTTGGTCCATGGGAATGAGAGTAGGAGGGCCAAGGAGCATTATCTCAGTCTTATCACCATTGAGTTTTAATGAGGATGCTGTCATCCATCTCCTGACGTCCTCCATGCATGCTGCTAGGTTGATTTGGGGAAGCCTGCTGTTCTTCTGTGCCAGGGAGACCACCAGCTGAGTGTCGTCCGCATACGAGATGATCTTGACACCGTATTGTCGGACGACCTCAGCCAGCGGCCCCATGTACACATTGAACAGCGTGGGGCTTAGGGAGGAGCCTTGGGGAACCCCACAGTTTAAAGGTCTGCTAGTGGAGCAGGAGTCGCCATCAAAGACCTGGAAGGTCCTTCCGCTCAAAAAGGAGCCCAACCAGTCAAGAGCGTTTCCTGCGATCCCCAGATCAGCTAGACTAGACAGCAGGGTTTTGTGGCAAACCGTGTCAAACGCGGCGCTTAGGTCAAGGAGGATCACTGCCACTGACCCCCCTTGATCTAAGATCCTCCTAGATTCCTCCGTTACGACCAGAAGGGCAGTTTCTGTGCCGTGTTTTGGACGGAATCCTGTTTGGGTGGAGTCCAGTAGGGAGTTCTCCTCGAGGAAGTTGGTGAGGTGGAGATTAATATGTGTCTCTAGAATTTTACTTACCCAAGGTAACAGGGATATAGGACGGAAATTGTTGGGGTCCATAGGGTTGAGGTTGGGTTTTTTTAAGCAGTGCCCTCACCATAGCCTGTTTCCAGGGGGGAGGAACCACTCCAGTTTGCATGGAGCTATTAAGTAGGTCCATGAGGGTAGGGAAAATGATTTGATTAGCCATGTTCATCATCTGAGGGGGCACTGGGTCAAGGGGGGAGCCTGATTTTATTTGGTGTGCGAGGGATTTGAGTGAATCCAGATCTAGTGGTGAGAATGTAATCATGGAGGCTCGCGGAGGGTGTGCTGTATCGCTTGGGAATGATAGCGTGGCAGTAATAGTCTCTGAGGTGGGGGCTGTGAAGGATGAGTATATTTTATTGATTTTTTGAAAGAAGAAATCAGCCAACTCGTTGCATCGGGCTGTAGGGTTGTCGGTTGGACCCATGGGAGGGGAGGTTTTGGAAAGACTTTTGACTATCAAATATATTTCTTTTGGCTTAGATCGAGCTGCCATAATTCTTTCTTTGTAGTAGGTAGTTTGGGCTAGGTTGATTTCACATTTGTATGCCCTAATGGCTTCCCTATATCTATCTTTTGCTGTGGTAGCGTACTCCAAGCGCCACTTCCTTTCCGACTTTCTGCACTGTCGTTTTAGCTCCCTGAGCTTTTCCGAGTACCAGGGGGCAGTTTCTCGTGCTCTTTTTAGCCTGGTTTTCCTGGGAGGGAGGACAGTGTCTATGGAGTCCTCAATCCACTTGTTGAATGTCCTGCTGTCAGGTACAGGGCTCTTGCAAAGAGCAGGTTTGGAAGATGAAAGGAGGCTCGACCACTGCTCTAGTGGGAGTCTTGACCAGTTTCTCATTTTACGTGGGATAGGTGGAGGGGGAGTGACTTTGCAAGTGGACCAGTTGTTGTTGTTTCAACCAATGTGATTGGACGCCTTCAACCAATGAGATTAGATAAGTGGTTGGTGGACCATGAAAACAAAAAACACGGAGCAGACTGCTCTTGTCTTCACCCATTGGGGGCCATAATTGTGTGAGCAGTAGGAACACAGTCCAATTTCTAAAGCAGTGGCTTTTTAAATGTACCCGGATGGTGAATAAAAAAGCGTAGGATTATTTTATTTATTTATAAAGTTTTATATAGCGCGCACGTGACCCAAGCGGGTATCAGAGTGCTTCACATAATGCGGGAACAACAATTTGACAGGGCAGGATAAAGGGGTAACAAGACTACTGCAGCATTGACAAATATTGACACATTAGTTTCATGATGTAGAGTTGTGGAATGCATTGTGTTATAAGCACTATTCGAATGTGATGACATATTATGGAATCTGAATACGTTGAGGGGTGGGGGGAGAGAAGAGGACTGGGGCGGTTGGAGGATGTATGTCGTTCCGCCTACCTTCTTTCTGTGCAAGGGTTGGATTTACAAGAAATCATATTTACTCATACTTGAGTGGAACGTTCATTACTCTTAGTATATCATTGAGTAGATAAATGATGTGTAGTTTCTTGATGCAGTGCTTAATGCGGTGCTTTTACCAGTCCCTTAGCGCCATGAATGGCTGAAACGAAAATGAGGCACAAGGAGGTAAAGTAATTTGCCCATGGTCATGTCTAAAGCTTAGAGGTCATTACTTTAAAGCGACCATGCAAAGAGCTCTTCCTCTGTTACATGTCTGTTGAAAAAAGGTAAAGAAATAGTGAGTTTTAGAACATCAGATTTTTCAGTACCACCACATCAGTGTGTGAAAAGTGTCTAAACACTACGATTGGTTACCTCGATCACCATGGGCCACTTATATTTTGTGAAATCTAACGAGGCAGAGTTTAACTATCTTGTGTGGTTTATGTTAATGATAGTGTATTTACGTTTGGTTATTTTCTGATTTGTGCTCAGGCCTGTTTTTTCCAAGACTTTCTCTAATATATTTCTGGTCTCTTTGTTCAAAGATTCTATGCTGCTGAAATTTGTATTGCCCTAAACTTCCTGCACGAGCGAGGAATAATTTACAGAGACTTGAAACTAGACAACGTTCTGCTAGATTCTGAAGGGCATATCAAATTAACTGATTATGGCATGTGCAAGGTAAGACACGTTCTTTCATATGAGGCTACAGTGGCTAACAGTCTGTTCTACCATAAACACTGTTGAACTATTTAAATGCACAATCATTTCAGCACTTTATTCCAAATAATAATTTAACACTGAAATAAAAACCTTTCACACATTTCTGGCACCCTCATCATTTTTGGCAGTTCTGTAAACAAGGCAGGTATTTGATGCTCCAGAAAATAAGATAACAAATTGTGATTATTCTGTCTCTAACGGTTTCTAGAGGTTGGTGTATTTTTCGGTTAAAAAGTTGTACTCTAAGTACCTTCTGTCTTTCAATATCTCTGCTAGTATCCATCTGTTAAGTGGCTCCTTTATCATCAAGTTATAGGGCCAAGTCACATGCTTATTCTCCCTAAAAGGATAAGAGGGAAACAGCTTCGAATAGAAGGACGATGCTGAAAATATGACAAAGAAGCAACATGATGAGATGGTGGTGGAGGCAGACTTGACAATTAAAACAAAAACTTGCAACAAATGAAATCTGAAAGGGAACAGTCTGCCCATGGTGCTTCTTACTTACCCATTTACTGAATAAGTTCAGGAAAGTTTTAAGCATTTCTCTTTAGATTGTTGTGTCTGTGCTCATGCAGATGGCCAAAAATGACTTTGACCATTTACTCTCTATTAATCTCTGGCTATTTTAGGTCTGGCTTGGAAGTGCTGCTGTGTGCCGGCATATTGTTACTAGTTAATTGAAATATACCTACAGTACTCCTTAGAGCAGTACGTCTTCCCGTGCTTTTGACTCTTTGGTTTATCATTTTGCTCCCTATTGAGTGCTTGTATTGCAGAGACTACATACATTTAAAATCTACACTGAATCATTACACATTAAACTCTTTGTTTCTTAAATGTATCCTATACAGAAAGCCGCTGTTCATAGATCTAACCTACAGTGTTAGCGGTCTTTTGTCAAGAGCCCTCTTATGAACCATACCAAAATGTAAAGTGACTTACAGCGGGCTTAAAGCCAGCCCATTGCTTACCATTGATTATATTTCTTGCTTGCTTCTTATTCAGTGGGTTTCCTACCTTGTCGTGTTTATCCCGCCCCTTGATCAGAGCTTCTTTACCATCCTTGTGATTCTAGACTTGTTATGCCTCCACTTCTCACATTCAGGGCACTCCTTTTCCCACTTTTCTGTCAGCACTCTTTGGTGGGCTGCTTTCAGCTAACACTGGGTGGATGGACAGAATGATTGCACTTCAAGGCTAGGTTATATAGAATGTTTCATGTATTGACTTTAGAATGTAGTAAATCATGACGTGGGGCTGAACTGGCCTGTCGGTTTGGTTGGTGCTGTATCAAGAATAAACCTTCTGAAATGAAACTTGCTTACTGTTCTCATTGCATTGGGGACCTCAGTACACTCCAGGACAATACATATGCTTTATTGCGCTTCCCATCCTCTGCTGCCTTCCACCCCCTCAAATACCAACCCATTCTCCATGCTCTGTGTGCCTTCCCCGTCCCCTGACCCCTGGTCGTCCATTGCTTCTTCACCAACTTTTTTGTTTTTATTTTTTATTCCTTCCCTGCCTCAAGCTCCTTCGATACTTCTCCACCACGCTCCTCCCCAATTTTACTTGTCCCCACCTGCTCCTCCGAACCATTTATTAAGCCCCCCCCACCCCCTTCTCCGCCATATTTGACTAGGAGATAAATAATAAAATGGTTGTGTGCACGCGTGGTTGATGCAGGCATTCATGCATCATCACACTAGGCTGCATTAGCTATGTGAAGCTTACGTGTAAAAGCACAAGTATACGTCAACGCTGGTTATTTATTTGTTTGCTCATGCTGGCAAGCATTGACATAAAAAAAATTGGGGGAAGCCAATAGTTTGAAAAGCAGTCGGTTAACCTAGGCAGGATTTTTGGGTGTGTAAAAAAAAAAAATACGTCCGGTGTCACAACGCATTTCAGATCTATTTGTGTTCCCAGTGCTTGTTAATGTAATTGCTGGCACCAGAATGCAATTTGATCCGTAGTTAACCTCCTATATATGACAAATGAGTGAAATTAAACTTAAAATGGGGGAGTTAAAATGCTACAAAAAATCCAAATGTTTGTTGACCATGCTTAGGAATGCTTTGGATGAGAAGGTTTAAAACTGCAAATTTGAGAAAAAGATCATGTAAAAAATTGTTTTTCAGAAAAAATGTCAGCAGTTTCAAAATGAACAAGATCCATCGGAGCCAGTAGAAGTCCTAAACATTTCAAGTAAATAATATTTAATGAAGGAGAAGTACGCTGAAATGACAATTAGGGTTTTATGTTGGGTTTATTTATTTTAATTGGGGGATTATTTTGAATTATTACCACATCCTGCAGTTGATGGAAAGCAATGGGGGCTATTGGGTGGACAAAATGCCATGTTGAACATGAATTTCGACATCGAGCAGTATACAGCAAACGTGTTTGTCAAATTTGATGCAGATCGGTTGTAGGGGTTGCAAAGGATAAATTCCAAAGGTATGCTCTGCCATTGATTCAACAAACTCTAAACGCAAGTTAATGAACTCGGGTAGGCACATAGTGTACAGCCTCATTCGGTTTCATGGTCCAGGGCTAAAACCACTGAAATTGGCCAGTTATGATTAACTGTGCAAACCATAACTCACCCCCAATGCTCTGGTCCCACACAGGATGTCATAGGTGACATCACTGGTGACATCCTAAATCGCCCCATTATCCATCTCAGCACTGACATCAATTGTTTGAATGTTTTGCTATTTACTTATGTTGTTTTGTCATTTGCTGTTATTTTCTGTCGTGTTATATCATCTGACATTTAGTCCAATACAGTGCCTAGACTGCATGTCTGCATAATCTACTGCATAGGGCATTTACTCAGGTGCAGGATTTGGCCGGCACATATTCTGGATCCATCCCTCGTATGTATATAACCCATTGCGCGCACCTTTGGCTGTATGCAGTGGGGTTGACTGCAGGGCATGGGTTTTCTGTGAGAGTCTGTACCAGCCCTTGTATGGATATAATAACTCACTACCTTGTAGTGGTTGCAAGAGAAATGTTCCTGTTGTCGTGAACCAGTCAGGCACAGGTTTGTGAATCAGACCTTCCATTGGATGAGAGGAGAACGGATGTACAGCAAACTACAAAAGGGTCCTATTCTGAGTAAGGTTCTAGTTGTTTGCCAAGTTTAGTGTAATTCCATTCAACAGTGGTTGCTGTACCGAAGATCTATAATATCTGTGGGAGCTTGAGTGGAAGGCACCAATATTTTAACACCATTTATGTATTTCCACCTGGACAGATCTACGAATCGCACCCATAAAACTCGGAACCTTATGATGCTTAGGAGCTAATTTTGCGTAGGTGAACATGAGGCCTATGCATTCTATGCAGGAAGTGGTGGTTAATCAACATAAGGCATGCATTGGTTCACTTGTTTACCGGTCAATCTCAGATTATATACAGCTAATTCACTGTTCATGTCTACAGTCCATGCAGATTTGGCGAGTGGATAAAGATGCGGAGATGGATGCTTGTTGTTTGTTCTGGATTGCATACTAAGTATTCCACAGTTGTGTCCATCTGCATTGTTGTCAGTTAAGCATATACTCAGTTTGTGGCGCATCCATGTGATCTGCTGAGGTGCGCACTCTCTCAAAGGCACTCTAGATGAGAGCCCTTTTTAGTTAAAAAATGTTAGTTTATTTGCCACATTTCACTGATGCTGTAAAACAATTCTATCATTTTAGGAGGGGCTGGGACCCGGTGACACTACAAGCACTTTCTGTGGAACGCCAAATTATATTGCACCTGAGATTTTAAGAGGAGAGGAATACGGTAAGTGCTTTTCTCCCATCCAAGGATACATTGGTTTTCTATCATTAACTGTAAATGTACATTTATAACACACATCATGATGTCTCTTGCATTCTTCAGCCAATTTGTTAAATTAGTTGGGGAAATGTGTAGTTCCTTATTGCAACAATGGTAACCTCTTACATACAGAGGACGAGAAGGTGACGTCCCAGGCATTGCTTCTTTATGTGGAAGACGTGAACTTCTGGTCCACCACATTGGGGGTTAAAATCCTGTGGGTGCGAGGCTTCTCTCTCTTGCTCTCTGTGTATGGATACTTCTATTTCTCCTGTCCGGGTTGTAACTGTGCAGTGTGTGTAGCACGTTTCCACTGATGCTACCTGTTTCTACCTGCTGAGTGTTAGGGAAGCTTGTACTGCTGTTGCACTGTGCCTGTTCACCTTGTGAGGAAAGCTTGCATGAATTTTGCTTCCACATTACCCGTTCTGATCATTTGAATGCATTGCGCTCGGAGTGCTGCCTTGTCTATGCCTGTTTGGTACCCTTAGTGAACCTTTAGAAACCCTTTTCGACATCCACATACCACAACGATTGGCTTTACCAAGGCAACGATTGGCTTTACCAAGGCAACGATTGGCTTTACCAAGGCTTGATTTGAAATGTGCACCGTCATGTAAGGGGTATACTGATAGCAATACTACACATTAAGTACAGGAGTGTCCTTAGGACGCAATTTGTAGGCGTTTTTAGTGCCCCTTGGACATTACATTGTAGTAGGGTTACAGTTTGTGCTGCTCTTCCTGTAATATTGATCTCCTGGAAGCACATTTTGCGTCTGCCTTATCTCATGGCCGTGTCCCCTCATTTGCCTGGGTTTGCTCTATAGAAATGAGTAAATGCTTTTACAGATGTGGGTGCAGGGGCAACGGGGCTGTGAGGTTGGGCTCCGACGGCACCATTTAGGACGCGCAGTACAATCTTTGTAGTTAACCCAAAAAGGACGTCTCTTGAGATGGCTTCCAAGTAACCCCACTGAAGAGTAGTCACACATTGCATCCGCCTGCAAGGTGAGGGGCTTGAGGTTGTGGGGTTCCATTTTTATCGGTAGAAATGTGGGAAGACAGAATAGTAGAACACATGTTATTATCAATTAAACTTCTCTCCTTTTGTGGTTTTCAAATGTAAGCTAGAGTGCAAGAAAGAACAGATTTTGAGAAGTGCCCACCAAATAATAGAATAGTATGGATAATTCCAAATTCAGAGTTGTGCAAATAACCACTATTCATAATCTGAATATGTTGTGCACATTTCAAAGGTGCATATGTTTGATCACACAGTAGTCAATCCAGAAATCAGAGCACTCTCCTAAAACTGACCGGCCTCGTATTTCAAGGAATTGAGAAGTACCTGCTGTGCCTGCTAAATATCTGCTTTCTCACCTTCTCCTGTTTAAATCACTTCACAAGTGGGTGGGGTACAGTGATATTTGATGTTTGTTAGCGGGGTTTTCGGTATTTGAAAGGTTTTCTTATTTCATAGCAAACCTGGAAGAGTGAGAGGGGACTAGATGTCATCCATTTATCTGAACAAACTTTAATTGCAATCTTTGCCGCATAAGGTACATTGTTAACTGCAAGTGTTGAATCCTAAGCAATGTATTGGAAATATGGTAGTCACTGGGAAACGCAAAGGGGAGGGGAGGGGAGGGGAGGGGAAGTGCCCAGATCTTGCAGACTATGTAATCTACCGAGAGATGAATCCTTCTTTCCAGCAGATAAGGGCTGAATGTGCGATTATTCAGCTATTCCTGCAGGGCTGCAAATCATTGTATGAACACTTCCTACCTGCAGGAAAAAATGCCCTAATAGCTATAGAGCATATCCTTATCTCTTCCCCCTTCAACAGCTACAAAGAAAAAATACAGGTTCATAGCACAGCAGCACCCTCAAATGTTGAATTAATAAAGTGTCAAAAGATTTACTGTGGCCTTTCTGTAGCTTGAACGCGTTGGAACAATAGACCTGTAAGCACATTTATGCTGGATTTCCTGAAGAATTTAGAAAGGGGGGTTTCGTCACCAGCTGGCAGCAAAATCCGAATACGTAAACATACCTCTGACTCACTGTGTTAGAAGAAGTTAGTTATACGTGACTCAGGACTAAATTCTGAATTTGTTTATTTTTTTTTCTTATTCTTCAAAATTCAGTGTAAAAGGCAAAATGTAGTAATCTTGTCAAATCAGTACATATAAGCAAAAGATGAAGAACACTTCTCTTTACATGAAAACAAGTAAACCATGCAAGGACATTACAGTTCTTTACTTTCGATTTAGCCACAGCAGCTCCTGAATTCGTTGGAACTACCTGGGGCTTTCACAGGTTGCTGTTCAAGAGCTGGGGCCTCTCTTCAATCAAAAGTAGCGAAGGTTAACACTCCTCAGTTCTTGGCTAGAGAATTCAGATCATGATTATTTTCAAACAATCATAAGCCTTATTCTAATTCAAAATTGGTCCCTGCACTTCTGTTTGATTTCAGAAATTTACAAAGATATATTATTTGCATTGTAGTTATTATTTGCATTGCACTTGTATAGATGTGTGCTTGTGATAAATAATGTGTTCACTGATTACAAGTGTATTTCAGGAATAGAGACTTGGCATGTCAAGGAAGGGAATGTATATGAAGGAGATCCGATTGAGTGAAGAAACTTTAATTCTCAAGTTCTCTCACAAGAGGGACATACAGACCTGCCCAATTCTTGGTATCAAAGTGCTCCCGATATCCACAAGTGGGTCCACTCCAAAGGAAGAAGCAAAAGCAGTCCTGGCAAAAATGTTCAACCCAACCAACCCTTCTCCCTTCTTCTCTCTTATCTCACTCTCTTTTCCTCCATGTCTCCTGAATCACTCACCGTGCCTGCTGCAATTAACATTAGGGCGCAGGAAGAGTAGAGAAGATTCCAAGAACAGGAAGAGTAGAGGAGATTCCAAGAGCGGCCCTTGGCCTTCATAAACTAGGCTCCTAAGGCTCCAGCTCACCGGGGAAATTACCGATGAAATAAATAAGCAGTCCGGGGCTCGGCACAGGGCACTTGCATGTAGATTGCAGGCACTTGGGATGGGAGCATTTCAACTTAGTGCCAACTCTTAAATTGGGGTCACATTGCAAGCGACCAAAGTGATTACACAAACCCACATTGATTGGTTGAGTTCCTAGTCTGAGTCCAGGTTCCTGTAATCGGAAGATAGGACTGAAGACGGTGGCCACAGGTATAACTACTGAAGATACTGTTCCTCTAAATGCATCAGCACGTCATAAAACATTTTTAACCTCAGTTATTAGTTGTCTCAGAATAGAAAGTGTTGCTGTGTTACAGATCGGATCTGAACATATGTTTCTGAAGGCTTTTCCTCCAGATCATAATTCAAGAACAATGTTTGGTCCCATTAGAGGCATCTTTCCCTGTCTGCCAAAGCTACAGCTAGACTATACGTTTCTGGTGAGCTTCATTTTGCTCCGTTTAAGAGTGAGTCATTTCATGTTTAGGGCTGCTTCCCGTGGAACTCTGTCTTTAAGGCTAGAGACTGAAAAATGACCATCAAAAATTGTACTAAAAATCCTTCGGATTTGCATCTGCACATTGGTAATTAGATAATCCAAACTTCTCTGCAGACTCAGTCTCTGTGTCCTGCCTAACCAGATGCTCAAGCCAGTCTTCCTTCTTCACCTAGACTTCCTAGGACCCTTGCTCTTCTGTAAAGCTTTGTCACATTGCGCACATATTCGATTGAGGGTACGTACCGGTAACACCACCCTCACTGGTCAGCAGACGGGTTTCCTACTACCAAGGTTCTGCAACACAAATGTACTATTATGCCCCATTTGCATGTCTGTATGCCTCAAAGTGCCCTGAGTCTCAAATAAGGGTGCTAGTACTGCTTTACAAAAGCCCAAATAAAATAGACATTTACTAACTGAAAAAAACTATAAAAACATTCCAAGTAAATGCAAGGCCGAGCAATCTTGTAAAGTTTTGTGTGAAATAGCTCAACGTTTGTGGATTTAAAAATTTCTAATTGTTCAATAATCCTAATTGGAGAAGTCCGGATTCTAACCGGAAATACACTGAAGGGGAGATGGGATTAGAGGTAATATAGAGACATAAAAACTCCCTGGTTTCTATCTAATCCATCCCTACTTAAAGTTATTCCGGTTATCCTGTGATTGAGGCAGATGTAATACCACTAATGCGTAGAGACACCCAAGGTGTAGACTGCTTTACAAATGCTACCAGGTGGTAAATTAACACAGTTCATGAGGCAAGTAAGCAACGCATGTATGTATGAGCTAAGGTACAAACCTACCCACTGAGAAATGGAATGCTCATTAAGATGTGTGGCGCACACTAGAGATTAGGATATTGTGGGACATAAAGGAGAAGGCAGGGGGATGTTGAAAGGGGTTGGGAGCCGTTTTAAAGAGGTGAGTAGAGGGTTAGTGGAAGAGGAATAGACAGGATTGCAGTGGCTGCGGAGGGAAAGGAATAGTGGGTTCCCTTCATGGGGGTAATTGTTCGACAAGGAGAATGCTGGAAGAGTTTAGTCTTCAGATAATTTCTTAAACGGAGAAGTAGTAAGAGTTCCCCGGATCTGATTAAGACCGAGTTCCAGACATTAATTTTTCAGACTAAGCGGTAATAAGTGACTAAAATATGTTTAGGACTATAATGAAGAAGAATTAACTGAGAGTAATGTATTTAACGGTAAGTAATTATAGCCTTATGAAAGATGTCAGAAGACCGGGAAAGAGTAATATACTGGGTCATCTGGCGTTCCTCTGGAGACCAAGAAGAGCAAACTGGAAAATGGCAACCGGAGAGATGCCGTGGTCATTATCCATAAGTATGTGTGGCTCGAGAGTCAGGAATTGGATCACCCCTTGGTGTCCTAGTAGATCCCTTGTACTAGATTAGGCACATCATGCTTCTAAGGTAACCACTGCTTTTTTTTCCATAAATGTAATTACTGCATAACACTTTAAGGATTGAATGTTATGTGTACCTCAGGCATCTCTCGTTTGGAAAACTAATTTGAATGATCTTCATTTATGTTTAAAATATTAACTGATGTTTAATTATATTTCTGCTATGTATAGGTTTCAGTGTAGACTGGTGGGCCCTCGGTGTGCTTATGTTTGAAATGATGGCAGGAAGGTCGCCTTTTGACATCATAACTGACAATCCAGACATGAATACCGAAGATTACCTGTTCCAAGGTGGGTACATGAGTTTATCTGAAAAGCTCATTCTGTAATTGAAACTGATTTTATTGACATTTTAATTTTTGCTCTGAATCGGAGATTAAAAATGCCCATAATTGAAAAAAATAATTCTCCTGTATCATTACAAGTATTTCTTCTACAGTAGTTGTAATACTACAACATTAGATTATTATATTTGTGTACGTATTGAGTAGGCAGCAGCCATGTCGGTGCCTCCTCCCCATCCATGGATGAAAATGCACCATAACAAGTAAATTATGAACAAGGGAAAGGCTTCTTTCAATGAGATCACAGAATTCTTCATATTATGAAACAAGATATGGTAATTGGGTATCCCGATTTTTAGAGATCCTTGGGATATACCTTATTTATCGCCTTGAGACCCTCACGGGTGAGTAGCGTGCTCTACAAATGTCTTGATTGATAGTTTTATTTATCCTGGCATTTTGTATCATACTATCATGTCACTTTGTTAGCCCCTTCATAATACAAAGTTACTGCAGGTGCATTGGACCGAAAGGTACATTAGCCAGGGCATCACTTTTCTGTGTTCATTGGTGAGGTCATTAAAGTGGCATTGGTTCAGAGGATAAGGACTTGAGACCTACCCCTACCCAGCACCCCCAAACGAGAAGACTTCGCTGTGCCTCCTATTCATCTCCCAGATTCATTGTTGGTCATCCTATGGAAGCCTGACCCCGCTTTACCATCTAAAAGATATGTAGGACCACTCCAGCGAGAATCTTTACCTGTACAGTGGCCTCAGTTAAAGGCAAGCACATGGCAGTATGTTTTGTCTGCATTGACTTGTGAGTTTACTCTTTCCCATGCTTGAGAGGTTTTGTATTCATGTACCCCCCACAGAACTTTATAAACATTCTTGCAGCCACTCTGTGTGATGCATGCTTTGATTGTATCCGTAACTATCTACCAACTTAGCTGACCACGCATCAGCTCTTCAATACAAGACATCGCCTGTGAATTAAAAGAAAATAATTAATACAATTACGATTGTTAGCAGGTGAGTACACAGATTCCCTTGAAAGAAATTCTTTATTATCAGGTCAGGAATTCTCCGCCATCGTGTTACTGAATGTTTCCAGATGTGAGGAATTATAGGCTTTCTAGAGTAGTGTGACACTGGCTGCAACATTTGTTTGTTACTTTGTACTTTTCAATGTATAAGGGACACAACTGGTATCTCCCTCCAAGTTATGGCAGAGCCAAAGATCAGAGTATGCTCTCATCTTTTAATGGAATTCATACAACAATTAATAAACAGTGTATTGCGAAAATGAATACAAGAAATGGCACACCGATTATTAGTTCTTGCAAAATTCGAAGACCAGAAATTTTCTTTTTATGTGCATTTTTATTCTCTTCTTTAAATGGAAGATAAATATGATGGTCCAAGGATCACATCTGAGAATCTTTATGCCTGAGCTTGTGGCCCAAGATGTTCTTGGGTTGTTCCATTATATTAAAGGTAACTGTACCCTATGTGAAACAGGATAAATTATCCAAACCAAGAAAAATCTCTTCCAATATTGTACCACAGACATTGAATTTCCATTTGAGAACCGCAGAGTATTTTGGTGATTATTTAAGACCCCAACGTGTTCTCTTTTGTTTGCCCTAACAAATAGCTTGATATATTTGTCCTTGCTTGAAAGAACCTGACCTAAGAAAACAAACTGCTGAAACACATCAACATGAAATGGAAGTCTTGTGCAATGAAAATCTGTGATTCTATATTGTTATAGTAAGTAATTTTTGAAACAGTTCCTGGTATCCCTAACCTCCACATGAGGGCACACTTTATAACACAAAAATTAGTCTGTTGGACTTTTTCAATTGTGTATGAAGTATTATTCGCTCTATTTATTTTTCTTATGGAACTTTATATTAATTTCTATGTTCTTGGATGACTTACATTAGAAGTCGAGAAGAGGCTATTTTCTCAGGCACATGTGGTCCTTACACACATTCAGTACGCATTCCTTTGTAGTTTCCAGCTCTAGAGTTGATACTGCATCAACCTAGCTGTTCTGCACAACTTGATTTTAGGACAGCTTTCATTTACCAATTTTGTCACCATAGTCCAATACTTTATGCTTGGGTGGAGGGCAGACATTCCGAAACTACCAAATTGCAAAGGCCACTGCGCTCTAAATGAGAGGGAGCTTGTTGGGTCAGTAATATCCCATGCAAGGTGTATGGTCGAGACCCCTGCCAAGCGTGTCTGACTGCGAGTATTTGATATCCTGGTTTTCAGATTTTTGCTTGGTCTAATAAAGTATGTACACGAAGTCCTAGGCCTGCACTTGATTTACCACTGGTTCTAGAGCTGTATTAGATTTCACGCGTGTAGCACAGTGGTGATAATATCCCATGTTTTATTTTGATTATAATCTGCCAAGTCTTTTTTTAACGATGTCATGTGCATGGGTGCCTTCTGGCCCATTCACCCAAAGTTCTACTGCAGACGGTAAACCCAGACACCTTGTGTCAAATCCCATGCACCTGGAGGTGTGCTTGCATTCTAGTGGAGTTTGGTATGAATTGCATGAATGCCTGAGTAAACCAGAGTGACAAAGGTTGGGTTCTGTTTTGGAAGCCACTAGCCTATTTATGTGCACAAGATGAAGGTACGGTTGCTTTTCTAGACAGTGGAAGTGCATTACTGACATTCCTTAGACTGCATTGAGGGAATCCAGATAGTGAAGTGGGGAAAGAGGAGACATGCATCCCCTTAGAAATTCGATTAGGGTCTTTCTGCTACTGAGGACTACTGATTAGGGTTCCTGAGACTGGCATTTGGAGGATGGCAGGGGTGGGGAGTGGGGCTGCTGTTTGTTGTCAAGGTGTGAAGAGCCCTTTAGAAGGGCAGCAGCCTCTGTTCCATTTTTTAATCACTATCATGTGTGGCTGTCAGTAGTCCAGTGCAGCCTGCCCTCACCTCTTTGTGAATCTTTGGTGGATGCTCCAATTGGAAGATGACCCTGCAGTGAAGAGAGTCACAAAAGTAAAAAAAAGCTGCGGCTGGAAGACAACCTGCGAAAGACACCGGAAAGGGTAACCGCTCCAAACTGGTGCTGCAAAGACAGATACAATCCACATCCCCTGTGTACCGACTTTGTATAGAAATGGGGTCTGTTGACCCACTTGTTGTTCCACTTCCAAGTTTAGACTGACCAAAGCAGGATGGCCCAGAAGACTACTGTGCAACCAGGGTGATGTCTCCCTGACTGCCAGCTTTCCAGAGGGGAGTGGACATCACTTGGAGTATGATCTGGAGGAAGAACTGCTTGATGTTTCCGTGGAACCCAAGGAGTCTTGCCTTAGCGAGATGGAAGGAGTGAGCGGAGCTGACCATTGGAAGGGTTTGGATCAGGTTGCTGGTCAAGAGCTGGGGCCTCTCTTCCAATCAAAAGTGGCTAAATAATTCAGATGATTATTTTCAAACAAACATAAGCCTTATACTAATTCAAAATTGGTTCTTGTACTTCTTTTATTTCAGAGGTTTGCAAAGATGTATTATTTGCAGTTTGCAGTGTAGGTATTTGCATTGTGCTTGTGATAAATTGGGTTCAGTGATTGTATTTCAGGAATAGGGACTTGGCATGTCAAGGAAGGAAATGTATATGAAGAAGATACGATTGAGTGAAGAAACCTTTATTCTCAAGTTCTCTCACAAGAGTGACATACAGACCTGCCAAATTCTTACCAATTCTTAGTATCAAAGTGCTTACCATATGGAGGAGTGCTTCCCACTGGAGGAGCTGAAAGATGCCTTGACCCAACCTCAGACAGGTAAAATCCTGAGCCCTGGTAGAATTCTACAGCGCATACTGGTCTTGACTGGGACAGACAATGACGGCCACGTTCACTGCTGCCCTCAAGGGTGCACAACTTCCACTAGACCTCTGACTAGTAGACATGGCTGTAATTCCTAAGACAGGCCTGTTCGCCACTTGTTCCTCTTACTGCCCAATTTTCCCTTCTCAGCATGGAAGTGAAAATATGGGCAACAGCCTTGAGTAACCAACTGCTGAAAGTTGTGGCTACTCTGGACTACCTGGACCAATCTGGCTTCATGTCAGGCCAAGCCATGTGTACAAGATGCCCTGGCACTGGCGTCCAGGATAGAAGGCATTACTCCTCTTCGATTTTCACAAGACATTTGACTTGGTGGGCTTGACGTACCCATTTGGACTCTTTACTATCATTAACTTTGCCCCACGATCTATAGGCTTCGTCAGACTGCTCTACGGTAAACTCATGGCACACGTCAGAGGCTCAGTGTTCCCTATGTTTCCGATCTGACAGGGCACATGACCGATATGTACCCTGTCAGCCCTTCTTTTTTAACTTGCTCTCGAACCCCTAGCAAAATGGCTAAGGATAGACTCGCTGGTCCAGGGGTTTGAGTGATGCCCCGGTGTGTCAGATGAGATAGCACTGTATGCAGACAATGTTCTCATCTTCTTGGCAGAGCAGTAATGGTCAGGCCCATGAACCCTCCAGATCTTGCAGATCTTTGGGAACCACTCTGGACAGTGCACAACATGGCAAAATACTTACTGTATCTCCTGGGAAACCAGAGACAGCCTGTATCTTTGGCCAGAGATATGAAAATAAGTATGACTGGGTTCCAGTACTTGGGGGGTCTATTTTACAGAGAATAGCAACCTCACCTCAGCAGAGAGGAAAAGGAACTTGGCTTCTGGTCTACACTTCCTCTTTCCCTAATGGGCACATTGGCAATCTTTTTAAGACTGTCGGTCTTCCCCGTCTACAGTATCAACTCCAAAACTTTCCTTAGCCCATATCCGGGAACTTTTTTACCCATCACAACATGGTGATGCCTCGCTACTCAAATGTTTCAAGACAACATTTGACGATGACCTGGCCAAACCTGATAGTCTCTCCTATTACAGAGCATCATACCAGGTGGTACTAAATGAGTGGTGGTTCAAGGGCGCAAATTCCCCATCATATTCTTCAGAGCACTGGGAGATGCAGAAAACCATTATCGCACATGGCCTATATGAAGGCCCAACCCCTCTTCACTCCCCTCAGTGACAAAAGTAGTATACCAGATGTGGCGCCATACTTTTCAGCCATTGTGTTGGACTGGATTAGACATCTAAGGCATGAAACACTGCCATGCACTCAGTGCTGGCTACTGCAAGGGACTGCATTGGAGGGTTTTGACAAGTGGGACCTTATCGCTATCTCCACTGTGGGGGTCATGATGATGGGGAATACCATCAGATCCTTTTCATATCTACAAGAGGAATACGGGCTCCAGAAAACCCAGTTCTATCACTCAGACACTCACTTATGCCCCACAGAGCTGCCGGAATTCAGCCCCTTGTAAGTTTAAATCCTACTAACCCCACCTGTTCGACACAAATTATCATTCATATAAAAATCATTGATCATACATACCTTTACACATTTTACACATTGCGGGAGGCATGGGTAAAGGACCCGGGAATGCTGGACGACAATGACTGGAGGGAAGCCCTAAGCTCACTGAGAGACTCTACCATTACAGACTCCTATCATTTAAATATCAACACAGGATCTATCTCACCCGGGTCAGGCTGCAGCATATGGGAGTGATTACCTCTCGACTATGTCTACGCTGTTCTGGACACCATGGGGACATCCTACACACAACATGGGGCTGCACGGTCTTGGCCCTGTTTTGGGTGGGAATCATTACTTGTCTTAGGAACATCTCGTGGTGATCTCTACACTGTGACCCCAAACTCGTTCTCCTGCACATTACGACTAACCCAAAAAGCAATGGATGCAAAAGAACTCTACTATAGCTGATTCTTGTGCATTGCCAAACAGGACATAGCCAGACGGAAAGCTGCTGAAGCCCCATCCCTGGAAGAATGGATGGCAGAATTAGAGAAAGCAAACACAAGGAGATGATGGCAGAGCGCTGAAACTTTTCAAACACTTACCCCCAGTCACAGATCTGGGTTGAATCCATCAATATTCTTTACCCCACTTCGCCTCCCCAGTTCAGACCCAGCCAAATGCAAATCAGTCTTGAATCCTGTTACTGTGGGAACAGTCCAGCCCGAACTGCCAAGCCATGTCTTTCCTGGACCTGAAACAAGCAACCTGGGACCGGTTTCGGGGTAACACCCCTCCTCAGCAAGGCTAGCTTGAATCCAGGGGCAATGTGAGCAAGGGACCCACGTCTGGGAATACCCTGCCAACGTAGGGCGAACAAATCAAACACAAGGAGATGATAGACGGAGGATTGAAACTTTTCCGACACTCACCACCAGTGACAGATCTAGGTTGAATCCATCATCGTTCTTTGTCTCCCCAGTTCAGACCCATCCATTAGAAAAATGCATGGACCTTGAGAAACCAATCAATTCAGGTAGGGGCTGACCAAAAAAGCACATAAACATCCGGGGTGACTGGTCCACTATTACTTTTTTTTTATTTCCTCTGTACTTCATGCGGTGTTGGGGAGGGTGAGGGGATAGAATTGTATTAACTTTTTGGACAGTGTTTTACTTAAGTTGGAGAAAAACAATAAAATCATATATTTTTTTTAAAAAAGCACTTGCAGAATTTTCTTGCACAAACTTTTTTGGGGGGTTGAAACTTATAGAAGCGAAGTTGGGTGACGTTGTGAAACTCAGCAGACTTCATAACATGCTTGAACTGCAAAGTTTGCAAACTTGGCTCAACTTTGAGGGCAATCTTTAAAACTTCACCGTCCACTCATGAAGTTCATTTAGTGAAAATCTGTTTGTGTTTTGTGAAACATACTGGCTTGCATCTTTCATGTACTAGATTGCAGAATGGGGGTTATAAATTGAATTTGCTGGTTATGAAAGGTGGGGTGGACACAAAACAGATTTTTTTACTACCATATTATTTAATTTTAACTTTTAACAGTCATCCTGGAGAAGCCAATCCGAATTCCAAGGTTCCTCTCTGTTAAGGCCTCCAACGTCTTAAAAGGATTTTTAAATAAGGTGAGTCCTACTGGATTGTGTTTGTATACTGTAAGCTTCCACTTAGCCAAGTAGAAAATAAATGGAGGCTGTAAAAAGTGTTTTTATTCATTGGTTTGTAAAGGCAGCTGATTTTATGCAAACTAATCTCCAAATGTTTGTATTTCATGGGATGATGTGAATTGTCCTTTACGTTGGCAATATATGCTGCAAGATGGGAGCTTGTTCAGCATAGGCTCTCTCAGCAAACTTGAAATAACTGCAGGTGAACACCGGATGTCCTTGTGGGCACCATAGAAAGCTCCAAATAGAAATGAATAGAAATGTATTTCACAAGGAAACAGGGTGGGATGAAGTTCTGCAATTTCTTAAAAGAAGCATGCTAAATGTAGTAATGGATTATGTCAAATAGTATCTCTCTGCCCAGAGAGCGTCTTGAAGAAGAGACGAGCCAGCAAATGCTCTATGCCTTAAGGCCTCAGTGTTGTGGATATAAGAATTACATCAGGCGCTCATCACTACATTGGCCTTCTGACTGCTGAAATACCAAGCCATGCAGGCTTCCAGACAGAATCCATCTAAAAAAATGCCTTTTCAATGAGTTGTTGGGAGTGTATTTCTTTACTTCGCCCCATCATTCTCTTATCCCCATGGTGATTAACGAGCTTTGAATTTTCAAGGCAAGCACGATCCAGATTTTAAATTCCAGTACTAGACGGATATTGTACAATATTCAAGCCTTCCTCACCACTTATGTCCCTAATTCAAACACTCCTAGCAGAACAAATATGCTTTCCCTGTGGAAGGGAAGGTTTTGGATCTCAACAAAACATCACTAATCTTGGCAGCCAGATTTCTGATTAAATACATCTGTATCTTACTCAGGAATGTGGGGAATTTTAGGAGTCCGCCTTATTGAAATGTGGTGTGCGTGTGTCCAAATCTCTACATTTCTTATTGCTTCAAACATTTATGTACAGTTCAAGGTTATCTTACATATTTATGCATTAAGTGAATTTAGATCTACCATACAAAACCTAGTTTTGGATTCATTGGTCTGCCTTCACAGAGGTGGGAAGGCAGCTACCCCACGTGACATGCAATAGGGAATTCAGGGTTTTAACAGGAAGGTTTTTTGGATCTTTTTAAGAGACATAATTTACCTTATTGATTCGAATGAAGCATAAAAGGAAATGGGTTGGCATAATAAACCACTCTGTAAAATGAGTGTATTGTGCTTTATGTAGTTTTCTGGTCTTTGTGTTGTTGCTTTGGCACCTATAAAGTAGACCATAAAAAGACAGATTTAAATGTTGACTCTTTCTACGTCTGTTGTTTATCATTCATTGATATTAGAAGAGATTGTGAAGTCGAGTGAGTTAACTGAGATTTTCCAGAATTTCTTTTTTTAATTGATTTGTGGTTATTTTCTTTAATATTCCAGTGTCAGACTGGAAACTCTTGCTATATTTACACTCCAACCAGTCAGAGCATATTTATTCTATTGCCTCCCCAAAGGCCATTTTGATTTTTTTCTGACAAGTCTATATATGAAATCTCGAAAGTGAACTCCTACTCACTTGAAGACCTTCACAAAGAAAAACACTTTGTGAAAGAAGTCCACCACTGACTAAATAGCATACACTTGTGAGGCTCTATACCTCCAAAAATACTTCTCCCTATTTTTGAGGGATACCTGTAGGAGCCGATGCCATGAATCTAACCATCGCAACATGTCTCCGTTATTGCAGAAGAGAATAGTCTTATTTAAAGGCTACTGGTGATCCAGGAAATAATTCATTTGTTTGAAACCTTTTGAAGTAAAGAACTTCTCTCCGTAGAGCAAAAATGGTCAAGTAGACTACTGCCTTTTTCAAGGGATGTGTCACCCTTCAAAAATAAAAACATGCCTCTGTTAGCTCAGAATGCTCACTGAAAAGGCACAAATGCTTTGGAGATCTGAATATTAAGGAACAACAGAATCAGATGATGAGAATCTCTCCTCCCAAAAGTCAAAATGGGCTGAACACAAACCCCAAGACCAAAGTCTAAATGATGGGTGAGGATCCTCCCTCTCAATTGCCCTGGCATCACTGTATTAGACACTTGCACTTCCCTCAGCATCTGGACAGTTCTTTCCTGCTTACCTAATATCGTCTTTACTAAGCCTTCTCCATCCACCTTTGTTCACCATAGTTGCTGTAGTGCACATCTTTTTTATGCCGCCATTTGCAGACTTGGGGTTACCACTTCATGGTTCCCCAGTGCCACATATAATCATCTCTATTGTGGTTGTTACCTTAATAAAGGCTCTTGGCAACCAATAAGTATACCTGTTTGATGGGTCTTGCAGGACAATTCAATCCGTCCAGGATCAAAAACTTTCATTTTACAACTCATGCAAAGCTACAGAAAAAGAGTCAACTACTGTTGCCTATGCCCCAAGAGTATAAGGCTATCTTAGACCCTAACTCTCCACAAACATCCCAAGAGGGTTGCGGATGAACTAAATAAAAAGTTGAAAGATCAAAAGGGAGGAAGACCCCCATTACATCTTTTACATAAGATCAGCCATAGTTCAACCTTCCCCATGCTTCACCACCATAAGATGTTTCAAAATGTATTCCATTGGTTAAAAGGGAGGGCAAAGTGGTTTGGGATTTTCACACCACTTCATACCAGAGGGAACAGAATATGCCTTGCCAAACTGGGGGATAAGTCCAAAGGGGCAATGACTATCTAAATATCGAGCGTAGTTCTAATCACAGAAGAACAAATGATGAAGTCCTCAATATTAACATCTTCGATGAGGGATAGGCACTGTTTCCGATTTAGAAATGTAGTGTGTACATAGACAATCTAGACACCAAGTCATTTGGGACCACCACGGTGGCCAGCGCAGCTTTTTAAAACCAGCAGCTGCTTTTTCGCTACCCCTGCCAGGAAAACAGTATGTCGTCCCATTGTAATATACTTCACTCCTTACCAGATCAACAATGGAGGAGTGAGATGTGATACATTAATCTTGAGACACTCTTCAGAAACATCTAACAAGACAATAGCTGCCCACTAGAAATAGAAGAAGCATCAAATATACTTCACTGGTGTCAACGATTGTCACAGGGGGCACATACTATAAATTAATAGAAATAACATATATGCTCCAGGCTTTTGGAGACTGTTCCGGGTATCATGCTGTCAAACTATTTTGTTAAAAGACAATGGCAAGGAGGACTTAGTACTACCAAAGGAACATTTATTGAAAGTCTCATCATAGTAGTGGAGCTCCTATTCATATTCACCTTAATGTAACCCATCCTGTTGTGAGGGTGAATGGGAAGGGTAAATGTAGCTGAGCTCTGTTATGCTTCAAGGTATAGTTGGATAATGGGTGAAAGCTGACAAACTATATTATATGTATGTGAAACACTGCATACAAATGTTTATTATATACAAACAGAGAAGTCCTCTATGGGTAGACATGCTTCAAGTGATGAGCTTTCACCTAGATGTCCAAGCAACAATGATCAAGCAGTTCAGGGGTGGGGAATTCCTATCTCCCGACGCCCGAGACATCTAGATTTCTTACAAGGGCAAGAGGTTTTCATTTTTAACTTGTCCAAAGGACAAGTAGACAGTCTTTTGCTTTCTCCCCGAGGCTCTTGTGTGGCTTCCAGGCCCTCCCCTGGTCCTTTCATTTTTTTCGCGATGCAGCTCCAGAACACAGACATCACTGGAATGTAAGAGGCTGCCTTAAGGGCCTCATGGCTCCTGCTCTAACTTTAACCTTGTGACCCCCCTGCCTTTTATTCTGTGCTTTACCCTTGGGCCTCAAATCGGCCCCAAGAACCCTCCTCACCCTCGCCTCTGGGGGCCTAGGATAAAGCTCATGCTTTCCCTTCTCGTGCAGCCCCTGCACAACCCTCTTTTACACTTTGCTTTGCCTGTACGTTTCACTCAGTGCCTGTACTTGCTATCCCCACCCCACCCCACCCCACTCTGCTGCCCCCTCTGACTACCCTGACCTGCTCCCCTTGGCCTCTCATATTTTTCCCGCATCCAGGGCTTACATTAAAGTGAATCAATGTGCCCATGTGGAATTGATGCAATCCTCAGGCGCACCTTCATGTCTCTCCTTGCACTGGGCCTCTCTACTCACTTTGTGCGTGCACCAGGGGCATCTTAACACACCGCTGTAGCATCTACAGCAGCTGTGGAGTTCTTAATGGGCCACTTCTTTCTGCAGGTCCAGACAAAGGTTCATAATTAACCTGAAATGGTGGATGGATATATACATGGATGAATGAGTGAAAGGATGTATGTAAGAATGGATGAGTGAAAAAATGGATGGATGAGTGAAATAGTGAGTGAAAAGATGGGGTGAAAGTGGATGGATGAGTGAAAGGATGGATGCAAGGATGGATGAGTAAACGAATTGATGGATGAGTGAAATAGTGAGTGAAAAGATGGGGTGAAAGTGGATGGATAAGTGAAAGGATGGATGGTTGAATAAAAGGGTGGATTGATGGATGAGAGAAAGAGTGGATGAATAGCTGATGGATGGGTGGATGGCTGATGGAGTGGATGTTTGGGTGGATGGATGGCTGGGTGGACGGATGGATAGATGGGTGGAAGGATGGATAGATTGATGGGTGGAAAGATGGATAGATTGATGGGAGGAAGGATGGATAGACTGATGGGTGGATAGTTGAGTGAAACGGTGGATGGAGGGATGAGTGAAAGGGAGGATGGATATGAGTGAAACGGTGGATGAATATGAGTGAAAAGGAGGATGGATGGGGTGAAAGACGGAAGAGCAAAAGGATGGATGGATGGAGGGATGAGTGAAAGGGTTGATGGATAGGAGTGGAAAGGAGGATGGAAGGGTGAAAGATGGAAGGGCAAAAGGATGGCTGCATAGAGGGATGAGTGAAAGGGTGGATGGAGGGGTGAAAGTGGATGGATGTATGGATGAGCGAAAGGATGGATGTATGAATGGAAGAAAGGGTGGATGGATGCGTTTGAATGATAGATTTGGAGCTGGAAGGATTAATTGGGCCCCAAGGGCATCGTGAACCACTCGCTTTAGCAGCTACAGTGGAGGTGGAGCTCTTGATGAGCCTCTTCTGTCTGCAGCTCAGCAGACAAAGGCCTATAATTAACGTGTAAGGGTGAGTGAGTGAAAAGATGGATGTGTGGGTGAAAGGGTAGATAGATGAGTGAGTATGAGTGGAAGTGTGCTTCCTAGATGGATGAATGAGTGAAAGGATGGATGATAGGGATGGTGGATGGACGATGGATATGTTGAAGAAGGAAAGGGTGAAAAGATAGATGGATTGCAGGGTGGATGGATCAGTAAGTAAAAGGAAGGATGAGTGAAAGGGTAAATTGATGGATGAGCAGAAGGATGGAAGAGTGAAAGGGTAAATTGATGGATGAGCGGAAGAATGGGTGAGGGAAAGGATGGACAGATGGCTGAGATGGATGGATATGTTTGGGGATGGATGGGTAGATTTGGATATGGATGTGTGGATGGATGAATTGACAAACGGAATGGTGAAAGGCTGATGAAAGAATGCATGGAAGCCAATGTAAAGGTGAAATGCTAGATATCAGTGGGTGAATGAAAGGGTGAATGGGTAGATCTGCAGAACAGAGGCAAAATAAGGAAATCACTAGTATTCAAATCCTTCTATACTATAAGCCTGACATAACCAGAGAGGCTATTATCCGAGCTCCTATATAATGAGCGCTGCCAATTTTTGATGGTGCGCGACATGGCACCAAAGGGACAAGTGGATTTTGTACAGGACAAGTAGATTTATGAAGCTACCTGTCCTATGGACAAGTAGATATTTTAATAAATTCCACACCCCTGAGCAGTTGTTTGAGCGTGATTTTATTTGTCAAACACACAACATTGGAACCGCCTTTCACTTCTTAAACATTCCAGTCTTTTGCAAGACCGACTTACCCCTGTGAACGGATGCAGATTTATGCACAGGTCAAAATGGTGCTTGGAATTAAAATATCAGCACATAATCTTGAATTTACCAAATAAACGCTTTGCATACAACTTATTGAAGTGAAGGTAGGATCAAAAAACTGTGGAATTATAAACCAGTTCATGTGAATGACTTATTTTCAGTCCATCATATTGTCATTACAAAGGGCAAGTACATTCACTTATGCCTTCACTTCTGAGACCTTCAGCATGTGTAGTATTGTGGTAGCAGGAAATGATAATGCAAAGTTTTTTTCTTTTAGCCTGCCTGTCAATTGCAGTGAATGTATCAATATTCTTGATCCTTCTTTTCATCAGTACAAAAAATGTAGAGATAAAATCTGCAAAGGAATGAGCCCTCAGACTTGTTTATTACTGTGCAGTTTGACCGTTGAAGCTTTGAACACATTCTCTGGAAATTTGGATAGACCCTTTTCCTTTGCAGAAGGAATTATCTCCTTATGCTCGGCACTGAAGTGGTTACCAAATACAAAATGGTCTGATAACTCAACCTCTCAATAGCCCAAATCTCTGTCAAAGTTAGCACTCTTAGGCGGTTTCTTTTTGATCAAATATTTTCCCCACAGTGACCTGGCACATAATTCGCATCATCACGGGTACTTTTAGAATTGCTTTTTCGCAATTCTTTCTCAATACACCTCATCAAGTCTACAAATAAGATCAGTTGAACTATAGCCTTCTACTGTACATTTGTGTAGGCAAGCAAAAAGCAAGGCAGGAAGACAGAAGATGTTTTAGGCAACCTATCATATCTTTATGGTCTTCAATCTTCCAAAACTCATGTGTATGGGAGAGAAGAGAAGCAAAGAACATTCAATTTGTTCCTATGTCAAAAACAACTTATTTACAAACTGAATTCTGTTTCAGATGTCAGTCAGTGTCCTGGCTTCCAAAGGTGCAGTCACACAACTGAGACACCCCTCCTCATTGTACCTACTTGAGTGACCTAGCGTCACAATGATAAAACAGTAGTGCCCTGATGTCTTAGAAGCAAGGGGCCCCTAATTTTTCATTAAACACTTTTCTAAAAGTATGACAGCTATTGGTAGTGAATCTGCAGGCACAATGTTTTCACTTCTTGATGGGCAAATTGACTTTGCCAAATCATATGAGAGTTGGTTTCAGACCCTCTATGTTCCTTTCTTTTAGTATCCCTACACTCCAAAGAGGTATCATTGGGTGAAGCAGTGCAAATTGAGCATCAATTCTGGTCTTGGATCCATTATCACTGATCTTTTCCGAGTGAATAATTTTACACAGCTTTCTACAGTTTCTAGCTGATGTGGTTTTTACTATCCTACTATCCTTGTCATTTTTGGTTCTGAATGATAGAGAAATGTGATAGTATGTTAACGGTGAGTGTTTTGTTGTTAGTTTCTATAACTCTTTTGTGGCGTTGTTTGTACATTTTTTGGTGTGCTAACTTTACGTTTTTAGTGGACTTGAAGTAATTGAGCAAGTGTCATTATAAAGAACCCGATTATGCCAGGGACGGTTTGTTTTATTTTTTACATCATTGCTTAAGCTTCCTAAATGTAAATTGATTGGATAATGTGGGAAAAAATGACAATTTTACAAATCATTCTAAGGTGTTTTTCCTATTTTGTGCTAAAGAGAGAAAACTTGAATTTCATAGATTATGGCCATTCATAATCTTTAGCACAAATGTCAGCATGGTCTTTATTATTCATATAACCCTTATTTTTCTTTATGGCCAGGATTCCAAAGAAAGACTTGGGTGCCAGCTTCAGACCGGTTTTTCCGATATCAAGTCCCACACTTTTTTCCGCAGTATAGATTGGGATCTGGTAAGAACAAATGTACCTTTTACTTAATCATTTTGATCTTCAGATCAACTGCGCTGTTAAAAAAAGAATGAACTGCCCTACATTAAATCTAGTTCTAATGTGTTTCATATTTTGTGATTAACATTTTTTCACCCTGGGTAAATATATATATATATATATATATATATATATATCATACATTTACAAGATGGCAGCCATTAAAATAGATTGCTTACAACTATTTATAACCTTTACTACTGTGTACAGTGTTTTGCACTTTCTATTTTTTCCCCTCGATGGACCGCTAACTTATGGATAAAAATAACAATAACTTGTTTTTTTATAGGGCTTTGTACCACATTTCTGCCATATGTATGCACTGTTAAGTACATGCGTTGCTATTTTCCAAGTTGATAGTACTCTGTTTTCTGACATTAGCAGAATGGAAGTCTGAGTGATCACCACAGCCACAACCATTTAACTCCCTTCCACAGCCTTTGACAGTTAAATGGGAATACAGGGAGGATGGTCTCACTACTTCCCGCCAAATCTGTGACAATGTAGAGATGAACAATGCAGGGTATGCTGCTGTTCCTTGATGGCATTGTGTTCCACAGCTGTGTCGCTTGTTTGGTATGTCTTTCCTTGTATGTGATCCCCTCATTTTCAGTTCGAGCTGAAGACATTTTGATTTTGTAATAAAAGTAGTGTTTCTGTCGTTATGTTCCAACCATTGAAATATATTTTGCCATTCTGTGCCATTTTATTCACTTCTAGTGCTTGTGGTCTGTGAACTTGCCCATCTCTTTTTTTCCCTGGCACAAGTATTACAATGCTCTGGTGTCAGTCTATTTCTTGTCCAATAGCCTTGTTTGTAGATCTTTGCCTCATATGGTATCATGGACCAGCCGGCAGTTACCACTCCTTCCTGTTAATTGGTACATTTAAGTGAGGAAATTGATGTATTATATGGTGTGGTTATAAGATCTCACTGTATAATACACTGCCAACCCAGGTTTTGTTTGTTAAACCATTTCTCAACCCCGGGTTGCTATGTGCATTGCCCTGTCGACGCTGACCAGGGGCCCCTAGGGAAGAATGTCGCTTCTTAAAGGTTTACTAAATAAAGAATCGCAATTTTACTAAAGACAAGGAGGCTAGCGTAATGCACAGACTTTTATTTACGTCCTTCTGAGCAGCTACCATTAAAAGTTCCAACAACAGAACTCAAATTACATCACAATGGAAAACGAACTCTCAATTCCATATAAATCCCCCCGGCATCCATATTCTTCCCCTTTTCTTTGTTTTCTCCTTACTATCCTCTTCTTCTGATGTCTTACTGATCTGAAAAATATACAAACAGAAGTGTATCCTTCCAAAACACAAATTGCAGGATAAATCAATTATTCCGCATTATCATTCTTCACATTGCATTTTCCATTAAAATTCAATCCCATCTCTCCTTCACTTACCTGGGAGGGTGTGGTGGGATAATGCTAGCCTCCTGATCTTTAATAAAATTGCAATTCTTTATTCTGTAAACCTTCAAGAATCAACATTTACATTTAGGAGGCTAGCATTATGCATGTTCAAATTTTCTCAAAACGTAGCGTGAAACTTGATCAATTGGTCTAAAATAAAATTTCCTAAATGAAATGTTTCTGCGTTATACCAATACTCTGCCTTCATAATATCATCCAACTCCTTACTAAATGCATGATAAACGTAGACCTATCTATACCTGCTTCCTACATAGCGGACTTCACCCATCTTGCAATGGTTGCATTCATGACTGCATGATAAGTTTTAAAATACAAAATCAATAATTGATCCACTCCGGAACGCCTTCTTCCAATATACAACCCTTATATTCTTTAGCACATTTAGCCACACATACCTTGGACAAATTATCTAAACTTGGATAAAAAAACAGATGTAGACATGGTTTTTGTTCTTTACCAAATCTTAAACAGAACTCCCACTGTTTGTCACTTCCAAAACTCCAACATCTGACACCCTTCTAAAGGATATTAAACTCAACAAAGTTGCTAACTTTCAGGACAGCTCTCTTATACCCAGATACTTATTACTAGGTCAATCCTGAAACACTTTGAACACTACATCTACGCCCCAAAGCGACTGCTACTTGAAGTTTTGGTCCTCTGTTCAACCGTATCCCTTTCATCACCCTACAAATTAAAGGGCTCCTTCCTACTGAGATATCTTGAACCAAGGAATCTCCTGTGCCTGCTGCTGAGCAATAACAATTGTCTGTTCTGAAAGCCAGCCCCTTATCAAACCATTCTGCTAGAAAATTAGCCACCTCTATTTCATCAGCTTTCACAGGATCCAAGTTCCATGCCATGCACAAATGTAACCAAACTGCCCATATACTCTTGTATCTTTTCTTAGTGCCTGGAGCCCAACCCTCGTCGAGAAATCCTACAGCAGATTCCAAAAGTCCTGTGAATCTTCCTGATACCCTGATATTTTCCAAACTAGAAGGCTGAGCAAACCCCAAAAAAACTAATGGATGATCTCTCTCTTAGACTCCTCTTAACAATCTCATCCTGGACCTTAATAAATAAGAACTCGCCATAGGTAGCTGAAATGCAGTTGGAAACCATGCTCGAGTCTTCCAAAAAGGCGTCACTAGGACAATCTGACAATTCTGTCTCCTGTTCTGCAGCAAAACCCACTGTATCCTAGAGAAAGGGGGAAACGCATACGCTCTCATCACTGACCACTCCTGCATAAACGCATCCACTGCCATTGCAACCGGATACGGCCTCCAACTGACATAGTTTGGTAACTGGAAGGTCAACCTGGATGTGAAGATGTTCACATCCAGCCGACCCAGTAGATTCTGCATTTATTGGAAAAGG
This sequence comes from Lissotriton helveticus, assembly GCF_964261635.1. Taxonomy (NCBI): domain Eukaryota; kingdom Metazoa; phylum Chordata; class Amphibia; order Caudata; family Salamandridae; genus Lissotriton; species Lissotriton helveticus. Next base: position 343,444,416 of record NC_136065.1, read on the forward strand.
CTTATTTTCAATTTCCAATCGCTGACATCCGTCTGGTTTCTCAAATACTAATCCACCATCACATTGTGCATACCCAGAAAATACTCCTCTCTCAAAGCAATCTTGTATTACAGACAAAAATCCCATATTTCTGTTGCTAAGTCTACCAATGTCTTTGATCTGCCCCTCCTACGTGTTGATATGTCACCGCTGTCACATTGTCCATTTTTTACAAGACGGACTTTCCTTGCAATTGTGTGAAACTGCGAAGCGCAACCAAACCTGCTTTCAATTCTAGAAAATGGATATGTTCCTTCCTCTCTAACATATTCCACCTGTATCCTGATCTGAGCAAATTGCGTCCCATTCTGACATACTGGCATCTGTTTCCAGATCAAAGTCTGGCTTTGTTCCAAAAATTGCATGCCAATTCAATGCTTCGAAATTTTCCACCCACCATCTCAACTCTTCCCTCTCTTCCATATTCAGTGTAAGACTGTCCCCATACCATAAGCCTCCTGTGAAAGCAACTCTCTTTATTCTCTGTAAAGCCTTGTAATGTAAGGGGCATGAAAATACTCCCTAACGTGTCATATCCCTTAGATTTATGTCCTCTTTCTTCATCACTTTCCTTATCTTCTTTATTTTCTTCATCTTCCTTAGTGGAAGCTGCCACTGACTCTTCAACGTGTCTACCACAAAAACCAAGAATTCCAGGGCTTGAATTGGAATACACACAAACTTCTCTTTGTTGGCTATGAATCCTAGCAATTCCAAAAGGTACTCTTAACATCATTTAGATATTCCCTCAACCCTTCTCTGTTTTGACTCATTATCAAGATATCATTCAGATAAACGATCAATCACACACCTCTTTCTCTCGGAACCTACTACTGGTCTCAATATCTTTGTGAAACCCAAGGGGATGACGGCAGGCCGAAAGGTAAACATTTAATCTGGTACAACTGACCTTTCTGTCTGAATTGCAATATCCTTTGACTTTCCGGATGAATCGGAATTGTAAAATATGAGTCTTTGAGATCTAGCTTGGCCAGTCAATCCACTTCTAACAACATGTCCCTTAATAGATAGATACCCCTCATTTTGAAGTGTCTGTAGGTTATGAATTGGTTCAATCCTCTCAAGTTTTTTACAGATATCTCTACCCTTTGTCCTTCTTTCCCACTGGAAAGAAGAGTACTGACAAAACTTTAATTTTCTTCGTCTACTTCTACTAGTGCATTCTTTTCCAACATCTTTACCACTTTTTGTGTTACAATCTCCTCTTGACCCTTCTGAAAACTCAATTCTCTTGGTTCTTTCACTTGGTGTGGTTCCATATCCAAATCTATCATATAACCCCTTACCGTTGAAATGACCTATGGATCATCAGTTATCTTTCCCCAGTGATCTAAAACAATCTTAATCTTTGTCCAACCCTTTCTAGGGTAGAACCAAAATGTGTCTTCATACTCACTTAGACTTGAAGCTGTGCTCGGGCCTTAACCTCTGGCCCTTGATGCTCTAGGTCTATTTCCCTTCCTCTCTGGGAATAAAAGGCAGACTGTCTGTAGTAGCTTCCTCCATGGTAACCACTATTCTGGTTTCCAGAGTAGTGGGACTTATAAAACACTTGGCTGGGAGGTTGCCCCCTCATCCCAGCCCGACCATAAAAAGTGTTTCCCGAGAACACTCTTCTCATAAAATATTGATTGTGCCTTGTCCATACTAGTAAAAGTTTGGACATATTTTCCAATATTCTTAATCATGCAGTCACCAAATAAGAGACCCTTTACCTCATCACTGGACTCCTTTACACCAAATTCTACCAATTTCTGATTTACTCTCATCAGGATGGTTTTGCACCTCTCCGCTAATAACCCCACATTGGCATTGCCTATAAAACAAATTGTGTTTGGCATCATCCACGTAAAAGATGGATAATTACATCTGTCCCTTAAAACCTAGGCCTCTTCCCCCTGAGCAAAAATCCTTGCCACTAGTCCAGCGATGTCCAGACTTTGTTTGAGCAAGATTTAAGGGACTTTTCTAACCCATTTTTTGGGTACTTGCCCATTTAAAATAAAGAAGTGGTCAGGATCAGTGTTAGGGGTCATGAAAACCCTTTCATCAATTTTAGGGTGTGAGCATTCCGCTCTTAATACATTCCTCTCTTCCCTCTCTAATGGCCTTCTTAGCCACAATTTAATATAATCAACTTCACAGTCCAAAGGCCACCACTCTTTACTTCTAGGGTGTTTTATTTCCCTAGGATGAAAGATCTTTTTGCCCAAGGGGTCCAACCATAGACGTTCTTTTCTCTTTCTTTCTTAAGTTGTCATCACACTCATCCTCTCAACTGTCTTTGCAGTCCAAATCCAATATGTACTTGTCAAAGCTCATCTAGCTTATCTCCCTCTATTGCAGTGCTAGACTGCCCATCCCGTTTGTCACATTGGACAAAAATTATCTTTGAGCCACTAGGGACTCCTCTCTCATAGTCACTTGCCAAGTGCTTCCTATTTTTTACACATTTGCCACCTAGACCCATATGGCTTTTCCCCTCCTTCAGATATAGAGAGGTACTCCTCCTTCTCTTGACACCTACCTGATTGCTTACTTTTTTATGGTTCCTTAACAGTCTCCTTGACTGCCTGTTGCAGTTCCTGTGAGACGATTTGGCATATTAATTCCTCTTTTGAAGTCCGAACAGAGTCCTTATCAGACATAGTGAATAACTTGGGTAAACACGATCTGTATAAAGAATATCACACTGTTTGTCTAATGAAAATCACTATCTTCTTATGACTCATCTTTCTTCCTGTACGTATATATATATATATATATATATATATATATATATATATTACCTACTGGCGGTGTCCAGTAGGTAGTTATAGTTAGGATCGTTTTCCATAGGAAATCCGCAACATTCTATTAGGAATAACTTTGGCGCCGAATGAGGGATCTGCCTGTAATTGTCATTAACTTTGCCTCGCTGCGCTCCGCTCCTTCCCTGAAAGTTTCGGGGGGATCCGTCAAGCGGGGGCAGAGATAAAAGGGGGGTCCCAAAACGTGTTTTCCCCATGTTAATTTCCATAGGGCGGTTGGACTCACTTTTAGCCCGAACGGCTGAATGGATTTCCACCAAACTTGGCAAAATTGTAGGGACTGGTACCCCGATGTGCCTTTGCTATGTCTCAAGATGTATGCTCCAGTGGTTTTTACGAAAAATAACTTTGAAAAAATATATATTGGGCTACATTGGGCTATATATATGTTAGAGCCCAAATGTAGCCCAATGTAGCCCAAAGATGGCCACCAGAGACAAAAAAAACCAAATGTAGCCCAAATATCAGCCAGATGTAGCCCAACTATAGCCCAATGGCAGAATGTCCCAGAGTGTTCTAAAGAACAACTAGAGCGCTAACAGTCTTACTTATGACAAAAGTATGGCACACCTGAAGTCATCTTGATTGGGATAAAGTGTTAACACTTAAAACATTTAATTTGCAAAGGAACAAAATGAGGGGGTTCATTTTGCCATAGAAATTATGATTAGTGTTGAAGAAAGAAAAATTAGGGCACATTTTGAGTGACTTCTCAAATCCTCTTATATTTCATTAAAAAAATTCTGATATGCAGTCTCCCAAGATGGCCACCAGAGACAAAAGAGCCCAAATGTAGACCAAATATCAGCCAGATGTAGCCCAACTATAGCCCAATGACAGAATGTCCCAGAGTGTTCTAAAGAACAACTAGAACGCTAACAGTCTTACTTATGACAAAAGTATGGCACACCTGAAGTCATCTTGATTGGAATAAAGTGGTAACACTTAATACATTTAATTTGAAAAGGAACAAAATGAGGGGTTTCATTTTGCCATAGAAATTTTATATATATATAGGGGTGGAGCTGGCTTGCACTTGCAAGCGTTCAGATAAGGGAGTGACCGGCAGCATGGGGATTTCACTCGCAGTTTGCTTTGGGCGCTGAGGAAGGCAGTATCCTGCCGAAATGCATTCGCCGCATCTGTGCTGATTAAACTAGTATCTCCTACCGTTTCCTCCTGGGTCGCTGTTTCTCTTTTCTTGGAAGGAGATTTTTGGTGCAATACTTACAGCGTCACCCAGAGATGCTTTCCAGATGACCCCCACTGCGCTTTGGGCCGCCGGCTTCACTGGGACTTGGACTCTAGCAGTTCTTCTAAATTTGCCAGCGTTGGTTGGAATGGCCGGCATCCCGCCTTCGAAACCGGAGAGAAAGGAAGGCAGTTGGGGATTATTAATCCCCTGCCGGGTAGAGTACATTGTGGCTCATCCCCTGCTCAACAGACTCTTTGGCGGAGTTGGCTGCGGTGGTTCGGGGGACCGGAGGAGGTACTGGACATTTGGCACACCAAAGAAAGACTCACATCGCAGTTTCTGTGGGGCTCATGCTGTTCCCTGCCCCCCTACAACGACATTGTCAACGGCTGTTCTCGCTCATGCACCACAGGCCACAGACTTCATTACGTTGCATTCTGGGACATGCAGTCTCGTGCTACACTCGAGACTGCCTACAGGTGTGTGGAGACTATCGTAAGGGGTGGAGCTGGCTTGCACTTGCAAGCGTTCGGATAAGGGAGTGACCGGCAGCATGGGGATTTCACTCGCAGTTTGCTTTGGGCGCTGAGGAAGGCAGTATCCTGCCGAAATGCATTCGCCGCATCTGTGCTGATTAAACTAGTATCTCCTACCGTTTCCTCCTGGGTCGCTGTTTTTCTCTTTTCTTGGAAGGAGATTTTTGGTGCACTATATATATAGATAGATAGATAGATAGATAGATAGATAGATGTATATTACGCTCCATGGGGTTGTCCAAGTAGCGGGTAGCACCCGAGCCTGCGTGCGCCTTCCCCAAAGCGTTAGTTGGTATGGGCAGTTGCGTGTTTGAAATAGGCCCGACGCGTTTCGGAAATTTATTTTCCTCATCAGGGGCCAGCAGTAAAGTGCACGTCGTCTACCATCTCCCTGTATGAAAACACATATTGTGCTTGTGGGAGATGTAGTCCATATATCCTGGATGGATGCACTTTCAAATTACTGCTCGTTCCAAAGGCTCTACCATGAGCCCCAAACATCACTCCTGTCCTCATCCAGGGAGATGGTAGACGACGTGCACTTTACTGCTGGCCCCTGATGAGGAAAATAAATTTCCGAAACGCGTCGGGCCTATTTCAAACACGCAACTGCCCATACCAACTAACGCTTTGGGGAAGGCGCACGCAGGCTCGGGTGCTACCCGCTACTTGGACAACCCCATGGAGCGTAATATATATATATATATATTTGGAGGCTAGGGGTTACAAAAGAACAGAACTCAATAAAGCCAGAACAAAGGCAAACAAAGTTGACAGGATGAAGTTATTAGCAGAAACCTCAACATGTAAGGAAGCGACAAATGTCACAGACAATGGTAACGAAATCAGACTAATTACCGGTTACAGCAGACAAGCCCGCTATATTTCAAATTTGGTAAGAAGACAGTGGCCAGTAATTTTGACAGACCCTATACTAAATGATATCTTGCCAAAAAAACCCACAGTAACATATAGAAGGGCTTATAGCATGCGTAATGAGCTGGTATCTAGTGCACCAGAAACTGTGAAAAATGATGATTGGTTGTCACCCCGTAAGGGTTTCTACCGCTGCATCTCTTGTCGCGCATGCCACTTTGGCATCAACACCAGGACCTACACAACTCCCTTTGACCCAAAGCCCATTCCAATAAAAGCTCACTATACCTGCAGGACAGAACTAGCAGTGTATGTCTTAACCTGCACTTGTAATTTGAGGTACATTGGGAGTACCAAACTACCTGTATACCAGCGTATCCTCCAACATCTCCGCGCTATTGTGAACTGTGATCAGAGCTACCCGGTAGCTCGACACTTTGACCAATTTCACAACAGAAACTTATCTCATCTAAATTATTTCGTTATAGATGCGATAAGAGCGTCTAAAAAAGGAGGAGATTACGAAAGGAAATTAAGACAACTGGAGTCAATGTATATCATAAGACTCAACAGCAAAATTCCCGCAGGTCTCAATATGGGAGAAGATTTGAGGAACTTTCTATAATTTTCTGTATATAACCTTTTCAGATGTGATGTTTTCCCATTTAGTCTCAGAATGCGAATACCAGAATGTATATATATCTCCCATGGTGTGACTCTTGGAGCAAATAGGATGTGATGTTAACATCCGAGAATTTAACCAATATTAGTTATATTGGCTTTTACTACATGTTGATCAACCTTTATCATGAATTTAATTCGCACATAATTTGTCAAAACGAGACTGATCGCTGACACTTTACCACTCCCCCACTTTTTTGTAACATTATGTTTTTGCAAAAACACGATGGACAAACTTATACATTGAATAACAAATTTGAAGAGGACATTTTGAATTATTACATGTATATATGAAAAAATGGTGAGGACATGGCGCATTTGTGCTCTTTATTTTAGAATGCACTCTAAAGAATATGTTTTGTCGATAGTCAAGAACACTTATTGGGGCATTAGTGCTTTGGAAACAGCATATACATTCATAACTGGAATTAATCCTAATTGAATTTATTGTTATGGAATGTATTAAGACCATTGCAATAGTTGGACTCATTTGTATAAATTGTTTAGCATCAAGTTCATTGATTCAACTTTGCCTTTTGACTAAGCTAAGATGGCCGACACACAAAGAAACTTTGAGCAGCATCATTTATTTTGAGTCATATATAAGTCCTTTCACCATGTTTCCTAATTTTGTTTGAACGCGCATTTTCACTTAACCGCGCTTTTTTCAAAATGTGATGTGTACTATAAAAATGTCAGTTTGTCCATTCGACCGCTAACAGTGAGCAAGGGCGTTCACGCCCGAAACGCGTCTGTCCGATGCTCTCATGTGCACCCCTGCACTTATGATTTAAATAAACAAACCACGACGAATTGAAGACTGGGTTTGGAGCTTTATTTGTGTCTGCGCGCTGGAGGAAGTGCTTGGGAGGTTTCACTGCACTGAAACCGGTTGGAAGCATATATATATATATATATATATATATATATATATATATTAACTGAAAAAAACCATAGGTTTCACACCAGTTATAGTTAGGAATTAGCATTTAAAAAACCTATTAAATTCACTGAAAAAACCATAGGTTTCACACCAGTTATAGTTAGGTGGAAATTTTACTCGCATAAAACCATTGAAATTCCCACGTTATAGTTAGTTGGACTCACTATAACTTGCGCGTGCAATGCACTGCTGATGACGTCACATATTACATCACTCATGACATGGTCAGTGACATCACTGATGACATCACTGATGACATCTCAAATGACATCACTGATGACATCATCCAGTGAATGTGTATCTTTCTGAAAAATAAATATTTTTTATATATGTATATCTAAAGGTTGATGGAAGAATAAATGGGTAAATAAATGTCTAAATGGATGTTTTTTTGTGTAAAATTGATTGGTTAACTGACTTATTAAATGTATCTTAGTGAATACATATATTAGCGAGTAATGTTTAAATATTTAAATATCTGTATCTGTGTCTCACTTTGTGTATAAGTGGCTGCATGGGTTGGTGAGTAGCTACATGAGTGTGTATATGGGTTATTAGTTGTTTTTTTGAGTATCAGTATCAGTGTCTGTATGGTTCGGTGGAGGATATTACTTAGAGCACAGATGCATGAATGAGTGACTCACTATTTGTATGTATTTTGAAGACAGCATGTGTGCAAGACTGTATGGGTGGATGATTGTGTGTATGGGTGGGTTAGTGAGTATGTGTTTTTATAATTGATTGTTTAAGAGAGTAAATATGTTTCCGTTTCTGTAGAAGTATGTGTAGTGGTGTGTATATAGCAGTATAATCAAGTAAATGGTTTTTTGATAGTTTATTTGCATGTGTGAATTTGTGTGTGAGTAACTATATGGATGAGTATTAGTGTGTAACAGGATGTATAGGTGTATGAGTACATATGATGAGTACGTACATGCATGAGTGACTATATAGAACTGTTGGTGAATGAGTGGATGTGTATGTAGATGTTGGAATTACCTAATAAGTTGTTGTAATTAGTATTGGTTTCTCCTTTTTTAAGAAAATGTTAGTTTCTATTTTTGAATGTGTGTGTCAAAGGTTATTTTATGCTGATAGGAGGTCTGCCACTTTGTCACAAGGATGTTGTCATCAGTGATGTCATTTGAGATGTCATCAGTGATGTCATGAGTGATGTCACTGACCATGTCATGAGTGATGTAATATGTGACGTCATCAGCAGTGCATTGCACGCGCAAGTTATAGTGAGTCCAACTAACTATAACGTGGGAATTTCAATGGTTTTATGCGAGTAAAATTTCCACCTAACTATAACTGGTGTGAAACCTATGGTTTTTTCAGTGAATATATATATATATATATATATACATATATATATATATATATATTTTTTTTTTTAAGGATTTCCCCTTCACACAAAACGTTTGACTAATCCTCCTCCATAACACGTATTCTTTCAGGGTCCAACTGTTGGCACTGAGCTTTGCCCAACAACCGAACAACTGACTTGGATGTGCGAGCTTCGCTCGAGTACCTTCGCCCAATGAATGTATGACGTTACCCCGCATCCCATCTCTCCTCACACCATTACTCTGCAATTTTAACAACGCAAATGCCATAACTCCGCATTATATTATAACGAAACCAACATAACGCAAACTGCATTTAAACAGTGAAATGTACATCTTCAACGCGTGTTTCGACAACACTGTCTATTGCCACGTAAATACAGTATTTCTTTTTCAAATTAGTAAGTTAACTACTGTCACGGGATGTCAGGAAAAACACACATCCTACACTACTAATCCTACCCTAAAACATTTGCTCGTTATTAAATGTAAACGATTTTTGTAAACAAGTAATTTATAAATCTCTCCATCCCCTAACGCATTGTACTTTCAATAGAATATTCTAAATAATTATGCCCGACCCCTACCCACGCCCTGAGCCCTAAAACACCCCTATGCCAAAATTCTTCCTTGACCCTAGCCCCACCCCTGAAATTCAAACTTATCTTCCTGCAGATCTCGCCTGCATCCGTCCCCATTTAGGTCGCGCTGTAAAGTAAAAATATTAAATGGTTTTCCACTTTCGACAATAAGAGTAATAAAGATAAAAAAGAGACTCATTTATGCGTCCAATAGCCTACTGCATACCTTCAAACGCGGTTCATCATGGGTAATACTCTTGTGCAACGTTGGAGCATCGCGCCGTCCAGTGTGTACATGGGAGGAAGGGTCTTCAATACATTTCCAGAAGGAGAGGGACATCTTGACTATACATTGACTCCGGTGCATGGTTTAATTTTCGGAACAGCAGCGTATCAACATTTTCAAGGTCTCCTGTGCAAGTTCACCGTGTTAACATTGTCGGGTCTGCCTGAAGGTCTATTGCAGTGCAGGTCAGCTACAATTGCTTTTCTTTTCCGTTTTTTCTGCACCATTTTTTTTATATATCTCTACTCCGTTTCATGGGCTTTTATTGTATTTTCGTTGTCATCGTAACAAGTTGTTTATTTGTCATCTGAATGGGGGGTTGTAATTGTGACTGCTTTTCGTTGTCCTAGTTTGCGGAGTGAAAGTATGTGCGGGATAAAAGTATGCGGAGTAAAAGTATGCATAATAGTGTTGGATGCGTTATAAAGGAATGCGGGGTAGAAGACTTCGTTGTGATGGATTCGTTGTGAAGGACTTTTACCTCGCCCAATACTTAAAAACAAATCGCCTATCCTTTCAAAAGAAGCGTGGTCCGCTTACAAGCCTCGTATCGGTCTATGCGATGTTTCGGCCACACCTAAGATGGTGGCTCATCGCGCAGACTAGAACACTGCTGCGCTCGCTGCTTGGCTTCATTGGAAAGAACAAAACAGTGTGGGCAGAGACACCATCATCCGTCAAGTTAGACCGCCTTTCCTTACTGCCTTTAAGCGCGGTTTCTGCCTTATTTAATGCCAAAAATCCCTTTTCTGACACTACAGATACTCGAAAAACTAAACTCTGGTCATGACGTCCAAGTGTCACTGAATTTTCTACAAAATAAACATTAACATATTAAAATTCTAATCCCCAAACCCATAATTTAGGTTAATAACACTGTTAAACAATAATCGTTTATAAACTCTCTATTAAAATATGATCTGCAAAAACAAGCCATCAATATAATAACAAATGCATAAATCTCTGAGTAATACTTTTCTGCTGAGAAGCAGCAATCAAAAGAAGAATATGGAAGCCAGGGGGATTTATATGGACTTGAGAGTTCTGTTTTTCATTATGATGTAGTTTGAGTTCTGTTGTTGGAACTGTTAATGGTTGCTGGTCAGAAAGAAGTAAATAAGTCTATGCATAATGCTAGCCTCCTGTGTTGCATTAAAATCACCTTCCCAAACATAAAACTGCAGTATTGGGTGACTTGACTGCTGGTGGTTAATGGATCGGAATTTTAGTCCTAGCGGGAACCGGCCCTAAAGGAGACAGACATCACATGGGCCGAGGGGGGTTACCTGAAACATCTGTACAGTTCCCGGAAGGGCTCCCCAGCGGCCTCCCCAATACAGGTGTGGCAATCAGAATCTGAAAGAAGGCTACTTAGAAATTGGGATTGGAGGAATACTCACAGACCTGCAACAACTAGGGGACTCAATGAGATAGAATAGGGATATCTAAGCTGGAAGATGTGCGGCAGGGGATCCTCAAGTTTGAGGAACTCCATAACCAATACTAATTGGCTAACACCCAAACCTCCAGATATCTTCAACTGCAACACACCCTAGTGGGGGTATACCTATGTGAGGTAGCCGATGAAACTCTCATGGAATATCGAATACTAGCAGCACCACTGCATAGACTTGCGGTGTCCCAGATTTACAGAACCGTGCTGATCAACAACCGCTCCTTGCTAACATCACTGAAAGACCAGTGGAAAAGTGACCTAGGTATATTAGAGGACGGGGCTTGGGGTAAGGGTAAGGCATGTCAGCATCCACGGGAAGTGGCTATCAGAGCAGGATTCTGCCTGGTGCAGTATAAAATCCTCCATATGGCATACTACACGAGAACCAGGTTGCACTGCATGGGGAAGACTGGCACAGACAAAACCCTAAGAAGCTGTGGACAGTTAGGAATGCTACTGCATACGCTGTGGGACTGTTAGAGGGTGAGGCATTATTGAATTTTGTGGTTAGCTGGCTCGCAGAGGTTACCGGGGAAGACATAATGATGGGCCCAGCTCTGGCAAGCCTAGGAATATGGGGAGAGCAGACAAGGCCCAAATGCACACTGCTGTGGTGCACCATTGACCTCATGGTGGCCAGATGGGACATAGTGCCTATGGGGCAGCGGATATGCCCAACTGTGAAACAATGGGTGACCAATATGAACTGGAGTATGTTGGCGAGGAAATCAGTTTGCAAAGCCCCGGCCCAAGGAAATTCGAGAAAGTATAGGGCCCATGTAAGAATGCAGAAATGGAGACTAACCTCCCTAGGTGCAGGAGGTCTAGAAAAAGCCTGGGAGTGGTGGGAACCGGAGAGCCTGGTGAAATATACTGCAAATCAGCTCTGAGATTTTGATGGGGGGTGGGGGGGCTGGGTATTGGTCTTTGTACTCACCAAAGGGTAGAGAGGGTACAAAGTAGCTCGAGACGTGCCACATTGATTTGTTATTTTTATGTAACGTTAACGTTCAATAAAAAAGTTATGAAAGTAAAACCCTGGGTAGCTGTAACTCTGAGCAGTCCGGCTTACACAAAGGAACACGTGTAAATCATTCAAACAGCACCATAACAGTTGGAGAAGAAATAAATGAGACACAAAAATAGGTTAGATTTAATATATGAAGGAGATCCACCTTAGGGTTCCGGAGATACAGAATTTACAAGGTGAAGTAGATCAGCAATTTGTAGGTCTCGCGCCTGCGTTGCACTGCGAGACCTTTAGTGAGTGAAAAACGAGGTTTTAGCACTGACCTAGGAATCGCACACGCTTGTGCGTGTGCGATTCCTTTTGTGCTACCCCATTGGCCTTTGCGTGCGTCTTTTTATAAAACACTGCACGCAGTTGCTCAAAGGCGGGTGCGTTGCTCTGCCACGGCCTATTGGTGTCTATTACCCGCTTGGTGCGCGTAATAGACACCAATAGGCCTTGTGGTTTCAATTATCGTGCCCAGACACGGGCGCGATAATTGAAACCGAAACCACGGCTCGCTGTGGCACGCGTGCACCACTCAACGAAGTACCACGATCCAGATATTTAAATATGACCCCACGTTTGCCTGATGCAAACATTTCACATTTTGAAAAAGTTCTTTCAAAGTGTTCTTCAAAGTATATATCGTTGCTCACTCGCCCCCCGCCCCCGGGAAAAAGACGCAGCCTGTGAACTCCTGCCACTCAAATCGGACCCGGAAAGTCTCCCTCCTGCCTGGGAAAAGCCTACTGAATGAGCCCCTGCTGTTGGTGCAGTCCAGGCACCCTACCAGGGTCCATGTAATGGACGAGAGTCCCCAGGCATGATCACCCGCTCCGCACCACAGCGAACTGGGCACCTTTGATTGCGGGTACCGCCTCTCTAACTGTACATGGCTGGCTCAACCAAGGGAGCCACGGATGGAGGAACAACTGCCATAACTATATAAATGGATGCAACCAGTAGGTATCGACCCAATCCTTGGCCTCTCCCGGCCCGCACCTACATTCTACGCCTGCGCTACAGCGAGGAACAAAGTGACCATCACTCTGTACCCAACTATGCTCAACCGGCCCGCCTCATTCAACATTGCCGCCAGGACACAAGTCCACTCGCACGTCGCCTGGTGCCACTCCTGCTCTGCCACCCCAGACCCCCCCTACGAAACATGCCCGGGAGCCGTGGCCCCATGGACACACCCAGCCCAGAGAGAGATCACACACTCACCAGACAACCGGAATAAAAGATACCAGAGCAAGACTCTCCTGCACTCTATGACCCCAGCTGTGAGGAAGGTTTAAGGCCGCCTGCGGTGCACAACACTTGCATCACCCTCTCTCTACCCGTGATTGCGCTTCTTGCTATTGCCAACCGGTGCCTCTATGCCCCGTGAGAAAATTACTCCTGCCATTGTAATAACTGCCGCCAATACCTGCTCCCTGCCATGCCTGGTGGAGCAGCCCCCGTCCACCCCGTACCGACCCAATTTGCCTGCCCGCCCCATATGCCATAACCGGCCCTCACTGTTCTCCTTATCTGATAAATTCCTTTACTCGGACGGCCACCAATACCCTGTGACTAAACCCCCCACGGTGTGTCTTGCCTGGCTGCCTAGGTTGGTGCCCCAACTCCCCTTGGCGCACTTTGCCTCTCTCCAACCTTACAACCTTCGCATTGCGACTTCACCAGAGCCAGTGTACTGCCAAATCCCAGCCATCCCCCACCGAGGTGGGGGGGGGGGCAAACACCCCCGCTTCAAGCCCCCACCGTGCAACGCTGCACTGCACACTCAGAAATCCCCCAACCACTAGGCCAGCGCCCCTCCATCCCTTCTGACCCGCAGCAGCCCTAGGACTCTCCCAGAGTCTCCCCGGCCGCCATGTTCATCTCCTAGACAGCATTCCGCCAACCCTCATCTCCGCACAGCCCGCAACCTCCTGGTTCTCCCCATCTGGAAAAAAGGTTTTTTTGGGGGGTTTTTTCTTTACCCCTGGACGTGCCCGACCCCCTTCCCCCCGACCCCCACAGACCCCCTGTCACCTCGTCCGCCCAGAAACAACCCCCCAATAGTGCCATGCCTACCCCCCCCCCCCAACGTCCTGCTCAAGCGAAGGCACTCTGCCATCCGCCGTCCCTCCATCGCCCAACTGTACCCAGACCCCGTCCCCCCAGAGCCCTGCTGGGATCAGTGCGAGCCGTCCGCAAAGCAATGCCACACCGCTGGTCTGCCACGTCCGCATCCAAAGCGGCACTCCCAATCCCTCACAGATAGCCACCCCCTAATGGGCAGCGCCCAACAACCACCTTAATCATCTATCAATGGCGCCCAAACCGTCATCTCCCAGGACTCGCCCATGGCTATGCCAGCGCTTTGCACAAAGGCTCACTCAGCACTTTTACACCAAGAGCTCAATCAGCACCCTGCACAAAGGGCTCAAGCAGCACCCCGCACAAAGGTCACCTCCACAATGTTGCACAACGACAGCACAACCATTCACCACGGGCGCGCCAACCCGCTCTGCAGCTGCGGCCTTCAAGCGCTGAAAAAATAACCTTTAATTAGAGAGGTCTGCACTAAGAAGAAACCAATCCCTTTCAGTGCCTTACATGCTGTAGCCACCCCTCCTTGCTAATACAATGTCACTTCCTAACAATGCACACTGGAGCCACCCCACACAAGCCCTAGACATTTGAAAATATCTCCCAGTTGCTTTACTCCAGCAATCTTCACTTTATGTGGCGTACCATCACTTGCCTTTTCCCTTATGTGCCCTCTTTCAGCTCTTCTCCCTTGCCCCATCTGTGATTGGCAGACCATCACAACCTTTCGCTTCCATCCTGTAACCCCAAGTAGACTATTTTGTTCATTGTTCTGCCCAACCCTCTTGTCACCTCTCCAGCTTGTGACCAACCCACATCACCCTTATATCAAAATCCACACCTGCAAACCTGTCCTCCAGCACCTGAACTATATTACATTAAAATCCCTCATGTCCAGGCCTGTTCTACAAGAAAACACTGATGACGGCCCGCCTCTAGTTCTATCTTGCTCTCACATAATGGAACAATTCTCCATATCACATTCGTTCTTGTACAGATCATGGCTAATTAAACAAGCATTTGCAATGCAATACGTCTCGCATTATTTAAGTTTGAGCTATTGGCATTGCTAAATAATGCAACACCAATAGCTCAAACATTAATAATGCGAGACCTATTGCATTGCAAATGCTTGTTACTTGAGTGCTAAGAAGCATTGGCAAATTCTACCAATTTGACATTTGGGACTTTTTCAAGAAAAACTTTGGTAAGTATCAATGCGATTACTGAGTTAGTTTAGCTGACCAACTGCAGCAGGGAGCCAGTCAGGGGGACCAGCAATGTACAAAGAAAAACTTACCTTGATGAGGAAAGCAATATTCAGACCAGCTCGAATGTCAGTGACTCCTTGCCATTGATTTCTATGGAGTGGTCATGACGCAAGAAATTTGGGGTGCTGAAGATGCTCAAGGATGCTGTGCAGTCGACAAAGGTCTTCCTGGGGTTACTCTTCGATCCACTGGCTTGGCGAGGTGATCCTGGCCACATGGGTTGCCTTCTGGGTAACCAAACTGCACTCCGACTACTCTCACGGGTCCAGCAGACTCAGCGAGGAGCGGCAATCTGGTAATCTGGTAATCAGAGAAATCTTTAAAATGCCTACTGCTCAACTGTCGATCTGCAGCTAAACATACTTCGGACATAGCCGACACCATTATCAACCAGGAAATGGACATAACAATCCTTACTGAAACTTGGCTATCGGAATCCTCGTCCCCAGTCATGGACCTTCTGGTGCCCCCGCACTATAACATAATGAGACTTGATAGACAAAAAAAGACAGGGGGTGGTATAGCCTGTATACACAGATCGGACTTAGAAGTTGGGCGATTTCAATCCGACCCTCTCGAGTCATGCGAACACCTAGGGCTCAATATAAGATCGGATAACAAACAGATTTGCAACCTACATGCCTTGTATCACCCAACGGGAAATAATTTGAACTTCATTGACCAGCTAATGGAGATCATGACAGCTTACGCTAACACTGACACTAATAATATATTTTTAGGTGATCTTAATTTACACTTGAACGACATCAACGACAAACAGGTCAACGCGTTTAAAGACTTTCTAACAGAACTGAACCTATCCCAAGCATGCCTACAACCAACACACTTGAAAGGAGCAACATTGGACTGGATTATCTCTAAAAATGAGAACATCTCAATCCTCGCAATAGAACCATGCGACTGGTCAGATCACCATGCCATAACCTTCCAAATACCCACCTGGGAGAAGATAAAAACCACTCAACCTAGCAAAATCAAAAGATGGATGCGAGATACCAGAGACTCGACTATGGATCTACTAATGGAAAGCTGCAAGAAAGACCTATACCTACCTGACAACATGCAGAATGTGAATGATCTAACGAACCACTACACTACCGCAGTAATGGAAATAGTCAATGCCAGCATTCCGCTTAAACTGAAAAGAGTTACTGAAAAGATTAAAAACCCATGGTTCAACGGAATACTGAACAAAGACAGGCGAAAACTGAGACGTGCCGAAAGAAAATGGAGATAACACCCTTCATCCCCTGAGCTGAAATCCCTCAGAAAAATTAGAAATGAATACAACAAAAAGATCCTCAACTCCAAAAAGGAATTTATCAGAACAGAACTGGATAACGCCAAAAACAGACCACGGAAACTGTTTGAGATTATAAAACATCAATCAAACAAGCTGGCAAAATCTGCCCAAGAAGTCACCAAAACGCAACTAAGTTGCGAAGAATTCTCTACCTTTTTCACCAACAAAGCCAACAAGCTGGAAAGAGAACTCAGGATCGCAGCAGATAACCCTGACTACAATACACCATCATCACAATATGCATCGAAATATTCGAATTATGCGACAAAAAACAAGGCAAACTGGGACACCTTCAAATTATTAGACCAGATCGAGATTGCTAAAACGCTAGCTGACACCAAACCCAACAATCACTATAACGACCCACTACCATCAGAATGCCTGAAAGAAATCAGCCATATCGTGATTCCAATATGGACAGAAATTATAAACACCTCTCTCTCCCAGGGGGTCCTTCCAGAATGCCTTAAGACAGGGCAAGTAGTCCCGATCATCAAAAAACCTACAGTGGACCCAACAGATCCAAATAACTATCGCTCAGTGACCAACATCCCTCTTCTTGCCAAATTAATAGAGAAATGTGTACAGAAGCAGTTGAGCCTGCACATCAACAAGCTCTCACTGTTGGATGACTACCAATCGGGATTCAGAACAGGTCACAGCACGGAAACAGCAATCCTTCACATTGTCGATGATGCACTGCAGGCACTAGATCACAATCAATGTTGTCTACTCTTCCTCCTAGACCTGTCTTCTGCATTTGATACAGTTAACCATGAAAAATTACTGAACAGACTTCATGACAGGATGGGAATATCGGGTAATGTACTGAAATGGTTTGAATCATTCCTACAGAATAGAACTCCGAGGTTCCTAGTAAATCGATCACTTTCACCTTCCTGCCCAAACACAATAGGAGTACCCCAAGGATCTACTTTATCTCCATCATTGTTCAACTTGTACATCGAACCCCTTACAGAAATTCTGCGAAATTCCAAAATATCCTACCACATGTACGCGGACGACACGCAGATATACATCAAGATCGCGTCCCTGGAAGACATCACCTTAATGAATGAGGCCCTCAAAATGACGCTAAAATTGCTAACTATCAATCATCTCAAGTTAAACGCAAATAAAACAGAATTCTTATTTATCTCACCACAAAAGAATCAATCAGAAGTGAAGGAATGGTCCAAAATGATTACAGCGTTAAATTGCACCCCCACACTAGTTCACTCGGCAAAATCACTTGGAATCACACTGGATGAGAACCTAGACATGAAAACTCACATTAAAGTAATGGCAAAAAAACGCCCGTTTTCATCTTAACTACTTAAAAATGATTTCATTTTTCTTAATGGAGGCGGATCTAAAACTAGCAGTGCAATCACTGGTTATCTCGAGGATCGAATATGGGTGTACAACGCTAGCAGGACTACCAAACATTTCCACAGCACCACTAAAAGCATGCCTCAATGCAGCGGCAAGACTTATTACAGGAACGAGGAAATTTGACCATATCTCCCCTCACCTGAAAGCTTTAAACTGGCTACCTTACGAAGCGAGAATACAGCTAAAAATGGCATGTATCACCCATAAAGCGATTCATTACAACATACCTCGCCCAGAAAATAGAAATTTCAGGAGGAAACAGACCTGCCCGGAGTGCCAAAGATCTGTTGCTGAGACCACCTATCTTCAGGAACAAAAAAACCTATGAGAGGGCGTTCTCAGGAGCGGCCCCCAGAATCTGGAACTCTCTTCCCCCGAGCATCAGAAAAATTACAAACATTGCAACATTTAAGAGGGAAACTAAGATCTTTCTTATGAGTAAGTTCCTTCCATAGGCAAGACTATTCACCATCTAAGACTTGGCACTGAGATGATTATTATTAGATAATAACTAGGGAAATATATAGAAATTCACCAACGATATGATAATACCAGCGATCGACACGATGCCAACCCTGGGTCTGGAGAAGATAGTGAACTAAAGAAAAGTCACTAAAAACATTAATATTACGGAAAGAACTAATACATCTATATATTATAATTAGTCCCTAACAGACCGCAGAGCATTATATATTTGTGTTTAAACATGTACCGGTACTTATTTTTCCCGATATGGAAATAATCCGAACTAATTTCTTTACAGTCATATTTTATATTCTATATGTAGTGTTTTTTAACCTGCTCCATTTGTTGTTAAGCGCTCTGATACCCAAGGGTCATGTTCGCGCTATAGAAAACTTTTCAATAAATAATCTGGGCTACCACCTCACCCCATCTGGCTTCTTCAGCTGGTGTGGTACTGTGGTACGAACAGGAGGTCAGCCATCTGACCCGTGGAGTCTTTCTTTGTCTGGGCTCTGAAGTAGACTTCTCCACGAGCAGGCCATAGCAGACAGTCCTTTTGTTAGCTATCCAGCAGGCGTAGTCCACCTCGGTAGATCCTCTGTTCACCGGGTTCTTGGTGCTGCAGGGCAGTTCTTTCTTGGTCCTCTTCTCCAGTGCAACGAGATTGAAGTTTTGGGTGCCATTGGTGCCCTTTTAATACCCGGAAATGGCCCTCAGGGTTGGTCACAGTCACTAACTAATGGTCTACCAGATTCCCCTTCTCCTGATGACTTCTCCCTGTGAAGTGTGGCATCTAGCTATCCCAGAAGGCTCCATTCTGCCCACTTCCAGTATGACAGAACCTCTCCCTCGATGTGCAGCGCTCCCTTGTCCAACCCAGAGGTGTGGTTACCAAAGGGTCTACATGACCCTGAAAAAACAGTTTCACATCTGATTGTCCCTCTCTGTCCTTAAATAATAGAGCAATCACTCTCTCAAGTGTTTACCATTTGCTCTTCAAAGGCAGCTTCCCCTTTGAAGCTTTCCTTTTGGGCCAACACCCATGTGGCTTTTTGCCAGGGAGAGGTTAGGGCAGCCTCAGGGGAGGGGCTGCTTCACTACGCATCCAGCAGGACACTACAGCGGCCATGTGTCTTGAGTGAGTGGTCTTCAGTAGCAGTTCTACTAATGTAGTGAGTTTCTGACTGATGTGAGGTATTTCTTTTACCCATCCCAGAAAAGCTATCTTTGGTTTGGAGTTGGGTCTATACTTAAGCCAATTATTTTGTACAGAGTTTGGTGCCCAAAAAGTGTGTTTTCTCCCTTCATTGTACACTTTGTATGCTCTTCATGTGTCACAACGTTTATCAAGTTTTAGGCCCCTTTATGTAGTGCTACAAGGGTGTTATGCAGGGCAGGTATCAATAATGTAGTAGTCAGCTCACCTGTTTGTGAAAAACAGTATTCCCACATATCATCAGTTAGGGGGTTGTTGAAATCTTGCTCTCAGGCTGCTTTGACGGGGGTTGCACAGGTGGGTTTACCTCCTGCATTTCTCTTTATATCTTGCCGATTAGCTTCCTGGGATTTTCAACATTCATTGCTGGTTGGAGGGTCTAGAATGCTTCTGTTCCCGGAGGAAGTTGTGTGTTATCTATTTACCTACTGATTTTATTCTACAAAAGCATCAATCGGAGTTATCCTAGCATTTGAAAGAGCAAGCAATTTTAAAGCGACATTGGGAGGGCAAATATGGAGAGAAAAAAACAACCAAAGGAAAAGAACCAAATAAAAACCAAGAGGAGATAATGAGTGAAGAGAAATAACAGAGCAGAAAAAACACACAGAGTGGGGTGTGATAAAGAATTAATGTGGAACATGGTGGGCAATGCTACACGGAAGGAAACAAATATATCACAGTATATGGGAAGGAATGAAAGAAATCATCAACAGATCGCTACCAAGGGGGAAGGTGAAAGAAAGGAGAGGCTGCAGACATAAGGAAGCAGCTTGAAATGAAGTGCAAAAAATGATAAAAGAGCGAAAGTAATGAAAATAAAAAGAAAGCCGAGGTAAAATGGAGAAGCCTTGTTTGCTACAGGTAATATATGAGTGACATACAAGCGTGAGTGATGCACCTAATGCAGAATAGTGTGTGCAATCTACCGCCCTCCGACTCTTACACTGGTGAAATAGTTCAGGGGTTAATATACTGCCTGCAGCCATAAATGTGTAGGCTGCAGGTCACCGGTCCTCATGCCAAAATATACCTCTTACTACAAAATTTCAGTTAAAAAGTAGATTGTTGTGGTAGTCAAAGGAAGCACAATGCGACATCTGCACCTGTATATTGTTGTTTGGTCTCTCACTCATGTTGTTATGTTTGCCAGTCGTTGTATGTTGTGCTGTTTGTCTGAGAATGTGGTACAGTTGTTGCATCCTGCAGCATCTTCCTTGCATCTGTGCTTATAGATGAGTGTCGCACTAGTGCTGCAGTTGTGTTTTATTTTTCTGCATGTTGCAGTCCTGCGGTGTGGTTGTGTGTTTGTCTGATCTATGCCCACCTCTAATTGATGCTGGTGTTACCGGTGCTTGTGCCCTGCTGCCCCTTTGCTTATACACGAGGCGTGCCCATATGCAAAGAAAGAAAAAAAGTACACTCTCCCCAATACACTACTCTTTCTCGCCCCATACCTCTCTCAAGACATCCTCTAGCTCCACTCTGACTCATCCTGTAATTCACTCTGCTACAATCATCTCCAAAATAACCCTTTTTAGACTCTTCCCTCCTCAGCCTACCCCTAGGCCTTATTTTATTATTAAGATCTCCCAAAAAACCCTTTCTAAATTGTTCCCTCGTGTATCTCTCCTTTGACTCATCCCATATCTCTTTTTACTACTATGATCTCTTTAATCCCTTTCTAGAGATTCTTCCCTCCTCCTTCTCTCCTTTTTACTCAACCCAAACCTCATCTTACTTCTATGATCTCCCAATACTTTCTAGACTCTTCCCTCTTCTATCCCTCCATTATCCTATTCAATCTAACTAACACTCACATGTCCACCGCTCGCAATAACTTATATTTCCATATACTAATCCACCACTAATCCTCTTGGGTTCCAGAGTAGCATGCTCCTCGCCGAAAAGTGCTTCGACGCCTCGTCATGTGTAGTAAGCGCTATATAAATACAATTGCAAATTACAAAGTGGCAACTTTGTAAAAGTTGCACATAGTATTAGTTCTATTAATTCCGACTAGAGCAACAAGTTGGGCTTAATGTATGGAGTTGCTTGATACCTTACAGCACCAACTTTAGTAGTCCCTGAAAAAAGCCAGCTGGACTGAGAGGTCAGCCTGGAACTGCACTCGTCAATAGAGCTACTGACCTTTTCTGCAGTAAAAACGATAATTGAGAGTTTTTTACTTTGGAACATGTAAAAGTACATGTTCCTCTTTCTAATATAAAGCACCCTGCCTTATGGCTTGATAGGCCTACCTTAGGGGTGACTTATACATATTAAAAAGGGAGGAATGGGCTTCGCCATAGCTTCAAATAGCATAGTCAAGTTAGCAGTTTAAAACTGCCCTTCTAGTTTGCAGTGGCAGGCTGAGAGTCATGTTTTTCCTTTGTCACACCCAGGGTGGCACAGCCAGAGCTGCAATCCCTGGGGTGACCCTCTAACGTACAGGCCATGGGTACAATATACTAGGGACTTCAAAGTAAGTTAGCTGATGCCGATTGGATGTAAGGAAATCAAACATACACATTTTAAAGTCAGAGCATTGGCACCGAGGTCTGATTAGTGTGCCTCAGTGCACTGTAAGTTGGGTGTGACCATACAAAAAGAGACATTACCTTACAGTTTCTATACAGCGCCCAGTTATGCCTGGTATTGACCTGTCAGCATGTCAACTACTCAAAGTGGCAAGTATTTGATCCAGAAGGAGTAGTTTCTTACCTGTAACTCCAGTTCTGTAGTAGGGGTATCTCTGTTATAGTCATAATCTAGTGAATATGTGCGCGGACCCCAGAGCAATCAAAAATAATCTCTTAAGCTGTCTTCTTTGCAATCCTGCATAGACACTTAAGAGAGAATTAAAGACAAATAATGCAGCCTATACATGCAAGGCTACACTTCCCAGTACTTCAACTAGAAATGCAAAAGATATTCCACCAATATCATATTCAGCACAGTCTGCCAAGTTTCACCCATAGAGAAACTTCCCCCTTCACCAAATCTTTGGGATGATAGAGAGGAAGGGATGGACAGACAAGCCCCCCATAGGCTGCCATTATGTGGCTTAAAAAGGGACACCGTGCCTTTAAGGAAACTTTCCAGAACTCTCGGTATCCCAGAATGCACAGCAACTCCCTCCACTTTCAGTTCTTTTTTCCGGCTCCTGCTAGCAGGACCCTGGAGCATTGAGCTCTCCCTTTTTTGGGTGTTTTGTCTACTTTTTTGCACTTTTCAAGTGTTTAGAGTGTTTCACTCGACGTGTTTTTGTTCCTTCTTCCCTTTGCTGGAGTTTTCTGGTGAGTTTGGCCACTCTTTTGTCAGATATGCCTTCCTTATTTGACAAATGCCCTGAGTGTGCCAGGAAGAAGGCCAAATCTGATCCACACAGGGTGTGTATCCTCTGTCTCCCTTCTTCTCATGTCCCTGTGGGTTGTGAGATCTGCCAGCAGTTCTCCAACAGGACCCTAAAGGACAGAGAGAAGACTCGGCTTCGAGGACGGGAGCAAAGAAGACAGCAAGATCAAGGTGGGTCTGGGCATGGAGAGGCTTCTTCCTCTGCCCGTACTTCAGCCTCTGGGGTGCTCCCCAGAAAAAAGAAGGCCAGAAAACGACCCAGGTCGACGTCGATAGCCTCGACGTCGGCGTCGAGAGGGATGACCACTGTCTGCTCCCAGTCTCCCCAGGGCTCTGGGTTGAAGCGACATCGACGTCGAGGGGAGTGACGTCGAGACCTCGGATGAGGTGGACGTCAAGGACCGCTTCGTCGTCGAGACGCCATCGACGTCGTGAAGGGTCTGGAAGGCACCGGCGCTCGCCGTCGATGCGACACCGCCGTTCGGCGTCTACTCGACGTTCATCGTCGAGACGAAGATCATCGATGTCGAGAAGACGATCGTCGACGTCGAGAAGACGATCGACTCCGAGACGCTCGACGTCGAAGAGGAGTTCAGCGTCGAGAAGGAGAAAATCGACGTCTAGGGGGCGTTCTTAGACCAGGACGGAGTCCCAGGGCTCTAGGTCACCCCCATCAAGGCCGGCGCAGAAAAGAAGAAGAGTGGTAGAGTCTCCGGGCTCGGAGTACTCCCAGACCTTTTCGCCCTCACGGCCCAGGACGCCTACGCCTCCCCTGTTGCCCAAGGACCCTCCTCCGCGTAATCCTATGCCTCCACCGCCTCCTATTCCTCCCTATAAACCTCCTCCTACTCCACCGCCACCTCCACCAAGGTCTCTCTCTTTGCCTCATCTCCCGACACCACCTACGGGGCTTCCACGTCCTAGGCTCCCTCCTTTACGGCCAGTGGACAAACCGAGGCCAAGGAGGTCGAGATCTCGCTCCAGACGGAGGGACAGGTCCAGAAGTGACCGTCGTTCTTCCACACGGTCCAGACGGTGCCACAGGAGGGACAGGTCTAGGTCCCGCCACAAGGACTCATCCAGTGCCCGGGACTATTCGCCTACATTGTCGGACTCCCCTCGGACGAGGGTGTCTCCAGTAGACAACATTGTCTCCTTCCAAGAGGTGTTGTTACGTGGGGCGGCGAAACTGGGCATTACACTCACGGTGCCCACGCCATTGACTTCAGTCATCTTCGAGACCATGCATAAGAAACAGCTGTCTCGCCCCTTGTTGCCCTTGGTGCCAGGGCTGGAAGAACCTGCCATGGAGCTCTTCCTCACCCCTGCCTCTACAAAATCGGCACCTTCCAGGCTGCAAAAGAAATTCAGGGCCCCGGACTCAGACCCTTAATAAAAATGGGGCAACCCAAAACGGTACGGACCTGGGTATACTACAGTAAGAAAAAACAATGGTCCAAGACCTAATTCTTTTCAACCTTTATATCAGTGTACATTCATACAATAAGAATGTTCCTGGGCGTTCCAACAGGATCCGCTCCAAATCAATTATTTCACATAGTCAAACAATTATATATATACACCACTACAACAGCAATTCAGAGTACAATATTAGTTTATTGTCTCTACACAAGTGGATGATAATATACAAAAATATTTTTTGCTTTTTTGAAGTAAGAGAGGTTGCCCGAAAAGGCGTGCACAAAGAAGTGATCAAAAGAGTGTACGGTGAGTAAGGAAAAGAAAAGAATTCAAAATAATAGGATAAGGGTATTCACATTTTGATTCTATATTCACGGTCTCACAATTTTCCGTGTCGGAACCAGGTCCACAAAATAATGTTAAATACCAAATGATGTCAGTGTAAACTAAACACAGACAACCAAGTCAATTATTTGTGCACTTTTTTGGCAAATGTGGATCCTAGGTTAGAAAAGTATCGTCGACGTTTCGACTCGACTTATGGTCAGCCGGTAAGTTAGACCTGGACCGTGCGAGTCTTCCTCCGGACAATTGGTTGGGCAACCAAGGGTTAAAGATGACCCTAAGAAAACTAAAAGGGGGAATTACCCTGTTGTAGTGATATAAATTAAAACTAAATAAAAACTCCCATGCGGGCAGTATGCTTACCCAAGGGAGCAGGTCCGAAACCAGTGTATCTTCGGATCAGCCAAGTAGGAATAACTCCTGCCAGCAGGAGTTATTCCTACTTGGCTGATCCGACAGTAAGGCAATGAGATGATCGACATTTTACTACAGTGACTATTGGTGGTTCCCATGGGTACTGTCGTGATTGCGATTGATTGATTTTATGCCACTCAATCGCAATCACGACAGTAGACTCCCACCCATGGGAACCACCAATAGTCACTGTAGTAAAATGTCGATCATCTCATTGCCTTACTCCAGTCTTCCGCCACTCGTGCACAAGGAGTATATCACCACAACCAGTGTGCCGAGCCTTTTTAACTGACACCTTCTAGCACTTATCATCACGTTGTAATTTCGAAATTCAACCCACAGTTTCTTAGTTTATAATGTCTTGAAATTCTCCTTTCCCAGTTTCCTTTTTAGGTTTTAGAGGCTTGCAACTATTAGGCACTTATCAAATGTCCTGATGATGATCCCTTTGAATTAAAAAGTGGGATCGAAACGCCGTCGACCAATTTATGTGCCCTATACAGAGTGTAAATTGTGTACTATGTTGATGTAATGGCGCATTTCAAAATATTTGTTCATATTATGATTTAAAGAACAACCTAAGCTTTTTGCCTAAAAGCCCTTCTTTGTTCACTTTGAATGTACTAAAGTGTCTGTGTTTAAATGAGGTACAGGCTTGTGCCCCACGACGTGAGACTGTCGAAGGATATTCTCCCTTTATTTTGTTGACACAATTAAATACATCTTGACCACTGTCCGGCTGGACAAGTCACTTTAATACAGAATCCACTGTGTCTGTATTCATCTATATGCTTTATCCTATGTTGCATGGGACCACTGTTGTCTTTATAACACATATTTTGTTGAGCACAGACAGGTTAACAGATAGATCAGGTTATCACTGTTGCAATTAGTGAAATGAATTTGTGACCATGGCCTGTCTGTATCTATATCGATCTCAGTGGAATGTTTCGTTTGCGGGCAGACTGAGCAGTTACCACAAGGGTGATGCCCGACAGCAGGTGGTAAGTCCCACAGAGTACCCAAAATTCTCCTCGGTGTTTCTTTGGGACGGGTATGCACTAGGCGATCCCGAATGCTATTTGCTCTTTTAAAAGCGAATAGGGGCAATGCAATCTTGTTCTTACTGTGATTGAGGATACGCCAGTGCTTCCTGATTATTTTCTGAAGACTATTGCTTCTTGTATTGAAGGTACTCACGAACGTTAGTCTATCGGTGGGACTTTTTGGAACTGGCGGTTCTAGGAGCGCTTCCCGGTTGTTGTTATTCGCCCGCTTACAAGACCGCTTGATGAGTGAGCGCGGGTAATGTCTCTCCACCAATTGTGAAGTCAGATTTCTGGCATGAGTGTTAAAGTCCTCCATCCTGGAACAGTTCCTCCGTACTCGGAGGAACTGTCCATATGGTAGATTATCCCGTACGGATTTGGGGTGGTGGCTTTCATATAGGAGCAACGAATTCCTTGCCATCGGCTTCCTATATAACTCACTCTGCAAGCCAGTAAGTGTCACATAGATCGAGAGATCCAGAAAAGCCAGTCTCTCTCTATGAGCCTCAAATGCAAATTTGAGGAATTGGTTCCTGCTGTTTAGCCAGAGGTGGAACTCACTGACAGATTCTAGACTCCCTCTCCACACTACCAACACATCATCGATATAGCGTTTCCACCATTTTATCGATTTATAAAATGGGTTGGTAAGCGTAAGCACATGCTGATGCTCAAACTGGTGCACGTACACGGGTATTGCCATGGGATCAACCTGCGACGCCACGTCTGGCTGCGTCTGACGTCGCTGAAGCCAGAGGCGCAGCAGAGGGTCGCCAACCTACCGTTTTCAGAAGCGACCCTGTTCGGCAAACATGCGGATGAGGAGATGGCCCGCAAGAAGGCGGAGGCTGAAACCCTGACGGCTGTCTGGTTGGAGAAGCCGAAGGAACAGAGGAAGACCTTCCGCCCGTTCCAGAGGCGTTACGGTGCGCAGGGCAGAGGGCAAGGTCGGCAGGCTGGACAGCAGCAGCAGCAGTACAAGCGACGGCCCTTCCAAAAGCGCCAGAGTGGCAGAGGTGGTCAGCAGTCCTCCTCCGCGAACAAGGGCCCGGCCGGGTCTAAGCCCTGAGGTGCTACTTCCCCCTCTTCCGTTACCCGCTCCGGCATACAAAATTACTTGGCAGAGTGGAGAAAAATTACTCAGGACAAGTGGGTGCTGAATATTGTTTGCAATGGATACAGTCTTCGTTTTCTCAGCCCGCCTCCATCAATTCCACCGGTTTGCTCGCAGTTCCAACTACGCGAGCTCCAGGCGGAGGCAGATGCCCTGTTAAGAAAAAGGGCGATAGAAGACGTCCCTCTGTCTCAAAGGGGAAAGGGTCTTTACTCACGCTTCTTTCTGGTGCGCAAGAAAGACAAGAACGAGTTCAGGCCCATTCTGGATTTGCGACAAGCAAACAAATGGATTCACAGGGAAATGTTTTGCATGCTGTCTTTGCACCAGATTTACCCACAGCTGCAAAGGGGAGACTGGCTTTGCGCGATAGATCTGCAGGATGCGTACTTCCATGTGCCCATTGCACGGAAACACCGGAAATTCCTGCGCTTCCAAGTCGGCACCAATCACTACCAATACACCGTACTCCCGTTTGGACTGAAGTCTGCGCCCAGGACTTTTTCAAAGTGCATGGCAGTGGTGGCGGCACACCTGAGAAAGAACAAGGTGTTTGTTTACCCTTACCTGGACGATTGGTTGATCAAAGCCTCCACCTTCCAGGAAGCGCAATTGCACTTCAACAGGACGGCCGTTCTGTTGACCCAGCTAGGGTTGCACATAAACATGTCCAAGTCTGTCCCGACTCCGGTCCAGTGCCTACAGTACTTGGGAGCCTCCATCAATACGCTGTCAGCAAGCGTGTCTCCTTCGGAGGAGAGACGCTTATCGCTCCTTCGGAAGGCTCAGGCTCTCATAGCTGTTCCATCTACAACAGTGAGGACGGTGTCTTCTCTACTGGGGTCGATGGCCTCTTGTATCTTCCTCACTCCACATGCAGGCCTACACATGCGGCCACTGCAGGAATGTCTGGAGGATCAGTGGGATCAGAGGCGAAGGAACTGGGACGACAGGATACGACTGTCTCTGCACGCTCAGCAGTCCCTGAGATGGTGGTGTTCGGCAGAAAACCTCCTCAAGGGGGTTCCGTTCCACAAGGACATTCCCACTCAGACTATCGTGACGGATGCTTCTCTCCATGGCTGGGGAGCGCATTCCGGACAGTTACAGATCCAAGGAACGTGGTCCCCGACGGAGTCCACGTACCACATCAATTTCCTGGAACTCAGAGCTGTTCACTTGGCGCTGAAGGCCTTTCATCCGTCCTTCCAGACCAACTCTCTGCTTTTACAGACGGACAATATGACCACGATGTATTACCTCAACAAGCAGGGGGGCTCGAGATCGCGCACACTGTCACAGGAAGCGCAGACGATCTGGCACTGGCTGCTAGCCAGAGGACTGACGATTACGGCTACCCATCTGCCAGGTGTGCAGAATGCTCAGGCGGACGCACTCAGCAGACTGATCCAGGAAAACCTGAGTGGGTCATAAACGACTAAGTGCTCGAAGACGTCTTCGCCAGGTGGGGCACTCCAGACGTGGATCTGTTCGCCACTGCCGACAATAGCGAATGCCGAGACTTCGCATCCAGGTATTACCAGCAGGGGACTCTGGGGAATGCGTTATGGATCAACTGGTCGAACAGCTTTCTGTATGCTTTTCCGCCCATTCCCCTGATTCCGGCGATGCTCATCAAGCAGTCCCAGTCCAGGGCGCGGATGATCCTCATTGCTCCAGAATGGCCCAGACAGTGGTGGTTCACGGACCTGCTTCACCGGCCTCTCCTTCCTCACATACGGCTGCCGTGCCGGCAGGACCTTCTCACGAAGTTCGCGGGGCAGATGGTGCACCCCAACCTCTCGTCTTTGAGTTTGGCGGCATGGCTCCTGAGATAATGCAATATGGCCATTTGAATCTTCCTGAAGACTGTATGGACATACTGAAGGAGGCTAAGCGTCCTTCCACAAGGACTTCCTATGCTTACAAGTGGAAGAGGTTCTGCATCTGGTGCACGTCCAAGAACTATGATCCGATGACATGCAAGGAAGATGTCATCCTTCCATACCTTCTGCATTTGGCGCAGGCTGGCCTTAATTTCCATTCTATTAAGGTTCATCTCGCTGCGCTGACTGTCTACAGGAAATGCCCTTCACAGACATCCTTCTTCCAGATTCCTGTGATAAAGAATTTTTTGGAAGGCTTGAAGAAAGTGTTTCCTCCTGTTCGGCTTCCTTTGCCTTCATGGGAGCTGAATGTGGTGCTGTCCAGGCTGATGAAGGACCCTTTTGAACCCATTCATAAGGCCTCGCTGCAGCACCTGTCCTGGAAGGCGGCGTTCCTCGTGGCCATTACATCGGCACGCAGGGTGAGTGAAATAAAGGCATTGTGTTGCCAGGAACCTTATACTGTATTTCATGCTGCTAAGGTTGTGATGCGTACTCACCCTAAGTTCCTTCCTAAGGTGATTTCTGATTTTCATGTTAACCAGACTATAACTTTACCTATGTTTTTTCAGAATCCTTCCACTCCATTGGAAAGGTCTCTTCATTCCCTGGATGTCTGAAGGGTATTGAAATTCTATCTGGATAAAACCAAGGATATTCGTAGGTCAGACCTATTGTTTATCAACTATGGGTTGGTCAGGACTGGTCTTGCTACCTCTAAGCAGTCCATCTCTAGGTGGATTGGGTCCTGCATCCAGTTGTGTTATCAAAAGGCTAAGGAGGTAAGCCTAAGGCTCATTCCACCAGGGGCAAGGCGGCTACAACGGCTTTGCTACGTAAGTTACCATTGCAGAGATCTGCAGGGCAGCCACGGGAAAGTCGGTCCATACCTTTGCCAAGCATTACTGTCTGGACTCTGATGCCAGAGCAGATGCTCAGGTTGGGCAGGCTTCGTTACGAAATCTGTTTGCACAGTAGTGGTGTTGTCTTTTTACTCCACCGCCGGATTGGTTGTGGGGATGGGCTTGCCATTCTATTCACTAGATTATGACTATACACAGAGATCCCCTACTACAGTAGGAGTAGTTTCTTACCTGTAACTCCAGTTCTGTAGTAGCCCGCCCTCCTCCCCGGTGGAGAAAAGGATGAAATACTGAATGCTACAGGTCTAGCTTTATACACCTCCAAAAAGAACTGAAAGTGGAGGGAGTTGCTGTGCATTCTGGGATACCGAGAGTTCTGGAAAGTTTCCTTAAAGGCACGGTGTCCCTTTTTAAGCCACATAATGGCAGCCTATGGGGGGCTTATCTGTCCATCCCTTCCTCTCTATCATTCCAAGGATTTGGTGAAGGGGGAAGTTTCTCTATGAGTGAAACTTGGCAGACTGTGCTGAATATGATATTGGTGGAATATCTTTTGCATTTCTAGTTGAAGTACTGGGCAGTGTAGCCTTGCATGCATAGGCTGCATTATTGGTCTTTAATTCTCTCTTAAGTGTCTATGCAGGACTGCACAGAAGACAGCTTAAGAGATTATTTTTCATTGCTCCGGGGTCCCCGCACATGAGCGGGACTATTCACTAGATTATGACTATAACAGAGATACCCCTACTACAGAACTGGAGTTACAGGTAAAAAACTACTCCTTCTGGATCACATATTTGCCACTTTGAGCATCCCCTATCAGTGAACAATGTGTCTGTTTTGTTCCAGACATTACTCCAATGAGAACACACACTGGGATGCATCTCCCTTGAACGTTAGATTTTCTGTATGCCCTATCCAAAGTATGCAACGGTAAAGCAGTTTTCACAAGGCCATGATGATCTTGATGGCACCCAATTAGGCCAGGTTCCTGGGAATCTTTATTTACTCCAACTCACCCTGGTCAGAACGCAGAAGAAACTTATAATATGAAACCAGGGGAAGATCTTTCATCCCAACCTGTCAACACTAAGCTTGGACATTAAGAGGTTGCCTCTCTCCCATTACAAATTACCACTTTAACTGCTTGATGGTATTCTTGGGCACACATCCAATTGGGCTATTTGCTGTTGCTGGAAGCCCATCTTTTCCACTTGTTTTTAAAATTGATCATTGGATCAATTGCAAACTGAGATCACTAATTTGACAGTCCTCCCTTTCCCTAGCGGAGAAAGGTTTAAATACTGTTGTCTCAGAACTCCTTTAAGTGTTTCCACTTTATGGACTAAGACCCATTTCCTTCGACAGGAGCTGATTGTACACAAGCTCATTTGCTCCTAGTGCCTAAGCTCCAAGAGTTAAGGTTTCTAACGTTTTCTTACTCATTCCTTCCAAAGAGAAGAGATCTCTTCTCAAAGAGCCAGAAGGGGTTTCTCCATGTCTAATAGTGCAAGGTATCACTTGGCATATTGAAGCCTGTGGAATCATAAAGGGATCCGCTATCTCATGTAAGCAGTTTCGTCTTTGTCATCATACAAAAGTGTGGGCCACATAATGAAACTCAGTGTATGAGTGAATCGTTTCAACCAATTAAGTATCCATGTTCAAAACAGGCGGACTTCAACATAGACCGTGCCATCTGTGCACCACTAACATTCCGAGGTGCAGAGCCTGAATGCAACCAGCAAACCCCTCCCTTGCTTCACAAGCCCACCAGCACGGGAGAAGCAACCCGGAGAAAGGTGTACCTTGTTCCAAGGGCTGCATGCCTTGATTTGAATTCCAGAAGCTGGTTCATAAACCTCAAGGAATCTTTTCTGGGAACTTCTGTCAAACTGATCTGAATCTGATAGATCTGCTTCTGAAAGCAACATTACAATTCCCTATCAGCCCAACCTCAACCCTTAGCTGACCTATGCCACTTGTCACCAGGCATTGCCTGTTATCTTGGTCTTGTTAAGAAGACTTAAAAAAGACCCTAGAACATATATGAAGATTTTTCTTACCTCATATTTTTGATCATCTATATAAAAAAGCTTGACTTTTGTTTTTTTTAATCTGTTAATGCTCCACACTACTAAATCATCTTAACTTTGAGATCTGTCGGCCAGGGGCTCTTGTTACCACAGATCTATAAATGGGAAAAGCAATGCAGCCTTCAGGATAGTAAGACCCATCTCTCTTAGGAAATTAGGACCATTTTTGCAATATAGAGAAATAACCGGAAATCCCTTTGATGTCCTGCCTTTGCTGCATTTCTGAGGTTGTATTTAGTGCTAATAATTTCAATATTACATCAAGCCTTTATTTCCCCATGGTATCTAGCATGATACAGATGTCGTGTGTTGGAATTACTCCAAGCAATTGAGCACCTCAATTAGATGTTTAGCATTCATTTTGCTGATACCAGTTGTTCTTGGACTACTTCTGCCAAATGAAATTGAATTAATTTACACCACAGTACCTCGCTGTTAGAGGGATGTCCTTTGGGACGTAGGAAAGAA
The DNA here is from genome assembly GCF_964261635.1 of Lissotriton helveticus. Classification (NCBI taxonomy): domain Eukaryota; kingdom Metazoa; phylum Chordata; class Amphibia; order Caudata; family Salamandridae; genus Lissotriton; species Lissotriton helveticus. The sequence goes on from NC_136065.1 coordinate 343,476,986, forward strand.
CTTCATTCATAGAATGAAGCAAATGATTATTGAATCTTAAAGCCACACAGAGGTTTCTGCTTGACTTGATAATCTCTTTTTTTTTTTATTCCTTTCTTTTTTATGCCACAGTCTACTGTGATTCGTATGTAGTGATTCTTTATTCTGTGGCTTCACCCTTTAGCCAGTAACCTTCCTTCTTTTGGAGCACAGAAGATAAGCAAGTTATGCTGAGAATGTCATAACTTGCTAGTGGAATCGTTGCCCCCAGTTGGTTACTCAATTGACCCGAGACGATGGCACTATGATATTAGAAGCTGAGGGTGTACTGACAGAATTTGCGGACTATTGTGCTAATTTATACACCCCTCTGCAATCAAATACCCCTGCGGAGTATGCTGCATAGCTTGATCGGCTGACTCGGACATGGATGGAGGGACCCCGCAGTCTGTTTCTTGCAGAGCTGCTGACAGTACATGAGATCACTGCAGCCAATGCTAGGCTACCGAAATATAAATCTCCCGGGGTTTGGCCTGCCCTCTGAATTATAAAAGACATTTTAATTATTTTATAGGTCTATGAGTAGGCACTGTGGACAGGCACGCTTCCTCCCTCCTTACATCAAAACATCTGCATTATTCTTTTGCTCAACCAGACTCCTACTGCCCAATCTCCCCAATTAACACATTGTTATGAACCACAATGTACCTTAATACAGGTCTATTTAGTTACACAACCTTTTACTTACATCTGCCCTACTATTGTTCTGCATAACTGGTGTGGGGCTGACCTTTTATCTAGTTATGTGCTGCATGACTATTGTGGGGCCTTCTCTGAAAAACTAGCCTATGTATTCTGCGTGAGGATTCTCAGTATCACAGCAGGGATACCATCTTCTGCATAGTAACTCTGTATAAGGGTCACCACTATCGTCATCCTTGCCTGACATGCCCATAGTACACTTCTAGGTAGAACCACTGAGGGTACCTTTTGGGTATATAAGCACTACATCTTCAGTGGGCAAATCAGAGGAGAAAAAGGAATCCATGCTGACGCGAGACGCTGAGGCTCCTGCACGCAGACACTCAGCACACAGGGGTCTGATATCCCTCGCGGGGTGTCCTTGAGACCAGGGTGGGGCCCTTCACTCTCCCACATCAGGTAATGGGGCTGGCTTTATCCTAGGGTGATTCTTGGCTTTATACCCACATACATGCTAGATACACTTAGTTACATCTAGTTAGCATTGGCATCTTAGGAGTACGCATTATTATTGTTATGTATCTATATGCCTGTATATATTAATTGTGTTAGCACTATGGTAGAATTCTGCCTTTTCTTTACTCTGCTGGTGCTTACAAACGTATATATTTGTTTCTGTCTCATGGTTGTTGCAGCTCACGTATTTTACTCTAGAATGACGCTTGTTCAGTAAATGCTTTTAAAAACGTCCCCACCGTTTATTCTGTGGATCTCTCTGAGACAAAGTGAGCAAGAGTGACTGAGCGAAAATTACTGCACTGTTTCCACGATCTCTGAGGGATCAGGGTTGTCATGTTCAATAGTTACCAGAAGCTATTCACTCCTTGGTAAGAGGGATTTTGGAGTCCCAGCATTAGGTGGGACTGTTAACCTTGTGGTTGAGGCACACGAAGCATACAGGACAGAGGTGTTCTATTTGTGGATTAAATTCCCACCTTCAGATGCACGCACACATACATGTCATTCTTACACTCAAGTTGGAATACCTGAAGAATACAATGCATATGAGGACATAGACGTCCTGTTAATGTACGAGAAACATATAAATACTAGCCAAGGTGTTGGCTAACAGCTTGATTCTGTTACTCCCAGATTTGGTCCTTCCTGACGACTCCACATCCCATAATCTCAAGACACTCTTTGCCCTCCTACACCAACTGAAACCAGACCAGGAGGCGGTGACTGTCTTTCTTGAGGCCAGTAAAGCTTTTGACTGTTGAGTGGCCATTCCTGTTTAAGGTCTTTCGCAGAATTGGAATTCCGGATCCCTTCCTACTTTTGATCCAGCTGCTGTACACTGCACCCCTGACACGGATTTAAGTCAATGACCTATTGCCTGACCCAAATCGCTTTGGCAGAGGCACCCGCCAGGGCTGGCCCCGCCACCCGTGCTATATGCTCTAGCTACTGAGCCATTGGCCTCAGCAGTTCATCAACAGCATAGTCATAGGGGTCTGACCTTCTAGCAACATAATATAGTGATCTCACTATGTGTGGATTGCATCACCCTGTACTTGAATAACCCTGGAACGGACATTGACACAGTTCTAAGAGTTTTCAATGTTCTGCGTAATATCTGGCATAACCATTAGTTGGATCAAATCCTGTATTTCCCCTTCACCTCGGCCACTACCATTCATTCACTCTTGCTACCTTTACAATGGGAGACTGACTTTGTCAAATACTTGGGGATCATGATCAATGCTAGCAAACTTTATATTTTGACTGATTACTATGGGGTAGCGATAAATGCTTTGGAAGAGCAAGTCCGTGGTTGGAATAAATTGCCCCTTTCCCTAATGGGACGCATTGCCATCATTTTCCCTGTGCATGAATATACCTATCCCTCCACCCCACAACTTTTTCTGCAACTCAAGGCGCCCTTATCGGGCGCCTTGACTGTGCAGAGGGTCAACCCAGACTTCATTGGGAAACTCTTACTTTACCCTATGATTGAGGTGGCATCATTGCACCTGATTTTGAGCTATATTTTATCTGCATGCAAACCTCGTTTGCCCTTCATTGGAACTTCCTTATCTGGCTTACTATGCGCCTGAACATGTCCAGTTATATCCCACTCTTCTCTCAGCTTTGATAGGCCAGGCCCCACGCCAGTCCCGCTGCAAGATCGACACAGTGGCTTGCACGCTACAGGCCTGGCTTCGTTTGCAAGTTAAGCTTGGCCTTAAGCGTTTCTATTATCCTACACAGAAGGTCACACATTTACCCCTAAATCGCATAGTGAGAGGATGTGGCTGCCCTGAGAATGTCCCGCTGGGGTATAGCAGAGACCTATTACGCCCCTTCCAAACTATATAAATATAAGCTACAAGCCTGCAATTTTGACAGATGCTATTATGGCGATGCGACTTACTGCACTTGACCTGGCTATGCCCTCCAATTGCTGTTTAGGGGGCTGGTGTATTTTCCACGCTGTCTGACATGGTGAATATGCGTCTCATCCTATTGGCCGGGGATGGCGTGTTTGTGTCTCCCAACGGAAATGGCCAAAGATAACAAGAAATTTCTCGCACTTGCGCCACTTCTTGCTAAGCGTTGGGTGGCATGAGTGTGGAGCCGTGGCGCTCGCCTCTATCAAAGACTGGCTACTAGCAATTAGATGTATACTGTTCTACGCTACCCCCATCTAGCTGATCCAGGAACATATGGGGGGGAGGGGTCCCTTGCAAGACTACCTACTGACACGAGCACTTGATCTGACACCATGAATTTACGAGCTCTCGTGTTGTGCTTATAGATTCCTCTGACTCCATGGCGTGTATGGTGTATTTCCTCCCCCTTTCTTTTCTTCCTCTTAATTTGTGCCAGTGTTGAGAAAAAATGGATGGTCATCCTACTGCTGAATTTTGTTCCATGCACTGTGCATTGCCATTGCTCGACGTAATATGCACACATTACTGTATGATTGTACTTTCTATTCATGCAGCACCAGATTGATGCCGTGATGCTGGTTATGTTTTCTATGGAGACACGGTTGTTTCTGTTGTTGTAACGGTTTACCCTTGAAAATGTTAAATTAATTAATTAAAACTTGCTAGTGGAACCTTCTAAGTGACATACCACATACAAAGCAAAATGTATTTCAACAGTGTTGCTTTGAAAGTCATATATAAAGCACTGCACCATGCCTTGTGATCAGTTTGGGGCACTTTTATTGATAAGGTCTGGTGTAAAAAATGAGCAATGGGATTTATTGTCTAACTGGATGTGGGTCACGGCCCCAGTCAACTCGTCTCCTTTCAGGACCCTTCTTTAGGGCTGACATGGGCTACTGGGCTCAGATTGTGACAATCAGAATCTTTTACCAATGGTGTCCTGGCCTTAACATTATGTTGAGCCCAGAATTGAGTACAAGTACACCTTATTAGCACATGACCCTCAGGATAGTGAAGTTAAACATCAGAAGGCGACTCGGGGAAAGTTGTTTGGAGTTAGCGGCTCAGAACTCAATTAACAAGCATTTTTACTTAAGAAAGAAATTATATTTTTCTTCTGCACACAAGACAATGCTGTACATAATAAGCATTGGGTGCTTTAAGTAATACGCCGATATCCTGCTGAACAGTCACTGTGGTTTGGGAAGTAGCCCTTGCTATTCATCTGGGACCGATATTAAGCAGAATCTCAATGCAAAAATTGACTGTTGGCCCTATTGAGAGTGTTTTGGGGGGGGGGACGGTGTTCCTGCAGTACCCCTTAGTCTGGCTGACTGTTTTGACCTACAATTGTAATCATGCGGTCTCAATAAGCAATGGGTCCCTTCCCTCCTTAATTACCAATTACACAGCACTCCTTTTTGGTATTCTTTAAGCGCAAGCCCACCTTACGGGCATTGGCAGCCAGTGAGTGCACCACCATTAAGGAGGTGTGCGTCCTTACACAGCCCACCAAGAAGAAATCACTGGGTCTTTGCTCAATCTCTGCCAGTGTTATGTTTTCGTCATTGAGTGCGCTTGTGCATCCCATCTGGTGATGATCAGCAGCACCAGTGATGCAGGTTGAGCGGCTGTGCGCAGGTTGTGCTGATCGCATGTGGTGCATCTAGCTGTGCTGGATCTTTCTCGGCCTAGACACGAGCCCACCACCCAAAGAAACCTAGGAGTCCATTTCTGGTTACAACTGTGATGGTAATGCCTTGGTTCATGTTTTCGCTGACAATGGAGGCTATCTTCCACCTTGACACAGCACCAACTTTAGTGCTCAGGTTGATAGATTGAGTTCACCAAATGCAGCCAGTGTTCTCTTTGCCTTATACTGCTAGGTGCTAAGATTCTTTAGCAGGAAAGAATGCAGAAGGCACGGTGCACTCCGGACAGCTTTTTGGCACTTGCTATAGGGAAACCTGTGTCTTAAGGTCTTACCCTCTGGCTTGAGTGATACAAATCTTTTGCGAGTCATAACGCAGTTTGAGTTTGTCACAGCCTCAGCTTGTTCACTGTCCCACTCTTCTAGTAAACGTTTTTCTATTGCAAGAGTACCACCAGTGCCTCTCCTTAACAGTTGGTCAACTACCGCCTTGAAGGAAGACCTCCAAGGCAGTTTCTCCTGGTAGTCTGGAGAATTCCGCAGGTTTCTGGCCCCGAACTTGGTAGGGGGAATTTAGCAGAACTATACCCCAACCCTAGAGCACAAAAGAATATCTTGGTTGTCAAAGGTGTGGTACATCGGAGTCTGGTAAAAACATGTTATCAAACTGGTGGCAGTTTCTGTTCCATTTTTGTAGTAAGGTTGCTGGCAGTTTATTTATTCCATGGGCCCGCTCTGGAATCATTTTTGGACAGTTTCTGCCTTTTGCTTATTTGTCCCAGACAATGCCAGCCACAGTCTGTCTTCAGTTGTCAGCAGGATGGTGGGGTGCAGCTTAGAGTCTCTTCTCAGGGGAAACTAAAAACAAGGGCACAAAAGAGGGAACGGCTGCACTATTGAACTACCAGCTAATCTGTGCTAGCTCTTGCAGGAAACAGTGGAGTAGCAAGAAGCAGGGGAGTTTCCCTTTGCCTTCAAATGATCATCGGCCACCTGTCCTTCACACCTGAAAGCCTGGTCTTCTTCAAAGGACTTCTGGAATATCCTAGAAGAGCCCTGCAGTTCACATTGCTGTCGGGGGATCTCTCCAACCTCCATCTTAGGTACCAGGTGGATTTCAGGTAATCAAAATGGATTCCCCTGTAGCCACAGTCACATGAACAGACAGGCTTCACGAACAACCTCTACACTCAGAAACCGCTTATACCCAAGGCATGAATCTACCACATTCATCAAATAAAGAACCTAGTTGCAGAGGACCGGCAGACCAATTAAACAAATATAGTAGATACCAATAGGTGACTCTACCTGGTGATGGGTAAACGCCTTGTCCTGCCACTGGAAACTGTTGCTGCCACCACTGTCAGTCCTTTGCAGACCATGAACTGACACTAGTCACGCTTAGCAAAGAGCGTGACTAGTACTAGCACATGGTGTGCCACTCCAGACCACAGAGCCTAGCTCTAGGTCGCTTTGCATGTCACAGGAAGTGCTCAGTGTGTGCATGTGCTTGTCGTATGTGCTTGTCGTATGTGCTTTGCGAAAAAGTCAAAAACCTATTCATAGCCATAGCTGCACCAGTATTAGACAATTACTTAGAGAAAATGCAATATAAATCACTTTGGAACATAATCAGTCCATCTGTCCACCTGGTCGCATATACTCTATACTCTATAGACCACGTTTTTAATCACTTTTTCTTATAGAGGTCCTGAAGAAAGCCAGATCAATATGAGGCTGGCTGAAAAATGTTGACCACACGGGATGTGGGAGACCATAGTCACCTCCACGCACATCTGCCGCCTTGCTTTTAATACTGCCAAGGGCCCATCAATAAAATAACCCTTGTGGGTAGTGGGACCCTAGGACAGGTTTTAACCTATACTCACACACTTTCACTGCACACTCACTAATCAATACCCGCTCCGCTGTAAACAGGCGTTGTAGCACACCCGGGGCACACTCTGGGGCCCAATGATGAAGCATGCCACCAACTAGGTTGGTGGGTGAGGGCTTTCATAAGAAACAGATGTTTTCTTTACCCCCAAAACACACATCTTGAGCTTTTATTTAACAGCTAGTTCTTTATTATTATTCACTTTTTTTGGGGGGGAAGAGAACTAGCCTTTCTGTTCCTCGCTCTGTCATTGATACACACACATATATATATCTATATATATATATATACTAGCAGCCCGTCCCGACGGTGTCCGGGTATGAAATAGAATGTCTGCAATGGTTGTCACGTATGCATCATTAGGTAAGTTGCAGAAAAGGTTAGATTAGTTAGATGGGTGCTTTAAGAATGACCTTGCACGTCACCTTTTACCCGTTCCATTTACTTGTGCATATAGGGTAAAGTTAGTTCTCCATTGCTGTGTAACATGGGCGTACGCTTCTGCAGCCAGTGTGAGGCTCTGGCCTTGTGATAGGTGCCTCAGCTGACGTGTTTGCCCGCTGTGTTATCAGTTCCACGACCCACATTGGCGTGAACGGCGAACGCACCGCAAATTGCCAAAAGCACCGCCCAGTGTTATTGTAACGGTAGTCGCCCCCAGAAGGCTTGGCGCAAGGGGTGGAATCCAACTTGGTTTGAGGCGCGCCTATCGCTGTCTGCAGACGCCCCCAGCCCTACGCACACGGCCACAACGGAGTCCTGTGAACACTTGTTTTCCAGGATTTCCGCGCCCCATTTTTGCTGATTGCCCGTTGAATACCGCGCACATTGCTGTATGGCCATGCCCCCAGATGCCCACAACAGAGCCCTGTGAACGCTTGTTTTACCGGATTTCCGCGCACCATTTTTTCCGAATGCCGCTTGAATGCTGCGACCATTGCTGTATGGCGACGCCCCCAGCACAACGCACACGCCCACAAGGAAGTACTGTGAAGGGTTTTATTTTTTGAATGTCGTTGTAATACGTAGCGAATGCCGCGCCCATCGCTGTATGGCCACGCCCCCATCACAACGCAGACGCCCACAATGAAGTACTTTGAAGGCTTTAGTTTATCGCTGTATGCACACGCCCCCAGCAGAACGCCCCGAGCAGAACGTCCACGCCCACAATGGACTACTTTGCCCCTAAGGTTCTTTTACCCTTCTAATGTATATGGTGGCCAGCTGTATAGCCTATGTCCATCTGCTCCAACTGTCCTTTCCAATGCTGTATTGGGTGTTGTGATTGGTGCTGTGGTTCCTGAGATTACCCGCCTCAAAGGTTTGGGCTCTCTCTTTATAATATTAGTATGGATATGGATATATATATATATATATATATATATATATATATATATCCTTTCCACCGTTCGTGAAGTACAAACACAAACAACTCGAACACCTCCGTTTGCGGTAGAAAAAGTATTTTTAATGGCAAGAAAGCAACGCGTTTCAGCAATTAAGCCTTTGTCACGCTTCAGAAAGCATATAATCGTCACGTTATTTAAACCTCTATGTACATGGTAGTGAAAACAGGACTGGCATGCCAGAAATGGTCTGTATGTGGAACGCTGTTCCGGCCATTTTGTAACAGCAAGAAAGATGAATAAATAGTGCATACAATGTACTCAATTTCCATGTGTACACAACAATATATACATGTTGATTAATCTCATGAGGCAAATAATAAAATACCTCTAAAGCAATGCATACAAGTAAATTATGCGCATACTGTGATGGATGTGCTTTCTCCTACCTTGCTCCTAAAATCTTTTTGGTCCTTAGAAAGGGTCCTCAAAACGTATTTTTATCCTCACACTAAGGTAATGATATGAAACTAGTGATGGTAGATCTGAGTTTATGAGGTGTGAAATCAGAGTGGACCAGTAGGATCCCAATATTTACTGTAAAATGAGTAATTTAGGCCAATTTAAAAACGTGCAAACAGACACATGTGCCTAGTTATGCACTTAAACTTACCATGACCTGAGCGCAAACTGCTCAGAAACTTAACCAGCATTCTATGTAATACATATGGAATTAGGATATGCAAAACAAGTGACCATCTGTTTACACATTACTTCCCCCACCCCCTTTTTAGGGCTCGGACTCCTCCCCACTGAAAGTGGGAGGAGCTTCGAGAACTAATGTTAAAGAAGAAAAAAAAGAAGTATCTCCTAGGGCTTTGGCCGAGAAAAATTCCACACATTCCTTTGCGTGTTCTGTCATCTGGCCAGTGATTCGTCTTCGTTGTGTTGTCGTTTTAATAGGCTTGAAGTGATAGGGTAAATGTAGTTTTGTTCCGCCATCTTGGGCATATTTCGTTCGTGCTCGCGCAAAGAAGTACATTAATTATAATTAGGAGCTGTCAGGGTGGCCGTGTAATGCATTCCAGATGGTGTGCGCGCGTTCACCATCTAGCAGTGTGTTTGTCTGGCGCGCGTCCTCCTCACGTGCACACAGGCATAGACGCCGTGTGCGGCTCCTTCCTGCCGGCCCGGGGAGCTGCTCTGCCGCTCTCTGGCTCACCCCCCGTCTCCCCGCCTGATTTAGTGTGTAGTTTATGGGCACGTGCCAGGAGCAGTATATGTGCTGCGGTGCTCTCTGCAGTTTATGGGGACGTGCAAGTGGCAGCAGCAGCGCCGCTGTGCTCCCGTATGGCCCCCGAGCCCATCCGCACTGGGTAATGGGCACGCGCAGGGCAGCGGCAGCAGAAGCACCGAACTGCGAGCGCTCTAGTCTGCACCGGTTTGCCAAGCTGAAATTGTAAAGCATCACAATGCGAGGAGCGCCTGTGTAAACACAAAACAGCACACGGATCCAAGCTGTTCGTGATTTGCGCTGCCAAAACTCCATCAATCATTAAGAAGGTGGGATACAAGGATTATGTATTCTTATAACACACTATTTCGAGCAGGAACACTCTTATCTTGCCAAAACACGGGCCAAAAGGAGTTCGCGGATTATGTCAAAAAGGCCAGGACATTTCTAGAGGGGATTACAAGGAAAAAATGCTTTAAGTCGGAGCACGTAAATATGCGTTATAGCAGCTCACACCGAGCACCTGTGAAAACTAATAACTACAACAAATCTTTTCACTGAGAAACGCACCAGGCACTATAAACGGATGAAAACTATGGCTCAGATCAGCTAAAAAAACACCAAAGAAATAATGCAAAGCCCATTGGGTTGAGAGTGCTCCAGTTCCCCCCCCCCTCCTCCCCCCTCAACCCCCCTCCATCCTCCCCCTCCCCCTCCCCCCCTCTCCTGTCACCTGGGGTAGGCCAAGCTGACCGGGCTGCGGCTGCATGAAACACAGAAAACTGGATATTTGCATAATGAACGAGACCAACTATGTTTCTAACGGTGGCGAGATGAAATGCTGATTATCATTAAAGTAGAGTTGGGAAAACTAAAAGACAGACAAAGACCAATAGCATTGACTGCAGATGCAGAACTGGAAAGCCGGACGAAGACCGGATGTAGGTGTTATCGACAAGGATCTTGCACAAGAACATCCCTTCTCCGCACTAGAACAAATATGCAGCGACGAACAAATAACCTGTGAGGTTTGGCGGGGAGAATCACTTTCAACAACAAATGGATAACCAAAATTTGAAAAGCCGGCTAGGCGAGACAATGAGATGGGAGACAATGCTGCAGAATGCAGTGCAGCATGACACAGCACAAGACATACAGTGAGCTACACTGCTGCCTAGGCTAGAACAAACTGTTACACAATGAATGTAGAGGTGACACGCTTCCTTCCAGCGCCTATTCATGGCACGGCAGAACGGACGCAAGCAGATCTAGGCACTTGTACGCAGCACATAAAGGACACAGGGCAATAACCCAGGCCCTGGGCCAGGGAGGGGATGTGCACCTGTGCACTTTAGTGCGGGTCAAATGGCAATGGAGGGCTCAGAGGTCATACAGGGCACTGCAGAGCAGAACACTTCAAAACGTAGTTTGAATACAGTAGTTTGTAAGCACTAACATGCATAATGTACAGCAAGATGTCTCACTGAGTTAAACTCTTGCTGCGAACATCGGTTTTGATAGGAAGAACAAGCAAAGCCAACGTAAATGTCCATCCTTCCTATGTATGTAAACTGCGTACCAATTCATTGGTTAACTGTAACATCTTTTGTTGCAGCGCTTTCAAGTCGTAAGTGATGTGAGATGTGAGTGCAGAGTAGTGTGTAGAGTAGTGTGTAGAGTAGTGAGTAGTGAGTAGAGTAGTGAGTAGAGTAGAGAGTAGAGTAGTGAGTAGAGTAGTAGAGTAGTGAGTAGAGAGTAGAGTAGTGAGTAGAGTAGTGAGTAGTGAGTGCAGAGTAGTGAGTAGGGTAGTGAGAAGTGAGTAGAGTAGTGAGTAGTGAGTGCAGAGTAGTGACTAGAGTAGTGAGTTGTGAGTGCAGAGTAGTGAGTTGAGTAGTGAGTAGAGTAGTGAGTAGTGAATAGAGTAGTGAGGTGAGTAGTGAGTAGTGAGTGCAGAGTAGTGAGTAGTGAGTAGAGTAGTGAGGTGAGTAGAGTAGAGTAGTGAGTAAAGTAGTGAGTGCAGAGTAATGAGTAGTGAGTAGAGTAGTGAGTAGTGAGTAGAGTAGTGAGTGGAGAGTAGTGAGTAGTGAGTGCAGAGTAGTGAGTAGTGAGTAGACTAGTGAGTAGAGTAGTCAGTAGAGTAGTGAGTAGAGTAGAGTAGTGAGTCGTGAGTAGAGTAGTGAGTAGAGTAGTGAGTGCAGAGTAGTGACTAGAGTAGTGAGTAGAGTAGTGAGTAGTGAGTGCAGAGTAGTGAGTGCAGAGTAGTGAGTAGAGTAGAGTAGTGAGTAGTACATCACAGGCAGCAGCTGTGCAAGCATCTTACACTCACAAGGAGACCACAGGCAGCTGAGGTGCAAGCTTCTCCCACTCACAAGAAGGACATCACAAGCAGCAGCGGTGCAAGCTTCTCACACTCACAAGAACGACATCACAGGCAGCAGCAGTGCAAGCTTCTTACACTCACGAGGAGACCACAAGCAGCAGAGGTACAAGCTTCTCACACTCGCAAGAAATACATCACAAGCAGCAGTGGTGCAAGCTTCCCTTACACACTGACAGCAGGTACTGTGCCAAGGCAGCAGCAGCAACAGAGCAAGAGTCCCTTACAAAGAACAGGAACAGCACAGAGATGCACAATGCAATCTTCTCATACTCACAGGCAGCAGCGGTGCAAGTTTCTCACACTCACAAGAAGGACATCACAGGCAGCAGCTGTGCAAGCTTCTTACACTCACAAGGAGACCACAGGCAGCTGAGGTGCAAGCTTCTCCCACTCACAAGAAGGACATCACAAGCAGCAGCGGTGCAAGCTTCGCATACTCACAAGAACGACATCACAGGCAGCAGCAGTGCAAGCTTCTTACACTCACAAGGAGGCCACAGGCAGCAGAGGTGCAAGCTTCTCACACTCACAAGAACGACATCACAAGCAGCAGTGGTGCAAGCTTCCCTTACACACTCACAGCAGGTACTGTGCCAAGGCAGCAGCAGCAACAGAGCAAGAGTCCCTTACAAAGAACAGGCACAGCACAGAGATGCTCAATGCAATCTTTCTCATACTCACAGGCAGCAGCGGTGCAAGCTTCTCACACTCGCACGAAGGACATCACAGGCAGCAGCTGTGCAAGCTTCTTACACTCACAAGGAGACCACAGGCAGCTGAGGTGCAAGCTTCTCCCACTCACAAGGACATCACAAGCAGCAGTGGTGCAAGCTTCTCACACTCACAAGAACGACATCACAGGCAGCAGCAGTGCAATCTTCTTGCACTCACAAGGAGACCACAGGCAGCAGAGGTGCAAGCTCCTCACACTCACAAGAAGGACATCACAGGCAGTAACGGTGCAATATTCTCACACTCACAAGGAGATCACTGGCAGTACACACCACATGAACACATTCCATAACACATAGCAACAATACATTGGCATTTACAATGCCATTAGCTCAAACTCAAATAAATCCGAGCCCGATTGCATTTCTAATGCTTGTTTTACATCTAGTTGTTGTCTGTGTTAATCTGAAACAAAATCACTCCCGATGGATTGTCAGGGTGTTTTATGAGGGGGTTCACAGTTCGCACCTAGGTCTAAATAACTACATAAATGTATCGGTGTTATAGATGGGACCAGATATTTTTTCATCCCAACCATCTCCATACAAAAATATAATCTTATCGCTGATAGACAATAGGTTTTTATGAACATAAAGAGAGGTGCCCTCAAAGTATGTGCAAATCTGGGGTTTTCTGATCTAAGCAACACCTCGTTAGTCCAAATGAACTGCAGATATTTTCGTTTTGTCAATTGAGGAGAAAATTTACCTAGGGTTGTTGTTGTTGTTGTTGTTTGTTTGGGCTCTGCATGAAAGGGCTTCCGCGATGAGTAATAGAGTGTAGGATGTGAGAGCAGTTCTTGGGTAAGGCAGTTCAGCAAGTAGACCGATGGAGACTTGCGTAGAAGGCTACCTGGCTAGAGACAACAATAGCTCTCAGAAATTATACTCATTTCATAGAAATCCATTCTGTTGAAAGACCTATTTAATGAAAGCCTTCTCATCCCTACAGTGAATAAGCACTGTGCTCGAAACACCAATGCTGCCTGATCACATAACCCCAGTGCAGCTCACTCTGAGTGGCAGCCTGTGCCAGCGAGAAGTATGGTCTTGCTGATATGCCTTTCACAAGGTGATCATTCGAGGTACTCTAGAACTTTCGCTCACACACAAGTCATCTCAGGTGGACACCACCAACGCCGAAGCTCTGACAGTCTCCTACCTGAAGCTTCGTCATTCAGGAAGATAAAAACTGAAACAATCCTTTCCAGAGAGCGCACTAAAAGGCTGGAACAAACATAATTTGAAATCTTTAACAAGCATTCCAAAGCCAATAGATCTCGTCTATGCAATAGCTATTGGCTGTGTCACTGTGTTTTAGCCATGTTTTTCACCAGCGTGGTTGCTGTGTAGTATGGCTAAACGTTGGTGACATAAAGGAGAGTGGCGTGGAGTGGCGTTAAGGGGAATGACGAAGAGTGAAGTAAAGGGTTGTAGACGGGAGTGGCAAAGAGTGGAATCGCGTATAGTGGCATACAGTTGAGTGCATTGGCATATAGTGTTGCAGAGTATAGTGGCAGAGAGGGCAGAGAGAAAAGATTCAGCAGTGTACAAGCTACATCGTAGAATGCAGTGGCATAGATTAGAGTGCTGCTTAGTGGAATGTAGTGGTGTAGAATGCAGAATACAGTAGAGTGACATAGAATGCAATGGCTTAGTGTGGTTCAGAGTAGAGTGGCCTAAAGTGGTGCAGAGTCGAGTAGAGTGTCATAGACAGTGCATTAAGTAGAGTGGAGTGCTGCAAAGTGCAGTAGCGTAGAGTAGAGTGATGCTAAGTAGATTGGTGTAGAGTGCAGTGTTGAAGAGTGGAGTGCAGTGTTTTCGAGTGGCATAGAGTGCAGTGGCGTAAAGTATAGCAGTGTTTCAGGGGGTGGCGTTGAATACAGTGGTGTAGAAAAGAGTACAGTAGTGTAGAGAAGAGTGCAGTGGTGCAGAGTATATTCTAGTGCTGTAAAGTGCATTGGCGTAGAGTGGAGTGATGCTTTAGAGTGCATTGGCACTGAATGCAGTAGTGCAGAGTAGAGTGCACTAGCAGAAAGTGCAGCAGCATAGAATACAGTGGTGTACATTAGAGTGGTGCATAGTAGAGAGGAGTGGTGTTGAGTGGCATAGAGTGCAGTGGTGCAGAGTGGAATGGCATAATGTGGATTGATACAGAGTGCAGTGGCTTAGAGAGCAGTGATGCAGAGTAGAGTGGTGTAGATTGCATTGGCATAGAGTGCCGTAGTGCAGAGTAGAGTGCAATGTGTCATAGAGTCCAGTGGTTCAGAGTCCAGCAGTCAGAGTGCAGTGGTTTCGAGTGCAGTAGCATAGGGTAGATTGTTTCAGACTAGAGTGAAGTGGAATGGAGAGGTGCAAGATAGAGTAGAGTAAAGTGGTGGTGCAGAGTAGATTAGAGTGGCGTACTGTTGACTGGAGTAGAGTGCAGGGGCATTAGAGTGGTGTAGAGTGCAGTGGCATACAGTGCATTTTCGTGGAGTAGAGTGGCATAGAGTATAGGGATACAGAGTAGGTTGGAGTTGCGCAGAGTGCAGTGGAGTGGTGTTAAGTGGAGTAGTGTAGAATAGAGGGCACTGGCAAATAGTATGCAGGTTGTGGCAGCACACTGTCATTACAGACAACATAATTTCAATGTAAATGACTATTCTATCTGCACAAACATACAGTTTTACTAATACAGTTATACACCTCACAAATGATAATGCAAGGAAATGGCATAACCTAGTGTATTGATTTGTTTTAATCATATTAAATTATTTGAATTAACAAAAAATGTGCTCCATTTATGCTTTCCCAATTCTGATATATTCTGAAATATATGCACAGTTCATTTGAATGTTGTGTGCTAGAAAAAAACTTTCAAGCAAGATTGTAACATAAATCCTCTCACTTTGAAGTCAGAGAAAGAAAAGTAAACACTCTGCTCTGTCTGAAAACCGAGCCTGACATTTGACCTCTGTCTTTGAATGCACAGCAAATGTGACAAGATAAGAACAAGTTTTAAAGGCATGTTTTCAGGTAGGAGCTCCCTGGAATAATACAAAGAGAGGTAGTATGACAAGGCTTTACTCCTAGTAAAGGACAAACTCCTGCTGGACACCTTAAAAAAAATAATACCAGCAAATAGAAAGTCAGAAAATGTGAGTTACAAAGCTAATAGTAAGCAACAGCCTGAAGGCAATTCCAGGGAAGCTTTCTGAATGTCCTCAAGATGTCTATAGCAAACCAGACAGCTGCGCTGTCCGGTAGGCTTCGTCCTAACAAGATGTATTTAGCAAATCGTCTGGTAGTCTTTGACCTAGAAATGCGTTAGGCATTCCCAGCGAAGCTTTCTGAATGTCCCTAAATGTCTTTAGCAAACCAGGCAACTGGTCGGTCTGGTAGAGTTTGACATAAAAATGATCGGATATTTTTTATTGTTGGAATGCCAATTCTTCCTTGGACAGATCTTCTTTGTATCGAAATCAGCACTCTGTGCACAGGAATTGGTGGTGTGCCTAGACGTTATTCCACCTACAGGGATATAGTGTTGTAAGTTCCTTTTACTGTATAGGGTATTGGAGCATGTTTGTGCTTTGCCACTCACTGTATACAGCTCTACTTGAGTAACACAAATTCTTAATCCTTCTTTAACTGCTGTCACACAGTTTACCTGGTCCGAGCAATAGACAACTGCTAATAGTCACAATGTCTATGGCGATAATCTAAAAGCAACGTTTAGGAGGCATTGCCGTTTGCTGAAGGAATTAATCGCTATTAATTACCCGTCCAACAATTTTAAGCATTGAGTGACAAGTCATAAAGAGGGACAAGACTAATGGCCGCCAAGCAATGCCAACAGTATGTGGCCAGGAGGGCAGTTAGGACCCATCGCAAACCTTACAGCCATGTGCGGGCACACTAGCCCTGTGTGGTTAATGTGTCTGATGGTCGCTTCCACTGAACCCAAGAAGTCTTTCAAGCAGTAGTTAATCCCCTTAGTCTATGCATTTGGACTGCCTCTGCCAATCTCATCACCCTATTAAAGTGCGGGGAAAAAGTTGTTTTCTATGAAATGCGAATGGGCGTTTTCAGTCATCTCCCATGAGATGTAGTAACTGAAAAACACTTCTCAAATATACAAATTCTAAAAAAGGTCGATAGCAAGTAAAGAAGACCAACCGAATTGAAACTTCAGATGTTAAGGTCACGAGTATACAGCATGAAGGCAATGGTAGCAGAGATGACTTCAAGCACGCTTTGAAGCTGATGATACAGTAAGAAGCGCTTGTTACAAACCCAAGACCCTTTCTCACCCTGGAAACAGAGATTTATAATGAGCAGGAAGCACCGTCACAACTCGGATGGGTAGAGGAAAAGTAGAGAAAATATTTCTCTTTGTGAAGTTGAAAAAAAAAATGCACCTTTGCATAAGCACTTCTAAACTTGTGTCGATTTCAAAATAGAAGCCCAGGAGTAGTCCTGGAAAATGGTGACAATCCCTGCATCTCAGACTTACCTCTGGAAACCGTTGCAAACCCCCCAAAAGTCCGAAACCTTCGAGAGTAAACTACTGCCTTTTTTGTGAATCTGGAACTGTATGCGAGAAAGCAGGAGTCACACCTTATGCGATGTAGGGGATCATATACCGCCAAATTCTGTGGTGTGCACGCTTTCAGTAGTCACCAAGGCCGCTATGGACCAAACGCCTCATGAATGTGCTCTTTCACTAGGATGTGTCATCCTAATGGAGTGTGTACTATTTCAAGGCGATGCCTTGCATTGAACTTGTTGACTTCGCTTATTCTATCCCTCGCCAGGCACCCTCCTATGAAATGATGTGCTTCAAAAACGTGATGCACCTCGGGAAAGCTCGGTTTAACGTCCCAGGAACACGCCTAATGGATCTAATGTCCTCTGTAGTAGTCGCCATGGGAACACGTTAAACACATCCTCTAAATGTAAACAGAACACAGGCGGAGAAGCTCGAGAGCAGGTGCTCGGAGTACCTGACTCATTCCCCCTATTAAAAGATGCATATTGGTAATTTTAGCAGTTTACGCACAATCTTGTCACGCTGCACGGCCTTATTTGTATTCCCCACATCTGTCAGGGGCTTTATTTGTCCTCGCTGCCTGTGACGTGGAAGGGAATGCAGTCCATCGTGTTTTTTTCGGCTCGCCTGTTTTTGAGAACATGGTGTTCTGTGCCACACGGAGGTGAGGGAGGGCGGGTTCGATTAATATCCCTTGATTAGATGTGTGGGGGTTGCCAGCACCAAGGTGGGCGTCATTAGCTGTCCTCAACCTTGCCAACACAAGGAAGAGTAAAGAAGCGACCAGATGCTGCCTTAAAGTGCGGCGAACCGCTGGCAGGTCATTTAATCGCCCTTAAGCGTTGTTTACTACGTGTGAATTACCCACGTGTTCTTATTATCGTGAAGCGGGGAGTACATGCAGCAGGCTGAGTTCTGGCTGAGAGCGCGTTCAGTGTACTTGGTTTTCATTGTGTTGTTATTGGGCATTTGTTTAGCACAGCCTTCCCTTTTACTGCGCCTCTTGGCGCTTTATTTATACTTCAATCCGTTTTTGCGGCTGTTCTGGATGGAGGTTTTCCACAAGGGGATTCATTCCTGAACAACCTCAGTGGTTAGGGGGGCGTGGGTATCCCTACAGTGATCTTACCTTTGGACTTTGGCAGGTTTTCTGAACTTCCAAATGAACCCGTATGGATGTCCAGTCTGCAGTGGGGTTATCTCGCCTTAGTGGTTCTCAATGGGGGTTCTTTTCATGATGTCCTCCACTTAACCCGCGTCAGTTGCTGTGTGCCTAGCTCTTCATGGGCCTGGATAGACCCATTTGTGGGTAAAGCATGAACCCATGGATTACGTTACAGGAGGCTTTGTTGTGATGAGGCCCCAAGGTACCCGAGCGCTACCTGTTCCTAAAGCTTGGTATTGGCCATGCATGTACTGGAAGGTACGTCCATGATAAAGCCGTTCTCCATCCCTTTGTCTCTGGTCCACGTGCATCTTTGTCCCTCGTACAGATGTTGCATTTCCCCATGCTCTCATTTGGTGAAGAACCCCGATATTCCAGGGTATGACTACTCCCTCCTGGCATCCTTCGCTCTTTCTCTATCTTGAGTTTAGTTGCAAGAGGATGGGCCACACCAGGAGAGTTAAAGTAGAGACATCTGCTTCATACTGTGCTACCCTTCTTGGGAAGTCCTTGCTTACAGATGCAGGGGCTGGGAAACCCTGAAGAGTCTTCTAAAATAACCTAATTTACATTTTTTTTCCTGCTGTCTGGATGGTGATGTGAATGCTTGTGCTTACGGGCAGATGTTCCTTCGCTGTTTCAGGGTGCAGATTTCTGCTATTCTTTTGAGATCTATGTGTTGCATGTTTCTTTAACAATGTTGATGAATCGACATGGACAGTGACGCTGCCAGACTGAACGTAGAATACCTGCTGGAGCTGCTGGGTTTTCAAAGTGAGCATCCGGTAAAAGGAACTGGTATTTGAATAAGCATGTCCTTATTTGTTTACAGATTGGTTCAGTGTGTAAACCTAGACCACACATACACCGGTTCTCAAATATAGAAAATATAAGCTGCCAGTCTTATCTCACATTACCATCACCGTACATAAATGCTTACCTGTTTTTAATTGCTGCATTAAGCAAAACCTATGCATTGTAAGGGCAGAGCGAAGATCAGGTCGCTGTAAGGTGTGAGGCTCGGAATAAATGCAGTAGTTGAAGAGTTCGTTGTGAGGATAAGAAAGTGGCCAGCCTGCAGCAGAGCCGGTCTGACACCCAGTAAGATCACCTCTCGCGAAAAATATTTTGGCTTACCTAAGAGAGAAAGGGGCTTCTGAAAACCAACTGTTGAAATTAGTTGCATCGAAGTTCAATCACAGAGCCTTTATATCCCAAACGTTTTCTATAGAAACCCAACTCCTCCACCAGTTCTAGATAACTAGATGTAAGGTAGTTCCTCCTCCTGTTAAACCTGTTGTGAACTGCAGAGACGCGGCACAAACATAGTGGGAACTGCCATAGTATGCATCAGAAAGAACGTAGTAGGTGTCTACTTTGTTGTATGTATGTTGTATTTGTATAGCACAAACCTAACTGAAGAGCACCAAAGCACCATGGTCAAAGGCCAAGCTAGTCAAAAAATTATTGGAGTGGATCTGGGTGTGAGTGGAGGTGTACTGTTTCTGCTTAAGATGTACTCTCTAAAAAGGTGCGTCTTCAGCTCTTTCTGGAAGTGGGGGAGGTTTGAGGCGGTCGTGACATATACGGGGATCTTCATCCGGATCCTCGGTGCATAGGTGGAGAAAGCCCGTTGTCTTGCTTTTTTCTTTTTCTTGAGGTCCACTAGAAAAATATGAAAAGCAAAAGCAGGTTTACAACTGTGAGCCTGGATTAGCAGGAATAATTGATAGTAATGAACCTGAACTCACCCTCCACACCAAAAATCTCAGCACAGTAAAAGAGGTGTTTAAATGGGCTGTAACTGAAAGTCAGTTGCTGATTGCAGATTCTGAGAGTCTGGCAGATAAACCATTTTATTGAATTTAGGGTGGTCTTCTGGACTGCATAAACTTGCTGCACTAAGACTGGTTCCCGGTTCCGATATACTGACTATGGTAACAGTGAGACTGTTGATAGCAAATGTAATCCTAACTCCTTAGTGCTCAAATATTGTGATGGATTATGAGCATAAATCATCACAATATTAATGAACGCACACTCTTAGAGAAACTAAAAAATGTGTTGTATTTCAAATCATATTACCATTAAACAAACTAAATCTTTGCATCGTCCGATCAGTATACTTATGTCAGATTTTCAAGGATTTTAATGTCTCTTGCTTTCATATTTCTGTAATCCTTGCCTAAACAGTTTATTCTGTATAATCTTAAATAGACATGTTGGTTAAATCTTTTATTATTACACTCCGATCTTTATCAATCCATAAGTAGTATTTTTTCTTGGTGTTCCAATATCTAGTGATATAATAATATCAGTTAATTTCAGTTAACTTCTGTTTCACTTTTCATATCCCAGTCATTATGTGGAGCATAAATAAATCTAGCTCAATGGTTTTCATTGGATTGTCTTCCATGATTTGTGATTACGCAATATCTTCCTTCCTATTCTAGTTGGAGAAGAAGCAGGTGATAGCACCGTTCCAGCCACAGATCACTGAAGACTACGGTTTGGAAAACTTCGATTCGCAGTTCACCAGTGAACCTGTGCAGCTCACTCCAGATGATGAGTATGTTTTTTTCTACATGTCAATTTAGAATCATTGCTACCTGAATAATTATTTTTGTAGATATATTTGTTTTTTTAGAACTCATATTCAAACAAAACAGACATAAACATGCTGCAATGTCCTGCTCTCCTTCTCCCCTCCCCCTCCCAGGCCTTTCTTTGCTCTGTGGCAGGGAAAACATGTCTGGTTGCCACAACAACACTGTTTTCCTCCAGAGTCACAGGTCGAGGCAGTACCAATGTCTGAGATTCCAATACTAGGGTTCTTCACATGTCTACTGTCTACTGGAGGTCCATCCTTAAATTGACACTTTCGCTCGTCATTCTTCCCCTGTCCATCCTCCCCACACTCTCTCAAATTTTCTCGGGCAGCCCTGGCCTTCATAGACAAATGTGTCCCTCCCACAACAAAATATCCATATACTGTTCCCAACCTTGAATTGAAGGGCTCACTGCACTTCTAATTTCCGTGTAGTCTCCCTTTTTGGCAAAAGAAATGCCAGATTCTCCTGAAAGGAGGTGAAGTCGGAGGCTCCCCATTCCCCCATTAGCACCAGTGAGGTTTGCTGTGTAATTGGAGCCCCTACGGCCACTTCCAGTCGAGTCGTTACTCCCTCCCAGAACCTACAGATCCCAGACCAATCCTACAGTGTGTGTGTATAAAGGACCCTCTCTGGTCACAAGCGATTCTCATTCCCCGCTATATCGATCTAATGTAGGAGTTGTCCTAGTGTAGTCAATTTTATGGAGAATTTTAAACTTAGTCAGGCGGTATCTTGCTTGTATGGCCACCTATCTTGGGAACTGTATCGCCCTCCTCACTCGTCATTCTCCAATCCACCTACATCTGTCTGCTATTTTCCCCTTAGATATGTTAAGTCCCCCCTGTGTGTTGTTAATAGGTGTCTTGGTAAGGGAAATTTCTTTAGTCATCATTTGGCTGTCAAGGAGCCTTCTCTCGAGGGGGGGGGGGGTTCCATAGTGTCCCCCTCTAGTGTGAGCCTATCCCATAGGGCATGCCTCAACTGGTAATATTTGAGAAACTATGAGGGTGTCATATCATATTGCTCTTGAAGATAAGTCAATGGCACTATACCATATGCATCCTCTAGTGTGGCTAGGCCAACAAAACAGGCAGGGGCAGGACTGCACCCAATTTTGTGCCCGCCACAGCGGGGTCTTAAGAATCAACCTCTGTCCCAGCCCATTTCCTTCAGGAGAGCCTTCCAGACTCTGTATACCGTTTTGGTTGCCTCCAGGACATTGGGGCTGATTTTGCACTATAAAGGACATGGAGATATCTCTTGGGTCCTCTAATGTCGCATATGCCCACTCATTTATGGTCTTACCTGTGGAGCCTCCTAATATTTGCAAACATCTTGTAGGGCTATTCTGCTATCATAGTTAGACCTCTGTAAGGTGTGCAGTGTAACCTGCGGTGGGCTGTTCGTCCACAACTGGGTCTGCAAACAGCTATCTATATTGCAGAAGAATGTCTCAGGAATCCGGACGGGCACTGTTCTGTGGAGCATTTCTAATTTTAGGAAGAGCAATCTTTTTAAACCGCACAGTCCTGCCTAACAGTGAGAGCGGGAGCCTCCTCCAGTGGGAGGCATCCACCGGTCGTCTGTGCAGAAGGGGGCAAACACATGGAGATGATGGACGGAGCACAAACTTTTCAGACACTCACCCCCTGTCTCATAGATCTGGGTTGATTCCATCATTGTTATTTAGCTCACTTCGCCACCCCATTTCAGACCCGGCTATATGCAATTCAGTCTTGACCCTGCGCCTCATGGGAACAGTCCAGCCCAAACTGCCAGGCCAGGTATTCCCTGAAGCAGAAACAAGCATCCTGGGACTGGTTTCCCCAGAAGGGGGGGGGGGGCGCAAGTTATCCTCAAAGTGAGTGGGCCCATACTTAGATATCCAAAGACCAAAGTATCGGAACCGATCACCTTGAGTGGCATAGGAAGAGCTTTTCCGGCCGCTACCTGAATTATTAATTTGTTTAGGGTTGCCGGGGGTGAGGGTGGTTTGTAGCAAGTAGAAGGGGATCTTCCGTTACCTCCGCCTTTGTTAATACTCTTTTTGATTTTAGCCACTGATTTTGCCGGGGGTGCGGGTGCTTTGTAGCAAGTAGAAGTGGATCTTCCGTTACCTCCGCCTTTGTTAACTCTTTTTGATTTTAGCCACTATTTTTTAGTCCCATTAATGAGTATTTGAATATTTGTAAGACCGTTTAAAGATGTTTTATTCATCATTAGGTATAGTGAAATTCGTATTTCTGAATACATTTCATGAGCATTGTTAGAGCAGGTCTGAAATAGTGAATGCTATCACATTGAATTTCCTGGGGTGTCGGGGGACCTTGGGGCAAAGGAGTAGTCCTGTTAACAAACATTGCCTGAGGTACCTGGAGCCCCTGCAAGTTGACTGAATGCTAAGAACCCCTTTTTAATCTTTGAATCTGAGGGGTACTGATGACAAGCAGCAGTTCTTCCTCTTGGGCGGTAGAATGTTCATATGCAGTTAAGCCTTGACTATATTTGCTCAGGGAGTGTACTGACTTTATAAAAAATAGAAGACTTTTAGCCAAAATACATGGGGCAGAAGCATAATAAAATAATGTTCTCCTTAGCTACAAAGTGAGTCACCTTCAACACAGAAAAGTGCACAAATGACTCTCCCATGTGTGCAGGGGTACCCTATTCACACTGGGCCAAATTCACAAAAAAAAGAGGTAAATCTGCATTTGTAGAAGTACTCCTACGAATGGGTGAAATATTTTCTATTTTGTGAAGTTACGGGCAATGTCATGTGGCATTTTTACACCGTACTGTTCCCCCAATTCAGAACTGTCTGCACACAGATTTTTAGAGTGGGAAAGGCAAGCCCGCTGTTTTTCAGCACATTTTATTCTTTTCTTCTGAATGGGAAAATATTGTTTCCCCATGGAGACATACCATCATTTACACCACTACCAATTTTATTTTGTTACCACTCCCACCCTGGAAGGAGATTACTCTTTTCCTTCACTATAGCCATTCTCCAAAAATTTCCAGGGTATGAAAGGATTGGAGATTGTGTTGGGAGTGCTCAGAACTCCTCACAAGGAAAACAATGCCTTGAGTTTCCCGTTCCCCAGTCCTGTGAAGGGCTTAATACAGGATTGGGGAAAGTCATGGTGTATAATTGCATAGTAGTAAATGCATTTAGACTTGCTTGATGCTCTTTTGTGGACTGCTTACAGAAAAATGCCACGTTCCACTTTGTTTTTTCCCCATGAAGGATAAAAAACCAATAACAAAAGAATTCCTAGATATTCTTCTTTTACGGATATTCCCGAGAATATCCTGCACGGACCCCATCCACCTAGTTGGCCAGCGTCATCATCTGGTCGTGCTCCACGCTGGGACAGCAGTCAGTACCCAGTAGGTCCCTCAATAAAGGAACCTCCTTGGTGGAGATCTTTTCTTGCCCATGTCCCAGTAGGGTTGTGGTGAATGGGTGGTGATAGTGTGTGTATTGAGAATAATAAAACTGCCTGTGGATTGCCAGTACGCTTTATTCTCTGAAGGTAATCAGTGCAAGGTTAAAAAACACAACAAACAAAAAAACTTGATGCCCACATATTGAACAGGAATTAGACGTTGGTTCTTTGTGTGGTCAACATGTTTCACGCTTTGCTCCCCATCTTGGTGATGTGGTGTTTCTAAAGGACCTCTATATGACCCTGATAGAGCGCGCGGGTCACCCGACCAATAATTTCGCCACTTCCGGCCCATATATTTCAAATCACCATATACATTGATCGGATGACCTCACGGTCTGCTATCAGATATTTGTGAGTTCCTTTCGTTATTCCTCAGAATACCCGACTTACCATCCACCGATGCGGGTACCTATGACCACAATGGATCAGGGAGCTAGCTGTAAAAGGAAAGGCAGCAAAATACAAACCCAACAAATAACATTCAATAGTCTTTGTAAAATGACCACGGACAACTGGAAGTTTTAAAGTCTTTATCTAATTTAGTAAAATTCAGAAATCATCAAATTCATAGTAATTAAGCAATCGATAATTAGAATAACAGAAAGTACATAGCTGAATAGCAAATAAGTCAATGCAACCATTTATAAACTAATGGAACCAGGACACATTCAAAATGAAGGATCAGGAATTTGAACGTTTAAGATGAATCACTAAAGATGGGATAGGCTCTTGATTAGGACTAGTATTCTAGAATTATCTCAAAGAATATGAGACAGGAGTTCGGGACATTTATATAACTATAGGAGAGTCTATGAAGAGAGACACGCTATGCTTTAAGGCAAAAGTTCTTTAGACAGTTTAAGTAAGGATGTTCTAGACCATATCAGGAAATGACAAACTGCAATGCAAAATATAATTTCTAACAGGTAGGGTAACATAGGAACACGTTAGAAATAAATGCAAATAACTTTATGATTCAATGGTTGCGGGAGAAAGCATGGAAAATTAACATATGCAAAGGTATGTCTTTATTAAAGCAAAAGACAGAAATTCAGAAAGGTGCAAGATTCAGAGTTTTCAGAGTGATATTTACCTAGACTGGTGTGGAAACCAAACCCTGGCCACGGGTCAGTTAAGGACAGGAAACCCTCAAGGAAGGATACCCCTCAATGGACAGCAGGTGCAGAATGGACACCCAGGACAGGACAGGAAACCCTCAGATTAGGAATCAGGACAGGACCTCTCGGATACGACCAGCACCCGCGGTTCGGAAGCAACGCCTGCGCTCCACCCTCTCTGCAGCTATCGATCAGGACCCCGATTGGGTCAGCGAATTCCCCAGCAAAGTGCTTCGCCAGCACTTAAGGTTCAGTAAAACCTTCAGAGTCTATGGTCAAATTTCGGACAGAGTGCTCCGCAGCACCTCTGTATCAAGTCACCTATTGAGTGCGTTGGGTCAGTGACAGGTCAGCTAAACCAGACAAGTCGGACAATTTCCCTAGGTGAACCCAGGGTAGATATACTGTTTTGGGACGGTGTACCACCCCCCAATGTTGCAAAGTGTCAGAATCCCTCAATTTGGATTGGTCCTAAGGTAGGGTTTGGGTAACACACCAATCAGAACAGACTATTTGGAGGCCTACTTTGCATCTCTGAGTACCGCCTAGCGAGATTGGGGTTCCCATGAGAAAGCCGCACAGAATACAATGGAAAGAATACATTTCCATACAATAGAACATAATCATGATGCTTTTGCTGGGTGAAGGTGCTCTTTCCCAGGGTGGCTCTGGCATCAACCTTCTTTGGCCTGAGTTCCATGTCGTGGCAGCCTCTAGTGATTCTGCGCAGAAATACCCTCCAAGATGGACTCCCCAGCCCAGCACCCCTCCGAGTCGAGGATACATGAAAAGTAAGCGAAAACAAATTAAAACATAGAAGTGACGGTATGAAAAACACATCATGGGTTGTGTACTTTAAACTTATCATTATAAAAATATACTATGCAGTTTAAATGTTAGCAACATATACACATCCACAAAAGCATCACCACGTTATTCACGAGAGCTGTGTATTACGCATGCGCACCCTTTCCCACCAAACTTATAACTACGTCAGGTCACGTGAGTGTGACTGACGCATGCGCAGAAGCAATTTTCCAAGCGGCGGCCATGTTTTAGGGACATTTATTAGTTGTATTAGAAAACACATACGCAAGCTTCCTCTACTTCGTTCGAATATAAAATAAAAGATTAGTAAGACGTACAAATTTTATTAATTGATTACACACAGGCGAGGTTCATGACTCGAGCAAGTCGCGATGCGAAGCTTGCTCTATCAATCCCCTCTTTGATGATATTTACTATCATCACAAATAATGGAACCAGATGCCAACTTCTCACACCTTATACAACTCTATCTCTTCCAACAAGCGATTCAGCTTCTCTTTCTCATCTTTGGTAGGGTGAGAATTTTTCACCTTTTTGTATATCTGATTATTCATTTCTTCTAATTCAAGCTCATCCACACTTCGTTTCACTCCTCTGGCATTCACTTGATGCTTTCTGGTGTTCTTACGGCATTTGCAACAGACAAATATGAAAAATAGGATAAGACCTATAATTCCAATTGGCATCAGTACCTTAAACAATAAGCTTTTACCTAAGCTAGCAAACCAATGACCTACATTTGAGAGACCATCTACCAGTCTCTTCCAGGCACTGTCAACCTCGAGTGGTTTGAGTTCTCTTTCCAAATTAGTAATGTTTTTCACATATCTTTTGAGCTGCACACTTTTGTCCGGAATATAAGTGCAACAATGTTGCGCCTTCAACATCCGGCAGACTCCGCCCTCTTTTGCTAATAAGGTGTCAAGAGCAAGTCTATTCTGCAAAACCATTGATCTGATCGCAACCATTTCGGTATTGACCAGCAGAAATCCATGAGCTGTGTCCGTAGACAACACATCCACTATAGTGGACAATTTGCAAATTCTGTGAGTGTTCAGAACCACTCCCACTCCAGGTATCAGTGCACTGAAAATACTACCCATTATTTCACCTACGCTTTCTCTTTTACTACGCACTAAGCCATTAGTATTTTCACTGCTTCCAGCAACTTCATTCACATGGTATATTTTCGGGAAGACAATGCCAAAATAGCAGCTTCCATACCAGTGATCCGGCAATTTGAAATAAGCCTTGTCTCCACATATATAATAAATTCCAGGAAACACAGGCTCTGACCCATTTTTGAAACCCCATCCTCCAATTACCTTGTAATTATGTTCACATTCACTGGAACCAATGAAAATGTTATTATAATAGCTAGTCTTCTCGCGGTAAAGACATAGCTTTCCTTTCCTTTCAAAATCCAGCAACAGAGCAGGTCCCGCCCCGCCATTTGAGGTGCCTTCCATGTCCTCAGCCCATTTTGGGTTTTTCTGTTTTACGTCATCTGCCTTTCTTTTTATTTTTATTCTCCTCTTCTCTGCCATGTTCAGGAACATCTTTTCCTGCTCACGCAAAGAGCAGGTCAAGTTATCTCTGTGTGCGTCACCTATGTCTACATTACCTATAGTCAGAAAGTATTCGCCCATATAGCGAGTAACGTCACTTTTGGTATGTACAGGATTCAGGTTCCCACGTATAGGAAGTTCAGAAAAGATCACGTCATTGTTAGAGTAATAGTACTGTAACGGTCCTCTTTTGTAAAATAAGCTTGCTAAAATACTACAGGAAATTCCATATGTCAGGGGCAAGTGATGGTATGTCACGCCTTCAGCCACAGAGGTAGGTAGCTTCATGCAGACATAGCAATCTTCAATTTCCATAGTCTCTACATAGTGTATTAACAAGTTTGCGAAAACATTTAAATGTGTCTTATTCTTAACTTCGTGATAATGTAGTCCTCCCTCATCTGATGCTTCTAGGTCTCGTTTTGTTTGTTTGAGTGCTCTCTCATGTCTTGCTACACTCTGTGTTGTCAGTTCTTCAATGTCAGTATTTACAATCTCAGTAGGGTCAATATTAGTATTTTTGCTCACCGCTTAAGGAATGAAAACTGTTAGTCCTATCCAAACTAATATCACTATAATTATACTACATACACATACCTTGCAGCATGTTTTGCAACAACTGCGACTAGGTCTACCACTCACGTTTGAATCAGACATTTTGGCTCAGAAGAAGTTTCTCGACCCCTCTTTGTTTCTTTGCACCAGTAGCTTACTTTGTGCAAATTCACGGTGGCTCGTCTTCTTCTTCGGCAGAGTACTCAGCAACTGGTTCTCCGTCGCTTTCGTCAGTTATATCAAGATCTTCAAATTCTTCCAAAACGAGCGTCCATTCAGGAGACTTGTACTTTTTGTTTTGTCTTTTTATTCGATCGCTCCTTCTTTTGGAAGTGTCTTCTGGTTGTTCTGCTATGCGAGAACTTCTCCTTTCTTCTGCACGTTTTTCTTCTACCGTTTTTATCCTCAGTCTCAATTTCTTTATGAATCCAGGCTCAATGTGCTTTCTTTTCTTAAGTCTTTTAGTTGGTACTGGGACTTCGTTTTCTTTTATTGCCCTTTTATTTTCATTTGCTTGTGGCAATTCTGCTTCCTTTACTTCCCTTCCTATCTGACTAGTTCCAGGGCTCGTATCTATTTCTTCTGCCTGGTTACTAAACTGGCCTTGTTCAGGAGAGTTTTGTTTTTGCTTTTCAAATGTCTCTGCCTCTGTTTCCTGAACACGTTCTTCTAATCCTATCTGTTCCTGTTCGAGCACTTCGTTTTCTTGACTTTCTTCCGCTCGAACCTCTTTACTAGGTCTAATCTGTTTTTCGACTTCTGGAGTTTGGGGAGGTGTATCAATTATTTGCTCAGTCCCTGTCTGACCTTCTCCTTCCTCAGTTTTGATGTGAATCTCAATAGTCTGAGGTTCTTCGCCTGTGCCTTGCTTTTCCTCTCTATTCCACTCTCTACCTTCCCAAATTCGCTCTCTTGTTCTGATTGGGTCTTCTGTGAGGTCAATCAAGGGTATCCACTCACCTGGCCATATGCTTGGCAGCTCGTCATCAGCTACTTCTGGACCAACTTCTTGGAACCCCTCAGCAGGCTTGACTCTCGGTAGCTCGTCATCAACTACCCCTGGACCAACGTCTGCGGACCCCTCAGCTTGACTGGTACTGGGCTGTACGTCGTCAGTTACTTGTGGTCTTGCTTCTGCAGGCCCCTCTGCTGGATGGCCTTCTTCTCCAGGCTCTTTGTCGGGTAGTACCTTCTGGGTGTGGCTGGCGTGGATCCAATGGGGAACACCTGCACACTTCACTGCTGTGGTCGTTACCAGGATTACTTGGCGCTTCTGTCCCCACCTTGGTTCCAGGCAGCTCGACCGAGTATGCTTCTTTATTTTGACCCAGTCCCCTGGAACCAGTTTGTGGAGAGGAGTCGTTGGATTGGCGACGGCGTCTTCTCCGATCTGGCGAGAGATATAACGTACTTGGTCACCTAATCTATTGCAGTATTCAAGCACCAAATCATCACTAATACTCTACAGTTTGCTTCCTGGTACCCACGCTTGTCTCATCACTCTTCCCATCAGGATTTCATGTGGGCTCAGGCCTGTCTTCCGGTCTGGAATACTTCGGAGTCCCATCAGAACCAGAGGCAGGGCCTTTACCCAGGTCATGCCAGATGCATCACACAATTTCGCTAGTCTTGTTTTGATAGTCCCGTTTATTTGTTCCACCACTCCAGAAGCCTCTGGATGATATGCACAGTGGAGTTTTTGCGAGATCCCAAATGCCTTACAGAGTTGGTCGATCACATCATTCTGAAAATGTCGGCCTCTATCTGATTCAATAGTGACTGGAACCCCGAATCTAGGTATCAGTTCTTTCAGTAAACACTTTGCTACTGTCAGTGCGTCACTTTGGGGAGTAGGGTAAGCTTCCACCCACTTTGAAAATAGGCAGACAATGACAAGGACATAACGTTTCCCCTCACAACGTGGCATGGTGATGAAATCAACCTGTATTCTCACAAAGGGACCCCCTGACCTCCCAATTTTCCCTAGTTCCACCATTGTTCTCTTGCCTGGATTCATCTGTTGACATGACAGGCACCTCTGGCAGAGGGACTCTGCTACTTTCCTGAACTTTTTGCTGTACCAAGTCTGTTGGAATACCAGAATCATGGCGTCCCTACCAATGTGTGATCCCTCATGTATCAGTCTAGCCATTGTGCCAAGCAAGTGTCTGGGTAACACAGGCATACCATTTGGGCCCAAGATGACACCATCCTCACGTCTTGGTCTACACCCTTCTTCCTTCCACTTCTCTCTCTCTTGCCAGGGTGCCGCCTGCTGCCATTCTCTCACTTCATCCCATGTAGGCACTTCTTCAAACACTCGAAGTTGGCAGCTGGTTCCGGGCCCCCCCCGTTTTGGATTTATGATCAATCGATCCCTGGCGCATAATTGTGCCACTCGATCAGCGAAATCATTTCCCAAAGATACAGGGTCAAAGTCCTTCTTATGGGCAACACACTTGACCACTGCCAATTCCTTTGGTAATTGGATCACCTCTAAAAGGTCTTGAACAACTTTTCCATTTCGAATAGGGGTACCTGATGAAGTCAGGAACTCCCTTTGTAGCCATAATTGGCCAAAGTCATGCACAACTCCAAAACAGTACTGACTGTCAGTATACACTGTTAGGCGTACGTTTTTCCCCAATTTGCAAGCTTTTATCATAGCGATCAATTCCGCTACTTGTGCAGACTTTACTTCAAATAAATAACCTGCTTCTACAATTTTGGTTAAGGAGACTACCGCATAGGCAGCACTCAGGCCTCCTTGTTCATGTCTTAGGCATGAACCATCCACAAACAATTCCATGTCATGTTTAGGCAAAGGTGTTTCTTTAATGTCTGGGCGTGGCTTTGTGCAAAATTCTGTTAAATCAATGCAGTTATGCTCATTTTCCTCCCCATCTTCCATATCCATTGAGTTGGGAAGCAGAGTGGAGGGGTTCAGAATGTTGCACCGGACAATGGTTATATTCGCAGCACCCACGAGAATCCTCTCGTATTTAGTCAGCCGACTAGGGGTGAGATACTGAGTTTTCGTTCTTGTTAGCAAAATTACCACTCCATGTGGAACATACACAGTTACAGGATGTCCCATGACAATGGATTCACTCTGCTCTAAACTTGTGCAAGTAGCAGCTACTGCTTTCAGACATCCTGGTAATCCAGCAGCCACTGGATCCAGGGTGGCAGAGAAATATGCCACAGGCCTTCTCGTTGTGCCATGTTCTTGGGTTAGGACTGACAATGCACAATTATCGCGAGTGTCACAGAACAGGGCAAATTCCTTGGAATAGTCTGGCATTCCCAATGCAGTGGCTGTACACAGACAATCTCGCAATTTTGTGAAGGCTGTTAAGCTTTCATCATCCCATTCTACAATATCCGGTGTTCCTCTCTTGGTCATTTTTATCAAAGGCCTAGCTAGGACTGCAAATCCCACAATCCATTGCCTGCAGTATCCTATCACTCCAAGGAACATTCTGATTTCTTTCTGAGTACGGGGTAACTGCATCTTTTGAATTATTCTCACTCTTTCTGACGTTACTTTCCTGATGCCTTTCTCTATCTGGTGCCCCAGATATTTCACTGATTTTGCACAGAACTGTAATTTTTCAGGGGCCACTTTATGTCCCTTCTCACTCAGGTGATTCAGTAGGGCAATGGTGTCAATCACACAATCTTTATGACTTTTGGACGCCACCAAGAGGTCGTCAATGTATTGCACCAAAACAGAATTTCCAGGTAAGACCAAAGTTTCCAAACATTTTTTCAAGATCTGATTAAAGATAGAGGGGCTCTCTGTGTACCCCTGGGGGACCCTGTTCCAGACATACACGTGACTGTTGAAAGCAAATGAGAAAAGAAATTTGCTGTCTGGATGCAAGGGAATGGAAAAGAATGCATGACATAGGTCTATCACAGTGAACCACTCAGCATCCCAGGGAATTTGATACAGAATCACTGCTGGGTTCGGCACAATAGGACAACAAGGAACCACTATCTTGTTTACCTTTCTTAGGTCCTGCACTACTCTGTACTTGCCACTAGGCTTTTTGATGCCCATAATCGGTGAGTTGCATGGGCTACTCATTACTTCCTGTATGATGTTTCCTTCTAGCAATTTCTGTATTTCTAGGGCAACACCTGCTCTTACTTCTGCATTCATTCTGTAGGGTTTAGTATTAGGGTATACTGCATTGTCCTTTATTGCTATCTGTATGGGGTCTACGTTTTTCATTAATCCTACATCTTTCCCGGTAAAGTCCCATACCTCTGGCTTCACTGTTTCTTGGAGTTCTTTGGGCAAATCCTGCATAGTCATTCGTTTAATTTCTGAGTCAGGTCTTATTAACATTAATTTATAAATGCCATCTTCATCTGGGGTCTGAATTTCAACACCCTTTGGTGTGCAAAAGATGGTACAGTTCATTTTGCACAGCAAATCACGTCCCAGTAAGTTCACTGGACTGGTGTCACAAACGACAAATCTATGCATTTCTTTAAAGTTTCCAATTGAGATCTCCATGGGCTCGGTAACAGGAGTACTAATCAGTTGATTAGATACCCCCACTACTTGGATTGCTTCTCCCGAGAGGGGTAGGTTTGGAACGTCCACTGTTCTCACAGTAGAACGGGTAGCGCCAGTGTCCAACAGAAAAGTGACATCATTTCCGTCAACCTTTCCTTCAATGTATGGTCCTGACTGGTCTACCGGCAAGGAGGCGCCAAGTACGCACTCCTCGTCCTCCCCTCTCAGGCCCCGTCAGTACTGGTCATCACAAAGTAAGGTATCATTTAGTAAATACTGCGAAGTTGCTGCATTTCTGTTCTCATTGCTCCCCCAGACTTCTACGTCATCACCCTGCGTGGATTTTCCCTTAAATACTTGCTTTGGTGCTCGGGGCAACTGAATCGTTTTTACCTGTTGTTGGGTCTTTCTTGGTCTTTCATTCTGCGTCTGTGGAGTTAAATCAGGTGTTTGGGAGTTATCATCCTGCAAATAGGGACACTTGTCTCGCCAGTGTCCAATTTCTCCGCACTGGTGGCAGGGAAATTTCTTCTTAGCCTCCTCCCTGCTCATTTTGGGCCGGGGCTTTCCTCCACCCCCACCCCCAGGACCTGGATTCTGAGTAGTTTTGGCCATTTTATTCAATTGTTTTTCCTGCTGTTCTGCGAGCTTCACTTGAGCCCACATAACCTTCTCCTTGAGAGCCTTTTTCTTTTCTGCCATCTCGTCCTCACAGTACTTCGCGTACCGTAGGACCTCATCCATCTTTTTAGTATGCCAACAGATTTTGTTATCTTTTATCCACTGACAAATTTCGGGTCTTAAACCATTTACAAACCTGTAAATAAAATGTGTCATATCCTTCATCTCGATGTTATCTATACCACTGTATGTTTTGAACACCTGCAACAGCCTTTCATAAAAGGAGTGCACTGTCTCGTCTCTTTCCTGCGTGGTTCTATCTATCTTGGTCCAATCAGTTTCCTTTGCTGGCACTTTTAGTTTTAGATGCTGAATT
This sequence comes from Lissotriton helveticus, assembly GCF_964261635.1. Classification (NCBI taxonomy): domain Eukaryota; kingdom Metazoa; phylum Chordata; class Amphibia; order Caudata; family Salamandridae; genus Lissotriton; species Lissotriton helveticus. The sequence goes on from NC_136065.1 coordinate 343,510,722, forward strand.
ACTTGTTCATATTTTCTCATCACTTCTTTTGATGGTTCCCCTGTTTTGTCATCTCTCGGGTATTCCTCACTAGGCCAAGCTATGGCTATTTTACACTCGGTCCATAGATCCACAGGGACCACTATATCGAAAAACCCATCCAGGTCTTTCCACAGGCATTTTTGCACCTTTACGAACCTTTCCACCTGCCTATACCAATCCACGGGCTTTTCTCGTAATTTCGGGAAATCGTTAGTAAAGGATACAATATCCTGTCTGGACCATGGAACGTGCACATACTTTCCACCTGGTACTTCGCGCATAGGGCATAACTGTTCTGGCTTGTCAGCTTCTCTTAGAGCGAATTCGGGAGTTGCCTGCCTAGACCTGGCCTCATCCTTTTTCTTGACCCATCGGGCTTTCCACCTTTCCACATCTTCCCATTTTTGCAATACGGTCAATAGTTCCTTGACCTGTGCTTTCTTCCCTGAAACGTTCAAGTTTTCCAAATCCTTGTCTGAGAAATCTGCCCTATATGGTTTTTGCAGCGGTTTCGATCTCGAAATATCTATTCCCATGCTAGCAGCAGTGTCTGTCAGTTTTTCATGAAGTACTCGGGTATTTCGGGTGAGACTCTTGCAGATAAACAGCATTTCGTCTTCGGAGTAGGTATTTAATCTGTCTAATCCTACATTTCCTGCCATCAATTCCTCTATTTCTATTCTCAGCTTGTAGAGATCTAAAGGTTTCGTTGGGGACGCTTGTTTTTCAAATTCTTGACTCCATCTTTCGATTTCTTCAGGAGTCACCAAGGTGACACTCTTCGTACCTGAGGTCGATTCCATCTGAATTTCCCTCGCGTTAAAAGGATTATGTCTTTTCTGTATCTTTTTTCCTGTATTTCTAACGGGCAGATCTAGCAGCGAGACCTCCGACTCACACTCACTTGTCTGATCATCTATGATTAATGGTTCTGGTCTGGTCGGTGCAATGACAGGAGTAATTACTGGAGTTTTCGGACTCCCTTGACGGTCCCCGTACAACGGAACCACCGGTCCGATAGTTACTGGGATCGTTAAGGCTTCAGGACTTGCATTTAGTTGTGACATTTTCCGTATTATTTCAGCTCTCTGATTTCCTAGCGCTTCTCGCTCTTTCTCTTCTAATAACCTGTCCAAAGATTTGTCATGTAACACCTGCGGGGTCAGAATAGGAGCATAACTCGGGGCAGTGGGATGTGTCTCACTCGGCCCTCCACCATAATTAGGTTTCTGAAACAAACTTCCTGTGCCTAGGATTCTCGGATCTTCCTCATCCCGGGGCTGTAATAACGGCATTCCTGAACCTAAGGACCTCACCTCACCTCCGTAGGGGGGACGAGGGCAAAAATCTCCTTCCCGTGAATATCCCATTTCCCCACCTACAGGTCTCCTGGGGTAAATACTTCTGGTTTCTACGGGTCCTAGATTCTCAGTATAAGGAGGAATTAGATAATCCCCTCCTACACTTGCGGACCTGACCTCTTCCCTTTGTAGGGGTCTCCGGGGAATATCTCCTGCACTCGAAGGTCGGTGTCCCTCATTATAAGGAGGCGGACTTCTCATGCATATGTCATCTAACAATTCGTCATCTGATTCTCCTAGGGGCCCCCAGTGCTTGGATTTCTCTGTCCTTTCCCCCCCCCCAAGAGGATCTTCTGCTGGCATCATGGGAAACAGTCCCTCAACAATCATGCTCTGTCTCCATTGTTTCATCTTTTTGTCTCGGGTTTCTTGTTTCAGTTTTGGGTAATACTTTGTCAGCCCTTTGTCCATTCGGGGCTTTTCTCTTTGGAAAGCCTCAATCTCCCATTCCTCTAATGCCTCATACTGCGTTAGTCTCGGTCTGGGATGTAATTCATTCATTCGGGTTCTTAAATTGAATAGGATCCTACCATTAAAGGTACCTTCTAACGGAAAGGCCATTATTCCGTCGTCTTGTGTGTATTTCGCCCAATTTTCTAACCACACACATGTATTGTACCCTCTGTCGAACATCATGAAAGAGGCGGGAGTATTTGGTGGTGGAATAACAATGCCCTCTCTAGTTTTGATCGGCTTATCCTTTTTGAAGTAATTCTTTACCTTATTTACAAGGGACAATTTTCGCTTACTTCCGTACATAATGTCGTATCTATTAGCCTTCCACTGATCCCTTTCAAACCCTAAGTTTCTTGGATCGGGTCTAGTCTCTGGAGTATACGAGTGCCACATACGATTTCTACGTTTAACTTTGTTTACAAAATTACCTCCAATCAGAATGCGTCTTGTAATTCCGTGCGACCAATGGGGTGCACGAGTTCAAATAATTTTCGACCAATGGGTGCGCGGCCTTTTCGCGAGATAGTTCTCACGCTTCGGCGCTCACCCCTCCTTCACAATTCCAGCCCCGCTACCCGCCCGCTGTTTCTACCAATCCCAGCGCGGCACGGAGTGACGTCAGAGACGCTTCGCGACTGACTCCCTCCCTTCACAAGGTAACGGAAACTTTCTTTCTTTCTAAAGTGCTTAGTACTTGGTTATTTTACGACGAATACACATTCGCCACAGTGCTCAAGTGTCTAGACAGGAAAGAGTTGTTTTACTGCAAGTAAACTACTTCCATTTACTTTTCACACACTACGGGTAGATCTCTTCCGCCTACCCTTCACTCTAGCATCAGTGAACCTGTTACTTCCCTAGACCCATCCACTCTTTCCGGGATATATCCGAGTCTAAGGTTTCCCAGCGGACCCCTTTGCTTTCACCCAAGCTCCGATGAACCTGCTACTCTTCCGATGTGACCCTTATTAGGTTACGCCACTAAGGGAATTTTGCCAATGAACCTCGTTACTAACATTTATTCACACATGTATTCAGAAAAAGCCCTAGTTAGTGCTTCCGGTTCTACCTAACCTGCACCTAACTTTCCTTGAGCCTGCGACCTCAAGCAAATGGATTCTATTCACCACTCGCTTTTCAATTCCCCGGGGATTTCCGACAACATTTAACAAAACGTTTTACATACGCATGGATTAATACATATAACAATATAAGAACAAGAATAACAATTTTCAAACAATTCATAAATTTAAAAACAACACATTTCAAGAGAGTGATCAATTCCTCGAAACGGCCGCTCTTGTAGCAGCATCAATATACTAGCAGCTACCGACTTGACTTAGCTTAACTAGTCCTACCTAACCTTTAACTATTCCCTAACCATAACTCTGCTACCAGAAAATACTGATAGAGCGCGCGGGTCACCCGACCAATAATTTCGCCACTTCCGGCTCCGGGCCCATATATTTCAAATCACCATATACATTGATCGGATGACCTCACGGTCTGCTATCAGATATTTGTGAGTTCCTTTCGTTATTCCTCAGAATACCCGACTTACCATCCACCGATGCGGGTACCTATGACCACAATGGATCAGGGAGCTAGCTGTAAAAGGAAAGGCAGCAAAATACAAACCCAACAAATAACATTCAATAGTCTTTGTAAAATGACCACGGACAACTGGAAGTTTTAAAGTCTTTATCTAATTTAGTAAAATTCAGAAATCATCAAATTCATAGTAATTAAGCAATCGATAATTAGAATAACAGAAAGTACATAGCTGAATAGCAAATAAGTCAATGCAACCATTCATAAACTAATGGAACCAGGACACATTCAAAATGAAGGATCAGGAATTTGAACGTTTAAGATGAATCACTAAAGATGGGATAGGCTCTTGATTAGGACTAGTATTCTAGAATTATCTCAAAGAATATGAGACAGGAGTTCGGGACATTTATATAACTATAGGAGAGTCTATGAAGAGAGACACGCTATGCTTTAAGGCAAAAGTTCTTTAGACAGTTTAAGTAAGGATGTTCTAGACCATATCAGGAAATGACAAACTGCAATGCAAAATATAATTTCTAACAGGTAGGGTAACATAGGAACACGTTAGAAATAAATGCAAATAACTTTATGATTCAATGGTTGAGGGAGAAAGCATGGAAAATTAACATATGCAAAGGTATGTCTTTATTAAAGCAAAAGACAGAAATTCAGAAAGGTGCAAGATTCAGAGTTTTCAGAGTGATATTTACCTAGACTGGTGTGGAAACCAAACCCTGGCCACGGGTCAGTTAAGGACAGGAAACCCTCAAGGAAGGATACCCCTCAATGGACAGCAGGTGCAGAATGGACACCCAGGACAGGACAGGAAACCCTCAGATTAGGAATCAGGACAGGACCTCTCGGATACGACCAGCACCCGCGGTTCGGAAGCAACGCCTGCGCTCCACCCTCTCTGCAGCTATCGATCAGGACCCCGATTGGGTCAGCGAATTCCCCAGCAAAGTGCTTCGCCAGCACTTAAGGTTCAGTAAAACCTTCAGAGTCTATGGTCAAATTTCGGACAGAGTGCTCCGCAGCACCTCTGTATCAAGTCACCTATTGAGTGCGTTGGGTCAGTGACAGGTCAGCTAAACCAGACAAGTCGGACAATTTCCCTAGGTGAACCCAGGGTAGATATACTGTTTTGGGACGGTGTACCACCCCCCAATGTTGCAAAGTGTCAGAATCCCTCAATTTGGATTGGTCCTAAGGTAGGGTTTGGGTAACACACCAATCAGAACAGACTATTTGGAGGCCTACTTTGCATCTCTGAGTACCGCCTAGCGAGATTGGGGTTCCCATGAGAAAGCCGCACAGAATACAATGGAAAGAATACATTTCGATACAATAGAACATAATCATGATGCTTTTGCTGGGTGAAGGTGCTCTTTCCCAGGGTGGCTCTGGCATCAACCTTCTTTGGCCTGAGTTCAATGTCGTGGCAGCCTCTAGTGATTCTGCGCAGAAATACCCTCCAAGATGGACTCCCCAGCCCAGCACCCCTCCGAGTCGAGGATACATGAAAAGTAAGCGAAAACAAATTAAAACATAGAAGTGACGGTATGAAAAACACATCATGGGTTGTGTACTTTAAACTTATCATTATAAAAATATACTATGCAGTTTAAATGTTAGCAACATATACACATCCACAAAAGCATCACCACGTTATTCACGAGAGCTGTGTATTACGCATGCGCACCCTTTCCCACCAAACTTATAACTACGTCAGGTCACGTGAGTGTGACTGACGCATGCGCAGAAGCAATTTTCCAAGCGGCGGCCATGTTTTAGGGACATTTATTAGTTGTATTAGAAAACACATACGCAAGCTTCCTCTACTTCGTTCGAATATAAAATAAAAGATTAGTAAGACGTACAAATTTTATTAATTGATTACACACAGGCGAGGTTCATGACTCGAGCAAGTCGCGATGCGAAGCTTGCTCTATCAACCCTAATAACTTCTTGCGTAACCCTCTCCTATTTTGTCGATTTTATATGGTTTGGTTTGAAACCCCAGAAAGAGTCCCATGTTTTTCGTACTAAAGTCCTGTAAAACAAAATGACATGTTTATGTACAAAGACAGACATACAAAACTCTGGCATTGCCATGTGACTATTCAGTCAGATCCGTTATTCCATAATCACACTGTTAAAACCAGTGAGCATGCTTTGCATACTCAGCATGCATTATATTTGGGGCACAGCAAGACACGAGCTGCTAATTTGTCAATGCTTTTATCGATAGATAAATAGATATAAATCTTGTTTGATAGGATACACTCAATTTGGTAATGTGTCTTACCCATGTCATGATTTATCAAGGTCTCCATGGGAAGTGGGGAACTTGCAACCCTCACATCCCCCTTTTTGATTTTGGGTTCTTTTAGGGGTAAATCCAGCCATTTTGGGCCAAAAATAATTTTGTGAATTGAGCCAATTATTTCTAACTGTGGTCTTCGCCTCATTTCAATGGTGCACAATGTGCAGTGGTGGCAAGGTGATGACTCATTTAAGTCTTCCTAATTTGTTACACGTGTATCTACATATCATTTATTTGAGGTGGGCTGCAAACATCTCAGTGCTCACAGTCTTTTTTTTTTTTTTTTTTGAGAACCTTTATTGACACTTCAAGTACATACAAGTATGGTACTACAACCTCCCCGGCCGGCCGCTAGCGAAGTCGTAAGTACAGCAACTCAATATAGAAAAAGACAGCAGCCCGAAAATCGGGGTCTATTAAATGTCCAGGATATAACTTGTATTCAAGCGTGCTATGTAAGAATTAGGATTCGAGAAGGTTCATTTTACAATAAAGGAAAAGAGTCAATGCCATACGGTCATACATGGTCCTTCGATAGCAAGCATGAAGCAGAAATCCGCAAACAGTACAAATACGTTTGAAGTGTTGGGGGTAGGGCATACAAAGGCAGGATAAATGTAAAAACAAACACGTTCATAGCGAGCTGTACCCCACCCCTCAAAACGAAACATACTGTAGGAAACATGAAAAAAGACAACACCAAAAAGGAAGAAAGACAAAGGGCCATAGAAACAAAGAAAGGACAAATTAACAAACCCCATCCCCCTACCCCCCACCCTGCACCCCCTGCAGAAGGCTACGGCCTATCCCCCCCGGCAGCGTGCCTGTCACCCTAAATAAGAGACCCGAAATATAGAAGAAGAGAAAAAGAAGAAAAAGAGGAAAAAAATGTGGAGAAGGGCCATAGATCTAGCCACCCGGCACCCTCTCCACCACCGCGCGCAATAAACATCCTAGAAGCAAGATCAGAATAGCCACGGAAAACAGTAATCACCAATAGCACCGTCAATAACATCCCCGCAGAGTGTCCCCCAAAACACCGTCAGCCAACAATAAGGTCCACCGTGTCCCAGACGGTCTCACCCCTGGCCTTTCCTATCAATAGTACCAACATACGTCCACTTATCAATCGGCATACAGAGCAGCGTGGAGGGTCCGAGTGATCCGGGCGGACCGGATGGTGTTGTTACTCCTTGGGACTTAAGCCGCCGAAACCCAGCCAAAGATGTAGGGCGAAAATCCGTCTGTGTCAATATCGACCTCGAAAGCATCCTCCAGTCCGAACACAGTCTCACCAACCAGGGAGAGAGAGTCACACCTTCCGGTAGGCGCCGAAGCGCAGCCGGGGCAGTCCAAACTACAGATAGACGCTGTTGCCCCAGCCGCCGAATAGAGAAGTGCGCCGACAAGTCACTCACATGTACAACAGAACTGTCCAAAGCGATCTCATGAACCGGGTCTTCCAGCGTCTGCACGAACATAGGTGTAGCTGGAGCACTCATCACTGACGCAGAGGCGGGCACAGCGGCGCCCCCCAAAGATCGAACCATGCCCGCGTGGAACGGCGGGACAACAATGGCGGCCATCCTTCTTCCCAGATCCAGGGCGTCCCGGATCAGGGTCAAATGCAGGGTTGTTAACGCAGCCAGGATATCTCTGACGTGGGTTCTTTCTCGTGTCGCCATACCCCAGGACTCTCCCGCACAATAGCTTCTCTGCCTGGGTGTGGTGTGCACATGAGGGCGCCATCAGCCATCTTAGTTGATCCGGCCACCGTCCTTCTCCACCTCACCTCGGGACCGGGCCCCACACCAGGGGGCAACAGGAGGAACCACGAGGATCCCGAAAGTCAAGGCAGGCTTCCCAGCGGAGGGTCACCAAAGGGCTAAACAAAATCTCCGCCACTCCCTGGGAGTCGCCCGTCGATTCCGGGAGAAGGCAATAATCAGGCCCGGACACAACACCGGAAAGGGGCCCAAGTATCGAGCATTCCCCTCGATCCTGCTGTTTCGCACATCCCACACGGCACTCCGCTAGATGAACTGGGTCGGCACTGTCGCCAGCGGCCCAACAGATCACCGGTTTCCTCCGGCCGACTCCTCACCACCACCAGAGGCCGCTGTTGTCGCATTCGCGGCCGGCGACTCTCCTCACTCGACACCCCGGTCCCGGCTCTGTGAAGGCCGCAAAACAGTCGGGGACATTTCCACGGGTCTGCCGCACGTAAAAGCCTCAGGAGCAAACGGTCAGTGAAAGTTGTCCTTCGCCAACGTAAAAATGTCGTTACAGCTCAGGATAATTGCCAGGATATATGTACGGGGTGAGAAGGCTCACGGAGCCGGGCGTCTATGCAGCCATCTCGGTCGCCATCTTCAGTGCTCACAGTCTTAATTTGTCTGAATATATGGTCAAGCAGGCCGCGGACCAGTAGAGCAGACTGGCATGTGAGTAGCCATGTCCGCTTGACACACTTGTGCTAATAGTCCTTCACCACAAGAGGGCATGGTGAAGTTTGGTGCCTTTTTGATGAAGACCTGTGGAGAAGCTTGTGCAGGCAGCTTGGATGAAATGACACTCACCGTCGTCAGCGGGCCCCAGGGGTTGCAACACTATCATATCACAGTTGGTTGACCAATAAGATGTAATCTCAGGGGGAGAGGGAGACCACCTTGAGCAAGGTAGACTGCAAAAGCAGATTGCATCATAGTTTTCCTGAATTCTCTTCTCGTACTCTTAATCAGGTGTTTGTTAAGCGCGACTACTCACCCGTAAGGGTCTCAAGGCGCTGGCAGGGCCGGCCCTAGGCATGTGCAAAGTGTGCACCTGCACAGGGCTGCCAAATCCCAGGGGCCGCCACGACGAGGATCGGATCGGAAGGAATGACTGGCACTGGCGGCCCCCTGGCAGGATTTGGCGGCCTGCGGCTCCAACCCCGGCTTTCAATGTAGGCATCAAACTAATCTCTACGAAAGCAGAACAAGTAAGAGATTAAATTGACGGTGCCATTGTGTAATGCTGGTTGTGCTCCACTATCTACACACTAACCCAGAGGCTCTCAGAAACGTCAGGAAGGGATTCAGGCAGAAGGGGTGCCCGAGTGCTCCGCCCGAAAATGACGTTTACCTTTCTGGTAGGAGAACGTAAACCATGTGAGCCGGCTGCCTATGACGCATCATCCTGAGTGCAAAGTATTCTTCTGTCCTCAGCGGAGGCGTACACCAGTGTAGCTGACAGCATGACAAATAAGCGCAACGTTTCTTCAGCACGCCAGGCGTCCGATACAACCTTCGTTTATGAGGTGAAAATTTCGTCTCACGTTATCATTTTGAAACATTCTCTTTGAGGCAGTTGGCACAACTTGGTCTCCCCATATAACGTGTTCTCTGCGACGCAAGCTACATTCAGGTACTGTTTAAAGTTATCTTTAACTCATGATCCACAGTGTGCAAGCTCCATCTCGGTGACAGGCACACCTTTGACTTTGATCTACAATTAATATAGCGTCACTCGTCAGCTGGGGCGTCCCTTAGTTTCCGTTGTACTGTAAGTTAACTTCCGCCACTACACCCTTATGTGCTGACTGACTCTGAGTACAGTACGCCAGAACTGCCTGCTCTGCCAAGGAAGGTACGGAGCATTACTCCCCGTCCTTGAGATGTCTCGGTCGGTGCACCTCTACCCTGGCGCACTCTGTTATTGCAGTACTAATATCACTCTCACAGTCACAACGTTCGACCAGTGCGCACAAAGCCGGCCTCAGTGCCCTGCTGCCCCCCTTGTCATTCCAATAAGCTGGTCTGCCAAAAAGCCTCAGCCAAGACATGCAACCCCCCTGCACTTCGAGTACCATTGCCTCTGCCCCTTCCTTCAAGTACAGAGACTTAGGCTGCTTCCAAAGCTCTTCCACTACTGGGAGCCCCACCCCGCCAATGCACCTCAGGCCTGACTCACAGCCCTACTGGCTGTTGCACTGCTCGGACCTTCCTAGTTGCAGGTGTCTGCCAGCGGACCTCAGTTTGACAAGCAACAGTACTGAACCCCCTATGTAGTTCTGCCAGTGACCCTCAGTCCTGGCTGGCGGTAGCCAAATAGGACACAATGCCCTCCTCCTCCTAAATTGTATCATTCTGAGACGAATTCGGAAGGGTAGGAGCAGCCGCAGGTACTGGTCATCTAACGACTTTTCTGGACGTATTATTAAAACACCTTCCTGAGCTCCGCCCCCTCCGGACCCCCTCTTCCGGGGCCCCCACCTACGCTCCCTGCACAGGGCCACCATGAGCCTAGAGCCGGCCCTGGCGCTGGAGGGGGCGGGGGGGGAGGGGGAGGGTTTGTTCACAGGTTTGCAGGTTCCAGTCCATCAAGGAGGGGGTCTGTCAAAGAGCCAGGTTTTGAGGTTTCTTGCGAAGATGGGGAGCGATGTTATCTGTCTGAGGTGGAGCGGAAGGTCTTTCCAGGCTCTGGCCGCGCAGAAGGAGGAGCGGTCTCCCGATCTGGTCTTTCTGGTGCTGGGGACCATGGCGTAGGAGAGCTGGGCTGATCGTAGGGTCCTTTGGGGTGCGTAGAATTTGAGTCTGCTGTTCAGGTATGCTGGTCCGGTGTCATGGAGGGCCTTGTAAGCGTGGGTTAGCATCTTGATGGTGACTCTAGCTTCGATGGAGAGCCAGTGGAGTGTGCGCAGGTGCTGGGAGATTTGGTAGGTTGAGTACCAGTCTTGCAGCGGCGTTTTGGATGTTCTGTAGCTTGCGGGTGAGGTTTTTGTTAATTCCGGCATAGCATGCGTTGCCGAGCCTGCTGGTGACCAAGGCGTGAGTGACAGTGTTTCTGTGTTCGAGGGGTATCCATTTGAAGGTCTTACATAGGAGGCGGAGGATGTGGCAGCAGGAGGACGAGACGGAGTTGATCTGGCGATCCATTTTGAGCTCTGAGTCCAGGATGATTCCCAGGTTGCGTGCATGGTCCGTGGGGGTGGGCAGGCTTCCGAGGGCGACGGGCCACCAGGTGTTGTTACAGGCGTCTTAGTGATAGGCAAAAACTTTACTTCCATTCAATTAATATTTATTGCAAAGAGTGCAGCTCGATGGAGAAATAATCTTGCGGTGGTGCTGGCACAGGTCTCTGGTTTCCATACGTAAGGCAGTGAGCCTCAATGCAGCCCACCAGGTCTGGGACTTAGTTCTTTGTGCTGGTACATCAGGTTCTCTGCAAGCAGTGTTGTTTGCCTCCTTTTTACATTAATCCTCAGGGACACAGCAAGTATGGCCTTGCTTGTGTTTAAGGTCAGCTATTCTTCCTTTTGCTGCTGCAGTTCTGCTGTGATTGGTCCCAGAACTACCTTCGGACATCAAGGTGAATACTTTGTCTGGTTTACAGATTAGGATATCTATCAAGATTGACGTCCCAACCAGTCACTCACAATGGGTACAGCACTTGCATTTTTGGGGGAAGAGATCCATTTAGATTTAAGTATATCTTGCTCAACTTGAACTATAGAAGCAAACATCTCATAATCTCAAATTCCTGGGCCCATGGTGATAGCAGACACTTCAGAATGTCAACAGGGTAAGTGGATACATTTCCAAATTGGGCAAATGTAGTTGCTGAGGTGGCCTGATAGAATGACTATGCATTCAGTATCTTTATTTGTTGGTCTTTCCCTTGGCCTTTGCCATTGGTGGACCTGCTTAATCTTGTTTATACCAGTAGGGCGGACTGGTCCCTTTTTATTGATAGTTTTGTGAATCAGATTTAGACATGCAGCAACCTATCTAGGACAGTGATTGAAACAGGAGTAGCTTCTACAGACCCAATCACTTTCAGTCCTGAATAAATGCAAGATGGTATCCCTGGTCCAGAACCTTGAGTCTATCAACAACAATGTTTGTTGTATTTTAATGAAACCTCTGGATATATAATTTCACGTCCTGGCTTGGGAAGTTCACAGAAAGGTCAGTGCTAAGTTTGTGTGTTGTGCAACAAACTGAAAAGAAAGTAGAGGAAATGTAAGTGTCTATATACATGCATATATATTTTGTTTGCTGTAAAGGGTGCAACACTGGGTTCCATGCTGTAATGTGGCATTCTGTAATATCATGGTAGGTTCTAAACATCTTATTGCCTGTGATGATTTAACACGTTTTTCATTTTTGATGTGGGTGTCTTGTTCAGGCAGTTGACTAAAGGCAATCATACAAACCTCAAAATATTTTGCCACGCGTTGCCTGCAGGCTTACTTTCAGTACTGTTGGTTTGGAAAACCTAGTTCTACCAGTGAAAGATGTATAGAGAAATTGGAGGCTTTCCAGCTTGAAGTGTTTTTCTTAAGTGCAATTGCTGTTATCAGGTTAAGCAGTTTCATCTTGATGCTTGAGAGCTAGTTTATTTTAGGGATATTTTCCTATCTAGTGATATAATTCTTTCTTGCAAGCAGGAGTTCTTTTAGGTAAGTTGTACTTTACAAAGCTTGCTGGGTGTCATGTGTATAATGAAATAAATACATTCACACAAATTCTTTTATTCAATTCTATTTCTTCTTCACAAGTGTTGAATTGCTCAGGTTTGGGAACTGATAGACTCCGTCACTAGAAATTTGGATATCAGGTCTCTCCTTACCTGTTCTCCTTGCTTTGCACTTGCTTACGTGTTGACATGCCCAACCTGGACTCTCCTACCTGTTGACCTATTGTAGGAAGTTTGATGTTTTTAATCACCTCAGGCTGACAGTTGGCATCAGGACACAGCACCAGATGCAGTAGCGTAACGAAACTCAAGGGGCCCCACCCTGCAAAGTGCACGGAGGGGGCTCCCCGGACCACCACCTACCACTTTTGCTGGGGGTGGGGGTGAGCCTGGAGCTCGGTGGCCTCCGCACTCTGGGGGCTTATGTTACGCCACTGACCAGATCTTGGAGAGAGACGGCATTGGTGCAGAAAGATTATCACTCTTAGCCTCAGCAGAATCCTTGGCAATTCCCCCACCCAAAAACTTTGCTTCTATGGAGCCCTGTGTTTACTACCAGTTGCGGGAATGCTTGGAGAAACTCACTTATGACGCTTTTATTGCCACATCTTTGAAAGTAAATGCAGAGCTCCGATGTGTCTTTTTTACTTGGATACCTGCAACTCAGCCTGCAGTGGTGATGGCAGCCTTCATGGAGAGAAAAGCCCATTCCTCCCAGATGGACAAGGAGGCAAGGTGTCTATTTACATGTTTATAACCACACATGGAGCACCAACTTATTGTTCCAGAAATCAAGCTATATTTCCTTATTTGTTAGTGCACTGAAGTTACTGAAAGGCAACATGCAGTACTTTACAAAACATTTTAACTTTTAATTGAAGAAAGAAAATCACTACTGCAGGAAGTAAATTTACCGGTCTGGTGGTTTACTCAGGCTAGCTTCAAGTGCATTCTTGGCAAGCTATGGTTAGCATTTCGAAGTCAAATTTGACCATGTTAATTCCCTGCTCTGATACTCTATCTAACCGCAGATCCCTCAACATGTGAATTTCCCTAGGCGCCAGACTATATCAGGAAACCTTTGCTAGCAATTGCCTAGCATGTTGGCAGAGAATTTACATGCCTCAACGACTGGCTCCTGAAGGCATACTCATCTCAAGCAGCCGTAAGCCACCTACTGACAAAGACCGACCTGTTGACCTCCTTTGGGTTTTCAATCAACGTGCCACAGTCACACCTGATCCCTTCACAATGGCTTCTCTTCATCAGAGCCATTCTGGAAACTGTGCTTTTTCTGAGCCTTTCCACCACCTAAACGCATCCATGACATTCAGGCTATAATCCTGATGTTTCAACCCTTGACCAGGATCTCAATGAGAGTGGCTCAGTGGCTTCTAGGTCTCTGGGCCTCCTGCTTGTGGATCTTGCTGAGTGGCCAATGTGGACTCAGCATTGGAATCTGAAGTCTCAATGGGCTCAGCACAAAAGGGTCTTGTCAGAGTCCATCCAAGTGTCGTAGGAGACTGCAAAAGACCTGCAGTAGTGGCTGCTCAACCACAGTTGGACCGGCGGCAGACCCCACCCAGTGTTTATGGTCTTGATAGATGCATCATTGCTGGGTTGGGGAGGTCATCTGGGAGAGGAGACGATCAGGGGACTCTGATGTGGAGGTGAGTCTCCAACAGAAACCAATTTGTTGGAATTGCAAGCAATGCGCTTGGCACTCAACCATCAAAGGGGAACAGTTACAGGTTCTTACGGACACCACAACCACCATGTAGTACTGCAACAAACAAGGTGGTTTTGGATTGTGGGCCCTGTGCCAAGAGTCGCTGTGCCTCTTGAAGTGTCTGCACAATCAAGGTGCCTCCATATTCGCCCAGCACTTGCCAGGATCTTTAAACACTATTGCAGACAAACTCAGCCATGTTTTCCAGCAGATCTTGTTCAGAGTAAGTTTTGAACCTCATGGATACGCAGAAGGTGCACAGCTGGTTTTGTATCCTGCACTACTTGTAGAAACGAAGCTCATTACCAAAGGGTCTTGTAAGAGTCAATCCAAGTGTCAAAGGAGACTGTAAAACGTCGTTTGGGTCTTTCTAAAGCAGGACCTAACACTCTTCTGTTAGCAATATTTTTTTACAAGAAAATTATTTTCAATTAATGCCTAAAAATTCCAATTATGCATAACTGTTTTGGAGGGCCTGAAACACTTACAATTTAAATGGTACAGTTACCTACTGCAATCTGGGACTTAACCAGAGCCATGCTACACTGTTGAAAGGAGAGGTAAGCCACTGTGTAGTTGTGGTTTGAATCAGCTGTAATGTTAAGCATTTTTTCCATATTCCAGTCCTGGCCATTCGTTAGTTGTGTGGGGAACTAACGCTTTTCTCAGTGTAATGTGTTTCTAGAATGAGACCTTCTTGTCTTTGGACCTTACCCATTTCCTGGATGAGTATGATTAAGTGGTCTGTGAAAGGTGGGTGATTGCAGAAGCGTTAGATTGCTAACTCTCTGATGATGTAAAGTCCTTAGATTCAACTCCATCTTACGTAGGCCGGACTCCATCTTAGTCCACGGAAGCCACTATCTTCATCAACTAAGACAATGGTCACCACTATATTCCCCGATTCATGCAGAATCATTGTCATATCTGCCTCTTAATGCGGATGTCACCAGACCGTATCTTTCTAAGAACTGTGATATAGGCAAGTTCTTTGATTAATGACATAGATACAGCATCTACTACATTTGTCTGTCAGATGTTTCCTCCTTACCATGTCAAGGTTTAATAAGAACACATACAGACATATAACCAAAATAATGTATTCTGAATTGACATCCTTTACCTTATATATTCATAAGGAAAAGTTTGGGAGGCATACCTTGATGCAAATAATCTATGTCTGAGATACCTAAACTTATGTCAGAAATTCCAATTTCTGATAAGATTGAGGATATAAGGACTGCCACTAGACCACTTGTCTGGAGCGGTCCTTCACCCAGATTATTGCCTGAGATTCTGCCATAGATGGTCTCACCTGCTGCCAGGACACGTCACAGATGATACATCTCGCCTGAAAACTAAAGCTGATAAAACCTGGTTGTGGAGGAGGACCGACTGACTGCTACCGCAGTGGGTAATTGCCTTTTGTAGGAATCACTGTCTTCATGCCTCTACTGATAAAGACCGCCTTTGCTGTCAACAAGGTATGCAGTGCGTTTCTTCTCCCTAAGAAACTAAACTGCAAGTTGTTCTGCCTTGAACATGGAGCTGCACTGCCTCTGGATATGGGAATGAAGTTAATGGGGAACTTCTCTAAAGTTTCTTTCATCATTCTGAGCAACATAAAGGGAGAGGCTTCAGTTCTGGGTATACGTCAGAAATGGGAAGCAGTTCCAGTTCAAGACCGTGAATGGGAGCTACCAAAAATAATCTCATATGTTTACACCTCTGTAGGAAGAGATACCTAATTGCACTTGTCCCATTAAGCCACATTTAAAACATAAAAATGCAACTGAGGGTTCCGATAAGGAGAAATCTGCAACGGAAGGGAAGAAAAAACTAAAAGACAAAGATAAAAGACTCAGGAATCAGGCAGAGGTGGTAATAACTTAAGCAACCGCGAAAAAATGAAAAGGCTTGAATGGTATCCATATTCTGATAACCACTCTTCACGTTCTTTTCAGGACACTCAAGGTAAAAGAACCGAAAGGGGGAGCTGATCTGAGTACTGAAGGAAACAGGAGTACAGTAGGAAAAGTGAAGCTGGACGTGATACTGATGTCCGTTTAAAGAGGGAAAAGAAAGAATTCGACTCTAAACCCTCAGTAAAGAAGAAGAAAACATCAAGACTGTCTTAAATTGATTATTATTTTTTTTAATCCTGATTCACCTGCGAGGAGTCCTGCAATGGACGTGGGCAAGAGCGCTTCTAGACGGTGCTACAGAAGTCATGATAGTACAACAGACGCTTCAGAAGTTTCTGGATGAGTCTTAAATCCTCCTCATAGGGTTTACAACCTAAAAATAAAAATTGAAGGGGACATATCACATATTAATAAAGCAGTCTTCAAAACCAAATTATCGGATGATTATGACATCATAGTGGCAGAAGAAAACTGGTCTTCAGTCTTCATTACGGAAGAACCCCAGGGGAGAAAGTTATAAAGGTAACCTTCTGCCAAGTAGTACCTCAGGATATATTTGGGAAATGCATGTCAGTAAATGGGTTGCAAAACAAGCACCAGCCCTATATAGAATTCTAACCGGTTGGGAAAACACCCTAGTCCACTTGTTATTCCCCTACATAGTGAACCACGAGCGCAATACCCTTTAAAACCATATGCAAAACATGGTATTAAAGCAATATTCGACCTATTGCAGTATCAAGGCATAATATCACCTTGCCTATCACCTATAAACACCCCAGCCCTTTTCCCTGTCTCTAAATCAGACGATTTGCATAGAATAGTCTTAGAAGTTTGAATTTACATACACTAACATATATAGTACAACAGGCCCACACCACAGTACAGGTTTAATGACGAACCTAGTGCGGAAAAAGTACAAAACAACCCTGGATATTTCCAATGGGCTTTTCAGTCAAAATATAGCTCCTGAAAGTGAGTATCTGACTTCTTTCGGTTACGACTGTGTGCAATTTTCATTCTGGAGTTTGCCTATAGCGTTTAAGAATAGTCCTGCCTTGTTTTCAGTGCGAATCATGGAAATCGTACAACCAGGTCCTGAGGTTTGCCCCAGTATTGGAACTTTCCTAGATTCCCATGCTTTGTATCATTCCCCGTCGTCGGAATGGGAGCCTCGGTAGTATCACAACCATAGGAACAAAAGAGAAAAAATAGGCCTAGGCCTCATCTCATTTGTATCCTATCATCCTCTTTGTGTAAAAGAGACCAAACTTTTGTCAGGACCAATCAGAGCAGCCTCACCCCATATAACCTTCCTGAGAGAGCTCAGAGCCTCAGGTTTTTCTACCGCACGTTGTGCTAGGGAGTCTTCACTGAGCTCTGCTCAGTTTTCTCATTGTTACTGGTTATTTCTTCAACTTTTCTACTGAAATCAAACATGTCTGACAAGGAGAAGAAGGCCTTATTCAGGTCCTGTGCATCTTGTGGGAAAAAGCGACTTTTTGTGGAAGATAAGCATGAAAGCTGTATCTATTCCTTATACCCGGACCACAAGGCCACACACTGCAAAATTTGTAGAACCTTCTCTACAAAAACACTTCGTGACAGAGAGGGTCGGCTTTTGACCTGGCTTCAGAAAATGAAGACTCGGAAGGAGGTGCTCTCATCAGATGGAGAGGATTCAACATCTATGGCTTCCTCTCACAGATCCAAGAAGAGGGGTAGGTCTCCCCCTTGTTCTTCTTCAGCCGAGCCCCCTCTCAAGGCCCCTCATAAGATCTCTGACAGGTCTGAGAGGGCTAGTCCCCTTCAATCTCCTCACGGAAGTGAAAAGGAGAGGCAGGGACAGGCTACTGGATTGGTTACAGCCTCAAAGGACAAAAAGGAGGTTTCTATCACTTCTCCTCCGTCCAAAAAGGAAAAGACTGGTGACAAATACTCTACGGTCACTCCAGGGACCGTGCCTGAGAAAAAACAGCGTCGGTCGACGACAAAAACATCAGGTACGTCGACGACGATTGCTTCTATGAAAATTCCCGCTGTTTCCTTGGCTCCGTCGACGGGCTCGTCGTCGGTAGCGGTTTCCACGTCAACGACTTCGTCGTCCTTCAAGGTTCCCAGTTCGTCGACGATAACTTCTTCCTCGTCGACGATGATGGTCTCCGGAAAGGTGCTGTTGACGGCCTCGTCGACGACGAAAACTACAATGACTTAGACGACGACACTGATGGTGATGACGCGACGACGACCAAGACTTCGTCGACGAGGTCCACTGTGCCGTCGACGATTCCATCGACGATACCGTCGACGACTGCTGCACCGTCGACGACTGCTCCGTCGACGAGGCCGTCGACGGGTCAAAAAATGCAATTTCCTCTGCAGAAGATGAAAATTACACCTGAAATGACGTCTCCTCGACGAGTTTCGTCGCATCCACCGACAATGCTTCTGGATGATGAGTCGGAGGAGGATGAGGAAGATGGTGGCCATTATGGGGATGCCTACAGTCCCTCAGACTTAAATGTTAAATTGCAAGAGACTGACACGGAGGAATATTATGAGCATACAGGTGACCAACAGATGCATGTTCCACAAGAGCGACGTCCACCTGGTTTAGAGCAGGACATGGTGACCATGCCCGCCTCTCTAATCTCTGATCTACAGATGATGCTGCAGGACTATAGAACCAGGTTTCCTTCGGAACCTTCAATGCAGTCTGCGCAACCTCCCCCTCAGGCGTTGCCACAAGCACAACCAGTTGTCGTACTGCCTCCTTCGCAAGTGGCCCCTCTCACACCACCAGCGGTCATGCCTATGGTCCTTTCCCGGACACCGGATCCCGAACTTGCCAATACTGTCCAGCAGGATACCTCTTTGGATGATGATGTACAGGTGGATCCCTTGACTGATCCATTGCAGGACCCAGACTTGGATCAAGGTGACAGTGGGCTACAAGATCCAGACTTCTATTTCCCCTCCAGTTGGTATAGGGGGGTTCCATAACCTAATGGAGAGAGCATCAAAGAGGTTTGGACTGCCAATTATGAGGGAAGAGTCTGAATGTTTCCTCTATGACTTCAAGGAACAATACAGAAGATCTGTCAAGTCCATTCCCATAATTGAGCATTTGTGGGAGGAAGGTATGAAAATCATGCAAAATCCAGCCACTGTTATTCCGGTTCTACCCAGGCTGGAAAAGAAGTATAAGGCTCCAGAGGGCAGTCCAGCTTGTCTTCTTGGGCAGCCGAAGCCTGATTTGGTGATCTCACAGGCCGCCCAAAGCAAATCCAAAAACCCATCAACACCTTTGACTACGCCTCCGGACAAGGACGGTAGGTGCCTGGATAACGTGGGGGAGAGGTTTTCTTCCATGGCCAGCTTGCTTGTTCGAGCAGTGAATGCTCTCGCCATTCTAGGCAGATACGATCGCCAGATGTGGTGTGACATGGAGCCGTTTGTGGAACAACTGCCAGACTCCGCGAGGGAAGAGGCCAAGTGAGTGCTGATGGAGGGAGAAAAATCATCCTCCGAAGTTATCGACTGTGCTATGGATATAGCTTCCACTGCTTTTTTCGTGCCTTAGCAGGGTCAGCAGTGCTACGTCGCCAGGGCTGGTTGAGAGCCACCTGGTTTCGTCAGGAGGTCCAAAATAAGATCCTGGACTTCCCATTTGATGGAGAGATGCTCTTTGGTAAGCATGTTGATGATGCCCTGCAAAATATAAAAAAGGATACGGACACGGCGAAGTCTTTGGGATCACTTAACTACCGTAAGGTCCCATTTAGAGGCGCTCATGGCAGAGGTTTCTCTTCGTATAGAGGCAACACCCAACAGAGATATTCCTCGCAGTCCTCGCAGTCTTATAAGACTCAATATTCAAATCAACGACAGGGACAATCGGCGTCTTACTCTCGCCAACCTCCGCTAGGGCGTCAGAACCGTCAGGGACGTGACAACGCCAAGAGGCAATAGCGGCCTCCTGGCTCTACCTACTGTTCCTCCCCTCCCAGTCACATCAGTGGGGGGCAGGATATCATTTTGTCTGAACAGCTGGAAGTGTATAACATCGGACCAGTGGGTCCTGAATATTGTACAGAGTGGCCATACGTTGGAATTCCAAGATCTTCCTCCAACAAGAGCTCCGGGCGCCGCCCGCACAAAACATCTGGGACTGCTCCACCTCGAAGCCCACCAATTGTTCCTCAAGGGGGTAATAGAACCGGTGCCTCTCTCTCAGAGGGGCAGAGGTTTTTATTCCAGGTTCTTCCTGGTTCGGAAGACGGCAGAGACTTGGCGCCCCATACTAGACCTACGAGAGCTCAACACTTATCTCATCAAGCTCTCTTTCAGGATGGTCACTCTACAAGAAATTCTTCCTCTTTTGAACCCAGGCGACTATTTGGCGTCTCTGGATTTAGAAGATGCGTATTTCCACATACCGATACACCCGGCTCACAGACAATATCTGCGATTCACAGTGGGCAAGAGCCATTCCCAATTCAAGGTGCTTCTGTTTGGCCTTCGGTCTGCACCTCGGATATTCACAAAGGTGTTGGCACCAGTAGCAGCTTTTCTACGAAAACAATCCCTGGAGGTTTTCCCTTACTTGGACGACTGGCTCGTCAAGGCTCCATCTTTCAAGGAAACCTCTCAAGCTGTTTCGACTTGCATTCAGTTGTTCAGTCACCTGGGCCTTCAGCTAAACAAACTCAAGTCAATTCTACAGCCCTCCAGATCCACAAGGTTCCTTGGGGCCATTTTGGACACAACGCAATGCACAGCTCGTCCTTCGGAAGAACGTCAACAGAAGTTGATCGTATCGGCTCGCCAACTATTCCACAAGAAATGCCTTTCAGTCCGACAATACAAGTCCCTGCTCGGGTCGATGTCATCCTGCATACCATTAATACCACATTGCAGGCTGCGAATGCGTCCTCTGCAGGAAGAACTAGACAAACAATGGTGCCAAACAGAGGGATCATTCAACGACAAGGTGTTGGTGACATCAGCAATGAGAAAGGCATGCGAATGGTGGCTAGTGCAAGACAATATCGCACAAGGTCTGACATTCTGAATTTCACCGTCCCCCCTGATCATGACCACGGATGCCTCTTTGGAAGGCTGGGGAGCAGTGCTCCGAAAGCTTCAAGTCAGCGGGCATATCACTTTTCTGGAGCTAACGGCCATTCAGTTGGCTTTGCAGGCTTTCCTTCCCAGAGTTCGAAATCATACAGTGCTGGTCCGGATGGACAATACGACGGCCATGCACTACGTCAACAAGCAAGGAGGAACGAGGTCGCAAACTCTGTCCAAGGATGCTCAGAGGATCTGGGATTACGCGATTCTTCACAGCATCAGTTTGAGGGCCGAACACCTGGCAGGCTTTCTCAATGTCAAGGCGGATGCCCTGAGTCGCCAGACAGAGGTGAATCAGTCCATTCTGGAGAGTGTGTTCTCGGGGACACCAACCATCGACCTTTTTGCCTCTCCGGTGAACGCCAGATGCCGGTTTTACGCAAGCAAAGTTCACCATCAGGGATCTCTGGGGAACGCCCTTTTGATGGCCTGGTACAGCGCATTCTTTTACGCTTTTCCTCCAATTCCCCTCATTCCTCGAGTACTCAGGAAAATGAAGGCGGAACCATGCAAGATGATTCTCATTGCACCAGCGTGACCCTGGCAATTTTGGTACACAGAACTCCTTCGGCTCTCCCAGGCTCATCCAATTCGCTAGCGACCAATTCCGTCCCTATTGTCGAGGAATCAGGGATAGGTTTACCATCCGGATCCGAAATCGCTGCACTTGACAGCGTGGCTCCTGAACACAGAGAGTTCCGTCATCTGAATCTCTCCCAGGAATGTAGAGAAGTTTTGTCACAGGCTCGAGCACCGAGCACTAATAAAACTTACAAGGCAAAATGGAAGAGGTTCGCCTATGGTGTCAAAGACAAGGTCTCCATCCTCACAAATCTCTGCCTCATCAACTATCGCCATCTATACTATCATTGGCTAAGTCTGGGTTGGCGCATTCGTCTGTGAAGGTACATCTTGCAGCCATATCGAGGTTTCGGCGTAGCTCTTCAGGCCCTTCCTTATGGTCCTCTAGGATTGTTAAACTATTCTTAAAAGGCTTGTTTCGGATGTATCCTCCAGTTCGCCCTCCTCCACCAGTTTGGCAGCTCAATCTTGTCCTGGCTCAACTCATGAAAGCTCCGTTTGAGCCGGTGCACAAGGCGGACTTGAAATTCCTGTCTAGGAAACTTGCCCTCCTCTTAGCTCTTACATCAGCGAGAAGAGTTAGTGAACTTCAAGCCCTCTCCATAGTGCATCCATTCCTTCAATTCAAAAAAGATGTGCTTATTCTTCGCACCAATCCGAAATTTATTCCGAAGGTGCCGTCTGAGTTCCACTTGAATGAACCTTTGATTTTAAAGTCTTTCTTTCCGCGCCCTTCTACGCCTGCGGAACGCACATTACATTCTTTGGACGTTCAAAGATGCTTGAAATTCTACTTAGAATGCACACGACCCTTTCGGAAATCATCCCAATTGTTTGTGTCCTACAGCACACCACGGAAGGGGTTTCCTTTGGCAAAGAGTGGCATTTCCCGCTGGATCTCCAGTGCGATTCAATTCTGTCATCAGGAGGCGGGCAAGCCACTGGAGAGGAAGGTCCGTGCACATTCCACAAGGTCTGTGGCATCGCCTGTGGCTCTTTTTTCTGGAGTCGCCATTAAAGACATTTGCAGGGCAGCAACGTGGAGCAGTACTCATACCTTCACGAGGCACTACTGCCTGGAATCTGCAGGACGAGACGACGCGGCTGTTGGTCAAGCAGTTCTGCGGAATCTTTTTCATTGAGAGGTGAGCTTTCCCTCCGATCCCTCCATCCTGGTGAACACATTTTGTTTCTTGTTTGGCTATGCTATAAGTATTGCTATATGATTATGTGATGCCATGTATCTACAAAATGTGTCTTGGTAATTTACTGCTAGCTACTCTGATACAAAGCATGGGAATCTATGAAAGTTCCAATACTGGGGCAAGAAAACAAGTTACTTACCTGTAACTTTGGTTCCCCAGTATTGGTAACTTTCATAGATTCCCATGCGCCCGCCCTCCTCCCCTGGGAAAGCCTCAGTCTTTTTACAGAGATAGTGGCGGTTTGCACAACGGCTACGAAAATCTGAGGCTCTGAGCTCTCTCAGGAAGGTTCTATGGGGTGAGGCTGCTCTGATTGGTCCTGACAAATGTTTGGTCTCTTTTACACAAAGAGGATGATAGGATACAAATGAGATGATGCCTAGGCCTATTTTTCTCTTTTGTTCCTGCTTGTGATACTACTGAGGCTCCCATTCCGACGACGGGGAATGATACAAAGCATGGGAAGCTATGAAAGTTACCAATACTGGGGAACCAAAGTTACAGGTAAGTAACTTGTTTTCATTGTCATATATTGATGAATCTACACCTTACCAGGTTAAAAGGAGTAGTGACTTTGTTAACATCACATGGTCATGCATGGCGGTGAACTTTCTTGGGTAAGAATTATCCGGTGAGGGCTAGCGTCTCTCTCCTGACTTCCTCCAGAAGTGCGATACCTTGCAGCCTCCCAACACGTTGAAAAGTTGCAATCCCTGTTGGGGTTTCTTAACTTTAGAATTACTTATTTGCTTCACTACGCAGAGAGAGTGAAGCCTCTAGAAGACTTGATTTCTCCTACGTTTTCTTCTAAACAGTGGCTGAGCGCAAATACTGATATCTTGCATGCTCTACAAGCAGACATGCCTGAGACAGACTACTTGGCTGGAGGACTCATCGCGGTTCCGGATCTTTGCTGATTTTGCGGATGGTTTTTATAATATCATGATCTGGACACTTCTGTCCGCATTGAGGACGTTTTTTTCAAAATTTGTTTGGTGGGATCGTACACCTGCATTAAACATTAAACCGAGTAATCGCCATGTAAAACTAGATACCATGGACCTACACCCATGATACTTCTCTTATTCTACAGGTACCTATACCTTTTTGGAATGTCCAAATATTATGATCCTAAATTGAAGAGACAAGCCTATTGAGTGACGACGGCGGTACTCCTTTGGATTGCCGTATTCTTTCTTCACTTGAAGCTTATTTCTATCAACGCCCTGAAGAAGTCCCCTGTTGGGACGAAACACGTCGGCTGTATGGTGTCTAACTTTTTCACTGAAATAAAGAAATTGAATCGAGGAAGCTGTATCTCTGTGACTCATTGGAACTACACAATATAAATTACCTTATGTTTGATATTGTGGTGCACCTGTGCTGTTTTGTTCTGATCTAGTTCCCTAGGGAACAGGTATTGTTACAGTGGGTACCATTCAGTGTGCACACAAACCTTCTGTAAATCTAGTAGGGTTACCAAATATTTCTGGGTTCATATGTCTCCTTGTTAGGTGCTGTCCGTAAGAAGGCTCGACTGTCAGGTTTCTTTATCCATACCTGAGACAGACTATTTACAAACTATGGACAACAAAACAAACCTAATTATCGGAGTCATACCCAGTCACTATGGTTACAGCTATATGACATAAAATGAAGGTCAGACCATCCCAATTGCCTGCAAGTCTCACTTGTATTCCCTAGCTAAAGCATGATTTGCTTCCATTGACAAAATCCTGATGGCTGTACACATGACTGTTCTAAAAGAGCTCCCAATGGTGCAGGGAAAACATTTCATTATTGTTTCTCCCATCCCAGCACAAGAGGCGGTCACAAAGGCAAGCACTCTCAATGCACGTGCCCTACACCTAAGATGGGTACAGTGGGCCTCTTCTTCAAGTGCAGTGGATGTAAGGTTTCAGTATGATCCATCTCTTTGTACACAAGCTTTTATCCAATATGAATAGGAAACTCTTCAGACACTTTATCTGTCACGTCTTACTACAATATGTTTGTGGAACCAAATGCGAGCACTTCCCAACCTGCACAGCAGTGCAAGGTGTAGTGAAGGATGGTGAGTTCATCCCACAACACACCCACACCAAACTCTTAGGTGATAGTACTGCACAAGATGCCCTGCTTCTTGCATTACAAAAGACTGACTCACCAGTTTCCACACAGATTGTGTCCGACTCAGCTTTCTGTGTGCAAGGTTACAATGTAAATTTGCAACAATAGTGGTTGAATGGATTCAAGGATTCAAAGAGAAAACCTATAAAACATAAATAGCTTTATGGGATGGTAGCTGTCTTATAAGACAAGCTTCCATTGGTCCATGTGAGGAACACTTTAAGCAATCAGCGTAGTGGTATTCACGCTAAAGGGAACTGTGCAGCTGACCATGGCAAAAGCTACAATTCAGACTGCTCAGGTATCAGTCTTAACTAGATCTCAAACTAAGGTCAACACAGAGATTGTAAAATCCATAAATGCAACCAAGCAAGCTGAGAAAACTCCGGCAGGTTTTCTTCCCAAATATTCCTGCACCCTTGACTCCAATAACATTCCTGTAGTTACCATACCAGGAGCAGTAGACCCTGTAATACACAATAATCTGTCTTGATTGGCATTAACCAAAGAAGCAAATGAGGCGTTGGCCTCTGCACATGCAGGAATGAATGCAACTGTATCAATGGTAAAGCAACTCTACTGGTGGCCTAATGTATATAAACAGACTATGGACTATGTCGGAGAATGTGACATTTGTCACAAAATGAAACCCTCCACTGTCCAGACCCTTGCCAGCTCCCCTCATGTTCTCTAATATCCCCTTGCATGTGATTTATTTGGACCACATCAGTCCCCTAAATTCAGCTAAACAATACCAATATGTATTGGTAGCTATTGAGTCATTTTCTCAATTCCTATGGGCTTGGCCACAGAGAAATGGGAATGATTCAGCAGTCATAAACGATTTGCAGTGCCTAGTGTCAATGGGGCCCAGTTCATTAATTTTATTCAGATACTGGTCCTGTGGTTGCTGCTCTGGGAGTTTGTCTGTAATTCAGCAACCCGTTCACAGCTGAATCGAACTGCTTGTAGAGTGAGCCAATGGCATGATTAAAAAAGCTTTGACCGGTAGGGTATTAAGTTTAGGTCTTAGTTGGTATCATAATCTTTATGGAGTTCAGAGAGCATTGAATAACTTAGCTAGATGAGTATAGGGAGGATGCACTCCATACAAGGTTCTCCTCTGAGTTCCTATGGATGTACCTGGCTGAGATAATTCTGGGAAGATGGCGGATGAAGATAAAGTTGACTTGGAGAAACGTTCAAATATTTTAGAGAGGATCCAAGAAGTTAGAGACAAGCTAACACAAACCACTCTGACACTGCCACCTGTGAAGAGAAGGTTATTGCTGCTGCTGACTTATGAGTTCCCAAAGTTAGGGACCTAGTTCGGGAAAAAATCCACGACAAGCAAGCTTTTGAGCCATCCTACAGACCACCCATCATTGTTACTGGGGTAAAAGGCAACAGAACTGCCTCTTCTGCCTGGATCAAGAAGAAACAGGTGTCTATCAACCATGTTAAAAAAAACTATGTGGCCAGTCCTCTAAAGCCGGCCACAGCAGACACCAAGAAGGTTTCAGAGTAGTGCCTCCCAGCCTCTCCC
Organism: Lissotriton helveticus; assembly: GCF_964261635.1. Lineage (NCBI taxonomy): Eukaryota > Metazoa > Chordata > Amphibia > Caudata > Salamandridae > Lissotriton > Lissotriton helveticus. Next base: position 343,537,152 of record NC_136065.1, read on the forward strand.
TACTCTGAATACCATGCCTCTTGAAAAAAGCAGCTATGTTTCTAGCTCGACTACCCAGCCGAGGATGTTTGAGCTTAACACATTATGCAGAACACTGAGTGCAACAAACACAGCCGCCCACGATTCTTGACCTGTACCCATCATATGTGCTACAAAGCCTATACAAACTGAAAAGAAAATCTTTCTTCCTTCTTTTCAATGGACTTTTTTTATTTTTGCTTTTTATTGCACTTTCGTTTAATCTGGTTTATCTATACTATCACTTGTATGTTTATTCGCCAACACGCATAACATGCTCTTGACACGTTATAAAATATTGTTTGTTAGCTGTAGCACAAGGATTACAAATATTCATGCTTTGTTATATGAAATATATTATCACATAAGTTTTATTTATCTTGTATATCTTTAATGCACTACTGGCTTTTATATTTCACTTTAAGTATATTACTTGTAAATGTTTTCAGACATGCATCTTGTCCTAGATAAATATAGAAGTTTGAGAGCATGACTATTTCTACACATTAGACAAATTCCTGTTTAATAGGCACGCCCCTATGATGTCACATTCAGACGTACAAGTAGGGGACGGTATGAAACAGCTGTAATGCTAACCATGTTTTCAGTATCCCAGTACTGGCCATTTGTTGGTCATGTGGGGAACCAAAGCTTTTCTCCTTGTAATGGGTTTCCAGAATGAGACCCTCTTGTCTTTGGTTCTTACCCCTTTCCTAGGTGAGTATGATTAAGTGGCATGTGAAATGTGGGTGACTGCATAACTGTTTACTTTAGATTACGGACACTCTTGTTGTGTGGGTCTCATTGCCTAGAGGGTGTTCGTCAGGTGATCTGGCACTTAACCCACGTGTCATAAATGTATCTCTGCGTAGTCTCAATGGATTGTCCTCTGAAGGGACCAAGATTTTCTTCCACTGGAAGTGTGTGTGAAAATCAGTGGGTATAATCAGTGTGGGATGATAGTGTGGATTGTAGATAGTCTTAAAGATGGGCTTTCCAAAAAGGAGAGCACTGCAATCTTCAATAGAACCTATGTAGTTTTGATCAGTAGTTCCATGGAATTTTGGGTGATTGTATAATTTACTGTAGATAACTGAGCCTTTGAGTGGGTGTGTCTATTGTCTTTGTAGGTGTCTGTGCTCTTTTCCCCAGTATGTTTCCTGTCATAGAATTCAAGATTGACCAGCTTTGCTCTAGCTTCTTGTGCATGTTACGCTGTACTTGTCTCTGTTTCTCTGCCCCTGTTATTTCAGCCCTATGTCCATAGTCAAGTACTGATCTATACTTACACTTAGCTCATTGTGAGGAGGGAAAGGCGGACAGAAGAGCGAAAGAGGGCTGAGAGAGAGGGACTTGGTAGGGAAAATAGGTCTGGTGTCAGGATGGAGATGGCGGAGCTCAGAAGAACAAAGGAGGTCAGGAGGGAGAGTGCAGGGGAAAACAGGTGTGACGGATGGACAGAAGCGAGATTGAGGGGTGTTGGGTGTTATATTGCTGTTCTGAAGCGTTGGCATGTTAGCTTGAAATATATCTGTTGCATCATTAAAGTTTTGACAGTGGTGCATTAAAGTTTATACTGTCCGTGTTTTGCATTCATTATAGTACATTGAAAATATGTTAAAATAGCTCCTTTAAACCACTTATGGAAATCGTTCTCATATCGACTGCATAAGTCTCACTGCCATCATGGTCAGTGAAGAGGCAGAGGAGAGAACTATCCTCCGGCAGCTTCTATAAAACCTACAAAAAACTTAAAGCAGTGGCCCCCTGTCTCCTTCTCCAAAGTCAATCACCTGTATGGAAGAAATCAAGCAAACAAAACAGTTGGAAAGGCTTGCATTCAGCCTGAAATCCCAAGCAAATGCTTTTTCTAAATGTATGATGTTGGGAGGGGCTTCTCTCCGGAAGATGCAAATACCTGGATTGGCTTTGACTTTTGGCCCCTGTCAGACCACATGACAGACATGGGCAACTGGGCCAAAAGCATGGTGGTTATGGCGGTTTACCTTTGGTTTCCTAGGGGCCATACTACCGTGGCTCAAACAACTGGGCAGAATACACCCTTTCTGCATTTGATTCGCAATGCAGAGAGGGCGAGCAGTCGGAGACTTCTTATGCAGGTAGTTTAGGAGCTAGGGCACAGACTAAGCAACAATGAAACAGGCAAAATAAATCGCTACCACAGCAGAATAAAATTCTACACAATTACGTAGTGAGTATTACCACTCATTTAAATTATCTCCCCCATCGCCTTCTACTATACTCTCTGCTGCGCCTTTCCACCCTCTCCATTAGGTTTCCAAATGTCAGTGGTGACTTCCCTGCAATTTGAGTTTAGACAAGGTTAGACACAGGTGCAGCTTCACTAAGTTGTCACTACATCAGCAATATGTAGGTCAGTTCAAGGGTTCTTAAGCGCAGAGTCTTACCAGCAAGGACAACTTCCTACTGAAGGGTTAACTTTATGCGTGCGCTTTAGTCTTTCAGTCTTTGGTGTCTGGGTCTTATGTTACGTACTGAGCAGAAACCCAGCTTGGGTGGCACTGGATGATGCAAGATTCGGTTTACACAACCAGGATCTGCTTTGTAGTTGCTTTACTGTGCCTGGTGTCTCACTCTTGGAGGTATCAGATTGGCAGGTTCTATTTTGCGGCTTCCAGGTTGGGGTAGTTCTCCCACTCATCGGTAACTGTGGCTCCTTGGGAATTGCAGCACACACCAACAGGAGCAGCCCCTGTCCTTTGAGCATGCCGCAGGGGTGCTAGATGGCATCTTTTTGCTTGGCTCAAAGCTACTTTATGTAGTTCACCACAAGAACCACGCCATGGTAGATTGTACAACATTTGTCGGTCCCAGTAATGCTCCCACCAGGAAGTTTTCTAGGTGTTCCACACACTGGGAACATGACTGGGCATCTCCTTCTTGACCATCTATCCTCCTGCATGGTATGTACTCTCTTCCACCGTGTGAGAAAGCAGGCAGGCTTCTAGGTGCTAGGCAGTCCCACAGCTTCTTCCTCAAGTGACTTCGAGTTTTGTCCTCTCTCCTTTGGGAGACTGGCTGTCATGCATATACCAACATTGATTTCACAGCACAGCAAATCTCTGAGTAATTTCTGAAGCTCTCCCTTACTCTGTGAAGAAGAACATGGAACTGGATGTTTGGTGGTTTGGGTCCCACTATTATACTTCTTTCAGGGAAGTTTGGATCCACTGTCAAAGGTTCCATTGCTTAAGTTATGACTTTGATATAACTATTAGGTGTGCTTTCCCACTCATGAGTGACACGAGTAAGCTTGATTCAAGTGCACCAGCGATGAATGTGAAAGACAGGTTATTGTAGTCATACAAGGCACTAGCAATGTATAATTGACATGGAAGTATTGCTTTTGGGTTACTAACAATCCCAAAAAGGGAGCAGGGGCACTGTGGTAACAGTTGCCAACCTTATTTCGTTAGTCACAGGATCACACACTCAAAAAATGACACTTTTAAGTAAATAGTATTTATTACAACAGGAATAATCAGTTTCTCAGTATGACTAAAACAACTACACAAAATATTATAAAAATTGCAAGCAAACATATTATAAGTAACAAAAATATAATGACAATTTTCAGCATGTTTTAAAATGTAATTCAAAATGTAACACCCTAATTCCTATTTCTATGCGCTACACTCAGAGCATAGAAGACAGAGGAACTTGTGGTCTTGAGTTTCTTAGAGAGACGAGACACTGCATACCACATTAACAGCAAAGGCAGTCTTTATCAGCTGAGGCGTGAAGACAGTGTTCCCCATGAAGGACAAACACATGCTGCAGTAGCAGTCAGTTGGTCTTCCTCAGAGTCCGCTTTATCAGCTTCAGGCGAGATGTAGCATCTGCAAAGTGTGCTGGCAGTAGGTGAGATAGTCTCTGGCAGAATCTCGAGCGATAATCTCCACAAAGGGCCTCCCTGACAAGAGGCAGTCCTTATATTCTAAATCCGATCAGAAATTGGAATTTCTGACATAAGTTTAGGATTGTATGACATAAATTGTGTGCATCATGGTGTGCTACCCAGGCTTTTCCTTATGCACATATACGGAAAAAAGATGTCAATTCAGACTACATAATTCAGGTTACATGTAAGTATGCGTTCTTATTAAAACTTAACATTGTGAAGAGTAAACATTTGACTCAGACAAATGTCGCTTTAAATGTTGTATCTGTCAATAATCGAATAACTTGACACTTTCACAGTTCTTAGAAAGATAAGGTCAGACAATGTCTGCGTCTAAGAGGAGACCTGACAATGATTATGCATAATCAGGAAAGATGGCGACTTCCACTGTTTGAAAGTGGGAAGATGGCGACCTCCATTAGCCAAGGTGGAGTTGGGCCTTCATAATATAGATTCGGAATTAAGGGACTTTACGTCAGTTCTGGAACTGGGTTTGGGGTGGCTTCCTTAAAAATGTAATTTCTAGGCTGGTGTGCAGGCCTAGCTTCTGTCCAACATGCTGTCTCTCATAGCAGATAGCGATGATGCTGGCTCCAAGCAGGAACATCCACAACAAAGACACAATGAAGTAGGAAGACTCTGCTCCTGGCTTTCCTTAGACTTCCTAAAGTAGCAGTTTGGGCCAGATGAAGGGACTGGCCCTGCCTAGAAACACCCACCTTTAACAACAGAATCAGCAAGTCACCCGCTTTTCCCAAATATCCAACGAAAGGAAGTACTTTGGAAAAATCTAGTAAGCAATTCCTTGCTAATAGGTCCTCATACAATTTCTAAAGATTGCCATACGTCCATCCTCGCTCACTTCCCATCTGGGTCTCCACCCACCTGCTCTGGAATGCAAGCAAAACACTTCTAGCTCCCGGGGAACCACATTGTAGTGGACATTTTACCTGACCGGTGCCAGTCGGCAACCCTCCCTTATGACACAAAAAAAGTCTGTTCAGGACTATTAAGTCACAAAACTGTATGTTGCCACAACTGCTTCAAGTGAACCACCCAGAGAATGGACAGTGGTTCTCTGTCAACAAAGGAGGGGCCTGCTTGGTGAGCCCCTCCAAGTCACAAAACCAATTTAGGTGTCTGGCATTACCCTGGACAGGCCTAGGCTTCAGTATACATACTAGATTATCATGTTTCCTGAGCCAGTAAAAAGCCAGGATACCAGTTTCACATGCCATTGGGTATTTTAAGGCAGGACTACTGTGATACAATGCTGGGGGCATTTCCACCCGAAAGCCCTTGAAGATGACTTCTCAAATTTCCATACAACCTTTGAAAGTTCATAAACATTTGGTATTACATAAGAACTGCAGAATTGTTTTTAAATGCAGAGAATGAGGTACTTGGAAGCTGTATTGAACACAAGGGAGGCAAAAGTGTGTCACAATTCAGGCAAATGTATGCCCTTCAAAAGACAGTTTGTCATCCAGTTTCAAAAGTTTTTTCTTCCAACCATTGTTGTACTGCTGCCAGACAAACTCACCATTCCTGGGTTTCATTATATTCTCAATTTATTGTGCTTTAACAGCAGCTCCACATGAGAAACTTTCAGAAGTGTCTCAAGGATCAATCTTTTGGGAAGACTGGGGCAGGAAGGATAGTCAAACGTTAATAGCCTCATCTGTGCAGTCTACCCCATAGCTAATCCTTTGTGTCAAGCATCAGGAGGAAGCTGGTAGCTATACAGCAACATCAACTTCTGAGACACTAATAGTTGATGAGATGGGGACATTGGCAAGAATTATCTAACAAGTCTTTGGGCATAGGGGGAGAAATGCTGGAGCTGAGGGAAGTTAATCTATCCCTTATCTTATTTCTCTTTCAATAACAGCCTATGTGGTCATGGTGGAGACCCTACAACTGCCATGTACATAACGAATACATAAGACCCTTTCCTAATGTGTGTGATGGAATGTGTTTATTTGCTAGTGTGATTCTGTATCAACAGTTTTGGAAACAACCATGATTTTACTTACTTCCTTAATTCCAAGTGGTCTTGGATATGTGTTTATTTTTGCAGGGAAAGAATGCCTTCATTTTGCTGCTTCAATGGAGAGGGAGGTTCCCCTGATGTATTTCCTCTTATATTGCAAATGATTAGCCAAGGGCCTATTTGAGACAAGAGGTTTCCTTAGAGTATCTTTGGAACTAACAGTGAATGAAGCATGAGCCCTTGATATTGCCTAGTGGGCGAGCAGGGTTCCTTAAATACCCAATGCTTGGCTACTGAAGAGCTTGGAGCACTTGTGAGGTGCATTTTCATTAGCTAAGGTGTAGAGTCTTTGTAGCCTCTATATTGTGTATCCTACACAATCTTTGGAGTAGTAAAAGGAAGTCGAGTCATGAAAAGATTGACAGTGGCCTGCAGCTTCTGAGCGAAACCTAGACAAGGGAAGATGTGTTGAAAGGGTTGCTTGTTGAGGAAACAATTTTTTGTTACTTGAGGGATCATACAAATATTGGAGTCAGTGATCACTCGTAAATAATTGATGTTGCTGGTGGAGGGATATATCCCCGGTGCCGCGTAGCTGGTCCTAAGTTGGATTTTCTTTCCATTCACAAGTGGAACTTATCCATTATTGGAAGAGTTAACTTTAAGTTGGTTACTCTGCATCCATTCATTGATGGCTCCACATGGCACTTTGAAAAATGCAATTTTGTGGATTTTTCTAAGGATTTGCCAATTACCATCAACTTGAAGTTGATGGTAATTTGTGAAATCCTAAAACAAAGTTGCATTTTTAAAATGCTTCATGCGTTGCATTTAGGGAATCGTAAATTGCGATTCCCTAAATGTATTTGCAAAATAGGTAATCGCAAAAATTGCGATTACCTACTTTGTGAAAGCATGTAGGTTTGATGCATCGGAAATGGCTTTTTACCGGTTGCAAACCACGTTTGCGACCGGTAAAAAGCTTGATGCATGTGCCCCTACATCCTTTTCTTTTAGAAATTTTAGGATGATCTGCTTATTAGCATAGTTATAGCAAGTTTAGTTTAACAATTGGAGGTCTGGTGGAGGTAGGGTTCGAAGAGGAGTGATGAAATTATAAAGCCTTTATAGAACACGAGGAATACTGCTGATTGGCGCTGATCTGAACAGGGCACCAGTATGATGCCGACCCTACTGTAAAGGCAGTAGGAGAGTATGCATTTGTGGATGCTTTCTCAAATTCCAAGTTCCTGTAGTCTCGGAATCAGGATTTGATGGTGGTGGACTGGTCGAGGGCAATGCACACAATTAGTAGAAGTTCAGCCACTTAATTTTTGTCCACAGCTTTCAGATCTCCCCAGTTGGATATCAGGCAGGATTCAGTGCATCTTGGTGGGTGGTGTAAACCCATTTGATGATCATAGATCTAGTTTTTAGGTCGAGCTGGAGAAAGCATGCGAAGCATGCGTCCAGCTCAACAACTATAGTCGCCCGTCTCCTGGGAATCTGAGACAGGGGTCGGGCACGCGCGTCGACTTCACCTCGTGGGCGCGCACGCCCAGCCCGGCGCCGTGCACATCCCCTGCCTCAGATTCCCTGAACACACACATACACACATGCACATGCAGGCAGGCACACACGCAGGCACACACACGCACACGCACACACACAACACACAGACACACAGACAGACGCACGCACGCACACACACATACAGACGCACACACACACGCGCACACATCCACCCCCCGCCCCCACTCACCGGGCTCTTTCAGCGTGTGTTCCGTGTCCCTGTCTCTCTCGTCAGCCAGTGGGTCAGTCTTGAGCTCCCTCCGCAGCGCTGGTCTTCACCCGGGCCCCCTCCTGGCACCGGGACTTCAGCTGCCGGACTTCGTTCTCCGTAACAAAGAGCCCGCATGCGCGGGCAGCCCCCGCCCTCTCACTCTCAGCCCGGGCTGCTTTCGGTTTCGCTGTCTTCCGTGTTGCTGGTTGGAAACTGTTGCTTGTAATTAACTAGGCTGTGCGTGACGGAGTTATCTTTGCCCCCACCCAAACAACGCACACAACTCCCCGCCTTTCATACTGTTTAATATTTCCAGCTGGCAAACACCTGTGAGGGTTCGGCTGAACGCAGGGAAGTTGTCATGGAAGTAGGACATTCGTTTTCTTTCCCAACCGGCGGCCATGTTGGTATAGCGACCTGTCACTGAATCAACCCTCGTACAAAATATAATCTTTAGTCATCAAGAATGAATGATGTTACTGCGCATTACAAATACCGCAAAAAATACGGCCAGATAAAGGCAAAAAGAATACATTTTATTTTTATTGAAACTGTAAAACGCTTCTTGAAGGTCTTTTCTAATATTCAGTTAGCCCATACTTTGACATGAATGTCTCGCGCTTTCCCTTTAAAACGTATTTGTTCGCGCCGCCACTTTTATTCTGGATTACTCATTAAATGTATCCCCTACCTTCTATTTGACCCGCTGCCATCTGAGGTCCTCAGCCTGACCGACCTGGGCTAAAGTGGGAGCACCCTGCGCCTCTTACGTATAATAGGTAGTTAGTTTGTCTATTCGTGAAGCCAATCTCTACGTAAACCGAAGTGGGTAGTTGTAACCCTCCCCCCCCCCCCTATGTGGTAACATAAGCAGGAACTGCCCATCAAGAGTTACGGCCCGGACCCCCTTTGAGCTAAGGCTGCTTTGATTCCTCATCCCACACAAGAAGTGTTACACATACGGTCAAGTCATTTCCACAGGTCATTGACGCGAGAAGTACTGACTTAAACATACTTTCCTATCTGCCCACGAAAGTGAGGTCGGAGGTGAAGCCGTTCCTCAGAGCAGTTCGACCCTACCCCATATTGAAGTAGGAAATGCCATGTGCTGCTCCTCCCACAGCCAAACTGCACGGATCCTCATTTCTTTATTGCACTGCTGTACACAGGACTGTCATCTTCTCCGATGACGCGAATCTACATCTAGTCCACGGTATGCTTGTTTTAATTTCTCAACACAGTGCATATTGTGACACCGACCGTAGCAACCGCTGGGTGTTAGGGAAATGGCAGTCCAAATGATAAATGTTTGTCGTCAGGCTGAAATGTCTTATTCTGAAATAATTGGCTACACCTAGGAGGGTGGAGGAGGGGTGTAATAATCCTCTGGGGAGAAAAATAATTATATTTCTCTTCTCGGTTAGCCCATTATAACGTGCCTAAATTCTCATAAAAGCGTAAACATCACATGTGCACAATACACTGCTGTGATGGCCGCTTGTGCACCAAGAGCTCCTTCCTGTAAGGTCCTCTCGTGAACAAACCCCGGCTGCATGGGCCGCTTGTGAACTGAAGCACAACAGGAGATAAATCGTCAAACACAGGTTAGCTTTTTTATTGAATTATGTATTCTTAATAAAACGGGTCCTCTTTTCCAAGATCCTCGCTCCTTCCTGCTCCTTATGTTTCCCATCCCTGACTTTTTTAGCTTTCTCCAATACCATGACGTCGCTCATATTCGAGTCTGCCCATCATTTTTATCCATGTTCTGTTCCCTTCTCTTCTTCTTTCACAATTCCTAATCTTTCATGCCTTCCCTCTCTCACTAACTCCTCTGGTCCTAGGATTTTCCTCTCCCATCCCTAACGCCCGATTAGTGCACCCCTTGCAGTCATTCCCACAATCTTTATTCACGCCCGTACCTCCCAATCTGTCTTCAGGTATCTTTTCTCTCTACCTCACCAATCACAACATTCATGCTCATCTCTTTACCTCGCTTCTCCGTTTCCCTTTATCTACACACACACCCCCAGACCCCTCACACCCACTCACCCCCCCAAACACACCCAACACCCCACACACACAATCCCACCCACGCACACAATCCCCCACGCACACAATCCCCCCCACGCACGCAACCCCCCCACGCACGCAACCCCCCACGCACACAACCCACTCACACAACCCCACACACACACAACCCCACACGCACACAACGCCCACACACACAACCCCCACACACAACACCCCCAACCCCCCACACACACCCCACACACCCACCCCCACACACACCCCCCCCTACACAAACCCCCGACACACAACCCCCCACACACACAACACCCCAACACACACAACCAAACGCACACAACCATCTATTTATCTATCTATGGCCCTCACTCTATCGTCCTCACTCTATCTGTCTATCTATCTATCTATATATATATATATATATATATATATATGCAAAGCAAAGCACAACTGCAATTCCGGAGCCCCAGAGACAGAAGGCAACACGAATCCCAAAATCTAGGCAAATTCTTATTTATTTGGCAAAAGCAGCAAACGAGACTGACGCGTTTCGGGCGGTTGCCCTTGTTCACAGTCACACATTACCCCAAATGCCTGTTTTTTTAAATTGCTTGTGCACACCATGTGACATCAATAGGCATAGAGAAAATACTACTACGGTCTTTCTGCGTATTTCTGAGAACAGGGGTTACATTTTCATACTCCTCATTTCATGTTTGCCTATAAAAGTAAACATGCTTATTTCTGAATATATATATATATATCTTGTCTGTCTGCCTATATATCTATCGCCCTCACTCTATCGCCCTCACTCTATCTATCTATCGCCCTCACTCTATCTATCGCCCTCCCTCACTATCTATCACCCTCACTCTATCGCCCTCCCTCACTCTATCTATCGCCCTCTCTCTATCTATCGCCCTCACTCTATCTATCGCCCTCACTCTATCTATCGCCCTCACTCTATCTATCGCCCTCACTCTATCTATCGCCCTCACTCTATCTATCGCCCTCACTCTATCTATCGCCCTCACTCTATCTATCTTTCGCCCTCCCTCTATCTATCTTTCGCCCTCCCTCTATCTATCTATGGCCCTCACTCTATCTATGGCCCTCACTCTATCTATGGCCCTCACTCTATCTATGGCCCTCACTCTATCTATGGCCCTCACTCTATCTATCGTCCTCACTCTATCTATCTATCAACCTCCCTCTATCTATCTATCACCCTCCCTCTATCTATCTATCGCATCACCACAGCATCACTCAACACCACCACAGCATCAATCTGTGCAGCCATTCAACAACAACTGGTTCAAATATGTACTCTCAATGTTTCAAGCTTTATTACAAATGTCACAAAAAGATGTTAATATTTCACTTCTGTTCTTGGATTTTCATCACAATAAAATACACTAAACATAATCTTCACAAAAGTCATTTACAAAAGTTTAAGCTATTGCCATTATAAATTACAATAACTTTCATTTAAGTATTAATTATTTAAAAAAATAAAAAGCCATTGTTATTTGTAATATCAATACACGTAAATACAACACATATTGCAGTACAAATGCTATAGGTGTCACATTTGCGAAAGTTAAAATTATTGGCATTGTAAGTGACAAAGCTATTAATATCGCTATTTTCAAAACCAACACATACATCAAAAAAATATCATTTACAATACCAATAGCTCAAACTTTCCTAATGCGAGACCTATTGCATTGCAAATGCTTGTTTTCTATGAAGTCCGAAATGTGAGGGAAGGCTTTAATTCAAACAGGATTTCTAAGATTTGCCAATTCAATATCAGTGTGTTCTTTTTCTTGTGAAATGTAGGTGGTCTTGTGAGCAGAGGGGAAGGTGCTTAAAGATAATGAGTGTTACAAATGGTTCTTACACTGGAGAGTTTGAAGTCCTTAAAAGTTTGTGCTGGTCAGGGGTGTAATGGGGAGCCAGGAGGTCTCCTTGCAATGACCATTTACCTGAATTCGTTATCTGATGGTTGTTTGAATGTGGTCGCTTACTTTTCACTGACTGAGCACTTTTTTCATATCATTGTGCAAGGGCCAGCATTTTACCAGGAATTGCCAACATTTTTCCTGGGCTATCCAGTTGTCAAAGATTACCTCTTTTGTGCCAGGGCCATCGTGGTGCCGGGATTCTAGCCATTGTGTACGGGCAAGAATGTTTCCTTGAATCACCACCATTGTGACCGGGCCAGCATTTTACTAGGAATTGCCACCACGGTACGATGGCCAGCAATTTACAAGGAATTACCACCATTCTGCCTCAGTGAGCATGTTGCTGAGAATTACAACCATTGTGCTAGGGACCGTATTGTAATAGAAATGATAACCATTGTGACATGGCCAGCGTAGTTCCTGGAGTTATTCTCATTCTTGCAGGGCCAGGATATTGTCCGATAATACCACCATTGTGCCAGGGCCAGGCGGTTGGTACGATGTGCCTGGCAACGATGTGCCAGGTCCTACAGTTTACCAGGAATGGTCATCATTTTGCCACGGCCAGCATGTTGTCAGTCTTTGCATTTTGGCAAGTCGAGCAGATTCCCAGGAGGGACTTCTTGCTATGTGAGAGGAAGGATAAACGTTTCGCTCGCATTGCAATTGGTTGCATGCTTTGCCTCGCAGCGTGCCAACTGCCCTTTTCTATCTTAAGTCCACAAGGCTGCCCCATGAGGGAGCATTGAAGTAAAACCTAAGAAACTTATCTGAGAATTAACCTGTGTTATAAAATATGATCTATGGTCAGGATGCAAGATGCTGAATTTGTTTTTTGTTTCTTTTACAGTGACGTAATAAAAAGAATAGACCAGTCTGAATTTGAAGGATTTGAGTACATTAGCCCATTGTTGGTATCTATGGAGGAGACGGTATGAAGGGACAGCATCTCTGTAGACCGATAATGTGACTGCACCCCCAGTTTTGTATCCTTAACTACAGTATATGCATGCGAGGCTCCGGAACTGATTGGAACGAAGACCAGAGCTGAGAAGGAAAAAATAAGGCTGTTGAAAATCAGACATGAGGAACAGGATTTCGAGCAGCGTTTTCCGTAGAACTGTTTTGGCTCTATAGACATTTTAATGCTGACGCAAGCAGCTACATCACTATCAAAGGAATTCACGTTTTCGAGCTTCATGAAGGGAGTACAACGTTCATCCATTACATCTGAGTGCTGAAGGATGCAGGGGACAAGGGAGAAGAAAAACTCTTCGATGCAGTATTGCCAGGTTGCTTTCTTTGGTGCATCTGATGCTGTGCGCTTAGCTTTCCAAATCTTAGAATGTACCATCTTAACGAAATGTGTTGTGATTTTGGGAACTTGTTCTTTTGATGCCTTTTTTCACAAGTGGTACATGTCCAAAAACGTCTTGACATCATGAAATGGAGTTGTGTTTTATTGGCAATTAAAATAAATTTAGGTGCAGACTCAAAGTGCCTAAATGGGATGCACTGCATCTAATAAGGGTTTTACCTATTTTCATAACAGGTCTTGTTAAAATAATCTTTTCATGCAGTTGATTACACCGAGAAACAAGCAGTGATCTAGGTCTCAAAACTATTTTCAAGAGTGACTTTTGAGGTTTTTAAGAAAAAAGCAGTAGAGCCATATTGCAATTGTAATAGGAATGCCATGCCAGTTAAAAAAAAAAAACCAACATCAAAAGCAGTTCAACCTCAAAAGCAATAACCGGCCAGAATATGATCAATGAAAATACCAAATTTGCACATGTGGTAGTTTTCTGCCAATTTCCAAACAGTGCCTAAGTCCTGACTTGCTTTGTGTGATAGATCTTTGCATTTTTTTTCCTTCTAGCGAAACAATTTCCAAAAATAGCAAAGATCTCATTTTTAAAATTCTGTTATCTGTAGCCTTAATTTGGAGCAGTAAATGTAGACTATCAAAATACATTTTCTTCTAATAAAGCACACCTCCCACTTCTAATAGGATCTAAATACTCCATGTACATACATTTGTTTTACATATGAGAGCGGAATGCTTTGTAAATTGAGCCTCTGCATTTGCGCCGCCTCCGTAGTTACGCAAGAGGGCGAGAAAGCACCTTAAATGTGCAGATGTAGAAGTTATTCATTATGCCTTCTCTTTGTAGAACTTGTATTATATTAGGGAACTTATATCAAAAGGATTGACCTCAAATAGTTGCTGTCTGTAAAAAAAAGAAATCCTATTTCTTTGAGGAACAAAAGTTGTATATTTGCTTATTTTGTAACTTCTAAAATGGCTTTTAAAGACCTAGTTGCCTCTGCTGCAGATAAATTATAGAGGCAGCATCTTTTGCAAGGTCTTAATATAACTACATTTTGTGGCTTGTAGTAACAACACGTGTGAGTAAAACTGTAAATGAATTAAACCCTGTGCCATGACACCTTGCTGAATTTGATACAATGCAGGATGAGCCAAGGTTTTTCTCCTCTCACTTCCGTTATTTAGTATTTGAAATGTAGGTTTCTCAGGGTACAGCACTACATTAGGTAAGGAACATGGCCACTTTCCAAAATTCACTAGAGGCAACAGGTGCTAGGATGTTTAAAAAAGGAAAGAAAGCAACTCATTTGACAACTATTTATGTCCTCCATTGCACTTTCAACTACAATGACTGGAGAATCTTACCCGTAGAATGACTTTCTTACATTTACACTTAATTGAGCCTGTTGCTTTTTCCAGTCAACATGATAAAACAACTTGACTGACGCCCAGTATTTTCACAAGTGAACAGGATTTTGCCTCCAACATCTGATTTTTGCATCACATCAGGAAATGAAAGCGGAACCTGTCTTTACCCCCTTTTTACTCAATAATTCATTCATGTTCCTTGAACAAGTTTCAGTAAATTCGTTAAGGCTTTTACTGTGCAGGTTTCATCATGAAGCATTCAGCGTTGCAAAGCAGCTCATATGGAGGTACGGCCATGTTGCTTTTCGATAAGCCTTTGGGATACAGAAGTGAGGAATTTTACTAAACTAGTCCTTCTTTCTCACCAAACCTTAATGTGACTTGCAAGTATGTTTTGGGGTGGGATAATGCTGGGTATAAAAACAAATGTATATTTGCTAAAGAAAAAGAAACTCCATTTTATATTATTAATTTAAGGCATTACAAATGTTGCTGTGTTGCCAAATAGTTTGCTGGTTACACGTTTGGTTGCTCGTGCAAGTGTATGAAAATGTTCTGTTCATAATGAAGGGCAAATTTTTTATATGAAGTTCTTGTTTTTATAAATTAAAGAAAATGAAGGATGTAAATTACATGTGTGGATTGAAAGAGAAAGAAAACCTAATATATTGAAAATTGACCTGGTACTGGTATATAGTTGTCCTATTTGAACTAGTAAATGAAAATCTAGCTAATTTAATGATTGTAAACAGTAAATATGTTCTTGTAGTTTTGTATAATTATTTAGTTATGATCTTTGCTGCCCAGTTTTAATTGTGCAGAAATGGTGTACTAATCCATAACAGCGGAGATCATTTATATTCTTGCACATCAATTAAAGTCTTTAATGAAAAGCTGTTACCTGGACTACCTTGTTTGTTTATTTGTTTGCATGTTGTGCTGAAACAGGATATAGTGTAATAGACTTAGAAAGAAGTTCTTTGTTTCTGCAGGTATCACATTAACTACAGGACTGTTCCATTAAGAGCTTATCCAGAACAGACCTAGTGGGCAGGACCAACACATCTGGAGACTTGAATTCTGCTCATATACGTCCCACCATTTAGCACCTTCCAGATGCCAACTTTTACTTGCAGATATTCTTTATTTGGTTTGCAAAATAATTACTGGACTGATATTGTTCTGTCAAAATGAAATTAATACAGTGACATAATCCCATCACAACAGTGTCAGATCCAAGTGGTATTAGTGGTTGAATTTTTCCATTCATCAAAAAAAATGGGAGCAACAGAGAGAATATAGCCAGGTCACCCTCCACTCATAATGTCCACACACCAATTACCTGGTTACATAGAACACTGCCATTTTTTTATTTTCCATCTAAAAAGGATATTTGTATACTCCTAAATTTGGCTATGCTTACTTCTTAGTCGTGCCCACCTTCAAGTGATCTTTTCTAAAAGGTTTAAGTTTGTCAACCATCCACACCCAAGCTCACATCAATTAAAGAAAAAAGGGGAGGGAAGTCAGAAAGTACCTCGTAAGCACCATCCATAGAGCTACTGGCTGGTGCTCACCAGTTTGCTCACGTCACGTTGTCATCATCGGTAACTTTCATGAAAAGAAAAGGGGAAAAGAGAATTTTGCCCAAGTCTTAAAATTGTGTGAAAAAAGGTGAAGAAAAATAACATGTAGATGATCATATCATTCATCACCATCTGGAACCGGTAAAGTGCGAAAGAGAAAATAATTTTTCTAAGCTAAAATGAGTTGTGCCCCACTTATTTCATACATACTTTATTTTCACAGTGTCCACACTCAAATTAAAAAGAACAGCATGTTTAGACCATTTTAATTGGAACAGCCAGTTAAAATGGTCTAAGCACGCCATTTTTTCACACAATTTTAAGACTTGGGCAAAATTCTCACTTTTCCTTTTTTTTTCTTGTCATGAAAGTTACTGATGATGACAACGTGAGCAAACTGGCGAGTACCAACCAGTAGCTCTATGGATGGTGCTTACGTGAGGTACTTTCTGACTTCCAGCACCTTTTTTCTTTAATTGAGTTGAGCTTGGCTGTGGTTGGCTAACCAACTTAAACCTTTTACAAAAGAACACTTGGAGGTGGGCATGACTGATAAGTAAGCGTGGACTAACCTAGGAGTATACAAATTCCCTTTTTGATGTAAAATTAAAACATTGCAGTGTTCTTTGTTACCAGGTCATTGGTGTTTGTATTTTTCCATTGCCAAGACTTGGCTGAAACATAGATAGTTCACTTGTGCTTTCACAGACATGCGGAGTATGTTTCAGAGCATAAGGTTCAAAGGTTTTGAGGTCCCGTTCATGTGGCTATCCTGGACTCCTGTTCCAATTCGACTTATGAGTTGCACTTTAACTGTAATCTCTACTAGCAGCCAACAGAGTGGTTTTATGGTAGGTCAATTCTTACAGTTCTGGACAAATCTTGTGGTACGCTGGTTAATTTTTTGAGTTGGACTTTATATGTTACATTGCAATTATTTATTTTGGCAAGACTAAGTACATCTTCTGTTCGTATATATTTTTAGTACCTGTGATATAGTGCTTCGGCATGATGGGATGCTTTGTGAACAGGAGGTTTTGAGCTGTGTGTATGTATGAGACATTCAGTGTAGAGAAAAAATTGTAGTTATTTTTTATTCCAATTCTCTAAACACCGCCTAGAATTTTGAACATATTCCTTCCTGACAATACCCTCATTTTATGTGTGGATTTATATTTGTCTAGGGTACATACTATTAATAGCACTCAATCAGTCTGTGTGGCTTTAGCAAGCGTGAGGTTGATCTTGCAGGCACCTTTAAGCTGGTCCAAGTATCCAGCTTTTACTAGAGTGGAAAGCTTGCTTATAATTAGCAGTTCCTGGACCTAGATATGTTATCTGGAAGAATTGTGCTGTTGTGCGGATTAGTCTACAAAATTGTTCATGGTATACGGGGACTGGCAATTAGGGTATAATTAGGCTTTAAAGTCTCTTGCATTAGTTTGAGGGAACTTTTTGTCCACACTTTCCTTTTAAAGATGTCCCAGGCTTTTTTGATCCTCTGTTTGATCTCTGGACATCTTTGAGCTTATTTTCATGGCTTATTTAATGAAGATAGATTGCAATTCGATCAATATCGATTAACAGAAATGTTAAAATGTCCGATGTGCTCCATGGACAATAAAACAAGAGCAATGAAATAACAATTAGAATAATAAACCTTTTTCTTTGAACACATTCACAATTATCTTTATCCAAGATTTTCGTTTAAATAGCAAATTGGGTAAAATATAATCTAACAAGTAAAAAAAAAACAAAGTCGGAGTAGAGCTAGGTAATTTACAGGTATTATGAAAAGTATACCAAATGCTATTCCAAACACTAATGTCCCAGTTAACCATCAAACCCTTTTCCTATTGTAGCTATCGAATCAAATAGTTTAATATTAAAATTGTTAAATCATAGATATTTGTACAGCATAGAGCCCTTTTGCCTTAAAACACGTGGAAAAAATGTCCTCACCCAGTCATTTGAAAATATATGTTCATCATATTGGCCCAAAACGGACTTAGACAAATCAAACTGTGTTTTTAAATTGTTGAAAGGAACAAATATTACATTTTCTAGAATCTGATACTCCCAAGCAAAACCCTTTGATCTCCACTTTTTCCAATAAAGTTTTTTTTGTTGATTTTTTTTCTTATTATACACAGTTGATGAAAGGAAACCTATTTCATCATTAGTCACTATCCTTGTTTAGACAAGACAAGCCAAAACAGTTACGTCTCACAATATGGGAAAAGAGAGACTTAGTTTTTGTTTTTAACATTTCTTTAAAAATGAAAAGCGATATCGCAATGTTTCCTTTTTAATCCATTTAGGATTTTAGGGAAAAGTCATAACCATGCTTCTCATAAACAAAAAGCAGAATATTGAATATGAAAATCTGGAAAGTTCACCCTACCACTGATTTTCCTTTTTTTTTAAAGTTGGTCCCAAAGAAATTCTGGAATTCTGGATTTCTCATTGTTCCATAAAACGTCAGTCAAAAGTTCACTCAAAGTCCTAAAAAAGGAAAAAGTTAATTTTATTTAGTCCATTTATATGGTATAATTAATAATTGAATGTTAAATAATGTAAATTGTGTCCAATCTGCCATAGCAAAAAGAAAAATGGGGCTAGCACCGTTGTATAAGTTGGTCAACTTTCTGTAGAATATACTTTCAATTAAGATTTATTATTTAAAAAATAAACGTGGAAATCCAGAAACCCAAATATTTGATTAGTATGCTGTTCCACGCCAAGCTGTAAGAGTCAAAGATGATTTATGGCAAAATGTGTTCAACGGAAATATATGATACTGATCTATATTTGATTAGTAGCCTGAGACTTCAGAACAACCTTCTGATCAATAAAAAGGCATTGCACTTTGGAGGTACTTCTATCTCCACTTAACATCATAATCATTAAACCTAAACCCTGTTCTAGAATTATTTTAAAAAATCCAGAATGAGTATACTAATAAAACGAGTAGTTAGGACATCCATGTCTCATTCCTTGACTGAGAGAGAAGTAGGGGAAATTAGTAACATTAATAATATATGTCTTAGGGGAACAATAAAGGATGGCCAATGCCATCTACCTGGGCCTTCCTATTGCCCTAGGTAAACGCCTTCAGATGGCTCAAAACCAGGCAGCCAGGCTTATATATCGTCTTTCGCGTTGGCAATCCGCAAGACCTCTGCTGAAGCAACTCCATTGGCTTCCGATTACACAGCGTGTACTTTTTTAAACCGCCTGTATAACCTTCAAGGCTCTTCACGCACGTAGCCCTAAGTTCATCCAAATACTTTTGCCTAGGTACACTCCCCCACGCAGCCTGCGTTCTGCTTCGCAAATCCTCCTGACTGTCCCCCGTTATAAATTCCAACGTAAGGGAGGACGTAGGTTTGCCACACTTGCCACTAAACTGTGGAACTCTCTCACTCTAGAGATCCGCTCTTGTACCACTCTTCTTCAGTTCAGGCGGTATCTTAAAACTTGGTTGTTTGCCCAGACCTTAGCTTAGCCCCCCGTCAGACCTCTGATATGTAGTTTTCAAGTCTATGTTGGTTAGCGCCATGAAACCCTCGGGTGAAAGTGCGCTGTATAAATTCTTGTTAAGATAAGATAAGATATTTTTTCAATACATTCAGGCCACTAGCATGCAACTAACAGCCCTTAACAATCTACAGGGTCAAAAGCCTTTTCAGCATCTAAAGTGAGAGCAACATGTAAAGATCACTGTAAGGCAGAGTTAAAGCTTTGGGATTATCTGTTATGTTAAAAAAATCTAGTGTTGTCCGATATCCCACTTTCCATAACACACCCAGACTAAATTGACGTACGTTTTGGCATGCATTTTTTACTCCTAAAATTAATATTTGAGCAAACCTCTTACAGTCCATATTAATCAAAGAAATAGGATGAGAGATTTTACAGTGGTCTGGGTCAATCTTTTTGTAGGGATCAGGCAGAGCATGCTGTCAAGAAAGGACTCCACTGATTTATTATTATCTAACGTAGTTTAAGTGATTTTGGAATTCAGTCTCTTGAAAAATATGTATAAAAGTCTATGATAAAACCATTTTGACTAGGATCTTTACCCTTTTTAACGTGCAAAAGTAATTTGCATCGCAAAGCTAAACAGATAGATTTCCAATGAGGACCTATCTAAAAAATAACCCTTTTATTAACATGAATCAGTGGTGGACGGAGTATTTGCAGAAGTCTATGAAGTCTCAGAAAATTAAAGAAACCAATCTGAAATATTTGAATTCGAGAACATGTGCATGAAATTATCATTATTAATGGAGTAAACCTGCAATTTCTCATAATTTTTATACAGGAGCTAGCAATTTCCCTGACTGCAATTGCCATAATATATCTTGCATTAATTCTAAGCAAATACACACAGTTTTGGAAGGCTGCTTGTTAAATTCAAACTTGGCTTTAACAGCTTGGTCAATGCACTCCTTGTCATTTGATAAACATGTCTAACTTCTTATAATTTAATATTTTCCAGAACCTTTTGCAAGACTGTAACAAAATTAAGACTAAAACTCCTTGTAGCAGCTTTTAGAAATCCCATATAATATTGATAGGTGTGATAGAGATTTGATAAAAACTAAAAACGTCTTTAGCAAATTCTTCAAAAGCCATTCTTTTTAATAAGCACATCTAAGTCAAACCACATAAGTGTGGTCATTCGTTACAATAGCACCAGTTTCAGTATTTTAAGAGACCTTGATTTGAATTCTTACTAGAAAATCAATAATTGAGGTTGTGACGCAGATTTATGATCAGGGAAATAAAAAGAAAAGTCTCTAGTGCGAGGAATGTACATCTCCAAGAAAGAGTCCTTTGCATAACTGCTCTTTTCAAAGTTTTCTAGCATGTTTTCTTTTTTTTAACCATCATTTTATTGACAATAGCATATACAAAGTCTTTGCATACATAGTGCATAGGATTACTAGGCACGGTAAAAATTACAGCGTAACCAAACAGTCGGGCAATAAACTTTATTCAGCTTATTAAAATAAAGCCATGAACAATTAAGGCAATTGGCAACAGCTCCCTAGTTGTCTGCAGCTCCTTTTCAATAATGTCTGTTTTTTCCAAGAAGAAGGAGGCAAAGTCTTTGCAAATTGCAAGCTTCTTGGACCCAATACCGGGAGGGTTGAGTTGGTTGATGGATGGATTGTTGCTTTACAATTTCAAAAGTTGTTTGGGGTGATTTTTAGCTTGGTCCAGTTGAGTTCTAGAGAAGTTCACTTTCAGACTTCTGATTCTTTTGTTGTAAGTATCTGATAGAGACATCTAGCCGCAGATTCCTTAACTTAGAATCCCAGGCGTGAGACTGGATCCGGAATTGTTTTTGCAGCAGCACCTCTGTGCGCCGGGGGACGGCACCACACGACCCCGCCATGATGTCGTTTACGTATGTGACGTCAACGAGGTCATATAAGTCCTTCCCGGCGTGCTGACGTCAGTTTGCCGGAACCTTGCCTCGCCGGCGCCCTCTCCTTCAGAGGGGGAGCATGTCATAGTTTCGGTGCCGACTCAACGCCAGATGCTGCCGAGTCGGCGTCTGACAAAGCACAATCGGCGCCAACGCGCGTCGTTTTGGCGCTGCGTCGTCACCGAGTTCTGGACTCTTCTATAGAGGCCTCTGGAGAGAGTTCGGCGCCGCTCTCCCATCCGGCGTCACCGGAGCTAGTGTTGTCAGTGCCCCACTTGGAATTTGTGGAGCCGCCTCAGGAGCTCCCAGATCCGGCAGGCTGTTCGCCTTCCCAGGAGCCCCGTCAGGATCCTCATTCTTCCACGGGTCTTCCTTCCATGGGGCATTGGGCGCACCCTCAGTGTCTTGGAACGGTCAGCTTACAATCCTCCCTCACTGATGAGCTGTTGTCTCCTCCGCGGAGGACTGCCAAGGCTGGTGCGGCTTTTTTGAGAGTGGTCTCAGTGGCCACCCGCATTTTAAATATGCAACCCCCTTCTGTCCCTTTGTCTGTGGATCCCTTGCTTGAGGTCCTCCACTGTGGGTCGGGAAATGTGGAGCCGCTTTTACCTTTTGAGACTTCCCTTTATGATGCCCTTTTGGGTACCTGGATCCGGCCTGCTTCAGGTGACCCGGTGGCTCGTTCAGTTTTGCAGCGCCACCGTCATCTCCACATGATCCTGTTTGTCTTTTTATGCACCCTGATGCGCAGGGGTTTGTTTTGCAGACTGCCTTTCCTTCTCTGCCCCCTCTAACGCTTTCTCCCTCTCGGGAGTCCAGATGGCTTGAGTCATGTGGTAGGAATATCTTTGCATCCACTAGTGCAGCCCTACGGTCCTTGAATACAGTGTGTGTTTTGGCTCGGGCTACCTCTGGGATGGCCGCCACCTTGCCCAATTCACAATCTGTTCAACCGTAGATACTGTGGATTCTTTGGACCGAGCCAAGGCGGGTTCTGTTGCCTTAAGGCGTCACGCTTGGTTGCGAGATAGCGTCTTCCCTGAAAATATCCGGGAGCGACTGGTCGACTTACCCTTTGATGGGGTTTTGCTGTTTGATGCTCACACCGAGTCGGCGGTTCACCGGCTTCTGACGGGCTTTCGTCCTCCCACTTAGGTCCTTTTAGGCCTGTCTTCTGTGGTGGTACTTTTTCATTTCGCATCGTTCAGATGCCTTGTGTGTTTTACATGTCTTCTTTTTTCTGTGGTCAAGGGTGCTTACTCTTTTATTGGCATCCCTTGGATTTGTTTTGCTTTCAACTGCCTGATGGCCTTCTGTGGCCGTGTTCCACAGGTTGCTGTGTCCTCTGACTGTGGTATTCAGCGGGTGGCTCAGCTTGGTAATGCCATTACGGTTCAGAACTCAGTTCACAGGTTCAGTTCGTTACTGCATTCTTTTGGCCTGGGTTATTGCCCTAAGAGGTGTTCCCCGTTGTTTGGGGTATGCATACTCCATGTGGGGTACTAGTACGCTATTATATAGCATTGCTTATGTCACCTGGGCCTGAAGATCCTGTGGGCTTCATGCGCCTCTTGGTGGTCCGCTGTATGGTGTTCTATGTTTTTCCCTGGTGTCATCTGCTTACGCCATGGTCATCCGCCTCCTTGGGAGGTTTCATGGTCTCCTCTTCAAAAACGACTCCTACCTGCCCTCACTGTACTAAGTATGATCCAGTATGGGCATGTTTATGCTCCTGGCTAGTTCTGTTTCTACATAATTATACGTTGATACATTTATGTATACATGCCTGTTGCCTTGGTTTCCTCTTCCTACGTCGCCACCTCTTGTCAAGGCTGCAAGGTCTGGACCAATATCTCCATGTGTGGGGGAGCTTTTCGGAGTTGCTGCAAGTTGCCATAGGGGCCTCCTTGCTTCGGCTTACCGGAGTTATTTCCCAAATTGATATATGCTCCCTTTTTGGTGTTCAACGCTGTACGTCTCTTTTCTGGAGTGTTGGTCTCGGTTTCTGAGACTCTTGCTACCATTGTTGACTTGGTTTTTTTGGCACCTTCCTTCAGATATGCCCTTTTTCCAAATTATCACCTACTCTTGTTACAAAGCTACACCTGCGGGACAGTTTTTCTCATGGCAGTGGTCATTGACTACTGCCTGTTAGCCTACAATGTGTGTAGTTTCTCGCTTTGGCTTCATGCTCCCCGGTCGGGCACTCTTATACTTCCTGTGTAAGCCACTTTAAGGTCTCTGTAGCCGTTTGCCTGCTGCATATTTCTACCTGCTTCAGCGGGTTGGGGATTGATGCTAGTTGCCCCTCATTACCCTTTTTGGGGTAGGGTGTGCACTTGGCGTGTTTCTTGTCCCGCTGGCTATTCCAAACGCATTGCTCAGGTTCTAGCTCTGGCCTTTGGGCTCTTGACATCGGCTCCTTCGGCTTCCTTCTATAGGCTAGTCTGTTAGGCACTGGTTGCATCTCTTCAAGTTCATTTCGAGCTTGGGTCAGTGCACTCATCGTGTGCCATTAAGGGGAGAGTGGTCCTTCTTCCTCTCTCTCTCTTTCTTGCTCTGGTATAGGGCTCATGCCGTTCTTTTTTATACGGATAGGGTGTGGCGCCATTCTGGCATATTTTTAGGGTATCTTCTATCCTGCTATTTCTGCTCTTCGAGCTACTTGGGTTGCTGTCTGGCTGTTCTGCCACAGCTTTCCCCCTTTATCCGTCACTCTGTTGCCGGATCAGATGCTTGGTGCTTTCTGTTGTTCTTTCGCAGACCCGCCTCCCTTTTGGGGTACGGTTGTGGTATCTATTCGAAGTTAAGGAATCTGTGGCTGGATGTCTCTAACAGATGTACGAGTTACTTACCTTGGGTAACGATGTATCTGGTAGAGACGTTGTCTAGCCGCAGATTCCTTAACGCCCACCCAGCCTCCCCGTTCTGCGAGGACCTTGTCTAGTGGTGTTCACCGCTTGCCTCTTCAGTTGCCATTGGGTTATATCTCAAAGGGGTTCAGATTGTTGCACTCCCCTGGGTGCTGTCATATACAGTTAACGTCTGCTGGGCTTCTTTTCTGTTATATGGTGCCTTTGATTCACAAGGAAATTTGTTTTCCTCTCCAGTTCCCTTCCCTTCATTCCGTCTTCTCTACTACCTTGGCGTCCTGGTCTCCTCGTGGTCATCCTCTTTGAGAGTAGGTTGTGCTCTGTTTCCTACCCCTCGTTTTAGAGGGGAAAGGCCAGACTTTTAATTCTTTCCTTCAGTGGACTTCTGTTCTTTCTGTGTTCCATTCTTAGTGGACGGCACAGTTCCACATGGCACTATCAGTCTATTTCTGTCTGTTGAGATGTTCTTCCCTTGTTGCACTCGGGGAGGGGTCTTCGCTTAGCTTGCGGAGCTCTTTCTCACAGCTTCCACTTATATCCTTCTTTATTCATGGATTTTTCATCCCTCGCACACTGTTCCCATACTTTCACAGTTTTTGGTTGGTGGCTCCGCGTTGTGCCGCGGAAAGGTTTCTCCGAAGATAACTGACGTCAGCGCGCCGGGAGGGACTTATATGTCCCCGCTGACGTCACGTACGTGGACGACATCAGGGCGGGATTGTGTGGTGCCATTCCCCGGCGCGCAGAGGTGCTGCTGCAAAAAATTCCTGATCCAGTCTCACGCCTGGGGATATTCTAAGTTCAGGAATCTGCGGCTAGACAACATCATACAGATACATCATTACCGAAGGTAAGTAACTCATACGTTTCTCACTGATCTTAACCTTTTCAGTGTAGTGAAGT
This sequence comes from Lissotriton helveticus, assembly GCF_964261635.1. NCBI lineage: Eukaryota > Metazoa > Chordata > Amphibia > Caudata > Salamandridae > Lissotriton > Lissotriton helveticus. Next base: position 343,562,384 of record NC_136065.1, read on the forward strand.
TCCTATATTCCCAATAGGCTCTGCGCATTGGAATAATATATCCTATAATTTAGACGTAGGACTGAGGTCGACTAGGTCTCTATCGAATATATTGAACTTAATAGTGAGTGCCAGCTAGCTCAGAGGTCACTAGAAACTTTCTCGAATTCACAAGAAGGGATTAGTTCCTGACAACCGCATAAACATGACAACTTTGTTTCCCAAGAATAAGAAATGTATCTCTAGAGTTGCGTAAACAATAGATAAGTATTTCACTCAATCGTGCATGCTTTGTTTCTACAGAGTTGCAGAGAAATTGAGAGACGGTCGTTTTCAATCAAAAGGGTTTATTGAACAGTCTTCTTTCCCATGCAGGTAAAGTGAACTGCTACAATAGTTATGCAGACTGCAAATCATAATGCGTACAGTGAGAACAATATTATAAAATAATACAGTAAGAGCATTGTATGGTTTCTAAACCATATAAAAATACATACATAAATAATGACGACTAAAAATACTCAACTGGTGCTTCTAAAATAATCCTACCCCAATGTACCCAACTTAAGTCTAGTACGAGGGAAGAAGTAAGTGTGGTGTTGCATAGGTTTAGATTTTTTTGCCAAGAATCTATCCAAGACTTCTCTTAGGTTCTAATCAGCTCCATACCTTTAGTTTAGAATGAAGGAGGTCTGGTATCTCTGTCTCGGGACTCGATTTCCCAACACCCCGCAAGGGGAACTTGGAAACACTGGAGCTGGATTCTCAGCGTGAGAAAGGACAGCTTCTTGATCAGTGCGTCAGCTGGAAGGTCGGCTTCCTTCGGCACTTACTGTAGCGAGCTGTGTCGGGCAAGTAGATAGTCGAACTGCTCCGAACCACCGCGCCTTGCTAGGGCAAGTGAAGGATATTTATACCTTAAGGTGTCTAGTTTGACGTAAAGTCTGGCATGATCATGTCAGGAAAGAACCCCTAGGGAATAGTAGTTCTTTGCAAAGTACATGATTTCTAGGGCAAATCAATATTCAAGCAAGGGGAAGGTCCCTTACTGCTTAAGCGGTTTTTCCTAGAAATCGTTGTGAAGTTTGGTACGGGTGGAAGTAGCCTTGCCTGTATTTGGTCTGCATGGGCTATGTCTAAATAAGGGAATGATTTCTATGCCTATATTAGGGCAATCTGAATTGTACCTATTTAAGGGCATGAATCGGGAAAATTCACTCGGAACCTAAAACGCCACACCACATCAGGTGCTCCATGGATGGGGAGGATCTCCAAACTATTTCTGCTAGTCTCAAATTGTGTCTTTCAGTATTAAAGTTTTCATTGAACCAAGGTTTAGAGACTTTGGTGGATACATTTTTGTAGTTGTAGGGGAGCGATCGAGTCAAGGATGTTCAAGATGAAGGTATTGTACTGCTCTGTAAGGTTGTACACATCCACCATGTCTACTTGAGGAGTCCGGTAATTGTTACTGAGGGCAGATAAGTCATTATGGTTACGTTCTTAGCCTCTTCTCCCTTTGATACTTCAGGAAGGCCTTAAAATTGAAGATTATTCCTCCTGTTCAAGTTTTCAAAATCTTCAGTTCTTGATTTTTTTAATGCATCAATTTCTAACATTGTTTTTTTACAATACTCCTCACATCTTAAGCATCTTTCATCCTTTGTTGCACCCTTGTAATTCTCTTATGCAAATTGGACCACTTTTCACCCATACACTCCATACTTATGTTGGTTTCAATTATAAATAGCTTGAGTGTGAATCTCTTCCAACAAGTCATCTCACATCTAAGGAGGTGGTGATTTGCTAGGAGGTGAAAAATCTTTCTTAGGTCTCTTATTAGACCCAAAATGATCCCCTTCCGGGGGCCTAATGAAGCACAAGTCATGAGTTTGGGTTTAGGAATACCAAAAGCTGGCAAATCAGATTTGATTTCGGAGTTAGAAACCACCAATTTTAATGAAGTGTGAGACTAAGAGAGGACTGACATTTTTGGAGGACTTTAGATTTTTAGTCTTTCCAATAATGAATATACAGTGTGTAAACATAAAAATTTGATCTGGGAAGGCTGAATATAAAGAAAACTTAAATAAATGTATGCAACGTTAAATAAACCATCCGTAGGTACAGCAATCTATATGTCCTGAATAAAGTTGCATTCCTTTCAAGTATGTACAAATAGGATTTGTTAAAACAAAAATCATTCATGTTGAGATGAGAAGAAAATGGAAAGCAAATGTGGCCTAGAAGTCACACAATGATTTAAGTATTATGTAGAATAATAGTAGCTACCATGTTGGAATAGGTAAAATTGGAAACAGCATTTTTAATCTAATAAAATTATTAAGCATTTTTCTTTAAATTGGAAGACTACATTCTTGATCCTGTCAGCTACAAAATAGCTGCCATGCACTCCGGTTAGATGAGGAACTAGACATAATAAGCATTGATATCTGCCTTAAAAGCAAAAACTAATAATAACCAATAGGCCGCTCTACTTTGAGACATCAGTTACACTTCCTTTCTGTAACCAAATTTGGCTTCAGACAGCATGTTCTGCAGCTGGTGCCAGGATCTGTACAGAGTTTCACGTGCCACCTTCAGCGACAGCCAAGACACACTCCCTACTGCAGACTTTTCTAGTTTATTTCTTTTCCTTTATTTTCTTTGTTTGAATTTCTGGGCTCATGATTACCTCTGACATGGAGGTTTAAAGACTTGACTTGTTTTTCTATGCTACAGAATTTATCCAGTAGCTTTTGTACTTTTAGAACTTGAGATCAGTCCAGATGTTGTAGATTAGGCATATGTATACTTGTTTGAGCAAATCAAGGATGCTCTTAATTCTTTAATCTAAAGTAGATTACTGTTGTCCACCTTTAGTATTGAGGTTGAGTATACAAGAAGCAGGTACAATATTAGGTTCCAAATTTTGCCAATGTAGCAGGTAGTTGTGAGTTGAAGTTCTACTTTAACTTTGCTTTTGTAGTACAGTATGCTTCCTTTCTTGTCCTTTATGCTGTTGAGATTTGGGTGGTTAGTCCATAAGCAAATAAACTTTTCACCAAGTAATTAAAATCAGTGCTTTTTGAGCCAGTGGAGCCTACCAGAACTTATTTTTGGTTTCACACTTTTTTTTCTTATCAGACATAAATCAAGGGCAAGAAACGGAAACACAGACCAAGGAGAAATAATAAGAAGAGAAAGACTGACCAACCTTCACAAATAGAGAAAGAAGGAACCTGCTAGATTGAGATAAAGGGGCGTGGAGTGTTTGATAGTGGATTGATGACACATGAGTTGTATTGAAGCCTACACAGCCCTTGTATTCGGTGGCTCCCGAATTTAATAGCATAGGATGTGGGCTTCAGAGCAGAGCTTTTGCCACCGGTGCTCATTCTTTTACATATTACACAGTGATTAAAATGCTTCACTTTCTAAAGGTTTATATTGTCCAGGTAGAATGATTTTGTTGTGTTTACATACATTTTGGATGTTTAATTCTAAGTTATTGAGCTGTTTTGATGGGCCCTGACTATTTCTTGTTAACATGGAGTCATCCAAATACAGGGGGATCTGGACCAGGCAGTTAGATCTATAGGTATTTATGTTGCAGAGCATTGGTGCTAAAATTCAGCCCTGTTTGACTCCTTTGTCAGTGAGTCTTTTACTTTAAAGTTGTTTTGCCTACCTTATCCGGACTGCCAAAGTGACAGTTATTTAGCACAGTGCACCCACCATAAAACAGAAGATGCATAGCTCTGCTAAGTCTAAACTCATGCCACTCCCGCCCCATTTAAAAGTGTATGAGTAGAAGGATTTCCCATGGTTGTGCCTCGACTGGCTCCACCATCAGAAACCTTTTACCTAAAAGCCGGTCCTACATAGACCCTGAGAATAGGACCGTCTGGTCGCAGTAACAGGTGTCCCATCCTGTTTACAGCAGGGTGGCCCTAGCAAGTTCACTCTCCTGGACCACCGATTATGGTGCACCCATATAGGGAAAATGCACTATGGCCCCTGCGCACAGAAAAAAACTCCCCTGTGCAGAAGGCCCTTTCATTTTGTTCTGCAAAAACGAAGTTTGTTTTTGCTGATCAAAATACGTTTCTGAGTGGGTGCATCAAACATTGCACCCTCTCTACAAGGTTCAGTGCTTTCAGTGAGAGATTAACGCCAGGCGTGGATTGTGAAGATGGTCCTCTGCCAATGGAGCAGAGGCCATAATCGCTATTGACCTGGCAGCTCCGATGGTTGTCGCAGGTCTAATTGACCTCCATGTCATCATAGTTGGGCATGGCTCTAGGAGATTTTAGCTTCTGTAACGTAGTGTTAATTCCAAAAGTTAAAATCTCAACTTTATACTTTTTTTCCTTGGCTGGGGTGGTGTGGATCTTGGATGGATTTCAGAACAAAGGTACCCACACATTTGTTTATCTTGGTCTAAAGAGGCGCCAACATCTTCCTCCCCGAATGACTTCTAGATGACTGAAATGCAGCTGCGGTCCATGCAGGTAACATCGGTTGGGCAGTGTAAGGGTGGATTTCGAGGGACGATGTCGAAGGAAAATTAATTATTTATTTAATTTCCCCTCTGCATCGTCTCTCGAAATCCCCCTTTACCGGGCCCCACCACTGTTACCTGCTCGGACCGCGGCTGCCGAAATGGTCAGTGGCTTGTCCCTTTGGACCCAAAAACTTTTTGTGTCTGAGTTTTCTTCTGCATCTCTGAAGACAGCCCGGTTTTACTCCCAATAATTTGCCTTTTTTGCGTTAAATTGCTTGTCTAGAACCTTCTTATTTTCTCCTTGATTTACCCCCAGACACAAACGTTTTTTGATGTCTGGGTACAGACAGCGTTTGCATCAGCAAAAAAATAAAAATAATATACATACAGGATAACTTCGAATATTTTCTATTTATAATCATTAGCTAATACACTAATGAAGGCACATTGTTCGCATGTATGCTTGCTGTAGTAGGTGCTACTCGAACCCCTCGTTCAATAATGCACACACCAATTAATCCAGGCATCCATGCATCCACGAAGCCTTCAAACCATACCTATTGCACTCACTTTTCAATCTTTGCACTCATTCATTCAGTACCCTTTTGCCACAATGCTCCCTTCGCGGTCAGTCTCACCTTGCTGCTACTATTGCCCTAGCTCCATCTACTGATACACTCACAGACCCATGCATGCACTCGCTTGTCCATTAAGCAGTCCACATATGCACTCACATTTAGACACACATACAATGACAAATCACTACGCCTACACCTGCATCCGTTACTGCACTTGCCAGACCATTTCACCTTTATCCCATACACTTCAATGCCCTTTTCATCCATTCGTGAACTCAACCTTCTATCCAACTATCAACCCTTGCACTAATTCCTACATCCAACTTATTGTTATGTTAAATGAATTTATATAGCGCAACATATACCCGAGGTTGTATTGGCGCTGATAGCTAAGCATAGTACTGGAGCATGGTGAAAAAGACAGTTTGCAAGTTAAAAAGCCATGTTTTAAGAAGTTTTCTAAAGGTCAGTAGAGAAGATGAGGATCTGATATGGGGGCAGGGTGTTCCAAAGTCTGGTGGCTCCTGCGTGGAAGCTGCTACCGCCCCATCTTGTCTTCTTAAATCTGGAAGGTCTGACTGTATAGGTACCCAGAGATCTAAGGTTCCTGTTAGGAATATATCATGACATGGTATTACTCAAGAATTCTGGACTCATGCCATGTAGAGCCTTGAAAGTAAGACAAAGCATTTTAAATCTGATGCAATTTCTGACAGTCAGCCAGTGTAGTTCTTTAATGGCCTGGGATACAGCCTGATGTTTTGGAAGATTGATGAGTACTCTGGCAGCTGAGTTCTGCAGAACCTGCAATTTATTGAGGTATTGTTTCTGCAGATTGATGTATAGGCCGTTACAGTAATCTATTTTAGATAAAACGAGAGAGGATATACCTATTTTTCTGGTGCTAACTGGAATATAAGGAAGAATCTTTCTGATGATTCTTAATGTATTATAAGAAGTGGATATGATAGAATTAACTTGTTTACTGAAATTAAGTTTGCCGTCCAGAATCAGTCCCAGGCTTTTAACCTTGGGAGATGGAGTAGGAAGTGGGCCCATCTCTGGTGGCCAACAGTCAGGACCCCAAAAGCAAGGATAGCTTCAAAAGAATATTACTCCAGTCTTCTCTGACTTTAGCTCAAGGCTATGCCTGTCCATCCAAATGTAGATTTCTTTCATGCAATTGTGAAGCTGAATACTCATATTATTGGCCTTGTTTGATACAGAGACCACAATTTGTGTCAACTGGTAGGAAGTGAGTGAGACACCAAAAGATTGAATCAGCGAGGCAAGCTCTGCCACATATAGGTTTAATAGAGCGGGGCTGAGTGAGGACCGTTACGGTACTCCACATGGAAGTGAGAAGGTTTTTGATCTGAACTTGTCTAGCATCAGTGTTTTCACTATTGATCAGAATTATCTAAGTAGATCTAAGGCTGATCCTGTGATACCCTTAGACTCAAGGCGATAGCATAGTGTCGAATGATCCACTGTATCAAAGGCCGTGGATAGGTCCAATAGGATCAAAGCTGCACATCATCAAGGGTAGTTTTAAGTTAATCTGTGGCTTTGATCAGCGCTCTCTCAGTGCAGTGTTCTGATCCAAAGCCAAATTGAGTTGGATCTAACAAAGTGTGTTCCTTCATGAATTGTGTGAGTTGGGAGTTCATGATTTTTTCAATGACCTTAGCCGGGAAAGTAAGTCTGGAAATTGGTCGGCAGCTGGACGGAATGTCTGGATCAAGGTTAGACTTTTTTTAGGAGAGGAAGAATGAATGCCTTCTTCCATGCTGAGGGAAAGGTGCCTGATAGAAACATGGAGTTAGAAATGTTGACTAGGCATTTTGCTATAGGTTGATACATTTGTTTGAGCACAGAGGGGGGACATGGATTGCTCGGGGGACCTGTTTTAATGGATAGAATGAGATGTTCTACATGAGTTGTGGAGACTGAACTGGACAGGTCAGGGTGGGAGGCATTATTTACTGAAGTTTCTGCGCCGTAAATGATTCCCTAATGCGTTAAACATATTATAGATATGCTCCACCTTGTTCCTAAAACAAAGGGCGATGTCATTGCAGAAGGTTTGACTACTAGTACATCCTTTAGCTACAGAGACTTTATTGAGTTATTAGTCAATTCTATTTGAGCTGTAAAATATATTGTTTTCTCTTTAAACAGGAGCGTTTATATATTTCCATCTCCTGAGTTTCATAATTAAGCCTCCATCTTTTCTTTTGTTGTGTACATTTTTGTTTTTCTAGTCAGAGAGCCTTTGAGTACCAGGTCTCCGAGAACTCAGTTCCCTTATGTTAAGTTTCCAAGAGGCGAATTGTGAGAGGGCACATTTAAGCCAGGTCGAATAGCCGTTTCGGGATCAGGTGAAGGAGAGGGTAAGTCCTCAGAGAGTTGAACTTGACTGAAGTTTATGTTCTTCCATGCTCGATAGAGGGTTGGACCATTTAGCGAGCTGGTAGTTGGGATTTCCTTGGTATCTCTAAGCTCAAAAACAATGGCAGAGTAGTGGGATCGAGGGAGAGCTAAAACCTCAGGACTTGCGACCAGGACATGGTTGCTAAAGATGGCATCCAGGGTGTGGCCAGCAATATGGGTGGGAGTCTGTATCAACTGGGTAAGCCTAAAGTTATTCATAGTGTCCAAAAGGTCTCTAGAGCCTTTTTCCTCCATTTGGTCATGGTGGAAGTTTAGGTCTCCAAAATAGTCAGTTCAGAGTTGCAAATCAAACCTTCAAGTAGTGTACTAATGGAATTGAGAAACCTATTTCTTGGGCAAGGTGGGTGATAAATAAGTAGACTTTTTAAAGGATTTGATGTTGGTTACTTCAAACCAGTAAGATAGGGTTTCACAGGCTTCATTTGATGATGCAACAAATCTGGCTTTGATCTGGTCCCTGTAAATAATTCCAAGCCCCCTCCTCTTTTCAAGGATCTATCAAGTCTAAGGATTGTATAGCCAGGAGGGACTGCGGTAATAAGATCCGGCGTGGACGAGCAGTTAGCACAGGTTTCAGTAATAAACCAGATGTCAGGCTTCTGATGAGATTCTATTGGAATGGCATTTCTGTAGCATGTTTGACCAAGGATCGAGCATTCACTAGTACACAACAGTATAGCGGAGGAGAAAGGCAAGGAGGATGATTATGATGAGGAGTGTGAGAATCTAACGGTAGGCCAAGTGTGAACGGGGAATAGCCACATGCTTCACAACTAGCTTTGTTACCCACCGAAAGAGAGGACATATCAAGCCTAAGGCACCCTTTAGTGCATCCCTTAAGATCATGTAACTCTTTACTTGTATAGCTGGTGTTAATCTGCTGGTCATGTTTATGTTTGGTGGATTTATAAAGTGCATGGCTGCCCAAAGGCTTCCCAGCGCTGAGAAGAGCTATTAGCAACGGAGCTTGAGGGACTCATTCTGGGAACAGCTAGGTCTTCAGTTTTTTCTTGAAGCGGAGCTCATCCTCCAGCAGCCTCAGTTCCCGGGTCATGGAGTTCCATAACTTCGGGACCAGGAATAAAAAGGATCTTCCTCCCCATCTTGACCTCTTAATCTGAACATCTTCATGAGGCAGTCCGAAGATGACCTGAGGGACTTCTTTGGCACATATGGGGAGATGAGTGTCCTGAGCATGGCTGGACACCTGCCATACATAGCTTTATCAGCCAGGCAGAGAGAATTACATTTGATCCTAGATTGAATGGGGAGCCAGTAAAGCTGTTTAACCTCTTTGACGCTGATGACGGAACCGCTCCGTCATCAGCCGCGGTGGCGCTGTGCTGATGACGGAGCGGTTCCGCCATGGCCTGCGTGGCGCCGATTTAGCGCCTGCGCGGCGCGTTCTATTGAGCGGGCGGGCCATGACGGAACCGCTCCGTCATCAGCACAGCTCACCCGAGCCTGGTGACGGAGCGGTTCCGTCACCAGCGTGTGAGCGCCGTTCGGCCCCCCCGGCCCCTTAGCACTGCGGCGGAATAGCCACCGCAGTGAAGGTGTTAAGGGAGGCTTTCACTGATTCTTGTCTAGATGTTTTTAAGAGTAGCCTATCTGCCAAATTCTGTGCAAACTGCAGCCGTGAGACCACCAAAGCCTAGTTCATGGTTCTCCGTGCCTGTTCTGGGATGAGACCTATGATTTTACGGAGCATTCGGCGAATACCGAAGCAGGTTGCTGCTAATTTTTTTTCTCGAGTTTCCATTGAAAGGTTATAGTCCAACCATATGCCCAGATTCTTAATTGATGGTTTGGGGACGGGAGGTGTTCCCCAGTCTTCTGTCCAGCTAACCTGGCCAAAAGCCCGGGGTTGTTTCCCAGTATCATCAGTTCCATTTTGTGGCCGCTTAGCTTTAGGTTACAGCTAGCCATTCAGTTGGCCACCTTTTTCATGCAGAGTACCTTTTGGAGGTGGTTTGAGTTTGGCCTCTCAGCCACTGATACCACCAGTTGTGTATCGTCCTCATACGACACAATCGAAAGCCCAAACTCCTTGACAACTTTTGCTAATGGGCACATGTTTATGTTACAGTGTGGGGCTGAGAGACGAGCCCTGTGGGACCCCGCCTGGAACCGGCAGCGTATCTGATCAGCAGGTAGATTCCATTATTTGAAATGATCTATCACTCAGAAAGGAAGTAAGCCATTGAATGGCTTTGTCCTGGAGACCGACCTCCCTCAGGCTGTATATCAGGGTGAGGTGGTCCAGGATGTTAAAAGCCGCACTTAAATCCAGTAACAGAACTGCGTCAGAGCCCCCATTAGCTAGTAACCCTTTAAACTCCTCAGCGACCACTAGAAGAGCTGATATTGTAATGTGTTGCCGCCGGAAACCCATCTGAGTCCCGTGAAGGATGTTATTTTCTTCCAAAAATTATGAGAAGGTGTGATTGTCATGTTTTTCCACTAATTTTCCCAGGGTGGGTAGCAATGAGATAGGGCGAAAATTCCGCAGTTCAGCTGGATCTAATTGGGGCTTCTTCAGCAAGGGCCTCACAATTGCGGGTTTCCACATCTTAGGTACTATTTCGGTATTGAGGGATAATAAGAGAAGCTTTGCTGTAGTAGAAAGAACGGAGTCCCCACCCTGGAGAAGAATATGGGAGGATGCAGGGTCTTGAGGAGAGCCAGATTTAATATTGCACAGGAGGTGCCCAATATTTTCCTTGTTCAAGGCAGTGAAGAGATCAAAGACCGGTGCAGCTGCCTGCCCCATATGGTCTGCTCCTTGATACTGGTCTGACCTGAGGGTGTTACCCAGCTGTGATTCAGGTCCGCCCAGCGAGTACCCCTGTAGTGAGTTGTAGATATTAACTATTATATTTTTAAAGACTACAGCTAGCACATTACCTCTCTCCTTCGTAGATTGATGAAGGGAGATGCCATGTTCCATTGTTGTCAAAGATTTGACAATCTTGAATAGTTCCCTGAGGAAGTTAGCCACCATGTTAATTATCTGTTCAAAGTGCTCGGCCTGGGCTTGCTTAATTTCATTGTGATAGTGTCTAATGGCACTCTTGTATTGGATTTTTAGGGCAGGGCATAGGATTTCCTCCAGTTCCTTTCAAGTTTCTTACAGTCCTTTTTCAAGGAGGCTTAATGATTATTGAACCAAGGAGTTATTTTCGGGTTACGTTGAGCTCTTGGTCTTGATTTCTGAAAACATTGGTCCAACGCTTGGGTGATCCAGTATGACCAAAGCGTGTTGGCCTCATCTGGGTTTTCTGTTAAGATGGGTGTAGAGGACTCTAAGGCCTTAACCCATTTTTCCAGTATAAGCCTGGGCCATCTTCTACCTAAATTCAGGGTGGAATTAGAAGACGTTTGTGCGGATGTTTTTGTAAATGAAAAAGGGATAAAACGATCTGACCAGGGAACTGGGATCGGTTTATTCACCTGAATCTTTGGGTTGTTGGAAAAAATGGGATCAAGAACATGCCCTTTCTCATGTGTGGCGGAACCAACTAGTTGGATAAGTTGCATATAGCCTGTAAACCTGTTCTGAACTAAAACTGCGAGAGGGTGCGGTCCCGGCACGGACGGGCTTACCTTTGGCACGTCCGAACTAGCATACTATGTTTATAGCCAATGTCAGAAGAAACACTGGACAGCAACCCAACTGGAAGCGTCACAAGGTCAAGTGGGAGGAGCTGCTACCCTTCGCACAATCTGCAGGAACTAGTGCAGAGGACCGGGGAAGCAAGTAAGGCAAAGAAGCAGGTGAGAAGTGGAAAGGTAAAAAGCTGCCCTGGAAATATTTTAAAAACGATATAAAGTACAGATTTAAAAACCAATTTATAGACGTCTCAATGCTCCATTCTGCTTTCTATGCACCCACCTATCCACCCAATCTTTGAACCATTACCATATCCATCGACTTCTGCAATCAATATAGCAGTATCTTCATGTATGTATAAGCCTGAATCTTCGTGTATGTGTAAGCCTGATGACTTATAGCCTTTGCTTGTTTATTCTTAGAGTCTTCCATAAAGTAATGGGCTTATCTCTGAGGGTTGTCTGTCTGTGACCATCAGATGAACCCATCTGTAACCAAGGCTGTTGGAAGGGCCTGAACAGGTAATCTTAAGCAGCCTTGGCAAATGTTATCAGACCAGCCCCACTACTTCACTTAGTGAGACTGGTAAGTGCAATGTGGGTTTAAAGGTGGTTTGCCCCAAACCCCAAATGTTTGAAAAAAATATTGGAAAGTATGCATTTTGACACACATTTTTCATTATATATTCATATTCCATAACTTTTAAAGCATAGCAAATGACGAGCTTACAATACACCATGATACACATTTGTGCTGGGAATAAGTGCACAGACTATCATAGATGACCAAAAAGATGTCAAGGTTACTTTGAGATGGGATCATGGTAAAAATAACTGACAGGATTCAGTCCTTGATTCAAGCTGCATATGATTCCTGCACAGGTCTTTTTTTGTATAACTAACTTTATTGGCATTTTTATATATCACATAGTCATCAATTTACATGCAGATATTGAGGTTGCCACTTATTACCAAGGTCCTCTTTTACGATCATAATACAGGGATTGGTCATATAATTTTCACCCTTCATCGTTATCTGTCCGTGCAAAGCAAGGAAACCGACAATGGATAGCCCACAGTCCCTCCCATTTATTCTTCCAGAGGTACATCGTTCTCATTTACGCTTTCCAATGTCTCTGCGTGAATTTGGCAATTTTGGATCTCAACTTGCCCCCCCTTCCCCTTGCACTCCCCTCAATACATAGTCACCATTCCGTTTCTACCATTGGCATGGGTATTATAGTCTGTTCCTTAGCGCTTGTGTTAGCTCATGCCATTTCCCTTCCTGAATTTTCCCCACTTGGTGCGACTCCCATCTTATTTATAGAGCCATGGGTTCCAATGTTTTGCTCTCCTCTGAGGTCCACCAGTATTTGGTGCCATGTTCGGAGATCGTCTTCTAATTTTTCGTCTTCATGGATCATCTTCATTCGTACCCTTTCCGCCGCTGCGCACTCACAAACATCCTCTGAACAGGTCTTATAAAGAGAAGATATAACTTTCACCTTGCTTTGATATAAACGTTAGATTTCAATATGCCTTTTTAACCCTAACAAACTTGTTTTTCTATCTACAAAATATATGCAGTTTGAGCTTTAATGCAAAAGAAGCTCCTTTTCAAGAAAGTGCATTAAAATGCCATCTGAAATATCAACCAACTACTTTTCCACAGTCTACTACATTTCTAATGACTGCTTGCTGCTCGACTGCCCCGAGGCTTTCTTGCGTTTTGAGATGTTTCTAGTAACTGTAGAAAATATGGTTTTCCAGAAGAACAGGTTACTTACCTTCAGTAATGCCTTATCTGGTAGAGACTCTATCTAGCCGCAGAATTCTCCCCTTAGAATAGATACCCCTGAATACCTTCCATGGTACTGCAATCTGATTAAGACCGGAAAATCCTAAAGGACTGAACGGGCAAAGTGTCCATCACTTTGGATCTGACTGTCCAGGCAGTAGTGCTTGGTTAACGTGTGTAGTAATGTCCATGTTGCTGCCTAACAAGATGCCCAAGACAGGGACTTTGAGCTAACACAGTCCTCACACCCTTGGCTCTGGTGGAATGAGCATGCAAGCCCTCAAGGGGTTGCTTCTTAGCTATTGTGTAATGCAGAGCACAATCCATCTAGAGATTGTCCATTTCTGCAAGGCCTTTTGTTTCTTTGCTATGGGGAACCAAATAAAGAGTTGATCATCCACCAGGTATTCCTTAGTATAGTCAATGTAGAATGATGATGCTCTTTTTGAGTCCAGGTGATGGAGTATTTCCTCCTCTTTGGAAGAGTGAGGCAGAGCAAAATAGGTCACAAGTGAGATGGTCTGGTCGACATTTCGGCAGAAAAGAGGCACATGTTCTCAGAACCAGTTTATCTAGAAAGAATGTGGTTTATGGATGGTACACAGATAGCACCTGCAGTTCGCTAACCCTCCTGGTCGATGTAATGACCAGAAGACGTAAAAGGCAGTTGTGCACAGCCTCACATGGCAACCACATTAATGTAATGTATTTTTAGATTGTGCTTTTATGGGTACTGTGGTACCCGAATAAAGATTGACTGACTGGCAACCACTTTAAGAATGCAAATACCAGGTTTGAGTCCTATTAGGGCATGTTGATAGGTTTTGGAAGGAACTCACGGTGGGGTTGAGTGCAGTAGGATTTTGCCTCAACCTCTTTCTGTATATATTTTTTATACCTTGTAGTCCTTTTACATAATGAGTCGCGACAAGTGACAAACGGGTGGCTGATCCATCGACTGCAAGAACACTGATATGGCCGATAGATACCCTTTAGCAGTACCCAAAGCCTTGCCGGGCTAATGAGAGAACAAATAATAGAACCTTAGACAAAGGCACAGGAAGGAGATCAACATTTTTGGAGCCACACCACAAATTTGTCCCAAGGGCAAGCGTATACTGTCTTGGTTGAAGATGCCTGTCTGCCAGAATGGCATCGCAGACTTCTGCAGGGAGGTCAAAAACCATCAACTGCTGAGCTGAATCTCCATGCATGAAGGCAGAGCGCATGCAGGTTTGGTGCAGGAACCTGTCCTGTTGCTGTGGCAGGAGATCCCCCTGAGAAGGCAGTGTGATTGGAGGACCAAAACTCATGCTCAGGAGTTCGGGATACCAGTCTCCATGCCAAACTCAGAGCCACAAGATTGACTTGGGCCCAGTCATTCCTGATCTTCTTGAGAACTCTGGGCCGGAGTGGTATCAGCAGGAAAGCATACAGAAGGCCTGAGCTCAAAGAAGCACTGACAGTGGCGAATAGATCTAAACAAATTTCTCCTCAATTTTTGAAAATGCCTTGCTCCCTTTTGTGATCAGCTAGGCATTGACAACTGCGTTTGTCTGCTCTGGTGTTCAGAGAGCCTGCCAGATCTTAAACCACCAGGAATATGTCCTAATGTTCAAGTCATGTCCAGAGACGCAGGACGCATTGACACAGTGTCATGACCCAACCCTGCCCTGTTGGCTGCAATACCACATGGCGCTGGTATTATACATGAACACCCTAACCAGCCTTTCCTTAATGGAAGGAAGAAAGTCTTTCAATGCCAAGGGAATTTCTCTCAAGGGCGACAGGTTTATGTGGAGCTGAGTTTTCACCAGTCCTCTGATCTCCTCCAGATGGCCTTACCAAACCAGGAGTGGCACATCTGTCATTACAGTCAGCTCGGGGTGGGGAATAGCGAGGGGTCCTCCCCTGACCCAATCACTGTTAGTCAGCCACCACTGTAGATCTTTTACACTTCCCTTAGATATCTGAACCAGGTAAGAGAGATTCCCCGGATGCTGTGCCTACTGGGACTTCAGGCCCCCCTGCAGAGTCTGCATAGGCCAATGAGCATGTGTGACCAGTAAGATTCCAGAGGCCATGTGACCCAACAGTCTCAGAGTCAGTTTCACTGAAATCCAGGATAGAGACCAAATCTCCTGGACTCATTGTTCCGGAAGATAAAACTGCACTGTGTCCAGAATAGCTCAGATGAAAGAAAACGTCTGTGAAGGAATCAGGAGTGACTTTGGCATGTTGATCGTGAACCTCAGTGAATGCATGAGGTCTACTGTAGTCTGGATGTGGGCAATTACTGCCTGGGGCGAGTCCGCCTTAACAGCCAGTCATTGACGTAAGGAAAGACTGGAACTCCTGACCTCCGCAAATACCACCATCACCTTGTTGAACACCCGAGGGGTGCTGGTGAGAAAAAGAGGTAGCGCAGCAAACTGAAAATGCTTGTGGCCTACCGTAAACAGCAGGTAATGCTTGTGGGCTGGCAGGACGATGATATGCAAGTAGCCCTCCTGCAAGTCCAGTGTTACCATCAGGTCTCCACAGTGGACAGAACCTGTGCCAACGTGAGCATCTTTAAATTCTCCTTCTTCAGGAAGAACTTGATAGCGCAGGTCTCAAACAGAGCGGAGGATAGGTAGCAGGGATTACAACCATGACCTACTTCAGATGCTGACACCCTCTTGGTGACTCCTTTGGCCAACAGAGCCTGAACTTCCTGAGAGGGAGAGGTGGTCATCCGTCCACCGGTCTGAAGATAGTATTAGCGGCTGAGTTTCTAAGAAAAGGATGGAGTAACCCCACTGAACAATTTGAAGCAGCCACTTGTCCGATATTAAGGACTGCAAGCGGGGCAAGTGGTGTCAGATCCTGTAGTCCACTTGTTGCCCATGATGTTAATGGGGCAAACTGAAGGGCGTTTGTGGCTGCGGCTGCTAGGTGGTGGGAGACTGGGTAGTCCTCTGGCTGCATGTCTCACGAAGCATGTCGGGACATCATCCACTGTTACAAAAGGACTGGGGAGCCTGTTGGCCTTGTTGGCTGAATGACAATGGACACAACTGGTAGCCCCCTACTGTAGCCACAGATGGTAGAATAAAACTAGTGTGGGGCCTTGCAACGCCCCAGCAACCGTTCAGTAGCCTGGCTCTCCTTAAAGTGCTCCAGCAAGTAATCTGCCTTGTCGCTAAAGAGGTGAGTCCCATTGAAGGGCATGTCAGTAAGGGATGCCTGGACATGCCCCTAAAAGCCTATAGATCTTAGCCAGGCATAACGTTTGAGTGCCATTGACGACTCAAATGCTCTGCTTAGCCAGTCGGTCGTATCTTGTCCGCAGCAAATGGTGAACTTTGCTGCTTCCCTGCCGTCGGCAGTAGCCTGGGTCATTATGGCTCGTGCCTCCTCTGAGATTATGGGCAGAACATGTGCAACTAAATCTTAAAATGTGTAGGTATATTGGCCCAAGATGCATATGGTGTTTACATATAGCAGTGTAAGGCTGGAAAAAGAGAACATCCTGTTTCTAAAGGTATCCAACCACTTGGATTCCCCATCCAGTGGAGTTGTAGGAAACATGCCAGGATTAACTTTCAATGTGGAGGCCTGGACTACCAGACATAGTGGGGTGCTGTGTGAGGATAGCTAGGTCCCCAAGGATTGGGATGGTGGCATCAGGCAATTGCCCTGCGCACAGGAGCCCCTAGCCAGGGCTTGGCTCATGCCCCAAGCAGCACATATTTGAGGTCTTTGTTAAAAGGGAGAAGAGGTTCCCTGAGGGTGACTCCTGGCTGAAGCATCACTGTCAAGACGTTCGTCTTGACTGCCAGTGAGGGCAGGTTGAGGACCTCAGCTTCCCTCCTCACCACCATAGCAAATGAAGCCCCTTCCTCCGTAGCCACACTAAGAGGTGCAAACAAACCCGGCTCTGGGGAGGTGTCAAGAAAAATGGCATCCACAAGTTCCCCATACAAGTTATCTTCGGCATTGATGAGGTTGGTATATACATAAGGATCCTCATCATTAATTTCCCTCACAGAGTCTGTCAAAAAACAAAGCAGGCCCTGACTGATTTGGAAGGTTGTGTTCTACTTCAGGTCACACCGATCTGGCTCCGTATTGAAGTCTAGCATGATGATTGGGTTGGCGGTGCTGGGAACAACGTAACTGGAACGGGCTCAGGGGGAGGGTTCGGTCTCGTGATCAAAGCCATTCCAGATCCAGAACTGGATCCAGGGAGGCCCGACCGGTGCTGAAAGTGGACCCGCTGGTGGGATTTCGGTGTGTGTAGGGGGGCGGGGTACCTGCTGAACCCATTGGGCCCGAAGGTGCTCTAGAGACGTTCGGCCTGCCCAAATATGAGGTGTATGGCCTCATAAAACCCTCACAGTTGGAATGGGGTAGCTCCAGCTCTGGGAAAATTGGAAAAGTGTGGAGAGGATCAGACTCGGAGGCAGACTCAGCGGCTGACGTCTGGGAGCAGGCATGGCGAGACATCATTCCCACACCTCATCTAATGACTTGGACCAGCACGGCGACGAACGCTTCAACTTCTTGACTTTTTATAGGACTTACTCAATGACTGAGCGGAATGTCGAGCCCCTGAATCAGCTCGTTGAATGGTCCCGAGACCTTCCCCACAACTGGGACCAGGAGCATCTGATTCGACCAACTGCTGGCGACAAGGAGCTTCAGTGGTTGCTCCCGCAGCGCCTTGGGGTTCATGGTGTGACAGCTGTGGTCCAGTTTCTGAGCACCACAGAACAACCAGGTGGGAGTCTATCACAAATATCTGTCTGTGACTGAACCACAGGCTTTAAACCCCACAGGATTTTGGGCGGTCATCCTTACACACCAAGTCTCAAAAATAGTTGACAAAACATTAAAAGAAAAGCCATCAAAAAGTGGACAGAAGGGGGCGTGGCTAGCGGCCGTACGAAATGGCTGCCAAGAAGTGAGTCTCCGTGGGTAGTATAACCCTTCTCGTCTATCCGTCCTGAAATCCGCGACACTACGACTCCCCAAGGGCTGGGGCCAACGTCCAAGACCGAGCTGCGGCGAATGCGGGCACTTTCGTCCGCAACTGTGGCCGGGAAGTGACGGACTCGTCGTATGCCCTGCAGCAGCCTGCTTCTGCACTGGAGACCGGGGCCTCGATTGGGCCGCAGCCCGGACCGGAAGTCGGGGTGCACCGGAATCGGACCACTGCCTGGAGGTGAAAACGGGTAAGAGACTGCTGCGAGATCAAA
Organism: Lissotriton helveticus; assembly: GCF_964261635.1. NCBI lineage: Eukaryota > Metazoa > Chordata > Amphibia > Caudata > Salamandridae > Lissotriton > Lissotriton helveticus. The sequence goes on from NC_136065.1 coordinate 343,580,555, forward strand.
GGGAAAGCCTCCGCAGCCCCAGGAGCGGTCCCGGCTGTGCTCGCACCGACGTGGGAACAACACATCCTAACACGAACTGTGACGGTGCCGCTGCCCGTGATACTCGGCCTTCCGAGACACTGATCCGCCCGAGGACGCCTGACTCCAGAACACTTTGCAGGGCTGTAATCCTGAACGGGGCCACTGCCGATGGGACGGGGATAGTTTGCCATCGCGATCCTCTCTCGCCCTGCTGCTGTCCATCAAACGGTCAATTTTAAAAAACGCCCATCCCCCCCCGTCTCCAGAGTAGTGTACGGTGCTGGCCAGTGCCTGGTGATGGAAGGTTCGGGCTCAGATCGGGGAACAAAGCCACATTTGTGGGGTGCAGTGAGGAATCCTTAACATCCCACTCCAGTAGCCAGTGGCGGAGTCGAGCACCGTAGAGGCGTCGAGAGCCGCGCTGACCAGAGACGAAGCGCAGAACTGAAGGGATCGAGGGCTTGACACTAACTCCCCATAACAGCCGGTACCTTTGATGTGATAGCGGCGGGCCGGATGCGTATACGCCGCTGGTGAACCCCAACTCTGACCGGACACCTTAGGGACACTGGATGAGGAGGTACTGAGTTATAATCGGACCTGCTGCGCCTCCTACAACCTGCAATCAGGACTGGCCTGCACATATAATCACTTACCTGGACAGTGACGACGCAAACGTGGTCTATTGTGCACGAATCCAGAGGCCTCTATCTCGGGGACAATAATCCTCTACCCCTGATACCCTGTTGACCGGCGCCATGGCGGGCAGAGGCCCCAAACATCCGTCAAAGCAGGTAAAATTGGACAAGTTCGCCTATGATAAAAACTCACCGCTCCCACCGTAGGGTCGTACCTCCTCCGGCAAGAATGCACACAATGACGGTGGGATGAAGAAGGTCACGCTGGAGGATATCATGAAGGCACTATCTAGTGTCCAAACCACGGTGGGCTCAATCTCCACTGACATCTCCCTGCTGCGGGCAGACTACCACAAAATGGCTGACAGGGTCAAAGAGGTGGAAATAGTCACTAAGTCTCTGGTGGCCGATACGTCCGAGCTTCAGACTGCTGTCTCCCGCCTAGAGTCGGAAAACAAACTGCTCATGGACAAACTTGATGACCAAGAAGGGCACTCGCGGCGAAACAATATACTCCTCCTTGGCGTTCCGGAGACTGAGGGGACACGGGCCATGGACCTTTACGTGGAGGACTTAGTCAAAACCCGGCTACAACCGAAAGGTCTCTCCAGCTTCTTTTTAGTAGAAAGGGCCCACAGGATACCTGGGGGCCTTCCCAAGCCCGGGGCGCCCCCTCGGCCAATAATTGCTCGTCTATTCAACTTCAGAGACCGGGACGCAATACTACAAACAGCTAGAGTCTCTCCGCCAATCAGGGTCCAGAACTCTGTGATCACCTTTTTTCCGGACTATACAGCAGCAGTGTCCAGACGCAGACGCAGTTTCCTTGAGGTCAAGAAGGCGTTGCGAGAACAGGAACTGCCATACTCCATGCTCTTCCCAGCGAGGCTTAGAGTGGTAGCTGAGGATCGGACATGGTTCTTTGAGACACCCGGGGCGGCGTTCGATTGGCTCGACGGATGGCGAATAGTGGGCGGCAATGCCCGTGGGAATAAACATGACCGCCGACGCCGTGAAAGAGACAGTAGAGGAGGTCAACGAGCAGTGAGTCCCGATCAAGGACACTTGGCAGAACCGGTGGTGGGAGAGAAGGGCTAGCGACGATGGAGAATGCTGGCTGCACCCTTGCGATGCTTGCAGGTTTCTGTAGATTGTGACTGTGCTGGCTATTGGCATTGGACTAGGCGGGCCCTGGAGGGCAAGGAGGGTTAATGTGCCCGGAGGACCCACCACCCCGGACAAGCAAGTACTATGGTTTGGGAGGGACAGAAGCACTCTGCTGAGTTGGGGAGGCGGGCAGTTGTAGGTCTGCTAAGCAGGGCGGCAGGGAGGGAGGGTGGGAACCAGGGTTGGGGTTTTGTTTTGTTTTGTTGTTTTCTTTGCTCTATGTTTGAACACTGCTGATGAAGAAAACGTTGCGATGCAGTGGAGCAGAGTAGTTCCTGGTTCCGTGTTTATGTACGTCATGGCAGGATGTGATGAGATATGTATACTATGTTTGCGACAAGAAGGCAGGTACAGTTTGCTAGTGATATTGATACGAATCTGTATGTTCAACCAAAGTACTTATAACGCTCTTGTATTGGCAGCATGCGATGTTATTGGGGTACTAACTCCTTTTAATGCGGGATCTGAATGGGACAAAGATAGCTTTGAAATGTGGTCGATTGTTACCTTTACTTATGGCTGATTGTAATTTGCAGGAGCCCAGTGCTCCCCAAACAACTCTGGCGATATTATCTTGGAATGTCCGTGGTCTTGGAGATAAGGTGAAGAGAGGTCTGGTTTTACAATATCTAAAACGCTGCTGCCCCGCGGTCGTCCTACTGCAGGAAACGCATCTAACGGGCTTGACTGTCAAGGCCATGGATAGATGGGGGAATCAGATGGTAGCTCACGCAGAATTCTCTTCAGGTTCTAGGGGTACGGGAATACTCGTCAGGAAGAGGTTCCCTCTGGTAGTTCAATTTGGTCTCTGTGTATGTCCCACCGGCCCTCCACACACAGGCACATTCTGCTCTGACAAACTTTCTACTATCACTACCCACTGCAACACTACTCATAGGGGGCGACTTCAATGATATAATTGACGGTTCCCGAGACAGATTTCCCAGTAGACCGGGGGTGCAGGGCGGGCGACGCCTCCTTGGTCTCTTGGACGCTTTGGGGCTCACAGATAGCTGGAGACACACGCACCCTAACGAACGGCAGTACACCTTTTACTCTGCAGTCCACGACTGTCATACACGCATTGACCACTTCCTCATTTTCGCAGACGGCCTACCTGGTATTGAGGAAGTAATAATCCGTCCTAGGGGCATATCTGACCACTCCCCCCTGCTGTTGAAATACACACATCACCAGACCACTAGGAAGCGTATGTTTCTGCTTCATGCTGGTTTCTTGCATGTTGCCCCTATCATGAAGCACCTTACGGCCACCACTGGTCACTTCTTCCAAGAAAACGCAGGATCTGTGGACTCGCCCTGCAAGCTATGGGAGGCCTATAAGGTGGTCCTGCGTGGACAAGCGCTGGCCTCCATTACAGGTAATAAACGATCGCAACGGGCTGAACTAGACAATCTGGAGGAGGAGCTCAACCCGGCACTGGCTGAACAGGCTATGCACCCTTCGCTTAGCGCCACCCGTGAGGTTAAGCTTAAGCAAACCGCGTATGTGGCATACCAGCGGGAAAGTGCGATGCAAGGCCTTCTGGCAACTAGACATAGAGTGTACGAACTAGGTGACAAGGCTGGGAAGATGCTAGCCTGGCTGGATAGGAAAGAAAGGGGAAATAGGGTCATACCGCAGCTGTTGTCCCCCACGGGCGCAGTGGTTAATAAGCCGGACGAAGTAGTGGACGTTTTAGCCGATCATTACTAACGACTATATGCTCCACGGGCGACCTATACGTCGGATGAGGCGTATGACTATATAAAAGACCTGACAATCCCCCAACTCTCCCCTGAAGCGGCACTCCTGTTGGAGGCAGACATCACCTTAGAAGAACTTGAAACTGCAACCTATTCTTTAGCGTCAGGTAAGGCGCTTGGGCCTAATGGTCTCCCAGTTGAACTGTACAAACGGACAGCTCAGATGACTGCACCCTATCTACGCGAGATGTTTCTCGCTAGCCTAGAGGAGGGAGAGCTACCGAGGGACCAGCGCCTCGCCACAATAGTCGCGATTCACAAGCCCGGCAGACCAGAGGGAGATTGTGCGTCCTACCGCCCGATTTCTCTGATCAACGCAGAACCTAAGATTCTAGCCAAGCTGCTGGCGCTGCGCCTTACCCCCCATCTTGCCTCTATAGTACATCCTGACCAGTCTGGATTTATGCCGCACCGTAGCACTGCCCTCAACTTGCCCAGACTCAATGCTGTTCTGGCCCACAAGTCATATATCCGGGAGCCTTCTGTTACACTTTAACTGGACTCCACCATGGCGTTCGATACCGTGGAGTGGCCTTACCTCCTTGCGGTGCTCCGACATATGGGCTTCGGCCCGAAATATTGTGCATGGATTCGCCTCTTATACAACAAGCTACTGGCACATGTCTCGGCCAATGGCCGCATCTCTCAAGATTTCCCGCTTGGACGCGGCACAAGACAGGGATGCCCCTTATCCCTGCTGCTCTTTGCACTGATCCTTGAGCCACTCGCAATATGGATCAGATGGGAACCCTCGATTAAGGGACTTTCTTGGACCAACACGTGGGAGGACCGCATTTCCCTATATGCTGATGACATTTTACTATACCTCACCACCCCCAAGAAATCCATCCTAGAACTCCTGAACGTTTGTGAAAAGTTTGGCAGGGTGTCAGGTTACAATATCAATTGGTCAAAGTCCGTCCTCCATGTGTTGACTGGTTCCCCCCCCCCCGTCTTGCCCTCGAGTTGCCTCTTGCGGCCTACTGTGACAGCATTCAAGTACCTCGGTATTAACATCACATCCAACCCTGACGAATTTTTTTACCTGAATCTCAATCGTCACCTAGAGCGGTTTAGAAGGGACGTTAAGATCTGGCGAACACTTCCTCTCACGCTCTTGGGCAAGGCGGCATTGTACAAAATGATGGCGCTTCCACGGTTTTTATACGTCCTCGAAAATACACCGTTCCTGGTCCCTAACTCTTATTTTCGAGCTATAGCTGCAACTGTCACCACTCTTTTGTGGGATGGGAAGCCACCGCGTATTGCGCGAGATAAGCTAATAAAGGGTTGATACGATGGAGGTATAGCGCTTCCAAACATAGAAGCCTATTACTAGGCAGCCCATCTTAAGCAGATAAACTACTGGTTGCACGCTCCGCAAACCGAGCCAGCATACCTCGCCGACAGACGCAACTTGGAGAGCCGAGGCCTCCTTGGCAATCTATATTGCCGTCGTATGCCCGCGGACCTAATCGGACCCACACAACACACGGTACATCTCTGGTACAAAGCTAATCGGTGTCTAAAATCCACTGGGATGATTACACTGATGACTCCACTGTGGGATTCCTATAAATTAGGCCTCCTCCGCAACAGTAAAGGATTCCAGGGCTGGGATGCCATCGGCATTTCAGTAGTGGGTGACCTTTGGAAAAAGGGAAAAGTGGTAGATTTCTCCCACCTCCAAACACAATATGGAATGGCGCAAAAGGAAAAGTTTAGATACCTTCAAATTAAGCACGCACTTCAATCTGTCATACCTCCAGGTACTGCTTTACAGGAGTCATCCCCTTTAGAAGACAGACTTCTAACAGAGCACATGCCAGATAGGGCCACTTCACTGACCTATCGGAAATTAATAAACAATCTCCCTGACGCGACGTCCGCGCTGCGGCAGAAATGGTCCAGAGAGGTGGGCGACTTTGATGACTCCGAATGGCAGGAGGCCCTCTCATCTCCCAGGGAAACAGCGATATCCTCCAGGTTGAAACTGGTTCAACTCAAAATATTATACCTCACATATTACACAAGAACGACTTTATACACAATAGGGTCTGCTCCCGACAAATTTTGTCTGCGGGGGTGAGGGATCATTCTACCATACTATATGGGACTGTGTACACATGGCAAGGTACTGGATAGCAGTTATGCGCACGATATCCCAATCTACAAACATTTCCCTAACGCCAGAACCCCGGCGCTGTTTACTAAACGTCTGGGAGCCAAACGACTTAAACTTCAGACAACAAGATTGGGTAATGCTGGGTATGATGGTGGCAAAGCGCAATATTGCTTTATTGTGGGGCTCCGAAGTGTTACTTACCCTCCGCAAATGGTGCAAGGATATGGACGAACTAATGGTGGCAGAAAAGTCAGTGTTCATTCATCGAGGGTGCCCTAAGAAATGGGAGAAAATATGGGGAGCCTGGAATCAGTTTCGTGGTAATATCTGTGAACCTCCTGACCTCGAAGACGATGACAGTGCCTCAGTGTGACCTACTCCAGCCATGTAGGGATATTGCTAAGTTACGATGTAAACTTCCAGAATCAATTTTGTACTGCTATTTACAGATTGTGCTACTTTGTATCACTGCCATGATTGTTTTCTTATTAAATGTAATAAAAATAAAAAATAAAAATTTTAAAAAGTGGACAGAAGTAGCTGTTCTGAATAAGTGTTGATGGCGTGGAAAGAAAGGAACTGATGTCCATGCGCGGGGGTAGTGTCTATATAGGCACCGTGCACGTCACTTCTGGAACGGATGACAGAGGTACTGCTCAAAATGTTTCCGGATTCAGTCTGACTCCTAGGGAATATACTAAGGTAAGGAATCTGTGGCTAGAAGTCTCTATCGGCTACCTAATTTACAGTAATCATAGAGGTAATGCACCACTCAAAACGCATTTCAGTGATTGGTCAGGAATCTGGACTTTTTGATAGTTGCTAACCCTACTCATTTAGGAGGCATGCTACTGCTTTTTGGCAATCACGCAGCCTACGGATTCCTCAGGGTCAATCTACTGCTTTTTAGGAAGCGACCGAATGAACACCCCAAACAAGAAAAGTTACCAACAAGTCCTTGAAAGTATTGTAGTGCTGCATGCTTTGTGGCTGTTAATGCAACTACCAAGTAGACTCACTACACCATTTGCTGATAAAGAGATGTGTAAGGCCACTCGTATATGTCTTGATATTTATTTCTCATATCAGGGGCTGGAGTCACATAGCCCTTTTCTCAGACCGGTTGCCACATTATGAAGAAGGCCTGGCAAAAAGGTACTTCGCTTTCTGGTGGCAAAATTCTTGATTCTGCACTCCTTAGCAGTGTGTTGTTCACTTAAGCATGGCAGCAGCTAGACAATTATTAGTATCTTAACTAAGGATCTTTGGCATTTTCCATAATCTCGATCTTTTCCATGGTCAGAGAGGAGGGGAATTTACAAGCCCCTTGCGCCTCTTTTACGCCGCTGTTGCGTCACTTTTGTGACGCAGCGGCGGCGCAAATCCAGCGCCATGGTGCAGGGTACTTACAAAGTGACGCATCTGGGAGATGTGTCACCGCTGTAAAGCCCTGCGCCACAAGAAGGCGTTCCTGCACAGGGGGCGGGCGTTCTGGTGCAGGAACACCTCCTAAAAGTGGCTGAGTGAAATCTACAAGATTCATTCAGTCACTTTTAGGGCTTGAAGCAGGTGTAAGGATTGACGCAGCATGTTCGAGATAGGGCACCCCGAGCCTTGCTGGAGCTGCGTCGCGCTTGCGATGCAACTCCAGCAATGCGCCGCATTTCTACCGGGGATGCGTCACGCATCTGCCCATCCAAGCGCCACGGTGCGCCGCATTGTAAATGCGTCGCATCAGTGGTGGCGCATGGGTGGGCAGATGCGTTATAACTCTTCTGGCGCATCTCTGCTGATTAGAAGAGATGCGCCAGAAATCGTAAATCTGCCCCTCAGTTCCTATATACTTATGGGAATTTTGCAATTATCATGAAGGACAGACTCCATGAGTTGGCAAAGGACTCCGAATCCCACCCCCTCCCCCACCCAGATATTGGACCAGTATTTTTTTAACTTTCTGACTATCCCAAAGAATGTCACAATTGAGCTGTACTCACCCCGCACACTGAGGCAGTGTATGACCCATTTGTAATTAGGACGGGACCGGTCCCATTGGTGTAGTATTGTAAAGTATACCCCCGCTTAAGCCTGGTTTCCCAAGTGTCTAAGACTTTGAGCTGTAGGCGGGAGAAGCAATGATCCATGATTACTCTATAGAGTCCTGACACCAGACTCTTTTGAAAGACTCCAGGTGGTTGGGTATTTGAAGATAGCAGATTGGTTCAAGTATACAGTAATCATATAAAAGCATGGCCTAGTTGTCAGTATCTCCAGAGCTCTGTGCCAAGCATCACCAGGGAATGGAAAATAGGGTTCTAGCATTTTCTAGGTTGTGGGGCCTAAACCTACAAAGGGATGAAAAATAGATTGCTCCATGTGCAGCAAAGTTGGGGCGTCACTGAAGGGAGGAAGCATGTATTCAATCTGCGATAATTGTTGGGCCAATGTTACTCCATGTGCTATATATATAAACTGCCTGACTACGCAGAGGCATACAGCGTCAAAGCTTTTAACCTGGGCCTAGTACCTCCATTGACAAAAGTTTTAATGTTCCTTTCCAGGGCGTTCCGGACAAAACAACCAGACGACGTCCCTTAGCTTACGTGCTCAGCCCACCAGTCCTAGCCTGAGATGTGTGTCGCACGGCAAACATTCAGTTTCTCATTTACCAAAAACATTTCTACCTGCATCCTGGTTAAATGTTACTTTGGAAACGAGAGATGGGTAGATAGGTGCCCAGTCATCCTATGTCATGTGACTCTGGGTCTAAATGTCAACTTTGAAACCCCTTCTGAACAGCATAATGCTGCAGATGACGAAGGGCAATGGCATAGAGTATTAATGAGCCCAACCGGCCTCACCCAGAATGGGTGACAGGTGCGTCATCAATCAAAACCAGGAGTCTTTAAGAGGTGATATCGATTTATCTCTGGGCGCATATTTTCTTTCTGTTCCTATCTCTATAAGTCCAATGACCCATAGGTGCTTCCAAGTGCGGGTCAGCGGCCGATCTATCCAAAGAAGACTGCAAGGGTGAGTGGCGTTGCTCTGGTTGTGAGGTGTCCATCACTGAAGAGTCCAGGAGCTTCTCAAGAGAGTTGGGATCCTAACATTCCTTGGTCTTCCTATCGATCACCGCCTACATAGTGGCCGGCTCAAGCAAACTAAAGCAGGTGCCCCACTTCCTCAGTTGGAGCCCGAGAGCTAGAAACATTGGTTTCAGATGAAGTCTTGAGAGAAATCTAGTTTGCGTTCCCCAAAGGAAAAGGCACCATGCTTCTTGGCATATATGATTGATTAGCGGACGTGTCTTTGGGTGTCTAAAAAACGCACACTAGTAACGTTCTTGGCTCTGACCTTCTGTTCCAATATCAGACTCCGATCCAGTGCGCCCTTTGGAGATCCAAGGGCAGGTCAAATGTCAAGGCTGTTACTTCTGGGATGAAACGAATGAGGATAGTCTTTCATGATGCACTTCTCTGGAACCCCGCAGAATCGTACTTTGCTTCTTCAATTTTCGCCTAACTCGATTATTTATGTAGTCCCCAGTGGTACTGTTTGACGCCACGACATCAAGCTGTACGAAGCCGCTAGCAAGCGGGAGTATATCATTTTGTATGGAAAGGACCTCAATCTTCACTGTATTTTCCACCAATGATCCTACAGACAGTTCTTTGGTCCTCCGTCATTGCCTCCATTGTAACTTCTGGCATCTAAGGACTTGGTGGGAGTTGCTGTTGTTTGCCTATAGCTGCTTCTCAGAATAGGAGTGTACTGTCTTGTGGAGTAGTACCATGCCAGACGAGACATTGCCAGGCATATCCCTGCAATCCCGACGCATCTGTATCTACATTGAAATTTGAGAGTTCATTCTTGTTCAATTTTCTGTATTGAATGTTTTAAGACTGCTAAAATGACAAAGTTGTTTGGGTTGGCCACACATCTCAATACCACTCCCTCAAAGGTTTAAGGTATATGTTCCTACTTGGATAAACTGAACTGCTGCTTTATGGAATGTACTGTAGCCCTCTTCTCATTTTCATCTTTTTATGTAATTTTTGTAACCTGGCAAATAAAACTCTACCATATTCATGAATCTGCTGTTCACTGTGTAATGTGGAATCTATTTTTAGTGAGGAATCTGTGAGTGATGATAGTTTACATTAACTGGATGGGTGCAGGGAAGGATGCTGTACTCGACTGTCTTTTTTCGCAGATTCCCATATCACTTTCTTAATTGAGGTTTACATCGATGAACTTGGGACACCTGAGAAGCTGGTACTATTTCAGCACTTGGTGCATTTACAAAGCTTTTGAATTATGTCAGAGGTTCTCATCTAGGTCTCTCCTGAAGAAGGTGGGATTTGATCTACTTTGTTACTATCCATTCTGTGGATTTAGCAGCCAAGGAAAAACAGTGTTAGGGGCATGTCTCCCACACAGATGATCAACGAGATGTATTTAAGGTGGTCTGTCTGTGGGGCTATTTGATGTATGTGCTTAATTTGTTGTACTTGGCTCCAAGAAGTAGTGACAAACTTAAAGACATTTAAAAAAAAAACTTTATTGTAGAAGGGCCATCCATACAGAAGATAACCTGCTGTACATGTGTAAACCAAGGAGAAATAGGACAGACTGGTCAGTGCTTTTAGTAAAGTAGGAGGGAATAAACTGTACAGTTGATCGTAACCGTATATTGGTCGCAAGAGCTATTTCTCCAGCAGGTCTTTTCAATCTTGAGGGACCATATGATTTGATTAGATAGCTGAAACTTGAAGGAAAATGCTGAGCCTCATTACAAGACATGGGGACATGTATCCTGACCTAGTAAAAGCCCCCACCCCCCGATCATCAGGCACCTATGGGGGTATGCGTTTGCCCATGGGACAAATATTGAATGAATATTAAAAAACAAATGTGTACTGCCGTACTCTCACAAGACCCTCCTGAGGGACTGCGGTAAGCCCATGGGATTTGTGCTGCGCGATTTTGTAAGCTTTAGCCAGCAAAGCTTGCACGGTCCTGTAGCACTATGGAGGTGACGCTTGGTTGCAGTACAGCAAAAAATTGTAAACACAAAATAAATATACTGGGGGGGGTTGACAATTGGCACACAGGTTTGGGGCACAGGGCCGGGAAAGAAAGCAGGCCCTGCCAACCTCCCGTTGCGCAGGGCTGAGGCCAGCGATGCGCGAGAAACAGAATGGCCTTTGGGGGTTTTGATCCCAGTGATTGGCAGTAGGTTGGTGCACACAATGTTTTTTGTTGTGTATGTGAGCAGAAGTTGTGAGATAAAAGCTGCAGTCTTCACAGGGACTTGAGTGGGTTACCTGAGGTTAGCAGAGCTAGGGCTGCAGTCTGCCTAAATTCTTGATGGAGAGCCTAAAAGGTTATCTAAGAACTCACGTTGATTGTGGAGGAGGGTGATAGGACAACACGTGTAAAGTGCGATGAAGGCCTTCTACCCACTGCTCCATGGACTTCCCCACTGGAGATTAGATGACAGAAGGAGCTTGGTGTGAGGACAGTTGCCTGCCCAGGTGCACAGTAACCTTCTCGGACAGAATTAGATGACCCAAAGGAAGAGGGGTATGGTCTCCACCAGAAGGCCCTTATGGTTAGACTTAATTCTGTGATGTTTCCTAGAATGGGGATCTCTTTTTAGTATAGTGACCCCTTGTCGTTGTGTGTGTGTGTGTATATATATATATGTATATATCGATATATATATATGTATAGCTGTCTGGTACCAGAGTGTTTGTGGTGAGAAAGCGGTTTATAACTGTGAAACGCGTCGAGCTAAGCCTTCCTAAATAAACACTCTTTGCAACTTGAAGTGGCCCGGACAATCTTTTCTAAAAGAGGAGTGAATGGTGGTATTTGCGGGGATTCGCTATCCCGTCCGAGGCCCCCCACTGGAAGCGGCAGGGGTCCTAAGCGAACTTGTTGGCTGGAATATATATATATATATATATATATATATATAGATAGATAGATATAGCTATAGCTATAGCTGTCTGGTACCAGAGTGTTTGTGGATGTTCTAATTCATCTGGGACTCACATAGTACAGATGCTCCCATGTTTTACTGTTATATGAAAAAGAAGCTATATTGTGGGTCGTGTTGTATTGCAATTAGGAAGGTGATTTGTTATATCATAGTGGATTCCAAATGAATGGAGTATGATGAGCTGCATAATAGAGCGTGACGGTCCAAGGCGCTCCTCATTTGACAGCCGAAGCAGGGCGTCTAAGCATCTGATGAGACATGTGAAGGTTGTACTGTGTTGTAATTTCATTTTGTAAGTTATTGAATACAATTGAGCTGTGTTGCCCTTAGATCCTCTGTATGACATGCACTTTTTAGAGGCTATAATACATGACTGTGTGGCACTGATTTGTAGGAAAAAGTGCGTCATTCCTTGAGGTACACCTACTGATCAGTTATAATGATCACAGCTTTGATTGTCAGAGTTCCCTCTTCAACACTTGCATCATAAGTATGGCTCACGGTTGTATGGTATTTTTTTTTTTTACATTTCCACTTGTATTTATCTATATTTCTTTCTTGCTAATTGTATCTGTACTTATCCATATTTATTTTGGGTTTTGTGAAAGTATATTTCCACATTTATGTAACTGATAAATATGCATTCATGCTTGAACACCTGATAGGTTTGAATGATATGAACACCCACAGATGATGTATCACTGCATGTATATGAAAACATGAACATTTTAGTATCCAGGCTGTGCATATCTACTGTAGTTTATGCCTCTTTACTAAAATTCCTTTCTTTTTTTCACACCTTATCTGTCAATCCGCTCAGCTATTGGCCAAGGAGTCATGACTGACAGCATTTAGAATCAGACAAAAAATAATCCAACTTCCATTTTTATCCAAATTTAAAATGAATTCAGACATGAAAATAAATGGTCTTGTAACTGTATTCAACTGTAAATACAGATAGCCTTAAACAAACTCCTTGAATTTTACTAAATATATATATATATATATATTACCTACTGGCGGTCGCCAGTAGGTATATATAGTTAGGATTTTTTCTCTATGGGTTTTTTGAAAATTCTATGTCTAATAACTTTGGCGTTTGTGGACGGAATTGGCTGAAATTTTCAGGAAAATGGCACATTTTGTTTCTGAGCAGCCCCTGAAAATTGGGGGGGGGGTTCGTCCAGGGGGGGTCGAGAAAAAAGGGGGGTCCCAAAACGTGTTTTTAACATTGAGTTTTCCATAGGGCGGTTGGCCTCACTTTTAGCCCGAACGGCTGAATGGATTTGCACGAAACTTGGCAAAATTGTAGAGACTGGTAGCCCGATGTGCCTTTTGTAGGTCTCAATATATGTGCTCCAGTGGATTTTGAGAAATTAACGTTTAAAAAAAGATATATATCTGTAACAGCGGACCGGGCAGCGCTCCAGTTCGCGTACTTTTCGCGCAACGGAGCTTTGTGAGGCGAAGCTGATTGGTTCTCCGGCGTCTGTAAACATTCCAAACAGTCCGTAGCGGCCGCCATCTTGTCTCTCGGTAGGATCGAGAGACAAGCGGAGGCCAAACCGAAGGGGCAAATGACCATAAGGGGGCATAGTAGATCCTCCCTGACCGTTTAGGTTTGATGTGGAGGTTTTAAAAGGGCCCCGCGGGGCAAAAAAAAAAAAAAATAATAATAATCGAACAGCTGAATAGATTTGCACGAAACTTGGCAAAATTGTAGGGACTGGTAGCCCGATGTGCCTTTGCTAGATCTCAATATATGTGCTCCAGTGGATTTTGAGAAATTAACGTTCAAAAAAAGATATATATCTGTAACAGCGCACCGCTTCGCGTACTTTTCGCGTTACGGAGCTTTGCGAAGCGAAGCTGATTGGCTCTCCGGTGTCTGTAAACATTCCAAACAGTCCGTAGCGGCCGCCATCTTGTCTCTCGGTAGGATCGAGAGACAAGAGGAGGCCAAAGCGAAGGGGCAAATGACCATAAGGGGGCATAGTAGATCCTCGCTGACCCCCTAGGTTTGATGTGGAGGTTTTAAAAGGGCCCCGCGGGGCAAAAAAAATAAATAATAATAATAATCGAACGGCTGAATGGATTTGCACGAAACTTGGTAAAATATTAGGGACTGGTAGCAAGATGTGCCTTTGCTAGGTCTCAATATATGTGCTTCAGTGCATTTTGAGAAATTAACGTTCAAAAACAAGATATATATCTGTAACAGCGCTCCGCTTCGCGGAGATAAAATTATATCTGTATTACCTAGCTGTTGCTAACACCAGTTAGCGACGGCTAGTAGGAGATAGCGACCATCTTGGGCCCCACTTTGCATGTGAGTGATATTTATCACTAATGACATGGAAAGTGGGCATGCCAAGATGTTAGCGACTGGAAACAGTCGCTAACATCGCTATCTCCTATTATCAACTTTTGGAAATATTCGAGATAAGCGCGAATATCTCCAAAAGCTAGCACCTGCCCTGAGCAGTTCTTAGCCATGTTATCCAATGGGAGGTGGATAACATGGCTAAGAGCATTAGCTCGGTAATGCATGAATATCGCTGAGTTTTCAGCGATATTAATGCATTGCGGTCGTTTTTTATCGTATTTGCGATAAACCTTGATAATAGCAAGGTTTATCTGTGATAATTTCTGACGGTAAAAAAATCGTTGCTAAGCATCGTTAGGGATAAATATCGCTTAACTTTGGTAATATGCCCCAACGTCTGTTAACGTTCGATTCGAAGGAAATCAGGAAGTGTTGAAAAACATTGTCTGCGCCATCTTGTCTTTTTTCAAATGCCACACTTTTGTCGTGCACGGCAGCCATTTTAGATGCCTTGACCAGACCCACTCTGTGCACGCTGTCGATCCTTAGCATGGCTCCCCACCCTCGCAAGCATCTCCCCCAGGCAGTGGTCACCCCCGCTCTCTGTCTTATGCATGGGTAATAAACCTCCCCCCATCTGCGCTGCTCTTCCCTGAGAATCACACCCTGTGCCCGCCCGACACCTCCCTTTCGCCCTATTCACTACCGCACCCTCTGACACTCCTTTTCCTCTGTGTCCGATTGTCCAGGCTGGTCCTAGGGTATCAGCTAGCCCTGCAGATGTAGTTTATGGCCACAGCTGTAAAGAATCACCCCTCTTCAAAGGAGTTATAATAGATCAAGGCCCACACTCGATGAGATCCGTCACAGCAGAAGCGTTGCTATTATCTGAAAACCATCCTGTATTGTGATTGGGGAGGGGACCGAGCCTGAAGCGGAAGATTCCAGGGATGACTCTTTGTACATCAAAGTTTTTACAATTATGTGTCACATTAAAAATATATAGCACTCCGACAAAGTAGTAAGATTATAAAACTTTAATAATTTATAAATATATACAAGAAAACAAAAATAGTAATAACATATAAACATTTTTAGGGAAAAACAACGAAGTAGCGGTCGGCTGTGCGAATAGTCCCAACGCAGCACAACGTCCAGATTTCCGGCGTGGGGCGTCGCGGGGGGTGGGTCATCAGTAGCAAACTGTTGTGCGAATAGTTCCAAGGCAGCAGAACGCGCTGAAATCTAGATGACACGAAAGTGATGTCTAGTAAGTTGCCACCCAGCAAATAACGGCGTGGGGCGTCGCGGGGGGTGGGTCATCAGTAGCAAACTGTTGTGCGAATAGTTCCAAGGCAGCAGAACGATGGCACCAAGGTGATGTCCAGTAAGTTGCCGCACTGGTTTTGGTATCCTACAATGCTGCTCCGAATAACGGCGTGGGGCGCCCCGGGGGAGGCGGCGTGAACGGGCCTCTCCAGGTGGAGTGTCATCTGTTGTAGTGGGGCGCCCCTTTACCGTTTTAGTTGCCATTCCGTCCGTTTTTGGTCCACTGTGTCAAAAGCCGCAATTCAGCTGAGTTGCGCCCACTCTTGCGGTGCAGCGATAGGCGGCTGTCACAGGACTCTCAAAATGGCGGCAGGCTCTTTCCTTTTTGGGCCTGGTCCACTGAAATGGCCCTGGGACACCTTGGAAATCGGACGCTTGTCTGCTAGGTCTTGGACCCCATTCTCGAAAGCGTCCCCTCCGCCTTGAGAATTCATCAAAAGTTTTGGGGGCCCCGACTCCTGCAGGCTTCTGGTGGGGAGCGGCTGCCATGATTGCTCGCGGAATGACCACGACGGAGCTACGAGATGGTGGTGCTCTCATGCTGACGCCAGCTTCAGTCTGAAACATCCAGAAACAAGGTGGGGCTTTCATCGTTTGGGAAAAAAAAAAAGTTTTCATCCAATGAAAAGTGTTGTTTTTAGGTCATATGATCAAGCCTTCCATCATTAGGAAACCAAAAGTAAAATGAACCAATGAAAAGTTTTATAAACAAGTCACATGACCTGTTATGCGGCATAGGGTATAAAATGCGGAGAAAATACGTTGGCACGTGAGGCGGCGTCAGTAGCGGACCGATGTGCGAATAGGCCGAAGGCAATACAACGCGCCAAGATCCGGATGGCACCGAGGTGGTGTCCAGCAAGTTGCAGCACTGGTGTGGCCATCCTACAATGCTGAAAGTCGGCGTGGGGCGCCCCGTTGGCCTGTGAGTTTGCGTCAGTAGCGGACCGATGTGCGAATAGGCCGAAGGCAGCACAACGCGCCAAGATCCGGATGGCACCGAGGTGGTGTCTAGTAAGTTGCCGCACTGGTGTGGCCATCCTACAATGCTGAAAGTCGGCGTGGGGCGCCCTGTTGGCCTGTGAGATGGCGTCAGTAGCGGACCGATGTGTGAATGGAGCCGAAGGCAGCGCAACAATATTTTCGGAATAGAAGACACCACTAGGCGCTGAGATGCCAAGATCCGGATGGCACCGAGGTGGTGTGTAGCAAGTTGCCGCACTGGTGTGGCCATCCTACAATGCTGAACGTCGGCGTGGGGCGCCCCGTTGGCCTGTGAGTTTGCGTCAGTAGCGGACCGATGTGCGAATAGGCCGAAGGCAGCACAACGCGCCAAGATCCGGATGGCACCGAGGTGGTGTCTAGTAAGTTGTCGCACTTCTGTGGCCATCCTACAATGTTGAAAGTCGGCGTGGGGCGCCCCGTTGGCCTGTGAGATGGCGTCAGTAGCGGACCGATGTGCGAATGGGGCCAAAGGCAGCGCAACAATATTTTCTGATTTGAAGACACCACAAGGTGCTGAGATGCCAAGATCCGGATGGCACCGAGGTGGTGTCTAGCAAGTTGTGGCACTGGTGTGGCCATCGTACAATGGTAAAAGTCGGCGTGGGGCGCCCTGTTGGCCTGTGAGATGGTGTCAGTAGCGGACTGATGTGCGAATGGGGCCAAAGGCAGCGCAACAATATTTTCTGACTGACACCACAAGGCGCTGAGATGCCAAGATCCGGATGGCACCGAGGTGATGTCTAGCAAGTTGCTGTACTGGTGTGGTCATCCTACAATGCTGAAACTCGGCGTGGGTCGCCCCATTAGCCTGTGAGATGGCGTCAGTAGCGGACCGATGTGCGAATAGGCCGAAGGCAGCACAACGCGCCAAGATCCGGATGTCACCGTGGTGGTTTCATAGTTGAGAGGCACTTCATCTGCAGTGGGGCGCCGAGATCCGGATGGCACCGAGGTGATGTCTAGCAAGTTGCTGTACTGGTGTGGTCATCCTACAATGCTGAAAGTCGGCGTGGGGCGCCCCATTAGCCTGTGAGATGGCGTCAGTAGCGGACTGATGTGCGAATGGGGCCAAAGGCAGCGCAACAATATTTTCTGAAGAGAAGACACCAAAAGGCGCTGACATTCCAAGATCCGGATGGCACCGAGGTGGTGTCTAGCAAGCTATGCAGTTGAGTTGTGTGCGCACTTGCGGCGAATAGGTCGAAGGCAGCATAACAATGTTTTCTGAATAGAAGACACCACAAGGCGTTGAGATTCGGTTACCACCGAGGTGATGTCTAGCAAGTTGCCGCACTGGTGTGGCCATCCTACAATACTGCTCCGAATAACGGCGTGGGGTGCCCGAAGGGGGGGGGGAGGCGGCGTGAATGGGCCTTCCTAGGTGGAGGCTCGTCTGCTGTAGTGGGGCGCCCCTTTACCGTTTCAGTTGCCATTCAGCTGAGTTTCGGCTGCTCTTGATGCTACAGCGACAGGCGGCTGCAAGAGGACTCTCAAAATGGCGGCCTGTTCTTTGGATTTGGGCCTGGTCCACTAAAATGGCCCTGGGACACCTTAGAACTCGGACGCTCGATTTTTTTTTCCTTTCCTGTACATGCAAAAAAAGGTAAATGCCCGGTACGTTACACGCTTCATCTGCCACGATGAACTCTCCAGAGGAACCGAATAAAATATAGTTGTGGTAACTATACCATGCATCGTCATATGGAGAGGTGGCACCAATTAATTATAGTGCTGCATAAAAGAGAGATTTGGAGGAGAACCCCTGACCTGCTAGTACATTCATCAAAGAAGTGGCACTGAGAGCTTCAGAGGCAAGGGAAACGGTCCCAAATATTTAGAAGAACTTTGGAAAGATTAAAATGACATGTTTAGATTGTGGCAAATTAATTTCATGTGGACAGATGAGTGTTACTCTAATAAATACAGCATATGAACATCATCATAGTCGATGGTTGGTAGAGACATTTTGACTATATCCTGGACCTGCCCGTCCTCGCCCAAAATGGCGCCGGAATAAATGGGACTCGTAACTCCTTGTTGTGTACTGGTTGCAGAACCTTGAAATCACGAGATACGTATGCAGTTTTGAAGCACATGGCGGGCGGGGACGAGAATTGATTGAATATTTCGACATCCCTATTGATATTAAGTTCTGATGTGTTATTGATTACTGTACTGTTGAAAGTTCGAATTAACGTCACCCATGGTACTTGCCCGCAAATGTATATCTAGATAATTTTATTGTAACTGGCCCTGTCGTATTTTAATTATAAAATGTACGTCCACCGATTCCGTAACTGTTAGACACCTTAGTTCTTGCAACCTAATGGCCCGCCCGTTACGTTCCTGTACAGTGTAAATGTCTATTCATCATATACGATTACAGTTTGCTCCGTGGCAGGCCCACGTGGTTATAGGCTCGTATTTGTATAATGAAATTTTCACAATAAAGGTTTTTAAAAGAAAACATGGTAGTAGTATATACATTGGTAAAGTTTTTAATAATAGTCACTGTTTTAGAATCATTAAAAGGCAAGTGAAATAAAGCAGACCAATTACATGAAGGGTAAAAGGTATAATACGAAGGAACGCAGTAAAGATAAATGGTCAAGGGCTGTTGTGTTTTCTATTCCTGCAACATAAAGTGATCGATAAGAATCTCATATTCAGGCGTATCGGCGACTAAGACAGCAGGTCGACCCTCTTTTGCTCAACGGCTCCGTCATGGGACGAAGAAACGCTCTTTTTCTCGAAAAAAGAATATATTTTACTTGCAGGACAGTTGTAAAATTTCCGGGAAAGTACATTAGCCTGGAACATTATAACATATATTTAAGAAAAAATAATGTTCGGAAGTAATGAAAAGCGTAATTTTTAGGTCATATGACCAAGCCTTTCATCATTACAATAAGAAAAGTAAAATGAACCAATGAAAAGTTTTATTAACAAGTCACATGACTTGTTATGCTTACGTTACGCGCTGCGCGCCCCGGATGACTTCCGGATGCGCTAACGCGGCGCGTCATATGACGCATTACGCGACAACGCAGGTCCAGAATATAGTCAAAATGTCTCCACCAACCAGCGGTCGGAACACAACCCCTTTCAGCAGGCTAAATAGTTCTGTTAAATGACAACAGAAGGGACAGGCAACAAGAACCATCAGTCAAAGAGGGGAGGGCTAGTTCTTCTCTACCGGGTTACATTGGGGCGCTACCGGAACTGATCGAATTGGTAGTCTACAGTGTTTCTGGATGTTTCAGACTGAAGCTGGGGTTAGCATGAGAGCAGCACCATTTCGTAGCTCCGTCGTGGCCATTCCGCAACCAATCATGGCAGCCGCTCTTTATCGTTATTTTGGGCGGGGTGGGTGGCGGAGCCGAGCTGTTTTGCAGCCATCATGGTGTGGAGTTCAGTTCATCTCACTAGTTTTGTATTTGTCATGAGGGGTTGTTCCTAATGTTTCTATTTTAGCGAGGTCAAAAAGAGATCCCATTAGTGGCCTACTGATTTTGCTCGATTCCTTTTCTTTTTTTTTTACACGATTTTTCGTTATCTGCAAAGACTAAACAGAGTATTGCGACTCTGTGTTTGTTTGTAAATAGAGAATGAACCAAAGAGAACTAATTCGAAAACAGTAAATACTTGGATAACAATCAATCAAATGGAGAGAGAAGCAGGCACGACGGATTACAACGGGGCAAAGGCCTGCGTTAACTACCTTTCACTATCTGCAAAGAGAGAGTACTCCTAATAGAAATGAGGGGGGGGGGGCACCATTCAAAGCAGATCAGTGTGCATAAACACGAAAATGTTTTCACTTACCACGTACTTGACATTCGACAGCTTATGATATTTGCTATTAAAAAACCATTGAAATTCACTGAAAAAACCATAGGTTATAGACCATATATAGTTAGGAATTAGCATTTACAAAACCTTGAAAATTCACTGAAAAAACCATAGGTTATAGACCATATATAGTTAGGAATTAGCATTTAAAAAACCTTATTTTACTCACACAAAACCATTGAAATTCCATATATAGTTAGTTGCACTAACTATATATCGCGCACCCGCAATCCACTGCTGATCATGTCACATATTACATCATTCATGACATGGTCAGTGACATCACTGATGACATCACTGATGACATCTCAAATGACATCACTGATCACATCACTGATGACATCATTCATGTGATAATACGATGAACCTCTTCAGACTCTAATATAACCTTAGATACACTCAGTGTAAACAGACACTCATAGACTGTCACTCATCCATGGAGTTACTCAGACACTTAGTCAGTCATGCAAAGAATCAATCACACCTCCATTTCCTCAACTATACAGTTATACACACCTTACTTATTCAAACATATACTAAAACATATTTACTCACTTATACAATCCTGGATACAAGTTCACAATGATCCATACAGCCACTCACACATTCACTGGCTCTTATGCACAGTTATTTATATATGTCAACTCTCACATGTACTGTGTTTTACATATGTACTTACTTTGACATGTAGCACTGAGATATCCATTCACTCACCAATACACTCATGCACACAGTCAACCGCCCATACAGCTGTTTCCACATGCACTTTTGAACCCATACATCTAGTCAATCAACTGCTCACACATCTATGCAGAGAGTCATACACCTCCCAGCCACCCACACACACACTCAGTCTCCCATACAAATGCTTTGGCAACCAATCAATAACCCATACAGTTAATCATATAGCTAATGATCAACACATGCAGCAGTTTACAGAACAACAGACATAATGATGCACAAATTAAGACAGTTTAGTCACTAACCCATGCACTCAGTGAGACACATTTAATCAGTCACTCATACAGTCAGCCATGCCCCTACTAAATCCTTCATCAAGACACTTATACATCCACTCATTCTTCAATATGTAAGACATATTTTAACTTTACAGAATTATACAGTCACTGGATGTAGTCATCAGTGATGTCATTTGAGATGTCATCAGTGATGTCATTTGAGATGTCATCAGTGATGTCATCAGTGATGTCATTTGAGATGTCATCAGTGATGTCATCAGTGATGTCACTGACCATGTCATGAATTATGTAATATGTGACATGATCAGCAGTGGATTGCGGGTGCGCGATATATAGTTAGTGCAACTAACTATATATGGAATTTCAATGGTTTTGTGTGAGTAAAATAAGGTTTTTTAAATGATAATTCCTAACTATATATGGTCTATAACCTATGGTTTTTTCAGTGAATATATATATATATATATATTCCTTACTGCCGTTCGCCAGTAGGTAGTAATAGTTAGGTTTGCTTTTCCATAGACAGAATTTTTTGTTTGGTTTGCTAATAACTTTGTCCCCGTTTGACGAATTGTCATAAACCTTTCCCCCAAAAAAGTTCATCCACCTAAGCTGCTTCCTGGAAAGCTTCAAGGTTATCTGTCCAGAGGAGGTCGAGAAAAAAGGGGGGTCCAAAAACAAAATCTTCATGCATTTTCCATAGACTTCTTTATGACAGGTTTTAGCAAAAACTGCTGAATGGAATTCCACTGAAGTCGTAAGGAAGCTAGATCTTGGTGCTCAGATTGTGCTTACGGTGTAAATCCGTTAATTAGTTTTTGAGATATTAAGGATAAAAAATAGTTGTTTATATTTTGACAGTTAGATTCACGAGAGGCCCATGAGCCTCATGCAAAATCAAAAATGGAGCCCCAAGATAGATCAAGAGGCCAGTTTTCCTGTGAGCCTTCATGCTCTTGCGGAAGCGAGAGGCTTCTGAGAGTCTCACGAGAGCGCGCTTTGATTGGCTGGCTTTTGGAATGTTAGAAATTAAATGGCCCCCATTACTGTGTAGTATACAAAATTGGAGGTGTTGTGGATATGAAATAAAAAAGCTATATAATAGGGCAGCAGAAAGACATGTTGGCCTCCTAAATTTATAAAGGAGGTGTATAAGGGATAAATACTGTGAAGATAGAAAATATATATTGATTTAACCCTTTCCGCTGGCGCTCCCCCCATGGGCCGCCCTTAATGTTGCCCGCCACCGGGGAAACCCTTCCCCGGCACCCCCCCTCCCTCTACATCATCTAATGATGTCAGCACACCTCTCGCGCTGATGTCATTACATGATACCGGACGAGCTGGAAGCCATTTGCTTCCAGCGTGTCGGAAAGAGAGGAGGTGAGTTTCTCCTTGGGGAGGGGGTATTTTAACAAAAGAGGCATCGGGGGAAAGGAAAGGGTGTTCCTTTCCTCCGATGCCTCTTTTGAGCATTCCTGCTGCACGATCGCACAATCGTACAGCAGGAAAGTCCACTAGACACCAGGGGATTAAAAAAATATATATATATAAAAGCCATTTGCTTCCAGCGCATCGGAAAAAGAGGAGGTGAGTTTCCCCTCGCGGGGCGGGGGGGGGGGAAGAGGGATTTTAACAAAAGAGGCATTGGGGGAAAGGGTTTTCCTTCATACAGCAGGAATGCCCACTAGACACCAGGGGATTTTTTCTTTAAAAAAGAGATTAACTGTTCCCCTTAGGCAAGAGTCGCTCTCCTTTGGGGCATTGTTTTGGCTGTCTGCCCTCCTGGGGGGCAGATCTGGCTATTTTGTTTTAATAATCGTGCCCACTAGACCACCAGGGATTTATTTGTGGGGAGTGGCCCCTTGGGCAAGGGTCGCTCCCCTTTGGGGAGCATTATTGTGGCAGTTTCTGCCCTCCCTGGAGGGCAGATCGGACCATAGTTTTTACATAATTCTGCACCACTAGACCACCATAGATATTTTTGTGGGGAACAGCCCCTTGGGCATGGGTTGCTCCCCTTTGGGGAGCACTATTTGGTCCGTTTCTGCCCCCTGGAGGGCAGATCGGACTGGACTATTAAAAAATAAATTGTGCCCACATATGTTTGCGGGGAGTGGCCCCTTGCGTAAGGGTGGCTTCCCTTTGGGGAGCATTATTTTGGCCGTTTCAGCTGATTTTTATAAAATGTTGGGTGACCCACGAGGCCACCAGGGATTTAAAAAAAATTAATTATGTTGGGGTGCGGCTTCTTGGGCAAGGGTCGCTCCCCTTTATGGGGTGATTCTTGTGGCCATTTCTGCAGACCGGCCATCTGTTTTCAGGCCCATCTGTCCCCAAGTAGGGGACAGAAGCCACTAGACACCAGGTTTTAAAAAATAAATTGTTAGGGAGCGGCCCCTTGGGCAAGGAGCGCTCCCCTTTATGGGGGGATGATTGTGGCCATTTCTGCCCTCTTTGGGGGCAGATCAGCCATATGTTTTTAGGCCCATCTGTTAACAAGGAGGGCAGAAGCCACTAGACAGCGGTTTTTTTTAAAATGTTGGTGTTGGGTAGTGGCCTCTTGGGCAAGGGTTACTCCCCTTTTACAGGGGTGAATATTTTGGCTGTTTCTGCCCCCCTTGGGGGCAGATCAGCCTTATGCTCTTAGGCCCACCTACCCCTTAGCTTGGCTGGTGGATTGGACTGGTGCATTATTTGCATATGTGATTGTAATGTTTTATTTCTCCTTTTTATTCTAGTGCAAAGCTTTTGATTCTTGTTTGCGGTTCCGGCAGTGGTTGTCCTGCAGTTTTGCGTAGTTGCATTTATTACGTACGAAAAACATTTTTGTTGTGCTTACTCCAAATGACTATTATTGTCATGCTTGAATACATTTTTTGTAAGTGGTGTCATAATGGCAGCATATTTAGTTAGTGTTTTGAGCATGAAATTCTTTGCAATGTGTTTTGCGTTGTCTTATGTATAATTTTCTTTTTCTTTGTTAAAGGGACATTGGTGATCCTTACTGTGTCTGTGCAGGGTAGGTTGTGGTGAGTCTAGCTGCTTCTGGCAAGTGAGTGGTATAGTATTGGAGAATATAGGTCTTTGTGATAAAGCCACATTTTGTTTATTACTTATTTTACAAAGTGTTTTGTTGTTGTTGACTTGTTTGACAAGTTACTTTTATTAGTAAGGATTATGGCTAGCCGTAGAATTACTGCTCTGCAGGTGGTTGGTATGCCTTTTTAATCTTCCTCTGAGCAGGATTATGAGCCTGACAGTGCATCTGAGGGAGAGAAGGGAGTGCAAGATTCTGGCAGCGAGTTTTCTGTCCATGACGAATCATCTGATGATGAAGCTACTTTCAGTGCGATGAAGCTACTCTCATTACGATGAAGTACCTGTTTTAGAGGAGGACACTGATGTGTTGATATTGCAGCAAAAGACATTGGGATTGCAGCCTGAAGCTGCAAGACTTCCTACTAGAAGTGCTGGACTCTAGGTTGATCCAAACATGGTGCTACCGGTGTTGCCTGCCTTTAGTGGTGATGCAGGGAGCGGAGTGGATTGTGAAAATTTTTTGCCTATACCGTTTTTTCAGTTGTTTATGGATGATGTATTTTTGGCTGAGATTGTTGAGCAGACTAATTTTTATGCTGAACAGTTTTTGAGGGACAACAGTGCCAGACTTAGGCCCCGCTCTAGAGCTACCCGGTGGACTCCCACAAATCTGAATGAGATGAAGAAGTTTGTGGTTTTGACTTTTAGATGGGCTTGAGAAGGAATATGTCCTGGCTTCATATTGGTCTACCAGTCCCTTGATGGCAATGGCCATATTTCCTGCAATTATGAGTCGATATCTGTATTTACTTTTGCTTCAGATGCTGCATTTTGTTGATAATGCTTTGGGGTTGCCACAAGATCACCCTGACTGTGACCATCTTTTAAAGATTCAGCCTGTTCTTGATCACTTCGTAGATAGATTTTCAGAGATCTATACTCCAGGGAAAGAAATAACTGAGAAAATTGTGTGGGAACTTCCTAGAGGACTGTTTAACAAAGGTCACCATTTGTACCTTGATAACTTCTACACTGCTGTCCAATTGTTTAAGGAATTTTTCAAAGTGGACACTTTTGCTTGTGGCATAATCCGTTCTAACCGTAAAGGTTACCCAAAAGAGCTTGTTAGCAAAAATCTTCAGAGGGGACAGTGCAGTGCCTTGCGTAGTGAGGAACTGCTAGCTGTGAAATTTGTGGAGAGGAGGGATGTGTACATGCTGACTACCATCCATGATGACAGTACTTCACCTGTGCCTGGTTCGAGTCAGGTTGCTGAAGTGCGCAAACCTATGTGCATTGTAGACTACAATAGGCACATGGGTGGTGTCGATAGAGTAGATCAGAGGTTGGAAACTTACACTGCTGTTCGTAAGTCTTACATTTGGCATAAGAAGCAACTTGTAATGCTTTTGTAGTGTTCAAGGAGTGTTCTCCTGCGTCAAAGATGACTTATATTCAGTTTCAGGAGTCTTTAATAGGCAGCCTTGTTGTAGTGGAACAGGCAAATGTTCCTAGAGTTGGAGTAGTGGAGGATGTGGCTAGATTGAAAGATCTGTTCAGCTGGATAGGGTTTTTTTTTAATATGCAGTTGCTTAAATATGTACAAAATAAAGCAAGAAACAATTAAAGTGGGACACAAGCCTCTATCCAACTTAGTGGGAAGGACGTACAACATGAAAACAGAAAGGCTCAGGCAGAGTAAATTGTTTGTATGGCGCACATTTTGATATGACAAACAAATTATAGTGGAGACACCAATACACAAAATGAGTATTAAATAAAGAAGTTTATATGGCGCACAAGTAGTCGGCGACGTTTCAATCCTTACAAAAGATATAGGCTCATCATCAGGACATTATCAATGGTATGCCAGTGTAAATTTTGCCTGTAATAACTTGGTCCAGGTTCATTCCAGGGGAAGACTGATTAGAAGTCCGGGCCGAGTAAGAAAGATGCAGAGAGCTAAAGGTGTGGTCTGTACAAGTAGAGGCTGGGTCAGAGTCAAACTAATTAGAAGGACTGTAACAGCTTAATTATGCTACCGGACGGCATCCGGTGTATTTCGGAGGCTGAGAGGTTTGCTGCATAGCGGTCTAGGAATCAGGGTCCAGGAAGACTTATTTCAGATGTCTGCAGTATATCTGGGATGGTTACCGTAGCTGTAAAATATAGTACCGATTGGGTCTGTATTGATTGTTTTACTCACATTAACCCTTGTCTAGGGACCACTGTATTTAGGAATAATGGATTACCCAAGGTCGCTGACCAATTGTATTTGGGTTTCCTTTGTCTTTTATAACATAGATTGAAAGATCGCCACTTTCCTGATTTAATTCCACCCATGCACAAAAATAAAACAATTCCTGTAAGAGATGTAGAGTCTGTTTGCCGTTGGGTCATTGTTAACTTGCTTATTGATAATGTCCCCCTTGTTCTTTTTAATGTGTATGCCCCTACTGGAACTGATAAATCCTTTTGGCCCTCTATTTCTGACAAATTAGCTTCTATATCTGCAGATTACATTGTGTTTGGGGGGGACTGTAATCAAATTATGGACCCCTTCCTCGACCGTCATTCCAAGTTCAGATTTATTCCCTCCAAGATGCATTCCCAATTTGTCAAAACTTCTCAGCATAATGCTTTGGTAGATATCTGGAGATTATGCAACCCTGACCTCCGAGAGTATAGTTTCTTCTCACCCCCACACCAATCTCGTATCGATCATATTTTCCTTAGTAAACCCCTAGCCCAGCATGCCATCCATTCTGAAATAGGCTCCATTCTTCTCTCTGACCATGCCCCGGTCCTTGTGGACTTTGACCTCCTCCCATTCTCGCCTCACTCAGGCAGATGGAGATTCAACAATGCTTTACTCCAGGATCCCACTTTTTGCTCTGAGTTCTCTACTTTTGCCAATTAATTTTTCCTTCTTAATCACACTCCTGAATCTTCTTTTGTCATGGTTTGGGACTCATTCAAAGCAGCTTGTAGGGGTTTCATTATCAATTTTGTGGCTAGACGGAAAAAACTCAGAGAAGCTAAGTCAGCTCAAATCCTAAACGAAATTAAACAACTAGAACTCGTTTACCACTCCACTAACTCGGAGTCCTCTCTTAAAAAACTTCTCGAGGCAAAAATCTCCTTCAATAGATTTACAACGGAAGCTGCCTCTAATCTTCTATTAAAATGCAATTCCCGGTACTATGGTGGCAAAAATAAGATGGGGAAGCTTCTAGCTAATTATTTAAAAATAAGGAAGGAACGTACAAAAATTGAATCTATAAAAACTTCCTCGGGTGAATCTTGTTTCAAAGACAAGGATATTCTCTCTGAATTCGTCAAGTTTTATGATAATCTTTATACTCCTGAACTGGTTCCCACACCTGTAGATCTTCTTTCCTATTTCCATCACCTTCCTTCTCCTTCTATATCTCATGTTAATTTCGACTCTTTGGACCTTGATTTATCTCTTTCTGAGATATCTCTTGCTGTATCTAAACTACGACATGGGAAAGCCCCTGGCCCTGACGGCTTCACCATCGAATTCTATAGTCATTTTGCCTCCCTCCTTCTCCCTAAACTCCTACTCCTATTTCAATCCTTCCTTGATTCGGGGACTTCGACCGGATCCTTTCAACAAGCTTTAATTTGTTTAATTCCCAAAGAAGATAAAGATCACTCTCTTTGCAAGAACTATCGCCCGATTTCTCTGGTCAACACGGACTATAAAATACAAGCAAAAATTCTAGCTCTACGTTTGGATCCCCTACTGCCAGATTTAATAGGCCCCGAACAATCCGGTTTTGTAAAGGGACGTCTTTCTTCAGACAATTCACGAGTCTTTCTTAATATTATTAGCAGGGCCTCCAAGTTAGATCTTCCTCTCGCAGTTACCTCCTTGGACGCGGAGAAAGCTTTTGATAGGATTGGGTGGGATTTCATGTTTCAGGCTCTTCAATGGTTTGCCATTCCTTCTAAATTTATTTCTATTATCTCCTTACTCTATTCTAATCCTCAAGCTTCCATTTTCGTCAATGGGATGACCTCTGACTATTTTTCTTTACATAGAGGTGTGCGTCAAGGATGCACACTTTCCCCTTTACTATTTGTTTTAGCTCTAGAACCCTTTCTTACCAAGATTCGTCAAGACGACAGGATTTCTGGGTTTCCCTTCGGTTCCACTCAAGTTAAACTTTCGGTTTATGCGGATGATATCCTCTTTTATTGCTCTGACCCCCTATCCTCTTTACCTCCTTTCTTACAACAAGTATCCTCTTTTTCTAAGGTTTCTGGCTATCGACTAAACGTCGATAAATGTGAAGTACTTCCTTTGAATCCTCTATGTCAACGACATCATTTCGCTCACTCGGGTTTTTCCTGGCAACCATCTAAAATCAAATATCTGGGTGTTTTATTCGCGCCACATCTATCCGACACTCTTAAATTGAATTTTACTTATATTTCTCAGAAACTGGACTCGGCCATTACTCGTTGGCACCCGCTCTTTCTATCATGGTGGGGTCGCCTTAACTGCATAAAGATGATGCTTTCTCCTCTTCTTCTTTATACCCTATCTATGCTTCCAATTCATATTCCGGTTTCTTATTTAAAAAAAATTGACTCTCTGCTTTTAAAATTTTTGTGGCAGGGCAAGCGCTCTAGGATAGCCATTGCTTCTTTGCGGAAAGATAAAGCTCAGTCCGGTATTCGTTTTCCCGACTTTAGAGAATATCACCGAGCTTTTGTTCTGAAACAGACCATCCGTTGGCTTTCGAATGATATTCCCTTTTATCCTCCCATATGGTTACCCTTGGAATCTTCCTTCATTTTTCCTTTCAACTTCCGAGAACTTTTATCCTTCAAGTCCTTTCCTGCTCGCCTTCAATCTCCTATTATATCTCATTGTCGTGCTCTTCTTCTTCCCTTTCTATCTTCTTCATATCCCTCCCACGCCTCTCTTCATGAACAACCTATCTGGTTTAATCCTCATCTTAAAATTCGTAATCGTACTATTTATTGGAAGGTCTGGCATTCTCGAGGATTGTGTTGGATCTCTCAATTACTGTCTCATAATATCCCCTTATCCTTCTCTAATCTTAAGTCTTCTTTCTCATTACCCTCCAGTACCCGTTCACAATACGATTCACTTCTCCCTGTTCTTACCTCTTATCTTCAATCATTGCCACTTTCCAACAATATTCCTTTAGAGCTCAAAACCACTTCCTCCTTAATTGATTCTACCCCCTCTGCTTCTTCCCTTTATAATTCTTTTCGCTACACGGCTACTCGAGAGAAATCTAAAATTGAGTTTGCTTGGGAATACGATCTATCTCAACAATGGTCGGTTCTTCTCTGGGAGAAAATCTGGTCCAAACTTCATGGTACCTCTAGAGCTGCTAATAATACCCAAACTTTATACTTTATTTATAATAGAATTTTATTCACTCCTCTCTCCCTTTCCCGTTTTTCACCAGAGACACCCTCTACCTGTTGGTCTTGCCCTTATCCCTCAGCAGATTTAAAACACATGCTCTTTGATTGTCCGCATATTTCCAGGTTCTGGCACTCTGTGTGGGCCCAAATCCAAAAGATTTTTCATTTTCAGGTTCCCTTCTCCCCTGCCCTTATTTTTCTTGGCTCTGTCTCACCTGACCTTCCTCAGTCCTCCAATCACTACCAACTCCTTGACCTCTTAATAGCGGTCGCCCTGCATTCTATCACATCTAACTGGAAACAAGCTGCAAACGTGTCCTATCGTTCTTGGTGGAACGCTGTGTGTTTTCATCACAGATTAGATACTAATTTTGTTTCCCCCATTTCACTGGCAATTAAGCGAGATCTTATATGGCTTCCTTTGGTAAATTACCTGTCCTCCAATGCCCCGACAAGCTCATTCATGGACCCTGAGGCTGTTGAGGTCCGTAAACCACCTTGAATTTCCCTTTCCTTTTGTTATCTGTAATCCCAATATTATCATAAAGTGTATTTGATGTTCGTACCCATTTTTTGCTATTGATATTTTCATGCTCATTTACCTGCCTTATGTGAGATTTTATTGTAATTAGCTAATGTATTTTCCCTCCATTGTAATTTTTGACATACCCTTCTTACTGTTTCTTCTTTTCTACCCTCCTCCTTTTCTTATTTAATCTTCAATAAAAATCAAACTTAAAAAAAAAAAAATAGTTGGGTGTCATAAAAATATATGTTTTCCTTTAAATAAAGAAATTAAAAAAAATAAAAAATTCACTGAACAAAAACAAATGTTAAAATAACGTTGTACTTGGATGAATTTATCAGTGTGAACATTAACGCAACACAAATTCACCAATTATAGGTAGCAGTGCTAACTGTAACTTGTGCCCTGCCATGCACTGCTTATGACCTCACATGGCATCACTCATTACATGTTGTATGACATCATTTATGACATCAGCCAAGCTTTGTTTACCTACTGCTGTATAAATTGCTATGGCTTTACACGTATTATGGTTCACATTAACATTCAACCACAGATATATGGGAAACAGTCATTGAGTATGGTGTTAAATCTGTATACAACTGTTCAGAGAAACCCAAAATATTGAATGCCAATTCCAAAACAAATGCCCTACTATGGACAGCTTTTATCCGTATCAAACCCCTGACACACACCTAACCTACATTAAGAAATGAAGTTGATATCAGTAGAGAACTGAGTACCGTAAAGAACAAGTTACTTACCTTCTGTAACGCTTTTTCTGGTAGATACAGTATCTGCCTGTGGATTCCTCACCTTGTGAATATCCCCCTTGCGTCAGCAACATTCGGAAATTCTTTTGTAGCTTCACGCGGACGTGGACGACTTCATAGAGGCACGGCATCGCACGCGACTCCGCTGACGTCACCGACACTACAATAGGCCCGCGCCGGCGTGATGACGTCAGTTCTGCCCTTTTTTCCGTGCCCTCGAGGCACACGGACGGACCAACGACAGTAGAAATATACATAGTATACACAGTACACACACATAGTGTGAAGCAAATGCAATAAAACATTTGAAATAAACAACTCCTTGACAATAAAGTAAATGAATTACAACAACTTCGGTATAGACGAGGTCAGTGAGGAATCCACAGGCAGATACTGTATCTACCAGAAAAAGCGTCACCAAAGGTAAGTAACTTGTTCTTATGATAGATACATCTGCCAGTGGATTCCTCACCTTGTGAATAGAGTCCCACAGCAGTCCCCACTCCCGGAGGAGGGTGTCCACTCATCTATACCAAAAAATCCTGGAGGACAGAGCGCGCGAAGTGACCTTCCCTCCTCACCTCGGCATCCAAGCAGTAATGCTTCGCGAAAGTGTGGAGGGAGGTCCAAGTCGCGGCCCTACAAATATCCTCTACAAGTACACCCCTAGACAAAGCAGTAGTTGACGACTTAGCTCTAGTTGAGTGAGCTCTTATACCCTCTGGAGGTTCCTTACCGGCCAAAGAGTAGCAGATCTTTATACAGAGGATGATCCATCTTGAAAGAGTGCGCTTGTGCATCGCTCTTCCCTTCTTGCAGCCAGCAAATCCAACAAAGAGCTGGTCATCCACCAGATAGTCCTTAGTCCTATCGATATAAAAACTCACCGCCATTTTGGGGTCCAGACGGTGTAGTCTCTCCTCCTCCTTGGAAGGGTGAGGGGGGGATAAAAGGTAGGAAGGGTAATAGATTGTCCTAGATGGAAGGGAGTTACCACCTTAGGGAGAAAAGCAGCCCTGGTCCTAAGAACCATTCGTTTAGCATGAATGGTCAAGAATGGGGGCTTGGAACTAAGAGCTTAAAGCTCACTTACCCTCCTTGCCGAGGTGATCGCAACGAGGAAGACCGTCTTAAAAGACAAAAACCTCATGGGACACTTGTGTAAGGGTTCGAAAGGAGAACCCATCAAGAAGGTAAAAACAAGATTTAGATCCCTCTGAGGTACAATAAAGGGAGTAGGAGGGAACTTATTTGTGAGGCACTTCAAAAACCTTAAAACTACAGGAGACTTGAAAAGAGACGGCTGATCCGGCAAACAGAGAAATGCCGACAACGCCGAAAGATAACCCTTGACTGTGGCAACAGCAAAACCCTGCTGAGCCAAGGAAAGAGCAAATTGTAAAATATCGGACAAACGAGCCTTCAAAGGGTCAACAGACTTCTCCCCACACCAAGAGACAAACTTAGACCATCTGTAGGAATAAATGGATTTAGTGGAGTCACGCCTAGCCGAAAGAATGACATCCACCACATCGTGTGGGAGAGAAAAGGAGTTCAGGTTGCCCCGTTCAATCTCCAGGCATGAAGGTGTAATGTCTGGAGGTGGGGGTGTAGAACATGCCCCTCCATCTGAGAGAGGAGTTCTGCCCTGAACGGGAGACGGAGCGGCGGGCGAGAGGAGAGGTGGAGAAGATCCGTGTACCACACCCTTCTTGGCCAATCCGGGGCAATCAGAATAACTTGGGCCCGGTCTTGGCGAATCTTTCTCAGAACCCGAGGAATCAAAGGTATGGGAGGAAACGCGTAAAGGAGTTGACTTCCCCAACTCAACTGAAACGCGTCCCCCAAAGCTCCTTGCATCGGATACTGGAGACTGCAGAGTGAAGGACAGTGAGCATTCAAACAGGTCCACCTAAAGAGTTCCCCACATCCGGAAGACGTGACGAACCACCTCCGGGTGAAGCCTCCACTCGTGGTCGGCCGAGAACTGTCGAATGAGAATGTCTGCATGCACGTTCAGAACTCTGGCCAGATGATTTGCCATCAGACAAATCTGATGGTCCTGAACCCAGGACCAGATGCGCAGAGCCTCTTTGCAGAGACACTGCGACCCCACTCCTCCCTGTTTGTTGACATACCACATCGCGGTGGTGTTGTCTGTCAGGACCTGAACCGACCGACCGCGAAGGGAAGGGAGGAAGGCCTTGAGCGCCAAAC
The DNA here is from genome assembly GCF_964261635.1 of Lissotriton helveticus. NCBI lineage: Eukaryota > Metazoa > Chordata > Amphibia > Caudata > Salamandridae > Lissotriton > Lissotriton helveticus. Next base: position 343,613,762 of record NC_136065.1, read on the forward strand.
GAATCGCCCGTAACTCTATAAGGTTGATGTGATGCAACCTTTCCTCTGGAGACCAAAGACTTTTGACCTCCAGATCCTCCAGATGAGCACCCCCCCTAGAGTGGATGCATCCGTAATCACCGTGGCCACCGGGGGAGGCAGATGAAAGGGCTTTCCCTGAGACAGATTGCCTTCCACGCCCCACCAAGATAGATCCGCCGCAGTTTCTCTGGAGATCCTCACAGACTCCCTGAGATCCCTGTTGTGTTGATACCACTGCCTGCGGAGACACCACTGGAGCGCCCTCATGTGCCAGCGTGCATGGTTGACCAACAGAATGCAAGAAGCCATCAGACCGAGCAGGCGAAGGACCTTCAGGACTGGAACGACCGCTACATTGCGAACTAAAGGTATCATTTCCTGTATGTCGCAAATCCTTTGAGGAGGAGGGAATGCACGACATACAGTTGTGTCCAGTACAGCACCTATGAACAGGATGCACTGGGAGGGCACCAGGTGAGATTTGGGCACATTTATTGAAAAACCCAACTGGTACAACAACTGAGTTGTCTCCTGCAGATGTTGGAGCACCTTCTCTGACGACTCTGCTTTGATCAGCCAGTCGTCCAAATATGGGAACACTGGAACCTTCTGAGATGTTCAGCCACCACCGCCATCACCTTGGTGAAGACTCGAGGCGCAGTAGTAATTCCAAAAGGAAGGACCGCAAACTGATAATGCTGCGATCCCACCGTAAAATGGAGATACTTCCTGTGCGACTTCAGGATTGGGATGTGAAAATACGCATCCTGCAAGTCGAGCGACACCATCCAGTCTTCTTCCAGCAGCCCCTGAAGAACCTGCGCAAGGGTGAGCAATTGAACCTCTCTTGTTTCAGATAAAGATTCAAGATCCTGAGATCCAGGATTGGACGAAGTCTGCCATCCTTCTTGGGAATCAGGAAATACCGGGAGTAGCATCCCTGACCCCTTTACTGCTCTGGAACCACCTCTATTGCACCCTTTCTTAAAAGAGTCTGCACTTCCTCCTGCAGAAATAAGAGGTGTTACTCCGTGCAAAAACCTTGGCAAGGAGGGTAATTGGGAGGAAACTCCCGAAAGGGAGCGCATACCCATTTTCTACGAGATTGAGAACCCAAAGATCTGATGTAACCGATTCCCAATCCCGTAGAAAGTGGGTAAGCCAACCCCCCACTGGACCTGCCTGATCCTGAATGGCGCATCTAGGGCTGCTTTTCTGTGGCTGGGGGGTTGGAGGAGGAAGAGGCTTGACGTCCTCTAGGACGAGCTCTTTGTTTTCCCCTGTACGACTTGTACAAGGGATTCTGCTGCTGCTGACCTTGCCGATAGGAGCGAAAGGAAGAGCGTACGAATCCTCTGAACCTCCTGGTAGAAGAACCCCTGGTCTGAAGCCCTAAAGATTTGGCAGTAGCCCTACAGTCCTTAAATCTTTCTAAGGCTGTGTCAGCTTTTTTACCAAAGAGTCCAGCACCATCAAACGGCAGATCTATCAAAGCGGCCTGAACATCTGCTGAAAAATCTGAAGATTTCAGCCATGCTGACCTTCTTGAAGCAACCGCAGTACCCATGATGCGTGCCACTGAATCCGCAGTGTCCAGTCCACTTTGTATTACCTGACGAACCGCTGACTGCGCATCTGTCAACACCTCTTCAAAATCCTTCCTGCTGTCAACAGGGATCTTAGGTGCCAGAAGACGGAGTGAATCCATGAGAGCATGTACATATCTCCCCATAAGGCAAGTGGCATTGGTTGACTTTAATGCCATACTCGCAGAAGAAAAGGTCTTTTTTGCAACTTGATCTTGTTTCTTGGCATCCTTATCCCCAGGCACTTGAGGAAATGCACTCACAGTCTTTTTGGAACAAGCTGCCTGGATTACCAAGCTTTCAGGTAAAGGATGAGAAGTCAGAAAAGCAGGGTCTTCAGGAGCGACCCTGTACCTTCTTGCCACACTCTTGGAAACAGCTGGTGCCGAAAGCGGCTTTTTCCAAACTTGCATAATAGGCTCCGTTAAAGCTTCATTAAAGAGGAGTAACGGTTCCACCACAGAACTGGGTGAATGCAGCACCTCAGTCAGTAGATTGAACTTAAATTCTACGGTAGGAAGGGTCAAATTCAAAAATTCCGCCGCCTTCCTCATAACCAAATGATAAGGCTGAACATCTTTCGAAGGGGCATCAGACACGGAAGGTAACTCCCACTTGGGAGAAAACTCCAGGCCACTACCCTCCGCCAGACTATCAAAACAGTCATCCTCAAGCTCTCCTTCTTCCACTTCAGCTTGAGCTTCTGTATACCTCTGTTCTTCCATGAGGCGCTGAGCCTCCCTCCTGGACCTTTCCTTCACACGCAACGCCACCGGATCCATCAACGACTCCGACGGAGCCGGAACCGACATCGGTATAGAATCCGAAGGCATAGTGGCTTGGTCTCGAGGTCGACTCGGAGCAGACGACGTCGGTATGGGCGTCGACGACCTCGGCGGAGCCGGGTATTGCCATGGCGTTGTCTGAGCCGGCATGAATGGCATAAATGGAGCCGGAGCATAGGAGTGTGGAACTCCTAAATTGAAGGCTAGTGGACCCATGGGACCCGAAGGCGCACCAGAGGGGTACCAGGCCCTTGAAAACACGCCATACATAGCATTCAAAAACGCTGATGGGTCTTGGCCCGGGGCCGGAAAAGGTGGTTGAAAACCCTCAGGCTGGCCTTGAGGAGGTTCTGAATTCGGCTCTTCCACAGGCGCAGAATTCTCACCTTCCGGAACTTCTTCCTCATCCTTACGGACCGTGGACGGCGCCGGAGATTGTACCGGAAACAGAGACGGAACCTGCGACTCCGAAGGCGAAGCCTCACCTTTCGGATCCAATTCCACCTCTGGTGGAACCACTTTCGAACGTACCTTCTTGGGTGACTTCGACCTTGAGTCCGAATCCCTACCGGAGTGACGTCGGGACTCATGTCTTCTTTTCTTATGCTTCTTCCTCGACTTCGAAGCATGATCTGATGATGACCTCGAAGGCGACTCCGCTCGAGGCCTTGATCTCAACGCTGATCTCGACCTCGACCTCACCCTTCTCGAACGAGACTTCGAAGACTTTTTACCCTTGTCACCTCTCAGCTTCGCCACCAGAAGTTTGGTCTCTCTCTCTCGCAGAGCCTTTGGGTTCATCTTCCGACATGATGAACATCCATCCACATCATGATCGAACTAAGACACCAGATGCAATCTTCGTGCGGGTCCGTGATGGACATCATTTTCCCACACTCTCTGCAAGGCTTAAAACCGGTCTTCTTTGACGACGTCGTGAAGGAAACAAAGAAACAGAAAAGTGAAGAAAATAGCAACAAAGTTACTAAGAGGCTACAGAGATTCCCCGCAACCGTTAGCGTCGACGACGTGGAAAAAAGGGAACTGATGTCATCACGCCGGCATGGGCCTATTGTAGTGTCGGTGACGTCAGCGGAGTCGCGTACGATGCCGTGCCTCTATGACGTCGTCCACGTCGGCGTGAAGCTACAAAAGAATTTCCGAATGTTGCTGAAGCAAGGGGGATATTCACAAGGTGAGGAATCCACTGGCAGATGTATCTATCAGAATAGTGCTTACTCTATAGAGAGAGTTCACATTATACCACACTGATTGCAAAACACTGAAACTTTAATAAGAAATACACCACAGACTATTAAAACATGGCTTCTAAGAACAGTGCACACCCTATGCAATATCTGTCAAAAATACACTATTTGCTAACAATAACCAAGATCTGAAGGTGCTAAATATTATACTACCCTGTTAATGCTATGATGAAAACTTTACAGATAGCTCTTCTTCTGAAGCTAAAGAAGCACAAATACATAGGACAGTAACTGGTGCACATAATCTTCTATGTTAAGTAGAATTTGTCATGCGGAGACTATTCTTTAATAACCCACAAGCCTACTGAGACCTGTACACATAGTTACTCTTGATTACAAAGATTTATAACGTGTTTAATACCTCTATACAGCTATGGAGCATTAGGAGTACACTTGTTTCCTGAATACTTACACCCATTAGCTGGATCCAAAATGTAAATAATTAAATGGAAAAGTAATATGGGACTTATCCACCACAATCAAAATTATAAAAACCAACATGCACGCTCATTGGATGATGTAATTTGACATGTTATTGAACAAGTCAGGAGTGATGTCATTTGTGAGGTCATACGCAGTGCATGGTGGGGTGCAATTTATAGTGAGCACTGCAAATAGTGAATAGTCAGTGACTTTTGCCTGGTTTGGAGACAACACGCTTCATTAAAATAACCAAGTCTGAGAATCTGCGTGTGCCTGCCCCTTTTTCATGTGTGATGTTGGGATTTGGTTTAATAGCAGCACCCGCTCCAGAGTGCCTGAGGGTTTTCGTGGAAAACTCGAGCGTGGAAATCAGGTATCCCTCGAGCACCGCCGAAGCACATGTGGACACCGGAGAGGTTTCGGCTTTGAAGCAGCGCCGTGACAAAATTCCTCTATTTCCGATTGTGGCGAAAGACTGCACGTCTGACCGGTGAGCCCTCCTTCTCTTTCATACTGTGAGGAAGTGCAGTGCGATTAACGGCAGAGCGTCCAGGGGAGCGAAATACAGCGTGCCTCTAACCAAGATGGTTATGAGTAACAGCACTTAATCTAGTGAGAACAACCTGATTTTGTGCAACATGGAGATGTTCGGCGAGCAAGAACGACGCGCGATGGCACAGGACATGTTTAAAAAGCGTGATAGACCGCTCGCAGCAACAGCAACAGCCTCGTCCTCCGGGGCGGGAAACGGGAGTAACAAACTTAATGAATTATTTTTTAAACTTGAAAAGCTCCATGAACGTGAAGTCCGCAAATGGTGGGAGGCCACCAGCCTCAGTAGCTATATTGACGAAAAAATTGTACCAAGGGGGTTGAGAGTGTATACTGTGCCTGCTTATGAGCACCCCGACCCTCAGTTATTAACGGATTGGCAGGAACATACCCAGGCATATTGTGATGGAATCCTGAAACTCCTGGTGAAGTACGCATGGAGCGACAGGGAAAAAGCCCTAGCTGAAATACAGGCGCTAGAAACTATCATTGATGCGGAAGGGGATTTACCAAAGGTGAATGAACTTAAGGAAGCCCTGAAAAAACGTCTGGTCAGATACCAACAGAAAATAATGGCACGCAAACAGGAAAAGTTTGAACGTGACGAGAATGACTATCGACAGGGGCGCATCCTTACGTTCGCGAAAAAATATGATGCACCTAGGAAAGCCATGAACCAAGGTACCACTCTAACACCACGTTCTAGTGCACCAACCTCAGAGTCTGAGGTGACGGCAGATGAATCGGGAGATGACCAACGGGAACAGAGGAGTGAACGAAGGAGAATCCCTGTCCCTTTTCACACAGAATTCCAATTGATTCGACAAAATTGGCTAAGAGGAGGCAAAAACAAGCCCCCGGAACGACAAGAAGAAGGAGAACTAGGAGAGCAGGGGGAGGCGGCAAAAGGAAGAGGAAGGGGGAAACCAAGACCCCAAACCCGGCCACACCGCAAAACGAAGAAGTAAAAAATGTTGAACAGACAAATGGGAATAACCTCACAGTGGTTAATCTCACAAATAGATCTTTGACCAACGAACAACATGAACTCCTCAGTCTAGGACTCACTTTTTGCCCCAATGCGGATCTCGAATTTACTCAAACAAAGATTGATCTTTTCAAGTTTACTAGAAAGCTGAAGTTGCATAAGCATTTTAAAATAAGACCTCACATCAAGGGAACGTCCAAACCTGGGCTCAGGTTAACAGCTACTGACACCTTGATCGGCAAGGACATGCCCTGTCTTGAAGCAATGGAAGCTTTAATGAGTGAAAGCGACGATATGGACAATTCAGTCATGAATATGGCAGAGAGGGCAGCGGCCCAAGGCATTGAACAAGAAAGAGATGGTAGCCAGTTTAAACCTCTCTCTACGTTTATCCCTCAATCTCCTTGGGATGCAATTGATTCCTTCTCAGAAGCCTTGATGATGGAGTTGGTAAAAGATAGAAAGGTTTCCCATTCTATAACAAGTAACATCACCCAATCTCAAAAGAGAGCCTTACAGGAACTATTAAGCGACACACAAACGATCATAAAACCTTCGGACAAGGGAGGTAATGTCGTCTTAATGACCAGAGAATATTACCACCAAGAAGCTGTAAGACAACTCTCTGATACAAAATATTACGCAATCACGACCAAAGAATTGTATGAAACGAGTATCAGGGAATATGACAACTTGATTTTAAAGTGGTATACGCTTTCTATGCTTGATAAGGATGAACATATCTTTTTAAGAAGCAGCAATCCGATGACACCTACGTTTTACCACTTGCCCAAATTGCATAAGAACAATATCACTCCACCCGGCCGACCGATTGTGGCATCAATCGGTGGGCTAACAGAGAACATGTCTAAGTTTGTGGACAATTACATCTTCCCTTTGGTTTTGAGACTTGATTCTTATGTTCAAGACACAAAGGATTTTTTGAGTAAAGTGGACAGTATGGACTGGCAAGCGGATTATCTATTCCTTGTGATGGATATTACCAGTCTATACACCATCATTGAGCATCCACATGGACTAACTGCTGTTGAACACTATCTTAACAAACGTCCAATTCGGTTTGCACAACACAACATAATGCGAATGGAATTTGTGCAATTCTGTTTAACGAACAATATATTTTTGTTTGAGGATAGTTTGTATCGACAGACCTCTGGGACAGCTATGGGCACCTGCTTCGCCCTCAGCTATGCGAACTTGTTCGTTGGCTGGTGGGAGGAGCGGGTGCCCAGAAGCTATCATGAAGGCGGTGAAAGCGGGAAAGTGGTATATTGGTACCGCTACATAGATGACTTGTTCATCGTGTGGCAGGGGACTGAGGATATGGCCAAGAAATACATCCATTCCCTCAATGATAACATCTATAACGTACACCTGTCTGGTACCATTAGCGGGGTGGCAGCCAACTATTTGGACCTACGGGTGTACATTGAGGATGGTCATATCCAAACGTCTCTGGATCGCAAAGAGACGGCAGGAAACTCTTATTCTATTTGCCAAGAGTGCCCACCCACCTAAACTCATCAAGAGTATCCCGTATGGGGAACTGTTAAGAATAAGAAGAAACAGTACCCAAGACAAGGATTTCTAGGCGGCTGCTTCGGAATGCCTATCCCGCTTCCGACACAGAGGCTATGATGAGCCACTTTTATCGAAAACTCTGAAAAAAGTGAGAATGATCCCGAGAAAGGACTTACTAGTTGAGAAAGCGGGGGGGGTCGGATATGAATACTAGGAATGTCTTCAGAATGATTACTCCCTACTCTGCAGGTGCTGAGAGACTTAGGAGCCTCATGCGTAAGAACTGGCACATTTTGCTCACAGATGACATACTCAGGGAAGACTTGCCACCGCACCCATTAGTAACCTTTAGTAAAGCAAGGTCCTTGGGGGATGTGCTAGTACATAGTCATCTTGAACCCCTTCCCACTCAGACTAATACCAACACCTTGAAAACAATGAGTGGTTTTTTCCCATGCGGGAAATGTAAGGCGTGTAGCAACAGCCGTAGGGTCCTGCAATATGACATTCCTGATGCTGGTAGGACTAGAAAGATCCAAAAATTCATTACCTGTAGTACCACCTATGCTGTGTACTGTCTGATATGCCCATGCGGTCTCAGATATATTGGGAGTACCATCAACCAACTTAAACTGAGAGTGCTTGAACATCAGAGGGCTATCGACAAAGTGGACCCCGCGTACCCAGTAGCTAGGCATTTTGCCGAACATCACAAAAGGGATAGAACAAAATTACGCTACTTTGGGCTAGATTATGTTCCAAACAATCCACGGGGTGGGGACAGATTGAGAAGGCTTAGACGCCTGGAATCTAGATATATAATCGACCTGTCCACCAAGTTCCCCAAGGGTATGAACAGCGGAGAAGAAATGGTGGTGCACTTGGGTAAAGAAGGGTAGTAATGAGAACGTGAAGACATTAGTGTTTGATATTCCATCAGATCAGGATATTTATCGGTTACATTATTTCTAGAACACTTGAATGCAATGTTTACGCATATATGTATATAGTGTATATAATGTATAGATTTATCAACCATATCTTCCTCCCATGGGATCATCGACCTCCTTATGTACAGCAGAATCATCTTTGAATCATTATTGTATATATTTCATATTCTGAATCCGAAATTCGCAACTTCTGTGTCTTATTAGAACATGTATATATTTATATTTGGCTTTCATGGTCCACTATACTATCCTATTTCATGATATGATGGATTTCATGGATATGAGTATACCATCATCTATATAGTGGTGACTAGTTTGTACATAGTATCCCGTATATGTTTCCTGCTGGACGGATGTCTAGCTGTTTGCTGTGCTGTTGGGTTTATTTCTTTTCATTATTCAATCATGATTAACTGATTGTTTATGATGTTGCCATCGCAACAATTATTGATAAGTATAAATTGTCGTTATATAAGGTACGCTGAACCCATATATGCACATATGTATATATATGTTTCTTAGTACTGAAATGTATGTTGTCATGTTATTTGTTTATTTTCTTCACTCAAGGGACCCCTGCCGATCCACGGCTTTATTATTTGTTCTATAATTAGAATAGATTGTTGAATTTTGCCCTTTGCTAATGATGATTTATCCAAGTCATGGATCAATTTTGTAGTGGTTTCGAACGTAGGAAACCGTTCCAAGATGGCGTTCATTGTAATGCTGTAAGGGCGAGTCCCTTGTTGTTGTCTATGAATTACCACATGACCTTATTTAAATGTGTATGCTGGGAAATGGGTTGTGACACTGACGAAGGCTTTTTGCCGAAACGTTTGTTGTGCTGAAATAAACTGCACGTTGTTTAAGTAACTCCCCGGAGTGCTGCTCTTCTTTTTCCGTAAAGCGGAGGAGTGTTTGAGCGATATATATATATATATATATATATATATATATATATATATATATATATATATATATCACGCTCCCTGTCCCACTGGGACCGCGATGGGCACCTGCTTTGCTCCCAGCTACGCGAACTTGTTCGTTGGCTGGTGGGAGGAGCGGGTGCCCATGGTCCTTCAGATTGAGGGACAGGAAACGGAGAGAGTAATACAGTGGTTCAGGTATATTGATGACCTCTTCATCGTGTGGCAAGGGACGATGGAGGGGGCACAACAATATATAACAATCCTGAACGATAACAACTGCAACCTACACTTCTCAGGAACTATAAGCTCGACTACAGCTGAGTATTTGGACCTGAGGGTGGAAATAGATAATAACAGGCTGCATACATCACTGTATCGCAAAGCGACAGCAGGCAACTCCATCCTGCGAGCCGATAGCAACCATCCAAAGAGGCTGATACAAAGCATCCCGTACGGGGAACTGCTCAGGATGAAAAGAAACAGTAGCAGAGAAAATGACTTTGAAACAGCAGCAGCAGGTTGCGTAGAAAGGTTCATCAGGAGAGGATATGATCCAGCAACTCTGGATAAAACTTTGAAGAAAGTGAGGAAAATGAAAAGAGAAGATCTCTTGATATCGACAGTACCCAATGAACAAACTAATAATGAGGGGAAATTCCGCCTAATCACACCATATACCAGCGACTCTATTGGATTAAGGAGGATTATGCAAAAGAATTGGCATATTCTGGGGACAGACCCAATACTCAAAGATGATATCCCAACCAAACCCCTGATCACGTACCGTAAAGCAAGGTCATTGCGAGACTCTCTGGTGAGAAGCCATTTCAAGAGCGTGTCTCCAAGAACAGGCAAAATTGCAGAGATGGGTGGGTTCTTCCCATGTGGGAAATGTAAGGCCTGCACGGGATGTAAGAGGGTACGGAAATATGACATCCCAGGAGCAGGCATCACTAAACCCATTAAGAAATTCTTAACCTGCAGCACAAACTTTGCAGTTTACTGCCTAATCTGTCCTTGTGGGCTAAAATACATCGGGAGTACGATTCACCAACTCAAAATCAGGGTACTCGAACATCAAAGGGCAATAGAGAAAGCGGATCCCGCATACCCAGTTGCGAGACATTTTGATCTGGTTCACCGAAGGGACAGGACCAAACTACAGTACTTTGGCTTGGATTTTGTACCTGAAAATCCTAGAGGGGGGGATAGGCTAAGAACACTGAGACGCCTGGAGTCAAGGTACATAATCGACCTCATGACCAAAGCCCCCAGGGGACTTAATCATGGGGAGGAACTGGCGGTTCATTTGGGGAAATAATCAATAAGAGACTTAACCTGGCAATTTCCCAAGTATTCATATACAAGAGACTTTGAGAACACAGCAGTATGATGTTTGGCTTTATTAACTGATCCATTGATGGGTAAGGGCGATTGGGGACACTGTATATATTGTGCACTGGAGTTAAAACTGGAATATAGGACTTGCCAATTCATGGCGTGATGGACTTTGGAAACATTGGTTTGGGGCTTTATTTTAGAGCACCATACATCTACCCCGGATGTGTACACACGGGGTACCATGCCGATCCACGGCGAGATTTGATTTGTTTTCATATATGGGTAATGTGCACCTAACGGTGAACTGTATTAACATGTTCCAAGATGGCGCGCCCGTTATTTTGAGGTAGTCCGTCTACCATGTTTATGATTGTTTTTCCGCTATATCCCAGGCGGGTCCTCACATTGTTGTTGACACTGAGGAAGGCGTAATGCTGAAACGCGTTTGTTAACAATTGTGATTAAACTTTTGGCGTGAGCACTGCAAAATCGTTTGGCTCCACGAGTGCGGTTCTTTGGAAGATACGATTTCCTGAGGCTGAGCTGTATATATATATATATATATATATATATATATATATATATATATAAAATGTGTACAAATATAATATTGTGTTTTAAAATGTCGAGGGGTAGGGGGGTCTGCCAAATAAACCATCTTGGTGTAAACGCTGACTTGGAGTGCCGCCTTTTTACTCATCCGAGCGATTTGGAAGCGTGTGTCAATATATATATATATATATATATATATATATATATATATATATAATGTCTACAAATATAATATTGTGTTTTAAAATGTCAAACCTGTAACTTAATTTGTTGACTATCAAGAAGCCTCTCTTAGACATCGTTTCTTTTTAGCTACATCATGTTTGGGAAAATTAGATGTTTTTGCTTGGATTTTGGCCAAAGTCATTTCCTGTCAAGATATCTGGTGAAGAATTGGGCTATGGTCCACAGGTACTGGCCTGATTGTCTTATGAAACGGAACATGTCCATCTCTGGCTGTTACTCAAATTGCAGACATGATGAGGCTTACACTTTGGTATTCCAATTCCAGCTACATGCATTTAACCTATTTTCACTTGATAAGTGTTTAAAAACTTGGTTAGGGAGGAGCTAACCCCTAAGTAGTGACAGACATGTGAGCCTGAGCTGCGCACCTGCAGCCGGGGATCCAAAGCCTCCCCATCAGATCCAAAGGCCAAAATGACCAGGCAGTGGGCCGTGTCTCAAGGTGTAGGAGGAGTCCCCCCACTGCCTTTTCAGACTAAAGAACCGCCTACAGGCCTGAGATTGGCATTTTAAAAAGGGGGTCAGTCAGTCTGAGATTACTAGAGGGCAGGTGCGCATACGAGATGGGGAAAGTGCAGAGCCCACATCGGCACCCCAGATCCCTTGGTTGTGAGACCGACTCCCCCACAGTGAAGAGGAGGAACTCAGTCCTGGTGCGAGGAGGTGGTTGAGAGCATTTTGGCCTTGCACCAACGCTGTAAGCCTGGGGCTCCTCATCTGGAACAGCATCCGGAGACCATCCCAAGTCTGGGGACTTGGAGCAGGCTCCATGGACCAGAGGAAAGCGAGACACCTGACACAGACCCCGTCATATGACTAGTTGGCCGGGGACACGATGGGTTGGGACTCAGATAGAGATGACATAGGCTAGTCATGGATTGAACTCAGTTCCGGTTGACAATCCAAATGTCCTAGGTGGAACACTAACCCCATCTAGATAAGAAGAGCACACCTCCTAGTTGGGAGACAATAAGGCTCCGCGTTGGTGAAGCACTACAGAAGGTGAGCAGCCCTGAGGACTTTCATTGTGACACACACCAGGTGGGTGAAAAATGTGCAGCTCTTAAAGGTAACCATAAGACCTGAAGCTACTAAGCACCATAACCAGATCGAAGAGTACAGGCAAATAGACCCACACAGTCTGGACGGGGAAAGGCATAAATAGGATCACTCAGATATAAAGCAACTGAAGAACATCTAACATTGTAGTAGTACAGACCGCCGAGAACGATTAAATGGAGAGCTCAAAAATATACAAAGACCCATAACTTCTCATGACACTGAAAAACCAATTCGAGAAACCCACCCATGCAAAAGACACAATGGTCTACATGAAAGGAAACATCAAAAAGCAGAGATCAATAAACTACCTCCTAAAATAACCAGGAGCAGCAGTGAAGAGGGTAAAAAAGACCGGAATGGCAAACCCTCTGAAGAAAACTTAGAGAAGGGAAATAACCACCAGAAGGACAATGGCTGTAGTTACCAAAAACTCCGTTCTACAAGGTGCAGTGGGCAAAGACATTAAGAAATGTGTACAAGACCTATTGGAAGGCCTTTTTGAAAACCCCATGGCATGCCACTGCCAATTGACAGAGTCCACAGACCAGTCCCCAGAAAACCAAACCAACCTACTCCTCCAGACATCCTAGCTTGTCTTCACAGATAGGAGGACAAAGAGAGAATCGTCCACAGTGTAAGAGCTAACAATTTCACTGAACAGCATGGAGATCCAAATATCTCAATACCTGTCACCCCTGATGCTGCTGAAACAGTACAGGTTCAGAACAGTTAGAGCCAAGCCAAGGGGCGCAGTATAAGCAAGTAGTGCGGTAATGCTTGGGACACCGGTTCTACATTTTGGAAAGAAGCAATAGATAACTAATTCCCTAATTGAAGCATGTAAGATCCTGAATCTGGAAGTCAATATGGAGGAAGCTTACAAACCAACCTGAGATGCAGAGAAGCACTGGATCACTTTCGAAAACTAAAATGACTGCCACCGGCCCACCATAAGACCTGCCAAGACACCATAACTTAAAAAAGGTATCCCCTGGAGACTTAATTATAGACCTAAGCAATAAGGAAGGGGGTCTCAAGAGGAAGAATGATAGGTCGGTCCTGGCAGGATGAGGCGAAGAACACATGCCTAACACGGGCAAAACCCTGTACCAATTGTATTGCACAGTTTCGTTGGGAAGGGCTTAAGTTTGGGGCTACTTTCAAAATGTTGAACTTGTTGTACACTATTGGGAAAGGTGAGGGGGGAAATGAGAAAAGGGGAAGGAAAACCACTAAGCCACCATCATGGGGCAGGAACATTTCTTGATATACCAAAATACGCTGCGCATTGAATCATGCCAGCTTTCCCCACGAAATAATCAAAAGATAAATAATTAGGAGAAACACTATCCACATTAAGTATAGTGTCCAAGCTCTTAATAGCCCAGACAAAGGACATAAGTGTTCTTAAAGAATTAGACAAAATCAACTTGGACATAAAGCTCTCTGCAGGAGAGCCAATTACCCTTCAAAGTCATGGCCCCTCACCTGCCTACTCCAAAGATATAAAAGACTAACACCAGGTCACAACGTCTTCTCGAATGTCAATGGCCACTATTAAAAGGACTCTTAACTAGAACTAACACAAGGACATGCATAAGGACTACTTACAGACCACCTCAAGGGAGGAAGTTATTTGATTAGTACACTGGGACGCATTAAAAGCTGTGGACTGGGGCCAATTTACTGCAGAAGCGACCCGGGTGAAAAGAAAACAGGAGAACAGTAAAATAGTGCTTAAAATTACAATAGACAGAAGCAAAACACAAGGCTTCACTGTTTCAAAAGGCCTGAAAGAAAGTTATAGCTTTATGAGCCTAAATCAAAGACATACAATCAGACATAGCCCATTAGCTGTTCAATCATTTCCATGTTAACTATCATGTGAAGGGCAACGAGGAAGACAGCAACATACAAGCATGCCATGCTAGATATTCGGTTGAAACCATGAGATAACAAATTTCAGCTAGCTGTAACTGAGCCAGACAAATTGGCAGCCTTACATATGTACTACAATAAAGTATACACAGCTGAACCCTGTGACTGGCAGAATAAGGAAAGCTACCTTGCTAACACCCCCCTCACCCAACATATCAGAATACTCTTGGGAGTATCTGGAGCAGTCCATCTTCAAAGATGTATTAAAAGTCAACGAGAATTGCAAACTGTAAAATTCTCTCGCCCAAATGGGTTTATGGTATTTTCTTAGTAGGACCTGCAATCTGTTACTGGAGATCCTTCCAAACCTGATGAATAATATGGTCTCACAGACCTCCCTTAGATGAACAATGATGGAAAAACATATCAACTTAACATGTCGGGTGGGTAAGGACCTCACTAGATGCCAGTGTTGCAGGCCCATGTCATTAATACACTGAGATACTAAAAAGCTAAAATTGCTGGGTTTCTGGTGTCCAGATTAGAAAGCTGGCTGCTAGACCTGTTCCTCCCAAATCAAACCGATGTTATCTCTGAAAGAGAATCCTGTGACCGTACAAAGAAGAGTCCCCACATCATTAACATGGCTCGGAGGGGAAGAAAAGCAACAGTCTTAATGTTTAGACTCCGAGAAGGCATTTGGCCAAGTTGACTGGGCCTACATAATGGCGGAACAACAAAAGATAACAATCGGACCCCGTTTTATACAAGGCATAACATCTTATTATCAATAGCAAGCCACAAAATTTAGTGATAGGTAGATTAACTGAAATAATCCATACAAGTAGAGAAACGAGGCAGGACTGTCTCATTTCTCATTTTTAATTGCTCTGGCCCTCGCAACGTTTCTACAGAGTGTGACGAACAACCCAGATATAAAGGGTGTGAAACTAGGTGCTGACATTTTCTGAGCTAGTGGCAGTGCCAACTACATTAAGCTCACTGTGACAAGCCCAGAGAAGTCCATACAAGAGATATTATTTGAACTCAAACAAAGGATGACTCGATTCAATTACATTTAAAATCTTTATTCGGTTTTGAAATAAAACCATAAAAGTAAGAATAACAGTTCCCAAGACGCAAAAAATGATACTATGTCATATCGGTGTTGCATCTGACATAGCACGCTATATAATTGGATACAAAACGTGTACCAATGCATTACAATGGTTCAAAGGAAAACGTTTTAAAAAGAGGACGAGATATAAAATATTATATGTAAAATACAAAATATAAACTAAAATAGCAAATTAGAGGCAGTAAAAACAGAATGTCAATGATTTATATTTCAAAACTCATCAGCGGCAACAAAAATAGCAGCGTTAACCTGCGTTGGCAAGATGAAACTTAGTGAGTTTAGGCTGGACCTATAGGGTCACAAAGTGCTTGTGCAGCTCAGTGCATTAAAATAAGACTGGTTAGAACGCATCAACAGCAAATGAGTTGGCCGTGCTGCAATGACCACTGGTTATTCACTAAACTCTATAAAACAAAAACCTCTATCTAGGGTCCGCTATGTTCATATAAAATACATTTGTAAACCTGCTAAAACACGACTTTCAAAACAATCACTGTGATCATCCTTAATCGTGCTAGTACCTTCATACAATTAATACATGAAGACTAGACTACCCGGGGCGATTATCCTAAAGTGTAGGTAGATACAGGTTTTGGCCCATCGATGAGTCACTTAAAATGCCAAAAGAGGGCTTAATGCATATAATTAAGATGTTTCCTAACACAAATGGCTTTCCATATAAAGGAGGCATAGATATAAATAAGCATAATTGTAATTCCTAATATTATTAGCTAAAAACAATGGTTTTATATAGAATTCCATGATTCCAGTATAGAAACTACAAAATAGGATAAAATGCATTTTTGTTTCCAGCCAATGGGCATTTGACAGCTATCTCAGGAAATTGTTTAATTTTTGGAAAGGCTACCAAAGCACGAGCTGAACCCAATAGTAAACGTGTCAAAACAAAACGATGTTGGGTGTTAAAGTAAAAAGGCTGTCCCAGAATTCAAAATTAATCTGACAATTTCATAAAGGCTTAGACTTTAAACAACCAAAGCACTAATGAACTCTATACAATCTGAGAGAATTGAGCTATAAAAAATAAAAAGAGTTACAATACTTTGGGCAACATACCAAAAATCTTAGTTATTTGGAGCTAGGCCATAAAAAATCTCAAGAGGTAACATCCAAAACCTGCAAACCCTCTGCTTAAGTGCATTTGGCACTGCAAAGACAGAGGAAAAATAGAGAAAATATCCATCAAAAATGGGATCTCTGAATCCTGCATTAGATAAAGTATTATCAAGCAGCCCACTTGAGAGATCTTCTAAAGTGGCCCTATGCAGTGTCTCAAAAGGAATGGTGTTATGGGGCTCACTCTCTGTCGGGTAGATCCCTATGAGAAGTAGCCTGGATACCTAAGGCCAGTGGCTTCACTAGGGTTGGTGTCACCCAGTGCGGGTAACTCATGGTGTCACCCCCTCACGACTTACCCCATGAATCCATGATGGACCTCCTCGAGGAGATGTATTCATCTGTGCAGCACCCACGGAGTGGGTCCTTCTTCTTCTGGGGCCTTTCCAAGCCCACTCCTCTACGCCGGAGTCTAAAGCACCTCATATGTGTTACACATCCTTTCATAACTCCCTTGCTCCTTGGAGGCCATGCGTTCTACTCAGAGTATTTCCCTGCTTGCTTTCGGTCTTCCCTGCAGTGTTGCCACATTCCTGTCCACCCCAGCTTGCTATCACTACCCTCCCTGCTTCACTTCCGTCTCTCTCGCTTCCCTTCACCTGCCCTCCAGTCTGGCGTGACACCAACCCTAGTGACGCCACTGCTGCTGTTGTCATAATTCCAGCCAGAGCTGATGATGTAAAATAGAGGCATTCCAAAGCCTTGTCATAGCACATAAGGTTGAGTTTCAAATTGTGCAGGCACTCAACATTCATGCTTACTTGCACACATTAATACCAAACACACACCGGCAGGCATACATTTCACTAAATGCAGCAGATCTAAAATCATCCAGATGTGCAGGTCAACAAATATACAGCTGAACAGAGACTAAAAGCCTTTCTTTACAATATGCAGCATGAGTCATAGTCATTAAGCCCTACCATGTTTAACATCTACATGAGGCCATTGGCTCAGGTGGTTCTTCCCTGGGGGGTCCAGCTGGTCACCTACGCCGATGATGCCCAGTTGGCAGTCTCCCTCTCCAGACATGGCACCTCTGACACTAATCTTTCCTCATGCCTAAGTAAAGTATTGGAATGGATGGATGCATCCTTCCTTAAACTCAATGGCTCCAAGACCGAAATTATGATGCTGGGTCATATGGCCCCCAACAATCTAGATCCTTGGTGGCCTAGCTGCCTTGGGCTGCCTCCATCCCCCAAAAAGCAAATCAAGAGTCTGGGCGTCTGGCTAGATCCCAACCTTAATTTTTTGGTACAATCACGTAAGGTTGCGGCAACTTGTTATGGTCTGATTAGACTGCTAAGAAAGATCTTAAATCTTCTTCCTTTTGAAGCCAGGCATCTGTTGGTCCAGTCACTCATCTTTTTTTTTGTTTGAATATATTTTATTGGTTTATGTAGGCAGTTGGTTGACACACAGTTATACAATGCCAATATAAAGAGACATGGAACATTTTACGCACATTTGCACAAGAAAGTGGTACAGTGAGGTAATGCAGTGGCAGCACTCATCAAAACAGTTGCTATACATATCAGGTCGCGCATTAGAGAGGCTGTGACAACATTTATAGATAATCTGGCTGCAGTGGGCGTAATAGCATCCTGCATGCAGGGCAATGTATCTTCCGGGTGTCATGGGGCAAAGTTTAGTGGGAGGTGGCACGTATTTGTGGCTTTGTTTCGTGTATGCCGGAGTCTTGATTTCCAGCTTGTGGTAGCACCAGGTGTGGTGTGTAATCTGGTGTACCGAATATCTGGCGTGGTCAGTCCTCCAATTCAAGATATTCAATATTTTAACAAATATGGCAGTTAAGGCTGCCACAGTAACTCCCAAACAAGACCCCTTGGGGACAAGAGGTCAAACAGGGCAAAAACAGGGAAAAAAGATAGGGTCTCAGGTACTAAGAAGTGATCATTGAGCGGGGTGGAAAGAAAAAATGGGGGGATAGGTTGTGTCATTAGGTGTACAGTTTCGTGAGGTGGGTCTATATGCAGCCATGGAGGTGAGTGCCCGGGTCAGTGTTTAGTATGATAAGAGTGTGTTGTAATCATTGCTCAAGGGATCAGGGGAGGCTGGTCTGTCACCAACCAGGAGGTATTGTGGTGTTAATCCTTGGGGCTCGTAGGAGCCAGGGGGGCAGCGCGGCCTAGCTATATGTCAGTATCTCATCCCATAGGTATTCGTCCCTTCTTGTATGCGATCTCCTAAGTGAGCCCTTGAGCCAAGCTTGCCTGGTGGAAGGATCTCAGGGTATCATCCCAAAGTTGTGCAATTGGAAACTTCCGTAAACCTGCGGTTTCCTCTTGGTGCAGTGTGATGCTTTCAGCTCTCGCCCAGTTAGTGAAGGAAGTGCACCAATATTTAGTGAGCCGAGGTTCACCCTTCTTCCAATGTTTGGCGAGTATGCGTTTGGCAGTGATGAGCCCTAGGTCCCAGAATCTGGCCGATACTTTATTCAATTTAGTCCTTTTATACAATCCCAGTATGCATGCTTCCCATGTGTGGGGTAGACCTGCGCCAGCACTTTGCGTTAACAGGGTCGTCACCTCATTCCAATATGTAGCAAGGGTGGGGCAATTCCAGAGCATATGTAAAATGTCCGCGCCAGCCAGGGTGCATCTGGGGCAGCGAGCGGTGGTAGTCGCGAAATACCTGTTAATCTTATCTGGTGACAAATATGCTTGGTGCAGGATATAAAACTGTATTATTTTGAAGCGTGAATTGCGAGGGATGTTTATAGGGCTGGCCAATACCATTGTCCACTCCTTGTCTGTCCATCCCCTCCCCCGTGAAGCCGCCCATGTATCCCGCAGTGGCTGTGTGGATCGTTGCGTGTGTACGAGAAGGGCCTGTGCTAGCCAATGTATAATATGGGAGCCATTACCCATTACATGTAGGTACTGTATGAGATGATGCATTGGCAATTCCTCATGTATGTCACCCCAGGATTCCGTGTATGTACGCAATACCGATGCATGGAGGAGGAATTGCCCGGCTGGTAAGCCTGCGTTCCCTGCCAGTTCTCCGAAAGGAAGCAGTGTTTCATCTGCATAAAGATCACCCATTGTTTCCACACCAGCCGCCGTCCAGGTCTCTAACATGGTCTGCGTTACCATCCAACCCTGCCTAGGGGTGCCCAGCAGGGGGAGCGCGGGCGCATAAGGCTTTACTTCTTGGGTCCATTTCAGGCCACGCAGGAAGCACTTGCGAGCCACCGCTACATATGTAATGGCAGCGGGCGGGGCCCTTTGGTCAGGGGGTGAAACAATGTGCAGATTTGCACATGAGTCCATACAGTGACGTCAGTGGCGGTGTCATCCAGATTCCTCCCACCCAGCCAGCACGACACCCATTGCAGCTGTGCTGCCAGATAGTACAGTTCTAAATTGGGGACTGCCAACCCTCCCGCCTCAGTGGGCGTGTAGAGTTTTGTCAGTGCAACACGGGGTCTTCCAGCGTTCCAAATGAGATTCCGGGTCATAGTGTCTAAGTCGCGGAACACTCGGGCAGGGACATATAATGGAATATTGGCAAAGTGGTATAATAACCTTGGCAAGACTATCATCTTGGATAGCGCTATCCGGCTAGGCACATTCAGGGGCAGTGTCTTCCAGAAGGTCATCTGTGCACGCAGCGAGGAGATTGCATGTGTTAGGTTTCCCTCCATTATGTCAGACGGGTCTCGGTAGATGTGCATCCCGAGATATTTGAACGTAGTGGGATACCAGGCGAGCCTCTCACCACTGATGCGAACGTCACACTCCTGTGTTTCAGGGCTGAACGAGTATACACCAGACTTGGCTCAGTTGACTCTCAGGCCTGACACATCCCCAAAAGTCTGGAATATGTCTGATAGTAAGTGCGGCACACATGTGAGGTCTCGCACGTATAGGAGCAGGTCATCCGCATAAAGCGAGACCACATGTAGGCCGTCCACCAATGGGATCCCCCAGTCCACTCCTCGCGTTCGCAACAACGCCACGAGGGGTTCTATGGCCAAGGAAAAAAGGAGTGGTGACAAGGGGCAGCCCTGTCTAGTGCCTCTTCGCACGTCCACTGCATCCGAGAGCAGCCTGCCCATTCGTACTCGTACAGTAGGTCTCTGATATAGCAGTCCAACCATGTCGACGTATGTGTCTCCCAGGTTAAACTTCTCCAGCACTGCCTTGAGGTAGGGCCACTCCACGGAATCAAAGGCTTTCTCAAGGTCCAGTACCAGGCACCCTGATCTCGGCCAGTGAAGCGTGGCATTGCCATGTATCCTGAAGAGGCGGCGAATATTGTAAAAGGTGCTGCGTGCGGGCACAAAGCCATTCTGGTCATGATGGACAAGGGTAGAGACTACGGCAGCCAGGCGCCGAGCTAAGAGAGAGGTAAAGATTTTGTAATCCGTATTTAACAGTGCGAGTGGCCTGTAAGAGCCCATATTTGTGTTGTCTCTGCCAGGTTTCAGGAGCGAGACGAGAGTGGCCTTGTTGAGCGTGGTGGGAAGCGCCGAATCGTCAATTGCAACAGCATATACTTTAAGCAACTCAGGAATTAGGATTTCCGAGCATGCCTTAAAAAATTCGGCAGGTAGCCCATCCGGGCCAGGCGATTTGCCATTAGAGAGAGCAAAAATGGCATCGCACAGGTCCTCCGACGTAAGCGGCGCCTCTAGATCTCTAGAGCTGTAAGGAGTGGCAGTGGTATATCCGAGAGATAGTCTATGATAACTGCAGTAGGAGCTCTCAGTTGAGACCGGTACAAGGCCCGGTAGTGTCGTACAAAAGCTTGGTGTATTTTATTCTGTGTATATATTACCCCTTCCTCAGCACTGTGGATGGCAGATACAGGCGTTGTGCGTACTTCCTGTCTAACAAGCCAGGCCAATAGTTTGCCAGGTTTATCACTAAGATGGTGCGTGCGCGCTGAGTGAGCGGCATAGTTAAGGTGACGGAGCCGTTCCAGCAGTCGTGCGTGTTCCTCACGAGCTGCAAGTAGCGGACCATCGGCCCCTGTCATCGCCTCCTGCTCTCGTCGGAGCAGGTCAGCCTCCACTCGTTGCAAATCTCCTTCCAGCCGTTTCTGCATATGTCCCTGTGTGCCTAGGCAGTGCCCCCTAATCACAACCTTAAAGGCGTCCCATTCGATCTGTGGGGAGGACGCGGTGCCAGAGTTATCCGCAAAGTATTGCGCTACGCAGGCTTGCAGGGAATCTCGGAAGGGGGCATCTAGTAAGAGGGCGGGCTGTAATCGCCAGGTAGGAATAGGCGGGTGTGGGTGCTCTCATATTATATCCAGTGTATGTGGGCTGTGGTCCGAGTGTGTGCGACCCATGTACTGTGTGTCTGTGATGAGGGGTAGAAGTTCAGAAGACACCATATATCTGTCCAGGCGCACATGTAGGGCGTGCGCTCCTGAGTAGTAAGAGTACACCCTAGAAGCAGGGTTGCGTGTGCGCCAAGTGTCTTGTAGGTCCCACTGTGTTGCCCAGTGAATGAGCGCCTTCATTGCACCGCAAGCCGGTGCACCGTGTCTGGGCGGAGCAAAACGATCTAGTGTCGTGTCTAGTATGCAGTTGTAATCGCCCCAGAGTATCCAGGGGACTCCATGCCAGGGCGCCAGTTTCTCCGATAAGTGTGCAAAAAAGCTCCCCTGGTCTGTATTGGGAGAGTACAGGGAAGTCAGGACAACAGGTTGCCCGTCTAGCCTGCCATGTACCAGCACAAACCTACCCTCCGGGTCAATGTAAGAGTATGTTATTGCAAAGGGAGTGCCCGGTCTCACCCATAGCAGCGCCCCACGGGCGTATGAGGAGTATTCTGTGGCGTATAGTTGTCCCCTCCAGCGACGGCGTAGTGTTAGCACTTCCGCCTTGTTTAGGTGTGTCTCCTGTAGGAGTGCAATTTGAACCCGGTGGCGTTTAAGGTAGGAAAATATTTGGTATCGGCATGATGGCGTGTGCATGCCCCTAATGTTCCAAGTACAAATTTTTATCGCAGTCATGGTGACAATTCAGGCAATCCCTCCACCCTCCCCACTACATCAGCTGACCCCGGACCCATTGCACAGTCCCACCATCCACATCGAAAGTCATCTCCATTGACACTAGAATCATGACCCGGAAAAACAATAAGAGGACAGAAATGAAATAACAAGATTGGCCAGAGGGGGACAAACCAACGGTGAATAACAAAAGGGCAGTAGCCAAACATGCCACTGTCCAAACTCTCGAACGAGAGGAGTAACCTTTCAAGTCTAGGGGGGTGGTACGTGCTAGGCACAGTCTCAGCAGTACAGTAACTTGGACAGAGAAGGGGGTCATCAGCCTTCCCTAGGCCTCACAGTGCATCGCGTAGCCAAAGTATATTGGGTTAACTCGGCTTGACCTGCTATACAGAAGTCTCGACCCGGCCAGCCGTTTTGGAACTGTTCAAGGCAAGCCGCACATCCCAGGTCATGTGTGCGGCTGGTCGCCAATGGGCAAAGGGCAATGGACAGAGGAGGTGTAGGGAGCCCCTCCCACTACAGCACTGTGTCAGTGTCCGAGCGACATGGGTAGTACTCACTGTGTCCTGTTCCCGCCGTCTCTCCTGGAGGCGAGGATGCCGCCCCAAATGTCGTCAAGCCCCAGAGGCGTGGCAGTGTATATAAGTAGTGAGCGACCCCTTGGACTTACTTAGTGTCTGTCCAGGTCACAGCCAAGACAGCGGCGGTCCATTGGGCCCCGCCAGAGCTCCACAAGTGGCATCAGTTGAGCAGGTCTGCTGTCTGTGGCGACATCCGGTGGGTCGGTGGAGAGTGGAGAATCCGATATCCCATAGATGGCTTCATCATCGCTCGGAAATGTCCGTGGGCTGGCGTCTAGCGCGGCGCCTGACGTTGGGGAGCTGCTAATTTCGGTGACTTTGCGAAGTGCATCTTGTTGCTCCTAGATAACCTGTTCCGCAGGTGGGGAGTGGCTCGCTGCGCCCTCCAGGTGTTGGGTCAGAGGCGCTCTGTTTCTGCGACGTCGCCGTGGTCCGCGTGCTCGCGATCTCGCCGCTGAGCCCTGCGGCTGCCTGGGTGCCGTGTCAGTGCCGCCATCGAGCCAGGCGTCAGCTTCTTCTGGGTTGGTGAAAAAATAAGTTTTGTCCCGTGCCACCACCCTCAGCTTGGCAGGGAAGAGGAGGGAGTATTTGAGACCCGCAGAGCGAAGCCGTCGTTTCACCTCGAGGAAGGAATGTCTCTGGCGTTGCACCTGAACTGTGTAATCAGGAAAGAACATCACTGTAGCGTTATCTATGCGAACTTCTCTGAGTCTTCTAGCTTCCCGCAGGACGGAGTCACGGTCGCGGTAGTTTAATATCCGGAGGACAAATGGTCGCGGATTGGAGCCTGTGGAAAGTGGTCTCGTTGGCACTCGGTGCGCCCGCTCCGCCACAAAGTAGGGCGATAGTGTGCCCTCTGGTAGTATGGTTCTCAGCCAGTCTTCCACGTGTTGGGTGGGATCGTTCCCCTCCCATTTCTCCGGTATTCCCACAAGCCTGATGTTGTTTCTCCGTGCCCTTCCTTCCGCGTCCTCAGCACGGTCTTCCAAAAATTCAACCCTATTCAGGAGATCTTGCACATGTTTGTCCGTCTGGCTGACTCGGGGCTCAAGATCCGTTACCGCTCCCTCCAGGACTTTGGTGCGATCCGCCAGCTTTTTATGATCGTCCCTCAAATGGGTGAGGTCCATCGCGACACAGTCTATTTTTGTTTCCAATGAGGTTTGGGTCAACTGGAGCGACTCTTCCAGACATTCCATAGCGGCGAGCACGTTGTCCAGCCTCGTCGTTACCTGGTCGGCGTCCATTTGCCTCGATGTCTTGTCAGTCTTCCCTTTCGGTAGGGCACCTCCAGTGCCAGTGCGTGGTTTTACCCCTCCAGACATGGGCAGAACGACGAAATTAGGTGCCAAGCAGTGTCCACAGGGGGCCTTATCAGCAAGGCGCTCCCTAGTTCATGGCTTGAAGAGGTGTAGCACTTTCTATGTTCTGAAGGGTAGCCGTGTAGGCAGGCAACAATAAGCACCGTAGACTATTGGACCGGGCAGGTGCGCCCGGTATAGAGAAGCAGGCAGCGATGGGACGAGGCCTCACAGCGTACAGTGGGAGCGCGTGGCCAATGCAGCGACGGTGGTGCGCGGTGTCATCACTCACCACTATGACCGGCAGGCATCAGTTCTCGCCCTCATCATGATATGGACAGCGGCCGTGGTCAACAGGAGGCCCGCAGTCAGGTAGGCTGCAGAGGAGCCACCGCAGGTGCAAGGACAGTGGGGGGACTTATGAGAAGCCAAGGGCGTGTGGTCACAACATCGCAGCCTCGCAGCTGGTCGGTAGTAGGATTGATGTCGCAGGTCATCTCCGTTAACTCAGGTCTTTGGCTCCCCCACCAGTGCGAGTGCCGCGTCCCTCCGGCGGTCGTGTCCCCAATAGCAGCGATCTCTCGTCAGGGTCCGGTGGGAGACTATCCTCCAAGTCCTCACAGGTAGGCAGGCCACAGGGGGTTAAAGGGAGTCCAGCGGCAGCCGAGGCCAGGATGTTCTTCAGGGCACCAAGGTCCGTGAGCGCCCAACTCACTCTGGGGAAATGGCGCCAGAAGGCCTCTGGCGTCGCCCTACGCAGGCCGTGGCGGCCAGCCCAGCCACCTAGCAGGGATCGCCGGGCACTCTAGCTCCACTCGCGAGTGAGGAGGAGATGTGTAGGGCAGAGAACAGTCCAGCGAGCCTTTAGAGCATCCGGCCGGGCAGGGGACAGCGTTGAAGGTGTAGCCCCCAGTGCAGGGCGAAGTGCGTGGTACGGGACCTCTTCTCGCAGTAGTGACGATCCGGCGACAGCCGGAGACAGGCCTCTATTCCCTGCGCCCCGATCCTGCAGAGGTGGTAAGTGCACTCCTCCAGGTTGCCGCGGCGCCCGGCCACGATACTCAGCAGCCGGGCGGCAGCTCCCTTGCTTCAGACCTCCCCCGGAGCATCAACAATTCGGGAGTGAGGAGCCATCACCTCTCACAGAGCCGGGTCTTCAGCGTGTCCCCGGGGGTGTCCAGGCATACCTGCAGGTCTCGGCAGCGATGGGCAATTGGACTCCAGGTCCCGGCGCAGATAGGTAGAAGGGCTCCAAAAATTCAGCTCATAGGCCGCATGTTCAGGCCTAGTGGTCAGGCCGAGGCCGCGGCCTCACGTGAGCGCGCCAGCCGGTCGGGCGGCACAGGATCCCGCTGGAGGTCTTCGTGAAGGGCCGGTGCGGTCGCGTTCAAGCCAGCGGCACCAAAGTCGGCCGGCAGACAGGTATCATCATAGTAGTGTTCCGCTCGCTTTCTCAGCCGGTCGCAGGAAAAATGCACGGAGAATTGGCCCAGGGAAGGGGAGCTCAGTTCGGAGCTCTACCCGAGTGCGACTGCCGCCATTGCGTGCTTAGCCACGCCCCGTCCAGTCACTCATCTTGTCGCGTCTTGACTACCCGAATGCAGTTTACTTGGGCTCCCCTCAGGGAACTATTAAGATCTTGCAGTCAGTACAAAACTGTGCGGCACGATTGTTAATGGATGTGCCCAAACAAAGTTCAGCCAAATCTGCATTACGCCAGTTGCACTGGTTTCCGGTGCAGCAAAGGATTTGGTTCAAGGCTATGTGTACTGTCAACAAGTCTATTTCCGACTCTGGACCTGCCTTGATCCAACCTATGTTTCAACTCCATCATATTCCCCGGACCCTCAGATCGAACCATAAGAAATTTCTGACAATCCCCAGGATCAAAAGGACACGTATGGGTGGCCGACGTTTTTCCCTGCAGGCTGCAAAATTCTGGAACCAGCTCCCTGATGCCAATCGTCTGGAATCCAACCATCTTAGGTTCAGGAAACTTCTTAAAACCTTTTTGTTTCCCTGAGTCGGAGTAATGACTAGGTACTTAATGCGCTGGGATGCCTCCGGGTAGTCATGCGCTATATAAATGCATAATCATTCATTCATTCATATGCGTGGAAGGAGACACAAGGTAATGTGAACAGGGACAGACAGGGTGATGTGCAGCAGAAATAGAAAGGACTAGGACTTACCCTCAGATGAGCCCCCTGTTTGATGCACATTACAATGGTTAGAGCGGCAGACCCTGATGCAGAGGTCTAGCCCGGGACCAGGGTTCAATTCCCAGCCTCGGCGGGTCTTGGGCTAAAAATTCAACGGACCTGATAATTCTTGCCTCGGTGCCTCTTCCAATCATAGAGTCCCACTCTGCAGCTCTGGGCAATAGCTTGCTTAATCTCCACAACGGCCTCCACAATGCTAAGGATGCCTGGCCTCCACCTTGGGGGTGCCCAGGAGTGGACACCTCACAGGGAAAGCCAGGATGGGTTCCACAGGGGTATTCGTACAAGCGCCTTGAGACCCTTGCGGGTCTAGTATCAAGTATCAATTTACATTTACAATGTGCTTCCTGAGAGCATGGACTGTTGTGCATCAAGGGTGCCCCCACTGTTGATGTTGAGCATGAGATCAGCGCTGCCCTGGCTGCTGCACCACACCTCTCCCACTGCACTGAGTGGTCTTTATAAGAGGGGCTCAAGACTGAAATCATCATGGAGGCCGATGGTGATATTAATAGAGGAAGCAAGCATGGAAAATCTGTCCACAACCGATAACCCTGCACCCCCCTAGTGACACCACTGGTTTTGTCTAGAATTTTGACCTTCTGTCCTGAATTTTGACCGTTTGTCCTGAATTTTTACAGTTACCATCCTGAATTTGCACCCATACCAGTTGGTCACCCTATGGGGGAGGCGGGCAGGCTACTTTACGGGTGACCACATTTTCCATCACAAAGGTGAGCACTCAAGTTTTGAAAAATCTTAGTTTTGAGAACTTAATAGTATATTTCATGACATCACAGAAACTGATGTCACTTATTCACTGAAGTCAATGACAACAAAAGTTATGTTAAAATAATCTAAATAAATGTAAACCTTAATGACTATAAAGAAGACTCGCGGATTATATAAAGTAGTGAAACAGTACTGCGACTTGTGAATCCTCCCATTAAATTAAGGAATCTGGTTGCGTATGGTGACCACCTCCTTCCGGGTCATTAGGGACACTGTTTCTAGCCCTGGACTTTTGTGTGACAGCTTAATGCATTCTAATTGTTGTAGCCCTGTTTTGCACCCATTTCACTAATGGGGCTAACACTCTTGAAATTAATGATTTGCATGGTAAAAGTTGAGGACTCAGAACAGTGTTCTTGGTGCCTTGGGGTGAGGTGGTACACTGTGGCTGAGTCTTCTCGGGCCTCTACCTAGAGCATCTCTCTTACGTCTACTGGAGGGTACCAACAAAGCAGAATCAACAGAGGATCCGTATGTGAGGCAAACATTTGGTGCGCCTCATGCGGCACGGATTTGCCCACTCGAGGTGTAGAAGACAATAGGTCGTAATAATCCAGGAAGACCACAACGTGTAGATTAAAGTATATTTAATATCCGTTCCAACCACAGGAGGAGTGCCTCTTCAGCCCGGAGTCCAACAAGCAACTGAAGAAGCCCATCGAACCACAGACATCAGAAGACCCCATACAATCAAAGGAATACATTCTACATTACATGACATATACACATTCTGAATACCAATTACGTAACCACTACACGAGGCATCTTGGCATCATATGGAGAGCACTTCATCTGCTACATTCAGCTCTGCCAAGTGCCATGCATTGCGGGTAACACTAACGCTTTTTGTACTTGAGCTCTGCATCAGCGCACTCAAATATGTCATGCTTAATTGTAGCTCCTCTTCCCATTTGCCCAAGGAGGTGCTTTCTGGTAACTGAGTTCGTGAGTCACGGTATCTGAGCTGCTGGGAAACGGCTGCACTGCTTCGGTTGCAAAGAAGAGTTTGAGGCAAGGAAAAAAGAATTCGCCTAAAAGCCTGGCAATGTAAGGAGGTGGGAAGTATATTTACTGCTCACGATTCAATGAAACGTTGACGTAATTATGGGGCAAATCACAGTCACTATTATGACGAAATAATGAAATTGTCCCAGAAAATATGACTAGTGGGGCAACAGAACGGGAAGTACACAGTGGAATGGGTTATGAGGGACTTTTGGAGAGGGTTGTTCAGGTGTGTGTGTGTGGAAGATTATTTGGACTGTAGGAGGTCTCTGCGGTAGTGCAGTGTTTAAGTATGGATTCAGGCAGGCAGGTGAGTCACTAGTGTCCGAAGGTGAAAAGTTAACATGCCTTCGGAAAGCCCCACGCTCTGACCTGTCATCTCGAATGGCAACCCTAGAGAGCGAGGAACAGAAAACCTGAGCGGAAGCGATATTTTCGCAGTAAATAGTGAAAGTGAAAATGCTGCTGCATACAATGTAATTCAATGCTCTTGCATGTAGTTTGGAGATGAAAGGATGCTCACTGACTGTCACGGTGTCACCCCATGTGATGGTGTCACCCGGTACGGTCCGCACCCCCCTAGTGACGCCACTGCCTAAGGCACCAAGAGACCATCTGGTTCTACATCTCACCTGTAATCGGGGCCACCAGGAATGTTTTGGGGATGATTGAGGGTTTAACCTCCTATCCAGCACCTTTTACACCTCTACTAAAGAACACATACTTCACTATAGGGATATTAAATATTGTAGAGTAAACAGATGTGACACACTGTTGATCTCTTCCAAAAAGATCAAATCAACCACTATCCACGGTTAAAAGAGGAATATGCAATACTAGAGGTAAAAAGATTCCGCTAGCTATGAGGGAGACGCTGTGGTACGCAACCTGGAGCTAGAAAAGGTAGGGCTACATTGCTAACCTTAGTGGACAAACTAATCAATAGCCACACTGAAGCTCCATCCGCAATGTATAAATTGTTAAAGAATTCAAAGAGCGCCACTTGCAATTCCAAAAAAACAATAGGCGAAAGAACCAACAATTACACTACCTCAGTACTTGCCAAACATTTTATAACCACTTTTTAGAACAACAAACTTTCACGACCCACTTAGCTTTAAGGGATATGAGGCTGTCAATTTTTTTAATGTAACTAAAGCATCGTGTGGGAGTGCACTGTCATTTTATAGACATCAAATTTTCCTTTGAAGTGCCCACTACATTTGCACAGACATACACTTTCAGAGATAAAACTATATTGCACACAAATGATGGGTGGGAATCGGTTTTCAGTTAATGTTTATCATTCGTTCATCACCAAGGAAAGTGTCTTGATTTGTTTTGATCCTATGAAAATCTTTTCTTCCATCACACTTCAGAATTACAAAAGTGTGCTTTGTTTTGCTTTCCTAACTGCTGAATGTGTCTAATTCATTTACAGGTATTTACATTTTGTTGGGCGTTACAAAAAATGACATCCCACAGCCTTTTCTTTCATTCTCTGTACCCTAGCAAGATTATCACACAATTCACTTTACCTTTCTTTCTTTCTTTGACTGCAAAGTGAGAGGAGTTTGGAAACACCAATCCCAGTGTTAAAAAAATATTAAGCAGCAATTCGTCAGAAGACATAGTCTGAAATTTGACCTCTGTCTTTGAAGCGCAACAGAGACAAGATAGATACATACATCTTTATTATTTGAACTTTCACAACCCACCAAAAATCGGCTCGCGACTCAGTTTGTGAAACACTGCACTAGATATTAAACAAAGGGAATAGGTAGTGCTTAAACACAAGGGGGCTTATTTTGTGTCGATATTTTCGGGAAAGCTAAAAAATAGCTTTATTCACTTCAACTCGCTGATAAGCATGTCAATAATATGAAATGTGTGACTGATTGCTTGGAATGGCTAGTTTCTGTTATCGATTGCTGCTCCGGGGTTTCCTCCCTCTTTCCATTTTTTCCTCCAATACTGTCTATCATCATCTTGACCTTCTTCATGACCCACTATAGACGTTCTCTCTTGGTCTCCACTACCTCATCTTTCTACTCCATCTCTAGACTCTTTTCTTCTGTTTCTTTTTTCACTCTTTTTTGCCGCCTTACGCAACCTTTTCCTTCTTTCTATTTTGCTCTAGCCTCTTTTCTTCTCTGCCATTTTCCCCAGCTCACCTCACAGTCTTTTTCCTGTTTCTCTCTGTGGCAGCTGCCCTCAGTCTCCTGCACAGATTTGCGTTCTGTAAGAAGGATAATGTCCTTCATTGTTAGAAAAGGGAAACTAAAACCTGGATGATCTGCATATATGCGTCAGGGTGTAGACATATGCTATGACAGCTCGTTTGGTCTGTGCAGTCTTGCCCCCTGCTAGACCATCACACAGGCCAAGCCCTCCAAGGCATCAAAGTCCTAGCCTCAGGTAGGGCCTGCAAGTGCGTCGACTCCCTTAACTCCATCACATTAGTTCACAAAAAGGGAGCCAGGAACAGAAACCAAGTGTACTGGTCAAACACCATTTGGAGAG
Source organism: Lissotriton helveticus (assembly GCF_964261635.1). NCBI lineage: Eukaryota > Metazoa > Chordata > Amphibia > Caudata > Salamandridae > Lissotriton > Lissotriton helveticus. The sequence continues at coordinate 343,644,584 of NC_136065.1, forward strand.
CCAATCTGTATATTTAATCAGTCCACTTAAAGCACAGAGGGCGGCACTTAAATGTAGTTTCTTGGCTGGTTCACAGAACCCATTTAGTAGTCCACTGGAGAGGACAATTCATTAAGATTGAAAATGACTTTCATTCCCTTTGGTATTTAAAGAAGTCAAAAGAACAGCTGCAAGCATTTGTTGTTATTTTCGTTTTTTTACTTCCTGCATCTTCTGCCCAGTCAATTCACCACATAATATCTTCAGTACTTTCAGATAAGCACATGGCAAGATGGCTGTCGATATCCAAAGGAGAGAATCTGCAATGGAAGACATGATCATGTTACTGGCATTCAAGTGGCTTGCAACAATGATGAAACCTACCAAATTTCCTCTCACCCATCAGAGCACCCCAACATGTTGTTTATTACAAATATGCTACCCAGAGATTGAATGACGTTTGTATGTCCATCAGTCCCTAACCAACCATGTCTCATGAAGGAAACACTGAAATCAAGCTAATGCAGCAGAGCAGAAAACAGCTGATGTTTAGAAAGTCAGTTACAATTTCTAAGTACTGGCAATAACTTAAGTTATTCTGCTCTTTTACAAGGAGTGCATAGAAAGACAGACATATAGCTAGATAACCTGGCAGCGTTCCCAACATTAAATATTTACAAAACAGCGAATGACAAAACAAGCACTGACAAAGCCAAAAGATTGATAGCAGGCTTTATCAGTGCTTACTGTAATCAAGTTACACCAACATGCCCACAACAACACACTACCAAGCTCCATGCATGGGGCACACACAGATTGGTGAAAGGTAGTAAGTGCCACCTCCCATTGGAAGACTATTTTGTCAAAAGCAGGAAGCACACGGACAGTCAAACTGGGTACACTCTTAGTGGTGCTTAGAACAGAGAAGGCAATGGAGTACAAAACATTAAGTGAATACTGGGTTGTGAAAGGTTGCAATATTACACCTCACCTATACTATACCACATATAAAAAGAATATAACACTGTACAAAAACAAACCATCATGCTCAAATCACCAAAGTGTTTCACAATTAAAGTAAAGAGCCAGTCCTACTGCGCATGTCGAGCATGGTTGAAAGTACAATCTATAGTGGCCCCAGTAATTCAAGACTAACTGGACATTATAACTATAAAACACATACGCATCCGAATAGCAATATCTGCAACAAGGATAATATGAAGCAGATGTTGTTTAATCACACTGCCACACAATTGAATATTATACATATATGTCACAAAGAGAAAATTTCATATATACAAAAGGTGTCCAGCAGGACAGGGAAAGAAGGAGGGGTAAGTGAATTTAGTGAGGATAGGTGATCGTGGGAAAAGCATGGAAAAAAGTGGAATCAAATTCAGAAAAAATCAGGCTTTCAATATCAAGCCACGGGTATATGAATTATCCATGAAAGTTTTCGATAGCTAGACCACATACACGAAACACAATTAGCATTGTCTCTGTTGTTTCGAGGGCTAGCGTTAGGAAATAGAAATGTCGACGTTTCGACCCCAAAGTTGCGACGTAGGTTGGTTAGCACCTTAAACAGGGCTCTTCATTAGGACCGTGATGAAGTGAGGGCACCAAGATCCTGCAATGAGGACTCAATATGGATTGTGGGCCAAAAAGCTCCTAAATGAACAGTGCGACAGCAACACACATGACGCGGAAAAATCAGCGTGTCCCTTCTGAGAATAAACCATATAAAATAGTAATATCTGTGCCAACCGTGTCACTACTAGGTCGGTTTCCAGTGGTTAATATCTGGTCTATATCGCAGTAATGTGGCGCTGAAGGCACCGTATCGATCTTCGGTGGTGAGAACGTCTAAATGGTCAAGCGGTGCTTTCGTCGCTACTTGCTGATGCAGCCGTCAAAGTATTATCGAGGGAGAATGGTTGAAAAGAATGTGGTCAGACCACCAACTGGGTAAAATATAGGGATATATGTAGGCCAGGGCTGTAAATTCCGTTCCGCTCACGGAATTTGCGAAATTTGGGTAATGTCGCGTTCCGTGGAGAACGCAAAATTGCCCCAAATTCTGCGTTCCACGACTGCGCAAAATATTTTGCTTGTTCGCATTCTCAAAATGCGTGTTTGCGAGATATTTCCCCCCGAGCACGCAAACGGCGATTGCGAACAGGAAAAAAGCATCGCGAACAAGCATTCCGCGCGTTTGCGGAATTTCTGCGTGTTCGTGGAGATTTTTTACCTTTTGCGGGGATTTGCGTAACGCTATTACGCAAATTCCGCCCACCCCAAGATATATGGTATATCAGTGACTGATGAACGGGTAGTTTATGTGGGACAGTCTACTATAAAAAAAACAAAGGGTTCAGGTGTGCAGGTGCAAAATATGGAAAATTCTACTTACCAGTTTGCATCTGTTCTTGGCATGTAGAGCTGCAGATTCTCACACTGATCATTAGATCGTCACCTGGTGTTGGGCTCAGATGATTGCATGTTGTTGTCGTCTTGGAAGAAGTCTTTGTAGTCACGAGATAGATGACTCCTCCCTTGGACGATAGTGCGCATGGGCATCGACTCCATCCTTAGATTGTTTTTCGCCATTATGGGAAATGATGGAGTTAGTAGAAAGAAAAAAGGATGTCCATGCGTGCATATCTAAGTAGGATAGAACTTGAACAGATAGAGGTCCCGGGGAAGCGGGTGGGCATGTGAGAATCTGCAGCTCTACATGCCAAGAACAGATGCATACTGGTAAGTAGCATTTTACGTGCGAGGCATATGAGCTGCAGATCTCACACTGAGCATCGATTATACAGCAGTGTCTCCCCAAGGGGTGGTCACCTGTATCAGTTGCAGTAGTTTGAAAAAGAGTTTTGAGGACAGCTTGTCCTTCAGCAGCTTGCTGCTTGGCTTGCACATCAATACAGTAGTGATTAGTGAAGGTATGTGTTGTAGAACATGTTGCTGCCTTGCATATGTCTTCTAGGGGATTGTCCCCTAAGAAAGCCATAGAGGCTCCTAGTTTGCGTGTGGAGTGTGCTCTAGGAGGAATTGTTAATGTACGTTTTGCTTTTTGATAGCATATTTGTATGCATTTTACAATCCACCTTGCAATTCCAGCTTTAGAGATGGGGTTGCCCTTATGTGGTGGGGAGAAAGCTACAAACAATTTTTTTGTTTTGCGAAAGGATTTGGTCCTGTCAATGTAATAGAGAAGGGCTCTTTTCACGTCTAGGGTGTGTAGAGTTCTTTCTGCTACAGAGTCTGGGTTTTCGAAAAACACTGGCAACTCTACTGATTGGTTTAGATGAAATGGAGTAATGACTTTAGGAAGGAATTTTGGCTTTTGTTATGAGGACCACTTTGTTATGGTGTAATTGTAAAAATGGTTCTTGTATAGTGAAAGCTTGAATCTCACTCACTCTCCTAAGTGAGGTAATAGCAACAAGGCAAGCTGTTTTCCATGTGAGGAATTGCAGTTCACATTTGTGTAAAGGTTCGAAAGGGGGTCCCATGAGCCTGGTAAGAACAATGTTTGGGTTCCACACTGGAGAGGGTGGTAACCTAGGAGGAATGATTAGTTTTAATCCTTCCATAAATGCTTTAATTGCAGGCACTCTAAATAATGACAGATGTTGTCTATTTTGTAAGTACGCAGCAATGTCTGTAAGATGTAGACGTATAGATGAAAATGCTAGGTTACATCTTTGTAAGTGTAGAAGATAGCAGATGATATTCTGGATGGAAGCATGCAGGGGATCTATTTGATTATTGGTGCAGTAAATGGCAAATCTTTTCCATTTTGCAGCATAGCAATCTCTAGTAGTAGGTCTCCTGGCTTCCTTAATGATATTCATGCAGTCTGGTGGTAGGTTAAGGTAACCAAACTCTAAGACTTCAGGAGTCAGATCGCCAGATTCAGTTGACTTGGATCTGGATGTCTGATGTCTCCATGGTTCTGCGTTAGCATGGATTTGGTCAGACACAGTCTTTGGCGTGGAACTAGAGATAGTTCTAGCAGCATTGTGAACCACGGTTGGCGTGCCCATGTGGGAGCTACTAAGATCAGTTTGAGAGACTGTTGTCGTAGCTTGCGCACTACTAGTGGTATTAGTGGGAGTGGCGGAAAAGCGTACACAAATCTGCCTGACCATTTCATCCATATCGCATTGCCTTTGGACAGCGGGTGTGGAAACCTGGCGGCAAAGGTTGGGCATTTTGCATTTTATTGTGTGGTGAACAGATCTATGTCTGGATGACCCCACTTGTGAAAGAATGGTAGAAGAACTTGCGGATGTAGTTCCCATTCGTGAATCTATTGTGTCTGTCGACTTATCAGATCTGCAATCTGATTGTGAACTCCTGGAAGGGGTTCTGCTAGTAGATATATTTTTTGTGGAATGGCCCATCTCCAAATGTTCTGTGCAAGCTGGGACAGTTGCAGAGAGTGTGTGCCTCCTTGTTTTTGTATGTAGTACATGGGTGTCATGTTGTCTGTCCGGATCAAGACAGCTTTGTTCTGTACATGTACTTGGAAGGACTTCAGTGCTAGGAATATTGCTAGTTGCTCCAGGTGATTGATGTGGAGCACTTTCTGTTGAGTGGTCCATCTTCCCTGAGTTGTATGGTGTGGGAGATGGGCTCCCCATCCTGTCAGAGATGCCTCTGTTGTAAGTACTATCTGTGGAACAGGTTCGAGGAACGGCCACCCTCTGGACAAGTTTTTGGTGTTCCACCACTGCAGAGAGCGATGTGTGCGGATGTCCACCAACACCAGGTCTGTAAGCTGTCCTTGAGCCTGGTTCCACTAATGTGCTAGACATTCTTGTAATGGACGCATTTGCAGTCTTGCATATGGTACAATACAAATGCAAGACACCATCATGCCTATTAGTTGCACGAACACTGGCGGGGAGAGAGTGTTGGTCTTGAAACCTTGTGACTAAGGCTTGAATGCTCTGTATCCTGGCTGGACTGGGATAAGCTAGAGCTGTAGAAGTGTTTATTGTAGCCCCCAGATATTTATGTACATGAGAGGGCTGGAGATGCGACTTGGTGTAGTTGATTGTAAACCCCAAGTTGTGCAAAGTTTGAATTGTCTGAAATGTGTGTTGGACACACTGAATGAATGACTTGGCTTTTATGAGCCAGTCGTCTAGAGATGGGGAGACATGGATGTGTTGTCTTCTGAGATGTGCTGCTACTACAGTTAGGCACTTTGTAAACACTCTTGGTGCAGTTGTGACCCCGAATGGAAGAGCTTAGAACTGATAGTGTTGTCCTTCTAGTACAAACCTTAGATACTTCCTGTGAGAAGGATGTATGGGAATGTGGAAGTAGGCGTCCTTGAGATCTAGTGTAGTAAGGAAATCGCCTCGTTGCAACAATGGGAGCACTCGTTGTAAAGTGATCATATGAAAATGATCTGAGTGTATATACAGATTGAGGGGCCTGAGGTCGAGAATTGGTCTTAGTGTCCCGTCCTTCTTGGGTATCAGGAAATATATCGAGTAAACCCCTGTCCCTTGATGTTGTAATGGAACAATCTCTATTGCGTCTTTTTGAAGCAATGAGAGAACCTCTTGTTTGAGACTCCTCCATGCTAACTAGTTACGCGACCCCCAGCAACGTAGACCATACCTACCACGACACCAGCTTCTGTCCATAAGCAGGATTAATTCAGCCATTATAGAAGACTGGTTTTCCTCAAACTTGCTCTGACTTGTTAAAGCAGCTTAGTGTGGCCCCTGAAAGGGGTACCGCGTGAAATATGTAATTGTTGAATAGAATGAAATGCAATTCTATGTGACTTTTGATTAATGAAGTTTCCCTGCACTATTCACCGAATTCCTTCACACAACACACCAGCACTTCCCTACTTCCCTCTCCTTTTGCGCGCGTGGGCACAACTGTGTTACAATAATCAATTGACTGTCTAGATTTGTAACGTTTAAACCAAATGAAAGGTTTTTCGGTATGTTGTGAATAAAAACAACCATACTGTTAAGATTGAATCCTTGTACATTGATTTTTTTTAACTTTGTATGATTCTATGTGCTTTCCCAGTCTGGGACCCCTCTATCTTTAACGCTCTTGTTTGACCAGCGTAAGATGTTCTGTGGACATTGGACGCTGTCTGGGTGATATATATGGAGGGGTAGCTGTAAGTTTTAGGCAGTAACCATACTTGATAATTTGTCTTACCCACTTGTCTGTTGTGATGGAATTCCAGAGAGGTAGGAACTGTGTTAGTCTCCCCCCGACAGGAGTGGAATGCTGTTGGGGGAGCGGAAGGAAGTTACTGTTTTGTGGTGGGAGAGGTTTGATTGTTGTTATTACCTCGACCTCTTCCCTTGTTGCCTCTGTAGCCTCCTCTAAAATATCCTCTATTGGAGGATGTTTGTGTATTTGTTTTAAAGGAAGCTGAATTGTCTGCGCCAGCTTGTTTGGAGCCTCCCCTATAGAAGGAGCGACGAAAGGAGCCTCGTGTTTGTGGGGACTGCAAAGCTCCCATAGATTTGGCAGTGTCAGTGTCCTTTTTCATCTTTTCAAGTGCTGTGTCTACAGCTGGCCGAAAGAGCTGCTGTTGGTTAAATGGCTGATTTAAGATGGTAGTTTGCACCTCTTGCTTAAAGCCTGTGATGCGTAGCCATGCATGGCGTCTAAGGAGGACACTAGTCTTTATTGCTCTAGATGCAGTGTCTGCTGCATCAAGTGCACACTTGATTGATGCATTGGAAATTAGCTTACCCTCTTGCATAAGGTCATTTGCTTGTGCTTTATATTGATCAGGTAGATGCTGTAAAAGTGTTTCTAACTGATCATAATGAGCCCTGTCATATCTTGCGAGGAGGGCTTGTGTGTTAGCTATGCGCTATGTATTGCTTGCTTGGGCAGCTATTCTTTTGCCGGAAGCGTCTATCATTTTTGATTCTTTATCAGGAGGTGGCGCTTCACCTGAAGTTTGGGAGTTTGCTCGTTTTCTAGCGTTGGAAACGACTAGGGAATCTAAGGGTAGCTGTCCCTTAATGTAGGCAGGATCACCAGGAGCAGGCCTATATTTCTTTTCTATTCTGGGGTTTATGATCCTAGCACATACAGGAGCTTTAAACACTTCTGGTGCATGCTTAATGACCCCTTTAATCATAGGTAGTATTTGAACTGACTTTTGGGATTGTTCAAAAGTATCTAGTAAAACATTTTCTTCTGCCTCATCTGAGTGCATTGTGACACCATGATAGATGGCAGCTCTATTGAGTAAGTGTCCAAACCCAATATTATCTTCTGGGGGAGATGGTTTGGATGGGTATGGGTGTGGGTCAGGGATATCTGGTACAGGTGGATCAATTGGGTAGTTAAAAGGGTCAATTGGGTCATCACCTCCCCCCATAATATCATCATCCTCATTATGAGGAGGTGTATGTGGTGGTGAAAAATGAGGAGGAATATTTTGAGGTGAAATAGGTGAAGGAAGAGGAGGTGGAATAGAGGGAGGTATAAGAGAAGAAGGGTGCATAGGTGATGTGGCAGAGTCATTTTTCTTCACAGGCACTGGAGGTGGAGGTGCAGTATCTAACTTCCTCTTTCTGTCTGGCACAGTAGAAACATGTCCTGTCTTTGGATCAATATAGATCTTTTTCTGTCCAGGATCAGGGTGAAAAAGCTCCTCTTCTTCAGGAACCGCTTTTAGTGCCAATTTTTTCAGTTCCGAGCGTGGTTGTTGCTTTTCTCTATCTTTAGCCTTAGGAGTTGTGGCAGAGTCCTTTGGCGTGAGTCTTGGCTCCGAAGGTTTTGTCTTTGGAGCCGAAGCTGGTTTCGTCGTCTTGTAAGCGTGGGAAGCAGGTTTTATTATTTTTGGAGCAGTTTTCTCTTTCTGAGTCGACGGTTTTGGTACCGGGACTGCTTTCAGTTTCGGTGCTGAGGGAGCTGGTGGTATCGGCACGTGCGGTTTGCTCGGTCCCGAGCTACCGGAAGGCCTTTGGATTTTCTTCGGAGCCGGGCTCGAAGGCGGGGCTTCTGAAGTAGTTTTTCGGTCACGGCTAGGCCCCGGAGGCGGAGTGTTGACCGTTGCCTTCGATTTCGGTATTGGGGTTGGGGTAGCGGCAGTAGTACTCAAGCGTTGACCCGAAAGTATGGAGTCATCAGAGTCGTATGCCTCAGATACGATGATTTCGAGATCTTCTAAATCTTCCTCTGGGACATCTGGACCCTCGTCGAAGATGTCCACCTGTTCCGGAGCTGATGTCTGCATGATGTGTCGACGTGCCTCCGATCCTGAATGGTCTTCTTGGATCGAAAGGATGCGCAGGCTGGACAGCTGGACTTGTCGTGCTCCGGTGATAAGCACAGGTTACAGACCTTGTGATGGTCACTGTGCGGGAATTTTGCTCCACACTGGGGGCCTTTCTTGAACGGCGTCCTTTCCATGAGCTGTAGGCCTCATGGAGTGTATAGGCCCAACGGCCCATGTGGACGACCGGAATCGAGCTGGTTACTGATATCGAAAGTTGTTTGGCAAAGTTTAGGTACGTTTTTACGCGTCTAACTACTTGGAAATTAGATTTCTAACGGGAGCGGAAAAGTTACATCCAAACCCAGAGGCGGAAAAATAAAAATCTAAGAATGGAGTCGGTGACCATGCGCACTATCGTCCAAGGGAGGAGTCATTTATCTCGTGACTACAAAGACTTCTTCCAAGACGACAACAACATGCAATCATTCGAGCCCAAAACCAGGTGGCGATCTAATGCTCAGTGTGAGATCCGCAGCTCATATGCCTCGAACATAACATTTAAATAGTATTTGGTGACCTTGCTTCCTTGTCTGTTTGTTTTGTCACCTTCCATAGGCCTGCTTGGAAATATATCCGCACCTTTACGAAAAGCACAATGTTCCTTTGCATCTCAAACCGTTGAAATGTAGGTGGGTCAGAATTCATATTAATGCACTTACTCACAGAGGTGGAGGATTTGTTATTCTTGGGAAGTCTCCACATTGAGAAGTGTTCCACAGAGCTATGTAGGCAAAGATTATCTCTCTGAAAGCTACCCTTAAAATAAAAAGCAAGATCAATCTATCACACCATACATCATAAACATTCTACTTTGCAAATATTTCTCTTGCTGGCCCAACATGCCATTATTCTTCTGTCATTATGTTTTATTAGGTCTCTCTCCTTCGACTGCCTCTAGTTCATTTATCAGCTGTTCTTAGTGAGTGTGTTTATTGTACAATAATGGTTACTACTGCGACGACCTCTGTTAACATGACAGATCCAGCCAAGACAAGCTTGATCTTACACATGCTGGGCCCCATTCACCAAGGGCCTCCGCACTTGTGACGGAGGCCCAGCAGTTGTGGTGTAGACCCCGCACTTGTGGTGGGGACCCCGTACTTGTGACGGAGGCCCAGCAGTTGTGGTGTGGACCCCGCACTTGTGGTGGGGGCCCAGCACTCGCGAAGGCCCCGCACTCGTGATGGAAGCCGTGCACTTGCGACAGAGACCACGCAGTTGTGACGGAGGCCACGCACTCGTGATGCAGGCCCAGCAGTTGTGGCAGGACCTGCGCACTGCAGCTTCTCAAGGCGGAGGCCTCACCACGAGTGTGCCCCCGACGACTGCAGGGCCTTCACCACGAGTGCAGAGGCTCTTTGTGATTCGGGCCCGCTGTTTATGATTGTCACTGTATCAACAGCTGTTATATGTTGTATGTTTTGTATTTTGTCTTCTGTCAAAATGGTCTAAAATTCTACAATTTAAATAAATAATAAATTGAGTCTTGTCAGATTTCGTTTCCTTGGTTTCTCTTTTTGAAGAATGTATGCTAATGCTATAGATTCCAAAAAGACCTTTTACAAAGTAGGGAGAGTATGTAATGCCTGCAAGGTTGCTGGACCACCAACCAACAACGAATAAGGATGGGTATTAGGAACCCAGGAAGAAGTCACACACATCTCCAGGGTCTGGTTCAAAGATGCATTACTACTGAGGTGCAAACCAAAAAAGACGCCCGCTGTTGCTGCTGCCCGTTGCTGCTGCTTGCCAGAGGGGATGAGGAGAAGGACCACAGCACCCGCCTTCCCTTGCAGCCAGTGCGGCGACATAATTCCCGCGTGCTGAGGTGCTTTAAAAATAAACCAGGGCTCCCACAGCGCTGGACGCCCGTTGTTGCTGCTGCTTGCCAGAGGGGGTGAGGAGAAGGACCACAGCACCCACAGGCCGGTGTCGCAACGTAATTCCCGCACCCGGAGGCGCTTTAAAACCGAACCAGGGCTCCTGCAGTGTGGGCCAAGGGCGGGCCCGTCCTTGCCAGGAAGAGGCAGGGCTGAGCCACCCCTCTTCCACCCGGTTTCTCACAGCCCATTGCAGGCTGACATCTGATTCTGAGGTACTGTACCCTTTTCTCTCCCCTTGATTTAACTGTTGGCTTTGGGCAAGGTCTGGACTTGTACTTTCCCGATTACAACTAAATTGGCACCGTCTGCTGATCCGTCCTATGATTGTTATGGACCTTTGACGCTGGCTGTTCGTCTTCGTTCTTCACTAGTTTTTGGGCCCTGCTTTTGCTTCTGCCAAAATTAGCCATCTCTGAGTAGCAGCTTTCCTTTCTTGTCACATAAGCGGCCCTAGCTGCCGGGGAAGTTATCTAGGCACCCCCTGCTCTGTGCTGCTTGGCGAGCTAATCCCCTTGTCTTCCTCGAACTCCACATTACTCAGCTACAGCCCATTGACTGCGTAGGCTATTTGTTGAGCTGGAAACTTGCATCTTCACTGTTCTGCTTTAACATTCTGTCAGACATAGGCGGGGAAAGGGGCAGGCGTCTACACCCACTTTGGTCCACGTGCCCTGAGGTTCGAGGGATGGGGAAGTGAAAGACTATGGAGGGTACTGGTGGCGGACAAGCAGGGAAAGTAAGTAACTAAGTAAATTTTATTTGCATAGTTATTTAAAACCATTGCAATACAACCATTAAAATGATGTCTACACGCAAAAACATTTCTCACTGCAAGCATAAAATTGTATCTCCATTAATAAAATGGTATATATTCTGTTTAAATGTTTCCATTTAAAATCATAAAATTTACAATTTTTTAGACGATCATTATTAAATGAGATTCAACTTGTATTTTAATGTTATCTGAGAGCTAATGAAGGGTCAAGTTTCGACATCTTTTCCACCACCTTCATAAACTTCACCAAACTACAGTTCAACTGTGGGTCGTTGGGTGCAAAGCAGGCAAGAACTGCTTGTCTTCGTGAGCGTATTCCTCGCTGGTTAAATTTAAGTTTTAACAAACTTTTCCGTTCCTCCAGCAATTTGTCGCAGGAACACAACAGATGCGGCATATCCTCAGGCGCCATGCCACATAAGCGACAGAGGGATCCCGCCTTATCCTTAAACCAGTGTGGAAAATGGCAGATACAAGGTAACAGGCCCAATCTATACTTTAAAAACTTCAACTTTGTAGTTTTTGAGTATCCCAAGTCAAGATAACTCTGTTGTGCTTGTGCAGAGTAGGAGTTTAGGGTCATCCATCCATGTGACCTTTTGGCAAGAGACGCCTTGTCTTCAGTCCATGAAAGATGTTTCATTGTTTTCTTTACCAATTTTTTGACCGTTGTAGGGTTGGTAGGGGTATTCCAGAGCTGTTGCAAGCTGAGGTTCGCCAGGCTGTTTTTCAGATACTTAGAGGATGGTGAGGCTGGGTTTTGCTCTAGTTCCGACCATAAATAATTGTTTAAGGTTCCCTTTTTGGCTTTCCGGACTTTGTCCCAAGCGGTTATGTACGCCCCCTGTCTTGCCAGAAGCTGTTTCTGGCCACCAAACTCAAGCCTAATTTGAGTTAATCAGGCTAAAAATAATCCTATATGCAGCTGTAACTATATTGTCCAAAATCACTGCATCTCTGTCTCTCTGTACTTCACTCCCATAAGTAATTGTGGGCAGGAGCTTGGCTCGTATTACTTGTGACAGGGGCAGAAGAGATGGGCTGGTAAGTTTACTGTTTCGTGCTTTTAAAGAAATTGCTATAGCAATGCCTTTACCTCTAATGCTAGCTTTCTGAGTAGTAAACTGTCCGCCATTGTCAATTTTGACTCCTAGGTATTTATACACTGTCGTATCCTCAATACGGAATGGTTCCAAAACCAGGTGTAGGTATTTTTCCTTTTCTTGTTAATTGACATTGTCTAACTTTTCTCCAGATTTATCGTCAATTGGTTTGCATCCGAATATCTCAGTGTAGCATCCACAAGGTGTTGCAGCCCTAATTTTGTATGGCTGATTAGGACTATGTCATCTGCATAGAGTAGACTTGGCAATGTTACTCCTCCTAATTCGGGTGCATGAGAGTTGCAGCTGTTGACAAGCAGGGAAAGGGAAAAAGGTCAGAAAATCGCTTAAATATCCAGGCAGTAACTATGTCCTAGATTGCATTGATGGCCTGATTAGAGAGTGCGAAAGCATTTTAGAAGCTGATCCAGCCACCCCGTCATAAGTCCCTTCTGGCCAACCCTCTCCCAGATTCACTAGCCCCACCCGCTCACCTATTGTCTCAGCAATGTTTAACACCTTCGCCGCTCATGACGAGCTCAGCTCGTCATGAGGCACAGTGGAGCTGTGCTCATGACAAGCTGAGCTCGTCATAAACCCGTGGAACGCCCACGTGGGGATAATTCCCCTGCTGTGCTGGGCGTTCCATTGAGCAGGCGAGGTCACGACGAGCTCAGCTCGTCATGAGCACAGCTCCACTGTGCTGCATGACGAGCTGAGCTGAGCTCGTCACGAGAACCGCGCGCGGCCCCCCCCTCCTCTCGCGTTACGGGGAAATTAGCCCCGCGGCAAAGGGGTTAAAAAAACACTCCGAGGGTTCACTCCCCCCTAGCTAATTCCCACGACACCCCTAGTCTAAAGACCCCCCCCTCCCTAGAAACACCTGGGCCCGCAATTGGAACCATGTTGACGTGCCTTCTCTTTGTTCCTCCCTTTCAGCTTCCTGCCCCAGCCTCCTGCTAAGACCAACTACTTCTCCTCAAAAATTCTCTCGGCCGAAAACCAACCTAGGGAAATCTTTGCCACTGTCCATGAGTTAGCTTCCTCAGATGGGGTCACCCTCAAACCTTCCCCTTCCCAATCCCTCTGTGTTTCTCTCAATTATTGATTATTTTATTGAGAAAATCGTTGCCATTAAGTCCAATATTCCACTGCCCTCCCCAACCTGCTCCATCTGGACCAAATACCCCCCTGACTAGGGAAACTTTTCTGTCCCTGATTGCCAAGGTCAAGTCAGGTTCCCCCTCTGACATCTGCCCTGCATATGTCTTGAGGGAGATCTTTTTGGCTTGCCCTCTGCCCCCTCTTACTTTTCGCAATGACTCTCTGGCACAGAGCATTGTTCCTGACCTTCACAAATCAGCAATCATAATCCCTATTCTAAAGAAGCCTGGTGCCGATCCTTCCTCCCTCCCCAACTATCGTCCTATATCCCTTCTTCCGTTCTTAGGCAAAGCCCTGGAATGCCACGTCACTAAAGTTTTTAGTGCATTTGTGGAGGACAGCGGTAGCTTAGCCCCCTGTCAGGCGGGCTTTCGTCCATTCCATTCCACCGAAAAGGTAGTCCTTTCCGTTATGGACAAACTCAGAGAGGGGATGGATGTTAACTTGCCCCAGGCGCTGATCCTCCTTGATTTGTCCGCCGCCTTTGAAACGGTTGATCATTCCATCCTTCTCACCCGTGTCGAGGCGGCCGGCATCAGGGGTCCCGCCCTGGCTTGGCTTACCTCCTTTCTGAGGGATCGAACGCAGGCCGTCCATCTGGCCGATTTCTCCGCACCCTCACGCAATGTTCAAAGTGGTGTTCCCCAGGGCTCTTCCCTTTCTCCTCTCCTCTTTAATTTATACATTTTCCCTCTCATTTTTGCTTTACAGCAGATGGAGGTCACGGTTTTCAACTATGCCGATGACCTCCACCTTATTTTTAATCTTTCCCCCTCCCTGGAGTCCATTCACAATTTCCAATTGGTTATGACTTTCATCAGGGACTGGATGAGCTGTAACCACCTTAAGTTAAACCCTGATAAAACCGAACTGGTACTCACAGGTGGCGGCTCCAGTCCCTGGACCCCATTGTTTTGGCCCCTTTCCCTGTGTACCCCTCCTTCACCCTCTCCCTCAGTCAAGACACTAGGGATAACACTGAATAAACACCTCACTCTTCATTCCCAAATTAGCTCAGTGGTTTCATCTTGTTTTCTGACTCTCCGCACTATTCGCAAGATATCCCGGTTTTTCTCCTTTTCTGCTCTCAAACTGATTCTTTTGCCCATGGTCTTGTCTCGCCTGGACTATGGCAACATTCTGTACAATGGGGTTCCTGTTTATGACCTTCGGCGCCTTCAGCTGGTCCAAAACCAAGCTGCCCGTCTTATTTTCGGTCTTTCTAAATCCCATCATGTCACTCCCCTACTTAAAGCCTTACATTGTCTTCCCATCCGGGAACGCGCCCTCTTCAAGATGGGCTGTACGACCTTCCAGGCTCGCGCCGGAACCGCTCCAGCTTTCATCAATTCTGAAATCAAAATCTACACTCCTGGACGATACTCCTCAGCAGCCCCCTGAGATCATCAATGCGCACTAGCACCATACCCGGAATGTTTGAACACCCACCAGCTCATTAATATGCTTAGGGCTGAAATATGGACTATGAGATCCATGATTGAGGGTCTCACCACCTTAGTTAAATCATTATTGCAAAATGGTCTACCTCCCGAATTGCATGCCAAACCTTTGCTAGGAGCTTATTCGCAACCCACTTGTAATCGCTACACGCTCCATCAGGCAGTTACTCGTGGAGGGGACACTTTCTCATGGGCCCACTCAGCTCCACCCTGTTATCACTCCCTACTTTCAAGCATCATGTGAACCTGCTGCCAACCGAGCTATTATCTCTAATAATTTGTTGGTCGCGCACGGCCCTTCTAATCATCCTAGGACTAGAAACACCTTCTTTCCCCAGGGACAACCACTGTCATGCCACGGCAGGAACCTACTGACTCAACCAGCTATCCCATCGTTGCCACCCACTCAGAAAATCTATATGGCCCACATTACTTAAGGGGTATGACTCCCTGACTAATAAAGTCAGAGGCTGTCGCTCAGTAATTCGAGATAACATAATTATGGCCCGGAGGTGTACTTTTCCTGCTCTGCCATTCGAATGCATTGAACTTACCCTAAAGGGGACAGATTTGGCTGAAAACCTCCTTGCCCTGGAATATCGAAGCTGTCCCCCTGACGCCTCTTCCATCCACTTTAAGCGTTTCATACCCCATGACCAGAGCAAGCTACCCGCACCCCTATTACTTGGCTGACTAGATACTGGCTCCAACTTGGAAGCCAATGACTGACTCCTGAGGGAAGATCAGCAGCAGTTTGGGTTATGTACTATTCCTCGTACCGATGTAGATAGCCTCTCAAGTACCAAGGCTTGGCAGAATGTGTCCCTCACAAGGGAAGATAGCCTCCTAGTAGCAATAGGAGCGAGTAGTGCCCCTACCAACCCTATTGAGTTGGTGGGCGCGGATTTCTGTACAAGCCATTACTCACAAGCACTACTCCAGGCCTCTATAAGCCACTGTTCTTCTAATCAAAACGCGGTCCTTACCGCAGATTCCCAGCGACAGCTCAGAATAATATCATGGAATGTGGCTGGGTTAAAAAGTAAAATGCCACTCCCCACTGGAACAATCTAATTGAGGGTTATGACATCTGCATTTTCCAGGAGACTTGGAGCTTGGTACCCTTATTTAAATCGGGCTTTGTATGCTTCTGCTCACCGGGGGGCGCCCGGCGGAGGAGGGGGGGGCGAGTATTGGGTTGAATACCTGGGAGAGCATTGCCCTGGGTTTCCGGATTACTCTCCATTCAAGCTCTAGTCCGGATATTCTGGGGGTCAGCATCAAGGGACCCAGGGGGGTAACCCCATGGACCTGTTCAACATTTATGTGAGGTGGACCAAAGGGGGTAGTCCCTTACCTATTATTGCTCTACTGGAAGAGACCCTAGCCTGCTGCCCGTCACACTCTAGAGTAATAGTAGCAGGTGACCTTAATATTACCTTTCTAACCACTCGATAGAGAAGATCTGTTAGGCACTGAGGATGACGACACCATATGGGCTGTCCCCTCTTGAAATCCATCCCAAGTCAAACGATGGACGCAGACGCCCTTAATGTTGAGTCTGGCCTGAGGGCAGCAAAACGGCAGATCCCCTCGGATAGGCAGGGCGCAAATACGTATAACAGAGTCAGCTGCCCATCCCACATTGATGACATTCTCCTCGATGTGAGGCTCTGGGTACACATAATTGACATGAACGTGGGCACCACCACAGAGAGAGATCATAACCCTCTCTGCCTAAGCATGAACCCTCTGTGGTAAGCTCCCTATTCTCTTGTGAGTAATTTACATTTGACTTTTACAAGGAAGGTCGTCCACTTGAATAACAACAGGTCTTTAAACTGGCAGAAGGTAGCCCTGCAAGAAACTAAGATTATTGATATACGGCATGACCTGGCAAGAGGCACACTTGAGCTCCAGTTTGTGGTCACTAGCGAAAGTGGGCTGGCTGACGCAGCCATGGTTCACTCCGGCACTTTCGATCAACTCAATGTACATTTTCTAGCACAGAGGTTGGACCGCAAGTCGTGTACTCCACGAAGAGGGGCCCACTCGTAGTACACAAAAGACTGCAGGCATGAGCGATTACTTCTAGCCGCAGCAATTACAGATAAGAATTGCCCCTGATCAAAACTGCCAGGAAGCAATATAAGGCAGCTCTGCATGGTACGAATCCCACTGGCAGCAACTAAAGGAAGAAGGTGCCGCGAAGGACGCCAAGTCATTCTGGATCCTTGTTACCTGGGGTAGTAAATTAGGAGCACACTCGCCTCCTAACTATATCACTGCCCAGGAATAGCATGACCCCTTCCAGAAGAGCTACACATCCTCAGAGGAACTGCCCACAGCAGAGGTGGTCGAGTTCTCTGGGCACTCCTCAGACGATTAACTTTTTACCCTGGGTAAAATAGAGGCCGCAATAGGCAGAATAGTGCAGTCCAAAGCAGCAGGACCAGACGGCATTCCGGGAGACTTATACCTGCCTGACATTCCAAGCTGGGCCCGCTACATACTTCCTCTGGCAAATGCAATAACTAATGGTGCCCCAGTCCCCGGGTCTCGGAAAGGAGCAGAGGCGATAACGATCTACAAACAAGGAGCAAGAGATGATCCCTCAAACTATAGGCCCATAAGCCTGATCGATGCTCTGCAGAAGGTCTTCAGCAGAGTTTTGCTACAGAGAATTCAGATATGAGCAGATGACAATGCCATTCTATCGCAGTATAAGGCCGGCTTCAGGACAGGGACTATAAATCAGGCATTCCGGCTTCTACGCATCTATTGGAAAGTGGTGGTGATCTGCAAGGGCAGTCTTTACCTAGCATTTATCGACTTAAAGACGGACTTTGATCTAGTCCCTTGGAGTAAACTATGGTTGGCACTCAAAGATATGGGTATCCCCCCATTTATCCCTAACCTGGTAGTCCGGCTACACGAGGAGAAGTACGCTCAGATTAGGTGGGGAGCGCAAGGACAACTGACCAATCACATTCCTGTCAGTTAGGGGGTCCGACAGGGATGCGTCTTGGCACCCAACTTATTCTCCCTTTATATGAACGGAGTGGTTAGCTTCCTGCAATAAGACCCAGCAGATGCACCAACCTTGGGTGTGACAAGGTACTGACCCTTTTGTTCGCAAAGGACACCCTGCTGATTTCAAAGACTCCAGCGGGGCTACAGCGACTTCTTAATAGGTTTACATTTTTCTGCAACAGTAGGGGACTGGTTATTAACACTTCAAAAAACAAATGTATGGCCTTTAACCCCCACAAGTCCTACAAAGGCAGCCCCTCGGTAGATGGGACTCCCCTGGAAAGCGTCGGAACGTTCGACTACCTTACTGTCATATAAAATGTCATGGAAGCCCCACCTAGCAAAGACGCTGATGGGCAACAAACGATTAGCGGGAGCACTTGGGAAGGAACACCATTCTTCATATCGTAGAACGATAGCCCCAGCCCTCCAGGTCTATGATGTCAAAGCAGTCAGTACAGCACTGTATGGAGCAGAGCTGTGGGGATTTGATAGGGATTATGATCTCTGTAGAGCCGAGCATTAATTTCTAAGGGATCTAGTGATGCTGCCTCAATACATCCCCCTTACTCCCCTTATGCTTGATATGGGTAGGCAATCTATTGGTGACACAGCCAGGTTTTGCCCCCTGCTCTGTTGGGCTCGCATCAGGCGGACCCCAGAGCTCCTACCCTATGTGGAAGCCCTATCCGAGGTTATCTGGATTGACAAAAGCTGTAAAGTAAGCTGGATCTCCAACGTCAGGAAAATGATGTCAGCATTAGGGCTTCAAGCCCATTGGGCCAAGAAGGACCCACCTAGGAAAGAAGAGCATAAACATCTCTACTGGGAATGGGTGGAACAACAAGAATCCAGCAAACCAAACATGGGGAGACTAACTGCAGAATTTTATTTACACAAACCGACCAGACATTTAGAACCCTTTTAGACATAATTCAGGTCCCTCGTCCCACTTCCTGTCTGTGAGACAACAGCTAAGTGGCACCCATGTAACCCAAAGGACTGTCCTTGTTGCAGGGCCCCGGTAGCAAGTGTTGCCCATGTTATGTTTGCTTGTCAGGCATACACTTTGCAGAGGGCGAAATGGTTAAATCCGGTCTGCCTGCAGCTGGGCATGCGGGATTATCGGGTACCCGGTGCATCCTCAGAACCGATCCTAGCCTACTCTTTGCCTGCAGGGTGGCCAAGTTCTTAAGCCATGCATGGCTTATCAGACGAAAGACCCAGACAGGAATGCTACAGTGCCAGTAGCATGATGGTTAAATGTAGTTGTCGTAGGGCCCACAGCCTGGCACTTTATGTTTTATATACACGCTATGCACGCACACTTTACTGTCCTTAGTCTCTCCACTTTCTTGCCCCGCGGAGGGTGGGACATTTTAACAGGCCTTGCCGGGGATTGCAAACTGGGACCACTAGTAGAGGCACCACACTAGGAAACATTGTAATGCTTTACCCCCCCTCCCTTTTAATAATGTGTCCAATGTATGTTTTTATTGCACTAAGCTGTATAGATTGTTTTATTGTCGACCAGTTGAATTGCTTATCTCATTTTAGTTGCAGTTGTGCACTAGAATGGACTGCTTTTCCATATGTATTTGCAACATGCTGCTCCATGAACTGTTCACTTTTATATATCTTTTTATGGTGTTTTTACAGCTTTTATGAGATGAACTGTCGAAATAAAGCGTATACAAACAAACAAAAAAGAAGGTGGCAAATAATAATTGCTCTAGAACACAGACCAGGTCAACATTTCATAAAAGTCTGAAACAAGGAATACGAACATTACTCACTGTTCTGGGAACTGCAAACAACACATGGGGCAACTCTTCAGACAGGTGCTTTCTTCAACATCCTTCTCAATAGGGATGAAAGGGGCACACTTTCCATCTTCTATGACTGAAATCTCCTCTTCCACGGTAACGGGGTCAACTGGCCTGGCTGTGGGTGGCATTCCTTCAGTTTCCTTCCTCTCACTTTGCGAGTTTGATTTGAAGAGCCTTTCAAAGCCAGAAACCTTTTTCGCATTCTGAGAAGGCATTTGTTGATGAGGATCCTGAAGGTCGACTGAAATCTTAGTAATTCCCTTTTTCTGCGAGCTTTGGGTTGGGATTCTGGGTTTTGATGGTTTTGCCATCTCGGTCTTTCCTTTTCTTGACAGTTTAGGAATGTGTTTTTTGCTTTGTTCGGCAGGACTGTGTTCAGTTCTGTCCTCTCTGAAGGGGTTGCCTCTTTCAGATGCTAAGACCATAGGTTTCTGAGGCAACACCTCTGCCGTTTGACGGTCAGGTGGGCTAGGAGCCCGTTGCACCAAGTCACAGATCACAGAATGTACTTCTTGCTCTTGAATAACTGATGGGAATGGGGTCCACTCAAATTCTTTAAGCCCAACTTGAAAAACCTCTGTCCTTTGAGCATTCTTGTCTTTTTCTGAAGACTGTAAGGAATGGAGAGAGATCATCATACATAACAGCTACATTAACAAAGAAGAACAATCTACATTTAAGTTACATAACATCAGAACAATTTATTTAAACATGCAGTACCACAATCAATGAAGCCGGCGAACAAGACTGCGATTGGCATGCATGAGGGCTAAGTAAATGTTACTATGATAACAAGTATTTTCCGCCTGAAAATGATTTATTGCGTTGCACCCTTTTATCAGAAAAGTACTCAAGAAAACATTAATTCACAGAGCTTTAAGTTTTACAAAGTTATAGCTTTTTATATTTAAAAAAATCCTTTTTTCTGCCAGCTTCACTAAAAGCAAATAATGCACCTTAAAATCTCCGTGGATTGCACTGGTTTCAAAAAGTTGATGGATGAAAGTGTACAGGAGAAATGGAATAATATATGCCTCTCCACCCTTTAAAATTGCAGACATTTAGTTGAAAAAGAAAGGCTCTTTTTGGACCCAAGAGAATTGGAAGGTATGTAAAAGCATTTTTTATTGTATCCATGGTAACTGACTATTATTTCATATAGTTTGCTAAAGTCAAATTACAACCTAAATCCCCCTCTCTGGCATACATAAAAGGCCACCATTCAAAGTAGGGGTACTGCCTAATTGTGATTTCCCGGCTTTTTGTACTGTTTTGTGTTCTTTGTCTGGTTCTTTATCAGTTGCCCTTTTGTTCTATTCTTTCTATTAGTTTCTTTTTGCATTACCTTACAACAACTTTTCACATGGCTACCAAATTGTTGAAATGCTTTAGAAAACATGTCACTCAACATGTCAGGAAATAACAAGAATTTACAATGCAACGGTTTCGCCTTTGTAAAAGTTAGAGCTATTGGCATTGTAAATGACACATTTTGTATTTATGTGTGGGTTTTGAAAACAGATAAATAAATGGCAGTCATTTACAATGCCAATAGCTTAATCTCTCACAAATGCGAGAACTATTGCATTTGGACACACAGCCTTCATCTGTACAATTGATTTCTTTTTTAAACACCAATTTATTTTTTTAGATTGTTTTTGGGGAAGAGGACAATATTGAGGTGGTTTTTGGGGAGGAGAAGTTCTCGTGGATACTTGATCTGGAGCATAGGATGGCGCAGAATGGATGAGACTTCCTTTAATTAGGTCATAATATGGACTATACCCTGGGATCCCGGAGCAATAATAGGCTCAGGCCTCACAGCAGCCTCTCCTCAGGTCACAAACAAAACACATTACAGGAATGCACTCCCTGAACACCACTGGGGATGATGTCTGCTTTCATCTAATCAACAGGTGAGGGTCCTGAGTACCGGAGAAGAGGAATACTCATATGAGACACAGGAGTCCGCGGTGAGAAGAGGAATCACCTTCAGCCCTAGGACCCTCCGATGGAGAAGAGGCACGTCCCCATTAACCTTGGGGCCACAGCCATGCTCCCTGGAGAACCAGACTGCAGGCATGCTTGTGCGCAAATAGTAATGCACCCAGATTATGCACTCAAACTGTCTTAACATAAAAGCCAGAGTAAACACACATTGCAGCCATAAGCAAAGGCTCTAATAGTACTGAAGACAGGGCGAACACAAAACTTTAACAGCTATATACTGTTACCAATAAATACAATACACTCCGGCTCCACACGTGGTGCCAGATTGTCATTTCTAAGGCACTGTACAGTGCTCTTGTGAATAGCGCTCTGCGCAGTTCTGATTCCCGGGTGGGGGCCTCTACTAATTAACAGGCAGGAGGCTTGTCAGTCACAAAAACGGACCTTCTGGTCCACTGCAGGCCCCGGGGATTAGAAGCACAATATACCGGATTGTGTTGCAGCAGCTGTAGGGCCAAAGCGAAGACGTTCCTGGTCCATGCGGGGATCCGGCTGGGGTGGAGCGCCACAAGGCGGGGGCGTCCCGGCGGGACCTCGGAGGGGCTCTGGGAAGGTCTGGGTCATCGGTGATCCTTTGTGGTGTCAGGGACCCCCGAGGCGGCAATGCGGCACCGAGCGGCCTGTACGCTTCAAGGGCTCTCTAGTGCGGCGCGGCCTCAAGGGGAAACAATGCCAGGTCACAAGGGCGGCGTGCGAGCCGTATCTTCCAGGCCCTATGCCGCGGTCAGGGACAGGGCGCCGGCGTACGCTTCAGGCGTACGTTCGCGGCGTACAGGGCACAGTTGGTACGCTTCAGCATACGAGGCGAACTCCACTACAGCAGGCTTATCATTTTATTTTTCCGATTTCCCTCAGCTGTCTCTCGGTGTGTGGGGCGGGGGGCTAGGGGCAAGTCCCTCCTGAGAAAGGAGAAGCTGATTTTCTTTAATGTAGAAATACTGTCTTTTCGTCCTCATTGCAGCTCATGCATTTCTGGAGCTTTCTGCAGTGGTCAGAAGGGACTGTTGAGTCAGGAGGGGCAGCAGAGATATTAATGCAGATGTGCACTGGACTTCCAGCAGGACTGGTTCTGTCCCTCTGTTGGGAACTACACTACCTCCAAGTGCCTAAGATCTTCTACGTCTCCAGCTATGTCTGTTCCTGTGCTGCATGAAAAGGGAGAATTCAAGATAGGTCTGGCTGTTGGAGATGAGCCGAACATTCTTAGGCACAGAGTGTGCAAAGGGTATTTCTTTTTTAGTTGTTGCATGACCAAGGCAGTCTTCAGCGAGGCGAGAATGCCCTCTGCAGATTAAACTCTTAGTGCAGAGTTATCGCCTTAAGAAGCTCATCCAACCACCCACTTATCATGAAGGGAGTGCTTTGGTCCTCAGCACAGTTGAGGAGACTCTAGTTGGCCATCATAGCAACCGAGACCTCAAAAACTGAGCAGAATGCGACCTGTGAGGACAGCCTCTCTTGTTGGAAGTGATGGAGAGACATGCAAGTTAACCTGACAGATTCTCTGCTGAATCAGATTTAGTTCATATTTTGTTTAGAAAGAAAAAAGTTTAAAAATCCAATAGCAAGACATAGTGTGTGGAAACGGGTTACAACTCAAATAACTTGTCAACTTAATTTGGATTAGGCATAAAATATTTAAACCAAGGACTACCTGATTGCACCATGTGCTCAATTCTCGGATTTCATTTTGAGCAATCTGGCCATGCTGGGAATTGTAACCTTCAGTTGTAATTGGATAAGATTACAATAAAAATTATGTGTACATGGTCATCCCAGGACAGGATACACTGAGCCAAGTCACAATGCCATTTAGGAGCACGTGAAGGACTACTTCACGTGCTCTTAAATGCCTTTGTGAATTGACCCCAAAGCATTTAAAGTGAAAGTGTTCATTAAATATGTATATACATTAACTACAAATATCAAGGACAGTGAACGCTTTGCAGTTTTATTAATAGGGAATTGGACATTTCTGCACCAATTCACAATGGCATTTCTGAGTATGTGAAGTGATAATACTGGATTACTATTTTGCATACTCAGTCATAAAGGCCTTGAAATGCCCACATAGTGTTACATGTATGTCAGTCAGTTGATCTGACAGCCCTAGACCCAGCTGCGGGCTGTCTGTCCATATAGGTGAAGTGGAGTGCAGTGCAAAATCGCAGGAAAAAAAATCTGTTTTTCAAAATGTAAATGAAACATATGGTGGGACGCTGAGATCATGGTTCTTCTAGATAGAGTGCCCACTGCTGACAGCAATGCTAGGGCCGCTGCATAGCGCCATTTGCATATTCTGTGTTGAGAGTACCGCGGAGGGCTGCCAACCTCTAGGGGAATCCGGCCGATTTGTGAGTAGTAGTACTTGTGAACGATTCTGTCTGTTCTATCTGGTTACCAATCTCTATCCAGAAGCCTGTCAAAGCACATCGTCCCCGAAAAATGATTCCGCTCAGGAAAATGAGTGGAAGCTGTAGGGGACATGGATAGGTTATCTGTAGTGTGGAGGTGGTGTTAAAAGCCAGAACGTTCTGCACAGTGTGCGATTTCTTTTCCCCCGATACCAGGGGTGGACTGGCCCACGGGATGATTCCCCTGGAAAAGGAGATTCCGTTAGGAAGGGTGGCTGATTTTATCAGCAGTGCGCAAAAGGACTTTTACGTCTGAACAAACAAAATGCGTGTTGCCCACAAGATGGCGCTGCTTTTTTATTCTCTATAATTTTGCATCTTGCGCTTCCCAACGTTCGGACACTTCTGTTGTTGAGCCTCGCCCATTGCCCTGCTATGACAAGCCTTAATATACACTTATATCAACTTACTACAATAATTTTAAAAATTACGGCTCAACTCTTTGAAACACTATTTACTCACAATAAAGCGCGTAGGCCGATGCGTATGGCGTCATTTCAGTGTTCGGAACACCAAAGGTGATGTCATTTTCTTTGAGTTGGCCATGCAGTTGGAATGTGCGCAAATGGAGAAGCCGATCCCGTACAGGAACAACCGATGAACCACTTCCACATTCGACCCCACAGAAAGGCACTGAGTGTCCCTAACTTCTGTAGATCTTGAGCTCCGACTGAGGTGTCCCGGGCCGGCAGCCAATCACAGCGCGGACCGGGGAATGACGTCACGGGGGTGTCCCGGGCCGGCAGCCAATCACAGCGTGGCCCGGGACACACGGCAACAAGGGGCGGGGCTTAAAAAAAGAGTCAGAAACGCCCACGATTCGCGTTCTGACCGGCAAAAAGTGATTGACAACGATGTCTTCCAATGGCTAGCCTCCATTTATGGAGCTAGCCAATGGAAGAAGGGGCGGGTTCAAGTCCCCCATACTGTTCTAACATTAGATATCGCCTGCGCGAAACGCTGCTTGCGCAGCTTTCGACAGGCGAAACCTAAAAATGTGCACCATAATTCTTTGTCCCTCCCCACGACTTTGCAAACCAAGTACTTGCCCTTGCCGAATCTACATGCTCTTCGGCAACAGTTATATATTACCAGCAGGAATTTACCATGGTCTGCACTGCTAGCAGTAGTGACTGGTGTGCCGGCGGATTGGTGGGGGGGGGGTGGGGGATAGGGATGGGTATGAGGTGAAGAAAACACTAAAATAAAAAGTAAAAGAAAGAACTTACCTGCCCCATCGCCGAAACGCTGCTCGTCTGCTTATTCCTCGCTGAAACAAAGGCTCCCAGTCTCACCTGCGGTCAATCATGACTCTGCTCTCATGCTTGAGAGCAGAGTCAAGAGCAGAGTCAGGATTGGCCTGAGCGTACTAAATTTGCACTCCAAGGGAGACTGTGCCTCCTGTCTCCAACCTGGCAACGCAGCTGGGTTGGAGACAGCTTCAGTGCGCATGTTGGTTTGGCGGGTCCCAACCCACACACACACTGAAGGTAGTGCCCACCACTCCCCTGCACGACTTGCCCCGCCCCCAAGGCTCATTCAATGGAAGAAAATAAAACAATAATAAACACATTTTATTATTGTTTTATTTTTCAAATGTTAAGGCTGGAAGTGGGGCGATGCTCCTTCGCCATAGCAGAGGGGCCACCTCTGACTGCTAGGTCCCTTTCATTCCCACTTTCTCTACTCCCTCTCTTCAAATGCATTCCAGTGGTCCATTTCTTCTATTTCTGTTCTTTCAATCTCTTTCTCTAAATTAATCCCTCCTGTTTAGTTCTGTATTTTTATCAAACAACTGGAATGTGCTTAGTCATGTAAGGGAAAGGCATATAATCTCTAACCCGAAGAAATAATGTATTAAACATGCCCATCACATAGCGAACTTTTGTTCAGAGCGGTTGACGCTGCTTTTTGACTTTTCCATTGCTCACATGTACTACAGTCTAACAAAGCATTGGGCAATATATGGTGCCTCCATGTTCTTCCAGTGTAGGGCCACTGCTGCTCCCAACACATGAGAAATTAATGCCCATTCAATTCAATTCAATTCAAAGAATCTTTATTCGGTGATTAAAAAACACCATAAAAGCACACACATATATACATGAATAAAAAGTCATTAAACATTTTCAAGATCCTTATACAGAATATTAGTGTTAACATGAAACACCAACAGAAAAAATATAACAATTTTAAAAATATAAAATCAAAGACATTTCATTCGTCTCCCCTGGTTAGCCTTAAACGGACCGCTACCTTAATAAAATTCATTATACAATACAGGGTTAAGGGGTCCGATGCTTTTTGTAAAAAGACTAGTGCCTCCCTGGCATGTTCCTGTTTAGCTTTTTTTTAAATATTTACAAGAAATCTACGCCTGGGCATTGTAAAAAAAGGACAGAGTAAAACAAAGTGAAGGGAGTCCTGCGGAGACCTGTTGTCGCAGCCGCAGGGTCCCTTCTGCTCAATTGAAGGTGTAAATCCTGCTGGTGATGCCAACATAAATGGGAGTAAGTTCAGTCTGAAACGGCACATCAGGAATCTATCCTGTGCATTATGCATAAGGTATAGATAAGGCTCCATACCCTCCACGCTCTTCACCAAGTTGTGGGCCCTCACTGTCTGTTTAAACCCTTCAGCCTCAGCTCTACGTTGGCTTTTCCGCTCTAGAAAGGTTTTCCTTACTTGCATCTTATGCTGGGCTACAATTGTTGCAGGGTT
The DNA here is from genome assembly GCF_964261635.1 of Lissotriton helveticus. Taxonomy (NCBI): domain Eukaryota; kingdom Metazoa; phylum Chordata; class Amphibia; order Caudata; family Salamandridae; genus Lissotriton; species Lissotriton helveticus. The sequence goes on from NC_136065.1 coordinate 343,671,257, forward strand.
AGTGAAGAGATTCCCAAAGCCTAGTTCCTCTAGGGTATTCTTAACAAAATTGAGCCAGGGAATGCGCATACATTTATCCCTCTCTAAACAGTCCAATAGGATTTCTCTGCTAAGAGACGCATCAGGATTAGCCCAGATTTTTAGCCAGGCCACAATTGGCCTGAGTTTTACCAGGTCATCTAGGTATGGCCTCCCTAGTTCCCTATGTGCTACAATTCCAGCAGTACTTGGGGGTGCCCTCAAGATGGATTTCAGATATTTGTTTTCTTCCCGTTGGATTCTTGTGATGTTCGCAAAGCCCCATACTTCTGCCCCGTAAATTACTTTGGAGCATGATACGGAGCTGTACAAATTCATCACCTGTTCCGGGCTCCATCTGCCTAGTCTCCTGCCGTAGCTAGCTATTGCCCCGTTAGAGGCAATCATTTTGCTACAGCGCTCCTCCACCAGGGAATTAAACTGTAAGGCGCCATCAAAGGTTACACCAAGATAAGAAAATGTTTTAACCTCTTCTACTGTGTGACTGCCTATTGTATAGGTAAATTTAGAGGAAGTTTTTTTGCCAGCCAGGAGCACATATGATTTACCCAGGTTAACAGAGACATCTAGGGCACCCATGAACTTAACAAATCCATCGATCAGGATTTGTAAGCTCCTGGGTGTGCGTGCAATCAGGACCGCGTCATCTGCGTAAAGCAGAACAGGAATATGACGCGGCCCCACCCTTGGAGAGTCTGCCTTTAGACCCAACAGAAACTGCTCCAAATTATTAATGTAAAGGGAGAACAAAAAAGGGGCGAGAATGCAGCCTTGTCGGACTCCACTCATACAGGGAAAAGAGTCGGTCAATCCCCCCTCCCTGTTAAATCGAACCTTAGCCGTGGTGTCACTATGCAGTTCCCTTAGAATATCAATTAAACCGCTCTCAATCCCCATGCTTGACATCATGTCCCACAGTTTCTCCCTGTTAACGTGGTCAAATGCTGCTGCCAAATCCATAAATCCCATGTAGATCGATTCATCACTGGCCAGGGTATATTTGGCAGTCAGCATATACAGATTCAGGCATTGATCGCTAGTGGACCTCCCTGTCCTGAATCCATATTGGGTGTCCGAGAAGATGTTATTTTCATCGGTCCACTCAGTTAGTCTGTTGAGGATCGCCCTGCCCAAAAGTTTGGCTGATACATCAATCAGGGAGATGGGGCGATAGCACTTAGGGTCGTCCCTATTACCCTTCTTGAAAATCGGCACAATGATCGCTTTGGACCAGGACGGTGGGAGACCACAAGTGATTGCAGTATTTATGACCCTGGTCATTAAAGGGGCCCATAGTTCTATGCTGCTCAGAAACAGGTCGGGAGGAATTCCATCAGGGCCCGGGGCTTTGTTTTTAGTCAGACCCTCTATCCCAGCAGTAATCTCCTTAATGGTGAATACAACCAATGAAGCCTGAGTTGGAGTTACAGATAACTCTGCAGAGGTACCCTGCTCGTGGTTATATAGACCCCTATAATGAGTGACCCACTGTTCTGGGAGGATATTGGACCCTATCTCAGGGGTATCGTTTTCCTGGAAGGTCGGTTTATTGATAATTCTCCAGAAACCCACTAGATCCTTTCTTTCCCCTACTTCTCTTAATTCTGCCCATGCTTCTGCCTGCAAGGCAAGTTTCCTCCTCTTGGTCTCTTTTTTGTATTTTTCCCTACACACCTTAATTTTTTGAGGCTCCCTTGGTTTAGATTTAAGGCAGCTTTTCAACTCCCTCAGTGCTTTGGAGCAGTCTTTATCAAACCACCGAGGGTTATCGTGGTTCCTTGTGGGCGCACTAGTTTTAAGTAGGCCATCGATCAGGTTAGCAATCTCACCGAATGCTTCCAGTAACCTTAAACCGTGGACTTCTGTGTCTAGACAGTCATTGATGGCAAATTTGCCCTTGACTACCAGGGCTTTGTAAAACTTTTCCCCATCTATTTTGGACCATTTTAATCTCCTGCCTTGATCTGTTACCCTCTCCGTAATTATGCGGTGATCTCTAGTTCTAGAGCCCGCCCTATACATTAGCTCCAGAACAAGTGGGTTATGGTCGCTAAAACTGCTCCATTCTATCCCTACACTAATTATCTTATTTAGCAGGGATCTCGAGGCCAAGATATAGTCTATGACGGTTGTGCATCCCCTACCCTTAAATGTAGGTGGGAGTGTACCATCCTTCTGTGTGCCTATCATGTTAATAGTGTGCTCAAGATCATACTTGAGCCGGAGCGTACTAAAAGCTGACCCTGTCGGCGTATGGGAAAAATGCGGCCCCTTCTCCATGGGACATTGGGACCAGTCTGTGTTTGTTTGGACCAGTGCCGGACAAAGATGGCAGTTGAAATCCCCCATGACTAGCAGCGCATGTGATTGCCCCTTTTTCTGGACTGTTATTTCCTGACCCAGCCTATAATCCAGCTCAGCTACTAATGTGGTATGGTTTCCCGCTATCTCGTTATTATAGATGTTAAAAACAGTAAATCCTAGCCCCTTCCCGAGGAACCGAACTGCCTGGATCCCATAGGAGTTGCAATCTGGGGAAGACCAGCTACCCGGCAGGTCTAGATCTATATAAATAGATAGTCCACCCATGGCTCTCCCTGATCTGGATTTTTGCGCGGGTACAAAGAAACACTTATACCCCTGTAAGTGACAGTTATTCACCGGGGCCCATGTCTCCTGCACGCAGATTACATGGAATTTTCTAATGTAATCCAGCCACTCTTTGTTGTTAAATTTGCCTGCCAAACCTGCTGTATTCCAAGAGATCAATCTCAATGCCTCACCACTCTGTTCTAGTCCCCCATGAGGCCTTGTTTGTGGCTCCCACTCTAACTCATGCGAGTACAGCCCAGTTCCCCCTCCTATATATTCAATATCTACAGCCCTAGGTCCATCTAGCACAGACTTCCCGACACAACTCGATGGAATTTGCTGTGCCAGGGGACTATGCTCCTCCATCTCCTCTGCCAGAGCTCCTTTTTCTCCGTCTCCCTGAGGAACATTATCCGTTTGTCAATCCACCCCCTCAAGGCCATTCAGACAGTTAAACCGGTTAAAAGAATGAAAGGATGGCTCTGGGCGGCCAAACAGTGGCCTGGGGTTAAATTCGTGATGTCTCCCCCTCCGACCAACCCTCTCCCAGTTGTCATAGGTTTGGAACGGATGTACAGAAGCAGGGATAGGGGGAAAGAAGAAAGACACATGAAGGGTTTGAATGGTAGAGTCCCTAGATCTATTCTTTCCTTGGCATATGTGAGAGACAGTACCGGCATCCCTGAAGCTCACCAATAAGCAATCCCCTATTATAGATTTATATGTTCTCCCCACCCATGGCACCCTTCTGACCATTATAATTTCGTTATTTAGGTGTACCGGGAGGGGTCTGTTTGTGTTAAGCCACTTGATTACCCTGCTTTTTAGGGAACAAAAGTCCTCAGGTTCACCTACTTCAAGTGGAGGGACACCCGCCATAACTACAGTAAAATCATTTGACTCCGGGGGTAAATTTGGTCTACGTGATCTAGGTGGAAGCTGCATTAGGGGAGGCAGTATAGTGTTGTCTACGGGCTGTGCCAGGGGGACGGGTCTACAGGGGGAATAGGCCTATTAGAATTAAAGGGCTTAGTTGATGCCTGATTAGTCCTCGAGGGTTGTGGAGGGGCCGCAGCATTCGCGACCTGTAGGGGGGCTGGGCTCATTGCACTATTTGGAGGTTGGTGGGGGGCCAGTGGAGTGGGAATGAGCTCCGGTGATCTTCCTTGATGGCCAGCCGAGATTTTAATGCTACTTAATGTAGCCTCCAGGATGGTAAGTCTGATCTCGACCTTTTTGATACTCTCACTAATTGGTAATAATAATGACCTAAGCAGGAATTCCAGGTTGCCAAGTGGGGCAACCGAGAGGGGGACATTAGCAATATTATTTCCTGGGTCATTTATCAGAGCAGGGGCCAAGCCTTCCTGTACAGTAGGTTTGGGGTGTAGTTCATCCACTAGCCTCACAGTCGGTATTAAGGGTTTTAGTGACATCCCAAAATCAGAATGAGGGATTTTGGGTTTATTTTTGCCCTGGGCTCCCTTCGACTTTCTCCTACGTTTGTTTGGGGGGGGCCCATGTACTACTTGTGCTCCTTGTACGTTGGCTGGCTTAGATTTAGCTATCCTAGCTTTCAGAGCTAGGGGGGGTTGAGAGACTAGATCAATAGTCACCCTACTAGGGCTTGGGCTGGTGGCTGGAGTTAGACTCGTGGGTGGAACAGATGGGGAGATCGTACCATCCCTCAACAGGAATGGGACATCATCTATTGAGGTTAACTCCTCACTAGGCGTGGTTGGATATTCTCCAAGGGGTCTGTTTTTCAGGTTATCTATAGAGCGTCTCCGCTCTGCCCTTAGCCGGGTTAAGGTGCTCTCCTTGTCCCCCTCCCCCACAGCCCGGGGAAAATAGTTCTCTACGGTCCTATTTTTTGCTCCTCCCTGCTTCACAGGGGTACCCTCCCTTACCGGGGACGGCATATCAACAGATGTTTAATAGTAGTCAGTAAGGGGCTATGACAGCAAATTGGACCAGGGTTCAAATAACCAGATCAAGAGAGTAGGCCCAGCCCGGCCTACTCCGGCCTATGACGGCCTTAGACGGTCCCGCCCTTGTCCCGGGCTTCTCCCGGGCACGCTCCCGCGCGCTCCCGCGCTGCGGCTCCTACCACTCCTATTATGGGGAGGAGGTGCTCAGGGGCGGGACAAACAGGGAGAGCGACCAGGTGCAGGTGATGACAGCGCAGGGACTCCTGGGCAATGGAGTCCCTGTACCTCACCTGGCGCTCGCAGCCCTGTTGTCCGCCTCCAGTCCAGAGTGTAAATCCACAGGAAAGCGAAGCAGCCGCCCAGGCACACGGGCGAAGCGGGATCCGCGCAGCGGGTACCGCGAGGTCTCCAGGAAAGAAGGAGCAGTCTTGGAGGGCAGAACAACACGCAGAGGGCTCTCCCGCCTCCAGCCAGCAAACAGCAAGTGTCTCCCACAGAACGATGATCCGCAAGCACCTTTGACTCGGCGCTCAGGGGCGGGACAAACAGGGAGAGCGACCAGGTGCAGGTGATGACAGCGCAGGGACTCCTGGGCAATGGAGTCCCTGTACCTCACCTGGCGCTCGCAGCCCTGTTGTCCGCCTCCAGTCCAGAGTGTAAATCCACAGGAAAGCGAAGCAGCCGCCCAGGCACACGGGCGAAGCGGGACCCGCGCAGCGGGTACCGCGAGGTCTCCAGGAAAGAAGGAGCAGTCTTGGAGGGCAGAACAACACGCAGAGGGCTCTCCCGCCTCCAGCCAGCAAACAGCAAGTGTCTCCCACAGAACGATGATCCGCAAGCACCTTTGACTCGGCGCTCAGGGGCGGGACAAACAGGGAGAGCGACCAGGTGCAGGTGATGACAGCGCAGGGACTCCTGGCCAATGGAGTCCCTGTACCTCACCTGGCGCTCGCAGCCCTGTTGTCCGCCTCCAGTCCAGAGTGTAAATCCACAGGAAAGCGAAGCAGCCGCCCAGGCACACGGGCGAAGCGGGACCCGCGCAGCGGGTACCGCGAGGTCTCCAGGAAAGAAGGAGCAGTCTTGGAGGGGAGAACAACACGCAGAGGGCTCTCCCGCCTCCAGCCAGCAAACAGCAAATTAATGCCCATTCAGTTTGAGCCTCCTGGTTCTGTGACGGAGATGGCGATTTCCCAATCTGCGGAGATTAGGTATCCAACTGCCCCTTTGATATGGCTAAGACATTCCTTACAATAATATTTGTACAGGCTGACATGTATGTTTCTGTACACTTGATTTTCACAGTTTGATTCCGGAAATTACATTTTATATTGTTGATCCCCGTTGTGCATCGTAAATGCAGTGTGAACACGTTGGGGTCATATATCACTGATATGCATTTTCCCTTTGTGGAATATTTCTGCAGACTTTAGGCATACTCATCCAAAATAGCTCCGCCCTCTTTTTATGAAATATCCCTCTGCAGATCTCCCTTCCTCCTTGGCTGGATTGCCCAGAGGTATTTCAGATCACTCATATGTAGTGCCCTTTCATCCCACTTGGGATTGCACTTATTTCTCTAGTTCTATGAGATGCCCGATAGCTGTCTCTATACTTTGTGCATGTACAGTACCCAAGGTCTAAACTGACAATGTGGCAGCCTTTCTGTTTCGGGAACTGTGACATTTTCCCTATACTCATGTCAGAAAAGACTTTCCAAGGTTCTGCACGCCGCTCCTGCCATCTGCACAATATAGTACATTTCATGACCGGGGTAAAGACTGGGTAATGGTGTGTTGGAGTGTGTGGTGACAGGAAGGATTCCAAACTTCCAGCATCATTTGGACCTCGATTGTCAAGTATGGATTCCTGGGTCTTAGCTTTTCTCAGGGATGCCAAGTCCCACAGGTAATATACTACTACTACCACCACCTTGTTGGTAAAGGTCCACTTCTTTTCTGACTCCCAGGTTGTCCATTCTACAATTATGCACCAGTGCACTGCAGTAGATCAGGATACGCATGGCCGTCCTTTCCTTGGGTACTATGAGAATACGCTTCGGTACATGTGCTGGGCCCCACTACCCACACAAATGACATTAGCTGTTTCTATGATGTAGGTATTTCTGCGACAGGAATGGCGTATGTTTATCTAAGTCATCCTAAGTTGCGTCCCAGGTGATGTGCACTGGGCGCCATGACCTTTTGTATCTGTTCTAGAAGGTTTGACAAATGACATCAGACCAGCCCTCCACCCTCGTCGCTAATAGGAGGCCAAACCATTCAAATTAGGTTGGCTCCCAGCACAGTGTGCTATTTCATTTAGCGGACTTCTTTCCCTTTTGGAACAGTCCAGTGCAATATTCCCGATTTTTGCATATTACCTTCTTGAAGCTGGATACAGGTTGAAATCATTCTAGTTCTTCCATTACTGCTGGGAGCGACCTAGTTGTGGTTGTCACTGCCACACATCATCTGCAAACAGGCACAACTTGTGCTCTTCTCCTGCAAATGATATTACTTTTATTTCTGCCAAGATCTGATATTTAGGGCAATGGACTCCACTATCAAACAAGAGGCGGGAGGGTAAATCCCTGCCTTGTGTCCCTCGGAAGAGGGACTTTTGATTGCTTGCTCTACATCCAAGGACACCAAGCAGCAGAGAGGTTCTTTCTTTGGAACTTTTCCACTAGGTAAGACACGACCCTGTCCATTTTCAATAGACCCTACTTGATCTAGATTAATCAAAACCGGCACCAACCCTTCCATTCGGCTTGCCAAGATTTTCATGTGGATCTTCACACCTTTATTGAGGAAGGCAATTGGCCTACAGGATGGCTTGGTGTGTTTTGTAATTACAGTTATATCAACCTCAGTCAGAGAGTGTTAACCCCAATGCCTGAGTGAAGGTGGTATAGAGGTCCGCCAGCTGTTCTCCCAAGTACGGCAAAATATATTTGCAAAAAGCTAGGGTGCCATCAGGCTCCGGGCCTTTATTTGGGTGCATAGTTTTCAATGCTGCTTTTATTTCAGTTAGATCAATGGGATTTTTCATTGATTCTCTAATTTCATCCGAGAGGTTTTCCATGCACCATTATGTGTGTGGCCCCAGATTTCTGGTTGGTCTTCCTGTCATCTAGAGCCGTGGGCTTCAAACTGATCTCTAAAACCTTGTACCCACAGTTTTTCCCCAGAGTCGTCAGGCCTCTGTAGGGTTGCTAAATTAATTTTGGTTTGTAGGTACTTAACCTTTCTGGCTAGTAAAGTTCCTACTTTTTCCCCATTCACAAAACCACGATCTGTATGCAGGAGGTCAGTTTATACTGTGTCTGTCATATGTATTCTACATCAGAGCCTTATTATAGTTACGCAGCTTTTGGCGTTCTTGGCAGAACTTTGCCTTTCCACTTCTTCTAGCTCTTGCACCCATTGTCATCTTCACGTACTCTCATTTCCCTCGCCCTTGCTGCTTCCAACGTTATTGCAATTCCTATCACAGTTTCCTTAAAGGAGTCCCCGACTATAGCTTGCGCAGGGTCTTGTTGGGATTTTGCCTCGAAATATTCTTTGATTTCCTTTGCCATTTCTGCTTTAAGAACCAGATCTTTAAACATACTGCTTCATAGCTTTCATTGCCTTCTGTGCCGTGTTTTTCACCCATCTTCCCATACCATCTCCACATTCACATGAACTTAAAGGGCTATGTCCGACTTTGCAACTTCCAGAAGTGACTAATGGTAGTAGTGATGCAAAAAGATAGTCAATGAAGGAGTACGTGGAAGGTACATAAGAAGAGACTGAATAATCCCCCTCTTAAAGGTTATAATATCTCCAAGCGGACAATAGTCCCAGATCAGGTAGTTTGGTCTTTAATGTCTGGGACATGGCTCCTGTAAAGGAGGTAAATCTGTGTGTCTGTCTAGGTCAGCGTCCCATGCAAGAATTAAGACTGACCCCATCACCCTGAGTCCCTCCATGCTAGTAACACCATAGCCAAAAAGCCCGTTTAATAAAGCAGACAGTTGTTTATGATCAATGAATTGTATTCTATGTCTATTTTAACCTTGATTCCTCCCCCTATGTTTTTTGCCCAACATGGCTAGATGGCAGCCCCTGCTGTTGTTTAAGCTGATGTCTAATATTCATGTGGGTAAAACTTATGATTTCTGTGGAATTTCTCCTTTAGCACTAAATGCGTCTTCTGCATGAAGAAGAAATGATGAGGGTAATTTTTTTGTACTGCTCTATACCTGATGTCTCTTTTTGGTGAATGTAATGCTTTTACATTCAGTGACAAGGGTTTAAGAGGAATTTAGGTTATGGTGTATCATCTCTGCCCATCTTAGCCTGTAGTAGCTTCTTTCCGGTGTATGGTACGTAAGCGTTCACCCTTCTCTCTCATGAACAAACAACCGGGCCAACAGGGCCCGACTATTATAAGTGCCCTGTTTCTCTCCAATTTGGGAGCAGCAGACTACTCCCCCCTAACTACAGGTAATTGAATAGGGAAGAAGAGGAAAAAACAGAGTTCCCACAGAAAAAGTCTACTTGGTCTCTCAAATCTGGTTTTTACCTAGATCTTAATTTTTACCCCTCCCCCCCCCCCCCAGCCGCATACAAACACTGGCCCTGTGGCTGATGCTTCTTCAGTTGTGACAGTTCTGCCTGTTAGCTTTATATTTCTTTCTTTTTTTCAGGAGGGGAGTTTTTCTGGTCGTTATCTTGGCATTCTCCTTCCGGCAAACTCATTCTCTTGAGGCTTTTTAGGATTTCTTCTCTCACTTCCGCCCAGTCCAAGAGTTTGCTCGATGTTTCACTTCAAAAGACTGTTTACCATATGGGCCTGATGTCCTTTCTTCTCGAGGCCCCTTGTCTTCCCCATGCTCTTTGTCACGGTCATCTAGACCCAAGATGTTTTTGCCTCTATGAGGGATCAAGTTGCTCTCAGTTGTACCTTCCAACTGAAGGTTCTACGGAATGGCTTACCTCATTTGTGTGGGATTCAATGATTTTTAAGGAGTCTTTTCTCCTTCAGTGTTGTTCCTGAGAGGCCCTGATACAGGTGTATTTGGTGCCCCCCATTTTATCTCTTCAGCTGTCCTCGTCAGTTGCATTATCAGTTCTTCATCCTATGCACCCTGGTTAGCAAGTCAGGTGGTTAATTGTTAACATGGTGCCATTGCCTTGCCTCTCTGGGTGCAGTTTAGTTTAAACGGTGGTGCTTATGGTAACCGCCCGAGTTGTCGCAGGTTTGCAACATATTCCTGCACGTTTTCTCCCTCTGCTCCGTGGGATCCCCGGATTCTTATATTACATCAAGAGTGATTCTTGTTTCACCTGCACCTTCATGTTCTGTTCTATTCCAATTTCTATTATAATTGTTGTTGCTCCTCCAACCTGTCCAACACTTGCTTTAGACTTTCTACTCTCTCGTCTACCTCAGCTAGCTCTCCACAGAGTTCCGGAAAGCATGTAATTAGGTCCATCCATATTGACTAAATCTCATTTTTAATCTCACCTATGAAGGCTTCTAGATAGACTTGTGTGACATTCTGCTCCTGTTAGATCATTGTATGCTCACCGGATTCAGGTCCATTTTTGCACTTCATCATTCGGAGCATCCACAAATGTTACCGCAATTGCTCTTTTTTCCCAATCTCATTAACTCGGAGGGGTCTAGGGTAGGGGTGCTATCTTCTTGTCAGTATTTCTCCCTGATTTTTCTTTCAGTGTTTTCCAGTGTTCCGTATCTTGGGTGGCTTCCTTATTTACCTCCACTAGGCTGGTGACTTCCACCGTAGGAGACACCTAATTCTGCCTTCAATCCTGCCTCAAGAGTCCAGCATTTCCCCTTCCGTTTCATCTTCAACTCTGGTTTGTGTAGATCTCCAAACTTTAGTTTTCTGTACCCACCTTTTAGTGGGCAGAGGAGGCCCTTTTATCGTTTTTCCCGAGTTTCTCAGGTACCCCTTCCAGCCACACAGAGTTCTCTTTGTTGGTTTACTTTTTATCTCAGTGGAATATATGCTTAAGGGCCCAGGAATTACTGGTTCCTCTTTCATCTCTACCTGGAGGTTGACAGCTTGTTTGAGGACCACACTTAGCGAGATACAGGTGCTACTAGGGTAATCTGTTTGCATCCACCCTATAGTTAAGGTCTCAATACGGGGCTGTGCTCATTTTCTCCTGGTCACCACCATGTTGACTTACTCACGCTTTTAGGTTTAAAGTATTTTATTATAGTTTCTGCAACAAGGAAAAACAATACATACAAGGAATACAGTCATTCAGATAGCATGCTGCAAAGGCTCCCTGCAATAGCGCCATCAGTAGCAGGATAGGACTAGCCAAGCATTCACCGAGCCCCCACAAAAAATAAGCGGTGAGGTGCACTTATTCCAGAACCAAAACACCCCCCCCCCAACTCCCACCCCTCCCCCCCAACTTCCCCCTTACCCAACCTGTGCCTGAGTAAATGTCCATCAGCACCCCTACTGCCCGAAGGAACCCCGCGCCCGCCCCTCCTCCCCCCCCCCCCATCAATTAGGAAGTCTGGGTGGTCAGCCGCATCAGCCTAAGATAACGTGGACAGGTGATCTCCTTGAACTCTGATTGCAAGAGGACACCAAAGGGCTGCCACAGGTCCTCAAATCTGTCTACTTCCCCTGCCACCGTGAGGGACATCTTCTCCATCCCCAGAACGTGCCACAACCTGTGCAACCAGCCTGTGATAGTGGGAAGTGTGGTGGTACGCCAATGTATAAGTATGTTCTGGATCGCCGATCCTAGTGCGATCGCTATTTGTCTGCCCTTCCTAGATCTTAGTGGGTACATCAGTCCATTGGGCAACCCTAGCAGAACATAGGCGGGAAGACGCGGCAATTCTATATCAAAGCACTGGTCTATTTCATCCAAGACCTCCCGCCAGTATGGATCTAGCAACGGGCAATCCCATAAAATGTGCGTGAGTGTACCCGTCTGCCCACATTCGCGCCAGCAGGTGTCCTGTATGTGATGATTCATGTCGTGCAGCCTCTGAGGTGTGTAATACCAATACGTGGAAACCTTTGTAAAAGTCTCCGTGAGCCCAGTGTGGTAAGCGGAGTGCCGCGCTCGATATGAGATGTCGTCCCATTCCTTGTGACTCAGGGCCCTCCCCAGCTCCCGCTCCCAGCGAGCCCTTCCGGGGCTATAAAAGTGATGGGGGGGGGGGTTGGAGGAGCCGGTAAATATCCGAGATGAGCTTGGCGTCCGAGGAACGCGTCGCAAGCCACAGCTCGTATGGAGTGAGCTTCCGGTCAGCCAACTCCCGTACCTGCGGTTGTAGCGCCCAGTGACGGACTTGCATGTATCGCATACGCTCCGTCTCGGGTAGGTGGTATTCCCTGCGCAGGTCAGCGAAGGACACGGCTCCCTCCGGGCCATAAATATGAAACAATGCACAGCACCTGGCTGCTTGCCAGAGCGAAAACGCTCCAGGTTCTGTTCCGGGCTGGAAGTCAGGATTCCCCACCAAGGGGGTAAGTGGCGACGGGAAGGTGGTAAGTTCGTGGCGGGCACTCACGGCATCCCAAACACGGAGCGTGGTCTGCGTGACATAGGACGCATAGAGATTGGGGGGCCTATGACGTCTGCGAAGGAAAGGTATCTCTTGCAAAGTCCTGCCCGCCACCGCCTGATCCTGAAACAGCCAGTGTCTGTCCGATTCCCATTTACTCCACTCAACCAAGTATCGCAATTGCGACGCCTGATAGTACTTATGCAAGTCCGGAATGCCAAGGCCCCCGGACTCAGGCGCCAGAGTGGAGAGGGCTCTCCGGAGTCGAGGTTTACGACCCTGCCAGACAAAGCGTGCGATATCGGCCTGAGTCTGTCGTATCCACCCTTTCGGCGGCTGTAGTGGCAAAGCCCGGAACAGGTACAGCACCTGCGGCAGGAGAGTCATTTTCACCGCAGCGATGCGTCCCAACAGCGATAGCGTGCCTTTGCTCCAACGGAGCAATTCCTCCTTCAGTTTGTTCCCTAAGGCTGCATAATTAGCCTCAACCATGGCGGGCAGGGACGGTGCCAGCAGTATCCCCAGGTACGGGATCAGATCCCCAGACCATTGCATGGGGAAACGTCCCTGCAGCTCGAGCCTGGTAGCAGAGGCGAGCGAAATGTCGAGGGCCGCAGACTTCCTCATATTCATCTTAAACCCCGCCACATCCGCAAAAGCGTCCAACTCAGCGAGACAGGCAGGAAGCGCGGACTTCGGGTCGTCTAGCATAAAGATCACGTCATCCGCATATAGGCTGATGGTGTGGGTGTAGCCACCCATCCTGACACCTGACACCTCTGGGTTACGTCTAATCCTCTGGGCAAGCGGCTCCATGTACAGAGCGAAGAGCAGTGGAGACAGGGGGCATCCCTGTCTGGTTCCCCGCTCAATCTCGAATCGGCCCGAGGTGCAGCCATTGACCCTCACGGTCGCAGTAGGAGACTTGTAACAGTTAAATATGAGGGTGCGAAACTTCTCACCCAGCCCCAGTTTGCAAAGAACCTGCTCAAGATAGGGCCAGTGCACACGGTCGAACGCCTTCTCCGCGTCCACCGACAACAGCATGCGCTCCCCGGGGATCCGAGAGGCCTTCTCCAAAACGTGGACCACCCTTTTAGTATTGTCCACCGTCTGCCGGCCCGGGACAAACCCGGCCTGATCCGGATCCACCAACCCCGGCATATGGGGCGCCAGACGTGCCGCCAGAATCCCGGTGTAGAGCTTGAGGTCCACGTTGAGCAACGAGATCGGCCGATAGGATGCACATTCGGCGCGGGGCTTCCCCGGTTTGGGAATAACCGTCACAGTCGCACTCAGCAGATCCGGGGGGATGGCTCCAGGCTCCGCAAAGGAGTTAAAAAGCCGCGTCAGCAGCGGAGCTAGCTCCTGGCAGAATGTTTTGTAGAAGAGCGGAGTGTAGCCGTCGGGCCCCGGGGCCTTCCCATGTTTGAGTCGGGAGATGGCCCCGATCACTTCCTCCGGGCGGATATCCCGGTCCAAGTGTTCCGCCTGTTCCGGCGTGAGCACCGGGAGGTCGACCGAAGCGAGGTGGTCAGCCGCGGTCGAGGCCGAGGAAGGCTCGCCAGCGTAGAGGTCCGCATAGTATCGGCGGAAGCCGTCCGCAATTCGGTTATCTTCAGTGGCCAACCCGTCTCCGGGTACGGACAGTTCCTTGACCTTCTGAAGCTGGTGTCGCACTCGCAGTTTATTTGCCAGCAAACGGCCGCAGCGGTCACCGCCAGTATAGTACGCGTGTTTCAGGCGCAGCGCCGCATATTCCGCCCTGTCCATGTCCAGTGCGGAGAGAAGCTTCCGCGCCGCTTTAAGTTGCCTCCAGATTCTGGGGGCCCCCGTCCTCTGGTGCATCCGCTCCAGCTCCCGAACCGTACCAGTAAGTTCGTCCCTCTTCCGCTGTCTCTCCCTATTCTCCGCCGAGGAGATGGAGATAAACTCACCCCGAAGCACCGCCTTCAGGGCAGACCACTGCGTCGCCCGAGAAGTATCATCGTTCTCGTTGTGCTCTCGGAATCCCGCAATCACGGCCCGAATCTGTGTCAGTATCTCTCGTCTATGTAACAGGGTGTCCCGGAGGCGCCAGACCCCCCGCTGCGGGGAGACCGGCGGTAACTGGAAGCTACCCGAGACCGGAGCATGGTCCGACAGTGTGAGGACCCCAATATCAGAAGCAGTCGCCAAAGCGGCCAGCGGTCCCGTCACCAGGAGGTAGTCTAGTCTGGCGTAAGTCCTATGTGCGTGGGAGTAATAGGAATAGGCTCTGGAAGTGGGGTGTAGGCGTCTCCACAGATCGTGTATGTCCAGGTCCCCTAACTGTGAGGCGCTAAGCTGTGAGATTTCCCCCGTCTGAGGATGGCGCTGCGCAGATCTGTCTAAAGATGAGTTAAAGACCATATTCAGGTCACCACCAATGAGTATGTGCCTATCCGGCGTAGACGCAATGTCAGCTAAAGCAGATTGCAAAAACAAGTCCTGGTGATCATTAGTGCTATACACGGAACCCACCGTGAAAAAGAAACTCCCCAGCTTAACTCTGTAGGCCAGGAGCCTCCCCTTCTGCTCCGCCACCTTGTGCAACACCTCCCCTCTGAACTTCCCCGACACCAAGATAGCAACCCCCGCCGTTTTAGCAGCCCCAGAAGAAAAGAGCTGAACCGGGAACTTCGGAGATCGCAGCCTGGGACAATCTCGGGCCAGGAGATGCGTTTCCTGTAAAAGGCAGATATCCGCCCGGGTGCTCTCGAGAAGGGACAGTATCGCCCTGCGCTTGACCGGGTTATTCAACCCCTTCACATTAAGGGTAACAATCTTCAGGGCCATGAACAGACCAAGGATAGACAGCGTTAATGGGGCCCGGAGGCACAGCAAGCGCACCACAAGGCGGGAAGGCAGATTGGGGTAAGCGCAGCAGAGAACCACAATGGAGCACCAGAAGGGCGGTGACAAGTGTATTCGAAGCATCAGGGGGCCCCATGCAAGCAAATAACAGGGGCCAGGGTAAACGCCAAGCAGAGCCAACACGACATCCCACCCACTGGCACAGTGCAGGATGGGCAAGGCAAGAACAACAACCTGAAACCAGGGGGGTAACCCAGCGCACAAACCGAATTCCCTCTCGAGCAGAGTCCTCCCCCCTCCCAAAAGGCAGCAGGAGGGCACAAAGATCACAGCATGAGACAAATAAGGCACATCCCGAACCCCGGATCCCCCCCACCCCAACTCCCCGAACAACCCTCAAACACCCCAACTCCCCACATCTCCACCCCACCTCCAGATCCCTACTCCGATCCCCACCCACTCCCCGCAACCCCAGCCCCAACTCGATGGAAACCCCCAGTGTCCCAGTCCAGCCCCTAACGGGCAAGTCTGTGGTAAAGTGTCCGAGTGGACGTCCAGCCACCATCCATGCTCCCCCAGAGCCCCCTCCCCCCCCCCCGGAACCCTCAAACCTGCAGTGCCGGTGAAGCCAAGATGATCTCCCCTTAGACGAAGCTCAGGCCGTGACAGCCACGTCACTAGGCGAAGTGGAACCGGACACTTCCCGAATGGCGTTGTCCATTTCCGCTCTGATCGTAGGAAAGTCCGGGCGGGAAGGCCGAGGCGCGGACCGGCGCCGTCGAACCGTTTGCCATCCCCCTCTAGAAGGCCGGCGTTGAGGCGTCGGGACATCTTCATCAGTAGCGGTGATCCCCAGCACTCCGCACGTGTCCTGAAGGGATCTCATCTGGTGCAGCGTCCCGTTCCATCGAAAGATAAGCCTGAAGGGGTGGCCCCAGGAGTACTGCGTGTCATGCTCCCTCAGAAAGTCCGTGGCAATTTTGAAGGACTTGCGTTTCTGCAACGTAATCGTGGACAGGTCGTGATATAAAGCAATTTGGTGACCCCTGAAGCTCACCGGCTGTTTCTGACGTGCTTCACGGAGGATCCGCTCCTTCAGAGGGAAATCCGGTAGAAAGGCTAATATATCTGGGGGCGGCGCCGAGGCCCTGCGTGGGGGACCCACTCTATGCGCCCTGTCGATCCTCACCGGAAAGTCACTCGCCTCACCCAGTACATCTCGAAACAAATCTCGGAGGTAGGCCGATATGTCTTCCCCCTCCTCTTGGGACGGAACTCCCCTGACCCTTATGTTGTTGCGCCTGGATCGGTTCTCAAGATCCTCGGCGTGGGCCTGGAGGTCGATCTGCTGGTCTCGAAGCCGCAGCACTTCCTGTTGTAGGTGCGTGATCTCCTCGTCCCTGGCTTGATTAGCTTCCTCCACAGCGGCGACCCGCTCTCCAAGCGAATCAACTTCCCTTCTAACCTCTCGGACCTCACCAGCCACCTCCTGTTTCAAGGCCTGAAAGTCCTCCCTGAGCGTGCTGAACAGCGACTCCAGAAAAGACCTGGTGACCGGGAGCTCACCCCCCTCTGCTCCACGAGATCCGGACAATGGGCTCGGTGTTGGCTGGGATCTGTCCTGTCTCGGGGCACCTCTGCCCAACATCTCAGGCAAGGTACGCTCCCCCTTCTTGCCTCCCCTGTTACCTGCCATCTCAGAGGCGGCACTGCGTCGCAGGGAGAGAAATCTGACGGAATGTGAGGGGGTCCGTAGCAAGGCGATCCAGTACAACCCCGGGGGCTCACCGACAGCTCCCCAACGCCCCCGGGAGGCCGAACGCAAGAGGAGCACAATCAGCGCACCACTGCCACACTCCACCAGCGCGTCCCTGCCTCCTAGGGGTGGGTCTCCTTCCCGTCTCCAGGCCTCCGGCCGCTTCGCCACACCACCGCAGCCGTCCAGGCGGGCACCGCCGCTCCGTGGGACTCAACGCTGGGCGGGCCACTCGTCGTCCAGCGCCCTCCGGCCAACCAAGCTCTCGTCGGGCCCCAGGCACAGCACACGGGGGCAGTAGGACCACCTAGGAGCGGGGTCAATAGCACGAGCCCTAGGGACACCGGGCTGGCAATCTCTGCGGGACCCTCCACTTGCCGCCTTCAGAACAGTCACTCCGGCCACAGGCCTACCAGGCAGGTAAAGGCGTCTCCCCGGGGCCCGATCCGGCGACCCCAGAGCCGGGGCCCGCAGAAGGAGCCCGGTGGCGTCTCCGGCCCACTAGGCCTCTAGGCACTGCAGATCCCCGGGGTCGCGTAGCTCTCCCTCTCGACACCTCTCACAGCCCAGGGCGGTGGGCGCCGCTCCACTGTGGCCGTCTCCCCCTCACTCCAGGGGGCTCCAGCGCCGCCGGGGGGAACTCGACCGGGCCCCCGGTGGTCAGAGGGCCCGGGACACACCACCGCACTCCAGAGTAGGCCCACCGGTCACGGGTCGGCCAGGCAGGTATAGGCGTCTCCTCGGAGCCCAATCCGAGCACCCCAGAGCCGGGGCCCGCCAGGGAAGTCCGTCAGCGTCTTTGGCCTGCCAGGCCCTAGGGCACCGCCAATCCCCGGGGTCGCGTAGCGCTCCACCCAGACTCCTCACACAGCTAGGGGCGGAGGGCGCCGTTCCGTCGTGGCTTCCCGCCCCTCACACCAGGGGGCACCAGCGTCGCCAGGGGGGACCCGGCCGGACTCCCGCTGAACAAAGGGCCCGGGATCACTCCACCTCACCGAGGCGCCACGGATCAGACGTTCCGCTCCCGCCTGGCCTCTTGCAAGCTGCAGCGTCCGCTCGTCGCAGGGGCCGGCTCTGCGAGGCGCCGTTCTGCGTGTCCGCGCCTCCGAGGGTCCCAAAGATGCCCCCACCGGGCTCTCAGCCGCTACCGCTCCGTTCTCCACCAGATCCGGGGGAGATCTGCGGTGCGAGAAGGGTCAAGGGCTCCGGGGACTCAGGAGCTCACGGTAGGAGCGACCAGTCAGCCCGCCATCTTGGCCACGCCCCCCTTACTCACTCTTTTGAGTATTAGGAGCTTGGAAATGACCTGCAATCTTCTAAGAGGCTGGTTCAGTAGTTAACATCCAGCCCCTTCCCCTACTGCCACACCTCCCCGTGCCCCCTCCATTCAATATTCTTACACAGCCTCGAGGGAGGGCATCTTCCATGCCCTGCGCACACTGTGTGGGCCACTCCTCAATCAATCAGGGGGATTATAAGCACACTACTCACCCGTGAGAGTCAAAATGGGGGTGAGGGGGTGTCAGCAGTTCCGTTTCAGTTGAAGAATCAGGTTTCAGAGCCTTCCTGAAGTTGTCTGGGGGGGCACATCTGATGGCAGTGGGGAGCTCGTTCCAGGTCCTGGCCGCGATGTAGAAGGATCTCCCCCCTGCTCTGGCTCTGCGGATGCGAGGGGTTTCGGCGAGGAGGTGGTTAGTAGAGCGAATGTTTCTTTTGGGTACCTGGAAGCTGATTCTGTCATTGAGGTATTGGGGTCCGGTGTTGTGTAGGCATTTGTAGGCATAGGTGAGTATCTTGAAGGTGACTTTTCTCGACGGGAGCCAGTGGAGTTTGCGTAGGTGTTGGCTGATGTGTTAGTGTCTGCGGGTCCCGAGGGCAAGTCTGGCGGTGGTGTTCTGTATTGTCTGGAGCTTGCAGAGTAGAGACTTGTTGATGCCGGTGTAGAGGGCGGTTCCAAGGCCAACCTGCTGGTAATGAGTGCGTGGGTGACTGTCTTCCGTGCCTCGGGGGAGATCCATTTGAAGGTTTTGCGGAGGGTGTTGAAACAGCTGGAGGTGATGGTGTTAACCTGTCGGTTCACGGAGAGGGAGGAGTCGAGTATGATGCCGAGGTTTTTGGCGTGGTCCGTGGGGCTGCCAAGGGTGGTGGGCCACCAGATGTCGTTCCACGCCGAAGGGGTGGTTCTGAGGACGAGGACTTCTGTCTTCTCAGAGTAGAGTTTTAGGCAGATGTTGCTCATCCAGGCTCTGACGTCCTGCATTCCTTCCTGGAAGTTGAGTCTGGTGGAGGTGGGGTCCTTGGTGAGGGAGAGGATGAGCTTGGTGTCGTCAGCGTAGGGCCATGAAGATGTTGAAGAGGGTTGGGCTGAGTGATGATCCCTGTGGAACTCCGCAATTAATTTCTGTGGGTTCGGAGAGGAAGGGGGGGCAGTCTGATCCTTTGGCTCCTGCCGATGAGGAACAATCTGATCCAGTTGAGGGCGGTGCCTTGTATGCCTGCGTTGTGTAGTCTGGCTGCGAGTGTGCGGTGGGAGACGGTGTCGAAAGCTGCTGACAAGTCCAGCAGAATCAGGGCTGCGGTGTGGCCTTGGTCGAGGAGGATGCTGATATCGTCGGTATCAGCAAGTAGGGCAGTCTCGGTGCTGTGTTGCTTCGGAATCCGAACGGTGAAGGGTCGAGGATGGCATTGTCTTTGATGAACCTCGTCAGTTATGCATTGACTATCTTCTCTGCGACTTTCACTGCAAAAGGGAGGAGCGAGATGGGCCGGTAGTTCTTGAGGTCCGTCTTGTCTGCTGAGGGCTTCTTGAGCAGGGGCCTGACTTCTGTAGGTTTCCAGTCGTCGGAGAAGGAACCGGTCTTGAAGGTGATGTTTACGGTGCGTTGTAATACGGGTGCGAGGGTAGTGGCGGCTCTGTGGTACATGTGGTGTGGGCAGGGGTCTGTGGGGGCCCCGGAGGGGATGACTTTCATGGTTGCGGAGGTCTCCTTGGAAGTGATCGGTGTCCAGAAGGAGATGGTGGTCTGGCTGGCGTTAAGGCTGGGCTGCACTGTGGGGGGAGACGTGTGGTCGATTAAGTTGTCGTAGAGGTTCTTTATCTTCAGGTGGAAGTACGATCCGAGTTTATCGCAGGGGTCCTGGGAGGAGGTGATGTCCGTGGCTTCGCTGCGGGGGTTGGTGAATTTCTGGACGACTCGGAACAGTTCCTTGGAGTTGGCGAGGATGCTGTTGTGGGTGAAGGTCCTTTTGGTGGTTCTGATGCCCTGATGGTATTCAGTCATGGCGTCCTTGTAGCTGGTGTAGTTTTCGGGTGTCCTGATGTTTCTCCAGTTCTTCTCCAGACGTCTGCAGGTGCGTCTGGCTTCTTGGAGCTCAGTGGTGCACCAGGCAGCTTTTCTGGGGCGTTGCTTGTTGGGGTTGCGTAGCGGGGAAAGCTTGTCTGCGCAGTTGGCGATCCAATTGTGGAATTCCATGGCTGCGAGGTTGGCGTCGGTTGCGGCGGAGGGGGAGTTGCCGTTGAGGGTGGAGTTGAGTTGTTCCTCTGGGACTCTGCTCCAGCGAGGGGGGCGTGATGCAGCTTTGGGTCGCTTGGGTTTGTTGACGAGGATGTGTACGCAGTGGTGATCGGTCCAAGGAGGCTGGGTGGTGTGGCTGAAGTGAGTGATGCAAAACAACAGGTGATGGACAGAATGCAGAACATTGTCATACATTCACCCCAGTACAGAGATCTGGGCCTAAATCCATCGTTTTTTTGCTCACCATGCCATTCCAGTTTGAACCCAGCCATATGCAAATCAGTCTTGACCCTGTGCCCCATGGGAACAGTCCAGCCCGAACTGCCAAGCCAGGTCCTCACTGAACTGGAAACAAGCATCCAAGGACCTGTTTTGGGCTTTCAGCCCTCTTCAGCCTGGATAGCTTGATTCCAGTGGCATGGAGAGCACGGGACTGAGTGATGCTACCTCCAGCGAAGAAGGGGTTGCGAGTGTGTCCTGACTTGTGGGTCGATGTGGTGACGAGTTGTTTCAGTCCGATGTTTGTGAGGTTGTCACAGAGGGTGGCGGAGTTGGGGTTTCTGAGGTTGTTGAGGTGGAAGTTCAGGTCTCCGGTGAGATGTAGTCCGTGGCGGCAATGGCATGGGGTGCGATGAGGTCGGTGATGGTGAAGGCAAAGAGTGCTCGGGACCGGGGGGGTCTGAAGGGGAGGGTGCCACAGAGTGTGGAGTTGGGGCTGGTCTGGAACTGGAAGTGCAGGTGTTCGGTGGTGGGGAAAATTTATGCTGGATGTGGTGAGGCAGAGGATTTTTTTTGCGCTATGGCGATTCCTCCTCCGGGTTAGTTGGGGCGGTCCTTCATCTGGATCTGGTACCCATCTGGGATGGCGATGTCAGGTGCCGAGGAGGCGTTGGTCCACTTTTCCATGAAGAAGGCGATGTCGGGTGAGAGAAAGTCTAGGAAGATCCAGATTTCCATGGCATGTCGGTGCATGGAGCGTACGTTGAGGAGGATGCATCTTAGGGCATCGGCGGTGTTGGCAGCCGGGGCGGTGGTGAAGGTCTGGAGACAGGACAACTGGCCGTGGGCCGTGTTTGGTGTGGCCTACTGGAAGATGTGGTCTCTTAGGGGGTTGAGTGCGAGGAGGACGGCTGTGTTGTAGCGCTGGATGGTACAAGATTCAGGGTCGCTGGCCGCGATTGGGTTGCAAACATTGCCAGGCGGGCGTGCCAGCAGCAGGACCACACATTGGCCGCCATTAAGTAGGGAAGGGAGGAGAGACTAGCAGCTGGGAGCCGGGGACCGTCAGTGGGGAGCGGCCACAGGGCAGCAGCGGCAGGAAGGGGGGGCGCAGGAGAAAACAACAACAGCGCGGGCACTCCTTACTCCATCTTCCCCTGAAGGCCAGGCTCACTCGTCTTGTACAATATGGCAACTGTTACCCTTCTTGTTCTTTTTATAAACATTTTTGTTCTTTTATCTGATGAACAACAAGTCACATTTGTACTCCTCGAAAAGCCCCAAACCACATCATGTACAATAAGGAGCAGAGCCAATTTGATATTTAGAACATCACACAATGAAATAACAATCATTAAGCTTACAGTGCATTTACAGCGACCCAGTGCACTCTTTTGACGCCCCAAACGATGTACCCCAAACCTTGGCAGTTCTGGAGGAGGCAACCCTGGCCTCATATACTGGCTTCTCCTGTTGAGCACACCAATCTGCTCCTTGTCTCCATGTCGACAGTGAGACTTTCAGTCAATTTCAATGTCTCTTGGCTACCAGTAGGGCGGTACCCAACAGCGCCCTGTCGGCCTGGGAGCCCCCCATCCCATCCACTCCAAACAGAATCAAGAGAGGGGAGAGTTCCAGTGTCAGGTCTAAAACATTTGATAGTTCAGCTAAAACAACCTACCAGTAGCGTGCTATTATGGGGCAGGATCATACTACGTGAAAGAAATCTGCTGGACCGTGAGAGAAGCAGCCACACATGGGGCTGGCTCTGAGGCCTGCTCGGTATAGCCTGGCCGGGGTAAGGTTAGCACAATATAGGTAGTATGGCTGTATCACGTGTTGCCTGGAAGAAATTGTAAGGACTCTGGGGGCCATTACAGCATCCCACCAATCTTTATCCTCTAAGGGTCCAAGCCACGTCTCCCGATAGGTTCTCAGGGTGTGAATTGTGTTGGGAAGTTTATGATCAAGGTAAGATAAATCTGGGAGACACCTCCCTTACCCTGAGCCCCCATCATTAACTTGGCCTCGATGGGATTGAATTCTGGGACACACGTATCTGGGGGGATATCCACTTGCAAGGCATGGCGCACCTGCCGTAATTTATGAAATTGTGTTTTGGATAAGGTACTTTTGCTGAAGCCATGTGTGAGCCTGCCAAGACATTGCCCAAGAGAATATTTCCGATGGCGTCCCAACGAGCAAATCCCTCCAGCACCGCCACTTCCCTCAATTACAAGCCGTGCCACAGGGGGTGTGCTGGGTGATTTTCTTCCACCATCCTGTGTGCTGCAGTGCAGCCCTCCATCCGCTGAACACCAGCTGAATCACCTCCAGAACTGTCCTGGGTATGGAGCAGCAATAGAGCAGCTCCAGAATCTGTGGGAATACCAGTGTGGCTAGTTCCTGCTTAAAGGATGGGTCTGACCATTGTCCACTGAGCCATTCATTGATAACCAAGAGGAAGGATGCCAAATGATATAAATATAGGTTAACCATCCCTAGGCCCTCATCATATGAAGCATGTTGACAGATGGGTACGGCTAAACGGGGCCCGGAATTGTGCCACAAAAATGAGATGGCTATTAAGTCCTTCTTTGTTATCCAGTGGCGAGGGATGCTAAGGGGGACATTTTGAAGGCGATACAAGAATCCGGGGCAATACCATCATTCTGTACAGGGCTATTCATCCCATGACATTTAATGGTAGAGTCCGACACTTCTTAAGATTTGCTTTGACCATGCGAGTGAGAGGAGTGATGGTAAGACACCAAGATAGTTTCAGGTATCTGAGCCTCCACGTGGCTCCCGACCCAGCCCTAAGGCAACGGATTCTAATAGTAGATTGCGAGTCTACACAGTCTCTTGATGGTACAAGCAATACAAGAATCGATTTGGACGAGTTGATTGTCAATACTGAAGCCTCTGCAAATAGATACAAATAGCTGCAAGAGGCGGAGACACCGTGGGCCACTATCTGGTTGGTTCAAAAGGTACAGCAACACATCCGCATTGAGTGCAACGCGGCCTTCATGTCCCGTGTCTCACTCCCATCCTCGGATCTGTGTGTCGCACCATGTAAGCTGGAGCAGGGGCTTTATGACCAATGCAAAAAGAAGAAAAGACAGGGGGCAACCCTGTCTAGTCCCTCTGCAGATAAGAAATTCGTCAGAGACCACCCAGTTAATCTGCACTTGAGCCGTTGGGTTAGAGAATAAGATTTGCACAAGTCCCGGAAGCGGGCCCAAATCCTGCCCTCTCCAGCACATGGTTCAGATAATTCCAGTCCACTGTGTCAAAGGCCTTCTCAAAATCTATCAGAAGTAAGGCCAGTGGAGATAAAACCCTGTGACGTGGGCCAGCGCCACGTGTAAACGCCGTAAGCAGTGCAGCGTACTCCTAGCAGGCATGAAGCCGCATTGGTAGGGATTAATTAGAGACCAGAGAACTTGCTGTAGGTGGCTGGCCAGCACAGTTGCCAAGATCATAACGTTCCCGTTAATAAGAGAGATAGGCCACTAATTGACACAGGAGATGGATGGTGGGTGCTTCTTTGGTATGACCACTACAGTGGCTTGATCAAGATCTCGGGGGAAGAAGCCCGCCTGTATCTCCTCTTTGTAAAGGGCTAATAAGTGAGGTGTCAGGATGTCTTTGAATTTAATGTAAAATTCCCTGGGATAGCAGTCTGGACTGGGTGTTATCGCAGACGCCATCACTGAGATTGCGTCTCCAATTTCTTCAAGGGTAACTGGCTGGTCCAGCTCTTGCCGTTCAATGCTAGAGAGGTTGGGCAAGGGTATCACGTCAATAAGGGGGTGTCCCTTTCTGATTTGGGACGGGGCGGCCCTGTATAAGGTTGCATAATAGTCTGCAAACACTTGGCCAATTTCTAGGGACAAACGGTGCACGCAGCCCAGGCTGTCTGTTACTTTGGGTATAACCCGTTCGCCCAGGGGAAGAAAGGACAGCCAGTATAACAACTTGCTGTTTTTGTGTCCCCCTGTACACCTGTGCTGTAGTGGGCTCTAATCTTTTCTCGAAGCA
This sequence comes from Lissotriton helveticus, assembly GCF_964261635.1. Taxonomy (NCBI): domain Eukaryota; kingdom Metazoa; phylum Chordata; class Amphibia; order Caudata; family Salamandridae; genus Lissotriton; species Lissotriton helveticus. Next base: position 343,695,745 of record NC_136065.1, read on the forward strand.
GGGTCGGCTCCCTAGTGATAGTGCTGTGATCTATGCCAGAGAGCGGAGTATCTAGGCAAAGAGCATGAGCTTCAACTTGGGTGACCCGATCGTATCGTGCTTTTTCTTTTTGATGGAGGAGAGTTTTGGCAAGCCCCTGAATAGCAGCCTTACATGCCACTCAGAGTGCCCATTGATTGGACCAACCCCGTATTTGTTTGGAAATACGCCACTATTTCACGCCACAATTCTCAAGTGAAGTGTATGTTGCATCTTGAAGATGTCAGGCGTTGAGCCGCAAAATGGGACGTCTAGTATAGTCTGGTGTACTGATGTGAAGAAGCAGAGGGCGTGATCAGAGATTCCCCATGAGAGAATTTGTAACTGTGAAACCGACAAAACATTGGTAGCCAGCATAAGAAGCACATCAATGCGTGCGAGTGCATGGTGTGCTGCTGAGGTATGTGTGTATTTTCTCTGTCTAGGATTTCAGGTTCTCCACACATTGCATAAACCTAGAGTGGTCACCCACTTGTGTAAGGAGTGATCTCTTTGGTGGCGAACAGACGATGGGGGACTAGTGGAATCTGTTGCAGGATCTAGGACCGCATTAAAGTCTCCTCCAATAATAGTTAGTCCCGGAGGCAATTGAGCTATGACACTAAGGAGTGTGGCTAGAAAGGAGTCCAATGCTGTGGAGAGGGGCTGGGAGGGGCACGGAGGCTGAATATTCAGAGGCTGCCCTAATTCGTACTCACCGGGGCGAGATACCGAGCCTGTGGATCTATCCAGCTCTGGGCAACCACCAAGGGGAAGGAGCAGAGCAGCATGGTTACCACCCTGAAGGACTCCAGCATGTATCCTCATTGATAGACTCTGTCAAACCCTTGCTGTGCCAGAAATGGACAGTTGGTGCCCATCAGGTGCATCTCTTGGATCATTAGGATAGAAGGGAGATAGTCATTGATGTGTGACAGCACTGCAGATCACTTAATCTAGTCTAAAAGACCATTTACATTCCAGGACATAACACCATAAGGGTACATGACAACACTAAAACATGAAATTCGCATGAGCTAGGGGCGCGTCTACTGCGTGAGAGGGGCCTGGTGCGGAACACGAAACGTGTGGTTGGGGGTATAGAAGCCATAGTTGGCTGGGTTGTGACGAGACTCTGATATGGAAAAGAAAATAAACCAAGAATCATGCAATAACACAAAACCATAAAAGATTACGGCAGAAACCCCACCTCCCCCACACACCATACTCCCCCCCAGAAGCATCTGTTGCCCTATAATGTGTTTCCCAAGATGTAACCAGTCTGTCTTGGATGGGTGTAGAGTGGTGGACCCCTACAAATGTAGGATCATTATAGTTCAATGGCTGCCTCAGTACCAGCAATCAGGTGCTTTTCAGTAATTGTGTGCTAAGTCAAAGCCAGACCCGGGAACCAAAGGTGTTGCCCATGTGGTTGCTAAATGGGAGAAGGTGTTCGGCTCAATTGTTCATCAGTGTGGGGTGAAGTGTGAGGGTTTCCTCCAGTCTTTGGAAAGTGATCCGATCGATGCGGCAGTGGTGGTGCCGAGGAGCCAGATCTTGGTGATAGGGATGCATTCCGCATATTGCTCCTCCCGTGACAAACCCGAGTACGGTCACGCTTCAGGTGGCTTCCTGCGTCCGCCCAACCTCAGACTTCTGGCTAGTCGATGGAGGGGAAGAAGCTGGCTGGTGTAATTGCTTTTCTTCCGTTATCCATTCCCATACTAATTCAGGAGTTTAGTTTGGAAAAAATGGGTCTTATCTGCATATATCACCTTGAGGTGTGCCGGGAACAATAGCACAAAGGACAGTTGGAGAGCCTGCAATTTCTGTTTGACGGATTAATAGGACCTGGATCTCCCATGTGTAGTCGGGAAACATTTAAATGTTTGAGTTTTGGTAGTGGAGATTTGAGTGAGCACGAGATTCGCGCAGTATAGTATCTCTGTCCTTAAAGTTGAAAAACCATGCTTTTATAGGCTGGCGTGAAGTGCCAGGAGGTGGTTTAGGAGTACGTGCTCTGTGGGCGCGTTCCACCGCAAACCAGGGTGACAGTTTATCAGCCGGCATCCAAGACTTGATCCATTCCTCCAGGAATTCCACAGGTCGGATGCGTTCTACATCCTCCAGAAAGTCCACAAAACACAAATGATTGCATTTCAAGTGGTTTTCTGCATCTTCCGCTCGATGGTGGAGCTCATTCGTTCGAGTGAGGAGGAGATCCATCTTGGTCTGAAGGTTGGTGACTTCATCTTCAACAGTAGAGGTGTTGTTCTGCTTCTGTGATGCAGCTGGTTGCTTGCAAAGGGCTTGACAGAGGACTGTCACGTCCACCTACACCTCCCCTATTGTTGTTTCAACCGCTGCCCGTGACGCATGAATGGCTTGACAAATGTTATCACGAGCTCCTTCTGTTGGGCAGTTTTGTCCAAGGCGTCCCCCCCTGTCACTCCAGCTAAAGTGGCAAACTGGTCGATGCGTGCCTAGGAGGGATGGGGTTTTGTGGCCTTATCTTTCCCTATGCTTGACGTGGTGTGAGTAAAACAGTTGTGATGGGGGCCTGGCCCCCATCACAGCCAAGTGTCGGGCGGGTCTCTTCTTAGGTGTGTCGAGGGCTGGGAGGAGAAGCACAATGTCTGGCTTTGAGTAGGTGTCGGTGCACTGCTGGGGAGGGCAGACCTGCAACTCAGCTTCACCACCTTTCAGGTGTCAAAAAGTGAGCAACAGGAGTCAATTTACATGTGGGAGGGAGTCCAGGAGGAGGCTCCCCAGGCCAGTGTTTGAGTGAGCTCGTTTTCACTGGGCTCCACCTGGATGGAAGAAGAGGAGAGAGCCCACATGGCCTCTGGGCACCACAGTCCTGAAGTTAAGGCATCCACGGCAGGAGATGGGGTAGATAAGGGCCCCCACATTCGGCCACCGAAAGCACCCTCCACCAGACGTTAGTGATATGTAACCGGACTCAGTCTGGGTGGCAACACACAGGCCTTGGGGGTCAGGCCTGGAATCAAGATCTCCCTACCCGTCCACAGCCACTCCTCACCTGTGCCTCAATGAACCTCTTTGGTGTTTAGTCTCACTCCAGAATAGAATAGCTGGGCTCCACAAGTTGAGTTCCAGGAGCACGGGCTGCAGCAAGTCACTCAATCAGGGGCTCCTAACAGGTTTGCAAGATGAGCCCAATTGGTATCCAAGGCATCACCCCTGCAAAATAGCTGTCCGGGCCCTACGTGTGGCCAGAAAGCGGTGGGTGAAGCCAGAGGCTCCGCGAGTGGGAGCAGTTAGGAGCGGTGCCGGCTCCCCGACCCAGATCGGAGGGCAGGTAGGGGGGGGCCACACGGATCAGTCAGCCCCGGGGGCCCCCACAGTGTCTGGTTGGTCAGGGGGTTAGAGTCTTAGGCTCCTCATAGATCTGTAGAGGGAGATCCAATCGGAGTCCAAAGGATCAGGCGACACCCTGCAAAATAGCCACCCAGTCAACCAGGCTTCCCGTGTGGGCCAGAGTGCGCAGAATGAAATCAGAGGCTCCATGAGCGGGGTCAGTTAGTTGCTGTGCTGGCCCGGTGACCCAAATTGGCAGCTCGGTAGCGGGGGGCCCCGACGGACCAGATAGCCCCTGGGGCTCTCCTAGTGTCCTATTGGTCAGGGGTGAGCATTTTAGGAGGCAGGGTCTTCGCACCAAAAACTGGTGCCTCTATCCAAGAGCCCTCAGTGCCTGCCGGACAAATGGACCCATCTGTTCACGGGCTCTGTCTGATTGCAATCGAAATTGGTGTATCGGATCCTTTATCATCAGTGACCCCCACTCACCGTCGCCTCTTGTGTAACTCTGCAGTATTTCACTTGGTTTGTGCGGGTGCCAGGGTATAAAGTCATTCGCTGATTAGCTGTGGGGCCCACAGGGCTGATCTCCATATGGCGACACCATGGTGGACGTTGGCTGGGACTCAGCCAAGCGGGACCTCACCATCTCGGTGCTTGACCGCACGCCCCCTTGCAGATATGGGAAAGGTGTGGTGGGGCCCCTGCAGAGCTTTTGCTGGCTCACTAGAAGCAGGACATCAAGGTGGGTGGTGGCAGATGACAGAGGGGTCCTGAAACCGCCATCTTGACGCAGCAAGCCACTCCACCCTGCTTTCAGCTACGTCTCAGTCCAAGCCACCTTTTTCTTTCTCAACTCCGTCACTGCTTGTGCTTCGAGTCCTGGGGATCTGAAAGTTTGTTGCATCTGCTCGTATACTTTGCCTTCTGTTCTGTGGGCATGGAACCTAGTTTACATGCCCTTTTGGATTGGGTAGAAATGGAGCTCGGCATTTCTATGTCCTATTCCTTAACTAGTCAGGCCATGTCCGCCTAAACCACTACCACACTGTCCAGAAAAATATTTTTGCCAGCTCACTAACTAGATTATGTGCATAAGCACTATTATGCAAGAGACCAAGTTTCCTTACCAGATATAATGCTGTGTGGTTCTCACAAAGATACTAATATTTGTAGGCCTTGAAGAGCAGGATCACCGTCCAATCTTATAAGAGGGGTGGCATCTACAGAAACTTTGAAGGACACTCTACACTCAGGTGGCACCTTGAAACCCGGATTCTAATCCCAGCTTCAGCCCTTCCATCAAAACTTTGGGCTACTTTAGGCAAATGACTACCTTCCCTTGTCTCAAAGAAAAAGTTACTTTCCTTGGGTAGCGATCTTTCTGGTGGATACAGTCCGGCGTTTTCAATTATGGAAAACAATACAGATGCACTTTTAACCAGTGCAGTCCTCTCTTGCCCCTTCTTGATGCTGAATCGTAGTAGGTTTGCCTAACTTACAAACAAGAAGAAATCCTTATATATCACGTCACTGATTAAGCATTCATTATGCATATGCCGACCGTTATATTGAACACTGTGATTATTTGTCTGTCAAGTGCTAAATTAGCGTTGGTCTTTTGTGTACAACTTGACACCAGGGCAGATATTGTCCAGTGGCTGAGTTGCAGGCTGTGTAACCGTGAACCTATTCAATCATACTGGTTTACTTAATTGACCAAACTGTGTCATCTTAGGTATCACTTTGCTTCAACAGTGCCCACTTCTTTTTGATACATTTGGGAGCACCTAGAAGTAATTGAGTTCAGGATATAAATTACACAACATACTTGCTGGTACATAGTTTACAAGACTACAATGTTACTCCATCTATAAAAATACATTTTACCATTTATACAAGCCAAAGCGGGCCCTATGGATGTTTTTAGGGCTCGGACTCCTCCCCACTGAAAGTGGGAGGAGTTTCGAGATCCTAATGTTAAAGAAGAGAAAAAAGAAGTATCTCCTAGGGCTTTGGCGAGACAAATTCCACACATTCCTTAGCGTGTTCTGTCATCTGGCCAGTGATTCGTCTTCGTTGTGTTGTCGTTTTAATAGGCTTGAAGTGATAGGGTAAATGTAGTTTTGTTCCGCCATCTTGGGCATTTTTCGTTCGTGCTCGCGCAAAGAAGTACATTAATTATAATTAGGAGCTGTCAGGGTGCCTCCGTAAGTGAATCCAGATGGCCGGGCGCGTTCACCATTCAGCAGCGCTCATCGCGCATCTCCCTTGAGCTGCTGCGTCGGTGATGTTCCTCAGCTCACAATCTTCTGCCTGTGTTGTACCTGTTCTGGGTGTTGTTTCTATGTGAGGGGCGCTTGCTGAATAACAATCTTTTCACTATACAAAAGCCAAAATGACGGGCTTTGTCAATGTTTTCATTACCCTGCAGCCTATGGCTCTCGGCCTATTGTGCTTGTCACACCCGCTTGTTGTATCAATAAAAAGGCGCTGTCTGTGTGGTCCTCAGCCTGACAGTTGCAGAGAGCAGGGCAGGGGCCACCGTGTTTACACAGCTTGCACAAGTAGGTAGCGCGGAGTTTTTAGCGCAATCAGAAACTGTCTATTTATTCTCGCGTTTTCAAACAGTTGCTTAGCAGGCTGCGGGGAGGAATGCTGTCCTTGGGGTGCGGGAAACTGTGTGAGGCAGATGCTGGGACGCAGAACGCGGCACCGCACTCCCAGGCCAGGCTGCTGGCGATGGGCAGGCCATTGACGTCATTTCACTGTCATCAAACGAGCTGCAGGCAGTTCCTGGGTCAATGAGAGAACTTTAGGGAAGTATTTGGGAAAAATCAAGTGCGACGGACACTTACTTGCCTTATGCAGCATAATTAGGGCTGCGCACGTGTCCCTCTTAAATGGTCAGCCTCTTGTGTGTTGCAGTCGCGCCTTGCAAGTGCCTCGGAAACCTTAAGTAAACCGGGGTCATGGATTGCATTACATTGTTTTTTCATTGCCACCGTTTTTCAAAGTTCACTATTCGCTCTCTTAGGTTTGTTTTTAGGGCACCCTTATTTATCCTTGCCTTTGCCCATGAACACATGCCCTCCTACACTGATTGGCACGATAAACGTCACTTACTCGAACACAGGCAATGAGCCAAGCTGGAAAATGTATGCAGAATCTTTCATTGTATTGAACATTTTGCTGAGTTTTTCTGTGCGTTGTAGCAAAGGCATGCATTTTTTTCAGCAATTTTAGGTTTTCTATGCACGCCTCGTGCACGAGATCATTAACTGTTTTCTGTGACGTATATCTTTTGTTAAACCACTTTGGTAGGGCTAAATACAAATATATGGCACAGTAATTGTCGCAAAAGTAATTCTCACAAGGAAATGGCAAATAGATAAAACAAGGAAACTACATGAAGTTCCTTCATGGTGTTTGCAAAACATGCGTGTGGCTTATTTTAAATGACACTTAAAACTAAACTGTGTTTTAGTTTCTGAGGTAAAAAAACACTCTAATAGCTTGATTCCCCAGGTACCTTAGAAAGATTATCTCCATCAAGCAGAAACAACATGTCTGTGACCTTATTTTATGCAAAGTTTTGGCTTATTTTAAATGATTTCAGGCTTTTTGTACATTACAATTCACTGAAAACTCACAATAACATCATATTAATTAGCACAAAGGCTCATTAAAATACGACAGAATAGATTTACAATAAAGTGGCGAAGCGTGGTGTTAAGCCAAGAAGGCTAACAACAAGCTTTGTCACTTTAGAAACGCAGGGCTGCCCCATATTTACAAGAATGTGGTGTAGCCCTGCGTTTCCCCCTGCGCTGGCGCTAAATTTAGCTTCCTAGCGCCATTGCAGGCACCCTTAACACAAAGTGCAAGGGTGCCTGTGTTGAGGGGAAAATTGTTTATGTGCAGGAAGATCCTGCTTCAGAGTGCAGTTTGAGAGTTGAGAGTGCAGATTGAGAGTGCAGTTTGAGAGTGCAGTTTGAGAGTGCAGTTTGAGAGTGCAGTTTGAGAGTGCAGTTTGAGAGTGCAGTTTGAGAGTGCAGTTTGAGAGTGCAGTTTGAGAGTGCAGTATGAGAGTGCAGTATGAGAGTGCAGTACGAGAGTGCAGTTTGAGAGTGCAGTTTGAGAGTGCAGTTTGAGAGTGCAGAATCAGAGTGCAGAGTGCAGATTGCAGTTTGAGAGTGCAGTTTGAGAGTGCAGAGTGCAGAGTGCAGAATGAGAGTGCAGATTGAGAGTGCATTTTTAGAGTGCAGCTTGAGAGTGCAGAGTGGCAGTGAGTGCAGACTGAGTGCAGAGTGACAGCGAGTGCAGACTGAGTGCAGAGTGACAGTGAGTGCAGACTGAGTGCAGAGTGACAGTGAGTGCAGAGTGACAGTGAGTGCAGAGTGAGTGCAGAGTGAGTGCAGAGTGAGTGCAGAGTGAGTGCAGAGTGAGTGCAGAGTGAGTGCAGAGTGGCAGTGAGTGCAGAGTGGCAGTGAGTGCAGAGTGGCAGTGAGTGCAGAGTGACAGTGAGTGCAGACTGACAGTGAGTGCAGACTGACAGTGAGTGCAGAGTGACTGTAGAGTGAGTGCAGAGTGAGTGCAGACTGACAGTGAGTGCAGAGTGACTGTAGAGTGAGTGCAGAGTGAGTGCAGAGTGACAGTGAGTGCAGAGTGACAGTGAGTGCAGAGTGACAGTGAGTGCAGAGTGACAGTGAGTGCAGAGTGACAGTGAGTGCAGAGTGACAGTGAGTGCAGAGTGACAGTAGAGTGCAGATTGACAGTAGAGTGCAGAGTGACTGTAGAGTGCAGAGTGACTGTAGAGTGCAGAGTGACAGTGAGTGCAGAGTGACAGTGAGTGGAGAGTGACTGTAGAGTGGAGAGTGACAGTGAGTGCAGAGTGACAGTGAGTGCAGAGTGACAGTGAGTGCAGAGTGACAGTGAGTGCAGAGTGACTGTAGAGTGAGTGCAGAGTGAGTGCAGAGTGACAGTGAGTGCAGAGTGACAGTGAGTGCAGAGTGACAGTGAGTGCAGAGTGACAGCAGAGTGACAGTGAGTGCAGAGTGACAGTGAGTGCAGAGTGACAGTGAGTGACAGTGAGTGCAGAGTGACAGTGAGTGCAGAGTGACAGTGAGTGCAGAGTGACAGTGAGTGCAGAGTGACTGCAGAGACAGTGTGTCAGGGTGCACATTGTGTGAGTGTGCAGAATGAGTGTGCAGGGTAAACAGTGTGTGACTATGCAGGGTGACATTGGGAGTGTGCGGGTGAGCAGTGTGTGAATGTGTAGGGGCAGTGTGTGAGTGTGCAGAAAACACCACACACACATACACCACACACACATAACGCACACACAAACCACACACCTCAGTCTCTCAACACCACACACTTGTCACCACTCAACACAACACACTCACCACCACACTCACTCCCCAGGCTCACCCCCACAGACTCACCACCACACACTCACCAGCACACAGAAAACAACACACACAACAACACACCCCCAGCCGTCAATGAATGCTTTCACCATGCACAAACACCAACAACCATCATCCATCTGTGCACGCTTTTACCAAGCACACACCCACCAGCCGTCAGTGCACCCTTCCACCAGGCACACACACCTCCAGCCGGCAGTGCACTTTTCCACCAAGCAATCGCAGTATGGTACACTTTACTTTTAAACATATTCATATAAAGCACAGCATGCCACCATTGGTAAAATTACAATTCAACCAAGATACTTCCACTACACACCACATGCACACACTCCATAACACATGGCAAAAAGACATTGGCATTTACAATGCCATTAGCTCAAACTCAAATAAATCCGAGCCCGATTGCATTTCTAATGCTTGTTTAAATTAGGATTTAGTGTAACTGTCAAAAAAAAGTACACAGTGAGTTAGACCCTTGCACAAATATCAAGTGCAGAATCTCCCAGTCACAAATCATATTTGTGCTCGTGTCCTTGGCAACAACAAAAAATGTGAGGAAACTGCACTGGAGCCTGTTTTTTCTCTGCATTTTCTAACTTATGCACTCTCCGTTACCAGCAGCTTCAAGAGGCTGTAAAAGTGAGGATGTAAAAGTAAGAACAAAACTAATTATTGCACATGGCTAAAAACGGGCAGAAAATATTTCTGCTTTTGTCTCTGGCTCTCAACAAGACCTCACATGATCAAAGTTCCTAAGAGTTTAAAGAAAACTTTTACCAACTAATAACTAAAACGACTACCGAGTTCGACTCAATTTGCAAACATAACATATGCTGGTCTGCGCAATCGAAAATACTTGCAATAAGTACAACAGGTTCTAAATCCATCTTCAGATCCCGCCCTCTCCCACTTGGTAGTACCGTTTCCGGGAATGCTGGTAGGTTGGGGATCGATTCCCAGTTCCTGCTTTTCAAGTCTGGATAAGCAGCGTTCAGCACTTCCTTCCAAACATTTTCGGCTTCGTTCAGTTCTTTTGCCCCAAGCCAGTAACAGCTTTCGACTGATTGCCTGAAAGACAAAAAACACATCCCCCGTTGGTGTAACCTGTGCTTTAAATGGGCCAAAAAAACTCACTAGTGCTTTTAAGACCTGGCTCTCTCCACTATGTCCAGTCAATCAGTAGTCTGCCAAATACTGCAGGACAGAAACTGCTTAGCATAGATGTAAAGTGCACCACGACCCGCCCTCCACTATACGAGCCTATGTGCCATGAACTCATCTACAGTGCAAACATACACCCTGTACCAGTTCCCTCCCTTCGGTCTTGCTTACAGACAAGCTGTCTGTTGTGGAAAGTCATCTTGTGGACCTTCCAAAAATGTACAGTGCGCTCAGCGCCAGCCCACTGCTTACCACTGGATGGCTTTCTTAATCTATGGCTTGCCTCCCTCTGAGTGTTTCCTCTAGGGGACAGCTTCTTTACCATCCTTTTGCTTGGATGACGTGTATCTACCACCACTTCTCACATTCAGTGAACAACCTTTTTAGGTCTCGCCTATTACATCCCGAAGGGATGATAGGCAAGATTTATAGTAAGCAGACCTAAAAAGTCTACCCACTGCGGATAGCATACAGTTCAGATGAGCCAGGCGCATGCACATCATCGCCAGCCACATCACACACCACCATTTGTCTGTGCCTCGGCATCAGACTTCAAAGGCTGCTGCTCCCCTGCCCCCGCATCAGACTTGAAAGGAATGCACTCTCCGCCCCCGCCACAGCAATGCCGAGAGCTTGTTTGAAGTGCCTGCTCCTTGCACAATACACTGCCCATCCCTCTTTATATGCCACCCACCTCACTCCGCCTCCACCCGCATCAGCTGCTTGCAGCTCCACACTCTCTAGACGCTGAAATACAAAGCTTATTCCATACGTCGATAGATGTCTCCTTCTAGATATTCTGGAGTGCGACATCTTGACTCCCAACGTGTGCGGCTCTGCTTCATTCCAGCCACTGCCCGGTCACGTTTAACTTCTTGCGATATGTCTCTCAGGTCCACGGATTCTCTACTCTCCAAATACGCAGCTCTGTAATGCCGCAAAACGTGCAGGTCTGCGAATCCGTTGTCTTAAAACGTGTACGACTTGCAGATTCAGAGTGGTGGCTGCTTCTCGTAGTCCCGCAGTTCAGTGTCACCCTGTTTCTCTGACTTTAACCGTCTCTCTGTATTAGCTGCACTCTACCCCTTGATTTCATTCTGTGTCGTTATCACTGTTGCCCTAAGGCCTTCCCTGCCCAGGGCCTAAGTACGTTTCACTCATAGCGCCTGCGCTTTGCATTGCGTCACTCGACTCCTTTCGCGCATCGACAGTTGCGGTGTCAGTCTGTCTATCCGTGCAACTCTGCCCTTCCCTCGGTGTCACCCTGTCGCTCGTATTTTCACAACCTCTCTCAGTCTCAGGGTGTCTTCAACCTGTCCCTTCCCCGGTTTCCTCTTACATGTACCTATCAGTCTCTTCCACCCATGTACATGTTTTTCCTTCAGTTGTGACTGAACCTTCTCTCCAGTGACACCCTGTTCCAGTAGGCCCCCTCTCTCTTGCACCCAGTGTCTCTGCTTATCATTCTCTCCACAACTTTCTATATTCTCCCAGCGGCTCGCTGCCCTTGAGGGGATGTCTATGTTTGTCTCTTTCTCTGTGTCACTATTTGACTCTTTCGGTGTCTCTTTCTCTCGGAGTCTCTGCTTCTCTTTTTGCCACCTTCCCTTTCTGTCACCTTACTTCAGCCTCCCACGAGTAACTCTACCTCACGGAGTACATTTTTCCCCTTGTCGTCTATTTTTCTCTGTGTCATTTTGTCCTGTTCTACGAGTGTCACTCTCTATCTTTCTTCCATTGCCACTCTGACCCGTCTCTCCAGAACGCACTCTGCCTCTTTCTTGACTTTGTGTCCTCAGTGTGATCCAATCACACCAAGTCTGCCTGCTTTCCTCTTTCTCTCAGCCAGTGTGACTCGCTCGTGTCCCTGTCACCGTGGCCCGCTCCTCTGTTTTGTTTAACCACTTTCTCTCTATCTTTCCCTGTCTCTGTGTCAATCTCGGACTCTTTCCTGTCATGCCTGTTAGTGTCATGCAGTCCTCCCCACCTTATATCCCCTGTCGAACACCCTCTTGCAAAAACGCACGTGCGCGCGAGCACGCTCGCACTCTTCCTTGAGCAGACACAGGCGCGAGGCCTCGCGTGCACTGTCACCGTCTCTGAGGCCTCCCAGAAACGCACAAGCTGCGAGGGCTATTTCAAGCTCAACATCGGAATACATAGAAAGCGTTGTGTGCACAATACACTGCTGTGACGGCCGCTTGTGCACCAAGAGCTCCTTCCTGTAAGGGCCTCTCGTGAACAGACACCGGCTGCATGGGCCGCTTGTGAACTGAAGCACAGCAGGAGATAAATCGTCAAATACAGTTTAGCTTTTTTACTGAATTATTTATTCTTAATAAAACGGGTCCTCTTTTACCAGATCCTCGCTCCTTATTTTTCCCATCCCTCACTTCTTTAGTTTTCTCCAATACCATGACGTCGCTCAGATTCGAGTCTGCCCATCATTTTTATCCATGTTCTGTTCCCTTCTCTTCTTCTTTCACAATTCCTAATCTTTCATGCCTTCCCTCTCTCACTAACTCCTCTGGTCCTAGGATTTTCCTCCCCCATCCCTAACGCCCCATTAGTGCACCCCCTGCAGTCCTTTCCACAATCGTTATTCACGCCCGTACCTCCCGATCGGTCTTCATGTATCTTTTCTATCTACCTCACCAATCACAACATTCATGCTCATCTCTTTACCTCGCTTCTCCGTTTCCCTTTCTCCCTATCTCTGTCTCACCTCTCTACTACATCCTCCCTGTCTCTCTCGGTCTCACTCACATATCTTTCTATCCCATCTCTCCTTATTTCATATCATCTCTTCTACCTCACTCCTCTTTACCTCTTGTTTACCCTCTTTCTACATCTCTATGCACCTCACCTACAAAACCAGCCCTGCTTTAACTCACCTCTGTCTACCTCACCACTCACAATACACTTGTCAGTGCCACCTCTGTCTACTTGCCTTTTGAATCTTTATCAGTTCTCCACCTATCTCTTAACCACTTTCTAGGCTTCTCTCTACCCCTGTAACAGTTCTCTGTAATTCAACATCTGCAGTTTCCATTACAGCTCGCCGTATCTCGCCCCCCCCCCCCCATCTGCCTCACCTCACTCTCAAACTCATCTCTCTGTGGCCCACCTCTCTGTTTGTATCTCTTTCCACTTCACTTCACTCTGTCTCTGTCTCAACCTTCTCTTTTCAGCCACAGGTTGTTTGGAGATTGTGCACTTTTTGGATACTGGAGCCTGGTGGTGTGGTGTTGTTCGTTCTTTTTTTATTTATTAAACTCTTCTCTTTATATTAAAGTTTTTTTAATTTTGCACAACCTATTAGAAAGACAATGTCGTTCGAGTAAAAACTATTACAATATGGCACATAATAACAATCTGTAGGTTCCAGCCCACTGTAGCGTGTGTTGGAAGTAGTGCGCTTTGGTGGAACAGCATTGAGGTATACTCTCGCCAGGATCAGAGGGTGGGTCTGGTGATCATGCGGCGAACGCCTGGAAAGGCCCCTTTACAATATAAGACTTTGTGCGAGATACCAGTAGCAGCTGCTGCCAAAAGTCAGTGATCGTGTGTAAACTTCCTGCATGTAGCTAGAAACAGACCTCTGTAAAACACTCTATACCTGAAGATTTCAAAGTGCTACATAAAAGTGCAAAACAATAAGTAAAGCCCTACATGAAACTGCTAAGCAATAAATAAAATAGATGTTTGTTAACAGCATGAATTGGTTGACCGATCCCTTCCCACACACAACCCAACACACACACACACAACCCCCCACACACAACCCAACACACACCCCCACACATACAACCCCCCCACACACACACACAACCCCCTACACACACAACCCCCTACACACACACAACCCCCAAACACACACACCCCACATGCACACAACCCTACAAACACAACCCTACACACATACAATCCCACACACATACAACCCCAAACACACACAACCACACACACACACAACCCCCCCCACACACACACCCTCCACCCACACTCAACCCCCCCACACACCCAACCCCCCCCCACACACAACCCCGACACACACAACCCCCCCACACACACACACACAACCCCCACACACAAACCCCCACAACCCCACACACACACAACCCCCCCACACAACTCCCCCACACATAGCTCCCCCACCCCCACACCCCCCACACACTCACATCCCCACACACACACATCCCCCACACACACACATCCCCCCACACACACACGTCCCCCCACAAACACAACACCCCACACACACAACCATCTATCTTTCTATCTATGGCCCTCACTCTATCTATCAATCTGTCTGTCTATCTGCCTATCTATCGCCCTCACTCTATCTGTCTATCGCCCTCACTCTATCTATCTATCGCCCTCACTCTATCTATCGCCCTCACTCTATCTATCGCCCTCACTCTATCTATCGCCCTCTGTCTGTCTGCCTGCCTGCATATTTGTCTTTGCCAATCTGTCTATCTATCTATCTGTCTATCTATCTATCTGTCAATCTATCTATCTGTCAATCTATCTATCTGTCAATCTATCTATCTGTCAATCTATCTATCTGTCAATCTATCTATCTGTCAATCTATCTATCTGTCAATCTATCTATCTGTCAATCTATCTATCTGTCAATCAGACAGAGGACAAAAGTTGGTTTGTTCGCGAGAAAGGGAGAGTTGGACCTAAAAAAAGCTCGACCATGTTAAATTTAGCTCAACTTGCGAGTGGTCGCGTGGAATTTTCGAGCCCTGCTATCTATATTATCTATCTATCTATCTTATCTGTTTTATCTGTCGGTCTATCTGTCTGTATATCTGTCTCTGCCTATCTGTCTATCTATCGCCCTCACTCTATCTATCTATCGCCCGCACTCTATCAACCTCACTCTATCTATCAATCGCCCTCACTCTATCTATCGCCCTCACTCTATCTATCTTATCTATCTATCTTATCTATCTATCCCCGGGGTCTCCAACCGGTCGATCGCGAGCTACCGGTAGCTCACGGAGACCCCGGGAGTAGCTCGTGTAGCCCTTCAGTAGTATTTGGTAGTATTTTGGGCTATTAGCCTTTCCGGCTCCATTTGCCCGCCCTCACCCAAACCAGCAGCTCGGAATGGAGCTAAGCTGGGGTGGGGGCGGGCGAAGAGGATCACGCTCCTCTCCTGGAGCTGCAGACTCCTCTCGTGAGAGTCTGACTCTTGTGACGTCATCGTGTACTGAAAACGTGCTGGCATCACACTGTCTGCCATTGTGCAACGGGTGCCAGCGCGGAGCAGTAGGAGACGTGACTTCCATCGCCAGAAGCAACCAGGAGATGTGCCTTCCAACGCCAGGAGATGTGCCTTCCAACACCAGGAGACGTGCCTTCCACCGCAGGTAAGCTCAATGGTGGAATTAGGGATCCCGTGGGAGGGATGGCTGACAAGGCGTCAGAGAGCGCTGGTGGAAAAGAGGGCAGAAAGGCACAAAAAACGAGCGGAACAGAGGGCAGAAGGGCACAAAAAAGTCAGCAAAATAGAGTGGAACAGAGGGCAGAAAGGCATAAAAAACTAGTGGAACAGAGGGCAGAAAGGCACAAAAAAACAGTGGAAGAGAGGGCAGAAGGGCACAAAAAACAAGGGTAAAACGAGTGGAACAGCAGGCAGAAGGGCACAAAAAACGAAGCAAAAACGAGTGGAACAGAGGGCAGAAAGGCACAAAAAACGAGTGGAACAGAGGGCAGAAGGGCACAAAAAACAAGTGGAACAGAGGGCAGAAGGACACAAAAAACGAAGCAAAAACGAGTGGAACAGAAGGCAGAAAGGCACAAAAAATGAGTGGAACAGAGGGCAGAAAGGCACAAAATACGAGTGGAACAGAGGCCAGAAGGGCACAAAAACGAAGGAAAAACGAGTGGAACAGAGATCAGAAAGGCACAAAAATGAAGCAAAAACGAGTGGAACAGTTGTGCAGTAGATCAAAATGGGTACACATAATGAAAGTGAGGACCAAATTAAGGTTTAACTGTGGCAGCGTGAAGGGTTTAGGAAGAAACATATGGATCAGAGAAAGTGATTCACAAACACTGATTTGAACAACTTATTTGGTAAATGCGAAACGGCTGAAGCGGCTGACAAATAACCAATATCAGTGTCCACTGCAAGTCCTTGCTGGGCTAAGTACAAAACAAACAGTAACACTCCCAACAGTCTGACCTACAACGGGTCCATGTTACTAGTGCCACCCCTTGCGACAACCATGTTCTGTGTAAAGTCTTTGTTGAAGGGCACCCGGCTGCCCGGATGACATCCACTACTTCAGGAGGTACATCGAATGTAGTCAACTGCTACCACTCAATCTCCTCACATGGAGGTGTAGATTGTGCAGATCCAGGTGCAGGACCCTGCCTTCCTGTGGCGACAGAGGATCCTCTTGAAGTGGCGGCCTTAGAGGGAGGACAGAATCTCATGCCCAGATGTTCCAGGTGCCACTCTCCTGACCCCAATCCAGAGCCACTAGGATGACTTGGTGCTAGCCATTCCTATCTTCTTCAGAATATGGGTCAGGAGAGGTAACTGCAGGAAGGAATGAGTCTCCTTCTTGGGAACTCACATGCACAAAAGTGCAGACACTGCGTGTTCTCTGCAGTGGAAAAGAGATCGAGCCAGGGTTCTTCCCATTGCTGGAAGACGCCCTGTGCCACCTCTAGGTGCAAATACAATTCGATAACGGCCGTGAAAGATACGGCAAGACATTGGCCGATCTGTGGGATCCACTAGTCAGATTGTATGGCTTGCACATGTGGAGAAAATGATGAGTCAAAGCCTGAGTGTTTGTGTGCGGCTAAGGGCATACTAAAGCGGCTTTGAGGTGGCTGCCAAAGTGGCTGGGTACTAGGAAGTGTGCAAACTTGGTGAGTCTGAACGTTGTCCATTGGATCCTCGACCCTGACAGGATTCGGTTGCATGCTGTTGGGGTGGTGGGCTTTGATGCTGGCTGTAGGTGAAATCCCTAGAGAGCCCTCAAATAGGGTAAAATTGTTGGGGATACTGCCTTGAGGGAGTGGAGAGACCAAAAGCGCGCCCGTTGGCTCTACTTTATTGGAAGTGCTCAAGGATGAAGTTGGCTTTTTCACCAGAAAGGCAAGACCTGTCAAAAGGCATATCCATGAGTGATGCCTGAATTTCCACCCTAAAAGCCCATGGATCTCATCCATGCATAGCGTCTAAAGACCACGCTGGTGCCAAAGCTGTGTATAAACAGTCTGTCATATCCCGACCGTATGACATACTTGACCGTATCCTGCCCATCTTAAATAGTCTGTGCCAAGTTGGCTCGAAATACTGCTGGCAAGATATCAGTGACCATGCCCTACTACGAATGGGAGTACCTTCCCAGCACAGAGCTGACATTAACTGACCTTAGGGCAAGGCTAGTTGAAGAAATCATCCTCTTCCCATAGGTGCCACTTTTTTTGACTTTCACTCTGGGTTGGGAGTGTTGTAGGAAAACAATTGGGGTTAAACCTGCTAGCAGAGGTCAAATCAAGCTTTCAAATGGAGGGTGCTGAGTCAGGAAGGAAGGGTCACCCGGAGCAGGTCTGTGACATGCCATCTGTCCGTTTACCGGTTGGTAGTAGCCAGATTTGATCAAGTGCCCAAGAAGGTGTCCTTCAGGGTTTCATTTAAAGGTACTAAAGGTTCAGATGAAGTCTATCTGGCTGTAAAACTTCAGGGAGGACACTGTAGTTTCCCTCGGTGGAAGGCAACTGCAAATCTAAGGCTTCATCCTCTCGCCTAATAACCACAACAAATGTGGAAGGTCTAGGGGAGAAACCCAGCCCTCTATCAGGAGGTCTTGAGGCCAGTAGCCTCTTGTAGGTCCAGATAAAAATTGTTGTCTCAATTTTGCGAAAAACATTCATCCCCACCAACATCACGTCAGCAGAGGTCCAGACAGATTTTATTCAAAGTCAGACAGAACAATGAGATCGGTGTCCACCTTAGGTGTCAATGTGGCAGGAACTAGAATGAATCACAGTGCTGGGTGTGGATACGGCTCTGCATTTGAAGCTGAACCAGAGTGGGTTCGGCAGGCACCGACGGCACCTAGGGCAGACATGTCGGTGGTAATCCGTTGGAGGCTTCCATGGGACCTAAAGCCCCACAAAGGCAGCGAGTAGGGTCCAGAAGATGCAAACGTGGCTTCCTTAAATGCCTCGATCTGTTCTGGCGTTGGCGATAGCCTTGGTAATTCAGAGTGCATCGGGATCAACTGCGGCATCTGCCTGTCTGACTTTTCAGAATTAAGAGTGGTGAGGCTGGGACGTGGCCCACTTGGACTTCTTGTTCTTCATTTTGGATTTGGACTGCGATGACTACATGCTGTGAGAACAAGTCCTACTCTACTTTGAGTGGGAGTGGGTGATACATGACTTTCTGCACTGCTCAGAGACATACAGCTTTGCATTCCTTGATCGCATTCAGGTGCGTTAAGCCATTATTCTCGGAAGACTAGGAGTCGTGATGATAGTGAAACCCAGTTTGACCTGACTGGTCACGATTTAAATGAACGATGAGTGGGCAATATCACAATGCATATGTTGTCACGGAGTACAGCAAAGTTTAGGATTCGACAGTACTAAATATGGGTCAACATACCAATAGTGTCAGGGCACACAATTGCCAATTTAACCTGTGTGGCGAGTAGCCTTTCCTCAACATGCGTGTTGTTATCTATGGCAGAGGTGAAAGCCTGGCTGGGAGTGACTCGCTAGATAGTTTTCCTCTGAGTTAATCAAGTCATTGGACTGAATGAAGAAGCAGGATGAAGTGATCAATTGCACAACTGATAGCAATAATTTCTAGTATTCCTCAACAGACAATGTGTCTAATGGTCCGTCAAAGATTCTGACTCCATTATATCAACTTTCTTCCACCAGCTCAGTTCCAGCCAAAAAGAAACACTTCAGAAGGGAGGCCACTGGTCTGGCTCAGCCTCAGTTGGGTGAAGAAGCCACAGTGACTTCCCTTTTCTTTGGTTCAGGCCCCATACTTTGTCACCTACGGTGGTTCATATCCATCATGGAGGGAGAAGTGCCTTCCCCTTTTTCCCCCATTCACCCCACCATCATCATGGCGACTGTTCATTCAAACGTTATGTACTCCAACAGTGATAGACACCACTGAAAAGATTCCTGGTACACAATCAGCAACCCCTGAACCTACAGCTCCAGTATAGAGACTTCTAATGAAAGAGGCAATACATTCTCTCCCTTATCTTGATCCTAATAGTCAGAAAGGTTTCTCCCCAAGATAACGACCGATGTAGCCATGATACTCAGACAGCAAGAGAGATGTATTCAATCAGGAAACTCATTGCCCTTACTTTTCCTGCAAAAAAGGGTAATATGAGAATATGTAATCTTCCAAGAGAGCTTCCCCAAGTGTACAACACTGCAGGGATACTCAACCTGCAGGGGAACAGAGTATAACTGTACAGCCTACTTAAATGGGAAATTCTCAATGCCAAAGAAAAAGAAAAAAATCTGTCTTTGGGAAGAAAAAAGTACTTTCAATGTTGGCAGTGATCTGCTCCAGACATTACCATTTGTTTTTCCTCCTTTCACCTTTGACTGCAAGGGTGGCCACGGGAGGATGGGTGAATTGGTGACATGCAGCTGGCTACCCTCCACCCTGGCAATCTCCTAACCCTCACATACTTTTGTGAAGGATACCTAAATGAAGCTATGCTAGTGGGTCTCCTAAAGGTAACTTGGAGTTTGGAGGCACCTTGGTGGCAACAATCTCAAGCAGATCGTGGCTAATGCAAAAGTTATATTTTGCTCCCCAAGGAGAAAGATCCTGAGAAAGAAAAAAGGTCCTGGGAGGTCTATCTGGGTTCAGCGGTTCGGGGGACCGGAAAGAGAAGGGCGAGAATATGGAGGCACCAATACTGGGTGGTCGCAAATGTGGCAGGTCTCTTGATTTGTTTGAGTGTGGTGACCTACAAAATGGTTTATCACTGGATGACTGAGTCTCTTTCAGTTTCCTGCTTTAGCACCTGAAGCTGGAAGGACCTGCATGCTTCCCGAGGGTCCGTGTACAAGCAGCTGAGGAGCTCAAATAGACAAGCGCAGGCAGCTGGCAACAGGTAAACAAGGGTGTATGCATGTGTGGGGGAGGTTGCATGTGTATGCATTTGTGAACAGAGCGAGTGGCATGGAATTGAGGATGAATGAGGCAAACTTGAGTAAAAGTGCAAATGCTGACACAAGCATAGCAGAGGTAACTGTAGGCAAATAGGGCATCCGTAGGAAAATGCTGTTTCCTGCATGCTAGATGTATTGCTTGCAATAAGGGGTATGAATGTCAAAATGGTAGCAGTAGAATACTAGACGTAATTCTTGGCATAAGGGGCACCCATGGCAAAATGCTGGCACACTGGAGTAGATTGTTGGCATAAGGCGCATGCATGGCAAAATACTGGCACTCTCGCACTAGAGCTAGGTCCTTGCATATGGTGCAGCCATGGGAAAATGCAGACACTGGCATATTGGACAATTCTTGGCAGTATGGAGTACAAACCCAGCGTTAAGATGTGGGGGAGGGGCAACGTTGGCCCTGACATTCTCGAGTTTATTTTTGACATGCTTTTGGTGTATGTATTGCATCAATGGCAAAACTGTGGCACACTCATACTGCACGAATTCTTGGCATGAGGTGCCCAAGAAAAAAATGTTGGATCCTGCACAAACGGAGATAATTACTCACAAACAGAGGGCATCCTCTGCACATTTTGGGAAAAAAATAAGGTCAACTCCTGGGAAACGTCGCACGTCATTGTTCTGGCACACTATGAATGTACTTGATTATATAATGAGCATGCTTTTGAAGCCTGTGGCTTTGAACACACTTATGTGAAAATTATGCTTTAAAATGCATTATTTGTCCTCATTTGGAAAAAAAATCCTCTGGGGTGTGGGATAAAATCTTCAAGCAATGTTAAAAGTAAGTCATCGCTCCTTTGATGGAATTCGAGGCAAGTATTATGCTTCATCACTTTCAAAGATCTCCACTCAAGGTACCAAAAGTGCTAGACCGGCTCCTTTTAAATAAAAAATATATTTAAGGCATTTCCATTCGATTTCAATTCGTTTCAGTGGAAAGAATGTGAAAGCCAGACTCCAGTCAATAAATGTAACATAGGCAGAGTACCCCCTCTCTCCCCCTCAATGCACACATCAGAAATGAAAAAAAACTTTTCAAATCGATCTCGCACAGTTTTTGCTATTAGTATCAAGTATGGTATGTTTAACTGCAGTAAATAGAAAGAAACAACTAGCTTGAATGTAATGGGAAGTTAAACAACACGTTTAGAATCAAAGGAGAGAGAGAGGAACCAGAGAGACTAGTTCGTTTCCCCCGTGGTATTACGATCAATCAACAGGAACTAGTTCTGTTCAGTGTGCTATGTGTGCAGACACATAGCACACTAAACAGAACTAGTTCCTGTTGATTGATTGCAAGTTAAATAACACAACACGATCCACATGTGTATTTTAGGGAACGCTCATTATTAACAAGAGGAAAACTAATTTTTGATGATCAGTTTGGAGTAAACAAAAAAAACAGTTCTCTTTACCGAGTCCTGCATTGCAACTATCATCACCAAAAGGCATTCCAGCAAGATCCTGTGTTTGATGACGTCTTCCTGGGATTTGAGACATCACAGTCGCCCGAAGGCCCTTTATGACCCAACAACGCGGTAGCAATCAAAGGGTCGCCTCTATCTATCATCATCATAGTGATTTACCCCAGAGGTTCTGCTTTAAATAAGATGCATGCATGCTCATCACAAATTCACCCATACCGAAGCTGAAGCGCAGTTCGTTTGGAAAGGAGGCCGCCTTTCTTCCTGTCCATGCCGGTCAATTTAAGTATGCCGCTTGTAGCACAGAACGGAGCCACTGAAAATAAATTACAGAATATATCAGTTGAGCAATCATCATGGAAAGCTGAAACAGCGAAGAACTTCAATTACTAACAAGCATTTGCAATGCAATAGGTCTCACATTAGGAAAGTTTGAGCGATTGGTATTGTAAATGACAAATATTTCATTTATGTGTTGGTTTTGAAAATAGCGAAATTAATAGCTTTGTCATTTACAATGCCAATAGTTTCAACTTTCGCAAATGTGACACCTATAGCATTTGTAATGCAATATGTGTTGTATTTACATGACTTAGATGTATTGATATTACAAATAACAATGTCTTTTTTTTATAATTAATACTTAAATAAAAGTTATTGTGATTTATTATGGCAATAGCTTAAACTTTTGTAAATAACTTTTGTGAAGATTAAAAGCACAATTTGTGAAAATAAAGCGTGGTACAAAATCGGGTTGGGGCTGGGAATATGCAGAAGGGCACATCTGGAACACTCTGTCCTCCCCCTTTGTCTGGGATTGAGGCAGGAGATGTGTTTGTGTTTCCTGTATTTTCAATAAATACAACATACATGAAAAAATGCCAGTTCTGCAGCTGTCCTTATAAATGTCATGTCAGGCTGGGATAATAAACAGTGTGTATGTGTGTGTGTGTGTGTGTGGTGCCGGTGATACGTGACGCTGTGCATGAGGTGCTGTTAGGATATGCATCTGGGTTCCCCTGTGTGATGGCGATGTGCATTGTGTGCATTTCCTTATGTATGGTGTGTGTTGTTGCTGGAGTGCTGCATGCGTATGTAATATGTGCGCTTTGTTGATGCGTTGTCTCTGCTGTGCATGCGTGCGCCTGGGTGATGCACGCGACTGCTGTGTGCATTTAATTGGTCATATATGTGCGTTTGGTGGTGTTGTTTTTTGTGTGCAGCGTCTTTTGTTTGCGCCCGCAGTGTATGCTGTGGGCATGTTTTCTTTTATGTATGCATGATGTGTGCGTTATGACAGAATGTGTGTCCTGTGTGTGCAAGCTGTGTTTGCAGCACGCATAGTAATGGTGTGTGCTTGTGAGTATGGGTTGCTGATCTTGATACACTGCCCTGGTGGGGTGACTAGTGTATGTTTTCTCTCGTTGTGTGCATTGTGCTGGTAAGTCTAGTGCTAATGTGTTTTATTCCAAGCGTGTTGGTGCTTATGGTGTAAGTGGTGTGTATTTGCTGTATGTGCGTGTGTAAGATGCGTGTGTAGTGGAGTTTCTGTCTATGGTGAAATACTCTTCTGCTAGTATTTCACTTTGTGTGTTAATTAACCAGTGGGTGTGTTTGCATACTTGGGTGTGGTGATGGGTGAGTGAGTAAATTGCTGCTGGTGTGTTTGTCGTACTGTGTGCGCATAAGTTTGTGCTGCTGGTAATGTGTGTGGGGAAGGGGAGGGGCATAGAAGCGAGGGGCGCAACCACTTTCTCCAGCAGATAACTGGAAGTCGTTCAGGGAAAGATTTGCTTACAAACCCAGACAGGGAGATCGTATTTTGGGGGACATTAAACAATACATGGGATCCTCCCCCTGACTTGTTCTGGAAGACAGTGAGAGATGGCTAAATCGGCAGATGTACTGAGAAATGCCAGCCAGTGTTAGATATGGAGAAATCACAAGGAGCTGTCAGGCAGTCTCAGATCCGCTGCAACCAACCCAGGGCAAAGAAATGTCTCGCTGTGACAGGTCTGGAACAATCATGTCGTGTAAAGTAACATCGAGCAGTTCCGAGTTCAGACACCACCACCCCGGGAGCTTTGCAAAGATGCCCTCAAGCATCAAAAGTGCATTTTGGTACACTGAACACTCCCAACAGCAAAGGCACGTGATCGTGGATCAGTCACTCCCATCAACGTAAGTAGCTGTGGATCGGTCTCGGCCACGGAGGAGAGACAAGTGACCCATGTACGGTTATCAAAAAAAATAGTCGTGGGGGCACAGGAATCCGGTAGGGGAAGGATTCCTAAACCTTGCAACAAACAAAGAACTCCTCTGACCCCGAGCCAGGGTTCAGGAGGTGCGTGCATTTGTGGGTGTATGTGCGTGCTGTCCCGTCGTTAGAGTCTCTGCTCATGGGCAGCTGACGGCTGGCTGTACTCAAATATGGGTCTGCAAGACGTCAGCGCTTCGCCGTGAAATGGATCCCAAAAAAACCAGGGCGGGCGGACGGGACGGGAATCCGCGATAAAAATACAAGCGCCTCATTTCGCATTTTCATTTTAAATAACCATTTATTTCTTTGACGACCTGCCTCTTTAGACAGTGGCGCTGCTGCCATATGTTAAAGCACCAAACGGGGTGCTTGTAAAAACAGAAAGCAGCCCGGGCTGAGTGAGAGGGCGGGGGCTGCCCTCGCATGCGCCCTGAGCCCCGGCGCCAAAGCGGAGTGCGGAGTGCGGCAGCTGAAGTCCCGGGTCCCAGGAGGGGGCCCAGGAGGGGGCCCAGGTGAAGACCAGCGCTGCGGAGACACGGAACACGCCGAAAGAGCCCGGTGAGTGGTGGCGGGGTGTACGCGCGTTTGTCTGTGTGTGTTCGCGTGTGTCTGTGCGTGTGTCTGTCTGTGCGTGCGTGCGTCTGTTTAAGGGGGGGTGCCTGCGTGTATGCAGTGTGTGTATGCAGTGTGTGTGTGCCTGTGTATGCGTGTGGCTGTGTATGTGCACATTCGTGAGTGTGCCTGTGTGAGTGTGTTTGCGAATGGGACACGAGAGGGGCACGGCGCCGTGCGCGCCCACGAGGTCAAATCTGCGCTCGTGCACCCTCTTGTGTCTACATTCCCAAATACGGGCCACAATAGGTCTTTCGCTGACGCTCGACCTAAAAAAGGAGCAACTTATAAGAGAGTGTAATAACGATAAGGTTGAGGTGAAGCGCAGGGCATCTATAGAGCTCCCGTTATTCATCGACTCAGGTTACTGGATGACGCTCACCCTCCAGCCGCCACCAGCCGAAACCCAGCCTTCCAGAGCAGCGCGTGAAGTAGTACGCGCACAGACACACGAGGAAGGGGAAGGAGTTCAAAGACGACAAGGGCCGTAAAGCAATGTAAACGGAATAACTTAATCATATTACACCACATTCCTTCTTTCAAACAGGTAGTCCATTAGACAGTCTGTGAATCGGCTGGGTAACCCCCAGATTGTGAGAATTAGGGCCATTCACCCAGCCACAAAAAGCTCCCATGGGGCTCGTGCCTACGGGAGTGTTTTAACATCATGGTGTATGGCTCGCTGCAGGAAGGCGAGCCGGAATCAAAAGCAACACCGTTAGCGCACCCTTCGTTACACATTCGAACTCGTTTTTTTGGCTAAATTGGAGTGATGCGAGGACAGCACGGACCCCATTTCAACAATGCCATTCCCAATAACATTCGCCCTCACCACACTCCCATCCATGCATTGCGGTCGGAAGTGTGGCTTCCTTTGGCCACTTTGGGCGAACATAGCAAACACAACAAGATGATGGACGGAGTGCTGAAACTTTTGAAACAGTCACCCCCAGTCAAGAGATCTGGGTTAAATCTATCATTCTTTTGCTCACAATGCCGCCCCAGGTTGGACCCAGCCTTATGCAAATCAGACTTGGCCCTGCTCCTCATGGGAACAGTCCAGCCTGAACTGCCGGACCAGGTCCTCCCTGGACCGGAAACAAGCATCCTGGCACCGGTTTCGGGGTATCACCCCTCATCAGCCAGTGGCCAGGGTTAATTCATGCAATCCTTTTTTTTATTTTTTGAGGTGTGATGGATATGCCCAAACATGGTTCCTGTGTGTACTGTGCCACAGTACTCAAGCAGCACATCACTGATGTGTCAAAAAGGCTGAAATTAGTCTGGTGTTGCTTTTGGGCCCATTTGAACATGGGGGTAGGGTTAGCATAAAAGCCGGGCACCAGTCGGGGGTACACGCTGGTGGACGGCATCCACCCGCTGTTTTCACAGGGTGGATGCCTTCCACCCTGACAAGAAGTTGGGCCGCACTGAATAATGTGCTGAACTCGTCCCGGTGTAATTTCCGAATACCGGGACACATTCAGCAGTGCCTGCACGTTGTCTGCTTTAGATCCACCATAACGTGCAGGCGGGGACGGGATAGGGCTTCCTCATATTAGACTCCAGCTGGGCCCATAACAAAGGCCCAATTTGAGTGGTCATCAGGCCTCCTTTTGTATGAGTCTTCTGGCTGGGAGCAGTCAGGAGACTCACACCTGATGCAAATGCAGCAGGGAGGAAACTTCACACATACTCAA
The DNA here is from genome assembly GCF_964261635.1 of Lissotriton helveticus. Taxonomy (NCBI): domain Eukaryota; kingdom Metazoa; phylum Chordata; class Amphibia; order Caudata; family Salamandridae; genus Lissotriton; species Lissotriton helveticus. The sequence continues at coordinate 343,721,894 of NC_136065.1, forward strand.
AAGGCAGCTTTTCACTTTGTTCAGTTCCTGTTTACAAGATATGCATAAAGTGCAAGAATGTCAGATGTGTTGGCCTTTCCCTGTATTTAGACAAAATAAATAGCATTTATATAGAGCTCACTACACCTGAGGAGGCGATGAAATAATTAAAGTACCACTATTTTTTCTTGTAAAGCACTATGGGTAGAGGAAGTTTACGCTGAGAAAAGACAACAATGTATAAAGCATAGCTTACAAAAGTGTGAATCTTCTGCCTAAATCAGGTGGGTTTCCCAGTATACTCCAAATATGCACCAATATACTCATGATAGACATGTTAAACATATATGTGAGGGCTTAAGATCTGATGTAACTTCTTGAATGCCACTTCCTGCGATGGTACGCGCCTTGATGTCACGCGCCGTGTTGCCACTTGCATTCTGATTAACAAGGTTAACCCCCCCACTTCTTTTTTTTTAGTACTTGTACCCTGCATAACAGTGTGTGCTGGATTGTGCCTATTAGAGCAGGAACAATGCAGATTTGTATATGGCTGGTCTCCGACTCAAAAGGTATAGTGCACCTTAAGGCCCTGCCCCTTCCTGTCAAAGAAATGTCTCCGTTCAAAACATGGTGCCACGTCCACACAACTTTGCACTACCATGTGCATGAATACCTTTCCAAAATCTCCCAGCCTTAACAACCCTGTAGGAGGTAGGCATCAGTCACCTTGTCATAACTTTCCTGCTTCAAAGCCGCAAACAGTTCAGCACCAGACTAATTCTGTGTGCACAGGCAGGTTGTCACTGCAAACCAACCTGCCTGTGTGGCCGGTTTTGGGACCCTGGGGAGCCGATTTTGTTACAGGGCTGTTTTTTCAGCTTAGCAGCAAAATCGGCCCTGTAACAAAATCGGCCGAAAACCGGCCCTGGCAAAGAGCTCGGTGGCACCCCCAATCCCCGGAGGGGGGGGTAGGGGCCGGCCGAGCACTTTGCCAGGGCCAGTTTTGGTTCCCTGTCCGGCCCTGCCGTTAGCTTGTAAAATTCGACAACGGCATGCGGAAGCGGCACTGAGATTCCAACAAAGACCAATCAATATAGCTTTATATGTGGACAACAAGGTCCCATTTGTCTGTAACCCTATCAAAAACTTAGCACCAATACTTACGTAACATATACGATTTGAAGGATTCTTCGGCATAGGTATAAATTGGTCAAATTCTGTGATTTTTCCACTGACACAATCCACGATGCAAGACGCTCCTGCTAAAATATGCAATGTCTCTGCACTTCTCACCCAGGATCCCTCTCAAAGAACCCCGTATATCACAGGATTCTAAGAAACCTACCCACGCCCTTACCATACTTCTTCACTAAGTCTGGGACCACTTAAATATCTTATGATGGGGGTGTGGCTTGATGCCCTGTAGGATGGGCACTCCTCACTGAGGTTCCAGTGCGGTGCCTGCGGGAAACTAGCAGATGCCTCCTCACGGAGGATACTAACCCTGCTTTTACAGTCAGCATACTTCGGAACACATGCGGAGTTTGGAGGCAGCATTGCGGTGCTGTTTTCTTCTGCGTTGTGGTACTTTTTAATGTAAATGGAGGACACGTTAAGGAGAGGAATGAGTCGACCATTTTGTTTTTCATACTGCTCTTCCGTATGGAGTACTTCTCTTCAGGTCTCTGCTCAGTTTTACTGGCTGCAGTCCTCTTTTAAACTGTTTTAAAAGACGCTTTCCTGGGAGCGCTGTTTTGGGCTGCTTGTAATCTATACTAACAGTTCTGCCTGGAGTTTTTCTTTGATACCCTGACTGGAGTTTCATGCAATTATTTTCTTTCTCTTGCAAAGTCTTGGCAGAACGGTATTAATTGGAGTGGAAATATGTGGACAAGGAACTGCTTTCAAACAATGTTTAAGCCTTTGAGACTACTTCTTTGTATAATGAGCAATTCTTTATTTCAATGGCAATTTTGGTCTCAAGTGTGTCTTTGCTATATTTTTGACTGATGGTTTTCGGTCATACATCATAAGTGTCATATTTGGATTTAGCCACTATTTACCAACTGTTTAATCAATATTATTCACCAATATCTTTATGATAACTCTTATTATTTCTACTGCTAACTCCACATATGGGTAAAACTAGAAATTTAAAATTACATGCTCCCATAAAGTCAATTGGCAAGTCTACTAGCAATGTTGCTACATTAAATTTTTATTCCATATTGGAAAATATGGAGGACAATATAGGTACTAGTCATGAATTTCTGGCATCTCTCTCTACTATGTCTGCTGTATCCACATCTAATACTAAGGTGTCTTCTAAATTCACCGCAACACCTGCTATTTCTGCAACCAAAAGAGTTAAAAAAGATCTGCCCTCTCCAACTAAATCTTGTACAACAATTTCAATAGAGCGGATTCTTGATGAGATTAGGGCACATAAGCTTTATATGGAAGATACTAATAAACAGCTCCAACTCTTACGTGAAAAATGGTATCTAGTATGAAAACAGAGTTACTCAAGTGGAGAGGAAGGTGGAGCATCTTCAAGACTCTGAAGATTATTCATACATTACAAACGGAGGTATTATCTTTGACATGGAAAATCGCAGTAGGGGAAATAATCTACACATTTATGGTCTAGTTGAAGGATCAGAAGGTTCAGACCCCATCTCCTTCAAAACATTTCTACCACAGGTTTTGGACGTCCCTCCATTGACTTCTTTAAACATACAGCCAAAGCTAAAGGTTGCATTTCTTGGTCTGGGTCTACCTTATGTGCGCAGGTTTTTGCAAAAGCTACAGCAGACAGAAGAAAGATATTTCTTGACATGCGCCCAGCTCTACATTCGCTTGATGCAAGATTTGGTCTTTTCCATCCTTGTCTCTTCAAAGTAACTTACAATAATAAAACTACCACTTATGAGGATCCGTCACTCCTTCAGAACTTACCACTTGCAGAGGAGCAACAATGGATAGGTCCTCTATATAATTGAATCTGATGTTATTAATTTTAAATAATTTTTCTTCTGATTTGTAATGCTATTTCAGAATGACAGCTTTTTAGTTTTGTGATAGATGTGGAATTTGTTTTATATGTATGTTTCTTTTATTTAATAATATAATATTCTATTATTTCCTCTTCCTTTATTTCCTCTTCCTTTCCTAAGCTTCCTCCGTGTGTGCAGCAGAACTTATTGGAGTATTTTTATGTGTTCTGCATCTTTCCCGTGTTTCAAATGCGTCAAGTCTGTTGTGTCATCCCCTTATGTGATTTCACAATGCTCGATTTTTTGTTTGTTCCATAGGTATGATCTTTTCGTTGTTTATTATATTTTCTTTGATGTTCTCGGTTTTCTCTTTTTTAATGATTTCTTTTCTTCTTTTTTTCTATTGCTTCTTGGCTTTTCTTTTTTATCGTTTTTCATATTTATTCTGTATTTCTTTATATACTTTCATATCCTTTATTCATTGCTCATTTCTTTCAGCTTCACATGAAAATGGTATGTTTAATATTACTATTTTCTTATCTCAATGTTTAATCTTTTTACTATTGCATGAACATTGTACGTTTATTACTATTTTGTCATTCTTTTTACCATTGAATGCAAATTGCTAATTTATTATTTAACTATTTATGTGATCAGCTTGTTGGAATCATATTTATTACATTATAAATGTCTGTAAGAGTTCTCTTAATATATGGTATTGGGTTCCCCTATAAAAGAGTCTTAATACATTTGTCAAAACTTAAACGTGATATTGTCTTATAAGAAGAGACTCAAGTAATTCAATCAGAAATTGTTAAACAAAAAAACAATGGGTTGATCATGTTTTTTCTTCTCCAGGCACTGGCAAGAGTAATGGAGTGGCTAAATTGTGTAATAAACATTTAGACATCCAGCCGCCCCCCCCCCCCCCCCCGAAAAAAAAAGAATCATATTCTAAAGGCAGGTGGATTATTCACTCTATTAATATTATCAAAATACCCATCACTATTTTCAATATATATGCTCCTACACAATATGATATGCCTTTCTGGCCCAACATTTTATTTAAATTAATGTCCCTTACTGATAATCGTCTAATTTTTGGAGGCGACTGTAATATTATTATTGATCCCTTTCTTGATAGACACTCCACTTCATTATCTCTTTTGTAGCCCAGAAGAGTAAATCTAAAAAGTTACTCCAACCCTTGAATCATATAAGACAATTAGAGCTCAATTATTATTTATCTAAATTAGAGGACTGTTTAGTCAATTCAAGCTAAATTCACTTTTAACAAAAGTCAGCAGAAATTGCTGATTCTTGTTTAGTTAAATCTAGCGCTACATATTATGGGGGCAAAATAAATCGGGAAAACAATTGGCTAATTATCTTAAAATTAAGAAAAAAATGTAATAAAATTGATGCTATTTTGTCTCCGTCTAGTGTTCTTGTTCATAGAAATTAGAATATTTTAAATCAATTTACTAACTATTTTAACACCCTATATATTGCTGAATCCCAAACATCTCAAGATGATATTTCACAATATTTACATTCGATCACACCACCTTCTTCACAGATATTGATTTCACTTTCTTAGACAAAGACATTTCTTTTGAAGGTACACTTTTTGCCATGTGATCATTTAAAAAAACGTACGGCTTCGGGCCCACATGGTTTTACCATAGAATTTTATTTGCACTTTTCCAAATTTTTAACTCCCAAATTACATTCACTTTTTTCACACTTAATATCCTCAGGAATGGCTGGAGGTTCATTCCAAGATGCACTTATTTTTCTCATCCCCAAGGAAAACAAAGATCCAAAAATGTGTAAAAATGATAGGCCCACCTCCCTTGATAATTTAGATTACAAAATGGTTGCCAAAATTCTTGCTCTTCATCTTGATCCCTTACTTCCTAAGTTAATAGGCAGGGAACAACCTGGTTTTATCATCTCTCTCAGACAACATTCGATTATATTTTAATGTTCTAAGTAAATCCAGAATGTATTAACATTCCTTAACGGCTACTGCATTAAATTCAGAAAAAGCTTTTGATCGGGTTGCTTGGCCATTTCTTTTTTCTTCTCTATCTTAGTTTGGCTAGAACACCAAATTCACACATCTTGTTTCTTTGCCATAATCTTTCCCCCAAAGCGTCTATTACGGTCAATGGTCCTGTATCTTCACAATTCTCCCTGCATAGAGGTGTTAGACAAGGATGCCCTTTATATCCACTGCTCTTTATTCTTGCATTAGAGCCTTTTCTGATTAAACTTCATCTGAATCCAGACATTCATAGTTTGCAATATGGTAACCAGCAATAAAACTTTCTGCAGATGATATCCACCAGCTTTTGTAACAGAATTCTCATATTTCTCATTAGTTTCCAGGTAAAAGTTGAGCTCTGAAAAATGTGGGATTCTTCCTTTAAATACATTTTCTTTTCTTGCGGATTTCATTTGATTCTAATTTGAATTGGAATCAAGACAAAATCAAATATTTAGGTCTTTGGTTTCATCCCACAATTAAGGACTCCGTCTCCACCAAAATTAAACAGGTTCTTTCTTCTATTATTTCTATTACATCTAAATGGAATCCTGTATTTTTATCCTGGTGGGGCAGGTTGGATTCTTTTAAAATTATGATTGTCCCCATAATACTGTTTACTTTATCCAACATCCCTATCAATATTTCCTTTTTTATTTTTTTTTAAATAACTCACTATTATCCAAGTTTCTTAGGAACAATAAGAAAGTTTGTATGCCTCTTCAAAGACCCAAACACCCTAAGCACTTTAGAAGAGTTCAATTTCCAGATATTCATACCTATCATACAGCCTTTTTCCTCCAACAAGCTGCATTTTTACTTAATGATGACATCACTATTCAGTCCTCTATTTGGGTTAATATTGAACGTTCTTTTATTTGTCCTTTTTCTTTTTGGTAATTCCTCTTTCCCTCAAAAACCTCTGTCTCTTCATATTTTAAAGAATGTTGGCAAAGTTTTGTGTCCAATTTTTATTCCTTATGACTATTTAAAAAATATCTTTTATTAAACAACAACACAACATTTCTGTTCACAGTTTTAAAGAGATGGTTCACAATACACAATTAAATCACCCTAGCCACCATTCAAAGGTCCGGCTTTGTCATAATGAAGATACCATTTCTAAGGTGTTACAGGATCTTCCCGAGAGAGAACAACAGGGGGTTCACATATGTTTCCACTGTAGCTATTCCATTTGCTCCAAATATCTAGCCATTTTTGTGGGAACGCTCTAGAGACATACACAAATTTCTCTCGCAACATACACCAATCCAAGCCTGCCTTCCAGCCCTCAATCATGGGTAGAACTGAATTTTTACATTCCTCAATTTGGCACAATAAATTGGTTAAGTTGAAAAATAAAACTATTTTTTGGAAAGCTTGGTACTTGAAAGGTCTGAAATGGATTCATCAACTTTTTGAAAATAATGATTGTCTGTCATTCACTGCAGCTCAACGATTCTTCCTTCCCTCTTCATTTTCAATTCAATAAGATTCTTTAATATCGGTTTTTCAGTCTATTTATAATAATCCACCAGAAGATTCCTCTCCCATCACTTCTTCTACTCATATGGTTTCTACCTTGCTTTTTTCCCATCCGTGTCACAAATATATCATAAAATTAAAACTTCTTCAGATGTTAGAGAAAAGACGGATGTGGAGTTTCAGTGGGAACAGGATTTAGGTTCTTCTTTCTCCATTCCTCTTTGGAATAAAATTTGCCTACAAATTCGGATATCTTCAAGAGTAGCTAATGCCACTCAAACTTTATTCTTTATTTTTAATCGTCTATTTACGTCTTCCACTTTACATAAGATACGTTATTTATCCTCTCCTTCTTGTTGGTCCTGTAATGCATCTCCTTCTGATCTTAAACATATGCTTTTTGAATGTGCCTCTACTTATCAATTTTGGCTGAAGGTCTGGAAACAGATAAATATTCTTTTTTCACACACATATTCCTTTGAATAAAAAATAATATTTTTAGGTAACCTCTCAGAAGATTAGTCTTCTTATAGTGATAGAATTCTTATATTGGATTTACTCCATGCAATAGCATTTCAACAAATAAACACATCTAGGAAGGATTTCTCCAGTTTATCTTTTGAAGCATGGTGATATAATCATAGATTAGACAGAGCATATGTTACTCCTATAATACTTGCCATCAAAAAAGCCCTTCTTTGACTTCCAGTGACTAATTTCTTAGATTTGTTGGCAAAATTTCCACCCTTCATAACCCTCAAATTGAAGAAGTTTCCAAACCAGCGTAATCTTGACTTTCTTATCAATGCTTCTATAACTTACCTTTTATGATACAGTAAAAATGATTTTCGTACTTTTTTTGCAATTACATTGTATATAGACTTTTACTTACATTGTTGATTAACCTATATAAGTGTTTGTTTTCTAATATAATCTGTTGAAAGATTTCTTCTACTTTATTCCATATACTCTATTGATTGTATTTTATTAAATGCCAATAAACTTTCCTTTTAAAACTTAAAAATGTCTTATGATGAAAAATTATCTGTACTGTCACATCTTTGTTGATCATCAACCAGCCATTACGTCTAGGAGTAACTTTTCTATATGTTACTACTCAAAAAAGGAAAGTGATCCATATACCGGTGAGCGAATGTGTAGAACATTTCTTGTCAAAACTCTTCCATTGCTACAACCAATAACCAAAGAAAAACAGTTTGAATCTGGGCATTTGTGCATATCATGAATGGGCCTCTTTATTAAAACAACAAATATTACCTTTGTATGCTGCTTATCCACCTGACAGAAAGAAGAAGTTAGGTTTACGATGATGGGTGCAATTAAACCAACCAGTAAGCGACAATTTCAAACACCCTGGACTTGCTGCTATGAAAAGGCAGTGAAGCAAGTACTATTTCATGGTTCTAGGTCAGATTCGGTTTTATTGTCGCTACTGAAAGACTAAAGCATATGCTTAGTTACAGTTGTTCTCAATATAGGAGAGCCTAGCAGAGGATAAAACAGTTACTATACATTTTCCAGTGCTCGGTGTTAAACGTTTTTAACCCCTTCCATGCGTCGGACGGCCCCCGGCCGACCGACGTCACGGTGGGCGTTGGCGTCGGACGGACGGCGGCCATCCAAACCCCGCACACGTAATTTTTTTCAGCACATCGGCGGAACGTCCACCGCGGCGAAGGTGTTAAAGATATAAAACGTTTATTTTTGTTTTGTTTACCGTTTCTTTGCTTATTCAACATTTCATCCGGCCCCTCATTTGACAGATTTTTCTTTGAGCCTCAAAAACGAACACTAATTGAGACACATGTTCTTACCAACATAAGATTTAAATGACAGATCAAGGATGACGATGGGAAGTATTGTGAACAGATTATTATGGAAAATAATCACCAAAAACCAAATAGCAAGGCAGTGCGTGCAAATATTACTTTTTACAAGTGCCACATTGAACTACAAAGGCAGTCTGTTTATTAACAATTAAAAAATATGTAATTATTTGGAGAGTACTTTCATATGAGCGGAAAATATCCCTCCATATTTGGAAGGGCTGTGCAGTGTGATATAAAACAGTCTATGTGCTGCAAGTATAACTGCCAACAAGCAGAATTCTCACTTTCACAGAACTATATTTCCAAGAATATGGAATAGATACGGAGGACTTGGAAGAAAAACATGGAGGAGTGGCTCGACATAATCCATAAAGCTACTTAAACATTTTGAGAGTTATTTTTCGGTAGCAATCTACCATGGTAAGCAAGAGGGAAGATTACAAGGGAGATACTGGGCTCGCCCGGTCTCTGCCTCCTTAGCACCCAAAATTGTCTTCCTATCAGCAAAGTCTGTAAGCAAAGACCTTCACTCTCACAAGGAGTGTACCATCAGAGGCTAAACTAAGAGCATTTAATTCCAGAATAGCCATGTGCGAAGGCACGAGTAATCACCGCCATCCTAATGATTACTATTTAATTCTCTATGTGTAACATGTCATGCTGTTAACAAAAAATGTTGCTCATTCAATGATTTTATAGATTTGCAATAGCGGACAGCAGGTATATTTTACAACATTGTTATGATCAGAGCACTCATATGTATCCTCAGAAGACAAAAACACCAGCGCACATCACATCAAGTCACTTTTATCCTTGTGCACTCAGCACTATTCTTCAAAAATATTTTTTTATTTCTTTTAAAACAAAGTGCTTCACAGTCGACGCGTGTTTCGCCCTTTGCGGGCTTCCTGAAGGCAGATTTCCAATATGATCAGTTCTGTATGTATCAATGCTTGTCACTTTAAACCACTCTTAATACAAGCTCCACCCACCGTATATTCCAATCTATTCAAAACCCAGCAATGACAGCAGTAATCCTCATTCATGGGAACTCTGATACGGAAACCGATTTTGGAGGTATAACTTAACTCGCGGCGTTTATGATGGAACTTTTCATGGCTCCTGACAAACAATAAATGAGGATTACTGCGGTCATTGCTGGGTTTTGAATAGATTGGAATATACGTTGGGTGGAGCTTGTATTTAGAGTGGTTTAAAGTGACAAGCGTTGATACATACAGTGCTGATCATATTGGAAATCTGCCTTGAGGAAGCCCGCAAAGGGCGAACGCGCGTCGGCTGTGAAGCACTTTGTTTTAAAAGAAATAAAAACCTAATTTTTCTACACAACGCGACTCCTTTGGACTGAGAATGAGTGTCTGTACAAGGATACATATTGAAGAATAGTGCTGAGTGCACATGGATAAAAGTGACTTGATGTGACGTGCGCTGGTGTTTTTGTCTTCAGTGTATGTGCAGGCTGTCTATCTTTAATCCTTGAGGTGGATAAGCATTTTACACCAAGGCTGCACTCAATAGTTGGACTACATACATAGGTATATGGTGTTGTTCTTGTATAAGAAGGAGACAAGTTTTGATGTGCAGATCTGATATAGCAAATCCGCCTTTTTTGTAATGTTTATACTCATATGTATCTTGTGGGACTTGCTTTACATTCAAGCTTTTTCAATGAAGTAGGTTTGCTAGAAAGGTCCTCTGGTGCCCCAATGTCTCCCTAACTTGCTCTTGTACACAAGTTGAGAACTGCAAAACTGCTCTTTTTACATAAGCCTCCTTGAGCTCTTAATTTGATGTCAGAATGAAGTTCAAACACCCATAAAGTGAGGTATTCAACAAGCAAAGGAACACAATGTTCAAAATTATCAATACATAAGCCCGCAGTTGTCTGGCATCTGTAGAAGGGACAAAACAGAAAATTTCGTTTTAATCACCTCTCCAACAGGTCTGACTAAGTTTGATTCTTTCAAGTGACTATCAGCGTTGTTTCTTTAGTTGCAATGAGTTCTTATTAACATTATATTACGCCACTGGTCAAGACCACCAGAAACTGACGGAAAAGCTCACATCAAGTGACCGCACATAATGCCACCATTTGACCGGAATAAACAGAATCTGTCCAGGAGATAGAATACACTCTTGGTGCACAGCTTTTTTAAACTCAGGGAACCTCTCCAAGTCTGAATTTTCTACATCCACCTGACTGGTGTTGTGCAAGATGGAAGTCTCATGTGGATACACATTTTCAGATTCATTAGGGGAATATAAGCGGATGTATTTTCTTCCTACTACTTGAGCTAAAAAGTTCTGTTGGGGGTCATGGTGAAGAGGAGAAACCGTTCCCACTGGACCAAACCATGCATTCACTGTAATGTCCTCTTCATCCTCTTCCCCAAGACAGCAGTAATCAGGGATGCAAATGTCGCTCTTCAGTTCAGGTATCTGGTCAAAAAGCTGGTGCTGAGCTAGGTATCCAATGCTGCTCTGCTGATCTACTATAAAATCACTAATAAACTCATCAACGGTCATAAGGGTCTGCGACCAAGCTTCATCCGTATATCGAGAACCCACCTCTACAGGGACTGTCCGGCAACCAGCTACTTCAGATATATAATCCAAACTCCACTTCTTCATGCAAGGCCAATGGTCAATCACCCCATTTAATATGACTGGCTTCTGAGGTAGAAGGTAGTTATCTCTGAAGTGTTGTAGGGATGGACAGTAAAGTTCTGGAACTGCAGTTTCCTTACTAATCACTGGAAGCAAGGGGCCAGATTCACTCTTCATTTTCTTTGTAGTGCAATCTCTGTTTTCTACCTCTGCAGGTCTCTTTCCAAATGCCAAATATTTCTTGAAAATATTTATGATTCTGACAAGAATGTTGTCCAGAATGGATGATCCCATTAACAGTCCCATATCACAGGCTCTTACAGCTTCTCTGAGCGAACATTCATCAGTACACAGTCCCAAGGCCTTAAAAAGGCACCCGTAAGAATAGACTCTCCTCCACTCTTTGTCCACGTCTTTCCAGGTTCCACCATTCAGTTTCTCCCACGCATAGTCCAGTATTACTTGACTAGTCCGCAAACATTTGTGGTTTTCCTTGTTATACAATTGGTCTGCTGCTTCTCGAAGTAAAAATACAATACTTGTGTCAACTTTTTCTGTGAAATTAAGACCCAATCCTTCCTTACAGTCTGGCAAAGTAGTCATGATGTCAGCCCAGAGGGAATGCATTTCTTTCTTCTGCTCCATGTTTCTCAGTCTAGTTTTGATCTCTTATACTCGAAGTAAAGCCATAAATCCTGTTATCACTATTCATTCAGAACACCCAGTTGGACCTTGAACCTTATTATCAGACACAAACACATATAAATCAATATCCAATTTTGTAGGGTCCAAAAAATCATCCACAAATTTTAAATATTAGATGCACTGTTAAGAGCCCGGGTTCTTATTAAATGAGCTTCCGTGTCACAATTTGCTCCATGTGTAGGTGCGGTTTAGCAAATCCGCGACAGCTTCTCCATTCTGCGTAAAGAGGTTGTGGGTCGCCTGTCGATTTTAAATATAGAAGGAATTCCACCTGCACAAAAATCACACAAAATATTTCAGAAAAAACACTCCATGTTTATGTTTCATGGATTAGCGTAATTGTGTAAAAAGGTATTTCAAATAATGTACCATTATATTACCATTGTGAAAGCCATACAGACCCACCCTCTGTAGCAAAGATGAGTTCAGGAAACCTTTCTGAAAAGGATAATGCCTACATGCTAAAATGCAGTACCTATATTTCCAAAGTAAGCTTACTAGATAAAGGAACAAGAGAGGGAAATATAGCGAAGAAAAGGGCACAAAATTACAGAGCAAGGGGTGAAAAAGTATAAACAAAAAAAGTTGCAAGTGGATAAAAGCTACAATATCAGCTGAGGAGTTGGTCCATCTATTAGGTTACAATTCTGCATTGTTTAATAAATGCAGGATGTTTACTCTCTAACATTTGCCATCAATGAAATATCAGGCTGTGAAAGTGAAAACAAATTAAAATATTGTGACTACATGCTTTCATGAAACAAAAAGGTGTAAAAAAAAAAACACTATGTGCTATGTTTATTTTACGTGATGTGCTAATCCTGACGATTGCTCTTTTTCCGGTTGTTGTTTTTGTTGTATTGTTATTTTGTGTTTCCTTAATAAGAAGATTTATAAAAAATTTAAAAAACACACAAACAAATGGATTACTGTCTGTATTGAACACAAACAATGCAAGCCATTGAGATCACAGCCTTGACAGTTCCTCATCAATCATGCCACCCTTTGCTCATTTAACTGTATATTTGTTAGTCGCCAACGAACTGCATGTTAACAAGTTATTAATTATGTTAGCATCAAACAGAAGTGTTTTTGGAGGTAGCACCTTCGCCCCTAAAAAGATTTTGCAATCATTCAATTTTCAATTTGTGTGATTGATAAAAATCATTACAATATGCATTACAACTATTTCAAAAACACCTTTCTCCCGATGTTTATGCAACATTATAGAATTTTCATAGAAACATCTGTCCAGTATCATAAAGATGTTCATAATAAGTAAAGTACCAAGAAAAGATAATAAGGCAAGTAAACATTATCACATAATTCCTTCCAAACTCAAAAAACGGCAGCCTACAAAGCATTGATTATATCATATGACTACGTGAAAAGAGTTTCAACACGCAAAGTTCAAATCATTTTTACGTTCCTGCAGCATTCTTCAGTCAGGACATGCTGATCAGGTCTTTATCATTGCAACTGCAGTGTTCCTCAATCAATGCAATCCTTTCGTGCAATCATGGGCAAACATTTTACCATTAGCCTTTTCGAGGTCGATAATAGACAGATCCAAATATTTAACTAGTCTGCAGGCTAATTATGTGTCAGTGCTCTGGACACAAGCTGCAGTGGCATCCTTTATTGTGCGTAGCCCCAATCTTAAAAAAGTATAGATTCCAAAAAAGTCTACAAAGAGCTCAAACCAAATGCGCATAGACCAATAATGTGAGACATGGATTACAACCTATACAGTATTTAGAGGAGAAAGTATCCTTTGAGCTCCAGCCTGATAGTAAATGTGCTAATAGTAAAAGGTTGAATCTCAACTATTTTGTTCCGATTATTGGTTTCAGGTTAGGTCTAAGCTAGCTCTGCGCTGTCTGTTAAATAAATGTTGGCAATAAGAGCTCAATTCTACAGAAGGTCTATGTTTTACAGAAAATAGACCACAATTGTTGGATTTTTGCAAATTTCTTGAAAACACTACAGTTTTGGTTGTTATTCCAATCCTTATTCAGATCTAGATTATTTAAAATTATGCTTAAATTCGAAATACCATTTGAGTATATTTTTGAATTATCACAAACCCTCCTTCATGTTAAAATGTTCTTGTGGTAGCATTTTTTAGCCATTCACAAAACTTCATCAATTGTAGGTCTGCCATCAGGGTGAAATTAACAAGGCCAAATTAAAGTCTCCGCTGATGAACTAAGTACAGGTAGGAAGACCAAAAATTTGTCTTACTGCTATTAACAGATGTTTATGGAGTTTTGCTCCATACGACAGAGAGCCATATGTAATGGCTGGAAGAAAATAGCTCCAATATAACTTCCCCAGACATGATGTGTAATTTAATGTACAACTGACGTATCTGACGCAGAAAACAGTGTGTTCAGTTTTTCATGGCTTGAAATTTGTGATCCGTCTTGTTATTTTGCCAAACATCAGGTATAGATAAGAGCCAACTTGGTCTATTTGCTCTGCTCCAAATGACCATTTATAAATTGCTCTAGACGCTAAAGACACAAGTTTAGTTTTATTAACATTTAGGGGGTGATTATGATGGCGCTCGGATAGCCACAGCCCGGCCGGCGGTGGCGATCCGCCCGCCATGACAAAGTGATTTAACCCCCAGCCATAATAGCATGGCGGGGGGTATCGCGGTTGACGCAAAGTGCGTCCGCCAGTCGGCAATCGTTACGATTGCCGGCCGGGCGGACTAGGGCACTAATATGGTGGCGATCCCTACCAGGCACCATCATCCATATTAGGAAGGGTGTTTTCAAAGGCCTTTCCATGGTGGCGATGCAGCCATGGAAAGGCTAGCGGGAATTGCTTTGGGGGCCCGTTGCGGGCCCCCCCGGGCATGGGGGCTGCACTTGGGGGGTACGTATGGTACCCCACTACATTGCCATGCACAAGGTGGCAGGCACAGCGTGGTGCCTGCCACGTTGTGCATGGCAATGCACAACATGCCATTTTGGCATTGCGGCGGGTGCTGCTGTAAGCAGCACCCGCCACAATGTCAAGACGGCGGAATGCACCCGCCAGGGTGGCGGTCGTTTCCTAATCAGTAATACGGGACCGCCACACGTCTGGTGGCCGGTCCCAGCACCGCTATGGTGGCGGGCGGACGAAAGTCCACCCGCCATCCTAATGGGCCCCTTAGTGTCACACCACTGGTAATCTTACATTTGTGCAATTTTAGTAAAAAAATTAACAGACCAAAGGGAGTGTGATGATAAGAAAAAATAACTATCATCGGCATTCTGAAAGGCAGCTCTGTGAACAGTACTCACTTTTGGATCAAAGACCTGCCTTTTATTTATCTTTGGCATTAAATCAGCTGTGTATAAATTAAAAATAATTGATTAGGACAAAACCCTTCTTAAGCCCATGATTGGTATACATTTTCCTTTACCATTACCTATCTTCACCCAAGTGTTTATACACAATCAGCTAATAGAAAATAAGAGTGACTCAGGAATTTTGCAATTATATTCAGTACTCCTTAAGGGGTTGAGGCAATCAAGCATCCCCAAATGAAAGGGATACTCTTCATGGCAAGATCCAGGGGCTCAAAATTGTATAAAATATCTACTTGTCCAAGGGGCTATGTGTTGCAGAAAGCAATTTGTCCTATAAAAAATTCGACTTGTCCCTTTTGGTGCCATGCAGCGAGGTGACAAATTATTGCAGCGTTCTTATTGTATCAGATCTCTGATATCAACTTCTGCAATTATGTTTCGGCTCACATTATATCCGGGCCTGAATTCTAGCACGGTTTTGATTTTGCCACCTTTCAGCAAATAATCATGTTGGGTTTTCAAGTAGACAGGAAGTGGTAGTGTCAGACTTGGAATGTCCTGCGAGTCTGTGCACATCAAATCCAGGGGTTGGGACTACTTGTCCATTGAACAAAATAAACATGAAAACATGTTGTCCTGGACTACAAAAAATATGTCCTAGGTGTCTGGTGATCGGAATTCCACACCCATGCAAAAACCTTAAAAAGGATGTTAGGATTTTTTCCAATACTGAATGAGCACATGTTTGACTGCATAAATAATTGAAATAGGGGTGAACTTAAATGCAATGTAATAGAATTGTGATGAGGTCAAGATGCATGTATCATAGTGCATTGGTGCATCACATGACACTGCAAGCCACACCTGTTAAATAATAGTAAAAGCAGATTCTGAGGAAGGAGTGAAGTCAATTTGTTGTTTCAGACAGCTGGACACAACATTTTATTTGGTATTTCACTGCAATAATATATATAAAAAAAATGTAAGAATCACAGGTTAGAGGCGATACTCTTCTAACGCCTTACAAAAACATTTAACACGTGTCAAGAGATTTCCAGTACTAACTGAGCAAGTATTTTACGGCTATAATGATTAAATCGTGAGCAAACAGAACTTTAAAATAAATAAACTGAGAGGCAACTGAATTGCGTCTACCATAATGCACTGCAGAAGTACTGGTTCAACAAGTGTGTGTGAACCATATCTGTGAAATGCCAGTGAGAGTGGCCTGACACAGTATAAGACAGTATGACAGCTTACACTGTAAAGCAACTCCATGCTACCAGTAGAATAAGGAGGCTTTGTGAAGCCGACAATGCTGGAGTCTTGAAGACAAGTTAAGCCCGAGGTCCAGCTTAATTCAATGTACCACAAATAACTAATTACTTTTGTGTGTCAATCTTGATATCAACTTTGTAAGTTCCAAGAATAAATGACTGCCACATTATTTAAGCTGTGTGATGGTGTTAACAAATTCATGCATTACTTTAAATGGTAGGCCTCTGTAAAAGAGGAGCAGTGCAGGTCATGGTTATCCAGTTGCATGGAAGTCAGCAGTAAGAACCGCTCCATAAGGGCAAATAACACAGTTTCTAAACGACCAGCCCAAGACCTGTGTAGTATATCATATATTCCCATTCCCTTTATGTCTGAATTGCTGCACATGGAATGCTGATAGTGAATGAAGTAACAGAATGTTGAAGTGTGGCCTGCAGTGGAAGCTAAGAGACAGGGACAGTTGGACAGAGGATAGAACTCTGTCATTAACTACCTTCTGGAGCTGTAACCTTAGGGCTTAACATGAGATAAAGAAAGTACAGCCCACCCGAGTAGCTCCAGACTCCTGTATGAAGACCCTACCCTCTGACTTCAACAACCACCAAATGGGTTTAACAAGAGGTGATGGGAATTATGAAATGACATGGGGAAGGGACCTTTTGTCGACAAGGAATAAGGGTGCTCTGCTCAAGAATGGGAAACAGGGGGCAATGCGGGAAATACATCTTCCACCTACCCCAGTTGCTAACAAGGGTATCCACCACTCAGTGAGTAATTAAATTGAACAACATATATAATGATAATATCTGAAAATGAATTTCACAGCATGGGTACAACTGCTTTGGTCCACACAAGATAGAGAGCTATTCAAATTAACTGTTTCCTGTAGGTATTCTTTATCCAGCTCCAAATCACAAAACTGCTTTACATTTGAACTTTGGTATGCAATATAAGAGTTAATTTGTAAGGTATCAGTTCCTCAGATAATCGATTAAAAGATAGCCTCTCCTTGGCCATTTTCACAAATGAAGGTGGAGATGCCTGTGGGAATGACATTTACAAATACCCCTAGGTCAGGTAACACGCATACAGTGTTAGCAAATGCAAGCAGCTGCAGTGATGGGTTACAAGGTCAAGAGAGAGATTTCTAATGTGGTGGTAGGCTGGCAAAAGGAAAGAATGTATCCTTTTGTTAAAAACCCCTCACTCACCAACCTAGTGGTGACATGTTTCATCATCGGGGTCCACCCTGGTGGCCTAGCGTCACCAGGGTGTGCTACAACACCTGAATTACAGTGGAGCAGGTAGTGAATGTAAGTGCAGAAAAAAGTGTGTTAAAAATATCTGCCCGTCGAATCACATTTGGATTCATTCATTTATCCAAGGGACTTATTCAAGCCTGTCACGCTCACCCCGCCTAAAGACAGGAGACACCAGAAACCAGAGCCTTAATACCTATCTGGACAAACAATTAGACTCATTTATCTTTGCCCGTCCAGTTGTGCAAGTATCGCCACCAATGTACACTGTGCTCAACAGCTTCAACAATCACCCGGACGACTTGCAGGCAAAGACATTTTGGTAACCAGTGGCCTCCGTAGTGAGGAGACATACTGGAGTTACCATGACAACCTCCACGTGACCGGCTCCCGTCCCCGCCCAACCCGGATACGAAGCCGTTATTTAACCACACACGAGACTGGGCGGCTCCGTAGCAGGGCAGCAGAGGAAAAGCCTAGGTAATCGGCATTTCCGCCACGAAGGAACTGTAAGTAGAGATGCTTCCCTTCACAGGAACAATCATATATTTAACTACCGCACGACGCGGCGGTCCCCTAACAAGTACTTCCCGGATAACAATATGACCCATGTTTCCACAGAATTCGGTTGAGTAGTGGGGATACCCCCTACCGCCCTCCGATGTTATAAGACTCCGGAATAGCAGTAAGCCTTGCACCTACAACCCGATATGTGTCTGTATGTGTTTATGTTGTCTGTCAGTAAGTCTGAATGTGTCGAGTGTATTGATACAGATTAGTCACGCACTTTCAACCCTCATTCGCGACCACCAAAAAAATTGGCGAGATTGTGAAACCACAACACTTTAATGATACGACCAGGACGGAAGCCTGAATAAATGTAACATACGGCAACAATCACGCTGCCGCACAGCACGCACCTCTTGATAAGTATGCGTGTTCTATCTTGACAACCAGCCCACATTGGGCCGTTGCACACTGTGAAAAAACTTCACCTCGATATCCACAGTAGTGTTCCTAATGCGAGTGGCAGTAAGCATGAAGATACGAAAGACACGACACTGCACAACGTAACAGGCATGTAACATAGCTCACGTCTGATTGATGTTTGTTGTTTTTCTTCTTCCACCCACAGGTCTTTTTCACATTTTTGACTCACCCAATGTGGTTAGAGTCTGTTTGTACCATTGAGCGATTTTTGCTACTTTGGAATACAGAGAACGAGGATAGGGTGTACCTTTTAGGGGGTGCATACCGTCCAGTTCCCTGTCAACCCGGTCCTGATGAAAACCTGGTATATCCCATTCACGGTTGAAACATGTAGACCAACACACAGATAAGAGATACTCTTGGCCTTAATATACCCTCACAGTATCTCGCCCCACCTTTTTAACATTGTCCAGTTACTTGTCAATAAAATGTATCTGTCACTAAGTTAAACCAGGACAATTTTTAACACACTTTTTTCTGCACTTACATTCACTACCTGCTCCACTGTAATTCAGGTGTTGTAGCACACCCTGGTGACGCTAGGCCACCAGGGTGGACCCCGATGATGAAGCATGTCACCACTAGGTTGGTGAGTGAGGGGTTTTTAACAAAAGGATACATTCTTTCCTTTTGCCAGCCTACCACCACATTAGGAATCTCTCTCTTGACCTTCCAATGATGGTACTCCTCCTTTTGTTTTTCTAGTCTTTCCACAGGGGAACAGGAGTACACTCCGTTCACTCTTAGTGAACACGATCCCTTGCTCTCCCTATTGTTAGCATATGGGTTACAAGGTGCCACCTCTCAACTAGGGGTGGGTGGAATTTGCGTGGTCGTGCTACGCAAAGCTCCGCAAAATGGTAAAAAATCTCTGCTAACAAGCGGAATTGCTTGTTCCGCTCATTCGTGATGCTTTTTTCCTGTTCGCGAACGCCGTTTTCGTGCTCGGGGGGGGGGAGAAATATCTTGCAAACACGCATTTTGAAAGCACGAACAAGCAAAAAATTCCACGAAGCTGTGGATCGTGGAATATTTGGTGATTCCGCGTTCTCCGCGGAACGCGAAATTACCCAAATTCCGCAAGCGATACGGAATTTACCACCCAGGCCTATTCTGATCATCATGCTAAGAGGAACGGAGTCCCCTTTCTAAAAATAGTAATGAGGTAGGCTTAGTACACCCCCAACTTGTGCCCCGACAATAACATGCTTCAATTTGAAAGACCCCCCCTTTTTTGTAACATAAAGTTGAATAAGAAAGCCCACTTATGCTACAGCTGATGTGAAAATAGGTCCAGGGCCTAAGGAACACTATCCTGGTCTAATGAGTAGATATGTGAATCAAGAGTTTACTCAGCGTTGGGGTTCGTGGAGAGAACGGTGGGCTGGAGAACTTCCATTCACATTCAGTGGTCTTCCATAGAGACACCTAGGAATCCCAAGTTTACGCTGCAGTCCTCTCCAGCTCTCTGTCTGTATCATAACCCCTTCATCTCTGCTGACTGTAAATCGCATCCTTATGGCTTTCAATATGACCCCAGAAAGTGCAATTTAACACCAGCTCTTCTTTCAGATTGTCATTAATAGCACACAAGGGTTCAGATATTTGAAGCCAATCTTAGTGAAGTGAGATGCTGTTGGTAAACTGAAGCCTGTTAAACTGACAAAGGGAGGCCTGTAAAGAAAGACTATAAGCAGTCACTTTATAAAGTCCTTGCAAAATGTTGAAAGGTGAGTGAAGATAAAGGGAATTTCCCACATCCCTTTTAAGCTGCGAACGCCTTACTAACAAGAACGCACTGTTATTCGTAGACAGCGTATTGGAAATATATATTATTGGCCTTATTTACAAGAAAGTAACACAGCACGGTGCCGCAAGCAATTTGGCTACCCCACGTTACTTTCAAAGCAAAGGGATGCACCATATTTACAACACTAGGATGTATCCCTGGGCTCTACCCTGCGCAGGTGCACACCTGGATGACATGCGCCAACGCAGGCACCCTTGCAATGTGGTTTTCTCCCCGTTCCGCCTTCTTATGCATCCCCTGGAGAGGCGTAGGATTTTGACACATTCCCAGGCTTACGAAACTTTATAAATCTGGAAATACGGCAGAATCCAGGGGTGTTGCATGGGAACACCCACAGAAAGCCCCTTTTACCTAAAGTGTTGCATGAAAAGGGGCCATATTTACAAGGCCACAAAAAACCATAGGGTGGCTTTACGTGACCTTGTAAATATGGAGCATCATCGCCGGCGGTGCGTCAAAAAAAGTGATGCAACAGTGGTGCAAGGGGCTTGTAAATATGCCCCTATATCTTTGTTTGATGTGAAACTTCATTTACTTTGGTTTTTGCGGTTTGCATAGGACAGTGTTTAATAAAGCCAGGTTGTCTGATGCTGAATGACAGGTGCATTTCTGTTAAAACGATGCCTGGTGTGCGCTGCTGACGGTTACAATCTATTAACAAAAACATAATATTAAAAAAAAAAATCAGCCAACAATCGTACTCATGTTGTGACACCTTCACCAAGTGCTGAGATTTTAACAGAATCACTTACAAATCTAGGAATTGTAGTTTTGAATCTAGCACTACAAGCACTACGAATACCGCTGGCGTTAGGAAACTTGTTGCTTTGTTGCACATAAAAAAGGATGATCTGGCAACAACCACTTTAAGGAGTTCTGGTTTAAATATACATGCCATATTTAGCACAACTTACACTGTTATTTTGGGGAGTTTTAAACATGTTAGTGCAAAATTGACTATACAACGCGTTTGAAGGCTCGGCTTGTGTTTTGGTTTTTGCAGCCAGACTTGCCCAGTCTGCTAGCCCCATGAACACCCTGGCTTGTCCACCTCTAGTGCACACCACGGTGACCTCCCGCATGTCCGCTACTTACACGGACTTCCCGTGAATCCACCCTCATGCCCGGCCGTCTCCGTTTGCTGATCTTTCACCAGTGTATGTTCTGTACTTCAGCGCTTCCAGGTCGCAGAATAAGCGTAGTCAGGGGCGGGAACTACTGTGACTATGTAAGGTGATCTAGGATTGGAGCACTGAAGGCTTCACAGCCAATCCTACAGCGCCATACAGAATTTCGAAGTGATGATTGGCAGTAGAGTCCCCACGTGTCTTTGTACGATCCGATCTTTCCTCTTACAGTCACGAGTCCCGCCCGTTTTGAAGGGTCTAGGATCTGGATTGGGTTGGTGCCTGGGTACGAACCGAGCCCTGAGAATATTTTGGCATGTCAATAACATTTGATTTAAAAAGGATAGACATTAAATACCCATTTAGTGACTTGTTTGTATGAACTGAAAGTAGAAAACCAGATATTAAACCCTGCTTCCTGCTTAACCAAATGGGATGATTTTAGGATAATATTTTCTTTTGTCGTTCATCCCTTTACTTCATTTTCACATACAAAATCACCTTCAAATACGTGAGCTCAGAATAAGAGCTGCACAAAAACTAGTGTGTTGATGTATTAGACTATAATTTTGATCTATTTATAAGAATGTGGCCACAAACATGGTGCACATGACAACTGATTTTTCGCTCAGTTAACTAATGGCATTGTCTCCAGGACCCAGAAGCGGTCAGGAATGGTTCCAAATTCATGTTTTAAAACAAGCACTTTCAATAAGTACCTCTCAGTGCAGTGATAGAATGTGTCCTATTAAGGTCAAAACTTCAGCATGTTTGAATTTTGAAGAGATTTTATGATATATTATTGTGATTCTTGTCGATACATGGCAAAACATTTTCAAGGCCATGCTCGTGCATGGGCTCCTAGTGTCTTGCCAGACCCTTGTCTCTCTCTCTCCCTGGTAATTTGGTGGCTCACCGACCTCTAAAGTGCCACAATGATAAACAAGGCTTAAAATATTTGCCTAGGATCACACAATTTGTTCTAGCAGTTTGCACCCAACATTTCAGCAGCAGCCCCACATCTGATTGTGTTGCTGTGTTTGTAAACCCCTCACTTGACACAAAGGAAGCTAGAACATTTACAAATGCGCAAAGCGGGTTACAATAAGCCACTCCCTTTCATTGGAACCAGGGAGGCATAAGAGTGCCTTTTTTGAGCTGTCCATTTTAAACACTCACTTCAAACCTCAACTTGGAACACCCTTATAATACATCTACAAAAACTATCAACCTTGTCATTAGGAAGCTTCCAAGTAACTCCATCAAGAAATATTGGCTTCTCAACAGCCTTTACATTTGCAGATTAACCAATTGCACACATTAACATTTCTTTCAGCCAGCCGGCACCCTGGCAAGAAGGCTTTTTGGCAACCTGCCCCTCCCTTGGCCTCACAGGAGGCTCCATTCCCTATTAAACTGCAGCATCTAAACTGTCGAAGTGAACCTTTCTCTTTTAGTAGAAAGGATAACATAACAGACAAATGCAGTCTGTTTAAACAAGTGTCAAAGACATCATGGCTAATATACGGACAGTCCATGTAAATTACGGACGGGTGGTTACCCTAAAATCAGTAATCTTTGATTTAAAAACGGATTAGAAAGAGAGAGACCCATCTGGAGTGTGAATTGCACAATGTGAAGCCAGATAACCTAGGATCAATTCCGACTTCACCAAAGTTTGAGCTTGTACAAATTGTGTGGTCCTGGGCAAATATTTTATTTCACTGAGGCTCCTTTTAATTATTACATATGAGAGCACCTGTAAAGATGATGGTTCGGAATGTGCTTTTACCAAAATTATCTAGCGTTTGTTTTATTAGATATTAAGTGGGTCAATGTATAGTACGAATCTAGGCCATATATAGGGTACACATGGTAACTGATTTGCCTTTGTTAATAAATAGCATAGCTGTAAGGCAGAGGAAGGAGGGCGGCAGGAATGTTTTAAAGTGCATATTTAGAAACTATTACTTTTAACACATACCAGTAAGCATTTATATATTCTGATCTACTAAGGTGGAACGCTTCAAAAAGTTAGATAAGTAATTTCTTAAATATTGACTAGACTTTCTCACGATGTTTGTTGCACGAATGCTTAGATTTTAACTCTTTGAAATCTTGGATCAAATCTGGCTCGAGCTTTCAGTGATTAGCCCACCTCTATGGTACATGAGAGCGCCTTCAAATATGCCAGTCTAGCTTATGATTTTCTGAACAACATCTATGCCCATCTGACTTATTGCTGTGGTGAAATAAAAATTTCATGGAGACAATTACATTTCATCTGTAAAGATAAGGACCCTGTATCTACAGTGATTGCATGTAAGCTACCTTTCTTTCGCTGGGATATATAAATCTCCCCAACAGAGGCAAGAAATTCTGCTACAAACCATGGTGATGCAGCCAGCAATGGTCACACTTCTTTGGTCACATCTATTGGAGGAGGCACTTCCTGCACCTAGCACATTGAACTGTCAAATCTAAGCCTGCTGAGTCTGTATTGAAATTCAGCAGAGCTTAAAAGGTCATGTGGATATTGTGGGAGTCTGCCCCACACAGATTATATCTGCACTGCAGGAGAAAACGCTTGTTTTGGCCTGTTGCAAAGAGAATATTGACGCTAAAGTGTTCAGGTGAACTACCAACAAAAGGGACCAGCCCGAAGCCGCTGGTCGGAAGCGCAAAAGCAAGGTCAAACACCTGGAGTCCAGTCCTAAGTGGCCACAGGCTGAAGACATAGAGGAAGAATCTGCTTCCACTGACCAGCACATCCATCTGATACCTGCTCGCAGCAGTGATAGCCACAATAAAACAGCGTTTGCAACCCAACTATAAGCTAGGCATTCAAGGATCCATGATGAACTGTCCCATAGAAACTGGTGCGACAGTATTTGTAATGTCATGGAGAAACTATAGGAGAAGGTCTAACTGTCCAAGAAACAGACCTACAACAATATACCCCCTCTCACCATTGTGGATACCGTCTTTACCAAGGTATCACACAGCTGTCATTCTATAAGAGCCTACTTCTATGTCATAAAAGTTGATGCAACACCCTCATCAGTTGGAACGTGGCAGAATTTCAACAGCGGATTGCTGTCACATTTTAAGTGCAGGAATGTGTTATGTACAGCATATTGGAAACGTTTGACGAAGTGTTTGAGAGCAATAGGTGCCTGAAAGGAAAACGAATGCGACTGCATATCGATGAGTCAGGACAACCAGGTGCTCTATGCCAATGAGGGATCCCGTTTAATGTATGAGAACAAGTAGAAAAGAAATTCCGTACCCTGAAATAGGTGGATATGATTGGCAGGGAGAAAGACCAACCCTATGGCTGTCCTCCATTGTGATAGCCATAAAACCAAAACAACCAGGGAAGTAAGGATCTGTCTAGATATGCACATGCATAAGAATGCTGTTACATGAGGGTGCCACCTCCCAAACAACCATTGATGACATTAGTACATAAGTCAAATTAGCCCCATGTTTTTGTAGATTAACTTAAAGTCAAGGTAAGACCAGTTGAAACAACATGAAGATTCACTGTGGATTAATACATTCTCCACCCATGTGGACTGAGAAGATATAAGCTTCAGCACCTCAAGTGCTGCTGACGTTTTCCTACAATGCATCAGTGATATGCTGTCAGGCCTGGATGGAGTGCTGTGTGAGCGATGAGATCCTGGTACATGTGACAATGGTTAAAGGAGTAGAAAAGTCAGTAACTAATGACGCAAAGAGAGCCACATAGTCCTCCAAAAGATGCTGACATCACAGATACTCAAATTAGCACACTCTGGACACAGAGGTGTTGTGAAGTCTCAGATGCAAATAAGGCAGAAGGTCTCATTCATAGACATTAATAAACTGATAGAACAAATGTTTTCCCAATGCTTAGCATGCCAAGGCCCTGGCATTCCTGAGCGCCCAGCACCCCGTCAGAGGAGATGCCACAAAGGATATGGATGCTGATTTTGTAAGTTTGCCGGATTGCCAACATCTAGTAGTGGTTAAGATTGATTTCAACAAGTATCCAGAGATCAAAAATGGCAGGTCCACCCCAGCTGATGAAATGATCTCTAAAATCGATATAACAACACCACTCCTGGTCTCTAGAAGGAAATCAGAACTAACAATGGCCCCTTCTTTCCAAGGGCAAGAGTTTGCAGGGCACCTCAAGCCTATGAACATCAATCATCAAAAGGAACGGCCAAGATGGCTCGAAGCCAACCGCAATGCTGAGAACTTTATACGCACCCTCAAAAAGATTATATGAATCCTCAGGATGGAGAAAGACAGCATGGAATGGGCAATCAATACGTTCCCTTGAGAGTACAGGAATAGCCTGCCTCCCGCTACTTGCCTCTCACCAGTGGCTGTGTTGTTGGACGTTCTTCATATCACTCTCATGATCCCCACACTTTGATTTGCATAACCTCATGCAAGCAAGATGATGGCAAGCCAACACCCAGATTAGCAGAAGAAGAAGAGAATGAGAAAGAAAGCTAGTAGTAGGTGATTATATACTTCTTTAAGATCACAACCCTGAAAGCAAGTTCAATCCAACATTTGAACTCCTTCCCTGGTCAGTGACAGCAATCAAGGTACCATGGTGTATGACCAACATGGCAGCACTCTCTTCACAAGAAATATAACTTGGTTCAAAAGGTTTTCAGAGTCACTTGTATGATCCTGGTACAAACAGACACTGAAAGGGAACCACTGCTACCTGGGGGAGGCACAATGGTCTTGGAAAGAGTCTCCGGTGGAACTCTGTCCTCTCCCCTTCAGAGCAAGAGGACTAGCTATGATGAATCAGAGTTCTGTTCTGCTTGCTCCCATTCACTTAAACTTTTCAGCAATGGTGAGAAAGGCATAGTTAGTGTAAGATATATTTCTGATTAACAAATAATGTTTACTTAGTGATGTTTTGCACTAAAAATGAATACACTGCACTTTACAGAATCATGTGTTTTTCTAAGTTTGGCCAAACAATGCCTAAATTAGGCCAGACTCCAGCTTGTATTTCAAAACACAGCCATGTTTTCATTTCTTCCCTGACTTCACAAGCTGTAAAATGTACACAAATTGGCATACAATTTTATGATGTGTTGTCATTGGTGAACTCTGGAGGAAGCTTATTACAAAATGTAATTATTTAAGGTCTTTTCTGTCTGTAATTCAGTGGGCCTATTCATTTCATAAGTCTGTCATTGTTTGCATGCAACTACATTTGTACTGTAATATCTGAAAGCAATAGGTCAAAAGGGGACTAATTCCCATTCTTTAGGGAATAGTATTAAGATTTTTTTTGTAATGTTGTCCCTTATTTGTTTGTCTCATGCTTAGGATTTAGAATATTTTGATATTTTCTCCTGTTGCATTTGCCTGACCGTAATGCTAATTCCCAGAATACTATTTCATTTTTAACCATTTTTGCCTTCTGTACTGAACTCACAACTTTTAATACACCTTAATGGTTTCAAACTTATACACAATTCACAAAGACTAATTTGACTATGCTACCTGTTGTATTGACAATCCTGTTTCTGTTAGGGGCATACTACCTCATCTATTCTTTTGGATAACACTGCCCAGGGCCGGACTGACTACCGGGCAGTTTGAAATGCTGCCGAGCTGGGGGCTGATTTCACTGCGGTGGGGGATGATTTTGTTCATGGAGACCTGCATGTGCTTTGAAATAATGAAAGCAAAACGAATTTCGTTTAGCACACGCAGGTCCCCATCAACGAAATCAGCCCCCAGCTCAGCAGCATTCCAAACTGCCTGGTAGCCAGTCCGGCCCGGACACTGCTCCCGATCCTGCAATTGTGCTTTATCTTACTATCTCATTAGATTATAAAATATAGGCTCAATAACTTAGGCCTTGTCCTGCTTCTTCTCCAAAGTACCTGTTTAGCTTGGAACTGGTCTCCAGTCCAGGACAAGTCATGGTCGTTCAGTTGCAGGGTGGTTGGCACAGGTACAGAGTAAAGTGCCTTTGCTTTGAATAGGTCTTGAAGTCGCAGTCATGGGTCTTTTCTTTGTCATTGGTCACAATTCAAGCAGACCAGAGTTTCTGATACCAGGGGAGCCCCTTAAATCCTAGATTTTGGGATGTTAGGGGTGCGGGTGGTGGTAGCAAATGTGCTACTTGCCACAGCGGCTAATCCGCTCCTGAGGAGACCACTTCCTGTGGAGGCTGGCACCTTTTCTACCCAGAAGTCTCTATTCTACCACTTTTAAAAATGGCAGAACCCTTATTCAGCTGTACAGACCAGGTAGCCCATCTTAGGGGTGTTGCTAGCCTTTTGGGGGTGTTCGCCTCCTGACTACCTAATTTTCCCACCTGGCCGGGTTACAAATGTGCCTGGTGCAGGGGGTTGGCTTTTTCCTCCTCTGGGAGGAATCCTGCTTGCATATCAGAGGTGGTGAAGGCTTTGACGCTCCACACCTTGGCGTGCCCTCTTCTGTAGCCACCCTTCCAGGAAGGGAGGTGATACCTCACTCCCAAGCAGATTTTGTTTCTGCCTCCTGAGTGAGTTCGCACCTCTAAGCAGGGGGTCAAATTCCTGTCTTGGCAACAGCAGCTCTGGGCTGTCAGCCAGGGTACAGGAAAAGCTGGGGCAATGAGTTGGGCAACCTCTAAGGTATACACCTGGGTGCATGTCACATCAAATATGACTTTAGCAAGAGGTCAGGTTTGATGGGACAAGTTGTTTGATTCCAAACATGAAACTTTTCAGTGGGACCATACTAGAGATGGCAACCTATGGGTGCCCCGGTGTTAGGCCATGTTATTCTATGGACCCCTGAACACTTATAGTAGCCCTTAACAGAAGGATGCTACTATACAGACATATACGCTTGCACTCAATTGTCCACGCCTTTAATATAATGCACCCTGCCTCCTGGGTTCAGGAGGCCTACTTTAGAGGTGACTGACATATCCAAAAAATGTTGCTGTGACCTTGCCATTCATGGTGAGGACAAAGTCGAGTTTGAGCAGTATGCACTTCTCATGCAGTCTGAAGTGGCAGGCCTGCTGTCATCTGTTTACTTGGGTGCCTCCCGGGGGCACAATCATTGATGCAGGCCCTGGTAACCCCGTTAAATCCCGTGCATTGGGTACCACTGGTACCACTGACCAGGGACTTTTAAGGATGTTAAAGTCCTTGCCAAATGGGGTTACCAATTCACATTCATCATATTTTAGGGAGAGGGCACTGGCAATGGGGGCAAGTTTTGCAGGCGTCACTGCACTTTCAGAGTCAAAACCATTAGCATTGGAGAAAAACGTGTAGGGGCGACTATACAAAAAGGGCACTCTCCTACAAATAAAAACAAGGAAGATAGGTTTACTATGGACATTTGAACAAACAAAAAAAGGAATGATCCAAAGAGGAAGATTGACTAAAATAGATGTAATATAAGATATACTTGTGATTTTGTTTATTCAATAAGTCGTGATGGATTTAGGTGTATATTTCTTATCATGCCAAAATATTATTTTTAGCTTCATAATGTAGTGTGTCCAATGCAATAATAGCATTGTGACAATTACATTATCCACTCTATTTATCCCAACAGAGAACCCACTCTTGCGAGTATACAGAAAGCTTGCAGCTGCCACCTGCCACCGAGGAGTTTCCTCATCCCTCCCGGGCACATGATGCTAGAAATACCCTGACTCCACAATACCTCCCGCGTATCCAACTTTTACTTCAATAGTTCCGGTGTATGGTGCTGAGTCTGAGATCTGCTTCATAATTTTTGTGCTTGGAAGATCTAAAACAAATTGTCACGCTACAGGACATTATTGAAAGGCAAAAACGCCACCATTTAGTGTGCCAAAGAGGACAAGTGATTTAATTTTTTTAGTGATGAGAAAGGCGGGTCTGAAACATGAGTCCCCACACTTGCTGGGGGCTGGAGCTCAACACATAATCAGATAATCCTACTTCTGCTATTTCTGATTTCCTCCCAACAGCTGCAGTATTAAAATGGGAGCCCTCAGATTTTAGCAGCATTTTGGTGCCTGCAGTACTCAAGGTTAACTCCTAGAAGTGGTACAGGCAGAGAGGGACTGAACTGCTCTGATTTCTTGTAAAGAGCAAGGAGGAGTCAGTAGTCTCATTTTAGCTGCTTTTTTACATTATCCATAAAGATTGTGGTCAGGTCCTTTATTTTCAGTTGTAAAGCTGCAGAATGTGTAGAAACTAGGACACAATATCAAAGGCACAGACAGTTCAAGTGACAACTGTGCCAGAACTTTATTTCTAATACACTGTAGTTTCAACCCGTGTAGAAATCAGAATCTATTTTGGTAATCTGAAAGCAGGTTATTTTCTTCAATAAAGTTAGATATTTGCATTGAGACACATCTTTCTGTCTTTTTGCCTAAAACAGTGCTAATGGACAGAAGTTAGAAAGATCTCTTGTTTCAAGGCTTGTTTGTTTAAGGAGGATTTGGGACAGTACCAGTATTTAATAAGTTGTTGACCATCCTGACTGGATTGGCTGCAGAGCTATTTATGGGGACATTGGTCCATCATTAATTCTACTGGCCTAGATGCTTTTGCAGCATTGATGAAAACTTCTGTGATCAGGAGGTTGAAGTTGAGTAACTGTAGTTGTTTTCGTGTTTTATCAGAACTAAAATGGGCCTCTGGGATTGTGGTCAAGCAGTGGGAAGGGAAGCTGGAAGACTGAAATCGGTGGGTGGAAAGTAGTGCAGCTGTGCCTCACTAATAGCAAAGTCCAGTGGTGATGAGGCTTTCTTCTGTGCTGCCAAGGAATCAAGATTTTTTAAGGTACTACCACTTCAGAGGTTTTGTCTGGGTGACCCTTTTTACTCGAACAACGTTCTAGCGGAGCTGTTTTTGACCTCAAGGACTGTCATCAGGGCTGCAGAGCCCTCAACAGTTTTCCTTGTTCAGATTTGCTTCCCCGTGCAAAGGGCTCTCGGCAACTGTCAGCTCACGAGGATGCAGGTCAGCTCTCCAGGACATAGGGCAGGTCTCCCTGAAGCGAGACAGAGAAAAGGTCTCATTACTTCCTAAGGGGTCATTCTTTAGATGATAAGAAAATGAAACATATACTCTGCTCACCATTTAGAGTTGATGTTTTTTTGACATTTTCCATTCCTACATTCCTACATGTTTGAGTTGTGTGGAGATGAACAATGATTAGATATAATGTATATTTAGACTGTTGGTCTTACATTGAGACACAGATATGCATTTGTTTAGTAGCCACAAAACATCAGATTTACAGGAGTCAACTAAACATGTATAGAGTGAAAAGACCAACCCATATTAATTCATGAAAAGCATAATGTAGCTTTAACAAGCTATTGCAATGGGAATGTCCCCTGCAAGGTGTAAAGTCGTGTTGCCTTGTGTGCCCGACTGCGAGTTAGTTGATTCTGGCCATAGGGTCACACTGATCTAACCTGTGCCCAGAGGTCTTTCCCTCCCCCAGCAAATTAGAGAGGCCCTGGACCTGCCCTGTGTTATGGAGGGGGTTTACCAATCTTGCACTCAATTTGTGGTAGTGGAGTACTGTTCCTGTCACACATTTGAATGTAGAGTGGTGATGACCGCATACCATGTTTTCTGAATCCATACTCCAGTCCAGACCTTTTTAGGTCTCGCCCTGGAATTCGCATCCGAAGGATGCGTCCAGGGTCGGAGACTTATAGCGAGCTGACACGGGGGAATGACGGACAAAAAACTGTCACGCGCTTCTCCCCGGCTGGATTCAGCTGCTTGCACGCGCACCAACATTCACGCATGCGCACATCACAGGCACACGCATACACAGCACTCACGCATGCGCACATACACACGCGCTGCTTACTTTCACTTTGCAACCCCCCCACCAGTCATCGGATTTTTTTACACACGCACGCATGCATGCATACATACACACACACAGACACATGCGCACGCACAGGCACACACGCACACACAGGCACACACACAGACACACTCGCGCGCGCGCGCACATGTCCCCTCCCCCCCTCACACCCCACTCACCGAGTTCTTTTCGTGTGTCCCTCTCTCCTTCCCTCTCTCCTTCGGCAGGCAGCGGCAGGCAGCGGGTCATCCTCAGCAGCAGGCGGGGCTCTCCACGAGCACAGGAGCCCCGCTAGCTGACACGCAAATCTTCCGGCAATCTTCCGGCTGACGGGCACAGGAGCGCGGGGTAGGCTCCCGTCTGCTTCCTGTCTTTTTGCGGCCCCGCCCCCGTCCCAACACAGGTTGCCTGGCTTCCTGTTCGAGCCGGGCTGCGGCGGTGAGTTTTTGCACAGGGCACACGCTAACCCATATACCCGGCTGTAGCTACGCCCTCTATGCACACCTCATCAATCAATGAAAATGTACTTAGTTGGATATGGTTGTTGAAAAGATTATGCAGAACGGTGCAGTAAAGTGTTCGGTAGAATGTCGCCTTCAGTAAATTGAATGGAAACGAGTGACGAATCTCTGTGGGTAAGTGCGCATTATTTTGTGCCAACGTTTTTTTGTCTTCAAATAGCCTTTTTAAAAATGCGCTCATCTGCAAGATTGGGAATTTTAAAAAGCTGCTCTTTATAATGTTTATCTATTAGTCGACAACTGCTTTTATTGGTGGACTTTGGAATGTCGCTAGAATTATGTAATATCAATCAAATATCCAAGAAACAAATCAAGGGTTTAAAGTGAAAGTAACCGCAAGTAAAACATTGCGCCTAGAATCCTGAATGTCTAATCTATGAGCATCGAGGTCTCGGTTTGCATAGATCGGGTTATAGCCATGTGTGTTCCATCACTTGGCTTAACATAGAATGAATATCCTTATGCTGCGCATTCGCCTTTTTATGCAAAGAAAATTAAAATAGCGCATAAATAAAAATAAAAACATTGCCATTTACAGTACTAGTAGCTTAAACTTAAATAATGCGAGACCTATTGCATTGCAAATGCTTGTTATCTGTGTCATTGGAGTGGAGGCCTACTGGCTTCTATGCTTCTATGCGCTGTCCCAAGTGCGTGACATGAATGTGCATGTATGTGGCCTGCGTGGTGCATACAGTGTGTGTAAGAGTGAGCCAGAGTAACACAGGTGTACAAGTCCTGTTTTCTAAGCCACTGGGCTGTTTCTGTGCAGAATATGAAAGTAAGGGTGTTTCCCACACAGTGGAAATGTATTGAAATGTATTGCTGACAATCCCTAGTCTGAAAGGATGTGACCTAGACCATGAAACAGGAAACAGAGGAGACAAGGTGTCTTGAGAAATTCAATTTGACACTTTTTCTGAGAGGATCTGCTGAGTATGTTCCCTGAGCACTGCAATTTCATAGAAGGTAAATGTAAAGGGCGGTACTGCAGACTCTGTTGTTCAGGGAGAAAGTGCTCTTTTAGGTGAGGGCAGCCTTTTGTTTTCCCCATGATCACTGTTCGGTGTGGCTATTGATAGGCCAGGTGCGAAAGTTCACACCTCGTTGTGCCTCTGTTGTGGGCACTCCAGGTTAGAGACTACCCTGCTGTGAGGAGTATTACTCTACACAATGCCCGTGTCTGGAGAGCGGCTTAGAGAGGACACTTGAAAGAACAATCACCCCAAACCTGTTCTGAGAGTACAGATAGAAAATCCACGTTCCCGGTCTGCTTTATATGTCTGCTGGACCTCTTTCTGTTTGAGGTCCAAGTTCTCTTTGATCAAGAAAAGGAGTGCTTTGCAGAATAGTCAGAGGACTGCTGTGCAACCAGAGCTCATGTCTGCCTGACAGCAGCTTATTAGTGGTGAGTGGAAATCAACTGGAGCCTGGCTTGGAAGGAAGAGCCAAACCCCTAACCGAAGCTCCTGTAACCAACCGGTCTTGCAGAGGCCGCCTCGCCCTCCCGAAGGGGGGGCGAGGCTCAGGGGCCGGCGCCATAACCCTCGCCGTGCCCCAAGGGGACAAACCGGTTCAGGGCGCTTTGCAAGCGCCCTGAAGCAAAAGAGCGGAGGCATCCTCCTCCCGCCAAAATCTGGTGACCAGCGGATGGCGCCAAATGGCGACCAATGGGCGGACACCGCGGCGTTCGAACCCCCCAATCAGGGGGGGGCATCACCTGAACCCCAGGTACACGGAAGGGGGCGCCAGGAAGCGACCAACGGGAGCAAGCCGCGATGTTCGAACCCACCAATCAGGGGGCATCACCTGAACCCCAGGTTGGCGGAATTGGGGATATAAGCCGCCACTCGCCCAGGTGGCTCCCATCTTCGAGGAGCAGGGCGAGGGGCGCACCGACGGAAGATCTGCTGAAAGACGAAGGCGAGGCTCTGCTCAGGAGGACCAGCTGACGACCATCGAGGGGCATCGGTGCGCCGGAAAGAATCACGGGAAGACCGCTTCAAGCCCGGTAGGCCTCCGCGGTATTCAGCCTCCCCAGCGCGCATTGTGCCGCTCGGAGGGAGGTGAGAACCACAACGTCGGACGAGAGGCCGGAGCAATCTGCGTGGGCAGGAAAGGCCTGGACGGGCACTGCACGCCTGAAGCCTGCTGTTCGGCAGCGCAAAGAGCGATCGAGGCAGCTCCTATTCGGAAAATCACCGTTACGGCCGGGGGCAGGAACATCGAGAGCGCGGCAGGCCGGCAGAGCGGCGGAAAGCCCTCAGCCCAAAGCGGGGAGCCCAGCACGGGAAATGGCCGAGGGTCAGCCGGAAGAGGTCACCGAACTCCTGAAACGGATCCGCGAGGTATCGGCAATACACGGCGATGAGTGGCTGATGCCACACCGGGAGCGGTCCGGCGGCGCCGGCCCAGACCCGCAAAGAACCGACGAAGCGGCCCTTCCTGCGCCCAAGAAACGCAAGATCACGCCGCCAAAGAAGAATTCAAGGAAGAAGCCTCCACGGAAGGAACAACCGAGCGGGGGCTCAGCACCGAGGACGAGGGACCTTGACGACGCTAACAACAGCATGGCAAATGGTGAGCATATTGCGAGCATGTTGAAGGAATGCCTTAGGTCTTTGTCAGCACAGGAGGGGACAGCTCGGGGGGTAACAAGGCCAGAAGCGCAGCGCGCAGAGAAAACTGCAGGGCTGCCATGGCACCTACTCGACCCCGGCCAAGCGCGTCAGGAAAGAATACAGGGACAGGGGGTACAAACAGGGCTAGGAGAGCAGGGGTCACCGGTAGCAGCATGGGGATACAGTGCCAATACGGGCCTCACTCAACCAGAGGGTTCGGTCACGGACCCCTACACCAGGCCATCCCCCGGCCCGGCGTCGCTGACCACGAAGGCCACTGGGCTAGCCTGCCTTATCCCTCTGCCAGTCAAAGAGAGGATATGGCGAAAAGAATTCATAGATATTTTCTCCCTGCTGGAGATTCAGCTTGACGGCTTGGATCTGACCACCTGTGACAAGAGGGACGAGGATAGAAGGGAAAGGCGCGGTGCGAGAAAGGAAAGAAATTTTGACAACTGGCTAGATGCTTTCAGAATCATGGCCTGTATTATAGTAGAGAAATTCCCACACTGCGCTGCGGATTTGTGGCTTTACGAGGCTAATATCCATTGGGCACAAAGGCAATTCCCCGGGGACGCGTGGCTGGAGTATGACAAAGGTTTCAGACTCAAGATGCAGCGCCACCCCGAGATGGAATGGAATGAAGAAGATGTATCTGGTTTTATTCACAAGATGCTAGTGGCGAAGGAAGCGAGGGTATGGGCAGGGAAAGGCGACCAGTCCTTTCGGGGCCCGCACCACAAAGAGAAGGGAAGAACATTTCACAGATCAAAACATAGCACAGGGAAGCCCTCGTCCCCCAATGGGGGCGCGGCCATCTGCTGGAAGTACGAGGCCGGTGATTGCTCTTGGGGCGCCGCATGTAAATTTTCACACATATGCTCAAGCTGCGGAGGAGGGCACCCAGCTGCGGCCTGTCGGAGCAAACGCGAGTCCAAAAAAGATAAGAAGGATAGGAGCAAAAAACGGTAGCAGTGAGGAAACAGGCGGGGTTCTGAGTGACATTCGAGATTGCCAGCTGGCCAGAACCCCAATCATTACACAGCAGCTGCGCAGATTAGCTAATAAATACCCGAACAAGACCGACGCCACAGTCTTACTGAGGGGATTCGAGGAGGGCTTCGTAATACCTTTTAGGGGCCCGCTACCCCTAGAAGGGGCCAAAAACCTGAAGT
Organism: Lissotriton helveticus; assembly: GCF_964261635.1. Lineage (NCBI taxonomy): Eukaryota > Metazoa > Chordata > Amphibia > Caudata > Salamandridae > Lissotriton > Lissotriton helveticus. Next base: position 343,757,543 of record NC_136065.1, read on the forward strand.
CAGCACAACAACAACCCGAGGTGGTGAGAACAAAACTGGATAAGGAGAAGGCCCTAGGCAGGATTGAGGGCCCCCTCCCCGCACAGCTGCACAAGAGGATAGTGGTTTCCCCGCTGGGCGTGGTCCCCAAGAAGGAACCCGGACAATTCAGGCTCATACACCACCTCTCATTCCCCGAAGGGTCCTCCGTGAACGATGGGATCGCTCCCGAGGCTTGCTCGGTGGGATATGCGTCCGTGGATGACGCAATTGACCTAGTAAAGGCAGCAGGAAAGGGGGCATTGATGGCCAAAGCGGACATCGAATCCGCTTTTCGCCTCTTACCGGTACACCCATCCAGTTTCCATCTCCTGGGGTTCCAGTGGAACGGGGACGTGTTTATTGACAAGGCTATGCCCATGGGTTGTGCCATCTCGTGCGCATATTTTGAGCAATTTGCCACATTTCTGGAATGGGCAGTACACGACCGACATCCGGCGGGCGGAAAACTGCACTACTTAGACGATTTTCTGTTTACTGGCCCCGCGGGTTCTAGCATATGCGGGGACACCCTGGCCGCTTTTGAGGAAGTAGCCAGGAGACTTGGGGTCCCCCTGGCGCCCGAAAAGACAACGGGCCCGTCGACAAAACTCACGTTCCTGGGCATTGAGCTAGACTCCATTGCAGGGACAGCGAGCCTCCCCCCAGAGAAAGTGGAGGATTTCAGGGGTGAGGTCAAAAGGTTGTGCGGCCGTAACAAGGCCACACTCCGCGAGCTACAAAGTCTAATTGGAAAACTCAATTTCGCGTCCAGGGTCATTCCCGCGGGAAAGGTCTTTGCACGGCGCCTGACGCAGCTGACATCTGGCATCAGGCACAAACACCACCGCATCCGACTGGGAGCCGGGGTGAAGCAGGACCTACTCATATGGGGGGATTTCCTCACACATTTCAACGGCATCCTGATTTGGAGAGAGGGTTGGGTGACAGCTAGGCAACTAGCCTTGTTCACGGATGCCGCAGGGAGCTTGGGTTTCGGCGCGATCCTGGGAAACCGATGGTGCGCAGGCCAATGGCCAGAAGGATGGCACAGGCGTGGCACCACGGGGAATATCACATTCCTAGAGCTATTCCCAATAGTAGTGGCACTAACGATATGGAAACAGGAGCTAAGAAACATGAAGCTGACCCTCTGGTCGGATAACAAAGGGGTAGTGCAGGCCATCAACAGAGGCGCAGCTAGGTGCCCTGACACGTTGAGGCTAATGCGTCAGTTGATTAAATTGCAGCTGGAGGGGAACCTGGAGCTGAAAGCACGACACGTGCCAGGAGCGGAGAACACGGCGGCGGACGCCTTGTCTCGCTTCCAGATGAAGCAATTCAGAGAGCTCGTGCCAGGGGCGGACAGGGAGATGACCCCTTTTCCAGCATACCTGTGGGACCTGGGGGGATAGACTTGTCTAGACTGATACACCAGTCCCTCACCCCCGAGGCAACTAGAAGATACAAAAAATATGCCTCCACTGTACTGAGAATTGGGGGCATGCAATCATTCGGTGATAAGACACAGACACAGACAGCAGTGGAAAAATTCATCCAGTGGGCATTTGATAACAAAAAGAGCAGGTCATGGGCTCAAGCTCACCTGGCGGCCATGGCACATTTTGCAAAAATCTACACAGGGGAGGACCCCACAACATCCTGGTATGTCAAAACAGCATTAAAGGGGTGGAGAAGAGCAGAGGGGGTGAGAGCAGACTCCAGGCGCCCCATTGATTTCAAGAAATTGGGACAGTTATTAGAGGCCCTGGTGAAGGTGACAAACAGCATTTTTGAACTTAAACTTTTCAGGGCAGCGTTTACAACAGCATTCTTTGGCGCATTCCGCATCAGTGAACTGGTGGCACCTAGCAGGCAGGGTGCTGCGCACCGGTGCCTCCAAGCCACGGATGTCAAACCCCTGGGGGGCATGGTGGAAATGATACTAAGAAAATCGAAAACGGATAAGTCAGGTAAGGGGGCGATCATTCGACTACGGTGCATCCCAGAGTCCAGCGTGTGTGCGGTATGCTGCCTGGTTAAATACATGGTAGCACGACCGGCAGGCGAGGGACCATTTTTCAAGCACCAAAATGGCAGCAATTTGAGCAAGTTCCAGTTCACAGCCGTGATGCGCCAGGGCCTAGCGAGAGCCGGGCTACAGCCGGAGATCTTTGCCTCGCACTCTTTCAGAATCGGCGCAGCCACCTCGGCATCGCAGCATGGCATGCCAGAGGAGGGGATCAGAGCTGTGGGCAGGTGGCGCTCACAAGCTTACAAAACGTATGTGCGCCCACACCTGATGTAAAACTGAAACAGTTGATAATCGGTGCGCAGCAGGCCACCTTATGTACGTCCTCTTCTTTTTTCCAGGGAGCCGCCCGCGGCTGGTATGGGTGGTGGGTCACTCCTTCGTGGCCAGGATGGAACGCTGGTGGCAAAAAACAGGGCACAAGGCACAGAACAGACCCGGAGCAACTTGCATCCGCTGGATGGGGCAGCCAGGGATGAAGTGGAACCAGCTACCCGCAGTACTGGACGATCTACTGGAGGACTCGGCATGGCACCCGGACGTGCTGCTCATACACCTCGGGGGGAATGACCTGGCCCAGATGGGGCGCAGGGCATTGGGGCTGGCCATCCAGTCGGATCTCACCAGGGCGGCCACGCGGTTCGGGGACACGACAATTGTATGGTCCGAGATGATCAGCAGGAAACATTGGAGAGGCGCTGAATCCAACAAGGCGGTGGACAACGCCAGGAGGAAGCTGAACACCGCGATGCACAAATTTTGCCAGATCAATGGCCTGGACTCCATCAGACACGGTCTGATACACCCGGGACGTCCAGAACTGTATGGACCGGACGGGGTCCATCTCTCCGCCAGTGGTATGAGGGTCTTCTGGGACAACCTATGGGGAGCACTGGCCCTCACAGGTTGCAGATAAAAAAAAAAAAAAAAAAAACAATCCTTACCGGAGGAGGGGGAGCCGCAGGAAGACGTGCGCCCCCCTGCGGCGTGGCGGAAGTTGGTGCAAGGATTGGCTAAAAAGACACACCGACGGGCGGTGTGCAGGATGGGGGCCACTCACTTTGGGATGCCGCACGGCAGAGTGAGGTGGCCGCGCCAAGGAGGGGAGTAGCAAAAGGAGACGGCGCTCGCAGCCCAGACCCCGCTGGACGGCAGGGCACAAAAAGGTAGCGAGCTGGGGGCCTAACTCCACGGACAGAAGCTACCCTCCAAGACACGCAGAGGGCGTGGGCGCTCAACCAAAAAGGGTGGTCCCGAAAATAACCAAGAAAGAGGACTACCAGGAACTAACGAAAGGAACTGAACTGGTTTTAGGGGTGCCATTTACGAACTGACAAATATCACAAGAGCAGCGGCCCAGCAGCGGGCCAGGATTTGTTATGTTATGACATGTATGATTTATGACCCATCTAGGGCAGTTCGCAAATGACAAATGTTAAACCAGTAGAATGTATAATATTAATAAATCTGCGGCCAACAACGACCACAACCATCCACGTATTGTTGGCTGAGAATCTTTGGGGGGGGCCGGGAGGCGGGCAAAGGGGGATGGGCTTATGTTGTGCACGGTATGGGGCAGTGCGAGGGTTATTGCAGAGGCCGCCTCGCCCTCCCGAAGGGGGGGCGAGGCTCAGGGGCCGGCGCCATAACCCTCGCCGTGCCCCAAGGGGACAAACCGGTTCAGGGCGCTTTGCAAGCGCCCTGAAGCAAAAGAGCGGAGGCATCCTCCTCCCGCCAAAATCTGGTGACCAGCGGATGGCGCCAAATGGCGACCAATGGGCGGACACCGCGGCGTTCGAACCCCCCAATCAGGGGGGGGCATCACCTGAACCCCAGGTACACGGAAGGGGGCGCCAGGAAGCGACCAACGGGAGCAAGCCGCGATGTTCGAACCCACCAATCAGGGGGCATCACCTGAACCCCAGGTTGGCGGAATTGGGGATATAAGCCGCCACTCGCCCAGGTGGCTCCCATCTTCGAGGAGCAGGGCGAGGGGCGCACCGACGGAAGATCTGCTGAAACCCACCCACCCACACCTAAGGATCAGCAGCGTCGCAGGGCTGGTCAGTGGCAAGGGTGTTTTGCGGAAGTTGGTGCAAGGATTGGCTAAAAAGACACACCGACGGGCGGTGTGCAGGATGGGGGCCACTCACTTTGGGATGCCGCACGGCAGAGTGAGGTGGCCGCGCCAAGGAGGGGAGTAGCAAAAGGAGACGGCGCTCGCAGCCCAGACCCCGCTGGACGGCAGGGCACAAAAAGGTAGCGAGCTGGGGGCCTAACTCCACGGACAGAAGCTACCCTCCAAGACACGCAGAGGGCGTGGGCGCTCAACCAAAAAGGGTGGTCCCGAAAATAACCAAGAAAGAGGACTACCAGGAACTAACGAAAGGAACTGAACTGGTTTTAGGGGTGCCATTTACGAACTGACAAATATCACAAGAGCAGCGGCCCAGCAGCGGGCCAGGATTTGTTATGTTATGACATGTATGATTTATGACCCATCTAGGGCAGTTCGCAAATGACAAATGTTAAACCAGTAGAATGTATAATATTAATAAATCTGCGGCCAACAACGACCACAACCATCCACGTATTGTTGGCTGAGAATCTTTGGGGGGGGCCGGGAGGCGGGCAAAGGGGGATGGGCTTATGTTGTGCACGGTATGGGGCAGTGCGAGGGTTATGCTGAGGGCAGGAAAAGAGACTGTTAGCTGGACAGGAGGTGCGACCGTCCACGTAGGGCCAGAACTTAGGGTCTACCACAAGACTGAAGTCTGCAGAGAGTGGTCTGCAAGCCCGGAGAGTGTGGCCGTAGTCTCTCCAGAAGCACTGCTCCAAGCAGGAATTGGAGATTAGCAGCTGACCTCGCCATTGTGCAATAAGAACGTTTGTGATTGGTTTTTTTTCATTTAAGCTTCACTGTGTTTTTCTCATCCACATCTACACACTGAACAAGCGCTTTGTCTTTTTTAACTGCCCACGGTACACCTTGTCTGAAATAAAGTGGCATTAACTGTTGTAAGACAATATATACTCCACATTTAGAGAAAAAAATCATTCAATGCATGTGTGATAAAAACTTTACAATGTAATTGATTTGTCTTTGAGAGGACTAATATCCAGCCTCCTTTTGAGTCTGTGAAGTACTTACTGATTGGTCTGACAGAACCAAATTAATCTCTGGCCTTAAAGGAAAAGGAAAGGAGTGAAATAACTGTGATTCTGAATAAAACTAATAGTGTTATAAAATAACGTCACTGCTTTTGGATAGGGGTGTGGCATATGTTTATTGCCTTTTTTTTGTTGTTGTTGTTCACATCACAACCATACACATATGTAGAAATTGAACAATTATGCCGTAGTACAATAGCCAATGCCGTGGCCACCGTGGATGTCCATATACATAAAGAAATACAGTCTTGAAGAGCAACTGTAAAGCAAGCGAGGTAATATGGTATGTCAACATCATAAGCTACTGGCATAACAAAAGAAGAAAAAAAGTAGGAAATAATGATTTGTGTGGATGGTGAAAAAACAAGTGTCGGTCTCCAATATCACATCAGAAAATTGTTCAGTTCGAAGCAGAAACAATGCCCTGGCAGAATCACAAAATGGGCAGTGTATATTGGCAATACAATACGTATCCAAAGTTTTAGGACAGAAACTAACAAATAACAAGAACGATCTGAAAAGGTGTGGGAATTAGTGACTGGACGATGTGCAGTGACAAGAGTGTGTGTGTGTATGACGCTCTCAGGTCAGGCGGGTGGGGACAGGCATGTACCATGTAGTGTCAACAGTGAGGGTCTAGTTACAAAACCCACGAAAGATGCAGCAGGGAGGGGGGGGAGGAGAGGAGGCTCAGGGGACGGGAAGGGAGCGCAAGGGGGAGGCACTAGCACCTAAACAATGCCGTTCTGTAGGCACACTTGATGGTAGGCCGTTAGGGCACTATCCCAGTTGAGAGCTATGGGATACATGCGGAGCCCCGCTGTCTCCTCCCTATGGAGCGCTGTGCTCTCCGCCCTTGCCCAGTTGTCAAACGAATTACGCCATTGGATCGGTAGGGGGGTATGTTATTCTTCCAGCGCTTGGTGATGAGTCGCTTTGCAGTGATCAGCCCCAGGTCCCAGAATCTCTCACAAACTTATGTCTGTTTCGTTCTTCTGAACAACCCCAGCAAGCATGCCTCCCATGTAAGCGGCAGGCTGCCTCCCGTCGCCTTCGTCAAGGTATCCGACACTGTAGCCCAGTAGAAGTGTAGAGAGGGGCATGCCCAGAGTGCTTGTACAGTGCATCTACAAGTCCGCACCTGGGGCACGCTGATGTTGTTAACCCAAAGTATCTATTGAGCTTGTCCGGGGATAGATAGGCACGGTGCACAATGTAATATTGTATAACTTTAAATCGGGCATTGCGTGGTATGCGCAATGTCCCGGCTAGTATCTGTGCCCATTCCTTGTCCGTCCAGTCCCGGCCTCTGTCAGCGGTCCATTTGTCTCGTAGTCGCTGTGACGAGAACTGTGTGTGTGCATGTAGTGCCTGGGCGAGCCAATGTATCACGTGAGAGCCGTTCCCCATCACGTGTAGATACTGAATTAGGAGATGTGTCGGAGGCTCCTCCGTTAGTGCACCCCAGGCGCGCGTCAGTGTGTGGTGAATCGTCGCATGCGTCAAAAATTGTCCAGCCGGCAGTCCCGTGCTATCCGCTAGCGCTGCAAAAGGTAGCAGGGCGCCATCCTCAAACAAGTCTCCCAGGCTCTCTAAGTCAGCTGCTGTCCAGCTGCTCAACTCGTGTTCTGTTAGTGCCCCCCCTCCCAAGGTGTTCCCAGGAGTGGCAGATTAGGGGCGTACGGCTTGGTAGCTCTTGTGAGGTGTAATTGATCAGGGCAGCGGGCCTTAGATAGGGGGTGAAATAACGCGTGTATATGCGTGGTAGTCAGTACCTCGTCAACCGTGGCCGTATCTCCTAAGTTTTTACCACTAAGCCAATAAGTGACCCATTGCAGCTGCGCTGCTATATAGTAAAGTTCATGGTTTGGGACCGACAACCCCCCCGCACTCCGTTGCAGCATATAGAGTCTTCAGCGCAACTCTGGGACGCCCTTTGTTCCAGATCAGACGCCTGGTTAGGGTTTCCAGTTCTCGGAAGATGCGAGTAGGGACGTATATCGGCAGGTTTGCGTAAAAGTAAATCAATAGAGGGAGGGCGACCATTTTTGCCAACGTAATGCGGCTGGGGACATTCAACGGAAGAGAATTCCAAAAGGTCACTTGGGCCGTAAGCGATGAGATTGCTCTCGTGAGATTACCATCCAGGAGGTCAGCGAAGTCGCGATAGACTTGTATTCCCAGATATCTGAATGTGGTCGGATACCAAAGGAGCCGTTCTCCTGTTACCATAATGTCACATTCCGGGGTGTCTATAGCAAAAGAGTACACTCCTGATTTCGCCCAGTTGACGCAAAGTCCTGACATATCTCCAAAGGCAGTAAAAATGTCTGTGAGTGCACATGGGAAATGGGTCAGGTCTCTGACGTAAATCAGTAAATCGTCTGCATATAGTGACACTGAGTGTACCCCGTCAGCTAGGGGGATACCCCACTCCGCGCCAGATGCACGCAACTTCGCAGCCAATGGCTCCATCATTAGTGCAAAAATCAGGGGAGAGAGGGCGCAACCCTGTCTGGTACCCGTTCGGATACGGACCGGGTCAGAGAAGAGGCTGCCTGTGCGGATACGCGCGACAGGGTCGGAGTAGAGTAGTTCCACCATACGTAGGTAAGCGTCACCCAACTCAAACTTCCCTAGTACCTGCAGGAGGTAGGGCCATTCCACTGAATCGAACGATTTTTCTAGATCCAGTATCACACAGCCTGATCCCGGCCACCTGGACACCGCCAGGCTCTGCACACGGAACAGCCGCCTGATGTTATATGACGTGCTGCGGGTGGGTACAAAACCGTTTTGGTCAAGTTCAAGTTCATGTATTTATAAAGCGCACTACTCACCCAGAGGGTCTCAAGGCCCTGGAGGGAGGGGTTTACTTTTTATCGAATAGCCATGTTTTCAGTTCTTTTCTGAAGGAGATGTGATTCTGAGTAAGGCGGAGGTGGGTGGGGAGTGAGTTCCAGGTCTTGGCAGCCAGGAAGGAGAAGGATCTGCCACCCATGGTGGTTTTTCGGAAGCGCGGGACTGCGGCGAGGGCTTGATTGGATGATCTTAGTTGGCGGGTGGGATAGTAGAAGGACAGTCGGATGTTGAGGCATTCGGGTCCTAGATTATAAAGGGCCTTGTGTGCGTGGGTAAGAAGGCGGAAAGTAATTCTTTTGTTGACTGGAAGCCAGTGGAGGTTTTTTAAGTGACCGGTGATGTGCTCTTGGCGCGGGATGTCTAATATGAGTCTCGCTGATGCGTTTTGGATGCGCTGGAGTTTTTTCTGCAATTTTGTTGTAATTCCGGCGTAGAGTGTGTTGCCATAGTCCAGTCGACTCGTGACCAGTGCATGGGTGACAGTCTTTCTTGTTTCGAGGGGGATCCAGCGGAAGATCTTTTTGAGAATGCGAAGGACGTTGAAGCAGGAGGACGATACGGCGTTGACTTGTCTGGACATTGAGAGGGAGGAGTCTAGAATGAAGCCAAGGTTACGTGCATGGTCTGTGGGTGTGGGCGCAGATCCCAAAGCGGAAGGCCACCAGGAGTCGTCCCAAGCTGAGGGGGAGGATCCTAGGATGAGCACCTCCGTCTTGTCTGAGTTGAGTTTTAAGCGGCTCTGTTTCATCCATTCGGCTACTTCTTTCATACCTTCGTGAAGGTTGTTTTTGGCGGTGTTGGGGTCTTTGGTGAGGGAAAGGATTAGCTGGGTGTCGTCGGCGTAGGAGATGATGTTGAGGTTGTGTTGACGTGCGATGGAGGCGAGGGGACTCATGTAGACGTTGAAGAGGGTGGGACTGAGTGAGGAGCCTTGAGGTACGCCACAGATGACTTCGGTGGGCTCTGAGTAGAATGGGGGGAGTCGGACTCTCTGCGTTCTCCCGGCTAGGAATGAGATGATCCAGTTCAAGGCTTTTCCTTGTATGCCGATGTTGTTGAGGCGTTGTATGAGGGTGTTGTGACAAACAGTGTCGAAGGCGGCGGAGAGGTCGAGTAGAATGAGGGCCACTGTTTCACCGTTGTCCAGGAGTGCTCGGATGTCGTCGGTCGCCGCAATGAGGGCGGTTTCGGTGCTGTGTTTGGCTCGAAAGCCGTTCTGTGAGGGATCCAGGGAGTTGTTGGATTCAAGGAAGGCTGCTAGTTGGCTATTGACGGCTTTCTCGATGACTTTGGCCGGGAAAGGGAGGAGGGAAATGGGTCGGTAGTTTTTCAGATCTGAGGGGTCTGCTGTTGGTTTTTTCAGAAGGGCGCTGAGTTCGGCGTGTTTCCATATTTCTGGAAAGGTGGCGGAGTCGAAGGAGCAGTTGATGACATCGCGGAGTTGGGGAGCGATGATGGAGTCAGCTTTGTTGAAGATGAAGTGGGGGCAGGGGTCAGAAGGTGAGCCAGAGTGGATTGAGTTCATGAGGCGAATGGTGTCTTCAATGGTGATTGGGTTCCAGGAGTTGAGGTAGTTAGTTGGAGGGGTGGGATCTGAAGTGGGTGGGGTGAGTTGGTCATTGGGAGTGTTCTTGAAGCTGTTGTGGATGACGGCAATTTTGTTGTAGAAGAAGGAGGATAGCGCATCGCAGAGGTCTTGGGAGTTAGTGATGTCGTTGGATGCTGCGGGAGGGTTGGTGAATTCTTTGACGATATTGAAGAGTTCCTTGCTGTTATGAGAATTGTTGTCGAGACGGTCCTTAAGTGCTGATTTCTTGGCGGATCGGATCAGTTGGTGGTGTTTGCGGGTGGCTGTCTTGAGGGAAGTCATGTTGTCTGAAGTTGGTTCTTTTCTCCAATTCTTCTCCAGGGTGCGGCATGTCTTCTTGGATTTTTTAAGGTCATCATTGAACCAAGGAGCTTTTTTGCTGGATGATTTCGACTGGTGTTTTTTCAGGGGTGCTAGTTCGTCCGCACTGTGGGTAATCCATTGCCTGAGGTTGGTGGCCGCTAGGTCTGGGTCCGTTGCCAGGGTGGGAGTGTTTTGGCTGAGTGATGTGAGGAGTTGTTCGGTGGTGATTTTGTTCCATTTTCTTCGGGGAATGGGTTGTAGACGGTTGTGGGTCAGGGTTGTTTTGTAGCTGAAGTGAACACAGCTATGATCCGTCCAGTGGAGGGCTGTAGTATGATCGAAGGAGATGTGCTTGCTGGAGGTGAAGATAGGGTCGAGCGTGTGTCCGGCTATGTGAGTGGGGGTGTCAACAAGTTGTTTGAGTCCGAGATTGGACAGGTTGTCCAGAAGGGTGGTGGTGTTGTTGTCGAGAATGTTGTCAAGGTGTTAGTTGAGGTCTCCTAGAAGAATGTAGTTCTCTGAGGCGAGGGCGTGCGGGCTGACGAAGTCAGTGATGTCGTCGCTGAATTGAGATCGGGTGCCTGGGGGCCTGTAAATGAGAGTTCCTCTAAGTGTGGTCCTGGGGTCGGTGTGGATCTGAAAGTGGAGGTGTTCGGCGGTTGCAAGATTGACGTCAGAGCTGGTTGTAATTTTGATGGTGTTTCTATGGACGATGGCGATGCCTCCTCCAGTTTTTTTATTGGTGCGGTCTTTCCGAATGATCTTGTAAGTGTCCGGTATGGCTATGGCGATGTCGGGGGCAGAAGATGCATTCATCCATGTTTCAGTAAGGAAGGCGATGTCAGGTGACGCAGTGTCGATTAGGTCCCAGAGTTCGGTTGCGTGTCTGTGAACCGAGCGGGTGTTCAGTAGGATGCATTTCAAGTCGTTGGGTTCGGAGCTGTGTGTGGAGGAAGTGTGTTTGGTGAGGGTCCTGACGCAGTTGAACTTACAGGAGAGGCAGGAGAATGGGTCGTGGGTACGTCCTGGGGTGGCTTCACAGCAAAGTGGAGTGCGTCCGGCGTTGAGGGCGAGGAGTGTAGCGGCATCATAAGTTACTCTGGGGGGTTGGGAGCGGCATAGAGCAGGGGGACGGGCGCTGGGCGCGGTCCAGGCGCAGACGGGCGTAGACGGGCTTACCTTTGGCGCACCTTCGGCGCGCGATTGCTGCGCGTGGACGCTGCGCGTGAAGGCATCTGTCATATATGGATGGTGGAGGAGGGGGGAGGGGCGAGGGGGGGTCAGCTGGGAGGCGGGAGCGGGGTGGAGAGAGGGGCTGGGAGGCAGGACAACAAAATGGTGGCAGCAAAAAGCGAAGACGAAAACAACACAAGCAGGGCTTTGGAAAAGTAAACAGTGCTAGCTTTGCAGTAAGCGTTACGAGCAATTCAGTCACAATTCAATATATGCAAAGTGGGCAGCCAGGAGCAGTGAAGCGCTACGATGTCAGCAGAGTACAATCACTTAATTAATACCAAGAGCAGAGAAGCGCTATCCTGATTGCAGCTAAACTTAATTAATACCAAGAGCAGAGAAGCGCTATCCTGATTGCAGCTAAACTTAATTAATACCAAGAGCAGAGAAGCGCTACGATGTCAGCAGAGCACAAGCAGTGAAGCGCTACAATACCAATGCCAGGGAGCGACCGCTTTTGAGCCAGCCAGGACGGTCACAGCGCAGGGTTAGGCAGGTCCCTCCTGTACTATCAGTGGGAGGGGGGGTCAGCTGGGAGGCGGGAGCGCGGTGGAGAGAGGGGCTGGGAGGCAGGACAACAAAATGGTGGCAGCAAAAAGCGAAGACGAAAACAACACAAGCAGGGCTTTGGAAAAGTAAACAGTGCTAGCTTTGCAGTAAGCGTTACGAGCAATTCAGTCACAATTCAATATATGCAAAGTGGGCAGCCAGGAGCAGTGAAGCGCTACGATGTCAGCAGAGTACAATCACTTAATTAATACCAAGAGCAGAGAAGCGCTATCCTGATTGCAGCTAAACTTAATTAATACCAAGAGCAGAGAAGCGCTATCCTGATTGCAGCTAAACTTAATTAATACCAAGAGCAGAGAAGCGCTACGATGTCAGCAGAGCACAAGCAGTGAAGCGCTACAATACCAATGCCAGGGAGCGACCGTTTTTGAGCCAGCCAGGATGGTCACAGCGCAGGGTTAGGCAGGTCCCTCCTGTACTATCAGTGGGAGGGGGGGTCAGCTGGGAGGCGGGAGCGGGGTGGAGAGAGGGGCTGGGAGGCAGGACAACAAAATGGTGGCAGCAAAAAGCGAAGACGAAAACAACACAAGCAGGGCTTTGGAAAAGTAAACAGTGCTAGCTTTGCAGTAAGCGTTACGAGCAATTCAGTCACAATTCAATATATGCAAAGTGGGCAGCCAGGAGCAGTGAAGCGCTACGATGTCAGCAGAGTACAATCACTTAATTAATACCAAGAGCAGAGAAGCGCTATCCTGATTGCAGCTAAACTTAATTAATACCAAGAGCAGAGAAGCGCTATCCTGATTGCAGCTAAACTTAATTAATACCAAGAGCAGAGAAGCGCTACGATGTCAGCAGAGCACAAGCAGTGAAGCGCTACAATACCAATGCCAGGGAGCGACCGCTTTTGAGCCAGCCAGGACGGTCAGTGCGTACTAGTGTGGGGACCAGAGGCGCTAGCCTCTGAGCCAATACAGACGCTAGGATCTTGTAGTCCGTGTTAAGGAGAGCAAGCGGTCTGTAGGAACCCATATTGAGCTCGTCCCTACCAGGCTTTAATAGGGATATCACATTCGCCTCATTAAGTGTGGGTGGGAGGGTGGCATCCTCTATCACCGCCCCGTACATCCGTAGAAGTTCGGGGACAAGAATGGTAGAATAAGCCTTGTAAAACTCCGCGGGCAAACCGTCAGGGCCCGGGGTCTTACCGTTAGAGAGCGAGAAGATGACAGTTCGAAGTTCCTCCGCCGCAAGCGGCGCACTCAGTTCGTCTCGTTGTGCATTGGTGGCCGTCGGCAGCAGCAGTACCTGGAGATGTCATCACTAGTCGCCCGATATCGGGAGAGGTACAGCGCCGCATAGTGGCTCGTAAAAGCTTCGTGTATGGCCCTCTGTGTATAAACCACAGTGCCTTGGGTAGTGCGGATCGACATGACCGGCAGTGACTGAGTGTCTCGCCTTATCAGCCAAGACAGGAGCTTGCCTGGTTTATCCCCAGCATGGTGTGTGCGTGCTGAGTGTGCAGCATAATTCAAGCTCTTCAACCTATCTAGAAAATGTGCGTGCTGTTCGCGGGCCGTCACCAATCGCGTGTTGTCGCCCTCCGCTGCCTCTCGCTCCGCCTCTAGCATGGCAGTCTCCACTTCCGTCAAATCCTTGTCCACCTGACTCCTCATTCCCGCCTGCGTGCCCAGACAACAACCCCGTATGACCACTTTTTCACAGTTTGAACAATAGAAGATTTTGAAAAATGGCGTTCACTTCCTGATGGGGATTTATATTGGAGTAAAAACGATAAGACTATGGATACCGCATGAAATTTGATTATCTAATAAGAAACATTGGACTAAATATATATACACGTTTTGCCAATGAGGCATATTCGACAGTGCGTTTGGTTGAGGCGACATGCGCCTCACTTCCCCCATTTTCCTCATGTTGAACAAGGTGCCACCTGGGCAAGGTACCTTCACCAAGCTGAACGCATATAATGAAAAACTTTGTTGACACACGTTTAAACTCGAGTGCATCCCATATCATTCATAATTGTAATTCACTTTAAAAGTGTCCCACTCAACCTGCGGTGTGGACGCAGTATCAGTGTTATCTTCAAAGTATCGAAGAATATGAGTTGAGAGTGTCTCCCTAAATGGGGAGTCCAGTAAGATATCCGGCTGGAGGCTCCATGTGGGATTGGTGGATGCGGGCGTCCCCAGGTAAAGTCAATGGTGTGCGGGTTGTGGTCCGAGTGTGATGTATTCCTATAGGTTCTGTATGGATCCCCCTATTCCTGACCCTATTCTGGTTAACAAGTTAACTAGCAGCCATCCCATGAGGCAGAAAACCCCCATGATGCAGGAACCGTTATCTGGTAAAGCCACACTACGGCACAGGAACGTGTTATCTGATTAGGTCATAACGCTTGCCATCTAATTAGACAAGCGATATTCCTCCAGCCCCTGATAAGGCATACGGAGTTCTCAAAACAAATCAAACCTATGACAGACCTGGGAAAAACCCTGCGGCCATTGTTTTGATTTCACCGAGAACTTCAGCAAAAGAATGTGCTAACGACCAGGTCGTATGACATCCTTATTGACGTATCTATGTCCATCCTTACGTCAATCTCGGCACCTTAAAGGTATAAATATTACCGATATTGCCCTATGCAAACACACGCGGTGGTGACGAGATCGGAGCAGCCAGACTTGCCGAAGCCCAGAGCAGAGCAGACCCCGCTGGCGCAGCCCCGCCTTCCTGACACGCTGAGAACGAGACGCTGCTTTTCTCCTGCTGAGAAAATCCAGCTCCGGCGCTTCCGGGTAGCCCTCGCAGGCCGCCTGGAATATCGAGACCAGAGATGAGAGATACCATCCCTCATTCATCCTAGATTCCAGGTACAGAACTGAATAACCCCTCACAGAGAATTCTCTAGTCAGTCACTTGGCAAACCAAACTTAACTTAAACTGTAACTTTCTATTCCCGCCCACGTATTAGGCTTAGGTCAGGTACACGGGGTAGGCGTAGTTAGAAACACCAGTTGAGTACGATTAGTCAAATGTATATGTGTATGTACTCATTTTATTCATTTTAAACCTTCATATGGCTTAGAAACCATATCAATGTTTTTACAGTATTATTTTATACTTCTGCTTTTATTGTATGCACTTTACTTAACCATAAGTATTGCAATAATATCGATCCATTTCTCTTGTATGAGAAAAGACACTGATCAATAAATAACATCTTTTATTGAACACGCCCGTCTCTTCCTTTCTCTACAATCTGGTGAGACTAAGAATGCACGTACTGACTGAGTAAAATAAGTCGTCTTTTGTTTTCACACGACTCTAGAGATACACTCTTGATTAGGGGAGAGCAAAGTTGTCATGTTCTATGGTTGACAGAAACTAAATCCCTTCTTGTCTATCCAGGGAGGTTCAACTCCTCCTTGCCTATTCGAGAAAGTTTCTAGTGAACTCTGAGCTAGCTGGCAAAACCCAAAACTTTAAGTCTAATATCGACAGTAGTCGACCTAGTTAACGTCTGGTCTAGGCCTATACTATTGAAGGTATTATTCCAATGCGCAGAGCCTATTGGGATAATAGGAACTACACTACATGGTGCCCAAACTAAATAACCTTCCTGTCGGTAAAATGGGAGACAGTGATGAAGAAAGAGAGACAGTTAGGATAGCAACTGAACTCGCAGCAGCTGATAATGCACTGCAAGACACAGACCCGGATATAATACTCATCCCGGTCATCAAGAGGAAATCTATAACTTTAAAACTTATAGAAAATGGACTGACACCTAGAGGTGGCACAGTCATATTCGTGATTGAGGCACACGAATATCGGCAGACAGAGGTATATTATTCATGGATACATTTTCCAGCAGCAAATGCTGTAACAAAGTACTTCCACTATTACAAAACAGAGGACCCTCCTAATGAGTACACTCCTTTCGAGGAGGTGGAAGTACCACTTAAATTTCAAGAGCATCTGCTCTTATTTAATGGCGCCCTAAAACATAATAATCACATCACCAGGCTCGGTCCACTAGGTAGACCAGGAGCAACGTGGCCGGTCCTAGCCGGATACACACCACATCCAGACATCGAAAGAATGCCTGCACCAGAGCTTTTAATACAGCTAAAACAATTAATAAAATTACATAGACAATTAGTCCAAAATGTGATGCGGACTTCAACAATTCAACCAGCAATTAAAATTCCACAGCTGACCCCTCACCAGGGGAACACAAATAAAATTACACCACAGAACATACAATCCTGCCTAGGTAAAGTACCAGCTAAACGGGAACAAATACCATTCTGGTTAGCACAAAAAATCACCCAAATAGAGGCGGTGTTTCCAGACACCACCCCGTTAGAAAAACACAGGATTCTGACTATCTGTCTTCCAATGGGAATCGCACCACACGTGGAGGACTGTGACACTTGGGGTACAGTCTTTGCGTCCATCTACACAAAAACGCACGGTGTTCCATCCATTTCGGTAATACCAGATGTGCTAAAACAAATTCAAGACAAATACGGTCCAGAACCCGCTTTAACTCTTGGTATGAAATTACTAAAAGACTTCAAGCAGGTCTCGGCTATATTATTAGCCAACATAAAGGGAGAAGCAGCAAACGTGGCGATCCGCCAGAGGTTAAAGGAGACAGATATAGCAGACCAACCAGCTGAAATTGCCAGAATTATAGAAAAATCCTATGAGGAACTAGGTAGAGATAGTTTAGGTGGAATACCAGTAAAACCGCAACTGATTGAAAGTCCTGAAAAAATATTTTTTAATAATAATTCAACATCACAAAAGAAGAGCTGGGATGGAAACAAACAATCCAATCCTAAAGAAAAGAAATTCCAGTCCAGAGGAAGTTCTCCTCGGCGAAGAGAAAAATCTCCGAACCAGAGACACAGGTCACCCCAAAGTGACCCCTCTGGGAAAAGATATAACCTTAGAAATAGGGATAATATAAAGAAGCCTGATAGATATCAAGATTTTGATACACGTCCCTCTCAATCTTTTCAGACTTCCTCGCAGAAATCGGAAAGAAGAGGACGATCAGAACAAGGAGAAGAGCACGCCAAGTCCAAAGACAAGGAACCTGCTCATCTAAAAAAGAAACTACAATTTCCAAAAAAGAAGGTAGCCAGTATCAAGGTAGTTAACAATGCCGAGAATACTGAGGACACAACTGAAAAACGGAGAATGGGCTCAGACAATGCTAGACAGCGCAGCAGAAGTGAGCATAGCTCGAAAAGTCCTTATGAATCTTCTGGAGACAGTGGACACGAATGAATATCTTCAAGTGGAAACTGCAGACACCAGAGTTAGCAAACCTCACAAAATATATGAAATAACTTTACGTATAGAAGGGGATGAGACTAGAAAAATAAGGGGACTATTTTGGGATAATCTCTCCAAGGGCTATGACATCCTTCTAGCTGAAAAAGACTGGCCACCAGAGTTTGTCAGGGAGTGCCCTCATGGCGAAGAAATAATTATGCCTGCCTTCTCAAATCATATCCCAATTCATAAAAAATACACACTTGCCAGAAAGTGGGCAGTAGCTCAAGCTCCTGCTTTATATAAAAATCATGTAGGATGGGATGAGGACTCTCCTCCTCACAAAATCCAGTTAAAATCACAACCTACTGCACAAAGGCAGTACCCAATTAAGCAAGAAGCTAAAAAACAGGTAAAAGAAATCCTAGATCAACTAGAATACCAGGGGGTGATTGAAACTTGCACCTCACAAATGAACAACCCTTTGTTTCCGGTCTCCAAACCAGACAATTCATATCGTCTAGTTTTGGATTACCGACACCTTAACTCATGTTGCAAAACCTTTGCAGTACAAAACTCGCACAGTGCTGCACTAATCAATAACATAGTGCGCAAAAAATACAAAACAACATTAGACATCTCTAATGGATTCTTTTGTCAAAACATAGCACCAGAGAGCAGATATTTGTCTGCATTCTCAATAAATGGCACTCAAAAACAATTCTGTCGGTTAGCCCAGGGGTACAAGAATAGCCCAGGGGTATTCTCAGCGAGAGTAACAGAATTACTACAAACATATGATGACGAAGCATTATCTTATGTCGACGACATATACTTAACAGATGATGACTTGGATACTCACTTGAAGAGGGTGAACACCATAATACTTGGGTTCGCAGCAGAGGGTTACAAATTCAACTTTAAAAAATCTAGAATTGCCCATCTAACAGTCCTGTTCTTAGGATACGAATTATCAAGTGAAGGCAAAAGCCTGGCTGACAATTTTCTAGAGAAATGTGCCGTACTCCAAGCACCTAGAACACTAAAAAATCTACAGTCAATTCCAGGCTTCCTAAATTTCGGAAGAACATACATTGCAAATTACGCAGAAAGGGTCAAACCCCTTTATGATCTAATAAAACCAGATTTTAAAAGAACCAATTGGACTCAAATACACACAGAAATTTTGAGATCCTTACAAACAGACATGTTAATTAAAACAAAATTAGAAACACGTGATAACACACGCAATCTTGTGATTCGAGTCATCCCAGGAAGATGCGGATTCACATACCTGACCTCTAATGAGGGAGAAAAGGTACCAATTGCATTCAAATCACACTTGTACACAGAAGCTGAAAAGAAATTCAGCATTAAAGAAAACATTGTTCATGCAGTTCAAACCGCAATAGCTAGAGAAAAAGATCAAGCGGACGGTAGACACATCACAGTCAGAACAGCGGAATCAGCCTTTGAAGCATTAACAACACCGTGTAATTTACCAACAACAACATTGAATCCGGAATGGATACAATGGGTGAATTCAATTACAACGGACAAAGTATACTACTACTTTGATCCAGAACTAAAAGAATTGAAAAATCTAGAATACGAAAGAACATTCCCTCTGCCTATCGACATTCTGCCCTTACGACAATACGCTTGTGTAATCTATACAGACGGACATGCTCAACCCTCCGTTTGGGGAGAACAAGCATACAACCCCACATGTGAGATTACAAAAGAAGTGTGGCGCGGAGGTAAACTAAGACCTCTATTAACAAAAACACACTCAGTAGAAACTAATTCAGAACAACAGACTGAAATAATAGCATTGAAAATGGCGCTAGATAATGCAGATCGCGAATTCCCGACACTTATAGTGTCCGATTCGTATTACTGCGTCAAATCATATAACAACGATTTGCAGACATGGATTCAAAACGGTTACAAAGATGACACAGGTGCAACAATAAAGCAAAAACTGCTTTGGGAACAAATAGCTCTTTTACAAAAAGAACTACCAAAGACTCACGTGACACACTCACTGAGTCATCAGCGTGATGGCGTTCACGTTGCAGGGAATTCATTGGCTGAGACAGCCACAGCGGTAGCAACTAAATCGGCTTCCGTAGCTCGAAATAAGCGTACAGTGAAGTATATTGACGGTGAAACAGTGCTGGCGGTGAAAACGTCATCAAAAGGCGACTGCTCAGCGCTACCGATCAACTATCCACTCAATTATACATACATAATCGATGCAAACTCCGTCCCTTTTGCTCGAATCCCTGGAGTGGGGGATAGAGTGATTCCAAACATGGACAGGAGAAACTTGTTAATAGCAGACGCACATATGGGCGAGGGTCTCAGACACCTCAAACTAAAAGATTCTCTGGAAGAATTACAATCAAGGTACTGGTGGCCAGGCATGAGCCTGCATCATACCATTTTTGTAAAGAACTGCCCAAACTGTAACAGAAATCGCAGTGGTGAGAGAAACGGTGTAATACCGTGTCGTTTCACTCCAGAAAAGATCAACAGTAAAAAGCAAAGCGTCCGATTAACATATACAGGCTACTTTCCACTTATAATGGAGATCACCAGCACTCGGCTGACGTCTGGACTGTTATACAAAGATTTGCGAGTCTAAATGGCATATACGCTAAGAGCATGCTACGTTTGACCATTGTTTTCAATCTGGCCCTCCAGCCTGAGGGGAAACATGGCCAAATGAGCATAGCACAGCGGGACTCTTCTCACTTCCTTCCTGAGGGATACGGGATGGTGTAAAGAAAAAACCAAGGCATAAAGCTATCTATAACAGAAAGGATATTAGGTTCGGGAGCTGGGTGGGTCAAACATCTAATAAGTGTCCAACGTAGTCTAAATAACTTGCCAAGAAATTCTCTGAGGGGATTCAGTCCGTACGAATTATTGTTTGGAACTAGGATGTTAGTCTTAGATCTTGACAGTCAGACTTCAGTGGTGAAGGAAAAAAGCTTTGATATCAAAGATCGTTTGGCTGTTTTGCAGGACTTAAACAAAACAAGAAAAGACCTGAGCAACATAAAGTTGAAACAGCAGCCAACAACCACTGAAGAACCACCACCTGTCCCAGCAAGACCTGTCTGGATTCCAAAAGTCGGGGATCTAGTCAGAGAAAAGATCGCGGTAAAGAAGGAATTTGGGCCTTCTTACAGAAAAGCAGTTCCTGTCTTGTCTGTCAACGGGACAAGATCAGTTGTACTACCGCCGCTTGCTGGTAAAAAGGAGAACCGAGTTGTATCCATCGACCTGGTAAAACCACAACATGTGGCCGATAACAAATAGTAGGCCAAGTGGACTCCCGAGAAGTAGTAGAACACCAAGATTTACTACTAACACAGAGGTTCAATCTAAGAGGCTAATCACATTCGAAACGCCTACAGAACTACAACAAGGACTATGCAACAATGCAATGGAACTTAGACCTCTGAAAACCCAAATAAAAACATTTAGCAGAGACACACCAATCTATAATGAAGTAACAAACGACTATGCAAGAAACAGTAATCCTGAAGCAATTGGAACACTTGACAGAACTGCATCCGGCTACTTCATAAACTTCGATGATTCCTCTGAAGACCTAAGTGAATCAAAAACACAGCCATCAACAAAAACCTTTAAAGATAAAGTTAAAGTACTTTTGAAACAACTGAAAGAAACATATCTGATTTCTCCATGGGTTGAATTTTGGGTGGGATTTGGTGCATTTATCCTCATACTTTGGCTCATCATGATACTAACTTTGGGACGCTTTATTGAGGGAAAATATGCTAAAATGGACACAGCAAGTCAGAAAATCAACTTGATCCTCAAACCACACACATCTTCACACGTCGAGAAAAGAGAACTTTCTTCAGTCAACTTCACAGCCAATCCTATACCGGGTGGGGTAGCATGGGACAAAACTGACTACGAAATTTATGGTCCGGTTGAAATCCTGAAATATCCACACCAAATTAAGATCTCGTTGAGTGACTTTGTAAAACCAAGCTCATTTGCTGATGATTGGGACTTTGAAAGTATAAATAATATGATGTCTGACTTAGTAATGTCTGCTAAATTTACCAAACATGATTATTTGCAGGGTTCGACAAATTATGATAGTATGTACTGTTATAACCACTATGGTAACCATTTTCTACATAGATCAGCACAACCTAGAAATGTTTTAAATTATAATCAATGGGAACATTGTGCAACCCCTCCAAAAGGAAGCTCAAGAACCGTTTATGACAAATATTCATACTTTTCAGGTTTCAACACAAGTAATGGTGAAACATTTTATTTCAAAATGTCAAATAAGACAGGGACAAAGACCATGATAACAAACACGAAATTGATATATTCAGACTCATTCTTTGAACAAATGAATACTTTTGGTTTTGATTATTGGGACAAAAATGTTGAAGTAAAAAGTGTTTGGGGTACAAAAGAATGGCAAGTACAGGGTATAGAATCTTTGTTTAGAGCCTGCATGATCCCAGAACAAATTATATTTTTAAATGACACTGTTCAACAAACTACCTGTCTTGGCTTAGCCAAAATCAAAGACTTAAATAAACCGTCTATTCCAAAACCAACAATGAACAGCAATAGCTCCACAGATGAAGAGATAGACGTAAATTATGTATTAAACCAAAACAGAACACATCCTGATTGGAAACAGTGGTTGATCTGGCCCAAAGATACTAATAACTGTCAAAACAGATTCCTGAACAAAACACAGGGGTTCAAAATGACCAGGCCAGACCCTAGATATTCCCAAAGACAACACCCAGGAATAATAACCACCTACAGTGTGGGCAAATTATGCCTTCAGTGGCTACAAACTTCCACACTGGCAGAAATTAAGCAACACCTAACTTTACTTACTGATGGTGCTGACTTGCGTGATTTCATTATGGGACCGCGCAAACAGCGTCAGAAACGTTTCATAGCAGCCTCTGTATATGCAGCATACAACGAGGCCTGGAAGGTGACTCAAATTGAGACAGCAGAAAGAATACGGGAAATTGACCGTATTAATTTGGAAAAATCACTTTCTGTAGTGGACAATGGGTTAATGACTCTGTCCTCCAGAATTTTTTCTCTGGACAGCATTGTGTCTTCAGCAATCGACATAATATCGCAAGACTTACTGTTGTTACAACACGGTCAGTCTCAATTGCGTTCTATTGTACAGCTTGGCTGGACGTTACAAAATCTGCGTTCAGGCTATGTGCCTTGGCGTTTAATCAACACAACGTCACTATTCAATATCTTTAACCTTACTGATAAACAAATCAGTATGGCCCAGAAGGGTGCTGATTATACAATCCTGAGCATTGAGAAACTTGAGAGATTACCAGTGACAATGTCAGAACGACCTGTCAGTGAATGGATAATACATGGGATAATTAATATTCCAATATCAACCTTCAGGTTTCAATACTGCCAAAAATATATACAGGCTGGCATGTACGAAAAATTGGGAAAGGGGTACATTAAAACAACATGGAACTTGCCCTATTCACATGTATGTGTCAGTAATAAAGGACAGAAAGTGTTTCTTAGTGGCAATAATTGTGCAATGTCACTAAGCGGTACACTTCTGTGTAATGGAATTAGTTTGCATGGAGCCTGTGAAGGGAACTCAAATAACCTTTCATGTCACCAGCTAGGCGCACCTGCAACAGAGATAGAACCATTCTTTCAAAGACTCTATAATGGGAGTTACATTCTAATTGTAGATCGCAGATGCTGTAGTCTTATGCCCGGGACTCCTTATCTCGTAACTACGACTGCGAAGGTCAAGTGCTGTGGACGCTTATTGTTCCCCAGCTCCCTTCCAGACAGGGAGGCAAGGGCATGGCCCAACTTGAAAATTACTTCTATTCGAATAGATACTTTAAGCAGAATGAAAACAGTGCTTCTTCAGACGCCGACCAGACTCACGTCATCAAAAGAAACGTATGATCTCCTAGTCGCAAGGACGACTGCAGAGATTCATTCCTTATTATCAACTAATTCCCCCATACATTTCGCAGAAATCCTGAATGAAATCTTAAATATTTCTGATACCAGTGGAGTCTCAAAAGTATTTAAGACAGTATTTTCGATGGCATTAACACCATTCAAAGCCATACTGGGTATTTTTCCAGATTTCGTCCATTCGATTTTTGGCGGACTTCCCCTCATTTTGGGACTAATTGCAGGAATCCTATTCTTAGTCCTCATATTTCGTTATGGCAAACCATGTCACAGACAAAACACCTGCGACAAGGGAAGAAACAATCCTAGCCATTGGATACCGGGACCGGATATCAAAAATCCTGGGACTATCCCGGCTTAGAGACCTGAACATGACTTGGTTTCTTTCATTTCGACCAATGTGGCATCGATGTGTTTTACCTGTATTGCGGTGCTTGCTATGCGGAGAAGAATGCGTGTTAGACACCTGTCTGTCTCTACAATCAGATGCGCCAATGGATGCAGAAACATTGTTGAGTCCAATAAAGGCTCATACTTTGTGCTGCCCTCAACGGCTACCAATCCTGATGACGGCATTCGTGGAAGCTTCACCACTACGATTAAGGGGTAGTGAAGTTCAAGATGAAAGCAGCATTGATCAGGTACGACCTTCTGTCAGCAATTCTAATCAAAACGTCAATGGAGACAATCATGCGCACGAATGCATGGTTACACCTTTTCCGAGTTAGTGGAACTCTCCCAGGAAGCTGTTGACAACTTTTTCGAGAGTCTAAATGATATGATGTTCTCACCAGAGCAGAAATAGAGACTTTTGAACAAGCTCGCACACGGCGTTCCCTGAATTTGGCCTTCAACTAGAATAGCAAAATACCATGAACAATTTTCCCTCCAGTTCACGGACAGCAATTTTTTCAGCAGCCCCAAAATATTTTTTACATATTTTTCGGGACACTTATCTTCTGCTTAAAGTAAGAACTATTCTTAGAGAACTAAAATTTCTATTTTTAGATACTTTATAGACGTTAGCTGCCCGCTGGTATGTTCATAATTATTTTATTCTGTGATGGAATGGTCTCGAAACTTTTTTTTGTATTAAGAGCCATTTCATGTGTAAATTCTCATATACAAATTAGTGATAATGTATAGATATGCGTGATTACTTTAGCATTATTCTACAGCTTAAGTGCATATATTACATGTGACTGTTTTTTCCGTATATTTGATAATTTCAAAATGCATTTATGTATTTTGGGGTGGTACGGTATACACGATACTCTACAGTATGTTTACTATGCATAGATTCGTAAATATGTCCATAGTTAGCGTGGAGTGGGTGTGATGTATTCCTATAGGTTCTGTATCGATCCCCCTACTCCTGACCCTATTCTGGTTAACAAGTTAACTAGCAGCCATCCCATGAGGCAGAAAACCCCCATGATGCAGGAACCGTTATCTGATAAAGCCACACTACGGCACAGGAACGTGTTATCTGATTAGGTCATAACGCTTGCCATCTAATTAGACAAGCGATATTCCTCCAGCCCCTGATAAGGCATACGGAGTTCTCAAAACAAATCAAACCTATGACAGACCTGGGAAAAACCCTGCGGCCATTGTTTTGAATTCACCGAGAACTTCAGCAAAAGAATGTGCTAACGACCAGGTCGTATGACATCCTTATTGACGTATCTATGTCCATCCTTACGTCAATCTCGGCACCTTGAAGGTATAAATATTACCGATATTGCCCTATGCAAACACACGCGGTGGTGACGAGATCGGAGCAGCCATACTTGCCAAAGCCCAGAGCAGAGCAGACCCCGCTGGCGCAGCCCCGCCTTCCTGACGCGCTGAGAATGAGACGCTGCTTTTCTCCTGCCGAGAAAATCCAGCTCCGGCGCTTCCGGGTAGCCCTCGCAGGCCGCCTGGAATATCGAGACCAGAGACGAGAGATACCATCCCTCATTCATCCTAGATTCCAGGTACAGAACTGAATAACCCCTCACAGAGAATTCTCTAGTCAGTCACTTGGCAAACCAAACTTAACTTAAACTGTAACTTTCTATTCCCACCCACGTATTAGGCTTAGGTCAGGTACACGGGGTAGGCGTAGTTAGAAACACCAGTTGAGTACGATTAGTCAAATGTATATGTGTATGTACTCATTTTATTCATTTTAAACCTTCATATGGCTTAGAAACCATATCAATGTTTTTACAGTATTATTTTATACTTCTGCTTTTATTGTATGCACTTTACTTAACCATAAGTATTGCAATAATATCGATCCATTTCTCTTGTATGAGAAAAGAGACTGATCAATAAATAACATCTTTTATTGAACACGCCCGTCTCTTCCTTTCTCTACAATCTGGTGAGACTAAGAATGCACGTACTGACTGAGTAAAATAAGTCGTCTTTTGTTTTCACACGACTCTAGAGATACACTCTTGATTAGGGGAGAGCAAAGTTGTCATGTTCTATGGTTGTCAGAAACTAAATCCCTTCTTGTCTATCCAGGGAGGTTCAACTCCTCCTTGCCTATTCGAGAAAGTTTCTAGTGAACTCTGAGCTAGCTGGCAAAACCCAAAACTTTAAGTCTAATATCGACAGTAGTCGACCTAGTTAACGTCTGGTCTAGGCTTATACTATTGAAGGTATTATTCCAATGCGCAGAGCCTATTGGGATAATAGGAACTACACTACACGAGTGAGTGCGTCCCAGGTAGCAGGAGTCCATGACATGGGGTAGCAGGTCGCCAGTTAACATGAACCTATAAGTCTGACATGGAGTGCGTGTGCACCTGAATAATACGAGTAAACCCTCGCAGCAGGGTTGCGACCACGCCAGACATCATGGAGGTCCCACTGTGCCGCCCAGTCCACGAACAATCGTGATGCTCCGATTATCGGGGCATTTGCCGGTGGGGGGAGTGAGCGGTCCAGCTGGACATCCATTACACAGTTGTAGTCACCTCCAAGTAAGAGTGGGACACCCGGCCAAGGCGCTAGTGCCGTCGATAGTCGTGTGAGGAAACTACCTAGCTCTGTGTTAGGGGCGTACACAGAGGCCATGACTATCTGTTGTCCGTCTAGTCTGCCCTGTAATATTACATATCTACCCTCGGTATCTAGTGTGCAGTGAGTGAGAGCAAAGGGGACACCTGGACGTATCCATATCAAGGCTCCGTGCGCGTATGCAGAGAAGCCTGTGGCATACAGTTGTCCCCTCCATCTGCGCTTCAGCGTGTGTGCCTCTTGTAGTGTCAGGTGTGTCTCCTGTAGGAGCGCCACTTGTACCCGGTGTCGCTTGAGATATGAGTATACCTGGTATCTGCGCGAGGGGGTGTGCATGCCTTGCACGTTCCAGGTGCAAAACTTAACAGCAGACATTGCAGTTCCGTGTCCCATCCCCTCGTCCCCACCACCCACCCCCAGCGTCCCACCCAGCAACACAACAGTTCAATTCGTCGCACCATGTCCACCACAGTGTCCGCACAGTCCCATTGCCCCGCAAACACACATCAAAAGTAAGGGAAAAAAATACCAGTCTCATTAACTTGGGAAACATAAGCAGAATTCAAAAAGGACAACAGCAAAACATGTTGTCGTCCAAACGCTCTAGTGAGCACTAACAAACCGTAAGTTCAAGGGGGGGTGTACTGAGGTTGTAGTTTCAAGTGTACCAAGCGTTCATGCGATCAGGGTGAGGGTGTGGGCTCCCCACCATAGGCAGTTATCGCTACACTGCCCATCCACAGCGACTGTCTTCTAATGCATGGGGTAGGCAGTCCAGTATCAGCCATGGGAGAGTATAGGTGCTGAAGGTGGCTCCGAGATTCACTACAAACAGATCCAAACAACTTTCTCGCCAGTCTGCAGCACCCCCGATGGTGCGTTAGCACCCTGGCTGCAAGTGCGAGTGCACATCTCAAATTTAGGCCTCGTAGGTGGAAGTATTGTCAGTAAAGCAGACCTGCAGTTTGAGACGGGACGTCTGGAAGATCTCCTGATATCTGGGAGTCCGGCTCACAAACATAGGCCTCATAGACTGGAATATTGTCAATGGAGTAGATCAGCAGTTTGAGGCGTGACGATTGCAAGGTCTCCTTATATCTGGGAGTTTGGAAGCCCGTAGAGGTATTAATCATCACTCACTTGCTGGTCAGGGCTAGTTCCTGGAGCTGGGTCCCTCGTCGATGGTCCACTGATCTCCGCCACCATGCGGAGAGCCGCTTGTTGTTCAGTTTGCTGATGCTCTGGCGTTGGGCCTAGATCCGACTCTTTATGCGTGGAATTCGCAATTGATGGTTTCCTGCGCCGACGTCGCCTGGCTCCTCTGTCGCGTCGTGTCTTCGGGGGTAACATTCCAGGACCATATTCCACACCTGAGTCAAGCCAAGCCTCGGCCGCCTCCGGGGTGTTGAAGAAATGCGTCTTGTCCTGGGCCACGACCCGTAGACGAGCAGGGAACAACAAGGAGTATTGAAGGGCTAAGTGGCGGAGGCGCTGTTTTACTGCCAAGAAAGAGTGTCGCTGGCGCTGGACTTGGACCATGTAGTCTGGAAAAAACATAATTTTTGTGTTGTCGACTCTGACTTCCGACAGCTTTCGAACTGCACGTAATATGGCGTCTCGGTCCCGGAAGTTCAACACACGGATCAACAGTGGCCTCGGGTGGGGGCCGGGTTGGTACCCGATGGGCTCGTTCTACAACAAAGTGCTGCGAGAGTGTGTCTTCCGGGAGAATGGCCCTGAGCCATCGCTCCACATGTTCCGGTGCTTCCCTAGGCTTCCATCGTTCCGGCAGGCCCACTATGCGAATGTTGTTCCTTCGAGCCCGGCCTTCTGCATCCTCTGCGCGGTCCTCCAGGAACTCCACCCTATTGAGAAGGTCCTGGACGTGTCTGTCCACCTGGTTAATCTTAGGAGTCAGCTCCGCCACTGTGGACTCCAGAGAAGTCGTCCGCTCAGAGAGTTTTTTGTGATCAGCTCGGAGGTGTGTTAGGTCTATGGCCACACCGTCAATTTTAGTCTCTAATGAGGCACGGGTTAGTTGCATCGACTTCTCCAGCCTTTCCATAGCTGCCAGCATCATATCCAGTTTGGAGGCAGTCAGGTCCTGTTCAGTATGCTTCATCGTTTTACCCTTCACCTGTACGCCGCTGGCTACAGCTCTTGTTTTGGGCCCCGTAGACATGGGAGGCCTCGCAGAGTGCAGGCAGGTGTATGTACAGAAGGACCTGTTTGCGAAGCTCACGGGGAGTTGCACCACAAGGAGGCAATGTTATTCAATTGCAACAAAAAGGAACCATTCACGCCACGCAGGAGTAACGTGGTTTAAAGCAGCGTGGAGGAGAAACTTCTCAGCAGTTAAGGCGACCTCGGGGCTCTTTTACGCCTTCCTCCTTCCAGGCGCCCAGGATATATGTCCAGTTCCTGTGTCAGGGTCCACCCACAGCCACGATGTTAGGGATAGGTCAGTGCGGACAGGTGTTCCCTGCTGTGGAGACAAGGCAGTCCCAGGAATCGCCTCCGCTGCTTCAGGGGTGTAGGTATTGGAGACAGCACCATTAGCACAGCAGCGACACAGCCCCCGAGCAGACTCGTAACACTCACCAGGGCTAAAGGAGGGGGTCCGTGTCCCAAGACTTCCCCAGAGGGCGGCAGAGTTAGGGCCATGCACGCCGTAGGGCAAGATGGCGACCAGTGTTCACCACCCCTACTTCTCCGGTAGCGTCGTCGCTCTCAGTGTCTGTCTGTGTAGGGATCACGTCACATGCCTCCACTCCGTGCCATCAGCGAGGGGGGAGGGGGTACAAGTTTCGGCTCCACGCGCTGTTCCGCACCTCTGGTGTACTCTGTGTCCAGCTCTCGCCCGCCGGCTCGTCCCAGCAGTCACCAGCTACCTACCGGCGCATGCCGTGTCCAGTGTGGTCTCGGCCAGGGCGTTGCTGCACTCGTTGGTCCCCGCCGCCTCGCGGTTCCGCACGGCCCAGGAAGCAAGGCGCCTCGCCGGTGTCAAGTGGGCCATGTCGGAAGTTTGCAGCAATCTTCAGCGGGGGGGGGCAGAGAGGGGGGGGGGGAAAGCAAGTAGCCCCGGTCTCTGGTAGGCAGGAGGGACACCACGCAGGTCACCACACCGCGAGTCTCAGGCTAACACAGGTGCCTCAGCGTTATGGGGGTCACGGGGATACAGGAGCAGCAGTCCCCGCCCACAGAGCCCTCCCCACAGGAGCCAGCTGGGGGGGGAGGATCACGCCACGTCTCCACCGGCCCCCTCTGTGATCGTAGGCTTGAGCTCCGGTGCAGGCAGGCGTCCGCCGGAAGCTCTGAAACTCCGTCGTCCGCCACAGGGCCCAGTCAGCCAGTCGGATCCCCGACCTCCGGTACCTCTTCACGCCGGCCGGAAGTTACCGTGTGTGGGGCAGGGCACTGTTTCGTGTCGGCGATGCGGTTCGGCAGTGGCTGGAACCTTCAAACTTCGGCAGACGGCAGTCGGGCGCCCGAGGCACACTCGCTGTCAATTGCAGGACAGTGCGGGCAATTTTACCGGAGAAATGGCCTGTGGTAGGGGAGCCTCTTGCAGAGCTCTACCCAGGCACTTCCACCACCATCGCGTGCTCAGCCACGCCCCCCATGGCTCATCCATCATGCTGTGATTGTATTGGCTAAGAGTATTGTTTCATAAGCCAGCAGCAGTCTGACAGGTAGAAGTATTAGTGACTAGAGCTTTCTAATAAGGGGTCTCACTCTTCCAAAATGGCTGCAGCATCTAGCGTGAATAAGCAGTAGCATATGAGCCTCCTTATGTTTTTGCTACCTCACTTGCTTTTGTGACATGCAGAAAACACAGTTCATTCGTCTCCTTTCCTAGCACTGCAACAGGTGTGTTGGTTGTTGCAGCCTTTGCTTGTGGTTTTGTGTGCTACCATCATGCAGACCAATGCGGGATACTGGTCTACATCGTAACTTCGGAAGCAGCAAAACCACCCAGTATGGAACCGGTGACCCCACTCCAGTCAGAGGGGCTGTTTCGTACCTCCGAAGCCTACTCCCACTTCCCCGTGCTGTACACTTAGCCTGTAGTTCCCACTCGATTCCC
Source organism: Lissotriton helveticus (assembly GCF_964261635.1). Lineage (NCBI taxonomy): Eukaryota > Metazoa > Chordata > Amphibia > Caudata > Salamandridae > Lissotriton > Lissotriton helveticus. The sequence goes on from NC_136065.1 coordinate 343,787,696, forward strand.
ACGCCAACTCACAGCTCCAGTCGCTTCAGTTGTGCCTGCTCCCACTTCTGCAGCCTTTGCCTGCTTCCCCAGTACCACATCACCACTCCCTTCTGGCTCAGACCCACAGCCTCAGACCGACCCAACCTCCCACACCAACCCCCATAGCCTTAGACCAATGTCCCTTTCCATAGCATTATAGCATTCCACTGCCTCAGTAAACCTTCCCTTCTTGTATCTGCCCCGGAGTTGCAGATTTAATTGAATAGACATCTAGTATTGTTTGAAGAGCAGATAATCTGTGGGTGCATTTGTAGACATATGTGCATGTTCATGAGTGTTGGGTGACTTAATGTCTGATGTGTGAGGTGTATGCCTGTGTAAGTGCTGGGTGACAGTGAGTAGTGTAGGGGCAGGGTGAGTGGTATGAGGATAGGTTGAAAGGTGTGCCTGTGTAAGTGCAGGGTGAGAGGTGTATGCTCATGTGAGAGCTGGGTGACCAGTGTGCTTGTGTATATGGAGGGTGAGAGGAAAGGATGGGCTGTGTGAACAATGGGTGAGCGGAGTGCCCATGTGAGAGCAGCGGGGAGTTATGAACGTTTTGGGTGTAAGGAGAGCAGCATGAGCTGTGTGAACATATGAATGCAGGGTGATGTATCCCTAAACACTCTAAGTAACCCATCATGTCATTGCTAGTTAGCAAGCGGGGCTTCATGTGTAATTTAAATTGTGATTATCATGGTGTCAGGAAGTCAGGACATTTGGGTAGAGCAAATGAATTATCACCTGATCACGCAACAAAATGTAAGCTTTTTTGACATGAATAAAGTTACTTTTCTATAGGTGGCTGAGCAACTGAACTCCAAAGCCAGTTGCAAAGCTCTGGCTCAGGAAGATGTCCCCTTGGAACCTTGAGCCAACTCTCCCTGTGGCTTGTCCTGCCCACTCCCTTCGGCAGTCACCAAGTCCCCTTCCCCTTCATCCAGTGGTTAAATTGTGCAACCTGAAACCAAGAAACCTGGGATGAAACACGGTTTACCTGCTTGTAAAAAATTCTGTGACCCCAGGCAATTTCCTCAGTTTATTCTATTTCCTTGAGAGTACATTAAAAACATTCTAAGATATGTGCTCTAGAAAAACATCACTTGTATATGTTTTAATAAACTTTAATGTTGCTCCATGTGTTATAAAAACCTAATCAGGACACACATGCAAACTAACTTGCCTTTTAGTTTAGTAATTAAATGATTATCTAGGGGAATATTTCGACGTTTACGTTTAGGAACTGGGACTTCTGATAAAGGTCACTCAATGCAGCAATTCATTCTCATACTTTTCATCTCACCCGCATTTGGGCAGTGTCACCTGCTTATTCACCCCCCAGATAAAATGCCTCAGTAGACGTTAATGGACTCACTTGCTTTTCCAATCCATACCACATTCCAAAAAAGAGTTCTCCCACATTTTGCCTCAAATTAACAATGAGACGATTGACATATTTGAAAGAAGCAAGATCAAAGAATTGCAAAAAATGTATTTGAACAGACCCTATGTTTGGAACAATTTAAAAAAGATCCATATTGAGGCCATTAAGGAACTAGAGATGCACAAAGATATAGTGATCAAGAAGTCGGATAAGGGGGGGAAAGTAGTGATATGGCCCCCGGATATGTATCTAATTGAAGGTCCTAAGCAATTAAATTACAAAGATAGATATGAAATTACATCAAAAATCAAATATGAGGATGCAAATAGAGAATATTTAGACATATTGATAGACTGGCGGGACAAAGGAATTTTGGGTTTGGGTTGAATATCAGGTTTCGGCATGTACATTTCCAAAAATGTGTGCCCTTTACTTGCTGCCAAAATTGCAAAAATACTTTTTTAACCCCCCAGGGAGACCAATTGTCTCATCAAGAGGAATCATGTTCGAAAATACGTCTAAGTATGTTGACTATTTTCTGCAACCATTTGTGCATGCTCTCCCGTCATATGTGAGAGACACTGGAGACTTTTTGAAGCTAATTAATGAGATCACTTGGAATAAGAACTACCTATTAATGTGTCTAGATGTAAATAGTTTATACACCTGCATCCCACATGATTTAAGAATAGATGCTTGTCGATACTTTTTGAAAGAAAGATCACTCTTGTTCCTCCTACATACAGAGATGCTTTTAGAAATGATACACATTTTTCTAACTAAAAACTTTTTTCTCTTCAATAAAGTGTTGTATAGACAAACCCAGGGAACGGCAGTGGGAACCTGCTTCGCCGCCAGCTTTGCCGGGTTGTACCTGGGCTGGTGGGAGAAGCAAGTTGTCAGCAACATCAGACATTTTGAGGACCACGTCGTCCTCTGGGTACGATACATTGACAATATCTTTTGTATCTGGAAAGGTACTCGGGATCAAGCCTATGAATTTATCAACATAATACATTATAGTTCTCTAAATTTGACATTTAGCAGTAACATTAATGAGACTACGATAGAGCTTTTAGACCTAAAATTGTAGGTAGATGGTGAGAAACTGACAAGCCGGCTGTTTCGTAAATTCAGAGTATCCCCTACGGTGAATTATGTGCTAAAAGGAACTGTAGCACGGAAGAGGGATTCTAGAAAGAAAAGTTCATTATGACCCAAAGATTTGCTAAAAGAGGGTTCGCAATAAAATCATTAGGAAAGCGACAAACAAAGTGGAAACATTGAAACAGAATGAATTACTCATACGCAAACAGCCGTCAAAGGATGACGATGACAAATAAATTAGATGTATCACATCCTTTCACAACCAATCTTGGGAAGTGAAACGTAGCCTGAAGAAATACTGTGAAATTTTGAAAACTGACCGAGATTTAGCTAAACCAATAGGCGATACTTCAGCCGTTACGTTCAGGAAAGCTAGATCCCGGAAAGATACATTGAGTCAATGTTTGGTGAACCCTGAAAGAGGTAAAAATGATATCAAAGGTTTCTTTACTAGCAGAAACTGTACGGCTTGTAATATATAGCGACAACTGTAAAAAGGTTAAACTATCGGAAAAACAAGCTGCACATTAATTTTCAAACATCTCACTTGCAATACGGAATTTGCAGTATATGCTCTTAAATGTCCATGTAATACATTTTACATAGGAAGTACCGTACACAAAGCGAAAAAACTAGTATTGGAACATATGCCAGCAATCCGTAATGATGACAAGCCATATCTAATTGCATCACATTTCAAAGCTCACCACAACCAAAATTTTAATTTGCTAAAATTCTGTGTATTGGATAAGGTACCAATCCAGGAATGAGGTGTTAACAGAATTTTAGAACTGAAAAGATTGGAATCTAAAATGACCATTAGGTACAATACACACTGCATCCCATAGGCCTAAACCTGGATGAAGAACTGGCAGTACATCTAGGATAACTATAACTGACAGCCTATTTTTCAAAACAGTTAGAGCTCTGTTTGAAGGACCAATCTTAGGTGTATATGTTTTTTTAATAAGGAATATGTTTTCGTGAATTTGGTTTAGGCACTGGTTTTTGTCTGTTTCATTACAGATGAGGAGAAAATCGTAACGCAGGAGAACTATTAGATCTGGCTACTGTTGTACAGTAGGAAAGTCATTTTGTTTATTGCAATTAAGTGGATGTGAATGGCAAATCTGAATTAACCAACCAGAGTATGAACTTGTAAATAAGGTTCAAGCACAGGGCACGTAGTGAATAGATTGATGAAGGGGTGACAAAAAACAGAATAATATCTGTGATTAATTGCCCACTGGGGCAGGACATATGTGGAGGAGGTTGATGACTGGTTGTTATCTTTCTGACATAAAATTGGCTCCCCAAAATTGCAAAAAGCCTTATAAAAAATCGAAGGAGTAAAATCAAATGACTCTCTTTAAATGTGCCAATAATGTATAGTACTCAAATTTTGAAAATAAGTTGGTATAAGTATGCCCACTGGGGCAAATGGACAAAGTTGGTTTGATATTAATTGGGATTGTGATGTAGCAAAATGAAAGCTGTTTATCACAAATATAATGTTGAAACTGTGCGATAAAGGTTTAACAAAATGATTGAAATTTTGTATGTCTCATAAAGCGTTTGACTGAAAATAATGAATTAGAAACAGACAAAAATATTTATTTTATGTTTACTACAAGCATATATCACATGGTGATTTCTTTAAAAGATACGAAAGTAACGTGTAACCTCACTTGTGATCAAGGAGCGTAAGGCTCTGAAATGCGATGGGACGTTGTTGCTGGTGTATTGTAAATAAACACGCTGTAATACTGGAGCTGCGGTACTGTGGTTTTTCGTGACTGGAGTGGATTTGTATCCAGTCGAACCTAACAGGCACTTTGTGTGTGTATATATATATATATATATATATATATATATATATATATATATATATATATGAAGAAAGCAGTCACAATTCCGTCAAGTAACGGCGGAATATAGTAGATCTGGACCTCAGAAATCTCACACAATGCAGCAAAATATAGCCAGCAAAATAATCACTCGAAATGAGTAAGCAGGAAGACGGTTTATTCCATAGAAGATGACGCGTTTCGCTCCACAAGGGAGCTTGTTCACAATATATATATATTTTACAGGGACGTTGTTGTTAGGCTCAGATTTCACCTGTACAAAGCCACCGAAATTCAGCAGTAATATTTATATATATATATATTGGAATCTGGGAACCCCTACTAAGTCATTATTGAATGCAGTGGAGCAATTTCTATGATTTGAACCTCAAAACAATACACACAAATATAAAAACAAGTATACACCAAACAAATGCTCAAATATTTTGCTTCTTAATTTGTGTACTTTATTCATTCTAATTTTGTAAAACAGTCTCTGACCCCAGGGGTAGGCCTCACGGACACTCAGTGGTCCTCAGCTCACAGGTTAAGAGCCACTGCTTTCGCTCAAATATGTACTTGTTGCAGCTACATACATTCTTGCATAGCAGTGTGTTGTGCCTGGGTACAGTCCCAAACTCCCGACCCCATGAGTGCGCTCAGCAACACTTCCCTGAAGAGTAGGGCATGTTGGTGAGCCTGCTGATTGGTTCTGGGTGTTCTGTAAGTACAGACTATGTCTGATACCAGTGATGCAGTGTACTCTGCAAAGAGGAAAGAGGATATGAGCCTCCAGAACTGGACAATGTTGCGGCTGGATCCCCGAGCTTTCAGACAAGTAATGTCACATCACAGCTCGGAATGTAAAGCATTGCAGAGAGGGCAAAGCAATTCTTAGGCGCACTATCCAACTTTCCAGGGCGATGGTGACAATGGTGCTGAGTCCAGGTGTAGCAGCAGTCTCAAAAGGTAGTGGCCTCTTGCAATGTTCAAAAAACAATACCAAAGTCACAGTGCTTACTGGAGTAAGAGCTGCTCAATAATCCCCAGAAAGAAAATTGGTCCAGGGCACAGTTCTTCTCCTTGTTTCCCCTTCCCTGGGTTGATGGTCAATCCCCTAGTATGCTTGTCACCCCTTGGATCTTTCCCTATAGCCCACAGGATCTTATAAACATACATTGATACAATGATTAAAAGTCTTGCACTCTCGCTGTAAAACAATGGAGCATCTGAAGGCTGGGTGATCAGGTAAGCACAAAGCTGATGGGTGGAATGCTTGCAAATCATCTCAGCCACAGCAATCACTTGAAGGGTGACATACCCTGAAATCGGTCCCAGGATGCTTGTTTCCGGTCCAGGGAGAACCTGGCTTGGCAGTTCGGTCTGGACTGTTCCCATGAGGCACAAGCTCAAGACTGATTTGTATATGGCTGGATCCAAACTGGGGTAACGTAGTGGGCAAAAGAGCGATGGATTTAACCCAGATCTCTTGACTGGGGGAGAATGTTTGAATCATTCAGCATTCCATCCATCATTTGTTGCAGTTATACTTTTCGCCCTAAGTGGGATGGGTATCCTCAGACGTGGGTCACTTGCTCACTGCGCCACTGGATTCAAACTAGCCTGGCTGATGAAGGGAGACATACCCTGAAACCAGTCCCAGGATGTTTGTTTCTGGTCGAGGGAGGACCTGGCTTGGCAGTTCGATCTGGACTGTTCCCATGAGGCACAGGGTCAAGACTGATTTGCATATGGCTGGGTCCAAACTGGGGTGGCGTAGCGGGCAAAAGAACAATGGATTTAACCCAGATCTCTTGACTGGAGAGAATGTTTGAATCATTCAGCATTCCATCCATCATTTGTTGCAGTTACACAGCAATCACTTGAGCAGCATTCCAGTGCATTGTATTTTGCCCACTGTGCTACTCCAGACAAAAAACAGCTATATGCAGATCACCCTCGGTCCTGTTCCATTGGGATCAGTCGAGCCCAAACTGCTAAGCCAGGTTTCCTCTAAATGGGAGCTCAAGCAATTCTAGATTGGAATATGTCTACTTAGTTTGAGTTCTATGTCACAGTAAACACGGTAAAACATATGGTCATATCCATTGCACTTAAGATGTTTCTGCAGGTTAAGGTTGATTACTCAACTCAGCCGGCACTGTAGGTTCAGGCAGGGTTGGAGGGGCAGACCATTCAGTGGCCAGAGGGCTGAAGAATGAGAGTGGTGGTAGGTATCTCATTGTAGGCTACTGGCAAGTCAGTCCCTCTGCAGACCTTATCTAGCACAGTGGAAGCAAACTAAATGGACTACGACTTTGAGAAGAGTCTGCAGCAAAGCAATGCCATTACTCACAAACACTCTCAAAACAATACTTGGCTATGTCAACTGGCTCCCGATATGCCTTCCCCTCTTCTGGGTGACTAAAACTTCCATCCAGCTTATCCATGAGTTGGAATAACACTTCAAACTCATTTATGGCAAACCTTTCATGGGGGAAAGATCCACCATTCACCCTTGACTGTTATGAAGATGTCACCAGCACCACCTGCCTCAGAAGGCCAATGGATGTAGCACCTGTTCTATTACTCTACCAATGAGCAAGGCCTGGTTATACAACAACGGCCTACCTGAGGCTTACCACAGCCCTGAGACAGGGACTAAATAAAGAGGCAGCACACCCAGGCACCTACCATGATTGGCAGCTGACTCCGCTTCTCGGAGATGGAACCAAACCTAATCCTTCCCAGAATTGTCTGCTAGAAAGGCAAAGTCAAGTGGGCAGACACCCTAACTCCCTTGACTTGCCAAAGATCAAGGGAGACAAATGCTGATCATGCTTGCCTATCCCAGGTGCCAGGGAGTAAGTGGGATGGGTATGCCCAGATGTGGGTCCCTTGCTCACTGTGCCACTGGATTCAAGATAGCCTGGCTGAGGAGGGGTGACATACCCTGAAACTGGAAAAGGCAAAGTCAAGTGGGCAGACACCCTAACTCCCTTGACTTGCCAAAGATCAAGGGAGAAAAATGCTGATCATGCTTGCCTATCCTAGGTGCCAGGTAGGAAACATTCTTGCCCCCTCCCATATAAAATGCCTACAAATACCTTCACAAGCTGTGCGGGCTGTCTGACCTCGAACTGGTGACTCACAGGCCTGTGCGGGTGACTGGAGCCCTAGCAATGGTGTTCTCTGTGGCTGGGGCCGAGGAGCACTGTCTGGGCCATCTGAATCCATGGCACTGCTAGGTCAGTCATGCAGACTACCCGCATGTCTCCTCTTCTCAGAGTCTGCCCTGGGGCTGTAAGAACACAAGCAGCTGTGGCTGTGCACCTAGTAATCGCCCTTAGATTGCCCAGAGCAAAGTCTGGGATGCTGGGAAGCACAGGCCCTCCCCACATGCATTACAAAAGAGTGTGCACAAGTACAACTCCATCACCTGACAGCCACAGGAGCTGCATTACAGGAACGGAGTGGGTGTGGCTCCAACCTACTGATCATGGATGGGATCTATGTGGCAGGAGTCACACGGGTCAACCAGGGGATTTGTTACTCCATCATCTAAAGATGAAGACCATGATGAAGGTATAGGACGTGGCCATCACCTGCACTTGTTCTAGATCCTATAGATCATCTAATGCGCCTCTCTTGAACATTCCCATGGTGCGCCAGTTTGGAAAGGAGCACACTCTTTTACTTTTTAATCAGCCAAAATGTGGAATGAGCTTCACCTTATGGTACAGTCTAACCCCCCTGCTGTGCAAGCATCCCACGGGCCCTCCCGCCGTTCTCTTTCTCCCATCGATCATGGACACCAAGTCCTTTGTATTGTGAGAATGGCTGCAGTTTATTCACATAATAAGCTGGTACATAAGTTATCATGATGGCATGGGTCATTAACATGCTCAGTTCTTTCTTATCTTGCATTTCAATATAAAGCATACAGTTCATAACTGGTCCTACATTGTAATCTTATCTTTATTACATATTAATAACCATAACTCGCACAACCTGCAATGCAACATCCTTAACCCCTTCCATGCTGCCGTCGGCCATTGGCCGACGGCTGCACTACCTCGCTGGTGCTGCCGTCGGCCAATGGCCGATGCGGCCCCGCCCATTTTGCGGAAGTGCCGCACTTCCGCAAAATCGGCGGCGCAGCCAAGGGGTTAAAGTCATAATGTCTGTTTATTGGTTGTCATAATTCACTGTTTGTCAACTGCTGTGACAGCTCTCCTTCTGTTGATTACTTGGCACAGCGAGGGCTTCGAGGCTTTCCTTGCTACCGAATGTCTGGCGTTGTGGCACTGTGCCCAAGCCTGGGCTGCAAATTTCGTGCCACCCATTGCTGAACATTTCATTCCCCTTTTGTTTGCCCTCAATTGTACCTGTGGTGAGACATTCCAAGGACCTTGTACGGGCAATTCCCATTTTATGTACTTGTGTGGACATATTTAATAATTTGAAAGTTTTATATAGCGTGAACTTGACCCAGGTGGGAATCAGAGTGCTTTACAATTTGGATAGGTATTACAAAAGTATACATAATACAACAAGATAGTCGTGCAACATAGTAGATACAGACCATGGAGAAGAAAATTTGATAATCTTCGCTACATAAATGAGCATGGCAGGCGAGTGCTGGGATTCAAAGGTGTTCAGCAATCTCATTGTCAATCAGGTGGTAACCAATGAGCAGTGGTGGGCCTTTTTGAAGATAGTTGTGGAGGAAAGTCGCCGGATCTCCGGAGGAAGAAAGTTCCAGATCTTTTGGGCAGCGCCTGAGAAGGTTCTGTGACTCGTTCTCATTTTGTGAAAGATCTGTGGTTTTAAAAGCCATGAACGTGCACTTTTTGACTGTCTGCAACCTCCAGACAGTTCTAGTTTTTGAGCCAGATAAGTGGGAGTCTTGAAATGTAGGGCTTTGTGAGTCATGCAGGCTATCTTTAGCTGTATTCTAGCCTCGTATGGCAGCCAGTTTAGGGATTTGAGAGCTAGAGAGATGTGCTTGTTTCTTTTTGAACCAGTGAGCAGTCTAGCTGCTGCATTAATGGACAGTTTTAGTGGGGCCAAGCTATATTTGTTAAATCCACAGAGTGTGGAACTACCATAGTCTAGTCTAGGCAATACCAGAGCTTGCACCACCATATTGAAATCCTCTTGTGGAAGGAAAGGTTTTAGATTTCTTAGGATGTTCATTTGATGTTTAGCCCCCTTGCTTAAATTGCTAATATGATTCTGCATGCTTAGGCACTTATCCAGTGTGATTCCGAGGCATTTCGCAGAGTGGATGATGCGGGGAGTGCAGTTAAAAGCCGTAAGATGTTTCAGCCAGTGGTCCGTCTTTGGGATGTGATTAGACGGAGCAATATGAAGGAATTCTATTTTGGAGGTATTGAGAAGAGGTGGTTGCCAGTTAGCCAGTTTTGAGTATCCAAAAGGGTAGAGTTGAGTGAGACAAAGTGTTCAGGGGAGGTGATTTTCAGATAGAGTTGAGTGTCATCCGCATACATATGGAAGAGGAAGTTTGCGGCATTCAGAGCATTTGCCAAGGGTTCTAGGAATAAATTGAAGTGTATCGGTGATAGTGCTTACCCCTGTGGAACCCCCATCGAGACTGAGCAGGGCTGGGATAGGGATTGCTTTAGCTTGACTTTTTGTGATCTATTATTGAGGAAGGACGTAAACCATCGCAATACCATCCCTGAAAAGCCCATCCTATGTTCAAGGCTGTATAAGAGACTGTCGGGGTTAACAGTATCGAAGGCTGACCAAAGGTATCAGGAGGCATTCTTTGTTGTGGTCTAACATTATCAAGATGTCATCCAAAATATGAGTGAGAGCAGATTCCTTGCTGTGGCCTCTTCGAAATCCAGATTGATGTTGGTCCAGAAGTTGGAAAAACTCCATGTGTTCACAAAGTTGCATCTACATGCATTTTTCCAGCAGTTTAGCCAGTGTGGGGATGGTGGAGATGGGCCGGAAGTTATTGAGAACAGCTCTATCTGCATTAGGTTTTTTTTAGAATGGAGGAGATTGGTGCTACTTGCAAAAAGTCGGGGATCGTGCCTTGTGATAGCGAGGCATTGATAGTCTGTGTCCAAAGGGGGAGGATGGTATCCTTGATGTCTTTGAAGATGGGTGGTGGTAGTGGGTCGGTGAAATGATTTGATTGGTTGATAACCCGCAGAGTGTTGTAAATATCTCTTTCGCTGAGGGGAGTAAAGGAAAAGAAGAGGCGTAGTTCTTATTGCCGGTATTGGAGGGCCTGAGCCTCTCAAGGTGAGATGGATCATCTCTCCCTGCTGATGGAAGAATAGCCCTTTTCGCTTCCAGATCGATACTGATGCTCTTTGTTTCCTCAGTGAAAAAGACCGCCAACTCGTCACAAGATGGAAGGCCTGTCGTCGCGGTCAGAGCTTCTGGCTGTCTTGCTAGATTGTTGTTCAACAATTTCAAACAGTTTCTTGGGGCGGTTTTTGGCTTGATTGAGTAATGTTCTGAAGAAGTCAGCCTTTGCTGTTCTGAATTTTTGTTGTTGTAGGTGTTTCTAGCCGATCTTAGGTGAATTAGATGTTCAGTGGAGGGTACTGATCTCCAGGTTCTTTCAGCTGACCTTTGGTTGCGGCATTCAGAGTTTAGGTTGAAGTTGAACCAAGGTTTGGAGATTTTGATGGAAGCACTTTTTAGTTGTAGAGGGGCTATTTCATCCAGGATGCCAGCGATGTTGGTGTTATAGAAGTCGGTGAGGACATGCACATCTGACATGTCCGATTGGGGAGTCAGGGCCTTTCTACAGCGGGATGCTAAATCCATAGAGTTAATATTCCTAAGGTTCCTTTTCCATTGTTTCGTTTTCTTGGTTTGGACCCTCTTCGGTGATACCTCCTTGTTAATTAGGTAGAAGATGAAGTAATGGTGAGACCAATCACAAGGGATAATGGCATCTATTGAGATGGGTTTTCCTTTGGAGATGATGAAGCCCAAAGTTTCACCCTTGTTATGGGTTGGACTTTCGTAGTATTGTGTCAAGCTGACATATTTAATGTTAAACCTTGTAGGTCCCTGCCCCCGTTTCTTTGCAGCTGCGAGTCCCGCGTTTTCTGGTACTGGTCGGGTGGGATCAGCTTCCCACCAGAGACCACATTGTTTACCACGTCTCCCGGTCGCCTTTTTGGCTGAGGTGGAGGCTACATCCCCTCTCCTCCGATTGGGCCTTTTAAATACAAACGTGTTTTGGTCACTCTGATTACCACTCGATTGGCGTGATTTTTCGTGCCTTGTTGCTGCCACGGCATGTTCGGGCTCCACCCACCCATTAGGGTCAACTGCACCTCCCGGTCCAGCGGGAAATCTCAGCGGAATCTTGTTTCAGGAAAAAAACTGAAAACTTGTCTTTTCAAAGCAGTTTAATGCATAATGCATACGTTTGGTTTTCTTTCTGCTTGTGTTAGCTCAGGGACACTCTTGATAGTGCAGCTGTTGTGGCGTTGCGCTCTATAAATCATTCCAGGGCCGGCGCAAGGCATGGGCAGTGTGGGCAGCCGCCCAGGGCCTCGCGCTCGGTAAAACACAGGGGGCCTCGCGCCCCCGTGAAAGGTCACACGTTCACAGCTCACTACAGGGCCCCCTGCCTCACCTGATCACATTACAGGTGGGGGAAGGTGCAAACAGAATGGGGGGCGGCACAACAGCTGGGCCAGCAATTATGTTGGCTCACAATGTCAGGGGCGGGGCAGCGCCTTGGTTAAGTACCGGACATTCTAGGCTCTGTTTCTGCATTTTGTTTCCAGGCAACAGAGGCCCCTTTGCTCTTTCGAGCACCAGTCGGACACAGGTAAGAGGAGGTGGGTGAGGGGAGGAGGGAGCAGCCAGATCAACTGGCTTTTGTTATACTTCGAATCTTGGTAGGGCAGTGTCTCTTATCTTAATTGAGCAGAATGTTTGAGACCAGAGGGTGGGGCATCTTGTCGTGTTAAGCAAAGGTGGACAGGGGCTGGGCTACCTTGGCAGGGAAGCAGCAGACCGCACAGGACTGGGACAGAATATAGGCTCTGGAACCAAAATAAAAGAGACCCCATTAGCTTACCAGATAGCTGAAAGTGTGACTTGTTGCACATCGAAGCAGTTTTGAACTCGTAAATCCAAGTTGTGATGGAGTTTTGCACTGTATGGGAGACTTCACGCATTTGTGCTTGTTGCAAGCAATGTTTGAGGTACTGGGGAAATTAACAGTAAAATTCCTCCAGACCTTAAAACTGACCCCAAACACCAAAATAACTGGTCCGCTTACTGACCTGTTACACTAGCCCTTCTGGCACTGCTAGATTGCCCTGGTGGCCAGTCCGACTCTGGCAGCAGCTGTCGCATGTGCCGGCGATATTCGGGATTCTTCAGCGAAACACAGAGCCTAGGTGCCTCGGTGAAGTAGAGATAGCGACAGGCAGCCCCCCTGTCCCCCGTCAAAGTAGCTGCTCATGCACACAGACTGGGGTCAGGGGCAGAAGGTAATACAAAACTATAGGGCCCCTGCAGAGTGTGTTAAGGGGCCCGAGTCTCGCATATCTCATATTTATTCATTAGGCTTCGGCAGGGAGGGGGGTCCTGAAGGGTTGGGGCCCGCGTTAGGTCCCCTTATCAGAGGCATGGGGGCACACCTGTACAGTTCTAACGTTTCACCCACAATAGAATGGATTCCGACCGGGAAAGAAACAGGGGTATTTACATGGCGCCCTCCAGCGCTGTATCCTGAATGGAGAAAATTTATTTTGTGGGCAGCTTTTTGGAGGGCTTGACGGCGCTCATTCGTATATTACTCTGATGCGAGTGACTTGTTACAAATAAACCTCTGTGTTCGGAGAATTTTTGTTCGAGTTTATGTGGTCGTGCATTCCACCAATCCATACTTCAGAACGGCAAGTACTGATTTTCACTCCCATTTGCTCCTTTTTTTCTTATAAAAGTCAATTCTACACAACGCGATTCCGTTGCGCATTAGAATCTGTTACCCTTCAATAACCCTCATTTTCACTCCTTTTTAGATTTAACGCTTAAAGACGTATTTGAGAGTTTGAGTTTGGGGGGCACGTAGAGACGGGCTGAGGAATAGGTTAAATATGCTTGGTATGTTACATCCCAATTCGAAAAAAAAAAAAATAGGCAATTTTGGGTACGAAATGATGTTACAAATTTGCTTTTGTTTATAAGATAATAAAAGCTCAACCAAGCAATTTATATCAGCTAATGCTGTTACTCAGTCCAAATGAACTATTCTTGTTTATTTTCAGAGGTTAAAATGGCTGATGTGGTCCTGCTGGCATTCAGATGAGTAGTGTGTAGTTACAAACAGATCACAAAACTCTCGGTATCCTCCTTAATTCCCAACTTTCTGTTCACTCTCAGGTTAGCTCTGTTGTGTCCTCTTGTTTTTTTTCCCTTAGGACAATCAGGAAGATCTCCCGCTTCTTTTCCCTCCCGGCTCTAAAAATCATCGTGATGGCAATGGTGCTCTCACGCCTTGATTATGGCAACATAATCTATAATGGCGCGCCGGCCTATGCTATTCACCGTCTGCAACTAGTGCAGAACCAGGCTGCTCGCCTGATTCATGGCCTGCCTAAATTTTATCGTGCCACCCCTCTACTGCAGGCACTACACTGGTTGCCTGTGAAAGAGAGAGCCTTATCAAACTTGGCTGCCTCACCTTTCAGGCCAAAATGGGCACCGCTCCGGAGTTCATATGCTCTGCCATCAAACCGTACATGCCGGGTAGAGAACTCCGCTCCACCCACATGGCACTCCTGACCACTCCACGATTCAAAAAGAAGAAGGCTGGTGGAACAAAATTTTCTGTCCTCGCCCCAGCTTTCTGGAACTCTCTCCCTGTGGGATTGCGCACCTCGTCTTCCTACATAGAGTTCCGAAAAAGTCTTAAAACCTTGCTCTTTCCCCGTGCCTTTGCTGCCTAATTTCTCCTTGCCACTGTTGTTGCTCGCAATCTGAAAAGCGCCATGAAACCGCTTGGTAAAAGCGCACTTAATAAATATTTTTAAATTCAAATTCACTGTAACAAGTGTTTTATGGCGGTGGGCTTTCTAACTTGTATCGGAACTTGTGACCGAAAGTTTACACACAGATGATCTCAGCAGCAGGTACACGAACCAGGCTAGTTACCCTACAGGGGTTGTACCTGTAACCTGTATTATGCGTGGTAGAGCAAAACACACAAGATGATGGACGGAATGATGCACAATGGCAAAACTTTCACCCCCAGTCACAGATCTGGGTTTAATCCATCGTTGTTTTGCTCACCAAGCTACCCCAGTTCAGACATGGCCATATGCAAATCAGTCTTGACCCTGTGCCTCATGGGAACAGTCCAGCCCGAACTGCCAAGCCATGTCTTCTCTGGACCGGAATCAATCATCCTAGGACCGGTTTCTGGCTATCAGAGCACACCTCTGCGAGCCGTATATCAACTCCTAAGCTTTAACTGGGCATGCATGTTTGTGTTATGCATGATACACAGATGTTTGCGTTAGCACTCTCCGCACTGAACATTTTTATTGTGTGTAGGTGTTTTATGGTGTTTGCACACATGCGTACCTACATGCAGCCAGTACAAGAGCGCCAGGAGCACTGTTATGGGTATAGTATGTTGTGACCAGTAGGTGAGACTTTAACCCCAAAGTAAACTTGCCGGGATCAAAATCGGTGAACGTCACTTAACCTCAGTTGCTCTGTAGCAGGTGCACTGGAATTGTGTTTTTATGTGTTCATTCTCTCAACGTTGTTTGATTGCAATATTTCATTTTATCTACTTTTTATAATAAATTGATATTTGCTCACCTGTTTTCAACCCCCTCTACTTTTTGTCGATGTTACTGATATCCACATTAGTTAGCTTCCGTGATGCCAAATAAGATCAATAGTACTGCGATGTCGCTTTCTGTGATGTCACTTCTTGTGACGCAATATGCAATTAGGGGGGCCTCGCTGATGAAGCAAGATTTCGCACATTACGCGACTTGCTGAAATCAAGAACCTCGATTCATGTATAACTCTGTAATCCAATTGTACGTCTTACTAATTTCCTTTATTTTTACTATATACATGTATCCTAGTGATGCTTGGCTATGTGTTTTACTAATACGATTAATTTGTGTCTTTAAAATGGCCGCCGTTTAGAATATTGCTTCTGCGCATGCGTTAGTCACACTCACGTGACGTGACGTAGTTGTGATTTTGGAGGGAAAGGGTGCGCATGCGTAATAGCCACAAGATGGCTGCTTGTGTAATAATATGGTGAAGCTTGTGCAGATGCTCTTGTGTTATTGTGTATTGCACTAAAACATAACTGCATAGTATATTTTTATAGTGATAAATCATAAGTACACAATCATGTGATGTAGTTGATTCATTTATTTCTATGTTTTAATTTGTTTTCGTGTACTTTTCATGTATCCTCGGTACGGAGGGGTGATGGGGTGCTTGGGAGTCGAAGTTGGAGTGCAGTACTGCGCAGAATCAGAAGTAGCGAGGTGGCATTGACACAGCGCCAAGAGAAAGTCGCTACTGTGCCTGGGAAGATGCTCCTTCACCCAGCCAGAGAAACTGAAAACTGTTATTTTATTAACAATGTATTCTTCCTATTGTATTCAGTGCGACTTCTCATGGGAACCCCAATCTTGCTAGGCGGTACCCAAGAATGCAAATGTGCGCTTGTAGAAGTAAATTCTGATTGGTGTGTTAACCTAGCCTACTTTGGGACCAATCGAAATTGTGGATTCTGACTAAGCATGAGCGCAAAATCCGCTCCGATCGCAGATTTTGCGGATTTTCGGTGAATCCGCGGTCCGCGAACTCTCGCGAATTCACCGAAAATCCGCAATCCGCGATCGGAGCGGATTTTGCGGTCAAAAGTTCAAGCCTAATGCCTAATTTACGATGGCGCCGGCAAGCTGCCAGCGCCATCCTCAAATGGTTACTTAATTAGCTTCAACAGGAAGCTCTAACAGATAAGATAAAGCAGGGGCTCGAGCGCCTGCTTTATTTTATCAGTTGGAGCTTCCTGTTGAAGCTAATTAAGTAACTTTTGCAGGATGGCGCTGGCAGCTTGCCGGCGCCATCGTAAATTATTTACATGGGGAAAAACGGTGGTGTCTTCTTGAATAAATATGAAGGGCAGGGTTCATTCTGGCACGACGGTCCTGGCACAAAAAATAAACCTCAACAGGAAACACTTGCAGATATCAATAACGCATGTGCCCTAGTTGAAGCTTAAATTCAGTGACTCATTCATCAGCCCAAAAATAATCGTGAGCGTTGTGGAGGCTGGGCAGGTGTGTCGAGCACGAGTCTGTCTCTTAATCTGCTGCTCTGATCGGTCTCTGACCTTTTATATACACAAGCGCCATGTGCGCTCGCATGGAAGCCCCGTCCGTTTGGCCCCGCCCGAGCTTCTGTCTCTTAATCTGCTGCTCTGATCGGTCTCTGACCTATTATACACACAAGCGGCATGCGCGCTCGCATGGAAGCCCCGTCCGTTTGGCCCCGCCCACACACTCGAGGAAGCCCCGCCCCCAAATCCGCCGATCCGCATAATCCGCGGATTTTGCGGATCCACGATCCGTGAATCCGCAAATTCGTGAATCGTGGATCCGCAAAATCCGCCCATGCTTAATTCTGACACTTTGCAACATTGGGGGGTGGTACACAGACCCGAAAACAGTATATCTAGCCTAGATTTAGCTATAGAATTTGTCCGACTTGTCTGAATAGCTGACCTGTCACTGACCCAACGCACTCAATAGGTGACTGAATTTACAGAGCGCTGCGGAGCACTCTGTCCGAAAATTGACCATAGACTTTTAAAGGTTTTACTAAACCTTAAGTGCTGGCGGAGCACTTTGCTGAGGAGTTCGCTAACCCAATCGGGGTTCTGACTGGTAGCTGCAGAGAGGGTGGAGCGCAGGCGTTGCTTCCGAACTGCGGGTGCTGGTCGTGCCTTGGTGGTCCTGTCCTGATCCTAATCTGGGTTTCCTGTCCTGTCCTGGGGTGTCCATTCTGCACCTGCTGTCCCATTGATGACTGCTATTCTTTGGGGTATTTCCTGTCCTTGACTGATCCGTGGCCAGGGTTGGTTTTCACACCATTCTAGGTAAATATATAGATAGGGCTAAGAACTCTATACTGCACCTCTCTATTTTCTGTCTTTGCTTCAATAAAGACATACCTTTGCACATGTTATATTTTCCATGCTTTCCGCAATCTACCATATGGAAACCTATTGCATTTTATTCTCATAGTATGTTCCTATGGTACCCTTCTGTTTAGAGCATAATTCTTTTCCATACTGTTTATGAATTTAGATGTGGTTTATATTTTCTCCTGAATTCTATTCTTGAAATAATAATATTAGAATTATAGCGTGTTCCACTTTCCACCCTTTTGATAGATGTATAGGAGTCCTAATTTCCTCTCATTCTTCATGAAGTACGTCCAATAGTATAATTCTAGTACATGCAATAAGCTTGCTCATTTATAGATGTCCATTCTTGAGTTTCAGTTTAAGTCTACATAGCGTGTTCCCTGTCACTCTATTTACAAACTTAAATGATTACCCTTACACTTTTCTTGTATGGTTACGTGCTTTTTGTTATCGTGATTATTGATTGCCTTTTAACTGTAAGCCTAATACTCGCAGATACTGAATACTAGATAAAACCTTTAAAACTTTTCAGTTGTCCGTGGTCATTTTATGAAAATCAAAAGTTTATGAAGTTGGGTTTGTATTTTGCCTGCCTTACTTTTACAGCTAGCTCCCTGATCTATCGTGGTCATTAGGTACCCGTGACGGTGGATTGGTAAGTCGGGTACACTAAAATAAAAGGAAGGAATCAGGGTGCTGATGGTAGATTTGTGAGGTCGCCTGATTAATGTATATGGTGAATTGAAATTTATGGGCCCGAAAACTATATGGTGAAATTATTGGTCAGGTGACCCCCGATCTCTATCCGTATTTTCTGGTAGCAGAGGATGGTTAGGGAATAGTTAAAGTTAGGTAGGACTAGATAAGTTAGATAAGTTGGATGCTGCTAAGTAACAAACCTTGTTGCTGCTAAGAGGGTAGGCAGTTCGGGTGATTTGATCAATCACTTGAAATGTTTGCTTTGGAAAATTATGAAATGTTTTAAAATCGTTATTCTTGTTATTATACTGCTATATGTCTTTATCAATTCGTTCGTAAAACGTCTTCTATGTTGTTGGGAATCCCCGGGGAATTGAATAGCGAGTGGTGAATAGAATCCACTTGCTTTGAGGTCACTTACTCCAGGAAGGTTAGTGCAGGTTAGGTAGAACTGGAAGCACTAACTAGGGTTTTTCTGAATGTATGTTTGAATAAATGTTAGCAACGAGGTTCATTGGCAAAATTCCTATTGTGGCATAACCTAATGAGGGTCACACCGGAAAAGTAGCAGGTTCATCGGAGCTTGGGTGAAAGCAAAGGGGCTTGCTGGTGAAACTTTAGACTTGGATATATCCCGGAAAGGTGGATGAGTCTAGGGAAGTAGCAGGTTCTCCAATGCTTGTGTGAAGGGTAGGCAGAAGAGATCTATCCGTAGTGTGTGAAAAGTAAATGGAAGTAGTTTACTTGCAGTGAAACAAATCTTTCCTGTCTAGACACTTGAGTACAGTGGCCAATGTGTATTCGTTGTTAAATAACCAAGCACTAGCACTTTAGAAAGAAAGAAAGTTTCCGTTACCTTGTGAAGGAGGGAGTCAGTCGCGAAGCTGCTCTGACGTCACTCTGTGCCGCGCTGGGATTGGTAGACGCAGCGGGTGCATAGCGGAGCTGGAATTGTGAAGGAGGGGTGAGTGCCGAAGCGTGAGAACTGTCTCGCGAAAGGCCGCGCACCCATTGGTCGAGATTATTTGAATTCGTGCATTTCATTGGTCGCACGAAAATAAGAGACGCACTAGGATTGGGAGCGACTTGTAAACAAAGCCGCTCGCAGAAGTCGTATGTGGCATTCGTATAGACCGCATACTCGACCTGATCCTCGGCATATGGGATTTGAGAACGATCAGTGGAAAGGTGTTAAAAACGACATTATGTACGGAAATAAGAGAAAACTGTCCCTTGTAAACAAAGTAAAGAATTACTTCAAAAAAGACAAACCAATTAGAACTAGAGAAGGTGTTGTCATCCCGCCACCAAATACTCCCGCATCTTTCATGCTGTTTGACAAAGGGTACCATACCTGCGTATGGTTGGAAAATTGGGTGGAGTACACCAAGGATGACGGAGTATTGGCTTTTCCGTTTGACGGTACATTTAATGGCAGAATTTTATTTAATTTGAGAACCCGAATGAATGACTTACATCCCAGACCTAGATTAACGCAGTATGAAGCACTAGAATTGTGGGAGATTGAAGCTTTTGAAAGGGATAAGCCACGAATGGATAAAGGGTTAACTAAATTTTATCCGAAACTGAAACAAGAGACCCGTGACAAAAAGATGAAACAGTGGAGACAGAATATGATTGTAGAAGGACTGTTTCCAATGATGCCAGCGGGGGGTCCTCCTGCAGGGGAAAAGAAGACAGAAAAGTGTAAACATTGGGTGCCTATTGGAGAGTCGGATGATGAATTGTTAGATGACCTGTTTTTAAGAAGTCCACCTCCTTGTAATGAAGGGCACCGACCTTCTAGTGAAGGGGATAATTCTCGAAGACCTCAGCCCCAGGAAGAGGCCAGATCTGCCAGTGTGGGAGGGGGTTGCTTCATGCCTCCCTATACCGAGAGTTTAGGTCCCGTAGATGCAAGGGATATTTATCCAAGAATGTCAGCTAGTGGGGACGCAAGATACTCCCGTGAAAGAGACTTTTGCTCTAGATCCCCCTACGAAGGTGAGGCAAGACCTTCCGGTTCAGGAATGCCGTTCCTAAACCCTCTGTGTGAGGAAGAACCAAGATCCCTAGGCACAGGTACTTTGCCCCCTAGACCTAGTTATGGTGAAAGACCCAGAGAGACACCTCCCACTGCCCCGAGTTGTGCTCCAACTTTAACCCCACAAGTATTACATGACAATGCAGTTGAAAGGATATTGGAGGACAGAGAACGAGAAGCACTAGCTAAGCAGAGAGCTGAAATAATTCAAAGGATTTCTCAGTTGAATGCAAGTCCTGAGTCTTTAACAATTCCGGTTACTATTGGACCAGTGGTTCCATTGTATGGGGATCGACAGGTAAGTCCAAGAACTCCAGTTATTACCCCAGTTGTAGTCCAACCGAGATCAGAGCCCTTAATTGTAGACGACTTAACAAGTGAATGTGAGTCTGAAGTGTCGCTAATAGATCTGCCCATTAGGGAACCAGGAAAAAGGATGCAGAAAAGACATAATCCTTTTAATACGAGGGAGATTCAAATGGAATCAACTTCGGGTACTAAGAGTGTCACGGTAGTAACTCCTGAAGAAATTGAGAGATGGAGTCGAGAATTAGAAAAACAAACTCTTCAGTCAAAACCTCTAGATCTCTACAAACTGAGAGTAGAAATAGAAGAACTTATGGCAGGAAATGTAGGATTAGACAGACTAAATACCTACTCGGAAGAAGAGCTGTTGTTTATCTGCAAGAGCCTTACTCGAAATGCCAGAGTACTCCATGAAAAATTAACTGACACTGCAGCTAGTATGGGAATAGATATCTCGAAATCAAAACCTTTGCAAAAGCCGTACAGAGCAGATTTCTCAGACAAGGATCTGGAAAACCTGAACATGTCAGGGAAGAAGGCACAGGTCAAAGAGTTATTGACAGTATTACAGAAATGGGGAGATGTGGACAGATGGAAAGCCAGGTGGGCCAAAAAGAAAGATGAGGCTAGATCCAAACAAGTGACTCCTCAGTTCGTTCTAAAAGAGGCTGATAAACCCGAACAGTTATGTCCTATGCGTGAAGTGCCAGGTGGAAAATATGTACATGTTCCATGGTCCAGACAGGATATTGTGTCCTTTACGAATGATTTCCCAAAATTACGAGAGAAGCCTGTGGACTGGTACAGGCAGGTGGAAAGGTTTGTAAAGGCTCAAAAATGCCTGTGGAAAGATTTAGATGGGTTCTTTGATATCGTGGTTCCGGTAGATTTATGGACCGAGTGTAAAATAGCCATAGCTTGGCCTAGTGAGGAGTACCCGGGGAACTCGAGAACAGGGGAACCCTCTAAAGAAGTGATGAGAAAATATGATCAAGTAATTCAACATTTGAAGCTAAAAGTGCCCGCAAAGGAAACTGATTGGACAAAAATAGATAGAACCACGCAGGAAAGGGACGAGACTGTGCACTCCTTTTATGAAAGACTGTTACAGGTGTTTAAAACATACAGCGGCATAGATAACATCGAGATGAAGGATATGACTCACTTCATTTACAGGTTTGTAAACGGTTTAAGACCCGAAATTTGTCAGTGGATCAAAGATAACAAAATCTGTTGGCAGTCCAAGAAAATAGACGATGTCCTACGGTATGCAAAATACTGTGAGGACGAGATGGCAGATAAGAAAAAGGCACTCAAGGAAAAGGTGATGTGGGCACAGGTAAAGCTCCCAAAATCAAGTCCCTGGGGGTGGGGGAAAGCCCAAAGTAAAAATGAGCAGAGAAGAAGCTAAAAAGAAATTCCCCTGCCACCAGTGCGGGGAAATTGGACATTGGCGGGACGAGTGTCCGTATTTACAGCATGATAATACCCAAACCCCTGATTTAATTCCACAGACGCAGAATGAAAGACCAAGAAAGACTCAGCAGCAGGTAAAAACAATCCAAGTGCCCCGAGCGCCAAAACCTAATTTTAAGGGAAAATCACCGCAGGGTGACGACATTGAAATCTGGGGAGGTAATGAGAACAGAAATGCAGCAACTTCGCAGTATTTGTTAAATGACACTTTTCTCTGTGACGACGAGTACTGACGGGGCCTGAGAGGGGAGGACAAGGAGTGTGTACTTGGCGCCTCCTTGCCGGTAGACCAGTCAGGGCCATACATTGAAGGAAAGGTTGATGGAAATGATGTCACCTTTCTGTTGGACACTGGTGCTACCCGTTCTACTGTGAGAACAGCGGACGTTCCAAACCTACCCCTCTCGGGAGAAGCAATCCAGGTAGTAGGTGTATCTAATCAATTGATTAGTACCCCAGTTACTGAGCCCATGGAGATTACAATAGGGAACTTTAAAGAAATGCATAGAATTGTCGTTTGTGACACCAGTCCAGTAAACTTACTGGGACGTGATTTGTTGTGTAAAATGAACTGTACTATCTTTTGCACACCAAAAGGTGTCGAAATTCAGACCCCAGACGAAGATGGCATCTACAAGTTAATGCTAATCAGACCTGACTCAGAGATTAAACAAATGACTGTACAAGACTTACCCGAAGAACTTCAAAAGACAGTGAAATCAGAAGTGTGGGACTTTACTGGAAAGGATGTAGGATTAATGGCAAATGTAGATCCCATACAAATAGCCATGAAAGAAAATGCAGTTTACCCCAATACCAAGCCTTACTGAATGAGTGCAGAAGTGAGAGCAGGAGTTGCCATTGAAATACAGAAATTGTTAGAAGCAAACATCATACAAGAAGTGATGAGCAGCCAGTGTAATTCCCCCATAATTGGAATCAAGAAACCTAGTGGCAAGTACAGAGTAGTGCAGGACCTGAGAAAGGTAAACAAGATCGTTGTTCCTTGCTGTCCTATTGTCCCGAACCCCTCAGTAATCCTGTATCAGATTCCTTGGGATGCTGAGTGGTTCACCGTGATTGACCTATGTCATGCATTCTTTTCGATCCCATTGCATCCAGACAGCAAATTTCTTTTCTCATTTGCTTTCAATAGTCACGTGTACGTTTGGAATAGAGTCCCCCAAGGGTACACGGAAAGCCCCTCTATCTTTAATCAGATCCTGAAAAAATGCCTTGAATCCTTAGTCTTACCTGGGAAGTCTGTTTTGGTACAATATATAGATGACCTTTTGGTGGTGTCTAAAAGTCATAGGGATTGTGTGATTGACACCATTGCCTTGCTGAATCACCTAGGTGAAAAGGGACATAAAGTGGCCCCTGAAAAACTGCCGTTCTGTTCAAAATCAGTGAAATATCTGGGGCACCAGATAGAAAAAGGCATCAGAAAAGTCACTTCAGAGAGAGTCAGTATAATTCAAAAGATGCAGTTGCCCCGTACTCAGAAAGAGATCAGAATGTTTCTTGGGGTTGTAGGTTACTGCAGGCAATGGATTGTGGGATTCGCAGTCCTAGCAAAGCCTTTGATAAATATGACCAAGAAAGGAGCAAAGGACCCAGTTGAATGGGATGATGAAAGTTTGACAGCATTCACTAAATTACGAGACTGCCTGTGTACAGCCCTGCTTTAGGAATGCCTGACTATTCTAAAGAGTTTGCCCTGTTCTGTGACACACGAGACAATTATGCATTGTCAGTCTTAACCCAGGAGCATGGGTTGATTAGACGCCCAGTGGCATATTTTTCTGCCACTTTGGATCCAGTGGCTGCTGGATTACCTGGATGTCTGAAAGCAGTAGCTGCCACTTGCACGAGCTTAGAGCAGAGTGAAGCCATTGTAATGGGACATCCTGTAACTGTGTACGTTCCACATGCAGTTGTAA
The DNA here is from genome assembly GCF_964261635.1 of Lissotriton helveticus. Classification (NCBI taxonomy): domain Eukaryota; kingdom Metazoa; phylum Chordata; class Amphibia; order Caudata; family Salamandridae; genus Lissotriton; species Lissotriton helveticus. The sequence continues at coordinate 343,811,733 of NC_136065.1, forward strand.
TTTTACTGACCCGAACCAAGACTTAGTATCTCACCCCTAGTCGGCTGACTAAATACGAGAGGATTCTCGTGGGTGCTGCAAATGTAGTTATTACTCGGTGTAATATACTGAACCCAGCCACCCTACTCCCTGACTCAATGGTTGTAGAAGACCAGGGAGAGAACGAGCATGACTGCATTAACCTGACAGAATTCAGTACTAAACCCCGCCCAGACATTAAAGAAACCCCTTTGCCTGTACATGATGAGGAATGGTTTGTGGGTGGCTCATGTATGAGACACGAACTGGTGGGCCTAAGTGCTGCTTATGCTGTAGTCTCTTTAGACAGCATTAAAGAAGCATCATGTTTATTTGGAGTAAAGTCTGCACAAGTAGCCGAATTGATAGCATTGATAAGAGCTTGCAAATTGGGAAAAGACAAAAAAATAACAGTGTATACTGACAGTCAGTACTGTTATGGGGTTGTGCATGACTTTGGCCAATTATGGCTACAAAGAGAATTCCTGACTTCATCAGGTACCCCCATTCGGAATGGAGGGGTTGTACAAAATTTACTGGAAGCAATCCAATTACCAAAAGAATTGGCAGTAGTCAAATGTGTTGCCCATAAAAGAAGCCTTGACGCTGTATCTTTGGGAAATGATTTTGCTGATCGAGTGGCAAAACAATGTGCTATGGATCGCATGTCAATAAATATCAAACTGGGAGGGACTGGAAACAGCTGCCAACTTATGGTGTTTGAAGAAGTGCCTACCTGGGATGAAGTGAGAGAATGGCAGCATGCTGTGCCTTGGGAAGAGAAAGAGAAGTGGAAGGAACTTGGTTGTCGACCAAGGAGTGAGGATGGTGTCATTGTGGGCCCAAAGGGTATGCCTGTGTTACCTAGACACCTGCTCTCCTCTATGGCAAGATTAATACATGAAAGTTCACACACTGGTAGGGATGCTATGGTTCTGGTGTTTCAGCAGACCTGGTTTAATCCGAAGTTCAGGAAGGTAGCAGAATCACTCTGCCAGAGGTGCTTAACATGCCAACAGTTCAACGCTGGTAAAAGAACAGTAGTTGAACTGGGGAAAATTGGAAGATCAGGGGGCCCCTTTGTAAGAATTCAGATTGACTTCATCACCATGCCTCGTTGTGAGGGAAAAAGGTATGTCCTTGTCATTGTCTGCCTGTTTTCAAAATGGGCGGAAGCTTACCCTGCCACACAGAATGATGCCATAACCGTAGCTAAACTGTTACTGAAAGAATTGATACCTAGGTTCCAGTCGTTATTGAATCAGATAGAGGCGGACATTTTCAGAATGAGATAATCGCTCAGCTCTGTAAAGCATTTGGAATCACACAAAAGCTGCACTGTGCACATCGTCCAGAGGCTTCTGGAGTAGTAGAGCAAATAAATGGCACTATAAAATCGAGGTTGGCAAAAATGTGTGACTCTACTGGCATGAACTGGATAACTGCCTTGCCTCTTGTTCTAATGGGACTCAGAAGTATTCCAGACCGGAAGACAGGCCTGAGCCCACATGAAATCCCAATGGGAAGAGTGATGAGACAAGCATGGGTACCAGGATACAAACTGTTAAGCATTACTGATGATTTGGTACTTGAATACTGCAAGCAACTGGGTGACCAAGTGCGTTCTATCTCTCGCCAGATTGGGGAAGACGCCGTCGCCAACCCGACAACTCCAGTTCACAAGTTGGTTCCTGGTGACTGGGTTAGAATCAAGAAGCATACTCGTTCAAGTTGCCTTGCACCGAGGTGGGGAGAAAAGCGCCAGATAATACTGGTGACCACGACAGCAGTGAAGTGTGCAGGCGTTCCTAAGTGGATCCATGCCAGCCATACACAGAAAGTAGTTCCGGACAAAGAACCTGGAGCTGAAGGTTGTCCAGCTGAGGGGTCTGCAGACGCCGGTCCTGAAGTAGCTGATGACGAACAGCCGAGCACCAGCCAAGATGATTGGATACCCATAATCGACTTAACTGAAGACCCAATTAGAACAAGAGAGCGGAACCAAGAAGATAGAGAGTGGAATAGAGAGGAAGAGATAGGCACAGGCAAAGGCCCTCAGATCATTGAGATTCACATCAAAACTGAGGACGAAGAGGAAGGTCAGACAGGGACAGAACAGGTGATCGATACTCCTCCACTGACTCCTGAAATTGAAAAGGGACAGACTAGAACTAGTACAAAAGTTCGAGCAGAAGAAAATCAAGAGATCGAAGTGCTTGAACAGGATCAGATAGAATTAGAAGAACGTGTTCAGGACACAGAAACAGAGACATTCGAAAGCCAAAAACAAAATTCACCTGAACCAGGCCAGCTTAGTAACCAGGCAGAAGAAATAGATACAAGACCTGGGATTAGTCAGATAGGAAGGGAAGAGACAGAAACAGAAGTGCCACAAACAAACGAAAATAAAAGAGCGTTAGAAGAAAGCCAAAACACAGTGCCAACTAAAAGACTCAAGAAAAAGAAAAATATTGAACCAGGATATATTAAGAAAGTAAGACTGAGAATAAAAACAGTAGAAGAAAAACTTGCAGAAAGAAGAAAAAGTCCTCGAATTGCAGAACAAGTTGGAGAAAGCTCCAAAAGAAGGAGTGATCGAATAAAAAGACTGAACGAAAAATACCAAGATCCTGAATGGACATTTTTAATCTTGGAGGATTTTGAGGATCTTGATTTAACTGACGAAAGTAACGGAGAACCGATTGCTGATCAATCTACAGAAGAGGAAGACGAATTAACCTGAAGTTGTGCAGAGTAAGTTAACTGTGCAAAGTTACAGAGAGGGGTTGAGAAATCTTCTTCTGAACGAAAATGTCTGATTCAAACGTGAATGGAAGGCCTAGACGCAGTTGTTGCAAAACATGCTGCAAAATATGTATATGTAGTATAGCTATAGTGATAATAATTTGGATAGGACTAACAGTTTTCATTCCTTTTATGGTAAGCAAAAATACTAATATTGACCCTACTCAGACTGTGACCACTGACACTGAAGAACTGACAACACGAAGTGTAGAAAGACGTGAAAAAGCACTCAGACAAACAAAACGAGACTTAGAAGCATCAGATGAGGAAGGACTACATTATCATGGAGTTAGAAACCAGACACAGTTAAATGTTTTCGCTAATCTTTAGTGCACTATGTAGAAACTATGGAAATAGAAGACTGCTATGTCTGCATGAAGCTACCTACTTCTGTAGCTGAAGGCGTGACTTATCATCACCTACCTCTGACCTATGGAATTTCCTGTAGCATTTTAGCTAGTTTATTTTACAAAAGAGGACCGTTACAATAATACTATTCTAATTCTGACGTGATATTTTCTGAACTTCCTATACGTGGAAATCTGAATCCTGTACATACCAAAAGTGACGTTACACGTTATATGGGAGAATACTTTCTGACTATAGGTACCATAGACTTAAATGAAGCACACAGAGACAACTTGACCTGTTCATTACATGAACAAGAAAAAATATTTTTAAACATGGCAGAGAAAAGAAGGGAGAGTTTCCAAAGAAAAGCTAATGACAAAAGACAGAAAACTCCTAAATGGGCTGAAAACATGGAAGGCACCTCAAATGGTGGGAGTGGTCCTGCTTTGTTGCTGGATTTCGAAAGGAAAGGGAAACTTTGTCTTCATCGCGAGAAGACTAGTTATTATAATAACATTTTCATTGGTTCCAGTCAATGTGAACACAATTACAAGGTAATTGGAGGTTGGGGTTTCAAAAATGGGTCAGAACCTGTGTTTCCCGGAATTTATTATTTATGTGGAGACAAGGCTTATTTCAAATTGCCGGATCACTGGTATGGAAGCTGCTACTTTGGCATTGTTTTCCCGAAAATATACCATGTGAAAGAAATTGCTGGAAGCAATGAAAACACTAATGGCTTAGTGCGTAGTAGAAGAGAAAGCGTAGGTGAAATAATGGGTAGTATTTTTAGTGCACTGATACCTGGAGTGGGAGTGGTTCTGAACACACACAGAATTTGCAAATTATCCACCATAGTGGATGTGTTGTCTACTGACACAACTCATGGATTCTTACTGGTCAATACCGAAATGGTTGCGATCAGATCAATGGTTTTGCAGAACAGACTTGCGCTGGACACCTTATTAGCAAAGGAGGGCGGAGTCTGCCGGATGCTGAAGGCGCAACATTGTTGCACTTACATACCGGACAAAAGTGTACACATCAAAAGATATGTGAAAAACATTACTAATTTGGAAAAGGAACTCAAACCACTGGAGGTTGACAGTGCCTGGAAGAGACTTGTCGATGGTCTCTCCAATGTAGGTCATTGGTTTGCAAATTTAGGTAGAAGTTTGTTGTTTAAAGTGCTGATGCCAATTGGAGTGATAGGTCTCATCATTTTCCTCATATTCGTCCGTTGCAAATGTCGCAAACACACAAAGAAGTACACGGTGGATAGAAGGGGTGTGAAACGGAGTGTGGATGAGCTTGAATTGGAAGAAATGAATAATCAGATTTACAAAAAGGTGAAAAATCCTCACCCTGATAAAGATGTGAAAGAGAAATTGAATCGCTTGTTGGAAGAGATTGAGATGCATAAAGTGTGAAAAGTTGGCATCTGGTTCCATTTGTATTTGTGATGATAGTAAATATCATCAAAGAGGGGATTGATGAAGCAAGATTTCACACATTACGCGACTTGCTGAAATCAAGAACCTCGATTCATGTATAACTCTGTAATCCAATTGTACGTCTTACTAATTTCCTTTATTTTTACTATATACATGTATCCTAGTGATGCTTGCCTATGTGTTTTACTAATACGATTAATTTGTGTCTTTAAAATGGCCGCCGTTTAGAATATTGCTTCTGCCAATGCGTTAGTCACACTCACGTGACGTGACGTAGTTGTGATTTTGGAGGGAAAGGGTGCGCATGCGTAATAGCCACAAGATGGCTGCTTGTGTAATAATATGGTGAAGCTTGTGCAGATGCTCTCGTGTTATTGTGTATTGCACTAAAACATAACTGCATAGTATACTTTTATAGTGATAAATCATAAGTACACAATCATGTGATGTAGTTGATTCATTTATTTCTATGTTTTAATTTGTTTTCGCTTACTTTTCATGTATCCTCGGTACGGAGGGGTGATGGGGTGCTTGGGAGTCGAAGTTGGAGTGCAGTACTGCGCAGAATCAGAAGTAGCGAGGTGGCATTGACACAGCGCCAAGAGAAAGTCGCTGCCAAGATGTGCCTGGGAAGATGCACTTTCACCCAGCCAGAGAAACTGAAAACTGTTACTTTATTAACAATGTATTCTTCCTATTGTATTCAGTGCGACTTCTCATGGGAACCCCAATCTTGCTAGGCGGTACCCAAGAATGCAAATGTGCGCTTGTAGAAGTAAATTCTGATTGGTGTGTTAACCTAGCCTACTTTGGGACCAATCGAAATTGTGGATTCTGACACTTTGCAACATTGGGGGGTGGTACACAGACCTGAAAACAGTATATCTAGCCTAGGTTTAGCTATAGAATTTGTCCAACTTGTCTGAATAGCTGACCTGTCACTGACCCAACGCACTCAATAGGTGACTGAATTTACAGAGCGCTGCGGAGCACTCTGTCCGAAAATTGACCATAGACTTTTAAAGGTTTTACTAAACCTTAAGTGCTGGCGGAGCACTTTGCTGAGGAGTTTGCTAACCCAATCGGGGTTCTGACTGGTAGCTGCAGAGAGGGTGGAGCGCAGGCGTTGCTTCCGAACTGCGGGTGCTGGTCGTGCCTTGGTGGTCCTGTCCTGATCCTAATCTGGGTTTCCTGTCCTGTCCTGGGGTGTCCATTCTGCACCTGCTGTCCCATTGATGACTGCTATTCTTTGGGGTATTTCCTGTCCTTGACTGATCCGTGGCCAGGGTTGGTTTTCACACCATTCTAGGTAAATATATAGATAGGGCTAAGAACTCTATACTGCACCTCTCTATTTTCTGTCTTTGCTTCAATAAAGACATACCTTTGCACATGTTATATTTTCCATGCTTTCCGCAATCTACCATATGGAAACCTATTGCATTTTATTCTCATAGTATGTTCCTATGGTACCCTTCTGTTTAGAGCATAATTCTTTTCCATACTGTTTATGAATTTAGATGTGGTTTATATTTTCTCCTGAATTCTATTCTTGAAATAATAATATTAGAATTATAGCGTGTTCCACTTTCCACCCTTTTGATAGATGTATAGGAGTCCTAATTTCCTCTCATTCTTCATGAAGTACGTCCAATAGTATAATTCTAGTACATGCAATAAGCTTGCTCATTTATAGATGTCCATTCTTGAGTTTCAGTTTAAGTCTACATAGCGTGTTCCCTGTCACTCTATTTACAAACTTAAATGATTACCCTTACACTTTTCTTGTATGGTTACGTGCTTTTTGTTATCGTGATTATTGATTGCCTTTTAACTGTAAGCCTAATACTCGCAGATACTGAATACTAGATAAAACCTTTAAAACTTTTCAGTTGTCGGTGGTCATTTTATGAAAATCAAAAGTTTATGAAGTTGGGTTTGTATTTTGCCTTCCTTACTTTTACAGCTAGCTCCCTGATCTATCGTGGTCATTAGGTACCCGTGACGGTGGATTGGTAAGTCGGGTACACTAGAATAAAAGGAAGGAATCCGGGTGCTGATGGTAGATTTGTGAGGTCGCCTGATTAATGTATATGGTGAATTGAAATTTATGGGCCCGAAAACTATATGGTGAAATTATTGGTCAGGTGACCCCCGATCTCTATCATCGCATCTTCCCTTTCGCCCGGGGCCTCAGAAGGCCTAGGACCGGCCCTGAATCATTCATTTAATTGCAGCACTTTTGGCACAGGGAAAAATCTTGTAATCATTATCTCTTCCTATCTTTGGGGTATTGGCAATTGTTCCAGGTTTTTTCACTTTAATGTTCTGATGAAAAGATCAGGACTGGAGACAATTGTTCTAAGACTTCCCCTTTCACCGTTAGTCTTGTTTCTTCAAGGAAGTAAATAATCTGCTTTTCAGTTTGTTTATTTACAAACTGCAGCTCCACCCCTAAGAAAGCGAACATAATGTTCTTGGACAAAATACACACGCCTCTTACTGTGCATTTGAAGCACATACCAGCTATTTATGAGCACTCAGAGACAGGAGGGATGCTTCTTAACTGGATTACTGCAGGCAGTTTTTGAGATGTTGTGCAGATCATGTAAGAATGTCTACGGGCAAACAAACATAAGAAATAATAATAGATCTCGTCTGGGATTTCTTCCTTGGATAACTGAGGAGACCGGAAGGAACTTTCTAACTAGTAACTTACCAAGTTTCATGATTGTCTACACTTTTCATTCAACTTGTGCGCTAAGAATTGTAAATTTTTTATAGCATTTTATTAAATACAAAAATAATGAAGATTTAGTCCCTCGAGGCTGTTATAGCAAAAAACAAGATGTGGATCCTACAACAGGAATGTGAATGGTCTTTGATTTATTATTCATATGCTGTTAATTGAAGGTTGTTCATGCTGTGCAGAGCTGGCCCCAGAGGCTTCGGAGCTCTATATGATATTACAACGCGGGAAAGAACAATAGAATGGGAGTGCAGAATCCTATAAAACATTGTAATGCTATAATGAGAAGACAAGAAGGATGAATGGTCGAATGAAAATGCATAGCCAGTAAAATAGCTCAAGGGGCCAAACGCCATGCAAATTTGATCCCTTCTCTTGCCGACAAGCTTTTCTCTTTCGGAGGTTGGGCAAAAATTGCTCTTGGTCGTCAAGCAGAAAGGGACACTTAAGTATGTGGTGTGGTTTGTATAAATATTCAATAGCCTGATATTTAATGTTTCCAACAATAGCACGTGGGAAGCATCAATTGACCTGAAATGGACATTGTATTTCAATAATCAAAGAATCTTAGCTTTTAATTGGTGGATTGTAAACTAGGCACTAAAAACTTTGAAGATTTAAAACCAGGTATATGATCAGCATTTTAAATAATTGTTCTAGTTTGTCTGACGTGCTCTCTGGTGATATTACGCTCGAGCTCTAGTCGTACATTGTAGTCTTCACATGCGACATCATCTATCCATATCACCCCACACCAGGAGCAACTATGATATGAACTTAGCCCAACACTCTCGCACGACGACCTTCTCCCACATTACACTTTTCATAGGATTGTGACGTCAAAGCACCACTACACCGTAAGGAACAGCAGAAGAAAGCCATGAAACAAATCCAACCTTCACAACAAACGTGCAAAAAACAATAGGTAACATTCTGCACCACACATGACCCAATAAAACTATAGCACACTCAAAGCCATGAAACTCAACGCCATCCACGTCAAAAGACAATACAGCATATACCAACAAGCATTTGCAATGCAATATGTCTCGCATTTACGAGAGTTTGAGCTATTGGCATTGTAAATGACAATGCCTTTTATTTATGTGTTTTTTTTAAAAAAAACAGATAAATACAAGACATTGTCATTTACAATGCCAATAGCTTCAACTCTTGCAAATGTGAGACCTATTATATTGCAAATGCGTTTGGCGGCCATGCTATAAACAAATGCAAAAAGCGTTAGGAGAGAGCTATTTGATAAAATAGTGCTCGGAGGCTGTAATTACAGCCTACCGACTAACAACACCCGTAACAGGGGGTGTCACCATTGGAGGCTACAAAATGAGACAAGGCGGTACACTAAGGAAGGACTACTAAGCCTAGGCACAGTTTACAGTGGACAATGACACAAGTCAATAAAAAATATGGGCGGAGAATGGGCAGAGCTTCAAGTCCCTACCTAAACACAGCATGCCTTGCAGAGCAGCGCGTGCGCTGCCCAGGCTCGACCTAAAATTGTAAACATGCTGTATTGATAACCGGTAACAGCACAACACAAAATACGACTGCAAATAACGACCTACAATGGCATGTGGCATGTGACCACCAGGGACAAACAGGGCAACGTACAACCAGTCAAAGTGGCATATGGTGTGTGAACACCTAGAATGACAAACACAATCAGGAAAAACAAAGCTACACAAACCACCCAAAGTGGCATTAGGTGTGTGACCACCCCTAGTGGTATGTGGGTTAATAAAGCAACCAATAAATTGCTCATGACTACCAGGAGTGGGATACTACCATCAGTGCTAAAACATTTGAAACAAAATACAAGAAAGGTTACGTTTCCCTACATCAGAAATGAGACATGCAACCACCCACAGAAGTGCATAACTTAGATTCTAAGGAAATACAACCGGATGCTCACTGTAAAACACTATAAGAACACAGGGGCAGATTTATGAAGGCCCTGCGCCGCCGGTGCGTCACTTTTTCCCATGTTAAAAATGACGCACCGGCGGCGCAAGGCCTTCATAAATCTGCCCCAAAGAGTACACGTGGAATATGACTTGAACCTAAGATCATTCAGATGCTGCAGCTTCACCAAACAAACAACAGCATAGCTTTCAGGAAAGCAGAGCACACAACATAATGGCTAAATAACCAAACTAACAATGCAAAGGACACAGAAGGTACTCCAGTAAGCATTATTAACATAAGCACTCGAAGGTAGCATGTATGAAGTATAAATCAGCTGCACACACAAAACAGTAAGGTACAACCCCACAAACCCTTTCCTACCACACCCCTATGCCACACAGAACACATATTGACACACTCAAAGTGACCACTACAAAGATTACTAAAGAACAAACATAAATATCAAACACACAACCCATACCTTTGTGAAGACGTTCATTTTATACGTGTGCACCCTACAAATAACATAGGGCCTGATCTAGAGTTTGGCAGGCTGTCACAAAAATGGCGGATATCCTTTCTGCCTTATGCTTTATGTGCTATGCAACTTATATTAAGATGGATGCAGTGCTTAATTTGTAAAAAAAAGATAAGTGCCAGGGCTCTCGTCAGGAGTCCGCTGCAGCTTGCACCACACATTGACCCGCCATGCTGCTATTGATAGTAACAATAGAACTACTAACCATCACACTCCTGCAAGTGTGATAATTCAGACTATTTCAGGCCCTCAAAGCTATAAGAATGGCTTGGGCGGCAGGTAATAGTAATTTTTTATGCACATTGAATTAGTAATTAACTGTTGTGGTCATCTCTAAATTAGCTATACATTGCGACCTTGTGGCAGACTGTTACATGCGCCTGTGTTGACAATTAAGTGCCAGTGCCGAGCACCGGAAACCACTAGCTCAAATTAAGCACTGGGTGGATGGCATATTCATTAAATTTGTGACTGACTAATCCTGTATCAAACTTAAAATCAGGCCCATAGCACAAGAACTCATCTAGGAACTCTACCTTCCTAAACACAACATGTGAATAGCAAACTGCAGAGTCTGGAATGAAGGTTTTACCATTGGTGAGGGAGAAGCTATGTGGATGGAGGTAACTGTCTTCTTATTCAGGTTAGGCCCCACTTAGAGCCTCTACAATAGCCTCTGTCAGGGCATCCATCTTCCCCTTAACTCTAAGTCACCACCAGCCTTGCTCCAGCACCCCCCCCCCCAGCACTCCACAGCAACCACACTCACCCTTCCAAGCATCAGCTCACACATGCAGGAAAGGGAACATTTAGGACACAACTCAAATGCTACAAATAACTGTGAACATATAGGCAGAAAATCCCAGCAACTGCAATAAAATGCAACTAAAAATAATGCATAAAGCACATCACAATGGCCAGACAGGAGACAATGAACATAAATAACACACATCAGTATCCAGCCGGATGTCCGCAGCCTCCTGCGGTGGGAAAACATTACAATGTGCAGCATCCTTAAGCACATCTCCAGAGACATGTGAGGAATATAAGTAAAGCAGCACTGAAATATGAATGAATATAATGTCTCTATAGATAAATTCCTCGCAGAATGATGAGTGCTGCACTCCATTGCTGCCGCTTCCCGAGAAGAGTGCTCATGGAGATCAGAGCCATGCTTGTAACACAACGCGTTCATTATTTATTTATTTCTGTTTTACTAATAATAGCGTTTATTAGACTTATCGTTAATAAAACATTATCGCCAACAAATATGAAAACACATAGAATTAATAATATGATCAACCTCATACACATTAAATGTTGCCTCCAATAAATACAATAATATATAAAATAAAATAAATCATCAGCCTTAAGGTTATGCCTACACAATGTAAACATCATAAATCATTTACCAGTTGCATTAAAAATGAGCCAAGGCAAGAGCAATTCTCTTTAATTTCAATTCTAACATATAATCAACTGCCTTCGGCAGAAATCTTATTCCAATTTCACTTGTGACCGATAATTCTTGCATATAATCACTGTGGATGGTGAAAGAAGCAGTAAATGTTCCTTATTACCTTATATATATTGAACTCTCTCATAACATGTAGCATTTTGAATTCAGTCTTGAACGGTGGTTCCCAAAAAAAAGGTTTTAGGTTTCACCTGCACAGTGCGTACCCTGTGCTTGCAAAATCTCTTTTATTTAAAAAATAAATCTTAAAAGGGGCTGAGAGCCCACCCATTATTTACTGTTACTTACCAGTGGCTGGCTCCCAGTGGCTCCCACATCACTTTACTTACCATTGGCTGGCTCCCTTGTCACTTTTGTTTCCTTGTTTCCTATTGGGCAGTGCCTCCTCCACACCTCCATCTTCTTCTAGGACTTCAAGTCTTCATCCTGCCTTGGAGCCTGGACCAAGTACTGCATCCGGGACCAGTGTCCATCCACTGGCCACAGATTTCTGTAGGTACTCTTTTTTTTAGATGTTCCCTCTTCTTCACCCCACACTATCCATTGTCTTCCCACCCTCTCATGTCGATTGTTTGTCCTCCCTCCTTTTGTGTTGTTGTTTAATCACCTGCCCTCCTCCTACGTCCATAGTCCATTTGTCAGAACACCGCCCCCCTCAACTCACTGCCCATTTCTCACCACTCCCAACCCACCCTCCCCCCACAGTCCATATTTGCATGGTGCTTAGGAGTCAATTTGGAGGTGGAAGGAGCTACCCTCAGGGACTCTGTTAGCACATGCCTCATGTTTCCAACACATTTCCCTCTGTTCACCTCACTTTTTTCCCAATGCTCCGCATCTGGGTGCACCATAAACCCATTTCATAATCATACCCTGCCAAGCTCAAAATAGGTAGGAGGTAATTTGGTAGCTAATGGACTACAGTTCATGTGGCATTTCCTTTTATTATTTTTTTCAAGCCCCTCCATTTTTGAGCTTTTGACTGTACAGCACTTGTTTACTTTCCCCCCTCTTCACAGCAACCTAGCCCCTGCACCATCCGTGTCTTCCCACCCTCCTCCCATGTCGGTTGTTTGCCCACCCTCCTCCTGTGTTGATATTTAATCACTCCCCCTCTTCTTACATCCATACTTTGTGTCCTTTTCTGTACATAATCGGTTTTTCAGCACCCTACTCCTACTGTCCTCTTCCCACCACCCCTGACTCCCCCTCCCACCTTCCTTTTTGCCCGGTGCCCAGGAGTTTTTCACAACCTATCTCCCACACTCCCAAAAAGAAACTCTTTTGAAGGTTTTCAAACCAAGGGCCTCATGTATGAGGCTTTGCCGTAGGGTGAGAGGCTTTTTCCTCTTTCTATATATGCTGCAGAATGCAGCAAACATAGAAAAAGGAAAAATAAGGAGATATAAAGATATGTCTCCCCGTTGTGCCTCCCTTACGCCTTGCCTAGGCGAGGCATACATTTTTGGCGCTGCTTTAGAATTATGATTTCTCGTACATTTGGGGCAGTGTATAAAAGCCATGGATGTTGCTGGGAACACCCCCAGCAACACCCATTGCATGAAAAGTGAATGACATTTATGAGTCAGCATTAAGCCAAAAAAGAAGCTTAGTGCCGCCTCGTACTTATGGAGCAGGCTCCTGCAGTGCGGAACATCACAAAAAGTGGCATTACAGCGGCACAGGGGGCCCAAGTGTTTTATAGGGAAAGAATATAGTGCTGCCTTGTATGGTTGAATTTTTTGTCAACCCAACTGAAGTGCCTGATTGCAGGAGAGCAGCAGTACTCGGGGTCAACTTCAGTGCACTGGAAAATATTCTGAGCGGCTTTTCATTGCACTGTTTGTACACTACAGGATCGCACACAAACGTGACATAAAGCACGGAAGTAGAAAAGATCTTTGAAAATCAACACTGGAAAAGTACTCTTGGGAAGGTAGGATCTGACTACATGGTTACCCCCACTTTTTAGGGCTCAGCATACGTCCCACGAAGTGGGCGTGGCTTCAGAGTCCTTTAGTGAGGGACTCGAAAATCTAACCTACGAATTCCAGAGAAGCTCGTGATTTTTGCTCGTCATTTATGTCAGCTGCATGGCAATTGGCCCTCGCATGGCTGTGTTTTTACAAGCCAGCACGCAATAGGCCATAGGCTGTAGAGTTGCTCCTCTTCCTGCATATTCCGTGCGGACACGCGCAGCAGAAGGCTATATTTCATCAATTACCAGCTGTCAGGGGCCGCGGTAATTGAAGCCAGATGCTCCGCGCGCATTCACATCTTTCCAGTTACTTTTTTTTTCAGCTGTGTGTGCGCGCATGCTGGCTCCCTGCCAAAGCTTGTGTGTGTAGTGGAACGGTGAGCACGATGACTGCTCTGCCACCCCCGTTGCACTCGCCCCAGGCAGCATCACATAATTATAAGCATTAAACTTCGTAAACAGGTTACATGTAGTGTTCTATTTTGTATTAAACATTAACTTGTGATGCAAGTTGTTTAATGTTTAGGGGGTTCCGGTACATCATCTTTTTTAGATTAGCGGAGGGAGGCTGCCTGCGGTTCAGAGTCGGGGCACAAGTGACGAGACCAAGGCCGAGATGCTTTGATGGAGCTGGCACATTTACATGGCCTTGGAAGTGCAGCGCCGCAGCCCCTGCCACCAGCCGCTACATCGTATTTTTTAGATTAGCGGAGGGAGGCTGCCTGCTGTTCAGAGTCGGGGCACAAGTGACGAGAACAAGGGCGAGATGCTTTGATGGAGCTGGCACATTTACATGGCCTTGGAAGTGCAGCGCCGCAGCCCCTGCCACCAGCCGCTACATCGTATTTTTTAGATTTGCGGAGGGAGGCTGCCTGCTGTTCAGAGTCGGGGCACAAGTGATGAGACCAAGGTCGAGATGCTTTGATGGAGCTGGCACATTTACATGGCTCTGGAAGTGCAGCGCCGCAGCCCCTGACACCAGCTGCTACATCGTGTTTTTTAGATTAGCGGAGGGAGGCTGCCTGTTGTTCAGGGTCGGGGCACAAGTGACGAGACCAAGGCCGAGATGCTTCTTTTGGAGCTGCCACATTTACATGCCCCTGGAAGTGCTGCGCAGCAGCCCCTGACACCAGCCGCCACATCGTGTTTTTGAGATTAGCGGAGGGAGGCTGCCTGTTGTTCAGGGTCGGGTCACAAGTGACGAGACCAAGGTCGAGATGCTTTGATGGAGCTGGCACATTTACATGGCCCTGGAAGTGCAGCGCCGCAGTCCCTGCCACCAGGCGCTACATCGTATTTTTTAGATTAGTGGAGGGAGGCTGCCTGCTGTTCAGAGTCGGGGCTCAAGTGACGAGATCAAGGGCGAGATGCTTTGATGGAGCTGGCACATTTACATGGCGCTGGAAGTGCAGTGCCGCAGCCCCTGACACCAGCCGCGTTTTTGAGATTAGCGGAGGGAGGCTGCCTGCTGTTCAGAGTCGGGAAACAAGTGACGAGAGCAAGGCCGAGATGCTTTGATGAAGCTGGCACATTTACATGGTCCTGGAAGTGCAGCGCCGCGGCCCCTGTCACCAGCCGGTACATCATCTTTTTTAGATTAGCGGAGGGAGGCTGCCTGCTGTTCATAGTCGGGGCACAAGTAACGAGGCCAAGGCCGAGATGCTTTGATGGAGCTGGCACATTTACATGGCGCTGGAAGTGCAGTGCCGCAGCCCCTGACACCAGCCGCGTTTTTGAGATTAGCGGAGGGAGGCTGCCTGCTGTTCAGAGTCGTGGCACAAGTGACGAGACCAAGGCCGACATGCTTTGATGGAGCTGGCACATTTACATGGCCCTGGAAGTGCAGCGCCGCAGCCCCTGCTACCAGCCGGTACATCATCTTTTTTAGATTAGCGGAGGGAGGCTGCCTGCTGTTCAGAGTCGGGGCACAAGTGACGAGAGCAAGGCCGAGATGCTTTGATGGAGCTGGCACATTTACATGGTGCTGGAAGTGCAGCGCCGCAGCCTCTGACGACAGCCGCTACATCGTGTTTTTGAGATTAGCGTATTGGCACTGCCTGCTGTTCAGAGTTGGGGTACAAGTGACGAGAGCAAGGCCGAGATGCTTTGATGGAGCTTGCACATTTACATGGCGCTGGAAGTGCAGCGCCGCAGTCCCTGACACCAGCCGCTACATCGTGTTTTTAAGATTAGCGTATGGAGGCTGCCTGCTGTTCAGAGTCGGGCACAAGTGACGAGACCAAGGCCGAAATGCTTTGATGGAGCTGGCACATTTACATGGCCCTGGAAGTGCAGCGCTGCAGCCCCTGACACCAGCCGCTACATCGTGTTTTTTAGATAGCGGAGGGAGGCTGCCTGCTGTTCAGAGTCGGGGCACAAGTGACGAGACCAAGGCCGAGATGCTTTGATGGAGCCGGCACATTTACATGGCGCTGGAAGTGCAGCGCAGCAGCCCCTGACACCAGCCGCGTTTTTGAGATTAGCGGAGGGAGGCTGCCTGCCTGCTGTTCAGAGTCGGGGAACAAGTGACGAGACCAAGGCCGAGATGCTTTGATGGAGCTGGCACATTTACATGCCCCTGGAAGTGCAGCGCTACAGCCCCTGCCACCAGCCGGTACATCATCTTTTTGAGATTAGCGGAGGGAGGCTGGCTGCTGTTCAGAGTCGGGGCACAAGTGACGAGAACAAGGCCAAGATACTTTGATGGAGCTGGCACATTTACATGCCCCTGGAAGTGCAGCGCCACAGCCCCTGCCACCAGCCGGTACATCATCTTTTTGATATTAGCGGAGGGAGGCTGCCTGCTGTTCTGAGTCGGGGCACAAGTGACGAAACCAAGGCCGAGATGCTTTTATGGAGCTGGCACATTTACATGGCCCTGGCAGTGCAGCGCTGCAGCCCCGGACACCAGCTGCTACATCGTGTTTTTGAGATTAGCATATGGAGTCTGCCTGCTGTTCTGAGTCAGGGCACAAGTGACGAGACCAAGGCCGAGATGCTTTGATGGAGCTGGCACATTTACATGGCGCTGGAAGTGCAGTGCCGCAGCCCCTGACACCAGCCGCGTTTTTGAGATTAGCGGAGGGAGGCTGCCTGCTGTTCAGAGTCGGGTAACAAGTGAAGAGAGCAAGCCCGAGATGCTTTGATGGAGCTGGCACATTTACATGGTCCTGGAAGTGCAGCGCCGCGGCCCCTGTCACCAGCCGGTACATCATCTTTTTTAGATTAGCGGAGGGAGGCTGCCTGCTGTTCAGAGTCGGGGCACAAGTAACGAGGCCAAGGCCGAGATGCTTTGATGGAGCTGGCACATTTACATGGCGCTGGAAGTGCAGTGCCGCAGCCCCTGACACCAGCCGCGTTTTTGAGATTAGCGGAGGGAGGCTGCCTGCTGTTCAGAGTCGTGGCACAAGTGACGAGACCAAGGCCGACATGCTTTGATGGAGCTGGCACATTTACATGGCCCTGGAAGTGCAGCGCCGCAGCCCCTGCTACCAGCCGGTACATCATCTTTTTTAGATTAGCGGAGGGAGGCTGCCTGCTGTTCAGAGTCGGGGCACAAGTGACGAGAGCAAGGCCGAGATGCTTTGATGGAGCTGGCACATTTACATGGTGCTGGAAGTGCAGCGCCGCAGCCTCTGACGACAGCCGCTACATCGTGTTTTTGAGATTAGCGTATTGGCACTGCCTGCTGTTCAGAGTTGGGGTACAAGTGACGAGAGCAAGGCCGAGATGCTTTGATGGAGCTTGCACATTTACATGGCCTTGGAAGTGCAGCGCCGCAGCCCCTGCCACCAGCCGCTACATCGTATTTTTTAGATTTGCGGAGGGAGGCTGCCTGCTGTTCAGAGTCGGGGCACAAGTGATGAGACCAAGGTCGAGATGCTTTGATGGAGCTGGCACATTTACATGGCTCTGGAAGTGCAGCGCCGCAGCCCCTGACACCAGCTGCTACATCGTGTTTTTTAGATTAGCGGAGGGAGGCTGCCTGTTGTTCAGGGTCGGGGCACAAGTGACGAGACCAAGGCCGAGATGCTTCTTTTGGAGCTGCCACATTTACATGCCCCTGGAAGTGCTGCGCAGCAGCCCCTGACACCAGCCGCCATATCGTGTTTTTGAGATTAGCGGAGGGAGGCTGCCTGTTGTTCAGGGTCGGGTCACAAGTGACGAGACCAAGGTCGAGATGCTTTGATGGAGCTGGCACATTTACATGGCCCTGGAAGTGCAGCGCCGCAGTCCCTGCCACCAGGCGCTACATCGTATTTTTTAGATTAGTGGAGGGAGGCTGCCTGCTGTTCAGAGTCGGGGCTCAAGTGACGAGATCAAGGGCGAGATGCTTTGATGGAGCTGGCACATTTACATGGCGCTGGAAGTGCAGTGCCGCAGCCCCTGACACCAGCCGCGTTTTTGAGATTAGCGGAGGGAGGCTGCCTGCTGTTCAGAGTCGGGAAACAAGTGACGAGACCAAGGCCGAGATGCTTTGATGGAGCTGGCACATTTACATGGTCCTGGAAGTGCAGCGCCGCGGCCCCTGTCACCAGCCGGTACATCATCTTTTTTAGATTAGCGGAGGGAGGCTGCCTGCTGTTCAGAGTCGGGAAACAAGTGACGAGACCAAGGCCGAGATGCTTTGATGGAGCTGGCACATTTACATGGTCCTGGAAGTGCAGCGCCGCGGCCCCTGTCACCAGCCGGTACATCATCTTTTTTAGATTAGTGGAGGGAGGCTGCCTGCTGTTCAGAGTTGGGGTACAAGTGACGAGAGCAAGGCCGAGATGCTTTGATGGAGCTTGCACATTTACATGGCCTTGGAAGTGCAGCGCCGCAGCCCCTGCCACCAGCCGGTACATCATCTTTTTTAGATTAGCGGAGGGAGGCTGCCTGCTGTTCAGAGTCGGGGCACAAGTGACGAGAGCAAGGCCGAGATGCTTTGATGGAGCTGGCACATTTACATGGTGCTGGAAGTGCAGCGCCGCAGCCTCTGACGACAGCCGCTACATCGTGTTTTTGAGATTAGCGTATTGGCACTGCCTGCTGTTCAGAGTTGGGGTACAAGTGACGAGAGCAAGGCCGAGATGCTTTGATGGAGCTTGCACATTTACATGGCGCTGGAAGTGCAGCGCCGCAGTCCCTGACACCAGCCGCTACATCGTGTTTTTAAGATTAGCGTATGGAGGCTGCCTGCTGTTCAGAGTCGGGCACAAGTGACGAGACCAAGGCCGAAATGCTTTGATGGAGCTGGCACATTTACATGGCCCTGGAAGTGCAGCGCTGCAGCCCCTGACACCAGCCGCTACATCGTGTTTTTTAGATAGCGAAGGGAGGCTGCCTGCTGTTCAGAGTCGGGGCACAAGTGACGAGACCAAGGCCGAGATGCTTTGATGGAGCCGGCACATTTACATGGCGCTGGAAGTGCAGCGCAGCAGCCCCTGACACCAGCCGCGTTTTTGAGATTAGCGGAGGGAGGCTGCCTGCCTGCTGTTCAGAGTCGGGGAACAAGTGACGAGACCAAGGCCGAGATGCTTTGATGGAGCTGGCACATTTACATGCCCCTGGAAGTGCAGCGCTACAGCCCCTGCCACCAGCCGGTACATCATCTTTTTGAGATTAGCGGAGGGAGGCTGCCTGCTGTTCAGAGTCGGGGCACAAGTGACGAGAACAAGGCCAAGATGCTTTGATGGAGCTGGCACATTTACATGCCCCTGGAAGTGCAGCGCCACAGCCCCTGCCACCAGCCGGTACATCATCTTTTTGATATTAGCGGAGGGAGGCTGCCAGCTGTTCAGAGTCGGGGCACAAGTGACGAGACCAAGGCCGAGATGCTTTGATGGAGCTGGCACATTTACATGGCGCTGGAAGTGCAGCGCTGCAGCCCCTGACACCAGCCGCGTTTTGAGATTAGCGGAGGGAGGCTGCCTGCTGTTCAGAGTCGGGGCTCAAGTGACGAGATCAAGGGCGAGATGCTTTGATGGAGCTGGCACATTTACATGGCGCTGGAAGTGCAGCGCCGCGGCCCCTGTCACCAGCCGGTACATCATCTTTTTTAGATTAGCGGAGGGAGGCTGCCTGCTGTTCAGAGTCGGGGCACAAGTAACGAGGCCAAGGCCGAGATGCTTTGATGGAGCTGGCACATTTACATGGCGCTGGAAGTGCAGTGCCGCAGCCCCTGACACCAGCCGCGTTTTTGAGATTAGCGGAGGGAGGCTGCCTGCTGTTCAGAGTCGTGGCACAAGTGACGAGACCAAGGCCGACATGCTTTGATGGAGCTGGCACATTTACATGGCCCTGGAAGTGCAGCGCCGCAGCCCCTGCTACCCGCCGGTACATCATCTTTTTTAGATTAGCGGAGGGAGGCTGCCTGCTGTTCTGAGTCGGGGCACAAGTGACGAGACCAAGGCCGAGATGCTTTGATGGAGCTGGCACATTTACATGGCCCTGGCAGTGCAGCGCTGCAGCCCCGGACACCAGCTGCTACATCGTGTTTTTGAGATTAGCATATGGAGTCTGCCTGCTGTTCAGAGTCGGGGCACAGTGACGAGACCAAGGCCGAGATGCTTTGATTGAGCTGGCACATTTACATGGCCCTGGAAGTGCAGCGCCGCAGCCCCTGACACCAGCCGCGTTTTTGAGATTAGCGGAGGGAGGCTGCCTGCTGTTCAGAGTCGGGGCTCAAGTGACGAGACCAAGGGTGAGATGCTTTGATGGAGCTGGCACATTTACATGGACCTGGAAGTGCAGCGCAGCAGCCCCTGACACCAGCCGCGTTTTTGAGATTAGCGGAGGGAGGCTGCCTGCTGTTCAGAGTCGGGAAACAAGTGACGAGAGCAAGGCCGAGATGCTTTGATGGAGCTGGCACATTTACATGGTCCTGGAAGTGCAGCGCCGCAGCCCCTGTCACCAGCCGGTACATCATCTTTTTTAGATTAGCGGAGGGAGGCTGCCTGCTGTTCAGAGTCGGGGCACAAGTAACGAGACCAAGGCCGAGATCCTTTGATGGAGCTGGCACATTTACATGGCGCTGGAAGTGCAGTGCCGCAGCCCCTGACACCAGCCGCGTTTTTGAGATTAGCGGAGGGAGGCTGCCTGCTGTTCAGAGTCGGGGCACAAGTGACGAGACCAAGGCCGAGATGCTTTGATGGAGCTGGCACATTTACATGGCCCTGTAGAGTGACAGCAGAGTGAGAGTGACAGCAGAGTGAGAGTTACAGGAGAGTGACGGCAGAGTGAGAGTGACAGCAGAGTGAGAGTGACAGCATGAGAGACAGCAATGTGAGAGTGACAGCAGAGTGAGAGTGACAGCAGAGTGAGAGTGATAGCAGAGTGAGAGTGACAGCAGAGTGACAGCAGAGCAGAGCGAGAGTGATAGCATGAAAGTTAGCAGAGTGAGTGACAGCATGAGACAGCAGAGTGAGAGTGACAGCAGAGTGAGAGTGACAGAAGAGTGAGAGACAGCAGAGTGAAAGACAGCAGAGTGAGATTGACAGCATGAGAGAGAGAGTGACAGCATGAGAGAGAAAGACAGCAGAGTGAGAGTGACAGCAGAGTGAGAGACAGCAGAATGGGAGAGACAGCAGAGTGAGAGAGACAGCAGAGTGAGAGTGGCAGCAGAGTGAGAGTGGCAGCAGAGTGAGAGTGACAGCAGAGTGAGAGTGACAGCAGAGTGAGAGTGACAGCAGTGTGAGAGAGACTCAGCAGTGAGTGTTCCAGAGAGAGCAGGGTATGCTTGTGCGCTTACAGGGTGCACTGACACACAGGAGCTAAAACAAAGAACAGCTGAACACGTGTCTTGGGAGCATCATGGAGGTAGCCGGCCTTCTGTGAGGCGAGCAGCAAGGAGGGGATGCCCCAACCAATCAAGCGCAACGACTCACAACCTACTGTACGATTACAACACAGGCCAAAGGGCAGAGCTAGGTCTTTTTGCATTACGTAGGGTGAGCAGTGTGTGAGTGTGTAGGGTGAGCAGTGTGTGAGTGTGCAGGGTGAGCAGTGTGTGAGCGTGCAGGGTGAGCAGTGTGTGAGCATGTAGGGTGAGCAGTGTGTGAGCATGCAGGGTTACCAGTGTGTGAGCGTGCAGGGTGAACATTGTGGGAGTGTGCAGGGGGAACATTGTGTGAGTGTGTAGGGTGAGCAGTGTGTGAGTGTGCAGGGTGAGAGTGTGTAGGGTGAGCAGTGTGAGAGTGTGTAGGGTGAGCAGTGTGTGTGTGTAGGGTGAGCAGTGTGTGAGTGTGCAGGGTGAGCAGTGTGTGCGTGTGCAGGGTGAACATTGTGTGAGTGTGTAGGGTGAGCAGTGTGTGACTGTGTAGGGGCAGTGTGTGACTGTGTAGGGGCAGTGTGTGAGTATGCAGGGTACGAAAACTCGAACTAAGTCCACCGCACACACACACATAAGACCACACACATAAGACCACACACATAAGACCACACACACAAACAACACCACACACACACTCACCACCACACACGCACAACCACACCGTCAGTGCACGCTTTCACCGGGCACAAACACCACCAGCCGTCAGTGCACGCTTTCACCGGGCACACACACCACCAGTCCTCAGTGCAGGCTTCCACCAGGCACACACCACCAGACGTCAGTGCACACTTTCACCAAACACACAGACACACAGACACACCACCAGCCATCAGTGCACGCTTTCACAAGGCACACACAACACCAGCCGTCAGTGCACGCTTTCACCAGGCACACACACCACCAGCCATCAGTGCATGCTTTTACCAGGCACACACAACCACCAGCCGTCAGTGAACGCTTTTACCAGGCACACACACCACCAGCCGTCAGTGCACACTTCCACCAGGCACACACAACTCCAGCCGGCAGTGCACGCTTCCACCAGGCACACACACCACCACCCATCAGTGCACAATTTCTACAAGCACACACACCACCAGCCATCAGTGCACACATCAATTGTTAACACATCCACAATTAACTATTGTAGCAATCGCAGTATGGTGCACTTTACTTTTAAACATATTCATCTAAAGCGCAGCATGCCACCATTGCTACAATTCCAATCCAACCCATATAATTCCACTTCACTCCACATGCGTACACTCCATAACACATGGCTAAAAGACATTGCCATTTACAATGCCATTAGCTCTAACTCAAATAAATCCGAGACCTATTGCATTTCCAATGCTTGTTTAGTGATGTTTTGCTGTTTTTTTACTAGTCTGACTGGGATCCTGCTAATCAGGACCCTAGTTTATCTGTTTTCTCCCTTAAATTGTTTTTACTTTAGGTACACTACAGATTGGACACTCAGGCACCCTTATCAGTACCTAGTATAGGGTACACCATGAACCCAGGGCATAGGTACCCCAGAGGCCTCCCTTGGGCTGCAGCATGTATTATGCCACCCATGAGAAGCCATTCAAAATGACAGACCGGCCTGCTACAGCTGACTGTGTAAGATGGTGCTTCACCACTTACTGAGATATAGGTTCACTATATCTATCTAAATCACCACACTTAAAAATCCATCAGTCACCCCTATGGCAGACTTTATCAATCCTGAAGGCAGGGTGCTGGGATTTACATGAGAGGGTGCCCCTGCATGAGCAGAGCCCCTCTGCAACCTTCGGAGATCAATCTCTGGGGTTGTTTGTGATGCAGCCAGACATATAGGTTTAAGTACATTATAACCTCGTGGTAAATGCTAACTTCAAAACGACTGCTTAGAAACATGTCCTGTTTGGTGTCAAACACCTAGGAATCATACCTCCAACACCAGTAACTGGTGTGGAGGTATGATTCCACCCTTCTAGAACCACTACTGTGGGTTACCGGTCTACCCGGTACCAGCTTTTTCCATCTGGGCAGCACAAAATGGATGATGCCAGCCACAGGCACGATTCTGCTCTCCTGCTGCTGAGCCAAGCTTGAGCAGAGGAAGGCATGACAATAGGCATCCTGTCAACGGGAGGTGTGCCCACCTCCCACACAGGGTTTAATGTATTGGGGTTGGGTGGGTGCACTGGTTACTATTGTTTATAGTGTGCACTCTGAGAGTGCCAGAAAGTCTGCACTGGGGGAACATTTGGTGACCCTGTGCATAGTCCAGCTCAAACCAGTTCTGGGAGCCATTGGCTCCTGCTCTGGCATGAAACTGGACAAAGGACATGGATGTAGCCACCCCTCTGTCCTGCCTCTCCCCTAAGATGGTCCCCAGAATCCGTCCAACCCCTTACCATGGGTATAAAGTGGGTTACCTGACTACAGGATTTTAGATTTTACCTGGACGACAAGATTCTGCTAAGAAGAAACCAAGTACTTCGATTGCCTGCACTACGATTGCACAACTGAAGAATCTCCCTTGGAGTGAAGACGTTACTCCTCTGCAGCAGCAGGCACCTAAACGCATCTGACCGGCTTGCTTCTCCAGAGCTCCTGCGGACTCTGAATATTTCAGCAACACAGGAGGTAGGTTCCCGAAGATCCCTGAGGTAGATCTGACCTCTCAGCGATTCTGAGACCAGTATCCCTCTTGGGGGGGGCATGCAACCAGAATCCCTGTGCACCGCGTACATTTGCAAGTGCATATGCTTTTTGCCGATCCTTGAGCCTGAGCCTGTGCATTGGACTCCGTGTAGTCTTGACCCCGAGCAGTGTTTGCACTGAAGATATCCGGCCTCCACACATCGAGTGGTCTGTGGGCTGCTGCTTTGGAAACTTTGCTTGAGGTCTCCTCGCGATCCCTGGTCCGTTGGCCTGTGGCTCCTAGAGAGGGTCACCTTGTTTGTTCTTGGGTTTACCTGGTTGCTCCTGACGTGCCCTGACTCCCCATTGCTTGTAGAGTCCCCTGGTCCTTGCTGGTCCACCCTATTACCTGTTTCCAACCCACCTTCTCACATACTCCAGGTGAATGCTGTTGGTGCCAGGATCGGGGCTTCGTCCCTGCAGCCCGCATCTAAACCAGAGATCTAATCTAACTACCCATCCAGGCCAATGGAGAGACTTTGGACCAAAAGGAGCCTTCATCAGAGAATAGTTGAGAGTACTAAGGTGCCCAGGTACCCAGTTTTGTTGCATTGCCCGAAGTAGTCAAGCACAAGCAACTCTAGCAGGTTTGGTTATTGTATAGTGAACATATACACAAACCAACACACAAATAACTGCAGCCGCTAATCATGCATATTTTCAGGCAGGTATGTATACAGTTACCACTGCAAACAGACAAACAAACCCACATACAGGGCACCATACACGCAAAGCAAAATACCCACATACTTTCATCCACACCTACCAAAGGATATAGAGGCATCCAAGCACACAGACCAACAGATCTACATACTTTTTGCACTCTACATTACTTGTGCATTATTTTTGATGTGCTAATTAAAATACGTTAGCTCTTCAACGTAAAGCACTGGCTGGGTAATGAGTTATTAAATGTTATTTGCCTGATTCCGTCCTGGGTCTGAGTAAATCTTAGATGAAGGTAAAAGGCTCTCAAGTTTAGGTTCCACCTGAACAGCACATGCTATATCTCTTGTAAAAAACAAATCTTAAAAGCTTCTTAAAGCCCGCCCATTACTTATATTTAGTTATGATTGGTTGAGTCTAGTGCTTAATTTGTGAAAAATTAAGGGCTAGGGCCCTCATCAGGAGGCCAATGCAGCCTACGGATCACTGACAGAGTATCGAGGAGCAGAATATCAAGCTGTCAGAATATCGATGAGAAAATATCGAGTGACGAAATATCGAATTCCTATCTACAAACAAGTAAGTACAAAAATATCGAATCCTAAATATCGTTGTCCATAATATAGTTTGCTAAAATATCGATTTTTAAAATGTCTTAAAAGTAATATAAAATTAATTAAATAATATATATAATTGAGTAAAACAGACTTAAAAATAATAAAAAAAGTTAAAATGAATAAATTATAAATGTAATGTAAAAAAAATAAACATGCATTTGTATTTACTTAATAATATCAAAAAATACTTAATATTTTTAATTATAAAATGTCAAAAACATAATTTTAAATATAATTACATTCACTGAAAAAACCATAGGTTTCAGGCATGTTACAGTTAGAAATTAGCATTTAAAAAACCTTAGAAATTCACTGAAAAAACCATAGGTTTTAGGGGCGTTATAGTTAGTTGGACATTTCACTCGTACAAAACCATCGAAATTCTCCTGTTATAGTTAGTTCAGCTAACTATAACTGGCGCACCCGCAATGCACTGCTGATGACGTCACATATTACATCACTCATGACAGGGGCCAGCCCTGGGGACTCCAAGGCCACCACTGGCTCCAGGAGGGGGGACACGTGGCCCCCTCCCAATATCTACACAATCCCGGGGGTGGCGGTCCCCGGGACAGCAGGGGCTGTGTGCCCCCGCTCACTAATTAATCAAAGCCCCGGGGGTGGCGGTCTCCGGGGCTTGGGGGGGCCTTTGAGGCCCCCCCATACATTTAAAAAAGAAGCCCGGGGTGGTGGTCCCCGGAGATGGGGGGGCTGTGTGCCCCCGCAATTATTTATAGAAAGCCCCGGGGCCGGTGGTCTCCGGGGCTGCGGGGGTCCCACTGGGCCCCCGCAAATATTTTTTTAGATGCCCCCGGGACTTGGCCCACCTAGGGCTAATTAGTAATGAAGCGTGGGAGCCTGCGCTTCGTTTTTTTATTTTCGCGACTGGATCCGGTGATCCTCCGCGCATCTCGCGATTAAATAAAAATGCATTTTTTGCCCCTGGGGGTCCTTGTGGAACCCCCTAAGCAGACCTAGGGGGTCAGGGTGTTTCTACCCTGCCCCATATTCTTGTTTTGCGCCTTACTTTTTATGTTTTCTTGTGCCTCAGTGGCTGCCAACACTTCCTGGTTTGAAGTGTTGACTAGGCCTTGGCGGTAAATTCCGTTCCGTTCGCGGAATTTGCGGAATTTGAGTAATTTCGCGTTCCACAGAGAACGCGAAATTGCCCAAAATTCTGCGTTCCGCGACTTCGTGAAATTTTTTGCTTGTTTGCATTCTCAAATGCGTGTTCGCAAGATATTTCCCACGGAGCACGCAAACAGCAATTGCGAACATCAAAAAAGCATCGCGAACAAGCAATTCCGCATGTTTGTGGAATTTCTGCGTGTTCGTGGAGATTTTTTACAGTTTCGCGGAGATTTGCGTAACGCGATTACGCGAATTCCACCCACCCCTAATGTTGATAGCTAATTAGAGTGAAGCTCGTGATTGGCAGGGTGCGCGGATCCACTGCACCGCCATATAGCAAAACTTTTATTTTTGGATTTCTCAGTAACTACTGAACGGATTTACACCATTTAAGAAAAAAAGTTTTTTCTAAGTCAAGGACTACCTTTATGCCAATTTTGGTGTAATTCCGTTCAGCAGTTCGAGCTTTAGCCGGGTCTAAAGTTTCCTATGGGAAATGCATTTTTTCACCTCTTTTTCTTGAATTTCTCAGGAACTACTGACGGATTTACACCAGTTAACAAAAAGAGTTCTTTCTGAAACAAGGGCTACCTTTTTGCAAAATTTGGTGTATTTCCGTTCAGCAGTTCGGGGTGTAGCAGTGTCTAAAGTTTCCTATGGAAATATACATGGAGAAAACACGTTGTGGGACCCCCCTTTTTTCTTGGCCCCTGCTTGCCGAATCACCCTCAAATTTTCAACATAGGAACTGACCGGAGCAGGACATAAATGTTGCGAAGATTCGTCAACCGGCGCCGGAAATGAATGTTACGATTTTCCTAGGGACAATAGGTCCTAACTATAACTACCTACTGGCGACCACCAGTAGGTAATATATATATTTATAAATGAACCTATAATATTAATATATATTAAAAAAATATGATAAGGTTAAAACATTAAATAAATATTTTTTTTAAATAATATTTTACACTACATTAAATATAACAATACTAAATACGTTACATAGCGTAAAGGATAAAATTACTATTTCCACTCCAACAAGTGGTACAGTAGGAAAAGTGTTGGATAGCGGGAGGATAAAAATTACTATTCCCAATCCACTGAGTGCAACAATAGGGAAAGTGTTGGACAGCGGGTGGGTAGAAATTATTATTCCCACTCCAATGAGTGCAACAGTAGGGAAAGTGTTGGATAGCGGGGGATAAAAATTACTATTCCCACTCCAGTGAGTGCACCTAGGGAAAGTGTTGGATAGCGGGTGGGTAAAAATTACTATTCCCACTCCAGGGAGTGCAACAGTAGGGAAATTGTTGGATAGCGTAGGGGAATAATTGAGGATATCCACTCCTGCAATATAATTAACATTAATTAACACGTTTTTTCACAATGAAAATGAATTTACCTCCCATCATTTTCCCATATAAATGTCACCTATAATATTGTAAAATATTAATCAATTAACATAATTGATTAACAATGAATTACTTAACTAAAAACAATTAACAATAAAATTATTAAGCATCAAATCTAAATTAATTCACACAATTAACACAATAAAATAACTTAAAATAAATATAACATAAAAAATAATAAAAATTACATTTAAAACTAAATTTCTTCCTGCCCTACTCCCCATCAACCCTCACACCACTCCTAAAAAAAGTACACAATTAACATATTTACAAATTATTAATAATTAATATCAAAAGAATTACTAATTAATAAACAAATAACACAATTAACATAATTATCAATTAATTATTAATTGATGTTAATCAATATCTAATTAATTACTCATTAATAAACAAATAACATAATTAACATAATTACCCATTAATTGTTAATTGTTATCATTCAATTTATAATTAAATAATAAAAAATTAATTTACGTAAATAACAATATCAAATATTAAATACTACATTATTAATTAATAAAGTACTTAATTAATTAATTACAATTAAATTACTTCCCACCCTATTCCCCTATAAACCCGCAACCCACTACAGAATTAAATCATGCAAAAAATAATTAACATATCATTAATTAATTCTAAATAATTTTTTAAAAACATATTATAATTAAATTACTTCCCACCCTATTCCCCTATAAACCCACAACCCACTACGGAATTAAATTACACAAAAATTAATTAACATGAAATGTATTACTTAAAAAAATTCAGACATACATTACAAAAAAATACATATTTTTAACACATATACTAACACTTAAAACACTTTAACAACTATATTATGACTGTCGATATTACTAACTTCGATATTATGACAAACGATATTTCTTACCTGCATTTCGATATTCTACATCACTATATTTTTGACAGTCGATATTATGTCCACTCGATATTTTAAACACGATATTTTGCCATATCGATATTTAAAAATTAAATATTTTGACTGTTCACCGCAGCCTACACCACCCATTGCCACTGCCAGCTCTGCCAATGAGAGTACCTACACAACCACTAACCAACTCCCTCCTAAAGTGTGACAATTCAGACTATTCCAGGTCCCCTGTAAGATTAGCATGGGCGGCAGGTAATAATAATTTTTAACATATATTGAGTTAGAAAACAACTGTTATTGTGCTCACTCTAAATCACACAAACAGTCCACCATGTGGTAGACTGTTATAAGTGCCAGTGCTGCCAATTAAGTGCTGGTGCTGAGCACCGAAACCACTGGTTCACATTAAGCCCTGATTGAGCCCCAAGTCAAACTCGTTTCTTTGCTACCTATTGGTCAGTGGCTCTTCCTGGACTCCGGCTTCTTCCTGGGCTTCAAAGTCTTCATCCATGCAGAGGAGCATGGACCAAGTACTGCTTCCTGCTCCTGCAGGTACTCTTTTTAGGTCTTGCCTAGGCAGCGCTTGCGCTGTCTCTTTGAGAAGTGCTGTGTTCAGCATATGGGCTTTAAGCACCTTCCATTGCCCTCTCATGTTTTCAATTGGCTCTTGTGACTGCCTTTTTGTTAAATGCTTTTTTTCTTTGGTTAGTGCGCTTAGTAGTCCCTCTTTAGTCCATCCTTTTCTACCTTTGTAGCCTCCCATGAGACACTCATCCCCAGTCACAGATCAGGGATGAATCCATCATCGTTCTTTAGCTCACTACGCCACCCCAGTTCAGACCCAGCCATATGCAAATCAGTCTTTTTTTTTTTTTTTTTTTCAAAACCTTTATTGGAGTAAGCATAGAAAAGTACAAGAATGGGCCTACAACCTCACGGGCTGGCCGCTAATAACAAGGCAAAATGCATGTAAGAAAATATACACCCGTGGATAGGTACAGCTCAAGTACAGAGCGTTACTCTATAGACATCACAGAACAATTTGCATTTTTATTTTTAACAAAAAGAAAACATAAACACTAAAGGCGAATGGACGATAATTAAGGTCAGCCCAAAGAGCGGAGGGGACGGTTCCACGATCAGGAGAACACACCCAGAGCCCGGAGGCTCCAATCAAGTCGGGGAGGGGGGGGAGGGGAGCAGCGGGGAGAACCGGAAGTATAAAAAACCTTACGGAAAAGTTCCGGGAACTCTAGTCTAGGGAGAAAGGACAATCTCAGCGGTGTTTTCAAGGGGAGGGGTGCAAATACCCCCACGATAATCATTCCACTGGCCCCAAACATTCGTCCACGCCCTGGGTCTGCCCCTGGCCACATAAACCGTCTTTTCACGAAACATGGACCAGTCCATATTGTCCTCCCACCTCGAGACCTCAGGGGGCCTGGAAGCGCCCCAGAGTTGCGCGACATCCCGCTTCGCAATCATGTAACCAAGGGTAGCCCATCTGGTCTGGGCCACAGAGTAGTCAGTGGGTTCCCATACATTCAACAGACATCTGCGAGGCTCCGGTCGCAGGGCCACCTCCGTAACAGCAGTCATCACCTCAAGCACAGCAGTCCAATAAGCAGCTATAACCGGGCATTCCCAAAGGATATGCAAAAAAGTCGCACTCAAGCCACATCCACGCTTGCATAGCCCATCCGAAGAAAAGCCCATCGTAACCAGACGCGGACCAGTGACATAGACTCGATGAAGAATCTTAAGCTGAACCAAACGGAGACGGGCAGGAATGGCCACCTCCTTGGGAGAAGAGAGCGCCGATTGCCAATCCTCGTCGTCCAGTTCCAACCCATCGCGAACCCAAGCCTCCCGAAGTCGGATCAGTAAGTCCACCCGATTGTTAATCAACTTCTTGTAAATCAGAGAAATAGTACTATCGGGAAGATGCCCATCAAGGACACGGTCCTCGAGGGGGGAAGAGTCAGGCAAGACCTCATCAGGAACCAAGACTGAGACGAGGGCATGTCGAACCTGCAGGTAGCGAAAAAATTCCCTACCACTCAAACCATATTCCGCCTGGAGGGCCTGGAACGACTTCACACAACCATTCGAGTACACGTCACCCACCTTACAGATCCCAATCACATCCCAACGGTCGAAACCCTTGGTAGACCAGAGTCCGCCCAAACGTTCGGATGCATAAAGTGGTGTCGCTAACGTCAATCGATCCTCCCACCCCAAACTCACACTCGCAGCCCGCCACACCGTTACTGCAATCCTGGATGGGCCCACAAGATGGCGCCCGGCCGATCGGGAATAAAGCGCTCTAGTAAAGTCCCCACCTGGAAGCTGGAGTCTGTCCATCTCGAATGCAGGATTACGACCCGGGGAAAACATCACATGATTAATGGCAGACAACTGGGAAGCCCAATAATATCGCTTGATATCGGGGAGCGCCATGCCCCCGTCATACCAGGGGATGGTGAGCTTTGCGAGTGCGATACGGGGTCGCCCATCCCATATCAACTGCCGTTGAAGACTCTCAATCTCTTGGAAATAGGTCTTAGGGATAGCGTCATAAGAGTTGTGAAGCGCGTAAAGGAATCGCGGCAAGGACATCATTTTAAACAGGGCTGCCCTGCCCAGCGGTGAGAGAGGAAGCTTGCGCCAACGGGCCACATCCAAGCGCAGTCTAAGCAATGGTGGGAGGAGATTATGCTCAAAGCGGAGCGTCGGGTCCAACGTAATAAAAATACCTAAGTACTTGAAGCCCGAATGGACCACTTGAATGGGAAGTCTACTCGGCAAGGGGGGCAAAACCCCCGAAAGAACATATACACAGGACTTGGTCCAATTAATAACGAGGCCCGAGTTGGCCCCAAAAGAAGCAAGAACATCAAACAGAACAGACAGAGATTTACGCGGGGAGGTGAGGTATAAAAGGATATCGTCCGCGTAAAGCGAAACGCGGTCCTCAAAGTCCGGAGACCAGCGAATCCCCTTGAGAGACGGTTCCCACCGGAGCCAGGCAGCCAACGGTTCCAAGGCGAGAGCAAACAGTAATGGAGACAAGGGGCATCCCTGACGGGTACCCCTGCCGAGGGTGAAAGGAGCCGAGACCCTACCATTCACCACCACTTGCGCCAGAGGTGCCGTGTACAGCAACTTGACCCAACCAATAAAATCAGGCCCAAAACCAAATTTCTCAAGAGCCGCCCAAAGATAGGGCCACTCCACCGTGTCGAAGGCCATGGATGCATCCAACGATGCCAAAATGGCCGGCTCCGTCAGAAGCCCCGCCCTCGCGATCGCGCCATGAAGACGACGTAGGTTCAGAGCCGTGTTGCGATGTGGGATAAATCCAGATTGATCCGGATGGACCAAGTCACTAATGACCGTCAAGAGACGGGTGGCCAGGAGTTTCGCCAACACCTTGGGTTCAACATTTAGTAGGGATATGGGTCTATAGGAGGAACAAAGATCACGTGGTTTGCCCTCCTTGGGGATGACAACTATCGTGGCTAGTCTCTGATCATAAGGGAGAATACCCCGTTCCCGGGACTCCAGAAACATGGCGCGGAGATACGGAGCAAGCCTATCCGGACGCAATTTGTACAATTCGATTGGCAACCCGTTCGGGCCCAATGCTTTGCCAGAACGGAGGGAACGGATGGCAGTAGCTATCTCATCAACCGTAAAGGGGGAGTCCAACGCCACACGGTCCGAATCAGAAACAATGGGCAGGGCTATATCACGCAACAGAAGGCGAGAGTCAACCACATCCCTCACAGACACAGGGGTATACACCACACGGAAGTACTCGGCAAACCGGTCAACTACCCCAACCGGGTCCGTTACACTCACACCACAGGCAGACTGAATCACGGGTACCACACGATTAGCTCTCTCCTTCTTATCCAGCCACGCCAGCAATTTACCCGCTTTATCACCCACATCATACAAACGTCCCTGTTGCTCCCGAAACATCACTTTGGCGGCATCCGTGACCAAGGACTTATACTCAAATTGTTTCAGACCCAGGGCATGGAGCTTCTCAGGCGTGACACCAGATTCCAAGCCCTCCTCCAGTACAGAAATTTCCCCCTCAAGATCAACCACTTCTCTATTCCTCGCTCTCTTAGCCTCAGCAATAAGGGAGAGGGCCTGCCCACGAATCACAGTCTTAAAGGCCTCCCACAGGGACACAGCAGATGAAACCGACCCCTCGTTATCCAGAAAATACGAGTCGAGGGACTTAAGTAAAAGGGTGCGGGTCTCAGGGGAGGTAAGATACCACGGATTAATGGGAGCCACCCTGCCCGCTGCTTCCACCCCAACCTCAAAACGAAGCCAGAGCGGAGAGTGGTCAGAGATACCCCTGGGCAAGTGCACAATCTCACAGACAGCCGGGGACTGAGCCGCAGGCATCAGGAAATAATCCAGCCGAGACAAACTCCCATGGGCCCCGGAGTGAAAGGTGTACTGCAGCTGCGTAGGATGCAAAAGCCTCCAGCAGTCCACTAGGCCGAAGGTATCCAAAAAGCCACCCAACCATTGCTGAGCCGCCGTGGTATCCCTAGGAGGGTGGCGATCATGAATGCCAGAGACTACCGAATTGAAGTCACCAGCCAGAAAAAGAGTACTATCAGGAAGGTCCAACAAGACACGGCCCAAATCTGAAAAGGTGGAAGTCTGCAAGCCGGGGGGAACATAAACAGTTAATAAGGAAAGGGTACGGCCTTCATACCGACCCACAAGGACAGCATACCGCCCCCGGTCATCCTGTATAACATCATCAATAGCCAGGGGGAGGGAAGCCCGAATGAGGATACCCACACCCCTGGAACCCGAGGTGAACCCCGAATGTGCTACGAGGCGATAGCCCCACCTGTTCATTGCATGACAGACATTGCCTATCAAATGAGTCTCCTGCAGGAAAACAACGTCAGGAGATAAACGTCGTATACATTTCAACACCACACTGCGTTTGATACGATCACCCAGACCATTAACGTTCCACGAAACAAATCTCAACCCGCTACCCCCCATCCCACCCGACAAAGCCCAAACCCCCCATCAATGAGCACGACCACAAAAAGCAATTCAAATACAGAATAAAGTCGCCTTGAACACAGAACATACAAACAATGAACTTCCCAACCACCCACCCCCCAAATAACAGGAAAACACCCCCCACCCTGCACCCCTGCAAAAAGCTAAAAAGCCACCCCAACCTGCAGTGTGCCTGTCGCCCAAGAACCCCTATTCTACACGAAGACCCCGGAGGAGGAAAGGCTCCGGCCCACCCGCCCCCCGATCAATAAATAACGAGAATAAGACCATACATCAAGACACATATGAGGTAGAGGAACATAGGCTTACATCCCCGGAAAAGTCATACAGAACAAGGCATCAGTCAAAAACGAAACGTTTAGCTCTCAACACCACCTTCAGCACCGCCCGGGTGGGCTTCGGACTCAGTCTCAGGAGGTCGATTAGGCAGGGAGTCCAGCCAGTCATTCACAGCCTCTGGCCGATCAAAAAAGAAAGTTCGATCATCATGCTCCACCCGCAGCCTGGTCGGAAAGAGCATTGCGTAACGCATCCCCAAGTCCCTAAGACGTTTCTTGGCACCACGAAATCCCATCCGCTGCTTCTGGACCTGTTGGGAAAAGTCCGGATAAAAGTTCACCGTGGCATTTTCAAAGGCTACTGGGCCCTTCGCCCGCGAGGCCTGCAGGATAGCGTCCCGATCTCTGTAGTGGAAAAGCTTGGCAACAATAGGTCTCGGCGGGGCGCCAGGCTTGCCCTGGCCCCCCGGAACACGATGTGCGCGCTCCACTGCAAAAAATTTACTAAGGCCAGACGGTGAAAGGTGATTCTGGATAAGATCTTCAACCAGGAGATCAACCGAGTGGGGTTCTGGATTCTCCGGCACACCAACCACGCGAACATTACAGCGACGCGCCCTGTTCTCAAAATCCTCCAAGCGCCGGGTCATGAAATCGTTCACCCTGCGGAGATTGCCAATCTCCGTCTGAATATCAGAAACGTCCGTCGTGAGGCTGGAAGATTTGATATCCAACGATTTCACCTTTTCGTTCGTCTTGGAGAGATCGGCTCGAATCAAATTGACCTCAATCGCCACAGTGTCCAGTTTATGGGCCAAAGTTTCATACTGGTGGCCTATGGATTCCCGCATGCCAGAAATGGCGCCCATGATGTCTTGCAAGGAGGGCTCCGGCGACGCATCTAGTACTTGGTCCGACGCAGTGGGACCGGGCAGGGCAGCTCCGGGGGACCCCTTAGAGTGGGTATAACGATCCATGACATTAGATTGAACCGGACCCCCGCGCAGAGGTGCCTTCGTCTTGCGCGTCTCTCGGTCCCCTCTGCCCGCCATTTTGAAGATGCGTCACAAGCAATGTCACCAGGGTCGACAGGCCGAGCACCAGAAACAGAGGCCCCTGTACCGTAGGAACAAGAGATGTAGCACCAGGATAGATGCAGCCCACTCCAGAAACAGTGCAGCCAAGGGCCAAACAACCTACGTGGAGAGCGGCCGCAGCTCTGGCCCAGCCCTCTCACCAATGTCCCAGTCCGAGGCAGAAACGAAACCGAAACTTAAGAGGGGGTCTCACACGTCCAATCCCCCTGCCGTTGTTGTTCAACTCCAAGACGGCCACCGAACCTCACCCAGTCCCGGGCGCACTTCGAGGGCGGAGCCCAAAAGTTCAAGTGATCATAATTCAGACACCCAATGTCCAAATTCGATTACGAAAAGTCCAGGTAGATCAGCCCAACGTCCTCTATATGAATCCTCGCAAAAATCAGGATTAAATCAGGATAGTAAGCCGGGAGCGGCGGGGGTCCGGGGAGCGCTGTGCTCACGCGGCCATCTCGGATGCCCGCCAAGCTCCTCCTCCTCTGCAAATCAGTCTTGACCCTGTTCCTCATGGGAACAGTCCAGTCCCAACTGCCAAGCCAGGTTTTCCCTGGACCGGGATGCTTGTTTCCGGATTCAACCCAGATCTGTACCTGGGGGTGAGTGTCTGAAAAGTTTCAGCTCTCTGTCCATCATCTCCTTGTGTTTGCTTTGTATTAAATGTGTCACACTTGTTTTTAGTTATGTATATATGAATTGCTCAAAATCCTATGACAAGACTCAAAATTAATGCCAAGCGGGACATTCTAAAACACACTTTACGTGCACATTAAGCATACTATGGTCTTGTTGTCCAGAAAACTCTGTAGCTCAATCTTATGATTTTGCTCTTTGAATATGCTTTATTGATTTGGCTTTCTTTTTTTTAAATATAATTTATGTACCACAAGCATACTTTTTTACTGACAATTGGTATTATTTTTGCTTGTTGTATTACTATTGCAATGATAACTATAGTTACTGAATACATTTAATACATTGAACAGACCAAGTTAGTTTGTTTAATGGTATTCTTTCCAGCAGAGTTTTTGAATTTACTAGGCACCCCACTGATCCTGCGTATTGACCCTTCTTGGAAGAACAGAGAAGTTGACTCAGCATATGAGTTATGCCTTCTTGAAATTTAATGGGTCAGCCATAGCACTTTCCACACACTGTCAGTCTAGCATTGATTTAAATGCTGCGAGCTTCACAAAGAACACTGTAGCAGGAGCTGCACCTACTAATCAATCATACTGTATGTATACATATTAGTAAGTATTGAAGATCATAAAAACTACATACCTTGGATAAACTTAATGAAATGTCACTTTAGATTATCACTATAGTCTATAAAGGTCCATAGTAGATATCTTTCTTAGCTCTGTTTATTGGGCAGAACATAACGAAATGGCAACAAACAAAAATAGAGGAAAAGTCACCGCTAGCATCTTAGCTCAGGGTCTCAGAACTTGCCCAGAAACCTACAGTTTGCATGGTCATATAATGGCAGGACAGTTGTTTTGAGATTAATTCAATACTTTTGGGTTTGAATATAATACTAATTAAACAATTAGAGCAGCTCAAACAAACTAATAGCTTTTTTAAGTGCTTTTTGGTAAGGTTAATTGTTATTTTTAACTGATGCAACATTTGAAAACTTATCAAGAGGTCTGGGACACTGCATGGCCAGCCTCCAAGGCTGAGGGAATGGTGTCAGGGTGAGAATGTCCTAGCAGCTGCCAGAACACTTGGCCTACAGTGCGGATGCTACAAAAATGCCTTCCCCCCACCCTTCATTGGCTTAATGGAACGTCCTGGAGGGGGAGGGAGGATTAGGAGGGGGAAGAGTGGGTTAGGACACTACTGCCAGGGTGAAAATGGCCAAGACAATACCTGATCTCCACCAGCGAGGCTGCTCGTACTCCTGCACTGCCTCCTTCCGGTCTTTGCTGGTCCAGCACATATCAGTACCTGTCGCTTGCCCAAATCAGCCCTGTTGACAATGAGCTGACCTATGACAAGAGAAGAGGAAGGACACTGACGAGCAAAAATCAGCACCGTCCTGTGTCATTGTGCATCTGCGATCCAGTAGTAGAGCCCACAGAGTCAGAGTTCACCCATTCTCACGTGGGGAAATGGTTACGTCCCTGACAAGAGTTAGGGAGTTAATAAAGTGGACAAGCCAATATCTCAACTAGGTTGCCAACTGATTACAGTATGTTGGTCTGGTTATTGGTCCCACTCCTTGGTGCCTGCTGACACTTGGTAAACATGGACATCCAGACAGAACGATGGTGATGAGGACAAGATCTGGAAAGCGGTTCACGACACATTATAAATTCTGTGTACGTTCCAGACTCATCCTGCTACTACAATACGACCCTGATTCCTCTGGCTCACTGCCCTCCACCATAAAGCAGTGCAAGAAGCATATCATGGCCTCTGCCACCATCAGACAGACATCCAACAAATTTCAATCCGCCGGGAAGAGACTGGATTTAGGTGAGTGCCGCAAAGGTAAGCCCATGACACCCTTGAAGGTGCAAAAATACACTGAACGAGGAGCTGGTGGTGCACGAGAGTGTGGTGACCACACCAAAAGAGAGAAAAAAGCCCAAAGAAAAAGACAAGAAGTAAACTCTCAGAGCGGGTGCAGAAATAAAAGCAACAGCTTGACATGACGTGTGATGCCTGCCTCTAATCATCAGCAGCATGACCACCAAATACTTCAAGCCAAGCCACAGATAAATCACTCATCCCTTCAGTGACTCAGACTCAAATCAAAAGGGCACACTCACTCAGCTTGCAACATGGCTTTCATACTAGCCTTACTCTGTAACTGTCGCCCACCATCGCATGCTGTCAGCTGCGAGAGGATCCCGTATGGGAACCCCGCTAGGAAGAGCCTGCCAGCATCATAATCAAGAAAACACCTTTGAACCCTTGCACACGATGGACACGGTACAGCAAAAAGCAAAAAGAAGATGATACAACACTTGTAGCTAACCCTATGACGTTGTCCGTGTCTGACAATCAACAAAAAGGAAGTTAAAACACACTCAACAAAACAGTCAACACTGTAGAAGTAGCTCCAGCCCAAAATTCTAAGAGATGATATGGACAATATCATGGAGGAAGAGTCAAAGCATTTCACCAACACGTTGGGGCAACAGCAAAGACACCTCCCACCCAGATGCCATGTAAGTGTAGACTGCCACCGCATCTCAAGTCTCTCATCGACACAGTGGCCACAATCCATATTATAGCCAAGGATTAGTTTCGACCTTTAATGCTGTTGTTGAGAGAAAAAATAATAATAATAAATAAATAAAAATCATCTTTGGTCTACATGTACATACTTCCATTGTGCATCTATGTACCTTCAATGTACTTGGATCTGTGTGTCTGTTACTTTTCTCCTGAAAAAGCATATTCAATGCACTACCCTATTTCTCATCCTGTGTCTCTATCAATAGCTTTAATCTACATATACTTACCTCCTTTATGTATCTATATACTTTCAATGTAATTATGGACCTATATATTTATCACTTTCTTCTAATTTAGCATTTCCAATGCACTACCCTATTTCTCAGCCTATACTTCGCTCAATATATCTTCTAGCCCAACCTTTCTGACTCATCTCAAACTTCTTCTACTACTCCTTCCAATGCACTACCCTATCTCTCATCCTATACATCTATCAATGCACCCTCTACATCCACTTTCTCATTTATCCCAAACCCCATACCACTACTATGATCGCCAAAATAACCCTTTCTATTCTATCTCCTACTCTACCCCTCCTTGCATCATCTGACACCTCTTTTACTATACTGATCCCCTAAAACAAACTGTTATAAACTTTTCCCTCTGAGTCTTCCCCTCCAAAACTCCTTTTTACTCATCCAAAAGTCTCCTCCTACCGGTAAGACCTAAAAAAAAAGAAAAAAAAATCCTTCACTCTTTTATCCCTCCACTATCCTTTTCAATCGAAATTAACAGACTAACATGTTCACTTCTCAAATTCCATATTTAACTATACTAATATACTACCCAAATAACTGAATAACATATCCACTACTCAAATTACTTCATATTTTTTTACTATACTAATTTTCAACAGTAATCCTTCATGGGTTCCGGAGTGGCGTGCTACTCGCCAAAAAAGCCATTCAACACCCATCAGGGGTAACAAGTGCTACGTGAATGCAAATCTTTCTTCCCCTTTTATCCCTCCGCTATCCTTCTCACTCCAAGTAACTGACTAATATCCACCACTGAAATTAGTTCATATTTCACCATATTAATTCACCACTAATCCTTTGTAGGCTTCCTGAATAGCGTGCGTCAACAAGCGCTATATAAATACAAATATTTATCCTCCTCTATCCTTCTGCTATCATGCCAAATCCAAATAACTGACTAACCTATCCACCACTTAAAATGTACCTGCATGTTTCACTATACTAATTCTCCACTAATCCTCTATGGGTCCCGGAGTAGCGTGCTACTCGCCGAAAAAGCGCTTTGACGTCTCGTCAGGGGTAGTAAGCGCTATATAAATGCAATTACAATACAATACAATACAATACAGTAATGCTGCACCAAGATGAAAGTGTTCTCATATGGTACGTCTGAACTGCAGTCCCTTTGTGGTGCATTTCAAGGCACATTGGCTCATGACGAACGCTTCATATGAGCAGGAAGGTGAAGGCACCCTGCTAAGCTGTGATTTTGCCAGAAAATTAAGCTGATACACTTCAGCTACAGAGTTCACACACATGACATTTACAGCATCCTCAAAGAGCATCCGCAGGTATTCAACGGCACCTACGTACACATAGACACCTCAGTACAGCGAGTAGCTCTGGTGCATAGCATTACAGCTAAGGTCAAAGGTGGAGAGTGAGCTAAGAAAATTGAAAAGAGCGGAGATTATAGAGTGAATTGAGGACCTTACTCCCTGAGTCTCACCAATAGTGGTCACCAGGAAACCGTGCCAGATGGAGGAAGGTGCATATGCAATTATATGCGACTGCCAAGTGCAACAATCTGACAAGAACGTCATCTCATCTTCATCATGGATGATCTGGTAACCGACTTCAGAGGATCAAGTTGGTTCTACCCCTTCTGGCAACCACCAAATGTGGCTAAACCCTCAATCAATGCATATAACAACATTCTCAATCCACACAGGTGTGTATTGCCCTAAGAGACTCAACTTCAGCATATCCGGTGCAATTGAAGTTTCAGAACACCATTGAGGAGGTACTCACATAGTGAGAGGGAGCCATCAATATAAGTGATGACATCATTAGTTCATGCTTCTTTGGTGGAAGAACTGCCTGAGAGGCCTCTTCTGCTGGATCAGCTAAAGCAGGCTCACCCTGAACGAAGAAAAAGCAGTTTCTCAGGCAAGAGCTCAGCTTCTTTGGGCAAGAGTTAACCTCTTGTGTCGTGGCATCAGACCCTTTCAAAGTGGCAGAGATAAAGACAGCTCCTCTTGTGGGTCCAGTTACACAACCATCACCAACCAGCTGAGAGAACTCATCAAAAGTCCATCACATGGCAAAGGGGGCTGGAACAACAACTCAACTTCCAAGTCACCATCGACACAATCGGAGGAAACAATGCTAAAATACTTTGACCTAGTGAAGACACAGAGCTGGCTGTTAATGATGGACCCACAGCTAGAACAATGCTATTCACACATTGAGAAGGTCATAGCTGTACACTGTGGTATTACCACTTCAATCTATATCTGTATGAAGATCTTTTTCAAGTTAACATAGACCAGAAGCCTCTAGTTTATTTGTTTAAAGGGTCATCATCCAAACTTCCAAGAGGACAGAAAAATGGGTGCCCCTGCTCCAGGGATACTCAATGGTGTATAAACTTGGCTCCAAAAACCATTTGAAATGTCTGTCTCTACATTCTAGGTCAGCAACAACAATAAGAAGTAGAAGACATCCAAGATACTGAGGAGTATTTCAGGCTGATTGCGATGTGATCTAGACCATAATCCATGTTCCTGAGAGACATTGCAGCAGCCACCAAGCTAGGTGAGTGCTTGCAACTGGTCACATAGGCAATCAAACTTGACAACTGGAGAGTCATTCAAGACACCTTACCAATACATACCCCAGAAGCCCAGGCCAGGCTCGGATCACTTCACCAGGTGACACAAGACCTGCCCGTAACGCCAGAGGGTTACTTCCTCAGAGGAACCAGATTATTAATCTTACACACTCACTTCTCAGGCTGTGCGCTTAGCCAATATGGGACATCAGGGAACTGTAAGAACTAAATCACATCTCTGCTAAATGGTGTGGTTTCTTGACTCTAGTAAAAGAGTGCATTCAGTGTCACAATGCTAACCCGTAGAATTCTCCTGCCTTATCTCATTGTCAAATCTTTAACTGCTCATCCATGGGTCAGGGTTGGGGAGGACTTTGCCTCATTACCAGGTTGTCTTCACATGCTATTGGCGATAGATGACTACTCCAAATATCCTGAGGTAGAAATAGTGAACTTCACTGCTGCTGAAGAGGGAGTCCCTAAATTTGACAAATTCAGAGCCACTTATGGGATTATCTGAGAACTGAGGACAGATAATAGACCTCCATTACAAGGCCAAGAAATTGTAGACTACTTAGACTAGTTAGGTATCAAACATTGGAGAACCACCCCCCAGGTGGTCCCAGGCCAATGGAGATATAGAAAAATACATGAGGACTTTGGCAAAACCGATCACAATTGCTCATGCAGCAAAGAATATTAAGGGTGCATTCCAAGGAATATTGCCAAATTCACATCACCTGTCCATCTGTTGTTTCAGTGCATCATCCATGGCATCATTCCCACCCACCCCTCAATGGACCTCATGGCACCAGCATGAGAATACATGTTGGATAACTAGCACAGAAGTAACAACCAACACAGTTGGAGAAGATGAGCCTAGACTACACACATGAGCCCAGAGGATATGGTGATTCTAAGAAATAGACACTAGATCGACTAGTTTCAACTAACTTTTGAAAGTGCTCTATCGACAGTAGTACAAGTGATGGCCACTCAAGGAGCAGCAAGCCAAGGCAGCAGCATCAAAACTAGGAATGTCTCTCTCTTCCAGAAATTCACAGGGGATGCTGAAGGCTGTTGTCCAGACTTCTGAATGGAGTGAAGAGCTGGCTGCTGATGAGGACATAGAAGATGGGTCACTGATGCCCGCAGGGAAGAGTTTTGCACTCTAGAGTACATCATTGTAGTTCCAGGTTGAACCTTCCTTCAGGGAAGCAGAAAGGGCTGTTAGTGAGAGGGAATCCCTTAGATATAATCTTTAGAAGAACCTTAAGCCATTTCAACAACATTTAGACTTTGTTCAATGAACAATGGAACTAGTGGTTTTCATCTTGTTTGTTTGATTTCTTTGCTATGTCAGTTGCTTGTTTGTTTACTATGTTATTCAGGAATGTGGCATCTGGTGGTACAGGCCACAAAGTCAGGAACATTGTCTCCCCACTTGTCAAGTAGGAGAATGGTGGTGTCCGTAACAAGACTTTAGAAGTTATTAAAGGGGACTAGCTGATCTCATGACATGGTCTTTTCCGGGCCAGCTGCCAATTACAGTGATCGCCGTGATTACGGTGTGCCGATCTGGTTATTGGTCCCAGTTCCCAGGGCCCGCTGGCACCTGGTGAGCGTGGACCAGCGATGGAACAAAAGCCTTTCACCCAGTGCCTGTCAGTGGTGTGCAGCAAGGCTCCATAAGTGACACGGATACATAGAGTCGTGATTGCCTTTGCTCTACAACTGCCGAAGGCATACGCAAGCAGCTTCTCTTTTAAACAAGATATCATTGTACACATGACTACCAAGGGGCAAACCTAGGCATGTCCTGAAATGCAATTTGGCGTTCTAAGTCTGACTGATGTTAGAAGTTACCTGTGGGGAGGGCTCGTGTCTCATGACGTTTCTCTGTTGTCTTCGCTTTGTTCTTATATGTTTGTGTTCCTTCAAGTCCACAAATGCACCCGTGGGTCCAGATCACATCATGTCACTCATCAGCAATATAAGAACCAATTTTCATGCAGTAAAAAGTACACTTAAAATTGTGCACCTGAAGTATATTCCATGAATTGACTGCCGGTCACTCACCCCCACCAGGATCAGGAGGAGGTGCTGAGCTCAGCCATTTTCCAGGTAAGAGACCATCTGTTCATGGAAATACTCTTACTATAACCTTTTCCCACCTCATACACCCCACAGGACAGTGATGTCAACATCTTCTAGTGCCATGACAGAAGAAAAGTCACAAGTGTTTTTGTCGAAAACCTTATTTTCTGCCGAAGGGTTTCAGAATTGTATCTGTGTTAACCTTGTTTCAGGTGCCAATTTTTCACAAACTCTAGTGAAATAATGAACTTTCAGCTTTTTGCTACCTTAAGTCGAAGGCAGAGCCTCTAGGTTTATGTGGCAGTGGAGGGCCACATTTTATTGCAGGTCTGGCTAAATTATGTGGCAAGAAAAGACAAATTATTCAGTGTATTATATTGTTAACTGCAATTTATGCAGCACATCATGCACCTAAGTTGTGCAGCTATTTTTCCTTGTAGCACTAATACAAACGCAAGGGATTTCAGTGCTCTAAAAACACGTATTCATATTAAGGAAAAT
The DNA here is from genome assembly GCF_964261635.1 of Lissotriton helveticus. Lineage (NCBI taxonomy): Eukaryota > Metazoa > Chordata > Amphibia > Caudata > Salamandridae > Lissotriton > Lissotriton helveticus. The sequence goes on from NC_136065.1 coordinate 343,855,363, forward strand.
AAGGTACAGATCCTACTCAAAATGTCATTGTCCTGCAATTTATAATGTTGCATTGCAGGGAAGCTCAGCCAATGCACTATTTTCGTCGTTTATACCTCCTAGCGTAAAAAAGAGTGCATAAAACATAGACAGCATTAGTCTGAACACAGGCTTACATGTGCAAATTTATAAATATTAAAACTGTGCCTCAGTCATTCAGTATATTCCACTTATGTTCTAGGAATTGTTTTAGTCCAGATCCTGTGTCACAGCCAGCATCTGGAAGTATGTTTTTCTATTCAAACCAGCTGCACAGAACGGCATAATACATTTCTACGTGTCTTACTAGAAGGTACTTTAGGATTCATCACACCATAAAAGAGATGCAGCATATTTCAGATGCTTCTATAGTCTGAGACCTGTGATAACACAGCTGCTGCTTTGAAACAGCGTCTGTGATGTGATATGAACATGATATTTGTGTGTGCAATAAAACAAATCATTTTTATGACCGAGGAGCAAACATTCTGTGCACTTTGTGTGAATTACATTTAAGTATTTAGGTCTTTGTTTCCTACTGCATGCAATGCCTTTCCCACTACATCAAATAGGGACATTATACTATCTGGGCAACATTGTTGCCTCTTTAAATTCCTAAATGCAGCAATAAACAGCTTTAGATTACCAGTTGCCTTCTGAAAAATGCTTGGCATAGCATTGTATCGTGTATTTACCAATTTCTTTTATAACTTTTGGCTCTTTTAAGTGCCAACAAATTTGATGAATGCAAATGCCACAGTTACATATTAACGTGGAAAATGCTGACACCAACTAGGAATGTTCTTCTAATGGCCCCCTTTTTTTGCTTACTTACTGTTCGGTCTGCCGACTGGCATGTATTGCAGTAATGAATGACACCCACTTCTCTCTGTCTTGGGCAAGCGTCTGTACGGTGCCCCAGCTGTGGTTCAGGGTCTTCACTGCTGTTTTCACAGTTCACCTACAGGTGTTCTTTAGACCACCTCTCTTCTGTTTGTTTTCTGGGGTCCAGTGGCGAGGTCTTCTTGCGATGGAGTCTTGCTCTCTGCTGATGGTGTGCCCTAGCCATCTCCATCTTTTTCTCATAATGATAGTGTCCATGCTCTCTTGCTTGCATCTGGTGAGCAGTTCCTGGTTGAAGATGATTTGCAGCTAGAAAACGCTCAACATTCTTCTCATGTTGCTGGCGGGGAAGGCTGACAGTTTGGTGATGTCAGTCTTTGTCAGTCTGGACAGAACACACCTTTGGTAAAACCTCAGCTTGATGTTGGTGCTGTACTGAGATTACCTTTACGCATTGTTCAGCAATGAAGACAGTCCTGGGCCTTGTTCATTCTGCTCTTAATGTCACTGCCTGCCCTTCCTCATGTCTGATTGCACTGCCTAAGTAGGTGTACTCTTCAGTTAGGACTAGGACATCTCCAATCCACCTTGACTGATGAGGGATTTGGGATGCTGAGTGGCATGTCTTCTGATTTCTTTGTGTTGATCTTATGGCCCACTTTCTGTGCATAGATGTTTAGGCGAAATGTCTTTTCTTGCATATGTTAGTGTGTATGAGAGAGCTAGTAGTTTGCCCGTATTGTGAAGATCCTCCAGGGTCCATCTGATGCCACTGGTTTGGCCTCTGTTGTGCATCACATCATACAGAGTCGCTAGGTTGAAGAGCAACCCTGACATTACGCATACTTGTCTCACACCGGTCTTCACTTCAAAGGTATACTCACTATCTCCCACCTTGCAGGTAAAATTCTCATAGAAACTCTTGATGAAGAGAACTATCTGCCGCATATGCCAAGGGCTCTCAGTATATGCCATAGGTGGTCACATTGGATACTGTCTTTGGCTTTCTCAAAATCAATGAAATTGATGTATAGCTGTCTTTGCTCCTCAGTACATTGCTCTAGGATGTTGCATAGAGTAAGGATCTGATCAACACACCCTTTTCCCTTGCAGAACCCAACCTGTACTTTTCTTGATGACAACTCCTTTGTTCCAGTCATCCAGTACGTTCTTTTCCTCACAAATCGATGTAAATAGTGGTTGAAGGATTTTGGCTGCTAGTTTAAGGAATTCCTTGAACATTTATGCATTCAGGTTGTCTTGGCCAGCAGCTTTTCCGTTCTTGAGAGATTGCATGGCAGTGCCAATTTCTTCTTTCTGTGGTACGCAGTGTTCACATCCAAGTTTATCTCTGCTTCTTTGATGTGCGCTTTGCTTGTTGGTACTGGCCTGTTCAAGACTTCTTTAAAGAGCTTGACCTAGTTTATTTCATGCTCTTTCTCTGTTGTGAATATTCTGCCTTGCTTGTCCATGATAGGGATGTTGTATTTTACACAAGATTTACCACAATCTTCGCAATCTTGAAGACCTTCCCCCGTTTCCACTACTGGCTGCTTTCTCTGCTTGGCTGGCAAGGTTATCCATGTACGCCCACTTGTCTTCTCTTGGCATTCTTTTGACTGCTCTGTTTGCTTCTATTTACTGATGCTTGTACTGCTGCAGCCTCTCAGACTTGGCCTCCCTAGTTTCATTTTGCTTCCCTCCTGCCTTCAATAGCCTGCAATGTGTCTTGTCTTATTCATTCTTTCATCTTCTGTGTCTTGGTCCCAGGCATATTTCACTGCTCTTCACATATATTGAAGAGACCTGTTCCCATTTCGTGTTGACTGCGTCTGCAGCTGGCTGAGACTGATCTTCTGTGTCTGCTAGGATTTGGAACCTGTTTTTGATTTGTAAAACAAATAATTTCTCGATCTTGAGGTACTGTGATTTTGACACAACAAAGTGCTCTCATCTAGATGTTCTCTGTTCTGAGCTTCAGTTTTACATGAAGGGTCACTAGATGCTGATCATTGCTGATGTCTGCTCTCCTCCTCACTCTGACATTTTGCAGTGAGCATCTCCAGCTTACACGTATCATCTGGTAGTCAATTTGGTTTCTATCCCTGCTATTGGGTGACCACTAACCCAATGGCAGGGACATCACAATGTGAATAGCACAATGAGGGAAATGACTCCCCCTATGACCAGATCATTTGTGGTGCAAAATTCCAACAGCAGTTCTCCATTGTCATTCATTGTTTAACAATCTTCCATCCTCATGGCTTTGTCATGGTTCATGTTGTCCTTTCGCACTTTAGCATCACAATCTTCACATAATGGTTCAGCACAGCTTCAAGCTCCGCTCACTTCCTTCTGTTGGTAGAATGTGTCTTTGACTGGTTCTCCTGTGTCACTTGTTGGGGCGCAGCACTGGATAATGGTGGTGTGGATGTGTCTGCCTTTTAACCTGGTTTTCAAGAGTCTGCTGTTTACTGGCTCCCACTCACTTAGGCATTTCTCTGTCCCCTTGCTCAAGATGATGGCTACTCCTTCGTGATGATGATTATCATCCCTTCCAAGAACCAACTCTCCTGTGGTGTTTTCGTCCTGCCAGATCCGGTCCAACTACTTTCTCTGACCCGCAGAATATGTAGGTTGTAGCACCTTATATCAGAAGATACTTGAGCCAGATTCCCTGTGTCATACCTAGTCCATACATTCCAGAATCTACTTCTGGTCTGACACGTGACACTCAGAACTTCTGTCATCCTGTTTGTAGTTTCCTTGCAGCTTGCCCAGTTGTGTAATGCAATACTAAAAGTAGTCTCATTTCTTGGCATATCGCCATACCAACTGTGTGCATACAGCTCAAAACATTAGTATTATCCTGCACTTAGTATACTAATATAAGATAATTCAGATAGGACATGGATCCACGCTGGGCAAGGTAAAAAGGAAGTTCAGATTGAAACAATACTCAGAGTTGCTTAAAACACACTCGGGCGAGTAGGAACACAAAGAGGGGTAAATAGAACAGAATGTGTATCTGCCTATTTGATCGCCTTTTGAATGTCTTTTGTGACTAACAGATATGTTCTTATCATTTCTTCTGTAGTCGTCTTTTTTTCTATTCTTGTTCTAAGTATAATTTTTTCATACTTTCATTTAATTTTAAAGGGCCCTGAAGAAAAAAGATAAAACATAAAAATGACAGCAGAAGAATACTTTACAGCCTGTTAAAGTACAAAGAGTTTTTTTGCTAAAAGCACATTTCTACAGATAATTTAATGTCTTTTCACATGAGCGTTCTAAAAACACTTACCAGAGCTGAAGCCCATCTACTTTTCTCCTACAGAGGCCTTGTGTGCCTATTTTTTGCTATATATTCTGATTTGTCAGTTGAATTTTGTTCATCAAATATAATGTTATATCATTTATATTGTATCAAGAGATGCATTTCAACTAAGCCATACATAAATTGAATCGCGGCGCAGCGCAGGAGGTATAAGGATTCGGATCACGTGCCTGGTGTTCTCTAAATGGTAATATATTTCACATTATTTTTTTTATTTTTTTTATTTATGTATATATTTATTTTTATTTTGGATAGGGTTCAAACATTTGGCCATCCAAACGGTGTAAATGCCTACACTCATCGGAAATAACCGAAAAGCTGCAAAAAGTGCTTGACCGAGTCCTCACAAAAAATTAATGAGTCAATAAATATATAGGTATTGACCCAGTCAGCACTCTGTTCGCAATATAAGTGGAGGTGTGCATATACTCACTGTCTCAGAGTGTCTGTTTTCCTTATAGAAGTCCCTGTACTATCCCTTTAAAAGTCTTGCAACCCTGCTGAGAAGAGCAAATGCTATGGCTTTCAAAATAAGGAAGTGCAAATACATGGTACACCACTGTACCTGCCCATTTAAAGCACCGAGTCAACAGTACTCATACTACCAATGTCAAGACGGTTAAGGGATAAATGGAAGTGGACCTGCCATTTACTCACAAAGACAACTGCGGCAGGCACATTAGTACACCAAGCTATTTTGACAGTTTAAATCATCGTCTTTCTACTCAAGTGTTGGTTTGAATATGTGAAGAACTAGGGGCCATATTGTCAAGAAAGGCTTTTATCGGCAGGAAACTGACGCTAAACAGGCGATAATGGGCTTGATAATATGCCCTTGTGAATTCCCATAGAAGCACAGGTTCTGGTGTTAACCTGGGCTTCTATGGGAATTCACAAGGGCAAATTATCAAGCCCATTATCGCCGTTTTAGCTGCAGTTTCCTGCCGATAAAAGCGGCGATAATGTATCGCCCTTTCTTGATAATATGGCACCAACTTTTTCCTGAACTGCATACTGTGTAAACGAAATCATTTTAAACACATTAATATACAGGTTTGTTTCTATCTAGGCGTCCCTTATGGCGAAAGACACCCATCCTCAAATGTATATATTTCATTATTGGGGGTGCTCGTGTACACATTTATCGGTGACCAGGCCATGGCCCTGTGGAACAATAGCCTGACATTTCGGTTAGATCACCCAATGCGGAACTCAGCTCTTTATCAAGCTGCACTTTTCCACTTGCTGCGCGAGCCATTCATTCAGTAACATAGGCAGTGTGTTATGGGTATTAGTGCAAGGAAGAAAATGGGACCCCTGGCAGCTGTTGGAATTGTAAAAACATCAAGGATGAGGGGTCAGTGGCCCCTCAGGCCTCTGGGCCCTGGCGCCACTGCACCTGTGGCACCTGCAAAGTAAGGCTGTTCACTGAAGGCTCCTAGTAACAAGCAGTGAGTTAGCTGAGAGGTGAAACATTGTACCAGTATTTTTTTCTCCTGAGAAGCTCAAGTTTCTATTCTAACTGCTGCTCTGTTGCTGCTTTGATTTTAGCCTGAACAAAACTGGGTCAAGAGTAGCTCCAGTAAAACACAAACAAAAAAGAGTGACATTTTGATTCCAGTTCACAATATATCAAAACTGGTGCTCAAGGTATCCGTACACCCTAAAGCACATGCCCCTAGATTCATCATTGTCCCGTTTTGCGAGTCCTTAATAGCGATTATTAAGGAATCGCTATTAAAGACTCGCAAAACGGGATTCATGTAGAAATCGCAAAAAAAACTGCGATTCCTACAGCCTCCTTATTTGCGATTAGCAATTTGGTAATCGCAAATAAGGATGCGATTTCAAGGGTGCCAGGGGTGTCCAAAGGACACCCTGTAGCACCCCTGAAATGAAAATGTAGACTGATGTTGCGCACACACATGTCCTGTGTGTGTAACATACAACTTAGAAAAATGCACTAAAGTGCATTTTTTAAAGTTTTCGCTATTTACCACGAAGTCAGACTTCACGGTAAATAGCGGCCAAAAATTGCGAATTCGCAATTCTGAAATGGTTCATGAATTGCATTTAAGGAATCTCAAATAGAGATTCCTTAAATGCAATTCCTCGCAATATAGCGATTTTGCATTTTGCGATTTTTGCATTTGGGATGATGAATCCCAAATGCAAAAATTGCGCTCGCAAAGGGCCAGATTCTAAGAATCTGGCCCTTTGCGAGCTGGATTTCCTTTCATGAATCTGGCTGATGGATCCGTGCTGCTGTCATTCACCATTAGATATAGCAAGCGATTAGTCGGGGCATATTTATGAAGGTTTTGCGCCGCCGTTGCGCCATGCAAGGGTGACACAAAACCTAAGTTAGATTTATCAAGCAACACAAGGCCACCTTGTGCGGACCGGCATGGCTTGGTGAATCCAGAGTTAAACAAGGTGCAGCAAATAGCTGTCTTGCCTTACTCTGCTCTGGAAGGCTTTCCATGGGTGCAGTGAGGGTGTTCCCGAGCATCCACCCATGAATTTTGGCAGATTCCCAGGTTTACCATTAGTGGCAGACCAGAAAATGCGTCAAAGTGCTGCGTCTCACCAAGTAAGGGATAGCGAGGAGAAATATCTTTATTTCTCCTCGTTTGTCCCTCTTTCTATGCGTGCTGCATTCTGCAGCACACGTAGAAACAGGAACATGCCTCTGAGGATTGCTTTTGTGGGGGAAGGTGTCCCTTCCTGCACAAAATGAATCCTGCCTACCACGCAGGCACCTGTGCAACATGACGCAAGGGTGCCTGTGTTGGCGCTAGGCAACCAAAAGCGTGCCAGTGTTAGGAAAGGACAGGAATGCATCATGTAATGTTAAATACTGGGCATTCCTTTCCTTTCTGTTTCGCGCGGCGCAGCAAGGAGGCTTGCTGCATTGCGCTGCAAAAAATATTGCTAAACATGCCCCTCTTTTTCCAGTCCGCAGGGTTTCTAAAGCTTCTGGACAACTGTAGCAGTGAAGCAGTGATTCAGAAATTGACTCTGGAAGAAAAGAGGATCTGAGCAAAGTCTTACAATAATGATACAGGTCATTCCCTGCCTTATAAAAGAGTTTACACCTTCTTACGTTCGTGGGGCGCTTGTTGTGTGCCTTACCTCGGTCACCTTTACACAAATATTTTTATAAGATATGGGCTAGCTCTGCCTGGACATTGCGGCTCTGAGGGCTTCTGTTCTACCAGGAACGGTGGGACAACACCACCCAGGCTTCCCTGCATCTTTGTCTGCCTGCCTGCTGGGGGAGAAGGAGGAAGGGGAGGAAGCACTATAAGGTGCGAATTGTGCTCTTGAAGTGCAGGACTCTGTGGACTTGTGTTCCACCAAGGACTACACTACCCAGGCTGCCCTGCATCTTTGTCTGCCTGCCTGCTTGCTTGGCAGTTCGGGCTGGACTGTTCCCATGAGGCACAGGGTCAGACTGATTTGCATATAGCCATGTCTGAACTGGGGTGGCAGAGTGGGCTAAAGAACGGTGATGGATTAAACCCAGATCTTTTGACTGGGTGTGAGTGTTTGATTGATTCAGATGCTCCGTCCATCACCACCCCCTTTTGTACCGCTGCAGGAAGAGGAGGAGGATGGGTTGTAAAATGCATTTTGCGCTAAAGCAGTGCGGGATGGATCAGGGCTATGTACGGGTGAAGACCAGGCATGCCTACCCCCGTCTTCACCCGTATGCACCCGTCAGAGCCCGAAAGAGGCTGGGCAGGTCTGCCCATTTAGGCTTTATATTTTGAGACCTTCCCTCATCATGGGTAAGAGAAAAGCATCCAATGCTCCCCCTGATCATACACATAATAATAAATGACCGCCTTCTTCACCGATTGACTACTTTTTAGTTCAAGCAGCAGGAGGCTTGGATGAGAAAATTGCCGAAACTGAAAAGTGTCTTGCGAGCCCTAAGAATGGTTTATTTCATGTTTCTTTCACTATTTTAACAGGTAAGTCATTATCTAAAGGAGCAGGAAAATGTGGCTCTATACTATCTTATAAACCGTAAGTAACAAATGATTCTCTTGTCATTGAAGTGAAAGAAGAAGTTGACATTAGTATCCCAGTTTTAGAAGAATCTTTTTTGACTCTGTGCCTATAAATGACTCTTTTGCGTCACTTTTAACATGGGAAAAGTAACGCAAAAGTGGCGTAAGGGGATTGTAAATCTGCCCATAAGTTTATCTACTGGTGATCCTGGCCCTATAGTCAATGAGCTTCTCTTCCAGTTATTCAGGATATGTTGGTCGACAAGTTTCCAACTTATATTGTTACAGCCCTGGAACCTTCTATTGACCATGACCATGCACCTATTCTGATGACTGAATGAGTTGATAACTTTCACAAAATACTGAGAGCCTCATTTATGAGGCGGTGCGTCACTTTTACGCCGCTGGTGCGTCACTTTTTGTGACCAGTGGCATAAAAAATGCGCCTTGTTGCGCCATATTTACAAAGTGACGCATCTAGGTAGATGCCTCACTTTGTAAACCCATGCGCCACATTATACCTGCGCCAGGTATATTATATGCAAGGGGGGGCGTTTTGACGCAAGAAAGGGTCATGGAAGTGACGCAGTGAAATTTATAAGATTTCACTGCGCCATTTCTTGGCCGCTAATACGTCAAAATCTTACGCCTGCTTCATGGCAGGCATAAGACTGACGCAGGCACTAACAACATGGGACTCGCCCATGTGAAAGTACACATTGCTGGAATTGCATCACTTTTGTGACACACTCCAGCAATGCGTCACTTTTACGCCTACAGATACGTCAGAAATACTGACGTATCTGTAACTCCTTGCGACATGATGCGTCATATTATAAATATGACGCATCAATCATGACACAAGGAGTGCGCACTGAGAAGTGACGCATCGCTGCTTTCACGCAGCGATGCGTCATTTCTCATAAATGAGGCCCTAAATCTACTGAAGCTAGTGTCGGCCTCATAATACAAGTTATGTACGTGGTGAGCCATTAAAGTCGGCAGTTGTTACCTGACCTCATCCTAATCATTATTTTAAAGTTAATGGAGACTCAGATAGAACCGTTTCTATTGACTCTGTTCATGCCACCGCCCAAGGCACACCGTTTCATCTACTCAGGTTACACATCTGTTGTGACTTCTAAGGTCAAGAAAGCTAGTCTCATGACCTTACATTTACCCCCAGCCGCCATTCCCTTTGTTGTGGTTCTGACCAATGTTCCTAATCCTGTGCATGACAAAAAAAGAAACATAAACAAAATTAAAGCTGTGCATTGGTTAAACAAAAATGTTAGGGGGTCGGGGGGTAGGGGGGGTCCCTCAACTGGCTGAAGAAACTGGATATCTGGTGAGTTTTCCGGGTGAGAGACAGTGTGAAATCTTGTAATGGGGACCGTGTGGTGATCAATCCATCTCTTCTGGCTTCTCTGTTCAAGGCTTTAGAATCTGAATATTGTGTGGGGAGTGCCATCCTTCCTGTAGGTTTTTTATAGGCCTCTTTTTTACCTAAAATAGCAGAATAATTATTGCCTAGGGTAAACTCTGTGGATAAAGGCTGGGATTGTAATACCAGTCCATAATCAATGTATTCCTTTTGAATCCTTAGAACCAATTACTGACTTGGCAATTTATATGTGGGTACTTTACAATATTTTTTCTGAACCTCTGTTTTCTGTTGCCTTGACCATTGATGATGTTAATTCTTCTCATGATCACTCCTCGAGTCCAATGCCCATTTTAAATAAACCTAATAATTAATTTTCAGAGGATGAGCTAAATTCCTGAATTGCTTTAAACATCCCCGGATCCTTTGATACATCTGTTGACTTGTCTCCCTTTGCTTTGGGCAATTTATAAATACTTTCATGGAACATTGCTGTTCCGAATCCTTCTTTGTTAGATTTTATTAAGTAATTTGATATAATTCTACTTCAAGATATCTGCGGCTTGTTATTGAAAGGGCCCTCTGTCCCTGTTTGCGCCATGGCTCGCCTTTAAATAGGTCCGCAAACATGGACAGTGTACCCAATCCAATGAATATGCTACCCTCAGGGCAGCCATGAGCCCACCCTGCCCTGGTGGTAGCGCATTTATTGAAATATGGAGTGGCTGCTTTAAAGTCGCTCCGTGTTTCCCTGTGCACTAACAGTGGGGACCAAGGCAAAGAGATTCCCTCATTTATATGGGACCACGCCCCCATGCAAGTGAGGGAACACCTCTCATGATAGCAATCGGACCACCTGTGTGCCAGCACTATCAGTATAACAGAAGGTGATGCACAAGCATCTGCTGCCCCTTATATAATACCATTGTGCTTTGGGGTGCACAAAGCTACCGCAAACGTCCTTTGCGCCCCAAGACCACAATGTATAAAACTGCCTCTGGTTCACTACACCTCATTATTTAAATGGTTATTCCACCTTTGTTGTACCTGCTATTTTTTTCCATTTCTTTATGTTAATAACTAATCATGCAATGCCACGCAACCCAAATTTGTGCAGCTTAGTAAATACCAAAATGATTTTGCATCTGGGCTATGCCACAAAAGTTGAGCAAACCATGGCACATGCATCATTGTCAATTGCATTCGCAAACGGTGGGAATCGCAAATTTCGGCCGTTTGCTAATGCAATTGACAAAATTGGGATGCATCATGTTTTTCACAATTTTAGAAATCGCAATCATGTTGCAATTTCTAAAATTGCGATTGCATTTAAGAAATTTGCGATTTCTTAAATGCAATGCATGAACATTTTAAATTTGCGAATTTGCAAATAGGGAGAAGTAAATTACCATGAAGTTGACCTTCATGGTAATTTGCGAAAACTTTAAAAAATGCACAAAAGTGCATTTTTTAAAGTTTCATTTTACACACACACATGCCCTTGGGGCATGTGTGTGTGAAAAATGCACTTAAAGTTATATTTCAGGGGTGCAGGGGGGAGGTCCTTTGGACCCCCCCTGCACCCTTGAAATTGCATTCTCAATTTGAGATTCGCAAATTGCTAATCGCAAATTGAGAATGACTTCCCATTTATTCCTATGGGCCTCTGGGCCCATAGGAATCAATGGGAAGGGATTCCTTAATTGCGATTCGCAAATTGTGAATCGCAATTAAGGAATTTTAAGAAATCGCAAAAAAAACTGTGATTTCTTGATGCATAGCCTTTTGCGATTTCTTAATTGCGATTCCTTAATTTTCGCAATTAAGAAATCGCAAACGGCAACAATGATGCATGTGGCCGCTAATCTTAGAAGACCTGCGCCCTTGTGTCTGCTGTTGCTCTTTCTCTTTAACTGTTAAAGGCTTACACTGTACCATGGTGTTTTTGCAAACCTCCTGATCAGTACTGTCAGACAAGCCACGTTGTAAGTGGTACTTATGATATTTCAAACCAATAAACATTTTTGTTAAAGAGACGCATTCTTCGTCGCTATGTAAATATTTAGGTGCACTGCTCAAACCTGTCATTGCTTGAAGCTGCACTCAAGTGGTGTAACCACTCCAACTTAAACAGAGCAACAGAAAGAAGTGTGTCTAATTCTATAACAATCATACCCTGGAATTCGTATCCCACCCTTTTGTAATGCTAATTCCATGACATAACCCTCCCTGCATTGCACAGAAATGCAGTCACTGGGATTGGTGAGTCGAACAGATTTATTCAATTTGGTATGGAGACAGATTAACATTGCATGCGCCATATAACAGGATAACGCGTAACAAAGCCCAATGATGCTTATTATAATCAAATTCAGCTGAGGGAATGATGTTTGAGAGTTTGCAGTGCACACTACTGCAGAGCTGCCTGTAGGAGTGTGTGTGTGTATTTGGGGTTGGAGTTGCTGCTGCCAGGTTAGATATCCTGGCACTTTGTGATTCAGATGCAGTTAGACACCCAATTATTCCTACAGGGTTTCGATACATATAACCAAGCAATTCCACTGACTTCATAGGCGCACTTTCTTGAAGGCTTTAGGCCGTATGACATGCAGTGAGCCCTGCAGGTCTGTGGTGTACTGAAACCCTGACCCCACGCTCTAACAGCTTAAATGGTGGCAGCCACTGGACCTGGTGGGCTGGTGATCTGGGACCAACTTAAACATGAATTTGCAGGTTATGCGGTTCTCTGCGGGTCTGTAGAGAAAATGCTTATGAGTAACACTGCTTGAGAGGACTACAAAAGATGGTGGTGGGCCATGGGCTGGCCATGCCCTCGTGTTTCTAAGAGATTGCTGGAAGCCGCCAAAAATGCTGACAGTCCCAATTAGACGGGAGACTCAATTTTAAGCAACAAATGGCTTTCCTTTGGCTTTCTCGTAATAAGAAAAAAAAAGACATGTTAGATTTCTGCGGTTTTTCCTAAAGATAGTGCTTCCCTGCTCGAATTTCGGCTTGTACGCTACCTCACCCCATTAGGGCAACGAGATGGGCTAACTGTCAGGGTGAGAGCACTCCATCCCAATTGATGACAGGTGCCACACCAAATTGACAATCATCTGCTCAGTTTTCAAAATTGGGGACTTTAGATATATGCTGACTGGAAAGGCTGTGTGGTAAAAAAATAATATGTATATTTAAACTGAGACAGCAGGCGTGTTCGCGATAGGGTAATATAAATGTTATATTTTTGGAGCGAGAGACTTTAACCGTACTCAGTTCATTCACCACTTCCTTCGCAGAATTCCAAGTCTCCATACACCACCGTCTGCAGAGAAACAGCCTAACTGCGCGGTAATTTAGAATGCTTTTGTGGAAGGAAAAACTCTAGATCATAAGAAATACCTACGTGTAGGGGGGACGTGGCTAAGCGCCCGACGCGGATGGCGGCATAGTGGTAGCGGCTCCGTCCACACCGGAGATTGCTGGCGGTTCGCATCACTTCGGCGAACCATGGAGACTTGTCCCTGTCGGCGGAATTGATCAGGCACCATCCAGGCTGGTTTTCAATCTTCAACCGCGCCGACATTGGATATAAACGCCAGATTTAACTACGGTCGCGGCTCCTCCGGGTCGCGACCGCCATTTTGTTTTTTTTTCCGGCGCCTCTCTCAGCTGAACGTTCCACCGCACGTACTATCACCGGCTCTCCCGGAACATCTTTAATGCCGTTTTTCTTCAATTCTTGATGGCGCCCTCACTCCACTATCACAGGGGACTTTTTTCCATTCTCTGGCACTGATTTCTTGTGTTTTGTTCGAATTCATTGTTCTCCTCAGGCTTGGCGGCCATTTTGTTTTGTCCTGCGCTATCCCTGACGCCTTACTCACCTGCATTTCAATGGCGCAGCGTCTCGACAAGCCACCTAAGCGTAACTTTGTCAAAAACTCGAAGCTGTTTTCGGCGCTGGCTCATCTAGAAGCCTCCACAGACCTTCCCGCTGCTACTACGACAGCTGACATGGAGGCTTCTTCTCAGGTGGCAACCAAAACCAACTCAAAAAGGCTGAAGAAAGACCCACCCTCCCCCTCGAAATCCTCCTCTTCTATCTCAATCGAATTGCTCCTCGAAGAAATTCGAGCCCTGCGTCCTTACATGGAAGATACCAATGCCAAGTTGCAAACGCTTACTGACAACTGGTCAAACATGGACGCCAGGGTCTCCACAGTGGAAAAAGATATCTCGTCTCTTCAGGAAATGGCAACCAAGGTCATTCACATGGATCTTCAGATTTCCTCTCTTCAAAAACAGGTCGAAGACCTTGAAAATAGGAATAGGCGCAATAACCTACGTCTTTACGGCCTGAAGGAGGGAAGTGAGGGGACTGACACTATTGCTTTCTTTCAGTCCTTTCTTCCCAAGCTATTGCACTTACCTGAAGGTACCTCACTCAACATTCAGCGTGCTCATAGGCTTGGACGACTCCCCTCCTCCATTGCACCCTCAACTAAGCCTAGAGGTGTGATAATGTATTTCCTTGAATACACGGACTTGCTGAAGGTCCTCTTGGCCGCCAAGGCCTCTCCACGTATTACTTGGTCAGGTTCCAACTTATTTTTTGCTCAAGATTACGCCAAGTCCACTGCTGCCCGCCGAAAAGCCTTTCTGGACATGAGACCGGACCTTCGTTCAATTGGTGCTAGATATGGACTTTTCCACCCTTGCCTATTTAAAGTCACCTATAATAACAAGACTACTACTTTTGAGGACCCTGTACGACTCCGAAGTTTCCTGAATTCTTGTGGTTCTGCTGGCATGGAATTCTCCAATCCTTCTTCTTCGTTTCCACCTTGACTCTTGTTGTTGTTCTCATTGATTATTCCACGCCATTTTGTTCATTGTTCACTCATGTTTATTTAGTTCCATGCTCTTAGACTCTCAGACGAGTCTATTTATTTCTATTGCTTGTCATCTGATATTATTGTATTCATTTCTTTTCTCTTTTGTCGACATGACATCTGTTTGTGCTCCTGTTCTTTACTGGCCTCTAACCCCGTTACTCTCCTTTTTCCACAGATCTTCTCTAGCGTTCCGTCATGTTGTCTCCGGTTGGACTTCTCGTTGCCCTGTGTACCCGCACTTCGTTGGTTGGTCTTACCTCCCTCCCGTTACTTCCGTACTGTTCCCCCTCTGTCCCGACTTTGATCGTCTTCCCCCTCCAACACTCCTTGTAAGTACCTCCCCTTCATTATCACTTTGACATGTTATCATTTACCACATTTGTTCTCTTTTTTGTATCCTTCCTGTCCTTTTCAATTATGTTGGTGTCAAGTCCGTCTAGATTGCTCTTCACTCTCTTTTCCCTTTTTTCTCTTCTTCTTATCACCGTTCTTTGGTTTTATATAGTTACTCCTGTCCTTTTCCTGTATTTTCTTGCCACTCTACTTTGTCTACTCTCTTGGTCTACTCTATATCTTTCTTCTTGTCATTTCTCTATTACATTTTCTATGAACTTCCTCGGGCTTTTTCTTTCCGTTGCTTTTTCTCATTTCTGGTTTGCACTTATTTTTTTATCACAACTCAATCGTTTTCCCACATCGCTCTTTTTCTTCATCGTATTCCTCGACATTGTTCTTCTTGGTGTTTTCTTTCTTCTGCTTTCCTCTGTCTCTTCCTACTTACTGTATCACTCTTCTCCATTGTCCCTTTCTTTCTCTTCGATCATTCTCTATGTTACTATAGTCTCTTCTGCGCTCTTACTTTTTCTGCTTCCTTTCTCCTCTTTCTTTCTCTGTTTCCTTTCTTTCTTCCTTTCCATTTCGCCAGATTTTGAGGCTTTACTTTTGTTCCCTACCTTTATTGCGCTACCCCTCCTTAATTTTCCTTGATGTCAATACGTATTGTCTCTTGGAACGTTAAAGGTTTGCACTCACCCATTAAGAGGCAAAAGATCCTCTCCCATCTAGCTAAATTGAATGTAGATGTAGCCTTCTTGCAAGAAACCCATTTATCTGACATTGAGGCTACTAAGCTTAAAAGAGGTTGGGTGGGGACTGTTTTCTCTGCTCCTGGTGATGGTAAAAGAAATGGTGTTGTTTTGTTGATTCGCAAGTCTTTTTCTCATTCAGTTCTACAGTCCGACTCTGACCCTGAAGGCAGATGGTTATTTGTTCAACTCTCCTCCAAAGGTGTCCCTTTTTCCCTGCTTAATGTTTATGCCCCCACTGGTGGAAATCCTACTTTTTGGAGTGCGTTTGCTTCCCGTATCACTGAATGTATTGATGATAATTTCATTTTGGCAGGTGATTGTAATTTGCCTTTGGATCCCTTTTTAGATAGACACTCCAAATCTTTTTTTGTCCCTAATAAATCTCATAAGCTTTTTACACATGCCATCTCTCAACATAAACTTGTTGATGCCTGGCGATTATGTAATCCCACCTGCCAGGAATTTACTGTCTATTCCCCGGTGCACCACTCCCAATCACGTATCGACTATATCTTCTTGTCACACCACTTGTCCCAATCCCTTACTCAAGCTGAGATCGGTCCCATAATGTTTTCTGACCACGCCCCAGTTTTAATTAACATTGATATTTTACCCAAATCCACTGGACCCAAGAGGTGGCGCTTCAACAACACTCTCCTCCTTGATCCCAAATTTACTGCCTCCTTTACCGATTTTACTACCGAATTTTTTGCTATTAACGACACTCCCTCCTTAGCCAGTCACACCATTTGGGACGCTTATAAAGCTGCGGCCAGGGACTTTATAATCAGACATGTTGCCGCAAAGCGTAAGGCTGCTCGTAACCGCACCGGTGAACTCTTATCTCAGATCAAATCCCTAGAACATTCTTTCTATACCTCCCACACCCAGGAAAGCTTGACAGCTCTTGTACACGCCAAAATGAACTTTAACAAACAATCCACTGAAGATGCCTCACTGTACCTACTGAAATCCAGTTCGAAATTTTATGGTGGGAAGAATAAGGTGGGGAAAGTTCTTGCTAATTATTTGAAAGTTAAGCAAAACAAATTGAATATTGAGTCTGTTTTTGATGTTAACTCAGTCCTGCAGCATAAAGATGTTGATATCTTGGAAGAATTCTCTCGTTTCTACTCTACACTCTACTCTTCTGAGACTCAACCCTCTGCTCACTCTCTTTCCACCTTCTTTGCAAGCATTCAACCTCCTCCCAATTTTCCTGTTGACCTCTCCACCCTTGAATCCCCCATTACCATCCGCGAATTACACACTGCCCTTCATTCCCTTAAGAAAGACAAAGCTCCTGGCCCAGACGGATTCACTGTCGAATTCTATCAACACTTTGCAACCCTTTTGTTACCCAAAATACACCGTCTTCTCGACTCCTTCAAAGCTACTGGTGCTTCCTCTGGCACTTTTTCAGATGCTTACATTTGTATTATACCCAAGGAGGGGAAAGACACTCAGCATTGTAAAAATTACAGACCGATATCACTTGTCAACATCGATTACAAATTATATGCTAAATCTTTAGCCATCAGATTGGATCCTTTTCTTCCAGAGCTCCTTGGCCCCGAACAATCGGGATTTGTCAAAGGACGCTTCATTTCCGACAATACCAGACTTCTCTTCAATGTCCTTTCTAAGTCATCGCGTTTTCATGATTCCCTAGCCGCAATCGCCTTAGATGCTGAGAAAGCATTCGACAGAGTGGAATGGTCTTTTCTTTTCTCTGCATTGAATTGGTTTGGGTTTGGACCTAATTTTATTTCCCTCATTTCCTTCCTTTACACGAACCCTAGAGCAGCGGTTTGCGCCAATGGCTTGATTTCTTCATTTTTTAGCCTTGGCAGAGGAGTTCGTCAGGGCTGCCCTCTTTCCCCTTTCCTTTTTAACCTGGCCCTAGAACCTTTCCTATCTAAATTACGTCAAAATCCACACATCCATGGTTTTCAACTTTCTCGTTCGCAGATCAAATTAGCTGCTTATGCAGATGACATTCTCCTCTTCATTTCCAACCCATCTGTATCCATCCCCGCTTTCCTTGCCGAAGTCAACGTTTATTCTCACCTTTCTGGCTATAAATTGAATAATGATAAATGCGAAATTCTCCCTCTTACCAAATTCACCTTCAAACCTGATTTTGCAGCATCTAACTTCAAATGGAACCCGGCTCATATAAAATACCTTGGTTTGCATATAACCTCTTCTATTTCAGATACTATTTCACTATGCCTTAATCAATGTACCCAAAAATTATCAGACCTTACCTCCAGATGGCACCCCCTCTACCTCTCCTGGTGGGGTCGTCTCGACACCATCAAGATGATGTTATCCCCAATCGTCCTCTATACCATTTCAAATATTCCGGTTCCCATCCCTGTCAAATTTTTTACTAAGATTAACAAAACCCTCTCCTCCTTTTTATGGTCTGGTAAGAAACCGCGCATGTCTTTATTCCGTTTGCGTCTCCCCAAATCAGAGGGTGGGGTTAATTTCCCAAATTTCCCTGCCTACCACAAAGCGTTCCTCCTGAAACAAGCCTCCCTCTGGCTCAAAGACCCCACCGAGCCTCTTCCCCTTTGGGCTGAACTTGAACGTCTCTCTCTCTCTCCTTTTTCTTTTGCCGAATATCTCTCCTTCTTCCGCAAACCCCAATTCATTTCTACTCCAATTCATAAATATACTGCGAAATTACTCTTAGCTTCTGCTCCAGATCCTCCTTCCTCCGTTACTGAGTTCCTCAACACCACTATCTGGTATAATAATCACATTCTCATCAACCAGAAGCCTTTTTTCTGGAAAACTTGGAGGCAGCGAGGCCTAATCTGGGTTTCCCAACTCTTTCATGGGTCTGTTTTCAAGTCTTTTTATGTCCTTAGTCGAGCTTTCTCGCTCCCTTCCTCCTTTATCCGCAAATTCGTCTTACTCAAAATTGCAGTTATGTCTGTATATGATTCCCTTTCTCACTCCCCTCCTCCCGTTGTTTCTTCTACCCCAACTTCTTCACTCCATTCCCTGCTACGTTCAGGCCCTTCAGCTTCTTCCATTTACCATTCCTTTCACAAACCTCCATCACCTCGGCCGAAATCCAAAGTGGAAGAGCAGTGGGAATCTGAATTTGACACATCATGGTCTACCTCCCTTTGGGATAAAATATGGACTAAGCTCCGCAAATCCTCTAGAGCTTCTTCCCTCACACAAACACTTTTCTTCATTTATAATCGACTCCTCTATACGCCATCTCTACTCCACAAGAGGTTCCCCTTGGTTCCGGACCTTTGTTGGTCCTGCTCCATCCCCAACGCCACGCTCTTTCATATGCTTTTTCTATGTCCCCTCACACACATCTTCTTGACTCAAGTATGGGACCAAATTAATACTATCTTCCACACTTCTATCCCCTTCTCTCTTACTGATATTTTCCTCGGCTCACTTTCCTCCTCCTGGACTGTTGTTGATGCAAACGTTCAAATTGTAGATGTGTTAATTGCTGTCGCATTCCAACAGATTACTGTTAATTGGAAAAATTCAAATGCCATTACTTTCAAAGCTTGGTGGTTTAATGTATGTTATAATCATAGACTTGATACTGCATTTGTCTATCCCCTTAGCCTCGCCCCGAAAAGACACGCCCTATGGCTTCCCATCACCCTTTACCTTGACGTTTGTGCCAAACGTTCCTCTCATTTACCCCCTTTTCAGCAAGAGGTTTCAAAACCTCCCTAAGCTACCTTTCGTTCCTTTATTTTCTCTAGTATTCATTTTTCCACACACAATATATACTCCCTCTCCCCATTTACAAAGCCTTAAATTTTTTATATTTCTAGCCTCATTTTCTTTTTCTTCCCCTATAATTTTCACTTGTTGATATTTCTTGTTGTAACCTAATTTACCTTCCTTCTTGACGATAATGTATCTCATCTCTTTTTCTGTAATGACACCTCTGTTATATTAATAAAATTTTTACTTGAACTTAAAAAAGAAATACCTACGTGTACAGCCCACACCGTATCTCCTCCTCCAGAAAACAAGCATTGGCCGCAAAAGTCAAACTGATGGATCACTGACATAATATCGAGGGACATAATATCGAATTGCAAAAATATCGTTGACAAAATATCGACAGACAGAATATCGAGTTTGTATCTACAAACAGGTAAGTACAAAAATATCGAGTACAAAATATCGTTTACAAAAATATAGTTTAAAAAATATCGACTTTATTAAAAACAGTGTTAAATTAATATTAAAAATTAATACTAAAATATACTTAAACATACTTAAATTAACTTATAATAATTAAATAATTAATGAAAGTTATAAAAAAAATGTTTACAATAATATTTGTTAAAACATATATATATAGTAACATACTTACCGGATTGAAGGGGGGAGGCGAGGAGGCCCCCACTGCTGCCGCCACCGCCGGGAGTCTTTTCTTGCTGTTTACAGCGCCGCCGCCCCGGAACTACCTTTCCCGGCAGCCTCAGCGGCGGCGCTGCATCGCCACATCACAAGTGCGCCAGGAGGCGCCTTAAAGCTGCGCTCTGCTCGGCGGAGGGGGGGGATACTTACCGGATTGAAGGGGGGAGGCGAGGAGGCCCCCACTGCTGCCGCCACCGCCGGGAGTCTTTTCTTGCTGTTTACAGCGCCGCCGCCCCGGAACTACCTTTCCCGGCAGCCTCAGCGGCGGCGCTGCATCGCCACATCACAAGTGCGCCAGGAGGCGCCTTAAAGCTGCGCTCTGCTCGGCGGAGCGGGGGGATACTTACCGGATTGAAGGGGGGAGGCGAGGAGGCCCCCACTGCTGCCGCCACCGCCGGGAGTCTTTTCTTGCTGTTTACAGCGCCGCCGCCCCGGAACTACCTTTCCCGGCAGCCTCAGCGGCGGCGCTGCATCGCCACATCACAAGTGCGCCAGGAGGCGCCTTAAAGCTGCGCTCTGCTCGGCGGAGCGGGGGGATACTTACCGGATTGAAGGGGGGAGGCGAGGAGGCCCCCACTGCTGCCGCCACCGCCGGGAGTCTTTTCTTGCTGTTTACAGCGCCGCCACCCCGGAACTACCTTTCCCGGCAGCCTCAGCGGCGGCGCTGCATCGCCACATCACAAGTGCGCCAGGAGGCGCCTTAAAGCTGCGCTCTGCTCGGCGGAGCGGGGGGATACTTACCGGATTGAAGGGGGGAGGCGAGGAGGCCCCCACTGCTGCCGCCACTGCCGGGAGTCTTTTCTTGCTGTTTACAGCGCCGCCGCCCCGGAACTACCTTTCCCGGCAGCCTCAGCGGCGGCGCTGCATCGCCACATCACAAGTGCGCCAGGAGGCGCCTTAAAGCTGCGCTCTGCTCGGCGGAGCGGGGGGATACTTACCGGATTGAAGGGGGGAGGCGAGGAGGCCCCCACTGCTGCCGCCACCGCCGGGAGTCTTTTCTTGCTGTTTACAGCGCCGCCACCCCGGAACTACCTTTCCCGGCAGCCTCAGCGGCGGCGCTGCATCGCCACATCACAAGTGCGCCAGGAGGCGCCTTAAAGCTGCGCTCTGCTCGGCGGAGCGGGGGGATACTTACCGGATTGAAGGGGGGAGGCGAGGAGGCCCCCACTGCTGCCGCCACCGCCGGGAGTCTTTTCTTGCTGTTTACATCGCCGCCGCCCCGGAACTACCTTTCCCGGCAGCCTCAGCGGCGGCGCTGCATCGCCACATCACAAGTGCGCCAGGAGGCGCCTTAAAGCTGCGCTCTGCTCCGCCTCGCGGGACGCCGGGCGAAGGAGGCCGGGTCGGGTCACCCCCCTTGCTCCCGATCAGACTCCGTGCAAAGTGGTACACTGACTTAAGGTACTTTACGAACTGACTATATTTGGTTTTACTCCACGGGGTTACTGCCGCTCGACTCCCGATATTGTCTTGTGTTCTGATCGCTATAAGCTGTCACATTATGTCTTGCAAGGGGGTCTCTAGAAAACACTCCCTTGAGGGTGACCTGCTCAGGGGAAGAATGGACTATTACCTTAAAAGTGCTATATTGCCCATTGCCAGTGAATTGGAGAGACTAGAACGATCACCAGTCTTGGACAGTCCATTTATTAAGGGTTCCCCCTCACAGGCTGTTGATTTAGCCCCGGCGACATCACTATTGGATGAACTCAATCTAATGTGTAAAGCCTCGTATGCCCCTGTGAACACAGAAAATCTGTTACCTACTGCTCCAATCTCCCCCTTAGCTATGACTAGTCCTGGGCCCAATTGTTCCTCTCAAACAATTCAGACCTTACAGACCTCACAGGATACAACTCACCCAGTATCATTTTCCCTACCCACTGTTTTTACCCAGGTGCCCTCGGTCAAAAGAAAGAGAGACAAAGTTAACCAAACGGGCTGTCAGGTTAAGAAACAAAAATTATCCCTACACCGGTTAGTGCATAATACCCCAAGCACAGATACTCCGAGTGTACCTGTACAGGATTCCCTACTGCCCATGCTTGAAAAAATCATGAAATCTATCTTATCTCCATTGCTTGACAAAATAATTAGTCTAGGGGATAGGCTCACAGGACTCGAAGAAGCAATAAAGGCTAATTCGCTATCCATAAAAACGCTGGGAGAACATCTACAGCGCCCACTCCCTAAAGAATCATTTGATTCTACTCTACAAAACACAAACACCGGTAAACAAATAGCTGCCCTTCCTAATAACACCTTAAAAAACTCTAAAGCAGACTTGATACCACAGCGCTCTAACCCCAGGGTTGGGCACAATAAAGAAACCCCATCTCAAAACAGATTAGTGGCCAGCCAAAATACTATCACACGTAAAACTAATCACCTTCATTTGCCCCCAGAAGCAGCACCTATTGTATCCGTCCTAGCAGGTATACCAGAACTCCCAAAGGGGAAACATGAAAATCAGCAGGATTTAAAGAACAAGGTAGTGTTCTGGCTAACCAAACACAGGCCATTGCCCCCTAATATAGACGGCACTATACTAAGCGTCAGAAGGGTGGGTTGGCTAGGACCTCTTGCAAAAAATACAGTGGGCGATCTGGTCCTTGTAAAATTCAGCAATAAATATGTTGTCCCATACCTCAAATCCTGGCAACCGCAAATAGGCGATGGCCCAATATCGACTTAGCGATTTTTATCCTAGGTCTTTATATGTCCCGTCGCACCGTTCAGTAACTCTGAGAAACTTCTGGCTAGAAGTGGTCCTGCACTGAATGGCCCCCCTTCTCCTTATTTTTTATCTGATCTGTCCTTTTTTTGCTGTCTAGTGATTAGCTGATTCCCTTTATTAATTTAATTCGTTTTTTAAAATGTTTGTTAATTCTTTGAGAAATGAAAATACTTTTTATGTGTCGATGTATATATATTGTGTTGCTGCTGCTTTTATGATTTTCATTTGAAATTGAATAAAGCTAATCAAATCATAGTAACATAATATGATTAAATAATATCCAATATTATAACCGTACGATAGCGGAAGTGTAAAAATTACTATTCCCACTCCCGAGAGTGCAACAGTAGGGAAAGCGTTGGATAGCGTAGGGGTAAAAATTACTATTCCCACTCCAAATAGTGCAACAGTAGGGAAAGCGTTGGATAGCGTAGGGGTTAAAATTACTATTCCCACTCCAAAGAGTGCAACAGTAGGGAAAGCGTTGGATAGTGTAGGGGTAAAAATTACTATTCCCACTCCAGTGGGTGCAACAGTAGGGAAAGCGTTGGATAGCGTAGTGGTAAAAATTACTATTCCCACTCCAGTGAGTGCAACAGTAGGGAAAGCGTTGGATAGCGTAGAGGTAAAAATTACTATTCCCACTCCAGTGGGTGCAACAGTAGGGAAAGCGTTGGATAGTGTAGGGGTAAAAATGACTATTCCCACTCCAGTGGGTGCAACAGTAGGGAAAGCGTTGGATAGCGTAGTGGTAAAAATTACTATTCCCACTCCAGTGAGTGCAACAGTAGGGACAGCGTTGGATAGCGTAGAGGTAAAAATTAATATTCCCACTCCAGTGGGTGCAACAGTGGGGAAAGCGTTGGATAGCGTAGGGGTAAAAATTACTATTCTCACTCCAGTGAGTGCAACAGTAGGGAAAGAGTTGGATAGCGTAGAGGTAGAAATTACTATTCCAACTCCAAAGAGTGCAACAGTAGGGAAAGTGTTGGATAGCGTAGGGGTAAAAATTACTATTCCCACTCCAAAGAGTGCAACAGTAGGGAAAGCGTTGGATAGCGTAGGGGTAAAAATTACTATTCCCACTCCAGTGGGTGCAACAGTAGGGAAAGAGTTGGATAGCATAGAGGTAAAAATTACTATTCCAACTCCAAAGAGTGCAACAGTAGGGAAAGCGCTGGATAGCGTAGGGGTAAAAATTACTATTCCCACTCCAAATAGTGCAACAGTAGGGAAAGCGTTGGATAGCGTAGGGGTTAAAATTACTATTCCCACTCCAGTGGGTGCAACAGTAGGGAAAGCGTTGGATAGCTTAGGGGTAAAAATTACTATTCCCACTCCAGTGGGTGCAACAGTAGGGAAAGCTTTGGATAGCGTAGGGGTAAACATTACTATTCCAACTCCAAAGAGTGCAACAGTGAGGAAAGCGTTTGATAGCGTAGGGGTAAAAATTACTATTCCCACTCCAGTGAGTGCAACAGTAGGGAAAGCGTTGGATAGCGTAGAGGTAAAAATTACTATTCCCACTCCAGAGAGTGCAACAATAGGGAAAGTAAATACTTCATATATTATTTAAAAAAATATATAAATTAATATCTATAAAAAATTAATTAAAAGTAATTACCAATTTAATATAATATAATAATTAATCAATTAAAATTACAAATTAAAATTAATTATTACAATTAATTACCTATTAATACAAATTATTTACAAATTAACAATTAATAATTTAACATTTAAAACTTAATTAACAATTAATTCAAATTAAATACAATTAAATAAATTGATTTATTTAATTAATTATAAATAAATTACTTCCCACCCTATTCCCCTATAAACCCACAACCCGCTACAGCAAATAAATTAGTAAAATTAACATAATTAGCAATTAATCAATTAAATAAAAATAATTGGCAATTCAAATTTAATTAATTACCCATAAAAAATTGATTAACAATTAATTCTAAATAAATACCAATAAATTTTACATATTTTATTAATTATAAATAAATTACTTCCCACCCAATTCCCCTATAAACCCACAACCTGCTACAGAAAATAAATTAGTAAAATTAACATAATTAGCAATTAATCAATTAATTAAATTGTATTGCCTATTAAAATTTAATTAATGACCAAATATAAATTAATTAACAATTAATAAAAAATGAATACCAATAAATAAATTTACATATTTTATTAATTATAATTAAATTACTTCCCACCCTATTCCCCTATACACCCACAACCCGCTACAGGAAATAAATTAGTAAAATTAACATAATTAGCAATTAATCAATAATTAAAATGTATTGCCAATTAAAATTTAATTAATTAACAAATATAAATTAATTAACAATTAATTAAAAATGAATACCAATAAATAAATGTACATACTTAACTAATTATAATTAAATTACTTCCCACCCTATTCCCCTATAAACCCACAACCCGCTACAGAATTAAATTGCGCAAAAATTAAAAAAACACAATTCATTAATTAAAATAAATTATAACATAAATACACACTTTTCACACATATAATAACATAAAAAACACTATAAAAAATTCGATATTAATAAAAATTCGATAATTTTAATAACCTATATTATATACTTCGATATTTTAACTTTCTATATTTTTAACATTCGATATTACATTACTTACCTTAAAAACTATATTTTTGATGTCTATATTCTGTCCATTCGATATTTTAAACTCGATATTATGTCCATTCGATATTTTGTAGTCGATATTTTGACTGTTTGCCGAAACTGATGAATGCCGCGAAAGTGAAACTGATGAAAGTGATTGCGCGGCCTGTTGCAGTATAGAGAGATGGGGGGGAGTGGAGGCCAGCAGAATGACGCGATCTGTGGTGGGGAGGGAATTGAAGCACAGAGAGAGGCATGCAAAGCGCGCGCGCGCACATGCACTCAAGCTCTAGGCCGGCCATGGCAGCATCTGGTAGCACTTTTTACCCCTCACTAAAAGTCGAGCAAGCAGCGCATGCGCTGCCCTAGGCTGGACCTAAAAAGTGGCAGTTGTCCACGGAACAGGAAAAAAAACCTTATCAACGCAATGCTGTTCTCATTAAGGAGAACGGGCTGCATTAAAAAATAATTTGCTTTAGTAAAAAATAATCACAGACATGGTGGGGTGTTGATCCCCACAGGCCACCATCCCTACAATGGTAGCAATCCATATGGGTCCCAGTTTGGGACCAACTTCATTAACTGGCCCTGTCTTCATGCCCCCTAAGTTAACTCTGATGCCAAAAATATGGATTGATTCACGAACAATGAATGTTAAAAATGTAAGGCAGTGCATTCAATGATTTAGTTCCTGTCTTATTTCACATACTTTATGTAATCTCGCATTCCCCAAGAGATAGCTATTTTATAATGTTATTGTTTAGCTGTATTTTTTTCCGTGCATACTTTGAGCCATGCCAGGTGTTTATGAGGAGCTTTGATTGAGCACACCGGCACTAAGGCTGAAGCCAAACTAAGTGCCTATCAGTGGGTTGGCCTCTCTGCAGAGCATAGAGAACAATGTTCATGTATTCCATTTGCAACTGAAATTGTGTGGAAATGATTGCGAAGGGGGTATTCAGATGTTAAAATATTTGCAAGGCAAAAGTAAAAAAAAATAAAGTGCTTACATTTGAGGGAGTGCAGTGTATGTTTTGGGGCAGTGAAGTGAGCTAGATGTGAGGAAGTGCATTCGGGGAAGAGTTAAAAAGAGGGTGCTGAAGAGGAAAGAGAGGTGGTTGAAGATGTGCAGATGGATGAGATATGCAGAGAAAAAGAGGATACATAACTAGCATAAAGCCCAAATACCTGAAAATGAAAACTCCTTCCACAGGCCTCAATGATTTATGATATGTAAAGCGCACAAATACCCGGAGGCGTCTTCGCGCTGGATGGAACTGTAGGGAGCAGATGAGAGCAAAATTCGAGTGATCATTGATTAAACAACCAGGTTGTAAGAGTGAGGGTGATGTTTTCAAAGTTAGTGGGAAAAAATTCCACTGATGGGCTGTAAGCCTTAAAAAGCTTCTCCCCCCCAAGTGGCACACTTGAAAGAGGCGACTTTCAATAGATTGGCTGAGCCAGAGCGTAAAGTTCTGCCAGGAATATACAGCTCAATAGTTTTAGAAAAGAAGGCAGGGGCTTTTCCTTAAAGAGTTCTATAGGCTAAACAAAGAGCCTTAAAGGTGATCAGATGGCAAACCTACATTTTTTACTGTGGGAATTGGCTTGGGTCCTATACCCAAGTCTGATGGCCACCAGAGAGGAGACCAAAATGGCTGGACTGTTCCCGAATTGGACAACTTCAGTTTTAGAAGAGTTAAGTCTCAAGCAATGGTTGGCCATCCAATTGCTCACAGCCTTCATGCAGTTATTAAATGTGGCACCAGCAGCACTTACACCTTTAGCCAGTGACACTATGATCTGAGTGGCAGATGACAACTCAAAATATTTATTCAGAGATGCAAGTGGGGTGACATAAAGATGGAACAAGGTGGGGGACAGGGACGTTCCCTGAGGAACCCCTCACAGGAGACAAAAAGAACCTGAAACAAAATCACCAAGGGATACCACTTGTTGCAGTCATGAAAGGAATGATTTAAGCAGCACCAAGGCTAGGTCTCTTATCCCTAATTCCCCTCATACAGTCAGTCATTAGTTCATGGTTGACCGTATCAAATGCTGCAGAGAGATCTAACAAAATCAAAACTGCATTGCCTCTGCAGTCGAGGGATCAGCGAATTTCCTCAGTGGCTGTAAGCAATGCAGATTCAGCGCTATGATTTGCCCTGAAGACAAACTCGAGTCGTCCAAGAGATGGTTGTACGCCAAAAAGGAAGAGAGTTGATGGTCCATGACATTTTCAACTACTTTCGCCGTAAAGTAGAGTCTAGCAATAGGTCGATAGTTGTTGGGATCAAGAGGTTTGAGCGTGGGTTTCTTTAAAAGGGGAAGCCCTGCTATTTGATTCATAGACACAATTTCAGAATTGAAAAAAAAATCCAATGTTAATTATTTATAAAGAATCCTTGTTGTTACTCTTTTATCTTAAGCAGCTAACAACCATTGACAAAGCCAATCGTACTGACAGTTTTAGGTGTATGTCAGTTGTTGTGTCATTTATCTGGATGCAATCACATCTCAGAGAGAAACCAAAATACCAGCCAGGTGGCACACTATGGGAATCACAAAAAATTATTTGACATGTTCCTTTATAGAGAACCCCCACTTTTTTAATTCCACTTAAAGACCTGTCTGTACATATGTCTATACAGACGTCTGACCTCCTCGGTCAGTGTCACTGCTCTCCCCCGCGCAGCTCCACTGTTAAGGCTCTGACCTTGAGCCCCATCCAGGTTTTTTAGGCTCTCCTCCACCCGCAGCTTCCTACCTATACCTCATCCCTGGTGGTCTAGAGGAAGAGCACCCTGCTCTGCTGCTACTCCGCTCTGTTCTGTTGTCCTTGCTCTTTAAGTGTCTGTACTTTCACGTACCTGCCTCTTTTGTGTGCCTTTTTCACTGCTTCTCTTTTTCTCTTTTATGCCTCTTTCTCTTGTGTGCCTTTTTCTCTCTTTTCTCTTTTTCTTTTGTGCCTTTTACTGTGCCTCTTTTTCTCTTTTGTGCCTCTTTCTCTTGTGTGCCTTTTTCTCTCTTTTTCTTTTGTGCCTTTTTTTCTGTGCCTCTTTGATCCCTGCCTCTCTCCCCGCTTCCTGTGCACCCTGCCGCCCCATGGCCCCTCCCCCCAGGTTGTTGCTCCCGCTTCCCAGCTGATCGTCCAACCCTGACCCCTACTTAACGGCAGCCACGCGCAGCGGGCGTGCCAAGGTGTGCCAAAGGCAAGCCTGTCCGTGCCCATCTGCAACCAGTGCCAGGGACCCTGGTCACCCAACCCTTTGCCACTATAATCCCAGCACTCTCCACGCGCTCAACCCCAGACGCAACAACAATTGCAGGCTCTCGACACGAAGCAACACCCAAGGCTTGAATGCTGGACGACACAGCCACCGCACCTTCACCCACCCCGGACCCCGGCAACAACCCCAAGCCCACCGGACACCATTGCACACAAACCACTGAGCTGCATCCTCCTCAATGTATGCTCCCTGCACAGACATGGCAGAGACATCTGGGACCTCCTCAACTCTGACACTCCCGACGTTGCCTTCTTCACAGAGACCTGGACCAACGCCAGCTCCGCACCCCACATCGCAACTGCCATCTCCGACGAATACAAGATCCTGAGAAAAGACTGCCCCAACTGCCCTGGAGGAGACTTCGCCATTGTCCACAAAGCTCCCTCTGATTGACAGCCACCAACTCGGATGACTCCTTACTCCCCATGGAACTAATCCACTTCCAGATCCAGCTCAACCCCAGAACGACTCTCCGCGGAACACACGCCTACAGGCCACCTGAACCCCGCACCCACTTCACCAACATGATTGCTGACCTCATCACACCCCACACCCTCGCCTCCACAGACTACATACTACTCGGAGACCTCAACTTCCACCTTAACAACCACAGCAACCCCAACACCATCGACCTCCTAGAGAACCTCAGCAACATAGGACTGAAGCAACTTGTCTCCGCTCCACTCACACAGCAGGACACACACTGGACCCCATCTTCGCTGGAGGAAACAACATACTCTTCAGCCACACCACGGAACTGCTCTGGACCGACCACCACTGTATCCATTTCGCCTTTACGAAACCCACAGCACACAAGCACACACGCCACCTCCCAAGCAAAATCTGGAACAAAGTCTCCAAAGAACACCTCACCGCCGCCCTCACCTGCACGCCACCCCCCAAATTACGACGGACGGCAAAACAGCGGCAAGCAACCTCCACCAATGGATCGCCAAGTGCGCCAATCATCTCGCCCCCCTCCAGAACATCATGAGGCGACACAACAAGAAAGCCAATTGGTTGATCACGACTCTCCAAGAATCCAAGCGCTCCTGCCGACGACTGGAAACGACGTGGAGAAACAGAAAAACCCTGGACGCTCGCTCTGCCTACAAAACAGCCATCACAGCACACCACAAACTCATCAAATCCACAAAGAAGAACTTCCTCCAAGACATAATCCTCTCAAATGCCCACAACGCCAAGGAACTCTTCGTCATCATACAGAAAATGCGCTAAACGTAACAGCGAAACAAACAACGTCCCTCCCTCCCAAGACCTCTGCAACAGACTCAGCTTGTTCTTTCACCTCAAGATCAAGACGCTCTACGACAACTTCGATTACTAAGACCCCTGCACTGCCCCAACCCCCACTCCCAATGACACCACACAACAGACCCTTCTCACCTGGATCCCTCTCATGACAGAAGACTCGAAAGACCATGAAGAGCATCCACTCCAGAGCACCTCTGACCACTGCCCGCCACACATCTTCCACAGGGCCACCACTGCCATCGCACCCAAGCGACGTCAAACTATCAACTACTACCTCGGGACAGACACATTCCCCGACAACTGGAGTCACGATGAAGCAAATCCCCTCCTGAAGAAGCCCTCTGTAGACCCGACGGACCTCAAGAACTTCAGGCCCATCTCCCTGCCTCCATTTGCAGCCAAATTCATCAAAAAGGCCGTCAACACCCGCTATTACACTTCATAGAAACCAACAACATCCTTGACACCTCTCAATCCAGATTCCACAGCAACCACAGTACTGAGACCACCCTCCTCGCCACCACAGACGACATGCGTGCCCTCCTCGACTAAGGTCATACGGGAGCCCTCATCCTCATGGACCTATCAGTAGCCTTTAACACCGTATCCCACCGCACACTAGCTACAAGCCTCCACGACGCCAGCATCCAAGGAAAGGCCTTAGACTGGCTATGATCATTCCGCGCAGGCAGAACGCAGAGAATAAGACTCCCGCCCTTCCTCTCCGAACCGACATAGATCAGATGTGGAGTACCCCAAGGATCTTCCCTCAGCCCCACACTCTTCAATGTCTACATGGCCCCCCTAGCAGCCATCGTCAGAAACCATGGGCTCCACATCGTCTCCTACGCCGATGAGACCCAGCTCATCCTCTCCCTCACTAAGGAACCCAACATCACCAGGCACAATTTCCAAGAAGGGACGAAAGCCATTGCGACCTGAATGAAGAACAATTGCCTCAAACTCAACTCGGATAAAACAGAAGTTCTCATCCTCAGCTCTACCCCTCTGCATGGACGACACCTGGTGGCCCCCGACCCTAGGAAACCCACCCACCCCAAAGGACCATGCACGTAACATCAGCATCATACAGGACTCATCACTCACCATGAATCACCAGATCAACGCTGTCTCCTCCGTAAGCTTCAACACCCTGCGCATACTGTGCAAGACACTCAAGTGGATCCCCCTGACTCCAGGAAAACCGTCCCTCATGCACTCATCGCCCTATATGCCGGAATCAACAAAAAATTCCTCCACAAACTCCAGACCGCCCAGAATGCCACAGCTAGACTAATCTTTAATATCCCATGGCACAACCACATCACCCAACACCTCTGCGACCTCCACAGCCTCCCCGTCGAAAGAAGAATAACTTTCAAGCTGCTCACGCATGCCTACAAGGCCCTCCACAACAACAGACCCCAATACCTCAATGACCGAATCTCCTTCCATGCCCCCAAGAGAAACCTCAGCTCAGCCAACCTCTCCCTAGCCACCATCCCACGCTTCTAGAGGACCAGCGAAGGTGGAAGATCCTTCTCCTACCTCGCAACCAAGAACTGGAACAAACTCTCCTTCAACCTCTGACGGAGCCTGACACTGCACCAATTCAGGAAGGACCTCAAGACCTGACTCTTCGAATGACCCTAACAGAACTACCCACACCCACCCCCAGTGCCTTGAGACCCTCACGGCTGAATAGTGCGCTTTCCAAATCCCTGATTGATTGATTGATTGATATATAACTGGTTGCATTTTGAATCCACCCACAAGAGATTGACGATGGATGATGGAGCATCATGGGTCAGCTGTGTTTTCTACATGGGTGGGAAGCACATTATGTTTCTTAAATACCCCTCACACACTAAAAGGGCCCTTGGTGTCATGCTTCATCATAGGGGTCTTCGCGTCCCTCCACAGAACGTGGCGTGCTACTAACCAGCGGATACGTGAGAGCACTGATGTTACCAGTATGTGTAGTGTGAGAGGGGGTGAGTGGTAGGGTCAGGAGTGAATAACGAATAAGTGTTAAAAAACACCTAGTACCTGAGGAGTAGAAAGAATTTTAATAGGTCTCGGTGCCGGTATTGTTAAAAAGGTGAGGTGGAGGTGTGTTGTATTAATGTACAAAACCTCCTGCGTGTGTCAATATGTTTTTAAGCGTGCTGCTTCTTCTTCAGGACGGGTACACAGATCTCTACCCTACTCACATGGACAGTCTGATACCGTCTGTACACAAGAAATGCTATGTGTAGATTTAACAAATAAATGTTGCAAAATATGCAATGATGCTCAAAATTGTTCTGTGAAAAGGTAATTCCTAAATATCAATTTGCTGTACAGAAGCCAATAGCGTCATGAGCCTTTAGAATGGTGGGGACCCCGTGCTATTTGCACTCTAAGTCAGGATACTACCGCACTTGATCGTCCCCTCCGCGGCTCCACCGAGCCCCGGAGGGGAATATGCCATGATGCTCAAGCGAGCATCATGGCATATTTTGCAACATTTATTCATATATGTTGAGACACGCAGGAGGTTTTGTACGTTAATACAATACACCTCCATCGCCAATCTCTTGTGGGTGGATTACATTTGTTTATTAATAATTGTTAGGGGAGGTCGAAGCCACTTCTGGTGTTCGTTAGGACACCCTCTCTCCACTCCCTCCTTTGGTATTTCTAATATAACTGGTTGCAGCCAGCAGCTGTGGGTGCTTCCTAAAGCCTGGTTGAAGCATTTTTTTCCAAAGTTAATGCTTCATGTAGTACAAGACACTGGACAAGCATACATTTTAAAGGACTAAAGTAGTCACACTGCACAATTCATACATTACAGTAACTGTTAAACATATAACAGACTATATCTTCCCACCGCTTGAGAAACCTTGCTTTATCACTACATTCATTTGCTTTAAAATGCACCATTTGCCAATCTTGTTTTCATTTTTTTCTCGGGAGAGGGGCCCACCCTAGACCCAAGGTTTTTCCATTAGACTTGTTTGTGTCGTTCACTATATAAAAGTCATGCCCAATGTTTACGCTCACCACTTTCAAATATCACCAGCTACCACTGGATTTGTGAAGGTAAATGGAGGAGCGTATTGCACTGTGACTATTTTAGTGGGGTGGCCACATTACCACTACCAGGTAAAGGCTGCTTCTCTACTCCAACAGTTGGTAGAAGTTCAGCTGTCACAGTGGCCATCAGAGTGAGTTGCACTAGAGTCCTCTATCAGTGGATTTGCCCGACTCACCCTCTGATGATCCAGGCAACACCTTTTGTACCCAATACAAGGATCCACGCATACTGGTGCCTCTGCCTGCGTGAGGCCTGGCTGAGTTTAGCAGGAAATTGTAAAACAGTGCCACATCAACCGATAAGGCAGTGTATGCAGTCTGCGGCTGATAAGAGGTGTATGCTATGGCCACACAGTGCATCACTTTGCAGTGCATCCCAGGCCAAGCATCCCACCAGTTACTCCTGGTCATCAGTATTATCAAATTTGGGGCAGCGCAGTGTGGGGCTTAGTGCCACTGCCTTATGGAATTAACATTTTCACATACTGGAGCCTCACCTGAAGGTGCCTGCAGCTAGACACAGGGAAAGGAAAACCTCTGACAGTCCTGTGACTGGTGCATGATGATGATGATGATGCTGCGGTTTGGATGTGTCGACCATGAGCATTTGCACCATGCTGGAGAGGTGATCGTGCGCGATGTAAGGTGACCTACATCCATGATATGGAAAAAAGGACATGCCATTGACCTAGAATTACAATTGGTTAATTGAGAAATGGTAAACTGTTTAAAACTTAACTGGAATCTTTCTTTTTTCACTAGGAGTTGTTTTTAAATCCTTATTGGCATTGCATTACACACGTGTGTGCTGTGTGGTTACCTGTCTTGTGTGGCCAGGTACCCTCAACCATTCCTACTTTTTTAGCCAATGGCACTAATCATTGTTGAATCAAACACTTTAGGTGGAAATATACAGAATATGAGTCCCAGAATGCACAATACTGTTGGGTTGAAATGCAAAAAGGTCTAAAGATGCCACTCATGACATGGAGCATCTTGAATTCACTGGCATGCACAATGCTGCATCTACTGTCTTGGAACCTTAATGCACCACCAAACATCTGCAACCTATAGGCTGAATATTTACCATCACAGGATGCCGATGTAACTGCGGGTTTGGGCGTAGGCGAGACTATAGCCGATGCTCATAAACTCCAGGAAATGTGACTTGTGGCTTAACAGACCACAGATGCAAATTCAGCCTAGCCAAGTTTCCCAAAGCATGCATTACTAGCCAATCCAGACAATTTATTTTCTTGTATTCTCTGACTACAAGTCTTGTTTATCCAACTACACAACCAGGATAACAAGTCCCATAATGCAAATAAAAATCCTGTACTAAAGCACCTGGTCATGCATGGACCTGGGAAGCTTGGCAGCTATGTTAATCTTTGACTCTGAAAGTCTTCCTGAACTACACAACTTCAAGAAATCGTCACCTTTCTGTCTTCTTCCCCTCCTTATTCACAATGTACTTTTGTTTTAAAATTATATCCTGTGTTTTTATCAACTTTGTTCACAGTAATTTAAAAATTGCCAAGGAGATCAATTCTAAAACAATTGCATGTATCCAGACAAACATGGTTCTATGCATAAGTGGTTGGCTTGTATCAACATTCCGTTATTAGAAATATACAGCAATTGTAATAGTATTTGCGTGCTTATACTTCAATGCAAAATGTATGTTTAGTTTCATACCAGTCTGCATTGGAATTGTTACATACGACCAATTGCTTTAAACATTAAATTGTTCCTAATTCCTTAAGTTGTGCTATTGTTCTTCACTGACTACATATGGTATCACTGAACTTCGTTTTAAAAAGTCATATTGGACTCAATTGAATCCTGCTAATTTCTTTCTTTTCTTAACAATGTTTCTTACTTTTTAATAAATGTGCTTGGGCTTTATAGCAAGTGCACATTTGCACAAGCAAGCATTTATTTTGTTCCTTCCTCAACACACCCAGCAAGACGAGGCTGCTACACTGTGCATATTAACCACTTAACTCCACAAGCTTTTCCACTCCAGTGCTGAGCCCATTTTGGCTATCGATGTACTTTGCGCTTACGATACATACCTTTTTTATGCATATGGTATCACGCCAAATTTGCTTCCTTTTTCCCATCATGATGGAAATTATAAGGGTTTGTGGATTCCCCTGGAGGGGACTGAGAAAATGGGCGAAATACAGCTAAAGTTTTTTTTATGTATTATGGGAGAAAGTGCTCTGCAAAATGTGCCTGTTTTTTGTCCTAAAAATTGCATTAACGAATGATTGCTTGACTAAAATCACCAACTTCCCAGCTTTCAGGCGCATGCAGAGCTGTATCAAAAAAATTGTTTACCAAAGTTTTGGCATTATTCTTCAAGGTAGCCCATTTTCCTAATGTTTATGCCTTCCGTTTGGGGTGGGGACCGTTGTGAAACCCATGGATAGTGCCAGAAAGCTATGCATTTTTGACAAGTTTTGGAATTCAACAAGGGGTCCTGTGGGCAGATCCCACAAGGTTTACCCAAGAAAACTAAAGGGTATATTTACAAGGGGATAGCACCACCAGAACAACAATTTAGCGATGTTCTGGTGGAGCTATGCCCTTCTCCATATTCACAAAGCATCATTGAGACACTTTTTGTGGCTTAACATCGCCTAGTAAATATGGCCCCTTTACATGCATACTTAGCATGAAAGAGGCGTGTATTGTGTGTTGCTATGCGTGTTCCACCACAACACCCATGGCTTTTTTACGCTGCCCCAAATTTACAAGGATGTGTAAGTCTGAGGCAGTGGCAAAAACTAAAACCATGCAAGAGCAGGCGTCAGAATTGCAAAACGAGGATAAATACTTTTATTTCTCCTCGTTTTTTCTGCTTTTTCTATGTGTGTTGCATTCTGCAGCACACATAGAAAGAGCAAAATGCCCTTACTGATTGTTTATGTGCAGGAAGGTGTCCCTTTCTGCACTTAAACAATCATAAAATAATGACGATTTGCTACTTTTATTTGTGCTGCAAAATGCAGCAATCATAGAAGTAACAAATCGCCATTATGTATTGTTTAGACCAAACAATATGAGTCTCTTGAAGACA
Source organism: Lissotriton helveticus (assembly GCF_964261635.1). Classification (NCBI taxonomy): domain Eukaryota; kingdom Metazoa; phylum Chordata; class Amphibia; order Caudata; family Salamandridae; genus Lissotriton; species Lissotriton helveticus. The sequence continues at coordinate 343,891,509 of NC_136065.1, forward strand.
AATTATATCACAATAAAGAGCACATAACTCCTGTGCTACCCGTCGTCTTTTATCTATTGAGTTCAACCCCCTAACATTCAATGTACCTATCCTGATACCCCTATCTGCCATTTAATTGAATCGAATCTGACTAGATCAGCTCCATTTATTGGCTGAGAAATAACAATGTATTCAAAAAAATGACTCCTTTCGGACCAATTTTCATGTATTATTTTATGTTTTTCCCCACTCCACCCCAAGACCCCCTGCCCCCTTCCCCCCCACCCCTCCAACCCAATGTGAGGCTTAAGGGCCATGTCCTCAGTGATGTCGAGGTGCTATGACCAACCCCCCTCCCATTGACTCTCCTCTCCACACTCTTATGCACCATTCTCCCTCCTTCCCGCGTCTTAACTATTGATATCTCAACCTACCCTGAACAGGTATGGAAAATAAACACTCTATTACCCTGTCTTTCATCAAATGCTATTTTAAACGATAAATTCACGTCATTTCAAACAATGTCAGCAGTTTGAAAAAATACCCCCATACATTTGCAATAATATGTTATTCTGCACAACCCCTTCCAACTTATGCAATTTCATCATTGCCAAAAAAAAAAAAAAAAAGGAAAGGCAGAGTATCCATCTATAACTCAGAGTTAAACAGAAGCCATTACAGACACTTTACACATATTTCGCGGGAATGAGGGAAGCGAGCACAATGAAAAGAACTACAAAATAACACATGGTGACTACCCCCTCCCTTCAACAAAAAAGAAAAACAGATCACCCTCATATGACAATGTGGCCATTGTAACTAGGGATGCTAAGGTACCTGATATTCCTCCATGTAATTTCCATTGAAATCTATGGAAACTCCATGACGAGTTACCCTTGTCATTAGCATCCAAGTGGTTAAGAATGACCTATAATTTGGACGGGTTGTGTAAAAACCTTAAGGCGGGTCGGGGGCAATCGATATTTGCCCGGCGGTAATGCCTCTGTGACCCTCTAGTTATTTAACCAATGAAGAGGCAGGCGCTGGAGACTGGAAAGCAGGAAACAAGGTTTTTATTCTCTCCGGAGGAGAACACAACGAAACGGACAGAAGGTATCGTTCTGAGGTGCTCTAACTGCATCCCTGAGGCCTGGCCTCTTATACACAAGTTTATGACTTTATTGTACATTACACATTCATGTTAGAGCTTTGATGTATGAAAAAGACATTCCCGGAACTCCCTTTGAGCCCGTTCCCACACACATTTACAGTCGAAGTCCCCACCCTAGTCACAACAGGTGATGAGTATCACGCAGCTGGATATTCCGCCGATTCACGGAATGTGGGGGTTTGATCGGATCTCATGGAGTGGGGGCTTTGATCAACCCGGGGATCCTTTGATGGGGGAAGCTTTCTATTGTACGGGGAGGGGCAAGGGATGGTATCGGCAGAGCTGGGTGTCGGCCTGGGAACGGGGAAGACAAAACGGGCACACGGGGAAAAAGGGGGTTTGCATCTAAGGGCCGGAGATCATGAAAGGGAAGCAGGGAGGTGTCGCGCTGGGAACAGGATGAGGGCCTGGGGCAGAGCAGCGCCGAAGAGGGGTTTATGACTCAAGGCAGGTGCAAGCAGGGGGTGGTCAGCGTGCAGGCTTAGTGAAGGCGAAAGGCTATGTCAGGGGCCAGCGGCATGCAAAAGGGTTCGTTCTGATCGGGGCATCTAACAAAATGGCGGGCGCGCACGACAAAAGTGTGGCATCAGGGGGAGAGGCAAGATGGCGCAGATAATGTTCACCGAAACGTACTAATTTTCAACAGTCCTCCCTTTAACATATTCAAGACATCTTGCTGGTTCATTTTCTACTCGGTTCTATTGTGGTGGGCATGAGAAAGAAAACGGTAGGAACCCTAGATGAAAAGAGTTGTCAACAATACATTTTAACATTTCTAGTTTTTAGGAGGTGAGCCTATTTGATAAACTTTGATCAATTTGTCTAGCAGGAAAGTCATAGAAATGCAATACAAAAACGATTCTGTAGCGAGAGCAAGTATTTCATACAGGCAGGTGATTACATATATATCAGGTTCGGATTGGAGCATGATCAATACAATGGCGGCTGGGAGAGAAATGAGGTCTAGCAGAAACGGCGATTGGGGATGTCAAATGTTCTTTGTTGCCTTTCGTTGGCGCTGTTGAGCACCGGCGGTGGAGCTACGAGTCCAGCTCTGTTCTAAGTTCTGCGTTGCAGGGCACGACCCCTTCCTCGCGTTTCTGGTCGGAAAGGTCCTTTTCGCCCTGTGTCCTTTGAGGTGATTGTCAGAAAGTTCAGATGGAAGAAGAGCGTTCAAAACAGTCCATAGGGTAGGTCAGAGGAAAAGGGGGATGGAGCAAGGCCAAATTAGGAACAAACTAGGGGAACGAGAGACTTCCAATAGGCGAGCGTGTGACCGAATTCAGAGAGCGGGGACTTGTCGACAGACACTGGACATCGAGCAGGGGCATCAGGTCGACCCTTTCTTCTCATGTTGTCGAAAACAGTGCCTCGTCCTGCAGCTCTTTTCTGTCGTGGTCTCGCCTTGGCTAATGTCGCAGGTGTTCCTTAGTCTGCAGTCAGGCCTCGTGCTCCCACATCCGGTCCTTCTCTCCTCCAACAGCAGTACCCTTAAACAAGTTTGAAAAAACAGTCTTTAGAGAATTTGCAGATGAAGATAATCAAAAAGTCTATTTCTCTCCCAGCTCCAGGCAAAGAATGAAAATGCCCGTTATATTGGTGTTCACAACTGGCATATGAATGACCGGTGACGGGCTTGTTGGATTTACTATGACTTTCCTTTACAATTATTTATTACAGTCACGACAGTTCATCTGATGGTGACCCACCTTCGTGAGACGAACCTGGCAAAGATATGCTGTTCTCTAGAGTTTTACATTTACAAAGGGTACTGTGAGTCGTCAACATGGTACTACACAGGTATTTTGCTGAGAGATGAACATGGCTAAACATTTCCTTTCTATCGATGCATCCTGCCTTTCAACTACTACGGGGTTCATTTCGATGATTTCTTTACCTTGGACTAGTCTGTTAACCTTGTAAAACATCGCTCTGGATCCTACGTAACCTTTTACAGCCTGATTACTTAATTAGGAAGGACAGGGGTTTTATGGGAAACAACCAGGGACATAGGAAACTTGTGGTAAGGGCATAAATCGACCCATCTCTCACAACCGGAAATGAGGGGTAGTTTCATAATTCCAGGTTTTTGGGCGGCTGATACAGGGGAGGTAACAGGGGTGATCATTTTTCTGGTTTGGGTATTGTGACAATTCGGGGCGGGGAGGGTCGCGTATTCTGAGGTCCTTGTTTTATACCATAGGAGCCGTTGACATGTAGTTCCCTTATTTCGGGTCAGATTAGGGAACCTCTGTCGTCTTACCTGTCCTTTCCCTTACGGCCCAACCTTGGTTCATTGACTTCTAGCGGAAAAGGAGAGGTAATGACGCGGTCTCAGGGTGATCGTATTAAAGACAAGTTTTTGTGCAAATACTGACGGTATTTGAAGCCAATTAGGTGGTGTGCTAGGGGTGGCAGTCTGCCAATTTCGGGGCTAATCACTCGGAAGAGTGGGAGTAAAAAAATAGAGGGAGAGAGAGAGAGAGAGAGAGAGAGAGAGAGAGAGAGAGAGAGAGAGAGAGAGAGAGAGAGAGAGAGAGAGAGAGAGAGAGAGAGAGAGAGAGCGTAACGGCAGGCTAAATAGTACACGTGCAACAGAGAGGGTGGCAGTGTATTCAAGAAAGGCTATTTAGTGCATTACGCAGTAAAGGGCATTCACGGGTCTGCGTTAGGATCTTGTAATCATGCAGTTTGAGCATTAGACAGGGTAGAGGGGACGTGCTTTGAGAAAAAGGAAAGAAGAAAGGAGGTACCATGTTGTCGCACTTCTCGCATTCTCGGTCCTTCGACCAGTTGGGTCGACGCCTCAGTCACACACACACATTCCCTCATAGTTTCGCATCATACGTGACATGGGTTCATTCGTCCAGTCTGGTTTAAGGGTGATCACTTTTTATCAGGTTGTGCTAATTTTTCGGGTTTGTTCGATACGTGAGTAGTTTGCAGGCGTGCTTGGACACCACCTTGCGGCGCTAGTCCGCTTCGTGTATTAGACATGGCAAGGCTTCGGATCTTCGCCACACCCCGGCTGTAATTTCTGATGTAACCTGCAGAGGGAGGAAAAAAGGGGGTGGGGGAGACAGCGTTCGCGCACATTCAAATACATGGATTCATAAGTCCTTTACTTACCTCTTACTCGTCTTTCCTCCTCGGGGCAGGGTCCCCGGGGATATGGTTTCTGGAGTCGGGGGGGGGGTAGTGTGTCCATATAGGTCGTGGGCGGGGAAACGTAAAAAAGGAAACCAGAGGTGCTTAGTGCGAGGTATCTAGTCAAAGGATGTATCTCACTATCGGGATCCTTAAACCTCTTTCAACGCTGTGGCGTTCTAAGGTTCTTCGGTTCTTGGGTCAGCTCCGTTCCCTGGTACTTTGGAACGTTGTACTTTATAACATTTACATTATTTCATTTCACCCTCCCTTTACATTCCTTCATTTACACCGTTCGTTTTACCCATCCTTGGAAGTCAAGGTCTTCCCCTACGCGAGAGTTCATGGGTCAGTCGCGTACTTTGAAGGCGGAGTGTCGTGTTGTCGATCCGATCCGTCCTCCAGGGCTGGGCAACCATCTTCTTTTAACCTTAAAGAGAGAGCAGAGTAGGGTGCACAGAAAAGAACTTTCCCACCGATCCCACATTTTTTTAAAATAAAGCATGCAATACCCGTCCATAGTTTCAAAAACTTTATTTTGCAAAATCATTTCAGCATGTGGATTATGAGGGTGCGGTCGTATTTGGCCGGTCGTGGCAATGGCTAAAGTGCGTACAGTGGGGGGTGTCGTTTGCGGCAATAAAAACATCGGAAAGTTTGACTCATTCATTTGTAAGAAACTAAAACGTCTATTAATTGGCTGGGGGTTCGGGGGCATTTATTTTCATAATTTAGAAGCATAATCATAATGGTTGTAATCAGATTTCCTATATGCATACCGTACGTGTACGCCGTAAATGAGGTTTACATCAGTTATAAAAAAATATAATACATTTGTACATTTGTAATCAACATTTGTAACGGGGATCCTTTCATACTGTTCGTCGAGTGAGTTCTCCTTGTCTTTTCTAGCCAAGTGTACAAAGGATCATATAAAATCTCAGAACATCAAGTTTATATCAGTGCGAAGGAACACCACGAGGTGTTCGTAAGTTCCGATTGATACCAGCGCCATTTTGGGCGGGGCCGGCTCAGTCCGGAAGCAGCATCAGGGGGAAATGTTTCCCATTACTGGCAGTTTGGACCAGAGTCCTTTTCGGCAGTTCTAGAATTCATGCTAACAGAAGGAGTGGCAATGTCATGTTTGTTTCGTTGGCGATCAAGGCAGCCGTCCCTTACCGGAAGCCTGCAAAGGCCGAAGGTTCCGCCGGGGACCTTTGTAGGATCTTCAAGGCTGTGGAGATGCTGTCGGAGATGGGGGCTCGTGCTCCAGGGGGCAAATGTTCGAGTTATGTTGCTGGTCAAAGTTACTCTAGTGGCCGGGGCCCGCCTTCCAGCGGACCCAGACGCCATTTTGAGGCCCTACAGGGGCCACTCTCGTCGAGTTTGCAAGAGTGGGAGAGATCCTTCGGAGTGAAAGGAAGAGGTCTCTGTTTTGTGAAAGCGGGACGTTCGGCTGGGGTGCAGCTGTGATGCCCCCACCTGGGGGGCGAGGGAGACTGGTTCGCATCGTCTCCTTCTCCCGGTGCACTCCAGGCCGCTCCTTTTCATCGCCCCGCATGAAGGTCTCTCCACATCCGGTGTTCCCCAAGACCTGTGCTCGGTGCTGTGGGAGTATGGCCACCATTGCACGTTCGGTGCTGCGCAAGTACTGGGGTGCCACCATGGTGTGTTCGGTGCTGTGGAAGTATTGGCACCATCGCCTGACTGGGGGTGTTCGGCGTCGGGCCGGGGGCTGGGAAACCTCCTCTCGGTGGAGGTGGGAGAGGCTCGTCCGCGTCGCCTCTCCCTCCCAGCCCAACTTGGACAAATTGTTGTGGAGGTACGTGCAGGACATCCCGCCGTCCAGGGCTGCTGCGGCTGTGACGGAAGAGAAAAGGAAGAGGTGCCTCGTTCTTCTCTGGACATGTGGCGGGACTGCTTAAGTCTATCCAGGCCCGTTGCGGCTGGCCGAGGAGACATGTGGCGGAACTACCTACAACTGCCCAGGCTGCTGGCTCCTGCCTCTCCTCCGGCTCCCCCATACGTTAAGATCTCCTGGCCAAGAGTTGGCGGCCGGGCCCGCCTTATATGGGTTGCCGTTGGTTGGGCGTAGCCGTAACCCTGCCCTACTTTGGAAGGTTCCAGAATGAGGGGGGGCGAATGTTCTGTTTGACTTTCATTTTCTACAGTTTACCGTTATTATTCCTTGTTTGTTGTGTTAAATTAAAAGTTCAAGTTCATTAATGGTCTACGGATTTTGTTTTACCATTTCTTTCTTTTCAGGTTGCTTTTATGCTAAGTTTCTGCTAACAGAGGTTGAGTAACACGGAAACACGTGTAGAGGGATGACGCAGATTTGTACATTACATACACACAAACTCAGACGGGGGGACAGTACAAGTACGACATACAAAGACCCAAGACGAATATAAAACAGTTATTGGTCATAATTATCTCTTTCCGTCTGTGAATTTGAAACGAGGCTGGGTTCCCGTCTTGACGTTGCCCGACCTAGGAGAACTTGAGCATGCCGCTGAAATTGTCCTGGCGAAATCTGTGCCATCGGGCATAATCAAACGTGGTGGTTCTGTCTGGTCTGTCTATGTAAGTCGGGTTCTTCTTTGTCTCGCGCTTTTTCTCGTACTGCCGGTCTGTCGTTCTTGTCGGCCCTTTGCCTTTACTCACGCTCAGTAGAGTCGGGCATTGGGCTTTCCAGTGTCCGACATACCTACAAAAAGCGCATTGGTTTTGCCCTAAGTCTGGTCGTCTTTTGCATAGTGTCGGGGGATAAGTTGTGGGTAGCGGTGTCCTGGGGTTGTCCTGTCGGTATATTTCTCTACTTGGTTTGTCCTCGTCTTTTCTCTGTCGTTGCATAGCCTCTCTGCGCCACATACCGAGACTGTCGAGCATAATCGGCGTTGTTTTATTATTTCGAAGGGCTATTTCTAACGTTTCTATTTTATCAAGGTCAAAGGATCCTGCCAGTGGCCACTGTTTGTCTTGACTATCTTTGGTATACCTGTGCCACAATTTATTATAGGCTATGGTGACTAATCCATAGTTTATGAACATGTCCTTATTAGGGGTGCCTTCTAGTGGGGCTGGATGGTCCATCTCTAATAAGCGGTCCGGGCTAAACAGGCTACTAATCAGTGGGGAGAAGACAGACATGACGGCTCGTAACGAGGGACTAAAAAGTCAGCACTGCCTATCTTATCACTAGGTGCAAAGACGGGACAGAATATTTCTATTCTACGTTGTTTGCAGGCAGTGAATACCTCATGGATCAAAAATAACAAAAGACCAATAAATAACAATGGGGAGAATGAGTAGGTCCGCAAAGATCTGCGTTACCTACCCTTTTCACTATCTGCAAAAAGGGTGGTCTCTTCCCTGTTTGCAGACAGGGAATCTCCAGGAAACAATAGTTTGCGAACAACAGTTCAGTTTCAAGTGATTATTGAGTGGGGGAGAAAAAATAAGCACGGCTACTGCCCTACCTATCCTCCACTGCTTGCAAAGAGAGAGCCCGTTGTTTCTCCGTTTGCAGACAGTGAATCTCCAAATAAATAAAAAGAGCAATACTAGTATTTTTAAACAAACAAGCAATCAAGCAAATATTTCGCGACTTGTCGTGGTTACACGACCTTACCCGGACCGCATGGACAGTTTCCTGTCTTCCGAATCCAGCGCCCGATCGTCCTCTTTTTCTCGTATTTCTCACGGCACTCCTGATGGTCCCCAGTCAGGACCGTAGATCACTCGAGAGAGGTCTGTTCGGAACTAGTGAAGTTCGGATGATCGGCTGCCAGACGAGGGTCTATTGGGCAAGAGCTCTCCCGATCGTTGCAGTCGTTCACTCTGTCGTCGGGACCTCTCCCACTGGATCCACGAGTCGCTGATGGGCCCCACGCTTGGGACGCCAATTGTAAAAACCTTAAGGCGGGTCGGGGGCAATCGATATTTGCCCGGCGGTAATGCCTCTGTGACCCTCTAGTTATTTAACCAATGAAGAGGCAGGCGCTGGAGACTGGAAAGCAGGAAACAAGGTTTTTATTCTCTCCGGAGGAGAACACAACGAAACGGACAGAAGGTATCGTTCTGAGGTGCTCTAACTGCATCCCTGAGGCCTGGCCTCTTATACACAAGTTTATGACTTTATTGTACATTACACATTCATGTTAGAGCTTTGATGTATGAAAAAGACATTCCCGGAACTCCCTTTGAGCCCGTTCCCACACACATTTACAGTCGAAGTCCCCACCCTAGTCACAATAGGTGATGAGTATCACGCAGCTGGATATTCCGCCGATTCACGGAATGTGGGGGTTTGATCGGATCTCATGGAGTGGGGGCTTTGATCAACCCGGGGATCCTTTGATGGGGGAAGCTTTCTATTGTACGGGGAGGGGCAAGGGATGGTATCGGCAGAGCTGGGTGTCGGCCTGGGAACGGGGAAGACAAAACGGGCACACGGGGAAAAAGGGGGTTTGCATCTAAGGGCCGGAGATCATGAAAGGGAAGCAGGGAGGTGTCGCGCTGGGAACAGGATGAGGGCCTGGGGCAGAGCAGCGCCGAAGAGGGGTTTATGACTCAAGGCAGGTGCAAGCAGGGGGTGGTCAGCGTGCAGGCTTAGTGAAGGCGAAAGGCTATGTCAGGGGCCAGCGGCATGCAAAAGGGTTCGTTCTGATCGGGGCATCTAACAAAATGGCGGGCGCGCACGACAAAAGTGTGGCATCAGGGGGAGAGGCAAGATGGCGCAGATAATGTTCACCGAAACGTACTAATTTTCAACAGTTGAGCAAAAAGACCTGTGCTCCCTTAGCTTGTAGAGGAGCTATCAATGTACGGAAGTGCCAACGTTCAGTTACAGTTACAGGGCAAAAATCAGGGCGGACAAAAAACTCGCACCCCATACCACTCCTTTTTTTCCCTGGACGTGCTAAATCATAAAGTGCCTCACGTAGTAAATAATTATTCAACCATATCAGTATTGCCCTGGGATATGAATTCTGGTTAGGTTGCTGTTCTTTCCCATATTGACGCATCATAAACGGGAATCTGTGTGCTCGTATTATTTCCGTTTCCCAGTTCCATGCACTCAATTCCAGGAAGGCTTCTTTAAACATCTGTACGATAAATTTCCGCGGATCTGACCCTTCTTTTTTTTCCGCTATGCCTAGTATGCGTAAGTTATTACGGCGCGCACGATTCTCCAAGTCCGTAAGTTTCCAGTCAGTGTCTACCTTAGATTTCTCTACGGTTTCTATAGCTGTTTGCTGCTTGGCTAGAGAGTCCTCCGCCGAGGACACCCTTTCTTCTACTTCTACCACCCGAGCGGTCACTTCCGCACATGTCTTTACCAGGCGTCGTACTGTGTTTTGGAGTTTCCTTACGGCTCCCTGAGTGCGTAACGCCTCAGCTTTTGTTTCACTTCTGTGAGCCATGATAGTTTTATAGATCAAGCCAAGAGTAATTGAGTCCTCTTCAAAGTCCTCATCTAGATTGAGCTGGGCTAAAGGGGGTTCTTGCTGCAAACCTACACCAGTTTCCCCAGTTTTTCTCACAGTGTCTTGAGATAAAGATTGCACAAATTCATCCAAATCATCCACATCGTTATCCTCAGGGAGATCCCCCCATTCGCCTAAATTACTGGAGCTATCCAACTCTTGTTCTTTATCAGAGACCGTTGTCAGGTCCGACATTGAATAGAATTTGCCATCTGAGCCAGCATACTCTGATTCTGCCCCCTTATCAGTGCACTGCAAGGCAAGGTCACTATCAAATCCTTGCTGGGAGTTACCATCCTCCGAGGCCGACACCATTGCCGTGACTATTATTGGCATTGCATTTTCTCCTCTTACAGGCACATTTGCATTTCTGTCTTGACTGCTATCCAAGGGCTCTTCAAGAGTAGCAGTATCTGAGTTTGAATGTAGCACATTGGGAGGAACCCCAGCAACTTCGTCCTCCTTTTCTCCCATGAAGCCCAAATCTACCTCAGGGGCAGCCTTAGCCTTTACTACTCGCTTCATATCAAAAATTGCTGGTACGATCTTTTGCTTTATGGGTGTCTCCAAGACCAGAGATTGATTTTGACTCTGACTCTGATTTAAATTTGGGCGCTGGAGGGCTCCTTGTACAGATACTGCAGTCGAACCTGTATGAGATTGTAAACTGGTATTTTCAGAGACCATACTCTCCACACTCACTGAGGCAAGTTTAGTAGTAGCCCTCCCTGCAACATTGCCTTTTGTTACACCCTTCGTTACATTCCCTTTAGTTTTAGGGACATTGTCAATAGTATCTGCACTTATACTGCATTCGGCCACCCCTCCAAAAGGTGTATCAGACGCCGCTCCCCCCTTGTTTCTGGCATTACCCCTGCCCTTCGGCGCCATTCTCACCAGAATGTGTGTATCTCGATTAACAAGGAGTCCAGGAGATGTACTATCGGCTCACGCAGTATGAGTTACTGATGTCCTGTCACAACGTTAATGTCTGTTTTTCTTCCAGCCCTTGTACCTATAGACTCGGGTACCTCCAAGCACACCAAACTGCTTGCAACAAGAAGCCCGCGCTGCACCCGACGTGGTTAGAGCAGCCAGAGCACACAGCGTCCAAAACACTTAACTCTCAGCGTTCACCGCTCAGCATGGATCTCGACGTGGTTAGAGCAGCCGGAGCGCACAGCGTCTAAAGCACCCAGCTCTCAGCGCTCACCGCGCAGCATGGATCTCGCACCTGCTCCTCCTTCCCGCCAGGTCGAGTCGGCGGCTCTCGTCAGCGTACAGCACCCAGCTGCAAACACTCCTCCCTCACGAACGGCTCCAGCGCTGACCTCCAAAACTCTGGGAAACCGCACAGGAACCAGGGAAGCAAACCGCAGCAAAACTTCCAGAGCAGTACATTCGTCGTACACCATGAGCCGCAAGCCTCACTAAGGTAGTACACAGGGCCTAACTCATGGGTAATCACCGCTGCAGGGGAGTCAATCGGAGTCCTGGGCAGAGCACCTCACACGGCCACAGTAGCGGCCGCCATCTTGCCTCCTTCACTAGCCGATTGCCCGAAGAGCTGGGATTCAATCTTATTACTTGTACTAGATATCTGGGTACATCGAGAGGGGTGGCAATTTTGGGTAAGAAGCATATCGGCACAACCGGTAAAACCTTAGTTGATGATCTAGGAAGATGGGCAATCGCAGAATGTGTCGTAGGTATGGTTAATTTTACAGTTTGTGTGGTCTATGGAGCAAATCTTGATGAGACATCAACTTTGGAGTTCTTAAATGTCGAGTTAGCCACTTGGTCTACACCGTTGATTCTGTGTGGTGACTTAAATATAAATCTAGCCCCGAACATTCTGTGAAACAAAGATGAAAAGTATAGTGGTCGGAAGACACGTGTGTTTAAGGCATTGCAGGCATTAATTATGGTACATGGGTTGGTGGATGCATGGGCTTTCTTAAGGGGAACGGATCCTGGGTATACGTTCTTTTCTTTCCCCCATCGTAAGTTAGTTCCTTTGGATTCTTTTTTTGTTCCTCAGTCATTGTTGAAATCTGCTGTTATTCAAATTTATCCCAGAATTACGTCTGATCATGGACCGGTGGTTCTTTCTATAACGGATATAGTAACTTCTAAAAGACCAAGGGCATATTCTTTTGATCGCAAGTTGTTATTAGAACAACAATTCACTGAATACATGAAACAGTGGATTGAAACATTTTTTATTATTAATCGAGGGAGAAGCAGTCAGAGCAGTGTCTGGGATTGTTTTAAAGCAGCATTATGGGGGGAGGCCTTGAGCTTTGGTCTATACAATCAAAAACAACAGGCGATAAAACTCCAAGAGCTATATCAAGAATTAACAAAGGCTGAGGAATTATTAGCACAGGGTATATGGGTTGGGGCGGACATAATTGATCAGATGGCGGCAGTAGCTAGGCTTAAAGCAAAGATAAATCTTAAATGGTCGCAGGACAGTGCAAAAACTTTCTTTATTAAACAACAAATTCAATATGAGTATGGGGAAGCAAGTGGTAGATGTTTAGCCCAGAAACTAAGGTCAAGGGAAGCAGCGCAGCGGATAGACAATATAGTAGATTTAAGAGGAAACTCAGTGGACAACGAATCTGGAATATTAGAGGTCTTTAGGGGTAAACAACCTTTACAACGAAACTTTTACAATGACCTACCATTACAACGCAACTTTTACAACGCAAACTATTACAACGCATTGCTCTGGGGGGCGCTCTAGGATAGGGAATAGGTTAATTTACTATCCAATAACCTTCCCTACTATCCACGGGGACTGGAGTTGGAATAGTAAATTAAACTATTCACTATCCAGCGCCTAAAAGCATTATGCGTTGTAATGGTATGCGTTGTAAAAACCGCGTTGTAAAGGTAGGCGTTGTAACGTCATACATCCGTCTTTAGGCAATTTTATGAATCATTGTATAAAGGAGATGAATATGATATAGATAGGGCTACTGTGTTTATTGGGCAATATTGTACGGTAGATTTACCGGAGGATGAAAGAGAAAGCCTAGAGGCACCTATTACAGCAGATGAATTAGAAATAGCAGTTAATGGATTAGCTAGGGGAAAGGCGGCAGGCCCAGATAAGCTACCCGTTGAAATTTACAAGACCTTTTTTTCTGTTCTAAAAACAGATCTTTTAGAGACGATGAGAAATGCTCAGAAAGGTGCTCCTCCAGGTAGCTGGAGTGAGGCATGTATTGTTGTCTTTCATAAAAAAGGAAAACCTGCGAACTTAGCTGGGTCCTACCGCCCTATTTCGCTTTTAAACGCGGATGGAAAAATGTATTCGAAGATCCTTGCGAAGATCCTTGCGAATCGGCTGTCTAGAGTAATTACCAATTTAGTCTCCGCTATACAGCATGGGTTCATCCCGCACCGAGGAACGGCGGATCATGTTCGTCGGGTGATCACTTTATTTGATCTTGTTAATATTACCCAGGAGCCATTATGTTTAATTTTATTGGATGCCGAAAAGGCTTTTGACCTGGTTTCATGGTGCTTCATATGGGACGTAATGAAGCGAAGGGGGTTTGGCCCTGAATTCATTAAATCACTTTAGACATTGTATTTGCAACATACGGCCCGTATTAGTACCATGGGACTCGTGTCTGATGTAGTACAAATACAGAGGGGCACCAGGCAGGGCTGCTCCTGCTCTCCTCTTTTATTTTCATTGTACATTGAGCCCTTTTTAAGAATGCTGGAGGCATGTTCTAGGATCCCCCCGGTGGTGATGCAAAACTATCATTTTAAGGTCCTAGCATATGCTGATGACGTCGCAATTGTTACGACATGCCCTACAGTTGCAATGGTGGAGATTGAATCCATTGCCGCAAATTTTGGTGCAGTTTCTGGCTATAAATTGAATGCTTCTAAAACCCAGTTACTCTGTGCCAACCTGCCAAAGTACTCTGATCCACGGGTGTGTGAAGAAGTCACCTATCTGGGGATTAAGCTAAGGGTCTCTGCAACGGCCCTGGTCAAGTCTAACTGGGAGGATCTAACATCAGGGGTGCGGAAACAGTTGGATCGGGCGGAATGTCTCCATCTCTCCTTCGTAGGGCGATGTAGTCTATTAAAAATGATGATTTTGCCACAAATATTATACCTTTTTAGGTGTGTCCCTTTAGAAATTGCTACTACTAGCTTAACGCAACTCCAGGCTATCTGTATGCGTTTTATGTGGGCTGGAGGAAAGGCCCGCCGTGCAGGGCGTTATATGATCTTACCAAGAAATTTAGGAGGCTGGTCAGTACCAGATTTTACTCTTTATTACTATGCCTGCATGCTACAAGGCATGAATGTTTTGTTAACAGGGGGGGGGCCCTTTGAATATGACAGAGTGCCCGTCAATTTATCAGATGCTATTAGGTGCGAAGGCTAAAAATTGTCTGCTGTTATACCAGGAATGGAGTTATTACAAACGCACACGTTTTAAGGTGCTGCTAGCTGCATATAAGATTTGGAGAAAGCTACGGAGAATGCTTGGTATAGGAAAAATTTCTTGGTACACACCATTGACGTCTCCAATATTTTTACCAATTGATTTATGGGATAGAGTGGTTCATGTATGGTGGCAAAAAGGATTAAGGCTGGTGGGGGATTTTTTTAGTGACGGATGTTTAAAATCTTTTGAGCAACTCCGTGAGCAATATCAGCTCCCCAGGGAGAATTTTGCGAAGTATTTGCAAATTAGGAATTTTTTATCTCAAAAAGCTAGCAATTTACAAGCTAATCTGTTGATAGAAGACAATATTAAAGCTGCAGAAATAGGAGTCCTATATGGTCATTTGCTGAATACAAAGGTGAATGATTTACAGCAACAAAATGTTAAATGGCGGAATAAACTTGGGAGGCAGGATATACAGATAGAAATTTCACTGGAGATGGCGACAAATTTATTCCTTTCAGCAAAATTATCAGCACAGCATTATAAATCTACTTTTAATTTATATTACACACCTGATAAGATTTCTAAATGGCAGGGTGATATTATTGGGAAATGTTTTAGGTGTGGACATATATCTGCGGATGACCTTCATATTTTTTTTGGGTGCCCTCGGTTATCACCTTTACTTTTACAGATAGAGAACTTTCTAACAGCCATTTTAGGTGTTCCCGTTAAATTAAGCGCTACGCAGATAATGCTAGGTGTAGAAATGGGGCTGGTAGTACCAGATTTACTACAGCAACATGTAAAGCTAATATTTTTAGTTACAGCTGTATATCGGCTGTTAATAGCATCTTGGTGGCTACAGCAGGAACCCCATTCCTTTGAACTATGGAGAGCACGCTGTTTCGCAGTACATAATAAGGAGCATAGTCTGTACGCCCTTAAAGGGCATAGAAAAAAGAAGCTTGGTCAACAAATTTGGGGCAAGATCACTAATCATCTAGAGTCTACTGTTTGATGGACTGTTTCTGTTAATTACTTTTCCTAGTAGTGCTACATATATCATTTTACTTTTTTTTTTTTTGTATGGTCCATGGCTTGTCCATGTATGCAATGTGAATTATATATAATCTCTAATTTGTTTTTACATATCATGTATTTAGCTCCAGGATTATTGAATTATTGATTTATGGATGTAATGATTGTTAATAGTATCTATGTGTTTTTTAAATTATGACTCTCCAACGACTAATTCATGTATTTCGCAAAAAAAAAATAAAAAAATAATGTATTGTTTATGTGCAGGAAGGAACACCCTCCTGCACATTAACAATCATTGGCTGCAAAGCAATCACCCACTATGGTTCAAGGGTGCCTGCGTTGTCCCAAGGCAGCTAATTTTAGCGCCAGCGCTGGGGAAAAAACAGGTGTGCGCCGTATTTATTCTTGTAAATATTTAGTGGTTGACATTTGAGTGAGGATGGCTAACTCCTCCAACATCCTGATGGGGGGTTTTCTGTGCTATAGCATTGCTTGTTCATAGGCTTTCTATGTAGTCAGCTGACTGTTTAAGCAGCTGGAAGTGATCCCTGCATCTACCACTCTCATATTTGTCTGCACCAGATCCAGTCTTTCTCCTCAGCCTCAGAACACCAGACCATGTGTGTTTCTGCTCACAGCTATTACAACGGTTGCTTAGGGGTTTTGCCACCCCCGGTCATCTGTGAGATAGTTTCCCTAGTTCACCAATGAGTTAGCCCACCATTGACCTCCACTAAGACATTGGAAATGCCTCCTTAAGCCTCTTGTGTTTTGGAGCACCGTGGATTTAGCTGCTGGGCCAATGCCATCTTGGACAATTCCTCACCTTGGTTAATTGCAATTGCCATGCAACATTGAATCAGTGGAAGAAACATGATTATTTAACGAAAGTTTATTAGTTTGTGCATTGTTGCAATACATATGTAATTCCCTAGATTCCAGAGGAATGGTGATGAGGGGTCCTCTAGATGGTTGGGTGGATCTGTCTTGGGGGTGGTACATTAGTGTGTTAGGAAGTCTCCTTTTTCTCATGCATCCAGCAGTCATACAATACTAATCTTAAGCCATGGCCTTGCCTCAAGAGAGGTTCTTCATGCTCCATTGGTGGTAACAGAACCAGCTCTGGACTTTTCTGGGCACTTGGCGTCCTACACGCCCACTTGAACCCTCCTATCCGAGTTCTGCTGCACCCACAGCGCACTCTCTTTCTCTATGTGGCTCACTGTAATTTCTTCTCCTTTTGCCTATCAGCAACCATGCAGCTTACAGGACCACCCATCAGGTGTCATAGTTTCTGGCCCGTATGGAGGTGTTGTTGTCTGACTTCCGCATTCCTCTGCCTTTCTTTCTGATATCGCCTTCTTACGTTACATAGAACTGGGGATTTATGCTTTAGCAGCAAATGACGTGTCACAGTGATGTAAGATACCTTTTACGAAAAAGGGGCCTACATACCTTCAGAAGCTGGCCACCTGCTAGGTTGCCAACAAAAAATGACTGCACAAGAAAGTATAAATCACTCATCAATTAAAGTTCACAAGACTAAACACAGAGGATAGAAGCTTTGGGGCTGAGTTCCCAAAGCCATGGAATGCCCTTCCACCTGGTATGAGATTGAACAGTTTAAACAATCGACTGAACCCCAAATATTCCAGACATTGTGAAGAAAAATGCTGGACTGTGAAACATCCTGCTGTGAGTGACCGGCACGAATGATGCCCACAGATCACTAACCCACACCCCCACTGCTGTGAACCTTCCTGCACAAACAATCTTTCCCTGCGACGCAGTCTCCCTTGCACAATGGTGCAAGAGTGCCTGCATTGGCGCTAGACAGCTACATTTAGCACCAGCGCTAAGCGAAAGGCAGGGGTGCACCGTGTTCTTGTGAATACGGAACATCCCTGAGTTTGGAAACTGTCGGAGCATGGCATCAGCTTTCTTTACTTAACGCTGTGCTCCGACAGTTTCCTAGTAAATATGCCCCCCAGGTCTAGGTACACCAGTATGATGACTTTGAAATAGTTCTGTTTCTCCATCTGTGGATAGTGCATACCTGCCTTTGGGCTCATAACCTGGCGGAAGGAGACTCTACAGGCCTCCTGCGTCCCGCGCCAGCAGGGGGAGAGGAAAACCCTGCCAGTGCCAGACAGCTATGTAATGCCAAGGGAGTCCTTGCTGGAAAGTTGCACAACTGTTGACATTACTGGTTCTTGGAATTTCGGAGCAGCTGGAAATATGTTCACCTTCGAGCGCATTTATTAGACTTTATAAGACGCATGACGCTCACGAGGCAGACGTCCGAGTCACGTCAGGTCACGGGGAGGGTGACAGGCAGAGCGAACCTAGTCAGCTTCTTTCGCCGATTGACCCAACGTAGTGAAGCCGAGTACAAAGTGTTCAGCCGGATGAAGCCGGGCCTCTTGGCCGCCATCTTATCTTATCTGGGCTCCGATGTTCTTGGAACCGTAATAAAGCAAATCCATTTAAAAAATAACACTGCACTATTATAGCCTTGTCCACCCAGCACATGCCACAGGCTGGATGTTTGGTTGGGCCAAGTGTAAATTTAGACGTGAAAAATATTGATGCACAAAACATCTGTATTTTTAAGGCAATTTTTTCTCTACATCTTTCTTTCCTCTGTGGTGTGAGGCGGAATCTTTCTATCGCTTTTCTGTGTTTTTTTGTGGGTTGGAGAGATCAACTTGAAACTCTAGTAGCATAACGCAAAATGATTATGCCCCTTGTCAAATTTGGTGTGGGGACCTTAAACTTATATTTTGACTGACAGGCTCACGGATATTGAAAGGCACTGGTGTTAATGGGGTCCTCCAAGAGAGAGTGCCGAAGATCCGAGGCCTAATTTTCGCCCCTTTGAAGCCCTTTCTCCTCCTCGTTCTTCCTTATTTTTGTTTCTTTTTTTCTTGTATTTTTCCGTTATTTCCTATTTATCTTTCAGTTTTGTAAATGATTTGAACTTTTGCAGGTCATTTTTTCAGAGGGTCTTACGTTAATTAAAAAAACTTTTCATTTTTGCTGCTATTTTTTTTTCTTTTTCCATCAAAAACAGAGAAAATCAAAAACGTTGGTCTGAGTTATGTTAAATGTCGTGTTATCTCAATAGTCACGATTTCAATGTTCCAGGAGACTTTTTCTATACATCTAAGGGTGAGTCATTTGAACTGCAGCAAATCATAGGCAACTGATTCTTTTTATCAGCTAGAACAATATAAGCGAGCCTATCATGCAAATTGACTGTTTATCATGCAGGCGTCTTTAACAAGGAAAGTCACAGCACAGGAAATCAAAATGTATAGATTTGTTATTTGCTTCCTGTTAATTTTGAGACTTAGGCATGTGAAGATAAGCAATTTTTGCAAAGTCACATATTGTGTCAACTGAAGAGCCCGTCATGTGAGAGTATGTTGTATTTATAAAAGCACAAACCTAGCCAATAGGCGGAGGGTTGCACTAAAGCGAGGCTCCGCAGCAACTTGATAGTTGAATCCCATCGGGTTTACCTGAATGATCAACAAACGTGCAAATAATATGCACAAAAATTAATTATATGTAAATTAATCTCATAGATATTATTTGTGAAGGTCCTGATAACCAGACCTTACTTATTGCAAAATTTGAAGCGTAAAAAATTGGGGTGGGCAGTTTTAGTGGTACATTGTGGTTGCGCGAAACATTCCAGCTGCACTTCAAGACTGCCATTTTTTTTTGCAGTTTTATATAGCGCAAACCAGGGCCGGCTTTAGCAGTGGGGGTGCCCGGTGCGACAATCTTTTTTGGCACCCCCTCATATGACATCCTCCTCGGATTCCCTCACCACCACCTGGTAAAATTGTCCCTCATCTCTCCAAAGCCCCTCTCTCAAGTACATTTCATTTGTTTTATTAGCACTGGTAAAGGCTGGTTTTACTAATCCACGGCAGTAGGTGCTTTTAAATCGTACGTTATTGCTGGTCAGCGCACAGTGCGACTACACCGGTCCCTCCGCCCTAAAGCCGGCCTTGGCGCAAACTCGACCCGAAGGTATTAGAGCACTTTACATGAGCACCAGTTACATTACACAAGGACAAAACACACATTTTTTGTAGGCACGTGGAGATGAAATGATTTGCTCAGAATCACAGGATGTTGAGCCGATGCAGAGATTCGAACCAGGTTCATTGTCCGGAGGTAGCTCACCAACACTGATCAGGAGTAACAGCAACTTCAAATTGGGTTTCACTACCTCGCTCCACCAATGCACGACTCCCAAGTTGTGGCTGTTTGCCCTCTACTGGTCATGCCACTTGTGAGTTGATGAATTAACCCTCAAAGCTCTAGTCAACCTAACAGTTCGCTGCAGCTACACCCGATCTGGGCAGGAGATCTGGCTGCCGGAAATGATTGCATGAAAGGCATGGGTGACTCCTTCAGTAGGGCCGAGGAGCGTCGTCCCTCTGCTTTCTCACAGTGCGAGAAAGCCTAAACATAAAATGGTAATAACTAAAAGTTATTACCATTTTATGTTTCCTTTGAACCTTGTGGGTGGGCGGGGCTGCTATGCTCTTTGAGCAGGGCAGGGGAGGAGTGGTTTGCCCACTCCTGAGTGCGCAAAGACTGTTTGGTCGGCCCTCTGGCGCCGCCCTAACCAGTCATTCACACTTTGCCCTTCTCCAGCCTGCAGGGAGAACATGGCCACCCCATTAGCACCTGGATGGACGGCGTCCCGACCAATTACCACGCTGCTTGGCTTAGGGGTGGGAGCCTGGCTGCCTGCTTTCTGTTCTTGTCGGAGGCAGGAGAGCAGGAACAGGAGCCGAGGAGACACGGGACCCGGCAGCGGAAAGGTACGTTTAATGATAATAATTTTTTTTTATTTCTCAGCGACATTCCCCACGAATTCCCGCCCCCTCCGCGGCCCCTCACGCCGACCCGCGAGTAATGCTGGCCGCAATGGCTGAAAGGGCAGGAAAGTTTACACCTCATGACAGGTGAAGTAGTGTTAGGTCAGGCACCCACACCTGTCTTTGTGACAGGCAAAACTTCCTAACCCCATGGATACGATTAAACCTTTGTTCATGCCTAGTTTAAAAAGTAGTTTGTTCATTCTTGCATGCCTGCTCCTCCATATGGAGTAGATTTCAAATATTGGAATTTACAAAGAATGAAAGGTGAAGTCTAGTCTAGGCATAGATTTCTAAATACTCCAGTGTGCACATTTTTGCATTGAGAATTTTCAGCTGGTTTTACAATACAATTGTATTGCACTGTAACATTTATCTTACACTACTACCCTTGTGTGGGGTGCTGCAAACTACACTGTGTAGGGTGTGTGGTTGTAAGTGTGTTGTTTTGATCCTATGTGCAATGGTTCTCCATGTTGTGTGTGATGACTACTGAGATGCCATTATCTTGTTATGGGATGAGGTGCTTAGCAGTGTGATGGGTGTAGACATGGGAGACATAGGCGAATAGTTTATGGTTTTTGGTAAGCTGGCAGCTTTGATCAGCTCAACAGGTCCCTTTGTGGTCTTACTTATGTTTGTAGTCCACTGACCTGGTTACTGCACAGGGCTGTCCATTCTGAGACTTTAGTTTATGTTTAAAGTCAAGAGCAGGCCTAGGTTGGAGGGAAAGATGGTGAACAGATATGCTTGGATGGACTTTGTTATATGTTTCCCTTGTATGAATGTCGTTGTGAGATGTCAATAAGTGTAGTTAATTGGAACCTGCTGTCATGGACTGAATTAGAGTCCTCCGGAGACCAGTGGTAACAGATGTCTTGCATTATTTCATGCATGTTTAAATGATGGTGAGTGGTTTATTGCTGTTGATTGTTACAATATTGGTTGATAGTCATGATCTGTAGTCGTTATGTCTTATGGGAATGTCAAAGGGCCAGGCAGTATAAGGGAATTATTATGAAGCCTGTTTGAACTACAACAGGCCATATATCCACTGGGTGTTATAGTATTAGTATTTACATTTCTAAATAATACCCAGGCTAGACAAAGTCAGTCCTTCAAAACTTACATGGACATAGAAAGTTGTTTTGAGTGTTGCCACTATGAGGTGAGTGTGCTAGTAAGGCTGTAGCATATCTGTGGACTGTAGATTATACTTGAAGAATTAGTTATTGTTACAAGCTCTATCTAAGGGTTATTAGATGGTGTACTTATCTTGGAAACAACGTTTTCCCTTCTGTTACAAACAATAAATGGCCCAGGATGCTTTAAATGTTGGCTAGAAGTGAATTTCAGAGCTTGGTGGCTTGAACTGAGAAGTGGTATCTCTTATGGACAAGGCCACTGATATTATGCAACTGTGCAGCTGCAGTGTTTTTCACATAATTATAGATTTGCCTTATTTACCACATAATATATCATCTGCTGCATAATCTACAGATTTTAACCAAAAAACTTCTTGCTCATATGGTTCAACATGTACTAAAATACAGCAACACATGTTGCCACGCAGTGAAAGGCTCTATGCAAAGGTTGACTGGACACATTTCTCTTGCTTTTTTCTATATTTAAGTAATTAACTGGTACTAATGATGTGCAACCAATGTCCATACATTGTTCACAAGTGTAAAAATGTCAAAAAAATGAGGTACAACTATCACATAATTTTTATTTTCTTGCCACATATTTTACTTCACTGTGCCACATAATTTGGTTCTCCCCTGCCACATAATTCCAGTGGCCCTGTCTATGGATTTCTTATAGTGGGACAGTATGATGATCTGTTGTGGAAGCCTGGAATGCAGTGTCCTATTTATTTTCTATTTCTTGAACACATTTGTAGATATAATGGCCCTTTATCCTAAGAGGCTCTATAGATTATGCAAAGTAACTTGAACATTGCTTGCCTAGCTACAGGTAGCCCATAGGACTGGTGTCATGCATTCTCTGGGGTGGAGGAAGAGAATAAGTCTTGCAGCAGCATTTTTGGTCAGTTGTATCCTGCACATTATGAAAATGGTATAGGCCGTTGACATAGTCAAGCCTGGAGATGGCAAGTGTATAGATTGCAGCTTTTGTTGGCATCCAAGTTATGGAAAGATGTGCCACAGTGTTTCATTTTGTAGTAGACACTCTTTGTGACCTTGTTGATATTGGTATCTGAATCCTCTGTTACCTCCACAGGTTTTACTTCTCTTGTTGTAGTCGGAAGGCGTAGGAATTTGGGGTTATTGGTTGAAGGGGGGGGGGCAGAAGCCTCACTTAGGAAACATCCACAATTCTTGTCAGGTTGAACCACAAAAGTCACTAAGTTAACCAGCGCTTAACCCTCGGATAGCTTTATTGCAGGTTGTCATGTGAGATCTGCACTTGGCGCTACAGCTACGTGAAGCCCACATCACTCAGCCAGCATTGACCACCCGAACCACAAAAGTCGCAAAGTTAACGTGTGCTTAACACTCTGGTAGCTTGACATAAAGCTGTCAGGCTTAATTTAGAGGCACAATGTAAACTATTTCTGCAGCATACAAACAGTAACAAAGTGAAAACACAATATAACAAACACATACCAAACCAATGTAGAAAAAAGAGAACCCTCTAATAAATACAATGATACCAGAAAAACACAAATCCAATGAGTAGAAACAGAGATATTCAGTTTAGGGTCTAAAAACACAAAGCACTACTGAAGGTCATCTGATTATGCTAGACAAGGAGAAAGTCACAAGTTCGGGGGCGATTGCTATGGAACATGGGCCAAATACAGGGGCCAGGTTAGTCCGGCTGAATAAGTTACCTTCTCAAAGTCCGGAACGAAGAGTTCTGTTCGTGACGGAGGAGACCGCGAGGAGCAGTGAGGCCATAGCATATGGTCGTTGCTGTAATGTGAAGAGCAGGCCGTGCCAGACGGGCTTCACTTTGGTGGTCAGTGCGGGCAGTTGTTGCTGTAGCGTAAAGTGCAGATCTCACGTGACAACCAGCAACCAAGCTACCAGAGGGTTAAGCACAGGTTACTTTAGTGACTTTTGTGGTTCATCCTGACAAGAATTGTGGTTGTTGCCTGAGTGGGGTTTCCACCCACCTCAATGAATAACCCCAATTTCTTACAGATGGGCATCATGTTATTTGGGCCATGTGGTGGTAAGCTGGTGTGTGTGCCATTGTTCACAGATCATGACCTCAGTCTTTGCTCTGTAGAGCTTTGGGTGATTATTCCTATCCATGCATTTAGTGGAAATTTCTGCAAGAGTAATTGATACTGAAGTGTGCATTATACCATTTCTCATACCTCCCATTAAATTGCCTGTTTTCCCAAACTTTTCACCTGGATATGTACTTACTAACACTTGCCTTGGATTGGAGTAAATATGCATTTATTTCCAGGGTGGGAAACTTACCTTTGAGCATTGAATGTATGATGTTAACGCATACTAATACCACATGTGCCATTACGACGCAGGTATTACTACGCTAGTATGCTTACAATGACCTACCATTACAACGCATTCTTTTACCACGCATATGCCTTTACCACGAATGCCATTACAATGCAGAGGCATGCGTGGCAAAGGCATACACTTGGTAAAAGTGTGTAAGGAAGTAACACTACCCTGCCCTGCCCTAAACCCTAAGTCACTTCCCCTGCACGACCCCCCGACCACCGACCCCCAGCCCTTGCCCTTTCCTAAACCACTACTCTGGCATAACCCCCCAGACACCAGCCCTTGCCCTTGCCCTACCCTAAACCCCAAATCCCTACCCCTGCACAGCCCCCAACCCCCAATTCTTTCCCTACCTTAAACCCTAGAACACTACACCTGCCCTACCCCCGACCCCCAATCCTCTCCCTACCCTAAACACTAAAACACTGCCTTGGAATGACCCCCGAACCCAAATACTTTCCCTACCCTAAAGCTTAAAGTACTACTCTTGTATCACCCCGACCCTCTATCCATTGCCTACCCTAAACCCTAGAACACTACCCCTGCATGACAACAGACCCCCAGTCCTCTTCCTACCCCAAAACACTACTCTTGCACAACCCCCTTGAACCCCAGTCCTCTACCTACCCTCATGGGCGTCCGCAGACTTTTTTCCAGTGGGGGGGGGGGGCAAAATGTTAACATCATCACCATCCTCCGACATGATGTGTGCCAGGTGGGGCACAGAACTGGGATAGACTCAATTACATGCCAGGAATCCATGACATGTGACTGACCCTGCCACAGGCCAACAAACACCACCTGTAGGGAAAACGCTAAACTTTCTGACAAGGTGCTTTATGCTAGGTGTGCAGACTTCTGGGTCTTCGATCCAACACAAATCAAGGCTGTCTTCAGCACGATTCGATTTTTATCAGAATACTTTAAAACAGCCTATGATTAAAGCACCAGATTAAATATACTGTATGCACAGTGTATGTTAGGGATTATTTGTAGCACACATATTTACCAATATTGGCTTCTTGGTGCTAGAATTCATGATAACTTTTATCCAAAGTTAAATCACAACGTCAAAGTTAGTAATAAATAATGCATCAATCACAAATGCTAGTGATTCGCCAATGTGTGCTCCCTTTACTAGAATTCCCTAGGCATTGCTAAATTTTACACACATTCAATGAATTTATACAAAATAAAATGTATAGGTCCAAATGTTAGCTATATTTTTTAAAAGAAACTTAGAGTCCCTCTACGTGTAGTAGTCAATGTCAAACTGACAACGTGCCCACGTTTAGGGATACAATAATGGCCAGCTCCCTTATGCGGAAGCCCGGCCCCGTAAATGTGTGGCACATGCGGCGCCCGCAGCAGCAGCACATCACAGGTCCAGGGATGCTGAGTCTTACACAGTGGTCGAAGTGGGAAAAAAAAAGTAGGGGAACAGTGGGCGGAGAATCAGGGGGCGGGAATAACCCAAGGATTGGGTCGGTGGGTGAAGCCAGGGGTGTGACCAGAATGCGCAGACATCCCAATTTTTAGTATTTGTTTGGCATTTCACTGCCCAGTTTAATCAACCAATGGATACACATGAATATTTAAGGTTATAATGAGTTATTAACATTAAAATAAATTCACAAAGTGGGATATGCTTCTAATCACAGAATGTACCAAATACGATAAAATGTGGAAACACAAGCCATTTGTCTCCGAGCCATGGAGTTTGTCATCAGCACTACTCCCTTTTTCCACAACAGCAGTTCAAACATGAATGCCAAAATATCCTAGTTTGCAAATGTTTTCTCTAAAATTATGGATCTGCCATATTTGCCTCATAATGCAAGATCTGCTGCATGATCTGACCATTTAAACTAATAAATTGTTTGTAGCTCAAACATATCAAAAGTTAATATAAAATGTGACTTGTGTTGCTGCGGAGTGGATGGCATATTGTAAAGGTTGACTGGTCACCTTTCTCACTGCTGCGTTTGTATGTTTCACTGGTACTAATAAGGCAAAATCTTTCCAGAGACTGTTAGCATGTGTACACACGTAAAAATAATAAAATATCTGAAAATATACTACATTACGCTGCAGCCTTTTTTAATGCATAATTTAGTCAATACTACGGCATAATGTTGACATCCTTTGCTGCATAATTAATTCCAGTGGCCCCACAGCAGGTAGTACATGTTAAAAGTGCTTGTTAATGAAGCCGGGTGACTGTAAGTTTGTGAACTTAGTTTGGTGTGCATGCAAGTCCTGCATTGCCAATCCCTGGTGAGTTGCAGCTACTACTGCGGAAACAAGGCCAATGGAGGTACCTATGGGTGAGGCAGACTGGCCTCAAAGGCAGGACCAGGCCATAGCACTGGAGGTGTCCTGTGCATTAATGTTTGTTAGTGCCCCCCAATCACTACCACCCAATATGTGTGTAAATCACTGTATAGACAATGTTACATAAGACTAAGGACTACAAGGTGTAGGAGTCACATGACAACCATACTAGTAGCCCGTATAGTTTTATAGTGATTGGTCTGGAGAAACACAATACCCGGAATTTGAAAATGTAATACCATGATTGGGGGTTCGCCTTAATAATCAGAAATGATTTCTGTCCAAAAGAACACTTTTTGGGACATTAGGATAATCAAAGACTGGGGTGGAACATAACGCTCTAATTTATACCTTGCAGTTTGTATGCAGCTCTTAGACGACAGTTAATAGCTCACTGTTCTAAGTTAGGATTTTAACTTATAAACTGCAAGTAACAAAAGGATCTCTCTGACAAAAGCAGTAGCCCACTGACCTATTTACATTATGTGCACTTTGTGATCTGCATGGCGCATGTTCTTTGCAGCCGGTACATTAATCCTCTGAGCTACCTTTCCATGAGTCAAAACTTCCACTAGACAACATTCTGATCTCTCTCTAGGAAGATCATTAATCACCAGAGTCATCATGACATTTTTATTGTTGCCGAAAGATGCTGGAGGCCAGGAAGGAGGAAGCAAGCGTTTTTAAAACCATAATATACTTGCAAACATGATGCCTCCACCTAAAGTCAGCACTCGGTGCGGTCACACTGGTTGCACCGCCCTAGTGCTGGCCCTTCTCAAGGGTCCTGTGACCTCAGTGACTGTTGTTCTGGGGCGTGCTGCTTCATAGGCCTGCCCGAAAAACTGGAGGTGAACTTCAGTATGGATAGTGGTGGACAAGCCTTGAAGGCTAACATACACTTGTGATACTAGGGTCCACCTGCTGGTGCGAAGACACCAGGACTTCTAAGGCGTTGCGAAGCCTTCTAAGGTCTAGCATGTGATTCTGCTCTCGCAGGAGAGTGGTCTGGTGGACTGGTTATTAAGGGTGAACCTGGTTCCCAGTTCCAAATTCAGCAGCTCTGACCATAGTGCCACATCCTCTCCCCCACTGAACACCGTACTGCCCCACTGAGAAAAACTCCCACTGTCTTCAACTACCACCCAATTGTTGCCCGCTATAAACACCTGGATGCGGCTCAATTTAAATTACGCACTAGACAAGAGCAATATGCGGCCTACAAAAAAAATAGTAACAACATCCTGGAAAAAGCAAACACTTATAGGGAATGCAACATTTAGCAAACCATGGGAAATGTAAGCAGGAACAACATGGTTACCTTAATGCTTTTACACTCACTATTCAGAAATGAGTGAGTGCTTTTGCCTGAAAAGTTAAGGACACGACTACAGGGCCCTGAATGGACCCATTCAATGTCCATTGCTTATACCCTTACAAAAGGTAAGCAGTATGGTAAAAAGATCACATCCCTGGACGCAGAGCCGCAGCACACATTTTGTTTTCCAATCCACACATTGCAGTACCTCCAGGATTGGTGCACTAGTTCCAAGTACAGGGAAAACAAAGACAAGAAAACAAAAATAGCGCTTCACTGGCAAACTCTGTAAAAGTGGCGCTAATGTGTTTCAGTGTGAATAAAATCAGTTTGGCCAGTTTCCTACCACTCTGTCTTACTTTATTTAGTTATTTATCTATTTTTCATATTTTTAGCCCTTTATTCCCAATGGAATCAAAATGTCAGAAAAATATGACATTTCCAGCAAAAGCGTCTTTCTTTTTTGGATCCATTTCACAGGGAAGCAAATAAAAGAAAGGAGAGGAAAGAGAGTGAGAGCCCCTCTTGAAGTCACGGTTTTCATGGGCGTCCGCAGGGGGGGCAAGGAGGGTCGCTCCTTGCCCCCCCTGCGGATGCCCATGCCTACCCTAAACCCTAAAATACTACCCCTGCACGACCCTCCCCCAGTCCTCTTACTGCCCCAAAATACTACTCTGCATGGGTTGTATGATGTTACAATGCATACTTTTACAACGCCTACCTTTACAATGCATTTTTTACACCACAACATCCATTACAACGCACACCATTACAACGCATGCCATTACAACGAATTCTTTGAAACTACCTTTACAACGCATTCCACTACAACGCATACTACATTTACAACGCATACCATTACAACGCATTACATTACATTGCATGTAAGGTAAGTATTGGATAGTGTAGGGGTAAAAATTACTATTCTAACTCCAGGGGGCGCAACAGTAGGGTAGGTTTTGGATAGTGTAGGGGTAAAAATGACTATGCTAACTCCGAGGGGTGTAACAGTAGGGTAAGTGTTGGATGGTAATTTTATGCGTTGTAATGGTATGCGTTGTAATGACTGAGTTGTAATGACATTCGTTGTAGTGGTGTGCGTTGTAGTGTCATGCGTTGTAATGACTGCGTTGTAAATACATGCGTTGTAATGGATTTTGCGTTGTAAAAGTTTCGTTGTAATGGTAGTGCGTTGTAAAAGTTGCGTTGTAAAGGTTGTTCCCCCTCTGCATGACCCCCGTCCTCTCCCTACCCTAAACCAACACTACCCCTGCACGACCCCCCCAACCCCCAGTCCTCTCCCTACCCTAAAACACAAACTATTTTTTATTTTCCCTCACCACCAGCGTTTGCCTGGCAGTGACAGACACTAAAAAACCTGGCTATTTGTTCACCCATCCTAATTGGCCTAATTCTCTGACTGCTCTTACTCCGTTAGGCCGTCGGAGGGTCTAACCATGTGGAGATAGACTAGTCTGCGGCGAGCTATTCTTACCACCAAGATATAAATCAACCCCATAGATTTTACAATTGAACATAGCTGTTTTTTGATCACCTGGTTGGAGCTTAGGTGTACCCAGCCCCAGCAAGATGCAAGTCATTTGTGCCTCGGCCCAACAAAATGTACGTTTGCACCAAGCTCAGTTTGCTAAGTCACAAAACCAAAACTAAGTTTGCTCTTATAATCATTTTCCCCATCACTCCCGTACTTTAATTGGAAAGTGCTAAACTTTTGCCCCCTCCTACATTCATTTAATTTGTGTATATTGCGTAAAAAGTACTCATTACACCTTTACCACAAAATAACAGAGCAAATGTCTACATTATATATTGCAGTTAGAAAGCACTTATTGATAACCACTCCATGAATAGAATCTTAAAAAGACAGCAGCACTGATCTACCATGTTCCTGTCACTCACTGCCTACCTGTTTCTCAACGCTTGTAAAATACATAACTTGACTGCCTACGGGTTTCTCAGGCTGGAGGCATCTTGCCGTTTCTAAAAAAAAAAAAACTCTTGTGTGATGCCCCAACACTCTCTCTGCCACCTTTTTCTTACTGCCAAAGCATTCCTATGCAGCTGAGGGGCATATTTATTTTACCTTTTACGCCACCAGAGCATCACTTTTGTGCCCATATTTTTAAGGCCATGCAAAGTTACCCTGTTTGACTATTCATGGCTTTGTAAATATGGAGTTAGGCCATGCCTTACTCTGCGTGGGAGGGGCATTCCATGGATGTTGCTGTGGGTGTTCCTATGCAACACCCATGGTTTTTGACACTGCCCCAGATTTACTACATAGCATAAATCTGGGTCGGTGCTAAAACTAACGCCTTCTCAAAGCAGGCGTAACCAGGTGAAATGTTTACATTTCTCCTCTTTTTTCCCCTCTTTTCACGTGTGCTGCAATCTGCAGCAAACATAGAACGGAGAAACCTCCTCCTTTGATTGCTTTTATGCAGGAAGTTGTCCATTCCTGCACAAAAATAATCATGCCAACAACACAGACACCTTTGGACCATGGTGCATGGGTGCCTGCTTTGCTGCTCATCTGCTGTTTTTGTGCAGGTGCTGGCAGAAAGAACAGGAATGCGCTGTATCTTGTGGATGCGACGCATTCCTGCCATTTTCTTTTGACCTAGGGCAGTGCAGCTAGAAGGTTTGCAGCGCTGCCCTACACCAAAATATTGTAAATATGCCCAGGGCCGGACTGGGAACTGAAACCGGCCCTGGAAAAGTGCTCGGCCGACCCCCCCCCCTCCTCCTGGGGGTGTTGGGGGTACAGCTGCACTCTTTGCCAGGTCCGGTTTTCAGCCGATTTTGTTACAGGGCCGTTTTTTGTGCAAAAACGGCCCTGTAACTGAAACGGCCCCCAGGGGCCCAAAACCGGCCCCCACCCATGTGGCCCACCGGGGGATTGCCCGGTGCCCGCAACGGCCACTCCGGACCTGAATATCCCCCTGAGTGCTCTAAGACACTGTGTGAGTTTCCTGAAACTATTTTGACATTGCAGATAGCGTGTGACCCTATGATGCTTGAAGCAATAGTCAATATCCAGGTGGCATCCGAGTCTACAGTATTGTGGTATTTTCGACGTTAGGACAAACATATATCATCAGCAGTGTAAGAATGATGCTTCTTTATAGATTGTCTCAAGCTGTGGAGTTTGCAGAGTTTCTTGCAGTTTCATGAAAAATGTTCTTAAAGGTAAGGCCTTTTTTTGAGGCGGTAGGGTGACGGGTTGGTGAGATAATGCATTCGCTGCCACATCACTTTTTTATCACTGGAAATTGTGTGTCAAGGTTTTCTAATTTGCAAAAAAATGTATGGTTTTGTGTTTTGGAGGGCACACGCTGGTGCACGTCTGGTATTGACATTTCACTGAGCCCTAACATGCCATGGCCAGGGGCATCGGCCTGTCAGAAAATCTGATGATTTTTTTTAAGTCTTCCTCCTCTGCTGGCAGTGTTCATATTATAAAAACATAACAGCAGCGGCTCAAAGATTTTCTTAGGAGACCACAGACGGTCCTGTGGAATGCCCGATTTGCCGCATAATAAGGCTGTCAATTTATGAATCCACCTCGCATCTTTTTCCACCATCCTACTCTCCATGTCTCTTATCACACTCTTCTCTTCCTCCTTGGTTCTCTATTTCCCACCTTCCTTTCCATTTTAGTTGGCAAATATATGATGAAAAATAAAACTGAGTGCCAGTGCCCACCACCTGCACAAATTAAGGATAAAGAGGAACTCTTGGCACTGCTGTCTATTAGTCACCATTAGATCTGTTCAATTAACAAATCTACATTTGCTGCCAACATTTCCACAAAGCATCATATTCAGTAGATGTTGACAACTTGCATTATGGGGCAAGCCTCATTGCCATTGTGGGTTCGTAGGACTAACAATAAGGGCAAAGTGGAACAAATTCCAAAGGTATTTGTGGGAATATTTGCAAAGCATAAGCCCAGGTGTGATTCACATAACACACTCACATTTAATGAGTGTGTAGGGGATGAATTTCTATTCAGAGAAACACAAATGTGAAACTTGCAAATCCATATTTGAGACAGGTTTCTATATGTGCCAATTTTCCCATGGTGCTGGGAGTGTACGAATAAATGGTTAAAGTGTCAAATAATAGCTTTTTATATTGAAGCGCATTTATGGCTTTTTCCATACAGAACCAGTAGTTTTGGTTTTTAGTAGAGTGTTTTCAGTAAGTCATTGTATTTTAAATGTATATAGCACTTACTTCCTCAGGTGAGGCACTGAAATGCCTCTCTGACAGGTTTCACGCTATTTTGTAGCGTTAGTTGTAAGTTTAGTCATTTTAGATAGTCATGCAGTCATAGTAGATCCCGATGCTCCATGGTACAGCCCATTAGCATAGTTCAGACATGATGAGTAAAGTGGTTGCCTGGGCCTTCTGTGGAATTCCAAGACAAAGAAAGATTTGCCTCCTTGGCCTCATTATATGGGTGTGGATTTGGTTATCTGTTTGACTTGTGGGATCACGAAGAGTGCTGAATTTGTGATAATTCCTTAGTTCCATAGCTCAGAATTGGTTGCAGGTGGGTTTCCTAGTTCTTCAGGCCACTGAGGTAGTGGGCAGACATTTTTTCAACCCTTTCATTTTAGTATTAAAATTTTTGAGGTCTTGAATTTGAGGTGACTTTCTGTCATCGATTGGTAAATGACTTTGGAACAATAATCTAATTTTAGAGTTGAAGGTCAGTTGGTTTATCCTGTTTCAGGATTACCTGGATTTTGTTAGTGGAGTTGTAGCATGTAAAGCTGGAAGAATTGATGAGTTCTGGGAGTTATCTGAGAAAGAGACTGAACAAAAGGGTTGAGATAGTTGATCCTTGTGGAACCCCTCTCCTGATGCTGTGTTGGATGGAGTAGAGTGGTGGAGATAGAGATGATCTTGACCTGTCTTTAAGGTAAGAGTCAATCCAATCAAGTAGTTTCCCTTTGATACCAGTATTATGTATTCTGCTCAGTTAATGTAATGGTTTTCAGTGTTGAAGGCTGTTGATAGTCCAAAGAATGAGTGCTGCCACAACCTCATAATCCAGTGTGGTAATCAGGTTGTCCCAAATGGAGATCAGGATGAATTCAGTGCTTCTTCTGCTCATTGGTCAGATTATTAGTTTACCTCTAGGTGAACTGAGATCTTGAAAGTAGGGGATCCTTTCTATTAGCTTTCCAAGACCTGGGTCCTTGGAAATGGATTTGTAGTTGTTGGAAGCAGTTAGGTCCAAGTTCTTGTCGTTAGGTAGCAGTCATTTATGTAAGATGGTTTGAGCTCTGAAGGAAATGTGACTTTTGTTAGGGGCTTGTTTATGACATTTAGTAAAGGGATTTCTGTGGCGGTTGATAGAAGAAGTTGTTTGAATATAATTGAAGGTCTGATGGTACTTCTGCTCGACCACTTGATCTCACTATCCCATGGAATTCTGTGAAAGTTCATTGAAGGAAGACACAGTGTGTGAGTATTTCTCCAATTCGCTACCTTTTGGGGGTTGGATAAACTGCATGTCTTTCCTTTTATTTAATAGGTATTTATATAGTGATTGTGCTTTAGAGATGAAATGATTGGCTATTTGGCTGCAGAAGCTCTTTCAGTGAGGAGTTGCTGTTGTTGTTCAACTTGGAGAGTGACATGATGTTAGAACATTGTATAGTTCTTTTGGGGCACATTTACAATCTTGTATAGTTATTTTGAGTGGTATTTGAGTGTGGTAATTCCACTTCAGTTGTAGTTTGTTTCTTGCTAGGCAAGTTCATCCAGTAGACTTTTGGATTTGCACATTGATTGTTCAAGGCTACATATATGTGATTTTATCTTTTTTATAGCAGCGTTCATCCAAGACTTCTTCTTATTCCTTTTTTGCTGTATTAATATTTTCAGGGGATAAGTTGGTTGAAGGCATTGTTCATCCAGTCATATAATTTCTTTGTTGAGCTTATCTGTTTGTTTTTAAGGATGTCCACAAGGTTCTCCATGAGAATTTTTTCCCATTCTCTGTATGTTGTCTTATGAGACAGGAAGTTGATTAGAGTTGTTATTAGGATAGTATGGTTCATTGAGATGAGGACATCATAGCGCCAAGGCAAAGGAGCAATTTCTGTGATGTCTACCAGCCCTGGATTGCAGAAGATAGCTCCCAGTGTGTGTCCAGCAGAGTGAGTTGGTCCAGAGATGATTTTTGAGAAACGTAGGGCCTAATTCTGATTTTGACGGATGGAATACTCAGTCACAAACATGACGGATATCCCATCTGATGTATTACAGGTTCCATAGGATATAATTGAATTGTAATTTGGCGGACAGGATATCTGTTACATTTGTGATGGTGTAACCATGTCCGTCAAACTTGTAATCAGGCCCGTAGTGTGATGGCATTAGGTTGTGGCATTTTTGGTTTACCAAATGAAATGTTTAGGTCATTAAGGATCAACAAGTTAGAGTATTTGATGGCACGATCAGATAAGGGGCCTTGAAATACATCTTTGACTGCTCCTTGTTTTGTTGGATTCATGTATAATAGTAGAAATCTGCATGAAAACATTGGGGTAGAGTTGCATTTTTCTAGTAGAGATTCACACATGGATATCTGTGTATCTTCCATTTTCGTGAAGGTATGTCTTCCTTAATATTAATACTAGACACCCCTCCATTTTTGTCTTGGTGGTTCTATGTGAAGTATCTTCATCCTAGTGGCCTGCTGGAGTATGGCATCCCTCCCAGCTAGGTTTCCGTGATGGAAAAAGGGTCTTGTTTTTTGTCGGACTGTAGGTCATGGATGTATTCTTTGCTTTTTGATACTGATCTGGCATTGATGAGCATACAGCTTAGGTGGGAGGCACGGCATTAGAGAGGTAGAGGAGGTTTGGTAAGTGTAGGTTTTACTGTTGAGAGTGGTGTCTAAGGAGGGGTCCCTAGTTGGGAATTCATACCATATCTGTCCCATTCAAAGAGATACTCGGTAGGGGGTTCCCTGTTTGGTGAGTATTAGGCTTTGTAATGTTGGGACAGGTGTGTTTTTGGGTCAGTAACTATATTGTGAACTGCTTATGTGCCAATGTAAAGATGAGCCTTTGGAATGCAGCAAAGGAGAGGCAAGAGCATTGATTGATTATAAGTAGTTGTCTATTTTCCTTTTCTTTCTCCAGTAGGTGGATGAAGTATATAATAGTGATGGAGAGAGGGAGGGTATCCAATGTAGGAGCTTGGAATGCTGCCACAGAGAATTGGTCTCTGTTTTTTCCTGGATTGTGCTTGTTAGAGACTTAAATGATATGGAATGTTGTGCTATAGGTGAGCTATGAGTAAAGCCTGTTACGGTGTTGTTAAGCCTATGTGGCGTTGGTTGCGCCTAGGGTGGGGGTTGGGTGTATCTGAGTCTGATGGAATAGAGTTGAAGCTTCTGTTGCTAACTGTTGATGAAAGAGAATATGAGATGGGGAACTTTCTCATGTTGTAGAAGAAGCTGTATGGTTTACTAAAGAGTGAGAATGCTTGTTGGATTTTCACTTGTTTGTGATGTTAGAATGTGGATGTTTGAAAGGGTACGGGAGCAGTGGGTTTGCTTTACTGACAGGATATGGTATGTGTTGAATGGGTAGTACAGGAGAATAGTACATGTAGTAGGTGGTTGAAAGACCATGGTGGAAAGAATTAGAGAGATCGGTAAGGAATTTGATTGACGATGATTGAGGGGAAGAAAAGCTGAACAAGTGTTAGCCTGGGCGGTGGTACACAATTGAGGCATTAGTTATAAGCATGACAGACGATGAGTAGGAGTGAAAGCTGCAGGTAAGTATAATGTGAGGGTCGAGGAAGAGACTAGTAGGTACTATTAGTAAAGTAGTTTGGGGAGAAATGGGTTGGAGAGCTCAGATAAGGTGAGTGAAATAAACAAGGTGCAAGTATTGAGGGTTATAGGGGTCATGTAAACTCATTCATATTAATTAGAAATGTTTAATTGTGCAGCACTTAATACTTGAGATTAGTTCATCTCCATATGTTTCCCAATTTGGTAGATACACCGAGGCACAAGGAACTGCAATAATTTTCCCAGGATCAGAAAGAGAGCAAACATTTAAGGCACAGCATGAACTCCAGACTTCACTACCACAACTAATTCCATGAAAAAAACACGCGAGCCTCTTTCTTGCAGCGCATGCTCTCCCATAAGAGTGCCAGCAATCCTGCACTCCCCTGAGCCGTAAGATGTGGTGGTCAACTGCAACGAAACAACAACAGACATAAGCCAGAAAACAAACTCACCCGGAAAATGCTCAGTGAATGCAGATCTGGAAATACAAGGAGAAAAACACACCAACAGAAAAAGAGGAGGATAGCAAGGTTACGTCAGTAAGGACCACACTCCAATGTTATGATGAGTCTCCATGGAAACAGGATAGATCTGGGTGGGTAAAAATAGCAAAAGTAATACGACAACCGTTCCAAGAAACCAGCTCTCTCATAAGAAACGGCGCATATGTTCCTATTTAAAAACAGGAGGAAAAAGTTATGTGCAGCTAGGAATCCATTACATTAAAAGGAGGGCTGTTAAATTTGATTTCTGTTTCTCCAACGAAAATAAAGGAAGTATGCATGATTAAATGGGATGTATTCGTCCTCTTGGTGGCCTGCTACCCTAGAGATTCCTGCTTCTTTTCTTAAATACTGTTTATCATGCGTTCGTGGGACGTTTGCAAATCAAATGAACTGTAAATGCGATGTTTAGAATGTTTAATGAGACTAGGAAGTTGTTTTGTCACTGTTCTTTATTGCTCGGGTAAGGGTACTGCATTGTAGCTGGTCTTTCTAAATGGCCTTCAGTATGTCCTTTTTAGGGCAACGACAGGAAGAGGCGGAACCTGTTTGTGCCTGTCCAAATCAGTCGCAGATGCTAAGGGCCTCGGGCCTCATTTATGAGCCCTTGCATCACTTTTACGCCGCTGGTGCGTCACATTTAGTGACACACCAGTGAAGTAAAAAATGTGCCTTGTTGCACCACATTTGCAAAGTGACGCATCTAAGCAGATGCGTCACTTTGTAAACCCCTGCGCTACATTATACCTGCGTCAGGTATAATGTATGCACGGGGGGCGTTCACCCGCAAAAAGCCTCGTAATAGTGAGGCAGTGAAATCTATGAGATTTCACTGCGTCACTTTTAGGATGCTGTTGCGTCAAAATCTTGCGCCTGCCTCACAGCACGCGTAAGACTGACGCAAGCCCTTTCACATGGGGCTTTCCCCATGTGAAAGGACGCATTGCTGGAGTTGCGTCACTTTTGTGACACACTCCAGCAATACGTGAATTTTGCGCTTACAGATACGTCAGAAATACTGACGTATCTGTAACTCCTTGCGACATGATGCGTCATACTGTAAATATGACGCATCATTGGTGTCGCAATGAGGGTGCAATGAAAAGTGACGCATCGCTGTTTTCACGCAGCGATACGTCACTTTTCATAAATGAGGCCCCTCATTTACAACTTTTTGCCGCAGGCAACGCCGCAAGTCTTCTTGCCCCGCAGCCCTGCTTCAAAAGGAAAGGGCAGGAATGTGCAGTTTTAATAAAATACGGCACATTCCTGTCCTTTCTGCATGCGCCGGTGCACAATTTGGTTCCTAGCGACAACGCAGGCACCCTTCCTCGGTGCAAGGGTGTCTGCATTGGTGCCACGATTGTTTTTGTGCAGGAAGGTGCACCTTCCTGCAAAAAAACAACCAATGGAGGCATTTTCCTCGTTCTATGTGTGATGCAGACTGCAGCACACATAGAAAGAGGGAAAAACGAGAAGAAATATGGTAATTTCTCCTCGTTACGCCTTCCCTTGGGAGGCGCACCGTTTTGATGCATGACCAGGTTTACAGATCCTAGTAAATCTTGAAATGTGTCAAAATCTATGGGTGTTGCATGGGAAAATCCACCACAATGCCCATGGAATGCCTCCTTGATATAGAGTTAGGCAATGCAGCGCTGTTGCCTG
Source organism: Lissotriton helveticus (assembly GCF_964261635.1). Classification (NCBI taxonomy): domain Eukaryota; kingdom Metazoa; phylum Chordata; class Amphibia; order Caudata; family Salamandridae; genus Lissotriton; species Lissotriton helveticus. Next base: position 343,928,853 of record NC_136065.1, read on the forward strand.
GATTCTACAGCACATTACGGCTGTTCATCTATCAATAGACCTCCGCCAACAACTAACCCTCGACACAGCCTTTGGTGAATCAGGGGAGAACACCTGATGACCAAACAAGCTAACCCTCAAGCACCGCCACCAGTGCATGATTTGAAGAAAAAAAAAAAGAAAGTGCCAGGGCCCTCGTCAGGAGGCCAGTGCAGCTTGTGCAACCCATTCCTCTGCCAGCACTGCCAATGACAGTCCCAACACAACTACTGATCATCACACTCCAGCACGTGTGACAATTCAGACTATTCCAGGCCCCAAAGCTATAAGAATGGCTTGCGCGACAGGTATTAGTCATTTTTAATGTATGTCGAATTAATAAGCAACTGTTGATGTGCTCAGCCCTAAATTAGATAGACAGCGCCACCATGTGGGCATAAGTGCTGGAGTTGACAATTAAGTGCAGGGGCCGAGAACTGGAAACCACCGGCTCAAATTAAGCACTAACCAGCCACTACATACCTTTAGACTACACATCACAAGATCAGGTGTATTATTGTAGTGAACTCTGATTTGATTCCTTTGCTGATTTACCTTATTGATATGCTTTATTGTATCCTCCACAGATCTGTTCGTATTCTGCAAATGCTTCCGCAAATGTTCCTTGACTACTTGATAATTATGATAATTATAATATGCTGTGGTTCAACAAAAATGTGATCATGTTCAGCGCCTAATCTGTAAAACATGCAGGGACCCAAAGGGTTTCTTAGGAGCTCGCAGCTGGTGTTTCTACAGTGCAGGGTACTGCTCAGCCAAGCTTGCCAAGTGTTGAGTCCACCTCATGTCCCTTTCTTCCCCATCTTACACCTTCTTCTCATTATCTCACTCCTGCAGGTTCTTTTTCATTTCTGCCTTGTCCTTTTCTCCTGTTTTCTAGCCCTTTTCTTTCTCCTGCTTTCTCACTTTTCTTCCTTTCTCTTTCTTCTTCTGGCTCAAAGTATGATGATTCAAAATAGGTCCTGGTTACAAAACATGACTGCCTGTGTCCTCCACCGACACAAATTAAGCACTGAAGAAAAGCTGGAGAAAACGTGTGACCTCCAGTTTTGCAGTCAAGCGGAATATAAACAGACCCAAGGAGCCTGGGGCTCTGTTTCGCTCTTCTTTCGGCAGGGGATTGGGCAGTCGTGTGAGTGTTAGCAGAGCTCAGCTCTCCCGGGTGGGAACCACTCGCATACGTTATGTCACATATGAGCTCACTGCACTTGCCTGTGCCCAGAATAATACACATTATAAAATGTCTCAATAATGGAAGGAAGGTGTTGCACAGATTTACAGTCACAGAGGTGACATGCTAACTCTGACCTCACAGGGTAGTGAGGCACGGGGTAAGAGGCTTAAATTCCACTGTAATTCCTCTCTGGGTGCAGTGTAGAGTCCAACCTCCCAAGATGTGTTCTGGAGTCAGCTATAGAATAAAGGGTTGGTGGTGCAAATGTAGGGGATTTCCAGCAGATGTTTTAAAGGTCTTCGGAGTCTGGCGCTTTTTAGGCGCTATAAGCTTATATCTGAGGCTTTGAATTGTTTCCTCTTTCTTCAGTTTATCAAATTCTGCATCAAAAGAGGAGATGGTCTTTTAAAACAATCAACATTAAAAAAAAAATTTTGGCACCCCTTGCAGCCTTTAGAAGTAGGCTTCAGATGAAGCCTGGCTCAGCAGTTCTCCAAGTGGATTGTGGTCAATGTAGTCCATGTGTGCAAAGTTGCAGTCCCTTCAATGAAGCACCGTGATAGCTATTTTGTCATATAAGGCTATTGCCATAGTGTCATAATTCTACAGCCGACACGTGTTTTTGCTTTTGTGAAGCTCTTCAGTGGAGCAGTTTAGCTGCTGGGGCCAAATGTATCCAGAGGCTACTGGCTTTCAAATTGATTTCTACAACATAGGCCTGATAAACAAAGGCATTTATGGCGGGAACCTATGTTTACAACAAAAACACTTGCTTTACACCGGACTGGAATCCAAAAAAGGATACATGGCAGGTGTAAATGGTTTTTACTACTGCTTAATTCATTGTACGCCATGGCTGCATATAATCGCACAGAGGTAAACTAATGCAAGAGAGGAGCGGGTGGATCAAGGTATGGTTTGCTTTGAGGAATATGAACACCACAAACTCACAAGTTTTAGTCCATTCACAAACTCCTCTCAAACAAAACTTTTTGGGGTGTAGGAGAAGGAAAAATGTATTTAATGGCAGGCTGCTTTTACCAGATCAGAGGATGTCCCCTGCGTGCAACTCCACATTTGGAGTACAGAAGAAGACACATGACATTCCTAGTAGTACTGGGAATACGAAGTGAGCTACAGAACGATGATGGATTCAACCCAGATCTGTGACTGGGGGTGAGTGTCTGAAAAGTTTCAGCTCTCCGTCCATCATCTCCTTGTGTTTGCTTGATTCCTAGTAGTACTCCTCGAACCTGAGACTGGTGCAGCTTTCCGGATGTACTCCTCAAGTTCTTTGTCAAGTTCCAAAAGCTGTGCGTTTTTCCCTGCACGTGGGAGCAGGTGTACAAGTGTAAGTGTATGGCATTTGTGTAGCAGGTGCATTGACACTGCGGTACAAGGGGGTTGGAAGCACTCTACATCCCTATTTCTGGCTGTTTTTAATTATGTATGTATGTATGTGTCTTGTAAAGCGCACTGCTGCCCTGAGGCGTCGTGGCACTGTAGACCGCTGGGGAACCCGTCCTGGCTATCCCTGTGAGATGGTCCCTACTGGGTATCTCCAAGGTGAAACCAGGCATCCCCGGCGAATGTGGGGGGCCGTTGTAGAGATGAGGCAAGCTAATGCCCAGAGTTGCCGAGTGTGATCCCTGGTTAGAGTAGGCACCGAGGCGAGAATTATCGAGTCCGCTGACCCTGGTCCACAACCCTGCCGCGTCGGGAATTGAACCCTGGTCCCGGGCCGTTCTCTGCTTCCGGGTCTGCCGCCTCTAACCAGTGAGCCACACCACTCCACTCCTCCAATTATCTAAGCGTACTCCTAGGGCCTTAGTCCTTGCTTGCATTAATGGCACATTTGCTACACAACTTGACATTGTGGTGCACCCAGTGCTTAATTTGTAAAATATTAAGTGCAGGTGCTCAAATGTTTTAAGGAGGCCACACCCACACACCACTGGCTCCACCCACTGACTCCACCCTCTTCCTCCATTGGCTCCACCCACCCACACCCGAACTAGTATTGATGAACGTGCCATAACAAGGGTTAGACCAAAATCTACAGGTTGAAAGGTCAGGAAATGAGCCATGTGCATCGCCATAAGGATGCTCTACAGGACAGTCTATACCCTGTACTGTGCACCTGTGGCTAAGGGTCAGTCACTAGACACATGTCATCGAAGCACAAATGGGCCAAGCTGTGGCACAGCAAGATCCTGAGGAGGTGTCTGTCACCCACTGGGGTGTAAGTCTGAAAACACAACACATCCACCCAGAGAGGTTGAAGACTGAGCACCACACACCCATGACATCTCACCTCCACATCCCTAGCCCACAGGACACCCATCAAGGCCCCATTAGCTCCTTCATACACAGGCTGTCAGGATCTGAATTGCAGAACCCCTGCAGGTGCTTGGCAGTGGATAGAGAGCCATGCGAAGGACAGAGCTCCTGTCTGGAGTCCAGTGCTGCAGCGAGCGGACCCGGGTAAACTCTGAAATTATAGCCCTGCTGTTCCTTTCTGATGATGCTTAATCTGGAATGTCACTTATTCACACCTGACTACCCCACCCCTTCGCCCTAGATGCAACCGGACCTGACCCTCCAAAACAGAAGCATCAATCAATGCAATGCACTTGCAGGAACGCAGGCTCGCAGTCGCAATATCCGATCATAACTTAATGTCTCGCAACCGCTGCACCCTAAATACAGCAGCAGCCTTGGCCCTACCACAGAGAACAAGACATGATTCATTGTGATATTATAAATAATATTTATACAATCTATGATTTTTAGGTGAGCCACACCAATACTTCATAGACAAAAGTTGCAGTTGAGCTCTTTTTGCAATTGCTGTTCATATTTAATTTCCTGCTTAATAAGGTCTTCTAAGTTATTTATCGACACACAATGTCCGGTTTTGTTTAGCATTACTCCATATGGACATAAACAAAACATTCCAGTCTCCCCTAACAATTCCAAGCTTGAAATCGGGTAAACTGTGAGAAAAAGTGGTGATGAATGTTCAAGGCAACAGCAAACCAACCCTCTCCCTTCCAGCCTCCTGAGAAATTCCCAAGTTAAGCAGCTACAAATAACAACAAACAGAAACAGTGCTAATTCGTCCCTTTGACGAACGATGAAGTGGCCAGGCAGCCAGAAGATAACTGTGGGTGCGCTAGTGTAAATTACGTGAAAGGCGCACAAAGTGTGTGCGAAAAATATGTGTGCGAGAGTGATAGTGGTATTTTTGTATTGGGCCAAAACACAAATAATATAGCGTGCATTGTTTACATTCTGCTGTTTTAATTAGTTTCAAGCTCAAAAGAACAATTTTCCAATGTGAAACTACCCCTTGGTTTTGGAAAAAGACAATCTCATTTTAACTCCATCAGTCGCCATGAGCCATGCAGCCTGGAAGTTCTCCAAGCAGCTTGCCTGAAGAGTGTAGTATTCATTTGATGTTGCCATGTGTTGGCGGAGAAGTAGTGCAGATGGAAACTGCCACATGAAACGTGGCACACTCCGGGCCTTTGAGATGAATGTGAAATTTAAAATATCTGTGAGTGTTAACACACAAGGCCTGTCTGATAATCATTCAACTGCGTGATTTACATCTAAGGTTACTACAAGAATGGAGATGCTAGAGCCGGGGGTCCTACAGTGGACCAATTTGCGCTAGAAACACAAACATAGATACCCTGCAGGAACTTCTGTTCATACGTGTGTCACTGGGTTCTGCCTAAAACTTATACAACAGCTGCAGACAAGTGCTGTAACCTGCCCTTTTACATTTGCAGATTCTGCAAAAAGAAAAACATGCCGGTTTACATATGCAGAAAAGCACTGTCACTGGCAATTTACTCTGGTAACCCATAAATTGGGAGGTCAGGTGTGGCAGAGGAAAGGGGCCCTTGAGTCATGAGGTGCTGAGATTGAAAAAGCAGAGTTGACAGTTAACTTATACATTTATTTGCTGCAAAGAAATTGGTGAAGAGGACACACAATAGTAAATCTGTTCCAGATTAATTAATAGCGACTTGTTGTAGTACTATCAACTATTCTCTTACCTGTGACCTGCAGTCTCCTTGGCACTGGCTACATTAGATCGCTGGCAAATAATGTGTTTTGGTGGGCCCTCGGCCCAGGCCAAGAGCATCAGCATGCAATGCAATGACAAGTCAAAAGGAATCATTTATGGCCTGCTTCTGCTGGGTTTTCATTTCAGTGCATGCAAGTTGTTAACAGAAAGAAGCTACGCACTTTTTTATTACTTCGACGATGTTGTATTAAGGTTATTGCTAAGAACGGAACTTTCCAGGACCCAGTCTGCCTTGTCCGCACCTCACCCATCAGCCCGCCCTCAACTGTAATAATTAACCAATGCAAAAGAAAATGCTCCTTGAAAGGCAGGCGTGCACTACTGACATCACTAACGTGATGCAGTCATCATGCCGGGACCTAGGAGGACGATACAGGACAGGCAGGTACATTTCTTTTTAATAAATATTGGGCTCATCTCACTGGGGAGAAAAATTCAATAGCCCCGGCCCTGTTAAAAACGTGCACCTGAAAGCTCCTGCACAAATTAAGCACTGGGTGCACCACAACTCAAAAGTCAGAAATATCCACCCTCAAAAGGCCCCTGCTGTAAAGTGTGGTGGCATGTACTTGACTGCTCTGAAGGTTTCGCAATAATAATAATATTCCGATTTGTAAAGCGTGACTTATCACCCTTAAGGGTATCCAGGCGCTGGGAGCCATCGGGAGATTGAGTGAGCTATTGCCCAGAGTCACATGATGCTGAGCTAAGCTGCCTCCAGTGCGGGGGATCCAACTGCGAGCCCTGCAGTTAGCCCCTCTGGCCACTACGCCACACCTCTCCCTTGGTAGAGTCCAGTGTTCAAGGCAAGGAACAAGGCTCCTACAGCATGTGCAAGAGGGAATTGAAGCTTGTGGCCAAGAAGCGCTGTATGTGAGTTCTACCTGTGCAGGACCAGAGAGTGTACCAGACCCAGTGCTTATGGGAACAATTCTGGATAGAGACGAGAACTGTTCACAAATAGTTACTGGTCTTGAATTCTGAGTTGTCAACAGCTATTGAAGAGTTCAGAAGTGGTTTTAGGATGCTAAAGAAGCAGTGCAGTGGTGGTAACTGTGGTTCACTGTACATGGCAGCATAATCAGTGCGAGAGAGCCTAAATGTGAATGGTGTATCATAATGAGCAGGTGTAATGCTGGCATTATGTGCAATTGATGGTGTGCAAGTGACCTTGCGCCAACCATGTTCTAGCTCTTAGCTTGACTCTACAGAGACCCACGCTGACAGAAGATGTAAAGCAGCGCAGTGCACACTCTCCACTCTCAATGTAAGAACGAGCAAAGGGGCATATTTACTAGAAAAATTCGGAGCGCGGAGCTGCGCCAAATCTGGCAGTGCCTGCTCCGACATTTTTAAAATGCAGGGATGCGCCATATTTACTACAATATGGCGCACCCCTGTGTTATCCATAGTGCTGGCACTAAAATTAGCTGCCTAGCGCCAAGGCACCCTTGCATCATAGTGCAAGGGTGCCTGCGTTGCAGCGAATGATTGTTTATAAACATCCATAATGGCTATTTGTTACTTCTATGTGTGCTGCGTTCTGCAGCACACATGCTTTCCGATGCTCTACACACGCTTTTAATTGTCAACACCGGGTTTGTAACAGTGGTGGCGCTGTCTGCCTAATTTAAAGATAAGTACAACAACAAATGTTTATTGATTCAATGTACATTAAACATTACTACTGACTGCGCTCAAGTCAATCAGCTTTTGGGGCTTGGAATAGACTGAATTGTCACACTTGTAGGAGTGTGATGATTAGTAATTATGTTGTTACTGCCATTGGCAGCGCTGGAAGGGGCAATGTGTGGTGCAAGCTGCAGGGCCTTGAAACTTATTTTCTTTTACAAATCAAGCACTGATATCTGTGTATATATATATATATATATATATATATATATATATATATATATATATATATATATATATATATATATATATATATATATATATATATATATATATTTTAACTTTTTTTGAATGTGAGTGGCGGCAGCGACCCACTTGGGTTTTACTGAACCACCAGTCCCAGAAAGCATTGCTTCAGGTGGTACCTTATCTGGGCAGCTAACTGTGGAACAGGAAGTGCCCTTTATTTGCGGGGGTGCTTGCGGGAACATCGGCAATCCTTTTGAAAAACTTTTTTTGAATGTGAGTGGCGGCAGCGGCCCACTTGGGTTTTACTGAACCACCAGTCCCAGAAAGCATTGCTTCAGGTGGTATACCTGAGTACAATTATTGTGGGGATTTACTGGTGTTTGCCGCACACCGTCATGTCACATGGTCTGCCACTGAAGAGGGCGTTGGCCCGAAACGCGTCTGGCAGGAAAACCGAAAAGGACTTTGTTCACGGCTCGTGCCCTTGCTTTGGCATAAATTCCTACCTGTAAGTGCATCCCACCTAGGTGCAACTCTTTCTTCTTTTTGATAAAGGCCAGCCCGGTCGCGGGATTGCACTACCGTGAAAAAATTGCGGGTCCACAGCTACCTTATTTGGGCAGCTAACTGTGGAACAGGAGGTGCCCTTTATTTGCGGGGTGCTTGCGGGAACATCGGCAATCCTTTTGAAAAACTTTTTGGGAATGTAAGTGGCGGCAGCGACCCACTTGTGTTTTACTGAACCACCAGTCCCAGAAAGCATTGCTTCAGGTGGTACACCTGAGTACAATTATTGTGGGGATTTACTGGTGTTTGCCGCACACCGTCATGTCACATGGTCTGCCACTGAAGAGGGCGTTGGCCCGAAACGCGTCTGGCAGGAAAACCGAAAAAGGACTTTGTTCACGGCTCGTGCCCTTGCTTTGGCATAAATTCCTACCTGTAAGTGCATCCCACCTAGGGGCAACTCTTTCTTCTTTTTGATAGCGGCCAGCCCGGTCGCGGGATTGCACTACCGCGAAAAAATTGCGGGTCCATAGCTACCTTATTTGGGCAGCTAACTGTGGAACAGGAGGTGCCCTTTATTTGCGGGGTGTTTGCGGGAACATCGGCAATCCTTTTGAAAAACTTTTTTTGAATGTGAGTGGCGGCAGCGACCCACTTGGGTTTTACTGAACCACCAGTCCCAGAAAGCATTGCTTCAGGTGCTACACCTGAGTACAATTATTGTGGGGATTTACTGGTGTTTACCGCACACCGTCATGTCACATGGTCTGCCACTGAAGAGGGCGTTGGCCCGAAACGCGTCTGGCAGGAAAACCGAAAAGGACTTTGTTCATGGCTCGTGCCCTTGCTTTGGCATAAATTCCTACCTGTAAGTGCAGCCCACCTAGGGGCAACTCTTTCTTCTTTTGTATATATTCCTTTCCTAGTGCCGTCACAACTGTAGCGAAATATCACATGAATTTTGTTTGCACATTTTGTTTTCCTTTTCGCACAAGCACTTTACACTTTGTTTGTTTTGCACAATTTTAGAAAACACACTACAAGATGGCTGCTATATATATTTTTAAATGAAGCATTGCAGAAGTCCGTCTTTTATGTCTAGGAATATTCATGACGTAGTGTGGTTTTAAATGGCTATGTGTTTGCACTAACAGACTGACATTGACAAAGCCGTGAGGCGAAACGCGTCTGTAAGCGGGGGGTCCTTGCAGCAATAAAGCGTTTTTGCTTGGGACTCTTCGAGTGTGCCTTTCCTCTTTTCAAACCGAATGAGGGTCTGACGTTTAAACATAATATATCCCCTGTTTTTGTGTATTAGCCCATCGGTGGGTTTCATTTTGCACCTTGTATATACATTGGTTAAGTGCATACAAACCATTCTAAGATGGCGCCTCCAGTGATCACAGTGGGGTTAGTCCTCTATCACTTTCTGTGCTTAAAAGAATGCTTTATTAACACACTGGTTGTTGTACATATGTAACTCACACTGACGAAGGTAGAAGATCGAAACGCGTCTGTGTAACCCCCCGCTTAATAAAAACTTGCGTGAGTGAGAAGAACTCCTCGAGTGCTGTTTTATTTTCTTCATGATGGAAGGAAACTGGAGCGTGATATATATATATATATATGTAAATGTGGGATACTTGTAAAGCGCACTGTTACTCTACCCGAGTGTCCTGGCGCTGTAGACCGCTGGGGAACCCGTCCTGGTTTTCCCTGTGAGATGGTCCCTTTCTGGGTATCTCCAGGGTGAAACCAGGCATCCCCGGCGTCTGTGGGGGGCCGTTGTAGAGATGAGGCAAGCTTAATGCCCAGAGTTACCGAGTGTGTTGCCTGGTTAGAGTAGGCACTGAGGCGAGAATTATCGAGCCCGTTGACCCTGGTCCAAGATCCTGCCGCGCCGGGAATTGAACCCTGGTCCCGGGCCGTTCTCTGCTTACAGGTCTGCCGCCTCTAACCAGTGAGCCACACCTCTCCATATTAATACTAAAGATAAAGTGAAGTGATAGGTAGGTGAAAATGTCAGTTAAAAAATTAAACAAAAACACACTTAAATTCACCAGTTATGGTAGGGAGCAAGCACAAACACCTGCTCCCTCCAAGTGAGAACAATGCCGGCTCCAATGGTGTGGTCAGTGGCTGCCCGGGTGGACACCTGGTCACCCACCTATAATGTAGAAATGCCCCATGTGCCCCCCTCCGCTTTCTAATAAAATTCGACCCCAGGGCCATTTAGTGCTTGGGTAGGCAGGCTGCATGCCCCCTCCCTTTAATATATATATATTGGTCCAGGGGGGTGGGGTCTCTAAGGCCTTGAAGGCCAACCCCCGCTCACACCTAAGGCTATGCACAGCATTGGGTTGGCAGCCTGCTTGGGGGACTTGACTGCCTGTAGGTGGCTTGGCCATCAGGACAGGCCCTGTGTCCAATCTCTTGCCACGCATGACCAAAGGCAGTGTGCAGTATGGGGGTTGTTGCCTCTAAGAGGGTTGGCAACTGCCAGGCCCTGTGGGCAACCCCTCACTGTGCAAGGCCAAAGACTATGTGCACCGTGGGGTTGGCTGCCTGCAGTGGGGGGTTGAAAACAGGGCCTTACTGAAGGCTGCGTCTGGGGGTTGGCTTTTTGTGTGGTAACAAAATAGTACTTAACATTTAATAAAAAATAGAAATTCACTGACAAAACAAAGCTTAAAGTAATGTTAGAGTTAAGTGAAATGTTTAGTAACAATGTAACATTTTAACCTAAAAACCCTCAGAAATTCACTAGTTATATTTATCGCAAGCAACTATAACTTGTGCCAGAAGGTAACTATCAATGAATCAATCAATCATAACACTTGCATAGCGCACTACTCACCCGGAAGGGTCTCAAGGCGCTTGGGGGAAGGGGTCCGCTACTGCTCGAACAACCAGGTCTTGAGTTTTCTCCTGAAGGCAAGATGGTCCTGGGTCAGCCGAAGGTGGATGGGGAGGGAGTTCCATGTCTTGGCCGCCAGGTAGGAGAAGGATCTTCCTCCGGCGGTGGCTCTTCGGATGCGTGGTACAGCGGCGAGGGCGAGGCTGGTGGACCGTAGCTGGCGGGTGGGCGTGTAGAAGGTCAGGCGGTCGTTGAGGTACTTGGGGCCCAGGTCGTGGAGAGATTTGTGTGCGTGGGTGAGGAGCCGGAACGTGATCCTCTTGTTGACGGGGAGCCAGTGCAGGTCTCTCAGGTGGCCGGAGATGTGGCTGCGTCGGGGGATGTCCAGGATGAGTCGGGCGTAGGCGTTCTGGATGCATTGGAGTTTTTTCTGTAGCTTGGCTGTGGTTCCGGCGTAGAGGGTGTTTCCGTAGTCCAGTCGGCTGGTGACGAGTGCTTGGGTGACCGTCTTCCTGGTTTCGGTCGGGATCCATCGGAAGATCTTGCGGAGCATGCGCAGGGTGAGAAAGCACGATGAGGAGACGGCGTTGACTTGTCTGGTCATCGAGAGTGAGGAGTCCAGGATGAAGCCCAGGTTGCGTGCATGGTCTGTTGGCTTGGGTGCGGTGCCCAGGGCGGGGGGCCACCAGGAGTCGTCCCAGGCGGAGGGCAATGGTCCCAGGATGAGGACTTCCGTCTTGTCTGAGTTCAGTTTCAGGCGGCTGTTCTTCATCCACTCGGCGACGTCTTTCATCCCTTCGTGTAGGCAGGTTCTGGCGGTGTCGGGGTCTCTGGTGAGGGAGAGGATCAGCTGGGTGTCATCGGCGTAGGAGATGATGTTGAGGTTGTGTTGGCGTGCGATGACTGCAAGAGGTCTCATGTAGACGTTGAAGAGGGTGGGGCTGAGTGAAGATCCTTGCGGTACGCCGCAGATGACTTCGGTAGCCTCGGATCGAAACGGGGGGAGGCGGACTCTCTGTGTTCTTCCGGCGAGGAACGAGATGATCCACTCCAGTGCCTTCTCTTGGATGCCGATGTCGCTGAGGCGTTGAACTAGGGTGCGGTGGCAGACAGTGTCGAATGCTGCAGAGAGGTCCAGGAGGATGAGTGCCGCTGTTTCCCCGTTGTCGAGCAGGGCTCGAATGTCGTCGGTGGCTGCGATGAGGGCGGTCTCGGTGCTGTGGTTGGCTCTGAAACCGGACTGCGAGGGGTCGAGGGATCCGTTCGTCTCGAGGAAGGCGGCAAGCTGTCTGTTGACGACCTTCTTGATGACTTTAGCAGGAAAAGGGAGGAGCGATATGGGGCGGAAGTTTTTGAGGTAGGTGGGGTCCGCTGTTGGTTTCTTCAGTAGGGCGCTGAGCTCGGCGTGCTTCCAGCTCTCCGGGAAGGTGGCGGTGTTGAAGGAGGTGTTGATGATGTTCCGGAGTTGGGGTGCGATGGTGGAGTCGGCCTTGTTGAAGACGTGGTGGGGGCAGGGGTCGGTCGGTGATCCGGAGTGGATGGTGTTCATCGTGCGGGCTGTGTCCTCGGTGGTCACCGTGATCCAGGTGCGGAGGGTGGTGGTGGGGGGCATTGGTTCGACGGTGGGGTGCGTGGATGGTGCGCTGAAGCTGTTGTGGATGTCGGCGATCTTGCGGTGGAAGAACGAGGCGAGGGAGTCGCAGAGATCTTGTGACGGAGTGATGTCGTTGTTGCCGGTGCAGGGGTTGGAGAACTCCTTGACGATGCTGAAGAGTTCCTTGCTGTCGTGGGCGTTGTTGTCCAGTCGTTCCTTCAGAGATTTCTTCTTGGTGGTGCGGATAAGCTGGTGGTGCTTGCGGGTGGCGTGTTTGAGGGCGGTCATGCTGTCAGTGGTTTGGTCGAGGAGCCAGGCTTTCTCGAGTGTGCGGCAGGTCTTCTTGGAGTCCTTGAGTTCGTCGGTGAACCAGGATGCCTTCTTGCTTCTGGGTCTGCTAGGAGGGTTCTTCAGTGGTGCGAGGTCGTTGGCGCAGGCGGTCAGCCACTGTGTGAAGTTGCGGGCTGCTTCGTTGGGTTCCGTTGTGCTGGCGGGTGGGTTCTGGCTGAGGGAGGTGGTGAGCTGCTCGGCGGTGATCTTGCTCCAGCTTCTGTGGGGAACTTGTAGCCGGTGGTGGTGGGTCGTGGTTCTTCTGAAGCTGAAGTGGACGCAGCTGTGGTCGGTCCAGTGGAGTCCGGTGGAGTGGCTGAAGGTGATGTGCTTGCTGGATGAGAAGACGGGGTCAAGCGTGTGGCCGGCATAGTGGGTGGGGGTGTTGACCAGTTGCTTGAGTCCGAGGTTGGTGAGGTTGTCCAGCAGGGCGGCGGTGTTGCGGTCCTTGTTGTTCTCCAGGTGGAAGTTGAGGTCTCCAAGGAGGATGTAGTCAGTGGAGGGGAGGGCGTGCGGGCTGATGAAGTCTGTGATGTCTTCGCTGAATTGTGTGCGTGGTCCCGGGGGTCTGCAGACGAGGGTGCCTCTGAGGGTCGTCTTTGGGTCGGTGTGAATCTGGAAGTGGAGATGCGCGGCTGCGGCGAAGGTGTCGTTGGAGTCGGTCGTGATGCGGATGGTGTTCCTGTGGACGATGGCGATGCCTCCTCCGGTCTGGTTGACGCGGTCTCTCCTGATGATCTTGTACCCGTCCGGGATGGCGATGGCGATGTCGGGGGCTGAGGAGACGTTCATCCAGGTTTCCGTGAGGAAGGCGACGTCTGGTGATGTTGCGTCGATGAGGTTCCTGAGTTCCACGGCGTGTCTGTGGACGGAGCGGGTGTTGAGCAGGATGCACTTGAGGTGGTTGCTGCTGGTGCTTGGCTTGGCGGGTGCGGTGCAGGTTCGGAGGGAGGTGAACTTGCAGGCCTTGCAGGTGAAGGGTCCGTGGATGCGTCTCGGGGTGGCTCGGCAGCAGGCGGGGTTCCGGCCGGCATTGAGTGCGTTGAGGGCGGCGGCGTCGTAGGTCTGTCGGGTTGTCTTGTATCGGTGGGGGCCAGGGGTCCTGGCACTGGGCGCGGTCCAGGCGCGGACGGGCGCAGACGGGCTTGCCTTTGGCGTGCCTTCGGCGCACAATCGGCGCGCCCGCTGCGCGTCAATGCTGCGCGTGGGTGGGGCGACATAAGAAGGAGCCGGGAGGGAGGAGCAGCTGGGTGGCGGGAGCGGGGCGGCGAATGGGCAGGAGGGGGGCGGGGCCGCAGAGAGGCAGCGGCGGGAAAGGAGGGCAGGGGGCGGCACAGCGGCGGCTGGGTCGCCCTTTGAAAAACGCTGGGAAAAGAAATAAAAAACGAAAAAAACGAGGCAGCAAGATCCAAGGCAGCAAAAGGGCACATGGGGCACAGCAGATGGAGGCAGTAGCAGGGGTGTGTGGGAGCGACCTCGCCTGGTTACAGGCTCAGCGGTCACTCCATGCACCTCTGTGCTGTCTCCTTAAGAAGGAGCAGGGAGGGAGGAGCAGCTGGGTGGCGGGAGCGGGGCTGCGAATGGGCAGGAGGGGGGTGGGGCCGCAGGGAGGCAGCGGCGGGAAAGGAGGGCAGGGGGCGGCTCAGCGGCGGCTGGGTCGCCCTTTGAAAAACGCTGGGAAAAGAAATAAAAAATGAAAAAAACGAGGCAGCAAGATCCAAGGCAGCAAAAGGGCACAAGGGGCACAGCAGATGGAGGCAGTAGCAGGGGTGTGTGGGGGCGACCTCGCCTGGTTACAACTCGCCCCCTTCCCATGCATTGCTAAACATATATGTATATATATGTGTGTGTGTGTGTGTGTGTGCGTGTGCGTGTATATTTATATATTCACTGAAAAAACAAAGGTTAAAGTAATGTTACTGTTTTTTAAAAAAAAACTTTATTTACCAGTTACAGAATATAGTACAACACATTTTCCAGCTCCAAGACCACGTTATTGGTAACACGTCAGTACATTATACAGAGATGTGTGTATTGCATGACATTTATCTCCACAATAGCTTCATCAGATTTGACCAACAGCAGTTAGATTGCATAATCCGTACTCTTACCAACATCAACAGCAATGTATTGCAACAATGCAAATTCCACCGCAGCGTAAGGAGAAAAAACATACATTAAATTTAAACATCCTAGTTCTATGCCCAATGTGCAATCTTTAGTGTATCAGCCAATACCTGCAGGCACTAGCCCGCGTTCTAACTGTGTGGCAGGTGGTGACTGTGTCGCTGCCATGTACTGCTTAAAAGGGCCCCATGTATCTTGCGGGCGTGAGGTGCTAGGCATGGTGGAAGATTATATATCGTAGTTGGTGTTGCAATATGCCAGACTACATGGCCATTCATTACAAGTCGGGGCAACCTTCCTCCCCCAATTAGCGATATTTCCCTCTTGGCCAACAACAACCCTATGGCCGTGAATTTCCGGACCGGCTCGGGGATATTTTGTACATATGCCAGTAATGCTACTTCTGAAGTAGGGTCAAGGTCTAAGACAACCATTCTCACAAGTGTTCGGTATATTTCGGCCCTATACTCGCTTATTCTGTAACATGTCCAAGTAAGGTGCGCAAATCAGCGTGGGCGGATTTCCATTTCAAGCAACAGTGGGGCCTATCTGGGTCTATTTAATGAGTCATTTCGGGGGTAACATATATTCTACGCAAGAATTTAAAATGAATACCATTGTGCCGGCTATTCAGTAGGACCTCCTTGGTTTGTATGCAGCATGCAGCCTTTGATCATCTGTGATAGGGTGTCCTAAGTCTGCTTCCCAGTCGGACCTAATTTTAACATCGCATACTAGAATTATCTCAACACATTCACAATAGAGTTTGGAAACCAAGTGTTCGCCACTAGCACTATCTAGTACAGTGAATAGTGGGGAGAAGGGGTTGGCTTCGACAGGGAAACCAGGGATCTTAGCTCTCAAAGTTGCACGCAGGCGAGTGAGCAAAGTAATCTTATAGTTAGGTGAATTTCTGAGTAACAACATTGATGTTTTGAATTAAAAAAAACCACATTGCACTACTTATGACTTGACATGCAACATCACTCATGACATGTTCTATGACATCATTTATGGCATCACTAATGACATTTCAAATGACATAGTTGATGATATCACTGATGTCATCATCCAATGAGTGTGCTAGTTTGTTGTATAGTTTACATAGTGGTGGGTAAGTACCATATTACTTGTGTACCTAATTTTTTATAGCATGAGTCCAGCTAATTGGTGTAAGTGTTTACAAAACTCATCTGCTCCTAATGCACCATAGGTGTGTAGAGGTATTTAACACTTTATAAATGTTTGTATTCAAGAATAACTCTGAGTGCAGGTGAGAACTGACGACTTGCATTCATCATGTGTTTTTGGTACTGCAGAACAAGTTTTCAACAGGATTTAGTAGATGCTAACTTTTGTAAGCAGTCTTGAGTTATCAGACAGAATCGTGTCAGCATGACAATTTCTACATAATTTAGAAGACTGTACTAACCTATATACATGTGCTTATTTTGGTTGAGAAGGTGTACTATCTGTAAAGTTTTCACGGCCTTATAGAGGGTTTAGGTAGTAGTTTATTTAGCACCTTCAGATCTTGTGGTTTTTTTTCAGCACATAGTGTCTTTTTTGGCAACTTTTGCATAGAGTGTACACGGTTCTTACCAGATAATTGTTAATACTCTCTGCTGTGTTTTAATGAAAATTCCACTGTTAGCAAACAGTGTGGTATAAAGTAAACTCCCTCCATAGTGTAAGCACTGTTTACAGTACCCAGTTCTCTATTGTTATCAACTTAATTTCTCAATGTTGATTCTGTGAGTTTCAGATGTTTGAAAAAGATAAAAGCTGTGATGTAGTAGGTCATTTTGTTTTGGAACTGACATTCACTATTTTTAGGCACTTGGCTTTTTCTTAACGTTATTGTTGTCACTGAGAAATTCACCTAACGATAAAGTTACTGTGACCTTTTTTTCAGTGAATTTCTAAGGTTTTTTTAAAACAATATCAAATCTTTCAATTCCACCTAACTATAACGTTACTTTAACCTTTGTTTTTTTCAGTGAATTTTTAGGTATATTAATTATTTTTTGAGTATATCTATGGTAAAATAACTGATTAATATATCCTGTGTGCGGACATTATTTTGAAAGGGAATGACTTTTGTATTGTAATATAACAGGAAAGGGTGCATAGTTTGCAAAATGTTTCTAAAATATGATGTCTACAAAACGGAGTAATACAATATTACATATTTCTGCTGAGATTGTTAATCTCTTTAGTTCTTGGAACTCTCACATTGAGACATCTTCTCAGCAAGTTCATTACTAATCTAATACCATACTTTTCATAGCCTTTCTATCTGTTTTTACATTAAAGTTGTAGTTATAATTCAGAAAGAGAGTGATCATTTTTTGCAATAATGGATAGTATTACTTTTCACTATGTAATACTATTTTTACGGCGTTTCATTACGGTCGCGAGAGTCACGCTATTTGCTCGCGGGACACTTGTGTGTTCGTAGAATTTAACATTTTGTTTTAAGGTATTCTATAGAGTTTTTTTTATGTGTTCAGTTATTGTTTAGTGGTGATCTAAAATAAGGGAGTCATTTAGATATGTTTGTTACATTTATTTAATTTATTTACAAACTAAAAGCTCTCGCGAGAAGCTTGCGGGAGTCGAACACACAATCCCCTGTGTGGACTCTAAGGAGGCTGTACTTCTTGTTTGGCCCTTGCGAACAAATCGTGATATTGTACATTTGGAATTAAGTTAAAACTGTGTTTTCTTGTAATCCTGAACAAAGTTAGATATTAGAAATGTTGATTATGAATTGTTCCATTCAATATATAAAGCAATACTTTTTTTATGCTCTCTCAAGACCCTTCTAAGACTTTCATGAGAGGTCCATGAAAGGAAATACATCACAAGCAAGAGTTGTGACTGGTTCATATGGCTGTCTTTATTTGACAAAGGTGGGTTCCATCCTTTTGGTTTATTTGCCTATTGGAGTCTGCTGCTGGTAGACTTTGTTGTCTTGCTCTGTTTGCTTTTTTGTTTAGTCTTTGGTATGTACATTGTTTTAAATGTGGCCAGGTGGCAAAAAGTCTCTGTAAAGTATGTCATCTGCAAAATTTGCAAGAAGGAGTTCAGCCGGGAGAGTAGAAACAAACAGTATAGTATGAGTAACACAGACATGTGGAGCCACCTCAGGTCTATGCATCCACAAAGGCTTGATTGGGCAGAGTTAGAAAACTCTACATGGGCTTCCATCTCATTTGAATCTGGAGGGTCTGTGCCTGCCCAGGTACTAAGTGATAAGCAGAAAACAAACCTGCTTATCTTATTAAAGAACTTTTTTGCTGCTTATATAAGCAGATATTTTTTTCATTGGAGACAAGCAAGTCTGCACAAGACCTGGCTTTTTAACCTCTAGGCCTTCTATTTTCTCTCCTTTTTTGCTGTGTGGTTTGTTACTTGTCTGTTGTGTTATTTACACTGAGCTGCATGTGGAAAGCGCCGGGACACTCTTTTAGAGTAGCCGTGCGCTATATAAACACAATATAACATAACATAACATAACAAGCTTGTCCAAAATCACAAATGACCCTCTAGCAATAATTTATTTAACAGTTATTTTTTCCACATTTTTCTCCTGTTTATTTTTGGGGAGATGTTTTTTTAATTTCCCCCCAAATTTCATGTTTTAGCTCACCACTATGCTAAATTTTTAAAATAGAAAAATAGTTTTAAAGAGTTAGAAAACGTTAAAAAAATGTACGTTGTTAAAAAGTGTTATCGAAAATGCCTCTTTTCAGAGCTACCCTATAGTTTCATTAGCTATGTTATTTGTAGTGTGTTTCCTTTTTTCCTTCTTAAAAACTGTTGCGGGAGTCTTGTGAAAGCCAGGAAAAGCCCATCATAGTTGGTGGCTCTCTCTCGAGCCTCTTGCAAGACTTTGCAAGAATGCTCGCAAGAGCCAGGTAGACAATCCCTCGCCTGCAGTCTAAGGGGGCAATGCTGCCTGGTTCACTCTGCAAAAAGAACAATTGATGGACAGGATGCAGAACAATGTCATACATTCACTCCAGTACAAAGATCTGGGCCTAAATCCATCGTTTTTTTCCTCACCATGCCATTCCAGTTTGGACCCAGCCATATGCAAATCAGTCTTAACCCTGCACCCAATGGGAACAGTCCAGCCTGAATTGCCAGACCAGGTCCACCTTGGAATGGAAACAAGCATCCTAGGACCGGTTTTGGGCTTTCAGCCCTCATCAGCCAGGAAAGATTGACTCCAGTGGCATGGAGAGCACAGGATAGTTGGTGGCTCTCTCGAGCCTCTTCCAAGAGTTTGCAAGAAGCTCGCAAGAGCCAGGTAGACAATCCCTCGCCTTCAGTCTCAGGGGGCCATGCTGCCTGTTTCACTCTGGCGAGACTGTACCAAATCTTTTTAAAACTCACCCAATAGAAATGCTCATGCTGTTTATCAAATAACTGCACACCATACAAACAGCAGTTGTTCACAACCTAAGCTACTTGTGTAATTGCCAAAAATACATTTACATGTTTGCCACCCTCCCATTTTTGTTTTCCTTATGTAACTTTATCTTGCTCTAGGAGCTTACTTATTCTGCTGGTACTCCTATTTTGACTGTGATCTCCATACTGCACCATGGTTCACCTCTGGATTTTAGGATACAGCTTCATCCAAAGGGCTAGAGAATACGCCATTAATTATGGTATTGATAAAAAATCTTGGACCTAACTTGAATTGGTCGTAGAGGTATGAAGTGACACCAATTGTTAACAATGGTTGAGAGAATTGTAGATTGTGAGCACCCAGACCTAATAATAGTGAACTGTGGGTAAAATGACCAAGGCACAATCAAAAGTGTTGCAGTTTAAATCCAAATGAAGGATACCTCTTCATAATTGATGTTTCTCTTTCCTCAAAGTGCCTTTGTATATTCTTATATATGTCAACGGCAAAAATGGCAATGGTCAAAAGAGTTTTGTCCTAAGATTGAGTAAATCCCAGAAGCATGTCAATTAAACAGTTTCTGCATTTCTTGGTGACCATGGCATCGGCTCTATAAATCATTGTAAGAAGCTGGCTCTGTATACACTATACCAAAGTGAGGTATAGTGTGCACAAAGTCCAGTGGAACCCCAAAGGTAGGCAGACGTAAAAGTAGATAGCACCTTACTCTCTATTTGTAGTAGTGTGCTCGAGCAGTAAGGCTGTATCAGAGGACAGTGTTAAGCATTTGTTGTACACACTCAGTCAGCAAATGATTTCACACACTCAAAGACTAAACTTCAGACCAATTGTTGTTGTGTAAAAATATTCTTTTAGTTATTTTATTTTCCTAGAACCAAGCAAGCCTGGCACAGGTAAGCAATACATACTCTACAGTAGTAATGCAGTTGAACAATTTGAATTGCAATTCTAAATGTACTTTGATTTGATTACAGTAGTGTTACTGATAATGCAATGCTTTTCAGAATACAGTACATAGACTTTGAATTGGATTTTTAGTAGAATATCTTGTAAGTTACTTTTCAGATTACTTTTCTTACACAGTGCAGTGTACCTGGATACTTCACTCGGACATTTCCTATAAACAGGTAAGTAAAAGCATTTTGGTTATTTAGTTACAGTGTTAAAGGATATCTTAGATTTTTCAACTACACACTTAGAAACTTTTCATTGAAAAATAGTCAATGTTATCCTACGGAGGAAAATAGTGTTATCGGTCAACAGGTAAGTACTTTGTGTGGGAGTTGGTATTCTAGGGTTAAACTCAGGGGTCCCCCAGGGTCAAGGATGCACTATTGTTACAACCTCAGCGGCACTAGGGCGGCCGAGTGCAGAGTGCTGAGGCCCAAAGTTATCCAATGGGGAATAGGGGGCCTCCGGTTGATGGCTGCTGACAAGAAGGCCACTGGGTTGTGGGAGAAAAGCTCCTGGACTTAATCAATCAATTAATCAATCAATCAGAGTACTTGTAAAGCATGCTACTTACCCGTGAGGGTCTCACGGTGCAGAGGGGAGGGGGTGCCGCTACTGCTCGAAGAGCCAGTCTTGAGGAGTCTTCTGAAGGCAAGTAGGTCTTGGGTCTGCCATAGGTGGGTTGGGAGGGTGTTCCAAGTCTTGGCGGTGAGGTAGGAGAAGGATCTGCTGCCGGAGGTTGTTCGTTGGATGCGGGGGACAGCGGCGAGGGCGAGGCTGGTGGAGCAGAGCTGGCGGGTGGGGGTGTAGAAGCTGAGTCTGCTGTTCAGGTAGGCTGGTCCGGTGTTGTGGAGTGCTTTGTGTACGTGGGTGAGGAGCTTGAAGGTGATCCTATTGTCGACGGGGAGCCAGTGTAGGTCTCTCAGGTGGGGGGTGATGTGGCTGCGGCAGGGGACGTTGACGATCAGTCGGGCGGAGGCATTTTGCATGCGTTGTAGTCGTCGTAGGTGTTTGGCTGGGATTCCTGCGTGGAGTGCGTTGCCATAGTCCAGTCTGCTGCTGACGAGGGCCGGTGTCACAGTTCTTCTTGTTTCGGTCGGGATCCACTTGTAGATCCTGCGGAGTATGTAGAGGGTGTTGTACCAGGAGGAGGAGACGGCGTTGACCTGTTTAGACATGGAGAGGGAGGAGTCGAGGATGAATCCTAGGTTGCGTGCATGGTCGGTGGGTGTCGGTGCTTTTCCCAGTGTGGTCGGTCACCAGGAGTCGTCCCAGGTTGAGGGGGTGGGTCTGAGGATGAGTACCTCTGTCTTGTCCGAGTTCAGCTTCAGACGGCTGTTCCTCATCCAGTCGGCGATGGCCTTCATTCCCTCGTGGAGGTTGGTTTTGGCAGTGTGCAAGTCCTTGGTGAGGGAGAGGATGACCTGGGTGTCGTCAGCGTAGGAGATGATGTTGAGGTCGTGTTGGCGGGCCACTTGTGCGAGGGGGCCATGTAGACATTGAACAGCATCGGGCTGAGGGATGAGCCCTGGGGGATGCCGCAGATGATGTCGGTGGCCTCGGATTGGAAGGGCGGGAGGCGGACGCTCTGGGTTCTGCCGGAGAGGAAGGACGTGGTCCAGTCAAGGGCCTTTTCTTGGATTCTGGCTTCTAGGAGGCGTGTCTTTAGAGTGCGATGGCAGACTGTGTTGAAGGCGGCTGACAGGTCCAGGAGGATGAGGGCTGATGTTTCGCCATTGTTTAGTTGGCGCCTGATGTCGTCTGTGGCGGCGATGAGGGCTGTCTCGGTGCTGTGGTTTCGTCTGAACCCGGACTGGGATGGGTCCAAGATGTTGTTGTCTTCCAGGTGGTGGGACAGTTGCATGCTGACGATTTTCACGATGACCTCCGCCGGGACTTACCAGCTCCTGGTCTTGTTTGGGGTGACCTTCCGGTTTAAAGCTACAGGCATCGGCTGGAGGCTTGAGGCAGGTCAGGGATCACTGGATCTCAGGTCAGGATCGCTGGGGAGACCTCCTCTTGGTGTTGGGCCACTCAAACTTGGGCCGTGGGCATCGGGTGCAGAGTGGTGTAGACTTGCGGATCCTTGTGGAGCTGGAGTCTGTTGATGAACAAATCCGGTGTTCATGGGAGACAGAGTCTTTGGGATGGAAGGCAGGCAGGTCCTCTGGGTTTCTCAAGGTTGCTGGCTGCAGGACACATTGGGATTTCTCTGGAGGAGGTTCGAGATGAGGACAGGCCGGTAGGGCTGGAGCCAAGTCAGTGGGTGTCCTCCTCTTGTTAGCTTTGGCACAGCTGTTCAGTCCTTTTTCGTCTTCTGGTTTCTTGTCTGACTTCTTGGCTCAGGGCTGCCCCTTGAATACTGTATTTAAGGGGTGTTTTTAGGGGTCTCAGGGTCAGTAGCCAATGGGCTGCTGACCTTAGGGTGACTACACCCTTGGTGTGCTCACCCCATGTGGGGGGGCAAGCACAAACCCTAATCCTGATTGCGGAGTGCCTGCCATCTGGAAGATGGCGGCCACTGAAGAGTGAGCTTTACCTCGCCTCCCCCACTTGAGGGACGGGGTTGACCTAGGTGGGCCCACTTTCTGGGTTGGCTAATTTTTCCCACCTGTCTTCTTGACGGAAAGGAGGCAAGACAGGAAGGGGGCCTGCTCCTGATAACACCTTATGTGATAACCTTGTGGAGCACTGGCCAACGACCTTAGTACATTCAAGGGCAAGCAGTGATAAACGACCCCATAGCCCAGAGGCCTTATCACATAAGGTGCCCCCCCCTGTGTCCTTAGGAGAGTTCATAGGTGTGGAGGACGGCCTCTATGGTACCGGGTATAAACTAGTGAGCTGGAATATCGCCGGTTGGCGAAATAAAGAAGAGACTCTTGGTTGGAGGGAGACTATTACCAGTTACGACATACTCTGCCTCCAAGAGACGTGGTCCACGGTAGAGATACATTTTGATGGATACGTGTCTTATAATTGTTTAGCGCAGGAATCACCCATGGGCAGGGCAAAAGGTGGGCTGATGATTCTTTTGTCTGTGAAGCTCCCGGTGCGAGTAAGATCCCATACCACCATTGGATTCCATTCACAGGTACTCTGGTTACAACAAAGTGGGGGCCGAAATATTTTGTTAAATAACCATTATAACAATGTGTTTGACCCCTCATACACCACAGTAGTTAATGAATTGGAGACTGCAGTTGAGAAAATTTGTAGGGCTAATCATGTCCCTCTTGACATCATTTGGGGGGGGGGATTTTAACATCCGTACATGCCCCTTCTCGTTTAAGAATGTCTGCGGTTTTGATGGTGTTAGAGGGGAGGACCGGGCTCACTTTGTCCATACCCCATATGGAGAGTCTCTTAATACATTTATGCTGAAACTAGATCTGTTAATTCATCAGCCGGGAAATGATAGTGAGGGTAATATTGTCCCTACCTTTGTAGGGAGGAACTCAGCTTCTGTCATCGACTATCTGTTGGTCTCAGTTAATATCAGCTCTCTCTGTACTATTCCAGAAACTGTGGATGTGGGCCTGAGTGACCATAACGGCATCACTATGTCTACGTTAATTTGGGGGAGGAAGGCTCAATCCGTCCGAAGGACTGTTGCTGAAATAACTCCCTGTAGACAGAACGGCATCAGGATCAAATGGTGCGGGGATAACTCAGAACAATTGTTGTTTAAAATTGTGGTAGCTAGTTTTCAAGAGATGCAGCGCT
Source organism: Lissotriton helveticus (assembly GCF_964261635.1). Taxonomy (NCBI): domain Eukaryota; kingdom Metazoa; phylum Chordata; class Amphibia; order Caudata; family Salamandridae; genus Lissotriton; species Lissotriton helveticus. The sequence goes on from NC_136065.1 coordinate 343,952,582, forward strand.
GTTTAGATGTTAATACAGGAGCATCATGTATCCTTCTCGAATTTGAGAAACTAAATGACATTATCAAGAGGACTCTAACTATCACTAAGGCCAGTAGTTCTAGGGAGACTATAGGCTGGTTCGATAGGGCCTGTACAAAGTCCTTACGAGAACTAAAGAAAGCTCTCTCAAATCGCCCTAGGGACAGGGAAGTTGTTAAATCTCTTAGGGCAACCTATAAACTCCATCTGAACCGCAGGAAGCAGGGGCTAAGGGAAGAAGCTTGGGACAATCTCTCAAAAGTGTCAGAGCTCCGGGACAGTAAGCTTTTTTCGAATACTGTCAATAGCCCTTTCCTCCAGAAAGAGGAATTCCCTGTATTATCGGCCCAGGTTAGTGAGGTAAGCTGGGTTTCGTATTTTACCGGTATCTTTAACCCGGACGGGGAAGATTTTACATGTTCCAGGGCCATAGCCCCCAGCCCAAATCTACCCCTGAATATTACAACAATAGAGGTAGATAATGCTATTCGGAACAGTAAGGGAGGAAAGGCCCCTGGACTAGATGGGGTGCCGGTCGACTTGTATAAAGCGGACCGAGTGTTATGGGGCCCTCTCTTGACCCAGGTTTTTAATGCGGCAGTTAAGGAGTGCACTCCCTCTACATGGGGTGAGTCCATAATTATTCCGATTTATAAGAAGGGCGATAGAGGCGAGGCTAGGAACTATCGCCCAATCTCCCTTCTAGACTCATCCCTGAAAATAATGAGCCGGGTGCTCTTGCTGCGATTGGAAGAGTGGGCAGAGGTTAATGGTATCCTTGCGGATTCCCAATTTGGTTTCCACAAAGGCCTCGGTACCATCGAGCAGTGTATTAATTTAGACTTAATCATTGGTAAATACACCCGTGCCAAGCAGGGCTCGTTATTCCTCTGTTTTGCGGATCTTTCCAGCGCATTTGACCTGGTGGATCATGCCCTATTGTGGACCACACTACTTGATTTGGGCGCCCCTCCTGCAATTATTTATTTTTTGGCCAGACTGTATAGCAAGCTGACGGCCCGGATTCGATTTGGCCAAGCGGGGGAATGCACCAATAACATCAAGGTCAAATCAGGTATCAGGCAGGGTTGTGTCCTTGCCCCACTCCTTTTCTCCCTTTTTATTAATGCTATGGACTCCGAGTTGAAACTGGTTAATGCTGATGCACCGCTTGTTGAGGGCCAAGCGATCCCCGTACTGCTCTATGCAGACGACACTGTTTTATTATCAAGAACACCTGTTGGTCTCCAGAGATTAATGGATAGTTTTTTTGATTTTATAAAGGGGAGGAAACTAAAAATCAATAATTCGAAAACTTTTATCATGGCCTGCGGGAAGAAGTTAAAGAAGTTAAGATCATTCCAGTTTAAGGATCAAAAAATTGAAGTGGTGGATAAATTCTGTTATCTTGGGATTACTTTTAGCAGCAGTGGCATGTGGGCACCGGAGATAGTTAATATTAAGGCTAAGATGAATAAGGGTGCTTCTGGTGTTTTTTAATTTGCCTCTAAAATTGGAAGTCGTCGTATTCATGACATGTTGTATGTTTACCGACACAGATGTGCTCCAGTGGCACTCTATGGATCGGGTGCCTGGGGACACTGTCGCCATGGGGATCTGCAAGTGGCGGAAAATGACTTTCTAAAGAGGCTTCTTTGTCTCCCAACCTCAGTCTCTAATGAGCTGGTCCACCAAGAAATTGGGTTGCAATTTTTGACTGATTTAATAGGATTGAGACCACTATTGGCCTGGAGATCCATCTGGGCCAAGGACGCAACTGGTTTCACTAGGAGAATCATCAATGACTGCCTCCGCTTGGATAAATATAGTCTGATCCCATGGCTTAAATATATTGTAACATCATATAGAGACATGTTTGATATGGATGTCTTTTCGGATCCAGTTAGCACCACTGATATTTCCAAACAGGAGCTAAAACATGTCTATCTGGGGGTTAAAGCAAAATTGCGTAGTGAAGCTAGCCGCCAGTTTGTAACGCATCAATTTTACCATTCTAATAACTTGGCAGGCGATGGCTTTCCGAAGTATTTACAAGTGGTCACTAAGCAATCTCACCAGTATGTCCTCACCAGACTAAGATTAGGCATCGTCCATAAACTGGTGGCTTTCCCCCTGTTACATAAGCATACGTCAATCCCCTGTCCATGCGACTGGACTTCTAAGCAGAGCACGGTGCACTTTTTGCTTATTTGTCCTTTATATTTGTATCTCCGTATTGCCTACCTTAAACCCCTTTTTAAAAAATACTCGGTGTCCACTGTTAAAATTGCCATGAGGCTTTTATTTGCTCTTGATGTACCGGATGTGTGTTTTTTACAGCAACATTTATCTTGAAATCCGTGCCCGCCAGGAAAAGTATGGAATTTATACCCCAACTGTGAATGTACTGTTTTTTCGCAAACTAGCTGCTATTGTTGATTCGTTACCTTTCCTTCTTCTGTGATAGTACTGAATTCCTAATTTTTAATTTTTTACAGCTGTTGGGTAATTTTGATGCAATTTTTTGTATGCATTTATGATGGGTTTTTTAAACGATCGAATAAAGTTTTGAAACGAACGATAGCAGGAGAGGCTGGGGGTCGCATTACAAAGGCTACAAGGCATTTGAAGCTCCCCTGCCACAGATGGCTCTTCCTGGCCTGGGGAAGTTGTGACCACCTCCTCCCAGGAAAGGCTTTGTTTATTGGCTCGGGGAGCAAAGGCTCCCACCCCAGGGGTCCAGAAATATGTCTTGTGTTGACAGGCTGGTGTGTACCAGTCTGGGAACCCACCAGAGGTTGGTCGATTTTCAGGGGGCATCACTAAGATGCCCTCTGTGTGCATTTTTCATTAAATCCCACATTGGCATCAGTGTGGTTTTAATGTGCTGAGAAGTTTGACGCCAAAGTTCTCAGTGCAGCCATTATGGTACTGTGGAGTTCGTAATGACAAGCTCCCAGTAACATATACTCTTAATGGCAGCACTGCACTTACAATGTCAAAAAATTTACTTAGACACTGTAGGGGTACAGGGCTCATGCACCTGTACCCTCACCACTAGTATAGTGCACCCAGCTAGAGGGGTGACTGATCCATGCCAGGGCAGTGGATTGTAGGCATGGCACACAGGGATGTGTGCCATGTCGACTTTTCACTTTGTTCTGCACCAATACACTGCGCGGCATGCTGGAACTGTGCCGGAATAACCGTGATCAGTGCAGTAGTTGGGAGACACTAAAGTCAACATGCTAATTGGAGGCCCACTGAGGTTAACAACACTCCCTTACGATCAGTATCGCATGGAGCTCACCCAGAGCGATAACTATTCTCCAATTGGGACTCAATGTCCCAGCATGTATCATACCATATGAACACACTGTGCATGACCCACTGGGGGTCCCTGCATGTTTTAAAAGCAATGATTGGAGCCATCTGCGCGATACTGGAGCCTGCCCATGAAGAAGAGGCTGTGTACTCGAAACGCGTCTGCAACAAACTTACCTGGAATGGAGATGCTGACTTTCCCTGAATGAAGAAACCGTTGTTTAACTACTGCGAATGCGCCCTTTGAATGCTTTCGTGCGATGTTTGGAAATATATATATATATGGTGAGAAAGTGGGGGAATACATTGATTTCTTTCTCCAGGATTTTGTAAAAGAATTACCCAGTTTTGTGCGTGACACCAGTGACTTTATCAGTAAGATTGAAAACATCACATGGGATACTGATATGTGGCTCATTTCACTCGATGTTGAAGCGCTTTATACTAGTATAAATCATGAACAGGGGCTCTATGCAGTCAAGCATTTTTTTTCCAAGCGCTCCATCATTTATTACGAGCACAATAAGGTCATCATTAGCCTTATGGAATGGTGTCTCTATAATAATTTCTTTCTATTTGGCAAAGAGATCTTTCGACAGCTATGGGGTGTGGCGATGGGGGCCTGCTTCTCTCCCAGCTATGCGTGCTTGCACGTTGGCTGGTGGGAGGAGCAGGTCCTCATGGTACGCCACAAGGCATGGATGGATAATCATGTTTTATGCTTTTTAAGGTACATCGATGACATTTTTATTGCTTGGAGAGGTACTAAAGTTGAGGCACTTGCATTTATTGATAAAATCAGTGATAATAATCTCAATCTCAACTTCACTGCACACGTTGAAAAAGAAAAGATTCAATTTCTTGATGTGGAAGTGTACATTAAGGCTAATAAAATCAACACTACCCTACATAGAAAATTGACTGCTGGAAATGCCACTTTGCACGCTACTAGCATGCACCCTAGGCACACGATAGCTGGTATCCCCTATGGCGAAATGTTGAGACTAAAGAGGATTTGTAGTTCGCCATCTGATTATGAGGTATGTCTTAAGGATCTCATAACACGTCTCAAAGCCAGGGGGTACTCAGAATCAGTGCTTAAAACTGCCTACAATAAGTCTCTTTCTCGGACGAGAGAGAGCCTGTTTCCCATTAACATCTTAGAAACAGTGACTCCTATTGCTAGTGAGCCCCCTATATCTTGCCCGTGCATGATCACTACTTTCAGTAAAGAAGAAAGAAAAATTAGGGCCATCCTTAATAAGAACTGGCCAATAGTGCTTAGTGACCATGTGCTTAACACTAGATTACCTTCTGTTCCTCTTGTCACTTTCAGAAGAGCAAAGACTATGGGGAACTATCTAGACACTGCAGCCCCTGAGCTTAAAACTAAAACACCCTGGTTACGACCTACCAGGGGCTTCTTTAAATGCTCAAGCTGCCGGGCATGCAAATTTGGCATAACCACTTCACATTATGACACTCCTTTCAGCACAGTGGCGAAATCCATTCAAGGCAATTACTCCTGTAAAACGGATCACGCCGTTTATATCCTAACATGCACCTGTGGGCTTAGGTACGTTGGCAGTACTAAGCTCCAGGTGCATGTGCGGATATTACAACATTTACGGGCTATATTGCACAACGACTCTGCCTATTCGGTCGCTAGGCATTTTAATCAGGTCCACAATAGGGACCTATCCTGCCTTACTTATTTTGTGATCGGATCTGTTCCTTTGCAAAGAAAGGGAGGTAACAGGGAATTGTTATTGAGAAAGCTTGAAGCTCGGTTTATCTTAGAGCTCGACAGTCGTTGGCCCAATGGGCTAAATAATATTGAAGAAATGCATCACTTTTTAGAATGACCTATTATCTTATCATTCTATCGATCTCTGTACATGCATTTCTAGTCTCTGTTTTTCTTTCTATGGTCTTAGCCCTAACAGGAGCATCCTTTTCACAAGTTAGGTTCCCTATTTGTGATATGCTGCATATTTGCCCACACTGGTGTTGAAATAGGTGTTTAATGGAGTGTTTCTTACTATGTAGATAGAATTTTTGTACATTACTTTATTCTATTCATTCATGATATAATGTTTATATATACTTGTGTTGCTTTATGAAATGTGTATTTGATATTGTGCTTTGTCTTTTTATCTTGTAGTCATATGGGATATAGTGCTTTTTATATATATATATATCCATTTTTAAATTTTGATATGCTTTTTTGATACTAGCTTTTATCATATGTGACTTTGAGTGCTGTTATTTATCATATATATTGCTCATTCTTCTCAGGGATCTGAGTTTTTATGAACAATTATATCTCATATGGTATCTCTTGTCCTGTGAAAATGCGGCTCACTATGCACTTTGTGCACTTTTCGTCACAATCACTTTTTTGCACTTTATCTATTCATGCACTTTTTTCCCTTTTGCTGCTACCAAATTTTGCTACTTTGCACATGACAGTCGATATGTTTACATTTCCCTATTTATCAGCGTTGGTTTGGGAATTTAAACTGTTTGTACCATCGTTTATCTCGATGGGTAGTAATGTAGCTAGTAGATCACTTTTATTGTGATGTACTAAGTATTTGCACTTTATTAATTCATTCTTGAATCTTAGTTCCTGGATTTAACCAGTTATCAACAAACATTTTTCTATGCCACTATGTCATTACTTTCATCATGTGGATTCAACCTGTGACTGTTGTTTTTTATGTGCGCTGTTTATATTTGACATTTGCAGCAAAAGTCTTTTCTCACTGTTGTTACTCACGTGACACCGGAGGTCACCACCAGGGGGTGGTAATAGAGTGTTAGCATTTATAAAAAGCCTGTGATTGTTCATCTAGTTGCAGCGTGAACAAGGGCACTTGTGCTCGAAACGCGTCGCTGATTTTGGTTCTGTGTAACTAAAATAAATAACATCATTTGCTGATTTGGTGGTCCGTATCCTTTTTGTTGTTGGCGCGGAGGCTGTGACCACGAGCGCAGAGCAGACAGAGGAGGAACTTTTGTGCTCATATATATATATATATATATATATATATATATATATATATATATATATATATGTGTGTGTGTGTGTGTGTGTGTGTGTGTATGTGAATATAACTAGACCCTTTCATTAATGCATTCAAAGCATGGTATTTTATGTATTTCAAACATATTTTTGAAATTGAAATGTATATGATTGTGATCAGAAAAAGAAATACTTACAACAGTTAAATATTTCTACTATGTCTATTTAAGCACTGTCAATTTAAAAGGAGGTATGTCTCACGACACTGTTGTCATGTGATCAAGGCAGGGATCTGCCGAAATGCATCGTGATGATATGGTCGAATATTGGAAAATAAATTAAAATAAGCACCAAACAGGGTCTACCTCGTCTTATTACAAGTCTTTTGGAGAAGTTGTGGAGCAGACGAGTCTTGCAGCATATTTCGTTGGATAACTTTCCCCAGCGACGTAGACCCCCTCCTTGCAAGTGGCTCGTGTGGAAAGAAGGAAAGTTACGGGTGCCGAGTCTCTGCGAAGAGTTTTTGCGAAGTAAGGCGCCATTTTCGAAACGCTCCGGAGACGGAAACCCACACAGCCCCCTTCCGCGGTGGAAGTATTGCTACGGTCCGGAGAAGAGACGTTCACTTACGGCAGTCGAGTGCAGCTTGAAGAAGCGAGTGTAAGGTGGCAGGAGTGAGCGTCAAACCGAACAGGTACCGAGCAAGTCCGAGATAGGTCGGAAGGTGGGAGGTGTGCATGAAAGTAACCTGTGCCGATAAAGTTTGGCTAAACAAGTTGAAGGCAATAGGTGAAAATATCAATAATATAAATTAAATATCCAAGCGAGGGGGAGGAGCCTAGCTCGCGACCGAGATGGCCGCGTTTTAGCTCGGCTCCGTTCAACCGCCTGCTTCTCTTCGTTTATCCTGTATTACTCCTGCCCCGAGAAGCCCTACTTGCTGTGTGTGGTATTCAAGTCGCTTCGCCGACACTTACCCGTTGCTCCGGTGATCCTGAGTGCTGTCGATCCTGTGCAGCGATCCCGCTCGGAGCCTCCGGGGCGGACTGGCCGGACCTCATTGCGGCGCCGAGACGTTACGGAGCATGATGCTCGGCCCTTGCTGGCGCTGTGGAGCTGGACGCGGGGGCTGATGTGCGAATTGGCCGGCTGTGCCCGTTGGCGACCCGACTGGCCTGGGCCCAGAGGTACGAACGCCGCCCCTCGCGGGAGAGCCTACTCAATTGTTCGGCTGGGTCCCCCTTCTGTTCCCCGGCCCGGCCATTTTGAATTTTTCCGCCCGGACCCGGAGAACGGGGCCGGCGGCACGGGGGGACCGACGGACATCCTTCTTCTGTTGGCTCTCCTTCCTGCCTTGGGGCGCCTTGCCGCGGTTGGGCTGACCTTCCTTTGCTCTGGTCTTGCCCCGGCCGGGGTCCCCGAAGACCGAGGACTTGCTGGGCTCCTAAGATGGCGGCCGGCCCTGGGAGTCTCTGCCGGGCCTGGGCGAGCACTTGGGGCCCGCCGCATGGCCCGGATGTCGGATCTTGTACAGATTTTCCTACGCTTCAAGTTGTCCTGGATGCACTGAACTCCTGGCGGACTACCGTGGCGGCGCCTGTTTCCGCTGTGGGGGCGGACTCTCCTTCTGACCTGTGCGGGCCCCCGTCATCAGGTTTGGCCTCCTCGTTGCTGGTTGCGGCTGGTGTGCTCCTGGACTCTATGCTCCCGGCGGGGACTGCATCCTTGGGTCGGAGAGTCTCCGGCGCTCCTCGTCATCCTGTTCGGTTGCCTCGGCCCCTGGTCTGCGGTCCGCTTATCTCCTGGCCTGGCCTCGATGATCTTTCCAGTTTCTCATCGCGTCTACACCCCGGCCTAAAAGCCTGTGCCGGCCCGGCTGGGCTTGCCTCGTTCGCACTGTCCTTGGACCTTAGCCTGCGATGCGACTGTTGTGCTATGCCTTTCCTGGACCTTCAGTATTTTCTTTCACGTTTCTTCTTAGGACTGCCGCGGAACTTACTCCTGTGCCCTGTGTCCCTCACTGTTTGCTCTTTGTTTGTTCGGATGGTTACAACTTTGGACAAAAGCGGACAGGGCTGAAACTATTTCTATATGCGGTAGTCTCTTTTCTTTTGATATGTGACTGACAAGTGCTGTTGTAATGTTGTGTACTTTCTTGTGACTCCTGAAACTTATCCTAATATCATTGACTTTCCGTGGGCTCTACTCCTCCCGTGTGGCAGGTGGCGGGATGGAAGCAGATGTTCCTGTTTTTTCGCCCTCCCCCCGTGTGCGCTGTTCTCTCCTTCCCCTGTCCCTTCCCTTTTGTCTTAGTTTCTAGCCTGTTTCTTTCTTCTACATTTCGGGTTCTATTTAGGGCGACAGGCACGCTGCCGGGGGGTAGGCCGTAGCCCTCTGCAGGGGTGTAGGGTGGGCTTGTAGGGTGGGTGGGAGGGTCTGTTGTTGTTTGTGGAGGGAGCTTCTGTCTCCTCCTCTTTTTCTCCCTTATTGGTTCTATGGCCCTTGTGTATCCCCTTTTTCGGGGCTCTGTCTCGCCATCTATCCCCCTGGTGTCTTTCTGGTATATTTCTCCGGTATTGCAAAGATGGGGATTTGCTATGTCTGTTTTCCTATTTTGTGATCGATTTTGTACCGGACTTTCGTTTTTCCTGTTTTGTCACCTGGGGGCGGGTGCTTGGGTTGGGGTCCCTTCCTTTCTTTTTTCCCCTTTTCCCTTTCCCCTCCCCTTTTGTGGGGTTTTCTTCTACCTGGGGGTGCGTTTCGTATTGTTTTGGTATTTGGGTCCTTTATTGTGCTGATGGGTGGGATGGGTGGTGGCTGCGGTGGGCGGGCAATGTAAATGTATGTGTCTTGTAAAGCGCACTGCTGCCCTGAGGCGTCGTGGCGCTGTAGACCGCTGGGGAACCCGTCCTGGCTATCCCTGTGAGATGGTCCCTACTGGGTATCTCCAAGGTGAAACCAGGCATCCCCGGCGAATGTGAGGGGCCGTTGTAGAGATGAGGGAAGCTAATGCCTAGAGTTGCCGAGTGTGATCCCTGGTTAGAGTAGGCACCGAGGCGAGAATTATCAAGTCCGCTGACCCTGGTCCATGACCCTGCCGCGTTGGGAATTGAACCCTGGTCCCGGGCCATTCTCTGCTTCCGGGTCTGCCGCCTCTAACCAGTGAGCCACACCACTCCACAGTGTGGACAGTGTGCGCAGTTGCTTTTCATCATGCTCGTGGTTTTGCCCGGTACTTATTGGTATACCTCTGTCGTACTTGCTTCTCCTGTGTCTTTAGGATCGCTGTGTGGCTGCCCGCCGCGACCCCGCCCCTCTGGTTTGTTTCCCGGCCCGCTATGCTCCTGACCTCTCATACCCGTTCCTTTTAAAAGAAAACTACCTTTCTATTTGTTTGCTCCTTAGACTGCTCTACGATGCTTGTTCTTTCCCCTGACTCGTTGCCTTTGTATACTGTGACAATTGGTGTATGACTCCTGATACGTTTGCGATGTGGTGGCCAGCCCTGGTGGGTTGTAGGCCCGTATTTGTGAGCTTTCTCTGTCCAATAAAGGTTTTCAAAAAAAAAAAAAAAAAAAAAAATAAAAAATAAAAATATCCAAGCGACCATGTCAGCGGCAACAGTGAGGAACCGAGAGAGTGCAGCTGAAGAAATGTTCTCTAATGAGGCAACGCAACCAAAGACAAAGGAAGTTAATACCGGCAATAACAGCGCAGCCGGAGGGACAGGACTAAGGGATAAATTCAAGACTCTTGAGAAACTCATGCGTATGGAAATGGTAAAATGGTGGGAGGCGAAATCACTTTGCCGATATTTAGAAGTCAACCGTATACCCAGGGGGTTAAGAATAATGATTGCTCCGTCCTATGATACACCGAACTCCATATTAATGGCAGAGTGGGCGGAATTGAATCTTGATTCGTCCAGGAAGATGGTGGAGTTACTAGTGAAACACGCTGAAAAAGATCGGGAAGAGATCCTCCCTACTATTGATGTCCTACGTAATGAGATACAGGCATTGAGTGACCCACAAACATTGAAAGACAAATTCAATGAGGAAATGGAACAAAGACTGCAAAAAGAGGAAGACAAGATAAAAATCCGCAAAACGTACAAATTTAGGAGAGACAAGGAGGACTATGAAAACGGTAGAATATTCACGTTTTCCAGAAAATATGACACCATGCGAAAAAATACTGGCAAACCAAGTAAACAAAATACCCGCCAAGTTGGGCAGCCCCCACAGGAACCAGAGCCTGAGACATCATCTTTATCGGAATCCAGTGTATACACGGAAAGTGGTTCAGATGGAGGAGAAGATGCCGCTAATTTGGTGAAACCAACTATGGGAGAATAGTTGGAATTCGTACACCGCAGTCGGCGGGAAACTCTACGTTCAGCAGGAACTAAGCAGCTGGCAAAAAACGATGTAAAAGGAGCAGGCGGGAGAGGAGGGCCGCCCAGAGGAAACGCAACGAAACGAGGAGGCTGGGGCCGGGGGGCTTGGAAAAACAAACAACAACAGTAAATGAAAGAAGCCTAAATGAAAATGTAAATGCCAATACGATCATTAATCTGGCAGATGTAGATCTCACGATGGCAGAAAAACAGCTATTGTCTTTAGGGCTATCTTATTGCCCTGAGAGTAACTTTCAGTACACAAGAACAAGGGCCGACGTCTTCCAGTTCATAAGGAAACTTAAGTTGCAGAAATTCCACAAACAGCAGTCAACGAACAAATTGAGAACAAAATCATATGTGGAAGAAACAGGACAAAGAATGAATTTGGTAGCCAGTGACTTTGAACAAATAACAGTAGTGCAAAGCATAATAAATGTTCCAGCTGATTCACAAAGTAACGTGGAGTCACAACAGGGAGATGTACCTTCATCAGCATTTCCAATTCTAAACACTCAACAAGTGAGGAGTCTTGCAAATAAAAAACCAGAAACTCCGTTTAGGAAAAAATCTAAATTTGTGCCGATAATGACAAAAGACTCTATTGATGTATTTAATGATGTGGTGGTGGCCCAAGTCAAGAAATTAAATACAAGAATCCAAATGACTAAGAGAAAAAGATCAAAAGAGGAAATTCAATATGGTCTATTGATACACAAGCTGAAGAAAGAGAACAATGTGGTAATAAGAAATTCCGATAAGGGAGGAAATATAGTATTATGGCCCCTTTCGCAATACTTAACTGAAGCTAACAATCAGCTCAGCGACACACAGTGTTACCACCACAGCTCTCCCATCACAAACATATGCAGGATGATCTATGTAGTAAGTTGCTGGCATGGAAAAGTCTTGGACTTTTAAACATGGAAGAATTTAAATATTTAAAGAAAGAACATCCGAGAACGCCGGTAATTTACTTTATACCAAAGATTCATAAAGACAAAGAAAGACCACCAGGTCGGCCGATCATTGCAGCATTTGACGGCCCACTAGAAAATCTTTCTAGGTACATTGACTTCTTCCTGCAAGAACACGTGCATAAGTTGGAATCCTATGTAAAAGACACTGGAGATTTTTTATCAAAAATTAGTAAAGTAAGATGGCAGAATGGTTATTACCTAATTACTTTAGATGTATCATCCTTGTACACGTGTATTAGAAATGTTGATGGATTGCGAGCAGTGGAATACTTTCTTGCAAAAAGACCAATTGAATTTACAATGCACAACAAAATGCTGATGGATATGTTAAAATTCTGTTTGGAGCATAATCTTTTTCTCTTTAACAAGCAAATGTACCGTCAGGTTCAGGGGGTTGCCATGGGGGCCAGCTTTTCTCCCACCTATGCCTGTTTGTTTATGGGCTGGTGGGAGGAGCTGGTCCTCAAGGGGCAATACAGTGATGTATACAAGGATAAGATTGTATCCTGGTTAAGGTACATTGATGACCTGATAATAGTTTGGAAGGGCACCTCAGAGGAAGCGGAGGTATTTATTAACTGTATTAACAACAATCAGGTGAATTTAAAATTCACATCTCATATCAGCGATTGTCAGGTCTCCTTTTTGGATGTACAAGTAAATATAGAGAATAACCAAATAAATATCACACTGTTCAGAAAGGAAACAGCAGGGAATACCCTGCTGCATGCTACAAGTGCACACCCTACACATCTTATCCACAGCATCCCCTATGGGGAGATGCTGAGGCTGCGTAGAATATGCAGTAATGAGGAAGAACTACAGAAACACCAACAGGAGAGTAAGATCAGATTCTTGGATAGCGGCTATAGTACAAAAACAATAGATACTGCAATTACCAAGTCAAGATTGAAGCGCAGGGAAGAACTTCTGGGTACGGTAGATGCCATGAGAGATGAGAATAAGGAAATGGTACAGACATCGGATGATGCACCCAGACTTATCATAACGTATAGTCGTCAACATAGGGAATTGCGCAAAATAGTACAGCGTAATTGGCACATAGTCAAAGATGATCCTGTAATTGGTGAATGTCTCCCAGAGTATCCTGCAATTACCTACAGAAAGGCGACTTCTATGGCAGACATCCTGGTAAAAAGTAGTCCCGAATATAAGGACAATACAGGATGGTCTCTGGCTCGTAAGGGATTCTATAAATGCCCCAGCTACAAGGCATGTTCATATGGCATTAACAAAACATCTTATATGACTGCCTTCAGTGCAAAACCTCAAAATATCAAATATCACTTAACATGTAAAAGTGAATAAGTGGTCTACGTATTAGAATGTAGTTGCAATCTAAAATACGTAGGAAGCACAAAGCTCCCGGGCCAGAAAAGGATTTTGCAGCATATCAGGGCGATTAACAATAAGGACCCCAACTATCCCGTAGCGAGGCATTTTCAAGAAACTCATGGAGGAAACCTTAAGGACTTAAGATATTATTTAATTGTTACTGTCCCAATACAGAGAAGAGGCGGGGACAGGGAGGGAATGTTACGCCGACTAGAAACTCACTACATATTAACATTAGATACCAAACAGCCTAAAGGTTTAAATATGAGTGAGGATTTATACACATATTTGGAATAACAGCCGTCGGTAAAATCTTATCAGTTCTTAGGTGGATGCACACAGTGGCTTGCAAAACAAAATAAGTGTGGTTAAAGGTGGATGCATATGCAGGTGTACTTGCTATGACATGTGCAGATGTATATGTATGCACATATATACTTGGCAAGATGTAATTATTGAATCACATCAATTTGTTCCCAAAGAATATTCTTATTTTCCCAAGCAAAGGATCAATTGTTTATGAAATGCATTTATGTAAATATCTTAAATAGCTTTGTATATACTATAGGAATTATTATTTGTGGAGATGTATTATATCATATTATATATATTTATATATATTGTTTTATATAAATGGGCTTTTTATATAACAACTATTTATTGAATTTTAACAATCAAATGTATGAATTGACCAGCATTTCAATAGAATATTGGCTTCTTAGATTGTGGGAAATTAGCCTATAGATGTTGGGGGAAAAGGTTGTCAAATGTTTAAGCCTTTTTGAAATACTGTCCCTATGAAAAATATTCCAAAGTGTATACTGAGCTATTGGTTGCAGTAATGCCTCAGATCTGTGTTACAATATTAAATAATCACTAAAGGTGTTATAGGTTGGGTATTAGGTATTTAGATTTAGATTTAGGTTAAGATGTTATTATTATTTATCACCATAGTGAGATATTAGTTTGTTAAAGGTTCAGGGGATGCACAAACGTATTTTGCTTATCAGACATTTAGGAGAATAATATTCACAATTGATTTAATTTAAGGGTCAGGATATTGATAGAATACTTTTATGGAATTATATGGTAGCCAGTATTTATTATTGGAACAATGTATTTTACATTTATAACTAGACCCTTTCATTAATGCATTCAAAGCATGGTATTTTATGTATTTCAAACATATTTTTGAAATTGAAATGTATATGATTGTGATCAGAAAAAGAAATACTTACAACAGTTAAATATTTCTACTATGTCTATTTAAGCACTGTCACTTTAAAAGGAGGTGTGTCTCACGGCACTGTTGTCATGTGATCAAGGCAGGGATCTGCCGAAACGCGTCGTGATGATATGGTCGAATATTGGAAAATAAATTAAAATAAGCACCAAACAGGGTCTACCTCGTCTTATTGCAAGTCTTTTGGAGAAGTTGTGGAGCAGACGAGTCTTGCAGCATATATATATATATATATATATATATATATATATATATATATATATATATATATATATATATATATATATATATATATATATATATATACATATATACATATATATATATCGTTGCACAAAATGATCCTTAGCCGCACGAGAGCGCTCCGCAGTGTGTGCTCTGCCCAGGGGTCGGATCCTGACCCAAAACGAATTTTGTGAAACAAAAGAGGCGGCACAGCCAGGGTACTTTTCAGCCTTATTTAATTACTGCTTCACCCCAGCAGTAATTAAATAAGGCTGAAAAGTACCCTGGCTGTGCCGCCTCTTTTGTTTCGCAAACAGTCTCGCATTTGACCGCCACTGTTTCCATCACTTACCTGGGAGGAAGGGCGCAGCAGTTATCGGGGACAAGGGACAGGTACTGTGGAGTTCATTGACCATCGACCACCCCGCCCTCCTGTGCAGGCGCAAACTACATTTACTCCACTCCCCTACACCAGCAACCCAGGTATGCCGAGACAGAGCATACTGGGACTTGGAGTCCGCTACAATCAACACGGACTACGAAAGCTGCGCAGAACGCGTTAAGGGGAGGGAACTCGAGCCTGCAGATATTTAATCACGGAAGGGAACTATTTGGGACTGATCGTTTAGGTGGGAGGCGCTGAGGAAGGCTCGTTAGCCGAAATGCATTCGCCATTACCTGGACTTTTGAATTAAACGGCTACCTGTTCCCAAACTCCCCGTGTGGCCGCTTCTCTTTTCTTCGAAAAGTGTTTGTTTCATATTTATCTGCGGAGCCAGAAACGCAGGAAAGCAGGCCCTGCAGCATCAAGTGACCATGGGATTCACTGCCAACACGCTGCTTGCAGCACAATAACAATCGAGGTATCGATATTCCCATGAGTCCGCCAAGAACCTCAGAGAAGCGGAAACAGACTGAGGTATTTCATCTCAACAGGCAAACAGTCTCGCATTTGACCGCCACTGTTTCCATCACTTACCTGGGAGGAAGGGCGCAGCAGTTATCGGGGACAAGGGACAGGTACTGTGGAGTTCATTGACCATCGACCACCCCGCCCTCCTGTGCAGGCGCAAACTACATTTACTCCACTCCCCTACACCAGCAACCCAGGTATGCCGAGACAGAGCATACTGGGACTTGGAGTCCGCTACAATCAACACGGACTACGAAAGCTGCGCAGAACGCGTTAAGGGGAGGGAACTCGAGCCTGCAGATATTTAATCACGGAAGGGAACTATTTGGGACTGATCGTTTAGGTGGGAGGCGCTGAGGAAGGCTCGTTAGCCGAAATGCATTCGCCGTTACCTGGACTTTTGAATTAAACGGCTACCTGTTCCCAAACTCCCCGTGTGGCCGCTTCTCTTTTCTTCGAAAAGTGTTTGTTTCATATTTATCTGCGGAGCCAGAAACGCAGGAAAGCAGGCCCTGCAGCATCAAGTGACTATGGGATTCACTGGCAACACGCTGCTTGCAGCACAATAACAATCGAGGTATCGATATTCCCATGAGTCCGCCAAGAACCTCAGAGAAGCGGAAACAGACTGAGGTATTTCATCTCAACAGGCAAACAGTCTCGCATTTGACCGCCACTGTTTCCATCACTTACCTGGGAGGAAGGGCGCAGCAGTTATCGGGGACAAGGGACAGGTACTGTGGAGTTCATTGACCATCGACCACCCCGCCCTCCTGTGCAGGCGCAAACTACATTTACTCCACTCCCCTACACCAGCAACCCAGGTATGCCGAGACAGAGCATACTGGGACTTGGAGTCCGCTACAATCAACACGGACTACGAAAGCTGCGCAGAACGCGTTAAGGGGAGGGAACTCGAGCCTGCAGATATTTAATCACGGAAGGGAACTATTTGGGACTGATCGTTTAGGTGGGAGGCCCTGAGGAAGGCTCGTTAGCCGAAATGCATTCGCCGTTACCTGGACTTTTGAATTAAACGGCTACCTGTTCCCAAACTCCCCGTGTGGCCGCTTCTCTTTTCTTCGAAAAGTGTTTGTTTCATATTTATCTGCGGAGCCAGAAACGCAGGAAAGCAGGCCCTGCAGCATCAAGTGACTATGGGATTCACTGGCAACACGCTGCTTGCAGCACAATAACAATTGAGGTATCGATATTCCCATGAGTCCGCCAAGAACCTCAGAGAAGCGGAAACAGACTGAGGTATTTCATCTCAACAGGCAAACAGTCTCGCATTTGACCGCCACTGTTTCCATCACTTACCTGGGAGGAAGGGCGCAGCAGTTATCGGGGACAAGGGACAGGTACTGTGGAGTTCATTGACCATCGACCACCCCGCCCTCCTGTGCAGGCGCAAACTACATTTACTCCACTCCCCTACACCAGCAACCCAGGTATGCCGAGACAGAGCATACTGGGACTTGGAGTCCGCTACAATCAACACGGACTACGAAAGCTGCGCAGAACGCGTTAAGGGGAGGGAACTCGAGCCTGCAGATATTTAATCACGGAAGGGAACTATTTGGGACTGATCGTTTAGGTGGGAGGCGCTGAGGAAGGCTCGTTAGCCGAAATGCATTCGCCGTTACCTGGACTTTTGAATTAAACGGCTACCTGTTCCCAAACTCCCCGTGTGGCCGCTTCTCTTTTCTTCGAAAAGTGTTTGTTTCATATTTATCTGCGGAGCCAGAAACGCAGGAAAGCAGGCCCTGCAGCATCAAGTGACTATGGGATTCACTGGCAACACGCTGCTTGCAGCACAATAACAATCGAGGTATCGATATTCCCATGAGTCCGCCAAGAACCTCAGAGAAGCGGAAACAGACTGAGGTATTTCATCTCAACAGGCAAACAGTCTTGCATTTGACCGCCACTGTTTCCATCACTTACCTGGGAGGAAGGGCGCAGCAGTTATCGGGGACAAGGGACAGGTACTGTGGAGTTCATTGACCATCGACCACCCCGCCCTCCTGTGCAGGCGCAAACTACATTTACTCCACTCCCCTACACCAGCAACCCAGGTATGCCGAGACAGAGCATACTGGGACTTGGAGTCCGCTACAATCAACACGGACTACGAAAGCTGCGCAGAACGCGTTAAGGGGAGGGAACTCGAGCCTGCAGATATTTAATCACGGAAGGGAACTATTTGGGACTGATCGTTTAGGCGGGAGGCGCTGAGGAAGGCTCGTTAGCCGAAACGCATTCGCCGTTACCTGGACTTTTGAATTAAACGGCTACCTGTTCCCAAACTCCCCGTGTGGCCGCTTCTCTTTTCTTCGAAAAGTGTTTGTTTCATATTTATCTGCGGAGCCAGAAACGCAGGAAAGCAGGCCCTGCAGCATCAAGTGACTATGGGATTCACTGGCAACACGCTGCTTGCAGCACAATAACAATCGAGGTATCGATATTCCCATGAGTCCGCCAAGAACCTCAGAGAAGCGGAAACAGACTGAGGTATTTCATCTCAACAGGCAAACAGTCTCGCATTTGATTGCCACTGTTTCCATCACTTACCTGGGAGGAAGGGCGCAGCAGTTATCGGGGACAAGGGACAGGTACTGTGGAGTTCATTGACCATCGACCACCCCGCCCTCCTGTGCAGGCGCAAACTACATTTACTCCACTCCCCTACACCAGCAACCCAGGTATGCCGAGACAGAGCATACTGGGACTTGGAGTCCGCTACAATCAACACGGACTACGAAAGCTGCGCAGAACGCGTTAAGGGGAGGGAACTCGAGCCTGCAGATATTTAATCACGGAAGGGAACTATTTGGGACTGATCGTTTAGGTGGGAGGCGCTGAGGAAGGCTCGTTAGCCGAAATGCATTCGCCGTTACCTGGACTTTTGAATTAAACGGCTACCTGTTCCCAAACTCCCCGTGTGGCCGCTTCTCTTTTCTTCGAAAAGTGTTTGTTTCATATTTATCTGCGGAGCCAGAAACGCAGGAAAGCAGGCCCTGCAGCATCAAGTGACTATGGGATTCACTGGCAACACGCTGCTTGCAGCACAATAACAATCGAGGTATCGATATTCCCATGAGTCCGCCAAGAACCTCAGAGAAGCGGAAACAGACTGAGGTATTTCATCTCAACAGGCAAACAGTCTCGCATTTGACCGCCACTGTTTCCATCACTTACCTGGGAGGAAGGGCGCAGCAGTTATCGGGGACAAGGGACAGGTACTGTGGAGTTCATTGACCATCGACCACCCCGCCCTCCTGTGCAGGCGCAAACTACATTTACTCCACTCCCCTACACCAGCAACCCAGGTATGCCGAGACAGAGCATACTGGGACTTGGAGTCCGCTACAATCAACACGGACTACGAAAGCTGCGCAGAACGCGTTAAGGGGAGGGAACTCGAGCCTGCAGATATTTAATCACGGAAGGGAACTATTTGGGACTGATCGTTTAGGTGGGAGGCGCTGAGGAAGGCTCGTTAGCCGAAATGCATTCGCCGTTACCTGGACTTTTGAATTAAACGGCTACCTGTTCCCAAACTCCCCGTGTGGCCGCTTCTCTTTTCTTCGAAAAGTGTTTGTTTCATATTTATCTGCGGAGCCAGAAACGCAGGAAAGCAGGCCCTGCAGCATCAAGTGACTATGGGATTCACTGGCAACACGCTGCTTGCAGCACAATAACAATCGAGGTATCGATATTCCCATGAGTCCGCCAAGAACCTCAGAGAAGCGGAAACAGACTGAGGTATTTCATCTCAACAGGCAAACAGTCTCGCATTTGACCGCCACTGTTTCCATCACTTACCTGGGAGGAAGGGCGCAGCAGTTATCGGGGACAAGGGACAGGTACTGTGGAGTTCATTGACCATCGACCACCCCGCCCTCCTGTGCAGGCGCAAACTACATTTACTCCACTCCCCTACACCAGCAACCCAGGTATGCCGAGACAGAGCATACTGGGACTTGGAGTCCGCTACAATCAACACGGACTACGAAAGCTGCGCAGAACGCGTTAAGGGGAGGGAACTCGAGCCTGCAGATATTTAATCACGGAAGGGAACTATTTGGGACTGATCGTTTAGGTGGGAGGCGCTGAGGAAGGCTCGTTAGCCGAAATGCATTCGCCGTTACCTGGACTTTTGAATTAAACGGCTACCTGTTCCCAAACTCCCCGTGTGGCCGCTTCTCTTTTCTTCGAAAAGTGTTTGTTTCATATATATATATATATATATATATATATATATATATATATATATATATATATATATATATATATATATATATATACATAGAAGTTTGAAGCGTCAATTCGGAAATGCAATCCAAAAGTATGACAGCAGACCCAGAATTTTCGAAGGTGCTGATTTTATTCGTGCATGGTACCCCACACCTCAGCCATGACGCGTTTCGTATATATATATGTATATATATAAATATATGTATATATATAAATATATATATATATATATATAGCTTGAATTTGGAATATTCATGAGCATCGAGCATGATGACATATCGCTAGGTTACAGTTTCTCTGCCCTCATGCATCATGACTTGTGACATTATCTAAAAAAGTTTTGACTTTGCATTTGGGAGAGCATACCAGTATCCAGAATGGAGCAGAGTACCTGCAACATAGTTATGCAGAGCTGGACCTTGCGTGTCCAGACATCGGGTACCTGCTCCATCCCTCACATTAGACTCAGCCAATGCACAGAGCAGATCAATCACAGTTTACTCAAGGAGGTAGTAGTATTCTTCCATTTGTAGGCGCCTGCTAGCCATGGCACTCCCTGGAACTCATGCAGAAACATTTCATTGACACAACCACACACACCGGGCCTCCCACCCACTCTTACTCACATGAAAAGTTCTCTAATAATGAAGGAGAGTACTTGTCGCCCATCCAGATTGGGGCCATTCCATTGCATCTACAATATGTTTATTACTCGCCAGTGTATTACCACACCACAGTGTATAGTTAATTTGCTACTCCTAAGCTTATCCACAGTATGGGTGAAAATGTGGTAATGGAGGCACTAATTACCTTAAAAGCAGAGTAACACCACTTAACCTGGTGGTAGTGTCTGGTCGAGCACAAGCTCAGCCTACCATACTTCAGTAAGCTGAGAGTACTAGACCATCTATTTTATGACAACATTACATCACTAGAACAGTTTTCTTCCCCCTCGGGTAACGTGGTAGAAAGGGGGGCCGCATGCAGGTTAGCAGAAAAGAATACACTAATGAAGACAGCACCCACATCTTCCTAATTTGTAATAGTTTGGCAGCATCATTAAGAGTGCTGTGCACAAACGCTTTGATCACACTACATCAGCAAAGTGAAGACGAACAAACAACATGATTAGTCCTTATTAGAATCACTTTGAACAACACACATCACAGGAAAGGTTAGGAAGAATAAACAAGCATATTCATGTGTGTGTGTCTATGGAACAAATTTTATTATAGCTCTTTTAACTAAGGACAATCCTTCTTAACAGCAGGTGGGGGTATTTTTAAATAATCAAAGGTCAATGCCTTAGAGGAGGGTAGCATATTACAGACCTGTAGGGCAGGATAATGCAGCATTACATATCCAAGGGGTTATAATTTCTGATATGGAGATTGGGGTATATTTAACCAAGGTGATTAGTTAGGAGTAGATTCTGCACCTACACTATCTCAATCATTGAGCTTATATACACTGTTGACTTACTTCCAAATAATACAGTTGCAGAAAATGGTGGCCATGATGAAAAATGTACAAAGTTGGTACAGATCTATTGGCCATTACAAACAGGAGCTCAGAGGGAAAAGACACAGGTTACCCTCCACTCACATTTATTTATCAACTAAACCTGCCTGATGATAGGTGGAACACACTGATGAGTACCTGTCAGCAGTTCCTTGGTGGTTGTTTCCGTGAGGTCCCTTCCCACTTTTCACACACTTTTTCACAACACTCTTCAAGTTGGGAGGGTGTTTAAATTGGTGTCGGAGACACCGACACTGACAGTATTTTAGAAAGAAGATAGGAAGTGCCGCGTACTATAAATATCATTACTAGTCAGGGAGGCAGGTGATGTCGGAGACACCCTATCAGACATGGGGCAGGTTTTGTTGATAAACAGATCTATTGGCATCTATCTTCTTGAAAGTTATTTCTAGCATTCTTTATGGGGATGTGCTTCCGAATAGTTTGAATCGAGTAAATATTGTAGTGTTCTTGGAAAAAAGTAAGAGGGCTCTCGCTGTTTCCATCGAATTGTATCATTTCACTACTTAATGGAGATGGACATACATAATTTAAAAGTCTTGACATCCAGCCGTACTCTGATTTTTGAGCTAGTAGTGTCAGCAGAACAACATGGCTTGAGTTCAAATCAAAACATTAATGATTACACTAACTCAGTTATTACTCTCTCTGACTTAACGCAGCATCATACCTGTGGCCATTTTAGATGTCGAAAAGGCAACTGATAGTTCATGCAGGCGGCGGTGTACAACTCTCACCCTGTATGTAGAAGATATTAAAAATATTGGGGCAGATTTACAAGCCCCTTGCTCCACTTTTGCGTCACTTTTCCCATGTTAAAAGTGACGCAAAAGTGGCACAAGGGGCTTGTAAATCTGCCCCGTAACATATACCAGAAACCAATTTGTGTGAAAGATAAAACATTGGACATTTTCAAATCAAAAACACCAGAAAGGCCCTTTATGGCTAGAATTGTTTGCATTCTTTTATAACCTCTTCAGCTTGTTTTTAAACAAACCCCAACTTTTAACACATTCTAAATACTATGCAAACCATCTGGAGACATTTTTGATAATTATATTGAGTTTTCCAATCCAGACATTTTTTCCTCATCAATCTTGGAAACTGCAAGTAGTTAGCTAATTTAATGATGACTAAATGCAGCTACTGGGCCCGTTTGGCTTAATTCTAATTGCCCTATGAATAGTCAATTGTTGAGTGTAATGGCGAAACCATTCTTCGTGTTTCCTCAAATTTAGTGCGAAGAACAATTGATGGACAGAATGCAGAACAATGTCATACATTCACCCCAGTACAGAGATCTGGGCCTAAATCCATTGTTTTTTTGCTCACCATGCAATTCCAGTTTGGACCCAGCCATATGCAAATCAGTCTTGACCCTGCACTCAATGGGAACAGTCCAGCCCGAACTGCTAGGCCAGGTCCTCCCTTGACTGGGAACACGCATCCTAGGACAGATTTCAGGCTTTCAACCCTCATCAGCCAGGATAGCTTGACTCCAGTGGCATGGAGAGCACGGGACCCACGTTCCACAGATCTATCCAGAGAGGGAATGCCATTCCCAAGGCTACAAGTTGGCATGGGGAAGAGACTTGTCAAGGTTTCCTTCCCTCAAACACTCATTCCCTTACGGAGACTCCCTTCATTAAGGTGATGTGGAAGACTGAACCCATTCAAAATAATTTCATTTTCAAATGTAACTAACCATATTTTTTAAAAGGTTCAAGGTAAAGACCATGTGGAATAATATTCAGGTATGTTCAGCTATGTGACAAGAACACGGTTATTCTGAAATCTATATGTTTATGGCAATCTGAGTATGGATTCAATTGGCCAAACATAGGAAATAATAGGACTATAGGCCACTAAATATTCGATAGGTGTCAACATGGGGTAGAATTTCAAAGTGATGCGTCTGCTGTATGCCGGATTTTTTCAGATATCTCCAGGTTTGACAATGCCTACTCTCAAATGTTTGGTAGTACTTTATCACCTCAAATGTTCAAGCTACTCAGATGTTCTTTGTCAGAGGTCATTCTGGGGTTAGTATTGATTGTTGATGCAACTGTCTATGAAGTATTAATGCTTATGTGATGGAAATGTGCTGTGGAATTCTCTAAGATATGAGGAAAACCTCATGATATCAGAATCACTAGGTTATTTTTTCAAACCTCCATGAAATGTACATGAATCAAAGATTCAGTATGCTTCTTACTGTCTTGGGGGCTCATGCATCAAGGTATATTGCATTCGCCAACGGTGCGAATCGCAAAATTCGGCCGTTTGCGAATGCAATTTCCTTTTTTGGGATGCATCTTGTTTTTTTATTTTTTCGCAATTTAAGGAATCGCAATTATGTTGCGATTTCTTAAATTGCGATTGCATTTAAGAAATCGCAATTTGCGATTTCTTAAATGCAATGCATCACACTTTAGAAATTGCGAATTCGCAAATAGGAAGAGGTAAATTACCATGAAGTTCACCTTCATGGTAATTTGCGAAAACTTTGAAAAATGCACAAAAGTGCATTTTTCAAAGTTTCATTTTACACACACACATGCCCTTGGGGCATGAGTGTGTGAAAAATGTTCTTAAAGTTAAATTTCAGGGGTGCAGGGAGGGTCCTTCGGACCCCACCTGCACCCTTGAAATAGCATTCTCATTTTGCGATTCCTTAATTGCGATTCGCAAAATGAGAATGGCTTCCCATTCATTCCTAAAGGCCTCTAGGCCCATAGGAATCAATGGGAAGGGATTCCTTAATTGCGATTCACAAATTGTGAATCGCAATTAAGGAAATTTAAGAAATCGCAAAAAAAATTGCGATTTCTTGATGCATAGCCGTTTGTGATTTCTTAATTGCGATTCCTTAATTTTCGCAATTAAGAAATCGCAAACGGCAACAATGATGCATGTGGCCGTTGGAAACGACAAGGAGAGTGGTGGCCCCTTGCTTGTCCTTGCAAAACCCATGTGAGTTTCTAGCGGAGGAGCTTCATAACAATAAGGAGGTTTGAGAGATTGCATAACTGCAATTATAAATTGTTTAGGATTTGTGGGGATTAAAAATGCTTTGCTCTCCCCTTTTAATTTATTCTGCATTGTGAAGGTAAGACTGTTTCTGACAAGAGCATAGTACAATGATAAACCCGACACTGCTAAGAATTGAGACAATAATTGCTTACTTGCAATCATATTGAATGTGCTTTGACATCTAAAATGTAGCAATAACAAATTTTAATAATAATGGGTTCTGCTGCGTTCGTTCTTACAATAGTTTCTTACGCAGATGGAAATCTACGTGAGGGTTATATTCTTTTTCCAAAATATCCCTTCCTTGTTTATTTTTCCTTGCCTTTATCCAATATGATTTTTGAAAGAGAAATACAACAATGTCGTTATAAAAAAAGGTGTTTTTCAAAGTAAATACAATGTCGAATGCTTAGATGTTTCAGACGAAAACTTTGCCATGAAATCATCCCGTCGCCAAACACCTTTCATTCCCACCTTTTCCAAAAATAATTATTTTTAAGGAAAAGAGAGACAAGGGTTGAAAATCTCACACAGGCCACCTTTCACCTTCTGAGCTACCTAAAATTTCTTTATTTTTCAAGTCAGAATGAGCGATGGGGTGCCCATACCCCTCCAGCACCTCTCAGGACCAAAGCAATCAAAAACAAAGAAATTCAATGTGATCCCAAGAACCTCTCATGGTTCCTTGTGGTGGCTGCCATGTTCCGAGGGCAGTGGGGCGGTGGGGCAGAGGGGACACAAACAATAAAATAAATACAAAGGAAACCCTTACCTTGGGACGACACTTCCTCCTCCACTGGTCGCCTCTCTCTTTTTTATTTCTTATTTTATAAAGTTTTATATAGCGCAAACATGATCCCGAAGGATATCAGAGAGCTTTACACTTTGGGGGATAGGACGGTAATAGTAGCAGTACAATTGTCATAGGGGGTAAAACCTGCAGTGGGACCCTGCCAACTCCCCTAACCAATGCTAGCGCTGCTCTCACCAGCATGAGTGTAGCGCCAGGACTGGTTGGATCAGCCTCACCCAGCGCTCTCAAGAGCACTGAAGGCCTTTCTTAGACAGCTGGGTTAGAGAAATTTAAAATGCGCATGTCTGACTGGCAGTCGCAAGATGGCCAGAAAAAGAGACAAGCACATTTTAACGCACACATCTCCCTGCTGCCACTCAGCAGCACTGGCCCGCCCCGTCCTGTCACTCAGTTCCGTTGCAGAAAAATAAAATGGTTATAGATAAACTTTATTACAATTTTATTTTTCAGCTCTCGGGGTGACGCTCCTCCGCTGAAACGGAGGAGCCGCCCCTGCATGGTCCAATGGATCAGATAAAATGTGTTATTAATACCAACAAAGAAGAGACACCCCCCAAAGAAACGCATTCCCTTAATCGAGAGAGTATGCTTTCTATCCGCTGTAATTACTTAGAACCAATGTTAGGGATATAAAAACCTTTAGTTTAAAAAATAAAAGTACTTTAATTCAGTATTATCTTTGTTGGAGTTAAAAAATCGTTAGTCATATCCTGCTGTGATCATGAAATGAGTTTGCATTCAAAAACTAGCGCAGAGCAACTTTGCAAAGTATGTAAATTATAGTCTAAGTCGCAAATACCTCTGTGAATGACTAAAACTTTATTCTCACTCCTTGCTAGTCATGGATGGAAATGGGGGCTTTAAGTGAGTCTTTTTCTGCCCTTGCATCTTGCAAGGAAATATATGACTGCGCTGTGGCGAGCAGGCATGCAGCCGCTATATAGTCGATATACGGCAACCGTCAGTGAGGGACAGCTTCCTTTGCACATGCGGCAGCTGTCAGGGGAGCAGGTAGCAGTCCTGTGGACTTCTGCATGCTCGTCTCTGTGTTTCTTTCACAATTGCTATTTGCTATCCTTTGTGGCATCCTTGCAGGTGCCACAATGTTAGAACAACGACGTAGTGCGAAGAACTGGCTGCAAACAGTGAGGCTCCCTACAACCACAACATTATACTACTACCCGGTCCATCGATGCAAAGTGCCCACAGTGTGAAAATGTTCCTAAAAAATGCATTTTAACATTTACATTTGTCTCTATTTTTAACTGAGACAATATCGTTTTCTTCAATATCATCTAAAATCTTCACTCGGTCCAGTCAGGACGAAGAGGTCCTTAAATGAACAGGATTGTAACAAAATAACCGGCTCATTAATGGTGGAATAACACACAAAAAACATGAGAGTTTAAGAAGATGTTATGAGATCCTCTTCTGATAGCAGGGGCGGCTCATCCGTAATGGTGGAGGAGCGTTGCCCCACTGCGTCAGACAGTGGAAAATTATCATTTTTTCCCGCTGACTAACCCAGGGAATCTTTGGCGGGGCAGGGTCAGGCATAGCATGGCAGTGAGGAGGGGGTAGTGTGCACTGTAAAGTGCACATGTCGGTTTGGCCGGCCGTCTCAGGTTGGCCAAACAACTGGCTGGTTGGAGAAAAGCCAGAGGCACTAAGGAGCTGTCTCAGCAGCAAACAAAGCCGCTCAACCAATCCTGGCACTGCTTTCATGCTATGAGAGCCGCGTCTAGATTTGGTGTGATGGTGCTGCTGTCCCAGGGACTGCTGGGACACTCTGGAGTGAAGAGGATTACCAACGCACCGGCCGCAATACAGGTACGTATTTTTTTTATTCTATCTCCCTTACCTAACCCCTGCCCCCCCTACTGAAGTTTTGTGGCGGTTGCCACAGTCTGATAGCCCAGTTGGGTGAGTGAACAATACATGCACGTAGAACTTTTTCTTAAATGTCTTTGCTTTTATGATATGTCTGTGTTGCATTTCTCTGTTTAATTCTGTAGGGAATAAAACTAAAGCTTAGCATGATGCAAGTCAACCTGTATTTTAACATGTCAATATCTACAATTTTTTCAAGTTTCAGTGAATAAAAAAAAAACAATCTCAAAGAAGTGCCCTCTTTTATTTCTCAAATGTTTGATTTTAAGTAGCTCGGTCTGTGGGTCTACGTGTAGTTTTGACAGTGGCTCGCTAGACCAATGGTGGTCTGAGGCTAGCTGAGGACATACTCAATAGAGGAACGCGGGGGAATGCAAGACAGAGACCCATAGTAGAAAGAATTGAACCTGCTGGGACAGTAGCAATGAAGTCAGCATGCGATGGGAGTCCAGTGTGAATAGCAGAGATGAGGGCCTCATGGGATCAGTGGAGATGGGACCCGCTATAGGCAGTGAAGATGGCGGGCCTCTAGGACCAGCAAAGATGAGGACTCTCTAGGGTACGTCGATATGGCGACTCTCTGGAGACAACAGAGGTGAGGTCTTCTAACACCAGCAGAGATGAGAGCCGTCTAGGATAAGTGAAGGTCAGGGCCCTCTGGGAACAGAAGAAAGCTGGGCTATCTGGGAGAAGTGGACATGGGACCGTGTGGTGATAGCAGAGATGCTGGGTTTTCTGGGAAGAGCAGATATGAAGGACCTCTGGGATAAGTTGAGACTGGGCCCTTCTGAAGACAAGAAAGAGGAGTGCCATCTGCTAACTGTACAGATGGGGGACCTCAGCAAACAGACAAAAGACTGCCCCAGCTGACAGCAAGGACGACTGTCGTCTGTGAACAGTTGAGATGGGCGCCCTCTGGAGACAGCAGAGATGGTGGCTCGCTAGTACCAGCAGTGATGGATAATGAGGGTTGCCGGGATCCTCAGGGACTCAAGCTTGTTCAAGACAGCAGCAGGCGCGGTGCATCCATTGGGTTGTGGGGGACAGATATGATAGCAATTATGTGCTGGGTTGCTTAATTGGGGACACACACAATGCATTTTAAAAGATTTAAAGGGATTAATGCATCGGCTACATAGAACCCGGTGTACTCAACCTGTTCCACGCAGTACCAGCAGTGGAATACCTATGGGGGTGAGTGCACTTGCTGGTAAGATCTGTGTGAGGTCTAGTAACACCTTTACCTTGTCATAAAATAGCGAAGAGAGATAATGCACCCGCTACAAAGCACAGGCAGGGTATAACTGTTGAAAATATGTAACACTGCAAAATATGGGTCACTCTCACGTTCACCTGAACTCTCAACCTTTCAGGTTTTTAATTAATTCAAGACTACACCATCAGGATTGGTTTATAAACCTTATTGCTTTTTCACATCACTTTTTATCCAAAACAGCTTTAAAATACACCATTTGCTCCTCCCTTTTTTAAAAATGTTCTTAGGACCAGAACCACTTTGAATCCTCCTTTTATTAGTGTTGCACGTTCACTTCACTCGCTCTCTAAGTCAACCTCGTCCCCAGTTTTTATGCCTCACCACTTTGAAATGTCACCAGCAGCCCCTGGACACCAGGACACAGAGTTTTGGGGATAGGGGGCACGGAGGCCTTCAGTGGATAACAGAGTAGGAGCAATGGAGGTACCCCTGGAATGGAGAGGCGGATGACTCGCTGGGCACAGTAGGAACAGACACCTGCTAAGGCCAGCAAGGTTAGAGGCCACTGTCAGACCTGCCAACTTCTAAATTTTTTCCATTCTACATAAGGCAAGGTGGGCCTTGTGACAAGTACTGCTTGTGAGCCACTTCTACCTTTTCATCCTCCCAAATAAAAAATGATACCCTTCTTAGATCTGCCGCTGGCGTCCTGTGGCTTTTCATACCCTTACTGGACACTGGTTGGGCAAAGGCTCTGAAAACAAGCTGGAAAAACACTTTATATTGGGGTTTCCAACACACCTTTTGATCCTCCTTTGGATATTGAGTCCTAACAGGACAACTGTGTGAAGGGAGCAGCTATTGTGTAACACATGGTGGCACAGTGTGTGCTTTGGGTGAACTTCTACATTGGTGACGCCAGGGACAGTGTGCCATAGGAGACCCCAGTGACTGAGTGACACTTGCTACACAGTAACAGATGGCTTCTGGGAATGCCTTGGACAGAGACCGCACGCAAGCAGCTGGGGAAACCATGGACAGGGGCCAATGAGGGCCGCTTGGACAGAAAGCTGATGGGGCAGAATTAAATAACAATGTGGATGAAAGTACCTCCTTTGGAGATGCAGAGGCTGTCCTTGGCTGGCACAATCAGAATGACTCTGTAGGCACTATACCGTATTTTCCTGGCAAAAATATTAAAAAAAATTAACAAGAGGTTCCGCAAACATGGCTAGCCCCCTATCACCTGAGCATGCCGTCTTGGATGCAGATCATAACCTATGTAGGTGTCAGTGAACTGAGGATTATTGTGGAGTAATTGTTGATAGATTAAAGATACCTCCATGCTGTGTAGTGAAAATGACAAAGAACTGCGCCATACGTATGTATAAATGTAAAGATGGATAAGCTTTTTAAAAATATATTTTTATTGGCATTTTGCAATTAACAATAATCGATACATTACAAGAATATTCAGTAGCGCATACATAGTTATGTTATGTTATGTTAAAATGTATTTATATAGCGCACGGCTACTCCGACAGAGTGTCCCGGCGCTTTCCACAAACAACTCAGTGTGTAATAACATAACACGAAACAATACAGAAAAGAAAGACCCACCCAAAGAGCAACTAAACGTTAAAAAGCCATGTCTTCAAGCTCTTCCTAAATTGAAGCAGATTAGGAGTACTGCGTAGCGCCAGTGGTAGGGAGTTCCACAACTGAGGTGCCTTAAAGCCAAAGGAACGGCCCCCAGTGCGGGCCTTCCGCATGCGAGGAACCACGGCAGTAAAGAGAGCCGCAGAACGCAGTAGGCGAGCAGGGCGGTAAAAGATCAGCCTGCGCCGTAAATACCCGGCCCCGGAGCCAAACAGTGCCTTATGCATCAACGTAAGGGATTTGAACATAATCCGCTTACGGATAGGCAGCCAATGGAGCTTCTGTAGCAGCCCCGAAGCTCGCGATCGCCTATGCAGGCCAAAAATCGCACGGGCAGCAGAATTTTGCGCCACCTGTAAACGCTGGACCAGGTAGTCTGGAAGGCCAAGGAAGAGGGCATTGGCATAATCCAGCCTGGACCCAATGAGCGCCTGCACGGTAATCCACCTATGCCCCGCAGAGAGCAATGGAAGAAACTTGCGGAGCATCTTCAGAACACCGAAGCAGGTGCCCACCAGACCAAGTACGTGGGCTCTCAATGACAACTTATTGTCAAGTTTAACCCCGAGATTTTTGGCAACCAGAGATGACTGTGCCGGAGGGCTAATTTCAACCGGCCACCATTGCCGCCACTCAGGGTCAGTGGCACATCCAAAAAAAAGAACCTCCGATTTGCTGTAATTGGCCTTCAAGTTGTTGTGCTGGAACCAATCGAATACCATGGCCAAACAGGCCCGAATACCCTCTCCATCAAATGGCTGATCTTTGCCACATGTGAAGAGGAGTTGCGTATCATCGGCGTAGGACACGATCTGGGCCCCGTACGCCTCCACCGCCGCCGCCAAAGGGGACATAAAGATGTTAAACAATGATGGGCTCAACACAGAGCCCTGTGGAACCCCGACCCCCAGAGGCGGCATCTCGGCGGAGCGCTGCGAGACCCAGATCGTCTGGCGGCGGCCTTCCAAAAAAGATGTAAACCATTTGAACACCGTCCCCCTAATGCCGATGTCATGAAGCCTGGCGAGGAGCGCCGCATGAGGGACGGTGTCGAAGGCCGCCGACAGATCCAACATGACTAGCATGGCCTTGCCACCAACATCCAGTCTCCCTGATGATCTCCGAGACCTCCAACAGCGCCGTTTCCGTGCTAAAGTTAGGACGGAATCCGGATTGGGAAGGATGGAGCAGATGGTTAGTTTCTAAAAAGCTCGACAAGACGCCATGAACATGTTTCTCGGTGATCTTAGCCAACGCCGGCAGGAGTGAAATTGGCCTGTAATTGGCCAAGACCTCAGCATCAAGACCTGGCTTTTTCAAGAGGGGGAGGACCATCGCCCTCTTCCAGGTACAAGGCACCCTCCCCTCCCTCAAGGAGGCGTTGAGGATAGGATTAACCAGAGGATTGGTGAGATATTATACAGTAGTTGTTTACCTTTTACATTGATTAGCAAGTTCCGTCTCTCACTCATTGACAACATAGCTGCAAAGAGTTACATTACACATCACAGTACTCTCGCCTCTGTTCTTTAATGACTATCATCTGACAACGGTTCCTCATGTGGGGGTTCGCAGATATTGCCCCGGAATGCATTCCACCTCCCCCACAGATGGAAAAGCTTTTAGTAGAACCTCCCAAGTTACAGTGTTGTGTTGTGTGAAGGGGAAATGTAAATTGATACTTGTATAGCGCACTACTCACCCGCAAGGGTCTCAAGGCGCTTGTACGAATATCGCTGTGGAACCCATCCTGGCTTTCCCTGTGAGGTGTCCACTCCTGGGCACCCCCAAGGTGGAGGCCAGGCATCCTTAGCCATGTGGGGGCCGTTGTGGAGATTAAGCAAGCTATTGCCCAGAGTTGCAGCGTGGGACTCCATGATTGGAATAGGCACTGAGACGAGAATTATCAGGTCAGTGGAATTTTGAGCCCAAGACCCGCCGAGGCGGGGAATTGAACCCTGGTCCCGGGCTAGACCTCTCTATCAGGGTCTGCCGCTCTAACCATTGAGCCACACTTAGAAAGAGCAGGACAGTACCATGTCTAAAAGGAAGATACCACACTGCGTCTCTCTTCTGAAGCATGACGTACAATCATCCTGCCTAGAGCTATGCACACACCTTTGCAAAAGTATATATGTAACTGTAGCATAGGCTTTGTATTGGATAGGTACTATGCTTAGGCATACTTTCAACTTTTACCACTTTGTATGTGCACCGTACAGACCAGTCCGTATGCAAAGTTAGAAAAGTTTGGAGAGAAAACTTTTCTCCTTTTGTGCCTCCTTCAAGGATGTGTATTATTTCAGTGTAAAGCAATGTTTGCACATGTTAGTAGATAGAGTTTTGCATCAAAAGCCATGGGTGGTTGCAAGGGTACACCAGAGGTCGAAGTGGGCGGGATCATTTTTTGATTTATAAAAAAACGTTCCCCTACTTTTTTATGAAAATACAACCAAACTGGGATGGTTAATTCTGATAGTTTAAATGCTTCTGCTGAAGTGTTATTCTGTGCGTCTCCTGTGCTGTGAAACTGAAGCCGGGGAGACAGCGTAACAAGCCTTCCTGTCAGGGTGCCTGCTTACCTGAAAGAAATGAATATAAGCGGAACGAGTAAAACTGCAAATGTAAAGTGTGGAATTAATTGAATGAATCTCTCGAAGCTTTGTTGTGAGAAAAGTTTTATTCTTTTTGAGTGGCAGTGCAAAGAGTGAACAACTGATCTGTGAAGTGCATGCTTTTAATTGTAATTGGTTGGATATGGCGCTTACTATACCATACGAGGTGTTGAGGGGATAGTTATGTAAAATAAATTGGATTATGTACATTCTGGGTACTACTAAAAATCTAGGGCCTCATTTATGAAAAGTGACGCATCGCTGCGTGAAAACAGTGATGCGTCACTTTTCACTGCGCCCTCCTTGCGAGACCAATGATGCGTCATATTTACAGTATGACGCATCATGGTGCAAGGAGTTAGAGATACGTCAGTATTTCCGACGTATCTGTATGGCGCAAAAGTGACGCATTGCTAGAGTGTGTCACAAAAGTGACGCAACTCCAGCAATGCGTCCTTTCACATGGGGCAAGCCCCATGTGAAAGGCCCTGCGTCAGTCTTACGCCTGCTGTGAGGCAGGCGCAAGATTTTGACGCAACGGTGTCCTAAAAGTGACGCAGTGAAATCTCATAGATTTCACTGCGTCACTTCTACGACCCTTCCTTGCGTCAATACGCCCCCCTTGCATACAATATACCTGGCGCAGGTGTAATGCGGTGCAGGGGTTTACAAAGTGACGCACCTACCTAGATGCATCACTTTGTAAATATGGCGCAACAAGGTGCATTTTTTACGCCACTGGTGCGTCACAAAAAGTGACGCACCGGCGTCGTAAAAGTGACGCACAGCCTCATAAATGAGGCCCCTAGATTTTCTAAGCACCATTTTATCCCCAAACGTTTGTGCATTTGGTAGCAGTCTATCTTATACTGTGTGTAATTCAAGTTTAAAAGAATGATTAACATATTCACAGTCCTTTCTGTCACACATGCCTGTAACCTTGTAGCACTAAAAATACACAAGTCACTATTCTCTACTACACAAACCAAGATTTCATTCTGTGGTTCTCTGGTTAAACACAGACCTTTGCAGTGCATTAACTAATAGAGGTTTTGTAATGTACTAAAGTGCATTTTGCACTAACATCTTTATTTATTTTTTATTTAAGCTGCGCTTTATTTTATATGTAGGCCCAAAAAACGTACAGCACTGAGCTCCTGAGGCGAAAAGCCGGGAGTGCCAATTTGTTTTAACTTGTATTTTAAATATTGCATTTGAGAGTCACTGTATTCCTGTGTCACTACCTACCTACTTCGCCTCCTCACTCCTGGTCACGCAGCCAATTTAGCGCTGGCGCGGCCCCTCTAAACAAACTTCTCTGCCGCCATCTCGGCGTGCCCGGAGGCCACGCCCCCTTTTGCTGAGGCCACGCCCCCTGCCGCCGCCCTTCATTTAAGACGCTGATTGCAAGCGCCCAAGACCTGACAGCACTGAGCTCCTGAGGCGAAAAGCCGGGAGTGCCAATTTGTTTTAACTTGTATTTTAAATATTGCATTTGAGAGTCACTGTATTCCTGTGTCACTGCCTACCTACTTCGCCTCCTCACTCCTGGTCACGCAGCCGATTTAGCGCTGGCGCGGCCCCTCTAAACAAACTTCTCTGCCACCATCGCGGCATGCCCGGAGGCCACGCCCCCTTTTGCCGAGGCCACGCCCCCCGGCCGCCGCCCTTCATTTAAGACGCTGATTGCAAGCGCCCAAGCCCTGACAGCACTGAGCTCCTGCGGCAAAAAGCCGGGAGTGCCAATTTGTTTTAACTTGTATTTTAAATATTGCATTTGAGAGTCACTGTATTCCTGTGTCACTACCTACCTACTTCGCCCCCTCACTCCTGGTCACGCAGCCGGTTTAGCGCTGGCGTGGCCCCTCTAAACAAACTTCTCTGCCGCCATCGCGGCGTGCCCGGAGGCCACGCCCCCTTTTGCCAAGGCCACGCCCCCCGGCCGCCCTATCTATCCATAAAACATGTGCATTTTCCGGAAGCGCAGCGGGCTCGACGTTTGCGCGCCGAAGGCGCGCCAAAGGTAAGCCCGTCTGCGCCCGTCCGCGGCCGACCGGGCCTAGGGGCGACCCATCATGCCCAAACTATTCAATATTCACCGGCACAGCTTCACTATCTCCAGGGACCATGGCCCTTAGAGGACTCTGTGACTTTGCACATTGGTAAATTGGGTTTGACGGCTCCGTGCCCTCTCCCCTCTTTCCCGCTCATGTCCTCCCCCCCCCTCTTCCCTCTGATCCTCCTTGCGCCCACCTTGCGCCCCCTGTACCCACTACCCTTTCCGTTTATTTCCTCAACACCAGGTCAGCAGTCAAGCACTGCCATGAACTTTTTGTGTTATTAGACCTGCACAAACCAGACCTACTATTTCTCACTGAGACTTGGTTCGCTGACCACTCCCTCCCCTCTTTGTTAGCTACCCTTCCCGTCACATACTACGCTCTGCGCACCGACCGTCCTTCCGGCAAATCAGGAGGCGGCGTCGCACTGATTGCTCATAGAGAGTTCTCTTTTCAGTCCTTAACCTTTTCCTCCATTGGCTCAGCCGACTTTTTAGTTGTGCGCTCAGCGTCTTTTGGAGTCCCACTTACCTGCCTGCTCATGTACCGTCCCCCCCAGCCCTCTCAACTCTTTCTCCCCGGGTTCCAAGATCTAGTGGCCACCCTTGCGGTCAACAACTCCTCCATATTGGTGTTAGGAGACTTTAACTTCTGGCCCTCCGACCCTGCAGAATGCCCTACTTCCAGAGAATTCTCAGAAACCCTTCGTTCCCTCAACTTCGACTCCCACGTTCACTCTCCCACTCATTATCAGGGTCATATCCTTGATCAGATTTGGTCCCTCAACTGCCCGATAGCCTCCCTGTCTATCTCCCCTTGCACCTGGTCTGATCACTTTCTGATATCCTTCTCCCTACACCTTAACCCAGTCACTAAGCCTCTCCTTCCCAGAAACACCTGGGCGCGCTCTTGGAGCAAGGTGGATGTGGCCGCTCTATCTGTCACACTCTCCGCATCTAGCCCGGACCTAGACGGACTGTCATCTTCCGCCCAAGCCGACTCTATAAATTCCTGGCTCCTATCGGCTTGCGACTCTGTCGCTCCCCTCAGGCGGGTGTCTTCCAGACGTCCAAATGACGCTAATCGCTGGTTTAATGAAGAACTCAAAACCCTAAAACTCTCAGTACGTCATGCTGAGCGGGCCTGGAGGCGTGACTACTCCCCAAACCTTAAAACCCAGTACTCCGTTCTCCTATCCCAGTATAAAAAAGGAATTCTGGCCACTAAGACCGCCTTTTTCTCCTCAAACATTTTAGCCGCTGAAAATCAGCACAGGGAAATCTTTTCTATAGTACACGATCTGGCCTACTCTGACAGAACCACCCTCAAACCTTCTCCTTCCCAGGATCTTTGCGACTCCCTTAATACCTACTTTCTAGATAAAATCTCTAATATCAAAGCAAACATCCCTCCTCCCCCCCTACTTTTGTCGACCCCCAGTGTCCGTTAGGCGAGGCTCGCCTCGTATCCCTCCCCCCTTTGACAGAGGAGGCCTTTCTTACCCTCCTCTCGACGGTCAAATCAGGCTCACCCCTGGATCCCTGTCCCCCTCACATCCTCAGACATATCTACTCCACCTGTGTGCAGCCTCCTCTCAAACTTCTCAACAGCTCCCTGTCTCAGGGCATTGTTATCCAACCCCTAAAAACAGCCACCATCTTGCCCATCCTCAAGAAACCTGGAGCCGACCCCACCGCCCTTGTCAACTACCGCCCTATTTCATTATTGCCCTTCCTAGGGAAGGTACTAGAGCGCCATGTCACCCGTACGCTTAGCACCTTTGTGGAGGAGAGCGGGGTTTTAGCCCCCCAGCAGGCGGGGTTCCGCCCCGCACACTCCACGGAGTCAGTGGTGCTATCGGTCCTTGACAACCTCAGAGAGGGTATGGACACCAACCATCCCCAGGCCCTGGTCCTCCTCGACCTCTCCGCCGCCTTTGACATGGTTGATCATTCCATCTTACTTTCTTGTGTCAGGGCGGCGGGGATCGGAGGTTCGGCTCTGGTCTGGCTGTCCTCCTTCCTGAGGGACCGCATCCAGGCAGTACGCCTGGGCGACTTCTCGGCGGACTTCCGGAAAGTCCCATGTGGGGTCCCCCAGGGTTCCTCCCTTTCTCCCCTTTTATTTAATTTGTACATCGCCCCTCTTATTTTCGCCCTCCACCAAATGGAAGTCACCGTTCTTAACTATGCGGATGACCTGCAGCTTATTTTCACCCTGTCCCCATCCCCAGAGTCCATGGTGAATTTTCAGTCCACCATGATCTTCATCCGGGACTGGATGAATTACAACCACCTAAAGTTAAATCCAGATAAGACCGAGTTGATTCTGACAGGTGGTTGCTCCAGTCCCTGGACCTCTCTCTTCTGGCCCCCCTCACTAGGTCCCCCTCCATCCCCTTCCTCCTCCGTAAAAACGTTAGGGATCAAACTGAATAACCAACTCACCCTGCACTCCCAGGTCAGTTCGGTGGTGTCCTCTTCTTTCCTTTCACTTCGCACCATCCGCAAAGTTTCCCGTTTTTTTTCGTTCTCTGCCCTTAAACTCATTGTCCTAGCGATGGTGGTCTCCCGCTTGGACTATGGAAATGCTCTATATTGCGGTATGCCCGCCTATAGCATGCGACGTTTACAGCTGGTTCAAAACCAGGCAGCCCGCCTGGTCTACAACTTGGCCAAATTCCATCACGCTGCGCCTCTCCTAAAGTCCCTACACTGGCTCCCTATTCGAGAACGAGTCCAGTTCAAGATGGGATGTATCACCTTTCAAGCCCAGGATGGCACAGCTCCCGCCTTTATCTCTGCGGAAATCAAGGCATATGCCCCCGCCAGGGAACTTCGTTCATCTTCCCAACACCTGTTGGCAGTCCCACGCTTCCGACGTAAAAAGTGGGGGGGCACGAAATTCTCCACACTTGCCCCCGCCTTTTCGAATTCTCTGCCTGCCCACCTCAGATCTTCCACTCAATACTCCCACTTCCGAAAGGCCCTAAAAACCTTTCTTTTTTCACAAGCCTTCCCTTCATAATCCACCCCTCCTCATCTTCCCCGACTTCCCTACCCTCTAGGGCTCAGTACCTCATAGCGCCATGAAACCGCCAGGTGTACGCGCGCTCAATAAATGTTTTAAACTCAAACTCAATATTTTGTTTTTTTAGCCATAGCTTTGGCCCTGCCCCCACGCTCACTGACTCATGCAGCATCACAGTTCCCATACTTTTGTTTGTGCACTTCAACCACTGGGTAGACATGTACCACTCACTGGACCTCCCTTTACACGAAGTAGCTCGAAGCAACACAAAGTGCTACATTGCGTTACTTAGCACTTCTTTCAAGAACAAAACCAGTTTTGAACTGGTAAATTAACACCAAAACCACACTTTGCTCTTATTTGTGGAAATAGTGCTTCAAGAGCAGTCAAGTGCATGCACTTTACTCACCCGTAAAGGTTTTGGCACTTGCACCACGATATCAGTGATGCTAACTTTTTCTCTGGGCCCCTCCAGTCAATGGATTGAGTGTCTGCTGCAGAGATTTGTCTAATCTATGGTGAGAGATTAAAATGTTAGCAGGACTGGCTCAGCACTTCATGCTTCTGAGGTAGATTGCACGAGTTCTTTATTTAAGGGCTCTGATACCGTGGGATGAGCCTTTCTGTTGTATTTTGTGTTCAGCAATGCATGATAGTGAATGATCGATGCTTGCATATGTCAAGCAGAGGCGTGCACGTGCGCGTGCTCGTGCATGTGTGCTAGTGCTTCAGGACACTTCCCTGTCGAGCCTGTGACACCTGGGCAACGATGCTGCCTTATCTTGGTTTCCATGGTGTGAAATGTCGGTAAATTAATGATAAATTACGTGTGGAGTGCAGGGGAAGAGACGTGGCTGTTTCTTTAACTAATAGACTCGAGGGAGGAGGCGCCATGGCAGCAGGATTTAAAATACACTGTGGTAAATAGGCTGCTAACTAAAAAAAAAAACAAAGAGGTGCTGACTTTGCTGTAAGACTACCGATCAGCAATAAAATGCGCCAAAAGTCGTTCAAGTTCATTCAGATAATTTCTTGCTCCGTTCCAAGCAGCTCTCTGACGCCTGAATGGGCTTGTTAGCTAAGCTGTAAAATAAAATATCTCTCTGCTGTATGTGAATCTGGCTACACAATGCGGCATAAGGGTCATAAATCCATGGACTTTGGTGCGTGACTTGAAAAAACAAATCCGCCCCTTGCAGGGAGAGTGTTTGTTATCCCCACTGCTCGCCTTTTCACAGAAGCAGTAAAAAAAAAATTGTAGTTGATTTATCACTGCTGATATTGTTAAACTATAATTTAAATTACTCATTAAATGCGTAACCGTGCTTCTAGTTCCTCGAAAAAGGCGACAGAAGCCTGGTAGACTTGCGCATAAACCCTCAGCCCTGCTCACAGCGAACAAACACACTGCGATCAACAACAACCCCATACTTAAAAACACCAAGAAAGCCCTCCTAAAAATAGACAAAAGAATGGACACCAGCATCAAAAACACGAAATGGGAATCAATCTGGTTCAACTCCAAAATAAAATATAGGGACAAGACACTGAACATGGAGGCCTGGTATAAGCAAGGTATCTCCACCCCAATCCAGCTAGAATGTCGCAATGCACCACTCACATTTGACAACCTAAAGCACACACACAACTTATCAGACATGGAACTCTATAACTTTCTAAGAATAAAGACGGCAATCACAAGAGCGGACTTAAATAAGGGTGCCCCCCAAATGCTACAATATATGGCGAACCTAAACAAGGTCGGGCACCAGACGTCACACCTATACAAACTCCTAAGCCCAGCGACAACAAAACTAAACAACAAAACACTAGAATACTGGGAAACCCTATATACTAGACGGCTCAGTGAGAAAAGAGAAGTCTCGCTTTTGGTCATCAGCGTCCCAAAACAAAGTCACCCCAACACTAGCGCAAACAAAATACTGGCTCCTCCACAAAGCATACTGGATCCCAGCCCGCCTTGCGGCGATGGGTATACACGATAGCGACTCATGCTGGAACTGCCACAAACAAAAAGGGGATCTGGCGCACCTTATCCTCTACTGCCCCAAGGTCAAGACCTTCTGGGGTAAAATAAACGAGTTTATAAACGACATACTAGGGCTCTCAAGGCAACTAGACTTCCAAGGGTTAGCCACTGCCTTAATGGCCCCCGAAATCCAGTCCAAAAACTATAGCGAGCTAGTTGACCTCCTGCTCACAGCGGCTGTTAAGACCATCCTAACAAACTGGAAAGGCATCTTTCAAAAGCTGGTTCAACTGGATCACCTTCCTACGGGGGGCGGACAACATAACCTCTGACCACACACTCAACACCAAAGCTAAAGGGGAGATGTGGCTCTCCCTGGACAATTACCTGAGTACTCACAAGCCACCCTAGGCAACCACCGGGGCTCGACGCCCCCTCATACCCAACAGCCGTAAACCGCAAACTGGGATAACCTGGGCAGCTAACCACTACACAAACAACACAGTCCTCCTTTCCTGTCCTTTCTCTCCTTTCCTACGTCTGTTTCTCCTTTCAGCGGGGGCAAACACAAGCCCAATGATATTACCGCCAAGATCATGATTAATTAGGGACGCCTATGAAGGCCACACTTATGGCCCCAAAGAAGACGCTTGTAACCCAACAGGCGCACAATGTAACCCGCACGCTACCCCTAATGTATACCTGTACACTGTACTCTGTATGTATATAAATTCTCTTCCTAATAAAATCATTTGAAATAAAAATAAATAAATAAATAAATAGATAAATAAATGCTCTTCTGAACTATGAAAAATACCGTCTCTAAGAGTGGGAATGCACTTTTCCCATGAAAATTCAAACATATTTTAAACAAACAATTTAGATTATACACATTTTACATATATTTCCAAGTCTTATTTTTTTTCCACTCACTACCTTTTCGTTTTTGAAGAATTCATAGCAACTTTATGTTGTAGAGTGTAGATAGAAAACCCATTGCTTAAAAGTCTATGGAGTGGCGAAGAATGGCGTGGAGTGGTGTGGAATAAGGTGACGAAAAGTGGAGTGGCATGGAGTGACATTGTGTGGAGTGGCGTAGATTGGAGTGGTGTAGAGTAGCTTAAAGAAGAGTGGAGTAGCATCGAGTGGAGTAGCATAGAGTGGAGTGGCATAGAGTACAGTGGCATAGAGGGGAGTGGTTTAAAGTAAAGGCGCATGGCATAGAGTGGGAAAGAGCAGAGTGACATGGAGTGTCATAAAGTGGAGTGAAGTGTTCTCGCACAGAGTGGTGTGGCGTGGAGTAGTGTATGTGACATAGAGTAGTGAAGTTGTGAAGTATCTTAAACAATTAACCGTACTTAAAATCAATGCAAGGGTGTGTGGCATAAAGGGGATGAATTGTTGAAAGGCAAAGAAAATAGGCATGCTGTGGCTGCCATCAAGAAGGTGTAAATGTGTTGTTACTTCGGCATTTCTACCTTATAATTGCTTAATCCAACCCCACGTAAAATTGTATTTTCTTTTAGTTGTATGAGTAGGCCCAAAGATGCAGACATACGTAAACAACGTTAAAAGAAAATGCATCTGAAAATTGAACAATTGCAGAAAGCAGCACAAGAGCTAGAAACAGAGGAAATATCCTGAAGGCGTACCCAAATCACAGAGTGATCAGAGGACGGACACAAATTAAGTTGAATCAATCTGTGCTTGGTGCATGCTCCTCAGAAAGAAAAAGAAGTGATGCTAGTCAGTTAGGAGGCAGCAAAGAAGATTGACAATGCAAGACAATAAATCATAAGCAATGTCCTGACTCCCTTATTGTGAACAATACCCCTAGCAAGCGAGAGCTAAAAAGGGAGTTTATGTTCGAGACAAAAGTCTTAGCAGACAAGGGCATGTGATCAGTTGACTGTCCAGAATCACAGTCACTCGCTGCCAGGGCCTGGCCTTGATTCCACTGTGAGACCGGCGACATTGGAAACTTCTTTGCCAAGAAAAAGACTGCAGTTCTTTCCATGTCAATGCCATCACTAGAGGAGGGCACCTGGTCTTATTATACCCATGCCTTGCATGTTTACAGGGCCTAACCCTCAAGCTCTGAATAGCTGGGAAGCAAAAGAAGAATAGCTCATTTAAATAAGCATTGGCAAAGCTAGTAAGTTTCACCTTTTTGGCCTATTGTTTTGCCAATGCTGGGTAGCATCGGCAAAAAGGAAAATATGAATTTAAAGAAAA
Source organism: Lissotriton helveticus (assembly GCF_964261635.1). Lineage (NCBI taxonomy): Eukaryota > Metazoa > Chordata > Amphibia > Caudata > Salamandridae > Lissotriton > Lissotriton helveticus. Next base: position 343,994,414 of record NC_136065.1, read on the forward strand.
AATAAAGAAAAAAAGAAGGAGCGAGCAACTGTTCCTTTTTATTGCAGCGCACAGGCATCATTACCCACGCACATGCCTACCAATTGAAGCAGGCGTCTTTTTTTTGTTTAAATTACTGATCCATGATGGCAGACACCACTTATTTTGATAAATACAAATTTAAATTTTATTTTCAGAAATACGCTGCATGCAATGAGGAGCAGCCCAACAGTGAACAGCAGGTGCGAAATCCATCCCCCCAAAAATAAATATATTCAAACATTACATTTCTTTCACTGTAAGGGTTAGAAGAACAGCGTTGAAGTGGGTGAGGAGCAGGTGGTTTGCGGGTGAGGGGGCAACAGTGGAGTGTGGTGGCCAGGGGAGAAAGTAGCACAAGAAAACACATGTAATATCAGAGAGTGCTTAATGAAAAAGAAAAGCATAGCTCATTTATTGTGAGCAGTGTAACGATATAAGTCAACCAGTGGACATAAAGATAAAGAGGCTGTGCTCCAGAAGAGGGGAAGAGTAAGAAGAGGAAGGCAAGCCGTCAAATAGGAAGAAAGCAAATGAGAGTTACGATAAAGTCAGTGTCATGGGGGTGCGGGTGCGGTAAGCCCCGTGTGGCACGTGATTTGAACAGCCACGGCCCATGTAGGGCGTTCCACCGGGCGGTGAGGTGGGGAGGGGCAGGGTGGGGGGTCGTATAATGCGGGAAACGGACGATTTCAGGTAAGTAACGAGAAAAAAAACGAATTTCGTTGCGCGCGCTGCAACGCCAGATGCGATGCAGCGTGCGCAACATAATTTTTTTTTTTTTCGTTACTTACCTGAAATCGTCAGTTTCCCGCATTTTACAACCCCCCACTATGCCCCTCCCCCGCCCCACGTCACCGCCCGGTGGAACGCCCTACATGGGCCGTGGCTGGATTTGAGGGTGGCGGCAGGAAACGCCAGCACCCCCAGACCCTCCCCCCCCCCCCCCGCTCTTAAACTTGCCTGCAGGGAACAAGGCCTAGCTGCGCCACTGGATAAAGCCCAAAAAAATGCACGCCATGATGATATACAAATTTATAATCAGCAGAGCAAAAGTGTGCGTCCCCGAATGCAAAGATCTGTTGGCTTAATAGCCAGGAATAACTGATGTACCAAACACAACAATGCAGAATGGTGTGAACGGGTGCTTTACAAGTTAAGGGAAACTAGAACGGGCTAGTAAGTGGATCCTTAAGCAGGGCCTATGAGAGGGAAGGTGTGGGGTTGTAAAGGATGAGGGTAGAAATTACAATGTAAAACAATTGATTCTTGGCACGTTTGCTGTGCCAAATGGGAGGGAGGGTTCCACAAAATGCTATGCACCAAGCCCCATAAAAGCTTGTGACAGTCCTGGTCCAGGGATTAATTATAGTGAAATTACTGCTAGCAGGAGATCCCACCACCAATCATTCTAGACTGCTGGACCACATCAGAGGAGCCATTCTCTACAATAAGACGGACCTCAGTGGGGCATTCTTACACTGCAAGCAGAGCTTGAATAAGCGAAAAACATTTTTACACCCGATTTAGCCATGTTAAAAGTAGGAGTGGGTGGGACTCGCACAGTTTCACTCTACTGAATTCCGCAGAGTTACGTGAAAACCCTGTGAATTTCCGTGGAGTTTCACAAACGGGCAGAATGAGGCACATTGCACTGCTCACACTTATTTTTAGTGCTGGGAGCATGTCCTGCACTGATTATTCAGTGCAAAAGGCACCATGCAGCACACCAGAGGGTGCTGCTTCTCAAGCGGATTTTGCTGCTGCTCGAGTAGATTTTCTACGTGAGCGGCAGCTTTCGGACCGCCATTGTTCGCAACCGTCCGTGCTGGGGAAATCTCTCCGGGTGCCCTCCTAGCAACCAACAATCCTGCTGGGGATGCTAAATCTCGTGTTGCTTGCCAATTTACCATTGGCAAGCAGTGCCGGAGAAAAAACTCCGCACGCGGCGGCTGGTGGAAATTTGGTTGGAACTCCACGATACATGCTAAGCGCGGAGTAGCTAAAACTCAGCCAACTCTGTCGGCGAGAGCTGAATTCATCACCGACCCCTAGTTTAAAGTCTAGTGGTGCATATTGAGTTGCACAGTGCCCCTGCAACTTCCCAGCACCATTACAAATTAAGTACTTAGCGATGCTTTGAAACAACTTGGAAATGTTGACAATATTTTGATTTACTCCCATAACATGGGGGAACATCGAGCACATGCAACAGACGTACCATTGTGGTTACATCAGAACTTAATTTTCCCAATAGTGAAAAATTTGCATTCCACATCACTGAGGTTGAATATCTAAACGTTTGAATATAAGCCAACAGCATCTTAATGGATCTGTGGATGGTGCAATTAGTGTTCATTGGGCAAAACCATGGCTGCCCCAGAATGGGCTACACACGTTTTTAAACGTGTGCAGGTGTTTTGAATTACTATTCTTCCAGATTGAAGATCCTTTTGCACATTTAACCAACAAGAACATCCGGAATACTTGAACAAAATAAATTGAGGCCGGTTTCTAAGGTGTTCACCAAGGCATTTAATTACAATAATCATCTTTTTCGCATTGGGCCAACATCTTAAGTGTAGGACAATGGACTCCTGGTCCAGAAGTCATACACATATTTGCTCTCAAAATGACATTCTTGCCTATTTCACCAGCTGCCTGATGACAGCAGAAAGAAACAACACCATTCTCCAACAACATTTCAATAACAACATTGTTACTTGGAGGTCTCAACCATGTCCATCAAAGTGCTGACCAATAACTAGAACCTAGGTCAAATATGAAACTACACTGTGAGAATCATATGCTCGTTGGGGGTTAAACCTTTCTACAGACGTCTACTTTATAACTCTCGTTGTTCCCAAAACAGTTGAGCAAAGCCATCTTGTTATATTGTACAGTATCAATCCTGATCGCCAAAGATGTGTAGAATGGTAGGGCCGAATTCGACCAAGAACCCTTCAGTATTTGCCCGGCGTTAGCCGCCTCTCATACCATTCGAGATTACCAAACAAAGAGGCAGGCGCTGGAGACAGAAGGCAGGAAACAGGAGTTTATTCCGACGGAGCAGAACACGTCGAATCAGACAACAGGGTATCTTCTCGAGGTGCTCTAAACGCATCCTTGAGGCCTGGCCTCTTATACACAGGTTTATTGCTTTATTACATGAAACACATTCTTGTCAATACTTGATGTATGGAAAGACATCCTCGGAATCCCCGCTTCACCCCCGTTCCCACACATATTTACAGTAGAGTTCCCACCTCAACCTCAGCATGTGGTGGTTATCGCGCAGCTGGACATTCTGCTGGGAACGGGAAAGTGGGCGATCGGTCGGATCTGGAGGTGTGAGGGTATTGATTAACCACCGCTCCTTTGATGTGAGGTGAGGTCCTACTGTAGGGGGCAATAAACAGCATCTGTCGGGCTAGGTGATGGCCTGGGATCGGGCCGGACAATCGGGCAGGGAGGAAGAGGTTATCAAAAAGGGGCCTGTTCTTTGAATGAGATGAAAGAGCGAGGGAGTTCAGCATGGGATGTGGCTCGGAGACAGGGTCGCGCTAGAGGTGCGCTTATGGTCCAAGCAGGAGAAACCGGGGGCTGTCGGGGCGCGGGGGAATGCTTGCGAGGGTGGGGTGTGAGGGGGAGAGGCGCGCAGGCTACTGGCAGTGGGCAGAGAGGTCGTGACACAAAAATGGCTGCCACCTACTTTCGCGATGGGGCCTAAAAGGGACAAGATGGCGTGGCTACTGTTTTCATGGTTGTCGCTCTACTTTCAACAGTGGCTGTGGTGAACATAAATGAACGCCGCTTATGTATACCGATTTTAGTCATTTTCCACAGTCCCCAGTTTTTATCATGAGTTAGTTCATTTCTGTTTATGTCTGAGGTAAGGACGTACAAACTGACATCTAGTTATACTAATAAGGGAAGCATGTGGCTGGGCTGTCTATCGAGGTCTTTGGTAGCCCATATGCATTACGGGCAGATGGAAATAATCCTGCTATCAATGTTAACAGAATCGTACATAACCACATGTAGTCGATGCGATAGGCGAGGAGGCAGTGCATACAAAATTACATTAGCTGTGTCGTATGTTAGACCTTGGAGACGGGGATATTATTTAGACGATGTAGGAAATTCGTTCGAATACAAACATGATGTCATACAAAAATGTTCTGGCCAAATAAGGGCTATTAAGTCATGATACAGAGTTAACGCTTTTCTAGTTATCCATGTACAGTTGAAAGTGACCGAAGTAAGGTTTCGAAAGCTCAATTGGGTGATAATCAATACAAGTGGTTGGGAGAGGAATTCAACTTAATACAAGGGACAGTCAAGGGGTGGCAATGTTCAAAAAGGGTTCGTCTGTCCAGTGTCTTTTTACAGCGAGCCATCACTGGTAGGCTCTCATTGTTTTTATTCTTTCGTTGGCACTGTTGAGCACCGGCGGTGGAGCTATGCGTCCAGCTCTACTTCAGATCTCGCGTTGCAGGGTGTGGCCATTCTTTGCTCTCGGACCACAGTCCTGTGTTTGTCCTGTTCCTTAACTAACCTATCATAGGTACCTTAGGCGGGGTACCCGCATTTCGTTCTTCCTTCATGACAAACCCTATTCTATCTTTTGTGCTGTCTTTCGTCTCAGAGTCAAGTTCAAAAATTCCATATGAAAAAAGGGGGGTGATGGGGGCGTGCTTTGGGAGGCCGAGGGAAGAGAGGGTGGAGTGGGATCAGATCTGAAACGGACCAAGGAGGGCAGAAATTTCAAGCAAGTGGGCCAATCAATCGGGCACAATGGGCTGGGACTTTCGGCACGAGCTCATCAATGTGCAGGGGCTTCTGGGCGGCCCTTCTTTCCTTCACTTTCCACGCTGAGAACGGTGCCTTGTCCCGCAACTCTTTGCTCTGTGGCTCCACCTTGGTCGAGGTCATAGATATTCCCCGATCTGCAGCCAGGCTGTGCGTCACATCCGGCCCCTCTCCTCCGACGACTGCACGTTATCCTTAAATGAGTACAAAAAAACAGTTTTTTTTAGAGAATTGGCAGGGGAAGACGTTTACACACTTTAATTTCTCTCCCAACCCCAAGTAGTTGGGGAAACGTTCATTGGTCGCGATAGGGTGGATGCTTAGTAATCCTTACATCGGTGGATGTTGTTAACTCATGCATCATTGCTGTAGTGCAGGTCGGCAAGCATTTTTTTTTTTTCTTCAAACAACATGTCTGTCTGGCGTTTTACTCTTGTTATATTTGCGACCGTGGCAAGAATTCTGATATCTAAAAATTACATAGTTTATCGAATTCAAACCGGCTCCTTCAGTAGAGACTCACGTTTGTCTTAAAACAAATCCCGTTGAGCTATATGTTTCTTCAGGGTCTGTTAATTTATAAAAAAAATTGAAATGCTGTTATCATGGGACTATAGGTACAGTCTTTAAGATTTTCTGGGACGGCTGGTACAGAACTGGGACCATTCTGGAGTAACGGGGACGTATCGGACATTCTATTTTTGTACAATGAGCGGTGGTAATCCGGACGATGAGGGTGGTGTTACCAAAGTACTTAAGACAAAAGCCACTGACATATAGTTCCCTTTTTAAGGGTCAGATTAGGGGACATCAGTCGTCTCACCTGTCCTTTCTTTCTCAGCCAATTAAGTTTCATCATTTTACAGAAAGGAGAGGCAGTAATATGGCAAAATACGATCGTTTTGTTTCTGTCAATTTGTCCAAACACTGTCGTGTCTAAAAGTCAATTATTCCCGTACCGGCGAGGTACAGTGTCGTCATTTATTCAAAAGGGAGCGAGGGAGCCCTCAGAGGGAGGGAGCGTCGTGCGTACCAAATAGGCTATTAGTACACGTACAACATAAAAAGAGGGAGAGAGAGAGAGAGGGAGAGAGACGTGTACAATAATAGACTATTCAGTGCACACACATATAGATCAGTACGGGTCAGTTTCACGTAAAAAAATACAAGCTGAGGGAAAACATAAATTCATAGTTTACGTATACACAAATACCAGATAGGGTGCGACAGTACATACATCAAGTACGAAAACTTAAGATAAAACAGAGGGCTATTTTTGGCGAAAGAGCCTTTTCATGCGTGTTGCATATTTTCAGTACTCCATTTAATTCATTTGGGGGTCGAGCTCTTCGTTCTCCTTCCTTCCTAATAGCAGACAATTTCTGTTGGTAACCTCGCTTCAATAAATACTTACTCCTTTTAATTGGTCGGACACTGGTCCAGTCGTGCTTATACTCACGGTGGGGTCTTCCAACATCTAACAAATGACGATCCGAGTTGACGTAAAGGAGGGGTGTCTGTCGGATGTGCGATGGTGCAATTCTGACTTTTCTATGAGGATGGAAGAAGAGGGGGTGAATCTAAAACATGACAATATCCCTAATTTCTGGGCTGAGGGGGGATTTTGGATGAACCCCAACCCGGGGTATCCTTAACTTTTCTCATCTAGTCTGCACATTAAGTTGACTCACTGGTGCGCGTCATTTAGGGCGTTCATTTGGGATATCGGTTGGGGTCCGAGGTACTACAATAACCCTTCAAGTTTCTGGCGTAGGCCACTCTCCCATTCACTAGCTCCAGAGAGGGAGAGAGTCGTTCCTAGGTAGGGTAAGTGCTATATTCTTTTTCGTCCTTCACATGCAGGTATCATGTTCGGGCTTGTTTTTCTTATTCCATTAACCGCTCGATCCATACCCCAGTCATACAAAAAAGCATTCGTCCGTCAACCCAGACGTGCGCCACACATGAGCATTCATACAACACAAATCGTGGCCCACGGGCGCATTCATATCATACAATTCTTCTTCTTTCTGCGTGTAACACGGTGCATTCTGGGTCTTCTCCATACTCCAGCTGAAATTCCGATATTAACCTGCAGAGAAAGAGAAGGGGGGGGGGGGGGTGACAGCGTACAAAGCACATCAGCGGGCAAAAACACGAAAATGTTTTTACCTACCACGTGCCTAACTTATCTTCTTTGGGAAGCAGTACCTTGCATCTCGGCATTGCAGCCCAGAGGAACTGGTCTATTGTTCTATTCATAGATATATCTAAATATCCGAATCTTTTACCTATTGCTTATGCTGCCGGAATGCAAAAATACGACAGATCTTGACTATTCTTTTCGCATTGTTCGTATGTACCAAGCCTTTCTAATTTTTCATAACCAAAATTGCTTCATTTTACTTGTCCTTTATTTATTTTGAAAATAGTAGCCTTTATCCGAGAACCTACCAATCTAAGTGACTGAGATGAGGCTAGTTCTATATATTTTAATATTTTTTTTTTCTTTTAAAACCTTGATTGAAAAAGATGTCAGCATAAAAATACGGGCCTGCAACCATACAGGCCGGCCACGGGGCAGACGGGAAATGTATGAGGTAAGGAGAGATTACACTTGTAGTATAGGAGTACGTGATGAGCAAGCCATTGTAATTGGAAAAACTTAAACGAGACAAATGGTTGCAGGATCAATGAAGGTTGATTTTATAATTGAAAGTAAAACAAGATCAGTTACAATAAAATCGTTTATACGCATACCATGGGCGAGCATCATGAGTAGCATAACTTCGAAAATACAATAATCAATAGTGAATAAGAACCAATATCAGTAGGATTGTCCGCATGCCCAGTCAGTACCCTTCCCCGCCCGCCACGTGCTCAAGGACCGTATACATATCCCATAATATCAAGGCTATGTAACTAAAACGTCATAAGGAGTTGCAAGTCTCGCCTATACTGGCGCCATTTTGGGGCGTGGCCGGGTGGGTCCAGAGTATAGACCAAATGCCTCCGACAACTAGCGGCCGGACCAGAATCCCTTTCGGTAGTTCAAAAAGTTCGTTAGCGCCAACAGAGAGGACAAGCGGCGTGGGCTGCGGCTTAAAGGCGAGGAAGGCAAAATCTTCCCTACCGGGTCACGCTGAGGTCCCACCGGAGCTGATCGAGTTGGCAGTCTACAGTGTCTCTTAGTAATTCGGACAAAGGCCGGTGTCAGCATGAGAGCACCACCATCTTGTGACAACGTTGTGGCCACTCCGCGAGCAATCATGGCAGTCGCTCCCCACCGGAAGTCTGCGGGAGTCGGGGGCCCCGGTGACTCTTGTAGAATCTTCAAGGCTGAGGGAACGCTTTCGGGAATGGGGCCCATGCCCTAGCAGTCAAGCGTCCGAGTTCCAGGGTTGCCCAGAGCCATCCTTGCAGGCCAGGCCCAAGTCTGTGGAGCCGACCGCCATTTCGTGAGCTCCGTGGCAGCCGCCTGTCGCTGTACCGCAAGAGCGGGTGCAATTCAGCCGGATGGTGGGTGATACGCTGTAGCCGCAAGAGCAGGCGAAACTCAACCGGCCGAGTGAGGCACTGTGCCGCAAGAGCGGGTGAGACTCAGCTGGCCGAGCGAGGCACTGTGCCGCAAGAGCGGGCGCAACTCAGCTGGCCGAGTGAGGCACTGTGCCGCAATAGCGGGCGCAACTCAGCTGGCCGAGTGAAGCGCTGGGGTGCAGCTGAGGCACCTCCACCTGGGGAGGTGGGGGAGGCTCGTTCGCGCCGCCTCTCCCTCCCAGTGCACCCCACGCCGTCTCCTGGCGCAGGTATATGTGATGGTCGGACCAGGCAATAAGAGGGGGGGGTCATCAGCAAGGCATTCACCCCCCCCCCACCCGTGGCTCGCTGGATGCCACCTCAGGGTGGACGAATGGGAAGGCCAGTACAACAACATCGTGGCCGTGGTGCTTCCGGGCCATCCACCCAACGACCTCTTCGGCCGATGGCTGCCAGCAAGGCCTTGGCGTGTTGGGTAGCCTCCGGCCTATTCGCTCAACGGGCCGCTACCGACGCTACCTCGCCGGCTGATGGCTTTTGTAGACTTTTTATAGCCCAAAGCCTACTAAAAAGTAGCTCAAAGTAGCCCAACATTGAAGGCGGGACAGGAACAGCGTTAAGCAGACGGCAAATGCATTTGGGCTTGTTGTTGCAGCCGCTGCCATGTAAATAGTTGTTTAATAAAAAGTTTTAAATAGTTGTTTAATAAAAAGTTTTAAATAGTTACTTTGCTGGGGTGTTGTATATATTTATAATATTTGCATATTGTTTGTCGTTATTTGGGCGGGGTGGGCGGTGGAGCCGGGCTGTCTTGCAGCCATCATGGCGTCGAGCTCGATTCTTCTCACTAGTTTCATATTTCTAATGAGGGGTTGTTCCTAATGTTTCTATTTTAGCGAGGTCAGAAAAGAGATCCCATCAGTGGCCTACTGATTTTGCTCGATTCCTTTTGTTTTTCCTAACGATTTTTATGTTTTTGTTTGCTAGCACGATACAGCGGCTAACCCGCAATTTTTTAATATTTATGTCCTTTTTATTAGGGGCGTCCTCCGGTGGAGCCGGATGATCTACCTCTAATAAACGGTCCGGGCTGAACCAACTACCAACAAACGGGGCAAAGATAGGCATGACGGGTTACAAAGGGGACAAAAGTCTGCACTACCTATCCTTCACTATCCGCAAAGACTAAACAGAGTATTGCGACCCTGTGCTTATTTGTGAATAGAGAATAACCCAAAGAGAACCAATTCCGAACGATCAATGTTTGGTCAAACAATCAATCAAATGAGGGATAAAAATAGGCACGACGGATTACAACGGGGGCAAAAGCCTGCGTTACCTATCCTTCACTATTCACAAGGACTAAACAGAGTATTGCGACTCTGTGCTTTTTTGGGTCTCGCTGTCCAGCTGGAGACGTATAGCGATCAGTCTGGGGGGAAGGAGGACAAGAAGGTGTACGAGCTTGGATTTGTGTGCGCGAACGCGCACGTCGCGTCCCCCGCCGTACACATGCGCGCGCAGACACACTCGCTCACACACCCCCCTCCCCCACAGTCACACACACGCACTCCAAGACACATACACACACACACTCGCGCGCGCGCACACACATGCGCTGCGCTGCCCCCCCCCAGCAACCCACTCACCGGCTTCCTTCGTGCAGCGGCTCTCAGCTGCAGGGCCCGGCAGCAGGACTCTTCTTCCCTCCATCGGCGCAGGGTAGGCTCCTGCCTGCTCCGGTGCTCCAACTCGCGACTCTTCCGTGGGAGGCGGGGTAGGCTCCCGCCCTCCTACTTCCTGTTTCCGGTTGTCGCGCTGGCCTGCCTGACTTCCTGGTCGCAGGCCGGCAGAGTAACAAAGATGTTTGATTTGCGGTATTTATTTATTTAGTTATTTATGCATTTTTATATAGCGCGGACTTTACCCGAAGGCGGTATTTATTTATTTATGTATTTATGCATTTTTATATAGCGCGGACTTTACCCGAAGGCGGTATTTATTTATTTATGTATTTATGCATTTTTATATAGCGCGGACTTTACCCGAAGGCGTCAGAGCGCTTCACATTAGGAACAGAAATGAAACATAATGAGAAACATTACAAAAGAACAGGTTGCAAAAACATACGTTACTTACATAAGGTAATAGTGACAATTGTGAGCAAACAAAATACATGAGGTAGTAAAAACTATAAGCAACCAAAAATACATGAGGTAGTAAAGGTAATAGTGACAATCGTGAGCAAACAAAATACTTGAGTAAAAATTGTGAGCAACCAAAATACATGAGGTAGTCAAAAGTGCACAAGAGGAAATGAAAGTGACAAGTGTGCAGTTATAAGAGAAAACAGAGTATAATTAGAGGTATAGTCCTGCAATAAGTGCTAAACACTCAGGCTCAGGAACAAGCGTTACATGGGCAAGGTGGCACTTGTGCAAGTATCAAAGGCAAAGACATGTGAGAGGTAGCAGCCGTGTGTTGAAAGGGCAGAGTGGTGTGTGCATGTTACAAAAGGGCACCGAACACCAGTACATGAAAATACTGCAAAAAGGCAGACCCTCCAATCACAGGCATACACTGGGAAGGCACTTCCATGGTCATGGAAAGTAGAAATTATCAGTAGTGGGAAGTCTTCCTCACAAATAGCAAGAGGACGTGAATTACTTTTGGAGGTGTCTCTGGAGGAGGAGGAGAACTTTGAGGTCCCTTTTGAAGGCCTGGGAGGAGGCGGTGGTCCGGAGCTTTTTTTTGTCCTCTCGCGGTTTGTAAATACAAAACATATTGCATTACAAATACTATAGGTATCAAATTTGCGAAAGTTATAACTATTGGCATTGTAAATGACGAAGCTATTAATTTAGCTATTTAAAAAAAAAGAAACATAAATAAAAACTTTGCCATTTACAATACCAATAGCTCAAACTTTCCTAATGCGAGACCTATTGCATTGCAAATGCTTGTTGTAAATAGAGAATGATCCAAAGAGAACCAATTCCAAAACAGTAAATGCTTGGATAACAATCAATCAAATGGAGAGGGAAGTAGGCACGACGGATTACAACGGGGGCAAAGGCCTGCGTTACCTACCCTTCACTATCTGCAAAGACTAAACAGAGTATGGCGACTCTGTGCTTGTTTGCAAATAGAGAATCTCTCGGAAACAATCGAATGAGTAATACTAGTATTTGCAAACAATCAAACAATCAATTCGCAATTCGTCGTGTTTACACGACCTTACCCGGACCGCATGGACAGTTTCTCGTCTTCCGCTTCCAGCGCCTGATCGTCCTCTATTCTCCGTAATTGCTGTGGCACTCCTGATGGTTCCCAGTCAGGACCGTAGATCACTCGAGAGAGAGGTCTGCTCGGAACCGGTGAAGTTCGGATGATCGGCTTCCAGACGAGGGTCTATCGGGCAGGTGCACTTCCCGATTGTTGCAGTCATTCACTCTGTCGTTGGGACCTCTCTCACTGGATCCACGCGTCGCTGATGGGCCCCACGTTTGGGACGCCAATTGTAGAATGGTAGGGCCGAATTCGACCAAGAACCCTTCAGTATTTGCCCGGCGTTAGCCGCCTCTCATACCATTCGAGATTACCAAACAAAGAGGCAGGCGCTGGAGACAGAAGGCAGGAAACAGGAGTTTATTCCGACGGAGCAGAACACGTCAAATCAGACAACAGGGTATCTTCTCGAGGTGCTCTAAACGCATCCTTGAGGCCTGGCCACTTATACACAGGTTTATTGCTTTATTACATGAAACACATTCTTGTCAATACTTGATGTACGGAAAGACATCCTCGGAATCCCCGCTTCACCCCCGTTCCCACACATATTTACAGTAGAGTTCCCACCTCAACCTCAGCATGTGGTGGTTGTCGCGCAGCTGGACATTCTGCTGGGAACGGGAAAGTGGGCGATCGGTCGGATCTGGAGGTGTGAGGGTATTGATTAACCACCGCTCCTTTGATGTGAGGCGAGGTCCTACTGTAGGGGGCAATAAACTGCATCTGTCGGGCTAGGTGATGGCCTGGGATCGGGCTGGACAATCGGGCAGGGAGGAAGAGGTTATCAAAAAGGGGCCTGTTCTTTGAATGAGATGAAAGAGCGAGAGAGTTCAGCACAGGATGTGGCTCGGAGACAGGGTCGCGCTAGAGGTGCGCTTGTGGTCCAAGCAGGAGAAACCGGGGGCTGTCGGGGCGCGGGGGAATGCTTGCGAGGCTGGGGTGTGAGGGGGAGAGGCGCGCAGGCTACTGGCAGTGGGCAGAGAGGTCGTGACACAAAAATGGCTGCCACCTACTTTCGCGATGGGGCCTAAAAGGGACAAGATGGCGTGGCTACTGTTTTCATCGTTGTCGCTCTACTTTCAACAGTGGCTGTGGTGAACATAAATGAACGCCGCTTATGTATACCGATTTTAGTCATTTTCCACAGATGAGGTATCCAAAGACATCATAATTCCATCCAGGCAAATCTTAATGCTTTGGTGTCTAGATACCACATAACTTTCTCTTACAGAAGAAGAATAACACACTGTTTAGATAGTTTATCAAGGTAAACAACCGTTATCTCCATTCTGGAGCAACAAAAGGCTATACCTATGTAATGTAATGTAATGTAAGGCTTACTTGTAAAGCGTGACTGTCACCCAGCGGGTATCCTGGCGCTGTACCTATGTGCCACAATGATTCCCAGCCACGGTCTATGCTTGACCAATTTTTTTCTTCTGTAGATAATAGTCAACAAACATTAATGTGCTATCGCATGTGTGTATAGTCTATGCTCATACTAAGATAACCTGCAAGAAAACCACTTGATACCACAAACACTGGCAAATTGTGTTCAACTAAGGAGCATATTTTAAATTGATTCAATTATGGAATCACCTGGTCCTAGAAATGTTGCCGAGCCATTATTGATTACCTTACTAAGATGGAGCACTTCACAGTTGTACCTTGACTTCCCACCAGCCATCCCTTACAATACTGTTTAATACTGAATAGTGTATTACTATAACAATAGATTTATAGTGTCCTTAATGCACCTTAAATTTCTTTAATCAGAATCAGCAAGTTTACCTATGATCAGAAGGGCCAATGACAAAACAGTCAACTTAAGGCACTTGAAACAAAGCAGGGATACAAGCATCTTGGCTAGAAAAGGCTACTTAATAGTTTCGCGAACGTGAATCGCTCTCATCCTCAAATCTAATGGTCCCCATTCTTTAGGGCATCTTTACTCTGTGGTATAAGAGACAATTTCATGCTTTAAAATTGGCCTTAGATTGACACTGCTCAAAGTGATCACCCGTAGGAGTGCGCAATGATAGTGGGTGGGACGCTTGTGGAGCTGCTATTGGGTGATATTTGGCCCTTTTGGGCTGTGACATCATGGCTCATTTGTAAATAGATGCATGGTACAATATTTGCAGTTATTTGCACAATTTTCTCGGCTTGTTATTCTGCACATTTTCTTTTAGCATGGAAACTATTTTCATGACTCTCAAAACTGTTTACATTTATTGTTTGATTTTTTTATCGCTAGAAGTTTTATGATCGCCATGTTTATGGAGACGGTTAATTGACACAACCTTTAACCCATAGTGAGTAGTAGTATTTTGTCATTGACTGGTTTGGGTTGGAGGAGGCGTTGCCAAGCTGGAAGTCTCCGCCCACTAAAGATCACTGGTAGATAAATCCGCGCCTAGTAAAACATTGCTCAATTTTGCTGAAAATATCTGCAAGCTGCTAGTGGTGCAACAGCTAGGCCGTGCTCTGACCAACAAGGTAACAGAATGTTACTTTATTTTGTGGAGGGCTCATAGTTAAATAACATTTAAAAGAACTGGGACACAACATTTCAAAGAGAAGACTCTAAGATCTCTAGTATCATTCATTATCCTCAGCTCCAGATCGACCAGGCAGGGCTTCTTTGGAAAAGAAGAATAGGAACTCTTTAGGCACATTTTTATTGCCGGATTCAACTACAGTCCCCCAAAAGTGGGACAAAATGTTGGGTATACACCTCATCGGTTGTGAGGAGACCATTGTGCAACTACTTGCCATACTACTCATGCACGCCTGGCCACATGGCCCATGTCTTCTGTACTTACAATGCATAATACAAACTAGGCTCACCAAAAACTATGTGCTATAAAACCCAGATTCTAACCAATCATCAGTGGTTAATTTGAGCCGGTGGGTGCTGATGGTTCTCACCAGCACTCATTTTGGGGACCAGCACTTATTTTGCAAGCAGGCCATCTTGTGGGCCCTGAGACACCAGCCTAGCAGCTAAAGAACACAAGAAAGTGGACAGGCCTCAGTGTAAGCATGCTGCCTGCTTCTCCAGCCCACCCAGGCACAGTCATTTCCACAGTGTGGGTGACGTCAACTGCACAGAACTGTGCTTTCACTGGTTTGCAATCACCGTGCTGGTGCCATGCCATTCATGTTATTGTCTGATTCCACCAACATTCGCTTAAAGAAGCCTGCCCTAAGCTGGTAACCCAGTGGTGAGAGGATCATCTAGATAAATTAGTCCAACCAGTACTGGAGCCGCTGCCCACATGGTGAGATACCAACGTTCTGCTACCAAAATGAGGGACGATTATATAGATTTCAGAATAAATTAATTACAGCACAAACGCAACACTGTAATATACAATATTAATTGGTTGTCATAAGTATTTTATAAAATCAGATCCAATGATGTTGCCGATCACAGGAACTTCAGGGGTGACAGCACAGAATGCCACAACCCCATCCACCCAAGGTACCACTACTACCTGCTAGGGGTGCATTGGGCTTGGGTATCTTGATATGGTGGTAAACCACTGTTTACCACTGCCTCCCTTATCAATGCATCCAGACATCCAAACTCATCCTCCCAGGGTCCAATCACCTGCTTAGATGAGACGGAGTATGGACAGTACTTAATTTGAGCCAGTGATTTCCAGTGCTCAGCGCCGGCACTTAATTCTCAACACCGGAGCTTGTGACAGTCTGCCACAAGGTGGTGCTGTCTGGCTAATTTACAGATTACCACAACAACAGGTAACTATTAATTCAATATACATTAAATACGAGTACTACCTGCCACCTAAGCCATTCTTATAGCTTTGGGGCCTGAAATTGTCCGAACTTACCACTGAACCAGACATCTAAACCTCATCCACAGAAGGTAGTGCTACTTGCTTGATATGGATGGGTTTAAATGTCTGAAACTAGTAGTAAACAGTGGTTTACCCCGCATCCAAACACCCAAACTCCATCCACTATTTACCCCGAAGTACCCCTTCCTGCTAGTGGTGTATGAGGTTTGGATGTCTCGATGTGGTTGTAAACAATTTATTTGCCACTGTATATATACATCCACCAATGGGTGGATGGGCTTTGGGTGTCTGGATGCACTGCTAAACTTTCACCACTACATCCAGACCATCAACCCCCATCTACCCCTGAAACGCAGGTCAGGTATTATACCCAGCTTTGGGTGCCACCAGTACTGGATGTGGGCAGTACCAATGGTGAAAATGGGTGGAGACCTCTTAAGCAAAATTTTGGGCACCTGCACTTCTTTTTATTTATTTATCTATGTATTCATTTATTTATTTACGCGTGGGACTTCATCGTCCTACACGGTTATGTTTTCAGGCGCTTTATCTTGTTGTCTTGTAGTTCTCTCTGATTTACTTGGAAACTGGCCGAACTATGAGTCGGTCTTGAGGCACTGGCATGAAAATTGAGTTCCAATCATGGTGGACTGCCTCTCACCAGCAACATTTGCCTTTGAGGATGCTCTATTTTTCCTTACAGGCCACTCTGGCAGTTTTAAGGCAGTGTAAGGTTTATCCTATGCCTACATGTAAAAGAGTGGAATGAGTCCAGTTTGTCCAACACCCTCTTAGAATTGTCTCTCAGATACAGAAGGCCAGGTGTACTGTGCAACATTTCCAACGGCATGCGTGGTACTGGTGGCACTAAGTTTAGACCGGGCTCGTGGAATTTGTCAGGATTCCAACCAATAAATTGCTTATATTTTCAGATGTGTAGTTCAATCAATTTTCATGTAAACTTTTTACTGAGAGTCTACAATGTTATCCCAAAAGTTTTATTTTTAGGCCAAATTTCATGATGTTAGAAAAATGGGACAGATTTTGGATTTACCATTGTGTATACAGTTCAATTGAAATGTAAAGAAACGTTTGCCAACCTTTTACTCCCGCCTCAAAAGACGAACACAACAGGTCTTAGTAAAATGTGCTTGATCGATGATTGCATTGAAGCAAAGCTTATGATTTCGAGTCATTCTCGTTTAAGTAGGCATGTTTATTTGCGAAGGCATCCATCTATGTGATTTCACACGAGCATGAGTTATGCTGCCTTAAAATAATATTTGTTGTTTGTCCTACGATTGGTATCAGTATTGTGTTTGTATTTTGGAATTCAGAATTTCCGGATGCTTGCTCAATTTGTTGAAAGGGAAATCGCCCTAGACAGCAGTGAAACCTGAGAACCGATCTATTTTAGGCTTCCTTTTTCTACAGGAACACTTCAGTTTGGCAATGTAGACGCCAGAGGTCGCTGTGTGCATGTGAGATCGCATTAAGGCTCGAGACTGTAGAATGTGTTTTCCGAACCCATTGAGAAACACGTTTCTGTCTAACTCCTGAAGGTTCAGAGTTACCACACCAAGTAAGAATCATAGAGGTCTTCAAACAAAACGTCATTTGCCAGTACTTCTCCGGGAAGCGACCCGGCGACATTTGGCCGAAACCATTGATCAGTCAGTGGAGGCCGATGGCGACGACCCCCTGCCGCCATCGGTGCAAAAGGAGAAAAATAAAGAAATAAAATGGTAATAAAATGAATTTACTACCATTCTATTTTTCCTTTCCCCAGCAGGAGCCATGTTTGGGGGGGAGCAGGGGAGGCGTGCTCACGCCACTAGTTTTCATCCGCGGCTCGCAATACTCGCGGGTGTCGCGCAGGAGTTACAGCGGGTGGTGGGGAGGCTTGGGTCATAAAAAAGAAAAAGAGAACTTAGATGAAGGGTCTCGTGCCACGTCTGCTCCTGGGCCGTGTTCCTGCTCCTGAACAGGAACACAGGTATCCTTCCTCCCTACCCTCCCCTAAGCCAATCACAACGCTGCAATGGCAGTGTTGTGATTGGTGCGGACAGTGCCCAGGTGGGCACCTGTTGGGAGGCCATTTTCACTATGTAGGCTGCATGCAGCCTATATAGAGAAAATGTAGAGTGCGCATGACTGCTTTGGTCGGCCCAGAGGGCCGACCTAACAGTTAGGGTACTCAAAGTGGAGCAAGCCGCTCCTCCCCGACCAGCCCGACTACCCGCCCGCCCCCAACCAGGCATACACTCCTGCCCCCAACCAGGCATACCCCTGCCTTCTGCTAGCGAGCGTGAGAAGCAGAAAATAAAATGGTATTTAAAATACCATTTTATTTTCTGCTCCTCGCACTGTGAGAAAGCAGTAGTGCAGCGCTCCTCCGCCCTAATGGAGGAGCCGCCCTTGGTTTACACTGTACAGCACACTTTTGCTATCTGTCTGGCCGGCTGTCTTGCCTGACATGCGCAGTTTAAACTTCTTCCCCCCCACTGTCTAATACAGCTAGTTTCAGAGCAAGCAGAGGTCCCCAGTGCCTCAGTAAGCATAAAGCCAGTCCGCTCCAGCCAATCCTGGTGTTTCTGACATGCTGCCTGAGCAGCATGAGAGCAGTGCCTTGATTGGAAGAGGGGAGTTGGAGTAACTGATGAGGAGACAGAGGAGCTGTGAGCGCCTAGGGCAGAGGTAAGGGAATCTTGTCTATTTTATTTATTTTGAGCAAACCTCATTTGTTCACTCTGCCAGTTACATTGATCGGCAGGCACCACTGGTTTTGGGTGCACACGTGAGTTTTTATCATCCAGTCACAGTTAGCGCACTCAACATACATTTGCTGTTGTGCAAAGTGCACCAACAAAACGAGTGTAACTCATGATGGGGCCTGTGGTATCTATCTGCACACAACAGCGTGATGTAAGATGGAATGTCGAATGTTACTTGTGAGCCAGTGGTCAGTTGCTGGTAGAAATTCTTGTACATTAGGCGCATTTTTCAACTCGTTTTTAAAATTCACAAACTCTTGCTGACAATCTGAACTCCACAGGGCTCCTGCCATTAAAAGTGCAAAACATACACTAGAGACAAAAATAAGGTCTACTTAAGGTCTTTCTTTATTACAGTTGTGGAAGGAGAGGCTTCATGACCAAGTTGAGGCCCTGCCTGTTTGCCCCAAGTCCCTTCACACATTCAGCAATGGTGATAAATAGCCTGTTGCACCCACTGCTTCTGCATAACATTAGTTAATTAAATGAGATACGACCTAATGATCATACGATATAACAATTACACTCAAAAACATACCTTCGTACTTTTAATCCAGTGCAATGATCACATTTCCTGATTTTAACAAAGTACAGCCTATCTGACTTGATAAATCACTGCTTACAGCTTCTTCCCTTCTATATTATATTATATGCTATTTAATATCAATGTATCTATGCTGGAGGGGAGGTGGTCTCATCACTTACCGCAAGTGATTCCCTTACACGATACATAACACACCCCAGATTGTTCATAAATAGGATACTACACTCGGCTTAGATACATGTACAATATATACATATATGTATGTTTGAAAGTGGATGTTTAGATGAATGTGTGTGTCCTGATTTATTCGGACTTTTGAATACGGATATCCCAAGAGAACACTCTGGACCGGATTCACAAAGTTAAATGTACGCTTTTGTGCAAGGTTGCAGTTGTTTGCTATTCACAAAGGGATTTACGAGTTGTATATTTACGAGTGCAGAGTCTACCCACATAAAAATATAGGTCTTTTTATGTGTGGAGACTCCACACTCGTAAAGATACTACTCGTCAATTCCTTTGTGAATAGCATACAATCGTAAACTTACACAAAAGCGTAAGTTTACCTTTGTAAATCAGTAGTATATTTACGAGTGCAGAGTCTCCACACATAAAAAGATAGGTATTTTTATGTGCAGAGACTGCACACTCGTAAAGCTACTACTTGCAAATACCTTTGTGAATAACAAACAATCAAACTTACACAAAAATCTATGTTCCTTTGTGAATCAGGCACCGTGTGTCGGCAATTGTATCAAGACTGTAGGTCAATTGTGTGAATTTAGTGGTTCTACAAATTGTTAGAGCACCACCAGAAGCCAGATGCCTGGTTCGATGATACAGAGTATGAGATTTGAGAGTGGAGGAACACATTTATATTAAAATTGGAAAAGGCAGATACTTGCGAAAATTCTGCAAGCTCTTTCCATGATGGATATTTCTATTAATACACACTGTTGAATCTAGATCCCTCCAGTGGCGGGTTGCAAGCATACGTAGAAAAAGATATCAACAAAAGTGTTACAGTGGATGTGCATGTGCTCTTTCACACAAGTTTGTGCCCATGTCCCATAATACCGCTGTACCCCAGCTCCACTTTTTTCAGTCTTGAATATGAAACAGTCCTTTGGAGTACACAGGAGACGATGGTTTTCTATGTGTTTTCACATGGAATATAAATTCATTCTAGACGTGCTCAAAACTAGAATATTAAGGATTATCCAATGGACAGTTGGGATATAGGAAAATTAGTACTAAAGTCATTGTCAAAACAGTGGGTTTGTAGATGGTACATCCGAAAAAAAGGGGGCTGCAATATGTAGATCTCATTAAAAATAGACCTTTTCCCAAGTAGAATAGTCACTTAAATGGTTGAAGAAGGGCTGAGCTGGCAATTTTAAATATCCAACAATAAATTATGCCAATACAGTCGTAACAGAGGCTTCGAATCCCTTATAGTTTATGCACAGTTGTCAAGTCCTTCTTTAAATCATGGTTCGAAAGACATAATTAGTAATCATTTATAAGCTAAAGATAATTAATAGTTATGGAGATTACGTGGGCTTGACTATGTGGAGTTACGGAAAGTGTAATCCCTTTTATTGCTAAATAATATCAATATTTGAGCTCCCTGTAACTTGAAAATCAATAAAATGCCATAACAAAGAAAATAAACGGCCTTTTTGGTAACACTTGGTGCTTCTTTACGTGCCTCTTCATAATCTGGAAACTACGGTGCCTACCAGATTTTGGATTACAAGTTGTGCAGGAAAACCCACAACTTCTGGATTTTCCCCTAAACACATTTTGCCTCTGAAATGTAGGTGAAAGTTAATAGGGAACAAAGGGAAGACCCGCAGAAACAGGTGTACAAATATGATTGTGGAATTGTTTCTCTGTCCAAAATTTTAAAAAAATTGATGGCATGGTAATACAATACCTGGAAATTGTAGGGCGCAGAATAACCATATTGTTCTCACCACAAGGAGTTGGTATGAGTTCCTTAATTTCCACTCAACCCATTACATCCAAGCTCAAGTGGCTGGCTTTCAACAAGCATTAATATAAGCAGGTTCAGGCCACTGCCATTTCAGACAATTCCTGAAAAGTTTATTGACTTTAAGAAAAATAACCAAGCAGGAGAACTGCATGATTCAAATAAAAATTGGATATCTCATGGCATGAACTGAAAATGACTATCAGCCTAATATCAAAGAAGAGCATGCAACGGACATTTTTGCTAAATTAAATGGGTATAACAAAATACATTTGTTTTAACAAGCATAATAACCAGGAAGTTCATTGCTCAAAGAAATCTTTTCTGTGCATGGATAAAAGCACTTTCAGGTGCCAGACAGACTTTGTGTAAGTCCATTGAGGAGCAGACAGATCTAAGCCAATGAGATAATCTTTAACAAGTTTTAAATTGAATAAAGAGGATTGACAAAGACATCTGTTCTAAACACCAACAGAAGCCAGGTAGACTCTAATGGATTTGTTCCTGAGTCAGGAGGATCTGTAGAAGTTAAGCCAATTTAGTATAACACCATGAGTCCAGGAAAGTGGATCAAGTATTTTAACCCCGCATCAAACAAAAAAATCTCCTTCAGTCAACTAGAAACATTACAGGGCTCGTTTTTCAGCACTGTAGCAACCAGCCCATCTGCATAAGTGATGGAAATAGAGAATTGAGCGCTAATCTCTTCAGTTGGGTCAGAAATTATGAACTCATTGCCTGTGTTGCAAAATAATAGTGTCCTTCAGACTGCAGAAGCTTCAAGAAAGCTTCTTGTGACAGTTCACATAGCTTACAGTGCCCTGTCCTTGCTTAAAAAGTTAACACTTTATTGATCATTGATGTACTGCTCTTGCCATGTGCACTGGTTGCATTGTATTTTCTCTGGTTGACAGACAGTCAACAGCACCTGTAGGCTTAAAGCCTATTGATTGACAGATGTGATCTGCCTACACAACTCGTCCACCTCTACAAGATGGATCCCCGGTGCTAAATTAACTAGCTGTCCTCTTAGTGACCAGTTGGTCAACTTTTGTACATAGTGTTTGAATATGAAGTGCAGTCTTTCAAAGCTGGAAAGTAAGCGGCAAGGCACAGTAGTAAGTGAATTTGGCCAGGATCATAGACATTAACGAGGACTTCGATCTCATGATTGCACGGCAGACACCATACGGATTAGATCAAATGATGGAAGACATGAGACCACTGAGCTGGTATCATAGCCCCAACTATAATGGACTGATCGTTAGCATGAGACTCTCAGCCCTCTTCATGCTGGAAAGGAAGACCCAACCTTACCACCACCTGCAGAGGATACTCTGTACGTAGAGGGAATAAGCGCACTTGCCAAGAGTGAAGTAGTAAATCAATATCTGTGATCCCCAAACTCATTTCGGCCACGTGACCTTGAAATGATCAACTACCCTTGAAAGACTCTCAAAGCCAGAATGCCATCACTGGTGCAGCGATTTCCAGCAAACTTTAAATATTTCCTGATTAACCAGTGCTTAATTTATGCTGGTGTTTGAACCAGCACTTATTTGTAAACGCTGGCGCGAATTTATGAGAATCAACCATAGATGTTTTGTTTAATAGATTTCATTAGTGTCACGTTTGACTATTAAATACATGTTAAAACCAGTGGTGGTTGGTGTCAGGGAAATGTGGTGAGGCAGCACGGGGAGAAGGGCCTGTAACAAAACAAACAATGAAAAAAACAAAACGTACCTGCCAGTCTTCTGCTTGCCGCTCTTCTGCTCCTCTGGGCACAGGGTGTAGCTCAAAGATTCTCTTACGGCCAATCCCGACGCTGCTCTCACACCCATGAGAGCAGTGTCGGGATTGAGCAGAGTGGGCTTGTTTTGCGCTCCATCAGGAGCAGGGAGCCTGTGCCTGCTGGTCTCTCCACCCAGCAACACAGCTGGCTTGGATTGTTGTCAGTGCGCACTACCGCCTGGCCATCCTAAGACAGCAGGCCAAACCGACATGCGCACTGACAGCAGAGCCCGCCACTCCTCATCCCCTGCTGCAATGCTGTGGCCCCACCCCTAACACTTGGCTACAGGACAAAAAATAAAATGGTCATCATTTTATTTTCCTTTGGCTCTGCCGGCAGAGGGGGGCGAAGCTTCACCACCATAGCAGAGGAGCAGCCGCTGGTTAAAACATGATCAAACAAGGAATTAAACCTGCAGTTAAAAGTGACATGCGGGTAGTGCAAGTTGCGGTGGACGTATGTGAAATACCTTAGGCCATGGCACTATGAGCCCCCTACGTCACCGGTACGTCACTTTTTTCCATATTGAAAATGATACACCTTGTAAATAAGCCCCTATCTTTTTTACAAATGAAACAGTGCGCTTAACACCTTGGACGCTCATGACGAGCTGAGCTCGTCATGAGCCACGGCGCTCCGGTGCTAATGACGAGCTCGGCTCGTCATGGCCCGTGGAACGCTCAGGTGCGGGGAGAATTCCCCCGCTGTGCTGAGCGTTCCACAGGAGCCAATACACCTGTGACGAGCTCAGCTCGTCATGAGCACCGTAGCGCCGTAGCTCATGAGTCATGACGAGCTGAGCTCATCATGAGCATGGGTGCGCTGTGCGCGCCCCCTCAGCACAGCGGGGGAATAATCCCAGCAGCGAAGGGGTTAATGAGGAGATTTACCAACATCTACATGTCCCTATCACATGACTGACCATGCCACACCCTTACTGTTCTTCAAAAGATGTAGCCTGTCAAAAAATAAACCAGTTTCATAAAGAGTCCGCCCTCCTGTGGCTTGGTGCAGCGCCACCTTGCCGTAGCAGTGAATCTAGACTGTTGAAGTTATTTTCCCCTCAGTTACGGAAATTACGTCAGCTCTGGAAGACTGGCGGCCAGGAGATAGTCTGACCCAACAGAACTTCAGGTTCCTCGGTCGTCATTTAAATCCTTGCACTCTCTTTTTATTTTTAAATCATGGTTTTAATTTGTGAAACATAGCCCTGCATGGGGCACTCCATTCTGCTCCCAGCAAAAAAGCAGTAAAAAAATGCAAAATAAGGGTCTGGGGCCTGTCAGAGGGAACCCAGTCAAGCTTCGTCCCCTGCGTCATTGTGAA
The DNA here is from genome assembly GCF_964261635.1 of Lissotriton helveticus. NCBI lineage: Eukaryota > Metazoa > Chordata > Amphibia > Caudata > Salamandridae > Lissotriton > Lissotriton helveticus. Next base: position 344,018,334 of record NC_136065.1, read on the forward strand.
ATATTCCCCATTCCCTCTCTCTATGCCCCTGGAGCAGGCACATATTCTCGCTTTCTCCCCCCTCTATGTGTCTCCCACATTCACACACATTTTCCCCCAGGTGTTTTTAACTGTCCTCCACTTCTCTCTCCCACATTCATTCTCTGCACCGAGCGGTCTGTACCTTTCTCATTTTCTCCACTTGCTCTCATTCTCTTTCCTACTTTCTTTCCTTCTTCTCTCTCTCCCCCCTCTCTCCATTTATGTTTTGCACCCACGCCCTCTTTCTCCATCCCTCCCCCACCTTTTACCATCTCAGTCGCGCTCCTCCCAGTTTCTCTGTCCTCTCTCTTTCTCGTTATCTCCTATTTATTTCTCTAGGCCACATTTAAAAAAAAAAAATTGTATTGCAGTTTACATAGCGCGGACACGACCCAGCGGTATCGGAGCGCTTTACATGAGCCCAGTTACATTACACAAGGATTACATTTATTTTTTTTTGGTAGATCAAGGGCCAGATGTAGGTAACTTCATTTTACCGACTCATAAATACCGAATTTTACCGATTCGGTATTTATGAATCGGTAAATATGAAGGAGGGAGATGTAGGTATTTTTTAAATTTGATTTACTGAATCGGTAAATACCGAATGTTGCAAGGGTGCAGGGGGTGTCACTTTGACACCCTCTAGCACCCCAAGTAAAGGCATGTGTGACATGTGGCACACATACATGCCCTAAGGGCATGTCTGTGTGTCACATTGCACACCTGGATTCGGTATTTTACGACACAATCACTACACAATAGGATTGTGTGATAAAATACCGACTCTTAAGGGCCTGTGGTACTCTCAGGAGTGTCACCTACATTTGGATTTACCGAATCGGTAAAATTACCGATTCGGTATTTTACAGAATCGATAAATTTACCGAATCGGTAAATTTACCAATTCTGTAAATTAATGGCCCCTACATGTGAAAACCCAAATACCGGTCGGTAACGGCCGAATTCGGCCGTTACCGACCGGTATATGCTCTCCTACATCTGGCCCCAAATGATTTGCCCAGAATCACAGGGTGTTGAGGCGATGTCGAGACTCAAACCTAGTTCCCCAGCTCCAGAGGCAGCTCTGGCCCTTGCTACATCCTGTCCTCGTCAAATCTTCCTCTCTGGTCCATTATTCTCCCCTTTTCTCTCATGTCTCTCTCTCTCTAGTCCTTCCTCATTCCTTCTCAACTTCACTCCCCTCCCTACCGTTCTTCCCTCTTTCACTCCCTCTCCTGTCTTTACCCACGTCATGGGCCTCTCCCGCTCTCTTACCCCCTCCGCTTTGCTCCCAGCAGTTACCCCTTCCCTCACGGACCTCCCTTTCACTCCTCTCTCGTTTCCCAATTCTTTTCATATCTCCTCCCCTCAAGTTTCCTTTTTTTGTCTCTTCCTGCGTTTGTTGTTGTTTCCTTTTTTTTCTGCGTTCTTTTCCCTCTCCTTCTACCAACCCGCTCCCGCTCCCGTCTCCTTTTCTCAGCCTCTCCACCCTCTCCCTCTCCCCTCATACTGAGTCAATTTTCCTCCCATTTCCTTTCGTCAGCATCACCCTGCCAGGCTGCCACCCATTTTTCTACGTTCTTTCCAGCTTCACCAAACCCGTTCTCCCCTTTTCCTTATATCCTCCACTTTCTGATCCCTAAGTGCCCATTGCTTCTGCCCTCTTCGCCTTCTTCTTCTTGTCTCTCTATTTTCTCCCTCTCTCCTAACACGTTCTCTCGTCCTTCCACCGCCTGGACTTATCTCTTCTCCTGCTCGGCCTTTTCCTCTCTCTTTCTCGCTCTCCTCCTTTCCCCCACCCCTCCCAAGTCTTTCCTCTCCTCCCTCTCTCTCCAGAAGTTTGCTCAAGTGCTGGCTGTTCCAAGCCCTGGCCTTGGAGGCCTGCAGTGGAAGAACTTTGTGTTGTGCGGGCCCTCCTCTCGGCTTTTCTGTGCCTCTTGCCGACCCCTCCCCTCCCACAGCCTTTCATTCCTTCGCCCTGAGACGGCGAATGACTCACAGTGGGAGGGGCGACTACTCGCATTCGAGTTTTCAGCCACAGACCAGCTTCTGTGTGTGCTAAGAGTATTATGTTTTGTGGGTTTCATATTTTATGTGTGTTGTTCTGTATTCCGTGTCGCCGTGAATGATTGATTGTAGGCGCTACCTTTGTATAGATTTATATTCGGTGTTAGTGTGTTTAGTTTTTATGTGCCTGTAGATTTACCTTATGACAACATCTATTTATTTGTGGTTTTATGTAGCATGGATCCTGTTATATCAGATATAATAGTGCTTTACATACTGGAAGAGCAGAGGAAGTTAAGGATGTTACAAGACAGTGTGTCCAAGGCATCCAATCAAAAGTTATAAGGGGGATGATCAATTAAATATAGGTGATTCATATTTCCAGCTGATAGGATTTGAGCTGTGGAATATATTTATTATAAACGAGGCATTGAAGGTCTTATGACCCACATAAGCTTAATTTACAAACTCCCAACAGCTGGGGTGTGCAGCTTGCATTTCTGTGAATTTCTTCTTCTGTCTGGCCTTGACCCACTTAAGTATACTTGATGTGTGACCTTGTCATGGACCTGGGTAACCCACGTTTCATATGATAGGATCCTGCTGGAGGACTTTCTGTTTCAGAGAAGGTCATCTGGAAACATGTGTGTGCTCTCCTACCCTCTTCTAGATTTCAGTGACTGGCCTATTGAGGTGTTACTCATGGCAACCAGTCTTTACTTGAAAGATGCTTGTTGGACATGGTAACAAAATGTTTATCGATTCGCAGTCGTTTCATACCTGTTATAAGTCTTAAGTTAATGGAGCTAACCTGAGCTCTGGGGCGGAGGAGAGATGGACGACACAAATTTTCTAGTCCTATGCATGAACAGAACACTGTTTTAAGGTTTGGTAGCCCAATGGGTTCAGTGAGACTACAATTCCCAGAAAGCCCAAGATTGAACCAGGTGTCCTCATTATATGATGTGTATTGTAACCCTAGTGTATTTGTGCAATAGTGTGTATGACTCTTGATGTGTCTAGCTTTGAATTCTGGTATGTGCAGTAACTCAAGTTACCTTATATATCAGAACTCCGAGTCATGTGGACTCCCCCCGTTGAAGAGTTAACCGAATGTAGGAAAAAGCATACCCCTGTAATTTTCACCAGGTCAATTTAGACAGGTCAAACATGCCGGAATTTACTGGGGGGAAAATGCCTGGTAAATACCAGTTAGCTCTAAAATCTACCTCTCAATCCCCATTTGTGAGGGTGGAGGCACTTGTTGGCATTATTTACTCACCTGGTAATTTCCAAACCCCAGGTTGACAGAATTTACTTTGTGTTTGGCCTACGTTTGCTGGTATGTGTAGCTCCATTGTGTTCTGGTGTTTGTGGCTTTACATGCATGATTCATTGTGGGTGGGTGGTTCTTGAGTGTGGCTCTTGTGTTGTGTGTATCTATTGTGTTGATATTTGTGTTTTTTGGATGTGCGTGTTTGCGTTAGTGTGTCTGGCTCTTGAGTTTACTTTTCAGTATGACTCTTCTTTTGGTGTTTTTTTCTGTTAAGTGTGTATATGTGTGCTCTTGAATATGCATTAGTCTTGTGTATGAGCAGATGTTAAAGTGTGCGTGTGTGTCTTTCAAGTTTGCCTGTCTCATGCATGACTGTAGATGTGTGCCATGCTTTGCCCTGGGGATTTTATGTATGTGCGTGTCAGGCTTCTCTCAGTGCTGATGTGGGTGTGTGGCTCTTTCATTTGTGTTCAAAAGATTTTGTGTGGCTTCTCTGTGCTGGGATGTGGCTTTTTGTGTATGTCCACCTCATTTATGAATGTTGTTTGTGCATACGTTGATGCATGTATGCGTCAACATTTGTCTAGCTACAATTGAACAACATTTGTCTAGCTACAATTGAACAAATTCTCCAACCTTCTCCAACCGAAAACACACAAGAATACAAAATGGAACACGCTTGACTTGACTAGATCACCTCAAACAAAAACATCGTGGGTCAAACCTGGCCAGGTACCATCCCTAGTTTCACCCTTTCTGTGCGAACCGGAGGGGGCCAATATGCACGAATTTGTCCCTGAATTTGTCTATTAGAACAAAGTTCCTAAACCTTTCTTCACATTCAAGATAGCTGGACAAGCCTAAAAGTACATGTACCACTCTTTTTGATGCAGCTGTGCTCTGTTCCACCTAACACCAATGACCACACTTCAGTCCCAAGTCACCTGAGGTCTGTCACATGATTGGGTGAGTAAGGTGCAGATTTGAGCATGTGGTGGTTTCAGAAATGGGCCATAGCTGGTCATGTTCAAGGGATGTGTTGAGCTGATTGGTTTAAACTCTTTTGGTTTGTGGTGGGACCAGAGGTTTGCTCAGCATCTGCTCCTCAGACAACACAGCAACAGTTTTCACAAACAGGAAATCGGAAAGATTTTTTTGGATTAGGCATAGAGGTTTTGGGTAAGCATTTATTTATTTTAATATTTTTGTATATTTTTTTTTTTATATAGCAGGGATATTATCCTGCGTATTGTTAGAATGTTTTTCATATGACTTGTGAGGACAGGTTGAATGGTCATACACAGATACATGAAACTCCTACTAAAACCTATCACCAGTTTTGGATTCATCTATTACAACTACAAAGATAATTCTCAAACTTGAAACCCCAAAAACATGGTAACATCAAAATTCAACACCTGTCTCATAACTACAGATCTATGGATTAGGTGGAATCACCTCAAGTTAAATATTTAAAAATGGAAATACTGAACTGCAATGAATAGAGAAATGATGATGCTTTATCTTCTTGGCTAGATGAACCAGTTTCAATCAACTTACTACTCAAAGGAAACACTTAAAAATAAAATATCTCTCCACGTCTTGGATTTCTTCAAAAGGTACACGCAACATCACTCATCCTCTTGAAACTTGACTATGGTGAAGAATCATAATACAAAAATTAGAAAACTGCAAAAAATCTAAAAACTCAGCAGCAATGCTACTTCTAAAGGTAAACTTACAAACCTGCATCTCTCCAACCTTAAACTTACAAACCTGCCTCTCTCCAATCTTAAACGTACAAACCTGCCTCTCTCCAATCTTAAACGTACAAACCTGCCTCTCTCCAATCTTGAAGGCTCGACAATGATTCTCAATTGCAAGCAGGTTCAATTTCAAGTAACTATGATTCACACATACAGCAATAAATGACAAGCCATCAAAATTAATTCAATCCAAAAAAATCACTAAATACTCCCAACTGAAGAATTTACATTCCAGACTGGCACTGCGCATAATAAATGCTGATTATGGGAAGAAAAACATTGGTGGTATTACTTTCTCAGTTTAAGCTGCAAAACTATGGGATGACTACTTCAAAGCACAGGCGTCACTGAGAATCACTTAGAGTTCAGAAGACTGGTTACGGCTTGGTTATCCCCAATATGATCCAGCCAGACGATCTACATAATCTCAGTTTCTGGCCTCTCAACCTACAGACAGCTGCTACTCAAGGACCTTATAAGATTAAGAAAGAGCCAAATTAGTAGAAACCCTTTACAAACAATCCCTTAGTTATATCAGGAACACTTCACCCTAGAAATATACACCCATACATCTACCCCAAACAAATACACGATGGAATGACTGATGCAAATTCCAGAGATGGTCCACTCCTTAAAATCTTAACTGAAAAACCTAAAGGAGCTGTCAGGACATACCACACACAACACAGTGCCTCATACAAAAAATTAAAGTATTAAGTCAAAAGAATCTAAATAATCTTCAATATCTATGTAACCTAAACGCAGAGAGTCTGTTTCAACAGCCAACTCAACAGCCAAAGTAACAACCCATATTACGTCCACTGAAAATAACCATCGTGCTTTCTTTTGTACACTTTATACCTCCTCAGATTGTATCCTATCTCAAAAACCTAGTAACTCCATTTTACTAAAACCCGACATGAAATGTGACCTTGATTTATGGCTAGAGATTTTCCGCTAGCCTTCCTTTCTATCGAACAATTCTCGCCTTACACACCATCCTCTTCATACCTTTACTACCTCTGAGTGTAGCCTACTTAGTTGCATACCTGTCTGTCTTAATGTCTTTTATATCTCTACAAACTACCCATACCTCCCCTCACAAATCATTCATTTGAAGGCTAATAATGACTAACATCTTCTATGTAATCTTCGTATCCCACTTATTTATTTATTTATTTATTTATTTAAGGCATTTGTAGAGAGCAGCTGTCACCATTGCAGGCATCTTGGCGCTAAATAGATCAGAGGAAACGGAAGAGGTCACTGAGAGTGTGAGCTTTCAGACAGTAACCACGGGAAATAACCAGGTTTTAATCCTTCTTCTGAATGGGAGGAGTTCAGAGATGTGCCTAATCTCAGCGGGGAGAGTGTTCCAGAGTTTGGCAGCAGCCACCTCAAAGGATCTGCCTCCGGATCTAACTTTCTTGAATCTGGGTACAACAACCAGCTTGGCCTCAGAGGATCGAAGCTGTCTGGTAGGAGTATACCAGGCAAATTTCGATTGTAAAGGGGCAGGGCCAGTTCCATGGAGAGCCCTAAAGACTATGCAGAGGGCCTTGAATTGTATCTTCTGTCTCACCGGCAGCCAACGCAATTTACCCACGGCGGACGGCCCATGAGATCTTCTCGGAAGCCCCAAGGCCAGCTTAGCAGCTGCTGATTGGACCCTTTGGAGTCTATCCAAAAGGAACCCAGGGGATCCTAGCAGGATGGCGTTGCAATAGTCCAGCCTGCTAAGGATGGTACATCTTACCACTTGGGCACGGGCCTGGGATGGTAGGAGAGGCAGGACTTTTCTTAGGGAGCGAAGGATTGCAAAGCATCAGGCAGACGTCTTTTGCACATGCGTCACCATACTGAGCCTTTGATCCAGCATGACCCCTAGATTACGGACTGATTCCACCGGACGAACTGTGGTCCCTGTTTCCGGGGGCCAAAAATTGTTTGGAAATGGTCGGGGAATCTTAGTTCCGGCACTAAAGAGCACCTCCGTCTTTCCTGCATTGAACTGGAGGGAATTGTCCTTTAACCATCGAGATGTGTCACGTAGACAGTTGTGGAGGACCTCCACAGAAGTTGAGTCCTCACCTTCCAAGGAGAGGATCAACTGCGTGTCATCAGCATAGTTGACAATCCTGATGTTAGAGCTCTGAATGAGTGAAATCAGGGGTCTGAGATAAAGATTGAAGAGGATTGGGCTGATTGCGGAGCCCTGAGGGACCCCATGAGATATCGAGGAGAAACCTGACTGAAAAGGTGGTAGGGACACTGCCTGTTGCCTGTCCTGCAAGAATGATTGGAGCCACTGCAACGCTGTACCTCTCACTCCCGCCTCAAACAGCCGCCTCAACAGAATCTTGTGATTCACCGTATCAAAGGCGGCAGACATATCGAGCAGGATCAAGAACACTGCCTGCCTTCTGTCTGCACGCCTTTGAAGCTCGTCCATAGCGGTGATTAGAGCTGTTTCTGTTCCATGGGCAGGCCGGAAGCCAAATTGAGCCCCATCTAATAATTGATGACGTTCCAGATGGTTGGAGAGAGTATTACTAACTAAGCGCTCCACAATCTTGGCAGGGAAAGGCAACAGGGAGATGGGCCTATAGTTTTGTGAGCAATCTGGGTCTAAGGAAGTCTTTTTTCACATAGGCGATACCAGCGCCCGCTTCCATTGAGCTGGAACAGTGGCAGTCACTAGTGATTGGTTACAGATTAGGTGGAGTGGGGGGAATAATTCCTCCTCAAATTCCTTCCAAATTTTTGGCGGCACAGGGTCCAGAGGAGATCCAGAGGAAATCCCTTTGGCTAGCTTGGTAAAGGCCTCATACGTAAGTGGTGGAAACTCGAGTAGCATTTCTTTCATAGCCAAGGCTGGACCCGCCATCTGGTCCACAGAAGACCCAGGTCTCAAGTCAGAAGGAGGGACGAAATCCGGCGGATTTTCCAAGTCCATTATCACAAGCCATAAACTCTCCTTCTGTGTAACTTCTTGCAATCCAAAAAGATCCAGCCCTCCTGTAGACTAACAACTTATCCAAATGTATCCCTTGCATGAACTCACACTAACAGTAATCAGGCCTACCCAGGGCCGTACTGGCCGTAGTGGGCAGTGGGCGTTTCTCAGGTGGGCTGCCACAGTGGGAGCCGTTTTTGTTATCGGGGTTGGCAATATTGGCCCCCTGTAACAAAATCGTCTGAAACTGGTCCTAGCAAACCGCTCAGGTGCAAAGGGGGGCCCAGCCGAGCAGTTTTCCAGGGCCGGTTTTGGTTCCCAGTCCGGTCCTGGGCCTGCGTCTCATTAACTTAATGTACCACAGATTCAAGTGTGAGAGTTTCAAGCAGTTTCCTGGGAGCACAAACTAACCCAGATAACCAACAATATATAACAATAACTCATACCACTCGATTAACTGCTACATTTTGGCTTAGTCCATAAACAGCTACAATGCCTCATCAGGGGTAGTAAGCTATGTTATATGTTATGTTATAAGCACTTTTATAGCGCACAGCTGCCCCAGCAAAGGGGCGTCCCGGCGCTTTGGACAGGCAAAAGACATAACACAAAAGACATCAGAGAGTCAGATAGTAGAAGGGCAGAATACTAAAATGCAGAAAGAAACAGATGGGTTTTAATGGCCCTCCTGAAATCCAACAGGTCGTCCAATGCACGAATTTGGAATGGAAGTGAATTCCATAGCTTAGCAGCTAAAACTCGAAAGGAGCGTCCCCCAGCACGGCAGAGCTTAAACCACGGGACCACAACCAGGTTTTGACCCAGAGACCTCAATGAACGAGATGGTACATAAAAAATAAGAAGGTTCTCAAGGATCTGAGGGGAAGACAGTTTAAGGATCTTAAAAGACAGACATAAAGTCTTAAAATCTATCCGTTGTGCCATAGGCAACCAGTGTAGTGTCCGGATAGTTTCTTTCGCGGAGCAAAACCTCGGTAGACCCACCAAGGCTCTAGCAGCAGCATTTTGAACACGCTGCAGCCACGTGACTTCCGCCTGATTGGCCCCCAACAGGAGCGAGCTGGCGTAATCGAGCCGTGATAAAATAGTAGCCTACAAAAGTAGCTGCCTGGTAGGGGCATCGAAAAACTGATCTATAAATGCAGTTACAATAGGAAACTTTTCATAAGAACTTTCATGAAGTGTGCACCCAGTTTCCTAACCTGTCTGCTATCTAGAAAGCCTCTGCGTGGGTGTCGGGCATGCTCCGCTCTTCCTCGCACATGTACGAGGGGCGGAGCCAAGCCCGTATATTAAGGGCCATAGCAATCACGAATGCGATTCGTGTTCAGTGTATGCCGAGACCCGTAGAGTATCCGCACTTACCCGATTCCCTGCTCCTCCCTACAATTTGGACGCGCCGGCGTAAACCCACATCGGGTGTCCGAGTGTTCTGCTTCCGAACCTTTGCTTCGGCTCCCATTTTCCTTCCGGGTTGCTGTCAGCTCCTCGGCGTGCGCAGCAGTTCTTCGAGTTCCCCTCTCCTGTATCTGGTCCTCCCTTCAAGAATCGTCTAGCAATTTTGTCATATGATATACGTGAGGAAAAAAGACAAGTACTTCCAAAGAATCTACATTACACATGGACAGTACTATGTTTATGCAATATATGGTATTACAGATATAAATAACTTATCTGATGTATGCCTTCAACATTGAGTGGATATTCTGTTTATATTTCTGGTACATCTCATTGGCTGAAAAGAAAAAGTATACATATTATTAGTATCCTGATGTTACAAGGTGCTAATTATTATATCGGCAAGCCCTGCATCTTTTTGTGTTTGTATATCCAGTATGGGAGTATATGTTTTTTGTTTTTTTCCTGGTTTATATTGAATGTGAATTTCTGGGCTTAACTGGATAGTTTTATAACATATGTTGAGGTTAGTTACATTTTTATCTTTACATAACAAAGGCATATGTTCATAAAACACTTGAGCTAAACAAACTATACTTTTCTTTTTATTCTTTTTAGTTACAACCAGACTGTTCTTTCTGTTCTTTGGCTTTCTATGCCTAACTACGAGAGGAAGATGGACTATGAACAGGTAGACATATGTACAAGGGAATACCTAAGTATAGGTAGCATTCCCTAGGAGAGTCATAGAATAACTCCTGTATTTTTTTATTATTCATGAAGCACAGATTACCTGCTCCATCCAAACACTGGGAGAGAAGTCCGACGGTGACACATCTCCTACACACTTTCCTTGTTTGGTTTTACCTTCTTCCTTATCCCGCTGTTGTTAGCTTTGTTGGGCTGGCTCTGGTGGGTGTGGGAAGTTGGGTCCTGTCATCGAACCTTGCATCTCGCTTCTGCGGAAACAATAGATGATACCCACAGTGGGAATCACAAGCTATATCTTCTCTTCGGAAGACTGATCAAGAGTTGGCTCTTTCCTACAAAACCACCATACTCAAACACAAATGTATGGCATATCCCTGTGTATACAAACATTTAATTTGTTTATATGTATGTAACTAGATATTGTCATTTCCTGATATACATATGTATAATACATACTTGTGTATCTATACATTTATTACTTAACTCCTACTGTTAAAAAAACTTTGACGCTCTCCAATGCACTACCCTATATTTCACCCTAAACCTCTCTCAATATATCCTCTACCTCCACTCTCTGACTCATCCCAAACCTCATTCTACTACTATGATCTGCAAATTAATCCTTTCTAGACTCTTCCCTCCATTATCCCTCCTTGGATCACCCCAAACCTCATTTTAATACTATGCTCTCCCAAATAACCCTTCGAAATTCTCCCCCACTTATCCCTTCTTTGGCTCATCACAAAACTCATTTTACTACTACGATCTTTCTAATCCATCTCTAGAGATTCTCCCCTCCTCTATTTGATTTCTCTTTATACTCCCAAACCTCATCTTACTACTATGATCTCCAAATATGCACTTTCAAGGCTCTTCTCTCTTCTATCCCCCTTTCTCCTTTTCAATCCAAATAACAGACTCACATGTCCGCCGCACAAATTAACCCAAATTTCACAATACTAATCCACCACTTATGCTTTTTAGGTTCTGGAGTATTGTGCTACTCACGAAAAGCGCTTCAACGCCTCGTCAGGGATAGTTAGTGCTATATAAATACAATTACAATACAATACATGTCATTCAAATGAGCTCATGATTAGTTAAATAGACAATTGCTTTGAAAACAGGAATTCCTTCTAGCATTACTCATGCATGGTTTGCAGGGTGCATACCTGTAGTCTATTTTCAACTATATTAGGGTTTATTTCCTAAATTTGAACAAAGTTGCCAGCACATGAAAATGCGATGTACAGCCTCCTATAAGTGTCACATAAATTAATAATAATCCTTTTTGCTATATGCTAAGTTAATATTTTCCAGGTGCTAGCCGCAAGTGCAACACAGTCCAGTCACTCACTACTGACGAATGAGGAATCGTCCCTAGTGAATATACCGGAGCTGGCCCTAATGTATTTTTTTTAAGGTCATGAATAATCAATGTGCAGAAGCCTCTTTTATGAATATGCATAGACTCCCTTATTTAAAATGTGGGAGTTTGTTATGCACCAGCCTACATCATACTTACTGAATCCCCATGCCACATGTAGGATTGTGAGGGAACAGCAGCCTATCAAAAGGGGCATTGACCCTAATCCAAGCAAGTTAAATTCCAACACCAGTTCCCCAGTTGTGTAGAAACACAGCCATCCATTATTGGGTTACAGTGAACCACTGATACTCCTTGGCCCTGGTGCAGCTGGTCTGCTGCACTAGTAATATCTATACCCCCAGCTCAGACTTACCGGAGACAAACTCCTCAGAACTTACAACAAAGGGTCCATCCTGGTAATTTCCATACATGCTGAAAGATATCTTTTTACTCCTGCGAAACGAGATTTAATATATATTGAGAATGGCTTATGCTGGACATACGTAGATGTCATATATCAGGCTGTAAGCCACACATATGTCACAATTGGCTCAGGTGTTCACCCAAGCCTCTGGTAGAACCCATAAGCATACATGTTGCAAATGAACATCCACAAATTTGTTAAATGCAATGGCTGTAACTTTTCCCAAGATCTACAAATAATTTGTGCACTTGCATCCAGAATTTGCACACACGTAAATGCCTAATCTACCTTATATCTGAAGAGAGCTGTAAATTACATTATTTACGTTGCAAATGAGAAAAAATCATTAACTCTGAAAAGACACAAATAAGTTGGTCTCAAGCCAATTTAACACAAGAATCCTTAGAATTCTCAGGCCAGTACCATTGAGTGCATTACATTTGCATTGGACATTATTACATTTACTGTATTCTGCTTATACTGTCCTATACAGTATAGATAGGCTATCCTTTTTTAGGTTTAAGCCTATACTAACTGATAAAACCCCACCGAAATGGAAATGGCCCTCACCAGTGTAAACATATAAACACTGAATAAACACCTGCAGAGCCACAAACTAAATGTCATTCAAAGAAAGGAATAGGAGAATGAAAGAGTCATTGTTTTTCTTGAAGGGGCCAATACAATGTAACTTTGTTATACAAGGTAGCAGCAAGAAAGGCTGGGCGAACATTATTTTGCTTGAGTTTTGTAGGGAAGTCACATGTACTTTTTTCAGTTTTGTGGCATTTGGTCTAAAGTTGCAGGGTTAAGAAGCATGTTTTAGGTCATATTTGATTATTTTATAAACTGTAGAGAATCAGTAAATATCAAAATCATATTTGATATTTTGGCTACGTTTGATTCTTTCACTGATAGGTAAAATTGCTGGTTTCATAAGAATATTTCCAATATATACCATCATATTTACCCACAGACAGAGAATGGATAAATCAGCCCCTTTTCCAGCAAGTCAGTATTGATAGTAGGTGAATTGCCAAGCACCCCAGGCTTTAAACATTCAATGCAAGCTGCAGTTTCAGATATATGTGAACAAAAGTGCTGTCACCAAGCATCTGGGATAGTGGTGAAAACATGGCACCAGATCTTTGGAAAACATGGAACACAGTGTCACTTGCAATGCTGCTGCAAAACATTCCTGCAAAATTCAACAAAGGTTGGAGTGATATTGTTTGTATTTTCAGTGATTCAGCTATGTATGTGAAAAAGTTGTGCGATGACCTGTCAAAATCAATATCTGAGCTGAAGTGCCTCCCTGTAAGAGATCCTTGCCACTTGCCATATGCCATATGCCATATGCCATGTGGAAAGCATATTTACAATCTTCAGAGTTAATGAAGACTGATATTGACTTTGTAGTCCATTCTGGTGCACAAGTTCTTTATGCGAGGGAACTAAAATGCAAATATTTCTCATTTAGTGCTTTGTGTGGCATCAAAGAAAGATTCATCCCAACTAAGTCATTTAGGCAGTGATTCTAAGTCCTAGAGGCTGTGAATGCTATATCAATGTGGCAATCGTTTTACAGAATTTTTGCTTAGTGATGATGCTAAAGGAAAGAATTTTAAGGTTATTTTGATGCGTATTGAGAGTAATGTGAAAAAAGTACACTCTACTGCATTCTTGAAAAGTACACATTCATTTTTGCCCTCTTTAATAACTCTGAGGGCATATGCTCCCAGTTCAATGTATTTGTTGCAGAACCTGTCCCAGGGAATCACAACCTTCAGGTGTACCAGTATTGGCATGGAAAGCTATGGAGGTGGCCAGAGTTAGCAAATTGTGTACTGCTTGTTTTGGCGTTGCCCGTCTCAAGTGCCAATGTTGAGAGCTCCTTTTCACAGATAAAAGTTTACATGGGAAGGAAAGAGCGATCATGCATGACCAAAGACTCACTGAAGAAGTATTGTATGGTGTAGTACAATGTGTTTGATTTGTAAACATTTATTTGGACCTCATAAACACTGTATTACACTGTTTTAAACTGTCTATATACTATCCACTATCATTGCAGAAAGCAAGCAATAATAAAAGCAAAACATTCCATAAACACTGGAAAACCCTGTTTCTGTTGTTTTTAATGGCGCAGAAATGTGTAACCAATGATAACCACAGTTTTTTTAGGATATTGAAATCACTGGGAAAAAAACACCAGAATTTACCAAATATAGAAACTGAAAACTGGAAAGCCTAAGTATACAGCATTGACCTCAGTACTGTGTTACGCACACACCGCACTATGATGAGCAGAATATAAATTTACATTTAAAAAAATGCTCAAGTAAAAGCAATAGGTCGGGCAGTAACTAGTGCAGTGTACAAAGCATTAAAAGTAAAATGCCACCATCTCAGGGAAGTGGGCATACATTCACAAAAAGGTAGGAAATGGCCCATTGCAAAAATAAATACTAAAGAAGAATTGCAGACACAGATTGACCCATATGGCTTGGCACTAAAGTGGATTATGTTTTAGGCTCCTATGCACATGTGCACAAGCAAAATGACAGTCAAAGTGAAGACAGCCAGAGGCTGCAGTGGGTTCACTTACTGACCGATTCTGGGTAGGACTGAATCAAAAAGCAAAATGAAACGCCAATTAAAAAGACCAATGAGCGTACACCCATGCATGTGTGTTTGTTTATATTAACAAATACAAGTGTGTGGTTATAGAGAGATAGATATATAGTAACATAAGCCTGTTCTACCATACACCACTGTACTTTTATTTGTCATGCTGTAAAGCTTGGAAATGCAAAAAGAACAATTGATGGAGGGAATGTTAAACAATGCCAAACATTCATCCCTAGTGCAGAGATCTGGGCCTAAATCCATCATTTTGTTGCTCACCCAGCCACCCCAGTTTGGACCTACCCATAGGCAAATCAGTCTTGAACCTCCTCCCCATGGAAACAGTTCAGTCAGAACTGCCAAGCCAGGTCCTCCCTGGACTGGAAACAAACACCCTAGGACCTGTTTTGGGGTATCACTCCTCATCAGCCAGACTACCTTGACTTCAGTGGCATGGCAAGCACAGGACCCTGGTCTAGGCATACCTGTCTCAATTTAGGACGACAAATGCAACAAGCATTGAAAATGCAATAGGTCTCGCCTTTAATTGAGTTAAAGCCATTTGCTTTGCTAATGGTATTGTATAGCAAAACAAATGGCTTTAACTTAATCAAATTTTACAAAACAGTGGTCCCTATTTTAGAAACAAAATAGTCTGTGAGGACAGACAAAACAATTTTCATACACTTAATAGGTGAAATGACTTTTGTCCAGCCGGACAAGAATTTTTTTATTCAATTCAATTTAGAGCAATAGTTTGAAAATGGAAGAACCATTTAGTATCAAGTGGGCACAGCCGTGACCCTTACAATACAAGACAAGACAGAACAACAAAACATTAGTGGCCAAGAGGGCAAAGCACAAAATTGCATCTGTATACTACTAATCAGTTGTTACAGATTTTTGATTTCATTATAACACTCCACTGCAAATGATAATATTTCAGTCATATATTGCATTTGGGGGTTCAGAGGTCGACGACGTTTCGATGCCGTATTTTAATCTAGGGCATCATCATCAGGACAGGAAATGACAGTTGTTGTCTTAACCATTATATTAAACTAAGCCTTTAGTCACATTATTGTACATAAAACATTTACATTTATCAATGGGAAGAAAAGGAACAAAAAAGAATATTTTGTCAGTTTTTTGGCATGTTAAATTAATATACAAGTCACATAAGTGTTATAATGAAATCAAAAATCTGTAACAACTGATTAATAGTATACAGATGCAATTTTGTGCTTTGCCCTCTTGGCCACTAATGTTTTGTTGTTCTGTCTTGCCTTGTATTGTAAGGGTCACGGCTGTGCCCACTTGATACTAAATGGTTCTTCCATTTTCAAAACTATTGCTCTAAATTGAATTGAATTAAAAAATTCTTGTCCGGCTGGACAAAAGTCATTTCACCTATTAAGTGTATGAAAATTGTTTTGCCTGTCCTCACAGGCTATTTCGTTTCTAAAATAGGGACCACTGTTTTGTAAAATATGTTACTGCCCAAGGTCCCTATACTATACCTTCTGGGTTCCCTTGTTTGTATGTAAAAATTAACTTAATCAAAGGCAAAACCTATTGCATTTTTAATGCTTGTTATTTACGCTGGCTCTCGTGAGTCGACGTTCGCGACTCTTCTTCGAAATATAAAGGGGTTTGTCTTCCGTCTATTAAGGCACACTTTTCAGGCTAACTGCCCCACCCTGTGGGACAAGAAACACCGTAGATGTCCGGGAGCAACTGGGAGGGGGAAGTTTACAGGGCTACTCAATAGACTGGGTGACTTGACATGACGGAGAACGCCTCTCAGCGCTTTGCTAATCAACAATCCCGAGGCCTCAACATGCCCCTTGCCAGACCTAAGATGCATACTCAACCCCGCGTGTTGCTTTACATGCAGCCTCTTGTACGTTTGCATTCTCTGCCACTCAGAGTACCGAAATGCAAAGAAAATAGGAGTGGGTGAGCAAATAACACCAGCCTTAGGGCAGGGTGACATCTCTGAACACAGTGAAATACACCAACCACCCCCGGGGCAGGCTGGTCTCTTTTAAGCTTGTGAGATCCACCAACGAGAGCGCAGGATGTTAAAACAACCCTGGGGCAGGCTGGTCTCTTTGAAGCTTGTGAGATCTACCAACCACAGCGCAGGATGTTATAATAAATACTCCCGACGTTGTACGCAGCCAATCTCCAAAACTTGAGCACAACAGATGTTTTCATGCAAGTATAACCACTTTGTTTAGTAACCCTAATAGTTATAAATGCATCCCATACGGAACATCGTATGAAATTGTAAAAAAAAATAGCAGCAAGCCCCAAGCGTCTCTAGCGTGTAACAACAATATTTTAAATAACAAAATGCTTCCCACATGCAAGACAGCAACAACGTATAGTAACAACGACAACATATAGTAACAAGATAGCAGAGCACAATGTTGCAAGTAACAAAATTCAGCCCACACGCAAGACACCGCGCCTCAAGGGTATACTCAAAAGATAGCGTGTAATGAATAAAATGCATTCCACACGCAACACACCACACCTGAAGAATATAAAAAGAAGATTGCAAATAACAAAGCCGATATCAAACAAAACATTCAGTTAAACATTACCCAATAGTGGTAAATGCATCCCACACGCAGACACATGCAATAGTAAAAACAAAAGTGCCACAAGTAAATATTAAAGCCGCCTCCTCACGCCACCAGTAAAACATCCAATCCCTGTGGGCGTGGCATAACTCGGACAGAGTGGCAGCCAGGAGGGACTAAAAACCCTCCAGTGCAATCACGGAAGCATGTTCAGCATAATTAGTGACAAAAACCGACGCAAGGCCAAAGACAATTGCAGGCGGAGCGGACACACAACTTCTGGAACCGTATTGATTTCAAGAAGCCGTCGCAAGGCGAGGGCAGCGCATGCGCGCTGCTTACGCCAGGCGAAACCTATAAAGAACACTTGATGGACGGAATGTTGAACAATGTCAAACATTGTTTGTATTTGTCGCCATAAGTGGGGCTGGTATGCCCAGACGTGGGTCCCTTGCTTGCCTTCCCACTGGATTCAAGCTAGCCTGACTAATGAGAGGTTATACCCCGAAACCGGTCCTAAGATTCTTGTTTACGGTCCAGGAAGAACCTGGCTTGGCAGTTCAGGCTGGAATGTTCCCATGGGGAGTATGGTCAAGACTGATTTTCATATGTCTTGGTCCAAGCTGTAATGACATGGTGAGCAAAAAACCAATAGATTTAGGCCCAGATCTCTGTAATGGGGGTGAAAGTTTGACATTGATCAGTATTACGTCCATCAATTCTTCTTTTCGTATTTGTCACCCTAAGATGGACGGGAATGCCTGGACATGGGTCCCGTGTTCGCCATGCCACTGGAGTCAAGCCTGTCTGGCTGATAAGGAGTGATACCCCGAAACTGGTCCTAGGGTGCTTGTTTCCGGTCCAGGGAGAACCTGGCGTGGCAATTTGGGCTTCGCTGTTCCCATGTGGAAGTCAAGACTGATTTGCACATGGCTGGGTCCAAACAGGAATGGCATGGAGAGAAAAAAAACCCAGGCCCAGATCTCTGCAGTTGGGATGAATGTTTAAAATTGTTCAGCATTCCGTCCATCAATTGTTGTTTTTGAACTTGGAATAAACATTAATTGTGCAATAGTTACCACAGTCCTGAACTGCTCATTTTTGGAAAGGTTTTGAAGTACATTTAGATAAGTATTTAAAGACATACACCAAAATAGCTTTGCTGACAAAATGGTATTTTGTTTGTGAAACAGACGACCCCTTTCTAAGAGATGTTGTTTGTTGGTTAATGTCTGGGGAACAGAGAAGATTCTACTGACAAGGATTTATTTTTCATCCTCTTACCAAAATAGTCCTGTCCCACCCTCTCTAGGGGGCAAAAGGTTGCAAGATTGCTATTTTTGTTGCTAAGTGTAAAAACATGGTTGAATGCATCACATTAGACAGGTTTCTAACAAATGCATTGATATTGGAGGTCAGTTGTACATTATCCTTGTACTTTCAATGCGCCAGGGTTAGAACTCGATGCAACATGGCTGTACTTTCACAGATTGGAGTCCTGAAGAGCCAGCTCAGAATCTCATCCTTCTGAGGGTGTTATAGCAACCTCCACGACCTTAATTACGAGATGTCTGGAAGTTACAACCCCCACATAAACCCCTGTTTGTGAAGAGTTGGAATTCTCACACAGATTTTAGCGCTCCGTTTAACTAAGCTAAAATCAGCAGCCACTGATACACTGCCTAATTTAAGCCTGTGGACGCCGGTGGGAGTCTACGGGCACTTATTTTTGGAGTCGGGCACTTACTTTTCCATATCAGATATTTACTGAGAGCAAGAGAGGGAAAAACACACTAATCGGAAAGACAGAGGAAAAGAAAGATGAAAAAAGTTCACAAGGGAAGAAAGCAGGAACCTGCAAGAGTGAGATAATGGAAAGGGAGTGCCTGGTAGGGGATTAAAGTGACATGAACTGGATTTAAGAACTACTAGCTTTGGCACTGGGGCGTGCCAAAGTTTAATTGTTGCAGGCTTCTAAACAGAGCTTCAGCCACCAGCTAAGCACTCACTCCACGGATACATTTTGGTAGGTCAACTTTGGTGATATTTACTTGGAGCAAATGCCTTGTGAATACCTGGACATGCACAGTTTACAGCAGAAAGCACCATAATTGGGCTGTTTGCCCAGTTTTTGAGCCCTTAACTTGGAATGATCAATAATTAATGTGTATGATAAATTTCTAACCATGTGGGATTCAAGCTTGTTGTGTATACCATTTCAAATGCAAAAATCATGGTGACTAAGTATAGGAGTCACTGGCATGGCTAAACGAGGGACAAAGGTGGCCTGTGTCCCAGCTCTTTTTGTCCTGTCGATTTATCAGGTACATGTATTGCTAGAGCTCGCCATTTTTTTGACGGCTTCTCACTTTGATGGACAAATGAAGGAGCATTTATTTAAACCTACCCCGTTGCCCTTCTTGAAAAACTCCCTTCACCATAGGAGTTTCAAAGATACCTCGCTCAATCTCCACTTTCTTCCTTTTCAGCTAGTGCATGGTATTGCTTCTGTTGTCTTTATTTGGCACACAAATGCAGAAATGTTCACATATTACCAACTCACTCCCCCAGTTCTCCAATTATTTTACCCTGTGTAAATTACATTTTAGAATATCTGGACTCAGTTCTACCTTTTGCCCACTATTCTTATGCTAGAATTGAGGACATAAGTTACATCAGAGGAGAGGTATGCCAGGTGGGACCTCCTTGGTATTCCATTGTGTATTATGAAGGTCATAAAGATGCATCAGTTTAGCTAGCAGACCTGGAACTAGAGCCATTGAGATTGCCAGTTTCCCTGTACGAGCGGTCTTTAGTCGGTCTTTAATCCTACTTACTACTTTCCGACTACAGTTGGTTCCCGATGTCTAGAAAAAGCAGGGCATTAAGTGGGAGCAAAAAAGTTGGGTGTCTCTAAAAGAGGTGCGTTCTACGTAATTAAGGGTGTGGATTAAACACAAACTACATTTCTGTTATTTCCATAGTGTGCCACCCTACCAGTATTTTAGTTCCTCTCTGAGTTTTCTGTTATTTCATCTAGATATATCATAAAACTACTGAATTACACCTAAAACCACCCCGGACTATTGGCTATGACAATGGTTGTTAGCTGTTTAAGATAAATGAAAAACAATTATTTTTTGTAATTAATGAATTTTAACCCCTTCGCTGCGGCGGCTATTCTGCCGCAGCGCTAAGGGGGAGGCGGGGCCGCACGGCGGTCCCGTGCTTGTGACGGAACCGCTCCGTCACGGCCCTCGGGTGAGCTGTGCTTGTGACGGAACGGTTCCGTCACGGACCCGCCCGCCCATTAGAACGTCAGCGCAGGCGCGGAATTCGTGCTACGCAGGTGCGGCGAGCGGGCCGTGACGGAACCGTTCCGTCACCAGCACAGCCCACCCGAGGCTCGTGACGGAACGGTTCCGTCACAAGCATGGGAGGGGTTAAAAATGTTCGGGTCCTAAAATTGTAAGATTGTGAATTAACCATTGCTGATGCCTGTGGAAGGGGTAGTGGTCTTCAGAGTATTTCAATCACTCCTGTTATGTTTATTCTGTTAGACATGTAAACCTTTGTTCTCCCACATCTCACCCATTTTCATAGCTTACACCTCATCTCTTTCCTCTTGAACACCCTCTTATTGCTCTCTCCTGTATATTCTTCCTCATGTGCACCTCCTTCACTTCACCACCCCACAAATAAACGGATGTATGTCGTTTCAATGCATGCTTTTACCACGCATGCCTTTACAACGCGGGGATTACAACGCAAGTCGTTACAACGACTTGCGTTGGGGGGCGCTGGATAGTGGAATAGTTTAATTTTCTGTTCCAACTCCAGTCCCCGTGGATAGTAGGGAAGGTGTTGGATAGAAAATTAAACTATTTCCTATCCAACAGCGCCCTCCAGCTTTCGACTTTCGTTGTAATTCCTGCGTTGTAATGGTAGTGCGGGGTAAAAGTTTTGTTGTAAACGATGTTCCCCCAAATAAACAACGCACCACTCACCTATAAGCAATGCATTTTCTTTTACCTTTGCCTTGTCAATATTTTGATAACTGTGTAACTTCTTCACACACATTTTCACAGACTCACAATTGCAACAGGAATATGTGACCATTGCTCTGTGCACTCTTCAGAGAGGCCAATGAACACCTCTTCGACCCATTGACAAGCACTTTGAGAAACTTGTACTTTGATCAGCATCAAATCCGGAGCTATCAAACGTGGCCTGTAATAGAAACCTGGAGGCGACCCAGTTCAAAACATGCACTATACAAGAGTAATGTGCAACACAGAAAAACATACAGAAACACATCATGGAAATACTCAACACTGTTTGGGAGTGCAAGATTCAGGTAAACATGTAAAATATAAACCAAAACTAAAATCGCTGACATTGATTATTTTAAGGGTTGTTATGTTTATTGTTCAGAAATCGATCAATGTTTAAATTTAAGTACATGTCTATACAGCTCGACAGGGAACCACTTCAATACATTTTAATTACTACCAGGTCTAAGTCCCGGGGGGACCCGGACCACTTAAAGCCCTGAGAAAAATGATAATTGGATTCCATTTATACTTTTTCCTCCCCTATTCCTGTTCAAAGATAGGTTCATGGATTCACAACCTTTCTTCTGAAGAACATATGGGCCACTGCTGAGCCTCCTAACCAGTTTCCTCACATGACCTAGTGTTCTAGAATGATGACGCTCTCTCTTCCTCTCTCCTCGTGTAAATATCACCAGGCCTCTCACGACACTTATAACTAGTGTTTCTTTAAGTTGCCTTCAAGTGCACAGTCTCCAAAAGCATTCTTCATAATTGCAGAGATGTTCGTTCCAGATAAAAATAATATATTCTGGAAGAGCTCTTGGTATTGCTAAGGAGGTAGGAGCTACAGGAACTCTGGATTCGTTTTTAGGATTGTACCTCTCCTCCCCCAAACATTGCTATTTCTCCCCATACTGCTGCATCATATAGTGCAGTTATTTTGGAGTTATCTGATGCATTTGTTTTAGAACATATTAGTGCACTAACACGAGAATGAATATTACGGAGCCCTAAGCATTGCGTGCCTTGTTATGCAAACTGAGTTAAAACATAAATATTGGAACAGTGAATAGCTTTCGTGCTGGTTAATCCTAGCCCATATATTGTCTTCCATCACTAAAAGTAAGAATATTGTTAATTTGTAGGACAGGCCAGACCATGCCTATTCCACTGAGGCAAGTGGACTAAACGTGGCCTTCGAACCACCCCATGAATGTCCTGTTACCTCCTTGTGATATATAAATACATCCGAATAGACAGTAGGAAGAAACCACCAACATAATCAAGTTACTTTTCCCCATCTAATGTACTCAGTGAAGGACCTTCTACTTCGAATAAATAACAAAGTACACCTAATATGACATAATTGAGCCATGCCTAAAGATGCAGGAGTTCAAGCAGGTTAAGGAGCAGTGTCAGTATCCTTCCAGGATGGGGTCAGAAAACATTTCCTCTAGCCATGCAACCTCTGCCCCAGCATCAGCACCAGCTGCAGGCAGAATGGGGGCAAATACCTGGTTGCTCATGCAAGCCATATGTTGGAAGATCAACTTCAAAGATGGCTTTACATCGCAGGTAAATGTACACCTCTAGTGATTTAGCTGGGTTTTCGCTTGAAGAACCCCAAAGATGGTTGTACAGAGACTTTGCTGGAAAGAATAAGACTTGAGGTTATTTAGGAAGATGATGGGTGGGATTTTCTCTCCAGAAATGGCCTTTCAAGTCAATCACAAGAAGATTGGCAAAGGGGATGACGAGACGGGATGATTTTTAGAAGAATCATTCCTTAGATGGTTTCGTAGGTAAATTGTGGCACGACCAAATTTCTAAGGTGAAATGATGGCTCTTGGAAGAATGACTGACGACTGAAATTAATTTACAGGTCAGGCTGCAGGGCCCATTCTTCTCCTGCAGATTCTGCACAAGCAATGATGGTTCAAAAATGTGTTTCAAGTTCATGAATACTTGCAAAATAATACATCTGATAAATTGTGATATTTACGAAGAGACGGCGGGGTCAGCACATGATGCAGGCTCTGCAGCCTCTAACATGTCCAAACGGATGAGCTTCTTCAACCTCAAACCCCCAAAGGGGCTCTAGATCCTGTGGATTCAGTGCTGCGGAAGAGAGGAACATGAAAAAAAGGCCTGTAAAGACGCACTGTGACTTAGTTACAACTGCTCCCTAATATCAAATTTAATCTTGTGATATTTATAGTAGAAAATGTACTGCACTGCATATGTAATTCTGGAGGCAAAAAATAGACTCAACAAGAAAGATCAGGCATGGGAGAGGCAGCAAGGCCACAGATTTAATCAACTGGGCGACCAAGTGACTCACTATAATGAACTCTCTTTACATTTAATTCTTTGGACTCTTCCATCTGCAGTTCGCCGTTGCTGAACCATGCCAACTTCTCAAATATTTACACATCTTGTCCTGATGATGATCCCTCCTGATTTTTGACCCGTGAAGACGAAACATTGACCATCTTTCGCGGTCAGATTTTGCAATAAACGCAAATTTTTCATTTAGGTATTTAACAATGAATGATGCCTTTTTGAGTTTTTTGTGTTTTTATTTGCAGTTTGCTCATGACTTATCGCAACATTGACCACTGCTTTGTTTTTTTTCTTCACTTTTCTCTTGCCAACAGAAGGGTTTCTTGTGAAATGTATCTGATGTATATAAGCAAACTTTCACACATTAATAACAACTTACCTTGTCCGTACACAGACTTCTCATCAGTGATGTATTATTCATAACTAATCATCCTTCCTGATGTAAATACAGAGTAGACAGCATCGTATTTTCGAATATAAACCTGTCTGAAAACCTATACAGAACATTGTTTTCAAGGAACTGAATAAATAACATAACCTTAGAGCCACTTTTACATAGGGCACCGAAGGCCACCCCTGCACCTCTCTTTGCCCCACAATCCTGGTCCTGCTTCTGTTCTCCTGAGGGGACACAGAAGACTGCGGGCACGTTTACCAGTGGGTCTCGCTCTTCGGTGAGGGCAGGAAGATTGGTCATCGCCAACATCTCATCAAAGCCATATTTGATGCCACAAGTACCCAGCACAATCTCTGGTTTCTAAAATGAGACAAAATCCATGTAGCGTGTTTATATAGAGGACTGTTTCAGAGTGTAGTCTGACAAAGTCATGAAGCACAATCTTCACACCGAACCTTCATCAGTGATTCTAAGAGTACTATAAATAATGCAAAAGTTAGAAAAGAACTCATTATGCATCATACGCTCACGTCTCCAGGCACCCACTTATTCATTCACAATTTTGTAAGCAAAGAGTGTTTATACACCAGTGGTCGAAGACGGCAGGATCGGAGGGGTACAACGTGCCCACACTTTTTTAATTTA
This sequence comes from Lissotriton helveticus, assembly GCF_964261635.1. Lineage (NCBI taxonomy): Eukaryota > Metazoa > Chordata > Amphibia > Caudata > Salamandridae > Lissotriton > Lissotriton helveticus. Next base: position 344,042,945 of record NC_136065.1, read on the forward strand.
AGAAAAAACGTTCTCCTACTTGTAAAAAGACAACTGTCCTAGATGGTTAACTCCGTGAGTTGATATGCTTCAGTTAAACTCTAGGTCAGGGAGCATCCTGTGCTGTGTATCATAGGGAGGGACATACATCTAAACAAGCCTTCTTGCCTGAAAGGAACGTAAATGTGCACAACTGGTCAATCTGCAAATGTTAAAGATGCTTGGAAGCCTGGATTGGCTTTAAATGATGGAACTATTTGAAGCTTCCTGAAGACACAGATGTATTCTTTTTGAGCAGTAGTGCAAGGGAGTTGCAAGGTGAGCTGTCAAGTATGTACTTTTAAAGGACAGTTATAAAAATGCACAATGTACAGGCTGGGAATTATTAAAATATGTATTTTCAAAGCACTTTTTTTATCTTAAACCTTTTTGTACATTTTGTAGCAGCCTATCGTGTATATATATATATGCAATGAAAGTTTAAAATAATGACTTGCATATTCGCTGTGCTTTCGGTCACAGACCTCTCAGGACTAAACATACACAAATCACTATTCTCCACTGCACCAACCAGGATTAAATTATGTAGCTCTCTGGTTACAGACACCGGCCTCTGCAGTGCATTCATTAATAGAGGTTTCATAATGTGCAATAGTGTGTTTCCCCCGATTAACTTAACTTGCATTTATTTTTAAAATAGGCTGTGCCTTATTTTATAGGTAGCTAGTTGAAGGTGAAAAACCGAAAAAAGTTAACGAATATTTTGTTTTTTAGCCATGCCTTTGACCCTGCCCCCATGCTCACTGCCCCCTCCCCCTTTCCGCACAGCATCACAGTCCCCATACTTTTTTAATGCACTTCGACCACTGTTTTACACCCTTAGAGTGACCCACTTAACACGATTCATGTCTCCTTTCCATTGATAATTAATCTATGTTAAGTAGGGCAGGCAGGACACGTCATAGGCTTGGGTGTGCCGGCAGTGCTGCAAAGTCAAGTTACAGGTGTAATAAATATCCACCCTTCTTTAACTATATCTGGGATTTGCTCTCACGTGAGCATGCAGTTTCAATTGTAAATTTACTCCATCAGTCGATAAGGCCACGTGTAAGGGGTGCCGATTGTCTCAGTCCCACAGTATTTTTTTTATTTATTATGTCTAATGGACACCTCACTAAAGAGACCAGGCTAAACTAATAAGGCGATAACAATTACTTTATTCTTCGCGGTTCCTGGAAAGGCAGTATTACTAATAGGTGCTGCTAAAGACCAGAAACATCCCTTACACAAGCCTCGCGTGCAAATATTCCATGCAAGACTTTTTTGTGCGGCCCCAATGTCCAGTATTTTAATTTCTCAAATCTGATCTAGATCATAAGGTTCCAAGTCATTCCAGAAGACGAGTGAAATAAATAGTGGCGTCCATCCAGCATGGAACCTCCACCCTGGTCCTTAAATTGCCAATCCTGCCATGATAAAGGGGATTTTCTGTGAGTTGGCTTAAAACTAGATGCATGAGAATTTCCCTTTAAACGCATAGCATAGATTACACTTTTTTGCCGATGTTGTGTGCCTTAGGGCTTAGGAGAAAGCATTCTCAGATAAAATCACACATTCAAATTTGTTTTCATTGCAAGTTTACATATTAATGTTTGGAGACTTTCCCACAGCGCAGTCCTGTTGCGAAAGCAGGTTATACGGACACACCTGCACTCTAATCAGCAACCCACATTTTGTAATGGCTTCCCTTCCGAAACATTATTTTATTTTGCATCAACTAATTATTTTGGAATATTGTAACCACAATGAGTCAGAATTTGCAATCAGCGCATTTAGGATGCATGTAATCATACAGGAATTGTGATAATTTGCCCCCACTTAATTAGGTTCTGGTGTAGCAGCCTCCTACGTTTTAATCTTTAATCAGACAGTGCAACATGAAGCAAAATGTAATCGAGAGCATAAAAACGTTTAGGGGCAATACAAAGGAATAACACTAGGACTCAAATATGCTGTGTATTTAGCACATATTTTTCACCTTTTTCTCTTGCACAATTCTCTTTTTTTTAATTATGATGTAATTATTCCTCTGTATTTATTGGGTAATTTATATTTTTTCATTATGTTTTTGATCAATACTATGGGTACAGTGAATGTAAATGGTGTTCAGATACAGTAGCGGACATATTGCCTGCTCCTCATCCTTTGGAGACTATGAGAGAACCAAACTTACCTTTTTTTAGCCAGAATTCCCCCTTTTTAAAACCCACACCTCTTTTTCTAACCCAGAATGCTAGTCATCAGGATTTCAGAGAAGAGAAGTTTATGCTTTCAAAAATTCAACATACTTTCCGGTTTGATGCACCTCAAGCCTGTGTGAACTGGGGCATCCAAAGTGAAGCGCAGAGTCCCAACTACGATGTGGGACTGACCCACTCTCTCATGTATGGTTGACAAGACTACACTCTTCTCTCCCCAACGACAGCTGAATGGTAACATGCTTGGATTCACTCAGTTTGGCTTGAAAACACAACTCTCGCTCCATCCAAGGGTGGCTGGAACATAGAGGGAGAGACATGATAGGACAAGGGTCCGATGTGGCCTCTTACTTCCCCAGCCAATCCTACACCCAGGACATAGGCTTACCTCTTCTACCTTTCTGGTCTATGCTACTAGCAAGATCTAAACTTGATCTGGGTCAAAAGGGTGGAGGAGACATAAAACTCAATATTCTGTCTTTAAGGGATGCTTGGATTCTCTCCTGAAATCAAAAAGGAATGGCTAGAGGGTACACGTGCCTCCCTAAAATGTTCATTAGAGTCACTTGCGCTACAATTTAAGTGGCAGTCAGGATTAGTCAGGCATTAAAGTCCTCCAAAGGAGAATTTTGTCCTTTTGCACTTTTTTTTTGCACGTTTGCACTTATAATCCACGAGCAGCATACCACTTTTGGGTCAGATTCACAAATGATTTAATTTTGCAAGTGATTTTTAAAAATGTTGTCCTCTCTTTATATTACCTTGAAGTTATGTACTCACAATATCATATAATTGTAAGTGAATTGATTGTCATCTTAATCCCTTCAATTAACTGAATAAATTTTAGGAGAACATCTGGATAATACTGAGAAGGACCATTCGGTTTATAGACACTAGTGCACTGGATTACTGTTTTGGCATGGCCTAATTAAAAAAATATAGGGGCATATTACCAAGCAATAGCAATAATTATCGCTATTGCTTGGTTAGAGACAAAAATTTACCGCTGAGCTGCGGCGATTTTTATCGCAAATAAACCTTGGTCGCAAATGCGATAAAAATCGGCCGCAATGCATAAATATCGCTGAAAAGTCAGCGATATTCATGCATTACCGAGCTAATGCTCTTAGCCATGTTATCCACCTCCCATTGGATAACATGGCTAAGAACTGGCTAAGAATTTGGGCCCAGATCTTTTGACTGGGGGAGTGTGTGACATTGAACCACATTCAGTCCATCACTTGTTGTTTTTGCAATTGCCGCCCTAAGTGCGCTGGGGATGCCCAGACGTGGGTCCCAGGCACTCCACACCACTTGGAGTCAAGCTAGCCGGGCTGAAGAGAGGTGTTACCTCGAAACCGGTCCGGTCCTCGGATGCTTGATTCCGTTCTGGGAAGGACATGGCTTTTGTAGTTCGGACTGGACTGTTCCCATGGGGCAACAGGGTCAGAGCTGATTTGCATATCGCCATTGTCTAACCCAGGGTGGTGTGGAGTGCAAAAAAACGATGGATTTGGGCCCAGATCTTTTGACTGGGGGAGTGTGTGACATTGATCCACATTCAGTCCATCACTTGTTGTTTTTGCAATTGCCGCCCTAAGTGCGCTGGGGATGCCCAGACGTGGGTCCCAGGCACTCCACACCACTTGGAGTCAAGCTAGCCGGGCTGAAGAGAGGTGTTACCTCGAAACCGGTCCGGTCCTCGGATGCTTGATTCCGTTCTGGGAAGGACATGGCTTTTGTAGTTCGGACTGGACTGTTCCCATGGGGCAACAGGGTCAGAGCTGATTTGCATATCGCCATTGTCTAACCCAGGGTGGTGTGGAGTGCAAAAAAACGATGGATTTGGGCCCAGATCTTTTGACTGGGGGAGTGTGTGACATTGATCCACATTCAGTCCATCACTTGTTGTTTTTGCAATTGCCGCCCTAAGTGCGCTGGGGATGCCCAGACGTGGGTCCCAGGCACTCCACACCACTTGGAGTCAAGCTAGCCGGGCTGAAGAGAGGTGTTACCTCGAAACCGGTCCGGTCCTCGGATGCTTGATTCCGTTCTGGGAAGGACATGGCTTTTGTAGTTCGGACTGGACTGTTCCCATGGGGCAACAGGGTCAGAGCTGATTTGCATATCGCCATTGTCTAACCCAGGGTGGTGTGGAGTGCAAAAAAACGATGGATTTGGGCCCAGATCTTTTGACTGGGGGAGTGTGTGACATTGATCCACATTCAGTCCATCACTTGTTGTTTTTGTAAGAACTGCTCAGGGCAGGTATTAGCTTTTGGAGATATTCGCGCTTAGCGCGAATATCTCCATAAGTTGGTAATAGGAGATAGCGATGTTAGCGACTGTTTCCAGTCGCTAACATCTTGGCACGCCCACTTTACATGTCATTAGTGATAAATATCACTGATATGCAAAGTGGGGCCCAAGATGGTCGCTATCTCCTACTAGCTGTCGCTAACTGGTGTTAGCGACAGCTAGGTAATAGGGAGATAATCTTATCTCCGCTTTCTTGGCTTTTAAAGCCAAAAAAGCGGAGATAAACCCCCTTGATAATATGCCCCAGTATATCACATACTGTAAATATATCATACTTCATCCTCCGGTGCGGTCCTTCAATAATGGAATCTGAACATGCGAGTTAAAATGTGTTCACAGGAATAAAACCCATCACACAAATGAGTTTGGAGGTCTGTTAAAGTAGGCTTTCCCTCTTGAAGTTCAGAACTGCTAGAACATGTTTGGAATGTTCTAGACACACTAGAGAGTTTTTCTGTTAAGGCTGTCAGTGCTTTTCACACAAGAAATATGATGCACCATGCAAACATTATATTTTAGATATCATAGTGACCAAACAATGCAATGCGCTTTTCAAAGAAGTGTTCAAGTCTTTTTAGTCAGTCAAATTCACATATGAACGGTATGCACAGCAGAAAACACTGGACTTCTTCATGGCTGTAAGATAGCACATATGGACTTATATAAATAAATACATGTCAAATAACTAAATACACAACAAACAGACATGAAAACAGATGTACATATACATCTATAATTAACTTATGTGTTTAAAGAAATCACAGGACCACGGAGATATTAACGAACACATTAGATACTGTCAAACATGACAAAAGGGAACATAATACAAAATGGATCAAACAATCTATACATAAATATTTTATAAAAAGTACTTATAATACTAGAAGACACTTTTGGGAACACGACCAGGTACACCAATCAGTGTCCAGTAAAGAGAGATGTCCTCTTGTTTAAACACACATACAAGTATTCCCAAAGTTGCGAAAATGAGGTCAACCTAGCAACTAATAAAAACGAAAAAGCATCTAAAAAGTGTGGGGTAGGCAAGTGTGTTATTAGAGTTATCACTCTTGATGGACAATATGCCCATTACTAGAGAAGTTAAGGGCATTTGACACTTTAGAGTGATAATCCATTATCATTAGAGTCAAAAGAGTAGAGCACCGTGAGAGGGGCAAAAGTATCATGACAGATGGGAATCCTAGAGTAAAAGAGATCATTTATAGGGCTTGAGCAAACACCCATTATGGAACCAGGAATCAAAATGAGGTACGTGATAGTGGTGCTTCATATTCACCCATCCAACTGTAAGAGCTGTGCGTTGACTTAGCACTTCTTAATAATCGCGTCCTTAATACCGGAATTGTAAAAGATGTGCAGTTATCCAGGTATATCTACTAATATACATACAAATTTGAGAACAGCGATTTCCAATACTTACTAAATAAATGACCCGTTCATTTAAGGGTAACATGAATATAAGCAAATGATGGAACGAGTACTCAAATTAAGTCCACTCCTGGAGCTTCCAAATTAGGAGGCCAAAGGGTACATAAACCCTAAAAGTGGCACCTACCAGGAATGAGGGGAAACAATTTAGACACTGCTAATGAGCTTAACTAAGCAAATTCATAAATAATTCAATGGGGGAATAACAGAAGCCAAGGGAATAATAGTACCATTCCTGTGTGGCCCCTCATAATATATGGTAATTACAAAAATACTGAGCTGTTCCTCAATTAAAGGAATGTACGTGTCCCTTTGGTGTGAAGGATGTTGTAGGGTCACTAGGACTCCTACAGTTGGGCATCCATTATGTTGGATGTAATGCCCTCACACACCCTTTCAGGTGTCATGCTTCATCATCTGGGCTTGCTCCTCGTTGGGTCGGCGGTGCAATACCCAACGGGCAACACCTCAAAGAGGGGCTCTTTGGCGGAGAGCTTTTATCCAACTGCTGTGTAGATGAAGTGCGGGTGTGGGGCCAGGACTGCGTAGACGTTTGAGTGTGAGCTTAAAATAAAGCTGGGGGTACCGGGGAATGATTTTATTCTGGGGGTCCCCTGCTCGAATTAAAAGGAAACTATCCAGTACTTGCTGGGATATTATGCTCCCAATTTGCTAGTGACGGTATAGTATGTGCTATGGTTGGTCGACATGTTTCTCGCTATAAGGCAATTAGCTAGCGATTCTTCAGGACCTATCAGTAGAGAGTGTATCTAAAGTGTAAACTGTCTACGTCAATGTGGTTGATGTCTAATAGTCAGACAAACAATCAAGTGTGTGTAGCTCACAGAAAAATAGGTGTTTCCGGCGTCATATCTCTGTCGGTCTGCATCTACCTAGTCGGTTGTGTATACAGACCCCAACAGTGTCCGGCGGGCTGTATAACGTGTTGAACCTTCACAAAATTTGTGTGTTCCAGCGTTGTGCCGTCTATCACCTACCTTTCTCCGCCGGACCCGGGTGCCCTCATAATATATGCCCGACAATAAATGTATGGGTGAGATACTCTGACCCCCAACCCCCCCCCCCCCCCCCCAAAAAAAGGAGGGAGTCAAAACAGCCCCAGTGAGGGGTTAGATTAAAGTAAATAATGCAAAAAAAAACGAGGGCTAGAGTTCTCATCAATGACTTTATTGGCAAGCTATCAACCCTACACTTAGGTATTTGTTGTGGTGTGACCCAGAAAAAAAAAAACGAGGGCTAGAGTTTTCATCAATGACTTTATTGGCAAACTATCAACCTTACACTTAGGTATTTGTTGTGGTGTGACCCAGAAAAAAGCACACAAATCTTTAATGCTTTGAAAGCATTTATTAATACAAGCATAGAGCGGCAGGACCACCCAACCATCAGCGCAAACACCAGCTCTCAACTGCTGCACCAGCCCTGAATTCCACACCTGACGACACATAATCCCAGATTCCACCCCACATAGGCCTGGCCCTGCATTGACTAATACCTTAGTCATAACAGTATTCAATGTCTTTCAAAAGGCTAGCGTCACTTTACTCACATCAGAGACTCAATGAAGACATAAGCATATAAAAGAGCATATAAAAGAGGGCACATAAGTAAATATAAGTGCTACCCAGTTGCTAAGCAGGAGAAAACCCATCAACTAATATTAGCCCTAAAGGGAAGTATATAAATGGAAAAAGGTACAAACAAGGGCCTCTCTAAAAGTAAATTTAAGATGGGGCACACACTGGGCCAGAGATAAAACAGGTAGGCATGTAAACAAATAGAGAGTGAGGAATATGATGGGGTGTGTCTATCCCAGGATATAATGCAAAAACAAAGTGGACAAACCCACTAGTAAAGTCGACTCACTGAAAGTTAAATGAGGGCCAGAAACCCATTAGTTTATAAAAAGACCCCATACCCACCAACCTGGTTGGTGGCATGCTTCATCATTGGGGTCCCAACTGGGTAGCCGAATGCCACCCAGTTGTGCTACAATGCCTAATTACAGCGGAGCTGAATTTGTGGTATTGTGCGAAGGGAAAGTGCCAATAAAGTGGAGAAATTTGAAATTGTCTCTGGGAATCCTGACTGACCAATTTTTTTATTCCCAGCGGGCCCAGAACAAGGTTAATATAAAGGAGACAGACAACCTCAAGAAAAACATCAATCTAAGTTGTCATTATGGTCTACATGTTACTTTGAGCCTCATTACAAAATTGGGGAGGCTTTCTTCAGGACCAGGAAAGATAAGTGAAGTGGTGGCAAAAAGGGCGCCACGTGTACAGTTATACAATACACGCGCTAAGGTGTGTTGTGTGAACAGTGGTGTCTGTGTACTTACGGACCCACTGGAGGAACCTGTAAAGGAAAGAAGAGGAAAAACAAACAACAAGTAACATAAAATGCAATCTTATATACAGTGTTTTGCCTTCTTCTTTGACTGTCTCAGTCTATATAGCGATCCAGCACATATGTGAGTCGATCAATTCTCGTCAACCAGATGGTCGAGAAAGAGTGCAGAATATACTGGTATATTGTGCTCACAGCGCATGCACTACTAGACTAGTAATTGGTTTGGAGTGAAGTATTCGATGCATGCCATAGTGTTGCATTATATGGAGCCTAGAATTAGAAAACAATTTGTGACACTGAAGGGTGCCACACGTGTACTATATTGTGCTATTTAGCTATGTACATAGATTGTAAAACATATTTTAGTATTATTAGAAGTAATAAAAGCTGTCACAAAAATTAAATTGAAAAAAACACTTATTTTCAATGGCTACAAGTTTATGGTAGCCTTTAGCAGAACCCGCAAGGGGCGCTCATCAGTAGTCACACTCTGGGGGATGAAGAAAACAAGAGCGTGATGAAAGACAGACATACAGTTTTGGAAAGTGAGCGGAAGTATTTTCAAAAAAATATATGCTGAGGAGCTGACCAAGCCTCAGAGTGCATGGCCGGATCAGTAAAGGAACCCTACTTCATCATGACGCAGCGCCCGCCGTACACCGATTTGGTATCTTCTCGTGGTTCTGGGGAGTACCAGTGAATGCCGGCCGGTGTCTATTTGAAGTAGATGGACGCAGGAGTTAGAACTGGCTGTGGCGCTCTGATGTCGGTGACGTCTGCGTCTAACGTGTGCCCACGGAAACTAGAACGCTAACCTCGGCAAGACAAAGGGAAAACAACCGGGACCCAGTTCAAGCAGAACCCAGTCACTAATCTCTTAACCCATACTCTGACATCAACAGAGGAGACTGTCCTCAACAAAGGCCTAGGATTTGTTCCATCAGCAAGACTCAACAAATTCCTACTACACTGCGAACTGGCGGAATTTTTCCGTAAACTCAGGCTGAAAGCCTGTTTTCAAAACCGTCCCAAGGAAATAAATCAGGAGACTAAGGGTGACACTAACTTCAATTTGAAATCTACCTTTATTCTCCCTCCTAGCACTACTCCTATGGAAATCACCGCTTTCAAACAAGCCGTCTTCAGCGAAATAGAGGCACTACAAGACGACCATCAATTCACAAACACCAGTGGTAAGGAACTCGATGCTATGAGAATCCTCACAACCAACGACATGATGATCTACAATCCAGCTGAAAAAGGCGGTGGGATTGTCCTACAGAATAAAGATGGCTATCAGAAAGAATGCAGACGCCTACTAAATGACACCAAGAACTACAACCAGCTGGAGCAGGATCCCAGTGAAAATCTCAGAACCAAAATTCGGAATCTTGTGGGAGACGCAGAAAGCTTGGGTGACATCAGTAATCAGGAAGCCCAATTTATTACTACTAGTGCTGGAAAAATCTCGTACTTTCATACAGTCCCCAAGACACACAAAAATAAAACCCCGCCTCCTGGTAGCCAGATAGTCATGGGTATTGGTTCTTTGTTAGAATCTCTATCACGTTACTGTGATTTCTTTCTAGAGCACATTGTGCAATCAACTAGTACTTACCTCAAGCACATGAAAGATCTCCTTGGTCAAATCCATTCTCTCTCATATAATCCAGAGACGTCAGTCCTAGTCAGCTTAGACATCGAGAGTCTATATACCAGTATGCCACAAGATGACACAATGGAAGTACTACAACTAGCACTAGATACAACCACGTGGAATTATAACACTCTTAAGTCATTTGTACGGCAATGTGCTGAACTGGCTCTCAAAGAAAACTTCTTTGAATTTGAGGGCAAGATTGACCTACAGACATATGGAACGGCAATGGGAAGCGTTTTTACCCCCAGCATGGCGGGTCTATAGGTTTATAACTTCAGCGCCAGAATGCCCTTTGGGTGACAGTTGCGCTTAACAAGCAATAAAATACATACATACAAAATACATATAACTTTGAGAAAACACATTTATTCAACCCTAATACGTCTCCTGTACTCAATGTGACATTTTACAAACGCTATATTGATAAAATATTCCTCATTTGGGAAGGGAATATTAACTCTCTCCTCACTTTTCTCCAGTGGATTAATGGCTGGGACCCTAATCTAAAGTTCACCCACAATATTCATAGGGATAGCACCACCTTTCTGGATTTGGACATACAGGCTCTCAATGGCAAACTTAAAACCAAGACACACTTTAAGCCAACAGCAAGAAATTCCCTCTTGCATTACACAAGTTTTCACCCAAGAACATTATGGGAAAACCTACCGTTTGGGCAATATTTACCCCTATGTAGAAACTGCAGTGAAATCAAGAACTTCAAGGAACAAGCCCAATCCTTAACCAAGAAACTACAAGAACAAGAATACCCGGACAAGACCATCAGCAAAGCAAATAACGTGCCCGCAATCAGAATCGTGATGGGCTGCTTGAACAATCACCCCGTATCACAACTAACATTCCTCTGACATGCGTCACTACGTATAATTCCATCTCAAAGAAAGTCCCTCGAATTATACAAAAAAACTGGCGTATACTTAAAACTGGGAAATTAAGTTGGGATAAACCCCTTTTTCCCTACAAACGAGCTGGAAGCCTAAAAGACACCGTAGTGGCCACACGTCCAATACAACCCCCAGACCCACGAATATTGTATTGAATGCCTGGGGCCTTCCCAATATCACGGGCCATTTTCCAGGTGGGAATTGTAGTGTGTGTCATTTAACAGAACCCACCAAAAGTCTAAATCTGGAACCGGGTAAAATATGGCACATACGACAACACACAAATTGTAACACCATGAATGCAGTTTACCGTATCTCCTGCCCTTGCAGATTGACATACATCGGCCTGACTAGTCGCAAAATCAAGACCAGAATATGCGAACATCGTAGTAACATACGATGCAAAAGAAACACTACATGCATGACTAACCATTATTTGGAAGCAGGGCACACCGCTAATAATATAAAATGGGAGGTGATCGAAACTTTGGACACTAGCTTGCCGAACATCTAGGCCTGCCTCTTTGAGAAAGAACAGCGGTGGATTTACCGTCTGTCCACTCATCTACATGGCCTAAATGACATTATTCCATGGAATGCCCTCAATAAATCTACATAGAATCTTAAATCAAACCCATTATGGACACCCACTCTGGATCTGTGGAGGCACGAACTACCCTTACCGATGACACAAAATGAGTTAGCACTAATACCTCTAGGTATTTTTCGGTTGCCCACGGTGTACGCCGGACGCTGTGCCATGACGAAGTAAGGTTCCTTTACTGATCCAGCCATGCGCTCTGAGGCTTGGTCAGCTCCTCAGCTCCCCACATCATATTTTTTGAAAATACGTCAGCTCACTTTCCAAACCTGTATGTCTGTCTTTCATCACACTCTTGTTTTCTTCATTCCCCAGAGTGTGACTACTGGCGTGTGCCCCTTCCGGGTTCTGCTAAAGGCTATCATAAACTCACAGCCATTGTAAATATGTGTTTTTTTTTTAATTTTATTTTTGTAACTGCATTTATTACTTCTAATATAACTGAAGGATGATTTACAATCTATATATACGTAGCTAAATAGCACGATATAGTACATGTGTGGCACCCTTCAGCCACAACATTTTTTCTAGTTCTAGGCACCGTATACTGCATGCATCGAATACTTCACTACAAACCAATTACTAGTCTAGTAGTACATGCGCTGTGAGTACAATATACCAGTATATTCTGCACTCTGTGTCGACCATCTGGTTGACAAGAATTGATCGACTCTCGCGGTATACACCCGTTACAACGCATTTTTTACAACGCACTACCATTACAACGGAACTTTTACAACGCAAATACTATTACAACGCATTTATTTACAACGCATGTTTTTACAACGCAGGTACCTTTACAACGCATACCATTACAACGTAAGTATTGGTAAGTATATAATTATATTTAAAATGTTATATGTTAGGTTTTTTTTAAAGGGATATTTTTAGGGTTCAGGGTCAGTTTTGGGTTTTTGGGTAAAGGGGTATTTTTAGGGTTCAGGGTCAGTTTTGGGTTTTTGGGTAAAGGGGTATTTTTAGGGTTCAGGGTCAGTTTTGGGTTTTTGGGTAAAGGGTTATTTTTAGGGTTCAGGGTCAGTTTTGGGTTTTTGGGTAAAGGGGTATTTTTAGGGTTCAGGGTCAGTTTTGGGTTTTTGGGTAAAGGGGTATTTTTAGGGTTCAGGGTCAGTTTTGGGTTTTTGGGTAAAGGGGTATTTTTAGGGTTCAGGGTCAGTTTTGAGTTTTTGGGTAAAGGGGTATTTTTAGGGTTCAGGGTCAGTTTTCAGTTTTTGGGTAAAGGGGTATTTTTAGGGTTCAGGGTCAGTTTTGGGTTTTTGGGTAAAGTGGTATTTTTAGGGTTCAGGGTCAGTTTTGGGTTTTTGGGTAAAGGGGTATTTTTAGGGTTCAGGGTCAGTTTTGGGTTTTTGGGTAAAGGGGTATTTTTAGGGTTCAGGGTCAGTTTTGAGTTTTTGGGTAAAGGGGTATTTTTAGGGTTCAGGGTCAGTTTTCAGTTTTTGGGTAAAGGGGTATTTTTAGGGTTCAGGGTGTGTTTTGGGTTTTTGGGTAAAGTGGTATTTTTAGGGTTCAGGGTCAGTTTTGAGTTTTTGGGTAAAGGGGTATTTTTAGGGTTCAGGGTCAGTTTTGGGTTTTTGGGTAAAGGGGTATTTTTAGGGTTCAGGGTCAGTTTTCAGTTTTTGGGTAAAGGGGTATTTTTAGGGTTCAGGGTCAGTTTTGGGTTTTTGGGTAAAGGGGTATTTTTAGGGTTCAGGGTCAGTTTTCAGTTTTTGGGTAAAGGGGTATTTTTAGGGTTTAGGGTCAGTTTTCAGTTTTTGGATAAAGGGGTATTTTTTGGGTTCAGGGTCAGTTTTGGGTTTTTGGGGTACAGGGGTACAGGGTAAAAATAAAATAAAATTAAATTTAAATTAAATTAATTAAATGAAATTAAATTAAATTAAATACAATTACATTAAATTATATTAATTTTAAATAATTTACAATTAAAAAAATTATATATACTTACCAATACTTACGTTGTAATGGTATGCGTTGTAAAGGTACCTGCGTTGTAAAAAAATGCGTTGTAAATACATGCGTTGTAATAGTATTTGCGTTGTAAAAGTCCCGTTGTAACGGTATGCGTTGTAAAAGTATGCGTTTTAACGTCATACATCCACTCACAGATGTGCTGGATCGCTATAGAGACTGATACAGTCAAAGAAGGCACAACACTGTATATAAGATTGCATTTTATGTTACTTGTTTGTTTTTAGTCTTCTTCCCTTTACAGGCTCCTCCCGTGGGTCCGTAAGTACACTGACACCACTGTTCACACAACACACGGGCGTGTGTTGTATAACTATACACGTGGTGCCCTTTTTGCCACCACTTCACTTATCTTTCCTGGTCCTGAAGAAAGCCTCCTCAATTTTTTCATGAGGCTGAAATATGTAGACCATAGTGACAACTTAGATTGATTTTTTTTCTAGAGGTTGTCCGTCTCCTTTATTTTAACCTTGTCCTGGGCCACTGGGAATAAAAAATTGGTCAGTCAGGATTACCAGAGACAATTTTAACTTGCACCACTTTATTGGCACTTTCCCTTCACACAATTGCACAAATCCAGCTCTGCTATAATCAGGCGTTGTAGCACAACTGGGTGGCATTCGGCTACCCAGTTGGGACCCCAATGATGAAGCATGCCACCAACTAGGTTGGTGGGAGAGGGGTTGTTTTATAAACCGAATGGATTTCTGGCTCTCATCTAACTTTCAGTGAGTCGATTTTACTAGTGGGTTTGTCCACTTTGTTTTTGCATAAAATAGGTAGGGCCACCTACAAAAGATATATATATATATATTTGGTTTGTTTTTTCAGTAAAAAAACCCAAAGAGAGATATAATAAGGAGTTTTAATAACATGCTACTTTACATCAAAAGACGTATAAATTCACTGAAAAAGAACAAAGGTCAAAGTTAACATTACAGTTAGGTAAAAATATCAGTTAAAATATACAGCTTTAAAAGAACAACCATTAAATAATTAAATTCACCAGTCATAGTTGTCTGAAGTAACTATTAATTATTTCTCTTAAGTAACTATAACCTGTGCCCCAGATATGCAGTGTTGCCATCAATTATGTTATTTCAGATGTTGCAGTGATGCTCTCAGTGAGACCACAAAACGTCATGAGCAATGTAATTTCACAGGAGCAGTGCATAGATTTGAGGTGCAGATTGAAAAAAAATTTGTTTTTGGACAGGGGGTAGGGTATCCCTGGCCTGACACCAGTTTTATTTTTTTTAAAACTTTTTTCTAGGGCGGGGTCTGAGTCCCCAGGTCCTAAAATGCCTACTGTCACTCTTTGTTGAGGTGGTGACAGCCAATCACATCTTGACCCCTGACCTTGCCAGGTAGGTCGCTCCCCCACCACACAGCTCCGCCTGTCTTCTCCTGCCCGTTGCTGCTGCTGTTGCTGGTGGTAAGTTCACCCCTCTGCTTGCAGTCTCTGTGCCCTTGCCAGCTGCCCCCGGTCTTCTGTACCCGTCTCCCTCTGCTTGTTGCCCTTTTTTGCCTTCGGTACCCTTCGTGTATATATATATACACACACATAGCCATAGGTATATTATTACAAAAAATTGTATTTGACTGTTTATGTGTGTGCGTTTATATCTATATGTACATTTCGATATAGAGATATATATACACATACAAGGTCAGATTTAAACATTTTAAGCACACAACACTGCTTTGCAACCAAAAGTGGTTGGACAAATCAACGTATGTGGCAAAATGTAGTGTATGTTTGATTTTTCTGTGCTGCCTTAGCGTACATTCAGTAACAGTGGTGATGGGACACGGGGGAAACAGAATAGGACAAATAGAGCAGGGGCACAAGCCCCATCTGGCTTCCGTCTACGTTCCTCTTCCTTTCCACTGGCGCAAATTACGCACGGATTTAGCTCCTATGAGCATCTTGGGGCTCCACGGCTGAGCTCATTTCTAGCCACCTACTAACAATATTGTATTTCTAAGATACATTGAGGACATTACTGCACAGTAATATGTCATGATTTAATGAGGTTTGACTAGCCAATATTTACCTGGGAAAACTACGAAGTGTCAGGAAAATACCATCCACTTGTAATCTGTGACACTGCAGGGCGGTAAGTGGGCCGGGTCCTGCTGGTGCTCAGACCCGTCAGTTCAAAAAAAGCAGGTGATGAGAAGGGTCCTTATCAGCCTCTACATTTTTGCCCTCACCCTTGGAAACCATACTAATATAATAAAGAGAGAGCCCAAACCTTTGAGGCGGGTAATCTCAGGAACCACAGCACCAATCACAACACCCAATACAGTGTTGGAAAGGGCAGTTGCAGCAGAAGGACATAGGCTATGCAAACGCCCACCATATATACTTAAAAGGTAAAAGAACCGTGCCAGCAAAGTAGTCCCTTGTGCGCGTGTCTGCGTTGTGCTGTGGGCGTGTGCTGGGGGCGTGACAAACGCTGGGGGTGTGTGGTACGTTCCGCCCTTCATGCCATGTATCATATCGTGTGCTGTGGGCGTGTGCTGGGGGCGTGGGCGGGGCGCGGGACTACGGAAAAAAAAGGCGAGCGTTGTGCCTAATATTTCATTGTTTTTTCTTCCCAGGTTCTGTACATTCCAGCTCTGGGTGTCCACCCTGCTCCCTTTAAATACCCCTGCACCCCATAATCATAACCCACCCTTACTCCTTAAAATACCCCAACACCTGTTGAATCTAAGGTCAAGGGACAATCGATATTTGCCCGGCGGTATCGCCTCTTTGACCCACAAATTATTAATCAATGAAGAGGCAGGCGCTGGAGACGGGAAGGCAAGAAACAAGGTTTATTCTCTCCGGAGGAGAACACAACAATTCAGACAGCAGGTATCGTCATGAGGTGCTCTACCCGCATCTCTGAGGCCTGGCCTCTTATACACAAGTTTATTACTTTATTACATATTACATATTCATGGCAATGCTTTGATGTACGGAAAGACATTCTCGGAACCCCCGCTCCAAGCCCGTTCCCACACACATATACAGCAGAAGTCCCACCCCGGTCACAACAGGTGATGATTATCGCGCAGCTGGACATTCCGCCGATTCATGGAACGTGGGGGTTTGATCGGATCTCTTAGGGTGGGGGCTTTGATCGATTCGGGGGTCCTTTGAGGAGGGAAGCTTTCTACTGTACGGGGAGGGGCAATAAACAGTATCGGCAGGGCTAGGTGTCGGCCTGGGAACGGGGAGGACAAACGGGCACACAGGAAAAGGGGGTTTGCATCAAAAGGGCCTGGGACCATGAAAGGAATGAAGGGAGGTGTCGTGCTGGGAACAGGATGGGGTTCTGAGGCAACGCTGCGCTGAAGAGGGGTTTATGACCCAAGGCATGTGTGAGCGGGGGTTGGTCAGGGTGCGGGCTCTGTGAGGGAGGAGGGCTATGCCGGGGGTCAGTGGCATGAAAAAAAGGGTTGTTCTGATCGAGGGTGCGCACGACAAAAAGTGTGGCCTCAGGGGAAGAGGCAAGATGGCGCAGATAATGTTTACCAAACCGTACTAATTTTCCACAGTCCTCCCTTTAACATATCCAAGACATCTTGCTGGCCTATTTCCAATTCATGTCGACTGTGGTGATCCTCGGAAAAGAAGTAGGTACCCAGGTGAAGGAGTTATATACATTACATTTTGAAATCTTTCATCTTAGGAGGCGGGTCTATCGATAAAAACTCGTTTGCAGGAGAGTCGTAGTAATGTGATAATAGACAAAAATTATTCTGTAGTGGGAGCATTGAGTACATTTCATAGTTGCTTATAGTCGTTTGGAATGTGAATTGATAAGTCATTAAATATGTGAGTTCTGTTCATGTTACAATGGTGGAGCATAATTAATACAATGGTGGCTGGGAGAGAAATGAGACGTAGCAGAAACGATGATTGAGGGAGTCAATGTTCGAAGTTAATGAGTTCTCAGCATTCTTTGTCGTTTTTTGTTGGCGCTGTGGAGCACCGGCGGTGGGGCTAAGGGTCCAGCTCTATTCGAGGTCCCGCGTTGTAGGGCACAACCTTTTCCTCGCGTTTCTGGTCAAAAAGGTCCTTTTCGCCCTGTGTCCTTTGAGTTGATTGTCAAAAAGGTTCAGATGGAAGAAATGTGCGTGTGAGCAGTCCTTTAGGGTAGGTCGGAGAAAAAGGGGGATGGAGCAGGGCCAGATCGGGAACAGACTAGGGGGACGGAAAAACTTCAGATAGGCGGGCTCATGACCGAGTTTTGAGAGCGGGGACTTTTCGGCATACATTAGACATCGAGCAGGGGCATCAGGTCAGCCCTTTCCTCTTATCTTGTCGAAAACAGTGCCTCGTCCTGCAGCTCCTTACTGTCGCGGTCTCGCCTGGCCAATGTTGCAGATGTTCCATAGTCTGTAGTCAGGCCACGTGCTCCCACATCCGGTCCTTCTTTCCTCCGACAGTCGTACCCTTAAATGAGTTTGAAAAGACAGTCTTTAGAGAATTGGCAGAGGAAGGTAATCACATAAGTCTATTTCTCTCCCAGCTCCAGGTAAATGAGAACGCAATGGTGTTTTCTGCCTGGTCATGGTACGTGATCTGGTGCCTTTTATTGCATTACAGTTACGTCAGCTCTTCTGACGGAGACCCACCTTCCTAGTACGAGCCTTACAAAGCTATACCGTTCTCCTGGGCTATATATCGAAAAACGCAATGTGCTATCACCATGGTCTGATAGGTATCTTTCTGAGAGATGAACATAGGCTAAACATTTTTCATTCTATTAATGCATCCTGCCTTTCAGCTAAACATTTTACTTTCAACAGGGTTCATTGCAACGATTTCTTCACTTTGGTCTAATCTTAATTTTGCAAACATCGTCCTAGTTCCTACATAGCCTCCTACAACCTGACTACTTAATTAAAAAACCGGGGTCTTGTGGAAAACAACTAGGGACATAGAAAAGCCTGTGGTAAGGGCGTAAATCGACCCATCTCTTACAACCGGGGGTGAGGGGCAGTTTAAATCTCCCGTCGGGGGCAGTTGATACGAAACTGGGGGTGTTCTGGGAAGATGGGGATGTTTCGATCACCTTTACTGTTTGGGTATTGCGACAATTCGGGACGGGGAAGGTCGCGTTATCTGAGGCATCTTTTTATAACACAGGAGCCGCTGACATGTAGTTTCCTTATTTCGGGTCAGATTAGGGAACCTCAGTCGTCTTACCTGTCCTTTCCCTCTTGGCCAAATCTCGGTTTCATCAATTTAGCAGAAAGGAGAGGTAGTGACACGGCGTCAGGGTGATTTTTTTTCTTAGGACAAATTTTGAGCAAATACTCGTGGTATTTGGGGCCAATTGGTGGGGCACTAGGGGTGGCGGTTTGCCAATTTAGGTGCTTAGTCGTTCGGAAGAGCGAGAGAGAGAGAGAGAGAGAGAGAGAGAGAGAGAGAGAGAGAGAGAGAGAGAGAGAGAGAGAGAGAGAGAGAGAGAGAGAGATGTGCAACAACAGGCTAAATAGTACACGTGCGACATGGGGAGTGGCCGTGCATTAAGACAGGCTATTCAGCGCATTACGCAACATAAGGCATTACGGGTCTGTGTTAGAATTTTGAAAGCACGCAGTTTGGGATGGACGAGCATTAGGCCGGGTACAGGGGACATGCATCGAGGAAAAAAAAAGGGCACCAGTGTGTCGCATTTCTTGCATTCTCGGTCCGTTAATCAGTTAAGTCAACGCGTCAGTCATACACAAACGTCATCTCATAGTTTCAGACATACGTGACAGGTGTCCATTCACGCAACATGGATCAAGGGTGATCGCTTTTATCATGTCATAAACTCTATTGGCTCTTTTGGTAAAAAGAGAGCAGTTTGTGGGTGTGTTTAGGTGCCACCAGGCAGTGTTAGTCCGCTTCGTATATCAGACAGGGCGAGGCTTCAGATCTTCACCATACTTTGGTCGCGATTCCGGTGTGGCCTGTAGAGGGGAAAAAAGAGGGGAGGGGAGGGGGACAACATTCGAGCATATCAAAAGCACGGGTACGAAAGTCCTTTACTTACCTCATACTCGTCTTATCCCCTCGGGATAGAATCCCTGGGGTTTTTGGTTTCTGGAGCCAAGGGGGGAATGGGGGCAGTGCGATTCATAGGCTGTGAGTAGGGAAACGTTAAAGAATCAGAAGCACTTAGTGCGAGGTTTCCAGTTGGTAGGTGTATTTAGCTATTGGGGTCCTTAAACCTCTTTCAACGTTGTGATGTTCTAAGGTTTATCAGCTCTTCGGTCAACTCTGTTCCCTAGTATCTTTGAGTGTCGTATCTTTATAATATGTTATCATTTTACATCGTTTCATTTTACCCAACCTTTATATTCCATCTTTTACACCATTTCGCTTTTACCCATCCCCAGAAGTCGAGGTCTTTCTCCAGGCGCGAGTCCCTGAGTCAGTCGCATATTTGACGGCAGAGTGTCGTGTCTCAGATTCGATCCTCCATCCGGGGCTGGGCAACCATCTTCTATTAACCTTAAAGAGAGAGCAGAGTAGGGTGCACAGAAAAGAACTCTCCCGCCGATCCCATATTTTAAATAAAGCATGCAATATCCGTTCATAGTTTGAGAAACCTTTATTTTGCAAAATCATTCAGCATGTAGATCTATGAAGGTGCAGTCGTACCTGGCTGGACACGGTAATGGCTAAAGTGCGTACAGTAGGGGGTTAATTTGCAGCATTAGAAAACATTAGAAAGGTTTATTTATTCATTCGTAGGAAACTAAAAACGTCTATAAATTGGTCGGGGGATCGGGGGGCATTTATTTCATAGTTTAGAAGCACCGTCAGACTAGTCGCAATCAGATTTCCTATATGCATACCGTGTATGTGCGTCATGAGCGAGGTTATACATCAGCTATAAAAAAATATAATACATCGTACATTTGTAATCAACATTTTTTTTAACGGAGTCCCTTTATATGTTCGTCGAGTGAATTCTCTTTCTTTCTCGTTAAGCGTACAAAGGGTCAGGTACATGTCTCAGAAAATCAAGTTTTTCTTTATTAGCAAAAAGAAGACACCACGTGGCGTTCGTAAGTTCCTATTGTCACCGGCGCCATTTTGGGCGGGGCCGGGTTAGTCCGGAAGTAGCATCAGAAAAAAATGTTTCCTACAACCGGCAGTTGGACCAGAGTCCTTTTCGGCAGTTCGAGAATTCATGCTAACAGAAAGAGTGGCAATGTCATGCTTGTTTTGTTAGCGATCGAGGCAGTTGTCCCTTACCGGAAGCCTGCAGGGGCCGAGGGCTCCTGGGACGTTTGTAGAATCTTCAAGGCTGTGGGGGTGCTGTCGGAGGTGGGGGCTCGTGCTCCGGTGGGCAAGCGCCCGAGTTACGTTGCTGTTCACAGTTACTCTAGCGGCCGAGACCCGCCATCCAGGGGGCCCAGACGCCGTTTTGAGGCCTGCAGCGGCCGCCCTTCGTCGAGTCTGCAAGAGTGGAGGAGACCTTTTGGAATTAACCCATGTCCAGTGTTGCGGAAGTATGGCCACCTGCGGTGCATGTTCGGTGCTGTGCAAGTATCGGCACCGTTGCATGTTCGGTGCTGCGCAAGTATCGGCACCGTTGCATGTTCGGTGCTGCGCAAGTATCGGGGCGCCACCATGGTATGTTCGGTGCTACGCAGGTATTGGCACCACCGCCTGGCTGGAGGAGTTCGGCGCTGGGCCGGGGGCTGGGAAACCTCCTATCCGTGGAGGTGGGAGAGGCTCGTCCGCGTCGCCTCTCCCTCCCAGCCCGACCAGGACTGGAGGTATGTACAAGACATCCCGCCGCCCAGAGTTGTCGCGGCCATTGTTCATGACAGAAGTGGCGCCGGGCGTGCTGCTGCGGCCATTACGGAGGGGAAAAGAAAGAAGTGTCCTGTCCTTCTCTGGACCGGGCTTCCGGCGGATGTCGGCCGGACGCCCCTTGCTCTGGCCCCATGAACGGGTTCTTTGGCTCATCGGCTGCAGCCGGATCCAGTTGGCCCCGGTCCCTGGCCATTGGTGGCCGGACCGGGAAGACATGTGGCGGGACTACCTGCAGCTATCCAGGGCCGCTGCGGCCGGACTCCGCTGGCCCCTGCCTCTCCTCCGGCTCCACTCTATGTTATGATTTCCTGACCGGTTGTTGGCAGCAGGGCCCGCCTTATATGGGTTGCCGCCGGCTGGGCGTAACCGTAACCCTGCCCTACTTTGGAAGGTTCCAGAATGGGGGGGCGAATGTTCTGTTGACTTTCATTTTCTAGTTTTACCGTTCTTGTTTCAAACGTTTTCTGTTGTTAGGGCATTATTAAGTGTTATTATTACATATTGTTATTTGTTTCTTGTTCGTTATGTTAAATAAAAGTTCAAGTTCATAAGTGGCCTATGGATTTCGTT
The DNA here is from genome assembly GCF_964261635.1 of Lissotriton helveticus. Classification (NCBI taxonomy): domain Eukaryota; kingdom Metazoa; phylum Chordata; class Amphibia; order Caudata; family Salamandridae; genus Lissotriton; species Lissotriton helveticus. Next base: position 344,064,864 of record NC_136065.1, read on the forward strand.
TTCTCACTCCTTTCTTTCCAGGTTGTTCCATACTAAAGCTTCTGTTAACAAAAGTTTAAGTACCAAGGTAACACAGGCAGAGGGATGACGCAGATTCATGCATTACGTACACACAAACTCAGACGGGGAGACAGTACAAATATTATATAAAAAGACCCAAGACAAACATAATACAGTTATTGGCCATAATTATCTCATTTTATATGCTGCGCATACTTTTTGTTGGAGCAATGGAGCAGGCTTCAGTTGTATGCCTATAAGGACGCGGAAGAAAAGGAGGTAGTAGGTCTTCAGACATAGGCAATATCCCTAGTCCTATCGGCGAAGGATACTTGTGTAACCCTTACCTCGAAATACCCTAAACTTTTGGATCTATGAGGACTCGAACATGTCGCTGAAATTGGCTTGGCGAAATCTGTGCCATCGGGCATAATCAAACGTGGTGGTTCTATCTGGCCTGTTCAAGTCAGTCTGATTCATCTTTGTCTCGCGCCTTTTCCCTTTCTGCCGGCCTGTTATTCCTGTCGGTCCTCTGCTCCTATTCACGCTCAGTAGAGTCGGGCATTGGGCTTTCCAGTGGCCGGCATATCTACAAAAAGCACATTGGTTTTGCCCTAAGTCTGGCCGTCCTGTGCGTAGTGTCGGGGGATTACTTTCAGGACGTTGTGTTCTGAGGTCGTCCTGTCGATATGTTCCTTTACCTGCTCTGTCCTCGTCTCAATTCTTTTGTTGCATTGCTTCTTTGCGCCTCATACCGAGGCAGTCAAGCATAACGGGCGTTGTCTTATTATCACGCAGGGCTATTTCTAACGTTTCTATTTTATCGAGGTCGAAGGATCCTATCAGTGGCCACTGTTTCTCTTGGCTTTCTTTGGTATACCTGTGCCACAGTTTACTATATGCTATGGTAACTAATCCATAGTTTACGAACATGTCTTTATTAGGGGTGCCTTCCAGCGGAGCTAGATGATCCACCTCTAATAAACGGTCCGGGCTGAACCAGCTATCGACCAGTGGGGAGAAGACAGACATGACAGCTCACGACGAGGGACAAAAAGTCAGCACTGCCTATCTTCTCACTGCGCGCAAAGACTAGACAGAATATTTCTATTCTACGTTGTTTGCAGGCAGTGAATACCTCATGAACCAATAACAAAAACAACCAATAAAAATAAAATAAAACCAGTGGGGAGAATAAGTAGGCACGTAAAAGTCTGCGTCCTCTACCCTTTCACTATCCGTAAAGAGGAATCTGTTATTTCCTGTTTGCAGACAGAGAATCTCCAGAGAACAATCCGCGAACAGTAGTTCGGGGCCAAAAACAGTTAATCAGTGTGGGAGAGGGAGTCTCCCGAGAATAAGCCGTCAAATAAATAATAAAACCAGTGGGGGAGAAAAATAGGCACGACGGCTGCGTTTCCTATCCTTCACTGTTTGCAAAAGGGAAAGAGCCTACTGTTTCTCCGTGTGCAGACAGTGAATCTCCAAATGAGTCAACAAAGAGTAATACTAGTATTTTCTGAACAATCAACAATTATTTTGTGATTCGTCGTGTCTACACGACCTTACCCGGACCGTATGGACAGTTTCTTGTCTTCCGAATCCAGCACCCGATCGTCCTCTTGTCTTTGTATTCCTCGCAGCACTCCTGATGGTTCCCAGTCAGGACCGTAGATCACTCGAGAGAGGTCTGTTCGGAACCAGTGAAGTTCGGATGATCGGCTGCCAGACGAGGGTCTATTGGGCAAGAGCTCTCCCGATCGTTGCAGTCGTTCACTCTGTCGTCAGGACCTCTCCCACTGGATCCACGAGTCGCTGATGGGCCCCACGTTGGGCGCCAATTGTTGAATCTAAGGTCAAGGGACAATCGATATTTGCCCGGCGGTATCGCCTCTTTGACCCACAAATTATTAATCAATGAAGAGGCAGGCGCTGGAGACGGGAAGGCAAAAAACAAGGTTTATTCTCTCCGGAGGAGAACACAACAATTCAGACAGCAGGTATCGTCATGAGGTGCTCTACCCGCATCTCTGAGGCCTGGCCTCTTATACACAAGTTTATTACTTTATTACATATTACATATTCATGGCAATGCTTTGATGTACGGAAAGACATTCTCGGAACCCCCGCTCCAAGCCCGTTCCCACACACATATACAGCAGAAGTCCCACCCCGGTCACAACAGGTGATGATTATCGCGCAGCTGGACATTCCGCCGATTCATGGAACGTGGGGGTTTGATCGGATCTCTTAGGGTGGGGGCTTTGATCGATTCGGGGGTCCTTTGAGGAGGGAAGCTTTCTACTGTACGGGGAGGGGCAATAAACAGTATCGGCAGGGCTAGGTGTCGGCCTGGGAACGGGGAGGACAAACGGGCACACAGGAAAAGGGGGTTTGCATCAAAAGGGCCTGGGACCATGAAAGGAATGAAGGGAGGTGTCGTGCTGGGAACAGGATGGGGTTCTGAGGCAACGCTGCGCTGAAGAGGGGTTTATGACCCAAGGCATGTGTGAGCGGGGGTTGGTCAGGGTGCGGGCTCTGTGAGGGAGGAGGGCTATGCCGGGGGTCAGTGGCATGAAAAAAAGGGTTGTTCTGATCGAGGGTGCGCACGACAAAAAGTGTGGCCTCAGGGGAAGAGGCAAGATGGCGCAGATAATGTTTACCAAACCGTACTAATTTTCCACACACCCTTAAACACTAACCCAACTTAACCCTATAAATATACCCTGTACCGCAAAACCCAAACCTATCCCAAAACCCTAAAAATACCCCTGTACCCCAAAACCCAAACCTAGCCCTGAACCCTATAAACACCCCTGTACCTCAAAACCCAAACCTACCCCTGAACCCTAAAAATACCCCTGTACCCCAAACCCCAAATCTAGCCCTGAACCCTAAAAATACCCCTGTACCCTAAAACCCAAACCTACCCCGGAACCCTAAAATACCCCTGTACCCCAAAACCCAAACCTAGCCCTGAACCCTACAAAAACCCCTGTACCCCAAAACCCAAACCTGAACCCTAAAAATACCCCTGTACCCCAAAACCCAAACCTAGCACTGAACCATAAAAATAACCCTGTACCCCAAAACCCAAACCTACCCCTGAACCCTAATACCCCTGTACCCCAAAACCCAAACCTAGCCCTGAACCCTAAAAATACCCCTGTATCCCAAAACTCAAACCTAGCCCTGAACCCTTAATACCCCTGAACCCCAAAAGCCAAACCTACCCCATAACCCTAAAAATACCCCTATACCCCAAAACACAAACCTAGCCCAGAACCCTAAAAATACCCCTTTACCCCAAAACCAATACCTATCCCTAAACCCTAAAACTACCCCTGTACCCCATAACTATATCTGAACCCTTAAAATACCCAAACACCCCAAAACATATCAGTACCCCAAAACATATACCCCTATACCCATACTTACCTTAACCAAACATAAAAAATAACATGCTTTTACCATTCATGCATTTACAACGAATTTCGTTGTAAATGTATGCGTGGTAAAAGCATATAAAATGTAATGCCATGCGTTATAATGGCATTGCTGAGTCATGGTACTTTCGTAATGAAAGTATGCGGAGTGATGGTATGCGGAAAGAAAGTTGCAGAATAATGGGTGTTTACCCTCCCCCGGTAAGTACATTGGTGGCACGGTGGCCCACATCTCCAGCAACATACTCATATTTTTTCACCACCGATTTGAAAAATGCACAGGTCTCTCTCATTGATGGCCAGCACCGACATACACATTTAGACACACCTCCCGCCACAAGTTCTAGAATTGCGAACTTTAGAGCTGGGGAGCTACGTTCGAATCTCGGCATCAGCTCAACATCCTGTGATTCCAGGCAAATCGCTTTGTCTCACCGTGCGTATCACAAATGAATATGTTCTTCTGTAATGTAAATTGTGCTCATGCCATGTTGTCGAGTTCGCGCTATATAATATTGCAAGGAAAAATAAAGTAGGGAAACTCGAGTTCACACACTACTGAACGCGCACTCTTAAGTGCATCAGCAGTGCACTGTGAATCAGAGCGTTTCACAGGTCTGTCACAGATAAGAAATGCTATCAAAACGAAATCTTACCAAACAATATACTACTGGCCGGCAGCAATTAATACCCGGACAACGTCGGGACGGCCTGCTAGTAGAAAAATAAAATCTGAACTCTGCAGCAGTACCCACCTTCACTGCCTTTGATGTGACTTCAAAGAGAACTGTTCTATTTCTTTTACAGTCTCAGCCTTTCAAAACTGAAGCATTTTTAATATTCTACACAAAGAAGCAATAGTTGTTGCTTATTTATCTTATGCAACTAAAAAACATTGACAAAGTCAATAGTCCTAGCTTCTTGTAGGTGTAATTTATTTATTCGAAAGGTTTTATATAGCGCTGGCTAGACCTGTGGTTATCAGAGCGCTTTACAGGAGCAGACGCAGTACAGGAAATAAAAACATTTGCTCTGGGCAAAGCATAAACAATCAATTACAACACCACAATTGAATTAGAAAATAAAAAAGGGACAGGGAGAAGAAATGTACATGAGAGAAGGGAATAAGGGTAAGACATGGACAGTCAATTAAAACATAGCAATTGGGTTATAAATAAAGAGGGGCGGGGAAGAGCAATTTACATGAAAGGAGGGAATACACTAAAGCAATTTTAAATAAAAACACGCAGATGGAGCTCAACCAGTTGAGTAAAGTGGGGAGCCCAAAAATCTGGGCGAAGTAACACAAGATGAACAGTTTAGGAATATAAGCGGAGGAGAACAAGTTTAAGGAGTTGAAGAGAGAAATGACAGAGAAGAGATTGAAGGAAGTGATGGGAGGGAATGGAAAGAGGACCTGGGGAGGGGGTAGAATGGGGGACAGGTCGAAGTTAGGAGGGTAGATGTGTAATGTGGGGGGAGAGGAGAGAGGAGAAGATAGAGCAAGGGGGAGCATGAAGGATAATCAGTAAAGGAGAGGTAGAGAGTAGGTTCAAAGGAGAGATTAAGGACCAAAGTATTTGGTGAGGAGGTGAGATTTAAGGTCTTTTTTAAAGCTGAAGTAGGAGGAGTTACAGTGCAGGTCCTTAGAGAGTGAGTTCCATATTTTCTGGGCGTTCCCGGAGAAGGAGCGAGATTGGGTGGGTTTGTTTTTAAACAGAGGGGGGACGAGGAGGAGAGAATTGGTGCTTCTCATCGGTCAGGAGCACCCTGCTTTGTTGAATTTGTTTGTAAGGAAAGAAGGGGTTTGCTGGTAAAGAGCTTTGTGCGGAATGCATGCAGTCTTGTAGAGGCATCTTCCTTCAATGGGTAGCCAGCTGAGGGCTTTGAGGGTCAGAGAGATGTGGTCAAATCTTTTACAGTCAGTAATGAGCCTAGGCGCCAAGTGGAGCACAGCTCTAAGGGGGGCTAAGTGTACTTTAGGGGTTCCGGTGAGGATAGCGTTGCCATTGCCAAGTTTGGTGAGAACTAGAGATTGGACAACCCATTTGAAGTCATTTAATGGAATGAAGGGTTTGATTTTCTTGAGGTGTCAGAGAGTGAAACAAGCTCCTTTGGCCGAGTTTTTTATATGGTCATTGAGCGTAAGGTTTTTATCAAGAGTGAAACCAAGTGATTTTGCTGAATTGGATACGGAGAGCGAGCAATTGAGGGCATTAAGGTCCGAGATCCAACTTTGGATGGGCAGTTGGTTGTATTTTGGAGAAAACAGAATCATTTCTGTTTTTTAGGGTTCAATTTGAGATGGTTAGAGAAGAACCAGGCAAGGTGTTGTTGAGATTAAGTATGTCTGAGTGGGATCTAATCTTGTAGTCGAGTGGAGTATCATTGGCATAAAGGTTGTAATTTATTCCAGCTTTTTTTAAAAGGAGGGTAAGGGGTTCCATAAAGAGGTTAAGAGGTAGGGGGAGAGAGTAGAGCCCCGGGGGACGTCCAGGGAGAAGGGTGTAGGATTGGAGAGGCAGTCTTTGATTTTGATTTGTTACGATCCATGCTGAAGGAAATAAGCGAACCAATTGAGGACCTGACCATTAAGGCCGAAGCGAATTCAGTAAGGAAGAATGGTTAACAGTCTCACAGGCTGCAGAGAGGTCAAGGAGTATAAGAAGGCAGGTCTCACCGTTGTTGAAGGAACCTTGAATGTCATCAACAATGTTTAGCATAGCGATTTCTGTACTGCAGCCTTTTCTGAAGCCGGATTGAAGGGAGTCAAGTAAATTGAAATTACCAATGTGTTTGTCCAATTGGAGCAATGCACATTTTGCAAGGGCTTTAGATAGAAGTAGGAGGTTAGATGTAGGGCAGAGATTGTTGAGGTCGTTGAGGGTCAGCAGTGAGGTTTTTCAGAATGGGTGCGATTTGACCGAGTTCAAGGGAGTCCGGAACGCACCCAGTGGCAAGGGAGGAATTGATGATATTAGTCCAAACAGGGGCAATGATGTGGTTAAGCTTGTAATGTTACATGTTGTATTGTATATCTGGATGCAATGACAGTAGCAGAAAAAGACCAGTCGCGAGGCTCACAATGCCAAGCACTGATTTTTAGTTGCTGTGTTTTTAAGTCACGCCCTTAATTACATAGGTCACTCCCCATTGAGAGACCCCCAGTTTTTCATCCCACTTTACGCCTGTGACTGACACCCATTTCTGGAATATAATCTGGGTGACGATTGTGTGGTACAGTGGTTGAAAAACACATGGGGAAATAGTGCAAGAAGTGAAGTTGCACACCTTGAAATGGTGGCTGTGTGGACATGAGTTTAGTATGTTATGATGACCCATCCTCAAGTTTAACATATGTAACTGGGTGCAAATTACTCAAGCTCGATACCAAACCATGCACAGTTGAGATTTAATAATTTACAATTTGCCTCAGAGTTTATGTCCAAATTTTGATTAGTGCTCTTGGGTGGGTGGGGGCAGGGGGGTGGCAATCTTGCTTGGAATTGTTAGAGGTATGTACCTTTGCCTACTCGTATTTCAATACGTTTCAGTGAATCTTTGGCGGCAATGGTTCGATTTTTTGGGCATACTTGTATAGACAGGAGGCAATCAGTATTTAGGGGACTTTCATTCTGCAAGACGAAACCATTTTAAAGCTGAAACCCGCACAAAAATGATACCGAGAGTCAGCCATCTCACTAACTCATTATGTTATACTGACTTATGGTGTTTAGAAAATAAAAAGAGAGTCTCGTGATTTCTGGGCTAACGTGCTTCCAAATCTTTTTAGTGAAGAGTCAATTTTCCTACTTTGGGTGCAGAATCTCATACTGCAAAGCTAAACAATTAAAGACGCTTCTGCATAATATACTTTATTTTCAAGTTAACCATGACACAATAAATACTGCGCTTTGGAAATTGCGATGCAAATAGATCGAGACTACCGATTAGTATGCCTAGCTTTCTGGTTTACTGGGCTGGCAAAAACGATATAAAAGTATATGTGCCCCTCCTGCCTGCGTTTTTATGATTTGCTGTTCTGTGAACCAAAAGCTTTTTTCAGTCCTTGCCTGAGACAGAGCTGAGGGCTTTTTTTCTGCCTGGCTTTGCAGAGGCAGCAGCAGAAGGAGGAGGTGAAGGGCTGTGAGGAGTGGGGGCTGGTTCCTGGAAGAGCCAGCCTGGGGAGTTGGTCACATTCTTGGCTGGGATTCAATGAGTGAGGCAGACACCAACAAACAGGAGAGGGGAGAGGGGGAGAGACAGGGCTGGAGGGGCGGGGGAGGGTGGTGGTGGGTTGAGGGAGGAGCGAGGGAGGGGTGGGAGAGAGAGCAGACACAGCCTTTCAGTTCTAGCCAGCCAGGCACTCTGAACTGGAAAGTCAAGCTGCGAGGATGTGCCTGTCTGTGCAGCCCAGTGCTGCAGACTGAAGGAAACAACACCCCTCGCCCCCAAAGGAGGACCTAGGCAGACTGAAAGGGGGGCAGGAAAGGGGCAGGCACCCCCCTCGGACTTCAACTTATTTTTTTATTGGAATTGCACATTTGTATCTTACTCTGCTGTGCTTCAAAGCCCGCTCCTCGTTGGAAAAGTGTGAGGCTTGGCCGGACAGCACACTGAGCAGCCTTTTTGAACAGGAAATGAGTACAAGACAGCAGTTTCCAGTCATCGGCCAGAGGATTCAAGGGAAAGAGCAGCTTTTACTGAATTGTCCTTGACGGCGGCTGGCACGGGAGAAAAACTGCCAGAATAGGAATAAACGAAACAGAAGAGTTGTTACCAAAGAAGGGTGCGCTGTGTGTGGAAAAGAGGTAGTTCTAAATGAAGAATCGGAAAGGTGCCCCAAGAAAAACTGAACGGATGGCACTGGAGCAAAAGGGGTGCAAGTGAAGAAAAAAAAAGTGGGCCAGGTAATCTTCTGGCTTTTCACTTTGCTTTTTGTAGAACGGACTCTGATGTCTGCTGTCACAGTTTACCTAGGGGAGGGGACTCTGGAAACTGCTGAACGCGTGAACTGGTGACATTTAGCACGAGTTCCCTTTTCAAGATAGAATTGCCAAGAAGCCTCTGCATTTCCACCTCGGATTTCACCCTGGATTGTGGGAGTGCTGCTTTTCCTCTGCTGGAAAGAGGAGGTGGTTTGAAAAAAACTATGTTTTCCGCTGTGCCAGATGGTAAAAGTCTACCTTTTTTCATCTTCTAAAAGTGGTACAGTGAAGGATCAAGAGCTCTTCCTCACCCCCCAACAAGAGGATCTACGTCCCACAAGGAGGATACTTTCTTGCATGTTATAGGAAATTGTGACGGGGACATGTTTCCTGCAAGAAAAAAAATCACATTTTGGAACCGTGGAAGATGACTATTTTTTTCACAAGCCAAGAGTCAGAAAGACTGCAACACTTTGTTTTACTTCTTTGCAAAAGGGAACTTATGCTGTGATTTTACTTTTCATGAAACTAAGAACCAGAGCACTGTTTTTTATGACGAAAACCTCAGTTTTGGAAACCTTTTGTTTTTTTAAGTGTACAGGAGCCCCAGGTTGCAGGGGGGCACATTAGATTTTTGGGAATCGACTCACCTTCGCTTTTATTGATTTTTAATCGGATTCAAAACCTTATTTGGGTACAAAACAGATTATTTTGGAGAAAATCATCGGGTGATGTCAATATTTTTGCATTGGGAAGTACATCACTTGAGAGTTTTGGACAGTACTTCTATTTGGTCTTGAACAGCAGGCTGTTGTGAGAAAACTTGAGTCTAGAAGGACACAGTAAACGGGGACAAACAACTTTTTTGCTTGAGGAGCTGAACTATTTGTTGTTGATCAGGACCCCCTGCGGCGGCTGTTGATTTTTTTTGGGTGGGGGGGAACGCCTGTTTTTAGCCCCTAATTTCTGACATGGAGGCCGTGAGCCGAGCCAGCTTCCAGCCCCACCCGGGCCTGCAGAAGACCCTGGAACAGTTCCACCTCAGTTCCATGAGTTCCCTGGGGGGACCGGCTACCTTCTCCGCCCGCTGCTGGGCCCAGGACTTCTTCAAGAAGGAACCCGGGGGCAAAGAGCCGCCGGAGCCCGAGCTGCCTCCGGGGCCCGGCGGAGGGGGTCTCGGGCAGCCGGGCGGGTGCCTGCTGCCCGTCCCCGGGCCCCTCTTCCTGCCCTCGGACCGCTCGACGGAGCGCTGCGAGACGGTGCTGGAGGGCGAGCCCATCTCCTGCTTCGCGGTGGGCGGCGAGAAGCGCCTGTGCCTGCCGCAGATCCTCAACTCGGTGCTGCGGGACTTTTCGCTTCAGCAGATCAACGCGGTGTGCGACCGGCTGCACGTCTACTGCTCGCGGTGCTCGGCCGAGCAGCTGGAGATCCTCAAGGTGCTGGGCATCCTGCCCTTCTCCGCTCCTTCCTGCGGCCTCATCACCCGCACGGACGCCGAGCGCCTCTGCGCGGCCCTGCTGGGCGGGGGCTGCTACCCGAGCCCCCGGTCCAAGCCGGGCCTACTAGGCCCCGCCGTCGCGGCCCCGGGCCTCGAGTTGGAAGTGACCGAACGCAGCTTCCGCGTGTACCACGAGTGCTTCGGGCGGGCGCGGGGACTGCTGGTGCCCGAGCTGTACCGGGCCCCCGGGGCCGCCTGCGTGCAGTGCCTGGACTGCCGGCTGCTCTTCCCGCCGCAGCGCTTCGTGGCGCACTCGCACCAGGCCCAGGAGAACCGCACCTGCCACTGGGGCTTCGACTCGGCCAACTGGCGGGCCTACCTGCTGCTCTCCACCGAGTACCGAGACCCGACCGAGCGGGAGCGCCTGACCCGGCGGCTGGAGGAGATCAAGGAGAAGTACGACTACGGCAGGAGGCACAAGAGGAGGACGCAGAGCAAGGTGAGGGGGGTGCTTGTGTGAGGAGAACATGGATGTAGATGGACAGGGGGAGTGCGTTATTATGATTTAAAACTGAATACATTGCTTTCAAAGTGGACCATATCTGTGCTACGGTTTATGCGTGGCATCTCAAGGTAACCGGTTTTTGTACTGTAGAAAATGTTGCATTGTGGGACTTGTAGTTTCACTTTTCGCAGCGTGCCAAATGGAGGTGGTAAGCAAGGGCTGCCTGAATGAGGAAGTCACGTGTGTCTTGGACCTCTTGGAAGCTATGGTCACCCCCAGACGCGAAGCTCTGATTTGTTGTGCTTGTGGTTGAGTGGAAGTATGTGATGGAGTCACATGATTATGTAGAGTGGGTGGGTAGAAGATTATTTTGTCTGTCTTTCACATGATATCGAGTCTTTAGAAGTGGTTGCAATTTACCTGCAGGTGGTTAATTAACGTGACCTCTAATGGTCTGGGATTGTAGAGTTTGAGCCATGCATTTTCTTTCTAGGGTAAATATTGATAAATGAACAGGTACCTAATTCATGTTATAAGACAAAGCAGTAAACCACGGAATAATTAATGTAACAAAATGATTAGGCAATAGACACTAACAACAAAACGCCGCTTGCTAGAGTAAAAGCACACAACCACGCAGATTAAAACATGTAACATAAACGCAGGTAGTAACACGTGGTTTGTTTTTGAGTGTCACGCTGTGCTGTTTTTCTGTCTTTATTTTAGTTCAGTCCTGTGTGGTGAGCGGACGACCATGGTGCTTTTATTTGTGTATTTTTGCAAAAATGTCACTCTACTTGGGTTCATAATTGTATTTTTTTAACCGTGAAACTGCTCAAATCTGCCAGCACGAAAAAGACTATTGAATTAAAATCTCACCGTTATCAGTGAAGCAGCTGGGGGCGTCTGTGCCTCTCCATCCCTTGTTTGGGTGACTTGTATTGTATACTGGGTATCGATTGAAACTGGAAGTCTGTTTTCATGGATCTGTCTGCAGGAAACAATAACCCTTCCCCCTCCTCGCCGCAGCACAAAATAGAAAGGTTTGTCAATGGGTATTGGGTATATTTTTCGTGGCCAGTACCACGTGTCTATAATAGTAGTGCTGCACATCCCCACTTCATCGTGTATAATCTTTACATTTGCATTAATAATAAGGCTCAGATATTATATTAGTAACAATTGTCATTTTAGAAATATATGGTGGAGCCAGGCTTTCAAAGTGAGCAGTTGGTGTAATTAAACTTCCCTTTGCATCAATGTATCAGTCTGCCTAAAATACAAAGCAGTGTCTGTCTAGCCCCCATTCAAAGTAAAATGAGGCTATGCATTGAAAGCAGTGCTCTCGTTTGAGGAAATCCTGAACGCACATCCATACCTATGGAAAACAAGGGCCGACCCCCAACATTGGCATCAAAATGCACCACCTCTGCTTCCATCCTCAAGAAAGTGGTGCCTAATCTACAAATAGAAAGCGGGATGTTCCACTCCCTATAAAGGGATGCAACTATGTCCCATAACCCTATAGAAGAGCAGTATGTTCCCCACAGAAAATAATACTGATTCCTCAAAAAACTTACGCTTTCCTATAAAAAGGGTCACTTTCCCCCGGAAGAATGCACATTATTTCTCCCTATAAGGGAAATCACGGTCTTTCCCTAAACAGCTTCATACATTCTGAACTCCCCTGTTAGAGAATTCAGTATCATGTCAGCCATGCACGTTACCAAAAGCTCGACCTCATTCCCACAGAAAAGCTTGAGCTGCTACCAACCAGAAACCATACACTCCTTTCCCCTAGCAAAAAGCGATGTCACCTTTTCCATCCATCCATTAGAATCGGCAGTCTGCCCACACCATATAGAAGTACACCTCCTTTCCCCGCAGCAAGCAGGGGCGCTCTATTCCAGATTGTGAACCGGGGATCCATCGCCTTCCCCAGTCCAGTCATATATAATGCACCCTCAAGAAACCAGGGCCATCTCCACACCCTCCATGATAATAGTCCATTTAAATTCAAGAGCTCACACTTGGAAGATAGGCGTGCCTGGAATGGAGCATAATGTGCCCTGTGTTCTCGAGATGCCCATGTAAAGAGCTGTGTGTGCTCAGCCCAGGACTGTCTGGCCTCCTGCTGCCAGGCTGGGCTCTCCCTGTGCGTGTTTACATCACTGTGCCTGCCTGTCCGGCTCCGAGACAGCCCTTTAAATGCCACCCAGTGTTGAGTCTGCCTGGCCAGACCTCGGTGTAGGAGGGTTTATTTTAGACGTGCGGCCTGTGCCAGCTACCTGTGCAGGCTGCCAGTGTGGGTACCGGCTTCTTATCCTGGGCACAGCTTGCGGGGGAGGCAGGAGGGGTGCGCTGCTGACGTGGACGTGTCCGAGTTGGGGAAGGGGGCTGGCGAGTAAAACGTAACTTTTCAAAGCAGTTTCCACCATAAGAAGCAGGACCCAGCCAGATGTAACCCCTTCCAGTCTGCACCTCGCTGCCTGTTATGCTTTGCTTATTTCACCGGGACCATAGGTCTCTCTACTACCCGCGTTAACCCTCCCCCCAAATCCCCTCACCCCATCAGAAAGGAGACCGCTGCCTTTGTGGTATACAGTGCCCACTTATGCAAGTCTGACAATTCGAACGCGGCAACCTTTTATGCTAGACTTGGGGGATATCTTTTTCTGTTTTTGTCTCTTGTCTGAAAGTGTTTTAACTCTTCTGTAAAGCATCTTGGTTTATTATTCGGAGGGCATGAAAAAAGCTGCATTTAACTCCGTTCGTCTTGGGAGGCCAATTACCTCGGTTATTTTTTTATGTTCAGTGAATGGATTCCTTCCCAAGTTCCCCAGGAGTTTCTCGGAACGGTGTCAGAACCATTGTGGCGACGTTAGCCGTAATGAGGCCCATTATCTGCTCTAGTTGGAGGTGGATGTGTTTTTAATGGCTCGTCTCCCCCTTGCTAATCACCGGGCTGAAATGGCAGCCTTTGAATTGGCGCGGGGGAGGGGCGGGCTATGATCAAGTTTTTACGTGTGTTAAAAAGTGACGGGTTAGATAAATGTCGGTAATGGGGGGGGGGGGTCGGGGGTAACAAGAGACCAGTTTACTGTGCATTGTGACCCCAGCCTTTCCCGTTTTAACCTAACAAATAAGGAATTTCTATGCATTTTATGCTTTTCATTGCATGATTTTCTTATGATGTTGTTGGCCAATTCTGCAGACCGTTTTATAGTTTGTGGCAAGGGTTTGTTGGTCTGGGTGTGGTGTTGTCTAGAGGAAGTAGTTGTCTCTATGCCCCCCATACATTTAAGTCTGTGTGCACATGTGGTCACGGTGTCTCCAAGTCTCGTAGTGACTCCATTGTCTGTTATGGGTACAGCATGGGATGGCTGAGGCCGGTGCATGATGTGCTTCTCTTTGGGTTGCTTCACGCTTATGCCTCAAAGATCCAGTACCCATGCTAGAACCTCTGTCTAAATGTGGCCTGGGTTCTTGAGGATGTGTGTGTAGTTGGATGTGATTGATGTCTGATGGAATGTTTGGTCCCAGTGGCTTTTGTCTGGTGATTTTGAATATGCATCTTGAAAGCGCTGCATTTGGCTCGTGTCAGAGGAGTCTGTAGTGAGAGCTTGGTCTCCGTTGCACTTTGAAGTATGCTTTGGCTGGTGGCTCTAGTGTGGTGGCTATATGACTATAAAACGTTATAAATACAAATAAATAAATAAATAAACAGTAAGTAGCCCATGTGTCTCTTCTAGTTTCTCTTCTTTGCAATTTGTTGAGTCGGAATGTTGGCTGTAAGAGGCTTCAATGTGCTTCGACTTCCTGTGGATCTTGTATGCCTGTGTGATCTGTATAGTTGGTGTGTTTGCAGACAGGGTCTGTGCCTAGAGACAGCAATGGTTGCTGCTTCTCCTGGTTGCACTTACATGCATGTTGGAGTGCTCGTTGGTATGATGGCTGGCCTGTTTTTCAGTACTTAGCATTTGTAATTTTAAGTGATCATGGTGGAGTTTGGTCCACTTGTGACATCCATCTCGAGCTAGGATTGATGTTTTGTGTATGTGGTGGTGTGTCCTGGATCTGGGAGTAATGGCTGATAGTGTGTGTCCCGCATGTTGCATTGCTGTCTCTGTGAGGTGATTATCTGCATGTGTTATGAGTGAGTTTATTCAGGCAGTGTCTACGGTCTCTCGTATCATTCTTTGACCTTGCTAGAAGGGATCAGGCTGGCATTGATTACCAAAAACACTCAGTATTGAACAACTTCTTTTCACTAACGTTGCTATGATGTTATATTTCATTGGACTGTGCTTTGGGTGGGTCTCCAAGACATTATCTCTTATCAGCATCCTTAGTGACTGGAAATCATTGCACATTTTACTTTAAAGTTCGAGTATTGCTTCAGCTCATTGTTTTGAATCTGTAGCTGAAGTCTCTAAGAACATGCCCATTGTCTTTTTCTTGTGACCGTTGCTATCTCTTCTGCAGGTACCAATGGTTAGCCAGACATTGTACTTCCCTGATAGGCTCCAGGCTGGGTTCTCTGCATGGGATCCTGTCGGTTAGGAGCAGAAACAGAGTGATAGTCTCACAAGAACTCATGGCCTCTGTAATGCAAAAGAACAAGTTATTTTCCCTCGCAGCTCATTCTGTGTACATATTTCCACCATAGGGTATAAATTATTCAGGTGGAGTTACCGGATGAGGCATTATCAATACAATGGTTCCATTAGTCATTTTTAGAGAAAATATCCTCTCGGCAGTTTAGTGAAAGAAAAAAAATGAATGTGAAAGGATTCAAGTGGTTTACGCATGAGGATTGGGAGTATACATTTGCATTGATGGCATGGGCATTCTTCACTGCGGAAACTGAAGGCCATGTTTTATATTGCCATTTTTTTATTTTTATTTTAGTCTTTCAGATTTAGAGCTGCGTCTGCTATTTCAGTCTACCATGGGCATGCCAGTAGGAGATTTACTAAGATTAGAAAAAAAAAATTTATGCTGACTTGGTAAATATTGTATAAGCACAATGTCTACTTGTGTAACTCCTTGTCTATATGTCTAACAAACATGCGTTGGAGAAAGATGCCTTTTGGCGAGACCTGAAAGGGTGGTACAACAAGTCTTAGTGTGCATGAACTTTTGTTCGGCCTGCTATGGCATGACCTCATCAACAGCCAATCAGAAAGCGGAAGAGCTGGAGCAGATGTCAGCTGCCAGTAGATTTATAAGTCCTGCTTGGCTTTTGGTACAGCTGTGGAATTTGTATCCACATACCTTCAGAACGCTGCTGCTGAGTCGCATCCAGGTTACATTCTATTTGTGGTTTTAAGATGGGTTCCCAAAAAATATAGTGTCCTGAAATGTTATTGTACTATTGTTTATTAAAAAATAAGTATACAACCTAGGTATTTCACAGTAGGAAGTACTATTGCGCTTCAGGGCTTCGTTCCATCATCAGATACATGGGTATTCTGTCCCTTTAGGCATCCATGAATGGCAATTTGGCAAGATTTAGGTATAAAGATTTATAACCTTTTTGTGTATCTTGTCAACTTGAAAAGGATCACAGTTGCAGGTAAAAACAAATGAAATAGCCCTCTGCTGCTAGCATTTGGGCTGTCTGTCTCTGGGCACAAGGATTAGTTCACAATGATGACTGAGGTCTCCTTATCCGGAATAGCCATGGATGTAGTGAAAGTTGGCAGGTGTGAGATGTGCTGTCTTTATTCCTGTGGTGTAGAGTGCCCCAAGGCCAGTGAAGCTATTATGGTGCAATACATTGATATGTGTCAGTGCCTGTGAAGTAAACTCATTTTATTACTGCATACCCTTTAGTTGGGAGCAGCTGGCCTTGCTTGTAGTCTCCCTAAATATATATAGGCCTGGTAAGCGTGAGAGACATCAGTTTATTTACTGATGGAAATGGTAAACAGATGGCATGGATGAAAGCTTGCTTGCGGCATCAGGCCTCTGTAGCAATGGCAGAAATAACTGGAGAGTGCCGAAAATGGGGTCTGTCCTTCTGTGTCCTCTATGGTGCTTGAGATTTTTTTTATTTTTAATGAAGTTGCACGCAAACAAAAGCTCTAGCCCTATAGAACATTGCATACTGAATAAAACCAAAGTGTTGAGCATATTCTCCACACCCTCCACTTGTCTATCTCCACGTTTGCTGAATGATTCCAAACTGTTACACCCTGATAAAACACGTGGCCATTTGTAGTTTTAACTACAATTATTTTGTGTTTACGGTTTAGATGGGTTTCAGGGTCGTGCAGGGTGGATCATCTGTATGTTTTATAATTTTTGATCCTGTTTAGTATACTCGGTATAAGTTACGATACGATTTTGCTTAACCGATCTATTTTTATTCTCTTTTTTAGCCATTATTTAGATACACATTAGGTAGTTATTCAAGTGGCCTATTGTGCAGTGGCGGCTGGCATGTATTTAGTGTGGTGTAATACGGGTGATATAATACGTGTGATATTAAAAAGATAAAAATAAATGCCACTTACCCTTCTGACTTGCCTCACAACGTCCTTCTCCCTTGGGTGTCTTCTCTCCTCGAAGCTCCAGACCAAGGAAACTGTACTACCCAATCCTGGCGCTGCTCTCATGCTGTTAAACAGTGCGAAAGAAGCAACAGGATTGGAGGGAAAGGCTGTGCTTTCTGTAACCCAGCGTGGCGAAGACAGCTAGGTTAGAGAAGTTTAAAATGCTCATGTCTGGACAGACGGTTGGCCAACAGGTCATGCACACTTTAAACATAACTGCACAGCTCCCCGCTGCATCCTGGCACTTGGTCCAGGGCAGGTTGCTGAAAAATAAAATGGTAATAAATAAACTTTATTACCTATTTATTTTTCAGCTGCTCTGAGGCATTTTTTTTAGCGGGGCAATGCCCCTCCGCTCTCATGGAGGAGCCGACCCTCTCTTACTCATAACTCACTTTTTGCACTTGGTCTGCCGGGTTCTCTTGTTAGAATAAGGTCAGATTCTTTTTTTGTGGGGGGACGGGGGGCACGACCCTCTCTTACTCAGAACTCACTTTTTGCACTTGGTCTGCCGGTTTCTCTTGTTAGAATAAGGTCAGATTCTTTTTTTGTGGGGGGAGGGGGGGCACGGGGGGGGGTTCTTTAACCTCACCAGCCGCGCTGGTGTAATGTCTGAGCTGGCGCGTTGAGTAAGGCCATTGATGCAGCAGACAGGATATTGAGTGTGAGGAAGTCTGGGTTAAGTAGAACAGGCCCTGCCGCCTGGCACAGACCACTGACTTCTTGTGCTCAATTATGGCTGCTGCAGGCCTGGAGCCCAGCTAATGAACAGTGTGCGCGCAGGGGTGCTCTATCCAAGGGGATGTGGGGGGCCGGCCGGCTAGATTATGGCCCCCAGATGGTGCTTGAACTTCACGTGGCACCAGAGTGGTAATACGCGTCTTTTTTTCTTCGAAAGGATTGCACAAGTGAAAAGTAATTTCTCCACAGAGAGAATTATGCAAGTTTCAACTGAAATGTCTTTCGAGGGAGCTCTCAGCAAGTTCCGTTGCAGAGGTTAACTATTGCAGTTGTTGCCTCAGAAAGAACATAACAATATATTTTTTCTATTGTACCAGGCGTGTCCACATTTCTTTTTTTCTCGGTTCCATGTTCCTTGTGGAACACCTCAGACCATAACACTGGGTGGCCGTACTCCCACAGGCACCCTATTAATGGCAAAATGATGCAGTGACTAGGTCAAACCAAGTAATTCAATGTAAAACCCACCGTGTTTCAGTTGGAAAAAATGTGTTGGTGTTTTGTGCAGCAGTTTTACACAGATATAAAGAACACCAGGCATCAGGTGGTGGTAAGGTAATGACAGCAGAACAGTACACTTTCCAAAAGAACTCTCCTTCTTCTTCCTATTGGTTAAAAAAAGATGACGGTCCTCCTTTTCTTGCTCTGACATTGACCCCAGTGATGTCTTTCTCCTGTTTCCTGTAGGACTCGTGCAGTTTGGGATTGCTGGCCCAATTGTAGTGAGGGTATTGGTTTTTAATAATAGAGTTGTTACTATTGCCAACCTGGACAGTACTCTTTTATTGGGCCGTTACCAATAGGTATTGCCTTTGGTGGGTGTTAGCCGCCATTTGAGCTTTGTCAGTGCTTGTTGCTGAACAGTATCAGCAAAAACAAAAAGCGTATTGCCTATGTTGAACAACATCAAACAAGTATCTATCTGCAAAAATGAAAAACGGGGAGCCCTAACTATAAATGATGAATATTGATGCTGCACTCAGCAGGTGTTTTGAGAGGTGAGACCGAAAAATGGTCAGGATTCTCTGGCCTGCGGTTGTCTGGTCTTGATAGTTGGCCAGTGTGGTGATATGTTTTGGATCCCAGATTCGCTCCTGTTCCAGAAATTACTGGTAGAGTGTATTATCTGTTTTGGATTTGTATATAAAATACAGTAATGCATAAAATATTTTTGGATAGGTAGCTTACCATCCACAAATTAAAAAAAGAGATCAGAAAGACTGACTTTGTCAGGGTTAAGTTCCTCCAAACCATTCCATGATGTTTCCCATTTTATATCTTCTGGCATTTGACCAAAACCACCTCTGTGCTGTTTGGCTCCTATTTTCTTTTTTGCTTCCATTCATGTCTTTACGTTTCTTAGCCTGGGGCCGTTTAGCGCCACTCCTTGTTTCTTCTCCTAACACCCAAACAAAAGAGAACGGATGACTAAAGGAACTTGAATTTCAAGCTGAAACCGCAAAGCTCTGAGTGATTGATTTTAATATTAAACAGGTGTGTGCATGCCAACCATTCATGCCTGTTCATGATCGCTTTTTTCTTTTTTTAAATCTCATTCTTTACTTAAAGGCGCAGCATATTTCAATGTCCTTCTCCATCGTCCAGCAGGAGGGCTCGATATACTCGCTGTGAAGAATAGAGGCAGACAGAAGCTTGAGTTTTGTTCCTATTTAGGTTTTTTGTGGCCATAAGTCATGCTGTCAAGTGCTGTGAAGGAAGAGATAAGATCCTAAAAGTTCCAGGCGCAACCCAACAAGAGGGACCGGACTAAGAGACTGTTTTGTATAATATTCAGTATGGTTACTCTGATTAGAGTTCAAACTGTGTACCTGCTGTATATAGTCTTGTAATAGAGCAGAGACCTAGCCACAATTACATTTGTCACTTTAACATGTGTAGATCCACGCTGGCAGCAAAGGCTTCAGTCCTGAGCCATTAGAAGGGTTATCACTGTGATTCTTCCAGCAGTTTTATCGAGGGCTGGGTTTGTGCATTGAACTTCAAAGCCCCACAACTAAACTTAATGTTACTTTCTGTTGGGAGAACCACACCCTCTTTCGATTGTCATTTCAAATGTATCGTAATTTTAAATCTTTTGCCATTAGCAGCAGGCAGGCAGTCTGTGCAGGTTGGTAGAGGAGGTTGTAAGCACGGTGAGCAAAGTTCACCCTATGCTCTGGCATGTGCTTTTGTATAGCACATGCTTTTGGGTTATGTGGAGACCCATAACAACCATCCCTCACGATGCTCTTCGAGGTAAGGGTTCTGAAATTATGCATGGTGGCAATAGGTGCCTTAGTTTCTGGATCCCCAAATAGATTCAAGGGCACTGGGAAATCTAAAGTATTATGGCATGGAGAGTTTTCTCTCTGAACAAATATGTTCCAGAACTCAACTGGTTTAAATAGTCTTCGCCATTCAGATCCTTAAACTACACATTTATCTCTATGGACTTCATCAGAATGTGAGCAGCAAGCATCTCTTTTGCAGAGTTTCAGGTTAAACAGACCACACTTCTCCTTAAAAATTTACAACATTTTTAAAATACCACATCAGTCCAGCATGCCTGTTATTAGAGCTGAGGTTCCTCCTTGAGATATTTTTTATGTCAGGTGACATTTCTAAAGAGCAGTGTATGCTAATGGTCTGGCCTTTTATTAGTGCTAATGGTGTATGGTATTTGTTTACTGTGCTGAGCTTCTGTTGAATTTGTCTGTGCTCATGCCTCCCTGAGCCAGTATCCCCACCCGTGTCTGCATGTCTGTCTTGCGGTGTGTATATCTCACTGTGCATGTGCCCATATCCCTCAATCTCCATGTGCCACTCTATATGTCAGTGTCTTCACAATTCAGTGTTGGTCTCTCAATGTTGCAGTGAAGGTGTCTTTGTGTTGTCTCTGAGTATCTCTCGCTTCCAGTACTTGTGTCTCTTGGTTTCAATTCCCATCTTTCTCGTCTATGCTTGTGTATCTGGGTAGCGATGGACAAGCCAGTCACATGTCAGGATAGCCGCTGAGCTGTGACTGGTTCTAAATCTAGCTTTGCGCAGTGGTAGTGTTGTAGCCAATTAGCCCTGCTCCATCAGTTTTTTAGAGTGTGATTTGAAAACTCTGTAGTTATCTAAAGACCAGGGCACTTCATTGAGGTCCACGGACGGTCGTGGAGCAATAATTAAACTTTTTGATTTAGGAAGCCAAAACTGCAGTGAATGTGCGTAGTAGATATTGGCCACACAGCATTGTTGACATTTTCTTCCGAATGTGTATTATATATGGGACCTTGTCTCATTGTCCACCACCTCTCAAAAAAACTATGAATTATCATTCTTTATTGTATCATTTTTTAAAGGTTGACCAGGTGTGCCAGGACTGTCTCGGTTTTTTACTTGTCTGGCAAATTTCATCATATTTAGTCTTGGTTGTCAGAGTGGGCCAACTGAGCTCATGTGTTCCAGTTGAAGGTTAGGTAGCAGGCTAACAATGCGGAGAATGTTGTTTCTAAAAGTTTTTTTAAAAAATGATTTCCCTTAGTTCATCTGTGTTTTCCATTCTGGTGAGCACTGTCAATTAAGTCGTTCTGTGCACCACTGTTAATGCAGAATAGTAGTCCTACTTCTGTGTTTGTGAATGTCCTTTTTTTTGAGGTTCAAAATCTGGTCATCCTACTACTTGTGACTAATTTCGGTGTTATAGGCCTCCTTTCTCTCAGGTTATACATCTACCCTTAGTTTCAGTTCCCTAGATAGAAGTTGAACATGTTTGTAGTTTGTATAGAAGTTCTTCGAGGAAAGAACAGACTCTTTGTCTGCTAAAGAGTTAATGTGCATATTTTCCTGTGTTGTTACTGAAATCAGATCACTGGAGCTGGTTGCTACTCTGCTCTTTTGGGTGTAGTATTTTATCTTTTTTCTCCCTCACCTCCTTCTGCGACTGCTCTGCAGCAGTGCATCCTGGGATTTCCCTTTTGCTGAATGGGCTGTCTGTTTGTGGGGGAGGAAGTATGTTCCCTGTAGGATTATGAGGGTGGGGGAGGGGATGTCCTGTTTCATATGCAAAAGAACAGTGAGCCAAAAAAGAGGACATGGAGGAAAGGAGACAGTCAGGAAAACCAGCCATGCGAGATTAGGCGAAAGGGGAGAGACGGCAGTGTAAAGATACACTTGAAGTAAATGAGTGGGGGAGACCGTGCAAAACCGTGCTGGAGGAGGTAATAGCTGATTCATATGGTGGTATACAGAAGTGACATCTTAGAGATCGGAGGCAGAGTAAGAGATAGCATCTGATGACTGAGACAGTAAAACCTAAAACTAAGTAAGGTTCGAGTGGAAGGTAGGTACGAGAGGCAAGAATCAGTAATGTGGAGATGGGAAGAGAGGACAAAGTAGATAGTCGATGAAGAGATTGAGAACGTGTAGATAGTTTTGGACTGGAAGAAAGTGGTGGTTGAGGAATTGACAGGCTAGAGAAGAGCGATCAAGAAATAAAAATGGTGAAGTGGAGACCAGTTGAGCAGGGAAAGATGAATATTGTGGGCAGAAGGAAAGAGGGGTGTTTAGTGTGAAAGGAGAGATTCCTTTCCCAAAAGTAGGCCTCTGGTTAGTCAGCTGAACAGGTGCTTACAGTTTTTTTGTTGTGGTAGTCTTTATCCTTTTAAGGCTTGGAGTTGCTCTCTGAAGAGAATGGCAGTCTCTCCTCCACCTCTGTGACAGACCCACCATACCAAGCACCCTTTTTATCACCTATTCAGTGGACATTAAATCCAGCGTGTTAATTAATCTGGAATGATAACGGGTGCTAGTGGAAAACTTGCACGCAGGGACATGCAGTTATTTCAGTAACTCTAGCTAGGGATTCCCTGTATATCTACGGCAAACAGATGCACGCATCTTATTAGCCAGTTGTGGCTCAGATTTTATTTGCAATCAGATTCATAATGTAACATGGAGGAAGGGTTAAAGAGATGGCATTGGCTACTTTTCACATATTTGTATAATCTAAGTGGGCAGGGCAACTTTATACCAATAGTTTATGGATCTTTTTTTGGCTTTGCATCCTTTAAAAGAAAGAATACATAAAGTAATACAGGGCCTGGATTTTCCAGGTATATTTGTTGATGCAGACACTAGGAATCCATCTAAATATGTGATCCACTCAATGTTCTATGTGCTAAAGTAACATCTGATAGAAAAATGTGAACATCAGATGAATGGTGGTTGAGCGCCTCTTGCTGCCCCTCACCTCTCATTCCAAACATTCAAATCTGTCCATAGTCGCTTCCAATCGGTTCAGCGCTACGATGCCATAGTATGCCAGTTGCACGCTTTACAAATGCTATGCACATGACTGGCATCTTAATCTTTGGACATCGGTTGGGCTTTGAGCAGGGACATGCCTGTCACTGATGTTGTTGAAACTGCCGTGCAGCATGGGAAGTTTCTCATTTGTGGGCAATTTACCTACAGCAGTCTTCCAAACTAGGGAGGTGTGTTTTGTCCCAACTCTTCTTTCCCTAACTACAGTGTGAGCTGAATGATATGCAAATGAGATAAATTAAGCGAGAGGTTTTTAATTAGCAGTTTAAGTTCATGTGTGAAATGCCTTTGCCGTAATTACTTGACAGTTTTGTTGTTAATTTGTGAAATCTTTTTTTTTTCTCCTGCAGAACGATCAAAACTGTGATTTTTGTTCCTTTCTGGGTTGAGAGGGTGTTTTTTTAGTAGTCTAACCGGGTTTTACAAACCCTCTCTGCCTTTCTTCTCCATCCCAGTTAGTGCAACGCTTTTCAAGGAGTGGGCGGGTGGCAAGTGGTAGCATTTTATGAAACTGTGGGAGATTTTCCCTTTTGGTACTGGATTTTGTTGGATCTTAAAGGTAACAAACGTGCTTTCTGAAATGAAAATTATGTTTTTTTAAGAAAAGCAGCAGACATTTTAACGAAATACGTCTACCCTGCTCCTTATAGGGTAACACCTCTTTGTAGTTTGTGTATATATATATATATATATATATATATATATATATATATATATTGTTTTTTTGCATATCGTGATGGCTGGAGACTTTTCGGTAGCTTTGGTTGCATTGGAAATATTGCACACACCATACAGATCAGCAAGATTTAATGTTCATAACAATGCTTGGAAATATTTTTACCCTTCTAGCAGGTAAAACAGTTGGTGGGTTAATTTGCCTGCAGCTGATTGCAAGCCATCAGTCCCGGATCTGAGCCCGGGCACTGCCAAAGGCTGCCTTCAACTTAAGCTCCCTGAAATAAATGTAATTGAGTAGGAAAATAAGACACTTTGAGCTCCTAGAGACAGTTCAGTGTGTGCTGGTGTTTATAAGAAGTTAACCACCTTCTGCTTTGTCGTCCCCAGTGCAGTTCCTTTGTAGAATCATCATTGGGATGTTCTCCAGAGCTTCCCCGTGCATCGTTTTACAGTTTTTTTTATAAAGTTGAAGCTTTGTGGAATCAGATTTTAAGGATAATTTACTCTGTAAATCCCCAGTGCCAGCTACGAAGGTGCGGGTTTCTGTAGTACACATATGCCCCCCCATCGCCTGGAGGGTTTCCGAATCCCCCTGCTTCAGACCGTATCAACCCGAGAGGCGCTTGAACCTCCAGGGCTCCGTGTAATGGTGAGATCTTTGGATAGTACGTGTGCGGGGTTGCTCGGTGACTTCCAGGTCACTTCGGATCGGCTTACCGGTCAAACATGGCTTTCCGAACCCGCTTACTGCAGGGGCAAAGGAGGAGAGGCCCAAGGTGGAAACTTTCCAGATAAGGCCACAGCTACAGCCGTAGAGGCAGAGGGTATGCTCTAAGGTTGGCTTCACTGAAAACACCTCCTTCATGTGAGTAATTCTAAGAGTTTTAGTGGATAAGCCACTTTGGGGGTAGGAATGCTCCTTTCAGCATGTTCGAGGGTACACGCATCGTTAAAGTGTATGTGGGAAGCAGTCGCGGGTACACACTGGCACTTCGTGCATTTTTTGGATCTTTCTGCCTAGGTAGCTGTCACAGTGGGGGGATTTTTGGAGCAGGGCTTCTAGCGAACCGATGCCTCGCTGGTCCCGACAAGCAGACTGGAACCTGCCAGAGGAGTCTAAGATGCCATGTGAATGAAGACTCCTAGAGCAATGAATCACAGCCAAACAAGCAGGCGCCCTGCTCGGCTCTGGAGCCAGATTTGCCCTAGGGGAACTTCCACATTGTGGCCCAGTACTTAAAAGAAGCAAGCTAAGACAAAACAGAGCTGAAAGAAATAGCTGTGCGTCTAGTTTACACCGGCTCACAACACGTCCATCTGTTTCCTTGCTGACATGTTGCTTTGTGTTCTCTCTTCGCCTTGCGTGTCAAGATCCGTCCTGGTTTAAATGTAAACCCGAGTCTTTGGCGCCCTTTATTGTGGGAAGATGCACATTTGAAGTATTTTCCGTGAACACAGACTAGAGTACGGTGGCTGATGATTGGGTCTGCGAGGGGGCGTTTAAACACAACAGGAAGCTGCTGATCACAGTATACTACTTGTTGGGTCCATGGGACAACCTCCACCACAGGCAGTAGGACCAAATATTCACGATCTGCACACAGAAGGAATTATTCATTGATTAGGTTCTAGGTACCCTTGGAGGTAGTGTATATATAGATATATTCTGAATGTCACCAAGCTGGTTGGTTGGTGGTGTTGGGATACTAAGGAATAACTGTGAATATATATATATCATTTTTGATTCACACGTTTAATTAAATATTCAGGGATAGTTCAAATGCATGTCTTGCAGTCGCCTGAGTTAACAGGAATGTCATTGAGATGTGGTGACAGGCCTTAAGGCAGCTTCTGGTTGCTTCTTTTTACTTACTTGGCACCCTACCAAAGAATAAGGAAAGAACAGCCTGTGTCCATTTTTTTCTTCTGATTCTCTAATTCCTGGAAGCTGTGGCTCTTGCAGTTTCCAGGCTTTTGCCACTTTTGGTTGAGATTTAGAGCACTGCATGGTTACACATGCTAATTATAGCCTGCTGTGAGATACTCCTAAGCATGGATGCTAGTCCATTTCAGACACTTCCCTCTTGTGATTTTTCTCTTGCGTGGCAGGGTAGTTCCTTTCCTAGGGATGTTGAGTCCCTTGTGACTCTTTGTCACCTTGGTGTTAGTGACTGGCAAGTAGACCCTTTTCCTTCCTGGCTGCAGGTGATTGATTCCCAGATTGCACATTTGTGCGCGGATATTATTCATGGTTTGTATGCCTTTTCCCTACAGGGCTTGATTACTGCCTGCTGGGCCCTTTCTTACCCGGAGCATTGACTGTCTGGTGGTCGGTATGGGGTGGTATCCTCTCTGTTGTGGGTCCTTTTCCTTTGAGGGCATGGCGTCAGCTATTGACTGCCTGGTGGACCATGTTACCGGTGAGCATCCGTTACCTCTTGGGCCCTTTGCTCTCTTGAGCATCTACTGCCTGATAGGTCTCCAACTTCTCAAAGATCGACTGCCCAACCTTCCAAAATGTCAACTACCTGAAGGACTCTTTTTCCCATGAGCATTGGCTGGCTGGTAAATGCTTTCTGCTCTCAGCAATAACTGCCTAATAGGTGCTTATTCTTCTGAGAATTGCGTACCGGATGGTCTCTTTCCCTTCTGAGTTTTGACTGCCTGGTAATCCCTTTCCCTTCCGAGTGTTGATTTGTCAGTCTTTGCCCTTCTCAGGGGGGACTGACTGTTTGGTGGTTTTCTTTCTGAGCATTGAAACCCTGGTAGGTTAATTTCTTTTTTAGCATTGCGTTCTTGGCTAGCCCTTTCTCTTCTGAGTGTTGACTGCATGGTAGGCCCTGTTCTTTCTGAGCATTGGCTTCTGGGTAGACCCTTTTCCCTGACCGCCAGGCCTCTTGAAAGGCATTGATTTGTGAGCCAATATTTAGAGCTCACTTTTTAGCCCTCATTGAAGCTTTAGTGTTGTACCTCAGGGTTCTATGTGAGCAGGCTGTATGTTGGAAGGTGTACGAACGCAGGCAAAACTTTAAATTTGTAGGCCAAGCACTTGTCAATGTTGGTCCCTTGTAGAACCCTACTTTTATGAATCTGTATCAATAACACAGCCTGTCTGAACCATCTGAAAGGCAGCCCCATCCTGGTTTCATGGGGAGAGCCCCTTGTGCTCCCCTCACCCACAAGCAGATGGCTTGTCAACTGCTAGACAGGGAGACCACTGTCCTTAGTTCCTCCCGCCCTCACCACTCCACATGCTCGTTAAAGGGAATGCTTCAAGGCAGGCTTAGGAGTGTGCCAGTCAAACAGCTGCTGTAGAAGTCAGAATTTGCCTTTGTGACGAGAGGAGTGACCATGGAAAATAATTTTCAAATACATAATCGAATTATTATTTTTTCAAAGTTTCTCATAACCCTTAAAACCAAGATATGGAGAATATAAACTTGATAGTGTATTTATACTGAGGGTCTGCAAAAATAACTTTTTGGGGTTCGATGTGGCAGAAGTGAGTTGGTGTCCAGCTTTTTTAGCACAGATATCAGCATATCTGGCTACGTTAGATAAAGGGAAGAGAAACCGCAGGCTGCCCCTTGCCTCTTCCAGGCACTCTTGTCACCCTAATGAGGATCACCCGTAGCGTACTGAAAATATCTGTAAATAGATCAGTGTTGTGCCCACTGGAGGCAAAACAGATCTATAAGATGGAACTGGTCGAAGAGGGTCTCTTGGGTCACCGTGCAGGTCATGACCGGTCATGACCACAACCACACTGGATAGGTCTTCTTTGCTGGCTAATTCAGTGTAACACTTTTCAGTTTGCTGGGCCAAAACCCCAGTCCTCTGAAATATGAATGACAAACTTTAAAGTTGATGGAAGCTTAGATTAGGATGTGTGCTTCGAAAAGGGAGAGTCCTGTCTGGGCAGCATGGACTAAACATGTCATTTAGGTCTGGCTTGTCTGCCTTGGTCTGTGAAGCAAGGTTTTTGTGCACGCATGTGTGATGTTTTGGTATGGAGTATGTGTGTCTGCATGCGCATGGTCTAGATCTTTCCTATGGAGTCTGTTTGCATTCAGATCCAGAGTGTGCACATCTAGAGCATGGTCTTCAAATGATTTTACTTTAATAGTTGTTGTTTGTATTTACTAATTGTTGGGTGAATAAGTTTAGAATAGTATCTTTCTTATTACAATATTTTTTTCTGTGCCTCTTTGAGTTTGGGCACTATTTTATGTTAACACAAAACAATGGTATTGTCGCAGGCTGCATTACCCAAGGTAAAACCAAGGAGTCTTGGTTTTGTAGGTCGTCTCAGACGTCCCCTGCCTTTTGGAAGGTAGAGCTGGCTGAATAATTTAATAAGCGCCTGCACTGAAGTCTGTAGACGCATACATTAGAAATGCTTTGCTCAGCAGCCCACCAGTCTGGTTGCTTGGCAGGTTTGGCCGCATGCGCACTTTGAATTGGTATCCCATCACGCATCTTGATTGCAAGGTGCAGCTTAGAAGTGTTAAGCCACACAGTACATAAAGTAGAATTCTGGCCTTTTTATGGTAGAGTTGCGCTTCAGTATCTGTGGGAAATTCTGAATCTATCTTGTAAACAATTATCACTTGTACATCAATCTTATGGAGTAGTTGTCTCACTACTGATGAATTTTGTTTTTCATAAACAAAAGGTTTTAGTGCAAGGTAAAAACTTCACCATGTTGGTGGCAGTGGTGTAATTCCTTACATAAATAACATTTAAAAAGACTAAGAGTGGATGTTTTTGAAAGGATGAACTTGAACTCCATTTGGAATGCCTGTTCTAGCCAGCGATGTTAGAGCAAATGCACTTTGCCCAAACGGATGCTTAAGCAATACTTCAGGCGCACAGAGCGTTCCAGGAGTTGTAGGCCTGGGTGAATCATCCAGGGCGAGTGAAGTGGGGTGGTCTCTGCCCACGTATCATGTGGAGATGACAGCCCACGGTCTTCCTACACCCACAGTCTCTTGACGCACACTACAGCTTGTGACACAGTAGGCACATTTCGTTAATTTATGGATACCGGGCCTCTCTTCTTGAGCAGTTCGAACAGCAAGATCTTCCGTTTACCCTCTGACAATCTACCCTCATTCACTGGTGTGCCTTTCACAAACCTCCCCTACGTAGGCAATACGTCACCTCTGTAAGTTCTGCATTCAGGTTTTTTTTCCGGCTGGAAAATTTTCCCCCTCCACATCCCATGGTCCGTAAACCAGACCAGGCCCTTCTCTGCTGATGCCGCTGTTATCTCTTCTGCCTCCATTGAAGCCCGGGCAGGGGGGTAGAAATGAAGGAAAGCCTGTCCAAATGCCGGGTCAGGAGATCTGGGTCTGTTCTCCACTTCAACAGAATTCTATGTTCTAAAATAGAAACATTTCGCAACAGAAACGTGAGCAGAAATAAGAGCATGTGCGAACACCCAAACACAAACCCTGTTTGCCTTGTCTCTGTATATATTGTTGCTGGGGGCTCGGCTTCCCCCACCCCCCACACTTGGTTTGTGCTGCATCAGCGATGGGCTCCTTTGTCATTCAGTTAGGCTTTGCGCTCTGGTGTGTGGCTGGGGTCACTGACACATGACCTCTCCGCACAAAAATACTAAATATACGCCGCGCCCCTCCCCCGCGGGACTGTCGCGCGCAGCCCCATCACCCCATTCAGGGTCCCAGATGGTAAATAGCAGCAGGAGAGCATTGTGTGCCTTTTTTTTTTTTTTACCTTTATTATGCCTATTTTTTAAGGCAGTGCTCTGTCCCGTCGCGGCCTCTGTGTGGTGTTTTTTTTTTGTTGTTCTGGTCTGCCTCCGCAAATTAGCTAAATCCTGCATTTGAGTGGCCAGCGATCACGACGTGCAAAAGCCCTGAAGACTGTCACCGTATCAAAGCGGATGAAACTCTGTGAAAAGAACCCACCGCAGAATCCAACCTGCCAAGACACTGCTTTTGAGGAGTTTGGCCTCAGACACGCCGATCAATAGAAGGCAAAAGGACCCGGCCTCATTTTCTGCATAGGTCTTGCTAAAGAAAAAAAAAAAAACTCAAGGACAATAAATGGATTATCTGTAGCCCCGAGCAGATCTTGTTGGCGTTGTGATGCATTTTAATCAAACATCGGATATACAAGTGGATTTCGTCATGCATTAATATTTATTACACACGGTCATATGACTCCTCGATGTACAGTTAACCACAAAAACGTAGGTTGGGTTAGCATTTGGGCATACGGTTTATGACCAGTTTTGAGAGGTGAGGTCCTGCTGACCATGGGCTCTTGCATTTTGATAAGTGAGCAAGGTAGACAGACAGACATATAGATAGAGCTGAACTTATATAGGCATATATGTTCAAATATTTCATCATTGGTTAGTGTTGCTCAGTCAAAGGCAGATTGCATTATTTTGGTAAATATAGGATTTTCCACTCTGTGTGATATTTTAAGACACCTCTGTTTCTGGTGGGCTAGGGTAGTCCACGCTAGACGCCTGTGTCTCGCCACGAGGATAGCCCCACCCCTCCCCCCTTTGTCCCTTTCTTCTCAGCACTCTTTATGATAACTCTTCTAGCACGGCCCCCTCCCATGAAGCTGCCATTGGCTCTGGCGGCGCGTCGTGGATTTATGGTGAGAACGGCCCCACCGGTCCCTGACCTGGGCCGGGGCAGCCAGTGGAGTAATGACTTTTTCCCCCCAGTTTCAGCTGATTGGATTTGGGCGGCTGGTGAATTGAAATATTGAAAGAGGGAATGAATTCCCCGGGCGCTGGGGTTACCGTCCCTTTGTCCGCCTTTGTTTTAGGTTGTTGAATATTAATGGGGGTGTGGATGCAAGGTCTAGTTACATGTCTAGTGAAAGGGGGGGAGGGGAATGGGGATGCTCCTTTTTTGTTGTTTTGCAAATATTGTTGGGGAACCCAGCGTGGTTGCCAGGCTCTTAAGTCGCCTTTTAGACGGGCATACGTGGATGTCAGCTGGCCTGCTGACGAGAGATATTTAAAGGGCTAAGTGTCCTTTTCAAGTGTCATGGCTGCTGCCTAATGCCATTCAGCTCTCCGAGGCCTTTTACTGATGGCTTACTCTTTAAAAACACTGAGAAAGGAGAAACACACACACTATGACAGCAGGCCTTGGCAGCATGTTTAATGTTTTGCGTCTGCACATCGGCCACACAGTGTTTGTTCTAGAATTATGTAATTGAGCTTCCAAATTCAAGGGGCATTTTATCATTTTGCAGGTGCCCTTGCCAGATGCTGTCGAGGATGAACTGGTCTGAATTTTCAGGGATACTCTGCAGAACGCACATAATCAGACACAAGTGGGTCATTCAAACATAATGTGCAATTAACATTTATGCTTGGAATCTGGTGTGTTTTTTGGGGATCGGTGTGCACTATGATGTAAAAAATGGACTAACAAGCACCAATAGCTTTAGTGTCTTTTTTTTGGTGCATGACATCTTACAGTGATCTAATCACTGTAAGATGTAATGTGCACAGGACTTCTAGTTAGACGAGGCTTTCCTTTTCCCTTCCTGTCTAGCACTAACACGCTGGCAGCCCAGGGTGTTTTTTTCTGAGTGCATCTGTGTGGAAAGACATAAAGCGCATTACTGTCTGGACTCCCAGTGCTGACGGGAAAGAATTGAGGTGCTGTTACTGTAAAATCTAAGGGGACCAGCTTGTACATACATGCTGCAAGCTGCAACCAGCCAGATTGGTAATGTGTAGGTACTGCTAAGCAGCTAATTGAGGCACTGGTACTTACAGATTACCCAGAGGAGCCGGTGAGAGCTGTAGAGGAATTATTTAGGCTTTTGAAAGTATCTGAAGAATTCAAATTTATCATGATGCCCCTGCGGGCTGTCTGCGAGCAGTTTTTATGCTAAAAACCTGTTTATAATCATGCCAGCAACCGCTATAGAGAATTTCTCTGTGTTTCATGTGTTTGCTGGCTTTGTAA
This sequence comes from Lissotriton helveticus, assembly GCF_964261635.1. Classification (NCBI taxonomy): domain Eukaryota; kingdom Metazoa; phylum Chordata; class Amphibia; order Caudata; family Salamandridae; genus Lissotriton; species Lissotriton helveticus. The sequence goes on from NC_136065.1 coordinate 344,096,446, forward strand.
TGCAGAACAGGCTCACTTCTGCCTTTTGGTTTCTGTGGCAAATTATAGAGGAAGGTTTAGGGGCTGGGGGAGCCCTGGACTGCACATTTTACCTAGGGTCCTCTACTCTGTTACAGCAGACTGTCCTCAAAGATGCATAAGGGTGCTCGGAAAAAATGGTAATGCATTCTAGCTAAGCACTCATAATAACCTTTGTCTCATATTTCACTATCTTTGGGGTTTGCTGCAAACGCATACTTTCTTTTTAATAACCTAGCACCTCCTTGCAGCTAATCTCCTTTGCTAACAATGCAGTGGAGCTCCCCAATTTTGACCATCTCTGAAGATCTGTATCACACTTCTACACTTAAGTCAGTTAGGCAGTCTAGTGCATAGATCATTTTCCCCCACACGCTACACTGTCCAGATGCACAGTTGATGCAGCGCTTTCTGTAATGTGTCTATTTTATTTCCCTTTATTGGTTATTCCCTTAAATTGCTGGCATATAGTGTTTTTTTTTACAGGCCTCAGAAAGGCGGATTGGCCATGAATGGATTCAGTCACTTGATATGTAACTGGCTTTTCCATTCCTTATCTAGTTTTTAGAGGGACCCAACTAACTAGAAAATATGTTAATTGTCCCATAGTTCAGCCTGCCTCAGCCATATTTGACTGCCCAGCTTGGAGTGGTATGGCTCAGTGATGTAAAATGCACTTACATTTTATATTTGGTAAACAAACACACCGAGAAGGACCATCCACAAGAATTCCATTGCTGAGGGCACAGTAAAAAGGCAGCCATTACAGGTCTTGCACATGGTTAGACACAGAAAACTTCCTCTTCTAGAGTGTAACCTAAGTAGATGTACACCTGGTGACGGTGGGAAACCCTAACCTACCAGCAGCCTCGCCTGCTCAATTCTCCTCTCTCAAGCAGACCGTGGCAATTGCTTTAGAGATCATGTCTCTTCTTGAGCTGCGGAGGGAGTGTCGCCATTCAGGTGTCTGGGGTTCACCTGTCCTCGTTTAACCTAAACTGTCCTGGGTTGTGTCCAGGAAATGGTCTCTCATGGCAAATCTCTGTACTTGTCATTGATTGGGCATACAACAAGCAGGGTGTTACCATTCTAGTACACTTCTGGCTTACAAAGCCAGATGAGTCCTGCTTTAAGTGCCCCTTTTTTAATACCCTTTGGTGGCCGAGTCACCTGCATTTGAAACCATGACCAGCAAATGGCATGAAGATCTCTGCAACAGATACGTTAACCACTATGTGGTTTCTCACAAGTTGAGTATGGTCACAGGTTTGCATAACGTTTCTAAATGAGGAGTGGAGGTACAAAGGTCTTTTGGGAAACGGATAGATGTAATGTGCCTACAAAAGCAGATTACATTAAAAGCACAGTCTGCCTTGCTTCAGATGTGGTTGATTCATAGGTACCTGTCTGTCTGGAAAGTTTCCATTTTCCCATTGAGCCAGTTTGTCTTTGTCATAAGTTCCAACACCAGTTAATGCAAGGGGTTGGTTTTGAAGGGAGTTTCATCCTGTCTGGCTTGGGCGGCCAGACAGGATGAAACTTATTGCAAGGGGTTGCTTTTGAAGGAAGTTTCATCCTGTCAGGCATGGGCCGCCAAGAATCAACCTATTCCTACAGATATAGAGACCGCATCTTCTTCCCGCTAGTGAGTTTCGAGGGCAGAGCCAGCAGATAGACCACACCACTGCAGAGCTTCTAGAATAGTAGTGTTTCCAAAGCCAGATCAGACAGCCTCTTTAAATCCTCTTTGCCACTTCTGCCTCGGCTCAGTCAGCATCAAAAGAAACTTTATAGACTGGTGTCCACATATCATCTCCATCCAAGAGATGCTTTCAGCTGTGAGCAAGAACTAAGGTGTTTGTTAAAAACAGACTGTGCAACAAAGTGGTCAGAACAGTCATACAGGGAAAATATTGACCCTGTATGTAGTGCACTCTTGAAACTGAACTCTCTTTCTCTCTCTAGCATACCCTGGATGCACTGATGGACGAAAGCTCTAGGAGTAGAGCCCAATGACCACAAACCACAGGTGAAATAGCCATCTCAGTGGCGCTAATATTGTCAAAACTTAGAAGGAGGAAAGAAGATTTTGACCTGGCAAATTCAAACTAGATCTCTACCGTCTCTCCTTCAGCCTCAGCTATTCAACTCGTGTTATAGTAGAGACTTAGAATTGTAATTGCAGTGTATAGACTCCTTGCCCCATCTACCACGTAAAAGGATGCAGAATATTTCTTTTTAAGGTATGTGCTTAAATACATTTTCTACAGCGCTGTAACATGCCCCTGCGTGAGCTTCAGAGCATGTGCTATCGCCAAGCTCTTCCGCTCAAAAGCGAGTTGTATAATAGCTGCAAATCCAGTGCCATCCAACCTCTTGGTCCATCTAGCAGCTATGCCCAGTTTTCTCAGCCCTTGCGTAAACTGTGTTGCTGCCTTAGTTCATATTTGTCCTTTACATTAGTTGGACAGTGGACTTGATGGAGAATGTTTTTAACACATCTGTGTTTTGCTATCCTTTTGCCAACTTGGCATTGTCTGGATATTAAATGCGACCATTGCTTCTTAGACCCTCCTCAAAGAGTCCAAGCACTTAAAAGAAAGGTGGTCTTGTTCATTTACAGCTGGGCCCAGTAAGTCTAGTTTAGTACTTATACTGGAAGCGGAGCTCGCAGACGCCCGCTGGTTCTTGCAGAGAGCCCTGCACATACAGGAGGACTGGATCAGTGCAGGTTTTCAGGATATCCATTGAAGATACCTTGACATAAAATGAATCAGAAGAGAGCGGATTTACATAGTCTGTGGTGATTATCAAAATCTGACATAGATTAGACCTTTCTCGACCCAAGTTGGACATCTTTACCTAAGTGAATTAGGTGGTTTATGATCAGCTGAGGGCACCAAACCACAATCACTTATGTTAGGTGACAAACACAATTTGTTGTTTCCTGTTTCTACTATCTCCCACTATCTGCTACTTAAACTATAGAGATCATGATTCATTGTACACATACACACACCCTCTCTTGTCTCTCTCTTTCTCCCTCACTCTCTTGGTTCAAGTTTATGCATTGGAGGTAAACATGGTTGTGCTCTAAAGGTTGAACGTCAAACATTGGACATTTGTACGGTGATAAACCCTTACAAACTCCTGGTTAATTTTTAATCTGTGTAGCAACAGTGACTGAACTTTTCACGCTGTGGACTCCAGCCAGTCTGTTGTTATGACCCGAAATGGCACGGAGTGAACAGTATGTGTTTGTGAGCACAGTTAGTGCCAATGAAGGCAGAAGTGGCCACTAGTGACGTTAGAACTAACCCAGGGTCATTGTCGATAGATGCCTAGTCCCACCTCCTGCTCACAAGGGTGCATACAAAGCAAGTTGAAAGTTAAACAGACCTGGCTGTTCTGGCACAACACAGCAGATGGACTTCCTCATCCACCTGCCCTTCAAACAAAAATCTCTGCTTATGGGTAGCTTGCACCAGTTGTACTTTGTGGCCTTTCCTTTGATCCATCTCTTCTGCTCCACCAAACTACCCCCCAAGCCCTCACGCCTTTATAATCCTTCAGCACAGTGTCAAGTCAAGTCAAAATGTATGTTTATTATGACCGTAGTCTTTAAACAAAGCAGTGAGCATAACGCAATAGGGGTGTCTACAATAAATATCTATGGTTATTTTTAAAAATGTTGTTCATTAAAAGCAATTCTACATTTCATTTTCAAAAATACAAAGTCCAAACTATAAAATACTAACAACCAGTAAAAAATTACAAATACCTTAAAACTTGTTTATAAAAGTTAGAACCTATTCACTTTCTTACCACCATAACAATTTCAATCAGTTAAAATTCATACAGTACTACATTTTTTCCTTGGTTCTCAGTGCACTCAGGGCCACCTTTAAGAATTTCCCAAGGGCAATTACAATATCAATAAAGGGTATTTCTGTTAGAAGGCTGGCTGCCTGCAACCTTGTTTTTATTCCATATTTTAGGAAAACCGGGCGCAGCCATAGTTTTCTCTGCTCTAGGAGTAACAGACAGTCCAACAGAATATGCGGCAAGTCTCCCTTGGTTCCCAACTTACACCTGCAACGGCCTTCTTGATCTAACAATTTAGATTTGAGCTCTTTGTTTATTATCCACGGGTTAATCCCAATTCGACACCTCAGGATCTCTTGCCTGAACCCGCGGTTAGGTAATCTATCAATGTAGGGGAACCAATTTTCGTTGGACCAAGCATTTAGCATATGCGCCACTGATTTTTTCTTTGTTAGATAGCCTATATCAATCGATTTAGAAACTTCCTTCCCCCTTTGCTTCAGCTCCCCTTTGGTATTAAGGACCTGAAGCGTTTCCTGGACCCAATCGATCTCTAATGAGTTACAGATTCCTTTCAGTTTGTCCCTACAGACCTTTGCCCATTTTAGCTCGCTTCTCAGTATTTCATTGCGACACCAATGTGCTACTTTTTGGCTTTCGGGGTCTTCCAATCTCTTCCAGAATCTAATCACAGCCATCTGGGTTTGTATTTTCCATGATTTTGTGCCTATTTCTATCCTGATGGCTTGTATCATCGAAGATTGAGGAAGGGATAAGAGCCTTTTTAAGCAATTCCCCTCTATCACGTCCCAGGATCCCTTACCGCTCAAATAAAAGATCTCAACGCCATATAAAACTTGAGAAGGTATCATTGCTTCGAAAGCTCTCAGCATAGGTCGGTGTGACATCTCTCCATAGACCCCATTAAACCTTTTTAGACCACATATCGAAGAGAGTGCCTTTGCTTTTTGGGTATCCAGGTGGGAGTTCCAATTTAAAGCCCTATCGAACCATAAACCCAGATATCGATATTCATTAACTGTCTCCAGTTTGAGATCACCTATATACCAAGTAAATTTGCTTATCTTTTTCCCGAAGCATAGGGTTTTGGTTTTATCCAAATTGATTGTTAAGAGTTTACTGGCACAATATGTATTGAAGGCGTTAAGCTTCCTTTGGAGTCCCCTCTCGGTCTGGTCTACTATCACCAGATCGTCTGCGTACAGTAAGCAGGGTATTTTATTGCCATCCATTTTAGGGCTGGCACTACCCTCCACCTCTAAATGTGCCGGAAGATCTGACAGGAAGATCGAAAAAAGCTGTGGGGCCAACACACAGCCCTGTCTTAATCCATTAGCAATGGGTATTTTTGGTGTCAAAGAACCCACCTTATCCTTAATTACTTGCCCCCAGTTTTCCCTGTGGAGTTCTTTTATTATAATGAATAGATCCTTGGGAATCTTCAACCTCTCTAATAACTCCCATAGGCAGGCCCGATCCACAGAGTCAAAGGCTGCTCTGAAGTCGACAAAACAGCAGCATAACTTGCCGTTCTGTTCCGTCGACTTCATCGCCATCGCCCATAGAGCAAATCCGTGGTCTATTGTAGAGTGGCCTGCTCTAAATCCACCCTGTTCTATGGGTATTATTTGAAACTCGTCTACCCATGCATTCAATTGTTTCAGCACAATTTTAGAAAACACTTTCTCGCCTATATCTAGCAAGCAGATTGATTAGCCGGTAGTTTTGTGGCGCCTCTTTGCTCCCTTTCTTGTGAATTGGCCTAATTATGGCCCCCTTCCAGGTTGGTGGCATTACCCCTTCTTTTAGGACTTCCAGGAACATCTTGGCAAGAAATCTTGCCCACCATTTAACCTCGGATTTCAAAATTATAGCAGGAAGATTGTCCGGACCTGCTGCCCGTGTTAACTTGAGTTCTTTTATTGTGAGCTCAACTTGTTCTTCATTGAATTGAATTAATAGGTCATCTGAGATTCCTTGCCATATTTTAGACTCCACTTCCTCTCTGGGAGTCCTTACCCCGTACAAATCCCTTATGTACCCTTCCCATGCAGCCTCACTCACCACACAGTTCAATTCTCCATCTGATGTTCAGCACAGTGGATGTAGGGTGTCTGCACAGTGTCTGTAGGGTGTGTTTCACTTGAGTTGCTTGTGTACCAAAGGGAGTGAATCAACATTTTATCGCACAGTGAGCAGGCTGCAGAAGTAAATATTTGGGCTGCCAGATGGAATGCTGACCAAAGCTTCACCATAGCAGAGTGCGTGGGTTGGGAAGTAGGGTCTTTGCCCAGGTCCCAGTAGTCTATGCTGATATCCCCCCCCCCCCCTAAATTGAAAGCGACCCAATTTAATAGGGACAACTCTTTCAAGATGTAACTTAGGCTGTTGTGGGTGACCTTTGAATGTTACTCCTTGTATAGGTACACCTCCTCCTTCTTTTTGGGCTGAGTGCATGGTTCGGTTTTGGTGCTGGTTCCGACAGGCAGTGTGACTTTTCAAGAAATCCTAGTGAGCGGTAGTCTCTTTCATAGTACAGAAGCCCAAACATTAATGTACATCATTGTAAAGCTCAAAGCTTGTAAAACCACTGTACTCAAAGTTTGGTTTTATTCCTCTTGGTGGGGAAGGTTTATCTAGCCTATTGCATGCTAGCTAGGCTTTGCAGCACAATGAATAGCTTCCATGCCAGTGATACAACCCAACAAATTCCATTTGTGAAATAAGGCGCTGGAGTTCTTGAGGAAAGATGATGTTTGAGACCCGTTAGTGTGCCAGCGATACGGCATACCCGAACTAGATGGTAGAGGGAAGCATAAAATAACATAAGCTCACTAGCCAGCATCTCTGGTTGGCTACTCACTGGTCAAACAAAGGCCTGGTCGGTTTTGGCCAGTCATAGGTTGCTTACCGGAGAGTCAGGACTTTTTTTCTCATCTGTGTGCAGGTTTTGACCTTGACGCAAGGGTCATGTGACTACTGTGGGGGGATCTTTTTGTACAGACACACACTGCGTCCAGCATAGGCTGACTTTATGAAACAACATCAGACTCTTCTGTGTTGACCATGAACTTGCTCCGACGGTCGCCCTCATCTGTCTACATCTTTTGGGGCAATGGGTGTTGTCCAGCTGCTGACCGCGTTTCATGTGCATGTTATTCTCAAATATTTGCTTTCAGGGTGCAGAGTGCATGTGGTCTGAAGGTTTTAAAGATGAAATGGTGCAGGTCACTCGGTCATGTGATGGGCGCCACAGATAACATTCTTAGTATAGTTTGTGGAGTCAAACTCTTTATAACAGAAGCCATTCCTTTATAACTGATTTTGCGCTCCAGCCACATCTGTGCTTTGCTTCTGGGAGACCTTTTGTTTGCCTGCAAAACGAGAAACTTTGCCCCAGTTTTCCTAAAGTGCGTTTCAGAGAACCATGGCACACAGTTTTGGCTAGGAATCCAGAGCACAATTTTTCTAACAGTATTGTTGTAACAATAGCACCAAACTTGCTTGCCTTACAACTTGAGGTGCTGTACATGCCTGAGCCCTCAATGTGTTCCCGGGAAGAGTCCTGATGGATTGCCAGCCGACAGTCCTACCCACTAAAGGAGGTCGTTTCCAAGAGTTATGACCTAGACAGTGATGTGTCACCTGAGCAACCACGAGATCCGAGTACCTATCATTTCTTCCATAGGTGACCAACATTTTTAGAATCCTTTTTCTGTACTTGCTTGATCTACTTTTACCAAAATGTGAATGTGGCGAGTTTACATACAGGTGTGTTCACCTGGAATTACATGGTGTACGAAAAGTAGACATGTGTATTTTGTCCTGGCACACTTGGCCTGGCCTTGTGTTGTTTTGTTGGTAAAGTGTGTTCAATGATTTGTGGGACCTGGATTCACTACCATCTGCTAAAAAAAAAAAGAGAGAGAGAGCTTGATTGGTGAAAACGTATAGGCATACGAAGGTTCCTGTGTTGCCAGTAAGTACCCTCATTATCGATTCGCCATTTTAGGTGCTTGTTTAGCTTCCTCTTTCACATGTTCATTGAAATGTTCCCATAGGAGCACAGCGGATCTTAAAGGAAAGTCCATTTCGTTAAACATAGGTTTGATTTTACCCGCCTCATACCACCATCTGAATTTCTGTTGCCAAAGGGCGCACATTAAACAAATCCTTCACAATGAAGCAGCCAAAAACTTGCAGAATATCGGACTATGAAATGGTGAAAAAACATAAGACAGATTTGTAGTGTGAGAGCAGGGACAAAGATGGAGGCAGTAGCGCATAGTAAAGCCTTCCTTTTATTGTAGTAGACTGGACAGTCTAGGTAGGTCTCTCTGACTGTCCTTGCTGCATACAAACATATCCCAGGCGACTTCGGAAAACGACTACTACTACTTAATATTATTTGATTGGATGATCATTATGTACAACAAGATCTCATCTAAAGTGTAAGACCATCTAATAAGATGTAAATAAATATAGGCCTTGCATTTATTAGGGTATGGTCTTGATGCAGACGTCAAATAGATGATTGTCTAAACTTGACAGTTTTGTCAGATCTAAACTTTTAAAGGGCCAAGTTGATCTCAAATCTTTGCATCTTTCTGCTTGATGTGAGCATCTTTTCCTCGGCATCCCTAGATTGCTGGATTGTCTCACCCTTGTCAGTCAAACATGGGAATAGGTGGCGGATCTGGGTAAGAGGTGGGTGTGTGTGTGTGTTTTGAGTGGTCAGTTATTTGAGACGGGGAGGCAGGGAGGAGGGGGCAGCAGCTTGTGCATCTATTGCCTGAAAAGGCAAGGGTTGATCTGCATTGCAAATTATGCAGCCTGCCAAACAATGGGGAAGGGAGCTGGGCCATTTCTGGGGTCGGCCTCAAAATCAAATTTGTGCTTTGTTAAAAGCAACCCTCCCAGACGTCCCCGTGAGCACAGAATTAGCTGGAGGGTAGGCATGGGGGTGGGGTGGGTGACTTTTCTTGCCCCGGGGGTCATCTGTGATTTCCCAGGAGAGCAGGAAAAGAAAATCAATGCAGCTATTAAAATTCAGGGAATAGGTGCCTGTTCGCTTGTCAAGTTTTACGAACCGGGGATGCTTTTATTCTGTGCCTGGCCTGCTAGTGGGCTTGCTGTGGAGTTCCACTTTTAACTCTTATTCCCGTGGATGGGCAGACAATACCATTTTAAGATCTGAAAATTCTGTAATTGGGGATTTTCATTTTTGTGTTTCAATCAGCTGTTTCTAACTTATGGCTATCACAAGCGAGTGAACGGGGCTATCCTAACTGTGCCCCGTTTAAACATAATAAAATTCGAAGGAACGCAATCAGTGTGCTACAGTGTTGGTTTGATGGCCAAAAAATAGAGGAAATCAAAATTGTGCGTTAAAACAATCGAATGAGGCTGGTGTGTGGAATCGACCACTTTGAAGACATTCTTCATACAACCAACACAACACGCTTACTCAGAGGAAGGCAGATGCGACACCCAGCCTCGGAACATAGTATGCTTAAATATGTGTATAAACAAAAACAAACAAAAAATAAAAAAATAATAATAAAATATATATATATATATATATATATATATATATATATATATATATATATATATATATATATACACACACACACACTTTCTCTTTTGATCTCGCCCTTCTCTATCATTCTCTTACACAATAATGGCTTTTGCCACACATTGTTAGTGATAAATGTAAATGTTATGACATAGTCACCATTCGAGTTTTAAGAACAGGTGAATTAACATACATAATGTCTGTACATATCAACACACCCGATCGACTAGACGCCCAGGAAGCATGCACACGGCCAGTTTAAATCCCCATGTTGCTCATACCACTCTGCGGTGCTACTCGCATGAACAGCACACTTCCTTCCTGCTCTCCAGCGCCCAGCCCTTCGCTGCAGACCCAGCCTCCACAGGCCTGCCTCAGATGTGCGGCCTCCATTTTCCACTCTACCCTTAGGTTTGACAGCTGCTCTCTGAACATAAACACTTCCGCTTCGACTAGCATCCCAGAGGCCTCTAGGGCGCTGCTCTCCTGGAAGAAAGGTTTAGATGCAGACCCAGCTTTTAGCTCCATGTCATGTCCACGGAAACGAGGCTTGCAAAAGCACAAAACAACACTGTCCATTTTGAGATCATAAGAAGGAAAAATATATATTTTTAAAATAATCTGCTAGGCATTTTGGAGGAGCAAGGTGAAAAGAATAGCGTATTGTCTGTGCACCGGCCTTCGTGATGTGTGCGTACTCTCGCCCTCGCTGTTTAAAGCACGCACTGGCGAGTGGACTGCCCATTGGCGTGCCCGTCAAGGCACTGACATGATGTGTGTGCCTCCTTCGCTGTTTTGTACGCCACGTAGATAGCGCACAGTGGTTTATGATCCCAGGGTGCACAAGTTGGGTCTCACCGCCTTCTTCCTTGATTTACTCGTTTGTTCCCGTGTTGAGTGACATCACACGTACATCTGAGCATTGGTCCCTCATACATACACACATCCACACTCCCAAGCCCGCCTTTTTTTACTCATGTTATAATTAAATGTTCCTCCTCCCTTACTTTATTTCTCGACATTTTGTCCTCGCTCCATACACTACCACTGCACACTAGACTGTCACCACAGCCTTCTTCCAGACACTACCGCTGCACACTAGACTGTCACCACAGCCTTCTTCCAGACACTACCACTGCACACTAGACTGTCACCACAGCCTTCTTCCAGACACTACCACTGCACACTAGACTGTCACCACAGCCTTCTTCCAGACACTACCACTGCACACTAGACTGTCACCACAGCCTTCTTCCAGACACTACCACTGCACACTAGACTGTCACCACAGCCTTCTTCCATACACTACCACTGCACACTAGACTGTCACCACAGCCTTCTTCCAGACACTACCACTCTGCACACTAGACTGTCACCACAGCCTTCTTCCAGACACTACCACTGCACACTAGACTGTCACCACAGCCTTCTTCCAGACACTACCACTGCACACTAGACTGTCACCACAGCCTTCTTCCAGACACTACCACTGCACACTAGACTGTCACCACAGCCTTCTTCCAGACACTACCACTGCACACTAGACTGTCACCACAGCCTTCTTCCAGACACTACCACTGCACACTAGACTGGCACCACAGCCTTCTTCCAGACACTACCACTGCACACTAGACTGTCACCACAGCCTCCTTCCAGACACTACCACTGCACACTAGACTGTCACCACAGCCTTCTTCCAGACACTACCGCTGCACACTAGACTGGCACCACAGCCTTCTTCCAGACACTACCACTGCACACTAGACTGTCACCACAGCCTTCTTCCAGACACTACCACTGCACACTAGACTGGCACCACAGCCTTCTTACTTCACCCCTCCCCCCCGCACATCCAGTTGGTCAGCTGTGGACTGTAGTTATGAGATTGCAGTCCCCCAGCTTCCCGTACTATGCTTGACCCAACCGTGTGATCTTGTCCTTCTGCCCTCGGTGCATCCGTCCTGTACTCTGCCGGCGCTGCTGGGGTTCCTAGACCGCATAGCTGCACAGTAAAGCGCCATGTAAAGACCCTGCACGTGAACATATCCCGCATTAATCTGGGGAGCCCCGGCCCGGTCTGGATAAGATATTATCGCCGTTCACCCATAATCTCTTTAAAGACTGCTGACTTGCGGCGGCTCTTCGCTGTGTGCCCCCGCGTGGCGATAATCTCCGACGCACGGGGCCTTATGTAACCGTCTCCGGAACAGGAAGAGGTCACTGGGGGCGCCCGGCTGATGCGCCACAGCCTCATCTGTCTTCTTCCTGCGCCCTGGGCGAGCAAGCTGATCTCGGGGATGCCAGGGCCACGCACGCCCATTGCCAAGGCCATTCCCTGGATTCATACGTAGGAAGCGTGAGAGTGTGCAGAAAAAACACTGTGGACTTTTCATTTTATTTGTCCTCAAGGTCAAGTTTGTTGTACGACGTGGTGGCAACGTCATCACCTGGTCACTACTTCCGCCCCTCTATACCAGACCTTGGATGTGTAGTGCTCAGCAGGGCATCAACAATGCCTCATTCGAGCCTTACAAACCCGAAATTATAGTGGGAATCTGCAGGTTGATTGCTTTATTGTAAACATTATTGCCCGAGGCTGCTCAGTTGTGAGTATAACGTCCATAAGAATTATTGTGCCCTCGGCTGCCTGTGCATCCTGCTCTCGATGTAATTGGTATGCGACTATGTTTACTCTGTCACACAGTGTACACTGCCCTCTAAAAGAGAAGGTATTCGCTACCACTGTTGCAAATCAGTGTCACAAGTGAGCAAGACCACCATTCTGCCACAGATCACAGTCAGTGTCACTGGCGGAGCTGACATTCCAAATTATTGACACTTCCTGAGCAATGTCAAGGCAGCCTTGCCGCATTGATGTTATGGTTCTCTTTACTTGGGATCACAGCCTGAACCCTATGTAACTTTTTTTTTTCCTGGATCTAATTCCATTTTTAGAATGTATGTATTTTTTGGGGGAGGTGGAGGGTGTCCAATACAATTGGTCTCTAGTGCACCTCCTACTGTCTTGCCTCTTTTGAGTTTGTTAGTGTATGGCAAAATTGGGTTAATGGTATCGCTAGCTTCAGCAACAAGGAAAATGCATGTTCTGTTCGGTGTTCTTTAATCGGTTGTTTTTAGAAATGTTTTCACGCAGTTTCATCCCTGGAGATTTCTCTTATGCACCAGTGATTTTAGTCTTGTAACCTTTTAAAAGGTTGTAGGACAATTTTCCCACAGGCAGTGGGTCCATCAAGATGAACTACTAATACATTGACTCAAACATAGTCTAAATACTTAATTTGACATTTTCTGTTACTTTTGGAAAATCGCCCATTTTAAGGTGTATATATATATATATATATATATATATATATATATATATATATATATATATATATATATATATATATATATATATATTTGAATTGCTTTTTTAAGGTGGCGTATCATGCCTTTAGCTCCAGCGGTCTAGATTTCAGATCTACAAGTTCTTGTTTCAGCATCTACAGAGGCGTCTGTCTATTTCCCGTGCCTTTCGGCTCATGTTTGTCACATGTGCATGTGTTTCTTTCTGAGCGACATAAACGTAGTTGTTGGCCTCAATCTGTCTGAATAGCGTTCTGATTAGATGTTTTTTGCAATTCTGCACAAAAAGTCTGCTGCAAATGGGCTTCAAAAGTGGCACCTCATAGGGCTTTGAAACCTCAGCTGTAGGGGAAGAACCATCTGGGAGGGTTGCTTAAAGTGTAGTGTGTCTCTTCAAGGACCCAAGAAGCCAAGAGTGAATGGTGTCACTTGCGGAGCATAAAATAGCATTATGGGAGCAGTGTGACAGAAAAGGACTCTTCAATCTTTCCTGTGCCTGTCTGACCAACTTTGGTCAGATTGGTTTGTTTTCATTGTATGGCGTTCTAGTTAAATATGCTTTATAAGTGCACTCCCATTGCCTTGAAAACAGGGAAGCTACTTGCCATTGTTACCTTATTTCTCCCCACTCTAACATTCCTATGACAATGTGCCTAGCCACAGTTCCTATTTGTGTCTGTAGTCTAGGAAGTGTCTGAAGCGCCAAGGGGAACGTTTCTTCTCTACAGCAGATTAGGTTGACAGTTATAATTCGTATTTTTACATAAGGGCATTTTAGTAGTACCAGGAAAGTACTAGAGAGGAGTGGTGCATTAGAAGAAATGGACAAAACAGAAGGAAGTACAGGGATGCATCTCATACACACGCTTTACCAAGAAAGGTAGGCAGCTGGTCTTGTTTTTAAATTCAGCCATCTTTGGAAGTAACGGGTGGCCATGTTGGAGAAGTAGATGAAGCCATGAAAGGTCCGAGTTAGTAGGGTGAACATTGTTAAAAAAGTTCCTTAGGCAGTCATGACTTGACACTGAAATCTATTGTCCTTTACTACAGCTTTAGCAATTATCTTTTGCCCCATAATCACAGGATAGCAGGGCCGGCAAACAGCCGATCATGTAGGAGAAAAGTAGGACAATTGAGTACCATTCGAAGGTTGTAACGCAAATCTGATTCATGGAAATAGAGCTCTACCGAACTGCAGTAATGCCCCTCTTCTGCCAAAGTGCACAGCCTGCGGTTGTAAAGTTTGTTTCTGTCATTTTTAAGGATTAGGGATTATTCGCAAACAGGTTTTGTTTCCTACATGGAATGTTAAAATTTATATTTTTGCTTAGTAATTGAATTTATGTAAAGCCCACCTACAAGAAAACACACGCCATATTGTCAGCATAGCAGCTTTATCCACGTGTGGCTCTGCTGCGCTCCCTTTCATGTGGTTCTAACCCTGACGCATGCATAAAAATCCACCCACTTACAAGCCAACTCTTCACCCACACCACCACCTCTTCACATGTCAGACGAAGGCAGCAAAGTAAAGCAACAGACGTGGAAAGGAAAATATAGGCCGCTCTCCAAGTACAGATTTCCTGCTGCTGGCAGTACTCTGCATACTGCTCAAAGATGTTGTTTCCTACTCCTTTCAGATTGATATACTCTCAGCGTACAATGTCAGCAGTGGGCAGCACGACTTGAATTTATGGATGATGGAAACGAAGGCCCATTACATGCTAGGCGAGAGATGGCCCTTAGATTTTTCTCCTGCATCCGTTGCCCTTCCCATTAGGTACACACCTCTTGTTATTCTCAGACATCTCATCTCTGCTACTTGGGCTAGCGTGGTCGGTCCGAACCCCATCCCATTCCGAAGGCCTACATGCATATCATTGTCATACTGGATTGTTTCACCGAGGGGAAATCCCGCTGTGAGATCCCACTGTGGTTTTGTTTTCAGACTCATGGTGGTTCATGGAGCCAAAGATGTGCCCACCTATGGCTTTCCAGTGTGTAGGGCACTCTGTACCCAATTCTACATTTTGGAGATGTACCGCATTCTGGCTAATTCACTACATTGTTCAGGAATTGTCAGTCGTCCACAAACCCTGTCCAAGAAAGAGCGTAACTAAGTACAATTGTTAGACTTTTCTATATTACAGTGTGATGGAATTTTGTGTTTCTGCACAAAGTGGTCAAAAAATGCGGCCGATGGGCAGACGTCCAGTCTCGGGTAAGATATGACGAAAGGTATGTTTCTGACTCACCCACGACTGCTTTTTTTGCTGCATAAAAATACACGCTTATAAACTACAGTATAATTTTGCACTTGCTGATACATACTGACTACAAAATCGCAAACACTCGGAAAGCCGTTAAAAAATTTGACCTGAAATCAGGTTGTGGAGTTCAATAGAATCAAATGCCATGCCCTCTATTTCACATTTTGAAATGAGGGAACGTTTTTGGCCAAACAAAAATGTTTTGGAGCGTATGGACAATCTTCTGCTTGGTGGATTGATCCTTGGATCTGAGGATTTTGAGAATGAAGTAGCTTCCGCTTTCACAACTTTAATCAACATAATGATGTTTGTATTTTTGCTACGAAACCTGATCAGCTTGGAAAAAGGTCTCAACTCTTTCTAGTATATTGATGATGCACTGAAATACATTTTGTCAGGCGAAATTATTGACATCAAGAATTTTGATATCCCAGCTCATTCATCCTCAGATCTGGTGCACTCTGGCTCTTTTGTCCACTCGGTGTGTTTTTGGGGACTTCTGTTTGTAGGGGTGATGAAAATTAGCTCCTCTGGCTTGAGAGTTTTCTTATCATTTACTGTAATACCTCTGTTCCCTTTATCTTCCTGTCGGATACGTCCCTGTGGGTTTTGCTGTGCGCCACTGGGTGTATATATGACCACAAGGAATAAGATCATGTGTAATCCTTCTGCCGACCAGATGTCGTAGGGGAAAGAGGCTCACATAGAAAAAAAAGCCGGGGAGGGGAGGGGTGCGGCAGGAATTCCATTTGTGCAAAGAATTTACTGCTTTGCCCCAAGCGGATTTATGAGAGACAGCAATGTAGCTCATTACAGGGACAGCCTTGGAGCCTGATGAGGGGATGAATGGGGCCGCAGAGCGATAACCGCACAGGATGTGTATATATATATCTGGAAACGCAGAAGACGAGAAGGAAACATACATTCCCTGGCGCGGTAGAGAGGCTGATGACATTGTGACTTCTGGATGTAAAAAAAAAAGCAGTCCTCCCTGGCAAAGTTTGTCTTATCTGCCCACAGGAGCAAATGTTGAACTTGGAGGTGGTTTCGGCACCCTGCTGTGAAGTGGAGGTAATAAAAACTCAGCTCTTAGGGTCTGTGCTTAGGTGTTGCCTGACACTTATCTTTGACTTTGGGGTGAGATGTTATTCCGCCCCGCCCGCAAACTCCCTTCCCATCCAGACATATGCTCCACACGTTCACACAAGGGGGGCGGGGGTAGGAATTGTGGCTCAGGCTTCACAGGAGCTCATTGTATACAGAGCTCTGCTGCAGCCATCCAGGGATCATGCGATCTGGAAAGCCAATGAGCTCCGGGGATCTATATGGGACACCCTTGAAACTTACTTCGGCACGATGAGGACAGTGGATGCATCCGACTTGGTTATCCCCTGAAATATAATCTCTTAGGCGCTTGCAAACGGCTGCCACCAGGCCTGAAAATCCTACTTGGTCTCCAGCATTAACCTTTGCATCCTGTACTGCTGTTCTTGTATGTCTTCTGTCTGGCTTTTGTTTACTGGTTTTGTAATGTTCTTTCTCAAAATGAATGACCTGCAAATTCCATGCAGTATCGTTACTAGAACATATAAATGCATTTACAATTAGAATTACTTTTGAAAGTTATGAGCCGGACAACAGTTCTCTTAGCCACAGGTTAATTGGCCTTTGTCTTCCCGTCTGTCCCTGCCTTTGTATCGTTCTGTTTCTTTAGCCGCGATGTTTTTTTTTTGTCTAATGCGCATCTCAGGCCTCAAGCTCCGAGACAGCAGACGGCTGGTTTAGAGATGACGAGAAGTTGTTTCCACGTGGTTTTAAATACAGTTCTCCCCTTTAAGTCCCGACCGGAACTACCCTTTCTTTCTGGCAAGAGCTCCGAGCGCCCCTACTTGTAAGATTGTCTCTGGAACACTTAGCTCTTCGGCAAAGCTTTGTTTCCTATCTTTCAAGACACACAAGATCAGTCTGGTCTTTTTGGGGTCACGGAAGGGTCTAAGGCTACTAAAGTGGGCAGTGTTTTGGCTATTAAGGGGGGGGGGCTGCAGAGCAATTAAGGCCTAAGTACACCTAGACATGTGTGCTCCCCGCAGAGAACAGGTGGGTCGGGCCTGCGCCTTATTCGGCCCTTAAATGAGCCCTCCGTGCCCTAAACGACCCCACTCCCATGTTTCACCGCACTAGGCCTGGATTTGGGATTACATCGAAATACAGGTTTCGAAGAAAGTGTTCAAGTCTGAAAGATGAATCACGCAGCTCTAGAATTATTCACCAATATCTGAGCGCGTTCTGAGGGGTGGTGGTGGGGTAGGAGTAGCCTGTATAAATACACCGCATTACTACTTGCTTTGATTTAAATTCTAGTGCGATCAAAAGTTGCTTATTTCGTGTTAAGTTTATCTGGTGTCACCATACCAAAGAGGGCACCATGGTTCCAGAACTGACGCGCAACAAGCCGCTTTCTGGGGCTTGTAGTGCTGGCCCGGTGGGAATGAAGCAACTTTACCAGATTGGAGTGGTTTGAGAAAAGAGAGGCCAGGGTCGTCTATCCCTTGTGACAAGGAGTCTTTTAACAAACCTGTACTACACCCCTTCTGGTGCATTTTGGGAGGGGGAGTACCCACCGGCTCGCTTTCTTTTTGTAGTCTGCAGTGTTTGGGTCAGGCAGGTAAACCCTACAGTTGTAATTTCTCGACTCATCCATAGCACGTACCGTTCGACATTTGCATATTGTTTAGGGTCATAGAGCATCCTCTGTGTCTGGGAAAGTGACAAAAAGCGGGAGCCCGTGAAAGGCCCGGGGTGTGCTTTGCAGGAAAGTTGGCCGACCGGTTGAGGCCTGGTGTTGCTTGCCTGTCATCCATCAGAAAAGAACTCGACAGGTTCAGCACATTTAACATACCGACGTTTGGTTTTATCTTCGCAGATTGGAGTCCCCACAGGCCCGTGTTTACGTACGAGATGCACAGCAAATCCTCAACATTTCAAACAGTCGGAGAACGAATTGTCCTCTGCAGGGACCTGTAGACCCACTGAGTTATCTCACCTTAAACCCGTTTTAGGGAATCAGCAGGATGGTCTGACCTTTGACCTTTTAGATTCCGAGCAAATAGATTACGCCAGCTACCTCGGTGGCTGAAGATAGAGGCCCCGGGTCATCAGAAGTGTCAAGGCCTTTCTTGCTGTCCTGCCTTCTTCCAAGCCACGCATCTTGTTTTCATGAGGTCAGCCTTAATAGAGCGCGGGCGAGCAGGGTGCCACATGCCGAAATGGCCAATTATCTGTTCCGGGTACACTGTGAAGTGCTCTCAGTTTGCCCCGAGAAGCTTTTAACACCGGAAGCAGAATGTAGAGAATTGTTTTGTGTGGGTAGGTGACGTATGCTGTAAACATCTGATATCCATGGACCCGCGGTTTCAATGTTTAGCCCCGACTCGACAAGTGTCCTTTCTGGGTCTCTTCCTTTGAAGGAAGTTCCAGACCAGTCTGGCCTTTCTGGGGTCACGAAGAGAGCCATGGCTATTAAAATAGGCTGTGACTGGTCATTAGGAGGTCTTCAGAGCAATTAAAACTTAACTACCCTGCGTGATGACTATTCAAGACAGAAGCCGGAGCAGGGGCGTGACTGTAAACAGAAAAAAAGGCCAGCCAGGCTGAACTTTTACAGCGTGTTGGTATGTTTGTGTACGGGGGGGGGGGCAGGCAGGAGCTGCTCGCCCTGCTGTAAATCTAGTTTAGCACTGGTGGGGAAGGTCACCGAGTGTGCTAAGGTAGGAGTGCAGGCCGAGATAAAGAGGAGAATGCTGTAAACCGGGCGAGTGTGCAGCGAGAAGATGGCCGGCCTCACTCCAAGTAGAGAGGCTGTCGCTCACGTTTGCATTTCCTAAACCCGGACAGCTTTCCTTATGTCTAAGTTGGCATCTGCCCCACTTGATTCTGGACTTGCGTGCACCTGTGCTGTTTTGATCATGACTGATTTCGCCTGCTACCCTATTCTGTATTGCGTCCCCCACTGGGCCTCGCCAAATAGACGTGCCACTGTGGTGTTCACAGAAGCACAATGGTGTTCATTGTATCGTGTGTGTGTGTGTCGTTTTCAACCTGCTATTGCTGTAGAGTAGACCGCACATGGACTTACGCAGTGGGCCTAAACCTACCGAGCTACATTTCCGCCTTGTGTTCGGCAGCGTCCATTTCCCTGGTACTAACTGTGCTCGTTTTCGGAATTATTGTGTGTGAGGTATCTTTTATTGGGGCACGAGGTGCATTCGTAATTGTTTCTATCGTCTGTTGCCGCATTTAAAGTGTTTCGGTCCACCCTTCGTGTGCACTATTTCCTGGGCTCTATTTTGATGCCAGACGACAAGCGAGCGCATCAAATAAATGAAACGTGCTGCGATTCAGAATTTATGTAATTAATCTTTTTTTCTGCTGGAAAAAAACGAGAAACCGAGACGAACTAAATCCCAGGCCTTCTGGTAAATTTACGACGCGATTGTAAACAGGCAGGCTGCTTTGAATATATCTCCCCCTCTGAAGCCGCACATCTTTTTTGCATATAACATTTCACAAGGTTCCCAGCTAGAAAGTGGCGAGATTTGAGCGCTGCAGTTTTATGTGAGGTCAGCCGGTCAGTGCTCACTGATGGAAGGTGCAGGGGCGCTGGGCTTTACCATCTGGCAATCGTAAAAACGAGCGCAATACACATTTTTTAGATGGGGAGGGGCGAGGAGGGGGCTAGAGAAACAAACTGCAGACTGTTGTCAGACCTCTCTGTCCCCCGTCTTATCCTCCTGCAGCAGACACCTTCCAACAAGCCTGTTTCCCTCCTGGCTGGGTGCTGGACACCCAGGGGTCAAGAGTTCAGCTTGTCCATTTTGTTTGTCCCCTTCCCCGTGAAAGGGCTGGGGGCAGGCAGGGGGTCGGGGAGTGCAGCAGGAGTTGTATAAGAGGGCAGGCCCCTCCCCTCGCCTTTCCAGGCCTCCGCCTGCCTGCTTTTGTGGGGTTGGAGGCAGGGCAGGGCCTGGCTGTTGGGCGACTTCAGAGAACAGACAAATTAGACACAGCTTGAACTTTAGAGGGAAAACAGTCCCGGGCGAGGTGGAACAGCAGGGCACCCCCTCCTAATGAAGTGGCAAGTTCAGACTTCACTCGCTGCTGCCTGCCTGCCTGGTGGCACTGCCTGTACGGTGGCTTCAGCCATGCTACCGCAGTAAGCGGCAGTGGTCCCGACCCCTCTCTGTACGCGCAGTCTAATGCTCATATTCCTTTCTGGGCTGGCGAGCCCGGCCTCAAACATTCCTCTGGCTGTGAACGCGACAGAGGCTCCCAGCTTGGGAGTTCCCCCTCCAAAGGTGCGGCGCACCCTCCCTCCCCAGCGAGCCCGACTCGCTCTATGCCCGGGGCAGGCGTCGAAAGAGTCTGGTAATGCTCGTCTTTCGTAGACCATTAAAATGTATATTTCAATATAAAATTCAGTGCAGATTTATTTAGCAATCCAGATTGCTTCAGGTTTGCTAACGCAACAGTCTGCTCAGGAAGGGGAGGTTAGTTAGCGTTCAGGTCGTAACTCGTCAACATCCAGCATCGATCTCCAACTACAAGGCTTGAGCGAAAGCCAGAAAAAAACACGCGACATGAAAATGATGTCCTGCTGGCAGTGAGAGTCAGCGCTTCGGAATCCGTTGAAAAATTACCTGATGGCTCCAGTGTGATAGGGAACAACACCGGGTTTCCAGTCCTGCGGTTTCGGTTTACAAATCAATATTTGCAAGTGCTAATCTAGTTGGTGAATATGAAATCGACAAGACTACAACTCCCACAATGCAGTAGATTCTGGGGGGTAAACGCTCAGGATTACAAATTAGTTTCTCGCGGACATGCTATCGCCTGGTAATCCCACATCTCGCACAGACTGGTCCCTCTCATACTTGGTTTCTTGGGCGAGAGACAGCCTAGCTAGGTAAGCGTGCTCGGTATTTTCAGCCCAAGAAAACGACTAAGTAGGAGATGCACACATGGGAGTGCTGTGGTTCAGTCGCCGTTGGTAAAGCCGTACAAGGCCCCTCAGTTTCGAGTGAGTTATGTACATGGGCATGTCCAGGTTTTGACAAGAAATTCAACAATGTGATGCTTCAGTTAATCTCAGCCAGAGAAGCGTGGCTCAATGGTTCGAGCGGCAGACCCTGATGGAGAGGTCTGGCCCGGGACCAGGATTCAATTCCCGCCTAGGCGGCTCTTGGACTCAATCTCCCCGGACCTCATAATTCTCGTCTCGGTGCCTAGTCTAATCATGGGTCCCACTTTGTGACTCTGGGCAATAGCTTGCTTAATCTCCACAACGGCACCAGCAGCGCTTGGATGCCTGGCTTCACCTTGGGGTGCCCAGGATGGACATTTCACAGGAAAGCCAGGATGGGTTCCACAGCGGTATGAATACAGCGCTACGAGACCTCTGGGTAGAAGTGCGCTGTATAAATACAAAACACATTTACACACACATTTACATTCACACACAGAGAGGTAAGTGGTGTATCTCTGGTGTAAGGGTATGCCATGATGTGGGTCCCGTGCTTACACTCATGGTGCTCGTGGCAAAAGAGGCCCAGATAGGCCCGAAACCGGTCTGTGGTTGCTTGTGGCCCTGTAAGATCCACCTGGCCTGGTAGCTCGGGATGACCTTCTTTTGGCTCATGGTCAAGTTTAATTTGCATATGGCCGTTCTGTGTGTGGATCTGGGTTGTGGATTACAAAAAGCTATGGATTGGGATGCGCCCCTTACCGGTGGCTGAGGTAAACTAGAACATATTTTATTCTATGCACGTGTTTTACGTGGCAGCATTGTTTCTGTTACTATGCGCTACCAGTGTGGCAGGTAAGGCACGGGGCAGAGGACATTATTTGACTAAAAGCACTCAATACAGCAAACCGAGGGAGCCGGGATTAAAAAGCATCTATCTTGGTTCCACGGTCACCAATGCACGCGCCTAAGAGAGTGCCTCTCAACTAACCTCTGCGCCTCTCTCCATAACGGACTTGCCCATTGGTGCAAATGACGCTTAGTTGCCTTTTCAAAGTAATGGAAACGTGCTTCCAGGTTTGCCAGAAAAATGTTTGACAAAATAAACTACCATAACTAGTCTTCACAACAATAGCCAGAATGTGTTCGCCGTGCCGAGAACTCTTTTTTATTAAGATTACAGAACCCTTCCGTTTCCTTGCGCTTAGGAATGCAGAGCCCAGCCCTTGCTCCCACATCTGTCGTGAATTAGCGAGGCATGGCAGCCTTCCTCGCAGGATGGAGCACTTGTAAATCTGGAAACTGTTTGCGTTGCACAAAATGGCTGCCGCCATACTGCCTGCTCTCGAGGAGGCCTGGGTGTAATATTTTCAAGCTGGCTTCCTCAGCCACAGCAAGCGCGCTGGACTCGGGCATGGCCTAAAGGCCTCTTTATTTGTAGCTTATGTTACAGGCATACAGGGCGCCCCACCAGGAGCAGGATGTGCCCCAGGCTTTCCCGCCCCTTCTCCTCGTGGCTGCCTGCCAGAACCGCACAGTATGACATTCATACGCTCTGATGCGTCACTGCTGCTGGCTGAGCTGGGGGCGCGCACCTGAGAGGAAGACTTGGTCTTGTTCTATGCATTGCCTACTCGTTTGTCATCAACTGGGTAATATGGAAAACCCACTGTGCGCCGGCCAGCAGCAGTGTCATTCTAAGGATTTTGGTGGCCCTGGGCAAGAACAATTTTGGGGACCCCGTTTTTAGAAGAAGTTTGAATTTTATTGCACATTTTTTTGCTAAGTCAAGTCTTTGAATGGTAAAAAATATTGCCTTTTACCTTCAGGGTTGAGATTCAGACATGCACAGAACTGAGCTTCAGAGAAGGTTCGCTCTCCCAGGCCCCCATGGAAGAGGGATGGAGGGTTTGGACATTGTCCAGTTTGCCCACAACTTAACAAGCTGGCTGTGCTCGTGGCACAGTTGTCTTAGATTATCTTTATAATTCATCTAAATGTGTGAAGTGTTTCATGTGCTCTTTTTCTCAAATCTGATTGGCTGATCTCTTGTGACGACACTCACGGGTGCTGGAGTGGCTTGCCATGCCATATCCTGTCTCTTATTCGTACCACTGGTTGGTAGTATAATATGCTTCAGTGAAGAGTGGTAGCTGATGATGTGAAGACAAGGGAGAGATTGGTAAAAGTGAAAAGAAAGATGATGCTCTGAGCTTATGGTTGACTGTAGTGATTGGGTCGCCAAAAGACCCCTTCAAAGCCCTGAGGGAAGCAGCAAGAGGAGATGGTATCCTTGAAGGCAGATTCTGAGAATAGCAGTCGTGCTGGAGTTTACAGAGAGAAAGGAATTGTTATTTAGCATTTCTATAACGCTCACTCTGCCATGGGTATGGCATCAAATGAGAAAAGCAAAGTTGGCAAAGAGCAACCATTATGTCTAAAGAGCGGGAATAATCCCCAAAATTGTGTCAGTAACCCAGCATGCATTTGTGGCGTCATATTAACCTTTTCAGTAGTAAACAACACAGATGTAAAGAGAATCTTAGAGGTGTTAAATATAATCTTAGAGGGCCTGTTTTCTCAAGCTTGACCACGAAGATTCTTGGGTGTGCATGTTTTTTCCCTGTGTTGGCCATGGAGAGGACGGTATGAACCTGGTGGCCAATAGAGCAGCCATACTTGAATTTCAGTCCTTTTTGGAAGTCTCCTTTTTGAGGCCTCTGGTTGGGCAGAGGCTATGCTTGTACTTTGCACTGTGTGCTGCAGCAGAGTGAGGGAGGCCAAATAGTAG
Organism: Lissotriton helveticus; assembly: GCF_964261635.1. Taxonomy (NCBI): domain Eukaryota; kingdom Metazoa; phylum Chordata; class Amphibia; order Caudata; family Salamandridae; genus Lissotriton; species Lissotriton helveticus. Next base: position 344,120,331 of record NC_136065.1, read on the forward strand.
TATATTCATGGTCGCCGGTTCCAGGTAAGTGAGGGCCTTACCGAGAAAAAGGAAGGTGCCAGTCCGGCCTCTGATCTCACCTGCCCATAACCTCGGGGAGGGGCCCCTCCTGTTATGAAGGGAAACCAGTGCCCCTGCCAGTGACGCAAGTAACAGGAGAGTGAAGGACACGCTGGAGAACAGCCTGGTAACCTAACCCATCGATATTTTATAGAGACCTTTGAATGCATTAGTCTGGCTTCAGGAGGGAAGTCTAGTGTTCGCCACATGCCTTCCTTGATCACACGGCTGCGAGGTTATTGGATATTTGATTCTACGCTGTGTTGTCTAGCCCTCCAGGGCCTTTAATATTTATGAATGGCGTAGTGCTGTTTGTGCTATGAACCCTATGTACATACAGTGCAGCAATCAACTCCGGCTTTGTCCAGAGCTTTATTGCAGTTTCTAGCCAGAGCTAAGAAGCCTTTTATATCTGTTTCTTATAGCTGTTTGACACCAATGTTTGCCAGTTCTAGCTCAACTGATTGTAAGCGAGCATTGTTGTGATCCTTTGGTTTGCCAAATATCATCTGATTTATATGGTGAAAGCTGCCTTTTCAATCTTAATTACTTCATTTGTTAATGGTTTATATGCGTCATGGTTACTGTGGAACTCGCATCTAGTACTTTGTCTTCTGTAAGGTGGGCTGGCCTTCTGTTTCACCGGGTCAGAGTGGTTCATTTCTGAGTTCTGAGTGTAATGAATGTGTTTGTGTGTTCAAACGAGTTTGGAACCTTTTTGGGGGTATTTTGCAGAGTCCTGCTGATTTGTTTGTGTTCAGAGGGTTGGATTTTCTTTTGCATTCCACATGATTGGTGGGTTTCTTTATCTATTCCGTAGGTTGGTGTGATCTACATAGGGTTGGGCTTGTTTTATTCGTGATGCCTATCTGGTCACTCTTGTATGTCTATGCAGTCCATTGAGTTATTTTGTCTAATTTGTGCATTACACAGCGTTGAGTATCTTTGTTAGATAATTTTAGGGGGTGGTGGGTTAGGCTGGTATTTTGGTGATGTGCCAGAGGGTGCCTGGTTAGTTGGCGCATGGCCGGGTTAATTTAGATGGTTTACTCCAGGTCAGCTGGGTTTGCTCAGAGTTATTTATGGTTAGGCTTGTCTGTGTGTTCTCAGTTATATCAGGTTTCCTCCTCCTTGCTGTCCAACGGGTTGGCCAAGTTTGTTCATGCATTACATTAGGTCAGGTTGGTTTACTTGTTCTTTACACAGTGTCTGCCCTCTTGTCTTAGTAGACGTCCTTAGGTTTGTTTAAGCAGTTGTGTTCAATTTTGTTTTGGTCTGCAGTCATTTTACCTGCTCGAAAGTGAGAGGATGTGGCGTAACGACCAGAGTTGTCGACCTTGGAACTGAGGATCCAGGTTCGAGTCTCGGCGTCGGCTCAATATCCTGTTATTTTTGGACAAATCACTTAACAGCCCCCTCTCCCTTCCCCCCCTTCGGAACAATGCCTGAATACCCTCACGGGTGATCAGCCGCGCGCTACAATTCCGAATCTTTTTTTTTTGTTTTATGTATTTGTGCATTGCTGACTTGTTATCCAGACTGTTTTCTTTTTAGATCTGTTTTTGCTGTTCTCGTCACAACCCTTCAGAACAGATCGAGATAGATCTAGTCTTTGCTCTCCTTCCCCTCTGCAGACCACACAGTTTCACCTCTGCCTCTTTTTCGTCTAATGTCCCATCTACCCCACTCACCCCGGTGTTAGCTCACCACTCGGCTACTTTATTTAATCTGCCTTGCGCTCCCCACCCTCGTCACACACCCATGAGCCTTCCTCTTTTCACCCTACTTGGTCTTTGGCGACCCCCTCAACACATTTACATATAAAAGCCTCTCGTGCAGGCCTTGCATGGCTGTTGCAGAGCTCTGGTGTTTTCTGTGTAAAAAAGCCAGGGGGGCTCATCCAGGCCAGGGTGTGCTCTGGACGCTGCTACCTGTAGTCCTGATGTTATCATTGAATAAACAGGACTCCATGCCACAGGATGTAAAGCTGGGACTCGGTGGGCTATTGCTAATTTCCGAGAAAAGCAAAAGAAAGGGCTCCTACCTTGGCCAAGAGGGTGTATGTGTGTGTGTCTACGCACCTCTGGGCTGAAGTGTGTGCCCGTACCCCTTTGGGGCTGAAACGCGGGCTCGCTTGTGTACGTGCGCGCCCTTGAGGCTGAAGTGCGTGTATACCCATGAAGCCTTAGTCCGCGTGCGCATGTCTGCGAGATTACCAGGTGACTCGTCATCAGTGACGCTGTGTGCTGGTCCTGAAATCAACACACACTACAACTCACAGAATGCAATAGGGTGTTAAGAAGAAGCGCTGGCTTTGAAGTGGTGCCCCTTAAGACGTGGCGTCACCTGAAACCATATTTCGAAATTGTGCTTGGAAACAAACACCGGAGGGCCGTGGTAAAGGTTCCCTGTTTATCGAAGGGTAACATTTGAACCCAAACAGCATTATGCGTTACGTCATGCAATTTTTTTGCACTTCCCCTTATTACAGAATTCGAGCCAGTCAGGGATGGGCGGGCAGGAAGCGGTGGAGGCTGACTTCATAGAAAGCCCTGACTAGTGCGGGGCAACCGGAAACAACACCCCCCCCTCCTACACTTCCGATTAGCTGTGCCAGACACCCGGTCACAGCGCCTCCTGCTCCCCGGCCATTGGTTCCGGGGCTGGCTTTTTGTGGTGCTCCCGGTGCACACTCTGGAGATTCGTTTTGGAAATTCCGTGATCTTGCAGTTTAGAGATCTGGGGGCCTGGCTAGGATTGGAGTATGTAAAGTCTGTTCCATTGTTACACCATGTCGATTCATTGACGAGCGCTTAATGCAGCCTCGAGGCCGCCTCACACCGACGGGGCATATAGAGTGAGTGGTAAGCATCGTATACAGCATGCACAACCCCAAAATGCTTATGATTGATAGTGAGCCCCGCGTCTTTTCTGGTTTCTGAAAAGTTTAAAAAAGTTACTTTTAGCGCCATTTGCCGTAGCGTTTCGGCCCATTCAAGGACACACCACACTATCCCAAACATCATGTCCAAATACACAGAGGAAGCCTGCGCTATTGGCCTGACTTACACCGCACCTTAAGTGTCCGTTGTTCTGTCTCAGAACTCGGCATTGAAGCTTCTATCCCCTGCTTGGCAGATGGAAACTTCCAGGTGCCAAGACTATTGGTAGGGGTATTTCATTATTTGTAGTTATAATTGCAGTTTATACAGCGCGAACTTGGCCCAAGGCAGCAGAGCGCTATACACGAGAACCAGGCATTCTACATGAATGCCTTACGTTAGATTGTATTTTTTAAAGGTATTGGGAGATTAGGGTGAAGTGATATGCCCAGGGTTACAGTATTGTTAAGCCGATGCCGGGACGCGAATCTGGTTCCTAATTTCCAAATTCTGCAGCTCTGTCCGGTTAGGCCACATCCCCCTGGTAGTGTAGGGCAAGGCTGTGCTGTCAGGGGTGCCACATCATCCCTAAAAGCAAATGTGGTGATGTCCCTTTACTTAGAGGGCAAAAGCCCATTCTTTGAAATGGCCGAGCTTTAGCTTTACCAGCATGGAGGACATTACACCAGAGTTCCGAATTGTGAATGTGGATCAAAGCTAAGGTTAAAGGGCCATTTCAGAGAAACACCATCCCGGTAACTCTGCTGCCGTAGGAGGGCCATTTCGATGGGACAGACAGGCCAAGGACCGTGGGAGGGATGGCTTAATTAGATCCAAGAAGCTTTCCCCTGTGCCTGCTGCCACCCCTTCTGAACCCCGCCTGCCACCCCCTTTTCCCAAACAATATCTTGTAATTCAGCCCCCAGCCCTCTCCACGTTTCAGCCATGCACTTTCCTTCAAGGACAGATTAACTTCTCCCAAAGGGAGGGACCCAGTCTCCAACTGGGCCACCCCCAGCACATTTACCAGAATGAAAGTTGAATTTCGACGCATTCCTGTGGCCTCCTTTTCTCTGACAGTCAGCCCTGTGCCCTCTATATAAATGCATCCCTTGGTGTGCATAACACTGGTCGTCAGGAATCTGCCCCTTTCAGGTGCAAACCTCCCTGGTTAACATGACAAAACTGCCGCAGGCTTAAGAGAACCCCTTAAGAGATGTAGAGGAATACTTGTTTTCCCACTGGGCCCAGAAAACTGCCTGTTTTCTATAGGTCTAATCCTATGCATATCTGTCTTGATTAGTCCGATCGATGTATCATCTATATCGCAATCATATATCCTTCCCTCTTTACCAATCCGTTCTCCTATCCAATGTCTGTTACTCTGATAATCTATCAGTACCGTTTCTGTCAGTCTCCATCTGTCTCGCTGTCACCATGTTTCTCTATGCACCTGACTCCATCATCTGTCTGTCTTCCGCTTTACCTGCATAATCAATCTGGGCTGTCTGCTTCCTCCTTCCACCCGACGGGCGGGGGATAAATGCTCGCAGACCGAGACGGAGGGCTGGGGAGATCGGCGCTTCCCTCCTGTGAATAAAGCACACTTGGTTTCCTTGTGGTCGAACAATACCACCCGGCTAATTTTCTCGGGGACTCTGGTCTCGTCTGCTCGTGGTGTTTTTTAAATTATATTCTTCTGCCTTTTGCCCGTGCTGTCATTTTGCAAAATGTGTGATTCCGCAGAAAGCTCAAGGGCTCTGCCAGTTATTGGAAAGTACACAGGTGGCTTTTTAAAACCCAAGTGACAAGGTAAAGAGTATGGTGCCAGCCACTCCTGCTCACTTACCCACTAGGCCACTTGAAGGACATTAGTGGGTCCATGGTGCGGACACGCAGATACGGCCATAGGAGGCTTCAGGTAGCCCTGTGGGTGTGCTATGCGTTGACACTTCCCCGGCTTTGCCAAGAACGGTGCCTCGCCTGCAGTAATCGACGTCTGACGTGGGTTGACATGTAAGTTATCCGGTAGCTTGAGAAATAGGTTGCCAGCGTCTGTGTCGGCGCTGCTTTATGATTTGGCCGTGGGAATATTTGATTACAAGGTATCTGGCGGGTAGGGAGGTACATCACTAGTCAAGAGAGGTAGGTTGCGAAAGTGTTGAGTGTAGCTAAAATATTGTGTATTTTTATCCGCGAGCACAACAATAAAAATTCCTTTATTTTTTTGGGGCTTTGCATAAAAAAATAGGAATTGACGAAAACATTCACCTGATGAAACAGCTTGCTAATGAAAATGTCCCCAGTGAAAAACAAGAAATGTACGAAATGTTGCCAGAATTTCCTGAAGGAGAGAGAGGTACTTTGTACCGTCGATAAACCGGAACGCTGGCAAGCCAGGTGCATGGGCCCCTCTCCAGCCATGACCAATGAATGCCTTGTGTGCAGCGATGGCTGCCAGCTGAGGGGCTTTGGGGCAGGATAGCGGTGGGCTTGGTTTTGAGGAGTGGGGGAATGTGTCGGGTGTGAATCATTTTGCAGCATTGACGGCCCACAGAATAGGAGTCAGTCCTGCTTGGGATTTACAGCCGGCCTGCCGATGGAGAGCTGTTGGGGGGAATGAGAATATATTGGGCACGGAGGCTGTGGGAACATTGTGGCCCTGATAGCCTCGCAAGGGGAATAAAAGAGTCACACATGCACATTTGCATATTGCAAAGCAGATTTATGGGTGTGTTTTTTGAAGCGCCTCTGTGTGCAACCCATTCCTGTCCGGGCAAGGCCAGAGAAGGTGGTTTTGGCTAGCCTGTCCAAAGTAGGGTTTAGACCCTGACATCTTGAGGCTTGTTGCTGTGTTTGATCAAATCCTTACTTGGTCATCTGTCTTTCTTCCCCCAAACCTTTTAGTTTCAGAGGCCAGTAACTATGTTTTCATCAACAATTGCAGCTATAATGGGATGGCTTCAGCACTTTGGCCAGTGTTTATGGTTTTTGCTGTTGGGTACCATCGTGTTTGCTGGACTGCATATGCCCGTTCCTCAGAAGCCAGATTTTAAGCAAAGTTCCAAATTAGCTTTTTTTGCATTCGCCTTTGGCACGAGTCCTGTTTAACTTTCCATTTCCTAAATGTGGATTTTTACCTGGGGGGCAGGTGATATGTTTCTGTTTGTATATAGACCGTTTCTCTTTCAAGGACTTTTGAGTGTATGTGTTATGCATGCAGGTGGCTGGTTCGAGCGAGGTTGTCCCAGACCTTTTAGAACTTAAACATTTTTTATGGATGCTAAACCTGGGCTTGGCTGCCTGTGGGACCTGCTGATGATTACTTTGTTTTGGGTGGTTTATCAAGTATTGTATGCTTATAAGGCTTGCTTGCATGCACAGATCCTCCTCGAGCGATGTGCCAAGTCTAGAGCAGCATGGCAAACTTAGGGCACTTCCTAAGGATGTGAGGCATCCTGGCTTCCAAGTGAACTCCACAAGGACTTGACATGCCATGGAATCTAGCAGGCATTCCTTGAAGGATATAGGCTAGCCCTGGAATATTATGCGGGTCATGGAAAGGAAAACCGTGCATCTTTTGGGATAATAAATATGAGGAAGAGAGAGTAAGTCAGGGCTACTGGAATTATGGGATTCTATAGTTCTAGTGTTTTTCGAATAATTATGAATTTACAGCATTTACCACATAATTAGCTGAGTTAAAAAAAAACAAAAAAAATCTTAAGTCGAATGGATCAAAAGCTACTTAAAATGCAGCAACACTTATTGCTGTGCAGTGGAACACAACATTTGACTGGTTACCTTTCAGTTTATTATTGTTCGAGTTAATGTTAAACTTTTACTAATGAGGTGAAACCTGTGTCTGGTCTATTTTAACTTGCAAAAAAGGTGAAAAATAATGAAGAAATACGGTGACAAAATGTGCCACATTATACCACAACATTTTCTTTTTTTCTGCATGACTTAGTGAACCTTGCCGCATAATTTGTCTCTCCCCGTCTACATAATTCGAGTTTAGTGTAGCGCACCTTTATAGTGAAACCGAGGGAGAGGTAAGGTACTCCCCGTTGAAAGGCTTCATGGTTGGGGTGCTAGGAGGGCTGGGTTGATAAACAGGACTTATCGGGGTATGTGGCACTAGTCTATTTCAGAAACTTCGTTCAACATTCTTCCGACCATACCAGCTCCCGACACCCAACCCCCCGTCACAAAATGCAAAGCTCATCTTGTAATGCCAAGTCACAGGCGATATAGTCTGAACGGTGTGCAGTGGTGTTTTCGGTATATAATCATTGCTAAAATGTGGGTTTCGAACAGTCTTGCCTACAGTAGTGTTAGACGTTGTGTGGCCTTGCTTTATGTAGTTCCTGAGATAGCAAACAAGTGATTGATTTATACCTGCCATCGCCCTATAGATTATACCTAGATGGCACTTATTTCTGTTCTGTATCCTCCACCCCCCAACTGGCTGGTGGTAGTTCAAAAGGTCTGAGCCCTTGTTCTTGTGCTTCCACTGTAGTTTCTCATGACCTCGACTACCCCCGCCAGGACCAGCTCTTCCAGGGGATCAGCAGGGCCAGGGGTGTTATCTCTTTACAGCAGGTTTGCTTCTAGGACACTTGGCTGTTTTCTTCTTTTTACTGGGTGTTCTCGAAAAGCTATTTAGGATAAACAAAAATAAACTTCTTTGTGGTCTTAAAATCGACAAACATTGGCAAAGTCATTTATTCTCGCCGTCTATGAGCCAGTTCTGAAGAATGCTTGTCAATAATTTTGATAATTTTTTTTTCTAGGGCCTGAAAGCTGCAAAGTGCTACTGGCCTGCTTGCATCGGATTTTGTTCTCCCATTCACTTAATTTTTGTATTTTTATTTTACCCTTCTGAAATGGCTGTCAATCTTGTTATAACGATAAAGTAATATAGTAAATAATGAAATAAAAACGACTGTCAATCCTGTTGGAATGGTTAAGTAAAATAAGAAAAAAGCTAGAATGGACGTGGGTGTGACATGATCCATGTTTTCTCTGCATGCGTCATGCTACATGGGCATGCAAGCACACAGCGGGCATCATAAGTGGAGGGGTTAGCGCATATAGAGAACGAGGGGGACGTAGATCCTCAGGGTAGAGAAGATACAAAATCTTTACAATTATCACGAAGCTCGCCACCTTTTCCAAGTCAGTGAAACACAGTTTGTTGCATGACGTCACCATGCTAACATAGTATAAGACCCTGTTTCTACCACAAAACAACAGATCTCTGATAACAAACAGTGATGCATGTTTTAGTAATTTTAAGTTAAGGCAGAGGTTGGTTAGAATCCTCAATCTATGGCTCATTTTTAAGTTGCGCCGCTGTCGCTGCAAGGGCTCTAGTTTACAGTAAAGGTCTAGGAGCTTGCCCATTGCTTACTATTCATTGTTAGCTTAATTGTCACTCTTTGCTGTCTTCTAATCGGCCAACGCCTGCCGGGAATCACCTCCATTTCTTCCTGAGGCACATGGACCAAGCACAGATTGCTTATTATTGATTAGTGTCCACTGGAAAGTGTGTGATCAAGGTACTATTTTTTCTTCCCCTTCCACTTTCCCCCTTCTAGCCACCTCTTCTCCATCTTGTCCATGTTGCTTCTTCCCCCTCCCACCCGGTCTGTGTTGTTTCTTTCCCCTCCCACCCCGTCTCTGTGTTGCTTCTTCCCCCTCCCACCCACTGCGTCTGTGTTGCTTCTTCCTCCTGCCACCCCCTCTCCGTGTTGCTTTTCCTTCTCCCTACCACCCCCTCTCCATGTTTCTTCTAGCCCCTCCCACCCACCCCCTCTCCGTGTTGCTTCATCTCCCTCCCACCCCTCTCCGTGTTGCTTCTTCCCCTCCCACCCACCCCTCTTCGTATTGGTTCTTAGCCCCTCCCACCCACCCCTCTTCGTATTGCTTCTTCCCCCTCCCACCCACCCCTCTTCGTATTGCTTCTTCCCCCTCCCACCCACCCCTCTTCGTATTGCTTCTTCCCCTCCCACCCACCCCTCTTCGTATTGCTTCTTCCCCCTCCCACCCACCCCTCTTCGTGTTGCTTCTTCCCCCTCCCACCCACCCCTCTTCGTGTTGCTTCTTCCCCCTCCCACCCCCTCCCTTCGTGTTGCTTCTTCCCTCCCCACTTCGTGTTGCTTCTTCCCTCCCCCACCCACTCCTCTGTTGCTTCTTCCCCTTCCCACCCACCCCCTCTCCGTGTTGATTCCTTCCTTCCTCCCATACCCACCCCTCTTCGTGTAACTTCTTCCCCCTCCCACCCACCCCTTTGTCGTGCTGCTTCTTCTCCCTCCCACCCATTCCTTCTCTACGTTGCTGATCTGTCCCTCCACCCTTCCCTGCCATTGTTGCTTGCCTGTACCCTACCCCATTCCAATGTACTTGCTTGTTTGTGCTACCTGGGAAAAAAAAGCACTATGATGCAGTTCTGGTTGCATTATAGTGCTTTTTTCTAACTTTCGCATAGGTAAGACCTATTGGCTTTGCCTTTGTTTGGTAAATCCTAAAAGGGGTTCACTTCATTTAGGAGTGGGACTATCTGAAGAGTTTGGAAGCACGGCATGCGGGTGCATGTTTGTCTGTAGGATGTTATTGATATGATTACATGTTGAGTTGTGGTGCAGACCAGTTTTCTCCCTAAGCACAAAACAAGTGAAGGAGCTGGAGATGGGGCGAAAATAGAAGGAATGCATGTAAACAACTGAATTTATATGCCGGGCATATTACTCCATTACTTAATGCGACTGCAGTATATCTCTGTGGGTCACTGCAGCTGCTATCCCCGAGTTTTACATTTCATTGTTGCCCGTCAATACTAAAATGGCTACTACCAGTTAGCTGAGTTGTGGCAACACCTGTTTGAGTGACTGCTATCATTTCGGTTTGTCCTGTGCATTTTAGAACTATGTTCTTTATAACCTGCACACATCAACCTAAAAAGTATTATTGATTTATCTAATGTTCTGTGCAGTAGCTACTGGAGCACCATAACCATTTGTTTTCGTGAGGTCTACAATTCTGTGTACCTGACACGTGAAGCTTTCAAATGTTTCTCTTCAAAGCTCCAAGGGAGTACAAGAAAAAAGAAAGAAATTGTGGCTGATGCTAAAGAACTTTAACATTGAACATTCCAACCACAATTGTGTTTTTATATGTTCTACCTATAGTAGGAATTGAGTTTAGACGCCCCAGGTAGCCAGGTTCTTGAGCTCGTCAAAACAGTCAGATAAAAAATACTGTCTCACCCTGAATCTTGGATCATTTCTTAAAACAAGAATCTGCATCACTAGGGAGTACCAAAGGAAAAAGACAAGCATTTACAATGCAATAGGTCTCGCAATTACGCAAGTTTGAGCTATTGCCATTGTAAATGACAATGCCTTTTATTTATGTTTTTGTTTGTAAAACATACATAAATAGCATTGTCATTTACCATGCTAAGAGCTCAAACTTGCGTAAGTGCGAGACCTATTGCATTGTAAATGCTTGTGCTTACAGGTCCCAGACACGTTTTCACCCTGTCTTAGCTTGAAAGACATCTTCTCCCTGTGTCCCAAGATGTAATGCTCCTCTATCCACAAGTTTCTGCTGTCGTGACGTTGCAGAACTGCATCACGATTGCAGCTGCCACAGTTTGTCGCTACCAGGGGTAGGTTGACCAGGCGTACCGGATTTGCCAGGATGGTCGCTGTTTTTCACCAGCTGTCCGGACAGATTTCGAGAAGTTTAGCTCATGTCCCGGTTTTTGGAGAGGCTCGACTAAAAACTGGGGTGAGGTTTTCTTTATGTTTTACAAAGCGGGGATAGTTAGCCGTTGGTCCAAGAAAGCGAATTAATTCACATGCAAGCTACTGGGTTTGAAAATAGCATCTTATATATGTTCTTACTGCCTGTTTTGTAATTCTCTGCTGAGGAGCGCTGTCATTCTGTGCGCTCGCTTAACGTAACATTATAGTCCTTCTTCTAATTTTTTTTAATGTCCCGTTTTTTTGCTTTAAAATTCTGGTCACCCTAGCCAGGGCAGAAGCGAGCTCAATGCGCCACTGCTGCTGAAAGCTACGCTTGCAAAACTTCGCTAGAGCCCCCCGTCTGCCTCCTCCTCTCTCTCTCGCACTCTGTCAGAAACCAGCCGCATGCATGCACACCTCCAGTGACCTGCTAGAGCAAACATGGCAGCTTATGGAGTGATAAATAAAACAAGTACACAATAAGTTCCGACCCATGACACATTCTGAACCAATCTTCTTTCCTGTGGATCCTCCGGACCCCAGCAACGGATATATCTATCTGCCCCAGTGTAACGCGCAAACACACAACCCCTTTTGTCAACAGCAGGGAGCACTCACCCTGCAGTGCACTCAGCTGGCGGCGGTGCGGAGGCTGCTGTCCACCATGGTGGGCCGGTGTTACAGCACCTGTTATCTCCAGGCAGCGGGGGCGCGGTGCCCTGTCAGTAAAAGTAGGTGTGTGCCTCGCTCCGGGCCCCCTCTCCCGCGCGCGAAGCCCCAGCTCTCAGCCCTTCTGCGGCTTCCTCCCAGACTCTCCTTCTGGCAGCCGCAGTCAACTGCAAGAAACTGAGCTTGGCGGCGTCTGGTCAGCCCACCCCCGATTGGCTGGGCCCGCTGCGACATCGGAGCGCGCCGGCCCCCGTACCCACGCCCCATTTGTTGTGATATGCGCGCGCCGCCGCGGAAAAGGAACTGAGGGAGCCCGGGGTGAGCTGACAGCACTGGGCGAATGCAGCGGCCATCTGAAAGTGGTGCATTTTATGGGAAACAATCGGTGATCTCAGAAACCCCACAACATCATAACTGGGGCAAGAAGTATTCTTTAGCTGCAATTGCACCTCGATAATATGGTTAAACGATGCAGTAGAATTAAATTCCGAAAACCCCATCAAATTATTTTTCTACAGGTTTCACTACAGGACAGCAGAATGTAACGACACAATACGGACAACTCAAGTTCAAAGTCGTACATGCGTTCATAAACGCCCTTCACACACAGTGCTTAATTTGTTTTTTTTAGAGGCCCGCTGCTGAATGCCCGGGTTGCGAATACCAAGTTTGCTCAGTTTTGATTACGCCTCATAACTCTTTCTTGTACTACCCTACACTTCATATCTCTTGACCTGGCTTTCGCAGCTTATTTATTTTGCTATCTTTCTCAGTCTTCATTATTTTACTTTCTCTGAGTCGAACCACCAATATGAAAAAATAAGCCTTGTAGGATTTGTATGACAGGAAAGTTCCTATTATCCCTAATTTCATTGTTTTAATAGAGTAGCAGCCATGATGTGTAAAAAAAAAAAAAAAAAACGGAAGTCAGGCACTTTTGCCTGAGACGGGGGCGGGGCCTGCAATCCAGCAGGAAGTCCCGCCCGCCGCCACAGCCGCCGAGGAAGAAGTGGAGCGATGAGACACTGAACACGCCGAAAGAGCCCGGTAAGTGGTGGGAATGGGGGTCACGCGCGTGTGTATGTGTCTGGAGTGCGTGTGTGTGACTGTGGGGAAGGGGGGTGTGTGTGAGCGAGTGTCTGCCGTGTGCCTGCGTGTGCATGCGCTCGCCTGTGTGTGCGCATGCAGAGGGGTGGGGGGGGGGGGGGGGCTGCCTATATGTGAAGCGCTCTGATACCTGATTCGGTTCGGGGCTGGGAAATAAAAAAAATAAAAAAAAAATAAATGCTGAGTTACTCTGCGCATGCGCGGGTGAGACGCGCGCTCCCGCGGTGAAATCCGTGAAGGAAACGCTCGTGTCAGATTGGTGTCCACTCTCCCAATAACGGGCAACATTAGGTCTGAAGCAGACTCTCTCAATGCTCACGCATTGAGAGTACGTCTGCTCGACCTAAAAATGCTAGGTGACCGGGACCGTCACCCTTTGTAGGGCTCACAAACCCATTTTCCTTTGGGTCTTTTTGGATTTTCAGAAGCATGAGCTTGCATGGAATTTTACAAATTTCTTCACAGCTCCAAGCCTCTGTTCCACCCGAAAGTATTTTTTTTTGTTAGCATCAAAAATGCCAAGTTGGGTAACAAAAAGAACCAGAAATACCCACATGGACAATACGCCACATATTTGGCAAGTAGGCCTGCCGTACTTAACCATGTATATGGAATCATTGACTATCCCTTTGAATCTGTATTTATGAATGGCATTTATAAAGTATGGTGGAACTTCTGGCCTTTCATTTGGCTCTTTTTCCATGCAGCTACAACTGTTAAATGCCTTCCACAAAACTTCAGTAGAGTGAAGCCACCAACCGATGAAACATTTCCCCCACAATGTCGGTCAGATGTGATAAAACTATGCCTTTCCAGATCTACGCCCCAAACTAGTCAAGAAACGGGAATGGGCTCAACATTTAATCCGTCGTTCACTATTTGGCATATAAGGGTGGCATGTCATGCTGCAAGGGCAGGATGATGGCCTCGGTTTGTAAATTGAATTATTGCTTTAAACAAGGATGGGTGTCTGCAGCGGTGCCTGCATTAACATGAAGTGTAATGTGTTTGCGCTAGCATGTTCTGCTGATAATCTATCAGCTGGTAGGGTGAATCCAGCTGTTAAAATGATTAACCAGGTTTCAGTGCATTTCAGTTTATGGAGCACAATAAAACTGTGCCATAGGGTGTCCTCAATTGTAAAAGACAAAAAATGTGATTACCTAGCGACAAAAAGTGGCTAACATGTCTTCGTGATGCGAATATGGTTTCTGATATTATGGTTGATTTCTTGTATTCTTAGGTAGATTTTTTGCTGCATCTTGGTTATGCCTCGGCACGCAATCTTGTCTTTTATAACCCATTTTAGCTTTTTTTTGGTAGTCTGCCCTTTCCTGAGATAAAATTTGATTTGTGCATCTTTGTGCAGTGCGTTCTTTAGAAAAGTATGTGCTAATTGGAGAGGTTTTTAGTTGATTGCTGTCCGCGATGGGGGAATTTCTCATCGGACCTCACCTGAACACCACCTTCATTCAGTTATCATCCAAAATGCAAAGAAGATGAGAGCTCTGGGGATACCTGCTAGTTTTCTTGCCGGGACTCGAGATCTAACGTGCTCATTGAGTTGCGACCAAGAGCATGACAAGACTTGGGCATCTGGATAGCCTTGTGATCACAAAATAACAATGAAAGGTGCACATTCATGCCCTTCACTGCCCATTTCACAACTCTACTGCTGATTTGCTTCTTTTGTTCTCAAAGAATAGAGCTAAAGCTCTCTAAATGGACCGACCCGTGCCTTAAATCACTGTAGTATCGATAGAACTTCAGGCACATGCACAATTCTGGATAAAAATTGAGAAGCTTACAAAAGATGGATCAACAGTCTTAAATTTGAAAAATAACTCTGAGTCATGTAGACTGACATGTTGCCAAGTGGCATGACTATGTAATGTCGTGGGCATGTATACTATTCACAGATACATCTCGTGAATGACTACCAAGAGTTTTTTTCAGGCTGTTGGCTACCAAGAGCTTTGTTTAGGTTGTTTATGCTATTACCTACTTCAGCAACTCTGTTACTACTGTGCCGTACCTATAGTTCATTTTGGATAACTATCATCCATCTCATTATTTAAAGTGATGTAGCTCAGTCGCTAGAACCCCCCCCCCCCCGCGCCTTCCCTGAATTTGCTGAGGATAGAGCAATATATATTAAGCCAAGTATGTTTTTCTCGGAAACGGAGGCTTGCCACATTAGACATCTGTTCTTCTAAGTAGCTAATGGCTTCTTAAAAGCCTGTTTTGTGGATTGATGTGAGGTTTCTGTGCTTAAGGGATCCGAGAGTTTATGTTAAGTGTTGGAAGTTTCATAGAGAGAGGTAAAGAAAAGGCCTTTATGGTGGTATGTTAAACCACAAATGGCGACCTACGTCCGGTTAAAAGAGACTTGCCACAACACATGCCGGCATTCAGTCGCCGCCTGTCCACAGCCAGCTGATGTCATTGGAACCCCCGGGCCTGTCCTCTGCAACGGAACAGAGAACAGCTATGAAATATGCATTGTCTCTGAACTGCTGATAATTTTACTTGGTCCTTGCTCTCCATGAACCATCTCCGCTTCAGTGTTGATCATATAACATGATCAGTATATATTAGAGGGTCCATAGTGTCTTATCTAAGCCCCCTGTACTTGTCACTATTTTAAAAACCGGGTGAAAAGCCAAATTCTGAAGTGGCAAAGGCTTAGGCAAGCGAGAGCCTTCAGAAGTCTTTGAAGGCTTACACTAGTGGGGAAAAGCTAATTCGGTACATTGTGCCGGTGCATTGACGTGATGGCCTCAGATCCCTCATGTAGTGGGGAGGCTGAAAGCTTAAGTGACTGACTAACCGCAATTGGCTTCTGTACATTGCACCGCAATCATATGGAGATCTTGTGAAAGTAAAATTCTTTCACACCCTATGCATCACTACGAAAGACTTGTTCTAGGTGACTTACCCCACAATGGAGATTGTGCAGAACCTTGTCGAAAAATCTTAAGTTGTGTCTGCGGAGTGTCTTTCATTGCCTAAAGTAATCCACTTCTTACTTCTGAGCTGAAGGTGGCATCTGAAATGAAAAACCTATGCAGTACATCTGTCAAATGTCCTTTTTTTTAAGGTTGCTATATTGGTGACATTACATTTTGTCAGGAGTAACACTCGGTCTTCCCATCTTGTGTTTTATCTGGTCCTCATTGAATCCGTCTGAAAGTCCCACTTTTGGGCTTCTGACTGCCTCTGCAATAGTATCTCCACTGCATGGTTATGATTTCGACGCAGTAGCCCACTTTACGGCACACCGGGGTCACAAGGAAAAAATCAAACACACTGGATTTCTGACACCACATCTTGGTAGCTGCGAAAATGAAGCAAAATAAGTAAGTGCCATCAAATATCGTGGACCTTCCATACCACGCCAACACTTCAATGCCTCAATGTTTCACATCCTTTGGACAACTATGTTGTAATTTTTTTTATGGTACACTGCAAGTATGTATATATGTATGTGGTATTTGTGTAGCACCCAACCCAGCCGAAATGCAATTTTTGATTGTATGGTATTGTGTAGACCGCTATACTGAAGAGTATCCAGTACCTTCGCCACCATTTGTAAATCATAAGTAGTGAAGTGACTGTCTATATTGGTTTGGTGAAGGACTACACTGAAACATAATCTTTGTGCTCGGAATTTCGCTGATGCCCATTTGCACATTTGTTCTTGTGCTATCACCTTCCAACAGCTTGTAAGCATTGATTGATGACAGTCCTGAGTGTCCGCCCACTTCCTCCTGACGTGTAATAATCCGGTCTCTAGCCTATTGGGTGAGGGTCCTGTGGGTGTGGTGTGTTGTCTTTGAGGGAAGGGAGCAGCTGATATATACTGCCCCTTATCACTTTGCAAATGTTTGATCAAGTGCTTGCTCAAAGCTTGTCTTTCTTGGTTTGAGTGAGTCTGTTATAGATTACACATGACTAAGAAATGTAGAAAAATCCGCCTTTTTTGACAAAGGAAGTTGTAGCTCATGTTTACGACCACACTGGGGCTAAGCGGAATGTGCATCTTGTAGACTGTTGTGATGGCTATTTTTGTCTGGGTTATTTAGCTTGTTTTCTTTCACTTTGGCTCTGGTCTTTTTTTCTTTCCTCTGATTCTTTCCGTTAATGGTTACTACACAGGGAATGATGAAGCCTTGGGAATGGAGTAGGCTTCCCCAAAAACCTTTTATGTCGCTCGGGTGTTGTACCCATCCTGATTCCTTGAACTTGCCGGTCGGATGGCCATAACGTGGATAGAAGACGCCACAAATGTAGAACACACTTTCAGAAATAAATGTTGCACTGTTCAAGGGGTTGATTGGCTTTCTTTCCTGAGTGTTGTCCTGAAGGAGCACCTACAGACAGAAAAATATAATTCACCAGTCGATTGTGCTAGAAAATGCTAAACATTTTAACCAGTGTTGTTAACTTGTATCCTATTTCAATTATGGCGCAAGTTAGAAGAACTAATAATGATTTAGCAATTTCCTGATCTGGATGGGATTCCCTTTTCCTTCAATCAAAACATGAATGAATACATGCATATGTCCTTCAAAGGATGCGCACCTTCTAAAACGTAAGCGTTTTCTTTCTGCGTAACTTTGCAGGATTTATGCATTCGTTTTTGCTTGTATTTAAAAAAACTCTTGTGTCTAGGCACTCTTCTGCATCATTCGATCGGTGTAAATGTGCTTGGCTACACTCAGACCAAAGGGTGGTCTTCTCCACCGGCAAGCTCAAGATAGTCCTATGTATGAATCAGAGTTGTACATACATTTAAAAAGAGGGAACTTTTCAACAGTCCATTTTCCTCCAGAGAAAGGAACGTGGACCCTGCTATGGATGTCATCAAGGTATCGTGGGTGTTCACCTCGTCACAGGGGACCGCCGTGCTGTACCTAGATTGGACCTGATGCCAACAAGTTTCAGTGCAGGAATACTTAGCGTCTCCTGGTACCGTGCAGAAGGAGTTGTGTCACTTATTGTAAGGAATGTATGCCGAGCCATAAAATAGAATCCCCAGAGGTAGTAGATGGTGCATGGAAGAGTCAGAGGTCTTGAGAAGGGCAAAGGTCGTGGGTCAAGACCCTTCTCTTGGATGCACAGAAGTAGCTTTAAAATAGCCCAGTAGAAGTGGGGGATAGGGAGGAGGGCATCAAGACTGACAGAAGAAAATGGGATTGATAGTGGCAGATCCTCCTCAGATCTTTCATTAAGTAGAACCAGGGATATTTGATGCTCTGCTGAGAGCGCCCGCCACTTTATGTAATTATTATTTTTTTTTTTTTTACGTGAAGGTGTTCCTGAAGAAGCTACTTTACATAAACCACTTTAGCTACTGGCGTCTGATTGAATCCCAACTGGTCCCAAAGAAAGGCACCACATCAGCTAATTGAATAATTGAAATTAACACACTGAACCCCCAAAGGTGGTCCTTTTGCTATAAGGTGCACTTTTAGTGTCTCTGTAGGGAAGACAGCGGGTTTATAGGGAGTTTTTTGGGACCCTGTCTGTGAATAACCTGCAATCTGGGAATGACAATCAGCCTTGGCTCTGATGCCATCTATGTTTCCTCAGACTGGGCTAGTATATGTAGCAGTGCAAATGTTAATCATACGACCCGCTTAGATTCATAAAGTTACCAGATGACTCACCATGGGCACCACATTTCAGGCCAGGACATTAGTTGTTCATTCTAGCCAAATGCACCAAACCGTCAGGGCTATCCACCTCTTGTCTACAGGGACAAGGTGTTTGAGCCCTGCTGGTGATTAGAAGCCGGTTCAGATCATGGGACACTTTGGGACGTATGGTAAGAACTGCTGTACGTGTGCAACTGCAGGGCAATTGGTTTTCTGTACCCACTTTAAACTGGATCATGAGCATGACTGCGTTTTACAAAGACGTCTTGAGGAACTTCAGGTGACTTCCAGTAATGATGCGTAATGAGTCAAAAAATAAAGCTATTTTGCTTGCCTTCAGACAATATTCTTTACTGCTTGAGTGTAGGTGAGCAACGGTTGCTAAAATACTTTGGTTATATATATATATATATATCCAGAGGTCCACTAAAGTAGCCTCTTATTGACTCTCCCCTTCTTTATGTCCTCTTCACCCCTCCACTCACAGCCAACTCTGTCACATGCATGTTTGCCTTAATCCCTATTATTGCATCTCTTCCATTTGCCCACACTCGATTTCAAAGATCACAACCCCTCCTTTAAAAGGCATTTGTCTGCTACCTAACAATACCTAAGCTCCTGTAACTCGTCTGTTAATACCGCTTACCAATTCAGGAATTCACATACTCTGACTAAAGATCACACCTAACTCCTATTAATTTACACTGAGAAACTGGAGTAAATGCATGGCATAATTTCCTTAAGACAGCAAGACTAATATCAATAACCAAATAAAATAACACCCCATCAATCCTGCGTTCCGGAGCAGCGTGCTGCTCGGCTTGAAGTGCGATAATGCCTCCTCAGGGTAGTGCTATATAAATGCAACTACAATACAATATATAATCCAGACTAATACAAATGCCATATACTATAAACCATCGTCAGTCGATTATAGTTCATACAGGCTGCATTGTAAACAGCTTGACACTCATTTAAGACAAAACTGCTATGTATGGGTGATGTCCATCACCAAGTACTGTACCAGTCCACAGTAGTACACCACCCATCACCAACTTAACGATCACAGAATAACTGAAGAGAACTGCCACATAGCGCTGGCCAACAAAATACTTTCATTTAGTCCATCACTACAGATCCCAAGAAACTACTTACTACGACTGCTTATTGACCTCTTGAAATGACATCAAATATGGGATGATATTAACAAGGTCTATCCCAGCAGATCTTGCCAACATTTCTCCCTTTAACGTATACCTTTATCTCAGAAAGGACAGTCATGTGCAGAAACTAGCTAAGTGGTCTGTGAACATATGAAATACCATAAAGGAAGCTGTTCAAAGGGCCTACTTACCAAAAAACATAAGATACGTCTATGCTAACTGCTGTGTCCCATAACAAGATAACTGCACCTCAGTGGTGATCATGAACTACTTCCCACGTAGGATCACAACAAAAACTACACACTTCGGGACTTGCACCCTACACAGTATATATAGCCTGCTACCTTTGTAGGCAAGTGCTTCAGCGCCCCACATAGGCGTAGTAAACTCTAGCTAAATGTTGCAGTACACTGTAATACTACTAGATGAGGTCATGGAAGTAATTGAAAAGGAAATGTTTATTTGTTTACTGGAGTGTAATACTATTTAAATCTGTGAATAGTCTGTTCTATTGTAAGGGAAAGCATTTAAAGGAAAACGTGCTTTTAGTGCATATTGTCCCAACAAAAAGGCAAGGAAAATGATATTTGATACATGCAAGCAGTTGAAGGAACCGCAAAGGGGATAAATCATTCATTGAGGTTAAAGGTGTGCATGCACCTGGGCAGAAAGCACTGTCTAGGCGGTTTCCGACCCGACAAAAAAAACATGGGAGCGCCCGAGAAGTGGCAAGCCCTGCAGTATTCGGCTCTGTCTGGAAAAAAGTAGCTCATTTATATTTACTGCGCGATAGCAAGAAGCAATTGGACTCTTGGAAATCTGCTCAAGGACGGCGCGCTCGTAACTGATACAAACTCGTAATTGTTCCGAGAAAACGGAGCCCTTCAGCTGCAGAGGTCTGGATGAGTGAGCGGCGATGGCGCCCTCTGCAGCTTCCCACCCAGCCCTCCAGTTCCGGGGCATTTTTAGCGTCGGGTGGCTTCCGGTGCGCCTCGGAGGTGACTCGCCGCGGCGCGAAGGCTCCGAGTTCATGCCCCAACAGCTTCCCGTGAGGCCGCTCTTCTAAGAAGCCGAGGGGGGAGGGAGAAACCTGCTGACGAGACAGCTTGAAAGTGTGTTTGACGGGCACACCCTTGTTGGTTTCTGCATCTCTCAGCCTGCATTCATTTTTAATCACTTCCTCTGCTCGGCACGTAACACCGCCTCAAGGACTTACCCTTGCTTGACTGAGTTGTCGGCCGCCGTGCGGGAGGGGGCAGGCCGCGGGAAATCTCGGTCAGAGGTAACGCGGTGGGGCTCGGGCACCGCGCAGGGTGTGCAGAGCAAACACACGCCAACGTCGCGGGCCCGGTCACACATTTTTGCAGCGGGCGGGGCCGAAGCGGTATTAGCTTTTGTCAATGCTAAGACCCGCCCTTTGGACGGCACCCATGCCCTTGGAGTTATTGGACGGTTAAGATGGGTGATCCCACCTGGTGTCCCCCAGAACCTCTTTACATTTCAGCCGGGTATGCCCAATTGAGTTTTTGACCTTGCCACCCTCTTCTTCTAGGTCAAAGGCAGCAAATTTAGAACGAAGGGGGTTTAGGGTTAAGTCCATGACCCCGGTCTCAGTCGCCTGCATTGTGAGATCTAGAAGTTATTGTATTGTCCACCTCTACGGTGCTGCTTATGCCAACAATATGCGTTGCATTCAACCTTGAGTGAAGGAACGTCTGAGTTGACTCTGCTCTGATTTCAGTTCTGCATATTATGCACAGATCTTGGTATTCCACGCCTATACACTAAGATAGAGTCCATTGCTGGCCTTTACGTCCCCATTACCTCATATTCACATCCCAAACCTGAGTTGAGCTGAGAATGTGCCGCCACCATCACCACCCTCATTTGTCTTTCCTTCTCACGGCATATTGTTTGCCTGAGAGGTACCACCGTCCTGAGGCCAGGGCATGCAGCTGTGGGTACCCAGGCGAAGGAGACAGCAGCAGTTCCTGTCTCACAAAGGAAGCGGAAACATGTTTCACCAAGTCATTTTTCTTTGAAAGAAATTGTCCTGGGGTTTAATTTTGTGTGCAGCTGCTTCTTTTCCCGGACTTCCTTGATGGGCGGTACAAGTAGACGGCTTGGGTTTTATCATGCAGGTGTATTTTTGGAATCCAACCAGTGGTGGACATTTTAGTACTTCTGTTTAAATCTCTGAGAACGAGCCGGACTACCCTTTTAGTCTCTAGAACTGGAAAGTATGTGGAACCTTGCTTTTTTTGCATTTGAGATGTTTGAAGCAGCATGGTGTGAAATAGTGTAATTTCCCCAATTATGCCAACTTCTAAATCTTTTAGACCAGGCATTGTGCCATCGCATCCTGCACGGACTATTGTTATTAGCAGTCAAATCTTTGTATCTCATCACTGCTCTGAATGTCTACTGTTATCCCTAAGGGATCTGAAACCGGATTATGATTTCTCCATTTCCAAGCTCTTTACCGCCTCATTGATGGGACCGGAAAGGTGTATCCCTAAAGATCTTGGTCACCACTTTCCAGAAATGGCGACATTCTGGCCATCATTTTCTTTTTTACAAAATATAAATCATGGTGGATTTCTTTTTCAGGAATGTGGGGCTGGGGAGTAGTGAGATACAGATTATGCAAATGAAATGCGTGTGTCAGCTCAAGTATGTGAAATTAGCATCGCATTGGAATCCACCGTCTCCTGCAATCTGCATGAGAAGAATATTCCAAATTACATGTTACTGCATGAAAACAGATTGACTTCAACCACAGACTTGACTAACCACTGTCACTGGGCTTGGGAGTGCCTCGCTCCCGCAAAGCAGTTCAGTGCCTTGTCATGGGTTGTCCATGCTATATAAATATCCGTAGCATTTTCTGCCCAGGAGACTAATTCATTGCTAGACCCTCCTCATGCACTCAAAACCTTGTTTTCTGTCACCGACCGCGCAGAGGGAATAGAGCAGTATGGCTAACTGCTTCCAAGTATACTCTGCTCCCAGGTGGAAATACCTTAGAAATGGTAATTGACAAGGGAGTAAGTAATGTCTTGTTTTTTTCTCCTTTACGGTGAAGCTTGTGCTTTTTGTCTGATTTTCCTTTGTCGAAGGTGGTTTATTGACCTTCTGAGTTCTTTAATTCGGGGAAGAAGAAGAAATATGCACCTCGTATGTATCCCTACTGAGCGCATAGGATTAAATTCAGAAGGTAAAAGGTTCTGGTCCCACGCTGGCTGTACCAAATACATATATTTTTCACATTTTACTATGCATAGCATTCCAGTCAGTTTGTGCGTCTTCTTTAAGAGCACTATCGCTCAAAATTCACTCTAAATGGCAGGTTTTATCATTCCCCCCCTGCATTTTCTTTAGTTCCCCAGGCTGCTCAAATGTATGTGTTAAATATTTAAAGTGCAGCACATACCACTTTAGGATGCAGCTGAGTGCATTATATAGTGGGGGCAGGGGAGAGCGAGCGATTGACAATTGCGCTCATGGTTAAAATGTTCATAAGCAAACGCGGATATGAACACAGACTACTAGGTATGTATATCAGTAGATATATTCACATGCTTGTGTACTATGTTTGAATCATGTATCTAGTAAATGATGTGCGTAGGTACTGTAGGTGACCTACATAGGTGAGTATTTACTACAGTGTTTCTGTATTTTGTGAAAGTGAGAAGCGCACTTAAGATATGCATTAATGAAGAGCGGGTGAGCCAGTGTACATTAATGGCACTGCGGATAATGTCAGTGTGACATGGTGTGGTTTGTTTGCAGAGTGAGAATGGATACTGTGTGTACATGGATATTGTAGATAGTTACATGGGTGATGTAAACAAACTGCGAGATGGGTCGCTGCAGATTGACTCCCAATTTACCTTTTCTTGTTATCATGCCACCCGCTCTATCACAACGAAGGAACAAACAATCCAGACAAGAATCAGGAGGGTGGAAACCCACACGGCAGGGGCTAGGCCGCACACCCGCATTGCATTGGTCATTGGAAGAGCGCAAAACCCAGCAATTCTTAGTGGAGACTCCCAGACCACAGACAATCATTACCAAAGTTAACTTGGGTTGGTTAGTTGGACGGCTGCTCAACTTGAACCATCCCTCAGCAGAGCATCCGACAGTGGCGGAGCACCTGGCAGAGGTAACATTCACATGGGTAGGCTGCAAGGTTGAAGGCGTCTCCACCCCACAGAGCACGGTATGGGTTAAGAACCTGACCCTACAGACAACGTCACTTACACTTAAAGGGACCTGAGAAGGTCACCGGCTGCAGCCTGCCTAATGTGATGGCTTTGCAACATAACGTGGAAACTGGGTAGAGTCAGGGGGACATAGGTGAACATATTGAGGTAATAAGCGAACAAAGGCATAGGTTAACTGCGATAGACTGACTGATGGTTCGAGATGATTTTAGATCAGCAGAGACTGGGAGACAGGCCATCACCACCGACAAAGGAAGACCACGGGTATTATCGGTTGATGCTGACCGTTATGAGACGAGCCGGCTATGAATTTAAGCAGAAACTGATATTAACAGAGATGCATACAGGGAGGAACACGGTCGAATTCAGACAGATCGGTGGAGCTGGGCAGACCTCCATAGATACACAGATGGGTTGAGTCCCAGACGTGCCCAGGTGGGGAGCAAGATGGATGGCCGGCAATCTAGACAGGCAGACACCCTCCCCCCCACCCCACCGAATTGACGTAGCTCGTGCAACGAGCACATCGGACAGGCCCTGAGAGGGCCCCGTGCGTGTTTGTTCTTCTGCTCGCTGCAGCAGGGCCTCCTCTGCTGCGGCTGGAAGGTGTTTTTTCTTCTGCATCGTGCGTCAGCTCCACCGAAGGCGGCAGACAGCCCTGGCAGACTGGGGAGGGCGGATAGGAAGGGAGGGAGGGAGGGAGGGCGCGCCGCAGCCCAGAACAGCCGCAGTCTGGGCTCGCAGCCTCCTGGCTAGACTGGAGAAACTTCTCATCCGCGCTCCCTGCAGCTCGGGCTCAATCACACACTGGCTCCCAGCCATGCCCTTTCGCACTGACCTTGCCTCCAAATAGCACGCAGGAATTTTTACACGCACTGCGCGGCTGAAAGGAGGAGCAAAGGGCGCTGGGTGTTAAGGAGGGAGGCGGTCACTGCTGGCCATCTGGATCGAAAACGTGCAGAAACGACCTGGACTCCAAAAATATACGAGAAAACTGTAAACTGATCCTCTATTTTCTCCCTCCATGTGGGAGACTTCGTCTGAAACGCTAGTGGGGTTGGGTCAGAGTCAGTCGCATGTAGGGTTTTGAATGCTGGCCTTTGTCCGCGTTTCTCCTTCTATGCCAGGCCGTTATCATGTCTGTTCCTAAACAACTCACATATGTTTTTTAAAATCATTTGCATGTTTTTTTTTGTATCAGTAACGTGCTTAGTGTGACATGGGCCCTTGTGTAAGGAAGGAAATGGGTCCCCTGCTGCTCTATGAGTTATGCAGTTCGGCAATAATCCGGGCTCAGTAGGCCCTGCAAGCCTCTTGGACCCGGTGTCACTGCACTTGCTGCACCAATGGCCCCTGTATGTTATGTGCACGGGGGAACCTGCACATTTGTGAACATTAATACCGATGAAAAAGATTCAATGGCTTCAATTCTTAGCTTTTAGAAATGCAGGCGATTGCACGTTACCAAGACCAAGGCTCTGCGTGTTCTGTGGTTCTGATAAGCTGTTCTCTTCCAAGGCCTTGGAGGGAAATGTAATGATCCCCTCTCTTCCTACAAGGTATGGTAAAAAAAATGTATATAAATAATGTGCTGTTTTTTTGGGTGGTGTAAAAGTATACTCGTTTGGATACGGCCCACATTTAGTTGGTGACTTTATGCTGTCTAGTCTGAGGACCTTTGACCCCTATGACTGTTGGTGAGCTAGAATATGTGGAACAGTTGGTCCTAGGAGACTTTCTTCACGGCCCACAGAAAATGGGTCTATTGTTTCTGCCACGTCACCATTGGACAGCTACTGCGTTCCACCAAAAAGTACTGCCGTGGCCAGCACCTGTCGACTCACATGTGTATGAAGCACATGCACAGAATTTAACTGCCCCTCACTATGCTCATGTGGTACCTCCAGACAAGATTAGACATTAACAACCGTCAGTGCAGTGTCCACAGCTGGGGTCCGTGCTGTACCTTTTCTGTGCTTGTAAAGTAAGCACAGGCTGCTGTGCGATGGAAGCTTGCAGTGCTGTTGCGTCTAAATATGTATACCTAGCGAAGTTTGCACTGGCGCTACTTTCGATGTGTTATGGAAGCTTGCAATGCTATGCCGTCTGAGATATACAATTAAGGAAGCTTGCACGGGTGCGACTGTGCTCATTGATGTAAGCTTGTACTGCTCTGTGGGTCAAGGGATATACTTTAAAGGAAACCTGCTCTGGCACTGATCTACTCCGTGTAATAGAAGCTTGCACTGCTACCCTTTAAAGTGATTGTCCCTGGAATGAAGCTTCCACTGGTGCTACTCTCTGTGACTGACGCTTGCATTGCTATGGCTTTTAAGTGATGTATCCTTTTAAGTAATCCTGCACTGGTGTTACTCTATCTGTGATGCATGCTTATATTCCTCCTCTGCGGTTCAAGTGATGGGCCTTTAAGGAAGCTTGCTCTGGTGCTAATCTACTCACTGTGATATAAGCTTGCACTGCTGTGGCTTTAAAACGACGTTCCTGTAATGGCGCGTGAACTGGTGCTAGTCCGTTTGATGGAAGCTTGCACTGCTCTGAGATTTAAGCAAGGTCCCTGGAATGAAGCATACCCTCGTGCTCTTGAGTGATTGATGTTTGCACTGCTTTGGGCGGTGTACTTATAAGGATGCTTGCACTGGTGCTACTCTGTGATGGATGCGGGGCTGCTGGGGCTTGCTACCTTCAGGGATGCTTGCACTGCTGGGGCTTGCTACCTTCAGGGATGCTTGCACTGCTGAGGCTTGCTACCTTCAGGGATGCTTGCACGAAGGTAGCTTGCAATGCTGGGGCTTGCTACCTTCAGGGATGCTTGCACTGCTGAGGCTTGCTACCTTCAGGGATGCTTGCACTGCTAGGGCCTGTCCTTACGGTAAGCTTGCTTTGGTGCTGCCTTTGCAGCGCATGAGATGATCTCACTGGACAGCTTGCTTCTCTTTTCGGTGCCCTTCCCCATGGCTTTATTCTGAATTCTCGCGAGCTGACATCCGTGATTACTTGCCAGCGTCTGATAGTTCCCAAAGAAGACATTTCCCGGACGATCAGTGAAATCCCTTAATTTTCTGTTTAGGTACATGGGAGGAACGAGGGTGTTTTTTTCCCCCTGTGAGGTTTGGAAGCAGCCACAGAGTGAGATTTACAGATGCCTGAGTGGGCATGCATATCCATAATCACTGGTCTTGCCCCTGCCTATGTTTGCCCTTTTCCTCATCACATCCATAGAGAATGCCATTAATGTGAGTGTTAGTAGCAGCTGCCATTTACAGCGCCCAGAAACGGCTGACGTGGGGGTGTAAGGCGCTACGAAAAACAAGTTAATGATAAGACTGCTAATAATACTCCGCCTGCAGCAGAGACGTGGCGCAGGCCCGCCTGGGCATAGACTCTCTTGCAGCCCTCAAGAGGCCATTCATCTCCACGAAGTGCTTGCACGCGAGAGAGCCTGTTTTTCCTGTCCTGCTCCTCCGTGTTTACGTCTGTGACTACAAATGCCACTGTCCCCTTCACTCCCAGGCCCTCGAAGCGCTTCAGCGCCACAAATGAAAGGTCATTTTGTTTGTACAGATACTGATCTGAAGTGGTGCGGGCCGGGCCGAGGGGTCAGGGAAAGGACAGGCACAGGCGTCCTAAAGCTGAGCGAGCCATGTGGATTGGAAACTTTCAGAACTGGCTTCATAAGAGTTTAATTGTTTCCTATTTTTTTTAGTCGCTGGCATTTCAGATAGCAGTGCAGTGTGTGCGGTATATGCCTTTAACCCGACAGTGGGAACAGAATCCAGGCCAAGTTACACAGGCGTTCTCGCCACAGTGAATTCAGAAGGTATATCTACCAGGTCACAAGTAGAGCTGTGGGTTCAGTGACTGCTGCGGAGATCTGTATACCGCATCGAGGTCACGGGTCAATACAGTAGAGCTAAAAAAAACTCTTCTACGACCAAGAAAATACATTTTTTAAACCGGAGCATAAGAGTGAGAAATGATTTGTCAACAACGTGCTCAGGATGTGAGTGCCAACAACCTGCACACTCCTCTGTCCTTTATTTGCAAGTTGCTCGTGGGTTGTGGGAGAAAGGGTCACAGTCCGCTGCAGAGGCTTAAAATCCTATTTTCTAAATTCCCTAGATAATACAGGGTATCCTTATGCCAGGTCTTTGGACTTTTCCACGTTGTGTCTGTGCCAAACCATTTGATAATTTATTAGTCTTGGTTTTAGACGTCTTCAAGTCCACCCTGATTAAGCAGTAGTAAGTACATTTATTCTTGCTCTCTCTGGTTTTGGCTAAAGTTCAATGCCAGTGAAGGGCCTTCATTGGCATGTAGGGAAAGAATAGATTTTCCCTGCTGGCCTTTACCTCTGAAAGGCCAGCAGATGACTGAGTGGGCATGCATATCCATTAGCACTGGTCTTGGTCCAGCCTTTTTTGTGGCAGGGACTCGACTGCCCCAGAGATTTCACTATGTGGAATCCTGAGCAAGCAGGGCCTTACCTTACTGACAGAAAGGACATTCTTTGCTTCGACAATTTGGCACCATTACCAGTGATCCCAGTTCCAGCTGCCCGCCTACTTGATGAACCTTTTGAGAATGTCACGGTCCCCGAAGGCTTGCCCCATCCTTCGGTATCTGTGGAAGGAGCCACAACACCAAATAGATGACACGAAGAACTGGGTATGACGATAGAAATGGGTACATTACTGTACATTTTGAGTAAGGATATATGCCTGGCCTCAGTTGGACAGAAAGACTCCTAGAAGTACAATTATGGTGTTTAGATTGTGACCCGTTCTCATGATATTTTCTGATGGTCAGCAAGAGATCCCTAGCAGACCTGCCTCTGAGTACAGGTCATTTGTTATGGGCTCTCCCACCCTTGTCAGAAGATTAATCGGTCTGTCGACCAGTCCTTCCAATAAGAACATATTTGAGAATGAAACATTTGCTCAACAGCTGAAAGCTACAGCTTGTACCTCCCAGGACTATATTTTTCCGCAGTGTTGGCTTGCTCAAAATAAGCGTCTGTTGTGGAAAAAAACACCCACGGAACAGAAGTGATATTTTTTTTCAGTCACCACTTGCTACCTTTTTCATAGCTTTTTTTTTCATGTTAATTTTTATTGGTTCTCCACTTCCCACACTTTTGTTCTTTCTTGCCCCTAGTTAGCTGGCTGCAATGCCACACCGGCCTTTGCAAATCTTTACTAGTGAGGTCTATAGTCACCAGGTCTGTTATCTTAATTGTCTTTTGGCATGTAATTAAAATATCATGTCCTTTCGAATTACTCTGGTGTGAGTTTCATGGTGTGTGCTGGCCAGCAAATATGTGGCTTCGGGAGAGGTTTGGCCATTATCTATCTATCTATCTATCTATCTATCTATCTATCTATCTATCTATCTATCTATCTATCTATCTCACCACTAACGCATTCAGCAGCAAATTTTGTATGAGAGTTGACTGGTGAACTGCAGAGAGCACACTGGTAATTGGTGTCTATGTTCTGTGCTCTTTGTATACAAACCTGAAATTATACTGATTTTTTAATTTTATTTTGTATTTGTCTGCTAATGGCGGATGGCGCAATATTATGCTACCCATTTTTATGCAGTGGATAGGATTCAATATGTTGATAAATCCATTTGTACCCTGTCCAGCAACCCGTTCCTCCTCCCAAAGTCATTTGGAAATTGAGAGATGTAAATTCAGAGCTACTAAATCGCCCCGTGGATCACCTCCAGTCAGTTCATGGCTAACCATCAGGTCAGTAAATCAAGTGACTCACATCACTCAGCACTAAGCATTCTGGGGCTAAATATTCCAGAATGCAAAGTACTGCTGTTAATGAACCTAGGACCATTTAAAGGTGCAACAGGACACGGGCCTCTTGGCAATGTGAGTGTTCACAAAAGTTCCCTTCACCCAACATAAGACCGCTTTATTCATGTGTGAAATACTTGAATCTTTCAAAGATTTCACCCAACCTTTAGATTCCACTTCCATTGCAGCATTTATTATTTGTTGCTGTGCTTGAGATGCAGTTCCTTCCATATTTGTCTTTGTCTTTTTTGTGTGTGTTTTGACCATTAGAGGGGGCGTAGAAGGGCTTAATCACACATTTCTTCTCTCAGTGGCCAGCATGTTGCTGAGGTTCCAAACTGAATCACGGTTTAAGGTTTTCTATTGTAACTCTTCCCATTGTCAAAGCACCAGACCTGTGATTGCCAACTTTGGCTTGGATGACACGTCTGCTAGATGCTGGCGATATCACACATTATTCCCAGACTTTCTGCTTCATACAGGCTTCTCTAATATTGAGCAAAAACCACCGTGTATATCCGCTCAAGTGGGCCAATGCCTTTAAAAAAAATAAAAAAAATATTGTAAGACAAAATCTTGTTAATGCTGTTCTTCCTGGCTGGACAGTGTTCATATTAGGGATGGTGAGCATGGCTTGAGGACAACCAGATCTATGCCCGTTTTCAGGACAATCATCGAATACGTACAGTGTTCTCTTTAGATCAGTGTAAACGTTTCTTAAATGGTTATCCCAAAATTCTGGGATTGACCCAGCCCACCTGGAGCTATGCTGGACACCCCTGACATGCTAGACTAGAATGACCCATTTTGCCTGCTACATATTGTCCATTATCCATCTGCAGTGCTGTTAATGGCAAAGTGCCAATGTTTTAGGCGAACAAAAACAGCTAAACTAATGCATCTTTTTAAACCAAAACCAGGGCAGGCAATTGCATGGTCTTTTTGGTCTCTTTAAAGAATGTATTGGTGCATGAAAGCAGACGGCTTATTTTCTCTTGGGCTGCCTGTGTCTGGGCAGGACTTTGATCCATTGTAGGCACAGGTGGGAGGTAAGGACCTGGGGATCAGGTTGCAGTGGCAGCGGGGTAAACCCAGCCGCTTTTGGCTGCAGGCTGTACCTAGGAGGGCTGGGCAAGGGTTTGCAGTAGTGCAGGCCATTCCAGTGCTGACAGATCAGTGCCTTTGGTGATGACGGACGGGCAGGGAGCTGCCGAGGTTACAAAGACCTTCTCATCCCGTCTCCTGCGCTCAGGATCTGAAAGATCTGCTTAAGGATTAATGAACGAGGGTTTTTCCTCAGTCGTCCCAGGAGCTGAGGCCTTAACTACTAGGGACCAAGCCTCGATGCCTTAAGCTAATACTGAATCTCGGCTCAGAAATCGTGTCTGCGGTGGGTGGATTCTTTCGTCCTGACCCTGGGTTTGGTGTTGGCGGGTTTGTTATCATTTTAGCTCGGGCACTTGTTCAACAGGGTGCTCAGTCACCTTGTCTCTGTATTTCATTACTCTGCAGCTAATTGAAAGTGTGATTGTCCTCAAAAACTTTATTTAGGAGGACCATTTGTCTTTCTATGAAATACTCTGTCTGCCGAGTGTCTCTTTAAAGTTATTTGTGGCCATTCTGGTCTAATACAAAAATTCAGAATGGTCTACGCCAATTTCTTTGGCTACAAGAGGGTTGGTTACAAGACCTTTTAAAGAATGAATCTTTAAACCCATGTGTTGGTGGTGGAACAAAGCTTCCCTAGGAGTCCCACTGCCCCCAATGTGCCCCTCATGTGTAAAATAGCAGAACATACCCCAAGCATTTCCTCCCACTGTCTAATACACCAGTGGCGTAACAAAGGCCCCGCAGCCCCTCCAGTGCGGGGCCGAGTTCCAGGGGGCCCCACAGTGCAGTACCCTGGCCTGAGAGCTCCTGTGTAAGTCCGAAAGAGGACCCCTCCATGTAATTTGCAGAGCCCCCCTCAAGTTTTGTTACGCCACTGTTCTACACTGCACAATTGGTATGTCCAACAGATTATAATCTTGAATCTTTTAGACATGAGGAACCCACGAATTTCATAAGAAGAGTGTTTTGGGGCAGGCTATGAAGTCTTCAGCAACCAGCATAATAAGCATGCCACTGTGAAAGAGTTCACTGTATGTCAAAATACGTTTAGTTACAGATCGCAAGAACATTTAATGGAATATTAATTTTCCTGTGTTACTCGCGTTTTGGGTTGAAAGGGTCAGGGATGATAATTCTCTTGAATTAGAGTATTTCTGCCACTCGTCGGTTATAGTAAAGATACATTCAAGCTGCTTGGTCAACAGAAAGTGGCGGCCCCAACAGAGGCGTTTGGGCCCCTTCTGCTTGCTCGGCCAGGGATTTTGGGGAAGTGCCAAGCTTCCTGCACTCTCCACCCCTAATTTCTTTGTGCCAAGAATGTAGGAAAATGTATGGGGGGAGAGCACAGGAAATGCCTCTTCTTCTCTCTAACGACATCTCCAGCTGCAGTTGGATGCGAGGACTTGGCAAGGGGAGGAGAGGAGACTGTGGAAATGTGCTGCGTTGCCAAATCAAACTGGTACATCATCGCTCTGGAGACAGTAGGCCTTTCTCCCAGATTTTGGCCCATTTTGAATGTTCTGTTGAAAGACCAAGTAAATGACATCAGTCTTCTCATTCTTTTTTGTTTGTGTGCAGATATTGAGCTGAACACAAGCAAAAAGCAATATAGGATATTAAAACCAGTGTGTGACAATATAAAAATGTCCTTTATATAAAAAATGGACTTTCTGTTTTCTTTCCAATTTCTTCCCAAGATTTGACCAAACAAGAAGTAAATCAAATTTCGACCACACTGAAAATCAGCTTTAAAACGCCCAAATGCAGTAGCAGCTAAGGTAATGGCGGGGAGGGGCACGGGCTGCGGGGGACATAACAAAAATACCACTTACCTCCTCAGCCAACCGCGTCCCTCCTCTGCTTCTCTGGCGAGTCCCGGAGGAGGAAGCACACAGGATCCCCTGGGTCAATCACAATGCTGCAATGCAGTGTTGTGATTGGTCTGAGTGCTCAGACGGGACCAGGGAGCCTGTATATGTTCCCCACCAGGTTGTACATTACACATCCTGGTGAGGAACATGCAGAGTGCACATGACTGTTTGGCCATCCCAAGATGGCCTGTCAAACCGTCAAGCGCACTTTGAGTGTATACACCACTCCTCCCCCGTACCACCACACCCACCCTAACCAAGCCCCGAACCTACTAAAAATAAAATTATAATAACGTTATTATAATGTTATTTTTCCGTCTCTGAGAGCAGTAGGGCTACTACGCTCCTCCACTTTAGCGGAGGAGCTGCCCCTGCCCAAATGCACTAAAGCTTGGCTCACGGCTTCTTACTTGGGATGGTTCAATTCTTTGTATGCACTCTCGACATTCATTAAGCTTATGTGTTAAGTTTCGTAGAAAAAGTGTCTGCTTACATATTTTTACAGAGAGAAAAACAAATCATAAAAGAAGGATAAGACAAGTACAGTGACACTTTAGACATAACTATGTAGGCCAAGATTGGAATTTTTCAGATATGTTCAACACTCCGAAATTGTTTTTTTTTTACTTTGGAGAAATAAAAAGAAGATGCTCAATTCTAAATGAGATATTTGAGAAAAGGAATACCATGCAGACGGAAGGCAATAGTCGAATTCATAACAATACTAAGTACGTTTTAATTCTAGGTTATATAAGCAGTTTGTTTCTGTGCGGTAATAGGGTGCTGTAAAACAAAACGAGAATGGGGGGGGAGGAACAGATGTCTGTCGGTGGTCTGAGGAGACAGACTGTACAGTCTGTAAAGAGATGCCTGAGATAATTCTGTCTGCAGTTTTTCGAACCACAACCTCAGACAAAATAGAGGCAGGGAGGTGGGAGAAAACGGCGGGACGTTTTGTTTATCTCCTGCTGCGGTTACTTCGTGGACGACAACCAAGTATGCAGGTTGGAGGAGGGGATTGTGATCTAAGAAGCTGGGATGGAAGAACAGTGTAATCAAGCCATGGAAACCTGCAGCAGAAGGCGTGTAACATAAAGCCCATTTATATTTACCCCACTTCCTTCTGTGTCACAGATCTGCCTCCACGCACCACCCGGTCAACAACATCACGATTGGAGCACTCCTCCGGCCCTGAAGCATGACACCCAAGGTGCACCACATTGATCGGTCTGTACCTGTACACTCAGCCGTACACTGCAAGCAGGGTAGCCTCTTACCCGATCAGCCTGGTCAACGCCTTGGGCCCACAACGGTGTACCAATCACAGGACCCCTATAACAGCAAAATGCAAGGACAACTCCATGCCTCTGTTAGACCCACCTTGCGGTGTTCTTTCAGTGTGCCAACAGTGACTAAGGAGATTGGACACTGTGAACCACTCGACCAACACCTGACATTATGTGATTGATGGATGGAAGTACGGGTGGGTTCTAAAACCCACATTCTTGGACCTCAGCTGAATTGACTAGGAGAGCCGTAACCGCTCTAGGCATGTTGAAAATAGGGTAAATAGTTATTGTCGCTATAAAATCTTGGCTTCCTAAAGGAACAAGAAGGTTATGTGAATCAGAAGTCTATGAAACCATGGGTTGGAGGTTGAGCAAGACTTTTTCAGTAGATTAGTTCTGTGGTAAAGTCTAGATTATAGTAAGCATTCCTTGGTTGCCGTCACTGGGTCAGGGTCAAGCTGTCTCCTGTCACCTTATGTGACTGTATTTTCCCCAAAGTATATCTTAAGATCTTTTGTTAGGTATCTTAGTTTATGTGATCTGAGGACCTGCACAGTGTGAGGATGAGCAGCTGGGTCTTTCTTTTGTCCAGCCTTCAGCTCTTTGTCATGTTGCGACCTTGGCTACTCTGTATGTTTTTGTGCCTATGGTCCAGCAGTACCTGAGGTTCGAACAACATTCTGTGCACAGACAAATAGGGTAAGGAAGAACTGGTTATTTAGTCATTTTTTTCAATAGTATCTGTTTATTCACCCTCCTTTTTTTTTTTTTTAGGATTCAAGTGTAATGGAGCTGCACCATTAATGATAAGGAGTCATGTGGCTCGTGGCCTATTTGGCGAGCATATTGTATACATGCTCTAAGCATCTTTCATTTAGCCTTCTTCAGCAATGTGCTTTTTTGGCTCAGGAACATTGTACGAGACATAGCCAATCACATCTTGGATCAGCCCACAGCAGTATTTTAGTTGCACCTTTTTATTGAATAGGTGAGTCTGTCCACAGTCATGCAGGAGGGACTAATTTACATCCAAAAAGTATGCTTCGTCTTTATACAGTTTTTTTGTCCTCATTCGTGCATTTATTAGCAAAAAATAATTTTTTTTACACTTGTTTTAAACTACAGTATGAATTATTTTTAATTGTCTTTGTCTGCACTTGTGTGTAAACGAAACCGATTAGGTTTGCCAGGGTGTTTTTTTTAAAACTCCGAAGCCATAATGTAAGAGTTGCCTCACCAAACAACTGGGACATCTCTATGGTATTTAGCAAGAATGCAATGTTTTAAAAAAATATATAAGCGGGTTGGAATTTTTTTGTAGTGCAGCCAAAGATTTTAGCATTTTCACACGAACATCATATAGTGCTTAGCCAACATGGGAATGACACCCCAGTGCCTCAAGGTATGTAGGCCTTGGAGTCTCAGAGACCCCTCTGAGAGAGTCCACTGCGTAAAGGGAGCCTCCCACAACGGAGATAGAGAAGTGATACCACTTCCCCTGGGATCACAGCTTACTGGACTTAGGACGTTGCTTTGACTCATCTACCATTTTGTGTCCCCGTCGCCCTTCCCCTCCTCTTTCCATGTGGTGTCCTTCACCATCCCCTCCTCTTTCCCACCTTCATTACCTGTCCACTTCCCCAGCTCCTTCCCCCCCTCCCCTGAATCTTTCCCCTTGCCTGCTTTTCCCCTTACGTATTTGTGCTTATTGTTTATCTCAACCTTACAAGTAACCATGTTGCCATGCTCTAATAACTGTGTAACCTTTGTAACGATGTAACCTGTAACTATGATCTGATGCTCATGTAAAGCGCTCTGATACCTCCGGGTCATATAAAACCTTTAAAATAAAAAAATAAAAAATACAACTGAGCCATCTTTCATTTCACACATCTGGGTTGTCAACGAGTCGCTTGTACTCTGCTTCCTGTATTTACTGGCGTGTCCCACGCGCTATTTTAGGTCACTTGGGTATCCTCAGTCACTTGTATCCAACCATGAACGAGAAGCTGCGGATATGTTTAACCTTTAGTCAGAGATTCGGATCGGACTCCAGGGACTGCGCTGTAATCTGTTCATGGGTCATATGGAAAGTATTAGCATATGAGCCAGTGCCCCGCACAGCCCTGAGATGTTCTTGCATAACATCAGCCCAGGCTGTGGTCTGAAGGACAGACGAGGGAGGGGCTGCAGATGACACTTCAAAGGAGTTCACTTCTTGGGCCTATACGGACCTCTTTTCAACAACGGCTTAGACTCTGTTCTGCTAGATTTGTTTAATGGTTAAGGAAATGTATGGTACGAATAAGAGGCAAGAATTGAACGGCGAGTGTCTGAATTGTTCTGATGGATTGATGCTGGCAGACAATCCAGTAAAACCAATTTTTCCTTTGCGCTGTAGTGAAGCAGAGATAGCAACATCTCTGTCACTAGAAATTTCAGTGGAAATGGAGTGTCTCTTGCAGTGCTATGCCTTGTTAGCTCCTTCTTAGTAGGCTGTGCATCTGTAGCCAAACTATGAGGAATCTATTATGTCCTTTCTTCCATATACGGCCTTTTTCGGATCATATTTTAGGGATAGGATAGATTGCTGCTATTTGGATAATTGAGCATAGTTGGTGTTAGGGATAACCTATGTAGAGCACGTTAACCCGTCCCCACTGCCTGCTGTCTTGGTCTTTGCTGCAAACTAAAAGGACTGAGATGGGGAACTGTTCTACCAATACCCGTAGGACCTACCCAGACAGGTGCGCTATAGTGCTTCAAAATTCAAATTACAACTCAAGGCTAACTGCAGTTGCAATGATCCATCCCTGGGAGGGGGAAGAAGGGCGGATTTCTTGCTGATTGGATTAGAGCTTTTACAGTGACTATGTATTTGTGCACCAATGACTATTTGCTTTTAGGTCACCAATAACAGTTGTAAACCCGTCGCGTTTCCTAAAATGCCTTTTGTGCAGTACTAGCTATTTCACAGAATCTGCGATCACCGAAGACCTTCTACCGAAACTGAACCTTAATGTAGAGGCATATGATGTCCTTGCTACACTTAACTTTTGTGCTCTATCACACATGCGAGAAAAACTAGTAAAACGAGGGGGCTCTGATATGTTCTTTAGAAGAGAAAAAATTAAATTTGAGAAAGTAAAAAGAAGTAGGGGCGGAAATGGATGGTTGAAGAAAGGCAGCTCTTCTGTCGTCATGTGCCCTGGCAGCTGCTTTCCACCTTGGAGTCTTCTGCTGGGGCTGGGTTGCGTTTGTTGGGCTGGAGGCTGGCTGGCTCAGATCTGCTGTTATGTCGGTTTCTATGGAGAAAAAAAAACACTGTTTGCTTGCCAGACCTGGGAGAGTAAGAAGCAGAAGAAAGAATGTTGTATGGGAAAGCAAGAAAAGAAATGTATGTGATCCCCTGGGTGTTAAGGAGGTGAACGCAGGTTCTTTTTCTGGAATGGTGTTCTCTCCCTATTCTCCACTAATTCGCCTAGTCAGCTTGCCAGAAAATTACTGAAGAAACAGGAGGGAACTGTATGTCTGCAGAGGAGGGTCCTTGAAAAGTTTACTGATACACAATTTAAAATGAAAAATTGAGCATCTTGTTCTGAAGTCCCTATTTTTGTGTCTTGCTTTTTTACTATTTAATTTATCAATTTTAGACTAAATAAAAAAGTAAAATGTTACATCATATGTGTTGACTATTACTGTGCTGGATGCGACTAAACAGTAAACTTTGTAATACGTATATTAGCCTTGATATGTAGTTTGAGGGTCAAGTCAGTTTTTCAAATGGTAGTCCACATCTGTTTCCAACCGTCTAAAAGTATATACCTTACCAACAATTGGATCCCCTATTTAAAACAATTGGCTAGCTCTCACTGATGGTCGAGCATTGGCTATGTCTCTATGGTGGAAGAGTATCACGGGACGTGGGATTTTTATCTGTTGTCTCCATGTCACCAGACCCC
The DNA here is from genome assembly GCF_964261635.1 of Lissotriton helveticus. Taxonomy (NCBI): domain Eukaryota; kingdom Metazoa; phylum Chordata; class Amphibia; order Caudata; family Salamandridae; genus Lissotriton; species Lissotriton helveticus. Next base: position 344,157,917 of record NC_136065.1, read on the forward strand.
CAGGCTCTCTATGTGGTCTATAAGTGGGATATCCATGTGCACTTGCCCTGCAGCTAACCATTGAAGTGTATCTCTGAACCATTTATCCACCACTGAGCCACCTTCCTGCAGTCATGTATTGCTATTCTCAATGTAGCCAATATTAAAGCTATTCTCAATCTAGCCAATATTAGACGTAAGCCTATTATTTATGTCTTATGCTGCCCTTCTGTGTTGCTGTTGAGATCCTCAATAGAAGAGCATTGATAACTTATTGACCTTGTCGCAAAATTCACCTTTTTCGCTGTCGCCGAAGTCCGGCAATGTTTCCGGCAATGTTGACTGCTTCATCTTGATGGTATAATGTGTTTTTTTCCAATTCCTTTCTTGCCTTGTAACTTTTGGCCTCCTCAGTTGCTTTTTTTGTACTCTCTCTGTGCTTCCGTACCCTTGCCAAGAATCCAAGCCCTTTCTTGGTCTGCTCTAGTTCTGTTTCGTAGTGTGCTCTAGACAGCTATTTTCATTTGGTTCTTCCTAGTATTTGTGCTGTTTGTGATATCCAACATGTAGTGAAATTGTATTTTTCTTGTTCAGATTGGTATGTCGGTCCTTGGAAATGCAATTACCCTGAATGCTATTGCAATTTAACAGATTTGAGAGGGAAAGCTATGCGAAAGCGAGGAAGGTTGGAGAGAGGGTGTGGCTTAACGGCTAGGGTGGCCGATTTTGAAGCTGGGAAACCAGGTTTGAGTCTGGCGGGAGGCTCAAACATCCTGTGATTCTAGGCAAGCCACTTAATCTCTCCATGCCCAAAAAATGAATGTGCCAACCTTTAATGCAGCTAGTGCTGCATATAACGCTATATTAAAACGTAAAAAAAAAGCTGGTGATTAGGAATTAAAACTACTCAAGAGATGGGCGTAGTAAAGACCAGCAGGCTCTTGAAAAGCACTGTAAATGTGTATTTGTTGCATGGGTTGATTACCTAGTGCTCAAGAAACTTGGAGAAATAGCCGTGCTTTTTAAAAAAAAAACGATGACCCTTGGTGCAGGATTACGTGAACACCACTGTGTGGCAACAACGGAACCCTCCATGAACATATTGAGCAAGTCAGTCCCACAAGACAATTGCACATTCAAGGCAAGGTCTTCATTATGATCCCCTACACAAGCCTCCCAGTCCATTTGTAGGACATCCTGTTTGGGCCATTGACCCTCCGACTGTTAAGGAAGTCATCCTCTACAGAACAAGCAACTTTCACAGGGATACAGGTTGAGGGTCTTTGTGTGAGCCCTAAAAGATCATTCTAGTGCATCATACTCCAAAACTTCTCATCAATGCCATAAATAAAGGCTTAGAGGACTCAACACAAACATTCTGCTCCTTTCTGTAAGCTAAAGTCAATAGTTCCGTCAGTCCGTGTTGTACTTGCTCCCCTAACATCAAACATACGTGACATGGACTGCACCAGTGGACGTCCCTATGGTCACCTTTCTAGTCCTGCAGGTGTGCAATACATTATTTGTGGATACTTTTGACAGAATTTGTTGAAGCTCCCAGTTTTTAGTTCACATTAAATTAGAAAAATCAATTAGAAGCAGAGTGACTTTTCACCAAGAGTCTCACATGAAACTGAGCGGAGATGACACCAGTGGCCGCCAGTTTCTTGCTTTCCGCCCTCTACGCATGGGCTCGGAGCAGCATTCCTTCTAAAACCCCACAGGCTATTGAGACAAATCTGTCTGTTTTGGCTAAAGGGAGATTACTTAAAAAAAATAAAAAACCTGCGCCCTACAGAGAAATGTTAAAAGCAAGCTTCAAAAGCAGAATTGCTGCCCTGCTTGGGACGGGATGTGTTTTTTTAAATGTTTCTTCTTCATTACACTGCGGGGTTTGTTTTTCTCTTTCTTTTATCCTTTGAAAGGATGTTGAGTCTGTCCCTTGCTCTGGTATGTGAGCCTTGGGGTGTGTGGTAGGATTGGAAGGTTTTGTGGGGAGAGAGCCGTGAATGCTGCAGAAAGTAGAAGTTTCCCTTCCGCCTTTATCACCTCTTAGATGTGTTCTGATTTCGGAAGACCTACCCGGATTTCCCGCAGACCTGTCTGCTGGAGGAGTCTGGAAGTTGGTGAAGGGGAGGCTGAAAGATGGGGCGATGTATACGTTCCTTTCTTTAAGTAAAAGGGCACATTCCTCAAACAGGTTATGACTGAGAGGGGAACTCTAGACAGCAGAATTTTCTTTAAGCTGCAGTTTCAACTGACCGCCTCAGTTATTTTTCTGGCCCCCGGGAGGAGATAAATGAGGTTTAAAATTCTCGAATTGTGCATCAGCTCACCTCCATCTTGCTAAAGTTGATTCGTAGCAGTAGCGCTTAGAGACTGACCTCCCACCCCATCTGCACATGATGGCTGGTGTTGTGATGCATCCTCCATGGAGTGTTCACTCAGGCTGTCAATTGCCCAAGTTCATGATCTAACACCCGACCAATGCCATAAAAAGAAGAGACACAACCTCCTCCATTCTGTTTGTTGGCCTTATCAGAAGGGCCCGTGGACCGAAAAGGAGGACGATGACTAGTGCTATACATTTGCAAGTAGTATAGATATCATTGTAAAAAAGCATGGAGTCTGTACTTTGCCTAGGCTCTACTCAACTAGCTAGGGATGCGCTTAAGTGCAGTGTGAGGAACTTACAGTGCTGTGGAGATCTTGAGATTCATCCACCACTACTAAATCCACACACTACGCATGTGGTGACGTGCATTCATCATCTCACCTATACAGTAATAACTAATTACAGTGGTGTTGATACAAATATATCTGGGCCAAATCTTCCATGGAAGTGCTCCATTGGGCTTCAGTACATAGCAAGAACAAAGCCCCACATCTCCCACTTAAATGACAATGATGGACCACAAAATACTCCTCTTTTGCACCCCTAAAAGGTACTTCCTTCATTGAATGCCAAATTTGGTTCATTTTCCAGGTTTCTAAAAGAAAAGGTCACATTCATGTTGTGTCAAATACTTGTTATTGTTCATTGCAGTTTTACTCTTTCCTTTGGGGGGATGTTCTGTGGTGCTGGGCTAACCATGCTTGGGTCTTCAGGTCTCGCCCGCTGTACTGTGCACTTGTGTACAGAGGCAAGTTTTGTTGAGAAGGTTGTCACAGGATACCAAAACCACCAACCTCTATCGGCAGTGTCCACCACTGCTTACACAAGTTTCTTTTTTTAATTCTTCTGGGTGAGTAGACACAAAATCTCTAGAATGTTGAAGTTCTATTTTTTTCTCCTGATGCAGCTATCATCTGCATGCCTGCCACTGGAAAAAGAATGCAGGAGCTGAAGTTTGTATTGCAGATTTCTGTGTTATGAAGTTTATTTTCAGTTATTCTTGCCAGATTAGCTCAATCCAGCCTTCTGCACCTTCAGCATTTTATACAAAACTGTCACAAGAGATTTTGACTATTAAAATAACTGCAATAAATATTTTTCTGATCACTCAGATAACGGTTCCCTAACATGTGTCTATATGATCTGCTTGTAATAACAGTCCAGTTAGAGTTCTGAATATCAGAAACTGGATGGTCAGTGGCTGCACTTCTTGCTCCTTTTACCTATTGAATCCTGAGACTAGCCTGCTTCTCTTATTGAGGAACTTTGGTTCACTGAAAATCTCGTTTTTGTATCTGTTGTAGTATAAAGATTTGTATACTAGGTATCTTTGAATAAATAACTACTTACATGCGTTAAAAATCAAATTTTCTCCGGGTCTTCAAATAACATGTATGTCACAGACGTTTTGGGCTCCGTGGTTACCAAATAATAGATTTCAATTCATTGACTGTTTTTGAGGCGCAACAAAAGCTAGTGTCTTCTTTTTCCAGTCTTTATTTCTGCTGCTACATAAACACCCTTTCTCCGTTCAGTTGTACATTTTTAAACTGACTGAAACCTCAAGTCTTCCCAATGGGGAAATGGTTCCCATCCGTTAATGTTGAGGGATTCCCTTCATTCATTCCCTAAATTCACCTGGTGCAGGCATGTGCTTCCTTCGTGACTCATGTCTGGAAGACAAACCGCTGTGTTTTGTTTGCTGGGTTTTTAAACAGTTTAGTCTTAGGCTACCAGATGTATGGGTTGTCCTTTGCAGTGTTGTCTTCAATTTTGAAAAATCCTCGTCGTTAAGGGATCTTGCCTAACGTTTGAAAAACATCACTAATTGTAGCAGGTAATATGTACACAAGTTAACAGCTCTTGCCTAACGTTTGGAAAACAGCATTACTAATTGTAACAGTCAATACATGCAGAATAAATTAATATGTCCATGGAAGTTGGCCCTGATATTTAAATTCTCCGTTATTGATTTGACCAAAAATAGTTATGATGTCAACTCCTTCCTTAAACCGAGATGGGTTTGTACACTAAACCAGGTAAAAACAATTGCCTTTCATGGCGTAAATGGAGTATGATATATATTTTTTTGCCGCTCATTGAAATCATGGTATTGTTTTAGAACATAGACACACAAATCCTTGGAATTATCCAAGAGAGGGACTAGCGGCTACGTGGTTTTCAGGGTGAGCTGGCCTCCAAACCTATCAAATGCGCACACAAAAGAAGCTACCCTGAAATATTGGTCACTTACATATTGTAACCGTATCCCTGCAAAGCACTAAGTAAGTAGAGTGCTGAACATTTAAAAAAATGTTAAGAACTGTCCTCACACACTACCAAGGGTCTTGCTTCATCATAGGCAGTCCTCGCTCTCTAAAAAACAGGTTTTAATAGAGAGCGGGCTTACATTTGGAGACAGGGGAGCACTTCTAATCATCTAAGTGGGGGCCAGTGAAGAAGTGATTTAAAAACCAATGTATTACCCCAAATTACATTTAATTGCGAACAGTAATAACATTGGAAGTCTTTGCTTTCCTGTTCCATGCCACTGAAAAGTAAAACTGCTATCCAGCTGACCATGACGTACTACTTACATGATGGTTGTGTGTATCTCTTTTCCAATCCCTACATTGCTGAACACTATGGTTGGCAGATAGTTGTAGCAGCAAACAAGGTATTAAGGGGCTTTGGGTGGAATAATAGTCAACCAAGCCATGTGATCAGGAGTCAGAAAGTGCACAATGTCACTTTTACAGTGCGCAATGTGGTGCATTGATGTCTGTGTTGAACACCAAATCTGTCATTGTTCAATGGGAAACTCTCCTTTCACAGAGCTCTATACTAACTAACACTAATGGGGTAAGTTGAGACTATTATGTTTTTTAAACTACCGGTCTTCCCACATTCGAGGCTCCGATCTAGAATTGTATGCCATCCATTGGACTTCCAGGGTAACCAGTGCTACTGACTATCATACTATGGTTTGCCATTTACAATTTGTAGAGTAGTATTTACCACAGGGTTGGCTCTTTTAACTCATCAGAGTGGTCCAGACGGATACCAATTCTCCTTGGTTCAGGGAGACTAATTCAGTCAAGAGGCCAAAATGGAGGGGGAAGAGTACAATGGATCCAGGTCATGGTTAAACTGCCCTTTCCCAGTGTTAAAATCTGCAGAATTTCCTAATCCCAAAACCAGGGTCCATGATTAGGACACGCGGTAGCCGAAAGGGTAGTAACCCTTTAGAAAGTCCATACAAGGCCTTGCATTTTTTGCAGCCCAAAGTTAAAACCGCAGGTGCCCCCGCCAGTCCTCGCGAGCGCCGGCCTAGATCTCAAGCCTGATTTTCGCTTCTTCTTGCCTTTTAACAAGCTGAGGCGCGCTGCTGGGTGAGCTGGAGTTTGCCTGCCCTGCATGCCTTTTGATGTATTACTTAGCGACTGCATGGCTTTGAACTTTTTTTCATTCCTTATTCTGTTTAATTTGGCTGTTCTCGCCAAAACTTTAAGCAGTGGCACGTCCGTTCTTTCTTACTCAAATCCACATGATATTTTCAGGCCTGGTTGCCCGCCTTAAGCCCACGCCCGCTGTCTGGTCAGGCGTTGCCCTCCCTCAGGGCTCGGTAGGGTCTGGTTCCATCTCAGCATAGTTCATCGGAACGGAACACTAATGTATAATTTATCACACTGCACTGAACCATGAAGCTTTTGTACAGAAAGAGAGAGAGCGGGCAAGAGAGAGAAAGTTGAACAAATAGGAGGGTTTATTTTGCATGGAAAATTGGCAGCCTTCACCCTGCAGTCCTCCCAGACACGACCGATACATCTAGTATTAAGCAGAGTGAAGGCTCAAGAGAAACCTGACTCCTAAATGTTCAGCCACAATGAACTTTTCTTCAAACCCACCTGGTATTTTTATTTTTTTTGTATATTTTCCTTGTTCAGTATAGTTTAGTATTAAGCAGAGTGAAGGCTCAGAGAAACCTTACTCCTAAATGTTCAGCCACAATAAACTTTTCTTCAAACCCACCTGGTATTTTTTTTTTTATTTTTTTTTTATATTTTCCTTGTTCAGTATAGTTTTTTGGTACAAGCTGTGAACCGATCCAATGAAGTGGTTATTTTTACTAAGAATGCTTGAAAAGGCTTTAGAAGACTGTATTTAAAGAAATGAGGGAAAAGCCATCTCCCTTTTTAATGGTTTTTTTTTTGCGAAGTGTTTGAAGGACGCATCTTGTTTAGAGCTGCTTTTGTCTTCCTGCTGTGAGAGAGCATATTTCCTATTTAACTTTCAACAAAATCCGGTTGGCTTGCCAATTTAGGGCTGAATTGCCTTCTCTGTTTTTGGATGATGGAGCAGAATGTGGGTCTAGAACCTCCTCTTTCTTTCACATAACAGAGGCTCTTGGGTTGCATATGTGTATGCCACACAAGACCAGTCAGTATCCAGTGATTTCAGTTTCTCACATTCCTTGCTGGGGAGTTCCATGCCTCATGTCAGTTGCTACCATGTTCCTTCAATACTTTTCAAAGTGGGAGATCTTTTGGTGCTGATAGCGGAGAAGACCAGCAAATAAGTCTAAAGGTGGTGTACTGCGGGGAGTCTCCTTAAGAAAACACATTTTTAAAATGTGACCTTCGACACAGTGCAGCCGCTGCATTGAAGTTGGCGACAGGGCAAGTTGCATCCTGGAAATAGGCATTCGAGGTAGCACTGTGACCAACTCAAAAGAATACATGTGGGCTCAGAGATACTGTACAATCATGGTGATTGCAAAAAAGAGACAGGCCAATCATATGAAGCCATTCCACTAGCGTAAGCTAATCGGAGAAAGACTCCTCTGTTAATTAGAAAAGAAAGCAAAGTTGAATTCTTTGCGCTGAATTAATTCAGAATGCATAAGACAACCTAAGGTTTGGCTACAGTTACCGGTTGTGTCTCAAATCTTTGTGAGCTCCGACTTCGTTATACTCTGCTTCTAGACTCCCACTCCTAGTTTTGATTGCACCCTGGAAGCTTCTGTTAATTTTTTTGCAAATGTTAAAAATTGATTCCATCTGATGTGGACCATGTTGCCTTCTCTTTGTGTTGTATTTAGTCTTCCCTTTTCTTTGCTTAGTATAATTCTGTAGTGTATGCTTTCTTTGGCCCTGCCTTTGTGTTTACACCATGATTCTCCTTGATCTCTACCAACAACAAGTAGCAATGGGTCACAAAGAAACGACAAACTGACTAAGTATCTGTAAGGACGTGACCTCAACTGTGAATGTGAAACAGCGAAATCGAACCTAGGGTACTTTCTCGATCAGAAAAAATTCCCATCAGATTACCGACCTGTACCACCCTGCATCATATGGGATCCTTCACCATGTGGTTTCACATTAGTCACTTACATTTTCACTTGTTCAGCACTGCTAGCCAAATTACCACTTGACACCGAGATACATCACACTTGCATAGGGACATACCTGTGAGATTAGGCTGAGGTTTGCCAAATCTACCGAGGGTACAACTATCTACCTTCATGGTGAAGGATCCCACATGATGCAGGGTGGTACAGGTCGGTAATCTGATGGGAATTTTTTCTGATCGAGAAAGTACCCTAGGTTCGATTTCGCTGTTTCACATTCACAGTTGAGGTCACGTCCTTACAGATACTTAGTCAGTTTGTTGTTTCTTTGTGACCCATTGCTACTTGTTGTTGGTAGATATATATGTATAGGGGCAGTAGCAATGCCTGGTCGGTAAACATCCCCTAGGACCCCCTCCCCCCTTATTTGTATTTATTATCTCCTTGATCTCTACCAGTCAATGTAGAATTATTTTGCTAGTTTTGCACCACCAGTTCTGCTGGAAGTCATTTTATAAAACTTTCGTCTGAGAACCTGTGTTTACAAGCGAGCCCCCTCCTCCTGGCCCAGGCTCACCACTCTTCTTATGACCACTTATTCTACAACAAACTTTCCTTGACATGTGCACAGATCATATGCATTTATACAATGAATGGATTAACATGCCTTGTCCTCTATTAAGCAAATCTAGATTCTTTTATCTGCTGTTCCTGGATTTTTGGTCCAGACCTTGTATCATCTTGACGGACCTCCCCTGGATCGCTTTTGGTTTTTCTTTATTTTTCTGGAGATAAGAACAGCAAAAAGCTCTATAGGCAAAGCCTCATCAGCAAGATTTAAATTATAACTTTACTTCTTTGGTTTGATTGTCTCTGCTTCTTTCTATCCCTCGAAGTACTATGCTGTGTTGTTTGTGTTCTGAGTTGTTCCTCTCTAGCTCTATCCCCTTCATTCACGATAGGTGTCTTCTAGATGACTTCTGTTGCATTATGCTCAGCTCTTGCTTTGGCTTTTCCCCAGCTGGTTATCAGGTCGTCTCCCGAGTGTTCATATAAGAGTTCCCCATTGGAATGTTGCAAACTCTCCCAGCCTCCAAGTAAATTCTTTTGCAGACTTTTTGGCATTCTTCTGGAAGCTAAGGAGACAAGATGATAAGCAAGATGGAAAACTGCTGCGAGATGGCTGACGCCGGCTATAAACGTATGAAACAAAAAACATCCAAACGTCCTTTTCCCCCCAAATCCTAGTAAGCAGAGTTGAATAATTTAAACCATCTGATAATATGGAGGTTAAAATATCCTGTGGAAATAACTTTTTAGAAACCTTTCTCACTGACTGTAGAATGTCGATCTCCGACACAGTCCATCTGATTGCGAAACTGTGTTTTTTAGACTGAACTAATGTGCACTAATACGTGATGTATTTTGGGGCAATCGTCCAGACATCAGTTATTCAAAAAGAAGAATGGGAACTGGAACAAAGGGAGAAGTTGGTGCTCTTGAAACTTGTGGAGGGGGTGAAGAGGCTGAGGACTGAAGTTTAATAAAAGTAAAATAAGCAGCTTTATTTTGCTGAACTGAGCTTCCTGATAATTGTTTCCGACTTCATCCACGGATAGCGGTGGCATAACTTTTCTACCAGTTTGACATTCTACTGTGTCCATTTACCTTATTTTTTAGAAAATGGTATACATTTTGTAGGTATGATAACTTTGAATATTTCAATTACTGGAGGACCCAACTCAGTCTTGTGCACCCCTCGGTCTCTAGAAGGTGAAAATATCTGGTTGTCTTAACAGTTTTGCATGCATGTTACCAATCTTGTTGCAAATAGGTATTTCATTTAATTGATATGAAATTCATTTTTACTGTCTGGATTGGTCAAACCTCCTCCTTGCCATCTAACCTTATCGTGTGACACCTTCTATCCTGAAGTCTGCATGAACCTTCACACTTATCCTTTTAAACATTCAGTTAGTCCTTGTTAACAAACACCCCATTAATCAGGCTTTGGAAAAGAACATTTCTATATATTATGGCAATCTGTGTTGCTCACCCTGGTTTCCATTGATCACGTCCTGATCTGTAGGGATACAGGATACATGCTAACCCAATCCCAATGAGTGGCCAGAATGCCTGTGATGATTACTTGTAATCCAGTATGTTAACCCAGGATGAGATGTGGCCCAGTGACTGAGCTGCTGACCTTGGAACTACGAAACATGGGCTGTAGACAAATCACTGTTGGGACTTTAAGATTCCTCCCACTGTACTCAAAATAAAAATCCACCATCCGCCATTAGCCATCAAGAAATGTAGGCTGTTTTTCCTATGTTTTTCCAGGCCTTCATTCATCCGCTGAAACCCTGTGCACAAAGAATGTATTGGTAATAATTAGCTAAGCTTGTAAAATGTATTCTCCCTTTACCTCAGTGAACCAGAGTAGGAGATCTGAAATTAAAATATTTAATAATCCTATCAAACTTTACATTATGCATGCAGAAGCCTTGCATTTGGCCTTGATAAATTCTGATCTTGCAGAGTCGAAATGTAGAATATTAACAGCCTGCCATTTGCTGTTATTGTATGCTATTTTATTAATTGCGGGTACAATGCTTAATACTGCATAGTAATACTTCATAGCTTTGCTGAACAGTGGGAGGGGAGTTTGAACAGGGAAAAGGAGTAAACCCGGAAGTTAGTCACAATGAAAGGGTAAAGTAGCTTGGCGAAGAAGCAAACAAGATGTTAGGACTTGTTAACTCAGACTGCTGATATGGAGTGGCCATTTATGGTATGTTAATTTTATAGCATTTTTGCAACGCACTTATTGACACGACACAAACTGAATTGTCTTTTTAATGGTGGATAAGGCCAGATCCTTGCTCAATTAATCAATATAGGAACAATGAAAGTTGGAGTCTGCTATGCCCATACTTTAATCTGTTGTCTACCTTACCGATTTATAAGCAGGAAAAGATGACGTTTATAGAGCGCTCCAACCCATATTTGCCCTCCCAGTTGTCCCATTTCTGGAGTGAAAGGAGCAACAGTGCCTGGGTAGGTGAGGATTAGAGGTTTGGAGGGGTCACCACAGGCAGGCTATGACTTGGGCCTGCTTTATGCAGCCTAGAGTCCCATCTCTTCCTGAAAAAACGTTCTGACTACACTCTTTGCAGAATCCACAAAAACCCATATCCTCTTCCCGCATCTCCTTGTTTAAGATAGTAGCTTACAGCAGTTAAGAGGGTGCCAGGGACAACTGTAAACAGGCCAGGTGCAAAGGTATTTGCTACTCTGGGAGAAGGTGCAGGAGTAAGAGACTTGGCTCCTCCCATGAACATAATAATATGCCACCCCACAATCATTTACACACAAACAAAATGGCTATCAAACACCCCATTGCACCCACCCATTTCCCCCCATTAACCTTGAATGAGAGTATGTCTTTGGTGAGCATCATTGACCTAACTCCTCAACTGACTTTTGGTAGGAATGCCTGAATCCTGAGAGAGATGGAAGCAGAGTCAAAGACCCAGAAACAAGGACTTACTTTTAGAAGGACTAGTCCGATCTTCATTTTTATTTGGTCACAGGAAGAGATTCATAATTTAAAAAGCCTTATAGCCAGAACTTCTGTTCAATTTGTTGCCTGAGCTTAGGCTTCCTCTTCAGAGATCTTGTATATCATACATTATGTTAATCTTCAAGAATATTGCCCCCCCCCCTCATTGGCCATGGCAGATTCTTTCAGAGCGCAAGTTCTATGCAAGAGCAGTAAATCCTACTGCAGCAAGTATTTGATTTTCCAATTGTATATTTCTCATTTAGTGTTAAAAAGGCATACGTTTTGAGTCTCTCCACAAAATACATTGCATAGAAATCTGTGTAAACAATTTTGCAGTTTTTTTTTTCAATAATAGACTAAGAAAGGTTTCGAAAAAGGTTTGCATTTTGCAACAAACCCTTTGACGACAAAAAAGTATTTTGCTAATTCCCACAGGAGCATTTAGTATGCGAGAAGCCAAAGCTAAAAGCTAGGAGTTGAGTCGCTGAGTTGGGGCCATGTTTCCTCTATGTTCTTATCGAAACATCCCCTTTCAATTAACTCAGATTCCCAGTAAATAAAGCTTGCAGGCTCCGTAACCACAACATCCTGTACTTGATTCTGACTTTCTCTCTTTTCTTTTCTTTCGGCAACATTTCCTCTAATCCGAGATGGAAAACTTTGCTGGTCTTATTTTGGTCCTTTGAGACGAGTGGCACCAAGCCAGCAATTCGTTAAGGGAGGCTTCTCTCTCCCTCTCCAAATGGCTTGCTAGTAGCATCGCTGGAATGGGTGATGTAGGAAAGTCTGGATAGACTCTACGAGTCTATTGGTTGTTGAGGGACTTAAGCTATTTTTTTTTTATCTCGGTGCCCTCCCGAGGGAAGCATTGAATATTAGTGTTTGTAGTAGTCTTCTAGGCATCTTAAGGCCACATGCATTGAGAGCTGTGTAAAGGACTATTAAGAAGTGACTTTGAGGGCACAAGGTAAGCTGGAAAGACGACACAGGATCTGCCCTCGGGAAGACTGTAAGAAACAGGTAAAATGTGCCCCTGCTGCTTCTTTCCTGGCACCAAATTGCATGGACTCCAACTTGACCACAGCTGGTCTCTACTTCAGAAATAGAATTGTCTGTGCGAAATTAGTCAACTTGCCGGATTCGTTTCCAAGCAATCTATAGAATCTGGTCAATGTCTCAAGAGTATGTTTTGACTACCTAAACAAGAAGAGCCTTACCAACCAAGGCTGCAATTCCTGTTCTCCCCAGGCGCCTCTAAAGAAACCACATTGGAAGACACCCACTCCTGTCTCTTTTAGAGCGAGTGGGGGGCCTTTTACGCAATATGTACCAAGAGTAGTGCGACGTGTGCACCCAAGACATGGCTCCATAATATTATACTGTGATTCATTCTAGGGGTGATACTATCAATTCTAGAACATAGGGTTTTAACCTCATTTAATGTCATAGCTGTGAGCTAGTGAGTATTAATGATGCAAACATTTTGTGATTATTTTCCCAGCAAGTAAAGCAATAAAATGTCGCAATTGAATAAACAATGTTTTAAGACTTGAAGAAAACGCTGTATTTTCTGAAACCGCAGCCAGTCTGCAGGCACTCCCCTGTTCCCAGAATCCCCTTCGGTAAACAGCAAGCGAAAGAGGACGGCTAGACTTGGACTCCCTTCGTCTAGTCATTTCTCAGCGATGATACCCGTACGGTGGCCATGGCCGAACCTCTCCCGCCCCCATCCCTGGAAGACGGTTCCTATTGAAAGGGGCTGACCTCGCGGTCACCCACCCTTTCTCTTCCACCGTCAGTTGTAGTTTTATGGCCCGCACACAATGGCCTGCTGCCCCACCTCCATGGACGCACGACGACTCCCATTGGGATCGACGGGCACCTGCTCCCCGCAGTTCCCACCGTGGGCCAGGCCTGGGAAAGCGAGCGTGGAAATCCCTTCTTTCTCCTCATTGTCCAGCGCGCCCTGCTGCCCAACGCCATCCGGCCGGGCCCCTGTTACGAGGGCACCGTCGTGACCGCCATAAATCAGCCGCGCGCCCGGCTGAGCGCCCCAGGCAGCAGCGTCGGTGTGCGCGTGGCTGTCCCGCACCTGCTCGTTCTTACGCTTCAGACGTGCACGCACTCCTCAGCCTACACAAAGCCTGTTTCTTGTTCTTCGCCCACTTTCTATACAGATGTTAAAATCGATCATCACGGGTAAATTAATATAATTTAGGATGCTAGAAAAAAACATGTTTGACGTGTTCCTTTATATACTGAAAAGAGGTTGATTGTTTAATGCGTTTTCTTTTGTTTACTAAGAAAATGCATTAAGGCAATTCACGTTTTAAATCTTAGTAAATGTACAGATCAGCCTGTTTTGTTGGCCAAGCCTGTGCAGACCATTTCTTTATTCTTTTGTAATTTACAGTGAAGCTGGGTGGCAAGAGATAATGCTTTTTTTGCAGTATGCACTGTGTAAATGTATTGCTCCTACCATTCTTTTTTTTTCATAACCGTACGCTCCTACCATTCTTATTAAATCTTGACATTTAGCTTCCGGTATCAGCTCTTCCTAACAGTCCCTTGTTGTCATAAGTTGTCCTGCTTTGCCGCATAGCAGAGAAGTGCACATCCATGCCATCCTTCCTTACATGAGTGGCCTACCTGCTTTTCTGATGCCTAAACTGGTCTGCGACGGATCCTGTACATAGTTCTCTACCTCTTTGTGCTATACACCCTTTACCTTTCTAAAAATGCTTTTGAGTGGGTTAGTCCTGCTTTTACAAAGGTGAGGTGGAATAGGACATTCTAATTTTTTTCTCTGCTGGAGCGCACTTTTTTTTATATTCTTGAAATCTTAAAGGTAATGAGTGCAGTATCTCAACAAAATTCCTTACATTTCTCAATTTCGTTTTACTCTGATTTTAAACAGCCGGAAACTGGATTAGCAGAAACTTTTTACTAGGAGACATTTTCTGCTTGTGCCAGTCTCTCGTTGGTGCATTGTGTGGCCTTTTTTCATTAACAGTTTGCGCTTGTGTAAAAAAAAAAAATCATATCAAATACTGCAATTTTGTGACAACATTCTAGTGAACACCACACAAACCCAAACTCAGGCTGTAATATTAAAAGGTGTGTTTCTAGAATTTCATGGATGAGCATGAATTTATCTTGTAAATTAAAAGTTCCTGCATGTTTGAGAACTCAGAATAAAAGAGGCATTAAAAGGGCAAGGGAAAAGTGTCTGATCCGTGTTTAAGTAGGCTCACCATTCTGATGTATTCAGAGTAGATATGTGCAGTTACCAGCACTTAGTCCTTTCCTTCTCCCTACTCACAGAGAAGCAAACTAATTTGCCCAAAGTCATGCCCTACGGTCAAGTTCGGTAGCTGGGATTAGAATTGAAGCATCCTGTTTCCTCTGTAGGCAATCTCACTTGTGTGACCACATCTCTCAAGAAACGGTAAATCTTTATGCTCTGGTGAAGGGAAAAAGCAGAAACAACAAAGTCGCTTTTCTCAAAAGAAAGACTGTCCCTTTCTATTTGTTGTCCCATGACATGCAACACTTCTGTCTGGCAGACAGGTGTGAACCTTGAAATGAAGCCAGATTAAAGAGAAGAGATGGAAAGAAAGGAAAAGACGATTGTCGCCAGGTTATTCAAGCAGCCAGCCTGTCTGCCTATTGATGAGTCTCTGGCTCCCAGCCAAGTTCCCACTGGAAGTGGCGCGATTAAATACAGGGAAAAAAAGAGAGACAGAAAAAATTGATTGTTAATTTAATTCGATCTGACATAAGGGAAAGTGGCAATACAGGAGGGGGGAAGAGTCACAACCTCAGCACTGCATTAGAAGCAGTATGACTTCAGGGGGAAAAAGTTATAGTGACCCTGTTTATCCCCAAAGGTAAAATTCATGGTCCTTTTCCGAGCAAAACCCCCAACTGTGAACCCACCCTTCTTCCAACTGCAAACAGCAGAATATATTGATTCCCCTGCAGAGTCGCAGTAATGATGGGACAATGTATGACGCCCCTAAATCACTTGCCATTCTTAATTTCTACGTTCACACAACTATATTTCCAGTGTTGACATCTATCGGCCTCCGTCTCCCACTGGTCTCCCTGTTTTGTGCTGTTGAGAGCTCTCTTTTGCAGCATAGTTAAAGATGTAAAGCTTCCATTTTTATACTTTGGATGATGCAGGTTTTCTACCGCTTTCTAAACATTCACAATGTTGGCTTATACTAGAGCAGCAAAACTACCCAGGATCACACAGAACTGGTCTGGGAAGAAACAGATGCAGCTAGACAATAACTCTTAAGAAGATATTTGGGCAGAAATGGGCAGATCCCCTGACCTTCTGGTGCATCTGGAAGGCTACAAGGTTTTTGGTACAGACAGTACAGTGTTAGGCCGAGCCTCATGTTTGCCACTCGCTGACCGGAAATTTCACAATTTTGTAATAGCTTAATTGATCACTGTAAATTCTTGGAGATAATTTTTCTTTCATGGCTGATCAGGGTAATAAGCCATTGGATGATGCACATTAATTTGAAATGCACTGGCCATCAGTTCTAAAAACAAAAGGTGTATCTCACTAGACAGATTTTCTTTTGATGCCTCCATGACTCAAACCTACCTTTGCCCCCTGTCGCTAAGCCTTACGTGTCTCGATATAAAACTAGTGTGGTCCACCCAGAAGCCTGCGAGTTTTTCCTTTGTCATCAGTCAAACAAAGGTTATGTTGATACGAGTGCCCATCCTAATCTCCAAAGCCGCTGCTTTGGCAGCTGTCTTGAGAATTTAATTTTAATACCTTGCATAATACCTGGTTGTCATTTACCCGTCTGGCCCTAAGGCCTTCTGTCATGTCAGGAGAAACGTATACTGTTTACCCATCGCCCTGGCTGGATGGGGCGAGGAGTTTGCCGCTGTCCTGGTGGAAAATATAACTCTGAAAGGGCTCTTGTGAGTGTGTTCTTTGTTCTTTGTTCGCCTATGGGGGTAAGGCTAGGTCAGTAGATCTGCAGAACCCAAGAATAACACTTCCTCTGCTTACGATTCAAGTCAAGCAGCACGGAATATGTTCTTAACCCATAGAAGAGAGCAGGTATTGAAAGATTGCAGAGGCAGGGCACTTGCCTGTTCCAGGTAAACACATCCAATTGTTGTGTGGCCATGGGGATTTGTGTCAAGGAGATGTGTGGTTACGAAATTCTTGGCCTAGTTTATTCGTTTGGCCGATCTGGTAGGTAAGTGCTGGCAGAGGTCAGGGTAACACTTTTTTTTGTGAGCATACAGATGTATTGGTGGCCTGCATCCCCCCCTTTTTTATGGCCGAGCTTCAGTTTTACACAGCTTATCTTAAAGTTTGTAACATTTTAATCTTATTTGTTTAATGCTTAAAGTGCCAGGCATCAGAGCCATATCAACTTTCATTTTCTTTTTACGTTTTGTATATCATGGCGTTGGTAGATAATTGTTGGATTAGTTGTTGTAGGCTGGTCACAAAAATAGGCCTTCTTAGCCTGTGGAATTGGGTTGAGGTATTGTTCTGACTTGCACCAATGCACTGATTTATGTTACGAATTGATATTTTGCTTCCTGCTCCTTAGACAACGGGACCACCATTTCTGGTTGTCATTATAACCCAGCTGCCCCCTGCAGGAGGTGCTGTGTGCATCCTTTCAGTTTCGAACTGCCCTAGAACTGGTTCTGTGTTCGACCCTGTAGTGAGGAGAAGCAAATTCCAAACTCTGGGCTCTGCTAATGAGAATTCTCACCCGTCTTCCAGTTCCTTTTTTCCCCCATTTTTTGGGTAACTGACTTGAAGCTGTATGTTTGGGAGAGCCACCCTGTGTGAATTTATGTATCCTAACCGATGTTTGGAACAGGATCCATGACTCGATTTTCAACCACAGTAGTTTTCTCAGGGCAGAGTTAGTGTTGCATAATTTATGTTTTTTATTCTCACTCCTGGTGCTATAATTTTATTTTGTTTTATCTTTTTGCTCTTTGATCACCTTTGCTCTTGTAGCTTTAATTTTCGCATATTACTGACTCATTGTTGTTCCTTAATTTAAAGTCCTGACTGTACTCCTTTGGGTTTTGGACTTACACTAAGGCAAATTAAGTTGTTTGTGGAGTACAACAACTTGTAGAGGATGAGGGTTAAAACATACAACACCATACGTAGTACAATAATTTTTATAATTAATGTAGGTACACATATTTAACAGACTTTTCCGGAAATGAAGCATTTTTTTTATCTGCTTGTTAATGCTGAGCAGCGGGCAACTGTGTGTTGTGCAGTGTGGATGGGAGCACTGTAGAGCTCTGCTGTCAGATGGCGGAAAGGGTGTGGAAGGCACTCCAGCTGCAGACAAGCTTTAAAATGGATCCTTTGAGCTTTTATCTCATTGTGAAAATATTCATGGATCAGGAAAAGGATGGGCGACATAGGCTTGCGGAACCCAGATGCTGGCGCATTCATGGCCTTCCAGCAGGACGAACAGGTGGGCTGCAGCCCCGGAGTTCAGTGCAGTCGGCTTTTAAAGCATAACTCCCAGGATTTGATCATTAAACCATCACCCTGCCTCTCCTCGAACCCCAGAATGACGTCCTCTTTTTGAAAAATGACACAATATCAGCTGCGAAATAGGAATTAATCACAGAGCTTCTTTTGTCTGCAGCTGACCTAATTGATTTCAGATGCATTGACGCCAGCGCAGACCCCAATGCTGTGACATCACCACTGAGTGACTGAAATGTTTTTCCCTGTCCTGGTTTGGATGCAACAGGTGGTTGTTGTGGCTTCGTGTCTGAAATGTTGGTGAAATTACTTTTGGAAATAAACAACAAAAAAAGAGTCTAGATCCCTGTTGGCGGCTCGTTGGGTGCAAGGGAGCGGGCACAGTGCTGAAGAGGCGCGATATTTGCTGATAGCAGTCCCTAATCCCATTAGACATGATTCCGATCGGATTTAAAATGGCTGAAAAGATGACGGAAGCCCAAGACTGGGAAACCAAGTACAGCGCCAAAGAGGACGGTGGAAAGAGAGGACGGTGGAAAGATGGGGCTATTTTTGGGCCTCCGGAAACAGCATGCAGGGAAGTCTTGGCAATGACCATTTGTACCGCAGCATTGCCCCTGAGCACATCCCCTTCAAACAAAAAGGCGCACAAAAGGCTTGGGTTGTCTGCGAGCTGAGGACATGTTAGAGCAGTAAAAGACTTGCATGGGTTTGAGTATTTTGTATAGCGCCTAAACTCATGCTTTATGAAGGTGCTTTTGTCATACAGTTTGGTTTGGTTTGAAAAGTAGATATTGGACATGTGGTTGCTATATGTGATTACTTTGGAGTTTGAGTGAGTGTCCTGGGACTGGATGATAAGAGACAGATGCTATGTGACCGTCTATAAATACTTGCATATGACTATGCAAAGGCTTGTTGGGAAAGGCTAAGCAAGGTTCTCCTAGTAGCCGTTGTGAGGGTTTGCTGGAAGTTCTGTGAGCAAGCCAAGAGACTGGCAAAGATTTTCTGATAACATTATGCCTCTTGATAGTAAGGTCTTCCCTGGGATCAGTGGTGAGGGTTAGGGGCGGGAAGCTGCGGAGGTGTCGCGCTTGAAGGTTTACATGTTATAAGCTTGACTTGGTCTGCTTTAGCCGAGAGTGGCTATACTTCGAGTTATAAGAGGAAGAGGCTTACAGTGGCTGCATTCTCTGCAAAGACTGAGCGTCCTGTCTAGGTTTTAATCTCTGCTTTGGGTCGACTAAATCCTCTCATCAGGCAAATCTGCTTAGGGAGCACATTTCCCCATGAACCTGGAAATGACAGCCCGAAGCAACAGGCATGGCTAGCTGCTAGAGCAGTTTCAGGAATACGAGCTATTTCTGTATTGTATAGAGATGGTGCATTGGGCAATGACGTTTGGTCCTCCCTATTCCAGTGAGCACCAACAGTGTTAATCAAGCAATGAAACAAACTTGCATTAACCAAAAAGTATCACAAAAACTTAAACAATGTCTCCCGCCAGTGTTTCAATCACATGCGTGGTTCCAAGACTTACCCTCATGGGGTTTCATGCCTGATTAGGAAAGCAGAGTTGACCATGACCAAAACAAAATGACAGTTAAATTGGTTGTTTCTTGCCACATCAGAGATTTATTATACATGGGCGGTTGCTTTGTGATGGCGGAGGAGAGTTGCCCCACTGCCAGCAGATGGTAAACGATAAAAACATGTTTTTATTGTTTTATTTATCTCTGTCGGTTACTTATGTCCGACAGGAGGGGCGGGGCTGGGCTATGGCAGGGAGGAGAACTGTGCACTTGTAAGTGCGCATGTGTGTTTGGTCGGCCGTCTTGGGCAAACGAGGCTGCTGAGACTAATCCTGACGCTGCTCTTGTGCTAGTGAACAGTGTCTGGATTGGATGAGGAGCCTGTGCCTTCATGCCCATCCACTTCCAGGTGTCTGGGATACGAGGAGCAGGAGGAACAAGGCGACCGGCAGCGGGAGCAGAGCGGAGCGGCAGGTAAGTGGTTCTTATTATTATTTTTTTTATTTCCCAACCTCTTCTCTCCCTCACTGCCCCCGCCGACCTACCGGTTCTCACCCCCCTCCCGCCGCCCAAAGAATGTCTGGTTTCTCTCGCGCTGCCACTGGCTTTATATGGGCCTGTTGAGAAGTGGTATTGTAAGTTAGCCAAGCCTATGGTTTCTGGTGAAGAATTGCGTGCTTCCAACTGAACCAGCAATGAAGATATGCTTGGAATTCAAACACTCCTGCCTAGATGACATGCATTGATGGATGTCAGTGCGTTTTTTTGGAACCCAGTTTTGTTCATTGGTGGATCTTGGTGATTTCATTCATTGGTTGATCTCGGTGTTTCACTTCTTGGTGGATCTCAATGTGTTTCATTTATTGGTAGACCTTGGGGGATCTCACTGAGTTTCTGCTATTAAGACATCTTCTGCTGGGAGGATCTGAGAGGTGCCTAATGTTTGTCATAGTTGTGAAATCTCTTTCAGCTTCTGCTTCTTTATTCAAACTTAATGGGTGTAGAAGATGAACTTCAACAAGATGCTGACTTCTTGCCTTTCTGACTATGTTGGGACCACAGCGATGAAAAAGTTATAAATATGTAGAGCAAAGAAATAACAGTGAAAAGATATAGCTTTTGTCTTGCATCCATCCACACTACCCACAGAGCTTCTTTACACCATTACAGAAGGAGTGTTTTGTACAGAGTCCGGTCCACTGTGATTTGACACCTCAAAGCTCTTTGTGATGGGAAATAGAGAGCAAAGTTGCAGTTAACCATGGTTAAAGCAGTACAATATAGTCAACCTCTTGCATATATAATTAGAGCATACAAGGGACGTCAGGGCAAGCTTGAGTACCCAAGTCATTCTTACATGTAGATGTAGCTTGCTACCAGAGCAGTGGACCTTGATATGATAAGCATGTGGCAGACATGTCCCTTTTTAATGCTATCATGTTTTAGGTGCCCCTCACCCCCTTTCTAGACTGCTCTTAGATTCCTTTTAGATTCACAAAATCTTTTTTGCCAGTGCCATGTTGCTGCTGTTTCCCAGGCACATTTGTGCTCGGGATGAAGGGCCCTGCTAATACAACAGACTTTCCAGCTCTTGGGAATGCCCTTCGTGCGGCAGTCAAGAGTGATTGAGACTTACCAACTAAGATTTAGAACATTGTTCGGCTGAGTACCAGTTGATTTTGCTCCTCTTTACTTGGGTCCAAGAATGTATATATTGCGAGTTCAGTCTTAATGTGCATGTGACCTCTCTGTGCAATGTGAGGTTTCATGGCGCGTTGAATCTATATATGATCCTTCCATATGTTTCCAATGTGCTCTACTACTTTTCTTGAATATTTTAGAGTTGCGCTCTGTCTACGCCTGTCTTGCGTTCTGGGTGTCTCCTGATGTGCCGGAGATGGTTTTCTCCAGTGATTGAATGCATTCATGGTGGACCGAAGTCAGGAGTCGAGGTTGTAAGGATCCACAGTATTTGGGAGGTCGGTTGAGAATCTAATGAAGATTTTTTTTTTGTAATCTTCTTTGAGCCCATCTGCCCTCTCATTACACTCCAATCCCCTCTTAAGGCGGCCCTCGAAGCCACACGTGGCGCTCTTTACAGAGATTAAGCACAAGACGGATCCAATTAGGCGCACGCTGATGGCACTTAGGAGGCAGGGCCTTTGTTTTGGGGGTGAAATGAGAGCAGTGTGGGGAAGCAGAGAGGGCAGACAGGCCCCTTCCAACGCTTGTCAGCCGAGTCGGGAAATAGGCATTCAAGTGTCGCACAGACAATCCGGAAGGAGCCTTCTCTAAAGCCCAGATGTGAAGGACTTTCATCACATCATTTCACCGCTTTTCCCCCTCCTTTCAAGTACCCGTCTTTGCCTTATTTAAGAAGTAATAATGCACATGTTTAACTCTTGATTCATTCGTCCTGATGGGGCCAGATTGTGTGTGCTTGTGTGTGTATTTCGTAGAATCCAGGAACACGTGCAGTCATTGTCTCCATGAAAAGCAGTGTCGCAGCCACAGGGCAAACATTCAGCCTGTGCAGCTTGGTGACTTCATGTTCAGTATAGTACCGAGCTGGTGGTGGCCTTGTGGCTGTGGCGTCAAATTATATTGCCAATTGCTACATATAGAACAGCTGTCTTTCATCAAAGGCTAATAAAATAAAAGGGCAACATGTGTTTCAAAATCCAGGTTCCTTGAATTTGCCTTGCTCTTCACTGATGTCGGATGACATGCTGTCTGTTTTAGTGCCCATGGGCCAGACACTATTGAATTTTCCCTGATTTCTGCAAGAGCTGCCAACAACTGTGTCTTACTGGGCCAGGGGGCATGACATGAGCTGAGCTGGTACAAACAGCTCCTTTCTGTCCTATTAATAGAGCTGGAGCAGGGAGAGCCTTGTGGTCATTCATCCGGGCTGCAAGGCCTTATTATTCCGCCAGTTCTTTTCTAAAGATCTGTAGCCTGGGTGAAATGCCCGAGTAGTCACTGGCATGGTCTGCCCTGGGATATTCTCCTTCCACGGCTCTACAAATATTTGAAACCCCGTCCTTTCACATTTCAATGGGGGCACCATGAAATAGTATTATTTCTTGCTTGATGTGGAACCTGGAGATCACATTTGTTTTGGAACTAGTTCCTGCTCAAAGGTAAACTAGGTCAGATCACACTCGTATATGATTCATCATTGGACATGGACAGTGAATGTTGAGGGGAATTTGGGGACCACCAGGGCTATCCGTTTCACAGGCCTCCTGATAGTAACAAAAGCAAGAAATACCACGTTGGCAGTTAGACAGGGCAAGAGTAACTCTCTACTGGTTCAAATGGACCCTTCTGAAAAGGCGGTTTCTTTCCTTTCAAATCTGATTGGTAGGCGTAGGGTGGGTAAAGGTGCATGAAATCTAGTTTGAAGACTTGAAAGCTGCAGATCTGCGTAGCAGCGAAACCATCAGTTTCTGTTGATGGGCCCATAGGCTCACGAAAAACCCTCTAGCATTTCACTGATGCCTCAGAGAAGATGCTCAAAATTCTGAAGAGACTCTCAATGCTGTGCGAGGTACCCTTCTATATATACCATTTCTGAAAATGTTATTTTTTTTTCTTCTGTGACTTTGGTTGCGGATCCAGGCATTCTTCTCACAGCTGAATTCTAGGGTGGAAGCCACCGGAGCCATTATAAAAGTAAATTAACAAAAAAAGTTTTCTTAAAATCAAGTGATGTGCCATTTTAGGACGTGAATTTTGTTTCTTAGACGTCTTTGGTCAAGAGGAATACAAATATAAATGTTTAGGTGCTTTTATTGCACAAAATGCACTGGTGTTAAAACCCCCTGTTGCAGGATATTTCACGGTTCTCTGTGACATATGATTTTATCATCATAATAGCAGCCTCCAAACCACTGTAGAACTCTACCATTCTCAGGGCTACTAGGGCTGTGCAGCATGGAGAACCGCAATGTGTGACAAGGTATGCTAAATTATGCATCAAAAATTGCAATTATGAGACTCGTTTTTTGACTGCATTATTGTCATCCATCTGAGTTAGAAACAGCAGTTGTCGAGAAATGTGTACATTCCAAAACTTGGTAGAAAATCGGATGACACCATAATTAAGTAATAATGCTGCTGCCACAGAATCTCATAAATTCACCCGCCATCATCATCCATTATTTTATGAGAAATGTATTTGAGTTGAACAGAACCCAAGCATTCTAATTCCAGTTAGGTTAAATGGCTGATTTCTTCCAAGTGCAGCTATCATTTGGCACTAATTCTCCCAAAATAAGGGTGTCATCTAAAAACAAAATATTCAGTGGGTAAAATGTTTAATATAGTCCTAAACTGCCAACTAGGGTTGTGGTGGCATTTACAAACTACTTGACTTTTGTTTGTAATGTCACCAGAACTGCACTGCTGTCTGATACGTAGACTCTTGCAGTGTGTGTGGATAATACTACACCACACACACATTGCCCCCATAACGCCCGCCCTCTTCCCCCATCGCCCCAGCCAACACCAATTATAGTTACAGCAGCAGACCCCGCTACTTCTCCTTAGAAAAGCGATCCATCCTTGGGCGCCGTGAAATGGTTTCTTCCAGGCCTGTGACAGTCCAAAAAGGAGTAATTGCTGCCGCCTTCGGGAAGGCCCGCGCTGAGGAGCCGTCTTGCCCAGGCTCCCTCCCTCCCTTCCTGTGTGAGCGCGAGGCTGGGCGCGGGGAGCGCGCGCGCCCATGTCTGAAGGCCCGGCGAGCGGCTCGCGGAGCCTCAGACTGTAATTGGCTGTCTGGCTTTATCCTCCGAGCTCCGGGGACGTTTCAGTACTAATAATGGTTACTTAAGGCAGATGAGTTTGCCACGCAGCCTGCCTGCCTCCCCCGCAGCTTCACAATCCTTCCACCTCGAGGGTGCACACGTCACCCCGGTGTTTCTAGGGGTCTTGTTAAACTATTTTCAGCCATCCACATAGCTTTCAGTATTTGATATGTTTTTATGATATCGAATTGTTATTTGCCTGGGTATTCTTTCACGTTACAGTTTAATTGTCCATACTCTATCGGAGATCGCTTTATTAACTGAAAATGAGCGTGTGGTTTTATATACCTCACGGTTATTCTTTATGTATGTGATATTTCTGTAGCACAAACCCGACCAAAAGGTAGCGCAGCACGGTGTGTTGTCAAAGGCGAGCATCACTCAAAGAGTAAAAGAGGTTTGGTTAGTGGACGGTTAATGCAATGTGAGTTGTGATGTAGTGTTCTTTAAAGAGGTGTGTCTTCAAGTCTTCCCAAAACAGGAGCAGCGTTGGGTGGTCCTAATGGATTGTTCCAGATTCTGAGTGCATGGACTTGCATTTTTTTTAACGTTTATTTGAAGAGGAAAATATACTTTTAGAAGATTTGAGTATTTCTGTAAGTCTGTCTTTTATTTTGCTTATAAGCAATCTGATGTCTGTAGGTTTTGTATTATAGATGTGAGAAATAGGAGTGGTCCTGGAGCAAGGCAAGAATAAGTATCAAGGGCTACTCCGTATTCGATCATGAAGTATGTGGTGCTTGGGAGATAAATAAAATGTTGCTCTGTCTGGCGAGGCCAACGTTGTACACCCCCCCCCCCCCCGCCCCAATAAATAATGGGATTCAATGTTTTAATGAAGTGTTTTTTTCAAAGTGCAAAATAAACAGCAACCTGTTGTGCCATTCTGTAGTAATGAGATCATCTATACCTAAGGGGTTATATTTCATGTTTAACAACTATTTTGATGGCATAGTCTTCCTTTTTTCCCCTCAAGGTGTATGCATTTATTTTTGTTCCATTTGCCTAAAATGTTAATGTTGCAATATATATTTTAAATCAACACCTTGCTGACTCTTTATGCATGTACCTGATAGTAGATATCAGTAATTGCTTCTAGCGATGCTTGAATGAGGCAAGCAAGGCCTTAGTTCAGGGGTGTATGCATACTACATTGGTGTGTTTCTGTATAGAGCACTCCGCGCACTGTACAGGCACTTGTGATCATTTAGGACAGAAATGGAAATCTCAGTGCTGCATATCCCGTTTAGATGGAAGGTACAGGAGTGGTGGGGGAAGGGGATTTCACAATTAATACTCCACCTTCAGCTTTCTCCCTCTCCCGCCCCATGCATTAATGGTCTGCTGCCCTTTGTCATTATGGGATTTGTGCAGCTTATGTGGGTTACTGAAGGGTCTTGCATTTTTCAGCATATCCTCCTTAAAAGCTTTTTCAGCAAATACCAGCACAGGAATCTGAATCACGTGTTTGCACTTGCGGACCCTAACACGCCTTCATTCTTTGGTCATCTCTGCCCCCCTATGTATGGAAATAACAAGACTGGGGGCCTTACAGTCCCATTTTTACTATAGTTTTGGTTTATTACTCAATCTTCAGGAGTGAGCCACGCTTAAGTCAAAAGTAAGAGTCCGCTACTCACAAAAAAAACTGTGCGACTGGCTAAATCGGCCCTACCGGGATTCGAACCTGTGATCTGCAGTTCATGCACAGCTCTGTGCAGCTGTCGCTCAAGCTGTTGTGGTATAATACAAACTGTTTGCAGTCTGTCCTTTGTGTGCATAGAAGGGAACACTTTTTGAAAAATAAAAGCATAGTAATCCACACACTCTGTGGCCAGTTTTAATGTCGCCGTTAGGTACCTCATCAGCTCCTGTCCTCTGAGAAGAGCAGGCCCATTATGGCTCCAATCAAGTGGGCTGAAACCTGACTGCGCCATCTTGTGGACCACCTTGTCCATTTGGTACTTGGATTTGGAACAGGAGAATAACGAGGGAGCTATTGCTAAAGGTGGGCATGATTGCTACTAATCCTGTGATGCTGAACATAGCTGAGAAGCGGCATTTCCTTTGGTTGCCCAACCTCTTTATGAACAAGCATGCTTTAGTGACGCCTGGGCAGATGGCATTTTACCCAGTTGGCCCAGTGTTATGTAGTCTGTAGCGGCGCCACACTTTGCATAAAATCGTAGACAGATTTTAAGTGCACTGCAGTGCCCAGTTCGTTAAGCATGCTTTCGGGAAACCGCAGAATTCCAGCACAGCATCAGCTGAAACATTAATCAATATATTTCATAGTTAATTCAGATTGTGTTCTGTAGCTCGTTCGTGTCTTAATGAGGAAAGCTCTTTTCAAAGCTCCTTTCAGGTGGTCGACTAATGGGGGTCCCTAATGCAAAGTGATGGGGACCATGACCCTCCTTTTAAGAGAAAAAAAGGGACTTGAAGGAAGTATCCGAATTGTTTATTGGCTCAAATCCCTCATATCAGAAGGTTTGGTATGAGTTGGCACTCCCAAAGAGAGATGGAAGAAGGGTTTCTCAATGTGTGGCAATTGGTAATATGTGATTTTATTCACCCGGCGGTGATTTACCTATAAATTGCTGGCACTAAGAACGCATAAATGCTTCATGAAATAAGTTTTACAGTCGAGATTTTTTTCTCGAGTTTGCTTTACCCTCCCATCCAGCCCCCACTTAAAATGATGGAGCACACGACTGGGGTAGTTGTGGTGTTGTCCTGTAGACAGCACAAAGTCCCAGAGTAGGGCAAGTGTCCCACATTGGGGGATCTATTTTAAGGCAGAACCTGTACACGGGTACGTACCCAAAGTCACTGACAGCTGAAATGTGTAGCAATGTGCGTCTGATAATTCAGAGTAAAGTAACTTAAAAATATGAATTCAAATGTTGCCTTTGAAAAGGATTCCTAATCCTGAGGTTTGGAGAAAAAAAATTAAAAACTGGAGCCAAGCCAATGGATCAAACTAGTATGAACCAGGCCGGAGAACCGACAGGAAGAAAGGCCCTTTCCTCTGCGCTGCTTTCTTTGGCACAGACTGTGTGGGAACTGTGCATTCTGTGTTGATACTGAGGTGTGTGGTGGAACCGGGGGTGGGGCTTGTGAATGAGACCAGGGAAAGCTGGGTGGATACTGGGAGATGGAAGAAGGAAGCAGACATCTATAACTAGGAAATGAGCAGAATCCTGAAAGTACAGTGGTGTTGTACGTCATCCATGGGTCATTTGTGCAGGATCCCGACAAGAACTGCAGTGTCTGGATCGGGAGGAGGGATGGCGGCAAGTCATGTGGCTCGCCTTACTTCGTGATGTCACAGGGACTCTTGAGAGTCTGGTCCAACGATGATACTTGATAGCTGTCTCTTGTGAGACCAAAGGCAGGTAGGTGTTGATCCATTCGCGATTAGAGCGGTTATCAGTGCCAGGCACTTCTTCACCTTTAAATCCTAAATTCTGGCATTAGCATTAAACACGCCTTTCCAAATCATGTATTACTATGTATACTCAAGTTTATCAAGTATTTACATGTGTATTTGTCTCATAATTAGTGTGCATTTATCAGCCTTTGCAGTGGCTTAAAAACACATTTTATGGAGAAAGGAGATTATTACCCAAAGAGCAACTTGGAAAATAACAGGACTTGCATTCTAATTTGAAGTACATGACTAGTGACCATGTGTTCAGTTCCCTATGAGGTTTTGGTGACATTTGGAAACAACTCCACCATCCTTCTTGTGGTTTAGCATATTAGCAAAACCTTGAGCTGGATGTGTAACATTATACGAGTTTCCATCGTTTTTTTTAATTTATTTACACATTTTTTGCAAAATAGCACTGAAATGTGCCTTTTGCGTAACCCGGACATACTGCAGGCTGAATGAAAAGTCCCAGCAGCCTTAAGAGACTTGCTCTTCCTGGCAGCCTTAGAAAGGCAATACATCAGTTAACTTGGACAGGTGAAAGTTGGGATTTGCAAACAGTATTATATATATTTGCCAAAACACTGTGTACTGTCCTGCATACCAGATTTGTTAGATTCGACGAGAGCTGTATGAAAATCCTCCTTAAAATAAGTTAGGTTTTGTGAATAGCAAATTTAAACGGGTAGAAACAAAATGAGGCAAACATATTTTCTAGTGCAAATATGCTGCACCACCCACCGTTGATGAAACTGGTCCATGGTAGAGCTGTGTTTCTGTGCATATTGAAATTTAGATATGTGAAGTTAGCAGCTATTGTCTCTTAGAGGCATGGCATATGATGTGCATGAATTGAAATATGCTTCAATTGCAAGAGGCAGTTTTTTTTTACTTGTTGCCTGACATGAGGGAGTTTAAAGGTAAAGTAAAAGAAAGCATGCTGATGCCAAATATATGGGGGGGACATTCTGAATGCCCCAATAAATCCCCAAGCGCAAACTGAAATTTGCGCCAAAAATCCAGATGACAAATTATTTGGGATATTCGAGCAACTGGCGAAATGTGTTTGGGGAAAAACATCAATATTTCAAGTTTTGCAGATGGAAATGGTTTACACCATAGAGAGGTGTTGTGTTATCCTACATTCCGACTCGCGGATTTTAGAATGATGCGATCAGAGTGCAGAGAAGATGATCAAACGCTTTGCAGTTGATAATTGCCCTTGGGGCAATATTGCATCATTATACCAGGTCATTAGGAATGAAATTGGATGGCCATTAAATAGTAAAAATATATTATAGAAAACTCTGAGCGAAAAGGGATTAAACCCCTCTGAGCTAACGTGCTGGTAGGCACATAAAAATCGACTTGAAGAAACGACAACACAGTGCACTAATTTACCTGCTACCATTCAGTGGGAATGTCCCTTTTACTAAGATGCAGAGTACCTGCTCTGAGCCTGGGCCCCCCTTCACCCTCCTGTTGCTGTGTTATCAAAAGGCCAAGCGTGAGTTTGTGGCATCACCTCTGTCCCCTCGGCCACATTCTTAATAAAGAGGACATTCTCCATCGTGTTAGATCTGCCCTTTCATGATCAGGTGCCCATCCATCCGAACAAGTACATATACCTGGTTTAGGCCGCTTGATTTGTCCGGATGCTGAGAAACCCTCCCAGGCCTCTCCGGGGCGTTGCAGCTCGTTGTCCCCAGTGGTTGGTTTTGTGCAGGCCGACCATGTGGCATTCATTGATCTGTGTGCGCTGATATACTTCAACACAGGCGAGCATCTATCCAGGCTGCCCGGATGTATTTGACGTGAATCAATCGATCGCTAGCCTGTAAAAATGTATTTGTTGTGCCACTCAACTGGTTACAAAGTTTTTGACTGTTTACCTAGTAAGATATACCCTCTGCCAAGCCACCCACATCCTTCCACAGCTGGGATCCAACTGTTTTGGATATTTTCGACGTGCGTCAGCTGTACTTGGCTGTTTGAAACCTAAGTTGTGGGGCATCTTCGCTTTCTTTTCATTTATTTTCCTCTCTGCTTGCTCTGGATGTGGCTGTGAGTAAAGCTCGGCAGGGCCGGCATGTCTGGAGTGACTTCACAAGTTTGACCACCTCGGTCAGCCCCGGGGGCGTCGGGGCGGAGCCCTGTGGAAACAGGCAATGTTATGTCTGGCCCAGACTCGTCAAACTCCCAAGGACTTCACGTTCATAAACAATAATTGTGGTTTTCCGTTGTGAGCGCGCACCGGTGCTCCCCATCCTAAGCCTAGTTAGTGAATTTAAAAATAGCTCTTGTAATCAAGCACAAAGCAGTTAAATAAGGAAGTGACCCACATTTTTGGTCGCATTGTTTATCTTCTGTCTGACCACACAACTTCTTTGGGGAGGGGCGGGCGAGGGATTCCTTCTTAAATACGGTTTCCTTTAATTGTGTAACGGTCATTATGGGATAGACCGCTCTACCTCCTCATTGGCTAGTCCTGTTCATTTGAAATGTGAGAGCTATATTTTATTACCCATTTTTCTTCTTTTCAGAGTTGTTCAGCTGAGCTCTTTATTTTCGGGGTTGTTTCTCTTAGCAGGCAGAGGCGGGGGCTTCTCCGCGCACATTACAGTAGCAGGGTTACACTAAGGCGCAGCAAGCCCACTTGCTTGCAGTTATGCAGTTTACTTGTTTATTTTAAGGGATTTATACACAGTACATTTTCTCAAGCAGACGTTGACATTAAAGTAATTGTTCTCTTCCAAGGTCCCCCGAAATTCATTGTTTAACTCAATTGGGCTGTCTATACGTTTCACTGGTGGTCACCTCTGTGCCGGCTAGGGCAGGCTTGTTCTCCATGTAGCTGCCCTACAGTGATTCTGCCCTTCTCACGTGGCATGCCAGCAGGTGACTGTGACGTATTTCCCGCGGACCTGACGTTTTTGGGTTTTGAGTGTGTAAGGGCGCTTCCGCCCTACGTCCCTATAACAGGGTGGTCTGTAGTAGTGCTTGCCAGTTCTGAGTGTGGACGGGCCTTTGTGAAGAGTGTTTAGCCTTCTCCGGCCGCCGTAGAAATGGGCACTGGAGTGACCTCTGGCGGCAGGCTGCAATGAAAACCAACCGCCCACGAATTGGCAATCTTGTTAGTCTGAAAGAAACAGTACAAGAACCTATCAACGCCTTCCATCAACTATTCACCCATACAACTGAAGTGTCGAATCCGTCCTCTAATAAAGTAATCCTATGCTTTATTTTTTGTAGTGAAACGGAGATAATTATCTGTTATTTTTCTCTGAGTTGATTTCGACTGTAAAGTACAGTTCTCAGATAGTGTAATGGTGTAAAGTTGAATCCAAGCAGAATTGGTAGAAAATAAGTTTCTTGGTAAGAAACACTGGCCAGCTTCATTTTCTAGAACCGCATAAACATGTCAGTTTGAGTGTAAATTTCATATCCATTTGGGCTAGTGTTTTAATAATAAGGGGGAAGTTTGGTAGGAAATTAACCTGAAACGCCTGGGAATTATGTGCGCGCACATTATATAGAAACATTGCCAATGTAAAACAGGAACATGCATTTTATCTAAGTAAACTTGGTTCAACAGGCAGGGTCGTGTGACTTTTTTTCTCACTGCTAAGAGAGGAGAGGGGCATGGCCTTACATAAATGTGGCAATGAAAGTGGTCTGCTCTGTCATTGAAGTACTGGGCCCTTGAAAGCTGTTCTAACAATGGTGTTTTGGGTGTGGCAGAAAAACATTTCCTTTCACTTACTCCCATCATCTTTTCGACACTTCAAATGGCGGCTTGATTACAACCTGTCTTTTAAAGGTTAGAACTGATGTCTATTTGGTTTACTCTAGGACCATGTCATTCAGTTGCAGCTCTCTCGGCTCATCTGTGTGCCTGTCTGCCTCTGCCAGCCTGAAGGTCTTGCTTCTTGGGCACCCAGTGTTTTGTAGTCCCACCCAACATTTCAGTTGCACCCATACTGGGCGCTCACAAGAAGTGAGTGACCGAAATACCTTTTCAGCAAGCATTTTGAAAATAAATGACCAGACAAATTACTGTAACGACTTCCAGATTTCCTGAGCTCAGTTTTTATTTTGTTGAATTTTAACTGTAGATTTCTCTGCAGTATGGTAGAATCGGAACAAAACTCCTTCCGTTTGATTTTTTTTTTATATTTTGGGGTTGCCACATTTTGTTGGTTTAAAAAAAGGGTACCAAATGGTGTAATATGTAGATTTGTTCCATTGTTCTGCATCCTGAAAAACATTTTTAATCTCTATTGATTGCATGCAACCATTGGCATTAAAATCATGTCTATAAAACCTGTGTCTTTTATCACACTCAATACTGACCTTAACATGTTTCTACATGCCCTTAGCTTTGTAAACTCATTAGGATTAATACACAGGGATGGTTTGCCTGGATCACACAATGTGGCCAGGTGTGGAAGATGGATTAAACTTCATTCATATAACCGGATCCATTAGTTTGTCCATTAGACCATATTTCCTCCCAATTTCTCTTGGGCTCTTGTGCCATTGCTAATTAGAAATGTGTTTTCCCACCTCGGCTGTCTGTAAGGCCAGTAATCCTTTTAAAATGGCCAGGCCCTTTTTTTTTCTTCAAGTGGGTGGTGAGATTTGTCTTGGCTTTTGTTCCCTTTTTTGAAGTTCTCTTTTGTTGTTTCTTCTTACAATTTTTGTCTGACACTTCATAATCTCCAGCATATCTATCTTTGGAGGTTTCTGTCAGCCGGTGGCTAGCGGCGGCGCCAGTGCCTGCGGTTTGCGATCTCGATGAGAAAGTGTCTGTATTTTCACGCCTTGCTAGTGTGTCTTGTGAAACAGGAAGATCCACCCTTTCCTGGCAGAGCTGACCCAGACTTCTTTGCATGAACCAGCTGCAGATGAAGCAACTAAGCTATTTGCTCTGTTCTTTGATGGAAAATCTGTCTTGACGTGTTGGTGAGTTGCTAGAGCTGCCATGCCCTTGGCCGGCGACGTAACCAGAGGCCCTAGTCATGGTGCAAGGAAGCCTTGTCCTTTCCTAGACAATTGGAGCATGAGTTTTGTTCAGTGCTGGCCAGGTCACCAAGTAGCCTGTCCATATCTTACACCCATAGTTGTCAGAGGTTACTTCCCATAGTTAGTCTGTGTAGGTGGCATGGCACTGGTGCCCATCCAGGCTTGGTTTAGTATGATGGCTGCTTTTCCCATGCCTGACCAGTTGTCTGATGCTCCCTGTTCCTACCTTGGTAGACCAAGAATGTCCAGTCCAAGCCTGGCCAGGTGCTGGAACTGATCTATCGAACATTGTTGTGCTGTTCAGAAGTACACAATCAAAGCTTGCTGTGGTTTGCATTTTCATGGCCCAACAACAAAAATAGTTCTAACTTACGGTTGTTGTCTTCACATGCATACTCATACCTTTCCAATAATTTTCATTGCTGTGAATGTGAACAGGGATCACTGGACCACAGTTGCATACTCACAGTCGTGGAATAGGAGCATGAAGCGCCGGTGGCATCGGCTGGAGTTAACCCTCTTACCTGAACTTAAGTGGGTCCTCTGAGCACGACATTGGCCCAGTTTTGTCCAAAATTTCTGGCTGGTGAATAATTTGAAGTACTTTTTAAGTTTTGTGTTCCAAACCCACTGTAGCCAAGTTATACACTTGGTGATGAGACATGGCATCCTGCAGTCAGCCAGCACTGCGCCAGTTTATTGGGTGAGCTCTGTGCAGGTCAGTACTCCTGCTCCATATGCAGTGGTAAAACTGGAGACCGCATTGTATCTGTGAGAGAATGGTTCGCAGCCAATGGGCGGTTGGGTAATGCACCACATACAGATTTCATCGTTCTTCATTTAGTGTTCCATTTGTACACACAAAAGGTGCATTGAAAAGCATAGGGCAGAATAGATGATTTTAATCCTTATGTTCAAGTTTAAAGTCCAATTCATTGGTGGATTTATGCGTATCCACTGCTTGTCTTATGCTACTGAGCATATATTGTAGAATGAGCTAGACTGAGTAATCCTGCTTCTTCTTGCTTTGGAGTTTAAGGAACTGGCACATAGACATAACAGTGATTGCCCAGGATCACACAGCTAGTTGGAAAGAAGGACTGCAGGTTTCACAGACGACATCTAGGCCACTAGAGCACTCTTTTGGGACCTTCAGATCATTCCTTTCTGCAGGATAAAATGAGGACCTCTGACATTTTTGGCCTTTCTAGCGCTTGACTTCTTTGTCGTTGGTTAGCTTTCCTTTTCTGATCTCTGCCCTCAGTGCTGCCTCCAGGAACTGCACGCGCAGTGATAATTTTGGCCGCCTTGAGGCCTACGTATGCTGCGTGGCTTGGCAACTGGTGGGAGACTAAGATAACACATTTCGGGAGAAAGCTGACTTGCATCTGCAGCAGAGCACGTAGCAGGAGGACCGAAAATTGACAACCAGCACGTACTCCCAAGATTTTTTTTTTTAATGTGGCAAATGCATTTTTTGTTTTCTGTCGGATTAGTCGATAGTGACCGATTTTGGTTCCTTTCCTCCTAGCTTGTGTATGGGATTTTTCATCCTTTATATTCAGGATACCGAGGAGTGGAGAATGTATCCTGTTCTCGGGGAATCCTGGCTGCATGACAGGCTAGGGATTCTGAAGATCTGGGGGTGTGCAGTCTGCCCTACCCCATCCCCACTGGTCATTTCTGGCTGAACGCCCATATAGCACTTCTTTCTGGTGCTTTACAGAACTTCGCTCGGCCCCTGAAGGCGCGCGCAGCTCGTTACAGGCCCCTGTAGTCTGGTTACAAATCTACGTTCGATCGTTTACTTTTTGCGAACTTTTTCCTGCAGCGCTATCGGTGTGCTGGCCACAGGCTCCCTGCGTGCATGAACCAGTCGCGCTTCTTGGCGCTGCACGTGTCTACTCCCACACCCTCTGGACGCCCCCGGTGCCCCTTCCACCTGCTGTCTCCATAAAGGCCCTGCCTTTAACTCTCACTGTTACTCTCTTTTCCCCTTTTCTGCCCCAAGCATTTGTTTTTCCCCTTGAGCCGTGCAACAAATCCAATTACTACAATTATCCGTTGGATGGATTGTGCGGAGTGTGTGCGTGGGGGGCAGCTTTATCCCCCTCCCTCCCCGGTGGCTGTCCATCAGCCTCGCCTGCACAGAATGGTGTCCCTGCAGATCCGCTCCAAAAGGTCTGTTCACTCTGCAGTTTGCCACCTGTTCCTCCAGCCCGCTCCCCCCCACCCTCTCCCCGCCACCCTCTCCCCGCCCCTCCCGTCCCTAGTGAATGGGCCGGGGGATCAGGAGGCGCTTGCCAAATAACTGGGCGATGCTGTCACCGCAGCCTCGCAGCACCTTGGGACGCACTCACTTTTTCCTAGCGCCGCGCTGTTAGCACAGCCACGGTTCACTTTTTGACACTGAATTAGATGGGAAATGAATACTTCCCAAGCACATATTAATAAGGGCTGCTTCGAAATGCTCCACCACAGCCCCGAGGCACGGCACAGGGAAGCTGCAGGCCTCTGCGCTGGCGAAGACCTGGGCCCTGTACTTGCTGTGTGCACGAATGTGTGTGTGGTATTTGTGTAGCGCAAACCTAGTGGAGATATCTACCTCGTCTTAGGCAAAGATACCCCCGAGAAGTAGCGGGAGCAATAGCTGGTACCTCAGGGTGTACGTGGACTGTTGCTGCGCTGTGATGTAGTGCTGCGGTCAGTAGCTGGGCTTCAGCCCCTTACTAAACTGTCATATCGTTAGGCGGTCCTGATTGATACAGGGGTGTTGTTTTAATTCCTGGGTGCATACATGGAGACACATGTTGGTTGCCTTGTTCTTCCTTGTTTGCATTCTTAGTCTTCAGAATTATGGTGTCCTGGCTGTGGGTGTTCCAAGAGCCACAAGGGTGGTGAGCTCTCGACAGCCAGCTGGGCAGGTGGGCGTGCCGGTTGTGATGGCTTTGTAGATGATGTATCTGCATTATAGTGTCCTGGCTGTGGGTGTGCCAAATTTGCTTTTTTGGGGGGGAATGTTGTCACTTTCATTCAAGTGATCTGGTACCAGGCTGTCTTGGTTTTCTTGGTAATTTGTTTCCTGATGGTGAAATTGGCATCTAGGATGAAAAGAGTGGCTTGGCATTGGTGAAAGTTGGGGTTTGAAGCTGTCCAAGTTCATGTAGTTGAGCCAAGTTTGGAAGTCTATGCCAGTGGACTTCACAGTGACTGATGCTGATATATGGCACCAGGTTCGGGCTGTAGCGTGAATGATGTGATGTGTTCGGCAGCCAGACCCCCAGTAGATTTGTCTTACTTTAGTCAGTGTTCACCGATAGTCTCTGTGCGGCCATTAAATCTGCTCTGCTAGTTTATGAGCCACTCTTGACTATTGTTTTTTGCTCATATGATTTCATGCATTGGAGGGAATGCAACAGCCAGCCAGAGAGATTTTTCATATGCTGTGAAGGGTGGGGTTTACAGGCCTGGCCGAGGAACGGACAAAGCCAAACTTGGCACTCTACCCAGAACACACTGCAGCTGTGAGTGAGTGAAGTCATCGGCCTAACAACCATTGCAAATAAAAAATAAATACCAAGGAAAACAGAGTCCCACAGTGTTCTGCCGAGTTTTAAATGTATTCTGTACAGCTTGGGATGGCATCCGATATTGCTGTCTCTGCAAAGAGAGTGGAGCTCATTCATATGTGTGGGACCTGTTGCTTCACTTTGTTGCAGTGGGTTAGTACATTTTCTTTCATACTCTCTCGAGTCCTCCCCATTCGTCTTTTCCGTTAATGGAAGATGTTTGTCTCTGTTTGCAGGGTTTGGTCTGTTTTGACACTTAAAGTTGCGGAAGGATACATTGTTTGAGTGGTTATTGCCTTAGAAGTTGAGTGCCTCTTATCAGCTTGTTTGGGTGAGGCTGAACAATAAATGGTGGTTCTAAGTGCACCCTTATGTATGATCGGCTTCCTATCCAGGCCTAAAACTGTGGTTGTGTTCGACTAGGATATCCGATACCACGGTTCTTGGGTGCATGGCAGAGTTAGCTTACACCCGATGGGTGCAGCTGTGGTCCATCAACATGTATGGGGAAAACGGTGGATTTATTGGTGCAGGGCTCAAAAGTTTGGCTCCTCCAAGTGTAGTTGCAGTTGGGATCCCCACTTCGTTTTTCGAAGTTGTGACTGTGGAAACTGAAGCCTGCTTACGCCGTATTGTGTGGTTCACACTCCTTCAGGAGCCATGGTGGAAACCGAACGCATACAATACTTGTTTTTAAAGAGCTGTGATTCATATGTGCCTAATAGCTGTAACCGTATGGTGTCCTACCTTTCAGTATTAACCAATCTGTTTATCTCTTGTAGATTTCTTCCGAACCTGCGGCCAAGAAACCCAAGAATGATGACTTGCGCCCTTTATCCCCCTCTTCTGCAGAGAAGGAGAAGCAGTCGAATTGGTTACAGTCGCTGGCGAATTCCAACAAGGTACTCCTATTTCCTGCCCCGTGGTTGGACCTGGTAGCTATGTTCCTTCATCCTGTGCCTTCAGTTTAGTTGAGGTCTCCTGGCATGCCCAGCCATGAGCAAACTCGGCCCCAGTGTGCTGTCAGGGATCCAAGAAAGCCTCCATCATCCCCACCCCGCTTGGCCAGTCTCACGTCACCGAGTATTTACTGGCAGGCAGCAACTGCACCGGATTTCACTTCTAATCCAGCTCTGGGCTTCCAGGGAAAGTTGCTAAGCAATCTGCACTAACAAGACAAAAACCTGAGCTGAGGTCTTGGAAAAGCCGTCCGCGAACTCCGCAGACCTGTAGCCATGGCAGACATTGCGCCAGCGCCCTGCCAGCACTATGCCAGCGGGGTACAGTGTACCTCCCTTTTCCGGAATACTGGCGCCATTCAATACATGTGCAGCCTAATGGGCCATGTGCCGAGTTTTAATGCATTGAAATAGCAGGAAATTGGCGTAAGTTAATATTGTTGGATATGTTTTTGGTTTAGGGAGCTCATTTTTTATTTTTTTTTATATAGGACCTAAATGAGGTGAGGGATGAGCTGTCCCTCTTCAGTGGAGCACCTAGGTACAAACACTTGTTTTTATTTGAAGATGCTTTGCACATGGAGCCCAGTGGCTTGAAAGATGCTGGCGTACTTGTGTAAAGTGACTGGTATTGGACTGCTATGGCAAGTCTCTGCTGAGAATTTGGGACCTCTGTTTTTCCTGTTGTCTGTTTGGTCCCCAGGAGGCACAACAATAAGTCCTCAAAGGCGCAGTTTTGACTGCAGGCACTGACGGGCACACAGCATCCCGAGGCAAGGATATTTCGATTCTCTGCTATTAGTGACTTTCTTCTCTTTCGGGCGTGTAGACTTGTCATTTGTGTCTATTGGTTGGCAATCCCTTGTGTGGTGTTGAGTAACGTGTTTGTCTGGGAAGATTTGACAAGGTAATGCATAAAAGTGGAAGGACACTTGAAGCATATTCGTGATGTGGCTCTTTTGCATTTCGTAAAGACAATATTTTAGTTATTTAGAGTTTGGTGGATGCAAGGCATCCTCTAAAAATTGGGCAAGTTCTTCACCATACTCTCAATCACCTCCAAAGCTACTTGCTATTCTGGGTTCATTGCATGTCCAGAGCATTCTGGGATGTGTAGTCTTGGGTTTTCCTTGGACTCTCATACACTGAAAATGCAAAAGGGGCCTGGATAAGGTTGATCCTAAGATCATGCAGAGCCAAGCTTGTTCTGTTCCAGTTTGTATTCATGGTCCTGTTTTGTAACTCAGTAGAATATCTCAGTGATATGCAGGCTAAGTAAGGGAAATTAATGGCCGTACAGATACCGCATCATTAAACTACAAATTAAAAAAAAGTCTATGTTTTGTGCCTGGTGACGCTTTGTACTTACAAATGGGGCACTCACTGTACACCACTCATTGGAGCAGGCTCTCTACACCAAACAATATGGACATGTTGTGCACCTTGCATGTTAACAGCCTGTTGTACACATCAGTGTAATGGGGGTATCTAAGGACAGGGCAGTTTCAGAAATACTGGTCATCTTGTGTTCTTAACATGTATTCTTTTGATTCTTATTTAACACTCTTTTACTGGATTTCATCTTAATTCTTTGTGTGCTTCTTTAAACACTTGTAGAATATCGGCTGCATGCATCCACGGCAGCGCCTCTCAGCCTTCCGGCCCTGGTCTCCAGCCATTTCATCAAATGAAAAGGAAGTTCCCGGCCATCTTCCCTTGCTCATTCGAGACAGGTAAGCAGGGCCTGGAGGAACTGATAATGCAAGAACATACTCCGAACCCCTTCAGACTCTTGGATGTGTGAGACCCTTTGACCAGTGGGGGATGGAGAAAGCAATTGTTTGTTCTTGGGTTTTAAAGTGGCCTGAAAACGGGTGTTGAACCTCACAAAATCACCAATAGAGGCTTGATATGTATCAATAACTTGCGCTATCTCGCGGCATGGAGAGGCGCCAACACGTTTCATACTCCCTCACTATTGTTTGGGAGTCAACTCTCTTGTTTAAAGAGTTTAATTTATCTATCTATCTATATATTAATTTTTTTCATCAATGTGGTTTATTCGCCGGATCGCTCATCAGCGGGTGCAGGCGTTGGGCCAAACCAATAGCCAGGGTCAATTTTTAAACAAAGTCCGCCACACTCTGGAACTTTGTCTTTATGTTTTATTACACAGAGCCCAGTCTGTGTCAGACTGGGCTCTGTGTAATAAAACATAAAGACAAAGTTCCAGAGTGTGGCAGCCTTTGTTGAATTTTTTTTTAAATATATATATATATATATATATATATATATATATATATATATATATATATATATATATATATAATTATTATTATTTTGGGCTAATAAATAATTTACACCAAACAACCGGGTCTCGCTTCATCCTTCTGTTCGGCTGAGCATGCTGGATTGTAGATGGCAACATACCGAATATATATATATATATATATATAAGTGTGTAAATGTGTGTGTGTGTGTGTGTGTATATATATATATATATATATATATATATATATGTATTAAAATATATATGTATATACACACATATACAGCCTTGTGGCAGCTGTGGAGATTTATTTCCCAATTCCCATCAGGAATGTTAATCTCAACTGTTGAGAATATCTGTGATGTAACTATAACTGTTCTATCTATTCTACGCACCATATTTTGAGGAAAAACAGTTGAACTCCTGAATTGTGCCATAGAAAGTCTTTATTAGAGCACCACTGGTACTCTTGCAGAATGATACCCCTGCATTCTACACACCAGGACACAAACCTCTTCCAGTAATTCTTTAGATGCAACTGTTTGAGGCGCCTCTATGGGGTATGTTGTGTGGAGCACGAGTGATGCTCCCTTTGAGAACATCCATATTATTAACATGGACCGGGAGCGCGTCTGCCAATGCTGCCCTGCTTTTGTTTTTCTCATCACCCCATCACATGCTTTCTTTTCCTCCACCCTCACCTTTCCATGTTTTTGTTTGATTGTTCCTAGGGAGGAGTTATCATTTCTTAGCACCGGCCCCCCTGTCCTGCAGACGCCTGAGCGCCCGGGCAGTCATTCCGAACATAATGCGTAGGTGTTTTCCTTCATTTACGTTTATATGCTTTTTCCACTTTGCTCATTTCACACAATATTTTCATTTGCTTTGCATGTTTATTTATTAGCTGACCATTTAGATGCAGTATGGTCGTCTCAGTAACATCCAGCATTGCATAGAAACTTTTAAAGAATTGGAAGTGTGGGTGTGCCTGTATGTGTGTGTGTATTTTCGAAGCATGCAGTGTGTGTACATAGATAATGTTGTGAATGTATGTGTGGTGTGTAGCTGTGGTATTGGACTAATGTCTTGTGCATTTACTACATACACTCACACACACGAGCTAGCTATTGGATGTTGCATTCCGCAGAAAACATACAGGAAAGAATTGGATGTTTCAAAGTTGAGCTCAATTTTGCACCTAGACTCGCAGGATTAAGTTACAGATGAGAGTTGTTACCAGAACAATGCAAATCTAATAAAATATTTGCTGTAGTGTTACAAGAAAATCTAGGTGGTTGTTGTAGCTTTAAATTTGGGTCTAACCCTTACCCAACCAGGAAGAGAGTCTTTAGAAAATGTTTGCCTGAGTGCATAAAACTTAATAATTTTCCTGAAGTGTGGGCTTTTGTATATGTGCTTCATGATAGGCAGAAACTATTGCATGCTTCTTCACTGCAAAGTGTACCGTAGCACTTTAGACGTCACCCACTAGAATACGGAATATGGTTGTTTTTCTGTGGCCAGTGAGGTACACCATAAGGTCTCCTTGATTTATTTATTTATTTATTTATGGCTACAAAAACACTTGTTATCACTCTACAAGTCTTTGTTTAAATATTTTTGGCAACATTTCGATTGGTAAATTATTTATTCTGGAATATCATGGTTTAAAATGTCTAACCCCCAAATTTCGGTATTTCTAAATTTATTGACCTTGTTAAAATCAAATACTTTACTGAAAAAGCAACACCTAGCAGGGTTTCATGCCTATTAGCTTTGCCATGCCACATTTTAGTGGAACAAGAAATATGCATATTGTCCCGTTACTACAAGCAGCTCTCACGAATAAACACGTAAAAGAAAGAATTTATTTACGCCGACACAAGACTAAGGCAACATGAGGAATAGAATTAACAACATCACATAACTTATTTTACCCATTTTCTTTCTACGAATTGGCAGTTTCTACAACTACAAAAGTTTTGAGAACTCTGTGGCACCCAATGTCGCCCTGGCACCGGCCGCCACACAACCGAAGATCATTCACAGTTCTCCAGGCTCAACAACGACGACGACGACACCCCGGAGTAGTGAAACCCTGGGTAGTAGCCCAGTGCCGTCCCGAAAACGAAGACTCACAGCAGAAAACCCAGAGGTGACCGAGACGCCAACGCCTTCCATAGTACCTGACGCTGTGGCGGTCGCCGAGGAAGAGAAGGAGTCTGAGGCAGAGATCGAAGTGGAAACTCGAGAGGAATGTAAGTGTGAGTGGACACTTTTATTATTAATATATATCAATGTGGGCACCGTTGTGTTTAAATGGCTTTAGTTCAGAAGCAGTAGACTTTGAAACAGAAAATTATTTCTCGCTGTTGTGTTCCCCGTTCACCAGGTGAAAATAATTGAAAACCTTATCCTTCCATAAGTTCTCTGGTTTCTCAAACTCAAAAGGCAGTCTTATTTACATCCTGGACTCTAGCAGCTTACTTGAGGAAAAATAGTCTATTTACTTGCTTGCATTGGTAGCAAGAGGCTTGACGTTTAATTTCAGCTACTATCTGACTATGCTTTATCAGTTAAACCCGGTGATCTTCCTCATGCCAGACTTGTCCTTGGGACAAAACTTGGAACCTTTAGGAACTGACAATGCCTCTCTTATAGCCCGCTGCTACACTACTTGTTAATGGCCCTGAACCCAAATTGTAGGCTCGAGCTGCAGGTGAGGACCTGCAACGAGAGAGATGGCTTTTAACAACTGGCGTAGTAGGACAAGCCAGAAGAAAGCCTATAAGGCTCTTAGAACATTGCACATACTAAGGGTAGAATGTTTTAAATTAAAAAGGAGAAACTGAGAGACCAACATTGGAATGTTAAAAAAGTTAGTTTATACCAGCCATTATTGGTTCTGCTCCATTTCATTATCTTCAATGGGGCTCCTAACATTCCAGTGTTCTAATGAGCAATATATTATAACTTGAGCCCACCTATCGGATTTCTTAAGAGCGTTTGGACCTTTGTTCTCAATATTCTCCTTCATGCGCAGATACTCTGATAAACTGAAGTAAACAAGAGTGCTTCTACAAACAACTTCTTAAAGTGTTTATCATACTAGATGACAACATTTCATTGGGACACAACTTTTCCAGTTGTAGATTTTCCTTTGAAGAAGCTCTATTTTGAAGTTTATCAATTTGAACTGAACCAAGCCTACAAATTTCAGATTTTATCAATTTAAATGAAAGCCCTGAACTGGAAACAAGGGGCCTCAGTGGGATGGGGTCATTTAATTATATTGATTAATTATTAATTAAATCCTTAATCTTTCTTGCCCATATTTTATTCTGAAAAAAACGAATTGCAAGACACTATGTAGGCAGTTGTTGGAAAGGGAAGAAAAACATTTGTTTTATCCTTGATGGAGGGGTCAGGATATGCACAGCCATGTTATGCATACAAGCCTGGTAGACAGTATGGGGAATGCATGTGTAACCTACGTTTGCTTGGGTGAGGTGGAGGGGCTTGAAATTAGGTTCTAAAATACCTGCTCATAAAAAGTTTAATATCTGTTGAAAGGCATTAAAAATACATCTATTCAGTTATATTGTCTGGTAGCAATCCCCTCCGAGGGGACGGGCAAGTTACGTTTAGCTTCTTTCACATCAAACTATGTCAAATGATTTCTGCCCTTAATCTGATTAGCTGAAATGTGGTGATGCCAGGTTTCCTCATGACAATGTCTTTCTTTGCAGTCACCTCGTCTTTATCTTCACTCTCCTCGCCTTCCTTCACGTCGTCCAGTTCGGCGAAAGACATGAGTTCACCAAGTATGCCGGCCCCCAGCGTCATCAACACTTCGACGTCAGAGACCTCGGCCCACTCGGACTCGCATAATAGTGGATTGGAAGCCGAGCTGGAGCACCTGCGACAAGCCCTCGACAGCGGCCTCGACACCAAGGAGTCCAAGGAGAAGTTCCTCCACGAGGTGGTAAAAATGCGGGTGAAGCAAGAGGAGAAGCTTGGTGCGGCACTGCAGGCAAAAAGGAGCTTACAGCAGGTAAGAGTTCCCCACTGGGCCAGTGTCTTGCTTTTTCATATCATAAGACATGCCGCACTGTGAAGTAATCAGCATGACTTTTGGTTCATGGCTGGTCTGTAAATGAAAGCAACTTACCCATGTCTTCTGACTGTTGGCCTACTGCATCCATATTCTGTTTAAATATTGTCTTTATGTGCCTCTGCTGGTCACCAACATAGTACGGATTTGAAAGCGCGATACACAAATGGGCTGCCAAGTCGGCTAATAATTGGATTGCATATCTCTATATGTCACAAAGTTACTAGTATTCTAAGCTGTAAATTGCTCAGGTGGTACGGTACTGCAAGTAATCTACAAAAAGTTCAGGGATTTGTGGAAACTAAGCTCACGCTAAAAATTTCTTTGGTATCTCATTGAGGGCTGATACTTTAACGAGTGGATAAGGTGCAGGTTAGCCAAATCCACCTAAAACAGTGTAATTAATGCTTTAGAACATTTTAGCCTCGCGCTGTGATCATCTAGAAGCAGTGGCAGAGTGATGTTCAGAACAGTGATGAGGGCAAGACAAAGTACCCCAATCATTAACTGTGAAAATGAACAGACAAAGACACTGTGAGGAAGCCTTGGGACACCCTGGTCTCGCGCACCATCTGCTACATCTATGTCAGACATCAGGGGA
The DNA here is from genome assembly GCF_964261635.1 of Lissotriton helveticus. Taxonomy (NCBI): domain Eukaryota; kingdom Metazoa; phylum Chordata; class Amphibia; order Caudata; family Salamandridae; genus Lissotriton; species Lissotriton helveticus. The sequence goes on from NC_136065.1 coordinate 344,202,045, forward strand.
TAGAAGCATGAAATAAGCTCTGCTGAGAAGCTCGTTCCAGGACTCCACGCCCTGAGCGTGGCTGAATGTCCCCCTGGACCATTCTTGCATCGCCACACTTCGGGTCACCCAGAAGGGTGTTCCGTGAAAAGCCTGGAGTGACCAGCATGAAGGGCATCAGTAGGACTCTGGAATTCAGCACAGAATGTAGTAGGTCATTCTTGGGTATTTTCTTTTTCCAAACAAAATAATTTACTTTCTGGAAAGGAGCATGGACAAACCTTATGCCAGCCATTCCCGAGATGGTGGTTTGTTCGAGGTGACCTATCCAAAATGAGATTGAGCCTTTTTCCTGTGATGTCAGTTCCAGTTTAAATTGAATTTAAGAAGGCTATGCTAAATGAAGAATGCATCAAAACTCATCTGGTCTCCTTTTTTTCCCCCCTTGCTCCGCCCCTTTGCTATTGTCTTTGCTTCTAGCAGTTGGATTTTGGCCGCCCCCCTTGATGTTCAGGGGGAGGTTTTTTAACTTCACTGTCTTGTGCGTCTATGGCAATGGGTACTCTGTGGTCTTGTTAAAATTCACAGGAACTCTTGTTCTGATTCGTTTGACCACATGAGGATATCCTGGATAAATCGCTTTGTTATTTTGCTTCCTTTGTGTTGCCGGTATATAAGAGGTGCAGGGGCCTTGAGCTATATTTTTTAGGTACACTTTCATTTTAGGCAGTAATATAAAAAGGTATGTGGTATGTCTAAAAGCGGAATCGTCTCTTTTATATATGCAGTTTATTAACACAAAAGTAACCCTGTGTCCCAGCCCCCGGTGGGATGTAGGAGGGCAGTTCCCTTTCCAGTCATGCATGGCGCTAAAAGTAGCTGCAGTGAAAGTCCCTGCAGAGGTTGCGTTAACAATGGTCTGGCTAGGTTTTGAGAAATTGTTCAGAGGAACAGGATTTCCTATCGCTCTCGCTGTGGACTGTTACCGAGCAGCAGTTCTGCTGATGCATGGGCTAGTTTTAGCGAGAGAGAGGAAATGCCACTTCTGGTGTTTATTTTTGTCCTGAGCATTTCGCCCACTTCAGTCCCTCGGAGAGCCATCGAACATGTTTCAATGGCCCAAGCCCTGCAGAGCCAGACCTTCAGTATAGTGGACACCATGCCATCAGCTATGACTGCTGCCAGACACTTTTTGTGTGCATCCTAACCTCTGGAGGGAGACCTCTTCTTTTAATTTTGTGTTCCACCAAAGTATGGCTTTGCAGTCGTTCGTTCGTGAATCCTTGCGTCTCTCAATCCTTTCTGATTTTGAGATTCTATTTTGAGATCATTCCAAAGCCTTTTTTTAACACATATACTTATTTACCTTTTCTATCATCCTGCATTGTAACTTTATTACTTGGAATGGTTACATATTTTTTACTCCATTCTTGGTTCAGAGACACTTCATGTTGCTTTGGCTTGGCTTACACCTAAAGTTACTGTAGCTCGTAGGACTTGGATAAAGCCAAACTTGCAGACTAACTACAAAGGCATTGTGAAGGGTGACTTCAGTTATCTTCTGATGACAGAGTTAAGCCAATGGTGGGCTCTTTCAATGAAGCTCACATCTGTTTACTTTATACAGTATGGTTAAAAAACGAAGGCTCAGGGAATTGTTGATTTGACCAAAGGTCCAGTCTGAACTCCTGATTCCAAAATTGATTCCTGTGTATACAGTCCGTATTATTGTTGCGTAAGAGCGAATAGTATGAGTGTTCTGTAAAAGTGCTTGTGTGCCTAGTGGCCTATTTTGTCATGCAGCCAGTGCATAGGCATTACAGCAGTCTGCCTATTTGTTTGAAAATAATTTACCACTGTTTCATTCTTGCTCCGCCCCACCACAGGAATTGGAATTTCTGCGTGTGGCTAAGAAGGAAAAGCTACGGGAGGCAACAGAGGCCAAACGGAATTTAAGGAAGGAGATTGAGCGGTTGCGGGCGGAGAATGAGAAGAAGATGAAAGAGGCCAACGAGTCAAGGATACGGTTGAAGCGGGAGCTGGAGCAAGCAAAGCAAATCCGAGTGTGCGACAAAGGCTGTGAAGCAGGCCGACTACGGGCGAAATACTCTGCTCAGGTAGGATTCACATTCGTGTCCCGCACGCCCACCTGTTGTGGCTGTTAAAACACTACTGCTGTCCCATAATTCCTTCTGATGACTAATCTACTGCGGAATGACAGATAATGGGGCTACACAGAGCTCCTTGTTTTCACCATGTCCAAACCTCCCTATCAACTCCACTGAAATAGCCTAAGTCATTAATAAGTCACGTATCTCAGGGTGCATTTAATCCCTGTGAGTCTGTGAAGAATAGTATACATGCAGTCACCACCCTCTAACCCTCAATCATTCAAAAAATACTTTTAGCAGAGCCAGCTTGAATTTGGAAAAGGCTTAAGATTTAAATAAAGAACTCGCAATAGAGCCACGATGTAGATTTTATACCTTCAATATTGCCGGCTGGTTCGTTTTTCTTTCTAAACGCTTACTGCCCAAAAAATGCTGCTGGCCTACGGGATTCGCTCAAAGGATTTGTAAGTTGATAGTTGAGCTCCTCCATGTTGTGGAAAGCCCCGTAGCCCTAACCGCTTTTCGGCAGTCAGGATCAGACATAGTGTCACAATTGCAATTCTGGAATTTTATTTGTAATAGGTGGCTGCCTTTTTTTTGTATTTTCGTCTTTTACCAGCCCTCTCTCCATCAGTGGCAAAACACAGTTTTGTTTTTAAATCTCAATTCTTTATTAAAGTTTTTTTCCAAAATTACTTAAACAATGATTAACATTCAAATAACTTCATATAAACCAAAAAGGTCAAGGATGCATTGAGATTTGAGCAAAACAAATAAAATGAATACCAGAGCCACAGTTTCATACATAGACAAATGAATGATAGAAGAAAATAAAGACGAATTAGCACATTTGTAAAAGAATGTGTCTTCAAATGATTTTCGATCTGAAGCCAAAAAGGGCGAATATTAGGACACTCCAACAGTGTATGAATAATATTGCAATCCGGTGTCCCACAACGCCAGCAGAGGGAATCGGGGCTTAGTTAAGCTGAGTGTAACCTAGCTGGAGACCAATGCCAACGATGCAGTATTTTGAAGTAATTGAATTTAAAGCGAGAATCCCTAAGATCTTTATTATATATTTCTAATATAGTGTCCCACTCTTTGTCTGTAAATTCCATGTTCAAACGTGTGGACCACCACAATCTTAAATTATTGGAAGTTTCTATAGAGAAAGGAGTCAATTAGAGTGGTATAAAGACCCGAAACTGTGCAATTGGAGAGTGAGATGTTATGTCATGAGTTTTTACTGTACTTAAAGCAAGGGTAGACAAAAGTTGAGTGTATCTATTTAATTGTGATGAAGGGTAATCAAATTCTTATTCTAAGCTGGAGAATGACTTCAAAGATTGATAATGCGTAAATACATCTGATATCCTGTGTATTTTATATCTAGTTAAAGGAGGCCAATTAAGGTCAGCCCCATTATATATACCACCTGCATTTTTCCATAGTGGGACTTCGGAAGTTTAAATAAATAACAGTATTTTTAAGCTTATGTGCCTTCTGACAGGCCAATTATGAGGAATAAATGATGGGAGTAGTGAATTAGTAAACTTCAATTGGTGTAATAATTCCAAGTCAGATTGAAGTATGGATCGTTCCAGTATAACTCATAATGATGTATTCCTATGAGTGGGTAACATATAGATAGAATGGGCCAGTTGTTGTGTAATCCAATAAGATTCTAAATGGGGAAGACATAAGCTCCATTTTACTTATGAGGAGTGTAATTTGGAACCACTTAAACGAGGTCTGCTACCGACCCACATGAACCGGGAAATAATGGATGTTAATGTTTTAAATAAAGATCTCGGGATAGAAAGTAGAATCATTCTAAAAACATAATTGCATTTTGGAGTCTTATTCATTTTTATAATTTGCACCGTACCCCTACAATGATTAATTCAACTGTCCAACGTTAAACATCTCTTTTAGTCTGTTCAGTGATAGGATTTATATTAAATGCGACCATATCCTTTAAGCTGCTTTTAAGGAAAATCACGAAATAGTTTAATTTCGAGTGTAGCCATTTGAACAGAACACCATCGATAGTGGCTACAGTAGTAACGAAGGTCATTGGTAGGGCTTTGCATTTAGTCCAGTTTATTTTATATCCAGAGAAATTTGAGAATGTATTTAACCGTGAGTTTAAGGCGTTTGCTGATGATTTTGGATATGAAAGACACAAAAGTGTCTGTATAATGCAAGGCTTTAATTTCCCCAGCAATGGTTTTGATACATATCAGCATTTGACCATATGGCTATAACTAGAGGATCCAAAGCTAGTAGAAACAGTAATGGGGAAAGTGGGCAACTTTGCCTAGTACCACGGTTAATGTTAAAATATGGGAACGTGAATCTGCTGCATAAGACTCAACGCAGGGGCCTGAGTAATACATGCCATTAGTTAAGGTGAGAAAGTCTTTGCCAAAATCCATCCTTTCCATTGTACAGAATAAATAACCCCATTCTACTCTGTCAAAGGCTTTTTTCCGCGTATAATGAAAGAAGAACATTCTCTTCTTTGTTGTTTCGCAACTGCCATAATAAGTGCGAGATAATGCGAAGATGATTAGCATATGAGCTACCTGGGACAAACCCAACTTGAGAGGGGTGTATTAAGGAGGTAATTACCGAACCAAGACAATGCCAAGAAGGTAGCTAAAATTTTAATATCAGAATTTATTAACTAAATAGGCATATAGCTAGAACATTCCAAAGGGTCTTTCCCTGGTTTAGGGAGTACCGTGATACAAGCTCGCACAAATTCAGAAGGTAAGTGTCCCAGATGCAGAGCTTCATTGAAAACAGAAACCAATAGTGGGACAGTATGGATTTTGGTAATTCTAAAGAATTCAGTTGGAAGCCAATCTTCCCCTGGTGCTTTTCCAGAGGCCAAAAGGCAAAACACCGTTAATCTGCACCAGTATCCTAAAATGCTCACCTATCCTTAATGTTGACATTAAATTCTTCCAACCTCCATTCCTCCACTAGATTGCATCTAAGTAGAGAATTTGATACTGAATCATCAACCCAAGACCTATCCTTTCACCCACTTTTTAAAGTATTGTTGACATGCAGACGTCACATGGTCCCTAGCTTTATCCTTGTATACCCAGGACTATTGTTATGTTTGGGACTTGGAAATCTTGATACAGTTTAGGCTTGACTACTGAATCAAGGTGCATGCCATGCTTCTGTCCCTAGGTACAATAATACTGGCCCCAAATGCAGCAGTGCACTTTGTCTATGAAGTGATAAAAAAGGGCTTATTAGCTTGGCTCACAAACTTGTGCACGGGTTTGCATGAGGGCTGGAATGCGCTTCATCTAGGCATATAGGGAATTAAATGATTCCATGGTTTAGCACACAGATTCATCCAAAGAAAGGTTTATCTCTCTGTAGCTGGTTATGATTGTGCTTCTTCATGGAGGCCCCCAATAAATAAATAATCCAGGTTTTGGTCTCCTGTTACAACAAATAAATACAAAAATCCACTAAATTCTTTACACGCAGGATTTCAGAAGGACCTAGAAGAATGGTCGTGAAATGAACTGTCACTGGCGGGAAAGGGGAGGGGTGTGATTGTTCTGTTGTGCGACGTGCCAAATCCGGAGAGACCCGTCAGGAAATGATATGGACTTCCTCTCTAGCGACACGGCTTGTCTCACAGATAAGCTCTAGCCAGACTAAACAGCAGAAGAACCTCTGGGTGCCACCTGCGGCTGACTCTCACCTCTGCGCAGCCTGGGGAATGTCGGTGTGGAGTCAGTGTTGGCTTATCAGACGTTCCGGATCCTACCTGGACAGCACGATGTGCTCCTGGGCACACAGCAGCTGTGTACATTTAAAGTGCTCAGACATGCCTAGCTTTGTCACATTGAGTTCCAAGTGTACATTTTGTACGTTTACACATGGCGTTGAGGTTACTTGTGTTTGACACACCCAGAGTATCACTTCAAGCGAGCAGTTTTCTATAATCGATGCAAATTTTCACTCCATTTCTGAAAAAATAAAATGGAACAAAGGAGGGACCTTACTGTTTCGCAGTAACAATTTTATTATCTAGCACTGCTTATTACATCTCTGATATTGCTGAAATGGAGAACCGCAGAGGTTCTCAATTTTTATCAGTGGTTGAATAAGAGTGACGCATTAAGAAAATTTGTATGGGGCAAGAACTGGGTCCTTTAATAAGGTAAGTAAATATATGGAAGATTGAGTTCCCTCCTTGAGGAGTTTAGGGTAGGGTGAAACAAACTTAGCCCCAATTTGTTTTTATCATTGTTATATTGCAGTTGCATGATTGTCTTCATGTATGGATATCAATTAGTAATACATTCCTCCTTTTTTGGATATGCTGTCGTCTCTGTTTTCCTTTTCGTTTAATGATTACTTAGTCGACCTGGGGAAGGAATGTATTGATTCATGTATTAACTTTTCTGCTTGAATAAAAAGTAAAATAAAATGGTTTGTCTTATAAACCTGGTGCATACAGCCTTAGGCCGTTAATAAGAAAGCAAAACTCCAAATTGCCTGTGTTTGAATTTGAACTACTGGAGCAGTGTTCCTAGTTAAAATTTTATCCCTCGGTAGTCTGATGCCTCATAAAGGCAAGTAGACGTATTGGATACACTGAATATTAGATGCACACTCGACTTGTTTTATTTCAGTCATTTCAAGTAGACCTATTGGATACACTGAATATTAGATGAATATTAGATACACACTCAACTTGTTTGATTTCAGACATTTTGACTACAAACTGTATATTCAGATGCTCCCATGATAAACCGTGGAGATTTGGGGGCACATTTTGCTTATGCCCTAGAATGGGATTTAAATAAATTGGGGAAAGAATGCGGCATGTCAGTTAATACAGAGTTCATGTCTGCTACACAAGCATGATCGTGCGTCTGGGCTTCTGTTACTAGATTTCCCCCCCTCTCAGTCAAAAAGTTCCTTGCAAACGGCACATCTCGTCTTTTTCCACAAGTTGAGATCTTTGCATTTCGATGGACAACACAATAAAGTTCAGTATTTTGCAGGAGACATTGATGCTGTGTTTGTACATGTCTGCTGAGGCCAGGAACAGTTCGTGGGTCGTACTAGCACACGCGTATTATCCATTACTTTTGATATAAATGACTTTACCAGTTTGTTGTAGCGCGATCAGTACACCTTCTAACCAGACCCTTTCTCATCCTGTCCACAGATCGAGGACCTGCAGGTGAAGCTTCAGCACGCCGAAACAGATCGGGAACACCTACGTGCCGACTTGCTCCGTGAGCGAGACGCCCGGGAACACTTGGAAAAAGTTGTGAACGAACTTCAGGCTCAACTGTGGCCTAAATCTAATAGTCAGACCAGCAGTGAACACACAACTAAAGACCCTGAGAACTAAATAAAGACTAAAATATATACATTATCTATACATATACAGAATCTACGTATATGCACAGCAGAGGGGAATGCGTGTTGTATGCCTGGGAGTTGCCTATGTGCGTGTGTGTATGTGTGTGTGCGTCTGTGTGCAGGGGCACACATAAAAATGGACTATACATTGGAGGGAAAATGTTACTCGTTACAACGGAAGCACTGAATTATATGCCTCTCCTTTCGATTCACATAGCACAACATCGTACTGTGCCTGCAACACACCCACCGTTTGTAAGCAAACTACTTTTGGACCCACAGCAAAAAAAGACTAAAAAAATACCGCTTTTCTACGCATCACATCTCAAGCGAGCGACTCGTCCAATGAATTCAAGTGGCCTCACCCCAGCCCCGTACTCCTCTGCAGCTCTCATGGATCTTCCGCTTGCTGGAACACTTCGAAATCAACTTTTTTTTTGTTATAAGCTATTTAAATAAAAAAGTGAAAAACACAAAAACATTATAAAGACTTTGGTATCTAAACCAATTGCAAGATTTCGTTTTATAACAAACCTGAAAAAAAGAACCCTGGTGCACAATTTTTATTGACTTTGTTACAGACGTTGGGATTACTTCATTTAAAAAACAAAAAGAAATTAAAAAATCTGTTCAGATGCCATTTTTGGTCTCCAAATCTCCGTGCAATGCTGTTCGCAAGCCACCACCACTTAAACTGTCACATGCGCTTGGATGGGAATTTCTGATGCCTTTTATCATGTTGAATTTTTCTTTTATGAATTTGTTCGTCTCTTTCAACGATCCGTTACCTGCTATGGAACAAGTAAAGGAAGGAGTCAAAATGTATATGAGAGAGAGAGAGAGCGAGAGATTGACTGTACCTGCTCAGCCTTATCCGTCGTCAGTGTTTCTTAACCCTGTCATAACTTGAGAACTTGCTGTGTTCACGACATGAGCACTTTGGTGTGCGAAAGAAGAGAATTAGGGAAAAAAAGAAAGGCGAAAGAAATGGAACAGAAACTGTAAGAGATAAATAAAGTAGGATAAATGAACTGGGTCATTAATGGATGAATTGAGACCTACATTTAAAAGTCCATCTGAAATCTTGAATTCAGCCTTTGGTTTTGCCCACTCAACATTTTCTTTGTTAAATCAAGTTTTCCGAAATGCAGTATTTATCATTTGATTCCGTCTAAGTCCAATTGCCTTTACTCCTTGAAAGTGCGGCAAACATTATCAAATACTACAGAGACAAGAAGAAGAAAAAACACTTTGCTGCTGTGAATAATGCTTTTTCATTTATTTTTTAAGTAAAGTACCATTTTATTTTTTTTATGTTCTTTCTGAGATGCAAGACGCGGCACTGGAAAAGAAATGCAGCATTACATGTCCTTTTCTTTTTATGTTGTTGTTTTTAATGAGTAGAACTGCACTTTGTAAAAAACACACAGAAACCTTCTCTACATTTTATTCCTCATTTATCTCTTCTCTATCATACACTCTTGTGAAAATAATTTTGTACCATACTTAAATACTTAAAAAATGTAAGGACAAAATAAATGTGCTTATAAGCTACATACGGTGCTCATTGAACAAGGGACTTTTTTTGTTTTTAAGTGTTAAAAGACAGACGTGGAGGTGGTGAAAAGGTGTCCAAATTTCCATGTGTGCAAAATTGGACAATAACTCAGTTTTTTCAATGGTCCCCTTCTACCAATAATTTATTTCCTACCCTTTTACCTTCGGTGTTTCTCACTTTTCCCCCAAAAAGTACACATAGACAGTAACATTTCCTCTTTATAGAAATAATGATCCCAGATTTTCTGCGTTCTTCCAGTCACATTTTCGCTAGGTTTTTTTTCAAGATTTTTTCTTCAACCTGAAGTGGTAGCCAAACTTAAATTACTAGTACAGATTTGGAGGTAGAAAAATAAAGAGCAAAAAATCACCTCGGTAGGTACTTGCAGCCAGTGAAATAACGACTCCATATTTTCTCATAGAAATAAACAGTGGTCAATATCATAGCATCTGGAATTTCCAAGGGATGAGATTCACAGGTGGTTCACTTGGAACCAGGTGGCTCCTTTAATTCGTACCCAACTTAAAGATTTAGCCCATGCATCATAGAGTTCACCCCCTTTGTGAGTCTGAACTTTCTAGACATTCAGAAGTGCATGGTGAAAATAGTACCAAATACTAAGAGCTTTTATTACATTTTATAATATGTTATTTATTTTTTTACCGTTTTTTTGGTTTTAATCTTCATTTTTCCAATTCTGCAGGCTTGCCATTTTTTCCTGCCATTGTTAAAACAAAATCGTATGCACGTGTATTCATTATGGGCATTACTATAGTCTTACCAAGATTTTTTTATTTTATTCATACTATCTCTACATGCAACTGACAAACTACTTACAATGGCTTCTCAAAGGGAAGTGACAGCTTTTTGATAGACCGTGGGGATGGTTTAGGAAGAATTAACTGCTTGTGTGTCAAGTGCTTTGCAATGCTTCTGTTCTTGATGTGTAATGTAATTTAATTAGTTACACACAGGGTAAGAGTTCCTATTTTTGTTTGGTTAACTATTTGGAGACACAGGTGGACTGTCCTACGGGTAAATTATGGGGAATTTATGGTTAAGGAGGTGAGTGTAAGATCAGTAAGGTTGGCCAGTTTCTGCCTCACTCATTCAGCCCTGCAGTGTTACTTGCCTGCCAAGCAACATCCTGACCTACTTACTCTGCATCTTGGTGACTCCTGGGTTTCCCGTTCCTACTTCTTATGCAAAGTTATTGGTAACTTTTCTCTGTATCAACAAGTGCTACTGATTCACACCAACCTCGAAATTGCACGAGAATATTTCAGTTGTATTTCTTACTTTCTGTCATACTCTCAGTACGTAAATGTACTTGTTTGGAAAAGAGAAGCTTGGGTGCGTACCTGTGTGAACCGTGGAACAATTATTTAGACAGACCAGTCACCTTCAGGTTGCTTTAGATATGTATTACTGGTACCTCGTTATGGTGTAGCGTTCTTACCTCTTCTAATGAGGTCAGGCAAGCAAGAAAGTCCAGATTTGCCTGATGTCACATCTGTTTTAGTCCGAGTTCTGTGCAGCTTTTAATGTGTTCTCATCTTTTGAAATCGCTTGTTTTCCTCTGGCATTTCGCGTTAGATCATATGAGTATTATTGTGGGGCCATGGATTTGTCCCTCAGAAAAGTTGCACAGACTGTTGTTTCTAGGCTGCCACGAGGTCTGAGCCATTTCTAGCTTTTCTCAAGGAGAAATGTGCTGCGAATGGATACACCTTATTCAGTAGAGATGCTATAAAAAATCTTTGTGTTGTTTTGTTGGGTCTAATAGGCTGGGTCTGTGGCGGGCTTACGGTGAGAACAGTACTTCAGCATCAATGTTGAACAGCATATCAGGTTGTGGACCGCCGCAGGAGCGATGTACTGTATGGAATTTCTAGGAACCGCAGCATTGCAACACACTAAAGTGATAGACACCTTTGTAATGTAAAGCATGACTTCTACATGTCCCGCTACCTCAGGTGGTCCCTTTATTTTCCATTCATGGAATTCAGGTGAGAGGATAGGAGTGTCTTTTTTTGTGTTGGCCATGGGCTATCTTCTCAAGCCCTCACATCCAATTGCCTCAAGAGATTAATTATAAAGCCATGCTCGAAATATAGTGCCATTATTTTGTCAGTCAATGTTTTGTGACTTGTCTGGCGAACGTAAAGCGGCTACTTTGCAGGGTCATCCCTAAACCCCAAGTAGAGAGTCTGTCCAGTTGCATGTCCCCCCCCCCACCCACCTCCACACTTGCACACCATCATTCAGTAATGATTATAGAAATGGAGAAAACATGAACGGTCCTCTTTGAGGGCATGTTAGGGGGTTCGAAAGGCAGGTGCTAGAGTGGAATATTTCAGCCTTCAAGTGAGATAATCCATACTTCCCATAAACCACCCTTTACGGGTTCAGAGATGGCATGTCTTGTGGAAATGTGCTTCTGCAGGTGCTGGGTGGTGCACCCGGTCGGAAGATTGGTAGGGTGGAGGATACTGAGGTACTTGTGCATTTTACATTTCAGTAATCCATCGCAGAAAGACAGCCCTTCAAGAAAAGGGACAGGACACAACCAACAGCAATAACCTCCATAATATTTCTTGAAAGGTCATCTATCTCACACTATACGGTCCTTCTCAAATGGAATTTAGCCAGTGTACAAAAATGATTTCAGCCTGTAAATACTTTTTTTTAATTGTACGCTCTTGTAACATAAGTGCATATGGTGTTATCCCTTTTGCAGAAACTCTTTCTTATGTAATAGATGGCTTTGTTTATATGGTTTGTGTTTTTACTCTGAATATCTGTGGTCTGTTTTTGCGTTAGGGGAACGAAAAAGCAGACCCGCTCTGTTTTCAGCATCATACCTGTTGGTTTTCATCGTTTGTCATTTTTCTTGTCATCATTTTCCATGTAAAGTATTTTGTTATTACAAAAAAAAGCTGCATTTTTGTATTCCCGTTGGTCAGCACATGTTTTTTTAAAGTTTTTGAGGGAGAGATATTTGCGCAATGAAAATAATTTCCCAAAACAGTTATAACAGTCAATATCATTTCAGCACAGTTTCGTTTATCTTTTTTTCCCTATGCTGCTGCTAATGACAATATTATGACCTTACCTGCTATCCTAGAGCTATTTTTATGTAATGTATGCTTTCTTGTTTATAAATGCCTGATTTTACAGAAAGAAAATAAGAAAAAAACTTGGCATATTTATCTATTACGCTGTATACCTTGTTAGCCCTCTTGCGCCCTCCCTCCCGCTACCCGGTTTTCCGCATCTACTCCCAGATAATATTGTAAAATAAAGGACTTTTATGAGATTATGTATGAAAATAGATATGCTCATATACCACAGTGACTGAATGTACAGTGTATAGACGCATTAACTAAAATAAAATTGTTTGTCCAGAAAACGTCTTGTAAAATATTTTTTTTTGCTGAAGCCTTTTAGATCATGATGGTAATAACTTTAAAAGGAGGTGAAAAAGCAGAGGTGCTGAATGCAATAGACAGACGGATGAATGTAAGTCAGCGAATAAAATTGAGAGATCCATTTAGAAGGCGATCTAGTGTGTGTTGGAGGCTTAGAATGAGACTGAGAGTCTTAAAGAAAAGTAGTAGCTAAAGAATTAATATACAAGAGCACAATAATAAAACGATAGAAAGGTGTGCAGTGGCTGTTATGAAAATGTTGGAGAAATACAGACATGCAATTCTCACAGGAGGATCTAGAAAGAGGGGAGAGTTTTGACGAGCAAGGATGAGATTGGGGCTAGAAAGTGCAATTGATGGGATATAGCTCCCTCATCGCTAATGCTAGTCGCATTTTTTTAAAGTTAGAAGAATGGAGAATTTGTAAAGCTGTAGGAATCCATGACCGGAGAACACCCTGTTACTAAGATGGTATGGATATTTGCTTATGATTTTCCTCCAATACGACGGATAATGTTAGTCATCTACAAATACAGGGGTTTCACGTTGGGATAGACAGCCATACAAATTAAGTCAAACAACTGCAAAACTTCCCAAAACTCGTAACAATAGAAAGAGGAAGAAAGTATCATCTAGAACCAAAAAATGAAAAAGAAGCAGCTTGAGTCCTGAAATCAGTCCTATAAATGAAGCAACTAACTCCACCCCAAAGGTACATTGGTGTTATTAAAGAGGCAAAGAAAAGCCAACCCATGGACAATTGCTGCCCTTTCTCAATTGACGCCAATGTAGAGATTCTGATGAACAAATGCCATATTGGGCAAATATCGTTTAGTAATTAATGCACTTATTAGATAATGATATTTGCTATTTATTACTAATAGTACACTTGACTTCAGTTGTGGCATGCAGAAGCAGTGCTTAGGACAGACAACTCAGTCTAAACTCGGTAATTAATAGGCAAATTAATGTATTCTCCACATTCCCTTCCAACACTCATGCACAACTTGAATGTTGTGTTAAATTTAATTAAACCATCTTCTGAAGCAGAGTAAAAGCAATTCTAACGCATACAACTTTAAAGACCTCTTTCTAAACTGCTGTTAATTTATTGTATTGAGTTTGTGAGCTCCTAGCACCAACAATGCAGGAACTATATTTACAGACTCCTAGGAATAAAGTTATTTAATTTATTTTTATTTTGAAAGTTTTGTATAGCGCGAACAAGATCTTTACAGATATCAGAGCGCTTCACATAGAAAAGGGGAGCAGGAGGGAACACAGTCAAACAGGTAAGTAAAAATGCTAGTAGTAGAAACATGTGGTAGCCAAGAAAATCACATAAATCACATATATCATTAATACATATAAAACAAATAAGCCACGGGGTCGAACAGTGAGTACAGAACAGTGCGGAGTCTTAACAAAGTTCCGAATAGCACTTCAGGTGTATTTAGCCATAAGGATAGCTTTTACTTCTTTCTTAAACAGTGTAGTGGAGGAGATAAGCCTCGTTTCAGGGGGGAGTGAGTTCCAGATCCTGGGTGCCATTCCTGAGAAGGATCGTTTATACGTTTTTTCCTTCCGGAATCTTCGAGGCTTCAGCAGAAGATTGTTTGTGCCTCTGGTGTTTCTAGAGCCTCCAGAGATTGTCAGCTTCTGAGTGATATAGCTTGGTGAGCTCATGTGGACAGCTTTGTGCGTCATGCAGGCGATTTTCAGATGTATTCTGGCTTCGAAAGGCAGCCAGTTCAGGTTTTTAAAGTCAGGGGAGATATGTGAGTGTTTTTTTGAACCAGTGATGAGTCTCGCTGCAGCGTTTAGAGAAGCATTTAGTGGAGCAGTAGTAGTTAGGGGGAGTCCGCAGAGGGCGATGCTGCCATATTCTATTCGAGGGATGACTAGTGCTTGTACTGCAGTTCGGAAGTCATCGGCAGGGAGGAAGGGTTTAAGTTTCCTCAGGGTATTGATTTGGTAGTTCGATCCCTTAGTTGCCTTGCTGATATGTTGCTGCATGTTGAGATTGGTGTCAAGTGTAATGCCTAAGGATTTTGCTGAGTCTACGATGGTGGGTTGGACATTGAGTGCAGTTAGGTCTTTAAGCCAGAGTTGTGTGGTAGAGATCTTGGCGGGAGGTGAGATAAGAAGGAACTCTGTTTTCAGAGCATTGAGTTTGAGATGATTATCAGCAAGCCAGGATTGGGTGCTTCTGATCGTTGAGTTCAGGAGCAAAATGTCTTTGGGGGATTGTAATTTGAGATATAGTTGGGTATCATCAGCGTACATGTGAAAGTGTATATTGGACTCTTGTAACAAGGTGGTGAGGGGTTCCATGACTAGGTTGAACAAAGTTGGGGATAGGGAGGAACCTTGTGGGACGCCTAACGAAACAGGTATAGGCGAGGACATCAGGTTGTTACTCTTGAATTTCTGCGACCTGTTGTGTAGAAAGGAAGTAAACCGTTTGAGGACTGTCCCAGATAGACCCATTCTTGTGTTTAGTAGTTCGAGTAATTTCTCATGCTTAACGGTGTCAAAAGCTGAAGAGAGATCAAGAAGGATGAGGAGACGGGTATCGTTTTGATCTAGCATTTGAAGGGCGTCGTCAATTATGTGTGTCATAGCCGTTTCAGTGCTGTGCCCCGCTCGGAAGCCTGATTGATGAGGATTGAGGAGGCCAAACTGATCAATGTGTTTAGTCAATTGTAGTTGTGCGCATTTTTCCAACAATTTGGCGAGAGTGGGGATATTGGTAATGGGACGGTAGTTGTTTAAGTCAGAGGGGTCGCTGATTTGCTGCATAAGACTCAGTCCAAACGGAGTTGGCACGGTAGATTGGAATGCTGCTGGAAGTGATTGCTACTAGCTACCTTTTGTAGATCTGAGGCTAGCCCTAAGGTGCCCTGGTACTGTTGCCACAGAGAGAGCTACAGGGGCATTGCTCCCCTTTCTCCACTTGTGGTATCAATGCTGTGGAGTTGTCAAAATCTAGAAGGCTTTGTATGCAAGCTCATTACGGTAGATAGAGGGATCAGATGATGATGTGGCGAGAATGTGCTGCAGCGGCAGAAAGAAATCTAGACCACCCCACTTTACACTCCTGTAGCTCCACTAGTAAACCTTTATTGGTTTCACTGGAGCTGCCAGAGACTGATAGAAAATACTTATTGAAACTGAATTAAACAAGGAGGGGTGGGGAGAGCCAGACATTTATTATAACTAAAAGTGACGCTGCATGTGTACACTGCCATTTACTGGTGCGGGCTTGAACTTCACCTCCATTCTGGTCAGCTTTCTCTTTGCTTTCTATGGCTACCGAACGACTACAGAGCACTAATATTCCGTACACCTCATTTTAACTTGATACCTAATTGCAGCTGAGGTAGACTCTGAGGAACACTGTACTTAGTGACAGGGAATATCCAATGGCTGTCACTTTCTTGGCCTTTCCTCAGCTAGTGCTAGATTACACGTCCCCACAACTACCATATGGCCGCTTACCTAGAAGTCCTAAATCTGATGCCATCACTTTTTTCTTCTTCATGCTGAGGCTACATTTGTGTGTATGTCCACTGCTTCGTCTTAGTCCTGATGACAGTATTTTTTGCCTGTAGTGAGTTGCATACACCGGCTGCTGGGTCAAATTCAACCCTTCTGAATACCAAGCGCATGTTGAAAAAGAACGTAAAAATACCAGAAGTCACTCGAGAATCCATCTTGAAGGTGTACTCGCTCATCAGCTCTGCAATGGGCAAAATCAACTGACAATTTCGGAGATATCCAGAGAGAAAGCATATTCATTTGGAGCTCACTTTCTTCCACTCCCCAATACACTCTGCTGAAAAAAGGCTCCAAGCTTTGGATGCGAAGTTAGACTCCACTCATATCTGGAGCTAGGAGCTATAACACCTCCAACAAAAGTCATGTGTTTGGGGGTGGTTCCCACAGGGAAACCATCTGGCTCTAAAGTATCAGAGATTCTTGAAAAAGAAGACACGGAGGGTTTCAGCTGCCTTCATCCTGTGTCTCTTCCACATCCTTCCACATCACCCTTACTGGAGTTTCGGAGGGAAGACGCACTGCAGCCAGGAAAGCCAATATAAGGACCCAAAACACAACAAATTAAAAACATGCCAGGGTATCAAATCCTAGATTAATTCCCAAAGTGGCATTACATTGTCATATAAGTCAGTCAAAATAATTGTCTTTCTTGCAACCGTCCAACATGCTAGCAGAAAGAGCTTTGCATATGTTATATGTTAGAAGAGAAGTCATGTTTTACCTACAAGAAGGCAAATTAAGAAAGGTGAAAGGGTTAGTAAAGTGTCTGTAGCTAGGAGATTTGTTTTAACAATCCAATGTTGTCACTACATAGTCGATTTTGGAAAAGGGGGGTGGTGATGGACAGAGTTTCTGAATGATGCAGAATACTCTTACCAAGTCAATAGATCATGGTTTTAATCCATCACCGTTTTTTAGCTCACTGCACCATCCTGCACCAGAAGGCTGTGATGCCAGAAACCGGTCCCCGGAAGCTTGTTTCCTTCCCAGTATAAGAACTGGCTTGGTAGTTTGGTTTGCCCTGTTCCCATCATGCACTGGGACAGGAACAGACTAATTTGCATATAGCCAGGTTCTGAGCTGGGATGGTGCAGTGAGCTACAAAACGGTGATGGATTAAAACCATGATCTCTTGACTTGGTAAGAGTATTCTGCATCATTCAGAAACTCTGTCCATCACCACCCCCCTTTTCCAAAATCGGTTTTATCCACACTATGTGTGGGAGGGTATACTCAGACGTGAGTCCCTTGCTCATTGCACCATCAGGATTCAAGCAAGCCGGGCCGAAGAAGGCTGTGATGCCAGAAATCGGTCCCCGGAAGCTTGTTTCCTTCCCAGTATAAGAATTGGCTTGGTAGTTTGGTTTGCCCTGTTCCCATCATGCACTGGGACAGGAACAGACTAATTTGCATATAGCCAGGTTCTGAGCTGGGATGGTGTAGTGAGCTAAAAAACGGTGATGGATTAAAACCATGATCTCTTGACTTGGTAAGAGTATTCTGCATCATTCAGAAACTCTGTCCATCACCACCCCCCTTTTCCAAAATCGGTTTTATCCACACTATGTGTGGGAGGGTATACTCAGACGTGAGTCCCTTGCTCATTGCACCATCAGGATTCAAGCAAGCCGGGCCGAAGAAGGCTGTGATGCCAGAAACCGGTCCCCGGAAGCTTGTTTCCTTCCCAGTATAAGAATTGGCTTGGTAGTTTGGTTTGCCCTGTTCCCATCATGCACTGGGACAGGAACAGACTAATTTGCATATAGCCAGGTTCTGAGCTGGGATGGTGCAGTGAGCTAAAAAACGGTGATGGATTAAAACCATGATCTCTTGACTTGGTAAGAGTATTCTGCATCATTCAGAAACTCTGTCCATCACCACCCCCCTTTTCCAAAATCGGTCACTACATAGTCGGACAGATTAGATTTTAAACTAATAAAATATCTGACAACAAAGAAAGGAACAATATTGACACACATGGGCAATGTAGTAATGAAATATACCTGTAGGGCAGCAACTTAGTCATCAATACATACATTCACTAAATTAATGTGTGTATCTACAGTAATAAAAAACAGCTCGAGTGGATCAAACAGTCTTAAAACCTTTTAAGGTTGGCCCTTACCCACATTTCACTTCTGCCCCAACAGGGTGCTTATACAACTGCATAATCTATGCACAGCATGTCAATCCAGGAATGGTTTACAGCAATACTTGTTATTTACCTGTAAAAATAGTTTTTAAGTCTTGTAAATTCACATGACCTTCCTAACTCCTTATGATGCCTATATAAATGTTTTTTTATTTTATTAGTAGGGCAATTAAAAAATTTACTCTGCAGAGAAAAAAAGAATATGAAGATGGCAACTGTGTCCCGAGGCACTGTGTGATTACACCTAACGTCATAGTGGGTGATGCTGACTCCAATTATGATTGCAAAGAAAAATAATTTTCTTTTAAAAGTTTCCCATACTCAATGACTAGATGGCCGCTGCCTCATTTTGTTGTTATTTATGGCTATTAGACACTGTCTAACTGCAAAAAAACTTGCCTGTCTATCACCATTACAGCTATTCACGAATTGTTAACAGTACTTCCACCTAGAGCTGTGGCAGTGATGTATAACCATCCTGGATACAAGCCAGATTTTAGCACCAAATTGTTGTCCCAACTATTCCCTACTTGCCTAAAACATAAACGCTTTCTAGCTATTGGCGACTTCAACGTTCACTTCGAAAATTCCATGGACCCGGTGGTGAAACACCTAGAAAGTGCCATGCAGATACTACAATTAAAAAAATGGATCAAAGGGCCAATCCATACAGCTGGGTATACATTGGACCTTCTATTTTCTAACATGGAGGCTACCAACATCTCCGAAGTCACACCTCTTTCTCGGACTGACCACTCCCTAATCTCCTTTTCCCTCTACTAGCCTATTAAGTTAACCAAGGTGGCCACACAATTAACAATGGTAAAAAGACCATGGAATCTTATCACCCCTGATTTGTTTGCATCCCATTTTTTTTTCATGTGACCCAAGCATTGCGGAAACACTCTGCTCAGGCTGAGGCTGAACTCCTGCATGTTGAAATCACCAATGCATTGGACCTGTGCGCCCCTAGAGTAGTAAGCAAATCTAACAGGAAAACACATTCTGAGAAATGGTACTCTTTAGACTTAAAATTACTAAAAAGAAGATGTAAATCCCTGGAACACAAGTGGAGACTATCCAAAGAAAACAATGATAGACTGCTCTACAAAGAGGATTTGAAAGTCTACCATAATGCCCTCAAAAGTGCAAAAAAACTCTACTATGCAAAACGATTTGAAGATAATTATAATTCTTCTAAAGAATCTTATAAAATAGTGAAGGAACTCTGCAAACCAGCTAGTATATCCCACACTATGACTTCTGCTGACAATTGCGAGATAATTAACAGCTTCTTTACTGATAAAGTTTCCAAAGTATACTCCTCCTTCAATAGCCAACCACGGTTAACAAATTGGATAGGGAGACCTTAGCTCCACAACCCAAAGCACAGGCTTATTTAAGCAACCTAGCCCCTTTTTCAGAAGAACAAGTCGCAAAAGCTATGAATGAGGTTAAAGCAGGATCTCCACTCGACCCCTGCCCTCACTTTATTTTCTCAAGACTTGCTTCAGTCATAAGCCTGCATGTCACTCACATTTTTTAATTTGTTGATTGACCGGCTTGCAACATGTATACATACACAAACCCCAAGGCACGGATACAATAATTTTATCCTCTCATATATCGATGCCAGCCAAGTTTTGCGTTTAACAATAAGAATATCAAGAACAACTGAACCCCCCATACCACGCGGCACTAAAAAACAACTATATATCATACAAGTGTCGATGAAGTCAGTCAATCAACCAATCAGGGATTTGTAAAGGGCACTACTCACCCGTCAGGGTGTCAAGGCGCTCAAGTATTTAAAGAAGAGACCATGTGAGCACATATGAGTGGTAGGCCGTAAAGGAACAGTTCCAGGTCCAACAAGTCTTGGCCCAACCCAAGGAAAAAGATATCCTGTATAGGAGCAAAACAATCACTCAACTAGGTGGCTCAATAAGTTCACAGTGAATCCGGTAACTCCTCTGCGTACGCCTCCAATTGTTCTCTACAACATGTTAAATCTTTGATGATCCGATTCTTTACAGTGGGCGTGCATTTCGTGCCCCACCATTACGCTGCCGCACACTTAGCCAGCAAGGTTGAGACAGCAACCAATCTCCTATTGCAGGGTTTGAGATATTTCACACTACCCAGCAGGCACACCTCTGTCTCGCACCGTACCCTTTCCAGCACAACATCCGAGAGCACACTCGCAACCTTGGCCCAGAACGCAGCTATCTCTTCGCACCGCCACGCTAGATGTAAAAAAAAATCAGCATCAGCCGGCCCGCACCGCGCACAATTAGCTGTGTCCCGCAGGCTGAAACTGCGCAACTGCACAGGCGTGTAATATAACTGGTGCAAAAATTAAAAATGAATGATACGCAAATAAAAGTTATCGTAAGGCGACCAGTCAGCTCGCAGCACAATTTCCAGTTATCGAGCGGCAACTCAAACCCCAGCGTAGCGTTCCATTTGATATATGAAGGGTGATACTCCGGTTCCCACTCCCGTGGTGACGCATCATACAGTCTAGGGATCAGGTCTTTGCGTTCCGTCCCAGACAGCATCGCCTGCAGTGCTCTCAATGTTTGGGGTTCAGTGGGATAATTGGGATAGACGGACCTGAACTGTCGCACCCTCACGTAGGTAAATCCGAGCATCAACCCGGGATTGCGACCCGCTTGTACACTCTGAAGCGAGCGGAACCGACCCCCCCGTCATACAGGTCTCCGAATCGCGCAACACCCACATTCGCCAGCGCTCTTATAGCAGGGCGCTCCTGAGCCGCCGATATGTCAGGATGTACGTGATAGGGAGCTTCGGAGCATACAGGTAATCAAGCTGTGCCCTCTTGGCAAGGGTCTGCCAGGCTCTGGCAGTGCACTGCACTGGGTTGATTTCTGTCCTGGGGCCCCCACTCCCTCTGGAGAGTGCTCCAGCTATTAGCGGCCTTGGAAGCACCGCGTCGGACTCGATCGCTGTGTGCAGCAAGAACTGTTGCGGAAAGAACCAATAGTGGGAATACTGCACCTGCGCGCATAGATAACATAAGCGCATATCTGGTGCCTCAACCCCGCCTCGATCGAACAGCTGCACAAGAACGTTTCAGCTACATCAGGGCTTCTTACCCCCCAGACAAAGGACAGAAGGGCCGATTTCAGTGTCTTGATCAGGGCACTATTTAGTCGAATAGGGATATTCACAAACAAGTATAACAATTTGGGTAAGATAGCCATTTTCTTGACGGCTATCCGATCAGCCAGTGACAGCGGTAACCTAGACCACCGTTCCGTCTTATCTGTGTTACGACCCGTCCATAGTTCATGAAGATTACCAATTCAGGATCCCTATGAAGCAGATTCTTAGGTACTTCACCGGATCCCGGGTCCAAATCAGAGGAAAGTCAAGCTCAACCTCACGCGTACCAGCTGCCAGCGGAAACACTGTTGACTTAGCCCAGTTGATCCCTAACCCAGAATAGCCTTAAAACTTTACATACGTGCAAAGTAGTTCAAGCAGGTAGGACTCCGGCTCGCGCACATAAAGGATCATGTCCGCATATAACGAGACAATCAAGGGTCGCGGCCAGAAACGCAACGCAGCTGACGCATGCAGTTTGCAGGCCAGGGGCTCCAATGCAAGCGCGAATAGCATCAGCGATAGGGGGCAGCCCTGCCGTGTACCTCTGCTGATTTGGAAGCCGAAGACACCCAGCCAATAACGCGCACTCTAGCAACAGGCTCAGTATACAGTACCCTAATCCATTGGAGAAAAAACATCGGAAGACCGGTTCTGGTTAAAACAATAAACATATAGTTCCACTGAAGGGAATCAAATGCTTTGGCTGCATCCAGCAGCACCGCCACCGCCTGGAAGTCTGGTTCAAAGTAATGCAAAGTGGCAAAAATCGTGCAACAGTTGCGAGTGGTAGACTGAGCAGGTACAAATCATGATTGGTCAGGGAGAACCAATAAAGGAACCCGCGGCTGCAGCCGGATAGCAATCATCTTTGCTAGGATCTTGGCATCGATATTAATATTAGACAGAGGCCGGTAAAAGTTGCATTAATTTGAATCCTTATCAGGTTTTAAAAGCATACCTTCAAGGATGGGGGGAGATGGCCAGCATCATACGCATCCGCATACACGTCTAGAAGCCTCGGGCCAAATCATCAATGTAAGTTTTATAAAATTCTCTGGGAAGTCCATCTAGACCGGCGGCCTTGCATGTGGGGAGGGACATAAAAGCAAGTTTCACATCTTCTACATCAAATGGTTGTGTGAGATATTCTCTATGTCCCGGAGCCTGCCAGCCAAGGGCCGCGTCATCCAGGTAGGAGTGCATGTCCGTTTCTGGAACTCGAGACCTACACTCGTACATCCTGGAGTAGAACCTAAGGATAGCCTCTCTAATCTCGGGAGTAGTGTAGTGGGCCGCCCCGTCATCATCTAACATTTCAGTAATGTATTCTTGACACTGTGGAGCTGCGAGTTTCTATGCCAACGAGCGGGCAGACCTACCCCCTCCCCATAGTACAGTGCGATGGATCCTCTGGACTTGTGTACCATTTCTTGATCCACAGTATCATTGTGTTCCGTCACAAGTTTCCGTATCTCAGACAACATGGCAGACGATGGGTCTGTCTCGTATGCTCTCTCGAGTAGAAATCTCAGCCGCCAATCTATGAAGCCGGGCCGAAGACGGCTGCAATTCCAGAAACCGGTCCCCGGAAGCTTGTTTCCTTTCCGGTAAAGAATTGGCTTGGTAGTTTGGTCTGGCCTGTTCCCATGATGCACTGGGCCAGGGACAGACTAATTTGCATGTAGCCAGGTTCTGAACTGGGATGGTGCAGTGGGCTAAAAAACGGTGATGGATCAAGCCCTGATCTTTTGACTGGGTATGAGTGTTCTGTTTAACTCAGATGCTCTGTCCATCACCACCCCCTTTTCTGAATCTATGAATGCGGCATCGAAGATCACGCGGCACACCAGCCTGAGCCCGCTTGCATACCCCCCCTGATAGTCACTTGGAACGCCTCCCACAAGACGCCAGCGCTGTTCACAACAGTGTGCTTAAAGACAGAGACAGTCAAGGAAGTGGGTTGCAACCGCCATGCAAAGGGGGGTCTTTCACAGGTAGGTATCTGGAGTTCCAAAAGTACCGTGGAGTGATCCGACAGTGTACAAGCCTTATGGTCAATCCCGACTACCCATGCAAATGTTCTCTCACGCGCCCCTGGGTGCCTCAAGCGCCATACATAATGCATCCCTCCAGTCTCCAACAAACCCAGCAGCACTTCTGCAGCTTTCTTGGATCGTACAATTCCCTGTCCCATTCGATCCAGCGCGGGATCTAAACACAAATTAAAATCACCTCCCCAAATTATCTCCACTGTAGGAAACCCAGAAATGCTGCGCCAAACATCCACAAAGAAGACTGGGTCATCCATGTTAGGGCCATACACATTTACCAGGGGAACACTCACACCGCCCAGCTCGCCATGCACCAATGCCACTCACCCCTCTTCTTCCGTGTCAGTACTTATAACAGTAAAGGGAACCCCGCGTTTAACCAGAATCATCATGCCACAAGAATAATTGGAATAAGAGGACGCCCTTCACGCGAACCCACCTTCCACCCTCGTACTTCTCAGAATGTTTAGTGAAATGCGTCACTTGCATAAAAGCTATTTGCACATTCATCCTATCTACATAGGCCAGTACAGATCAATTTTTTGGGGAGTGTTAAGGCCACAGACATTCCATGTTAGGAGCTTTACAAAACCACCCATTCAGTGAAAAAATCGTGCCAGATTCCCGAGATGGAGAATACCGGAATATGTGGTCACATCCATGCAGAAAATGATAAATACATCGACATTGAAGATAACAATTGCCAGATAGCTCAGTTGAAACCCCCATCCCCCCCACCCACTTCAGCATCCCGAACTTGCCAAAGCCATCCCAGCCCATCTCCACCTAACCCTTCCAAACAAAGAAAACAAACAATCTCAGATGGGGTGCTCCCATGCTGGGACGTCAGAGCACGTCTAGCCTCCTAGCTGGTAGGAGGTGTCTGAACACGCCTAGTAGCTATGCCTATCACATTATAATATTGAGTACCACAACCTTGGGGGGGGGGGGAAGGTGTGTAGAGACAGTGAGACCAAGTAGAGCATCCTGTGGATAAAAATGGAATTGTTAGAACAACTTCACAAGCTAGGGACTGTCCCTAATGCCACAGTGTAGGAAGTATAAAACATAGGCAACCCATCGCTCACTGTTCTTCATTGTCCGACAGCACCTGGGATCCTCGCTGCACTCGCTTCAGATATTTAGCATGTTCCAGAGCAGCTTTAGGGTTAGTAAAAAATGTTGAGTCTCCTTCAAGACCAATACGTAGGCGTTCAGGGTATAGAATAGCATAGGGAACTCCTTCGGAATGCAAAAACGTTTTCACAGCGCCAAACTCTCTCCTCGCTGGCTGCCTGTACCACCACTGTAAAATCGGGAAAGAACGATAGGGAGTTGCTCTGGTGCACAATATTACCCTCATCACGGGCCATATGTAAAATGACATCTCGGTCCCTGTAATTCAACAAATGTGCTATAATTGGGCGAGGGGGAGCACCTGGGACTGGGCGCGCAGCCAGAGATCAGTGCGCTCTTTCAATGACCAACATGGGGGATATCTGTTCAGAACCAAATATCTCCTTGATTAAGTACTCTACGAAGAGCTTCATTTTGCCAACTTTCGTGGATCCCGGAAGGCCCATAATCCGGATGTTTTTGCGCCGGGAGCGGGCCTCCAAATCCTCATTCTTCACCTGGATAAGAGATAGGACCTTTTCCATAATCAGCATTTTCCCAGTAACTTCACCCAGGCCGTCCTCCGTCGCCGACATGCGCCGTTCTACTTTCCCCATACGAGCATTTTGCTTTTCAAGCTGTGAGAACATGTGGTCCAAGCGGTGGTTCACGGCTGCCATCATTCCCTCAATGGACTGCAGGCTGCGCTGCATGGCCAACAGCGTTGTTTCAAGGGTAGGGCACCCTGTAGACGGGGCATCAGCCTCCAAGTCCGAGACAGCCCTCTGCGAAGACTTAGAGGATTTGTGCGCCTCAAAAGTGAGGCAAGGCTGGGTTTTGTCAGTCCTCCCCATGATAGTAGCAGGAATAGTGTGTAGGACAGTAGACTCCCTGTACAGATTGGGCAATCCACACAGGCCAAGGGTACCAAGGGTGCGCAGGTTGCCAGTAAGGGAGGACTCCAAGCCACAGGTCAGTAGATTAATACACTTTATCTATAAGGCTGTGCTTCAACTACACAGGATTGCGGCAGCACCAGGTGCAGAGGGCCCCACAGGCAGGAGGTGGGTGACAAACTAATAAGCCAGCAACACAATGACATTCATATCAGGGGCTAAGGGTGCTGGGATTGTGAAGCGCTGTGAGAGGAAATTGCCAGCCAAATCCACAGGTTAAGGAGGAGTGGATGGTCCAAGCAAGATTATCACTAGTTCCAGCCTGTGCACAGTAGGCCCACCAACGCCATCCGTCTTGTTTTATAATCAGGGCCTCTGCAGCAAACTCAAAGCAATGTCTCTCGCCCTCAACGCTGACCACAGTGCGTCAGGCCGCTCTGCCAGGTACAGTGTGCTGCAACTTCAGCCAGCTTCCCCTGCGCCTCAGCAAGCAGCCTTTCTGTGCGCACCAGCGTCCAACCGCAGCTTGTGGGCCGCGGGCCAGACCCCCCCCAAGCCGCCTCCGCGGACACCGGCCAGGGGTCAGGCTGCCACTCACTCACTCACCACAGCGGGCGCCGAGCGCTCCGGAATTCACCCAGTCTCCTCGCACAGCCCGATCGGGCGAAGCAGGATCAGCAGACCTCAAATCTTCATAGGCGCAGCTTCGTTGTCTCCATCTGCAGCAGGGGCACAGTCCACGTCGCAGGGCAATGGCACGAAGGCTGGATCGTTAGTGGCACCAGGCAAGCACCGTAATCAGGGTCAGAGGTAGCCAGTTAATCCAAGCCGGGCCCAAGGAGTTTCAGCGGAGCTGCAACACGCCGACCTCAGGGCTTCGTGCGAGCTGCCATTTCATGAAGCGGCCTCTGGGTCCAAACACCATTCGGTGGAAGTCTCAGCAGCAGAGCTCGGCTTCGAAAATAGCTCCCACTCGTGCAGGATCCCCCAGAGGTAAGGGGCACTCGGTGATTTGCTCAAAAGTAGTATGCAATAGGCGGATAATGGGTGGATTTTGGCTCAACCCCGCAGAACCTCGCTAGAGAGCGGCAATCTCGCCGTGCGCTCAAGCTACGCCCCCCTATCACTCGCATTTTAAATAAATCCTTGGAGTCCGCATAATTTCCGGACATATGGAAAGAAACCATTATTTAAAAAAAAGCTGGTCTAGAAATCTATAATCCTGCTAGCTACCGACCAATCTCTCAATTACCTTACCTGTCTAAGGTGTTGGAGAAACTGGTCAATAAACAACTGGTCAACTTCTTAGAAACAAATGAACTGCTAGATCCCTCTCAGACCGGTTTTAGAGCTGACAACAATACAGAAGCCACCCTACTTGCAGTATCAGATAACATCAGATCCTTGGTGGACCAAGGTAAAGGCGTTGCATT
This sequence comes from Lissotriton helveticus, assembly GCF_964261635.1. Taxonomy (NCBI): domain Eukaryota; kingdom Metazoa; phylum Chordata; class Amphibia; order Caudata; family Salamandridae; genus Lissotriton; species Lissotriton helveticus. The sequence continues at coordinate 344,228,886 of NC_136065.1, forward strand.
GATCCTTTTGGACTTAACGGCAGCTTTTGATACTGTTTCCCATGGCCACCTGCTACATATTTTATACGAAGAAGGAATATATTCAAAAGCCCTTCAGTGGTTCACCTCTTTTCTATCCAAAAGAACACAAAAAATCCAAAGGGGCCCTTATTCTTCTAGCTTACGAACTATCAGATACGGAGTCCCACAGGGGGCCTCCTTGAGCCCCACTCTTTTTAACGCTTATGTCGCTTCCCTAGCGGAGATCAGCAGGAAATGGGGTTCAATACTTGCTCCTTTGCGGATGATACACAGTTGCTAATTGTCTTTGAAGAAAGGCATGAAAATACCAAATACAATCTAATTAATTGTCTCATAGAAACAGCAACCTGGATGACGGAACACAGCCTGAAATTAAACGCCGAAAAGTCTGAGATCCAGCTTTTTGGTGGAGCACACTTAATCTGGGACAATACCTGGTGGCCCCGTGCGCTCCGGGCACCCCAGAACACAAGCGAGTTGCAAAAAATATGGGCATTCTCATTGATAATGCTTTAACAATGCAAGACCAAGTCTGAGAGCTATGTGGAAAAAGCTTTGCTTTCATTAAACTACTGCTCAGACTTTTTTCATGGATCCCCTTAAACTGTAGAAAGTCCATTACCCACTACCTTTTCTCCCGATCACAGGTGGTCCAGAATGCTGCTGCTAGATTGGTCTGCAACAAGAGCATATATAGCTCGGCTTCTGAAAGTCTGAGGGAACTGCACCTTTCAGCCCGTACGCTAAAGGGCTAAGTTCACACTCCTGTGCCATGCTCATAGAGCGCTTCATAAGAATGGCCCTTGAATCTTAAAAGATAAAATTAAATTTTATATGCCTGCACGAAATCTGAGATCTCGCAACTAGGCCACGGCCAAGACCAAATGACTCAAGGTTAAAGCTGGTGGGCGGTCCTTTTCTAAACTGGCGGCCGTCCACTGGAATGAGCTACCCTTAGACCTTTGCCTAACAGACTAATATTTGTCCTTTAGAAAGAAACTGAAAACATAGCATCCATCAGTGGCACCAACCACAGTCTGGTCCACCGTCTGCACATTGGTACCCTGTGTGCACCTCTTCCTTCAAGAGGTCCTTTGACACCAGGTCTCTCTAGAGTTCCTGCCTGTCTCTTGTGTCAAAGGCCGAAGGGGAAAAGCTGCTCTGGCATTCACAAGATTGTGGTTGGTGCCACCGATGGATACCATTTATTGAAGTATGGCCTTTTTATAAATTTATGTTTTTTCACAGTTTGAGCAGAGTGACAATCAGCAGGTCATGAAGAATGCCACGAACCTGATGGTCAAAAGGCAGAAACATGTTGACCTTATCTTAAAAGGGGTGACATCCATAACCCTTTTTGCTTCGCCTTTTTAGTCTTAACCACTGGGGACGTTATTAAATTTAGCTTTGTCCACCAGGAGTTAGTTTTAATTCACTTTTCATTATTATTTTGCACTCTGCCCCTCGCTCCCCATTGCATTGGGGGACTCAAAACACCTCACGTTCCTCTCCTGTGGGAGAGTTGTAGCCCACACTGTGTACCTTGCGGACACAGTGTGCAAGAGGGAACCCAATGATGAAGCATGTCACCTCTGGGTGAGTGAGGGCTCTCGTCTTTACAAGACGAATTGTCCATTCCCCTAATACACCTCCCCACACACAATTTCAGTATAACAGTTAGACCATCCGGTTTTCTTTTTGTGAGTTTGGCTACATATAGTGTCCCTATATTTTGATGACCTCCTCTTTTATCTCGGGGATATCCAACCTGCTCTCCCTGAGCTACAAGGCCTCTTGGAAGACTTAACAGCTCCTTCTGACCTCTGGGTCAATTGGTCGGAGCCATACTCTTTCCTTTAGTTCCTGGCACCCCTGTGGGTCAAATAGACCTAGGTAGAGGCCCCTTCTGCTGAGCGGGAACTACATTTTGTTATCTTGGTATCCAGTTCTATCATTCAGGTAAGGACCTTCCAGAAGGTAACCTGACAAGATGGTGTCAGCCATTTCCTCCCAGATCTCGTTCTAGAGATCCCTTCCCCTGTCCCCGATTGACTGTATAGCCCCTTCAAAAATGGTGGTCCCTGCCCCGCAACGTATATTATTTTGAAAACCTGCTGGTAATTTTACCTCCAACATTTTTCCTATACCCAAACAGGCTCCATGGTGGCTTAATCTGCCACACAGGTAGAAGGAAAATGCAAATTGCCAAACTCCGCCTTTCTGTAGGCACAGGGGACTAGTAGCCCCGCATTTTGAGCTCTATTACTTTTTAGCCAAACTCCAGTGGCTAAGAAAGTGGCTTGCAAGGCTTCCCTTTAGGACACCATCTTACTGTTGCCCCTCCCCCTTTGGGCGGGAGACATAAATACTCTACTTTTAACTCCCTCTCGCTGCTCTTGCGCTTATTCTTGTCTTCTCTGAGTGACATTACGTTATCACCATGAGGACAATCCCTTATGCTCTGGTTCTCCCCCTTTCTGGGCTTAACTATTTCCACAGGCTCAGAGAACTTAACTCTTGGCATGAGTCAAACTTGATGATGGTGGGTGATCACTTGGAAGACAACAGTCTGCTTTCCTTTGAGGAGCTCAATGATAAATCTGACCTTGACCGAGGCCAATTCCTACTATATAATACTGTCCGGCATGCTTTGCACAAACTATGGCCTTTTATAGATTCAGCCCCGGCGCCTCTTACCTTTGTTCAAGAGCTTCACATGAAGGCACTCTTCCCCAATCCTGACCCAACTTAGGGATAAGTAGGAAAAAGAGACTTTATGACATGGAATCGGCCATAGGGTTTGAAATACTTAATTTCATGTAGTTATAAATCTTAATGAATACAATATTTTATCCCTTACAGAGCCTACCATTCCCTGGCAGCCCTTAATAAATGTTTCCTACAAGCTATTACCTCTTGCCCCTGTTGTCCGGACCCAGTATCGAACTTCATGCATATGCTTTGGGTCTGTCCCCTACTTAGGCCCTTCTTGGCGTGCATTACAAACATGTTTTTTTTTTTAGAGTTTTATATAGCGCAAACTTGACCCGAAGAAATCAGGTATCAGAGCGTTTTACACGAGCACCAGTTTCGTAACAGATGGACACATTAATTTTTGCTAGGCACGGGGAGATTAAGCGATTTGCCCAGAATCACAGGATGTTGAGTGCCCCTGCCGAGATTCGAGCCCGGTTCCCCAGCTTCGAGGTCGACGGATCTAGCCATTAGGCTACATCCTCTCCAGGCATTACATTGCCTCAGCAAACTCAAACACTAGCATCCCATCTCACTACCACCTTTCGCTACCAAAGTCATGGAGAAAGCAGTCAACTTGCAAATCGCAAAACACCTGGATCACCAGCAACTCGTGGACAGCTCACAAACCGTGTTCCACAAGAACCAAGCACTGAAACAGCCCTAATTGCCACCATAGACAACATCTTTGCCATACTTTTTTTATTTTATTTCTTTATTGGCATTTTAAACATGAAAACCAACAACACCACTGATGTAAGTAGCGCAGAATGTCGCCAAAATGTTGTAAGTAGATTAGGTAAGCAGCAGGACATGTCTTCAAGTTATTAAAATAGATTTATTAAGATACACAGCAGAGCAGTAAATCTTACAGCTGACCCGACCATCAACTGCCAAGGCTGGAACCTTCACAGATCCTTTAGAACACTCTTAGGTACTATGGAAGGTTGGGAAGATAGGAACACTAAGAAAGGACTACTGACACCAAGTAGCCATATTGAAGAAAGTATAAATATACAACAACCATCAGAGTAGCCAATTACTTCCAGTATCAGCACAATCCAGTTGTTTGTGAAGTATGACAATTTATCCATGCAAGGAAAAGTCTACACAACTCCAGTGCTAGATAACAAATCATAACATACATTGTACATCCAGTTAACATTTGGTATTAGCTGTACAGGTTTGACACCATTTCTCCTGGCATCTCTTCAAGGTGGGGCCCACTTGTGCTTACCAGTGTGAACCTGAATCATTTTGCAACAGCGAGACACCTAGGTCACTTTATTATTCGCCTCTAGGCTTACATAGGTATGTCTACTAGTCGACAGATGCCCCAGAGGGGTCTGCATCTTCCTGTTGGCACGTGCGTGCCCCCTCCAGAAAAGGTTCCCATATGTCCCTTGGCCTGGATGCCGATGGCATCAACTCCCAAAACGTGGGCAGCTGTGTGTGGCTAAATGTTACAGCCTGAATCCAATCCTTCATGGAAGGGGCCCCCTGAGCATAGCTACCCTCCGCTTAGCAAGCAGCAATAACATAGCATGTAGCTTATGGGGCCCAATTGGTGTGTTTGTGCAGTATCCCAACATTCCCAATAGGGGATCCGGATCGTCAGGAGTACCAATGATCACTTGTAGTGTGATAAAGATTGTAGACCAAAATGTGACTAACCTAGGACAACCCCAAGCCATGTGCAGGAAAGTAGCTGGGGCAAAGCCACATCTCCAGCAGCCGTCATCTGCCCTGATCCCCATGTGGTGACGCTGAGAAGGGGTTCTATAGAATGAATGGAGAATTTTAAATTAATCAAGCGTAGCTTGTAATTGGGGGACAAGGCAGTTAGTTGATTGCAACAAAATGCCCACTGTTCCTCAGTTAGCAGAGTTTGCAGTTCAGCATTCCACGCCTGGAAGGCCCTTGGCATCAGCAAGGGGTAGGAAATCTGCATGTTATTGTAGATCCTCGTGATGAGTCTACGGCGGGAGTCAGTCTTGAGCACGTTTTCAAGGGCAAGCAATGTGGGAGGAGGGTTGGGGAATGTCATGTAATGCTCTACACGTGGCCCTAATTTTGTGGTAGGAAAATAATTCGGAGAAAGAGATTGTGTGCTCCTTCACTGGTCCGGGGGGGGGCTCTGAACACCTCTCCCGGGTAGAGATCTGCAAAGGTACGTATTCCCATCATCTGTGCCAATGCTTTACTTGCCCCCTTCTCCAATGTGGGTAACATAGGGTTGTGTGCTAGGGGGATGGACGGGGCATATAGGATTTTTAAATGTGCTCTTTCCCATAGTTTATCCCAAGCCCACCTCAATGTTTTCCTCCGTATCGATGTCTCCACAAGGACATTTTTAGGTCTCATATAGGGTCACCTGTAGGGGAACTAGAGCCGTGACATCCGTCTCCACCGCTGTGTGCGGCTGTAAAGTGTTTGGGTGGGCCCAAAAATCTTTAAACTGTGCCTGTGCACTGAGAGCATACAATTGAATGTCCGGGGCACCCATACAGCCTTGAGATAGTGGTAAGGTCAAAAGTTCCCACAAGATCCGTGCCTGTCGGCCCGCCCAGACCATAGAGATTAACAAGGATCTTATGGAAATAAAAAAGGTTTGTGGAAGAGGAATCAGGATATTGAACATCTTTGCCATACTTGACTGAGCTTAGACAGCTGCTCTCATCTTATTGGACTTCTCCATGGCATTCAACACCATCACACACCATACGCTTGTTGCCACATTCAAATCAAGGGAGCAGCACTCAAGTGAATTACCTCCTTCCTCACAGGAAGAACCCAATGTGTGTGGCTCCCAGCCTTCACCTCCGATTTCAAGGAAATCATCTGCGGGGTCCTACAATGTTCATCTCTAAGCCCCACCCTTTTCAACACTTATATGGCTCGGATCATCAGATCCCACAGACTCAACATCATCTCTTACCCCGCCGACATACAACTCATCCTCTCCCTCTCAGGAGAACCCACCAACACCAGGAACAACTTCCATAATTGAATGACCCGGGTCACAGTATGAATGAAGGAAAACTGCCTGAAGCTCAACACCAACAAGATGAAAGTGCTGATCTTCGGAAACAAAAAGAACTCACATTAGACTTCTCCTGGTGGCCTTTAGAGGTCGGCTCCACGCCTACCCCAAGTGAGCGCACCAGATGCCTCAGATCATCTTTGACAGCAAATTCACCATGACCTCACAAGTCAACGTCGCCACATCCTCATGCTTCATCCTGCGCATGCTATGCAAGATCTTAAAGTGGCTCCCCCAAGACTGAAGGGGCACCATCAACCAGGCCCTCATCACAAGCAAACTTGACTACAGCAACTCACTCTATGAAGGCATACATACCCACCTCAAAAGACTTCAGACCATCCAGAGCTGTGGCGCTAGACTTAGCCTGGACCTCTCTCAATGTACCCACATCACTCCCCACTTGAGGAAACTGCACTGGCTTCCGATCCAGAAACTTTGCCAGTTCAAGCGCCTCACAAAGGCGTTCAAGGCTCTGCACAGCTCTAGACCCACCTACCTCAAACACTGCCTTCACTTCCATTAATCCACCACACACCTTCGCTCTGCCTCTCTCTTCCCCAAGAAGCCCACATACACAGCAGCTGAACCAGAGGCCGATCTTTCTCCCACCTTGCGGCGAAGTCCTGGAACAACTCCCCCTTCCACATCAGGAACTCCACGTCGCTGCTGGATCTCGGAAAGAAGCTGAAGACCTGGCTCTTCGACTAGCACTCTAGCCCCTCCATCGATCACTCCTAGACTCAGTTTTCATCTGACTAGGGCCTGGATACCCTCACGGGGGATAAACAGCTCTATACAAATCCACTGACATAACATAACATTGTCCACCACCACAACCAAACCTATTACCCTAGATTGGACTTCAATAGCACTGGAAATATACATGCCCTCTAAAAAATACCATGCGGCCTCAAGGTTGGCCACCCCTCACCCTTCTCGTGGTGAAATTCATGATTACCTCTCGTTGGAAGTCTAGGTCTCCTCCATTGATCAGAAGAAGGCCTTGGGCACACTGACCCCTGCTCACCTCAAGTATAATGAGCCAATAGACATCTAGGGCTATCTACTAGTACTACCGACCTGATGCAGTATGTCCACTGGGAAAATATTGCCAGTGCTTCCTGCAAAGTATTTCAAAATTCCACCATCTTAGTCCGCCCATTCTCAGTCTGTCCATTCTATACACCCACCAGCTCCCCTCACTCTCAAGGGCTCCCTAGGCTCTAATGTTATCCCTAAACCACCCCCTCTGTCTCCTGGTACTTTCTGCTGTTCTGAGACGTGGATAAATAGGCCAGTACTGTGTTTCTGAGTGTAATGTACAATAAGTTCCAACACATTTATTGAGCCTTATTGGAGTTGCTGCAAGCAAACTTGTTGGACCTTGTCAGTAAATTGCTTCCCTCGCTGTAAGCTCCGCCTGGCAGCTGTTACCCCTTGACCCTTCCAGGACTTGTGTTCGTGACCCGATCCCTGGTGCTCTGGTGGGGAGCATCTCTGCTCTGCTGCGGCTTCTGCCTCTGTTTTTCTGCTTTTTGCCTTTTGCTCCTCTGCTCTCACCTTATTTTTTTCTATCTATTGCTTTTTTCCAAATTTATTTCGTATTTTGCTTTCTCACTTTCTCTTATTTTTCCTCTCTTTGCACCCTTCTCCCTTTTTGTGCCCTTGCTGCAGCTCGTTCTCCGTGGCCCGCCCCCCTCCTGCGCTGTTTTTTCCGGCATCCTGCCTCCCCGCTGTTCAGCCCTCCCCAACACTATTTAATGGGGGCCGCTGAGCGGCTGTGCCGCTGACACTCCGAAGGCAAGACCATCTGTGCCTATACCGCACCCAGTGCCACAGACCCTTGTCCTTGGACCATCCACCGCTACAACTCAAGCACCCTCCACGCCCTCAACACTGGACTTTCCACTGCCTGCTGCCTTGTATTGCCATAGAACACCCAGGGCCCGTTCACCTGCTGTAACTGCAACCACACCTTCGCCTGCCTCCGCACACCAGACCCACCAATCGCACGACCCTCAAGAACTGGACAAGACCACTGCAGATGCATCCTACTCAACACAGGCTCCCTCAAAAGACATGCAATGGAGATCTGGGACCTGCTCGACTCCATCTCCCCTGACGTTGCCTTCTTTACGGAAACCTGGTGGAATCCTGGACATCGCAACCGCCATCCCCGACAGCTACAAAATCTTTCACAAGGACTGCGTCAACCAACCTGGAGGAGGCATCGCCATCATACACAAAAGCACCCTCCGCCTCACAACTAGCTCCAACAACCACTCACCTGACATGGAGCACCTCCACCTCCACTTCCAGATCCAGACCAACCTGAATGCTCACCACACTCTCTCCTCAATAGACTACATCCTCCTCGATTACCTCAATTTACCCCTGGACAACCTCGACAACCACAACACCTCATGCCTACTGGAGAACCTTGCCTCCATCGGCTCAAAACAGCTGGTCACAACGCCAACCCACTCAGCAGGACACATACTTAACCCCATCTTCTCCGCAAGCACCAACCTCTCCGTCATCTACACCTCCATACCACACTGGACCAACCACCTCTGCATCCACTTCTCCTTCACCAAACCCACTGGATGACACCACGCCCACTGTGATCCTCACAGAAGCTAGAACAGGGTCACCAAAGACCAGCTCCCCCCCTCCCTCAGCAAAACACCACTACCGACATCCACGGACTCCAACACCTCAGCACGCAACCTCCACTGACTGCGCCAACATGCCGGCTCCTCCCAGGAAACCCACGGGCAAGCAGCCCTCTAAGAAAGCCAGCTGGTTCTCCAAGAGTTCAGGTGCACTCGCATATGGCTCGAGACAAGATGAAGGAGCAGCAAGATTGTAGCAGACCACAGAGCCTTCAAATATGGTGCTACCTCACACCACCACGCCATCAGAACAACTAAGCAGCCATCCAGGAACGCCTCAACACCAACACACAGAACAAAGAACTCTTCACCGTGGTCAAAGAATTCGCCAAACCTGACACAGACACAGCAGACACTCCCCCCTCTCAAGACATCTGTGACAACCACGCCACCTTCTTCCACCGCAAGATCAAGGAGATCTACGACTGCTTGGAAACCCAAGACCCACCCACCCACCACACCCACAACCACAGCAACCAATGGCTCCGGGCCCCAGCTGACCTTGACCAACTGGAACACCCTCACCCCTGACGACACCCTCAGGATCATGAAGAGCATCCATTTTGGAGCCCCCTTGGATCCCTGCCCTCACCACATCTTCAACAGAGCCAGCACCTCCATTGCACCCGAACTCTGCCGCACCATCAACTGCTCCCTCGAATCCACCACCATCCTGGAAGACTGGAAGCACGCAGAAAATAACCCCCTGCTGAAGAAACCCTCTGCCGATCCAACAGACCTTAAGAACTACAGACCCATCTCTCTGCTCCCCTTCTCAGCTAAAGTCACCAAGAAAGCTATCAATGCCAAACTGTCTGAGTTCGAGATGAACCAGATCCTGGACCTCTCCCAATCGGGCTTCAGAAGCAGCCTCAGCACAGAGACCGATCGCCTCGCTGCTACAGACGCCAAGCGCACTCTCCTCGATCAAAGCAAAACTGCTGACATCAATCTCCTGGACCTCTTGGCTGCCTTCCACACCATCTCCCACCACACCCTGTGCACAAGACTCTTCAATGCCAGCATCAGCGACAATGCCCTAGAATGAATCTGCTCCTTCCTCACCTGCTGAACATGGAGATTCAGACTTCCACCATTCAACTTGGAACCCAGAGAGATCAGTGCCTCAGGGATCCTCCCTGAGCCAAACCCTCTTTAACATCTACAAGGCCCCGATTGCAGCTATTGTCAGAATCCATGGACTCAACATTGTCTCCTATGCCAACAACACCCAGCTAATTCTATGCCTCACGGACGAACCCACAGCCACAAAGAGCTACTTCCACAACTGGATGAAGGCAGTTGCCACCTGGATGAAGGACAGTTGCCTTCAGCTTAACTCAGACAAGATGGAAACCCTCATCCTGGGCTCTACCCTTCCACCTGGGATAACTGCAAGTGCATGACCCCCGCACTCACAGACCACGCACGAAACCTCTGCATAATCCTGCACTCCTTGCTCTTAATGAACTGCCAAATCAACGCTGTTTTATCATCCTGCTTCCACATGCTCCGCCTGCTTCATAAGATCTTCAAGTGGATCCCTAATGAGTCCAGGAAAACAGTCCCCCATTTGCTCGTCGGCAGCAGACTCGACTACAGCAACGCACTCTATGCTGGCACCACCCAAAAACTCCAAAAGAAACTGCAGAACATCCAGAATGCCTCCGCCGGACTCATCCTGAACATCCCATGTCACAGCCAGATACTGGCAACCTGAGAGACCTTCACTAGCTACCCATCAACAAAAGAATCACCTTCAAGCTCCTCATGCACGCATAAAAAGCCCTACACCATGCCGGACCTGCATACCGCAACCACTGCCTCTCCTTCTACACTCCCACCAGACATCTCCGCTCTGCCAAACTGGCCCTGGCCACCATCCCACAGATTCGCAAGACCATGGCTGGTGGAAGATCCTTCTCCTACCTGGCTGCGAAAACCTGATACTCCCAGCCTCTGCAACTCAGGCAATCACCACTGCTGCCACAATTCAGGAAGGATCTCAAGAACTGGCTGTTCGACTGAACCACAGATCCTCCCTCTCCCCCCCACTCAGCACTGTGAGACCCTTATGGGTGAGTAATCATGCTTTATAAGAATCTAGTCTGATTGCTAATTATCTGTAGCTATTATATATACCTGTTATTATAGAATGTTTAAAACCACAAAATGCAAATAACATGTGTTGGAAAATAAATACTAGACTTTAAACAAACTTGATTTCAGTCTGGTCTTAGCACTGAGATAGTTGTGTTTTCAATTAGGAGTTCCAAAGTGCCATGTTTATCTCCACTTCTGTTTAACTTTTTCCATTGGCCTGGCTGCTAAATGACATTGGTATGTCATTTTACTTGTATGCCGACGATTCCCAGCGCCTCGTAACTGTTGGGAATGACCACGTCAGTGCCAAGGATTTGCATACCATTGCCTTAGACAAAGTTTGGAACTAAATGACAGTGAACCACCATATACTGAAACCTTCGAAATCCAAAATCATGCTTCTTGTAATTCCCCAAATGCTTGGGATAACTCACTTCAGATTTCGAAAAACGGGCTCCAGTCCTAAACCTATTGCTACACTCAGAAATCTGGGACTCTTTCTTGACTCCAGTTACTTTCTGGAGGAACTGGTTCATTCAGTCACAAAAACATTTTTTTCCATCTATGCTCTCTCTAGTTCTATTTTACTTTTATGTCCTTGAATCTTTGCCATCAATTCCTTCCATCAATATGTTCATTGACTACTGTTATGTTATTTTTCTTTGCACTAATTTTAAAAAATCCAAAATTCTGTTGCTAGAGCAATTTTTATTCCACGCAGACTTGATCATGTTTCGGCAAAACTTTGTTTCCTTGATTGACTAACAATAAAGAAAGGAATTGCTTTTAACTCCACTGTCCGACAAACGTTTAATCTTGGTCTTTAATGATGCCTATCCTCAACATTTACCCACGTCCTAAGCCTGTTGGCCTCTCTAATGCTCGTACCTTTTCATAGGTTTAATAGCTGTTCTTTTGGAGGTAAGACCTTTAGAGCACCACTCATACCCTCGATAAATAAACTTCCACACATGCTCATAGATGAAAGTAACCAGTTGAGATTCATCAAATTACTTGAAACCTGGCTTTTTAACCATAGTCTGAGTTAGTCTCCAGTTCTGGGTGCTCAGTTCCATTTGTTCGGCAGCATAGCACCAGGAGACTCTATACGTCTCCATATAAATTTATATCAGAATAATGTATGACAAATGAATCTAGAAGAGGTCAAGTTGCACAACTATTGTTACAGGCAAGTAACTAATTTCTTATCAAACATATTTTTCCCCATTGCCTCAGAAAGTTATAATCGATTCTAGGAGTACCAAGGATTTGTTTCAGATTTCATTTACTGTGCCCAATCAGCACCTGAAATGTAGTCTCACTGCTGAGGCCTGTTGGATACCATCATTGTTTAGGTACCTTGCATTCTTTTGGTTGCAGAAAAGGAAATTCATGTCTGGGACAGACTGTTGTATCCACCAACTGAGTCCTGTGTCGCTCCGAACCCAGACCTTTACTTAACGAGGCCTTGAGAGAGCACTCGATCTTTTTTTCCCAGGCACCAGGTTAGCCTAAAAAGACTACAAAAACACTCCAGGCAAGCAATCTGAAGCTACTGCTATTTGGAGGCATATCTGAGCTGCTGCTGTTTGTCATTATTAGAAAACCTTAGATACCAGCAGCCTTAGCTTTTAGTATTATTTGAAGTCAAAATCAAATGTACTTAGAACAGATGTATTTGTCATGTTTACTTCAAAACTACTGGGTTCACACTAGGTACATTTCCTTAGCTCCACTAGTAAAAAGACGAGCAGGCTGGTTTCTCTCTCTCCCCTCCTCTGAGTTATGCTCTGTTGGATGGGGAGTGTTAGTAGTCAGACAACCCTGTGAGAGAATCGCTTATCTGCAGCTGATTATAGAGCCCCACTCTTGTAACTCACATCATTATGCACATAAAATGATTGGTATTTCACAAATATGTAGCATTATAAAGTACTGGTCTTCATAATGAAAGTAACAGAATGAGCATAATTGTTATAAAGAACTCTGTGCCACTGAAGTCAAGCTAGCCAGGCTGATGAGGGGTGAAACCCGGAAACTGGTCCTAGGATGCTTGTTTCCGGTCCAGGGAGGACCTGGCTCGGCAGTTCGGGCTGGACTGTTCCCATAGGGAACAGGGTCAAGACTGATTTGCTTATGGCTGGGTCTAAACTGGAATGGATGGGGAGCAACAAAACAATGGATTTAGGCCCAGATCTCTGTACTGGGGTGAATGCATGACATTGTTTATTATTCTGTCCATCAGTTATTCTTTTTACAAGTATAGTTTCCCTGCATACCTTATTCTGTTATTGAGTCAGCAGTAGTGGGAATTCAGACGTTCAGAATTCCCCTTCATCCATCGGTTCATGTGTCTAACCCTGCCTGTCACCATATAGACCTTAATTGATAATGTCTTATAGAGTACAGAGGTTCACTCCTGCTCATCTGTACTTTGCCCCAAAATGTGCAAACAATGTACCTTTGCGGATGGAAGCTAAAGTTACCTTTTCTCCTTCCTTAGGAGACAGCTCTTTGCAAGGTCACCTGTCCTTGCAGCTTCAGTTACAATGCTTGTATGCAAGGAGGGTTTAGTTTTTTTTTTTCTCTGCCTTGTTAGTTTGAAAAGTGTCAGAAAAACATGGAGTTCATAAACTGAAAACATGAAGATCGAGTGCACCCACATTTATTTGCTTCACCATTCGAACAGTTAGTCTTCATATTTTCTAAGCTTCGTCCCTATATGCACATTGTCTAATGTAAAATGTGTTCACCCTTACATGTAATCCAGTCTGACTTTCGGGTAACGTGTTCTATGATGACGCATTCATTCCATTGAACATACTTCTATGCAAACTAAATTAGACTCTGGCCTGCCTTGAACTTAATAGTACATAAAAGGTAATCACCAGACTGCCAAAATGCAATGTGATGCCATTTTAATGTCAGATTGTGTGCCACCGAAATAGAAACTTGATATATAATTACATATTTGGACACATTTATCAAGTCTCACTTGCATTGGAAGGTATTTGTGAGCATGGTCTGATTCTTAGATTTCTGGGCCCAAGGAATGAATATAAAAAACATAGGTTTCACACCAGTTATAGTTAGCTGGAAATTTTACTCGCATAAAACCATTGAAATTTCCACATTATAGTTAGTTGGACTCACTATAACTTACACGTCTGCAATGCACTGCTGATGACGTCACATATTACAACACTCATGACAGTGTTTAAAAAAAAAAAAAATTGATTGGTTAACTGGCTTATTAAGTGTATCTTAGTGAATACATATATTAGCGAGTAATGTTTAAATATTTAAATATATACATGAGTGATGTAATATGTGACGTCATCAGCACTGCATTGCAGACGTGCAAGTTATAGTGAGTCCAACTAACTATAACGTGGGAATTTCAATGGTTTTATGCGAGTAAAATTTCCAGCTAACTATAACTGGTGTGAAACCTGTGGTTTTTTCAGTGAATTTCTAAGGTTTTTTAAATGCTAATTCCTAACTATAACTGGTGTGTAACCTATGGTTTTTTCAGTGAATATATATATATATAAAATTTCTATGGCAAAATGAAACCCCTCATTTTGTTCCTTTTCAAATTAAATGTATTAAGTGTTACCACTTTATTCCAAACAAGATGACTTCAGGTGTGCCATACTTTTGTCATAAGTAAGACTGTTAGCGTTCTAGTTGTTCTTTAGAACACTCTGGGACATTCTGTCATTGGGCTATAGTTGGGCTACATCTGGCTGATATTTGGGCTACATTTGGGCTCTTTTGTCTCTGGTGGCCATCTTGGGAGACTGCATATCAGAATTTTTTTTAATGAAATATAAGAGGATTTGAGAAGTCACTCAAAATGTGCCCTAATTTTTCTTTCTTCAGCACTAATCATAATTTCTATGGCAAAATGAACCCCCTCATTTTGTTCCTTTGCAAATTAAATGTTTTAAGTGTTAACACTTTATTCCAATCAAGATGACTTCAGGTGTGCCATACTTTTGTCATAAGTAAGACTGTTAGCGCTCTAGTTGTTCTTTAGAACACTCTGGGAAATTCTGTCATTGGGCTATAGTTGGGCTACATCTGGCTGATATTTGGGCTACATTTGTTTTTTTTGTCTCTGGTGGCCATCTTTGGGCTACATTGGGCTACATTGGGCTACATTGGGCTACATTTGGGCTCTAACATATATATAGCCCAATGTAGCCCAATATATATTTTTTCAAAGTTAATTTTCGTAAAAACCACTGGAGCATATATCTTGAGACATAGCAAAGGCACATCGAGGTACCAGTCCCTACAATTTTGCCAAGTTTGGTGGAAATCCATTCAGCCGTTCGGGCTAAAAGTGAGTCCAACCGCCCTATGGAAATTAACATGGGGAAAACACGTTTTGGGACCCCCTTTTATCTCGGCCCCCGCTTGACAGATCCCCCCGAAACTTTCAGGGAAGGAGCGGAGCGCAGCGAGGCAAAGTTAAGGAAAATTACAGGCAGATCCCTCATTCGGCGCCAAAGTTATTCCCAATAGAATGTTGCGGATTTCCTATGGAAAACGATCCTAACTATAACTACCTACTGGCGACCGCCAGTAGGTAATATATATATATATATACCTACCTACCTACCTACTGGCGATAGCCTGTAGGTATATATAGTTTGGATTGGCTACCATAGGAAATCCGCAACATTCTATTGGGAATAACTTTGGCGCTGGTTGAGGAATTTGTGTGTAATTTTCCAAAATTTTGGCCAGCTCCGCTGCGCTCCTTCCCTGAAAGTTTCGGGGGGATTCGTGAAGTGGGGGCTGAGAAAAAAGGGGAGTCCCAAAACGTGTTTTCCCCATGTTAATTTCCATAGGACGTTCTGACAAGTCTACAGCCCGAACCGCTGAACGGAATTACACCAAACCTGGTAAAATTGTAGGGACTGGTACGCAGAAGTGCCTTTGCTATATTTGGTGACAATTGCTCCAGTGGTTTTTAAGAAAATTAACTTCAAAAACACATATATATCTGGGCGGAGCCTGACCACACATCTGATCTGATTGGCTGTTAGCACTTCATCCAAGAAGTGTTGGCAGCCATTTTGGGACCAATATACATGATAGCACCTCATTAAAAAGCATTGTAGTTAATAGAGGGTTTTAGGACTTTAGTTACATTATAAATCATTTGTTGATGGTACCATACTCATTTTAGGAATTGTGGTGTGTTCTAAGGTGATTTTACCATGTGAAAAAGCCTTCTGCTGGGGTATCATGAATCATGTTTGAAAGAAAACTATTATCTCATGCTTTTCCCACAGTGGTTTGGAAGGGGATCTATAAGCTAAACTGAAAGCACATTTTCTGTAAATTCACATTATCTTTCTCAGTCATGTGAGAATGAAGTCTGACATTCTCAGTAAAACATGTACATCCAACAAGGACAGAGACTGTCAGTTGATTCCTTTGTGTTCTACTGCAGCCTCCTAGAGTGTTCTAAAGAACAACTAGAGCGCTAACAGTCCTACTTATTACAAAGGTATGGCACACCTGAAGCCATCTTGATTGGAATAAAGTGGTAACTCTTAAAACATTTAATTTAAAAAGGAGCAAAATGAGGGGGTATATTTTGTCATAGAAAGTATGATTAGTGCTGCAGAAAGAAAAATTAGGGCACATTTTGAGTGACTTCTCAAACCCTCTTCAACTTCATCAAAAAATTCTGACATGCAGTCTCCCAAGATGGCCACCAGAGACAAAAGAGCCCAAATGTAGCCCAAATATCACCAGATGTAGCCCAAGTATAGCCCAATGACCGAATGTCCCAGAGTGTTCTAAAGAACAACTAGAGCGCTAACAGTCTTACTTATGACAAAAGTATGGCACACCAGAAGCCATCTTGATTGGAATGAAGTGGTAAGTCTGAAAACATTTAATTTAAAAAGGAACAAAATGAGGGGGTTCATTTTGCTATAGAACGTATGATTTGTGCTTCAGAAAGATAAATTAGGGCACATTTTGAGTGACTTCTCAAATCCTCTTCAATTTCATTAAAAAAATTCTGACATGCAGACTGAAACATGCACTTCGAATACCAGCAGTAGACTTCCCTGGTGAGCAGTAGCTTTACTACAGTGATCTAATGAGCAACTAGAGTGCTAACATTCAGAATTTATGGCAAATGTGTGACACATCTGAATGCCTTCTTGATGGAACCAAAGTAAACAAGCAATGAAAATGCAATAGATCTCGCCCTCATTTAAGTTAAAGCCATTCTGTTTGTAATGAGGTGGCTTTTTAGCTTTGCTTTTATCAGTGTTTTTTAAACTTTCATGTATTTAACATGCATATGTATGTATATATGTATATGTATGCATGCATTTATATTTGTATATATATAGATATACAGATTATATATGTTTATATATGTATGTATATATATATATACACACACACAAACATATATATAAATGCATATGCATATATATGCATATATATATGTGTATATATGTGCGTGTAGAGAGAGGTAGAGAGGTAGAGGTGGAGAGATAGAGGTAGAGAGGTAGAGACTAGTAGAGAGAGAGAAGTAGAGAGAGGTAGAGAGTAGAGAGTGAGTAATAGAGAGCAGAGAGTGAGTAGTAGAGAGTAGTAGAGAGCAGTAGAGAGAGTAGCAGAGAGTGAGTAGTAGAGAGTAGTAGAGTGAATAGTAGAGTGAGTACTTGAGAGTAGTAGAGAGTGAGTAGTAGAGAGTAGTAGAGAGTAAGTAGTAGGGTGAGTAGTAGAGAGCAGTAGAGAGTGAGTAGTAGAGAGTAGTAAAGAGTGAGTAGTAGAGAGTAGTAGAGAGTGAGTAGTAGAGAGTGAGTAGTAGAGAGTGAGTAGCAGAGAGAGAGAATAGTAGAGTAGTAGAGAGTGAGTAGTAGAGTGAGTAGTAGAGACTAGTAGAGAGAGAGAGTAGTAGAGAGTGAGTAGTAGAGAGTAGTAGAGAGTGAGTAGTAGAGAGTGAGTAGTAGAGAGTAGTAGAGAGAGAGTAGTAGAGAGTGAGTAGTAGAGAGTAGTAGAGAGTGAGAAGTAGAGAGTGAGTAGTAGAGAGTAGTAGAGAGTGAGTAGTAAAGAGTGAGTAGTAGAGAGAGAGTAGTAGAGAGAGAGTAGTAGAGAGTGAGTAGTAAAGAGTAGAGAGTAGTAGAGAGTGAGTAGTAGAGAGTAGTAGATAGTGAGTAGTAAGGAGTGAGTAGTAGAGAGAGAGTAGTAGAGAGTAGTAGAGTAGTAGAGAATGAGTAGTAGAGAGTGAGTATTTGAGAGTAGTGGAGTAGGAGAGAGTAAGTAGTAGAGAGTAGTGGAAAATATTCCAAAGTTTGGCACAGCACCACTTGCACAATAAGTCCAATCAAATCATATCACTTAGAGTCCTTATTGAAGCGCTGAATCTTGGTGTATATTCAAATGCTTTTATTTTCCTTAATTTTATGTACCACAGCCAGCCGACACGTTTCGTTCTGTACAACAGAACTTCTTCAGGGCGTTCTTATTTCCTTCAAGTTATGTCAGTATCCTGTTGTCATATAACTAGATATTTCTTCCAATGTTAGACGAGACGTAAGTACATTCTTATTCAAAGTGACTAGGTATCAATTTTACCCACACAATTCGGGCAGACTTGAGTAATTTATAGCATCCTCAAAGTCAGTCTTTCAAAACTTCCAAAGAATAGGACATGATAATCCAAATCCAAATGTTTCTCAAGAAAAGTCATTTTCAATCGTTCGGAATATTGGCGTTTGGGCAGATGTGACCCAGGGACCCCCAGTATGCAAGGGGAATTAGTCCCCCCTCTGCAAACGCGCCAGTGGCCTGCGTTGCAGGGAGGTGTAAAAAGGGGCATAGCCTCATTACACCTCTGTGCAATGCAGCCCCCTGGCGCATACTGGAGGTTCCAGGTGGGCTAGTTGGCCCCCAGGGACCCCTAGTATGCGAGGGGAATTAGTTCCCCCTCTGCAAACGCGGCAGGGGGCTGCGTTGCAGAGAGGTATAAAAAAGGGTGTGGCCTCATTACACCTCTGCAATGCAGCCCCCTGGCGCATACTGGAGGTTCCAGGTGGGCTAGTTGGCCCCCAGGGGCCCCCAGTATGCAAGGGGAATTAGTTCCCCCTCTTCAAACATGCACGGGGGCTGCGTTGCGGAGAGGTATAAAAAGGGGCGTGGCTTCATTACACCTCTCTGCAATGCAGTCCCCTGGCGCATACTGGAGAATCCTGGTGGGTTTTCAGGTCTTATATTGTTAGGAATTAGCATTTAAAAAACCTTGCAATTTCACTGAAAAAACCATAGGTTTCAGGCCTTATATAGTTAGGAATTAGCATTTAAAAAACCTTTGAAATTCACTGAAAAATTATAGGTTTCAGGCCTTATATAGTTAGTAATTATCATTTAAAAAACCTTTAAAATTTACTCAAAAAACTATAAGTTTTAGGGGTGTTATAGTTAGCTGGACATTTCACTCATACAAAACCATTGAAATTGCTCCTATATAGTTAGTTGTACTAACTATATTTCGCGCACACGCAATCCACTGCTGATGATGTCGCATATTACATCATTCATGACATGGTCAGTGACATCACTGATGACATCTCAAATGACATCACTGATGACATCACTGATGACATTATCCACGTGACAATCACATACACCTTTTCATACACTAGTAAAATCTTTCATCACTCTTTGTAAAATACAGAGTATCATATTTGAATCCATTGTTACAGCAATACAAGTATCTAAAAACCCACTCAGTGATTCATAGATGTATACACACATCTAATCACTTACCTGTAGATTCACTCATACATGCTGTCAATGAACAATAGAACACTATCAAAAATACTTATACACCTAAATCGACATTACACACCAGCACACATCCTATTCACATATGAAGTCATCCTACTCACTTATGCAAACAATGGATCATACTTACATATTTACTTAGCTACACACTTATACAAACACAACTTCATCTATTCATTTAGATAGTAAGTCATACTTAGTGAATTATAAAATCATTATTACAAGGAGAGGGGTTGGCCTAACGGCTAAGGCGCTCGACCTCGGTCCTGAGGATCTGGGTTCGAGTCTCGGTAACGACGCCAAAAACCTCCTGTGATTCTGAGCAAATCACTTAATATCCCTGTGCCTAAAAAAAATGAAAGTGTGTCCTCATGTAACGTAACTGGTGCTATGTAAAACAAAAAACAAAAAAAGTATAAAGTTATCCATACAGTCACTTACACAATCATTGAGTCTTATGTATACTTATTTATATACAACAACTGACACATACAATGCCTTTTATTTTTCTAGTTTATTGGACATGTACCATTGAGAAATATATTTGCTCATCACCACACCCATGAAGATATTCACTCACCCAAACAACTGTTAGAACATGTAGTTTTAACTTCATATATCTAGTAAATCAACTATTCACATATCTTTGGGCAGTCACACACCCCCCACCGAACCACACACACAATCACTCTCCCATACAAATACTCAGTTAACTAATCAATAACTAATATAGACTTTTACATAGCTAGTAACCAACTGGAGAACCAGTTTACACAACAACTGACAAAGTGATACAGATATTCAAACAGTGTAGTCACTATCCACTATATTTAGTGAGACACTATAAATTGGTCAAATAAACAGTCAATTACACTGATACTAAATCCGCCATCTAAATATTTATTTTTATATATCCACTCATTCTTCAATGCAAATTGCTATATATATAATGCATATTTAAATAACGAAGCAAACCACATTCACTGGATGATGTCATCAGTGATGTCATCAGTGATGTCATTTGAGATGTCATCAGTGATGTCACTGACCATGTCATGAATGATGTAATATGTGACATCATCAGCAGTGGATTGCGGGTGCGCGAAATATAGTTAGTACAACTAACTATATAGGAGCAATTTCAATGGTTTTGTATGAGTGAAATGTCCAGCTAACTATAACACCCCTAAAACTTATAGTTTTTTGAGTGAATTTTAAAGGTTTTTTAAATGCTAATTCCTAACTATATAAGGCCTGAAATCTATGGTTTTTTCAGTGAATATCTATATATATATATATCCATCCATCCATCCTACTGGTGGTTGCCAGTAGGTAGTTATAGTCTGAACCATGTGTCAATAGGAAAATCGTTTTTTGATTTCATATATCTTTGGCACTGTTTGACAAATCTTTTCAAAATTTTCCAAAAGAAGTGTCATAGTGAGCCTTGTGTATGGAAAAGTTTAGCCTGATCCGTGAAGTGGAAGGCCGAGAAAAAGGAGGTGGGTCGGTTTAAAATAAAATTGCGTTTACCATGTTAATTTCCATAGGACTGCCTGCAGCCCGAACCGTTGGACTGAATTACACCAAATTTGAGAAGAAGGTAGATTTTGGTAAGCAGATCACACTTTCAGCTATCCGATGTAAATCTATTTAGTAATTGTTGAGGAATTTACAGGGAAAAAAAATAAGGATATCTGTGGCCACGGCTAATTCACAACGATTTTGCGAGTCATCGCGAATGCTCCTGCCAACAGGAATGCTATGATTGGCTGGCCGCAATCTGAACAGAGAGTTGCGGCCACTATTTTTGCCTCATCGCAGCAGTTCCTAGAGCTGAAAGCAAGTGGCAGAGAGTGGCATAAAGAGAAAGGTTTGCATGTGCTCTGACACCATGAGAGGAGTATAGGGGTGTTTGTGGAACCCCATATGAGTATAATATGTCAAAAGAAAGTGTTATTTTTGCCATTCACAAATTCGCCGCTCCCACTGAGAGATGCACTCAGATATTTATGAACACACTCAGACACTCACTCACAGACCTACTCAGAGATTCACGCACCCACTCACTGACCCAGGCAAAGACTGATGCACCCAGTCAGACCCACTTAAAGACTCACGCACCCACTCACAGACCCTCTCAGAGACTTATGTATTCTCTCACACCCACTGAGAGACATGCACCCATGCACACATGCACCTCACAGACCCACTCACGGACTAATGCACCCACTCACAGACCCACTCACATATTTACTACTCAAAGATCAGGTGCAGGAGGGGTCGCGTGGCCCCCCTCCTGCAGCCATACATGACCCTGGGGACTGCCCCCCCCCAGAGCTGGCTTATGCTATGTCCCAGGATGCACACCCCTGGGACATAGCTGTTTGCTTTATCTTATCCTGCCAAGCTAAAGCAAACTCGATGCGTCTAGTGGGCGGAAGCTGTCAAAGTACTCCTGCCTGCTGGAAGTGGAGGTTTCATCTCTTTCCCTGCCCGCAGACATGCGGGTAGGGAAAGAGATGAAACGATTGATTCTGCATGGAGGGAACTGACTTTCCTGCAGCTCCCTCGTGCAGCAGCAATGCCGGGTCCCGTAGGAGTTGGACAACTGGCTGCAACCACGGGCATGAGGCTCCCCCGCAGTACCGGAGAAAAGAGCAGAAAGAGGCAAACTAAAGGCCATAAATGAGCAGAATGAGGCAGAATAAAGGTGACAAACGAGGAGAAAGAGGCAAAATACAGATCAGCAACAAACAGAAAGAGGCAAAATAAAGGTGAGAAGCGAGCAGAAAGAGGCAGAATAAAGCTCAGCAGGGAGCAGAAAAAGGCAGAATAAAGATCAGAAACTAGTAGAAAGAGGGAAAATAAAGGTGAGAAACCATCAGATATAGGCAAAATAAAGGTCAGCAACGAGCTAAAAGATGCAAAATAAATGTGAGAAACAAGCAGAAAGAGGTAAAATAACAGGTGAGCAAAAGAACGAGCCGAAAGAGGCAAAGTAAAGGTGAGAAACGAGCAGAAAGAGGCAAAGTAACAGCCAGAATGAGCAGACAGCCTCAAAATAGAGGTACAAAATTAGCAGCAAGAGGCAAAATAGAGGTCAGAAACAAACAGCAAGAGGCAAAGTAAGGGTCAGAAACGAGCAGCAGGAGGCAGAATAAAGGTCAGATATGAGCAGAAAGAGGCAGAGTAAAGGTTAGAAATGAGCAGACAGAGGCAAAATAAAGGTTAGAAATGAGCAGCAGGAGGGAGAGTAAAGGGCAGAAACGAGCAGAAAGAGGCAGAGTAAAGGTCAGAAATGAGCAGACAGAGGCAAAATAAAGGTCAGAAATGAGCAGAAAGAGGCAGAGTAAAGGTCAGAAACGAGCATAAAGAGGCAAAATAAAGGTCAGGAGCGAACAGAAAGAGGCAAAATAATGGCCAAAATGAGCAGACAGAGGCAAAGTAGAGGTAAAAATTGAGCAGCAAGAGTCAGAAACGAGCAGCAAGAGGCTGAATAAAGGTCAAAATCAAGCAGCAGGAGGCAGAATAAAGGTCAGAAACGAGCAGAAAGAGGCAAATTAAAGGTCAGAAACGAGCATCAGGAGGCAGAATAAAGGTAAGAAACGAGCAGAAAGAGGCAAAATAAAGGTCAGGAACGAGAAGAAAGAGGCAAAATAATGGCCCGAATGAGCGGACAGAGGCAAAACAGAGGTAAAAAATTAGCAGCAAATGGTAAAATAGAGGTCAGAAATGAGCAGCAAGAGGCAGAATAAAGGTCAGGAATGAGCAGAAAGAGGGAAAATAACAGGCAGAATGAGCAGAAAGAGGCAAAATAAAGGGCAGGACCGAGGAGAGAAGAGGCAAAAAATTTGCAGATTGTGAGTGGAAGCGCCACAAAACCAAAGGCAGCAGAGGGTAGCGGACTGCAGGCAAACTGGACTGTCATAGGAAGAACCAGCACAAGGACCTGCTTCCATGTGCCCCCTTCTTCTTTTCCTGTACACCCACTGACAGACCCACTCATACTCACACACATTCTCACAGACCCACTCAGAGACTCATGCACCCACTTACAAATCTGCTTAGACATTCGTTCACCTACTCACAGACCCACTCAGAGACTTGCATGTTCTCACAGACCCACTGAAACACTCATCCACCCACTTACAGACCGACTCAGACACTCATGTGCCCATTCACAGACCCACTCAGAGACTCATGCACCCACTCACAGATCCATTCGGAGAGTCACTCATCCACTGACTGACCCACTAAGACACTCATCTCATTCTCAGACCCACTCAGAGACACACAACTACTCACAGACCCACTCACTCATACATCCACTCCAAGATCTTTAAATACACTCATGCACCTACTAACAGACCCAAAGACTCACACACCAACTCACAGACCCACTTAGACATTCACACATCCAGTCACAGACCCACTTAGAGACTCATGCACTCACTCACAGACCAATTCAGAGACTCATGCACTCACTTACAGACCCACTCACGCACCGAACTCACAGACCCACATAGACACTCATGTACCCACTCGCAGACCTACTCAGAAACTCTTAACACCCACGCACAGCCTTACAGAGACACTCATGCACTCACTGTCAAAGGTTAGTGGTTACATTTAGGAAATAAAATGAAAAAAACCTGAGAAACTCGCAGATAAATAAAACCAAAGTTAAAGGGACGTTATAGTTAGGCTCAGATTTCACTCATACAAAACCAGTGAAATTCAGCAGTTACAATTAGCTGAGCTAATTATAACTTATACCCCCGCAATGCACTGCTTATGACCTCACATATTAAATCATTCATGACATGGTCAGTGACATCACTGATGACATCTCAGATGACATCATCCGCATAACCACTCACATACCCATTCACACACCCATACAAGTGCTCACACAACCACTCACTCATCCATAGAGCCCCTCACACACCCACTCACACACTCACTCATACAGCCACTCACACAACAACACTCACTCATACAGTTACTCATATAACCAGTCACTTACCCATATAGATACTCACGCCCTCTTGTTCACCCATACATCCACTCACACACTCACTCGCTCACCCATACAGTCTCTACACAGCTGCTCACTCACCCATACAATCACTCACTCACACAACCTCTTACAGACCCATTCCCACATCCATGCAAGCGCTCTCACATCCACTCACTCAAGCATACAGCCATTCACACAGACACTCACTCTACAATACATCCACTCACCAAATCATTTAACCAAACAGCCACTGACTCACCCATACAGCCACTTACACACCCATTTACTCACTCATACAGACAATCACACACCCATACAGTCACTCACTCACCCATAGAGCCACACACACACACACACACACACACACACACACACCAATACAGCCACTCACTCACCCACACAGCTACTCACACACCCACTTATACACTGCTAAAGCCACTCAGACTCATGTACTCACTCACAGACCCACACACAGACCCACTTAGACACTCACACACCCACTCATAGACCTAGTCAGACACTCATGCTCCAACTCACAGACTTACTGAGACACTCATTCACACACTCACACACTCACTATCAAAGTTTAGGGGTTATATTTAGAAATACAATTCTAAAAAACTTTAAAATTCACTTAAAAAACAAAGGTTACAGCGATGTTATAGTTAGGAAACAACATTAAAAACAACCTCAGATATTCACTGAAAAAAACCAAGTTTACATGGACATTATAGTTAGGAAATAGAATTTAAAAAACCTTGGAAATTTACTGAAAACAACAAAGGTTACAGGGATGTTATATTTTGAATGTATGGATATTTTGTATGTGGTACATGATCAACAAATCACTGACACAAACAAAAGCTTAAAGTGGGTTTGTAAGTGGCTGTGCTGGGTTTAAAAAAACACAAATTCTTTCAAAAGCACAGTTAAAGTGCAGTTAAAATTTTGAATGAAATGTCAAAAAAACACTGAAATTCCCACATTATGGTTAGGAACACTATCCACAACAGCCATGCAAACCACATGTCACACATCAAATGCAGTGAACATGACCTCATGATATTCAGAGCAATACATGACATCACATCACATAAAATGAAAATGTAATTAATTAACAATACATATTTAAAGCAAGCAAGAAACAGCACTATATTCACAGCCATCCCTTTCTAAGTTGAGAGTAATGTGATATATATTTTAATTTGTAAGCTTATTCATAAACTTTGCAAATACACCTGTCAGATTAAGGGTGAGGGTGTGAGCACTACAGTTGGTGTGCGAGAGAAAATATACCCTTTTCAAAGCTTGCCATGCTGCTTCACAATCTGTTTTGGTTGCAATGCCACAAAGAAGAGCAGATATAGCTATCAAAATGTTCAAATGCTGTCATGTGAAAGTGCAACTATTTATCTAAAAAGTCATTTGTCCCTCTTCACAAAGCCATTTATGGCCAAAATTGGCACCATTTATGTCTGATAGCTATCCCCAATGGTTACCTGTCAGGCAAAACCGATTTTCCTACTGTGTAATTGAGTGCCCATAGCTGTAAAGAATTACCCAGCAGTACACCCGTTGCAAGATGAGGAAGTGAAGAGGATGCATGTTTGATTTACCTTGAGAGTTTATGTGTGGCGACACAACTGTGACTGTTGCTATCTTTTTCTTCAATAGGTATTGGCTTTTATGACATACATACAAATACACATGCAAAGATAATACCAGGATCAAGCGCTGTCTGATAGCAGATGTCCACACCCTGAGTGACATGTAAGAGCGACTACATTCATAAAACCCTTTCAGGAGACAAACCGGTTCACAGCCATATCCACCCTTTATATTGGTCCATGGTCCCATCACATAGCCTGGCGGTGTCAAGCCATTCCTGGAACAATGGTAATAACTACTATAACAAACATAATTAAAACGAAGAGTGTGGGAGTGAGAATTTGCAGGGGAGACTTTGGTGCTATTCACAATCCCTTCCCAGACATTTCCTACCCTGGAAATGTTCAGAGGTTTACTTCAGCTAAGGCCTGGAGTGTCTACCTCACCTTCTGGGTCTGGAATGACCTAGTGGGGAAGCAGGTGAATGGGTTTTTCTGTAGGTTTAAGGTTTTCCCTGAGATTAAAAAAAGAAAAAAATATGGAGTTGCAGTGTCTTAATTTCCTGAATGGAAAGCCTGCTCACAACTCCACATTAGGGAACTGGCAGATGTCACATGACATTACCATTATTATGCATACAAAGCTGTGATAGGCATAGCTTTCAGTAATACTACTGGGAATGTTTGTGAAAAGTTATACATTTACATTGGTGACGAGAGTAAGTATACTGGTGTCAATATACAACATGTCTTTGTGAATTGAGCTTCTTGTCTATTCTGGTTTACCTTAATCTGGTATGTTTGCACTATGTCTCTTGCAGGTACTGGAACCAAATGATTTATAAACCAACATGACAGCATGCCTTGAAACAGATAATGCAGCTAAGTTTCAACCATACATGTAAGCTGCAACCTAGTGGTTGACTGGAAGCTGTTTTCATTGTTGTTCATTCACAGCTTTTCTGTGCCGACATGTTTGTGTCATACAAACCCTACCCTGTTCCTTGCTCTTATGCCCAGCTTTGGTGTGGATCTAAATCTGCGTCTTTCACACTCCTCACATTTCTACCAAAAGGCTCTGGTCTTTTTACCTCTTGCATCTCTTCATCTATTGTTATATTTTTCTCACTTTATTGTTCCCTCCATTCTCTCCTTACTTCAGCTTGTGAAGCGCAGGCAGCAACGCTGAGGTCGTAAACCAGTTCCCTACCGTTTTCCGCAGCTGACCTTCACAACCTGTGCACCTCTTGATTGACGAACAGCCACCTAGCGCATGCCTTTGCTCTGTGTGATACCTTCAGTACTAGGTCCCTCTAACAGAGGTCTTCAAACTTTTGGATGCCGAGACCCCCCTGTCAACATTTTCAAACGTAAGGACCCCCTCCTGACAAAAATTTCTAAACCTCTAGGTTATGAGGAAGGTGAGGACCAAATTATGCGACAGGCTTGACTAAATTGTGTGAGTAGAAAATGTAAATAATGTTCTGTGATGCTGCGTATTTTGGGGTAGCATTGATTTATTATTTAGAATTTTTTTAAACATAGTAATACTGAGGAAAGATTTCACCCCATCAGTACCAGTTTATAACCAAAATACAGCAATTAACATCAGAAAGATGTCTAGTCAACCTCTGTGAAGGGCCTCCCAATCCGCAGGAATACGCGCTGCCACATTAGAAGCTTACCTGGCCATGGCCAGGAGTAGCAAGGGTGCATTCAAACCGTGGCGGTCTTGTGCAGAGTTAAGCAGTTTACCCATGCCTCTTTCCTCTCACCCCCTTCCTTCCATCCCTCTCTTCTCTCCTCTCCCAACCCCAGATCCCTCTCTCACATTGCAGGCAGATGGTTATTAGCCCCAGGACACCTTTTGGTAACAGTAGCGCACTACAAATGTAAATAATTGGCAGAAGCAGGGGATCCACTAGACCCGAACTTCAGAGGAGGTGGGGGAGGGTTAACACTCCCAGCCAGGGCTTGTCCAAGCACTGGTCGCACACGGTGCAACAGTCTTTCCACCTTCTCCATGAATTCCCTTACTACCACTCACCAACAATACACCTCATCTCTCTATAGCACCTGTCTGATAAACATTTCATTTTTTTATAGCGCTACTCATAGTTTACTCACACTCAGTTCTGTGATGTGCATGGTACATCTTCTTTGTACCAGGCACTTTAACCTTCTGCACTGTGTGGGTGACAAGAGTGCCCATGTGACTGCACGGTGAGCAATGCAACAGTGTGAGAGTAGGGTAAAAGGAGTGACTGCAGGGTGAGTGAGGTGACCATATGAATTTGGGTTCGGCTGTAAGTGCAGAGTTAGTGATGGCCTTGTTTGAGTGAGCTACAGATTGAGCAGCAAGGGGCGGACAGGTGAGTGGAGTGTCACATGAGTGCAGGGTGAGAAGTGTGCTCGCGAGACTGCAGGGTGAGGTACAGAGTGAACAATGCAAGCACATGTTTAGTGCAGAGTGATCACTGTGAGAGCAGGGTGAGCGGGTGGATGGTGTGAGTGCATGGTGATTGGTGTGAGTGCATGGTGATTGGTGTGAGTGCATGGTGATCAGTGTGAGTGCATGGTGATCAGTGTGAGTGCATGGTGATCAGTGTGAGTGCATGGTGATCAGTGTGAGTGCAGGGTGAGCGGGTGAATAGTGCGAGTGCATTGTGATCAGCTTAAGTGCATTGTGATCAGTGTGAGTGCATTGTGATCGCTATAAGTGCATGGTGATCGCTATGAGTGCATGGTGATCAGTGTGAGTGCATTGTGATCGCTGGGAGTGCAGGGTGAACGTGAAAGTGAAGGCGAGAATGAGAAGTGAGTAGTCTGAAAGCAGGGTGCATTCCCAGAAACCTGAAGCGTAGGGTTTCAGATATAAGTTAAACTATTGCTATAATAGCATTAATCAGGGTTCGAGGGTGGAGGAAATAAATAATGTGCTGATCCTGCAACAAACTTCCAGTCTAATGATTAGGGTTACCAGCTCATTATTTTGATGGCCCAGAAATAAGCAGTCACCTACAGCTGTATTTTTTGCACTTATCTGTGAATACTTAGAACAGCAAATATAAATAGAAAGCACTTTTAATTGTGTTCTAGGGATGCCTCAATGATCCATGACTAAAAATTAAAGAGAATAAAGACAGAAAAGTCACATAACTAATTAATACTTTTTTATTTATAACTCAATTTAGTGTCAAGAGCAGGTCTCTGCAAGATCTTTAAACAACACATAGCAGGCATGTTTCTTTTGGCAACCCAACTTTATATTTCGTTTCATTAAATGCATTCTCACACTACAGCAGTAAGTGTAAAAAGACAAATGTAAGGAATAGGCAGAGTGGGGGCCCAGGGGGTACTGGAACCATAAAAAAACGAAGCTTTGGTAATCAGTTAACAAAGGCATGTAAATATGCTAATGGTCTTTAAAGACCTGTGAAAAACTCGGGCCACGAGCTTCACTGCAGCAGCCCGGGCTGAGACACAGGGTGGGGAGGAGGGGGCCTGAAGCCCTGGAGGCCAGGGCAGAAGTGACACTGTGAAGGCGCGACCCCCTTTGCATCGCTCCACGGCCCCCCTGGGGGTCGCGCCCCACAGTTTGAAGACCCCTGCTCTAGAACCACCTGCCTTGCCTGCAACGTAAGTGTACAAAGATCCCACTAAATACAGTGGTTTCATCTTTAAGACGACAATTGAAGAGGTGATGATGTTGTGTTGGTGCTGGAAGTCACATGAGCATCCCTTTTGCTTGTGAGGTAAGAGAGCAGGATCATATCCTTCTACTTCCTTATTTGTTGAGATCACCTGCCCTGTGGAAGAGTGCTGAGTAAACCTATGAAGGTATAGGTACCTAGTTGCTGGGCTCTTTTTCACCCAAAACGAACCTTTTTTGGCTGGATCCAGCTGTCATGGGCCAACAAAGGAACATGAAGCACTCAGAAGCTTGAGTCCTACAAGAATCAGGCCTTCTTTTGCTTTAGAGCCTCCATTGCACTATTATTGAAACATAACTCCTTGTTGATATGTTTAAAAAAACGAATATCCCAATTTCTGGCTGAGGTTACCAGAGGTGGTGGTGAAGTTAGCTCCTCCAGCCATCAACTGGATTTTCAGATGGAAGGTTCACTAAAACACAGGCTTTCAGTTTTAGAGTGTTAAGCCTTAGGGAGTATAAGGTTTATCCTGGGTAGAGTACATAGATTGTTTAGAATTGGATTGGGGAGACACCAAGTCGCTATCAAGTCTGAGAATCATACCATCAGCATCAGAAAAGAAGGCGAAACCAAGGAATGTATAAAGGATTCGAGAGCGTGACATAGAGATTGAGCAAGGTGGAGAAGTGTGGCTCAGGGGTTAGAGGCGGCAGACCCGGAAGCTGAGATCGGTCCTGGACCAGGGTTCAATTCCCCGCCTCGGCGGGTCTTGGACTAAAAATTCCACGGACTCGATAATTCTCGCCCCGGTGCCTCCTCGACTCACGGGTTCACACTCTGCGACTCTGGGCAATAGCTTGCTTAATCTCCACAACGCCCCTCGCGGCGGGATGCCTGACTTTCACCTTGTGGATACCCTGCCATCTCACAGGGGAATATCAGGACGGGTTCCCTAAGCAAGCGCCGGGACACCCACTGCGGGTAGCCGTGCGCTATATAAGCACAATCTACATTTACATTTACATTTAAGAGCAGAACCTTGAGAGACTCTACTCTGACTGTTATTGAAGCTCAATTGAAAAGGTGGCAAGGAGACTACCTGAGCATTGTCTGTCAGGAAAAGATGCAACGCAGTCTAGGCCATGGACTTCAACACCAGCTTCTTTTAATTGAATGGTAGGAAGTGTTTGGGAGATCTTATTGTAGGCAAAACTACTGTTCATCTAGGACTCCTGTAAGTACGGACTCTATGCTGGCACTCTGTAGGAAACCAGACTGGTGTGAGTTCAGATGTCTCACATCTCAAGAGGAGAGAATAGCAGTGTTTTAATGTATGATTCATTGATTTTCACAGGTGTGGGATGGAGGAAATGGAACTGATGCTGGCAATTGTCAGAGGGTCAGCTGTGGGCTTTTTAAGAGAGGGAGGACTGTGGCCTGCTTTCTTGCATTGGCAACTAAACTTCTGACTATAGCTAGAGTATATAGGCAGTGAAAAGGTTGTAGGTTAAGATCTGAGCCCCCTACCTAAGGAATTGTCCAGGTCACAGAACAAGTGTAGACCCACAGTCCTGGGTATCAGGGCACAAGTCCCAAAAAAAGAAGTGGGGGGACGCTGTCGCCGGAAGTGACGTCACAACAGGAAGTGACGTCACGAAAGGTGGCTCCGATCTCGTCCCAGAGAAGCCAAAAAGGTTAAGTCCAGCTGTTTGGCAGGGGGGACAGCGTCCACCCTGTAAAGTAAAGGGGGGGACGTCATCCACCCGCGTGGTACCCCGACTTGAGCCCTGCTGGGTATGTAATTTGGAGAGCACAAAATGTTCCTCAATGGGGGGAAAACAGTTCAGTATGCAAGAGAGCTGTGACGGTGATATGAGAGGGATGTCAACAGGAAGAGTGGAAGATGTGCCCATGATAGAGGTTTTGAAAGTGAATATTTGCAAAATCTTGCCGATTATGTCGTAAATAAAATCTGGTTACCTCCTCATCTTGTGATTGTAACTGACTGCAGGACGAGGGCTAGCACGTGCGAGTTTAGATTTTGAATAATATTTAAAACTTGTTTGGCTTTATTGAGAACTAAGTTGATCCTCAAAACAATGTAATTCTAGCTGAGTGGATGCTTTTTTTGTAGTCACAGAGAGCGGATGAATAATGGATTTTGTCTTGTGATATATGAAGTAATCTACACTTAAGGTCCAGGTGTTTACAGTGTTGCTTGATTCCTATGAGGGCTAGTGAGAACCAAGGCATCAAAAGTCTGGGTTTAGAGACCCCAAACTGTTGTTTCACCTAGGATCAAGTTAGTAATTTCCAATCATTTCCAATCAAGGTGCTGCAAGCACATTGCGCCATTATTTTAGCACCTCTCTTTCTCTGGGGGCCGGCCAAATCACCAAATCTCAGATTACTCTGATTTGGAGAACTGAACCCACTCTTTCCTGTGGAAGTCTCTGTGGCATTTCCAGCATGACAAGAAAGGTCTATCTCCTCTCTCCCGAATTCATCCCCCGTGCTGTGATATGGAAGTTGAAATGGGAAGCACAACCCAATCGTGTTCATTTATTTATATCATAGGTGCTATATCAATCACACAGCCGGGCCAGTACTGTGGGTAATCGGCTCATGTAATCCAGTGAAAGTGAATTAAAACAAAGTAGAAGGAGTACACAGAATAAGGGTAGTGTCTGGCTCCCATACAATGTCCTGTAATGTAAAATAAGAATTATGTTTGGATGTGACTGCCAGGCTGAAACAGTCATACTCTTCAAAACTGTCCTAACACAACACTATGTTAACGTTTCAACCCTAATCCTACTGAATACTGAGGTCCTTCATCTGGACATCTAGTGGTATAGCACTACAATCTCCAGCCAACCAATTCTGAAAAATGTTGGAGAAATTACTGAGTAAATGCCCTAGAATTTGGGTATGTAATCAGTACACCTGAAACAGGAAGCATAAGAAAATCTGAGACTCTGTGAGGCACAGGCAAGCACCAACTAGCCTTGCTGCAGTAATATTGATTATCGGTATCCCCAGCATTGAAGGTCTGCTGCACTCAGGAGTAATGAGGCCACGCTGCATTCCTATTGTTGATATTGGAGGGGAGTTGACACTGATCTCCCCAGTGTAAATGCTTGGCTCTTTGGAGCCTCTTCTATTACCAGCTTTTCATCTCCCCAGGGCTGCTCCTGGCTTTCCCATTGAGGGATTGTGGCATCTCCTGCATACAAACCAGATTTGTCTTATTCAATAGAGCAGTTGCAGTTGGACAAGAAGTTGGCAAAGCTCTCTTAGCCCCCCCTGTATCTCAGTATCAGAGTGTACATTTGTCCTAATGCTGTCTTCAGTCCTCAAATCGGACTACTTAGAGCCGTCTTAGTGTAAAATCAAAATCTCCAGAGTCTGCCCTATATGTCTGCCCACTGTGACTGGGCGACTCCCTCCTTCCCGTGGGGCATACCTGTTTCCTATCACTATGGTATTGCTTTTATGGATGAGGGATACTCCTATGCAATTATTTGTGCCACCATTTTCACAAAATGTCACTCTTTGCGGACCGAGAAACAGGTCAAGTGGCTGCTCCAGAGACCACAAAAACCTGCCTCTAACCAAGTAGTTATTGTTAAGGTTTTTGAAGTGCCATCTATGGGAGCCCCAGTGCCCCTGCTGTATAATTAGAGCACCTGTCTACTTGTGGCAGCAACAACTCTCTTATTGAGGACTGCTCTGACCCCTAAGTCTTAAAACAGACTTAATCTGGAGGTAGCCATTGGCTGATGCAGCTATTTCAAAGTCCTTGGAAAACAAGTGCTCTATTCAAAAGTACAGTCAATTTTTAATAATTGATCAGGTCACTGTTCACTCCGTTATGGTGATGTTGCTTCCCCAAGATGGTGGTGTCCTCTCTCCATGTGGGCTAGGAAGTCAAATGTCTAGAGACACATGGCAACAATACCAATCTGGTGGCCTTTTCCTTGGACAGGCCAAAATAATGGGCTTCTAAGGGTTGTATCATTTGTATGGATTTCCAGATTATGTCTTGGAGGTGTACAGGTTTATTGGAAACTTGGGAAAATGGGCTGCAGAACAAAAATTGCTGAAGACATAGGACCCTATTGATAATACAACAAAGACCACAAATTTAGGCCAGTCCAAACACTGGAGATTGCTGCCTAGGTCTTCTGACTTTAAGTCTAATGCCCAGTAGAAAATATTAGTGCTACCCCTTCTCAAGCCAAAAGGCCATGCCGTTTTTTAAAATGAAGTTCCTTTCTGTCTAAACCTCCAGCTACAGCCTCCTCTTCATCAGTACCAGCACGCATGCCTTCCGAACACCGTCATTTGAATGAACGCGTCTTTAGCAAGCATGCGTTTAGCACGCAAGTCATTATAACGACTTGCCTTAAGGGGGTGCTGGGTTCGGAATAGTTTAATTTACTGTTCCAACTCCAGTCTGCCCAAGGTAGGGAAGGTGTTGGACTTTAAATCCAACACCATTCCACCAATGCGTCCCTAAAGTAAATAATTTTAACGACTTGCGTGCTGAACAAATGCGTGCTAAAGACGCGTTTGTTCTTTTGGCGGCACTGTGAAGGCACAGGGTGATTCTGGCTTTGTCCTAATGGACGTTTCCCAAACAAATACTAGGACCCAGTCATCCTCCTCAGCATCTTTTCAGGATGGCGACCACACCAGCAAGGGGAGGGCCTACCATTCAATTCCATCCTTGAACATGGATAATCACCAATGCGTGTTTTTTTAATGTGATGAAGAAAGCTTATGCACTGCAGTTTACACACCTCTCCTATCCAAATCACCTCTGTACCAAGGTGCATCACAAGAAAGTCTGCAGGAATATTGAGGCTCATGTTTAAAAGAGCAATACATCTAATCACACCTCGATAAAGGGGGTAGTAACACTACTCTAACTACTTGAAGCTTGAAAAGAAATATATTGGAGGACTGCTACCATTCTGGTTCTAAACCAGTTCCTACCTGCCCAAATGAACATTTGGGCCCAAGTCCTGGCAGAGGTTCAAAATAACTAAACAACAACTGTTAATTGGCTGCGAAATTGGATTAATTGAATCTGAAGGATGCTTACTTCTTTTTGCCTCTCATAAAAGAACACAGAAAGATCTTCCAGCTAACAGTGGTAAAACTAACACAACAACTATATGTTGTAGCGATTCAGGGTTGTATGTCGCTATCTTGAGGTCAACAATATTGACCTACAAAATGTTATACCCACTGCATCGCCTACCCCAACACCATCAAGTGAAATATATCTTTACTTTTCATAATTCCACATATATATGCCTTGACAATGGAATGTATACAATAGTCTGCGGGTGATGTAGTCACCCTCACTGAATTCAGTCTCTTTGCTTCTGCAAAGGTCCTCAACAAGATCCTGCCTTTCTTCGGTGGCCTTGTTGTGGTAGCGGGTGGTCCACTTCTATATCGACCTAAACAGTTACCTCATCTGAGTAACTTTAAGGGAGGAAGCAGAATCTAGTCTAGGCCTATCCCTGAGAACCATATACAAACTGCCCTGCTGGCCTCAATGCGAATCCAGTTCAATAGTGCAATCCTAGGCTCCAACCTTGTCTCCTTCAGAGAGGGCCTGTCAGCCAAATGTCAGCATCCATCAATCAAGTGGTGGATCACTTGAGAAGCAACAAAACTGTGCCAACCGGTTAGATTCCAAAGGCTTTGGGAATTACAGGAGACCCACGCAGGGAAGGTGACAAGGTTTGGGATGTTCAAGGAGATGGTTTAAGGACAGCTAGTGACAGTACTTTAAGTATTCTACTATCCACATTTCTAAACAAATGATCCCTTAACAGTCGTCAAATAGTCATTATTGGCTCGTGTTTTGTGTCCTGTTTATGTAGCCAGTGAGAATGTGCCAGACAGTAGTTGATAAACACAGAAATCAGACACAGCCTGTGATGGAAACATTAGGGTTTTAAGAATAACTTCAACCCTGTGAATAATTGTAAACATCTCCCCTGTACATAGAGTATGAATGTCATAACCCTTTCATTCATAATGGCAATTGTCAAAGGAAGTCTCTCAATGACGGGCATCTTAGTGTGGGGAATTGATCAAAAGTGTGCAGCAACACTCTGAGTTTGTTCAAGGTGCTGGTTCATTACTGATGCAATGAGATTAAAGATCTCTTAGCGGGATAAGGGCAATCATTGTTTCCCCTTGAGTGGTGAAGGAAGGTACATGCATGCACTTTAATTCTTTGCTGTAAATAGGCTATCGATGGCGATGAAGGTGCGAATCTTTGATGCATCAGGAAGTGTATGTGAACCTAGACAATGAGCCAAAGGCAGCTTTTTAGTCATAAAGTGGAACCTTATTGTAAGTCGTTTACAGCATCCCTCCCAATCCTAATGTAGTCGAAACCTAGAGTAAGGTGTCCGTGTTTTTTTGTAAATTTTTCAATAGCACTACTGCAACAAGAAAATATTACAGCGCTTTATACGCGGGAGAAAAAATATAGATTGGTCTATTGGTAACAAAGAACGTGTGGGAGATTGCCAGATCGATTGGGTGCTTGAGTGCTCCTACGTGTAAGATACACTTGCAGTTCACGGTTCAAGTGAAGACAGAAGAGATACGTCAAAAGTGGTTTCCCACAGGAGAAGGAACCTTTTACTTGAGAGAGACTATTTTATATCTGATCATGACCTCTTTTGGAGC
This sequence comes from Lissotriton helveticus, assembly GCF_964261635.1. Classification (NCBI taxonomy): domain Eukaryota; kingdom Metazoa; phylum Chordata; class Amphibia; order Caudata; family Salamandridae; genus Lissotriton; species Lissotriton helveticus. Next base: position 344,265,323 of record NC_136065.1, read on the forward strand.
CTCAGTGGTAAAGCTCCGAGGTGTGGTGGATGATAACTTCACAATGCATCATAGAGGCTTGGACCAATGTGTGGTGGAAGCTTGTGTTATGCTTGTGATGAGTAAAGCATGAATGCGTTGGCCTCAGATTAGACTGGATCCAGTCGATGTGGTAAGCCTCGAGATTGATCATCTACGTTTATAATTACTTTGCGGACCAGAAGAAAGAGAGGAACGTATAAATACTCTTCCCCATCACCTTATCTGGTGGGAATTCCAACAAGCTCATAACTGTTTTATGAAGCTCAGGCATTTCATCTTTTCAGGTGCTGCTGTGAAACGGATGAATTGTGTAAAACATTATTTAGCCTATTCTCTTTGTGCTTAAATTCATGGGATTCTTAAAGGTATCTTCCCAGAGCATTCAGAATATGTTCTCTGTCAAGCTTATTGTGTTGAATGTTGGCCAGTACCATTGTTAGCGGTGGCCCTCTTCCTTTGTTTTTGAATGTTACTCCTTGGTGTGGCATCAGTCTGGGCCAAATCTCTCTTGGTAACGAGCACTGGAAAAAGCAATTTCAGATTAAGATGAATGCTCTGAGTTTTAATTGCTTGGTATTGAGGATCATTCCTATTGACACTGGGGCCTCCATCATGATAGTTGTCCTGCATGGATTCCTCCTCACAGATGGAAGACATAAGTACCTGCCTTACCTTCCCGACTTATTAAATCGTAAAGTTGTTGCTATAGAGTACGGGCTCACATTGAGTTGGGCTTAAGCTCCACCAGAAGCAAAGAGACATTAGTACCAACCACTAAATGGATCGTAAAGTTGGGAAACTAATAGATTCATGGTAGCTGTATAGTCCATTATTACAAGAAATGTCTTTGTGGTAGAGCAAGGAGAATGATGAAGTGTAAGACTGATGGACAGACAGACTCTTGGAGAGATTTGCTAGACTGAACCAAGATATATAGGTTTGAAGAGATGACAAGGGAATGTGAGAGATTGGTGATGGGTCGCTCAAGACGCAGTATTAGTGGATGACTGAATCAATGGTCATATTGAATGACTAAGTACAGGGTGAGAGACTGCTCTTAGTTGAAAGTGTGGAAATGAAACCTGGGTTGTGAAAGGAGAGGCTATTTTTACCATTTCTTATCAGAAGAACATACCAATGTCCTAGAGATCAACGGTAGACGCAGAAGAAACAAAGCTCAGCAACAAATTAGTTTTGAGTGATTATGAGATTTTACTCCGATTTACTAGTCGGTATTGAAAATGGGGAAAAGCATGCAAACTCCTTTTGCATGTTAGTACCACATTGAAACACTACTACCTGACGGTTGTATGCAAAAGCTAAGTAAAAGCATTTTAGCGTGCTGCTTGGATCCAGCACAGCCCTACAAATGGATACAAAATGTTTTGGATCAATCTTTGCACTAAAATGACGTTCATATTTAGCTATTAAACATCAATGTTATATATATATATTTTTTTTAATCTTTATTTATAACGTTTTTCTCGATGAACATCACAAAGAATAAACAGCCTGGTAGGTTACACAGTTACACATTGCAGTCATTTGACAATCATATAGGCATCGTACACAGGCAGGTGATCAGTCCGGGCAAGGAGTAGTCATATATCACATCTTATTCGGTACAGTGGAGCAGGTATTTCCCAGCGAGGGACAGGAATTGACATATAAACAGCCATATATCATGGGCAGTTAAATCAAGCAGACAGGCTTACTGTATACGTCCCCCCCTTATCCAGTTCAATGGACCAGTGTCCGTACAATACCCACATGGGAATAGCGTAGTGCAGGGAGACCCTGATCTATACCACAAGCGACTCACAATCTATAATGTGTTCAGCCCTGCCCCAAGCCAGTTCACTACAGTGTCCCGTACTATCGTCCACTGGTGTTCTACAGGAGTGTCTACAGAATGGGTCCCATTAAGATGAATGCTATTGCCCCAGCACTCAACTGTCATTGTCTGAGTCTGTGGATGCTGCTGCAATTTCTAACAAATAGGCCTGCAGCGGGCCCCAGATATCGTTTGGCCTGCTCCGTATAGGCATTAAATCAGCATAAACAGTAGTCTGATCTTGACAATAAACCAAATCATCAATCCACTCCTTAAACTTCGGAGCCCTCCCTCTACCCCAACGACATGCAACCCGTCTCTTAGCCAGTAACAGTGCAACATCTATAAATCTACGGACCGGTTTGGGCACATCCCGCGTGTATCCCAACAGCATGAGTAGCGGGTCTCTATCAATCACCCCGGCCGTCATGACCTGTAAGGCATCCTGTACCTGTGACCAAAATTCGGAAACCCCTGGGCATTCCCACGCTAATTGGAAGAATCCCGCCCCCTCTGCATTGCAGCGATCACATCTATCATTGTCTGCCAAGTGAAAGCGTAGCTTCCTAACAGGTGTATAGTAGAACCGTTGCAAAAATATTTTGACATTTTTTAAGTAAAAAAAGATCATAATGAAAAAAGTGGAATGCTGTATGAAAAGTGACATGATGAGAGGCCAGAGTGGTAACCTACTTGCACATTAAGGCGGATGAAATTTCAGTTAGAATTACATAATTCACAAATCTACTTTGCCATAATCCACAAGTTTGTAGAAAAACATAAAACGGAACAACGTCACTGACCATCCTGTTGGATACTTCTAAGATTGCGAGCAACTATGAAAACTTCAGTGGGAAGATCACTGAATCACACATCGCTCAATATGAGTCAATAGTAAGGAAACTGCAAAAAGGTTAAACAGCGTTTTCATTTCTTTTCAACATTCTTATGTAGAGAAAAGGAGGCTTAAAGAAAATTGTCACTTTACAGTCTGTGTGCAAAGATCATGCAGAAATGAATTAACTACTAGAATACTGGTATGTTGTCCCATAGACTTTCGGGCATTATTCAATGCTAATTCCTCCCACCCCCATTAATGGCAGCGATAAAGAAGGACCTGGAGATGTGGAATAATATGTTTATTTTCCTCATGGACAGGATTTGTTCCAACATCTTTTTATTAAGTCTCAGTTTGAGACACACATAATAAAAGGGTCACATTGACACAGCGATAAGCCTACAACCCTCATGGGGCCGGCCGCGTGAATAAACTCATGGTGTGAACTCTGCGTGGGTCGGTATCTCCAATCACACTTGTCGACCTGCACATCAAGAGCAGTCCAGTTCCCATTAAGTCGCTCCAGAAGGGGGTCCAATAGCGCAGTCCAGTACACCCCAGTATTACCCCGCCTTATACATCATCCCGCGAGGCGGGCAGATACAAACAGATCAAACAGAAACAAACAACCGGCCCTAGGGGCCTAACACTCAACCAGAGGCCTAGTAGTAGGCAGCAAAAAGAGTAAAGCAGAGGTTAGAGGGAGCAGAGAGGAAGAGCAGAGGAAACTAGGGGGGACAGTCACAGCTGCGAGGGCGAGAGAGCCCGGGGAGAGGGGGGGGGCCGTAGCCATCAGAGCATCCTTCAGAGGGTCCATTCTCACGTCACAGGTTGCGAGGTGTAAAGGGGAGCACCGCATCTTTCACAAGTTGCAATGCTCGCAGCGCTGGGGGCATATTCCTAGCATATTCGCTCTTGCAAAGATAGGTCACTAGTGGCCACCAAACCTTTTCAAAGTGGGTCGAGCGAGACTGTAGCCTAGCCGAGAGTAATTCCATAGTGATGACCTGCCACAATCTGCCGAACCATACAGCTAGAGGGGGGGCCTCCACCTTCTTCCAATACAGAGCGATAAGTTGTCTGGCGGCACCCAACATTTGCATCGCTAAGGCCCAGTCACTGCGGGTCAGGGCCAGCAGGTCAACAGGTTTGAGTCCCAGCAGTATTGTACTAGCAGCATCAGGCAGAGGAAATCCCAGCACCCCCCGAATGTGGCTCAACACCTCCTTCCAAAAGATAGCGATCACAGGGCAGGTCCACTAGATGTGCAAGAAGTCACCAGGCACATGATGGCATCTCCAGCAACCGGGCGGTACAGAGGGGAACATCCTGTGCAGGCGTTGAGGCGTATAGTACCACTGCGTCATTACCTTATACGCGTTTTCTTGTTGCGGCACGCTGCGATACACCCTAGGGACATCCCTCCAGAGGCGGGTCCACTGCGCATGTTCAACATCAGCGCCCAGCGTCTCCTGCCAATGTCGCTGATACGGGTGAGCAGGGGGAGTAAGAGGATGCTGCAGAATCTGATAAATTTTCGATATAAGGCCCTTCGTGCCTGCACCAGAGCGGGCCAGCCTCTCGAACGGGGTGAAGGCCCGAGTGGCCCCAGGGTATATCGCATCCGATAGGGCCCAGTGTCGCAACTGCAAAAACTGCAATTCGGCCTCTGGGGTCAATATTATATTTTATATTTGTTTGCTGTTTGAATGGAACAATAAAGTTAAAATGAGATATTGGACAAGCAAAGACCATTCTTGCAGACTGTGTTTTTATGATTTTACGATCTTCTCAACTTAACGCCACAGGCACTCTTTATTCACTCCAAATTCTCTATGTTCTATAGATCTGCATTCCTGAATTTCCTCGCGCCACAGAGGCCATTCACTATCTCGCTATCTTTATTCTAGATTTTTAATAGAGATTAATGTTTTCATAGTTCTGTCTAAATCTTCCTTTTTTCAGTAGCGCAACCCAAAAAAAGCGAGCTAACATATGGACAGACCATTTTTCCTGTTACCATGGGGACGTGTAAGAGCACGTTCCTGTAATTATACCCATTTGGCACCTGTATACAATCTGTATTGTTGTGATTTGCTTTGGTACTGAGACCATGGGTGCGGTCTGCGCTGCATAAAAATTCTGAATAAATGCGAGGCCATAATTTTGACGTGCTATGTAATTGATCGAGCACCTGATCTGAATTTCCAGCAGTAATGAGGTGTATTTACAAGAAATGAACTGGGGACGGCTCTTTTCTTTCATTAGATATTTATAAAGTGGCTAACCTCTGAAGATAAAGCCACACCATTCACGTATACATGCACACTTACAATATACAACCTCAAAATATGGACTAGCAGTGTTCCATAGAATAAATTATAGCCCACAGTCTAGAGTGCAACCATGTCAGGTCAGTGCTGTTCCTATAGGAGAAATTCCCGGGCCAGAAGTTTAATACCATTAACAACCCTGTCTGATGAATTGAATGTCCTTGGGCTGCATATTACAGCACTTCAAGGCACACACCGTAGCCATCTCCTTGGAAGCTTCACGTGGATATACAGGGTACCTCTAGAGGTAAGGCTGCGTTTGAGAGTAGGGTTCTCCATAGTTTGGCATAGTACCACGCATGGCTGGTAGTAAGCTGACCATGATCTCCAGAAGGCCTTATTCGTGATGCAAAATGTATGGAGATATCCTCTTTTCTTGTTGATCAAAATTTAGCCAGACTATCTGCTGCTTGTTTATAGTATACATACGAGCAGTCTCATATAGATTGTGTGACTGCACCTCTTAAAGTTTTCTATTTGCGGAAAGGTATGTACGTCATCATATCTCTAGCAAGATGCGGGTATCGAGTTGTATGAAGCAAATCAGTGATATCAGAGTGAAGGTCACTGACTTGATCGGGTATTACATGAACAAGCCGTTGCCCAGCAACACCGCCAAGGTTCCTACAAGAGTTGCCGATTTTGGGGCAAAGCCCAGAGATGATCAGTCAAATAATGCTTCATTCAAATTGCAAACTACCTATGAGAATGATCACGGTTTCCCCACCATACAAAGGCATACAGCTTCTATAACTAAACTGAATTTTGTAATAAATTAAGGAGTACTACAGTACTACTAATATACTACAAAATGCTATTCACTCGCCCATGGGTGGAGACCTCTGCTTCTCCTATCAATCAATCAACAAATTACCTCATTTGTCCAAAAGGCCATAAAAGTAAAAACATAAAATCACAAATACAGCTCAACCATAAATGTACATCATGCAGCGGTTCATTGGGAACGCTACAGATTGCGTTGAACTTGTAATAAATTAAAGCAAGAGCAAAAAGGGTTCAAACGACCCTATAAAGCATACCCCCTTAGGTAATAAAGTGCAAATAGCCTAATAACAATAAACGTGAAATACATTTCAAAATAGCAAAGGCATTTTATAATTAAAAACGATTTAAAAGCATGTTAGAAATAGGCTGGATCAGGAATAGTTTATATTGCAATACAACAAATGACAGGCAAAAACATTAGGTTTAGATGGCCTATAAAAGTGGAGCTCAAAGAAAGAAAAGAAAAACAAAGCAAACGCAGGAGAAAAATAACCTCTTTTTGGGTCCACTATGTGCTCCTATCAGTGCATTAGTTTATTCTAAACTTCTCAGCTTTATCTAGATAAACCCTGCTCTATTAATAGAGGTCAGTCAATGCAGATTCAGAAGATGATTGCAAAACGCAACGCTACGATAAAACGTAAGATCATCTAAGCTCAGTACTCATGGGTGATCAGTCCTAAAATATTAAAATCCAACATCCAATGCCTGGATGATAAAAAATTCATTAGAAACAACTCCTGTATGCTAAAATGCATCTATTGAAATAATACCTTAAGTTCCGTAATGTTTCCGGATACACAAGGCACATTTTATCAAATTTAGTAATGAAAAGCACAGATCCCTCGAGCCCAAGGATTGCAAAAATATGCACCCCTCCTTATAGTTTCTAAGGTTTGACTTACATATGATTGGTACTAAAAAGGAGCATCTCGGCCCTGTGTATAAAGGGCAAAATAAGATAAAGTGACATGTGCTCTGCATAGAAAAACTGTCACAGTCACATGGCAGGAGCTCCTCTTTCCCGAACCCTGGGGATGGAAAGGCAAATTTAACGTGAAAAATACCTAGTCTTAGTGTAATTAACCAGTGTTGATGTGTGGGATTCTCAATCCACCCTAAATAGGTCTCAGTTCTGTGTGTTGTAGAGCCCAGCAACACCCCCAACAGGGGCGGCCTTAGGCATGTGCAAGCTGTACACCTGCACAGGGCCACCAAACCCCAGGGGCCACCACGCCAATATATATCCTTAATATAATAATCCGCTGAGGATGGATACATATTTCCATGGCGGCCCTGGGCAGTGATTTGGCGGCCTCCGGCTTTGTTCCACTTCCAAACACCCTGACCCCCCTCCCCTCTTCACTGGCCTCCGTGCCAGCATTCCTCCTGGTTCCTGATTGGCTTCTTTTTTTCCCTACCCACTGCTGGCCACGTCGTGTATCACAATACCCTCCTCCTCCTAAATGTAATCGTTCTGAGACGAATTTGGAAGGCTAGGAGCAGCCGCAGGTACTGGTCACCTAACGCCTTTTCCGGACGTTTTATTAAAACACCTTCCTGAGCTCCGGGGGGCTCCGCCCCGCCCGGACCCCCTCTTCCGAGACCTCCTACCTACGCTCCCTGCCCAGGGCCGCCATGAGCCTAGAGCCGCCCAAGGTTCCTACAAGAGTTGCCGATTTCGGGGCGAAGCCCAGGGATGTTCAGTCAAACAATGCTTTCCTCAAATTGCAAACTACCTATGGGAATGGTTACTGTTTCCCCACCATACGACGGCATACAGCTTATATAACTAAACTGCATTTTCTAATAAATGAAGTAGTACCACAGTACTACTAATGTACTACAAAAAGCTATTCACTCACCCATGGGTGACGACCTCTGCCTCTCCTATCTTTTCCATGTTGAATGACCACAGTGGCAGAGGTCTCTGCACTCGTAAGCCTATATTTTAGTTGTAAATGTGGGATAAACAAAGGGTAGTGGCCGGAAAATAGTGAATAATTACTACTAAGGCCCTGATTACAAGGGTATGGCTAAATTCTGACCCGCTTTAAAGATGTGTTTACATAGCAATCAGAATTGTGAGTTGCTTTATAAATATCACACCCTCTGAGTTTTCCCCTGATAAATTCCAGCAGGTCAAAAAGGCAAAACATGCTGGATTCGGTGTGTTAAATACAGATTCCATGTGAAATGCCTCATTTTACAGGGCACAACTTGTAATAGGTGATAATTATTGCACCTTTTAAATTCCGCACTCAATGGCATCGGACGTTAAAAGGTACGATAATGAGGGCCTTCCAGCCAGGCACTCATTATGAGGGCCTAAATGGGAGGGTTTAGAGAAATGTTAGGAGGACTTTACAGAGGAACAGGCTACTGTAAACACCCATCCAGAAAAGAGTGAGCTCATTGCCATTCACAGCTCTACAGATGACAAAACAATAATGAATGTGCTGCAGCCCAGCCTTGTAATAAATCAAGCACCATTCATGGCCACTCACAGGTACTGCAACCCAGAGAAAATAACATCAATATACTTTAATATTTTCACTATACTTTCCATAAGCTGAGCTCTGCCACAGTGGCAGAAAACTCCACCTATATATGAATAGTTAATGGTAGTTACATGACACTTCTAAATCCTGTTGTAGAAAGCCCAAAGGGTGTTGTTTTGTAAGTCCACTCTTAGGAGTAAATCTTTACTCGCAATTGGTGAATAACGAAATAGTGTAGACTTACATGTAGGTGCAGTAGTAGATTTACATATGAGTTAAGCTACAAATGTAAATTAACCTTTGTGAATCAGGCCCGTATTGCGCCATTCATTCCCTCGTTTTCATGATGTAAACTTTCATGTCTGCCTTTACCATATTATAATGAAATGGCATAATAAATACTATATGTACGAAAAAGAATTACCTAAGAAAGACAGGATACAGATCCAGTAGAAAAAACATGATAATAATGAATACAGAAAGCCACCGTGTGTTGAAGAAAGCAAATATGCAGCTGTCCAAAATTTGCAGATTGAATAAAAAAACATAGGGCCTGACTTACAAGGAATTAATCATCAAAAACAGGAGGAGAAGGAGGATTGGGCTAGGTTGACCCTCCTATGTGTTCAAAGTGTAGCAAAAAGGATCCGTGGATGACTGATCAAAAGAACCTAGCGAAGGGCATACAGGTGGTTCACCAATTGGGTGGAAACCAACCTCTGTTAGCTGAAAAGAAAAATGTCTTTTCTTGAGTCCCCTCACTCACCCATGTTTGCTCCTAGGTGACATGCTTCATGTTTTATCATTGGGGCCATCCCAAGCATCTACTACTTGGGGCGTGCTGCGACTTGCAGAGTTACGGAGGAGCACTTATTTTGTGAGGATATGTGTAGTGCAGTGTAGGGGGAGTGGTGTAAGTGATATGTAATAATTTACCTTACTAGTGAGCCAAAGTTTTATTCCTGCTCCCAGTTGGCAAGGATAACAAGCATTGGAAATGCAATAGGTCTCGCAGCATTAGAGTTAGTGCTTTTAGAATTGTTTATGGGTTTTTTTTGTAAATCTTTAGCATTTTTGTTTCCTGTAGCCAATGCTAAAGAATTTCAAAAAAAAAAAGCCATAAACATTTCTAAAAGCTCTGAAATGCAGTCTGAAATGCTGGATATATATTCAGTACAGATACACTATATTGTTAATGAAGACATAGGATATAATATGTTGTACTGTATACACACAATTAGATGGGAACGTGCTGTGTGTGTCAGCGATTGAAAGAGACTGCACTCAGAGTTGCTGTGCGCATCAGCGAAAAGATTGCAGAGTAGACACGCAATACTTGTACTAAAGTGTTGTGCGATTGTACTGTAGGCACGCAATTTAAAATCCAGCTAAACGCGTCAGCAGAGTTGCTGTGCGCATCAGCGAGTGAACTGTAAACTAGACACGCAGTTTTAAAATCAAGATGTGCGTATCAGCGAAAAGATTGCAGGGTAGACGACCAAATACTTGTACAAAAGTGCTCTGCGTGTCAGCGAAAGAACGTAAAAGTCTGCACTGGGCACTGCTGTGCGAGTCTGCAAGAAAGCATGGAGCTGCTGTGCGCATCAGTGAGTAAACTGTAAAGTAGGCACGCAATTTAAAATCCAACTGTGCGCGTCAGCGCCGCGGAGTTGCTGTGTGCATCAGCGAGTGAACTGTAACTTATACACACAATTTTAAAATCAAGCTGTGCGTATCAGCGAAAGGATTGCAGGGTAGACATGCAAATACTTGCACAAATGTGCTGTGCGTGCCAGCGAATGAGCATTAAAGTGCACACAGCGTCGCTGTGCGCGTGAGCGATAGAGCATGGAGCTGCTGTGTACATAAAATGGACACAAAGCTGGTGTGCACGTTAGTATTGGCACAAAGCTGTTGTACACGCTGTTGTCCGTCTGTAAAGGCTGCTGGGTGTGTCAGCCAAGGAGAATGAAGCTGGTTTGCGCGTCAAGGTTTCTAGGTGCGCAATCAAAGAGCAACGTCGGGTCAATGCGTTGCACGTTGCGTTCCAATGACGAATTTCTGGAATGCCACAGTTATATGGAGAAGTCCTAAAGTTCACAGAGGAAAGCACAGTGCCAGCACGAGGACGGGCAGTCACGAGCAGGTAGTTAAAGAAATAACATGGAACCACCCGGACAGCGGTAAAGTTAACAAGTGAAAGCGGGATGTAAGTAGGGGGGAGGAGAAGTCTGGGCAGGCAGGATGACTCAGGGGAGGGGGCGGAGCGGGGCAGAGCGGCATGTGGGTGTGAAGAAGCCGGGCCTTTCAAGTGAAGCTAAGCTTCACTTCAAAGGTGTCGGAGGAATGCGGGCGGCTGTGCACGCGCTTTTAAGCTCAATGCACATGCGCATTGAGCTTAAAAGTCACGGGCACTGCAAGGAATCGCCACGATTCCTTGCAAGTTGGATAAAGAGTGGATAAGCCCCCATAGTCTCGCAAGCTCGATGCGCATGCGCATCGACAGGCGAGACCTAAAAATGGGTTAATAAAAAGGAAAAGTAACTGTTATGTAATTATAATCCCTAGTATTGTGTCAACATGTTTCGAGGTATCCCCTAAACCTCTTATTCAGGACAACAAAGGGACCAGTCCCTTATGTACCACTCCGTGCAGGACCTATAGTTAAGTGAAAATAAAGATAAAGAATGCACACCTATTGTGTGAGCATTTCAAAAAAATACATACGGTTGATTCTGAACACGTAGTATTTATTTTATGGCCAAATTGCACCTCATGGTCTGTCTGGGTGAAGGGGCCTGTAGAACCTGTGCTCAGCAACCCTCCATCAATACGACCTACTCGTTCCCAGGGGGGACCGCTTCTTACAAGGAATTAACGGCACCCTGCCGCAAGCCATTTTGCTGCACTGCCTTAATTCCGAAGCAAAGGGAGGCATCATATTTACAACGATATGACGGAACCCTGTGCTACCCCTGCGCTGGCTCACATTTGGCTGCCATGCGCTGACACAAGCACCCTTGCAGAATGCAACACGCATGGAATGACGAAAAATGAGGAGAAATTTTAAAAAATGTCCTTGTTGCGCTCCCTACCCCTCCCCTGGGGAGGCGTAGCATTCAGACCCATTCCCTTACGATTTCTCTTAAATCTGGGAATGTGTCATGTTCCATGGGTGTTGCATGAGAACACCCACAGCAACACCCATGGAACGCCCCTTTCACGCAAAGTGATGCGTGTAAAGGAACCGTATTTACAAGGACAGGAAAAGCCATGCAGGGTGGCTTTTTGTGTCCTTGTAAATATGGGTCAACAAAATGCGCTGCCGGTCCGTCACAAAAAGTGACGCACCGACGGCGCAAGGGGCTTGTAAATAAGCCCCCTCATTCCCAGTTCTACAAACCTCTCTCTAATAAAGAATCATACCGAGGCCGGTTGACCTAAAAAAAATTGTCTTAAATTAACATTGAAGAAAATGAGATTGCACCTCGAGTCGCCCACAGGCGATTTCTGAGTGCGAGGAATGGAAGTCCTCTGTCATGGTTCTTTCACTTTGACAAAAATAAGTGAATGTAATCCAGTACCTGACAAAACAAACAAGACATATTCTCGCAACTGCATCATTGTCAATTGAGGGCGTGATGTTTTAAATCTTGCACACTGTTTTATAGACATAAAAGTCAGACATATGAGTTATGCTTTCGATGTATTTAAAGCAAGACAAGGTACACGTTGGTGATGTAGCTGTTTAAAGTTTGATCCCAAGGTTATACAGAAAGAGAGAAGACAATTGTAAGTTTATTTGGTCAATCCACACAACTAACAGTTCTACTCAGGCGTTGCTTGTTGACAAATGTACAACTGTCTGAGCCCTGTGACGTCAGGACAATCATGACCAGAAAGAAGTGCCTGAATTAAGTGCTGTTTTAAAATGAACTTGGTTACTGAACCCTGTTGAAGACCTCCTACCAACGTTGCTTCAGCCTTTTCGATCCCTTATCGCGATGACGCAGAGATGGGGGAAGGAGACCCTTTTGTAAACCAGCCACCATATTCTACTCCAATCAGGAACCTGGGCTTGTGGGCATCCAGAAGGGTAGCTTAAGTGGATGAAACACAGAGGCAGATAGGTCCCTCCGAATGCAAGGTACAAGCTGAAGGAATGCCCTCCGGCCTCCCTCGTATCTGACCCCCAAACTCCTAAAAACTGGACTGTTCAAACTCATTTCCCAAACAAACCTTCTGATCTGTCAGGGGCCATTCTCCTGGAAAACCTCTTTTCTTCAGACTGCACATTTATCCCATCGACTTTGACATTGAACAGCTCACATATAAATTGTGAAACCAGTGCCACTTGGACAGCCACCACAAGAGTTCCCAGGTGCAATCTTCGTTGGCCATTACAGCAATTTGTGACGTGGCTTTAATGTGTGTGTTTTGACCTCTTGACAGGGTTCACTATAAGAGGGGGGCCCAGGAAGGGACACCGCTGGAACTGAAGAGGGAACTGCCCACCAGTTATCCTTTTGAGGCTGTAATCTGTGCTTAAGTAGGTGACATCTCCAGTGGGTTGAAGGAGACCTTCTTCTGTTTTGATTATGATTATAAAACACCAAACCCTCATTACCTCTTACAAAAAACAAATAAATAAATTGTATTTATTTGTCCAATTTCATTACAAAAATAAGGTAATTTAAACAGGTTTAAATTGTATGTGTTCTTTTTTATTTATCCATTTTCATTATAAAAATTAGTTAATGAAAAACAAAAGTAATTTTATGCATTACTTTTTATTTAGCCAATTTCATTATAAAAACGAGTTAATTAAAAACAGAAGTAACAATTAAATGATTCAGTGCCGTTAAAAGAAAAATACTACACTTCATGCAATGCAAGCAATACTTCTCATTCCATTTTCTTCTTTCCACTAAAGGAGGAAATAACCCACAAGTAGGGCGAGAGGTGTAAAGTGAGCATAGATATGAAGAGAGTTATAATAACAGGGGTACTAAAGTTTTACCAGGTATTACCCCTTTCTTTAAAGGTGTTGTTGCTACTTTGAAGTATTTCTAAATTCAACTACCCCTTAATATGTGAACAAGATATGTCTAAACAACTAAAATTGAAAAGAAAATCTATACATATGCATTTCTTTTGTTTTTCATTTTTGAATAGTGCTCATTTAATTGAGAACTTCAAAGTGCTAATACAAAAATGGACACTAAGCTTGAATTTTTTTTAATATATCACATATAACTCCTTTTCACTTTGTATCTCTGATCCCTGATATCAGCTTGATGTTTACATAATATAAATCAAACAAGTATCACCTTTATTTCGAGTGTCAAGCTAAATCTGAAACGCTATTTGCAGCTGCCTGGAAATCTAAAATGTGGTACAAACACCGGTTGTACTTGTACCAGGTTTTAGTTTACAAATGGAGCGCAAATTTAATTCGGTATTTGGTTGCTGGGTTTTGTCCTACATATTTCTCAAGGTATTTCCTGGCAAAATATGGATGGGAGAAAAGGTGCAGGAAGTGGAATACTGTGCAGTTTTTATGGTTCCACAAGGACCATCCCCATGCATTATTCACCATTACGCCTGCGAAAACTTGGAAAACGGCGGTAAAACCACTTGAGGAAATACCATGATAGTAACGAGGCGGTACGAATACGTAACTTCCTGACATCAACGAGACCTCAGGATCCAATTATGGAACCAAGGCAGTCTTATCCCAGAACCATTAACTGAACTCACCTCACTAGACTCCATCAACACATCCTTCCTCCCAATGCCCCCAGGACACGCCATGCACATTTATGTAAAAGCCATGAGTGATGTCATGTGCTTTTTCTGTCTCTCTCTTCCTCTTCTCTAAACGAAACTTCAATGAACCGCTGTTCTGTTTAACCGCCTCCAATCCAGTGAATTTTTTTATCTTATAGATCAGGCTCATTTGTAACCTTTTACATCAGACCTGGTGTAAAGTTTTCTGCGACTGGTGAGGAATAAACAATTAAGAATCAAGTTATGCCAATGGATGCCAACCCTTTTTTTAGGTCAAGCCTGGACAGCGCATGGGCTGCTCTGCAAGGCATACTGTATTCAGATATGGACTTGAAGCTCCGCCCACTCTCTGCCTATATTTCTCATTGGCTTCCTTTGGAAACTGTGGCTTTTCATTGGTCAGTAGGCTTAGTAGCCCCTCCTTAGTACTACTTTGTCTTATTTTGTAACCTCCTATGGTGACACCCCCTTTTACTTGTGTTTTTGCTCGGTAGGCTTTAATTACAGCCTCCAAGCACTATTTCATTTAATGGTTTTAACATGCCTGCTGTTGCAGGCAGGAGATGCTCTCTCATAACGCTTTATTATTATTTTTTTTACATAGCACGGCACACCACTCTGATAATGGCGGCAGTGTCTTTGCTTTATTTGTTGCGCCAAACGTGGCTGCATTTCTTTTCTTCTATTTATTATTATTTTTTTTTTTAATTGCCACATGCCCCACTTACACTTTAGTGTCGGCTGCGCCCCTTACCATAAACGAGCCGAGTCTAATGAAAGGGGTGCAACTGCTATTAAAGTGAAACTGCGGCATATGGTGCTTCCAAAAAAAAAAAATGCATTTTTTTGACAACTTGACAAACAAATGCTTTTTTTTGTAAAAGCGCCACATACCACTCTTTCACTTTATGGCGGCCCCTTTCTTTATGACCCGGCCGTTCTAAGGAAAGGGGTGCTGCTGACATTAAAGTTAAAGCTAAAGCGCCACATGGATGTTTTTACAAACAAGCATTTGCAATGCAATAGGTGTCACGTTTACGAGACTCTCGTAAATGTGAGACCTAATGCATTGCAAGTGCTTGTTTAGGACTTATGCCCGTATTGCAGTTTTCTCTTCCTGGTCTTGAGGATGGCCAAAGCCTGGAGTGGAGACAATGCCAGTGGGACTTGCTCAGCCCATATATTGCCAACCAGTAAGGGGCGCCATCACAGCAAGCATAGCTGTTTTTTAGGTGGCACGTGGTTGCGTGGAAGTGCAGCAAAGTGTGACTTTACAAAGGGCATCTAAAATCCTTACACAAGTAGTTTAACTCCTCGCACTTACTATACAGAGTACCTGTTTGTTTCTGAAAAGGGCCAATACTCTCCCATTAAATGTAGTGTAGCAGCGCTGAGAAGAGCAGGAACGCTCCCTTTCAAATTAAATGAGTGTAGGTACTCAGTACTGGACAGGACCTGCCCATTTAAAGCACTCCCTTACACTGGCCTTGTTTATAGAAGGGCAGAGGTCAGACTGTACAAGGTTACCCCCGGAAGTGTTTTTAAGGCAAGTTCTGTGAAGTACTTGTAAGATATATTGCATCTAGTGTGCTTAGCACTGGTTCAGCTTTTTGCTGGAAGCCCGGCAGCATTCACGAGCCTGTTACAAACAGCAACACAACATAATACAACAAAGCAACACATTGCAACCCAAGAAAACCCCAAAAGAAAACAACAGAACAAACCAAACATACCAACACTGTGCAATAACAGCACAATAACATTGCAACACACACCAACATAAAACAGCCCAGCACACCACACCTACAACCCCGCTTCGAAGAAACAGTTTTAAAAGTTCTTTGCACTTAAACCATGCACTATTTCCAGCCGTAGAAGTGTAATAATGCCAGCTAAAACTGTGTGCTTTTGCCCTTGGTTTTCTAGGGTGCTTTTTGCACCACGGTCTAAGAACTAGGCAACGCGATTCATGTTTTTACAGGGTTTCAGGTCGCCTCTGTCATATGTCACTTCACCTCCTTACTGATTCTGGCGACAATCCATTAATTACGACGCATGTGGGGTAGGAAAGTCGGGTGTTCAGGGTTACTATAAAACTTTGAACCATTTGTGGCCTTCTTATGCACCCAGGGGGTTGGACACACTATGCACGATTAACATGCCAAAAAACCCCAGCCCAGGTGAAATAGACTCAAGCGAGCGCCCCGCCCCTGCCTCTGTGATGCTTTGAGGCATCACAAAAGCCTTCCATGGAATAAACGGATTGGACGCACCATTATGCCTGTGTGCTTTCAAGTTCAGAATGAGAGCCCGAATTAAACCAACGCGCAGAAGCCACAGTCGCACACAAAGGGCGCTGAGCAAGGCTGGGAGATGTGTATTCACAGAGAAACCTACCTTCCAGGGGCGCAGCTTGGTCAGTAAGCCTTGGGGGTGGGAGAGGTGTTGGGGGGGGGGGAGGCGCTGAGAGCTTCAGATTTCCCTACAATCACGCTGCCATATAATATTAATCAAAATATGTGAAGGACTTAAGGGTCACTGGAAAGGATTGGGATTGTGAAGGGGCATTTAAACATTTAGTATTTTGTGAAATAACAATGGTTTAAGACCTTCAGAGATTGGATTGTGTGTTTTTGTCTGTGCAGGTAAAAATTCCAGGTGAAATCCTACAGACACCTTCCAATACCCGACTGAAAGCTCCTGTACCCAGCTTTTTATTAAATTATACATTTATTAACGGGGGTGTAATACCTCAAACAACCCCCTTGAAACTATGCTCCTGCTACCTTTAGGAACGTTAGGTTTAGATTTGAGCTCCTAAACTTCCCAGCATCATAAAAAGCTGAACATTTTGCAGTAATAATTATGAGAGACATTACGGTTTTTATCTGAAACCTAAACCAATCCACAAAACACACCAGTTATACTGTGTAAAGTATGTGCTGGAAATAACTTGCAGACTGCTGGTAAGGTTCTAAGTGGGTATTTATTTATTAACTGACAAGCTTAATATGAGGAGCGCCGGCCGGCGCTGCCGATCGTTTCAGTTCCTCGGCGCGCAATGGGGAATGCGCGCGCAGCGCGCCAACATGGCCGCCGCACGTCACGTCTGCGTGACGTGCATAAACTAGACTGCGCACACTACATATCTCCCCTTTTTACCAAACTTTGCTGAGTCACTTACAGTTCAGTGTCCAATTCGAAATCTCGAAATCTGGAGGGCCTTACCACCTGCCTTCCACTTCTTGTAACCCTGACGGGGTTCTCCATAGTCTCTTGGCTTTCTGCTCTTTCACTCACAGCTCCATCTTCATTCATGCTTCTCTCCAACCTGTCCATTTCTGTACCTTGACTTCCGTTCTCTTCTTCCTCTTCACTCTCCGTCCCGGCTCTTACTCCACCTAGCTGCTCACTGGCATCTTGTCTCCTCTCCACGTTCGAACCTTCCGTGTCTTCCCATTCAGTTCCATGTTGCTCCCAGCCCAAAACCTTGTTGCACCTGGCCATGCGGTCCTGGGACCACACGTTCCCATCACTCAGCAAGGCAGCTCGATCATACACTTCCACAACTTGCATCGGCTTGCTATACTTGCTGTCTCCTTTCTTCTGTAGAGTGGCCAACTTTACTCTCACCCACTCTCCTTTCTCCAAGCCTGTACCTTTAACATTCCTTCGTTTGTTGTAGTGATTGCTGTAAATTGTCTGTGCTCTTTCCAGGTTGGCCCGCACCACTGCAGGGGACCATTCGCTGGTGACGACCTTTTCCTTCCAAATCCTGTTGTCATGCGTGAACGGTTCACGTCCCCTCAATATTTGGAATGGGCTGTACCCCGTACCAGTGGGGGTTATTCTGTAGGCCCACACCATGTTCTCTAGCGCCTTCTCCCAATTCTGTGCACTTGATATGGCGGCTTGTATGGCTCCCATCACTACCCTGTTAAATCTCTCCACTAGGCCGTTACCAGCCGGATGGTAGATTGCCGTGTGTTTGACAGTGATGCCATTTCTTTCCATGAACTTGTTCCACCTTTCCGACATGAACTGGGGCCCATTGTCACTCAAGATCGATTTGGGTATTCCTTCCCTAGTGAAGGTCTCTGACAGAAACTTTATGATGTTCTCTGTGTCCATAGACTCGTCTACTCTCAACTCCGGCCACTTTGAATACCGGTCCATGAGTACACACACATATTTCTGTGTGCCTTGGTCATCTAGGACAGGTCCCAAAATGTCTACCGACAGTTCTTCCCACGGATTTGAAGGAAGGTCAAACTTCCCTATCGCTGGCCTCAAAGGTTTTAAGGTCTTGTCTGCCCGTTGACATTGTGGACATTCCCTGACATGCCTTTCAGCCCTTATGTCCATGCCTGGCCACCAGTAGTTTTGTTTTGCTCTTGCCTTGAGTTTCCCTATGCCCAAGTGTCCCTCATGTAGTAGGTCCAACAGTTTTGAGGTGAGGTTCCTTGGGGGGATCACCTTATCTCCTCTGTAAATGAATACCCCCTTGTCTCCTACCGACAGTTCTTCCCGCACTTCATAGTACGGCCTGAGGCTCGCCCTCACGTTTCTTTTATCTGGCCATCCTTGTACGATGTGCACCTTTACTTCCTTCATGTCGGAGTCCTCCTCGTATGACTCTGTCCATTCTTGTTGGCTAATTAATTTCTCTTGGTCTTCTATGAGAGCTACCAACTCCCCACTGCCTGCAGGGTCTTCGTCTCCAGGCTCCATGGCGGCTGCCCTACTCAGGTAATCCGCTACACGGTTCCGGTTCCCAGGAATGTACTCCACGTCATACCTGAACTCGAGTAGCTTTAGGGACATTTTGGATATTCTGGGAGTGGCACTGGCATGCCCACTTGATGTTAGCACCTTCACCAATGGCTTGTGATCTGTTTTGAGTAGAAACCGTGTTCCCCACAGAAATTGCCGGAATCTCGCCATGGCCCATACGACTGCCAGCATCTCCTTCTCAATTACGCTGTATTTGCTCTCTGTGTCCGTCAATGCTCTGGATGCAAAACTGATTGTCTCCATTTCCCCACTTCCTCTGTCTTGCATGAGTACAGCGCCCAGGCCCTTGTCGCTAGCATCAGTCGTCAGTACGGTGGTGCCTTGTGGGTCGTAACCCTTGAGAGGAACAGCTCCTGTGACATCTTTCTTGATAGTTTCGAACTCTGCTTGGGCTTCCGGTGTCCACTGGAACACAGTGCTTTCCCTGGTCAGCAGCCTCATGTTGTGGGTCTTTGAGGCGAAGTGTACCACAAACTTGCTGTAGTACTCCGCCATCCCCAAGAACGACCTGACCTCTTCCTTGTTCCTGGGTGGCGGTGCTTCAGCGATGGCCTTTACGTTTTCCGACTTGGGTGTAACGCCCTGTTGTCCGATCTCGTGTCCCAGGTACGTTACCGACTGTAGGCCCAACCGGCACTTCGTCCACCCCGCTGTAAGACCTTTGTTTTCTAGCGTTTGTAACACGTTTCCCAGTTTCTGATCGTGATCATGCCTGTCTCGCCCCATCACCAGGATGTCGTCCTGGAAATACTGGACGTCCTTGCAGTCTCTGAATAGTTGGTGCATCATTTTCTGGAAAACTGCAGCCGCCGAGGCCAGCCCAAACGGCATACGACAGAACTGGTAACAACCAAACGGGGTGATGAAGGATGTAAGACTTTTGCTGTCCGGGTGCAGTGCTATTTGGTGATAGGCCGATGTCAAGTCGATAGTGGAGTACCACCTCACTCCTCTGGTCTTGGCCAACATTTCTTCAATTCTGGGGAGGGGAAATTTCTCCACCACGATATTTTTATTCAGTTCTCTCAGGTCCACACAGAGCCGGACCTTCCCATTGGGCTTCATCACGACCACTAAGGGCGCCAACCATTCTGCGCAGGTTATCGGTTCTATTATTCCCTTCTTTTCCAACTCCTGGAGTTCTTTCTGGACTGCCTCTCTTACCGCAATCGGTACGTTCCTCACTTTGTGAGCCACCGGGACGGCCCCTTCCTTGAGCACGATCTTGTGTTGGAATTTTTCCATCCGTCCCACCGTGCCTCCAAACACCTTTGGGTAGTTCTCCTTCCATTTGTTCAGGTCCGGCCATTCCTCTTGCTCTGTGAGTAATATTTGCTCCTTTCCTCCTGGATCCAGCTTTATTCCTAGGTCGCCCTGGTCTAGCCATCCTAGGACGGAGGGTCCTTTCTCTGCAATGTACAGCTTGCACCATGCTGATCGGCCCCTAAATTCAAACAACAGGCGTCGGAACCCCACCATTGGAATGCGGTCGCCATTGTAGGTGACCGGCCGAATGTCTAGTTTCTCCAACTCCGAGCCCAACTTGGGTCTGAACTTTTCCTCCCACACTGCCCGTTGGACGATGGTGAATGGGGATCCGGTGTCTGCCACCACAGAGATGGTGATTCCACCCATGGACATGTCCAGGATTGGTTTTGTGGATTTCTTCCCTTCTACGCTCAGTACCTGGTCGTATAGGCATAAGACGGTGACCACCTCTTCCTCTGCGACCTCCTCCAGATCTTCTTCGCCTTGATCGATGCATTTCACCATTTCCTTGGGATGTTTCTTCCTACACACCTTCTCATAGTGGCCTAAGATGCCACAGTGTAGGCACTTGGCTCGGAACGCAGGATATCTTCTATCGCGTGCGTCGTGGGACCAACTGCCGCATCTGTAGCATGATTTCTTGCCATCATTGCCTGTTTGCTTTCCTTGCCATCTGTTTGTTCCTTTGGCCGCTGGGTCTTTGCCTCTCTGGTCTTTGCGGTGGTCTCCCTCTTGTATCCTGTTCACCATCATTGGGGGGGCTACATCTTTCTTGGTCGCATCAGCGCACCTCCTTGCGAGTTCCGCCCTTTTTACGATGACCATTACATCTTTGAGTGTGGTGTCGCCGCTTGCCCATAACTTGTATTGGACGTTTGTGCTCGTAGTATGCATCACGATCTGATCCTTTATGAATTCGTCTTCCCACAGTGCGTATTTACACGGGGCAGCTAGCTTCCTCAAGGCCGCTACGTATTCTTCTATGGTCTCTCCTGCCCGTTGTCTTCTCTGCTGGAAGTTAAACCTGTCCACCGATACGCAGATAGTGGGGCGATAACGTTCATCCAAGTCTTCCAATGCATGTGCATATACATCCTTGTCAGTGTCTTCCCTCTTTTTGGGCACCAGACTCTTGTAAATCCTGAGACCCTCCGGTCCCAGGTTCAGTAACAGGATCCGTTTCTTCCTTTGGGGGGTGAATGACTCTTCATTTTCGTCCTCCAAGACCCCTATGAAATTGTCAATATATTCTTTCCAATCCTCCCACTTCATCAGGGGGTCCCCAGGTTTCGGTAGAAATTGCACTGGTGCAATCGCATAGCCTGCTGGCGTGCTCATTCTCACCTCCCTGATCGCTGTCGCTTTGACGTCCTTGCTGGTGGGACTCCCTGGGGTGCTGTCCTTTACCTCTGTGTCGGTGTCTTCCTGGGGACTCTCAGTGCTAGTCCCCGCCTCCTCCTCTTTGGTAGCCAGCGCTGTTCCTCCCTGGCACGGTGTCGTGGGAAGGGTCGCGCAGTGGGCTTATCTCCTGTGGGGCGTGCTGCTGCCTCTCCGGCCCCTCTGCCGCCTCTCGGGTGGCTGTGGCTCTGCCACGCTCCTCAACTTGTCGTGCCTTAGTGGCTCAGCCGTGCCCCCGTATGCCCTCCGCTGCATGGGCTGTGTGGAGCAGCTCTACGTTGTGCTGAGGTGGTTAGAGGGTTGCCTACCCTGCTGCTGCCCACGTGGGGGGGTCCGTTTTTTTTCTTCGGATTTGCCGACTGGAGCCTCCCGTCCTCGTCGCCACTGTAAAGTATGTGCTGGAAATAACTTGCAGACTGCTGGTAAGGTTCTAAGTGGGTATTTATTTATTAACTGACAAGCTTAATATGAGGAGCGCCGGCCGGCGCTGCCGATCGTTTCAGTTCCTCGGCGCGCATTGGGGAATGCGCGCGCAGCGCGCCAACATGGCCGCCGCACGTCACGTCTGCGTGACGTGCATAAACTAGACTGCGCACACTACATACTGAGCCATATAACAACAATACACTGCTCATGACATGGCCTTCGACTGCGCTCTGTGCCTAGTCACCTGCATAGGTACACAATCTCCAGGACTGGCAAGGCAGGTCATTCTGCAAGCTGCCTTCAGCCCTTTCCTCCAGGAGATGTTCTCCCCTCCTGTTGCTGCCTGCCTGCTACACAGCGCCAGAGAGCGCATTGGACCTCCTCCCACTACCGGACTGGACAAAACTACATTTCCCAGCAGCCCTGGAGGCGGGACTAGCTGGTCTTCGGTTTTCGCACCTCTCGGCACTAAATAAAGCTTCCCTGCGGCTCCCGCATTGTGGGACGCGCTTGGGCAGGGCCTAAAGCCCGGGCCAAGGGCCGGCCCGTCAGACCCCGGAGGAGGCTGGGCTGGGCCACCCCTCTTTTGCCTGACCCCCAACTTAAGGTACTGTGCCCTCCCCCATCCCTGCACGTCTTGCTGTCCCTGCACTGCCTGCGGTCCCTGTGCTGGCTGCTGTCCCAGCTCCTGGACTGCCTGCTGTCTCAGCCACTGTACTGCCTGCTGTCCCTGCCCCAGCTCTACCAGCTATCCCTGCCCCTGCGCTGCCTGCTGTCCCTGCCCCTGTGCTGCCTGCTGTCCCTGCCTCTGCATTAGCTTGCTGTCCCTGCGCAACCCTTCTGTCCCTGCCCTTGTGCTGCCTGGCTGTCCCGGTCCCCACACTGCCCATTCCAGGTCCTTGCCCGTTGCTCAAGACCGATAGGACCGCTTACCAGGGCCACTAATGAAGGCCGCTGCATTGTCACACAGCGGATGCATGCAGTGAGCACACACTCAACTCACCGCCGGTTGGACAACGCCCAAGGCCAGGATCCCTGGCTTTGCAGCCACCCGACGATACACCGCCAAGGAACTCCTAGACCTGGACCCTGGACGCCTCCCCTGATCCAACAAAGGACTCTTCACCTGCTGACAATGCCACTTCTCCTGCGACAAAACCTACGAAAGATCTCACAATACTCCGGCCCGCAAGACCAAAAACACCCCACAACCGCTCCATTGCATCCTGCTCAATGCCCGGTTACTCTGCATGCATGCCACAGGAATCTGGGACACCATCATCACCCTCTCCAAAGACGTTGCCTTAATCACCGAAACGTGACTCAACCCCTCCTCGAAACCCGACATCACCACCAACACCCCCAAAGGCTAACATTTAGACTGCACCAACAAACAAGGAGGAGGCATTGCCATCATCTGCCAGGAAACCATCAGATAAACCATCACCAACGACGACCCCAAGCCTCTCTTGAAACACCTCAACTTCCTACTACAAACAGATGCGAAAACCAAAATAAGAGTAACCCTCGCCTACAGATCCCCAGGACCTCGAGCAACATTCTGCAACGCCATCCCCAACCTCATTGCTCTCCTAGCAATTAACTCTCACCACTACGTCCTACTTGGTGACCTCAACTTCCACATAGACAACCTCAACAGACCCCAATTCCATTGCCCTCCTGGAGAACCTGAACAACATTGGCCTCACCGAACTGGTCACCGAACCCCACGAGTAAAGCCAGATATACACTCAACCACATTTTCACCTCCAGCGACAGAATCTAATTCAGCCACACCACAGAACTCACCTGGACTGACCACACCATCATGCACTTCACAGACACTGATGCCCAGCACACCATCACCAGGCATCAGATCTCCTCCCACAGCAGCTGGAGCAGCTGGAGCACGGTCCCTGAAACTCAGTGATCACAGGCCCTCATCACTTCCCAACCCAAGGCCGCAACAGACCTCAACCAGGTCGTCCAGAACTTCACTGCCTGTATCTCCAACAGCACAGACAGAGTTGCCCTACTAAAACCTAAAAAAATCTAACAAGACCTCCAAACATGCCAGTTGGTACAATCCAGAACTCAGGACCGCCAAGCGCAAATGCTACCAACTGGAGAAACTATGCCGCACTGCCAAATACCCTGCTGACAGAGCACCTCACAAAACAGCCCTCAGCAACTATCATCGGCACATCAAAGAAGCCAAGAAAGCAGCCATCCCCGCCCGCATCGACTCCGTGGCCAACCAAACAAAGGAACTCTTCAAAATAGTCAAAGAAGTCTCCAACCCAAAAGCCATAAAGAAAACCAGCCACCTCTCCCAAGAACTCTGCACCATCCTCTCAGACTACTTCCACAGCAACATCACCAACATCCACAACAATTTCAACCCCCTACCCTGGAACTGTCCATACCCACAGCTGCGGTGCAGGCGTTCAACTCACGGTTGCCTTCTGGGGCATTTCGTGACTTGGTGTTCCCAGCAGAGGTGTGAAGAGCTATTGTTGAATATTTTGCTGTCAATGAGGGCTTGGTTTCCTTCCCGTCTGATCTTTTGGAAGCTTTTAAAGTTGTTATTACGGGGGTATATGTAGCCAAACAGGCTGTAGTCTTTAAGGCTATTAGAACCCGTCTTGGTATATTGGAACGTGAATTGAGAGAACTTGAACTCAACTATTGCTCCACTAAAGATCCTGTCATGCTGGCAGCATTCCATGAGAAACTCACAGAATACAATGATGAAGCTGACACTTAGCTACATTACTTGTTCTGGGAGACGATGTCTCATCGATATGGCAAGGGTAATCGACCCGGTTGAAAAATTGCCAATATGATCCGGGAGCCGCAAGCTTCAGACTACGTAGTCAAGCTCCTTGATGACCAAATGCAATCTCATATTGCCCCTTCCATATTGCTTGACACAATGGTAGCTTTCTATTCTAGATTATATCAGTCCCTAGATTATATCGTCAAGTCAAGAAGCCCTTACGGCCTACTTGGATACCATTCAGTTAATCTGGTTGAACCATGCCCATAGATAATACTTAGACTTCCCGTTTACGGAGGAGGAAGTATCTCACGTTATCTGTAATTTACCAGGCGACAAGGCACCGGGTTTAGATAGATTGACATGATCGTTCTATAAATAATATGCCATGATTTTGATCCCTCATTAGTTGGCATTGTATGAGAACTCACTGAGGTCTGCTGAGCTCTCACAATCTCTCCGCGAGGCTGTCATACGATCCTAAAGCCAGATAAACCAGACAATCAATGTGACTTATACAGGTCGCCGTCCATGATAAATGTTAACAATAAGATCTTGGCTAAATTTATTGCTAATCGCCTTATTGCTCTACTTCCAGATATAGTGAACCCAGACCAATCGGACTTTGTGCCTGGCCGGTCCACCACGCACAGCATTCGCACCCTGTTTGCAGTTATGCCCAGCATGGAGCGCGAACTTAAGGCAGTCGCCACCCTACTGGATGCCACTAAGGCATTCGATTGTTTGGAATAGCTCTACCTTTTCTGTCTGCTCTAGCGTTTGGGTCTCAGCCCCCGTTTTTTGCATCTTATTCGTCTTCTGTATTTGTCATTGATGGCTAGAGTACAATTGAACTGAATGTTATTAGATCCGTTCCCCGTCACGTGTGGCCCCCTCTCGCTGGTATTATTTGCCATCGCCATGGAGCTCCCTTAAGACAACTTCATGCGCACCGAAGGCTACATTTTAGAGCACGGCAGTTACTGATTTCTGTGTATGCGGATGATATTGGTTTTATAGCTGCAAACCACAAGAACATCTCTAGTCTGTCATACAGGAAGTCATCAAATTTGGGTGACACTCAGGCATTTGCATAAACTGGGCGAAACCTATTTTATTTCCACTCACGGACAGTACAAGACAATTCAGCCCGAATTTCCGTTGGAGTGGGCACTGGGACCAGTGTGGCATCTCAGGATCTGACTCAGTTGAGATGTGGAAGAGCTATGGATAATCAACTGGGGCAGAGCTATGGCGTGGACGGAGGATAGGATCCTGATGTGGAACCACCTCCCACTCTTTATCGGGGCAGTTGGCAATAGTCAAGATGGTAGTGCTGCCAAAATTCCTCTATCTCTTTATTAATCTCGCCATGCCTCTAACTACACCGTTTTCCCAACGTTTTCGGTCTAACTTGATCTCTCAGACATGGGTGGGGGAGGTGCAGCCAAGGATTGCTTGGGCAATACTTACATTGCAACTGCCACAAGGAGGGCTAAATGCACCAGATATGATGTTGTATGCATTATGCGCTCAGGCCCAATATCCTAATTTTTGACTGTACGCTGCACCTTTCCAGCCGCACATTGTGGTGGAGGAGAATTAGGCATATTCAGTGCCGCTGACTACTGCACTATATAAATATTATAGGCCTGTGTGCAGAGATAGATATGGTAGAAAGTGTCCGATGGGTGTAGGACGGCTTTCGTCGACGAGCTACACTGTGATGCCTATATGCTCCACCCATTCCTCTGACTAAAAACCTGCAGCTCCGAGCATTGTTAGGTGATGGTGCCAAAACGCGTGCTCACAAGAGGAGGCTGTTCTTCTTCGCTGATCTTTACACGGATGATCAGTTTGCTTCACATGAACTTCCTTATCGCACTACTTTAGATATTATGCTATATAATCAGATTCGAGCCATGTGCCAAGTGCTTCATGATGCATTCCCGAAACCACCACCCATGCTCCACGCTTTGGAGCATATGCTGACCAACACATCTTCCCACAGACTAGTCACACGGCTATACACTATCATGCAAGACAAGACGCCGATTCGTGTTCCAGCGGCTCATGCCGCATGGGCCCTACACACTGATCTACCCATTACAGATGAGCAATGGACCTATTGTGCGCAAACTGCTGCCCTCTAACCTAACTATTAATTAAAATGTATACATTTTAAATACTTACATCGGTTATACCGTAAACTAGCATAATTGCACTGCATGGGCCTGAGGGTGGGACGCTATGTGTGAGATGTTCGGCTCCCCAGGGTTCCTTCTTAGACCTAGTTTGGGAGTGCCCTACAGTAGCTGAATAGTGGGGAGCAGTATAGGACACACTGCAACATAATGTTGGAGGCCATGTACCACGCACGCCGCTGGGTAGCCTACTGGGATATGTCAGAGATCTCCCCCCTGAGAACCGGCATCTCACAACTATGCTTCTGCTTTTGGCAAAGCGCCGGGTGGCCATACATTGGGGTGGGAAACCCACATCTACTCTCACAGCTTAGTTTCAAGATGCAGCTTATTGCCAGGAAAGATTGGCTTCTTACTGGGAATTACAGCCCCTGACATCCTCCTCTGCTTATTCAGTGCTGTGTTCAGTGTAAAAATAATGAAAAACAAAATTAATGGTCCTACTTAGTTGAGATTCCTCAGCTGAACTGGAATGAAGGGAGTCTACAGTGCTGTGAAATCGAGGGAGGGACAGATAGCCAAACAAGAAACAAGCCTTTTTACCTTTCTTTCAGACAAGCCTGTTGTCTGAAAGAATTGTAAAAGTGTGCAATTAGTTCATATAAAAATGAAAAGGCTGCTTGAAAGTAGGTATTGGCTTTAATTGATGGAGTCACTTGAAGCTTCCTGATGACAAATACTGAGTACCTCAGGGGTGACGTAAAGGGAGGCACAAAGAGAAGAAATATTGTTATTTCTCCTCGTTTTTCCTTTTTCTATGTGTGCTGCTGAATTTAATACACATAGATAAAGGAAAAAGCCTCTTGTGATCGTTTTTGTATAGGAAGGTTTCCCTTCCTGCACAAAAACAATCATCCCCTCAACGCAGGTACTCGTGCACCATGGTACAAAGGTGCCTGGGTTGGCGCACAGCAACCCATTGTGCGCCGGCACAGGGGAAAAGGACAGGAATGCGCCGTATCTTTTCTTTTACCCAGGGCAGCACAGCAGGGAGGCCTGTGGCACTGCCCTATGGTAAAACCTCATAAATGAGGCCATTACTCTTTTTGAGAGGTATTGTAAGGGTTTTACCATTTGTGCCATGGAGTTTGTGCGTTTAATAGCCTGTTATACAAATGTTTGCACTAGAGCCAGTCTGTGTCTTGCTAAAATATATATTTTAGAAGCACGTTTTTGATCTTGAAACTAAGTCATCATAAAAATTGTTTATCTCGGATTTTAAAAAATCCATAAAACACAATTAATAAAAATGCAAAGTATGAGAATAAAAATAGGAAAAAACATTGATAAGATTAAACACAGTAGACAGCAATGGGTACATACAAGGTGTCAATGCCACAAAATTACATTTGTACCTAAAAAATAGAATACGAAGCAGCACAGCATTTAGTTAAATACAAGTAAAAAAGAATAAGAACTTAGATCTGAAGTACAATTAAAAATTCATCGGTAATAAAAGGAACAAGAATCAATACTTCATTACGGAGCACCATGAATACGGGAAAGCTAGGTAGCGTGCAGAAACGTGGTCATTGCAACCACGGTCACCTCACTGATAGCGGAATGCAGGATGTGAAGTGCAGGCGCATACTGTCGGAAGCCCAAAAGTTTGCACAAAGGTTATAGCCATTACTTACATGGTTTGGCATAAGCGGGGCAAAAGAAAGCAAAGTGGTAGAGGGTTTCTTCGGCAAGGTTACAGGGAGGGCATATACTTGAGCTGCAATACTTCTTGCTCCACTTCACACAAAAAGTGTACACCGGGAAAATCCCATACCTCCATTTTAAATAGAGTTGTATTGGGGGTAGAGCCAGGGAGCGTGTCAAAAAGCGATCTATAAGCAGGTTAAATCTTTATATCCAAAAACAAATCAGTCATACTTCCTGCTTTGACTCTTTTCAGTTCCCTCAACCACAAATGCTCCTTCAAGCAATTTTTAATCAAGGAGTGAGAAACAGACGTAGGTGTGCCCAGTGAATCCCAAAGAGAGGTATACCTAGTTCATAAAGCATAGACTTCATACAAGCAAGCCAGTTGATCTTCTCATTCCCGGGAGAATTTAACATTGCTTTGATCGTAGCTCTGTAGGATTCCAGTTCCTCTGTGGACCAAAGTCTATGCCAGTACATGATGGGTCTAGCCATGATAGCATGATTAATAGGTTAAAAACACATGTCTAGGAGCTGGGGAAGATGAGGGGTACTCTGTGGAAAGTTAAGGACATTCCTCACAAATCTATTTTCTATTTTACAGAGTTTGTCAGACTAAGCGTGTCCCCAGAGTTCTGCACCATACATGGTTGAACTTTTCCCTTTGAGATTGTCAATCTCCACCACTGGGGCAAGAGATCATGCATGGGCCTTCTTGTGCAGCTTAGAAACAACCTTAACTTCTTGTTGTAGTTTCAGTACACTTTCCCTTATGTGTGGACCAGTTCATTTTATGAGTTAAACACACCTCAAGTACACTTACTCCTGCACTTGTTCAAGTGAAACACCCTGTGTCACGATCTTGTCTCTGGCTGATTTATAAGGATTGAAGACAATGAATTTGGTTTTGTTGATGTTGATCTCAAGTCCTCATGTGTGACAAATATTTTGAAAATGATCGCAAATTGCCTGTAGACTACGCTGAGGTTTAGATATTAGTAGAGTGTCATCTGCAAAAAGCAGTGTAGAGATTTTATGAGCGCCCAACTTAGGTATGTCATTGCTTGGGAAGTCTAATTCCTGCACTAGGTAATTAATGTTAAGCGTGAACAATGTGGGGGCTTACACACAACCCTGTCAAACATCAGATTCAATGTTAAAAGCGTCAATGAGCTTGCCAGTATTGCCTTATCTAACCCAGCTGTGTTATGCATACGCAGCCTGATTAGAACAGACAAAAGTTAGTCAGGAACGCCCATCTCCTTCAGCACCTCCCACAGCTTACCTCTGGGAATGGAATCAAAGGCTGAACTGCGATCAACAAAAAACAGATATATGTGGCCTTTGTCCAGTGTTATGGTTTTCCAGTAGAGGCAGCAAAATCGGAGCATTTGGTTCACCGTGCTGACCCATTTTCTAAAGCACACCTGGAATTCAGAAAGAATGGAGTTGTCCATGACCCAGTCCAATATCTTCCCCATAATGAGACAGGAGAAGAGTTTCTGAGAGGGGTCAATAAGGCTGATGGGCCTGTAGTTTCCATGATCATCTTTACTGCATTTTTGTAAATAGGGAATAACCCGGCAGTATGCCTAGACCCTGAAATAGGGCTACCTTCCAACAAGGAGCAGAAGAGCAGCTGGAAATATGACACCCAAATTAGAGGGTCAGCAGTAAATAAGTCCCCGGGGAGAGACCCAGGACTTTGTGTGCAAGAAGAGCCATAATTGCTTCCACAACATCCTTATACTCAAAGGACAGAGTGGTACTTCTGCCACCAACACAGGGAGTAGCAATTTCCATTTCTCTATTCCCAAGGTTGGACTTGGCTGCATAGATGTTTGAGAAATGGTTTAACCAGGTCTGGGCTTCGGGGATCTTATCAACATTGGTGACAGCATTGCGGTAACCATGAGCTACTATCCCGCAAAATGACTTGGTATCCCCTGTAATAGCGGCTGCAACCAGGGCCTCCCACAGCTCACCTTCCCAATCCAGTTTACCCTGGGCGAGTGCATCCTTATCATCTTTTCTTGCACAGGGAATAACATGCCTGTTTCCAGCTTTCAGGCCTTGCATAAGGGTATGTCTTAGTCTCCTGCAATGTTTGACATTGGTTGATCCGAAAATGTAAAGGCTGCTTGAAAGCAGGTATTGGCTTTAGTTGATGGAGTCAGTTCAATCTTCCTGATGACAAATACGTATTCTTTTTGAGAGGTATTGTATGGGTTTTACCAGCTGAGCCATGGAGTTCGTGCTTTTGATAGCCTGATATAAAAACGTTTGCACGAGGGCCAGTCTGTCTTACTGAAATCTATATTTTAGAAGCACTTTTTTCATCTTAAACCTAAATCATTTTGCATATTTTGTGACAGCCTATCTTATACTGTGAGTAATGGAAGTTTTAAATGATGACTTACATGTTCACAAGGCTTTCTGTCACAGGCTGAGACCTTGTAGCTCTAAAATTACATGTGTTACTATGCCCCAGTGCATCAACAGAATTCAATTCTGTGGCTCTCTGGTTACACACACAGACATCTGCAGTGGAGTGAACGGGGGTTTCCCTAACATAAAATAGGGCATGATTGGTTTAACTGCATTTATTTATAATATAAGGTGTGTGTTATTTTATATGCAGTTACCTGAAGGTGAAAGAGAAACAAAATAGTTACAGAATATTTTGTTCTTTTTAACCATGCCTTTGACCCTGCCCCCCACGCTCAATGACACCCACCCCCTTGTACTCAGGATCACAATTCCAATACTCTTTATAATGTACATGGACCACTGGGCACAAGGTGTGGTTTTCGGCCATATTATGTGGTCTTTACCAGTGTGGAATAAAACTTTTTACTGGATGCCTAAAATCTAAGCATGCACCAATATCAAATGGGACCAGGGAAGGAGCATGGAACTGTGTGCAATGCAGCAAGATGCCAGTGCAGAATTTGGCTTATGAGTTCGCAGCAGTCTGTGGAAATTATGCAACCTCACAATAGAGCTCATAGAGCAAAACTAGGAATAGCCATTCATAACCAAGAGATGGGATGACACACAGCCTCTGCTGACACGTGTTTCATTCCCTAGGCATGCTTATGCTTGATGTATACCTATGCATGCGTCACCATACATGCGCATCTCTCGGGAATGATGCGTGTGCCATTTTTAAAATGTGGACCGGCAGTAAATAGCAGCCCCCAGGCCCTCCCAAAAATATCAATTAAAAAATGCTATGGACAATGACGGGTTTGGGAACCAACAGAGGAATGGACAGGGAGAGCAAGTTGGGGGAAGCAATGGCTAAAGGGTGGGAGAGGAGGAGCAACAGAGAATCTTGAGGATAGACCCATTGGAGGCCAAAATAAAATATGACAAATTGGCAAGGAGTGGCGGGGAAAGCAAGAAGAGCTTGTGGGGGGAATGAAGGAGCAACACAAAGCACACAGGGGAGAGGGATGTTTCAGAGGAAGCAACACATGAGGGAGGGAGCTAGAAAAGATGCACAATCTCATGGAGTGTTGAAAGGAAAATGATAAAGCAGTACACTGAAGAATACAAGCCATCCAATCAAAATAAAGGTGAAGAGGCTATGCTCCAGGGAAAAGACAAACACAAGATGAAGCCATCCAACAAGAAGAAAGCAAATGAGAGTGACAATAAAGCCAACCAATGGCAAGCAATGGGCAGGCTCTAACCCCACTGTTAGTTAATGGTATGGTCCACAAAATGTTTTTGCCTACTGACATCTAAATGTTGTCTGGTAGCCGAGACTTTAAAATGTCTTTAGACATGGGGCTCTTTCCTGCACAAATGTGTATCCATTTCAGCTGTAAACAACGCAAAAACTAATGAGTATTCATAGATCTAGGTTAGAAAACCACACAAAAAAATGTGTACTCGGTTCATGGCTTATTCACATCACTCCTTTTGCAGTGTTTTTCTGTACCTTGTTCCTAAACAGTGGGAGTTAAAGTGAAGCAAGTATGTTTAGTGGCCACCCATGAACTTTAACAGCTTGGCCAATCTGCACAAAAATATCTAGGATGGAATAACTGTGAAATATGATTGTTAGTGAAGTTTCATACAGATTTATCAAATGCAAAAAAAACCCATTGTATTCTCATATAGTAATGACGTCAAATGTCACATCAAGACTGGCTTGATCACCGACATTAATGACAATAAGGACAATTGGTATTTTTTACATTTACTCACAGTGCCCTTCACTAAAAGGAAGAAAAAAATGATGGATGGAATTATTGAATTATTCTTATGCGCTGCTAGTCACTCTGGACCAAAGTTCAGTCCATTGATTGTGTTTCTCCTACTACTACAATCAGGTGGCAGGCATTGTAAGTGAGCTTTGGTCCTAAAGAGATGTTGTGTTGGACTGTGTGAAGTGGTCCCAGAGTGTGGCTTTCGACCACATTCAGGGTGTAGCCTTTGGGCATGACCTGCACCGAGTACTCCTGCTTTCCTCTCACTGTAACCTTGTGATTACTTATGGGCATGCCCAGCTAGCATTAGGTGTCGTTTTGGGGCATAACCTGTGTCGGTCATTCCTGCCCCTGTTAGCCACTCCAGCCATGACCACTAGCCACAGCCAATGGTCATGTGCAGCAAGAACAGTGTTACTTTCAGCCATGCCCTGCACTCACTGACCGCCCCAGGACCATTGGGAACAGGATATAGACTTTGTCCCTGCCCTGCACCCACTAACCCTGCCCCAATTCCCTTTTTAGGCTTTGTTTACAGTGCGCATGTGCTGTCAGCGAAAGCTATTGTTCACAAAAAAGAACTCTAAATGGTCTTAGAACCTACCCATTACTTATCAATACTTCCCATGGGTTGGCCTCCACGTCACTGTCATTTCATTGCTTCTTACTGGTCACGCCTCCTGCTTCCAGTCGGCTGCTCACCTTCTCCTGCATTCATCCTGGAGCTTGTGTCCCTTCCATAGAGCATGGACCTATCACAGCTTTGTGCCTATTGTCAATGTTCATCACTGGCTGCGTGCTGCTTCAGGTACTTTTTCCTTTACTTTTGGCCAAGCCCTCTATTAGAGTGTATAGCACTGTACGATCTGCCCACCCTGCCCTCCTCCCACTGTCAATCAATTGTTTTGCCCCACCCCGCCATCTCCCTCCACCTGTCTGTTGTTTGTTGCCCAACTGAAGCCCTCCGCTCGCTGTCCATCTTTTGTTGTCCACCCTCCCGATGTCTTCCTGCTGCCTGTCATTTGTTGATCTCCAACTGTCTGTCAATTGTTGACTTTCTTTTTTTGGTTTACCACCCCCTGCCCTCCTCCCACTGTTCTTTGTTTGGTTTCCAACCCTGCTGCTCGTGATGCTCGCTCCTCAACACCCACCCTGCGCTTCTTTAGACATATTGCACAGCAGCGCGGGCTGCTGTGCAACATGGCTTAAAGGAAAAAAAGCACGATGACATGTTAGAGTCTGGCTGCATCATAGCGCTCTATTTTTTTTACTTTTAAGCCATGTTGCATAGCAGCTCACACTTATGTGCAACATATCTAAAAAACATTGACAACGGCAATAGATCTCACATAGGCGAAACCTATTGGCTTGGCCAACTCTAGGTTGTGCCTGTGGTTATCTCTGTGGATAGGGTACGTCCACAAAGCCCCTCTCTCTGATCACATTAACGCCCACTAACCGGCCTCTCATGCACTGCTGTGATAAAATGGCAATCTGGCCAAATTGTTTGCCTATTAAAAGCAAACTAGATTTTTAATTCAGATTCAAAATATGAATCCTACGAACGAGTGTGGACTTTATGAATTTTCTAGCCAACATATTTTTCACCCCTACTATTCAGCAAATGCAGTGGCGTCACTAGGGTTGGTGTCACCCAGTGCGGGTAAAGGTGTCACCCCCTCACGACTGGAGGGAAAGAAAGGCAGAGGGGTGTGTATGGGACTGAGTGAATAGTCCTACACCACATTAAACACACACAGAACTCAGGGTGCATGCTAAATCTGGTGTTCTTTTGGCCTGTTTTTCCTGCAGCTACTACAACTTCCATAGGGGAACTCAAGGGGAAGATCACTTAGTATCCCACTTGACTCAGTATATGAAACTTTCAAGGATCAGACTAACGTGAACCAAACATTGTACGTTGTGTTCAGATGTATCCGATGGAGCCAAAGTCAATTGCAAAACAATAAAGTGCAAGATCTCTATACCAATAGAGACACTATTATTAAACTATTAGTACATCTACATTATCTTATTTGCGTTTTCCTCATCTCATTTCTATGATCTCAGAAGAGTGAAAGGCTTAGCGGATAGCTGGGATTTGAAAGTGTGTCCTTCACTGTTCAATGGATATAACAGTAAACAGATATTATCAGTCATCTTACCAGGGAATAATGTACCCGCAGTGTACATATTTCTTTTAGTTAAACAATTGGTATTCATTTCCAAGTCAAACATATTTATTTATTTTAAGGTTTTATATAGCGCTAGCTGACCTGAGGGTATCAGAGCGCTTTACAAGGGTTTAAGATTCCTTGAAAAATTTGGACAATGAGGAAATATACGAGCCACGAGAACATGAAAAACAGTACGGTTAAAACAAGGGGAGATAAAATAAGGATTACATTAGGTAAACAACCAATCCTAAGTAGATTTAAGAGCGCGGTGGTCAGGGATGGAGAAGATGAGGGGAGTAAAAGTGGGGGAAAGTCTACATGATTTGATCCAGTAAACAAACATATATCAGCAGTATCCATATATAGAAAAAGAAACAGTCAATAAGTTTCAGGTTTAAAATAGATAAGCGCATTACAATAGTTTTTATTTTATATGTTATATGTTAGGAATATACAATATATTCTAACTAATATTACTGTAGGTACAGCCATTAGAGTTATGAGGAAATATGTAATAGAAATAATGGCAACTATTAGTATGAATGAATGAAATATAATAGACGATTAAAGAACAAAAGCATCTTAAGTGATTGGATCTATAATATGATAGCAGGAACGCGAAGGGTAAAAGAGTAAGAGGTGACGAAGACGAGAACGAAAAGAAAAAGCTGGAAGAAGGCCAGGAAAAAGCATAATTATGCAGAGTAATGGCATTACTATTAAAATATGAAATATTAGCAAGTAAAATTAACTAAATGCGTTCTAATTCAAGCTGTATAAACAATGCATTTTTATTTATGTATTGCCATTGCTGTTCAACAAGTTACTTCATATTGGAAAGGTGTTCAAAAGCTGTATCTTTTACGTGAAATATTTTATGCTTCCACCAGAAGTTCGTGTGTCTTTTGTATTAAAGATAAGACAAAATAGACTTGTTTTGGTTTCCATGTATTAGTATTTCACATTTAAATACTACCTACATTACTCTCCTTATTTATTTATTTTACACCTGCATATTATAAGAATTGTGCAAGTCTATGAGGAGTTCCAGCAGGCTAAGTGCTTTGACAAGGTCATGGCCTGAGGTGACTTGCAAAACCTATTTACATATCCAGAAGAGCCTTTTTGTTTCTTCCCCAGCTTGTCCAACGCGACCTGGAGTAACACAAGATTTCAACTCTGAGTCCATTCTCATCTGTTTGGTATATTGCATCCCTGTGGGCAATGCATAATTTGAGCTGGTGGTTGTCGGTGGGGGCCACCAGCACTTTTTTGGGGGGACCGGCCCATATTTTTCTGCATCAGATATTTACTGAGATCAAGAGAGAGGACAACATACAAATCGGGAAGACGGAGGAAGAGAAAGTCAGAACAAGCATTGCAAATGCAATAGGTCTCGCATTAGAAAAGTTGGAGTTATTGGTCTTGTAAATGACATATTTTATTTATTTGTTGGTTTTTAAAGTTGCTAAATTGATGGCTTTGTCATTTACAATGCCAATAGTTATAACTTTCGCGAATGTGACACCTATAGCATTTGGAATGCAACATGTTTTGTATTTACGTGACTTAGATGGCAGCTCTGGTCGTTAGGCCACATCTCTAGAGAGCAGGAGAGTGCAGCAGGGGAGAGAAGCACAGCAATGTAATAGGTCTTGCATTAGGAAAGTTTGAGCTATTGGTATTGTAAAGGACACATTTTTTATTTATGTGCTTGTTTTGAAAATAGCGAAATTAATAGCTTTGTTATTTACAATGCCAATAGTTTTATCTTTCGCAAATGTGACACCTATTGTAACACAATATGTGTTGTGAGGTGAGTGAGGGTGAGGGGTTGAGGGTGAGGGGTTGAGGGTGAGTGAGGGTGAGGGGTTGAGGGTGAGTGAGGGTGAGGGGTTGAGGGTGAGTGAGGGTGAGGGGTTGAGGGTGAGTGAGGGTGAGAGGGTGAGGGTGAGTGAGGGTGAGTGAGGGTGAGGGTGAGTGAGGGTGAGGGGTTGAGGGTGAGTGAGGGTGAGGGGTTGAGGGTGAGTGAGGGTGAGGGTGAGGGTGAGTGAGGGTGAGGGTGAGGGGTTGAGGGTGAGTGAGGGTGAGGGTGGGTGAGGGTGAGGGGTTGAGGGTGAGTGAGGGTGAGGGTGAGTGAGGGTGAGGGTGAGTGAGGGTGAGGGGTTGAGGGTGAGTGAGGGTGAGTGAGAGTGAGGGTGAGTGAGGGGTTGAGGGTGAGGGGTTGAGGGTGAGTGAGGGTGAGGGTGAGGGGTTGAGGGTGAGTGAGGGTGAGGGGTTGAGGGTGAGTGAGGGTGACTGTGAGGGTGAGTGAGGGTGAGGGGTTGAGGGTGAGTGAGGGTGAGGGTGAGTGAGGGTGAGGGTGAGTGAGGGTGAGGGTGAGTGAGGGTGAGGGTGAGTGAGGGTGAGTGAGGGTGAGGGTGAGTGAGGGTGAGGGTGAGTGAGGGTGAGGGTGAGTGAGGGTGAGGGGTTGAGGGTGAGTGAGGGTGAGGGTGAGTGAGGGTGAGGGTGAGTGAGGGTGAGGGGTTGAGGGTGAGTGAGGGTGAGGGGTTGAGGGTGAGTGAGGGTGAGGGTGAGTGAGGGTGAGGGGTTGAGAGTGAGTGAGGGTGAGGGTGAGGGGTTGAGGGTGAGTGAGGGTGAGGGGTTGAGGGTGAGTGAGGGTGAGGGGTTGAGGGTGAGTGAGGGTGAGGGTGAGTGAGGGTGAGGGGTTGGGGGTGAGTGAGGGTGAGGGTGAGTGAGGGTGAGGGGTTGAGGGTTAGTGAGGGTGAGGGTGAGTGAGGGTGAGGGTGAGGGGTTGAGGGTGAGTGAGGGTGAGTGAGAGTGAGGGTGAGTGAGGGGTTGAGGGTGAGGGGTTGAGGGTGAGTGAGGGTGAGGGGTTGAGGGTGAGTGAGGGTGAGGGTGAGGGTGGGTGAGGGTGAGTGAGGGTGAGGGGTTGAGGGTGAGTGAGGGTGAGTGAGGGTGAGGGGTTGAGGGTGAGTGAGGGTGAGGGTGAGGGTGAGGGTGAGTGAGGGTGAGGGTGAGTGAGGGTGAGGGTGAGTGAGGGTGAGGGTGAGGGTGAGTGAGGGTGAGGGTGAGTGAGGGTGAGGGTGAGTGAGGGTGAGGGTGAGTGAGGGTGAGTGAGGGTGAGGGTGAGTGAGGGTGAGGGTGAGTGAGGGTGAGGGTGAGGGTGAGTGAGGGTGAGGGTGAGGGGTTGAGGGTGAGTGAGGGTGAGGGGTTGAGGGTGAGTGAGGGTGAGTGAGGGTGAGGGTGAGGGGTTGAGGGTGAGTGAGGGTGAGGGTGAGGGTGAGTGAGGGTGAGGGGTTGAGGGTGAGTGAGGGTGAGGGTGAGTGAGGGTGAGTGAGAGTGAGGGTGAGTGAGGGTGAGGGTGAGTGAGGGTGAGGGTGAGTGAGGGTGAGGGTGAGGGGTTGAGGGTGAGTGAGGGTGAGTGAGAGTGAGGGTGAGTGAGGGGTTGAGGGTGAGGGGTTGAGGGTGAGTGAGGGTGAGGGTGAGGGTGGATGTGGTGGTGGATGTGGTGGTGGATGCGGTGGTGGTGGATGTGGAGGTGGTGGTGGATGTGGAGGTGGTGGTGGATGTGGATGTGGATGTGGTGGATGTGGGGTGATTGCGGCTTGCAAGCTTATTCCGCTCACGTTATGCAGTTTCAAACATGATTGCCACTATTACTCTCAAATTCACTTGGCAGCAAACTGGTGAACTAATTAAAAGAAAGTCGTATTCAGCGTTATGGCCGGTACTTTATTCCAGCAAAGTGGCAAGCCAGTACACACCAATGAGCTAGTAAAGCTAAAAACACACCACATGGCACAATTGCTGGCTGAGCGAGCAGAAGTAAGCCAAACAGCTTTCCCGAAGCTAAGGAGAGCTGAGCTCTTTTTGTAGCAGCACGCATTAGAAAAGTCCCGTATTTTCACCAAAACACTCTCTGATAATGATCAGCCGAATTCAGAAGGCTTCCTGCCCTCATATATTCCCAAGAGAGCAGTAATCTTATAAGGAAATGCTGTCATCACACCTAAAGCTACGGATGAGGAGAGCTTGCTGGAAGACATTCAATTAATGAAAAAAAAAAAAAGAAAAGGAGACACGGCCGGCCGGCCGTGAACTGAAAGCACGGCCGGCCGGCCGTGAAAAAGCCTTTGATGCCGCAGGGGGTAATTAGGGGAGGAGAATGGCTGGGCTGAGGCACAGCGCCAAGCCTTTGATGCAGCAGGGGGCGGAGCGGGAAGAGCTGCTGGCGGCACTAAGCTGACGATTTGATGCTGTGCACGCGCATTTTAACTAATTGCGCTTGCGCATTGAGTTAAAAGTGCACATGCACTTCATCAAATCGCCAGTGAATCGCCAGTGTAGGTAAGCTTTGTTTAAGCCCCCATAGTCTCGCTCTGCTCAATGCGCATGCGCATTGACAGGCGAGACCTAAAAACCACCACAAAGGGAGAAAGCAGGAACCTGCAAGAGTGAGATAAAGAGGCAGGGAGTGTCTGGTAGTGAATTAAAGAGGCATGAGGT
Organism: Lissotriton helveticus; assembly: GCF_964261635.1. NCBI lineage: Eukaryota > Metazoa > Chordata > Amphibia > Caudata > Salamandridae > Lissotriton > Lissotriton helveticus. The sequence continues at coordinate 344,304,852 of NC_136065.1, forward strand.
GGATTTAAGATTACCAGAGATGATATTCGGTACACCGATGTATAATTGGACTGGCTGCGGGGTTCTGAGCAGAGCTTCGGGCAGAGCTTCTTTTCCAAATTAAGGATTGCCTGTGGGTGAAGTGATATCTGATGTCACCTTTGATGTCATTGAAGATGTAATTTGTGATGGCATCTGTGAGATCAAGTGCGAGGTCAGAGCAGGGCATGTTAATTTCAGCAGATTGGTGTTTTTTTAACAGTGCCACTTTACCTATGTTTTGTAGGCATTTTGTGAGAATTCGCTGAACATACCATAATGTCCTATGAGCAGAATAATAACCCATAATGTGCCATCAACATATTTTTATTAATAATTGTTTGAGGTTCTTGGTGATATACTAGGTGTAAGTCTGTCCCAACTCCTAGGAGTCTGACCCCCACTGGCACACCCTTTAGCTCTTTGCAGTGGGGGTTGGCTAACCTCCCACACAGCTGACCCCCCCATCCCCTCCGCCTTCTGCTGTATACAGCAAAGGGTGGACACCAGACTTTCTGGATGGACAACGCCCAGCGTGCATGGCATTTGGGGGTTGCACAGCAAGCGATGGAGGCACGGCCATCCTTTTGACCAGTTTATTGGCCCGACCATCCATGTGGCCAACTACTGCTACATAAAGCAATTAACTATGCGCCTAAACCCCCAGGCAGACAACTACTGCAGCAGGGGCGGCTGGCCGCGGACTCCCGTTCGCAGTCAGGCTCTGAAGCCATCCACCTCATTGGCCTCTCCTCGCTGCACACAGCCTTTGCCTTTTCAAAGTGATGGTTGGCCATATGAGCTGACTGTAAGCAAGGCCTTGCACAATATTCCCATGCCTGAATTATAAATATGTACCCAAAAAATATTTTTAAAATTGTTTAAAAAAAACTCACAGATGTACTTCTGGATAAACAGATCAATAGACCTGAATTTGGACCTGTGAATACAGTGAGAAAAGGGGTTTATTTTTGGGGCAAGTATCTGCCCCTCTCGGACACGAAAATCTTCCCTTGGGGAACTTAACTCTCTTATGCAGCCCTGACACTTTTTTTTAAGCTAGAGGAATTCGTGCCTGTAATGGCTGCCACATGAAACATTTTCAGTTGCATGCAATCATATTGCCGGGGTCCTCAAAGTCATTCTAGGATCCCCTTATCCCACATTGGACAAAGAAAAAAAATCTCCTTCTAACCTGATTTCTTTGTTTTTCAAATGAATTATCCTCAGAGGATTTGAGGGTCTTCATCTACTGAGGGTCTTCATCTATTATCAAGATATACAAAAGTCCCCGACTGGTTAACCCTTTGAAATCCACTTGACAAGTTTTTTGTAAAGCACATTTCTCAAACACTGATACATGGATCCAAGCCACAAAAAGGACCTATTCCTAGTAAAATTGTAGCTTCATTCCATGTTTTATTTGATTCAATTTAACAGTTGTTGCTGTAGTGTTGAGCAAAAATTCATATTGGTGCTTGATGGGGAAACACACCTTTCCCATATTTCGTGCAGACTTGTCAAACTGCCCCAAAGTCATAAGCAAAGCAAAAAATGCCTTTCAATGGGCACTGAGACATAACCACAACCACAGTTTCCATCCACATCTTACATATATACTTGTTCCAACCGCCATGCTCAAAACACCAATTTGCAAGCTGCCTAGAAACAAACAAAAGAACATACAGAGAACATGGTGGGTTGCAGGAGTTATGGCATGTATTGTGTGTGCTGTTAAACCATAACTGGTATATTTCCTTGATTTACGTGTTTAAACTAGAGCCATTACTCGTTTAACTATTTTCTTTCAATAAATGTCATTGTTTTCCAAACCCCGCTGCACTGGATGCTCAGAAGTGTGCAGAAGGGTTTTGGCACAGGATCTCCTCTGTGGCCAGGCCCTGCTCATAACGGATGACACCCAGGTGATCGTCCCCATAGATAAGGACCCCACTTTGACGTGGGAAAAATTTAAGACCTGCATGTTACAAGGAGCCACATGGATGAGCAGGAACTTCCTACAGCTTAACTCTAATAAAACAGAGATTTTGCTGTTTGGGAAAGCAGAGGAGCTATGACCTCTGAGTGGTGGCCTGTGGAACTTTGGGAAGCCCCCATACCCAAAAAATGGGCAAAGAATCTGGGCATCGTAATTGATGACAAACTTTCCATGGAGGAGCATGCAAGAACTATATCGGCAAGTGCTTTGGTATGATGCGCATGCTGAGAAAAGTCTTCCCTTGGATTCCTCTTTCCTGTAGAAAAGTCCTTATACAGGCGCTTCTAGTCAGTAGACTAGATTATGGAAATTCTCAATTGGTAGGAATTAGGGAAGACTTATTATCAAGGCTGCAAGTCGTCCAAAACACAGCAGCGCACCTTGCCCTCAGCAAACCCTCACAAACTTCTTCACTATCCCTTCTGCGTCAATTGCACTGGCTTCCTATCAGGAAAAGATCAGTCGTTAAACTCCTATGTCTAGTGTTTAAATCACTCCAGATGTTGGGCCCGGCATATCTAAAAAAAAACTAGAACCTTACATTCTGGTGCACCAGTTGAGATCAAACAGTCGAAATTTGCTCTGCACTCTGAGAATCAGGAAGACCAAAATGGGCGTGCGTGATTTTTCTCATCTAGCCCCCGCCCACTGGAACAGATTGCCTGATGAAATCCGAGCGTGTTCCTATTTGGCGCAATTTAAGAAACTTCTTAAAACCTGGCTGTTTTAATGAGCACTCCCTAATTATGTATTCTGCTACCCAGGCGCCGAGAGATCCCCTTGGAGATGATTTGTTGCGCATTACAAATAATAATTAATAATAATAATAACCCACTCAGGCACACAACTCACACTGTGCAGGTCCTTCAGCTGTGCACAGCGGGTGTTGGGAGCAAGGCATGGCCTACTTTTGGTGGCTATTCCCCTCTGCGCTTGACCATATCTCTCTGCTTTACATTCTGTCTACTTTTTTAACCCTTTTTTGAATCTCTTGAGTATTTTTGACAAATTGTTGATCGAATCCAATACACCTTAAAAGTTTGCTTTTGATTTCCATTTTACTCCTCACGAGTCACGTGCTGTTTGGTGTTTTTCTGTTGTTGTCCTTAATAATCCAATATTTGTAAAGCGTGAACAATTACGCCTAAGGGTGTCAAGGCACTAGGGGCGGTTGGGAAGATTTAGCGAGCTATTGCCCAGAGTCACATGGTGCGCCTGCCGCCGGCGATCGAACCGTAAGTCCCTGTGTTCCGGAGTCAGCCGCCCTGGCCTCTGCGCCACACCTCTTCCATACACTGGGTATTCCTAAGCACTCCTTGCCACTTTGGGGGATGGCCTCCAATGGCTGTGTAACCTTTTTTTCCACAGTAGAAAACTCGTGATTCTGAAACAACTCAGTAGTTCCAAGAGGGCTGAAAATGTGATTGACCCTGTTTAGGAGCCGCACTCAAGTGGAAATGGTAGAGATATACAAAAGTGTTAACCCTTTAAAGCACACTCAGCAACTTTTTAAACAGTAATATCTCAAAAACGACTGAACAGATTTATAACAAACCAATAAATGCACGTTTTTAAGTAACATCATTTTTTATGAGACGTTTTTTATACATCGGTTTAACGGTTTGGGACGTAGACGGAGCAAAATTTTGCATGTGAGCTAAAATCATAAAACACTATGGGACAGATTTACAAGCCCCTTGCAGCACTTTTATGCCGCCGTTACATCACTTTTGTGACGCAGCGGCGGCGTAAAATAATGCGCTACAATGGGCTACAAAGCGACATATTTACAATGTGACACATCTAGTGAGATGCGCCACGTTGTATAGCCCTGCGCTACAATATACCTGCTTCAGGTATGATGTATGCAGGGCGGGCGTTCCGTCGTAAAGAGGCCCCGTAAAAGTGACGCAGAGAAATCTACAAGATTTCACTGAGGCACTTTTACATCCCCGCTGCGGCAAAACCTTACACCTGCTTGTAGCAGGAGTAAGGAGTGACGCAACACAGCAAGTATAGGGTGCCCCCGAGCAGTGCTGGAGATGCGTCGCGCTTGCAACACAACTCCAGCACTGTGTCCCCTTTACGGCATCAGATGCGTCACGCATCTGTCTATTCTTGCGCCATGGTGCCCCGCATTATAAATGCGGCGCATCCATGGTGGCGCAAGGGGTTTCTGCCGTGAAATCAAAATAACTGGCGCATCCCTGCTGATATGCAGGGATGCGCCAGTTATTGTAAATCTGCCCCTACCACCCCCTTTTAAATTGCACAATTCCCCCCCCCCCCCCCATACCCCCTAATCCGCAGCATATATATTTTTTGCTTGGGGAGACCATCACGGAACTTGACATTGCAAAGTTTAACTAGCTGGGCTGGTAATTTTCCAGATATTATGAAAAACTGTTCACAGGGTCAAAAGTCCCTGCTAAATCAAAAAATATCATTTAATTGGAAAGTGCGCCTAAATCATAACTACACAGTTGGAACAACACTGTATAATGTGCATTTGTGTGTATAAAAATATGTGTACCTATAATTGCATCTATAGTATAGGTGAACCTTATTCCGTGTATGTACATGTATGATTTTATTTATGTGCCTGTATGTATGCATATTTTATATATAGACACAAATATGCATGCATGCGTGTACCCATGTGCGTGTGTACATGTTTATATGCATTTCTATAAATATATACCACCATCAAGTACCTCCGAGTTCAGTGGGAGCTGTGCTGGGCAAAGAGGATTCCTATCTTTTAATATTGTAATCACTTGGGCAACTTTTCTATTAAAGTGCAAATTACACGCCGAGGTGTCAGAGGACTCGGCAACAGCTAAAGCAGATTAGAAAAATCAGCCGAGGAGCGATTAGTCACAGGAGAATTCCGAGAATATAGATTGGGTGACAGATTAGCCTCAGATTTATTATGTAAATCTGATTGATTTCTTGTTTTTTTGATGCTTTTGTGCTCTTTAAGAATAAGTATTCTTTAGTCTGAAGCTCATGCCCTTGCGAGGAAACTTTTTTATAGAATGTATTTCCAGGGTCTTGTCGCTTGTGTTGTTTTCTAGGCTGCATTAACCTTTCCGATGCGATGAAATGTCAGGGTGACCGTGCCCTGTCTGTTCTTCGTGTTTAATGCCTTTCCCTCTGATAGTGTAATCGTTGTTTTTGTGTTTGTTGGATGTAAAGGTCACATTAAGCATGTTATGAGAGATGTAGCTGTCAAAGGAGTCCTGAGTTGCACACAGCGCTCAGCGCTGTGCAGGGACATGCATTTGTTGTTATGAATTTCTAGGTCTCACAAGGTTGAATTCCTACATCCCTTAGAATGCCAACCAAACGATGGCTATTAGCAGGGCCCTTGCTCACTTTGCCACTGGATTCAAGCTAGCCTGGCTGATTAGGAGTGTTACCCCGAAACTGGTGCCAGGATGCTCGTTTCCGGTCCAGGGAGGACCTGGCTTGGCAGTTCAGGCTGGACTGTTCCCATAAGGAGCAAGGTCAAGACTGATTTGCATATACCTGCATCTGAACTGGGGTGGCAAAGTGAGCTAAAGAACGATGATGGATTCGACCCAGATCTGTGACTGGGGATGAGTGTCTGAAAAGTTTCAACTCCATCATCTCCATGTGTTTGCTTTATTAGCAGGGCCGGACTGTCTGTAGCGGCCACCGGGCATTTCTCAGTTGGCCGGAAGGGTGGGGGCCGGTCTTTCAGCCGTGGGTGCAGGTTTTGCAGCAGTGCTGCCTCTCACGACCACACCCCTCTCTCCCTCCCCCGGGACCGGGCCAGGGGAATTGCTGGGCTGGTTTGTGTTCCCAGTCCGGCCCTGGCTATTAGGACCTCGTGGAGGTACGTCACAGTGTTTTTCCAGCTGTTCAGTGCCTGGGGTTACTGTGCATGGCAACACTTAGTACTTAATTTAAGATGGTGGTTGCCATGGGGCCACCAGCGCTCATGTTTGGGGACAGGCACTTATTTTTCGAGATCGGCCATTTCCCAAGAGTTAGAGAGAGAAAAGTCCACAAAGGGGAAAGAAGGAAGAAGAAAAAGACAGAAAAAAACACCACAAAGGGGGAAAGCAGAAACCTGCAAGAGTGAGATAAATGGGAATGGTTGTCGGTCAGTGGATTAAGAGCCTTGAGGTGGATTGAAGAGTGCGCAGCCTTGATATTCAGCACGTTGACATTTATAGTGCTGGATGCGGGCTTCTGAGCAGAGCTTTTCGCACCTACACTCATTCTTTTATAGCCTTAGAGTCCGCCGTAGCTAGCTCTACCAGCCATTAAAGGTCCGCTTCAGTGTTAAAGGACCAAGCCGACGGCGAGAGTCTTTACCAAGGAGCGGGCCTTTAATGGCCAGTAGAGCCCACTACAGAGGGCTCTAAGGCTATTAGAACATTCCACCGCTAGAGGGCAGAATGTTCTAGTTTGATAAACAAAGGCCTCACTGACTCAAAGGGCTTGAAATCCCCTAGGGTTCCATGAGGCCTTTTTTCACAGCAACAGCTGTGAAAGGAAAACATTGGAAAGTTGCTCTCCGGGCTTCTACCTGCCATTATAAGCCTGTAGCACTCCATTGTCTTCTATGGAGCGCTCAACATTCCAACATTCTAATGCAAAGTAAGCACTGGCTCCGTTATGCAGGGTAGGAAGATCAGAATATCTGGCTCAGGTGATATACAAAAGGTCCCATTGGGGTGTTGCTTCACATTTTGACCGGTCTGACTTTGCATCTTCCTGACAATATTGCTAAGTGAGACATTTATATTTTAGCTTTGACCTATAAGCAGGTTGCACCGTTTTTAGAAATTATATTGTATTCTATACTTACTTTAAGGAGCTCTGGGTCAGTCCTGTTTTAGCCATTGGCTTCTTTTGCTCTATAACCTACAGCCATCATTGACCCTCGTGAACCTGTTGTCTGAGGGTTAATTTGGGTGATGCTGATGGGAAGTTGTTGGTGCTCCCTCTGGTGAAGCTTATGTTACACCAAGATGAAGTGTTTGGTAAATTTATTCATATGAGTATTTTGCCATGATACTGAGGTGCACCACCATTTCCACCGTTCCTTCAACTGTCTCTTTTCAAAGTACAACTCACCCCCAAGTTCACATTGTTACATCATTATTGTACCATCATGACACTGCCCACACTCCACACACTTGTTCATCAAAGCGCCACAGGTTTTCTGCTCATTTGGACCTCAGTTCCATTGTTAAGCAGATGACCCTTCTGTTTATATCTTCACGGCGATTGTGAGGTGCCAGGTAAATGGCTTCAAAATGGTATTGTTGCCATAGATTTTGTGTGGGATGAAATAATTTTATGTCAAAACAGGATCTTCCAGAACTCATCAGATACCTCCTTTTGGTCTGATGCTAAGGGAATGAACGCCAAACCTTCAGCTGCAATAAAAAATGCTGGTGGCTAAATAATTCTCTGTCTATGCCCAATGGTGCAGTAGTAGGAACTTTATTCTATCAATGGCGTCTGTTGAGTAAAAGTTACCCTCTCATAACCACATCGGATTGTGTTTCCATGGTCAATGAAGCCAACATTGTATGGCTTTAAAATATGAAAACCATTATTCCTCTCCTCCTTCCCGCAGTGCTTTAATACCTATATAGTGATAATAAAGCACTATAAAGTAACCAACACAATAAATTAAATCTATTAAAAAATAATGAAAATGGGCCTTTACTGTAGTCTTATGAGCTGAGAACCAGCCATAGAGATGATTGTTTAATCTGCAAGTCACTTGCCTGAATCACAACAGGCCCAACTCAGCCTTTCACACTGCCCAGGTTGATAGAAACTGAGGCCCATTGAGCTGGGTGAGAATGACACCTCCTATTGAAATAGTGAGAGACAATTCCGTTTGTGGTGGGAGCTGTTCTTAAAGTCAATAAGATCACTGGTCTGATCTTACAGGTGGCAAACTGCCTCTCTGCCAAGTGTACAATTTTGGCCATGTGACCCCCTCAGACAATGCACTTGAATAAGAAGTTGGATCATGGTTGCTTCACTGGTTGCTAAAATGTCCGCCATTTTGGAATTTTTGATGACGAACTGACCCCACCAAAAACTATTGAATACAAAGAAGAATATGTGTATACCACATATGTGGTGACTGGGAATTCCATTGTGTTTTATCTTTATGCAGCAGTTTGTGAAAAACACTTACCCTCACCCTCAAGGGCTCAGCCTTCTCCACATCCCCACATAACCTGGCCAATAATTTACCTAATATCTTTCCTGCAGTGGGAGTAACTTGTGATATTCAAATAAATCCATGGTGCTGACAAAGCCCTCAGTACTGAAGCTTTGCTCAGCCCCTCGTCTGACATCAATTTACTCGTCATTTTAAAGCCCTGTGTGCGCAGCACTAAATTGCTGTGCGTGACCACTCGCGCAAGTGAATGAGGGCCCAGGTTGCTTAAACTCAGTTGTGCAACATTAAAATAAAATCTAGGGTTTCCTGGTTGTACAGGTCAGCATCTTTTCAAGAAAATCCCAAAGCTTTTAGGTAGTAGGTTGAACTAAATATTTTAGCCAAGCTTCCAAAAATATTTATTCATCTGCATTTGCAAATGAAAGTCTCTCAACAACGGAGTACATTGGACCGTCTACTTAGCATTTAATATTACCTATTACACATAAAATGTAACACTAACACAAACCAAAACAACACTTTACACAGTACTTACAAAACATGTAACACCCGCAATCACATAACGCACAATATCATAAAACACATATGAGTCTGTGAAAAAATGTGCAAAGCCTTGTCCTGCTTTGCGTGCAGGGCATGGCAGGTTTGGTAGGATGCATCGCTTCTCCGCTTCCGGAAGTTTGTTGAAGACTCACCTTTAAGCTCAACACCATGGGGGGTCATTATGATTGCGGAATTCCCGCATCCTCCGGGCCGGCGGAAGCCACCGCCGTCCCGGAGGATGCGGGAAAACCGCAGCGGAGCCTCCACAGACCCACCGCCAAATTAGGATGGCTGGTGGGTCTGATAATCTGTCCGCAGCTTTTCCGCCGCGGTCGGAAGGCGACCGCGGCGGAAAAGCACTAACATGTCTGGCGGTGTCTATCAGACACCGCCAGGCATATTAGGATGTCTGCAATTCTATGCTTTTCCACGGCGGCTTTTCCGCCGTGAAAAAGCATACGGACCTTCACTTCGGGGGCCCGTCGCGGGCCCCCTGGGTGAAGGGGTGGTGGGGGGTGCACATGGGGGGTACCTATGGTACCCCCCTGCATTTGCGTGCACAATGCAGCAGGCACCGCGTGGTGCCTGCCGCTTTGTGCACGCAAATGCTGTGCATGCATTTTTTACATTGGGGCGGGTGCAGCTTGAAGCTGCACCCGCCGCAATGTTAGAGATAGAGGATGTGACCGCCACCCTGGCGGTCACATCCTAATCAGATTGGAGGGAACGCCGCAGCCCATGCGGACGTTCCCTCCTCCTCAGGGGTCGCGGACGGACTCAAGTCCGTCCGCGATCCTAATCGACCCCCATGTTTTAATATTCACTTCCAGCTAGAACTCTTTTGGGATCTTCTCACTTACCTTAGCCCCATAGCTACTGCACCCTCCTATTCCACTTCCCCACAGAACTTAATTTGAGCCAGTGGTTTCCGGTGCTCTGCACTGGCACTTAATTGCCATAACCACACTTGTGACATTCTGCCACATGGTGGCACTGCTCATCTAATCTAGAGATGAGCAGAATAATGGTTGTTTATGAATACAATACTCATTAAAAAATACTAATACCAGCCTCCCCAGCTTTTGGGCCCTGGAATAATCTGAACTGTCATACTTGCAGGCAAGTTAGTGGTTAGTAGTAGTTTTGGTACTCTCATTGGCAGCAAGGCTGGGGGGCAATGGGTGGTGCAAGCTGCGGTGGCCTCCTGGTCAGGGCCCTCACAGTTATTATTTTACAAATTAGGCACTGCTTCCAACATCCTTTGCTAGGTTTTATTGGTCATCCGCCACTTTATGTTCGCCCTCCATTATTACCGCTCCCCAAGTGCAACTGGCGCTCCCACTTTTGCTCCATTACTTTGATGCTTGGTTTACTCTGTAAGCATCAAATAAACACAATTAGCCCAACACTTAGCATGGCATAATAAACGGTGGCATAACACTGAGAAATCACATCACCCAACACATAACATGGCATAACACAGACAAATCACATAATGCGAAACAAGAAATAACGCATAACTTCACATAATGTCTTCTTCACATAACACAGCATATGCTAGATAACATGATGTAAACATGACCCACCTTAATACATGTAGTATAAAGTGATATGACGTAACATTGTATAGGAACGGGGTATCATATAATACATGATATTGCATATTCCTTAAAACTGCGTAATATGTGAGGTCACATAGCAACTAACACTTAAACCATACCATATGGCACATCACATCACATGTTGTGTGAGTACTTTACAACCTTGATTTTGAGGATTCTGCCCCAGACTGGATGTGATTTTGGCGAGGGAATCTATTTCACCGATGGTGTGTGTTTGTGGTTCTCTTATTATGTTATGTCATGATGTCAGTGAATTAGAGTGTCTGACGGGTGCGACCATACCACCCAATGTCACCTAACACACATCAAAACACATATGACGCAGTGCACGATGTAACATCACACAACAAACCACATTACACAACAGATCGCATAACAAACAACATACCTCAAGGCACAGCAAACAACCATGTGGCAAGGCCTCTCCCCCCCTTCGCAGAGCCTGACGACTCACGGGCGGGATATATGGTGCAATATTTAACGAGCAGGAGAAGCAGGAACTTGGCGATCACAGACCAGTAATTTTAACATCTGTTTTAGAAACATTCTGGGACTAATTATCAAGGATCAGGTTTAACTGCATCTGGACAATGTGTAATCAGTAGAAGAAAATATTGGCAAAGTAGGCCTCTTCAAACTGGCCCGATTAGAATGTTCGCATAGGAAAATAGAATTTTGGGTGGCACGTGAGGACCGCTAACCTAGCCACTTTTTGACTTTCAGACCTCACTCTGTTCACACACCCTGAATGGAACAAAGTTTACCTTGGGGGACTTGCAATCCGATTCACAAAACCATCTGGTGTACATCAGGTCCGTGCTCAGTGAACTAATTCTGGAACTCCAAAGACCTACTTTTGACATCACCGCGGGTCTACTCGGCCTTTCATCCTTTTGAAGTTGATAAAATAAGCACTATTTAATGGCTAACTAGAAAAATCTGTTATGTCTCAATAGCACCATGAGACCTCTTGGGGGTGAATATTACATCTGCACATACTCATGTTATAATATGTGCACATTAACCTAGGCGGCTATGAAATGTCAGATTTACATGCTTCTCTTTCTTTCTTTAAACTGAAAACGATTTCTATGTTAGGACTACCGTTACCACGCCGTCTGTCTTCATCGTCACAATTTTCACAGTATGAGGTTAGTTATCACCTTAGAAAGGGCCAGAACAGGTGCTTTCACTACAATAATTCCTAGTTCATAACAACAATCTTCCAGACGTTTTCTTCTATTTTTATTATCTCCCAAAGCGCAGAAATCGTGATAGCCCTGACTCATCAGTCTTTTTTTAGGTCGAGCCTCGGCAGCGCATGCGCTGCGAGGCATGCTGTATTTGAGTATGGACTTGGAAGCTCTGCCCACTCTCTGCCCATATTTTTCATTGGCTTGTGTCATTGTCCTTTTGTAAATGCTGACTTCTGATTCGTTAATAGGCGTGTTAGTCCCTCCTTAGCACCACCTAGTCTTCATTTGTAACCTCCCATAAGGAATGGCGCTTTTACTTCTGTTGCTCCATGATATGTCTTATTTAGTCTGTAAGCACTATTTTCTTTAATGAGTTTCTCCTACTATAGGCACGACATGCTTTCCTGCAACATTCAGCGTACCATGAATGTTTTCACTTTCCAAGCAGCCCGGGACAATAACGGCCATTTCTCTGAAATGAAATTGGTCTTGCATTTACAAGAGTTTGAGCTATTGGCATTGTAAATGACAATACCTTTTATTTATGTGATAATTATCAAAACAGATAAATAAAAGGCATTGTCATTTACAATGCTAATAGCTTAAACTCTTGCAAATGCGAGACCTGTTGCATTGCACATGCTTGTTTATTATCCGTCTGCTTTGGAAACTGGTGTCATGGGACCCAGTCATGATTTTGATAAGTCAGGCAATAAGTATGTATTCCGTTCCATGTGTGGTATGTTCTGCCATCGAGTAGTCGGCTGATGTTTTCCTTTCTTACCCGACTACGCACAGGGATGCTTTGTGGACATACTGGAGCAGAAACTGAAGCTGCCCTCTCCTGTGACCATGAATAAGAGGTGGGACCTCACACTGACCTCGATATGGCAAGAAGAAAGACTCTAAGCCTAGTCATGGCTCGTTCTTGCAGGGCAGTTGGAAGTGTGTTTGTGTTCGATCTCTTGTCGGACAGCAGCCCACAGTGAACTTGTTAGCCTGAAGAAAATACTGCTACCCAGATGAGGAGAAAGTGCATTGTTAAGGCACACTTTTCTTAAAGTCAGGGGTAGGATAACTCAAAGTTTAATACCACGGGACGACGATTAAACAGCCAATAGAACATGATGAGAGAGTCAATCGTTTGTGAGTTGATCTAAGATTTAATTGACAATGTCTCAAGCCAACGGTTGTGTAGGGTTAGACATGGACATTAGTCTTTTGTTTATGCTTATGTGCATGACTGTGTTCCTATCATTCTACGTCTCACACCATGCTTGTTATTTTAAGTGTCTACCTTTGAAAGCTCCCTCGCTCCGCGATCCTTCTCCATCACATCTAACTACAACTCTGGCAGATGCAGACTGGACTCTGTGGAGACAGGGCATGCAGGACGTGGGATCTTGTACCTGGATAATAAATTATTCTTTGAAATAACTTTAAAGCCTCCCTTGTACCTGTACTTACCACACAACAGGTTGCAAGGGTAAGAAGGTAAAAACTCAATGATTTTAAGTGGGCAAACTCAAAGTATATGTTAAAGTGTTAGATATGATGACAGACAGTGAAACATAAAGAATATAGACAAGTCAGCCATTAAGAGTATTCACGAGGAACAAGAATTAATATAACAACGTTAAAGATTAATAAACTCATATTAAAATAATATTTATCAAATAAAAACATATATATTTAAAACACTTTCCACCCTAGAAACTAAAAACCAAACAACCGCCTCCAAATGTAAAAAAAAAATAAAAAATACCATGATACTGTAAAATGCATTTCTTTAAAAAGTACTAAAATGTAATGCAAGTAATGAACATAAACCTACATTAAAACATTTGAATACATTCATAATAATCTACTAAACCAAATAACAAATAAAAATGAATTGTATTTTTTATTATGTATTTAGTAATTTAAAAATGCAGTAATTCACATAGATAATATATCACCATATTCCTATTTTAGAGATAAAGTATATCATTATAAATTGTGAAATATATATTAAGAAACTTCCCACTCTGCTCCCCTACAAACCCAGCAACCAGTCTAAAAATATTGAAAATAAAAATAAAATAAAAACACTGTTAAATATATTATTGAAACAAAACAATTAATCTAAAAGTAGCTACACATAATTATCATTGAGATAATATTAACTTCTAACACAAAAAGTAAGAAAATATATCAAAATAATTAAATAACAATATTACATATAACTATATATAAAACAATATTGGGCACTTAAAAAATTGTAACCTTACTACAATATTCTGTTCCATGATATTTTTTAACACCACATGTTGTTAGACACAATATTTGGGCAGGGGTAACAGGAGGTAAGGGTGATTTTAAGGTTACGGGGTGGGTAAAGGGAGGTAAGGGTGATTTTAGGATTTAAGAGAGAATAGAGGTAATGTGGTGAATCTACTCACTCCTAAATCTATAAATCACACTTACCCCCATTTACCTCTTCTCACCAGTTAATCCTAAAATCACCCATACCGCTTTTACCTATATCTGCAACCTAACCCCTTTTTTCAAAATAACATTCAAATTATGTTATTAAAAGTGGAGTAAAGTACCGCATGGTAAAGGATGCGGGTTAAAGGTAAAAACCCATTAAAGGTATTTACCTATGAGATACTTGTAGGAAAGTTATCCTTTTGCCATGGTTACCCCCGACTTTTTACCTGACTCTGATGCATATTTGACTGAATGTGCACTGGGTTCCTGCTAACCAAGTTCCCAGAGCCTGTGTTTTTTCCCAAAACTGTACCTTTGTTTCCACTATTGACACACCTCTGGCACTCATATAAGACCCTTGTAAAAGGTACCAGTAGTACCAAGGGTCTTGTGACCACAGAGGGTCTCTAAGGGCTGCAGCATGTATTATGCCACCCTAAGGGACTCCTCACCAAACACATGCACACTGCCACTACAGCCTGTGTGTTTTGGTGCAGATAAAAGTGAAGAGTTGGACTGGCACACATTCCTGTGTACCAAGCCTACCAGCACTGCAAGAGGCATAGGAAAGTCACCCCTAAAGCAGGCCTTACAGCCCTAAGGCAGGGTGCACTATACCGCATGTGAGGGCATAACTTAGTATCTGTGAAGCCATACCGAGTATGTGGGCTGGGGGCTTGCCACTAAGAGTTACACAGCTCCATGCTGGCTTTAGCAAATTCCAAGATGTTTGTTACCAAACGTCTCAGATTAATGAGCCCAGACTGATGCCAATGTTGGATTCATTAATACATGCACTCAGGGGGCACATCAGAGGTGCCCCATGCAAACCTACGAGACCACTAGTGTGTGCCTGACTGGTCTGCACAAGCCTGCCATCTCTAGACATGTTTATGAACCCCTGGGGTGGGAGCCTTTTGCTCTCATTGGTCAGAAATAAAGCTTCCTCTGGGTGGAGGTGCTTCAGATCTACCCGCAAGCAAGAACAGCATAGAACGGTGGTGAGCCTCAAAGGCTTCCTGCCCTTTATTATGCTCATCTGGGCCTCTCCAGTTAGTGGAGATGCCCGCCCCTGACCAAGCCCCACTTTTGGTGGCAAGGTTAGTGGGAAAATTAATAAGCAGGAGAGGTGAGTCCCCTCTCACCCAGGACTATCCCTAAGGTGCCCTGAGCTGAAGTGCCCCTCTCCTTTGAGAATTCTCCATATTGTTTTGGAAGATTCTACTCAATAGGGTTAGGGATATTCCCACTCCCCAGAGGGAGTGGACATACAAAGGGTGTAGTCACCCTAAAGGTAAGGAGCCTATTGACTACTACCTTCTACACCCAGCAACACCCCTAAATTGAGTATTTAGGGGCACCGCTGAACCTTAATTCTCAGATAACTGATGACCTACCAAGAAGAGGGCAAAGAAGAGCCATGCATCAGTGAAGACACCAAAAGTCTTGTCCCCAGCCCTACAAACCTGTCTGCAGCCCTCAAAGACCCAGCTTGTCAGGTTCCAAGGCGCCGGACGATCACGGGCCGCCAACAGGAATATAAACTACAGTTCCCGGCATGCCGTGCTTACGTCGCGTACCAACGTGAGCTGCGCGCGCATGCCAGGAAATAAAGGTCGGATTCGAACGGCGGTGAGACGCCGATAATTCCGTCTTGCGGTGGCGTTTCCTGAGTCCTGGTTTGGAAGCGGTAAGAGGTGTCTTATGGTTCCAAGTCTTCCGGAATCGTGAGTATCCTGAAATCGTTGGGGTGTGTGGCGTTGGTAGTTTCGATCCCAACAACGCACCCAAAGCCTAGTCATTCATTGGGAGTTTCACTCGGATGAGTGTTACTCGGAAGTTCATTAACTTCGCGTTCAGTATTTGACCTTGGTGGCTTATCGTTTGGTCGTTGGGGAAAAGACCTGTTGCTTATTCTGAGCCAAACTAAGCCTACCCTGGTATACTAGCATTGTACATATTGTAAATACTTGTAAGCTTGCACAGTGGCGATAGGTCTCACCTGGAGCATTTATTGAGCCTCGCTATTTCACGCCCTCTCAAAGTACAATCCCTCAGAACTTTCTAGGGCGCAAGCTTAATGAAGAAAGCGTTACAGAGTGAGCATTAACTCTGAGAACCAAACGTGAAGAGGTTCCCGACACTGTTTCTTACGGAGGTGATTCCGAAGATTGCAGTGTTCATTATTGTTTATTTATCTCGTTCTAACAGGAGACAGGAGGGGTATTGGAAAAAAGGGAACTGTGAAATCGCCCATTTATAGAACATAACGCATTGTTCATGGTATGTGTAGTAATCCCTATTTGGAACACCAAACGACAATACCGTGAACTTAGAGCAGAGGGAATTGAATTGTGTTCGTTTTGTTTTCACAGTTGGGCACAGTTCCTCATACCTCATCAGACCCCTGTCTCCATTGGATTTGATCATTATGTATTTTTCTTTACAGGTATTGATTGGTGGCAGAGGGGAGGTTTTGGGTTAAGGGAATGTAGAACACACTGTTATAGGTTAGGGAGATAGGGTGCTCTAATATCTTGTTCTTTGTTGTTGCAGATCTCCCTCCCTGCTGTTCCCTTCCTTTCCCGCGCCCCGCTGTACTATCTTAGTTGTTCGTTTCTTAGTATATGGACTCTGAGGTCGTTCGGTAGGGCCGGGATTTGGACTCTCATCACAGCCCCGAGGAAGTTGGGAGCCGAGCCTGATAGAATTATCGGCCCACGGATTTTGCCTCCTCTTGGCTGTGTTGGGAGTCCGCCATGACCACCTTAGAGGACGTCATGGCTGCTTTGGCCTTAGTTCAGGTGGAGCTGGCAGCTTCCAATAGGGAGGTAGCGGCTTCAAGGGCTGAGAACGCACAGTTACGAGCCAGGTTGGATAGATTGCCCACCACTACCGCAACAACCGGGGCATCAAGTAGCTCTTCCCCCACCACTTCCGTGGTGGTGGAAATGCCTGCACAAATCCCTCTAGCACCACCAGAACGATACTATGGAGACATAAAAAAGGTTCAAGTGTTTATGACACAGGTACAGATGCACTTTATGTGCAAACCCAAGATGTTTTCCACACACCAAGCGAGGGTAGCTTTCCTTATTTCATACTTAGGGGGGGAAGCTGCACAGTGGGCTGTTCCAATAGTCAAAAGGGATGATCCACTCCTATACCACTGGGACAATTTCAGGGAAGAATTAGAAAAAAACATTTGATAGGAGGGCAGAGACCCTCACGGCGGACAGAGAGTTGTTGAAGTTGAAACAGGGAGAGGCCGATCTTGTCACCTATCTCAACAACTTCAGGAGACTCGTGGCCGAAACAGATTGGCCTGAAGCAAAAAGAACAGCCTTGTTCTATCAAGGCCTTAACGAAGACATGAAGGATGTATTAGCCCAGATAGACCCCCAGCCCCGTACTTGTTCTGCTTTAATAGACCTTACCTTGCGCTTAGACCATCGCATGAAGGAAAGAAAAGGAGAGCATAAGAAGAAGGATAGAGCCGTGATGCCTTATGAACAAGCCAGTAGCAGTGACAAGCCGGCTCCTTCTTCTGATGCAATGGAGATAGGGGCGGTGCGAGCCTCCTTAACCGCCAGCGAAAGAGAACACAGACGCAAACAAGGACTGTGTCTCTATTGTGGGAAGAAAGGCCATTTCCTACGTGAGTGCCCGGTTAAGCCAAAAAACAACCGGGTTCGGGGAGGACAGAGCCTAGCAGGAGTTGCAGCCAAGGAGTCGGAAAACTACACGGCTTGATGGTGAACGAAGGGAAACCCTCAGGCATACACATCATCCCTTCACTCACCCCGAATCCGGTGGACGAGCGGAACCACCTCTTTGTGAACATGACCATCACCATTTACAACAAAAGACATGAAGTGCAAGTGATGGTTGATTCTGGGGCTACAGGGTGTTTTATGGACTGTTCAATGGCTCGCCGATTGGGAGTGAAACTAGTCCCCAAAGAAAGACCCAAAACAGTCTACGCTGTTGATGGAAATGAACTACAAGCAGGTCCGATAACATATAATACGAGGGAGTATGAAGTCATTTGTTATAATTCCCACCATGAAAACCTGATCTTCAACATTATTGAAGCCCCGCAATATGGGATCATCCTGGGTCTCCCATGGTTACAAAAACATGATCCTGACATACGGTGGACTACCAAAACGATCCAGTTCCTTTCCCCTTATTGCCGTGAACACTGTTTCTCAACGAAAAGGAAGCCGGCACAAACTGTAGAGTCTATGCATTCAATAGCCACAGCAGCCGAAAAAGACGTGACCCTGCCGTCGTGTTACGCTGAGTTTGGGACGGTTTTCAGTGATAAAGAGGCAGAGGTGCTTCCACCCCACCGAACGTATGATTGCCGCATTGACCTCATCCCTGGCTCAGAGATCCCTAACGGGAGGATTTATGCTCTTACTCTACCCGAAACAGAGACGCTGCGCGAATATCTAGATAAATACCTGGCTTTAGGATATATCCGACCATCTAGATCCCCTGCAGCATCCCCTTTGTTTTTTATACCCAAGGCAAATGGTGAAAAAAGATGCTGCATAGACTACAGAGCATTAAACGCCATCACCGTGAAGAATCAATACCCGCTGCCGTTGATCCCGGTGCTGCTGGAACAGGTCCGGGCGGCACACATCTATACGAAACTGGATTTGCGTGGGGCCTATCACCTTGTTCGCATAAGACGGGGTGACGAGTGGAAAACGGCCTTTAAAACGCGGTACGGACTCTATGAGTACTTGGTGATGCCCTTTGGGCTCTGCAATGCCCCGGCCGCATTTCAATTTTTTCTAAACGAAGTCCTTCGCGAATACCTGGATCGTCATGTGGTCGTTTATATAGACGATATTCTCATATATTCGAACACAACAGAGGAACACATCACACACATAAAATCAGTGCTGCGAGCGCTCCAGGAACATCACCTCTTCTGCAAAATCACCAAATGTGAATTTCACGTCACAACGGTGGAGTTCCTAGGTGTAATGCTTACTCCGTCAGGACAGGTGATGGCCGAGAGAAAAGTCCAAGCGATTGTGGATTGGCCGCGTCCCAACAACGTCAAAGACATCCAGAGCCTGTTGGGGTTCGCCAACTTCTACAGGCGATTCATATCTGGCTTCTCAGGAATGGTGTCACCCCTCACACGGCTCACGAGAAAGAACACCCGCGTTTGTGTGGGATGAAGAAGCCCAACACGCATTTGATGATCTCAAGACAGCGTTCTCCTCCGCGCCGGTTTAAACACATGCCAATCCGGACTTCCCGTTCATAGTCGAGGCGGATGCCTCTGAAATAGCTCTGGGGGCAGTGTTGTCTCAAAAAGAGGAAACAACAGGCACCCTTCACCCGATCGCATACATGTCTAGGAAGCTCAGTTCTGCGGAAATCAACTATACCATCGCAGAGAAGGAGCTGCTAGCCATTCGAGACGCCTTCATGGAATGGCGACACTGGCTAATGGGGGCTCGACACCAGATCACGGTTTATACTGATCATCGAAACCTACAGTTTCTACGGGCCGCTAGACACCTGTCTCCCAGGCAATTAAGGTGGATGATGTTCTTCGAAGAGTTCCGTTTTGTGGTTACATTCCGGCCTGGTACCAACAACAGGAAGGCGGATGCGCTAACAAGGAGAGAGAATCTCTTGATACCATCGGAGAAACCCGTTCGGTCAATCATTGAGCCTGCAAAAGTCATAGGAGTAACCCATACCGACGACTTTTTGTCCCGTGTCAGGAGGGGAGTACAAACCTGTGTGTGGCGCACCTGGCTCAGACATCATCCAGAATGGAAACCAAAACATGGCGTTCCAATGAGAGGAAAACAGGTCCTGGTGCCCACAAACGTTTTACGCAAAACAGTGTTCTCCTGGTGCCATGAGGTTCCGTGTGCCGGTCACATGGGTTTCGTCAAGACGTTGGAGAAAACCCAGAGGCAATTCTGGTGGCCTTCCATCAGACCTGATTTGAGCAGATGGGTGGCGGAGTGTGCCACTTGCAGTCAAATGAAAACGGACAGACAAAGACCTCAAGGAATGTTACAACCTCTGCCCACTCCGGAGAATCCGTGGGAGAGGTTCTCAGTCGACTTCATTGTGGGACTTCCGAAAGACCAAGGCAAAACAGCCATAATCGTGGTAGTGGATTTTTTGACAAAAATGGGCCACTTCATTGCCTGTGCCCAGGTACCCACAGCAGGACAATTGGCCCATCTACTCCTAGTGAACATAGTAAGACTGCATGGCCTTCCCCGTGACATCGTGTCCGATCGAGGGGCACAGTTCACTGCTAGATTTTGGAAAACTTGGTGTACGGCATTGCACATAACTTCGTCTGTGTCCACCAGTTTCCATCCGCAGACGGACGGACAGACGGAGAGACTGAACCAATCCTTAAAACAGTATCTCCGATGCTATGTGCAAGAAAGCAGCGATTCATGGGTTGATTGGTTGTGGGTGGCGGAAATAGCCTATAATAGCACTCAACATGCATCCACTCAACACACGCCTTTCTTTTGCTCCTATGGGCACCATCCCAGGTTCACCCCCATGCTGTTGCCTTCTGATAATGTGAAGCTGCCAGAGGTAAGGGAAAGGTTGTTGCGGGTGCGCAAAATTCTTTTGAGCACACGCAAGAACCTTGTGAAGGCCAAAGCTAGTTATAAACACCAGGCCGACAAGCACCGGAGACCCAATCCGGTGTATCGGAAGGGTGATTTGGTATGGTTATCTACCAAGAACATCAAATTCAAGAAGCACAGCGTGTTTAACCCTCGGTTCATAGGACCTTACCGGGTGGTGGAGCATGTGAATCCGGTAGCTGTGCGTCTGCGTTTGCCTGCGCAGCTTCGCATACATCCTGTGTTCCACGTTTCCCTCTTGAAACCCTCCAGATGTCCAGTTCGTAGGTCCCCGTTGCCTATCTGGGTGTTGCAGGATAGGGAGTATGAGGTGCGGTGCATCCGGGACTCAAGATGGGTGAAGGGTCGCTTGCAATACCTACTCTCTTGGAAGGGGTTCGGTCCGGAGGAGGATTCTTGGGAACCGGCGAACGCTGTTCGGGCTCCCCGGTTGGTGGCCCGGTTTCACCGTTTGTTTCCTGGAAAGCCGGGGGGGGGTGGGCCCCTTTGTGAAGGGGGTGTACTGTCAGGTTCCAAGGTGCCGGACGATCACGGGCCGCCAACAGGAATATAAACTACAGTTCCCGGCATGCCGTGCTTACGTCGCGTACCAACGTGAGCTGCGCGCGCATGCCAGGAAATAAAGGTCGGATTCGAACGGCGGTGAGACGCCGATAATTCCGTCTTGCGGTGGCGTTTCCTGAGTCCTGGTTTGGAAGCGGTAAGAGGTGTCTTATGGTTCCAAGTCTTCCGGAATCGTGAGTATCCTGAAATCGTTGGGGTGTGTGGCGTTGGTAGTTTCGATCCCAACAACGCACCCAAAGCCTAGTCATTCATTGGGAGTTTCACTCGGATGAGTGTTACTCGGAAGTTCATTAACTTCGCGTTCAGTATTTGACCTTGGTGGCTTATCGTTTGGTCGTTGGGGAAAAGACCTGTTGCTTATTCTGAGCCAAAAAATTAGCCTACCCTGGTATACTAGCATTGTACATATTGTAAATACTTGTAAGCTTGCACAGTGGCGATAGGTCTCACCTGGAGCATTTATTGAGCCTCGCTATTTCACGCCCTCTCAAAGTACAATCCCTCAGAACTTTCTAGGGCGCAGGCTTAATGAAGAAAGCGTTACAGAGTGAGCATTAACTCTGAGAACCAAACGTGAAGAGGTTCCCCACACTGTTTCTTACGGAGGTGATTCAGAAGATTGCAGTGTTCATTATTGTTTATTTATCTCGTTCTAACAGGAGACAGGAGGGGTATTGGAAAAAAGGGAACTGTGAAATCGCCCATTTATAGAACATAACGCATTGTTCATGGTATGTGTAGTAATCCCTATTTTGAACACCAAACGACAATACCGTGAACTTAGAGCAGAGGGAATTGAATTGTGTTCGTTTTGTTTTCACAGTTGGGCACAGTTCCTCATACCTCATCAGACCCCTGTCTCCATTGGATTTGATCATTGTGTATTTTTCTTTACAGGTATTGATTGGTGGCAGAGGGGAGGTTTTGGGTTAAGGGAATGTAGAACACACTGTTATAGGTTAGGGAGATAGGGTGCTCTAATATCTTGTTCTTTGTTGTTGCAGATCTCCCTCCCTGCTGTTCCCTTCCTTTCCCGCGCCCCGCTGTACTATCTTAGTTGTTCGTTTCTTAGTATATGGACTCTGAGGTCGTTCGGTAGGGCCGGGATTTGGACTCTCATCACAGCCCCGAGGAAGTTGGGAGCCGAGCCTGATACAGCTACAGAAGAGCGACTTATTCCACAGCCCTGTGACCTCCAGAACCCTGGGAGGACTACCTACCTTATAAAAAGGCTCATAATGTCATGTGGACAGTGGAACTGTCAAGGAGAAAACAACTTTAAAGACAAAGAGCTCTGCCTGTGGCGTCACAAAACTGACCACCTCTACACCCGACGCACACTGCCCGAGTCCCATTGGCCCACTGGTCCAGAAAAGGCTCCCCAGCGATCCTGAGGCAGAGTCCCTTGCGGGTTGACCCCTGCCGAACTCCACATCGATGCCTGCAGCCTCTGCACGACAATCCCCCAACCGTGACCTGCACTGGTAAGCTGACTTCTGACGACAAAAAACACCTGTGCACCCGGGAGCCCCTGGGCCTTGGGGAGATCTACTGATGATGTCGATAGGGCAAAATATAGAAAGCAAAAGTTATACATTTGTTTTGCCGACCTTAAAGCCTCCTTCGATTCTGTTCCTCAAAATTTACTATGGGCTAAACTTTTGGATTGGGGTATCCCAAAACAATTGCTGGATATGATGAAATTGTTATATTCCAATACATGGGTTCAGATCAAAATCGGAGATGGCAGAAGTACTACCCGCCATCTTGATACTAAGACTGGTCTGAAACAAGGCTGTGTACTTGCTCCATGCCTTTTTAATTTATTTATGGCCGATCTCCCTACACACTTCAAAGAAGTTAATGCCCACTTGCCCTCACTCTGTGGCAATGAGATTAAGTATTTACAATATGCAGATGACACCATATTATTAAGTCATTCCGTTATAGGACTAAGAAGATTAATTGATTCTTCTAATCATTATATTACCCTTAATGGTTTGAAAATGAACACCAAAAAGACAAAAATAATGATTATAGGTGGTAAAAAAGCAGATAAGAAAGAATGGAACATTAACGGGTTACATATTGAAACTGTAAAATTGTATAAATACTTAGGAATAACATTTGATGATAATATGTATTTTAAACAGCACTTTATTAATCTCAAAGCAAGGGCAACAGCATTGTCTTTTACTTTTAGAAAGTTTAGGGATCAGTTGTCAAGTTCAAATCAGGAGCATCTATTGAAGGTCATGAAAGCAAAGTTGATTCCATTATTGACTTATGGCTCAATAATTTTTTCTGGTAAAGACACGAACATTCTTGATGCCCTGCAAATAAAAGTTTTTAAATCAGTTTTTAGGATTCCCAAGCACATAGGACATGCTAATGTTAGATTAGAATTTGGTCTGAAAAGGCAATCTCTGGTACGACAATCTGACTTTTTAAAAATGCTATACTCATTATACCGCTCAGAACAAGATACCCTTGCCAACCAATATTGGCAGGAGATAATAAAGTATGAGCATGCTTGCAGCTGGAGATCCTTTTTAAGCGAGAGTTTAAATAATTTCAATTGTCCAACATTTGAAGAAGAGGGGAGGAGCAAATCTGTTTATAAACAAACATTAAATAGATCAGCCAACTTATTATAGATTATCTTAGATAAAGATGAGCTCAGAATAAAGTATCACTCTTGGTCAATTACTAACTCATTTATTAAATTAGAACCCCAATCATATTTTTTGACCCACCTAAAATCATTCTTACGGGACAAATGTATGTTACTGCGGTTTGGGAGATACCCCACCAAGGACGGAATACCTAAATGGGACAAAAATTGGTCCTCTAACCTTTGTAGGTTATGTGGTTCCTATGATGAAACTTTAATACACATTGTAACTACATGCCCCCACTTGCTAGAAGAGCGGAAGACTCTTTTAAGACCTATTTTTAACGAATTGGGGGTGAGAACATGTCGACACGCTATTATTACTTGTCTCACTGGGTCTACGCTTCTCCTGATCTCCCAATTTGTAAAGTTCATCTTTATAGCCGAGAAAAAACTACTAGCCAAAACCGATTCTAATTGTTAGTTCTGTAATATGTTGTTCATGGAAAATGGTGATGAAAATGGAAAACTTGTTTTTAAAATCTACTTTTAATAAGCCATGCCCAAATTTTATATTATAACTGTTACATGATGTACCAATTTTAAGACTGAAGATAAAGCGTTTTATAGTTTTATAAAATGTTATGGTAGGGTTTGGAAATTGTCTTCTAGCAACTTTGCACAAATGCATCTTATTTATTGTTGCCCTCTATTAATGCTGCTAAAAAAAAATTCTCATTTTAAATTCATACATAAAATTTGTTTTTGTTTACATACTGTGTTTTTATCTCTGTTGGAAATTACTTGTATTAATCATAAAATAAAGCAATTACTTACTGGGTTGTCCAGATGCTCTAGCTCATCAAAATGTACCTGTGCAGCTGTAGGCTTCTTTCATCCAGCATCCTGGCCTGAGCCTGCAACCTTTTTCCGACTTCGATATTCCTCATTGGTTTGCACTAGGCACCCAACACTGTGCTGGCACTCTACACCCGGCTGTCCCTGTGCCACTGAGGGTGTAAATTTGGTGCTGCCTTGTGGTGCCCCCTGTATTTATGTTAACCCCTGGAGACTGGGTTACCAAACTTTTCTACTTACCTGTAAGTGGTACCAGTTTGATTGCCCAATTTCTCCATTGGATAACATTGGCACCTGATTCCGAGTTTGACCTCTGCACCCACCTGCCCTAGTGCCATTGGTGGTGCAGTGAGGTCACTTACCTAAACCTTGCCTAGTAATGATTCCTCATCCAAAAGCTCAATATCTTAAATCTTTTACTTAGCTGCATATTACTGATTGTATTTCCTCCCGTAGAGTAACATTGTACTGATTGAAAAATGCAGTGTCCACTTTTTACATTGAAAAACAGTGATACTGCAAAGCATTTTTTACTGGAACAAAGTATCTTTGGTTCTATAAAATAAATATACTAATAGTAATATGTTTACAAACCATTGGTCTCAGAGTTAGTCATTGAGCATGTGTAATAATTTCGTGCCTGTGTGTGTGCAACAAATGCTTAGCACTGCCTTCTGACAAGCCTAACTGCTTGCTCACACTACCACAGAAAAGAGCATTAGTATTATCTACTTTAGCCTCTGTAAAGTCTCAGGGGATCCACTGGACATGTGCAGACTATACCTTACATTGGTATAGTATATACAGAGCCAGCTTCCTGCAATACCTACCTGCGTGGTAAAGACTGTGGGGTAAAGGCCATGATAGAAAAGACTGTGGGGTAAACGTTACACACTCAGCTATCTTTCTGTTCTAGCATTCATAGGATGATTATGATGTTGGCAATTTACTGAATTGTTTCCATATTCTTACCAGGCTCCTCTGTAAATAGGGCAGAGATGTTGACGGTCAACCCCATTTTATATATGGCCCAATTTGGAGATTGGCAGTCCAACCGCTGGACCACCATTGCAGCAGTCAGAGTGGCTCATGTAAACATTCTAGGACTACTTCAAAATAACACAACCCTTATATCATGATAAAGGGAAACACAATAGTGACACTTATGGGTATAGAAAAATACAAAAATATTTATTCATTAAATAATAATTTATGTTTTTTTGAAAATTGCATTGTAAAAAACATATATTCACAATAAAAAAATGACATTCATATCATTCAGAGACTTTAACAGGTGCACAACATTCTTACTACTTTCATACCAAACCATACACACTAAGACATACATAAACTAACTTCACATACATGTATGATGCGAATGATATACGATATATAGTAATATTCAACCAAAGGATGATAAATTGATAGATAGGATAAGTCTTTAAGGTCTTTGAAGTGGGCGTAAAGCTGACTCAATGCGTTTTGGCAGAAACACTGTCTTCAACTGGAGTATCACCTCTGGAAGTTGTGCTCACAAGAAAAAACCCTTGTTTGATGTCTCTGAAGATGTAAGGAAGGAAGTACTAAAGAGTCTTTGACATCAGAATCTCAAATAATATCCATAAAGGTATATGAAAAGCAGTCAGTCCTTGACGGTATGGATTCGGGGGAACACGATGTAATAACAGAATGTACGGATGTGGGCCGTCCATACTTTCTATAAATACATGCCTTGATGATGGGAAACATCCTTTACACTGCGGATGTTTCAACGCAGTGCTGTTACGACGCGTCCTTTACAACGCAAGTCGTAACCACGACTTGCGCTGGAGGGCGCTACAGGATTAAGAATAGTATATTTACTATTCCAACACCTTCCCTAGTGTCCACGGGGACTGGTGTTAGAATAGTAAATTATACTATTCTCGATCCGTGCCCCCAACGCAAGTCGTTGTCACGACTTGCGTTGTAAAAGACGCGTTGTAACAGCACGCGTTGTGGCGGTACGCGTCGTACCATCATACATCCCTTGATGATATTAGCATTCTCGTTGAATTTTGGCCCTCTAATATTTTTTTCTATAATATTCTGGTTGATTGCCTTAAAAAGTGCGAACAATTGGAAAAGTGAGTGGAAATACAAGTGCATACATAGCATGATGAATAGTTTAGATTTCGTAGCAAAAAGTTCAACAACCCTATTGTTGTATAGATTGATAAAGAGAATGTAGACACATCTACCTAGGGCAAAAGGAGCCAATGATGGACGGAATGTTAAACAATGCAAACATTCATCCCAGTCTTGAAGGTCTGTGTTTAATCCATAGTTCTTTTGCTCACCACGCCACCCCAGTTTGGACCCAGCCATATGCAAATCAGTCTTGACCTTGTTCCTCATAGGAACAGTCCAGCCCGAATTGCCAAGCCAGGTCCTCCCTGGACCGGAAACAAGCATCCATCCTGGGACCGGTTTTAGGCCATTAGCTCTCATCAGCCAGGCCAGCTTGAATCCAGTGGCGCAGTGAGCACAGCACCCACGTCTGGGCATACCGTTCCCACTTAGGGCGACAAAAGCAAAAGGAACAATTCATCTACCTAGGCAGGGTTCTCCAACCTTTTCCTGTAGTGAGAGCTACTTCTGATCAGTGAAAATCATTGTGAGCTACTGAAGGCCAAGCCACCCGTGCATTGTTACCAGACAGCACATGCCCAGTTTCATTAAATTTAGGCCTAAAGTTCATAGAACCAAAGACTATGGTTTGAACAAAATACTTTGACTAAGGGCACTATGGCAAGACTGCAATATGTGTCAGTGAGAGTGTGGTCATTGGGGATGTATGAACATGTGTGCACATGAATTGGATATGTGTGTATGAGTGAATGAAAGTCTGTGTCCTATGTACTTGTGGCACAGGACATACCTTTCACCATATATGGCACTGAAACATGTATACACAAATATACAACCATTTTTTTTATGGGAGAAATTTAAAGTGCAGAAATATGTTCTGCAATAAATGTTCATAACGTGGAACTTTTTTTTGCACTTTTAATTTCGCTCACTTAAAAATGGGAGTTTTTTTCAGTTACAATATGACATTGTGTCTACCAGCCATTGGGAGCAAGATGCCTGTTGTGTGTAAATGTGACACTTTGAAATGGGAGAAAAATAAATCTTTAGCGTTAACTTTCTGTTTATATGGATTTCATAAAACTCTTCATGTAAATTTTCCCTATTTTCAAAGTGTCGCATTTACAAACAGCAGGCATCTTGCACCCAGTGGCCTCTAGACCATATTTATAACAGAAACATTTAGCCATTTGTTTAAATAGGAGGAATTTAAAGTGAAGAAACATGCTTCATAAAATATTAATTGCAAACACAACAGTGATGGACAGAATGTGGATCAATGTCACACATTCACCCCAGTCCAAAGATCTGGGCCCAAATCCATCGTTTTTCCACTCCACACCACCCTGGGTTAGACAATGGCGATATGCAAATCAGCGCTGACCCTGTGCCCCATGGGAACAGTCCAGTCCGAACTACAAAAGCCATGTCCTTCCCAGAACGGAAACAAGCATCCGAGGACCGGCCCGGTTTCGAGTAACACCTCTCATCAGCCCGGCTGGCTTGATTCCAGTGGTGTGGAGTGCCTGGGACTCACGTCTGAGCATCCCCAGTACACTTAGAGCGGTAATTGCAAACACAACAGTGATGGACAGAATGTGGATCAATGTCACACATTCACCCCAGTCCAAAGATCTGGGCCCAAATCCATCGTTTTTCCACTCCACACCACCCTGGGTTAGACAATGGCGATATGCAAATCAGCGCTGACCCTGTGCCCCATGGGAACAGTCCAGTCCGAACTACAAAAGCCATGTCCTTCCCAGAACGGAAACAAGCATCCGAGGACCGGCCCGGTTTCGAGGTAACACCTCTCATCAGCCCGGCTAGCTTGATTCCAGTGGTGTGGAGTGCCTGGGACTCACGTCTGAGCATCCCCAGTACACTTAGAGCGGTAATTGCAAACACAACAGTGATGGACAGAATGTGGATCAATGTCACACATTCACCCCAGTCCAAAGATCTGGGCCCAAATCCATCGTTTTTCCACTCCACACCACCCTGGGTTAGACAATGGCGATATGCAAATCAGCGCTGACCCTGTGCCCCATGGGAACAGTCCAGTCCGAACTACAAAAGCCATGTCCTTCCCAGAACGGAAACAAGCATCCGAGGACCGGCCCGGTTTCGAGGTAACACCTCTCATCAGCCCGGCTAGCTTGATTCCAGTGGTGTGGAGTGCCTGGGACTCACGTCTGAGCATCCCCAGTACACTTAGAGCGGTAATTGCAAACACAACAGTGATGGACAGAATGTGGATCAATGTCACACATTCACCCCAGTCCAAAGATCTGGGCCCAAATCCATCGTTTTTCCACTCCACACCACCCTGGGTTAGACAATGGCGATATGCAAATCAGCGCTGACCCTGTGCCCCATGGGAACAGTCCAGTCCGAACTACAAAAGCCATGTCCTTCCCAGAACGGAAACAAGCATCCGAGGACCGGCCCGGTTTCGAGGTAACACCTCTCATCAGCCCGGCTAGCTTGATTCCAGTGGTGTGGAGTGCCTGGGACTCACGTCTGAGCATCCCCAGTACACTTAGAGCGGTAATTGCAAACACAACAGTGATGGACAGAATGTGGATCAATGTCACACATTCACCCCAGTCCAAAGATCTGGGCCCAAATCCATCGTTTTTCCACTCCACACCACCCTGGGTTAGACAATGGCGATATGCAAATCAGCGCTGACCCTGTGCCCCATGGGAACAGTCCAGTCCGAACTACAAAAGCCATGTCCTTCCCAGAACGGAAACAAGCATCCGAGGACCGGCCCGGTTTCGAGGTAACACCTCTCATCAGCCCGGCTAGCTTGATTCCAGTGGTGTGGAGTGCCTGGGACTCACGTCTGAGCATCCCCAGTACACTTAGAGCGGTAATTGCAAACACAACAGTGATGGACAGAATGTGGATCAATGTCACACATTCACCCCAGTCCAAAGATCTGGGCCCAAATCCATTGTTTTTCCACTCCACACCACCCTGGCTTAGACAATGGCGATATGCAAATCAGCGCTGACCCTGTGCCCCATGGGAACAGTCCAGTCCGAACTACAAAAGCCATGTCCTTCCCAGAACGGAAACAAGCATCCGAGGACCGGCCCGGTTTCGAGGTAACACCTCTCATCAGC
Source organism: Lissotriton helveticus (assembly GCF_964261635.1). Lineage (NCBI taxonomy): Eukaryota > Metazoa > Chordata > Amphibia > Caudata > Salamandridae > Lissotriton > Lissotriton helveticus. The sequence continues at coordinate 344,334,848 of NC_136065.1, forward strand.
CCGGCTAGCTTGATTCCAGTGGTGTGGAGTGCCTGGGACTCACGTCTGAGCATCCCCAGTACACCTAGAGCGGTAATTGCAAACACAACAGTGATGGACAGAATGTGGATCAATGTCACAAATTCACCCCAGTCCAAAGATCTGGGCCCAAATCCATCGTTTTTCCACTCCACACCACCCTGGGTTAGACAATGGCGATATGCAAATCAGCACTGACCCTGTGCCCCATGGGAACAGTCCAGTCCGAACTACAAAAGCCATGTCCTTCCCAGAACGGAAACAAGCATCCGAGGGCTGGCCCGGTTTCGAGGTAACACCTCTCATCAGCCCGGCTAGCTTGATTCCAGTGGTGTGGAGTGCCTGGGACTCACGTCTGAGCATCCCCAGTACACTTAGAGCGGTAATTGCAAACACAACAGTGATGGACAGAATGTGGATCAATGTCACACATTCACCCCAGTCCAAAGATCTGGGCCCAAATCCATCGTTTTTCCACTCCACACCACCCTGGGTTAGACAATGGCGATATGCAAATCAGCGCTGACCCTGTGCCCCATGGGAACAGTCCAGTCCGAACTACAAAAGCCATGTCCTTCCCAGAACGGAAACAAGCATCCGAGGACCGGCCCGGTTTCTAGGTAACACCTCTCATCAGCCCGGCTAGCTTGATTCCAGTGGTGTGGAGTGCCTGGGACTCACGTCTGAGCATCCCCAGTACACTTAGAGCGGTAATTGCAAACACAACAGTGATGGACAGAATGTGGATCAATGTCACACATTCACCCCAGTCCAAAGATCTGGGCCCAAATCCATAGTTTTTCCACTCCACACCACCCTGGGTTAGACAATGGCGATATGCAAATCAGCGCTGACCCTGTGCCCCATGGGAACAGTCCAGTCCGAACTACAAAAGCCATGTCCTTCCCAGAACGGAAACAAGCATCCGAGGACCGGCCCGGTTTCGAGGTAACACCTCTCATCAGCCCGGCTAGCTTGATTCCAGTGGTGTGGAGTGCCTGGGACTCACGTCTGAGCATCCCCAGTACACTTAGAGCGGTAACTGCAAACACAACAGTGATGGACAGAATGTGGATCAATGTCACACATTCACCCCAGTCCAAAGATCTGGGCCCAAATCCATCGTTTTTCCACTCCACACCACCCTGGGTTAGACAATGGCGATATGCAAATCAGCGCTGACCCTGTGCCCCATGGGAACAGTCCAGTCCGAACTACAAAAGCCATGTCCTTCCCAGAACGGAAACAAGCATCCGAGGACCGGCCCGGTTTCGAGGTAACACCTCTCATCAGCCCGGCTAGCTTGATTCCAGTGGTGTGGAGTGCCTGGGACTCACGTCTGAGCATCCCCAGTACACTTAGAGCGGTAATTGCAAACACAACAGTGATGGACAGAATGTGGATCATTTTCACACATTCACCCCAGTCCAAAGATCTGGGCCCAAATCCATCGTTTTTCCACTCCACACCACCCTGGGTTAGACAATGGCGATATGCAAATCAGCGCTGACCCTGTGCCCCATGGGAACAGTCCAGTCCGAACTACAAAAGCCATGTCCTTCCCAGAACGGAAACAAGCATCCGAGGACCGGCCCGGTTTCGAGGTAACACCTCTCATCAGCCCGGCTAGCTTGATTCCAGTGGTGTGGAGTGCCTGGGACTCACGTCTGAGCATCCCCAGTACACTTAGAGCGGTAATTGCAAACACCGCTCTAAGTGTACTGGGGATGCTCAGACGTGAGTCCCAGGCACTCCACACCACTGGAAGCAAGCTAGCCGGGCTGATGAGAGGTGTTACCTCGAAACCGGGCCGGTCCTCGGATGCTTGTTTCTGTTCTGGGAAGGACATGGCTTTTGTAGTTCGGACTGGACTGTTCCCATGGGGCACAGGGTCAGCGCTGATTTGCATATTGCCATTGTCTAACCCAGGGTGGTGTGGAGTGGAAAAACGATGGATTTGGGCCCAGATCTTTTGACTGGGGTGAATGTGTGACATTGATCCACATTCTGTCCATCATTGTTGTTTTTGCAGTAACCGCTCTAAGTGTACTGGGGATGCTCAGACGTGAGTCCCAGGCACTCCACACCACTGGAAGCAAGCTAGCCGGGCTGATGAGAGGTGTTACCTTGAAAACGGGCCGGTCCTCGGATGCTTGTTTCTGTTCTGGGAAGGACATGGCTTTTGTAGTTCGGACTGGACTGTTCCCATGGGGCACAGGGTCAGCGCTGATTTGCATATTGCCATTGTCTAACCCAGGGTGGTGTGGAGTGGAAAAACGATGGATTTGGGCCCAGATCTTTTTACTGGGGTGAATGTGTGACATTGATCCACATTCTGTCCATCATTGTTGTTTTTGCAGTAACCGCTCTAAGTGTACTGGGGATGCTCAGACGTGAGTCCCAGGCACTCCACACCACTGGAAGCAAGCTAGCCGGGCTGATGAGAGGTGTTACCTCGAAACCGGTCCGGTCCTCGGATGCTTGTTTCTGTTCTGGGAAGGACATGGCTTTTGTAGTTCGGACTGGACTGTTCCCATGGGGCACAGGGTCAGCGCTGATTTGCATATTGCCATTGTCTAACCCAGGGTGGTGTGGAGTGGAAAAACGATGGATTTGGGCCCAGATCTTTTGACTGGGGTGAATGTGTGACATTGATCCACATTCTGTCCATCATTGTTGTTTTTGCAGTAACCGCTCTAAGTGTACTGGGGATGCTCAGACGTGAGTCCCAGGCACTCCACACCACTGGAAGCAAGCTAGCCGGGCTGATGAGAGGTGTTACCTCGAAACCGGGCCGGTCCTCGGATGCTTGTTTCTGTTCTGGGAAGGACATGGCTTTTGTAGTTCGGACTGGACTGTTCCCATGGGGCACAGGGTCAGCGCTGATTTGCATATTGCCATTGTCTAACCCAGGGTGGTGTGGAGTGGAAAAACGATGGATTTGGGCCCAGATCTTTTGACTGGGGTGAATGTGTGACATTGATCCACATTCTGTCCATCATTGTTGTTTTTGCAGTAACCGCTCTAAGTGTACTGGGGATGCTCAGACGTGAGTCCCAGGCACTCCACACCACTGGAAGCAAGCTAGCCGGGCTGATGAGAGGTGTTACCTCGAAACCGGGCCGGTCCTCGGATGCTTGTTTCTGTTCTGGGAAGGACATGGCTTTTGTAGTTCGGACTGGACTGTTCCCATGGGGCACAGGGTCAGCGCTGATTTGCATATTGCCATTGTCTAACCCAGGGTGGTGTGGAGTGGAAAAACGATGGATTTGGGCCCAGATCTTTTGACTGGGGTGAATGTGTGACATTGATCCACATTCTGTCCATCATTGTTGTTTTTGCAGTAACCGCTCTAAGTGTACTGGGGATGCTCTGACGTGAGTCCCAGGCACTCCACACCACTGGAAGCAAGCTAGCCGGGCTGATGAGAGGTGTTACCTCGAAACCGGGCCGGTCCTCGGATGCTTGTTTCTGTTCTGGGAAGGACATGGCTTTTGTAGTTCGGACTGGACTGTTCCCATGGGGCACAGGGTCAGCGCTGATTTGCATATTGCCATTGTCTAACCCAGGGTGGTGTGGAGTGGAAAAATGATGGATTTGGGCCCAGATCTTTTGACTGGGGTGAATGTGTGACATTGATCCACATTCTGTCCATCATTGTTGTTTTTGCAGTAACCGCTCTAAGTGTACTGGGGATGCTCAGACGTGAGTCCCAGGCACTCCACACCACTGGAAGCAAGCTAGCCGGGCTGATGAGAGGTGTTACCTCGAAACCGGTCCGGTCCTCGGATGCTTGTTTCTGTTCTGGGAAGGACATGGCTTTTGTAGTTCGGACTGGACTGTTCCCATGGGGCACAGGGTCAGCGCTGATTTGCATATTGCCATTGTCTAACCCAGGGTGGTGTGGAGTGGAAAAACGATGGATTTGGGCCCAGATCTTTTGACTGGGGTGAATGTGTGACATTGATCCACATTCTGTCCATCATTGTTGTTTTTGCAGTAACCGCTCTAAGTGTACTGGGGATGCTCAGACGTGAGTCCCAGGCACTCCACACCACTGGAAGCAAGCTAGCCGGGCTGATGAGAGGTGTTACCTCGAAACCGGGCCGGTCCTCGGATGCTTGTTTCTGTTCTGGGAAGGACATGGCTTTTGTAGTTCGGACTGGACTGTTCCCATGGGGCACAGGGTCAGCGCTGATTTGCATATTGCCATTGTCTAACCCAGGGTGGTGTGGAGTGGAAAAACGATTGATTTGGGCCCAGATCTTTTGACTGGGGTGAATGTGTGACATTGATCCACATTCTGTCCATCATTGTTGTTTTTGCAGTAACCGCTCTAAGTGTACTGGGGATGCTCAGACGTGAGTCCCAGGCACTCCACACCACTGGAAGGAAGCTAGCCGGGCTGATGAGAGGTGTTACCTCCAAACCGGGCCGGTCCTCGGATGCTTGTTTCTGTTCTGGGAAGGACATGGCTTTTGTAGTTCGGACTGGACTGTTCCCATGGGGCACAGGGTCAGCGCTGATTTGCATATTGCCATTGTCTAACCCAGGGTGGTGTGGAGTGGAAAAACGATGGATTTGGGCCCAGATCTTTTGACTGGGGTGAATGTGTGACATTGATCCACATTCTGTCCATCATTGTTGTTTTTGCAGTAACCCCTCATAAAATATTAAGACATAATTGGCTTAATTGAAATTGGAGGAAAACCTTGACTCAGTGTTTCATAGAGGTGTTTTTATTCACTTTAAATTTCTCCCATTTGAAAACAATGACAGTATTTTTGGGTTATGAATATGGCACAGTGCCTACTGACCACTGGGAGAAAGAGACCTGTTGTTTGGAAATGCAACACTTTGAAATGGGATAAAATAAAACCAGAGTTCACTTTGGAGCATATTATCAAGACAGGCGATAAAATTATTGCCGCTTTGGCGGCAGAAAACTGCAGCTAAATCGGCGATAATGGGCTTGATAATATGCTCTATGGAATTCCAATTGAAGCCCATGTTAAATGTGAAGACATGTAACATGGGCTTCAATTGGAATTTAATCTAATCTTCTGGAAATCTTAGGTAATTCCACGTGATTACACTATACAGAGTTACTTTAGTTACGCCCACTGTTATTAAACACGTTAACAAATATGCCAAAGTCTCAGGGTACACTTTGAACAAGGTAAACCAAGGCTCGCTGAATGTTGGTGCTTGGGGCTTATGTTGGTGACCTGCCTTAATGAAATATGTATGTGTTTAGTTTAATGATGACAGAATAATCTGCAAATTGTGATGAAAAAGGCTGTGTGTGGAATGTATGCCTATCAGAATTTCAGGTGACACATTTCCCAAAGGTCTTCATCTAGTTATTCCGAATTAGATATGGAAATAAAAAAAACACGAGATTACATCTGAAACAAGCATTGGAAATGCAATAGGTCTCGCAGCATTAGAGTTAGTGCTTTTAGAATTGTTTATGGGTTTTTGTGTAAATCTTTAGCATTTTTGTTTCCTGTAGCCAATGCTAAAGAATTAAAAAAAAAAGCCATAAACATTTCTAAAAGCTCTAACTCAAATGCTCCGAGACCTATTGCACTGTGTGAGGGTGAGGGGTTGAGGGTGAGTGAGGGTGAGTGAGGGTGAGGGTGGGTGAGGGTGAGTGAGGGTGAGTGAGGGGTTGAGGGTGAGTGAGGGTGAGGGGTTGAGGGTGAGTGAGAGCGAGGGTGAGTGAGGGTGAGTGAGGGTGAGTGAGAGTGAGGGTGAGTGAGGGTGAGAGTGAGTGAGGGTGAGGGTGAGTGAGGGTGAGTGAGGGTGAGTGAGGGTGAGGGTGGGTGAGGGTGGGTGAGGGTGAGTGAGGGTGAGTGAGGGTGAGGGTGAGTGAGGGTGAGGGGTTGATGTTGAGGGGTTGAGGGTGAGAGGGTGAGTGAGGGGTTGAGGGTGAGTGAGGGTGAGGGTGAGTTAGGGTGAGGGGTTGAGGGTGAGTGAGGGTGAGGGGTTGAGGGTGAGTGAGGATGAGTGAGAGTGAGGGTGAGTGAGGGGTTGAGGGTGAGTGTACAGCCTGCTTCAATAACCACGTTTTCAGGTAGTTTCTAAACTTCACACTTCCATACAGGGAGAGAAACGAAACAATTCAGAAATATTCAGAATATTGGAAGAGCGGAAACTGTGGAGGCTGGGAGGGAGGGGGGAGGCGGGGTTCGAAAAATGGTAGACATTGTGAGAATTGGCAGAGTACTACAGAGAATGAGAAAAATAAATTGTGGGCGTGGAGGGTAATTGAAGAGCGCAATCGGAGAGGCAAAGAAATAATGACTAGAACTAAAGCGACCAAAGGAATTAAAATGAACGGATTAAACAGATATGAAATAAGTGCATCCATTGCATGTGCTTGTACTATCAAATTAACTGTGCAGTTCTACGCTGTTCCCCTGTAAACACTTGTAAAGCACGCAAAGTCCTTCTTAGATTTAAAGATTTACTTCTCAGCACGAGCTTTTCTTGGTCGCAGTTTTCGATTTTCTGTATATTCTGATATTTCGATCCATTAGCTATTTCTGGGAGAGTCCAACAACATATGACAGGCTGTGAAAGGAAAGTTAAAGTTAAAGAGACAGAAAAGCACGAGACACGGAGAGAATTTCGCGTGAACTAAATCCCGCGGGATCCGAGTTTAAGAGGGCCTGCACGAGGAGAGCGAGCCGAGCCGTTCCATCTGAATGGAAACACTTCTGCAGTGCTCTGAAGCTGGCTATAAATATTTGAAAACATCAAAGGCGGTTGTGTTAAATTAAAAATGCTGTCGCACAGATAGGAACTAGCCCCGGGGGCTGCCAGCTCCGACATGTGAGCCTGGGATCAGACACAAAGAGGCAGAGCAGCAGCAAGGCAAGAAGAGAGCCGGGGAGTGAGCGAGAGAGAGAGCGACAGCAGAGGGGAGAGCAACGGAGAGACGTGGGGAGAGACCAGGGGTGAGGGGATACAGCAGGGGGGGGGGGGGGGGGGGTGAGGGGATACAGCGGGGGAGGCAGTCACAGCACGCTAGGAAGAGAATAGACTCAGAGCTTCATATTGTCTGTTTGGTCACGGATTAGCAGCGTAAACTGTGAATAATCACGTTTTTATCGAAAAAACAGTGGTGTGGAAAAATGTATATTTACGACTTGGCTCTGATTTTAACATGGCCATAGCAAATAGTTAAGGCAGCACAGTATCCCATGCTTTCTAGCGGCAGGCAGGCAGGGGAGGAGAGGAGGAGGGGGGAGGAGAGTAGGGGAGGCACGGCCTAGCGGCCGTGCAATCAAGTAGTGAGGGGGCGGAGCTGGGGGAGGGTGCGAGAGAGAGTAGGCAAGGCTAGCGGCAGGCAGGCAGGGGAGGAGAGGAGGAGGGGGGAGGAGAGTAGGGGAGGCACGGCCTAGCGGCCGTGCAATCAAGTAGTGAGGGGGCGGAGCTGGGGGAGGCTGTGGAAGAGAGTAGGCAAGGCGACACGGCGGGAGGGGGCGGAGCGGGTAAACAAAGACGGACATGCACGCGCCCGTGACTTTTAAGGTCAATGCGCATGCGCATAAGCTTAATGCGCATGCGCATTGACCTTAAAAGTCACGGGCACTGCAAGGAATCGCCACGATTCCTTGCAGTGTGGATAAAGAGTGGATGAGCCCCTATAGTCTCGCTTGCTCGATGCGCATGCGCATCGACAGGCGAGACCTAAAAAACTTTCTATAACAACATCGAGGAGGAATCATTATAGCCAGATTTTACAACTATTACCAAAACGAGAACCTCACTTCCTGCTGACGACTTGGCTATCCAGGATGCTTACGCAAAGAAAAGGATCTACTAGAAATGTCACATTCTTCTCACAATGACTCAATCAATTTCAAAACACCTCGTTTCACACACATGATAGCAAACGAGGCCAGAGCCCCCACAATGATAGATAAGAAATTCAATAATAAAAGGAGTCCTCCACTTTAATGTCTATGTGGCTAAACACAAGGTTAAATATCAAGGATCTTCACTGCAATGGGCAAACTGGATAGAAAAATAAATATGCTGAGTCCAGGACCTTGGTACTCCTGGAGGCTCTTAAATATGTTCAGACTTACAAGTTAAGTTTGGGTTAGACAACTGTGAGTTCTATATTTCATGAACCCAAAGGCCGTTATCACCAGCAATTGGTTAAATACCAGCTCCAGATCGCCCAGATCTGCTGAAAAAGCTAACCCTTAAAGAGCACATGGCTTCAAATGTCTGCAAACATCTCTCCCCAAAGAACTTTGCACTGAATCTACAATCCTAAATGAAGCAAGGTAACTAAGCTTGCTTAAAGTCTAAAGACCTCATTATGAGGTGCCCAAAGTGGTATCTCTGGAGATTATATCACTCATAGCAACCACAGTTTTTCTGGTGTTTTCGGGCATGGAACTCAGGGACCCAAATTCCTGACTCAATAATTTGGGTCCCGGAAACACCAGATGCGGAGATTTGTTTGGGGCTGTAGGGTCTACCGCAATCAGCTGTGCCCCCCCCCTTTCTTTGTACTTCAGTATGAGGCGGGAATAAAAACATGTCTCTGAAGCTGAATTAAAATAAACTTTGCCTTCCAGCCTTAGCACAAACGAGAGTCTTCACTGTACACAAGAGGAATCGAACTCCTTCCAGACTTAATAATGTAGGCACCCTTCAAAAAACTTGTGTTGGAATCGTCAAAAATCCTGAGGGGATTTCTTACTCATAATGTTGGAGTGCTACTATGTACAATCCTTCTGGCTAGAAATCAGTAAACATGCAAATGAAATTCTGACCCTACTATAGTTCTAAATCAGTGATTTAAATTGAAATATGGAAGCACAACTACTTACTATTTAAGTACCTCTCGGTTTAAAAAAAAAAATGTTATTGAATTTTTGGTCATAATGTGTTATGTTATGTTATGTTATATATGGGTCTTGTATAGCGCAACGGCTACTCCAAAGGAGTGTCCCGGCGCTTTTATGCTCCAGACCCAGAAAAAGAAGCTAAAAAACATAACAACAGACAAGAAGCACAGAGGAAGGAGACAGAAGAAATCTAGTTCGAGAATAACCAAGTCTTAAGATCCTTCCTAAAGGCCAACAGATTGGACGTGGACTGCAACGACAAGGGAAGGGAGTTCCACAACTGAGGGGCCAAGTATCTAAAAGATCGCCCTCCCAGGCGTGCCCTCTTTATACGCGGGATCGCGGCCAGGGCCAAAGACTCCGATCTTAAAGATCGCGTCGGCCGGTAAAACGCCAACCTTTTCTGTAGGTATTTAGCACCCGTGGCATGCAGTGCAATGTGCACATCATGCAATACAATCGAAGAAGGATGGATGCAAGTGCAGGCCATCCGATGCAGTGAATATCAGTCTATGACAGGAGTACATTGTTCAATATGGAATCAAACCAGTATCAAACAAACTCCACTAGATCACAGATCAGATTAACAGTGTGAATTTTGAAGTGTCTGCATATGTTATATCTTACAGTCCATCCATAAGGTGCGTATCATAGTATCAAGCATATAAACATAAACAGCATTGAACTTACTCCATTTAATAACTCCAGATGCCCTTGCCCCCCCTTCTCGAGAAATAGGGATGTGTCAGCCGACTCGTCAAGCATAGCAGAGGAATAATAATGCCTCCCTGGATTTGCCAGACTCTGCTAAGTTCACCAGGTGTGGTTCAGGAGACCCCAAACTCCAGTAACCATTACTCATCCAGGGGAACATCTTGTATATCCTGCAGCCCTTGTTGCATATTCTCCCAATATTCATGAATGGGAACTCTGCAAGGGCCCCTGGCCTCTTCCCTCCGCAACGCAACCACCTCGGCCCTAACCCCATTTGAGAGTCGCCGTGCGCCAATGCTGTATTGTCCGAAGTGTGGTTGCGTTCGAGTGCGTTGTTATGGCATGACGAGCGATGAGCAACGCCAAATCTATAAATCAGCTGGTTGCGTTCTGGGTCTTTCAGCACCTCTGTAGCCCCAGTAATACACCTTCCAAGGTGTGAAGGTCTGTACGATCTGTCAGTGTGGTTAGTATATTTGTAACTTCAATCCACGTTGCGGCAGCAACTGTGCACAACCAAAACAGATGTATCATATCTGCGATTTGTACATGGCACCTGGGGCAAAGAGGGGATGAGCCAAATATTCTATGTAAGGCAGCTGGGGTGAGTTATGCCCTTTGCAGTATAATATATTGTATATGCTGGAATGTGGCCTTTTGAGACACCTTATGTGGGTAACAAATGATTCATTCCCATTCCTTAAGTGTTAAGGCACGGCCTACATCCGTCTTCCAGAGTCGGCACATGGGTGACAAAGGGTCTGTAGTCATGCGAGCCAAGGCTTTGACGAACAAGGTTATGAGTTTGCGGCCAGTCCCCATGATGTGTAGGGCGTGGGTCAGTGGGTGTTGTTCCGGTTCGGTGTCTATTACATTCCATAGACGTCCCAACTCCGCTGTGAATGTGCCCTGGGCTAGAAAGTGCCCTACCGGCAGCTCATGTTCTTCTTGTAACTGTCCAAAGGGTATTAGTGCCATGTCTCTGAATAGACCACCCACTGAGGTCAACCCTACCTCTCTCAATACCATCAAACCTTCCCTATTTATGTGTGTGTGAAATGGAGTCATGAAGTTCAGACCAATTGCCGGAGAGTATGGGATCATATCCGGCATATGTTTCAAGCCTCTCTTATAATTCTGGCAGTCTATGCTCACCAGACCATTCACCCTTCAAGGGTTCATAGCTCCAGGAAGCAGCAACGACCCCACCATTTCCTGCGCTCTCTGTGTTGGCAAATCCGCCCACCTCATCTAGCTGCCTCTTGGCTAACCATCTTGCAGGCCACTGCATCTGTGCAGCTAAATATTAATGTTGAAAATTTGGTGCACCTAGGCCACCCCTCTTCACTGGCAACTGCAGTCTACTGATGGCCACTCGTTTCCTGCCCTTGTCCCAAATATACCCTCCCAACACAGCATGGAATATAACTCCGTATAGGTAGAACAGGGCATCACCCCAGGTAGGTTATGAAAAAAGCACAGAAGGCGGTGGAGCATTACCATTTTATAGAGAGAGATAGTCGCCTTGAGCGGGAGAGTACCCCAGAAGGCCACCAATAGACGCAGGGAGGATATGACCCTAGTCAAGTTCCCATTAATGAGATCCTTTGTAGTGTGAAAAATGCGGATCCCCAGGTATCGAAAGGTGCAAGGCTCCCACTTCTTCACCTGGTCTCCCACCGTAAACTCTTGTCGAGGGCAATCTGCACATAAAGGGAGTACACATGATTTGGTCCAGTTAACTCCCAATCCTGACACCCGCCGAAATCCTAACATATTTATTTATTTATTTATTATGAAGTTTTATATAGCGCTGGCCAGACCCGAGGGTATCGGAGCACTTTACAACAGTCGTAAAGCGAAAGTAACAAAATACAGTAATAGAGTAGAACGTGGGAAGAAAGTCTCAGAAAGTTTTGTAACCTTGAGGCACTGAAGTACTGTAGTGTCTTCTAAGAGTGCTGTTGCTTGGGCGGAGCTCCTCTTTTGGGAGGAGGAAATGAGGTGGGGTCCAGGAGGTGTAGGAGGTCGAGGTCACATGACACAGAGTCAAAGTCATGCAATGTGCCAGCTACAGCACTTCGGCGGATCCTATCGATTCGCTTGGAAACAATCGAGGAAAAGGTCTTTGAGCAGCCTTTTGAATTTTGCAAAGGTGGGGATAATTCTGATGTGGGGGGGAATAGAGTTCCAGATTTTGGGCGTGTTACCAGCGAAGGACCGGGCCACGGTTTTTTGTTTGCGTGTTTTCAGCGGGATGAGTACTAGAGTGTTGGAGCTCCTGAGGTTTCTGGTCTGACCTGCTTTTTTGAGTTTGGAAGCCAGGTATTCTGGTTTGCCTGCGTGAAGGGCTTTGTGCATGAGGCAGGCTGTTCTGAAGCTAGACCGCATTTCAATAGGGAGCCATTTTAGTTCTCTGAGTGCGGGTGAGATGTGATTGAATTTCTTAACTCCGGTGACCATTCTGGCTGCTGCATTGAAAGTTGTTTTGAGGGGAGCAAGGTGAGATTTTGCTGTACCAGAGAGGACTGCATTGCCATAGTCTAGTCTCGACAACACCAAAGCTTGGGTGGCTTGTTGAAGGTCCATGGGTGGGAGGAAGGGTTTATTTTGTTAAGTAGCTTCAAGTTGAGGAAGGCGCTCTTTGCGGAGTTCTCAATGTGTTTGGTCATGTCCAGTTTCGGGTCTAGGGTGTTACCTAGAGATTTTAGAGCCCGCCAGTGTGAGATTACTGTTGAGCGCATCAATAGCTTTGAGCCATTCTGCAATTTGGGGGTTCTCTTCTTTGTTGCAGATAAGGAGTATTTCTGTTTTCTCTTTATTGAGTTTTAGGTGGTTACTTGAGAGCCAGTGTTGGACTTCTCTTAGCGCGCCGTTGAGTCTCTGGATGTCATCAATGGAGGAGGTTTCCAGATAGATCAGCGTGTCACCTGCATATAGATGGAAGGGGATTTTGGATTTTTTGAGTAGGGTAGTGAGGGGTTCCATGTAGATGTTGAAAAGTTGCGGGGAGAGCACTGACCCTTGTGGGACACCCCTGCTGACGGGGTGTAGGTCGGACGCAAAGTTTTTGATTTTTATACTTTGAGTGCGATTGTGGAGGAAGGAGGAGAACCAGTGTAGGACCACCTCATCTAGACCTACCCTTTCTTGAAGAACCCTAATGAGAAGTTTGTGGTTGACCGTGTCGAAGGCTGCCGATAGGTCTAGGAGAATGAGTAGGCAGCATTGTTCCGTGTCAAGTGACTTGTGGATATCATCAATGACGTTGAGGATCGCGGTTTCAGTGCTACAGCCTTTTCTGAAACCCGATTGGTGGGGATCAAGAAGGTTGATGCTGTCCAAGTGTTGAGTCAGATGTGGGAGTACATATCTTTCCAGGAATTTGGATAGAAGAGGTAAGTTAGAGACAGGTCTGAAGATGCTCAGATCTTTTGTATCTAGGCCTGGTTTTTTCAACAGTGGCGTGACTTGTCCGACTTTGAGGCAGTCTGCTACGACTCCGGTTCTCAGGGATCTGTTTATGATTTTGCACCAGTGCGGGGCTAGGGCGAGTTTCAACTCTTTGGTCAGTTGAGGGGGTAGCTGATCGAGGACGTGGGAAGAGAGCATGGCGGTGGAGATCAGTTTGACTCTCTCTGCTTCCTGAATGGGATTGAAGGATTTCCAGGGTTTTGAAGGGGGCTTGGATGTGTTGTCTTTGGTTCCAGGCATCGGGATCTTGGTGGGGGGGATGTGGTTGGTGTTTAGTGAGAGCTCAACCTTGGTAATTTTGTCGTTAAAAAAGTTGGCGAAGTTGTCGCACAGTTCTTTGGATGCCTGAGCTGAGGCAGCAGTGGGCTTGGACGTTTGTTGCCTAATGATGTTGAAGAGCTCCTGGGGTCTGTTTTTTGCGTTGTCCAGCGCGGTGCAGAAAAACAATGTTTTTTCGTTCTTGATGGGTTTTTTTACTTCCTGCTTGCTGCTTGGAGTTGTTCGCGGCAGATAACAGAAGGGTTGTTCCTCCGGAGTCTTTCTACGGCTCTTAGTTGTCTCCTTTCATCGTTGATGTCAGTATTAAACAATGATCTGGATGGAATGTTCCTTCTTTTTAATTTCAGGGGGCTAGTTGATAATAATAATAATAATAAAGTGTCTTGTAGAGCGCGCGGCTACCCCCAACGGGAGTGTCCCAGCGCTGTGCGGAGAGGAGGATAAGGGCAGTTAGCAAGATGTGGCCTGTGAGAGCTAGGGAAGGTTGAATAGCCAAGTTTTTAGTAGTTTACGGAAACTGGGTTCTAAGGGGGCCTTCCTGATTTGCAGGGGTAGGGAATTCCAGAGGGTAGTAGTTTTAATTTCAAATGTGTTTTATTGATTTTAAAAGCAAAAACAGGCATAGCAAGACAATGGAAAGGCAATAGGCATAGAAGGCGAGCGAGACAGACGGTCATGTCTTCTCTGTAGATCAAACAGTAAGCTAGGTACAGGTGCCCAATCGAAAGTATCATGTCAAGGCTGTAAATGATAGATAGGAACAGAAACCCGGAACCCCCCCTTACCCCCAACTCCCCCCCACTCCTACCACCCCAACCAGTGTACCGTAGTTGTGAAGCAATCATGGAAGCAGACACTTGAGGAATACTGCAGGTATACCTGAGATCACGGAGGGTCAGGAGGAGCCTCCGTGAGTCGCAATATGCGGAGGTATCTGGGCATGTAATCTCATTAAACTCCTTGGACAGGAGGGACAGCAGCGGCAGCCAAAGCTTTCGAAACGCAGCAGCGGAGTGTGTAAGTGTGGCCTGAATGCGTTCCATCCCCAAGGTGAACCAGAGTTTGTGTAACCACCCCGTATGAGTAGGTTTGGTGGTGGAACCCCAGAGTGATAGAATGTGTTGTGATGCAGCCTGCATGGCGATCCCCATTTGGCGACCTCTGGGGGATTTCAGAGGAAAGGTGAGTGCATTAGGGAGGCCCAAGATGGTGTAAGCCGGAAAGCGCGGGATTTCAGTATCAAAAGTAGAGTCAATGTTGTCCAGGACTGCCTTCCAGTAATCCTGAATTTCCCAGCAGTCCCAGATGAGAGGAGTCAAGGTGCCCCGCTCTCCGCATCCCCTCCAGCACAGCGCATCATGGGTTGGATTTCCCCTATTGAGCCGGACCGGAGTAAGATGCCAGTACATGGCCAATTTCACAGCTGCTTCCCTACCTGCGGTGTTGCGTGTGGTGTGTGAGGCCCTGTAATAGATGTAGCTCCATTCCCTGGATGTCAGGGTCCTCCCTAGTTCCCCTTCCCAGCGTCTCTGACCTGCAGTTTTGCCCGGTATGGATGGGGGCGTGAGCATTTTATAGAGATCCAAAATAAGATGCCTATCCGAGTCTTTCGTCACCAGCCACTGCTCGAAGTTCGTCATAGGTCTACCCACTAGGGGGGCGGAATGCTGGTGTGTGAGCCAATGCCGGATTTGGAAGTATTGGAAAAGGTGCGGGGAGGTGACGTCGTAGTATTGTGTTATATCCGAAAGGGAGAGGAAGACCTGCAGATCAAAAAAATGGCCAGCGGAAAGGCAGCTGACACCACGCCATTGCGAGAAAGCGTGTGGGTCTGTGCCCGGTGGGAACTCCGGATTATCCAAAATGGGGGTGAGAGGGGAAGGGAAAGTCGTCAACCCTCTCTTGACAGCGACCGAGTCCCAGACCTGCATGATGGTGCGGGTGATGGGTGACTGCAAGAGATATCGCGGTCTGTGCTGCCGGAGGAGGAACGGAACTTTCCAAAGGGATGCCTGGGCCATCGCCCTGTTTTGAAATAGCCATCGCTTCTCAGATTCCGGCCTATACCATCCCACCAAGTAGCGGAGTTGGGAGGCTTGAAAGTATTGTAGAAGGTTGGGCATCCCAAGACCTCCCTCATCCGGGCTCCGGTACGCTAGCCGCTTGTGTAAGCGTGCCCGTTTGCCCCCCCAGATGAAATGGTGGAAGGCAGCTTGTAGGGTTGCGATGACGCCAGCTGGGGGACGTACCGGTATAGTATGAAAGAGGTACAACATTTTAGGTAGAGCCGACATCTTCACTGCCACGACCGGCCCCAGCAGGGAAAGGGGTTGCTTGGACCAACGCTCGAGGTCAGACCGAATCTGGAATGTGAGGGTAGTGTAGTTAAGAGCCACCGTCGATTCCGTAGAGGAGGTGAGAATAACACCCAGGTACGGGAGTTGCATGGTCGACTGTAGGCCTCCTCCATAGGCAGGCGTGCCCAGTCGCGGGTGGGCGTTTTTACCCAGGGGAATATCAGGGATTTTCCCTTGTTGATTTTGAAGCCGGAGACAGCACCAAAAGACTCCAGTTCCCCCAGAAAGGCAGGGACAGAGCGGGCAGGCTGGTCGAGGGCGGCTATGATGTCGTCGGCATATAGGCCGACCGTATGAGGTTCTCGGCCGAAGGATATGCCATGGATATCAGGGTTATCCTGGATTTTCTGGGCAAGGGGCTCCACATACAGAGCGAACAGGAGGGGTGAGAGGGGACACCCCTGCCTCGTGCCACGCTGGATGTCGAAAGGGCCCGACCGGAGGCCGCCCAGGCGGACCTTAGCCAGAGGGCGGTGGTAGCAGCTCGCGACTCATGACTGAAAGCGGTCACCCAACCGGAAGCGCGCTAAAACTCGTTCTAAATAGGTCCAATCGACGCGCTCAAACGCTTTTTCAGCATCGATGGCCAGCAGCGCAGAGTCCGAGTCCTGAAAGTGGGCCTTGTCGATCAAATGGAGCAACTGTTTGGTATTGTCGCTACATTGGCGGTTTGGAACAAAGCCCGATTGGTCGGGCTCCAAGATCCCAGGCAGGCATGGGCCAAGGCGTGCAGCCAATACGCCCGTAAAGAGTTTCAGGTCCAGGTTGAGCATAGAGATAGGACGGAACGCGGAGCAGTGCGTCGGTTTCTTGCCCGGTTTTGGTAGCACCACAATCTCATCCGCCAGCATATCCGGGGGGATGGAGCTTGGGCCCTCAAAAGAGTTGAAGAGCCGGGTGAGAACAGGGGCCAATAGCTGGCTGAAGGTTTTGTAAAAACCGGCCGAGAAGCCGTCTGGTCCAGGGGATTTGAGAGGGCGGAGGCGGGATATAGCAGCCAGCACCTCCTCCACGCGAATGAGGGCATCCAGGGCATCGCGCTTGCCTGAGATAGCGCGGTGATCCCTGCCGATTCCAGATATGCATCGACATCCTCCATCGACACAGTGTCGGCCCTATATAAATAGGCATAGAAGGTCCGAAACGCCTCTGCGACCTGGGTTTCCCCAGTGATATTGGCCCCCGAGTCGTCTGTAAGGCTAGAGATTTGTGAGCGCTGGGTTTTAGCCCTCAGGGCGCTAGCGAGTAAGCGGCCAGTTTTATTACCCCCGACATAGTAGGTGTGACGTAGTCGAAGAGCGGCAAATTCCACCCTGTCCGTGTCCAAGCCGGCGAGCTGGGCCCTAGCGGCCTTCAATTGTCGCCAGTCCTGCGGAGCGCCGGTGCGACTATGAACTCTCTCCAGCTCAGAAACCCGAGCGGTGAGGTCTTCCCTCTTAGCCTTGCGGACCCTGTTCTCCGCTGCTGCAATTGCAATAAGTTCCCCCTGGGCCACCGATTTCAGGGCGCCCCACAGGGCCGAGACCGACGTCTCCGAGGTGTCATTGGTAGCCAAGTAGTCAGTGATGCATGTGTGAAGTTGTTTGGTGACGTCGGGCCGCTGCAGAAGGGTTTCGCGCAGCCGCCATGACCCAGGGGGACGAGTGGACTTGGGGACCCTAAGTGAGAGCTCAACTGCTTCATGATCAGAGAGGGCCACCGGTATAATGCTAACATCGCCGAGTACCGCAAGCAGGTCAGAGGAACCCAGGAAGTGATCTAGTCTGGCGTAGGTGTGATGTACATGGGAATAGAAGGTGAATTGTGTCGTGCTGGGATGTTTGGCTCTCCATAGGTCTACCAGGCCCCTCTCCGGCAGCTGAAAGACCAGCCGTGTCCCCATAGCGGTGGCACGACCTGTCCACCTTTGTGTCCATCACAAGATTGAAGTCCCCCCGATGAGCAAGTGGGAGTTAGAGGATTGGAGCGTTTCTGAGATGGAACCCTTCAAAAAGGCCTCCTGTCCCGTGTTTGGGGCGAAGAGGGTACCGATCGTCAAGCGTTGGCCTCCTATCAGGAAGGTGTAAGCTAAGAGTCTGCCTTTGACCTCCCCCGCCTTGTCCCCCACCGTGCCCTGGAAGCATCTAGACACCAGGATAGCTTCTCCTGCCTTTTTCGTTGGGAGACAGGAAAAGAATTGTTGGGGAAAGGCACAGGAGCGCATTCTGTGCCAATCCTTTGGCAGAAGGTGAGTCTCTTGCAGTAGACAAATCTCAGCCCCGGAGTGTTCCAGGAACGAAAGCATAGCTCTCCTCTTGACAGGGTTGTTCAGACCCTTTACATTAAGGGACAATATCGTTATCATGGGATCTGTCATGGGAAATCAGACAAAAGGGAGCGCAGTGTGAGTGCAATCCCGTCGCCGTGGTGACTTAGACTGTGGCGAGCAGTCCAGCCTCGCAAGTCCCCCCAGCACACTAGTTCCCCCCATGGTCCCTCCCCCCACCCCAACCCCATCCCCGACCCAACCAACCCTCCCACCCCATCCCTCCCCAACCCCGCCCCCCTTCCCCTTCAACCCGAGGCCACCCCCCGTCCCATCCCTTCCCCCCTCCCGCAAATCCCCCAAACAACAACCCCCACCTTCCCAACATCCCAATGGTGAAAACTCAATGTCCCAGGCCTGCCAGACCATCGCAGGGCTGTGGTATCTTTACCTTGTGGAACGGTTCCAAGTGATGGCCATCGTGGCCCCCAGCCCGCCCCCCCATTCGTGCATTGTGGATGAGTTGAGTGGTCCCCCCTGATTGATGCTTATTCAGAGGACGACGTTTCCTTGGCCACCTCCCGAACGGCAGTGGCCATCTCCTGTGAGATGACATGGGCTTCAGGTTTCGATTGAGTTTTGGGTGTACGCCTACGCCTGACTCTCCGCCATCCCCCGGAGGCTTGCCCCTGTGGTAGCTGTGTGGGTGGTTGGTCTTCCGGCTGCTCTATCCCTAAAAGTGCACAAGTGTCTTGTAGTGATCGCATTTGTTGAAGAGCTCCATTCCATTTAAAAATCAACCTAAAAGGGTGGCCCCAGGAGTAAGGTATTTCTTCTTTGCGCAGGAAGTCCGTAGCTACCTTGAAAGACTTCCGCTTCTGGAGAGTGGTGGCCGATAGGTCTTGATACAGGGCTACCGGGCAAGTGCGAAACCGTAGGGGCTGTTTCTGTCTTGCTTAAGGGTAGTAGTTTTGACTGCAAAGGAACGTCCACCTGTTCTGGCTTTGGAAAAGCGAGGTGTGATGAGAAGTTCCAGTTGATCAAGGATGGACGTCATATTTGAGTTGTAGTGAGAGGTGAGTTCAGTAGTGGAGAGATGATCAGTGGCACTGGGGAGGAGCAAGCTTATCCTTTCTTCTAGGTCGGCTAGGGGGATCTGACTTATATATTTCTAGACCACTTGGGGGGTCTTGCGAGGGGGGTTGGAATGGGACCATTTGGTTGATGTGGAATATGATGATGGGGTGGTCGGACCAGTCCACGGGGAGGATGTGGTCAATTGTAACTACGTCGAGTTGGGCAATAATGGCATCCAGGATTGCTCCTCTGTGATGCGTTTCTTCTGAGCAGTGTTGGGTAAGATTTTTGTCATGTAGGAGATTGTTCAGGGTTTGAATTAGTGAATTGTTTACTTCATTCCAACGTAGGTTGAGGTCACCAAGAATTAAGTTGTTTGAGTTTCCGAGTGAGCAGTGAGCAATCAGGTCGGAGAAGTGTTCCCCAAATGCAGTGGTGTTGCCTGGGGGATGATATAGAAGATGGTAAAGTATTGGTCTGTTATCGCTTGTCTTGATGTTGGCGGCAAAACATTCAAAGGTGCTGTACTTGCAGAAGTTGGTTTCCACAATGGAGATGTTGTTTTTATGTATGAGTGCTATACCCCCTCCTCTTTGATGTTTTCTGTCTTTGTTGATAATTGTAAAACCTGGGGGCACAAGCATATCCAAGCTTGGGTAGGAGAATTAGTTTAGCCATGTCTCCGTGATGAACGCGATGTCTATGTCATGGGAGAGGATGGCTTCTGCTAGTTCTGTTGCATCTTTGGAGGCTGATCTGCAGTTTTTGAGCATGTAGTTGGTGGGGGACCCCTCTTTGTTCGGTTTCTTTGCAGGTGGGGCCCTGGGGAGGGTAGTGAAGAGAGCCGGGGGTCTTGGGAATTTCAGAGTGGGGTAATCTCTTCCGACTCCAGTGATCACTTGGATTTTGGGGAGGCTGTGGGGGGAGAGTCGTATGTTGAAGCTAGGTCAGCCGCTTCCAATGCGGACATTGCGGCTTTAGTTCTTATCGGTCTCTCTATCCGGTTCTCAGTATCAGTTCTAATGGGTCTCTGTGACAGGGTCGCGAGGGTGGCTGGAATCCCACTAGGGCGCGGAACCTTGGCAGGCCTTAGTTGGGTTGAGCAGGGCAGAGTGGGAGGCCAGGGAGGTGTTTGAGAAGGCATTCGGACCATGTCAAGGTTGGTTAATATTCCAATCAGGCCCCGGATTATGGTTTCTAGCTGACTTTCTAGTAGGGCGAGATGATGCATCATGATTTCCGAGGCGGAGGTGAGGGTCTCTTGGGCAGACTCGACCCGAGAGGTGGTGGGCATGTCAGTGTTATGATGTCTATTGGTGATAGTGCTGTCCGTGTTGTCTCTGTTTGGGACCATGGGCAAGGGGTGAAGTGGCTTGTGTCGCGTCATCGTGCTGCCTAATCGGTGTAAAGTGATGTAGTTGGGGGTTTGTGATTACAGGTATGGGTCATTCCTGGTCAGCTGATGGGGGTGATAAAGGAGGGGAGGGTGAGGGAGCCACTCGGCAGAGGCATTGGGAACCTTATTCGTAGGGGTGGGGGTGCGGGAGGTGTCTCGAGGAGGGAGGGAGGTGGTTCTCGCTAAGGGCGCTGGAATGGTCAATCGACTCTTCTGGCGAGACAGACTAACCGTGGGTAAGGAAAGGGTCGGGCAAGGTCGGAGTGTGTGTAAGGGGGCGTTTTTTTAGAGAGAGGATGAGGGAGTCGAACGCCTCTATGTTATCCTTGTTGGCTTGAATCAGAACATCTCTGCAATCATGGGAATCCCCATACAAAGTCTCCTATAGGAAGCACGTCATCAGCGTACATTGAAACTACATGGACTCCATCATCCAGCAGGATACCCCATGTGCCACACCTCTGCCAGAGCTGTTTGGCCATTGCCAGGACAAAAGGGACAGCCTTGATGAGGGCCCTTGCTCAACATGAAAAAGGGTGACATTATTACCTGGGCAGGTGGTGCTGTATAGAAGAGTTCTATGTTTCTCAGCAATATCCCCGCAATACACATTTTTGTTAAGGTGGTGAAAAGGTATCCCCAGTCAATGGTGTCAAACGCCTTCTCTAAGTCCAACACTAGACAGGCCTTGTATGGCCATGGCCCTGGAGCCATATCCATCACCCAGTGCAGCTCCTGATTAAGTGTGGTGGATCTGTCTGGAATAAAACCATTGTGTTCCGTGTGGACCAGATGGGGCATATGTTCTATCAGGCGAATCACCACTACCTTGCTTAGGATTTTATAGTCCATTTCCAACGTGGACAATGGGCAGTAGGGTGTCAGTTCCATTGGTTCTCTGTCAGGCTTAACCAGGGACACCAGTAGGGATTCACGCATAGTTTGCGATAGGTTCCCTTCCTGCAGGGCGGCCTGGTATACTTCTATCAATCTGGGGGCCAATAATGGCTCATCAACCTTACAAAACTCAACATGAAAGCTGTCTAATCCTGCAGTTTTGAGAGTGGCTGTTCCCTTTATCACCCTGTGTATATCCTTCACCACCACAGGGGTATTCACCTCCTTTCTCGTTAGTGGGTCGAGGGTTGTCAGTTCTAGGCCGGCATGAAAGTTTGTAATGTCTGCCTGACGCTCCACATGCGGAGGGTCATATAATCTGCAGTAATAAGCCGTGAAGGCCTCATGTCTGTCTGCCTTGCTGGTGTGTGTGTGGTCCTGGTGATCTCTGATCATTACAATGGGTTGTGTTGGTGCCCCACTGTGAAGGAGCCAGGCCAAAAGGCGGACTCATTTGTTTTTCTCCATGTTCATCTTGGCCTCATACGCCTTAATGTCTTTACATCATAGTTGTTCTATAAGATGTGCATTGTGTTTCCGAGTGTCTTTCAATGTGGGCAATGCTGTGGGATCTGATCTATCTGTAGTCTCCTGCGTTCGCAGCAGAGTTCAGTTTGCATTGTCTCTGTGTAAAGTGGCTCATACCCCCACTATCGCCGCTATGCTGTGACCCCTCAACACCACTTTCAGCGCCTCCCACTCCACCATTCTAGAGGTGGCCGTGTCCTAGTTCTCTGCAAAGTAATTAGTAATTGACTCTCCTGTTTCCTCCCAGAATACCTGATCCTCCACCAGTGCTGGCTGCAATCTCCAAGTGAGCAGGGAGTCATGGTGCCCGATTCCAATATATACCTGTTGTGGGCCGTAGTCTGAGAAAGTCTTTCCCAGATATTATGCATCTAACACCAGTGTCTGTAATGTGTGGTGGCAGCAAATGTAATCCAATCTGATGTGTAGGTCATGTGCTGCAGAGTAGTATGAATGCAAAACAACAGTTGATGGACAGAATGCAGAACAATGTCATACATTCACCCCAGTACAGAGATCTGGGCCTAAATCCATTGTTTTTTTGCACTCCACTCCACACCACCCCAGTTCAGACATGGCCATATACAAATCAGCCTTGACCCTGTGCCTCATGGGAACAGTCCAGCCCGAACTGCCAAGCCATGTCTTTCCTGGACCGGAATCAAGCATTCTAGGACCGTTTGCTGGCTATCAGCCGTCTTCAGCCAGGATAGCTTGACTCCAGTGGTGTGGAGAGCATGGGACTCACGTCTGAGCATACCCATCTCACTCGGGGTGACAAATGCAAAACAACAGTTGATGGACAGAATGCAGAACAATGTCATACATTCACCCCAGTACAGAGATCTGGGCCTAAATCCATCGTTTTTTTGCACTCCACACCACCCCAGTTCAGACATGGCCATATGCAAATCAGCCTTGACCCTGTGCCTCATGGGAACAGTCCAGCCCGAACTGCCAACCCATGTCTTTCCTGGACCGTAATCAAGCATCCTAGGACCGGTTTCTGGCTATCAGCCGTCTTCAGCCAGGATAGCTTGACTCCAGTGGAGTGGAGAGCATGGGACTCACGTCTGAGCATACCCATCCCACTCGGGGTGACAAATGCAAAACAACAGTTGATGGACAGAATGCAGAACAATGTCATACATTCACCCCAGTACAGAGTTCTGGGCCTAAATCCATCGTTTTTTTGCACTCCACACCACCCCAGTTCAGACATGGCCATATGCAAATCAGTTTTGACCCTCTGCCTCATGGGAACAGTCCAGCCCGAACTGCCAAGCCATGTCTTTCCTGGACCGGAATCAAGCATCCTAGGACCGGTTTCTGGCTATCAGCCATCTTCAGCCAGGATAGCATGACTCCAGTGGTTTCGAGAGCATGGGACTCACGTCTGAGCATCCCCATCCCACTCGGGGTGACAAGTGCAAAACAACAGTTGATGGACAGAATGCAGACCAATGTCATACATTCACCCCAGCGATACAAAAGGGGATGAGATACAAAAGGGGATGATGGACGGAGCATTTGAACAAATCAAACACTCACCCCCAGTCAAATGATCTGGGTTTAATCCATCACCATTCTTTAGTTCACTCAGCCACCCCAGTTCAGACATGGCTATATGCAAATCAGCCTTGACCCTGTGCCTCATGGGAACAGTCCAGCCCGAACTGCCAAGCCATGTCTTTCCTGGACCGGAATCAAGCATCCTAGGACCGGTTTCTTGCTATCAGCCGTCTTCAGCCAGGATAGCTTGACTCCAGTGGTGTGGAGAGCATGGGACTCACGTCTGAGCATACCCATCCCACTCGGGGTGACAAATGCAAAACAACAGTTGATGGACAGAATGCAGAACAATGTCATACATTCACCCCAGTACAGAGATCTGGGCCTAAATCCATCGTTTTTTTGCACTCCACACCACCCCAGTTCAGACATGGCCATATGCAAATCAGCCTTGACCCTGTGCCTCATGGGAACAGTCCAGCCCGAACTGCCAAGCCATGTCTTTCCTGGACCGGAATCAAGCATCCTAGGACTGGTTTCTGGCTATCAGCCGTCTTCAGCCAGGATAGCTTGACTCCAGTGGTGTGGAGAGCATGGGACTCACGTCTGAGCACACCCATCCCACTCGGGGTGACAAATGCAAAACAACAGTTGATGGACAGAATGCAGAACAATGTCATACATTCACCCCCGTAAAGATATCTGGGCCTAAATCCATCGTTTTTTTGCACTCCACACCACCCCAGTTCAGACATGGCCATATGCAAATCAGCCTTGACCCTGTGCCTCATGGGAACAGTCCAGCCCGAACTGCCAAGCCATGTCCTAACTGCCGCCTCCGGGAATTTATTATCGCCGTCGCCTATGAGAAAGCTGTGGATATATGTATATCCTTCTCCTCCGACCAGCACAGCCCCCAAGGATCTTCTGCAGCCCTCCAGTTTTCCCTCTGAGTTTCAGGGCCAATTCTACTCCCAACGTGCAACATAAGTGTAATGTAGTAGGCAGTAGGAGCAATGCGGCAAGGGGAGGGCACCAGGCTTAGCTCAATAGTCACTAACCTTCCAGTTGTTGCACAGTTCCCATATTAAAAAATTTGCAATTCAAGGGGGGCTCCCGGCTTCCCTTCCTCCTCTGCCAACAGTTAAGCAAGGCAGGGCTCTGCCTATCCACAGCACTCTGCTATTGGTGTGAGCGGTCTGCCAGTCGGGGATGCATAGCAGCATGCTGCACTTCAAGGCCTTCGAGCTCATGTGGTCACTTGAAGTGGCCCCAGGCTCCCAGTCCCACAGAAGGAACACGAGGCACAGGGCACCTCCCAACTTCCCTCAGCCTCATCTAAAATGGCAGGCGCAAGGAGCCAAGTAGTTTCAGAAGGAGGGGGGGGGGCTCTCAATGTCACTGTAGGCCGAGCCCGGTCGTAGTTGCAGTCGGGCGTTCCCTCTGCGTCAGTCTCCAATGTGCCTCTGATGTCCCTAGGTCTACGGAGCTACACTGGCAGGTCTCCTCGGTCACGGATGTCAGAGCCTGATCTTGCTGCAGTGTTCAGCCAGTGAGGGATGGGGGCACAACTCTTGCCTTCCTTGGAGCCACGCTCCAATCCGGTGCTGTGATCATGGCAGTACAACAGAGCCGCACCTCGTGGGGGCCTTGCACCACTCACCAGCGGTTGCGAGTCTATCCCTAGCTGAGGCACTGCCCTCGTACGACGTCAGCCCCCAAAATACTTTGGGTAGGGTCCTGATCGGCCCTCCCACCAGTCTACTGTGTAGGCCCAGGGGTCCTGGCTCAGCCGTGCGGCCTCCTAGTTGCTAGGCCGTGCGCTCCTTCTGTCGCCATTAGGCAATTGCCAGTCCCAATAGGTCGGTACCAGGCACACCATCAGATGCGGCTGCATGCCCTTAGTTTCGCCCGTTTGTCCACTGGGCGATAGGGACCAGGACCGCAGTGGTGATTGATGGTTCTTGGGTCAGCGATGCAGGGCTGTCTCAGCTTACGTACACCATCTTCCGCGGCTCAGCCACGCTCCCAGAGTACCTCCTAAGTGCCTGGACTCTCCCCTTAAATGTATTGCAGCAGTGCTGAAAAATACTTCCACTTTCAAATGAAAGAAAAGTAGGTACTCAGTAAATGTACAGGAATTTATATAGCGCAAATCACCAAGCGGTTTCTAAGCGCTTGCTTAGGGAACCCGTCCTGGTATTCCCCTGTGAGATAACCCCAGCAGGGAATCCGCAAGGTGAAAGCCAGGCATCCCGCCACGAGGGGCCATTGTGGAGATTAAGCAAGCTATTGCCCAGAGTCGCAGAGTGTGAACCCGTGAATCGAGTAGGCACCGGAGCGAGAATTGTCGAGTCCATGGACATTTTAGCACTCAAGACCCTGCCGAGCCGGGAATTGAACCCTGGTCCCGGGCTGACCTCTGCTTTCAGGTCTGCCTCCTCTAACCAGTGAGCCACACTTCTCCAATAGTATTGGACAGCACCTGTCCATTTAAAGCACTGTTCTAAACTCTATTGCTGTCTGTGTGGATGTACAAGGTGTTGCAAACACGGCCTTTATTGAGCATAGTTACCAACATCTCCTAGATCTGTGCTTCACCACAGGGATCAAAAAAATTCTCTCAGAGTGGAAGATCTTCTGCAACAAATCTATACTCAACTGAGGTCCTATTTGTGTGGCCTTTGCGTCTCTCTTTCACCATCAATGTGGTGCAAAAGTGACGCAAACCGTAAGACAGGTTTTTGAACCCACGCAAAGCCACTTTGCATGGCTCTGAGTTGCTCCAAAAATCTCGTGTAACGCAACGCAACGATACTCTGCCCTGGGTAGGTGTTCCTTGGGAGTTGCGTGAGGTGCTCACATGCAACTCCCATGGATTTTGCTGCATTCCCAGATTTACAAGAACTTCTAAACCTGGGAATGCGCCAAAATCTTACACCTTCCCGGGGTAGGCTTAATAAGGAGAAATATCTCTATTTCTCCTTGTTGCTTCCTCTTTCTATGTGCGCTACATTCTTCAGCACACATAGAAAGAGTAATATGCATCTCAGGATTCTTTTTGTGCAGGAAGGAGGTACCTTCCTGCACAACAACAATCCTGCATGCAACACAAGCACCACGGTGCAAGGGTGTCTCCGTTGGTGCTAAGCTGCCTAATGGGTGCCAGCATAAGGGAAAGGACAGGAATGCGCCCTATTGCCTAGGTGCTGGCAGCCCCTGCAGCCCTGCACAAGGCTCTTGCCATGACTGCAAGGACAGATGGACGTGCGATAGCTACTATGGAACGCCAGTGGCCACAGGCTGCTTGCATGACTACTGCACTGACCACTGAACATTAATAGACTCTGCCAGAAATGATAGGGCGGAGCCCTAACGCCCCTATAGAGGAACCATCCCTAGTTAAGGAAAAACAGAAATACCTAGTACAGTGCACCTCCATAACAACCATGGGGGAGAGAGACCTCACCTACCTCTGCCAGATGCTCTAATAGAAGGTGGCACTGAGGAGAGCCAGGGCGATGTTGAAAGTGACTCGGAAACAATGGGAAAATAGGCCATTATGTGAAAAGGGAGACAAAATACAGAAAACTTGAATGAGGAAAAGTAAACGAAAACACTTTGACCTGATACATTTGTATTGCTGAGTAAAAACGAATACTATTAATTAAATAGCTTTCTATTTTTAATGGTTGAAGCATGGTAGGTTTTATTTTAGGGCTGCATTAAAAGGGTTAAGGAATGGATAAAAGTGTGTGTGTTTCAAGGGTTGAGGGTTTACTTAGTATAATGGTTCGGTTTAGGTTTGTGGTGGGTTTAAGAGCAGGATTATGTTTGTTTATGGAAAGTGTCTGTGCTGGCATTAAAGTGAGCAAAGAGGTTGAGATTAGTAACAGGGTCTTGGTTTAAGTCCTGTTGAATGCTTGTATAGTGCTTGATGCTACTACAAGGTAACGTCAAAGTGCTGAGAAGGAAAAAGGCAAGAGGGCGTAGCGGAACCAGGAGAGGAGAAAGAAGAGTGCAAGATGGCGTACATAGTAAGGTTTGGAATTCTGTATCTCTAAGATAGGGCACTTTTCTATTATGGACTACTGGCCTCAGCTGTCGGGTCTGAAAGGCAGGCGAGGTTGTTGTTGGAGGCAGGAGAAGGCAGTTGGAACAGGCCAGGGAAGAAGGTTGAAGGGGAATGGTTCATGGACGTCAATTCACCGAAATGCCATGGGTAGCAGTAGTGACATCACACACCCTTTGACCTCCACTTTCATTCACACACACATACTTACTCAAACACACAAATTCACACAAAGACGCGCACACATAAACACACTGTCATCCGCACGCACACAACATACATTTGAAAGCATTTTTTACTTACCTCAGCTGCCATAGAAGGGCATATTCCAGCTTATTGTACTCAATTTGTATTGCTCTATTAGTGAATAGTATATTTTATTTATTCACTATTAGAGAAATAAAACAAATTGACAGAAAATAAAGCGAGTGGACTATCCCCAGCTGTCCCCATGTTCCTGGCACTGAATTTGCCACCTCTGAGTCCAGGGGTCGCAAAGGCAGTGCTAAGAAGGAAAAAAAGCCAGAGCAGGGGTCGCAGCCGTGACCCATAAATGATGTCTATGAATGGTTCACTTTGACCTCAATGCTTTTAGGTATTACTTTGTGTACATACAACGACAACTGTGCTTCCAAAAATAGCTAACTCGGTGTTTCCCATGCTCACCGTAATTTGGTTTTTATTAACACAGAGCTCCTTTGGAAGACAGTGAGGGCACGAGGCTGACGGGAGGGCACGAGGCTGACGGACCCTCACAAACCACCAAGAGATTCAACGGTGGGGTGGGCGAGAGAACAGCAAAGCGCGGGAATATTACAGCTCTTGTTTACTGAGGGCTTCTATGCAAACGCTTGTTTAATACAGCTGGGCAGGGGTCAATTACAAGATTTAAGCGAATTAAATTTCTGCTTGACAGGGTAATTTTCTCCAAAGAAAGAAAGAAAAAATGATTCATGCGCGAGGCCAGAGAATGGAAAAAACACACACTGGCCGAGAAAGAATGCAACGCAGTCATGCCAGGCCATGAGGTCTGCCACTGGGGCCGGAGAGGATCTAAGGCCGGACACACGTGCAAGCTGCCCCTAATTTCAAGGCCATATGCAGCGGGAATCTTATCCTATATTTTAAGTAGGGTCCCAGGTTTATTTTTTACATTCACGTCTGTATGAGTCCAGATTTCTTTTTTCTTATCTTATTGGTAGGTATCCCTATTTTCAACCTCATTACGAAATATTAGCCCGTTTCTTAACGTCCTGTAGTCCAACAAGCACAGCTGACAGTCATGACAGTCATGTTTGAGAGCACACGAAAAAAAATCTCACTTCTGTATTTTCCCCCTTTAAGAGTAGAATATTTTTTTTACAGCATTAATAACTTAAATTGCATTTAAAATGTCATTATTTGTGTGAAATTGTTATTAAGTTCAAAATATTTTCTTAAGTTTGCATTAAATAAAAGCCCATATAAAGTAAAAAAAAGTATTATGTATTAATAATTATGAAAAAAAAGTTTAGAATTAAAAGTCATTTATTTCTATTTTAATAAAAATTAATGTTACATTACATGGTGATTCAAATATTTCAAAATTAAAATAATAAAGATGTACTATTTTGAAACAACTTTTAACACATTAAATTAAATGTATTTATATTTTTCATTAATCTAAATAACTTCATTTAATGTAACAATTTTCTATGGGGTCTTATTTTGAGTTTACACCTCCATTATTTTCTATGGGAGGGAGCTGGAGTATTAGTAGTTAGTCATGTGTGGTGCTGGACTTACTCCAGTTCTGAGCTGGAGTAAACTTACTACTGATTAGGGTCGTTTTTGGCTGTAGTAATTAGAGTTGCGGTTCGTGAATAGCAATGGAATCACTGTTTTGTTGGTGGGTGCATGGCCCTCCCTAAACCCTTTAAACCCCTCCTTACTCCACTCTAATCTCCTCCCCTTCCCCTTAAGCATTCAATATTTTCCAGCCATTCCTGTAGGTCCCTCAGAGATTTACTTACTAAAATGTATACATATGTGTGCAGAGATTCCACAGTTGAGAGGAGATATTGGCACAGAAAAGGATTGACGGAACCTCTGCATGTAAGTTTATAAATAGCATTTTGTAGTACCACTAAAGTACTACAAAATGCAGTTTGTGCATAGGCCCCAAACAGAAGAACATAATATATAGGAGTGAGTGAATAATCCCACTCCACTGGTGAAGTTTGCAGAGTTTGCTCACGCTGCGTTCCACTTGGAACGAGGAGTTCCAGCAAAACTCCCCAACTGCTGTGTGGCAGAGTTATTCCTCACGTGCAGCTCACCAATGTTAAGTTGAAGAGTCGGAGCAAGAATTTGCACCCCCAAGTGTGATTTTTGGAAGCTAGAACCCCTCCTGGCCAGATTTCTTAATGCGGGAGGTCACGGCAGGATGCGACCGTTCATGTTGAGAAAGCTGTCTCTCCAGTAGAAAATCTACTCATGTGGCAAAAGGAGGCAGTGCCGTGTGGTGCACCCAGTGGTGCAGTTCACATCAGTGTTATTATCAGTGATGCCACTCACTATGTCATGAGTGATGTAATATGTAAGGTCATAAGCAGTGCATTGCAGGGGCATACATTATAATTAGCTCAGCTAACTATAACTGTTGAATTTCACTTGTTTTGTACGAGTGAAATCTGAGACTACCTATAACATCCCTGTAACCTTTGTTTTTTTCAGTGAATTTCTAAGGTATTTTTAAATTAATTTCCTAACTAAAAGGTCCCTGTCACCTTTGTTTTTTTCCAATTAATTTTTTCCCTAACTATAAGGTCCTTGTAACCTTTGCTTTGTAAAGTGAATTTGTAACGTTTTTTGGATTTTTTTTCCGAACTGTAACTACTAACGTTTGATACTGAGGGGTCTATTTCAATGTCCACGGTTTCACTTCCGACCGCCGAAATACAATATAGGCGGTCGAAAGTGAAACCGGCCAGTCATTCCGGCTAGATTCCGACAGGCTCAAGGAGCCCGTCGGCCAGTTGGAACCAGCACATAATTCCAATAGGATGGCATTTCTGCCGTCAGGATTACGATGTCGGTTTCCGACAGGCTTTCAATGCCGGGCTTTCCGACATGGAAAGCCTGTTGGAAAATGACTTGGGGGCCCAATTCCTCTGCAGTGTCCAGTTGGGTGCCAAGAGGGCACCTATGGTGCGCCCCCTGTTAGTACCTTCACCTTGTGTCAAGCACCTTGAGGTGCCTGCCACGCGGTGCAGGGATTAACAGAATATCCCATTTCTCCATGGGAGCTTGTGCTACGGCGTTTTACGGCCACAGCACAAGCTCCCATAGAGAAATTGGAGTATGGTGCGCTTGCATTGTAATTGCGGTGTCAGGACCGCCAACCAGAGAACGGCCGGTCCTGAGACCGCAACGGTGTCGACATCGTAATGAGGCCCTCAGTGTGTGAGTGAGTGCAGGAGTGTCTCAGTTGGTGTATGAATGTCTGAGTATGTTTGTAAGTGGGTGTGAGGGAGCATGAGTAAGGTTGTAAGTGGGTATATGTGTGTCTGAGTGGGTCTGTGAGTAGGTCTGTGAGTCTCTGAGAGGGTCTGTGTGTCGTTGTGTGAGTCTCTGAGTAGATCTGTGAGTGGTTGTGAGAAAGAATATGAGTGATTCTGCAAGTGGATGCATGAGTGACTGTCTGTGAGTGGGTGTACATGTCTGAGTTTGTCTTTTAGTGGATGCATGAGTGAATGGGCCTGTAAGTAGCTGTGAGAGTGTCTGATTTGTTTTGTGAGTGGGTGCATAAGTGCCTGAGTGGGTTCTACTCGATTCCTGCTTGTTTTCAGCATTATTTCTCCTCACTTCTGACCTTTATTTTTCCTCTTTCTGCTAGTTTCTGACCTTTATTTTGCCTGTTTCTGACCTCTATTCTGTCTCTTCTGCTTGTTGCTGACCTTTATTTTGCACCTTTCAGCTCATTTCCCACTTTTATTTTGCCTCTTTCTGCTCCTTTCTTACCTGTATTCTGTGACTTCTGCTCGTTTCACACCTTTATTTTGCCTCTTTCTGCTCGTTGCTGACCTTAATTCTGCCTCTTTCTGATCATTTCTGACCTTTATTTTACCTCTCGCTGCTCATTTCAGACATTTATTCTGCCTCATTCTGCTTGATTCTGACCTTTATTTTGCCTCTTTTGCCTTATATCCCTTGCAGGCCCAATGTTGTTTTCCTATGTTAGCATGAGCGTGTTGCAGACTGCCCTCTGTTTTGCTCACGTTACTATACAAACATATTTTGCTTTGTGCCACACTTTACGTTCATACATAACCTGCCATTGTTTTTGCATTCTGTTCTTTCCTGGGATTTAGTCTGCAAACAGTAGACAAGGGCAAACAACAATGTCCCTTGTCATTTTGTTCTGGTCAGGCCTCAGCATCTAGACAAAACACACAAATGCAGCTGTTGTTTGGGAACACATACGTTGTCATATAGCTATGCACAGAATAGGTAACAACACACTTGGAGAGGGGTCTTTCCAGGGAAGAGATTGTGACAGCACCTGAGATGTAGAAGTTTAATTTGTGCATGCTAAGGTACAGGGTCTGCTGCCAACACCCAGAGATCTTCTGATATATAATCATTTTGCTTCTGTAGAATGGGAGAGGGTTAGGCTGCCCTGTCTTATATAATGATAGCTCCTTTCATGATTTATGGACTACTTACTGACCGTATATTTGTGGTAGGCATTTTCTTACTTATTGTGACACGTATACTGCATACTAGAGCATGATAGTTAAAATAACCATTTAAAACTTTTTTTGTGACTCTGTCAGATCGAATTGTGGAGTAGTACGAGTGCGAAAGGGCAGGTCCTGTAACCGCGATTTCTGAGAGGGTCGGTAGTGTTATGTTCGGGGGTTGTCTAATCACTTGTTCCTCATGGAGTGAGTAGGAGGGCAAGTGAGACGCTACAGCTAATCGGCCATCAGTTACTCAGGTGGTAGGATGACTCAGTCCCTGCCTACTAAGCATCTATGATCCCATGCATAGTTCTGTGACTATGCACAATCCCTGCAACATGGCGCCACCAACGTTTGGTCTGGTACTTATTCACGGGACCCCTCAGTAGCGCTTGTGCTTTTCCACAATACTCTCACACTGTTTCCTGGAGACGTTCACGTGGGAGGGCTTTGACTCCTCAGTCTGTAGGGTTTACATTTCGCTGTAGATTTTGTAAGCTTGAATTTTAAAAGGTTTTTGACCTGTTTTAGCGCTACTTTTTGAATCCCTTTGTTCTGCTTAATGGCTCAATCGGTTGAAATTCTGTCTCATTGCCGCTTGGCAGTTGCTCAACATTTGTTGCAGCATGGAGTCCCCAATGCGAGGTCTCCGGTTGTTTTTGTAGTACAGGTGGATCCTAAGTATCGTTTTGAAGTGTTTTAGTCGTGGGTTACATTTCCAGCTGTGGATGCGAATGATAATTCTTTTCATGCTTACACTGTCGCCACAGTTCCGGTGGCTTATCGCCCTTAATTATCGCAACGCCTGTTTGGCAGAAGTATATTTATTGTATGCTTAGGTTGTTCTCCTTTATACATGCCTGGAACAATTTGTTGTCTGTGATTTTCTGCTGGCTGCTCCGTGGGCACCACCTGTGCAAGCTCCGTCACCTGTGCAGGCTCCGCATGGTGAGGGTCTTATTATTAGCCCCGTTTTTATTAATTCGGTCATGGGCAAACGTCCTCAGAATCGTGAAGACTTTCCCTTTTGGATTGCTCAGAAAATTGATCAGCTTGATACAGTTTTTCCTCTTACAGGTCCTGTGGAGAAACATAGGATTCATACAATGTTTTTGCCTAGTAGTCTGATTCCCGCCTTGGCCGACTGCAACACCTGGGGACGGTGTTTGCCCTAGTGTATACGCTTTGCTATGGCACCCCCTCGATAAGCGTTCTTCCGAGCATTCTCAAACAGGTACAGAACGAATATGGGGCAGGTCCTGTCCTAGATTTGGGGATGAAGCTAACGGGAATTTTTTCCATCCCGTTTTAGTCTTCGAAATTATTATTTTTAATGTTAAAGATGAAGAGGTGTACTTGATGGTACGTCAACGCCTTTTCAGCTGTGGCTGACTTTTACCGGGAACGTGAGTTGCCAATTATTATTGGAGATCAGACCATCTACTCAGTCTCAAGGCAAGCCCCCTCCTAAAAAGGAGGCTCGTTCTGTCTTTCCTAAAAAGACATGGGACAAATCTAAGCAACAACAGAAGTCTATGTCGCTTGGTGGGTCACCGCCACCAGGCTCTTCTGAAAGTAGATATGATTTACATGATCGCTCTAAAATTCAGACTCCTGGGAGGTTTCAGGTTTCTGATCCTCGTTCCTCTCATTCCTTTCAGGATTCGTCTGATCAACAGTACGACAGAGGAGAACGGCAGGATCGCAGACAAGGCGAGTCCACGCTACCTAAGCGGGACCCGCAGTTCTCCTTTGATGTGAGGTTAAGAGAGAGGAGCCACCTCCATATAGATCCCAATCCAGAAGAAGGAAGTTGATGCCTTAACAGCGAAATACACCACAGAAGATGAGAACCCTCCTCCTGGACAGGAGTTGGGCAGTAGCTCTCCTTGACAGTGCAGCAGAAGTTATAGTGGTGCGCCAGACACTCCACCAGTTTCTGGACGCGAAAGCAACTGACACCTTTGTAACTGTTGAAATCACAGACATTGGCGTTGCTCTAGCTGTTATACTTTACCATGTAGACATTCAAATTGAGAGTGACATTAAACACATCATAATGCTATTTTTTGGGACAATTTGATTCTTGTTATGACATTTTACTGGCGGAGGTCGACTAGCCTCCCCCGTTTGTTCTTGCGTGTCCTTGAGGTGAGGATGTGATTATACCTTACTTTTCTCAATTCAACCCTGATGAGACTAAGTATGCTTATGCTTCTGAATGAGCTCTTGCTTTGCCCCTGCCTTATACCACAACCAGGCTGGTTGAAATAAGTATTCTCCTTTACTGGTTGTTCCGCTACATTCTACTCCTCAGCCTCTGCCTCAATAGCCGATCAAACTTGATGCTAAAGAGTCCGTAAAAGAGATTCTTATTCAGTTCTGTTCAGTTCAGATCTATATTCGCTCTAATAAAGGCCATATAAGTAGATAAGAATACAATTTAAATTCATCATAGCACATAAAAGTTTAAAATTATTAAACAGTTGATTAAAATAGTTTAAAAGAAAAATAAGCTTTAGCATATGTTTCAGCAAATAACAGGTTTAGAGGATGATCGACGATGCAGTTCATTTTCAAGGGTTTGAGGCCCCAGACAAGGCCAGAAAAAAGGGGTGCAGAAAACCTCAAGAAGGGTCCGCTATGTACTCCTCTTATCACAATAGTCGAGAGTTGCACCTCCATTTTACGCCAACTATTAGGGATGAGTCCAACACATGCATCTACCTAAATGTAAACTAAAACAAAAAGTTGATCTCCTTTAATGCATACTAACTTGTGTTCAGTCATTTAAAAAACCTACTACATGCATACAGCAAGTACATGTGTTCCGGAAAGTGTAAAACAGTGCAGAGACCTCGTGAAAATGATCTTGTCATAGTTTTTCTAGCCTGGATGACTGCTTTCAGAAAATCGCAAACATGATAACAGGTTTTGTGTGCACCTAGAAACTGTAAATGAAGCAGGGCTACTTTACACTGCTGGAGCTCTAGTGTGCATAGCAGGGGCTTCGGAGAGTGCTTACGTGGTGGACAGTACAAATTGCAGAAAAACATAAAGTGCAGAAGTGAGTGTGCAGATCGGTTGTCACGGGGGCAAGAAGATACTATATTTCCTTCTGAATCTGTGAAGCTTTTAAAATACAAGGACCAATAAATTGAAACGGCCCTAAAACGAAGAAGGAGCACACGCTCCAATTGTGTGAGATATAGGAATAGGTACATGGGGAGTTAACCTGTGATGAAAGATCTTTAGTAATTCAAAACAGAGGGTTTTCTAGCTCATTTTGTAGTCTTGAGACTTCACAATGCACAAGGAATACTGGGGCATATTATCAAGGGATTTATCTCCGCTTTTTTGGCTTTAAAAGCCAAGAAAGCGGAGATAAAATTATCTCCCTATTACCTAACTGTCGCTAACACCAAAGTTAGTGACAGCTAGTAGGAGATAGCGACCATCTTGGGCCCCGTTTTGCATGTCAGAGATATTTATCCCTAATGACATGCAAAGTGGGCGTGCCAAGATGTTATCGACTGGAAACAGTTGCTAACATCGCTATCTCCTATTACCAACTTTTGGAGATATTGGCGCTGAGCGCGAATATCTCCAAAAGCTAACACCTGCCCTGAGTAGTTCTTAGCCATGTTATCCAATGGGAGGTGGATAGCATGGCAAAGAGCATTAGCTCTGTAATGCATGAATATCGCTGACTTTACAGCGATATTCATGAATTTCGGCCAATTTTTATCGCTAAGGAGATAAACCTTGATAATAGCAAGGCTCCTAAGCGATAAAAATCGCCGCAACACGGCGATAAAATTATTGCCGCTAAGCCAACATAGCGATAATTATCGCTAGTGTTGGTAATATGCCCCACTGTTTTCACCTTTGTTTTATCGGCTTTGGATATGCTGCTAGGTTAAGTCATGAGGGATGAAAGATCCAGGGATGCAAAAGTATCCCGGATATATCTCAGCCATGGAATGAAAAAAGTCTTGTCCAGGCTAAGACAATCAAGGATGATATCCCTACATAACGTTGCAGCTGGCTTCGTCCAAACGCTGACCCATTACAAAAGGAGCACCAAAAGCACCTTGTCCGAAATAAAACGCTGGTTTAGTTCCGAATGTATGATAAAACTAGAGGTAGTGGGAGGTAAGTTTACATCCGATAGAGAACTCAATTTACCTCAGCCTGCAAAGAGCTGCATTTATTGTGACTCAACATGCCTGCACCGTAGGTAGCTGCACTGATGCCCTGAGAGTTATACACCTTCTGTGCTGGCAGGACAGTCCCTCTAAGGCCTGGTCTAATGAGATCACAAACTGCCCCTGCAGTTCTGCTGAGTTTAAGGCTGGAGTTGGTAAGCTGGCGAAACCAAGATCCTGAGGAACTAAAAGTCAAGCCTAAGTCGGAAAAGGTTTTCAACACATGTTAGTATTTGCCCCCTGCAAGTAATTCTATTTAACATTGATTTACCGGGGCCGCAAGACATAATATGCGACTTAGTGTAATTGGTGTTTAAGTCAAGACCTAGCATAAAATTAGCAAAACACACCACCTGCTGCCTCATAGCACTGGGAGTAAGGGCTTGAAGCACAGCATTGTCCCCGTATAATAAGGCTGGCACCGGGGTGCCAGCTATTCTAGGTATATCTGTTTGGGCTGAAGTTAGGTGAGCTTCTAAACCATTTGTATAACAAATAAAAAGCAACAGTGCCAATATGCACCCCTGTCGAACCCCGCTCTGCAACGAAAAATCCTCAGATTCTTACTCAATTAGAATATCACGGTGTAATTGAACTATGTGTCTCTTTGATTAATAATCTTCTCTTTCCATTTTGTGGACAAATGTGCCCAATTGCAACCTCATTCTACCCTTAAAAACACCAGTCTCTGCTTGATTTTCTAAACTTCGGACTTACATTCCTGACTATGCTTAGCTTATCAGCTTACCTCTGCTTTGATACATCCATCCTTTTCTGCTTCCTCCTAGCTTCTGGAACACACCGTGGTGTTGCCCGCTTTACAGCCTGATTTGCTTGCTACGCAATACTTGCAGACTAGGTTGAATACTACCAATTTGGTCATCCGGATTTTGCCTGGAGCGATCAGCTTCACTTATGTGACATTTAATGAGAGTAACACTGTTCCAACCGCTTCTAAATCACACCTATACTCCTGCAGAACTGCATTTCTTTTCTGCTGAAAAAGTTTTGACTGCTGTGCAGATGGCTATTCTAAAGGAAAGCCCTCTTGCACAAGGTAAACACATTTTTGTTGTTTCGGCTGTGCCGGCCTTAAAGGCGGTCCCTAAGCTAGTGTTCCTATTTCTCAAACTCAGAATCCTCGTAGGATTCAATGGGCTACGTCTTTAACATCCGTCGATGTCAGCTTTGTTTTTGACCCTTCCTTGCAGACGCAAAGCTTCTTCAGTATGAACACGCTCACCCTCTGCCTTCTTCGGGTCTTCCCCTTGATCAGTGCAAATGTATAATTGACACTGATGGTTCGGCTCAACCGGCCATTGGTTCTAAACAGGCTTACTCTGCAGCTTGCGCTATTGTTGTAGGTTCGATGAAAGATGGAGCTTTTCACTCTACATTGGTTCATACACAGTCCCTTGGGAACTGCATGACCCACCTGGCCGAATTGAGGGTTCTCTTTTTAGCTCGCGCATATGCTGATCCTAATTTACCTACCCTTCTTGTGTGTGATTCTTTTTATTGTGTACAGTCCATCAATGATAATTTGTTTTTTTGTAAATAAAATTATTTTCAGGATTCTAAAGGTAGCATGATAGAGCATAAAATGCTTTGGGTTAGAGTTGCTGCTTACACATGTTATGCATACATTGTTATGTTAATTTGCTTGTATAGCGCATGGCTACCCCAGCAACGGGGCGTCCCAGCGCTTATGGACATAGCAGGAGATGCAGAAACACGGCCAGTGAGAAAAGCTAGATAGAGGAGAACAGCCAAGTTTTAGGCCATGAACATGCAGGACACATGCTGGTGGGGATTCAATGGCTCATGAAGCAGCCAAATTTGCAGTAGCCACAGTTAAAGTAGCCGCAGTTACGTGTTCTATGACTAAAAACTGATGAGGACATTTTGGCAGCCACCGCTGCCACTCGGGATGGTACTCATTTTCCTCAGGGGTTTCCTTCTCGATATACTTATCAGTGACATACAGACAAAGTTTCTTTTGTGTCCATTCCCGAGGTTGGTGATCGTCTGATTCCCAACCTTGACCACAGTCAGTCTTTAATAGTGGCCGCTCATGAAGGTATTGGTTCTGCACATGGAAGAGTGGCTGCTACTGGTTTATAACAGCAGGCTCAATGATATGTCCTTTGTTGGGACGTTTGCCAGCAAATTAAGATTTCTACTGTGTCGCGGCCACCTCACACACACCTTTTTATTTTCAATCAGTCGTATTGCTGCATTTATCTTGATTATGTGGTCCTCTTATATCCGATAATGCTTTCAAATATATTTTGGTTACAGTGGATTCTTGTTTGAGGTTTCTCTGAGTCTAGCCACAGCGCTCAGCTGATGCTCGCACTGTTATAAAAGATTTGCATGTCTTTGTCGGAACTTATGCCTGTGGCACTTTCCGTTCAGACCAGGGTCTGGTTTACACCTCTAAGGTGTACTGTGATTCGATGACGTCACTGGGAGTGCAGGTGCATTTCTCGTCTCCATATAGGCCAGAGGACAATTCTGTGGTGGAGCGGATGAACCGTGACTTAATTCACTCTTTAACAGCAAGTATATTAGGTACAGGTCGGGGCTGGTTAGCTCATCTTTATGGGGTTTAACATACTCTTAATAACCTCCGAAGAAGATCTCTGGGTGGGCGGACCCTGTATGAAATACTCTTTAGCATCAACATGTTTGTTCCAGACCTTGAAAGTCTAGACATTGTGGTGGCTGCCACAACCTTTGACGTAGATAGCCACTGTGCTGTCTTACAGGATCTACAAAAGTGTTGTAACGCTCTGGCTAAAAACCATTTGCCTTCCCCTAAGCAATCTGATGCAGTAGCTCTGATTCCTATTTCTGGCTGGCTTTCTTCCTAAAGTTGGAGATCTGGCTTGTGAAAAGGTGGTGATCAAGAAAGAATTCTGTCCCTCCTACTGTGCTTCTGTTCCAGTGCTTGTTCTTCAGGGTAGGCGATCTGTGCTTTTACCTCCACTACCTGTATGCAAAGACAATCACTTTGTTTCCCTAGAACATGTCATGTTCCATCTATCGGCCAATCCTCAATAGTATGCCTCGGAGTGTCCCAACCCACGATATTCCTTCACAGTAATGAGCTTTGTTACTTCTGATTTTCCCTGGCTGCCGGAGGCTGATGTCGAGTCTTCACTTGACCGGGTACCCTTTTTACCTTATTCACACTCCACAATGGAAATGGTTTATTCTGATCCACCCCTCACGGACCCCTTGGGAGTGCAAGCCTCAGGTCTACATCCAAAATCACAGACTTCGTTATCTCAGCTGAGTTCTTCTGGTTACTATATCGATCAAGATAATTTTTCTACAGACAGTTCTTAATTGTCTTCTATTTTAACCTTACCACGGGTGTGGATTTGTGTTTTTATCGCCTGGTTAAAACACACTTATCTGGCTCCACCTTGCACATATGTCTGGATTGTGTTTTCCATGGTATTTTTGTTCATGTGGATTGGATTTGTGACTGTTTCATTCCTTTTGATTAATGGCCATTACCTCCTAGAACGTTCTGCTGCAGAACTTGTCAACAGGGTGTTGGCCTCACATTCCTCCTCGCATAAATGAAAAGAGACCAGTCCCTGTTAACATTTCAGCGGTCCCAGTCACTGAAAGAATTGTCTGAAATAAAGTACCATTCGATATATATAGTCCTACGGAAGAGGTGTGGCGCCGCGGCCAGGGCGACTGACGCTGGAATCTGGGGACCACGGTTCGATCCCCGGCGCCAGGTTAGCCCAGCACCATGTGACTCTGGGCAATAGCTCGCTTAATCTTCCCGACGGCCCCCAGCGCCTAGAGACCCTTACGGGTGATTGTGCGCTTTACAAATGTGGACTTTACGGAGACCCTGCAGATTCCATATGTATTCCATGTTTGCATGGGTGATGTGATAGTGCCCGGGTTACAATCAGATGATTGGGATGTCGATGCTGTAAATTCTATGTTTTCTGAATTGCAATATTATACTGTCTTTGACACTGAGGTTTTATATTTACATTCTGTTAACTAGGCCGCTTTGTTCTATTATCAGCATTATGGGCATCATTTTTTGCATAGAGCTCATGGACAACCTCCCCAATTTAATTATATTCAAAGGGAACATTGCCCAGTTCCACCTCAGGGTAGTTCCATTACACAAAAGATGAAACACACCTATTTAACTGGTTATGACCTTTTGGACCCAGGATCATACTATTTTAAATTGGTTCCCACTCTCTCGAAAAAATATATGCTTACTCAGACCAAGTTGATATATGCATCCCTTTTTATTGATAACCTAGCCCTGAAAGGATATGATTACTGGAAGGACACTATTAACTTAGAATCGGTATGGGGCACTAAGTTCTGGCAAATGCAAGGTACAGCATCTCTATTCTGTGCTTGTATGATACCTATTCAAGTTATCTTTCTTAATGACAGGGTCCAAAAGACTACTTGTCTGGGGTTGGCTAAGATTAAAAAATTGAATGCTCCCACTATTCCATCCTTGGCTCTCTTTGATAACTGGCAATCTTATATAAATTATGGTACACAGACAAAATATCGAAAATAAAATATCGGAAAGACAAAATATTGAAGTTTAAATATCGAGATACAAAAATATCGAAGGTAAGTAATATCGACAGTCTAAATATCGATATTGGCATGATATCAGTAATATCGAAGTTGTAAATATCGATGTTAATAATATCGAAATTAATAACTTTGATGTTACTAATATCAAGTTTTAAATAAATTTAGTGTATATTATATTGTATTTATTATGTTTTATTATTTATTTTTAATGTTATTTTATTAAATATTGTCTTTTACTACTGTAGCGGGTTGTGGGTTTATAGGGGAATAGGGTGGGAAGTAATTTAATTATGTTAAATTAATTATTAATTAGTAGGAATTATTAATTAATTAATTGAGAATTAATTTTTAATTGTTTTAAATTAATTTATTAATAGATAAATATGTTCTGTAGCGGGTTATGGGTTTATAGGGGAATAGGGTGGGAAGTAATTTAATAATAATTAATTAATTGATATATGTTTGTACATATTTTAATTAATAATTAATTGGTCATTAATTTCTATTAATTAGTTAATTAATTATTATAATTTTTACATATTTATAATTATTAATTAGTTGGTAATTAATTATTATTAATTATTTAATTACATTAATTATAGTAATTTTTTTTATATCTAATTTATTGTTATTCTTAATTAATTAATTGTGCAAAATAATATTAATTATTAAATTAAATTAATTACAGCAAATGTGCTAATATATTTACTTTATTGTTATTGTTAATTAATAATTAATTGGTAATTAAATAATATTAATTAATTTTGGGTACAGGGGTATTTTTAGGGTTCAGGGTCAGTTTTCAGTTCATGGGTACAGGGGTATTTTTAGGGTTCAGGGTCAGTTTTCAGTTCATGGGTAAAGGGGTATTTTTAGGGTTCAGGGTCAGTTTTCAGT
Organism: Lissotriton helveticus; assembly: GCF_964261635.1. Classification (NCBI taxonomy): domain Eukaryota; kingdom Metazoa; phylum Chordata; class Amphibia; order Caudata; family Salamandridae; genus Lissotriton; species Lissotriton helveticus. The sequence continues at coordinate 344,376,730 of NC_136065.1, forward strand.
TCATGGGTAAAGGGGTATTTTTAGGGTTCAGGGTCAGTTTTCAGTTTTTGGGTAAAGGGGTATTTTTAGGGTTCAGGGTCAGTTTTCAGTTTTTGGGTAAAGGGGTATTTTTAGGGTTCTGGGTCAGTTTTCAGTTCATGGGTAAAGGGGTATTTTTAGGGTTCAGGGTCAGTTTTCAGTTTTTGGGTAAAGGTGTATTTTTAGGGTTTAGGGTCAGTTTTCAGTTTTTGGGTAAAGGGGTACTTTTAGGGTTCAGGGTCAGTTTTCAGTTCATGGGTAAAGGGGTATTTTTAGGGTTCAGGGTCAGTTTTCAGTTTTTGGGTAAAGGTGTATTTTTAGGGTTTAGGGTCAGTTTTCAGTTTTTGGGTAAAGGGGTATTTTTAGGGTTATGGGTCAGTTTTCAGTTCATGGGTAAAGGGGTATTTTTAGGGTTCAGGGTCAGTTTTCAGTTTTTGGGTAAAGGGGTATTTTTAGGGTTCTGGGTCAGTTTTCAGTTCATGGGTAAAGGGGTATTTTTAGGGTTCAGGGTCAGTTTTCAGTTCATGGGTGAAGGGGTATTTTTAGGGTTCAGGGTCAGTTTTGGGTTTTTGGGTAAAGGGGTATTTTTAGGGTTCAGGGTCAGTTTTGGGTTTTTGGGGTACAGTCGTACAGGGTAAAAATAAAATTAATTTAAATTAAATCAATTAAATGAAATTAAAAAATATAAAATTACATTACATTATTAAGTTTTTTAATTTATTTTAAATGTATATGTATTAGTTTTAAATTTTTAATTATGTTTTAATATTTTTATTTAATATTTGTAACATTATATGTATTTTATAATTATTTTTACATTATTATTAATACATTTAAAAAAACGATATTTTTAAATACGATATTTTTGTACTACGATATTATTTTTTCGATATTTTTGTACTTACCTTGTTAGGGATAGGATTCCTATATTTTTGACTTCGATATTTTTGTCCCGATATTTTTGTATTTCGATATTTTTGATTTCGATATTTTGTCAGACATTCATAAATTATACTGAAGACCAACTAAATAGTAAGATGCGAATCAGTACATTTAATTATTCTATGATTACTCCGACTGGGTGGTCACTATGGCCTTTGAACACAAATGTTTGTCATTCTCTTTTCTTGAATACTACTTCTGGATTCAAATTGAATAGACCTGATCCACGTTATCCACAAACACTGTATTGCAACACTGTTACTACTTATTCAGTAGGTAAATTATGTCAACAATGGTTAGAACATTCCCCATTGTCTGCAATGAAACAACACCCTTCTCTCCTATTCAAAGGTATAAACCTACCTGATTTCCTTTTGGATCCAAAATCCCCATGTTCAAAACGATTTGTTTATGCTTCTTATAATAAACTTTGGAAACTGTCTCAACTGGAAGCTGCAGTACTTTTATGCCAAATTGATCAAGATAATTTAGATAAAGTACTTACTGTTTTAGACAACAGTATTAATACATTGTCATCTCGTATTTATACTTTAGATAATATTGTGTCATCCGTAATTGATATTTTACAAAATGAAGTGTCTACCTTGTATCATTATCAGAATCAACTTAGATCAGTGATATGATTTGGCTGGACGCTGCAAACACTCAAGAATGGGCGCGTACCTTGACATTACCTTAATTGTAGCGCATTGTCCTTACCATTTAATTTGACAGGTAAACAGCAATCAATGGCTTTGAAAGATGCTAGATACACCATGCTACATAGAGAGAAACTTGAACAACTTCCCTTCACTGTTGCGGAAACTCATTCTGTGGTATGGTTAATACACACGGTTAACTCTTTGCCCATCTCAATGTTTCAGTTTACTACCGGCATTAAACACTTCGCAGGTAGGTATATATGAACCCCCTTGGGAACAGCTACATATATGAGTTATGGTCCCTGCCCTTCACATATTGTTGTCAACGAGCTGAGAGAGAAGTATTTCTTACAGGGGAAGAGTGCAACTCCACTGCTGGTCATTCCCTTGTGCACCACCAAGTAAAAAGTCACGGCGCTTATTACTGTTTCTGCCCTCAATCTGGCTTGTTATTTGAACGGAATTCCTCTTCCCGCAATTATTCCCACTCTTACACTGCTTTTTAATGGCACTTATCTTATCCTTAATAACCAGGACTGTTGCTGTCTGCAGGCGGGAATCCTGTATGTGTGTCTGTTTCCCAGTTAGTTACTTGTTGCAATAATGTCCTGTTTCCCCCTCCACATGGGAGTGTAGATAGTTCGTTGTGGTCTTCCATTGCAACTCTGAAAACAGATTTCAATAAGGTAAGCAGACTCAAAGCGTTATTGTTTCAACAAGAAGTGGCTCTCACTTTGGCACATGAGACCTTCAAATTGCTAGTGAAATACAGTCATGCTTAAACAGAAATCTCCCTCTACATTTTGGGTAATTGATACATCAAATATTTGATGCATCTAATACCATGGGCCTGACACACTTTTTTAAACTTGTGGGCTCCGGCCTTGTGACATCTTTTCGAACTATTATGGAGTAATCTCAGCTTTTATACTTCTATTTCTTCCAGCATGTTCGGTGGGTTCCCGCTGATGTTCGTCATCATTTGCTGCATCATCGTGCTGTTACTGCTATTCCCCAATGGCTGCTCCATTTGTGGTCCTTACCGGACAGGCATTGCTGCAACTGTACAGTGAGCGAATGATACAACTTTTTGGATGGTGCCCTTAGACGCTCTGGATACCAAATGTTGTCTAACCTTCTGCCATGCTTACTTTACCTGTGTACAACCTGTGTTCCATTGTATCAGGTGCCCCTTTCAATGGGCCCTGGACGTCTGCCTGGCTAACCCTGGATTTTGAACTGCTGATGGGTCCCTTAGAGACCCATAACCAGGACTGTTCCTTGGGTATGCGGCTTGTGTACAACCCAGCGTTGTGGCCAGTGGCAGGAGGGGATCCCTGTGCCACTGTGCAGCATTTACTGGATCTCAGTTCATATAAATCAACACAGATTGTCCTTGGATGGTCTTGTCCACTGCTGGATGGCTGACATTTCCAATTTGGAAGGTTTGGATTTCCTACTGGAATCATTGTCATTTCACTTGGCATCCTGCATCCTGGGGTCCCGGTGATATGCTGTAATTGGAAGCATTTTTCACTAAAAATCTTTTTTCCAATTTGGCCATTGTCCTTATAGGAGACACTGACTACAAGCTACTTTGAATGCTTTGGTTCTGCTCATCACCTGATTTCTGTTGTCATTTTGGTGCTACCATCCTGACTAAGGGGACAGTGTCATATGTCCTGGGCAGGCCCATTTTTGTTTTTCTCGAGGTGATCACATTAACATATATAAAACAGACCTATTGACTATGTCAAAATTTGCCAATAATTATAGTAAAATAAATATTTTTTAAATACATACATTTTAACGTTTAATAATACTTTTTGTCCCAACATATTTTAAACAAAGCATTTTTAAAACTACCACAAACATTTAATAAAGTCTTTTTAAAACATTTCTCAGGCCTGAAAATGGAGCTATAGACCCAATCAGAAGGGGTCCCGGCACTCCAGCTGAAAAGCATACAGTTCCAGCTTGGAGTGCTTTAGAAATAATCGTAAGCTATCCTGTGGTCATGGATTAAATGATCAAGAAGGGGAAAGGATCACTAGTCCTGCTTAAACCATGGTTTTGCAGGTCGAAGGTAGGTATCTCCCAAAATATGGCCCTCATACACGTGTATGTTGGAAACTTCTCTCAGCGGTATATACTGTGTCCCCGCTTTTCTTTACACGTGCGTGCGTAATCATTGGGTCATTTTTTGTGTGTGCACCCTCCACCAGGAGGTTTTACCTTAGGTTTAAGGCAGTAGTGATCGTGAAACAGTGGGGGGGGGGGGGGGGGGGGGGTAGTGGTTCTTAAAAAGTCCGGACAGCCAGAAAAAGAATTTTTAATAAATCTGGATTCGGACTATTTATAAAATTGTATGTGCAACCTACGAATTTAATAAGGAATTCAAGTGCACTTCTTTTAAAAATTAAAAAAAGGTCAACATGTTTCAGCCTTGGGTAGTCAATAGATCAATAGGCTTTCGTCAGGACCAATAGGGGTGAAATAGTGAAAAAAGGTGTGAAGAATAAAAGGTTTTTTGACCTAATTCTTTATGAGGTTAAGGCTTCATTGTACCTGAAAGAGAGAATAGACATACAGACACACAACAGACAGGGAGATAGGGTGTAGGAGACATATAGTTATGTACAAAAGTACTCTTGTGAAATCAAATGATTTCAGCAAAGAACTAGAAAATGGCAATACTTTTCATTGAACCACACTCATTTCTGGCGTCAACTCTTCCATTGTCATGCTTCGGCGGGCGTTGGTGATTCGATTTATACTGTAGTGGGGTGCCCATAACTCTAAGATAGTACTTGGTATTGTGCGTGGTCTATGGTGAGATGGATATAACATAAACCGCCTCGTGATTTGCGTTTATAACGCTATACACAATCAGTGCTTGAATTGGTGGTGCAATATTCGCGCGTGTGGCGATTTTTATTAAAATAATATGCATAAGTTCTTTTGTTTCTTAAATGGGTTCGTAAATAAATCAAATGAGTTCCTATTTCATCCATTTTAATCGTCTAAGATCATTGTATAGTTATACTATTGCGCGTAGCTCAAAGCGCGATGCGTTTGCTCTGGGGGCTCGTGACAAAGTGATTTGCCCGGTATTACTGCGTACCTTATTAAAAAGTAAGAAATTGCTTCTTCGGGGAGTTAGGCTGGACGAGAGAGGTCTCATTGCAAGGTTATGGAGAGGAAAAAGGGGTTAGGGAAAAGGGGTTTTATACTTGCGGTTCTCGTATCTTGAGAGAGCGCGGTCTTAGCGGTTACCTTAGTCCCTTCTGCTCTGTCCTGGCAGCTTGTGCTGACTCTGCCTTTCGTCACCCGGAATCGGAATGCATATGGTTCCGGGTGAATTTGTACTTCATGGCGGTAGTAAAAGAAGAAATACTTCAAGGAATACTTTAATGCGTGACTTAGAAGTACAAATCGTTGGTAATACTATTTTAAGGAATGGTGTATTGGAAATACAGAAAAAAGATAGGTTTTTAATTTCAATCAGAGAAATATTAGTTATAAATGTGGTGTCCCTGAAAGGGCCAGTTGTTGTTAAAGATGCCCCTTGTTTTCAGGGTTGAGGATTATACTTCTCATTAGCGAATACTATGAACAAGAGGAGGGTTTTTTTTGGGGGGGGTACCGGCAGTTACGTGTAAATCTGTGGGGAACCTTGAGCTTATTTTTTGAGATCTGTCCCAAACTTAGAGAGGAAACTTATTGGTTTTTGTGTTTATCTTGTCGTCCATTAAGATGATGCTAATCTGGGGCTTATGTTATTAGACCACTGTGGTTAGGGCACATAGAGTTTTTTATGGAGTGGATTATCGCGAATGAATCATCTGTTAAGGGATAGCCAAGGAATGGAATCGTTGAGACCCAGGGTATCTGTTTTGAGCCTGTGGACCCAACGTTGTTCCTTCTCGAATAGGATTTTTGCTGCATTTCTGTCTACTGTGTCCAGAGTTTCTAAAATTACCCAGTGTAGGTCGTCTGCTGTGTGATTTTGTTCTTTATAGTGAGATGACATTTTTGTTGTGGTTTTCTTGCAGTTTACGTTGCTCCGATGCTCACAGAGTCGTTGTTTTGCCTCGCGGCATGTCATCCCTATGTATCTCATGTCGCACGGACAGGTGATCATGTAGATGACATGACTGGTGTTGCAATTAGTGTGTTTTCTTAATTTCCATAGGAAATTTGGAAGTAACTGCAATTCTTTTATTGGTTTTGTAGTTGCGCAGGCTACACAAGTTCCACATGGATAGTGTCCAGTTATTGGGAGGGTGTTCCATAATGCTGGTTGTTGTTTCTTTTTCTTTGGTGGCGGTCTTGTGTGAACCAGTAGATCTTTAATATTCCTGCTCCTTTTATTTGCAAATCTTGGTTTCGACCAGGTCAGGGTGTTGGATGTTATGATTTTCCAATTGCGGTTGATTATCTTCTTCACCTGATTGGTGATCGGACTGTAAGTGGTGACACAGGTGGTCCTGTTGTCAATCTGTTTTGGGCAACTTTCAAGTAGGGACTCTCTCGGTTGGTTTCTGGCACGTTTTTGCAGGAATTGATTACTTTCCTGGGGTAATCTCTAACTGTGAGTTTTTCACATAGATCAGTAGCTTGTGTTTTGTAGTCTGCAAGGGAGCTGCAGTTTCTCTTTAGTCGTAGGAACTGGCTGTAAGGGAGGTTTTCTCTCAAGGGTCGAGGATGAAAGCTATTGAAGGATAGCAGACTATTTTTTGCCGTTGGTTTGAAAAACGTTTTCGTTAGTAGGGTGTTTCCTTCAGAAAAGATGGTAATGTCTAGAAAATCAAGACTTTGTGCATTGGCTGTATAAGTGAAATTCAAGCATTCATCTTGATTGTTCAGCCACCTGTGGAAATCTTTTAGAGATGTCGTGTCTCCTTTCCAGATTAGCAGGATATCGTCGATATATCTCTTCCACATTCCACATTCGTCCACTTCTTTCATTATGGCTTGCTCGAATAATGAAAGAAGTGGACGAATTGAATCAGCAACTTCCAAAACCCTTCCAGAATCTAACTAAAGCAGAAAATCTTGCTTTAACAGAACTGAAGAACAACAAAGACATAGTCATAAAGCCAGCGGACAAGGGTGGAGGCATAGTCCTCTTAACAACAGAAGGATATGACAGACAATGCATGGATTTACTGGCAGACACAAAATTCTATCAAATAATGACGATCGACCCAACAGCACGCCTACAGAGAACTATAACCCTGATGGTTGAAGAAGCAGAAGCCAACAACTGGCTATCCAAAAAGGAGGCTGATTACTTGGTGACAAGAGCACCAGTCACACCGTATTTTTACTCTCTGCCCAAAACACATAAAGGGAGAATGCCCCCACCTGGAAGACCTATTGTCTCTGGAATCAATTCCATCTTAGAGCCATTATCGGAATTCGCGGACCAGTATTTGAGACCATTGGTCCAAAAAACGCCTACCTACTTAAAAGACACACGGGATCTGATTAACATGTTACTCAATTTTGAATATTCAGAGAACACCATGCTCTTAGTAGGATTAGACGTCGAGAGCCTCTACACTAGTCTTCCGCAACAGAAAACTTTAGAGACTCTCGAAACAATACTTTTCAACACCGACTGGCCCTACAAAACTCCAAGACATTTTGTATTGGAATGTTGCAGACTGGCCCTTACGGAATTTTTTTTTCAGTATAAGGAAACCCTCTACCTCCAGCAACATGGCACGTCTATGGGCAGCACCTTTGCGCCAAGCGTGGCAGGTCTATATGTGAGTACTTTTGAGCAGACCCACATACATAATGAAAACAACCCCTTCGCACGCCATATACTCTTTTGGAAGAGATATATCGACGATATCCTGCTAATCTGGAAAGGAGACACGACATCTCTAAAAGATTTCCACAGGTGGCTGAACAATCAAGATGAATGCTTGAATTTCACGTATACAGCCAATGCACAAAGTCTTGATTTTCTAGACATTACCATCTTTTCTGAAGGAAACACCCTACTAACGAAAACGTTTTTCAAACCAACGGCAAAAAATAGTCTGCTATCCTTCAATAGCTTTCATCCTCGACCCTTGAGAGAAAACCTCCCTTACAGCCAGTTCCTACGACTAAAGAGAAACTGCAGCTCCCTTGCAGACTACAAAACACAAGCTACTGATCTATGTGAAAAACTCACAGTTAGAGATTACCCCAGGAAAGTAATCAATTCCTGCAAAAACGTGCCAGAAACCAACCGAGAGAGTCCCTACTTGAAAGTTGCCCAAAACAGATTGACAACAGGACCACCTGTGTCACCACTTACAGTCCGATCACCAATCAGGTGAAGAAGATAATCAACCGCAGTTGGAAAATCATAACATCCAACACCCTGACCTGGTCGAAACCAAGATTTGCAAATAAAAGGAGCAGGAATATTAAAGATCTACTGGTTCACACAAGACCGCCACCAAAGAAAAAGAAACAACAACCAGCATTATGGAACACCCTCCCAATAACTGGACACTATCCATGTGGAACTTGTGTAGCCTGCGCAACTACAAAACCAATAAAAGAATTGCAGTTACTTCCAAATTTCCTATGGAAATTAAGAAAACACACTAATTGCAACACCAGTCATGTCATCTACATGATCACCTGTCCGTGCGACATGAGATACATAGGGATGACATGCCGCAAGGCAAAACAACGACTCTGTGAGCATCGGAGCAACGTAAACTGCAAGAAAACCACAACAAAAATGTCGTCTCACTATAAAGAACAAAATCACACAGCAGACGACCTACACTGGGTAATTTTAGAAACTCTGGACACAGTAGACAGAAATGCAGCAAAAATCCTATTCTAGAAGGAACAACGTTGGGTCCACAGGCTCTAAACAGATACCCTGGGTCTCAACGATTCCATTCCTTGGCTATCCCTTAACAGATGATTCATTCACGATAATCCACTCCATAAAAAACTCTATGTGCCCTAACCACAGTGGTCTAATAACATAAGCCCCAGATTAGCATCATCTTAATGGACGACAAGATAAACACAAAAACCAATAAGTTTCCTCTCTACGTTTGGGACAGATCTCAAAAAATAAGCTCAAGGTTCCCCACAGATTTACACGTAACTGCCGGTACCCCCCCCCAAAAAAAACCCTCCTCTTGTTCATAGTATTCGCTAATGAGAAGTATAATCCTCAACCCTGAAAACAAGGGGCATCTTTAACAACAACTGGCCCTTTCAGGGACACCACATTTATAACTAATATTTCTCTGATTGAAATTAAAAACCTATCTTTTTTCTGTATTTCCAATACACCATTCCTTAAAATAGTATTACCAACGATTTGTACTTCTAAGTCACGCATTAAAGTATTCCTTGAAGTATTTCTTCTATTACTACCGCCATGAAGTACAAATTCACCCGGAACCATATGCATTCCGATTCCGGGTGACGAAAGGCAGAGTCAGCACAAGGTGCCAGGACAGAGCAGAAGGGACTAAGGTAACCGCTAAGACCGCGCTCTCTCAAGATACGAGAACCGCAAGTATAAAACCCCTTTTCCCTAACCCCTTTTTCCTCTCCATAACCTTGCAGTGAGACCTCTCTCGTCCAGCCTAACTCCCCGAAAAAGCAATTTCTTACTTTTTAATAAGGTACGCAGTAATACCGGGCAAATCACTTTGTCACGAGCACCCAGAGCAAACGCATCGCGCTTTGAGCTACGCGCAATAGTATAACTATACAATGATCTTAGACGATTAAAATGGATGAAATAGGAACTCATTTGATTTATTTACGAACCCATTTAAGAAACAAAAGAACTTATGCATATTATTTTAATAAAAATCGCCACACGCGCAAATATTGCACCACCAATTCAAGCACTGATTGTGTATAGCGTTATAAACGCAAATCACGAGGCGGTTTATGTTATATCCATCTCACCATAGACCACGCACAATACCAAGTACTATCTTAGAGTTATGGGCACCCCACTACAGTATAAATCAAATCACCAACGCCCGCCGAAGCATGACAATGGAAGAGTTGACGCCAGAAATTAGTGTGGTTCAATGAAAAGTATTGCCATTTTCTAGTTCTTTGCTGAAATCATTTGATTTCACAAGAGTACTTTTGTACATAACTATATGTCTCCTACACCCTATCTCCCTGTCTGTTGTGTGTCTGTATGTCTATTCTCTCTTTCAGGTACAATGAAGCCTTAACCTCATGAAGAATCAGGTCAAAAAACCTTTTATTCTTCACACCTTTTTTCACTATTTCACCCCTATTGGTCCTGACGAAAGCCTATTGATCTATTGACTACCCAAGGCTGAAACATGTTGACTTTTTTTAATTTTTAAAAGAAGTGCACTTGAATTCCTTATTAAATTCGTAGGTTGCACATACAATTTTATAAATAGTCCGAATCCAGATTTATTAAAAATTATTTTTCTGGCTGTCCGGACTTTTTAACCCCTTCAGCGCTAATGACAAGGGTAACTCGTCATGGACTTTCCATTGATTTCAATGGAAAGTCAATGGAAGCTCATCAGGTGCCTTAGCAGCCAAGTGGTTAAGAACCACTACCCACCCCCCCACTGTTTCAAGATCACTACTGCCTTAAACCTAAGGTAAAACCTCCTGGTGGAGGGTGCACACACAAAAAATGACCCAATGATTACGCATGCACGTGTAAAGAAAAGCGGGGACACAGTATATACCGCTGAGAGAAGTTTCCAACATACACGTGTATGAGGGCCATATTTTGGGAGATACCTACCTTCGACCTGCAAAACCATGGTTTAAGCAGGACTAGTGATCCTTTCCCCTTCTTGATTAAGAGATTATACTACGGAGACTGAAAGGATTCTCACTCTGCCTCCTTCCTTTTGATTATACATGGATTAAATGAGCCAGGAGACAAACTTTTTTTTAATATTGCTAGAGGACTGCTGTGCTCCCTGCAACCCTCCACAGCATATATAGTGCTTGGTGGTGCCCCTGCCGCTAATAGGGGCACCGCCAGGATAAAAAAATCCCCAGGGCCAGGGAGGCGGGCCACATGCCCCTTTGCCAATAATTTAGTTTGCGGTAACCACCTGTGCCATGGCCCACCGCACGGCTTATATTTAAAAACAGGCGTAGATGCGCAGTACTGTTTAAAAAAACGTTTTGAGCCCCAGTGGTGGTCCCTCTGGGTCCCCTGCACCAGACCTATAGGTCTGGGTATCTCTATCCTTCCCTCCTATATTTTTTGTTTACATTTTTTACAGGACACGAGGACGGTGTCCTCAAGCACTACAGTGGCTGTGGCAACATCTTTGTTGATTTTGTGGCAGTCAATCAGATCATTATCTTTGATCTGTCGGATCTGCGGATCCTATGTGGCATGAAATATACATACATTTTAAACCTTAATTTCTCCAAAGCCATTAAACAGATTTACATCAGATCACACAAAGTACACGTTCTGGGTAAAGAGCTAGCTTTCTGCCAAAAATTGTGCAATTCCATTCAGCCATCCATGGTTAGAAATATCTCCTTTCAATTGTCAGGTGCTGAGGAGGCTAATTTTAGGGAGATCCAGATGCATGCTCAGTGTTTAGTTTATTACACGCTTAAAAAACAGCATGACAGGAATGTTATTTCTGTCAGCTGTCCCGGGTGTAGCATGCAGGGTACTTGGGAGCAAATGGCCTAGGGATGACAGAAGTTATGGGGATTCTGGGAGAATGTCATCTTGTTAATTCGAGACACCCTAGGAACACCAATATTCCCAGGCCTCGTGCAGGTCCATTCATTTGGTTTGTAGGACCTGACACTCTTAAGCGTAGTAGTTTATAGCAATTATAATTGCTTGTTTGCTGATTACTAATAATTGGAAAGCAACTGAATCTCCAGACTTCCAAATGTGGCTTAATAATCTATATATAGTTTACAATAAGGACATTCTAAAAGTCAAAAGAGTGGGAGGGAGGAAAAGCTTTTTAAGATTTAGAGATTCTTAAAGCAGTTTACTGAAAACACTTTATCAATATGATTAATTGATGCTATATTGTGGGAAACTGTTCATTTAATACTGACTATAGAAACACGGTATGAATTAACTTGTGAGGTCGGCAGCTGTATTTTTTATTGAGTATATGCAATTTATGGATTTTTTCAACAGTGACTTTGCATTGAATGTTGTGCCTATTCAAATAATTGTGATGCTTTGAGTAAAACTTGGGATCGTGTATATTTTTGTGCTCTTGAAATTTCAGAAATCCCTTGGAAGCAGAACTCTAAAACTGTCATTTGGCTCGTCAGTTTAGGCTGAGTGGGTGGTAAATTAAGAAAATTGGTTAGTGGTCCTCCCACACACCCGCTTGCCTATAGCTACGTTAGTGTTTAAGCTATTAAACTTCATGCCTTCCAAAAAGGAATGAGCTCAAGTTTGTTGAGTAGAGATTTCCATAATACACTGGTAATGCCCGTAAATGCTCTCCCCTCAATATTATCGATATTATCGACTTTGGTATAGCGTCATACACATGACTTCCAACATAATTATTATACCTGTGTTTCCTAAATACGGATATCCTAGTCTTCTAATTTATAAACCTCATTTCCTTATTTTTCTGATCCTTGTATTTACTGAGTCTGTAATTTCATGTGGTTTATGCATTTATCACACATATTGTTCTTTTTCTTGACATACAGCAATCATTTCTTCATTACCATTTATTTTACAGGGAATCTCGAATTCACATTCAGCCATGATGATCTTAAGTAACTAATGTGACACTGTAATCACATGTTGCACTTGCAACATAAAACCCCCCACACACTCATAAATCCCCACTGACATGACATAATTCCCTTTCCTTGTGGTTTGACATGTCAGCTGGGTCACAAAACATTTTTGACTGACATTAATAAGGCGGTGCTTGCTCTAGACACCTTTTACAAACATATTATGAAAACAGGATTCTGGAGGTGGTATTGTGTGATAAGACGTGTGTGTACAATTGCTGTGTGGTATTTTGTTATGCTGGAAACCTAGGGCCTTATTTATGAAGGCCTTGCGCCGCCGGTGCGCCACTTTAAAAATGGGAAAAAGTGACGCACCAGCGGCGCAAGGCCTTCATAAATAAGGCCCCTGGTTTTTGTGCTGCTATTTTTTGTGTTGCAGTATTGCAACGTGATTTTGTTTTGTTTGTGTTTTTTAATTGCATTCTGATTTGACTGTTTTATTGTTTTGTACCGTGTTATGTTTTACTTTCGGTGGGATGGTTCTTTATATGATGTCACTGTGTTTAGTTGTTTACTTTGGGTATGTCAACACATGCTTTGAAAGTTCCTGTGACAAGTAACCATTTACTAAGGTCTCAGGCAGTACTGTGTCTATGGTAGTGCAATAGGGCTGTTCCATCACTTCAACCATTTAAAACACCAGTCAGCCCAAACATGTTATATGATACGCCCCGTGGCCTTTAACCCTAGGCTTGATAAATTCCTGAGCATGTCATTGCCCTTATTTATGGGTTGTTAACCTGTCTTTTGAATGGTACTAGTTAGTTGGCAAATCCCGACGTGATTCTTGCAACTAGTGAAATGTTGATTCAATTTCATTGTCACTTTGCAATGTCAGATCTGCTGAGTTTCAAAATTAACATATAATAACCAAATTGCATCTGCAGTTGTAGGAACCCTTTTCATTGTGACCTTAATAGAATTTGCAAATTCATCTGCAGTTCCTGATTCAGGTCAGACACATATGAAGTTACAGTATGAATTTTATTTTTATTGTGATGCCTGTGGTTGCCAGTGTCATCTTAATGAGTTTGGGGACTCCAGGCAGGCAGTATTTTGGGGGCCCATGTTTGGAACAAGTTTGAATTGCATTGCCCATTTCTTGTTAATTCAAATCTTGTAATTCCGAACAGTATTGCGTTTTAGGTTAAGAGTTGAGACCTAGAGATATACAGACCCGAGCTTGAGAGACAGTTCACACTCCCAGGGCCCCCTTGAAGGTGGGGGGCATGGGGAATTGCCCAGTTTGCCCTTGCTTTAATACATCTGATCTCATTGCATTCCTTGTTTTAGAGCCTTATTAAGGCATGGATAAAGTTAGGAATTGACAATGGCCCTCAGCTCCTAAGGAGCTCCATTTTAAACTGATGGGGTCTGTCCAAAGCCCCACAGTAATGGTGTGCTTCCAACCGGACTCTTTTGTAATTTGACAGTTGGCCATGCACACACCTTACCCCTGCACACTCAGGTAGCAGCTGGCAATTAAATTACACCGGAAGGAGTATCCACTATGACTTAGAAGAACAGACGTATCTGGAGGATTGGTTCTTGGCAAAAAGAAGGAAATTCATCCTTTTGATAGAAACCCCTCACTCACCACCTAGTGGTGACATGCTTCATCATTGGGGTCCACCTTGGCGTCCTAGCGACACCAAGGTGTGCTACAACACCTGGACTACAGTGGAGCGGGTTGTGGCTGTAAGTGCAAAAAAATTTTAAAAATTGTCCTGGTTGTACTCAGAAAAAGTAATTTTATTTATAGAGCAACTGAACAATGTTTTAAAATTAATACTGGCGAGATCCTGGTAGGGAGGGTTACGACCCTGGGATCTCTATATGTGTTGGATGGTCAACATGTTTCTACCATAAGGGCTATTGCCCGGTATTCGTCAGGACCAGAAAAAACAGGTGGACAGGGGGTGCGTGCTCCCTAAAAAGCACTCCCGGCCTTGATCCCCTGTGTGCCTACTGGCAAAAAATTGCCAGTGGTAAATGCCGCTCAATAAAATAAGCGAGCTGGCGGGTTAAAACAAGAGACTCCAATATGAGTACTCTGCGCTTCAACGGGCAGGGCGTAAGGTCAATGCCTGTATAATCACAATTTAGTTTCAGGCAGGTAAGATCAGAATCGACCTACTCCTCGCGTCCACTGCTCGGAGTCTCTTGTTTTAACCCGCCAGCTCGCTTATTTTATTGAGCGGCATTTACCACTGGCAATTTTTTGCCAGTAGGCACACAGGGGATCAAGGCCGGGAGTGCTTTTTAGGGAGCACGCACCCCCTGTCCACCTGTTTTTTCTGGTCCTGACGAATACCGGGCAATAGCCCTTATGGTAGAAACATGTTGACCATCCAACACATATAGAGATCCCAGGGTCGTAACCCTCCCTACCAGGATCTCGCCAGTATTAATTTTAAAACATTGTTCAGTTGCTCTATAAATAAAATTACTTTTTCTGAGTACAACCAGGACAATTTTTAACATTTTTTTGCACTTACAGCCACAACCCGCTCCACTGTAGTCCAGGTGTTGTAGCACACCTTGGTGTCGCTAGGACGCCAAGGTGGACCCCAATGATGAAGCATGTCACCACTAGGTGGTGAGTGAGGGGTTTCTATCAAAAGGATGAATTTCCTTCTTTTTGCCAAGAACCAATCCTCCAGATACGTCTGTTCTTCTAAGTCATAGTGGATACTCCTTCCTTTGTTTTTGCCATATTTCCTCCCAGGGGAATAGGAGAAGTCTCTAGTTCACTTTTGGGTGAACGAACTCCCTTACTCTCTCCTTTGTTTGAAACACAATTAAATTACACCCACAGTTGTCAGCCTAATTTGTTACTCTTTACTTAATTTCAACTCCTATCTCACCCATCTCTCATTGCCTCTCTAACTCTCCATCTATCAATACATCTATATATACACCTGCCACTTCTCTTTCTATCTCAACTCTCTCTACCTGACCTGTGTCTTCCTCACTTTTCTCTCAATAAACTTCACTTTACCCATATCTGCCTACATCTCACTCTGGCTCCCATGACCTCGTCTCCCTCTGCCACTGCCTGTGCCTACTTCTACTTCTACATCTCTATCTCTTCTCTTAGCCTTATGTCTCTTTTTACCGGATCTCCCTATCTCTCACCATCTTTATATACCTCAGCACTGTCTGCCTCTCTTTCAACTCCCTTTCTAGCTCACCACTCTACTTTACCCATTCCTCGCTTTCTCTACTCCTCTCTGCACTTCCTTCTGTATTTTGACTCACTCTTTCGACTCACATCTCTTTATGACATCTCTTGGGACAGGTATGTCCCCTGTATAGTAAATGGCCTATAACCCTGCCTTGAGTGCCTGACCACATGTTACACTAGTAACCTGACTTTTTGTTTGCTCCTGGCGTCATGGAAATTTATTGTGTGTGCCGAGCCCTACGCCTGTCCCTGTGAATGCTTGGTCAAGAACCATTCTGTGACAAGGAGGGTGCACAAAGAATGCTCTCACAGTCACCAAAGGACTACTGTCCTTGCACTGGGTGCTGGAGAACACCTCACTCAAGGTCATTACAGACATTGTCTTCATTCTTGAACTTTTCACCAACATATCATTGATTTCTGGTGTATTGGTCTAATTAGTTAAATGGTAGAAAAATAAAACTACAACACCAGAATATATTAAGCTATTAACCCCTTCGCTGCGGCCGCGATTCCCCCCGTGTGCTGTAAACAAAGGAACAGGGCGGGGCTGTGGCGAACCCCAGCCGTCACCAGCACACGCCCACCGCGGGGCGTGACGGCTAGGGTTTGTCACCAGCATGGGAGGGGTTAATCAAACGTTCAGGGCAGGAAACTGTGTTTGTAATGACCTGGAGGGAGGTGTTCACTCTACTGAGGTGAGATCCCTGAAGTGGTGATGGCAGTGCACTCTGTTTGGTGAATTTTTGGTGTGGCCAGGCCTATTTCTCTCGGTCAGAAAGAGTGCAGTCTACTGACCCCTTTAATTTAAAGTTCTGCTGTTATGTAAACCCGCAGAACCTTGCATTGGCATCCCATATACATTTCACTTGCACCTGTCTGCAGTGACTGCATAGTAGAAGTATTTTAGTGGGACTACGTATGGTACGAATCTCAGTACTGTGGCCAGAAGGATCCCTTTTGATGGCCCTGGATTAGCATTACAAAAGATGGAGGATGAGGACAACTTCCCCAGACAGTGAAAGCGGCTGGAGAGTTGAGACACAGACTCCGAAGTGAAAGAAGATAGAGACAGGTCTTCCCTTATAAACCCAATGAGATCTTGTTAGCAAAAGGCTGATGATTAGTTCTTCCTGAGCACTGCCTTAGCTGCTAGGGGTGAGGCGTGGGACCGCAGTCTCTGTTGTTCAAGATGAGAACGTTTCATGCAGGGCCTGCCCTTATGTCTGCCTTTTCTGCTTCTAGAAGGCTGATAACATCCAGGTGCTGAGATCTCACATTTCATTGTGCCCATGTTTTGGTATACCCCTGCTTGGAGCCAGCCCCATTGCTACCTGCTGTGAGAGCCATCACCTTGCACAAAGGCTGTGTGAGGAATAGCAAGAAAATTACTTTTGAAATAGAACCAAACCGATTGAGCTATGAATGTTTAGACAGTGGAACAATCCCTCATGTCTGCAAAATGTGTATAAAAGTGTGATTCAAACCTCCCCACTTTGCTCTAGTTACAAGTTGTTCTTGGCCATGGAAGGCAGTGTTCTGCAGAGTACTTGAAGAGCAGTGTGTGATCAGGGCAGGTGCGTCCCTGAGATCCACTTTCCAAGAGGTGAGGTGTCTACCCGAAGGTAGGACTGCTCTTTCCGCAGGAGGACCTCAGGTACTGCCTAAAAAGTCTATAAGTCTGCCTTGGATGTCTGCCTGCTGAGAGGGGAAAGGTGTAACTGCACCATTAGGAGGAGCGACTGTTCAGAAGGAAAAGCCCAGCATGTCCCTGTTGTGGGGAGTACCAGGAGAAAGCTGATACCGCAGAGAATGATGCCAGCTGACCCATGCTATGAGAGTGGTCCACGGGTCTCTTTGAGGAGTTCCTGTGTGAACTGCACCTGGTGTTTACAAAAGCAATCCTTACTGTGTCAGCCAGCACTCTGCCATAGTCCCAAGAAACTGGTGCTGTCTTTGCCATCAGGGAGAGGAGCTGTGTCACAGCTAAACTGGAAAACCCTGATGGACCCAGAGGCCGGAACTGTCAATGGCACACCATCACAGACGACTTGGACCAGTGGGCGTAGCTGCTGTACCTGAGCACCTGCCTGCACCCAGCCAACAAGGCCATCACTGCGGAAGATAAGTCCCGTTGTGAAGGCCTACCATGCCAGCTACACCCTGCAGGCCCAGTTTCAAAGTGAGGTCATTGCCATAGCCCCCGGCAGAAGGAAAGCCATTGATATAAAGTTGGGTATGTGACGGTGCAGATAAGTCTGCCATGTGGAGTTAGACCTTTTGCTAAGTAAACGCATGAGGGTAAAAAGACGCTGAACTGAGTTACACATTTACTCAGTGAGATATTTGAAGACATCTGCACCTGTCTCCATCTAACCCCTTGGGCGCGGCCGCGATTCTGCGCCTGTGTGGCACTTCTGAAGAGTGGGCGGGTTCACTGTGATGCATGACGGCCGGGGGTCATCATCAGCACGGAAGGGGTTAATGCCCATGCGCACATTACTGTGGGGACTGCAGTCATTGGATAGCTCTTATAGCGTGAAGACAGAACATCAGAAAGGAGTTCTGGCGCCTTACTGAAAATCATAACTTAGATTACAACCCTATGATTACGTTCCTATTGAGCTACCCTGAAAGCTGTGTGCAGAAAGGGTTTGTCCCTGGTCCAGTTTGCAGAACCATAGAAGGACGGACACCATGCCGCCCATGTCAAATGACCTCAACCAATGCAGTTGGGGCTCAGTAGGCCCTGCCTGCCCTCTGGTCCCCTCAATGGGGTCTGATAATGCATCTTTCTACCTCGCTACAATATCTCTGCCGCTCTCTACTACACCTTTTCTGTATTTAACTCTGCATAAACCCCACCTCGTTCTTTACCAGAGTTCTGTCTCTCTACTTCTTCTCTTTTCTCTCTACACATCATATCTTATGCACTTCTCTCCTCATTCCGTCTTTCTGTCTGCCTCACTATTCTCTCTACCTGACCTGTGTGTCTACATGTCACATTTCAATTTGCTTGTCTCTTTCACTACCTAATTCAAAGTTGTTTGTCACTGTGAAGGCTGATTGGCTGAAAATGGGTATTCAAAAGAGTCCTAAACATGGTACCCCAAATTATGTTTTGCCTGCGGCCCCAAAAATGTTACAATGGCACTGCTTGATTTTCAGCAAGATAAGTGTCTGTATCGTTCAGAGGTTTTGCACAGAAAGGGTTGTGGATTGATCAATTAGGGCACCATTGATTCTATGCCACCCACATAACAAATATAGAAACAACAAAGACTATACAACAATTTCAACCTGTTGAAAAATAAAGGGCAACTTTGCTTCCAACATATGGCAGGACAGTATGAAGTTTATATTTCAACTTTAGACCTGCACCTAGGGCTTGATTGTGTCACTAAGTGCAGGAAGGATACAGAGTAACACTTTGAACTTACTGAAAGATACAGAGAGCAACATTTAGAGTTACAAGATATTTTCTCAAATGTACAATGATGGTTTTGGAGACACGGGGTGGGCAGTGAAAGGATTACTTTTGAGGTAATACATAATTATGACTTTCATTAGGTTTCACCTAGACAGGACATGTGCTGTCCCTGCGAAATCTCTTGCAAACAAAAAAAAACTATTAAAGCGGACTTAAGGCCCGTCCCATACTTACCGTTACTTACCATTGGTTGGCTCTGACGCCACTCTCATTTCATTTTTTCCCATTGGTCAGGTCCTCCTGCTGCTTCCACTTTCTATTCTGTTCTCCTGATCATCCATTCATTAATGGAGCTTGGACCAAGTACTGTTTACTGTCTCTGTGACAAGTGCCCTTCCACTGGCCACCGCTTCCAGAAGTACTTTTTTATGTTTGATCTAGCACTCCTTTAAAAACGCATGTGTATGCAGGCCCTCTCTACCCCTCCCCATTCCTCCGAACACCTCTCCATCTTTGTTATTTGCCTTGTCCCTTCTACCCCCTCCCACTTTGTTTTTGCTTGTTGCCATCCCTCCTATCCCCTCACCTCCTTTTCTTGCCCACTCCTCCTCAGAAGGAAAAGTGCTATCATGGCTAGTGCTGGACGCATCATAGCACATTTTTCTTCTCTTTAAGCCATGTTGCACAGTGGTGCAACATGTCTAAAAGAATTGAAAAAGCCAATAGATTTCGCATAGGTGAAACCTATTGGATTCGTCAATGCTGTTTTTTTAGCATTGTTTTCACCATGAACCCACTTTTTAATACTAGTTGAGTTTTGTGATGAAATGTGTTAATGACACAATCTACAACGCAATACAAAACAGAAACTGAAGTTAGAATTATATTTTAATCCTCTCGTTAAAAGGATTGGAAGTGAGTTAGCAGAATGTTTTTTTTTATTAGAAAGACATTTTTGTAGCCATCTATTTTTATGTGGTATGTTTTTGCAGGCTATATCAGGGTTCTCCAAAGTTGGTCCTGGAGGGCCGGATCAATGCCATATTTTTAGCCAGCCACGGCCGGTGGTAGGTGTAACTGCAGGGCGGTGACGTAGGGAGGGGGAGGGGCAGGGTGGGGGGTTGTAATGTATGGATTACGGACTTTAACAGGTAAGTAAACATATAAATGAATAAAACAAATTTCGTTGCGCGCACTGCATCGCATTTAGTGATGCAGTGCACACAACGAAATTCGTTTTATTAATTTATATGTTTACTTACCTGTTAAAGTCCATAATCCATACATTATAACCCCCCACCCTGCCCTTCCCCCTGCCTACGTCACCGCCCTGCAGTTACACCTACCACCGGCCGTGGCTGTTTTTAGCAGATCCTCATTTAGATACATGTAGTTATCTTAAAATCTGGAATGGATCCGGTCCTCCAGGACTGACTGTGGAGAACCCTGGTCTATATTTTTAAGTCTTTGTCTTTTATGTTGTCTAAATTTTGTAGGACTATGGACCTGAATTAGAGTTTGGAAGATGGGTTAGTGTGTCACAAACGTCACGGATATCCTGCCCACCTTATTATAAGTGCACTGTATTATATGGCACTTGTAATCCTCCACTAAACCTCAAATCATGCCCTATACTTCCACGTCAGTGGCTTCTAGAGTTAAGAAACACATTTTTTTGTATTTTTTGCTATGTACGTAGTCAATGCAAAACTAAGGTGGAACTTTGATTTCTCTGAGAATATTTTACAGAAAGAAGAAGCCGCTCTGTCCTTGTGTGGCAAATGAAACGAAACCAAAATCAGGTTTGAGTGATTCATGCAAAACCACAACTTTGTGTATTCTGAGGCAGAAAAGTTCCCCGCGATGGTCATAGGAGCAGCACTTCTAGTTGGTGGGCACATAGTGGTATATTTATAGCAGGCATTTCCCATCATTGTCACCCACTGCAATCGCCAGTGCCAGACACCGTGTCTCCAAGATCAGTATATGTGGTGTCATGCCTGAAAGCAAGGAAATGTCCCCTGCTTAGAACACATCACTTTTTTAGAATGACTAATCTCTTTAAGGAAGAAGTTTCCCTGTAAGTAAGATAATTCAGCGAGCTTTGTGCCCACAGTTAAGATCTGTGTGTCTGTCGCACCTGCAGGCCATAGTTTTAAACCCGGGTTTGTTGACATAGTATAGTTTGGAGGTTGAGAAAGGAGTACCGTGGGGCATATTTATGAGTTCTGGCGCACCTCTGCAAATCAGCAGGGATGCGCCAGAACAAATGTGTCGCGCCAAACTACCCTTGCGTCACGGCGGATGCGCGGCATTTACAATGCGGCGCGCCGTGGCGCAAGGGTAGGCAGATGCGTGATGCATCTCGTGACGTAAGGGCGGCGCATAGCTGGAGTCGCGTCGCAAGCGTGACACGACTCCAGCAGTGCTCGGGTGTGCCCTATACTTAACGTGCTGTGTCAGTCCTTACGCCTTTGACGAAGCAGCGTCGCACAAGTGCCTGCATGAAATCTTGTGGATTTTACCCAGGCACTTTTGCGAGGCGCACTTTCCCCGGAGCGCCCGCCCTGCTCCGGAACGCCCGCATGTGGCGCAGGGCTTTATAACGTTGTAAATGGGTCGCAGGGATGCGCCACATTTACGCTGCCGTTGCGTGATGCAACGGCAGCGTAAACGTGGCGCAAGTGCCTTGTAAATCTGCCTCCGTGTGTCTAACAAAGTGTGTAACACTCTGCACTGAAGTCCTAAGCTGCCTTGAGAAGTCCTAGCCCAAAGCTAATACTACAGTTCCATCATATAATCACTGCAGTTATAGATTGGCTGTTCTTCCCACTTAATCCACCACTTGTGCATAGTTTGCAATGCAGACTGCTCCAAAAGACATTTGTTTCTAGTTCAAACAGATCATAAGTTACTGTAAACGCTGAAGATGGGCTCTAACGCAGTGCAAGACACTTGTAATAAGCTAACAATTGACCTTTCAGAAATTGTTTGCAGTATTCAGGTATTACAGAGATGAGAAACTTGACCAGATTATGTCAATATGACCAGTTAATGGCCTGGGGAAGGGCATTTACTGCCCTGTGAATAATATAACTGTGCCCTTAAATATTTTAAGCATAGTGAAAGTGATTCCTTATCTGATTCGAAAATTCTTTGGTTCACTATTATTGAAAATTCCTCTTTTTTCTCACTCAGAATATCAGCAGTGTGAAACCTCTGGCTGAATGTCCATCCAAGAAATAGCAACTAGAAAAGGAAGATATATGTCAGACATTATTCTCAAAGCAGCAGTTCTTTCAACAAGTCAGTCACAGCCCTAGAAGAATCCCAACATGTTTACATTCTCTTTAACTGCTGATACTTTAAATCTAAAAGTACCTCCTAATGAGAGACGTATATAATAATTATGTACTGTGCAAAACTATTCTGCATGGCTGCTTCTTAATGTAAAGGAGGTGCTCGCAGGGACCCTATAGTGTGAACACAGACTAAACTCGAAACCACTGAAACGTTTTGAAACATAACTCAGATATGCAGAACATAATAAAATAACACAATAAGTGGGTACTCACAGGCTTGTTTTCTGCTCACAGCAACAATGCATGTTTGACACAAACTATTTCATTTTGCGAGGTAGAAAGGTAACATAATAAAGTAGCATTCTTATAAGTGCTTCAAAGCAAGACAAAATCCTAAATATCATTTTAATTTGGATATGTTGATTCATTTAATTTTCTTTTCTATTTTGACACAGCAACATACAATCGTGATCCCAACTGTAGGGTAGATTTGCCATAGAGTTGGATATTTTTCAGCATCGTTTGTCTATCGTTTGAGGCATAATTTAGTCAGCCATCCTTCAATATAAAATCCTTCAAAGCTGACTTGACTACACTAAACTATTCAAATCAATCAATCAATCATTAATCTTGTAAAGCGTGACTACTCACCAGTGAGAGTCTCAAGGCGCTGAGTGGGGGGTGAAGGGTAGGGGGTCTGTGTTTCAGTGAAAGTGACAGGTCTTGAGGTCCTTCCTGAATAGCGGCAGCGATGGTGGATTGCCTGAGGTGCAGAGGCAGGGAGTTCAGTCTTCGCAGTGAGGTAGGAGAAGGACTTTCCTCCTGCCATGGTCATGCGGGTCCGTGGGATGGTGGCCAGGGCCAGTTGGGTGGAGCGGAGCTGCCTGGTGGAAGTGTCCCATTGGTAAGGTTCTGGGACCCTGCCACTGGAAGGGTGATCAGAGCCCCACTCGGTCTGTGGTGAAGCCCCTCCTGCATGTCTAGTGCTGGGGTGCTCACAACGATGCATGGGCTCACTGCCTTCCTAACACTATGCATGTGAATACTTTCACCCTGGGTGTTTAATCAGGGGGTGGCTATTGCCACTAGTTCCGGGTGCAACAGTCTAAGGCCCTCCAACATCACCACAGTTGTCCCTCAAAATGGGCATTCTTGGAGAAGGCCTTGGAGCTGGTCCCATACCTGGTCTGTCACCTGCACGGTGAGTACAAGCTCTGGCACCTCAGCCACCCAACCCCCATCTGGCCTCCATTTGTTTTTTCCTGGGACGGCAAGGACATGAATGGGAACAAAGGGCCAACATTCCTGATACCCCCCAGATCATCACCACGAAACAGCATGAGATACAGGAAGTGCATTCAAGTTGCAGAAGCGGATGTGGTTTCAAACTACACAAGAGCCCCCTACCCCCTGCAAGTAAGGCCCACAATGCTACTTCTTGTAAGGGGCACCGATTGCACCCATGCTATATATTGTATACATGAATCCACTGTAAGATGTAATTAGGGAGATTGGCTTCACTGTGGACCAGGATGCTGACAACACTGGGCCTTTTGTGATAGTTGGCTCCAGATCTGATGTGGGAAACTGTGAGGCGATGCCTTCAGAGGATGGCTGCTCTTTTTATATTATTTCCACAGACTTATCATAAGCTGGCTGTCACACCCTGGGAAGGAGGGGTAGCTATAATTTGAAGACGTTGAGCAAATTCTCTTTGAATGTTTTGTGGTTGAACTCTCACCCTAAGCTTTACATGAAGATGCACAAGCAGCACATATCACCTCTGTTCTTCGTGAACCATTACACAAGCTGATGCTCCGTGGCGAAGGCACTGATCTAATCAAGGCTAGCTACTGGAATTCCCATTTTGGGAGTTCTTCCTCAATCAACCCTCACACTCCTGGGAGTGGGTTCTAACGTTGGAGCAAGACTAGTGTAAGGGTGTAAGTGGTAAGACTACATCACAACAGGTCTAGGAAACGTCACTATGCTGGCCCCTGCACAGATCCACACTGAGGTGGTTTGCTCTTTGTTAAATTAATTTATTTTGTCAAATCCCTGTATAGTACTCATAAGTTATAATTTTCTGGCTGGATGAATGGCATGTAAAAGAAAAAATCAAGAACAGTGCTAAGCGATGTGGCTTTAGGAAAACAATGGAACACCCTGCATTGCAAAACTATTTTAGCATTATAAATTACTAGCAGCCCGTCCCGACGTTGTCCGGGTATGAATTGCTGCCGGCCAGTAGCATATTGTTTTGTAGGATTTCGTTTTGATAGCATTTCTTATCTGTGACAGGCATGTGAAACGCTCCGATTCACAGTGCACTGCTGATGCACTTAAGAGTGCGCGTTCAGTAGTGTGTGAACTCGAGTTTCCCTACTTTATTTTTTCTTGCAATATTATATAGCGCAAACTCGACAACATGGCATGAGCACAATTTACATTACAAAAGAACACATTCATTTGTGGTAGGCACGGGGAGACAAAGCGATTTGCCTGGAATCACAGGATGTTGAGCTGATGCCGAGAATCGAACGTAGCTCCCCAGCTCTAAAGTTCGCAATTCTAGAACTTGTGGCGGGAGGTGTGTCTAAAAGTGTATGTCGGTGCTGGCAATCAATGAGAGAGACCTGTGCATTTTTCAAATGGGTGGTGAAAAAATATGAGTATGTTGCTGGAGATGTGGGCCACCGTGCCAACAATGTACTTACCGGGGGAGGGTAAACACCCATTATTCCGCAACTTTCTTTCCGCATACCATCACTCTGCATACTTTCATGACGAGAGTACCATGACTCCGCAATGATATTATAACGCATGGCATTACATTGTATATGCTTTTACCACGCATACATTTACAACGAAATTCGTTGTAAATGCATGAATGGTAAAAGCATGTATTTTTTATGTTTGGATATGGTAAGTATGGGTATAGGGGTATATGTTTTGGGGTACTGAGGTATATGTTTTGGGGTGTTTGGGTATTTTAAGGGTTCAGATTAAGCATGGGCGGATTTTGCGGATCCACGATTCGCGGATTTGCGTATTCACGGATCGTGGATCCGCAAAATCCGCGGATTTTGCGGATTTGCGGATCCGCGGATTTGGGGCGGGGCTTCCATGCGAGTGCACATGCCTCTTGTGTGTATAAAAGGTCAGAGACCGATCAGAGCAGCAGATGAAGATACAGAAGCTCCTGGCCACAGGAACAGCACGGGGATTGCGCTCGTGAAAGTCAAGGATGCAAAGGCCTCTGTCCAGCATCATAGCTGATTTTCGATGGTATATTTGGGAAGAAGGCACATCTGCCCAGCCTTGACAACGCTCACGATTGTTTTTTGGGCCGATGAATGAGTCACTGAATTTAAGCTTCAACTAGGGCACATGCTTAATTGATATCTGTAAGTGCTTCCGGTTGAGGTTTAATTTTTGTGCCAGGACCATCGTGCCAGAATGAACCCTGCCCTTCATATTTATTCAAGAAGACGCCACCGTTTTGTGCCATACCTCTACTCAACTGGAGTACTTTATACTGGATAACTGTAAGTGCTACCTCGTTGGGTAAATGTATAGTGCTTTTACTACACTACAGCTGCCTAAAGTGCCAGAGAGTTGTCTACAGCGACCAGGTGTGTGTTACTATGCAATCGCGCCGAAGGGCGCAGGGGTCCCTTGAGTGAGCTATCATAGTGGGTAAATGGCAGGAAGACGGTGCACACCGGGAGTGTGTGGGCGGGGCCAAACGGACGGGGCTTCCATGCGAGTGCACATGCCTCTTGTGTGTATAAAAGGTCAGAGACCGATCAGAGCAGCAGATGAAGATACAGAAGCTCCTGGCCACAGGAACAGCACGAGGATTGCACTCGTGAAAGTCAAGGATGCAAAGGCCTCTGTCCAGCATCACAGCTGATTTTCGATGGTATATTTGGGAAGAAGGCACATCTGGCCAGCCTTGACAACGCTCACGATTGTTTTTTGGGCCGATGAATGAGTCACTGAATTTAAGCTTCAACTAGGGCACATGCTTAATTGATATCTGTAAGTGCTTCCGGTTGAGGTTTAATTTTTGTGCCAGGACCATCGTGCCAGAATGAACACCTGCCTGGCCTGTTGTAACTATTTTACGATGGCGCCGGCAAGCTGCCAGCGCCATCCTAAAATAGTTACTAAATTAGCTTCAACAGGAAGCTCTAATAGATAAAATAAAGCAGGTGCTCGAGCACCTGCTTTATTTATCTATTAGCGCTTCCTGTTAAAGCTAACTTAGTAACTATTTTAGGATGGCGCTGGCAGCTTGCCGGCGCCATCGTAAAATAGTTACAACAGGCCAGCAAGGCTTGAACTTTTGCCCCCGGAATCCGCCGCTCGCGGATTTGCGAATTCGCGGTAAATTCGCGGGAGTTCGCGGATCGCAAATTTACCGAAAATTCACAAAATCTGCGAGCGTAACAGATTTTACGCTCATGCTTAGTTCAGATATAGTTTTGGGTTATGGGGTACAGGGGTAGTTTTAGGGTTTAGGGATAGGTATTGGTTTTGGGGTACTGGGGTATTTTTAGGGTTCAAGGCTAGGTTTGGGTTTTGGGGTATAGGGGTATTTTTAGGGTTCAGGGGTAGGTTTGGGTTTTGGGGTACAGGGGTATTTTAAGGGTTCAGGGCTAGGTTTGGGTTTTGGGGTACAGGGGTATTTTAGGGTTCAGGGGTAGGTTTGGGTTTTGGGGTACAGTGGTGTTTTTAGGGTTCAGGGCTAGGTTTGGGTTTTGGGGTACAGGAGTATTTTTAGGGTTCAGGGGTAGGTTTGGGTTTTGAGGTACAGGGGTATTTATAGGGTTCAGGGCTAGGTTTGGGTTTTGTGGTACAGGGGTATTTTTTAGGGTTTAGGGAAAGGTTTGGGTTTTGGGGTACAGGGTATATTTATAGGGTTAAGATGGGTTTGTGTTTAAGGGTGTTGGGGTATTTTAAGGAGTAAGGGTGGGTTATGATTATGGGGTGCAGGGGTATTTAAAGGGAGCAGGGTGGGATTAGCACACAATATGAGACATGGCATGAATGGCGGAACGTACCACAGGCCACCAGCGTTTGTTACGCCCCCAGCACACACCCACAGCACAACGCAGACACGCCCACAAGGGTCTAATTTGCTGGCACGGTTCTTTTACCTTTTAAATGTATATGGTGGGCGTCTGCATAGCCTATGTCCTTCTGCTGCAACTGCCCTTTCCAACGCTGTGTTGGGTGTTGTGATTGGTGCTGTGGTTCCTGAGATTACCCGCTTCAAAGGTTTGGGCTCTCTCTTTATTATATTAGTATAGATTTTCCATTGGCTGTATTGCAAATTATATTTATCTGGACTGTAAGTTATTGAAATTTGTTTTATTGTTGTCTTATTATGCCTATGAATAATGTGATTTTTCGTATTTCTTTTGAAGTGCTGTACAGTGCTCTGGCACATGTTGGAGTGAAGCCCTTATTTCTTGTAAAATAAAACGAATTGATATATTTCACACACTCTTTGACCCAACAGCATAAAAAAAGTGACATCACATGATTATTGACCATGATGTCAACCCAAAGAAGTGACATTACTCGATATTTGACAATGGAACTGACACAACTCTCTTGGATGCCAAATTGTAGAACATATAAAATACTTTAAGTAACTACAGAATTTTATGAAAGCAGATAACAATCAGTGGCACTTGCTGCTTAACAGGGTGGCAGGGGAAGATGGAAAATAAATTAAAAAATAAATCACTTACCCGCAGGCTGGCCGCGGCCTCTGAGTCCTCTTTGGTTGACTCCTTAAGCAGGAGGCACACAGGCTCGCAAACTCCCCTAGCCAATCATGTCGCTGCCGTCCTGAACACCAACATTTGGTTCAGACAGGGACTGGGAACATGAGCATGTTCTCCACCCAGGCTGTGCAATTCAGCCGGGTGGGGAACATGCAAAGTGCGCATAACTGTTTGGCCGGTCCAAGACGGCCAGCCAAACAGTCATGCGCACCTAAAAGCATGCCCACCACGCCTCTCCCTGATCTGGACAGCCCCGCCCCACACCTCGAAATGAGCCACTACGGAAAAATGTAATGATAATAACATTGCATTTTTATCATTTTCTTTCCTTTAGAACTGTTGACAGAGCAGTGAGGCGATGCTCCTCTGCCTTAGCAGAGAAGCCGCCACTGATTAAAGCTATTTTAGATGCCATCTTTAAATTGACACTATCTGACACTTCAAGAATGCAGTTATAGTTTTCCATGATATATCTTGGGTGCAGCCAGCATGCTATTACATGCCACTGTTATCTTATGTACCAGTTGCGCCATCCTTTGCTTAGGCATATGTGTGAGTACAGCAATTATGTATCTGGAAACCATCAAATACCCATAGC
The DNA here is from genome assembly GCF_964261635.1 of Lissotriton helveticus. Taxonomy (NCBI): domain Eukaryota; kingdom Metazoa; phylum Chordata; class Amphibia; order Caudata; family Salamandridae; genus Lissotriton; species Lissotriton helveticus. The sequence continues at coordinate 344,405,479 of NC_136065.1, forward strand.
CATAAACAACTGTACTGGTTCAGTAAGTATGTGCCAGATACAGTCATCATATAACCAGCTTCATCTATAATATGGCCTGTTTGATTAATAATCTAGGTCATTACACTGTGGAATGGTCGCTGCCACAAGTGTTATGTGAGTGACTTCCAGTGGTGTTTGCGTACCTGGGCAACCTTCCATATTCCACTTCCCGTTCTTCCAATCCCCTCAGCATCCCATGCTTTTAGCCATCTGCCATAATTCCCTGGTCCTCTCCAACTGGACAGAGATGAAAGACCAACAACAGCAGAGAAAGTGGGTGTGGGGCGCACCACTGTGGAGGCAAGCTGCAAGCCAAAAATGTCAAGATGGGTGGGACATGTCCATGTAGGACATCTTTACCCTATTCTACTGTGCTCTGCCTCATCCACAGGCTTTTTGGTTTTGATATTTGTTTTTTGAGTGGCCTCCCTGTGCCCATGCTTAATTTATTTTCTTGGGAGTGCCTGTCATATCCTTGTTACTTTCCACTGCCTATTTTTATTCCTTACCTACATCTTCTGAGGTGTTTGTTTACAGTTGCGTCTGGCATGACTCACAGGTGGGTGGGCAAGCGCTGGGGTTGTGAGTGGGGCAGCAGGAGGGGTGTCGCGGGGGGGGGGTTGGAATAAAAATAAAAAGTAAACTTACCTTTAGACCGGGTCCCACGCCTCTGCTCTTGCTCTTGTGTCTCCGACTCCAGGAACAGGAAGCAGGCATCCAGGCTCCCTCCCGCAAGCCAATCACAACGTGCAGCATTGTGATTGGTCTGTGCACCGTGACACTGTGCTGAGCCGGTGGCTGGAGGGGTGGGCATGTTCTCCATGCAAGCTGTAATGCAGCCTGCATGGAGAAGAGAAAAGTGTGCATGACTGGCTTGGGTGTCGCGAGAGAGCCAACCAAACAGTCATTGCACACTTAGGAGTGGGCAAACCACTCCTCCCCTGCTCTGAGACAGAGCAGACTGCCTACCCACCTGCCCGCCTGCAAATCAGCAGGACACGAAGCATAAAATGATAATAACTCTAAGTTATTATAATTTTATGTTTCTTCTTCACACTGCCTAAAAGCAGTGGGGCGACGCTCTTCTGCCATAGCGGAGGAGCCGCCCCTGTTTGTTCACATCCTGTGGTGCGGTTGAGTGTGGCTGGCAGCAAACATTTAGAAGATCATGGCCAGACTCTAAACTCCTTATGCCACTATATGTCGACCTTCTTTAATATAGCATCATATGCCCAATTACTTCATCATGTTCTCAAGCACTGGGTTCATATTCAATTTACGGTCATCAAGTGCCCCAGTACTGTCACCACGTGCCCCCCTACTATCATCAAGTGCCCATGTAAAGTATTCATGAACTAGGCTCGGCCATCACATTCTTAGGTAATGTCATCATCAGTGACAGTGTATGCCTGGTACTGTCACTGTGTGCCTGGTACTGTGTGCCTGGTTCTGTCATTGTGTGCCTGGTACTTTTATTGTGTGCCTGGCACTGACAGTGTGTGCCTGATACAGTCACTGTGTGCCTGGTACTGTTATTGTGTGCCTGGTACTGTCATTGTGTGCCTGGTAATGTCAGTGTATGCCTGGTACTGTCACTGTGTGCCTGGTACTGTTGGTGTATGGTTGGTACTGTGATTGTGTGCCTGGTACTGTGATTGTGTGCCTGGTACTGTCATTGTGTGCCTGGTACTGTCATTGTGTGCCTGATACTGTCATTGTGTGCCTGGTACTGTGATTGTGTGCCTGATACTGTCAGTGTGTGGCTGGTACTGTCATTGGGTGCCTGGTACTGTCAGTGTGTGCCTGGTACTGTCATTGTGTGCCTGGCACTGTCAGTGTGTGCCTGGTATTGTTGTTGTGTGCCTGACAGTGTCAGTGTATGCCTGGCACTCACTCCCGGTCCTCCAGCACTGCACTCAGGTTCCACAATGAGATCATGATTGGCCAAGCTGGGTGACTTTGGGCCTAGTGACTGCCACAATGTGCTCTGACCTTCATCTGCCGCCAACCAACCCGTCCTGGTCCCTCCCTTACCGCTCAGGGGCCCCAGTCTTCATGTCTAGTTTGTAACCGCGGGTTATGAGAAAGCAGCTTTTCCCACCCTGCGCTGTGTCACCTGAGACCCCCTCCCAGGCACAGAGCTAGAGAGCAGAGGCAGAAATGTCTCAATGCTGAGAACGAGGCAGCAGTACCCAGCATGCACTTCTACTGCCTGCTGCAGGGGTAGCATGGGAAGTAGAATAAAGCGGCTCAGAGAAGCTGCAGGAGAAGTTGTCACTGCTAGAGAGCCCTGTCTAGTCTCTCTGTGGTGGTCGGAGCACAGCCACCCTTATAAAGAAATGTCACACCCTGTACCTTTTGTGGCACCCGAGGGATGCCCTGCACAGTCGGAACCAGGCTCGGATTGGGAAGGTGGGCAGCCGGGCATTGGTCGATGGGCCAATGCCCCATGGTCACCTGCGGGCTGTTTTTTGGGGCCTCTGTAAACCACCCCAAGAGACTGACTTACTTCCCCAGTCCTCACCAGGCCACTTCAATGTGGTGCCAGTATCTTGTTCGCTGTAAATTGAGGCTGGGGGCAGTCTTTAGGGCATACTCACCTTGGCGCCCTGCCTCGCGTGCCCTGTCAGAAGCAGCGTTATCTCCCCCACCGGCCCATCACTTATAGGTCATGGCAGGTGCCGGGAGGTTGTATTGTATTGTATTTACGGGCCTCGCTGGGAGGCAAGTTTTATTTGGCCATTCTCACCTACCCTCCACCCCCTTGATCAGCACCAGTGTGCTTTTTGACCCCTCCCTTGCCAGGTAAATGCACAGAGGCTAAAACGAAAGGGATGCCCCAGCCTAATTGTTATCCCAATCCGACCCTGGTCAGAACCCCTCACTTCTGAACCACTTTGTCCTTCTAATTATGAATCATATTACAAGGCATGGAAACGGAAGGCACACTTCACCCTCCAACAAACACACACCCTTTATTTATGACACACATGTATGCACGGATGAAGGTGTAACAATAATGCATTAACCTGGAAAAACGTTGTATTCCAAGGACCCCTTTTGCTTGTTGAATACATTCAAACCCTTGATTTGTAAATACTGGTCCTTGAGGCTGGTTCACCACAGCAAACAGCTGGACACAGTGTGACAACACTGCTGTCAGTAATTCAGGGTGAGATACACAGACCCTGGACTCAAGACTCAACCAATTAGTTTCTACCTGTGCATTTTTATCAACGTTTTTAATTTTATTTTTTAGTTAGATTACATATATTCTGCTTCCACTTTATGTGAAAAGCCTGCACATTTAATTGTGAGTCACCTGTGGAGGCACAAATTGAGAATTGCTGTTTAAAGACTTGTTTGCAACCTTTTTGTCAGCTAACTTTACAGCCATGTCACAATATTACATTACATTTTAATTATATACACTACTACATTAACTCTTTTCCCCAGCGCCCAGTTAAGCATTTATGCCATTTTGCCTGGTTTAAACTGTGTCCTCTATTTGCTGCAATTAAGAAGAATTGTGTCTGCATTTGTAATCCACTACTTTCATTTGACAAGCAATAATCTCAAAAGCAGATTTGGAATTACGTTTGATAGTGGCGGCTGTGGATACTTTCAAATAAAAGAATCCACTTGTCATTGTAAGCATACTTAAGGACTAGGCCTGCCAAACCCCAATTGCTTCAGCAAATTAATGTCTGATTTAGGTACAAATAAATATGTATTAGTGCAATGTTCAGGTCTTCTTTTGTCTGTGCTGACCTGGGTTGTTTCTGAGTGCTCTGAAAATCACTATCCTTCTAAAGGCCAAACCCAGGTAAATGTTCGCACCACATTTAATTATGTTTCTATACCCGAGATTGAACTCAAGGTAAACAGTCTGACACTTTCATTTGGTTTTATCAGCACAGGCCAGATTTTGTCTCCACAGAGAGGAAATATTAGACTTAATTTCAGTGGTGGCTGCTCTCGGGCAGTAGTACCGCCTTTCCTCTGTCCTCTCCTGTGTGAACCGGAAGCACGCAGGCTCCCAGATTCCCCTAAACCAATCACGATGCTGCTGTCACCATGACAGCAGCGTCGTGATTGGTCTGGGCACCGTGGTGCTCAGACAGCGACTGGGAGGCTGTGCATGTTCTCCACCCAGGCTGTGCCTTACAGCTCAGTGGAGAATATGCTAAGTGCGCATGACTGTTTGGCCGGCCCAAGACGGCCAGCAACACCGGCATGCACATTTAGAAAGTACCCCAACCACTCCTCCCCCTGCTCTGTGAGCCGCCTAGCCCCACCCAGCCCTGCCCCGCGCCCCACAGAACTGCCTCCACACGGAAAAATCAAATGATAATAACAGTGTGTTATCATTTTATTTTTCATTTTTTTGCTGTGCTGAAAACCAGTGGGACAACGCTCCTACACCTTAGAGCCGTACCTGCTTCGTTTCAAATGAGTTTATGTAGGTTTTGTGGCAAGTACTCGGGGACCTTGCCTTTAGGGCCTAGAGTCCTAGTAGCTGGTCTTGCCGATGGTCAGGTGTATTGTTGATGGGTAACATGTGATACTTCTTTGTTGATGTTTGCTAACCCTGTGGACTGCTTTGCTACCTCTGTGAATACCAAAATGAGTAACTTACTCATTTTGAGTAACTTTCTCATTTTGAGTAACTTACTCATGTTGGTATTCACAGAAGGCACTTACTCAAAATGAGTAAGTGCCTTCTGTGAATACCAAAATGAGTAAGTGCCTTCTGTGAATACCAAAATGAGTAAGTGCCTTCTGTAAATACCAAAATGGGTAAGTGCCTTCTGTGAATACCAAAATGGTAGCAAGTTTAGTATTGTGTCTTAAGTTAGTTCTGTGAATCGGGCCCATTGTGTTTTAATGGGTGTCAAAGGGCAATATAATTTTGGAGAAACAGTCGCTGAAACAGGACATTGCATCTCACATGCTGGTATGGCTACAGCACACATCAATGGCCTAGCTATGGCCTAGCCAATGTGTCATGGGCCCTAGAGCAATGAAGGAAGCTACCCTCAGCTGCTGTTTGAATTGGAAAAATATATCAATAATCAGGGTTCAGTGGGCCCAGGTTTGGGCGGCTGCAGCGGGCATCAGACGGAAGGCTGGAAGGGTGGGGGGACCGGTTTTGCTGTAGTGGGGGCCATTTTTTTGTTACTGAGGGCCTTTTTTGCTGCGGTGCTGCAATATCGACCCCCAGTACCAAAAGCAGCAGTGCTTCATACTTGCACCCTGCAACCCCTGCCCCCACCCCTTTTCCCCTGGGGCTGGTCCTACAAATTTGCCAGGGCTGCTTTGAGTTTCCGGTCCGGCACTGAGTGGGCCCCTCGGGCCTCTGGGTCCCGGTGCCACTGCACCTGCTGCACTCGCAGAAGCTGCACCCCTGGAACACTCCAGTTTTATGGGTGGCTTTTGACTGACTCTGCCCGGGCCCAATCACCTTCAAACACCGCAGCCTGTGAGAGCATCTATCTCAAGGGCTTTCGGGTTCCCTGTGGGTCAGCCCTCGGCCGTCATCCGTGTTTTTTTTTTTTAATGGTGTCTCCCTATCATGTTCTTGCTCTTTAGTTTTCAAGTTTGGCTTCCTCCGCATGTTTTTTCTCGTCCAATGAAGCAAAGGCTGCTAATTTCTTGAGACAGCTGCGGGAAATCTCCAGCGAGCGGCGCCTGCACTAATGACCCCGGGCTGATTCTCTCCTTCATCAGAGAGAGCATATTGCTCCTGCCCACTCCGTGGCCTTGAGGTAATTCAAACGGAATGAGTCACAGCAAGCCGCCAAGACAGCGCAGTTGGTTGGGTGCCTGCTGCTAGTGACGGATTTAGCGTTGGTAGCGCCTGGCACAACAATGTTTGTTGGCACTCCCCCCCCTCGTCCCCCTTCTCCAGGGATTCCCACATTGCCACCGTCGAAAGGAGCCCCTTGTGTCTCCATAGCGCCTCTTTCACATTATAGTGCTACTAATCCCGGTGTAGGGCGTCGGAGTGCTTTATATCACACACCCTCAAATAATGAAAGAGGCAAGGAATCGTGTTGCGTAGGAAATGTTACATAAAAGCAGTGCTTTAAATGGGCCGGTAATGTCCGGTACGGAGTACAGGCACTTTTTTATTTTGAGAGGGAGAATATTGGCACTTCTCATGAGAAATGCAATACTTTTAATTGGAGAGTAGCTGCACTTCTCGGAAACGGGCTGGTACACTAATCCTCTATGGGTCCTGGAGTAGCGTGCTACTCGCCGAAATTAGCGCTTCGATGCCTCGTCAGGGCTATTAAGAGCTATACAAATGCATTTACAATACAATACAATACTCTGTAGCAGAGTACCTGCACTTCTATTTTTTAATTAAGGAGGGCTACAAATTGCAGAAGTCATAAGCCATCCATACCGGTAGATATTCTATGTTAAGAGTCCTTGGTCTGCAGAAACACAAACTTCGGATTTAATACGCAACACATTGGTTTGGCTTGTGAATATCAATAAGAAATCCTTTCTACCAAATGAGCCCTTCTTAAAAAATCGGAGATTAAAGAAAGATTGAGAAATTTAAACCTATGCTGTGCACTTTGTATGTGGTGATGTGATGCTGGATCGTAGCCCACTGCGCTATATAAGAGGGACTGTAACTTTTGAACTATAAGTAAGAAAAGCATCTTGTAATCAGCAGCGGCTCCTCCGCAAAGGCGGAGGAGTGCTGCCCCACTGCTCTTTCAGCAGTTCAAAAAGGAAAAATAAAATAATAATAACACAATGGGGCATATTCACAGAACTAATCTGAGATAAAATCCTAAACTTCTACTTTTGGTATTCACAGAAGGCATTTAGTAGTAGTAAAGTTAGGACTCCTAACTTTATTACTACTAAATGATACCAAAAGTAGTCATTTTTGTATTTTATCTCAGATAAGTTCTGTGAATCGGACCCAATGTTTTTATCATTTTATTTTTCCGAGGCAGTTTTATGGGGCGGGCGGGGCTGTTGTCACAGCCTGCAGAGGGAGGAGTGGTTGGGGCACTCAAGTGCACATGATGGTTTGGCCGGCTGTCTAGGGCCGGCCAAACAGTTATGCAAACTTAGCAAGTTCTCCACTGGGCTATAATGCACAGCCTGGGTGGAGCAAATGAACAGGCTCTGACACTCAGACCAATCACAACGCTGCTGTCATGCTGTCATGATTGGCTTAGGGAAGCATGTGTGCTTCCTGCTTCCGGTCCGGGAGGAACAGAAGAGGACTTCTATATTTCCCCCCTCCCCTCACTCCCCTGCCCTACCTGTACTACTCTGTGGCAGCCGCCACTGATCTTGTGGTTATTACATGCATCCCCTTAAGGGCATGTACACAGCTCATGCTAGGAATGCTCACAGTCTCCATGGAAGAATGTTCTATAGGAGTCAGCTGGAGACTAGGAGCAAACTGGCAGGCTGCACTGTTGGTGGTGTGACATCGAGTACTGTGACAAAAGCAATAACCCACTGAGTTATCTCCCTAAAATAAAAATGTGTGACCTACGTGGCACACAGTGTGTTTTACTGTAGGCATATTAACCCGGGTTGCTGCTTTATGATGAGCCAAAACTGGGGAGTAGACAAAACACAGTCTCTTTCACGAGTACATTAACTACCCGAGTTATTTTGCGTTATAATTAGCCCGTCAAAATTGCTGGGCACACAAAGACCTCTGCAGGCAGCATTTGTCTTGGCTGTCACTCCCGACCTGTTTGCAGTTTGCCTTGTCTTCCCCTTGAATCCCAACTGAGCGCAACTTGAGTCTGGCATGGGGTGCAGTGGCTCTAGTCCAGTGGTCTTCTAACATTTTAATGCCCCCATGAAGAACAGGCCCCCTCAAAATATTTCAAGATTATTCTATTAAACTGGCAATGTTTAAATATGTCTAGACTTATTTAAACATTATTTTACTGTTTAAGAAACGCAATCAAATACATGATTGCCAGACATACTATTCTGATCAGGCAGGCCTTACTAACATGTAAAGTATCAATAGTGTGATTATTAGAAATGTGGGTGGTGGGGTTTGAAGACTATTGGGAGTCCATTCCCCTTTGACACCTTCTCCCAGCCAGGATATAAATGACAAAAGATGTTAGTGATGGCCCATTACAGAAGGGTTTACTGCCACACACTGTTCTCAGCATAATGCTTCTGTTGGCCAGAGCCTGAGATCATTTGAGGCCCCACTAGGGGGGACAATCCCCAGATTGAAAATCCCTGCTCTAGTCACACCCACCCAAAGACCATACTGCCTGCTTCCTAGATGTCTGAACCTATCAGTTTGAAGTTATCAAATGTTGCAGCGGAAGTCGAAGTGGACAGAGAAAGGAGGGAAGGGCATTACCAAGCTTTATTGATTTGATCAAAACGGTTTCCGTAATTAAAAAAAATAACAAAAAACAACTAGCATCCTTAAACAGATGAGTTGCTGGAGAAAAAGAACCTCCTCCACGGTGTAGTAAGAGAAGGGAGAGGTAGCCGAAGAAGACGTGAGTATTCTCTCAGGGGCCCTGCACCTGAAAGAAATGTAAATGTTTGCAAAGGTTTATAGGCAAATCTGAAGGTTGTTTGGGAGCCTCTAAAGGCTTTAAGTAATAGAATCTGGAAGCTTTTAATAGAAACCTATAAAAAGTTTTGCACTAGCTCCAGAAGGTCTAGTCTGTGTATTACTAAAAACATAACATTTGAAAGCACTGTATACATATGAACAATCTTTTGCACTTTTAGCAAATCAATGACTGTCCTGTTACACCCACAGACATCTGAAGTGCCTGCATTAACCAACCAAGCTTTCCTACCAGAAAAATGGTTTTCCCACAGATACATTTAAGTTGCATTTATTTTTCATTTAAGGTGTGTGCATTGTATTTATATACAGTAATCTGTAGGTGAAAGGCCAACAAAATAGTTACATATTATTTTGTTCTTGTTAGCCACGTCTCTGACCCTCTGACCCCCTCCATTGTACTCAGGATCCCAGTTCCCATACTTTTCTTTACGCACTTTGACCGCGGTGTCCCAGGGCTGAGTCACTCATTGAACTCTACAAGGTGTAAGTCTACCACTGATCATAGCCTGTAGAATTACTTTTTAGGGCTTCATTTCCTCTCCCGGCCTTTTGCCCAAAACCACCGGAGAAACGATGGGAAACGATGGGGCAAATTTACAAAAACTGGCGCATCCCTGCATATTAGCAGGGATGCGCTAGGTATTATGTGCGACTGAAAAAAACCCTTGCGCCACCATAGATGCGGCGCACCGTGGAGCAAGGATAGACAGATGCATGACACATCTTTCGGCGTAAGGGTGACGCAGTGCTGGAGTTGTGTCGCAAGCGAGACGCAGCTCCAGCACTGCTCAGGGGTGCCTTATACATAATATGCTGCATCACTCCTTAAGGAAAAGAAACAGGAGTAGGACACATAGACCAAACTGGGACTGGGTATGAAGTATATATAGAAAACAATGTCCCAATAGGTAACAAATTGACAGGCAATTAAGTTGTGTATGCAAAAAACATTACATATGAAGAAAACAAGGAGGCTCAGTTAGTCAGTACATGGCTTGTAATTCACCAATTTTTTGAGATATTTACACATGGAAATACAGTTGAAAGCAGCACTGTACAAGAAAAATCATGTAGCAACCCAAGAAGCACTTGGTGACAAGGTGATATGTACAAGTGAAAGGTGACGACGCAAGTGATCACAGTTATGAGCCAAATGTTGTAGTGCGCCAAATAATTGCGCTGTGGTGTCGACGGCGTTTCGATCCACAATGATTTGGGATCCTCTTCAGGACAGGGTTGGCGAATTGGTGTAGTGCTGGAGTTCAGATAGGCGCTGGTTCAAAATTATACCAAGTCGTCTTGAGGCAATCAATTCCAAGAATAAAATGGAGGCATCATGTGCGAGTCAGATACGGTATAGCGTCTAAATCGGCGTATCTGGGTAGAAGGCGTCCGTGGTGGTACTGAGAGCAGCGTCTGAATGAATCTGTACTGCTGCCGGAGTGTGAATCACGAGCGAGGGTTCCGACCTACGATGAGGGGAAACTGCAGTACAGATTCATTCAGACGCTGCTCCCTGTACCGCCACGGACCCCTTCTACCCAGATACGCCGATTTAGACGCTATACCGTATCTGACTCGCACATGATGCCTCCATTTTATTCTTGGAATTGATTGCCTCAAGACGACCTGGTATAATTTTGAACCAGCGCCTATCTGAACTCCAGCACTACACCAATTCGCCAACCCTGTCCTGAAGAGGATCCCAAATCATTGTGGATCGAAGCACCGTCGACACTACAGCGCAATTATTTGGCGCACTACAACATTTGGCTCATAACTGTGATCTAATGTGCTATAAAAAACTTGAATTTATCAATCATCTGAGCCATCACTGTATATAATTTTGTCACCTTGCGCCGTTCACGCTGTTCACCCCCTTCACTTGCGTCGTCACCTTTCACTTGTACATATCACCTTGTCACCAAGTGCTTCTTGGGTTGCTACATGATTTTTTTTGTACAGTGCTGCTTTCAACTGTATTTCCATGTGTAAATATCTAAAAAAAAATGGTGAATTAAAAGCTATGCCCTGACTAACTGAGCCTCCTTGTTTTCTTCATATGTAATGTTTTTTGCATACACAACTTAATTGCCTGTCAATTTGTTACCTATTGGGACATTGTTTTCTATATATGCCTCACTACTTAAGCCTGCTTCAAGCAGGCGTAACGATTTGACGCAGCGGGGACGCAAACGTGACTCCGTGAAATTTTGTAGATTTCACTGCGTCACTTTTACGGGGCTTGCTTGCGACGGAACGCCCATCCTGCATACATTATACCTGACGCAGGTATAATGTTGCGCAGGGCTTTACAACGTGACGCATCTAACTAGATGCGTCACATTGTAAATCTATCGCATAGTGGTGCATTGTTTACGCCACTGCAGCGTCACAAAAGTGACGCAACGTTGGCGTAAAAGTGTCACAAGGGGCTTGTAAATCTGCCCCACAGTTTTCTGGCTGGTCTTTCATAAATATACATTGGCTGCACTTGCGATGTATTCCATCATTCGCTGCATACTTGGGGATTCACAAAAATGTTGCTGTTGGTCACTAGATTCAGGCTTTTATAGATCTTACAGCATTGTCGAGACAGTGTAGGCATCCCTAATTTGATGGCCTGGTTAAGGAAGTTCGTCCTAAGCAGAAAAACGATAAACACTCAAATACATATCCAATTTAAGCATTGTACACACAATGAATCCCTCTTTTTCATGGAAATGACTTTTTCATTGTTCACACGAACTCATAGTCAAATTACAGGTACTCTACTCATAGTAGCATGTGAAGATAGAGAGTTTTTTTAAGAGGTCATCACCAACTGTGCAATCCACTTCTAAAAGATACCCCAGAAAATAATCCACCTCACCCCATCATTTCATTGCGAATGCCAACTGGCAAGGACAGAAGAGGAAACAAGGGCAGATGGAAAAGTGGAAAGAACATGAGTTAGGTAGGAGTTAGGGTAATACAGGAAGAACTGATATATAGTGCCTGTTCTTGATTTGGAGGGACTTCCGCCGACCGCGCTAAAATCCAGTTTAAAAATATTGGAAGCATTAAAAGCTAAGGAGGACGAGTTTGAGTCAATAGCCCATAAAGATAATGATTTATCTGTTCTGGGAACAAAATACATCAGAAAAAAATCAGGAACACCAAACAGTGTCTGTGGACCTTATACAACACTGACAAGGGTAAATAACTGGACCATTGAGCTAAAAGGGTCACTGCTATATGCAAACTTTATTGTCCTGAAGATGATCTAAAGGAGTAAAACAATAGAAGACCGAAACCTCGACTACACAGTCCATTTCTCCACATTTCAATGTATTTGTAAGTGACTGTTTTATTTAAGAAAGATATATGTCACTTTCTGTTTTAATTTGGATTGGACTTTTTTGCAGATGAATTACAGGATGAAGTGTTAAATACCTTGTTCATTTGTAAGCATTAAAATCAACTCAAATTGTTGAAATGTACCCTACAAATTGATAAAATATAAATAAGAAAGATACTTTACAAAAGATTATCCTGTGTTTATTTTTTATTGAATTGATTTTCATTGCATTGATTGCCTGAACAGTAGAATTTGATCAAGACTGTTGCGAAATTTATTCAGATTGTTTCAAAATTTGGAAATCTTGAAACCCAGTAACTCTAATCTGAAAGAAAGCTATTGTTTGAATAAAATCCCTTGTAGGTACCCTATACCGAACACTATTGATATATAATGCAGCACTTCTTTCAATATGTAACTTAGGGCGTTATATAGAGTTTGCCGTAAGGAATTCTCTGTCACAAACGTGGCGGATAACCCTGCGCCGTTTTACAAGTGCATTATATCTGGTGGCACTTGTAACACAGCGGACTGGGTATTACCCACATTTTGGCAGTGTCTGATCAGTGGGGTAACATAGGCCCCCGCATCCCCCTTGGTGTGGGGGGTGCCCTGAGCTCCAGGGGCTCCCTCAGCACAGTACCCTGGCCTGAGACCTCTTGGCTGAGTCCTGAGGGGGAGCCCCTCCCTGCACTTTGCAGGGGGGGCCCCTCAAGTTTTATTATGCCACTGTGTCCGATCCGCCAAACTGTAAGTAATGCTCTTGCAGGCACCTGCATCAAGGTATGATTTTGCGAGTCCTCCATTGCGATAATTAAGGAATCACAATTAAGGACTCACAAAAGCCTATGCATGTAGGAATCGCTGTAAAAATAGCGATTCCTACACATTCCTTATTTGCAACTCGTAAATTGTGAGTTGCAAATAAGGAATAGCTTCCTATTCATTCCTACGGGCCTACATGAAACTTTGAAAAATGCACAAAAGTGCATTTTGTGCCCCCTGTTAGCGAAATAGCTATTTTTTACTTTAATGCGTCGCATTTAAGGAATCTCAATTTGTGATTCCTTAAATGCAATCGAAATGTAAGTAATCGCAATTTAGATATTACTTAATTTGCGATTTTTGCATTTGGGATGATGCATCCTAAATGCAAAAATACCGATCGCAAAAAGGCAGATTCTTTTGATGCATGTGCCTGTTGGACTATATAAGGTTCCCAAACATGGTGCAGGTCTTTTTACGTTCCATTAAATTGAACCATAATGTGCTTTTACGAAGGACATGTATGCAATAAATATGATCATACTATAGTGTTTTACAGAAATGTTTTGCAATAGGAAGAGGTCCTTTTAGACCCTCCCCCCCAGTCACAACATAGAATAAACCCGAACATGAAGATAAATTCTAGAACATAACTGAAATGCACTGAATAAATTAGACTAACTTTTTATTTTGGGAAGTGTATATATTCAGACTTGTTTTCTGCTGAGTGTAGCACAGACTATGTTTCACACAGTCTGGTTTGCTACCTCTTTTCTACCAGTGTGTGAAAATGAAAGTCAAAAGTTCTAGATACCACTTCCACAGAATGTAAAGGCTAATTTGTCTTTATATGCACAAAGCATAATTTGCTTTCTATTGCCACATAAGTTGCCTTTCTTAGCAACATGATTTAGTTACACATGTCGCATAACTCGGTCCTCCCCTGCTGCATAATTTATACCTGGTTCCTGTGTGGTCCTGCAGAATTCTGCTTAATGGTATTGTAACTGCATTTATATAGAGCTTACTACCCCTGAAGAGGCGTAAAAGCACTCTGTCGGCGAGTAGCATGCTACTCAGGAACCCATAAATGATTAGTGGTGAATTAGTATAGTGAAATATCTAATTTGAGTGGTGGATATGTTAGTCAGTTATTTGGATTGAGAATGATAGCAGAGGGATAGAAGAGGGAAAAAGATTTGCATTTATATAGCGCTTGCTACCCCTGATGAGGTGTTGACGCACTTTTTCGGGGAGTAGCATGCTACTCCGAAACCCATAAAGGATTAGTGGTGAATTAGTATAGTGAAATATGAAATTAATTTGAGTGGTGGACAAGTTAGTCTGTTATATGGATTGAAAAGGATAGTGGAGGGATGTTTTGTATGGCACACTCTGCTGGCTGGCAATCTACATGATTGCCTAATAAATTCGACATTGCTGACACCCAATACGCATTTTCGCTTTATAGAATAAATTGTACATTGCTACTAACTAGAACCCCAAAAGATGATTGAAGATAACTGTGAGGGCGACCCTGGTGGCTTTGGATGTCCTTGTTAATAAGGGCGTGCCTGTTGAAGTCACCTTCTGGCCGAAATCCTTGCATGTTTTGACCAATTTATTAGGTCTGTTTTGAATTCCCTGGTACATGGCACCATAGTGGGAGGCCCACATGGTATAACGGATTGGGAATTTGCTGATCTTCATCTCACTGGCACCTAAGGGTACCTAAGGGAGAGGCTGGCATGAATAACTTCTTGGGCCATTCGTGCATAGATTTCGCTAGGATTGCCACCTATTTAGCTCCGGAAAATTGTGACATGTGGTATATTGACATTCAGCATTAGTAATACCTTATTAAAGGCTCCAATGCAGGGAATGCTAAAGTGATTTCTGAAAGAACATTAGCTTGGCTCACATGTGCGCCGTGTTCCCAGACATAGCAACCCCATTTCCTCAAAAGCATCATGAAGCAGCAATGTCAGGACACAACAGAGTGAGTACCTCCATAGTGAGAGAAGGTGAGCTGCCACCAGCCACCAATGTTGAAATGCTTCAATTTTACACCATACAAAATTGACACCATTGACATTCCCACTGTCCAATTCCAATGCGACTCCTCCTTAATAATAAATACATTTCTATAGAACAAGAAGAGCAAGATCCAAAGAGGAAGATGGAGGTTAAAGAACTTTCCACAAACAGTGGAATTGACCCAAATGCTTAATGACAACCCATAGGTTACACCTGTGGATTGCGTACATCCAGGCTCACAGTTGAGTTATCACACATATGCTGAACCCGCAAAATCACCAAATACGATCAGATCATGAACCTCTTGCGCAGCCATTGAAAGTACATCATCACCTACGACAGTATTTGTGTAACTCTCTAACACACCCCTCTCTTAATCGATCATCCTTAACTGCAGGAATTGCATGAAATGTTGTCGGCTTAAGAGCTGTCCAACACTCCATTACTTCAATACCACAGCCACATTTAGTAAAATATGACAACCCCATCTGGACAAAATCCGGTCTCCTCACCATGGCCAGATGGCCAAATGTAACATCGCGCACCCTAACTCTATTCTTAGGCGTCTGGCCCACCTAAACCTATTTCTCTTTCAACTGCACCCACTTAGGTAACCAAACATCCACCAGTTCAGCACAATTCTTCATTACACTCCATGCTATCAACGACTCAATGTGACATTGATAACATTTCTACTCCTTTACACCTGTCCCGCCAAGGCTCCCTAGATTCTGTCTCCCTCTCTTTCCTGACCTGCTCTCTTACAGGCGCATGCATCAAGGTAGGATTTTGCGAGTCCTTAATGGCGATAATTAAGGAATCGCAATTAAGGACTCCCAAAAGCCTATGCATGTAGGAATCGCTGTAAAAATAGTGATTCCTACACATTCCATATTTGCGATTTGCAAATTGCGAGTCACAAATAATGAATGGCTTCCCATTCATTCCTACGGGCCTACATGCCCTTAGGATTGAATGGGAAATTGCATGCGCAATTTGCGAGTGCCAATAGTTCCTCGCAAATTGGCATGCAATTTCAAGGGTGCAACAGGCACATGCATCAAGGTAGGATTTTGCGAGTCCTTAATTGCGACATTTAAGAAATCGCAAAAGCCTATGCATGTAGGAATCACTATAAAAATAGCGATTCTTACACATTGCTATAGGCCTACAGGCCCTTAGGAATGAATGGGAAATTGCTGCGCAATTTGCGAGTACCGATAGGTCCTCGCAAATTGCGCATGCAATTTCAGGGTGCAAGTGTGTCAAAAGGACACCTGTTGCCCCCAGGGAATTGATCAGTGCACATATTTATTTATTTATTTTATTTATTGTAAAGTTTTGTATAGCGCGAACAAGACC
The DNA here is from genome assembly GCF_964261635.1 of Lissotriton helveticus. Classification (NCBI taxonomy): domain Eukaryota; kingdom Metazoa; phylum Chordata; class Amphibia; order Caudata; family Salamandridae; genus Lissotriton; species Lissotriton helveticus. The sequence goes on from NC_136065.1 coordinate 344,421,606, forward strand.
CGTGGGTATCAGAGCGCTTTACATCAGAATAGTTAACCAACACAGTTACAGTGTTGACATTACAAGAAATCAAAACAGATATGAGATATATTATAAAATGAATATGATTAAGTGACAATATAAGCAAACAAACACATGTGCAAATCACATTAATATGTGGGGTAATGCTAAGCTTATATCATATGTCCATATTCCCCGTCAAGGTGAGGTAGGCGATGGTACGCGTTTGGCATATCATGCAATTCAAATTAAGATGTGGGGTAAGGCTAAATTTATCTTCTATGCCATATCCCCAGTCCAGAGTGAGGAAGGAGAGGGTAAGGTTTAGGCTGTGCGAAAAAGATATATTAACACTTTGTCCTTCAGTGCATTAGGCAAGAGTATCTCTGCGTCTCTATATATCGCCCGTCTTGTGTCAACAATTAGCCTCCATATTGTTCAGGTTGGAGCTTCTCCTTCTGAGAGCAACATTAGAACAGGGCGGCGTATCTATGTAAGGTATTTGCTCATCATGAGACTCTTCACTTCCCGCTTAAATGATACAATATTGCGAATTGCGAACATATGTTGTGCACACACATCCCCCAAGGGCATGTGTGTGCGCAACATGAAACTTTGAAAAATGCTCAATAGGGCATTTTTTTAAGTTTTTGCAAATTACCATGAAGTTCAACTTCATGGTAATTTGCGCCCCCTATTAGCGAAATCACTATTTTTTTTACTTTAATGCATTGCATTTAAGGAATCTCAATTTGCGCGTCCTTAAATGCAATCGCAATTTACAGATTACTTAAATGATGATGCATCCCAAATGCAAAAATACCGGTCGCAAAGGGGCAGATTCGGAGAATCTGCCCGTTTGAGATCGGTTTTTCTTTTGATGCATGTGTCTGTTAATCCCTTGGTAGCCAGCGAGATACACAACTGTCTGGACATAGGCTCCAAAGAGATGCTTTCAGAGGCAGGGCTGTCAGGGCCTTCTCTCTAACAGCCAAATGAGCCAAAGGTAAGAGCTCCAGGTCAGGTGACCATGTTTGGCCATGTAGGGCCACGGCAGAACCAAATACTTGAATCTCTGTACCTCTAAGGCACCTATTATTGGCACCACCCATTCAAAACTAAACTTGCTGACAATCCACCTTCCTATATCGCCATACTTTGGGGATGTGCCCCCGACATATAGAAGTTGGAATCCTAAGGGCATAAATATATAGGACACAATATTGAAACGTATGTCAGCACACATTTTCTATACCTAACTCCATATATATATATATGTACCATGACAATAGATGTGGAGTTAAGAATAGTACATCTATACTTCCTCTATAGAGGCATTTACCTTTTGATATTTTGTCCCTCAATATGGTGTCCACGATATTAGCGTATCATGATACCCCTAGCCTCGATATTCGATAGTACAATCTACCTTGAGAAGACAGGGGCAAGAAGCCCCATGGCAGCTACACATCTTGATGGCTTGGAAGTCCAGCAAGTGTTTTTTTAACCTTCAGTAAAAGCTAAATCACCACATTTTTTGTGATTTTTAGTTATTTGAAGCTTTTATCTAGCGAAAACCAAGTAAAATCATTATCAGAATGCTTCACATCTGCTAGACAAGATTACACTATCATCAAAATAGTTTTTTTCAAATTACATGAACCAATTAAAGTATTCAGTTTAAGACTGTACAAATTAAAACTTGAGGCATATGATGTTTAGTATGAAAAGGTTCCAGGTACATGCAAATTGCAAAAAAACAGATGTTAATAGAATTTATTTAATTAAGAAAGTGCAGTATGGATACAGCAAACAGATGGCTAATAAGTTGCTGGAAAGGTAAACCAGCAAATTCTACACATTACACATTACATAAAATAATTTCCAGTAATTACAAGGTGCTAGGGCAGGTTAATTAATTAAAGGAATGCAATATGTGTCCAGAAGTCAGGAAACTAATCTACACAGAGAACAACCTAGTAAAGGTTAGGCCTATTGCAGCTACAATGTTGAAATCTAATTTATTATATTGAATTCAGTAACAGAAAAAGGACAAGAGGGATGTATAGAGTAATGTAGACTGACTACGTCTACAGCTATAGTTTCCTTGGAATCTCATACATAATGGACAAAACAAAAAACAATGAGTTGCTATTTCTATGATGAAATGATCACACAAGCATTGACAAAATTGCCTACCCCCATTTCAGCATCAACTCTGCAAGTAAAAAATCTGAAGTCTATCGGCCTGACTTAGAGATTGGTGGAGAGTGTACTGTGTACAAAATCTAACCAAGTACACTGTCCACTAAAGATACGGTCTTCCCACCCTATTTCGGGTCAGGAAAACTAGCAACTTACCGTTGATAGCGACCTAGTTGTGAGGGACAGAAAACAAATAATGACCATCACACCGGGAAAAAACCGTCCTGGGTTCGGGGACCATTAGTTATTTGTTTTTCAATAACAAACTGCCAATTTGGCAGTTTGTTTTTTCAAAATAAAAACTGTGGTAAAGTGTGGTGAACGGCCATCAAAACTGACACCGACAGTCCACCAAAGGTTGATAAGGGCCCTGACGAGGTTCCAGTCCAGATACAGGGATCACCTCTGGGCCAGGAGTGCTCTGATGGCAGATGTAATATCCTCCACCACCCAAACAGAGTCTACTCTGTCCGCCAAACCATAGATCAGGCCTAAATCTTATGTATAAGGTGCCCATGCCTAGACGATACATCATCTCAAAGTATAGTTTGTAACCACTAACGGATTTATTGAAATAATGAAATCACCATCTTACTGTTCGAAGAATCTGATCCAGGTTGATACTGTCAATCCAGCCCCGAAATTTTTGTGCAACGATAAGGCTATCCCTCTTACGGATAGTGTCAGCGAAGAGATGTATTTCCAGGAGCTTAAGGCAATTCATTCTGAAAAATACATCAATAACATGTTCATTCATACTTACGTTGAGATTCTGAGATGTACAACTTTAGGGTGAAAGCAGTTCAGAGATCATAGGCCTATGAAGTTAGGATCTGTCTTTTTGGTGTAAGTCATTAATGTTGCAGCTGAGCTTAGAAATGTTTTTGATAGAGTCAGGTTGTATTTTGGAAGAGCTTTGACTAAGCAGGTCCCATATTCCACGCTAAAGATAATTAGGGATTGGACTAGCATGTGCAGGTCATTGGCTGAAACTAGGGGCTTCATTTACAAACTTTTGATTATCAGCAGCGCAGCAGGCCTGGGTCAAAAGAAAAGGGCAGGAATGTGCCATATCTATAAGATACAAAAACAACAGTTGATGGACAGAATGCAGAACAATGTCATACATTCACCCCAGTACAGAGATCTGGGCCTAAATTCATCGTTTTTTTGCTCACCATGCCATTCCAGTTTGAACCCAGCCATATGCAAATCAGTCTTGACCCTCTGCCCCATGGGAACAGTCCAGCCCGAACTGCCAAGCCAGAACCTCCCTGGACTGGAAACAAGCATCCTAGGACCGGTTTCGGGCTCTCAGCCCTCATCAGCCAGGATAGCTTGATTCCAGTGGCATGGAGAGCACGGGACTCACGTCTAAGCTTACCCATACCACTCGGGGTGACAAATGCAAAAACAACAGTTGATGGACAGAATGCAGAACAATGTCATACATTCACCCCAGTACAAAGATCTGGGCCTAACCCCATTGTTTTTTTTGCTCAGACGAGTCTTCCCCTGGATTCCGACTGAATGTAGGAAGACCCTGATCCAGTCGCTGCTGATAAGCAGACTGGACTACGGCAACTCTCTGTTTGTTGGAATGGCAGACTATCTCTTCTCCAAACTGCAGATAGTGCAAAATGCCGCGGCAAAGGCTGTATGCAATAGGAAGAGATATGATTCGGCAAAAAGTTGCCTGCGAGAGCTACATTGGCTCCCAATGCGACAAAGAGCCAACTTCAAACTACTGTGTATCACACACAAGGTACTTTACAATACAGGCCCTACTATTCTACACAATAAAGTCAAATTCCATAGACCATCAAGGAACCTTCGTTCCAGAACTTTAGGAAGAGCAAACACTACCCGCGTGAAGACTGTTAGGATGGGAGAGCGGGCTTTCTCTCATCTAGCTGCAACCAAATGGAATGAACTACCTTCCAGTCTCAGACTGACAGACTGTCTCCTATCATTTAGGAAACAATTAAAGACACTACTCTTCCCTAAACTAGAGTAATTAGTAATCAGTGCGGTTATCGTACCTCTCAGCACCATACCTCAGCGCCGTGATATTGATACCCAGGATGATTGTTAGCGCTTTATAAATAAATAAATAAATTAAATTAAATTAAAACAGTCCAGCCAGAACTGCCAAGCCAGGTCCTCCATGGACTGGAAACAAGCATCCCAGGACCTGTTTCGGGTGTTCAGCCCTCATCAGCCAGGATAGCTTGATTCCAGTTGCATGGAGAGCACAGGACTCACGTCTGAGCATACCCGTCCCACTCGGGGTGACAAATGCAAAAACCCCAGTTGATGGACAGAATGCAGAACAATGTCATACATTCACCCCAGTACAAAGATCTGGGCCTAAATCCATAGTTCTTTTGCTCACCATGCCATTCCAGTTTGAACCCAGCCATATGCAAATCAGTCTTGACCCTGTGTCCCATGGGAACAGTCCAGCTCGAACTGCTAAGCCAGGTACTCCCTGGGCTGGAAACAAGCATCCTAGGACCGGTTTCGGGCTTCCAGCCCTCATCAGCATGGAAAGCATGGGACTCACGTCTGAGCATACCCGTCCCACTTGGGGTGACAAATGCAAAAACAACAGTTGATAGACAGAATGCAGAACAATGTCATACATTCACCCCAGTATAGAGATCTGGGCCGAAATCCATTGTTTTGTTTGCTCACCATGCCATTCCAGTTTGAACCTAGCCTTATGCAAATCAGTCTTGACCCTGTGCCCCATGGGAACAGTCCAGCCCGAACTGCCAAGCCAGGTCCTCCCTGGACTGGAAACAAGCATCCTAGGACCGGTTTCGGGCTCTCAGCCCTCATCAGCCAGGATAGCTTGATTCCAGTGGCATGGAGAGCACGGGACTCACGTCTAAGCTTACCCATACCACTCGGGGTGACAAATTCAAAAACAACAGTTGATGGACAGAATGCAGAACAATGTCATACATTCACCCCAGTACAAAGATTTGGGCCTAACCCCATTGGTTTTTTTGCTCACCTTGCCATTCCAGTTTGAACCCAGCCATATGCATATCAGTCTTGACCCTGTGTCCCAAGGGAACAGTCCAGCCCGAACTGCCAAGCCAAGCTCCTTTGTATCGCGATATCTACAAGATACAGCACATTCATGTCATTCTCCCTTGCGCCGGTGCACAAACATCAGCCATCAGCCAATGCAGACACCGTTGCTTCATGTTGCGAGGGTGCCTGCGTTGCGGGGATGATTGTTTTTGTGCGTTCCTGCACAAAAACAATCACCAACAGCATTTCCCTTTCATATGTGTTCTGCAGAATGCAGCACACATAGAAAGAGGTGAGAACGAGGAGAAAAAAAAGTATTTCTCCTCATTGTGCCACTCCTATGCCTCCTCTGGGGAGGTGTTGGAATCTGAACCATTCCCAGGTTTACGATTCCTCGTAAATCTGGAAATACTTCATATTTCATGGGTGTTGCATTGGAGCACCCACTGCAACACCCATGGAACGCCTCTTTTACGCAGTGTTCTGCGTGAAATGGACATGTATTTGCAAGTCATTAAAAGCCACATAAAGCGGCTTTCATGGCCTTGTAAATATGCTGCGGGACATTGTGCCACCGTAGCATCAAAAAAAGTGACACTCTGCCGGTGCAAAATGCCGCTAAGTTATTTAAGGCTGGAATTGGTACACAGTTGCCAGAGAGTAGTGTTTGTGATGTTTATGCACCATTGGAGAGAGGGTTAGTTATGAAGTGTGAAAGCAAGAGACATTGCTTAGATGTTTACAAGGTGGTTTGATTCGTAATCGATTCAAGTGCTGAATCAATTTGTGGGCAAAAGTACAGTTGATGTTTGGGGAGATAAGAAGTTTGGTTCTATCTTTTTATCTGGGTTAGGTTTACAGAGTATTTGGATAGCCATTTGTGCAACAGATCGAGGCCTTTCTTTAGATTGTTATCATCTTCATCATAACTTAATTTTATATTACATTGAGTGTCATCAGCATAATAGGAACTAAAGTTGAGTGGCAGAATGTTTAGTTCTGGCCTAATGACAATGTTAGCTAACTCACAAGCCTCGTGGTTTTAAAAAGAGATCAGAATAAAAAAAACACAGACACACACACACACACACAATTGTACAATGACATATCGCCTAATAACCATGTGTTATTTAGAGCAACGATACTAGTAAATGCACATTTACACATTACTACAGTACATAGGTCAAATTCGTTTTTATTGCCACAGTAGTATGCAACAGGAGTATTGCCACACTGCTTGCATGTGGCAATACCTTTATAGAGGGAAACAACTTTACTAAGGGTCAAGAGGGCACTTCAATGTGATTATACTGTACAGCACAAATTTAAATCCTTGCATTCTAGTTTTATTCACATTTCTGTTGTTAAAACAGAGGCACATGAAATAATGGCATGCCTAGAACAGCACATTCACATATTCAGATGCGCAAAGTGCAGTATGCTATTTATTAACATTGTTGAAGAATGGGCTTCACCTCCCATATATATACACACACACACACATATATATATATATATATATATATATATGTATGTATGTATATATATATGTGTATATATATATATGTATGTATATATATATATATATATATATATATATCCACAACGATTTCTTCAATTATTGAAAAAAGATTAGGAAGGCACACTCTCGAGTAGTTTTCCGAATTACAGCGACTTTATTTTACGCTTTGCCAATAACCCAACGCGTTTCACCTTATCACAAGGCTTGATCACGGGTACTGAGCCTTAGCAAACAAACTTGTTTTTATATGTTTTCATGAGGTCACTTCCTCTTTTTTCAAAACCCATTAACAAGTGCATTATGGTGCTTGTGGTTCGTAAATTACATTTTACAAATGTTGTGCTCAGTGATTTTTTACCAAAAGGTTTAAAACTTTTACACATGTAGGCAAAACATTTCTGTGGCAAATTATTACAAAAACCTTTCGTTTTTTCACATTTTTGCTCTCTAGTGAGCAGTTGATTTTCTTGTAGTGGAGCATTTGAATCAGAATGATATTATTTTGTGTGTCCATTGTTTTTTCTCTCTTTGTTCGAAGAGTGGGGGGAGCATCTACTAAATTCCTCAACAGGACTCATGATCATCCTCATTAAACATATTGAGAAAACGCTCAAAGATATAAGAAAAGAATTAAAAGAAGTAGAAGAAGAGATAAATAAACTATCCTTAACGGAGGAACAACAAAAACTGAAATCGGATATCCTGAAAAATTTAGATAAACATGAGGAAAGGGTAAAACAAAGAAAACATACCAAATTCCTCAGGGATAAGGCTGATTTCGAAGAAGGAAGAATATTTACCTTTGGCAAACAATATGAAGTGAGGAAAAATAAAACACAAAAGGAATCTCCCACCCAGGATACCACCCAGGACAATTTCAGTGGCAGCAGTTTGCTTTCCTGGTGTCGGCAACTTTTGAATAAACGTATTGGAGATATACCTACCTGTTGTGGGCTCTTCCATTGTGGGCGAATTGTTTGGTGAAGTTGTAGCGGCCGAGCCTAGGCCGCGGAAGGAGCCCCGCTGTCCCAGAACAGACCTGCAGTTGTGCAAGAGGTGCGACGGCAAAAAGGAACAGGAGCCAAATTCGAAAGTTACAAGATGCCGAACTAGCATTGTGACTGGACCTATTACTTAACCCTCTTCAGTCTGCTACATGATTAAGAGCAGGTGCTATTAGATAAGAGTAAACGCTCTGGTCATCATGCTTGTCACCAGGGCCGACTCCCCCACTATGGCGGAGGAGCGTTGCCCCACTGTAGAAAGGCAGCAGATTACAAATACAATAATAATAAAACTATTTTATTATCATTTCATTTTAAAATTTCTCCCCAGTCCACCGAGTCGAGTGCTGATGGGGCCATCCTATCTACCCCAGCGCAGTCAGCTAGGGAGAAGGAGTGGTAGTTGCACTTTAAGTGCGCATGTTGTTGTATTGACTTATTGTACTATGCTCATCAGCTTGTGCCTGTTGATTCTGGTCTCCATGGTGATGTCTCTGCTGAGACAGTTGGAGACCGGAAAACTCACAGTCTGGCAGGGAAAGTTGGTGGTGCGACTAGAAGACAATAAACTTCTCAATAATCATCCAGTTTCTGTCTTCTTAACAGTGGCGACGAGTGATGCTTGTGGGGGACAAGCTCACCACCAAATTCCCTTTTGGAGCCACGAATATCCAATTTGTTTGAACCCTTTTACATCTACAAGACTACAAGACTATAGCATCTCTGCAGTACAGGACCTATTGAGGATTGATTCTACCGCACTGAGTTCGGATAAATCAGCGATTTCAACTTATTTTTGTGATCCTCAGCTTTATAATAGCTCCCTGCTTAACTCGCGGCAACGCTCGTGGAGCCGCTCGTGCCTACAGAATCCTTGCGCATCCTGACACGCGAGTAAACAACATCACGTCACGTACACGTACGTTGCGTACCGCCATCTTTGTTGTTCTTGGTTGCCTTAGCAACAGCTACACACAGAATCAAATACGGAGCGAGTGGAAGCTCAGTTTTTCTTTGTTTTGTCTGCGTGCATCTCCTTATGATTTCTCCTGCATATACTATGAGATGCTAAATTCTGACATATCAATTGAACGAATAAGAGTTTATCATTCATGAGAAGTGAAATTTTCAGGCATTTTCAGGTACCGCTCTCTTTCCATTCAAGGAAATACTTCAAGAATAGTAACAATTTTGTTTGATTTGTGGTGTATATTTCTATTCTGGTTTTCAAAGTAAGTCTGTCAGCCACGTCGCTTAGTCAATCCCCAGCCTTTCTATGTGAGAAAGTTGAACCGTTACTGTAGTGGAAAAGGTGGAAACTGGTATTTGATTCTTACCTAGTAGCAATAGCAGGTGAAAAATTCTCTGCATATAGGAGATAAGCCATTTTTCTCCACAATCTGGGAATTGAGGGCTGCAACATTTACAAACGTATTGATGTAATACCAGTGGGTGAGGGAGATGTTTTTGAGATGTCCATAAAAATTTTAGAATCTTATTTTGGTCCACGGATTAATCTTGTGCTGGAGCTACATACATTCTTTATGAGGATCAAAGAACCCAATGACAAGGTTGGGAACTACATTGCTTCTTTGAAAATACTTGCCCGCACTTGCGAATTTGGTGATCTGACGGACTCCTTAATATGTGATCAGTTAGTCAGATGCACCAACAGTTCAAGGGTGCAAGAGAAGGTTCTATCAAGAAATCCTTCATTTAAAGAATCTGTCGCTATTGTGGAGGGTGTAGAGAATACTTCTGGTTGGGACAAAGAAATTAAGACTCATACTGACTTCTGAAAAATGAAAGGCTATCGTTGTGGGAGTCTCAATCACACCTCCAATAATCCCAATTGTAATGCTAAAAATTCCACCTGTCACAAGTGTAGGATTTAGGGTCACTATGGCAGAGTTTGTAGATCCGATGTGAAAGTGCGCATGGTGTAGAATGTTGAGACTATCAAAGACAACCCAAGAACAGTAATGCTGAATGTGAGGAGTGATGGTGTGGTGGATGCTGATCACATAAGCATGCCTGAGTGTGAAATACTGATTGGTGGAAAGTTGTTTATTGTTTTGGTCGATTCAGGTTCTCCTTTTACTTTGCTGGGTAATGAATTGTGGGACAAAACTTTTCCAGATTTACAATTTTTCACTCCTGATATCAACCCAGTAAGTTATGGGAGTTCTTATATTGATGTGATTGTGTATGCTGTTATGAGGATAGACTTTAAGGGCAGAGAAACTACTGGAGAAATCTATGTGGCCAAACGAGGAGAACACCTTTTAGGTTGGAGGCGCCAAAGAGATTTGGGTATAATACTTAATCCCAATGCACGTAATCCATCTGACCAACTGGATGATTGGAGAGGCTCTAGCAAGTTCTTTAAAGAGTTTCTACACGTCTTCAGTGAATAACTTGGTTTATTAAAAGACTTTGAACATCAGAGTGTTCTCAAAAAGAACGCTGTGCCTTGTGTGCATAAGGTGAGGAGGGTTCCCAATATGATGTTGGAGCCCTTGAAGAATGAACTAAATAGGCTGGTGGCTCTGAATGTTATTGATAAGATTGAATCCTCAGAATGGTTATCTCTGGTGGTTTTGGCCCTGAGGATGGTGGGAAAAATATCAGACTGTGTGTAGACTTAAGAAGTTTGAACAGGTGGATATGGGTGGATCGACAGCCGCTCCCTAACATTGTGGAGTTCATTACCATGCTGGATGGTGCTAAAGTTTTTAGTGTGTTAGATCAGTCCTCGGCGTATCACCAAGTGCCCCTACACCAAGACTCTAAGCATTTAACATCCTTTATGATGCCGCTGGGAGCATTTCGTTTTGTCAGAATGCCGTTTGGGCTAGCCTCGGCGACTGCTTGCTTCCAGCACATCATGAAAATGAGTCTTGGTGATATGTCTAATATATTGTTCTTACAAGATGACATCTTGATTTATGGTAAGGATGATATGGAACATGATAAAGTGTTGAGAAGTTAACTGGAGAGGTTATCTGACAAAGGGTTGACTGTGAACAAATTGAAATGCAAGATTGGTGTGTCATCTGTTACATATCTGGGACATGTTATCTCTGGGGAGGGCATTCAACCCAAGCTGGACTTGGCGAAGAGTATTGTCAATGTTCCTGCACCCACTGACAAGGAGCAAGTGAGGTCCTTTCTTGGCCTTGCTGAGTTTTACTCAAAGTTTATCAACGGTTTTGCCAACATTGTGAGCTCTACTCAAAAAAGGAATACAATTTGCCTGGTCAGAAGAATGCAATGCAGCTTTTAACTCTGATAAGCATGCTTTTCGTAAGATGCCCACTCTTGGTCATTTTGACACAAGAAAGAAAACTGTTCTCACCACTGATGCTAGACTTTGTGAACTTGGCGCAGCTCTTTCTCAACTGGATGGAGGTGAAGAGAAAGTTGTTGCATTTGCTTCCAGAGTTTTAAAGAAAGCTGAGCAACAATATTCATGCATAGAAAGAGAGGCTCTTGCTATAACGTGGGCAATTAGACACTTTAAGTTTTACTTATGTGCAATACCTTTCTAAGTAAGGTCTGACCATCGTCCTTTGGTGCTAGTGTTTTCTTGCATGGAGAGTGAGAGGTTGACACCTACGTTTAAATGGTGGAGTGAAGGTGTGGAGGAGTTTAATTTTCAAGTGCAGTATCTTCCTGGTGTAGCAAATAGAGATGCAGATTGTTTGTCTAGATTGCCGATTGAGAACAGTTGTGATGTTCACAACATTGAACCCACAGGAGTTTGTTGGGTCAAAGAACCTGCCATCACAGAGGATGAGTGGGAAAAGGCTTTGTCTTCCTGTTGTTGTTGACTTTGTATTTAAGGGGTGGCCTGAGTGCAAAATGATTGATTCTGATCTTTTGACCTTCTCGTCTGTTAGGAATGAGGAAAGAGGGTGGTGCCCCCCTGTGATTTGCGATAAAAACGTGTAAATCGTGCTCATGAAGGGCACTTGGGAAGAAGTCTTACCAAGTCTCGGCTCCGAGAAATTTGTGTTGGCCTGGGACGTATTGCCAGGTGGAAAAGTGGGTCCAGGAGTGTTATGTATGTGCCACCAATGACAAATCTCAGGTCACCAACTCTGCTCCCTTGTCTCCAGTGGAAATTCTGCATGAGCCATGGATTATGTTAGGTTTAGATCTAATGGGTCCTTTTGAACTGTTAAATCCTTCTGAAAGGTTTGTGATTCTCTTGGTGGATTACTCGTCAAAGTGGATTTCCACTAGGTGTGGGCACTGTCAACTCCAGAGTGGTTCTAGATTTTCTTAAGGATGAATTCATGTGTGAGGGTGTTCCTTGTTACTGACAATTGGGTGCAATTCACCTCACAAGAAATGCAAGAGTTTCTGAAGGATTTTGGTATAACTCATCAGAGAACAGCCCTTTATGCGCCGCAGGCCAATGGACTTGCGGAGCCCATGAATAAAGTGGTCAAAGCTTGTGTTCAGAGAGCCATAGAGATGAGGGTTCCTCTAAAGGAAGTTTTGAGGGATACTTGGTGGGCACTCCGCACCGTGCTTCGTGGAGTTTTTCAAAGTTCCCCGTTTCAGATATTGAGGGGCAGGGTAGCTCTGTCCAAGCTGAATCCTGGGTGGTTGCCTTTGATTGAGGGTTTTGGTTTGGATGGAGAGGAGATTGATGCTACAATTGAATCTTATCCAAAAAAAAGGTTAGATTTGAAGAAATCGGTGAAGGCAAAGACATGGAGTGTTGGAGAGTGGGTGCTCATAAAGAAACCTAGGTGGCATAGGAAGGGGGTCACTGAATTTATGGGCCCTTTTGTTATAACTTCCATAAAAAGGAAGGTGGTGACGGTTCACAATGGTAGTATGTGGAGTATGTCACGCCTTGTGAAAATTCGAGGTGACAAATTGTTGCATCCTTCATGTCCTGGTGCTAATCTGCCTGGACCCAATTTGTCTGAGAGTAATTATTCTTCAAATCTTCATGCACGAGGTTCCTCTTCCAGATCTCGACGTTCTCCAGAACATTTCAAGTACTATGTGATATATTGAAGCAATGTTGTTTTTGTTTTACTTATGATATTTTTCACTTCCATGTTCTTATTATCTCTTCCTTATCTTGCTTTCCTCTTACTCCTTGTTCATTTTTCCTTTCCTGGTTTTCTGTATTTCAAGTAAGGGGAATGTGTTGTAATGACTTATTGAATTATGTGCATCAGCTCATCCCTGTTAATTCTGGTCTCCATGGTGATGCCTCTGCTGAGACAGTTGGAGACCGGAGAACTGACAGGCTGGTATGTGAAAGTTGGTGGTGCGACTAGAAGACAATAAACTTCTCAATAATCATCCAGTGTCTGTCTTCTTGACACGTCTTTTTGTCCGCCTACCTTCGGCCTGCCAAACAGACATGTGTACTTATCATTTCTCCACCTAGCTGTGTTGCACCACCAGGTGGAGACGCACCACAGGCTCCCAGACTCTAACTGAGCAGAATTTCAGCCTGCTCAGGCCAATCACGACACTACTCTCATGTGAGAGCAGTGTTGTGATTGGGTGGGGACAGGAGCAGAGAAGCATTGAGGTGGCAAGAGCAGAGAAACACAGAGGCGACATCCAGCAACAGCGGCAGGTAAGTTCCTTTATGTTTTTTATCACTACCCCCCCACCCACCAAGTGTTATTGGCAGTAGGAGCTACTGTCTGTCACCAAACCCCATCCCACTTAGACCACACTATAAATACCCTCTGAACCAAGTACAACCTATGCTGTGGCATACTATCTATCCTCTAAAGAGCTTCAGCACCTGGACAGTTATACAAAGAGGCAAGTGGCTGAACCCATGCTCACACTACAGTTCATCAACAGCAACAATGTAATTAACCACTGACTCCTTTGTACCATGAATTCCAAGTCATTGGTAGCTCCATAGAGGTCAACAAAAATGAAGTTGACAGGGTACACACTACATGATGAACTCTCTTAGAACCTATAAACGGCAAGTATCCCTTGGTGTTATGCCCTGTGGGGCAACTTGCAACACTAATACGGAAAGGGAAGATACCCCAGACAATGAGCAATCTTTCAAGGAAATGGGATGAGTAAACATTTTAAAATGGAAAGGGTACATCAGTGTCTTCAGAGAACCTAGGAAGTTTCCAAGCAAGTAAGAATAAGAGCATCACTTAGAGTTGGGTTGAGATCGAGCATCGCCATAAAGTGACTCTGCAAACACCCTGCCAAACATATGGTTCTCCCTTACTGTTTAGAATCTGAGGATGGGCTGTGTATGCATCCTCAGAGTCTCCTCGGGCTCCTCCAGTGTAAAGTTCTGACCTTACAGTCCATCTTCCGAAGATCTTCCACGCCCCAATGATGGTCCTCCCCTTCATTGTGGGCAGACTTTAACTAATTGTCCCTGTTCCGGTCCAACCTTTCATACGAGGCGGTACATAGAAAGAGGGGTCCCAGTACACAATCGGCTGAATCCTCTGTGCATCGCTGACATTTGTAGCGGCTTTTATCCCCGGATTGAACACCCAGGACAACTGTTGCACCTTGGCCCATTTATCGCTGACCTACGTGGCGGCTGGATCTTTTCCACGAGTAAAGCCTTTTGATCATGATTTTGCCTTGACCCATATTACTTTGGTTCTCCCTGGATTGGAGCCGGATGCCCCAACCACCCATGTACTATTCACGGTAACCCTGCCCCAGCACACCACCCCCAGTCCTGATGAAGACCCCGTTTTAAGGTCATATGGATACCTAGCTCTGCATTTGGGGTCGAAATGTCGACAGCCTATCCCCCTACCAGCTTCCACCAGTAATCTGAGGATATCTACATAAGCGCATGGAGCATGGTCTTGCCTGATATTTAATGAACATTGGTTGTTTCTCTGTTCATCTGGCTCTACGACGAAGCCAGTGCTTGACTATTCATAAAGTTGTGATCTGGCGTCTAGCACTTTTACCCTTCAACCTTTTTAAATCCTTGCACTTATTTCTCTCACATACTCCCCTGTTTCTCCCTCACTTCTTGGGGCACTAATGTCTTTTCAATATATGATGTAATGCTTGCGTGATATACTGTACCTATGGGCACATTGTGATTAAATAACAGTGCGCCATCTAAGTATATAAATCTGTATATTTTCCTTGTATATATTTTTCAGTGTTTCTTTGTTTCGACTATATTGTGTACTGGGACCCCTCTTTCTATGTACCGTATCTCACCCAGGTCCCAGTGACTCTTATGGGTATATCCTTTTTCCCGTTACGTTTCATACGTGGCGAGCACGGGCAGGGAAAACGTCGAATGGACCCAACGCACGGGGAGACAAATTGATTGGGAGTTTGTCTTCTCTAAACACAAGGCTGCCACATCAGAGGCTCCCTTCACAGCACTGAGATCCATGCTAGTGAATTTCTTAATACTGTGGATAGGTTTCTGCAATTGTATGCCATCTGCCAGGTTCTAAATTACCTCCTTAGTACATTTTAGTTAGCTGGGCGCTAAACGTAAATCCTTGTATGGAATCCAATAGGTCCTCATCCAAATACTGGAAGTCTGAATCTGCGAGTACTTGAAGAGAAGCTGTGACACAACACAAGCATAAGCTGCACAAAAGCGACATGGATAAGTGATCTGTTGTATATTGGAAGTATAACTCCACAGATGGATGTCGCAGGAAACAGCTTTATTGCAGCACAGAACAGGTAAGCCCAAACCTCCCCTGGCCAGAGCTCCAACTGCCAACAGGGTGAAGGAGAACTCCAGAACCAAGAACATTACAGAGATCTAGAGTGCTAGCTCAGGAGATGAGCTAAGCACTGTACAACATATCTTCCCCCCTTAACAAGGAAAGAAAGCAACATCATATAAAAGATCAAACAAAAATCAATGTACATAATCATTCAAGTAAGTAGGTGGACGACGAGAACGAGTACACCTCAAACTTCTAGCTTCTGATGAGGAAGAAGAAGAAGTAGTGGGAACAGTTGTAATAGAGGCAGTTTCAACTGAATAATTATCTTGTGTACTCAAGGAAGTGGAAGCATCACCACTACCCACCTCCCCCCGTACAATTGGTTGAGAAGTGAAAGAGGAGCTACCATCAGAAGTTAACAAGTACCCATTACATCCCTCAGAACTACTAGGTATTATGTCATCAGAACAGTCATTCTTCCTTTGGTATAGCGCAACTCTCCTATAATTCCAACTTTCCCCATTGGTCAAAACAACAAAATGTGGAAAAACCCTTTTGACTCTAAAGGGACCTCTAAACTTGCTAAGACCCTTGGCATATCTTCCTGGCTTTACTTTGACCAGATCTCCTACAGATATAGGTAAAGAAACACTGCCCTGGGATAAAGACACCTCACTTTCAGAGCCCCTCAACCATGCAGGAGTCAATCTTGACACTGGAGTACGCCCTCGCATCAACTCAAAAGGGGATTTTTCTCCATTCTTATGGGGTGTTGACCGGTAGGCCCAAACAAGTTCTTGTACCCGCTCATGGGAAAAACAACCACCTTCAACAAACATTTGAATCACCCCTTTTACAAGACGGTTTACCCTCTCGCAAAGGCCATTTCCTTGCGGATTGTATAAACTCGTCCTCTGATGCTTGATGCCACATTCACGCACAAACTGAGTCATTTTTGAAGAAGTCAGTTGAGTGCCATTATCCGTGAGAAGAACAGAAGGGTATCCTTCATTCAAAAACACGCCTTTAAGAAAGCTAATGGTAGTATCAGTGTTTATCTCTCTCACAAACTGTACACAAAGCCACTTCGAATAACAGTCTATTACAACAATAGCATAACGTTGATTTAACGGCAATTCACTCATGGGACCTATAAAATCCAAACACACACTGTGCCATGGTATATTTTCAAAACCAATTTTCTGCGTAGACTGAGACCCCAACACTTTCAGACGTTTCTCCCCTTCCTTGCAGAAATTACACCTTAAAACACAATCTACTGCATCACAATCGACAGAGGGCCACCAAAAATTTTCCTTAACCCGACGTTGCGTGAGACTTTGGCCCAAATGTCCCTCATGGGCTAAGTCTAGGATCCTACACCTTAAAGAACTAGGTGGAATATAACGGTCACCTCTCATCAAAACATGCTCCCCTTCTAAGGAGAGTTCGTCTAAGACTTTTAAAAACGGTCTGACTTGAGGTTCAACAGTACTCTCTCTTCTTGCTCCTTTCGACACAAGGTTTATGACAGCTTTTAGAACCTGATCATCTTCCATACCTGTTGACCATTCGCCACGAGAAAAAGAACCACCACCTACACTCGTAACATCATCCATTACAGCAACTGCTACATCATCTAATATATCCTCTACTGAATCTTCACTACTAGAAGATCGCATAGGAAGTCGTGACAGGCAATCTGCTTGAATGTTTTTCCATCCATGAACAAACTCAATTTCACATTGGTAATCTTGTAGGCGAGAGGCTAACCTTGCTAAACGTGGAGACCCCTTTCCAGCACCTCCCGGAGCCAACACATTTAAGAGAGGTTTATGATCTGTACGAAGGATAAATTTGTAACCCCACAGATAGGTCCTAAAATAACTCGTGCCCCAAGCAGCAGCAAGAGCCTCACGTTCTATAACCGAGTAATTCGACTCTGAGATAGATAATGGCCTAGAGGCAAACGCTATAGTCTTTTCCACTCCACCATGTTTTTGTAAAAGAACTGCACCAAGACCTACAATACTAGCATCCACCATCAAAATAGAGGACCGAGCAGTATCAAACGGTGTAAGGACATTGGCAGACTTTAGTTCTTTTTTTATCATATCGAAGCAAGACCTGTGCTCAACAGTCCAATTGAACTTAACACCCTTCTTCAACAAATTCCTCAAAGGAGCAGTCTTTGAAGAAAAATCCTTCACAAATTTCGAGTAAAACTCGATCAGACCCATGAAGGATCGAAGTTGATCCTTATCAACTGGAGAAGGAGCTTGTTCAATGGCCTCTAACAAATTCTTTTTTGGTTTAATTCCTTCCTCAGACAGGCAAAAACCCAAGTACTCTATTTCTTTCAAAAGGAATGCACACTTCTCTTTTCTCAATGTCAGACCAGCAACATCCACTCTTTGTAACACATTCCACAAAATCTCATTGTGTTCTTCTAGTGAATTTCCATATATCAAGATATCATCCTGAAAGTAAAGGACCTTATTTAACCCTTTAAACACTTCAGAAACAAGTCTCTGGAATACACTAGCGGCAGAGACAAGTCCGAAGGGCAATCTCGTGAATTGGAATGTCCCCTCACTAGTGATGAATGCGGTAAGATGTTTGGAGCTGTCATCTAGGCAAATTTGATGATAAGCATGCTTTAGATCCAGTTTACTAAAGAATTTGGCCCCTTTAAGTGTCGAAACTAGCTCATTAATGTTTGGTAGGGGAAATACATCTGCAACTACACATCTATTGAGTGAGCGTAAGTCTACACAGAACCTAATTTTATTGTCTGGTTTCTGGGAAATCACTACAGGCGAAATCCAGGGAGATGCCTCAATTGGTTCGATAATACCACCTTGAAGCATTTCTTCTAAAGTGGACTTAACTTCTTTACGTAGGGCAAAAGGGACTTTCCTCACTTTATGTTGGACAGGACAACTACCCTCCTTGAGTATTATGCGATGAGAATATCCTATAAGTTCCCCCAATTGGTCTCTGAACACATTTTTAAATTCGTCTAGTATCTCACCAATAGAAGACTTATCAACTATTGATACAGGATCATCAGACCTGGGATCCACTACAATGTGTAGGTCAAATTGGTGGTGACGACCTAATATGGCCGGTCCTTCAGTCGAAATGTAAACTTTTCCAGGCGCCGATCTATTCCTGAATTCAATCTTTGACTCGAAATAGCCCAATAGATCAATTTTCTCGCCTTGATATCCAGACGGAAAAATATCACATTCTTTCAATACTCTCTCGCCCCACACATTCTTCATTAAGGATAGAGGGATGATGGTCCACTTTGAACCTGTGTCAACCATGAGATTCACTACCCTCTCATCAATTTTGAACTCAGCTTTAAAAGGATTCCCTCTTCGATCTTTGCATGAACATACAGTGTCAGACAAAATTAATATCTTATTCTTTTCACGTCTCACATCAGTATAGTCATTAATTACAGTCACCCTTGAATTGTTTTTGTTTTTACACATCTTTGCAAAGTGTCCCGTTTTCCCACAACGTAGACACTCTTTATTATTTGCAAAGCAAAACTTAGCATCTGAAGAATGCGAAAAACTCCCACACCTCGAACACACTTTCTGACTATTCCTACTACTTGAGGTTTGTTGAATATTCTTTTTCTGAAGAATATAGCCTTTTTTCCTTACGATAGCAATCGCCATAGCTTCATCATCACTATTGTCACTAGTCATACTCTTATTGGAAACTTCTGCAACTTTAGTTTCCAAGCCACTCTTCTGCAACTCTCTCATACATTTCTCACTCTCTTCTACTACTTTAGCCAATTCTATCGCAACTTTCAATGTTGGATTTTTTTGCTGCCCATAATCGTTCTTGAACTTTTCTGTTATTGGCTTGAACAATCAGTTGGTCTCTTATAAGTTCATCCGCCATTTGGCCAAAGTTGCATTTCACTGATAGTTCACGTAGACGCGCAACAAACTCATCAATGCTCTCTTCCGCTAACTGTTTGTTCTTGTAGAATTTGTATCTCTGTAAGACAAGGTTTTCTTCCTTACCGAATCTGGTTTCAAGTCTTTCTACTGCCTCTTTAAATTCATCTAAATCTGCTTGTGACCCTGAAGGTAATACTTGTGGTAAGTATTTAAACAGACGTTGTCCTTCTTTACCTAAAGTCGTCATCAAGAGAGCTTTCTTGCGCTTAGGTGAGAAATCCTCCCCGTCTAAAGCTTGGATATAGTTGTTAAACATTATTATCCAGTCTTCCCACATTATGGGTGGATTCCCTGGCTCGCATAAGAATTGTGGTGGTAGTGCAACATTAATTGCTTGAGCCATTGGATTGAAATGTAAAGTACTGTAGCAAGAAACAGTTGTCACACAAGCACGTTATGTATAATTTTTTTTATTTTTTTTTACAGAGAACAGAAAACAGTCTGCATATATTTATCCTTTCACTCGATTTAAATGCTTACTCTACTTTATAATTCTGTAGATCTGCCAAATAATGACGTTTCAGGTAGTCCGCAGTGATAATCTGCTGCACCACGGTGTTTCCGAGAGCTTGAAGTGAAGATATCCGTGAAACGCGTCGCTTAGCAACCACTGACAACAGACAGAAAAATCATTTAAAATGGCCGATTTACGTCAGTTACGTCTGACGTCTGTTGTCACACACGCATGAACGTGTGCGTCTCAGGCATGTGCATGAAGACAATGCGTACAGTGTCAGAGAAGCGCAGTTGTGCGTTTCAGTGTACGCTTCAGCATGCGCTCCAGCAGTGCGCGTAGGAGATGCGCAACTCACCCAGTTACGTCGTGCGCTTCAGCGTGCACTCCAGCAGTGTGTGTGCGCGACTCACCAAATCACATCACGAAAGACGTTGGAGGCCGTGACGTCACTTTCGTCGGCACACAGAGAAAACCTCGTAATCTCCCAAAAATCACGATCGGTTCCACTGCAACTAACGCCAATACGCTGAAGTCTCCTCTCGGTCTGCATACCACGCGGGTTCGTGAGGATTCGGTGCTGCTGTCCTGTAATTTCTTAATTAGCTGCAATCTTCAATTGGAAGCTGTGGCCAGACGTATTTCAAGTCCTCGTCGCCAAATGTTGTATATTGGAAGTATAACTCCACAGATGGATGTCGCAGGAAACAGCTTTATTGCAGCACAGAACAGGTAAGCCCAAACCTCCCCTGGCCAGAGCTCCAACTGCCAACAGGGTGAAGGAGAACTCCAGAACCAAGAACATTACAGAGATCTAGAGTGCTAGCTCAGGAGATGAGCTAAGCACTGTACAACATGATCATCACATCTCAAGTGGTGAAGGACTGTTCTCCTTATCCCTGCACCCATATATGGTGCAGCAATGTTGATGAATATCTAAGGTGTGGTCAAAACAGCATGCCCATGAATCGAACAGCAATGAGCAGTCCATGACTTCTATTACCCCCACTGGCCCCGCTAGTGCTCATGTATTTTCAGTTGCTGCACATATATGCAAGTGTTGTGTAAAACACAAGGGCTTCTGTGGGTGCACACATGTACCAGAAATCTTCTAGAGGTCCACACAGGCTTTAGGGAGGCTGCAGCTACGAGGAACAAAGACTGCATTCCAGGCAGTAGAAAACTAGGCAGCTTGCATTTCACAATGCTGTAACCACCTCGTGCTGCACAGGCCAACAAACAATGGACAGCTATTTCCCAAAGCACTGTGCGGTGAATTCATGATAGCGGGAATAATCTGGTGGAAGCTGGTAGACCAGAAACATACGGATAACAGAGCTGAGATAATGGAAAAGAGCCTGCAAGCATCTGGTCACTGGAGCACACCACATTGTCACAGCAACAATTCTGGCAAGATGGTAAGAACTGGTCAGGGGCTAAGCTGCCATCTTATTAGAGAAGCAATGAAGAGCAGTCAGGGGAGTAACTAGTGCAATGGTTAATTTGTAAAAAAAGAAAATGCCAGGGCTCTCGTCAGGAGGCTGCCCATTTCTCCTGTTAGCGCAGCCTAAAACAGAACTATGAAAGCGGGGAGAGGATGTGGTGTAATGGCCAGAGATCGGAGCTGGGGATCCAGGTTTGAGTCTCGGCATCGGCTAGAACATCTTGTGATTCTGGGCAAATCACTCACTGTCAGCCATGCCTGCCATAAATGAATGTGTCCTTAACTGGTGTCATGAAAAGCGCTGATGTTGATTATTAGGTGCTGGTGCTGAGCACCGGAAACCACCGGCTCAAATTAAGCACTGAACTAGTGAAAACCTGACTAGCCCCCACCACCCCCTTCCTTCAGCACCACAGAAACCTTCTTCCAGTCCTGGGTCTCCCAACATTTCACCTTAATGAATGCATCATGCACACACTAAAAATATACAGAAGTCAACGTGTGACAAAACAAGTAATGGAACTATGGCTGGGGTGAGTGCGTGTGGACAGTAGGGGGCTGCCTGGACAGGAGCACATGTCGTTGGCAGATTAGAAGGCAACAGGTGGGCACCAATGAGTGATATGGAATGAAGATAGGGAGGGGGAGGAAGAAGAGTGAGTCACCTTGGATGATTTTGGAATGATATTCTCTTAACTTAACTAGACCTAACTAGAGTCAAAGAGCCTGTCGAGTAGAATTCCAAAATTCTAAGGGACATAATTTAAATGCCAAGAGAAAAGTACCATAATTGTCCACAAAGTTGCAAGTGTAGTGTAGAAGCTAAAACCTGTGACCGAGAGAAAGAGAAATCATTTCAATAATAAAGAAAACATAAATAAGAGACAAATGGAGTGAAAGAGTGCGAAGCGAGTAAGGAAAATACAATGCAAATAAGGAGAGAAAGGTGGAAGGCAAAACGGATACAGGATGGAAAAAGGCAAAAAAGAATAGCAATAAGGAAAGAAAGATCGAAAGAAATGAAAATGTAGAAAGAAGGAAAGAAATCAAATGAAGAATGGAAAGAAGGACAATACGTAAAGAAGATAGAAAGAACAAATAAAAAGAAAAGAGAAAAAGGGAAAGAAATAAGGAGAGCTGGAAATAGAATAAATAATGGAAAGAAAAAATGGGAAATAGAAGCTAGGTTGATGGCAGGAAAGAAGAGAAAGTTTTACCAATGGAAGGAATAAAATGAGAAAGATAGAATGATGGTAAAAAGAAAGGAGAAGAGAACCATATGAAAAAAGGAAGGAACAAGTACATAATTAATTGGAAGAAGAATGGAAGGAAGGAAGGAAAGAAAGAAAATGTAATAGTAATATAAAGAATGACAGAAAGAAATAATGAGAGATGGAATGAAAGAAGAATGGACAGAAAGAAAGATTGAAAGAGGAATAAAAGGAGAAACAAAAATGTAAAGAACGAACAACAGCAGAAGGCAGGAAAGATGGACAGGGTGGACAGAATGACATGAGAATTAAAGAAGAATAGAACAAAAGATAACAAAAGAAGGGAAGTATGAGAGAAAGAACTAATTACAGGTAAATTATGTTTTTAACCAAATTCTTTTGAAATCATGCTCTAAAATGCATTACTTTGTACGATTTTTGCCAAAAACCTAAATATGTTACACAGTAGCAGTGTAATTATAGTGAAGTCAGAGTTTCCATAGGAAATAGGAACAGTGTTTTGCGTTGCACTAACAACTTTATCCTTTTTCATGGAGAATTTTGCGGCAATCCATTTTGCAGTGACCAAGAATAAATGCTGGGGTCCTAAAACATAGATTTCCCACAGGAAACTTTGCCCTCTGATACAGAAGAAATGGCCGAATCGAATTTCATCAAATTTGGCACTAAGTTAGAACTTTACTCAGAAAGGGTGCTTTTTGTGATTTGATGTAGATTTGTTCTGCAGTTTTTGAGAGATTAGCATTTAAAGAGGTGTTCGGCTGGGCTTGAAGGGGTTAAACAGTTAGGTACATCACGATGCTATGGAACCACACATGTACACTCTGGTGTCATTAGGGATGTTTATATCAGTTCAACATGTAACTATATCGTCACTTTAACCTTTGTTTTTAGGTCAATTTCTATTTCTTTTAACATAAGCTGAGGTCTTATTACCATACTTAACTGTAACGCCAATTTAACGTCAACGTAACCTTTAGTTTTTTCCAGCAAATATCTATTTATATTAAATATCTATATATATATATGTATATATATATATATATATATATATATATGTATATATATATATATATATATATATATATATATATATATATATATATATATATATATATATATATATATATATATATATATATATAATATACATTTTTATATACCTAAAACCTTGTCATTATGAGACACAGCTGCCTTACCTAACCCACAAAGGAATTTTTATTACAGGGTTTTGTAAGCTTCACAACTATACCTGAACACAGCTGCGGGCTACAGCATTTTTTCTCAGTGGAAAGAACAGCCTTTTAGAAACCCTCACTTATCGAAATCGCCTTCCACATTGCAGGCATAGTTTCCTGTAATTACATCCAGGTTTTTATGACTTCCTAAACAAGCCATGTGGGTTTTGCGTGTGTTTGGCCGTTACTGTATTAACGATGCACAGACCCACGTTTATGGATTATGTCATGTATTTTAATGATCGGTGGTGTTGGATTTCATAAAGCCTCCAGGTGAATGCACTGTAGGAACTGTGATTGGTGACTGATTGACTGCACCGGATGCTAAAGTCCTCGGTGATGATACTAGCCTGACACAGCGTTGGACACCGAGACCGTCCTAGTTTCAGTCTTCACTTCAAGCATTTGCTTGGATTTTGGGTGGGTCTTGGAGGAGTTTCACCTTTTCCTGAGACATTTGGACCTGCAGGAGTGCAGCGGGCAACATTTTAACCCATCCATTTCAAAGTGGACATAACCCAACCCCCCAGCAATCCACACTACTCCATATCATCTGTCTCAAATCCGTCATATGCCTACTTAGGGACCACAGACTCTACATCCACTCCTACGCTGATGACATGCCAATGTATGGCCATGCTGCCAGGCCCTGGAAAGACCTGCCACAGTTCTTGAACACTAGGTTGAACTCTAGGATTCAGGGCAGTATAGATGGGGGCATAAAAGATAAAGATCACCATTGAAAGATGTGATGCTTCCTTAATAACCATCTCCCATACATTTCCTATTTCATGTTTTATTATCCTTGATTCTTTTATGACATCATGGCTTACTTTTCATCCAGCATCCCATTGGCATCACTGGTCATCCTTGATTTAAATGGACCTCACCCAAAGAGTGGCCAAATACATTCCTGTGAACAGCAACCCTCATGTGAAAATCAGTACCATGTTATTTCTGGTGGCCTCTACTCATAACCTCCCTCTCCCATGTAGTGCTTCCTATCTCCATACTAGGTCCAGCAAAATGAGTACAACACCAGCCAATGCCCATCAACTGATACAATTGAAGAGAAGAAAGACGGCTTCCTCTCTGCACACTCTTCGTAATATCAATATTTTGGTGCATGTAGGGGAAGACGGCAAAATGAACAAAGCAGGTTACAAGTCTTTAATCAATGTAGGGTTACGGAAAAGTGATGGGATGCACCACCAAGAACCGGACAAACTTCCTGCTCAGCTTTTTACAGGTTATCTCCACCTACCACCTTCTACTAGCATGGCAACCTCACATCCCGTATGAAATCTTGATACAAAACTTAGCAAAGATGTATGGGCTGACAGACCTATACAGAAGATCAGGATATCACATGCTCTCCATGCTCACCTTCACAAGCTGCAACATCAGGTGGCATTGTGATCCCTGTTTCACTCTAAACTGTATCATTAGAATACATAGTTTATTAGACTTAATCGAATGTAGAGACTAACCCAAAATGGATTTCACCTTTGGACTGCCTATCACTTTTAACAGAAATGTATCTTAAGAAAATACTGCACTTGGCCTTCGAATTAATTCATGGCTCATAATTACTTTTATATTAGCGCCCAGTGTTATTTGCCTGGTAGGACATTATTGTTCCAAGTGAAAAGAGGCCCATGCGGTCTCCCGTCACTTATAAATATAATTGAGGTCATGGGTGTTACGTCTGAACGCCTTCTTTACTGATGGACATCATAAGTAAGATCAGAAAAGTCACTCTGTTATTAACTTTGCAAAGCTTTGAACCTTTCTGTTTAGTAAAGTGCATCAATATTATATGTCTGGTGAAGATTTCCTCCTTGGTATTCACTGAAAAAGAGGCAATCAAGTGTTCAACAATCTCCTTCAATTTCCACGATAAGTCTAAGACAGCAATGAGGTATAATGAAACTAATAAGAAATGCTTGCACATATCAAGAACTTCTAAGAAACTGAGCAGAACATTGATAAGGGGGAGAAAGAATGGTGACTGAGAGCACCATGAGCTGTGGAGCCATTCAACAATGACCATGCTCTCTGCTGCTCCTTCTAAGACCCCACAGGACAGCTACTTTCACTCATACCATGGAACTGGCAT
This sequence comes from Lissotriton helveticus, assembly GCF_964261635.1. Classification (NCBI taxonomy): domain Eukaryota; kingdom Metazoa; phylum Chordata; class Amphibia; order Caudata; family Salamandridae; genus Lissotriton; species Lissotriton helveticus. The sequence continues at coordinate 344,447,549 of NC_136065.1, forward strand.
TGAAGAATCTTCACAACTATGTCAAAAGTAAGTCTGCTATATTTAGTCTTATGCTATCAATACGTGTATCCATTTGTCCATCTGGACCTGGCCTGTTTGTATACCAGAAAAAAAGATACATGCTTGTAGCGAAGCTTAATGTAAATGTAAACTTAGTCAAGGGCAACAGAATGCTCCCTACAAGAGGATGAAACATATAAGTATGTTGGCAGAAAGTTGGTTAGGTAAAGTGGTCAGGAGGCCTTGAGGCTCATGGATCAATGAGACGTTGTTTGAAGGAGAGCCTTTCAGTTCCTTGTGGGAGTTCAGTAGGTGGTCCCCTTCCAGCTTTGCAAGGGAGATGTGGCCCCAGATGCACCAACATGAGAATAAGGGGAGAAATAGTTCCCAGGATCAGTCATTCCCTATGGATATAGCAATCTCCTTACACATCTAAAATTCCTTTTCCAAATCCCAGTTCCTACTGTTCATCTGACATACCATTCCAAGCAGCATCAGTTGCAACCCTTATCCTAATTTAATTGGAACCACATTGCAACCATTAAAGGTGCTTACTGCCCAAACACTTCCTCGTAACCCGCAGCAGCAGATATTGCCTCCCAACACATTGCCTAAAAAAGCATTGAACTCCAAAATTGCTCTTAGAGGGAAAGTTACCATGTCAACTGACATTTTTTCATCTATTGTGCCACTTTAAACCGAGACCCACCTAATCCTAATTCAAATCAGTACTGACCCAGTTCCTCATGAACTGTCAAGCACTGCCCCATCTAGCTGGGAATACAAGCAATCCTAGACCTGTTTTGGTCTATTTAAGACCATCAATTGCAAAAACCAACAAGAATATGGATGAAATGCTTGAATCGTTTTTGTCCACTGTGGGACTCTGGACAGAAGTCTGCCAAATGCAAATCCATATTGACTCTGCTCCCTTATTGGAGCAGGCTATCTCGACCTGGCATGCATGTCTGCCTCCAGAAAGGAGCCCAAGCAACACCAGGCCAGTTTCAACCTAGCTGGACTTTGTCAGTCGTGTGCATCTTGAGTACTGTCACAGTGGATCCACTTCTATGCATACCAGCCGTACTTGGAGCGTCAACTGCAGGAAACAACATGGTTTTGGGTGCAATGCTTGAATTAATATTCATTTCAGTCCATCGAGTTTCCTTCACTGGTATAAGGTGGGCATAATTGGCATAAGGTGGGCCTCTGTCTAGAGTTATATTGTGTGTGAAAAATAAGGGGTTAGAATGCTGTCCCGAGTGATTGCCAATGTTTTTCAGAATTTACAAGCTTTTCTCCCACCACCTTTTGTGTGTGTCAATCTAATCGAAAACTATTTACCACACATCCCCCTCTCCCCAAGTTCCAGTTCAAAGAAAATAATTTGACCCTGAACCCTTGAAAGCCCAGTAACACATGCATGTCCTATTTAATCAAACCAAAATTACCTCTCACCCCTTAAGCAACATCTCCCAATTTTCCCCACAATACCTCTCATCCACAGCACTGTCTAACAGTCCATTATTTAATGCCACATCTCCCTGCCCCTGGTTCTGTATCCCCCAGGGCCACATACTGTAAAACACTGTTCCAGGGGGGAAGAGAGTTGCAATAGCCAGAGTAGGCAGCATCTTATCAAACAACTTCAGGAAAATATTTACCATGCCCTTCCACTGTCGCCATTCTCCCTTGCAGCTTTCCTTGCCGCCACACTTCCTGTGAGCACCAGGAATATCTATTTATATAACATGTCCAGTGAACCTCCTACAAGATGAAGCGCTATCTGTTGCCAAACTCCCACAGCGCTCACAGCATCAGAGATCCATGCCCTTCAGCCTACATTGCCAGCCCAAGAAACCTCTGCCACTCTGTTATGTTATGAGGATTTGTGGAGCACGCTTATCACCCTAGGGGTATCCAGACGCTGGAGTAGATGAGTAGGCCGATCGGGCTCCTAGTTGAGTAGCCAGTGTCTTGCGGAACTCAGGAGGGATGGGGAGGTCCTGATGTGGAGTGGAAGGTTGTTCCAGGATTTCGTGACGATGTAGGAAAAGGAGTTAGGGTCATATTTATCAATATGTCATGCAGCCCAGTAGGTCTCCTTGCTGCACTGCCTCACAGGGAAAGAGCAAGAATATGCCGTATTTAACATAATTCAGATATATATTTGTTTATAGATTTTGATCAAACATAAAACAAGTACAATACATACATTGCTTGGGTAGGAACACACTTATACAGTCCGCATGATGATATAAACTACATGACAGTATACACTTCACTCTGATATACATAGGCCTACTTTTATACGTTATTACTCTTCAGTTATACAATACATCCTACAGTCATGTTCTTGTTTTGCCTCATAGCGGCTCCAGGTCTACATGCATCTAGTGCGTGTTACAGCAGTTGGGTATTATCCGCAGTGTCTATTGCGTTCGCGAATAAATACTCCTTAAGGGGTACCATATATCTCTGGGCCTTGATGTCAATGGAAGGAGTTCTGCATATGTGAGGATTTGATTCTGCCAAAATATCATATCTCTGATCCAATCTTTAAACATGGGCACTCTGCCCCGCCCCCAGCTACATGCTATCCTGTGTTTGCCAATACAAGTGCAAGTGACACAAAGCAGTGATAGCCTATGGCTATGTTCTCCATATAGCCCATCAGAGCTAACAAAGGTGAAGCTTGAATAGGAGGTTATGTCATCTGTTCTAATGCCAAGAATATCTGCCGCCAATAGTATGTATGTATGTATGTATGTATCGCATACTTCTATAGCGCAGACTGTCACCCAGAGGGTATCCTGGCACTTTGACTCTACCTGACCATCACGCAGACCTAAAATTATACCACCCTAGGAAAAAGATAAGTCTTCAATCCTTTTTTAAAGGGAATGAATTCCCCGGCACTCCTTAAGAACAGAGGAAGGGAGTTCCAGAATTTGGCAGCAGTGAATCCAAAGGAACGACCGCCCATCCATATCCTCTGAATTCTTGGAACTGTCGCGAGACATGCCGATGTAGATCGCAGAAGTCTAGCTGTGGAGTACCAGGAAAAAAGCTCTTGCAGCAAGACAGGCCCCTGTCCATGAAGGGCTCTGAAGACTAAGCAGGACGCTTTGAAACAAATGCGTTGGTGAACAGGCAACTAGTGGAGATCTTTGAGCGCCAAGGATGAAGAGGCTGAGCGCAACCGAGAGAGGGCCAACTTAGCTGCCATGTTCTGTATGCGCGGCAGCTTACCGATCAAGGTGCTAGGAGCACCCAGAAGTAGTGTGTTGCAGTAATCAAGCCTGCTAAGAATAATACTGCGCACTACCTCTGGTCTAGCTTGATCCGGAAGCATGGGAAGAATTTTACATAACATGCGGAGCAACGACATACATGTGGCAACTGTCTTGTTAACAAAGACATCCAACTGTAAGTTTGGTCCAAACATGACGCCCAAGTTATGGGCGGAGGCCGCCTCCGCAACTGTTCCCAGGGAAGAAGTAGGCCAGAAGTCCGCCGGCAGAGGACGGGGGATACGATCCATAGAGCAGTGCAGCACCTCAGTTTTAGAGCCATTAAACTGAAGGGAGTTCTGTCGCAACCAGTCCGCCGTGGCTGTCATGCAGCGATGAAAGGTCTCCTGAGACACGGCATCTCTGCCTTCAAAGGAGAAAATGAGCTGCGTGTCGTCAGCATAATTAATTACCGTAAGCCCAAATAGTCGTTTCGCTGATCACACTCCCAGGCAAGATGCAGGAAATCAGCCCTTTCCACCCCACATGTGTCACAGTTATCATTGTCCCGCAATCTGTACTTGTACATCTTGACCGGAGTGTAGTAGGTGTGGTGTAGGAACTTATAGTGTATGATGCACAGGCGACTACAAGATGATATTTTTTCCGTCTGCGCACAACAGAATGACCATTGTTGGTCTGTTATTTCCTGTCCCATATCCGCGGCCCATCTTTCCCTTGCAATGTTCTGTTCTGGGATTTGCTTGGCATATATACTGTGATACAGTGTAGATACTACATGTGAGGCTGCGTCGCAACGCAATATGGCCTGTAGTGGAGCAAGTGTCTGTGGTGCTTGCAGGTACGTAAGTGTGTATTCCTTCACCCCTTGTCGCAACCTTACATATAATAAGATGTCCATGGGAGAGTGAACATCTGCTGTAGTGTACGGAACTTTCCATTTAAATACAGATCACCCCAACATGTTATATCAAACTTAGTCTTAGTCTTTTTGAAGGCCCCTTCTTGTAATACTGGCATCTTTGAATGATACACTAGGGGAAGTAAAGGCGAATACAGCATATGAGCTTGCAGATGCCTGGCTATTTATTGCCAAGCTTTCACCGTGCATACAGGGTCCGCAACCCGGGGTCCAGGTGAACTCAGTATGGCCCATTCCAGGGGTAAGGGGTCTGCAAGCCATTGCTCTGTTGCCACCTGTGGCATATATTTAGGAGGATGAAACCAATAATGTGCGTAGTGGGCTTGTGCACAATAATAGTACAATTCTAAGTCGGGGACCTCAAACCCTCCCTGGGAGTATGACCTGGTGAGTGTATCCCATTTCAATCGTGGTTGCTTGCCACCCCATGTTAGCCGAATCATTTCAGTGCGTAAGGATTTAAAGAAGAACCTGCCAAGGTAATATGGTATATTCAGAAATAAATATAAAAGTTTAGGAAGAACAATCATTTTGATAAGAGAGAGGCGGCCTGTCATCGATAATGGGAATGAGGCCGATCTCGTAACGCAACTAGTGATGGTCTCTAGTGCTCTGCCATAGATTAACCGCATCAACTCAGTGCGATCATTGGTGATATATATATCCCCAAATACTTCACTTCCGCATCACACCATTCTAATGGAAAATCAGGAGTGAATCTCGTTACAGAAGCAGTGAGTGGAAAGGTCTGGGATTTCACCAGTTTATAAGTATTCTAGAGAGCTCCCAAAGCGGATAGATTTTCTCAGTATAGGATTACGGTTCTGTTGAGGATTTCTAAGATAGAGTGTAATGTCATCTGCATACAATGAGATGAGTCCAGGGTGCAGTTGACAACGCAGAGCTTTGTCATGGCGGTGCTGTCTTATTTATTCTGGCCGCATGGGGCTCAATCACAAGTGCGAATAATAGGTGGGAAAGTTGACACCCTTGTCGGGTGCCTCATGTAATAGAAAAATGCAGCGAAATTTGGCAATTGATGAGAACCGTGGCCACCGGAGAGGTATATAAGATGTGAATCCATGCCACAAACCTGATAGGCATCCCCATATTTTGCAGTATGGTGAATAAGTAATGCCATTCGACCGAATCAAAGGCTTTCGTGGTGTGTAAAACAAAACGCCTCTAGAGCCAATTGGGGGTCTATATTTTGTAATATAGAGAATATCGTACAGAGGTTATGAGATGTTGCTCTCCCCGGGATAAATCCAGCCTGATCAGGCAGCACTAGTTTTTCCATCAAAAAACTGAGTCTGTTGGCCAATATTTTGGCAAGGATCTTGGCGTCATTGTTAATTAAGGATAACAGTCGATAGGAATCTCATGTCGTTGCGCGTTTACCTGGCTTTAGGAGCAAGGTAATTAGTGACTCTCTCATAATTTCTGGAAGTACGCCTGTTTCCAGGGCCTCCTCATAGACCATTTTCAATATAGGAACCAGTTGGTCAATGTAAGTTTTGTAAAAGTCTATAGGAAGGCCATCAGACCCTGGGGCTTCCCCTACTTCATCTGCATGATTGCAGCACGTATTTCATTGCTCTTGAGGAGAGCGGCGAGGAATTCCCTCTGTGTATCCCACAACCAACCGATGGCTATGTCCTTAAGATAACTTGGAAGATCAGGTGGCTGTTGTCTGTGAGTGCTATATAAATAGGTATAGAACGTAGTGAAAATCCTACGGACCTCCTAGCTGTCCCTGTAACGTGTCCCCACGTCATCTAGAATCTCTATTACGTCATTGGAGAATCGTGGTTTGCTGACTGTCTCCGCCAATGCTCTGCCTAGTCTCTCACCTTCCTCGTATCGCCACGCCACAAAATATTTCCCCCTAAAACGTGTTTCTCTCTCGGCTGTGTGTTTGTACTCCGTGAGTTGATTCCTGAATCCTACTTGAAGCACACCATTTGCAGCCCTACCCATTTCACCCTCGAGCTTCTTAAGCTCGTCCTCTAACTTTCGCAAATTGCGTCTGATGTCCCGCAAGACCGCAAAGCTTTTGGTGATACAGGAAACTCGCATAGTGATCTTAAAGGCCTCCCATACCGTGCCCATTTGTGTGACTGAGCCTATGTTTCTCTGGAAGAAATCTATGATTTCTTGTTCTAGTTCCACCTGGAAAGCGGCATCCAATAATGCCTCTGGCACTAGCTTCCAATTCTTCGAATGAGTGTTCAGCTCTGGAGGGGATATCACCAGCCACATCGGGGCATGATAAGAATAGGTCTTGGCCAGGTGCTCTGCGGCGACTATCCATAGGCCCTCTCCTCGGGTCACAACCCAATAGTTCAGCCTAGCCCATGTGGTGTGCATTGCTGTACAATGTGTACCTTCCCTCTTTACAGGGTGAAGAAGTCTCCAAGCGTTTACCAGGCCATTATCAGAGAACATGTCTAACAAAATGCCTTGTGTGTTAGTATAGCGATGTGGAAGAGTGTTGGATGTATCAGTGGTTGGATTGAAGGTTGTGTGAAAATCCCCTCCCCAAATTATATGGGTGGATCCTAATTACAGAATTTTCCCCCACAGCGTAGTGTAAAAATCCGGATCATCTACATTCGGACCATAGCAGCAAACCAGTGTAACCGACTGTGATCCCAGCCTTCCTCACATCATGCAATATCTCCCCCTGGAATCACAAAACATTCCACCCGGAATATATGGAGTATTCTTCTTAATGAGGATCGCCCTACCCCTAGCGTATGTAGAGTACGAGGAGAAAACTCTATGTGCCGCCCACTTACAAGCAAATTGTGGACTGGATCGTGGGTCAAAGTGTGTCTTGGAGCATGGCAATGTGGATTTGGTGTCTGTCCAGATATGCCAGTATTTTTCTGCGTTTACGAGGATCCCCCAAACCCCTGACATTCCATGTTAGGAGGTGAATTTTCATTGCATCATTTGTTTGAGCCATAGGTCATGTATTATGGTTTCTGCTGTATGATGTTTAGGCCTTAAGCTACTCATGTAGGCCATGTATATATTTGTAAATCTACCCAGTGCAAAACACAATGTATTAGAATGCAAAACAATAGTCCCCAACCCCCCCCCCCCCACACACACAATAGCATCCCAATTATACTGGCATCACATTGCCCTCCCAACAACCAAAAAACCAAACTCATTGCAGACCTGTTAAGTTTGTCTGAACTAGGTAGGGGAATGCCCTTGGGGGAGCGTTAAGGGCACTCAAGTTCCCCCCTTCCCTGGCATTCGCTGGTATAACCTCCCGTTAGTATGGGGAGAGGAAGGGGTGCTCGGCATAGTCCATGTTATAGTCCCAGTATCGTAATTACCCTCAACCCCTCTCGCGTCATGTCCCCATAGCTACTTATCTGATTACTGTACCGTATCAACTGTCCACCAGCCGGCATGGGCTGTCTTGCACCAACTGGGAAAAAGGACCCCAGACTATGCAGCATTTTCCAAAATCTGCTCATGGGGGTAATAAAGTCTCTCGATCTGGCATCTGTCCCTTAAGTTTCATTCCGTCATGGGGAATGTTGATCTGGATGGGTGCTCCTTCGCTTCCCAGTGCTGTGCTGGTCATGTGGTCCATTTAAGAAAGTCCTTCACTTGCTGCTCATTTGTAAAGAAGTATTGCCGGCCCTGATGCGTTACCCGCAGGCGGGCTGGGTATATGAGCGCATAATTAATTTGTGCCTTACGAAGTTTCTGCTTGGCCGGAATTAACTTGTGCCTCGCCTCTTGTACCGCTGCTGTGAAGTCCGGGTAGATGGTGAAATTATTACCCTCAAAGTTCAGTTGTCTCTTTTCTCTGGCCTGTTTCAAGACTGTGTAGCGATCACGAAAATTGAGTAAGCGGGCAATGATCAGTCAGGGTTTACTGCCTGGGGGAGGTCTAGGGCCCAGCGAGCAATGCGCTCTCTCTACGATCAGCTGTGGTGAGAAGACCTCAGTGCCAAATGTTTCCCGTAGCAGGCGTTCGATGAAATCCTCCATTCACTCAGTGTTCGTACTTTCGGGAATGCCAATAATGCGTGTGTTGTTGCGCCAGCTGCGTGCCTCCAAATCTTCGGTTTTTGCAGCAATTACGTTGAGAAGCTTGTCCATCTGCGTTGCTTGTTTTTGCACTTGCACCGTGGTATCTTCAGTATCCCAAATGAGCCTCTCAGTCTCCTTGATGCCCTCATCATGTTTGTCGAGTTTGTGGACTATAGAATCCATGCGACTCTTCATAAAGTCCATTTTGCTCTCTATAGAAGTAAGGCTTTGTGGCATCTCAAGTAGTAGACTTTTGACATCATCATCTTGGGGAGTTTCTCGTTCTTGCGCGCACTCCAAATTCAAATGCTCCTGGTCCTCAGAGCTGGCATGTGTGCCGGCCTTCTTGGTTTTGAAGGGCAACTTAGATTGTTTGCCGTCTGTTTTCCCCATTGCAATGCAGATGTAGTGCCACTAGAACAATCCGACCTAAGGGCAGCTGTATAGTGTGTGTTACGGTCGTATAAGGCGTAACTGTGTTCATCAAGTCTAGGCACGGTTGGTGTTGTGACCAATGAGAGACCTCTTTCATTTTGCCTCTTGCTGTTGATTCCCCTCCGCGACAGTGGCGGTTAGTGTTTTTTGTGGAAAGATATATTGGCTTGGGACTCGGTCTCAAGACACCTCACCCGCACTCGTGGATTAAGAGAGTGCGCTAGAGCAGGTGCTATCTATCTGGTGCTGGCTGGGTTTTGGGGCCTTCCTCACCCTAGCACATCAGGAGGTTTTTTCCCAAAAATGCTTGCATTGCAGGTCTAAAATATCTGGCTGGTAAGGGTGCTTCCACGTGTCAGTCCAAGCATCTCTCTCCTCTCGGCAGTGTACGATAGCCACGCGTATCCCTATGTGGCTGCAGCAGTGTGTGAAGGCAGGCACGGCAATATCTTGGCCAGGAAAATACAGCTGTTTTTATTCTTTATCCCTTCAGCTCCTCACCTCGATGTGAAGGGATCATACATGCTAAGCGGGTTCACTGTCCGCATTCCGTGTCTAGAGGGTGAAGCTCCGTAGGCTGAAGTGTGTGTAGCGCCGCTTGGCCACCATGTGGGATTCCCGGGGCTCACGCACTTTCTGAGGCGACTGTACTTCCAGCGGTGATCGCCGCGAATCCGGTGTCAGCAAAGCACCAGGCCGCGGTTGCGTCTGGCGTACTGCGTTGCAGCCGAAACAGGGATCGATGTATGCCTGAGAGGCCGATGAGTGAGCAGTTATGAATTTCACCGCTTTCTTTCGCCTGAGAGCCGGATAAATGAGCGGATAATGCCGCCGAGCCGCAATAGCCTAACTCGCGTGCAGCCATGGTGGTCGTGCGCCACCTAGCGCCCCCCTTAGGTAGCAGAATTGTGTTGCGCAGGAAGGGACACCTTCCTGTACCAAAACAATACTCTGAGGCATTTTCCTCTTTCTATGTGTGCTTCAGAATGCAGCACACATAGAAAGAGGAAACAATTCGAAGAAATAAAGATATTTCTCCTTGTTACGCCTCCCGTGGGAAGGGGTAGCATTTTGGCGCACTCCCAGGTCTACCAGTATTGATAAATATGGGAATGCATGCGTGGTGCAAAAGCGACGCAACCCCTTCATAAATATGGACGTTAATTTGTAAAAACAAATACGTGCGAGGGCCCTTGTCAGAAGGCCACTGTATCTTGCACCATTCATTGCCCTCATTAGCGCTGTCAATGACAGTACCACCACAACTTACCATCACACTTACACAAGTGTGACAATTCAGACTTTAAATATACACTACAAATTACTAACACATGCTGCCCAAGCTATTCTTATTGCTTTGGGTGATAGGGATTAGTGATTTCAATGTTTATTTAATTATTAAACAACTGTTGTTGAACTCCTCACAAAATCAGATACACAGTGCCACCATGTGGCAGGCTGTTAGAAGAGCAGGTGTTGACAATAAAGTGCCAGTGCCTAGCACTGGAAACCACCAGCTCAAATTAAGCACTGGTCCACCTGACTTGCTCCTCCGGATATGGGGTATTTGCGCGAGGTGGAGTGAGGCTAAGTGCAGTGCCTGGTGGGTTTGTGGAAGTTGAGGCGGTGGTTGAGGTAGACAGGTCCAACATTGTGGAGGGCTTTGTGTGGTGCAGCGGCCAGGGCGACTGACGCCGGACGCTGAGGATTACGGTTTGATCTGCGGCACCGGCGGCAGGTCAGCCCAGCACCATGTGACTCTGGGCAGTAGCTTGCTTAATATTCCCAATGGCCCCCAGCGCCGGGATGCCTACAGGTAGCTGTGCGCAAATACTGGATTTATATGTGGGTGAGAAGTTTGAAATGGCAAAGCTTCTGGATTGGTAGTCGACTCTCTGCTGTGGGGTGTGATGTGTGCCCTGCGAGGGATGTTGCTGATTAGTCATTTTGCAATAGTATTACTTCATTATTTTGTTATTTTTTACTCATGGTAACACAGTGTGTCTAAAGATTTCACCGCATAAATACCAGTTTAACAGCCAAATACAGCTATACACAACGGAAAGGTGAGCAATCAACTGAGTGGGAACACGAGCAATGTTTTAGTGACTTTTCATCTGTCTGAGCTAGAAACTGTTTTTTTGTTAAAATCTGGATATTGTGCAGCAGATGATAGATTATGTTGCAATACTGGCAATTTAATAATTCTGTGGAAAACGCCGCAGCCGCAGAATCACATAATTACAGTGGCCCTTCGGGAAGCCTCGGTTTCACCCTGACCGAATCAAGTTCAGTCCAGTCCAGAGAAGGTCAGTTGCATGCCTGGCCCATCATGTTTTCCAGTGCTGACTTCATGAAAACCAATGAACAACTTGTGCATTCTCTTTCTCTGGTTGTCTGGCTCACAAAAGGGAAGTTGTGTAAATAATGAGTCACCAGTTCCGACCCCGAGGACACTGTGAACGCACACTGCAGACAAGTCTGAATTTCTTAGAACAGCATTTAGGCTTTGCACTACGTACTTCAGTATTTAAAAGCCACAACTTCCTGTCCATGCACTCACCTCCTCCGGCACAAAAACAATTCTGTGGGGTGCGCATCCATTGTAGATATTTGGAAGAAGCCTACAGGCTGCAAATTTAAATACCAGGGGGTCAATAACCCAGTGGCTGATCGAGTGACACAGACCATAATATGAGCAAGAAAACTGGCAGTAACAAACAGCTAGAAATGGGGTGCGGTTGCCTCTCACAACACTGCGGTCTGGTGTCACTGCACCTGCTGCACTGTTGATATCTACCCCCTGTAATCAGCCATTTATTCTTCCAAGGGCAATACAACGAAAGACAAGGAGTAGCCATCCCATATGACATTTTAAATTGTAGTGTGTCTGCTTTATAACTTCTTAATACATACATGCCATGGATTCAGGTGGGAGACTCTTGATGTTTTAAATTCCCTAAATGACTTCATTTTAGGCCTCAAATTGCCCCTGTTTCAATAGATGTCAATGGGGAAAATATATCCTCCTGAGTTTTTTATAAATCTCCCACTTTCCTGCTTCAAACTGTTGGCATTATGGAAATATTCTGATTGTTTCTATGAAATAAATAATGCACTCTGTTTTGGCTGAAAGGCAAGGCGAAGGCACAGGGCTGTGTGTGGTAGAGCAGTGTCTGCAACCAGCCTGCAGGTGCGCATGCGCGGCGAGCCTCCTCGCGGTGGCAGGGCAGTGCCAGATTAACACCGCCGCACATCCGGCTCGGCTCCCCTGACCTACTTTCTTGCATTGATGTGTTACAACATCAGGGGAAAGTAGACAAGGCGCCAGAATGCAGACAGTTCCCAAGCTACTCGATAATGATCGGAGTCAGCTTTTAATTAAAAAGAAGTGTCACTTCCCTTTTTCCCTGTGAAGAGCCCCATAAATATATTCTGCTATCTACTAGTGCTGAGGTGATGCAGTTTGCTAGTAATACCCTTTACCGCCCCATTGGAATTATTAAATTCACTGGAACCCCGCCAATTTGCTTTGTTTCACCCACAGATTTGCAAAACGTTAAACTCTGGGCAAAATGAGGAATTACCAGGAGAGTCATACCCTAGAAATTCCACATTTCTGTAGGGACCCGCTGCCGCAGTTGCAAAACTGATAACTCTGTCCATGGAGTAACCGGTACCCCAATTATTGGTAATTCAGGGAGGCAGAGCTACAAGAGGATTGCCCGATCACCCGCTGTGTGCTTCCAATACAAATCTGGGGTTCTCCTAAGGGTAACTGTTTAATCCATGCGCATGCATACACATTCCGTTCGAAATTACGCAGTTAGACGCAGATTTTAGCGCAAATCCCTATCTACAATTCTTTGTAGATAAAAATTTGCATCAAATCCTATTGGTGGTTGCAAAGGGATGCCCATCCAGCACCCATGGAAGGCCTCTTTAGTCAAAGTAATGCAAGGAAGCAAGTGGCAGCTCCTCCGCTAAGGCGGAAGAGCGTCACCCCACTGCTTTTAAGCGGTGTCACTAAAGGAAAATCAAAATGATAATAACTCTAAGTCATTAGCATTTTATTTTGCCCTTGTTGCGGCAGCATTGCGGGCTGGTATGGGCGGGGCTGCTCTGCTGACAGATATGGGGAGGGGAGAAGTGGTTTGCACTCTCTAAAGTGTACATGAATGCTCTCCATGCAGGCTGCATTACAGCCTGTTTGGAGAACATGTCCAGCCTCCCATTCTCTGGCTGAGCGCCGATCCTCGGCACTCAGACCAATCACAATGCTGCATTAGCTACCGGGAGGCTGGGAGTTGGGTGCATCCTGCTTCCTGCCCTGGAAGTGGGGAAGAGGACTGAGTGAAAGCGGCGGTGATGGCCGGCGGCAGACAGGCAAATGTGTAATTTTTGTATTTCATTCCCTCCTCCCCCCGCCTCTGCGACACACCTCACCACTACTTTCAAACACCAGCTGCCACTGAAGGCAGCACATTGCTCAGCCATGCGTTACTTTGGGTTAAAAAAATTGCCAATTGCATTTGATTGTAAATCCCACCACAACACACACCTGAATCAAGTGTTTTTAAATCTGGGTCATACTTTCTACTTAGTTCTCATGAAACTGGGCCAGGAAGAGTGAAGTGGTGAAAGAGTAAACATAACTACAAATTGACTTGGAGCTTTAAAAGTCACTCTGGGTGTTGGTGGGTATCTCTGTTTGGAGGTAGACAAGGTGATCAACTGCAGGTCATATGCTCATATAACTCTGCGGATGAGGGGGTAGAGGTGTGCAAGCCGCAAAATTCATAGGGAGACACCAGTCGGAGGCAAGGCATCGAATGAGAGCCTGGTGGAGTAAAAGTTCCCTGGTCTGCCCCAGTCCTTTTGGAAGCGCTGATGTAGCCACTGGACATCCCAAAGTTTAGGTTATAATTTTGTGGTGACAGACCTTTCTTTGCCCAGTTTGGGAAAACTAGTCATCAGCCCAACAGATTCAGCAGACATGCTTTCAACTTAGCATTCAGATAAAATATCACACCTCCAAATGTCTCACTGCAACCAAAGTAAAGGCCTTACCATAAATCAATCACCATGTCACACTCAAATGTGTTTTGTCTACCTGTTCCTCGCAATAAGCCAAAAGTTAGGCCATTTTCAGAAAGACATCCCAATGATGTACCTAGGGACATACTTAACAAGTTATACAACAAAGTCAGTGCAGATTGAAAAATAAAGCAGACCAGCATCAATGAGTAACTGGTTCCCTTCATGAGAAAACTTAAAATTACACTAATATCTAGCAACAACTAGTTTAAAACGAACTTGCTAAACTAGGTAGAGGCTGTTGCAACATGTGATGATAGTGGAGTAACTCATTAGTTGAAGAGCGTATCACATCTTGCAAGAGACACAAGAGGTGTTACCATAAAGCCATTAAAAGAGTCTAACAGGCTTCAATGTCCACAAAGCATGTGGTTCTGAAAAATCAAGATTCATATTCTAGTACTGGACTCGAGAATAAAAACTTCGTCGAAATAGGACGAATTTGGTATCAGAAGACCGAGAATGACGAGTACATCAAATACATGTATTTTCGGCATATTCGAGTGACGATTTCACCTCGAAATCGTCTTTTACCTTCTAAACCCTTAGCTGCATGTTGCCCTTTACATAGGCCTTAATCCAGTTGAATTTGATTCCACAAGGACACATACTCCTTAATCGACTTCTCCCTGACCCCAGTACAAGTTAGAACCATTGCCCCAGGCCGAACTCGTTAGGTCAGTTCCCTCCCAGTGGCCGAGCAAGATAGCATCTAGGCCCAACCAGCCATAAAACCATTTCAGCGCGCACACCTGCCATATCTCGCTCACATCTTTCTCCACTCCTTTCCTTCACTTCCTTTATGATGGGGAGGTGACTATTTTTATTAGGGGTCTAGCGATATCTGATGAAATGTTGGGCCTTGCTGGATGATTTGTTATGGGCAGCACGACGTGAAATATGTACATGTCATCATGACTCTGCTTTTCTTTTGTAATCAGTAACCATAAATGAAATACCACGAATCCAAGGAATGTTTTGCCCAAGGCTGAATATTATGTATAAGAAGGGAAGCCTAACTTCGTGAAAGTGTGCAGTCTCCTGAATATACTCGTATTGTACTTCTAGGACCCTGTCACCTTGGTTGCAGCCAATAAACTAATCTTTGACTTCACCTGGAAGACTCTGAGTTTCTGTGGGTCTGACTCAGGAGAACCCGAGGTCTCTGGGTGTTGATCCCCTGGCACCGCTGGGTTACCGGTTCTGTGCCGGTTCTTAAAAACCCAGTACCTCAATTTGGCGCCCAACGTGGGGCGATTCCAGTGGTACCAATCAGCCTGAAGATCGTGAGGAGCTTTGTGTGAAAATTCCGGAGGAGGGCCCACCACCTCATCGACCCCTGCATGTCGACGTGGTTCGAAGGTCTTTACTGCGAGGTTCCCCGCTTCCAGACGGCTA
Organism: Lissotriton helveticus; assembly: GCF_964261635.1. NCBI lineage: Eukaryota > Metazoa > Chordata > Amphibia > Caudata > Salamandridae > Lissotriton > Lissotriton helveticus. The sequence goes on from NC_136065.1 coordinate 344,462,717, forward strand.
CAAGGACTGCTGCCCTGGCTATCGCCCTGATGTTGGACCCTTGAAATTTTCGGTAGAGCGAAACGCTGAGACGAGTCTTCTGGTGAAGCCATCGATATTTTTCAGTTAAGTATAAGTGGAGCGTCTCCCAGTCCTTAGTTGGACTTACTTTGTGGTATCTTGGAGATACAAAAGGTTTTTATTGGTACTTGCAAGCACCATAACCGAAGGACTCGTGTATTCACGAGAAATATCGTAATCGATAAATCCTTTGAAGTTTTGGAACTAGACTAGAGAGCGAGGATGCCTAGTCTTAGACTCGGGAATTGGTTTTGTCTTGGTAGTAATAATAGGGACTCCCGATTGGAGGACTCATGTCCGGTTCCTCCAGTTGGAACTCCGACTTACGAGCTATACGTTAAACATGGGGTAGGCCCCATCGTTTACAACGAGGTATGGATTAAATACACTAGGAAAGATGGTGTTTTAAAATGGCCCCAATATGGTAGCTTTGATTCTGAAATCTTAGACAACCTTGAAGTTAAACTCTTCAAAAAGAAAGCCCGGCCGGCGATGTTTGACTCTTTCCGCTTATGGCGCAAAGAAGCCAAACAAAAAGAAATTAAATTAGCTAAGAAAAATAAGAGAGAAGGGGGACTTTCAGTAATGCAAGCTGCCGTGCAGTTTAAAGATAATGAGGAAGAGCAGATAAATGAGCAGTTGCACAGGCAACGTAAAATGGCAATAGATAAGTGTTATCCAGTTTTGCCGTCTCTTCAGCAAGGGACAGCAAAAGAGCGTGAAAAAGACCAATTAATGTCGCAATTATTAACTTCACCACCCCCCTATGCGCGGAATGCCACAGCACCCCCGCAACCTTTAGTTGCACAAGCCGCGCCTCCGGCTCTTCCACAGCACCCACCAGCTGTTCTTCAGCTGGCTCCTACTTCTTCGGTGCAGCCTCCTCCAGGCCCACCGACCACTTCTGTTTCACCTGTGTTTTCTACGATTTTGCCTACTGTACTTTCTACATCTCCTAATGCCCCCTCTACGATTTTGCCTAGTACCACATCTATTATTCCCGATACCTCTTCTGCCATCTCTACCCCCGCCTTATCTCACCCCGTTTTTTCATCTGTTTGTCCTTCAGTTTCACCTTCCCTTCGGCAGAAAATGGCCAGCACTGTTACTAATCTTCTTTTACCTCTTTTCGGGTCGCCTGCTACGACCCCTAACATAGGTAGAAGACAGTTGCGAAGTCAACTGCCTGATTATCAAGAGAGAGATTCCCTGAATAGTTTAGCTCGGAAATGGGTCCTGGACACTGCAAAATATGATGTACAGTCTGTCATGGAAGTTTTCCATCAATGGGAAGCAGCGACACAGAGATATGTGTTCGAACAGATGTGTGTCTTTCTTGGCGAAGATTTAGAAGACAATGATCAAGAATGCATCCCACAAGAGATGTGTCGTGTACGATTTAAATTTGGAGAGGGTATGATTGTAGGTCCCGATGTGGAAAAAGCAGTTAAAATGCTATTTTCATATCGAAGTAAGGGAAGCCGTTCTGGGTCACCATCGGAATCCAGTGCATCTAGTAGGAAAAAGGCACGACAATACCCTATGAGAGAAGTTCCCCCACAATGGAGAGAGGGTGACGCGACAGCTGTCCCACCTGTCCTGCCCCACTTTCACCGCGTATGGGTACATGTCCCATGGAAGCGAGCTGAAGTTTTAGCACTCAAACAAACACTACCAGATCCGCGTAAAAATCCTGCAGGGTACTATAAAGAATTGTCGCAAACTGCTGGGTCATGTATAATGAATTTGGCCGATATCGATATGTTATTCGGGAACGTTGTTCCACAGCCTTTATGGGGAAAAATTCGCCATGTAGATCATGACCAGGAATTAGGTGACACGTGGGTTAATATTACTGCTGCAGATGCACGACAAGTTGGTGGTGCTAAGCCTGAGCCTCTGATAGCGGAACTACCTGGTAGAATAGTAGATTACATGAAAACGATAATGCCTGCAATACGCGTAAATTGGGATAAATTATCTGCATGCAAGCAAAAGAAAGAAGAAACTGTTTCAGATTTCTTCACCAGATTTGAAGAAACATTCATTGACCACAGCGGTCAAGATATGACCACAGAAGGTGGTCAGAGATTGTTTGTCGATAAATTTGTGCACAACCTACTTCCAGACTTGTGTAGGAAATTGAAAGATTCGGAAAGTTCTTGGGCAGTCTCATCGTCAGCCCAGATATTAGCCACCGCACAGTACTACGAGAATAGAGACAAAGATGAGAAAGATAAAGTAGAAAAGAAAACTAGAGAACTCAAAATGAAGGTTTTACTACAGCAAGCCTATCCGCCACGTGGTGGTGGTAATAAAAATAATAATGGTCAGAATAACTACCAGAACACTTTTCAGCAGCCTCAGAGAAACTTGCAAAGATTCGATTACAATCAAAACCGCGTAGGTCCCAATCAGTGTTTATACTGCAAACAAGAGGGTCATTACAAATATGACTGTCCTGCCCTACCACAACGTGCAAATGGAATTTCTGGCGTAAGAGGTCGTGGTAGTCAGCAAGCGCCTAGAGGTAGAGGGCGTGGAAACACCCCTCAGGACGCACGTCCCCTCCCACCACAAAACTCTATGAACAGGTTTGACCAGCAAAATAACGTATCTGACAGGACAGCTCAATACTACGTTGACGAGTATTACACAGAAAATGAGCAGTGGGAGAGTAATGATTGCTAGGACAGCCTAAGACAAGGAGAGGGAGTTGTTTCAGTTCCAGTAGATCAGAGTGGACCTTACGTTGAGGTGATTACATCGGGTGTGTCAGAACCTTTTCTGTTGGATACTGGTGCTACAAAGAGTTCTATTATGCACTCCAAACTCCCTGGCGCACCTTTGTCTGGCGAAATGAACGTTTCCGTAGGTTTTTCTGGCGCCCCGGTTAGAAATCCGATCTCTGACCCTTTATCTCTTTCTGTTGGTCCTTGTGAATTCGAAGCACCCCTTATTTTGACAACAGGTTGTGGTGAAAATTTGCTAGGATTAGATTTGCTAAAAAGATTGTATGCGACTTTGTACTGTTCCCCCTCAGGAGTACAACTTACTTTAGGTAAGAAAGTGGTTTCTCCCATGTATTTGTCGAGAAATGCACTTCCAGCAGAATTGGCACTTCTCCCAGATATTCTTTGGGCTACTGGTCCGAATGATGTAGGTCTTTTAGAAATTCCACCGTATGTTGTAACATTGAAGTCGAATGTCAAAATGCCACGAATTCCCCAATACAGAATATCCAATGAGGGCGAAAAAGCTTTGCTAGCGATTGTTTACGAGTTGATTGAAAAAGACGTAATTGAAGAAACACGAGGCAATGTTTGCAATAGTCCTGTTCTGCCTGTTTTAAAACGAACTGACCCTTCTCAGCCACCTGTGTATAGACTCGTGATTGATCTTAGAGAAGTAAATAAGATAGTGGTGCCACAATTCCCAGTTGTCCCCGACATTACAACATTATTGACTATGATTCCAGCCTCTGCCACCTGGTTTTCGGTGATTGACCTGAAGAATGCTTTCTTCAGTGTCCCGATTGCCGAGGAAAGCAGGGATATTTTTTCCTTTAGTTTAGGTGGTCGCAGTTTCCGCTTTAAACGCGCCCCTCAAGGCTACTGCGAAAGCCCCTCAATATACAGTCAAGCTCTGAAAAGTCAGCTTGACACAATGGGTTTGCCCAAAGGTTCCACTCTCGTACAGTACGTGGACGATTTGCTCATCGCTGCGGATACTGAGAAAATATGGAAAATGGCCACGTTGGCATTACTGCGTCATCTATGTGATCTGCATCACAAGGTGTCACTTTCCAAGCTTCAATATTGCCGACAAGAGGTGACCTACTTAGGTCATCTCTTATCGAAGGAGGGGAGGAAACTGACCCCAGAAAGAATTCAGGCAATAGCAAAATTGCATGTGCCAAGAACGCAGAGAGAAGTACGCGCTTTCTTGGGCATTACATCGTACTGTAGACAGTGGATTCCAAATTTTTCGTTATTAGCCAAACCCTTATTGGCACTAACGTGTACAAATACACCCAATCCCATTCCTTGGTCTGATGAGTGTCAGAAAAGTTTTTTCGAATTACGCACAGCATTATGTTCGGCCCCTGTGTTAGGTAACCCCAACTACAGTAAACCTTTCACATTATATGTCCACGAGAAGGAGGGCTGTGCATTGTCTGTACTGACTCAGTTATACGGAGATAGACAGCGGCCATGCGCCTATTTTTCGTCAACTTTGGATCCGGTAGCACGAGCATTGCCAAGTTGTTTAAGGGCCACAGCAGCAGCAGCTGTTTCTATTCGACAGTCTGCAGGTCTAGTAATGAATAATGCACTAATCGTGATGGTCCCGCATGCAGTAGACACGTTGTTAAATAGGACCAAGACACAGCACTTAACTAGTGCTCGACTGTCCAGTTATGAATTGACGCTACTAGCAAGCCATGTGCACATAAAAAGGTGCAGTACCTTGAACATAGCCACATTGTTACCAATTACAGAGGAATCGGATGCTTCAGAACAGCACGATTGTTTCCTCAGAACAGAGGAAGAGACGAAAGGGAGAGTTGATTTATTCGACACTCCTCTTGCCGAATGTGATGGTACATTATGGGTGGATGGTTCATGCTTTAAACTCCCAAATGGTAATGTGACTACAGCATATGCTGTCACAACTTTGCACACAATCATTGAAACTGCGCGAATACCACATGGTTCAGCTCAAGCCGCTGAACTCGTGGCACTGACGAGAGCATGTGTGTTATCCAAAGGAATGAAAGTGACTGTCTATACCGACAGTCAGTATGCTTTTGGAGTGGCTCACAGTTTTGGACGATTGTGGAGAGAACGTGGGTTCCTGACTTCGCATGGAGCTAAGATTCAGCATGGTCAGTTGGTGAATGAGCTTCTTGAATCACTGACGTTGCCCCTGAAAGTAGCGATCGTGAAATGTAGTGCTCACAAGAAAGTGACTGATGATGTTGGTCGTGGAAATGCATTTGCTGATGAAACTGCTAAGGGAACTGCAAAGAATATGATGAGCCGAATGTATGTTGTGAGCCCAGAAAGACGGACTGGTGATGTTGGAATATGTGAAGACACGATAGAAAGTGTGAAGTCCATCCAAGCTGAGGCCACGGAGAAAGAGTTAAGCATGTGGAGGGAAAGTACAGGGAGAATGGATGCGAATGGTTGTTGGATTGAATCGACAAAGCAACCGAGATGGTTGTTACCCGATGCATATGTGCCTGCAGTGGTTACAATGGCTCATGGGATGGCCCATATCAGCGCGAAAGGGATTTGCGAGTTGTTGGCCCCAGTGTGGAAGAATTCAGGGATTCCCAAGTGTGCAGAGAATGTTGTCAAGAATTGCCTGGTATGTCTGAAACACAATCCTGGTAGGGGAACCCCAACTCCAGCTGGTCATTTTGCACCTCCTACGTATCCGTTCGAGGTTTTGCAGCTAGATTTCATACACATGGAGAGGTGCAACAACTTAAAATACGTGCTCGTGGTTGTTTGTGCCTTCTCAAGATGGGTAGAAGCCTATCCCCTAAGGGACAATACTGCCTTGTCCACAGCGAAAGCCCTTGTGAAAGAGTTCTTCCCCAGGTTCGGAATGCCTAGAATGGTCTGGTCTGACAACGGAAGTGAATTTGTGGGTTGTGTGATGAAAAGAGTGTGTGAAGGGCTAGGCATTAGGCAGAAGTTCCATGCTGCAAATCACCCCCAATCAGCTGGATTAGTGGAATGTTACAATGGCACGCTTAAACTTAAATTGGCCAAGCGAGCACAGGTCTTAAATGGCCTGACGCTCTACCCTTAGCACTCCTATCCACCAGAATGACTGTGCATTCGCGAGTGAAACTCAGCCCCTATGAAATAATCTTTGGTCGGCCAGCCAACATATGGGGAGTGCCTAGGCCCACGAAGTTTAGCGAGCTACAACACCCCATTCTGCTTGACTATTTGTATGAATTGACGGCTAAATTGCGTGTTTTACATCAACAGGTCCACAACACCTTGCCTCCGGTCTCTGAGACACCGGGTCACTCCATTGACCCCGGTTCCTGGGTGCTTGTCAGAAACTTCCAAAGAACAAGAAACGACCAGCCCAGATGGACCGGGCCTCACCTCGTCCTCCTGTCTACAAGGTCGGCTGTTAGGGTGGAGGGGAAGGCCAATTGGGTCCACGGGATCCATTGTAAGAAAATACCCTTCCCTCTGCCACATGACCAATGGGTCCGGACAGGAGGCACTGACTCAGAGCGCACAACTGATGAACGTGTAAAAGAAGCTAATCCTGATTGTAAAAGTGGGACCGTTTTTCAAGACACTGCGCCACCATCAGAACAATTGAACTCTGTGGAACCTGAGCTACTATTTCTGGACCAGACAGTACCCGGGAAAAGACGCTACAAATTGCGACCAAGAAAAACAGACTAAAGTAAACGTGATTTATTTTATGATCCGAGAGAAAAACCTGTGGACTAATAAAAAATGTGTTTTTTCCCCAAATCCTATTTTTGAAAGTGCAGATTCTCCCATCTAGGTAACTTGCTTATTTTTGTTTTTCTTTGAACCGCCATCCGGGTTCCGCTGCTAGGGTCGCGGTTGATTAAAGACTTTTGGGTGCAGCTAACGACGATAGGTCGCTGGTTCCAGTTGGTCCAAGGGAGCTGCCCTAGACTGACGGAAGCATCCTTTAGCAGAAACAACCTACCGCCGCGGGCAGCACCTTAGAGAGGATGGAGTTTCCTGATGTGGAGAGGCCTGCCAAACAAATGAACTTTAAGCAGAGACTTTTGAAAACAATAAGGAAGAAAATTTTTATAATAATGTGTATTTTTATGCTATTTAGCGTAATGGTCTTTTTGATAAGCTATGTTTTATTCTCTTTTCATGTGACATTTGCGCCCACTACATCACCCATACCTCCTCCTACTGTTTCCTCTCATTCTTTCCAACCTTTGCCTGACCACGAATCAAATAGGAGATTAGAGTTCATTAATAACTCCTTCGTTCAGTTATTACACCAACACCAACTTGTAATGAACACAACCAACTGTTGGGTGTGTGGTCTCATGCCCCACACCACGGATAAAGGTATCCCCTATTTGGTCCTGCCATTTAGTCACAATGGGTCAGTATGGGCATATAGGACAATGTTCATATATGCACGAGAAATCCAACCCCTACGTTCTGTAAAAGACAACCTCAAGACTAGCGCCCTAGTCAAGGGTATAGTTGACAGGATCAAGGAAGTAACTTCTTACGAAGATACCCCGGATGATGAGATACTTGCATATGTAGGTTGGAATGTGACCGGATATGGCATTACATTAAGTGAGAAACAGCAAGCCAGGAGATCGTCCCCTATCTGGATCGTACACCATCAAGGTCACCTGTGTCTGCAAGGTATTGGTAGGAATCCCAGAGCTCAGCTAGGGAAGAGTGTCTGTACAGAAACGTACGTTTTTGGATCTCAGACTTCCCCTGCCTTTTAAGCCGCTAAGGGTACTTATTTTATCTGCCATGATAGAGCCTATACATGGTTGCCCCCTGACTTCTCGGGCTCATGTTTTGTTTCATTCCTGTTACCTCCCACCTACACAGCAGCGGCGGATTACCATCGGACAAGGGTAGTTAGAGGTGTTCTGAGTAAAGAAGACACTGCAGGTCAAGAATTTGGTGACTTTGCAATGGGTGTCCTGCCGTTCTGGGGAGCCATGGCTAACAGCAGAAACATAAGGCAATTGACAAGGGTAGTTGAATCCACCGTGATTGAAACTGCTGGTGCCCTTAGTAACCTGACTGCTGAGCTCCAGTCGGATCGATTGATGACCCTTCAGAACCGGGTCGCTTTGGATGTAATACTGGCGGACCGAGGTGGAGTATGCAAATTGATCCAGTCCAGTTGTTGCATTTTTATTCCAGATAATGCTCCGACAGTGTACGGGGCCATCTCCAAACTACATAAGATTTCCGAATCTATTCATGTGGAAAAAGGAGATTGGTCGTTAATGGGATGGTTCTGGGAACTGATATCTGCCTGGGGATGGAAAATTCTGATGGTCATTGGGATGGTCTTAGCCATTCTTTTCCTGTTCTGTCTATGCATACAGTGTGCTCCTGCAATATGTGGCCTCTGTGTTACATCATGTGTAAGGAAACCTGTGTCAAGACATGAGCTCAGCACTAGAATGATGTTGCAGCAACATCTCAACGACTTTAGGAATATAGATCTGGACTCAGATTAACATGAGGATAGATTAATTGCCTATGTAAGGGCAAAAGGAGGGTCTGTGGTTCTGAAAAATCTGGATTCATATTCTAGTACTGGACTCGAGAATAAAAACTTCGTCGAAATAGGACGAATTTGGTATCAGAAGACCGAGAATGACGAGTACATCAAGTACATGTATTTTCGGCATATTCGAGTGACGATTTCACCTCGAAATCGTCTTTTACCTTCTAAACCCTTAGCTGCATGTTGACCTTTACATAGGCCTTAATCCAGTTGAATTTGATTCCAATCCACAAGGACACATACTCCTTAATCGACTTCTCCCTGACCCCAGTACAAGTTAGAACCATTGCCCCAGGCCGAACTCGTTAGGTCAGTTCCCTCCCAGTGGCCGAGCAAGATAGCATCTAGGCCCAACCAGCCATAAAACCATTTCAGCGCGCACACCTGCCATATCTCGCTCACATCTTTCTCCACTCCTTTCCTTCACTTCCTTTATGATGGGGAGGTGACTATTTTTATTAGGGGTCTAGCGATATCTGATGAAATGTTGGGCCTTGCCGGATGATTTGTTATGGGCAGCACGACGTGAAATATGTACATGTCATCATGACTCTGCTTTTCTTTTGTAATCAGTAACCATAAATGAAATACCACGAATCCAAGGAATGTTTTGCCCAAGGCTGAATATTATGTATAAGAAGGGAAGCCTAACTTCGTGAAAGTGTGCAGTCTCCTGAATATACTCGTATTGTACTTCTAGGACCCTGTCACCTTGGTTGCAGCCAATAAACTAATCTTTGACTTCACCTGGAAGACTCCGAGTTTCTGTGGGTCTGACTCAGGAGAACCCGAGGTCTCTGGGTGTTGATCCCCTGGCACCGCTGGGTTACCGGTTCTGTGCCGGTTCTTAAAAACCCAGTACCTCAAGCATGAAATGAATACAAGGAAATCTCCAGCATTTAATAGTAAATGACTAATGATAGCATGGACAGCGACAAGTCCCCATCATACCAGGATACCAGGTGGGAACCCCAGGACACCAATAGAGAAACAGGTTGCATGCTGAGGATCAAGCTATAAGAAAGGAGAACAGAATAAACCCCAATTCCAGGAGTACCCAGGAAAGGGACTGAAGGGAAAACTCAACTATGTGGAACTGGTAAGTGAAACAACAACAAAGGTGCAAAGACAGTAAACTGTGTAAACTGGAGTGAAGTGGGAAAACCACAGCAACTATGCAAAAAGTTGCAGGCTTCTGTTCCTTCTTGAGGAGCACTGAATACTGACTCTCCCACTAATACCCTGGAAGTGATAGAGTGGATCAGGAAGGGATGGTGTGCCCTGAAATTGAGCTGAATGGTCTAGTTTTTATGTGTGCTTATTCTCAAATGCCCTGTTCTCCAAACTCACCAGTCTTTTGTTACCCTGCGAGAGACTTGCAATGTGTGACCATTCCAAATTCTCACCTAGAAAGGAGAGGGTATCCCCTAAAAATACTTTGAAGGTCTGGGAGCAATGCGGAAAAAACAAAAAACACTCCTACGCGACCTAAATTGCTTCTTGATAGGATAGCTAGAGCTCTATGGGCTGTCTATTATAAAAATTATTAAATCATAGTCATCGCTACAGCTATTTTAATATTTTTATTTATATTTTTTAGAACAATAATAATTTATATTAGTACAGACAAAGAACAATCTGATTATACAGAGTTAAAAAAATGTTTGTGAAACCACAAATTATTCATAGATGCTAATGTACAGTTTGTTCTTATTGTGACACATCACATATTTCCTTGAAGGATGTGCCGTTTCCCGCAGACGAGACACTGTTCTTATGGTGATCAAGATTGTGTGGCAATACATGAAAGTTGTTGGAGCTCCAAAGGAATGCTGAGTCATCCTTCCTTGGCACTGTTAGTGGACACTGGCACTATACCCCCTCTTCTATGATGAACTCCATAAGCCAAGTTGTCTCTCTTTCTAGGTTCATTTTAGCGCATTGCAATGGACTCTGTTGGTTGCAGTATTGATATGTATGGAAACTGGTGGACGTCTCTTTCCTTGTCTCTTCTTTGACCCTGTGGGATGTGTAGCTCTTTTCTTAATGTCTGCATTAATACACTGTGCCATAGGGCTCAAGCTGCACCTCAATTACAAGCTGTAAGTAAGCCAAACCTAGGGGCCGAATATGATTGCGGTGAACCACATCCTCCAGGCCGGCGGAAGCCACTGCCGGCCCGGAGGATGCGGATTCACCGCTGCGGTGTGTGTAAAGACCCCCCGCCAGATTAGGATGTCTGGGGGGTCATCAGTGGACGGGGAGACCGTCCACCACTTTTCCGCCATGAGACTGCGGCGTAAAAGCTCTAATATGGTGGCGGTGTCTATCAGACACCGCCAGCCATATTAGGATTTGCCCTGTGATATGCCTTTCCGCGGCGGCAATGCCGCCACGAAAAGGCATACGGTCTTTTCTTTGGGGGCCCGTTGCGGGCCCCCAGGGTGAAGGGGGGTGGGGGTGCACATGGGGGGATACCTATGGTGCCCCCCTGCATTTGCATGCACGAAGCGGCAGGCACCTCGCAGTGCCTGCCGCTATGTGCATGCAAATGCACTGCTTGCAGTTTTAACATTGCGGCGGGTGCTGCTTGAAGCAGCACCCGCCGCAATGTTAAAAATACAGGATGTGACCGCCAGGGTGGCGGTCACATCCTAATTTGCACGGAGGGACCGCCGCTGCCCCTGCGGACGGTCCGTCTACCTCTGGGGTGGCGGACGGACGCAGGTCCGTCCGTCATCCTAATAGGCCCCCTAGTTTGAGTTTGCCTATGTTCAACCTAGTTTGAGATTGCTTATGTACCTATCTGGAAGGGACGTGACATGGCAGTTCTGGCTGGACTATTTCTATTGAACCAGGAACAAGACTGATATGCAGATGTTTGTCTCCATCTAGAAAGTTAAAGTGGGTAAAAAGCGATGGTCTGGAACGTCGCTGAGCGATCACAAGTGGCCGAAATTAATGCAAGCATTCATTCTATCACTTTGTTGTTTCTTTCATTTACTCTTTAACCACTCATCTGCTGTGGGGCTGGCTAATGTCATTCATTGTAGAGTGATGCCCATATGTATGACGACCTGCATCCTTAAAATGGTGACATGGTATCTTGGAGGTCTATTTTCTGCTGATTTTTGTTTTTACGCGAAAAAGAAAACAAGGGAAACCCTACTCACAACGGAACAAGGGTAATGCGTTTATCCAGAGAACAATGGTTCCTGTGGCATATTACTCATACATTATTTAGTCAATGCAGAAGCTCAATGACAATTTAACTATTAGAGGGAGGGTGGCAAGAGAAAGAAACACACTTGTATCGGTTTGTAACAATTTCTTTGTATTTATAAGCAAGACAGATATTACTATACTTATATCTGCGACATACACACAGTATAAAAATGTGCAATGTGTCCCAAGTGATATTATAAGCGAAACAAAAAGGAACGTGTAGAAATAAGTGATCTATACAAGTTTCAGCTGTGAATATTTACAAGGAGAGGAAATTGACCCAACACAATGATATAAACACTTGTTCATCAATGGCTATCTACAATCATAGACACTGTTTTCTTGTGGTTCATTTCCTATAGCGTTGACGGCGTTTCGACCCGTGAAATAGGGGTCTCGTCAGGACTGGAGAGTGAGGGACATCTACGGGCATTTTCCTGAACATTTCTCACCCTGACGGCATCGACCGCTAGCTTCAATATAGGACTACCACTGATCGTTACCATCTACAGTGGTGAGTTATGAACCCTGGCTATCCTCCATTTTGTCTTTATTTTGCCATTCCAATATCCGGACGTCTATTTAATTATGTATTCCTCTGTTTGCTTCTTGACAGTGCCCGGCTGGGTTCACTGTAAGTAAATTTTATTTACTTCTTCACGCATGGGTTGCGTTATCGAATAAAACACACTACAAGGTATATTAATCATTTTAAGTCCATGAATAATTAATATTCAGTGCGACTACACATTTAGTTAAAAATCCTCACTGATTATTTCCTTCTTGTAGATGTCCCTCACTCTCCAGTCCTGACGAGACCCCTATTTCACGGGTCGAAACGCCGTCGACTCTATAGGAAATGAACCACAAGAAAACAGTGTCTATGATTGTAGATAGCCATTGATGAACAAGTGTTTATATCATTGTGTTGGGTCAATTTCCTCTCCTTGTAAATATTCACAGCTGAAATTTGTATAGATCACTTATTTCTACACTTTCCTTTTTGTTTCGCTTATAATATCACTTGGGACACATTGCACATTTTTATACTGTATGTATGTCGCAGATATAAGTATAGTAATATCTGTCTTGCTTATAAATACAAAGACATTGTTACAAACCGGTACAAGTGTGTTTCTTTCTCTTGCCACCCTCCCTCTCATAGTTAAATTGTCATTGAGCTTCTGCATTGACTAAATAATGTATGAGCAATATGCCACAGGACGATTTTTGTATTTAGGCAGTACTACTCCTGTTGCCCTCCATTTCAAGTCAGTAGTGGGACGTACACGACAGTAGCTGCCACACCTCTCTGTCCTCCCAGTCACATTTTGTTGCTTTCCTGTACAGGAAAGGTGATGCTCCTACTTCTTGATGGCCACTCGATGATTCCCCTCATCTTCCTTCAACACTGTCTCCCATCACATCTTTTTAAACAGACTCCACCACATCGGAATCCAGGGAGACGCCCTCAAATGGATCGCCTCATACCTCACCAGAAGAACCCAGAGAATCCATCTCCCACTGTTCACCTCGGAACGCAAGAAGATCATCTGCCGTGTCCCCCAAGGATTGTCTCTCAGCCCCACCCTCTTCAACATGCACATGATCCCCCGGCCAACATGGTCAGATTGCATGAACTCAAGATCATCTCCTATGCCGACTACACCCAGCTCATCCTCTCCCTGTCAGAATACCCCTCCATCACCAGAGCCAATTTCACAGATGTATGAGAAACATCGCTGATTGGATGAAGGACAACTGTCTGAAGCTCAATACAGACAAGATGGAAGACCATCTTTGAGAACAATACCTTTCCATTGAATGCTGCATGGTGGCCTGCTGAATTCGGCCCATCCCCCGTCCCGACTGACCACTCCCCCAACTTCGGCATCATCTTGCACAGCAAGCTATCTATGAAGAAACAGATACACTCAATCTCATCTGTCTGCTTCCATACCCTCTTTGGTATCGTTTTGTTCGCCCTAAGTTGGCAGAGTATGCCCTGACGTGGGTCCCTTGCTCACTTTACCAATGGATTCAAGCTAGCCTGACTGATGACGGCTGATTAGCCAGAAACCGGTCCCAGGTTGCTTGTTTCTGGTCCAGGGAAGACATGACTTGGCAGTTCGGGCTGGACTGTTACCATGAGGCAAAGGGTCAGACTGATTTGCATATGGCCATGTCTGAACTGGGGTGGTGGAGTCAGCTAAAGAAGGATGATGGATTAAACCCAGATCAGTTGACTGGTGGTGGGTGTTTGATTTGCTCCAACACTCCGTCCATCATCCTCTTTGGTATTGCTTTGCTTCCACACCCTAAGCATGCTCGGCAAGATCTTCAGGAAGCTCCCAGTCAAGACCAGAATGATTGTCACGCAGGCCCTCGTCAACAGCAGGCTGGGCTACGGGAACACGCTCTACATAGGAACATAAGATCCGCCTCCCCCTACCTCGCAGACACCTACCGGATCCACCCAAGCAACAGCGTAGGACACTCCTTCTCAAACATGGCGGACAAAGCTTGGAATGGCCTTCCCCGGCACCTCAGGAGCGCCTCATCGCTACAGCAGTTCAGGAAAGGACTCAAGACCTGGCTGTTCGATTGAACAGATCACCTCGAAGTAGTTTGCAACTCCAGCGCCTTGAGACCCTCACGTGCGATTTGCTTTATAAATCATCGATTGATTGATTGACTTTGGTGGCCACAATTTTGAGGCTGTTTGCATAATCTACAGTCGACTTTCACGACAATGCTTTTCATGTCCAGGCTGTTTGCAACGACCCATAATTTGCACCAGAATGGGAAGATTTACAGTTTCCTTCAAATTCTACTAATGCATGAAAAGTAAAGGCACTAGCTTACACTCTGACCCCGGATGCAGAAACCCCAATATTAATGCAAAGTAACCCTATAGATAGGTCTGTGGTAGCATTGTATTTTTTAGCAGGAAGATTTTTGAGACGGGGGAGGGTGCGGGACAAAACTCTGGCGCGGGAATCCCGCCAAAATGGAACACGCAGACGGAATCGGGAGTGCCAGGGAACAAACGCTGATATCAGATCCAAAGACGTGCATAGCATAAAGCACAGCAAACAGCAGCTGGTGTTTTGTGCTATCCCCATAAGATGGACCTTTTTTTTGCAGCCGATGTTGGCGATTTTTTTCGGGACACGTGGGAGTAACTGCGTTGTTGTGTTCCGAGCGCGTCCGCATCCCAGATCTGTTCTCTCTTCCCACCCACCCAGTGATCTGCACTTTCTGATCTCCAGAATATCACAAAAAAACAGTTGCTGCCAAAACCTGCACACAAAAATTATAAATAAAAAGATACATTTTGCCATTCATCATGTTTGCTCGTTAGAGAGAGAGATTCGGAAGACAGAAACCTAAAATCAGATGAATTGGGAACGTGACTAATTCATATTAATTTACATACTGCGCATATTTTTAATACCAGGGCCCATATTTGCAATACATTTGGTGCTGGCTCTTGCGTCCGGCGCATGTCAGCTCTCGGTATTAAAACTACTTTGCACCAAAAATTGATGCCAGGGCCAAAACCTTCTCACGTACTGAAATGTGCATTGCTTTGTCAGCTGAGAGTCTAGGGAACCTTGAATCACCATGACAAGGTGAGACTTTTCAGGAGTGTTACTACCCCAGAATCTTTAGCTGCTTCCTTGCGGTATGCACCTGTTACAACGCATTCGTTACTCCGCACTACCATTACAACGCGACTTTTATAACGCATACCATTACAACGCATTGCGCTGGGGGGCGCTATAGGATAGGGAATGGTATAATTTACTATCCAACACCTTCCCTAGGGTCCACGGGGACTGGAGTTAGAATAGTAAATTATACTTACCACTATCCAGCACCCCAAAGCGCTATGCGTTGTAATGGTATGCGTTGTAATGGTCGCGTTGTAATGGTAGGTAGTTGTAACGGTATGCGGAGTAACGTCATACATCCCTTCCTTGCTCCTGTTCTCTCTAGTAGAGGCTGTTCTATCTCTACCCTTCCTTGCTCTTGTTTCTTTGTTTTTTATTTCTCTCTCTGATCACTCTGGTTTCATCTCTTTCACTGTGTGTCACTGAGTTCCAGTCTGTGTCCATGCCAGTTTCATGTGTTGTAAAGAGTTGCTGGCCTCCATCCATGCCATTAGGGAATTAGCCTGTAACTGGTGGGTAATGACACCAGTGTTTAGTTGGAACACATTTCAGATGAACCAACACAGAGCACCATTCCGGATATTGGTTGAGGAAAAACCATCAGATGTAGGAAGACCAGATGACTCTTTGCACTTGTACTGCATAGTAAGAACAAACCTTCAATGAAGTCGCAGTTGAATCCAGGGGATTGTTTTAATTTATAATTTGTCCGCTTCCTCTGTGAATTTGTTTCCTTTCAAAGACGCTGAATGTTTTCCCATGGAAGGTGAATGGCTGGCATATCAAGTGAAAATTATTATATTATCAGTCTGCAGTCTCCTCCCTCCCTTTCAATGGGTTGAGCAGGCGCAAGATGAACCAGAAGACCATGTAATACACAAATAAGCATCACAGATCTCTCAAATATTTCTTAAAAGGGATTACCCGGTGCCTTGAGACCAGTGGTGGCTCCTCCGCAATGGCGGAGGAGCGTCACCCCACTGCCTGGCGCAGAGCCAGCAAACGAAAAATAAAACAATGCTTTAGCCAGCTGGTTCGTGGAGGGGCGGGGCATGGCAGGTGGGAGGAGGAGTGCTTGTGCACTCCCTAAGTACGCATATGTGTTTGGCCGGCCGTCTCAGGCCGACCAAAACACACATGCAAACTTAGGTTTCTCCAGCCCAGCTGCATTGAGCAACAAGACTGGAGAAAACCCACAGATTCCATGACAGGAGCAGAGCATCTTTCCTGCCCGCCTAGGCCAATCCCAGCACTGCTCGGAAGCACAGGGATTGGACGGGAGTCTTCCCCAGGGGCTGCTGGGACCAGGAAGAGGCCAGCAGGAGTGACTGTACACGGGAGGCTGCTGGTGGCGTCAGGCAAGTTTTTTCGTTTATTATTTTTAACATGTCACCCGAGCGTTGTCCACCCCCTTATGCTCCGCTCCACCCGCCTCACAACCCTTTATTAATGGCAGCCGTCACTGCTTGAGACCCTTATGGGTAAGTAGTTGCACTCTACAAGCTCCTGATTGATTGATTGACTACACTTTTTCTGAGCTGCAAACCTTTGAATGGAGAATTCATTGAGAATGGAGGGACTAAATTATTGTTACCAATATTGTACTATACATTAATGTTTACATGTACTGCTTACTTTATGTGCCTTGATGTCTTACTGACATGTTCTACTCTACTTTGCATGTGCAACAAATTCTTGGCAATGGCAACAACTGCAGCTTGACAAGAGCATCCAAAGATTTCCTTGTTTCCTTATTGGCACATTCCATAAATGAGACCACATAAATCACAGAAATCCTCAACATAGGTACCACTCTGGACCATGCATGTCATAAGTAAGAACAGTTCTAGGCGTTCAAGCCGCGTCCGGTCTCCTGAGGGGGGTGGCCAGACTGATTATGCTTCATTTAAACAACCAGCACAACAACTAATAACTGCTGTTCAATGTGGCAGTTCAGGAGACCTGCCCCCAACTCCACAGTTGTCACAACAAAACATTTATCTGTGTGTTCATTTTGTCCAGAGTCTCAATTGGCTTTGTATGCTGGCGAGTTACAAAAAAAAGCAGGAACAATAATTGGTCCACTTCCTTGCATCTCCTTCTGAGTCTAGATGGTGGCTGGTTAGACGTCTAAAACCAGCTCTGCCACTTTTCTGTTCACCTTCTGACTTTTCTTCCCTTCTAATGTACCATCCACTTACCACTTGTCTCATATCCTGGTTTAGGCCATCGGTCACCACATTTTTGATAACCTTCCCCTTTTCAGTCAGAGGCATTCTTAGTTGTTTGCAGTGCTCAACTAAACCCCTAAATAAAATGAATATATAAATAAATTAGAAATCATTTACAAGATTTTCTTGTGTCCTATTTCTAACCAATGGCAATTGTTGTCTGGACCTGCTACTGCAGGTCCAGACAACAATGTCCACAACCTTAATTTTGAAACTCAAATGGAATTCCACATTGCTTGAGTCATTTTCTTTCCAGAGTCTTATCCCTGTGAGAAGTCTAGTGCCTTAATTATGACCATATTGGTATTTTCTGTAATAGACATTTTACTGTCAGACAGTCTGTGGCTTGACATTTTGCTCCCGACAAGTGGTGAGCCCTCAGCCCAATGTTTTCATTAATTTTTGTAGACTCCACACGCAATATGAAAATAAATATAGTCAAGTGAAAGAAAAGTTCTTGGAAATCACCCTTCTTTAATGAAGAGCGAGAGAACAGAACGTCCCATTTTTTATTGGCTAAAACAAAAAACACATTTGTTTCAAAAGTTTATTTTTGAGAGAAAGTTGTCAGTGCATTATTTTATCTGCAGTTGTTACTGCAATGTATATATATATATATGTATGTATATATATATATATATATATATATATATATATATATATATATATATATATCAAAGTTCCTGCTTGGTTCGGTCAGTTGAGGAGCACTCACACACCGGCACAGGGCTTCAAGCATACGAACTCCGCCAATACATCAAAGCTCCTGCTTGGTTCGGTCAGTCGAGGAGCACTCACACACCGGCACAGGGCTTCAAAGGCTAATGATGGCAGGAAATCAGCACCGCCCAGGAAAAGTCTCCATTTATGCGTCATGGCGCGCCCTCTGATGGGCTGATCTGTATGATGCTGCGCTGAGCATTATGGGAGTTGCAGTCTTGGGCTAAAATTTGATTGTTAGTAAGTGCTTCAATAGACTGTTGGTGCATTAAAAGCTCACAGATGAGCCTCCGCTGGTATGCAAGACTTTTCCTGGGCGGTGCTGATTTCCTGCCATCATTAGCCTTTGAAGAAGAGTGTTATCTCGAAACGCGTCGGCGAAAATGTTGTCAGGACTGTGAAAGGGGATCGACTGGAAGGCGTTCCTGTACCGTTTATGGGGGCTATGCTTGAAGCCCTGTGCCTGTGTGTGAGTGCTCCTCAACTGACCGAACCAAGCAGGAGCTTTGATATATATATATATATATATATATATATATATATATATATATATTGAAGCTCCTGTGTTCACAAAACACGCCACACTCACGGGGGTAAAGAAGAAACAGGCGTTTATTCTGCAGCAGCCTGCTGAATAGCTTCAGGGTCCATGAGAAAGCCTCAGAAGATTCAGAGGCCGAGGGTTCATCTCAAATTGTTCCGACGCGTTTCGAAGGTTCTGTTCCTTCTTCCTCAGGTAAATGACGAACAACACATATGGTGTCAGGTACGAGTCCAGCTTTAAATACATGACACGCCCTCTATGGCGGGCTGAGCTGATGCTGCGGTGTCTTCTGGAACTGGTATGCTGTCTTTGATATTGCACGTATTGCAGTCCTCGTCAGGGATCCTGTGCCGCTGCTGGTAAATACGCCCGGAGTGCCGTCCAACTTTGCAATAAAGAAAGCCTTCATACTGTTCCCCGTTGTGGCCTCTGCCTTTCTTCCAGGAGGGTTTCTTTGGATATATATATATATATATATATATATATATATATATATATATATATATATTTATATGTATATATATATGTTGTCAGAGCATTATTCCATCTGCAGTTGTTACTGCAATGTGTGTGTATATATATATATATATATATATATATATATATATATATATATATTACCTACTGGCGGTCGCCAGTAGGTAGTTATAGTTAGGACCTAGTTTCCATAGGAAATCCGCAACATTCTACTGAGAATAACTTTGGCGCCGGTGGACGAATCTTTGTGAATTTCTCAAAGAAGATGGCCTGCTCCGCTCCGCTCCTTCCCTGACAGTTTGGGGGGGATTCGTCAAGTGGGGGCTGAGATAAAAGGGAGGTCCCAAAACGTGTTTTCCCCATGTTATTTTCCATATGACGTTTAGACACGGTTACAGCTCGAACGGCTGAATGGATTTATAAGAAATTTGGTAGAAAGGTAGAGTCCGGCTCGCAGATTACGCTTTTCTTTGAATGGTGTAAATCTGTTCAGTAGTTGCTGAGAAAATTAACTTTGAAAAAATATATATTGGGCTACATAATGTAGCCCAATGTAGCCCAATGTAGCCCAAAGATGGCCACCAGAGACAAAAAAAAACCAAATGTAGCCCAAATATCAGCCAGATATAGCCCAACTATAGCCCAATGACAGAATATCCCAGAGTGTTCTAAAGAACAACTAGAACGCGAACAGTCTTACTTATGACAAAAGTATGGCACACCTGAAGTCATCTTGATTGGAATAAAGTGGTAACACTTAATACATTTAATTTGAAAAGGAACAAAATGAGGGGTTTCATTTTGCCATAGAAATTTTATATATATATATATATATATTCACTGAAAAACTCATAGGTTTTAAACAGGTTATAGTTAGGAAGTAGCATTTAAAAAACCTATGAAATTCACTGAAAAATCCATAGGTTTTACACACGTTATAGTTAGGAAATAGCATTTACAAAACCTATGAAATTCACTGAAAAAACCATAGGTTTGACACCAGTTATAGTTAGCTGGAAATTTTACTCGCATAAAACCAATGAAATTCCCACGTTATAGTTAGTTGGACTCACTATAACTTGCGCGTGCAATGCACTGCCGATGACGTCACATATTACATCACTCATGACATGGTCAGTGACATCAGTCATGACATCACTGATGACACCATCCTTGTGACAGAGTGACAGACCTCTTTTCACTGTAATGTAACCCTTGAAACACATATTCAAAAATAGAAACTAAAATTTTCAAAAAAATGGAGATACCCATACCAGTTACAACAACCAATTCAATAATTCGACCATCTATATACACATCCACTCATTGATCAACAGTTCTATATAGTCACTCGTACATATACTCACTCATGATATGTAGTGATACACCTATACATCCTGTTAGACACCGACAGTCATCCAAAAGATACTCTCACACATATTCACACATGCAAATAAACTATTGAACATCCATTTATTTTTGTGTTAGTCTGTCCAGCGTACTCTGATGTTGGTAATAACTGATGGAGACAACAGATTGCTGTAAGAGAAGCAATTGCATTTGGGCAAAGCGCTATTCTATATAAATTTATTGGCAGAAGGAACATCTTTAATAGAGACTCAAACAAAACATTGATTTAAATCTTACTCCACTTTACATGTTCCTTTGCACCCATTACTGGAAAAATGCATGTGGATTTTCTCAAACACTCCTCTTCTATTCCATTCCAAGACTATAGATCTAAACATAGTGCATCACTTGTTGACTGTTCCTCTTGAGTAATAGTCTTGACGTCTTTCTGAAAGCACTTAGTTTGTAAATAAAGCTTCAGAGATTTAAATTTTGGGAGAGTATAAATGGCAAGTCATTTTTACTAAAAGTGTTTATACATAAAACATACATTGTGGGTCAAGAGCAGTGAAGATACCTCTGAAGTAAGCCACTATGTTTTGTTTTTCCCACGTAGTGCAGTTGAGAAATAGATACTTCACTAACCTTTTTTCCCTTCGTCTTTCATGAAGCTGATTTACAATCCACTGGCTTCTAGGTCAGAGAAACTACCATCAACAGCTTTTATAAAATAATTCTAATAATATTTTGTTTGGAGTATTGTGTGCAGTTTTAAAAGTCATATCTGGAGTATCATTCGGTTCTGGAGTCCGTCACTAGAAGGTATGCAGAGTCCTAGAAGCAATTCCAGCTACCTCATCAACAGTAATCAACACATTTTTTTTTCTGTAAAAAAATGTTAGCATGTAAAGCCAACCACTACTCAGCCATTTAAGCATAGAAGAGTACTCTTAAACATTACACCATATAAAGAGATAGGGGTAATAAACATCAGCTACACAAGCGTATTCACTCAAACATCAGTCCCTTCAAAATATATAGACCTATGTTTCTCTGTTTCTCTAGAGCTAGGTTTTACTGTCTGTTAGAGCAAAGAGTTGACTTCAGACCCATCAGCTCTTTCTAGATATCCTACTGGTCCCTCTTTTCTTTAGATCGTCCAGACAGTTATCTGGAAAAAGGGCTGTGCATCTCCCAGCCAGCTTGATCACTTTCTAAACTGCCATTATAAGATCTTTTACCTCAGATTTGGATCTTGAGTCGTTATGTTAGTATGTATTTGTAGAGCGCACGTTCACCCTGGGGTTTCTTGGCGCTGTGTACCGCTGGGGAACCTGTCCTGGCTTTCCCTGTGAGATGGTCCCTATTGGGCATCCCCAAGGTGAAGCCAGGCATCCCCGGCAGCGAGGGGGCCGTAGTGGAGATTAAGCAAGCTATTGCCCAGAGTTGCAGCGTGGGACCCATGGTTAGAGAGGCACCGAGGCGAGATTTATCGAGCCCGCTGACATTGGTCCCGTACCCTACAGCGCCGGGAATTAAACCCTGGTCCCAGGCCGACCTCTGCTTCTGGGTCTGCCGCCTCTAACCGGTGAGCCACACTTCTCCACCATGCCCAGCAGTGCTCCGTCAACCTCAGCCACGTCCTTCTCTCCTCTAGTCTGAAATAGTCTGTTTTAATACGTCATATATTTCATTAAAAATATTTATGTGGTTCATCAGTTCTGCCATGCTTTTCATCTCTGAGATGCCCAGAACTTTTCATGCAGCAGCTCTTGTAATGTTGTCTGGTCTTTCCACCTTGTTCCTAATCTAATTGTGGTACTGGCTGGACATTGTTGCAACCGCATAAGTCATTTGATATCTCACCCTTGTATCCTGCAACTCAGGCTCTCCTCTTTGGGTTTTTTAACTGTCATCTACAAACCTCGGCTTTAAGTATTTTTGTTTATGTACTGCCCCAGCGAAGTCAAATTATCTTTTCATTCTTCATATAGCATGACCTAATACTAGTGTGTTGTTAGCCTCCTACCTCCACTACTTTCAAGCAGTAACCTGGGAGTCTGATGAATTTTCATCTCTATAGAATTTTCTCTTTTCTTTGTTCCTCACTTCTGGTGGCAACTGGTGTCCTTCCTCTTTGACCATACAACCCTAATGAATCTTCATATCACCTTTATTGGTGAAGAGAGGAACTTTATCCCTTTAGGTCTGGGATGTCCCTGTACCTTTTGTTCTGTGTTCTAGAATGCAGCAATTGACTTTTAAGGTAGTGCAAGCATTTGTGTTGACTAGTAGTCTTGCAGTCATACGCTGCTCCAGAACGTTGGGCGTGATCCTGGGCATCACACTCCTGATTATCCATCATCTCATGAAGGTGTGGCAATTTCGGATATACATGCCCATTTATGTTTCTGAGTTCATACAAGTCACAGTTGTCCGTTCCATCTTGAGTACCTTCCTGCCTTATTCTTTTCTCCAGTTGAGGCAGGGGCCTCTCTTCCACTACTATCAACCCACCTATGCCTTTCAGCAAGGTGGGACAGAGGAACATTGTGGAGCTCAGCGCAGATCAATGATTACCAAACCATGTGGACCAAATGTTTTGCAAAGAGAAACGACAGATGCCTCAACAGTGACTAGGTTGCATCACTTGTCTTGTGGGAAGAGGCTTGAAAATAAAATTTGTGTACAGATGCATAAAAAATTGGACGGGAATATGAGGCTAGCTATCACATTTATAAATGTACTAAGCAAGGTGCAAGAAGCAGACATCGATCAAGAGCAGATTACTCAAAGAGCCATTGGTTGTGTTATTAAATGTGAAGTGAGTGTGATTAGGGGCACCATGGATATAATTTTCTTTTTTTATCAAAAAGGCAGTGAATTCCCAAGGCTGCCTTTATAAAATGTGGAGGCAAAGCTCAAATTGTCAAAGGGCAGTGTATCACAAGAAAGAATGGTAGCTTTTTATTGTTGGTTTCTTCAAAACACATAATCTAGTTCCCATTTTAGATGTTTGCCTTTTATTTGCTGTCTTCCTTATCATTTGCTCTGCAAGTCTTCGCCCCACCACCAGATACTGAGAACTTCTGAATTTGCTTCAGATGCACCATCTCTCCTCATGTTCATTGCTCGTTCCACCTATTCAGCATCCAAAATATCTGACCTCGCCTCTTTCCACTAAACCTACAACCTGACCAATACCTGTTTTCTAATCAGTACATGGCCCCAGCATCAGTGGAGCGAGGCTCATGCCCCTAAGTACACAAAGGAAGCCATATTGAATTTATGCAGCAACTTTCTGTTTCAGGCCACAATCTTCATTTGCAAATCTCTGTTTTTTTAATGATTTGACCATTCTACATCTCTTTCAAGCATAGAAGCCTGTTGCCCCTCAAAAAAATTATGTGCAAAGCACAATCAAGTTAGTGTTATTATAAATACTTTTAACAATATCCCTTTCCTCTTTGCATCTTCGTTAACCTCACTTGCAGTGGTTCATCCTCTTCTAACATTCAACTCACACCCTCTTTACTCTTGGAAAAACTGTTCTTTTTATCCTACTCTTGGAGGTACTGTTATTTTCATCCTTATTAAGATGGAGCATCTCTTCCAATTCTTACACCTTCCCCACATTAAGGGGCACATTATGATGGCGGACGGACCTGAGTCCGTCCGCCACCATAGAGTAGGAGGGAACCTCCGCATGGGCTGCGGAGTTCCCTCCTGTGCAATTAGGATGTGACCGCCACCCTGGCGGTCACATCCTCTATTTTTAACATTGCGGCGGGTGCGGCTTCAAGCTGCACCCGCAGCAATGTTAAAAATGCACGCATTGCATTTGTATGTAGAAAGTGGCAGGCACCGCGCGGTGCCTGCCGCTTTCTGCATACAAATGCAGGGGGGTACCATAGGTACCCCCCATGTGCACCCCCCACCCCCCCTTCACGCAACGGGCCCCCGCAGTGAAGTTACACATGCTTTTCCACGGCGGAAAAGCCGCCGCGGAAAAGCATGTTTCAGAGCCCATCCTAATCTGGCTGACGGTGTCTGAGAGACACCGTCACCATATTAGTGCTTTTCCGCCGCGGTTGTAAGCCAACCGCGGCGGAAAAGCTGCGGACGGAAACCAGGACCCACCAGCCATCCTAATGTGCCGGTGGGTCTTTGGTGGGTCCGCAGAGGATTTTCCGCATCCTCCGGGCCGGCGGTGGCTTCCGGTTTACAAATATATATTCACTGGAAAAAGCAAAGATTAAAGGAACATTATAGTTAGGTGAATATGTCAGTGACAAGATCAATGTTTTGAACTAAAAAAAACAACCAAATTCACCAGTCATAGATATCAGAACTGAACTATTACTTGCACCCCGCCATGCACTGCTTATGACCTCACATATTACCTCACTCATGACATGTTCTATGACATCATTTTTGACATCCCTGTCTTCCCACCTGGAGGCAGTAGACCCCACGCATGGCTTTTGGTTTGGTTAGCCCCAGGGCCTATGTTGCAGCCAAGTCTCGCTTCCAACTCCCTATCGGCAGCCAACCACATGCTGCGCACAGCCTTTGGCCGTGTGCAGCAGGAGACTGGTCACAGGGCTCAGCCTACCACCAGGCTCAGTGGCCAAAACCCCAGCAGGCTGCCAACCCCACACTGTGCACCGCTTTTGCTTGTGCATCTCTTGGGGCCAAAACATTTTTATTAAGGGCAGCAGGTCATGCAACCCCTTCCTCGACCCTTAATTGGCCCCGGGGACCACATTCCTCCAGGGCCAAATACAATAAAAAAAATGGGAGATGGCCAAGCGGCCCCAATCTCCAAAACTTTCTTGCGATCTGGGGACTCCATCACACAGGGCCAAAATCTAAGGGAACAGGGCATGCGCCCCCCCTTCCCGAGCCTTACTCCGCCCTGGAGACCTCATCCCCCTGGACCAAATATAATAAAGCCTTCATAGGCCTCGAGGATCCCATCCCTGGGGGCTATAGGGGAAGGGGGCTGCATGACCCCGCTCCCTGAGTCGTATCAGGCCCCAGGTACCCCATCCCCCAGGGTTGTGTTTTTTTTTAAAGGATAAGGGGCCACCCCTAAGAGCCTCATTAGGCCCTGGGGAAGCAGTGCACAAGGGCTGTATTGCTTTTAAAGGGGAGGGGGCCTTGTGTCCCCATCCCCAGCCTTATTAGGCTCTGGTGACCCCATCCTCCAGGGCCTTATTTATTTTAAAGGGGGGTGGCCTCTCTCCCTGAGCCCCATTAGGCCCTAGTGACCCCATCCCCCTAGGCTGTATATATATATTTTATATTTAAAGGGGAGGTGGGGGCCGCACAGCCCCTGCCCCCACGTCTATTTAGGCCCTGGGAGCACAACCCCCCCAGGGTCATATATAAATATATATATTTAAAGGGGAGGGGTCATGTGTCCCCACTCCCCGAGCCCCATCAGGCCCTCTGGACCCCATCTCCCAGGGCCGTATATCAATATATATTTATTAATGCGAGGGGACCAGATGGCCCCCCTCCGCATGCCTATTTTGCCCCAGGGACCCTATCCCCCAGGGACTCTAATTTAAATAGGTGGGTGCTCATCCAGGCCACCCACCATACCCCCACAGGGGGCTGTTAGGGGCCCAAGGTTGCGGGAGCCGCCATTGTGCCCGTCCGGAGGGAGCGGCAATTCAAGCTGCTCCATCCAGGTGGCAAAAATGTGTTGATTTGTTTCTCTGCCTGCATCAGTGCGGGCAGGGAAACAGATCACAAGTCTGCTCTCAGCTGCTGGGAGCATTTTTCAATCCCGGAACCGACATTACAGGTTAGGTCCTCGCTGAGTGGGCGCGAGTTACTGACACATGTTGGATGAACGTGTCCACTTGATGCTGCCAACCGATGGGGCCAGTCTTATACTATAAATAGATTGACTACTGCACCTACGGACACCGCACGCCGCTGGTGCCACCAGACTGGTAATATTTAGGTTACTACACCTCATTATCAGTGACGTAGTGTAGATTACAACTCTTATTTGTAGGTCCTGAAGAATTGCCGCCTGATCCTCTAGGGGACAAACTAGGCAAGAAACATGTTGACCGCATGACACATTGAGCAGCTGCCTATAACATTACTATAGACAGTCACCACCACTCCTTTTAATCAGGGTGGGAGACAGGAATATTAAACTAGTTGCACTGATACTCCCTCTTCTTGTTTTAACTCACTTTTTTAGACACCGTTACACTACACTTCTATACTTTAGGGCCCCTTACACGCACTCACCATTGAGCAAGGATTAAAAGATCTCCGCCAAAGAGCCCCCACAGAGGGTGCCCGTCAGGTATTGCAGCGCCGACCTGAAGAGGAGCATGCCCACTGATGAAGCATGACACCCAGCGGGCTGGGTGTGTGAGGGCCCTAAATCCGAAAGGAGGAATTCCCCATCCTCCTTCTCGGTAGTCAGTCACTTGCACGTTATTCCTAAATCACTTGTAGCCTCTTTAGGAACTGCATACTCCTTTTTGATCTCGATACTTGGGCACATATACTGGACTTTTTAAAAGCCCCTCCAACTGTCTCCCTTTGTTGATAGCAGCATTTTTAAAGCTTCCAGCCACTGGGAGAAGACTTTGTGTTTGGTCCCGCTTTGGGCTCCTCGGGAACAGAAGGTGAGCTGGCCCCATGGTGATGAGGTCCCTGGGGCCATTTAAGGCTCAGGGAGGGGGTGGGGGCACATGGCTCTCTTCCCATTTAAAAAGTTTATTGGCCATGGAAAATGGTGTCCCTGGGAGCTTTGAGGACTCGGTGAGGTGGGCCGCTCGGTCTCCTGCCTCTACTCTGGGCATTTTGGTCCTGTGGTGGGCTTCCCGGGGCCTATAATGGCTCAGGGAGAGGGCCCTTCGCCCACCTGTTCCCCCTATAATTAAAGAATTTGGCCCAGTGATGTCATCCCCTGGAGCCGAATTCTTAAAGGCTCAGGGTTGAGGTCATGCAGTGCCCCTCCCCTTCTGGGGACATTTCGGCCCCAAAGGTGGGCTCCGCAGGGCCTGTAATGGCTCAAGGAGAGGTGCTGTGTGGCTCCCTCCCTTTTAATTAGAGATAAGCCCATGAAGATGTGGTCCCCAGGGCCTTTAAAGGCTCAGAGAGGCGGGTCACGCGGCCCTCCTACCCTTTTATGGACCTTTCAGCCCCCGGGGTGAAATCCCTGGGGCCTATAATGACAAATAAATGCCCCTTAGGGCCTAGCTGGACAGGGTATCCCTATCCTGCTCCCTTATTTCACTTTTGTTTTAAAGTTCAGGACAGGGGACTAAGTTCTTGAGTCCTGTAATGGCTGCCAGCAAATTTTTCTGTTGTTGCTGGAAGCCAATCAGAGCATTCGCTCCTGCGGGAGTCTGACTCCCGTGGAAGCGAATTGGCCAAAGGGGAAAAAGCTCCCTGGGTCAGTCGAATCAGATCACCCCACTTTTAAATTTGCACTCCTGCGAGCCTCTCGTGGACCCAACCATCCAGATATACAAATATTTTTAAACCTTAATTTCTCAAAAATGACTAAACAGATTTACACCAAATCATAACCACAATCTGTGTACCAACATCTAGCTTCCTGCCAGATGTGGTGTAATTCAATTCAGCATTTTTTGTTTTAGCCCTGCCTAAAGAAGTCGTGTTTCGGGATCTCCCTTTTTTCTTGGCCACTGCTTGATGGTCACCCCAAAACTTTCCATGCACAAAGTAGGCAAAAAAAGCACTTTTTTAGACCGTTTTGCCAAATGGTGCTACTGTTATTAGCAATACAAAAAAAGCATTTCCTATGGAAATGCTGACCTAACTTTAACTACCTAGTCACTGGGAATCAATCTAACTATCTATCTATCTATCTATCTATCTATCTATCTATCTATCTATCTATCTATCTATCTATCTATCTATCTATCTATCTATCTATCTATCTATCTATCTATCTATCTATCTATCTATCTATCTATCTATCTATCTATCTATCTATCTATCTATCTATCTATCTATCTATCGACTAAAAGTGACAATAGCACCTCAGTAACTATGGTTAGGTCACAGTTTCCACTGAAAAAGTGTGTTTTGCTTTCTTAACCTTTACCATGCTCATAACTTGGTCCGGTACGAAGAATTGGCACTTATTTAAAAAAAGTACATCTAACTGGGTTCTTCATGCCAGGATTTGTGCAGATCTGTCAAGCAGAAGCCAAAAAACGAGAGCGGGGTGGTCCCAAAAGTGAAACTTCCAATTTTAAATCCCATAGGATTCTTTATTCCTACATATAGAAGAAAGGCTGAATGGAACTGTACAAAACTTCGTAAGTAGAACTTTACTCAATGAGTAGCCTTTGCTTGCTATAGGGTAAATCTGCTCTGTACTTTTCAAGAAATTAGCATTTAAAATGTATTTCAGTCTGGGCATGAATTTGTTGAATGGTAGTGTATAATTTTTGCAGGCATCGTGGGCCCTGCAGCAGGATTTGCAGGGTCCAGCTCGGCATCCAAGGACCGTGAAACATTGCCTTGGTAGATGGGTTGGCTTCCCGCTGAGGGTAGGGGAGGGACTGACCGACCGTTAGACTCTGCAACCATGGAGGCCATTTAGGGGTCATCAGTAGTTGCAGCAGCTGCGACCTCTGGGTTGTTCCTTGTGAGCCTTGGCACTGCCTTTGCGACCCTGGCTACAGATGAAGCAGAATCAGTTCCATGCACACAGGAGTGGCTCCTCCTCAAAGATTTCGGTTGGGGCACTACTCTCTTTTGGGGTCCTTCCATTTTTTAAATTAAACTATTGGCGAATACTATTGCATTATTCACTATTAGTATAATAAAAATGGAGTACAATTAGCTGGGATATGACCTTCCCTGGCAGCAGAGGTAAGTAAAACAAGCATTGGCATTGCCAATAGGTCTCGCTTGTGGGACCTTATAAGTATTTATTTTTGCAGCACTATATCCTTGGTGCAACAAGGATATTGTGCTGCAAAACTAAATACTTATAAGGTCCCACAAGCGAGACCTATTGGCAATGCCAATGCTTGTTGTTAGGGGGCCTCTCTGCTGACTGCCAGGGAGGGCCTGCTCCTAGCTGCCATTTGCACACAGCAGGGGCTGCCTCTCTGCATCAGCTCTGAAGTTATCACGTACTCCGGCCCCACAGTCCCCTCCCCCTTTGAGCCAAGCCATTTGCCTTTTAATTAGTCAGAAGGACCTTCCATTTTCGCCCCGTTTTCCAGGTTTACATTTCAATGGGGTCACACTGATCCATTTTAAAGAGAACAGTAGGTGTCCTCCCACCCACAGGAGTCGGAGCGCATCTTTCAAAGTTTAACCGTTATGTATTTAATGTGATTCTGTGTCAGTTCTTACATCCCAACGATCGTTTTTATTGGGGTGGGGGCGCTGTCGTGCACCATTCAAAATCTGCACATGGTGTTGGGTTTCAGATCCCAACAAAGATTTCTGCGCGTAAACATTTCTTTGTTTAGCGACTTCGCTACACTTTATCATAGAACAGTTACGATTGCTTGTTCCTAAGACGCGGGGTTGAGGGCACTTGATGGGCTACAAACTTTGGGATTGGTGGGGTGAAAGAAGCGAAGGGAAGTCTGTTGGAAGCAAGATTTTTGACAACAGGTTTCCATGACAGTCGGGCCTCATGCCGGAGGCCGAGCAGAGGCTGGGGCTCCTCCCACCGTGACCCGCTACTTCAGAATTTCAGCACAGCCTTACCTTTATTTTCCCATTACATTTCCCCTTATTTTGATACTCAATTGCTTGGTATTTAATTTATTACCTGCCGGCAAACATTTTTTACATGCAGTTTTTTTTTGTATTTTGGGCGTTGGTTCTTTTACAGAAAGTTAATCACTCAGGGTGGCGCCATTTAGACATGTTCCAAGGAGTGCTGCTACGGCCTGGGGGAAGCTGGCTGGGGAGGGGGAGGAGAAATGAAAGTAAAGGCTGTGTTTGCGGGGAGAGAGAGGGGAGGTGCTGGTGTGGGAGGAGTGCTGCTACGGCCTGGGGGAAGCTGGCTGGGGAGGGGGAGGAGAAATGAAAGTAAAGGCTGTGTTTGCGGGGAGAGAGATGGAGGTGCTGGTGTGGGAGGAGTGCGGCAAATCACACGGATATCTGCGAACTTAGCAGGGTTACAGAGGGCCATAGCTCCAAGCATGTTGTCCTCTTATGTTTGTTATGCCAAAAATCGTTTGGTTTTGGCAGGGTGGGGAGGGAGAGCGCCTTTGTGTCTGATGGCAGAGTTTTTTTTATTCTCCAGAGCTTGTTTTTGTTCGTAATTTCTCAGATTCGGCATGTTCAAAGACATGTTCCAAGGAGTGCTGCTACGGCCTGGGGGAAGCTGGCTGGGGAGGGGGAGGAGAAATGAAAGTAAAGGCTGTGTTTGCGGGGAGAGAGAGGGGAGGTGCTGGTGTGGGAGAAGTGCTGCTACGGCCTGGGGAAGCTGGCTGGGAGGGGGAGGAGAAATGAAAGTAAAGGCTGTGTTTGCGGGGAGAGAGAGGGGAGGTGCTGGTGTGGGAGGAGTGCTGCTACGGCCTGGGGGAATCTGGCTGGGGAGGGGGAGGAGAAATGAATGTAAGGCTGTGTTTGCGGGGAGAGAGAGGGGAGGTGCTGGAGCTGGGGAACAGAGTTTATGGCCCAAAAGCGCGTGCCTGTGGCCACGTGAATATCAAGAAAACCGCAGGAACGAAGCCCTTGGTTTGACGAGGATTTTCAGGACATGAATTCTCGCTCCGCTCGATGCGCTTGCGAGCATCGATAGGTCGCGAGACCTAAAAATGCTTATAAATGCTTTTATATGAATGTTGTGCTTGCAGATGAGAGTGTGTTCGTGTGAGAGAGAGTGTGAACATGCATGTGTGTGTAAGCGGGTGTGTGAGTCAAAATGAAGGCCAACGGGCAGGTGATGTCACTTCTGCTACCCTACACATTTTGGTGAACTGACGTCCATGCCTGTAACTGACCCCTGTGGGTTGGGCACAGGAACTTGTAGTTAAGGTTTCACATGGAATATTATCAAAAAAACACAGAAACACACTGTAAAAAGGAATGGTTAAATTTGCTTATAAGACCACAATGCACATTCTCTGAAAAAAAACATAATTAAAATGTAGTTCTGATTAGAAAACAAGGCCTAAAAACCACCGAAATGTTCCTGTTATGGTTCAGTAAACTGACCATAATTTGCACCCCTGTCATGCACTGCTCTCGATCTCACATATTACATTACTCATGACATCTTAAATTACGTAATTGACGACATCAATGATGACTTCTTTCAATTTTACCAATACTCAGTTCATTTCACCTTAGCATAATTTTTTTTAAGTAGTTCAATATTTACTGTCTACTAAGAACTATGAATACACATAATTTGCCTAATGAAATAATACTGTATGCACTACTATAAAAAATATAATTCTACTTTACATATTAACCCCTTACAGTCTTATAAAAAATAGTTTATTTTAAAGCACGCACAGCAATATTTCTACAGATCAAAACACTTGCTAACCAGTGCAAAACAAATAACATAAACAGAGACACCCTACCCCAGTTGCACCCATGCGCTATTACGACATAAAGTAAACACCGCATTACACCATAACATGTGTATTTGTAGAGTACACGTTCACCCTTGGGCATCTTGCTGCTGAATAACAGATACTTATTGTGACCCAACTCAATGCTACTCATTTTATCGAACTCAGGAGGATGAAAGGCTGAGCGAACCTGCAGGGATTTGTACTTGTGACCGTGAGGTCAAATAGAAGCCCCTAGCGTGGACGCAATAATAACACTGAGCCACCACACAGCTGCTATATAAGAAAACACATATTATCATACTTAAACACACTCATGATTTAGAAACACTCCAATGTAATATGAACCTTCCACTAAGATCATGTGATCACATGTGAACTGATGAAGTCAAAGAAAAACCTAGTCAATGAAACGATCACAAGCAAGAACACAGGGCCTGGTTAGGATTGCGGGCGGACCCTAACGGAGATGGGGACCGCCCAACATAGTGTCTGGGATCCCACAGGAAAAATTACAATGCGACCGCCACAGAGGCGGTCGCATTGTCCAGGGTTTCCATTGCGGCGGGTGCTGCTGGCTGCAGCACCTGCCGCAATGGAAACAAGGGATGTGTAACACATCCCTGTACTACGTGACAGGCACCATGCAGTGCATGTCACTTGGTACAGGGATCTGTTGGGGGTACCATAGGTGGCCCCCCACACCCACAATCAAGGGTCTGGGATGAAGGGGTGCCTGCTACGGGCCTCCAATGTCCATCCCCGCCAGCCATGGAAAGGCTGGCGGGGAGGAACCATCCTAATACCTACGGGGATGCCTGGTAGGCACCGCCACCATTTTAGGGATTGGAAGGCTTCCAACGCACTGGCGGGCTCAAGGAGCCTGTCGGATGCGTGGCAATGGGAGTTTCCAACCACCACAGAACCGCCCGCCATTGGAATTTGGCAGGTGGAATATGGCCTTACGATGGTGGTGAGACCGCCACCAATGGCCTGTCGGTGGTGGTCTCGCCATGATCATAATGAGGCCCACATGTACTGCGTTATAGACTCTATCACCATGTAACATGCATTATCTTATACATAAGCAAACAGAGAATACCTCACAAACCCACACCCCTATCTAATATGTAATCAAAGAAAGTAGCCATACACCTCCATAACCATTGTACAAATATTCAATTATAACTACAGAAGAGACTCATCATTATGTTGCAAAATAACTTTAATATCATACTTATCCAAAACAAACCTAATCATTGCTTTTAAGTTATGCTGTCCCACAACAGTAGTACATAAACAACACGTTTTCTTAGAAAAAGAGAGGGACCCTTTGACACCAAAGGACTTGGATTCAAGCAAGAATTCTAAAATAAGCGTCCTCTGGGAATTCAAAAAAATAATTACACAATATTCTATCACAGACACAACTCCCATTCGCCCAACAATTCTTCCACATTCAATCAAGGGTATCAGATACCAGTGGTCTGAGTGTTGGCACAGAAACTTACACTTGATGTACCGATATGTTGACTTTATTCAAATAGTGCTACGGGGTTAAAAACATTTAATTCAAAAAGGAATAGCTAACAAAACAATTACACAAAATATACATAAAAAACACAGTCCGAGAGATGGAAAAGACATTAGATTTTTGTCATTGGATTCCACGACCACTACCATAGACTGTACACAAACACCTCAATATGTCAAAATTCATTAGTGTTTAGGGTGAATTGAGAGCGTTGGGTTTGTGGTGGACAGGCGTCGACGCTTTTCAAAGGTATAGTATTATTTGGACCTTCTTTTTCAAGACTACACATGAATATGCTCTCGGTAATAAAACATCTATAAAACAAATATATATGAAAAAACAAATCAATAAAAACTACAGACACATTAATGCAATAATTTTATAAAGACTACATTAGATAGAACAGCATTATCATTAAAAATACATCATAGTACATCTTGCCCATTAATGCAATAGTATTATAAACAATTCATTAAAAAAAGGAAAGACAGCACTGTCAATAATGAAAAAAGCATCATAATGCATGTAGCTCATGGTCTTTAAAGGAAAAACTCCTAAAAGGCCTTTTCAGTTTGTGATACCAACACATCAATCCCTTAAGTGCCCAACTATACATTCAGAAATCCACTTCCTTATAAGCATACTTCAACTGTCGGTATGGACATTCAGCGCTTACCTATGGAACAACACGTTACAAAAATAGGGTTTACCCATATTGCATGTATTTATTTTCTTCAGTTTCTTTGCGGTAGATTAAAGTAACAGGATTTAGGTGCACTTATTGGAAGGACGCAAGGGGTATGTGAGTTCATGTTGGTGTGATTCATAGATGAAGCGGAGAAGATTAGATGTTGTTAGGTTACATGGGTATGACTTTCCAAGAAGGAAAGGAGTTGCCCTTTGAACTGATGTGTGGCCAATATGTAAGAATACAACAATAGGGATTATGGCAAACATGGAGATAACTTGAAGAGTATGCTATGCTTAGAGAAAGGAGACATACAGAGGATGGAAATTTAGGAGAAGGTCATTCAAAAGAAAAAAAAGGAGGGGAACAATGAGAATCAAGGTCAGTTTTTCATGCTGGGGCTTTGGAATATAGAGGAGGATTTTTTTCAGCTAGATATCTAAGGATGCAAAACTGTAGAAAGAAAAAACTTTATTTGCGTGTGAGATAGTACTTTTGATAAGCACTACAATCAAGCAAACAGTGTGCCTACTGCTAGACCACTGCTTCAGCATGGACAGCCGATCAGCTCTGGAGTTGGAAGTTTAAATGACTGCCTAGACACACAGAATACAATTTCAGGCTGGGCTCAAAGGAGGGACATCATGATCTTAGGAAGGTGAAGAATATATGGGGTAAATAATGCCAATGTTGAAAAAGATTTCTTCAAATACTGGAGTGGATGTCTTTTAATTGTTCACCCTTAAAGCTTGGCTCATGGTAATTACAATAGCAAAGTGGGATCCATTTTGAATGCCCACGGTTTAGCTTAGCACTAGATAGGGTACAGTATGGCTTTCCAGACAGTGGATAGTGCCTGCACTCCAGCGTATGGACGGAGAAGACCAAGACACTGACGTGATGGGAGTGGAATAGGGCTCCTTTAGATATTCCATGAGGCTTTTTGGTTGAAATGAGCTGCTGGTTGGTCCTCTCGAGCACTGCCTCCTGGCGAATAATGGAGGTGAGTGCTGGGCCTACAGACCTTGTGGGCAAGATGAGGAAACCCCTAGGAGAGGTCTGACCCCAGAGAGCCCGGTAACAGTCAGATGCAGACACCCCACACATCTTTGGTGCCTCTGTTGTGGGTGCTTCAAGCTGGAGACAGCCCTGCTGTGAAAAGCATCACTGTGTAAATAGCCTGTGTCTGGAAAGCTGCCTGGGAAGTTTTCACAACAACTTTCTGTGACTCGCTTTGTAATTTGTAAAAAGAATGCAACAGGGGCGCTCCGTCACATTTCTATGAGCATGCTTGCTATTTTTATAGGGTCACGTTATGCAAAAATGTATGGGGCATTTTAGCAAGAACCTCGTTAAAATTATCACAGTTTTAGTGACAGGAAACTGCGGCTAAAACAGCGATAATAGGCTTGCTAATATGCGTTATAGAATTCCAATAGAAGCCCAAGTTAGATGTGCAGCCCATTATCACCATTTTAGTGGCAGTTTCCTGTCGCTAAAACGCCGATAATTTTAACGATGTTCTTGCTAATATGCCCATATGTTTTTTAGGTCTCGCCTGTCGATGCGCATGCGCATCGAGCTTGCGAGACTATGGGGGCTTAAACAGTCTTTAACCAACTTGCAAGGAATCGTGGCGATTCCTTGCAGTGCCCGTGAAAAAGCGCGTGCACATGCCCCCAGCCGCCTGCCTTGCATGTATTTTCCCTCAGCCTCCCTCCCGCGGGCAGCTTGGCCTCGGGTATTCACCCCAGCGCGACTTCTCCTCCCCTCCTAATTACATGCCTGCTGTTTACTTCTTTCACGGCCACTCTCTCGCACATCAAAGGCTGCTCACACACACCATATGCCTGCTCCCCTCCCCCACCCCCCACGCCTCGCAACAGACTTCATTGGAATGCGCTCCATGCATTCTCCCCTCCCTTTCAGCCTCTTTCCCAGCTCCAAGCCGGACCCTCCTTTCTTACCTCCTCTTTCTTTATTTACAGGGAGAACTTGTATTTTTCCCCGAGGCAACCAGTTCTGACACTGCCCGTCCCAGCACACACCAACTTAGAGCTTGACTTGTACTGACGCTGTCACCCCAGCAGACATGCAATCTGCATCAAGCATCCATATGCATCAAACATCCACAAGCAACAGACATCCACAAACATCAGACATCCACAAGCATCACAAGCAGCAGACATCCACAAGCGTCAGGCATCCACAAGCGTCAGGCATCCACAAGCGTCAGACATCCACAAGCATCACAAGCAGCAGACATCCACAAGCAGCAGACATCCACAAGCAACAGACATCCACAAGCATCAGACATCCACAAGCATCACAAGCAGCAGACATCCACAAGCATCAGACATCCACAAGCATCACAAGCAGCAGACATCCACAAGCATCAGACATCCACAAGCATCAGACATCCACAAGCAACAGACATCCACAAGCATCAGACATCCACAAGTATCAGACATCAACAAGCATCAGACATCCACAAGCATCAGACATGCTTAGCATCAGACATCCACAAGCATCAGACATGCTTAGCATCAGACATCCACAAGCATCAGACATCCACAAGCATCAGACATCCACAAGCATCAGACATCCACAAGCATCACAAGCATCAGACATCCACAAGCATCAGACATCCACAAGCATCAGACATCCACAAGCAACAGACATCCACAGCAACAGACATCCACAAGCATCAGACATCCACAAGCATCACAAGCATCAGACATCCACAAGCATCACAAGCATCAGACATCCACAAGCATCAGACATCCACAAGCAGCAGACATCCACAAGCATCAGACATCCACAAGCATCAGACATCCACAAGCATCAGACATCCACAAGCATCAGACATCCACAAGCATCAGACATCCACAAGCATCAGACATGCTTAGCATCAGACATCCACAAGCATCAGACATGCTTAGCATCAGACATCCACAAGCAACAGACATCCACAAGCAACAGACATCCACAAGCATCAGACATCCACAAGCATCAGACATCCACAAGCATCACAAGCATCAGACATCCACAAGCATCAGACATCCACAAGCATCAGACATCCACAAGCATCAGACATCCACAAGCATCAGACATCCACAAGCAACAGACATACACAAGCAACAGACATCCACAAGCATCACACATCCACAAGCATCACAAGCATCAGACATCCACAAGCATCACAAGCATCAGACATCCACAAGCATCAGACATCCACAAGCATCAGACATCCACAAGCATCACAAGCATCAGACATCCACAAGCATCAGACATCCACAAGCATCAGACATCCACAAGCATCACAAGCAGCAGACATCCACAAGCATCAGGCATCCACAAGCGGCAGGCATCCACAAGCGTCAGACATCCACAAGCATCACAAGCATCAGACATCCACAAGCATCAGACATCCACAAGCATCAGACATCCACAAGCATGAGACATCCACAAGCATGAGACATCCACAAGCATCAGACATCCACAAGCATCAGACATCCACAAGCATCAGACATCCACAAGCATCAGACATCCACAAGCATCAGACATCCACAAGCATCAGACATGCTTAGCATCAGACACCCACAAGCATCAGACATGCTTAGCATCAGACATCCACAAGCAACAGACATCCACAAGCAACAGACATCCACAAGCATCAGACATCCACAAGCATCACAAGCATCAGACATCCACAAGCATCAGACATCCACAAGCATCAGACATCCACAAGCATCAGACATCCACAAGCATCAGACATCCACAAGCAACAGACATCCACAAGCAACCGACATCCACAAGCATCACACATCCACAAGCATCACAAGCATCAGACATCCACAAGCATCACAAGCATCAGACATCCACAAGCATCAGACATCCACAAGCATCAGACATCCACAAGCATCACAAGCATCAGACATCCACAAGCATCAGACATCCACAAGCATCAGACATCCACAAGCATCACAAGCAGCAGACATCCACAAGCATCAGGCATCCACAAGCGGCAGGCATCCACAAGCGTCAGACATCCACAAGCATCACAAGCAGCAGACATCCACAAGCAACAGACATCCACAAGCAACAGACATCCACAAGCAACAGACATCCACAAGCAACAGACATCCACAAGCATCACACATCCACAAGCATCACAAGCATCAGACATCCACAAGCATCACAAGCATCAGACATCCACAAGCATCAGCCATCCACAAGCATCACAAGCATCAGACATCCACAAGCATCAGACATCCACAAGCATCAGACATCCACAAGCATCACAAGCAGCAGACATCCACAAGCATCAGGCATCCACAAGCGGCAGGCATCCACAAGCGTCAGACATCCACAAGCATCACAAGCATCAGACATCCACAAGCATCAGACATCCACAAGCATCAGACATCCACAAGCATCAGACATCCACAAGCATCAGACATCCACAAGCATCAGACATCCACAAGCATCAGACATGCTTAGCATCAGACATCCACAAGCATCAGACATGCTTAGCATCAGACATCCACAAGCAACAGACATCCACAAGCAACAGACATCCACAAGCATCAGACATCCACAAGCATCACAAGCATCAGACATCCACAAGCATCAGACAT
Source organism: Lissotriton helveticus (assembly GCF_964261635.1). Lineage (NCBI taxonomy): Eukaryota > Metazoa > Chordata > Amphibia > Caudata > Salamandridae > Lissotriton > Lissotriton helveticus. Next base: position 344,501,743 of record NC_136065.1, read on the forward strand.
CCACAAGCATCAGACATCCACAAGCATCAGACATCCACAAGCATCAGACATCCACAAGCATCAGACATCCACAAGCAACAGACATCCACAAGCAACAGACATCCACAAGCATCACACATCCACAAGCATCACAAGCATCAGACATCCACAAGCATCACAAGCATCAGACATCCACAAGAATCAGACATCCACAAGCATCAGACATCCACAAGCATCACAAGCATCAGACATCCACAAGCATCAGACATCCACAAGCATCACAAGCAGCAGACATCCACAAGCATCAGGCATCCACAAGCGGCAGGCATCCACAAGCAACAGACATCCACAAGCAACAGACATCCACAAGCAACAGACATCCACAAGCATCAGACATCCACAAGCATCAGACATCCACAAGCATCAGACATCCACAAGCATCAGACATGCTTAGCATCAGACATCCACAAGCATCAGACATGCTTAGCATCAGACATCCACAAGCATCAGACATCCACAAGCATCAGACATCCACAAGCATCAGACATCCACAAGCAACAGACATCCACAAGCAACAGACATCCACAAGCAACAGACATCCACACCCTCACTCACCCTCACCCTCACTCACCCTCAACACCTCATCCTCAACCCCTCACCCTCACTCACACTCACCCTCACTCACCCTCACTCACCCTCACTCACCCTCACCCTCACCCTCACTCACCATCAACCGCTCACCCTCACTCACCTTCACCCTCACTCACCCTTACCCTCACTCACCCTCAACACCTCACCCTCACCCTCACTCACCCTCAACTCCTCACCCTCAACCCCTCACTCACCGTCACTCTCACTCACCCTCACTCACCCTCAACACCTCACCCTCACTCACCCTCACCCTCACTCACCCTCACCCTCACCCTCAACTCCTCACCCTCACCCTCACTCACCCTCACCCTCACTCACCCTCAACGCCTCACCGTCACTCACCCTCACCCTCACTCACCCTCAACACCTCACCCTCACTCACCCTCAACCCCACAGCCTCACTCACCCTCACCCTCACCCTCACTCACCCTCAACTCCTCATCCTCAAGCCCTCACCCTCACTCACCCTCACCCTCACTCACCCTCACCCTCACTCACCCTCAATAATCCCTCACCCTCACCCTCACTCACCCTCAACACCTCACCCTCACTCACCTTCACCCTCACTCACCCTCACCCTCACTCACCCTCAACACCTCACCCTCACTCACCCTCAACACCTCACCCTCACCCTCATCACCCTCACCCTCACTCACCCTCAACTCCTCACCCTCACTCACCCTCACCCTCACCCTCATCCTCACCCTCACTCACCCTCACCCTCTCTCACCCTCACCCTCACTCACCCTCACCCTCACTCACCCTCAACACCTCACCCTCACTCACCCTCACCCTCACCCACACACGCAACGCCACTCACACACGCAATGCCACTCACACACGCAACGCCACTCACACACGCAACGCCACTCACACACGCAACGCCACTCACACATGCAACGCCACTCACACACGCAACGCCACTCACACACGCAACGCCACTCACACACGCAACGCCACTCATCGACGCAACGCCACTCATCGACGCAACGCCACTCACACACGCAACGCCACTCACACACGCAACGCCACTCACACACGCAACGCCACTCACACACGCAACGCCACTCACACACGCCACTCATCCACGCAACGCCACTCATCCACGCAACGCCACTCATCCACGCAACGCCACTCATCCACGCAACGCCACTCATCCACGCAACGCCACTCATCCACGCAACGCCACTCATCCATTTGCAAAACAAAAAAGGTCAAACTCTTCTATTGCGAGACCTATTGCATTTTCAATGCTTGCTTATTATTATTATTGTTCATCTTGCTTCCTCGTTCTGCTCTTTCCCCATGGATGCGAGTGCCCCCTTTCACCTATTCTCTGTGCCACCACATTCATTCATATTTGTAAACACGTTCTCCAGCTGGAAACCCCTGTGCATTAATTGTGCCTACTCCTATGCCTCTTAAAGGTGCCTGGCATGCATCAGTATTCAGTAGGGCCTGATGGGGCCTTTGTAATGTTCCCTCTCTAGCCTGCCTGAGAATTGACTGTTGTTGCCTGGACCCGATCAAGCAGTACCTCTCAGAGTCAGGACATGTTCTCTCTGGGCCAGCCTGGTGCCCGCACACTGGCCCTGAGTAAGAGTTTCACTGATCATGGACCCCTACATGCGAATGTGTCACATGCACCGCACATCCCATGGGGGCGCCATTCAGTGTTTCTGAGAGGTGATCTCCCTCCCACAGCTGATCGGTCCAGACTGCGCTCACTCAGTACCTCGGCGAGTGTCAACCCAATGCCCTGTGCAGGCAGACATTTCGCTTATAAACATTCCAGCCAGGGCACAAGTTGGGGGTACACACGGGTACACGGTGTCCCCCCACTATTTTCACAGATATACAGCACCCACCCTGCCAAGAAGTTGGGCCCCACTGAAATATGCTGATATTGTCAAGCATATTTCTGCTTTCCATTCCCAGTAGCAACGTGTAGGCATGAAAGGCTTTTTTATTTTCACCTCCATCTGGGCCAAGATAAATGTAATATACACATTATACATTGACAATAAATCATGTAAGTGTGTAAATCAATGTACAAGAAGTGCTGCATAAGACTGATGGTTACAAGATGTAGGATTCACATGTATTTGATGTCACTTCTTGTGATGTCCCTTCCTGTGAGGTCAATTCCTGTGATGTCACGTACAATGTCAGGCAACATGACGTCATGAGCTGTGTTGTCACGCGCCATGATGTCACTTGTACACTGCCTAAATTGCCTTGTCCCCCCATTTCCTTTATTAGGACTTGTGCCCTGATTCCAACATAAAGTGCTACTCTAAAGTCGTGCAGAAGGCGAGACCCTTGTGACTTATACTGATAAAGCATTGGTTAATAACGTGCTCAATGGCGGCATTTTAAGCACAAAGGCTGGAGTGTTGCGCTTTAGCCAAAGCCTGCCAAAACAGACAAGCCAGCGTCAGAAAGCCTTACACAGTATCCTGCTTGTCTAGTTTCAGATTTCTCACTATGGGAATGAGAAGTAAAATGAGAGATGGATGCTGCAACAATGTGCTAGTGTGTGCATTCTTGTAGTGCTCCATGCAAACCGATAGAAGTCTAGTTGCATTTGTGCCCACAACCAATTAATTTTATGAAACAAGATGCATTATTACTATAGAACAACAATTAAATGAGTGCAAGAATGGGGTCCACTCTTCACGCTTCATTGACTGTCCTCGCATGGTTTTATGAGAGAATATCAAGAACAACAATATCTACTTACCAGAATATCGTGTCAAAATATTTTGTAAAAAATATCGCGTCTACATACTTTTTATGAAAACTGCCAAAATATTGTCTCAAAAAAACTATGGAGCAGAATATCGTCAAAAGTAAGGTAAGTATATCAAAACAGTAATTAAAGTAATGTATTGAAAGTACCAAATAATATTATAATTAAGAATACATAGGTTTTCATAATGTAAATAAAATACATGCATATATATATATATATATATATATATATATATATTCTTTAAAAAATGAAAACAATAATTAAACAAATGTGTATATATATTCCTCCCAGCTCTGGTCCATAAACGGAGAAACAGCAGGCACACCAGAAGCGTGTACAATCAAGTTTTTTTAATTATGCGGATTTGTACTGCTCTGATATGTTTCTCCTAAAAACAAGCTTTTTTCAAGATATATATATACGCTTATAGTGTGCCATTACCAAGTGGTGCCTGTTTCTCTAATACGTTTGTTGCAACTCACAAGTGACCATATAGGTAGCCCATTTTACTTTATTTACCATTCTCTTGCCCGTCTGTGAAACTACTTGACTGATTAAGGAGGCCAATTTATTGGTTTTCACTTCACCATTGATTGTGATACTATATATGGTTGCTCCACATGGACATTTCCACGTTTTTATGCATTAGAAACCCATGGTGAATGACCTATTCTGTTATCCATCCTGCTGCATAATTTACGTTCCACGCAGACGGGCATTTTTGGACTGTGGTTTTTGTTTTTCTGCTGGAGCCCTTAGTATATTGCATCCTTCAGATGGACTGACATTACATGCGTCGAATCATTCTATCCTATTAGCCTTGAAAAAGTCCTTGTACTTATCCACAGTACGGACGTAACACGTGTCGGCTGTTGTTTTATGAATTTGGAAATCACTTTGAGAATCAATAAAGAAAAAGATGACACGAAATATGAACTTTATTCATCCCTTTGTCCTATAACGTATGAGAAGTTACTGACCTCACTTGCAGTTACATGTTACTCTGACTCTATATTACATCAGTCTTGTACTTAGTTATCTCATAGGATTGTGCTCTACTGACCTTTCTGCTTGCTTATATATATATATATATATATATATATATATATATATATATATATATAAAAAAAAAATATATATATATATATATATATATATATATCTATATATATATATAGTGTTTTTCAGCTGGAGTGTATACTTAAAGAGGCATGCCTCCCCCACCACAAATTAAAATACAGCATTTCATTGAAGTATTTCAAATCTCTTACAAGTCTAAATTACACATTTTACATTGATTACTATTTGTTTCAACTAATAAAGGTATTATCCTACGTGGATTTACGTCTCCAGTAAGATTACTGTGATGGCATTCCTCAAGGTGTCTATTTTCATATTTTTCAATAAAGAATCATTGAATAAAACAACTTCTCTAAATCTCGAGTTATTATTCCTCTATTTATGGTTCTAGTCTTTTCTTATTCCTTTATATTTCTAATCATGTTCATGGAAAATGCCGGTAAAGTACCCAAAACACCATAAACCTCGAAGCTCAATATCTTAAGCCATTCAGTCCAGTACATTCTATATCCCTCCCTACATCCTCTGTTACCAGGTACCTTTCTACATATATTCGATGTCTAAAGGTTTACTAATCACTCTAATTTTTTTTTCTCATTACATCCTTTCCCTCACGTTCAACAATACTTACAAGTACATATAAGAGGGGGAATTCACTAGGGTAAAAGGGTAATAGAGGACCTGGAGTGGGTGTATGTGGAGAAAGCAAGATAGGGATAGGGAATATAGACAGACAAATCCAGTTTAGTGAATGGTAACAATACATTCTTAGGAAATATATTGAAAGAGGTCATTAACTCTGGCTCTGCAATCTGATCCTCCTATACATTCTTTTAATTCTCCTCTTTCTTTTAATAATACATCCATTCCCCATTCTTCTTTCTTTACAAGAGGTCTACTCAGGGATTTTGTAATATCAAAAGACGACATCAGGGAATATATGAAAAACAGCACACTTAGGGCCATATGTATCATTAAACTATTTTGCATTTCCTAAATAGCGAATTTTAAGGAATCGCTATTTAGGAAATGCAAAATGGTATGTATGAAAAAAATCGCTTTTCAATAGCGATTCCTTAGCATTCCTAATTTGCGATTAGCAAATTGCTAATCGCAAATTACCCATTCATTTCCATGGGCCAGGAGGCCCATAGGAATGAAAGTGCAATTTGCGATTAGCAATTTGCTAATCGCAAATTAGGAATTTTTTCAAGGGTGCAGGGGTGTCTCAAGAACACCCTGCTGCACCCCTGAAAAAGACATTTGGGGGCATATGGCGCACATACATGCCCTAAGGGCATGTATGGGCGTCATATGGCACCTTTGTTTTTTTGTAAAAAAGCTTTTTGAAAAGAATTCGCAACTTACCACCAACTAGAAGTTGGTGGTAATTTGGGAATCCTTAATGGCAATTTTTGAATATTTTTTGTTTGATACATTGCATTTAAGGAATCGCAAAATTTGCGATTCCTTAAGTGCAATCGCAAAATAAGGAATAGCAAATTTAGCAATTCCTTATTTTGCATCAAACATGTTTGATACATACCATTTATCTAATTAGCATTCGCAAAGGCCGAAATTCGCAGAATTTCGGCCTTTCCGAATGCTAATTAGCTTGATACATATGGCCCTTAGAAGCACACTCAAAGTGCAATATAGTCTGTCCCTTGATACTATAAGGTGCTCTCTCTATATATATTTCCAATCCTCACAACACAGTCCTCATGATCTTTCTAGAGCCCAACTGGAGAGCCCATATGAATTGAAATTGCCACTGTGACCAAGGCGTCTAGAACGCCAAAACGTGTTAGGTGGTTTATCTGCACTTGCCAAGCTTGTGATGAACAGCCTGCAGCAAAAAAATACATTCGTAATTAAACTGCACAAAAATAAAATATAAATAAAAAATCGCAAAACACACTTATTTTGACCAAGGATTCTGTCTGACTTGCTTCATGATTAAGGGCCTTATTGCAAGTTTGGTGGTCCTCCTGTCAGGGGCGGCTCTAGGCTCATGGCGGCCCTGGGCAGGGAGCGTAGGTAGGGGGCCCCGGAAGAGGGGGTCCGGGCGGGGCAGAGCCCCCCAGAGCTCAGAAAGGGGGTCAGGGTGTTTGGAAGTGGAACATAGCCGGAGGCCGCCAAATCCCTGCCACTGGGGCCGCCACGCAAATATGTATCCATCCTCAGAGGATTATTATATTAAGGATATATATTGGCGTGGCGGCCCCTGGGGTTTGGCGGCCCTGTGCAGGTGCACAGCTTGCACATGCCTAAGGCCGGCCCTGCTCCTGTGGGGCCGCCACTGTGCCATCTGCAGGAGGACCGCCAAAGCTGTGGTTTCATCTGCCCGCCGCATTATGATTGTAATCCCTGGCGGGTGGGCGGTGCTGCGACGGTCTCATGGCGGTGTGTTGTTAGGCTCATAGGAGAGCCTAACATGCAGCCCGCCTCGTGACAGCGCCTGCAGCATGTTCCTGCATGGTGTGGCATGCATTCCACACCGTGCAGGAACAAGGGTGCAATTCCAGGAAGGCACACCATGTGCCCCCCCTGCATGCGCCCCCAGGAGTGGCACAGGGGCACTGTTAGAGCCCCCTTAGTTATCTGTCTGCTACTCTTTCCATGGCGGGCTCACCGCCATGTAAAGGGCGGTGGACAGGCAACTCAGAATATATTCATTGGTGCCACAATGGCACAGCCAGCGTATTCCTGCTCCTGATTGCTGTGCGACTGCCACAGGACCCTGGATCCCCTGCAGACACTGTGGAAGTCTGACCGCTACTCTTGTAATACTGCAGGCAGGCCCGCAGTGTGGCGGTGGTAAGCCCGCACCCACGAGTACAGCGGCCCTATGGACCGCTGTACTTGTAATAAACACCTATCACATGAATAAATCTGTTGTCAAGCCCAGCAATGGTGACTGACTAATGAACAATCAAGATTAGAATCAACCTATTTATACTTTGATGAATCTTCCAGTAAACAATTTAAACACGGGTGTGTATAGTTTAACAAATCAGAATATTTAATACAAGCAAATAGACAGGGTACAAAGTAATATACCTACATACAGAGACCAGGGTAAATCAGTTTTGTACAAAAATGGTGACCTCAGGGTCCAGTATGTAAACATCTATTCCAAGGTTTTTGTGTGATGGAAAATTAATCTGAGGCAACAGAACACAATTCCAGAAAAGCAAATAATTGTGGAAATCGATGCGCTAGTCGATGTTCTGGTCCTTTGGCTGATAAGTTTCTTGGACCATCTTCAGGACGATGAATAAAAGTTTAATGATTGACCCTTATATCTGGTCAAGTAATGTATATTTTAGAACAGTGGAATTCTAATTAGATTGATAATTCTAAAAAGCTAACGTAGGACGAGTAATTAAAAACTCCAAGCTCATTGAAAAAATCATTCACAGCAATGCGATGGATTAGCTGTAGATATCGCTGGCTGCCGTCGAGCAGTATCCGGACGGCGTTGCTTCCTACACTGCGACGTCTGATTTGTTAAACTATACACACCCATGTTTAAATTGTTTACTGGAAGATTCATCAAAGTATAAATAAGTTGATTCTAATCCTGATTGTTCATTAGTCAGTCACCATTGCTAGGCTTGACAACAGATGTATTCATGTGATTGGTGTTTATTTGAGTTCTTTATAGTAAATCCCTTGTTGGCACCTTTACCTATTTATTGTTATATGTCCCAAGCCTTCAAGGGTTTATTGGGTTCCCCACGTCTGATTTGCTGTATTTGTAATAAAGCCTTAACTCTTTTTGCCACAGTTGTAGTGAAAAATAGTATTTTGCCAACTTTCAAAAAAAATCTTCACGAAAGGCACACAAACAACATTAAAATGAGGGATGGAGCCTGATTGAAAACATTGTACAGTGATATGTTTGAAGAACGTGCCCCAAAAAAAAAATGAATCAACCTTGGGTTACCTACTTCCAACACTATATTAACTGCCACAAAAGTGGCATGAGTAATTCACAAAATATTGTTTTAATTTTCTTCTTGACACATGAAGTTTTGTCTCTCTAGTTACAATAGCAGAACTTGAAGCACCAGAATGCATAGTTATTTTCACCCAATACGTGCATACCGTTCAACCAGTTGGAGATTGAAGTCATTTTCCTCCTATGGTATGTGTTATGTTACTTGAGTTTACCGAGATTTGTGTAGCGCTACATTGATATTAGTAGGGCTTCATGGTGCTGCCGGGTTAATACCAAACCTTTCTCAAAGACTTCAGAGGCGTAACCTGGCATGCAATCCTTCACAACGTCAACCTTCCCAAAATTGCTCACGTCCGCTGACTTTAGTGGGACCACTGGTCACAGACACCTGGCTGAACCCTCCGTGTTGAGAAGTGTGTCATCTCCGAGGCACTGCTGAGCACTGGTCTGGTTATGTATGACGACTTTATAGTGGAATGTTGCCTATTTCTCTTTAACAAAACATTTGATAAAAGAAGAAATATATCTGAAGAGATTTCCTGTATGCAGACTCGTCCCTATAATCTCTCTTCCATATTTCGGAAGGATGACCTATCCATTTCCAGCGCTTCCCCATTTTTAGGTCTCGCCTGTCGATGCGCATGCGCATCGAGCAAGGCGAGAGTATTGCGAGTTATCCACTCTTTATCCACACTGCAAGGAATCGTGGCGATTCCTTGCAGTGCCCGTGACTTTTAAGGTCAATGCGCATGCGCATTAAGCTTATGCGCATGCGCATTGACCTTAAAAGTCACGGGCGCGTGCATGTCCGTCTTTGTTTACCGTGTCGCATTTCTCCTCCCCCCTCCCCTCTCTTCCCTTCGGCTTGTTTGTTGATTTGACCCGCTCCGCCCCCTCCCCTTCCCACCGTGTCGCATTTCTCCTCCCCCCGCCCCTCTCTTCCCTCCGGCTTCGTTTTTTTTGTTGTTTATTTTACCCGCCGTGTCTCCGATCCTTTCGCTTGTTTATTTGAATGAGCGTTTCCCTGGCTTAGAGCGGCACCCAATTCATGGGTGCCTTACTTTAATGTATACAGATGCTTGCTCTCCTCCCTTTGTGAGTGTTTCTCTGGCTCAGGCAAGCATGCTGCTGGCTTTCACGTTCCTGTAGCTGTACCCTTTACATCCGTGTTCCTAACCTTACTGCTTCAGACTATTAAGCCACCTTCACACCACCAGCCCCCTTTAGCAGCCCACGCATGCTCCTCCGCACAGAGGTTCCAATCACAGTAACTGCATGCCACAGCTTCTTCGTAACTAACGTCCTCCTGTGCCGTGAACCTCAGAGAACGAACAAGAAAGAGGTTACTGGAGGTTCTTTCAGTGGGTACACACTCTCCCTGAAATCTCAGCTGAGGGGCACCGACAGCGAAACTGGTTAATGCAATCTAGTATCGCATTTCTCCTCCCCCCTCCCCTCTCTTCCCTTCGGCTTGTTTGTTGATTTGACCCGCTCCGCCCCCTCCCCTTCCCACCGTGTCGCATTTCTCCTCCCCCCTCCCCTCTCTTCCCTCCGGCTTCGTTTTTTTTTTTGTTTATTTTACCCGCCGTGTCTCCGATCCTTTCGCTTGTTTATTTGAATGAGCGTTTCCCTGGCTTAGAGCGGCACCCAATTCATGGGTGCCTTACTTTAATGTATACAGATGCTTGCTCTCCTCCCTTTGTGAGTGTTTCTCTGGCTCAGGCAAGCATGCTGCTGGCTTTCACGTTCCTGTAGCTGTACCCTTTACATCCGTGTTCCTAACCTTACTGCTTCAGACTATTAAGCCACCTTCACACCACCAGCCCCCTTTAGCAGCCCACGCATGCTCCTCCGCACAGAGGTTCCAATCACAGTAACTGCATGCCACAGCTTCTTCGTAACTAACGTCCTCCTGTGCCGTGAACCTCAGAGAACGAACAAGAAAGAGGTTACTGGAGGTTCTTTCAGTGGGTACACACTCTCCCTGAAATCTCAGCTGAGGGGCACCGACAGCGAAACTGGTTAATGCAATCTAGTAGCACAATTAGGGGAGTGATGATCATTTTTATGTGTTGATACATTTTAATTATTCAATGAAAGTTTTACTGCATTTTTTTTTTTGTTGGGTAGCTTCATCATTAACAATGGCGGCGCGTGCCTTTATTCATCTTTAATAATGGCGGTAGCATGCCTTTCTTTTGTTCTGCGCGGCTCGCCCATCTCTTTATTTACTTTGCTGTCATTCAGAAGCTGTCAGTGGTGGCCGCTGTTCAACAGCCTGTTGCGTTTTTGCGGTCACAGGAAACAAAGTTCCAAAACGTTCCTGGGGCCGTAATCGAAAAATGTCATGTCAGCATTAGGAATAGGCGTGGCAGAAAGCAGCATAGCTTTTTCACACCGCCTACAATGTCTCCAGCCTTATATCTGCTTTATTCGCTACAATCAGCAAGTCATGAATATTTGTTGGGCGAAGCGACATTTAACGCTTTGCAGTGAGTTATAGTGCGTGTGCATTTACACATGGGGAAGGGGGTTGTTAAGCGCCTGCTGCACAAAACATTGCTCTAGGAGCGCTGCGCAGCAGACAATGGAAATCCGATGGAAGTAGATAAGCACTAATCACTGGTTACATTCTCAATGGCTCCCAATGCTGATAAATAATGTTTAATATTTGTTATCAGACGCCACAGTGGAGCCGCTGCAGTTCTGTGTTCATTTCCACACAGAAAGCCGGCCCTCTTCTTTCTCTCACTAGCTCGCCTCCAACCCTCATCTCCCAATGTAATTTCATGTAATTCTTTTAGTGAACGACTTTATTACAATGATGCCAAATCCACGATAAGAAGACAAGCAGGTTTATTGCAGCACAGCTAAGGCGTCCGCCCAGGTTGATCTCCAGATGCAACTGGAGATAACTGAGTGGAATATACAGTTACAGGCACTCCATTAAGAATGTAGAACGCCATGTGAAAATACACAGAGCGCACAACAACCAGGCCTCATCAGCTGTACCTCAAAACAACCAGGACTCATCACCCCTCTCTCACAACAACCAGGCCTCATCACCCCTCTCTCACAACACTCACTCTCACTCACCCTCAACCCCTCAGCCTCACCCTCACCCTCACTCACCCTCAACCCCTCACCCTCACTCACCCTCACCCTCACTCACCCTCACCCTCACTCACCCTCAACCCCTCACCCTCACTCATTCACCCTCACTCACCCTCAACCCCTCCCCCTCGACCCCTCCCCCTCAACCCCTCACCCTCACCCTCACTCACCCTCACTCACCCTCAACCCCTCACCCTCAAACCCTCACTCACCCTCAACCCCTCACCCTCAACCCCTCACTCACCCTCACTCTCACCCACCCTCACCCTCACTCACCCTCAACACCTCACCCTCAACCTCAACCCCTCACCCTCACTCACCCTCACTCCCCCTCACTCACCCTCACTCACCCTCACTCACCCTCACTCTCACTCACCCTCAACCCCTCACCCTCACTCACCCTCACTCACCCTCACACAGTGCAATAGTTCTCAGACCATTTCAGTTAGAGCTTTTAGAAATGTTTATGGCTTTTTTTATTTGTAATACTTTAGCATTGGCTACAGGAAACAAAAATGCTAAACATTGACAAAAAAAACCCATAAACAATTCTAAAAGCACTAACTCTAATGGTGCGAGACCTATTGCATTTCCAATGCTTGTTGTAATTGTTAACATGCTTGTGTTTTTATTATATCAGCCACTGACTGACCATGTAAACGTTTAATTGAGAACAAATGTGATTGAATCAGTGTCTGTCCTAAGACACTTTTCAAATAAGCCCCACCGCTCTGGAATAATCACTTACTGGGTCGCCTCTCTCTTTATATTTTGTGTCCCTACCGAGTTAATTTTTATTTTTTATGCACTCCTTTATGAATATTTTAGTGGATGGGGACACCAAAGCAGATAAAGTAATCAGTGACCCCCAGAATGTCCTAAGTTCCCTTATGTTCCCTGTCTTGGTACAAATACTTGGTACACACTGAGGACACCTATTTTGTGATCACTGGCAGTGGTTTCCTAGCAAGCAAATGCTTATGTCTCTCAGAAAACTGTTGAATATCTCTAGCTCGTTTGGGTCACATTCAGCTCCTGGCAGCATAAGTTGCCACCCAATTCCCTTCAGAAATGCCCAATGGCTTTTTGAATGATCTTTTCATTGCAAAAGAAACACAGAAAACTACAATGACACATCACACACAGCAGCGCCATGATACAGCTCTAAAGTTGCATAATTCCATTACTCATAAGAAATCCCAAGTTCCGCACCCCCATTTCCCCCCACAACAATTCATTGAACTCTCCTGGTGGTTGGATGCCCCAAGAACAAATCATCAGATTCAGGACTTACAATAGGGGCACATAGTCCGCCCCGGTAGTCATTCCATTTCCTGCAATTTTTTTCATTTCTTAGGACATCTCTGTCCCTTGTAGTTCGCCCGATCTTCCGTCATACGCCAATCCATGTCATTCTTCCACCTACTCAATTGTGGTGCAGACTTGGCATTCCAAATCCGCACAATATTTCACTTGGCCAGCATTAGTCCCAATGCCATCCAGATCTGGTCCATACCGGGGAGGTCAGTCGCCTCCCAAATATTCAGGAAGCACCACTTGGCTGAGGCCTCCATGCTGCCCCCACTCACACTATTTAAACAGTGGAGCACTGATTCCCAATACACCTGAATGGCGGGGCAAATCCCTAGCGTGAGTAAAAACCTACCTATTTGGCCAAAATTACGAAGGCAGCAGCCCTGCACGTTTTAACCATAGTGGTGTGTGCATAGTAGTATCTAGGATTTTTTTTGCTGCACCAGGAGGAATTGGGACCCTATAGCCACCTTCCGGTGGGGGGGATGCCAATACCTTTGGCCACTCGGCATCTTCCAGGCCCTGAAGGTCCCTCTCCCATTTCTCTCACAGCTTAACGAAAGTATCGGGTGAGTTATTGATGATTTTACGATAGGTGAGGGAGATTGCCTTTCTGACATGAAGTCATCCAGTAATCTGTCCTCAAGCAGAGAGGATTCGGGGAGGTCCTCCCCTTTTTGCAACACCCTGTGCAATGTGTGGCGTATTTGCAGGTACCTGTAGGTCTCAGTGGGAGCTAGCTGATATTCACTTTGCAGTTCCGCAAATTAGATTACCCCTCACTTTTCCCACAGGTTCCCCACCATGGAGAGGCCAATCAGGTCGAACTTATCAAAGCCCCTGTGTGCCCAGCCGTGCCGTGTCCCATCGGGGAGTGACCTGTGTGAATGTATTCCCCCAGCCCAGGTTGTGCAGTGTTACATGCCAAAGAGTGAGTGTGACTGCTGTTGGGGGCGGCAAGGATGTGGCAAGCCATCCCCCATAGATGACCCTAAGGTGGCCTCCCGGTTGCATGACTTGCCTATCCTTGCAGTAAGCTGTTTCTTCCTTTGGAAGATAGACCCAATGATTACAGGCAGTGAGTTGCACCCCTGATGGTATTTCTGTATATCAGGGAAAGCAATGTGTCCCTTGTACCAGTTCCTCGTCAGTTTTTTAGGGGAAATCTGCACTGGTCCTCCATCCCAGAGCAATGTACGAGTTCCACCCTCAACCTCTTCTTTGGGTAGATGTGGCACATTTCCATGTAGAGATAGATCAGAAATGTGTTCCAGTTGATGGTATAGCCCGAGTAGCAATGGAACTGGGGAAGGATGTGCATTATTCGGTCAAGAGTGGGTATTGGGTATGAAACAAAGTAAGATGTCGTCGGCATGAATGGGGATTCTATCCTCACATCCCTCAGACCATTTCAGTCCCTTGATAAAGGGAGAGCCTCTAATCCAGGCTGCAAGCCACTCCAGAACAAGGGCGAATATTAAAGGGGAGAGCCGGCATCCCTGTCCTGTGCTACACCAAATGCAAAAGACAGAGGATGTGCCTCTGTTTACCGTCACCTGAGCTAGGGGAGCCGTGTGAAGGAGGCACACCCACGCTGTAAAACACAGGCCGAACCCCAACTTGGCAAGGACCTCAAACATATAAGGCCACTCAATCATATTGAAGGCCATTCGTGCAACGAGTGAGAGCACAACGCCATCTTCACGAATCTCAGCAGCACGTCCCAAAATGTCATGCAGACGTTGCAGGTTGAGGGAGGTGTTCTGTCCCCGCTTGAAGCCGGACTAGTCCAGGTGGACCACCTTGACCACTTTCACCAGTCGAGAGGCCAGCACGTAGGCCAGAATCCTCACCTCTGTATCCAGTAGTGAGATTGGCCTATATGAGGCACAATGATCAGGCGTTTACCCCTCTTTGTGAATATCCTCTGTGTTGGCTGTACATGAATGCCTCAAACCCCACTTCGAGAGGTCTGGGTTGACCATGCTCTTGGCTACTGATGTTGGGGTGGAAGAGGACACTGAACCTCTCCCCAACCTCTTGTCTGGCCAGAAGCAGGATGGGTCCATGGCTGATGTGATCTGCTACCCCACATTGACCCGAGAGCAGCAGAATGACTGTCGCCAGTTGCTGGGACAGTTTGCAACTCTGTTCTCACTCACCCCAGGAGTCACCTATTGGTGCACTCATGACATCAAAACTTGGGATAGTCTACCTGTGAATCACAAGATTTACAGACTGACTACAGAGTGAAGGCTAGCATTTAGGAAGAGGTTTCCAAGATGCAAATCCTACGGCTGATTGGGCCCTCTGGCAGACCTTGGTCCAGCCCAGTGGACTATGGTTCTGCATGGACTACCATGAACTAAATGCAGTCACCAAGACTTATGTGCACCCCATCTCCCGAGCTGATGAGCTCATTGATCGAATGGGAGCTGCCAAGTTCCTCAGTACGTATCATTTAACGTCTGGGTACTGGCAGATTGCCTTGACTGAGGGGGCACAAGAGAGGTCAGCATTCTCAACACCAGAAGGGCACTACCAGTTCCAGGTTATGCCTTTTGGATTGAAGAACTTGAAGAACGCCCCTGCCACATTCCAGAGGTTGCTCAAGCAGGTCCTGACTGGGTTGGAGAACTTCAGTGCTGCCTATCTTGACAACATTACTGTCCTCAGCTCCAGTTAGGGGGACCATTTACACCATCTTTAGGAGCTGTTGAAGGCACTGCAGAGCACAGACTTTACTATCAAGGCCAGTAATTGTTAGATAGGGCAGGGGTCTGTGGTGTACTTGGGACACCGGGTAGAAAGCAGCCAGATGGCACCCCAAAAACCCAAGATTGACATTAGGGGTGGGCAAAGAATTCTACTCTGCCGGTGGCGTTCACAGAATTTTGCCCACTCTGTGTGGAGTTCTGCAAAACTCTGCAAAGTGAGTTTATTCTTTCAAAAAAATTGTCCGCTAGACCTCCTCCGGGTGAGATTTTTCAAAGCGGGCAG
Source organism: Lissotriton helveticus (assembly GCF_964261635.1). Taxonomy (NCBI): domain Eukaryota; kingdom Metazoa; phylum Chordata; class Amphibia; order Caudata; family Salamandridae; genus Lissotriton; species Lissotriton helveticus. Next base: position 344,517,603 of record NC_136065.1, read on the forward strand.
TTGCGGCAGATCACGACAGCTCGAGTTGAGAAATCTGCTGCTCGAGTTGAGGAAGCTGCTGCTCGAGTAGAATGTCTACTTGAGTGGCAGAAAGCAGCGGCACCCTCTGGTGTGATGCGCAGGGCGGCATGTGCTAATTTATTTTACAGTGTGGGACAAACTCCTGGTGCTAAAAATCAGTGACTTAACAGACTTCGCCGCTTGTGGAACTCCGCGGAGCGCAGCAGAGTTTTTCCGATACTTTGCGTAGTTCCATGGAGGAGAACTCAGTGAATTCCACCCAGGCCTAATTGTCACCATTCTGGCTTGGGCACCCCCCAAGACCCAGACAGAGGTGAGAGTCTTCTTAGGTCTCACCGGGTACTACCGCACTATTTTTGCCCCCTTGACAGAGCGGACTTCGAGGAAACAGCAACATCAGGTGATGTGGACTGAGGCAGGCCACAATGCTTTTGACACCCTGAAGGAGGGCATGTGCACGGCACCCGTGCTCAAGGCTCTTGACTTCTCCAAGGAGTTTGTGGTGTAGAAACCCTCCAACAGCCGCACCAGCAAGAAAGCCACCTGGTTTACCGAAGAACTCCAGACCTCCAAATGAGTATGCCGGAAATTGGAGAAAAAATGGCTCCACGAACGAACACCAGACAGCCACGCAACCCACAAGGACGCCATCCGCAGACATCACCATCTCATCAGATTGGCCAAGAGATCTTCCTTCAAAGCCCGCCTGGACAACAACGCACACGACAACAAAGAGCTCTTCAGCATCATGAAGGAACTCTCCAACCCCAGCACCAACGACATCCTGCCCTCACAAGAACTGTGCGACTCGCTGGCCACCTTCTTCCACCGCAAGATCGCTGATATCCACGACAGCTTCAACACCACCACGACCACCCCGACAACGTCAGACTCCACCCCCTCTACGAACACCACCGGCACCAACCGCCAGACCTCCTGGACCAACGTCAACAACGACGAAACACGCAAGATCATGAACTCCATCCACTCAGGATCACCGTCAGACCCCTGCCCACACCACATAGACAACAAAGCAGACGCAGCCATCGCACCCCAACTACGGAAAGTAATCAACATCTCCTTCGAGATTGCTACATTCCCGGAAAGCTGGAAGCACGCCGAAATCAACGCCCTTCTCAAGAAGCCCAAGGCGGACCCTAAGGACCTCAAGAATTTCCAGTCCATCTCCCTGATCATGTTCCCAGCGAAGGTTATCGAGAAAATCGTCAACACGCAACTGACCCGCTACCTCGAGGACAACAACATCCTAGACCCATCTCAGTCCGGATTCCGAAGAAACAACAGCACGGAGACAGCCCACATCACCGCCACAGATGACATCAGGATCCAACTAGACAACGGCGAAACATCAGCCCTCATCCTCCTGGACCTGTCAGCTGCCTTCGACACGGTCTGCCACCGCACACTAAAGACACGCCTCCAGGAAGCCGGAATCCAAGACAAGGCCCTGGACTGGACCACATACTTCCTCTCTGGCAGAACCCAGAGCGTCCGCCTCCCCCCCTTCCGCTCCGAAGCCACCGACATCATCTGCGGCGTACCCCAGGGATCATCCCTCAGCCCAACGCTGTTCAACGTCTACATGGCCCCCCTCGCTCACGTCGCCCGCCAGCACGACCTAAACATCATCTCCTATGCCAACGACACCCAGCTCATTCTCTCCCTCACCAAGGACCCGCACACCGCCAAAACCAACCTCCACGAGGGAATGAAGGCCGTCGCCGAATGGATGAGAGGCAGCCGACTGAAGCTGAACTCGGACAAGACGGAGGTCCTCATACTCGGATCCACCCCCTCAGCCTGGGACTACTCATGGTGGCCGACCACGCTGGGAACAGCACTGACACCCACCGACCACGCACGCAACCTAGGAATCATCCTCGACTCCTCCCTCTCCATGTCGAAGCAGATCAACGCCGTCGCCTCCTCCTGCTACAACACCCTCCGCATGCTCTGCAGGATCTACAAGTGGATCCCCACCGAAACAAGAAGATCGGTGACCCAGGCCCTCGTCAGCAGCAGGCTAGACTACGGCAATGCACTCTACTCAGGAATCCCTTCCAAACACCTACGATGACTGCAACGCATCCAAAATGCCTCCGCCCGACTGATCCTCAACGTCCCTTGCCGCAGCCACATCACCCCCCACCTGAGAGACCAACACTGGCTCCCCCGTCAACAAAAGGGATCACCTTCAAGCTACTCACCCACGCACACAAAGCACTCCACAACACCAGACCAGCCTACCTCAACAGCAGACTCAGCTTCTACATCCCCACCCGCCTGCTCCGCTCCGCCAACCTCACTCTATCCGCTGTCCCCCGCATCCAACGACGACCTCCAGCGCCAGATCCTTCTCCTTCCTCGCCGCCAAAACCTGGAACGCCCTCCCTACCCAACTACGGCAGACCCAAGACCTGCTCACCTTCAGAAGACTCCTCAAGACCTGGCTCTTCGAGCAGTAGTGGCACCCTCCCTCCCCCCCCCCCCCTCACGGGTAAGTAGCGTGCTTTATAAGTACAATGATTGATTGATTGATTGATTAGACTGATGCCTCAGAACATGGCGTGGGAACCATGCTTCACAGTTAAATGAAGTGGGCCTAGATCAACCCGTACCCTTTATAAGTAGGAGGTTACTTCCCTGGGAACAGAGATGACGTGCACTTGAAAGGGAAGCTTTTGCTGTGGTCTGGGCACTGAAGAAGCCTAGCCCTACTTGTTTGAGACTCACTTCCGTGTTCACACAGATCACAGGCCCTTCAGATGTCTGATGCAGATGAGGGGAGAGAACCTTAAATTGTTGAGGTGGTCCATCTCCCTACAGGGAATGGACTTTACGGTAGAACACCGCCCTGGAACAGAACTCACCAACGGTGATGGTCTTTCCATGTTCTTCCGCCTTAGTGATGAGAACGCCCAAGAGATTAGGTAGCTCCCCCTACTTTTAGTAGGGGGGACACGTGTTAGACCTGGCATAATTTTTCATGAATTCCCCAGTCTTTTTGCTTCTGACCTCCAGTTTTTGACTGTGTGCTGCATTTTGTTTTCATTGGTTTTAGGACTCTGCACACTTTAATACTGCGGACCAGTGTTAAAGTGCAAATGCTCCCTGTGTATTTTGTTTTGGTGATTGGTTTATCCATGATAGGCATATTTGATTTACTAGTAAGTCCCTAGGAAAGTGCAGTATGTACGCCCAAGGCATGTAAATCAAATGCCACGAGTCGGCCTGCAGCACTGATTGTGCCGCAGACATGAGTAGCCCTGTAAACAGTCTCAGACCTCCCGCTGTATTGTCTGTATGTGCAGTTTTAAACTGCCATTCGACCTGGCAAGTGCACACACTTGCAAGGCCCAAACCTTCCCTTTTACTACATGTAGGTCACCCCTATGGTAGCCCCATGAGCAGGGTTCCATGTATTTAAATGGTAGGACATGTACTGGTGTGTTTTACATGTCCTGATAACGCAATACTGTTAATTAGTTTTTTTTCACTATTGTAAGGACTATCTCTCCCATAGGGTAACATGGGGATTACTTTGAAATATCTTTTACGTGTAATTTCCCATTGTGAACAGACAGAGTTTCAGAGATTGGGGTCTCTGAACCCACATTTTAAAAATGCATCTTTTGGTGAAGTGAGTTTTTAAATTGCATTTTTGAAAATGCCACTAATAGAAAGTGTTTTTCTTTCACAAATGGGGTTATGTCCGATAATGTGGCCGGGTAGGACAATATACAATTGGAAAGAAAAAGAGGACCCGGTCACTGGTTTTTGTTCTGCTGTCTTTTTTATTTAGAGCAGAGTCATACACTAAGGTATTTAATCCTTAGATGTATACTTTTATTTTAAGTGGATGAAAAGAGAAGATTGCATCAATTTTTACATAATTCTGACAGTCCGAAGATTTACTCACTAATAGAAAGTGGGCATTTTCTTGCTTAACCTTTCTGTGCTTCTGCCTGTCTGTAGAATCCACATCTGGGTTGGCTGAAAGTTGAGCTCTTGTGCATTCACTCTAGACAATCACTCAAAGTGAGCTGAGCTGTGCCTTGCATAACCTGATGGGCCATCATCAGGTTGATATGCCTTCCTGACCTAGAGTGCCACGAGGAGTTGTCACTGGCACCTGAATAAGGCTGTGCCTATCCTCCCACAAAGCCATCTCCACCTCCCTGTAGTGTGTCTGGAGCCAGGTCAGAGAAAGGCAGATTCTTGTGCAATACAAAGACTTTCCTTTGAAGTTTGCCTACTTCAAAGGCAGAAAGGGGTATAAGTACTGGACATCTGTTACCCTAAAATTAGAATACTTCTGGACTGGGGACATTCTGTCAGGAAGAAGAGCTGGATGTTGTAGAAGGGTCTGCCACTCTGCCTGTTGCTTTGTTGTGCTGGCCTGCTGCTTGCTGCTTCTGTCCTAGAAGTGAAAGGACTTAACTATGCTTTCTACATCTTGCTTCCAAGGTTCTTCAAGGGCTTGTGTGTGCTTGCCTCCTGTTAAGAAGTCTCAGGGCCATCAAAGACTTCATCAATGCTATACCGCAGTTTGGATCCGAGGCTGCGTGTCCGGAAACTGGTGCATAACCTTCCTTTCCAGTAAGGAACCAACACATCACTTCCCCAGCCTAGCAGTAAGGATCTGATGCATCACCTTCCTATGTAGTAAGAAACCAACGCATCGTTTTGCTTTTCCAGAACCTCACCTCCCCTGCGCCTACTTCGTCTTTGTTTTTTGATGCATCTAAGGTACTTTGTGTTAAATGAAACACATGCATTGATATCTATGGACTAAACTTTTAAAAGTGATATTTTGACTTTGTTTTATTCAGATAAATATTGCCTAATTTTCTAAACTGGTATGGAGGCATTTTATAGTGTTTTCACTGTATTACTGTGTGTGGGAACAAATGCTTTACACATTTCCTCTGAGATAAGCCTGACTGCTCTTGCCAAGCTACCCAGTCGGTGAGCAGGGCGTATCTTAGCTGTGTGACTCCCTTACCCTGACTATAGTGAGGGTTCCTACTTGGATAGGGTGCAAACCACTGCCAACTAGAGACCCCATTTCTAACAGGAACCGGATATTATTTTGCGTGTACTCCTTTCCTGTGGACTTCAATTATACACTGAACTAGCCTGTAGATAAGGCAGAGCCTTGGGGGAACTCCACAAACCATATTCGCTCCCAGCATCTTAATGTTTCGATTTGTTGACTGGAAATGTCCCTTTTCATTGTAATGTAGAGTGGCACATTTGCTTATCATAATAGCATAATAAAGTGTGACTTAAAGTAACGCATTCTCTTGCCATAGCATAATATTATGTGAAATAAAAGTTATTGTTATAATGACAAAGCATAAATAACATATCCTCTCATCATAACATGCCCTGTTACAAGAACATAACATAATGCATCCTCTTATCATTACATAACATTCTCTGTATTTATTGCATAGTACCTTGTCTTCTTGTCACATCATGATATATTTTCTTTTCATGACATTTAGCAGCATAACATAACACACAGCTTACCATCATACTATATTACACTATCATAAAATGACATATCTCCTTATCATAATGCGGCACACCATAACATAAGCTAATACCCAATATCCTTTTGACAAGCTATCTTATTGTAAATCAAAACAACATATCGTTTTACGATTACCTAGTATATAATACAACAAATCCTCCTACATTAATGTACCATGCCATATGTTTTTATCATAACATATTTTCTCACCTGAACAAATCATGGCATAACAAAACATTCACCCTTGGTAAAATACCAGAGCACAGTGCAACCTTCCGTTGTGGTATGTCAGCAAATGCAGGTTGGATGAGACAAAAACTCTTGAACCTTAATTCTGTAAAAGATGGGTTTATCTTGGCTGGTCCACTGTCAGCCTTGTCTGCCTCTCTTGGGCTAGACCAAACTAACCATTCTGATATTTCTCTGGTAGGTAGCTAGCTAGGAGGCAGTTTTCAAACCTGAATGTGCCATGGCCCAAAAATGCTTAATGGCTCTTTTTTTACTGGCAGCCTCCTGCATGGCGTGGACAGTTCGAACATTTTTCCCAGGGTTGCCTTGGTTTCCAGTCTGGCCATGTTTTTGGGCACCTTCTGATTACTACTATTCAATTCTGAATCTGGGAATTAGGCTTGGTTCCATTCTTCTAGGTCCTCCAGAGTAGTACAATCATGGCTTCTTTTGGAGCAGCCTAATTTTGGCTCCACCCTTACACATCACATATTTATGTTGATTTGTGCAGATTGGCACATTCTTTACTCTGTGTGACCCAACATTTTATTAAACAACGGAGTTTCAACGGTATTTGTGAAAAGTTCCATACTAGAATAATAAGAGTCATTTAATGCATGCATACTAATGTCCATGGACTGGTGGACTCGTGGGGGCGCGGTCATGGGTACAATTAGGGCAGTCGGACCGCCCCAATCGATGGCTTGCGAGAATGGTCACAGAGACCGGAGAAAGGCTCGATATATCAAAAAGTAATCCTCTCAAAACTCGAACTCCTTGAATGGTTTGCGCGAATGTTCGCGGAAACCTCGGAGAAAGGCTCAGTGTGTCAAAAGTAATGCGTGTTGAACTTTAACTCCTTGAAAAAATCCGCGAGCCTTTCTCCGGTCTCTGTGACCATTCCCGCAAGCCATCGATTTTGAGTACTTGATGCAACGCGTACCACTTAGTCTATTTTGTGCGTTCCTGTTCCACTCATTAATATACATTTGACTATGCTTGTACTCCGCGTCATGGTTTGCCCCTGAGAAAGGGACTCTCTGTCCCGAAATGCATCGGGCCGTACGCCAAATACGGATGAAGAATTGAATAACCACGTTCTTGACCCATTTAAAACTGTCATTTGATTTGTTTGCATCATTAAGAATGATTAATGTAATGCATCATTAAGCACAGAAATATTGTTGTGTATTACGAATTTTGTTATTTGACATGTATTGATGAATTTGTTTTACAAACTTAATACAGCGACAGTTCATTTATTCGCTCAGCCTTGTTCATTTTCATTTCAAAGCAAAAGGGGTTTTGGCAAAAAACCAAGTGAACAGTGCATGGTACTATCAGGTCTTCCTGCTTCCTTTTTTGTTTCTGAGTTTGATATGCCACATGTCAATTGTGCCTCACCTGGGGCGATGAGTTAGCACCTGTCAAGAAAAAATGGTTTCAAAGCCTTGTATGTTGTTGCCTTTTAGGTTGTCTATGTGGGCCAGGCTCAAGGACTCTGAATCTGGAAGGATCCTGAAGAGGCATGGTTCCACCATAAAGATGGATGGATGCCACATAAATAAGGGGAGGATTTTTGGAGACCATATGTCACAATGCTGAGTGACGAAACATCCTCCTGCCACAATATTGAATCTAGAATATCAGCTACAACCAGGGTTAGCATATATATAGGTGTGTTTAGATTGTTATACTTAACTCGACATCAATGTACCTTAATGATATGTATATTGTCAAGATATATAGATGTAAAGATGTTGTAGATAAAATATTTTGGCACGACAATATTTAAAACTTGACATTGTTGTAGAACACTGCTTTGAAGATCTACTTTTTAGATACACTTGAACATCTCTAAGAAGCAAAATGTATGCACCTTTGAGGTCTTTGGTTCTTAAGCATACAATTTTCCTCTGCAGATTCTTTGTCTCTGGGATAGCCTTGCAGTCCTGCAGGTACTTAAGTACTTTATTTTCACATTGCCATGGAATCATGGAAAGGTAGAAAGCCATAAGTCTGCCTTGGTTGCAGTGCTCAGAGAATGCTGTATACAGCCCATGGCATGGGCGCACAATATTTCTGTGTCATTTGCCCATTGGACATGGCTGCAGACCATGCCCATTTGATACTGTGAGCTTCAAAGGGAGTAGGGCCCTTGCTGCACTCAGTGCCACCTGATCAAAGTCAAGCCCAGAGATTCATTCATACAACTGTATTGAGGACCGGGCATGTCTAAGTGCCTAAACAGTAACTTAGGGGTTGCTCTGGTACCATGGCTATTCAGAACTGGGGAAAAAAACCATAATGTTTTAGGTTTTGGATTGTAACTGTAACATTCTTTCAGAAGTTCCTTCAAAATGTATATTTGTAGACGATTGTTGTCATACTCACAAATTATTTATTTTCCATAAATTGTGGAAATTATGGGCCATATTATCAAGAAAGGGCGATACATTATCGCTGCTTTTATCGGCAGGAAACTGCCGATAAAACGGCGATAATGGGCTTGATAATATGCCCTTGTGAATTCCCATAGAAGCCCAGGTTAACACCAGAACCTGGGCTTCTACGGGAATTCTCTAATTAACATTGTTCAAGGATTTCATAGTTTAAAAGATGTTTTTTAAGTCGGTTTTTGAGCATTTTTCTATTTTGGGCTTTTACACTGAGCACTTTAAAAACACCTTTTTCAGAACTGCATTAAATATGGACAGAGATTAAATCTATATGGCCCACATGCACATTAAAAAATGGTAACAAGAACTGCAGCAGTCGTTTGAATACAACACTATAAGCATGTCCAAGACTTATCTTTAGTTTGATTTTGTGCACAAAGACTAAAGTCATCTTCAGTTAGTGAGTGAATATGATTCTTTTCAATGTGGTTACTATCCAGTACTAATGAAATGCGGAATACATAACACAGCTGGTACAAAGGCCACGTCATTAATTATATGGAATGCGTGGAACTAAGCCTAATCCAATGTACATTTGCTTTAATTAATAAATGATTTGGTATAAGAGAAAGGAAATGTATTCTGATCAATCTTCATTTGAACCAACAAAGTGCATTTTAACCTAAGAAGCTACAATCACACCAGAAAAATGTACCTTCCCTGAAACAGATGTATCTTTGGGTAGTACCGGCGCAGCGTCAAAGTCTCAAGTCAACTATACATGCACGAAGTTAAAGGATCATACAAAAAGACATTATTATTTAGAAGAAATACAATATTACTTCCACCTCCACCCCACATGTATGGAAGGAAAAATGACTCAGATTTCAAAACTCTTTCCTTTGAGCTACATTGCGTCGTCACTGTCTCCCAAGTGATTCAGTGTAATTAAGCGAGTGAAGAGAGCATTGGTTGCAGAGTACTATCCTTCCACAAAAATACCCCAGAAGTATTATAAACCAACTACTGTGTTTTTGAAATAAGGAGGGACTAGTTTTCAAAACATTTTCTTTGAGTTATTCCTGGAAATTTCTGAGTATGTCCAAGTCAATAGTAGTTATCAAGTAGATCAAGATGTTTTGCGGGCTTTTTTTCAAATTATGTTTTCAATACAATCAACTGGAGGCTGACCACACACCCAATATTATTCAGAGATGATGCAAAATAGAAATGACAGAGGTGACACACGGTTCAAACATAAATAGTAGTTCAAGAAGCGGATGACTTCATACTAATCGATGACCCAAAAAGTGGGGACACAAATGGGTATGGGGCAAGCAGTATATAACATGGCCCATGAAACATGAGCATGTATTTTATCCTGTTGATCTGTGTAGTAGACATCTCACCGCCCACTGACTCCAGCAGTAGTAACTAGGGACCTGATTTAGATCTTGTCAGTATTACCGTTGTCCCGCCGTAGCAGCGGTTCCAAGTACTCTGTTGAGCTGACGGCAGTCCGCCCGCCCGCCGGCAATAGATAATGTCCTCGGCTGCGCTGGTCTTCTCTGCTGGCTAACACTCCTCCATTGCTGTCAGGCCGTCAGACTTGCACCAAGTTGATTTAGATGTTCCAGTTGTGCTGAAGGAGTGAGGCTATGGTGATGTGGAGACAGGTAAGTACTACTTATTATCATCTCATACACATATATGCTGTGGATCTGTCAATATGTATATGTAGGTAATGTGTACTGCCCATATTGTTACATACAGCATTGCACACCAACAACAAACACACACTAAAGAATATATACCCACACCCACGTTAAAAGCCTACCTCAGATACCGACGACAACGGGGTGGCTGAGCGTAATGGTCAAGTAGCAGCAGCACAGGATGGACCTGGACAATGGCGTTCAAGATGGAGTCGGTGGTGGGACCCTGAAAAAAGGTGAACTTTCACCTTTTCTTTTTCCATTCCGCCAACTCTGTAATGCCTCCCGGTTCGTGGATCTGTCCTAATGATTGTAGCTATGCGAACCGGGAGGCATTATGCCGTGATTCTAACAGATATAACCAGGACCCAATATAACAAAGATGACCCTAATCTTTACAAGCTTTACAAACGCCCTGAAGAAGCCCCAAGGCCGGATGGCCACTCAATGGGGCGAAACACATGTTGGCTGTCTGTTATTTTTTCGCACACTCACTCAGATGTTCTCCTATGAGTGACAAGAACGATATATAAACTTCTAACACAAAGAATCTGGCGTTTTGGATTTTTTTGTGGAATAATATTTTCATTTGGACTTGACCTGGCACCCACCTTGGAACTTGCTCATTTTTAGGGTGTAATGGGTATCCCCCTGACAGGGGTAACCAGCACAGCTAAATTTGCTCTATTACTCATCGGCTAGTAAGGGATCAGGACCCATCACCTCTTCACTCACGGAATCATTTGAAACTAGTTTGTGGATCAAGAGCATTAGAATGAGTAGATTATTTACGGCATTAGACCGGCATGTCTGGTAATATTTTTGATTTTTTGAGTTCCGAGAGGGGTGGGGAATGAGACAGTTCCTTCCCCTGAATTTGAAGCTAAAATTGAGAAATTCTTTCTCCCTAATTTTAGGCTTTCTTCGGATTATTTACACTTGTGCAGACTGCCTCAATACCCAATTTCTCCTTGATATTCACTACTTGCAAGGTATGCTTTCTATGCCAGCTCTTCAGATTCATTCCCTGTCCCATTAAAAGTAGAACATTCTTGATCAGATTTTTTTGCATTGTTCATTTACAATAAACCAACCAAACTAGAAGTGCTGGTACAGTACACTCAGAAAATCGCTGGGGGATGAGAAGTGCTGGTAGTTCTTACAGAGGATAACACAACAGACTAGAAGTGCTGGTTTGGTTCACTCGGAGTATAGCAGCAGAATTTTAAGTGCTGGTACTGTCCATTGGAGTATAGCAGTGGGATGAAAAGTGCTGGTACTGTCCACGAGGAGGGCAGCAGAACTGACTAGAAGTTGGGACTAGAAGAGCTAGTACTTTCAAATCACAGTATAACAGCTTGATTATAAATGCAGGTATTGTCCATTCAGAGGATAGCAGACCAGACTAGAAGAGCTGGTACTGTTTATTCAGAGTATAGCTATGGGATTAAAAGCGATGGCGCTGCCTACTAGCAGAACAGCCTAAAGGCGGTGGTATGGTTCACTCAGAGTATGGCAGCAGAATGAGAAGTGCTGGTACAGTTGATTAGAGGATAGCTGAATAGACTACAAGTGCTGGTATAGTTCACTCAGATTATAGCACCGGGGCTGGAATTTCTGGTACTGCTCACTCGGAGTATAGCATCATGATTAAAAGTGTTGGTATTATCCATTCAGAGTGTAGCAGAACAAACTAGAAGTGCTGGTACGGTTCATTCAGACTATAGCAGTGGGATGAGAAGTGTTGGCACTGTTCACTCGGAGTATACCAAAAGGATTAAAAGTGATGGCGCTGCCTATTTGGAGGATAGCAGAACAGACTAAAAGTGTTAGTATGGTTCACTCAGAGTATGGCAGCAGAATGAGAAGTGCTGGTACAGTTGATTAGATGAGAGTAGAATAGACTAAAAGTACTGGTATAGTTCACTCAGATTATGGCACCGGGACTGGAATTGCTGGTACTGTTCACTCGGAGCATAGCATCAAGAATAGAAGTGCAGGTATTGTCCATTCAGAGGGTAGCAGAACAGAGTAGAAGTGCTTATACTGTTCACTCAAAGTACAGCAGTGGGATGAGAAGTAATGACGCGATTCACTTGGACTATAGCTATCGGATTACAACTACTGGCACTGCCCATATGGAGGACAAAAAATAGCGATTTCTTGTATTTTTTGTTAATGCATCCCAAATAGTGATTTAGGAATCGCAAACGGCCGAATTTTGCGATTCGCACCGTTTGCGATTCCTAAATCACTTGATGCATGTGGCCGTTGGAGTAAAGAAGACGAATTCTAAATGCTGGTACTATTCATTTGGAGTATAGAAGAATACTTCTAAATGCTGATACTATTCATTTGGAGTATAGCAGCAGTGTTAGAAGAGATAGCAGGGTTCACTCAGAGTAGAGGAGTAAAGTGAGAAGTGCTGGTGATGCTGCCCAGTCGGAGGACAGCAGAACAGCTAAGAAGTGCTGGCACTTTTCCCTCAGAGTATAGTAGCTTGATTTAATGGGTTGGCAGTTGGCAATGTCCATTCAACATTTAGCAGAGCAGCTAAGAAGTGCTGAACTGTCTATTCAGATGCTAGAAGAATATTGTCGAATGTAGATTCTGTTCACAGAGTGTAACAGACTAGATTAGAAGTGCCAGGCACTGTCCAGTATGCCTTCTTGATGTATGGCCTCTTCTAGGAAGTTCTTGCAATCTCTCACACTTCTCACCCTGCCCTCTGTTCTTGTCACTAGTTTGAATCCCTTCAACCCCTCACATGGCACTTAGAGACGATATTAAGACATGCACTTAGGGCCTCATTACAAGGACACCCGGAAAACCTGATTCGGCTGATTATTGGAGCTTCGGCTGAATCAACAGTAAAGATTCATGGTAACTCTGCAGCAGAAAAGTGGTGGTTCATCCCAAGCAGTGCTTAATTGGTAAAAAACATAAAATAAGTGCCAGGTCCTTCGTCAGGTTACTGCAGCTTGCACCACCCGTTGCTCCTGCCAGAGCTGCCAGTGACAGCACCGACACGCCAATCATCATCACACTCTTAAAAGTGTGAAAATTCCAGGCCCCAAAGCTCTAAAAACGGCCTGGGTGGTAGGTGTTAGTCATTTTTATTGTGTATTGTGTATTGAATTAATAAACAACTGTTGAGCTTATCTCTGAATTCAACTGACAGCACCACCTAGTGTAAGACTGTGCTGGTGTTGACAGTTAAGTGGCGCTACCAAGTATCGGAAACCACCGGCTCAAGTTAAGCACAAACGTCCATCTACTCAAAGCAGTGAGAGTATCCAGGTGAAACACAGAGGAAGAATGAAAAATGAGTGATTGGATCCAAGGCAGAATTACTGATCCAACCATTAATTCATCATTTCTAAAGAAGCCAGCAAGCTCTTATGCATGACCTCTGGTAACCCTGCTCCACTGAACTTACCAATGTCACCTGTATCGGTAAGAGGCAGGGCTTTAAGTGGGCCTGGTCTCGCCGGGTCTGAGCACCGGCAGTTTTTTTTAAGGAGGCCTCGAAACGGGTCTCTATCGGGCTCTGTTTTGTGCCCTGGCACATGATGTCCGTTTTTAGGCCGAGGACCGTAAGGCTGCGCTTGCGCAGTCTTTGGTGAGAGATTTAATGTTTTTAGGTATGGGGGCTTGAACCCACCTCTCTCCTCCATTGGCTGGCTTCCTAAACGGAGGCCAGCCATTGGAGGAGAGGGGCATCACTCCATTCAAGCCCCGTCTGTTTCGGATTCGGGGCGTGTTTTTTGCGTTCTTTGTACCTGTGACGTCATCCGTCACTCAGAACGCAAAAAACACGCCCCCGATTCCGAAAATTTCGGACGTTTGCGACCGCCATTTTTGTTGTTGTTGTTGTTGGCAGCCTGCAGGAACAGCCTCCCTGCCACTCCAGGTAAGTTTTCTTCTGCCCCCTGTTCCCTCGTGCTTTCATCGGCAGGAAGGAGCTCTCTGAGTGCTAGATCCGGAGTGTGGACGCTAGACTCGGAGTGTGGGCGCTGCATCGGCAGGTAGGAGCTCTGTGAGCGCTAGATCTGGAGTGTAGGTGCTATACCTGCTGAGAGGTTAGTGTGCTCACTACAGCCGCTGTGTAGTGGGTACCCGCATGATGTTTCTGGAGGAACGAGCTACTTAAACGCTATTCCCGGAGTGTGGGCGCTAAATTGCAGTGGCGACCCCTGCACCTGTATCAGGAAGAAGCTGCGTGAGCGCTATACTGCAGGAAGGCACTGTACACGAGCTACAGCGCCGCTTTGTTGCTGTGGTAAGGAGCTATGTGAGTGCTACATTCGGCGTGTGGGCGCTATACTGTAGTGCTGGGTTCCACCCGCAGATACAGCGGCTTCTTCCCTCTGGCTCTCCGCCGGGGCTCAGGTAGGTGCTACTTCCTGCTGTGTGTGGCTGAGTCTGGCTTGAACCCGACGTTTCAAGAGTTTTTGCAGTTGTTTTAAGCTTTGCTCTGCTTGGTTTGGCGCCGACTCCTGGTTCGGTCGACTGCATGCGCTGGAGCCGGCGGTGCCTGCAGGGAGGGGGCCTGGAGCACCCCACCCTCTCTCAACCAGTCACCCTGCCCAATGGAGCCTGGGGTACCCTGGGATGCTGCTGGCAGCTGAACTACAGCACCCAGCATGCACCCGAGGTTCCCAGAGTCTACCACTAAACGTAGATTCCAATGTTCCCCCGGCAGGTATAGACAGTTCTTGCAGGATCTTTTATGCTATGCTTTCTGGTACTTGGAGCATTAACTGAGGCCCACGTTTGCTGTAAATACAACGGGACACCCCGAATGGTCCCAGGTGGCGCGAGGCCTGAGCTCTGGTAACGAGGCCCTTTCATGGACACACAGTGGGGTGAACACGCCTGGGAAGTCAGGCCTGGCGATACAGAGAATGCATGCGGGTGAGCCAGCTCAGAGGGTTAATGCACTGGCAGCACACGGGAAGTAAGTGGCTCTGTGTCATAGGGCACATTTTCCAGTGCTGCAGGTTCAGTTACACACCAGACTATTGTGAATCCTCTTTTATTTATTTATTTATTTGGGAGTTTTATATAGCGCGAACAAGATCTTTGCAGATATCAGAGCGCTTTACAACAAGGGGTAGTAAAAACAAGAGAGCAATTAACAAGCTTTTGAGCGACAGATAGTTGAGGTAGTAAATGGGTAGTAAAAATAAGGTAGATAAAAGAGGGAGCATAAACAATCAGTTAAACAATAATACAAATAGTCAATCTGATAAACAAGTATTACAAATAGTCAGGAGTCTCAAAAAGTTCCAAAGTTAGGTACATGTTCAGGTGAATTTAGCCATGAGGATAGCTTTCACTTCTTTCTTAAAGAATGTAGTGGAGGTGATAAGTCTGGTTTCTGGAGGGAGTGAATTCCAGATCCTGGGTGCCATTCCTGAGAAGGAGCGCTTATATGTTTTTTCCTTCCGGAATCTACGAGGTTTCAGAAGGAGATTATTTGTACTTCTAGTGGATCTTGAGCCACCAGAAATTGTCAGCTTCTGAGTGAGGTAACCAGGTGAGCTGTGGTGTATAACCCTTTGAGTCATGCATGCAATTTCATTGGTTTGAGTATTAGGTAGCTACTCGACATTCAACTCCAGATTAGCTTCACACAGGTATTAAATCACCAAATGTTGCTAGCTGAGAACTTTTTAGAAAGAGTTGAGTGTCTTCGCTGTATTGATGGATCTTGAGGTTGTCTGTGAGCATGGATTTTAGGGGTTTAATTATGCGTTGGGTATAATGGGGAAGAATGATGGAACCCTGCAGTTCTAAGCAATAACATTGAAGCTTTGGAATTTTGTAGCTCCTTAGGAGTATGTGGTGGTTGGCTAGGTAGGAGGTGAATCACTGCAGGGATTCATGTTTCCCAGGTGCGCAGCAGTGCTTGATGTTAGACTGTTGAAAGTTGTAGAGTTCAAACAGATCAGGCAGCAGCAAACTTTCCTGTCATTGATGAGGACAGCAGTGTTTACTACTTGAAGAGTAGATGTACACGTAAGATATAAGATTGTTCTCTATTTTGGCTGACCTTGGTGCAACGGTGCATTGTTAAATATAGAAAAAGGAATGAAAAAAGCTGTTCATCCAGTCCAGTTAAATTTGGACCTAGCTGTGGATTGTGGGTAAGGCTTTCATGATGAGGCCAAGTATCTTAACTTTGGAGAAGGTGGATTCACTGATGTGCTACGTGATGAGTGTTGAGACGAAGCATTCCTTCACTATCTTTGTGGTTAAAGTCTGTAGCATCAGTGTTGCAAGGCCGCTAAATGTACAGGGCCAGGATAAATGGAAGTTTACTGAATGTCCAACACCCATTTTGTGTGTGTGATCAGTGTACCGTATTCTACAGCCTGCAGGGATGACAATGTTGACTATATATGTGAAAGTGGGTGTCAACCATCTCTTGTACCTAATGGGCAGGAATTACACTGACCAGCACAATGTGAATTCACAGAATGTGATATACTGCCTAAGAGTCACTTACACACAAAACTGATCGCAATGAAGCTGTACAATGGCATTAAATTTTTCTAATCCTCGTTGTCTCTTAAAAGTAACGTACAAGTTTTTTCATATGTTCATCCAGAATTTTTATTGATTTAAACTAGATCAGTGAATCATAACAACAGAGATGTCAGATTTTCATTATTTCAAGTCGATTGGTTGTTAATTATAACAGAGATACACAACTGATCATTGTAATAGAAATCTCAGACTTTCATTAATTGTATTAATGTGTAGGAGTGTCATGATCAGCAGTTGAAAATCATAACAGAGGTACTAACATGTGCTTCACCATAGCTAAAGACATTGTCTCATTTGGTATTCATAGTAATATTATTGGGTATTCCTTTAAACGTTGTTACTTTAACCCATTAAGATTGTATTTACAGCACTCGAGACAGGTATAAACGTGGAAGAGAGAAAACTGCATTTACCCCAAGAGTTAAACAATAATTTATTGTTGTAACAACAGATATCAGAGGAAAAATATGAAAAACTATGGAATGAATGGAATGACACTCTTATTACTCCATTCAAATTCTTATAAGGGCTCGGGCATCAGATTTAACAATCAGTTTCAAAGTGACTCCTACATTTATTAACTAATTACATACTATCCATTTAAAGTGAAGACACCAAAAAAAGGCTGACATGTCTAATCAATTTGTAACATGTAATTCTAGTGCTGTTAATTTAATCAAATATGAAGCACCAAATCTAGCAAATTTCTCAAGGTATTTGAGTGTCAAGACAAGCAGTGAATGATTCATATATAAATCATTCCTTTGAGCTTTCTTTATTTTTAATTATTTAGAGGACTCAAATGATAAATAAGAAATTGTTAAAAATTGAGGAGCTCATATGTCAGCGATATTATCCTTAAGTATATTCATGCTAGCAACTTATAACTAAGCATTAAACTATGTTGATAGCCTAAAGTAATATGAAGTATACCTATAGTGATGACTGACATAAGAGCAGCATAGTAACCCTCTACACATCAGGTCAGTTCCACGCCCTAAATGCAGACAGTTGTGTCTGGTCCCTGGTGAGGTCCCACCGCAGCGGTGCCAGGCTCTCGTGCATCTGTTGAGAACCGGTGCCCCCAGCTACCCACGTGCCCTCCATCCTGTTTGTAAGCCGCGAGAGTGGCATGGTGCCCCCTCCCTCTGAGAAGGGCCCCTCTCTGTCTCTTTCTGCGCTCTCTCCATCCCTCCTCTGTGTGTCTGTCTCTCTCTCTCGGGTGCTTCTCTTCCTGTTCCCTGTTTACCTCTTCTACGAGTCTGTCTCTCTCTCTCTGCGGTGTCTCCCTCTTCTGCATGTCTCTGTTTCTCTCTTTTGCATGTCTCTCCCTCTGTGACGCTTCCCTTTCTCTCCTCAATATCCCCCTTCTATGTGTCTGTGTCTCTGGGGTGTCTCTCTCCTCTCTCTTTGTCTCCCACTGAGCTGCTTCTCTTCCTCTTCCCTGTCTCTCTCTTCTCTGTGTGTTTGTCTCCCTCTCTATTTCCCTTGCTGTTGTGTGTGTTCGTGCCTCCCTCTGGGCTGTTTCTCTCCTTGTTCTGTGCGCTTTTGTCTCCCTCTGTGGCCCTCCTTTCCTGTTCTCTCTCTCCTCTCTCTCGTTTCCCTCCTTGTTCTATGTCTCTCTCTCTCTCTCTCTCTCTCTCTCTCTCTCTCTCTCTTCTCTCTCTCTCTCGCTCTCTCTCTCCCTCTTTCTCCTTCCTGTCCTGTGTGTCTTTCTCTCTTTTTCTCTCTCTCTGGGCTATTTCCCTCCTTGTTCTGTGTGTTTCTGTCTCCCTCCTCTTCTGGGTTTCTCTCTCTCTCTCTGGGTTGTTGACCTTCCTGTCCTGTGTGTCTTTCACTCTCTCTCTCTCTCGTTTCTCTCCTTGTTCTGTGTGTTTCTGTCTCCCTCCATGACCCTCCCCTTCCTGTTCTGGGTCGCTCTCTCTCTGGGATGTTGTCCTTCCTGTTCTGTGTGTCCTTGTTTCCCTCTGGTTTCGTTGTAGTTGTCTCTGCATAAAAGGCTCTTGTTAAGACCCTTCCGCTGAGAGTAGTTTGAATTGTAAGGATTATCCCTGACCCCCCCCCCACTCCTCTTGACATCACCCCTGAAGTCATCTACACACCCTTGGGCTGCCGGAGCATCTCCAACTGGGCAGGGCCGGCTCTAGGCTCATGGCGGCCCTGGGCAGGGAGCGTAGGTAGGAGGCCCCGTAAGAGGCGCGGAGGCCAGTGAAGAGGGGGGGGGGCAGGGTGTTTCGAAGTGGAACAGAGCCGGAAGCCGCCAAATCCCTGCCACTGGGGCCGCCACGCAAATATGTATCCATCCTCAGAGGATTATTATATATAAGGATATTTATTGGTGTGGCGGCCCCTGGGGTTTGGAGGCCCTGTGCAGGTGCACAGCTTGCACATGCCTAAGGCCGGCCCTGAACTGGGGCTCAGATCGAGGTAAAAAGTGCATGAACTCGCTGTGCTTGCCGCCCTAGAAAAGTCCCGCGCACATCAAAGGTGTGAGATCTGACATGGTAAAGTTTCACACCCTGTGGGAAGTGCTGGTACTGCCCCAGGAAATGTACAGCATCTTTGCTATGAAGTGCCGGTACTGCCCTATTAAATGTACAGCATCCCTGTTGTGAAGTGCCGGTACTGCCCTTTTAAATGTACAGCATCCCTGCTGTGAAGTGCCGGTACTGCCCCATTACATTTAGTGCATACCCGCTGTGAAGTGCCAGTACTGCCCCATTAAATGTACATCATCCCTGCTGTAAAGTGGCGGTACTGCCCCAGGAAATGTACATTTAATGGGGCAGTACCAGCTCTTCACAGCAGGGATGCTGTACATCATCCCTGCTGTGAAGTGCCGGTATTGCCCCAGGAAAGGGGAAGGGAAATCCTTTAAAGAGAATAATTTTCTCTCTGGATTTCTCTTCTCTTTTCAGAACTAAGGAGCAGCAACATTGTCGTGGTGTCACCAGGGCTTTATGTGGAAGCTTTATCAATATTATATACAAGCCACAGTTGCTGCTTATTTATCTTATGCAACTAACAACCATTGACAAAGCCAAAAGTCCTGACTTGTTGTAAGTATGATGTTACTTGTTGTATCATATATCTGGATGCAATGACAGAAACAACAAAATACCAGTCGGGCGGCACACTATGCTAAGCAAAAACTTTTAGCTTATGTGTTAAGCCACGCCCTTAATTACATTGGTCACGCCCCCTTGAGAGACCCCCCCAGTTTTTTCATCCCACTTAAAGCCCTGGTAAGAGGTACAGCGGACCTCGAAATGAGGCTTACACAGCCCTTGCGAGTGAGATACAAGTGTTCCATTGAATCTTCACATTTGGCTGTAGGACGTTTGTCTTCTTAATAATCAGGTGAAATGTCATATGAGTTCATATGATGGTTGCTATCAGTAGCGGCTCCGAGTGGGAGTGTTGCGGGCGGTGGGGCGGGGCAAGGGGAGGGGCACGGTGGGGATTAATAAACTCCGGCATATGGCCCACCGGAGGTAAGTACATAAATAAATAAATAAAATGAATTACATTGCGCGCGCTGCAACACTTGTGCTGCAGTGCATGCAATGTAATTCATTGTATTGTTTTATTTATGTACTTACCTCCGGTGGGCCGTATGCCGGAGTTTACTACCCCTCACCCTGCCCCTTCCCCGCCCACAGCCCCGCCACAATCCCACTACGAGCCGCTACTGGTTGCTATTATTAGTAGGGGTCTGCACATTTGCAAAGCCCTTAGTCAAAACGCATTTTAAAACCCTTGCATGAGTGGGAACCTATTCCACATGTGTTCCTTTTAGTTGGCAGCTCCAGCTCCAGGTTCCCTGACCCCCAAGGTCCCACCTCACCCTTCCTCCATCCTCTTCCCCCTCCCCGGACCTCTTACCTGCAGAGGAAGGTTGAAGAGGCCTTACTCAGGACTTCCTGGCACAGTATGTCCAGCCCATGACAAATCATGCACCAGAAAATTCAGTCTGTCGATAGTTGTCCAGAATTAGCTATGATGGTGTGAAGTTGACTGTACTCTAGAAACTTCAGCTTAATGAGGCAAGTGATAGTTTCTCGTGTGCACGAGATTATGTGGGTGTAGCAAACCTTTTGCCCACCCCTTCTTATTACACAATTCAATATGTACACACAAGCCAAATGCACAACTCTGTATAATATACTATAGGAGGGAAGATGAGCATGGTGTAATATGCGGTGTAGTACCATTGTTTAGTGCAGGAAGGTCCCAGGATTCGTGAGGGAAGTCTTGAGTAGGTCGTGATGACCCTTCTCTGTCTGAAAATGGTAATAAATAGGTTATTACCCACTGTGGATCTGCACATGCCATTTATGCCACATCATGCCATGCCATAACAAAAAGGTACTTTTATAGGATGCATGAGGGTTCCGTTTTTGTAGCGAGCTAACGTGACACCAGAGAAGCCTCAACTATTATGAAAATTATTTCCCTGTATAAAGTCATTGTAATCTGTGAAGCAGTAAACTATTTTTCTAATGCCATTTCTGCCATACTTATGGCATTTGACAGTTGCACTGTAGTAATAAAAGTGTGAAATAAAAAAAATACATTTCTTTTGGGGGATTTCATTTTCACTGCCATGTATAAATTATGTTAACAGACATTTGCATAGCAGTGTATTGCCATGGAGATGTCATAAATAATCTATTTCTATAATTTCTATAGACCACCAAAAACTTAATTGGCTGTTTGGACGATAGAAGCTACGTCATTGAAAAGTACGTATGTCATCGCCTTTGTGAGGATGAAAGCCCGAGTCAACCCGCTGAGCTCCTTAACTTGAGACCTGCAGTCTCCTCACAGATCTGTACCGCGGGCGCGAGCCCCTCTTGAAAAGCCCGGATGAGCGGCTGTGCGAAGGCGCGCGCTCAGCCATGCGCACGGGGTTATTGAAAGACCTCGGCGTCCCTCGAACAACCTTGATGTCAAATTGAAAAGACCTGTCGGCGCGGCTGCCCTCTCCGGGGGCGGCGTGTCTGTCACCTCTGCTGGGGGCACGGCGCGGAGTCCTCGCCTGCGTCGAGCTGTCGGTCCCGGTCACATCAGCCATTAGAGCCGCAGTGGAGCGGCGCGAGCTCAGGGGCACCAGCCAGGTGACCCACTGCTCTCTTCAGGGAACATATGCTCTATGTGTTAATGGCGCAGGCTTGGTTGGTGGGGGCTGCCGCGAGGGGACGGGTGTGGGTCCGAGGGTTTTGGGGGTATTGGAGGGAGTGAACATGAACAATGTAACTACGTCTATACAGATGTGTTTATGAACCACTGGACAGCCTGCCTGCTTGCCTGTATGTTATCTGCATTTATAGCACACGTATACCGTTTGAAAGGCCTTGTGGCGATGTTGGAGCCCAGGCTACTTTTCCAAAGGGTTCTGGGATTTCTCACTTAGTCGGGGCCATCTGCCTTCATGTGGTTTTATCTGTGTAATATTTAGTATAATTAAAAAACTGTGAATAATCCTCTGCTAGCCTGTCCATATTACTTTTAAATGAAATGGCCTTTTTCACAACATACCTTGCTATGTGTCAATTACCAGGTTAGCCCATGTGCATGCATATCACGGCTAGAGGGTGCAGGCACACCACAGTCCTTTGGGAGAAGGACCACTGCTGATGATTGGTTTTATGTGCAAATGTCAGCTTTACTGGAAGCTAGCACAGCTCACAATTTCTGCAAACTTTGGCTAATGTGCACACTCTAATATCCTAAGCACATTTTCAACATCAATCTCTATCACGCATTCCCCACCACTAAACATTTCCTATTCCTAACGACTTGCCAGCCTCAACCCCTCTTTTAAGTGTTTCCCCCTTTACATCTGTATAATAACTCCTATTCTGCCAATTTGACTTGGACTATCCCACCTTCCATTTCTGCCAGTTCATTCCAAGCTGCGGATGCTTCTTCCTCCATTTTCAAAATCATGTTTTTCCATCATGACATTCAAACATTCTCTTCTAACTTTCTCATCTCTCCCTCTGCCTTGTCCCAAGCTCTCTTTCCGCTACCAGAAAAAACCCTCCCCAGAGATGTTCTTTCTGACAGCCTCACATTCTTTTTTTCCTTCCTGGCCATTCCTCCAGCATTTCATAAGATACATTCAATTCTGCAACAGAGACCAGTACTGTCAAAACAAACCAGGCCATTCATACACAATGTCAACATGGCTCCCGTCAGCAATGTTGTGCATCCTGCAAAAACCTGACTCTTTCCTGGTTACCCTTTTCCATGCCTTGTTGATAGCAGCCACCTTTCTGCCTCCCATCCACACCCTCCTGGGCAGTAACTGTGCCCATAAGACCTCTTTCCCAATTTTCCTGGATATTTACCCGATCCTGTATCATCATCTTCAACAGTTTCATGACCTATAAGCTGAACCAGGTGCACTCCACCTTAGTGATTAAAAATCATGTCCAGCCACAGTCTGCTCCCACTCAACCCCCAAAACATGGACAACAATTGGCTCCATATAATCCTTCCTGGTGCCTGCCATCTCACTGCCACATTTTCATCTTCCAGTCCCAGTTGCTGGCCATACCATGGTATTTTCACATGCTCCTGCAGCATTTTACAATAAAATGCAGCGTATCCACATTTCCTTTTTTCTCTTCCTTGAGCCTGCTTTCAAGCTGTTGGGCAAACACAGCAATTACTGGGGCTTCCCATTCCCCCTTCGGTCCCTCACACTCCTACATCTACTCATACTTCCATCTCCCCAAATCTCTTTAACATGTCCTCGTCCCAACCCAATCTATGTGCCTCTGCACAAATTTGGAATAAATGCGGCTTGACCTCTTCTCTTATCATCCAACCCTTCGTGACCCGTCCACAAAACCCCTCCCCATCAATATCCCGTATTTCTTGCAGGCCTGTGAATTTATGCAATCTTTCTTGAAATAGAGCATGTTTAATGAACGCCATGTTGCCTACCTGAAGCCATTTTGTATGTCTGTGTTAAATCAATCTATTTGGGCCATCTCATTTTGACGTACACAGCCTCACTTTCATTCCTGGCACAGCGAAGCGAACATTCTCAGACGAGCTAGCTCAGCTCCTTGAAAGCTCCTTCAGTTGAACTCTTTTCAGGACTTTTTGAACTCCTTGTGTGAGAAAGTCATGTACCTGCTAACACCGCTACCCAAAGTCTCGGTTTCTATCACCTGCATCATGTCTATATGAACAAAATGTATGTAAACGATTCACCCAAAACCAGCGCAACATCAGCACTGACGTCACGACTGTTGTAAATCAGGAGTAGATTGGGAGAGTAAGGCCAGGCATCTCTGAACATGGCCGTTATTGGCCGCGTAATGTTACTAGCTCCCAGGATGACTCTCATGGCGCTTTATCATTTCTTTGCAATCGTCCATATAGGAATGTGACCTTGAATGCACCTCCCAGCAAGGTAGCGGATCAGCACTGCCATGACAACAGCACATTTATTTATTTATTTATTTATTATAACACTTATAAAGCGCGCTATTACCAATCGGTGTCCTGGCGCTGAAGTGATAGTCCCTAGGGAGGAAGTTTTCAAGACCTAGAGGGAAAAGAGCCATGTTTTTAGATCCCTTCTGAATGCCAGCAGATTCTCGTTCTGTTTAAGGGAAAGAGGGAGGGAATTCCATGCCACCTCTGCTCCCCTAAAGAAACTCCTTCCGCCCCAACGCACCTTCCTGATCCGGGTCGTTTTAACCAGCCCTAGACTGGCCGACCTAAGTTGTCTACCTGGTCTGTACCATTGAAAGCGGTCCTGAAGAAACTGAGGGCCAAACCATGTAATGCCTTAAAGACTATACAGAGGGCCTTGAACAGAATCCGCTTCCGCACCGGGAGCCAGTGCAGCTTCTCCAGCTCCTTGGTGACTGAGGAAAACTTGGGGAGTCCCCCAATAAGGCAGGCGGCCGCATTTTGTAGGACCTGAAGTTTGTTGAGCACCCCCTGTTGTGCCTCGAGGAGGAGACTATGAAGCCAGCGATGTTTTAACTTCAACACCCTGATGGAGCAAGGATTCGCACGTAAAGCGCCTTGCTTGTACTCATGAACCTCGAATAATGGTAATGATGTAACCAACATGTTTGTCTTACTAAATTTGCATATTTTCACTTTACACGGGGTATCCGAGTGAAGCTTGCCTATGTGTTTACTAATCCTAATATGCTTGCTATCTAAAATGGCTGCTGCTACGCGGGAATTTCTACTGCGCATGCGTCGGTCATACCCATGTGACGTGACGTACTCGCAGTTCTGGTGGGAAACTGTTTGCACTTGCGCATTAGAGCTAAAATGGCTGCTTTGTGTTCTCACATGCGAAAAGCTTGCTTTGCTGCTTTTGCTATGCTGTTCGTTCTGCATTAATTCTAATGCTATAGTTATTACAAAATAATGGGTATAGAGTAGAGATTCATGGTATACAGTGTATTCATTTTTTTCTGTGTTTTAAAACTGTTTCTATTTACTTTTCATGTATCGTAATCCTTGGGCATGAGGGACGGGAATACTCCATTTTGAAAATCCTTTCTGCGCATGACAGTCTTCAGCAAGAGGATGAACTCTGTGTTCTTGAACCCAAGCCAAATAGAAGCACCAGCCAAGATGCGCCTGGGAACTCACGTCTAACCCCACTAAGAAGAAGTCAAAAGACTACAATGTATTCATCAATAGACTGTCCATTGTTTCGCGAATTGAAGACATCACGTGAACCTGAAATTCGATGGGCGGGAATGAAAATTCTAATGAGGGGCTTGAGAAAGCTCAAATCCTAGGTGGTGTGATGACCTGTCCTTTCTTTTGTCCAATTGAAATTGGGGATCCTTACACTTGCAACATTTCGGGGGTGGAACACTGACCTGGAAAATAGTATAACTAGCGTAGGTTTAGCTAGAGAAATTGTCCGACTTGTCCGAATAGCTGACCTGCCACTGACCCAACGCACTCAATAGCTGATCGAAACAGAGGTGCTGCGGAGCACTCTGTCAGAACAGACTCACAGACCCAATCGGGGTTTTGGGAACCTTAAGTGCTGGAAAAGCACTTTGCTGGGCAATTCAATAACCCAATCGGGGTTCTGACTGATAGCTGCAGAGAGGGAGTGGCGCAGGCGTTGCAACTGAACTGCGGGTGCTGGTCTCAACTTTGGTGGTCCTGTCCTGATCCTAATCTGGTTTTCCTGTCCTGGTTTCCATTCTGCACCTGCTGGCCTACTGGCAACTGCATTCCTTGGGGTTCTCCTGTCCTTAACTGACCCGTGGCCAGGGTTGGTCTCCACACCGTTCTAGGTAAATATACATCTGTGAGGGAAACCCACTTGCGTCCTTTCCTTTCCTTACTTGAAATAGCTAAAGTCTTAATTTCATATTGTTCCTTTTCTTACCTTCCCTGTTCTGACAAATAATAAAGTCATTCATTTTAGCTGTTCTTTTTAGCATGCTCTATTTTTCCATTCTTTAAGAAAATTGTGACATACGGGTCATGAAATTTAGATGTGCCCTTTCTTTACCTTTCTTTAGCCAAAATTAAAGTGGTTGCTCCGAATTATTAGCGTGTTCCATTTTCCTTACCTTCCCTATAGCTACATGGTTAGTTCAAAATTTCGTCATTAAAAATCAAGTTCTTTTTCCTTATCCACCTTTCTAGTGGTACTCAAACTGTGACATTCTAGCATGTTACTTATTTTCCCCGTCCTTTAGAAACACCATATCAAGTCTAATTTTCTGAAGTTTCTTATTAGTATGTTCCCTGTTCTTACTTTCCCTTTAAATTTATAAATGGTTGGAATCATTTATCTTTTACATGGTTATAAACTTTTCATGATTTTGGTTATTGATAGTTTGCTTGCTGTAAACTTCATGCTTTCTACCTTTGATGAAGACTAGATAAAGGTTTTCAAAACTTCCTGAAGCAGTGGTTATTATAAAGAGTGCAAATGTTATAAATGTTATTTTTAGACTGCTTATCTTTTCAGCTAGCTCCCTGATCCGTTGTGATCATAGATTTCTGACAACGCGGATTGGTAAGTCTATGGTAAATAGGAATTAGTTAGTATACTGAATTACTGGTAGTAGAGTGTAGGTTTACCCGATTAGTAAATATGGTAAATTGAATTTATGGGCCCAAATGTGCATATGGTAAAAATTATAGTCGGATGACCTGCGCGCTCTATCAGTAATTTTAACTGGACTAGAGCTTCTAGCATGCCTTGGGCCACCCAGGCATGGAAATATCTTTCCGTTGATGGCATCGCATGTTTATGACGTCATGGTGCTCGACGAGCATAGCAGTGAGGTGGCGTGGGCAGAGTTCAGGTACAGTGTGGAGGGAGGTAGGGGGGATGCACTGCGTTGGTTCATACAGGGGCTTCTCAGCACAGTTTGATCAGTTCATGCGGAGGGAGGATGAGGCACACGGTTCTGCTAAAGTCCACCCCTTTTTTTGTGGGCGGTGGGGTGGGCGGGGGTTATGGAACATAAGGCTCATTTGCAGGCAGTATGGCCTGTCACATCCTGTTTGGTACAGTGAGGTCTCACAGTGCCCTTCCATTTCTGGCGATTTGTAGCAGTTTTAAGATCTTCTTACTGTTTTGTGTTGATCAAATTGGTGTAATTTCTGATATTTATATGTTTCGCTCGTCGTCATTGCTTGATTTTGCTCACAAGAAAGTGCCACTCGTAGTTCCTCATAATTACACTGAAATGATGCCACACATAAAGCAATCAAAAAACCTTGACAGTGATGTGTTCGCGCCCATCCTCACGTCGCCTGCTCTCTACCCTTCCGGTTGCATCAGGCCAGGCGGATGACCATGCTTTCTCTCGTTGGGCCAACAGCGTTACCTTTTTCCGATTATGCACTTGACCCTTCACTGACCTAACTAACCAAAGGTAGGCAGTCTTGAGCCTGCTGCAGTGTCTGAGGCTCACTTCTGCTTCTGCTTGCATCCCCAGGCTGCTCCCCTGTACAGCTGTGATGTGCGGTTAGTTTAGAGGAAGTGGGTTTTGATGACACCGCTGGCGGGCCATAGTCTGCTTGCTCCATATGGGGAAGTGGCTGAGACACGGGGCTGAGCAGGCTTCCTGGCATCTAGACAACTGCTTACAACAATTTAAAAAGTCTTTACGGTTCGCAGCAGCTCGAGACAATTGTAATAGTGTTTTTACAGTTGTATTTATATAGACTTTGTAAATCGAAGAGACCAGCAGTATGCGAGTAAAAGTCCTTGTCCAATATTCCTTGGCCTCTGCCCCTGGGAGCAGTGTTTTTACTCCAAGTGCTGGCTGAACTGTTGAGTTTTGGTAACTTCCTGAGTGGAGCTATGCATGTATTGGCGTTTATATATAGAGTCTCTAACTGGATGGCAGTAGAGCACTGTAGATTGACCTGAAATTTACATAGTTGCAATTCACAGTGATGTTATCAGATTTCATATGTTGACAATTGTACCACATTTACATAATTACACTTTTAGGCAGAGGAAGATTAAGGGTCTGATTTAGAAAAAGTGGCAGATTTTCTATCTGTCCTATATAGAGTGTCTGTGTGCTCTAAATAGAGCAGGTGGGACATCCTCCGTTTATTTTAGCACAAGTCCTACATCCGCCTAACTCTAAATCAGTAATACACAACAGATTGCCCCCTCTCAAATTATTTTATATTGAGGACCAAATACACTCTTATTTTAATCCGGTCCGGTATATTTATTCATACCTTTTAATTATATTCTTTTTGTACAAACACCGTTTCAAATGGCAGAAAAAGAATACACCAAACCAACAATTACTGACAAAACATATTGGGTAAACAATTGGCACAAACACGTATTTACAAAATTGTCAAACAATGGATACACACATTACATCCAACATTCAATATACATTGCAGTGCGAGATTTTGCAATATAAAAGATCAAATCAATGATCTAACTTCATAACATAAACAGAAGTTACTACATTCGAATAAGAATAAAGGAATGTATCACAATTATCCTGAAAACACCTTAGTTGATACAATTTATAATTCGCTCTTGCTGGAATAGCCGACGCGTTTCAAGTTTGGACCATAAGTATCCAAACCATCTTCAGGGCTTTGTTTTATTCTGTTGGGATGCAGAAAAACGTAGTTTTAATACAACCAAGTAGCCTCTATTTATAAAAATACTTCACCGTTTGGATAAAAACAAATGTACCTGTGTGGTGCTATGTAGTTTCACTTCTATCACTAGGCACGACTCTTTCACTCAACTGCCAAGCAGTGCTCTATATTCAACGAGCAACAGTCTGTAAAACAAACAACATGTTGCCTGTCTTCAATCATTCTGGTGCCAGAGATTTAAGGGCCACCTACTACTAGTTGTAAAAATTGTTTGTCATACCTTGGACTGCGCTATCTTGCGTTTCACCGGGGGGCGGGACAGTGTCTTGTTCCTTATTCATGGGTTCCTAATTTAATGACATATAACCTGCTTTTAGTTAAATCTTGACTGTCAACTGAGGCAAATCAGTACGTATTTTCTCAAACCCATCTCGTACCTTAAACTCATGTACTGGTGGCAGTCAGGGGCCTTTGTTTTCTTTCTTTTCCTTAGGGTCCTCCACGCCTACCTGTTTGTATAACGTACTTGTAAGTACATATAATTCATTGAGATTCACATATTTCATAAATGACAGCCTAACTACAGAACCAGGTCTGCCTACCTGAATCTTTAGTAGCGCAAAGCGTCGCCCGCTTTGCGCTACTAAAGATTCAGGTAGGCAGACCTGGTAGGCGTGGAGGCGTGGAGGACCCTAAGGAAAAGAAAGAAAACAAAGGCCCCTGACTGCCACCAGTACATGAGTTTAAGGTACGAGATGGGTTTGAGAAAATACGTACTGATTTGCCTCAGTTGACAGTCAAGATTTAACTAAAAGCAGGTTATATGTCATTAAATTAGGAACCCATGAATAAGGAACAAGACACTGTCCCGCCCCCCTGTGAAACGCAAGATAGCGCAGTCCAAGGTATGACAAACAATTTTTACAACTAGTAGTAGGTGGCCCTTAAATCTCTGGCACCAGAATGATTGAAGACAGGCAACATGTTGTTTGTTTTACAGACTGTTGCTCGTTGAATATAGAGCACTGCTTGGCAGTTGAGTGAAAGAGTCGTGCCTAGTGATAGAAGTGAAACTACATAGCACCACACAGGTACATTTGTTTTTATCCAAACGGTGAAGTATTTTTATAAATAGAGGCTACTTGGTTGTATTAAAACTACGTTTTTCTGCATCCCAACAGAATAAAACAAAGCCCTGAAGATGGTTTGGATACTTATGGTCCAAACTTGAAACGCGTCGGCTATTCCAGCAAGAGCGAATTATAAATTGTATCAACTAAGGTGTTTTCAGGATAATTGTGATACATTCCTTTATTCTTATTCGAATGTAGTAACTTCTGTTTATGTTATGAAGTTAGATCATTGATTTGATCTTTTATATTGCAAAATCTCGCACTGCAATGTATATTGAATGTTGGATGTAATGTGTGTATCCATTGTTTGACAATTTTGTAAATACGTGTTTGTGCCAATTGTTTACCCAATATGTTTTGTCAGTAATTGTTGGTTTGGTGTATTCTTTTTCTGCCATTTGAAACGGTGTTTGTACAAAAAGAATATAATTAAAAGGTATGAATAAATATACCGGACCGGATTAAAATAAGAGTGTATTTGGTCCTCAATATAAAATAATTTGAGAGGGGGCAATCTGTTGTGTATTACAAGTATATAGGGCCCAGCCCTCCTCAAGTCCCACCAAGGGTCTACCTCCTTTTTGTGTTCGTTAACTCTAAATCAGGGCATAGGACATTCGTTCAGAATAACACCATTTACAATCAAGTGAGAGAGCCAGGATTAGGTTTAAGTCCCCAGTTAACAAGTCTATAGCTATACCACTAAACCACATCTCCATTCTAGCTGGTTCGGTTCTGCCATTACACAAGGGGTGAATAATCTTTTGGAGTTTAAGACCCTAAACTCCCTTTACCAGCTTTAACAGACTTGTCTGCTGCATGTTTTCCAAAAAATCATATTAAAACACACACACGTACCACCCATATATCGCAGGACTTTCGGCCAGTCCTCTTCAACCATTGGTCTGCTCAAGTGTCATTCACATTTTCCTTCCGTTCCCCCATCGTCTTCAGCATGGGACACTGGGTCAGCCCACTTCAGCCATTGGCTTGCTTCACTTTGAGTGACAGCATTTTCCTCTTGCATACGTACACACATCTTCTTATCATGTAGTCCATTACAATGCCAGACCTGGTATACCAATTTCTGTTTTCGTTTTTGCTTCCATTTCATACTACTTTGAATTTATTTTATGATGAGTTATTTTTACTAGCTGCTTTTTTGCAGACATATTGACATCACTTTTAGAAGGTGGCACTTTTCACCTTTTAATATATTCATATTCACACGTTTAATATCTGTTGCATATGTTTGCAAAAAAGAAATGCACAGAAATAATTCCAGGCTTGCCATGTTCAGACCTATGGCTTTACCAGTACTTGGTAGAAACTGTTGCTGATTCAGGTGTGCAGTGGCTGAGCGGGCACACAGGTCCAAATGCTACAGTAGGCTCTGATGAAGGGTACTAAACTTGACGCCAACACACTTTTTCAGGCTGGATTTGAAGTCTATGTGGTCCTAGGTGAGCATGTCTGGTTGCCCATGATAGCTTCACTTAGGGGCAGATTTACAAGCCCCTTGCGCCACTTTTGCGTCACTTTTAACATGGGAAAAGTGACGCAAAAGAGACGCAAGGGGCTTAGTGTGCAGTCTGCAGGTGGATCGTCTGGATTACGGGCAACTGCGTGTGGACATATTTGCCCTTTTTATCGATTTATGGTGCGAACGTGAGATTCACATTGAACATTTGAAGGTAAGTATGAAGCCGGTGTGGCATTAATGTCGCTTTAAGCAGCTACTTTACTGTGTTATCACAAAAGAGTATCAGATCGCAATAAAAGGTCTAAAATTGGTTTGGGGGAATAAGCGGATAACAAACTTGCATTTTACCATTTAGGTCTTTGAAATCCTTGCACTGAAGTTGCACATGTTTAGTTGGATTCGCCCTTAACCCCACCCCGTTCTTACACACTGCGATCTTAGATTTTGCTCTGTTCAGGACACTCTCATCTATTGATATGCATTGTTGAGGCATCTAGTGATGTCTTCCTGATTCTCTGGGTTGTTCTCTAATCAGATATAACAACCTATGCACAGATCATTCCTTAGATCCACTGCATACTTGTTGGCTTTGGGTGTAAAAAGAAGAGCAAATGCACTCCACAATAATCCTAGAAATAAACTGCCACTCTTTCAGCCTGTTCCACAGACTATTCTGATACTTCAGCGATATCTAGGTAAACCCAATCCAGATAATCAGCCTTCATCAAGGAAACCTAATCCTCATCAATGGTTACTTGACAGTTCTACTCCTGAGAATGGTCCAAAGCCTCATTTGTGTTTGCGACAGAAGGCGTTCAGTTTCTCATATGGTGGCGGTTGTTCTTTCTGTATTCTCTTTTTTTCTAGGTTTTACTAAGGTATTAAAGGGCCAGTCAAGAAAATGGACTAAGTGGTCAACACCCAAATTATCGAAAGTGATTAAACCACCACCATGAGAGGAAATCATCAAGTGGTTCATGTCTCACAATAACAAAGACACAGAACAGGAAAAAGCAATATGGATTGGCAAAGCCAATAGATCTCACTGTTGAAAGGCGTTAGCCACATTTTGACTTAGCCAATGCTTTTTGGTAGTGCTGAACAGGAACTACAAAAAGAAAAAATTATGATTGGCAATCATGCAAGTTGTTAAAAACTAAAAGCCACAATAGACTCCCCCAGCATGATAATGTTAACTTGTGCATACATAGCTATGCAGGCGCAGGTATATGTCATGATGCTGTGGTAGCCCCAGTGCGATGATGTACACATGCCCATGCTTCACAACAGTGCATCCGCCCTTTGGTGTGATGATGCTACAGCGGCCAATCTTTAAAGGTTAGAGTTCCAAGTCGTTTGAAGCCAATCTTGGAGCTGTAAATGAAAAAACATATCAAAGGTGGGTAAAAGTGCTTTTTTTAGAGAAATGAGCTACCTGGTATCAAATTGCAGTTTAAAAGAAAGGGTTGACAAGAAAGCCAAACAATGATAAACAATAGTCTTAACAAAAGCCCACTACAGGTATTGTTATTGTATGTACACAATAGATCTTTCAGCAACAGAAAGCTAAAGCTGTAGGCGAGACCTAAATATAATTCAGCTGGAGGGCTATACACATGAAAAAGAAACAAAATAGTAAACATTCTTTACACAGCAATTTCAAAATACATACATATGACAACATTTTTACAAAACAATATGAATGTATCCAATATATGTTTTTTCTAAACATTTCTATTGCTACAATACGTACAATACAAGCTTAAAGGTTCTCGGAGAAACAAAATAATACTACAATAAAGACAGAAAGAAAGAAAAGGAACTAAAGCCTAACTCTCCCATGATGACACAGACTTTCAGTGTCGTTTACGAATGACCAAACCATGGGCAGAAGTCACGAGTTCTGGTAAGATGGCTTGTTTATGGACTAAGGAAGCTTAAGGCTCTAAGTAGATATATATTATATCAGTATTGACCGGCGTCAGGTTATAATAGTACCTGCTGTTAAAACAAGACTTTTCCAGACCCTGTAATTGAAGCTTTGGCTTGCCTTTCAGTTACAGCTGCATTCTTCAGGACAAATATGTAATGCACATCAGTTTACAATGTTCTGCTCAGGAAAACCATTAAAAAAATAGATAAAAATGAAACGAAATAGAGGATTAGGCATCTAAATTGTTTGGCACTATTCATAGATTGTTGAAATGATAGGAATACAAGATGGCCTGCAAGAAGTTTGTTCAAGAATGAAGATAGGATTTTATGCTTTAAAATGGCAGGGACTGATCTCTTTGAAAGGGAAGTGTTTATCAAGTTAATGTTGGCATAAAGTGATTGAACTATTACTTTATGCAAGAACCGAGACAAAATTGAATTGGCCCGTTTGATGCTTTCATTTTTAAAGATAGTCTTGCTATAAC
Source organism: Lissotriton helveticus (assembly GCF_964261635.1). Taxonomy (NCBI): domain Eukaryota; kingdom Metazoa; phylum Chordata; class Amphibia; order Caudata; family Salamandridae; genus Lissotriton; species Lissotriton helveticus. Next base: position 344,551,231 of record NC_136065.1, read on the forward strand.
TTTATTGTCTAAGGATTTGGAAGCAAAGTGCGATGACCATAGTTTGGAAGATGGTAAAATAATGCAATTTGTAGTGGTTGTTTAGAATTTTACATATTTTGGATCCGACAAACAGCAACAGGTTCTTGCAGTGTGCTTGGGTTGAGTGGAGTACTGATGCAGAGTATCTCGATCGGTCATTATCAGGGAAGTCCTGGAGATTTCCTTTGATGAGTTCATGGCCTTGATGATCCATTTGGGGAAGTTAGATGTTTGGATCTCATGATACGTTTGTGGTAGCTCCCTCCTGTCACTCTCGTGCTTGATCTTATCAATTTCATACATCAATCTGCTCCACTGTTGGGGCAAGGTTGTGCCACAGATTTTTCAATTCTGGTAACTCTACATTGTACCTGCTTTGGTTTCTTACATTTATGGGACACCAACCTGCCCACTGTAACAGTGTTGTAAGTTTTAGGTAATAAGACTTCTGGATCAGCGCTTGGTGATATGATTGATCCCTGTGCCTCTGCCTCCCTAAGATTGTTAATCATCAGACGGAGATGAATTTTGGGTCCCTTTGCTCGAAGATGGGCAATGTTGATCACTTGAGAAATTGAGGGTGATTAGTGAATAGGCCGACCAAATCTATGCTTGCCCTAGGCTTTCGGATGTTTACGTGCTATATGTGAATACATGTAATGCGCCACTTATCATTTAGCTTGAAACTCAGCAAATGCAACTGCTGGTTGAGCACTAACCATACAGTCCTGCTGATCCTCTTTTAAAGAGATTATCACTATTTTGAGGACTTAACTGCAATTTTTTCAATGTATTTTTCTCTCTTGTCCTTCTTAAAATGCATCGGGCTCAATGTAGTTCAGTGCTTGAGTAAACTGGTTCATAAAGGAACATGCGAGTTTGTGATATGGCAGTAACTCTGAAAGACTTGAATGGGCAGAAGGTTAGATTTGGCAGTGACACAGTTGATCAACAGTCATGGTTGTTCCACAAATGGTTCGACAACAGAGAGGGCCTTTGTGAGTTAAGAAATGCTTCGGGGATGTGAGGGGGACATTTGAGGATCACAAGGGCTTCTTGCTGTAGCCTTGAGATGCCAAATTGGGTGAAGCAAACTACAAGAAATCAAATTAAATTTCACAGTTCGATATCTAGCCTATGGAAGTCTGTTGCAAAGTAGTGCTACATGCCTTCTTCAAAAACATTTCATAGCATATCCATTCCTATCACCGTATATAAGGCTTCAGTACTCTCCGAGACCCGGACATACGACTGCCTCACATGGGGAAAGCGCAACATTGAAACGCCTGCACAAAATGCACATCAAAGCATAACAACTGAATCTCATTGAGGACCAGGCAAAAGGCAACATCAGAGCATTTGTAAACACAAAAGTAGACTAATACTCTGAATAAATATAAAATGATAATTTATTCACAAAGTTCACTGTCTGTTAAAAGAAGACAACTGCAATTTCCCTATCCAATGACGTGGCGCATGCTCTATAAACGTATGCTATTCTAGGCTTTAAATGCCAACAAGCATGCCCATGAGTTTTTCACTCTTTAGATTACTGGTAAGTTGTATATGTTTGATTTTCGACTTTTTGTTATATTTGTGACTACTGATGTTGGCAATAAGGTGAAGGTGTCGCTGTGTACACAGGTGCTCTGTGAAGTAAATCTTCAAAGAAAAGCTTGGCAGACTTAGAAAGGTAATATAAGTTTACTTCCAGCACCCGAGGCCATAACAAACACCTGATTCAGTTGGCAGCTCCCCACATGGATAATGCCCTTATTGTAATCATAACAGGAATTAGTCCTGATTTCTGAAGGGATTGTAGTGTAGTTCCTAAATTCACAATAGGCTCTGCGCATTGGAATAATATACACTATAGATTTGACATAGGACTGAGGTCAGTATGTCTCTATTGAGTATATTAAACTTAATTGTGTGTGCCAGCTAATTTAGAGGTCACTAGAAACTTTCTCGAATAAACAAGAAGGGATTAGCCTCTGACAACCGCATAAACATGACAACTTTGTTTCCCCTAGAACCGGAACAATATCTTCAGAGTCGTGGAAAAAATAGATAACTAGTTCACTCAGTCAATCGTGCATGCTTCGTTTCTACAGAGTTGCATAAAAATAGAGAGATGGGCGTTTCAATAAAAAGGGGTTTATTGAACAGTCTTCTTTCTCATGCAAGAGTGGTGAACTGCTACAATCGTTAGACAGAATGCAAAGTATAATGAGTACAGCGTAAACAGTAATATAAAATAATACTGTAATAGCATTGTCTGTTGCTATGACATATAAAAATACATACATAAATAACACAGGCTAAAATACTCAACTGTTGCTTCTAAAATACGCCTACCCCAGTGTACCTAACCTAGGTCTAGTACGAAGGAAGAAGTAGGTGCTGTCTTTAGCTTAAGTTTAGTTTTGTCAAGAATTGCCAAAGGTTTCTCTAGGTTCTAATCAGCTCCATACCTTAGAATGACAGAGGTTGGTATGTCTTTCTCGGGACTCGATTTCCCAACACCCCGCAAGGGGAGTCAGAAACACTGGAGCTGGATTTCTCGGTAGGAGGATGACAGCTTCTGATCAGTGCGTCAGCTGGAAAGTTGGCTTCCTTCGGCACTTGCTGTAGCAAGCTGCGTCGTGCAAGTAGGTAGTCGAACTGCACCGAACCACACCGTGCTTTGCTATAGCAAGTGAAGGTATATTTATACCTGGAAGGTGTTTAGGAATGGCAGTATTGACGTAAAAGTTGGGCATATGAACGTCATGAATGAACCTCTAAGGAATAGATGTTCATGCATAATAAATGAGTTCTTGGAGAAATCAATATCCAAGCAAGGGGAAGTCCCTAACAGCTTAAGATTCTGTTTTTCCAAGAAATCGTTGTGACGTAGATGAATGGATGGAAGTAGCCATGCCTGTATTTGGGTAGCATGGGCTATGCCTAAATAAGGGCTGGATTTCTTTGCCTATATAAGGGCAATACGAATTGTACCTATATAAGGGCATGAATCGGGAAATTCATTCATAATCTAAAATCGAACACAACAGGATGTGCTGCCCCCGACTTAATTTCTGATAGACATAATTGCCTCTGTCTTGATTTCCAGTGAGGATTGTGGATAAGCTGTAAAGTAAGGTGATGTGACAGAATGCCAACTCCAACAAGGTCCCATTTTGAATATCTGTCACAGTGTCCAAAGATCCTAACATCAACAGGAGCCCCCTAAAAGCCCTGGTTTTTTTATTGTTTTTGGTCAGCTCCAGTATCACTCGTTTCAGGTATTACCTAGAAAATGGGCACCTTTTTAATTAGTGCCTCATACATAAAATTAGTCTGTTTCTGGGTGCTCCCAAATTTGATGGCAAATGTGATTTTCAGGGAAATATGGCAGCTTTTGCCCAGGATCACACAAAGTATGGATGAAGATATGCCAGGTTTGAGTACTGGGACTGGAAATCAAAATCGGTCCCTCCAAAAATGTTCAAAGCTGCCCTACATTGTAGGAGGGACAGGGTATCATGGGATCATAGAGGCATGATGGTGTCATTTTAGCTCATCCTGCCCTGAAACCAGCCCTGTAGTCTGCAGCTCACTGGGGAATGACAGAACAGCCAATTTAGCCCTGGTCCTGGGGTGCTGAGCACAAGTTATGTTATGTTAACCTAAGTTTGCATAGCGCAAAATAACCAGCAGGTCTCTAAGCACTTTGAGAGAGTGGCCAACGTCCACCAGCCGTAGCAAATACAACACTTGGCAAATGTTTTAGGCTGTGTTCAGAGCCTCCCTAAACAAAATAGTCTTGAGTTGCTTCCTGAATGGGAGGAGTGCAGATTCCTTGTGAAGATTCTCAGGCAAATGATTCCAAAGTTGAGGAATTAGGCCCGAGAGAGCGCTGCCGCCTTTAGATGCAGTTTTGACCTGTGGGTAGGCCAAAAGGCCTGCCTCGGAAGACCATAGTGTACGTCCCGGCACATAATTCTCAAGGCGCTCCTTGATATACAATGGGGCCTGGCCATAGATGGCTTTGTGGGCAATGCAGAGGCCCTTGAACTTTGCTCTCTGTTTGATAGGGAGCCAGTGCAACTTGCACAGCAAAGGAGTAGCATGAGCCCTTCTAGGGAACCTGAAGACCAGCCTAGCTGCATCATTCATGGTCACCTGTAACTTGCTAATGAGTTTCTCGGGAAGGCCGATGTATAAAACACTGCCATAATCCAGTCTTGACACGATCATCTGTAATTTGGCAAATGAGAGGAGGGGGGTCAGTTTCCGCAACTGTCTCATTAAATCCATACAGGTGATGCCAAGGTAGCGACTTGACTAGCCATGGAGAGATTGGCGTCAATCTTGATGCCTAAACTTTTTACAACAAGAGCTTGCGCCGGGGTGGTGCCAAATTCTTGTGGCCAGAAGAGGTCATTACAGGGATTGTTTTTAGAGGAAATGGCGAGAACCTCAGTTTTATCGGGGTTGACTTTTAGCAAGTTAGCTGGCATCCAGTTCACTGTGTATCTGAGGATGTTTTGCACATGAGTATGGGCTTGATGGGAGTTATCAATCTGGAGAATTAGTTGAGTATCATACACGTATTTAAAGACTTGACAGTCAATACGAGCCAAAGCAGCCACCAGTGGCTGGAGATATATGCTGAAAAGGAGCGGGGACAATGCTGAGCCCTGGGGGATGCCACAGGTGAGAGAGCCAATGTTCGACACCTGCTCACCCAGTTGGACCCTTTGGGACCACCTTGATAGGAAGGACTCGAGCCACTGGTGTGCCAACACGCCGATGCCCATGTCAGTGATCCGAGCCAGAAGCTGTGCATCATTGACCGTATCGAACGCCTCTGATAGATCCCACAGAACCAGGGCGCTCGGTTTTTTGTTGTCGGCCATTACTCTGAGCTCGTCAAGCACAGACAACGTCACCAGTTCAGTACTATGGCGGGCCCGGAAGCCAGCCTGCTGCACCTGGAGTAGCTAATGTTCCTCCATGAAAGACAAGAGTGTTTTAAGGACATGTTGTTCCACAACTTTCTCCAATATTGGGAGCTGGGAAATTGGCCTATAGTTTTTAAGATTGGCCACATCTGTCCCTGGTTTCTTCAGCAGGGGAATATCCCTGGCTTCCTTCAGGCTGGTGGGCAAGTAACCTTTCTGCAGGGAGTGGTTAAGTAAAGCAAGGATCTCCCTCTCTAGCCCAGGAAGAGCCATTAGAAAAATCCTCGGTGGGAAGGGTTCTGCTGGGGAGCCTGATTTGACACGATTCATCAGGAGTGACAGGGAGACTGGATCTAAATTAGGGAAGGAGGTGAGTTGCTTGCCAGGGGTACGGGGACTAGATTCCGGTCCAAGGGGCGCTGATTGGTTGGATTGTTGCCAATCTCAGCCAGAATGTCCCTGACTTTTTGCATGAAGAAGGCCAGGAATTTGTTGCAGTCTGCCGGCTCGAGAGCAGATTTATGTTCTGACTTTTGGCAGAGTTCCTTCAAAATTCTAAACGTTTCTTTCTGTTTGTAAGTAGCATCTCTAATTCTTTCTCATAATATTCAGCCTTCCTAATCATAATGGCTTTTTTATATAAGGCTAGCATGGTTTTATAACTGGAAAGTATGATCTGCGCCCTAGCCTCCTGGATTGGCGGAGAATTTGCTTCCTTCCCCTCAGGTCCTCATTGAACCAGGTAGCCCCCTTGCCCTTCTCTCTGATCTTTTCCTTCTGGGCAGGTGCCACTCGATCTATGGCTTCTCTTAAGCTGCCAGTAAAGGGCCTCGCTCTCCTGGTCGAGGTTACCTTTCATGAATTTATTGGGGGAATACTCAACAAGGTGGCCATTAAGTTGTTTGCATCAATTTTGTTCCAACTTCGCACCACGCTCCACTCTGGGGGTGGGTGCGTCAGTTGGCCGGCCAGCGGAACCCAACAGCTGATTAGTGAGTGGTCTGAGCAGGCGCAGGGACTGATGTCTATTAAGCTGGCCCGTGGCTGAGTAGTCCAGATAAGGTCAAGGATATGACCCTTGACGTGAGTGGGGGAGTCAACCAGCTGGTAGAGCCCCATGTAGCTTATGGCTGCCTCAAACTGACTAGCAATGAGCTATCTCGGTGCTTTAACCCAGTGGTAGTGAAAGTCTCCTACCACTAGGAGTCGTTGGTACCATGAGCAGAGATCACTAACAATCTCTAAAAACAACTCATTAAACCTGGGGGTTGGTCGCGAGGGGCGATATGCCACCATGAGTATCAAGCAGGAGGACTTAGATGAGATTTTTACCACTAGAATGTCCGCACTTTCAATGCTCTCTGCCACTAACTTAGTTACCACTAACCGTTTATTATAGAAGATGGCTACTCCTCCCCCTCTACTCTTCTCTTGTCTATTATGCCATAGGACATCAAAATCCCCGGGAAGGACTGCTACCACATCTGGGACTGAGGTGTCCCCAACCAGGTTTCTGTAACCAACAGGATATCTATATCTCCAGCCTGGAGGAGTGAAAAAATGTCAAGGCTGTGTTTCTCTAGTGAGCGCGTGTTGAGAACTGCCACCTTAAGTCCCAGAGCTTTACCAAGCATGGTGTTTGTATGGGGAGCTGCTCGAGAAGTCATGGACCTGCCACCCCCAATATATCCCAGCACATTTCCCGCCCTCAGCATATCTTCTAACCGTTTATCCATTGTGTGCTTCCCAGCTGGCACCTTAACCTCTGTCCATACTCTGGCTCCCTCTACATTCTTTTGATTACAGAGGGTTTGAACGGAATTTCTCACTGTTACAATACAATGTTTACGCTGGTGCTTGAAAGCATGCAGGTGCGGCCCTAATCTTTAATTTAATAATTGAGCTAAGTTCTGGATGTGGTCAGTGACCCACACTCCCTCCAGTGGGTATTCCTGGCATACTCCCTATTGTCCTCAAACACAATTACTACACCCATTTATTCCCACTGACTTACTTGCTCACTCACTCTGAAATGTCCTCTATGCTTCCTCCTACATTCACTATTATCTTACTGTCCCTTTCTCCACTGTGTGCAATGTTATGTTATGTTATGTTATGGGCTCTTGTATAGCGCGTGACTCACCCAGGGGCATCTCAGCACTTACCTAGGAGATAACATGAAACAGATCAGGATAAAAATGACTCAAGCAAAAACCAGGCTAGAACAGGAAAGTTTTTTGTTGTCTCCTAAACCTCATGAGGGTAGTCGAAGAGCCTTACATACTAGTGTGAAAGTGCATTGGATTGTTGCCCAGCACCCCCAACGCATCCAAATACATAACCACGTGTTCATTGGGACCAGAGCATGGGGGCCTCACTTGAGTGGGCATCTTGCGCACATGACGTGAGGTCTCAATCTCTGGCTGCGTAATGTAGGAATCCTTATGTTAGGTGGTAAGAGATGCATGGTCTTCAGCTCCCTGAGGAGTATTCCTCCTATGACCCCTGATCAGTAGCGGCCGCTCGTACTGTAAAGTGGTGGGGGAAAACAAACAAAAAAAGGCAGAATTATGAATACATAAAATAGCACGCACCTGCTCCGACGGCAGCCACCTTTCTCCCGATCCTCGCCTCCGTCCAGGAACTGCTGAACACTGCGCAGGCTACCAGCTGCCAATCCCACCACTGCTCTCATGCTGGGAATCCTATTCACAGCATGAGAGCAGAACTGAGATTGGTCTGTGCGCCATGGTTCGGCGCTCAGGCAGATACTGGGAGCCTGTATTGGCTCTCCACCCGGCTGTACAACGCAGCTTGGGTTGGAGAAAGGCTAAGTGCGCATGGCGGTTTGGCCGGCTCTAGAGGGCTGGCCAAACAGTCATGTGCACTAAGCAGTGTCCACCACTCCCCCCTCCTGGTGCTGCAGCATCACTATGTATTTGCCTGCCTCTCCCTCGGCTCGCATGGTAGACTGCAGGATGAAAAATAAAATAATACAAATGTTTTATTATCATTTTATTTATGTCGTTTACCTCTGCTGGCTTTCAGCAGGGGGGCGACACTCCTCCACCATAACAGAGGAGCTGCCCCTGCCCCTGAAGCCGCTGCACTCCCAGAAGTTAGTTTACCTCGAAAAATGAAGGGCAATGTACCTTATTCACCTCAGCTCTAAAGCCCGCCAGTTGCTTATGGGCTGAAGGTAAATGTAACAATCGTGGAGACAATAATAGTGTTATTTGCTATTGTTATTTATATTTTGTTTGTGTTTGTTATATTTTATAAATTATTAATCCTTTTTCTACTACCGGTGAGGTTGGAGTGGAGTAGTAAGTATGACCCCTGCAAAGTTCAATAATTTCTCTGATGATGTTTGGGTTAGCCGAACCCTAGACAGATCAGTGCAGAGCACTCTGCAATGACTGGCATTCACTTAGTTGGCCTAGCTCTTTGAAGTGGGTACATTTTTGTCAATGGAACAGTTTTGCTACAGAATGAAGACTAGCACTATTAGACTTATTTTTGTATTACAGTCTGAGACACGCAGAATGTGTTTGCTGGAGGCATTTCCCACATGGGAACCTGGTGAGTATCGAAAAACGAAATTCCTGCGCACACATTTATATTACAAATACAATGATTAAATTCTCAGAAATAGGACCAATCCAATAGTAGGTTCTTTGTTCCGATCTGGATTCTTTAATTGCATACCAAAGATAAGAGATACAAAAAAAGCCAGCCGACACGTGTTTCGTTGTGGGAAACCGTAATCCACAACTCTTCAGGGCTAAATGGCTTGTTCCAATTGTAGAAATGCCCACTCCCGGTGATATTTCCAACCCGGTTGGGTGACACAAGTTTATTTTCTCTACTAATCGTCTCAATTAACAAGATACCTGAATACCGGTTTCAGCTATAAATCAACCGCAAGGTATGAAGACGCCAGTATGTGGTAGAATCGGATGTTCATAATAGGCTGTATATACCGTCAATATTATCGCAACATTCCTGATAATCAAAAACCGGCGAATCCCGGTGTAGCACGGGTACGTGCTCACACGATCTCTGCTCTCGTAACACGTTCCCTCTTTCCGGCGTCTTAGTCAAATGGCGTGTAGCTACACGCCATTTGACTAAGACGCCGGAAAGAGGCGCCGGAAAGAGCAGGGATCGTGTGAGCAATTAGGAATTGGGGAACACTAGCGCAACACAACACAACACAATCACCCATTCCTCAGCTGCAGTTGCTAGGGTAAATTCAGACAGGAGACATCATGGAGCCAAATTACAGTGACTGCGAGAAAATGAGATGATTTGTCCTACTGCAAGTCACTTTTTTCATGGTTTATTTATTTGCAGTTGTATATAGCGCGAACCAGACCCATGTAAGCATTAGATTGTTTTGGAATTGATAATGGTTCTGCAAAGCTTTGTATTACCATGATAACCTATTTGGGAGATAGCCAGGTATGGGATGGGTGCGTACACAGAGAGGTGTGAGGTTTCCGGTTTCTGTGCTTGATTGTCAGCAGCCAAACTAAACGTATAATCAAAGAAGTCAAAGGCTGGGTGTCACCTAAAGACAGCCTGCAAGCAGAATCCGCAGTCCACCACTCACCCCTACTATTTACAAACGGACCGTGCTTCAGAAAGTCTAATACGCAGCTCCCTCACTAACAGTCATCTTTGGATTTCTTAAGGAAGCCCAGACACCATTCTTCTCACCTCAGTGTCTGGATCGCAAACCTACAGGTCCAGAAATGCAGACAATACACCTCCACTGTCGGGGGGAGCTGCCCTTAACATCCATCTTGTGCCAGTCTAAAATAGGGATGTCAAAAAATAGATCCCACTAAGCTTTGTAAATAATACAGTGAGCCAAACTTGAGGATTAACATCAGAAGACGTCCACCGTGGCACTTGTAGAATCTCCTTTTCAATGTTAGCATTAATCCCCATATTTTCTCGCATTGCTATAAAATCTTAAGATTAATGCTTCCTGTGAGGATAACCTAAAAATGTTCCTATTTCCCTCAATTTGAGCACAGCCATTACTTTACTCTTGCAACCCCTGAGCGGGTCAGGGGTCCTTGCTGGAGCCGTGGACTAGTAGTAGCTGAAGAGTGGACAGACTGTTCCCCTGATTCTAGTGCCATCAAGAGTAGACAGAATATAGCACTATTTTGCATGCAAATAATGTTGCTTCTTTCTACAGCCTTACATCCTCAAATTGTATGCGGTCTCAAAAGGCATCCTCTATATTCCTTAATCTGGAATGAAAAATGAGAAACTGTCCTTAAAAAGTTTAGATTGTTATCTTTCTTTTTTGATTTCAAATGGCCCTCTCCCCCTTAATGTATTTCTGAAAACTGCCTACATGTAATTTCAAAGATCACAACATCTCCAGTCCGTTTTGCATGAACTCACATAACACCCACTCGTCCTAATTCAATCTAGCACAATGAAACTGGAGAAAATGTATGGTTTGGTTTGCCTGAGCACACAACACTAATCACAGTAACCAACAATGCCAATGACACTGGACCTCGAATTCTAGAGCAGCGTGCTGCCCTACATAATGTACTTCAGTGCCTCATCAGGGGAAGTGAGCAACATATTAATACAATGAAGTAAGATCAGAGGCTTTTTAGTGCAGGGAGGATGGGGTAAGTGGAATGTAAGTGATCATAACCTCATTACATATGTATGTACATAAATGCTTCGCTCGAGGCATTCCCATTATTTCGCAAAAGTGCCAACCCTTTTAGCTCAAAATATTGAGATTATCAAAGTGTCTGCTCACCTCTTACACACTAGACGGCTACCGCCATGTAAATACATAATCACAAGTAAAGGCGGGCTACCTCGGGACGGGTTAAATTCAGCTACGGCCCGTGGAGGAAGTTTCGGTGGGGCGGAGAGGTGGGGCGGGGGAGGGGCAGGGTGGGGGTTGCTAAAAACCGGAGTATGGATAATTGAAGGTAAGTAAACAATTGAATTAATAAAACGAATTTCGTAGCGCGCCCTGCATCGCAAAATGTGATGCAGGGTGCGCTACGAAATTCGTTTTATTTATTAAATTGTTTACTTACCTTCAATTATCTATACTCCGGTTTTTAGCACCCCCCCACCCTGCCTCTCCGCCCCATCGAAACTCTCTCCACGGGCCGTGGCTGGTTAAATTATGCTGCAATTTTTTTTTTTAAATGTCATTTCCTGGTAGAGCAGCTGTGTGGGATGTGGGGCTGTGTGATGTGGGATCACTGGACCTCAGGCCCAGGGTCGGATTGGTAAGGCGGGCGCAATGGCCGAGGGGCTGGATCAAAGTTCCAGCTGTGGGCTGCTTTTTTGGGCAGCCTGGGACCGATTTTGGGCTATGTCTGTGTTGTTTGGATGCTGTCAGCGGCCCCGTGGGTGCCTGAGTGGCCTTTCTGGAGGCAGATGGGCGTCCATTACTTCCCTTCTTTTTATAAAACTTCGCCGGAGCTGTGTTTTGCGAAAAGGCAATAGGCAAATGAGGGCCATTTGTACACATTGGCAAAGTCAATAGATCTGCCTATACACTTATAAGGACCCCAAAGGCGAGACCTATTGCAGTATTATACTTCTATTTGTATTGTGTACTCCTTTGTAACATGCACACGTCACTTCCCCTCTTGAAATGTATCGTTTGCTACCTCTTGTATTTTGTTTGCTTTTGATACATGAACAATTACCCCCATTGCCTCATGTAACGTAATGTTTGTTCTTGTGTTTTGAGTATCTGCCATTTAGTGCAGTATTATACCTCTATTTATACTTTGTACACTTTTTTGACATGCACACGTCACTTTTTGTTTTCCTCTTGTAACGTATCGTTTGCTACCTCTTGTATTTCGTTTGCTCTTGATACATGCACAATTGTCACTATTGCCTTATGTAACGTAACGTTTGCTCTTGTAACATGCTGACTTGTAATTTTTCCTCATGTTTCACTATTGTTCCTATTGTGAAGCGCTCTGACACCTTCGGGTAAAGTCCGCGCTATAAAAAAACGCATAAAATTATTTAATATTTTTTTTTTTTTATCGTGCCCGGGCTGTTCTTTCATCCCAATCCACCCCTGCTCAGGCCTGCTGGAGCACGAGGCTCGTTCAGCACTGCAGGCTTAGACGCGGCTCGCCCAGCCTCATTATTCTTCGCCGAGTATTTCAAGCCGTCTCCAAGGGGAAGTGAAGATGTTCTCGGGGGGGACAAACACTCTCACGTGCTCCCAGGGCCGCAGACGACGTCTGCCAGACACAACGCAACAGGGGACGCACGCACCGCGGGGACGACGGAGTATTTCACAATATTCCGCACGTAACACTCTACGGCGATTGGCCGAGCAGCCTGCGTGATTTGCGTGGTTGGAGCAGCTACTAGGAAGGGAACGGGGGTTGCTGTGGAAACTTGCTTGAGTGATGCTCACACACCAAGGACAGAATTTGTCAAAAATAAATTTTTCACGGTGTTATAATCCTCTGAAGAAAAGCGATCATCTGCATTGGCATAAATGTAAGATACTGCCAGCGGAGCATGCGCAACCTGCAGCCATGCAATCCCCCTGGGGCAGAACGGCGCGCGCCCTGCCAAGCATTGTTATTTGTTTTGCAAAGGTCAGTTAATTAAAACTGTGCAACGCCCATTAAGAACAAAATGTGCTACTGTGTCTTGTAGTTTCCCCAGCAACACACGTGTACACACCCATATACCTAGAGGTGCCAAAAGCCAAATACACGTTGCCGCTCCAGAGCTTTTCTTTCACAAATCATTATTTCCAGTTGTGTCAGTGTGGAACCAACGCATGTCTACAAAGTCCATTCACATAACATTGCTTAAATGACAAGCCGGACCTGGCAACATGATGCCCCAATGACATGGTGGTAGGTGGTTCACCTTTTCTGAAGAAAAGCAAAAATGCCAAATGGGCCTGGTGGTAGATGGTTCACCTTGAAATGGAAAATGTGTAAATTAGTCAAAGTCACCCACAATGTGTTGTTACAGCATGGCTCTTATGGGCTCATGAGTGAGTCATTTATCCAGTCCAGGATTTAGCTTTGCATTAACGGACTTGCAGTCTATATTATCATTGGGCTAGAAAGGGACTACATATCCCAGAATGCAAAGAAAAACCTGGAATGGATGAATAAAGCATGGACTTGGGGAACTTGACAGCTTGTGCAAGTGTATCCCTAGTGAGGTTTGACACTACATCTCGGGCCATCGTCATTTTATCCTGCTTTTGCCTGGATACCTGCACCTGCTGGAACTAGCCAACGAGAACTTGGAACTCAAGAAGAGTATTCTGTTCACCTTTTCTGGAAATCCGACCAGGGGTGCAGTTGGTCAGTAAGACTGGGGTGGGCGGGGGTGTGACACTCTATAGTTGGCCATCAGTAACATCAGTATACACCAGAAGGTATCTAGGAGTCTGAAAAAGTGAAACCAAATCACAAGCAACCATTGGCATGAAAGAATAAGAGAAAGGTGGAAACTACATTCATCAGTCGCATCAGTCGCATCACGTGACAACATAACAACACATTCACGTGAGGCACAAATTCTAGGTGAAAATTTTCCCATCAGTTGTTTAACTGTACCGCCACTATCACATAATTTGGGTTCTCCTTACCCAGGAGTCAGTGCCATCACAGTCACACAGAACGTAAAAAAAGGGACTGTGAAAATAAAGAGACCCTACAGTTCTTATCTGTTAGGCGGACACAGTAGCAAAAAGCAGTGCAAAAAAAGTGACAAGTGAGAATATAAAATTAGATGAGACTGAGTAGAAGAAAGAAATTTTTAATAGTTTCTCTCAGCTTCCTAACTATAAAAACAGAAGTGTAAAAAGCAGATTTAACAAAATATCTGCTCAGCGAGTGGTCAACATGTTTCTGCATCTAAGGAAGTACCCATGCATTCATCAGGACCTAGTTGGTGCTACTGCTGTAATAATAGTGATAAATGTAAAAGGAAAAATGTCACCTGGTTTTCAGGTTCAAAAGGCTCCACCACAATCCAATTAGTGTGGGGTTCGCGCCTCACCTCACCTGGCTGCAGCTCAGGTAAATGAGGAGCACCGCTCTCTCCGTCGGTGTCTCCAGGCGTTCCTCTGCGCTGGACTTGGGGAGTAACATCTACAACTGCAATTTGTGAACTTTTGAATATGTATAGAGACTTCAATTTTACAGACTAATTGTGAAAAAAATGGTTGTCCTTCTAAGGGACACCAATGACATTTTTTTTGGGGGGAGGGGGTGGCATTAAGAAGCTTGCAGACTTCTGTGCTAGAACTAACCACACTAACCTGCTCCAAACTGCACATCTGTTCAGCCTGGCTTCGAAATGGTGGATTTGTGGGGAAATTCCTGCAAAGAATCAAAGGGATACCTCAGCTACGTACATGAGAAGAGAGGCGATTGAAGAAGCTTCTTCTCGTATTTGGCAATATCTAGGTCTACATGTTCGGATGACCCTCATACTTCCAGCCCTGTGGACAATGAAAGCCAAATGCTAAACAGGTTACAAACCTCTGCTGATCCTAGTTGTCCAATACTGTCAATTATTCAGGAGATAAACATCCCGGGATATAGGGAATCCAGAAATCAGCTATTCACCTATATAGCCCAAAGATGTATCCACCGAGAGGATTCAAGTTGAACAACCAGACACATAACAAAAAAGATGCCTCGTTACTTAATTTCTCTGGTTATGCCACAGTTACACTGGGGAAGACACTCCCCAGACAAGGTCAGTAGCAGAGCAGGGGTTGTCCTCCATGGCATTTCTTCTGAGCCTGCATTAGGATTAGGGCGCCTATGCTGTCTGCACAACACTGTCCCTTTCAATGGACTTCGAGGTCCAAGTTACAGAAAGGTAACTCCAGTTTCAGAATGTTTGCTTAAGATAACAAAGAAAACACAGTTTGCATTTGCCATTGATGTCATTAGGGCTTTGCTGATGGCGCTGTTTATACTCAGTAGCATGCTATAGTCGATAATGGCTGAAATCTTGCCACAATAAATAAATCCAGTATATCTAAAATGCAGCAAATCAACCGTGAGGGTCTCAATGCACTGAACTGTAGGTACTGGGAGATTATGGGGCTTAACCCGCGGTGGCAATCCGAAGTCCCCCACACTGCAGACTGCCACAGGACCGCAGTGACCGGCGGGGATCAAGGATCCCATGGCAGTCGCACAGCAGCTGAGAGCACTAATATGCTGACGTGACCCTGCAGCACCGCCAAGCAGATTAGGAGTTGAATGTACACCGCCCTTTTCAGGGAGGTGAGCCTGCCATGAAAAGGGTGGTGGAGAGTCAACAAAGGGAGCCTTAACAGGGCTCCCTGCTGGTCTTGGACCTGGGGATGCATGCGGGGGTGGGGCTGGGGGGCAAACGTAGCCCCCGCTGGATTTGCACTCCGAGTTCCTGCAGGAAGGTGCAGTCGGCGCTCTGAGAGCGGCAATCTGCATGTTAGGCTCTTCTATAAGCCTAACAGACCACCACTGTCAGACGGCTGCAGGACCAGCCGCCAGACCAGGATTTAACTCCTAATCTGGTGGGAGGTCGCACTACGGCTTTGGCAATGCTACAGCAGATGGCTCATTGCACCGTCCGCTGTAGGACTGCCAAAGTCGAATAATAAGGCCCTTGGTGATTTGCCCAAAATCACAGGATGTTGACACCTACGCTGAGATTCGAACCTGGTTCCCACCGGCTCCGAAGTCGGCAGCTCAGGCTGCCACATCTCGTCATTTCTATTCAATGAGTAGCATGCAGGCGTAGAAGATTTTTGCAGACACTGCAGAAATAGTTGTTACCACACTTTACCATAGCATTTGTCTGAGGCTCAGATGAGAGAATAGCACCAAAAATGATTCTACATTTCATACTATGTATGACATGGAGGGTGTAGTCCTCAGACTAGTTGGCCCGGTGAAAAAGGCCTAGAGTGGTCTTCTCTTCTGGAACTAAAATCTCAGTTTTGGTTCCAGTGAGGCACAGGAACATTTCTCTCACTTGGTAAATAGCCTGGTTTAGACCTCCAGTGATATCATTGTGATTTCCTGGACCATTCTTTAAACAGGTATGGATCTGGACATCGTTTGTGACATTTGGAAATGCACTGGGTATTGTTAAAGCATATAAGCAAAATAGTGCACGTAGGCATTGAACAACAGGGCCACAAAGTGAACTGGGAAGTACACCATCTTATGCTTGGGAGCTGCATTAGATCAGATGCAGGCAGTTGGCTTTGGCAGAGAAGAGATGAGCATATCCAGGCTAATTGCATTGTGGCTACCTCTGCCTACTCTTTTAGCCTGGAGCACAAAATACTGCATTCACAGCAATGTATTCCTCAGAGGGATCAAGGCGGATCAAAGCCGCTTGTGGGCCTTCATTGCACTGGCATGACTGTAATTCTTGTAACAACTGAAAGGGGTCTCCTGTCTTTCTGATCTCATTTTCTAACTGAAGGGTGCTGGCTTTGTTTCCCCATATGATGTTTCTCCATGAGAATCCCATTAAATGTCTGTTTGTAAAATACCATATATGTGTTTCTTGCCTTTGCTTAGCAGTGCTCACCTTGATATGGCTGCTGGGGGAACTCGTTGTTGGGCAATTCTGGGTCTCACAGGCATATTTTCCTTTTGTTATTAAACATTTTAAGACTTCTATTTTTCTGAGCATGGAGTTTATTTGACAGAGTTAAATCCCAGCTGGCAGTTAAGAAGCAGTATGCTTGTAGATGTTTTATGAACACTGTTTGCAGGATTTTATGGGCCAATGTTTAAAACTGGTTGGTAACTGGAAAGTACAAGAGGGTCTGCTGATGGTTTTTCTGTTAAGGGGACATCATTCCTATTTCAACTGTAGGGGACCAAGTCCATTGCAAGGTACATGTTCATGACGACAAGGAATGGGAATAGCTATTTCGCACAAGTGGACGCACGCGGTTCTACTGATACATTAGAGGCTTTGGTCTTTAATGTTAACCTTGTTAATTCTGTGACCTCTACTGGTTTTAAGGCAATGGGGGTCTACTGAAGTGGCAGCTTAAGAGGTTTGGTGTTGACTGTGGGTTATTGAGGTTAGCGTCACAAAATGTTAGGATATTTTTCACTTCATGAATTATTGTAGATCTGTGTTGCTGAGGCATGCATGAACGTTTTCTTGTGCTTGTTATGGGCCATTGTAAATGCAAGGTAGTCATTTTTTTCTCATTCCATGTAGACACGTGACAGATTCTCTCCCTTCTCATACACAATGCCTTGCCAGCCTTGACCTGTGATCTTTGCCAAAGGAGTTCTGTTTTGGCACAGTCTTTTCTGTTCTGCTGCCTTGCTACTGTGACATTTGTTGATACCTTTTAGCCCCGGCTTCTGTTTCCCAATTGACATAATATTACATGTGTATTTGTAAAGCCCACCGCAAAGGGTGTATTGATTCTGAATAGTAGATGTTTATTGTTACCCAACTCAATGGTGCTCATTTTGACCTCAGAAGGATGACAAACTGAGTGCCCTTCACCCCCCCCCCCCCGGGACTTAAACCTGTGTCCTTGAGGTCAAAAACAGGCCCTTTCAGGGCACATTAGTCCACTAAGCCACCACTGGCTTAAAGAACCTCAATTCTGTCCAACAATATTGTCATGTTCTAGATATTAGTTAGAGCGGGCTCTGGGTAGTGGCTAGCTGTTGGGATTTAACCAGCTGCTTTTTACCGCATGTTCAAGAACATGAAGATGGCAGAAGAGCCATCCCGGAACCAGGCTTCAGCCATGGAGAGGTCAATCAGGTGGTGTCATTGACGGTCAAAGGTTACATGTGGCTTCCCTAACATTAACACCCATGATATTGACACGCCACTACCAGGTCTATTGCAGGTAAGAGTTGCCCTAAACAAGTAATGATGATACACAGAGAATTCTGCCTTATCCAATGGGTTGGTTGTATGTGGCAAGCGAAGAGGAAACAACAAGTCAGATGTGATGAAAGTCATCCGCTAGCGTGTTGCCCCTACTGGGTGTTTTCCCTGAACGCTATGGGAAAAAGGAAGCTGTACATCCAAAGCTGTGATTACCAGTACCGCATGCAGATGCTTGTCTGACACACACACAAGGGCATGTTATCTGTAATGCTCAGGGAATTCAGCGAGTAGCTCCTGGCAATAATAACAGGATCCGCGCCCAAGTCTCCCCAGGCACCGACCGTGAACTCGCTTATATCTTCAAGTGGCAATTATGGGATGTTACGGAATTGGTTTAACCCTACCTCTCTCACATCCCTGGCATTAGCAGTCTTAGCATCTTCTTATCCTCACACCTGCTTCAAAGCTTAGCCGCCCTCTGAGCCACCGGGGGACAAGCAAACACGGGGATTCTGTGAAATTACCTAGCCCGGGTCGGAAAAGGGCGACGTTGAGCTTACCTCCTGAAATAGCGAACATGAGTATAGTGTAGATGATAACTGCAGTCTTACCTCTTGAAGCAAGCGTAACGCGGGCCCCCGCAGCTCCTGAGTTGCAGGGGGCCAATAATTCAGGGGTTCCCCAAACCATCAGGGGGCCTCCATTCAGCCCAAGGCCAATGAATATCTGTGAGATATGGGAGACTCAAGGCCCCTCCTAACATTCTGCGAGCGAGGGCATAATTTTACACAACGGCACTGAAGAGTAGAGAAGCTAAGATTGTGTTCTTGAGGGGAACGCGGAACAGAAATATCAGAGTTTGCTGCCATTCCTCTCTTACTGCAGTTTCAGCATTGCCATGATTTTCACGACAGAGTAAGACTGTATGGTGAAAAAGAGGGGTTTTCGATGAATCAGTGCTACAATGGTTTGTCACCTCTAGAACTATTTCTTTTTCCTCTTAGTGCACCTCGTAATGAACTTGTTTCTGGGGCTTCTATTTACAAATCATTGTCATCAGGTGTGTTTGTCTAGTTGTAAGCTAAAAAAAAGCTGCATAGCTCACAATGATGGCCCTAAATTAGATTCATGGTGTGCCATTGGACGGGGCATGACAGCAATTCTACTATGTTCACTCTAGTCAGACCACTTATTGCGGAAAGTGTTGGTGAATAGGATGCCACATCACTAAATACTAAATTCACTTTTAAGGGTGACACTAATTGATATTCTTATGTGGGGAAGGCTGGTGGAGGTTGGTGTGGGTCACATGTAAACAAACTGCTCTAAGTAGGGTGAAAAGAAGAATCTGGGGACGATTGACCTTTATTTTACGCAATACAACTTAACGCAGAAAGGCAACTTGCTGCGTTGCATTGCGTGAAAGGGAAAGAGAAGAAATGCTCCATGTTTACAAAGCATGGATCATTTCTGCCCTCACCTTGCGCAGGTGCACTGTATGCTGCATGGGGGCAACGGAGGCAGCCTTGCACCACAGTACAAACGTGCCTGCTTTACACGGAGGATTGTTTTTGTGTACGAAGCAACACCTTCCTACACCAAAACAATCATCAGAGGCAATTTCCTTTTTCTATGTGTGCTGCAGAATTCAGCACACATAGAAAGAGGAAATAACGAGGAGTGATAAAGATATTTTTCCTCGTTACACCAGTCTGGTGCATACCCAGGTTTAAAAGTCTCTGTAAAATTGGGTTTGCGACAAAATATATGGGTGTATGCACAGGAGTGCCCATGCTTCTGCCATGTAAACTCTAGTCCGCGCAAAGTAGTGCAAGGCAGCGCTTTGCTCTGCCTTTTGTTACTTTGTATTTACTAAACCATGCAAACCCATGCAAAGTTGCTTTGTGTGGCTTTGTAAATCCCAGTTAAGGGTTTGTATTAATTTGCACCGACTTGTGGTACGCAAGGACAACGCATGTCCCTAGTGAAGCTGCCCCCTGGTCTTCACTCTAGGCCCTTTAGGCCTGCTCCTGTCCATTTCCATATGGTAGCCACCTGTGGTGAATACCTTGCAATTAGAAGCATAAACTCCTGGCAGATTACAAGGAAAGTACGAGAGATGACAATTATATACCAGAGAGGAATAATTTAAATTTCTATTTCCTATTTCAATGATAACATTGAAACATTTTCCCATTTTATGGATTCAACGCACATGGAATTGCTAAACTACCAATGCAGAAGGAACCCTATGTTCAGGTAAACATGGGACCATCCTTTCACAAAATTCCAGTACACAAGTTACAAGGAGTTACTTTTGCTGCAATACATTGTTTTGGGGATACTGGGCTGTGTAGGTCAAGTGGCAAAAAACCACAAAAGGAAATTTCCCTGGAAAAGGGAAACAAAAAATTGAAATTGCATTTCACTACGTTGCAGTACAAATATCAACCTCCCATTATCTATCTATCTATCTATCTATCTATCTATCTATCTATCTATCTATCTATCTATCTATCTATCTATCTATCTATCTATCTATCTATCTATCTATCTATCTATCTATCTATCTATCTATCTATCTATCTATCTATCTATCTATCTATCTATCTATCTATCTATCTATCTATCTATGTATAGGTTTACTATTTTTACTATTCTTATCTCCACCCTTGCTTACCTTGACGACATAGTAGTAGTCGCTGTAGAGGAAGTAATGCGGATATTTCGACTTACATACAGAATCGACTGGCATTTCCTCCATGGAAGCTCACTCGGCGTTCTAAAAGCCATACACCCCATAACGAACCAGTAGAAACAATTTGTAACTGGCCAGCTGAGACCTGCACCCGGGAATGCAGGCATTGCACCCCCCAAATGCTTTAAGTTGGGCATTTTGCAAGGACTTTGGTGAGAACAGTAAAGAACATAAGGCAGAAAAATATTCCCATGACAACCAGCTCCTGGCAGAGCTCGGCTTTCGCTGAATATATCCAGGCAACGGGAGTCCATTGAGCGAGATAACCTGGTGCCAATCCGTAGACAAGGAGACGTCTGACGGAGTATGCTCCAGGGGGGACCCGCGGCTACGCTCGCACCTGCTCTCTGCGTGCCTACGTGGCGGAGAGCAACTGGCGCTGCACCCGCTCTCTGCGTGGGCACCGGGCACCGACGGGCAATGTGAGAGGGAATATGGGACAGTCCGGGGACGAGGAAAAACAAACTCTTCTGCACACGGGACAGAAGGGGGCGAGGGGGGGGAGGAGAGGAAGTGTATGAGAGAGCGCAGGAATGAAACAACGAAAGAGAGAGAGGGAATAGAGAATGGGGACAGAAAATGAGACAGACGAGGGTAGTGAAAGATAGAACGTAAGAATGGGCGAGAGAGGGGCTGGTGAAAGAAGGAGAGAGAAAAAGAAAGAGCATGGAGGGAGGACAGATATGGAAGGGAGAGAGAGAGAGGTGGAGAGATATAGAGGTAGAGAGACAGGAGAGTGATAGAAAGAAAGAGGGAAACATACATAGAGCTAGTGAGACATAGAGAGAGATAAAAACAAGAGGGGGAGTGATAGAGAGATGGAGCGAGGCAAACAGAGAAACGGGGAACAGAGAGGCAAAGTGAAAAGGGGCAGAGGGGCAAGCCAGACACGGAGAGAATCATACACAGACAGAGAAACGGACAAAGATTGACAGAATGGGAGAGGCAAGGACGTGAATGGGAAAACACGAAAAGAGTGAGATTATATGCTATGGATGAAAGTTGGATCCAATTTAAATGAGATGTCTGTTTATCTTGACTCTCACTGGATGCCATTGGATGTTCACTATACCTTATGGTAGGGGTCTTCAAACTGGGGGCGGCCCCCCCTAGGGGGCCCTCAAGAACTCCTCGGGGGGGGGTGCCAGGCTCTGGCCAAAAGAAGCATTATGGTGATAACAGTGCTTTGTTTTAAGCGAAAACAAATGAGCGGCAGTTAGCCACTCGGTAATGGGCAACCACTAGCATATTTTCTTCTTTCAATCCTAGCTTGGAGTATGTGTGGAAAGGGAAAGGACTCCAAATATTCCTCAAAACCCCCACCCTCATTTCTAATAATCACACTTCGGATACTTTTACACGTTTGTAAGGCCTGCCTGACCAGAATAGTATGTTTGGCAATCATGTATTTGATTGCATTTTTAAAATGGTAACAGAACTTAATTGCAATGTTTAAATGGGTCTAGACATATTTAAACATTGCCTATTTGATAGAATAATAAAAACAATTCTAAGGGGGGCCCTAGTTATTTTTTCCCACTAGGGTGGGGAGGGGGGGAGAGGGGTGCGGTATTTAAAAGTTTGAAGACCGCTGCCTTAAGGGTTCCCTGTCTGATGGGATAACTATCCTGAATTGTACCACAGGCATTCAAGAAGTTTTGGTTCTAGACCAACGGTGTAACGAGCAAGCCAACTAACAGGGCCTGAGAGCATACAAAGGCCCCCTTTATTTTAGGACCACCAGAATTTTTCATGGAGGAAAGTCCTCCATGACACCGCTGTCAGTCCTGAAATTGAAATTTGCATGGAGGTGCTGCAGTGGCACCATCAGCACATTATTGAGGCCCTGATTGCCGCACCACCGCAAGAGAACAGCAGTTTCCTGGCAGCATCAGTGTTGCAATGGCGGTCCGACCGCCCAACTTATGATGAGGCGGTCAGACCGCCGGTGTGGCAGTGGCTGGTCCGCCACTGCGGCACCACCATGAGTCTGGCGATCTGTGGACTGCCAGACTCATTATCAGGCCCCAAACGTCATTTTATCATGTAGCACTAACCCCGTAATAGCTTTTGCAAAAGGGGGCTAACAGGGAGGGAACAGTGAAAACACCCCTATGATACCACAATAGCATGCCCTTGCTTTGTGTATAATAATAAAACAAAAGAAAATTGGGCAAGGGAATATTGTGTGATGTTCCCATACATAAGAAGTAATTTTAGAAAATGTTGACGTTTCATGCCACATGTCCATGGCTGGTTGATATCACCTACAAATTGTACTAGAAGCTGTATCTTGAGTACACATTTGATGTAAGCCTACATTTGCTTGCCTTTCTTCCATAGTGAAATGCTTATTGTTGTGCTAAAAACACATTGCACAAACACAGCTGCTGATATAATTGTGGTGTGACTGACTCTAAATATAGCATGCAACACTTTCTCCCTAATCGCACAACACATCACTGCAGACGTTCACACAGTCCTGCGCTGTGCGATTAGTAGTATTCATATATTTAGCATTTGCTGTAAAAGCTCCACCAAAACCAAATTTATTTCTGGGCCAGTTGAAGATTTAACTAACAAAAAGCTCCAATCAAAGGATCATTCTTGGGGTTATTGATTTGTTGAGATAGACCTAGGACAGGACCAATAGCCATATTTTAAAGAGGAAATGACTTTCTGAGTCACACTTTTTTGCAGGTTCTCATGGCCGAGGGAAGTCATTGTAGAATAAAGCGCTCTGATACCTCTGTGTCTAGCCAGCGCTATATAAAACTCTTCAAATAAATAAAGAGAATCAAAATAAGAAATCTGTTCCTTTGAGACCCCAAACAACAGGACATTTCTAGATGGTACCTTCTCTGGCCAACAATATAATCCAGAACAATTTAGGATCTAGGAGGACGGAAGGTCCAGGAAACAGTTTAGATTCCAAATTCAAGCGGATATTTGAGTGGCAAAGATCAATTTATGTTCTTGTGTTCCCGGCACCTTGAAGGATCGTAGTACAGAATATCCTTGATATTTTTGTTACAATATTATGGTAGCACAATATTCCGCCGTTGGGATTCATGACCACACCACCTTAAAGCAATTAGGTTTGTGGTGGACTGTGCACAAATTAAAAGAATGAACTACGAAAGTGGAAAACACAATAAACGAAAGCCAGGCATCTTTATGATAAATTCTGAGGTTCTAAGCCTGACAATACTGGGATTGGTTATTTCTGTATCTTTTCAAACCGTCCATTCCCTAGTAAGGCCTGCTATAGTGGCCTCTTGGTGCTTATATATATATATATATATATATATATATATATATATATATATATATATATATATATATATCTGAAACAGATCTCCCATGCAAAGGAAACGTGCGACGACACTCAAGGAGTTGCTGTGCTTCAAAAAGTATTTTATTCGGCAGCAAAACAAACAACGCGTTTCACCTAACGGCTTGGTCACATTTGTTATGGATTCAGAATCGTTGTCCTTTTACATACCAGTGAAATATTAACATAGATAAAGGACTACCTCAAACTCACCCCCAAGTGTAAATGCATGGATCACAAGTCAATTACTTGGATTTACAGGTATCTATAAAGAATGGGAAAATATCAACTTCCCTGTACCGGAAACCAACAGCCGGGAACAGCGTGCTGTTTGCTACTAGCAGCCATCCCCGTAAATTAATCAATAGTATTCCCTATGGGGAGTTTCTTAGATTGAAACGAAACTGCACCCATGAGGAGGACTTTGATTTAGCAGTCAGAGGGAGTATGGACAGATTTGAGGAAAGGGGTTACAGACCAAAACTTTTACAGGACACCCTCAACCGCGTAAAGGCCCTGCCACGCGACACACTGTTCCAAAAGAAAGAGAGGCCAAAAGTGGATGGGAAGTTTCGAATGGTAACAACTTACTCAGAAAATTCCTTCAAGTTAAGGACAATTATGTCGAAACATTGGCATATTCTAAAGACTGATCAGATTGTGGGATCGGATCTGCCCGCTACTCCACAATTTACCTTTAGAAAGGCAAGATCTTTGAGGGACCACATGGTCCATAGCCATTTAGACCCGATCCAGAACACCAAAGGCACGCTGAAGGAAGCCAGAGGCTTCTTTCCATGTGGGAAGTGCAAAGCATGTGCTGTCAGCAAACGCACACTCACCTATAAAGTAAGAGGCTGTCGAGGTGAAAAGAAAATCAATAAATTTATGACCTGTCAGACGGATCATGTAGTCTATTGTTTACAGTGCCCTTGCCTGCTGCAATATATTGGCAGTACAATTAATTCTGTAAAACTAAGAATTTTAGAACACATGAGGGCGATAATGAATAAGGATTTCACATATCCTGTCGCCAGGCATTTCGCGATCAAGCACAATAGTAACAGAGATCTACTAAGGTTTTTCTGCTTAGACTGTGTACCACCAAATATAAGGGGAGGGAATAGATTGCAGACCCTTAGAAGGCTTGAATCGCGTTATATCATTGATTTAGAAACGAAGGCACCAAGGGGTCTTAATATGGGAGAGGAGATGGCTACTCACCTTGGATAAGGTGAGCGAAGGACTGTAGAAGTTTTGATAGTTGGAAATATATTATAATAATCAGGCCCCGCCCGTGCAGGGCGTTATACCGGGGCGGTGACGTCAGGCAGGGGAGAATCAGGGTGGGGGTTGTAAAATGCGGGATATGGACCATTACAGGTAAGTACTGAAAAAAATAAATAAAACGAATTTTGTTGCCCGTGCTGCATCACATTTGGCGATGCAGCGCAGGTAACAAAATTCTTTTTTTTTTTTTTCGGTACTTACCTGTAATGGTCCATATCCCGCATTTTACAACCCCCCACCCTGACCCTCCCCCGCCTGACGTCATCGCCCCGGTATAACGCCCCGCACGGGCCGTGCCTGATTATTATAATATATTTTTTTAAATATAGTTTATAATTTTAAGTGATTTTTAATTTAATTGCTAATAATAACTTATTGTGTTATACCAGGTTGTTGGGTATGTAGGGGGATAGGGTAGGAAGTTAATTAAGCAATAATTGATTATTAATTAACTGCTAATTGTTAAGAATATTATTAGCATTAATTATGTATATTATGTAATACTGATTTATTTTACTTATATTTTAGGAATGGGATGCTATGTTTGTAGGGGTATAGGGTGGGAAGTTCATGAGGTAATAATTAACATTTAAATTATAATGTATTATTGATTGTTTAATTGATTATTAATTATGTATATTGTATACTAATCATATATTTTAGTTATATGTTAGGAGTACAGGGTGGGAAGTTCATTAAGTAATAATTAATTAACAATGTGTTATTAATGTATTATTAATTATTGAATTGATTATTATTATGCACATTATGCAATACTGATACATTTTAGATATATTTTGGTTATGGGTTTCTAGGTTTGTAGGGGTATAGGGTGAGAAGTCAAAGTAATAATAAAAAATAACAATCTACAAATATATATTTAATTGATTAATATTTCCGTAAATGTTGTAATAATTATATAATTGAGTCATATTTTAGGTGTGAGCTGCTGGGTTTGTAGGGTGGGAAGTTAATTAAGTAATAATTAATTAACAGTCCATAACACCATAATTGAACACAAACATGGCATTGATGCATGCATGCACTATTTAAATGAGCGCAACATAATGTACCTGGAGCACACGAGAATGATAGGGGACATGATAAGAATATGCCTAGAGAACAATGTGTTTATGTTCAATGGGGAGCTGTACAAGCAGACCACGGGTACTTGTATGGGTACAAGCTTCGCGCCGAGTTTCGCGAACTTGTTCCTAGGAAGATGGGAAGAGGAAATCCACACTGACCCCCAATACATGCAGGCATTTAAAAAAGTAAAAGTATGGCTTAGGTACATAGATGACCTGTTTGTGGTATGGAGTGGGAGTGATGTGGAAGCTGAAAACTTTATGGAACAACTCAATGTTAACAACTATAACATAAAATTGACTCATCATAAGGACAGATGTAAGGTTGAATATTTAGATGTTGAGGTCAGGGCGGAAGGAGACCGATTGGCAACCAAATTGTTCAGGAAGGAAACTGCAGGCAATAGTGTCCTCCATGCTTTGAGTAGCCACCCAGATACCCTAAAATGGAGCATTCCGTATGGGGAGCTTCTAAGAGCAAGGAGGAACTGCTCTAATACAGAAGAGTACAGACAAGAGAGCAACAATATGATACAGAGATTTAGGGAAAGGGGCTACCCTAAATGGGTCCTAGATAGGGCCTTATCTAAAATGGAAAATATAACAAGAGAGAGTACTTTGACACCAAAGGAATGTGAGGATAAGGAGAATGATACCACCAGAGTAATTTTAACTTATAACAGGGGGTCCCAAAAGGTGAAGAAAATAATTTCAAGGAATTGGAATATTTTAAAAAGCGACCCCATTGTTGGCCCTAAACTGAGTACAAGACCAGCCATTACATACAGAAAAAGTCGGAGCTTGAGGGACATAATCACGAAGGGAGATATCACAGATTACAAGGATAGGAACCAACATAACCTTGTAGGATTCTTCCCGTGCGGGCACTGTAGAGCCTGCAAGTACAGTTCAATGCGAAAGGATTTTGAGATCCCTCATGGAAAGAACAAGAGAAAGATTATTGGTCAATTTCTGACATGTAGCTCAACACATGTAGTATATGTGCTTGAGTGTCCCTGCCAAAAGAGGTATGTAGGCAGCACAACAGTAATGGCTAAGAATAGAGTTATGCAGCACCTGAGGGCAATCACTAACAGGGACTCCCAATACCCTGTTGCGAGACACTTTGCCCAACATCATAAATCCAATTGCAACTTATTAACATACTTTGCAATAGAACAGGTGAACCTGAACCTGAGAGGGGGTAACAGAGAGTTACAGCTGAGAAAGAAGGAATCCAAATGGATCCTAGAATTAGAAACGAGACAACCTAATGGGCATAATGTCCACGAAGAGCTAGCAGTACACCTGTATGATTCCTGAAGCTGAAAATAATAATACTGCATCAAGTGGAAATACTGTATCAATTGAAAAGCACTATGAATGTGTGACTCAATGGTATTTGAAATGACTTAGGGCTATCATGTTTAAGAGGTTCTCATCTAATGGTAATAAGAAAAGCTTGAAAATGTATATATGTTTTTAACTGTGATTGTAGCGCATTTGTAATTATACGTTTGTTTTACTCTAACAGGTAGAATCAAGGAGCTCAGAGTAGATATCACGTGCACTTCACGAGCAATTGAACCGGTCACCTGGAAGAACTCATGACAAGATAGAGTAGAAGATCACGTCACCCAGTAATGTAATGATTTATTCACTTTAGTTCACGTTTGTTTCACTTAATGTTTTTACCAGCACTCCCCAGAGACATTGGACCCTTATGAAGCCACAAGGCGAAAGAAGAGGGGTAACGAAACGTACTAGCGCATTCAGCCACTGTGGCGAATGAATGAGAGCGACATATAAAAATAATAAGTGTACTCAACTTAGAGAATGATTAGGATTTTCTTGCAAGAAAAGTAAGACATCATGAGAAAAGAAATAATGTGAAATGGACACACTCAAAGATGTCAGCCAAAATGAAATGTGCAGTCCTGTTTCTATAGCCAGCACGAACTGTGTATGTAACTGGTGGAGAGCAGATGTATTGTTGTGTGAGCAAGGGAGCAAAAGCTTCCGAAACGCGTAACAGCAATAAAGCAACACTGTGTACAATCCTGGCTTCTGAGAGTGCGTTAAAACTTGGATGTTATTGAGAAAAAAAAAATAATAATAATATATATATATATATATATATATATATATATATATATATATATATATATATATATATATATATATATATATATATATATATATATATATATATATATATATTGGTAAGTAATAATGTTAATATTTAGTGTTTTATATTTTTTCTAAATTAATGGGGATATTCAAATATGTAATGTATTTGAAGTGAAGTAGTTAACTTAACTATTGCTTAGACTGGAGTGGGGTTAGTGCATTTAACCCTTCTGAAGTGGGAATAGTAAATCTTAAGCCTCCGAAGTCCAACACTTTTCCTACTAGTGCACAGACTGGAGTGGGAATAGTAAATTTAACGCCTCACAGTTCATTGCTTTTCCTACAGTTGCTTAGACTGGACTTGGTATAGTAAATTTAACCCCTACAAAGTCCAACGCTTTCACTGCTATTCCACCGACCTGAATGAGAATAGTTATTTTATAGGGATTTCTAAAGCCCGTACCTGCCCCAAAACAGGGTTTCCCTGCGCTGGTCTACTACCAAATGAGCACAACATAGAACATCACAGAAAGGACCTATGCTGCAAATAGCCAGGTCTTCAGCTGATTTGTAAAACACAGATGATTTTGCGTTTTAAGTAGCTGTACCAGCAGATTATTCCATAAGACCAGGACCATTGTTCGAAAGGAGCTACTCCGAGTCTTACTCTTTTCATGTGTGGTAAAATAGCCCAATTCAAGTCGGCGGAGCATAGGGCCCTTGCATGTATAAATGGCAGCACCAGGGAAGTCAAATAGGTGCTACCTGCTTGTTCATAATCCGATGAACTATGCACAAAGCTTTGAATTGAGTGTGTTCTCAATGGGAAGCCAGTGAAGTTTGCAGAGCAGTTTGGAGACAGAACAGAATTTTGGCAGATGGAAAAGAAGTCTAGCAGCCACATTCTGGACAATCTGCAGCCTGTTTGTTACAGATCTCTTGGCACCCAGATAAAGAATGTTACAGTAGTTCAGTTGCGAGTTGAATAAAGACTGCACAATCATTTGCTGGAGCTTGGAATGGAAAAAGCCAATAATTGATTTTAGGCTTCTGAGAGTAGCTAAACATGTGCCCGCTAGCGCCTTGGCTCGTGGCTGAAATTAATGTCTCATCAAGCCAGATACCCAGATTGTTTGCAGGAAATCTTGGCTTGGGAGGAGAGTCTAACATCTTTGGCCACCAATGATCTCCACAAACCTGAGGGTGCTTCCCCAGCAGAAGAATCTTTATTTATTAGCATTGAACATCAAGCAATTAGGGTGCATCCACTCTGCAACGGCGGTCATAGAGTTCTGAAAGTTAACAGCACCCTCCATTGATTCCTTTGACAAAAAGACGATCATTTGGGTATCATCCGCATTCGAAATCAGAGACATCGCAAAAGATTTCACCACCTCCGCCAACGTCCTCACGTAAATGTTAAAGAGAGTAATTCTTACCCTTCCAAAGTCCAACGCGTTCCCTACTGTTGCACAGATTGGAGTGGGAATAGTAAATCTTACCCCTCCGAAGTCCAATGCTTTCCCTACTGTTGCACAGACTGGAGTGGAAATAGTCTTTTCAACCTATCTGAAGTCAAACGCTTTCCCTAGTGTGGCACAGACAGGAGTGGGAATAGTAAATTTAACCCCTCCGAAAGTCCAACTCATTCCCTACTGTAGCATAGACTGGAATGGGATTGGTAAATCTAACCACTTCGAAATCCAATGCTTTCCCTACTGTTGCACAGACTGGAGTAGGAATAGTCAATTTAACCTATCTGAAGTCCAATGCTTTCCCTACTGTTGCACAGACTGGAGTGGGAATTGTAAATGTAACCACTTCGAAGTCCAACGCTTTCCCTACTGTTGTGCTGTTTGGAGTGTGAATAATAGATTGAACCACTCAGAAGTCCTACACTTTCTCTACTGTTACATAAAATGGAGTGGGGATAGTATATTTGTTATTCTCAATCCCCAACACATTTCTTAATATTGGTTATACTCATACTCCTGTTTGGATGTATGAGTACTCTTGAGTATCAGGATAGAAAAGGAGTTCTTGCTGCGATGGCCCAAGCTTACCCAGAAAATTGATCCCAGAATATCAATAGGACACAATATTGAGGACAAAGTATCAACAGGTAATATGTCTAGATTTTCTATACCTAACTCCAAAAAGTTTTCAAGATAAGTAGATGAGGAGGTAGGAATAGTAAGTAGAAACTTGCAATATGCATTTACCCTTCAATATTTTGGCCCTTGAATTCTGTCCTTGATATTCTTATATCACAGTATTCTGGGGGTCGATATTTAGTAGTTCATTCATACCCTTAAGCCTTACCCACTCTGGTATTCAGGTTATTATAGCATCCGTTAGATCGGGATCTGTATGCTGTAAATAATATACTTCTGTTCCATACAAAAATGCTGGAGCCTACATTTTAGTGCAAGCCTCTCTCTGTGCCCGCCACTTGTGGAAATTTATGAATCTCTATTGGCCCTTGGTCAAAGCGTAGTGGTTGGGAGTCATCTCTCCATGTTGAATAGAAAAGAAATTATGGCACCCGGGCTCCCCTGGAACTCTGGTGCCGCTGGCTTAGCTCTGGTGCTTATGACTGGTAGAAATGATTGGGTGCTGCGCTTTTCTGGGCAAGGCACAGAAATTGAAGCTGCTGGAGTCCCGATTACGAGGATTCCCTAGTATTATCTTAAATATTTTTAGGGCTCTAGCCAAGAAATATTTTGGGGGCTCCTGTGTCAAACAACTTTGAATTTTATTCCCTATTGTCTGATAACTCTAGCCTGTAATATGCAAAACAATATTGAATTTTAAACTTTCAGACAAAAACACCTGAAATATGTCTTGCCTCGTATCCAGAAATCATTAAAATGGTACTGGATTTAGAGATAGAGAGTCAGTGACAGGAAGAAAGAAGTTGAGCTGTTCTGATAGATAAATCAATAAAAGTGCGTCCATGAGAGAACCTGAAAACAGAGCACCATAGGGCTCCTTAGAAGATAGAAGCCCTAAGCAACTGTGCACTTTGCCCATGCTTTAAAACATCTCTGGAATCCCCCATGACCTGACCCTAGGTGGAGGCATATTGTGTGGCATCAGAAGATTCTTGGGAGCTACAATTGCAGAAGGTTAAATATAGGTGGTACCCAGAAGAAGGACCAGTATGTTGGAACTCTGTGGATTGGGGGCATCTGATCGAGGCACTTGTAGCGGCTCTGACCTCTGATCTTGCCTAGTGGGTTAGGCTTTCATACATGTCTAAGATGTCGAACTGATCAACTTGTTTAGGGGCAGATCTACTGTGATTTAAATCTAAACGTACAAAAGCAGTGCTGAAGATTGAATGTGAGGAAATGAGGATATGTTGACTCATTGTGGGGTTCTTGACTCATGGCTGCCCATGCATTTGTCTCCCTATGCGCCCAGGAATATGCAATTGACCCTGATCCTCATGCATCTAGTTGCTGCAGGAAGACAGGAAATGAGGTCTAGATTGTCTGTCCCCCTTCACTGTTGGTATCCTATGGCTAACTGACATCTGGAGTGGTCATTATGAGCTGTGAACTGACAACTTACATTTATTTTAGAAGCTGTAGGATCTCTGGGCAGCACCCACATGGTTTTGGGATCTTAGCTAACAATGTAACTATTAATGCTAAGCCCGAAGAAAGAGACATAGAACAGGCCGTTTGAATACCTGATGCTACAGAAGTCAATTCTATAGTGAAGGCCCTGGCAGAAGCACAAACTGAATACCTGGATTTTATGGCAAAACAGGAGGCTCGCATTATGCATTTAACTTTAATTCACCACCATCTGAGCAGCAACCTTTAAGAGTTCCAACAGTAGAACTCCAACAACATCACAAATAAACAGAACACTCAAGCCTATATAAGTCTCCCAAGGTTCCATGTTCCTCCTCTTTTGTTTGCTGCTACAGAGCAGATATGTATTACACAAGAGCTAATTGTTTCTATTTATATTGGTTAGAGGTTTATGATTTTGTATGGAGCTATATGGTTCAATGTTTGTTTCTGTGTTCTAACCCAATTTATGGGTGTGTAGGTTTGGTTGATTTTTGTTTATTTGTTTTCAAATTATAGTATATATTGTGATTAAGGACACTTTTAGGTAAGGGAAGCATCTATTTGCTTGATTGATGTTTTAGTTGACTCAAAAAATGTTATTTATAAGGAAAAGTAATGATATCGTAAGGGAAAGTACTGTTTTACCGTGGTCGCCTTTCGATGGGCTTATTCTCTAAGAAAGCTGTCCGTTGGTTGATAGGCACAGCAGCGCACGTGCTTCCAGCTTGTTGTCTTCATTCTAGCCTACGCAATGCACCGCCATCTTGGGTGAGGCTGGCGCATCGCATTGGTCAAATCAGGTGTATCCTTTTCTCCACGGCAGAGGGGACTTGTTTTTTAGGTTTCGGCTACCGTCGCACTGCGTAAGCAGTGGGCGGAGCCGAAATCTTTTGTTTGTAATATGGGGGCCTGAACACGCCCCTCTTCTTCATTGGCTGGCCTCGTAAATGCTGGCCAGCCATTGGAGGAGAGGAGCGTCACTCAGTTCAGGGCCCGCCTAGACGCGATTCGGGGGCGTTTCTGGGTCTTTTTTTAAGTCCCGCCCCTTTGTCCCAGGCCGCGCTGTCATTGGCTGCCGGCCCGGGACACCCCCGTGACGTCATTCCCCGGGCCGCGCTGTGATTGGCTGGCCGGCCCGGGACCTGACTTATTTGCTGTAGATATATATAGCGCGAGCTCGACCCGATGGACACGTTCATTTATGGATATGCACAGGGAGATTAAGGGATTTGCCGAGAATTACAGGATGCTGAGGAGGCGCCCAGGCTCGAACCTGGTTCCCCAGCTCCAAAGTATGCAGCTCTTGCTTAAGGCCACATCGGCACATCCTCTCTTGTAAGTGCTCTTACAATGATCACTTTTCACGCCGAGGTTTCTTCCACCTTAGGCCTCTTTCACAGCACCCAGGAGCTATAAAATACCGATGCATTGTCCACCCCTTGCACGCAGCCACGGACAACGCCTCTCTGCTTCATTTAACTAATGTTCCCTCGGAGACCTCCCACGATGCCGCGGCGAGGGCAGGGAGCTCAGACTGCAGCCTCAGTGTTAACTGCAGGTCAGGGGAGTCAGGAGGGATATCGTTAACCAGTGACTCTGCCAAACCTGGCCGGCTCACTCTCGCCCGTCTGCGGGGGACGAACATAAGCCCCGAGTCCGAGGCGGCGCTGCTGCTCGCCGGCCCGCAGCATTCACACGAATCGCTCATTTGGAGAAGGCAGCCAGCCGCAGATCCGGACCTCTGCCGTGAAACGACGGGCCGGCCCCAACAAAGGGGGAGTTCTGTAAACGCAGTGAATAATGGGAACCCTCTTTCATGGGCGCTGCTAACCTTTTGGCAGCCACCAGCAAACTCTATTCTGCGCCGTTGATTGGGGAGGACAATACGCCGAGGCTCCCTCTGAATGACTGATGCCACCAACAGTGTTCCCATTCACTGGCGTTTGGGAACCACGGGGGACCATTGTCCGCCGTGACTCCTTCAGACAGTAGGGAAGGCGAAAGTGAGCATCGATGGCAGCGCAAGTGTTATAATCTCCCTTTTAAAGCGCCCCGGCTCGACATTTCCAGCTGAGCAACAGGAACTATGCGGTGTCAGAGGAACACAGAGCTGAGGGGCTCAAGCCGGGCCTTCCAATCCCCTTATCGCCCTGCGCTGCTAATACCTCAAAGATGGCGCAGTGCAAAACACAGGAGGGCTGGCCCTGTGCGGATCTGGCCTTTCAACTGCTTAGGAGCGTTTAGCGGCAAAGCAGTTCAAACATGGCGGACAATGCTGAGAGGAAAAACAGTTTAATGAGCTAAAGAGCTGGTGAATGAAAGTGAGCCGCCGTCCCACACTCAGTAGGGCCGCCTCAGGAGCAGTGTCAGTGACGGAGGCCCAGTGTGCAAAGGGTGTGAAGTCGAGCTGCTTCACCGAGAAAAGTGTATGAGCCTCTTCTGTTCATAAGAAACGTTTGTGAAACAGTCAAACTAGAAAACTAGAATGTGGTTACATTATGAGGGACAAAGTAAGAGAAGATAAAAACTAAATTCAGAATTGCACAAGTACTTATAGTATATATATATATATATACATATATATATATATATATTTCTGCACAGATAAACTTTAGGGTATCAGTGACATAAGGTAGCCAACTGTATCTATTAGGGGCCTATTGGTTTTTGGACGATTCAGAATTTATGAAAATAGACCATTCCAGGAAAGTTTTCCAACTGAGTTGCACTAATTGTCTTGTGCAAAAACAACATTTACACTAAACATGTCGGTGCAAAATTAGCTGACACTGATGGCAATATGTGAGCCCGTACCCTGCATATTGCACCCCAGTTCTCAGCAGCAATCTAAGTATGCCCCGTGTCATGCATGAGTAACTGGGGCCTGCTAACAGCGGGCCTACGGACCCGTTCATTCTTCAGGAGTCAATCAGAAGGCTACTCTTGGGCAAACAAAGGCGCCTTTAATTCACAGCGCTTCGAAGATGCACGCTCTTGGCAGTGCGCCATACCTGGAGAGCAAGTTCCCTGTTCTTTCTTCCTTCCCCGGTTCTCTTGGTCCAAGCTCCCATTCCCCTGGTGTGCTGCAGCCTCCTTCCTGGAAGGCCACCTTGCCATTTATTTTCTTTGTCATTGTAAGTTCAAAATCTGCTTCTCTGGAAGGTTTCAGGGCACACTGAAAAAGCACCTTTGTCAGTGATTAATGTCAGACAGCTTGTTGGCAGAGTGGAGGGGAGCGTTGTCTCTCCCCTTTTCCACCCAAGCCTGTTGCACTTCTGAGAAGGGTGGGGAAGGGGCACTCGAGTGCACGCTCTTTTTTCCCCCTTCATTGTCCTGTAGTCCGTGTTTGTTCTTGATTTCTTCTTTGGCTGTTTTTATGCGCTTTAAGACTGACACACACATTTATAAATACATAAACTAGTCTTTCAGCAGTACTCGTTTACATACTCTTATACCCATCCCAGAATGTCCAACTCCCTACTGTCAAAAGTGCAACGAGGACAGACTCCTTTCGATTTGCATTTAGCGTATATGAATATACAATTTTTCCCATTTTAGATGTTTTGAGGCCAATTCACAAAGGCATATAAGAGCATGTGAATGAGTATTGCAGGAGGAGCTACTTTTTGCTTCAAAATGCCTGCGACTCTGTTCTTTCAATTTTTTTCTGCCAAATGTAATAAGTTATTTGCAATTCCTGAACCTGTATATAGCTGTATGTTGTTATTTATGTCTGCCTCAGTGCGGTTTTCATTTATGCACTAGGGGTGCGCGGTATGACTTTTCCATTGGAGCCAGCAGACTCCACGCCTAAGTGCACATGAGTCTGCTCGGGTGATCACATCTTTCGAAGGTAAGGAACTAGCAGCCCACTCTTGTCCCATTATGCAAAAAAATGTACAAAAAAACACAATGCAGTGTGGCTGACCACCTTGTCTTGAGATTTTATGTAACACACAAACATGAACCATCTCTATTTCTAACTTTTTACAACTCAGACAAGCAAAGCTCACCTTTAAAGCTGTTTTTTTAGCTACATGGGCCCTACACTAGCCTTTATTCAGGGCTCTAATTGGACAATCCTTGAACTTTATTCTGTGCTGCTGCATTACACATACTTTGCAGTCAGAAGATCTTACCTGGAGTGGTTCTAAGGCATACACATTTCCCTTTCAGCACTAGAATACTGGCTATTCTTCAAACAGACTTAAACAGCTTTAAACCGCTCTTCGCTTCATCTGCACAGTGCATTTATGCATTCTGTGGTTTTGTGTGTTGTGGCGCTGGTTAGCATATGGTTTTCCTTTCGTGCTCCTTCAAACTCCACCAAGAAGCTGTGGAAGCATTTGTTTTTATTCAGAACTCCAAAGCCCAATCACTGAGCATGGTTGTAGGTACTTTGCTCTTATTGGATAAGTAGTGGTGATTTGGCTATGTGAATCAGACGCTGTGAATCAGACGCTGTGCCCGCTAACACCCCTTGATGAATTTTATAAGATGACACTTCAAATAATTGATTCCTGTCTTTTTCTCCAGCTCCTGCCAGCAGCACTTCTCGTACCCCTAATCCTGCAAGTCTACTTTTCAGTAACACTGCACTTTAAACAGGGCAACCTGCCACGTTGATAGGATCATTCTTATTGCTCCACCACCCCTGGCACTTACATAAAGTTTCCCTGCACGTGCTGTTCACTTTCCTAAAGCTTGGCTGCACGTCCTGGTCGAGAAGGATTTTACTCTGCAACGCCACACGAGGGACATAGTATAGACCAAAACTCTGGGCCAGGTAAATTGCAGTTGGTGGGTGGTCTAAGGGCAGGGGTGCAGAAGTAGGGGTGCGAGAGGTAGTGCAGTGCTTACAAGCTATGGAAGAAGCTGTGCAGTGTCAAGTGTTTTGTAATATTTGGCAAACTGAGAATGCTTGCAAAATAAATTTGATAAATATGTGGAAATATTTCAGCAGTAAGAAAAGATCAAATGAAGCTCATAGTCTTTTTTTGTGATTCTGAAGTGTGATTGTTGCAAAGATTTTAATAGGATCAAAACAAAAAGACACTTTACATGTGTGATGCACACATGAGAAATATGCACAGAAAATCAATTTCCACGTCTTATCATTTATGTGTCACGCAGGGTTAGCAGAAAAGCTGCATAATTGACACAACTGTAGTGCCCAGTTGTGCTCTCTGTGAAAGGCAGTGCCCTAGCACACCATGCTTCAGTCATACCCTTTGGACAATGGCCTCCCCACTCGCTCACCATTCTCCTGTCCAATCCTTTCTCTTCCCCTCGCTCTCTCTACTACTCAATCTACTCTACTACTCACTCTACTACTCACTCTACTACTCACACTCTACTACTCACTCTTTACTACTCACACTTTACTACTCACTCTTTCACTCTTTACTACTTGCTCTTTACTACTCACTTTTTACTACTCACTCTCTAATACTCTCTCGAATACTCACTCTACTACTCTTTACTACTCACTCTACTACTCTCTAATCACTCTCGAATACTCACTATACTCACTACTACTCACTCTAGTCCTCTCTACAACTCTCTACTACTCACTACTACTCACTCTCTATTAATCACTCTATTACTCTCTAGTGCTCACTCTACTACTCTACTACACACTCTCTACTCCTCTACTACGCACTCTGTACTACTCACGCTCTACTACTCACTATTATTCACTCTACTACTAGGTCTCCTAGGTCTCACATTTGCGAGAGATTAAGCTATTGGCATTGTAAATGCCAAAGCCATTTATTTATCTGTTTTCGAAACCAACACATAAATAAACAAGCATTTACAATGCAACGGTTTCGCCTTTGGAAAAGTTAGAGCTATTGGCAATGTAAAGGACAATGCCATTTATTTATCTGTTTTCAAAACCAACACATAAATACAAATTTTGTCATTTACAATGCCAATAGCTCAAACTTTTCCAAAGGCGAAACCGTTGCATTGTAAATGCTTGTTATCTAAGGGAATTGCGTACGAGTGATGCTTGCATGTCCCCTGTTGCTGCTAGTTGCTAAGCAAATAACTGTGCCAGTACTCACGCTGAGACAAGAACGCGTTTTTAAGGAGAGCTGTAGCTTTGTGAGGAAACATTTTATTTAAATTATTATATTTGAGGAATGGTAATTTTAGAAATTGTTTAAAAGTAAACAGGGAATTCAGTGAAGCACAAGTTTGGTTTCCTGCCACAATTAGTTGATTTATATTTTTTGTCACATTGTAAGACAAGTTAATTTGTTTAAAATGTGGGAGAAGGAGATTGAGCAGCCTTCTCAAGAGGAAATAATTTGCAAGGTAGTGGCGCAGGAATTGCAGCAGGCAATCAAAGAGTCAATTAAGGAGGCTCTAAGAGGTAAGAAAAAGAGCCAGGAGGAGGAGTATTTCTCCATATCTGACGGAGAAGAGGAGACTTCTAGTGGCCCAGGGGGAGCAAATCTGTATGAAAGAGAAAACGCATTACAAGAGAGAGAGGAGTCAGTTTTTGTCTGAAGTGACAAGTGGGATGGGTAGTTTGACACTGCAATGGAAGGGGACAAGCTGGATGAGCTTGCTCAAGAGAATGGACGTCAACGTTTTGACAAATACATACTAGACTTTGTTGCCGATTTTGATGCGGTTGGAAACGGCTCCGACCGTTGGTTGGAGTCGTCTGACTGCATCGAAACATCCCATTCAGATTCCTTTCCGACCGACCCATTAAAATGTGGTTGGTGGAAAGGAATCCGAATGGGCTATCCTAATGGCTTCCGACGGGATCGGAGAGCCCGTCTGCCATTTGGAAAGGCGCCAGTAATCCCAAAGGTGGCTCTTTTTGCCTGAGGGATTACAAAGGTGGATTCCTACAGAAAGGCTGTTGGAATCCGACTTTAAGGGGTCCCAGCAGGACCCCAAGGGCACAAGGCCTCTGGGTGGCATCGGAGAGGGCACCTATGGTGCGACCTCGTTGATCCCTGCACCCAGTGGCAGGCACCTTGAGGTGCCTGCCACTGGGTGCAGGCACCTTGAGGTGCCTGCCACAGGGTGCAGGGATGAACTGCACCTCAGCTTTTTACAATGGGAGCATGCATTCCGTTTGGAATGCATGCTCCCATTGTAAAGAATAGGAATGCGACTGAACAGTGTTCGGTCACATCCTAATTGCTGGTTTGGCACTGCCGACAGGAGGTCGGTCAGTTCCGGTTCCAGATCGATGTCCGTCCGACATCGAAATCGGCCCTTTAGTCTATGAAGATGGTCTATATGATGAATTTGAGGATGGTTTAAGGAAAATGGAAAAGAAAAGAGGTATGGTTTTAGATCCATTGGGCGAAAAACATTTTTATCCAAGGGAAATTGAGCATCCCAGGAGTGGTGGCCTTTGGACTACGTAGCAGATTAATTAAAACGAAAATATTCACTACAACCTCAAGTCACACTCGTAGGCATGGAATGGGTCAGTCAACAGAAGTTCCTAAACCTCTTCAAGCCAAAATCCTATGTGCCCATATCTATACTACTATTATAAAGAGAGAACTTGCACCTTTTGGCCAGGTAAACTCGGGAACCACAGCGCCAATCCACACACCCAATACATTGTTGGAATCCTCAGGGTGTGTAGATGGACATAGGCGACTTAAAATAAAAATAATACGTAAATTTAAAAAAAAAATTTTTATAAACAAAGTAGTCCCCTAAAACTAGCGCCGGCAGCGACGTAGCGCTGACCTCGACCTACACCTGCGTGATGACGACAGGCGGGGAGGAGCAGTGACGAGCGGCGAGGAGTGGCACGGCGGCTCCAAGCGGCGAGGAGGCTCAGGTAAGACGAGGCGGGAGGCGGGAGGCGAGAGGCGGTCCGGGCAATGTCGGGGCGGGCGGGGGCCTGGGAATGGCGGTGAAGTCCTGTGCGCGGCTGAGGTAAGGCAGAGGCGGGAAGCAGGCGGGAGGCGGGAGGCGGGAGGCAGGCGGGCGGGAGGCGGGCGGGCAGGCGGGGGGCGGTATATGCAATGTCGGGCCGGGCAGGCGGGGGGCGGTATAGGCAATGTCGGGGCGGGTGGGCGGGCTGGCGGGGGCCCGGTTGGAACTGCACAAAGCCCAAAATGCTGCCCCCAGCCCCCTTCTGCCCCGGGCAACGCTGGGGCGGGCTGCTAGTATAAGTAATAAAGACATAAACAAATGTTTCAATAATGCAGCTATGAATCTCTCAGTCTTTGAAGATGAAGTAAAGCTATTTTAAAGTGGCTGTACAGTGGGCTCCTTAACCTACAAAATTCAGGTTCTTGCTGATGCTGTGCAAATGCTGACTTTTCTACAGCTAGAGTGTCTACAGCCTGCGGTACCCTCACCAGAATGTTGTTGCCGAAGGTGAATGCAAATGGAACTTGGGTCAACAATACTATTTCAGATGTGTGCCATTAGGTCTATTTTAGATGGAAAAAGACATTAAAGACCACCAGACTAAGAGATCTCATTGTGGTCCGGTGTCATAATCTAAGCATACTAGCCACGACCAACATCTATCAAAAATGCATTTATTTTAAACTTTGAAGACACAAAATGTTACACTAACTCCATTTACAGAATGCTATCTGATAATGTTGAGGGTTGATCATCGATGGGCAGTCCATCACCCAACCATGGCTGACAAAGGCAATGAGCAAAAGGTTTCTTTGTGTCTGGTTGACAGCACAGCTAGGCTAGGAGGCTGGGAGCCTCACTTACACATACTGTGGGTGTCATATTCAGATTCAGATTTCAAGCACTTTTTTCGGTCAAAGACCTTAAAAGCAGCATGGTCAAGTTACAAGCACATATTACAACACTTTTCATAACAACCAAGGGGCATATTACCAACAACTAGCGATAATTATCGCTGTGTTGGCTTAGCGGGAATATTTCTATCGCCGCCCATCACCTGTTTTTATCGCTGAGATACCTTGCTATTAGCAAGGTTTATCTCAGAAGCGATAAAAAACTGGCGAAATGCGTGAATATCGCTGTCAATACAGCGATATTCAGGCATTACCGTGACAATGCTCTTAGCCATGTTATCCACCTCTCATTGGATAACATGGCTAAGAACTGGTCAGGGCAGGCGTTAGCTTTTGGAGATATTCGTGCTTAGCGCGAATATTTCCAAAACTACGCCTGTGTTGATCATAGGCGATAGCGATTGCAGCGACTGTTTTCAGTCGCTGACATTTTGGCACGCCCACTTTGCATGTCATTAGCGATAATTATCGCTGACATGCAAAGTGGGCCCCAAAATGCCCGCTATCGCCTACAAGCTGTCGCTAACTGGTGTGAGCGACAGCTTGGTAATAGGGCGATAAAATTATCGCCGCTTCAGCGGGAAAAAGTCCCGCTAAAGCGGCGATAATGGCCCTTGGTAATATGCCCCCAAGTTCTATAAAATTAATAAAAGCTCACATGTGATACAAAAAGAAAAGTGCTCATAAAATTGCGGTATACGTAAACAATGGAAGCTTACAAAAACAAATACAAGTTATAAGCAAGCTCTTAAATGTTCCTGTTCGGTAGGTTACGAAAATATGTTACTGTAGATGTCAATATCTATATGATACGATCAAATTGTACTATCTAGACACATTGGTCTTTATATTTTGAGAAATTGTGAGTAAGAGCAAAAAGTTCCTAAAAAAATTATGAAAACCCTCATTCATAATCGGTGGCATGTTTCATCATTTGGGTGAGATATCTTAAAGAGAATCTGTAACTGTTGTTTCTTTATGGAAAATGGAATAAACATGTTAAAACACTCAGAGGCCTATTTACAAACTGCATTTTTGAGTACAGCTAGTAGCCTGACAACAGTACTACTAAAGTACTACAAAATTCTCTTCACAAAGATACAAGTGAAAATCTCCACTTCCACCTCTCCTATCTTTTCTGTGGTCAGATCCGTACACATGTACTGTAAATGAGGGTGGGACCGGGAGAGTGACTGGAAACTGGCATACTCATTACTAAATGGGAGTGGTTTATGAAGGAGTAAGGAGGGGGTTAGAGAGGATTAGGAAGGGGTTTAGGAGGGAACAAGCATCCACCCACGAAGGAGTTAGCCCATTGCTTTTCACAAACCACACTTCTAAAGTTACTACAGCAAAAACGAATGCAAAACAGTAGTAAATTACTCTTGCTCAGGCCTGTAGTAAGTCTTGTGCAACATTTGGACAGCCAATGGTACTTCATCACCCTCCCATAGAAAACAATGATGGATGGAACCTAAAATTAAATCGCATAAGAAATAATGTTGAATTGAACTAAATTATTTAAAACTGTTAAAAACATGCATAAATATAATTGTATGTTTTTGGCAACAGTAACTTACATTATAGATTTTGGCTTCAGCCCCGGCAGGAGGGATCTAGTTTCATTGCTTGCAATAGAGCCCAGAACCCAGGCTATCTCACTGCTGCAGATAATAAACCCAAGATAGACAGACAACCTGCTTTATTATGAGGTTGATGGGAAGTGGACAGCTGCTGGGCCCACCTTTACCTCAAGGGTGCATCTGCTTTTGAATGCCAAATGCTTCACCAGTTTTGATTGCTTGCATGCAGCTACTGCTGGTGTTCCCCTACCTCACACTGCACTAATTCCAAATTGTGGATACTGGTATTTTGCACATAGGATGTCATGCGGATGTTCATAAATAGGAAGTAGTTGCCTCATCGTCATGGGGTCGGGTTTTAAAGGGGGTTATAAATATGTACTGTGGGTCTGGGCAGTATGAGTAACAGGGTCGCCAATTATTTCAATCGATGATGGGTGTTGGAATGTTGTACCTACATGACAAGATGTGATTCCCCTAGATGTAGACAATGGGCTAGAAGTGGCTAGTGCAGCCCAAAAGGCAGACATTGACACACTTGCACAATATAAACTCATCAGCTGGAGTGCTAGAGGTGTAAACAATCCCTCCAAAAGGTATAAAATCCAGTCATATATTAAGTAGAGGTTCGTTCAGATTGCATTTTTGCAAGAGACCCACCTCACACGAGAAAAGGGCATAGTGCAGCATAAACAATGGCTGGGGTAATTACACTTACCAACCTTCTCAATATATGCCTTGGGTGACGTGATATGGATCCCCTTTGGGGTCCTATTGCAAGGTTTCAAATCCTTAGTAGATATGGGAGAAATGTGACATTTAGTGGTAGGTTGGAAGGAATTCATCTAGCATTGGGCAACATATATGTTCTCAATAATGTCTATGAAGTGTTCCATGTTGAAATATTGCACCGACTGGTGGTAGTGGCACAATATCCAATTACGGTGGCAGGTGATTTTAGCAGTGTGATACATTTGGACCTGGATTGCTCACTCACTCCCCTGCCTCCCTTATGAGTAATGAGTACAGCTCAGGTGCTTGGTGACTGGTTGACTCACAGGGAGTTGGCAGACCCATGCAAGGCACTTAATCCTTATAAAAGAGAATACTATATTCATTTCCTGATGCAGATCTGCATGTTAGACTGGAGAGGATAGTCTGTATCGCCCGGGTGTCCCCTGTAGTCACCCAGGTAGAATATCTTATGTAAGACACAGCCTGATCACAATGTCCTCTTGTTAGCAGTACAGTGGGGCAGGCCGGGACTGTGATCTCTA
This sequence comes from Lissotriton helveticus, assembly GCF_964261635.1. Classification (NCBI taxonomy): domain Eukaryota; kingdom Metazoa; phylum Chordata; class Amphibia; order Caudata; family Salamandridae; genus Lissotriton; species Lissotriton helveticus. Next base: position 344,594,919 of record NC_136065.1, read on the forward strand.
CTTGATGGCTATTGGTTGCTGCACTGGAGAACCTGCTTTTATCGTTGCAGTACGTATCGACATTTGGCGATAATTCTGTGATAACGAAGGCATAGCTACCAGTGCATTGGTAGAATAGGACACCTTTAGGGAGTGAGAAGTGTGCATTGCATAAAAAAGATTACTTGGTCAAACAAACTCTGCTGAGGGGCATAAATGAACAGGATCATGAAGTTTGAGACAAAAAAGTGATCTGACAATCCTTATTTTCAAGAGGAATTTGTAGAAGAAAGGGAGAAACGTGCACAGTTGACTGAAGGACTCAGATGGTTTGATTGCAGGGTTATCAAACCAGGTAACACAACAAGGGATACAAGAGAGGTTGGTTGCTGATCAGGGTGTAGAACCTATAACTCAGGAGTGGGGAGAACTCACATATCATGATCTCACAGAGGGAAGGGAGATATGGTCCATTCAGACCATAAAATTATTAATTCATTCACAGCGTACTTAGCAGCCCTCTACAAAACATGGAAGGTGGTGTTGGACAGGGAAGAAGGGGACTACATTGAGAAGGCATGGCTAGAGACAATTCCTCCTGAGATGGCAAAAGATCTTGGGGTGGGGCGTAACCAAAATTGAGATTATGAGAGAAGTTAAGGAGATGGCCAAGGATAAAACTTTGTTCTCTGATAGTGTCACAGATTACTTTTATGTCACATTTACAGACCAGCTGGCTCTGCAGCTGGCTTGCATGTATAATACAGCCCTAAAAGTGCATGCCTTCCCAGCTGAGACCCACAATTAACTGTTAATGTTAATCCTCACACCACATAGTGACCCTGCAGACCTGGCATCGTACAGGCCATTGTTGATGCTCATCTCCGACTAGAATGATGCACCCAGACCTTTCCCCAAGAATGATACACTCAGAACAGAGGAGATTTGTCCCTGGTTCCAATATGGAAATGAACATCACTCGGTTGATCTGAGTGTTGGATATCTGAGACTTTGCTCAGAAGGCCGCGATGTGGTCTTTAGATCTTGAAAAAGCATTTGACACACTGAGCTGGAGATTAGTATTTGCTGTATTAGAGTGATTGGACCTCTGAGCCTTTTTCCTTAAAAGGACCTTGCTGTTGTACACAAACCCCACCTGGAGTCAGAACGGATCTGGTAATTTTGTGATCTCAGGCCATAGAAATGGGGATGATATTGAGTTGTGTCCTGTTCCTGGTTACATTTCACTGGCAATGGCACCATTTGCTAATGTGTTTGCATTGGTAGCGGGAAGCATAAATTATCACTCCATGCAGATGATATGTGGATGATTGCAAATGACTCCAGGGAAGCCTGATCGATAGGTACACTCTGAGCCGCAACCTGCAATCTGCCCATATGCATCTCCTGACCATACCTCCCTTTAAACTGAAAAGCTTTGGTGGAATAAGGTTCTCTACACTAGGTCCCAGATACTGGAACTCCCTACCTCTAGAGATTAGATCCTGCACAGACCTCATGATTTTTCGTAAACTCCTGAAAACATGGTTATTTAGACAGGCATACAAGTAACATCTCAGTCCAACACCATAAGAGTCGTGCCAAGAAACCAATCTGGTATATGTGCCCTCTACAAATTAAGTATAACATAACATAACAAGAATCCAATAGGACAATGAGGACGCTAGAAGATTTCAAAAGAATATCCAGGCTTCAGGTTAACTGGAAAAAGTGCTGCATATTTCTGATGCACTCTGACTTGCATACGGCAACTCTTTCTGAGGTTTGGCAAGGATTGAGGTGAGAATCCATTTGATTTCGATGTCTGGGAGTCACTGGAATTATGCGGTAGGAGAGGGCTAAATTAAGCAGCAGGGTTGAGTACGTTTTGTAGCAAGAAAAGGCAAATTATGTGGCATAATGTGGCACATTTTGTAATAATATTACTTTACTATTTCATCATTTTAAAATTTACTAACACTCTCTCGGCATTGGTTGAATCTTATTGGTACCAGTTTAACATCCAAATTTAGCAAAAAGCACCAGAAAAGTGATCAGTCGAGCTCTGTAAAGGGCTTCCACCTTGCGGCAACACAACTTGTTGCATTCTTATTACCTTTTGAACCATTTGACCTAGAAACATTTTTTTTTGTTAAAATCCGTAGATTATGCAGCAGATTGATGGATTATGTGGCAATTGTGGCAAATCTATAAATACGCGAAAATTGCAGCGGTCTCCCAAATACATAATTACAGTGGCCCTGATCAGACCCAGAAAGATATCTTAGACAGGCACGTTAGGATACTCTGGCAGCAACAAGAGGAAATGGACCATTGTATAGAACACTGCTGCAATCGATAGCAGAGCACTAAGGGTTGCACTGTCAAAAATGTCTATCTGCCTCGATCTGTATCTCTAGAGGCTTCTCTCAGGAATTGGACTTAGAACTGGACATATGAGAGTATTACTATTCAGTAATCAGTTGAAAAGTGGTTACCAGTCACAAAATATAGGTTTTGCTATGCACGAAAGCATGGAGCACATGTGTGTTTTATTTTGGTTAGTGAACTGAAAGGTTCCATTAACATATGTTGCAAGTGTTCGCAAATAAGTGGATAGTCGCAGAATGCTGACTGCAATTTACCACCAAGTGGAAGCAGATGGTAACCAGGTGGGAAGTACAAAAGGAGATCCAGAATGCATTAAACTATGTTCACAATGGCTACCATCTTTGCTATGGGGTGGACCATGGGTTATTTTGTTCTTCAGCAAAAGAGAAAGAAGAGGACGAACAGGGTTTATAGGGAACATTTGAAGCTGTTTGAGCAAAGTGAGGAAGAAATATATGCAAAGTTTAGTTTGAGTTGGTAAGTTATTTTATATATAGTAGATGACTGAACACCTATTTTGAGTAGAGTCAGACTATTTATATCCATATTCAACTAATGTGTACACTTCATCTGCCAGCTTCAGCGAGTTGTTAGGGAATTGTTGCAGTTGCAGGTGGGGCATTTCAAATTGCACATTCCGGTGCTTTCACAGACTTTTGGATTCATTTCTAAGTAGAATATATGTGCAAATCTCCTTCACAAGTACCTAACAGGACTTGCAGGACCGAAATTCTATCATATGGCTCAATTCCCTAATGCTATTAGGTGCACAGCCGGCTTTAGGGCAGTGGAACCGGTGCCGCCACACCTAGCGCTGACTTTGGTGTGGGGGGAGTGGGGCTGTGTTTCAAAATAACTTATGCCTCCAGCCGTTTTCAGGTAACAATACAAATGTCAATATACCTCTGGTGATTAATGTTACTGCGGGTGAGAGATCAGAATTCTGTCTAGTGGCAGTTTTTACTCATCATAAAGTGAACTATGAATAGTGCTTTTAAAAAATGAAATATATATCAGAGAGGGGCAATGGAGAGGTGGGGGGCACTGTTGCAGAGTGGTAGTGAGGGAATTCGTGGAGAGAGAGGTAAGGGGGGCACCAAAAAAGACTGTCGCACCAGCGCCAGCAGCACTAAAGCCGGCCCTGATTAGAAGTACAGTTGGGACATGTGTAATTTTATTTCCACTGTCACTATCAAAGTGTGTGTGCATCAATCTAAAAGAAATTCTACATTTGCTAAATAAACATGATGTTTGTAATTGTGGATGCCTTACACTGACCTGGTGGGCTCATATTTTGGCAGCACCCACGAGTTATACATTTTTAACCATTTTGGCCTAAATTACTTTTTGTCCAGTAAAGAGTTAGGAAATTATTAGCTACATTTCAACCAAATATAAAATGATAATTAAAAACAATTTTTAATCAAATTGATGCCCAATTCTTTAGAGGACAGTGACTATGCCATCAGCCCATGCATCATGGCTAACCCTGGGCACAGGACTACGCTACGCTCGCGGAGCGTGCGTAGTTTGCTCTACTACACACTAGGAAGAGGTGTGGCGCCGCGGCCAGGGCGACTGACGCTGGAATCTGGGGACCACGGTTCGATCCCCGGCTCCGGCGGCAGGTCAGCCCAGCACCATGTGACTCTGGGCAATAGCTCGCTTAATCTTCCCGACGGCCCCCCAGCGCCTAGAGACCCTTACGGGTGATTGTGCGCTTTACAAATGTGGACTTTACTTTACTTTACGCGATTTGCATGTAGCACTGTGCAAAAACGTTTAACGTAGCGTAGTGGGCATTTTTTGCTTGCTCGCGGTCCTCAACGTCAAGTTGGCGACCGCGAGCGAGCAAAATCAACAACCCGGCGAGACTTTTTCCTCGTTCACGATCAGCAACATCAAGTTTCCGATCGCGAGCGTGGAAAATATACCTCCCGGCGAGATTCTAAACACAGGGAGGTCAGGTTTCTCATTGCGAGTGGTCGCTTATGCTCATGAACGCTCGCAATGAGAAACTACCAGTCCGTGTTGAGAAAGCTGCTGCTCGAGTACAAATCTACTTGAGCGGCAGAAAACTACTGCTTGCAATGTGCAAGGTGCCGTTTGCAATGATTGCACAGTGCGGACAAGCATTCGGCACTGTGCCATCAGTGCGAACAGCCTTTTTCCTACTGCACCAAGCAATTTGCATAGCTATGCGTAGCTCGCGTAGTCCGATGTGCACCTCACGTAGCTACGCGTAGCACTACTACGCAAACTACGCCCAGGGTTAATCACGGCCCCTTCCTTGAGTACCCGTATGCTAAGAGACAGGGGATACAAGATACAAAGAGTTTATTAAAATCTCCATCAGTTGCAAAGCGTGCATTTGGATTAGTAAAATGGAGGTTTAAGTGCCTGCACATAAGAGATAGGGTATCACAGAACTTACCTGAGACTTGAAAATCACATCATGTTGTTTAGTTTTACACAACATAGCAACACATAAAGGACTTCGCGTCGAACATGACAATGATGACTCAGACGATAGTGACTCACACAGCCCTTCAAGAAAAACATGGGGGAGCTGCAGATGGCACCGCTTGTCAAACAATTATAACAAAAAGCGTTTTCTAAAGTACATTGCCTCAATATTTTTCATTTCAACAATAACAAAAAAGCATTTTCAAAATGTTAACACAATTTATGTTTCTTCACAGATGGACAAAATATACAAAATAAAACAACAAAAGCCATGCTTTACTTGCACTCTATGATGATTATTTTTTGCCAAAGAAAACACATTATATGAATTTAATCTTTTAATATTTAAAAAAACCGCAAACATAATGTATAAATAATTAAAAGAATATTTGCATTCGACACTGGGTATTTTGGCTCTTTCCAATCCAGTTGTAGACTCCACATCTTTTCCCTCAATTGTGCGGGAGCGTTTTCGAAAAGTGTGTGATGTTTCTAGTACAGATGTGCCACAAAGGCTTAAAACCTCTTTGCTCTCAATTGGCTCTGTACACTCTTGTGATGTCACATGAGCTGTTTTTAGTGACTCTAAAGTGTTTGCTACTTTTTCGAATCCTCTGGATTCATCTCCACTGAAGTGACCTATTATAACCATAGAGCCCGAAGTAGCGTGCTCTACCGGACATTAAAGGTCTGCTTCAGCATGAAAGGCCCGAGCTGGATTGCAACAGCTGTGAACAAACATTGGAATGTTGATGCTCCAGGGTTCTACCAGCCATTAGAAGCCCGGAGCACTCCATTGTCTTCAATGCAGCCCTCATAATAATATTAAAAATCCACATTTGTAAAGCGCACAATCACCCGTAAGGGTCTCTAGGCGCTGGGGGCCGTCGGGAAGATTAAGCAAGCTATTGCCCAGAGTCACATGGTGCTGGGCTTACCTGCCGCCGGAGCCGGGGATCGAACCCTGATCCCCAGATTCCAGCGTCAGTCGCCCTGGCCGCGGCGCCACACCTCTCCCACAATCACTCCAATGGTCTAATAGATATTTACAGTCCTACTTGATAAGATTTCAGAGGTGGTGGCTATTCTATCAATAAACCCCCCAAAACCTTGTAGCCTTCCTATCATATTTCTTTGGCGATGTCTTTGTGGATATGTGTGCCTCTATGAAAGAGGAAAGGTTTCTTCTTTCAATAAAAGCACACGCATCCTTTATAGCTACTGTTAGCTCTTGCTTTTGATCTGTCACTTCTTTGTGTCCCTCTGTCAAAGCAGAAAAGCACTCCTCCATAATTTTTCCAAGTCCTTTCATTTGACTTCCAAATCATTTTCGCGGTTTTCAGTTAACCCTGCTGAACAGAACACAAAGATTTTTCCATAGCATTATATTACGCCTACTCTTTTCCCTTCTCTAATGTCAATCAATCAGGATTTATAAAGCGCGGCTAATTACCCAATCAGGTATCCAGGACCCAGAGGCTTATTCGAACAGCCAGGTCTTGAGGGCCATTCGGAATTCAGGAAGTATGTTTGCACAAATCATTTGTTGTTGCATAATCTGCTCTGCTCAGGATCTTAAAGTTTGAGAATGTCTTTCAGATGGTGAAATTTGTGAATTTTGAGAATTTCTTTCAGATGGTGAAATTTGTTGAGGTAAAATTAGTTAAGGTCTGCTTTGAGTTGAATTAAGTGGCTCTGGGGTTGGGATTGGTGGAAAACGTGTGCTTCTTTCTCCCATTTCCATTTCCTCATCCTCAAAGCCAATGGCTCTCTCCTCTTCCTCTTTCTGGGATGTTAATCAATGAGACATTATACATAATTTCATTACTTACTTAAAATAAGCAGATTGTATACATAATACATTAAAAAGTAATCTTTATTAGGATGATATACTTCACTTTTTTGGATACTTTAATTTTAAGCAGAGACTACAACTCCCACAATGCTCCTAAATTAACACTTGTAATGGAAGATTCGAAAAAAGTAAGCTAATCTTCAATAGTGTTGTTATTTTGTAAAGTACATTGCTTAGTAACATATATGCCGCTAACAAAGTACTATAAAATCCATTATAAATATCAGTTTGTGAATGATGTTGGGCAGTGGTGTCAATATCAGTCACCCCAGATACTGCTTTTGACACTGGTGCTGGAACGGTTTTGAAAAATGGGGTGCTGGCCAGTGACATCATCTTAGAAAAGACGCAGTAAGACAATGAAAATCACCAACCAAGAGACCTTATTCAGGTTTTCCCTTCCAGTACAGTGGGAGTTGGTTCAATAGGGCATTATTGAGCACATATTAACAAATTCATGGACAAAATATGAATTGCATGCTATTTTCCTGAATTTGGCAATTGAGGAAATACTGCACTTTTCCTCAACAAATATTTTCCCAGGAAACCCTGGCAAAATGTGTATTGGGAAGTCCTGCAATAATCTGAGTTTTGCCTCTTGGAACCGGGAAAAACACGTGTTAATACCATGTTATCCCTCACTCTGTGGTGTAAAACTCACAATGGGCAAGTAACCAGTACAACTGGTAGATAACACAGTGCAGCTGTAGTTACTGGTTGCGGTATTATCTACTCACATACTTTTTGTTTCCTCCTAACAAAACCATTTTGTTTCAATGTTGTTGATATTTTTTGAAATACTTGTAATGTTCAGTTTGTTCACCAGGCAAATGTTTTTATTTATGTTTGTTATAAAACAGTGGCATGTTGCTGCCTCCTCCTTTCACACTCTCCTATTCCTAGCAAGAGTGTCACGAGAGTCAAGTTATAAAATGCCTTCACTTTTGAGTCAGAGAAAGCATCTGGTCAGAACTCAGAAGCCATCTGACATTGGACAGTCTGTCTTTGAAAAAACATTTCATGTTGCACGGCTGTCATGCAAAGACCTCCTTTCGGTAAATATTCAAATAAATCTCCCTTAAGGTTGTCTGGGGGTGCTGCAGCACCTCTCACACCCCAAGTTCCACCGCCCCTGGCTTCTGTTGATAAAGTGGATACAGCTTGTTTCTTCATTAGAGCAGGTCGATAACTAGTAGAGTCCTCGTCCAGCGGCGACTTGGCTTTTTAATGATGCCTTTTAGATTTGACCCCTCCTGCGGCAAGACCTGGATCCTACTGCACCTGTAGCGCCGGGACACTCTACAGAAGAGGTCTTCAAACTTTTTGATGCCGAGACCCCCTTGTAAAACCTTTTTAGGCGTAAGGACCCCTTCCGACAAAAAGTTTCTAGAAACTGGTACTCCTCATCATTAACTTTTGACAACCGTAAATGCGCCTGTTAGACCTCATCACATCCATCCATCATTCATCCACCCACACTTTCACATGTCCATCCATCCATCCACCCTTTCATCCTTCCATCCATACATCCATCCTTTACCCATCCACCCATCCACCAATCATTCATCCAGCCACCTTTTCATACATCCATCCATCATTCATCCATGCAACCTTTTATCCATCCATACATCCATCCACCCTTTCATCCTCCCATCCATACATCCATCCTTCATCCATCCACCCTTTCATCCATACACCACCCCTTTCATCTATCCACCCACCATTCATCCCCCCACCTTTTCACACATCCATCCATGCATCATTCATCCATGCAACCTTTTATCCATCCATACATCCATCCTCCATCCATCCACCCTTTCATCCTTCCATCCATCCATCCTTTATCCGTCCACCCTTTCATCCATCCATCCACCCATTATTCACCCCCCAACTTTTTAAACATCCATCCATGCATCATTCATCCATGCAACCTTTTATCCATCCATTCACCCATCATTCATCCACCCATCTTTTCACACATCCATCCATCATTCATCCATGCAACCTTTTATCCATCCATACATCCTTCATCCATCTACCCTTTCATCCTTCCATCTACCCTTTCATCCATCCATCCACCCTTTCATCCATCCATCCACCCTTTCATCCATCCTTTCATCCGTCCACCCTTTCACCCTTTCATCCTTACAACCATACATCCATCCTTCATCCATCCACACTTTCACACATCCATCCATCCATCCACCCTTTCATCCTTCCATCCAAACACCAGCCAGCCACCTTTTCATACATCCATCAATCACTCATCCATGCAACCTTTTATCTATCCTTCACCCATCCACCCTTTCATCCTTCCATCCATACATCCATCCTTCATCCATCCATCCACCCTTTCATCCATCCATTCACCCATCATTCATCCACCTGTCTTTTCACACATCCATCCATCATTCATCCATGCAACCTTTTATCCATCCATACTTCCTTCATCCATCTACCCCTTCATCCTTCCATCCATCCACCCTTTCATCCATCCATCCACTCTCATCCATCCATCCACCCTTTCATCCATCCACTCATCATTCATCCACCCACCTTTTCACACATCCATCCACCCTTCATCCTTACATCCATCCATCATTCATCCACCCACCTTTTCTGTGCCTCTCTCATGGGAGGGAGGGGGGTCAGTATCTCTCTGCGTCTTCTTCCTTCTTCTTTCCCGCTCATGGGAGGGCATCTCTGTGCCGTGCCTGCTGGGGGCAGGGGTGGGGGGGGGGGGGACCCACAGCTCCAGGCGCGCAACATCCATTGAACTTAAAGGGCTACACTACAGCCTGCTCCCCTCCCCTACCCCCCGCCCAGCTCTGTATGTGAGTCCGGCTGAATCAGCTCTGTATGTGAGTCCGGCTGAATCAGCTTCAGGGACACACACACACAGCCACACCCGAGTACTTGACAGGTCTTTAAAATACCTTTTACTTGTTAATGAGGCTTTGATGTTTTTCACACCTAGGTGTGAATTAGGCCTCCGCCGTGAGCACCCTCGATCAGCCCAACGCCAGGAACTGCATGCTCGATCAGCCCAACGCCAGGAACTGCATGCTCTGACAGAATCTGCGACCCCCTTCCAAGGACTCCACGACCCCCCTGGGGGTCGCGCCCCACAGATTGAAGACCTCTGCTCTACAGAGTAGCTGCTCGCTTTGTAAGCTCTATTTTATTTGATTTGAGCTTCTTCTTTGAGCCCAGTAACTAGCTTCTCATTGGTACACCCCCTCAAGATGTACTACCGCCTCTGACTTTCTTCCTTGCTGCACTTGGTGACTCCGATAGCATTACATTTTCTTGGGTAGACAGCGGATCCTTTTTTGTTGCCTCCAGCACAGATAGGGACTTCTTGCCAAAAAATTCATCATTGTGGAGGACACATTCCTGAGCCAATTTCTCGAGCTCCTCATCTGAAAACGTGTGTTTCCTCTTTCTGGTCCTCTCTTCTTTGTCTGCCTTTTGTGCAGACACATTCAATGTTGTGTCCAAGCTCCAAACACATTCCTTATCTCTCCAGCACAGCAATATGCTCTGCAAAGAGGATTTCATGGCTGTGATGTCATAGCTGCTTCCATGACGACATTCACAATTTGCAAAATTGGGATTTGCAATTTGCGACTCGTACCATTTCTTTAGTATTCATTCTGTATTTAGCAAATGTGAATCATACTGAATCACTATTAGGAAACAAGAGCATTAGTACATAAGGTATAGCGTAGCAAATCTCTGTTATTCGCTAACACAATTTCTTACTTTTGTACATCCTGCCCTGGACAGTGAGGAGCGGATCTGAATAAGTTGTGATTCCCAACAAGAGTTGTATTACTTTACAGCCAAGCTTCAATGGACAGCAAGTTGGCCGCATGAGCCAGGGGATAAAGATTAGGAATGGGCCTGACAACACCCCAACTTTAGGAGTCATGATGAGCATCCTTCTCAAACCCATAGGGAGGATAGGAGCTCTGCAAAGATTGGGGTATATACTTAAATATTGTTGGCTGCATAGCCCTAAGTGCGCACAATGGTTGTTCTCCCAAAGCCCCAGAGGTACCACTATTGAGATTGTGGGGGCATCGTTTGAAGCTTAGCGAAGAGAAAGGGCTACTCAGGTGGGAGATTTAGATGACGCAGGAACATTCAGGCAATTTCGGAACCTAATGGGCAAAAGTGACTTACTAATGGGAAACAGCCTTTACAACGCAGGCAATGGCAGGCGTACTGTTTCCATGCGGGCGCAACGATGCTTGCCTTAACCACGCATATGGGTGCTTAAGGCAGTACGTGGTCTAGATGCGTTGATGATTGGGCATAGGAAGTCAGGAAGTGGAAGGATCTGGATAGGAAGCTGACTGGTAAGTGGGGTTGGGGCTGAGTTCTGGTGGGACGGGGTAGTAGTTTAAGGGGTGATGTCGTTTTTAGGGCTCAGGGGGTCACGGTTGTTTATAGGGCAAGAAGCCAGGTTTTATGGCTTAGGGCAGGAGGAGCAGTGTAGTTTTAGATTTCAGGGATGGGGGTAGTTTTTAAGGCTCAGAGGGGGGTTGGGTTGTTTATAGGACAGGAGTCAGGGTTTTAGGGCTCAGGGAAGCGGGGGTCAGGGTAGGTTTAGGGGTTTGGGTAGTTTGAGGGCTCGGAAAGGGCTGTTTATAGGGCAGGGGCCAGGGTTTTAGAGCTAAGGGGGGAGGGGCTGGGGTGTCATATTTACCACACATCTTTTTACCAATCATGCCTTTACCACAAAATTGCGTGGTAAAGGCATGCGTGGTAAAGGAATGCGTTATTCAAACACATTTGTTGTTACGGCTGCATTGTAGAAGCACGCATGGTTTAGCCAAACGTGCCTCTGTCATACAACCCATACTAATTCCTGCTTCATACTTTGGGGCATATCATCAAGACGGCGCCATAAAATTATCGCCGCTTTTGCGTCCGTTTTCGTCCGAAAAGCTGCGATAATTTTATCACATTATCAGCAAGGTCACGCTATCGCGTGAATCCTTGCCTTAGCGCCCTTACTCTTAACGCCCAGCTTTGCATCTCTAATGAGATGCAAAGTGGACATACCTTGCCAAACTTACGCTAAATGACATTTCTCCAATTAACAAAGAAATCGCTAACCTGCTTAGCGATGACAAAAGAAGCGCTAACCGCGCTTAACGCAGGTTTCTGTACGCCTGTTTTTAATCTGATTTAGTCTTGTAATCCAATAGGAGGTGGATTACATGGCTAAGTCCACCGTGACCTATCAGCAAGGTATCGCCTGGCGCTGTGCGATTTGGCTAGGAGTTGAGACACGATTATTGCGGACATTGGTGGGGCGGCCACAGAGGATGATCCCCCCTGATGGAGATTGCTGAAGTGAGATGCAGTGTGGGTGGATCAATTCACAGAACTATTGGGAAGTAAGCAGATAAGTGACTATTGGGAACACAGGGAAAGAACAGGTGATAAATAACCAATGGGGTGTCCAAATGGTTAGTTTCCATTTACTGAGAGACGGATCCATGACAAGCGCACTGTCAGCAGGAAGCCCGAAGGGAAGAGACCCAGGTGTGAATCCAAGGGGTTATGTTAAGCCCAAGCTGCATAGTGAAGCAATGCTCAGTCAGACACTGCTGTGCACAATGTATAAGCAAATGTACATGGATAGTACATATGTATACCAAACATATTTACAGGGATGGCACATACGCTTCTTGGAATGCAAATGTAGTGAGCGTACTACTGCTTTAATGGTAACTGTTAAATACAAAACAATGAAGTCTTTTTTATAAAACGTAAAATGCAGAAAAACTTATACAAGTTCAGTTGCATTAGTGACTGTGCTAAGTATGGTATTGCGAATACTGTGCTTCTTATGCTAAAGATGAATTGTCGGTGTGCACTCTGAATACCAAAAGAAAAAAATATTTTTGCTACAGAATCAAGGGCACAATAACGAAACTTAAATATCGACAGGTAAGTAAGTATAGATTTTCTATACCTAACTCAACATATGTACCTTGGTGATATATATGTATATAATGAATTGTAAATCTATGTTTCCCCAGATTCACTTAGCTTTCAATATTTTGTCTCTTGGTTTTCTGTCCCTGATATTCTTGTAGGTTGATATTCTGGGAGTCGATATTCAGTAGTACAACCTGATCTGCCTGCATTTATAGGAGAGATACAGCTACAATGAGAAATAAGACATGTCATGTAGCCAAAGCCCAGCCCATGGCTTGGGCATGAGCAAAGAGTGCAGTAAGGGCTTATTTGGTTCTCAACAACAGGAAGCAAACAAGGCTTGTGTAGGGCTGCAAACAGAACATGAGCTTCACTTGTACCACTATTGCCATTCAGTGTCCTGCCTTTTTGCTTACGCTGGTCATACACATAGAGAAGTAGTTGCAATGTAGGCAGGGTGTAGGGGCAGTGGTTCATGGGTTCTTGGGCACCGGACTGGGATAACCATGCAACAGCTGTGAGTATGGAGACTGACAGGCCTGGCACCACAACACATTCTCACAAATACAAAGACTGGGTCCGGAGGGGATAGAGGGACCTCTGGCAGCCCACCCCTCTCTAACCGTCATCCGAGATGGCTACTTCAATCTGTCCACATACCGCAAATCACCATGGATTGCAGTCTTGGTTGTGCCAGGCAGCATAGTCCACTGGGTACCAGGACTCCAGTTAGTTCTGGGATGAAAGAAGGCGGGTTCTCAACACACCAGATGGTCTACTTCCTTCTCACCATGTTGCATCAGCAGTCTTTGCCACACTAATGGTGGAAACTGCACACGTTTCCTACCACGGGTAGATGTAAACAGCACTTCCAAGCCAAGAGATAACCTCTGATTAAGCCAACCAACGGACGCGCATCACTAAAGTAATCCCCAAATTGCTGGATGGAAACAATCCTTCAGAAATGCATCTTCTGTAGATGTTGTTCAGTAATCAGGCGCGGTGCGTCCATTGGGGCGTAGGGGCGTAGCCCCACTAAGCCCCATGGACCCACCGCGTCGTCAATAAAATACAGATAAAAATATGAAAACAATCGCGCTACCCGCCGGCCGACTTTTCCGGAGTGCGGAGGGGGGGCGGGGGGGTGGGGGGAAGGATTGGCCTGCTGCGCAAGTAGATTTCTGGGCACAAACTAGCCCGCGCATGCGCAGATGGTTTCCCCTGTGATTTTCCCCTTAGAGAGAGGACCAGGGGGCGGGCCGCAGCCCCCGGGGTTGCACAGGGCGACTGGGCGAGCAGTCATGGTGCCCCCCCCAGCCAATCCTGGCGCCCGCTCGGCCAGGGAGACCCGTTTCGTTCACACTCAGGTAAACACACTGTCATTTGTATTCATTGTGGTTTCTCTAAACATTGGTGAGATTAAATAGTGTACTGCTAATTAAAGAGCTTGCTACTGTGCCATAATTTAGACTAACACTGTCTGCGCTGCTCAGACGTAATGTGTGTTCTTCTTTTCACGTCATCCGGTTTTCTGGTTCTTGATGCTGTTTATCACTGAAGCTCATTTTGCGCAGCTGGGCTGTTTTTGAGCAAATTGCAAATGCATTTTTTTTGCTCGGTAGGCTCGGCAGAGGGTCCTGTAAAGAGTATTGCTGATGTGTTGTTTTAATCGCCGACATTCCGAGAGTGGGATTCTCTCTTTTTGCAGTTGCAAACAGTGTTATGTTTGTAAAACGTTATGCCCCCCAATAGGCTGTTGGGGGCATAACGTGCTACAAGGTCATCTGAAAACAAATGCACTGATTAATTACCCCAGAGACGGCATATGGTGGGTGCATGAATGAATGATATATGGAGGCAGGATGGTTGGGTGGATGGATGGATGGGTGTATGCATGAATGATGTATGGATGGATGCATGCATGATGGGTGGATGCATGATGGATGCATGGATGCATGAATGAATGATGTATGGATGCAGGGTGGGTGGATGGATGGGTGGATGCATGAATGATGTATGGATGGATGCATGGATGCATGCATGATGGGTGGATGCATGATGGATGGATGGGTGGATGGATACATGAATGATGTATGGATGGATGCATTCATGGATGCATGGGTGGATGGGTGGATGCATGATGGATAAATGGGTGGGTGGATGGATGGATGGGTGGGTGCATGAATGAATGATGTATGGATGCAGGATGGTTGGGTGGATGGATGGGTGGATGCATGAATGATGTATGGATGGATGCATGCATGATGGGTGGATGCATGATGGATGGATGGATGGGTGGATGCATGAATGAATGATGGATGGATGCAGGGTGGGTGGATGGATGGATGGATGCATGAATGAGGTATGGATGGATGCATGGATGCATAGATGCATGCATGATGGGTGGATGCATGATGGATGGATGGGTGGATGGATACATGAATGATGTATGGATGGATGCATTCATGGATGCATGGGTGGATGGGTGGATGCTTGATGGATAAATGGGTGGGTGGATGGATGGATGGGTGGGTGCATGAATGAATGATGTATGGATGCAGGATGGTTGGTTGGGTGGATGGATGGGTGGATGCATGAATGATGTATGGATGGATGCATGCATGATGGGTGGATGCATGATGGATGGATGGGTGGATGCATGAATGAATGATGTATGGATGCAGGGTGGGTGGATGGATGGGTGGATGCATGAATGAGGTATGGATGGATGCATGGATGCATAGATGCATGCATGATGGGTGGATGCATGATGGATGGATGGGTGGATGGATACATGAATGATGTATGGATGGATGCATTCATGGATGCATGGGTGGATGGGTGGATGCTTGATGGATAAATGGGTGGGTGGATGGATGGATGGGTGGGTGCATGAATGAATGATGTATGGATGCAGGATGGTTGGTTGGGTGGATGGATGGGTGGATGCATGAATGATGTATGGATGGATGCATGCATGATGGGTGGATGCATGATGGATGGATGGATGGGTGGATGCATGAATGAATGATGTATGGATGCAGGGTGGGTGGATGGATGGATGGATGCATGAATGAGGTATGGATGGATGGATGCATGGATGCATAGATGCATGCATGATGGGTGGATGCATGATGGATGGATGGGTGGATGGATGCATGAATGATGTATGGATGGATGCATTCATGGATGCATGCATGATGGGTGGATGCATGATGGGTGGATGCATGATGGATGGATGGGTGGGTGGATGGATGGATGGGTGCATGAATGAATGATGTATGGATGCAGGATGGTTGGGTGGGTGGATGGATGGGTGGATGCATGAATGATGTATGGATGTATGGATGGATGCATGCATGATGGGTGGATGCATGATGGATGGATGGGTGGATGGATGGATGCATGAATGATGTATGGATGGATGCATTCATGGATGCATGCATGATGGGTGGATGCATGATGGGTGATGGATGGATGGGTGGGAGCATGAATGAATGATGTATGGATGCAGGATGGGTGGGTGGATAGATGGGTGGATGCATGAATGATGTATGGATGGATGCAAGGTAGTTCGGGCTCGCTCGCTGTGCTCGATCGCTGCGGTGCAATATGCAAATTAGTTTACGCCACACCACTTTCAAATGTCACCAGCCGCCCCTGGTT
This sequence comes from Lissotriton helveticus, assembly GCF_964261635.1. Taxonomy (NCBI): domain Eukaryota; kingdom Metazoa; phylum Chordata; class Amphibia; order Caudata; family Salamandridae; genus Lissotriton; species Lissotriton helveticus. The sequence goes on from NC_136065.1 coordinate 344,611,234, forward strand.
CAGTTACCATTGGCAACCAGCTGCCAAAGGTGCACTGTCACTCTGGTTTCTTTGGGGATGGCAGGCAACCCATGGTGCCCACTTCATTTTGTAGCTTGAAGCCAAGCAGCCATCTATCCAATCAGGAGGTATTTCAGGGCCCTTGCTTCTTCAGCATCGCAGGATGCAGGTTGTGCGGGAGGGGCAGGCAGTCCATTTCTTTGTTGATGGGTTGCACCTCCCATGCCACAGTCTGGCCTCCCGGGTCTGGCTTGGTCCTCAGAGGATGAATAGAAAGGGCTCCTCATTCTCCTTTGACAGGTAACATAGCACAACAAAGCTTGTATTTGTAAAGCACATGTTCACCCAAGGGTTTCTTTACGCTGAATAACAGATGTTTATTGTTACCAAACTCAATGGTAATCATTTTAGCGACCTCAGAAGGATGAAAGGCTGAGCGGACGCGGACAGGATTTGAACCTGTGACCATAAGGTCGAACACATACCCCTACAGTGGACACATTAATCCACCAAGTAACCAGACCCAGCAGGTATAGTATTTCACATTAGCTCCCTGGTCTTTACAAAGGTTTCTGCATCAAGTAGGAAAGGAGTGCGGTGCAAACAAACAAGCAGAGAATGGATGATCATACTAGGGAAACACATAATCATGCACCCAAACACTATTCACAAACACCCAGTAGAGTATCAAGGACTCCATGGGTCCTGGTGCAAGTAAAATCTCCTTTGACTGCTATTGGGGTAGTAAAAATACAGAAATTATCAGGTTTCCATGGGTCCCTCAGGGCCCCAGTGCCGCTGCACCTGCAGCACTAAAGGTAGCAAGGCCCCTGTACACACCTCCTACCATCGGGTGCCCAGTCATGACAGACTACAGATCTACACAGGGAGCGTGAGTAGGCAGTCACTCTGCCTAATAAGCAGTTGCAACAAGCAACCCAGATACTAGAGGTGTAAACTCACATATTACAGAGTTTTCATGAGCTGACTACCGTAAAAATCATTTTAATGAATACCAGATCGGACCTCGGGATACTCTAACAAGCATGTGACAAGAGGACGTGCCTGAGGCAAATACAGATAGCATTAAAAAACAAATAATGAAAGGACAGAAAGAAGAAGCCCTGGGCCCAAACAGCATACCTCCAGCTGTATTTAAACATAACCCATATTTCTGGGTTGAAACCTTGGCATCAGTATTTGCGGAGGTAAGGAGCAAACAAAGTGTTCCCGTGTCCTGGAAAGGGTCGAATATATCTATATATATATAATAGATCTCTTCCAGCAAATTATCGTCTTATAACATTAAGAGACGTGGAACCCAAATACTTTGCCGGAACTGTGCTCGATGAGCTGACATCATGGTCTTCCGGTAACACCATCATCCCATCAGACCGTTTTTCCAAAACACCACTTTACTTCTGCTACAATGATTTTATGCAAAAAGAACAATTGATGGACAGAATGCAAAACAATGTCATACATACACCCCAGTACAGAGATCTGGGCCTAAATCCATCGTTTTTTTGCTCACCATGCCAATCCAGCCATATGCAAATCAGTCTTGACCCTGCGCCCAATGGAAACAGTCCAGACCGAACTGCCAGGCCAGATCCTCCCTGGACTAGAAACAAGCATCCTAGGACCGGTTTCGGGGTTTCACCCCTCTTCAGCCAGGATAGCTTGATTCCAGTGGCATGGAGAGCATGGGACTCACGTCTGAGCATACCCGTCCCACTCGGGCTGACAAATGCAAAAAGAACTAATGATGGACAGAATGCAGAACAATGTCATACATTCACCCCAGTACAGAGATCTGGGTCTAAATCCATCATTTTTTTGCTCACCATGCCATTCTAGTTTGGACCCACCCATATGCAAATCAGTCTTGACCCAGCGCCCAATGGGAACAGTCCAGCCCGAACTGCCAGGCCAGGCCCTCCCTGGACTAGAAACAAGCATCCTAGGACAGATTTTGGGGTTTCACCCCTCTTCAGCCAGGATAGCTTGATTCCAGTGGCATGGAGAGCACGGGACTCACGTCTGAGCATACCCGTCCCACTCGGGTTGACAAATGCAAAAAGAACTATTGATGGACAGAATGCAGAACAATGTCATACATTCACCACAGTACAGAGATCTGGGCCTAAATCTATCGTTTTTTTGCTCACCATGACATTCCAGTTTGGACTCAGCCATATGCAAATCAGTCTTAACCCTACGCCCAATGGGAACAGTCCCACCCAAACTGCCAGGCCAGGTCCTCCCTGGACTAGAAACAAGCATCCTAGGACCGGTTTCGGGGTTTCACCCCTCTTCAGCCAGGATAGCTTGATTCCAGTGGCATGGAGAGCAAGGGACTCGCGTCTGAGCAGCTTTTGACTGTGTGGACAGAGGGAAACTTTGGCGGAAGTTAGCGTATTGGAATATGCCACATTAGAATATGCGTGGACGCGCCTGATCAGTAAGGCGTTAGCGGCGGCAGTGCGGTGACTTGTATCTGCATATGCGAAACTCTGTACTTTTAAAACCTGTAAATATTTTAAAAGCATTTTTATCTTGGTCCCTACCTGCTCCTCCCACTTCAGTTTGAGCCCTGTTCCACCACGGCCTGTGCCGATTGCGTGGAGGGCGTAAACAGACCCGTGTCCAGCCCCCCGAGGGTGTTGCACTTCCGGTAGAGGCAGGACCTATGTCCTCATAACCGGCAGGTCACCACTCCCGCGCAGCGGAAGCGCCTGATCAGTAAGGCGTTAGCGGCGGCAGTGCGGTGACTTGTATCTGCATATGAGAAACTCTGTACTTTTAAAACCTGTAAATATTTTAAAAGCATTCTTATCGTGGTCCCTACCTGCTCCTCCCACTTCGGTCTGAGGCCTGTTCCACCACAGCCTGTGCCGATTGCGTGGAGGGCATAAACAGACCCGTGCCCGGCCCCCCGAGGGCGTTGCACTTCCGGTAGAGGCGGGACCTACATCCTCATAACCGGCAGGTCACCACTCCCGCGCAGCAGACACGCCGAAGGCGCACCAAAGGCAAGCCCGTCTGCGCCCGTCCGATACCAGACGCCAGAACCCCTGGCGTTCGGATGGCGCAGATACCCCCTTACTCCCGAGAGGATCTGCTTGCCCTCCGCAACTGGGCGCCTTGCGTGGCCCATCTCTGGCACCCTGATACCCCACGTTTATGGTGCAACAAATGCGGGTTCAGGGCCTCGGAGGTCCCCAAGACACCATCAGAGCCCTCTAAGCCCACAAATCTGAATATATGTAGCCTGAACTGTAGGTCCCTGGTAAAACACCACGAAGATATACTCGAGCTCCTCATGGATCGGTCACTGGACCCACTCTTTCTAACCGAGACCTGGCTATCCAGCGACTCGACGGCCATCCCAGCCCTGGCCCTTCCTACAGGTTATTCGATGTTTATTCAGAATAGGCCCAAAGGCAGGGGAGGCGGGCTTGCTGTGATATCCAAAGCTGCCTACTCCTGCACTCTTTCCCCCGTGATTATACCTGACTGCGAATGCACCCTATTCAAGATCAGGATATCAGATAACTTTACTTTCTCTGGGCTCCTTATCTACCAGCCCCCTGGGCCGGCGAGCACTTTTCAAGAATCCCTGACCTCGACCATCTCTACCCTTGCCCTACAGACAGCCAACTTTAGCATACTGGGAAACCTAAACTTACATCTGGAGCGCCTTGACTCCCCTGACATTACTAACTTCCTGGGAAACTTGGAAGCATGCCAGCTAACTCAGTTAGTTAAAGGTCCCTCAAACCGGGCAGGCCACTTGCTAGACCCAGTGTTCTCCAATATTGAGGGAATTAAAGTCCAATCCCCCCTCCCTCTTATCTGGACGGACCACTTCCTCATCCACATTTGCATCAGCACTCTAACCACCCCACGGCAGAACTCCTCCCTCCCCCTCTGGAGGCGCCCTTGGCACAAATTAGACGCTCCCGGTCTCAAGTCCAGACTGAAAGCCTTGTGCCCGGATTGGCCCAGTAATCTGAAGGAAGCAGACAAAACCTACAGGGGGTGGATCAACAACTCACTTGACCAATTCATCCCCAAAAAAATGTCCCGGCCCAAACGCGAGCAGTCACACCCATGGTACTCCGAGACTCTAGCAGCAGGAAAAAAGCACTGCAAGACTCTCAAGCGCGCCTGGAGGCAATCCTACGACCCACTAGCAAAGAACATCTATAGGTAAACCACTAAAGCATATCACAAAAAACGAAAGCTGCATTTTATACCAACATGATTAATTCCAGCCCCAATCCATCCAAAACCATATTTTCCCTGATAAAAGACATGACTAAAGCACCAGAGCGAACCAACAGCACAATAGCCTCCAACTCGCAATGCGAAAACTTGGCCTGCTTCTTCATCAAGAGAGTAGAGGGGATCTATGATTTGCTGAATAATAGTAGATCTACCTTGACCCTCGACCATCCCGCCGGCCCACCTGCCCTACCTGACCCCCCGCACTCCCTTAAAACCCTCCCACTCCTGCCCCAAAAAATCTCGAACTCCTGGCCATAAAGGTGAAGTCTGGGTCACCTGATGACCCTGTTAAACCTGAAACCTTTAGGCAATTCCAGGACTCCATCCTGCATGAGAGTTGGGAATTGATCAACAGATCTCTCCAGTCATCCACTATCCCCAGGTCATGGAAACATGCCAAAGTCATTCCTCTTCTGAAAAAGCCCACCCTGGACCCCTCCCTCCCAGAAAACTTCAGACCTATTTCCCTTCTGCCGTACCTGGCCAAGTTGATGGAAGCACCTGTGAACTCCACCCTGACCAGATATTTGGAAGCTAATGGGATCCTGAACAAGTCACAAAACGGCTTCCGGGATAAGCATAGCACGGAGTCCGCGCTCTTGGAGCAACTGAGGGCCTCACAAGATCTAGCAAACACCTCAGCACTGATCCTGCTTGACCTGAGCGCAGCGTTCGACACGGTCTCCCACGAGATCCTGCTTAAACGTCTCGGGGAGATCGGGGTCAGTGGCGGGGCTCTGGCTTGGTTTGCGTCATTCCTATCTGACCGCTCCTTCCAGATTCATGCTCCACCCTATTCATACAGCAAATTGCCTCTAAATTGCGGCGTCCCCCAGGGCTCTGCCCTCAGCCCTACACTGTTTAACGTGTATGTCCACCCCATGGCCCTCCTAGCCAAGGAACGAAGGATCAAATCGATCTCGTACGCAGACGACCCGCAGCTTATTTTTACCTTCTCTAATAACACCGTATTGGACCAGGTAACATTTCAGAAAGATGTCTTGGCCAGCTCGAGCTGGATGACGGATAACTGCCTCCAACTTAATTCCTCCAAAACAGAGGCGCTCCTGATTGGCCGTGACTCACAGAAGTGGGACGACCAGTGGTGGCCCCCGACGATGGGTCCACCCCCGATTCCAAAGAAGGAAGTTAAGAATTTGGGGGTCCTAATGGACAACTCACTGTCTTTCGAGTCGCACGCAAAAAAAGTGTCTGGCACCTGCTTCGGTCTCCTATGCACCCTCAAGCCCATTTTGGGCTTTTTTGAGCCACCCACCCGACAAGTAATAGTCCAGTCCCTGGTCCTATCCCACTTGGACTATTGTAACAGACTAATGCTTGGAACCAACTTGACGTCCACGAAAAGACTTCAAAGGGCTCAAAACGCTGCCGCCCGCACCCTCTTTGCCCTACCTAAACGATGTCACACCTCACACATCTTACGCCGGCTGCACTGGTTGCCCGTGAAACAAAGGATTCAGTTTAAAACCCTCTGTTTAACCCACAAAATCCTACATGGCCAAGGCCCCCAAATACTGCAGGGACTTTGCTCTTTCTACGTCCCCACACGCGCTCTACGCTCTGCAGACCTTCAACTTGCTCGCACCATTGGGGTACGCAAGAGCAGAGCAGGCGGCCGGTCCTTTAAGTCCATGGCCTCAACCCTATGGAACTCCATCCCCCCTGAGGCACGCCTCCATTTAGGACGATCATCACTTCATCTGCCGAATAATATTCTCACTTCACTGCTCATCCTGCTGCGCCTCTCTGGCGGGCATGTCTGCAAGCGCTGGGACGCCCTGTTGCTGGGGTAGCCATGCGCGATATAAACAAACTAACATAACATCTTTTAAAAATTTTGATAATGTTGCATAGCGATACATGGGTCCAAATCAAAATAGGAGCGGACACACATCTTTCTCGAAAAATTCCAACCACTCGAGGTTTAAAACAAGGGTGAGCCCTGGCACCAACTTTATTTAACCTTTTTCTGGCAGATTTGATGGAACCACTACAATCATGTAATACTCACGCTCCTAAATTAGGTGGAAAAACAATATCAAGTTTTGTATGTGCCGATGTGTGGTACTGGTTAGCCGTACCTGGGTAGGGCTTCAAAAACTCCTTTATACAATGATGATTTACTCAGAAGCCAAAGGACTGTCGATTAATTTTGGTAAAACGAAAACCGTGTGTTTCAACATCAAGAGAGCACAAACGCAGACTTGGTTTTTGGGTCAATCGCGGCTGGAAAATGTGGATGAATATATTCACAGAAGCGCAGAAGGGCGCTTTTCAACTCAGAAGGCTGCAATACAAAAGAAAGGCTTGGTCCTGGCTATAGCATTCAAAAAATTGAAGAGAAAGCTAGCCAGACCCGCCTTGACGCCCCTCCTGGAAGTCGTAAGAGCAAAGCTTCTTCCAACAATTTTATATGGAAGCAAAGCATTAAGAGGGCAGGTTGCCAGTACTCTAGACAATGCAATCTCTCGAGCTTATAGAATTATATTCTCCTTGCCAAGGTACACCTCCCTGGTACAGATAAGGTTGGAATTTGGGTTGCTTAAGCAGTCACTAGCTTGACGCGGTGCATTTATAATATGCTGGAATAAGATAAGGAAAGCCGAAACCAACTCACTGAATCATATACTATGGGACGAGCTACAGCACCGCAACATGTCACCAGCCGGAGTGTACTTGCAAGAGTCCCTTTCTCTTACAGGTCTGGTACAACTCTGGGAAACTCGAACCAATTTACAGACCTTTAAGCGTTTGGTTAAGAAGTCACTTAAAATTCGATCCATCATAGAGAATAAAGCCATGCTTGCAAAAGGGGCACATGGGTGGATGACATTAAATAATTATGAGACAATTACCCCTCAAAACAATTTTGCCACGGGTTACCTAGCTTTCATCAAGCAACGGTTATTAAAATATCGGCTGGGGCAACTACCGGCGAGGGAGCATACTGCACCTTGGCTTTGTGGAAATCTACCTGTTACTTGTCGGCTCTGTGGGACTCATAAGGAAGATTTGTTGCACTTAGTCTGGTCCTGCAACCAGTGCTTTAAATGGGCTGGTACTCACTGGTACTGAGTACCGATACTTCTACATTTATGGCACTTGAGTACCAGAACTTCTCTTTGTCCAAAGAGAGTACCGGTGCTCATGGGGCCGTAAACCAAGCTTAGAGAAATTGGCATTAAAGAGAAGCGCATCATTGCTGACAATGAGTGGGTCCGTTTGTTTTCATGAAGCACTCTGATCGAGTGCTAATCTCTCCTTTTATCGTGGTAATTCAGCGGCGGCCCGTAATCATTCCTTCTGAGCTAAAAGGAAGTTTGGTAGGGGCCCGAGGTGCACTGTGACTACTGACACTGTGTCCCCTCTGTGGAGACAATAGCCAGGGCTTTAAGTGAGATGAAATAACTGGGGGATTTCTCAAAGGGACGTGACCAGTATAATTAAGGGCATGGCTTAAAAACACTTAAGCTACACATATGTGGTTAGTATAGTGTGTCGCCTGACTGGTATTTTACTGCTTCTGTCATTGAATCCAGAATCTGGATACATATTACAAGTAATATTACACTTACATCAAGCCAGTACTATTCAATGTGTCAATGGCTGTTAGTTGTATAAGATCAAAAAAGCAACAACTTTGGCTTTGTTGTATATAATATTGAAAATTCTTCAGTTCTAAAATGATGTGACTATGTAAGAAGTATAACGAGTCACTTTGAATGTACATCTAAGGCAGTGAAGGGTGGCCCTGCTGCAGAGTTAAGATCATTTTTTCCAACAAGGGTGAGAGCAAAAATGAATGGAGAGCCCGATAGAGACCCGTTTCGGCACCTGCTTTTTGGGTTTCGCCTGCCGAAAGGCTGCGCTCTGCGCAGCTTTTCAGCGCAGGTGAAATCCTTTGTTGACTATAAGGACTTCTGGAACGTCCCCCGGCTCTCATTGGCTAGCTCCATAAATGGAGGCTAGCCATTGAGTGCCGGATCTGTCCGTCAAGGCCGGACCAGATTCGGGGGCGTTCCTGAGATTTTTTCCCTGGGCGGAGTTACGTTTTTTCCCGTTCCCTCCCCTTTCACTAAAAGTGATTTCAGATGCGCTGTCCATTCCCGCCCCCTCCGTGTGCCTTTCCGCCCCCCCCCTCGCTGTCCTGTGCACGTTTCCCGCCCCCTCCCGCCGTCCGTGTCCCCTCCCGCCCCCTCCCGCCCCCTCACGCCGTCCGTGTCCCCTCCCGCCCCCTCCCGCCGTCCGTGTCCCCTCCCGCCCCCTCCCGCCGTCCGTGTCCTCTCCCTTCAAGAATGCTTCGAAGGGCTCAGGTGCCGCGGCGTCAGGCAAGTCAGCAGAGTCCTGTGGGGCAAGGGAGGGGAAACGGGGGTTAGGGTGAAGCACCGTTGGCATGGTGCGTGGGAGAGAAGGCCGGAAGTCCCGCCCCCGCCCGGAGACGCATGGAGCCCCGGAGGAGAAGTGCTGGATGGTGCGGGGCTCCCGTGTGCTGAGGGAGCCCCGGGGTAAGAGACGGCAGGAGCGGAGTTGTGTTCCTCCAGCTGACGGAAGTCCCGCCCGGAGACGCATGGAGCCCCGGAGGAGAAGTGCTGGATGGTGCGGGGCTCCCGTGTGCTGAGGGAGCCCCGGGGGAAGAGACGGCAGGAGCGGAGTTGTGTTCCGGCATCCATCTTTGAGACGGTGGGCTCAGTCCTTTTGGGAGCCAAAGTCAGCGAGACCATCCGCAAAGGGTTGATTGATGTCGAAATGTACAACACCACCCAAGAGCTACTGATGGCAGGATCTGTGAGTGCCATGTTTGGTAAGTTTGTTTCTGTCAAGCTTTTAAGTGTATGCCCAAATGTGCTTTTTGAATTGAGCCAACATTAAGCTCCCGAGTCTGAGATTCGTTCCCCCAAAAAATCTCCACGTAATCCTTTGATTTAGCATCACAAAATAGGAACTCTTTTTGACAGTTGTCCATAAAGCCCATCTATCAGTTTTTAAGCACTTGCGTCCTTTGTCCAACACTCAATTAAAGTTAAGCCTGTATGTCAATTGTATGACTTTGCTATGGCATGGAAACTGCTGCACAAACAAAATCCACTTTACTTTCTGCTACTTTAAAAAGGTATCTAAGGAGGTCGCTGCCTCCGGGGTGCCGAGGGGTGCGTAGGGTGCCTGCATTGACTTACTAAGCATATCATTCAGGCGGTGTGTCCCCAGTCTCAATAGACTGCTGGTGTGTGTGTGTCCCTTATGGTGTCATCTCAGCTGAGACTGCAGACACCTCCCGCGCATTCTGAGTGGGGCCCCGGGGCCCTCTGCAGCAGGCTGTGTGTCCGCAGTCTCAATAGACTGCTGGTGTGTGTGGTGTGTGTCTCTTATTCTTCTCTTTGCTTCTCTCTTCCTCCATCATTCGACCCCCTCCACATTTCTCTCACCAGTGTGTTTTTCTCGCCGGTTCTTTCCTTCCCTCATCCATTCCATTGCCCTCCCGATGTTGCTGTCTCACTTTGCCCCTTTCTCTCTCTCCCTGCTTTGCACGCTTCTCTTTTCTGTGCCTCGCCCTCGTTTCTCTGCTCCCCGTCTCCCTGCCTGTCACCCTCCGTAACGTGCCTCTCCCTCCTCATGCCTCACTCTTACCCTCTTCACTGCCCTCTCCCCCTCTACTCTCTGTGCCCCCCCCCCGCAGGCACCCCTCGTTTTCCTCTCTCACTGCCTGTTTACTGCCTCTCGCTTTCTCGGTCTCGCCCTGCTCTCTGCCTCTCCCTGACTCTTTTCTCTGCCTCTCCAAACTGTCCCCTGTGCACCCTCTGCCTCTTTCTCTCTTTCCACTCCACCTCACGTCCCTCTCTTTCTTTAAATCCAGTGTTGTCTGAGTTTCCTCCAGTCTCCCCTTTGAATTTAATGACCCATAAATGCCTACTTTCTCTGCCTTTCCCGTTCTCTCCCCTCCTTGCTGTCCTTTCTTCCTCTGCCCCCTCGTCTGTTTCTTCCTCCCCGGCCCTCTTCACTGTTTCTCTCCCTCTCCGTGCCTCTCTGTGCCTCTCCCTCTCTCCGTGCCTCTCTGTGCCTCTCCCTCTCTCCGTGCCTCTCTGCGCCTCTCCCTCGCTGTGCCTTCCCTCTCTTTGCCTCTCTCTGTCCAGGCTTTCTCCCTTGCCCCATTCCCGTCACAGCTGGCCAACTCGACTGCGCGGTTTGATCTTCAACGGGCTGGCCGTGACCTCAGTGGTCGTGACATCTCTGCCCTGCTGTGTTCTCTAGCTCCGTGACCTCAGACGCCAGCAGCCCCGTTGCTGTGGTGATCAGAATGCCACCTACAGACAGGTTTGTGGCCGTTGTGGAGGGTTTTGCTGGACTTCACTTTCGGGTTGTGTAAGAAGCAGGACCCTCCCATCAGAGGCCGCTCCGCCCGATCACAGATCATACCAGCGAGTGGTCACACTGAGAAGAAGAACCCGGAGGAGTGTGCAGGTATGGGCATGAGTGCAGCAGCGTGTGACTGTTGGATGAAGTAATCAGAGCAGAGAAATAGCCTTCTCTGGGGGTGGGGGCAAGAAGTAAATCGTGTAGGCTGGGCCTTTAGTGGGATGAAAAAAACTGGGGGTCTCTCCAAAGGGCATGACCAATATAATTAAGGACGTGGCTTAAAAACATGTAAACTAAAAGTCTGTGCTTAATAGTATAGTGTGCCGCTCGGCCTGTATTTTGCTGTTTCTGTCATTACATCCAGATATATATAAAAGTAACATATCTACAACAAGTCGAGACTATTGACTTTGTCAATAGTCGTTAGTTGCATAAGATAAATAAGCAGCAACTATGGGTTGCATATAATATTGGAAAAGCTTTGACTTAAAGCCCTGGTGACACAAGACCATGACCAAGACAATGTTGCTGCTCCTTCGTTTCAAAAAGAGAAGGGAAATCCAGAGAGAAAATTACTCTCTTTAAAGGATTCCCCTTCCCCTACACCGCTCACCTGGCATGTCCTCATGCCGTAACTTCTCCACTAGTGAGAAGTGAACAGTGTGAGCACGCGCATATCAATGCTCTGCTATTGCCATTGTAAATGATTGCAGAGTGATTGCAGAGTGCTAGGGAGTGCAGAGTGACTAGGGAGTGCTAGAGAGTGCAGAGTGACTGCAGAGTGCTAGGGAGTGCAGAGTGACTAGGGAGTGCTAGGGAGTGCAGAGTGACTAGGGAGTGCAGAGTGCTAGGGAGTGCAGAGTGACTAGGGAGTGCTAGGGAGTGCAGAGTGACTAGGGAGTGCAGAGTGACTAGGGAGTGCAAGGGAGTGCAGAGTGCGAGGGAGTGCGAGGGAGTGCAGAGTGACTAGGGAGTGCTAGGGAGTGCAGAGTGACTAGGGAGTGCTAGGGAGTGCAGAGTGCTAGGGAGTGCAGAGTGCTAGGGAGTGCAGAGTGACTGCAGAGATTAAGCTAATGGCAATGTAAATGACAATGCCATTTATTTATCTGTTTTCAAAACCAACACATAAATACACATTTTGTCATTTACAATGCCAATAGCTCTAACTTTTCCAAAGGCGAAACCATTGCATTGTAAATGCTTGTTTGAAATGGCGGTGCTGAGCACCGGCAAGACCTGGCCCACTTAAAGCCCTGACAATAGCACGGTAGGCGTGTGGGCAGGGCCTGCTAACAGGCCTATCTCCTGACTCATAAAATTGAAGGGAAGCCTTCCTGCTGGCATTGCGGAGTCTAGCAGCCAGAGCCAGAGTGAGGAGGAAGGTGGTGACAGTGATGCTGTAGCACAGCACTGGGCATCAAGGTTTAGTAAAGAAGCCCACTTTAATGATAAATGTACCCTTTTGTACGTATCAGGGAAATGAAATAATCAAAATACACCAGAAATGCTTTAGTATCATTATGCGCATTTGCACACCAATTCAATCTCAATCACATTAAATGTGTGCCCCTGGCCGAATCCCTTTCACTGCCCATAGCCCGCCCCAAAAGCCCCACCCCCAAAGCCCTGCCCCCTGGTCCACATCTCAATATGGTGAGTACCTGCACTTATTTTTTTCCATTTAAAGCACTACCTGCAACATTGTACAGGCAAAAAGAAAACAATTATTAATTAAGGCCTTTAACCAAAGGGGAATTCCAACAAGAAGACAGGCAATTCTAGCCTCTTTGGATGAAAGGGACCTCCAGCTAAATTGCCGTTTTTGTCAATTTTTTTTAAAAGGTGGAGCAAGGATTACAGTAAAGTAATTTGTTTATTACAGCCGACATAAATTGTTACTTAGTGGTCATATCATCTTTAAGGATCAACTTATTGCATCTCAAGACATGATCAGGGGTAGACTTTTTTTTACTTCCTTTTTACTATTTTGATACATTTCTAAAATGGATTGTAAAGATTTTACCTTTATAATGATCAATCTTATCTTACCATGTAAATGTGGTATTTATATTGAATAATTCTTATTGCAACTGTTTTAAGTAAGCTCACAATTATTTAGATGAACTTAAAAACAGTTGCACCAAGCAGAGGACGAGTCATGCCTTTGTCATGGTTATGGTCGTCACCCATGATAAAAGGAGTACCACTTAAGGCTCAGCCCAACAGAGTCTACAATCCAGATGGCAGTCAATAGCCAAAAACATGTTACGCACCTGTGAGGGCACTTGTAACACAAGTACCCTGCATAGGAAAACATACGGGGGCTGTCAAAAAGAGAAAAGGAGGAGCCGGATGTCATGTGGCTACTGCTCCATCAAACTATCGCCCCTAAACAAAAGTTGATAAAGTATTTGTAGTACGAGTTGCTGACTCCGTTATGGACCATGAAATCTAGCAGAAAGTGATGTTGGAATTAAAAAACATGTCTTCGTAATAAATGTAGGAAAGAAGGAATTTGTCCCCCCTTCCTTCTCTGCCCGAGGGGCAGACTTCAAATCATCTCACCACAACTGGATGTACTGCCGGTGTGTAGTAATGACTCACTACTCAAAATGAGGTTTCCATGAAAGTAAATTTATTAAGTCTTGAACAATAGGTGCTCCCAGCTTGGCGGCATAACTCTTCTCACAACGTTCTAACCTGCGCTCCCGGAGGTAGCGCGGACCATACCAAGTGGGCAGAAAGAGAGGGGGGGGCAAGGGGTGAGGGAAGTGGGTGAGGTTACAACACACCATCCTCCCTAAGGAAAATAGATGGAGGGGATGCGTATGAACTCCCAGCAGAAATGGGTGCTGGAGAGATGGGGAGAGAGAGAGATAGGGAGAGAGAGAGAGAGAGAGAGATGTATGGATATAGATGGATAGATGTAAGACACAGAACAAAAGGGACGGAAACAGGGAACCCCAAGCCCAAAGTCTAAGCGGAGGATAACATGAGACTACTGCTGACTAAGGTGCATGAGATATGGGGGTAGAATATTTGACGTGACTGGGAGATGTACTTATTTGATCCCCGGGCATATACAGACAGGATTACATGAGACGCTCTTGTCCAAATATATGTCTACCTAAAACAGGACAAAACTCATGAGAATTCAGATTGCAGCAATGAAAATTATGAGATGAAAACCCAATACATAAACAGATGTAACATTCTGGAGCCACAAGGGTGTGCCCAGTTAAGATATGGTTTGTGCCATACAATGAATGCACGGTTACGTGCTTAGGCGACCTGACATGGTTAAATCACGGGTGTAGTGTCACATCCTTTTAACCCTCGAAATCAACCAGCGCAGGACACACTAGTGAATGTCTGTTGCACCATGGATGTGCACTCCTATGATGTGGGCAGTACAATTAAGGGATGTACAAGTATGTACTTTAGGCATCCCGTCCGGGGTAAAACGCAGGTTTATGAATCGCCACCTTATTTTTCTCTTGGCTCCTTTTTTTGTCAGAGCTTGCCCACAGTCTATTTCTACCTTGGATTCCGAACTTCTCCTGCTAATATTACCCTTTCCTTCCGGAGGATTTATACTGGCGGTAATGTTCTTTTCCTTGCTCTTACATTTCATCCTTTTGCATTTCTTAACAGTGGAACTGGTGCCTTCACCCTTTCTTTCGAAAACTCTTTCTGCTCCAGCTATTCCTTCACAGGTTTTTTTTCTTTTTCCTTTTTTTTTTTCCTCGTGCTTCTTACGTATTTCTCTCTCATCCACCAAGCCCTGGTAAGATTCTTGTCCTCCTCTTAGTTTGCACTTGGCTGTATTCTCCGCACGTTCTTTCGAACCGGTTGCACTTTTGCACCCACGTTTTCCTCTAAGTTTGCACCTGGCAGTATTTTCCACCCGTTCAACACAACTTGCTGCACCATCACAACTGCCTTCCACTTTTACACCCATGTTTTTTCCCAGTGCCTTTTCCTTCATTTGTTCTCTTCTTCTTCCCTCAAGAGATATTCTCAATTTTTTTTTAAGCTTACAAAGTTCCTCCATAGCCATGGTGGATTGTTCAACTACATGCCTTTCCTCGTAGGCTAATTCTGGTACTTCCAGAACATACTGTTCACTGATCATTATCCTTATTTCTTTCCTTACATTGTCTCCAACAACGTTTCCCAACAACGCATTCTGTTTTTCCTCAAATTCGACAAAGGCTGCTATTTTTTCCATTTTGTACTTCCAAACCCCTCTAGTCGCTGCTTCAATGACCTTAGATGGAGGCGTCTTTCCTCTCACAAGCCCCAGCAAGGTAAATTGACTCTTGCAGATTACAGCCGACCCTCTCCTGGGTTCAGAACTTTTGAAATTTCGCAATGTCCTTACTTTCCAACTTTTCTCCCCTTTAAGTACAGCTAGCTCTTCTTCCACATCATAAATCTTGTTACTTTTCTTCCCTTGACTCCACACTATCTCTCTTCCTCCACTCACGATGCTGTATTCACCCGTTTCTTCTACATCTAATTCATTTCCTAGAGTTATATATAATTCACTCTTGCTAAAATCCTTGTCTACCACAGTACTCTGTGGCCCTGAGACAGAGATGAGGCTCATATATGCTCCCCCTATCAAGATGGTGTGCCTCTGCTTTGCTTCGCTCTTGTTCCTCACCATTACGTTATCTCCCTCTTCTCTGTGCATTTTCCCCACTTGTAGATTGGCACTCCCTTCCTGCTGCCAGTGTTCATTAGATTCCTGCACAGTCTCTTCCCCGGCGTAACTGTCTGTTCTTCTTATCTCTCTCTTCTCTCTGTTATTATTCATTTCCTGGTACCTGTTCCCTATAGGTGTGAAGATGTTCTTTTCTTTTTTTTTTTTTTCTCCAAGTTTAATTTAGGCCTTAGTTATATCACAAAATGTTAGTTTCTACCAAATTTCCCTCCTATGTTCATGAACATCTAATGCTTCTTTTGTATTGAATATGTTCCTCTGACCTCAAAGGTTACGCTCTTCCTCGTTGGACTCAGCTCACACTTTACCTTATTTTCACCGGGTGGCGGTTGTTGGCTTGCTACTTTTCTTCACTCCCATCAGGAGACTATAGTAATCACCAAACCTTCTCCCCCTCACGTTGAAGCACAGAGAATATACGCATCACACTCACTGCGTGATGACTCCGATAAATTTCAAATGCTGCACCAGGGTTTGCTGAACCTTCTCGAATCTCCTCACGCAGCTCACACACGCTGCCAAAGATCAGTTTCAGACGCGGACACCCAGTCCTGCTCCCGTTGGCCCTGACGGTATCAAAGACTCCTCACACGCACCTGCTCCAACTCTGTGCTTCCCACCATGGGTTTAGCCTTTGGGTACTTTTCATCCCACACTCCTCAACGAACATGCCTGAACTCTCAGAGGCTGATCACAACTCGCCATCCAATTCAACTTTGTGTTTGGAAACAACACTTCCTAATGCCGTCTCCGACAATTGCTTCAGTAGCTCGGAGCCCAGTTCAGTTTCAAGTGCTAGGTCGGGGTTTTGACTAAATTCCTGCTCCGTTCCTTTCCCCACAGTCAGCTTCAATGGCTCATCTCAAACTCATGTGCAGGTCCACTAGAAATCCGGCCGGGGTCTTGCTTTCCTTCACTATGGCAATTTCAAAGATACGCCAATCACTGCACCTCAAATCCAAAAGTCACCGGAATATGTTTAACTCACTCTAGCTTAAGCTGTCAAACTCCTTTGCACTTTATTTCAATAATTCCACACGTGGGTAGTTTCCTGGTGTACCATTCTACACACCATACTAACTTCATTTACTGGAACAGTGGCTCGCTACACACACTGTTTCCCTAGTTTTATTATTATATTTTCCACCTTTATTTTCACACAGATGCGATGCACCACCTCTATGCAGTGTCACGAGGCTTAAGCACCTAAGGTTTCGCTCCACGCGTCTCACAGTATTTCTGGGGCTCAACACAACAATGCAGTCCAGCCCGGGTCCCCCACGGATAATCTCCTTCACCCAAAAAGTGCGTGTAACTTAGTGGATTCCTCGAGACTTTCCACGCTCCTCCTTCAATTCTGGAGTCAGGGGCAAGTAATTAAATCATACCTCATACAGCTCACGTTGCTGCCTCAGTTTAATTTCAAACACGGAAACAAAGGTTCGCTACACTCTTTGTTCTTCAAATGTCACCTCACACTGCTGCTGCACGCTGTTTCAAAGCGTTACCTCAGATCCTTTTCGCGCGTTGCAACAGGGATTGACTGCCTTCCCTGATATTCACCGTCACTTAATTTTCCGCTCACCTCAAATCAGTCCCTTTCGCGATGCTTAATATGCGACTTATGATGCACGCTCAGCTACTTTCAAACGTCGCTCACCACAAAACAGTTCTTTATGTGTTACTTAAGATGCGACTCTAATACTTGCACCGCTCACCTCACCTCACGTAGCTTCAAGGTCTCACAACATGGACCTACGTAGATCTACGGCACATGGAGAACTATGCCTTACTTCATTGTCTCCTGCAACTTCGCACCGCTGGCTCAGTGCGCTGAGCGTCGCACGTCACTTTCACTGAGGAGTGTCTACCGCTTGATAGATTGCGACAGAAGAAGGTTGGTCCTGCACACTGACGCCGTCCTTGCCTCCGCACTTCGCCTTTGCCCTCCTGTGCCCAGCGTGACACTCGGTCAGCACCCTATCGTGATGGGAGAGATAGTGCTTCTGAGTCTTACTTCTCCCCCCCCGATGGCAGAACCGGAACTTCCTGTCAACGACTCGACAGTTCCTCGGGGCAAGACCATCCGTCTTGTTGCGCTCTGAATTCCTTTCTACGCAGACAGCCTGACAGCCTTCCGCTCCACAAGGGAAACTTATTACGGTGCCAAAAGACGCCTCTTCAACGCCAGCAACAGAACGCTTTCGCTATGTGTGGTGCCCGGCTGCCTCAGATCAACCTGCCGCTGCTTAATTACAGGTCTGTGCACCTCTTCTGGACCACTCACCAAATCGCTCGATGCGCCCAGAAGCCTCAGATCAACGTGCCACAGCTAATTACGGTTCCTTACACCTCTTCAGATCGTTTCATTAAATAACGCGTTGTGCCCGGCCACTTCCGCTCAACCTGCCGCTGATTCTTCGTAAGTCCCTCCGTCACACCAACGGGACTGTACGCACCGGCTCCACCAACGCCTGTGACTTCAAACGAGGAGGCAAGCTTCCTCTCCTCACCTCAGCACCAGCTCACCGACTCCCCGGCTAAAACCACTTCCGACTTCTAGAAGCGAGAGCCTGACGTCCAGCAGAGACGCTCTTCGGTTGATTATATCTGGTGCTGGGAAATCCACAGTTCACTCGATCCGCAATGTCCGCACAAGCATCAAGTTCATCCCGGGGAGGGAAAGCACCTCACTGACCCCGGCTCAGCTCCCGGTCCTCGTCGCCACAATGTAGTAATGACTCACTACTCAAAATGAGGTTTCCATGAAAGTAAATTTATTAAGTCTTGAACAATAGGTGCTCCCAGCTTGGCGGCATAACTCTTCTCACAACGTTCTAACCTGCGCTCCCGGAGGTAGCGCGGACCATACCAAGTGGGCAGAAAGAGAGGGGGGGGCAAGGGGTGAGGGAAGTGGGTGAGGTTACAACACGGTGACTTTCACTTTCATTATCGCAAGGTCCATGACTGTGCGCGTGAGTCAGTGTCTGAGCACCCGGCTGTTTCTTGGTATCCACTGTTTGTGTCGGATAATAGGAAAGGAATGTCTTTGAACAAAATAACTTCCTTCCTCCAAGTATTCTTTTGAACATGGCACACTATTTTTTTTAGTTATTACTCGTCATACTGGTGCCCACCCATTTCGAATGACTATTTACACTGGTTTAACTAACGACAGCTACAGCGATTTGCACAAGATCACACGTTTTAGCCAAGTGAAGAAACTAGGAAAGGAACCCACACCAAGAGCAGCACATACTGGCACACAATACAATAGAGTAAAAGTCCGAGACTAAAAGAAGGGGCGCCAAGCATGCCGCTTACTCGGGACACCCGTTGTTCTTCCAGTCTTAGCAGAAGAAGGGAAAAAAGAAAGAAAAAAAGATTTTATCAGGCCTCAGGAAAGGTGCGAAGGGGAGATCTGAGGGTTTTACTAAGGTGGTCTGAATGCACCTCTCTCAGGGTGGCATGTGTAACTACTCCTACACAACCCATCCGTCTCTCTTGATTGGCAAAGAAGGCTACCTTTCTCTAGTTTGGGAGGGAGCGCCCTACTGACTGGAGTCAGGGAGCTAGAAAAGGATGTATGACATTACGACGCAGGTTTTACAACGCAAGTCGTTACAACGACTTGCGTTGGGGGGCGCTGGATAATGAATAGTTTAATTTACTATTCCAACTCCAGTCCCCGTGGATAGTAGGGAAGGTTTTGGATAGTAATTAAACTATTCCCTATCCTAGAGCGCCCCCAGCGCAATGCGTTGTAATAACTTGTGTTGTAAAAGTTGCGTCGTAATGGTAGTGCGTTGTAAAAGTTGCGTTGTAAAGGATGTTCCCCGCTAGAAAACCTTCATTCTAGACAGGGCTAGACTGGGAACCCAAAGCAGCCCTGGCAATTTTGGAGGATTGGCCCCGAGGGAGTAGGGTGGGGGGTGTAAGTGCGAAGCACTGCTGCGTTTGGTACAGGGGGTCGATATTGCAGCACCACTGCAAAACATGTCCCTAGTAATAAAAAACCCAGCCTCCACTGCTGCAAAATCCGTCCCTCACCCTTCCAGCCTCCCGGGAAA
The DNA here is from genome assembly GCF_964261635.1 of Lissotriton helveticus. NCBI lineage: Eukaryota > Metazoa > Chordata > Amphibia > Caudata > Salamandridae > Lissotriton > Lissotriton helveticus. Next base: position 344,630,698 of record NC_136065.1, read on the forward strand.
ATGCCCAATGCCCGCTATGGCCAGTCCGGCCCTGATTGTAGAAAAACAGTGCTCTCAGGGAGGAGTGGGTGGTCACGGAGTGAAAAGAAAGGGGAATCCAAAAACATGCAGGGAGTAGTGTGAACCAGTTGACAGCACTGGTCATGTCACAATATCGAAGTCATGAATATATAGACATGCTCATAAACTTCTCCAAAATGTCGAAAAACAACGTAGTTGTCAAGGTAAGCAAACGTAGGAAGCCTAGATGTCCCAATGTTAACTACAAATCGAAATACTTTGAAGATACATTGGTAGTCAGTACTGTGGAAACCAAATAAGGGTCGATATTTAAGCTTTGCTGCTATGGCAGAACCCACTGCGCTACGCACCGGCTTCAGTTACTGCAACATGACTTTATGGAACTCTTCACCTCTAAATTATTTTACTAACTCTTTGAGGTAGATATATCAAGGCTTTGCACCCAAAAAAATACAGACACGAAGTCTTCATAAACTACCTACTTTGCAGTGCAAAAATTGTTTTGCTCTGGAAAGTTGCCTAAAAGAATCCCAGTGAGCGATTAGCACAGCTATGTGTTAATTTGCATCAAGGGGTGTCCCATGGGTGACACATGGACATTCCCAAGCTACTACCCATAGTTGTTGATAAAAAGCTGCTCCTACTAACCTCCAGTCTGTAGCAGTAACCCTGACGTTACACCTCGACTGCTGATCTTGGTAACTCCAACTCCAGCTAAGCTGTAGACAGTAGCGGCTGCTATGGGGCAGTAGTGTTTGGGCATGGGGGTAGGGTTAAAAAAAAGGGGAAAAAAAGAACATATTACTTAGTTGCCGGCCGCCGTCTCTCCTCTGTCCTCTTCGGTGAACGCAGGTAGCACACAGGCCCCCAGACTGCGCTAAGCCATTCACGATGCTGCTTGTCATCAGCATGACAGCTGCATCGTGATTAGTCTGAGTGGGATGGTTCGGTGCTCAGGCAGGACTTGGAGCCTGTGCATGTTCTCCAACTGACTGTGCAATACAGCCGGCTGGAGAGCATGCTAAGTGCGCATGTCTGTTTGGCCGGCCCAAGGCGGACGGCCAAACCGTCATGCGCACTTAGAAAGAGCCCACCCCTCCTCCCCCTGCTCTGTGGGCAGCCCAACCAGCCTCGCCCCGCACATTGTGTTACTATCATTTTATTTTCCTGTGGGGTGACGTTTCTCTGCCTTAGCGGAGAAGTCCCCGCTGGCTGTAGTTTCATTGATCACTACACTGCAGTACAAATGATAATATCCCACAACCTTACAAAGTGCAAGATGTCTTAGGGGCAGATGTATCAAGCCTTTTGCGAATCGCAAAGGCCGAAATTCGCAGAATTTCAGCCTTTGCGAGTCGCAAACGGTCTTTTTGCATGTTTTGGCATGCATCAAAAATTCGCAAAATAAGGAATCACAAAAATTTGCGATTCCTTATTTTGCCATACTATTTAAGGAATCGCAAATTTTGCGATTCCTTAAATGCTATGTATGTAGCATTTTTAAATTGCGAATTTTGTTTAAGAAATGGCAATTTGACACCAACTTGTAGTTGATGTTAATTTGCGAATTCTTTTAAAAATGCACAATTTGGCATTTTTTAAGGTGGCATGTGACGCACACACATGCCCATAGGAAATGTATGTGCGCCATATGCACACACATGTACATTTCAGGGGTGCAGCAGGGTGTCTTTGAGACACCCCTGCACCCTTGAAATAATTCTCAAATTGCGATTAGCAAATTGCGAATTCGCAATTTGAGAATTATTTCACAATCATTCCTATGGACCTCCTGGCCCATAGGAATGCATGGGAAATTATTCCTTATTTGCGAATTCGCAAAATGCGAATTCGCAAATAAAGAAGATTAAGGAATCGCAAAAAATTTGCGATTTTTACATACATTCCATTTTGTGAATTCTAAATAGCGATTCGCAAAAAAACGCTATTTAGGATTCGCAAAATGGAATCTTGATACATCTGCCCCTAAGTCTCCAGGTGCAGCCTGCTGTCACCCTCAGAACGCTGAGAGCTCACCTGCTACCGACAGAGATACTGCTAGTTCTTTTCTAAACAATGGGCTGACTTCAAAAGCTTAGATGCAAACTCGTTTTTATTAAAGAGTCTCACCACGATCATCTGAACTCCGATTCGAATACAACTGTTCTTTGTAAAGCACTTTAAACTCCATTTTCAATAAGTGTTTTTCTCTGGTAGATGACCAAAGCAAATTTCGAATGTATTGTAAAGATTTGAATTAATCTAACAATAAAATATTAGCAGACAATTCTTTGTTACTCAGCACTTTTTTCAGCATCGCCCATTTTAGATCCCTACAATTATGCCCCACTTCTTGGAAATGGAGTACAATGCTTTGTACCAAACACCTATGCCTACACAAGGCAGGTGCAAAGTTAGAGAATTTTTTTTATTTCTCCAAACCTTTCAGTTTGTGCATGTGTTCTACACTGTACAGCACACATAGACAGTTGGTAAAGTTTTAAAGTTAATAAAAACTTGGCCACACAGTAGAAGCATAGCACAGTTTGTACTGAAAGAGTACCCTTCCTGTACAAAACCATCACACGCACCTTTGAACATTTGGTCTTGCTAGCGCGACTCTGTGCATAAATAGCATTTTACCCCGAGCCCTCTTGCCGGTCTGACCCCTCCGCCTCCATCTTGTTGTTATTGTCGTCCTCCTTAGCCCGCCCCGCCTCCCAGCTGAACCGCCCTCCCACAATCAACAAACAGCGCGTCCTGACCTGGAAGCGCCGTGACTCACTCCTTGCTCCCAAGCCGAGTGGTCGCTCCCCTGCTGCTGTTGTGGTATCGTTTTGCTGCGCATCTCATTCACTCTGTACTCTGACTGTTATTACTGCCTTCTGTGTGCTCTGATTGCCGCCTGCCTGCTTAATTTACCGCGCTGCCCATTCACATAGTGTAATTGCCGACCTGCATTGTGTAATTGACAACGTTACCTTGTTGCAGACTGCTTAGATCATTTCGCCGCTTTGCTCATTAACATTTGGTCTTGCTAGCGCGACTCTGTGCATAAATAGCATTTTACCCCGAGCCCTCTTGCCGGTCTGACCCCTCCGCCTCCATCTTGTTGTTATTGTCGTCCTCCTTAGCCCGCCCCGCCTCCCAGCTGAACCGCCCTCGCCCCTCCCCCTCCACCATCCATATATGACAGTTGCTCCCGCGCGCAGCGTTCACGCGCAGCGACCGCGCCCAATCCGCGCCGAAGGTGCGCCAAAGGTAAGCCCGTCTACGCCCGTCCGCGCCTGGACCGCGCCCAGCGCCAGACCCCCTGCCCCTCGCGCTGCCCAGCCCTCCCGCATTACCTACGATGCCTCCACCCTCCTAGCCCTCAACCCCGGCCGCGCCCCCAACTGCGCCCAAGCCGCCCCTGGACACACCCATGGACCTTTCTCCTGCTACTCCTGCAGATTCAGCGGCACCGACAACATCTCCGCTACGACCACACCACAGATTCCCGACCCCAACCACCTAGAATGCATCCTTCTCAACACCCGCTCGGTCCACAGGCACGCCATTGACCTTTGGAACCTACTAGACACCATCTCTCCTGACGTCGCCTTCCTAACGGAAACATGGATGAACGCCTCCTCCGCCCCTGACATCGCCATCGCTATCCCTGAAAACTATAAGATCACACGCAAGGACCGCACCGACCATACAGGAGGAGGAATCGCTATCGTCCATAAGAAATCCATCCGCATTTCCACCAACTCCGACGCCAACCTCGCTAACTCCGAACACCTTCACTTCCAGATCCACATCGACCCCAAGACAACTCTCAGAGGCACCCTCCTCTACAGACCACCAGGACCCCGCGCAAAATTCAGTGAAGACATCACAGACTTCATCACCCCACACGCGCTCCCCTCCAAAGACTACATCCTCCTAGGAGACCTCAACTTCCACCTCGAAAAGCTCAACGACCGCAACACCGCCACCCTCTTAGACAACCTCGCCAACCTCGGACTTAAACAACTGGTCACTTCCCCCACCCACATCGCAGGTCACACACTCGACCCAATCTTCACCTCCAGCAATCATGTCTCCTTCAGCCACACTACGGAGCTCCTCTGGACTGACCACAGCTGCGTTCACTTCGCCTACAACAAACCAAAACCCATCAACCACCACCAACCAACTCTACAAAGAAACTGGAACAAAATCACCATCGACCAGATCTCCTCATCGCTCCTTCTTAACCCCCCAGCCCTCTCTTCTAATGCCAACGAAGCCGCCTCCAACCTCACCCTTTGGCTATCCAACACCGCCGACACCTTAGCACCACTGAAAAAACGTCTTCACAAACTTGGAAACAAGAAGGCCTCATGGTTCAACGATGACCTCAAGAAATCCAAGAAACTGTGCCGCTCCCTTGAAAAGACCTGGAAGAAAGACCCATCCACCAGCAACAAGGATGCCTTCAAAAGCGCCATTCGTACTCACCACCAACTGATCCGAAAAGCCAAGAAAACATCATTCAAGGATCGACTTGACAACAACGCCCACAACAGCAAGGAACTATTCAACATCGTCAAGGAATTTTCCAACCCCTCGGCCAACTCCAACGACATCACCCCCTCTCAAACCCTCTGCGACTCCCTAGCCTCTTTCTTCCACAACAAGATTGTCGACATCCACAACAGCTTCGACAACCAACCCGGAAGCCAACCCACCCTACCATCTGCAGACCATCTTCCCCCCGCTAACACCCTTAACGCCTGGAACCCAATCTCCACCGAGGACACCATCCGCCTGATGAACTCCATCCACTCTGGATCCCCCACAGACCCATGCCCTCACCACATCTTCAACAAAGCAGACTCCGTCATAGCTCCGCACCTCCGAGACGTCATCAACTGCTCCTTCAACACCGCCACCTTCCCGGATGACTGGAAACACGCTGAACTCACCGCCCTTCTGAAAAAACCAACAGCAGACCCCACCGAACTCAAAAACTACCGCCCCATCTCGCTTCTTCCATTCCCGGCCAAAGTCATCGAGAAAGCAGTCAACAACCAGCTCGCCGCCTTCCTCGAAGCCAACAAATCCCTCGACCCCTCACAATCTGGCTTCCGAGCAAAACACAGCACTGAGACCGCCCTCATCGCAGCAACAGACGACATTCGAACTCTACTGGACAATGGAGACACAGTCGCCCTCATCCTCCTTGACCTCTCTGCAGCATTCGACACAGTCTGCCACAGCACCCTTTTACAACGCCTCAACAACATCGGAATCCAAGGAAAAGCACTTGACTGGATCACCTCGTTCCTCAATGGAAGAACCCAGAGAGTCCGCCTCCCACCATTCAAGTCCGAGGCCTCTGAAATCATCTGCGGCGTACCACAAGGATCCTCACTCAGCCCTACCCTCTTCAACGTTTACATGAGCCCCCTTGCGGCCATCGCTCGCCGACACAATCTCAACATCATCTCCTACGCGGATGACACTCAACTTATCCTCTCTCTCACCAGGGACCCCAGCACCGCCAAAACTAACCTACACGAAGGAATGAAAGAAGTCGCAGAATGGATGAAACAAAGCCGCCTGAAACTGAACTCAGACAAAACAGAAGTCCTCATCTTAGGCACATCCCCCTCGGCTTGGGATGACTCCTGGTGGCCGGAAGCCCTCGGAAAAGCACCCATCCCGACAGACCACGCACGGAACCTAGGCGTCATCCTAGACTCCTCACTTTCAATGAACAAACAAGTCAGCGCCGTATCCTCCTCCTGCTTTAACATTCTTCGCATGCTCAGAAAAACATTTCGCTGGATCCCATCCGAAACAAGGAAAACAGTCACCCATGCTCTGGTCACGAGCCGACTGGATTACGGAAACACCCTCTACGCAGGCACCACCGCTAAACTCCAGAAGAAACTCCAACGAATCCAAAACGCATCAGCCAGGCTCATATTAGACATCCCACGCAACGAACACATCTCTGGTCACCTGAGAGACCTCCACTGGCTACCCGTCAATAAGAGGATCACTTTCCGACTGCTTACCCACGCACACAAATCGCTCTACGACATCGGACCAGATTGCCTCAACTCTCGGCTGTCCTTCTACACCCCCGCCCGCCAACTTCGCTCTTCCAGCCAAGCCTTCGCCACTGTACCTCGCATCAACAAGACCACCATGGGAGGCAGATCCTTTTCATACCTGGCTGCCAAAACATGGAACTCACTCCCCGCTTACCTTCGCCTCACCCAGAATCACCTAGCGTTCAGAAAGCAGCTTAAAACGTGGATATTTGACAAATAATCCTCCCCCCTTTCCTAAGCGCCTTGAAACCCTCTGGGTATGTAGTGCGCTATACAAATTTCATGACTTGACTTGACTTGACTAGTGGAAAGGAGTGTGTGTGTTGCTGTGCAGCCTCATTGTCCTCCTGTGCTTGGAAAGAGAACAGCTGCACTATATGTTTGTAGATGTGGCACTGTCCTTGCTCCCCCTTGCATAAAACACAAGTAAATCTGCACTTCGTATTATGCCTTCTTTTTCAGGAATGCATCATTTTCCCCTGCATTCTTTATATCCCTTGTGTCATGTGAGAAGCAAGGTTTTCTGCCGCTTGCCTGCCAGGTTGTGAGAATAAGAAATTACACAAGGTTTCTCACTGGGTTGGAGTGGGATAATCAGGTGGCTGGGTGACTGCTTTCAAAGACAGCAGACTACTTTGCCGAGCAGTTGGCAAAGTCTCTCCTGGTTTTATCATTCAGTTCAAGGGATTACTTTTGTGAGGGTGGTAAAGCCAACAGAGGTCATCGTTAGTACCACCTCTCTCCATGCCAGTTACGGTTGAGGAGCGTCGCCCACTAAAAAAATGCCCCTTGGGAAAGAAAAACAAAATGGTAATAAATTACCATTTTATTTTTCAAAACCCCGAGGTGAGAGTCAGGAGGGGAGGCAGGGCTGGCAGGAGCAGAAAGCAGTGATAGGCGGGGCACTTAGTTTTAAAGTGTGCATGTCTTTTTGGCCGGACGGACGTCTCGCGGCGGATGGCCACACGTGCAATTTAAACCTCTGTACGCTAGCTGTCTTAGACAGGTAGATTAGAGACAACATAGGGCTCCAGTGCCCTCGGGAGCGGTGAGATAGGCTGCTCCCTCCAATCCTGGTGTTGCTCTCATGCAGCATCAAGATTGGTTACTTCAGTTTCCTGAAGCCTGCCTTCTTGGAGAAGACCCGAGCGAGGAGGAGGACGTTCGGCATAGAAGGTAAGTTGGATTAGTTTTTCTTTCTTTCTTTTTTACTTTTATTTTTGTTCCCCTGCCTCACCACCTCCTTACATGCCAACCGCCACTGCTCCATGCCACCACCACCCATATGTACCAAGTTTCACCACAGGGCCCACTTTGACGCACTCTATTTGCTGGTGTTGGACCCATGGTGCTTGGTCAATCTCCCCCGATGTTTCCCTCGCCTTTTTCCCTTGTGTCTTTATGTTCTTTGTTGACTTTATTGTTTGTTTCACAGTCTTTTCTTTGTGTGTTTCGGGGCAGACCGTTAAGGCGGGCTCCAGCTCTCTACTTTTTTCTCTGTTTACACCTCTGAAAACACGTGCCCCTGATTTTCTTTTTCCTGTACTGCGGTTACCCCGCTTGTGCTGGTTGGCTCGCCAATACCCCACTTCTCCATGCGCTGCCCCCTGCATTCTGCCACCTGCTACTGCAGCTGTATGCAGAGCCGACTTTAGCGCTGGTGGCGCCCGGTGCAACAATCGTTTTTGCACAACCACCCCCATGACCTCCTCCTCGGATTCTTTCCGTACCACCATAGTGCTTATGTCCACCAAACATGTGGGTGCTCCACGGCCAGTGTGATCCCAGCCTCTATATTCATCCTAACTCCGGTCCACTGCTGGAAAAACAGAGGGCACTCCATGATGTGTGTGCAAGTAATATTTTATTCTTGCGAATTTGAACCACTCAGATGCGTTTCGGCTCTCAACAAGCCTTTGTCAAGGTGAAACAAGCCCCACCATCTGTGAACAATAAATAAGAAACCATCATGAACACTGACAAAATACTTCCCATTGCAGAGAGTTAGAATCACATCAACACACAGAATCTACATTGCATTTAACCATACATAAGTGTTCATCATGTAAAATGATGGAGTGCTAGAACGATCTAAATACCAATTCAAAATGTGCAAACAATCAAAAACAACCCAAAACAGTATATAAATACAGTTTGCCAACTGTCTCGACCAACTTTGTCAGTCTTTTATAAACATGTGAGGACTTTGAAGGTGAGATCAGAGGCAGTGCATTCTTCATGGGTACTATTCATGTTAGAAATGGGGGTTCTGGTTGGCTAGGGTATACGCCTAAGCCAGGCAGAACCCACCACTCTAGTCAGGGTAAGGGAGTTACACACCAAAGATAACCAGTGGTCACCCCCTTGGTAGCTTGGCAGAGCAGTCAAGTTTATCCCAGAAATGAAATAATGAAATGAAATATATTTTATAAAGTGCTAGACTGCCCGAGGGTGTCTTGGTGCTGGTAGCACAACAGATAAATGGTTTATGGCAGCTAAATTTGAAGCTATGAGTTAAAAAGTCAGGTCTTCAGATCTTTCTAAAAGCTAACAAAGAAGAACTAGTCTTTAATTTGGAGGGTTGGGCATTCCACGGTTTGGCTGTGCCATACTACCATACATGAAACTTCTACCCCCCCAGCGCATTCTTTTAAACTTGGGCACTTTAAGGTTAACTGCTGAGGATGATCGAAGTGGCTTAGCGGTAATATATCTGGTCAGTTTATTTTTAAAATAGTCTGGGCCTTCTCCATGGAGGGCTTTGAAGGCGATACACGATGCCTTAAAGTCTACCCTCTTAACAACTGGCAGCCAATGAAGTTCCTCAAGGGCCTGAACTGCTGAGTTTTGTCAGAGGTAATGTGTTAAGCGTTTGCGCAACCGACACACACAACAGTGACACACTAGGCACACCACAAAAAGAGACTTCACACAAGGTTATAAGAAAAACATCCTTTGTATTATACATAAAACACCTTAGACCACAATTACATGAATCACTTTGCCATAAGGCAATCGTTGCAACATTACATAGGCCATAAACACTTTGTCAACCAGGCAATTGTCATAAACATAACAGGTAGTGTAATAAAGCCATACTTATAAGTTGCACAGGTTATGAATACCATATGAAAACATTATGCCCAACATCACAGGGAGAACCACAAAAGTAACTACTCATAGAGTACACCTGTTATAAAAAAAAACACTCAGGAAAACCTTAGCATCTACATAATAGGTAGCTCGTGCAGTAGGAACACGTTGTAACTGGCATCACATTTAGGGCAATAAAGCAGATGCTTACACTGTGCTCATACCATGCAAACATCAGGACATGAAACCAACAAAGAAAAATGCTGTAGTTAGGTCCATTTAAACTACTATCAGCCCCTAATGGTGGAGGTATCACCCAGCCATGCCATAGTCCTTCAAGGAGGATCACCTGTGCTCCTACTATCAGAATTAGGGAAATCTGGGCTTCTGCTGTGGGAAATGGGGGCCTTTATTGCCATCCGCCGGCCAGCAGCATGAAGCCCACACAGGCCTCGGTACCCATGTACTCCTATTACAGGGAGTACATTACATGCAGCCTCTGTATAGAAGGGGCGAGTGCCTCTGTTGAGGTTTACCCTGTAGTGGAAGAGCCCAGTGTAAAGCACCCCACCGGCTTCAACGGGGACTGTGATGGGCAGAGCTTGGGCTGGCTCCATCATGAGCGCTCAGCTCTAGCTCCCAAAACCTGATTCCTTGCCGCAACGGGGCCAGCGGTGTGAGGAGTTCCTGGGTCCCACTCTGCCAGTAGCCTTTGTCCTCAAAAACCCTCCCCAGCCCACTGACCCATCCAGCGGGGTGAAGCCGGTCGGAGAACCACCCGCGGCTCCTCTAATTCCTGTAGGGATTCTGTTTTGCCAGCGTGGCCCTCCGGCACCTTCCTTCCGATGCGGGCTGGGCTGCGCTGGGATTGGCCCTGCTCGGGCTGGGCCCCGCCCACGGAAGGCGTCGGCTTAGCCCAGCAATGTGGGGGCTCCGGCCCAAGGCTATTTTGGCTTTCTTCGTTAGGGGCCACATGCACCCGCGGGTAAGGAGGGGGAGAGCACTTCCTCATCAGCCAGCTCTCCCCACCCACTGCCCACAATACAGGGACCCCTGCAGCGCTCAGCATGCTCTGGAAGCAGGCTCGTACCATGCTCCTAATCCCATTTTGGAGTGCTTCTTGCAACCAGGAACCACTCTCCTCAAACCTCTGCCTCCAATAACGCGCTTCACATGCTCTTAGCAAATAGGAGAGAGAAAACACAGCGCTCACCACGTGCTGTTGAGCCAATTAGTACCAGGACAGTCCAGTCCTTTGTCTTCTCCAGCTAGGAGCAACCACTGTAGGTCGTCCTACTCCACACTAGAAGGGCAGCGCTCCTCACACAGCTTCTCTAGCTCTCCCCCATGCAGGTTAGCTGTTTTTTAGATAAAGCATGAATCATTCCTTAAAGTCTTTTATCTCCCTGAGACGTTCAACAGGAGACAAGCACGCACAAGCCTTTGGACATTTCCTTCCCAAGCAGGATACCACAGGAGGGCAAAAAGAGTCAGTCCTTTTCCTCCACCACAGACAGTAGCAGCAACTGTAGGCCAACCCACCCCTTACTCAGAAAAGGCAGCACTTCTCAAAAAGTCCTTCTGCTCTTCTTCTTGGAAGGGTCCTCTTGTTCCTGGAAGTAATCTAAAGTCCTCAGGTTTTAGGCCCAATACTTATATCCCAAATTGTCATTGTTCTCTTTGATGTAAGGGTCACTGATCCCAGTCCAAACCAGTCCTGTTGCAGCATGACCACAGGGGACAGAGACAGCGTTGTAAAAAAGGAGACACAGCCTATTCAGATGCAACCGAAACTCCTCCCACCACTCTAAAAGTAGACCCTGGTCTATTCAGCCCAGCGATGAGAGACCCAGGCGAGGCAGGGCACACCTCAACCTCCCTAGTGACTGACTTGAGTGAATGTACATCCCCAGCTCCTCTCATTCCAACACCAGATGCTGAATACACAAACAGCCAGAGGCACACAGAATGGTAAACTAAGAAAATGCCCACTTTCTAAAAGTGGTACAAAAAGGGGTGGTGATGGACGGAGCATCTGAACCAATCAAACACTCACACACAGTCAAAAGATCTGGGTTTAATCCATCACCGTTCTTTAGCCCACTCTGCCACCCCAGTTCAGACATGGCCATATGCAAATCAGTCTGACCCTGTTCCTCAGGGGAACAGTCCAGCCCGAACTGCCAAGCCATGCCTTCCCTGGACCGGAAACAAGCTTCCGAGGACCGGTTTCTGGCATTTCAGCCATCTTCAGCCCGGCTTGCTTGAATCCAGTGGCAAAGTGAGCAAGGGACTCACGTCTGAGCATACCCTGCCAACTTATGGCGAACAAAGTGGTACAAAAGGGGGTGGTGATGGACGGAGCATCTGAACCAATCAAACACTCACACCCAGTCAAAAGATCTGGGTTTAATCCATCACCGTTCTTTAGCCCACTCTGCCACCCCAGTTCAGACATGGCCATATGTAAATCAGTCTGACCCTGTTCCTCAGGGGAACAGTCCAGCCCGAACTGCCAAGCCATGCCAACCCTGGACCAGAAACAAGCTTCCGAGGACCGGTTTCTGGCATTTCAGCCGTCTTCAGCCCGGCTTGCTTGAATCCAGTGGCAAAGTGAGCAAGGGACTCACGTCTGAGCATACCCTGCCAACTTATGGCGAACAAAGTGGTACAAAAGGGGGTGGTGATGGACGGAGCATCTGAACCAATCAAACACTCACACCCAGTCAAAAGATCTGGGTTTAATCCATCCCCGTTCTTTAGCCCACTCTGCCACCCCAGTTCAGACATGGCCATATGCAAATCAGTCTGACCCTGTTCCTCAAGGGAACAGTCCAGCCCGAACTGCCAAGCCATGCCTTCCCTGGACCGGAAACAAGCTTCCGAGAATCGGTTTCTGGCATTTCAGCCATCTTCAGCCCGGCTTGCTTGAATCCAGTGGCAAAGTGAGCAAGGGACTCAGGTCTGAGCATACCCTGCCAAGTTATGTCGAACAAAGTGGTACAAAAGGGGGTGGTGATGGACGGAGCATCTGAACCAGTAATTCAACTACGCCAATCATGGATAACCAATCATTGTCACAATTTAAACAGAGAGCATATTCACTTTAGCACTGATCAGCGGTGTTAAAGTGCCCAGAATCCTATAGCCAACAAAAACAGGATCGGGAAAATAGGAGGCAAACCTGTCAAAAAGGCCAGGTCTAACAATTCCCATCTGATATATACAGTGAAGCCAAATCCAATGATTGCACACATTATGTACATGCCTATTGTAATTGAAAACAAATGAGAGGGGTCCTACTCTGCCAAAGGGACAGGACACCAGCTAGACATAAAGTCTTACAAAATGAATCCCTTTGGGAAATAATCATAATGCACACACTCCTTTCACTCTCACTCAACCTCACTTTACCACAGAGGCCACACACTAGCCAATCAATCACAATATAAATGTTTATTCATTAGATTTTCAGAATTTCATAAAAACAATTTAAAAATGGATAAAATAGAGCTATCCGCTCTAGCAATAACAAACAATACCCCAATGCAATATTTAAAGTTATTGTTCAATAGCTTATTACAATTACAACATGAAAGAGCAATTCATGAGAAAACAAAGTGCAAGTAACATCCGAATTTAACATTCCATCCGGATTCAAATATTGTAAGAAACACATCCTGTAATGCAAATATTCAGATTTCACAGTGACAGACAAATATATATATATATTTCCTTAATTTTTTTGTTTATGAAAAAATGACCATGCCTATTGTTACACATGATCAAGACTCATAATCCAATTGACAGCAGTTAATGAATCATTCAATATGATATTCATGATTCACACTTATACAAACTCTAAAATAATGAGGGTGTATACATCACCCCCTGCTGTGTGGTATGCACTGGATTGGTAATCAGTCATCCCCGAATAAACTTATTTCAATTCAGCAATAATCAATGGGAAAACGCATTGAAAGCATAGGGCAATATGACATATGATATATATATATATATATATAAACCAGACAAGCTTTATTTCAGTATAAAAAAAACCACAAAAGCACATATAACCAACATATCCATACTAATATAATAAAGAGAGAGCCCAAACCTTTGAGGCGGGTAATTTCAGGAACCACAGCACCAATCACAACACCCAATACAGCGTTGGAAAGGGCAGTTGCAGCAGAAGGACATAGGCTATGCAGACGCCCACCATATACATTTAAAAGGTAAAAGAACTGTGCCAGCAAAGTAGTCCCTTGTGGGCGTGTCTGCGTTGTGCTGTGGGCGTGTGCTGGGGGCGTGACAAACGCTGGAGGCGTGTGGTACGTTCCGCCCTTCATGCCATGTCTCATATTGTGTGCTAATCCCACCCTGCTCCCTTTAAATATCCCTGCACCCCATAACCATAACCCACCCTTACTCCTTAAAATACCCCAACACCCTTAAACACTAACCCATCTTAACCCTATAAATATACCCTGTACCCCAAAACCCAAACCTATCCCTAAACCCTAAAAATACCCCTGTACCCCAAAACCCAAACCTAGCCCTGAACCCTATAAATACCCCTTTACCCCAAAACCCAGACCTACCCCGGAACCCTAAAAATACCCCTGTACTCCAAAACCCAAACCTACCCCTGAACCCTAAAAATACCCCTGTACCCCAAAACCCAAACCTACCGCTGAACCCTAAAATACCCCTGTACCCCAAAACCCAAACCTACCGCTGAACCCTAAAATACCCCTGTACTCCAAAACCCAAACCTACCCCTGAACCCTTAAAATACCCCTGTACCCCTATACCCAAACCTCGCCCTGAACCCTTAAAATACCACTGTACCCGAAAACCCAAACCAACCCCTGAACCCTAAAATACCCCTGTACCCCAAAACCCAAACCTAGCCCCGAACCCTAAAAATTCCCCTGTAACCTAAAACCCAAACCTAGCCCTGAACCCTTAAAATACTCCTGTACCCCAAAACCCAAACCTACCCCATAACCCTAAAAATACCCCTATACCCCAAAACCCAAACCTAGCCAAGAACCCTAAAAATACCCCTGTACCCCAAAACCCATACCTATCCCTAAACCCTAAAACTACCCCTGTGCCCCATAACCCAAAACTATATCTGAACCCTTAAAATACCCAAACACCCCAAAACATATAGCTCAGTACCCCAAAACATTTTTTAAAAACATGCTTTTACCATTCATGCATTTACAACGAATTTCGTTGTAAATGTATGCGTGGTAAAAGCATATAAAATGTAATGCCATGCGTTATAATGGCATTGCGGAGTCAGGGTACTTTCGTAATGAAAGTATGCGGAGTGATGGTATGCGGAAAGAAAGTTGCGGAATAATGGGTGTTTACCCTCCACCGGAAAGTACATTCGTGGCACGGCGGCCCACATCTCCAGCAACATACTCATATTTTTTCATCACCCATTTGAAAAATGCACAGGTCTCTCTCATTGATGGCCAGCACCGACATACACTTTTAGACACACCTCCCGCCACAAGTTCTAGAATTGCGAACTTTAGAGCTGGGGAGCTACGTTCGAATCTCGGCATCAGCTCAACATCCTGTGATTCCAGGCAAATTGCTTTGTCTCCCCGTGCCTACCACAAATGAATGTGTTCTTCTGTAATGTAAATTGTGCTCATGCCATGTTGTCGAGTTCGCACTATATAATATTGCAAAGAAAAATAAAGTAGGGAAACTCGAGTTCACACACTACTGAACGCGCACTCTTAAGTGCATCAGCAGTGCACTGTGAATCGGAGCGTTTCACAGGCCTGTCACAGATAAGAAATGCTATCTAAACGAAATCCTACAAAACAATATACTACTTGCCGGCAGCAATTCATACCCGGACAACGTTGGGACGGGCTGCTAGTGAGATATATGTGTGAAAATACAATATATAGCCAACACTCTCTATTAGACAAAGATATATATGATATTTACGACCACCAAAGCACTTTGTGCAAACGTACATGAAATTTACATAAGGCATTCCTAGGCTACATTGCATTACTCCAAAAATACAACTCCAGTGTATAAAATTCTAGTGATACCTAACTTCTGACATTGTTTTAATGTACTCCCAGGTTGGCAGACTAGCTGGTCCCACTCAAAGAGACTACTTCATACTGCTGGGAGCAGAAGAGGAAGAATAACATACTTAGTTTTGGTAATAAAAAGAATAAGATGAATTCAAAACATAGTCAAATCATCTATAGAGCAGCAAAACACATCTTGTTTTTTGGCAACAACTGATCCAGCTATAAAGACTGAAGAAACTGAAAGAAAATCCGCATATAATTGTATGGGCTGTGACAGCCAGCGAAGAGGGGCTGGCAATGAAGCTTTTTCTTAAGGTGAGCACAGACAACAAACACCCTCACGGTCCGCCATGTTAGACCATACCCCTCTACATGGCATACACACACTCTCCCCGTGGATTGAATGAATCAGCCCCTGCATTGTACACTGGATTTACAATTCTTGTCTGAGGCTATTAGTTGCCAGTAGTCTACCTGTGTTCCACTATGCACACCCAAGATATTTCCCCATAGCACAGATGATAGTGCAAACAGTGTCTATATTTAAGATTCTCAGGGCCACTATGTGCCCTCTTACTCCCAAATTGAAGCAGATTGGTATTACCAACTTTTGTCTAGCATGAGCAGGTCAGGCAGAAAAAAAAGAAAGTGTGCAATCGTTTCTTCTGATGTAAGGCACACCGAGCAACTAGAATGGTGGGTGGACGGTGATTTTAATCCAGAGTAGAATGTGTTTAAGGGCAGGGAACCCACTCTAAATTGAATAAAAAGCTTCCTGTTTTGATGAATTGCTAATCATATCCAAGCATGGTTCGTAGAAACAGCTGCCTTTATCTTCAAGGAATACTTCTGTACACCTTGGCAGGCAGGTGGCCTTAGTTCACTCTTGAATCCCAATAGGATGCCTTAAGTTCCAGCTTTGTGGGAATTGTAGTAACAGCTCTCTTCAGCCAATGTGAGTCTGGCACCAGTTTTGCCAAGGAACTATGTAAATAATGGAACCAGGGACATTTATGATGGATATCCATAGCCATCACCTCCTTCAGGGCTTCAGCATAGATCGGAAGATCAGAAGTACTTGATAGTCATCTTAAATAGAGCAGTGGCCTTGTCTTTAATGGATTTGACAGCCGAATCAAATCTGATTGGCAATGTCGGGCTGCTCGGTGGAACCAACAATAATGATTTAATAAATGTATTCTCTGCCACTAATAAAGCATTCAAGGGGGGTATGCCCTCCACAGTGCAGCTCCATAGAGTGCAGATCCCAATGTATGCAAGTGCAATGCCGGTAACAGGACAGATGAATCATGAAAGATGTCTATAATCCCCCCTTGGATCTGTTTTAACTTCAGGCAGCTTTTATACATCTGAGCTGACCAGGTGAAATTTGATGATAAGTTTACCCCAAGGTAGTTGAACTCAATGACCTCTTCCAAGAGACACCTCCCCCCCAAGCGACATGGCACCCTTGAAGAGAGAGCGATGGGGATTCGGGCATTTTTAATTTGAGCTGTTTCGCCATTTACTTCCAACCCATGCATATTATAAAAGTCTACACAGTAATGTATCAAATTCTGGAGCCTCATAGGAGTCTTTGACACTAGTAATGTATCATCCGCAAAGAGCAGTGCTGGTACTTTAGTACCAGCGCTGCTTGGAGCATCACAGGCACAAATCTCCATATGCGAAACTACATTGCGTGAACAGAGTCGGTGCACTGACGCAGCCCTGTCGCAAAGCTTGACGTATAGGGAATTCCTCTCTTAATTGGCCATGTGCTCCCCAGCATACTCGTGCTGACGTATTCTGATGGAGATACATGGTACGATGCAAGATATTGTCCGGGAACCCCAGGTTCCTAAGTACATACCACAATGTCTCCTGGGGGACCAGATTGAAGGCTGATTTTAGGTTCACGAATGCCACATAAAGGTGTCCCTCACCCAATTAAACCGTTTTTCAATAAAGGGTCAAGAATCTCGATATCTAATCGATTGTGCTGATGTTATGCCTGAAGCCACCCTGGCAAGGAGATAAGATGTTATTATCTGCCGGAAACATCCATCAAACCACCCTGCAAGCTGCCCTGGGCATCTGGCCTCGACATGTGGAATTTTAGTTCGTGACCTAAACATCATCTGCGCCATCTTGTCCATTCCTCAGACTCACGTATGAACATACATGACAGCCATTTTTAGGTACCATGATCTCCCTGTTTACGATCGATCATCAGCGCACTTCCCTGACCCTGCAAGCCTCCCCCATGCACTCTGGCTGACCCCGCATCCACATGCGTAAGTCATGAACCCTCCTCTTCCACATGACTCTGTCTCTAGGAATCACACCCCGCGCCTGACCAACACCTCCTTCCGATTATCCACACTAATCACACTGATCCTTTCCTTCCATGAATACCTCTCCTTTGATGACCCCTTCCTCTGAGCCCGATTGTCTGTATGAACCGCTGGTCATCCCTTGGCCTGAGGATACAGTTTATTGCCCACTACTGTATGCACTCGACCCTTTTCAAAGGAGCTACTATTGGTCATGACCTCCCCACCCCTTGAGATTCGATCAGGCGCACACATTCCAAAGGAATCGGCGAAACACTCAGCTGCGTGATAGCCCCCTCCTGTTGTATGGGGGGTGAGGACCTCTACTGTAGCCACGTGTTGGAATGAGCCGGAACTGGGGGGGGGGGGGGTACCGAGGATGTCATCTTTCACTACTTCACAATGTCTTTATTGTAATAAAGAACGGTCACATGTCATAAACCAGTATATAAAAGACCAGGTCTCAGAGAGGCTGTCAGAGAGCACCTCGAGACGATACCTTGTTGTCCGATCTGATGTGTTCTGCTCCGTCGGAATAAAACGTGTTTCCTGTCTTCCTGTCTCCAGCGCCTGCCTCTTTATTTGATAATCTTTGTAAGGTATTAGAGGCGTTTAACGCCGGGCAAAATTACTGAAGAGACATCGACTAAATCGCCTGACCATTTTGCTGATCTTCTTCAATTGGCGTCCCAACGTGTGGGGCCCATCAGCGACACGTGGATCCAGTGGGAGAGGTCCCAACGACAGAGTGAACAACTGCAACGATCGGAAGAGCTCCTGTCCGATAGACCCTCGTCTGACAGCCGATCATCTGAACTTCACTGGTTCCGAGCAGACCTCTCCCCGAGTGATCTTCGGTCCTGACTGGGAACCATCAGGAGTGCTACGGTAGCAGCAGAGAGTAGAGGACGATCGGGCACTGGAGGCGGAAGACGAGAAACTGTCCATACGGTCCGGGTAAGGTCGTGTAACACGACAAACTAAGAAATATTTGATTGTTTGATTGAAAATACTAGTATTACTCTTTGAATTGTTGGTTCTCTTGGAGATTCTCTGTCTGCAAACTGAGAGGGATAAAAGTATTCTCTCTTCCTTTGCATGCAGCGAAGGGTAGGTAACGCAGGCTTTTGCCCCCGTTGTAATCCGTCGTGCCTATCTTTTCTCCCCCACTGATTGATTGTTTGCCCGAACATTGTTTGTTCGAGGATTGTTTTTCTCGAGAATTCTCTGTCTACAAACGGGGAAGGGTAAAAAGTATTCTGTCCTCCTTTGCAGATAGTGAAGAATAGGTAGTGCAGGCTTTTGCCCCCGTTGTAACCCGTCGCGCCTATTTATTTCTCGCCACTGATTGTTTGATTGAACGGACATTAATTGTTCGATATTGGTTCTCTCCTTGGGTATTCCCTATTTGCGAATACTGCAGAATAAAAATATTCTGTCTAGTCTTCGCGAAGTAGTGAAGGATAGGTAGTGCAGACTTTTGTCCCCGTTGTAACCCGTCATGCCTATCTTCTCCCCATTGGTCAGTAGTTGGATCAACCCGGACCGCTTATTAGAGATGAACCATCCAGCTCCATTGGAAGGCACCCCTAATAAGGACATGTTCACTAAACAAGGACTAGTCGCCATAGCTTATAGTAAGCTATGGCATAAATATACGAAAAGGGACCCCAAAAATCAGTGGCCACTGATAGGTTCTTTTGATGATCATAAAATAAAAGCGCTAGAAGCAGCTGTTAGAATAAATAAGGCAACACCCACTATGCTCGATAGTATCGACATGTGGCGCAAAGAAGCAGAGCAACGAAGAAAAAGAGAAGAAACAAAAATAGGGAAAGAATTACGAAAGGCAGCCCACCTGGCAGCGAAGGAACTAGATGAAGAGATAAAAAGGAGAGAGGAAGTTAGACAAACGCAAGAATCAGGGTCGACAGGCCAATGCCCTGTTAGGACCCCCTCTACGCTCGACCCAGAGATGCCCTCCAAACAACGGGCAAACGACGAGTTACTGCTAGGTCCTCCGATCATCTACATGCCCCCTCCTTATGCCCCCTGCCAGCCACTGGCACAGCACCTACCAGTCCTGAGCACGGGCGAGGGTGACCCTAGCGCTAGTGCCCCGGCCCTTACGGCCTTCGCACCGGCCACATTGGTAACAACATCAGATGAACTCGAGACTAGCAAGCAGCTAACGGCAAGACCAAATAGGTTGAGCAAAGATGAGCGGGATGGGATTGATAAAATAGCAAAGACACTGGTAGAACGGAAAGAGAGCGAAGAATATGCGATGGATATGTACAACTCACATGCTGGTAGCCACAAACGGCATTTCATTTTACGGTTCAGCTTCCACACCCTGAACGCATATGAGGATAGGTATCAAACTAAGGGTCCTGCTAAGCTGACGGCTCTATATAGAAAGATCGATGTTGGAGATGGGACTGAGCATGACGTGACAGACCTCTTCATGCAAACGCTTGAGGTCTTCCGCCACCTCACTGAACAGAAACCAGAGGTTAAGCTCACAGTCTCTGAAACGGCTGAGCCCCCATTAGAAGTAGCCAACACTATGATGCCTATCAGAGAAGCCGCCCCCTACTGGGTTCCCCCAAGAGGTCAGGGAACAAACGAGGATATTAACCACGCAGATGCAAAAGGGAGGGTTGTGTACAACTGGGTTTATCAACCATGGGATCGACAAGATATTTTAACCTTTAGGCAAACCCTGCCCAATTTAAGAAAGAACCCGACAGCATTTTATACCGAACTAAGTACAGCCTTGGGCTCAACCATAATGACTCTAGCGGACATTGATTTGTTTTTTGGGTTATATCTGCCGGCTGACGTGTGGAAGCAAATCCGGAAGGCTAACCACACAGATCTGTTTGGACATACCTGGAATCAACTCGGTGAACTAGATAGGCAGCGAGAGCCCGGTAAGAAACCTGTAAAAGACATACTGGAACTCCCGGACAAAATAGTGCAGAAGTTAAAGACATTGATCCCAGAGAGAAAGGTAGACTGGTCGATAGTCACGGCTTGCCGTCAGAAACCCCAGGAAGACGTATCAGAGTATTTCTCCCGATTTGAGACAGTGTTCTCCGATTACAGTGGCCAAGACATGACCACCGCAACCGGACAGCACCTATTCGTGCAAAACTACGTAAAAGGGCTATTACAAGAGGTCTCCCAGAAGTTACAGACAAGCGAGAGTAGTTGGGGGGCCTCCAAACCTGCAGCTATCCTTCAGATGGCTCAGTATTACGAACACCAAAAGAACGAGAACGAGAGGGCAACTGAGAGAAAGAAAAAGGATTTAAAAGAACGAGTGATGATTGCTCAATTACAGGGAGTGACTCGAGGAAGGGAGCAGTATAGGAGAAATTACCGGTCAAATGCCCCTAGAAATCCACCCCCTAGAGACCGAACACCCACACCTGGCGCTCCACGAACAGACCTCGATGAGAACCAGTGTGCGTTTTGCAAAGGTTTGGCCACTGGAAGTCTCAATGCCCGGTCCTCCGAGAAACGATTAAGAATAACGAGACAAGGGATATGGCAAATGGCCCCAGGACAAGAGGGCAGGGACGAGGGCACACCCACGACACCAATAGTGACCAACCTGACAGACCGAACACATTTGACCGCCCCCGACAGAATCAGTGGCAACAGTCCGGTTGCGACAATGCTCACGACTTTGCATAGGACTGCCAAGGGCGAGGGAGGGATCCAGTCGAGCTCTGTGTTGACCAGCAAGGTCCTTACATCACCGCTAAGGTCCTGGGTACAAAGTCTCCATTTTTGGTAGACACTGGAGCGACACGTAGTGTTTTATCGAAGCGACTGATTCCAAGGGCACCCTTGTCTGGCTCACACATTACATCGATAGGTTTCGATGGAACGCCCTCCACTAATCCCCTGTCTGTACCTATCTCTTTTGACCTAGGAAACAACCCCACGGACACAACATTTCTGCTCTCCTCCAACTCCCCTGACGCCATTATGGGTATTGATCTGCTAAAACATTTCCGAGCTACTATTAGGTGTTCCCCAGAGGGAGTCCGAGTCATCCTGTACGACAACCCAAGCATGTCCAGATCCTGCCCCGCACGACATATGTACTCTATCACTGATGCTGACCTAACCTTGCTTGACACCCTACCCCTGTACCTGTGGGCCAGAAACGACTCGGATGTAGGACGAATGATGATCGATCCTGTGCACATAACTGTTCGACCAGACGCCATACTCCCGAAACTCCCACAGTACCGGATATCGCCCGAAGGCGAGAAGGCATTGGTAGCGATTATTCAGTCCCTGGTAGATGCAGGAGTGGTAGAGGAAGTGGTTAGTAATGTTTGCAACAACCCTATCCTACCCATTGTTAAGAAGCAAGGTGAGGGAGATGAGAAAGCGTACCGCTTCATCATCGACCTGCGAGAAGTCAACAAAGTGGTAGTGCCACAGTACCCCGTAGTCTCAGACATCACCACCATTCTGACCCTCATCCCGTCCACTGCCACCACCTTCACCGTTATTGATCTCAAGAATGCATTTTTCTCTATCCCCATCCATCCAGACAGCCGTTATCTCTTCGGCTTCACCTTAAAAAACCGTTCGTACCGATTTTGTAGAGCTCCTCAGGGCTACACTGAAAGTCCCAGCATTTACAGCCAGGCCCTCAAAAGACAGCTGGACGCCGTCCAGCTACCAGATGGAGTGGTGTTGATCCAATATGTCGATGATATCCTTTTGGCGGCCGACACCACTCCTCTTGCAATCACAGCCACTATCCAACTCTTGCACTTTCTTGCGGAGAATGGCCACAAAGTCTCCAAAAAGAAACTGCAGTTCTGCCAACCTCAAGTGACCTACCTAGGCCACCTCCTGTCCAAAGAAGGGAGGAAACTTACACCCGACCGAATCCAGACCATCCTAGACACCCCCATCCCAAAAACACAGAAGCAAGTCCGTTCATTGGTGGGCCTTACCTCTTTTTGCCGACAATGGTTGCCAAATTTCAGTCTCATCATAAAACCCCTACTCTCCCTGTTGGCCAAAGATGTTCCTTTCCCACTCCCTTGGACCTCCGAATGCCAAGCGTCCTTTAAGGAGTTGCGGGATGCCCTTTGCTCGGCACCCGTCCTAGGAACACCAGATTACTCCAAGCCCTTCTCTCTCTTCACTCACGAAAGGGAGGGATGCGCATTGTCTGTTCTAACTCAGCCCATCGGCTCCAAACAATGCCCTTGTGCCTACTTCTCTGCCACTCTTGACCCAGTCGCCAGAGCTTTACCTGCTTGCCTTCGAGCAGTAGCCGCCGCTGCTGTCTCTATCCGTCAGAGTGAGGGAATTGTACTTTCAAACTCTCTCACGGTGTTAGTACCCCACGCAGTTGACACCCTTTTGAACCAGACCAAGACTCAACACCTGACTAGTGCACGACTGACGGGGTACGAACTGACTCTACTTGCACCCCATATCACTCTTAAGAGATGCACGACTTTGAATCCTGCTACGCTGTTGCCCTTGCCTGAAAATGACCCCGATGTGCCCCCTATACGCGACTGTGTGACCCTCACGGACGAACAGACCAGAAGTAGAATTGACCTTAGAGACACTGCTTTTACAGACCCTGATGGAGAACTATGGGTAGACGGTTCTTGTATCAAACTCCCAGACGGCACCACCTCAGCTGCCTATGCGGTGACGACAGCCCGAACAGTAGTTGAAACCGCCCGCATCACACAACGATCCGCACAGGCGGCAGAGCTAATTGCCCTCACACGAGCATGTATCATAGCAGCAGGAACCACGGCAAACATTTACACGGACAGCCAGTATGCCTTCGGGGTGGTTCATCATTTTGGGCTCTTGTGGAGGGAAAAGGGATTCCTGACGTCCCACGGCACACCCATTCTCCATGGAGATCTAGTCTCCGCCCTGATTGAAGCAGTTCTCCTCCCCAAGCGATTAGCAGTGATCAAATGTCAGGCACACAAGAAGGTGACAGACTTAGTTGGACAAGGAAACGCACTGGCCGATATCACTGCCCGAACCACAGCTGAGACACACACACTGATCACACTGATCCTTTCCTTCCATGAATACCTCTCCTTTGATGACCCCTTCCTCTGAGCCCGATTGTCTGTATGAACCGCTGGTCATCCCTTGGCCTGAGGATACAGTTTATTGCCCACTACTGTATGCACTCGACCCTTTTCAAAGGAGCTACTATTGGTCATGACCTCCCCACCCCTTGAGATTCGATCAGGCGCACACATTCCAAAGGAATCGGCGAAACACTCAGCTGCGTGATAGCCCCTCCTGTTGTATGGGGGGTGAGGACCTCTACTGTAGCCACGTGTTAGAATGAGCCGGAACTGGGGGGGGGGGGGGGTACCGAGGATGTCATCTTTCACTACTTCACAATGTCTTTATTGTAATAAAGAACGGTCACATGTCATAAACCAGTATATAAAAGACCAGGTCTCAGAGAGGCTGTCAGAGAGCACCTCGAGATGATACCTTGTTGTCCGATCTGATGTGTTCTGCTCCGTCGGAATAAAACGTGTTTCCTGTCTTCCTGTCTCCAGCGCCTGCCTCTTTATTTGATAATCTTTGTAAGGTATTAGAGGCGTTTAACGCCGGGCAAAATTACTGAAGAGACATCGACTAAATCGCCTGACCATTTTGCTGATCTTCTTCAGACAGAGCTGGTCATACGGTGTGTGGCAGGGTCCCACCAACACTTTTGTATACCTGGTTTCCAGGTGGTGCTGATGACGGTAAGTCAGTGCCTGCTCCCAGGTGCCCAGTGCTGTGTACACACTGTACTGGCAGCTAGAGTCCATTAGCCACTGGACTTGGTGAAAGTGTCTGGTCAGGGTTTCAATTAACTTTCAGTGTCCCCTGAGTGGTCAGTGGTTATGGGGACCTTTACCTCAGTACCAGTAGCTGTAGACAAATTCCAGTGGAATAAGCTCCTACAGGTTTAGGGGCACATACAACAGGCACCACAAGGCCAAGTGGGCCGCGGAACCCTGGAAAGGACTTGGTATTCAATAGTCTTTCAATAGCAAGATCGCTAAAGCCATTTGGGCTAGAACTACGATTCCAACAGTTTCAGAATCAAGGTGACCTCCTAGGATTGATGTCAATTGGTCCTCTACATGAGCGAGTCAGAGGACAAGGGTCGGAGTCAGGATTTCTCTGGACCACAGAAGACAACTTTGGAGGAAGGTACAGGTTTCCTTTGGGTAGATAGCATATAATGGGGTCACCCTTCTTGCTGTTTGGATGCGACGAGGACTCTCTAGGACCCAGATGTTGGTGTGCTCTGTTTGTCTTCAAATGGACAGCTGACTGTTGTCAACATGTGGCTCCACGAAAGTCTTGGTCCATCAGGTTTCCCGCTACAGGTTTTTCCAGGCAACTGGGCTCATAGCTTGGCTGTATCATAGGCACTTCTGGAATTCGCAATCTAGCTTCTCACAGAAATGTTTTCTTTTCACCGGTCATTAGGTGAGCACTCTTGCAGTTGCTCCTAGATTTCTGCCTGTCCCAGAGGAAGAGGAGCAACAGTCAGAGATTCTACTGCTCGCCCTTCTCCGTCACTTGAATACATTTCACTTTTTTGCAGGACTCTTAGGATGTTGAGGTGAAACTTTGAACAAGGCACTCATCATGGGCCCAGTATTTATCTGCCCTTAAGACCAGACCAGGCCAATCATATGAACTCCAGCATTCAAATCCTGGGGGAAGGGGTGTCAGAGGGCGGATAGGGGATTGCAGGTCCTAGCTTGAATACCTCATGAATCGGTCGTGCAGCTCTACTCCCCACCCTGGGTCCAGTTTAGGATGGCTCTAGTGGTTTTTGTGGAATGGCGAAAGAGGGGAGCCATGTTCCAAAGAGATGCAGACCCAGGCAGGAAACAGGGAAGCAGTAGGTCTCACTCTGGTAGGAGAACTATGGCTATGTGAAATGGGCGAGTGGTGGGCTACCTTCCCCATTCCACAGAGGCATGTGGGTTTGGGAAGAAGAATAAGAGGTTGTGTCCATTTAAGCTTCATTGTCTGAGATGGACCCTGGCAGACTCAGCCAAACCCAACCATCCTCTTGGGCATTCTCCGTGCCTGGAGTCCACCAGACTCTACAATTCAGTTGACCAGTCACAAATGTGCAACCACACACCGACATCTACAAGTACATATGAAGTCTCCCTACATGCATGTACCAGACCTGATGGTGCATTAGGACCCAGAAATGGAGGCCTGAGCAGACTTTATGTAGGGGTAAATGTAAAAAGTATTTTACATGCACTAATCAAGATGCTGCCACCACTGCCAATCCACGCATAGCTCGGATTGAGATTGTAAAATTATGTGGAGATTTAATTCTAGAGCAATTTGGAGCCAGTTCCTACATTTGTTGGCTCCTAGTGGACGTTCACTGGTAAAATATCATCTTTTCTTAACCCCAAACCATCCAATCCTCTGCATGTGGGCCCTTGCTAATAAATATATGCACTTCAAAACCTCGGAAATAGCTCAGTGGGTTAATGCGCCTTCTCCAGAAATCCGTGTGTCCTGCATGTCACTCGTCTGAATAAACCCATTGTGGCTGACGCTACCTCCCCGAGGGAGATAAAAGGAGTACCTTTGAGATGGAATACTGTAGGACCTGTTACTGGCTTCACTATACATTATCAGCACTGAAAGCAAGTCACTGTTACAGAAGGAGGCTGCGGCCTCTCCCTCCCCTCGCTCTTTTCATCAGAATCAGACCTCACATCAGCTCACCACAACTGACTGATCTCTCTGTGCCTTTCACTTTCACTACCACGAGGTCCGTGACTGTGCGCGTGAGTCAGCGTCTGAGCGCCCGGCCGCTTCCTCTTATCAACCGCTTGTGCAGGACTAATGGGAAAGGAATGTTTTTGGAATGTTGATCCTCCCTAAAAATGTTCCTTTTCGCAGAACTCACATTTGTCAATATGTATTACACACAACTCCCTTAAATATTAGGAGATCTGTTTTTGTAAAGTGATTGTAACATGTAATCTGTGAGGCAATAAAGTGTTTTATTAGTGTTCAATGTTGCTGGACTCCTCTATCCCTCCACTATTCCTTTTCAATCCAAATAACAGACTAACATATCCACCGCTCAAATTACTTTCATATTTCACATCCTTTATGGGTTCCAGAGTAGAGAGCTAATTGCCGAAAAAGCGCTTCGACACCTCATCAGAGGTAGCAAGCGCTATATAAATGCAAACCTTTTCCCTCTTCTGTCCCTCCACTATTCTTCTCAATCCAAATAACAGACTAACATATGCACCGCTCAAATTACTTTCATATTTCACATCCTTTATGGGTTCCGGAGTAGCAAGCTAATCGCCGAAAAAGTGCCTCAACACCTCATCAGAGGTAGCAAGCGCTATACAAATTTAAACCTTTTCCCTCTTCTGTCCCTCCACTTTCCTTTTCAATCCAAATAACAGACTAACATATTCACCACTCAAAATACTTTCATAGTTCACTATACTAATTTGCCACTAATGCTTTATGGGTTCCGGAGAAGCGCGCTACCCGCCGAAAAGACGCTTCAACGACTCTTCAGGGTACTAAGCGCTACAGAAATGCAATTACAGTACAGTACATAATGCAGGTGCCCACCCAATCAAAGCACTGCTAACATTGGTGAAAATTGGCAACCAGGCAATGAAATGGACAGAGTTTTGCACAGGATTACACATTTAATCAGGTGGAAAACCTGGGAATACTCTGGACAGGCAGATCATTCATTTTACTAGTAAGCAAACGAGCAAAGGGACCCTGGAAATACAGACAGAAGTTGCAAACATGTGGCTCACTGTGGAACTTCTTCATTTTTCCGATTCTCGAGAGAAGCTAAAACGACAAGGAGGGTTTTTTACTTTAATCACGAATGAGGAATTTTCTGATTATTGATTATCCTAACTATCCTAAACTTGAGGAACAGTGTAGGATGGGGGTGCTGTTTCAAAAGTCACCAGCAGAAGAGAGCTTACAGCTTTTTCACTCCTGAAGGCCTCAAAGTTCCTAAAGAAAGTGAATTAACCTCAGGGAGAGCAAGAGCTATTCTGGGGTTGTAACAGTTGTACCTCAGAGTGGGTATTGTAGCGAGATCTGGGGACCTCCTCCGGAGCATTGCTCCATCCTCATAGCCTGCATCAATTTCCCAGACGGATACAAAGAGGATGGTCCCAAGAGATGGGCCACCAGAACTGGATATGCTTTAAAGTAAAAGGATAAGCTTGAGACTATAAGCATGAGTACATTAAATATGATTGCCACCTTTCTCAGAGAAAAATGCTGCCCGTTTGTTCACTATTTAAGAGTTCGCAAAGGCCCGGACATGATACATAATATTTTTTAAACATGGCCTTTCTGCTTTGTTTACTTTAATTATCCTATCAGGGATCATTAAAGTAGCTCTAGCACACATTTTAAAGCAAAGTGCCCTGCCTCAAGGACCTGTTTTTATCACCACACGCTGTTGAGGCATAATCTCCTATTTTTGGCCATCATCAACTTACCTTAGTCAATCATTTTGCATCCCTCTGATAGACTAGGATACCAGCATATATTGGTAAATGTGCCCCAAAATACAACTTGAGACCCGCCAATGCATCAATATGATTACTCCTTATTAGTAGCTCGGTATTATTAGGGGCATGAACAGATCTGAACAGTTTCTATGTTTTAATGACACTGAAGAACCTTGGCTATTTAAATTTTTGGAGGACATTGAGGGCCTAGAGGCCCATAGGACTGAATGGAAAGACATTATTAATTTGCAATTCACCATTAGAAATTCGCAAATTAAGAATGCAATTTCAAGGGTGCAAGGGTGTCCAAAGGACACCCTGTTGCACCCCTGAAATCTGCTTAGAAGTACATTTTGCACACTCACGTGCCCCAAGGGCATGTGTGTGTGTAAAATGGAACTTTGAAAAATGCACTTTAGTGCATTTTTCAAAGTTTTCGCAAATTACCATGAAGGTCAACTTCATGGTAATTTGCTCCCCTTATTTGCGAATTCGCAAATTTTTAAAGTATGATGCATTGCATTTAAGGAATCTCAATTTGAGATTTCTTAAATGCAATCGCAATTTAAGGAATCGCAATTTTACGATTTCTTAAATTGCAAAAATAACAAAAATGTTAATGCATCCCAAAAATTGGAATTGCATTCGCAAACGGCCGAATTTTGCGATTCGCACCATTTGCGAATGCAATCTCCAATGATGCATGTGCCCCCAGGTCTGGGACATACCAAGACATTGGCCATCCACCAGTTTGTCTCCCAACATATGTTTTAAATGGCGTTGAAATCTTTTCAAAACACACCATTCTGCCTGAGATTATGGCAGAAAGTTTCTTTTTGGCATATACCTGTCAAATTTTTGACCACCACAGACCTACTGCGGGTGGAGCATAATGTTTTCAGTGTTGGGCTGTCAGCCTTCCCTCAAGATACGTTGCAAAATTAGTTTGCCCAAAAGCCGTATTGGAGTATTAATTATCTTCATCGGAGAGACCCTAGAGGACCCCCCACAAGATCCACAGAGTGAACCATTACTATGATATCTTTCACAGCATTAATAAGTGTAGCCCAGTACGGCCTTTTCTTGGGGCATGACCACCAAATAAGGTTCATCGCACTGGTTATAATTTTTTTAATGGGTAATTTTAGGTAATAAATAATTTATGCATACAAATGATTTTAAGATGAATATGGCTGTAACTGATCACTTGATGATGTACTAAAATTAAGTTTATTATAATGTTTAGAAGTGTGATAATTAATGTAGTTTAGTTATGCCTCATTTTGGTGTAGGCACCATTTTTTTAGATGGATGCCGTTTTTGGTGTTTTGCTCATCCATCGCCTGCTCATTCACCCCTCCCATTTGGTTCCTGACAAGTATTCTCTCCCCACAGTTTTTGCAGAGTTCAGCACAACGTCAGGCAATTGGTTATTTTTCTTAGACAGCATTTATTTAGAATGAAACTTACCATCCTGTTCCTAATGTATCTTTTGTGAAGGACACTTCCACTGGAAGTTATGATGCATGCTTGTTAGCAGGCTAGTGTATTAGTCTTTGTTAGAGAATGTTTCATATTGTATTTTACATCCCTGGACTGCTGTTGCTGTGAAAGCTAATGCAAGTTTCCTGACTACCTTAGACATTAATCCTTGCCACAAGCTAAATCTATTCAACTCTTATTGCTAATTACTCTGGGAATTGCACTGATAATACTATGTAACCCTACCTCACCGAGCCTGACGAGATGACTATGACACAAGCCAAGCCTATGCACCTCTTAAGGCTAATGTCACAGGCGTTAGGAATATATTTATCTAATCACCCCTGATAGCATATCGCCTACTACCTCATATATGTTTGTTGTTATAATTGCTACTATAATGTCAATCTGTAATTTGTAATCTTTTTATGTTAAGCGCTCTGATACCCACGGGTCTTGTCCGCGCTATATAAAACACTATAAATAAATAAAAAATAAATGGGTTAGTGTTATACAATTTAAATGACGATTTTGCTTCTGATTTGTCAGGTATGTGCTATCGTTAGTCATGCTATGACAAATCTGCTCTTTGTTTATGCATAAAATGTGTATAAAACCCCTGGTTTTGGGTGTGTTTAAGAGAGTCTTTAATTTTACTCAAGGGGCTCTGTCAGTTTAGAGAGACTTTCGTTTTCCTCACGGGACTCTGTCCACTTAGAAGAGATTTTCGTTTCCTCATAAGACTTTGTCCAATTATTGAGCGACTGCCATTTCCCACTAGAAATGCTGATGGGTTCTTTATGATCTGACAGTTTAATAAGAGGGTTTTCTCTTTCCCATACTAACTATTCTGTTTATTGGGATTTAATTTAATATCTGATTCTCTGACTTCCTATTCTATATGTGTGCCTTCATGGCATTTATTGTTTTATTCAGTATCACCTATTTTTATTTTTGTAACAAAACTCTTTTACACCTAATCAATCTGAAACTCAGATATTGAGTGCCTCAGTCACTATTTTATTCACTCTGTTAAATTTATTGTGTCTGATGTTGTGGAAGGTGTTGTCTCCAATCGCAAGATTAAGGGTGCTAGAGCGGAACTGGCAGAGGTAAATTGTAGGGTGATCTAAATATTGGGGTTTGGGATTCCACCGTACCTTGCTCTCAACATTGCCTCCAGCACAGGTCGAAGGACTCAAACATCGCTTTCAGTCTGACCCGAGTTAGATATCATCGGGTAAGAATTGTGAAAGCATTCTACCTGTGGTGGATGCAAATAGAAATCTTCGCCACCCCACGTCATATCACATCCCAATCCTCCTGTTAGTTGTATCTAGCCCCAAGAAGATGTCCTGCTTAAACTACATGTAGTCTAGATATGCCTCTATGTGTGGAAGTCTGGGAGAGGCTGTGGATGATGTTGCTGACTCTTTGTATACATCTGTCCCCGAAGTTCACATACTTTAGAGCTTGTATTATTTTTCAATTATCTCTAGGGGATAACTGAAACTGCTCCATACAATTCTCCTTACCTCTGGTTTTACCCTCTGTGTAGAAATCTCTTGGTCTCTGGACACCAGACCTTCAGCATTAAGAAAATGTGGGTCATTCACCCCTGGAAGAGAGTACGGATTGAATGAAAAATGTGTCATCAGGGAAGGGAAGGTTGTTGTTCTTATTTCTTCACAACAGATTGGACTAGTAAGTGAGCAGAGTCTTCGTGGCCGGAAGGATAGGACTGGCTAATAGTCTATGGTGTGTAGGGATCCATAGTAGTAATTTAATGAAATTGTGGAGTAGCTATCCTCAACGAGGAGCCACAGTTTTGAGCGCAGCTTCCTGATCTAGTCAAGGGCAAGTGCATGTGCTACCGCTTCCCAAAAATAACCCTCACTCGGCCACTTTTAAACTCTACGATCTCAATGAAATCACCAATATTATTGCGACGACCAAACTTAACAATCACTTCAACAACCCTGTCCCCTCAAATTGCTTACCCCACCTCTTCCATATGAGCTACCACTGCCCAAAAATAACTCTCACTGGGCCACTTTTAAACTCTACGGTCTCACCGAAATGACCAATATTATTGCGCGACCAAACTTAAAAACCAAATTGCTTACCCCACCTCTTCCATATAATCTCACCTCTCTGGACCAATATTACCAATGCCTCTCTAGCACAAGGTCACATCCTAGATTGCTTAAAAACAGGCCAAGTCACCCCTATCCTTAAAAAACCTACTGCAGATGACTCCGACCAATAACCAACATTCCCATGCTAGCCAAGGTCCTGGAAAAATGTGTTCAGCAACACCTGAACCAACACATCTCGCACTTCAATCTACTGAACATTCACCAATCGGGTTTCAGACCCGGGCATAGCACAGAAACAGCCATCCTACATATAGTAGATGACGCCCTGCAAGCCCTTGACCACAATACTTGCCTGGTAGCTTTACTCGACCTCTCCTCAGCCTTCGATACGGTCAACCACGACAAATTACTAAGAAGACTAGAATACAGGATGGGTTTATCTGGTAAAGTCCTTCAGTGGTTCAAATCCTTCCTGGAAAACAGAACGCAATCCTACTTGATCAACAACAATCTTTCAGTTTCCTCACCTACCCTACTGGGAGTTCCTCAAGGCTCCACATTATCTCCCATGCTATTCAAACTATACGTCGAACCACTCACCGAGCTACTACAGCTGGAGAACATATCCTTCCACATGTACGCGGATGACACCCAACTGTACATCAAGATCTCCTCTATCGAAGAGGTAAGGTCAATGAATACAGCCCTCGAAAAGACAGTCCAATGGCTATCGACCAACTTCCCAAGCTAAACTCTCAACAAACAGAGTTTCTCTTAATCTCCCCCCTAAGAACTCCACTGAGACAAAGGAATGGATCAAAATTATCACTGCGTTGAATTGCACGCCAACTGTAGTGGACTCCTCCATATCACTAGGAATCACCCTGGATAAGAACCTTAACATGCAAAACCACTGCAACTTATTGGCTAAAAATGCCCGCTTCCATCTCAGCTATCTCAGAAAAATGAAACCATTTCTCGAGAATTCGGACCTCAAATCTGCAGTCCAGTCCTTAGTTATTTCTAGGCTTGAGTACGGATGTACCACCCTCGCGGGGCTTCCCAAATTCTCAACCGCCCCTCTAAAAGCCTGTCTCAATGCTGCAGCAAGACTCATAACAGGTTCGAGGAAATTTGACCACATATCGCCACACCTGAAAGCACTCAACTGTCTACCCTACGAAGCTCGAATCCACCTAAATGTGGCCTGCATCACACACAAGGTGCTACACCATAACACCCCTCAGTACCTAGCCCAAAAAGGTAGCCTATCGGGATGAAACAGACATTCAAGGAGCGCCAACAATCTACTTCTGAAACCCTCTTGTTTCAAAAAGTCCAAAACTTCCAACAGAGCATTCTCTGGGGCAGCGCCAAGTATTTGGAACTCCCTTCCATCACACATCAGAAAAATCTCCTCTATCCCTCTCTTCAAAAAGGAAGCAACATTATTCCTGATGAGCAAATTCCTACCTTAAATCAATACAACCACAACACAAGATCGGCAACCCCAAACTACCTCTAGTCTCGGGTTCCTCTTAACTAAGACCTACATGAACATAAATTGTATTTTCTGCTCAGAACATTTCTTCTCAATGCTGCCACGAGAAATGATGACCCACATGAACTTGAATGGCCTTTTTATTGTTCAGAACACATTTTTTCAATGCTGCTACTCCTTGTCACTTGCAGACTATGTGTCTTTGTATGCAATGTTCCCCTTTGAATGTTTCACCTTACGCCTTATGTAAAGCGCTCTGATACCCTAGCTTGGATCTGGTTCGCGCTCTATAAAACACTACAAAAAAATAAAAAAATAAAACCATATCCGGGAGTCCCAAGTTGTCGCCAGAGGACATTCTGTATAGCTTGAATTTCACCTCTATCAGAGTTTTACCTTCTCTGACAAAATTTAAAATATGCTTCTGTATTTCTTTTAACATGCTTTTTGGGAATGTGAGTTAGAGAGCTTGGCACACATAGAGGAATCATGGAAGGAAGTTCATTTTAAAGTAGTTGATCCTGCTTATCCAGGACTGCTCCATGCACCCTCCCTCCCTATACAGGTCTTTATAGCACATATCCAACAATGAGGGGACATTACACCTGTATAGGGCTTCACAATCTGAAGGAATCCGGACCCCCAGATAAGAAATGGGATTTTGTGAATATTCAAAATCCTGACTTCGAATATTTTGGTGGGATGTAAATAAAAGATCAGCTTTTGCCATTCACTGGGACTTCTTATAATTAATTTAAAATCCAAACACTTTTGAAATGTTTTCGAGATCAGCAATTAAGGGCTGCATTAGGATATCGGGCGGATTGCCTCTGCCAGGGTGGCGGGGGCCACCGCCACCCAGGCGGAGGCAATCCGCCCGACAACCACTCTCGTTTTCCCCTCCGCCTGATTAGGATGGCGGAGGGGACAATGGTGGACGGAAAGACCGTCCGCCGCTTTACCGCCGCGGTCGCCTTGCGACCGCGGCGGTAATAGATTAATATGGTGGCGGTGTCCAATGGACACCGCCAGCCATATTACGATGGCTTCATTTAGGGGCCTTTCCGCGGCGGCAATGCTGCCACGGAAAGGCAGGCGGTGATTGCTGCGAGGGCCCCATGTGGGCCCCCAGAGTGACGGCCATAGGGGGGTGGCACACGGGGGGTACCTGTGGTACCCCCCTGCATTTGCATAATCGCAGCGGCAGGCACCGCGCGGTGCCTGCCGCTTCGATTATGCAAATGCGTGCATTTGTATTTCACATTGTGGCGGGCGGTGCAGTGAGCACCGCCCGCCACAATGTAAACTTGAGGAATGCGCCCGCCACTGTGGCGGGTGCA
The DNA here is from genome assembly GCF_964261635.1 of Lissotriton helveticus. Classification (NCBI taxonomy): domain Eukaryota; kingdom Metazoa; phylum Chordata; class Amphibia; order Caudata; family Salamandridae; genus Lissotriton; species Lissotriton helveticus. The sequence goes on from NC_136065.1 coordinate 344,665,337, forward strand.
TCCTAATGCCAATGTCGGGACCCCTGCCCTTTCGGCGGGCGGTCCCGATATCCGTTAGGGTGGCGGGCGGGCTAAGTCCGCCCGCCATCCTAATGGGGCCCTAAGTCTGGAAAAGATGCTGTTGGGTCAGTAGAAAGCAGAGAATGTCTTCTGCAAATAGGGTCATCTTATATATACTGTTTTTGTAGCATTCTTTTTATTGTTTGCAGTTTATATGTGGAGTTCAAGGTTTCATTATCTGGGCAACGATCATAGGTGAAAAGGGGCGCCCCTGACTGGTGCCTCTGCTAAGATGTATTTGTTGGGAGAGCTCACCATTGATTTTAATACAGGCTAGCAGTTTGACATAGTTATGCAAGACGAAAGGAGTCATTATGGGTCCCAAGGTTGTTTTCATTAATACTTTTTTGTAAAAATTACCTATAGACTATTGAAGGACTTCTCTGTATCGTGTGAGTGAAGGACCATCAGAATGTGTGTCCCATGTGGCAATTAAAATTAAATTGTGTCCAGTCCTATATTTCTGATTTCCTGATGACAATGAACAAACCCCATTTGCAATGGAGAATTTAAATCTGACCAAATTGGGATGCAGCCTAGAAACCAGGAGCTGTTGCGAAAATGTTATAATCATAACTAAGGAAGACAATAGGGTGGTATGACGTGAATATGTTTGGGTTGTTTAGGTTTCAGAATCACTGTTGTGGAAATTCCGTCATGATAACCATAACGCTCCCCACCGTCCCCATATGAATAAAGAGTTTGGCCAAGGGTTCTGGCAGAACATCTTGGAAAGCCTTGGGAAAGTGTTGTAATCTCTCTTCTCCTTTTCCCCACACTGTTTCCTTCCTCTCCTTCCCCTTGGTACCTCCCCCCTCTCCCTGCCTTTTGGAACGTTCCACTAGAGTTCACATTGGAATGTTGGATGTGTTGTCAGTTGTGGAGAGTGGATGACAGAATAAAGACGTTTGAACTTACCTGGTCTCAGAGTTCATCTTCATTACAACAGAAAGGATGTGGAAAAACCATCAATGATTGGGGTATTGTTCTGCGGAAGTCCTTGGATTGCAAACTAAATTTCTTGTGGGGATATGTGTGCCTTGAGTTTTATTAGTGCATCCTTGGGATATCGGAGGTGGATCGTAATTTGCGAGCTAGGAATCCTAGAGTTCCTCATTGAGGGTCCCACCTTGGTATAGAGATGTGTAATATGGAACAGAGGTGTGGAGTATCCCTTGTGTTCTAATGTGGAGATTCCCTTCATAGTCATGAACTTCACATACGTGCTTATGTTTGAATTTCTTTTAACTTGAAGGCTAAGATTAGATCAGTTTTTCCACCTTTTTCATAATATTGTTGGTTCGTATATAACATTTTCCTTGATTCCTCTTCTATTAGTATGTGTTTGTGTTCTTCCCGGGATTCACATAAGGCAAGGAATATCCTTGGATTGCAATTGATTTTATATTGCAATTATAACTCGTAAATCTGATACTCTAATTCTAATTGTTTGTCCCCCTCCTGTTTTTGATAAGCTGATATACAGGAAATCAATTCCCCACACAAAACTGCTCTCACCACACCTCCTATAGTACTGAGCGACATGTCTTCACTGTAGCTTTTGCTAAAAAAATAGCCTATGGCTTCTACGATAGAAGCACCAGGGCCACACTACGAAACACTATCTTGTTGAAGCACCAAAATCTCTATAAGTATACGTAAAGAAAATCACAGTGGTTGAAAGTCAAAACTATGGGGCAGATTCACAGAACTAATCTGAGATAAAATCCTAAATTTACTACTTTTGGTATTCACAGAAGGCATTTAGTAGTAGTAAAGTTAGGACACCTAACTTAACTACTACTAAGCTGAGATAAAATCCTAAACTTACTACTGTTGGTATTCACAGCAGGCATTTAGTAGTAGAAAAGTTAGGACTCCTAACTTTACTACTACTAAATGCCTTTTGTGAATATCGAAAGACGTAAAGTTAGGATTTTGCCTCAGTTTAGTAGTAGTAAATTTAGGAGTCCTAACTTTACTACTACTAAATGCCATCTTTGAATACCAAAAGTAGTACGTTTAGGATTTTATCTCAGATTAGTTCTGTGAATCGGCCCCTTTGAGTGCAAGGCATGGAGGAATTACCACAGGACTCATCAGTATTGTATTGTATTGTAATTGCCTTTATATAGCGCTTACTACCCCTGACAAGGTGTCTAAGCTCTTTTTCGGCGAGTAGCACGCTACTCCATAACCCATAAACGATTACTGGTGAATTAGTACAGTAAAAATCTGAAAGTAATTTGAGTGGTGGATATGTTAGTCAGTTATTTGGATTGAGAAGGATAGTGGAGGGATAGAAGAGGAAAAAAAAGGTTTGCATTTATATAGCACTTGCTACTCATGATGGGGGTGTTGAAGCACTTTTTTTGTTGAGTAGCACGCTACTTCGGAACCCAGAAAGGATTAGTAATGAATTAGTATAGGGAAAATATGAAAGTAATTTGAGTGCTGGATATGTTAGTCAGTAATTTTGATTGAGAAGGATAGTGGAGGGATAGGGAAGTATGATGTCATATATAAGAACAAGGACATCTAGGCTCCTGTAGTAAAAAAAAGGAAAGTCAAAAGGAAAGTCAAGGGAGCACAACACTGAGATTAATCAGTTCTCTGCAGAAGAATTTGAGAGCGGGCGATGCAATTAAATGTCAGTGCATCGAATACCAATGCCCTTTTATCACACTCTTGCAGGTTCCTGCTTTCTCTCTTCTTCACATTTCTTCCGTCCTCCTGATTCATTTGTTTTTCCCTGTCTTGGTCTCTGTAAACCTCTGATGCAGAGAAATAAGTGCTGGCCCCCAAAAATGAGTGCTGGTGGCTCCCACCAGCAACCACGGGCTCAAATTAAGCACATCAAATTAAGCACAGGCCCAGTAGTCACTCCCATGCCCAGCCACAAATACTTCCTCTGTGTCTTAGTGTACCTCGAATTGAATACATTTAGGGGGATATTTACAGGATGAACTGTTTTTACAAAAATACGGTGCACCCTGCATTTCCCCTAGCGCTGGTGCTAAAAAAGCTGCCTAGAGCCAGCTCAGGCACCCTTGCCCCATGTTGCAAGGGTGCCTGCGCTGCAGGGGCGATAGTTTATGTGCAGGAAGGAATACCTTCCTGCACATAATCAATAATGGCGATTTGCTCTTTCTATGTGTCCTGCACAATGCAGCAAACATAGAAAGAGCAAAAAACAAAGGGAAAATAATAATTTCTCCTCGTATCGCTATTCTAAGACGCACTATTACCTAGCCTTCGTTTTTGGCACTGCCCCAGCCTTCTAAATCTGGGGCAGTGTCAAAAAGCAATGGGTGTTGCAGTGGCGTGCCCACTGCAACACCCATTGCCCGCTCCTTTACCGCAGCAGATTGCAGCACAAAGGAGCATATTTACAGGGTTGCGTTAAGCCAAGTTAAGTCACTTAGCGCCACCTTGTAAATATGGGGAATGGCGCAGCCCCTCTGGAGCGTCAGAAAAAGTGCCACTCCGGTAGCGTTATGGGCTTGTAAATATGGCCCCACATTTCTTAACATTCTTTTAGACCCGACACCTTCACTCTACAGTAGTGGGCTCCTTGCAATGCTTAAAGTGTGCAGGTGGTGGGCACCAGCAATCGATCCTAGGGAGCTGGACTTGCTTTACATCATTAGACTTTGCACCGGAGCAAGTAAGGAAAAGGCAGAATAGAAAGGAAATCAGTAAAAAGAGTAGTCAATGATGAAAAAAAACCAAGAGTTAGATAAGAGACAGGAAGAACAGGGTGATGGGAAATAGAGGCATGAAGTGGAATTAGGCAACTTTGGTATCCAGCAATCCCAGCAATTCTGCAGTGCAAGAGGTGCGCTCCTAAGAAGAACTTGAGGCTCCTGCGCCTATTTGTTTCTACATTTTAAATACCTATACATTACTCTGAGATGTCTGTACACAGAGGACCAAGAATTTGATCCCATATGATGAATCAGCCTTCATTTTCCTCGCAGGCCCTAAACTTCTTTTTTTTGAGGAATTTGTATTTTTATAGAGCATCGAAAATGTCTTTATAAAGCGAAAAAATCCTTTACAAAGAACTCTAATCTGATCCTTCGGGGCACTTCATTCTACCCTACAGAGCCCCCGTCTCGCTGCGTTCTGACTTCAGATTCATAGCTGCGACGGTGTTCCACTGAGAGGGAGAAAATGGGAAAATCATAAACAAAAAATGCAGGATCAGGACAGCAAACAAATAATTCTCTGACAATTGACGTGATAAATGCCCTCTGGTATAAGCAGCTAAAAACACAATCGTTTGAAAAAAGACATGCCTTCCGGGGCGGGCCATGTCAAGGTAATTATAACATACTCACTGCAAAATTGATGGGAGCATTGGGATGGGAGGAGAAGGGGTAGGGCACAAACCTTTCTGAACTGTCGTTTCTTCCACGGAATCCCAATGGACGTATTTAAATATCCCCTTCCCGCCAGCCTTCATGTTCGCACGTGTTTCCTCGTCCCCTCAATACCCCCGCCGCAAATGCTTGCTTACCATTCCCTTTAGTTTTTCTTCAATTTTTTGCCCCAAACTCTTTTCTAACCATTTACATTACAAAGCGTATACACAAAGTTAGTTCCACCTTGAGTCGTAAATCTCAGTGCTAAATTTCACAGTAAATGGTCAAATGCGACATTCAGCTTAAGCAGCTCATGAATGTACCACAGTAAAATAAAACCCGTATAGAACTTCGACCCTACAACCCCAAACATAGGAAATCACCGTCGCAGGTGTGGCCCACTCACCAGCACTTACCTTTCCTGATCAGAATTTAACCAAGAGCAAGCAAGAGAAAACCACACAAGGAGGAAAGAAGGAGGAAGTGAAATTTGGGAAAAACATAACAAAGGGAGAAAGCATGGGTGAAAAGGCATCTGCAAGAGAGATAAAGGGGCAGCCAGCGTCTGGTGGTGGATGAAAGAGTCATGAGGTGGAAACAAGACTAATCAGTTTTGGTATTCCGTCAGCTGATACCAAAGTGCTCTGAGCAAAACTTTGGGCCCTGGCACTTATCATAATACAAAAAAAGCAAAGTCCTTAACCCATGGGTTCCGGTAACCTCATGCTGATCACCTTCCATGTATTGTTAGAGCCGCACCCAAATGGCCAAGAAAGCACCCCGATTATAACTGAGAGGAGCGAATAATCCTTCAACTGCCATTATTTCTCATAGTTCCAGCTCCATCTGTGTCAGGTCAGACTTGACCACTTTTTCCATTATCTTGGTTATTGTGACTATTAGCAGAAGATAGTGTGCCAATTTCCAAGACCTAAGAGAAACCTTCTCCCACTCCGCAGGACATTTACCCAAACTTGTGGTGGCATGGTCTGCTACTACCGGGAACTCCATTGTGCTCTTAATTGTGGCCAGTATTCCTTTCAATAACTAGTGATGATAGGACATGACCATTACATATGCAGCAATGTGCCCTTTTTGCAACAATGACTTCAGCATATGTTAGATGTCCCAGGAAATATCTTTATGGGCTACTAAATTCCACTAGGGTAGACCTCAGGAATTTCCAATACACTATACTTATGTATACCCTTCCACAGAACCTCAGAACTTCTCATCTCTCATGTGTTACAGCCCCTCACAGATCTTTCTCCCATCTGGCTGAACATTTTCCAGTGCCTTCCTCTCAAGGGGCGTTAAGAAGTTTATAAACGCCCGACACCATCGCTTAGTGCCAGATGTGAAGTCAAAACTTTTCACCCTGAGTTAATGGCCTTGTGGCCTATTGTCTAAGCTACAACTGGTGGACAGTGTTGAATCTGTCTGTTGTAGTTGAAGCATTTGCCTTCTGATAATCCATAGGTCTATTTTCAATCGTCAAAGGATCTGATCTGTCCATTCTCGTACATGTCTGATATCATCCAACAGTCTTACGCCTTGCATTTATAGAAGGACATCATCTCCCAAGCAGATCTAAATTCTGGATTGCCATAGGTGTCAATGGAGATGGGAAGGATGTAATATGTTTAAGTGCTACTAAAATATCTCAAATATCATGTTGGGGTCAGTGGCACCATACCATCCATACTAGTTCCCACAAGGGTATTCCCAACCTCGAACTGGTCCATATGCCCAAGTGTTTGTCTCTAGTTTTAGCACTCTCCTTCAAAGCAAAGTTGGGCCACTTTATGTTAATGGGATATTTGTGAATCACAGTCCTCCTTCATAAGCGGATGGCCGTAACATATTCCCCAACACCATTGGTGTTTCTGGGTGGAGATGGAGGGGATGGTGGGCCCGCCCCGGGCAGCACTGTTTTAGGGGCGGCGGAGGTGAGCAAATCGTGTCTGTCGACTACCACCAGCCCCGAGAACAAGTCGACCATCGGCCACCAGACCTCCCCGCTCTTACCTGCATTGGGCTGCAAACTTAGGGTCCGAACCGGGTGGTAGTAGGTCTAGCTATGCCACTGCCCAACACTCTGGGAGTCTTTCCTTGCTGCATAATAAGAACTATTTCCAATGGAATTCCTTGTTCCATCTGTGATCAACGGAGAGTTATTGATGACCCTATGTGGCCGAAACGTAGGACAAGTAGTTTGCATCTGCAAGTGGCCTCTTCTCAGATGCTGTGTATCAGTGCATGGTCTAGCATCTGTGTTGTCTGGTCTGATTTGAAGTCTCTGCACCTGTGGTCACATGGAAGTGTGTTCCCCAAGCCGTTTGTGGTACAATACAGTAATGGCAGTGCCAGGATTGCGGATTATGGTGCATGCTCAGAGATGTTAAACTTGGTCTTTTTATTCTCTTTCCAGTTAGACACCATGAATTCAAGTGGCCGCCGGCACTGATCGTGGTGGAGAGGGGGGAAGGTGGGGGTGATGGGGGAAGCAAGTAAATAAAACATTAAAAACGTACCTCCTGTCAGTGTCGCCGAGTCCTCCTCGTCACGTTGCTCCACTCCTTCCTCCACCCGGAACAGGAAGGACACCGGAAACACCCAGGCTCCCCTGAGCCAACCACAATGCTGCAATGAAGCGTTGTCATTGGTCTGACCGCCGTGGTTCGGCTTGAAGATGGGAATGGGAGGCCTGGCATGTTCTCCACTCACGCTGTAATGCAGCCTGGGTGGAGAGCATTCTATGTGCACATGAATGTTTGGCCGGCCTGAGACAGCCGGCCAAACATTCACGTGCACACAGGGAGTGAAAAACACTCCTCCCCTCCTCTGCTCCTTCAGCAGAGCAGCCCCGCCACACCCTGCTTCTGAAAGCTGCAGCACCCACAACAAGAAAAATATAAAATGATAATAACATCGAGTTATTATCATTTTATTTTTTCTTACACTGCTGAATAACATTGGAGCGACGCTCCTCCGCCTTAGCGGAGGAGCAGCCACTGATTAATTAAAAAATAGGGGCATGAACAAGCCTTATCATACCTCTTCCAAAGATGTGTTCAGTGTGTAGAATTTTAACTAAAGCTCAGAATCCAAACTGAAGCAGGACTTTTTCCTGTGATATCAGTTCCTGTTGCAATCATATAGAAGCGGGTGTTGCAGCACATTTGTTTTCTTATTGTTCATGATCATCATCACTTGTTTTCAGTTTTTTCAATGATTTTTGCTACTAGATTCAACCCCTGGGCTCTGCACACTGCTTTCTCCATACTCATGTCAAGAGCAGTCTGGTGCTCAGCTGAATCTCTTTATTATTGATCTTCTCCTTCAACCAAGACTTAAAAGATTGCCAAGGATGTTTTCCTGCTTTGTGCACCTTCCCTCCTAACTGTGCACCTCAAAAGGAGACACCGGACTCCTTTCCCATACATAATTCTGTTTAGGGTGGCAGTGTGGCTACTAGGAGATGTCGCCCGATCTTTAGCCAATCCAGAAGGGGACTCTTCAGACCATTCAAGAGTCCAGTTGTTGGCAGCGCTCCATCATTTTCTTTTCTAGGATGTATGACGTTACAACGCAGGCTATTACAACGCCTGCCTTTTACAACGCGGTTTTTACATCGCATACCATTACAACGCATAGCGCTTTTGGGTGTTGGATAGTGAATAGTTTAATTTACTATTCCAACTCCAGTCCCCGTGGACACTAGGGAAGGTTATTGGATAGTAAATTAACCTATTCCCTATCCTGGAGCGCCCCCCAGCGCAATGCGTTGTAATAGTTTGCATTGTAATGACTGCGTTGTAATGGTAGTGCGTTGTAAAAGTTTTGTTGTAAGTGATGTTTACCTCTTTTCTATCCTAATCGGGAAGGCTTGAAACACATACGGCACCCCTGGACTTATATTCATCTTGATTGCCACAATAGATGATATAGAAAGATCTCTCCAGCTACATAGGCAGGTCCTTAGTTTCTGAAAAAGAGTGGGTATTTTCGCTGAATACTATCTCATAAGCATCTCTGTCAAATTCACCCCATGGTAGTGAATTGCCCATTTAGTGGTGAAAAGGGTCCTTTCTTCTCCGTATTATGTATTTCTATATGAGACAACTCTAAGGGTAGGTGCTCTGATTTGTGTTCCTGTAGTTTATATTCAGAGTCCCTCACATTCTCCTTTTAGCACCGTAATCCATGGTGGGAGTGGTGGCCTTCGGTGTCTCAGTGAGAGCATCACATCATTTGCAAATAAATATATTTTGTTCTCCGTTTTGTGTCCGAATATATAATTCCTTTAATATTAGTATCTGACCCTATTTCCAAGGCTAAGCATTCTGCTACCATAACATACATTTACAGGGACATCCCTGCCATGTCCTTCTTTAAAGGTCAAACTGCCTTGAAATTACACCATCTACCATTGCTTTAGCTTTCCGGGATCTGTACCTTGCTATCACCATATTGATGAAGGAACTCTCCAGCCAAATATCACCATCCTCATAAATGGCCAGTTAGTCTTGTTGAAGGCTTTTTTCTGAATCTAATACCAGTAGGGATGATTTTAGTTTTGAATGCTTTGCCTTCTCTACATAGTGGGCCAGTCTCCAGACATTCTCATTGGTCTCTTTTTGCCAAAAAGTGCAAATGGACCTTCCCCGGTTCTGTAATGACACAATATTAGTGTCCTCCATTTACAGTGTTATCCCACCATTCTTTGACTGGCATTGCATGCCTCTCTTAAAAGAGATGTACAATTTGAATAGAAAGTTTTTGAGAATATACCACTAAATCCATCACAGCCTGGAGCCCTGCTAGCATTAAGATTTTTAACAGTGGCTTAGTTTTTCAGGTCGTTTACTGGTGCTTGGTTCTGAGACAGATGGAGAATGTTATACCATCCAAAAACATTCCCTATTCACCGCTCTTTCATTTTCATTGGAATAGAGCACTGCATAAAAGGCGCTAAACATATAAGCCACTGCCTTATCATTGTAAAACAAGTCTTTGATAATATACTTTCAGGTCATACACACTTCCTTTTGTGGAGAAGCGTGGCTCAATGGTTAGAGCGGCAGACCCTCATGCAAAGGTCTGGCCTGGGACCAGGGTTCAATTCCCGCCTTGGCGGCTCTTGGACTCATTTTCCCTGGACCCGATAATTCTCGCCTCGGTTCCTAGTCTAATCATGGGTCCCACTCTGTGACTCTGGGCAATAGCTTGCTTAATCTCCACAACGGCTCCAGCAGCGCTTGAATGCCTGGCTTCACCTTGGGGGTCCAGGAGTGGACATTTCACAGGAAAGCCAGGATGGATTCCACAGTGGTATAAATACAGCGCTACGAGACCTCTGGGTAGAAGTGCGCTATATAAATACAAACACATTTACATTTACTTCCCTGTCATTTGTGGTTTTTAATTTATTAGGGAATGAGTCTGTGTGTCTTGCCTCTAGTCTAATAAATATTTATCTTCATGGCTAATTGTGCTGTCTCCACTTTATTGACATGAAGCAGAGGCAGTTGGCACCTGAATGACATGAGCACCCTAAATTCTGCCTTGGAACCTTATTATGTATCATTCTCTTTGGCTTCTATTAAATCTGCCTTAAGTCATGACTGAACCAAAGACATCTTCCATATGGCAGCTGGTGCCAGAGTTATCAAGCCACATTTACTTATCGCCTAAAAGGCATCCCTAAATATTGTTTGTGTGGGAGCAGAACCCCAATATTTGATCATCCCACAATGTTTACCAAAGATATTCGGCTCTAGAGTCTCCAGTTGATCTAGCAGTTAGAGACTACACTCCTTATTAGGAAAAAACACAAATTAGCAGGGTTAAACAAAATAAAATATTAGACACATAAAGGACTGAGTGCTATATCAAAATTAGGGCAAAAGGGATATTTACTACAGAATTTTCAAAAATGTGTTACCAAGGAAAATGCATGTGTTGCCATGAAGGCCCAATTACAGAAGTTCAGATAAATGCAAAATTACAAAACCCTAATTCAGCATATTCTAAGTAAAATTTGTCAACTCATAAAAAGTTCTGATAGCATGACAAGTTGTCTAAAAGGATAATGGCAAAAAGAAATTCCATGGAAGACAGAATCCCAAACGTTTTATAGACAAATCATGCAAGCTATTAATAGATTCTGCAAGTTCAGCATGGCATGATCACTGTTAGGGTTCTGCTAGGCAAATCAGAAACAACAACATAATCATTAAAACTCCACAATTATTTATGTACGGTTGGTTAGGTCTTAACATAAGAGAAATCTTCCACTGGCTTCCACAGCAACTGGAGATGTATAATACTAATGAAACATTCACTAACTCACCCTTACATCCACTCACTCACCATTACAGCCACTGACATATCAACAAAATACAACCATACAGACATTCACACAGAGTCAGTCACCCATAGAGCTACTCACACACCTATTCACTCACCCATACAGTCAATCAAACAGCCACTTACTCACCCATACAATTACATACACACCCACTTACTTACTCATACAGATACTAACATGTACACACTCACCTATACAGGCACTGACACAAGCACACACTCACCCATACAGCCACTCTTATATACACTCACTCACCCATACAGTCACTCATGTTCCCCTTCACTCACCTATACTGCTTTTCACATACCCAGTTACTCACCCATATACCACTGATACATCCACTTATCCACACAGCCATATACCTACTCACCCATACAGTCCCTAACACACACACACTCATTAACGCATACATCCACTGGCTCACCCATTCATTCATCTGTACAGGCAGTCACACACCCCTTCACCCACACAGACATTCAGACACCCATACAGGTATTGAGACAACCAATCAATTACCCATATGGCCACTCATGTACCCACTCACCCACCCATACAGCCATTTAGACACCAACTGACAATATGCTGTAAGCATTCAAACAACCAGTCACTCCCTGCGACCCAACATCTAATTCTTTTAAAAAAAATATTTAAAAAACGGGAGAAGGGCTCCCCTCCCAGCCCGATTTTGCCCCGGTGCCCCATCTCCCGGGGCCCGGCCCTTATTTGTTTCCAATTGCAGGAGCCAACAGGATGAGTCGGCATTGCTTTTTGACAGAGGGAGCTGCAAACATGCAGCTCCCTCTATCCAAAAGCAATTCTGCTCCGCTTCGTGGAAGAGAGAGCATTTTTAATGCTCTCACTTCCACGAAGCGGAGCAGAGTTTGCTATGGCATGGCGGGAGTGGTGCTCTGCCAAACCATAGCAAACTGCAATGTCCCGTGGCTGGGCACCCTGGGACATTGCTGGAGCCGGCCCTGGGGTATGGTGGTCCCCAGGGATATGGATGTCTCCAGGAGGGGAGCTGCATAGCACCCCTCCCATCTTGTATATAGCCCCGGGGAGGCAGTGGGCCCCGGGGCAGGGGGTCCACAACGGACCCCCTAAATTAGTGTATGTGTGCCCTGGGGAGGTGGCAGCCCCCGCACATTATTATAGCATATAGCCCAAGGGAGGAGGCGGTCCACAGGCTGCGGGGAGCCACAAGGACCCCATATAATGTAAATTAGCCCCCTGGGGCTGGGGAGTCCACGAAGGACCCCCCACATAATACAAAATAGCCCAGGGAGCTCGCGGTCCTCGGGCAGTGGGGTCTGCGAGGCCCTATCATATTGTTTCAATAGCTCTGGGGAGGTGGGGGTCCCTGGGGCTTTGTCAAGCCCTAGGAGGGTGCCCCCATTCGCTCCTCTCCTATATTAATCATATGCCTCCGGGACCTGGCCCACCTGGGGATTATTTTATAACTAGCACGGGAGCCTGTGCTTGCTTTTTAAAAAAATATTTGCAGCGAATTTGCGAATATCGTGAATTTGCGGCAACATTATTTTTTTTAATGCTTTTATGCAATGACAAGGTCGCAGAGGGACCCCAAGACCTTGGCTTGGGGGTCAGGGTATTCCTACCCTGCCCCCTTTTCTTTATTTTTACTTTTTTTTGGGGGGACTCTATGAAGCCGAATCCCAAGATGGCTGCCAATACTTCCTGGTTGAAGTGTTGGCAGTCAATCAGAGCCACGCATTTCCCTGCACAAGCTCGTCTTTGTTCGTGAAGACTTTGCTACCAGAGATATCACTATAATTTTAAACTTGAATTTCTCAAAAACTACTGAATGTATTTACTCCAAATAATCAAAATGCACTTCCTTTGTAAGTTCGTTCAGCAGTTTGGGCTGTAGGTGTGGCTAAAGGTTCCTATAGGAATTAACATTACAAACGCACCCTTATTTTGCTCCCCAAATTCTCAGTCCCCACTGCACGGATCACCCTCAAACTTTTCATGACAACCAGAACCTACCTTGACACTTTTTTTGAAACTTTCATGAAGATTGGTCAAACTACACTGAAGTTATAGGGAAGCCAAAAAAAGCTTTTCATATGGAAACTAGGTCCTAACTAGAACTACAGTGAGTAGGTAATATATAAATATAGTAGGTAGGTAGTTATAGTTAGGACCTGGTTTCCATAGGAAAAACTTTTTTGATTTGTCAATAAGTTTGGCGCCGTTTGACGAATCTTCCCGAAGTTTTCAAAACTAATGGGGCGGTCACGTCAGCTCTGTCTTCAATATTTCCGAGTGATCCATCAAGCCGGGGCCAAGAAAAAGGTGGTCCCAAAACACTTTTTTTCCATGTTAATTTTCATAGGGCTAGTTTATTGATATGTGAGGGAGCAACGCGCCCATGACCAGGAGGGCTATTTGGCCTGCAAGGTCCCTCAGCATCCAAAAGGACTTCATTCTCCAACCAATAGTCTTCAGAGGCAGCTCTGGGGACCGCCACCTCCCCGGAGCCAATGTAGTGTAATGAGACCTCCCTGGTTTACAAATTAAATAAAGACGGGGGTCCGTTGCAGCCCCCCAGCCCCAGGGACCACCACCTCACCAGGGCTACAAAGTGGATGGAAGGGGGGCTGCACTGCCCCCCTCCAGGAGCCCTCTATGGTCCTGGGGACGACTATCCCCCAGGTCCGGCTCCAGCAATGTCTCAGTGTGTATGAGCGCAACAGCTACCCACCAAGGGTTTCCCGGCGTTTGCTATGGCTTGGCAGGAGTACTGCTCCAGCCAAGTCATAGCAAACTCTGCTCCGCTTCATGGAAGCGTGAGCATGAAAAATGCTCTCACTTCCATGAAGTGGAGCAGAATTGCTTCTGCCCAAAAGCAATGCATGCTCCCGGAGGAGGCGGGGAGATGGCAGTGACCACGGGGGCCTTGAGGCTCCCCCTGTGGTCCCAATGGCATGGTCATGCCCCGGGGGATGGGGTCCCCAGGGCAATATGGGCCCGGGTATATGGGCCGCTCAGGCCCCCCTACCCATTTTATTTTTAAAAGAAGGTTAAGGCCTGACCCTGGAGGATAGAGCCCCTGGGGCTGAAAATGGCCCGGGAGGGGGGTAGCTCAGCCCTCCTCCATTGAAATATATATATATTTTTTAAATGGCCGGGCTCCATGGGATGGGGCCATGGGGAAAAAATCATCCATGGAAGGTGGGGGATGGGGTCCCCAGGGCCCAAAAGGATCAAGGGAAGAGGGTCCACACAGCCTAAAATTAAACAAAAGAATCAGAAGCCCATAACTTGCTGGAGGCCTGTCCCATTTCTCCACTACTCTGCAATTGCGCCTCCTAGCGCACTCTTGGTTAGGGAGGAAGTCCCCTTCGCTCCTGAGGGTTCTTAGGGATCAACTAGCCCACCTGTTACCTCCAGTAAGCCCCACACAGTGGGATTGCTGAGAGGTCATTGGAGGCCATGCCCTTTTTCTACCACTCTGCAAACACACCTTTCTGCGAACTGCTGGTGGGGCCATGAGGTCCCCTTGCGTCCTTAGGGCCTCAGGACTAAAGTGGACTTCATCCCCCAAGCAGCAGTGCACCAGGAGGCACGTATGCAGAGTGGTGGAAAAAGGGGGTATGGCCTCTGACCACCTCTTAGCAATCTAGCTGTGTGGGGCTTACTGGAGGTAACAGGTGGGCAAGTTGGACCCCAGGGACCCTCAAGTGGCAAAGGGACTTCATCCCCCAAATAGAAGTGCACCAGGAGGTGCATTTGCAGAGTGGTGGAGAAAGGGGCGTGGCCTGCGACCTCCTCTCAGCAATCCCACCATATGGGGCTTACTGGAGGTAACAGGTGGGCTAGTTGGCCCGTAAGGACCCTCAGCAGCGAAGGGGACTTCACTCCCCAACCAATAGCACACCAGTATGCACATTTGGAGAGTGGTGGAGAAAGGGGGCGTGGCCTGCTATCAGAACTCAGCAATCCTGCTGTGTGGGACTTACTGGAGATAAAAAAGGGGTAGTTGGCCCCCAAAGGAGGTCCTTGGGGCCCAAACTACCCATTTTGTTACCTCGAGTAAGTTCCACACAGCAGGATTGCTGAGAAGTTGTCAGAGGCCACGCCTCCTTTTTCCACCACTCTGCAAAGGTGCCTCTGGGCGCGCTACTAGTTGGGGGATAAGGTCCCCTTGGTTCTAGAGGGACCATGGGGGCCAAGAAGCCCTCTTAGTACCTCCTGTAAATCCTACACAGTGCAATTCCTGAGAGCTGGTAGGAGGTCCAGCCCGCTTTCTCCACCACTCTCCAAACGTGACAGCTAAAACCTTAGAAATTCACTTAATAAAAAAAGTTACAGGGACGTTATAGTTAGCAAATAGAATTTAAAAAACCTTAGAAATTCACAAAACAAAGGTTACACAGACGGTATAGTTAGGCTGACATTTCACTTGTACAAAACCAGTGCAATTCAGCTGTTATTGTTACCTGAGTTAACTATAACTTGCGTCCCCGCAATGCACTGTTTATGACAGGCCTGGGCAGTAAGTTCCGTTCAGCTCGCGGAATTTGCGAGATTTTGGTGATTTCGCGTTCGGTAAAGAATGTGGAATTGCCAAAACTTAGTGGAATTTTTTGCTTTTTTGCGTTTTCAAAATGCGTGTTCATGAGATATTTCCCCCCGAGCACTCAAACAGCATTCTTGAACAGGAAAAAAGCATTGCGAACGGCGGAACAAGCAATTCCACGTGTTCACGGGACTTTTGCGTGCTCGCAGAAATTTTTTACTGTTTCGCAGAGCTTTGCTTAGCGCGACTAAGCAAATTCTGCCCAGCCCTAGTTTATGACCTCACATATTACATCCCTCATGACATGGTCAGTGACATCAGTTATGGCATCATCCACATCCTCTCTGATGCACCCAATCACACCCCTATAGAATCTTTTATACACCCACTGCCACTTCCACACATCCCTCCACAAACCCTTTGAGAGAGCCATAGAGTACTTACACAGCCACTTACTAATTCATAGATCTACACACACACATCCATTTGCACACCCATACTGCCACTCATACACCAGCTCCGTTAAGAATTTAGACATTGACATATCCACTCATATACCCATACAGGCATTCACACACTGAGTGAGTCACCCATAGAACTACTCACACACCTACACACTCACCCATACAGTCAATCATACAGGTACATACTAACCCAAACAGTTACATACACATCCACTTACATGCTCATACGAATAGTAGCACATACTCATTCACCTATACAGTCACTGACAGAAGCATGCACTCATCCATATAGCCACTCTCACATTCACTCACTCACGCAGTCAATCTTATACCCAGTCATTCACCTATACTACCTTTCACATAACCAGGTACTCACGCGTACTGACACAAGCGCTCAATCATCAACACAGCCATACAGACACTCACTCACCCATACAGCTTCTCACACACGCAATCACTACCCCATACAGGCACTGACTCACCCACTCACTCATCCATACAGGCAGTCACACACCTCCTCACCCACACAGACACCCAGACAACAAAAGAGAGTCAACCAATCACTCATATATCGTTCAAGTACCCACTAACATACTCATACACCCACTTAAACATCAACTGACAGACAGATACATTCACACAACCAGACACTCATCCATACATTCACTGAGACAGCTAATCACTCACATATATAGTCAGTCACGCACCCACTCACCAATACACCTAGGTATGCATATTTAACACTCATGAACTTTAAAAAAAAAACCTCACAGTCACTGGATGATGTCATCACTGATGTCATGAGTGATGTCATTTGATATGTCATCAGTGATGTCATGAGTGATGTCACTGACCCTGTCATGTGTGATGTAATATTATGTGAGGTCATAAGCAGTGCATTGTGGGGGCGCAAGTTATAGTTAACTCAGGTAACTATAACGGCTGAATTTCACTGGTTTTGTACAAGTGAAATGTCAGCCTAACTATAACGTCCCTGTAGCCTTTGTTTTTAATAATTATATATATATATATATATATTACCTACTGGCGGTCGCCAGTAGGTATATATAGTTAGGATTTTTTCTCTATGGGTTTTTTGAAAATTCTATGTCTAATAACTTTGGCGTTTGTGGACGGAATTGGCTGAAATTTTCAGGAAAATGGCACATTTTGTTTCTGAGCAGCCCTTGAAAATTTGGGGGGGGTTCGTCCAGTGGGGGCCGAGAAAAAAGGGGGGTCCCAAAACGTGTTTTTAACATTGAGTTTTCCATAGGGCGGTTGGCCTCACTTTTAGCCCGAACGGCTGAATGGATTTGCACGAAACTTGGCAAAATTGTAGGGACTGGTAGCCCGATGTGCCTTTTGTAGGTCTCAATATATGTGCTCCAGTGGATTTTGAGAAATTAACGTTTAAAAAAAGATATATATCTGTAACAGCGGACCGGGCAGCGGCCCAGGACGCGTACTTTTCGCGCAACGGAGCTTTGTGAAGCGAAGCTGATTGGTTCTCCGGCGTCTGTCAACATTCCAAACAGTCCGTAGCGGCCGCCATCTTGTCTCTCGGTAGGATCGAGAGACAAGAGGAGGCCAAAGCAAAGGGGCAAATGACCATAAGGGGGAATAGTAGATCCTCGCTGACCCCCTAGGTTTGATGTGGAGGTTTTAAAAGGGGCAAATAAATAAATAAATAATAATAATCGAACGGCTGAATGGATTTGCACGAAACTTGGCAAAATTGTAGGGACTGGTAGCCCGATGTGCCTTTGCTAGGTCTCAATATATGTGCTCCAGTGGATTTTGAGAAATTAACGTTCAAAAAAAGATATATATCTGTAACAGCGCTCCGCTTCGCGTAACAGAGGTTTGCGAAGCGGATTGGTCATTCTGTCACTGGGCTATAGTTGGGCTACATCTGGCTGATATTTGGGCTACATTTGTTTTTTTGTGTGTCTGGCGGCCATCTTTGGGCTACATTGGGCTACATTGGGCTTCATTGGGCTACATTGGGCTACATTTGGGCTCCAACATATATATAGGCCAATGTAGCCCAATATATATTTTTCAAAGTTAATTTTCGTAAAAACCACTGGAGCATATATCTTGAGACATAGCAAAGGCACATCGGGCTACCAGTCCCTACAATTTTGCCAAGTTTCGTGCAAATCCATTCAGCCGTTCGAGCTAAAAGTGAGTCCAACCGCCCTATGGAAATGAAGGAAATGAATGGGTAATTTGTAATTAGCAAATAGCTAATCGCAAACTAGGAATGGTAAAGAATCGCTATTTATTCCTTAAAGTTCGCTATTTAGGAAATGCAAAAAACTTTGATGATACATATGGCGGTTCATCTCTAACAAGATAAGAAGCATAGGGATACATTTATGATGACTGGCGCATCACCAGGGATGTGTTAGTCATTCTGTGCCGCTGTTCCGTCACCTATGGTGTGCTGCATTTACAATGCGGCGCATCATGGGGCAAAAACAGCACAGATGCGTGATGTATCTGTGCCGTAAAGGTGGCGCATTGCTGGAGTTGTATCGCAAGTGTGATGAAGCTCCAGCAAGGGTCGGGGGTGCCCCTGTCGCAGGGTTTCTGTTCTCACACAGAACTGTGGACAGAGGATTGGAACCTCGGCGAATTAGGGTGTCCCAAAACTCACGTTAGTAATCAAAAACTCCTTAGCAAGCTAGGTACAGTGTCACATTGGATATAACAAACTCTCAATGTTTAGACAATCCAGAATATGAACTTATAGTACCTCAGGATACGTGGAACTCATGAACAGTCGGTCGTTATATATTTCTTAGAAACCAGAACATGGAGTTAAGAAGAACACATGTGTATTTGAAATGTTTATTTACTAATGCCGTCTTCTGAGGCGTAGTATCTTAGATTATACAAGTACACATATTATCAGTAGCAAAATTACCAGCATAGTCAGTAGTACATAAAAAGCGAATGGTGACAGTATGTTAACATGCTGTAAATGAATAAGAGTTAGCAACACTTATAAGCAGCCGCGGGCCGTGGAGGGAGTTACGGTGAGGCAGGGAGGCGGGGAGGGGGAGAAGCAGGGTGGAGAATACAAGTACACATATTATCAGTAGCAAAATTACCAGCATAGTTACTAGTACATAAAAAGCGAATGGTGACAGTATGTTAACATGCTGTAAATGAATAAGAGTTAGCAACACTTATAAGCAGCCGCGGGCCGTGGAGGGAGTTACGGTGGGGCAGGGAGGCGGGGAGGGGGAGGGGCAAGGTAGAGAGGGCTCCACCCTGCTTCTCCCCCTCCCCGCCTCCCTGCCTCACCGTAACTCCCTCCACGGCCCGCGGCTGCTTATATCTCACCCTCCCTAATACACATATTATATTATTTGCTAAGAAGGTCTCTTTGTGTTGGTTTAGGGCGTGCCCATACTTTAGTGTCTTAGATTTGAAGGAATCACATCAGCATACACCAGCTCTCTCTTCATGTGAACCGCATCAACTGTTGTGTATGTGTGTTCGGCAAAGCAATATAAAACCCGCCTCATGCCCAGAATTGGCAGAAGTTGCACTTATGTTATGAGTATGAAGTCGTGGAGATCAGACCTCATAACAATTCTGTATCGTGTTGTTCTTGAAACTTTAGCACTCGCTGTACAGATATAGTTCAACAAGCAAAGCAGATAGTAGAGCAATAACATATTATTCTCATGTAAACCACGATGAACTACTAGGTGGAAAGCTAAAGCAACAACTAAGTGTCGTGTGCAGAAGTTGCAAAAAAGGAAAAATGGCGTTTAAACCGGTAATGAGCCCATGCTAACTTAACACGGTGTAAAGATATCCAGGACCTAGATGACACCTCCCCATGATCCGGAAACGAACTGAATAAGATAATAGAAGTGCCATCTCATGAGAGTAGATTGCAAGTTTATATGTGGACGGTCCGCAAGGTAAAGCATTAAATACTAGGAAAATTTAATGCTAAAGAAAAATAAAACAGCCAAGTACTTTATCGAGTCTTAAGCCAATAGGCAAGGTAAATAATAAAAACTTGACAAATAAGTCAATGAATTGTCAATGAAATGCTAGTACTCAGCATATCAAACATGAAAAAGGTCTATGACATAACTGTGTATGCAAAATAAGCTGCAACAGCCTCCAATAGGAAGTCACGGTCTTCATCCGAAAACAGTTCAGCCATCCAATTTAAAAGCGGAAAAGAACATACGTGCTCTCCCAGCACCGGATCCTCTATCACCATCAGAGGACAGCTCGGTGGGTTTTCAAGAAAGCTCTGTTCCAGGGGGGCGTGGCTTGGATGCCGCGCAAGATGGCCGGCTAGGTAAGGAGCTCTGCCGCCTCGATAACCTCACGGAGTATTTTTCCCGATGTAAACGGGACATTACTGAATACCGTCGCCGGATTTGGCTGGCGGAACATTAACGGAATCAGCGGAGTAGCTTTTCACCGCCTGTGGAGCCGTTTTCGCCCCTCTCCGCGATGACTTCTCTGCCCCTCACGGAGCCGCCGCCATTTTGAAGCTCTTCCGACCACCGGAGCCTCTGCTGACAGGAGCTGTCACTTCGCAACGTCTCACTGGGCACCAACGACCTTCCAGACGCCGACTTCGCTTCAGGGGTGAGATTAATATATATTGTGCAAGACGCTTTTCCTGCATTTTCTCTTTCCTCTTCCACATTAGAGGAAACGTCCACTCACGCAGTTTTACGGCATTTCACCCCTGATAGCTGGAGGTTTTCCGCCCGAACATGTTCATTGCTCTGAAATACTTTTTCTCCTCAATTTCTTCCTCATGGCGCTTTGACAACAACGTTCTCTGAGACTTTTTGCCTGTTCCTCCTGCGCCTCAGCTACTTCAGAATGCTCCTTCATGTGCATCCATTTTAGTCATCCTCCCATTTTTGGTACTCGTTACCTATCCCACTCTACTTCCCTGTTGCCTTTTCCATTGAGCTACGTCTGGGTGCCCATCCTTTCTTTGGTCATATCTCTGGAACATTTCATATGCACCTTAGTCGTCTCACAGGGAATTGAGACTGTTTTATCGCACGTTCATTTCTTTCTATGGTCAACTTCCGCAAACCTAAACTTGTCTTCACATCATCGGGGAGTACTTCTGGGGCTTCTTCACCTGGTATAGATAGAGCCACTGCATCTGCGAAAATGACGACTCCAAAATCATCATTGGCTCATACTAACACCATTAAGCCTTCCCCACCCGCCCCGGCGGGCAAGCGCCTCAAGCAAAATTCTCCTACGCCTGAAGACAATCCTTCACATTCTTCTACTGACCAAATCCTAGAAGAACTACGTGCGCTGCGACCATTTATTGAAAAAACAAGTACAGATATGCAGCTCTTAAAGGATAAATGGGAAAATATGGATGCCCGTCTTTCTACTGTTGAGCAGCACCTTCCTGACATTCAGTCCAATACACAACGTATAGACTCTTTAGAAAAAACGGTCCTCTCACTCCAAAAGCATACAGAGGATTTGGAAAATCGAAATAGGAGGAATAACCTTCGTATTTACAATCTGCCGGAAAATCTTGAGGGGGATAATCCAGTAACTTTCTTTACCACTTTCTTGCTGAAACTTCTGGACCTACCACCTTCCACCTCCATTAGTATACAAAGAGCCCATAGACTAGGCGCCAGAACGGACTCCTCCTCAAAGCCTCGTGGAGTCATCATTTTATTTCTCAAATATACAGACCTTTTATTGATTCTCTCAGCTGCGAGGAGTAAAAAACAAGTGACTTGGCAAGGGCAACGAGTATATCTATCTCAGGATGTCTCTAGCGTCACAGCTTCCAGACGTAAAGAATTTCTGGCTATGCGTCCCTCTCTGCGCACCTTAGGAGCAAGATATGGCTTGTTTCATCCTTGTACTCTCAGAGTCACCTATCGTGAAAAGTCCTGGTCATTTCAGGAACCTGGAGAATTAAGGAACTTTCTACTTCTGCACAGTGAGGAAGGGATGGACGCCTCCTCTTCTACTTCGAACAGTGGCTGAAATTGGACTTTTATTATCTAACTTGTTTGTCCTCCTAATGGCTTGTCTTTGACTTCATGTATTCTCCTTACTTCTCTTCTCAGTTTTTACACTCTCTTTTCGTATCTCCTTTTTCCTTTATCTATTTCTGGCATCTCCTTTATATCCCTCTATTTTCTTTCTCTACCTTCTGGACTTCTACTTTTACGTTGACAAGTTGTGTATGTTAACATTTTTCCCTTTTCTTTCCTCCCCAGACGAATTTGTGTCGGATACTTCCCTCAACACCTTGTCCCATTCCATGTTCCTTTTGTGCGGTCTCGATGTGGCTCTCCTCCTGATCCTGATCCGTCCGTCTTGTAAAGCATCACCACCTCCCCACCTTCCCTATGTGTATTTTTTCTCTTTCAGGTATGTTTAATACAGTCATCCTTCTGGATTTGTACTGTCTTCTATGCATTCTCTCTTTTCTTCCTTCTTCCTTCCCCACTGATCTGCCTTTCCTTTTCCCGCCCTTCTCCTCCTCCCGTTTCCTTTTTCTTCTCCCTTTTCTACCTGTTCTTCCTTCTTCCTTTTTGAATAGTTTTATGGTTCATACTTCTATACAGTTTGCATTATTACATGTACAGTATGTTTTTGCAATTCTTGATTTAGAACAGTTTAATAAGCTTTCACCTTCAAAGTTGTTTCATGGAATGTGAAAGGATTTAATCACCCTATCAAAAGGCAGAGAGTACTTTCCCACCTTTCCTCTTACAACCCAGATATCGTCCTTATCCAAGAAACTCACCTATCTGACATTGAATCTTTAAAGCTAAAGCGCCTATGGGTTGGAACCGTTTTATTTTCTCCCGCTTCTCAAAAAAAGAATGGAGTAGCCATTTTGATTCATAAGCGACTCCAGTGTAAAGTCGTTCTACAAGAAAAGGATGACGAGGGACGCTGGGTCTTAGCTAAACTACTAATTAACAATATCCCACTTACCATATTCAATGTTTATGGTCCCACAGGTTTTGATTCCTCTTTTTGGCCCTCCATTTCAGCCAAATGTATTCAGCATAAAGATGACGCTTTTCTATTAGGTGGAGACTGTAACCAGATCATTGACCCTTTTTTAGACCGTAGATCCTCTGTTCGTTTTTCCCCTCATAGACCACATAAACAATTCCTTGACACTATTACCCAAACCCACCTGGTAGACTCATGGAGACTCACTCACCCAGATGTTATGGATTTTTCCTTTTTCTCTCCTCCTCACGCTTCTTTCTCCCGCTTAGATTATATCTTTCTCTCCTCATCTCTTTCTCCACACCTTATTTCTTCTTCTATTGAACCGATTGTCATCTCTGACCATGCTCCTATTATTACTGTTTTTGACCTTCTTCCTCCCACTCCTAAATCTTCTCGCTGGCGCTTCAACCCCTCTCTTCTTACTGACCCCCTTTTCTCCTCCTCTTTTCGTTCTTTTGCTTCTGAATTTTTTCATCTTAATTCTACACCTGATACCCCACCTCATATTCTTTGGGATTCCTTCAAGGCCACAGCCCGCGGTTTTATTATTGATTTCGTCTCTAAAAAGAAGAAAAAATTCCTTCAACAACGTAAGCTCACGCTTGCACATATTAAATCTCTGGAACATCAATTCTACACTTCCTCTGATAAGATTATGTCTCCTGAATTGCTTAAGGCTAAGATTGCCTTTAACAAACTTACCACAGACTCTGCCTCCTCTTTTCTTCTCCGGAGCAGCGCGCGATTTTATGGTGGTCGCAATAAGTCAGGTAAATTGTTAGCTAACTATTTAAAGTCTCGTAAAGAACGTACTAATATTGATTCTATTTATTCCCCCTCTAATGTTCTTCTTCACACCAATACAGAAATTTTGGAACAATTCCACGCTTTTTATGAGACTTTGTATACTCCGGAAAACCCTCCCACCCCAGAGCTTATTCAATCCTACTTTGATAACATACCTCGCCCAGATACTTCCCACCTTAATATTTCGGCCGTTGATTCTGATCTTACTATTTCGGAACTATCAACTGCTCTATCCTCCCTCACTAAAGGGAAAACCCCTGGACCTGATGGCTTCCCAGTTGAATTTTACCTACATTTTTCGGACCTTCTTTTACCCAAACTTCTATCTCTCTTTCAGTCTTTTTGTTCTGCTGGATCAGCCCGAGGCTCTTTTCAGGACGCTACCATATGCCTTATCCCCAAAGATGGTAGAGACCCTAAGTTCTGTAAAAATTATCGACCTATATCTCTAGTAAATGTTGATTATAAAATTTTTGCGAAACTATTAGCTCTTCGCCTTGACCCGCTCCTACCACATCTCATAGGCAAAGAACAATGTGGCTTTGTTAAGGGCCGCTTGACCTCGGATAATTCTAGACTCTTCCTTAATGTTTTAAGTAAAGCCCCTTCACTATCGATTCCCCTTGCAGCCATTTCAGTAGATGCTGAGAAGGCCTTTGACCGGGTCGACTGGTCCTTTCTTCTAGCCTCCTTAAAATGGCACGGCTTTAACCCCAAATTCATATCTTATATTTCTTTGATATATTCTATGCCCAAAGCTTCTGTTCTCGTTAATGGTCAACTTACTTCCCCATTCACACTCCAACGTGGTGTTCGTCAGGGCTGTCCTTTATCACCTCTTTTATTTATTTTGGCGCTTGAACCTTTCCTTACCTCCATACGCAATAATCCATCTATCTCTGGCTTCCCGTACGGTAAACGTCATCTTAAATTGTCTGCATATGCTGATGATATTCTTTTATTTATTTCTGACCCGCTTACCTCAGTCCCTGCATTACTGAACGAATTTCAGAAATTCTCCTTGGTTTCTGGTTACAAAATAAATTCGGACAAAACAGAGATCCTTCCTTTAACCAAACTTTGTCTCCCCCACTATTTCACGGCCACTGGCTTTGCTTGGAATTCTACGAAAATTAAATATCTTGGTGTTCTGTTTTCTAGCTCTATTTCTTCCTCTATTCAACTCAACATGAATGCAGTAATAGCTAGAATAGAATCATTACTCACTTCTTGGAATCCACTATTTCTTTCCTGGTGGGGCCGCCTTGACTCCATTAGAATGATGATTGCCCCCATTCTGATTTACTTGTTATCCATGCTCCCACTTCGTATTCCAACCTCTTATTTCCGTCGCATTGATTCTGCGTTGTCCAAATTTCTTTGGAAACAGAAAAAAGCCCGTATATCACTTTTCAACTTACGTAAATCTAAGCTTAATGGTGGTACTAACTTTCCGGACTTTCGCCTCTACCATAAGTCCTTTTCCCTTCGACAGGCTTCCCGCTGGTTATCCCAGGAACCCTCCCCTTTCTCTCCCCTCTGGCTTTCTGTTGAACAGGAATTACTGCTTCCGCACTCTTTCCAAGAAGTAATTCGTTTTACCTCTAAAGCCCCATGCCTTAATCCCCTTTTATTCAAGCATACTTCTTCTCTTCTACGCCCTTTAGTTTCGCATACCTCAGTGACACAGGAATCCTTCCTACTATTGCCTATATGGTACAACTCACTTCTATTAATTAACAACCGACCTATTGCATGGCCCTCATGGAGAGCGAAAGGTATCATTTGGATACGTCATCTTTTTGATGGATCATCCCCTTGCTCATTTCCTGCACTTCGCTCTCAATTTCACTGTCCTCCTTCTTTTGCAAAGAAATTCCCTATCCTTATGGAAACCATTCTAGATCGTTATTACTCTCTCCCCTCTGAAGACCTACCTACCTCATCTTCCTCTCTACTCACTGTCCTTTCCACAACTCCTAAAGCTTCCATCATATACCGATACTTTTCAGCCCCCAATCCAGATCGTCTCAAATCAAAATTAGAATTGTCCTGGGAGACAGACTTACGTTCTTCATGGCCGACTCCTCTCTGGGACAAAATTTGGGCTCGATCCTTGAAGATTTCCCGTACTGCCTCTCTTACTCAATCCCTATTTTTCTTTTACCACAGACTATACCTCTCTCCTCTTTCTATCTCTCGCTTTCATTCTGAGGCGACATCTAATTGTTGGACCTGTAATGCCCCTTCTGCAGATTTTTTCCACCTCTTCTTTCTCTGTCCTTCAACTCGTATTTTCTGGTCTCAGATCTTCTCTCGCCTTTCTCGCATTTTCAACCTCTCTATTCAACTTTCTACTTCTTTAGTATTTCTTGGTAGCCTTTCAGAAGACTTAGACCTCCCCCCACATTCTCGTGGTCTTTTTGACCTTATGTTGGCTCTGGCATTACAGCATATTGTCTCTAATTGGAAATCTCTGAACAAATTGTCTCTCAATTGTTGGTGGAATCTTGTATGTCACTCACACAGACTTGATGTGGCCTTTGCCTCCTCCTGTAAACCCTCCCGAAATGTTGAACTTTATTGGCTACCTCTTACTCTCTACCTCGATCAATCCGCTAAACAAAGTTACTCTCCACTATCTTCGGATAATTTCAAGCCCCCCTGAACACATGTACTCTTGCCTGTAGTTTTTTGCATGTTATTTTTCAATCTCATTATTGTAATTCTTTAGCTTATTTGACCTCAATCCTACCTCTTCTTCATTCATGTAATTACTCATATGTTGGTTTTTTACTGTACTTTTGAATGCCATTTACTGTATTTCTTATTATTGCCTACCCATCTTCTACGATATAATACCATGTTTTTGCTTTTCTTTTCTCCTCCCTTCCCCTCCCTCCTTCCCTCCCCATAACCTAAAATGCTTTGTTTTTTCCATTGTGATATTGGCTGCTTCTATTTACCTTGTCCCAGCTTATGGTTTTTTCTCATATATGCTGATATCACCTTATTGTAATACTTATTTTTTCTCTAATAAAGCTTTCAAACATAAAAAAAAAAGAAAGCTCTGTTCCAAGAAAGACTGTGCTGCCGCCAGTAAATTCCAGGGACCAAGTAGTCCATGCATCAATGCCACAGCCATAATCCTTTCGCCAGGACAAACCAACTCGTGAGTAATGATAGGAGTCATCAGCTGATTAAAGTCAACGTCAGGAGAAACCGGTCCGCAGAGACACAAATCAATGGCCCAATCGAAATCACAGGTCAGGCAGTGAAATACAGGCTGGACACAGGTGAAGTAGGAGAATCGAAAAGATAATCCATATGCCGTGCTTAATATCGCCAACGGCATTGTGCCATAATATTCTAGCATGCGATTGCGGAACAGTGTCAGCATCTGCAGGGTGGGAGGTTGCATAGGAGGGACATCCATATTTAAAAATGTAAAAAAGCACAAGAGCGTCCGCTGGTAATGCAAGTAAAAATGCCAATCCACGAAGCAGAGTGGAGAAAATATAATGAAAGGAAGCAGGGATGACTCCAAAGATTTTCTCAAATGAAGTCACGAGACCACTGGTAACAACTTTAAAAAAGTGCGCCAGGGCCTTTGTGGAGGATGCGTTAAAGATAGTCGGAACCATCTTGCTGAAATTGAAAGGCAAATCTTAATTGAAAAGGGTCTGCACCTCTGTACGGGTGTTCGCTATGTGAAGCACGAAAGTTTCACGGGCCGAACTCAAGGCCACCTCTCTCTGAGACAAAAGAGCTCTTATTCTTGCCATGCCGTTGAAATGTGCTCCCAAGGTTGGTATTTGTGGCCAGATTGAAAACTCCCTATGTTCATGTGTGGGAGGAAATAGAACATTTCTGCAGCAAATAACCCGTTCACTTACTGTTACGATAAAAGGAATACTTTTAATTAACTCAGAACAATCTTCATTATTGAGCATCAAATAACTACCATTTTCCAACAACTTGAACGTGGGGATGATAGCAGGAACTGGCGTGCCTTGCAACACGCAAGCCATATTTGGTCGGTGTTTGTTGCATGAACCGTGTAACTGTATGTGCCTACACATTAGTGAATGATCTGGCGTCTCAGTGCATTCCTCTCCATTCAGATAAACTTCTTGATCATCTTTGAAACATCTGTATGTGTATGGAAGCGACCAGACCTCATGAAGAAAAGCACTACCTAAAGGTTCATAACGACCTATTGGTATATATTTCATACAATTTGAAAACTTATATAAAGCAAAAGGCAGCGTTATTAAACCGTGGATAAGGCACGTTGCCAAAAAACCCGCAATCCTCTGCTGATGATGTCACTGAGCATGTCATGAATGATGTAATATGTGACATCATCAGCAGTGGATTACGGGTAATAGTATCTCTAGTTTACTCCCCTATAGCTGTCTTTCTTTTAACATAAGTGTCTGTTTCCTTCCCTTATACTTACTGTTTTTGGTTCGCTTCCGGTTCGCGTACCGGCGAGCGAACTGGGAAGCGAACTAAGAGAAATAGAGGTTGGCACAGTTCCAAATATTGTACCAATTTTTTAATAACGGGGAGGTAGTTCTGAAAATAACTTTTTTTTTTATTGTTTTTGTTGTTTTATATTTTTTTTATTATTTTTCGGAACATTTTTTTACTTTTTTTGAATTTTTCTGAACAGTTTTATATTTTTTTGGGTTTTTCTTGGAGGGGGCAATGAAAACGATTCATTGTAAAGGGCTCAACAGGAGCAACAAAACAAAAAAAGAAGTATTTATTATTTTGGGCGTTTCGTACAAACTTGCATATGATAGTCAATAGCTCTGTTGATCAGAGTGATGCTTCTTTCTCCGTAGGAAATGAATACATCGCAAAATACGCAGATGTGTTTTACTTCACCAAATTTCATTTGTATATTTGGCACCATCTCCCTGCCCTCTGGTCCCGTTACTTCCGGTACAACAGATCTTCTGGCCATAATAGGGAGATTATCTAGGTCGTTCCGAAACTGTGCAGCACTGTAGTTGTTAGGATGCCACCTAGTCATATGGCGATGCATTGTGTAGTTTCCGAAACTGTATTTTTTCTCGGTTCCTCTGGACAGTCTATCTTGACATATAAGGCAAGTTACGTATCTTGCATTTACTTTTTTCTGACCTTTGGGAATTTTAAAAAATTGCCAAATGAAGTTTTCTTTCCGGTGAGACGTCTTGGGCTGCTCAGGCAAAAACTGCCTCTCTTCGTGCTCGTCGTCCTGTTCCTCTTCTTCCTCTTCTTGTTGAATTATAACTTGAGCAGGTGGTCCACTCTTCCTTGGATGTGGTGGAGGTGGTGGGGAAGCACCAGCTGAAGCTACTAAAGAAGCCATTGCTCAGTGATCACAAAGGGTCTTTCTCTCACAATGATGAAAGTCAGAGTGAGGAAAGAAGGAGGGATTTTCATCATTTGGGAAAAACAAGAGTTCTCAACCAATCAAAAGTGTTCATTTTAGATTATATGACCTAGTCTTACATCATTAGGAAACCAAAAGTGAAATGAACCAATGAAAAGTGTTATTACCAAGTCACATGACTTGCTGTGTTTACGTTAAGCGCTTTGCAGGGCCTCACGGTTTGCTTCCAGAAACCTGCGCTTTGCGACTCGCTTCGCGTACCAGTTCGCTAACGTAGCACGTCATATGACGTATCACGCGACAACGTGGAACGTCATGCGGACGGGAGGCGTCACGATGTTGTTTTCTAACGCGGCACTTGCGGTAAAGAAACGTTTACCGGCTCGCGGTCTATTTCGCGGCATCAAGGTCAGCTAACGGGAAGCTTCCCGATTCGCGAAGCGGGAACGTAGAAAAAAAAATATTTAAAAAAAACATTATTCATAAACATATAAAATATATTTTTGGATTTAAAGAAGAATACATTTTACAGCTACAGATATTAGCTGTTAAAAAACCAATGAAATTCACAGAAAAAACCATAGGTTATAGACCATATATAGTTAGGAATTAGCATTTACAAAACCTTGAAAATTCACTGAAAAAACCATAGGTTATAGACCATATATAGTTAGGAATTAGCATTTAGAAAACCTTATTTTACTCACACAAAACCATTGAAATTCCATATATAGTTAGTTGCACTAACTATATATCGCGCACCCGCAATCCACTGCTGATGATGTCACATATTACATCATTCATGACATGGTCAGTGACATCACTGATGACATCACTGATGACATCTCAAATGACATCACTGATGATATCTCATTTGACATCAATGGTCACATCAATGATGATATCATTAATGTGACAATACAATGCATCTCCTCACACTTTAATATAACCTCTGTTACACCCAGTGTTAAATACAGAGTATAATTTTTGAAACCATTGACACACCAATACTAGTTACTACATACGCACTCACTGATTCCTACGTCTACACACACATTCACTCATTCACCCATACAATCATTCATACATACAATCACTCATCTTTACAACACTATCATATGCACTCATACACCTATACAGACACTCACACTCTGCCACTCATCCATGGAGTTACTCACACACCTAGTCAGTCCTGTAAAGAATCAATCACAGTTCCATTTTCTAATCTACACAGTTAAACATAGAGTACCTTACATTTTCAAACATATACTAACACATACTTACTCTCTTATAGAATCACTGATACAAGTACACATTGATCTGCACAGAGTCACACACCTCCCAGCCAGCCATACACACACTCAGTCTCCCATACAAATACTTGTGCAACCAATCAATAACCCATATAGCTACTTATATAGCTACTGATCAACACATGCAGCAGCTTGCACAACAACAGACATGCTGATGCACACTTTCAGACAGTTTAGTCACTAACCCGTGCATTTAGTAAGACGCATTTAATCACTCACTCATACAGTCAATCACGCACCTACTAAAACCTTCATTCAGACACTTATACATCCACTCATTCTTCAATATGTAAAACATATTTAAACTTTACAGAAACACATAATCACTGGATGTTGTCATCAGTGATGTCATTTGAGATGTCATCAGTGATGTCATCAGTGATGTCATCAGTGATGTCACTGACCATGTCATGAATGATGTAATATGTGACATCATCAGCAGTGGATTGCGGGTGCGCGATATATAGTTAGTGCAACTAACTATATATGGAATTTCAATGGTTTTGTGTGAGTAAAATAAGGTTTTCTAAATGCTAATTCCTAACTATATATGGTCTATAACCTATGGTTTTTTCAGTGAATTTTCAAGGTTTTGTAAATGCTAATTCCTAACTATATATGGTCTATAACCTATGGTTTTTTCTGTGAATATATATATATATATATATATATATATATATTCAAAAACTATGCAGAACACCCTTTTGAGAAATCGGAGCCACACGAAGGTTGAAGTGCAGTCCCTTTAATGATGAAAGACAGCCTGCCAGCAGGCTTATTCAGGAAAGCAAATTGTCCATAAGTAATAACGCCAGACGCGTTTCAGGAAACATCCTTTCTTCAGTGGCGTATCGTGGCACAGAAAGGCTGTAGGCGCTGCTGAAGAGCACTCAGTAGCTGATCACCTGCTCCAAGTGGGCGTGGCCTAATGCAAGGCCTGCTGGGCGATGTAGTGTTCTTCCAAATAATCCCCAGTGGGCGCGCCTGCACCCTTTCTTTTGATCAAGCCTTAGTGAAATGCTGAAATCCATGATAGAACCTGCCCTGCTTTATGCGCTGTCAAATCTGGAACTTGGAGCTGGTCTCCCTGCACGATTCCAGCTCCCCTTCGTTTCATGGCAGGCAGCACCAGAGAGTGCCGCCTTGAACTCGTTGTTGCGAGGGGCAGGTTCCATCATGGATTTTAGCAGTTCATTAAGGCTTGATTAAAAGAAAGGGTGCAGGCGCGCCCACTGGGGATTATTTGGAAGAACACTACATCGCCCAGCAGGCCTTGCATTAGGCCACGCCCACTTGAAGCAGGTGATCAGCCACTGAGTGCTCTTCAGCAGCGCCTACAGCCTTTCTGTGCCACGACACGCCACTGAAGAAAGGATGTTTCCTGAAACGCGTCTGGCGTTATTACTTATGGACATTTTGCTTTCCTGAATGAGCCTGCTGGCAGGCTGTCTTTCATCATTAAAGGGACTGTACCTCAACCTTCGTGTGGCTCCGATTTCTCAAAAGGGTGTTCTGCATAGTTTTGGATATATATATATATATATATATATATATATATATATATATATATATATATATATATATATATATATACATGCTGCAAAGCCCGCTCCAAGCACAACTTCCTCCAAGGACTTGTGAAGTAAACGAGGTAGACCCAAATTCAGTGCATTTCTTTATTCAAAAACACCACCAGCCATCACGACGCGTTTTGGCAGATCCCTGCCTTGATCACATGATATATATATATATATATATATATATCCTTTATATATATATATCCTTCATATATATATATATATATATATATATATATATATATATATATATATATATATATATATATATATATATATATATATATATATATATATATATATATATATATATATATATAGTAACAACCCTCTGATTAGTTGTAAGAGCTAATGTACACTGAATTTGAAAGGGAAAAAAAAAAACCAAGAAAAAGTTGAAACTGAAAATATTGTAAATTTGTAAATATTATCATTTGACTATTGACAAAATTTGATAAAGACATATAGTACTTTACAATGATATGAACTACCAACAATGACTATGTAAATGTGCTGATAATTAACTGTGCAGGGTTGGCGGTCTAGATGACCAAGGAAAGGGAAAAAGGTACTTAGCACTGAGCACTTTAAAAATGGGGTCTAGACCACAGGACTCTATGGTCCAGTAGAAGGCTAGGAGTAGCCGAAACACGTAGACCGTTATCTGATGCACTTTATTTTTCACATGGTGTGTGAATAAAATATCTTAAAAACTAACCTGTTGCAGTGCCGTGACTCCGTCCATGTAGAGTTGTGGTGAGGAGAGACAAAGTGATATATATATATATATATATATATATATATATATATATATATATATATATATATATATATATATATATATATATATATATATATATATATATATATATATATATATATATATATTCTTGCTGCAAATCCAATACGCAATCCTGCGAAATTAGAAACGGCACTCACAGGGGGGTACAAAGCCAAAGATTCTTTATTTGGCAACCAGCACACACAAGACGCGTTTCGGCGATGAGCCTTCGTCAATTGCAACTTGGAACGCGCCGCCATTGCTTTTAAAACACATACAATGCAATCGTCACAGTGATGGCATAGACAAAAACAAAGGACTACTCGAGGGCTATAATGAGCGCCATTTTGAGAGTACATTTGAGTCGTGAAAAACGACAAAGATATATATCACTTGCTTTTCCTGTGGTTAGGGGTATGAATACCTCAAATACATATTTGGCCATCCCCAAACCATGTAATACAGCCCTGAATGGGCATATATTTTATCCACAAATAATTAAGCCCTTGGATGGGCTTACACTCTGCCACCACTTTTTGCTGACATGAATCCATACACACATACTAATTAAAAAGGCAGTTTTATGAAGCAGATCACGTTCTGATGAAAACACATAAGAAAACCATATAGATAAAAAAGATTTTTAAGGTGAAAAGAAAAGAAAAGAAAAGGAAAAGCAAAGAGAAAAAGAAAAACACACAAGAAGCACTGACCATGTCATGAATGATCTAATATGTGACATCATCAGCAGTGGATTGCAGGTGCGCGAAATATAGTTAGTACAACTAACTATATAGGAGCAATTTCAATGGTTTTGTATGAGTAAAATGTCCAGCTAACTATAACACCACTAAAACCTATAGTTTTTTGAGTGAATTTCAAAGGTTTTTTAAAAGCTAATTCCTAACTATATAACTCCTGAAACCTATGGTTTTTTCAGTGAATTTGCAAGGTTTTTTAAATGCTAATTCCTAACTATTTAAGGCCTGAAACCTATGGTTTTTTCAGTGAATTTCAAAGGTTTTTTAAATGCTAATTCCTAACTATATAAGGCCTGAAACCTATGGTTTTTTCAGTGAATTTGAAAGGTTTTTTTTAAATGCTAATTCCTAACTATATAAGGCCTGAAACCTATGGTTTTTTCAGTGAATTTGCAAGGTTTTTTAAATGTTAATTCCTAACTATATAAGGCCTTAAACCTATGGTTTTTTCAGTGAATTTGCAAGGTTTTTTAAATGCTAATTCCTAACTATATAAGGCCTGAAACCTATGGTTTTTTTCATTGAATTCGCAAGGTTTTTTAAATGCTAATTCTATTAGCGGATAACGTTTTTATATATTAAAACGTTTTTTAAATCTCAAATGCCTGCTTTACTAACAGAGTTTTTAAGCACAGGCTCTTTTGTCTCTGGTGGCCATCTTGGGAGACTGCATATCAGAATTTTTTTAATGAAATATAAGAGGATTTGAGAAGTCACTCAAAATGTGCCCTAATTTTTCTT
This sequence comes from Lissotriton helveticus, assembly GCF_964261635.1. NCBI lineage: Eukaryota > Metazoa > Chordata > Amphibia > Caudata > Salamandridae > Lissotriton > Lissotriton helveticus. The sequence goes on from NC_136065.1 coordinate 344,699,536, forward strand.
TCTTCAGCACTAATCATAATTCCTATGACAAAATGAACCCCCTCATTTTGTTCCTTTGCAAATTAAATGTTTTAAGTGTTAACACTTTATTCCAATCAAGATGACTTCAGGTGTGCCATACTTTTGTCATAAGTAAGACTGTTAGCGCTCTAGTTGTTCTTTAGAACACTCTGGGACATTCTGTCATTGGGCTATAGTTGGGCTACATCTGGCTGATATTTGGGCTACATTTGTTTTTTTTGTCTCTGGTGGCCATCTTTGGGCTACATTGGGCTACATTGGGCTACATTTGGGCTCTAACATATATATATAGCCCAATGTAGCCCAATATATATTTTTTCAAAGTTAATTTTTGTAAAAACCACTGGTGCACATATCTTGAGACATAGCAAAGGCACATCGGGCTACCAGTCCCTACAATTTTGCCAAGTTTGGTGGAAAACCATTCAGCCGTTCGGGCTAAAAGTGAGTCCAACCGCCCTATGGAAATTAACATGGGGAAAACACGTTTTGGGACCCCCCTTTTATCTCGGCCCCCGCTTGACGAATCCCCCCCAAACTTTCAGGGAAGGACCGGAGCGCCGCGAGGCAAAGTTAGGGAAAATTTCAGGAAGATTCCTCAACCGGCGCCAAAGTTATTCCCAATAGAATGTTGCGTTTTCCCTATGGAAAACAATCCTAACTATATATACCTACTGGCTATCGCCAGTAGGTAATATATATATATATATATATATATATATATATATATATATATATATATATATATGTCTTACACCGCATCCACCAGCAGATAACGACTCCCGCACTGCTGAAAAGACATCTCGGACACGGACCATCCAGTTAGTGCAATTTTATACAATTGTTGCCGATATATGCCGCATGACGTTTCGGCTCCGTGGAGCCTTGCTTACATGACAACGCAAATTCTGAAAGTGCTCATTTTTAAAGTGACAGTGCCAATTTGAATTTCACCACGCGACAGATGCATTCACAGATATGGAAGAAAGGTTACTAGTTGGAAGCATAACCTATTAGACTTATGTGTATATTGTTCAAACATTTATCACATTTCTGGATAATTGTTCAGAATGATTGGGTATTAAATGCATATCCCAAAACATTAATAATCATGTATTATACATAATCTTATTTCAATTGTCATTGTAGTCAAATACATAGTAACAAGTCTAAATCTGATTCAAAACATTATATATCACTTAGCATATTGATTATTGTAGCCACTAATACATGAGGTTAGCCATGGCACCATTGTTGACATACAAATTGCTTTTAACATTGGATTGCGTATGTCAAACAAGATACTGACCCAAAACTATTGACATATGCGCCTATGCAGTGTGTTCGTAAAATACTGAACGTAATTCCAAAATATTTCAAAATGCATATATAGTAAAAATGTTATTGAATCGTATCAGCAAAGTATGCATAATGACCAATATCCATTGGAGTAGCACCAAATGCATACTTTTCATGTTTCAATACTGCCATATAAAGTGCAAAAAGTGCCAGATAGTGCAAATACGCAATGTAAACATGACAACTCAACAGCCCTTGATGTTGAAAAGTAAATTATAAGCAGGCATAATGCGATACTTAAATTAGCTTATAAGGATATCCTCCTATCTAGATGTATTAGATTTAATGTCAGTCACAATAATATAACTCTCAGTTAGCTGCCATGTAGAGTGCAAAAATGCAAAATAGTGCAAATCAGCATAAAGGTAAATATAAACTGTCCAGGTATCTTTCTCACTCCCTATTGCATACAATATCAGTGTGACAAGCGATGGAGAGAATAAGATAAAGTAAATTCAGAGATCAATACTCCAGTAACTCATACAATCTTCATCTTCGCATCTGACATTAAATACAATTCCAATTGTCGGTAGAATACCCCCAAAGAATGGCAGCACGGATTAAATCCATACGTAATAGGTTTATATAAAGTGCATATGTGCCACAAATTGTAAAGCTACTGTAATAATGGCAATGATGTAAACTTCAACTAATGTCATGTAATGGTTATGCTAAAACCTTCCTCCCAATAAATAATCATATTTAAAAGTGCTCAACACCGGTGTGAAGATAAATATATGAGATTAAAACAGTATCCCATATTCAAAAGATAAATAAAAACAAGAAGGAAACTAATATGTATAAATTTGTTGAATCTCATCCTATAGCAGCAATAGTAATGTAATCCTATATTAAAGGGATTTCCTCAGTTGATTTCTGTTTCAGTTTCTCAGTCTGTGCAAACTGTCAAGGGTCCCGCTGTCCCCTACTGAAATCGATGTAATAGATCATATGAAAGCTCAATTCTGATAATGATACCCCCAGCCGGGGATACCAATTATATGTAAGAGGATGGACTAAAAAATAATTCCTAGGTAGCTCAGTTTCAAATGTTTAAAATTCGAAATAAAAATCACTAGGGACATGCCATCCAGCCACCTTACTAAACCTAAAAATCAATTGATGTCCAACGACCCCCCAGAGGATACTGTAATATAAGGCAAACATGTATACATACCCTCGGTTACATTGAGCCCTCCCGGAGACTTCGTATCGAGTTCTAGTATATATCTGGTTTCTAACCTACGAAGTTTTGCCTCCCTGTCTCCCCTTCGTCTACTGGCTTTGACTGCATCAACAACAAAGTACCTGAGGCTAATATTGTCAATCTGATGTACATCCCGGAAATGTCTAGCCACCGGATACGTATTATCCTGGTTGGCTATTGCTCTCAGGTGTTGAAGTATGCGTTTGTAGACAGCTAACTTCGTGCTCCCCACATACCTCAACAAACATGGACACTGTAATACATAAATAGCATATTCCGTCTTGCAAGTTAATACTTGGGTGATTTGATGTTCATGATTGCTAAAACCATCGGTGTAAGTTTTTTTGTTTATCCCATGTACACACGATTTGCAGGTTTTGCATTTAAAAAAGCCACTGTTATTTTGCAGCCATGATGTTTTTTCAATATATAATATATATATATGGGGAATGTTTAGGGTTTAGAGTAGATAAGGGTTTTGGGGTGGCGAGAGTAATTGAGTAATTTTATGGTTTATGGTGGATATGGGTTTTGGGGTAGTAAGGGCAATTTTAGCGTTTAGGGTAGGTATGGGTTTTGGGGTGGTAAGGGTAATTTTAAGGTTTATGATGGGTATGTGTTTTGGGTTGGCAAGGGTAATTTTAAGGTTTAGGGTGGGTATGGGTTTTGGGGTGGGAATTGTAATTTTAGGGCTTAGGGTGGGTATGGGTTTTGGGGTGGCAAGGGCATTTTTATGGTTTAGGGTGGGTATGGATTTTGGATTGGCAAGGGTAATATCTACAGTTTAGGGTGGGTATGGGTTGAGGGGCTGTGGGGTTTAAGGCTATATACATATATATGTGCATATATATACATATTTATGTGCACATATATACGTATATATACACATACACACATTAATATGTATTTATGCATGTGTAAATACATAAAAATATACATATGTGTAAAATAAAGATGCATATATATATATATATATATATATATATACATATATATATTTATATACAAAACAAGTGTTTGTACCTACATGTAAATGATTATTAGCAAGCATATGCCTTTACCATGCAAGCTTTTTCATGCATGTAAGTATTTTACAGGAAAATATAAACGCTATATATATGGTGAGCTCTTCACCACTGTGTTAGGAGGAGCGTATTTGAAGGAACTTGTGAGGCGATTCAGCAATGGACTGTGGCATTTGAAAAAGGCGCTTAGCCGAAACCGGTCATGCCGTCCTAATTTTCTCAATAAAGCAACCATACATAACCCGCTGTGTCCTCTGCCTACTCTTGTGGAGGAGAAGGTTTTGGTGAATTATTCAGCGTGCAGCTCGTATGTAACACGATTCCAATATCCCAATCCTTTTGTTCTATCTCTTCCTCTACTAATAGGAGGGATGGCATCAATAACAAAATAGACTAAACTTTGAACGTCCTTGTTATGGAATCGTTGAAAGTGGCGTGCCACTGGGTATGACCTATCTTCGTTTTTAATCGCTCTGAGGTGTTGCAGAATACGCTTGTGTACAGGTAAAATTGTACTACCAACATACTGTAAATATCATAACATCTTAAAACATATACAGCATACTCTGTTCTACAGTTAAACTGTCCCTTGATTTTCTTCACTCTTTTCGACAGGCCTGGATTATATGTCGACATGTTTTTCCCATGTGCACATGCTTTGCACTTCACCTTTCGCATGGCTAGGTCTTTCAAACAGTCTTTCAAACAGATGGTAGTGAGTAACACGATTTCCAAAAGAAAGAATAATGTAATCCGTCATGGTTAACACGCAAAGATGGCTTTGTGAAATGCACAAAGTCCTCTGGTCTTTTCTTTTGGAGGGACTTTTCCTGAATATTTTACACGAGCCGTGCCTTGGCGCGTGTTAACAGAGGACCCGCTGCACAAGTGGCCCGCAAACAATGAAGGCATCGTGGCAGAAATCACCAAGGTATTGGTAGTTTGTGTGGGCCCACCACGAGAACACTACGGACAAGTGGCTGCTGCTAACTGCAGTCTGGCATTGTACGGAGACGCTGGATCACGGTATCACGGCGTCACGGCCCTGTCTGAGACTGATCTTGGGGTTGCAGCGTTGGGGACCCGAGGTGGCCTTTCACGTCATGGATTTACGGGACTGTCTGGACTCAAATTTGTCCCCCTCCCCCCTTGGCAACGGGTACATCAAGGCGCATTGAAGCGCTAACTTTCTCCGCAGTAACTTACATTTGATGAGTGCATTCTGGGACATTGAGTCCTGGAGGTAACATAACCACAGCTGCAGAGCATCAAGGCGGAGCTTGCATGACTCCAAATATTTGGAGTTACCGCGATAAGCAAGAGAGGGAACAAGACAGACCTAAGGCATGGAAAGGCATCTGATGAAGGCAACGAAAACGCCGAAATGCATTATGCCCTAATGTGACAAATTAAAGGTCACCTGGAATCCCCGTTGTTGTCCTCTGGTCTTTTCTTTTGGAGGGACTTTTCCTGAGTATATATATATATACGCTGGATCACTGCATCACGGCGTCACGGCCCCGTCTGGAACTGGTCTTGGGGTTGCAGCGTTGGGGACCTGAGGTGGCCTTTCACGTCATGGATTTACGGGACTGTTTGGACTAAAATTTGTCCCCCTCCCCCCTTGGCAACAGGTACATCAAGGCGCATTGAAGCGCTAACTTTCTCCACAGTAACTTACATTTGATGAGTGCATTCTGGGACATTGAGTCCTGGAGGTAACATAACCACAGCTGCAGAGCATCAAGGCGGAGCTTGCATGACTCCAAATATTTGGAGTTACCGCGATAAGCAAGAGAGGGAACAAGACAGACCTAAGGCATGGAAAGGCATCTGATGAAGGCAACGAAAACGCCGAAATGCATTATGCCCTAATGTGACAAATTAAAGGTCACCTGGAATCCCCGTTGTTGTCCTCTGGTCTTTTCTTTTGGAGGGACTTTTTCTGAGTATATATATATACGCTGGATCACTGCATCACGGCGTCACGGCCCCGTCTGGAACTGGTCTTGGGGTTGCAGCGTTGGGGACCAGAGGTGGCCTTTCACGTCAGTGATTCACGGGACTGTCTGGACTCAAATTTGTCGCCCTTTCCCCTTTTGGCAACAGGTACATCAAGGTGCACTAAAGCACCAGCTTTCTCCGTACTAATTAAGATTTGATGAGTGCATTCTGGGATATGGAGTCCTGGAGGTAATACAACCACAGCTGCAGAACATTAAGGCGGAGCTAGCATGACTCTAAATATTCGGAGTTACCGCGATAGCCAAGAGAGGAAACTGACAGACCTAAGGCATGGACAGGCATCTGATGAAGGCAACGAAAACGCCGAAATGCATTATGCCTAATGCGACAAATTAAAGGTTACCTGGAATCCCCGCTGTTGTCCTGTGGTCTTTTCTTATGGAGGGACTTTTCTTGGATATATATATATATATATATACAGGATGATATTGAGTATGGGAACAGAAGTACCGTTCGGCCACAATTTGGATGCTGAATTACATGTACATTTGTAATAAACGATAAAAGAATAAGACTGATATCCGTCATCGCAGAACCATGTGGGAATTTGTATAGTTGTATATATGTATATATTATAAACTTAGATGTTGGACATAGCATACACCTGCAACCACAATGAAATCAATCCAGCTTATTAACCTAATTGATTATAGGAATTATTGGGGAAGATGAGATTGAATAATAAGAGGTAATAGAGAGCGAGTTTTGAAAGAGTACTTTACAGATACCATGCTCTCATACCTCCCAATCAACAAACGAGATGAGGGAAGAGTTGAAATTGATCCAAAATGTATATAATTGTATATAGTAGGTTGAATACTGATTATAATTTGTAATGTCATATATATATTTGGAAAGTTTCCCTTTCTTCTTCTTTCTCCATCTCCTTGCTTCGTCCCCCCCCCCCAGTATAATACAAAGTTAGTACTTTACTGGAATGAACAAGTATTCTTATTAATTGACTGGATTTAGAAAAGAATCTGATTAGATTGTAAATAATTCAAATGTGGCAAACGGGTTTGTAATCGTACTTTACGTAAATTGGAACTACTCATTTGATTTTAAGTATGTATTAGCCAGAAAACAGACTATGCAGGGTTGGAGGTCTAGATGACCATGGAAATGGTAGAGGGTACTTATACACTGCACTATATTTAAATGAGGTCTAGACCAAGGGACTCTATGGTCCAGTTGAAGGCAGGAGCCGAAACGCGTAGACCGTCCAACTGATGCACTTTTCTTTGCACATGGTGTGTAATTAAAAAATCGTGAAAGAAAAACTGCTGCTGTGCCGTGTCTTTATCTGCGGAAATCGGGAGAAAAGAAGCTGATGTGATATATATATATATATATATATATATATATATATATATATATATATATATATATATATATATATATAAATAACTCCAAAATTTCCTCCCATCACAGAAACATCAAAAGACATAACGGGGCTTCAGTGAACTCTTTATTGAAGGATAATGGCATAACGCGTTTCAACGACTGCCTTCCTCAGATGCCTCCTTCATTATCGCAAGTCTCTCTTATATATATATATATATATATATATGTGTATGTATATATATCTATATATATATTCACTGAAAAAACCATAGGTTTCAGGTCATATATAGTTAGGTATTAGCATTTAAAAAACCTTGGAAATTCACTGAAAAAACCATAGGTTTCAGGTCATATATAGTTAGTTTTAGTAGTGTTATAGTTAGCTGGACATTTTACTCATACAAAACCATTGAAATTGCTCCTATATAGTTAGTTGGACTAACTATATTTCGCGCACCCGCAATCCACTGCTGATGATGTCACATATTACATCATTCATGACATGGTCAGTGACATCACTGATGACATCACTGATGACATCTCAAATGACATCACTGATGACATCACTGATGACATCATCCAGTGACTGTGTGTTTCTGTAAAGTTTAAATACGTTTTACATATTGAAGAATGAGTAGATGTATAAGTGTCTGGATGAAGGATTTAGTAGGTGCGTGACTGACTGTATGAGTGAGTGAGTGATTAAATGTGTCTTACTGAATGCATGGGTTAGTGACTAAACTGTCTGAATGTGTGCATCAGTATGTCTGCTGTTGTGTAAGATGCTGTATGTGTTGATCAGTAGCTATATGAGTGGCTATATGGGTCATTGTTTGGTTGCCCAAGTATTTGTATATGAGACTGTGTCTGTGTGTGGGTGACTGGGAGGTGTGGAAACAGCTGTATGGGCGGTTTACTGTGTGCATTGGTGTGTTGGTGACTGAATGTATATCTCAGTGCTACATGTCCAAGTAAGTACATATGTAAAACACAGTGCATGTGAGAGTTGGTATATATAAATGCCTATACATGAGAGCCAGTGATTATGCAAGTGGCTGTATGGATCAATGTGTACTTGTATCAGTGATTGTTTAAGAGAGTAAGTATGTGTTAGTATATGTTTGAATAAGTAAGGTGTTGTGTGTATAACTGTAAAGATGAGGAAATGGGAGTGTGATTGATTCTTTGCATGACTGACTAGGTGTGTGAGAAACTCCATGGATGAGTGAAAGTGTGTGAGTGTCTCTATAGGTGTATAAGTGCTTATGATAGTATTGTATTGATGAGTGACTGTATGTATGAGTGATTGTATGGGTGAATGAGTGGATATGTGTGTAGACCTAGGCTATATTAAGGTTATATTAGAGTGTGAGGAGGTGCATCGTATTATCACATGAATGATATCATCAGTGATATGATCAGTGATGTCAAATGAGATGTCATCAGTGATGTAATTTGAGATGTCATCAGTGATGTCATCAGTGATGTCACTGACCATGTCATGAATGATGTAATATGTGACATCATCAGCAGTGGATTGCGGGTGCGCGAAATATAGTTAGTCCAACTAAATATATAGGAGCAATTTCAATGGTTTTGTATGAGTAAAATGTCCAGCTAACTATAACACCACTAAAACTTATAGTTTTTTGAGTGAATTTCAATGGTTTTTTAAATGCTAATACCTAACTATATATGACCTGAAACCTATGGTTTTTCCAGTGAATTTCCAAGGTTTTATAAATGCTAATGCCTAACTATATTTGACCTGAAACCTATGGTTTTTTCAGTGAATTTGCAAGGTTTTTTAAATGCTAATTCCTAACTATATAAGGCCTGAAACCTATGGTTTTTTCAGTGAATTTGCAAGGTTTTTTAAATGCTAATTCTATTAGCGGATAACGTTTTTATATATTCAGACGTTTTTTTAATGCTAATTCCTAACTATATAAGGTCTGAAACCTATGGTTTTTTCAGTGAATGTCAACAGTTTTTTAAATGCGAATTCCTAACTATATAAGGCCTGAAACCTATGGTTTTTTCAGTGAATTTGCAAGGTTTTTTAAATGCTAATTCCTAACTATATAAGGCCTGAAACCTATGGTTTTTTCAGTGAATTTCAAAGGTTTTTAAATGCTAATTCCTAACTATATATGGCCTGAAACCTATGGGTGTTTCAGTGAATTTCAAAGGTTTTTTAAATGCTAATTCTATTAGCGGATAACGTTTAAATATATTAATATCCTAGTGGGACCACCTGAGCACCCTAAGGGGTCAGGGTGTTTCTACCCTGCCCCCTTTTTGTGTTCTACACGTTTGTTTTTCTGCTTTTTTGTGCCTCAGTCTATTAAGACCCAAGATGGATGCCAACACTTCCTGGTTAGAAGTGTTGACAGCCAATGAGCATGCAGCTTTCTCGGGAAGGCATGCTGATTGGCTGCCACTGTCTGTCAACACTCAAAACCAGGAAGTGTTGGCAGCCATCTTGTGCCTTGTTAGAACCAAGGCACAAGAAAGCAGTGAAACAAAGGTGTGAAACTCGCAAAGGGGCCAGAGTAGAATCACCCCGACCCCCTAGGCCTGCTCAGGGGGTCCCACAAAGACCCCAAAGGCAAAAAAAAAAAAAAAAAAAATATATATATATTTTTTTAAATGTCGGGGTACGCGTACCTTGCGCGTAGTCCTTGTGGGACCCCCTGAGCAGGTCTAGGGGGTCGGGGTGCTTCTACCCTGCCCCTTTTTTGAGTTCTACACATTTGTTTTTCTGCTTTCCTGTGCCTCAGTCTACCGAGGCACAAGATGGCTGCCAACAGTTTCTGTTTTGGAGTGGTGACAGACATTGGCAGCCAATCAGAATGCATCTCAAGCTCAAAAGGTAAGCTTACAGTAAGCTTACAGTAAGCTTACAGTAAGCTTACACGTAAGCTGCTATAGATATATACATTTTTTTTAACCTAAATTACTCAAAATCCACTGGAGCACATATCTTGAGAAATAGCAAAGGCCCATCGGGCTACCAGTCCCTACAATTTTGCCAAGTTTGGTGAAAATCCATTCAGCCGTTCGAGCTAAAAGTGCGACAGGCCGCCCTATGGAAATTAACATGGGGAAAACACGTTTTGGGACCCCCCTTTTATCTCGGCCCCCACTTGACGGATCCCCCCCCCAAACTTTCAGGAAAGGACCGGAGTGCCGCGAGGCAAAGTTGCTGAAAAATTCAGGCATATTCCTCAACCGGCGCCAAAGTTATTCCCAATAGAATGTTGCGATTTCCCTATGGAAATCAATCCTAACTATATATACCTTCTGGCTATTGCCAGTAGGTAATATATCTATATAGATATATATATATAGATATATATACATACATACATGCATATATATGGAAAGGGTTTGTACTTACCTATAAAATACTTATAATTGCTTTTAAAACCTTTACCACGCATATGCCCTTACCATTCATGCTATAATGAAATGCGTGGGCATTTCATACATACACTAGAAACAGCACCCATTTTAAAATAATGGCATACTACATTAAAATGTAGCATAACTATTCATAGCATTATTTCCACTTCTAAATGACCCACTTAACTCGTTTCAGGTGCAACCTCTTTGGTACATTGGTTACGACTGTATGCATCATTGAAACTCAAAATATTCAAAGATAATTTTCACACAATATTTGCACATTTTGCAGATTTCGAAAAACACAATAAAACCTATGATGTGTTTTATGCACAGTCAGTCGCCATGTATTCATCTATGGCTTTATAAATCTCGGCCCTATTGGCTATGTCTTGGAAAATGTCTGCCTATCCTCCAAAGTCTCGTTGGACCCATTAAGCAGTCAAAGGTTATCCACACACGTGCGAGGTCAGATAATGATATTGTACCTATTTCGGCTGTACCCATTTTCCCGACCACTTAGCTGGAGAAGAAACATCATGTTGATTCTCGACTGTATACTGGGAGTAAAATATGCAATCTTTCTTTCCCAGATATCTCCCTCTGCATACATCTATCAAGTCGTGTTTTGCAAGATCTTCTTTGAGCTCCAAGGGACCCCCACAGGATGGACAATCACTCCACCCTCCCTCTATCGCCATGTTAAAATAGCCAAGAAGTAGAACCCTTTGCAAACCCACCTGACTTCTATAAGATCTTCTCTAAAAACTGGTCTTGACCTTGATGAGAGGCCCAAGTGTAGTCAAAGGATGCAGAATGTTACTATAACATAACATAACGTGCACTGTACAACACCGCTCACCCCAGCAGGGGTATCTTGGTCCTGAGTGAAAAAAACAGATGTTTACAGTTACCCAAGTGAATGGTACTCAATTGTCATAGGGTAAAATCCATGGCTCAAGTTACTAGCCCAGCTCAGTCATTTCCTGACGCAGCCAGAGTTGGTCTTATACCTGGTGTACCTGTCAAGTTAGATATTTGTGAAGGACATTTCTGTGCAGATGGTAGAGTGATCATTATTGAGTATCTCATCTTCAGCCAAAAAGGGGATCAACTCCCCTGTCATTTGTTATTTTTCCTGTGAAATCTGCCTCTGGCGGTCGGATGGCGTCTCTGTCATTAATCTTTTATCCAAGGCTCCTGGTCTGCTTTTGTACATAGATCTCTTACTGGCAGCATCTTCCAGCTTTGGTGTGATCTTGTCCCGCACAGTGAGTCTTTCTTTAACCCACTGTCACCTGCCCTGGTTGTTTCACTCATGATGGGAAAGGTGAGCAGCGGGACCTTCTGTCCTCTAATCTCTCATCCGAGAAGCAGAAGATGTGAGGCTTTCTTTCTTACTTCCTCCCTGACCTCTTTCGTTTATGAAATGCCCAATCAGCTTCCTTCCCTGCTTCACCGCCTCACCTTGTTTCGGTGTCACGTGCCAGTTTAATTTCGTCAGTTGTTTCCTGTCCCAGCCTCCGCAACTGTCACTCCCTGCGGATAGGGGGAGGACCACTGGAGACCACTGGAGACTGCAGCTCACAGTCACACATTGCATTTCCGCAGCCTCTGCTGCTGTTCTCCAGCCAAAAAAATTCAACATTGACTGTAAGTTTGGTTTTTGGAAGGTCTGTGGTGCAGATCTGAGGGAACGCATCCGCCATGCCACCGTGCTGGCCTTGCCCCATTATTTAGACTGATTTTTAATGTCTCCCTTCACATGGCCGCAAATCATGACTCAACGGTTTAAAAAACCTGATGGACTGCTTTGTAGGGAAATCGACATGCATTTAAAAGCCCTTTATTTCAGAAACGTTTGCACTTTATCAGATGGGTGCTAGTACATATGCATTGTAGGCTCGATAGCACTTTGTGTGTTGTCTGCTGCTGTACAAGTATCTTACAAAATGTTTGCACTTTTTGTACTTTTGCTGATGGCTGCTACTACATTTTCATTGCAGATATGAATGAACTTTGTCCAATGGCTGCGGCTATATGAGTACTGTACTATACTTTTGTATCTTTCCGCTTGGCTGCCCTTGTAGGTAGAGGGTGTCTAAGGGACTGGGGAGGTAGAAAATCTAATTTTGCAGAAAGGCACTTTACTTTTGTATGCAAGATACTGTTGTCTTAATGATTGTGCCACCCTTTAAACAATGTTTGAGCATCAATCTTGTGTGCGATATGAGTAAATATTTGTATTTCATTTTTTTCTTCTTTCTTTTTTCATGTCTTCTCTTGTATGTGATTGCTCTATGACTCTGTGCAATATAAATAAAAATAGCATGTAAAAGAGTGTTATTGCTATCAGAACATCACTTTTTTGACATTCTGGTGGCGATAACCCCTTCGCCTTATTTACAGGGCACTGTTAAGCCACTAAAGTGGCTTAACGTCGCCTTGTAAATAATGCCCCTATTGATGCAGCACTTAGCGGTGCAAGGGTGCCTGCATTGGCGCTAGGCAGCTAAATTAAACGCCACCTCTAGGGGAATTGCAGGGGTGCGCCGTATTATTGTAAATACGGCGAATCCCTGCATTTTCAGAATGTCGGAGCGCGACGCTACCAATTGTGGCGTAACACCGTGCTCCGCCATTCTGTTGTAAATATGTCCCCGCTGTCTTCAAAAGGCTGGATTGATAGGCAGAGCAACTTACATGTCAGATTCGTTTATAAGGAAAGGTGTGGGACAGTTCCTTAAATCGGCAGGTTCTTTCAGGTACTACGTACTGGAACTTCTTTAATTTACTGGAAGAGAATTTGAGTTTCCCAGAACTTCTCATTAGCAAAGATGTACTTTGGAATAGTGAGTACCAGCACTACTAAATTTTAATTTCAAGCACTGCTCAAGTTTAAGGATTGCGCCTAAGATGTCTCCTGCACTTTTTGACCTAGTATGACAAAAAGAGTGGATAACCAGCTCAATTGGTCCCCAAAATGAAAGCCTATGACTTGACAAAAATCCACGTCAAACTCATTGTTTACCTGATATTAAACTTAAGGTGGTTTCTGGTTGTCCAGTCTCAGATACCGAGAATACAATCTAATCCTAGTTCCAGATAGTGGATAGCATGCATGCTGTCCGCATGACTGCAGCTTTGCGGCAATCAAGATGTTGGCTATGGGCGGCAGTACCCATCTTTAGGTATTTGCCTGGAAAGATGAATTACTGAATCAATCTGTTGCCACCTGGACTGCAGTACCTTATGCTGCTGTGCATCTTCACGTTGAGGAACTGTTAATCCTGGACTCTGGCCTGGTAAAATGTTAATTGCAAGCTATCTTTGTTCTCACCTTGGCAGGTATTAAACATGGTGTATATTTACTGAAAAAGAGGGCACATTTTTCAGAAAAATGAACCTCCTTGAACCTGAGGTCACCACAGGAGACTACCAGCTGGAGGAAAGTGTGAGCTTCCATGGCACAGCAGCCATGTGACATGCTTCTCCTCATTTTCTAATTCTTATTGATCCATTTGTTTTCCTTTGCAAGATGTTCATGTTGCAAATCCCCTCAGATGTGCTCTATATAATAATAATAGTAATAATAAAGACATTTATAAAGCGCACAGCTACCTCAGCGGAGGTGCCCCGGTGCTATATGTTTATGGATGTTGCTCACCAGCGAGGTGCTTGACTGTGTTCACCATATGAAGTCCACTCAAAAGTAGCACTTCTAACACTGGCAGCTATTATCTCCTTGGCTACTTTCTGATGACTGACGGGTGGTGGGAGCTGGTCAGTTGGAGCTGGATGCAGGGCTTTTAACTTGCACTTCAAGGGAGAGAGTGTCTACTGCGGCTCCATGAGTAAATCCTTGTAGTGTGTTGTGGCTGGGCCCCTGATTACCCTCGCTTCTTTGTGGCGTTCATCTGTGCTTTTACTGGAAATATAGAAGTGCAGGTACTCACTTTTTAGAGTACGTGTTTGCTCCTCTGAAGTTCATGTACTCTTTCATTAAGTGCATTGCAGCAGTGCTGAAAAGTGCGGGTACTCTCCCTTCCAAATGAATGAGGTGCAGGAACTCAGTACCGGACAGCACCTGCCCATTTAAAGCACTGGTGTGCATGAGTAGTTATTAGGTATGTAAGAGGTGGATATTGTATGGTTACAGATTTCCTTGTATGTATGCTCTTTAAGTTGTGGGGCGCTCCACATCCTTTGGTGGAAGTCAGAGATGCGTTCCCCCTGTTACCTCCCTGTCCCTCTGCACTCCTCTCCTTAGTACCTTCCATCCAAAAAACCCTGGGCGAAGCACTACGCTACGCTCGCGTAGTTTGCGAAGTTTGCGCAACTTCGCACTACACGAGCTGCACGTAGCACAGTGCGAACATGCGTAGTGCAGCGTAGCGTAGTGCAGCGGTCATTTTTTGCTTGTTCGCGGTCCTCAACGTCATGTTCGTGACCGCGAGCAAGCGAAATGACATCCCGGCGAGACTTTCAACGCGGGGAGGTCAGATTTCTCATTGCGAGTGGTCGTGCATGCTCGCGACCGCTCGCGATGAGAATCTACCAGTTCGCGTTGAGAAAGGTGCTGCTCGAGTAAAAATCTACTCGAGCGGCAGAAAACTACAGCTCGCACTGTGCAAGATGCCGTTTTCAATGATTGCACAGTGCCGGATGCTTGTTCGCACTGTGCAATTCATTGAAAATGCATCTTGCACAGTGCGAACATGCTACTATGCAGCTCGCGTAGTGCGAAGTGAAGTTCGCGTAGTGCGAAGTGCACTTCGCGTATCTTCGCGTAGCACTAGTTCACGACCTACGCCCACATCTCTGCTCTACAAACATCTGCAAACAGCATAGACCCAAGTGGTAGAGACAGAGTGCATCCAACCTTACCAATTCACCTATGCCTCCTACAAGCGGCGATGATCCAAGGTATGTGTGTCCATTTACATCCACCATCGGTGATATATGCCTTTTGGTACATCTGCTCTCACAACTACAACAGCTAGTAACTACACAAAGTGCAAAAGGAAGAGAAGAGAGGCCACTGCCGGCGGGCAGTGTGACTCTCCCACCCAGCAATGGACTACAAGAGCCATGAGCATGTTTACACTACAGAGCTGAGTGAAATATTTACGTGACCATATCCACAACTACTCAACTTTGCACCTTGACTGCAGTATTCAAACTTCTCTTGAAAGTGCATTGCAACTTTTAATGCAGACAGGTCCTGAGAGACCATTTTGGGTCTGTGAGTGCAGCGGGCAGGGAAAGGTGCCGATTGGATGGGCCACATTTTCTCATCGGCCTCAGACGCCATTTTCTAGATTGCGTGGCAAGGACTGAATTCTGAGAGGACTTTTCTCATGAGGCTTTTAGAAGTGGGAAAACCGCCATTAGTAATGCACTAGCCCTTGAGGCAACAGTGCCAGACATCAGCCGCAAGCCCCAGGCAGCGAGCCCAAGCCGCGAGCCCACAGAGCACGTCAGCGAGCACTCTTGGATCCTGGCTGCTAAAATAATGTAGATTTCTTTTGGATCACGTCTCCCTCAACTGCTGGCGCAGCCCCCCTTGTGGCCACTTAAGTCTCTGAAAATGACAATATTTTCATGGTTGCCACAGAGACCCAAGCAGTTGAAGGGAAAGTGTCTCATAAAAAGTTAAAACCAGGCCTTAGTGGAATACTTCTATCCACCACCTGCACTGCCGATCAAGTATCTGCACCTGATGTTCAGCACCGAGCTGAGACCCCATTATATGACGTCACTAGTCTAGAACGCCGGCTTCCAAAATGGCGGCTCGTTCTGAGATGTTGCTTTCTTGTCTATTGAAGCAGGCACATCTGCTGTGCTGAGATGTGTGTGCAACCTGCAGGACACACTTTTCACTTTTTACACAGCCAGCTAACAAGTAGAGCCTGTGCAAATTCTGTGTATATTATATACAAGAATCACTACTTGTGTGGAGGACAGTGCATATATACATTACCACTATAGTTTTGTTAATAAGTGTAGTAAAACCAGAATTACTTAAGGCCCTGTTATTATATGGACGAAATTTGTGGGTATTATTTACCACACCTGGTAAATACCTTTACCCTGGGCGTGTTTAATAGGTTTGAAAATTAGCTCCTATTATGACTTTCTCTCCGAAAATGAGGCAGAACACGTTAATGTGATTTTTCTCGAACCTAGTTACCTGTTTTGCCTATTTTCTGGACATTTTTCCCAGCCTTTTGTTGCCGGTTTTACCGTTTTTCTTAGATTCAATCGATAGTAGGTTATGATTACTCATGCACTTTTGTGTGACTTCAAAATGACATACATTCAATTCAAAACTTCCAGTAACAAGAATAAAATAAATGATGCTAGTCATGCGTTTTCCCACGAAAGTAGGGAAGAGGGCACAAGATACTGGGCACACATCACTCGCAAACTAAATCCTCCTACTCTGTATTAGTGAAACCACACAGCTCCTTCGCTGGAAACCTGCATGCGGACGCTTGAAATCCCCTAAACAGTCGCCAGCCCCCCTCCTCCCTCCAAGAGATTCCATGAACCGATTCAGTTTTTTTCTAGAGCCAGAATGGCACTGGTACAATCAACTAAGTAGTTATAATAATTAACAATCAAGAGCTTCCTGCTGCCTTTCAGCTCTAGTAAAGTTAATTGATAGAACGAGGGGTTCATGTGGGTATTTGTAGTCCCGACAGGGAGGGTAGTTGGTGTCAAAATCCCCCCCCCCCTTCCCTTCCCCTGTCCAGAGGGTGTTGCGTCTGTACAATATGATGTATATCAATCTATATAAAGGAGGCTAGTGACCGATGCCTTTAGAAGGCATAACATTTCATGTTCCAAAACATTACTTAACCAAACAGGATTATTATTTTTTGTTTATCATCTTTAGTTATAACAGCAACATACTAGCCACACTGTAGGAGAATATAGCACAGTGTTATATATATATGTGGAGTGGTGTGGCTCACTGGTTAGAGGCGGCAGACCCGGGAGCAGAAGTCGGCCCGGGACCAGGGTTCAATTCCCGACGCGGCAGGGTCGTGGACCAGGGTCAGCGGATTCGACAATTCTCACCTCGGTGCCTACTCTAACCTGGGGTCCCACTCGGCAACTCTGGGCATTAGCTTGCCTAATCTCCACAACGGCCCCATCAATGCTGGGGATGCCTGGCTCCACCTTGGGGATTCCCAGTAGGGACCATCCCACAGGGAAAGCCAGGACGGGTTCCCCAGCGGTATACAGCGCCGGGACGCCCCTTTGCTGGGGCAGCTGTGCGCTTTACAAGTATACGACATTTAACATTTAACATATATATATATATATATATATATATATATATATATATATATATATATTTGTTCCTGTTCTCCACAGAGATTTGCTCCTGCACTCCAGATGGGGTATATACAATGATTCACTCCCAGTATGTGGTTACATCTTTCTTTAATTCATTACAGCTCAGCCAGCATCAACTCTACGCGTTTCGGTCTTTACTGAGACCTTGCTCACGAGACTGACATGGAACCACAATTTTTTTGTGCAATATAAAAAAACTTTACAAACTTAGTATGACATCACATCCTGTGTGTGTCAGCTATGCATTCTGGTACATGCAGTTTTCTACAACAATAAACCAAAACTGTCTTACTATTGTTGAAATAGTTTGCATTATTGGGGATGATTTATGTATTTAAATAACCGCATTCAATTGATTTCATTCTGGTGTTATATTCCCTCAGTCTATTCTAGATATATCGCCCTCCAGTGGGTTTTCCTATATCTGAGTAATATTCCAGCCCCATGTTTTTTATCAATGATTTTTTGTGAACATGTCACCCTCTGGTGGGTATTCCATCAATCTACTCACCCATATCATGTACTGCCACTACACATACAATAGGGTTACCTCCCTATATTATCTCCCAGCTCACTGTTGGTGTCTTACAAGTTCTTCACACTACTAAATCAAAAAACTCTAGTGAAAAAATTATTAATAAAATGTACATTTAGTCCTCAAGAGAAAACCAGTATTGGCCCTTTCGTGTAGTTATAAGTTTCAAATTCATCATTCCTGTTCTTAAAGATGGTAATGTAACTCCTCATCCTGATTTAATCCATACGGGGTCAATGTTCGAAAGTTAATGATGTGCTTAGATTCCTTTTGCCTGAGGATATTTTCACGGTCCCCCACCCTAGGGTGCACCCCTACCGACTCCACAGCATAGAATTTCAGTTCTTTCCAATTGCTTCCATGTTCCTTCTCCATATGTTTCGCTACCGCGTTGGCCCTATCCGTGTTTATAGTAGCTCTCACATGCTCCAAAATGCATTTTTTCAGCTCGCATTTCGTGCTACCCACATATTTCAATGAGCAGGGACATTCTATGATATAAATCACAAATTGACTTTTGCAATTGATTAATTGCTGAATTTTCCACATTCGTTTGTTTGCCATTTGTATTTCTTTGATGTTTTGGGCAATTGCACACACTTTACAATTTTAACGCTTGTAAAAACCTTTTGGTTTCAACCATATGTCTTGTTTTTTTGGTGGTTGAAAGTGGCTGTGGACCAATTTGTCCCTCAAATTCATTGCCCTCCGGTAGGTAATATTTGGATGGTCACCCACTATTTTCGCTGTTGTCTCATCCATACGTAGAATGTGCCAGTTCTTACGCATAATCCTCATTAGCTGTTGCTTGGCTGTAGAGTAGGTGGTTATCAACCGGATTTTGTTTTCCTCTCTGTCCGGTGTTTTTTCTTTCAATAAGTCACTTCTATTCATTGTCTCTGTTCTTTGTCTTGATTTTTCAATCGCTCCCATCTTATACTTTCGTTTTTTGAAGCCTTCTACTGCTTGATTCTGATGTTTCATCCATTCTTCTTGTTTGGAACAGATTCTTTTAATCCTAAGGAACTCACCGAAGGGTATATTGTTGATTAGACTGTTTTGGTGAAAGCTTTCAGCATGTTGCACAGCATTTGTGGCGGTACTCTTGCGGTGTAGGGTGGTATGCACTTCATTGTCCAGAATGTAGATCTCTGTATCAAGGAATATAACTCGTTCTTCACTGATGTCATACGTGAATTTTAGATTAAATTCTGAGTTGTTCAGTATCTTGAAATATTCAGAGAACTCCTCTCTGGTGCCATCCCAAATTAATAGCAGATCGTCTATATACCTTAGCCACGCAATTGTCTTGTTGACAAATCGATCATTTTCTTGCCTCCATGCCCAAGTTGTTTCCCCTAGCCCCATTGTAAGACAGGAATACGATGGGCTAAAGGAAAAGCCCATCGCTGTCCCTTTTACCTGGCGGAACATCTCCTCTCCGAATAAGAATGTATTCTGTTCTAAACAGAGTTGGATCATTTGTATTAACATTTGATTGTGTTCAGCATATTGTATGCTTCTGTCTGACAAAAAGTATTCACAAGCACTGAGACCAATGTCATTTCTGATGTTAGACTATAAGGACACAACGTCCATAGTGATGAGCTTGTAATTGGCTTGTCATGGGGTTTCTTGTAGGCGCCTCAGAAGGTCGCCCGTGTCCTGTAGATACGATGTTAAACCCATACACATCCAGATAGTTGGCCATAGGTTCCAATAAGGCTCCTTTTGCCGATATTATTGGCCTCCCTGGTGGCTTCGTGGGGTGCTTGTGGATCTTGGGAAGGAAGTATATTGTGGCCATTTTGGGATGTTCTATCTTTAAATACTTCACATCATCATCATTCAACAAATTTCGATTCAACCAATGATCCAACTTTGTGTCCAGTTCTTCTTTCCATTTCTTGGTAGGGTTGGTTTTCAGTTTTTCATAATATTCCCTATTTCTCAAATGGGAATATGCTTCACGCACGAACGCCTCTTTATCCAGAATTATGACATTGCCACCTTTATCTGCCATTTTTATTTCGATGGACTGATCATTCTGTAGGCTCTGTAATGCATTCCGTTCCTCCAGGTTAAGATTGTCTTTAGTTTTGGGATAGTTCAATTTGTACAGCTCTTTAATCACACAATCATGGAATAAATCTATCTCATTTCCTGGGATCAGCTGCGGATAGAATTTAGATTTAGGTTTTTTCTTGCTGCTCCCAGCTCCAATTTGTACAGTATGTGTTCCTATATTGCCCCTTTCAAGTTCCAGATCTTGATCTAATTCCATGAGTGTAATAAAACCCTCCGAGTCCTCAGCACTCAAATCCATTTCCAGGACCACTGCGTTTGTTTTGTACTTTGCCATTCTGGGGTTCTCTGCAAATATTTTGGCTAGTTTGATTTTTCGAACAAATTTATATAGGTCAACCCTGGTTTCCGCTAGGTCAAATTCATTTGTGGGACAAAAATTCAGGCCCCGTTGTAAAGGTTTTAATTCAGATACCGTCAGTATTTTATTAGACAAATTGATGACTTGTAGTTCTTGATTCTCACTTGTTGTTGGTATGTCATTTTCAACTTCGATCCTTGTTGAGGATGTTTCTAGCTCCATTTTTGCCGCATACTCCTCGTCAAAGTTCCCACTCGATTTGAAGTGAATCCTTGATTTGAGGCTGCTCCCGCCTCTTCTTGTTGGTTTCTGCGGTTTGCTCCGCGACCTTTTCCTCTTCCCCGATTTATTGCGGCTGGCGTGCCCATGGTCTTCTCCCAATTCTTTTGTTGCAGGGCCAGCTTCATTTCGTCTAAAAAAGAACAATTAGACCTGGCTTCACCCTGTTCCACTTCACTACCACTCGTGCTAGCATCCGTTGAGGTTAGTGACGACATAATGCCATTGTTAGTTGTTAGAGCTACTTTTTCTTGCTGTTTAAATCTGTCATATTTTCTGTCGTATGTAAAAATACGGCCCTCAGAGTAGTCCTCCTTGTCTCGTTGAAATTTTGTTTGTTTGCACTTTCGCACTGTTTCCTTGTGTTTTTCTATGTAATGATCTAGTTCTTCCTTAAATTTAGTTAGTTCGGGGTTCATGTCCAATGTTCCCAATTCTTTTTCCAAATCCTTCAATTGTCTAGTTGTTTTTTCCAAGGCTATCTCAAAGTGCTTTACTAGGATTTCCATCAACCCAAGCGATGATTTCAAAATAAACTCGCCCCATTCACTTAGCAAATCATTGCTCGTATCTTGGTGGATGGGCATTAAACTAATGCGCAGACCGTGCGGAACACGCTTTACTTCAAGATATTTCCTGAGCGATGCTACCTCCCAAAACGTGTTTATCTCCTTTTTGGATAATTTTTCCCAGGTACGTAATTTATTTTTAGTATCACTTTTACGCGTACTGCTGGTCGCACCATCAGTGCTGGGTGCTGCTTCTTCATAGAAGAATGTGTTAATTAGGGCATTTCTGCTGGCTTCTCTTTTATCCATTTGTGCTGGCTGTATCTTGTTATATCGCTGTATTTATGGATATCTCAATATCATATCTCACATCCACACTTTTCCGTTTCTTCAATACCACTGTTTCTGCTTCACGCGTGACTGTTTTGCCACAAAGTATTGTAATTAAGGATAGTCCCCGAGTTCACTGACTCCGTTATGCATGGCAAACAATTCACGCGCTGTGAAGATCAAGCGGCAACAATCTCCGCAGAGATAAACTGTTAATTACACAGAGACAGGCATTCCGCTCACCGTTTGGAGTTTCTCAAGTTCGGCGTTCCTCCCCGGAACCGCGTCCCTCGTGTCCCTCTTTCCAGCAAACTTCCGCTCGGAGTCTCCGCTAATTTTTCATGTCGGCGTTCACCCAAGCCTGCTTATAAATTCTTTCTCCAGCAGCCCAGTTTCAGGCTTAGTTGGGCGCTCTTTCGGCGGTGCAAAGAAGCTACGGCAGAGCCCAGCCGTTACAACATTTGCTCCTGTTCTCCACAGAGATTTGCTCCTGCACTCCAGATGGGGTATATACAACGATTCACTCCCAGTATGTGGTTAAATCTTAATTTAATTCATTACAGCTCAGCCAGCAGCAACTCTACGCGTTTCGGTCTTTACTGAGACCTTGCTCACAAGACTGACATGGAACCACAATTTTTTTGTGCAATATAAAAAAACTTTACAAACTTAGTATGACATCACATCCTGTGTGTGTAAGCTAGGTATTCTGGTACATGTAGTTTTCTACAACAATAAACCAAAATTGTCTTACTATTGTTGAAATAGTTTGCATTATTGGGGATGATTGATGTATTTAAATAACCGCATTCAATTGATTTCATTCTGGTGTTATATTCCCTCAGTCAAGAATAGACTGAGGGAATATTGCACAAAAAAATTGTGGTTCCATGTCAGTCTCGTGAGCAAGGTCTCAGTAAAGACCGAAACACGTGTCCTTATAGTCTAACATCAGAAATGACATTGGTCTCAATGCTTGTGAATACTTTTTGTCAGACAGAAGCATACAATATGCTGAACACAATCAAATGGTAATACAAATGATCCAACTCTGTTTAGAACAGAATACATTCTTATTCGGAGAGGAGATGTCCCGCCAGGTAAAAGGGACAGCGATGGGCTTTTCCTTTAGCCCATCGTATGCCTGTCTTACAATGAGGCTATGGGAAACAACTTGGGCATGGAGGCAAGAAAATGATCGATTTGTCAACAAGACAATTGCGTGGCTAAGGTATATAGACGATCTGCTATTAATTTGGGATGGCACCAGAGAGGAGTTCTCTGAATATTTCAAGATACTGAACAACTCAGAATTTAATCTAAAATTCACGTATGACATCAGTGAGGAGCGAGTTATATTCCTTGATACAGAGATCTACATTCTGGACAATGAAGTGCATACCACCCTACACCGCAAGAGTACCGCCACAAATGTCGTGCTACATGCTGAAAGCTTTCACCAAAACAGTCTAATCAACAATATACCCTTCGGTGAGTGCCTTAGGATTAAAAGAATCTGTACCAAACAAGAAGAATGGATGAAACATCAGAATCAAGCAGTAGAACGCTTCAAAAAACGAAAGTATAAGATGGGAGCGATTGAAAAATCAAGACAAAGAACAGAGACAATGAATAGAAGTGACTTATTGAAAGAAAAAACACCGGACAGCGGAAAACAAAATCCGATTGATAAGCTCATACTCCACAGCCAACCAACAGCTAATGAGGATTATGCGCAAGAACTGGCACATTCTACGTATGGATGAGACAACAGCGAAAATAGTGGGTGACCATCCAAATATTGCCTACCGGAGGGCAATGAAATTGAGGGACAAATGGTCCACAGCCACTTTCAACCACCAAAAAAACAAGACATATGTGACTTGAAACCAAAAGGTTTTTACAAGTGTTCAAATTGTAAAGTGTGTGCAATTGCCCAAAACATCAAAGAAATACAAATGGCAAACAAACTAATGTGGAAAATTCAGCAATTAATCAATTGCAAAAGTCAATTCCCCAATAATGCAAACTATTTCAACAATAGTAGGACAATTTTGGTTTATTGTTGTAGAAAACTACATGTACCAGATTGCCTAGCTTATACACACAGGATGTGATGTCATACTAAGTTTGTAAAGTTTTTTTATATTGCACAAACAAATTGTGGTTCCATGTCAGTCTCGTGAGCAAGGCCTCAGTAAAGACCGAAACGCGTAGAGTTGCTGCTGGCTGAGCTGTAATGAATTAAAGAAAGATTTAACCACATACTGGGAGTGAATCGTTGTATTTACCCCATCTGGAGTGCAGGAGCAAATCTCTGTGGAGAACAGGAACAAATGTTGTAAAGGATCGGCTCTGCCGTAGCTTCTTCCGTCGCAAGAGCGCCCAACTAAGCCTGAAACTGGGCTGCTGGAGAAAGGATATATATATATATATATATATATATATATATATATATATATATATATATATATATATATATATATATATATATCCTTTATATATATATATCCTTCACATATATATATATATATATCCTTTATATATATATATATATATATATATATATATATATATCCTTTATATATATATATCCTTTATTACCTACTGGCGGTCGCCAGTAGGTATATATAGTTAGGATTTTTTCTCTATGGGATTTTTGAAAATTCTATGTCTAATAACTTTGGCGTTTGTGGACGGAATTGGCTGAAATTTTCAGGAAAATGGCACATTTTGTTCCTGAGCAGCCCTTGAAAATTTGGGGGGGGTTTGTCAAGGGGGGGCCGAGACAAAAAGGGGGGTCCCAAAACGTGTTTTTAACATTGAGTTTTCCATAGGGCGGTTGGCCTCACTTTTAGCCCGAACGGCTGAATGGATTTGCACGAAACTTGGCAAAATTGTAGGGACTGGTAGCCCGATGTGCCTTTGCTAGGTCTCAATATATGTGCTCCAGTGGATTTTGAGAAATTAACGTGCAAAAAAAGATATATATCTGTAACAGCGTACCGGGCAGCGCTCCGGTTCGCGGACTTTTCGCGGTACGGAGCTTTGTGAAGCGAAGCTGATTGGTTCTCCGGCGTCTGTGAACATTCCAAACAGTCCGTAGCGGCCGCCATCTTGTCTCTCGGTAGGATCGAGAGACAAGAGGAGGCCAAAGCGAAGGGGCAAATGACCATAAGGGGGCATAGTAGATCTTTGCTGACCTCCTAGGTTTGATGTGGAGGTTTTAAAAGGGCCCCGCGGGGCAAAAAAAAATAATAATAATAATAATCGAACGGCTGAATGGATTTGCACGAAACTTGGTAAAATATTAGGGACTGGTAGCCCGATGTGCCTTTGCTAGGTCTCAATATATGTGCTCCAGTGGATTTTGAGAAATTAACGTTCAAAAAAAGATATATATCTGTAACAGCGCTCCGCTTCGCGTAACGGAGGTTTGCGAAGCTGATTGGTTCTCCGGCGTCTGTAAACATTGCAAACAGTCCGTAGCGGCCGCCATCTTGTCTCTCGGTAGGATCGAGAGACAAGAGGAGGCCAAAGCGAAGGGGCAAATGACCATAAGGGGGCATAGTAGATCCTCCTTGACCTCTTAGGTTTGATGTGGAGGTTTTAAAAGGGCCCCGCGGGGCAAAAAAAAATAATAATAATAATCGAACGGCTGAATGGATTTGTACGAAACTTGGCAAAATTGTAGGGACTGGTAGCTCGATGTGCCTTTGCTAGGTCTCAATATATGTGCTTCAGTGGATTTTGAGAAATTAACGTTCAAAAACAAGATATATATCTGTAACAGCGCTCCGCTTCGCGGAGATAAAATTATATCTGTATTACCTAGCTGTTGCTAACACCAGTTAGCGACGGCTAGTAGGAGATAGCGACAATCTTGGGCCCCACTTTGCATGTGAGTGATATTTATCACTAATGACATGCAAAGTGGGCATGCCAAGATGTTAGCGACTGGAAACAGTCGCTAACATCGCTATCTCCTATTATCAACTTTTGGAAATATTCGCGATAAGCGCGAATATCTCCAAAAGCTAGCACCTGCCCTGAGCAGTTCTTAGCCATGTTATCCAATGGGAGGTGGATAACATGGCTAAGAGCATTAGCACGGTAATGCATGAATATCGCTGAGTTTTCAGCGATATTCATGCATTGCGGTCGTTTTTTATCGTATTTGCGATAAACCTTGATAATAGCAAGGTTTATCTGCGATAATTTCTGACGATGCTTAGCGGTAAAAAAATCGTTGCTAAGCATCGTTAGGGATAAATATAGCTTAACTTTGGTAATATGCCCCAACGTCTGTTAACGTTCGATTCGAAGGAAATCAGGAAGTGTTGAAAAACATTGTCTGCGCCATCTTGCCTTTTTTCAAATGCCACACTTTTGTCGTGCACGGCAGTCATTTTAGATGCCTTGACCAGACCCACTCTGTGCACGCTGTCGATCCTTAGCATGGCTCCCCACCCTCGCAAGCATCTCCCCCAGGCAGTGGTCACCCCCGCTCTCTGTCTTATGTATGGGTAATAAACCACCCCCCATCTGGACTGCTCTTCCCTGAGAATCACACCCTGTGCCCGCCCGACACCTCCCTTTCGCCCTATTCACTACCGCACCCTCTGACACTCCTTTTCCTCTGTGTCCGATTGTCCAGGCCGGTCCCAGGGTATCAGCTAGCCCTGCAGATGTAGTTTATGGCCCCGGCTGTAAAGAATCACCCCTCTTCAAAGGAGTTATAGTAGATCAAGGCCCACACTCGATGAGATCCGTCACAGCAGACGCGTTCCTATTATCTGAAAACCATCCTGTATTGTGATTGGGGAGGGGACCGAGCCTGAAGCGGAAGATTCCAGGGATGACTCTTTGTACATCAAAGTTTTTACAATTATGTGTCACATTAAAAATATATAGCACTCCAACAAAGTAGTAAGATTATAAAACTTTAATAACTTATAAATATATACAAGAAAACAAAAACAGTAATAACATATAAACATTTTTAGGGAAAAACAACGAAGTAGCGGTCGGCTGTGCGAATAGTCCCAACGCAGCACAACGTCCAGATTTCTGGCGTGGGACGTCGCGGGGGGTGGGTCATCAGTAGCAAACTGTTGTGCGAATAGTTCCAAGGCAGCAGAACGATGGCACCAAGGTGATGTCCAGTAAGTTGCCGCACTGGTTTTGGTATCCTACAATGCTGCTCCGAATAACGGCGTGGGGCGCCCCGGGGGAGGCGGCGTGAACGGGCCTCTCCGGGTGGAGTCTTGTCTGTTGTAGTGGGGCGCCCCTTTACCGTTTCAGTTGCCATTCCGTCCGCTTTTGGTCCACTGTGTCAAAAGCCGCAATTCAGCTGAGTTGCGCCCACTCTTGCGGTGCAGCGATAGGCGGCTGTCACAGGACTCTCAAAATGGCGGCAGGCTGTTTCCTTTTTGGGCCTGGTCCACTGAAATGGCCCTGGGACACCTTGGAAATCGGACGCTTGTCTGCTAGGTCTTGGACCCCATTCTCGAAAGCGTCCCCTCCGCCTTGAGGATTCATCAAAAGTTTTGGGGGCCCCCGACTCCTGTAGGCTTCTGGTGGGGAGCGGCTGCCATGATTGCTCGCGGAATGACCACGACGGAGCTACGAGATGGTGGTGCTCTCATGCTGACGCCAGCTTCAGTCTGAAACATCCAGAAACAAGGTGGGGCTTTCATCGTTTGGGGAAAAAAAAAAGTTTTCATCCAATGAAAAGTGTTGTTTTTAGGTCATATGATCAAGCCTTCCATCATTAGGAAACCAAAAGTAAAATGAACCAATGAAAAGTTTTATAAACAAGTCACATGACCTGTTATGCGGCATAGGGTATAAAATGCGGAGAAAATACGTTGGCACGTGAGGCGGCGTCAGTAGCGGACCGATGTGCGAATAGGCCGAAGGCAACACAACGCGCCAAGATCTGGATGGCACCGAGGTGGTGTCCAGCAAGTTGCAGCACTGGTGTGGCCATCCTACAATGCTGAAAGTCGGCGTGGGGCGCCCCGTTGGCCTGTGAGTTTGCGTCAGTAGCGGACCGATGTGCGAATAGGCCGAAGGCAGCACAACGCGCCAAGATCCGGATGGCACCGAGGTGGTGTCTAGTAAGTTGCCGCACTGGTGTGGCCATCCTACAATGTTGAAAGTCGGCGTGGGGCGCCCCGTTGGCCTGTGAGATGGCGTCAGTAGCGGACCGATGTGTGAATAGGCCGGAACCAGCACAAGGCGCCAAGATCCGGATGTCACCGTGGTGGTTTCATAGTTGAGAGGCACTTCATCTGCAGTGGGGCGCCGAGATCCGGATGGCACCGAGGTGATGTCTAGCAAGTTGCTGTACTGGTGTGGTCATCCTACAATGCTGAAACTCGGCGTGGGGCGCCCCATTAGCCTGTGAGATGGCGTCAGTAGCGGACCGATGTGTGAATGGGGCAAAGGTAGCGCAAGAATATTTTCTGAATAGAAGACACCACAAGGCGCTGAGATGCCAAGATCCGGATGGCACCGAGGTGGTGTCTAGCAAGTTGTGGCACTGGTGTGGCCATCCTACAATGGTAAAAGTCGGCGTGGGGCGCCCTGTTGGCCTGTGAGATGGTGTCAGTAGCGGACCGATGTGCGAATGGGGCCAAAGGCAGCGCAACAATATTTTCTGACTAGAAGACACCAGAAGGCGCTGAGATGCCAAGATCCGGATGGCACCGAGGTGATGTCTAGCAAGTTGCTGTACTGGTGTGGCCATCCTACAATGCTGAAACTCGGCGTGGGGCGCTCCATTAGCCTGTGAGATGGCATCAGTAGCGGACCGATGTGCGAATGGGGCCAAAGGCAGCGCAACAATATTTTCTGAATAGAAGACACCACAAGGCGCTGAGATTCCAAGATCCGGATGACACCGAGGTGGTGTCTAGTAAGGTGCACTGGTGTGGCCATCCTACAATGCTGAAAGTCGGCATGGGGCGCCCCGTTGGCCTGTGAGATGGCGGCAGTAGCGGACCGATGTGCGAATGGGGCCAAAGGCAGCGCAACAATATTTTTGGAATAGAAGAGACCACAAGGCGCTGAGATTCGGTTAGCACCGAGGTGGTGTCTAGCAAGCTATGCAGCTGAGTTGCGTGCGCACTTGCGGCGAATAGGTCGAAGGCAGCATAACAATGTTTTCTGAATAGAAGACACCACAAGGCGCTGAGATTCGGTTACCACCGAGGTGATGTCTAGCAAGTTGCCGCACTGGTGTGGCCATCCTACAATACTGCTCCGAATAACGGCGTGGGGTGCCCAAAGGGGGGTGGGGGAGGCGGCGTGAACGGGCCTTCCTAGGTGGAGGCTCGTCTGCTGTAGTGGGGCGCCCCTTTACCGTTTCAGTTGCCATTCAGCTGAGTTTCGGCTGCTCTTGATGCTACAGCGACAGGCGGCTGCAACAGGACTCTCAAAATGGCGGCCTGTTCTTTGGATTTGGGCCTGGTCCACTAAAATGGCCCTGGGACACCTTAGAACCCGGACGCTCGATTTTTTTTTCCTTTCCTGTACATGCAAAAAAAGGTAAATGCCCGGTACGTTACACGCTTCATCTGCCACGATGAACTCTCCAGAGGAACCGAAAAAAAATATAGTTATGGTAACTATACCATGCATCGTCATATCGAGAGGTGGCACCAATTAATTATAGTGCTGCATAAAAGAGAGATTTGGAGGAGAACCCCTGACCTGCTAGTACATTCATCAAAGAAGTGGCACTGACAGCATCAGAGGCAAGGGAAACGGTCCCAAATATTTAGAAGAACTTTGGAAAGATTAAAATGACATGTTTAGATTGTGGCAAATTAATTTCATGTGGACAGATGAGTGTTACTCTAATAAATACAGCATATGAACATCATCATAGTCGATGGTTGGTAGAGACATTTTGACTATATCCTGGACCTGCCCGTCCTCGCCCAAAATGGCGCCGGAATAAATGGGACTCGTAACTCCTTGTTGTGTACTGGTTGCAGAACCTTGAAATCACGAGATACGTATGCAGTTTTGAAGCACATGGCGGGCGGGGACGAGAATTGATTGAATATTTCGACATCCCTATTGATATTAAGTTCTGATGTGTTATTGATTACTGTACTATTGAAAGTTCGAATTAACGTCACCCATGGTACTTGCCCGCAAATGTATATCTAGATAATTTTATTGTAACTGGCCCTGTCGTATTTTAATTATAAAATGTACGTCCACCGATTCTGTAACTGTTAGACACCTTAGTTCTTGCAACCTAATGGCCCGCCCGTTACGTTCCTCTACAGTGTAAATGTCTACTCATCATATACGATTACAGTTTGCTCCGTGGCCCGGCCCACGTGGTTATAGGCTCGTATTTGTATAATGAAATTTTCACAATAAAGGTTTTTAAAAGAAAACATGGTAGTAGTATATACATTGGTAAAGTTTTTAATAATAGTCACTGTTTTAGAATCATTAAAAGGCAAGTGAAATAAAGCAGACCAATTACATGAAGGGTAAAAGGTATAATACGAAGGAACGCAGTAAAGATAAATGGTCAAGGGCTGTTGTGTTTTCTACTCCTGCAACATAAAGTGATCGATAAGAATCTCATATTCAGGCGTATCGGCGACTAAGACAGCAGGTCGACCCTCTTTTGCTCAACGGCTCCGTCATGGGACGAAGAAACGCTCTTTTTCTCGAAAAAAGAATATATTTTACTTGCAGGACAGTTGTAAATTTTCCGGGAAAGTACGTTAGCCTGGAACATTATAACATATATTTAAGAAAAAATAATGTTCGGAAGTAATAAAAAGCGTAATTTTTAGGTCATATGACCAAGCCTTTCATCATTAGAATAAGAAAAGTAAAATGAACCAATGAAAAGTTTTATTAACAAGTCACATGACTTGTTATGCGTACGTTACGCGCTGCGCGCCCCGGATGACTTCCGGATGCGCTAACGCGGCGCGTCATATGACGCATTACGCGACAACGCAGGTCCAGAATATAGTCAAAATGTCTCCACCAACCAGCGGTCGGAACACAACCCCTTTCAGCAGGCTAAATAGTTCTGTTAAATGACAACAGAAGGGACAGGCAACAAGAACCATCAGTCAAAGAGGGGAGGGCTAGTTCTTCTCTACCGGGTTACATTGGGGCGCTACCGGAACTGATCGAATTGGTAGTCTACAGTGTTTCTGGATGTTTCAGACTGAAGCTGGGGTTAGCATGAGAGCAGCACCATTTGAGATGTCATCAGTGATGTCATTTGAGATGTTATCAGTGATGTCATTTGAGATGTCATCAGTGATGTCATCAGTGATGTCATTTGAGATGTCATCAGTGATGTCATCAGTGATGTCACTGACCATGTCATGAATGATGTAATATGTGACATCATCAGCAGTGGATTGCGGGTGCGCGATATATAGTTAGTGCAACTAACTATATATGGAATTTCAATGGTTTTGTGTGAGTAAAATAAGGCTTTTTAAATGCTAATTCCTAACTATATATGGTCTATAACCTATGGTTTTTTCAGTGCATATATATATATATATATATATATATATATATATATATATATATATATATATATCCTATATATATATATATATATATATATATATATATATATATATATATATATATCCTTATATATATATATATATATCCTTTTATATATATATATATCCTTTATATATATATATATTCAATTTGAGATGTCATCAGTGATGTCATCAGTGATGTCATTTGAGATGTCATCAGTGATGTCATCAGTGATGTCACTGACCATGTCATGAATGATGTAATATGTGACATGATCAGCAGTGGATTGCGGGTGCGCGATATATAGTTAGTACAACTAACTATATATGGAATTTCAATGGTTTTGTGTGAGTAAAAAAAGGTTTTTTAAATGCTAATTCCTAACTATATATGGTCTATAACCTATGGTTTTTCAGTGAATTTCAATGGTTTTTTAATAGCTAATAACAAAAGCTTTAAAATGTATTTTTCTTTAAATCAAAAAATATATTTTACATGTTTTTAATACTTTTTTTTTTTTATTATATTTTTTGTTTCGCTCCCGGTACGCGAACCGGTTAGCTTCCCGTTAGCGCAATTTGGTGCCGCGACCCGGTCTGCAAACCGGTAAACGTTCCGTTTCCGCAACTGCTGCGTTAGAAAACAACATCGTGACGTATCGCGTTGTCGCGTAATACGTCATATGACGCGCCAAGGTAGCGTACCCGGAAGCGAACTGGTACGTGAACCGAGGCGCGAAACGCTGCTTCCCGGAAGCGATCCGGGACGCGGCCCAAAGCGCGTAACGTAAACACAACAAGTCATGTGACTCGGTAATAACACTTTTCATTGGTTCATTTCACTTTTGTTTCCTAATGATGTAAGACTAGGTCATGTGACCTAAAAGTAACACTTTTCATTGGTTTAGAACTATTGTTTTTCCCAAATGATGAAAACCCCTCCTTCTTTCCTCACTCTGACTTTCATCTTTGTGAGAGAAAGACCCTTTGTGATTAGTGAGCAATGGCTTCATTAGTAGCTTCAGCTGGTGCTTCCCCACCACCTCCACCACATCCAAAGAAGAGAGGACCACCTGCTGAAGTTATTATTCAGCAAGAGGAGGAAGAAGAGGAAGAAGAGGAAGAGCAGCAAGAGAGGCAATTTTTGCGTGAGGAGCCCAGGAGGTCTCATGTGAAAGTAAATTATATTTGGCAATTTTTTACTTATCCCCAGGGCCAAAAAAAAGTCAATGCACGGTACGTAACTTTGCCTTATATGTAAAGAAAGCCTGTCCAGAGGCACCGAGAAGAAGTACAGTTACGGCAATTACACGATGCATCGCCATATGAGTAGGTGGCATCCTAACAACTACAGTGCTGCGCAGTTACGTGACCAGCAAGATAATCCTCCTTCTATGGCCAGAAGATCAGTTGTGCAGGAAGTGACGGGACCAGAGGCGAGGGAGTTGGTCCCAAATATACAGATGAGATTCGGGGAAGTGAAACAAGTGTGCGTGCATTGCAATGAGTTCATTTGCTACAGAGAAAGTAGCATCACTCTGATCAACAGAGCTATCGACAATCATGTTTGTCCGAAACGCCGCAGACAATAAATTCTTTTTTTTTGTTGCTCCTGTTGAGCCCTTTACAATGAATCGTTTTCGTTTCCCCCCCCCCAAAAAACCCCAAAAAAATATAAAACTGTTCAGAAAATACAAAACGAGTAAAAAAATGTTCAGAAAAAATAATTAAAAAAATATAAAACAACAAAAACAATTAAAAAAAGTTCTTTTCAGAGCTACCTCCCTGTTATAAAAAAATTGGTAGAATATTTGGAACTCTGCCAACCTCTATTTCTTTTGGTTCGCTTCCCCGTTCGCTCTCCGGTACGCGAACCGGGAGCGAACCAAAAAAGCGAACCAAAAAAAAAAAAAAAAAAGAGTAATTATAAGGGAAGGAAACAGACAGTTATGTTAAAAGAAAGACAGCTATAGGGAGTAAAGTAGAGATACTGTTTAATAGATCTATTTACTGAAGAAAAGATTTAAGAGAGTATAATTGTGAAAAACAAAATAGATAAGGAAGTGAGAAAAAAAAAGAGAGTAGAAGAATAACAAACAAGAGTTTCTTAGATAATGTGAATGAATAATCAAATTAAGATTAAAACATCGGAATAACAGAGAGAAAAAACACAATGCAGAAAAGAAGAAGTAACAGAAAAGGAATGATTGAAACAGCAAAGAAATGTAAATAACATAGGGGCATATTATCAACATAGGCGATAAAAATTTTGCTGCTTTTATCAGCAGAAATCTGACACTAAAGACGCTTTTGCGGCAGTTTTCTGCCAATAATTACTGCTTTTATCGGCAGAAAACTGCCGCTAAAGCCGCTTTTCCGGAAGAAAACTGCTGCTAAAGCCACTTTTGCGGCAGTTTTCTGCCGATAAAAACACTGATAAATTTATTGCCTGTGTTGATAATATGCCCCTTACTGTGCTTGAACTACAGAGAGAAAGCATAATGAACAAGTAGTGAAAGAGTGATCAGTCAGAAACAGTGAGAGTAATAGAGACAGAGTGAGTGAACAAGAGTGACGAAGTATGAGAAGAGAGGGACTGACAAAAATAGTGGAAGGAGTAGAGTATGTAAGTAATAGAGAAAGGATTGAGGGAAGTAGCAAAGGCAGGAAAGTGAGGGTTAAAGAAATGAAGTAGTGAAACTAATAGAAGTTAAATGTGATAGAAATTTAACGAAAAGAGTACAAAACATTTACCTTATAATTGTCGTTAACTTAGTCACTTGTAATTTTTATACTTTCAATCTGTGAAAGAGAGAACAAACATTTGAAAAATATTAAAACATGTATTTAAAAATTAGAAAAGACAAGGGAAAAGATTGAAGGACAAACAGTTTTTCAATAACTTTGACACTTACAGAAGCCTCTGCTTCTCCATGCCCCTACACAGTCCTAAAAATATACATTTGAAACTAACAGTATCTTGATGCAGATGAAGTGAGGCCTATCTTGCAACATGGTGCATCTTTTGCACTGCTGCTGTCTCACAACAGTAATGCAATGGCAGCGCAAAAGAGGTGCAAAGCCATCATAAAATTGCCCTTAACATTTTAAATAATTGTTTCAGGATGCCAATAAGATGTGTCCTATCCAGAGGTTTGTTTCAGGTGAGGCCTACTCAGGGTTCCAAATGAAATTTCGAGTTGTTGAAGAGTACAGAGGAGATAATACATGTGAAGGCCTACCAATGAAGTAAGTCATGTCCACTTCACTCTTGAACAAAGGCCAGACCTCTTCTGTGTCCGTGGACAGACCTAAAGTTCATCTGCACAATGTCATTCGTAAACTTAGGAAACACAGGTGATGTAATTTAAAAATGTGGAGTTTCTTTTCCTCATTTCACAATCACATCACCTGTTTTTCCTTTGCTTAGGTACCTCATAGTGCAGATGGAGTCTAGCATATCAAAGAGTACACAGAAGTTGAGCAGTGTATACAACAATTTTGACATTTATAGAAGATTCAGCTTCTTATCTTGTTGGAGATGAAGTGAGGCCTGTCTTGCAACATGGTGCATCTTTTGCATCACTGCTGCATCGTTTAATGTGGCACGGGTTTTTTACAGCATGACACATCTGCCTAGATGCATCAATTTGTAATTTTGTCGCCTCATAGCAAATCTTTTCCACCGCCACTGCGTCACAAAAGTGACGCACAGTGGCGCAAAAGAGGCATACACCTATCATAAATCTGTCCCTAACATTTTAAATGATTCATTCAGGATGACGATAAGGTGTGGCCTCTCCAGAGGTTTGTTTAAGGTGAGGCCTACTCAGAGTTGCAGATCAAGTTTACGCGTGTTGAAGAATACAAAGGAGATATTACATGTGAAGGCCTACCAATGAAGTAAGTCATGTCCACTTCACTCTTGAACAAAGGCCAGACCTCTTTTGTGTCTGTGGACAGACCTAAACTTAATCTGCACAATGTCATTCGTAAACTTAAGAAACACAGGTGATGTAATTGAAAAATGTGGAGTTTCTTTTCCTCATTTCACAATCACATCACCTGTGTTTCCTTTGCTTAGGTATCTCATAGTGCAGATGGAGTCTAGCATATCAAAGAGTACACAGAAGTTGAGCAGTGTATACAACAATTTTGACATTTACAGAAGACTCAGCTTCTTATCTTGTTGGAGATGAAGTGAGGCCTGTCTTGCAACATGGTGCATCTTTTGCATCACTGCTGCATCGTTTCATGTGGCACGGGTTTTTTACAGCATGACACATCTGCCTTGGATGCATCAATTTGTAATTTTGTGGCCTCATAGCAAATCTTTTCCACCGCCAATGCATCACAAAAGTGACGCACAGTGGCGCAAAAGAGGCATACACCTATCATAAATCTGTCCCTAACATTTTAAATGATTAATTCAGGATGACGATAAGGTGTGGCCTCTCCAGAGGTTTGTTTAAGGTGAGGCCTACTCAGAGTTGCAGATCAAATTTACGCTTGTTGAAGAATACAAAGGAGATAATACATGTGAAGGCCTACCAACGAAGTAAGTCATGTCCACTGCACTCTTGAACAAATGTCAGACCTCCTCTGTCTCCTGGAACAGGCCTAAACCTCATCTACACAATGTGATGTGTAATGTTAGGAAACACAGGTAATATAATTGAAAAACGTGCAATTTTTTTTGCTCATTCCACAATCATATCACCTGTGTTTCCTTTGCTTAGGTATCTCATTGTGGAAATGTAGTCTATCATATGAAAGACTACGTAGAATGTGAGCACTGTATGCAACAACTTTGACACTTACAGAAGCCTCTCCTTCTCCATGCCTCCTACACAGTTCTAAATGTACATCATAAATACAAACAGTACAGAATTAATTATACATGTTAAATGGTTTATTTTTGCTGTTCTCAGAATGTATCAAATTTCACTAAAAACAGTGACTTGAAGGTATTCATCATATAACAGCGGGGAAAAAAAAACACAATCAAAATGATTGTGTTTAAAAAACCCATACAACATAACAAATCAGAATTCAGAACTCCTTAAAATTAACTTACTTTCCATGACGTCGAAGGATGTCCTATGAACAGCTTACACTCTGTTGTGCTGTTATTACTTTCAGCCCGCCACTTTCTGAAAGAAAACCTCCATCGTTTTGAAAAATATGTTACATACAATAAATGACTTCTCGCTCTCTACCACACGTTTCCACAAGGCCAAATCATGTAAGAGCCATTTATAACTCTTGGAATTCTTGTAAGCCAATCCCGTCATTTTGTATTTCCACAACTTTCAGAATTAAAATGTTGAAGATCATTTTCACAATCCTGGACTAGTAATATCTTACCCTTCTTGCTCACTCATGTTCTACATTTCCTATGACACTGATACTGCTTACTATGAAGCAGACTTACACTACCTCTATGACTACTACAATTATTTAATTCTCTACATCACTTTTAATCACAAAGCAATATAAAACAGTAGACAGCATTGCAGACTTACATTCCCTCTACTCCATGTTTTGATTGGCTGCTTCAATTAGCTTATAAAAAGAAACAGTTTTTCCGAACTCATTCAAAGTGCAGTTATTTTTCCATGACGTCAGGTGTTATGGTAAGAAGTTATGTCTCTGTACTACACTTATCCTCAAGGCCAAATCGTGTAGGAGCCATTAGAACCTCTTGAAATTCCTCAGAGCACATCCCGAGATTCTTTCCCTAAAATTTTGGTTTTAAAAACACCAGGTAAGAATTTTTAAGGTCATACGGCAATTTTTTTTTGAAAATTAAAACAGAATCGTTGCAGAATGACCAGCCATTTCTACACTTTAAATAAGCTGTGTAATGTCCTGATGTTATTGAAGGACCGTCATGATATATAATTGCTGCAGTTACAAAAGTCCTTCCTGATATTGACAACTGTGAAGCCACAAAATTTTTAATTAAAGTTGTCAATTTTGTTCCATCAGGCCTACATCGTTGGAACATTAAAATGACATACTGGCCATATGTTCGTATAAATAATGTTGACATCATTTCAGATTTACATTGGCTACATTCCATGTTGTGATCAGCTGCTTTTACTAGCTTATTAAAGGAGACTGATTTACTGTCTGGCAAAGTTAAATATATAAATCTTTCTGAGTCTACACTAGTAGTACTTGATACCCTACAGTTCTCGCAGTCATGCTGCCATTGATAAGAAAGCCCAAACAGGTGATCTACATCTACACCTTCAGCATGCAATACATCAAGCATATACATTAAAAACTCCTGACAATCTTGCTGAATATTTTGAGAGAATTGTGTTTGACCTGAACATCTGTCTAACAGATTTCGAATTTCAGACACACTTTCTATTTTTGTTCTATCAGTGCTACATTTCTCTAACACAGAATTTAACAAACTGCAAAATCTTTGATCAGAATTGACCACAATCTCTTCTTTTACATTTTCTAGAGAAAACAAAACATTAACCACTACATTAGCATAGCAGTTGACACCAGAACTGTTTTCAAATTGAAAACCAACAACATCTTCAATAGAATCCTTTTTGTTTCTGCTTATAATTTCAGGTTCATCGACTTTTCGTCTTTTTGCTACAACCTCCCTAGTATTGGTCACATTTCTTCGTTTCCGGCCTACCACACGTTTCTCAAACAAAGGATATTGAGGCAAATGTGGCGCATACTCTCTTCTTAACCTATTGTATTCCTTAACACAATCTAGATCCGCACAAATGTTTGTGACATCACACTCAATCAAGTACAATCCCGATAAAGTTCTAACTCGTGACAATGCCACATATGCCATACCCTCCTTGAACACAGAACTGCCAATATTCACCAATGCATTGTCTACACTTAAACCGTGCGATTTATGGATTGTCACCGCATATGCCAAGCAAACAGGAAACTGCTTACGGCGAACATATAAGTCTTTTACAAGCAAAAATCTAGCAGAGCAACGACCAATTAGCTGTACTTCCTCAATGCCATCAAATTTAATTTTTAAAAATTCAATTCCATCTCTATTTCTGTATTCCACAAAATCAACAACATTACCCATTGATCCATTTACCAGACCTCTTTCAACATGTAAATTCCTTCTTAAAATTATACGGCAGTTTAAGCACACATTCAGACTCTTTTCAAAACCTGCAGTTTTGATATAGTCTTCTCTAATGAATCCAATTTTGATTTCAAATTCTCAGACAAAATAATTGTTGATCCCATATGCTCTACTCTGTCAATAGCTTCCAGTTTCACAATCTCTTGGTTTTCTAAATTCAACATTTTGTTGTTGAAGATGGCACATTCTGCAAGAGTTGGCATCAAACATATTCCAGATTTCTTCTCAGTAATTTTCTGAAAAAATATTCTCAGGCACAACATCTTGTTCTGGATATAAATTTGACAGTAATCGTGCATGTAAAGCTTCTTTCCCATGCTCGGTCACTTTTCCAATTCTAACATCTTGTAGAATATTCTTGTAAACTTCATCCTTCGCCTGACGCATATTTTCATGCAGCTCAGCATAATTGAAGTTTAACCATATATTGACGTTGCCAATGCTCCCTAGGCACTTCCTGGTATCTTCATGCGTGAGCATTTTGAACACAGGTTGTCCTTTCACTGGTGTCAGCTGCAGAAGATCTCCGAAAACAATGATGTGTTTGCCACCAAATAACACATCATACTCTGTTTTGAGAACTTCTTGCATTCTCAAATGCACAAAGGCAAGCATGACATTGGAAACCATGCTTACTTCGTCAATGATAAGAAGTTTCATTTTCCTCAAGACTCTTGAAACTTCACAACAAGCATCTCCAGATAGCTTGTGATATTGTAATTTGTTGTCATGCTCCACTGGCAGCATCAGTAAACGATGTAAAGTAATCCCTTTAATGTTATGTGCTGCCAGCCCAGTTGGAGCGGTAACAACACAAGACAGCGGTGATTCAGTCCTTTTCTGCAGATAAGATGCAATTGCTTTAATCAGAAAACTTTTTCCAGTTCCCGCTTCTCCACTCACGTACAATCGGACAGGCTTCAACGACGTACATGAGCACTCTTTCTTCTCATGACTTAATCCATGATCAATTTGCTTGGTAACTTCGTCATATATTTTCCTCTACTCAACGTTGAGTTGTCTTTCCAAGTCTTCTAAGTTAACCACATCCTCCTGAGCATGTGCCATGGCTCTTTCCACTTCATTCATGGCAGTGGCAGCTTCATTTTCGATAACAGGTCCTCCTAGTGGATCCTGACTCAATGAAACAGAACTCTGACTGTCCTGAGAACTGTCTCTGGCAATCTCGGCTGCAATCGTTGCTTCCTGCTCGATTTCCGCATTCAACATTTCTACATATTTGGGAAAAGCAGGACATTCTATGGTCTCCTTGGCGGCAGTGAAAGACTCTTCGTAACAGAGGAAATCTCCAAGCAGTTCCTCTTCTGCACGCCAAGGCTTGAAAAGTTGCAAAAGTGCTAAACAGAAAAACTCCTTTTTTTCAGGAGATTCGCCACTCAATTTTCGATGGTTTACCAAGTGGCATTTTCTTTGCTTGACCAGACATCCCTCACTTCCAATTACAGCATACACTCCTTTCTCAGTATCTTCTTTGATGTTCCTCTTGAATATGTAATTTTGTAGAACCTCATACAGACAAACATTCTCGAGGTGACTGCTTCGATTTGGATAATATGTATCCAACATGTTGGTCTTCAAAATGTCGGTACTGTTTGGCTCCTTTTCCGCCAAATACTCAATTTCCCGCACAGGTTTCAGAACTCGATTACGCGTTGCAGCAAGACCAAGACTCGCCCAAACGATACTCCTAGATTTGGCATAGAGACTTGCTGAAGACAACCGGTCAGAACATTCGTAAGCTCCGATTTCTCGATGCGACAACATCTTCAGACTGAAACTGTACAACTTCTTACTGAGGCTCTTTTCATGGGAAATGTCCTCCCACATATCCTTCAATTCTGTCTTT
This sequence comes from Lissotriton helveticus, assembly GCF_964261635.1. Classification (NCBI taxonomy): domain Eukaryota; kingdom Metazoa; phylum Chordata; class Amphibia; order Caudata; family Salamandridae; genus Lissotriton; species Lissotriton helveticus. Next base: position 344,739,906 of record NC_136065.1, read on the forward strand.
TCTTTTTTGGTGATGTAAGATGTCACATACCGAGCCACAGCCATACAGTTATCAGCCACAAACTGTATATCCATGTTAGCATTCCACATGGACAAAATCACTGGGTTGTAGTCGTTGATGTACTTGGACTCTTCGTTCCTCTTCAAATTGTATGTGTTTTTAGGTGATTTCTTCATCACATTATGTCGCAGCGAAGACATCAAACTGTTTACTCTTCCTTTAGAAATCACCGGTCGTGGAAAGCCGAAACGACATTTGGTGTAGAACTTGTCCTTGTTTCGGAATTTACGACGACAGTACTTTCCACAACGATGGCTTTGGAAACGTAGAACTTTTTCTCTTAGGCTTTTCTTCTCCTTTGCGTTTGGAACAGCACACGTAGAATACTGTTGTATGAAACTCATCACTGAGTCTTCTGGATCTGTTCCAAATTTAGGTGCATCCTTGATCCACAGCAGCATATGTATATGAGGAGCACCTCTTGCTTGGTACTCCTTTCTCCAGAAGAAATCCAACACCTCTCCAAGAGGTGGATTCTTCTTATTCATGATGAAAGATATCATAGCTTCAAATCTATGATTGAAGTACCTGCATACATTGACTGGATCCAAAGAGCACAGTTCTCCGGGTGTCTTGAATTCGATGTTTTCAATGTTTCCATTTGCCTCTCGTAGAAATTCAAGTAAGTCTTCCCAGCCATACTCGGCACAGCTCAGAGTGAGGAACCATGTGGGAGTTCCTAAGTTCCTCAGCATACATTTTAAATCACCATGACGACGGTACCAGTACTCATTAGTACCACGCTGACACGCCATGAGATTAATCAGGTGACAATCCAAAATACTGTCTTGGACATTGACTTTATCCATAAAGTCACTTGCCGAGATGTTTTGCATGTGTATACCACTTTTCAAGATGTGGTTCACTGCATATGACAGTCCAGACAGATCGCTTTCAAACAGGAGATGAAACAAATAGGGAATACATTGTCGAAACCTAGCATCTCCTGCATACAATCGCAAAGTCCGGTATTCAGAAGCAGGAATTTGATGAGGTCGCTCATCATATCTTCCTCCCTGACCTGTTGGAAAAAGCTGTGGGAAACACCGAGCTTCCAAACTTTCCTCCCAAACACTAATGGGACTCCCTTTGGCTTGTTTCATTTGAAACAACTCAATAGCATTCCCCATGACTTCCTTGGAATGCAAAGGATGAACACTATAATGTTCATATATTTCTTCACTAGTAGAGGGTTCTACTTTCTCAATTTGACCAGCACACAAATCGCTATCCTCTTCCTCACTTACTTCCTCTTCTGCAACATATACATTCTTATAGTACTTATTATTTTTTTTTCAAATACAATGTTGCCTTTTTGACTTTCCTAACATCCACTAAATCTTGCCATATTTTCTTATTCTTTGTCGGAACCCCATTAACTAAGATAACCAGAGGTTCCTCTTCCACTTTTTCTACTCCAATTGTGTTAATGTTTTTCTTCAAATCTAGAGGCAAATAAACAACTCTTCCCTTTAATCCTCTCTGTAAATCTGATGGAGGCAATTTCCCTGTCTTTGCCTCCATTCTTACAATAGCCTGAAAGGGATGGATACTTTGAATCAAAATAGATTCATAAGTATTTAAATCCTTCAATTCAGAAGGAATCTGAACCAATTCCAGATTATTATTAACAGCTCTAGCAGGCATCTGGTTTTGATTTAATTTGTTACAACAATAAGTACACACACGTTGATCCGATCCCAAATCAAAACAATTTTCTACCATCAAGTATGTTGTGAAATCCTTCCATTCACTATTATTTTCCCTTTGACTTTTTGCATATAAATACACTAACTTAGTCTGATTCTTATAATAAGTGCGTCGACAACACACGCAAGTGAAATTAGGCCTCTCACTTGATTTCACCTGAAACGTCGCAATTTCCCTCTGAAAATTATCTGTACTGGAAACCTGTACACTATCTTCCACATTACCCTCTTCTTCTTGGTCAATTTCAACATTCTCCTCTTTACTTCCAAAGTAACAAAACTCAATTTCTGCACAAATATTCTTCACATCTACTTCTGAACCATGCAAAAGAGCAGCGGATAATTGTTTAAGCATAATTGCTGGACTCTTAGCATAATACAACATTCTAACTAATTTCCTCACTTTATTATGATGCACTGCAAGCATCCTGAAATGATGAAAAACACTCTGGCATACTCTCCTGGAAAGACAAGCCAGTGAATGACCATGCAAACCTGTCACTTCTCTCACTCTGCAAGGATCTAATTCTTGCAACAACTTCATTTTCTGCTTCAAACTTTTCTTATTAAATGTCCGTACAAAATCACAAAGCAAATTGATGGAATCCTGTCGCACACTGCAAATACTACTACACTTCCAGGTGTACACAGGACCCTTAGGATGTCTTCCTAAAACCTCATTACCTAACACCTCTTCTGTCTCTGTTGTCACAAGTTTTTCTTTTTCAACTGGACAACCATCTTTCACCTCATAAGCTCGACCGCTGGTGTCAACTGCATGCACCAAATCATTATCCTGGAAATAACTCTCCTCATTGAAAAATGCCTCACAACTTGAACTATGCATCCATTCTCCGGAAAAAACTTCACAAAAATTACTACGATTAACTATTCTCTTCCATCTACTATTTCTTTTGAAATCATAAATTGCCTTGTTTAGCTTCCTAATTCTATTGATTATCAAAATAAATAACTTACGTTTAATTTCAAATGCCTGATCAATAACTTTCTCAACTTTTTTTTTCTCTTATAAAAACCCACTTTCTGTTGACCTTTCTTAATATTTTTTAACAAATTGCCAATTATCCTGTTGCGGAACATTCGTTTACGAATGTCCCTAAACTGTTGTTTCCTTCTACTATCATGCACAGAGTTATCTCTTGCTCTAGCAGTAACATTTTTCATTGGCCTTTCCTTTCCGTTTAAATTGCTTCTCTTTTTCTGAACTGAAACATTTCCTGTAGTAATACTTTTTTTACTACAAATATTACTTATGAATGATTTCGTGGTCTTACCCGGTGTTTTCTCGGTGACTTGACAACTTTTTTTTGTAGAGGACTGCTGCAGTATTTGATACACCTGCTGTCTTTGACGTTTTGTAGCCTTTCTAATTCGAGCCTTAGTTGGCATTTTCAAATTTTGAAATGGTCTGCAGTTGAATCTGTGGTAAAATATAATAAAAAATGTTATTAACCACTATTACCAAACAGTAAATCAATAACAGTCGTCAAAAACTTAACACACTACTTGACATTTTTACATAGAATATTTTTTAGTGCGTTGGCAAATTTAGAATATACAAATAGCAGAAAAGAAATGGAATTCTTCTTCATTTACCTGTCCTGTTTTATATGTGAATCTGATCTAATTTTATGACCATATTTTAATATTTTATTGAAGACACTACACATAACCTGTTTTTGAAGGTGTGTTTAATTTAAAATTAAACAGTTTACATTTTTACTTTTCATTTATTGTAAATTTTAAAAATAAATGTTTATAGTTCCATAGGCTCAAGCTTGTCAGCTTCCCACCCTATGTCATACAATTCTGACAAATCTGCATCCTCATCATGTTCTTCTTCATCCTCAGGATTTAAATCATCCAAGGGATCTACTTCCACTGATGTTTCAATTACGAGTTCAATGATGAGGTCGAGATCAACTGATTGCTGATTGTCGCTCATGTTGATGTTGTCGTTATCTTTAAAGAAAGATAACAACAATGACATGTTGCAGAGTAAGAGACAAATCTCAGAGATTATAATAGTAAAATTGTTTAACAAGAGTAACATTTTGCAGCTATTATTTAGCCATGTCCAGCGATGCTGAGGAGGTGAGGCCTATGTCCAAGTTTTCAGTGAACAGGACTCATCTCTTCTTAACCTTGGATAAGCCTCACCGACTCTGTGTCCCCTGCTCATACTTAAATGTACAGGGGCAGATTTATGCTAAGTGGCGCATCCCCACGGATGCACCAGTTAATGTGCACCGCTGCTCTGCCAGCCATAGTGTGCCGAATTTACAATGTGGAGCACCATTGAGCAAAAACAGCACAGATGCGTCACACATCTGTGCCGCAAAAGCAGCACATTGCAGGAATCACGTCATAAGCGCGACATGTCTTCTGCAATGCACAGGAGGAACCCTCACATTGCATGGTGCATCACTTCTTATGCCTGTTTCAAACAGGCGTAAGGATTTGATTCAGCAATGCTATAAAGCTGACTCAGTGAAATCTTCTAAATTTCACTGTGTTAGTTTTACAGGGCTTTCTTGCAAATTAATGCATACCTTGCAACAAAACACCTATATGAAAACTGACGCAGGTTTCATGTGGCACAGGACTTTACAGCATGACACATCTGCCTAGGTGCATCAATTTTTAAATATGTCGCCACATAGCAAATCTTTTGCACCACCGCTGCGTCACAAAAGTGACGCACAGCGGCGCAAAAGAGGCACACACCTATCATAAATCTGTCCCTAACATGTTAAATGATTGATTCAGGATAACGATAAGGTGTGGCCTATCCAGAGGTTTGTTTAAGGTGAGGCCTACTCAGGGTTGCAGATTAAATGTACGCTTGTTGAAGACTATAGAGGAGATAATACATGTGAAGACCTACCAATGAAGTAAGTCATGTCCACTTCACTCTTGAACAAAGGCCAGACCTCTTCTGCGTCCGTGGACAGACCTAAACTTCATCTGCACAATGTCATTCGTAAACTTAGCAAACACAGGTGATGTAATTGAAAAATGTGGAGTTTCTTTTCCTCATTTCACAATCACATCACCTGTGTTTCCTTTGCTTAGGTATCTCATAGTGCAGATGGACTCTAGCATATGAAAGAGTACACAGAAGTTGAGCAGTGTATACAACAATTTTGACATTTACAGAAGATTCAGCTTCTTATCTTGTTGGAGATGAAATGAGGCCTGTCTTGCAACATGGTGCATCTTTTCCATCACTGCTGCATCGGTTTCATGTAGCACGGGACTTTACAGCATGACACATCTGCCTAGATGCATCAATTATTAAATATGTCGCCACATAGCAAATCTTTTGCACCGCCGCTGCGTCACAAAAGTGACGCACAGTGGCGCAAAAGAGGCATACACCTATCATAAATCTGTCCCTAACATTTTAAATGATTAATTCAGGATGACGATAAGGTGTGGCCTCTCCAGAGGTTTGTTTAAGGTGAGGCCTACTCAGAGTTGCAGATCAAATTTACGCTTGTTGAAGAATACAAAGGAGATAATACATGTGAAAGCCTACCAATGAAGTAAGTCATGCCCACTTCACTCTTGAACAAAGGCCAGACCTCTTTTGTGTCCGTGGACAGAGCTAAACTTCATCTGCACAATGTCATTCGTAAACTTAGGAAACACTGGTGATGTAATTGAAAAATGTGAAGTTTCTTTTCCTCATTTCACAATCACATCACCTGTGTTTCCTTTGCTTAGGTACCTCATAGTGCAGATGGACTGTAGCATATGAAAGAGTACACAGAAGTTGAGCAGTGTATACAACAATTTTGACATTTACAGAAGATTCAGCTTCTTATCTTGTTGGAGATGAAATGAGGCCTGTCTTGCAACATGGTGCATCTTTTCCATCACTGCTGCATCGGTTTCATGTGGCACGGGACTTTACAGCATGACACATCTGCCTAGATGCATCAATTTTTAAATATGTCGCCACATAGCAAATCTTTTGCACCGCCGCTGCGTCACAAAAGTGACGCACAGTGGCGCAAAAGAGGCATACACCTATCATAAATCTGTCCCTAACATGTTAAATGATTGATTCAGGATGACGATAAGGTGTGGCCTATCCAGAGGTTAGTTTAAGGTGAGGCCTACTCAGGGTTGCAGATTAAATTTACGCTTGTTGAAGACTATAGAGGAGATAATACATGTGAAGACCTACCAATGAAGTAAGTCATGTCCACTTCACTCTTGAACAAAGGCCAGACCTCTTCTGTGTCTGTGGACAGACCTAAACCTCATCTGCACAATCTCATTCGTAAACTTAGCAAACACAGTTGACGTAATTGAAAAATGTGGAGTTTCTTTTCCTCATTTCACAATCACATCACCTGTGTTTCCTTTGCTTAGGTACCTCATAGTGCAGATGGACTGTAGCATATGAAAGATTACACAGAAGTTGAGCAGTGTATACAACAATTTTGACAGTTACAGAAGATTCAGCTTCTTATCTTGTTGGAGATGAAATGAGGCCTGTCTTGCAACATGGTGCATCTTTTCCATCACTGCTGCATCGGTTTCATGTGGCACGGGACTTTACAGCATGACACATCTGCCTAGATGCATCAATTTTTAAATATGTCGCCACATAGCAAATCTTTTGCACCGCCACTGCGTCACAAAAGCGACGCACAGCGGCGCAAAAGAGGCACACACCTATCATAAATCTGTCCCTAATATGTTAAATGATTGATTCAGGATAACGATAAGGTGTGGCCTATCCAGAGGTTTGTTTAAGGTGAGGCCTACTCAGGGTTGCAGATTAAATTTACACTTGTTGAAGACTGTAGAGGAGATAATACATGTGAAGACCTACCAATGAAGTAAGTCATGTCCACTTCACTCTTGAACAAAGGCCAGACCTCTTCTGTGTCCGTGGACAGACCTAAACCTCATCTGCACAATCTCATTCGTAAACTTAGCAAACACAGTTGACGTAATTGAAAAATGTGGAGTTTCTTTTCCTCATTTCACAATCACATCACCTGTGTTTCCTTTGCTTAGGTATCTCATAGTGCAGATGGACTCTAGCATATGAAAGAGTACACAGAAGTTGAGCAGTGTATACAACAATTTTAACATTTACAGAAGACTCAGCTTCTTATCTTGTTGGAGATGAAATGAGACCTGTCTTGCAACATGGTGCATCTTTTCCATCACTGCTGCATCGGTTTCATGTGGCACGGGACTTTACAGCATGACACATCTGCCTAGATGCATCAATTTTTAAATATGTCGCCACATAGCAAATCTTTTGCACCGCCACTGCGTCACAAAAGTGACGCACAGTGGCGCAAAAGAGGCATACACCTATCATAAATCTGTCCCTAACATTTTAAATGATTAATTCAGGATGACGATAAGGTGTGGCCTCTCCAGAGGTTTGTTTAAGGTGAGGCCTACTCAGAGTTGCAGATCAAATTTACGCTTGTTGAAGAATACAAAAGAGATAATACATGTGAAAGCCTACCAATGAAGTAAGTCATGTCCACTTCACTCTTGAACAAAGGCCAGACCTCTTTTGTGTCCGTGGACAGAGCTAAAATTTATCTGCACAATGTCATTCGTAAACTTAGGAAACACTGGTGATGTAATTGAAAAATGTGGAGTTTCTTTTCCTCATTTCACAATCACATCACCTGTGTTTCCTTTGCTTAGGTACCTCATAGTGCAGATGGACTGTAGCATATGAAAGAGTACACAGAAGTTGAGCAGTGTATACAACAATTTTGACATTTACAGAAGATTCAGCTTCTTATCTTGTTGGAGATGAAATGAGGCCTGTCTTGCAACATGGTGCATCTTTTCCATCACTGCTGCATCGGTTTCATGTGGCACGGGACTTTACAGCATGACACATCTGCCTAGATGCATCAATTTTTAAATATGTCGCCACATAGCAAATCTTTTGCACCACCGCTGCGTCACAAAAGTGACGCACAGCGGCGCAAAAGAGGCACACACCTATCATAAATCTGTCCCTAACATGTTAAATGATTGATTCAGGATGACGATAAGGTGTGGCCTATCCAGAGGTTTGTTTAAGGTGAGGCCTACTCAGGGTTGCAGATTAAATTTACGCTTGTTGAAGACTATAGAGGAGATAATACATGTGAAGACCTACCAATGAAGTAAGTCATGTCCACTTCACTCTTGAACAAAGGCCAGACCTCTTCTGTGTCCGTGGACAGACCTAAACCTCATCTGCACAATGTCATTCGTAAACTTAGGAAACCAAGTGATGAAAGTGTTTTTTTAAAGCCTTTGCACCATTTTTGGGTCACTTTTAACATGACTATGTAACTCAAAGAATCAAAATCTAAATTTGCCAAGCACAGGTGCGAGCATATTTACAAGGAATTTGCACCACGGGGAAAGGTCTTAAATTAAAATGGGAAAAATAACATCAGAGACACTCAAATGCCTTATAAATATGCCCCAAACAACCTATGAAGCTCTAGCAGTACATATCCAGAAATGTAATTGATTTCAAAAAACGTTTTTAAACACAACATATAAATCAATTGTATACCTACATTCATGGGGAAATGACTTAAAATGTCCTTAAGACACATGAAAGCGTTTTTTGATTGCCCTTGCACCTTTTTTGGGTCACTTTTAACATGGCTATGTAACTCAAAGAATCAAAATCTAAATTTGCCAAGCACAGGTGGGAGCATATTTACAAGGAACTTTCCCCACAGAGAAAGGTCTTTTAATTTAAAATGGGAAAAATAACATCAGAGACACTCAAATGCCTTATAAATATGCCCCAAACAACCTATGAAGCTCTAGCAGTACATATCCAGAAATGTAATTGATTTCAAAAAACGTTTTTAAACACAACATATAAATCAATTGTATACCTACATTCATGGGGAAATGACTTAAAATGTCCTTAAGACACATGAAAGCGTTTTTTGATTGCCCTTGCACCTTTTTTGGGTCACTTTTAACATGGCTATGTAACTCAAAGAATCAAAATCTAAATTTGCCAAGCACAGGTGGGGGCATATTTACAAGGAACTTTCCCCACGGAGAAAGGTCTTAAATTAAAATGGGAAAAATAACATCAGAGACACTCAAATGCCTTATAAAGAAGCAGACACCATTATTTCCTTGTCATAAATTTTAAAAGCATTCCTTTTCCTCAAAAACGATTTTCAAGTCATAATTTGAAAACACTGCACAGCTCCTATGTACAAAAACACCCTGTCAGTACTAATACTTCACATTATCTCCAATTACAATTTCTCAAAGAAACAAAATCTATTTGTAAAACACTTGAGACAAAGCAACATTTTAAAAACACAACTTTCTTCATAATTTTCTCCTTAAAGCATACTATTCTCTATCTAAATTAAATAAATCTTTTCTCACCTTAGCAAATACTTTATGAGTTTCAAAACAGTCTCAGAAATACACCAATTTGTCTTCAGCAGAACAAAGGGTATGCACTCCAGAGGCTGCAGCTATAGAAAGCACAGAAATGCTGTAATTCTTCACACATATCTCTCATGTCACCCAATCAAAACTCTTCCCTCACTTTTTTCAAATCAAAACCCTTCCCCCCCCTCTGCCCTCTCTGCCTTTTTTGCATAGCAACCACATCCTGGAAGACCTCTGGTGTTTGCAAGTTCACACAACAATGTTTCAATTGAACTCTGAACTCTCAGTGCACCTGCGTATCCAGTGCAATCTTTCATTAAATGATTTTTTTTGACCATTCAAATTACATCTTTCAAAGAACTCATCCATGCACCCTAACTTTCTGTTTTCAGCAATCAAAATCCACCAATCACTGTTACTGCTTCATTAACACAGAAACTCCACAGTTTTTTTCATTTTAAACTCTTATTTTTTCAACTGCCATTTCATTACCACACTTCATCTGACTGCAGCAGAACCTTCTCTCACCATGTTTTCTGTCTGGATTGTTGGACATAGTTACATCTATTGGGCTCAGAGGTATGCTGAGAACAGAAATTTACCTAACCTCAATTTACAAGATGTGGAAATTAAGTGGTTTGGCCACAGAGGATTAAAATGTCACCAATTGATACCATTGGTGAAAACCTTTATGCATTTGCCAAAACCTGACCTGTTAATTGTGCACTGTGGAGGTAATGATTTGGGCACTTTGACTGGAGTAGGTCTGGAAATGCTTTTCAAGGACACCTTTGAGCAATTAATGGCACTTTTTCCTCAAACTGCCTTGGTATATTCAAATATATGCCAAAGACTGAAATGGAGGTGGTCGAACCAATTTTGTCCACAAATTGAGAAGTCGAGGAAGCATGTAAACAAATCTGTTTCAGCTTACATGAGAGACCATGGAATGGGCTCCGTGTACAACAATAACGTGCGTTACTACATGCAAGATATCTACAGAGGAGATGGAGTTCACTTCTCAGATGAAGGGAACAGAGTTTTCATTCTGAATTTAAAAATGTGCATTGGTACCTACTTATAAGTACCTAAATGTACCATAAACCCAAAAGCTCTTCTCAGAGCTACCCTACATCTGATCACGCACAATTATTATTTTACTCTAACTTTTTTCACAAATTTTCAACAAAGTACGCTCCCTGGAGCGCTACCCGGTACGCGAACCGGAAGCTAACCGCGCAAAATTTTTAAAAAAAATGTTTTTTTTTCCCGCACATATGGGCCTCCTCAGCCATCCTCAGAAAACCTAGGGGGTCAAAATACGTCTACCGTGTCCCCTTCTACCCATTCTGAACATTATTTGCCCTCCATCTTGTATCTTAATTCGACCGAAACACAAAATGGTGGACTCCCGTAACGCTTAAGGTTCGCGTACCGGGGCGCTCGCCAGTTCGCGTACCGGGGCGCTCCCCGGGAAGCGCTCCATTAAAAAAGGTGGGAAAGTAATTTACAGAAGAAACCCTTGAGACACTTTCACCAAATATAGATTTGCTCATACTACATACCAATCCCTACCATTTTCACAAATTTGATTGAAATTCCATTGAGCCATTTAGCCTGTAGACCTCTCTAAATACCCTGAGGTAAATTACTTCACAAAACACATCTGAAGTGTTGGAATTCACAACCAATTAAAATGTTACTTTCATTTTCAATTTTTTTTTTACCCGACATTTGATTGGTTATGTTCCTGAATATATATAAAGGAAGAGAAGGAAACACAGCCATTTTGACTACTACTTCCTGGTGTACATTTCAATAGGATTTTCACTAATCACTTCAACTTCTTTGTAAAGGTAAGTTGTTATTTTAAAAACTGAAGTATATTGTGGACTATAAGTTAATATGGTAAACTTTTTCTGATAGTTATATACTATCCCTCTGTAGTAGTTATAGATTTAGATAGACTTCTCTGTTATAGTTATGGATGGAGTTAGGTTTCTCTTGTATAATTATGAATTTACTTACGTTAAATCACATACACTTTTTTATATTCCTACTTCCACTCTGATACTATACACTGCCCAAAGATAAATTCACTGTTAAAAACTGCCTATCTAAAATTAATCCCAACAGTGCCCTATCTCTACTAATATATTTTGTATCCAAATTTCAGACAAAATGGAAGGCGAACACAAAGTTTCATTTGAAATTGTCCTGCAAGAGACCAACCAAGAAATAATTGATCCAAATTATATAGAATTTATGGATGAAACTTGGGACCAAGAACTACTGCAATGTGTGCAAGCAGTAGATGTCCTCCTTGAAAATGAGGACATTTTACACACTCAAACATTACAAGCTATGTTCAATGAAAATAACGACATTTCAGACAGTGAAATGTTAGACATTTTATTAAATTTTGAAACACAATAAATAATTGCTTAAAAAAAATAAATAATAATAATCAACAAAACCAACAATCAATTAACATACAGTATTTGAAAAGTCTATCATTCTTTTTTCCTCATAGTACGCTCCCCGGGCCGCTTCCCGGTTCGCGAACCGGGCGCTATCCGCGCAAAAAAACCAATATATTTTTTTTTTGTTGCCCCGCGGGCCCTTTTAAAGCCTCCACATCAAACCTAGGGGGTCAGGGAGGATCTACTATGCCCCCTTATGGTCATTTTCGCCTTTGTTTTGACCTCCTCTTGTCTCTCGATCCTACCGAGAGACAAGATGGCGGCCGCTCCGGACTGTTTAAAATGTTGACAGACACCGAAGAGCCAATCAGCTTCGCTTCGCGAAGTCCCGTTACGCGTCAAGTACGCGAACCGGGGCGCTGCCCGGAGCGCGCTTACAGATATATATTTTTTTTTTAACGTTAATTTCTCAAAATCCACTGGAGCACATATATTGAGACCTAGCAAAGGCACATCGGGCTAACAGTCCCTACAATTTTGCCAAGTTTCGTGCAAATCCATTCAGCCGTTCGGGCTAAAAGTGAGGCCAACCGCCCTATGGAAATTAACATGGGAAAAACGCGTTTTGGGACCCCCCTTTTTTCATGGCCCCCCCTTTACGAACCCCCCCAAATTTTCAGGGCCTGCCCAGAAACAAAATGTTCCATTTTCCTGAAAATTTCAGCCAATTCCGTCCACAAACGCCAAAGTTATTAGACATAGAATTTTCAAAAATCCCATAGAGAAAAAATCCTAACTATATATACCTACTGGCGACCGCCAGTAGGTAATATATATATATATATATATATATATATCATAGGCGTGGATATAAGGAGGACATTCACCGAATGGTATACATCAAATCACAGAAATACCCATCAATGCAGAGCAGAAAATGAGTGGCATCTGTCAGTGTGGGGAATAACCCCGAGGAAGATAGGTCAGTAACCAGTCAACAGAATCTGAGTTTAGAGCTTCCATATGTTGGAGATGACCTCGCAGGGGTTGCCATAGCTTTTTCGGTCTGCAGGATGGAGGTTGTAACAAAGCAAAAACTTCGCTATTTGTGTCACAGTACACATGACTAGTTAGCCAACCTTGACAGTGGGCGTCTTTTTGCCACCCCAAAGAAGGGCGATCTCCCTCTTCGCTAGTAGTAAAGCTGCGGCACTGAAGCGGCTAATGCTCTGGGTGACGTCTTGAAAGTAAACCAGTAAAGCCAAGAGTGGGCCAGGGGACAGGGTAGTGTCAACCATCTGGGCAAATGTGTCACACCAAAATGTTTGAATGTGAGTGCAGGTCCAGGCCATGTGTTTAAAGCCTGCTCCGGCTGCCTGGCATTTAGGGTGATTGTTATAAGTGACTTGTGCCTTTTATTACTCTGGTGGTGTCTTCCCTGTTGCTCAGCTAGTATGTCTGCTAGAATGCCTGATGACCTCATAGAATGTTTGGGTGCATGGCTTGAGTGAGAGTGGCAGTTGAGGGCAGGCAGGCTGATGGGGTGGGGTTTACATTTACATCTACTCATCTTCTTACCTTGAACTTGACCTGGAACTTAAGCCTGAATAAAGCTAACCTGTTTTGTATACCTGGCTCCTGGACTTTCTATTTACAACAGTGATCAGGGGTGCTTGTGGGGTCTATACGCGGTAGGGCATGCAGTGTAATATAGGGTCTATCAAAATTGTAAAATGTAGGAGCTTATGAAGATGATTGGGGAAACTAACCCCGTCTACGCACAGCAGATGTATCGTATTTTGCCCGATAGAGGACGCCAGAGATCTGTTTCCCAGGCCGCCCTCAATCATTCATCACGGGATGGAAGGAGTGTCACATACGTCTGGCATAATCTAGACACCAATCTGCTTACAACAATTATACACCAAAAGTATCTAGGAGTCACAACAATGAGAGAAAAATTAGAAAGAGGAAAGAGGCTCCATTCATCGAAAACCCATGATAAAACAGAAAAGGTTTTTATATTTTATAAATAGCACCACGTGAGATTTTATGATTGAAGTGCACGTGATAACTGGGAAAACCAAGACCAAGGGTAGGTGAAAATATTCCCACCAGTTGCCGATCTGTACCGCCACTTTTTCATCATGTGGGTTTCTCCTTTCCCAGGAGTTAATGCCATCGCAGTCACCAAGATGCGAACAAGACTGCGAGAGCCGGAGGACTCTTATGTCTACGAAATTGGTAATGTAGATTAAAGAGTCAGTGTAGAAAGACAACTGAAAAAAGCAGTGCAAAAAAGAGTGAATGGTGATAATATAAAATTGGATAAAACTGAGTAGAAGTGTAGTTTTAATGAGTTCTCTCAGTTCTCCAAGAGTAAAAACACTTGAAAACAACAGATTTGACAAAATATCTGTTTAGCAAACAATGGTCAATCTGCTTTCACCATCATCAGCTATCGCAGGGTTAAAGGAGGGAATTCACTGGAGGCCAGAGGGAATGATGGGATTTTGGAGAGTAATACGCTGTGTAATCTACATAAAACTAAGTGGTCCAGGGGAGCGGCATCTGTGAAGCCAAAGTCATCACCATGGAATAGCACATGACCATGCGGAAAAAGATCGCCAAATGTCTGGAGGTTTTGTTGGGAGAGTGTACGCGTGATTAGCATATCCCGCAACATGGAGATCCATGGATTGTTTACCAAGGGCAACGCAAGGAAGTATAACAGTTCGCCATTCAGCAGGCAAAGTATCCTCCTCCAGGCCAACTAATGGCCTAGAAGGTCTGCATATAACCAAACTGGATTCTTAAGTTAAGACTTGACACCAGCACAAAATCTTTACAACTGCTGTTGAGAAGCTAGTATTGCAATATAGACAAACGTGAATCATTGTTGAGACTGGCTTGCCTCTGGCATGCCTGTGCATGCACCTCATGTTTGTAGTATTAGTTCTGGCACCATCTAACCTTGCGTGTACTTGGGCTGATGTTAAGCGGGGTCTTACTCCGATAATTGTGTAAAATTAATGATATCTTGGCTTAAATGATTCGCCTGTGTAGGATTTGACACGGCCTCGATTTGGGTCAAATTGCATCTGTATGCTCCAGTGCACTGTATTTCAATCTTTGCACTTCATTGGTTTAGGTCGTTTTTTCCTGAACAGATTTGACTGTATCGGTGCCCCAGTGGCCACATGTGGTGTTGGGTTGATAGGTTTTTTATGTGTAATTCATTTCTTCAGGCGCGTTTCTGGTTTATCATTGTCCCACAATGGCTGGGGCTTTGCAGTTTTTTTTAGATATTCCCTTCTCATGGACCTTGTCCTTAGGTTCATTGATCAGCTACCGCATGCCAGCTTTTAGCCTTGTGTTTATATAGCCGACCTCGAAATTCAGGATCACTGCATGCTCTCGGAAGCATCATATGACTCGCCCTTCGCCGAACGATTCGCAAAATGAAAAACTCCAATCGAAATGTCAAGAGTTTAGGTTGAGAAGTATATTCACACCCATCAATGAAAAGAAAAATCTCAATCCATTTTAGAAGGTTGGTTTAAAAGGATTAATAAGGGCTACATGAATCAAAATTGTATATTGTGAATACCTAATGGCGAATTTCTGCGAATCGCAATCACGTAATCGCAATTTACAATGAATGAAACTCATAGAGTTTCATGTAGCGATTCCTAGGGGGTCGTAAATCGCTCTACCTCATTAATATTAATGAGGTAGATCGCAATTTGCGACCCCCAAGGAATCGCTAAATCATAGGGATGGTGGCCTACTGGGGTCAGTAGACCACCATGTCCGTGATTGCTTTTAAATAAAGCAATTTTTTTTAATGCATCCTGTTTACCTTAAAGGAAAATGGGATGCATTTCAAAAACTAAAAACAAAAGTTCTCTTTTCATTTCTTAAGAGTAGGCAGTGGTCTGTGGAACCACTGCCTGCTCTAAAAAAAATGCTGTAACAAACTTTCACAAAGGGGAAGCGGTTCCTTGGGAACCCCTTCCCATTTACGAATGGGTTACCACCTTCTTGAAGTAGGTAGTAAAATGAGAATGTTTTGCGGCCGCATTTCGGTCACAAAACATTCCTACATACTGATGCGATTCGGTAATAGGAAGGGACGCCCTAAACACGCTCTTTCCTAATGCCAAATCGCAAATCCCAATTTACGATTCGGTAACAGGTTACTGAATCGCAATTTCGGTTTGATACATGTGAAAAGCCTTTTTTTGTCCGCAAACGGGCCGATTCACATGAAGGCAAATTAGTTTTATACATGTAGCCTATATAGATTTTTGAAAATTAACAAAAATTTCCAATAGGTTCTTCACGATTTCATCAGAGGTCAAATACTCACAGAATTTTTTTTAATGATTATAGTGATTCAATGAAAGTTGCTTAAAAAGTGGTTGGAATAGCTAAACGGCTACAAATGGCTATTATTTCAAACTCTTTAATGTAGGAAGTGGCGGTGCCAGTCACAGTGTACTTTATTCATATCATGTTTGAATTTCAGAAAATGAATCATAAAAAGCTGGCAGACGCACTTGAGAGTGGGGAACCATCTGTTACTTTCTTGACACTAAAGTAGAATGGAAATTATATTTGAATGTGATTTACATATGACTGAAACTGAAGAGAACATTCTTTCTGTAGCTTTCAGTTATGATACTGTAAGAAAATAAAGTGTTTGCCATACAGCCCTCCTGTGGTGGTGAAGTGATGTATTAATAGCAAAATTAGTAAAGAGACAAGAACTGATTAAATATAAGTTCCATGCAGGTCTGTGCTGAAAGGTGAATGGGAAAGAATCTAAAATAAAACTAGTAGCACAGAATGGTTTGCTGACAAAATGAAACAAGCATTGGCAAAGACAACCAGCCTTGCTTTTGATATCAGGCGCCAACCCTATTGACCATGCCAATTTCTTTCCCAGATGGCCACCAAGCTCAGTCAAGCATGCACAGCAGCCATCTTGTAAATGTTTTCTTAAGCCTTGGGAAAAAACATTACAAGATGGCTGGCAACCATTCATGCTCTTGGACAACCCCCATCTTGCAATGCTTTTTCATACGAAAACTATTAAGCGATAGCACTGTGCATGTGAATGCATATTCGGTGGCTATCTTGGAATGTTTTTTGCTTTTCAAGAATGGCATGTGGACACTATTGGTTTTGCCAATCCTTGTGATGCAATTAAACAAGCATTGCAAATCCAAAATCACAAGCAACAGCGGATGACTGAGGAGTCACATATTGCATGGGTATGGATTTGGGGACACAAAGACACTAATAATTTGCAGAATGGACTAAGGAATAGGGGCGAGCAGTGCTTAATTTGAGCCGGAGCTTTCCAGTGCTTAGCACCACCACCTAATCATCAGCACCAGAGCTTATAGCACCAATTAAGGGCACACTCATTTGGAAGGCAGGCAATTGTCTCCATAATCACAGAATGTTGAGCCACGCCGAGACAAGAACCCGGTTCCCCAGCTTTGAAATCGTCAGCTCTAGCCAATAGGCCAAGTCCTTTCCAGAATAATAAGTGCTGGTTCTCTGGTCAGAAGGCAGTTTGCACCAGCACTTTTCTCCCGTTAGTGCTTCCCCCTGAGGAGAGCCCCGGCACTTTTTATATTACAAATTAACCACTGGGGTCGAGGTTACGACCGGGGAGCACTTAAAGCACCTTCTATGACAAAACCAAAGCAAAAGATAATGGCAATGCCCTGTAGCCCCTATGAAATGCCATGGCTTTAATGTCAGCCCACTCAAAGAACTGAAACTCTCAAAAAAATCCAGCAGACAGTGGCTGAAAGGGACTGACCAAAACTACACTCTCTGCTGTTTGTGTGTTTGTGTGTGTGTGCGCGCGTGTGTGCGTGTGTGCGTGTGTGCATGTGTGCGTGTGTGCGTGTGCTTTCTGTAATAAGTATTATATTGGTAATACCTAATTGCCAAAGAACTGTTACAGCTGTCGGTAGGCAAGACATAAAAGTGCTCAAGACTGAATGTATAGTCAAAGTGATTTCACATATTACGAAAATGTTTAAAAAAATAACAAATGATGTTATGAAATATTGGCGGATGATTGAGGAAGAAAATGTTATCCAACCTTGATTTCCTGAATAACTTCCGCTTTCTATACTTTCTGCAAGAACATTTGTAACACGATAATAATGGTAAAGTGCCAAAATGTTATTTTACAGAATGGCTAAAAAGTCTTATTTTAATTCCAATTAGCGCGACACCCCCATCAATGGAGAAATAATATGACTAGATGACAAAGAAAACCGATAAAAATAATTTGCCATTTGTGAGATCACAGGAAATATTTCCACTATGGAATGTTCTTGGGGACTTTTACATGTAGGGCGGTCTTCACAACGTAATGTAACAAACATGCCCTGAACCTAAGCAGGGTGGTCCTAATGGTTATATCTTAGTTACAGAGAAAACAGTACAGAAATACACTATACCGGTTACCAAGTCAATTGTGCAAAAGAGATACCAAATAATGCGTATTTCACCAAGGGAAAAGAAAACAAAAGCTACGCTGTAGAGATGAATACAATTTTTTATTTATTTTTATTTTCTTTAGTTTTTTTCTCTATCTCACCTTGCACATGAGCACCCTAAAACAAACACTTTTATATTCATTCTCCATGAGCAACCTACAGAATTCAGTTTTCAACTGATGTATGCATTATTGTTTTTAAACTAAAATAGAAAGAATATTGATTCCATCTCTAAAACATAGCCTTTGTTTTCTTTTCCCCAGGTGAAATACGCATTGGTATCTCTCTCGCACTATGACCAATTGACTTGGTAACCGGTATAACATATTTCTGTTCTGCTTTCTCTGTAACTAAGATATAACCATTAGGAGCACCTTGTTTTCTGTATTAAATTGTACCCGAGTCCTTTGGTTTACCATGGGCTACCCCATTATTTTGTAATGGCTGAACATAAGCATGGCATAAGAACTAAAAACACTAAGGGTCTGAATTAGATCTTGGTGGATGGGTTGGCTCGCTCCATCACAACGGTGACGGATATATTGTCCGCAGAAATATAAATCCCATAGGACGTAATGGAGTAACCCATCCAACAAGATCTAAATCAGGTCCTAAATTGGTTCTGGCTGGATAGGAAGGTGATCTAATAATAGATGTTTCCTTGGATGCCCACATTTCCCAGTAGTGTTTGGTGGTGGGTTGTGTTGAAAGGTCTTGTATCATTAGCATCCGCCTGTCTGTCAGCTGTGCTCCTAGTCTGCCCTTTGATAGAAACTGGAACAGATGAAAAACTGTCTGTAAACCTGTAAGATCCTTATTTTTGCAGTTAATTCTAGCATTTGCATCTAGGCTGCCTTTTCAATTCGTTTAGCCAAATAGCTATGGTTTGCTTTTGGTCTGCATTGTTGAGCGTGATTTGCTTCAAGGCGAGGGCTCTTTGGAAGCGGTTTGATAAATGAGAGAAGCATTTTCACTGATGAACATTTGAGCTCTTTCAGCATGATATAGCTATTAAGTGAGATATCGGTGGCATTTGAGGGGGCTTTACAAGGGGTTTGTTCGCTAGGAATACCTTGATGATACCTGAGGCAAATGGTCAGATGTGGACAGAGACTTTTTGGTCTGTGATACTAATTTTTTTAATGATTGGTCTGATAACATGCAGGCGGTACCTAGAATGTTTTTTTATGTTTGTTGCAGTTGCTTCAGTATATGCTTGCTTCTCAGGCCTCTGTTGTGGGCCTTTATGGAAAGGCGAGGCAACAGTAATATTTCTTTTCTAATGGTTGCTCTGTAGGTGTGGTATTGACAAGTGTATCGGCATCTACTCTTCTGGCTAAGAATGATCCTCCATTTGTGTTCTCTTGCTCTGTTGGTGGCTTAGAGTGTTGTTGTGAGCTCTTTGGTGAATTTTCTGACCTGGTGCTAGTGACTCATTTAGGAATTTGTGGACAAAATGGGTATCATGTGTTACTTTATGAGGAAAGCTGAAAAATGTGTGTGGTTGGAAAATGACAGAAGTCTTTGGTTTCGATAGAGGATGGCATTGGGCACAGTCCTGCATTGCTCCGTTGGTTGGATGTTGGTCGCTTTTGCCTACGATCACCACTCCACTTCTGGGGACATTCTCATACCAATAAAACGCCTTTACCTTCAAGTTGCAGTCTGTTTCCATCACTTGAGATCCAGAGATCGCCTGGGATGCGGCCGCCATCTTAGGTGGTCTGCCACATCCCCCTAGCGTGGTCTCAAAAGATGACAGCTGTCACACAGAAGTGCTCTGCTGTCCCAGGAGGCACTGACTGCTCATCATTCTATCTCTGCCTGTCAGGCTATTCACTACATGAGACTATAATCAACCATTATGGCTGCTCGCATGTCACAATCTTCTGGGCAGACATTTTGTGCTTCAACAAGATATAAACAGAGAGGGAGCTGTGGTTCGTTCCACTGAAAACTTTCCAGACCGCCACCTTGTGCCAGTTGTATAGGCTGTGCTTGAAATGGAAATTTCGAAGTATAAGGGCTCACTATTCAAGAGTAGCTTTTCACTAGTGAAAAGTAGTAGTAGTCTCCCAATAAATCATGCACCCCTGCTGAAGAATGGAGGTACTCTGCCGTTGAAATTTAAAGGAATGCAGGTACTCACTAGCCCAGATTACCTTTTCACTAGTGAAAAGTGGAAGCACTCTCTCAACAAAAGTATTGCACAACTGCAGAACAGCGCTGGTATTCTTCCTTTGAAATTTAAGAAGTCAGGTACTCGCTATTCCAAAGTAAAGTTTCACTAGTGGGAAGGGCTAGTATTCTGTAAATAAAAGTATTGCACCCCTGCTGAACACCGCTGGTGCTTTGCATTTGAAACTTATGAAGTGCAAGTACTCACTCTCCCAGAGTACCGTTTCACTAGTGAGAAGTACTGGTACTCGCTGTGGCTGCTCTGTAGAGGACGCTGGACGCTGGACTGTGTGGCTCCTGTGTATTTCATCCTACTTCTTGCAGAACCCGCTGCGCGGGTCCCGCTTCGCGGGGGTGTTAATTCTCCTCCCTGGACCCTTGCCTGTTGCTCCTGGGGGCTGCTGAGAGTCAAGCGGGGCTGCGAGCAGAGTGCTAGCGCCGGCCAGGGACTACGTTTCCCAGAAGCGCCGTCGGCCGGATCATCTGCACCTGGGCTGCTCTCCCCGCCTGCCCCTCCCCATCTGTTTTTAAGCCGGAGCGCCAAATTGAATCCTGGGACGCTTCGCTGTGGCTGCTCTGTAGAGGACGCTGGACGCTGGACTGTGTGGCTCCTGTGTATTTCATCCTACTTCTTGCGGAACCCGCTGCGCGGGTCCCGCTTCGCGGGGGTGTTAATTCTCCTCCCTGGACCCTTGCCTGTTGCTCCTGGGGGCTGCTGAGAGTCAAGCGGGGCTGCGAGCAGAGTGCTAGGGCCGGCCAGGGACTACGTTTCCCAGAAGCGCCGCCGGCCGGATCATCTGCACCTGGGCTGCTCTCCCCGCCTGCCCCTCCCCAACTGTTTTTAAGCCAGAGCGCCAAATTGAATCCTGGGACGCTTCGCTGTGGCTGCTCTGTAGAGGACGCTGGACGCTGGACTGTGTGGCTCCTGTGTATTTCATCCTACTTCTTGCAGGACCCGCTGCGCGGGTCCCGCTTCGCGGGGGTGTTAATTCTCCTCCCTGGACCCTTGCCTGTTGCTCCTGGGGGCTGCTGAGAGTCAAGTGGGGCTGCGAGCAGAGTGCTAGCGCCGGCCAGGGACTACGTTTCCCAGAAGCGCCGCCGGCCGGATCATCTGCACCTGGGCTGCTCTCCCCGCCTACCCCTCCCCTTTTTACCTATAGACTTATAAATTGCTTTGAGCAGTCCCGCTGCGCGGGAGCGACCAGGAGAAGCCCGGGACAAGGGCGGGACAGTCTGCGACAGTCCGCGACTGGTAGAGACTGGACTGGGCCAGGGACTTTGTCTTACCTTCTACCTGTGAGTTACTATCTCCATTAAGCTTAATTTGTAATATTAGATTGTCATTGGACAAAGTGCTGTTTTCTGCTATTCAAATCAAGGGTGATAACTGTGGTAAATCAGCGATATATCTATCAGAAATGTCAAAACCCAAAACACCCCAAACCGTTAACACACTAGATAATTATCTTGTCCAAGTTGTCACTAAGATAAATAATGAAAGGAGATCTTCCTTGGGTCTGAGCCCCTCTCCCCAAACATCATTATTAGAAACCTTGCCTCCGGACACATTTGTGTTTAACACTAGTAGTGAAGTACACTCCCAGTTCTCCCAGGAGAATAACTCCCTAACACAGCTAGTAGTGGATATTGCTGAGGCAGACGCTGATGTAGCATTAGACGAAGAAATTATACTACTAGAAGAAGAGTCCTTAGCACCAGTTCCAGCCCCTAGAGGTACTAAGGGGGGGAAAATATTTTTTACCAAAGAGGAGTGGGCTTCGCTCAGGAAAAAAACATCCAGACATTTCCCCAGGCAAAAAGAGTAGGGAAGATGAAAATGATGTAGACCAATTTAAGAGGCTGGGAAATACCTTAGAAAATAAAATTAGGAATTTAACCAAACCACTTCTGACTAAAATTGATTACTTAACGGCAGAGGTAACTAGACTAGGGGGGCTTCTCGAAAAAGCAACCCGGGAAAAGGAAAATGCCCCTAGATTGGAGATCTTGAGAGTCGAGACAAAAGAAACCCAGACGCCCCATAGGCTAGAAGCCCTGGCTAACATCCCCCTTATTGCCACGCTGAGTGATGCTCCTGGAGAGGGGGCTTCGGGTGGACTGAGTACAAGTGGGGAACCCGAAGGGCTAGGAACAAGGGTTAGATCTGAAGAATGTGGCATAGAAAAGGGCTCAGTAGAACTGATCGTTGAGGCTTCGCCCTTAGTATTAGTCCTGGCTAATGTTCCCCATTTGGAACCTGGGCATACAGAGAATTCAGCCTCTCTAACCAACAAAGCTATGTATTGGCTCTCACGAAATATGGCTTTTTCACCGGGGGGTATAGATCAACTGGCCCAGGAGGTGGTAAGGGCTAGAAGAGTAGAGTGGATTGGGGGAAGTAACAAAAAGTTCAGAGGGGACTGTGTGGTGCTACATTTCTCTGACCCAGATGTGTTGCCAAATGTCTTGGCTAATATATATCCCCCACAGCGTAGATCCACAGAGATAGTCCCTCTAACCTTGGATTTCTTTTACATGAGGAGAGGTAACAAGCTTAATCCCTCTGTACTGAGAACAAAATGGAACACGGTGGTACGGAGAGGAAAGCCTCTTGACGCCAAAAGTAGCTGGAACATGCCTTTAGAGAATAGATTCTCAGCCCTATCAGGCTTAAACGAGTGTGACTGACTGTATAAGAAGCAGAGCATCCTGGTAGATCGTATAGCCAACATTCCATCTAGAGAGGCCGCTATGGTAGAGAGGAGAGTATCCAATTGTAATCCTCGACTTGCCAACAAAGATGCAGAAGGGAGTAAGCACTCTCGGGGTAAGGTAGAGCATGGATCAGTTAGACATTGTAGTGTAGTTCCTATCTTCCCAATAGGCTCTGCGCATTGGAATAATACCTACAGCAGTAAAGGCCTAGGCCAGACGTTAACTAGGTCTACTACTGTCGATACTAGACTTAAAGTTTTGGGTTTGCCAGCGTAGCTCAGAGTTCACTAGAAACTTTCTCGAATGTTCAAGGAGGAATTAACTTCCCTGATTAGACAAGAAGGGATTTAGTTTCTGACAACCATAGAACATGACAACTTTGCTCTCCCCTAATCAAGAGTCAATCTCGAGAGTCGTGTGAACAAAAGGCAAATTATTTTACTCAGTCAGTACGTGCATTCTTAGTCTCATCAGAATGTAGAGAAAAGGAAGAGACGGGCGTGTTCAATAAAAAGGTGTTATTTATTGATCAGTCTCTTTTCTCATACAAGAGAAATGGATCGATATTATTGCAATACTTATAGTTAAGTAAAGTGCATACATTAAAAGCAATAGTATAAAATAATACTGTAAAAACATTGATATGGTTTCTAAGCCATAAGATGTTTTAAAATGAATAAAATATATTATATACACATATACATTTGACTAAACGTACTCAACTGGTGTTTCTAGATACGCCTACCCCGTGTACCTGACCTAAGTCTAATACGTGGGCGGGAATAGATAGTTACAGTTTAAGTTAAGTTTGTTTTTGCCAAGTGAATAACTAAAGAATTCTCTGTGAGGGGTTATTCAGTTCTGTACCTGGAATTTAGGATGAATGAGGAATGGTATCTCTCTCTCTGGTCTCGATATTCCAGGCTGTCTGCGAGGGCTACCCGGAAACGCCGGTGCTGGATTCTCGGCAGGAGAAAGCAGCGCGTCTCTCAGCGCGTCAGAAAGGCGGGGCTGCGCCAGCGGGGTCTGCTCTGCTCTTCGCTTCGGCAAGTATGGCTGCTCCGTCTCGTCACCACGCGTGTGTTTGCATATGGCAAGATCGGTAATATTTATACCTTTAAGGTGCCGAGATTGACGTAAGGATGGACATAGATACGTCAATAAAGATGTCATACGACTTGCTCGTTAGCACATTCTTTTACTAAAGTTCTCGGTGAAATCAAAACAATGGCCGCAGGGTTTTGCCCAGGTTGTCATAGGTTTGATTTGTTATGAGAACTCCGTATGCCTTATCAGGGGCTGGAGGAATATCGCTTGTCTAATTAGATCGCAAGTGTTATGACCTAATCAGATAACACGTTCCTGTGCCGTAGTGTGACTGCGTCAGATAACGGTATCTGCATCATGGGGGTTTTCTGCCTCATGGGCTGACTGCTAGTTAACTTGTTGGTTTGTTTAACTAGAATAGGGTCAGGAATAGGGGGATCGATTCAGAACCTATAGGAATACATGACACCCACTCCACGCTAACTATGGACATATTTACTAATCTAGGCATAGTATAACATAGTACAACATACTATAGAGTAGTGTGTATACCTTACCACCCCAAAATACATAAATGCATTTTGAAATTTTCAAATATACTGAAAAAAATTGCAGACATATATATATGGTATGCACTCAAGCTGTAGAAAAATGCCAAAGTAATCGCATTTGTATACATTATTGCTTATTTGGTATATGAGAATTACACATGAAATGGTTTCTTACAGAAAAAAGTTTCGAGACCATTCCATCACAGAATAAAATATCTTTATGAACATGCCAGCGGGCAGCTTATGTCTATAAGCTATCTAAAATTTAGAAACCTTAGTTCTCTAAGAATAGTTCTTACTTTAAGCAGAAGATAGTGTCCCGAAAAATATGCAAAAATATTTGGGGCTGCTGGAAAAACTGCTGTCCGTGAACTGGAGCGAAAATGTTCATGTGACTTTATTTTTAAAGTTGAAGGCCGAATTCAGGGAACGCCGTGTGCGAGCTTGCTCAAAAGTCTCTATTTCTGTTCGGGTGAGAACATCATATCATTTAGGCTTTCGAAAAAACTGTCAACAGCTTCCTGGGAAAGTTCCACTAACTCGGAAATAGGTGTAATCATGCATTCTTGCGCATGATTGTCTCCATTGACATTCTGATTTGCATTACTGACAGAAGGTCGTACCTGTTCGATGCTGCTTTCATCTTGAACTTCACTACCCATCAATCGTAGTGGTGAAGCTTCCACGAATGCCGTCATCAGGATTGGTAGCCTTTGAGGGCAGCACAAAGCATGAACCTTGATCGGGCTCAACAATGTTTCTGCATCCATCGGCGCATCCGATTGTAGCGTCAGACAGGTGTCTAACACGCATTCTTCTCCGCATAGCAGACACCTCAATACAGGTAAAACACATCTTTGCCACATTGGTCGAAATGATAGAAACCAAGTCATGTTCAGGTCTCTAAGCCGGGAGAGTCCCAGGATTTTTGATATCCGGTCCCGGTATCCAATGGCTAGGATTGTTTCTTCCCTTGTCGCAAGAGTTTTGTCTGTGACATGGGTTGCCATAACGAAAAATAAGGACTAAGAATAGGATTCCTGCAATTAGTCCCAGGATCAGGGGAAGTCCGCCAAAAATCAAATGGACGAAATCTGGAAAAATACCCAGTATGGCTTTGAATGGTGTTAATGCCATCGAAAATACTGTCTTAAATACCTTTGAGACCCCATTGGTATCAGAAATATTTAAGATTTCATTCAGGATTTCCGCGAAATGTACGGGGGAATTAGTTGATAATAATGTATGTATCTCTGCAGTCGTCCTTGCGACTTGTAGATCATACGTTTCTTTTGATGACGAGAGCCTGGTAGGCGTCTGAAGAAGGACTGTTTTCATTCTGCTTAAAGTATCTATTCGAATAGAAGTAATTTTCAAATCGGGCCATGCCCTTGCCTCCCTGTCTGGGAAGGAGCTGGGGAACAATGTGCGTCCACAGCACTTGACCTTCGCAGTAGTAGTTACTAGATAAGGAGTCCCGGGCATAAGACTACAACATCTGCGGTCTACAATAAGAATGTAACTCCCATTATAGAGTCTTTGAAAGAATGGTTCTATTTCTGTTGCAGGTGCGCCTTGCTGGTGACATGAAAGGTTGTATGAATTCCCTTCACAGGCTCCATGCAAACTAATTCCGTTACACAGAAGTGTGCCACTCAGTGACATCGCACAATTGTTGCCACTAAGAAACACTTTCTGTCCTTTATTACTGACACATGCATGTGAATAGGGCAGGTTCCATGTTGTTTTAAGGTACCCCTTTCCCAATTTCTCGTACATGCCAGCCTGTATATATTTTTGGCAGTATTGAAACCTGAAGGTTGAGATTGGAATATTTATTATCCCATGTATTATCCATTCATTGACATTGTCATTGGTAATCTTTCTAGTTTTTCAATGCTCAAGATTGTATAATCAGCACCCTTTTGCGCCATACTGATTTGTCTATCAGTAAGGTTAAAGATTTGGAATAGTGACGTTGTGTTGATTAAACGCCAAGGCACATAGCCTGAACACAGATTTTGTAACGTCCAGCCAAGCTGTACAATAGAACGCAATTGTGACTGACCGTGTTGTAATAGCAGTAAGTCTTGCGATAATATATCGATTGCTGACGACACAATGCTGTCCAAAGAAAAAATTCTGGAGGACAGGGTCATTAACCCATTGTCCACTACAGAAAGTGATTTTTCCAAATTAATACGGTCAATTTCCCGTATTCTCTCTGCTGTTTCAATTTGAGTAACCTTCCAGGCCTCATTGCATGCTGCATATACAGAGGCTGCTATGAAACGCTTTTGACGCTGTTTGCGTGGTCCCAAAGTGAAATCACGCAAGTCAGCACCATCAGTAAGTAAAGTTAGGTGTTGCTTAATTTCTGCCAGTGTGGAAGTTTGTAGCCATTGAAGGCATAATTTGCCCACACTGTAGGTGGTTATTATCCCTGGGTGATGTCTTTGAGGATATCTAGGGTCTGGCCTGGTCATTTTGAACCCCTGTGTTTTGTTCAGGAATCTGTCTTGACAGTTATTAGTATCTGTGGGCCAGATCAACCACTGTTTCCAATTAGGAGGTGTTCTGTTTTGGTTTAATATATGGTTTACGTCTATCTCTTCACCTGTATCAGAGTTATTGCTAAACATTATTGGCTTTGGAATAGACGGTTTATTTAAATCTTTGATTTTGGCTAAGCCAAGACAGGTGGTCTGTTGAACAGTGTCATTTAAAAATATCATTTGTTCTGGGATCATGCAGGCTCTAAACAAAGCTTCTATACCCTGTACTTGCCATTCTTTTGTACCCCAAACACTTTTCAATTCAACATTTTTGTCCCAATAATCAAATCCAAAAGTATTCATTTGTTCAAAAAATGAGTCTGAATATAACAATTTTGTGTTGGTTATCATGGTTTTGGTTCCTGTCTTGTTCGACAATTTAAAATAAAATGTTTCAGCATTACTTGTGTTAAAACCTGAAAAATATGAATATTTGTCGTAAACGGTTCTTGAGCTCCCTTTTGGAGGTGTTGCACAATGTTCCCATTGATTATAATTTAAAACGTTTCTAGGTTGTGCAGATCTATGTAAAAAGTGGTTACCATAGTGGTTATAGCAATACATACTGTCATAATTTGTAGAACCCTGCAAATAATCATGTTTGGTAAATTTAGCAGACATTACTAAGTCAGACATCATATTATTAATGCTTTCGAAGTCCCAATCATCAGCAAATGAGTTTGGTTTTGCAAAGTCACTCAATGAGATCTTAATTTGGTGTGGATATTTCAGGATCTCGACCGGACCATAAATTTCATAGTCAGTGTTGTCCCAGGCTACCCCACCAGGTATCGGATTGGCTGTGAAGTTGGCTGAAGAAAGTTCTCTTTTCTCGACGTGTGAAGATGTGTGTGGTTTGAGGATCAAGTTGATTTTCTGACTTGCTGTGTCCATTTTAGCATATTTTCCCTCAATGAAGCGTCGCAAAGTTAGTATCATGATGAGCCAAAGTATGAGGATAAATGCACCAAAACCCACCCAAAATTCAATCCATGGAGAATCAGATATGTTTCTTTCAGTTGTCTCAAAAGTTCCTTAGCTTTGTCTTTAAAGGTTTTTGATGATGGCTGTGTCTTTGATTCGCTGAAGCCCTCAGAGGAATCATCGAAGTTAATGAAGTAGCCGGATGCAGTTCTGTCAATTGTTCCAATTAGTTCAGGATTTCTGTTTCTTGCATTTTTACTTGGTACTTCATTATAGATTGGTGTGTCTCTGCTAAATGTTTTTATTTGGGTATTCAGAGGTCTTAGTTCTATTGCATTGTTGCATAGTCCTTGTTGTTCTTCTGTAGGCGTTTCGAATGTGATGAGCCTCTTCGTTAGGACCTCTGTACTGGTAGCAAACCTTGGTGTTCTGCTACTTATTGGGAGTCCACTTGGCCTACTGTTTGTTATCGGCCACATGTTGTGGTTTTACCAGGTCGATGGATACAACTCGGTTCTCCTTTTTACCAGCAAGTGGCGGTAGTACAACTGATCTTGTCCCATTGACAGACAAGACAGGAACTGCTTTTCTGTAAGAAGGCCCAAATTCCTTCTTTACCGCGATCTTTTCCCTGACTAGATCCCCGACTTTTGGAATCCAGACAGGTCTTGCTGGGACAGGTGGTGGTTCTTCAGTGGTTGTTGGCTGTTGTTTCAACTTTATGTTGCTCAGGTCTTTTCTTGTTTTGTTTAAGTCCTGCAAAATAGCCAAACGGTCTTTGATATCAAAGGTTTTTTCTTTCACCACTGAAGTCTGACTATCAATGTCAGAGATCATCATCCTAGTTCCAAATAATAATTCGTACGCACTGAATCCCTTCAGAGAATTTCTTGGCAAGTTATTGAGACTACGTTGGACACTTATTAGATGTTTGACCCACCCAGCTCCCGAACCTAATATCCTTTCCGCTATAGATTGCTTTATGCCTTGGTTTTTTCTTTACACCATCCCGTACCCTCAGGAAGGAAGTGAGAAGATTCCCGCTGGGCTATGCTCATTTAGTCATGTTTCCCCTCAGGCTTGAGGGCTAGAGTGGAGACAATGGTCAAACGTAGCATGCTCTTAGCGTATATGCCATTTAGACTCGCAAATCTTTGTATAACAGTCCGGACATCAGCCGAGTGCTGGTGATCTACATTATAAGTGGAACTAGCCTGTATATGTTAATCGCAACCCTTCCTTTTTACTCCTGATTTTTTCTGGAGTAGAACGACGAGGTATTAAACTGTTTCTTTCCCCACTGCGATCTCTGTTGCAGTTTGGGCAGTTTTTTACAAACATGGTATGACGCAGGCTCATGCCTGGCCACCAGTACCTTGATTGTAATTCTTCCAGAGAATCTTTTAGTTTAAGGTGTCTGAGACCCTCGCCCATATGTGCGTCTGCGATTAACAAGTTTCTCCTGTCCATGTTTGGAATCACCCTATCCCCCACTCCAGGGATTCGAGCAAAAGGGACGGAGTTTGCATCGATTATGTATGTATAATTGAGTGGATAGTTGATCGGTAACGCTGAGCAGTCGCCTTTTGATGACGTTTTCACCGCCAGCACTGTTTCACCGTCAATGTATTTTAATGTACGCTTTTTTCGAACTACGGGAGCCGATTTAGTGGCTGCCGCTGCGGCTGTTTCAGCCAATGAATTCCCTACAACGTGAACGCCATCACGCTGATGACTCAGTGAGTGAGTCACGTGAGTCTTTGGTAGTTCTTTTTGTAAAAGAGCTATTTGTTCCCAGAGCAGTTTCTGCTTTATTGGTGCATCTGTGTCATCTTTGTAACCTTTTTGAATCCATGTCTGCAAATCGCTGTTATATGATTTGACGCAGTAATATGAATCTGACACTATAAGTGTCGGGAATTCGCGATCCGCATTATCTAGCGCCATTTTTAAAGCTAATATTTCAGTTTGTTGTTCTGAATTACTTTCTACTGAGTGTGTCTTTGTTAATAGAGGTTTTAGTTTACCTCCGCGCCACACTTCTTTTGTAATCTCACATGTGGGGTTGTATGCTTGTTCTCCCCAAACGGAGGGTTGAGCATGTCCGTCTGTATAGATTACACAGGCGTAATGTCGTAAAGGCAGAATGTCGATTGGCAGAGGATATGTTTCTTCATATTCTAGATTTTTTAATTCTTCTAGTTCTGGATCAAAGTAGTAGTATACTTTGTCCGTTGTGATAGAATTCACCCATTGTATCCATTCCGGATTCAATGCTGTTGTTGGTAAATTCCACGGTGTTGTTAGTGCCTCAAAGGCTGATTTTGCTGTTCTGACTGTGATATGTCTACCGTCCGCTTGATCTTTCTCTCTAGCTATTGCGGTTTGAACTGCATGAACAATTTTTTCTTTGTTGCTGAATTTCTGTTCAGCTTCTGTGTACAAGTGTGATTTGAATGCAATTGGTACCTTTTCCCCTCATTAGAGGTCAGGTATGTGAATCCGCATCTCCCTGGGATGACTCGAATCACAAGATTGCGTGTGTTATCACGTGTTTCTAATTTTGTTTTAATTAGCATGTCTGTTTGTAAGGATCTCAGAATTTCTGTGGGTATTTGAGTCCAATTGGATTTTTTAAAATCTGGTTTAATTAGATCATAAAGGGGTTTGACCCTTTCTGCGTAATTTGCAATGTATGTTCTTCCGAAATTTAGGAAGCCTAGAATCGACTGTAGGTTTTTTAGTGTTCTAGGTGCTTGGAGTACGGCACATTTCTCTAGGAAATTGTCAGCCAGGCTTTTGCCTTCGCTTGATAATTCATATCCTAAGAACAGGACTGTCAGATGGGCAATTCTGGATTTTTTAAAGTTGAATTTGTAACCCTCTGCAGCGAACCCAAGTATTATGGTGTTCACTCTTTTCAAGTGAGTCTCCAAGTCATCATCTGTTAAGTAAATGTCATCGACATAAGATAATGCTTCATCATCATATAGTTGTAGTATTTCTGTTACTCTCGCTGAGAATACCCCCGGACTGTTCTTGTACCCCTGGGCTAACCGACAGAATTGTTTTTGAGTGCCATTTACTGAGAATGCAGTTAAATATCTGCTCTCTGGTGCTATGTTTTGACAAAAGAATCCATTAGAGATGTCTAAGGTTGTTTTGTATTTTTTGCGCACTATGTTATTCATTAGTGCAGCACTGTGTGAGTTTTGCACTGCAAAAGTTTTGCAACATGTGTTAAGGTGTCGGTAATCCAAAACTAGACGATATGAATTGTCTGGTTTGGAGACCGGAAACAAAGGGTTGTTCATTTGTGAGGTGCAAGTTTCAATCACCCCCTGGTATTCTAGCTGATCTAGTATTTCATTTACCTGTTTTTTAGCTTCTTGCTTAATTGGGTACTGCCTTTGTGCAGTAGGTTGTGATTTTAACTGGATTTTGTGAGGAGGAGAATCCTCATCCCATCCTACATGATTTTTATATAAAGCAGGTGCTAGAGCCACTGCCCACTTTCTAGCAAGTGTGTATTTTTTATGAATTGGAATTTGATTTGAGAAGGCAGGCATAATTACTTCTTCGCCATGAGGGCACTCCCTGACAAACTCTGGTGGCCAGTCTTTTTCAGCTAGAAGGATGTCATAACCCTTGGAGAGGTTATCCCAAAATAGTCCCCTTATTTTCCTAGTCTTATCTCCCTCTATACGTAATGTTATCTCGTATATCTTGTGAGGTTTGCTAACCCTGGTGTCTGCAGTTTCCACTTGAAGATATTCATTCGTGTCCACTGTCTCCAGATGATTCATAAGGACTTTGCGAGCTATGCTCACTTCTGCTGCGCTGTCTAGCATTGTCTGAGCCCACTCTCCGTTTTTCAGTTGTGTCCTCAGTATTCTCGGCATTGTTAACTACCTTGATACTGGCTACCTTCTTTTTTGGAAATTGTAATTTCTTTTTTAGTTGAGCAGGTTCCTTGTCTATGGACTTGGCGTGCTCTTCTCTTTGTTCTGATCGTCCTCTTCTTTCCGATTTCTGCGAGGAAGTCTGAAAAGATTGAGAGGGACGCGTATCAATGTCTTGATATCTATCAGGTTTTTTTTATATTATCCCTATTTCTAAGGTTATATCTTTTCCCAGAGGGGTCACTCTGGGGTGACCTGTGTCTTTGGTTCGGAGATTTCTCTCTTCGCCTAGGAGACCTTCCTCTGGACTGGAATTTCTTTTCTTTAGGATTGGATTGTTTGTTTCCATCCCAGTTCTTTTTTGGTGAATTATTATTAAAAAATATTTTTTTCTGGACTTTCAGTCAGTTGCGGTTTTACTGGTATTCCACCTAAACTATCTCTACCTAGTTCCTCATAGGATTTTTCTATGATTCTGGCAATTTCAGCTGGTTGGTCTGCTATATCTGTCTCTTTTAACCTCTGGCGGATCGCCACGTTGGCTGCTTCACCTTTTATGTTGGCTAATAATATAGCCGAGACCTGCTTGAAGTCTTTCAGTAATTTCATACCAAGAGTTAAAGCGGGTTCTGGACCGTATTCGTCTTGAATTTGTTTTAGCACATCTGGTATCACCGAAATGGATGGAACACCGTGCGTTTTTGTGTAGATGGAAGCAAAGACTGTACCCCAAGTGTCACAGTCCTCTATGTGTGGTGCGATTCCCATTGGGAGACAGATAGTCAGAATCCTGTGTTTTTCTAGCGGGGTGGTGTCAGGAAACACCGCCTCTATTTGGGTAATTTTCTGTGCCAACCAGAATGGTATTTGTTCCCGTTTAGCCGGTACTTTACCTAGGCAGGATTGGATGTTCTGTGGTGTAATTTTATTTGTGTTCCCCTGGTGAGGGGTCAGCTGTGGAAGTTTAATCGCTGGCTGAATTGTTGAAGTCCGCATCACATACTGAACTAATTGTCTATGAATTTTTATTAATTGTTTTAGCTGTGTTAACAGCTCTGCTGCAGACATCCCGTTGATGTCTGGATGTGGTGTGTATCCGGCTAGGACCGGCCACGTTGCTCCTGGTCTACCTAAAGGACCGAGCCTGGTGATGTGATTATTATGTTTTAGGGCGCCATCAAATAAGAGCAAATGCTCTTGGAATTTGAGTGGTACTTCCACCTCCTCGAAAGGAGTGTACTCATTAGGAGGTTCCTCTATTTTGTAATAGTGGAAGTACTTTGTTACAGCATTTGCTGCTGGAAAATTTATCCATGAATAGTATACCTCTGTCTGCCGATATTCGTGTGCCTCAATTACGAATATGACTGTGCCACCTCTAGGTGTCAGTCCATTTTCTATAAGTTTCAAGGTTATAGATTTTCTTTTAATGACCGGGATGAGTATTATATCCGGGTCTGCATTTTGTAGTGCAGTATCAGCTTCTGCTATGTCAGCTGCTAATCTAACTGCCTCTCTTTCTTCATCACTGTCTGTCATTTTACTGACCGGATGGTTATTTTGTTTGTTTGCAGATCAGGTTTCTTATGGAAACAAAGATTAGATGCACAATATTTTGGAACTGTTTATCCTTCAACGTTGACTATACCAAGAACCATACATAGGAGTTCCCTCCTGCGAGGTCTGGCGGATATAACCTTTCACCCACTCCAGACGTCTTTGGAGTATTTGGGAAAAGGGGTCTGAGTGAGAAAGCACGACTGAGTTACTCTAAATGTCTTACGTTAGTTTTATCGCCCTTTCCAAACGCGTTGGGCGCCATGTAGTGTAGTTCCTATCTTCCCAATAGGCTCTGCGCATTGGAATAATACCTACAGCAGTAAAGGCCTAGGCCAGACGTTAACTAGGTCTACTACTGTCGATACTAGACTTAAAGTTTTGGGTTTGCCAGCGTAGCTCAGAGTTCACTAGAAACTTTCTCGAATGTTCAAGGAGGAATTAACTTCCCTGATTAGACAAGAAGGGATTTAGTTTCTGACAACCATAGAACATGACAACTTTGCTCTCCCCTAATCAAGAGTCAATCTCGAGAGTCGTGTGAACAAAAGGCAAATTATTTTACTCAGTCAGTACGTGCATTCTTAGTCTCATCAGAATGTAGAGAAAAGGAAGAGACGGGCGTGTTCAATAAAAAGGTGTTATTTATTGATCAGTCTCTTTTCTCATACAAGAGAAATGGATCGATATTATTGCAATACTTATAGTTAAGTAAAGTGCATACATTAAAAGCAATAGTATAAAATAATACTGTAAAAACATTGATATGGTTTCTAAGCCATAAGATGTTTTAAAATGAATAAAATATATTATATACACATATACATTTGACTAAACGTACTCAACTGGTGTTTCTAGATACGCCTACCCCGTGTACCTGACCTAAGTCTAATACGTGGGTGGGAATAGATAGTTACAGTTTAAGTTAAGTTTGTTTTTGCCAAGTGAATAACTAAAGAATTCTCTGTGAGGGGTTATTCAGTTCTGTACCTGGAATTTAGGATGAATGAGGAATGGTATCTCTCTCTCTGGTCTCGATATTCCAGGCTGCCTGCGAGGGCTACCCGGAAACGCCGGTGCTGGATTCTCGGCAGGAGAAAGCAGCGCGTCTCTCAGCGCGTCAGAAAGGCGGGGCTGCGCCAGCGGGGTCTGCTCTGCTCTTCGCTTCGGCAAGTATGGCTGCTCCGTCTCGTCACCACGCGTGTGTTTGCATATGGCAAGATCGGTAATATTTATACCTTTAAGGTGCCGAGATTGACGTAAGGATGGACATAGATACGTCAATATAGATGTGATACGACTTGCTCGTTAGCACATTCTTTTACTAAAGTTCTCGGTGAAATCAAAACAATGGCCGCAGGGTTTTGCCCAGGTTGTCATAGGTTTGATTTGTTATGAGAACTCCGTATGCCTTATCAGGGGCTGGAGGAATATCGCTTGTCTAATTAGATCGCAAGTGTTATGACCTAATCAGATAACACGTTCCTGTGCCGTAGTGTGACTGCGTCAGATAACGGTATCTGCATCATGGGGGTTTTCTGCCTCATGGGCTGACTGCTAGTTAACTTGTTGGTTTGTTTAACTAGAATAGGGTCAGGAATAGGGGGATCGATTCAGAACCTATAGGAATACATGACAACATATAGCCCCTGCTGCCAGTTGTCCTAATGATTGCAGGCTTCGTAGCACCCAAGTTAGTTTACAATATCTCCCTCGTAGCCAAAATTTGACGACATCACATGAGTTGGATGGCCTAGTTAGTAAGGACCTCCAACTTCTATCATGGAACTTGGCGGGAATCTTGAGTAAATTAGAGTCTCCAGAATGGGGGGAATTCATTCAGCTCCATGACATAATTATGTTACAAGAAACCTGGGCAGTGTCCCCCGTCCATCGACATGGGTTTCTAAATTTCTTTATTCCTGCAAAAAAGAGTCGAAAGGGGCGGCCATCAGGGGGTTTAATCATATGGATACGGCAATCTTTACAATGTACTATAAAATTAAGGCCTGTGAATAACTGTGATATACTATCAGTTGTAATTGTCTGGGGGGATGGCTCCGAGATGGCCTTTTTTAATATCTATGCCAGGGGAATTCCTGGGGGTCGAGGTTCAGATGTGATAACTGCATTAGATAATAACATTGAAGACCTTCCACAGCACATTACAATTATGGTGGGAGGTGACGTGAATACCACATTTGAACCCCTGGGATCTGAAGATACTGAACTTTCCCAAGATGAGGACGCTAAATGGGGAATACCGCAGTTAGATTTACCCCCAATAAAGAAGTGGACTGAGGCAGCCGTCCAATTAAAGAGCATGTGTTTAGCCAGGGGGTTGAGGGCGGTAAATGGACGCACCCTCTCTGATCTATATGGTG
Organism: Lissotriton helveticus; assembly: GCF_964261635.1. Lineage (NCBI taxonomy): Eukaryota > Metazoa > Chordata > Amphibia > Caudata > Salamandridae > Lissotriton > Lissotriton helveticus. The sequence goes on from NC_136065.1 coordinate 344,775,884, forward strand.
CTCCCACCTTTGATAATCATTTGGCAAGCAGCAGGATTGATTATATCCTTGCAGATGTTAGAGACTGGCACAGAGTTAGGGATATGAGGGTCACCCCTAGAATGGAGAGTGACCATAACCCGTTGTGCTTGCTCTTCAAATCAAACCAGGGGGGAACAATAATAGGTCAGGCCATGAGCTTCCTGCCCCTGGATTTAATTTCCACAAATAATCAACGCCATATAAAGTGGGCCGCATTGGTAGATAGGCCAGAAAAACTGCAAGACTTAAAGGCGATGGTGATAAACGAAGTAAATAGCTTGCAAGACTGTTACAATGATACCGACCTTTATAAATTAATCGAAGAGACACATCCCAAATTTTTCTTAAAAATTCAAGGATTCTTCCAAAAAGAAGTCAAACAGAAAACGGGAGGGTATCCCTTGAAAAGGGCAGGATGGTATGATCAAGCCTGCAGAAAGGCGAGACAGAATCTAAGTGCGGCATTGAGAGGCAAAAATAGAGGAGACGTCCGGAAGCCCAGGGACGAGTACAGAAAAGCCCAGATTAGAGCAAAACGTTCCTGGGATGAAAGCCAGTGGCAAGAATTAAAGAACGCTTGTGTAGCTAAACACCAAAAAGAATTTTGGGCTATTATAAAATGGGGCAGGGGGGGAATAGCTGAATGCCCAAAAAACCATGTGGCAAAAGAAAGCTGGGTGGAATTTTTCAAACAGCAATATTCCTGTACAATGCCCCATGAATGTCAACTCCCACCGCCTATATTATTCTTTAAAGAAGAGGTATTTACAAAAAAGGACGCAAGTATAGCACTAGACGGGGTGACAAAAGGGAGGGCACCGGGCATCGACGGTATTCTGGACGATCTATTTTTATCAGACCGGGACAATTGGTGTCTGTACTTTGCTTGGTTTGCAAATTCTATAGCTCATGGAGCAGCAATACCTGCTTCTTGGAAAGGCGCAGAGATCATTCCAGTATACAAAAAAGGTGATAAGGCCTTAGCATCTAATTATAGACCCATCAGCCTTATCGATTCAGCGCAAAAACTGATGGGTAGAATGATCCAAAATAAAATACAAGACTGGATAGATGAAAATGGAGTCCTCTCGCCTTATCAAGCAGGTTTTCGCCCCCTAACCAGCTCCATTGATCAGGTTTTCCACTTCTTAACCATATATTGGAAAAATGTCACCCTAACAGATGGCCCATTGTTTGCCGTATTTGTAGACTTAAAACAGGCATTTGACTTAGTGCCACGGCAAAAATTATGGAATGTGCTAGGTGATCTAGGAATTAGGCCTGAATTACTATCATTGCTAGTGCGTATGCATGAGGGCAACTATGCCAAAGTTAGATGGGGGACACAGGGCGAAGTCACTGATTCTTTCCCCGTAGAGCGTGGGGTGAGACAGGGATGCGTCCTGGCCCCCACCTTATTTTCACTTTATATCAATGGAGTAGTGGACCACCTTATGAAGTCACCAACTGATGCACCCATCCTGAATGGGGTGCGGGTTCCGGTACTCATGTTCGCGGATGATACCCTTCTGATATCGCGAACGCCAAGTGGGCTACAAAAGTCAATTAATGCCTTTGGAGACTTTTGTAGGATTCGAGGTTTGAATACTGCAAAAACAAAATTTATGAACATGAATCCTGCTAAGTCATTCAAGGGGGCAATGTATTACAATGGGGAAGTTTTAGAAGAGGTGGATGCCTTCACATATTTGGGCATTAACTTGCAGGGGAATATGCAGTGGAACTCACCCATTAATTCTACTGTTCTAAAGTTCCACCAGCTGTCGGGGGCCATAGCTCTGAAGCATAAATCTTCATTGACAAAACCTATCCAACCTGTCATGGAGATTTATAGCATGAAAGTTCTTGGTGCATGTCTTTACGGAGCAGAACTATGGGGGTTTGCTAACATCAAAGGGTTGACAATTGCCGAGAACAAATTCTTACGCAGACTGATTGGCGTTCCACAGAGTACTCCAGTTATTCCTCTCCTTTATGATCTAGGGAGGAAAAAATCGAGGACCAGGCTCGTCTGCGTCCTCTATTATTCTGGAGGCGCATAAAGACCACGCCTGAATTGGGTCATTATGCTGCAGCACTTATGGACATTGTCAACTCTGATCGGTTCCACAAAATCCCGTGGCTAAAAGAAATAAGAAACCTACTAAATGAGCTCCATCTTGACCACCTATGGACTACCATTGATCCTGCATCTTTCCCCTCCAAGGATTTGTTAAAGAAATTGTATTGGGACATGACACTATGGGGCCGATTAGGATGGCGGTTTTTCCGCATCCTCCGGGCCGGCGGAAGTGTCCGCCGGCCTGGAGGATGCGGAAAAACCGCGGCGGAGACTCCAAAGACCCACCGCCAAATTAGGATGGCTGGTGGGTCTGATAATCTGTCCGCCGCTTTTCCGCCGCGGTCGGAAGGCGACCGCGGCGGAAAAGCACTAACATGTCTGGCGGTGTCTATCAGACACCGCCAGGCATATTAGGATGTCTGAAAATATATGCTTTTCCGCGGCGGCTTTACCGCTGTGGAAAAGCATACGGACCTTCACTTTGGGGGCCCGTTGCGGGCCCCCTGGGTGAAGGTGGGGTGGGGGGTGCACATGGGGGGTACCTATGGTACCCCCCTGCATTTGCGTGCACAATGCAGCAGGCACCGCGCGGTGCCTGCCGCTTTGTGCACGCAAATGCTGTGCATGGATTTTTTACATTGCGGCGGATGCAGCTTGAAGCTGCACCCGCCGCAATGTTAGTGATAGAGGATGTGACCGCCACCCTGGCGGTCACATCCTAATTTGATCGGAGGGAACGCCGCAGCCCATGCGGACGTTCCCTCCTCCTCAGGGGTCGCGGACGGACTCAAGTCCGTCCGCGATCCTAATCGACCCCTTAGTTCGGTTTTGACATCTAACCAGCCTTCGATGTTAACATCCCAATATTTGGAACACAAATTAGTCCCAACATTCTAACATTATTGGGACTTGATCACAAGACCATTGGACAGAAAGCTGTATTTCCAGTTCAGGGTGGGTTGCCTACCGCTTAATGCATTTACATCAAAATGGTCCCCCGGCAATGTTAACATCTGTGCCCATTGCAAGGATCAGGTTGAGGACATTCCACATTTTATGTTCGTTTGCCCCCTTTACGTGGCCCCAAGACAAATATGGCTAAAACCCTTATGTAGCAACTTAGGGACCAGATTGCACCAAGAAGCACTTAGAATGTTAAGAACAAATTGTTCCCCCAGCCTCGCTATTGCATTAGCCAAATATCTGGGCTGGGCATGGATTTTACGCACTCGCACTTTATTTTAATGAATTTTGGCCAAAATTAGTAGAATACTTGTAATTGATCATCCGCTTCTTTTATATGAGGTTTCCATTCGTAAGCGGCTGTACATCCTAAAATGTGTTTTGACAGCATACTTGTTTAATGTGTATTTTAAATTGTTGTGAAATAGAATAGTATTTATTATGTATAGAGTAGGGTGAAAATGCTTTTATGACAATGCTGTCGAAATAAAGCTTGAAACTTGAACTTGGTACTCTCCCAATAATAGTAGTGCACGCCTGCTGAAGAATGCTGGTGCCTTTCAAATTTAAGAAGTGCAGTTAGTCACGACCCCAGAGTAGCTTTTCACTAGTAAAAAAAAGTTCACTAGTAAACGTATTGAACCCCTGCTGGACTTCACCTGTACTCTGCCTTTCAAATTTCAAGAACTGAAGGTACTCACTATCCCAAAGTACCGTTTACTAGTTCAAAAAGCTGTTAATCTCTATATTAAAGCACAACACTTGCTGAAGAGCGCTGGCGCTCTACCTTTCATATTTAAGGAGTGCAGATACTCAGCACCCGAAAATACCTTCTCATTTGATGCACTGTGTACAGGGATTGAATAGGCTAAAGAACGGTGATGGATTAAAGCCAGATCTTTTGACTGGGTGTGAGTGTTTGATTGATTCAGATGCTCCGTCCATCACCACCCCCTTTTGTACCGCTTTTGGCCGCCATAAGTGTGGCAGGGTATGCTCAGACGTGAGTCCCTTGCTCACTTTGCCACTGGATTCAAGCAAACCGGGCTGAAGATGGCTGGAATGCCAGAAACCGGTCCTCAGAAGCTTGTTTCCAGTCCAGGGAAGACATGGCTTGGCAGTTCGGGCTGGACTGTTCCCATGAGGCACAGGGTCAGACTGATTTGCATATAGCCATGTCTGAACTGGGGTGGCAGAGTGGGCTAAAATACGGTGATGGATTAAACCCAGATCTTTTGACTGGGTGTGAGTGTTTGATTGATTCAGATGCTCCGTCCATCACCACCCCCTTTTGTACCGCTTTTGGCCGCCACAAGTGTGGCAGGGTATGCTCAGACGTGAGTCCCTTGCTCACTTTGCCACTGGATTCAAGCAAACCGGGCTGAAGACGGCTGGAATGCCAGTAACCGGTCCTCGGAAGCTTGTTTCCGGTCCAGGGAAGACATGGCTTGGCAGTTCGGGCTGGACTGTTCCCATGAGGCACAGGGTCAGACTGATTTGCATATAGCCATGTCTGAACTGGGGTGGCAGAGTGGGCTAAAGTACGGTGATGGATTAAACCCAGATCTTTTGACTGGGTGTGAGTGTTTGATTGATTCAGATGCTCCGTCCATCACCACCCCCTTTTGTACCGCTTTTGGCCGCCATAAGTGTGGCAGGGTATGCTCAGACGTGAGTCCCTTGCTCACTTTGCCACTGGATTCAAGCAAACCGGGCTGAAGACGGCTGGAATGCCAGAAACCGGTCCTCGGAAGCTTGTTTCCGGTCCAGGGAAGACATGGCTTGGCAGTTCGGGCTGGACTGTTCCCATGAGGCACAGGGTCGGACTGATTTGCATATAGCCATGTCTGAACTGGGGTGGCAGAGTGGGCTAAAGAACGGTGATGGATTAAACCCAGATCTTTTGACTGGGTGTGAGTGTTTGATTGATTCAGATGCTCCGTCCATCACCACCCCCTTTTGTACCGCTTTTGGCCACCATAAGTGTGGCAGGGTATTTATTTATTTATTTATTTATTTTCGTAATTTTTATAGCGCAACAAATACCCTGGGGTGTCTCGGCGCTGTGGAGCTACTGGGGTCAGTGATCCTATTACTGGTTAAATAACCACGTTTTTAGGAGCCTGCGGAAGCTCATCAGGTTAGGGGCAGATTTGATGGACTGTGGCAAAAGATTCCAGAGCTTTGGGGTGGCCACCAAGAAACGTCTATCTCCCCAGGTGGCGGTTCTTGTACGTGGCACAGTGAGAAGGTTGGTATTGGCCGATCTTAATTGCCGTCTAGGAATATATGGCTGAAAGGCTTCCGTCAGGAACCTGGGTCCTATGTTGTGTACTGCCTTATATGCAATACAGAGTGCCTTGAATTTGATGCGGCTCTCAACTCTCAGCCAGTGGAGTTGACGAATGCCAAGAGTGGTAGAATTGCGGCGAGGAATGCTTAGGAGAATCCTGGCTGCCGCATTCTGAATGGATTGCAGCTTTGTTATGACTCGCTTCTGGGTGTGGAGAAGGAGAGCGTTTCCGTAATCCATTTTGGAGAAGACTAAGGTAGAAACCAAAGTCTTCCCAGCTGAGGGAGGGAGATAAGGCAGCAGCTTCTTTATCTTTTTCAGGATAAAGAATGAAGACGACACAACCTTGTTTGTATGCAGGTCGAAGACCATCTTGCTGTCAAAAATGACTCCCAGGTTTCTGGCTTTTTCCACTGGGACAGGTGGGTGGCCGAGCTTTTCCGGCCACCAGTTAGTCGACCATTCTGGAGAGAGTTTTCCAAAGGTCATAACCTCGGTCTTGCCCGAGTTGAGTCTAAGACAGTTAGAGGCCATCCAGGTACTGACCTCAAGCATAGCTTTCTGAAAGTTGGCTGCCACTGTGCAGCCGTCCTTGTGAATGCCCAGGACCAGCTGGGTATCATCTGCATAAGATGTTAACCGTATTCCATATTCCGTATGCTCAGACGTGAGTCCCTTGCTCACTTTGCCACTGGATTCAAGCAAACCGGGCTAAAGAGGGCTGGAATGCCAGAAACCGGTCCTCGGAAACTTGTTTCCGGTCCAGGGAAGACATGGCTTGGCAGTTCGGGCTGGACTGTTCCCATGAGGCACAGGGTAAGACTGATTTGCATATAGCCATGTCTGAACTGGGGTGGCAGAGTGGGCTAAAGAACGGTGATGGATTAAACCCAGATCTCTTGACTGGGTGTGAGTGTTTGATTGATTCAGATGCTCCGTCCATCACCACCCCCTTTTGTACCGCATTTGGCCGCCATAAGTGTGCCAGGGTATGCTCAGACGTGAGTCCCTTGCTCACTTTGCCACTGGATTCAAGCAAACCGGGCTGAAGACGGCTGGAATGCCAGAAACCGGTCCTCGGAAGCTTGTTTCCGGTCCAGCAAACCGGGCTGAAGACGGCTGGAATGCCAGAAACCGGTCCTCGGAAGCTTGTTTCCGGTCCAGGGAAGACACGGCTTGGCAGTTCGGGCTGGACTGTTCCCATGAGGCACAGGGTCAGATTGATTTGCATATAGCCATGCCTGAACTGGGGTGGCAGAGTGGGCTACAGAACGGTGATGGATTAAACCCAGATCTTTTGACTGGGTGTGAGTGTTTGATTGATTCAGATGCTCCGTCCATCACCACCCCCTTTTGTACCGCTTTTAGCCGCCATAAGTGTGGCAGGGTATACTCAGACTTGAGTCCCTTGCTCACTTTGCCACTGGATTCAAGCAAACCGGGCTGAAGACGGCTGGAATGCCAGAAACCGGTCCTCGGAAGCTTGTTTCCGGACCAGGGAAGACATGGCTTGGCAGTTCGAGCTGGACTGTTCCCATGAGGCACAGGGTAAGACTGATTTGCATATAGCCATGTCTGAACTGGGGTGGCAGAGTGGGCTAAAGAACGGTGATGGATTAAACCCAGATCTTTTGACTGGGTGTGAGTGTTTGATTGATTCAGATGCTCCGTCCATCACCACCCCCTTTTGTACCGCTTTTGGCCGCCACAAGTGTGGCAGGGTATGCTCAGACGTGAGTCCCTTGCTCACTTTGCCACTGGATTCAAGCAAACCGGGTTGAAGACGGCTGGAATGCCAGAAACCGGTCCTCGGAAGCTTGTTTCCGGTCCAGGGAAGACATGGCTTGGCAGTTCGGGCTGGACTGTTCCCATGAGGCACAGGGTCAGACTGATTTGCATGTAGCCATGTCTGAACTGGGGTGGCAGAGTGGGCTAAAGAACGGTGATGGATTAAACCCAGATCTTTTGACTGGGTGTGAGTGTTTGATTGATTCAGATGCTCCGTCCATCACCACCCCCTTTGGTACCGCTTTTGGCTGCCACAAGTGTGGCAGGGTATGCTCAGACGTGAGTCCCTTGCTCACTTTGCCACTGGATTCAAGCAAACCGGGCTGAAGACGGCTGTAATGCCAGAAACCGGTCCTCGGAAGCTTGTTTCCGGTCCAGGGAAGACATGGCTTGGCAGTTCGGGCTGGACTGTTCCCATGAGGCACAGGGTCAGACTGATTTGCATATAGCCATGTCTGAACTGGGGTGGCAGAGTGGGCTAAAGTACGGTGATGGATTAAACCCAGATCTTTTGACTGGGTGTGAGTGTTTGATTGATTCAGATGCTCCGTCCATCACCACCCCCTTTTGTACCGCTTTTGGCCACCATAAGTGTGGCAGGGTATGCTCAGAGGTGAGTCCATTGCTCACTTTGCCACTGGATTCAAGCAGACCGGGCTGAAGACGGCTGGAATGCCAGAAACCGGTCCTCGGAAGCTTGTTTCCGGTCCAGGGAAGACATGGCTTGGCAGTTCGGGCTGGACTGTTCCCATGAGGCACAGGGTCAGACTGATTTGCATATAGCCATGTCTGAACTGGGGTGGCAGAGTGGGCTAAAGAACGGTGATGGATTAAACCCAGATCTTTTGACTGGGTGTGAGTGTTTGATTGATTCAGATGCTCCGTCCATCACCACCCCCTTTTGTACCGCTTTTGGCCGCCATAAGTGGGGCAGGGTATGCTCAGACGTGAGTCCCTTGCTCACTTTGCCACTGGATTCAAGCAAACCGGGCTGAAGACGGCTGGAATGCCAGAAACCGGTCCTCAGAAGCTTGTTTCCGGTCCAGGGAAGACATGGCTTGGCAGTGCGGGCTGGACTGTTCCCATGAGGCACAGGGTCAGACTGATTTGCATATAGCCATGTCTAAACTGGGGTGGCAGAGTGGGCTAAAGAACGGTGATGGATTAAACCCAGATCTCTTGACTGGGTGTGAGTGTTTGATTGATTCAGATGCTCCGTCCATCACCACCCCCTTTTGTACCGCATTTGGCCGCCATAAGTGTGCCAGGGTATGCTCAGACGTGAGTCCCTTGCTCACTTTGCCACTGGATTCAAGAAAATCGGGCTGAAGACGGCTGGAATGCCAGAAACCGGTCCTCGGAAGCTTGTTTCCGGTCCAGCAAACCGGGCTGAAGACGGCTGGAATGCCAGAAACCGGTCCTCGGAAGCTTGTATCCGGTCCAGGGAAGACATGGCTTGGCAGTTCGGGCTGGACTGTTCCCATGAGGCACAGGGTCAGACTGATTTGCATATAGCCATGTCTGAACTGGGGTGGCAGACTGGGCTAAAGAACGGTGATGGATTAAACCCAGATCTTTTGACTGGGTGTGAGTGTTTGATTGATTCAGATGCTCCGTCCATCACCACCCCCTTTTGTACCACTTTTGGCCGCCATAAGTGTGGCAGGGTATGCTCAGACGTGAGTCCCTTGCCTACTTTGCCACTGGATTCAAGCAAACCGGGCTGAAGACGGCTGGAATGCCAGAAACCGGTCCTCGGAAGCTTGTTTCCGGTCCAGGGAAGACATGGCTTGGCAGTTCGAGCTGGACTGTTCCCATGAGGCACAGGGTAAGACTGATTTGCATATAGCCATGTCTGAACTGGGGTGGCAGAGTGGGCTAAAGAACGGTGATGGATTAAGCCCAGATCTTTTGACTGGGTGTGAGTGTTTGATTGATTCAGATGCGCCGTCCATCACCACCCCCTTTTGTACCGCTTTTGGCCGCCATAAGTGTGGCAGGGTATGCTCAGACGTGAGTCCCTTGCTCACTTTGCCACTGGATTCAAGCAAACCGGGCTGAAGACGGTTGGAATGCCAGAAACCGGTCCTCTGAAGCTTGTTTCCGGGCCAGGGAAGACATGGCTTGGCATGTGGGCTGGACTGTTCCCATGAGGCACAGGGTCAGACTGATTTGCATATAGCCATGTCTGAACTGGGGTGGCAGAGTGGGCTAAAGAACGGTGATGGATTAAACCCAGATCTTTTGACTGGGTGTGAGTGTTTGATTGATTCAGATGCTCCGTCCATCACGCCCCCTTTTGTACTGATTTTCATGTTCGACATTTTCCAAAAAGGGCTGGTAGTCCTGGTTTTATAAGAGGGCACCTTCACTGACTACGCGGCCTGGTATTTCTGTATGGAGTCTAGACCCCCTTACATAAGGACTCGCTATAGTTCTCTCCTTCACGACAATAACCTGTACACACCTTACAGGTGTACAGTTAGCTTTATTGTGCACCTTTTTCCAGTGGTGCCCGACGGATATCTTGCTACACATGATTGACACAAGAGACATTTTGTGCATCCAATGGCGGAAGAGAAACGTCAGTGAGCTTTCGATCAGCCCGGCGCCGATGGGGTTAAGCAGGTGGGCGAAGACGAGTTTCCAGCAGCAGGTTATCCTCGCGGGGTCCCCGTGAGGTGCTGAGACAGGAGTGAGAACCGTGCTCAGCTGAGCGAAGCAGTCACGCCCGTCTAACCGAAGATGTACGAACTGACACCTACTGAGAAAGCTGTGAACTTCACGTTGCCACCAGCAGCAACCCGTCTACACACGTCACTTCCCGGAGCTGCTTCAACAAGGGGGCCGCCGGGCCAGGTTGCAAGATCATCAGACATGCTTCTAGCTAGTGAGGTAGCTCCGTGGGTTAATGCAACAGTCAATGCGGGACCTGTAGGTGAAAGGTCTCCGTCCCTACAAGCCCTAGTATTTAGACTTATAAAAGTATCTTTGATAGTTTAACTAAGACCTGTCGTTTATAGCGTTAAGACTGTGGATGCCAAGCGCTACAAAAAATCAGTAATTATTAAGGTAGCGCCTATTTCAGCGCAAATCGCTTTTGCTGTTTAAAGAATCTACCCTGAAGCAGATTGTCTACCAAGCAAGAACGTGTATCTAGGAAAACGGTACAGAATCAAATGATGCTGCAATAAGAAATAATACATTTATTTAAAAAAACACGATGCCTGACCTGGCTATTCGAGCAGTAACAGATAATGAGAAGGAAATTGAAGAAGGTGGAAAGATTGCGAGGTAGGGGTGGAAGGGAGAGAAAGGGAATAACTTTCAATATTGAAGAGGAAGGAAGGTAAGGGAGTGAAGGTGAGACAGAACACACGCAGAGGGGGGCGGGGGAGGCAAGGACCAACGAGGCCAAGATGAGCATTCAGTGGCTCCTGGACCAGACTTGTTAGAGAGCTTTACTTGCTTTCTCTTGGGTCAGAGAACTAAGCAGGGCTAGAGTACTGTTCTGCCACTCTGGATTTTCCTCCCTAGGCTGCAGGCCTGGGGGCTGGAGAGGAGGCTTCCAGACCAAGCTGGGTTGGCTGCCATGACCCAACCATGAAAGCCCCCATGGCCTCATTCTAGCTTGGGCCTCTTTCAGAGTGGAACTTGTGTGAATATTTTTTACCAGGACTGATCTAGGTTTCAGCCCGGCTTTGGAGTTAAAGATGACTGTCATTATTCCAATGCCTGTGCTTCCATAGGTAAAATAAAGAAAATCCCGAAAAAATGCCCTTTTTCTTGAGTCTGGACAACGCTCCAGATGGAAAATTGCACATCCTTGCTCTCTACCAGGTGGACGGGTGTGGTGAAGCTCACCCTCCTATTTTCTTGGTAGTTGAAAGTGGGATGGGAGGCTTCCACTTATTATCTCTCTTTACGGGGATACCATGATAGTTTCACTTTCCACCTTATGAGCAGCCTGGGGCGTTTGGATAGGCATTGTGAGAAGCTAGTGGCACATTGCAGACATTATTAGATGGCTTGAGGATAGTGTGGTAAGCTTCTGCAAAATGGGCAGGCAGCCGGGCACTCTGAGAAGCATGGGCTTAGGGAGAGACTCCTTGAGGGGGTTGGACGCCTTGCCAGGCAGAGTGAGAAACATGAGGCATATGGAGAGACGTGGGGAGGACTTTGGTGCACACGGGGCTGACTTGAGGATTTCATGAATCCTCATTGTAGGTACAGTCAGACGTTTGCGCAAGGAGCCTGAGGGACCAGGAAGCTAGTGTGAGGATCTTGGGCTAAATCGAAACCTGAAATACTTGATCTATGAAAAGGATCTACAAATGACCCTTTAGTAATCTACAGAACAGACTATGGAGCAGCCATATATATCAAAAAGTCAGGGGATTTATAGTCAGTATAGTGAAGAGAAGACCAGAAATCCCACTGACCATAACTTAAAAATATACTAGAGTTTTTGTAAGGGTGGGAAAAAAACAACAATACATTTACTTTATAGATCACACCAAGCTCTTCATAACACATGAGGTCATTTATACTTTGTTTTTATGAAAACGTATTTTTTTTAAAGACATCTATAAAAAAACACATTGTCTCTATTTCTAATATAAAATGTAATAGAGAGTCAATTTTAACATCCAATTTATAGTCTATCACTTGAGTATCACAAAAGCACCATTTCTGAAGTTCGATGTTTGCAGCCAGCACGCGTTTCACGGGTGTGCCCGCTTCTTCAAGGGCGTTAATCTCAAACAGGGCTCCTGCCTACTTTCATTGTTTTAGGTTCCAGGAATTGTGCAAAGTCTCTCATTAAACTTGACGGTTTCCTAGTCCTTCTCATATGCACCATTAGCCTTGAATTACACCCATCAAAAATGATGAACTAAGCTGTCATTTCTATGTTTTAATTGTGATCCTAATAGGCCACAATATCACAAAAATATAGTGAAGAGCAGGAGGCTTTCAATCATTTCCAATGTTTTCCATAGATTCGAATTCCTTCTGATGGTTTCTCCAGGAAATTAGTGTTCAAAATATTTCTCAATATGCCGTAAAGTAAGCAACGAAAAGCCACTGTAGAGAAAACAAGAACTCCTGAAGCTAAGAAAGAAGGACATTTACTTGAAATCCCAAAATTGAATCAGAAAGCAAAAAAGTAACGCTCCTACTCAGTACCTAGGATCAGGAACAACAATACATCACAGCTGACGAAGGCCCCTTTGTACATTCTCTTCAAGAGGGGAATGGAAAACCCCCTATCACAATGCAAATCTAGAAAGGCAAGAACTGGCAGATGGGTGCCCCTGAGGACTTGGCGTCATCGGGTAATTCAAAGAATGTGCAGATGAACTAGTCAATCTCAGCAGCTCAACCTATGTAAGCGACACCTTTAGGTCTGTGAAACCAAGAAGGAAACTAAAGCGAAAACTGCAAGGTGGGTGAGGTAGACTCTGCACCGCCTCGATAGCGGTGCATCTCATTGTAAGCCTCCTGTGTTCTCAGAAGCACAAGGTGCAATGACAACTTCATCGCAAGTGTGAATCAAAGGTACCGCAGAGAATTCTACGTATCAGAGCCAAAAAAAGCCTTGAATCCACAAGTCCAAAGACCATGACATATCTTGGGGAAGAGCATGGACACTAAATATCCTAAATGCCTGCGTTAGCGGATGTGACGTCATGCACCCTCTGACCATCGATCACATCACAAGGATGATACTTTGTCACATTCTTAGCCCCTTGACAGCCACCTATTGTTATTGTGGGGCTACATTTTCCATAGCAGAATCTACATAAAGTGAAGAGCGCTCTCACCGCCCTGTTTTCTAAAGCTTCACATCACTATCTTCTAACACCCAACTCCAGAGGTAGCAAGGAGGGCCTTGCTATTCCCTGACCCAGGGCTAGCCAAAAGTGACTCAAACCTCTACCCTTGGCTAGCTCTAAATGACATCACGAGGAAGGTGTTCTGCACACTGAATGTTACAAAAATCTCTTCTTTGAATACAAAGCTTCTCGATGAACAGTTTCAGGGTAACATGATCATGAAATTAAGGTTCTGCCCCTATAAATGATCGCTGTAAAAACTGGTTTATATTATGTTATTAAATATTTTTAGAGCACTTATGCCACATGAAGACCTAGTCAAGGCACTAAGATGCACTTTTAGCTATGGAGATAGAGGAGTGGAAACTAAAGCTTCAGCTGGTGGTAGTTATGTGGGGGGGGGGGCTACCAAACAGCTGGGCATTGGGCTGGTTGCAAATCATTCCTTTTGTTCATTCGTTGTTTTCGCTGTCAGCACTGAGGTGATATTGTGCCACTTGTGGACAATACTTAATTGGTTTTACCAGAAAATGGCCATACAGCAAAAAGTTAAAGGAAGCCTTACAAGTCCTCCCTCTGCTAGAAAGTGCTTCATGTCTTCCTGTGTCTGATGTATGGTGCAATGCCCACCAGTAACAACTTGGTGCAGTGATCTTTTATATGCAAATTGGTGGTTCATCCTGGAATGGAAGACACTCATTCCCAGAAATATAAGTTGAAGAGGTAGTTTTCTTTTATATCTATTACTATTCAGTGATACTTCAAGTGCGTACTGGGGACTGAACACGTCACACATACCTGCTAAAATAACAACATTATGTGAGACCAGGTGGCTACAAGGACATCACACACTCAAGCCTAGGCCCTGAACAGAAATTTCATGGCCAGTCACAGCCTAAAATGTGGCCAGCTAGCGACAGCACAGGGTGGTCCTGGTAGCCCAGTCTCAGTGACTTAGCTAGTACTGGCTGCCAAGAACCACAGGTGTTGCACAAGGAGGAAACAGACGGAACTCATCCAAATAAAGATGGCGGACTCTCTTAACAGCTTGCAGGCAGAGCAACTCTGAGCAAGTGTTTTTTTACGCATAACCCTAAAAAGTGTTTTTTATGCACAGTGACTTCTCTTTTCCCCAGATATCAATGTTTCTGTATCAAATGTTCTCTGTTGCCCCTCTCTTTGTGCCCTCCAGCCCTACTCTTTCCCCTCTGAAATGCCCCTGTCCCTAACCTATGCCCCTTATCCTCCCACTCCTCCTGTGCCCCAAAACACAATATGAAAGCTGCACTTCAATACAATACAATCTATCCCCTTGCTGTATTAGTTTTACTGCCTTAATTGATTTGCCCTACTCATGCCTTTTACCCTTCTCCCTACTACATTGCCCTCTTTGTTCCAGCTTTGCCTGTGCCCCACATATCTACCTCGACAGTTGTTTATTTATTTGACCTTCCAGCAACTTGCCTAAAAGTGGAGTCAGCGAGTTGGGCGATAGTTCGTGAGGTTAGTAGGTGCGATATTGGCCTTCTTTTGTATAGGGGTAACCTGAGCAGCTTTCCAAGCCAGGGGAATTTTACCTGTGTTAACTGATAAGTTAAACAAAGAACTTATTGCGGGGGCAATCTGATTGGAGAGTAATGCTGGAATCCTTGGAGGACATAAATTCAGGGGGGAGCCAGATCTGTTTTTTTCTAGCAATCTCTGAATTTGCTCAGGTGGAAAAGAACGAAACTTTCCTAGGCAACAAACACGGTTAGGTGGCACGCACGAATGCTACCACATTCTAGCTTGAACCTTTACCACCCTAACTCTGCACCCACTGTGCCTCTTACATATGGTTCCCCTGTGCTACCTACCTGTTCCGCTCCCATGCCCCAACCCAACTCAGACAGCAGCTGCAGTTTGAATGTGAAGGATATACTTAGGAGCAGGGCGCAGGCTTCCTTGATGACACTACTGTATTTACCGACTGGTAATAAATGAAGCAAGGGATCGCAGCAGTAAAACTGTAACAATGTTACTCTTGCTTGTTTGTGTATTAGCAACAGTGTATATATCTTAGCGTCACTTAGGCAATATCAGCGCAGCGCCACGTGAGTGTGGCTGGTTTGCAGCCGCGGCCCGTGTAGGTAAGAGCGGTGGGCTGGGTTTGGGGGAGGGGGAGAAATTCGACAGACGACGATGAGGGAAAACTAATTATTTATTTAATTCTCTGTAGTGATAGTATGTTGTATCTCCCCCCCCCCCCCCCCCCCCACCTGGCTCCACTGCTCTTACCTGCACGGGCCGCGGCTACTGGTCTGTATAAACTGAAGGGACGTTTATAGCATAGTAAAAGCCCCCGGGAAGCAGATACTGTTTAATCACATTGGATGTGCTCATGATATCTTTATAAAGAAAGCAGGTAGAGCTTACTTGTTCAAAAATAGACCAGTCCTATGCCTGATTTCCTCGGTTGGATTCTGAATGCTGCTGTATCTAACCCTGTTGGGCTGATTGTCTGTAAGTCCTTCGAGAAACCTCTCCCATCCTGTTACTTTGCGCCAGACTATCCACCAATATGAGTGCTGAATATTTGTGAAGTCATGCCCAAGATAGTGTGCGATG
Source organism: Lissotriton helveticus (assembly GCF_964261635.1). Lineage (NCBI taxonomy): Eukaryota > Metazoa > Chordata > Amphibia > Caudata > Salamandridae > Lissotriton > Lissotriton helveticus. The sequence goes on from NC_136065.1 coordinate 344,791,476, forward strand.
CACCAACAAGCATTCTGGGATTGGTAATTAGGGGGAACTGGATCCTGGTTGTACGTTTCTGAGACTGGGCAGATCGATGCATTGGCTGGAATTTTAATGGATCTGCGTTTGATCGTGGTTACTACTGCTGGGTAATGAAGCCAATCATATATCTCCCTAACCTGGGAACATGGGCTTCAGACTCTAATTGAACGCGAGGGGCTTGAGTAATTAGCCAAAGGGCCATGGATCATGATGAAGGTGCCGAAGGGCATTCTGGGAAATTAATTAATGCCTGTACGTCCTTGTCATTTGTGTGCGACTCGAATATAGACAGGAACGTCTGTAATCATGCGATAAGACACTTGTTGAAATCATCTCTTTCACATAGGATGTCTTCATCTGAGGAGTGACCCTAAGCACCGCCAATTCCTCCTAATACCACCACTGTTGTTGTGATATTGTGGGAACCGATATTCTAGCTCAAAGTTCAACGCGGTCATAATAATTGAATGCCGGTTGTCAGCTTGAAAAGAAATCTAACACTGCCTCTCATAACAAATTGTGAAGTTCGGTCATCTCATTCAGGCCAACAATCACTGCATTGAAACGCAGTATAAGGTAGACTCTTCTAGGGTTCGGTTGCACAAGTGCCAACACTATCCAATGCAGATCATTTTCCAAACGATGTTTTTCCATACCATGGTTGACCAATCGAGCTATGGTGACTTTGCGCCGTATCCGTGACTTGTATTGGGTAATTCTTTGCCTCATCTCTTGGTTGGTCTTCCTTATATAGAGTTTGTAGCATGGGCCAATGTACACATAGACCAAGTTTTTGGTTTTGCAATTCGTAAATACTGTGTGTTTCCAATTAATGTTCTTGTATGCATTTAGTCCCTTCAATACTTTGATTGCAACAGACTTATATGTCACATTTGTGGTAGTGATGTGTAAGCTCGAACAATTTGTCTCGCTATATGCCGGTCTTTTTGAAGAGTAAACATAGGTCGCTCAAAGGCTTTATCTAGTATGGATATCAAATTGCAATTCTTTGAAATGATTTTCTTAATTTGGTTGTTTTGCCGGCATAATGTTGAGACACAGACCAAATGTTCAGACACTGTTTTTTCTTTTTTAGCCAGAAACTATTCTCGTCGAGTCCACCATGCTCTCTTCAGCTTCTCCACCAAATTTTGTGGATGATAAAAATAATCTGATTTCTCAGAGGAATTACCCTGAATTCTTAAAAATTGTCCATATAGCAAATTGTCTCGGAGGATGCAAGGATGATGACTTGAATAATGCAGAGCTTTGTTGCGGTTGGTGGGTTTAGTATGTAGTGTTGTCCTCAGTTTGACATCTCTTTCAACATCTTCAACATCTAAAATTTTGATGGTTGCACAATCGCTGTTCAGGTAAAGCTTAATATCTGAAGATCTGCCATTGGAAAACTGCTTCAAAAAATCCTCTTGTCCTGTCCAAATACAAGAAAATATCATCAATATATCTCACCCAATTTGAGATTTGGTGAGGAAAGGGGTTGTTTCGGTACATGAATTGTTCTGCAAAGTGTGCCATGTACAGGAGGGCTATTTCTGGAGCGAAGGTACAACCTATGGTGGTCTGGAACAAAAAAACTCTTTACCAAATTTGAAGTAGTTCCTCTAGCGAGCAAATCAAGCTAGCTTTATGATGAATTTGGTGGGACCTGATGTGGCCTTGGTCTCTTCTCTAAGTATGCCTCAATTGCTTCAAGACTTTAGCTAACAGAATGCACACCCTATTATAAACAGTCTTTATGCTTTTAAGCAACTTTCATAATGCTCTGTGGCATAGATTGGGGCGTGCGACTCCTGGTGCGAGTTTTGCCCAACCTCGCTTAAATAATCGATCCAAGCTGGTGACCGAATGGACCAGTCGCAGGATCCACTGCCAAGTGAATGGGCCTGTAGGCCCTGAAATTCAACAACATACTTTTATAATAAACATGTGTGTCCATTTTTAAACCCTTTTTAATCCATGTTAGTCCAAAGTTTATAAACACGATGAAACAGTGGAGTCCACAAATGTTCATATTGTCGCTTTTGTTGTCATCTTAAACATTTCAACGTGCGGGGAACATAGTTAAAATTGCAAGCAAAATGATTCTTCAGAATATCACAATCCAAATCCATCGGTATACATAAAAAGCTAACCGGCCAGGTCCCTTCATCAGGAGTGACTGACATATAGCTGGGAGACGCGGGACCTAATAGGTGATTAAGCGGGGCAGGACCCTTGCTGAATGTGTGACTACAGGGCTACCCTTGATACCGTGTACCCTTGTGAAGCAAAGATCCATTACAAAAGGGTTGGACACTGGCAAGAAGATGAGGACTAAGGGCAAGTATATACCTGTTCTATTTAGGTGCAGATTCCTGCACCTTATCATCAGAAACAGGCAGGACCTTAAAACACCAGGGAGGAAAATTAATCGACCTAATTAAAGCCCTGGACCCCGCATGGCCATCTCTAAGGGCTGAATCCTGTTGGCTTTAGGGTCATAGGACCATAATATCCTCATTACCCTATTTCCCCTACTTTAATATCCCCAATAACGTCACGAATAAAGGGATACCTTGAAGTTATAGAAAGATTTTTAATCTTTAAACCCCCTGGTCAACTACTCCTAAGTGCTCCCTGAAATATGGTTGAGCCCACCCTGACCTTATTAGTCAGGGTGAACCGGATGATGAAGCATGACACTACTAGAGTGTGAGGGTTATAAAACAAAAAGGAATTTTTTCCTTCTCAGCCCTTAAATGGATGGTGTACCACCTGAGGAGAGTAGTGCCCCATGTATCACACATATACAGGGTGAGATACTTTATGTTTGGCTAGTATCGAATAGGGAGGACGTATCCCTCCAGCACCTTTTCCAGCCAGTGGAAGAACCTCTCCACCCTCTTGACTTAGGGAAGGGTTACCCACCCTTCTCCAAGTTAAAAATGTATCAGTGACTAACTTATAAACATTTTAAAAATATATGAAAATACACTCAGGTCTCCAACAATTATAAATTCAAAAATTAATACACCAATGGTGCCTAACAAATTATACTTTTTGCCAATATGAACAATGCTCATTCCTCTAACATATACAAAAAAGAGAGCTGGGAGTGCTTATTTATCTCAGAAACAATCAAATATTTAATCTTCAAAAGAAACACAAATAGATCAATGGTCCAGAAGTATAAATTGTAACCATATAAACAATCAAAATTCTTGTTTTTCTTGATGTTCAGCAGCCGACGCGTTTCGTTCTAGAGGCAGGACGTCATCAGGGCTCGTACTCTTATAATAAGGCTCCTCTGTTTTTGTCTTTGAATTTTGAACCTTTAGTCTAGGCAGTTTTGCTACAAGAGGCCCGATTCTTCATCTATGTACCGGTAATAATCATGAACTTATGAGACCCTAAGTCAATGCTTCTCTCAAATCGATTTATCCTTTATGCTTTAAATCGAGAGTCCTTTAAAAACTGCTCTGCCAGTGACATATCATACCGCATTCCAATATAATGTAGCCAAGCGGGGAAATGACATCTATTTGGCAGTAATCCTATCACTTCGTTCTGAAACAATCCATTCCTTCACAACGTGGCCTCCTGTTCCTCTCCACACCATCCGGGTACGATAAATCCCGAAGGGTGTGGAGAGGAACAGGAGGCCACGTTGTGAAGGAATGGATTGTTTCAGAACGAAGTGATAGGATTACTGCCAAATAGATGTCATTTCCCCGCTTGGCTACATTATATTGGAATGCGGTATGATATGTCACTGGCAGAGCAGTTTTTAAAGGACTCTCGATTTAAAGCATAAAGGATAAATCGATTTGAGAGAAGCATTGACTTAGGGTCTCATAAGTTCATGATTATTACCGGTACATAGATGAAGAATCGGGCCTCTTGTAGCAAAACTGCCTAGACTAAAGGTTCAAAATTCAAAGACAAAAACAGAGGAGCCTTATTATAAGAGTACGAGCCCTGATGACGTCCTGCCTCTAGGACGAAACGCGTCGGCTGCTGAACATCAAGAAAAACAAGAATTTTGATTGTTTATATGGTTACAATTTATACTTCTGGACCATTGATCTATTTGTGTTTCTTTTGAAGATTAAATATTTGATTGTTTCTGAGATAAATAAGCACTCCCAGCTCTCTTTTTTGTATATGTGTAGTCTAACCTGGGGTTGGGACGATGCCCCAGTAGTTGGTGGAGTGTCAAACAACGCTATTTTCAGTGTACTATCCCTAGTGCACCATACTATACCCTACGTCGTCCAAAAGCTTTGTTGTATAAACCGTCATTCCTCTAACAGTCAATAAGCCTATTCACCCACGTCTTTGAACATTTATGGTGTCTAATGGTCCCCACGTGATGACAAACTCCATTTTCATGTAAATTACGACTAACCCTTTCACAACATCTTATGTCAAATGTCTGTGATCTAAAACTCGTGTTTGTTGCTAATCTAGATGTGAATTTACATGCATGCAATGCGTAATCAATCAAATGTATGAACAACGTGTAGTGAATAAATAAATAAACCAATAAACTTACAGATAAAACTGTAGCGACAAAAACGATCTGGACGCCAGCGTGCAGCCCCACCAACGACCACCCTAATATAAAAATGTCTACAACTCCTTTTTATTGCTCACCTGATTAATGATACATGACCCCAAGTGTTAACCTGAGAAATACGGGAGAAAGAAAAAAAATACTTTCACACTCCCATGGCCTTGGTAAAACCTATGCATATGTGCCGATGAAATGTCCACCCATTTAGACAATTAGATGGTGCACCAAAGTCCCAGTTAAACTCTAACAATACTATTCATTTACTGGCATTCATTCAAATTGATCAGAAGTACAAAGAATACAAGAACTTTTGTTCATTGTGTATTTGATGTTCTGTTTGATATATATAATTAATCCATGTTCTTTAACTCTCCAGGAAGTAAAACAGACAAGTGAAGCAAGATGTTCCATGAACAATAAACATTTCATCTGATTCAAACATGGGGTGCAACTGTAGGCGGACAGAACACTTAATTTTTACTTTAGATAACAGAATGCACACTTTATTTTAAACAGTCTTTATGCTTTTAAACAGCTTTCATAACGTTCTGTGGCACAAATTGTGGCGTGTGACTCCTGGTGCGAGTTCTGCCCAACCTCACATAAATAATTGATTCAAGCTGGTGACCGAATGGACCAGAAGTCGCAGAATCCACTGCCAAGTTAATGGGCTCGTCGGCCCTGAAATTCAACAACTAACTTTTATAATAAACATTTTTGGCCATTTTTAATCCATGCTGGTCCAAAGTTTGTACACACGCTGAGCCAGAGAAGTCCATAAATTTTCATATTGTCACTTTTATTGTCATCTTAAACATTCCAATGTGTGAGGAACGTGGACAAAATTGCATCAAAATGATTCTTCAGAACATCACAATCTAAATCTATCCATATACATAAAAACCCAATGCATTTCAGGGCAGATTACTTCGTCAGGGGTGACTGAAATATAAACATAAAAAAAAAAACTATGAAAATACACTCAGGTCTCTGATAATTATAAATTAAGGAATGAATACCCCAATGGTGCCTAGTAAATGGTACTTTTTGCCAATATGAATGATGCTCATTCCTCCAACAGTCGATAAGCCAATTCACCCACACCTTTGAAAATGAATGCTGTCTAAGGGCCCCCACCCCGTGATGACAAACTCCATTTTCATGTAAATTACGATTAACCCTCTCCCAACATCTAATGTCAGATATCTGTGATCTAAAACTCGTGTTTGTCGCTTCTCTAGGCGTGAATTTACATGCATGCAATGCGTAATCAATCAAATGTATGAACAAGGCATAGTAAATAAATAAACCAATAAACTTACAGATAAAGCTGTAGTGAAAAAATAATCTGGACGCCCGCGTGCAGCCCCACCAATGACCACACTAACATAAAAATATCTACAACTCCTTTATATTGCTCACCTGATTAGTGCCACATGACCCCTAGTGTTAACCTGTGAACTGCGGGAGAAATAAACAAAATACTTTCACACTCCCATGGCCTTGGTAAAACCTACGTTTATGTGCTGGCGACCCATTTAGACAAAATCAATTAGATGGTGCACCAAAGTCCCAGTTAGACTGGAACAATACTATTAATGTACTGGCATTCGTTAAAATTGATCATAGGTACCAAGAATACAAGGACTTTTGTTCATTGTGTATTTGGTGTTCTGTTTGATATATATAATTAATCAATGCTCTTAAAACTCACCAGGAAGTGAAACAGACAAGTGAAGCAAGATGTTCCATGAACAATAAACATTTCATCTGATTCAAACATGGGGTGCAACTATAGGCGGACAGAACACTTCATTTTGGCTTTAGATAACAGAATGCACACCCTATTTTAAACAGTCTTTATGCTTTTAAACAATTTTCATAATGCGTAGTGGCATAGATTGTGGCGTGCGACTCTTGGTGCGAGTTCTGCCCAACCTCACATAAATAATTGATCCAAGCTGGTGACCGAATGGACCAACAGTCGCAGAATCCACTGCCAAGTGAATGGACCCGTCGGCCCTGAAATTCAACAACAAACTTTTATAATAAACATTTTTGGCCATTTATAATCCATATTAGTCCAAAGTTTGTAAACACGATGAAACTGTGGAGTCCACAAATTTTCATATTGTCACAGGTTATCACTAGGGGTCATGTGGCATTAATCAGGTGAGCAATATAAGGGAGTTGGGTACATTTTTGTATTAGGATGGTCGTTGGGGGGTGCAGCAAGCTGATGGCCAGAGTATTTTGTCACTACAGTTTATTCTGTAAGTTTATTGTTTATTTATTTATTTACTATGCCTTGTTCATACATTTGATTGATTACGCATTGCATTCATGTAAATTCATGCCTAGAGAAAGGACAAACACAGGTTTTAGATCACAGTTATCTGACATTAAATGTTGTGAGAGGGTTAGTCGTAATTTACATGAAAATGGAGTTTGTCATCATAGGGTGGGGACCATTCGACAGCATTAATTTTCAAAGGCATGGGTGAATAGGCTTATCGACTGTTGGAGGAATAAGCATCATTCATAGTGGCAAAAAGTACCATTTATTAGGCATTATTGGAGTGTTCATTTTTGAATTAATAACTGTCGGACACCTGAGTGTATTTTCATAGGATTTTTTAAAATGTTTATATATTTCAGTCACCCCTGACGAAGGGACCTGCCCTGAAATGCATTGGGTTTTTATGTATATGGATGGATTTGGATTGTGAGATTCTGAAGAATCATTTTGCAAGCAATTTTTTTCCCGCACATTAGAATGTTTAAGATGACAATAAAAGCAACAATATGAAAATTTGTGGACTCCACTGTTTCATCGTGTTTACAAACTTTGGACTAACATGGATTAAAAAGTGTTTAAAAATGGAACACATTAAAGTATAAAACATTAAAGTATAAAAGTATGTTGTTGAATTTCAGGGCCGATGGACCCATTCACTTGGCCGTGCATCCTGGGACTTTTTGGTATTTCGACACAAACCCATTTGGTGTTCTGGGAGGAGGGAAACATTATCTTAGATAAAACATGGGGAATCAAGATAAAACGTCGCAAGACTCCCTATGAGTGAGACTGATAATACACTGTGGAAGGTAACAGATGAGATTGAATTCGAATTTGAATTTCAATGGGCCATGGAGAACCTCTGTGTCCATGTAACAACAGAGACCCCGATCATATTAGAGGCCATTCTTGATGCATTCAACAGTAACATTTATGATTTGGGTATTTGAAATTATGAATGGAACACCACATCCTCGAGGCCCGCAAATAGTTATTTACATTCACAATAATATTGTAACATGTACTGCGTCAGGCGCAAATCCTCTTAGGTCCCCATACATACACCCGGTCCAGATATAACCATGGAAGAAGTGTCATATAGACTAGCAATAAGGGTGTTTAATGTTCACTTCTTTGACCTCATGATAGTGGATGAGTAGTCAAGTACCACGGTATAAAATCAACACTTGTTTATCATTACTATTAGTTGGAGACAAGCTCAAAAAAGGACATAAGATGGTGGGTAAATGAACAAGGGAATAAAAGTGACACTTCTATTACACATAGGAAACTTACATATCCTTTGGGGACCATGGAAACTCTCTGGAACACATGTAGGCACCCTCGGACCTCACCCCTACAACTCCTCGGACCGGTCCAGAAACGGACCGAAGGGACAGCCTCATAAGTGAATAGCAGCACACCGTTAGACAGGTAGAGCGCCTAGAAGCCCTGCTCCCTTTCGAGGGCAATATACTACAGGACAATAAAGGTTTTAGGCTGGGAGACAAGTCTGCAGAGACTTTGAGAGAGGCAACCGGGGAATGGATAAGGGATGAAGAACAATGGGAGAGGGACATAGAGGCGCCACAATATCATGAACCCCCAAAGGAGTTACAAGAAGTAGAGGGGGCAGAGAAAGGCAGATAGTGGGGACACAGACCTAACAGGGATACAAATGAACAGGACACTAATGGGAGACCATGTAATTTCTACTGGCGCCCTCCCGGCGGTCATTTATGGCAGTAAGAGACACTTCAGAAATATCAAAGAAATCAATTTTGAAAAAGAGTGGGTCAGATTTACCGCCTTTAGAGGTGATAGAATATAAGGAGGCCTGTTACTATTGTCAGTCCTTCTCAGAATAATTGGCATGGACTAAAAAACAGGGAAGGAAGCAATGGCCCTGAGAAGGATCTTTTTAACCCATTGACTTAGCAACTGTCGAAGATTGTACACGGCAGGGACATGGCAATCCAGACTGGAACTACCCCTATATGCAAGAGTGCCTCACAGTCTTGGGAGCGTACGCTATAGATAAACCAACTGAGGTGATTTGAAGCAATAGACAAGATCGGAGAATAGGCTCAAGACCAGTGACTCGTCAATCAATAAATCAGTTACACATCATTTTCAAAGGCAGGCACCTGCCCACATATATACCATGGCCACAAATGGATACAGAGAATTCAAAGAGGGCACTACCTCCTCTGTCTGAAGGAGCGGGAACAAGGATAGGATGCTTTGAGAAACACACTGCTGGAGTGAAGTCTCCTTGGGCAAAGTTAAAAGTTTGTTAAGATTTCTGGTGGGAAAAGAAGTAAATACCATTTTTTCCAGTGTGGGATTCCTTCAAATAACATTGATAAACACACAGTTTAATGGGTCAGCATTCAATGGTATCCGTCAATGTGTCTGGGATGCGCTTCAGTAGACATACCCAGACCGGCCAGACATTGGAGCCCTTATGGCAGAGAGTATAAAACCGACTGTGGACATTGCTGAATTCATCACTAGAATGAATGAACTATGGGTACAAGAAGTAGGATACAACTGGGAAAACACAGAAGGAAATGCAATGTTATTTTTATGAAGGGCTGAAACAAGTCCTGCCCATAGACATACTAGCAAGCCTAGATGGCGTACTGGGAATAGAGGCTAAACTGTGGGCAGAAATACAAACCCACATAATAGATTATTTCAAATGGAAAAAAGAAAAAGACAAGGAAAGGACAAAGCAGACAGAGAGAGCTACAGCTAAGTTGGTGCAACAGAAACTTAAAAAACCGAGTACAGAGGGGGCACCACAAATGGATGTCACAATGCAAGTAAGTGCAGGTACAATAAGAGGGCAACCAGTAAGTAACATGCAAAAGAGAAGAGAAGGTTCTTCAAGAGGCCAAGGGCCAGTGCAACGAAAAAGACAAGGAAGATATAGGGCAGGACAACAGTGTTATTACTGTGGTAATATAGGTAATTTTGCAAGAGAATGTCGAGCGAAAAACAACAAAGAGCAAGCGCAGGTATGGCTTGTTCTGCAGAGGCAGATGGGGCCACAACAGATGCAATGGCTCTCCAACAACCTCTGAAGGGTCAGTGGACTGTACAACAGGGGCAAATGCCACAGAGTATGCCCTAGGTTATCAGCAATACTACAGGAGGACCAAACAGGTCCAGATGGGATGAGTAAAAGTACAAGGAGGTAATCCGTTTTCTGTGCAACCCCAAATGTCTGGAGGGATATCAACCAACAATTACACACTCCGAGGAAGCCCACAGACAACCATTATGTGCCCAGTCCTATCGGTAACCGATAGATCAGACGAGGAACCCACTGTGACGGTAGCCATAGAAGGTTGCCCCTATACATTTTTGATCAACACTGGAGCTAGTACATCTTGTATAAAGGAAGGAACACTACCACTTTCTCATAAGCCAATGGACACACAAGGGTTTTCTCGGGCTGTCAGGATGGTTCCTTTTACTGAATCAGTGAATATGACAATAGGGGACACGCAGATTGAAGGGGCATTGTTATGTTCTCCAGAGGCACCGGTCAATCTTCTTGGAAGCGACGTAATAAGTAAGCTGGGTATGAGCATCTCTTTTTTGAAAGATGGGTCAATTGTATTTTACACTCCAGGTATTACACCAGGTAGGATGTAGTCATTCCTAGCTCATGAGGACATAGGACACTGGTCAGAGCAATTACTGTGAATACATAGGCCTGTTTTCATGCCATATATGTCTTGATATCGCATACACCAGCGCTACTAGGGAAAGCAGTGCAGATACCAAAAGAATTATTGTTCAGTCCTGAGAGCCCTGTGGATGCTATAGAAAAATCTTACATGGTGTTAGACATAACGGCCCTTGAAATAAAGCAATGTTAACCATTATTGAAAGCCTTTGACAGGAGGCACGTAACGTGGCCGTATTTACAGACCCAGAAGTGAAATTGAGAGATATATCAGATGAAGAAATGTTTACGTTACGTTACGTTAAAACTATTTGTACTGCGCACATTCACCAACGGTTTCTTGGCGCTCAGTGACAAAAAACGGTTACCAGGGAGGAAGGGTTACTCAAATGCTGACTGAAATAACAGTGTTTTTAGCAGTGTGCGAAAACACGCAAAGTCGGAGCAGAGACGGAGGGCCAATGGAAGAGTGTTCCAGGTGGAGGAGGCCAAATAAGAGAAACTAAGTCCACCATGCTTTTTCCGTCTATATCTGGGTACCTCAAGGTAATTGAGAGAAGTGGAGCGGAGAGCTCTGTGGGGGATGTATCGTGTCAGGCAGGAAGAAATGAAGGCAGGGGCTGAGTCAGAGAGGGCCTTGAAGACGGTGCATCCGAGTTTGAAGCTACAACGTTTGGAGACGGGGAGCCAGTGAAGGTTACGGAGAAGAGGAGTGACATGCTGATGTTTAGGCTGACGGAAGATCAGACGAGCAGCCTGGTTCTGCACTAGTTGCAATCGGTGGAGGTAATAAGCTGGGATCCCAGCATACAGAATGTTAGCATAGTCGAGTCTGGAGGTGATGAGAGCAATAATGACCAGAGTAAGGGCCTCTCTAGAGAGAAACCTACTAATCTTGCGAATCCGCCTAAGATGGAAAAAACAGGATGAGGTGACAGAGTTAATTTGTGGTCTCATGGACAGATCTTCAGAGATGATCACCCCCAGACTCTTCACTGTGCTCACCGGGGTAGGTGCCGTCCCCAGAGAAGGAGGCCAGAAGGCAGGGTTCCACGAATTGGCAGAGTCACCCACCAATACTAGCTCTGTTTTTGTAGGGTTCAATTTTAATTGACTATGATACATCCATTCTGCAATGGCCATCATTGTGGACTGAAAATTAAGAGAGGAGGAGGGAAGGGAATCGATGGGGAAGATTAACTGAAGATCATCTGCGTAATTGAAAATAGTAACCGGAGTATTTCGGAGGGAAGCTAAGAGAGGTTGCAAATATAAATTAAATAATAAAGGTGACAGCGCAGAGCCCTGAGGGACCCCGCAGGTTAAAGATAAAAGAGGTGCAGAAAAGGTGGATAAATGAACTGCCTGCGAGCGATTGTCCAGGAAAGATCTGAGCCAATCGAGGGCTACCCCCTGGATGCCAGCGTTGTTGACACGGTCGATCAGAATCACATGATCGACCGTGTCAAATGCTGCTGACAGGTCCAGCAGGACAAGGGCCTGGGAGATGTTTCTATCGGCACCTTTCCTGAGGGAATCCATGACGGCGACTATGACCGCCTCGGTGGAGTGGAGGGGTCTAAAGCCAGCTTGTTGGGCATCCAGGAAGGAAGAGCTCTCGATGCATGTACTAAGGCATCGAGTGACGTACGTCTCCAGGATCTTTCCTAGATAAGGGAGAAGGGAGATGGGTCTGTAGTTGCTTAAGATGGTGGGATCTGCATTAGTCTTTTTCAGGATCGGTAGAACCGCTGCCTGTTTAAAGGAGCGGGGAACTTCTCCTGTAGCTAGGGAGTTATTAAGCAAGGCTAATGGGGGACCAGGGCAGGCCAGAAAGGCCTCTCTCAGAATCTGAGGGGGACATACGTCATTAGGTGAGCCTGAGCTGACCTTGTGAAGCAAAAAAGAGAATTCTTGTAATGAGATGGGTGGGAACTCTGTCAGCCGGCTAGAGTTCATAGGGGGAAGAGGAAGGGGTAGAGGGGATGAAGGAGCGGGAATATTCTTTTTGATAATAGTAATTTTTTCAGAAAAATAGGCGTTAAGAGAATCGCATAAGGATTGGGTTGGTTGGGGTTGGGGTGTGACCCTGTCAGGAAGGGAGAGCTCATTAACGATGGCAAAGATATCTTTAGTTTTATTCGTGGAAGCCATTATTTTGTGAGAGAAATAGGCGGTTTTTGCTGCCAAGATCGAATTTTTATAAGATTTAAGAGTTTCCAGAAAGATACTTCTGAGTTGGGGATCGTAATTGCGTCTCCAACGGCGCTCAGCTTGACGGAGAGCAAGTTTATCCGCCTTAAGTTGGTCAGAGAACCATCGCTGGGCGTCGTGAGGACGCTTAGCCTTAATTGTTTTAAGAGGGGCAACTTTATCACATGCATGAAGTAGCCATTTTTCGAGGAGAACCGCTTGATCGGCTATCGAGGTTGAAGTAGTAGGCGGGGAGGAGGCCAGTGCACCGTGAAAGTCAGCCAGATTTGCTTTTTTCCAATTACGAGCAACTAGATTCTTGACTGGGGGAGGGAGGCAAGCAATATGAAGAGAAAGATGAAAAGATATAATGCAATGATCGGACCACGAACAAGGAAGGACAGAGGGAGGGGAAAGGTCAAGGTTAGATGTCCAGATTTGGTCCAAGATGTGACCCTTCTGATGAGTGGGAGTATAAACGTGCTGAGAAAAGTTCATACTGCTTAAAAGCTCAGTGAACTCCATAGAGGTCAGACTTTCGTGGGCATCAGATGGCCAGTAATTAAAGTCGCCGATTATCATGATGTGGGCATGATTGATCGCGAGTTGCGAGATATAATCACCAAAAAGTTTGGGAAAAAGGGGCATGTGTTCGGGAGGCCTGTAGACGAGAACACACACAAAAACGGATTTCGCTGAGGACAATTTGATAGATAAGCAGTCTGTTTTAGGGATGGAAGTCGCAGACATCTCTACGAATTTAAATTCAGAGCGGATAATAGCCGCCACCCCGCCGCCGGTCTTCCCGGCAGGGCGGTTGGCCTGCATGATGTAGTATCCCGCAGGAATTGCTGCGAGGATGTCAGGGGCCGAGTCCTCTGTAATCCACGTTTCAGTAAGGAGGAGAATATCAATGCCGCTCTGGTGTAGTAGTTGGAAGATCTCTAGCTGGTGGCGTACTAGGGAGCGAGTATTCAGATAGTGCACTGATAGTGAAGAGGAATTAGGAGAGGGGGAAGGGCCAGGGAAGGGGTCATCAAGGGGGAGGGTGTCTAGGACCTGAGTGGCGGATGGAATCAATATACCACACTCGTGAGCAGCCCTCGCAGTGCGGGCAGAAATGGGCCATGTGGAGTTAACTTCCATGAGGTCAGCGGAGGAATAGGAGATAAAATGGACATTACGACAGGGCCCTGGGCCCGGTTGGCCGCGGACGGGCGCAGACGGGCTTGACTTGTGCGCGACTTTGGCGCGAAGTCGGCGCTCCCGCTGCGCTCGTCCGCTGCGCTTCCGCCATGCTGCCATTATATACTGGTGGTGAGGGAGCACTAGACCGCTCACCTGCAATGAGTAGGTGCAGGGCGGAAGTGTTGTCGCCAGCAGGAAGTGACGCTCAGCTGACCCTCCGCACAAACGGCACAAGCCGGGGCGGAACGGGGCCACGAGCGACTAAAGTGCAGGTAAGAATGCGCTTGCAGTAAACGCAGCGGAACACATCTAAATAAGGTTTTTTAAAAGACGATTTCCAAACTGCTTTGAAATCAGCAATTTGTATTAAAACACAACCACATACTGTTTTAAAATAGACGATTTTTCAGAGTGCTCTTAATTCAGCAAATTTTGTTTGAGAGATTCTACAGCAACCTAACACACACATTCACAGCCTAGAATGCCGCTTTTGTCAATGGGCGGAGGCTGGACATGCGAGTTAAATACCCCCAGGCTCGGCAGCACTAGACCGCTCACCTGCAATGAGTAGGTGCAGGGCGGAAGTGTTGTCGCCAGCAGGAAGTGACGCTCAGCTGACCCTCCGCACAAACGGCACAAGCCGGGGCGGAACGGGGCCACGAGCGACTAAAGTGCAGGTAAGAATGCGCTTGCAGTAAACGCAGCGGAACACATCTAAATAAAGTTTTTTAAAAGACGATTTCCAAACTGCTTTGAAATCAGCAATTTGTATTAAAACACAACCACATACTGTTTTAAAATAGACGATTTTTCAGAGTGCTCTTAATTCAGCAAATTTTGTTTGAGAGATTCTACAGCAACCTAACACACACATTCACAGCCTAGAATGCCGCTTTTGTCAATGGGCGGAGGCTGGACATGCGAGTTAAATACCCCCAGGCTCGGCAGCACTAGACCGCTCACCTGCAATGAGTAGGTGCAGGGCGGAAGTGTTGTCGCCAGCAGGAAGTGACGCTCAGCTGACCCTCCGCACAAACGGCACAAGCCGGGGCGGAACGGGGCCACGAGCGACTAAAGTGCAGGTAAGAATGCGCTTGCAGTAAACGCAGCGGAACACATCTAAATAAAGTTTTTTAAAAGACGATTTCCAAACTGCTTTGAAATCAGCAATTTGTATTAAAACACAACCACATACTGTTTTAAAATAGACGATTTTTCAGAGTGCTCTTAATTCAGCAAATTTTGTTTGAGAGATTCTACAGCAACCTAACACACACATTCACAGCCTAGAATGCCGCTTTTGTCAATGGGCGGAGGCTGGACATGCGAGTTAAATACCCCCAGGCTCGGCAGCACTAGACCGCTCACCTGCAATGAGTAGGTGCAGGGCGGAAGTGTTGTCGCCAGCAGGAAGTGACGCTCAGCTGACCCTCCGCACAAACGGCACAAGCCGGGGCGGAACGGGGCCACGAGCGACTAAAGTGCAGGTAAGAATGCGCTTGCAGTAAACGCAGCGGAACACATCTAAATAAAGTTTTTTAAAAGACGATTTCCAAACTGCTTTGAAATCAGCAATTTGTATTAAAACACAACCACATACTGTTTTAAAATAGACGATTTTTCAGAGTGCTCTTAATTCAGCAAATTTTGTTTGAGAGATTCTACAGCAACCTAACACACACATTCACAGCCTAGAATGCCGCTTTTGTTTTAAAGATAGCCCATCAATTGGGATACTGGTATTAAAAATGGATGTTTCCATTACAGTACAGTTAAAATACAGGACCGTGTTGAAACATGCACAAGACAGTACAATAAAGGAAAAATATTTGTCAAAAGTACCACATGATGTGGGACTGATTAAAGGAGCTGAGCCACTGAAAATAACGTTAAAGCATGGCGCGATAATGCCTGAGGTATGTTAGTATTCCTTATCCAAGGAAGAAGAAGAAGGCATCCTTCCCACGAATGGATTACTTGAGCAAGAAGTGATATATGAGAGAGCAATACTGTATATTACACCGATTTACCCAATAAAAAAAGCCAAGGGGGGGAACTTGAAGAATGATTCAAGATTTTCGCCCCCTGAATTACATAGTAATACCATAATTTCCAGTGGTACCAGACCCATCGGTCATCCTAACAAACATTCCTACAGATGCCACTTACTTTTCAGTAATAGATTCAAGGATACTATTGGTCTCCTTTCAGGATTGAAAAAAAGGATACAAAGTGGACAAAGACAAATTGCAGTATGTGCGGAAAGAAGTTAATTATTTGGGACAGATAATATCCAAAGATGGGAGGAGGGTGACACCGGACAAAGCAGAGAGCATTAGAAGCATGCCCACACCCACACCCACTACCCCAAAACAAATGAAGCAAATCTTAGGGCTCTGTAATTATGTTAGACAGTGGGTATTTGAATATGTCACCCTGACAACGCCACTTATGACTTCTTTATAAGAGTCCCATACTAAAGGGAACAAAATAACGTGGACTGATGAAAGAGAGATAGCATTACAATTACAAATGCTCCAGTGTTAGGTATGACTGACTACACAAAATTTGTCCCTGGAACAAACTGACTCCTTTACATATCTGGGCGTTACTATGGGCAAAAGGTTGAACTGGAAGCCACAGATGGATTTGTTGGTCCTGAGCCACAACCAACTAGCAGGGGCCCTCTTAAAAGAACACCGGCGATCCCAAACTAAACCAGTTGCTCCGGTTTTAACTAATTACCAAGGGAAGGTTAGAGCTTCAATTATTTATGGAGCTGAACTTTGGGGCTTCGAAAATCTAGTTCCATTAGTCCAAGCTCAGAACAAGTTATTGAGGGCATTGACCAGCCTTCCTCATTTGACACCTCTTAGACCATTACTTGCAGATCTGGGTTGTGTTTCTTTTGAGGAGGCTGAAGAGGTTTTAGACCTCTTGCCTATTGGCGATGAATCTGGACTACCACGGAGTTAGCTCCTTATGCACGAGCAGTTAAGTATATTAGAGAAGCTGATAAATCCAACAAAATCACATGGCTACAAAAGATTAAGGCCACTTTATTAGCTATGGGCCTCATCCATTTGTGGGAGGACCCTGAAGGGAATTCTTTCCCTTCAAAAACTACATTTAAAAACCATAAACAGGGACATGGTTAGCCAAAAGTCTCTGTCTCTGGTTAATGGTGCTTCCCTAACAGGTCTCTTTCTGGATCACAACATTGAATATAGGCTGGAGGCTTATTGGGATACCATCACGAGCCCTGGTGACAGGAAACTCTATCACCAATTTAAACTGGGCTCTCTCCCCCTAAAATCTTTTACTAAAATGTGGGGGATCAATCAAGAAACAAAATGTCACCTCTGCCCACGTGAGGAAGAGACCTTACCGCATATTTTGTTTGTGTGCCCTGCATACAAGGGCCCTCATCATAAATGGCTTAAGCCGGTTTGTGCTATATCAGGAACAGGATCTTGTCAATCGGCTTTGCGTATCTTAAAAACTGATACTAGTGTAGTCATAGTTATTGCTATGGCTATATTTCGGAGCTGGACGTGGGCCCTTAGAAGGATTAGTTTGCAAGGTTCTACGTAACATGATTGTGTAGAGTGTACTGTGGTTTAGTCTTTTCTGATATATTCTGCTCATAAGAATGTAGGTCTAGCAATAACTTGTGTAAATAGACATAATGTTTTTTTCTCTCACAATGAATTTTTTATTTGGTTTTAGGAGGAAGGGTTTCATAATCATTTTATTGTTAATATGTGTCTATAATTTAAACAGAATCCCACCATGATATGCTTAATATGTTTTTTAAAACTAAAAACCTACTTTGAATTTTAACTACTTTGTATTGTTATATGTGTATTTTATGATTATTAATGATCGAATAAAGACAAATTTGAATTTGAGTGCAGACTACAAAAAAAAATCTATCTCTTTTGTCATGGTCATGGAATGACAATGCAGGCTGTATTGGCTCAAATGACATATATGGAACATAAGCCAATTGCCTACTACAGTGAGCTGCTAGAGCATGTCATGAAAGGACACTATCCATGTGTGCAAGCACTCGCTACAGCAGCATTTGCAGTTCAGAAAAGCACTACAATAGTGATGGGATCACCTTTAACACTGTGTGTAGAGCATGCAGTATTTACTATTTTACAAAGAAGCTAGAGTACTCTTACAACTCAGAGGGCATCTGGATATGAAATAATACTTTCAGTACCAAGTGGTTCACTGTCACACAGTTAATCAGGCAATATCCTTCACACACCCAGTTTCTGTTGATGAACAGGTACACGACTGTGCTAATTACATACCAGAAGAAGAAAGTAAGGTGGGTGAAGACCCTATCCCAGGAAGCATGTTGCTCTTTGTTGATGGATCTTCTTACATGGACCAGGAAACTGGGATTAGGCATTCAGGAAAAGCAGTTGGAAGAGCTAACCAACAGGGATCGTCTGACAAACTAAAAATTATTACCCAGATACCACTACCATCTAATTTTCAAGCACAAGCAGCTGAATTAGTGGCCATCATTGACACACTGCAGCACGCTGAGGGACTAGAGGTCACCATTTACTCATATTCAGCATATGTCACTACCACTGTACATTCTAGCATTCATAGATGGGAAAGGAGTGGATTTCTTAAATCGGATGGATCCCCTGTGATGCATAAAGATTTACTGGCACACTTAATAGAGGCTTTAACATTTCCATCCAAAGTAGCAGTGATAAAATGCTCAGCGCAATCAGTAAAATCTTATCTCTAGGGGTAACGCTCTGGCATATTGGGCTTCAAAAGAAGCAGCTAAAGCGCCCCAAAATCATACTGAATGTGATGAACACACCTGATGATTACAAGCAGACAAGAGGATGTTACAAAATGACCGCTAAGTTACATTTGCGTGAATTACAAGCACAAGCATACCCTCACGAAAGGGAGTTGTGGGAACAGCAAGGTTGTATTCAGTCAGCAACAGATTTCATTTGCAGGCAGGAAAGTAGAGGCAAGCCAGTAATGCCACAAGCTTTGCTGTACATAGATCGAGCAACTACATCTCCCAGCACACACTGCAAAGCAGTATCTTTTTGCAACATTGCAGGCAGATTGGTTCATTCCACAGCTATTTGAAATGATCACCATGCACATTGCAGAATGTGCCATATGTCAACAGTATAGTCCCAAGCCATCTTTAAAAGTAACCATCTCAACAATACCACGCCCAATAGATCCATTTAAATATCTCCACTTAGATTTTGTCGCCATGATAGAGAGATGCAACAATTACAGGTATCCCATAGTAGTTGTTTGTCCATTTTCACGATCGATTGAGGCAGGACCCTTTGTACATAATGATGCTAAAGTAGCAGCTAACTTCCTGATAACAGAGGTGATACAGAGATGGGGCATGGCAGAAGCGATTTGCTCAGATAATGGACATAATTTCGGTAATGCAATTTTTCAACACGTTTGTACCGCCTTAGAAATAAAACATAAACTGACATCTGCCTATCACCATCAAAGTATTGGAAAAGTTGAGTGCTTGAATGGTATCCTCGAAAATAAGATAAGCAAACTATGTGCTACTCTAAAAAAGAAATGGCTGTACTGTTTACCATTGGCTTTGTACACCCTTAGAAATCAACCAGGAAGTGATCTAATGCCATATCAAATAGTGACTGGACATCCCATGCCCACCCCTTTAGCAATAGCGAAGTAAAAATCAGATGCCCATAAAACAGCTGAAGTTTTAATGGAAGAAATAATTGCTATTCGAATGAGTTGATGACATCTGTCAGGTTCTTCTCTAAACAGGTATCTCAAATGGAGATGACTGCATCAGCCCAACAGACCAGTCTGATAGCTGTTGGCCACAAAATCTATGTAAGAAACTTCCTCCGCCAATGGAAGGATCCAAGATACAGAGGTCTCGTCTCAGTGACGATGAGCACCCCATCTGCAGTAAAGGTGGATAGCAGGAAAACTTGGATCCATCTGCGGGATGTGTGACTGGACCCCGCCTTGCCGCAGACATTAAAACAGACAGATGGAGAACAAGGGTGGGGAGAAGTGAAACGCAAGAGTAACAATGTCTCCTTTTAAAGCGCATATGGAGTATTTTGTTGCTTCCACTAGAGGACAGTTATGTATTGCTATCTTGTTTTTCTGTTTATACATTCTCATGCTGGCACCCACTTCAAAATGGTATTTTACTTCATGTATGGGATTATGTAATACTATTAGGTGATTACAGAGAGCACTACCTGAACAAGAAAATGTATCCCATAGTATTCATGTGAGCTTCTTAGAGACAATGTGGTACCAAGATGTCAGAGATAGGTACGCAAACTTCTAATTCCTCCTGTTTTATCTGATCTTTGTTTCCACAAGCCACAGACTTGGATAGGTTACACTCTCAAAGTAGGAACTCCCAAATAGTACCATGCGTCTGTTACATCTTTTCCTTTGTAGAATAGGAGCACAGATGCAACCACCTCAAATCAGACAGGGAGCACTCTTAGTAAACACCACACACTATGAGAAAGAATTAGAGTATGTAATGAATGTCTTAACAGATCGCAAGGTGCTAGTAGTGAAGTTAGATGCAATGAATAAGATATGGATTATGAGTAAGGTCCCCTGTTTTCCGTTTTTAGTGATTTTTACATATAAATACAGACAGAAACACATTTATTTTCCTGTCTGTATTTATTTTTAAATGTGGATAAAAACTGAAATATGGGTTGTTTTTGAGTGATTCTAAATGCTGTCAACCATGACTGCCAGGCCAATAGCTGTGCGGATTGACAAGCAAGGGGATTAAAAAAATATAGGGATTTAAGTAAAGAGCCTTAAACAGCAGTACATTTGCACAACCCTGATACTAAAAGCATACATATTTTCTTACAAGTGCTCATTTTTCCATCTGAGTGTAGATATATCATTGAAACCTGTCAGGCATTGAGGCTCGAGTGCACATTCATTAGTTACATAAATGCAGAAATATACACATTTCAGCCAAATTTTTTCACAAAACCTAAAATAAATATGGATAAATACTGGTAAAATTAGCAAAAAATAAATATGGATAAATACAGATGGAAATGACAAAAATATAAATACCATAAAACCGGGATCCCTAAATATGAGGTAGAAGGATAAAAATTGGAGAGTCAAGATATTACAGCAGGGATCTTTAGGGGTATTCTGATCTACGCTCCCGTGCCCCATGATTGTCTGGAAAGGCCATATTTAGGGTCATTGGTTCAGCATAGGTTCATGGTCATTTGGCATAAGGGCGCTACATTTGGCTGCAGAGGCCTTTGTTTATGGAAGGAAAATCAGACTGATAATACCATAAAACAGAGGTGTCAGGTAGTGTGGGATGAGAATATATCTAGGTGAACTTGGGTAGAAACTTCTACAATCCTTCGATCAGGTAGAAAAACATTCTTTTTTCATTGTGTTTCAGGGAAAATGGTACAATTCCAGAGAGGCAGAACATTAACTGCAATAATACAATCTATAAGTCTGACATGCTATGGGTTACCTCAAGCCTGATGGATTTCTACTGGAGCTGTGGTGAATGGCTATATACGTGACTTCCTTCCTTCAGGATGGCAAGGACTCTGCTCTTTGGTGAATGTGCACACTCCCTCTCTGGTTTTTAATGGAGTCGATATCTCAGAGCTGCATAACCTTCCCATAAGCTGTCCAATTACCTTGCTACACCATCATTAGAAGAAAAGAGCTGCAGAATATTATGGTACTACAGCCTGGGAAGACATTCTGCAGGAGTGCAGGCTGTTTAACGATGCCCAACTCTTCTTTGGAAGCATCCTACCATTTATCCAAGCAAAAGCAACTGGTTATAAATTACATGTTGGGAAGTAATCACAACTATAAATGTCTCAAAGGTGGCTTCAATGCCGTCAAGGAAGAATTGCATGCAAAGAGAGTGATGATAAAGCAGCACAGATGTGTGCTGGACATAATAACGGCTATGGAAGGAGGGGTATGTGCCAAGATTCACATACCCCTCCTAGTACATATATCCTGGCCAACAACGCTGACAACGGGACACTCACTGAAGCCATGCAACCTCTGCACACCTTGCAAAATTAAATGGTGGGCGAGTGTGGTGCCCCCAATGAGTGGCTTGAAGGGTGGTTCACTTGTGGATGTCAGGACTATTTAAGGCCTTGTTGCCTGTGCTTGGGCTATTGCTTATAGTGTTCGGTGTCCTTCATATAATTCTAGGATGCTGTAAAATGGCTAGTCAGGAGTTATAGGGGATGTTCACTAGTATGTTGGTCAATAAGATGCAGGATGTTGTGGAGAATGTATACACAGTGATAACTCCAAGTGAAAAGGAAGGTGAAGAAGTAGTGGAAAAGTCAACTAAAGGGGGGAATGTTATAACGAATGTAGAAAATGAAGAAACCCCATACCTGTCAATCCAAGCATCATTAGAAAGTTATGCGCAGATACACGTTTTGAAGGATAAATACAGCCCTAAACTATCTGCCATAGTGGCATAGTAGAGCAGCACAAAATGGAGTCAGGTCCCGGGAGGGACGGAGGTAGACAGGAGTTTCAGTAGAAACAGAAATATAATTAGACATAGCAGGGATAGAAAGTTACAGACCCACTTTTTGAGAACACACCTTTAAGAAAATATTTAGATAAGGGAGAGCAGAGGCACCGAATAGATTGGAGATTATGCTTGCAGAGCGGGCGTCATGTAGGGCGTAGAGCATTGCTAGATTTCAAAGAGACAAGTGAAGAACAACCTGTAGTGACAGTATCTGTCCACAATAATCACATTCCTTAGACATGTGATTTGCTGTTTTTATAGAAAGTAATATTGTTAACATAGTTTTGTGCTTGAGCAGATGTATTATCAATATGCAAAACGTGTGAAGTATTTGTGCTTTGAGCTAGTATATAAAAGTAACCGTCCGCCTATTGTAAGTTAAAACTCAGGTTTCAATCCCCTGGAGCTGACTGACCTTCCATGCACGCTTATATTAAACTTTATACAATATTGCCAGCAGAAGTCATCTTGTCTTTTCTTTCATCTGGCAACACACCTCAAACCAGACTTCTAGCACACACCATCTGCTTTTCTACAACCAGTGCCCTTGCATGCATCTCTGTCAATGCACCTAATTGATGATCTGCATAGTCAGAAATGATGCATGCCGTGAGGCCATTTGAGGCTGATGTAAACCATCACTAAGGGGGTAACAGATAAGATGAGAAATGTTAGTTTAGGTACCCCGAAAACATGGCATTTTAGCAGTCATAAGCCTGCAGACACCATGGCAGTTCTGTCAAAAAGGCATCCAGTACAGGGCTGGACTGGCCGTTGCCAGCGGGCCTTTCCCTGGTGGGCCACCAGTGTTAGGGGCCGGTTTTGGGCCCCTTGGGGCCGATTTTGTTACAGGGCCGTTTTTGTAGCATAGCTGCAATATCGGCAGCTGTAACAAAATCGGCCGAAACCGGCCGTGGCAAACAGCTCGGCCGTACCCCTAACACCCCTGGGATCCAGCCGAGCACTTTGCCAGGGCCGGTTTTGGGTCCCAATCCGGCCCTGATCCAGTACACATGATGTTGCATGACTATCCTCATACAGGGCATGTATTGTTAAGAGCCCTGGACAAGATACATGTCAAGGCGTTTCAGCAAGTAACATGAAAGCTCGCTTCAAGTGGCTGAAACCAAGGACGCAACAGGTTCAAAAGGTGCACAGATCATGGTTACTGTAGGGTGAATAAAAAGATGACACCTACATTAACACGAGGCTATGGAGATAAACACCTATTAAATGTGTTGGAAGTTTTATCGAGAGGGTCCAGTGCAGGAGATGAGTCTCAAGCTCCTGCCAAAACCAGCGTCTGGCAGCAGCACATAAGTGAGGCTTTCAACATAATGCAATTCAAAGTGATTGCAGCTCACTGTATCCATTTTTTTCAAGTTCCTCAAACTCACATGCTGTTTGTTCGAGAATCCAATCCAAATACAGGTTGAAGTTTTCTACTGTCTGGGTGCTCCCTTTATGTCATGTTCTTTGTTTTTAGGTCTCGCCTAAGCAGCTCATCCGTTGTCTCTTCGAGACATCCTGTATCTAGATATGGGCTTGAAGCACAGCCCATCCTTTTAATTGGCTTCTTTTACTGCCCTTCCTAAATGACTGATTTTGTTTGGTGAATATGCGTAATAGTCCTTCCTTTTAGTGCTTTGTAACCTCCTCTGAGGACTGCCCCTGTTACATGTATTATTTCACATGTCCCATTATAGCAGAGGTCCCCAAACCAGTCCTGGAGGGCCGGATCCATGCCAGATTTTTAAAATAACTACATGTATCTCAATGGGGGTATCCAAAAAATCTGGCATGGATCCGGCCCTCCAGGACCGGTTTGGAGACCCCTGCATTATAGCAACTGCTAAAGGATTGTTTACTTGCTTAAGAGCAGTTCACACAAGGGAGCGCTCTGTGTTCTTATTCCTCTCAGCTTTTGTGTAAACAGGGACATAATGGTCATCTCACATTTGCTGTTCAGGGAAAGACCCAGATCAAATGCCAGACCTGGTATCCCGGTGGGCATGTGTTTATTTTTCTTTATGTAAATCTGCCCCATCCTTTACATCTTGCCCAACAGCACCTTAGGGATCTACTGCCTGGTTGCTCTTATGTGTGCTTTGGGGGCACGACGAGAGTCGCTTTTGTTTGTGATGTTCAGGCTGAGCTGTGCACTAACAGGCGACAACGCTTCCTCCCTCCTCCCGAAGCATTTGCTGCTCTGCCCATTCAGGCTGAGTCGTGCACCATCAGGTGGCAATGCTTCCTCCCTCCTCCTCCCACAGCATTCGCTGCTCTGCCTGACCTCCTCCCTCGCTCCACCATGGCCACACCGATGCACATGTAAGCGTTTCAAAGAGCCTGCAGTGTGCAGTATCGCACACCTCCAGACTGAGCCCGAGCGAGAGGCAGTTCCGCCTCTAATCACCGCCACTGGAGGTTGCTGCACCCACTCACCAACAAACCACATGCCGGAGATACTGCGGTAGCACAAAGACTCTGCCCCTCTCACTTCGGGTGCCACCACGCCTTACCCCAACAAGCATTTGCTATGCAATAGGTCTCGCATTTACCCAAGTTTAAGCTATTGGCATTGTAAATGATAATGCCTTTTATTTATGCTTTAAAAACGAAAACAAAAATAAAAGGCATTGTTATTTGCAATGTCAATAGCTCAAACTTGCATAAATGAGAGACCTATTGCATTGCAAATGCTTGTTATTATCGTCAAGCATATTGTTGTTTCTATGTCTCGCTTTAAAATAGGCTCTCTGATTGTTATTACGAGCCATCCACTGCCAAATGAGCCCCCGATTTATGCCTAAAAGTGAGCATGGAATCCTCGCAAGAATATTAAACATTTTCCGTATTGAAAGCAATTCTGAGAGCCGTCCCCCGAATCTATTCATTATGGCGGCACCTGGGGAGGCGACGACGAGTTTCATCATACGCTTAGCTCCTCGCATCTCCATATATTGCAGAAACCGTTTCTATTTAGGAGAAATTAAGCTCGGCATTGTATCGGGTTTCGACGTCCCCGAGCAAAGTAAAGCCTATAAGGTCTTAATTATTGGTTCATCACCTATCATTGCAAACTGCAGATTGGATTGCCAGTGCAGTGAATAAACAAGCGATTAGAACTATTATGTGCGGATTGTTAGTGGAAACAGTAATCAGTCTGAGATGCTGAGTTAAAGCTGGGTGTGCGTATAAAGCCTTAAAGAAGTGTGAGCAATTAAAGAGTATTTGCTTTTAAATGCTCATTATTTTGTACATTTCCTTGCAAAGTTAGGGTTTAGAATGTTCTCTTGTACATAATAAACATCAAGCTAAAATAATAATACGCTAAATCAAGCTGCAGCGTGTAAAAGATACAGGCCAGCGTGTGCCGAAGGCTGCTGCACGAGTGCGTCTATTCATGGTAGTGAGCACTAGATGGCAGTGAGTCGAAGGGAAATCCACCACAATCAGTGTTCACTTTTCAAGCACAGCACTCTTGCTTGTGGTGCGCCGGTGCCCTCTCCCGCAAGGTGGATGCGACCACAAGCACGAGTGTGTGATTCTAAATGAGCAGAGCGACGGCTAAAGTCCCTCATATGCAGCGCATGTGTGCTGCATAGGCGAGACCTAAAAAGAGCAGCCCACATTCCGGCTGCTGCATTTCTAGATGGAAAGGCATCTGGCGTGTTCATCCTAATCACTCTAATTCCCTTACAGGGTGACTGCATGTTTGTTAGGTAAAGCTCTGATGTTATCTGAGGCCCTTATTTTGAATATTTCCCAGCTATTTATGTTAATAGATCACTTCAAAGAACCTGTGGTCTTGCAAAGCTATAGGCTGAAATAGAGCAAGTGGCAGCTGCATCTCTAATCACTGTCATGGGAGGCTGCTGCACCGGCTCACCAACAAACAACACGCCTGAGAAACTGCGGTAGCACAAAGATTTTGTCCTATCACTTTGGGTGCCATCGACTCTTTACAACAGCTTTGCCCCTCTCACTTTGGGTTCCACCAACCTTACCCCCAGAACAGTTGTCCGCATTACGGCTGCTCCATTTCTGGATGGAGAGGAGGCCTGCATGTTCACCCTAATTACCCCAATCCCCTTAAATGGAGCGCCCGCATGTTTGTCCCGTAAATCTCCAACTTACTGGGACTTAGAATCGCATCCATTTTCTTGTGTCCTTCCACTGCTCAATTTTAGAAAATAACCTTTTCTTTTTGCATAAGCACTCCATGAGTGCATGTTTTCCATCTCCGTCATGCTTCTCTCCCACACTTCCCTGTTGCTCTCGCGCATATGTTCTCTCCCTTGTGTTTATTTCCCTGCCTTCATTCCTCCCTTGTGCACTTATTTTCCCTTACATCCCACCCACTTCCCTGACCCACTCCTCTGTTGCCTCTTGTCCCCTACCATTTTAAAAACATATTGTTAACAGCGCTTTCACTTTGGAAAGAAAAGGCTTTTTTCATTTTTGTTTATCACTACATCATGGGTGGGTAAATAAAAACAATGGTGCTTGAAGGTCACGCACGTTATGACGGATACACATAAAGTCAGCGATACAGCCACTGTAATGCAGCATGAACAAAGGGCATTGAAAGAGCCAGTAGATCTCAAAGGTGTGCCCTATTGGCTTTGCTAATGATTGTTTTACTTGGTCACATATTTCTAATGCCCTTCTCACTTCTAGATTGAACTTCAGTTTGTTTATGTTTTGCCCGCGGGAAATAGAACTTGGGTTACTTGTACATGACATCTGAAGGAAGTTAACTGTCCCACTTGTGACAGCCAGGATATGTCACTGTCATCCCCTCTGCTTGCAGGGTGCTCTGTGCGAGTAGAACATGTGCGCTGTTTACTTGGATTTCCACAATATGACCCTGCACACTGATGCGATCCACAGAGGGGACGTTCAGATTATTCCCAGGGTTAGGAAGTGCCTCTACACCTGTGTCGTGACTGCGCAGGAGGCTCATGGATCCCATTTATCTGGTGGAAATGCAGGTAACATTTCTGACTTGGTTTAGCCGCTTGCCGCTGACTCCAGCTGTGTTAGCTAGTGCCCTAACACTGATTCGCTTCTCTCCTGCTGTGTCTCCCCAGCATGTGGTTGGCAGAATCTATGGTGTCTTGAACAGGAATCGTGGCCATATGTCTGAGGAATCCCAGGTTATGGGCACCCCAATCTTTGTGGTCAAGGCGTCTCTGCCTGTAAACTAGTCTTTTGGTGAATGCTTGGGGCTTAGAGTCTTGCGTTGAGTGTGGTCTGCTTCAGTATGGTGTGTTGCATGCAACCGTTTTGAGGTATAGTCAGGCCACTAGAATTACGTAACTGTTCAGCGATGGCGTTTTTCGCATAATTACAGATTTGCCACGAAATCTGCAGCAAAATCTACAGATTTTAACAACATTGTTTCTAGCTCAAACTATTTGAGTGTTATTTAAACTTAGCAACATATGTTGCAGTGCATTAGAAGGCCTTTGCAAATGTTGACTGGTCACCTTTCTGCAGAGTATTGCTGCATGTGGCTGTTAAACTGGTACTATTTAGGTACAACAAATTCCCCGGCCGCGTTAAAGTGTAAAAATGACGAAAACAATGCTGTAATACTTTGCATTTCCTTGCCACATAATTTACTCAACTCTGCTGCATCATTTAGCCCTCTCCTTCCACATAATTCTATTGGCCCTGGGTATAGTTTCCATTGTTAATAAATGAAATTCTGCATTTGTAGTCTGTGACATCCTTTGAATCGATCGCTATGAAGTTTGCTGAAGTGCAGAGACACATTTTAGCCAGTCATAATTATGCTTTTAAAGGTAACATATTGAACAACATATGTAAAAAACATACAGGCATATTTTCAACAACTAGCGATATTTATTGCTAAATAAGCATAGCGATATTTTTTTTTATCGCCGCGCATTGCCGGATTTTATCGCAAAGATAACGTGCTATTAGCAAAGTTTATCTCCAAAGCGATAAAATATCCGGCGATAGCGGCGAAATGCGTGAATATCGCTGGAAATACAGTGATATTCAGGCATTATCACTAATAGGGTCTTAACCTGAATATCCACCTCCCATTGGATATGCAGGTTAAGAAGTGGTCTGAGCAGGCACTAGGTTTTTTTATCGCTTCGCCTGCGTTGATAATAGGTGATAGCGATGTTAGCGACTGCTTTCAGTCGTTAACAGTTTGGGTACGCCCATTTTGCATGCCATTAGCGATAAATATCGCTGACATGCAATGCGGGCCCCAAACCGCTCGCTATTGCCTACAAGCTGTCGCTAACAACAGTAGGGTGATGAAATTATCGCGACTTTGCGGCTGAAAACGGCCGCAAAAGTGGCGATATTCTCATATCGCCCGCCTTGATAATATGCCCCATAGTCATGTACAACAGCAGTAGCTCGAACTTTCATAAATGACTGATTGCATTGCAAATTGCAATGCTTTGTTTTTTTAAACTGGTGAACGAAGTAGCTCGTCATTAACTCGCTTCACTTTCGCATTCAGCAGAGACCCTTCTGTTACCTTCCCCGTGGCGCCCACATTGTGACCCTCCATATCCTCTGATCGTCTGTTCCCTTCCTTCTTCTTCTCACAGACACTCCTACTTCTGTCTCTACTTCTGTCTTCTGTCTCTGCCGTCTGACCTCCCGCTCGCACTAGCACAAGCTGCAGAACGAACTTTGGGGCATATTATCAAGAAAGGCGATAACATTTTTGCTGCTTTAGCGGCAGGAAACTGCGGCTAAAGCGGCGATAATGGCCTTGATAATATGTCCTTGTGATTTCCCATAGCAGCCTGGGTGTTAACCTGATACAGAAAAGGGGGTGGTGATGAACAGAGTGTCTGAATTAAGCAGACCACTCTTACCCAGTCCAAAGATCAGGGCTTGATCCATCACCGTTATTTATCTCACTGCCCCATCCCAGCTCAGAACCTGGCTATATGCAAATCAGTCTGTCCCTGGCCCAGTGCATCATGGGAACAGGGCAGACCAAACTACCAAGCCAATTCTTCACCAGAAAGGAGACAAGCTACCAGGGACCGGTTTCTGGCATTTCAGCCTCTTCGGCCCGGCTTGTTTGAATCCTGATGGAGCAGTGAGAAAGGGACTCATGTCTGAGTATACCCTGCCACACCTATAGTGGCCAAAAACAATACAGAAAAGGGGGTGGTGATGAACAGAGTGTCTGAATTAAGCAGACCACTCTTACCCAGTCCAAAGATCAGGGCTTGATCCATCACCGTTATTTATCTCACTGCCCCATCCCAGCTCAGAACCTGGCTATATGCAAATCAGTCTGTCCCTGGCCCAGTGCATCATGGGAACAGGGCAGACCAAACTACCAAGCCAATTCTTCACCAGAAAGGAGACAAGCTACCGGGGACCGGTTTCTGGCATTTCAGCCTCTTCGGCCCGGCTTGTTTGAATCCTGATGGAGCAGTGAGAAAGGGACTCATGTCTGAGTATACCCTGCCACACCTATAGTGGCCAAAAACGATACAGAAAAGGGGGTGGTGATGAACAGAGTGTCTGAATTAAGCAGACCACTCTTACCCAGTCCAAAGATCAGGGCTTGATCCATCACCGTTATTTATCTCACTGCCCCATCCCAGCTCAGAACCTGGCTATATGCAAATCAGTCTGTCCCTGGCCCAGTGCATCATGGGAACAGGGCAGACCAAACTACCAAGCCAATTCTTCACCAGAAAGGAGACAAGCTACCGGGGACCGGTTTCTGGCATTTCAGCCTCTTCGGCCCGGCTTGTTTGAATCCTGATGGAGCAGTGAGAAAGGGACTCATGTCTGAGTATACCCTGCCACACCTATAGTGGCCAAAAACGATACAGAAAAGGGGGTGGTGATGAACAGAGTGTCTGAATTAAGCAGACCACTCTTACCCAGTCCAAAGATCAGGGCTTGATCCATCACCGTTATTTATCTCACTGCCCCATCCCAGCTCAGAAACTGGCTGTATGCAAATCAGTCTGTCCCTGGCCCAGTGCATCATGGGAACAGGGCAGACCAAACTACCAAGCCAATTCTTCACCAGAAAGGAGACAAGCTACCGGGGACCGGTTTCTGGCATTTCAGCCTCTTCGGCCCGGCTTGTTTGAATCCTGATGGAGCAGTGAGAAAGGGACTCATGTCTGAGTATACCCTGCCACACCTATAGTGGCCAAAAACGATACAGAAAAGGGGGTGGTGATGAACAGAGTGTCTGAATTAAGCAGACCACTCTTACCCAGTCCAAAGATCAGGGCTTGATCCATCACCGTTATTTATCTCACTGCCCCATCCCAGCTCAGAACCTGGCTATATGCAAATCAGTCTGTCCCTGGCCCAGTGCATCATGGGAACAGGGCAGACCAAACTACCAAGCCAATTCTTCACCAGAAAGGAGACAAGCTACCGGGGACCGGTTTCTGGCATTTCAGCCTCTTCGGCCCGGCTTGTTTGAATCCTGATGAAGCAGTGAGAAAGGGACTCATGTCTGAGTATACCCTGCCACACCTATAGTGGCCAAAAACGATACAGAAAAGGGGGTGGTGATGAACAGAGTGTCTGAATTAAGCAGACCACTCTTACCCAGTCCAAAGATCAGGGCTTGATCCATCACCGTTATTTATCTCACTGCCCCATCCCAGCTCAGAACCTGGCTATATGCAAATCAGTCTGTCCCTGGCCCAGTGCATCATGGGAACAGGGCAGACCAAACTACCAAGCCAATTCTTCACCAGAAAGGAGACAAGCTACCGGGGACCGGTTTCTGGCATTTCAGCCTCTTCGGCCCAGCTTGTTTGAATCCTGATGGAGCAGTGAGAAAGGGACTCATGTCTGAGTATACCCTGCCACACCTATAGTGGCCAAAAACGATACAGAAAAGGGGGTGGTGATGAACAGAGTGTCTGAATTAAGCAGACCACTCTTACCCAGTCCAAAGATCAGGGCTTGATCCATCACCGTTATTTATCTCACTGCCCCATCCCAGCTCAGAACCTGGCTATATGCAAATCAGTCTGTCCCTGGCCCAGTGCATCATGGGAACAGGGCAGACCAAACTACCAAGCCAATTCTTCACCAGAAAGGAGACAAGCTACCGGGGACCGGTTTCTGGCATTTCAGCCCCTTCGGCCCGGCTTGTTTGAATCCTGATGGAGCAGTGAGAAAGGGACTCATGTCTGAGTATACCCTGCCACACCTATAGTGGCCAAAAACGATACAGAAAAGGGGGTGGTGATGAACAGAGTGTCTGAATTAAGCAGACCACTCTTACCCAGTCCAAAGATCAGGGCTTGATCCATCACCGTTATTTATCTCACTGCCCCATCCCAGCTCAGAACCTGGCTATATGCAAATCAGTCTGTCCCTGGCCCAGTGCATCATGGGAACAGGGCAGACCAAACTACCAAGCCAATTCTTCACCAGAAAGGAGACAAGCTACCGGGGACCGGTTTCTGGCATTTCAGCCTCTTCGGCCCGGCTTGTTTGAATCCTGATGGAGCAGTGAGAAAGGGACTCATGTCTGAGTATACCCTGCCACACCTATAGTGGCCAAAAACGATACAGAAAAGGGGGTGGTGATGAACAGAGTGTCTGAATTAAGCAGACCACTCTTACCCAGTCCAAAGATCAGGGCTTGATCCATCACCGTTATTTATCTCACTGCCCCATCCCAGCTCAGAACCTGGCTAAATGCAAATCAGTCTGTCCCTGGCCCAGTGCATCATGGGAACAGGGCAGACCAAACTACCAAGCCAATTCTTCACCAGAAAGGAGACAAGCTACCGGGGACCGGTTTCTGGCATTTCAGCCTCTTCGGCCCGGCTTGTTTGAATCCTGATGGAGCAGTGAGAAAGGGACTCATGTCTGAGTATACCCTGCCACACCTATAGTGGCCAAAAACGATACAGAAAAGGGGGTGGTGATGAACAGAGTGTCTGAATTAAGCAGACCACTCTTACCCAGTCCAAAGATCAGGGCTTGATCCATCACCGTTATTTATCTCACTGCCCCATCCCAGCTCAGAACCTGGCTATATGCAAATCAGTCTGTCCCTGGCCCAGTGCATCATGGGAACAGGGCAGACCAAACTACCAAGCCAATTCTTCACCAGAAAGGAGACAAGCTACCGGGGACCGGTTTCTGGCATTTCAGCCTCTTCGGCCCGGCTTGTTTGAATCCTGATGGAGCAGTGAGAAAGGGACTCATGTCTGAGTATACCCTGCCACACCTATAGTGGCCAAAAACGATACAGAAAAGGGGGTGGTGATGAACAGAGTGTCTGAATTAAGCAGACCACTCTTACCCAGTCCAAAGATCAGGGCTTGATCCATCACCGTTATTTATCTCACTGCCCCATCCCAGCTCAGAACCTGGCTATATGCAAATCAGTCTGTCCCTGGCCCAGTGCATCATGGGAACAGGGCAGACCAAACTACCAAGCCAATTCTTCACCAGAAAGGAGACAAGCTACCGGGGACCGGTTTCTGGCATTTCAGCCTCTTCGGCCCGGCTTGTTTGAATCCTGATGGAGCAGTGAGAAAGGGACTCATGTCTGAGTATACCCTGCCACACCTATAGTGGCCAAAAACGATACAGAAAAGGGGGTGGTGATGAACAGAGTGTCTGAATTAAGCAGACCACTCTTACCCAGTCCAAAGATCAGGGCTTGATCCATCACCGTTATTTATCTCACTGGCCCATCCCAGCTCAGAACCTGGCTATATGCAAATCAGTCTGTCCCTGGCCCAGTGCATCATGGGAACAGGGCAGACCAAACTACCAAGCCAATTCTTCACCAGAAAGGAGACAAGCTACCGGGGACCGGTTTCTGGCATTTCAGCCTCTTCGGCCCGGCTTGTTTGAATCCTGATGGAGCAGTGAGAAAGGGACTCATGTCTGAGTATACCCTGCCACACCTATAGTGGCCAAAAACGATACAGAAAAGGGGGTGGTGATGAACAGAGTGTCTGAATTAAGCAGACCACTCTTACCCAGTCCAAAGATCAGGGCTTGATCCATCACCGTTATTTATCTCACTGCCCCATCCCAGCTCAGAACCTGGCTATATGCAAATCAGTCTGTCCCTGGCCCAGTGCATCATGGGAACAGGGCAGACCAAACTACCAAGCCAATTCTTCATCAGAAAGGAGACAAGCTACCGGGGACCGGTTTCTGGCATTTCAGCCTCTTCGGCCCGGCTTGTTTGAATCCCGATGGAGCAGTGAGAAAGGGACTCATGTCTGAGTATACCCTGCCACACCTATAGTGGCCAAAAACGATACAGAAAAGGGGGTGGTGATGAACAGAGTGTCTGAATTAAGCAGACCACTCTTACCCAGTCCAAAGATCAGGGCTTGATCCATCACCGTTATTTATCTCACTGCCCCATCCCAGCTCAGAACCTGGCTATATGCAAATCAGTCTGTCCCTGGCCCAGTGCATCATGGGAACAGGGCAGACCAAACTACCAAGCCAATTCTTCACCAGAAAGGAGACAAGCTACCGGGGACTGGTTTCTGGCATTTCAGCCTCTTCGGCCCGGCTTGTTTGAATCCTGATGGAGCAGTGAGAAAGGGACTCATGTCTGAGTATACCCTGCCACACCTATAGTGGCCAAAAACGATACAGAAAAGGGGGTGGTGATGAACAGAGTGTCTGAATTAAGCAGACCACTCTTACCCAGTCCAAAGATCAGGGCTTGATCCATCACCGTTATTTATCTCACTGCCCCATCCCAGCTCAGAACCTGGCTATATGCAAATCAGTCTGTCCCTGGCCCAGTGCATCATGGGAACAGGGCAGACCAAACTACCAAGCCAATTCTTCACCAGAAAGGAGACAAGCTACCGGGGACCGGTTTCTGGCATTTCAGCCTCTTCGGCCCGGCTTGTTTGAATCCTGATGGAGCAGTGAGAAAGGGACTCATGTCTGAGTATACCCTGCCACACCTATAGTGGCCAAAAACGATACAGAAAAGGGGGTGGTGATGAACAGAGTGTCTGAATTAAGCAGACCACTCTTACCCAGTCCAAAGATCAGGGCTTGATCCATCACCGTTATTTATCTCACTGCCCCATCCCAGCTCAGAACCTGGCTATATGCAAATCAGTCTGTCCCTGGCCCAGTGCATCATGGGAACAGGGCAGACCAAACTACCAAGCCAATTCTTCACCAGAAAGGAGACAAGCTACCAGGGACCGGTTTCTGGCATTTCAGCCTCTTCGGCCCGGCTTGTTTGAATCCTGATGGAGCAGTGAGAAAGGGACTCATGTCTGAGTATACCCTGCCACACCTATAGTGGCCAAAAACGATACAGAAAAGGGGGTGGTGATGAACAGAGTGTCTGAATTAAGCAGACCACTCTTACCCAGTCCAAAGATCAGGGCTTGATCCATCACCGTTATTTATCTCACTGCCCCATCCCAGCTCAGAACCTGGCTATATGCAAATCAGTCTGTCCCTGGCCCAGTGCATCATGGGAACAGGGCAGACCAAACTACCAAGCCAATTCTTCACCAGAAAGGAGACAAGCTACCGGGGACCGGTTTCTGGCATTTCAGCCTCTTCGGCCCGGCTTG
The DNA here is from genome assembly GCF_964261635.1 of Lissotriton helveticus. Lineage (NCBI taxonomy): Eukaryota > Metazoa > Chordata > Amphibia > Caudata > Salamandridae > Lissotriton > Lissotriton helveticus. Next base: position 344,826,657 of record NC_136065.1, read on the forward strand.
TTTGAATCCTGATGGAGCAGTGAGAAAGGGACTCATGTCTGAGTATACCCTGCCACACCTATAGTGGCCAAAAACGATACAGAAAAGGGGGTGGTGATGAACAGAGTGTCTGAATTAAGCAGACCACTCTTACCCAGTCCAAAGATCAGGGCTTGATCCATCACCGTTATTTATCTCACTGCCCCATCCCAGCTCAGAACCTGGCTATATGCAAATCAGTCTGTCCCTGGCCCAGTGCATCATGGGAACAGGGCAGACCAAACTACCAAGCCAATTCTTCACCAGAAAGGAGACAAGCTACCGGGGACCGGTTTCTGGCATTTCAGCCTCTTCGGCCCGGCTTGTTTGAATACTGATGGAGCAGTGAGAAAGGGACTCATGTCTGAGTATACCCTGCCACACCTATAGTGGCCAAAAACGATACAGAAAAGGGGGTGGTGATGAACAGAGTGTCTGAATTAAGCAGACCACTCTTACCCAGTCCAAAGATCAGGGCTTGATCCATCACCGTTATTTATCTCACTGCCCCATCCCAGCTCAGAACCTGGCTATATGCAAATCAGTCTGTCCCTGGCCCAGTGCATCATGGGAACAGGGCAGACCAAACTACCAAGCCAATTCTTCACCAGAAAGGAGACAAGCTACCGGGGACCGGTTTCTGGCATTTCAGCCTCTTCGGCCCGGCTTGTTTGAATCCCGATGGAGCAGTGAGAAAGGGACTCATGTCTGAGTATACCCTGCCACACCTATAGTGGCCAAAAACGATACAGAAAAGGGGGTGGTGATGAACAGAGTGTCTGAATTAAGCAGACCACTCTTACCCAGTCCAAAGATCAGGGCTTGATCCATCACCGTTATTTATCTCACTGCCCCATCCCAGCTCAGAACCTGGCTATATGCAAATCAGTCTGTCCCTGGCCCAGTGCATCATGGGAACAGGGCAGACCAAACTACCAAGCCAATTCTTCACCAGAAAGGAGACAAGCTACCGGGGACTGGTTTCTGGCATTTCAGCCTCTTCGGCCCGGCTTGTTTGAATCCTGATGGAGCAGTGAGAAAGGGACTCATGTCTGAGTATACCCTGCCACACCTATAGTGGCCAAAAACGATACAGAAAAGGGGGTGGTGATGAACAGAGTGTCTGAATTAAGCAGACCACTCTTACCCAGTCCAAAGATCAGGGCTTGATCCATCACCGTTATTTATCTCACTGCCCCATCCCAGCTCAGAACCTGGCTATATGCAAATCAGTCTGTCCCTGGCCCAGTGCATCATGGGAACAGGGCAGACCAAACTACCAAGCCAATTCTTCACCAGAAAGGAGACAAGCTACCGGGTTTTAACCTGGGCTGCTATGGGAATTCACAAGGGCATATTATAATATAATACAAAATAATATAATATAATTTTATCACCTTTCTTGATAATATGCCCCTTTCAATTCCCATCACATCTTGCACCAGAGCTCCAAGGGCCAGATGGCCAGCTAGATGGCCTCTCATTGGCCGGGCCCACTGTGAAGAAGAAGCTGGTTGGCTCCAACATCTGCTCTCAGTCCCAGGCTGCATTTATTAGTCTAAAGTAGTCTTGTTTTTTTCTTTTACATTTTTCACTTCGAAAGGGCAATAATTCCAGTGATGTGTGTCCAGCCTGATTTTGAAGGTCTGCATGGTTACTTACCGATAACCTTCAGTAAGTAAACAGACCTCCCCTGACACATTCCCTACTCAATGAGCAGAGACCAATGCATGCCATCAGAGACAAAGATGAAACCAACCAAAATATGAGATGCTTCAATGTTTATTATAGAAATTATAGATTTAAAATAATACAGTCACTGCCTGGTAACTTCAACCACAATTCTATGCCTCATCAAACACACAAGAATCAAAAACAGGGGAAACATTGCCGTCAACACAATTCTACAGTGGTTCATGAATGCGTGAGGGATGACCAGGTTGCATAGTTAAAAATTCCAGCAAAGATGTGCATTTGAAAGCTGACCAAGAGGTGGGGTAATACCTCTTGTCAACCTCCCTTCAGTTAGTCCTGATAAAGATTACCCAGGAGTATCATATGCAGTAATTAATGCCAATTTCGGTCACCTATGATCCAAGGTAGTCCCTGGTGGTTTTAGACCTTAACCTGCAGGTTCTCCTGCATGTATCCCCTCATGTGACAAGACAATTATGTGATTATTTGTGTATACAGATTTAAATTACGTTTATCCTGATGTACAGTGTTTGTTTGAATTGATAGTATGCAAGAGGTTGTTTGGGTATCTGTCCGAGTGTGGTGATTGAGTGGTCGTGTGTGGGTGTGACTTTGGATGCGTTTGGAACTTTTTTCATTATGTTCATCATTTTGATACAACTAAACAAATAAGTGTGATTTGTTAGCTTTTTATGTTGTGTATATCATAATTGGGATGGTCAGGGCTGTCGGGCTGCTTTATGTTTATCAATGACTGTTTGGCTGTTCATGCATCAGTGTGGGCAGAGGGATTTCCGTTGTGATTATTGTGATTATTTCCCCTGCTCTCTCTGCCCATTATCTGCCTCAGGGGGCCCCTTCCGTGTGAGGGCCAGTCATCTACCTGAGCCTAGGGACCATACCTAACACAGAGGGAAAAAATAGGCTTTGAGGTTAGTGTATTTCCTTTTTATAGCGTGTGACAATATGGAGATGGGGCCAGATGAGAATGGTGGAAAAGGAACAATTTTGAACTCTTTGACTATTCTTGGAACAGGAGCCTTCCCTCATAGACTTTGGAACGTGATAGGAAATGTGCATGTGGAGGTAATGCGTGCTTAAATTGGTGCACTGCAATGCTGCCGCAATAAGGTATTGATCATGCCACCTAAATCGAAGGATTGGCAAGTATGTTATGCGCTCAATGTACGGTGTGTGCTTCCCTCTGTGATTCTCCTAGGAGGTGGGGTGAAGTGCTTGAGACGGAAGAGCTCAATCTCTAACAACCAAGTAGCTTCAAAGCCGCCACATCGCTTCTCACATCAGGGCATTCGTCCTCACAGGCACCGAGTGGCCTGATCATACTCAAACTGGTGGATAAGACAGTGTCAGCGGGTGCCCAAGTATATCATGGGCATTTTGATCCCCAACCAATTTTTCTATGTTTCTAACAGGAATGGGAGTTATTTCCTTTGCTTCGGATATCCCCCTGTTGGACTGTACCAATGAATGCCTGGGCTGCCCTGAAGGATCCATGTGCTCATGAAGGGGTTGAAGTTGGGTACTATACTCTAATGCTGGATGTAACTGAGAAGTCTATTATTGTCCTTCAGGTCATGGCATTTTGATATAACTCTCAAGAATATCCCCCATGAAATATGAAGAGTGCCATGTTTCCATGCTAGCAATCACCCTGGGAGACCTTGGCACATGGACATGCCCTTCCACATGTTCATCACTACATGTAACTACTGGTGCTTTAAGTGCATGAAAGGTCCTCTTCCCTCAAGGGAACAAATCACACCTGATGAATAGAATACTGACCTCTTCTGTTCTTTGGTCTTTTGTCCATGTCATAACACATTGTTTCCTACCTTAAGATGCAGTGGGGGCCTTTAATGCACACTCTACAACCTGTTTCTAGTGCAGTTATACCAAAAATAATTGACGCCCCGGGTGCCACCATCGCTAACCCCTTATCTAGGCTTTGGTTTGAGTTTCACATTGAATTCAGCAACACAAGTCAAATTGTGTCTTCGCTTGTAAGGGTCCAGTTTTATAAAGAATACATTGTGGGGTGGTGGTACTTAGCCTATTTGTAACCTTTTTCATTTGAGCAGGTAAGGAGGAGCATATGGAACTAAACCGATCTGCCCAAGTTTCGCGCAATTTTACCGAAGTTGGGAAAATGGGATTTAAACTCTGATCTTGTGATTTCCTATTCAGCAACTTGTGAAGATGGGAATAGGTCGGACATAAATATGTAACCAATTTCTGGATCGTTCAGCTCAGCTTTTTGTTCTTCCTAGATCAACAAAATGAGCGTCATTTGATTTGGCAAGAGTTGTATATATTAGTACAGTGCTGAAAAGCCCTTTTGTGGCTCAGATGCTATATAAAATATGTTTTTAAACTCTTCAGTTTCAGTCTGTAAGCTATGCCTCGTATCCTTATTAGCTCATTTTTTACTTCTGATATTATTTCATACTCTTTACTCTCTGTGTACAGAGGATTCCGTAATAACTGGGATATTAAGTTTCGAGGGTTCCAGCCATGTATTTGTTTTTGCTTTACTGCTGTTTCTGGTTTCCTAGCAACTGGTGCTTTATCACGTCTCTTGGGTTCTCTCTCGAGATTGTATCTTCATTTTTTTCTGTAGTTTTGTTTGGCTACCTCGTGCTCCCCAGGTCTCTCCGGTACTGATGATTCCAGTGCATCTGTCTTTGTTGTGTCTTGCTTACAGGATCTTCCTTTATAGGAACCATACATCCAGCGGCGTGATGTCACTATTTTTAGAAGGCTACTGGGTAGGACACTAGGGCAGACAAGCAAAACTAGCCCTGGTAAAAATATTCAAATCAGGGCTGTTTTTTGTTGTTATTACGAAAAGTCCAATGGATCAACCTTGCCTTAGGCCTCAATTTTTAAACTTCAATTAATCAAAAAGATATTTGTATTTGTTTTTGCAGATTAAAACATGCAGTGGCTTGTGAGAGATAGGTAGCATATTCAATTCTCAAGGCAAACTACAAAGGTAGTTACGTTTCTGACCCTGTATTTTAGAGACACATTGAAAAGTTCTTTTTTGCCAACTAATTAGAAGACTGTTGATAGACTGCAGTTCTGAACGATCCACTTTAGATGCTATTTTTTCAGGAAGATGATTTCACAGCTTTTGAAGTTCTTTTAGAATAATATTCAGCTCCCCTAGAGGTTTACTTGCTTCTGTGTTTTTTTTGCAGTGTTTGCGTTTCGATAAATATTTTTCTTGAACAATCCTCAAGCTAGCTTGACCTTGTAAAGAGCACAAAATAAACTGTAAAAAGTCCTTACTTTCAGTTTAAATGCTTTTCAGCCTCTCTTCCTCGTTCCTTTTTTATGGAAGTACCAGTTAACTGTGGGGTGCCCATGGGTCATCTTTATCACCCCATCAATTTAAAATCTATATTAGGACATTACTAAAAGAGTTAATTGTCAGAGGTTGAAGGCTATCTAACTATGTAGCTGATTGACAACTGCTACTCTGATTGGAGGTCACAATGGCAGCTCAGTCGAACTCAAAAACACCTTGTGCTTCAACTGGAATTGGATGAACAATATTCAGTTGAAATTGAGTGCCAACAAGACAGAGGTAATAGTTCTCAACAAAAGAGCCAACCTCTGGCATGACCTATACCGGCTAATGCAAATAGGAGCTTGATCGGTCCCAAAAAACCACATTTAGGGTCTGGGAGTCCTCATTGACAATTGCTTTTCAATGAAACCTCAGATCAGGCCTGTGGTTTCTAATTGCACAGTCATGCTAAAAATGATAAAGAAGATAAACATGTTACTCCAGATGGACATTCTTAAAATGAATACTTTGGCAACCATTATGTGAAGACTTGCGTAGTCAAATGCAGTGTGCTTAGACCTCCCCAACAATGCCATTCACTGACTTCAAGTGGTACAAAATCTACTGACTACTGTGCACTACCCATGTGGCACCTATTTTGAAGCAACTTCATTGGATGTCTATAAGGCAAAGAATCCAATTTAAGACGGGCCCCCGTCACCAATCCCCACCAGCCTTTCCATGGCGGCATTGTAGGGGTGGTGGTTTAGGGTTTAGGGTGCGGAGAGGGCCGGGAGTTGAAGGGGTCATGCAAGGTAGTGTTTTAGGGTAGGGAGAGGACTGGGGATCAGCGGGGTCATTCAGGGGTAGTGTTATAGGGTTTACGGTAGGAAGAGGATTGGGGGTTGGTGGGTGGTGCAGGGGTAGTGTTTTAGGGTTTTGGTTAGGGAGAGGTTTGAGGGTTGGGGGGACGTGCAGGAGTAGTGATTTAGGATTTAGGGTGGTGAAATGATGGGGGTCGGGCGTTGTGCAGGGGTAGTGATCTATGGTTTAGGGTAGGGAAAGGATTGGGGGTTATGGGGGTTGGGAGGTCGTTGGGGGGTCGTGCAGGGGTAGGGGTTTAGGGAAGGGCAAGGCTGGGCATAGGGGGTCATGCAGGGGTAGTGATTTAGGGATTAGGGTAAAGCAGGGTAGTGTTACGTACCTTACATACTTTTACCAAGTGTATGCCTTTACCACGCATGCCTTTGCGTTGTAATGACATACATGGTAAAGGCATATGCGTGGTAAAAGAATGCTTGTAATGGTAGGTCATTGTAAGTGTACTAGTGTAGTAAAACCCATGTTGTAATGGCATGTGTGGTATTAGTATGCGTTGTAAAGTCATACATTCACACAACTTAGCCAGACTCCCTTTAGAACGTTCAAGATCCATAATAATGGACACAGTCTCGGTTTAACTACTGTTTGATCAGTGATTAAACCATTAAATATCTGGCTCAACTATGGCTTCCTTATGGCACAATCATTGGATTAAATTAGATGTGAGGACGATATTCTCGGAATCGTGAGCAATGGAAGGGTGTACACTCTATAGGCACTCAATCACATCCTATTCCATTCTCGGCTCTTCACTTGACATTCGAGACATCGATTTTTATCTGAGATTGAAAAGTGCAATTGCTAAATGGAAGTCTCTTTCCCTTTCCTGGTTTGCTAGGTAATTTCAAGATAAAGGGTCACTCTGCATCACACATAAATAAACTTCTAGAATCACCTAAAAGCTATGTGCTCAGAACATTTACCTGAAAGTGGTATACTTACACTCACTCCTTGTAAAGCTCGAACATTCCAGACACCACGTGGAAAATAAATCTGGCATTCCCCCTATACCTCAAAAATCCCAGCAGCTCTAACGCAGTCCAGATTCTGGTTTATTGATAAAACATATTGGACACCATCGAGATTACATAAGATTGGCTTAACTACAACAGATGTTTCCTGGTGATGTGGAGAGGCGGTGGGAATTTAAAGCATACGTTTTTAACATGTAAAATGGTCCACCTGCTGTGGACTAAGATACAGTCTTTAATTCACGCCATTCCAGAAAAATCCTTCAAGATCGCATTCTTGACCGATGCCTGGGCTTGTATGCAAACCCACATTCAGCGGATTTCAGGGAACAAATCTTGATGTTGATTAACTTCCTATTGTCAGTAGGCACTAAGATGATGCTTTCAGTCTAGAAACTAAGCTCAGTGTGCTACATTGAAAAGTTGTGGAATTTGCTGTGCTTCCTTAGAGGTGTGGATAACATCTTGGGCCAGATGTAGGAGCCCTAATACCGGTCGGTAACGGCCGAATTCGGCCGTTACCGACCGGTATTTGGGTTTTTAGATGTAGGGCCCATTATTTTACAGAATCGGTAAATTTACCGAATCGGTAAATTTACTGATTCTGTAAAATACCGAATCGGTAATTTTACCGATTCGGTAAATCCAAATGTAGGTGACACTCCTGAGAGTGTCACAGGCCCTTAAGAGTCAGTATTTTACCTCACAATCCTATTGTGTGGTAAAGTACCGAATCCAGGTGTGCATGCACATCTGTGCATGGACACTGTGCAATGTGACACACAGACATGCCCTTAGGGCATGTATGTGTGGCACATGTCACACATGCCTTTACTTCGGGTGCTAGAGGGTGTCAAAGTGACACCCCCTGCACCCTTGCAACATTCGGTATTTACCGAATCGGTAAATACCGATTCGGTATTTCCCATTGATTCCTATGGGCTTCATAGCCCATAGGAATCAATGGGAAATACCGATTCGGTATTTACCGAATCGGTAAATACCGAATGTTACCGATTCGGTAATTCTAATTTAATAATTACCTACATCTCCCTCCTTCATATTTACCGATTCATAAATACCGATTCTGTAAAGTTCGGTATTTATGAGTCGGTAAATTGAAGTTACCTACATCTGGCCCCTTGTATGCAAAATTGCACATTGCTTCCGGGTCTAGATGTCTTTAGGATTCCTATGGCAAACATCTACAGAAAAGGAAACCACCATAGGTGCTCTCTCAAACAATATGTTCCTAAATTCATGGTAAATTGCTGCTTATTGAAATCTTCTGCTTCTGCCGTTATCATTAGATATGGTTGCTGGTGGCCCTGTCGGAGCACTATACTGCAGTTTCTTATTTTCTCTCTCTATATTTCCCTTTCAACTTCCCCACTCTCCTTGGGGCTCTTTTTCTCTTTTCCTCTTATTTCTCCCTTCCCCATGACATGATTATAGATACTACTGTATGCTTCTGTTATGTATCACTTGATTGTCTAGGAGCCGCAGAGACCTATATCTCTCCCGCCTTATAGGTTTGTATGTTGGCCCATCACCATATTATTTGCTGAAATTAACAAGTTAAAGGTGGTCATGTCATTATTCGATTGTATGGTCTCTCTTAAGCTGTCTGTAACCGTGCTCTCTATAAGCCTTCCTAGCATACTATGTACTATGACAGAGGTGTAATGGGGATTCTATTATCATAGCTCTGGTTTATATAAAAAAACAATAAAATGTCTGAAAACAAAAAAAGCAATTGTCTCAATGTTTTTAAACCTTTCTAATTGCATGTAATCAGAATAATTGGGGAAACGACCTTCCAGGGCTCTTTTTGGCCAGAATAACACATGTTACTGAGGAGGTTAGGCTAATAGGGCACCCTTTCCTGCTCTAGGATTTTGACCTGTTTATTTCCAAGCCCTTTCATATCTGCAGATGCAAAGGTTGATGCTGAAAAGGTCTTCCGAGTTGTTTGCCATCGTATTGAAAAATGTTGCTTCTGCCCGCCCTTAGTTTTTGCGTGTGTGGGGCTAGCTAAATGGTTCACAAAGGACTAACCCTACAGAGAGATAAGCTGTGATTTGGCAAAGAGATTTTGTAGCATTTACACCCTCCCACAAGTACACACTCTCATGTTTCCCTCATCGAAGCATATGTTGTTAATGTATTCCAGATGGTTTCTTAGTGTCTGGCACTTGTAGTGCCAATTGAATAATAGATTATACAAGACTACAAGTGAAAGAGTTTCTGGTCAGTTGGTTTATAGACCTAGGCATATCACCTTAGCTACAGAACTAGGCATAAGGGCTGCCTGAGACATACTGAATAGGGAAAAAACAACTTTAGGACATTTCATTCCAAACAAGTTCTTCAAAGAACATCACCTTTGGTGGAACTCGGTTCTGGGATAAGTATTCCATTCCCATCTATAAAGAGATTTGAGGGTGGGTCTCTCAATCGTGGACCAGATGCAGATCCTTCCTGCTGAATAAAGGTGCCACCTGGAATGAAGCAATCCAGTATGTGGTTTTCTTGATCTTTTCCAAACCATACTTCTTGATTCAAACCAAGGGAAGACCATAATTCTGTTCGTGGAAAAAACACAGAAACACTCAGGTGCCCGGACGCCCAGGACTTTGGTGGCAAGAGAGCCCAATGAAACTAAAGTAAGGAGCCCAAAGTCCCACATTCCCCTCTATGAACTAACAACCCTCCTATCCCCCTTTGATCTTCTCCTGGAGATAACCCTTCCTTGGGCTTCGTCTAGTAGATCAACTGCCTTCCTGACCCACATAATCAATGTCCCTAATCATTAAGGCATACTCTTGACCAATCTAGCCACTGCCTCCACGCAGACTCAACAAGCATTTGCAACGCAATAGGTATTGTATTTGTGAGTTATTGGCATCGTAAATGACAATGCCTTTTATTAATCTGTTTTGATCATTAACACATGAAAATAAGGCATTGCCATTTACAATGCCAACAGCTCAAACTCTTGAAAATGCGAAACCTATTTTATTTTAAAGAAGCGGCCGCCATTGTGCCATCTGCTTGGAAAGTGAAAGTGTGCCTGGTGCACTGAATGTTGCAGGAAAGCATGTCATGCCTGCAGTAGGGTGAAACTCCTTAAAGAAAATAGTGCTTACAGACTAAATAATTCATACCCTGTAATAACAGAAGTAAAAGGGCCAGTCTCCGTGGGAGGTTACAAATGAAGACAAGGCTGTACTAAGGAGGGACTGGATCACTGATAGAATATCCCGTCAAAATATCGAGATGACAAAATATCGAGGTAAAAATATCGACTGCCAAAATATCGACTTCCTATCTTCAAACAGGTAAGTACAAAAATATCGACTCCAAAATATCGAGTGTAAAAAATATAGACTGTCAAAATATCGAATTTTTTAAATGTCTTAAAAGTAATTTAAAAGTAATATAATAATAAATAAAATTAAATTTAACTTATTTAAAATACTTAAATAAACGTAACATTAAAAAAATTAATATAACTTAAAAAAATTGTATTTCTTTTTAATACACATATATATATATATATACATATTATTAACAAAACATATAAAATATTTTTACCGTAGGATAGCAAGAGGTTTAAATTTACTGTAACGACTCCAGTGAGTGTAAATGTAAATGTAAATGTAGGTGTACTTATATAGCGCAAACCTGTCACCCAAAGGGCATCCTGGCGCTTGCTTAGGGAACCCGTCCTGGTATTCCCCTGTGAGAAACCCCGGCGGGGTGTCCACAAGGTGAAAGCCAGGCATCCCGCCGCGAGGGGCTGTAGTGGAGATTAAGCACGCTATTGCCCAGAGTTGCAGAGTGTGACCCCGTGATTCGAGTAGGCACCGGAGCGAGAATTGTCGAGTCTGTGGAATTTTGAGCCCAAGACCCGCCGAGGCGGGGAATCGAACCCTGGTCCACGGTCGATCTCAGCTTCCGGGTCTGCCGCCTCTAACCACTGAGCCACGCTTCTCCACAACAGAAGGGAAAGCGTTGGATAGCGTGGGGGTAAAAATTACTATTCCCACTCCAGAGAGTGCAACAGTAGGGAAAGGGTTGGATAGCGTAGGGGTAAAAATTACTATTCCCACTCCAGAGAGTGCAACAGTAGGGAAAGCGTTGGATAGCGTAGGGGTAAAAATTACTATTCCCACTCCAGAGAGTGCAACAGTAGGGAAAGCGTTGGATAGCGTAGGGGTAAAAATTACTATTCCCACTCCAGAGAGTGCAACAGTAGGGAAAGCGTTGGATAGCGTAGGGGTAAAAATTACTATTCCCACTCCAGAGAGTGCAACAGTAGGGAAAGAGTTGAATAGCGTAGGGGTAAAAATTACTATTCCCACTCCAGCGAGTGCAACAGTAGGGAAAGCGTTGGATAGCGTAGGGGTAAAAATTACTATTCCCAATCCAGAGAGTGCAACAGTAGGGAAAGCGTTGGATAGCGTAGGGGTAAAAATTACTATTCCCACTCCAGAGAGTGCAACAGTAGGGAAAGCATTGTATAGCGTAGGGGTTAAAATTACTATTCCCACTCCAGAGAGTGCAACAGTAGGGAAAGAGTTGGATAGCGTAGGGGTAAAAATTACTATTCCCACTCCAGCGAGTGCAACAGTAGGGAAAGCGTTGGATAGCGTAGGGGTAAAAATTACTATTCCCAATCCAGAGAGTGCAACAGTAGGGAAAGCGTTGGATAGCGTAGGGGTAAAAATTACTATTCCAACTCCAGAGAGTGCAACAGTAGGGAAAGCGTTGGATAGCGTAGGGGTAAAAATTACTATTCCCACTCCAGAGAGTGCAACAGTAGGGAAAGTGTTGGATAGCGTAGGGGTAAAAATTACTATTCCAACTCCAGAGAGTGCAACAGTAGGGAAAGAGTTGGATAGCGTAGGGGTTAAAATTACTATTCCAACTCCAGAGAGTGCAACAGTAGGGAAAGTGTTGGATAGTGTTGGGGTAAAAATTACTATTCCAACTCCAGTGAGTGCAATAGTAGGGAAAGTAAACACTTCATATATAAATATAAATAACATAAATAGTAATACCAATTACAAATTAATTAAAATATTTTACAATTGTATAAAATATATTAAATAATTATTTATAAATACTAATTAAAATTATTTAATTATAAAAATTACCTACTAATTCTAAAGGGGAAAGGGTTTAAGCAAGTAAAGCCAGCCTTATTGTACCTCCAATTACTGTCTAACGTATGGGAAATTTGTAATGTAGCTAGATTTTTAACCATAGCAGTGAGACTTAGTAAGAAGATTAATTGGACTCAGATGAATAATTACATATGTTAATTTCTGCTTTTTGACTTAATTTCTAAATGTTTTTAATCTGCTTTGAAACAATGGAATGTTGTATATATTTTCCGTTTTAAAATTTGACACCATATTTCTGCACTTTCAAGTATCTTTTAAACTGGGTACTTCCTCCTTTTTAAACTGTACTTTTATGTTATTATGCTGTCTGGTGTCTTTTGGACCTTCTTGTTTGTCTTTGTACTTTTGTGGTTTTTGAAACGGACCGAATAAAGTATTTCTTGACTTGACCTACTAATACTAATTAATTACCTATTAACAATAAATTAATGTACAATTTAAAAATTAATCAATTACTTTTAATTACCAATTATATTTTAATTAATTACCTATTAATAATTAATTAACAATTAATTCTAAATAAATACCAATAAATTAAATGACATATTTAATTAATTATAATTAAATTACTTCCCACCCTATTCCCTTATAAACCCACAATCCGTTACATAAAATAAATTAATGAAATTAACATATTTATCAATTTAACAATTAAAATTATTTACCAATTATATTTTAATTAATTACCAATTATTATTTAATTAACAATTAATTCAAAATAATTAACTATAAATAAATGAACATATTTTATTAATTATAATTAAATTACTTCCCACCCTATTCCCCTATAAACCCACAACCCGCTACAGAAAATAATAAAAAATATAACATATTTATCAATTAATCAATTATAATTAATTACCAATTATATTTTAATTATTTACCAATTAATAATTAATTAACAATTAATTCTAAATAAATATCAATAAATAAATTAACAAATTTAATTATTTATAATTAAATTACTTCCCACCCTATACCCCTATAAACCCACAACCCGCTGCAGAAAATAAATTACTAAAATTAAAATATTTATCAATTAATCAATTATAATTAATTAACAATTATATTTTAATTAATTACCAATTAATAATTAATTAGCAATTAATTCTCAATAAATATCAATAAATAAATTAACATATTTCATTAATTATAATTAAATTACTTCCCACCCTATTCCCCTATAAACCCACAACCCGCTACAGAATTATATTACACAAAAAATAAAAAATAATATTAACTTACCTTAAATTCGAAATTTTTGTTGTCTATATTATGTCTAGTCGATATTAAGTCCAATCTATATTTTTGATTCTATATTATGTCCATTCTATTCGATATTAATTTTTTCTAGTGGATATTTTTGTTGTCTATATTATGTCGAGTCGATATAATGTCCATTCTATATTTTTTACTCGATATTGAGTCTAGTCGATATTAAAAACTCGATATTTTGACTCTATACCGGAGGGACTAACAAGCCTATTAACGAATCAGAATCCAACATTTACAAAGGACAATGAGACAAGCCAATGAAAAATATGGCTGGAGAGTTGGCGGAGCTTCAAGTCCACACTCGAATACAGCATGTCGCGCAGGGCAGCGCATGCGCTGCCCATGCTCGACCTAAAAATGGACCACTTTTACATTTTTGTCCCCTCTACAATACCCCTTTGTTTTATTATGCTGTTGCCTGATGCTTCTTGATTTCAAGTATTTCTTTGATCTATTACTTATTTCAGTGTGCCTGCATTCATTTACTGTTCATTTTGCATTTGTCATTTTAGCATATAACAAGCTCAAGTCAAGAGGCAGAATGCAAATAAAACATCTGAAACCAAGACTACAAGTTGCAGTATGCAAAAGAAAACCTGAATACTAGAGTGTTTTTTTCACACACGCCATGCAGGCAGTGACACTCATTTGTGAGTCAGGGAATGCTGGGATAGTGATATGCCCTACATGCTTACTGTGTGCGCGTGTGTTTCTGGTTTATATGTCACCATTGTCTACTGGCCCAAGCTCAGAGTATGCCTTATTCTGCTATCTCTGGCATGGCCTCTCCATGCACTGACCCCTTGAGACCTTTGACCACACGCGTGCTGTATGTTCAGACAAATACATCAGTCTCTCACGGCCTAGACCTGCAGTAGGCCCCTGGCCTGCACGCAGTGGTGGCTCCTTCACTATGGTGGAGGAGCGTCTCCCCAATGCTTTCAAGCAGTGCAAGAAGAGGAAACATAAAATGATAATAACGTTCAGTTATTATCATTTTATGTTTGTGTTGTTTTTTGGGCGGGCGGACTGCTCTGCTCTCGGAGCCGGGCAGGGAAGGAGTATTTCGCCCACTCCTAAGTGCGCAATGACTGTTTGGTAGGTCCTCTGGGGCCGCCCAAACCAGTCATGCACACTTTCCCCGTTCTCGATGCAGGCTGCATTACAGTCTGCGTGGAGAACATGACCCGGCCCCTATTCCCTGGTTGAGCGTCAAACCAGGATGCTCAAAACCAATCACAACACTGCCTTGCAGGGTTGTGATGGGCAAGGGGAGTCCGGGTGCTTACCGATCACAACACTGCTTTGCAGCATTGTGATTGGTCAGTGGGGCCTGGCTGTGCTTCCTATTTCTTGAGTAGAGCAGGAGCAGAAAAGCGGGACCCGTCAGAAAGGTAAGTAAATTTAAAAAAAATTATTATGCGCATCCTCGCTCGACCCCCATCCGCGCATGCCCCTGCCTCGCCGCCCGCGAGCCATGCTGGCCAGCACTGCCTAAACGCCGTGAACCTAGCTCGGGGCCTGCCAGCTGATCAAGCACTCTTCCGTAGAGAACACATCTGTTTCAAAATATCACTACAGCGGGACCGTAGTCAGCATTTTGTCGCAACTAAAATACGTAGACCAAAAAAGAATCAAATAAGAGGTCGACAGCGGAAGCAACTTTGGATCTGACTGTGTGAAGAATCTCAACACTATATATTACCCCGTGATTTGTATATAGTGCCTTGACATATGCAAGCGCATAGTACCAGGTGTTACTTTCACCTACCGGAGTGATACTGATTTTAACAAACTTCAGACGATGAAAGACCACAACAGCCAATCTTAGATTTAAATTTGCTAGTTTCAGGATTTCAACAACTGATTGGACATTTAAAGGCCTGATCTACAGCACTATCCAAAGTTATTTCAATTCCCAACAGTTGGTTGTCCTTATCAATGAATACCAACTAGAGAGGCACAAACACGAAAGATTATAATCAGAGGAAGTTCATTTATGATGGACCAGTTTGTCATTCAAGAATACTCCAGAATAAATTACACTTTATTCATTTGAACATTAGTAGTTCATACAGTTAAATAATATTTGATGAACATTATAGCCTTCACATTTTGGTCTTCAACAGAGAGCTCCCAAAGGGCTGCTGTCAGCTATCGCTGGTAGACTGATACTAAAGAGTCCCATATCAAAGTATATAATGTGCTCGTCTTCACATGTTCTCTCAATGCCAAACACCAAGGGGCCGATTCTGATCCTGGATTTTTATTTTCCATACAAATAGGATTTGTATTTTTTTCCATACAAATTGTAAAAGTCCCTTCCAACCCGTGTAGTACGATTCGTATAGGAAAAATACATACAGATCGGCCCGATCCTTACAAATCGGATCGGGAAAAGCTGTACGACACGGACTTGTAAAAAAGACCATACAATTTGTAAAAAGGCTGTCCAACCCGTCAAGTACGATTGGTACCGGGTTGTCAGCATACGATTTGTATGGAAAATGGCCTGTATATGGGGAATGACTCGTACCGGGTAACAAAGCGAACTCCTATACGCCTCGTACCCTGATATGACTCGTTCTGGGGGTACGACTCATACCGGGGTACGGGTCGTATAGGGGTATGAGGCGTACAGGGGTCCCCTCACATGCGAGGCGTGTGTATGGTGTGTACCCCAACATCGTGCATGTACACAAAGTACGTACGCGATTTTTGGGGTACGGTGCGTACATACGTGATTTTGGGGTACTGGTCGTGTACGCACCGTACCCCAAAATCGCGTATGTACGCACCGTACCCCAAAATCGCATATGTACGCACCGTACCCCAAAATCGTGTTTTTGGGGTACGGTGCGTACGTACGTGTTTTTAGGGTACGGTGCGCACATATGTGATTTTGGGGTACAGTGCGTACGTATGCGATTTTGGGGTACGGTGCGTACGTACACGATTTTGGGGTACGGTGCGTACATACACAATTTTGGGGTACGGTGCGTACATACGTGATTTTGGGGTACGGTGCGTACATACACGATTTTGGGGTACGGTGCGTACGTACACGATTTTGGGGTACGGTGCGTACATATGCGATTTTGGGGTACGGAGCTTGTACGGTGCGTACACGACCAGTACCCCTTCATCGCGTATGTACGCACCGTACCCCACTTTCCGTGCCATCCATACGCACCGTACCCCTGTATTCATGGGGTGTACGACGCGTACATGAGGGGGTCTGTCTCGTACTGTTTTCGGGGCGTACAAGGTTTTTCCAGCACTTTTTGGCTCTTGTAAAAAAAGAGCTGTGTGGAGTGCCGTTTGTACGAATCGTACTTGCCGGGTTGTAAACTGCTGCCGGGAATACATGGGAACGTCGTGTACAGAGCAATCCGAATCGGAATCTCTTGTATATACGAGTTGTATGGTCTTTTTTACAATTTGTATGGAGTGCGTCTATTTGTACGGATCGTACTTCCTAGGTTGTAGGGGCCTCCTTACAAGTACGAGTTGCATGGGGAAAACAATCCATACCACGATTTGTACAGCGTTTTTCCAGGATCGGAATCGACCCCCAAGTGTGGAAGTCTCCTTTTCAGGTAACAAAAAGTCAAACCAGAAGGTGCTTTCAAGCCAAGCTTTCATGCCACCATGATTGGGTTGAAAATGGAGGGGCTTAGGAATGTTTAGATTCTCATTTCTCATCCTGGGCTCCTTCCCCTCCACCTGGGACGACTCTTGCTGGCCCGCAGTTCTTGGAACCCACACCCTACACCCACGGACCTCGCATGAAACCTCAGCATCATCCCGGACTTCTTGCTCTCAATAAACTGCCAAATCAACACCGTTTCGCCCTCCTGCTTCCACGCGCTCTGCCTGCTTTGCAAGATCTTCAAGTGGATCTCCACCGAGTCCAGGAAAACGGTCACACATGCATTTGTCAGCAGCAGACTCGACTACGGCAATGCACTCTACCCCGGCACCACCCAGAGACTCCAAAAGAAACTGTAGAACATCCAGAATGCCTCCACTAGATTCATCCTGAACGTCCTATGCCACAACCACATCACCGGCCACCTGAGAGACCTACACTGACTACCTGTCAACAAAAGAATCACCTTCAAGCTCCTCACCTACACCCACAATGCCCTCCACAATGCCGGACCTGCATGCCTCAACCACTGGCCCTCTTTCTACACTCCACCAGACATCTTCGCTCCGCCCTACTGGCCCTGGCAATCATCCCACAGATCAGCAATGCCACAGCTGTAGGAAGATTCTTCTCCTACTTCGCTGCAAAGACCTGGAACTCCCTGCCTCTGCACCTCAGGCAATCACCATTGCTGCCGCTATTCAGGAAGGACCTCAAAGCCTGGCTTTTCGACCGAACCGCAGATTCACCCACTGAGTGCCTTGAGACCCTCACAGGTGAATAGTCGCCCTTGATAAAATCACTGATTAAGGATTAATTTCCCAAAAAACCTCACCCTAATTGGTTCTAAAAAATATGCAGTCTTAATCTTTGCAGATTGTGTTCCCTTGTTGATGAAGACATCAACGTGCAGTAAGCCTGTGTCACAGTCACCTCCACCTGTGAGGCTTCTATTCGTCACAGTGCCCAAGTGTGGAATACTTCCAATTCTGCAAGACAACACTGGGAAGAAAATAATTTTGCCATGAGTGGGTTTTATCACAGAAAATGTGCATTATGGTACAAGAATGCCATAGCGTTGTTCTGGTGATATTTATCAAGAAGATGGACCTTCAACACACATATTTATCTGTATTCTTTGGCACAATCCCTCCTTTGGCTTTTATGTTATTGGAAATTGTAAAATAACCATCCCTTGCAGCACTAAATTAGTATGTATGTTGGAACTGTCAGCTGAGAGTCCATAGAACAAATGGGCATAGATTATGAACTATCCTCGCAGCTGGTAATTGTCCCACATAGTGTATGACACTTTCAGGCATTCCCACATTTTCCCAGACACTGTGTTCTGCCTTCTGGGCATTGCACACGCCTGCACTTGCAATGAAAAAACATACATTTAGGTCTCAGAATGCAAAGTCCTGTTCACTGAAAAGCTATGACTGGATAAAGGCTTCACACATGGCATGGAACCACATGTAAGTTTTGCTACCGTCTGGGTTCTTGATAAACTGCGGTGGCAGAGATTCAGAGAGCCTTGGTGAGAAGCACTGATGTTAATACTGCTCATCTTCAAGCCCCAAAACATGTTAATTACTCCTTTAAAAATATCCCCTTCCTCCAATGTCTGGGCAGCAGGGTCATAGGTCATGTTATGAAAACAATCACACTAGTTGCATTCTAATTCCTCCCACGTGGACACCGACGCTGCTTGATACTTTAGAGGGCCTCTCGGGTTCGTGATTTTCCGTCGCCTTTTTGGCAGCTATTTTAGAAATGTCCCTGAGCTAAATGTAGCTTCTGCGCCGCCTCCTCTAATTGGCTGATATACACCGTGATGGGTTTATATAGAAAGTGATAGCAGGAAAAAAAACAGACAGCAGGCTTTTCCTGAGCTGCACAGTGACCCCACGTGCGACCAGGTCTGCCAGTCCAAGGTTTCAGCCAACAGCGCTCTGCACCTGCTTATGAATGTACATATTTATTTTGAGAAAAGCAGAGCTACAATTCCCAGGATGCAAAGTACAATTGGCTATAATGCTAGGGGCAGATTCTGTGTTACACATGACCCGGAGACACTTGTGGACAATAAATTCCCTCTTTGTTTATGGCAATTGGAGACATCATTTAGACATCATTCGGAATGCCTTGTTTTTAGGTCCGGTGCTAGCCAAGGCCTTTTGATTTTATCAGAATTATGTTCATTACGTACTTACTTAAAGGGGCTTTCGGCCATTGCTCTTCATCCATTGGTCTGCTGTTGTGTCAGTCACATTTTTGTTCCATTCACTATGTCTGGTGTAAACCAAGACCTTATGGTTTTACTAACTTTTTATACGTTTTATACTACTTACTTTTAGGGGCTTTCAGCCAGCCAACTTCATCCATTGGTCTGCTGTTGTGCTATTCACATTTTAGTGCTGCCTACTACAGCATACAGCACAGGGCAGTGGATATGCCCACTTTAAACATTGGCTAATTTCATTTTGAGTGATGGCATTCTGTGGTCTCACAAGGAACACATACACACTTAAATTCCTTTCAGTGACTGGGGCCAAGGTGGCAATGTGCGCTTTTTGAGACCAAAAACAAGCACTGACAAAGTCAAAAGACTAGAGGCTACAACAGTGCTTTTGGGGTAGGAAATACTCAGGGCAACTGGAATTATGCAGCAGGGAAGGGCCAAATTATGCAGGAGAGTTAAGTAAGTTATGCATCAAAAAAAGGCAAATTATGAAACATACTGTGGCACATGTTATGATAGAAATATATCATTATTGTTCAATTTTTACACTAGTTAACACTGTCTGGGTATTGGTTGTACCTCATTTATTTATTTATTGATAAAGTTTTATATAGCACGAACGTGACCCACGAGGGTATTAGAGCGCTTTACAATATACAGTTATTAATCATTAGAAGGTTGAGGTAGTATACAAACATTTGGTATTCACCATTCTGTACAAAAGAGGTATATAGTAGTGTATGGATAACATAGGTGACTAGTAGTCAACAAAGAATGATCCCCGAGGGAATCTCATTAGTACCACTTTAACCCTCAAATATAGCAAAAAGCACACAAAATGTGACCAGTCAACCTTGGAAAAGAGCCTTCCACTGCGCCGCAAGACGTGTTGCTGAGTTATTAGGAACTTTTGAAACACTTGAGCTAGAAACCCATATTACTTTGGTTAAAATCAGTAGATTATGTGGCAGATGGTGGAAAAGCAGCAAATCTATATTTATGCAAAAAATCCCACCGCCACACAATTGCATAGTTCCAGTGGCCCTGGAAATAGTGCATCCAGTAAATATTAATTCTGCCGAGATACAGTATTTACCAGATGAGGTAGCACATCTCTAAATGTATTTCAAGCTCTGAGGTGCAAAATTAAAAAAATGTTGTATTACCATCACTAATTCTGATTCAGGCACAAGCATCAATTTACTCTCGAACTGGGATTACTGCATACCACAGGGTGAGGGCATTTACCTCCACCTTTACTTCAATCCTGAATGACCCTTCTCCTCGATTTCACTACAATATTGTATGCTGTTGAATGTAAGGCACCCTCTGCTGCTTTCTGGTGAACAACAGTGCCGCCGTACACAATCTTGTTCGCGATGCACCGACCACTTTGAACTGGCATCTTTATTTGAAGTGCACCAACACGTCCAGCAGGGAGTCACACTGATCACCATGGCCCTTTATTTTCTTCAGTGAGTATATGATGTAATGCAATTTTGACTGTAACTTCACGAAATTTGATCCCGTATGCACACTGATGACCCAAAGCTCCATAAAATCGCTGACCATCCGAACACCCTTCATGATCATGGTCATGGACAGCATCACACATTTCCAAAAACACAAGCAAAATAACTTTCATTGCCTGAATGACGCAAATACTGACATACAACTACCTGGGTCCAGCGAGGTGCCATATGGTGTCGAAAGAGATGTGCATAAGTGAAACCCAGAAAGCCATACATTACGTTGACTTCTTGCTAGGGGTAAATGGAGCGCCAAACGGCAAAAATATAATTTTACCTAGGACACCAAAAATCCGTTTTGATAGCTCTGACTTTTTCTCAATTATCAGGATTTTCTTTATGTAAGATGTCCCATTATTCTGTACATTAGCTGTGTCATGGCAAGAAAACTTGCAACAAGATAGTTACAGATTTAGGTAAACTCCTACTGACTATGAGACTACTAAAGAAAACAAACTCTCCTGCATGAATAACCCAACCTACTCATATTATTTCTTGGTCTCTCTTTGCTCCCTATCTGGACTTGTCAGCCATGAGGATAGCATACATATTTCTCCAAAAACACACGTCATTGGAGACATCATCACCATGGCCCCTTTCTCTGCAAATCTCCTGACACATTTTATGTGCCACCTGCAGACTATTAGACCAACCTCATGTCTTCTCTACAGTACTTATCTTAATCCCCATCGCCTCAATTTGTACTTCTGAAAAATGTCATTCCAGCTCCATCCATTTTGCAGTTCCTCTATAGATCTGTTATCCCATATCCCTGCTTGCACCAGGATTCAACCCCTCCAATCATTTCTGATCTCAGGTAAGCCAAAACCACCTTCTGTTATCTGTATTTTTTCAGTCCTTCTAAAGAACACACGTTCTTCTTCCGTTTCCACCAGAACAAACTTTAAATAACTTGTCAACCTCATAAAAAAGTTCATGAGTATGTTGAGAAGTCTGTTGCTCTGGAAACGGAGCACGTTTGGCGACATAACCATTTTTATTACATTAAGCTTTGCCAATATTTCCATATTTATGTGACTCATAAGTGATTTTAAGTTACTCAAGTTGTTTGCTCTAATTTCTAAGGAATGTAAATGCACGTGTAGAAAAATGAAATCATCACTCCAATCACTCGACATTTGCCTTCAGTTCCAGTTTGAACACTTCCAAATTCGTGTGCTTTATTTTAGTTTAGTAACTTTTCAGGCCGTTACATTAACTGGAACAAATGTCATTGACAGCAATCAAAATTATTGGGACTAACATTTCTGGATGTGTCACTAATGAAAACATAGAAGCATATCATCAGGATTACATCTGTGGACAAACTGGTAAATAGATATAAGCTCCGGTCTGTATGTTACTTTCCAAGCTAGCCACCAAAGACAGGGAAGGAGTGGAGGTTGTGGACTACCAGCTTTTGGTGGTTGGCTCACGGAAGGTCAAGAACAGCCAGTTCCAGGTCAGGGCCAGTAGAGGCAGGCAGCCCTCCTGGTCTCTAGATAAACATACCAACGACATAAATGAACGTAAAATTCGGAAATACAAGAGGGATACCCTCGATTATAAACTTGGGGAGGTATATACATGGGCAGAAATTTATGCTCAGAAAAGAAGGAACAGACCCTATAATTCACAAACAGAAACCTCGTCATCAGGCAGTGACAACTCACAGAGATCTAGGAGAACCCAACCTACAAACATCGGTCCAGACGCCCAGCAAGCTCAACAACCAACTACTAGTCAAGGCACTGAAGAAAGTCCTTTTTTAGAACAGGGCCAGGCACAAAAAGGCGACCCCGGAGAGGACAGAACAAAAGAAAGAGAGAAAGAAAAAGAACCACCCATCACGAGGAGTGCGACGGGCACCATCAAGGACAAGACCCAAGAAAACACAAACCTAGATCAACTTGTTATCAACATTAGCAAATATCAACTCACTGAATATGAAGAACAACTCCTACAAAAGGGAACATCGTTCGTACCAACAACGCATACAGATAATTTGGAACTTGAAGTTAGTTTCTTCAAACTCATGCGTAAACTAAGGCTACGCCACTTCTTCGATAATGTTTTACCTAAACAATCCAACCAGGAACCGGATCAACTATTAGGTCTAAGACCAGACAGTACATTTCAACCACCCACTAGTCATAAAATACTAGACCTATTTGAAAACAGGGTCAAACAGGATTTACTCAACATCAAACACGGCAAAAAACAAAGTAAAAACATGACACAAAAAGATGCCGACACTTTGAAAAAGATCTCATCGAATGACCAGATTAGATGTATGAAAGCTGACAAGGGGGGAGCACTAGTTATAATGGACCGAATCATGTATGAAGCTAAGGTCATGGAACATATCACAGACAGTAACACATACATGAAATTGGACAATAACCCCACCATAGAATTCATGAAGATATTAACAACCATCCTGGAGAAAGCATATGAACTAGGAACTATCAACGACAGAACCAAGAAGTTTTTAACTAAACTCAATCCAAAGAGCCCTACTCTCAGAATGACACCCAAAATTCACAAAGATCTCACAGATCCACCCATGAGACCCATAGTGTCCACTTGTGAGAGTATGCATGAACCTATTGGACAACTGTTAGATAAATACCTTCAACCAACAGTACAAGCCATGAGAACATACACCAAAGACACCACCGACTTCATTTCTAAATTTAACAACCTACAAGTCAATCCGGAAGAGAAACTAATCTTATGTACAGCAGACGTACGTTCACTATATACTTCTATACCGCACTCATTCGGCATAGAAGCGATTGAAAAAGCACTACTAGAATCCACAATAGACTCCCAATTTCAAGCATTTCTGATGGAACTCATGCTTTTCACCCTCTATCAAAGCTATTTTAAATATCAAGACACCTGGTACTTACAACTGTCAGGGATGGCCATGGGCAATTCAGCGGCGCCGGCGTACGCCAACATCTTTATGCAACAATACGAGGAGACTCACATTTTCTCTAAGACTGAATGGACAGATAATCTAGTATTACTTACTAGATATATTGATGATATATTTATCATTTGGAAAAACACTAAAGAAAAACTAGTCAAACTCCTGACTGAGTTCAACCAAGTTGACGAACGCATTCAGCTCACCTGGGAAATGTCAGATACTAGTGTCAATTTCTTGGATGTGAAAGTTTCCATTAATCAACAAGGGTTCGAGACAGACTTATTCACCAAAGCCACGGACAGGAACAACATGCTCCATTATACCAGTTTCCACGAATTCAATTTGAAAAAATATCTCCCTTATTCTCAAATGGCAAGAGCAAAAAGAATCACATCGGATCCTAACAAAATGAAACTAAGAATTGAACAGGTTGCCAAAAAATTCCACAATCGAGGATATCCTTGTGAAATTATTGAGGAGTCAACAAACAAAATTTTGAATATAGACAGACAAAAATTATTGCAACCAAGCATTAAGAAACAACAAACCCGTATTGTGGCAGTTTCTAAATATTCAACAGCGAGCCCAAAATTTAAAAAAATCATTCGCCAACACTGGCCACTGCTAAATTTGGAACCAGACTTCAACCAAATTTTCATGGAACCACCCTTATTTGCCTTTACCAGAGCAAGGAATATAGGAGAACTTGTCCAACACAGACATATACCCACAATCAAATACACAGGAACTAAACCATGTCTGAATTGTGGAAACTGTAATAACATCATAAAAGGGAATGTAATCAATCACCCAATGAGAGGCAACATAATAAAACTACAAGTCAATGCCACATGTGATACAAGTAACCTCATCTATGCCCTAAAATGTCCCTGTGGGAAACTCTACGTCGGCAAGACAGAACGCAAAATCAAGGTGAGATTGACAGAACACAAGTCCAACATCAGACTGAAAAACAGCAAATCTGTTATAGCCACCCACTTCCATGAACAAAAACACAACATTTCCCAAATGAAATTCATTATATTAGAGACTATTGTGAAAGTTGAAGGGAGAGACAACACTAAATATCTCCTCCAACGTGAAAACACCTGGATTCAGAGACTGTCTACCCAGAAGCCTTTTGGCTTGAACGACAGAATTGAACTCTCTTGTTACCTATGAATGCTGTCATTGGAGCGCAATAGTGATATCTGTGCACATATAGAACAGAGTTTGTTATTAATTTTTTATTCACTTTATTGTCCAACTGTTTATTTTTTTAGCCGTGTTATCAATTACTTTTTCCAACTGCTTCATCCTCGCCGCTAATATCTTTTCACTCCTGCCCCAATTGTAATTTAGCTTATCATTTTCGCACCAACTGTGTTATATCGTCGTACATCTGCGATTCATTTATTTATTTAATCTCAACTAACCCGCGCACTCTTACTCACCAGTTTAATTCCTAGAAAACAGACCACCCACTCTACCTTAGCTTAATTCTTTCCTCACTTTCCATAACCACATGACCACTATAACCTACACGATTGAAGGCGGAAGTAGACGACTCCGTCCAAATTGACGTTGACGAACGGTATACTTACGGTCCATCACCAACCCGGATCAGGTTAGTTCACGACGAAACTAGCGGCAACTGAATGTCATATACTAACTTTGGTATTACTTTTTATCGCGCCACCATGCCAATAGTGACACGCATCACTTTTTGTTTTTAGCATCGTAGAATATTAGAAAGCCGATACACGTAAGCTGCATTTCATTTACTTTTTTCCCCCTTTTTCACGGGTTCGGGAACGCATATGGTGACCCCATAAAATTACACGTACCGCATATGCCATACACCATGCCCTAGACTCTACTGCATGAAGCCCCCACCCTACACCTGATCATGTATATCAATCTCATTAAGGTTTATTATTTGATTTTATTTCAGTATCCTTTCCCTGATGAAGGGGCAAATAAGCCCCGAAATGCATTGGATGTAAATAAAGGACAGTGTTAAATTGCTGAGAATGGAATAATCATGAAAACTCATATTGAAACAAAAACTTTACTATGAACAGTGTTGTTGAATAAAAGCACACTCTATCATTGAACTTTTGTTTGAAACCTCCATTTGCTTTTGAGAGGAACATGTGTGTGCGCCACAGGATGGGATCAGTGATCCACTGACCTCACAACCCTGTTTGTTCATATATCAACGCCGTGGGACACGCGACGCAACTGGGGCAGCACCCAAAAAAACTTTATTCAAAAATTCATTAAATTACACAATTTAGCTGTGCATCTGACCAACCAATATAGCTCTATAAAAAGGTCACAGGCTAGCAAGATGGTGCCCGGCAATTTTCTGCTTGTTTTATGGGACATGCTTTCAACATTGTTCATCACGATATTGCATTTCCTCCACTTTTTTGTGTTGCTCCTGTTACTGGATTGTATTTCCCATTTTGCCTGGCTGTCTCAGCTCCTTTCCTACTAGATTCCTGCGCTTCATGATCCTAGGTTGGTTTGGTCCCATCCCTACTGCTGCTTTCCTTGACTATCCTGTAGGTACTCAGGAGACGGCTCCTCCGCTATGGAGCGTCGGCCCACTGCTTTCTCGCAGTGCGAGAAGCAAAAATATAAAAATGGTAATAAGTTTAAGTTATTACCATTTTATGTTTCCTTTGCCAGTGGGTGGGTGGGCGGGGCTGCTCTGCTAAAGGAGCAAGGCAGGGTAGAAGTGGTTTGCCAAATCCTGAGTACGCAATGACAGTTTTGTCAGCCCTCTCAGGCCGCCCAAACCAGTCATGCGCACTTTCCCCTTTTCCATGCAGGCTGTATGGAGAACATGCCCACCTCTCCAGCCCCTGGCTGAGCGATGTGTCATGGCGCTCAGGACAATCACAATGCTGCACTGCAGCATTGTGTTTGGCTCACGGGAAGGAGCCTGGCTGCCTGCTTCCTGTTCCTGTCTGAGGCAGGAGTGCAAGAGCAGAGAACACGCGGGACCCGGCCTCGGGGCAAGTTTTTTTAAATATTATACTCCTACTCATGATGCCCTCTCCCCCCGCAACCTCCACCACATAACCCCCCCACCCATGAGACATGCCGGACGCAACTGTAGGTACTCCTGTGCTTTTTGACCTCTGGGTGTTTCCTGATTCCTTTGGGGTTCGATACTGGCATCTACTTTGAAGTATCCATGATTCCCGTTGCCTTACCTGCCTGCATATTCTTGCATGTTTGAGTCACATATATATTAATTGTAATTGTGCCACTTCTTCTTTTAGAACTTCAAGCACCCAAATCTGAGATTACTAATTAGCACAGCATCTGTTCCAGATGTGCAGAGAGAATCCCATGTGACGGGTCCTCGCTGGTGTGTTGTTTTTCACCTTCACTGTCATGATTCACTTTCTGCACTCTTGTGCCCACCACTAGGGGTCCTACCTGACGGATTTTCCAGTGTTCTAATTAGTTTCCGGATTGTCCACTGTATGCATATACTAATATCCTGCCTCTTGGACACTATTCAGAAATTCCCATCTGTTCCCAATCCATTCCAGGTTTTGTGGAGGCGAGTCTGCTCTTGATAAAAACTCCATTACCTAGAATTCCCTGTTCACTGCTTTGTCTCCACCCCTGCAGGCCAAAGATGGGTGGAGGAATTCCAGCACACCTGTGGCTGGCAGGTGCTAGCCTACTCATACCTGAGGCATTTGATCACAGTGAGCGCTTTTAAGCCCCAGCTTCCTTTCATCCACTATTGGTCATTGTAGCAGTGTTCCTGTTTGGCTGACCCCTTGTTCCTGAGCTATAGTGATTTCTTGTTTCCTGTTCCTGAGCTGCATGTAATTCCATTGTTCCTGAAATGGCACTGCCTGCAGTGCTACCTTGATTCCTGAGCTGGAATATTCCTTGTTCCTTGAACTAGCACTGCCTTGATTCCTGAGCCAACACTAATTTAGTGCTCCCTTGAAGTTTCTTTCCTTTAGTGTTTACCTTTTCCCAGTCCCTGCCTTTCTTCCCATATACCTTTGTTCCAGTTTCCCGTTTGCTGTCTTACTGTTCCTGCTGTCTCAGCTTCAATTTCCTTTGTGTGTTTTTTCATGTTTTCTGCCAAGTATTTCCTTTGTGTCCCTTCTTTCCTTTTCAGCACTCTTTCTTGCTAATACCTTGTCTATTGCAGCGGTGTATTTAGTTCTACACCCTTGCTGTTCCTGTTTGATCGCCAGGATCCGTTGGCACAGTTGACAACCTAGGTGGTGTTCATGCAAGTATTGTCTTTTAGTTACTTTTATACCATCACCACAGATATCAGCTCCATAGACCCTGCTTTACTTGCATATCCTATATGTGGGTATTTGCATTCAGGATCTGTAATAGCAAGGGTGGGTGAGGAACTTACTGAGCTCCAGTCGTACCTTGTGGAGCTCCTGATTGCTTTACCCCACATTCCCTTTATTGTTAATGTTGTTATATATGTTTTGCACGTTCATCCTGGGTGTTAGTCAGTCTGAATGCCAAATTGCCTCTTGATTGCCTGTCCCTTTCTGAGCTTTAACAATCGTATTCCCTTGTGCAGAGTTTCCCCTTTGGATCTATTTTCACCTCTGACTCTCTTTGTGATCTTGGGTGGCTATGTACCCAATATTCTGCTTACTACTTCTACCCTGCCACCAGTCCTTGCCAGAGTTCCGGACACTCACCTTCTTTACTCCGCTATCCCTTGTTCCCTGTTGTAGACTGATCAGGAAGCCTATGCTACAGCTCCACCTCTCTGAAAGTCCTTAAGACGAGACTGGTGTATTATTGTCCAGAACCTGTCTCTCCCTCACAGGAACTCGTACAATCCTGACAGAAATGAGAATTTAAGGTTCCCAAAGAACATTTGATCACTATAATTGTTTTTTGTGCATAATGCCTCAGACAATGTCTCAATGGCTCTATTAAAAAACAGCTTTAAAAAATACAGCCCGGCTTTGTTCCCCTTCCTGTATAGAAATACAAAGACAGTATGCCATTTAGCAGAACCTGTGCCCATGGCCAGTGCTTAATTTACTAGAGTTGTTGAATAGCAAAGCTGTCTAGTCTTGTTTCACCTTATGTTCCTCTCTTCCACTGCCCAACACATCCGGCCTCTTTATCTCAGTTTTGCAGGTTCTTTTAGACTCTCCGGTCTCCTTTTTGCCAGAGTTTTCTTTTTTTTTATCTTCCTTCTGCTTTCTCAGTTTTCTGCTTTATCTCTTTTGCTTTGGGTCAATATCTAATCATGAAAAATAATCCCCAGCCCCCAAAATGAGTGCTAATGCCCACAACTTGCAACCACCTGCACAAATTAAGCACTGCCTTCACTCATTATATAAGGATCTCTAACTGTAAATCGATGTATCCTCCACATTCATGAGGTTTGTTATTCGAAATAAATACTCCTAGACTGAACTACCAAAGACTTTTTCTGCATTAAGATTTTTAACTACTCATGAGATGTGGGGTAAAGGGTCCAATCTTAGCAAGTCTATCAAGGCCCTGGTATTACTGTCTCATTCTACCTTTTATAAAGCTTGATCAGTCTTTATCAGTACTTTAGAGAACCCATTCTCTAACATAGATAAAAAATGAGTAACTTAACATCAACATTTATCAAAGATATTGCTGAGAGTTACCTTTGACTAGCCTGTCATTTATGCCACCTGCACACTTTACATGGTTTTCTGTGGCTTCATGTGGACTCCCTGGTTTTTGTAGCTGTTCTGTCATGCACAGATTTTTTGCAATAGCTGTTATTCGGCATCCCTTCTAAAGTCTCGGAGAAGCTCTAGAGAGCGCAGAACTAGGCAGTCCACCTCACATTGGCATGGAATGGTTAAGCCAAATCACACCTCAATTGGTGTCACTCCAAACGTTTCAGCTAAAAGTTGAGTTGAAAACCCGGTTTGTTCTACACAAACTACTCCATATCCATCTACCTAGGCTTCAAAAATGTTTGCCCCGTAACAACCAACCAGATGCCTACGGTTGGCCATCTAGAACAGACAATCTTTTCTCGATGTGTGATGCAAATGTTTTGGTGGAAGGACATTTCACACCAAGACCAAGAACATCCCTATGGAACTGCCTCCATATGACCTACTCCGCATGGAGGGCTTTGAAAAGATTCAGAAAGAATTGATGACTCGCCTTGTCTGTGCTAACAACATGGTTCCTGCCGAAAGTGCTCTCCGCTCCTCATGCCTCCTTTACTGTTCAAGGGTTTTGACCCAGCCAAGGATCTAGTGAAAAGCTAGACTTGGAGTCAATTTTTGGAAATGTTGAGGTCATTGAACAGGAGGAAGACTAGTCTCCCACACACCCTGTGTTACACTGCAGCTTTAACTCTTCTTTTCTTACAACCATGTTGTGCAGTTGGGCATCAACCAGGGAGTAATCTAAAAGAGCTGCAGGTATATGCTGCCCTAGGCAAACCTTGGAAGGGGAAGAGGCAGCACCACGAATTTACTTTCACTTTAGATTTTAAAATCTGATTGTTTGCCTCTAATTTGGCAAATGATCAGAAGTTGCCTTGCCGGTGAGGCGAACTTCCTGCCGCCCACCCTCAGCACTCAAGCCCTCCAGAGTGATTCCAGCCTGCCCTGCCTCTCTGCAGCTCCACCAGCTGTGCGAATACATTAGAAAGTCAAGTGCCACTTGCTTCAATAGCAGCAGAATTTTGTTCTCTTGAGAGTCCACGCATGGGAGCTGCTGTGAAGAGATGGTGGTGGAGAGAAATAGGAGGGGTGAAAAGGTGTACAGAGTTGGGAAAAGGAGAGAGAGAGGGACAGTTAACATGAAAATGAGGCAGCAAGACTTATCCTTTGCATTCAGGGGCTGTATTATGGAAAGTGCCCCGGGGGTGCAACGGGCATGTGCGCCCGCTTTACGTGCTCCAGAGGCACTTTGCTGTGACAGAAAGGGCCTCAGATGCTTGTGCGGCCTTTTCTGTAATACAGATAGCACTGGCGTACATATAGCACCAGCGTTATCACTAGAGGGTGTTTGCTCATTTGCATGGAGGCGTGGCAAAGGAATCCCTTTGCCTCTGCACCCCTGCCATATTATATATGGAGTCAAGCTAGCCTGGCTGATGAGGGGTGATACCCCAAAATTGGGTCCCAGGATGCTTGTTTCCAGTTCAGGGAGGACCTGGCCTGGCAGTTCCGGCTAGACTGTTCCCATAAAGCACAGGGTCAAGACTGATTTGTATATGGCTGGGTCTAAACTGGAATGGCATGGTGAGCAAAAAAACTATGGATTTAGGCCCAGATCTCTATACTGGGGGCGCATGTTTGACATTGTTCAGCATTCCGTCCATCGATTGTCCTTTTTGTATTATAGACGCAAAGAGGCAAAGAAGCTGTCAGGACTGATGGCAGACTTCTGAAGGGGGAAGAGAGGGTCCTATGAACCCCCTAGACACCCCCTTGCGGGCAAGTGCAATCACTCACTGCACCCGCC
Organism: Lissotriton helveticus; assembly: GCF_964261635.1. Taxonomy (NCBI): domain Eukaryota; kingdom Metazoa; phylum Chordata; class Amphibia; order Caudata; family Salamandridae; genus Lissotriton; species Lissotriton helveticus. The sequence continues at coordinate 344,857,867 of NC_136065.1, forward strand.
TGCAAGGGGATCTCCCTCTCCTCTTGAAAGTTGGTGCCTACACACTGAAACACGAAGCGGCTGCTTTAAAGCCGCTCAGTTTTTCACTTGAATGTGCTTCCCACAGGACAGCAAGACTTTGCGGCTGCCCAGAGGGCAGCCCAATCAATGTAATAGGGTGCACTTTCCCTGTTTGTGCCTGGCGCACCTGTTTTAAGGTGCGTCCTATGTGTAAAAGGGACCCTGGTATTTGTGGTTTTATATTTCCAGTTATAAATAAAGGACTTTGATTGCCACAAAGCACAGAAACACATTGACCACCCAGCATAGGGTAACACGAGCCTGTAGTTGAGAGGAAAATGGGTGTAGATGAAGTAGAAGAAAAGAGTGGGATTTGTAGATACGAGAACAAGAAAGGAGGTCAAGGAACAAGAAGAAGAAGAGAAGAAGAGGATTGGCCAGGAGAGAGGAAGACAGTAAAGCCTGAAGAGCAGAGGAAAGCAGGGGAGGAAGGGTAGGGCAAGGGTTGAGTTTTTAGGTTGCACTACAAAATCGAGAATGAGAAGCTTTTTTGGTGCTTAGCGTTCTGATATCTGTAGTTTTGCTCTCTATCGTACATCGGCAGGGCCACAAACACAAGAATGCAATGAAAAGAGTATTCAATTGTTACTTAAATCAAACATGATGAAAATTCAAATCTCAGAGGGGGCAGGAAAAATAGGAAGGGATGGAAAAGGGGATGGGAGGGGTGTAGGGAGAGAGAAAATCAAAGAAAATCAAGGAAGAGGGGGAGAGCATGGAAAAGGAGAGTTTAGAAGGGAAGTAGTAGGGAACTTTTTTTTAGAGGCTGAGGTAAAATTATATTTTGCAGTTTGTGTCCACCATTTTTAGATATTTTTAAACAAATCTGTTGCACTTCTGTGGCCAATTGCTGTGGTGTCGTAAGGCAGCTACCTATATTGGCCTTATGCTGCACCAGCCCTTCCTTTTACCAGAGCATCTGTTTCACATTATATCCCTATATATCCATAAATAAACATGTCTTCGTATCTAAACATGCAAATTAAACCAGAACAAGTGGTCCTGTTGTGTCAGATATCCGTGGATAATTTGGAAAATTCTCACATGGGGAATTGTTGCAAGTTCTGGAGCACCACTTGGAGTATTATGCCCAGTTGTGTAAGTCTCACTTGGAGCATTGTATTCGGTTCCAGTTTTGCGAAGACTCACTTGAAGCATTATGTCCAGTTCTGGTTGCAGAAGTTTCACTTGGTGTATTGTGTCTAGTTCGTGTTCTAGAAGACCCACTTGAAGTATGGCGTCCAGTTGTTGAAGCCTCATTTGTAGCAATGTATTTAGTTGTAGTTCTTGAAGACTCATTTGGAGCATTGTGTCCAGTTCCAGCTACAGAGGACTCATATGAAATATTGTGCCCAGTTGTGGAACCCTCACTTGAGGTATTTTCTCCAGTTCCGAAAGCTCCGCTGGGAGTAAGGTGTCCAGTTGTGGAGTGTACTGTGCGAACTCTCAGACGCATCATGGATTATTTTATTTAGACCTCACATGGAGTATTGTTTTCGTTTCTCATCTGGGGCAAAATGAACCATCCAGGATGGCTCATCTGGACTCTTGTGTCCAGCTATGGAGACCCCTCTTGAAATATTTTGTCTCCCTTTGAAGGCCAAATTAAGAGGTATTGCGTTAATTTTAGAAGGACTCATTTCTAGAGGTGGGTCCAATCCTTGAAACAGCATTTTGGAGTATTTCCTATATCTCTAAAGACCTCACATGGAGTATTTACAGTATTGTGTCTGGTTCTAGAGGTCACACCTCCACAAAGCAGCTCAGGATTTTCTTCTACACCCAATTTCTAATCAGCCATAGAAGCCACTATGGTAAAGTCTAAACAAGACATTGAGGACAAGCTCTCTCCTTGCGTTCCATATAAATATAGTAGCTCTGTAATCTCCATAAACAACAAAACATCAACTAAAAGACAAGATGAGAACTAGCTCTCCATTTTGACCAGAATAATTTTCAAAATCATCTTATTGATGTGCAAACACCTTAGTGGTGCAACTGCTATCCCTTCTAAGCAGGGCTTAATTTGACATATAATGAGTGCTGGTGTCCAAAGCTCTGCTCAGAAGCTTACATCTTTTGCAATTTATTGTCGATGTACCCAATACCAAGGCAGCGTAGTCTTGAATCTAACTTGTGCCTCTTTAATCCACTACCAGACACTCTCTGTCCCTTTATCTCACTCTTGCGGGTTTGTTCTTTCTTGCCTTGTGACATGTTTTTGTCTTTATCTTCATCCGCCTTTCCGCTTTGTTTTTCTCTATTACGCTTTGGAAATATCTCATGAGGGAAAATAAGGGCAAGTTCCCAAAATGAGTGCCAGTGGTCCCCTCCAGCAACCAAAAGCTCAAATTAAGCACTGCTTGTATCCCACCAACAAAATCTCCATTTACTCTTAAGTGAACTGGATCACAAAGGTGTTGAGTGAGATGCTTGCAAAAATCTATTGGTCTGACTGTACTCTACTCAGCAGCTGCCTGTCCATACGGGCTCAGGGGCCTTGCCACCCCTACCTTTTTCCAGGCAAGCCTGCCTGAACAAAAGTCACACTGACAGACACTCTTCTGGTTCAGGTCAGGCAGCCAGGAGCTACACATGTGCTAACTGCGCAGGCTCCTGGCTGCCTGAGCGGAACTTTGCCAGACAGAGGATTTCACAGCCCTATGGGCGTGACCTCAGCCTGGCAAATGTACCTCAAGGCCCTCCCCCTTGTGACAAAGGGGAGCAGCATCACTGATTGCCTTGGCGCTTCAGTTTTAAGCCCTGAAATGCCCAAGGCTGAGTGTCAATCAGCGACACCTAGTCACAGAGTAGAGTGGGGTCAGGATGCTTGTTTCCAGTTCAGGGAGGACCTGGCCTGGCAGTTCCGGCTAGACTGTTCCCATAAAGCACAGGGTCAAGACTGATTTGTATATGGCTGGGTCCAAACTGGAATGGCATGGTGAGCAAAAAAACTATGGATTTAGGCCCAGATCTCTATACTGGGGGCGCATGTTTGACATTGTTCAGCATTCCGTCCATCGATTGTCCTTTTTAGGTTTTGCCTAGCGAAAGCTGCGCTCTGCGCAGCTTTTCGCGCAGGCGAAATCCTGTTGAGAACTGTAGGGTGCTTTGGGTCGGCCCTCGTCATTGATTGGCTGGCTCCGTAAACGGAGCCTTGCCATTGGACGAGGGGCCTGTCCGTCAATGCCGGACCAGACACGGGGGCGTTCCTGACATTCTTTCCCTTTTGCCGACGTCACGCGACGCCGGGAACGCCCCCGAGTCTGGTCCGGCATTGCCGGGACCTGCCTTGCCATTGCCTGCCTTGCCGGTCTCCCGTGTTGTGAGGGAGACCGGAGATGCTGCCCGCAGCGAGAAGCCGGCCTGAAGGAAGCAGCCCCCTACCCCCGGCGACATACCTCCGTCCTCCCCGCATCCAGAGCCCTCGCCCCGCTGCCTGGGTCCTCCGCGCTCTGAGCCCGCCGGTCACTCGTGGAGCAGGCTGCAGATGCGGCAGAGAGGTTAACTCTTGCCGTTCCGCGGCGCAGACAATGCTCCAGCCTGAAACAGCTGAGCTCTGGCCAAGGAGGGGCACCCCTCACTTACATGAACCCCAGCCCTGGCCGGCGCAGCATGTCTGAAACAAAGCGGAGAATACAAGCGCTTACTTTAGTACTCTCTGCAACTGCAGAAAAATGTAAATGTATTGTTTTCTGGTTCCCGTGAGTGAACAAAGGGAAACCCTGAGACTGTATGTCGTGCGCACGTAAAGAGAAACCAGGGTACGAGGGTCTGAGTGAGTGAAGCTGGGAGAGACACGGGGCGGTAAACGCGGAGTCGGCAGGGATAAAGTCGGAGGCCCTGTGGAGTTTGTACAACACAGTGGGCTAGTGCCTGTTTTACTGTGCCTGTACGGTACCTTTGTGGGAAGAGATTTCAACACTCAACAGATTTAAACGAGGTTTTGCTTTTAGGTGTCCTGTTAGTGTCACTCTGTAAAAACTTTACTTTCTTTCAATGTCCGCCCCCCCCCCTCCCTCCACCCTCCCCCCCCCTCCCTCCACCCTCCCCACCCCCCACTGAATTAGGGCCCGAGTGGGCTTGTGGTGCCGTATTTGCTTCTATAGGTACGTGTCTGTCCTACAGGAGCGGGATGCAACAGAGCCACCATTAAAGTCAAGTAAACTGTGGGGGTTACTTGTTCGATATTAAACGTGTTCCTCCCGTGTTGTCCGAAATTCTGTGTTTGTCCTGTATTGTTCTATGTTATGTTTTGCAGAGCATTCTAAGCAGCGCATAACATTCAAGAACGCTTCTAAGTCAAGAGAACACCAAACCATTACTTACAGCATAATATGGGGTAATCTTTTTTAGCTGTCTTTTACGTCACCCCATGTTTGATAAAGTTAAAACAAAGCGGAGAATACAAGCGCTTACTTTAGTACTCTCTGCAACTGCAGGAAAATGTAAATGTATTGTTTTCTGGTTCCCGTGAGTGAACAAAGGGAAACCCTGAGACTTCGGTAAAATGCCCTAATCCGTGCCCTATGGAGCTGTTTGGCGACGGAGGAGCAGGGAAGGGGAAGAACTCGCCGCTGCAGCTAGTTACGTCTGAAGGAGGCTTGGCTTCTGCAAGGAAAGTTTGCCTCGCTGAGTTGGGTCTGACTTATGCAACAGGTGAAACATTTTTGTGTTCGAGTGTAAAGTGTTTTTACTGATGTGCCCACTCTGATGTTGTTAGCTTTTTTTTTTAAAAGAAATATTTTTTCACAGATCTCAGAACGTAGACCGACAATAGCGTTCGTATCCCCCTGGGGAAGCCTCGGAGTGCTGAATGAGCCCAGAGCCTGCCGCTTCTCACAGATGCGCAGGGCAGTGGCGTAACGAAAATGTAGCCTCCCGTTCCTACAAAGTACATCCCCCCCCGGCTCCTGACCCAGTCCTGAGCTCTAATGCTAGGGACGTGGTGGTGGTGGGGGGCAGGGGGCTCCGGAGCTCCGAGCTGCCCGTCCTGCGCTTCAGAGTGCAGCTTCAGAGTGCAGAGTGGAGCTTCAGAGTGGAGCTTCAGAGTGCAGAGTGGAGCTTCAGAGTGGAGCTTCAGAGTGCAGAGTGGAGCTTCAGAGTGGAGCTTCAGAGTGCAGAGTGGAGCTTCAGAGTGGAGCTTCAGAGTGCAGAGTGGAGCTTCAGAGTGGAGCTTCAGAGTGCAGAGTGGAGCTTCAGAGTGGAGCTTCAGAGTGCAGAGTGGAGCTTCAGAGTGCAGAGTGGAGCTTCAGAGTGCAGAGTGGAGCTTCAGAGTGCAGAGTGGAGCTTCAGAGTGGAGCTTCAGAGTGCAGAGTGGAGCTTCAGAGTGGAGCTTCAGAGTGCAGAGTGGAGCTTCAGAGTGGAGCTTCAGAGTGCAGAGTGGAGCTTCAGAGTGGAGCTTCAGAGTGCAGAGTGGAGCTTCAGAGTGGAGCTTCAGAGTGCAGAGTGGAGCTTCAGAGTGGAGCTTCAGAGTACAGAGTGGAGCTTCAGAGTGGAGCTTCAGAGTGCAGAGTGGAGCTTCAGAGTGCAGAGTGGAGCTTCAGAGTGCAGAGTGGAGCTTCAGAGTGCAGAGTGGAGCTTCAGAGTGGAGCTTCAGAGTGGAGCTTCAGAGTGGAGCTTCAGAGTGGAGCTTCAGAGTGGAGCTTCAGAGTGCAGAGTGGAGCTGCAGATTCAGAGTGGAGCTGCAGATTCAGAGTGGAGCTGCAGATTCAGAGTGGAGCTGCAGAGTGGAGCTGCAGAGTGGAGCTTCAGAGTGGAGCTTCAGAGTGGCGCTTCAGAGTGGAGCTTCAGAGTGGAGCTTCAGAGTGCAGAGTGGAGCTTCAGAGTGGAGCTTCAGAGTGCAGAGTGGAGCTTCAGAGTGGAGCTTCAGAGTGCAGAGTGGAGCTTCAGAGTGGAGCTTCAGAGTGCAGAGTGGAGCTTCAGAGTGGAGCTTCAGAGTGCAGAGTGGAGCTTCAGAGTGGAGCTTCAGAGTGCAGAGTGCAGCTTCAGAGTGCAGAGTGGAGCTTCAGAGTGCAGAGTGGAGCTTCAGAGTGCAGAGTGGAGCTTCAGAGTGGAGCTTCAGAGTGCAGAGTGGAGCTTCAGAGTGCAGAGTGGAGCTTCAGAGTGCAGAGTGGAGCTTCAGAGTGCAGATTCAGAGTGCAGAGTGGAGCTTCAGAGTGCAGAGTGGAGCTTCAGAGTGGAGCTTCAGAGTGGAGCTTCAGAGTGGAGCTTCAGAGTGGAGCTTCAGAGTGGAGCTTCAGAGTGCAGAGTGGAGCTTCAGAGTGCAGCTTCAGAGTGCAGAGTGGAGCTTCAGAGTGGAGCTTCAGAGTGGAGCTTCAGAGTGGAGCTTCAGAGTGGAGCTTCAGAGTGGAGCTTCAGAGTGGAGCTTCAGAGTGTCAAGAGCAATGCCAATAGCTCTAACTTTAACAAAGGCAAAACCATTGCATTGTAAATGCTTGTTGTATTATAGACGCAAAGAGGCAAAGAAGCTGTCAGGACTGATGGCAGACTTCTGAAGGGGGAAGAGAGGGTCCTATGAACCCCCTAGACACCCCCTTGCGGGCAAGTGCAATCACTCACTGCACCCGCCTGCAAGGGGATCTCCCTCTCCTCTTGAAAGTTGGTGCCTACACACTGAAACACGAAGCGGCTGCTTTAAAGCCGCTCTGTTTTTCACTTGAATGTGCTTCCCACAGGACAGCAAGACTTTGCGGCTGCCCAGAGGGCAGCCCAATCAATGTAATAGGGTGCACTTTCCCTGTTTGTGCCTGGCGCACCTGTTTTAAGGTGCGTCCTATGTGTAAAAGGGACCCTGGTATTTGTGGTTTTATATTTCCAGTTATAAATAAAGGACTTTGATTGCCACAAAGCACAGAAACACATTGACCACCCAGCATAGGGTAACACGAGCCTGTAGTTGAGAGGAAAATGGGTGTAGATGAAGTAGAAGAAAAGAGTGGGATTTGTAGATACGAGAACAAGAAAGGAGGTCAAGGAACAAGAAGAAGAAGAGAAGAAGAGGATTGGCCAGGAGAGAGGAAGACAGTAAAGCCTGAAGAGCAGAGGAAAGCAGGGGAGGAAGGGTAGGGCAAGGGTTGAGTTTTTAGGTTGCACTACAAAATCGAGAATGAGAAGCTTTTTTGGTGCTTAGCGTTCTGATATCTGTAGTTTTGCTCTCTATCGTACATCGGCAGGGCCACAAACACAAGAATGCAATGAAAAGAGTATTCAATTGTTACTTAAATCATACATGATGAAAATTCAAATCTCAGAGGGGGCAGGAAAAATAGGAAGGGATGGAAAAGGGGATGGGAGGGGTGTAGGGAGAGAGAAAATCAAAGAAAATCAAGGAAGAGGGGGAGAGCATGGAAAAGGAGAGTTTAGAAGGGAAGTAGTAGGGAACTTTTTTTTAGAGGCTGAGGTAAAATTATATTTTGCAGTTTGTGTCCACCATTTTTAGATATTTTTAAACAAATCTGTTGCACTTCTGTGGCCAATTGCTGTGGTGTCGTAAGGCAGCTACCTATATTGGCCTTATGCTGCACCAGCCCTTCCTTTTACCAGAGCATCTGTTTCACATTATATCCCTATATATCCATAAATAAACATGTCTTCGTATCTAAACATGCAAATTAAACCAGAACAAGTGGTCCTGTTGTGTCAGATATCCGTGGATAATTTGGAAAATTCTCACATGGGGAATTGTTGCAAGTTCTGGAGCACCACTTGGAGTATTATGCCCAGTTGTGTAAGTCTCACTTGGAGCATTGTATTCGGTTCCAGTTTTGCGAAGACTCACTTGAAGCATTATGTCCAGTTCTGGTTGCAGAAGTTTCACTTGGTGTATTGTGTCTAGTTTGTGTTCTAGAAGACCCACTTGAAGTATGGCGTCCAGTTGTTGAAGCCTCATTTGTAGCAATGTATTCAGTTGTAGTTCTTGAAGACTCATTTGGAGCATTGTGTCCAGTTCCAGCTACAGAGGACTCACATGAAATATTGTGCCCAGTTGTGGAACCCTCACTTGAGGTATTTTCTCCAGTTCCGAAAGCTCCGCTGGGAGTAAGGTGTCCAGTTGTGGAGTGTACTGTGCGAACTCTCAGACGCATCATGGATTATTTTATTTAGACCTCACATGGAGTATTGTTTTCGTTTCTCATCTGGGGCAAAATGAACCATCCAGGATGGCTCATCTGGACTCTTGTGTCCAGCTATGGAGACCCCTCTTGAAATATTTTGTCTCCCTTTGAAGGCCAAATCAAGAGGTATTGCGTTAATTTTAGAAGGACTCATTTCTAGAGGTGGGTCCAATCCTTGAAACAGCATTTTGGAGTATTTCCTATATCTCTAAAGACCTCACATGGAGTATTTCCAGTATTGTGTCTGGTTCTAGAGGTCACACCTCCACAAAGCAGCTCAGGATTTTCTTCTACACCCAATTTCTAATCAGCCATAGAAGCCACTATGGTAAAGTCTAAACAAGACATTGAGGACAAGCTCTCTCCTTGCGTTCCATATAAATATAGTAGCTCTGTAATCTCCATAAACAACAAAACATCAACTAAAAGACAAGATGAGAACTAGCTCTCCATTTTGACCAGAATAATTTTCAAAATCATCTTATTGATGTGCAAACACCTTAGTGGTGCAACTGCTATCCCTTCTAAGCAGGGCTTAATTTGACATATAATGAGTGCTGGTGTCCAAAGCTCTGCTCAGAAGCTTACATCTTCTGCAATTTATTGTCGATGTACCCAATACCAAGGCAGCGTAGTCTTGAATCTAACTTGTGCCTCTTTAATCCACTACCAGACACTCTCTGTCCCTTTATCTCACTCTTGCGGGTTTGTTCTTTCTTGCCTTGTGACATGTTTTTGTCTTTATCTTCATCCGCCTTTCCGCTTTGTTTTTCTCTATTACGCTTTGGAAATATCTCATGAGGGAAAATAAGGGCAAGTTCCCAAAATGAGTGCCAGTGGTCCCCTCCAGCAACCAAAAGCTCAAATTAAGCACTGCTTGTATCCCACCAACAAAATCTCCATTTACTCTTAATTGAACTGGATCACAAAGGTGTTGAGTGAGATGCTTGCAAAAATCTATTGGTCTGACTGTACTCTACTCAGCAGCTGCCTGTCCATACGGGCTCAGGGGCCTTGCCACCCCTACCTTTTTCCAGGCAAGCCTGCCTGAACAAAAGTCACACTGACAGACACTCTTCTGGTTCAGGTCAGGCAGCCAGGAGCTACACATGTGCTAACTGCGCAGGCTCCTGGCTGCCTGAGCGGAACTTTGCCAGACAGAGGATTTCACAGCCCTATGGGCGTGACCTCAGCCTGGCAAATGTACCTCAAGGCCCTCCCCCTTGTGACAAAGGGGAGCAGCATCACTGATTGCCTTGGCGCTTCAGTTTTAAGCCCTGAAATGCCCAAGGCTGAGTGTCAATCAGCGACACCTAGTCACAGAGTAGAGTGGGGTCAGGATGCTTGTTTCCAGTTCAGGGAGGACCTGGCCTGGCAGTTCCGGCTAGACTGTTCCCATAAAGCACAGGGTCAAGACTGATTTGTATATGGCTGGGTCCAAACTGGAATGGCATGGTGAGCAAAAAAACTATGGATTTAGGCCCAGATCTCTATACTGGGGGCGCATGTTTGACATTGTTCAGCATTCCGTCCATCGATTGTCCTTTTTGTATTATAGACGCAAAGAGGCAAAGAAGCTGTCAGGACTGATGGCAGACTTCTGAAGGGGGGAGAGAGGGTCCTATGAACCCCCTAGACACCCCCTTGCGGGCAAGTGCAATCACTCACTGCACCCGCCTGCAAGGGGATCTCCCTCTCCTCTTGAAAGTTGGTGCCTACACACTGAAACACGAAGCGGCTGCTTTAAAGCCGCTCTGTTTTTCACTTGAATGTGCTTCCCACAGGACAGCAAGACTTTGCGGCTGCCCAGAGGGCAGCCCAATCAATGTAATAGGGTGCACTTTCCCTGTTTGTGCCTGGCGCACCTGTTTTAAGGTGCGTCCTATGTGTGAAAGGGACCCTGGTATTTGTGGTTTTATATTTCCAGTTATAAATAAAGGACTTTGATTGCCACAAAGCCCAGAAACACATTGACCACCCAGCATAGGGTAACACGAGCCTGTAGTTGAGAGGAAAATGGGTGTAGATGAAGTAGAAGAAAAGAGTGGGATTTGTAGATACGAGAACAAGAAAGGAGGTCAAGGAACAAGAAGAAGAAGAGAAGAAGAGGATTGGCCAGGAGAGAGGAAGACAGTAAAGCCTGAAGAGCAGAGGAAAGCAGGGGAGGAAGGGTAGGGCAAGGGTTGAGTGTTTAGGTTGCACTACAAAATCGAGAATGAGAAGCTTTTTTGGTGCTTAGCGTTCTGATATCTGTAGTTTTGCTCTCTATCGTACATCGGCAGGGCCACAAACACAAGAATGCAATGAAAAGAGTATTCAATTGTTACTTAAATCATACATGATGAAAATTCAAATCTCAGAGGGGGCAGGAAAAATAGGAAGGGATGGAAAAGGGGATGGGAGGGGTGTAGGGAGAGAGAAAATCAAAGAAAATCAAGGAAGAGGGGGAGAGCATGGAAAAGGAGAGTTTAGAAGGGAAGTAGTAGGGAACTTTTTTTTAGAGGCTGAGGTAAAATTATATTTTGCAGTTTGTGTCCACCATTTTTAGATATTTTTAAACAAATCTGTTGCACTTCTGTGGCCAATTGCTGTGGTGTCGTAAGGCAGCTACCTATATTGGCCTTATGCTGCACCAGCCCTTCCTTTTACCAGAGCATCTGTTTCACATTATATCCCTATACATCCATAAATAAACATGTCTTCGTATCTAAACATGCAAATTAAACCAGAACAAGTGGTCCTGTTGTGTCAGATATCCGTGGATAATTTGGAAAATTCTCACATGGGGAATTGTTGCAAGTTCTGGAGCACCACTTGGAGTATTATGCCCAGTTGTGTAAGTCTCACTTGGAGCATTGTATTCGGTTCCAGTTTTGCGAAGACTCACTTGAAGCATTATGTCCAGTTCTGGTTGCAGAAGTTTCACTTGGTGTATTGTGTCTAGTTCGTGTTCTAGAAGACCCACTTGAAGTATGGCGTCCAGTTGTTGAAGCCTCATTTGTAGCAATGTATTCAGTTGTAGTTCTTGAAGACTCATTTGGAGCATTGTGTCCAGTTCCAGCTACAGAGGACTCACATGAAATATTGTGCCCAGTTGTGGAACCCTCACTTGAGGTATTTTCTCCAGTTCCGAAAGCTCCGCTGGGAGTAAGGTGTCCAGTTGTGGAGTGTACTGTGCGAACTCTCAGACGCATCATGGATTATTTTATTTAGACCTCACATGGAGTATTGTTTTCGTTTCTCATCTGGGGCAAAATGAACCATCCAGGATGGCTCATCTGGACTCTTGTGTCCAGCTATGGAGACCCCTCTTGAAATATTTTGTCTCCCTTTGAAGGCCAAATCAAGAGGTATTGCGTTAATTTTAGAAGGACTCATTTCTAGAGGTGGGTCCAATCCTTGAAACAGCATTTTGGAGTATTTCCTATATCTCTAAAGACCTCACATGGAGTATTTACAGTATTGTGTCTGGTTCTAGAGGTCACACCTCCACAAAGCAGCTCAGGATTTTCTTCTACACCCAATTTCTAATCAGCCATAGAAGCCACTATGGTAAAGTCTAAACAAGACATTGAGGACAAGCTCTCTCCTTGCGTTCCATATAAATATAGTAGCTCTGTAATCTCCATAAACAACAAAACATCAACTAAAAGACAAGATGAGAACTAGCTCTCCATTTTGACCAGAATAATTTTCAAAATCATCTTATTGATGTGCAAACACCTTAGTGGTGCAACTGCTATCCCTTCTAAGCAGGGCTTAATTTGACATATAATGAGTGCTGGTGTCCAAAGCTCTGCTCAGAAGCTTACATCTTCTGCAATTTATTGTCGATGTACCCAATACCAAGGCAGCGTAGTCTTGAATCTAACTTGTGCCTCTTTAATCCACTACCAGACACTCTCTGTCCCTTTATCTCACTCTTGCGGGTTTGTTCTTTCTTGCCTTGTGACATGTTTTTGTCTTTATCTTCATCCCCCTTCCGCTTTGTTTTTCTCTATTACGCTTTGGAAATATCTCATGAGGGAAAATAAGGGCAAGTTCCCAAAATGAGTGCCAGTGGTCCCCTCCAGCAACCAAAAGCTCAAATTAAGCACTGCTTGTATCCCACCAACAAAATCTCCATTTACTCTTAAGTGAACTGGATCACAAAGGTGTTGAGTGAGATGCTTGCAAAAATCTATTGGTCTGACTGTACTCTACTCAGCAGCTGCCTGTCCATACGGGCTCAGGGGCCTTGCCACCCCTACCTTTTTCCAGGCAAGCCTGCCTGAATAAAAGTCACACTGACAGACACTCTTCTGGTTCAGGTCAGGCAGCCAGGAGCTACACATGTGCTAACTGCGCAGGCTCCTGGCTGCCTGAGCGGAACTTTGCCAGACAGAGGATTTCACAGCCCTATGGGCGTGACCTCAGCCTGGCAAATGTACCTCAAGGCCCTCCCCCTTGTGACAAAGGGGAGCAGCATCACTGATTGCCTTGGCGCTTCAGTTTTAAGCCCTGAAATGCCCAAGGCTGAGTGTCAATCAGCGACACCTAGTCACAGAGTAGAGTGGGGTCAGCCCCCTCACTGGTGCTATCCTACTCTGTGATGAGATTGGGAATGCTGCCTTCCCTCTTTAGCTGGTCTTAGGTTGTGTGCCTGCGTGTGTGAATGAATGAATCGGCATGATCGAGGTATATGTGTGCACCTCTCCCTTCCCTCCACCCCCTCCCCGGTAAAATTACTGGCCAACACTAACGGCACTCAAATTTTTTTTTTTTCCTTAAAGGCAATTTCAGTCAGTGACTAACAATATGCAAATGAGGCTTGGTCCCGCTCCAATAGGAGCAAGTCAGCCTAAACTGCCAGGCCAAGTCCTCTTTAGACATGAACCATCGGTAAACAAATGTTTGTTCTCCTCAAACATTGATGTAAATACAAAAAAAATGACAAACTGTAATAGACTAACTTAAGAGGTAAGAGGACAGATTTCACACAAAGCCAGAGATCAAATCAGGTCACACAAAATATTAGGACCCAGTCTTGGTTGGAATTCCACAGCCAAATGAGATCAAGTGCAACGAATGATCAAGAAAAATTCCACATATTACATGATTTACGCTTGAGAGATTGTCTCCTTGTAGAAATTTGTACTGGAAGGTAGACCTTTAGTAAAAATCTCATGCAAGTCTTCAGTTGCTATTTTCAGGTAATAGGACAAGGCTGAGTTAAGTGTTTAGCGCTGCTCAAACAAAACATTTTTGGCACAAAGGTAACCAACGGCATTCTCAGCATACAAAGGGGCATATTTACAAGGAGTTAATGCCACCGGAGCGTCACTTTTTTCGGAAGTTCTGGTGACGTTAAGTCCTTCACCTTATTTACAAAGCGTGTTAAGAACTTAACATGGCTTGACGCCGCCTTGTGAATAATGACCCTATTCCCACAGCACTTAGTGTGAAAGGGGAGTGCAATGGGTGTTGCAGTGGGAGTTCTGCCACAACTCCCATTGCTTCTTGACGTTGCTCCATATTTACAAGGTATGGGGCAGTGCCCAAAATATTGCCAGGGAATACCTGGTCTTAAGCAGACGATATGAGGAGATCTTTCATTTCTCCTCGTATTTTGCTCTATCCATGTAGAAACAGCAAATTGCCTGTAAAGATTGTTTATGTGCAGGAAGGTGTTTCTTGTAAATACAGTGCATCCTTGCGTTTTGAAACTGACAGAGCACGGCGTCACCAATTTTGGCGTAGCACCGCGCTTCGCCAGTTTCTAGTAAATATGCCCCAAGCCTTATAAATATCTTGTTGCGCTATGTTTTGCCCTTCAAGAAAAGCGACGCTGAAGATTTCCACTCAACGTTGGCCTCAGTCTTTCACTCTTTCACAATTGATAAAATGAGTACCATTGAGTCAAGTAACCATAACAACTATTATTTAAGTACCTTTATATATACATGTGCTATATTGCATACAGATAATCAACATTATTGTCAGCGGGTTCACATTGGGCTTTTGAAGAGGAGGACAGTGTGAGGCAGCCACAAAGCCCCGCCCCTTCCCCGCGGTTTCTCGGGTAATAGGAGATTCGCAGGCTCGGGTTAATTATACTCTGGCGGAATTTCCAGGGCAGACAATAGAGGACGTCACATTTGGAGACATCTTAAATTGAAACAATAATGTTTCCTTTGGTTCGCGTTTTTCTTGTTATTTTTATGCACAGTTTTTTTTTCCTTGTAAGGGCTTCTAAATTGACTTCTGCAGCCTGGAGCAATTGGCGCTAATTGATCCCGGGCCTTTTGTGGTGAATGTCTGCGCGTGACGACAACAAGCTAGCCACTTCATAGACGCGTCATTTGACGAAGCTGGGAATGTGGACAGCTGTATTTCCTCACTTTCCGAAAAGACAATTTTTTGCACAGGGGGCTGGTGGCTTCTGTCTGATGGCGCCTAGTGGTAGACTCGCCTATTCGACAGACTAGACTGTTTGCAGTGGGGTCACTGCAGGTTGGAGGTGCTTCGAGTTTGGCTCACACACTTTGCTTGCTGTTTTGCCCATTTGATCACTGGTGACGGCTGAAATAGATGGTCAGCGTTCTAGCTAACACGTGACTCAGGTCTGGATTATGCATGCACACGAGATAGCCAGGTCCGAGTGGATTTTTTAAGATAAACAGGGGAAGGGTGAGAAAGGTAATGAGGGGGTAGTGATTCAATTACTTATGATTAATAAAGGAAATTCAGCGGACAATCTACCAAAGTTTCTAGAACCTTTTACCTTATAGCACTGCATGATGCTTGAGGTTAAAGGGCACACCACTACTCTAAGCGTGATCTCAGCGGGTTTAGCTCAAAATGTTTTGTGGCGTTTATGTCAAAAAAATGAAACAGCATCAAAATGGGAGTCAAAGGAAAAACATAAGCAGGGGCTGAGTCTGTTAAATTTGCATGAACCAAGCATTCGCAAGCCAACAGGTTTGGAGTCAGCCTCCAGCCTTTTGGCTTTGCTAATGCTTGTTTTATTTTGGCACGGTGTTTGCAAAGCTTTAATGTCGGGGAGCTGGTGGGTCCTCAATAGTATGAAAAATAAAACATTGGTCCCAAAAAGCGCACATTGCCATAGTAGTCGTTGGCACTGAGGGGAGCCACTTTATGTGAGGGTGTGCTCCATGTGAAAGAGCAGAATGCCGTCACTCACAGTGAACTTAACCAATGGCTGAAGTGGGCTGACCCATTGCCCCATACTGTGGGATGTAGTGGTTAGATGGATGGACAATATGAATGACACAACAGCATGCCAATGGATGAAGTGGGATGTCTGAAAGCCCAGATAAGTAAGTATAATATATACATAATTTGACTAAAGTTAAAGGGTTATGGTTAACACCAGACTTTGAAAGAAACATTAAAGGCACAAATGAAGATGCACAAGATTTGAAATCATAAAAAACATTGGACATTCACATGGTGATAGATGAAGTAATCTATAATATTGAGTTGGGAATATTGATTTAACAGAATATCACAGCAAAATATCAAGCATCAAAATATCGGCACGGTTACTACGTATAGAGGAGTACTGATTTACTACTCTTAGCTCCACATCTAGGTACCTTTGGGAGAAAAAAAATATATAGATTTTCTTTTTCACTGAAAAAAATAAAAGGTTAAAGGGATGCTTAATTACAACATGCTGCTTTAAACAAACAAAACTACTGAAATTCACCAGTTATAGTTATCTCAAGTAACTATAACTCATGACCTACACAGTGTCGGCTGCTTCCATTAGAAAGTGGTGAGGGACATACATTACTTTCAACCCCATAAAATTAAAAACAAACTTACCTCTTTTCAAGATCTTCTCCAGGATATGTTCAGCTGCAAACACACCTGACGTTCCTGCTGCCTCACCCTGCTTGCTGGACAAAAGCATCAAGCCAATCCAAGCACTGATTTTTTGCTGCTCACAATGCCAAACAAATCAAGAGTGGAGCTAGGATTGGCTGGAGCAGGCAAACTCAGCACTCCATTTGACACCTACAGGACTCAGCTGCCATTTCAGCTGTTGATTGCAGAAGCCTGAACTGCGCATGTCAGGCTGGCCATAGTGAAAACACCAGCCAATCCAACATGCGCAGTACAGTTAACAGAGCCTGAACTGCTGCTGTGACGCTGGGAGATAGAGCTCCATCATAGCCGCACTCCCTAAACAGGTGATAGTGGAAAGCATGAGAGGGAAAGTGTGTACTGTGTGTGTGTGTAGTGGATGACAGTGGGTAGGTCAGGGGGTCAACCCCCCCTGTCCCAGGGCCTAAAGTAACTATGAGTCGCGCCCCCATCATGCACAGTTTTGTCATCAATGATGTAAATTCAAATGTAGTGATATTATCAATGATGTAATAGAACAAGTCATGATTGATATGTGAGGGCATGAGCAGTGCATGGCAAGGGCACGCATCATAGTTACTTTAGGTCATGAGATATAGTTACTGGCGATAATTATAACAGGTGAATTTCAATGGCTTTGTTAGTTTAAAACAGCGTGTTTTAACTGACATTTCCAGTGAACTATAATGTCCCTTTAACCTTTGTGTTTTGTCAGTGAACTTTTCAGTTTTTTTTATTTCAAAGTAAGATATCATTACCATACCTAACTATAACATCATGTTTATTTATTTATTTATTCAAAGTTTTATATAGCGCGAACAAGATCCTTACAGATATCAGAGCGCTTCACAAAGACAGGGTAAGGGCAGTAGGGGTGAACAGAGATAATGGGAGTAGTATGGTAGTCAATAACATGGTGGGATAATAGTAACGTACATAAAACATATCAATATACAATCAGGTAAACAAGTAATATAAGACGGTACAGGTCATTGATCCCACTATAGAGGTGCACCTTGGGTGTGTGGATGGCTTATACCACAGTCTTAGTGAAGCGAGAACACTGAGTGGGGGCATCTGGAGAGTGAATCAACGTGTGTCATATATTGGTAGTGACAACATCAAGTTAGAGGTAAGGTGCCAGAGGACAAGGTGAACAGTGATACAGAGCAATGCAGAGTCTCTGATACAGCACCACTCATGTTCAGGATATCTTGGCCAGAAGGATGGTTTTCACCTCTTTCTTGAAGAGTGCAGTGGAGGAGATCAGCCTAGTTTCAGGCGGGAGCGCGTTCCAGATCCTGGCTGCCATTCCAGAGAAGGAGTGCTTGTATGTTTTCTCTTTCCGGAATCTACGCGGTTTCAGGAGTAGATTTTTTGTACTTCTATTGGACCTCGAGCCCCCTGAGATAGACAACTTTTGAGCGAGGTAGTTGGGTGCATTGTGGTGCACGGCCGCGTGTGTCATAACTGCAATTTTTAGCTGTATTCTGGCTTCAAAAGGCAGCCACTTTAGAGACTTGAAGTCTGGGGATATATGCGAATGTTTTCTTGAGCCAGTAATGAGTCTTGCTGCAGCGTTCAGGGAGGCTCTTAAGGGTGCAGTTGTGGATAGCGGGAGTCCGCTGAGGGTCACAATTCCGTAGTCTATTCGAGGGATGACTAGAGATTGTACAGCAGTTTGGAAGTCTTCGGCAGGGAGGAAAGGTTTAATTTTCCTCAATGTGTTGATTTGGAAATTAGCTGCTTTTGTGGCTTTGCTAACGTGCTGCTGCATGTTGAGCTTGGCGTCGAGTGTGATGCCTAGGGATTTCGCCGAGTCCACGATGGTAGGTTGGACATTGAGTGCTGTTAGGTTATTGAGCCATGTTTGGGTGATGGAAATTTTCGCCGGGGGTGAGATGAGTAGGAACTCGGTTTTCAGAGCATTTAGTTTGAGGTGATTATCTGCCAGCCAAGATTGAGTGTTATTAAGCGTGGAGTTCAGATGTTTGATATCTTCCGGGGATTGTAGCTTTAGGTAGAGTTGTGTGTCGTCGGCGTACATGTGGAATTGGACATTGGAAGCTTGGAGCAAGGTGGCGAGCGGTTCCATGACGAGGTTGAACAGTGTGGGGGAGAGGGAGGATCCTTGTGGAACACCTAGATCTGCAGGCACAGGTGTGGAAAGCACATTGTCGATCTTGAACTTCTGTGACCGGTTGTGAAGGAAGGACGAAAACCATTTGAGAACAGTTCCCGATAGTCCCATTCTAGTGCTTAGCAGCTCCAGCAAGTTCTCGTGTTTGACCGTGTCAAATGCTGACGAGAGGTCAAGAAGGATGAGGAGGCAGGACTCATTACGATCAAGAATTTGGAGGGCGTCATCAATTATGTGTGTCATAGCTGTTTCTGTGCTATGTTTCACTCGGAAGCCTGATTGGTGAGGGTTGAGGAGGTCAAATTGGTCAATGTGTTTAGTTAGTTGTAGTTGGACACATTTTTCCAGCAGTTTGGCCAGGGTGGGGATATTGGTGATGGGCCGGTAATTGTTTAGGTCAGACGGATCAGCTGTAGGTTTCTTGAGTATAGGCGTGACTTGCCCCACCTTGAGGGAGTCCGGGATGAGGCCTTGTTGCAGGGAGCTGTTGATGATTTTGGTCCAGAGAGGGAGGAGCAAGGGGATGAAGTCTTTTACAGCATTATTAGGTAGAGGGTCAGTGAGGTGATTAGAGGGCTTCAAGGTGCAGAGCAGTTTGCGTATTGCTTCTTCCGAGTAGGTATCGAAGTGCAGCCAAGATGCCTTGTTTTTAGGTTGAGTGTAAGACATTCTGGTGGCGTTAGGGAATCGACTTACATCCATGATGAGGTCATTTCTTATGTTGTCAGTCTTTAGCTTAAAGAAAGCAGAGAAGGCTTCACAGTGTGGGGTGTCGCTTGTTGTGCTGTTTGATTGTAGGGGTTGAGTCTTTGTTTGGGTCTTGATTAGTTCGAACAGCTTTCTTGCCTGTTTTTTGCTTGGTCCAGCTGGCGGCTAAAGAAGTCCGCCTTTGTGCGCTTTATTTTCCTGAAGTAGGCGTTTCTCTTGTTCTTAAGCCTTTTGAGGTGTAGTGCTGAAGGGTCCGATCTCCAGGTGCGCTCTGCCATTCGCATAGAACGCCTGTCGTCATTGAGTCTATCATCATACCAGGGGTTAGAAGTTTTGGTGGAGACTCTCTTCAGTTGCAGTGGGGCGACTTCATTGACTACTGTCGTCATAGAGTCAAGGTAGTGGTCCATCAGTGATTGAACATCCGAGGCACCTGAAGGGGGAAGGAGGAGATTGCCAATGTGGGGAGGCAGGGTAGAGGGGTTAAGGTTCTTCAAGTCCCTTTTCCATGTTTTGGTTTTGATTGGTTGAACTGAGATAGGTTTAACTTTTTCATTGATAAAGAAGGTGATAATGTGGTGATCAGACCAGTCGCAGGGTTGAATCGCCTCCAGTTGTGTTGAGTTCTCTTTGGCAATGATGAGATCGAGTATCGAGCCTTTGTCGTGTGTTGGTCTATCGCATATTTGGGTGAGGTCAAGCGCATTAAGGAAAGTTTTGAGACTATTCACCACTGTGTCTTTCTGATCGTTCCAGTGGAGATTGAAGTCCCCCAGGTAGACTTGGGTTGTCTGCCGACCGGCATTGGAAGTGATCATGTCCATGAGTTGTTGGGTGAATATGAGATTGTCACCAGGCGGGTGATAGATGAGATGTAAAGCACATGCTTGTTTGCCATCGCTGGTGATGTCGAGGCAGAGGAGTTCACAGGAGGAGAAGGAGGGGGGGGTGATTTTAGTAACGGAGAGGTTGCTCCTAAAAATGCATGCAATTCCCCCGCCCGTCTTGCCAGGAGACCTGTCCAGCCTAATGATGTGATAATTGGGGGGACTAGTATGTCCATAATCGGGGGAGAGGCTTCAGTAAGCCACGTTTCCGTTAGAATGGCCAGGTCCAGATCCCTAGCTGAGACGAGATCAGCGATGTCGGAGGAGTGTCTCTGGGCCGATCTGCAATTGAGTAAGATGCATTTGAGTTTGGGAGAGTGAAGGGTGGTCGAGCTTTCTAATGTGAGGGGAACTTTTCTGAGGTTGTTAGGGACGGAACCTCTGTTGTTGAGTGTTGGGAGCCTCAGAGGTTTTGTAGGAATTGTGGGTATGGGGATGTGTGAGTTGGGTATGTGTTTTACCGGACCTGGGCCATAAGAGCGTAGTAGAGAGCATAAGTCACGGTCCGACAATGGGTTGAGGACACGCCGGGGGCGGTGGGCGTTAATGCGAACGGGGATAGTCGGCCAGCGCGGGTGTCGTTGGAGGCGAGGGTATGTAGGGAGGGTGCGTCGTTTGTAGGGTAGAGGGATGGTGGGAGGTAGACTGGGCTGTGAGGAGAGAAGCTCTTTGATTGCGTGGACATCTTTTTTGATTTGTAGAATATCCTCTTTGACTTGCTGGAGGGTGGATAAGGTCTGGTCAGGAGGTGGATTGGGGATGGGGTTTGTGGTGAGAGCCATCGGTGAATCATTGAGTAGTGAGCTGGAAAGCGGGCAGGGTATCGAGGGGGTGGATATACTAGCGTTGTTGGAGGGTTCTGCGGTGCTAAAGAGTGGGATGGCATTCAAAGTGGGGGCCTTTTTGTGGGCGTGGGGTGTGGGTGAAGTAGGTGAAGTGGGCGGTAGGTGGGAGGCATAGGTAGTGACGTCAGTGGGAGACGGTGTCGGTGAGTGGAAGAGTGAGTGAAGGCTGAAGACAGTGGGGGAGACAGGAGGGTAGTGGGGGCTGAGAATAGGAGGTGGGAGAGAGGGGGATGCTAAGGTAAGGGAGGCAGTATGTTCTGTATCTTTTGTTGGGAGGGTGAGAGTGTCTTGGGTGGGAGTGGGGAAGGAGCTGGGGAGGGAGTGGTGTCCGCCGTGGGGGGGATGGGAGGGGGGGTGGATAAACTCCAAATGGCTGTGTGTTCAGATGGTGGTGTGTGGGTGAGAGTTATTGTGTCAGGTGTGAGAGATTCGTGGGTGGGAGTGGGGAGGGAGCTGGGGAGGGAGAGGGGTCTGCCGTGGGAGGGAAGGGAGGAGGGGGTGGATAAGCTCCGAGCGATGGTGCGTTCAGATGGGGACATGTTGTGAGTGGGAGTTGTTGTGAGAGACTCATGGGTGGGAGTGGGGAGGGAGCTGGGGAGGGAGAGGGGTCTGCTGTGGGGGGGAAGGGAGGAGGGGGTGGATAGACTCCGAACGATGGTGTGTTCAGATGGTGGCGTGTTGTGAGTGGGAGTTGTTATGTCAGGGGGGAGAGGGATGGAGGGGGTATGAGTGGGGGTACGAGGGGTCCTGTTAGAGGGGCGGCTAGTATATGAGGTGGAGACCTTTGTGACTGTTCTTGGGGAGTGTGGGGCGTTAACCGCAGGTGGGTCATTTACTGGGGTGCTAGGGGTGTAGGTGTTGTAGGTGGGGGCTGCGACGTCAGGGGTGGTAGTGCCGGTGGAGTTCTGGGGGGGGTCCGCAGCTTGGAAAGGTGTTCTTTGAACTTGGGGAACAGGTTGTCTAGTAGTTCCAGGTTCTTATCCGTGGATTGAATTAGGACAATCCCGTTATTGTAGATAGTAATGGTAGTCCTGCCAGGGAAGAGGTGGGAAGGTGTGATAGAGAGAGTTAGGCCATGAGTTGTTTTCCTGGTGGTGGAGACGGTGAGTAGGGATAGGAACGCTTTTCTCCATTGGGCTCTGCGTGAGGTGTGGAAGATGATATCAGTATTCAGGGCTCTATTGCCCGGCGAGAAGTAGGTGTCGGCAAAGGGTGTTTCAGGGTGCGATCTCAGGAAGTTATGTTTAAAACGTTTAGTGGCTTTTTTGGTGAGTGTTGGAGGGTAGATAATTCTAAAAGTGTGCGTGCCGTTGAGCTCCATTTTAGAACGGCTGTGATGTTGGGTGTGGGAGATAGGACGACAACAAAAACTGTCAGCTGCTAGTTACAATGCAGAGGAGTGATACTTGAGAGTGACCAATGAGTAGGAGGTAGAAGTCAGAGAATCAAGAACAACAGTACGTAGGTGCATCTTACATAATGTATCCTATATGCGAGGTAGCAGTCAGCTTACACCATGTACAGAATATGAGAGGTAGAACCGTTTAGGTGTAATCAGATTTACACATCATAATGCACGAGGTAACAGTGGTGTAGTCGAGGTGTAGAAGGTGGCTGGGTGCAGCTTATATGACTAGACGAAGTGAATGAGGTAGTAATAAAATCAGTGCAACATCGTGAGGTAACTTACAGCGAAGGACCAACACTTAAATGAGGTAGCGAACAGTGAGTGATAGGGATAAAGGTGAGATAGGAGCAGCTTACCACATATACAGTATGCGAATAGCGCTAAAATATTAATGAATTATTGAGTCCAATATATGTGCAAACAAGTTACAGCAATAACAAATACGACAGTAGAATATGAGGTAGGAATCAGTGCACTGTCAGTGAGTGAAAGTGAAGATGGGTGTATGTTGCCTAAGATGTAGGGTACCAGTAGTAGTATAATACTGCAGTAAAAGGCGGATACCTAAGCACATTATGAGCTCTAGGTTACATAGAGTGTAAGATACAATAGTGATAAATACCGCAGTAAAAGACAGACACTTAAGAACACATAGATTTAAATACAGGGCTAAGTGGAGACCTTGGTACCGATAGTAAATATTAGTCAGAAGGACTAGTCCATGATGACCGCCAAAGAGAGCAAGAGTAGTTTTAAAGATGGCCACCAAGTAAGGAGGATGTAAACATTAGTCCTCTTTTAGTTGTTGCTGTTTCGATAGCCGAGCAGAGCAGTTTCAGATTCAATTCCGGCTGGCTCTGGGTCCTGCATACCAAGGGGAGTCTTATCTCTGATTTGTTATCTGACGAGGGGCTGCTGAGGGGCCTTGTGTGTTCAGGCGGGGGTAGAGTGTTCAGTTTATGGCCCCGGCCATTTTGAAGACAGTATGTTTTTACAGGATGAATCAATAAGTGGGGCAGAATAAGTAACTTATCCAGCAGAAGTATTGGGGCACAGTAAATACCTTATCAGCCTTCACGCGCTCTGCACGCCCAGCCGCCGGGGCAAATACGACCTTTTTGCCAGCGTTAGCATAACACCGTCGCAGTGGTGCCCAGATCGACAGGCTTACCGACCGTCACTGCTCCCAAGTATTGCATCCATGCAGCCCGACCCAAAGAGAAACGTGAGCTTGCACCGGGTCAGGCAGATCAGGGCAGACATTAAGGGCAGATCCTTCCTCCTTGCCTGGCTCACCCCCAGACGCTTGATGAACGGTGTGATCCGGGTGTGTGAGGGAGAGCCGTGTCATATCCCTAAGCCCTCTCCCCCACTCCTAGGACGATGGCGGTTGCAGGCGAGGACGAGCTCCCCTTCCCCCGGCCGGGCGGGACACGCCGACCGCAGCCCGCGAAGATCAGTCAGGCGGGGAAGCCCAGACTCACCCGCTCTCCGCCAGTCCGCCTGTCCTTTCAGCTCCACGACCATCCCCAGGTGTCGACGCAGAGAGGCGCAGGGGACAGACCAGCCGAGCTGGATTTGGCAAGCTCCGGTCATGCCCCGCGGAGCCTAACCCCTCAATGCCTGCAGGGGTGGTGGCGTGGTGGAGACTCTCCTCGGGGCTGCCAGGTCCCCGAAGCGCCCTCAGGTCCGTCCGTTGCAGTCACGGGCGCTCTCCCCAGCTCCAGCGATGATGGGCGGAGTCACAGAGCGACAGCATCCCTCCCGTGAGCAGCCCAACACTCACGGCGCTCTTCCGACGTGGCAAGCGGTGCGGGACCCCAGCGAAGCCACCACAGCCTCCTCAACTCCGGCGTAGATGGGCCGGGTCACAGCTCGCCAGTAGCCCTCCTGTGGGCAGCACAGCCCTCACGGCGATCTCCAGGCGTAGCCAGCGGTGGAGTCCTCACCGGACCGGTGCAGTCACGGGAGCCGAACGACGCCTCCAAGGGATCCCGGACTACAGCTCCTCCGATGTCCAGCGTCGAGCAGCAGCCCTCTCCCCGGCTCGCCCCACCGTCCAGGGCTCTGCAGCAGTTTCTGGTGAGTGTTTTGAAATCCAGTTACTTGCCGTAAAACCTGTTACTTGCTGTAAATCCAGTTACTTGTTTTTGTACAGCGCAGATGGGTGCTGTCCGGGATAATTCCAAAAAAGGGATCCCAGGCACTAGGAGCTCCTGACTGGAGCTCTTACCAGGCGGCCATTTTCTGTGGATTACAGGGTTTTAATAATTTAAAATAATATTGTTTTGCAATAGGCATCGCCAACCCCATGCCACTCACAGCCGTGGGGTTAGCCACACAGCAATGGGGTTGGACTGCATCAGATCCCCACTGGTGCCAAACCCCTGTGCTGCCGTGAGCTGTACACAACAGAGAGTTGGGAGCAGGGCCTGCATTTGTAGGAACTGGACTGTATATTAGAACGATATTAAAGATGAATGCCAACATAAAGTAGAGTTGGTACCCGAATATTTTGAATTAACTCGCACCAGACTTTTAGTCTGGTAAAATGGGTTAAACTGTTAGTTAAAGAGGGAGGGCAACAACAAATCTATAAAATGATCTTAAGGGGCACAGAGCGGTTCAGATATTAAGAGGTGTAGGTTGACTGAGCATAATGTTGGGGTGTGGCGGGTGACTGGCTGGAAGAGAATGGGTGTGGCTATTTCATGAGTGCATGCAGAAAAGTAGGAAAGTGCGTTTGTTTGTATGATCACCCTCCCCCAAGAGACCCCTCCCCCAAGTTCTGACCTGATGCTGCTGATTTTTTGACTCTGTAGTGCCCTGGGGCCTGCTGTCCAGTCCACAGTGCATGTGTTCCAACCCATCAAAGTGGTTATACTTGACTAATACCCAATTGGCTTATGTCACTTTCCTATAAATCCCTTGTATATGGTACAAGAAGTACATGGGACCAGTAAGTTAAATGCCACTAGTCAACTGCCAAAGCGGTACAAAAGGGGGTGGTGATGGACGGAGCATCTGAAGCAATCAAACACTCACACCCAGTCAAAAGATCTGGGTTTGATCCATCACCGTTCTTTAGCCCACTCTGGCACCCCAGTTCAGACATGGCTATATGCAAATCAGTCTGACCCTGTGCCTCATGGGAACAGTCCAGCGCGAACTGCCAAGCCATGCCTTCCCTGGACCGGAAACAAGCTTCCGAGGACTGGTTTCTGGCATTACAGCCGTCTTCAACCCGGCTTGCTTGAATCCAGTGGCAAAGTGAGCAAGGGACTCACGTCTGAGCATATCCTGCCATACTTATGGCTGCCAAAGCGGTACAAAAGGGGGTGGTGATGGACGGAGCATCTGAAACAATCAAACACTCACACCCAGTCAAAAGATCTGGGTTTGATCCATCACCGTTCTTTAGTCCACTCTGCCACCCCAGTTCAGACATGGCTATATGCAAATCGGTCTGACCCTGTGCCTCATGGGAACAGTCCAGCCCGAACTGCCAAGCCATGCCTTCCCTGGACCGGAAACAAGCTTCCGAGGACCGGTTTCTGGCATTACAGCTGTCTTCAGCCCGGCTTGCTTGAATCCAGTGGCAAAGTGAGCAAGGGACTCACGTCTGAGCATACCCTGCCACACTTATGGCTGCCAAAGCGGTACAAAAGGGGGTGGTGATGGACGGAGCATCTGAAACAATCAAACACTCACACCCAGTCAAAAGATCTGGGTTTGATCCATCACCGTTCTTTAGCCCACTCTGCCACCCCAGTTCAGACATGACTATATGCAAATCAGTCTGAACCTGTGCCTCATGGGAACAGTCCAGCCCGAACTGCCAAGCCATGCCATCCCTGGACCGGAAACAAGCTTCCGAGGACCGGTTTCTGGCATTACAGCCGTCTTCAGCCCGGCTTGCTTGAATCCAGTGGCAAAGTGAGCAAGGGACTCACGTCTGAGCATACCCTGCCACACTTATGGCTGCCAATGCGGTACAAAAGGGGGTGATGATGGACGGAGCATTTGAAACAATCAAACACTCACACCCAGTCAAACGATCTGGGTTTGATCCATCACCGTTCTTTAGCCCACTCTGCCACCCCAGTTCAGACATGGTTATATGCAAATCAGTCTGACCCTGTACCTCATGGGAACAGTCCAGCCCGAACTGCCAAGCCATGCCTTCCCTGGACCGGAAACAAGCTTCCGAGGACTAGTTTCTGGCATTACAGCCGTCTTCAGCCCGACTTGCTTGAATCCAGTGGCAAAGTGAGCAAGGGACGCACGTCTGAGCATACCCTGCCACACTTATGGCTGCCAAAGCAGTACAAAAGGGGGTGGTGATGGACGGAGCATCTGAAACAATCAAACACTCACACCCAGTCAAAAGATCTGGGTTTGATCCATCACCGTTCTTTAGCCCACTCTGCCACCCCAGTTCAGACATGGCTATATGCAAATCAGTCTGACCCTGTGCCTCATGGGAACAGTCTAGCCCGAACTGCCAAGCCATGCCTTCCCTGGACCGGAAACAAGCTTCTGAGGACCGGTTTCTGGCATTACAGCTGTCTTCAGCCCGGATTGCTAGAATCCAGTGGCAAAGTGAGCAAGGGACTCACGTCTGAGCATACCCTGCCACACTTATGGCTGCCAAAGCGGTACAAAAGGGGGTGGTGATGGACGTAGCATCTGAAACAATCAAACACTCACACCCAGTCAAAAGATGTGGGTTTGATCCATCACTGTTCTTTAGCCCACTCTGTCACCCCAGTTCAGACATGGCTATATGCAAATCAGTCTGACCCTGTGCCTCATGGGAACAGTCCAGCCCGAACTGCCAAGCCATGCCTTCACTGGACCAGAAACAAGCTTCCGAGGACCGGTTTCTGGCATTACAGCCGTCTTCAGCCCGGAATGCTTGAATCCAGTGGCAAAGTGAGCAAGGGACTCACGTCTGAGCATACCCTGCCACACTTATGGCTGCCAAAGCGGTACAAAAGGGGGTGGTGATGGACGGAGCATCTGAAACAATCAAACACTCACACCCAGTCAAAAGATCTGGGTTTGATCCATCACCGTTCTTTAGCCCACTGTGCCACCTCAGTTCAGACATGGCTATATGCAAATCAGTCTGACCCTGTGCCTCATGGGAACAGTCCAGCCCGAACTGCCAAGCCATGCCTTACCTGGACCGGAAACAAGCTTCCGAGGACCAGTTTCTGGCATTACAGCCGTCTTCAGCCCGGCTTGCTTGAATCTAGTGGCAAGGTGAGCAAGGGACTCACGTCTGAGCATACCCTGCCACACTTATGGCTGCCAAAGCAGTACAAAAGGGGGTGGTGATGGACGGAGCACCTGAAACAATCAAACACTCACACCCAGTCAAACGATCTGGGTTTGATCCATCACCGTTCTTTAGCCCACTCTGCCACCCCAGTTCAGACATGGCTATATGCAAATCAGTCTGACCCTGTACCTCATGGGAACAGTCCAGCCCGAACTGCCAAGCCATGCCTTCCCTGGACCGGAAACAAGCTTCCGAGGACCGGTTTCTGGCATTACAGCTGTCTTCAGCCCGGCTTGCTTGAATCCAGTGGCAAAGTGAGCAAGGGACTCACGTCTGAGCATACCCTGCCATACTTATGGCTGCCAAAGCGGTACAAAAGGGGGTGGTGATGGACGGAGCATCTGAAACAATCAAACACTCACACCCAGTCAAAAGATCTGGGTTTGATCCATCACCGTTCTTTAGCCCACTCTGCCACCCCAGTTCAGACATGACTATATGCAAATCAGTCTGAACCTGTGCCTCATGGGAACAGTCCAGCCTGAACTGCCAAGCCATGCCATCCCTGGACCGGAAACAAGCTTCCGAGGACCGGTTTCTGGCATTACAGCCGTCTTCAGCCCGGCTTGCTTGAATCCAGTGGCAAAGTGAGCAAGGGACTCACGTCTGAGCATACCCTGCCACACTTATGGCTGCCAATGCGGTACAAAAGGGGGTGATGATGGACGGAGCATTTGAAACAATCAAACACTCACACCCAGTCAAACGATCTGGGTTTGATCCATCACCGTTCTTTAGCCCACTGTGCCACCTCAGTTCAGACATGGCTATATGCAAATCAGTCTGACCCTGTGCCTCATGGGAACAGTCCAGCCCGAACTGCCAAGCCATGCCTTACCTGGACCGGAAACAAGCTTCCGAGGACCGGTTTCTGGCATTACAGCCGTCTTCAGCCCGGCTTGCTTGAATCTAGTGGCAAAGTGAGCAAGGGACTCACGTCTGAGCATACCCTGCCACACTTATGGCTGCCAAAGCAGTACAAAAGGGGGTGGTGATGGACGGAGCACCTGAAACAATCAAACACTCACACCCAGTCAAACGATCTGGGTTTGATCCATCACCGTTCTTTAGCCCACTCTGCCACCCCAGTTCAGACATGGCTATATGCAAATCAGTCTGACCCTGTACCTCATGGGAACAGTCCAGCCCGAACTGCCAAGCCATGCCTTCCCTGGACCGGAAACAAGCTTCCGAGGACCGGTTTCTGGCATTACAGCTGTCTTCAGCCCGGCTTGCTTGAATCCAGTGGCAAAGTGAGCAAGGGACTCACGTCTGAGCATACCCTGCCATACTTATGGCTGCCAAAGCGGTACAAAAGGGGGTGGTGATGGACGGAGCATCTGAAACAATCAAACACTCACACCCAGTCAAAAGATCTGGGTTTGATCCATCACCGTTCTTTAGTCCACTCTGCCACCCCAGTTCAGACATGGCTATATGCAAATCGGTCTGACCCTGTGCCTCATGGGAACAGTCCAGCCCGAACTGCCAAGCCATGCCTTCCCTGGACCGGAAACAAGCTTCCGAGGACCGGTTTCTGGCATTACAGCTGTCTTCAGCCCGGCTTGCTTGAATCCAGTGGCAAAGTGAGCAAGGGACTCACGTCTGAGCATACCCTGCCACACTTATGGCTGCCAAAGCGGTACAAAAGGGGGTGGTGATGGACGGAGCATCTGAAACAATCAAACACTCACACCCAGTCAAAAGATCTGGGTTTGATCCATCACCGTTCTTTAGCCCACTCTGCCACCCCAGTTCAGACATGACTATATGCAAATCAGTCTGAACCTGTGCCTCATGGGAACAGTCCAGCCCGAACTGCCAAGCCATGCCATCCCTGGACCGGAAACAAGCTTCCGAGGACCGGTTTCTGGCATTACAGCCGTCTTCAGCCCGGCTTGCTTGAATCCAGTGGCAAAGTGAGCAAGGGACTCACGTCTGAGCATACCCTGCCACACTTATGGCTGCCAATGCGGTACAAAAGGGGGTGATGATGGACGGAGCATTTGAAACAATCAAACACTCACACCCAGTCAAACGATCTGGGTTTGATCCATCACCGTTCTTTAGCCCACTCTGCCATCCCAGTTCAGACATGGTTATATGCAAATCAGTCTGACCCTGTACCTCATGGGAACAGTCCAGCCCGAACTGCCAAGCCATGCCTTCCCTGGACCGGAAACAAGCTTCCGAGGACTGGTTTCCGGCATTACAGCCGTCTTCAGCCCGGCTTGCTTGAATCCAGTGGCAAAGTGAGCAAGGGACGCACGTCTGAGCATACCCTGCCACACTTATGGCTGCCAAAGCGGTACAAAAGGGGGTGGTGATGGACGGAGCATCTGAAACAATCAAACACTCACACCCAGTCAAAAGATCTGGGTTTGATCCATCACCGTTCTTTAGCCAACTCTGCCACCCCAGTTCAGACATGGCTATATGCAAATCAGTCTGACCCTGCGCCTCATGGGAACAGTCTAGCCCGAACTGCCAAGCCATGCCTTCCCTGGACCGGAACCAAGCTTCTGAGGACCGGTTTCTGGCATTACAGCTGTCTTCAGCCCGGATTGCTAGAATCCAGTGGCAAAGTGAGCAAGGGACTCACGTCTGAGCATACCCTGCCACACTTATGGCTGCCAAAGCGGTACAAAAGGGGGTGGTGATGGACGTAGCATCTGAAACAATTAAACACTCACACCCAGTCAAAAGATGTGGGTTTGATCCATCACTGTTCTTTAGCCCACTCTGTCACCCCAGTTCAGACATGGCTATATGCAAATCAGTCTGACCCTGTGCCTCATGGGAACAGTCCAGCCCGAACTGCCAAGCCATGCCTTCCCTGGACCGGAAACAAGCTTCCGAGGACCGGTTTCTGGCATTACAGCCGTCTTCAGCCCGGAATGCTTGAATCCAGTGGCAAAGTGAGCAAGGGACTCACGTCTGAGCATACCCTGCCACACTTATGGCTGCCAAAGCGGTACAAAAGGGGGTGGTGATGGACGGAGCATCTGAAACAATCAAACACTCACACCCAGTCAAAAGATCTGGGTTTGATCCATCACCGTTCTTTAGCCCACTGTGCCACCTCAGTTCAGACATGGCTATATGCAAATCAGTCTGACCCTGTGCCTCATGGGAACAGTCCAGCCCGAACTGCCAAGCCATGCCTTACCTGGACCAGAAACAAGCTTCCGAGGACCGGTTTCTGGCATTACAGCCGTCTTCAGCCCGGCTTGCTTGAATCTAGTGGCAAAGTGAGCAAGGGACTCACGTCTGAGCATACCCTGCCACACTTATGGCTGCCAAAGCAGTACAAAAGGGGGTGGTGATGGACGGAGCACCTGAAACAATCAAACACTCACACCCAGTCAAACGATCTGGGTTTGATCCATCACCGTTCTTTAGCCCACTCTGCCACCCCAGTTCAGACATGGCTATATGCAAATCAGTCTGACCCTGTACCTCATGGGAACAGTCCAGCCCGAACTGCCAAGCCATGCCTTCCCTGGACCGGAAACAAGCTTCCGAGGACTGGTTTCTGGCATTACAGCCGTCTTCAGCCCGGCTTGCTTGAATCCAGTGGCAAAGTGAGCAAGGGACTCACGTCTGAGCATACCCTGCCACACTTATGGCTGCCAAAGCGGTACAAAAGGGGGTGGTGATGGACAGAGCATCTGAAACAATCAAACACTCACACCCAGTCAAAAGATCTGGGTTTGATCCATCACCGTTCTTTAGCCCACTCTGCCACCCCAGTTCAGACATGGCTATATGCAAATCAGTCTGACCCTGTGCCTCATGGGAACAGTCCAGCCCGAACTGCCAAGCCATGCCTTCCCTGGACCGGAAACAAGCTTCCGAGGACCGGTTTCTGGCATTACAGCCGTCTTCAGCCCAGCTTGATTGAATCCAGTGGCAAAGTGAGCAAGGGACTCACGTCTGAGCATACCCTGCCACACTTATGGCTGCCAAAGCGGTGCAAAAGGGGGTGGTGATGGACGGAGCATCTGAAACAATCAAACACTCACACCCAGTCAAAAGATCTGGGTTTGATCCATCACCGTTCTTTAGCCCACTCTGCCACCCCAGTTCAGCCATGGCTATATGCAAATCAGTCTGATCCTGTGCCTCATGGGAACAGTCCAGCCCGAACTGCCAAGCCATGCCTTCCCTGGACCGGAAACAAGCTTCCGAGGACCGGTTTCTGGCATTACAGCCGTCTTCAGCCCGGCTTGCTTGAATCCAGTGGCAAAGTGAGCAAGGGACTCAAGTCTGAGCATACCCTGCCACACTTATGGCTGCCAAAGCGGTACAAAAGGGGGTGGTGATGGACGGAGCATCTGAAACAATCAAACACTCACACCCAGTCAAAAGATCTGGGTTTGATCCATCACCGTTCTTTAGCCCACTCTGCCACCCCAGTTCAGACATGGCTATATGCAAATCAGTCTGACCCTGTGCCTCATGGGAACAGTCCAGCCCGAACTGCCAAGCCATGCCTTCCCTGGACCGGAAACAAGCTTCCGAGGATCGGTTTCTGGCATTACAGCCGTCTTCAGCCCGGCTTGCTTAAACCCAGATCAGTTGACTGGGGGTGAGTGTTTGATTTGCTCAAACGCTCCGTCCATCATCCCCTTTTGTATCACTTTGTTCGTCCTAAGTGTGGCAGGGTATGCTCAGATGTGAGTCCCTTGCTCACTTGGCCACTGGATTCAAGATAGCCTGGCTGATGAGGATTATGAATCCGAAACCGGTCCCAGGATGCTTGTTTCCGGTCCAGGGAAGACATGGCTTGGCAGTTCGGGCTGGACTGTTCCCATGAGGCACAGGGTCAGACTGATTTGCATATGGCCATGTCTGAACTGGGGTGGCTGAGTGAGCTAAAGAATGGTGATGGATTAAACCCAGATCATTTGACTGGGGGTGAGTGTTTGATTTGCTCAAACGCTCCGTCCATCATCCCCTTTTGTATCACTAGTCAACTGCAGCATAAAATTGTGCCACCACTACAATGACAAAGGTTAAAATGTGACTTTAGGCCTGTCACTGCAACCTTGTCAGGCAGCTCCAAAACTGCCAATTTGACATGGCAAAATAAACCCTTTTGTCAAGTCAAAACCTTACTTTTTAATATTAATAGAGAAGGCCTTGGTAGCCCCCAAGGCACAGTGCTAGATATTAAAACGAAGGGCATGTTCCTCGAGATTGCTGTTTTCACTGTAGTAAGGCTGGTGGTCCCATTGTCTAACAAGGATTTACACTAGCCACTTACGCTCAGGGCTACCTTCCATTTGGGAACACCAAAGATATAACTCTAAGGTATCAAATTAGTTGTTGCATTATACCAGACTCATTGCTGAAATCAAATTTAAGGCCATTTGTAATACGAAGGTGACTCTAGAAAGTCGCCACTTTCTGCCTAAAACCTTTGGTAGCCCTTCCTGAGTGTCCGCAGCTGTATTACCCTGAGATAACAGGCTGCCCCCAGCTAGAAAGTATGAAGTGCTCTCGGGAACAAGAAACAAATAGAACTGTTGGTGTGAGGATGTGCGACATCCTCCACTAGGATGACTACTGGGCGGTGGCAACAGATGACCCAGTTTCATAGGCTACCGCCTCTGTGCAGGAAATAGTGATCACACCATAGCCTGCCTGCTTCTTTGCGAAAGCAGACTGGCTGGTATCTCACCCAGAGGGGAAACCCCATTGTAGAACTGGCATTCCAGGAGGAGTGACTCCTCGTGCTCGGTACACCCTAGGGGTGTGCCCAGAGATTCAAATAGGGGAGAAAGACCTGAGTGATCCTGGATTTGGGCAGATAAAGCCGCTCTGGGATTATTTTTGGCCAAACCCCCAGGAAGTGATGCAGAGGGAAGGGTTGCCTCATGCGAACTGTGGCCCTATTGGCCCACAAACACAGAAACGGTGTAAAAGTGGCACCCATGGCACACAGTCTTTAGATGACTTCTGGACTGGAAAGAAGACAAAAGGACCTCCCAGCTGCTTCCTAGACCCAACAGAGCGAGGCTGCACCAAAGACTGGACTGCAACTCCTGAACCCGTCAACAGGACTGTGCCTGCTGTACACACTCATGGAAAAGCTCCACTTGTGGCAGGACTGACAAAGTGACTCTTTTAGCACCTTGCTAGGCATCAGGACTACAAAAGCTAAAGAAGCCTGCACCCTCAAAAGCCCAACTGCCCTGAAATGCCTATTCTCTGCTTGATGCCGAAATGCAGACTGGGAGAATGTTGACTGTCATGAGGTGCCCTCAAAGTCGTTGGACCCGTGACTGTGTCCAAGTAAACCCTGGGCACCAGACAAGAAAGATATACTTACCTGCAATCAACCACTCAGTCCGCTGTAACTGGGAGACCAGTTGACTAGTGAAAATTAGACCTGCACTGGATCCCACTGGTGCATTGGAGGAGATTGAGTCTTTGACGCCGGATATGACCCTGATATTCATGGACCCCAAGGTGGCCCCAGGAAGAATTATTGCATCTCTTCAGCATCCTCAACATCTTAGGCATCCTTAGCATCCTATATCCCCAGCATCAGGACCACTTCTCTGCTGGATCCCGATAAAGGGTAACAATACAGTGAGAACCCTGAGACTGCTGGACCAGACAGGTAATTGTCTTCCTAGACCTAATTAGTCCCTGTGACTGGGTCCCAACTAAGGGTGGGCGGAGTTAATGGAGTTGAACTATACGGAATTTCGCATAGTTGAAAAAAAACTCAGTGGAATTCAGCCGCGTTCCGCTCCGCCTCTGCACTCACCTCGCAGCTCTCTGCTTTGCTCCTCTTGGGCATTTAGGCAGTGGCACCTGAGGGCTCTGGACATTCCCTCTGCACAGGAGGACTTGAAACGCACTGCTTGTCTGCTTCCCTGCTGCATTTCCGGATCCCGAGCGGTGATGTCCTCACTTCCGCCTGGTGCCGCAGAAAAACAAAAAAAAACTAAGGTCACGCTAGATTGATTCACTTCCTTGTTAAGCGAGCCGGAGTCTTTGGAGAACCATGTCCCGGAGGATTTCTACACTGACATGCTTTGAAGGCCGCACTGGGCTAGATACACCGCACTATTCCCTGCGGTTCTGCTGGAGGCCCTCCGATCCTATTGATGGAGAGCTGGGCTCACCTTCGGACTGGCGAGGACTGTCGGGGCAGGAGCCCGTGCCCTAAGCTTGTAAAACTCTGCTCCGCTGGTGGTAGACAGAGTTGGCTTAACTCCGCTCTCCAAGTGGAGCACCGGAGTGGTAAATCTCCGCAAACTCCGCCAGTGGAGCTGAGTATACCGCCCACGCTTAGTCCCAACCCATTGTGGCCCAGCCAAGAGAGTTTTAGTCGCCATTTTATCCCAGAGGCTCAACACCGCTGAGCTACTTGTCACACCTTATTGCATTGTAAAGACTGAACTACAGCGATTTAACTTAACTTTGAAAAATCATGTTTCCGGGTTGCCTGAATACATTTTTGTCATTTTGGTGTCTATTTACAGATAAAAATATCACCTATTTTTATAAATTGATGTTCGATTTTTATTGTGTCATGTTTCTTTTTGACTGTTTTGGTACTTCTAAATACTTTATATTTGCTCCTTAGATTAAGTCTGACTGCTCTGTGCCACAGCTACACATGAATGAGCTAAAGATTTTATTAAAGAATCTAACTGGACCGGATAGAGATTATGACATTATTGTATGGTGATGTCTCACAACCACGCTACATAACAATCCACTTTCCCACAGTGGCTTTGAAGACTACGATAAGAAGTGTGCATGGCCCAGTGTAGAGGAGAAAGCAGTCTGCTTCATGTTGGAGTGCATGTCCATGATGCAAGATGGATGATTTTATCAAGGGTAAAGAATACCTCTTGCTGGGTTCGACTAGTAACTGTCACAACAGTCCAGTTCAGTCATTCCCAACGTGTTGATTAAAATCTTAGCTTTGGGGTGTAACAAAAAAATAGAATCTTAGGTGTCAGTAAAGAAAGGTGATGGCAGCTGTTTCTGAAATTGAAGAGCTGGAATCTGCTCACAGTATCTCTGGGTGTAAGAAAGAACACTAATTGAGTATTGGGTGTAAATAAAACTCCCTGGTTTCTGGACACAGGAAGGCGAAAGTGTGTATAGGAAAAGAAGATTGGAGAGGGGAGGATTTTTGGGATAGAAATCGTTGATAATTTTAGAAAAAATAAAAATTACGGAGTAGAGGTCCTTCCAGTGTGTGGCAGCAGGAAGGCAGTCAAAGATTTAATTTTGATCAAGCAATAGGAAGAAGTAGGTAGAAGGAAAAACAAATGTGTTTGTCCTCAGCTTAGAGATGGCATGAGAACCTAAAAGAGGAGATGATGTTTCTAGGGGAGGTGGTGTGAGGGAGAGAAGGAGAGGTGTACATGTATTTATAGATCACAATGCGAGAGACTTGGGAGATGCTGGTAGGCAAGTAAGGGTACTGTCGAAGAGGAGATCCATTCAAAAGCTTTACCCGTCACCCTATCACGGCATGAGTTTTGAGCAAATGTGGGTGGTCAGCTGTGTTGAAAGAAGCAACAGAAAAGTCTCAGAGGATGAGGACGTTGGTCATGATTTGCTGTGGTGACCGTCAATGCTGGGGACGTGTGCTTTGTTTTTTCAGTCAATCTCTAGGTTTTTTTCAAGCAAATTATTTTTGGGAGTGTATGTATTGGAGAATGACTTTAAAATGTAAAATATGTGAGTATTAAACATAAATATTCATAGAAATTGTTTATTTGCTAATTTATTAAAACTCTGACGTCAACACATGTCACCAGCAATCTTTTTTTGAGGTGTCATTACTCTCGCAATGACGGGTCGCATAGTAGGGTGTGTAGAGGGCCTCTCTGCTAAGACCTCTCTGTGTAATGATAGGTGTGTGTAGTAAGGTGTGGGGAGGGACTGGCCTCTCCTTTCAGACCGTCTCTCAGATGACGGGTGTGCGTAGTATGGTGTATGGAGGGACTGGCCTCTCTGGTGTGACCTCTTGTGTAATGATGGGTGTGTATAGTAGGGTGTGGAGAGGGACTGGCCTATCCTCTCAGACCTCTCTCTCAGATGAAATGTGTGCATAGTAGGGTGTGGGTAGGGACTGCCCTCTCCTTTCAGACCTCTCTCTCAGATGACGGGTGCTGCAAATTGGGTGTCTGGTTGGCAGGGGCATGCACCCTGTACAAGCAGGAACCACAATCCTAGTCACGGTTAGTCAGATACACACCATAAATTAACCTGTGCCCACCCTTTGGTAGCTTGGCATGGAGCAGGCAGGCTTAGCTTAAGAGGCAATGTGTAAAATATTTGTGCAACACTTCAAACAGTAACGCAGTGAAAACTTCACAAAAAGGCCCACACCAGTTTAGAAAAATAGTATATATTTATATGAACAAAACAAGACCAAAATGACAAAAATTCAATAAGTATAACCGGAGTTATGAATTCTTAAAGAATAAATGAAAATGTAGAGCTTAAAAGCTTAAAGCACCAACCGGGGATACCTGGTCATGATAGACTGGGGTAAATTAAAAAGTTCAGGCTGACCACGATGGAGCTAGGGCCGGATACAGGGACCAGCCTTGGACTGCTGAAAAGTACCTGAGATGTGTTGTCGATGGAGTCGAGATGCGAGAAGCAACGAAGTGATGCGTCATCGTCTAC
Source organism: Lissotriton helveticus (assembly GCF_964261635.1). NCBI lineage: Eukaryota > Metazoa > Chordata > Amphibia > Caudata > Salamandridae > Lissotriton > Lissotriton helveticus. The sequence continues at coordinate 344,894,926 of NC_136065.1, forward strand.
TAGATTGAAGGAGATGCATCAGCATCAAGACAAGCAAAATCAGAGATGAGTCGGAAACTGGAGACGATGCACTGTGCAGACAGCGATGCGATGTCTGTGGTCTGTGCAGCAATCAATCAATCAATCAATCAAAGCATTTATATAGCGCACTACTCACCCGGAGGGTCTCAAGGCGCTGGGGGAGGGGGGTCCGCTACTGCTCGAACAGCCAGGTCTTGAGCTGCTTCCTGAAGTCGAGGTGGTCCTGGGTCAGGCGGAGGTGGGTTGGGAGGGAGTTCCAAGTCTTGGCGGCGAGGTAGGAGAAGGACCTTCCCCCTGAGGTGGCTCTACGGATGCGGGGGACGGCGGCGAGGGCGTGGCCGGTCGATCGAAGCTGGCGTTTGGGAGCGTAGAAGTTGAGGAGGCTGTTGAGGTATTCTGGGCCTTGGTTGTGCAGGGCTTTGTGTGCGTGGGTGAGGAGACGGAAGGTGATTCTCTTTTTGACCGGGAGCCAGTGCAGGTCTCTCAGGTATCCGGAGATGTGGTTGCGGCGGGGGATGTCCAGGATGAGTCGTGCTGAGGCGTTCTGGATCCGCTGGAGTCTCTTCTGGAGTTTGGCGGTGGTTCCGGCGTAGAGGGAGTTGCCGTAGTCCAGACGGCTGGTGACGAGGGCCTGGGTGACCGTCTTCCTAGCCTCGGTGGGGATGCACCGGAAGATCTTCCGTAGCATGCGCAGGATGTTGAAGCACGACGAGGAGACGGCATTGACTTGTCTGGTCATGGAGAGGGGGGAGTCCAGGATGAAGCCCAGGTTGCGTGCGTGGTCTGATGGTTTGGGTGCGCTGCCTAAGGCGGGGGGCCACCAGGAGTCGTCCCAGGCGGAGGGTGAAGATCCTAGGATGAGGACTTCCGTCTTGTCTGAGTTCAGTTTCAGGCAGCTGTTCTTCATCCATTCGGCTACCTCTTTCATCCCTTCGTGTAGGTTGGCTCTGGCGGTGGCGGGGTCGTTGGTGAGGGAGAGGATCAGCTGGGTGTCGTCGGCGTAGGAGATGATGTTGAGGTTGTGCTGGCGTGCGATGGCTGCGAGGGGGCTCATGTAGACGTTGAAGAGGGTTGGGCTGAGCGAGGAGCCTTGAGGAACGCCGCAGATGACTTCGGTGGCTTCTGATCTGAACGGGGGGAGGCGGACTCTCTGAGTCCTTCCGGCGAGGAAGGAGATGATCCAGTCCAGTGCCTTCTCCTTGATTCCGACGTTGCTGAGGCGCTGCACTAGGGTGTGGTGGCAGACAGTGTCGAAGGCCGCGGAGAGGTCCAGGAGGATGAGGGCCGCTGTTTCTCCGTTGTCGAGCAGGGCCCGGATGTCATCGGTTGCTGCGATTGCCCGGAAGCCAGACTGCGAGAGGTCGAGGGATCCGTTCGTCTCGAGGAAGGCGGCCAGCTGTTTGTTGACGGTCTTCTCGATGACTTTTGCCGGAAACGGGAGCAGCGAGATGGGGCGGTAGTTCTTGAGGTCGGTGGGGTCGGCTGATGGTTTCTTTAGTAGAGCGCTGAGTTCGGCGTGCTTCCAGCTCTCCGGGAAGGTGGCGGTGTCGAAGGAGGTGTTGATGATGTCCCGCAGGTGGGGTGCGATGACAGCGTCGGCCTTGTTGAAGACGTGGTGAGGGCAGGGGTCGGTCGGAGATCCGGAGTGGATTGAGTTCATCGTGCGGACGGTGTCTTCGGTTCTGATCGGGGTCCAGGCGTGGAGGGTGGTGGTGGGGGGCGGTGGTTCGGTCATGGTTTGCGTCGGTTGAGTGGTGAAGCTGTTGTGTATTTCCGCGATCTTGTTGTGGAAGTAGGAGGCGAGGGAGTTGCAGAGGTCTTGCGAAGGGGTGATGTCGTTGTTTCCGGCGTTGGGGTTGGAGAGCTCTTTAACGATGTTGAAGAGTTCCTTGCTGTTGTGGGCGTTGTTATCCAGTCGTTCCTTGAATGCAGTTTTCTTGGTGGCGTGGATCAGTTGGTGGTGTTTCCGGGTGGTGAGCTTGAGGGCAGTCATGTTGTCCGGTGTTGGGTCTCTGCGCCAGGCTTTCTCGAGGGCTCTGCAGTTCTTCTTGGAGCTCTTGAGTTCGTCGGTAAACCATGGGGCTTTCTTGCTGCCGGGTCTGTTGGGCGGGGTCTTCAGAGGGGCGAGGTCGTCTGCGCAGTCGCTGATCCACTTCGTGAGGTTGGTGGCCGCTTGGCTGGGGTTCGTTGCGCTGGTGGGTGGGTTCTTGCTCAGGGAAGTCGCGAGCTGGTCGGCTGTGATCTTGTTCCAGCTTCTGCGTGCGCCCCGTTGCTGGTGGTGGTGGATCGTGGTCCTTCTGAAGCTGAAGTGGACGCAGCTGTGGTCCGTCCAGTGGAGTCCGGTGGCGTGGCTGAAGGTGATGTCCTTGCTGGATGAGAAGACGGGGTCGAGTGTGTGTCCGGCGTAGTGGGTGGGGGTGGTCACCAGTTGCTTGAGTCCGAGGTTAGCGAGGTTGTCCAGCAGGGTGGTGGTGTTGCGGTCGTTGTTGTTCTCCAGGTGGAAGTTGAGGTCCCCGAGGAGGATGTAGTCAGCGGAGGGGAGGGCGTGCGGGCTGACGAAGTCGGTGATGTCCTCGCTGAATTGAGTGCGTGGTCCCGGGGGTCTGTAGATGAGGGTGCCTCTGAGGGTGGTCTTGGGGTTGGTGTGTATCTGGAAGTGCAGGTGCTCTGCGGATGCAAGGGTGTCGTCGGTGTTGGTCGTGATGCGGATGGTGTTCCTGTGGATGATGGCGATGCCTCCTCCAGTCTGGTTGATGCGGTCCCTCCGGATGATCTTGTAGCCGTTTGGGATGGCGATGGCGATGTCGGGCGCTGAGGAGGCGTTCATCCAGGTTTCCGTGAGGAAGGCGACGTCTGGGGCTGTGGTGTTGAGCAGGTTCCAGAGCTCGACGGCGTGTCTGTGGACGGAGCGGGTGTTGAGCAGGATGCACTTCAGGTAGCTGCTGCTGTGGTTCGCCTTGCTCGGTGCTGGTGTGGTGCAGCTCCGAATGCAGGTGAACTTGCAGGAGTGGCAGCAGAAGGGTCCGTGGGTGCGTCTAGGGGTGGCTCGGTAGCAACCTGGGGTTCGGCCGGCGTTGAGTGCGTTGTGTTCGGTGGCGAGGTAGGTCCAGCGGGTGGGCTGGAGCCTGCGGGAGCCAGGGGTCCTGGCACTGGGCACGGTCCAGTCGCGGACGGGCGCAGACGGGCTTACCTTTGGCGCGCCTTCGGCGCACAATCGGCGCGCCCGCTGCGCGTCAACGCTGCGTGGGCGCACGGTCGCCATTTATGGTGAAGTGCAGGGAGGGAGGAGCAGCTGGGAGGCGGGAGCGGGGAGGAAGGGGGCGTGTCTACACTCCCGGCGGCGGGAAGCGGCAAGCGGGGAGCGGGGCGGGTGGGTGCAGGGGACAGCAGCACAGGAGGGGGACAGCAATGCTACCACAGAAAACAAAGTAAATAACAGAGATACAGTACAGGAAACAAAGTGAATAACAAAGATACAGTAAAATAGCGAACGAAGCTACAGATTGGCAGAAAAGAGGCAAAGCAACGAGCGGGGGGCGTGGCCCGAGGGCGGGAAGGCTCAGCGAGGCTGAGAGTAGCGGCGGGCGGGGGCACACGCGACAGCTGGTGGCCGTGCGGCGCGGGGGTGTCCTACGAGTAGGTCACACTCACCTGTGCCGCACGGTCGCCATTTATGGCCAAGTGCAGGGAGGGAGGAGCAGCTGGGAGGCGGGAGCGGGGAGGAAGGGGGCGTGTCTACACTCCCGGCGGCGGGAAGCGGCAAGCGGGGAGCGGGGCGGGTGGGTGCAGGGGACAGCAGCACAGGGGGGGGACAGCAATGCTACCACAGAAAACAAAGTAAATAACAGAGATACAGTACAGGAAACAAAGTGAATAACAAAGATACAGTAAAATAGCGAACGAAGCTACAGATTGACAGAAAAGCGGCAAAGCAACGAGCGGGGGGCGTGGCCCGAGGGCGGGAAGGCTCAGCGAGGCTGAGAGTAGCGGCGGGCGGGGGCACAAGCGACAGCTGGTGGCCGTGCGGCGCGGGGGTGTCCTACGAGTACAGCAGTAGCGATGTGTCGCGATGTGTCAGCGTAGAGGGAGATGCACCTGTTCTGATCGGCGCAACATCTTTGATGAGTGAATTTTGGCAGTTGCAACACTTTATACCCACTTCCAAGAGCCCAGGAATAGATTGGCACCTCTTGGCAGGGCAAGACTTGTAGCAAACAAAGTCCAGGTGCTGTTGCAGGTAGATGAACAGTCTTTAATGTCACTGAGACTTAGAACAGGGGACAAGCCAGCATGCCCTTAGAGTCACTGTGGGTTCAAGTGAGATGAGTCCAGTCCTTCCCCAGTAGGGTAGAGGGTAGCAGGCAGCAGGGCAGCACAGCAGAAAAGCAGTTCTTCCAGAACAGCAGCCCAACAGAGTGGCAGTCCTTGTAGCAGCACAGCAGTCCTTCCTCATGGCAGAGTTCTTCACAGGTCCGGTGGTTTACTGATTTGGTGGGTTCAGGGACACACTACTTATTATACCCAGTTGTGCCTTTGAAGTCAGGGTGACTTCAAAGAAGGGATTTAAAGTGCACAGAGATCCTCCGTTCCAGCTCTGGCTTCAGACTCACTCCAGGGTGGTGTGCAGCCATTTGTGTGGGGACAGGACACAACCTATTCAGGTGTAGGTGCCAGCTCCTCCCTCCCATTCTGCCCAGGATGACCCATCAGGATATGGATGGCCACTCAGTCACATCTATGCTCCCTTTGAGTGTAGCTGTCTAGAGGTAATGCACAAAGTCCATCTGTCACCCACACCAGACATGTATCGAGACAGGCTGCAGGCACACAGGGCTAACAGCAGAAAAATGCTATTGTTCTAAAAGTAGCATTTTTAAAAGGGCAATGATAAATTTGACTTTACAAGCAAAGAAGATCTATTATAATAATTTCCGCTATCACTGGTATTGTAGAAGTCACGAACAAGACTAGTGGTAGCTGAAACGAGTTGATGTTTGCTTTTGTCAGCTCTGCACTTTAAATTAAATATTGAACAAACCTTTTGAGTGTTGTGTCCTTTGTTGAATGGGAAGAAAAGGGACAAAGAAGATAGAGGCGTTGAGGTAGCAGAACCAGCTCTTTTGCACCGCTGACAGTCTAATGCCTGACTGCAGTCCTGATTGTTGTTTGGCACCCCACTATGCTCAGTTTTCTCTGCAAAAATGTCATTGCAAATGTTGCCTTGATATCAATGATGTCTAAAAAGATGTCATGATTGATAGTGCATGGCCAGTCCATGAGTCATAGTTACCTTAGTGCACGAGTTATAGTTACTTGAGATAACCAAAACTGTCGAATTTCTGTGTTTTTTTTAGTTAAAACAGTACGTTGTTACTGAACATTTCACATGACTATAACATTACTTTAACCTTTGTTTTTCAGTGAATTTCTATTTTTTTAACGTAAAGTAATATTTTTTTACCATACGTAAAGCCAGCCCCCTGCCGTAAAGCCTACAGCATTTGGCCGTGCATGGCAGAGGGAGGGTTGGCTGCAGGGCCTGCCCAGTCCCCAGGCCCTACTTTCAACTCTCGCAGGAAGCCAATCCCATGCTGTGAGGTTGGCACTGCAACAAGGTCTTCCTGTGGCCAAGCCCTGTGGCCAACCCTCCCTGGAGGCAGATAACCTCATGCTGCACACGGCGTAAAACCCTGCCTGACTGCTGTTCTCCTGACAATCACCAACTCGTCCAGGAGTGGAACAGCCGCCCCAAACTCTTGGAAGTCTAGCCAGCATTTTCTTTACCCAATAGCATCTCCCTTGGAGAGGAATAGCCACTTCCCTGCACCAGCGGGCACCAACTGCAGCTGCCCGGTACTGCATTTTGGTGACCCCCTGGTCCACTGAGGGAGCAGCACCCCAGCAAAAGGTCTTCATGCTTCAGTAGGTCAGATCTATCTCCCTATCAAGTTTGGAGACGCCAGGACCCCCAGGAGCTGCCCAGCCTTGGGGTACCGGAGCCAGTTGCAAGCACCAAGGCTTGTTTGTGTTCAGTCTGAACACCACGTCCGCCAAAACTTACCTGCGCATTGAAAGACTCCGAGAGAGGCCAGATCCACATTGAGAGTGGACTCCTGTGCTTCTTTTCCCTCTTTTGCAGGAACACAGAGAACCATGAGCGCCTCTAACTCACCGACCTTCCGGACAAAACACATCTGCACCCGAGCTGCAAAGCCCGGGCTCACATAAACAGCCAGTGTCTCTGTGGTCCTAAGACCCTCAAGAGCTGAGTCACCCCTTGGGTTCTGCCGGACTGGTCACCCAGCCCCACCTTGCATACTCTTTCTTACAGGTACTTTGTCAGTGACTTCATAGTGTTGTGTTCAAGGCTACCACCGCTGAAAGCACCTCTGCACTCAAACACCTCAGGGCAGGAAAACTTGAAATCTTGGTGCTTTCTTGGACTTTCGCCCTTACTTACCTTAAGTCCAGAAGAACAGTCCTGCAAGTTGTCTGTAAGTATACCTATGCAGTGAATGTTTGTCCCATAGATACCCATCACCGCGTTCGAGGTTCCTGCCTTAAATATGACAGCTGTCATTTTCTACTGTTTTTACTGTAAAATGTAATAATGTGTAAAGAACTTACCTGATTGCGAAGAGCTTGGTGTCTAACATTCTATAATGATATATGTTATTTTTTTTAATTGGTCTTGAGTTTCTTCTTGAGTGTGTGTCTTATTTATTGACTTTGTGTGCACAAATGCTTAACACTACCCTCTGATAAGCCTACACAACTCGCCCACACTACCACAAAAGAGAACATTTGGGATTATTAATTTAAGCCCTGTAAGCCCTGTAAGCGAATAAGGGTCTTCTGGACTTTCTACATTTGGCACACTACATAAAAAGTTAGAATTTGGGGTTCTAGTTGGCAAAGGTATGTAACCCAGGGTGTAGTGGGCGTAGCGGGGCTACACGGAGCTCCACAGAGTTGCAAACAAACTTCGCGGAACTCCGCTACGCCACGCCACCCTCCTCCACCCCCCTATTTTAACAATTAATTCTACATTACTAAAATTAAATTAAAACCACTTACTTGTCATGCGGCGTTCCCGGGCTGCCCTTATCCTCTTCCTCGTCGTCTGGGTACTTCTTTGAGAAAACTGTGCACGCACGCGCGCCCGCTCATGGGCATTTCTTGCGAGAAATGCGCATGCGCGGGTGTGCACGCATGCACAGTTTTTTTTAAAGAAGTACCCAGATGGCGAGGAAGAGGAGGATGGCAACCCAGGGACGCTGTATGCCAGAAAAGTGATTTTAATTTAATTTTAAGTAACGTAGAATTAATTGTTAATATGGGGAGGGTGGAGGTGGCGGCTGGTCAACTCCGCTCTGCTGCAGAGTGTGCAGAGATTTGCCTTCTCTGCGTTCTCTGTGGAACACGGAGGAGGCAAATCTCCGCACACTCCGCGGGCGGAGTGTAGGTCTTCGCCCGGGGTTAATGGTATGCACCCTGTCCAAGCAGAAGCCACAATCCTAGTCTGGGTAAACTAGATACACACTAAAAGGTAAACTGTTCTCACCCTCTGGTAGCTTGGCAGAGAGCCCTTAAAAAAGCACAAAAAAACACAAGTGGGCAGGGTAGGAATACCCGGACCCCCTAGGCCTGGTGGTGGGGTCCCACAGGGAACCCCTGAGGCCAAAAATGTTTTTTTTACATGTTACCGTGAATCCACAGAGGATCCATGGATCTATGGCAAAACGTTCTTTTAAAAAACAGTGCAGTCTCATGTGCTTGCTTTTTTTATGCCCCCGGGTGGACCTGGTCCAGTGGGATTCATATACATATTTTGTGGGAAGGGGTGCATGTGACCCGACTCCCCAGGCTAATTTAGGCCCTGGGGACTCCATCAACTTGGGCCCAGCCATTCAAAATAAACTGGAAGGGGGGCATGCAGCCTTCCTACAAAGGCCGATTACGGCCCCGGGGACCCCATACCCAGAGACACAGCTGCAATTTCAAAAGGGGGAGCATGTGGTCTCCCTCCTGGAGCCATTAATGGCTGTAGGGATGCCATCCCACAGGCCCTCATCTTGCTATGTCCCCGGGACATAGCAGTTTCCATGCCCTCACTGACACGGGCAGATAAATTGCTCTGACTTGGCGGGAGCAATTTCATAACTTCAACCAAGTGGGAGCAGACTTTTTATGCGTTTCCATGCCCCCACTGAAGTGGGCAGGCAAACAGATACAAAAATTGCTTCCGCCCGCATGGAACAGTATGTTTAGTTGCTCCTTTCAGGCGGTAGCAATGCCGGCTCCCGCTGGAGTCGGAGAGCCAGTTGGGTCTGTGGGGGTCTTGGGGCTCCCCCAGTGGCCCCACACATAGTCTAGTAAGTATCCTGGGTGGGCACCAAGGCACCCACCCTTTGCTAACCGAGCCCCGGGATGTGGTCCTCAGGCCCAAATCGACCCAGGGAGTGGGGCTGAATTCCCCTCCCCATTTTAAAAGGTGCTGGGCCCCGGGAATGGGGTCCCCAGGGCTGAAAATGGTCTAGGGAGGGGGGCTGCTTGCTCCCTTCCCCTTTAGAATATGGTCAGGTCCTGGGAGAAACGGTCCCTGGGGCCGAAATCAGCACAGGGAAGGGAGCTGTGTACCCCCCTGCCCCATAAATATAGCAGTGGACCCCATGTAATGAGGTCCCTGGGGCACAAAATGGCCCAGGCTGGGGGACCACGTACCCTGCTCACAAAAAGAATGCAGTGGGCCCCAGGGAATGGGTCCCCGTGGAAAGAAATCAGCCCAGAGAGGGGGACATGTGCTCTCCTTTCCCACAAACTGTGTTGGACAAAGGGAGATGGGGTCTCCAGGGCTGAATTTGGACGGGGGGCAGGGGGAGGGAGGGCAAGCCTTATGGCCAAACCCCCACTCGGCATGGTCAAATGCCATGCACGATAGGGGTTGGCTGTAGGCCCTGCGGCCAACCTCCACCACACACGGCCTTTGGTCATGCGCAGCGGCGGTTGGATTAACATATGGTAATTAAAGATTAGATTACACTCCTTGTAAATGACAAATGTTCCTTTGATGTATAACTTATTTTATTCCAGCCTGGACGGCCATATCACCTGTACTATTGTTTTCTCCTTTTTGTAATGTTGGACAGCGACAATGTATAGCAATTAATAAGTAAACGGATTTGCACACGTGTATCCTTTATATGTACTTAAATGGAAAATAAAGTTTAAAAAAAGATTACTTTGTGTTAAAAAAAAACTAGAAATTCAAAGGAAAAAAACAAAGGTTATAGGGACATCATAGGTAGGAACAAGATTTGAAAAAACCTCAGAAATTCACAAAAAAGCCAAAGGTTACAGGGACGATATAGTTAGGTTCAGATTTTACACACTCAAAAACATAGAAATTCACAGTTATATTTATAATTATCTCAAGTAACTATAAAATGTGCACTAAGGTAACTAGAACTTGTGCCCTCTGCATGCACTGCTAATTACCCTTCATAGTACATCACTCATGACATCTTCAATGACATCATTGATAATATGACTGCAACATTTGCTGTAAAATTAGTGATGAGAAAACTGTGCATGGCAGGAACATAAATTATAGTTACATTAGTTACTATTGTTTTTTGTATGTAAAATCTGAACCTAACTATATCATCCATGTAATCTTTTTTTTTTTAGTTTAAAAAAAATATATATATGCATTCCAAAAAAATAATAAAGCTGCACTCCTGGAAGTTTTCCTGAATGACAATACTTTCATTGTTAACCAGCATAAAATCGGACCCCTCGGCGCGTTTCGCCTCCTCGTCTGTCTCAAGTGGGTACAGTCCGTCTTTGTTTACTGTCACTCCTAGTATTCTGGAAATTGTAGTTTATATGTTTCTTACACCTGCAATCCATGATATAATCTTTAAGATTCTCTCTGAAAATGATGGCATTTGCACAATTAATAACAGTTCCCAGTTTGTTAATACTGGTTAAATCCTCAATATTCACAATTTAAAAGTTTGCAAATGCATAAAGGCTTTTCGGCATGCACAAAGCCCAAATAGCGATTCAGGAACTTGTTACCTAATCTCAATTTGGGTTTTGCGATTCGGTATTAGGAAGGGGCGTGTTAAGGGCGTCCCTTCCTAATAGAGACTCACTGAAACTTTTTATTTAATTTAATTTATTTAATTTTTTTTAACGATTCCCATTTTACTTTAAGGAAAACTAGCTGCATTAAAAAAAAATGTTGCTTTATTTTACAGCAAACACTGACTCGGTAGTCTGCTGTCCCCAGCAAGCAACCACCCCTGTGTTTTTAGCGATCCACAATGGATTGCAAATTTTGACCTACATCATGAATATTAATTTGGTAGGTCTACTTGCAACTCACTGGGAATCGCAGACGAAACTCAATAAAATTTTGAACATTAAAAATTGCGATATCCTAAGTGCGATTTGCAAGGAATCGCAATTAGGAACTTGCAAATTCTAACGTACATATTTGTGGTCCTAGAAATTGAATCTGTTCTCGCAGTACACCCTACTGTACAAATTCCTCTGTGTAGATCTCCACACAGGGGTCAGGTACATATGTGTGCTTTAGTCCAACACGTCACACTTGGGTATACCAGGTGGCACGTGACTGGCTGTTCTTGGTGTTAGGATTTAGTGTAAAGCCAGAGCATGCTACTTCAGTAGATACTGCTTTGTGACAAAACCTAGGGTTTTTGCATAATCCTTCCCCAGACACACATACCTTTGCATAAATTAAAAGTGGGTTAGCCCATAACCGTACAGTTGCTACGCGAAAGTCAATCATTGGCGTAAAATTGCTTTTCCGCATGCACATTGACCATTGCTGCTGTTTTCACTACTTTGTGGCACCATGTGTTGCTTTGCGTTCATAGATTGCCAGCACAAAAACTTTAAAAAAAACTGGGACTAGATCTTCTCCCCAAAGAGCCCTGCTGCAGTAATTCCAGGTATCGCCTCCGTGCATTGGCAAAGTAACAATATGGGGGTGAGGGTATCGAGTTGACTGCATGCTTGGCAGAAAGATGATCCGGTCTGCCATATGAGTATTGCAAAGACTAATCCCATGACGCCAGTGCTGTGCTAAGTGTGGCTGCTACACAATCAGCACAGGATGCTCCTGTTCTGCCACCCCCAGTCTGGCAATTCACCCCGGCAGTAAAATAGCAATCTTCTGGCACAGCACAGCCATCCTCCTGCATAAAAACACTTCAAGATTCAAAAAGCAGCTGGCGTTCCTCCTACCACCGGCTCTAAGAGACAAAATATTCTAAGAGCTATTTAAAGGGCCTGTCGAGCCTTGTGCTGTTTACTCAAAATGAACCATCCCTCTTCAAGGGTAGAAAGCGCTAGATAAACACCTATAAATAAGCACCTGTATCACACAGGAGCTATGCTCTGGAACAAAAACCGCCCCACCCCATATGTAGCATTCACTCCCATTCTCATTTGAGGAAGAGCATCAAAACCTGGCTCTACCCTAAACAGACTAGCCGCAACCTCCCTTAATCTATATCTCCAGTATCGGGATGCCCTTGTGAAAGCTGTGAGCTTTCTAAATACCATTTAATCCATCTGTTTATTCATCAATCAATCGGGGATTTTTAAAGCAAGCTACTCATCCGTGAGGGTCTCAAGGCACTGGGGGGGATTTGTTCATTCATTCATACTGTCTTGCTGATCTTTCTTTTCCCCGCTGCGGTTTCTTTTTAACTGTGTTGCCATGCTCCATTTAAACTTATTTTCTGTTTCTGATTAGGACTGATTTGTACTCCTCCTTGACCTACGAGAATGTATATCTTGTTCCTTGGGTAGGGGAGGTGGTTGGGGCAGTGCTAAGGTGGCATCAGGTACCTGGACAGATGTCACAGTCTGATGACAGGTCTCTAGAGTGATATCACAATCTATTATTGTCGCTCTATAATGTCAGAAAGAGGAAGCATGTGCCTGGATTGATGTCACAGTAGGGCGTCAGCTCCCAAGATTGATGGATTAGAATTGTCTCTGTCCTATGGAATGAAGTCACAATCTGACGTTCAGTTCATGGTGGGATGTCAAACTTTAGCATCAAGTATCTCTTGTGATGGCACAGGTTGGCATTTGGTTCCTTGAATAATACCCTACTACAGCATCAGGTTCCACTTGTGAGGTCACAGAGTGACATCATGTTCCCCGGTGATGTCACAGGTTATTGTCATCATATAATTGTAATGTTAAAGTCTGGTATCAGGCTCCCGAAGTGATGATTTAGGTTACCATGTGATTCCTATTGCGATTATTCCAATGGCCGTAGAGACAGTTATGGCTGTATCTGGATTTAGGTTCCTTCAGTGATGTCATAATCTGGTATAAGGTTCCTGGAATAATGCCACGATTTGGTAAAAGGGTCCTGGATTAGAATCACAGTTTATCGTTGCCTTCCTATAATGCAGGTTCTTGGAGTGATATTGGTCCTACGTTGATTGTCAAAAGTGATATTTTAGTGGGTTTCTTGGACTGAGGTCACCTTTAGTATCTGGTGGTGGTGTAACACCAACTGATGGATCCCCCAGAATAATGTGAGGATAGATCTTTGAGATCCCAGCAACTGATTACTCTGTACAGCGGGATACTAGAGATTCAAAAGGAATGTTTTACATTGTTCAATAAACTCAAAGTTTATATTTGACCTAAGTAGGTTTAGTCAGGTTTTCAAACTAGCATTTCAAAAATGTGTGGGAGGTACTCCTGCTAAATTAGCAGTCCTTGTGGCAAATGCTCTTTCATTCCTATTTGCCTTGTGCTAAATGGCATTCGGTTCTGGCTATTGACTAGATTGGGGCTCAGCTTCCAATGCTTATGCTGATTTACATTTATTTGCCCAGCACAATATAGCATCAGAGCACTTTAATATGTTATACATTAATACAGTGGAAGGCTTTCAAAGTGTCCTTGTTCAAACCGTGGTTATATTTTGTCAGAAAGCAATAAAAAAAGCAATTTATCAATGTGCGGCTATTGTCTTTCCACCACTACCGAAAATGTGTATGTTTACATTTATTTGCATTTATGAGCATTTTGAATTGATTGACTAACAATTGTCTTTTTACTTTCTGTATTGATTCTTAATTTTTAATAAACCTTCTCGCATTTACTTTGATCCTTGTCTTTTGTGGATCTTCCTGTGTGGACTATCCTATGCGATTCTCTGGGTTGTATATGAATTTATGTTACACTTGCACAAAGCCGGAAACATCAATCAGCCCAGTTGATGATGAAAAACGCAGACATCTCATACACATAAGCCCCTTAACATCCCCGAGCCTGACTCATAAAACCTTAGAAGAAGCGTGAGCCCCCCTAATAGATGCCCCACTCCATCCTGATGAACAGGTCTATGTTCTTCTTCTTGCAAGTGGTTCCTCTAATGATGTCAAGGAATGGCATTTAGGGGCCGATTAGGATGGCGGATGGATCGCCACCGCCATGCAGGCGGTGGCGATCCGTCCGCCATCCGTGGCCGTCCGCCATCTATTTCCCCCCCGTCATATGACAATGATGGGGGGACCGCGGTGGACGGAAACACCGTCCGCCGCTTTCCCGCCTTGCGGCCGGGGCGCAAAAGGGTTCATATGGCTGGCGGTGTCTTCCAGACACCGCCAGCCATATTAGGATGGCCTAATGCAGATGCATTTCCGTGTCGGCAATGCCGCCATGGAAAGGCATGCAGTCTTTACTTTGGGGGCCCCCTGTGGGCCCCCATGGTGAAGGCGAGAGGGGGGGACCTGTGGTACCCCCTGCATTTGCATACACAAAGTGGCAGGCACTGCCTGCTACTTTGTGTTTGCAAATGCATGGCTACATTTTTGACATTGCGGCGGGCAGTGCTTTCAGCACCGTCCGCCGCAATGTTAAAAATGCATGATGCTCCGGCCAGTGTGGCAGGTGCATCATAATTGGCATGGCGGTACCGCCGCCCACGTGGCGGACGGTCCCGTTTTCCACAGGGATGGCGGACGGGCAAAGTCTGTCCGCCATCCTAATCGGCCCCTAAGTTCCTGGGGTGATATCAAAGGCGAACATAAGCTTCTTCTCTTGAGGTTTCACTCAGACACACTAGGCTGAGAAATTAGTAGAAAACTGGAAGCTCCTATCATTCTTTGATGACTTGTGATTGCCTCTGCTCCAGCAATCCATGGTGGCCAAATATAAATGGTCATTGATAAATCCAATTCTTGGCATGTGGAGTTTTTGAACCTCTACCGAATGGCTATGGTGAAAACTTCTGTCCACTGCAGATGTGTCTTAAAATTTGATATGTGTGGTTTAGTTGTGTCCATTGGTTTCAGGTGATTATATTTTACCTAGTATAAGTTTCCCTAGTTTTTTCCTGTAAGGATAAAATGTTAATTGCCTACAAACTTATGGCATGACAAAGAATCCCTTAGAAGCTATTTGTTAGCGGTCAAATGGCATTTGCCTGTTGTTAGACCTGATATTTTGGCATGTTTCCCTTTTTTTTGCCTTCCGACCTCCTGATTTTGATGGTATGATGACTACGTTTTTGCTGGTTTAGTGTTTCTGCGCATGTTATCTCTGCTGTTCAGTGTTAAAATCCTACTGTAAATTGTGTTATGGTTGGTTTTCCATAATTGTGATATGTGATTTACTAGTAAGTCCTTAGTACAGTGCAATATGTGTGCCCAGGGCCTGTCAATCAAATGCTACTAGTGGGATTGCTGCACTGGTTGTGCCACCTACGCAAGTAGCCTTTTAAAGGCGTCTCTAATCTGCCACTCAGTGCCTGCATGCAGTTTTTACTGCGATGTCGACCTGGCAAGTGCACCCACTTGCCAGGCCCTAACCTTCCCTTTTCTTACATGTAAAGCACCCCTCAGGTAAGCCTAAGGTACCCCAATGGGCAGGGTGCCATGTATGTGAAAGGTAGGACATGTAACTGGTGTTGATTTACGTGTTCTGATAGTGAAATACTGTGTATTTCGTTTTTCACTATTGAAAGGCTGTCTCTCCCATAGGCTATAATAGGAGCTGCCTTGTAACATCTTACAAGCATAACTTTCCATTGGGACAAGATGGAGAAATGGAAATTAGGCTTCCTGTACTCAGAATTAAAAAATACATCTTTTAGTAAAAATTATTTTTATCTTGTGTGTGAAAATGACACTTTTAGAAAGTGGGCATTTTCTTGCTTAACCATCCTGTGTGCCTCTGCCCTTTGTGTATTCGCCGTCTGGGTTTGGAGTGACAGGAGCTAGGGATGGACATTCACATTAGACAGGCCAACGGGGAGGTTGAGGTATGTCCTGCCTTTCCCGGGTGACTCATAGCCAGGCTGAATAGACCTGACTGCATTTGTTATGTTTGTTATGTTAATAACAACTTCTAAAGTGCACGGTCACCCGTAGGTTTAATTGCGCTAATCGTAAAAAATGTTGCAACAGGGTGACTATGCATATGCTTGCGCAAACAGCCAGGTCTTCAAAGCTTTCCTGAAGCCCAGTGATTGTCACAGCTCCTGAGTGTCAGGGGGAGGGAGTTCCAGAATTTAGGGGCGAGGTAGGCGAAACGGCAGCCTCCTTGCCGCTTCCGTTTAAAGGAAGGGATGGTGAGCTAGTGGAGATGGGCCGATCGGAGACTTTGTGTGGGGGCGTGCTTTAAGATCATGCTATTAATGAATCATGTATTTGCCATGTAGGAGTGGGAGGAGTTGTTGCTTGCACCGGAATGGACCAAGGCTGTCTCTCACAAAGATGTCTTCTCCCTCCTGGGGTGAACCTGGACCGATCCAGGCAGAACTAGTTTATGTGTGCCAGAGTAACATTGTTGGCACCAATTTTAAAGGGAAATGTGTATAAATGTTGGGGCCTTGACCCCAGAACCTTAGAACTAGTTTGGATCAAGTAACCTGCCAAGAAGAAGGAGCTGGAGAAGCTGTGAGGAGAGGCTACCACTTTGCTGTGTACTTTGCTGTGTTGGCATGAAGTGGCTGCTTCTGTCGTGGGTAGTGAGAGGACTGGACTTTCCGCATCCATGAGGTAGAGCTAGCCCCCTGTTCAAGAAGTATAAGGAACAGCAAGGACCTCAAGCTCGCCTGCTATCAGCACCAGGAACTGTGTGTTTTGTGCTGCAACAGAAGAAAAAGCAACCCAACGTCGTCAAAGCTGCCGCTGCTGGCTTCGTGACCTGAAGGCACTGTAGAGGGCTCCCCCGCATGTCGCATAGCAACCCTGGTCTCACTGACAATGCCATCCAATGCTGCAACCGAGCTGCTGCCTGCACTGTGATCTGTGGGCACCACACTTCGCATTGCCTCACTTCGCACCGCTGTCCACTATCTTTGATGCTGCAGCTCCACACCATCATCAATGCCGCTGCATGCACCGTGGTTTGGGGGTACCGCTTGTAAGTTACACAATGCACCATCCGGTCCCACACCGCAGCTTTGGCCCACCGACACTGGCACCATCAACTCCAGTTTGTCAGCCGACAACAGCGCTTCAGCAAATACGCCACTGCTGCTTGCACAGTGACATGCCGGGACCGCGATGAGCACCATCCCACTTCGCACCTCAGCCATGGTCTCGCTGATGCCGCTGGAAGCAGTCACCAAGCCGCTGCCTGCACCGCAACCTGAAGGCACTGCACGCCGCACCTGCACATCCCACCACAGCCCTGATGCCCGCCGGCACTCCCGCTTTCAACCACACGGAGCTCGATCTGCAACGTGTGTGACTTCAAGGGCCCGACGACTCCTGCACCGACCTCCTGCACCAACATGGGCTCTTCGGAGCTCATCATAAGGTCCCGACACCTTGCATTTCTAAAGGCACTGTTTGCGGGTCTGCCCGACACCCTAGCTGATCCGCGACGCTGTGTTCAGCCAGAACTGTTGGATTTGTTTGTTCACGACGCGACGCCGTGATACCCCCGGACTGAGCTATCGACTTCAAGAAACTGTTTTAAAGTCTATTTTTCTTGTTGATATTTTTGAATAACTGTATGTTGGATTTGTATGGTTTTGGTCTTGTTTTACCCAGATAAATATGGGCTATTTTTCTAAACCTGATGTGGTGTCCTTTTGTGGTGTTTTCACTGTATTATTTTATGTTATGTGCAAATGCTTTACACATTGCCTCTGAGATAAGCCTGACTGCTCGTGCCAAGCTACTAAGGGGATGAGCAGGGGTTATTTTAGAAGTTTAACTCCCTTATCCTGACTGGAAAGAAGGGTCCCTACTTGGACAGGTTAACAACCTGCCAACTAGAGACCACCATTTCTAACACCTGTTTACTGCCCTATCCACAAACTATCAGCCTTTGCATATGTACTGTCCTCTATGTATACCATCTGCCTTTGCATGTGTACTACCTCCATGCATTCAATCTGCCTTTGCATGTGTATTGACCTCCACGCAAACTATCTGCCTTTTAAGGGGAGTCACTCTGTTGGCAAATCTGCTGATAACCCTACAGGCAGGTCCAGGGCTGGACTGGCCGTAGCGGGCACCGGGCATTTCCTCGGTGGGCTGCCAGGTTGGGGGCCGATTTTGGGCCCCTGGGGCCCGTTTTTGTTACCGGAGGTCAGCAATATCGGCCCCCTGTAACAAAATCGGCCAAAACCGGCCCTCGCAAACAGCTCAGCTGCACCCCTTACCCCAGGGGGGGCTAGCCAAGCAGTTTGCCAGGGCCGGTATCCGTTCCTAGACCGCATTGGGCAGGTCCATTGGAATTTTCTGATTCGGGTGCCTTGGTGTTTTCTGAATAATTATGTATTTACTGTATTTGCCACATAATCTATCATCTGCTGCATAATTTGCAGATTTTAACAAAAAAGACCTCAAATGGACCAAAAGTTACAAAAAACGCGGCAATACGTGTCCCCGCAAAGTAAAAAGTCCTTCACAAAGGTTGACTAGTCAGTCAGTCAAAATTTGTTTATTTCAGACTAACAGATCCTTAAAAACACTATCGAAAATGATACATAAATAAATACAGTAAATAAAAAAAACACATGCTAATAAGCATGCAGGTAATGCAACTTGACATATGTGAGCATAGATGGTGACACATGATTACATTATAACAACGTAGCAGTTAGTGCTAGTCACATAAATAGTGACTCATTAAATCAGAATTAAAAGAAAATGCATAAAGGCCAATTCTAAAGCCGGGGCGACCAGCCATACACCAATTTCATAAGTTTCACTATGCAATTAATTCCTAGCGAGGTGTAGCTTGAGGGTAGCACAAAATCCACTCTCATGGGTCACAACACACCTTACATGGACAATCACTGAATGGCATCATAGACAATTGTTGTTGCAACAAACTATACAATAGTAGCAGGAACTTAGCTGGGCAACACTTCTACATAGACAATATGCATATTCAAGGAAATATCTCAAGACGTAAAATACAGAAGGAAGTAAAGCTTTGCTACTAAGAAGTAACCATGGGCGGAGAACTCTGCTCCGCCCGCGGAGTGTGCAGAGTTTTGCCTACTCCGCGTTCTTCGGAGAACGCGGAGTAGGCACAACCCCGTACACTTCATGGCGGAGCGGAGTGGCCTGCCCCCGCCTACCACCCGCCCTATTATTAACAATTGCTAAAGTTTTAAAAAATAACTTCAAAGCACCTTACCTTATCTGTGGCGTCTGCAGTGTCCCCGGCTGGCCTCCTCCTCTCTTCATCTCTTTTGCGGGTAAAACTGCGAATGCGCGGGCTCCCACACATGCGCATTGCTTGCGAGAAATGTGCATGCGCGGTTGCACACGCATGCACAGTTTTTACCGCGAACGCGATGTAGAGGAGGAGGCCAGACGGGACGCCGCAGATATGGTATGGTGCTTTGAAGTTATTTTTTAAAACTTTAGCAATTGTTAATAATAGGGCGGGTGGGAGGCGGGTGGCGTAGTGGAGCTACGTGGAGTGCCACAGAGTTTGTTATCAACTCTGTGGTGCTTTGCGTAGCCCCGCTATGGCCACTACGCAGATGTGCAATACAGTACAAATTACCTAAGCTATAGCTAGAACATTGCATTTTAAGGACCCCATCCAGCCCAGAAACTTTGCAACAGCACATGCATAAAAAGTCCAAGGTCATTCTCAAAGCTGCTGCGTTTTTTCTTGTGCCTAAAGTAAGGCAGAACGGCTTAATCTAGGTCTGTGAATAAGCAATGCAAACAAACATAACATGGGCAATGTTTTCCTCATACATTTTACAAACCCGTCAGATCAATGAGGGCTCGAGTTGAAACATCCATTTGACAGTAAACGCCATGAGTGGCAAAGATCCTAACCTGAACTGGACATACAATTTCCTATCTAATGGATTGGTAGCACAGTCCAGGTAATTTTTCGTTCAATTTGAACCGCACAAAATTCATAGAAAGAGACCCGGTGATGTTGCTAGCTGATTTGTTGTGGTCCAGCCAATGCCAATATAACTTCTTGATTTGATTCTTTGATGGAAATTAAATCAGATTGCAGATCCCCAATGGCCCAGCAGGCCTAGCGAAGATAAAACATTTCTAATGTTTTTGCACCACTCGATTTCCTCTGCCAGAACAAAATTGGTCTAAGTCTAGCCTTATCAATGACTTGCCTCCCACCCATGCCAAGATCTAAAGGGAGGGAAGGTGTACTGGAGGGAAGGGACACTGGTTCAGGTAAACTTACTTTCGGATTTACTCATCAAGATTAAAATCAGAGCGAGAAGGTATAACAGTCTGGGCACTGTGCTGGATAAGAGAAGGGGATTGATCTAGTGATTTGTTATGTTATGTTAATTTTTATTTGTAGAGCGCACGTACACCAGGTTGGTTTCTTGGCGCTGATCTAAAGGTGTTAAACTGAGGTGTTAGCTGTATGCCTGCTTGAATAGGCACGTTTTTAGTAGTTTACGGAATCTCATGAGGTCTGTGCACCCTCTAGCTTCCAGTCGTAGGGGGTTCCACAATTTGGGGCCTCAGGTCGCGAATCTTGTCCCTCCAGCGCGTTTTAGCCTGAAGGGGGTATGACCAGAAGGTGCAGATGGGCAGATCGCAGGTTGCGAGTGGGAATGTATCTGTTGATCAAGTTATCAATTAATTTAGGGGTTTTATTATTCAAGGGTTTGAAAATGATACATCCCACTTTGAAGGCGCATCTCTGGGTTATAGGGAGCCAGTGAAGCTTCTTTATCAGTGGGGTAGTATGTTTGCGCCTATTTGCTTGGAGAACCAACCTGGCCGCCTGATTTTGGATCGATTGAAGGCGGTTGATGAGGTAGCTCGGCATGCCGAAATAAAGGGAGTTGGCGTAGTCGATGTGGGATATTACCATCGCATTGGGGCTTAAGTTGTGTCTGTTAACTCTATGCAGTGTTACCACAGGGTCCTGTGGATCTGATGCAGGGGGAATACCTTCATCATTCAGTCAGTCCAACAAACTCAGTCCTGAGCTTGGATCTGGATGGAAGTGGAGCATGTGGTTTGAGTGTACATCTGAGGCCTGCCCTTGTTATGTGAATTATATAGTGGAGTCATTAGGGCGGCAAATTCTTAGATCCTGGGCTTCCAGTCCATCAGCCAGTCTTTTGTTTGCTAGGATAAGTTCGAATAGATCGGATTTGGATCCGTAGAAAGATTTTCTTTTAGTGCAGAGAGGCCATATCATCCCTGGTAACAGATTTACAGTCCCTGATTTGGCAGACCCAGCGAATAACTATTTTTAGACAATCTTCTGAATTCAGAGTTTGCGGATGATTTAAGCTTGGGTACGTTTATAACTGAGAGGAGAGTAGTAGTGGTAAGATCCCCAATAAATCGAAGAACACATGTGCCCCCCTTCCCGACATCTGGTCACTCTGCGCATTCCCCACAGGCCTAACTAGGTGAGGTCTAGTGGCAAATCTGGTCCCTAGTCTAGAGGGGTGCCCTGCGCCTCTAGAGATTACATGGCGAAATCCCTGACCAGGTGTTAACATGTCAGGTTTCAAACTTGAGGCCTTCGCAGGTCTTCCGCCAGGATCCCCCACTTCCCCTGTAGCAGCCGGATTAATTGTTGATCTGATACAAGCAGGCTCCTCCCGCCTGCCCATGCGTCTACTATTGGTTACCTCAGATGCTCCCAGAAGTTGCTTCACTAGACCTGTCAGTTGTGAGACCATAGACTCAAGAACCCCTATCTCATGTTCCATATCGTTAACTTTGCCCAAATGGTTAACACAATGTGAAGGGATTTGCTCACAGGGTAGCCCATTATTTGGCTGGTTTGATATTACTACGCGTGTGGGCAAGGGCTCTTCCCCGTTTGCAGACACGCAAACCGGTTACTACATAGAACAGTGGACATCAAGGGAATATCCTGTGTTTTATCCACTGGGAGTAAATCATAGGAGCAAGCTGGAGGGCTTGACTCACTAGCAGCAGGGGCCTTATGGGGAGAACTGTTAGGTTCTTTCCTTTTAAACATGAAAAGTAAAGTGTGCGGCCCTCTTCGAGTTCCTATTTACACCCTTTTAAGACTTGGCTTGGGGCCTGGTTTTACCAACAATTGATGTTACCTTCTTCGGGTCAATTTCGTTCAGGGTACAATTATCAGAGTTCATTACCTTGCCCTGTGTGAGCCTCTGGGCGGGTTTTGATGCCTTACGTTTCCCCATTAAGTTCTGATATTACAAAATATGTAGATGGTACAGTGAAGAGCAATAGAAAGAATAGCTTTGTAAAACAAACTTTAACTAATAAATAATCACAATGTGAACGATAACTAAAACTAGGACGAGTCGAATCAGGCTCAATCCACTACTAAAATATTAGCCTGGGAAAAAAACACAGAGAGGCCCAAAGCAAAAATAGCCTATTGCTCCTAGTGCAGGCTTGCCACTCTTGCCTCAAACTTACCGAAAATGTAATGGTTAATAATAAGCCTCAAGATTAAAAAACTAAACTAAGAGAAACACAAAAATAAAAAAAATTGTAGGCAAGGATCACTAAAGCGTTGGGGGCACAACAAAGTTTTGGGGGATTTTAAGCCTCAGTTTGTTCAAAGATTATAGAAAGGCTCATGAGTTTCAGCACAGGTAATGTTTAGGAGCTACAATAACGCCTGGAGTTGTTCATGTCATGTTTCTCTAGTCTAGGGGATACCAAGTGTGAAACATCAAGCCCAGCATAGAAACAAATGAGACAGCTAAAGATGAAAGTGGATTACAGTACCTTTTTAGGGAAACCAAGAGGGGTGACCTGGCCCAGCCCAACCTCCTCAAGAGATGGACAGGCATGCCCTTGACCCGAACTTCACTCTGGCGGGTCCCGCGCCACAGTGGTGAAAGGGGCGCTTTATAGCGCTTGTGCAATTGACATCAGGACAACTTCACTATAAAGTCCACATTAAAGTAAAGTCCACATTTGTAAAGCGCACAATCACCCGTAAGGGTCTCTAGGCGCTGGAGGCCGTCGGGAAGATTAAGCGAGCTATTGCCCAGAGTCACATGGTGCTGGGCTAACCTGCCGCCGGAGCCGGGGATCGAACCGTGGTCCCCAGATTCCAGCGTCAGTCGCCCTGGCCGCGGCGCCACACCTCTCCCACACTATCCCTTGCACGCGCTGACTAGTATATAAAACAAGTAGGTAATAATGTGAGAACAATCTTTTTCCGTAGCTCAATCTTATAACACAAATTATTTATTCTTCATGTGGTCAAACAAAACAAAACCTTAGCCAACACGTGTTTCGTCGGGATGTATGACGGTACCACGCGTACCGTCACAACGCGTGCTTTTACAACGCGTCTTTTACAACGCAAGTCGTAACCACGAATTGCGTTGGGGGCGCGGATAGTTAATAATATAATTTACTATTCTAACACTAGTCCCCGTGGATACTAGGGAAGGTGTTGGAATAGTAAATTTACTATTCTTTATCCTCTAGCGCCCTCCAGCGCAAGTCGTGGTTACGACTTGCGTTGTAAAGGACGCGTTCTAAAAGTACTGCGGGGTAAAATCCGCGTCGAAAAGGATGTTCCCCGTTTCGTCGCGTTCTGCTGCTGTAAGCCGCAACTTCTTGGCTCTTCTTGGCTCTTGGCGCAGATCCTTAGTTTCGGTTCTAATTCCGTCCCAAAATGGGTCAAAAAAGTATAAGAGTCATCCCAGGTTGAGGGACCCTTCATGCCGTTCCTAGTGCAAGTAATAGGTGCTGGTACACGTTTCTGTGCACCCTTCAGGTATTAGTAATGGACTGGTTCCTTATTCGCAGACATGCGTTAAAATGTGGCAATTCCACGTACAATTGTCAAACCAAGTCAAGACTGCAACCCCTGTTTATAAGTATATCCACTCCAAGTGGAGCATCTGACAAATAATTGTTGACTGTTGCCCAATACGTGAGTACTCGCTGGGAAGTGAACTCCACATTTACACGCATTGGGCAACAGTCACCAATCATTTGGCAGATGCCCCACTTGAAGGGTGCACAGAAACGTGTTCCAGCGCCTATTACTAGCACTAGGAACGCCATGAAATGTCCTTCAACCTGGGGCGTCTCTCATTTTAAACCCATTTCGGGACTGAATTACAACCAAAACTAAGGATCTGCGCCAAGAGCATTCTAGCCCTGAATAAGTCGCGGCTTACAGCAGCAGAACGCGATGAAACACGCGTTGGCTAAGACTTTGTTTCGTTTGACCACGTGAAGAATAAATAATTTGTGTTATAAGATCGAGCTACGGATCAAAATTGTTCTCACATCTTTACCTACTTGTTTTATATACTAGTCAGCGTGTGCAAGCAGGGGCGGCTCTAGGCTCATGGCGGCCCTGGGCAGGGAGCGTAGGTAGGGGGCCCCGGAAGAGGGGGTCCGGATGGAGCGGAGCCCCCCGGAGCTCAGGAACCAGGAGGAATGCAGGCGCGGAGGCCAATGAAGAGGGGGGGACCGGGGTCAGGGTGTTTGAAAGTGGAACAGAGCCGGAGACCGCCAAATCCCTGCTAGGGGCCGCTACGCAAATATGTATCTATCCTCAGAGGATTATTATATTAAGGATATATATTGGCGTGGAGGCCCCTGGGGTTTGGTGGCCCTGTGCAGGTGCACAGCTTGCAGATGCCTAAGGCCGCCCCTGGTGCAAGGGACTGTGATGTTGTTTTGCTCAGTGGTTTTTCCACACTTAAGGTAGAAGGGTGGTTCTCCCTACCCCTTTTTGCACCGCTTGCCTTATATATGTTAGCATGCCAGTACACTATCTGCATACTGCCTAAGAGCGCCAATACCCTACAATGCCACCCACCTTGCAGCTTACAATTGACATCAGGTGCGGGCAGAATGGGCTTCCCTTCACGCCTGTGTAGTTCTGGGGACTGTAGTCTTCTTTAGTCCTGGAAGCGCCCCCCCCACCCCCAAACTGTGTCATATTCAGGGCTCGAATTGGGGTTCCACGCAGGCGGACGGCGTCCCCCCACTTATTTTACCAGGAGCTCGATTACTGGAGTAAATGGAGCCACACATTCACTCTTTGGCCTCTCTCAGACGAGATTGGAGCTCATTCAGAACGCTGCTCACGCGCTGGCTTCTCTGATGCAATCGCATCTAAGGGGTGAGCAACGGGAGGCAATGAGTCCGATGGGGCAAGCCACCTTTCGTGACGTCACTTCCTGTCGTGACGTCAGCGTCCCCCCACTTCTTTTTTTAGGACTTGTGCCCTGGTCATAATTAATTTGCTTATGGCTGTATTTGGGTGTTAAACCGGTACTAATAAGGTGAGACCTTCCGAAGATAGTGTTACCATGTGCAAAACTGACGTAACAATGAAGCTATACTATCACAAAATGTGCGGCATTGCGCCATATAATATGCCTTTTCTTGACGCATAATTTGATCCTCCCCATCCGTTCATTTCCAGTGGCCCTGCCTATAGGCCAGACGGTGAGTTAAGTGCCACTTGCGCGGCGACACTCCAGGCCTTACGAGTCTCCTGCCTACTCACTATTCCATGTGCGTCCCCGTCTCGCACTTCATTTATGTTTCTGGCCTGCTAACTACCTCTAACTAGGCCAGAATGCAATCCCTGGCCTTGGCTCCGGCGCGCGGCCGCGTCAGCTGGGAACGCACCATTTATCACATGGAGATTGCAGGTTCGATCGCGCTGTCTGGGCAGAGCGCGAGAGCGCTAATGTGTCTCGCGGCTCAGGAAGGCCTGATGGAAGTCAGTCTGACAGCTGCGGCCCCCCCAAGGATCTCCAACCTGGAGAGCGCGCGACGGCGACAGACACTGAGTGCCCGGAATACAGATGTGCCCTGGATACTGCCAATTCTGCTGAAGCCACAGAAAATGCGCGGGAACGGGAAGCACTCCAGATACAGCCTTGAGATAAAACAGCTGCGGAATGATGCAGTCTTTGTGCAGCGCAACGATCACCTATGCGGTTTATTTGGCGATTGGCTGGAATTGTGTAGGCCATTTGTAGGGGTCTGCAACACCTGACATGATTTGAAAATGAGGTACATCGGCGTCAATCAAAAGCGGGAACCTCAGATGCGCGAGACTGGGGGTGAGGTCCGAAGTAATAGCAAACAAAATCTAGGTCCCTTTTGAAATGAGCCTTGTTGTGCAAAAGGAAATACTATGTCAGTCAGCCACGTCTACCTGCTTCCTGGTATTCATTAATTTCTACTGATAGCCTGGCAATTACTAACTGTTTGTACAGCACAGCATTCTCCAGTTACTTGGCCTCTTGGTGCTTTACGTAGCATTTGGGATGCATTCGTGGAAGTTTCCTAGTGGAGAAAATCCATTCTCAAATCAGCTTTGGCGTGGGTGGGTCGTTTGGAGGGTCTGGGTTATCCCTACGGAAGTGTTCCATAAGGGGGGTAGGCCTTAAACCCTTCCAGCCCCTGTAAATAGATTGTCTAGTGCGCCACCCTGTTGTGTTGGTATACAGTGGCAGTACAGGTCTTTAGACCCTGAGCCTAACCCATGCAAAACAACGCCTCCCATATCCCCCGTCCTGCTAATGACCACACTCACTTATTTGGGGCCCTCAGATCTGTCATCAAACACAGGATGCAAAGGCTTCCTGGTGCAAGGCTCCTAATAAGTTAAACAATTGCTTCAAAGCACACTCCTGGCAGTTGGCTAAGTAGTCTACAGGTGTGATTGTCTCCCAAGTAGTCCTCCGTTTGCCATCTGCCAGGTAGTTCCAGCTGGTCTACACCCCTAAACTAACCAGCACTGTATGTAGGAGTCCGAGCACTTTTACTATCTGGTCCAATGCCCCGGCGGTACTGGTGGAGGCAGTTTGTGCATCCTCTATCCAATGGGCGTCTAGGGATAGGCTTCTTTTTCATCACATTGTAACTCTGGTGGGACTGAGAGTCAGCCTGTAGGTCTTCCAGCTTCACCAGAGCCAGAGTGGTCCCGATGCTGGCGGCGCAAGAAGCTCTCTCTGTCTATTTCCTACAGAGACCATTCACAGACCTGTGGGACGTGTCCTCTTCTACCACAGGAGCTCCCCACTTTCACCGCTGGTGCCACCTGCTGTCTAAAGCCAGAATGCAGTGAGTCCACCATTCTCAAGCTGAGTAATGGGAAAGGTTTGCCTCCCAAGAAAAGTTTGAAAAAATGGTGTAAATAGTGAATTTTTAAATGTTCACTTAAATATGCTAAAAACTCAAAATGCCCGAAACTTAGAAAGAACACCCTAAAAGGGCACCAATAAAATATTAAAATGCTTTCATGGTCCAGTTTGGAAGGGGTGGAAATCTACAGTGTGTGTCTGAAGAAGTGCTTTTTGTTACTAGCCCAAATTAAAAAAAATACTGATAAATTAAACCAGAGCACTGTAAAACCATGTTTGCAACTTGTTGCCCCTTTTCACGCAGCACTGCTGCTTGCCCAGTTGGGGTACGTAAGGTTACAGGGGGATACGTTAGAAGCAGTGGCGGCTCGCTCAGAACAGGGGTGGTAATGCGGGGGGATACAATTTTTTTTATAATGAACTTACCTTGTCTGCTGTGCCGCGGCAAGCCTCTCTAGCCTCTGCATGCCTCTCCTCCGCCTGCTGGAAGCACCAGAAGCACCCAGGCTTCTGGACTCTCCCAGCCAATCACGACGCTGAATGGGGCAGCATCGTGATTGGTCTGAGCGTCCTGTTTGGATGCTCAGGCAGTGTTCGGGGAGGCTGGGCATGTTCTCCATGGGGCTGTGCAACACAGACCAATGGAGAACATGCCAGGTGTGCATGACAGGTTGGCCGGTCCTAGAAGGCCGGCCAAACTGCCATATGCACTCAGAGGAGTGCAAACCACACCTCCACTGCTCTGGCGAGACGGAGCCTGCCCTACCCCCGACTCCCGCATAGAAAAAGAAAATTATAATAAAGTCATGTTATTATAATTTTCTTTTTCTTTTTTGCCCTGAAATAGCAGTGGGGCAACGCTTCTCTGACTTAGCGGAGGAGCCGCCACTAGTTAGAAGGGAAGTTGCAGTGCTTAATTTGTAAAACAGTAAGTGCTAGTGCCCTTCCCAGAAGGCCACTGCAGCCTGCACCAAGCTTTGCCCCTGCCAGCGTGGCCAAAGACAGTACAGCATAACACCTAACCGTTGCACTCCTACAAGTTTGACTATTCAGTCTATTTCAGGCCACACATAGCTATAATAATGGCGTGAGAGGCTGGTATTCATTTTCAATGTTATTTGAGTTAATAAACACAGTTGTGCACATCTCAGACAGCGCCACCATATGGTGGACCGTCACTATAGCTGGTGCTGACAATTAAGTGCACCATAAACCACCGGCTCAAATTTAGCACTGGAAAGGTGCCAGATTAAAGACAGGTGCGGGTGGAGAAAGATACAAGAGAGAGGAAGGAGAGTCATGTGGTCAGAGATAAGGACCAGCGAACATGAAGAAGAAGAGATGCAACGGGAGGCAGAGGAGCTGAAGGCCATGAGACTGGGCGTTACCAGTAGAAAGAAGAAGGGATGGCTGTTAGAGAAGAGACAAGAGGTGGAAGCGAGATCTGCACTAGGAAGAAAGGCGGAAGCCTGGGGAGCTGAGAGCAGAGGTAACAGTGAGAAGGGAGAAGAAGGAAGCGAGGCAGGAATAATTGAGACGTGAGAGGAGAGGTGACAGAAGGGAGAGCTGAGGTAGGGAAGGTAGGCAAACTAAAGAGATGCACGAGCAGATGTGACAGTGAGAAAGAAGAACTGGAGGAAGAGAGGGGGAGAATAGAGAGACGCAGGGGCACAGGTGGCACCAAGAAGGGAGAACTGTAGGAAGGGAGGTGAGAAACCTGTGGGAGTAAAGGTGACAGTGGAAAGGCAAGCCACAGTAGCAACGAATCAGAGTAGTGAAAAAAGTGAGAGGGAAAAGGGAGTACTGCAGATTGAAGGTGTGAGTAAACTGAGGAACTGTTGTTGAACTGTAAGAACAGTGTTGCAGCATTTCCTCGGTTTGGAAGGAGGTAATTTGCACGTTTTCAGTGCTCTGGACGGTAAACATCCTTCACAATTTATGTTTTTTTTTCTTCATTTTGCTGCAACCTGCCAACTGGCATCTGCTTCCACCCTGCCATACTTGCCCCACCCTACTTAAGCCTGTACCCCTACTGAACACCCTCCAATCCAATGTTTCCAGTGAGACCGCCTTCCCACCCTGTCCAATCACAGTACAGTATTTAGTAAGATCAGAAGGGAAATAGACAGCAACAGCTGACACAATACTAAAGTGGGGGTGGCAGGATGGGGGATTAGGGGAAAATATTAATAAAAAACTTACCTGACGATGCGGAAGCCTCAGTCCTCTTCTCCGGTTCTCCTCCCACATTGCGGTGGGGCACAGGCTCCCCACCCAATCCAGGTGCTGCTCTCAATAGCATGAGTGAAGCACCAGGATTGGTCTGAGCAGTGTGGTTTGCCACTCAGACAGTGCCTAGGAGCCTGTGAGGTTTCTCCGAACCTGGCTGTGTAACACAGCTTGGTCGGAGAAACCCAAGTGAGAATGTCTGTTTGGCCGGCTTAAGATGGTCAGACACACAGACATGCGCCCTTACAGAGCGCCTACCACTCCTCTCTGCCATGCCCAGCCCCGTCCCTTCCTACACTGCTGGCATCAGCTCAGTCAGTCAGTGGTTGTTTTATTTTTCGTTTGACTGCTGAATGGCTGACCAGTTGGGCGACGCTCCTCGCTCATCCGCAATTACAGAGGAGGCGCCCTTGGATATAGAAAAAAAACTCTACTGGGTTGTGCTGAGACTAGTACACCTCGTTTCCTAGGCTCAGCAAATGTAGAACTGCAACTTATAAGTGTCTCACACCAAAGCGCATTTTAGGGATGGGCGAGCTAACAAATTAACAGAGAGCAGTTTTACTAGCACAAACCGTGCCTAAGGACATAACAGTGCTTCCTAACAGATACAGAACACGTTACATGTTTTCGGTCGGGAATAGTGGCCGGGGTTCACATGATGCTGAGTCAAGGATTTGAACCCAGCTTCCCATGATACATGGTCAGCAGCTGTAGCCCACAGGCACTAGCAGCAGGGGCGGTGGGGTTGCTGCTGCACCACACAAATAACCATTCTAGAGTTCAGAAGGCGAATAAGCAATAAAGATGCCTTAACAGTTTATCTTGTCATAAAGGTCACATCTCAAGCTGTCTTCTGACAAGTTGGTGCTCAGTGTTTTACCATGGAGTTTAGAGTTTACTTCTCTTTCTCTGACTGTAAAGTGAGAGGATCTTGCTGCAAGTGAAAGCAAAGGTGGTGGGATGTTAATTTGTATCCAATACATAACAAAACTTGAACTGTACAAATATTTTAAAATGTATCATCTGTTAAGAAAGCACACATTAAGCACTTTCTTTTGTAATTCTGAAGTGTGATGGGAGTAATTTTTTTGGTAGGATTTAAACAATTCAAGACATTTTACTTGGTGTCAGGAAACGGTCTATATACATGGAAACTCAATTTCTACACATTATCATATTGCACTTTATAATGGTATCACCAAAACTACGTCGTGCTCCTACACCATATTTTAGTAATATAGTTGCGGGTTTCTGCTCCTAAATTCACCATCGGCCCACTCTTATCAATCAATCAATCAGAGCATTTATATAGCGCACTACTCACCCGGAGGGTCTCAAGGCGCTGGCGGGAGGGGGTCCGCTACTGCTCGAACAGCCAGGTCTTGAGCTGCTTCCTGAAGGCGAGGTGGTCCTGGGTCAGGCGGAGGTGGGTCGGAAGGGAGTTCCAAGTCTTGGCGGCCAGGTAGGAGAAGGACCTTCCTCCTGTGGTGGCTCTTCGGATGCGGGGGACGGCGGCGAGGGCGTGGCTGGTCGATCGAAGCTGGCGTTTGGGAGCGTAGAAGTTGAGGCGGCTGTTGAGGTATCCTGGTCCTTGGTTGTGTAGGGCTTTGTGTGCGTGGGTGAGGAGCCGGAAGGTGATTCTCTTGTTGACCGGGAGCCAGTGCAGGTCTCTCAGGTGTCCGGAGATGTGGCTGCGGCGGGGGATGTCCAGGATGAGTCGTGCTGAGGTGTTCTGGATCCGCTGGAGTCTCTTCTGGAGTTTGGCGGTGGTTCCGGCGTAGAGGGAGTTGCCGTAGTCCAGATGGCTGGTGACGAGGGCCTGGGTGACCGTCTCCCTGGTCTCGGTGGGGATCCATCGGAAGATCTTGCGTAGCATGCGCAGGATGTTGAAGCACGACGAGGAGACGGCGTTGACTTGTCTGGTCATGGAGAGGGAGGAGTCCAGGATGAAGCCCAGGTTGCGTGCGTGGTCTGTTGGTTTGGGTGTGCTGCCCAGGGCGGGGGGCCACCAGGAGTCGTCCCAGGCGGAGGGTGAGGATCCCAGGATGAGGACTTCCATCTTGTCCGAGTTCAGTTTCAGGCGGCTGTTCGACATCCATTTGGCTACGTCTGTCATCCCTTCGTGCAGGTTGGCTCTGGCGGTGGCGGGGTCGTTAGTGAGGGAGAGGATCAGCTGGGTGTCGTCGGCGTAGGAGATGATGTTCAGGTTGTGCTGGCGTGCGATGGCTGCGAGGGGGCTCATGTAGACGTTGAAGAGTGTTGGGCTGAGTGAGGAGCCTTGAGGAACGCCGCAGATGACTTCGGTGGCCTCCGATCTGAACGGGGGGAGGCGGACTCTCTGTGTCCTTCCGGCGAGGAAGGAGGTGATCCACTCCAGTGTCTTCTCCTGGATTCCGACGTTGCTGAGGCGCTGTACTAGGGTACGGTGGCAGACAGTGTCGAAGGCCGCGGAGAGGTCCAGGAGGATGAGGGCCGCTGTTTCTCCGTTGTCGAGCAGGGCTCGGATGTCATCGGTAGCTGCAATCAGGGCGGTCTCGGTGCTGTGGTTGGCCCGGAAGCCAGACTGCGAGAGGTCGAGGGAACCGTTCGTCTCGAGGAAGGCGGCCAGTTGCTTGCTGACGGTCTTCTCGATGACTTTGGCCGGAAACGGGAGCAGCGAGATGGGGCGGTAGTTCTTGAGGTCGGTTGGGTCTGCTGATGGTTTCTTGAGTAGAGCGCTGAGTTCGGCGTGCTTCCAGCTCTCCGGGAAGGTGGCGATGTCGAAGGAGGTGTTGATGATGTCCCGCAGGTGGGGTGCGATGACAGCGTCGGCCTTGTTGAAGACGTGGTGAGGGCAGGGGTCTGTCGGAGATCCGGAGTGGATGGAGTTCATCGTGCGGATGGTGTCTTCGGTGCTGATCGGGGTCCAGGCGCGTAGGGTGGTGGTGGGGGGCGGTGGTTCGGTCGTGGCGTGCGTCGGTTGAGTGCTGAAGCTGTTGTGTATGTCCGCGATCTTGTTGTGGAAGTAGGAGGCGAGGGAGTTGCAGAGGTCTTGCGAAGGGGTGATGTCGTTGTTTCCGGCGTTGGGGTTGGAGAGCTCTTTCACGATGTTGAAGAGTTCCTTGCTGTTGTGTGCGTTGTTGTCCAGTCGTTCCTTGAATGCGGTTTTCTTGGTGGCGTGGATCAGCTGGTGGTGTTTTCGGGTGGCGAGCTTGAGGGCAGTCATGTTGTCCGGTGTTGGGTCTCTGCGCCAGGTTTTCTCGAGTGCTCTGCAGTTCTTCTTGGAGCTCTTGAGTTCGTCGTTAAACCATGGGGCTTTCTTGCTGCCGGGTCTGCTCGGCGGGGTCTTCAGCGGGGCGAGGTCGTCTGCGCAGTCGCTGATCCATTTCGTGAGGTTGGTGGCTGCTTGGCTGGGGTTTGTTGTGCTGGTGGGAGGGTTCTTGCTCAGGGAAGTAGCGAGCTGGTCTGCAGTGATCTTGTTCCAGCTTCTGCGGGGAGCCTGTTGCTGGTGATGGTGGAGCGTGGTCCTTCTGAAGCTGAAGTGGACGCAGCTGTGGTCCGTCCAGTGGAGTCCCGTGGCGTGGCTGAAGGCGATGTCCTTGCTGGAAGAGAAGATCGGGTCGAGTGTGTGTCCGGTGTAGTGGGTGGGCGTGGTCACCAGTTGCTTGAGTCCGAGGTTGGCGAGGTTGTCCAGCAGGGTGGTGGTGTTGCGGTCGTTGTTGTTCTCCAGGTGGAAGTTGAGGTCCCCGAGGAGGATGTAGTCGGCGGAGGGGAGGGCGTGTGGGCTGATGAAGTCGGCGATGTCCTCGCTGAATTGTGTGCGTGGTCCCGGGGGTCTGTAGATGAGGGTGCCTCTGAGGGTGGTCTTGGGGTTGACGTGGATCTGGAAGTGCAGGGGTTCGGCGGGTGCGAGGGTGTCGTCGGTGTTGGTCGTGATGCGGATGGTGTTCCTGTGGATGATGGCGATGCCTCCTCCAGTCTGGTTGATGCGGTCCCTCCTTACTACTCACCTGCTGAATTGACGTGGCTCATTTGCTATACTTGTTCTTTGTGTAATGCTTGGATTTTTCATAATCTCTATAACTTTAGTGACATAGCACCAACTTTGAAAATTGTTCTAGCACAACTGTTGTAGTCACTAGGCCACATCGCCTGCTGTGAAAATCTGTCCCAGAGGACGTCTTGCCGAGTGAGAGCCACGCATTTGACCATGTTCGAGCTTTTAGAAGCTTGCCCACCTCTTCTAAGTAGCAGTGAATAGGATGACACCGGCAACAGCATATAGGTAGCATAGGGAACAAGCATTGGCAAAGCCAATAGGTCATGCCTTTGGGACCTACTGGCTTGGACAATGGTTTGTAGCAACGTTGCACAGCTCCGTGATACTGTGCAGTGTGGCTGAAGTTAAAAACAACACCTTTGACGTGGCCATCTGCATCATCTGGCAGTCATGTGCCCCACGAATATAAGCGTGTCTACAAAATGACTATGGCATATTTTTGTTTTGATTGTTACCCAACCAAACTGGATCAGTAACTGTAAAGAAAATGAAACATATAAAATAGTTTTTCAAAAGTGGCAGGGAACGGGAGTGGAAGCAACAAGTAGGAAGGTGGGGCTTAATGGCAAAGCAACCCGGGCAGTGGGGGAATACAGTGAAGCAACACATGGGGTGGTTGGTGCTGGAACACCGAAGCAACACAAGAGGGGAGGCCAAACCAACAGGGGAAGGACTGGAGGGGGCACGAAACAACATGGGGGACTGGGGGAAAGCAACACAGAGGACAGTGGGGGAAGCAATGGAGAGAAGCACACTGGTGAGTGCAAGAGGGATGGTGGTGGGGAGAAGCAGTAAGGCAGCAGAGAGCAACACAGAGTGCAGGGGGAGAGGCATACATGAGGGATATGTCTCGAAAAAACGCACCCTAATGGGAAAAAAGTAGTGCTTTATAAAAAAAAATAGTGGAGGCAGGGATGCCAGCCAATCAAAGAGATTGTAAAGACTCAATGCTCTGTAGGAGGGAAAATTACAAGATTGACAAGCTGGGAAACAAATAAGAAGCATGCATATGAGCGGGACAAGGAAAGTTAACCAATGGTTATCAAAGGGCAAGCGTCCAGCCCCTCTGTGTTCTTGGTAAGCCACAATATGCCTCACACCACAGACAGGCATGCACTGTCTAGCAGGCTCGACCCTAAAAAGCAGACTTACTAGTGTTTTTTTGCTTTTTGTGAGATAAGAATTACTCCTTCACTGCTTTACAGGTACTACATTATCAGGGCACCTGTAGTTTCTAACTTGGATGGGACCTTACCTGAAGTTATGCGTGTGAAAACAACCTTTCAAATGTGTGTTTTCAAGTTTCACCTTGAAAAGTTTTCCACTTTGAGACTGCATCATAGACTAGACGGGACCCCAAAAAGTCTGCAAGGTGAGAACTTTGCTTGTTTCAGTACTACCACTGAAGAAAGAAAAACTGCTTTTTTCATTAAGGTGAGTACTGCTTGTTTTTCTAACATCTTCCATGATTCCATGTGAGTGCCAATTTACACTGAGGCAGTAGCTCCCCAGAACTGCCAGGAAGTCTGGAATGATGACTACTACAGGCCTTGCTGTGATCTGGCAGTCCTGTAGGTCCGGAAGCAGGTCTCACACAACTCATGCAGTCATACACCACCTCACTGCCATCCTGCCTTAGCACTCCTTCTACCATATTGAAGGTTGAGGAACTGCAAAATTCTTACAGAGTCCCTTGTTTTATGCAAAGGGCTGTTTTATTTCGGAAGCAGGATGAGCTCCCATTATAAGTCCTTTGTCTCATGCTGCACAAACAAAAATGTCACATTCAGTGAACTAGCATCAAACTCTAAACACCCCTGCACCCCTAAACAAGTCAACCAAAGCCTTCATCTCCAATGACCTCTACTCGTTCACTGAATCTCAACACAATTGTGTCTTGTATTCTTCAAATGCTAGGGGCCAACTATTCCTATCCAGGCCTTCGGCCACCTTAATTTCCCATTCACCACTGCTCATAATTTTTTCTAAACTCATGGCTAGCGTGCCCGCTCAAGGTCCACCACTGACCACTACTGTTCCCCATTCTGTGTCTCCACCCCGTAAGGTACTTACTCATTCCCTGATACAACCCCTATAACTTGACAGAGTTATCTTCTGTCGGTTCCCAGTGACAACTAGAAAACAAACGTACACAAGCTTGTCCCTGCTCAACATGTTCAAAGAGCCACAGCATCCTCCCTCTACATCACTGGCCAGTTATGCCAATGATGGGCAGAATATGTGGCCCTCACCAGTGACTATCATTAATCATTGAAATCAGGGTACCAGTTAGATTCTCCGGGTGACTTTTTCATGATGACGTGACATCACCAATGAGAGTCTTCCACATCACAAATAGTTTGCAATGAATGGCGGAGCTTGGACAAGCCTAGAAGGGCAGGCGGCAGGATACTCCCAGGAAATTTTGAATCGGCCTTTGGTCCACAGTCCTGGGAGGAACGGAAAGTCCTATTCCCATAAAATAAGTGTAGTGATACCCCTTCGGCACAAATTAACCGCTCAGTAAGGGCCATGAGAGGCAGGTCAGCTGTCCAACACCCGGGAAACAACCTTTACAACGCAACTTTTACAACGCACTACCATTACAACAAAACCTTTACAACGCAACATCCATTACAACGCATGTCTTTACAACGCAA
The DNA here is from genome assembly GCF_964261635.1 of Lissotriton helveticus. Lineage (NCBI taxonomy): Eukaryota > Metazoa > Chordata > Amphibia > Caudata > Salamandridae > Lissotriton > Lissotriton helveticus. The sequence goes on from NC_136065.1 coordinate 344,930,465, forward strand.
CCATTACAACGAATGACACTACAACGCATACCATTACAACGCATGTCATTACAACGCATACCATTACAACGCATACCCCTGGAGTTAAAATAGTAATTTTTACCCCTACACTATCCAACACTTACCCTACTGTTGCACCCCCTGGAGTTAGAATAGTAATTTTTACCCCTACACTATCCAACACTTACCCTACTGTTGCACCCCCTGGAGTTAGAATAGTAATTTTTACCCCAACACTATCCAACACTTACCCTACTGTTGCACCCCCTGGAGTTAGAATAGTAATTTTTACCCCTACACTATCCAACACTCACCCTACTGTTGCACCCCCTGGTGTTAGAATAGGAATTTGTACCCCTACACTATCCAACACTTACCCTACTGCTGCACCCCCTGGAGTTAGAATAGTAATTTTTACCCCTACACTATCCAACACTCACCCTACTGTTGCACCCCCTGGTGTTAGAATAGTAATTTTTACCCCTACACTATCCAATACTTACCAATCATGCAATGTAATGTTTTGCGTTGTAATGGTATGCGTTGTAAAGGTCGTATGCGTTGTAATGGAATGCGTTGTAAAGGTAGTTTAACAATGTTCGTTGTAATGGCATGCGTTGTAATGGAATGCGTTGTAATGGATGTTGCGTTGTAAAAAATGCGTTGTAACGGTATGCGTTGTAAAAGTATGCGTTGTAACGTCATACATTCCCAACACCCACTGCAGTCCTCCAGATCTTGGATCTATCAATTGTCCATTACATATAAGACCACATCATAAAGAGCAGAGAAGCATGCAGCTTTAGAAGGATATAGGACGGACACAGGAATTCACATTGTGCCTTATTGCAGACAGACCACTTTCCACATAGCACGGCTTGAGACTGTGAGTCGATCAAGGAGGAGGTAGTCTAAGTCTCCCTACTTCGAGAACAGGGCTCGCCACCCAAGCTACAGCTTTTTTTGTAGAGTTTTGGGCAGATTTTCAGGGTCTGCCTCTAAAGTGATACTGGTGCAATGGTACTGCACCAGCCACAGCCATGAAAATGAAAGTGGACTGACATATGTTTTCCAATGACTCAATGAATTATATATACATTGCATATGTGCTCCGTTGCTTCACCGCCGATTTTGTGTTCATACATTCATAAATAAATACATATCTAACTGTATATTTTATCATACGCCGTAAAACCTTGTGTGACAGCACCCCTTGGCAACCTCCGGGAAATCAGAGAGGGACTGGCATCAGGTGTTGACAACGAAAGTAAAGAATCACAGTTAAAGTGCACACATCAGCATCCATCTTGTGAGCTATAACACACCATTTTATGACAGTTCCATATAAAATACGCATCAATGGCAATTTGACAACAAGCTACAAGATGCGAACACACCATGCAACAAATATGAAATGATTCACTGTACAACATTGTGTAAATAATATAATGCATGTAAATACTATAAATAACTGTTATATTTTAGATGGCAAAATAGCAAGTTTTATCCAGCTTAATGGTACTCGTTTAATCGACAGTGAAGTTTTGAGTTTGCCCCACAGAGATTCAAACCAGCTATTGGTTAGTTATCCACATATCTCTGCAGCTGGCATTCGACCGAAATGAACATGTACTTGTAGGACAAAAATTTATATAACAAAACCAAGCCACAAGAGCAGTGGAGCGCTGCAGGGGCCTGGCAAGAGCAAACACTGGGGGACCATAGAGAGAAATAAATGAATCATAATGCATCAAAAGCACGTAACTGCGAAGCAGATGGGGGAGAGCCTAAAAGCTCTTGGAGGTCCCAGGTATTTCGAAATTACGAGGGTGGCGAGGTTCAGCGTGAAAAGAAATGTGATGTCACAGGGGAGATTGAGTTCCGGGAGGGAGTGAGACAGTTTTCGGGAGGAAGCCATTTAGATATTTTGCATTTATGGATTTTTTGGGGGGAAGCTCGGATTTGGTTATGCTGTATCGGCCACCCACCGTTTTGGAGTCTGTCATTTAAGGAACTGTGTGTTGAGAGAGGTCCAGTGTTTGTAGGTGTCGTAGGGAGTTTTTATAGGTAATGTGTGAATGCGGGGGGTGGGGGAGGAGGTGAGATGAGAGAATTGAGAGAAACCAGTGGGGGCGGGGAGGGATTTGATAAAATGTTTTTGCCACAAAGGAATAGGCGGAGTTCGGAACCCTGAAATTAATGCATAGAGGTGAGGCAAGGGGATGTATCTTTGTGTGGTATTGGCGACTTCTCTGGGTCAAAGAAAATATAATTACAGTCCCAAATCGCAAAGCTTTTTCACCCTTGGCGAGGCGGTGTTTCTCTTGGAAATTCAATAGTAAATCACACCGAAGGCAGCTCCGAGGCCTGGAGAAGTAGATCCGTCTTCGTGAAGTGGGTCCCAAGTCTTGGAGTGACAGGATTTGAGTTTAGAGATGTCGTCATCAGGGAGATACCTTCAGTTTATGACGTCATCTATTCTCAAGGTAAATGTAAAAGATCATGGTCGACGAGAATGGTCCGGGATGCACAATATATAACAAAGGCAGAGCCTGGGGAGTGAAATGTGACTGAAATGGATCCTCTGAATGGAAAAGAAAGCTAGAGTGAAGTATTAAGTGTCTCATTCTATATTGTTTTATTTATTTATTTTTTCCATTTGTATGGCGCTCAGCTACCCAACAAGGGTTTCCCGGCGCCTATGACATTACTTAGATTGAAGGAATATGCTGAGTAGTGTTTTAGCTTAGTTGTTTTTGGAAAAGCCAAAGTTTCTATTCCGGATAACCTCCTTACATTCTACAGCGACCTGATGCTGGGGGCCTGATTTGTGCTTCATAAAAAAGAAAAAAAAAATAATTCAGGGTTGAATGGCAAAGCTTGATGTATGTTGACAAAGAGACGGTAATGTTTCTGATGCTTGAAGGCCCGGTTACAAGTTCAGAAGTACCCGTAAGCATTGGCCCCATCATCCATGCTAAGCAGAGCAGCATTCTAGTCTCAGACAGATGGCTTGTCAGTGGTACACCCCTGCCCGAAGCCTGGCTGGTGGGAACAGATATAAAAGCTACATCACAGCCTCCACAATTCTTCAAAAACCCATGTATACCCCGGGGATCTCTCATCACTTGGATTCCCTGCAATGAACCTTTGACCCCCCCCCCCTTTAAAAAAAAAAGAACTAGCACATAGCTCCATCAGCAGCTCAACGCTGTTTGGACCAGTGGCAGCTCTGCTCAGCATCATGTAACTCTGGGCAACAGCTCACTGAATCTCCCCAACGACCCGCCAGCGCCTGGATACCCCTAGGGGTGATAAGTTTGCGCTTTATAAATGTGGAAAAGAAAAGAACACGATTGATACAGGAACTGATGGAGGGGGAGATATCTTTGGCAATCACCTCCTAAGATGCTAAGCAACCCTTTATGGGTGCTGCGGGGTGGCTAGTTGTGGCCTTATCGCCCTGGGCCATGGGCCAACTACCACTAGAGCATGCTCTTTCCTTCCTGCCTTGCAGGGCCTATGGTGACATTTGCATGGCACTTGTTGTGCTTTAGCAGCCATTGAGTTAACCCTATAAGCAGTAAACACACAGTAGTATCTGTAGGTCTATACTCAGTCAGTGCAGCTACAGTACACCATAGAAGAGCACATGCGTTGTAGCACTCACTCGGACTGACCAACATGGGGAGCTTGCGAACGTAGCTTCTAAGGGGTGTGCAACATCTAGGGCTAGTGACTGCACCTTGCGAGATTTCATGCAGATGGGAGGGACAGAGGACTCTAGGGACAGAGCGCCTCAAGCCACTGGAAGAACCTCAAGGTTTATCTTGTGTTTGCGCAGCTGATAATATACATGCCTTAACACAGTAATCAAAAGGCATCTTCTCCTCTCAACTGGAGCAGCTCCATGTTTTAAGAGTGCCATGATCTATGTAGCTCCAGGTGATGAAAGTGGGAAACGCTTTACATTGGAAGCGGAGACTAGGAAGCAAAGGTGTTGACTGCCTGGAAGGCAGTAGCTGAGAAACCTTCCACACACCTGTGAAAAGGCCTGGGGGATTGTAGCAGTACTGGCACCATGTCTTCAACAGACACACCTGCTCAAGAATTAAACTCACAGGTTTGAGTTCACAAGCAAGAGAAAAAAAAAATGTCAAATACTGAATGTTGTATCAGGAGGCCAAGGTCTTACAGCATCGCAGTATCACCCAACCATTATCTGATTGCTGTATATTTTCCCTGCATCCCCTGCCTGCCACAGGTGTCTTACCGTAGATGCACATAAAGCAAACTTTTAAATCTGTATGTATAATCCTGATTGAAATATTATATTATGGTTTGGATTAGAATGGATACACTATTGTTGTTAATTATTTGCGATACATTCACTAAATTATATTGTGTATATGAATGATTGAAACTGTAAAAATGCCACATTTCACTGAATGTTTTTTTTCTTGTTTGTTTGCTTTTAGGTGCACAAGAGACATCACCCACAGTCTTGTTAGACAGAAGGCCGGCACAAAGTGACAACACACCACACCACCTGAGTCCTCCTCTGCTTCCGCTTGTGCAGCAAAGTGTCAACTGACAGAGCCTGAAGATCGCCCGAAAGACAGGTGTTCCTGCCAAGAAAGTGGCCAGTGAGGTGAAGAATAAGCAGATTTCCACCACTGGCATGCAACCCTCCACCTTTTTCAGGAAACGTGGGGTGCCTGTCGCACCGTTATCCGGGCAGCAAGCTGGGAGCAGCACTCCAGCATTAACAGCACCACCCCATGTCTCTCAGAGAGGCAGTCACTGCAATAATGGCAATGAGCAGTGAGTCGGAATTGGATTTGTCTCAGCTGCAAAGTACTCAGTCGTCGCAGAACACTGAGCAAAGTGGACAACAGGAGCCGGAGTCGGCAACAGTTCTTCTTGAAGTAGAAGCTGAACAGGAGGTTGAGCTTCCTGGTGAGCGAGATGTAGCTCTTGACCCCAGAGATGTTTTAAGGACTGGGCAAAGTAGGCCCTGGCTCAGGGCCCCACCCTTTCAAGGTGCCCCTTGATAGTGCCAGCTCTGTTCTGCAGAGAGTTTTTTCCTAGTGACCATGAATAACTTTTAAACAGATTGTTTTAAATACAGTTTTCCTTTAATTTATTTTTAATGTGGGTGATGTGTGAGAGTCAATTGCATACATTTTGCGGAGAAATGTTGTGTTTATGTTTCATGCATCATCCATGAAAATGTTTCTTTTAGATCAAAACAGGACCTGACAGATGAGAAATGGGAGGGTGTCACCGAGATTATTTGCAATAATATTAGTGAGCAGCTGCTGTGTTACAATATTTGAAACACAAGTCACTATCCTTGAATATTAAATGTAAACACATTTAGATTTTTGATGACTGTGCTTGTGCACTGTCAGTGACATGGCCAAACAGGGCATGAAAGAGCTGAAATTGGATCATAGATTCAAATCTGTTCTGAACAGGAGCCCCCAAAATACTTTTGGCCCAGGGCCCCCAACATCCTTAAAATGTCCCTGCTTGAACCATTGGCTTCACGATCTTCAGCAAGAAAAAAAAGGGCACTCTGCCATTTTCTCCAATTTCCCCCCTTCTGATGATCTAGACATGGATTGCACCCCGGCCGAGTCCGAGACCCGCCATCAGACACAAGGGAAAAGGAAAGTTCCTGAAAGCCTTAGGCTTATGTAAAGTGACAGTGATGAGGACGAGCCTGTGATTTTCAGTATGGAAGGATGCTCAGAGAACACTGAAATTACTCCGTGTATTCAACCTGCTCTGACATATGTGGCACGTGCATGTTACCACTTGATACTATTTTGACACCACACTGGAGGAAACTGTTGTTCCCCACATTGTTTATTGGTGGCACTGTTAAAATGTCAAGTGTTACCAACAATTGTTCCTTGTAAACTAGCTGTCAACTTGACCATGTTTATATTTCCCCACAGGTCATTGAAAAGTGGATCTGATGATGAAATATTGGTGAATACTTTCATTATGGTTTTGTACTTTGTGTGTTTACTCTTCTTGCACTATTTGGCATCTCTTCAAATGAATTGTTTGAGGTCCTGATGAATGTCCTGACACCTCAGCTGAGGGTTCTGGTGAGTGCAGAAACGTGTTGACCACAGGATAGCACGTTGTCAGGGTTAGAACAATGCTTCTCTGTGCAGTCACTTATTTTTTAATCCTCTCACAGGCAGACAAAAATAAAGCATAACATCTATGTTGTATTCAGTTTCAATCATGTTGCTTACATTTTTTGTTTGCACCACAGTACTTATCACACTCTGCTACCCTCGCTGCACGATTGACTCCATAAGGTTTATCATGACATACTAAAACATCCAAAGAGCTCATCCCAATTAGAGTGGGAGTTGTAGCCCGCACCATGACCTGCTGTTTAGGTGTGAGGAGAATCTCTATGATGAAGCATGTCGCCTCTGGTGGGTGAGGGATTTTGTCCTTTTAAAGGAATACTTCACTGACATCAAGTAGCGTTCCGTGGTAGAACTGCTGCTGGGCGGTGTCGCGGGGCAGGGCAGGGGAGGGGCAGGGTGGGGGGTAGTAAAATCCGGAATACAGCCACACAGAGGTAATTAAACAAACAAATAAATAAAACAAATGTTGTTGCGCGCACTGCATCGCATTTGGCACGCGCAAAGAAATTAATTTTATTTATTTTGTTTATTTACCTCTGTGCGGCCGTATTCTGGATTTTACTACACCCACCCTGCCCCTCGCCTGCGTCACCGCCCGGCAGCACTCCCACCACAGGCCGCTATTGCTGACATCCTAGATTCCAAATTACCGCTTTTGTTAGAAGAGGGTATTTTGTTGTGTTAAGCGTTAATGGTTTGGGAGTGACTACCCGCTGTTCTTAAAATCTCCCTAGTCCCCCTTTTTTGTGTTTTTTGTTTTACTTACAAATTTACCCCATAAATGGATCACACATTTGGTGGGGTAGATGTGGTGGAAGCGACACCAACTCACCGTGAAATCTTCTCTTACCTGAACAAGACAATAGCCCACACCAGCCCCACTTACCCACCCAGGGATGAAAGGAACAACAGCATCATCATGGTTCAGAGTCTTAGTTGAACTATGTCTGTCCCCACGATAGGAAGTACTAGTGTACACTATGTGGCCTGATTCACAAAGGTAAAGTAATGTTACACTTTTTGTGTAAGTTCACTCTTACATTTTAAGTGAACTACCAGAAGCTTTATGAGTAGTAAGTAACCTTAGTAATAACTAACTAGTAGTAAGTAATAGTAACTCCTTTTAAAGTGATAATGGCTACTTACTGCTCACAAAGTTACTACTTGTATAGTTACTGATGGAAAAGTTACTAGTGGTTAACTCACACTGCAAGAATCAACTAACACCAAAAGAATAACGTAGTTTACCTTTCTGAGTCAGGCCTTACGTTGCTTAAATTGCTTAACATTCTCCTGAGTCCTGACGCGAGGATTTTGTAAGTTTTGTTTTAATTGCTATAATAAATGAAATATTAGCTCCCCGTTGCTCAGAAGTTACTACTGATAGTTTTTGTATATGAGTTTTTTGTCAAGGGGTGGTCTGGTCTCAGTCTTTGATAAGTTATGATATTATCCCACTGTGTTTTCTTTCAGTCTAGTTGCCTGTGATGGATAACCCTTCTGAAAAATCCTAAAATCCTACAGTTGGAATTTGGAATGGTAGGAGTGGAACCTCTCCTAAGATGTATTCTCTGTTACATCTAGCCCACTGCTACAAACCACCAGTAAGACGGCCCTTTGGGAAACACTGCAATAAGGTTTTGGAAGATTGAGAGAGGTAGAAGCCATTGCTTCATCTATTCAGGTGCGAGAACTAAGAAGTTAGCTTGTTTAGTTAGTAAAATATACTGAAATAATTTTTTGGCAAAAAGAGATAGGTAAGTAAGGTTAAGATTTTTGTGTATAATGTAGTCATAGGCATACCCCCCAGTAGTCAATAGTTACAGAGGGTAGTAGGACAAGGGTATTATTAACTAACTAGTGCACACTTTGATAAGTGGCTGGGTGCTGCAAAAGTGGCAAAAGTTAACCTCATAAAGCAATAAGACAAACAGACCTAGTCTGTATTTCCCACTATGGTAGCGGGGTATTGAGTATACTGGACTGCAGGAAGATGTGAGTAAAGTAAGTAACCTAGCAAATAAATATATGATAAGTTACTTCAGGTAGGGAAGGCTCAGAGGGCATCCATATGGGTGTGCAGGCGAGCAACTTCCTGAGCCAGGTTCTACTGGTCACGCCGAAGCAGCACCAGATCATGTAGGGCGCGGTGCAGGAGATGGTCTATCGTCATTGATGTCGACGATAAGGAGGGGGGATTGTTCCACTTTGCAGCAGTGGTGGACCTTGACTGCCGGTGGCGCTGGCAATGGTGTGGGAGTGGGACAGACTGGCAGGAGGAACGTGCCTCCTCCTTCTCCTCTCCAAGGCCACCAGACAGCGGTATTTGGCCATGACAGTCACCATCCTCTGGTGCCACAGCAGGGCAGCTATCTCCTGCCAGCGATTGTGACCTCTAGCAGCAGGAGTAGCTATATCAAACAAGCATTAGGAATGCATTAGGGCTCGGGTTTGTTTGAGTTAGAGATAATGGCATTGTAAATGGCAATGTGTTTTAGGCATGTGTTTTGGAGTGGAAGCATGTGGTGTGTGTTGGAGATATGTGTGTTGGATTGGAATGTTATCAATGGTGGCATGCTGCACTTTAACGCATTATCTTTAAAATGTAAAGTGCAGCATAGTGCGATAGGTACAATATTAATTGGTGAATGTGTTATCAATTGGTGTGTGCATTGGTGGGTGGTGGATTTGTGTGCCTGTAGGAATTGTGCAGTGATGGCTGTTGGTGTGTGTGTTTGGTGGAAGCATGTAGTGGTGGCTTGAGGTGTGTATGACTGGTGGTAGCATGCAGTAAGAGCTGTTACTGAGTGTGGCTGTCAAGCGTACAGAGCTGGATGGTAATGCGTGTGGTTGGTGAAAGGGTGCACTGACAGCTGTTGATGATTGTGCCAATTGAAAGAGTGGCTGGTGCACTGTCAGCTGTTGGTGTGTGTGTGTGTGTGTTTCGTGAAAGTTGCACTGACATTGTTTGTTGTGTGCGTGGGTGTTTATCGGCACTGATGCATGGTCGTGTTTGTTTTTGGTGAAAGCGTACATTGATGGTTGTTGGTGTTTGTGCCTGGTGAAAGTATTCATTGACGGCTGGGGGTGTGTTGTTGTGTGTGTTGTTTTGTGTGTAGTGGTGAGTGTGTGGTGGTGAGTCTGTGGGGGTAAGCCTGGGGGGTGAGTGTGTGGTGGTGAGTGTGTTGTGGTGAGTGGTGACGAGTGTGTGGTGTTGAGAGAGTGAGGTGTGTGTGGTTTGTGTGTGTGTTATGTGTGTGTGGTGTATGTGTGTGTGGTGTGTGTATGGTGTGTGTGTGTGGTGTGTGTGTGGTGTATGTGTGTGTGGTGTGTGTATGGTGTGTGTGGTATTATGTGTGTGGTGTTATGTATGTGTGCGGTGGACTTAGTTTGAGTGTTCGTTTCCTGCACACTCACACACTGCCCCTACACATTCACACACTGCTCACCCTGCACACTCACACTGTTCACCCTGCATAGTCACACACTGTTCATCCTGCACACTCACACACTGTCGCCCTGCACACTTACACACTGCTCACCCTGCACACTCACACTGTTTACCCTGCACACTCACACTGTTTACCCTGCACACTCACACACTGCAGTCACTGTCACTCTGCAGTCACTGTTACTCTGCAGTCACACTCACTCTGCAGTCAGTCTGCACTCACTCTGCACTCACTGTCACTCTGCACTTTCACTGTCACTCTCGCACTCACTCTGCACTCACTGTCACTCTTGCACTCACTCTGTACTCACTGTCTCTCTCGCACTCACTCTGCACTCACACTCACTCTCGCACTCACTCTGCACTCACTATACACTGTTCACCCTGCACACTCACACTGTTTACCCTGCACACTCACACACTGCAGTCAATATCACTCTGCAGTCACTGTTACTCTGCTGTCACACTCACTGTCACTCTGCACTCACTCTGCACTCACTGTCACTCTACACTCACTGTCACTCTGCACTCACTGTCACTCTTGCACTCACTTTGCACTCACTGTCACTCTCGCACTCACTCTGCACTCACTGTCACTCTCGCACTCACTCTGCACTCACTGTCACTCTCGCACTCACTCTGCGCTCACAGTAACTCTCGCACTTACTCTGCACTCACTACACACTGTTCACCCTGCACACTCACACTGTTTACCCTGCACACTCACACACTGCAGTCACTGTGACCAGTGCCTATGTGTGCACGCAGTGCCGGTGTGTGTGAGCAGCCTGTGTGTGTATGTAGTGCCTGTGTGTGTGTACAGTGCCTGTGTGTGTGAGCAGTGTATGTGTTTGTGAGCAGTGTCTGTGTGCGTAAACAGTGTCTGTGTGTGAACAGTGCCTGTGTGTGAACAGTGTAGGAGAGTAGGGTCTGCAATCCTATGATCACCCAGATTTTTTGCTTTTTGCTTCACTGGTTTACGACTTTCCCTGGCTGTGGGCCTGCTAATCAGACCCACAGCCTAGCTGTTCTCTCTACTCCAAATTGTACCCAGGTACTGAATTGGCACTGGGCCCTCTCCAAGTCCCTGTACCCAGGGCTGAGGTGCCCCCAGAAGTCTCCCAGGGGCTGCAGCATGTATTATGCCACCCCTGAGTTGACTAACTAAATCAGACACAACTGGCTGCTTGACAGCTGGGGCAAGGTGGTGTAATCACCCTTTGCTTTAGATATAGTATTCCTATATCTAAACCTAAAATGGACACATATATTCCTATCAGTCACTCCTATGGCAGGCCTTAACAATCCTGAAGGCAGAGTGCATGGAATAATGTGAAATGGTGCTCTGGCATGAGCTGAGCCCGTTTGCAGCTTGCGGAACCCAGTCCTAATAGCTGTTCCATGATAACGCTATACCATATACTCTTAAGTGCATTATGTACCTCGCGGTCATATGCTAACTTTGGTATAACATTATCAAAACATGTCGAGTAAGGTGTCATACGAATTGGAATACTAACCCCTCGCCAATTCTGGCGACGGGGTTAGCATTCCACCCTTCTAGAGGGACACGACATGTTGGTAACCTGTAACCCCGGTTAAAGTCAGACATAGCCTCAGCTCCACAAGATGGATGCTGCCACCGAGACACAAGTCTGCCCTCCTGCTGCTGGGAGTCCTCCCAGCGCGGGAGGCAAGGACAAAGGGTTTCCTGCCAGGGGCGGTGCCAGCACCGTCCCAGACAGGATTTTGTGTATTCTAGGTAGGCAGGGCTTTAGAGGAAGGTGACTGCAAGTGGCACCCCGGTGCTCACTGTGCATATGCCGGCTTGAACCAGTTCCAGGGGCACACCAGCCCCTGAGCTGGGGAAAGCCCGGCACGGGAGAGGGGTGTAACCACCCCCCTTCCTAGTCCCACCCATAGGGCAGGACTTAGTCGCGTGCCAGCCCCCTTTTGCAGGATAAAGGTAGGAGCAGGCCCCCTTCCAAATTAGATCATCTTTGAATCCTGAAACTACTTTCCACAAAAGGAACTCAAGACTTCTTCCTAAGATTTCTCCCTTGTGACTAAGGAGTAGTCACCCTGCAGCAGCAGGCACCAACCAAGCATCGCAGTCTGCTGTAAGTCTCCTCACCGGATCAAGACTGCCCAGCTCGACGAGAACCGGCTTCCCTGGCACCTCTGACCTCTACCTGCATCATCAGCCCAGCTGTGATTCGTGGGTGTGACGAGACCTCGAGGGACCGGCCATCTTCCAAGACTGCACGACGCTTGACCAGCACGACTCCCGAGTGACCTTCGACCGAGTGCCTTGGGGTAAGAGAAGCCCCAACCCTGAGCAGCTCCAGCACCGAAGTTCAGCTCCCCTGCATCCACGAGATCTGCGTGGGGCCCTTCTGCTCTTTGCTGCTCACCGCGTCGTCCAGGTCGCTTGCCCGCTGGCTAGTGGCCCTCTGACGACGAATTTCGACGACAAACACCGCTGGTCTAGTTGCTCCAGACTGGCCCTTGCTCCCCTCCAACAGAGGAGCACCCTGGACCCTCCTGGTCCACTCCAGACGCCATTTTGAGTCCACCGCGTGGGCTTGCATTTGCCAAGACTTGTTGCCCCAATCCTGGGTCCAGCGACGTCGACAGCAGATATCTTCGTGGGACAGCTCGCACCTCCATCCTGGTCGCCGACAACACCTCCTGGTCCGAGAGACTGCAGAGCCCAGCAGCGCCCACTCACCTGGTTGAGGTGACTTCGCCCGGTGCCACTCTGGTGCCCACCTAAATCACTGGCTAGTGATTCAGAACTTGGTCCCCTCTGCTTACAGGTCTTCCTCTTCCCGATCCAGGCTTGGATCCCCAAGAACTTCTTCACTGGTCGCCTGCCAGCAACTTCTTTCTTCAGGCTCCTGGTTCATCAACGAAGAAACCCGACGACATTTGAACCCTATGCAGCCGCAGCCCCTGGGCTAGGTAAACCGAGTACTCCGGTGCTCCAGCGTAGACCAACTCTCTAAGTGTCTAGATCCACTTTCGTTTTTGACCTACCTAGTCGGGTTCGCCCGAAAACACTAACTTTGCTTTTACTAGCCTCCATAGACTTTTTCCCGCCTTACGCGTGAGAGTTCCCACTCTGCACACGACGTCCCTAGGCCTCCTGCCTGCAATCTAAAGGTTCAGTAGTCCAGTCCTAGCGATTCTAAAGCCTATGAGAATAGTTACTTACCTGCTGTATTTCGCATTCCACTTGTATAGTATATGGTTTTTCGTGCCCCTCGGGCATTTGTGTAAATTGTGCGACTTTAAGTATTTCTTTAAGAGTTTTGTTGTGTGCTTAGCTCCCTGTCTCATAAAGAGCCAGGGTAGTCTTGTTATAAATAAATATACTTTATTTTTCATAACAACTTGTGTGGTGTCCTTTCACTTGGTGTTCAAGGGGTATATGTGATGGTAAAACAGCTGGCTTAACACGCCCTCTAGAGTTTAGCCTAAAGACTGCACGTGTCCATGCTACTAGGATAGCTGGTCTATCAGGTTGACTTACAACCAAACATCAATAAGGGTTGTTTGGACTGATACATAGTGTTCACTAGAATAGTGAGCACTGCATATCAGGCCAACTTCCCACATTGGTGAGCAGCGGTTGGGATTTGAGCTTGCTGTTGTTTTACCACGCATATCCTAAGAATATCATTTGAAAGATCACATAAGTACTAAGGTACATATAACTTAGCTTAGAATACTCTGAGTTCTACTGAACCAGCTGTTGTAGCTCCTAGGGCCTAGCACACCCTAAACTACAACTCTAGCAAGGGATCAGTAGGTAAACAAATAGTGTAGGTAAGTGCACCACTTACACCTCACTAGAAAAGCATGTCTACCCAGGGAGAGTCTACTGAGACTCCCCTTGTGGCTATTGACCCTCCACAGGTCAAATCAAGATATGCAGCTCTCAGTTTCCAGGAGATGAGACAAGTGTGTACCTCCAGGAAACTGAAACAGGGGTCTAACCCCACCATTCCCTTTCTGATAGGTCTCTTAGAGACATATGATGCTAGGAAAGCCTCTCATATAGATGGGAATATGCCAGCCGTAGAGGGTACCAGTGGTGATCCAGACCTCCTTGACACTGAAAATGCAGTTGAGGAGGAGGATCAAGAGGAACTCTCTGGGGATGAGGCAGACAAGAGGTCTGAGTTAGTCAGCAGACTTACTAGGGCCAACTTAGACCTATTTAGGGAAGGAGCTGGGGGACCCCCAGTGCTGACCCTAATAAGGCCTAACCTTGGAGTTAGAAGAGATAGATCTCATTCTAGGGACTCCAATAGATCTCTGCACTCTAATGCCTCTTCTCAGAGGAGAAGGAATTCTCCCCAGAGGAGATTGACTTCCCCTCAGAGAATAGAGCATGAAGCAAGGATGAGACAGGCTAATCTGAGGATTGAAAGGGAAGAACTTGCCCTGGCCAAAGAGAAGCTTGCCTTTGCTAGAGAGCAGCAGATGAGTGGGGTAGTCCCCACTGGTGGCAGCAATCTCCCAAGAGATAAAGAAAGGAGTTTAGATACTAAACACCTGAGTAAGATAGTGCCCCCCTTTAAACAAGGGGATGACATCCACAAGTGGATGGCTGCTTTGGATAGGGCCTGCACTGTTCAGTGCATCCCCCAAAGTCAGTGGGCAGCTATACTGTGGCTCTCCTATGAAGGCAAAGGAAGAGATAAGCTCCTCACTACTAGAGTTGAGGATGCTAACAATTACCAAGTCCTGAAAAATACACTGGTTGATGGGTTTGGCTTAACCACTGAGCAGTACAGGTTGCTGTTCAGGGATACCCAGAAAATTCAGTCTCAGGATTGGTCTGACTTTGTGGATTGTGCCACTAAGGCTTTGGAAGGCTGGTTGCTGGGCAGTAAGGTTACTGATTATACAGGGTTGTACAATCTGATCATGAGAGAGCAGATTTTAAATAACTGTCAGAACCAGTTGTTGCATCAGCACCTTGTGGACTCAGATCTGACCTCTCCCCAAGAATTGGGAAAGAAGGCAGACAGATGGGTCAGAACAAGGGTCAAGCAGAACCAGACTCAGAACCAGGGTGGTCAGAAGAAAGCAGACCAAAAGGGTAGTAACAAGAGTGAACAAAATGACCAGAAGTCTTCAACAGGTCCCCAACAAACCAAAGAGGGTGGGGGTCAGTCTTCACAGCAGAAAAAGAAGACTCAAGAAGGCCAGTCAAAAAGGTGGTGCCAGTACTGTAAAAGTAAGTCTCACTGGTTTAGTGAGTGCACCAAAAGAGGAGGGCAAACTCCTACCACTACAGCCCCTAAGGCAACTGCACCCCCTAGTACAGTCAATAGTGGTAGTGCACCTCCCAAGGGAATAGTTGGGTTAACCTTGGGAACTGAGGGGTCTGACAACTTAGTTGGCACACTCACTCAGGCTGTCCTTGTCTGTACAGGGGATATGGATATGTCCCCTGATGTCAGTCCCAATACTTTGGGCAAATACAGGCAGACACCTTTGATAAATGGCAAAATGGCTCAGGCCTATAGGGACACTTGTGCCAGTGTCACCATGGTGACACCTAACTTTGTGGACCCTGGACAGATCATGCCAGGTACAGATTTCCTGGTGACCAATGCCAGCAACGTCACTACCAGTCATAGTATGGCGATTGTTGCTTTCTCCTGGGGAGGGGTAAGTGGCCAAAAGAAAGTTGTGGTTAGTTCAGACCTCCCAGTGGATTGTTTGTTGGGCAATGATTTGGAGTCATCCCTATGGTCAGAAGTGGAGCAGAGGACTCACATGGAAATGTTAGGCTTGCCAGCACATGTGCTTGCTGTGACTAGGTCACAGGCCAGAAGATGCCCCACTGAACAGGTGCTGGATCCTGGAACAATGGACCAGACATCTTCCAAGAAGAAGAGCAGTAGGGTTAAGGCATTGCCTTCCCCCTTGCCCCAGGTTGAGGATCAAGTCTCTGAGGAGGCTGATCTGAGAGAGCTGAGGGAAACTGAGCCTAAAGAGCTTGAACTTGATCAAGTTGAGTTTCTGGGCTCAGGGGGACCCTCCAGAGAAGACCTGGGGAAGGCACAGTTAGACTGCCCTTCCCTTGAACCCCTCAGACAGCAGGCTGCTGCTGAGGCTGCAGGGAACGCCACAGGTGCCCACAGGGTATACTGGGAAGATGGACTCCTGTACTCTGAGGCAAGAGACCCCAAGCCTGGTGCAACCAGGAGGCTGGTCATCCCCTTGTCTCAGAGGGGTTTCCTTCTCACCTTGGCCCATGAGATTCCCCTTGCAGGTCACTTAGGCCAGACAAAGACTTGGGACAGACTTGTCTCACACTTTCACTGGCCTCACATAAATGAGAATACCAAGGAGTTTTGTCGCTCCTGTGTCACTTGCCAAGCCAGTGGTAAGTCAGGTGGCACAACAAAGGCCCCCCTCATACCACTACCTGTGATGGGGGTTCCCTTTGAAAGAGTGGGGATTGACATTGTTGGTCCAATGGAACCCCAGACAGCATCAGGGCACAAGTTTATACTGGTGGTGGTGGACCATGCCACCAGGTATCCTGAAGCTATTCCACTTAGGACCACTACAGCACCTGTAGTGGCAAGGGCCCTAGTTGGAGTGTTCTCCAGAGTGGGCTTCCCTAAGGAGGTTGTTTCTGACAGAGGTGCAAACTTCATGTCAGGATATCTGACTGCAATGTGGAAGGAATGTGGTGTCAACTACAAGTTCACCACACCCTATCATCCACAGTGCAATGGGCTTGTTGAAAGATTCAACAGGACCCTCAAAGGGATGATTCATGGACTACCTGAAAAGCTCAGGCGTAGATGGGATGTCCTGATACCCTGCCTCTTGTTTGCTTACAGAGAGGTCCCACAGAAGGGGGTTGGCTACAGCCCTTTTGAACTTCTGTATGGGCATCCTGCAAGAGGACCCCTGTGTTTGGTGAAGGAAGGATGGGAGAGACCTCTCAAAAAGCCTGCAACCAACATAGTGGACTATGTACTTGGTCTCCGCTCCAGGATGGCTGAATACATGGAGAAGGCATCTAAAAACCTTGAGGCCAGCCAAGAACTCCAAAAAGCTTGGCATGACCAGAAGGCTGTCCTGACTGTGTACAAGCCTGGACAGAAGGTGTGGGTGCTGGAGCCAGTGGCCCCAGCAGCACTCAAAGACAAATGGTCTGGGCCCCACACCATCATTGAGCAAAAGGGAGAGGTCACCTACCTGGTGGACCTTGGAACTCCCAGGAGCCCCCTCAGGGTGCTCCATGTGAACAGGCTCAAGGCATATGTCGACAGGAAGGACATGAGCTTGCTCATGGCCACAGATGAGGGACAGGAGGAAGAGAGTGACCCTCTCCCAGACCTGCTCACTCAGAATCCTGATGATGGATCAGTAGATGGTGTTGTCTTTTGTGGCAGCCTCTCTGAACATCAGCAACAGGATTGTAGACAAGTTCTGCAATCCTTTAGACATATGTTCTCTCTGACCCCCAGTCAAACTGATTGGTGTACCCATGAAGTTGACACTGGAGACAGTCTGCCTGTCAAGAGTAAAATCTACAGACAGCCTGATCATGTCAGAGACTGCATCAAGACAGAAGTGCAGAAAATGTTGGAGCTGGGAGTCATTGAGCCCTCAGATAGCCCTTGGGCTAGCCCAGTAGTTCTAGTGCCAAAGCCTCACACCCAGGGTGGTAAGAAAGAGATGAGGTTTTGCGTAGACCACAGAGGACTCAATGCTGTCACTAAGACTGATGCCCACCTAATACCAAGAGCAGATGAACTTATAGATAGATTGGCTTCTGCCAACTACTTAAGTACATTTGACCTGACAGCTGGGTATTGGCAAATCAGGTTAGCTGAGGAGGCCAAGCCCAAGACAGCATTTTCTACCCCTGGTGGGCATTATCAATTTGTGGTAATGCCCTTTGGTTTGAAAAATGCACCTGCCACCTTCCAAAGGCTGGTGAATCAAGTTCTCACTGGGTTGGATGACTTCTGTGCAGCATATCTTGATGATATAGCTGTCTTTAGTTCCACCTGGGAGGATCACCTGGTCCACCTGAGGAAAGTGTTAGAGGCACTGCAAAAGGCAGGTCTCACTATCAAGGCCACTAAGTGCCAGATAGGGCAGACACAGGTTGTATATCTGGGCCACCTTATAGGTGGAGGCCAGGTTCAACCCTTGGAGAGCAAGATACAGGCCATCAAGGACTGGGCTCCTCCAACCACCCAGACTCAGGTTCGAGCTTTCTTGGGCCTGACTGGGTACTATAGGAAATTTGTCAAGAATTATGGGTCCATTGTGACTCCACTTAATGACCTGACAAGTAAAAAGATGCCAAAGAAAGTTCAGTGGACAGCAAGCTGTCAGAAAGCATTCAATGACCTAAAGCAGGCCATGTGCACAGCACCTATCCTAAAGAGTCCAGACTACTCCAAGACCTTCATTGTCCAAACAGATGCTTCTGAGTTGGGTGTGGGAGCTGTTCTATCTCAGCTGAATTTTGATGGTAACGACCAGCCCATTGCTTTTATTAGCAGAAGGCTGACCCCCAGAGAGAAAAATTGGTCAGCTATTGAGAGGGAGGCCTTTGCTGTGGTGTGGGCCCTGAAAAAGTTGAGGTCATACTTGTTTGGCACTCACTTTAAGATTCAGACCGACCATAAGCCCCTCTTATGGCTAAATCAGATGAAGGGTGAAAACCCCAAACTACTTAGGTGGTCCATTTCCCTACAGGGGATGGATTTTACAGTGGAGCATAGACCTGGTACTGATCATGGCAATGCTGATGGGCTCTCCAGGTATTTCCACTTAGAGCAAGAAGACTCACCTGGTCAAGGTTAGCTTATTGTCACAAAGTTTGGGGGGGTCATGTAGGAGAGTAGGGTCTGCAATCCTATGATCACCCAGATTTGTTGCTTTTTGCTTCACTGGTTTACGACTTTCCCTGGCTGTGGGCCTGCTAATCAGACCCACAGCCTAGCTGTTCTCTCTACTCCAAATTGTACCCAGGTACTGAATTGGCACTGGGCCCTCTCCAAGTCCTTGTACCCAGGGCTGAGGTGCCCCCAGAAGTCTCCCAGGGGCTGCAGCATGTATTATGCCACCCCTGAGTTGACTAACTAAATCAGACACAACTGGCTGCTTGACAGCTGGGGCAAGGTGGTGTAATCACCCTTTGCTTTAGATATAGTATTCATATATCTAAACCTAAAATGGACACATATATTCCTATCAGTCACTCCTATGGCAGGCCTTAACAATCCTGAAGGCAGAGTGCATGGAATAATGTGAAATGGTGCTCTGGCATGAGCTGAGCCCGTTTGCAGCTTGCGGAACCCAGTCCTAATAGCTGTTCCATGATAACGCTATACCATATACTCTTAAGTGCATTATGTACCTCGCGGTCATATGCTAACTTTGGTATAACATTATCAAAAACATGTCGAGTAAGGTGTCATACGAATTGGAATACTAACCCCTTGCCAATTCTGGCGACGGGGTTAGCATTCCACCCTTCTAGAGGGACACGACATGTTGGTAACCTGTAACCCCGATTAAAGTCAGACATAGCCTCAGCTCCACAAGATGGATGCTGCCACCGAGACACAAGTCTGCCCTCCTGCTGTTGGGAGTCCTCCCAGCGCGGGAGGCAAGGACAAAGGGTTTCCTGCCAGGGGCGGTGCCAGCACCGTCCCAGACAGGATTTTGTGTATTCTAGGTAGGCAGGGCTTTAGAGGAAGGTGACTGCAAGTGGCACCCCGGTGCTCACTGTGCATATGCCGGCTTGAACCAGTTCCAGGGGCACACCAGCCCCTGAGCTGGGGAAAGCCTGGCATGGGAGAGGGGTGTAACCACCCCCCTTCCTAGTCCCACCCATAGGGCAGGACTTAGTCGCGTGCCAGCCCCCTTTTGCAGGATAAAGGTAGGAGCAGGCCCCCTTCCAAATTAGATCATCTTTGAATCCTGAAACTACTTTCCACGAAAGGAACTCAAGACTTCTTCCTAAGATTTCTCCCTTGTGACTAAGGAGTAGTCACCCTGCAGCAGCAGGCACCAACCAAGCATCGCGGTCTGCTGTAAGTCTCCTCACCGGATCAAGACTGCCCAGCTCGACGAGAACCGGCTTCCCTGGCACCTCTGACCTCTACCTGCATCATCAGCCCAGCTGTGATTCGTGGGTGTGACGAGACCTCGAGGGACCGGCCATCTTCCAAGACTGCACGACGCTTGACCAGCACGACTCCCGAGTGACCCTCGACCGAGTGCCTTGGGGTAAGAGAAGCCCCAACCCTGAGCAGCTCCAGCACCGAAGTTCAGCTCCCCTGCATCCACGAGATCTGCGTGGGGCCCTTCTGCTCTTTGCTGCTCACCGCGTCGTCCAGGTCGCTTGCCCGCTGGCTAGTGGCCCTCTGACGACGAATTCCGACGACAAACACCGCTGGTCTGGTTGCTCCAGACTGGCCCTTGCTCCCCTCCAACAGAGGAGCACCCTGGACCCTCCTGGTCCACTCCAGACGCCATTTTGAGTCCACCGCGTGGGCTTGCATTTGCCAAGACTTGTTGCCCCAATCCTGGGTCCAGCGACGTCGACAGCAGATATCTTCGTGGGACAGCTCGCACCTCCATCCTGGTCGCCGACAACGCCTCCTGGTCCGAGAGACTGCAGAGCCCAGCAGCGCCCACTCACCTGGTTGAGGTGACTCGCCCGGTGCCACTCTGGTGCCCACCTAAATCACTGGCTAGTGATTCAGAACTTGGTCCCCTCTGCTTACAGGTCTTCCTCTTCCCGATCCAGGCTTGGATCCCCAAGAACTTCTTCACTGGTCGCCTGCCAGCAACTTCTTTCTTCAGGCTCCTGGTTCATCAACGAAGAAACCCGATGACATTTGAACCCTATGCAGCCGCAGCCCCTGGGCTAGGTAAACCGAGTACTCCGTTGCTCCAGCGTAGACCAACTCTCTAAGTGTCTAGATCCACTTTCGTTTTTGACCTACCTAGTCGGGTTCGCCCGAAAACACTAACTTTGCTTTTACTAGCCTGCATAGACTTTTTCCCGCCTTACGCGTGAGAGTTCCCACTCTGCACACGACGTCCCTAGGCCTCCTGCTTGCAATCTAAAGGTTCAGTAGTCCAGTCCTAGCGATTCTAAAGCCTATGAGAATAGTTACTTACCTGCTAGTATTTCGCATTCCACTTGTATAGTATATGGTTTTTCGTGCCCCTCGGGCATTTGTGTAAATTGTGCGACTTTAAGTATTTCTTTAAGAGTTTTGTTGTGTGCTTAGCTCCCTGTCTCATAAAGAGCCAGGGTAGTCTTGTTATAAATAAATATACTTTATTTTTCATAACAACTTGTGTGGTGTCCTTTCACTTGGTGTTCAAAGGGTATATGTGATGGTAAAACAGCTGGCTTAACACGCCCTCTAGAGTTTAGCCTAAAGACTGCACGTGTCCATGCTACTAGGATAGCTGGTCTATCAGGTTGACTTACAACCAAACATCAATAAGGGTTGTTTGGACTGATACATAGTGTTCACTAGAATAGTGAGCACTGCATATCAGGCCAACTTCTCACAAACAATGCCTGTGTGTGGACAGTGCCTGTGTGTGAACAGTGCCTGTGTGTGATCAGTGCGCCTGTGTGTGTGTGCGCAGTGCCAGTGTGTGTACGTAGTGCCTGTGTGTGTCAACAGTGCCTATGTGTGCGCGCAGTGCCGGTGTGTGTGAGCAGCCTGTGTGTGTATGTACTGCCTGTGTGTGTGAACAGTGCCTATGTGTGCACACAGTGTCGGTGTCTGTGAGAAGTGCCTGTGTGTGTGAGCAATGTCCGTGTGTGTCAACAGTGTTTGTGTGTGTCAGCAGTGCCTGTGTATCCCTGCACCTAAAATCAACCTACTTGTCATGAGGCCCAAGGTTAGACACACAAGCACAACTGTTGCAACACGGCTGCTCGGACCCTCCATTCAGAAACACATTCCTGCTCTCTGAGGTTTTTGTTTTTTTGCTGAACAAAACATGAGCCCCTTTGATGAGATGAGGAGAATGCGGCAAAATGTGGGACTGTTCGTAAGCCAGTGAAAAGATTTCCGTTTCGTACCTGGATGTTACTGTCTCCAATACAAACGCACTTACATACTTTGTGGGGTAATGAAACTGTGTGTCTCATTGTCGGCGCACGACCAAGCCAGCTCTTCAAAGGCCAACACTTACACATGAAAGGATGCAGACGAACGCGCGCCCACCAAACTCACTGCAGACTGGTGAACGTGCCCCGAACATCTGGGTTCAATTACCTCGGCACCCTGACAGCTCGTAATTGACAATTTATTGCACTCCCCTGCGCGTAACCGCACAGAATATGCAGGAAATGCACAAACTAAAATCCATATGGCCTATTGCGTGAAGGCTAACAGAAACACAGCACTGTGAGGACCAATTAGCATGCAGATGCCAAAATAAACTACGGAAAAATCTCGCGCAGTGAGGAATTTTTACTTCACTATTCTGAGCCCCGTAACAATACGGCTCGGAGCTCCGCCCCACTTCTGACGAAGTGGTGACGTAGGCCGAGCCCTAAAAAGGAAAAGAAAATGAAAAACTGAAATAGTAATGCTCAATGCAAACACTTTTTTTTATAGTGGCACATTAGCAGAGCTTTGCTGGCCCACTAGGGCCATTGGAATTTTTGATGTGATTAGTCTCAGGGTCAAGTTTTCCCCACACATGTATCACATAACAATAGCACTGACTGCAAGGAATTAAGCCAGAATACCACTAAAATCAAAAAAGTTGGATTTTTTTGTTTAAAGGATTTCATAGTGGAACTAAACAGATAATTTGTGTGTAAATTACCTTACATTAATGAGTAAGGCGTATATGTTGCACAATTAATAGTATAATTGATGTGCAACATTAATGGAGGCATATTAGCCAGTCTGCTACTCTGCAGTCTGCAGCATCCGTTTGGAGCAGCTGTAATGGATACAATATTAGCCTATTATAATTATTTCCAATGGCCCTGCTCTGCTCCGACTGCCTCTTCAATTCTACCCTTACTCCAAACTTAGAAGAGGCAGATTGTATACTCCATCTCACTCGTGACTTGATAAGGATATCCTGTCCGCTGTAAGTAGATAGTGCACGGATTATAAACAATGCACTGCAGTACAGGGAAGGAAATGGGATACATTCTATTTGGTACATTTGTCACAGAGTATCCCATATGCCAAAGTCTAAATCATACACTTAGTCCCACATTATATCCTGGCCTCGCCCTCCATTACAAATTATTTTCAACAAATAACTTCACTTGGCAGTGGGGAAAAGTACAAAAAGGTAATTTATAGGGATTAAGCTAGGTAGAGAGTTAGCTAAAGTATAGTGGGGTGTCACTGATCATGTGCCCTGCTTTTGCTTAGTCAGTCACTGTGGTTGACGAATGATTATAGGGAAAAATTGGAACAGGCGTAAATCCATCATGGAAGCCATGAAATATAAGCCACTTGGACAGCAGAATAATGTGGCACATGACGGAGAATGGAATTTACTTTTTCTTGGTAGGCTGGATGTAGCCTTACGGCTAGAGTGGCCGACCTCTAAGCTGGAGAAACGGGTTCGAGTCTCGGCAGCGACATGTTCAACATCCTGTGATTCTGGGCAAATCACGTAATCTCCCCGTGCCTAACAAAAATGAATGTGTCCATTTGTACCAAAACGTGCTCATGTAAAGTGCTATGATACCCCATTTCTTGGGTCTAGTTTGCGCTATATAAGACTCTAGAAAAATGTTTTTTTAATTTTAAAATTATGAAGTGAAGTACTAATGGTAGGTGACTGAATGGGCACTGGGAAGCACACTTTGTTTTCAGTCCGTAATGCATTGTAAACTTTGTAATGCTGCATTATTAACTGAAACAGAAGCACATTGCACAGCCTACACTGCAGCACTGAATTGAACCATGCGGCAGTTAGGCACGGGAGGTGAAATGCAGTTTTCAGGAAGGTGATGATGGGTGGGATATCTGCCTCACTTGACAAATATAGTATAATTTGTCAATGAGCAAGCAAAGTGACTTACTGCTTTCCCCTGCCACTGCTGGGACTGCTTCTTCTGCAAAAGCCTGGGCCTCCTCTGTCCCACTTCCTTCCTGGCTACTGGTGCTGGCTGCAGTACTGGCGGTCTGTGCGGCAAGAAAAAAGCCCATAAATTACCAATTTAGATATCTGATTCACCACCTAAGTAATTATTTTGCACAAAGTACAACACCAATACCTTACAGTTCCTCAGTTCCCTCTGTAGCACTCTCTCGAGACTGTGCAGACGAGGCCCGCTCTGAGTGCATACAATAAATGATTGTTGGTGTATATTCTCCACTGTTTCTCTGACTCTTCATTTAGCATGGAAGGCTGAGAGGTGGTCAGTGGTGAGTGGTGAGCAGGGTGGCCCTAATCGGGTCGCTTCCTTCATACTGTATAATTATGGCAACATTGCAGGGTCCATGACCATGGCCATGCTTTTTGACTGATTTAGAAAGCCTTCTCAACCAACATATTTGGTGAATACTAGTCCATCCGGTAGTAGACCCATAGCGGGTCGCACCGTGGTCACCAAACGTTGTGGTGCATTTTGGGAAGGATGTCCAGTATTTTTATGGAGGATATTGCCAGGATTATAGAGAGGCTGGCGGAAACGCTGGGAGAAGCATTTAACCAACCATCGTGCTTGGCTGTCCAAATTAAAACATACGTAATCATCAAATTCCAGTGTAACTGATCAACCAATATGAACTCCCATCCTAGTTTTACATAGTATGTCTCACATGGAGAACCTCAGGGTCAGTGGTTCCAATTCATGAATTTTGGAGGGTACAATGATCATGCGAGCATAAAATTCAGTTTAATTGAGGCACTTAACCTTACTAATTAGCCAACATAGTATGGCAGCCCAGCATAATGTGTTAAGGCTCAGTGGAGATTCACAATCTGAGGTTTCTAGACACAATGCTAGTATATGAGAATGATCATCAAAAGGGTACAATTCTTCACTCAGACATAGAAGGTCCTAATCATTGTACATCTCATTTCTAGAGATAAACATGTAGTTTTGCATCAGTGTTGTGTCAATGTCAAGATTAGTTGTGACTCTTCTCTCCTCAATTCCTTTTCTCTATCCCCTCCCCATAGGCGTGCTTTAATTAGAGCCATTCCAAAGCATTTAAAGCTTGCCAGAGATCATCCATGGTCCTGCTCAAAATGTCAAGCCATGGGGTAGCTCTTTTCACCATTCTCAATAGCTCGCATATGTTCAAGAATTCTGATTTTGTATTTATTGATGGTGCTCCACATATATAACTTGTCACACTCACATTCCAATACATACACTACATAGTCTGTGTTGCAGTAATATGTACTTACTCACATTGTGAAAAAAATATGCACACTTATTAACTAGTGTGCAATATATTTTTTTTACAAAATAAGCAACATATACATGAATTTGTTAATTTTTGCCTGACCCATAACATTTTTTTGTTTCAAAAACAGTTGTTTAGACAGGTATCTGGGACCGCGATGGGCACCTGCTTCGCCCCCAGCTATGTGAACTTGTGTGTTGGCTGGTGGGAGGAGCAGGTGGCCTGGGCGGAACCAAATCACATGTGGAACGAAAGGGTGAAGGTATGGTATTGTTACATAGACGATTTGTTCATTGTATTTGATGGCTCCCCGGGTTTGGCTAAATCCTATATTGACATTCTAAACTGTAATGAGGTCAACCTAAAATTTTCAGGAGAAGTAAGCGTAAAGGAGGTTAATTATCTAGACTGGACAGTATTTGTAACAGATGGACAGATACACACAAAGCTCTATCGAAAGACAACTGCTGGGAACTCTACCTTATTTGCTACCAGTAGTCATCCCAAGAAACTCATTAACAGTATCCCCTATGGGGAGTTATTGAGATTAAAAAGGAACAATACATGTGATTCAAAGTTCCAAAAAGGAGCAGCAATGAGTATGTAACGCTTTAGAGTGAGAGGCTATAGCGAAGCTGTTTTATCATCTGCTCTAACTAGAGTCAATGTCATCAGCAGAGAAGACCTATTAGTGGACAAGGGTAGCAAAAGATCAGGGAATGGTTGTTTCCGGATGATTACCAATTTTTCTGAGAATGCTGGCCAATTTAAAAGAATAATGCGTAAGAACTGGCACATCTTACTTACGGACAGCATTTTAAGGGATGATTTGCCATCTAACCCCTTAGTACCATTCAGAAAGGCAAGGTCATTGAAGGACCAATTGGTCCATAGTTATCATGACACTGAACTCGCAAAGATTTCTTTTAAAACACTAAATGGATTTTATCCATGTGGGAAATGTAAAGCCTGCAAGAAGAGCAAACGTGTTCTTTCCTACAATGTCCCTAACCTCAGCACGCCAAAAAAGATCAGTACGTTTCTCACCTGCACCACTCCTTACTGCCGTGGTTCCCAAACTGTGCGCCGCGGCACCCCGGTGCGCCGTAATGAGGTGCCAGGGGCACCGGGCACAGTCTAGGGTGACCAACTGTCCGTAAACGGACCGTACAACTTTTGTCTGTAATTTTGGCCATCACAGGGAGCAGCGCTGCTCCCTGTGAGAGGCCTCACACCCCCTTGATGCTGGCGCCTCGCACTCCTCCTGGGGCACAAGAGCAGCCCCTCCCACCCATTGAAATTCTGTATGAGGCTGATTGCCACATACAGAATGACAATGGGCCAGTCTGGAGTGTGGCAGCATGTAGAGGTCTCCTCCTTGCTCAGGATACAGCAGGGCATTCTGTTAGAAAAAAAAGTAAAACGCCCAAGCTGCAACGTTAGAGAACACTTCATTTAAAGAAGCATGAAAAACAAGTTAATAAAAAGAACGGGTTATTTCAATATTAGATTCAACAAAGCCACAGTTGCTGCTTTTTTATTTTACGGAACTAGCAACCATTGACAAAGCCAATAGTCCTGGCTTGTTGTTGGTGTAATGATACTTGCTGTATTATATATCTGGTTGCAATGACAGAGACAACATAATACAAGTCAGGCACAACACTATGCTAAGCGCAGATTTTTAGCCTAGGTGTTTTAAACTACGCTCTTAATTACATCCAACACCCCCTTTGAAGAGACCCCCCAGTTTTTTTTACTCCACTTAAAGCCCTGGAAACGCCACCATGTTACAGTCACCTCACATCCTGGCACTGTGCATCATGTGTGACTCATGACTTCTACGTTTTCAGTCTGCCTATGTGCAGGAGTATAGTGCACCCTCCCCTCCCCCCCCTCACCCCTTGCTGTAGTTCGTTCTTGATAGGCCTCTTCTGTTTGCAACTCTGCAGACAAAGGCTCAGCTCATGTGAAAAGGTGGGTGAGTAAATAAGTGAAGGAATGTCTGGATGGCTGGATGGATTACTGAAAGGATGAATGGATGAATGAAAGGGGGGAATGGATAGATAATGAAAGAAAGGATGGATGAGCGAATGAGTGGAAGCATGGATGAGAGAAAAGGTAAATAGATGGATGTATGGGTGGAAGGGTGGATGGATGGGTAAAAGGGTGGATGGGTGTGTGACAGGATGGATGGATGAGTGAAAGGGCAGCTGATGAGCGAGTAAATTGGTGGATGGGTGTGTGAAAGGCTGGATGGATGGATGAATGAAAGGGTAGATGATGGGCAAGTAAATGGGTGGATGGATGAATTGATAAGTGAAATGGTGAATGGATGGATGAGTGAAAGGGTGGATGTAAGGATTGATGAGTGAGTGAAAGGGGGTTTTATGGACAAAAGGATGGATAGATGAGTGAAGTGAAAGATGAGATTAACAATTCAAGCATTCCAACCATTATAATACCTTAATTGCGTCCCAATTACTTTAAGGAAGACAACAGGAAGTACATACCTCCCACCCACCCACCGGTAAAAAAATGGTGGGGAGCCAGGGCCAACTGCCGGTTAGGTCAAGGGAGCCACAGGTCAAAAAAGTTTGGGAACCACTGCCTTACTGTATTTATTGTCTGGTATGTCCATGTGGACTCCGTTATATTGGAAGTACCATCCATCCAGTTAAGATACGGATTTTAGAGCACATGAGGGCGATTAATAACACTGATGAATCATACCCCGTGACCAGACACTATAATAAGGTACAGAGTTGTAAGAGGGATCTGTTAACGTATTATTGTTTAGATCATGTACCAGGTAGTCCAAGGGGTGGTGACAGGATTCAAAAGCTGAGGCGTTTTGAATCACGCTACATCATAGACCTGCAATGTAAGAGCGCGTTGGGTCTGAATAGCAGTGAGGAGCTTGCTGTACATCTAGGTTGACACTGCAACATTGTTGGGATGTCTGGAAAACAATATGCTCTTATCTGTAAATGCGAATTCTCCATTTCTGATCACCTAAAGGACATAATGTATGAAGAATATGTAAATATAAATACATGAGAATGTTCTAGTGTGAGATCTAAACTGCAAATATGAGTTGTAAGATAGTGTATGCCGGTAGTATTGAGAATAAGACAGAACAGAGGCCCATCCATGGGCAGTATCTGTGTCTTTCCGTTTTTTGTTGAAAGTCTTAATGATTTTTCTTTTATAATTAATATGAAGTTAAATTGTTTTTGCCGATACACGGCATTATGACGAATCACTACTAATTTTTTAGATTTAACGTTTTGTATTGGTGAATGTAATTATTTGAAACGTTCATGCAATACTGTATTTTGATTGATTAGAAAGCTCGTCTTTATACATACTCGCCATCTAAGCTTATCATTGAAGTGATTACTAGATAACAACGTAGGAAATAGATAGAAAATCACCTACGGTAAGATGACACCGGCGTGAGGCACGAGACAAACCATGGGACGGGAGATGTTAGAGTCCTAAAGAAAAGTCGCTAAAAACATTCAATTACTACCTCAGAACATTTTTTATTCGTGTTTAACCATGTACCGGCCCTGTATAGTTTTCTTTATACTATCTACATATAGACTAGGTTTGGAAGTAGTACTAATTAATTTTACGATCTTATTGCTTTTTATATACATTGTTGTTTTAACCCATGCCATGTGATGTTAAGCGCTCTGATACCCAAGGGTCATGTTCGCGCTATATAAAACTGTTAATAAATAAATAAATAAATTCTAAGATGGCGGCTCAATGTAGACTGTCAAATTGGTGACTAGTCTGTTCTCCATTTCTACATCGGATAGAAGCTTGCATATATAAATGTAAATATGGCTCCGGCGTTTTGTGCATAAATTGACGAAGGCTAAGCGCCAAAATGCATCTTGTTTGCCTGGAGTTCTGAATAAAATCTTTTGAACTCCCCCCGAGAGTGCCGTCTTCTGTTACGGGTACAATTACCCGATGGAGCTACGAGCGGTATGTTGAAGTGGGAACACCCCCGCTTGGCGTGCACCCGTACCTGAGTGCAACTGGCTGGTGTCTTGGAGCAGTTATATACATATATATATATATATAATATGTATTTTTTTTAAGGGTGGGGGGAATGCCGCTAAGCGGAGCTCCGCGAAGTGAAAAAAAAACTCTGCCTCGCTACGCAGAGCTCCGCGAGCAGTGGAGTGCATTAGATAAAGCACTGGGCCACCCCTTTGAAGGGGCAGCCATGCCCTTTATAAAAACTATAACATAAATGCCATTTCCTGTGATTTTCAGTTTCAGGTGTTTGTTCGCACTGTGCAATCATCGCGAACAGCACTATGCACAGCGCAAGTGGGAGCTGCTTCCTTTCTGACGCGTGAGTAGATTTTGACTCGAGTGGAAGCTTTCTCAACGTGAACAGACAGTTTCTTAACATGAGCGGTCGCGACCATATGCGACCACTCGCAATGAGAAATCTGACCGCCTGCACTGAGAAATCTCGCCGGAAGGTTGATTTTCCACGCTGGCGCTCGCCAACTTGATGTTAGCGATCGATAAATCTCGTCAGGAGGTGGATTTTCGTCGCTCGGGCTAGCCAACTTGACGTTGACAAACGCGAGTGCGAGGAAATAGTTTTTCGGATCTCCACGAGCTCAGCGTATTGCAGAGTGCAGAAAACTCCGCAAACTCCATGAGCGGAGCGGAGTTTACCACCCAGACTTAATATACAGATATATATATGACTTAAGAAACCTAATTGGGCCAGAACCTTAATATCACCTTCAGGAAAGTTCCATCAATAAAAGACACACTGGTCAAAAGCCATTTTCAATCAAAGAAAACAACAATGAATTGGCTTGAAAAACAAAAAATGGGCTTCAACAAATGCAACAGCTGTAAAGCTTGCAAAATTGGTACAAACAAAAAATGTATTAGAGATCCGGAAGGGAGGCTAATCCAAATAAATGCTAAAACTACTTGCACCACACAGTTTGTGGTTTATGTGATACAATGTAATTGCGACATGATGTACATAGGTAGTACGATCTGTATGCTGAAGAAGCGTATCCTAGAACACATAAGAGCAGTTAAAAACAAGGATTTATCATATGCCACAGCAAAACACATCATAAACTGTCAAGGTGGTGACTGGCGTTATATGAATTCCTTTGCAATCAATACTGTTGAACCCAATGAAAGAATGGGGGATCGAAAAAAGAGATTGAGACAGCTGGAATCTAAATATATTATCCGCATGAGGACAAAACATCCGAAAGGAATCAATCTGGATGAAAAACTTTTTGTTCATTTGTAAATAGTACTAAAGAGACTGATCAAGTTCTGAAACAGGACATTTCCCATCGAATCCAGTAGACCCTTTTAGAACTTTATTGCTCCGAGGTGATTTATAATATATATCTGTGCGTCTAAACATTTGCATGCAAATTGAGAATATTAAACAATTGGGTACTATACCCTTGGACATCAATCTAAAAACATAACTGTGTAGTTGACATACTGTATGATCAAAAATACATGTACTATACATAGAACAATTAACAACGAATGTCATTCACTATATAGGATAGACATAGCAGAAAACCAAACATACTGTACGAAAGCAACAGTCTATGCAAATAATGGTATCTCAGTCTTGGGCAACCTACAGTGGGCATAACAACCAAATAACATAACTCTGTCACAAAAGGTGATCTGTATAGCATAAAATGAAAAACTACAATTCCCAGAATGCTACGGGGGTATGTAATGTCATGTGATTATTTTAAATACAGATAGAAAAAATAGTGCCACCTACCGTGAGAAAGGCCACCAGGCCGAAACGCTTTGGTGTGATAGACTTTGGATCTGTGCCAATAAAATAAGTCAAACGGAGTTCCTGAGTGCGGCGCATTTTGTATAAAAATAAATAAAATATATATATAAATATATTCAATTCCTGCTTTTCCTTCGGCTGCTTACATTCATCATGAAGCAGTAAACTGCACCAATCGGTATGATCCACATTCTTTTTATTATTTTATTTCATTCTCACAAAAGTGCTGATAGTATCCAATATATATATATTACCTACTGGCGGTCGCCAGTAGGTAGTTATAGTTAGGATCGTTTTCCATAGGAAATCTGCAACATTCTATTGGGAATAACTTTGGCGCCGAATGAGGGATCTGCCTGTAATTTTCCTTAACTTTGCCTCGCTCCGCTCCGCTCCTTCCCTGAAAGTTTCGGGGGGATCCGTCAAGCGGGGGCCGAGATAAAAGGGGGTCCCAAAACGTGTTTCCCCGTGTTAATTTCCATAGGCGGTTGGACTCACTTTTAGCCCGAACGGCTGAATGGATTTCCACCAAACTTGGCAAAATTGTAGGGACTGGTACCCCGATGTGCCTTTGCTATGTCTCACGATATATGCTCCAGTGGTTTTTACGAAAATTAACTTTGAAAAAATATATATTGGGCTACATTGGGCTATATATATGTTAGAGCCCAAATGTAGCCCAATGTAGCCCAATGTAGCCCAAAGATGGCCACCAGAGACCAAAAAAACCAAATGTAGCCCAAATATCAGCCAGATGTAGCCCAACTATAGCCCAATGACAGAATGTCCCAGAGTGTTCTAAAGAACAACTAGAGCGCTAACAGTCTTACTTATGACAAAAGTATGGCACACCTGAAGTCATCTTGATTGGAATAAAGTGGTAACACTTAATACATTTAATTTGAAAAGGAACAAAATGAGGGGTTTCATTTTGCCATAGAAATGTTATATATATATATATATATATATATATATATATATATATATATATATATATATATATATGTATATATTCACTGAAAAAACCATAGGTTTCACACCAGTTATAGTTAGGAATTAGCATTTAAAAAACCTATTAAATTCACTGAAAAAACCATAGGTTTCACACCAGTTATAGTTAGGTGGAAAGTTTACTCGCATAAAACCATTGAAATTCCTACGTCATAGTTAGTTGGACTCACTATAACTTGCGCGTGCAATGCACTGCTGATGACGTCACATATTACATCACTCATGACATGGTCAGTGACATCACTGATGACATCACTGATTACATCTCAAATGACATCACTGATGACATCATCCAGTGAATGTGTATCTTTCTGAAAAATAAATATTTTTTATATATGTATATCTAAAGGTTGATGGAAGAATAAATGGGTAAATAAATGTCTAAATGGGTGTTTTTTTTGTGTAAAATTGATTGGTTAACTGACTTATTAAATGTATTTTAGTGAATACATATATTAGCGAGTAATGTTTAAATATTTAAATATCTGTATCTGTGTCTCACTTTGTGTATAAGTGGCTGCATGGGTTGGTGAGTAGCTACATGAGTGTGTATATGGGATATTAGTTGTTTTTTTGAGTATCAGTATCAGTGTCTGTATGGTTCGGTGGGGGATATTACTTAGAGCACAGATGCATGAATGAGTGACTCACTATTTGTATGTATTTTGAAGACAGCATGTGTGCAAGACTGTATGGGTGGATGATTGTGTGTATGGGTGGGTTAGTGAGTATGTGTTTTTATAATTGATTGTTTAAGAGAGTAAATATGTTTCCGTTTCTGTAGAAGTATGTGTAGTGGTGTGTATATAGCAGTATAATCAAGTAAATGTGTTTTTGATAGTTTATTTGCATGTGTGAATTTGTGTGTGAGTAACTATATGGATGAGTATTAGTGTGTAACAGGATGTATAGGTGTATGAGTACATATGATGAGTAAGTACAGGCATGAGTGACTATATAGAACTGTTGGTGAATGAGTGGATGTGTATGTAGATGTTGGAATTACCTAATAAGTTTTTGTAATTGGTATTGGTTTCTCCTTTTTTAAGAAAATGTTAGTTTCTATTTTTGAATGTGTGTGTCAAAGGTTATTTTATGCTGATAGGAGGTCTGCCACTTTGTCACAAGGATGTTGTCATCAGTGATGTCATTTGAGATGTCATCAGTGATGTCATGAGTGATGTCACTGACCATGTCATGAGTGATGTAATATGTGACGTCATCAGCAGTGCATTGCACGCGCAAGTTATAGTGAGTCCAACTAACTATAACGTGGGAATTTCAATGGTTTTATGCGAGTAAAATTTCCACCTAACTATAACTGGTGTGAAACCTATGGTTTTTTCAGTGAATAAATATATATATATATATATATATATATATATATATATATATATATATATATATATATATATATATATATTGGGAGCAATCTGCAAGGAGGAGTCAGCTGACTTCTGCACCCCAGGGGGGGGATCGCAGCAATACCAGAGGAGGGTGTTGGTGATTTCCAAGTGAGAAGGGCGTCTGGTGAAGTCACACTCCACGCTAAAATGCATTATGCCCTGTTGGTTCAATAAAGAGCTTGGAGGAGGTTTTTGTGGATATTTTACGTGTCAGCCAGAGACGAGGTACAGAGGCCCCTTTCTGCAAGTTGGCCTTCCCCTGCCTGGTTGACATTTGCACGAAAAGGCTGGAACGTTATGGGGACCTGAGGAAGCCTGTGGACCAGGGCCTCACCTTTAACAACTAACCCCCCCCCCCTTTGCCCGATATTCCAGCGCTCATTGAGCACGGAGCCACCTTTGGTACTCACCACCAAGATGCATTCTGGGGGCTGCAGTCTTCAGACATCGGACTGCAGCTGGGAGCAATCTGCAAGGAGGAGTCAGCTGACTTCCCCACCCTAGGGGGAGGATCGCAGCAGTACAAAAGGAGGGTGTCGGTGATTTCCAAGTGAGAAGGGCGTCTGATGAAGGCACACTCCCCGCTGAAATGCATTATGCCCGGTTGGTCCAATAAAGAGCTTCTCAAGGATTCCCATGTGTGGCCTCTGCTTCTTCTACTTGGAGGAGGTTTGTGTGGATATTTTACGCGTCAGCCAGAGACGCAGTACAGGTGCCCTGTTCTGAAAGTTGGCCTGAACATCACTGGATCTGCTCCTGTAGCTGTTTTTTTTGCTCCGATGTATCGGAATGGTTCAGACCCGCCTCTAAAGCCAAACTACACATGGGCGGCTGCTCTGCAGTTAATGATTGCACGAAGGGTCGGGTAAATTGCTACCACTTCCCCTGCCCGGTTGACATTTGCACGAAAAGGCTGGAACGTTATGGGGGACCTGAGGAAGCCTGTGGACCAGGGACTCACCTTTAACAACTACCCCCCCCCCCTTTGCCTGATATTCCAGCGCTCATTGAGCACGGAGCCACCTTTGGTACTCACCACCAAGATGCATTCTGGGGGCTGCAGTCTTCAAACATCGGACTGCAGCTGGGAGCAATCTGCAAGGAGGAGTCAGCTGACTTCCCCACCCCAGGGGGAGGATCGCAGCAGTACAAAAGGAGGGTGTCGGTGATTTCCAAGTGAGAAGGGCGTCTGATGAAGGCACACTCCACGCTGAAATGCATTATGCCCTGTTGGTCCAATAAAGAGGTTCTCAAGGATTCGCCTGTGTGGCCTCTGCTTCTTCTACTTGGAGGGGGTTTGTGTGTATATATTACCAATGGGATCGCGAGGCTGGAAGTGAGGGCTTGAGAGGTTCATTTTTGCCCAGTAACATGCTGTGATTCCAACCTACCTACGCTTCCAGCCAGTCTCCAACTGGATGTACCAGGAAAATCTGGCTAAACGGGACCACTCACCGCGATGCGAACTAACTGCATGCTGGGAGCTGCAGTCTCTCAACACTGAACAGCTAGAGTGATGTCCGTGACATGTAGTTCAGGTGTGCACTATACTACTTCAGATGGGCCAATACAAAAGGACATTCATGGGAACCTCGAGTTCAGTGGCATTTGAAAAGGAGCAGCATCGGATGAAGGCGTAAGCCAAAACGCGTTATGCAAACCCTTCTAAATAAATGATTCTTTTAAACCTCGCCGTGCCCCCTTGTCTACTTTGATGGAGGAAGACAATTTTCTAATATTAGTCTGTAGCTATGACAGGCAAGGGTGGCCCTTCCTCAAGCGTCTTCGGACCAATGGCACTTACCCAGACCGCCCCTCATCCCAGAGGAACAGAGAATCCGCTATCAGCGATAGTTCATGACTTCATGGAGTGACAACCTTACTTGAACGGCGTCCCGGACTTGTAACTAACCAGATGGCCGGGTCAATATGCAGGGGAGGTGGCACTGCACCCAAACGATGAGTGCGGCCACCTCTGCCTTGCTACATGCAGGCGGTGCCCACAGGGTGTGCGGGTGATACTGGCACTTCTGCCACAGCGCGGCGGAAATAGGAAGGAAGTTGAACAGGAGGAGGGCAGAAGGAAGGAAAAAAAAAATTTAAAAATTAAAAAACACAGACAGAAACGTAAAATACACACAGAAATAAATACATGACAGGTGGGATTAAGATTTGGCGGAGACAATGGGGGGAATAGGGAAGATTAGAAGCTAGAAAAGCAGGCGAGGTGGAGAAGCAGAATCAGGTAAAACAAAATGGCGGCACCTGTGCATACTGTATGGTGTCGTTCGCACAGAATACACTACCGGCATGAAAAAAACTGCACGAATGAACGTCAGGAAGAGCATTTTGCTGCTGTTGGCTGAATTCTGTGGAGTCTCGTGGAGTTTTTTGATAACTCCACAGAATTATGCAGAGTGAAATCCCGCGAGTTTTGCCAGGACCCAATGAACATTAACATTATCTAGGCATTTTAATCAATGATGTTGCTTGGTATGCCCTTCTTAGGAGCAGCCATCAGTACATTTAATAGCAGTAGTACATATACAACACATATGTATTGGAAGCAAGTCAACCAGAATGTAAAAGGTTTGAGCTACACGCAAACCAGTCGAGGAAATTGTTTTATAAGATTAAATAATTTGATCAGGAATTGGAAGGGAGTAGAAGCACAGAAGGTATGTTTACAGAAACACAGAATAACAGAAACCCATTTGGAGAAAGCAACATATAATTAAAAACTCGGTTGAGAGAAAAAAGAACAATAAATAGAAATCGTTTGGTCAAAAATAATAGAAAAGACTCAAAGAACAGTTAAATGAATAATATTAACTTACTAAAAAATGTTTTCAAAACCAAATAAAATGGTGGTGAATCCAGGTTAGGGAAAGTAAAAACAAAGCTGCTCAAAGAATAAGGAGACAAAGGTAACAAGAGGAAGATCAGTGAAGGCCTAGAAGGGCCCTACACACACAAAAAAAGGAAAACGTTGAGAGCATGTGGGCATAGAAATACAACGGGTGAAAACAGCGGCTTTGAGAAGTGTCATCCCTGGGCCCAAAACAAGGAGGAAGAAAGAAGGATCATGGCTTGGTAGATAATAAAGCAGTGGGAAGAAGGAAGGGGTTGGAGTAAACCAACGCAGAGGAGCAAATTTAAAAAAAAGTAAGGAGTCACTCATTGGCAGTATGTGGGGGGGAGGGAGCAACTTTAAAAGTAACTATGCAATCTAGCGTCAAAGAATCCATTTTCAAGATGAATGGAATTTGCACCTTAAATTCCATGTAAAAGGCAATTTTGGGGAAAAAGTATTCTATTAACCACTTGGATGTTATGGCATGTCCAACGATTTCATTTACTTTCCATTGAAATGAATGGGCACTCCATGAGTTAGTTTTCGTGCCAAAAAGGTAAATGCCATACTTTTTAAAAAACTTCTATCAAACAGTTTTAGTGAAACGGTTTCTCAGTACTGGTATTCTATGAATCTGTTTTTCTATAAAAACCTACTTGTAATCATGTAGAGATGGTCCTTGGAAAGTGCTAATTTGTGTTGTACACTTTAGCAATTGCCCAGTGTCTTTGACCTTTTAGCTACCTGCTGCACCATCCAGTCGTGTGTGATTTTTTCTACTCAGCGAGTTAGAAAGGAAACTGATTTAGTGTCAGGTATAGGTGATTTATACATCTGGTAGGCCTTCCAGTGTATGCACTTCGTTGCCTTGAAATGGTGATTGGACTTTTAGAGATCAAAGTGATGTCTGAACCATAGCTGAGCTGAGACATGTGAAGGTGGGGATTGTGAACTAAAGGGTGCATGTGCATACCCTCCACTTATAAGGCTTTGGTTTGGAAAATCCTCTTTTTCGGGTCATGTCCCTATGTACACATTGAGATGTAGATTGTTTACTGTGGAAGGCTGCGTTGAAAGACTAGCTTTCAAGGGCTTGGCTTTTGATATTATGGATGACAGCTTAGCACAGAAGGATCTCCTATTGATGTTGTCCACATCACACTTGATAGCTCCTAAAGAGACACTGCATTAGTATGTGCCCATGATCATTTCTTCAGTGGCAATGAGTGTTGGATATCCCAAAACGTGCAGTGGTTAGAACCGGCTCCTGACAAATGCTCATGGGACACCATGCATCCAAAGTGTCAGGAACTCTACAGTAAACTCATAATGTTGCTGTCTTTATTTTGTCACCCTGGGTCTGCAAGAGGTTTTTGAAGAGCCATAAACCTCTCTGACGGATGTATGACGTTACAACGCATGCTATTACAACGCATGCCTTTACGACGCAAGTTTTAAAACACAAGTCGTCACAACGACTTGTGTTGGGGGGCGCTGGATAGTAAATAGTTTAATTTACTATTCCAACTCCAGTCCCCGTGGATAGTAGGGAAGGTGTTGGAAACTATTCCCTATCCTAGAGCGCCCCCCAGCGCAAGTCGTTGTAAAAGTTGCGTTGTAATGGTTGCGTCGGAAAGGTACTTCGTTGTAACAGTTGCGTTGTAAAGGATGTTCCCCCCCTCTGACATACTAAAGCAGATGCCACTACACCACTCCATACACATCCACAGTTTAATCAGGGCCATTAGAATTATGTGATTCTGCAGCCGCAACAATCTTTACATACAGTTTTATTTGCTGCATTTGCAGATTTCGACAAAAAAATGTGAGTTCTCTCTCAAACAGATCAAAAGTTACAAAAAATATGGTGACTCGGGTATGGTGTACCGGAACGCTTTTCGCAGTTTGACTGGTCCTCTTTAAGATGCTTATTGCTGTATTTGAGTGTTAAATTGCTACTTGTAAGGTGAACTCTTTTCCCAGACAATGTTGCCAGGTGTAAAAAAAATCAAAATAATTGAGTCATACTATCACAAAATGTGCCACATTATGCCACGTACTTTGGCTTTTCTTGATGCAGAATTTGTTCAATCCTGCCACGTAATATGGTCCTCCTCTGACGCATAATTCCAGTGGCCATGACTTTAATACATCCCACAGCAGCACATAATTCAACACAGCACCATACCCTACCACAAAACACAATCCAGAATTACAAAATCAACATCACATCACCATGTTCAAAGGCCATTAAGGAAATCATTGAAATCACCATGTGACCTAATGTGTCACAAGAGGTGCAAAAACATACATAGCCATCTTGAACAGCATACATGAGTAACTACCCTCAGCAATTGTAAAGACGCTTACACGAACATCACATTCACAACATCAGTGCACAATACACATCTCCCATCTCTGCATATTCGGATAGGTTTGTAGTATATTCCAGTCTTCTCCTCACTACCAACACAGTCCCAAGGTAATAACCCACAACTCAGTAGACAGGGAGGACAGACAAAATGAGAGTGAGACCAAACGACCACCTATGAAAGATTAAGAATTGAGAAAAAAAATAAACTAGTCTAATTGGTACCGGCAATCTAAGGATCAATCATCACTATGAAATTAGTAGTGTGAACACACTGATACAAGTTGAGCATGAGGGGTCAAGACCTAATCCCCCACAGAAGACCTATTCTGGTTGAAGCCATCAGTCAACTAGAATGATTAGGGCAAACCAGTTTAACAAGAATTGGCAAAGCCTGCACGTCTCACCTTTTGGACCTATTGGTTTTGCCAATGCTGTTTGCAAATGCTGTGCATCACCTGCCACCCCACCGCCCAAAAAAAAGGGAAACAAACAATGTGATCATATGTCCACTGGTCACATCGTTTCATAGCACATGCATGAATGTAATGAATGCCCATGAATGCATCATCAGACAGGCACCCATATACGAAATCATAGTCGGGATAAAATGAAATTTCACCATTGAGAAAGCAATTTTTTTAAAGTGCCTAACAGCTTAATATTAACCCTGGGCGTAGTTCGTGTAGTAGCACTAAGTGTAGCTATGCGAAGTGCACTTTGCACTACGCGAGCTACGCAAACTGCTGAGTGCACTGTGCAAAATGCTGTTTGCACTGATTGTACAGTACTGGATACTTGTCCGCACTGTGCAATCAGTGCAAACCGCATCTTGCACAGTGCAAGCGGTCATATCTGCCGCTCTAGTAGATTCCTACTAGAGCGGCAGCTTTCTCAACGCGGACTGGTAGTTTCTCATCGTGAGCGGTTGCGAGCATACGCGACCACTTGCAATGAGAAACCTGACTTCCCCGCATTGATAATCTCGCCTGGAGGTTTATTTTCCACTCTCTCGATCGGCAACTTGATGTTGCTGATCGCGAACGAGGAAAAAGTCATGCCGGGATGTCATTTTGCTCTCGAGGTTGCCAACTTGACGTTGAGGACCATGAGGAAGCAAAAAATGACCTCTACGCTACACATGTTTGCACTGTCCTATGTGCAATTCGCGTAGAGTGAAGTAGCGCAACCTTCGCAAACTACGCGAGCGTAACGTAGTACTTCGTCCAGGGTTATTTAATATACGCAATGAATGTAACTTGATAAAATGAGAATATTTATATAAAAAATAAAAAATAAAATAAAATAAAATTAACATAAAAAAGTGAAAGATACATTTGGGGTCTTTTGGTTGTTTCTCTGTATCCAAGCCCCAGGAAAATTCAGTATGCAGTATAGAATTTGCTAGTCTCCTGATTATTGCTCACTAGTCTCTCGAAGTCATCATATATTTCTATGGGGGAACATCCATGACAACGCGGTCAAAACACCGCACTGCCATTACCACGCGTCTTTTACAACGCAAGTCGTTACCACGACTTGCGCTGGAGGGCGCTCTAGACTAAGGAATAGTAGATTTACTATTCCAACACCTTCCCTACTGTACGTAGGCTGGAGTTGGAATAGTAAATCTTACTATTCCTAAGTCACAGCACCCTACAGTGCAAGTCGTGGTAACGACTTGCGTTGTAAAAGATGCGTTGTGATGTACCGCGATCTAAAAGATCGCGTTGTAACATCATACAACCATTTCTATGTAGTTTGCGTATCTTGCTTGGAGTAAATATGGCACAAAATTAACAAAAAGAGTGAAAGATACATTTGGGGTCTTTTGGTTGTTTCTCTGCATCCAAGCAGCAGGAAAATTCATTATGCAGTATAGAATTTGCTAGTCTCCTGATTATTGCTCACTAAGTCATCATATATTTCTATGTAGTTTGCATACCTTGCTTGGAGTAAATTTGGCACATGGGCGCCTGTTTACTTTGGCACTTTGTGGTGGTCCTTCAAACCAGAAGTAGCAAAGGCAGAGTCAAGGTTACCAAAAAGCAAGCAATAGTGACTTCTGCAACCACTTCTTAACTTGTAAAAGAATAAGTGCGTGGGTCCTAAATTATTCTCAGAAGCCCCTGGCCTGCACTGCCAAATGTCATGGGTGTTGAAAAACATGTCTGTAATCCTGATTTCACCTCTTGACTCTTTCATCCACCACCAAACACTCCTTTTCCTTTAATTTCTTTCTTCCAGGTTCTTTTCCATCCAAACTTTCTCCTTTTATCAATGCCCCCTCCCTTTTCTTCCTTCTTCTTTGCCCCTTTTCCTCCTTTCTTTCTCTTGCTCTGGTTGGAAGCTTGATGAGGAAAAACAAGTCCTGGTCCCCCACAAAAGAGTGCCGGTGGGCCCCACCTGTAACCACTCGCTCAAATTAAGCAGTGGCTGCTATCCAGCCACATCCCTACTGCCATGGACTCTATTTGAGTTTCTGCTTAGGGTTATTCCTCTTCTGTAAGGTGCACCGACTGAGTCTCTAGGGAGGATGCCACCTGGCTGACCTGAAACCTGCCTGACCCTGACTGACTCTACCTTCTTTAGAGCCTCTGTCCGGGCAGGAACGCTCCCCCACAATCAAGGAATGTATTTGAACCGTGGACCTAGAGGCCAAAAATCTTTGGAAACCTAACTGAAAAAAAGCACCCATCAAATATTGGCCGCATATCTTTTCCGTTTATTTTGGATTCCCATTTCGGAACTGTGTCTGCTGAAGGGAGGGGTTTGAGGGCAGATGTTAGGCGCGAGGTGTCTCGCCGACAGCATTAAAGCCCCCAGATGTGTCCTACGCTGCCCTTTGCCCTAAATATTCATCTGTTCCCGCGCGCTCAAGGCGCAATATTTTCCCTCACGTCTGCAAAGAACACGACGCTCCGGCGTTTGCTCCACTGAATCTTGGAAATTGCTTTAATAGGAATAATAATTAAGCCCTAAAAGAGAGAAGAAACACATCTCCCTCCTCCTTCGTGTCCAAATGTCGGGGAGAATGAAAAGAAGATAATTTATTTTCATTTTCTTCCATTTCCGAGAGCCGGCGGCCATCTGTGGGACGGTTTGGGCGTCTTCCAGCCTTTGCCGCCACCTGTGCTATGGTATAATTCGCAGATGACGACAGCAGCGCCACCGGATCTAAGGATCCGACAGCTGCAGGGATTCTGGACCCCGGCCCTTAAACTCTGTTTGTTTGGATGAATTTTAATTTTTAAATGAAGATGGTCTTGTTTCATATACCACCTATAGTTAGCCCCGTTTGCCTTTACCCCTCCGTCACCCCAAGAGGCAGACTGCCTCGGTGGCAGTCTGAGATGATGTAATGATCAACAATTAGCCCTGAAAGGCCAGTTAGGCTGGGTCAGAGTGAGTCACATTCTAGCTTTCAAGCATCAGAATGTTGGCCTGGGGCATTCCCAGCCAATGTGGCAATTCCAGTAGACCACTTACACATGAGGGCTTATTTAAAAGCCCCTTGAGCATCACTTTTAATATGGGAATATGTGACGTACGGGCGGCACAAGGGGCTTGTAAATAAGTCCCATGGTTTCTAATGTATAAAGTTAGCATCAAATTGGCCTACTGGATTATATTGAGCTGTTGCCAAGAAAATTCCAGATGTATTTTAGAACTTTGCCACAGCTCATAATGGGAGTTACTGGACAAGTCAGGATTACCACCAAACTCTTAAGGAGGCCCTATAATTCAAGGTCCAAAAACCTATATGCTGCATCACCATCATATAGAAACCCTTTGCAACAGGTGCACTGGAATTTTCACCAATGTAGGTTCTTGTCCCACTATGTCCAAGCACTATTGTCCTTTTAGAGTAACCAGCATGTCTCAAAGCCTCTGAGTAGCCTGTAGGGCAGTCTGCCT
The DNA here is from genome assembly GCF_964261635.1 of Lissotriton helveticus. Taxonomy (NCBI): domain Eukaryota; kingdom Metazoa; phylum Chordata; class Amphibia; order Caudata; family Salamandridae; genus Lissotriton; species Lissotriton helveticus. The sequence continues at coordinate 344,972,925 of NC_136065.1, forward strand.
CTGAATAGTAGGGATCGGTCTTCTCTTTTTGTTTCAACTTGTGTGTGTTCTGTAACGGAACTTGGGGCCTCATTTATGAGGCCTTGAGTCAGTTTTGCGCTTCTGATGCGTCACTTTTTGTGACGCATCGGCGGCGTAAAACATGCCTCCTGTTGCGTACTATTTACAAAGTGACGCATCTAAGCAGATGCGTCACTTTGTAAACCCCTGCGCTACATTATACCTGCGTCAGGTATAATGTATGCAGGGGGGCGTTCCCCCGCAAAAAGCCTCGTAGAAGTGACGCAGTGAAATCTATGAGATTTCACTGCGTCACTTTTAGGACGCCGTTGCGTCAAAATGTTGCGCCTGCCTCACAGCAGGCATAAGACTGACGCAGGCCCTTTCACATGGGGCTTGCCCCAAGTGAAAGGACGCATTGCTGGAGTTGCGTCACTTTTGTGACACACTCCAGCAATGCGTCACTTTTGCACTTACAGATACGTCAGAAATACTGACGTATCTGTAACTTCTTGCGACATGATGCGTCATACATTAAATATGACGCATCAGATATGTCGCAAGAAATGCGCACTGAGAAGTGACGTATCACTGCTTTAACGCAGCGATGCGTCATTTCTCATAAATGAGGCCCTTGGAGTTTGGAGGACGGGCACTCTGTCACAAACGTGACTGATATACTTTCCACCTTATTACAAATGCATTCACTTGCTACAAGTTATCAAGTTTACTGTCGAAATCAAAGTCTGAATTACCGGGGCATTATCCTGCTCAGAGAGTACCGCTGATATCTTTTAGGGTCACAGTGTTTGGGCCCTGTTCTATATGCTCTGTAGAAGTAAAAAATTAGTTGTCCGTGAAGAAAATTCTGAGGGGGACAGGCATGTGGCCCATCACACTGTTGTATATAACAGGAGGGGCACAATGAAGGTCCAGGCGCAATGGATCCACACCGGATTTTCAGGATCTCCACATAAAATACATTTGTATTAATTTAATGTAGATGGAACTAACTTATTTACATAGTCAGTGCTCATGCTAAAACTCGGGTATTTTATCAGCCCTATTGAACCTACACTAGACGCACCTGGTTTATGGTTCTTCTACAGGCAGAGAATAGTCAGAATGGATCGATCGAGTGGCCCTACCCTTCTGTGTTCATTTATACAGCTGTGTTCGTAAATCACCTAGACATCCCATCTATCAGGGGCTTATCTTTGACAGTACCCGGGTATGTTTAGAAATGTCCAGTCAGTGTGGATTGCGGCTGGTCACCATTTTCATTCTTCTGCAAAACCCTGAGGGCCTCATTTATGAGGCTGTTCATCACTTTTACGCCGCTGGTGCGTCACTTTTTGTGACGCACCAGTGGCGTAAAAAATGCGCCTTGTTGCGCCATATTTACGAAGTGACACATCTAGGTAGATGCGTCACTTTGTAAACCCCTGCGCCACATTATACCTGCGCCAGGTATAATGTATGCAAGGGGGGCGTTTTGACGCAAAAAAGAGTCATAGAAGTGACGCAGTGAAATCTATAAGAATTCACTGCGCCATTTTTGGCCGCTAATGCGTCAAAATCTTACGCCTGCCTCAAGGCAGGCGTAAGACTGACGCAGGCACTAACAACATGGGACTTGCCCATGTGAAAGTACACATTGCTGGAGTTGCGTCACTTTTGTGACACACTCCAGCAATGCGTCACTTTTGCGCCTACAGATACGTCAGAAATATTGACGTATTCATAACTCCTTGCGACATGATGCGTCATACTGTAAATATGATGCATTTTTAGTGTCGCAGGGAGAGCATAGTGAAAAGTGACGCATCGCTGTTTTCATGCAGCGATGCGTCACTTTTCATAAATGAGGCCCTGAGACTTCAAGGACACACCCAGCATCTCTGCCTGCATTGAAGGAACTGAATAGGCTCTCATTCCCTCACTGAATTAGTTTCAAGGTTTGTTACATGATAATTATGGCCATCACTTGTGCAAATCTGACAGCCTCACCTCTCAGCCCGGCTTGTTTAATGGTGTATGCTCTACCAGGAACGCATCGCTGTCAGGTTGTCTTTTGTCCTAAGGGCCTAGACTCAGCAACGAGCTCCCTTTGCACTCCAGACTTGGTGCAATTCAGGTAGTCTCAAAGTCAACTTCTTTCAATCTCCCTCCCATCCTATACTGTACCTTTTTCCTCAGCATGCTGTGCTTCTTTTTCATGTATAACTATTTACAAGCCTGAGTTCTTATTGCAAACATACCTGCATGTCTCCATCCTCATGGTGACTAGGGAACAGATGTACAAAGCTTTTTTGTGCTCTTAAACGGCCCGATTTGCAGAATCTGGATGTTTGCATTTTGTGCTGTACCAAACCCTATTTGTGATTCGGTAACGTATTAACGAATAGCAAATAGGGTTTGCGATTCGGTGTTAGGAAGGGGCATGTCGAATTACAGAGGTCTGTAAGAAAGTTTTGTGACTGAAATGCGGTTGCAAAACATTCGCATTTTACCATGAACTTTAAGTTGGTGGTAACCCTTCGCAAATGGGAAGGAGTCCCCAAGGGACACCTTCCCCTTTGTGAATGGTAGTACAAACATGTTTTCAGAGCAGACTGTGGTCCCACGGACCACTGACTACTGTTAAAAAATAAAAATAAAACTTTTAATTTTTATTTTTGAAACACAGCCACTTTTCCTTTAAGGAAAACGGGCAGTATTTTAAAAAAAATTGCTTAGTGTAAAGCAAGCATAGACATGGTGGTCTGCTGACCCCAGCAGGTCACCATCCCTGTGTTGTTAGTGATTCCTGATGGGGTGCAAATTGCGACCTACCTCATGAATATTAATGAAGTAGGTCTATTGCAAACCCAATAGGAATCGCTAAATGTGTGTGACACACATTTGTACATCGGCGTTAGCCCTTTCCTAATTGCGAATCACCAAAATTCGCAATTAGAAATTTGCAAATGGGATTCTACGTACATCTGACCCATGGTATCATGTTGCTATGTGCAGTGTTCCACTGCTCTCTGGGCCTAGATTCACAATTTATAAATGTTTTTTAAAAATAAAATAAACAGCGACCCTCAGAGTGACCGTCAACGTTACCAAGAGTGCAGTGCTTAATTTGTAAAAGAATAAGTGCCAGGGCTCTCGTCAAGAGGCAACTGCAGTTTACGCCACCCATTGCTCCTGCAAGTGCTGCCAATGATAGCAATAACACAACTACAACCATAACACTCCTAAAAGTGTGACAATTCAGACTATTTCAGGCTCCCAAAGCTATAAGAATGGCTTGGGTAGCAGTTAATAGCCTTTTTAAATGTATTTTGACTTAATAATGGACTGTTGTTGTGGTCATCTGTAAATTAATCAGACAACACTGCCTTGTGCTGAGGCTGACAATTAAGTGCTGGTGTCGAGTACCGGAAACCTCCGGGTCAAATTAAGCACTACAATAGTGTGTCAATTGTCAACTGAAAGACCCTTCCCAACATCAGTGTCAGTTTTTGAAAGTACGATAGTGCAATTAATAATCAACTATACTTCTATTAAGGAAGTCTGCTGCCTGGAGATATAAAGTGTGTTGGCTAGAAAATAGTCATTCCTCTCTGTGGAGGGCCAGGTCAGGGCCTGACACGTGGCTGCTAAGTTACAGGACACAATCACACGGACACTGTGAATGCTGGCTAGCCGGAAAGACCCCGAGCGGTCTTCCGCCTTCTTTATTTATACCCCGGTGCGAGCCCGCCCCGGGGTATGCGTGGATGCATGTTCAGATGGAAACATTGTTTGGGAGAGCCCGGATGGCTCTCTACATCCCTCCTTCAATTTAGTCTGTTCTTTCAAGTCTCTCTTCACCTCAAGGAGACATCCAGGCAATGTCTCTCAACCTCTGGCTTGGTCTTGGATTAGATCGTAGGCTGTACCGCTGACTTCGGGCAAATGGGGACACCACAACCCCAGCCGGGGTTGTCTCCGCACTGGCACCACTCGGGATTGTGCCCGGTCTGCTGGAATTGACTCTGGTGTCTTGAGTCGCCGTTCTAGGCGAATGCTCCCCCTCTTGCCTTGCCAGTGGTGACCCTGAGAACGGTGCCCCAAGGTACAGACCAACATCTTCTCCCATTTCCTGATCCTCCGTCGTTTCTTGAGCCGTCGCCTGTTCTCTCGTCTTCTTGAAGCAAGACACATTGCGGGTTACCACCTGCCCGTCTCGCTGGGCGGTGACCATGGTCTCTTGAACTCTGTCTACAATCCACACCTCCGGCTCGCAGGGTGTTCGGAATTTCCAGCCCGGGTGTCGATCCCGCACCACCACTGTGTCTCCTACTTGCAGCGATGGCTCTTTGGCATGTCGTGCCTCACTCGCTTTCTGATTTGTGGCTCGCCTCCGAGCTTGAATGGCCTCGTCGTTTCTGTCCTCAGGCACCCATGTGCGGTCAGTCGGGATGCAGTCTCGGGGTGCTCTCTTGAATAGTATGTGTGCTGGGGCACATTTGGTGGTGCTATGTGGCGTCTGCCGATAGGCCCCTAGAAACCTATCGAGGGCAACTTCAGGATCCTCCCCGCTGTCTACAGCAATCCTTAGGGCTCGATTAAGGGTCCTCATCAGTCTTTCGACCTCCCCATTCACCTGGGGCCACAGTGGGGTAATCTTCCGGTGTGTAATCTGGAGACTCTCGAGGTAGTTTTGAAATTCTCTGCCTTGGAAAGGTGGCCCGTTGTCTGAATTGATTTCTTCTGGGAGCCCCATGGTGGCGAAGATGCGATTCAGGGCCTTCTTGACCTGGGGAAACGCCATCGAGGACATTACTTCCACCACCGGGAACTTTGAGAACGAGTCGACTAGGACTAGTGTGTGCCGGCCGGCCGGGAAGCTCCTGAAATCAATGCTGAGGTGTGTCCAGGGCGTCTGAGGGGCCTCTTCTGTTATCACCGGCGCTTGATCACTGCCGGTGATAGTGCAGGCATGGCAGGAGCGCACCATCTCGTCAACCATGCTGTCCATGGCTGGGAACCAGACCTTGCTTCTCAGGCGGGCTTTCATTTTGGCCATCCCCTGATGACCCACGTGTGCCAGCGCTAGTTTCCGAGGCTGAAGGTTCTCGGGTATTACGATCAGATGTCCTCTTAGGATGACCCCTTCATCCCCGACAATCAGCTCGCTCCTGACTTGCCACAATTGCTGGCGCGTGTGGCTAATTTCCAGCCAAAGGCTTTGTGCTCCGTCCAGGAAGTGGGCCCAGCGGTTTCCCTGAAGAGCATAGCGGACTCTGGATAACGTCTCATCCTCCGCAGTTGCTTCTCCTATCTCTTTCAGCGTCATAGTTTCGGGGCATGCTGCTTGCGAAATCATGTGGACGAATGCTTCGGCTCCCGTTCCGTCTTCCTGTGGGGGAATTGGACAAGTGACGTCGGGATGTCGGGACAGGTAATCGGCCGGGTTGTGCGCTCCGGGTCTGAAAACAATCTTGAAGTTGTATCCTTGTAGCTGGACAGCCCAGCGTTCTATCCGTGGGGGTGCCAGCCTGGAAGATCCCGCAAACAGTGGCAGCAGCGGCTTATGGTCCGTCACCACAGTGAATTCTTGACCACACAGGTAGAGGTGGAAGTGGTGGCACGCCCACTTTATGGCCAGTGCTTCGCGTTCGATCTGGGCGTACCTGGTTTCCGTGTCGGTCACGGCTTTGCTGGCGTACGCTACTGGCTTCCATACCTCCGGCCCATGCTCCTGCAGGAGTACTGCGCCCAGGCCCACCGGGCTGGCATCAACTATCAGCTCTGTTTTGCGACGGGTTGGAAGTAAGCCATCACCGTCGTGTCCAGGAGATTTGCTTTTATGTCCTGAAAAGCTTTGTTCGTCGATACTGTCCATTCCCATTTGTGGTCCAGTCGCGTGAGGGCTCTTAGTGGTTCTGCTAGAGCTGCCAGGTTAGAGATGAACCGGCCACAGTATGTGGCCATGCCCAGGAAGCTCCGCACTTCAGTGGGGTTCCGTGAGGTGCTAGCGGCCTTGATCGCTACCGCCTTCTTGGGGTCAACTTTCAGACCATCCCTCGTGAAAGTGTATCCAAAGAAATCTATGGACTCCTGGTAAAAGGAGCACTTCGACCGGTGTAGGGTCAGTCCACTGTCAACCAGTCTCTGTAGGGTTGCCCTCAGGTGTGCATGGTGTTCCTCAAGGGTTGCAGAGTACACCAAGATATGATCACTGAGGTTGATTACTCCCCTCAGCCCTGACAGCACTTCGCGTATGGCGTTTTGGAATACCTCAGCGGCTGAGGATACGCCAAAACTCAGCCGCCGGTATCGACGTAGTCCTACGTGGGGCGAGAAGGTAGTTATGTACCGACTCGCTGGTTCCAATTCCAGCTGATGGTATCCCGAGTTGAGGTCCAGCTTCGAGAACCATTTGGCCCCGTTGAGGTCGGCCACTATGTCGTCCATAGTAGGGGTGATGTGCCTCTCCCTTTTGATGGCTACGTTGGGCAACCTCATGTCCACACACAATCTGATCGCCCCTGGTTGTTTTGGCTTGGGCGCTACTACCAGCGGGGATACCCAGGGTGTCGGGCCCGACACTTTTTCTATCACTCCAAGGTCTTCCAGCTTCCGGAGCTCTTCTTCCACCTGTGGTCTCAGACTAAACGGTACCCGTCTGTGTCGGAGGGCTACTGGTCTCACGGATGTATTGATATGGAGCTTGAACTTCTTTCCTCTCAGTTTTCCTAGGCCTTGGAACAGTTCTGGGAACTCCTTCAAGAGAGTGTCTGCATGTGCCTGGTGTACCTAGTTTGCAAAGAATACGAGTCCTAGGTCCTCTGCCGTGTGGCAGCTCAGCAGGGTGCCTTTCTTTCCTTCCGTGATGTGGAAGCGTGTCTCTGTGGAGTATTCCCCATTTACGACGGTCGTCTGGATTACTCCTCTCAACGGCAGCGGATCTGTGCCACTGTATGGGTAAATCCTGGCGTTGGAGGGTGCAAGAGGGGGCTTAGGGGACATCTTGTTGTACTGGTCTGAGTCCACGACATTCACTGATGCTCCCGTGTCTATGAGAGCTCTTATCTCTGTGCCTTCTATGGAGACAGAGCACATGGGTGGTGGCCTCCTCCTGGTTGACACTCTGCTGACATAGGAGATGACATACACCTCATCGTCGTCATCGTCTTCATACCGTGGTCGTCTTCCTTGGGCCTGGCCGTCGGGGGGAGGTAGCTCCTGGTCTAACGACATTTGTCGAATGCGCTGTGTCACATTTCTGGGCTGCGGGCCTGCTGGTTTGTATTTGCCTCCTCGGCACACTGCGGTGAAGTGGTTTAGCCGGCCACATTTCAAACACGTCTTTCCTTTTGCCCCACATGTCGCCGTCGCTGGGTGGTCTTCGCCACAGTACCCACATTCGTTTCCTCTGGAGGTTGTGGCCCGTGGACGAACTGTCTGAGGTCTCCTCTGGATGGTGTCGACTTTTTCTTCCTTGATCGCCATTGCTCTTGTTGTGGCCGGTGCGACCACCGGTGTTCTTAGGGCGACCTCAATTTCTTCGGCCCTCGCATCTGAAAGCTCATGAGAGCGGGCTAAAACCAATATCTCATGGAGGATGAGTTTCCTCAGCAATTTGGAACGACAGCCCACTATGATCTGGTCTCGGATTTCCTCCCTCGGGTTGTTGAATGGGCAGGTGCTGGCCAGCCGGCGCAGCCGTGCATAGAACATGTCCACCGATTCGGACTCGGTCTGCCACGCCCTCTTGAATTTGAATTTCTCAAAGTCGTTTTTGAGTTGGGGGTCGAAATGGGTGTTGAGCGCAGCGGCCGCTGCGTCGTAGTCATTTTCTTGGCCGGTGTTGGGGAGTGTTTCGAACAGGTCATAAATCTCCGGACCTCCATACAGGATGAGAAGCGACCTCTTGACCATCCCATTGGTCTCCCGGGTGCCCTTGAAGTACAGATTTAGCCTTCCAACCCATGCCTTCCATCTCGGCGCCGCCGTCGCAGGATCTGCCGCCTCGCTAAATGGTGGAATCGGCGCCGCGCCTGTGTGCATATGGTTTTGTGGTATCGGGGCGATAGCCACGGCCTGGTTCTGGCCCGGTGGTGGCGGTACGACCACCGCGGGTGGATTCTGTCCGTCCCCAGCTTGGCCTGCTCCTGGCGCAGTATTAGACATGACTCAGGCTATGTGAGTGTTGTCCGGCACTCGCTTGAGTGGCTCTGGCGCGCTTCTCCCCCTTGCCGTGACTATCTGACAGTCCGCTGCTTGTTTGTGTGGCAGAGCGGGGGGTGTGTCAAATGCTGCCTGTGTCTTTTCCCCCACGTTTTGAGCTCAGTAGTGAACTGGGTGGCTTTGCAGATGGGGCCTGGAATGTCCGTGTGGGCCCTTGCCGTTGTCAATGCTTATTGAGGACAGGGATTATGATGTCCGTGTTGCCTGTTGGGCTTGCCAAGTTTTATTGTATACTGCGGGTCTTGCAAACCCTTAGTGCTGGATGCGGGCTTTCAAACCAGGCCTTCCTTTTCAGCCACGGGGCCCTGCTGCTCCTTGTTTCCCCCACGCTCCTCCCCTTGGGTGTTGTGCACGGCGCCGGCACTCGCGGGACTCCTCACTGCAGAGATCACCGCGGAGGGAGCACGCTGGGCCAGGTAGGCCGCATGAGGCTGCACGGCCGGGGTTGAGATGGGGTATGACTCACCCGTGATTGCTGAAGGCTGGGTGGCCGCGAGAGGTGCTCCCGGCGAGCCCCGCCAGCCGAAGGCGCTCCCGACGGGGAGACGCGTGGGCGGGCCTCAAGCCGGAGCCAGACACTGGAGCCAATGCGGGTGGGCTCCGCTGCTGCAACCACGCGCTGCGGCACAGCAGGGTGGGGGCGGCCAGGCACGCGTGTGCTCAGACCGGCCTCGTCGCCAGTGTGGAGGGCCAGGTCAGGGCCTGACACGTGGCTGCTAAGTTACAGGACACAATCACACGAACACTGTGAATGCTGGCTAGCCGGAAAGACCCCGAGCGGTCTTCCGCCTTCTTTATTTATACCCCGGTGCGAGCCCGCCCCGGGGTATGCGTGGATGCATGTTCAGATGGAAACATTGTTTGGGAGAGCCCGGATGGCTCTCTACACTCTCAACCATTAAACAATAGGGCGCAGTCCCTCTATAACTATGCATGGCACACTTGTTGAATGCACCGATGTGGTAAAGCGCATGCTTGAGAGTGGCATAACACTCCAAGTCCTTTCTAATAGTTTTAGGTTCAAGAGATGAGCTGTAGAAAGAGAGACAAAAGAAAAGCAGAGGAAGAAATGTGGTTAACAAAGGTACAGTGAGGGTGGGATAGAGAGAGTTGTGAGGCAAAGATGGTGTTAGGGATAGACAGTAGTACCACAACTACTAACCATCACACTCCTACAAGCATGGCAATTCGGACTATTACAGCCACCCAAAGCTATTAGAATGGCTTGGGCTGCAGGTAATATTAATTTCTAATGTATATTGAATACATTATCAACTGTTGTTTTGGTCAACTTTAAATTAGCTAGACAGTGCCACCTTTTGGCAGACTGTCACAAGCACCGGTGCTGACAATTAAGTGCTGGTGCCGAGCACCGGAAACCACCAGCTCAAATTAAGCACTGATTGCGAGTAATAGTAATACAGGCCGCTCTCTGTACAGGCAGAAACAATGGCCCTCAACCGTTCCTGCATTGCATCAGCCTCGTTCCTCTGTCCAGGAACCCGGTAACTCAAAAAAGGTTTCCACCTGAAAATGACAAGGCTATGGCAGCAGAAAAGGTCAAGGTTGGAACACAACACACCTTCTCCCTCAAGAATAATATATAAAAAGAAATAAAACAAGGAAAAACTAAAAAACTAAAGAGAGATGCATGAACCCATAGACGCGACATACACATAAATTGCAGGTTTAATAACACATTTCAATCAATAATATATTCATGAAAAATGTTGCAGGTATTTTGCAATTGCGTATTCCAACCAATAATATAAACATGAAATTTTGCAGATATATCTTGTAGTTCAGGTTTCACGCATCTGGAACATGCCAGGTACTTTAGCACTGTCAGCACAACATTTTTTAGTATAATCGTGAGAAACAGAAACATCAGACTCTGAGGAGGTGACGGACTTAAGCACTGCTTTAACCACTCATGGACAATTCCACAATTGACCAAGGAAATCAAAGTTAACTCTATCCTAAACCTTTTAAGGGCAAGTGCTACGCTCATGGGTGGAGTGATATATTTGAACCTTTCATCATTTTTCGCACAATAACACACAATTCTTAGGAAGCTCTTTATGGAGATCTTTTATCCCAGATTTCAATAAAGACAGTGGAGCCTCTTGAACGCCCCCTTCAGAGGATTCTCTTGTTTTGGGTGATAGCAGTGGAAGATTGGGCTAATGAGAAAATAAATGGTTAAAATTACATATGGAAACTGATGATTTGCCAATTTTGATTGATTATTCCTTTGATGTCTATTTAAATGGGAGAGAGAGAGAGAGGGAGAGAGAGACCACTATTTGCATTTGAGAGAAATGTTATGTTATGTTAATTGAATTTGTCAAGCGCTGCAATTACCCTAAGGTGTCCTGGCGCTGTGCACTGCCTGTACATTAGCGGGGAGAGGGTCAATGAGTGAACAACCAGGTCTTCAGACCCTTTTTAGGTCTCGCCTGTCGATGCGCATGCGCATCGAGCAAGCGAGACTATGGTGGCTTATCCACTCTTTATCCAACTTGCAAGGAATCGTGGCGATTCCTTGCAGTGCACGAGAAATTTAAGCTCAATGCGCATGCGCATTGAGCTTAAAAGCGCGTGCACATGCCCCCAGCCGCCTGCCTTGCCTACTCTCCCAGCTGGTGCCGCTCCACCCCCTGCGGCATCAAAGGCTTTCACGGCCGGCCGGCCATGCTTTCAGTTTCACGACCGGCCGGCCGTGTGAAGTACATTTTAAAAGCCCGCTCTCCCTGCTCCGCCCCCTGCTCCGGCCGAGACGCATTTCTCCTCCCTCCTCCCCCCTCCTAGGTCAGTTCCAGTCCACCTCAGCCCAGTAGTTGATGTACCGCCATCATGGAATCCCACTGAGTGCTTGTGATAATTCCTTGCTGCTATTTTCTTGCACGGTTTTTGAGTTTGGAAATCGGTTAATGGTGAGATAAAAACAGCAGCAGATTTTTTTTGCATTTTTAACGTACATATGGGGATTAGCTTCGCCCACCCACTCCCCATATCTCTGCCACATTAGTTATAGTCCCATTTTGTGTCACTCAAATTTAGATATGCCCTGACCCCTGCCAGCTGCCAGGCCCCTGCTCCGCCCCCTCCCCTGCCCGCCGTGTCGCTCCAAAGCAGCCTACGGCCAGTATAGATAAATCTGTAGCTCTGAATTCGCAATGTATAAGCACACCGATGATTGGGGAATACTCCACAGTCTGAGCAGAACTTTGAAGTATCTATATTGTTACTTTTCATTGAAAAAAGCGTGAGTTTTGCTTTTTTTCTTCAGAAACATTACAATAATTTGCAGTTCACGGAGTTCACAGCAAAGCGTCCAACCCTAAAAGGGAGTTATTAATGTCACAACTGCACGCAAGTGTGCTTCGGCCGATTACTGTGCATTTTGGGAGTTGCACAGATGACTGCTCAAGAGCGTGAACATTTATTGCTTCATCAACGCTGAAAGCAGTTGCTTTAGGTGCACAATGTTCAAACGCACACATCCCATATACCCCCCCCCCCCACCCCCCGTCAGCCACCACGTGCTTCCCACATTGAGCAACGCGGTCAGTATGCCGGCTCTCACGTGGGTACCGTTTCCTGTAACTGAAATGCGACCATGCTTGACAAACATCCCGCGCACAGGAAAAAGCCCCACCCGGGCTGCTGCTCTCTCCCTCCGTCCCTCGAGCCACAATAAGCCGCTTCTCACAGGGTGATTCCAACGCCCTCCAGAAGTAAGCACCAGGTTCAGACCTCCAGGGGGCATTTCTCCTCCCCCCTCCCCTTATCTGCCGTTCCTTCGTCTGTTCCTTCTCCCTGCTCCGCCCCCTCCCCTGCCCGCCGTGTCGCATTTCTCCCCCTCCCTCCCCTTATCTTCCTTCCCTCCGTCTTGTTTATATCTGTAATCTATTGACTTTCGTAAAAAGCCGTGGGAAACGGTTTATGGGGTGATGGATGTTCGCCTCGACTCTGGGAGTAGGGCATGCTGCTGGACTTTGGGAAACCATGCATTCCTTCCTCGAGGACCAGACGTCTCTGCAGAGGTAAAACATTTTGTATATTAAAAACAAAACTCTGCCTTTCCCGCGACAAGTTCAAAGGTGCAACATTCAGCTTATAGGACGGACACATTCTAAACAAACTGTGCACCTAACCCTGCTCGAGAGAGTCCTCGTGGGCGCAGGCTGCCTCATTTCCTGTTGCACGTGCATACCACAGCCTGTCCTGCTTTGCAGCACCCCGCCCCAAGGGCTTGGCTCCCTTCCAGGAAGCAAGGACCGCGAGAGAGGGGGGGGGGAATTGAATTACTATTTGAATCACATTTTAACCTCTCCAATTATATATTTTTTATAAACCGTTGCTTTTTGTTGTGCGTCTAGAAAACCTGGTTTGGATCACGCCTCCAGGATATAAGTTTAAGAGCGTTTTTCACCCACAACAATCCTCGCGGTACAGAGTGGAATGTATATGCACATGGACATCAGCTCATTAATTCGCTGAGGATAGCGAAAGTGACATCACTGATTATTTGACTCCTCGCCAATGACAGCACACATTTGACTGCCAGGCCCACCTTTATCCCCTCAAGAGACTCCTGTTTCATGGTGCTGGGACCAAAGTTAAGAGCAACGAGAGGCATCACTGATTATTTGACTCCTCGCCAATGACAGCACACATTTGACTGCCAGGCCCACCTTTATCCCCTCAAGAGACTCCTGTTTCATGGTGCTGGGACCAAAGTTAAGACACAACCCCTCACTCACCCTCACCCTCACTCACCCTCAACCACTCACCCTCACTCACCCTCAACACCTCACCCTCACTCACCCTCACTCACCCTCACCCTCACCACCCTCAACCCCTCACCCTCACCCTCACTCACCCTCACTCACCCTCAACCCCTCACCCTCACTCACCCTCACTCACCCTCATCCTCACTCACCCTCAACCCCTCACCCTCACTCACCCTCAACCCCTCACCCCCTCACTCACCCTCACTCTCACTCATCCTCACTCACCCTCAACCCCTCACTCTCACTCACCCTCAACCCCTCACCCTCACTCACCCTCACTCACCCTCACTCACCCTCACTCACCCTCACCCTCAACCCCTCACCCTCACTCACCCTCAACGCCTCACCCTCAACCCCTCACTCACCCTCACTCTCACTCATCCTCACTATCACTCATCCTCACTCACCCTCACTCACCCTCAACCCCTCACCCACCCTCACTCACCCTCACTCACCCTCACCCACCCTCACCCTCACCCTCACTCACCCTCAACCCCTCACCCTCACACAGTGCAATAGGTCTCAGACCATTTCAGTTAGAGCTTTTAGAAATGTTTATGGCTTTTTTTATTTGTAATTCTTTAGCATTGGCTACAGGAAACAAAAATGTTAAACATTTACAAAAAAAAACCATAAACAATTCTAAAAACACTAACTCTAATGGTGCGAGACCTATTGCATTTCCAATGCTTGTTAAAGGAGAGGAGTTCTGCAGCATTCCTCAGGTGGAACAGCAGGTCGTTCCAGGCCTTGGATGTGCAGGCAGTAAAACTTCTGCCTCCCCAGCTAGTTTTTAAAAAAGAAGGGATATGGACATTTTTTGCTCCTGTGGGCCGAAGGATCCTGGTGGGAGCATACCATTTGAACCTTTGCCTCAAATGGTCTGGGCCTATTCCATTAAGGGCCTTAAAGGCTATGCAGAGGGCCTGAAAGCGTACCCTTTGTTTCACAGGAAGCCAGTGTAACCACATTAATTCTTTTTTTACAGATACAAATTTGGATGTGCCTGACAACAGTCTGGCTGCTGCATTTTGGGCTATCTGAAGCCTATTGATATGCTGTTTTTGGGCGTTCAGATAGATGCTATTGCAGTAGTCCAGTCGTGCCATTACAAGTATCGTGACCACCTTCCTGAAGTTTCCTTCTGAAAGATAAGGTTTTATTTTCCTTAGGATTCGCAGTATCAGGAAACATGCAGATACTACGGAACTTATCTGATCACTGAACGTCAGTCTGTTGTCTACTATTACCCCTACGTTTTTTGCTTTCAGAGTAGGGGTAGGATGGTTCTCCAGGTCTGCTGGCCACCTGTCAGGTGTCCATACATGAGGATTGTTTGCAAATACAATAACCTCGGTTTTGCTGGAATTTCATTTTAAGCAATTCGTTGACATCCATCCTGCTATGACCTTCATGCAGTTATGAAAGCGTACTCCCATTTCTTTTTCATTTCCATCTTTGAGGGGTAACACTATTTGTGTGTCATCCGCATGCGAGGTCAATTGAAAACCGAAAGATCTGCTCAGGGCTGCCAGAGATATCACGTAAATGTTAAAAAGTGTAGGGCTCAATGACGACTCCTGAGGTACCCCACACGGAAGGCTGAACGGCTGGGAATTATTGTTGTCCAGGTCGACAGTTTGTGTTCTTTCGCATAGAAAGGATTGCAGGAGTTTCCAGGCAACCTCTCGTACCCCTACGCCAGACAAATGGTACATCAAAACCTAGAGACCTTCAGTGATATTTTGGTACAATATAGACCATGTAAAATGACTGGAAACCAACCATGAAGAAGTCTTGGGGGCCCATCACTACCCTCAATCACAGGGCATTTCTAGTGGGGAAATTGTAATGTATGTAATCTCCCCATTGCTTAGAAAGAAATTAGATTTAGGATCAGAGCAAATATGGTTACTACGGAAACATCCCAACTGCAACACAAAGAATGCTAAACATATGATTGGTAGAAATGTTGGTCTCTAGTTGGCAGTGGTATGCACCCTGTCCAAGTAGGGACCTTTCCTTCTAGTCAGGGTAAGAGAGTTACACGCCCAAGATAACCCCTGCTCACCCCCTTGGTAGCTTGGCATGAGCCGTCAGGCCTATCTCAGAGTTAATGGGTACAGCATTTGTACATAACACATGCATTAACTTAGTGAAAGCACTGCAAATGGACTCCACACCAGTTTAGAAAAATGAACAATCTGTATCTAAATCAAACAAGACCAAAATGACAAAAATCCAACATACAGAACTCAAGATATCACTTTTTAAATGTTTAAGCAATTCTGTCCATAGAACTCTATGGGTGCGGTGAAACACGCAATGCGTCGATTCTTGAGTCCCTGGGGAAGCGATACATCAGTCCTGCTGCACGCAGGAGAAATGTTGCATCAGTTCTGGACTGTAAGGAGAAGTGAGGTGTCGAAATCTGAGGACGGTTCTGGTTTGCGGGTGATGCAGTGGAAATCTTGGTGCATGGGTGTGATGTGTAAAAAACCGGGTGCGCTGGAGTTGAGGTGGTAGCAGCAACATGTGCTGCGTCACTTCTCCGAGCCACAGACGGTTGGTGCGTCAATTCTTTCAGCCGCACAGGAGGGCCTGCGTAGGAGTCAGTGTAGTGGTCTCGGAAGTCGGAGACTCGGTTTGCTGAACTTGGGCTGCTGTATATATTGAACACCATTCTCTTATGCGTCGTTTACGCTGATCACCTTGTCACTTGCGTCGCAAACGTGCTCACCGTATGCACCTTTAATGCACCAAGTACAATTGGGGTTGTATTATTTGTTTACCTACAGTGTTGCTACTACTGTAATTTATCCTGCCTTTCCAGCATAAATATGTTGCCACTGGCACATTTAAATAGATTTATTGAGTCTCCTCATTTCTCTGTGATATTGTTTTCACATATCCTATCTAATTGTCTAAAGAATTATACCAGTTGGGACATTATACGTTTATTCTGATTACCTACCCCAATCCCAGTGTGGTTGAAGGGTTTATACTCCTGTGGTTTTTACAAGATTGTGAGCAGCTGCTGAGCTGCGAGAGTCAGCCCTCTGAGGCTTTACTTTCGGGTTAACTTTGTGACCCTATACTCTAAGTGACACTTCCTGGTCACCTAGAATGTCTAAGGAGACCTACACAGAGGAAGACATCCAAAATCTTATGGGTGGTCCTTCTCTACTTTCTGGACCATCGATCACTCCTCTCACCACCCCTACCCCCAACACGTCCTGCGCACTTCTTGATAAACTCGAGAAACTAAAGACAAAACAAATCCGTACAGAACTACACGCCCGCATGCTGACTGATTACTTAAAATCTGGTGTTGTTATTCCTGTTGGTCTGCAAATCTGCAACACTCCAGCTATTTTTACTCAAGACCCCAAACTTCAGTCACCTGGCCACTACCTGTTCCCGCCAATGGATGGTGCTCGGAATTGATACGGCCATCGCTCACAGTCGCCAGGAACTTGAAGAAATTGCTGAATGGGAGAAACTCATTCTGGCCGACTCAACCATCACAGACGCAAAAAATCTTTTGGATAAAGTCAACGCAACCATCTCTACCTTTAACACATTTGAACTTAATAAAAAAGTCACAAAAATACGAAAAGTCATCAGATACTACAAAGTCGAACAGACCTATCCGTATCTATCAGACGAGTTCTAAAACACCCGTACATTCCACCAAGAACAAAAAACTGGGGCAGATTTCGCAACAGTCAAAGAATCACCTTTTCCGATTCATCCAACACCTCAGTAGAGGATTCCGATCCAGGCGAAGGCCCGAGTACCTCCAACAGACCACAACCGCTACTGCCTCCCGCCTTTTTAGGAAGGGGCCGCGGTCACGGCCAACCTCTGACCAGGCCGGTAAGAAACCTCCAGTACCAACCACAATTCGCAGGCAAGCGACAGACACGCAATCGATTTTACCAATGGGGCCCCCCACAGTAAATCCTGGGCAGAATCATTCCATTGTCCCTGGTACATCATTAACCCCCATTGTTGATACTGATACTATTCCTATATTCAATCTCTCTGATCAGATCCTCACCAAAGACGAAACCAAAATCCTGTCCCAAGGCCTTAGCTTTGTACCCACAGAAAGAACCAATTTCTTGGAACTACAATCTAGTCTACGCAGATTCTTTCGCAAAATACGACTAAAACAGTTCTTCATCAATGAACCTGAATCTACTGAACCAATCCCACAACGGTTCCATCCACCTTCCACATTCAATCCTCCATCTTTCACCATGCCCCCTGAAATCTTAGCTTTTGAACTTTTGATCTTACTAGAGATCGCTGGTTTACAAACTGAATTCCAGTATATCCCCTACAACATTTCTCGTCAAGAAAAACAATCCCTATTGACCCTCAAAAACAACTCAGAGATCGTGATTAAACCTGCTGACAAAGGCGGAGGCATAGTGGTCATGGGAACAGACAAAATTGATCTCGAAATCAAACGTCAACTGAACAACGCTAACCCCTACCGCCGCCCTCTCCAAGGATCCCTTACCCGAGATAAGCAAAAAATCTTAGATGTCACGGAACAAGCAAAAGCCTCAAACATCATCTCACATAAGGAACACCTTTTTCTCAATAATCCACACCCACGGACCCCAGTGATGTACCTACTCCCGAAGATTCATAAAGACAACGCCAACTCCCCCGGGTCGTCCCATCGTCTCCGGATGCGGATCCATCTTGGAACCCCTAGGAAAATGTATTGATGCCATCATCAAGGAGTTTGTCCCTATAACTGACACTTTCATCCGCGACACTATGGACCTGATTAACACCATCGAGGTCAGACCATTCAACACAGAGACTGATTTAATGGTAGGATTGGATATCGAATCCCTATGTACCAACATCCCGCATAATGAAGGACTGCAGGTGATTAAATCGCTCCTACTTGAGAGACCCAGACCCAACCGGATCCCTACTGATTTAATTATGGACCTCCTACGAATTGCCCTCCAGAACAATTACTTTCTATACCGAGAGACATTTTACCTACAAATCAAGGGAGTCTCCATGGGGGCTTGTTTTGCCCCAAACTTCGCCATACTTTTTGTCCATCACATGGAGAACACTCACATCCTCCACAACACCAACCCCTTTCTGAACAACATCAACCTATGGCGTCGCTACATAGACGACATCCTTGTACTCTGGAGTGGTACAAGTGAAGACCTAACTACTTTCATTGAGTGGCTCAATAACTTCCAACAGCATCTGACATTTAGCAGCGACTGTAAGAACGATGACCTACCCTTCCTAGACATTACCATACATGCAGAAGAAGGCAAATTGGGCACCTGCCTATTTCGTAAACCAACTGAGAGGAACACCCTCTTACAATATTCTAGATACCATCCACGCGGATTGAGAGATGGGCTTCCCTACGGCCAATTCTTACGGATCAGGCGTAACTGCAAGTGGCGCGAGGATTACTTTCGGGAATCTGAAATTCTGGCCAAAAAAATTGATTACACGAGGATACCCTAAACGCCTCATCTCAAGGGCCAAAAAGAGAGCATGGTACTGCCATAGGGAACACCTCCTAAAATGTAAATGTCATGGTACTTATAGAGCGCACTGTCACAAGACGGTCACCTTGCGGTGTCGCCTATGCGGCTTCCTGGCGCTGATACTCATACCGCTGTGGAACCCCTCCTGGCTTTCCCTGTGAAGTGTCCACTCCTGGGCACCCCCAGGGTGAAGCCAGGCATCCTTAGCACTGTTGGGGCCGGTGTGGAGGCTAAGCAAGCTATTGCTCAGAGTTGCAGCGTGGGGCCCGTGATTAGAATAGGCACCGAGGCGAGAATTAACAGGTATGAGGAAATTGAGCCTGAGACCCCGCCGAGTCGGGAATCGAACCCTGGTCCCTGGCCAGAACTCTGCATCAGGGTCTGCCGCTCTAACCATTGAGCCACACTCCTCCACTGACTCCCCAAACCAAGAAAGCCATGAAGAGGATTCCCTGTGTGTCCAAGTTCAGCCCTAGCAGCAACCAAGTGGCTAAAATTATAAAGAAAAATTGGACCATACTCCGCACAATTGAACCCTTCAAGGATCCACCACTCTTTCCCTACCAAAGAGGGGATAATCTGGCTTCCCACTTGGTACACGCCATTACTTGGCCTGAGAAATCTACGGACAAACATACGATCACAGCTGATTGGGGGCTCCCACCTTTAATTGGACATTTTAAATGCCAGAATTGTTCCGTCTGTGACCTGACCACGAATACAAAGGACTTTATCTACAAAAACTGAACTTACAAACTGAAACACCACACAAATTGCAGATCACAAAACGTCATTTACGCCATCAAATGTCCTAGCGATCTCTTGTATGTGGGTCAGACTACCCAGATGGTGAAAAAACGAATAATTCAACACAAGAGCCGCATCAATTGCAAAATTATCACTGCCCCTCTGGTCACACATTACTTGGAAATGAAACACCAAGATACTGACATCCACTGGCAAGTGATAGAACAGTTTACACTACTAGCAAGGGGAGGTGACATCAAAAACCTCCTCAATAGATGTGAATGCAAATGGATGACCTACTGCGATTCTGTTAACCATGGTCTCAACACCATAGACGAGTAGAACAGTACCATTGCTATCTAATATCTCAGAACACTTCTTCCTCCCACACTGAACTAAGCTTCCCTTGTCTATTGCTATGCTTTCACATCTCCTCCTATACCATTGCAGTCCTACCATGCCTCACTCCAACGGCTGCTTGTTTTGCTTAACTCTTACTCATCTCTCTTGACATCCAATTGCTTGAGTCGCCTCCCATGATGTATGCCTTTGATTTTCCCTCCTCCATAGCACATGCCCTTTAATCCCCCTTATCTAATAACATGCCTCCCTCACCATGTTGTTTGTTCGCTCTGGACCGTTTTAGTCCTGTTTAGAAAATTTCACCTTCTTTGGCACAATTTACTGTGAAACTTCTCTGTATTCGATACATGTCTTTTGACTACCATCTTTGAATGACATGCCTCTTGTTGACTGTGTTCTTTCCTTTGCACAATATTACTGCATTTGTTTGTAACTATCTATAAAACATGTTTCGCTTTCATTTCAGACCTATTGTCCACATGTATGCCGCATTAATCATCCCATACTGTCTTTTTGTGCATATGGCCATTATAATGTATTCACTCACTTGCCTTTACAATACTGAACGTGCACAATCAACTGTATGACCATGACCATTCTGCCTTAGACGGCTTCTACGATTCCCACTTATGTTGTTACGTTTACAGGTATGATTGTACTTGTGCCTCAAGACCTGATCGTGTAACCACCCACTTCACGTGGTTATTCCTTGCCTGGCGATCTATCGACTTTCCCGCCCCCGCTCAATTATGCCGACCTGAGACCCATCACTCGCCTCCCTAACCCCACCCACCTTGCAACTGACCATCCTCCGTTTCATTCGTCACCAGGCAACTCCCCCCGCCCAGCCTTGATACTTCAGCATTGCCGGCCATCTCCCTGACTACGTCTGATTTGCTTCGACCACCTACGTGCTGCAACTTGTGTCATAGAGGTATGCTTCTCCCCCGTCCCCTCCCACCGCCCGTTCTGGCACCTTTGAGCCGCTGGAGCCCGTGGTTTACGGTTAACTTGCTTCACCCCCCTTCACAGATCGAGTCTCTGCCGCTCCGATCACTGTTTGGATCGGGTGCCATCACTTTCAGCACGCCTCCTCACACCCCTGGATGACCTTTCCTCCAGGTTAGTGGAGCACTTTACTTCTCGTTCAAAGTGCGATCTCCGACGCACTTTTCCCAATCGATCTACCCCCGGTCGGTCTTTCCTCATCTCCCATTCCATTTGTACCTCACAGGCCCTGAACTACACAGAAGACCGCCTGACTTCTACTTTTGGATTCGGAGCCTCCGGATATCCTTTCAGGTACCCTTCACCTCTAAATTAATTGCCCTCGCATGCGTGCTCCCCACTGCTCTTACCCGCCCTAGTCCTTGCCCTCCTCCCCATTGGGCCTTGCACTCTAGGCGCCCACACATTTACTCGGACCTCGCCGCATCCACCACCCGGTCCACACGCCGGTCTCCCCTGCCCATCCCCATCCTCGTTTCCGTCTCGCTTTCGCGTGCCAGGGCACTGGTTGCTCCTCCTCGGCCCCATTGGACCTATCCTTCCGATGGCCAAGACGCGAGACGCTCTACCACCCTGCATGATGACCCAATCACACTGGGTCACCTTACTGATACACGTTTATGGACACGCCCCTCCATCCCCCCTTCTTCCTCCCTTCCTTCCTCCCCCTCCTTCCCTCCTCCCCCCCTTTCCTTCCACTTCTCCCCTCACCTGTCCCTCCCCACCCTACCTGTTCTCCTGCCACTGCGCTTCCCGGGTTCCTCTACCATATACCTGGCAGGTCTAAGCTCTCCCCGCGAGGCACCCACTTTGTTCTTCTCCGGCGTCCTATCATGCCCGCGCTTGTCCGTCCATTGATCTCTCTCCTGACCGTCCTAACCCAATCCCTCCCGCCTCCCCCCCTTTTTTGTTTACCCTGTACAGCACTGTTCCACAAACAATCCTGTCCTGTTGAAGATCCCAACTTAAGAGGATCGAAACGCTGTTGACTGCTCAGCCCAATAAAAGGCGCAACCCACAATGTGTCTATTCCTACTAACAGTCTACCTCCATTAAAACCAGCTTCTCAATTCATTAGAAGCCACATTGTCTTATCTTATCACTGTATATATTGAACACCATTCACTAATGCGCCGTTTAGGCTGATCACCTTGTCACTTGCGTCGCAAACTTGATCACCGTATGCACCTTTAATGCACCAAGTACAATTTGGGTTGTATTATTTGTTTACCTACAGTGTTGCTACTACTGTAATTTATCCTGCCTTTCCAGCATAAATATGTTGCCACTGGCACATTTAAATAGATGTATTGAGTCTCCTCATTTCTCTGTTGATAATGTTTTCACATATCCTATCTAATTGTCTAAAGAATTATACCAGTTGGGACATTATACGTTTATTCTGAACTTGGGCTGCGGCGGTTTCTTCAGCCGTGACAGGAGCTGGGTCGATTTCTTCAGCAGCACTCCAGCAGTGCGTGCAAACGCCTTTCCCAAGGCAGTGTTGCATTGGAAAAACAGGCGCTGGAAGGGCGATGTGTCAATTTTGAAGGCTTCCAGCAACAAAACCACCTCCATGGGCCCAGAACTGGAATTGGCACCACAAGGCAGGTCAGAATTCTCATCCGTGGAGTACAGAGATGCTGCAGGCTAATTCTTTGATGGTCCTGAGACTTCCAACAGGAGGCAAGCACACACAAGCCTTTGGAGAAACTGGGAAAAGCAGATACAAAGCAATGTTCAGTTCTTTCACTGAAAAAAGACAGATACACAGAAGTAGCAACTGCAGGACAACCTAGCAAAGCAACACACAGCAAAGCGACAGTACTTCTCCTGACAGCTCTTCAGATCTTCTTGGCGGAGTCCTCAGTTCAGGAGTGTTTTAAAAATCTGGGGTTTTAGGTCCAATACGTATACACCTTTTGGCCTTTGAAGTAGGCATACTTCAAAGGCTAGTGTTTGTAGTGCACAAGTTTTGTCTTGCCCTGTCCTGGCTCCAGACACACTACAGGGGGTGGAGACAGCATTGTGAGAGGCCAGGTACAGCCCTATTCAGGTGTCGGTGACAGCTCCTCCCACCACTCTAGCTCAGGAAGGCAAATCAGCCTGGTGATGGGCTATCAGGATATGCAGGGCATATCTCAGCTCCCTTTGTGTGACTGTCTAGGCTGAATACACAAACAACCCAGATGTCAGCAGAAGCCCAGGATGGTAAAGTAAGAAAAAGCCCACTTTCTAAAAGTGTCATTTTTAAACACACAATAAAAAACTACCATTACTAAACGATGTAGTTTAAAATCCTGAGCGCAAGCTCAAAATCTCTAGCTCTTCCCAATTGAAAGTTATACTTGTAAGATGGTGTAAAGTAGCTCCAATGATAACCTATGGGACAGAGAGTCCTTGCAATGGTGAAAAACGAAATTGGCAGTATTTCATTATCAGGACATGTAAAACACACCAGCACATGCCCTACCTTTCATATACACTGCACCCAGCCCTGGGGCTATCATGGGCCTACTTGAGGGATGCCTTACATCTACTAAAAGAGAAGGTTTGTGCCTGGCAAGTGGTTGCACTTGCCAAGTCGACATGGTAGTTTAAATCTGTCCTCACAGACACTGCAGTGACAGGTCTGAGACATGTTTATAGGGCTACTCATGTGGGTGGCGCAATCAGTGCTGCAGACCCACTATTAGCATTTGATTTACAGGCCCTGGGCACACACAGTGCACTTTACTTGGGACTTACCAGTAAATTAAATATGCCAATCATGAATAACCAATCATACATTTTACACTTTACAGGGAGCTCTTGCACTGTAGCACTGATCAGCAGTGAAAACATGCCCAGCGCACATAAACCCGCCAAAGCGAAGTCCGGCATACAGTCAAAAATACAGTCGGTAGGGGCAAAAAAGACAGGGACAATCATTGCATGGGTGCCAGGTCTAACAATGATCATCTGTCCGTGCAGAATGAGATACACAGGAAGACCTTTTGTAAATGTAAGACTAGGCTTAATGAACCTCACAGCACTGTCAGATGTAAACTAGCAGCCCCAAATCTTACTGCCCATAATTTCATAAATAATCACAGCTCAAATGAGATGTTATGGGTAGTACTTTAATCTATAAATTACCCCTCCATATGCAAAACAGACTTTAAAAAACAAAGAACAAAGATGGGTGTTTAAACTTGAAAATGACCAATCTGGGCTTAACAATGAGATACCCTGGAACATGCTTAGTTTTTAATCATGCCATATTTGCATGGATACATTTACCGGCATTTGAACAATTCACAATAACTGACAGAGTTCTCTGAGTGTTGCTGTATGTTTTTCTCATGATTTATTGAATACATTGTTGCTTCCACGAGGAACGCAGTGTGCACTCAGATTAATATATGTCTACTCTTAAACATCAGATTTGTTATGTCTTTTATTAACATCACAATAAAATCATAGAATATCCTGAAGAGCTTCCGTCTCGTTGAAAAGATCCATTTTTGCTGAAAATTGACCTTTTTAAAGCTGCCATTCTCCTGCAACCTATCACATGAAACGTGCTCTGTGCACAGTCCCACCTTAATGACGCAAGATGACTCCCACACACAGTTCTACCTGTCCATGATGGAGCACCTGGAACCGGTAAGTCGCCGCGTCCTGATGAGGTTTAAAACTGGAAGGAAAATTGATCTCACCATTCAGGACACAGAGGATTACATTTAGGTGCAATTACTTGCTTGTCCAACTTGGAGAAGTATGTAGTGTGGCTAAACACTGCGAGCATCAAGTAGAATAAGAGCAGCATATAGGTCTTGATAATGGCCTCTGTTTACCTTTTTTCCAGATACTCCTTTGACTGGATATTGACAGGCCTGCGTTCAACGTGAAGCTTTGACCCTTTTTTTAGCCAGGGTGAAATACGATGTCACGCCTCACGCATACTGATGCATAATTTTGGAGTGTGTTGAGAAGTGGCGCAAAAAAATGGGTCGTTCATTTCTGTGTGTTTTGAATAAGATGTGAGGTACTGCTAAATAATTTGCAACTACAAATCATTTGATTAGGACTTTTTCAAACTGATCCTGAGGAATGCCATGGACCCTGCAGAGACAAGAAACATGTCATCCTACCCATATTCTAAGGATGATTATGTCCATTAATCCACCCCTGTTTTTAATCTTACCATGTAAGCCATCCACATAATTAATGCCTTACATTAGGGACTTCCATAGGGAATTTCAACCATTCCTTTTCTCTTTTTGTCCATTCTTTCACTGTTATCCCTCAAAACAAAACAAGCAAATTCTCAGATGAGGAAGTTCAAGGAGCCGCACTGGCTTTATTGAACTTTGAGATAAAAGATCTTCTTAAAGAGCTCTGTAAAGATGCCCATCCAGTATTGTTCCCACAACCAGATGAGAAGCAGGTCTCAGTTATGAAGCATGCCATCTCAGTAAGTGAGAGAACCTGTGTCCTAATATTGGAGGCACTGTAATTACTGGTTTATTTCGATTTTGAGTCCAAAAAATCATTGATTACCCTTTCAAGAGTGTTAATTGCCTGGAAATTCATACCTCTTTTATTGCTTCATGGACCGACCAATCTCTCTTACCCTCTTTATACGTATACTTCGTGGCTGACCTTCAACAATTCATTCCCAACAACACTAGGAGGAATACTTTGTATCATTCCTACAAAGCAAACCAGACTCATTGAACAATTCAAATGGTTTCCTACTGTACGATTAAAGTCCCATAGTAAGAGAAGTCTCTATTCGCCAACCTTTCCTAGTATATTCCATAACTTTCTGTAGTAAAAACACCTCCAGCAAGAGTATCTCTCTAATTCTTCCCACTAATATATCTGACCAAACAGCAAAAATAAATTGGCAACCAAATAATCCTCATCTTGTTATTATTTTATTTATTTATTTAAGGGATTTGTAGAGAACATAGCTGCCCGAGGGCTTCCCAGCGCTAAAGGAGAAATGTTGCCAGTTAAATGCTGAACCACCACAAAATGTGATTTGAGTGCCTAGCTGAAAGCAGCTTCCTGCACACATGAATTTGCCAAGTTTCTTTGCTGACAAAATTGGCAGATATTCTTGGATACTGTATCCTACTAAGGAGATGAACGTCCTGAAAGAATGGCAGACATTTTGTCCCTATGCCTGGCCATTTTGCAGTGACGCACACCATTCTACATGTGTGAATGAGGGGCAACCAACTACCCCCTTAAACAAAAGCGCGACAGAAGTACAACAGCAGAAGGCGCTGGAATCAAGGCAGGCCAATGCATCTACCTGTAGAAAGATCTCAGAATGAAGCTTTCTCATTGTGGGTACACATCTCTGATTAACTGAGTGCATGTACAGCACTGTGCCGGGTTCTAATGAGGGATCATATTGCTGCACCGTCGTTGAGAGGTCTACCGTGGAACCCTACTTAAGTTTCCCTATAGACCAACTCCCTTGAGGACACGAATTGTAATTATGGACGACCAGAACAAGGTGGGAAACCGGAGATCCTCCCTTTAGACTTTCACAGTTAGGAGCGACCACAAATTATGAACCACATATGGCCCATTTGTAGGCATAATTACTGTATTTGTTTTTAACACAATTTTTATTGGAATTCACAGGTATGTAAATACAGTATGTATTCCAACAATTTTTGTGCATAATTCGTTATTCAAATACAGTACACATCTATATTTGTGGCTTCACTCTTATACATTTACTAATTGAAGTTGCATGTTACATCAACATTCACTTAGGCTAACCATGCATAGATATATCATTATGCTTGAAACTGTACACCCAGATATATCAGTTCATTGTCATTTATTCTCCCCAAACGCCCACCCTAATTATCCCACCCGCAAAGCTACCCTCAGCCTAAGTACTATATAACATGGTATATTTGCAAACTAAGAGTCACACACCCTCCCCATCCAACATTTTTCGCGGTAATATCAGGAAGAGGATTAGCCGCCAGAAGTAATAATAGCAAGCCTTAGACTATGTAAATCTCACAGCACAGGTGCAGGCGAGGGGCTAGTGTTTGTGGCACTGGCCTATGCTGATGACATCCTGCAGTGCTTATGCAGAAGCACAGTAGCTGTAATATGGTTGCATCAGAGATCTGCATTTCAGTATTTGGGCAGCGTCTCAAATAGAAATATTCCATAGAAGTTCCTTCACGAGGGGTAGACATGATTTTTCAATGCTTGGTAACAAACCAATGTGTATGATATAGGGAGGGAAGTGAGAATGCACAACAAATGTAAGTTACATAATAGCACTCAGAATCGTCTTGATGTTCTTTATCCAAGTTATGGGACCTTCAAGTTGCTGGAGACTGTTTAATACAAATTTAAATGTGCTTATGGTGCCCAGGGGAGGAGAGCAAAAAGGAAATGTTATCTAAATTCGAAGTAGCATAGTGTGTGGGTGGAGAGTGCGTAGTGGGATATCTTGCTGAAGTAGTGAGGCAGGCATGGGAACCTGTTCTTAAATGCACTGTCAATTAGACTTATGGGGTATTTTGGACCTGTAGTTGTTACGTCATAAGTGGGGTAACTCGAATTATTCGATTTTGCAGATGCATTTTCCACAAAAATGTGGACTTGGTGGGTTTGCTACATCATCCATCATCTATCTGCTGCATAATCTGCAGATTTAAACAAAACAAATTCTACCCCAAATGTATTAAAAGCTACTAAAAACGGCTGAACGCTCTTTGTACAGGTTGACTGGTCACCTTTCTTTGACTTATTGCTGTTCGGGGTGTTAAACTTATACTAAGGAAGTTAAACCTTTGTCCTGGCACAGTTAACGTGTTAAACTGACAAATTAATGAAGTAGTAGTATCACAAAATGTGCTGCATTACGCCACATAATGTTTCACTTCTTGCAGCATATTTTAGTCAATCCTGCCGCATAATTTGGCGCTCCTCTGTTGTGTAATTCTAGTGCCCCTTGTTTTAAATCACTCCCAGCCCTACAGTAATTTGAATTTAGGAGGTTGTGGAGTTTTAGCAAACCAGACTAAACATAGTTTGTGAGCATACAGTCTGTAAGGAAACACACATTCTGGACCAGTGGCTATTACATATTGCTCTGTTTTTGGCAGTGCTTAATTTGTAAAAGAATAAGTGCTGGGGGCCTCACCAGGAGGCCACTGCAGCTTGCAACACCCATTGATCTGGCCAGTACTACTCATGGCAGTACCAACACAACTATTAACTATCATACTCCTAAAAGTGTGACTATTCAGACTATTCCAAGTCCTAAAAGCTATAAGAATTACATGAACACTGGAAATCGTCATTTTAATGTATCTTGAATTAATAAGCATCTGTTGTTGTGCTCATCTCTAAATTAGACATCTTGGTACAGTCTGTCATATATACTGGTGTTGACAATTAAGTGCTGGTGCTGAGCACCGAAAACCACAGGCTCAAATTAAGCCCTGGTTCTTGTATGTACGTCAATAGCCACTAACACAAGGTAATATGAATTGAATCCATTTGTATGACCTTCACTGACTGGGGCTTAATCAAGGTCATCAATTCACTTCTTGGATTTTCAACAACTCTGACTTAATCGAGGTAATATGTCTTCAACAATGCCTTATTTGTGCCAGTGGAGGCTGGTCCTGGGCACCAGCACTCAGATTTCAGATTCAAAATCTTTATTTGGCTTACAAAGTCATAAGAGAATAAACCATAAAATGACTTACAATACTTTACATTCAATTAGCCATTTAATACAACGTCATAATTCCTCACGTTACAATAGCCCCAGGCCCGAGCATCATAAAGGGAATACTTGGCCATAACATTTTCTAATATAAAGTGCATTTCAAATAAAACTTATAACAGTTTAACAGATTTCAGGGGTTTCAAGATTAATTAAAAAACAAAAACCTTCTTGATATGAATTTAAACTGCGTCTACGCAGTAAATGAACTATAAATCCCACTCTTGCTGTTTTATAAAGTGCACAAAATAGTAGAAAATGCAGAGTAACTTGTCAAGAAATATTTTCACATGGACACGGTGGCAAGTTATCAGACCATCCTCCTTGAACAGGAAATACTACTAGAAAATGTACAGTGTTCAATCGGGTCCTGGTTAAGAAAAATCTATGGAGCAGATTTACGAGCCCCTTGCACCACTTTTGCATGGTTTACGCAGCCGCTGCGTCACCGAAGTGACGCAACGGCGGCGTAATCCATGCACCACGTTGCGCCCTATTTACAACGTGATGCATCTAGGGAGATGCGTCATGTGTTACAGCCCTGCGCCAGCAGACGTAAGGCGTGACGCACCACATTGTGTATGAGTAAGCCACGAGCATTGCTGGAGTTGCATTGCGCTTGCGACACAACTCCAGCAATGCACCACCTTTCCGACAGGAGATGCGCCACGCATCTGTTTATCCTTGCGCCATGGTGCTCCGCATTGTAAATGCGGTGCATCGTGGTGGCGCAAGGGTAAACTTGCATGACACATCTTATCTGGCACATCTCTGCTGATTTGCAGGGACGTGCCAGTCGTCATAAATCTGCCTCTCTATTGTGAGTTTTCTATTAGCGGCAGATAAGATTTGGTCTCCTTGCTGAATATTTTAACTTCCAAATTTATTAATGAGGTGGACTGGAGGAAATTGCACCCACACTTAAACTGAGCCTGTTCTTGATAGGCTGTCTTAATTGAAGCTCTAGCTGTTCGTGTTATTTTGTCGGCTAGTTGTCGCACCAACACTTTTCATCGTCAAACTTTAAAGCTGGAATAGAGAGAAAGGACAAACATGTAGAAAGCAGGTGGAAGAGAAAGATAACAAGCATTTACAATGCAATGGTTTCGCCTTTGGAAAAGTTAGAGTTATTGGCATTGTAAATGACAAAATTTGTATTTATTTGTTGGTTTTGAAAACAGATAAATACATGGCATTGTCATTTACATTGCCATTAGCTTAATCTCTGCAGTCACTCTGCACTCTCTAGCACTCCCTACTCACTCTGCACTCCCTAGCACTCCCTACTCACTCTGCACTCTCTAGCACTCCCTAGCACTCCCTACTCACTCTGCACTCTCTAGCACCCCCTAGCATTCCCTACTCACTCTGCACTCTCTAGCACTCCCTACTCACTCTGCACTTCCTATGCACTCCCTATGCACTCCCTAAGCACTCTCCACTCCCTATGCACTCTCCACTCCCTATGCACTCTCCACTCCCTATGCACTCTCCACTCTCCACTCCCTATGCACTCTCCACTCTCCACTCCCTATGCACTCTGCACTCCCTCTGCACTCTGCACTCCCTCTGCACTCTCCACTCCCTCTGCACTCTCCACTCCCTATGCACTCTCCACTCCCTATGCACTCTCCACTCCCTATGCACTCTCCACTCCCTATGCACTCTCCACTCCCTATGCACTCTCCACTCCCCATGCACTCTCCACTCCCCATGCACTCTCCACTCCCCATGCACTCTCCACTCCCTATGCACTCTCCACTCCCTATGCACTCTCCACTTTCCACTCCCTATGCACTCTGCACTCTCCACTCTCCACTCCCTATGCACTCTCCACTCCCTATGCACTCTCCACTCCCTATGCACTCTCCACTCCCCATGCACTCTCCACTCCCCATGCACTCTCCACTCCCCATGCACTCTCCACTCCCCATGCACTCTCCACTCCCCATGCACTCTCCACTCCCCATGCACTCTCCACTCCCTATGCACTCTCCACTCCCTATGCACTCCCTACTATTAAAGGTTATTTCTTCCAATGCAGTTTGGGTGAGTGTGCGCTGCACTCTATACAAAGGTGGCGTCTAATCCTGCTCTACTCAAGTCACATTTTCCAACGTCATCTTTTCAAAAAATATTTAAAAATGTAACATAAATATGTCAGAACCCAAAAATCACATGAAAATGTACTACTGGCGATGCTCTACCGAGCTGTGCTGTTTAAGAAGGGGTCAGAGCAAGGGGTCCCCCCGATCTGAAAGGCCCTTGCATGCCCCCCAGGTCCCTGCCGAAAGCATGCGACATTTGCAAGGAAGGAGCTCGCCGAAGTTTCAAAAATTAATAAAAAATATTTAGAAGTCAGA
Source organism: Lissotriton helveticus (assembly GCF_964261635.1). NCBI lineage: Eukaryota > Metazoa > Chordata > Amphibia > Caudata > Salamandridae > Lissotriton > Lissotriton helveticus. The sequence continues at coordinate 345,003,751 of NC_136065.1, forward strand.
AATAGTCACATCCGACCGATCAAAATGTACCCCTGAGTGTGGAGCTCAAACTGAGCCGGGTACAAGAGTCCGATCCTCAAAAGAGCTCCTCATTTGGAACTTCTTTGGACTTGCAACCTTGCAAGTTTAGTCCAAACAAGCATGTTCTGCTTGTAAGGACTGAGAACACAGCCTTCAACAAGGGAAAGTCCCCTTGAAGTGGGGCACAGGCTGTTCTAACCTAGGGCCACATAGGGAGGACCCTCACACCCCAATGCAACCCCCCAAAAAAACCCACATTTATCCACTTTTTTACAGAATTGGGAGCAAACTTTTGCTTGGAAACAAGAAGTCATCAAAGATGGCGTGTAATACTGGCACGGGGAGCGCTGCATACGTGTACATGGTATTACATTAAAAACTACATTCATAGTATTTCCAGACCCGGTTACTGGGGGTTGAGACTGCGGGGCACTGGGTGTAGTCCCGGCTTCCAAAGCAGGTTTGACCGGCACTCTTCATAAAGGGGGCCAGGCTCTACAGAGCGGCGGATAGGGGTTGCCCCACATGTATGCAAGTTCGGTGCGCCCCTAGCATAAGTGTGTGTTTATAATGTTACTCTGCTGGGTTGTGGGGGGCAGGGGTGATTCGACCTGGGTGGCAGTCATGTGGCACATGCACTCCTTGCTCCACAAACCTCCAGCATCCAGGTGGCCACGATCTTCCGCATGTAGGGTTGCACTTCACGCTGCACGCACTTAAAGTAGGAAGCGGACGGCGGGCAGTTCTCCTCCGCCTTCAGCATGGGGTTTCCACCTCGCAGCACAGCAGCTGATGTTCCATGTCTCCCCCGGCGCGCGGTGCCTGCTCTTGAGAGGGGGTGCGGGGTGCCCGTGCTGTCCTGTGAGTGAGAGAGCTCCATTCAGTGCTTGCTGCTGCTTCTGCTGCTGGAGCTCTCTGGAGGCTCCGGCTCTGTCCAGCTCTCAGCTCAAGTCTCCTCCTGCGGCAGGCCCACACGGCCCTCCAGTGCTCACATCAAAGCCGGCGCCGACTTAAGGAGGGGGCGGATTCAGCAAGCAAATATGTGAGTCATTGTGAGAATTAGTGAGTGGTTAAGCGTGTGGCTTACTCTGAGTAAGGGAGTGAGTGCACGATTTGGAGGAGACACCAAGAGAGACTGGGGGGGGGGCAGGAACGGTTAGACGGACAGCGGGAGGGCGGGAACGGACAGCGGGAGGGGGGGGGCGGGAACGGGATAAAAACAAACAAAGTGAAAACACATTTATAAACAAAATGCTCCTTACCTGATTGCCTCGTGGGAACTCGAATCTTGCAGCCAACTCCAACAACAAACACTTGTAAAAAGACGAAAACAGGCCGACTCAAAAAAAAAAAAAATAACACACACCCACCGCCGCGATGACGATCCGAAGTGGGTGGAGAGCGAAAAAATCGCGGGAACGCCCCCGAATCTGGTCCGGCCTTGACGGACAGATCCGGCACCCAATGGCTAGCCTCCATTTATGGAGCTAGCCAATGGGAGCCGGGGGACGTTCCTGAAGTCCTTATTGTAATCAATGGATTTCGCCTGCGCCGAAAAGCTGCATGAGTGAGAAAGGGAGCTCGCAGGGATGGAAAAAGAGTCTCCAGGAGTGAGATAAAGACACAAGAAATGTAGGGTGGTGGAAGAAAGAGGCATGAGGTGGAAAGAAGACTAGGCAGCAGCCTTGCTATTCTGCAACCTTCATCATAGTTGCCAACTGTCCCGTTTTTGCAGGTACAGTCCAGGCAAGTTGGAGGCTGTTCCAGGTAATATTGTTGCATAAACAAGAACGTTCTACCTGCAGCAGCCCTGTGCTGCAAGGTGTCCTGTTTTTTTTTTTAATGATGGAACTATGCCTTAATATGCAAGCAGTGCCGGCGGAGTGCCCCTGAGTAAAAACCTTGGTCCCTGCACTAATGCTTCTTTCCCAAATTAAGCTCTGGTGTACTAAATAAGAGAATCCCATTTTATGGGCATCAGTGTTTTAGACTCAACCACAATCATGAGCAAGTAGCAAATAAAACGTAGTCTATTTTTTCTGTCTTTAAATAATGTAATTAAGTCCTCCTTCTCATCAACAACAATAACAATTGAGACCAATCACAGTTCACAGTGCTACTTCATTTGACTTACCATTGTACTAGGGCTGTCAAGTATAAAATCATATTTCCATAATCGACGTCTACTGTCAGTTATTACTGCCTGAATAAAAATCCCCTTGGAAAGAATTATCACATTGACAAATCAGGGCTCATTTTCTTCTGTCACTTCTAGTTTTTTTTTTTCAAGGTAAACAAAGCGCGAGATGTTATGCTTAGCTGATAATTTGCATTTATATCGCTGCAAAAAAAAACAACACGATTTTGCCAAATAAAAACTACAGAGTGGGCGGAAGATGAAAGACGGTTTTGATTTTTGAGTAGATGAACAGCAGGTTGTGATTGGACAAAAGTGGGTTGGGCCCTCGCGAGAGTCTGTCGCGCGCTCCTCGCGGGGAAACAATGTGAGACAAGCTTCTCTGACTCTAACGACATCGACATCCTAGTCGTCGGGTGACAGGTACATTATCCCGGCGCGCATTATCCTACCGAGTAAAGTTGAAGTCTGAATTTCCTTTGAGCATCAGAGGCAATTGTACATGAAAGTAATACTCTGAATCACGTTCATTGGGGAATACACGTGTTTTTCAGTACAAAGGCATGTGTCAAGTATATTAACATAAAAAAATAAATTCCAACAATAACTCAAATGCATCAGGGGTTATAATATAGCTTTCTTCTTGTGCCACCACTATACTAGGTTGTCATCTTTCTTTTTTTTAATGTTTATACGTTTGTATTCATATGTTTTATTAATCATTTATTCGTGTCAAAAATCAGTTCTAAACTTGTTTCGAATACATTGGAGCAGATTTACAATTTTTTAATGTAGCGCACTGAAGCAGCTGCAAAAGCTGCACCGTGCTACGTGACAAGGAGAGAGGAGGAGAGCACCCTATTTACTAAAAAAAAGGCACTCATCTCCCCTCTCACTAGCGCAGACACTAAAATCAGCTGCCGTGCGCCTCGGTGACACCTTTGTGCCATGGTGCAAGGGTGTCTCCGTGAGTCTAGCATAGGTTTGCAACAGTTCCAGTACTCAGCACAGACTCACTTTAACCAATTTCCCACTGTGTATGTGTGCTGTACAGTGCAGCACCCATGCAAAGTCGGAAAAAGGAGAAATGAAAACATGTCTCGTTCCTTGCGCCAACTTGAAAAGGGCGCAATTTCCTCACGCTAAACCCAATCTCATTTTTTTAGTAAATTGGGTTTAGTGTGAGAAACCTTGGGTGGTTGCATGGGAATGCCATGCACCACCCTTGGTACACCCCCATGGCGCAAAGAAATGCGAAGCAGCGCTATGCGCTGCTTCGCATTACTTTTCTGTTATTTCCAGCGCTAAACAACAAGTTTAGTGCTGGAAAACAAATTGGGAAAAAACGATTTTGCAGCAATTTGCATCACTTTTGTGAAGCAAACACAGCGCAAAATCTTAGTAAATCTCCCCCAATGTTTTTTTAAGGTTTAGAAATGCTCTCTTTGGATGAATTTCAGGAACAGGTTACAGTCAGCAAAGGTCACAAATAATGTCACGGAATGTCCCAGAAAATCATGGACCAAAGTCGTGCGAGCTTGGCAATATCCTTGATAACATCCTCGGGAAGCTCTGAATATTAGTAACCCTGGGCGGAGATCGTGAAGTGCAAAAAAACACTCTGCCACACATGCGGAGTTCCGCGAGCGGCGGGGTTTCTTCAGATAAATGCAGTTCACAGTGATTTTCAGTGCCAGGTGCTTGTCCACACTGTGCAATCATCGCGAACGGCATCATGCACAGCTCATGTGAGCGCTACTTCCTTTTTGCCGCTCGAGTAGATTTTTACTCGAGCGGCAGCTTTCTCAACGCGAGCAGTCGCAAGCATACGCGACCACTCGCAATGAGAAATCTGACCCCCCGCATTGAGAAATCCCGCCGGGAGTTGCTTTTCCACGCTCGTGCCAACTTGATGTTGACTATCGCGAACAAGTACAAATCTTGCCGGGAGGTGAATTTTCCTTGCTCGCGCTCGCAAACTTGACATTGATGATTGTGAGCGAGGGAAAAAATCCACTCCACTACGTGCAGTGGAGTTTTTCAGAACACGCGAGCTCCGCGCAACGCAGGGTGCAGAAAAGTCCACAAACTTCATGAGCAGAGGGGAGCGGAGTTTACTACCCAGACTTAATTATGAGCGCCTCGTGACAGATGCTGAGTAGTTTTGGAAATGGAAAGGTGATAGCGATAAAGGAGACAGCATGGTATTCAGCATGCAGCTCATAGTGGGCCGTAAAGTGGAAGTTGGGGTCTCCATCCTTTTCTGTAACTAGAACTACTTATGTTCAATAAAAAATTATCCTGAGCCAGCAATATTATTAGTGTTGTAATAGTGACCTCGTCAGATAAGATTAAGTTAGTGGCCACTCCAAGCATGATTCCTGACGGTGATCACCTCAGTGCACCACGCAGAGTTGGAAGCACTAATATAGAAGGTTTTTTCAATTTGGAATGCCTCTACATGGGTATTACCTGAATGCCTCTACATGGGTATTACCCAGCAGCCATAGCTGCAATGCACCAGGAATCAGGGTAATATTACATGATTTTTCACTCAAATATAAGCTTTAAATATATTTTGGAAATCCATTTTTCTCTAAACGTCAGCTTATTTTTATAGCAACAATACACCTTTCAATTTTGGGATACATATTTTAATTGAACCAAACAAAGATTCTAATTTAGTATGCCTTGTGGCACACTGGAGAGCTACTTATAGGTAGCTGCAGAGCTACCAGTAGCTCACGAGCTACTCATTGGAGAAGCCAGATCCAGACCACGTGCAGCTCTCATTATCCTAATGCCAGGGGAGTAGGGTGTTTTTTACCTACATGGGATGACACATTATGGGCATTATATGCTGATGTCTTTTTCAATTTCTCGACCCCAAGTACCACACTGATGGCCTCTAGCGAGACCACCAAGTGGGAAACACGGTGTACAGCATATCTAGTGTATGAGCACGGCTTCTGCAGAAATAGACTGTCCGATCTGCACACACATCTCCAACACTCTCTGAAGCGAGGAGCGTGAGAGGCACACACCTCCTCCCTGATGCTCTCCAACCCTAAACAACCCGCACATGTGTTTGCAAGAGAGTGAACTGGCAAGTCTCCTTCTACCAGGGTTGTGTCATGAATTCTAGATGTGACCCCATAACTGTGACAGATTCATCCTATTGCTCTTCTGTATGTCAAACTAGTCATTTCTCTCCATAATTTCACAGTCAGATTTTCTCTAGACGCTTGAAGTTGTAGGGATTGAGTTGCATTTTCAAAGCCAAGAATGTGTTTTTTTTCTCCTGACCAGGATGCAGAAATCTAGCCCCCCAAAATCTTCTTTACTCCACGTGGTCAAGGGATAGCTGAAGGTTAAGTCTAGAAACACAGTCATTAACATTGAAGTAAAATGGAATATAGAGCCAAAGTTATTCTTTTTGATAAAAAAATGAACACTTTATTAATAAACCTTACCATTGTCAAATAGTAAAAATTAAAATGAAGAACAAAAGACTGTAAACCATTAAATGTATGATCTCTATAGGTTTGCCTGGGTTGAAGGTGGCACATGTCTTGGTTGCCCATTTCTGCAGCAGCTCAGGTTAGGTTGGTCCGGCTTGGGAGCATTTCACTGGAATCAATGGGACAACGTTATCTGACAGCAGTTTCAGTAGCATGGGCAGCTCTGGAACAGTTCAGAGTGCTGAAATAATGTATCAAGGGATCCTTTGTGGAACAGATCATATGCTTGACAAGTGCCTGTAGAGGACCCACAACTAATCCTCTTACTAAACCTTTGACTACTCATCGACTTATTTCTTGAAGTAAATGGAAATGATATCAATTGATGCAACATAGAATCTAAGTTGAATTATACGTACAAACAACATAATAAAAGTCCCAATAATATTGCTCCTGAAAGCCCTCGTTAGACTTAGTATCCTGGGGTACCTGAACTTTAGCTTTGGATTGCTCTTGATCTACTCGTACTGGGTCAATCAATCAATCAATCAAGCATTTGTAGAGCGCACTACTCACCCGTGAGGGTCTCAAGGCGCCGAGGGGGGGTGGGGGAGAGGTGTCAGCTACTGGTCAAACAGCCAGGTCTTGAGGAGTCTCCTGAAGGTCAGCAGGTCCTGAGTCTGACGCAGGTGGTCGGGGAGGGTGTTCCAGGTCTTTGCGGCAAGGTAGGAGAAGGATCTTCCGCCTGTTGTCATTTGGCGGATGCGTGGGACGGTGGTGAGGGCGAGGTCTGCAGAGCGAAGCTGGCACTTCGTGGTGTAGAAGGACAATCGATTGTTGAGGTATGCTGGTCCGACGTTGTGGAGTGCTTTGTGAGCATGGGTGAGGAGTTTGAAGGTGATCCTCTTGTTGACCAGGAGCCAGTGCAGATCTCTAAGGTGGGTGGTGATGTGGCTGTGGCGAGGGAGTCCGAGGATGAGGCGTGCGGAGGAGTTTTGTATGCGTTGGATTCTCTTCTGGAGTGTAGCCGTGGTTCCTGCATAGAGGGCATTGCCGTGGTCCAGCCTGCTCCTGAAGAGTGCTTGGGTGACCGTTCTCCTTGTTTTGGTGAAGATCCATCTGTAGATCTTGCGGAGCATGCAGAGGGTGTTGAAGCAGGAGGAGGAGACAGTGTTGACTTGCTGGGTCATAGAGAGCGTTGAATCCAGGATGAACCCCAGATTGCGTGCGTGGTTTGTGGGTGCCGGGGTAGCTCCCAGCGTGGTGGGCCACCAGGAGTCGTCCCATACTGAGGGGGTGGAGCCGAGTATGAGGACCTCCGTCTTATCTGAGTTCAGTTTCAGGTGGCTGGTCTTCATCCAATCTGCAACGGCCTTCATTCCCTCGTGGAAGTTGGATTTGGCGGTGTTCGGGTCCTTGGTGAGGGAGAGGATCAGCTGGATGCATTGGCGTACGAGACAATGTTGAGGTGCTGTACTCTGACGATGTTGGCGAGCGGTGTCATGTAGATGTTGAAGAGTATTGGGCTGAGGGATGATCATTGGTGTATGCCGCAGGTGATCGTGGTAGCTTCGGATCGGTACGGGGGGAGGCTGACTCTCTGGGTCCTGCCGGTGAGGAAGGAGGTGATCCAGTCCAGGGTTTTGCCTTGTATCCCTGCATCGTGGAGGCGTGTGCGCAGGGTATGGTGGCAGACGGTGTCGAAAGCGGTCGAGAGGTCCAGGAGGAGGAGGGTTGCGGTTTCGCCCTTGTCCAATGTGGACCTGATGTCGTCAGTAGTGGCGATGATGGCGATTTCGGTGCTGTGGTTGCTGCGGAAGCCGGATTGGGAGTAGTCCAGGATGTTGTTCTCCTCCAGGAAGTGGGTCACTTGTCTGTTGGCGGTCTTCTCAATGACTTTCACCAGGAACGGGAGCAGGGAGATGGGTCGGAAGTTCTTGAGGTCCTTTGGGTCCTCCTTGGGCTTCTTGAGGAGGGTGTGTTTTCAGATCTCAGGGAAGGTGGCGGTGTCGAAGGAGCTGTTGATTATCTTTCAGAGTTGGGGTGCGATGATGAAGCTTGCCTTGTTGAAGATGTGGTGGGGACAGGGGTCGGATGGTGTGCCGGAGTGGATGGTGTTCATGATTTTGATGTTGTGTTCGTAGGTGATGTTGTTCCAGGAGAGCAGAAGGTCGGTGTGTTTGGTGGGTGTTGGGTCTGGGGGGTTGGCATCTATCGTCGACGTCTGGGCGTCGAAGCCGTTGTGGATGGTCCAAAAATATCAGCTCTGTAGGTCCATGAAGTCCTTGTTCTAGCCACTCAAAAGGTCTGATATCCAGATGTTTAAATAGCTGTATCCTTTGAGACACTTGGTGTGGTCAAAACATTCCAATGCTGATTATACAGCACGACCATGTCAATGTCATGGTTCACGATTACAGTTTCCTTGTTGGAAGTAGTATCTGTTCTCTTTTGACTCCCTACTAGAGAAACTAGATTCCAGCAATCAATTTTGGATAAATCAATCTTGCTGTTGGAAGGAGCGAGGATGGGCTGCGCTCCTGAAAACAGTTGTTCAGAAGGTGGAACAAGGTGCCCTAAAAGACCTTGAGGCCAACAAATGAACTCAATACCTGGATAACAGGATGCCAGACCACCACACGTCCAGGCGTAGCTATTGGGGTCTCTAAGTGTTGCTTAGGAACCATTCCCCAGACATCTAGGTGCCTGTGCTCATACACACTGAATGGAGGGGTACATCAGTAAAACAAACCATATTGATGCAGAGGAGCCAGCTTACCAGATAGGGCCTCGGCTCCTCGGGTAGCTCAAATGCACCTGATGTTTGGTCCTTGAAAACTCCTCTGCTTCTGGTGGACTTTAAGCTTTCCTGGTCAGTACCTCTGAACTTCTTCACCAGGCGAGTACACTCCACGCAGGCAGAGCAGCTGACAGCAGGAGGCTAATTGGGTCTAGCAGAGTTTCAGGCCTATGTTCCATTACAGAGGATACAAGAGGCACGCATCTTCAACATACAGGAGCTCTGGTTATGGTGATGTTTTTCAGTGAGCTGGAAGGCAGCTCCAGCTAATTTGTTTGTAGTAAGTGGAAGTTAGGCATATGCCCTCCAGGGTAATTGCATCTGAGGTAGAAGAGGTGCTTTTTTTTGGTGGTGCAGGCATCCCTCTGCCCTGCGGTTTGCCGGAGCTATGTCGCAGCCAAAGGGTATTAGTCCTCGGAGATTGATCTTACATGAGCTTTTGTGTGTATAATGTATAAGAAGGAGGAAGTCCATATTCTGGATGGAGATTGACAATGGTGCTCTCCTGTAGGCAGCATTTGTTTAAGAAAACGTTTGCACAAACGGTGGCTGCGGTCATTCACTAGGAAAGTTGAAAAAAGGTCTAAAGGGCGTTAGAAGTTACACCTTGAGTCACAATCATTCCAGTGATCTGGATCACTGTGCAGTGTTTGTGATCATTTCTCTATTAAAAATTGGTACTTGATCCTGGTGGGAGTCTGCATTTTCACTGGTGGTGGTAGATGTCTCCATTTCCTGTTCACGGAGGGAAACCACAGCCACAAAGCGCGAATAGAAGCACAGAGGGCTTCCCTTGCACCTGTAGGATAATTTGAAGACTCCTAATGAGTTATAGGCATCATCTACACTTATAAAAATGTCACACTCAGAGTCAGTGAACTCAGTGACGAAGAAAGGACTTAACTTACCTACCAGGAGTGATTTAACTCCACACCACTCCTTTCTCGGCCCTGAAGAAAGCCCGCCGATCTTCAGGGGCAGTTAAGGGCTGAAACATGTCGACAACTGATATTTTAAATACAAGGTGCAGTGAACCCTTAACACATCCACTGTAGCACCTGCTGTTGATTTTTAACTTTACCCCTACCTGATCAATAAACACTTTATAAAGGAATGGAGGTCATTTTAACTTTTCACTTTTTTTATACAATTTGTCATGTATTAATCACGACTGTCACAAAACCAGATGGTCTCCCTCCAAGAGAAGGAAAGTTGCTTGCCTGGAGAACGGGAAACTCAAGCGGAAAAGGACCCAATAATGAAACTGCTCACTTAACTACCTTAAGCGGAGAACCAAGATATACAGCTATTAACAATTTAGAGTGAATGAGGGCCTCTGAACACCATTCATAGACCCCGGAATCCCATGACACATAATTCATTCCCTCTTGATCTTTACTCCCTGGTGTGCAGCCACACTGTGCCGCCAAAAGATATCAGCATTCCTACCAGGGCCCAGGTGTAAAGGGGCTGAGGCTGGTGCAACCTTTCAAGATCAAGCTAGGTGTGGAGACACTCTTGAAGCCTTGGGGCACCAATGTTAACATACAATGAAAGGTCTCTCCTGCAAGAACAAAATTAAAAAATATGCAGGAAAAGAAAAGAATGGAGATGTGAGACAGGTGGGTGTGGGAACTGCAGCCTGTTACCCTTACATAATTCTGGGTGGATCTTTAGGCCCTGTAGGCAAACAAGTAATTTATTTGCTAAATTGTTTTTCCCAGAACTGGAAAACAACCACTGTTTTTTTTTGGCAAAACAAACTCCTCAACCTTTCATACAACTTCAAAATGTTTTGAAAAAGAGCTCTTCTTTCCCTTTTAAACTGTGGCCTTTCTAAAGCTTCCCCCAAGGAGATTCAGAATGAATGATCTGTGTCTCCCCTTGTCCTGAACCAGAAATTATTAAAATCTGGGTGCATGAACTGTAGGATGAATTCCGGTGGGTCACAAAGCAAAGCAATCAGCAATTTGCAATAGCCACACCGGAATGGCATCTGGTTAAACTGGTAATCCAGAAGTTCAGTTGGACTAAATTAGTACTGCTCACGCCAAATACTACGTGAATACTAATCTATTTGGTAGTACTTGTGCTCAGCTATACTTCCTCCATATGTACGAACCAAGGCTGAGTTTTACTTCTGCTTTGCACCGGGTTTGCGTTCGTTTTATGTGCCTTTATGTAAATCCAGGCACAAACTCTCGTTATTACATTCAGGGGCTTAATTACAAGCCCCTGGAGCTGTGGGTGCGTCACTTTTTCCCATATAGGCGCATTCACAAACATTAATGGAATTTTTTTTTTTCAGACGTTTGTTTTAAATATCTAGATATAAAGCAGGAAGGGATTATTATATTTGATAAAGTCTCCAGTGCTGAAAAACCCTGGGCAAGCTAAAAAAAAATAAACAAATCCTGCAATGGGGGTGTGCATGCACCCTGGGAAATAAAGGGTTAAATAATTCCTCCCCGAATTCAGAACTAATATTTAAGCCAGCCCCTATCAGTATGTCTTTTAGTTTAGCTTGATTAAATCCACGTGCATGCCGTTAACATAAATAGCCCAACTGCATAAAATTACCATAACAAACATAATGTAACACAAACACGCCTACAGATCCATATGTTGCTTGTGAGCCGGCTTTATAACAAGTCAACCGAAAATAATACGTACAGATACAAAAATAGCTCATGAAAATAAAGCAATTAACAGACACTTAAGAAGTAGCGCGCTTCAAAAGATAGTTAACTTTTAATGTTTAATCACTCCTGCAGTGGCATTCATTTATAATTGCAGCCTAGCAGATCCGTCCTTTTAGGTCTAGCTAACAAGAGCTTCAGTTTTCTTCTTATTTAGTATTTTGTTATGGTTACTAGAAGACCATCATGTTTAAAAGTTATGTGCTTTTTTCAAAATAACATAATCTTTAGGAATGACGCTTTGAAAGAGAAAGCAACCAGAAAAATAGAAAAAATAGCTGAGTAGCAATCTTTAAAAAAAAAAGAAACAAACAAAATGTGCACACAGTAAGGGGGAGGGCAGTCAGTGTCTGGCATGCCTTTTTTAATTAATAGCTTGTGAATCAGATAAAAAGAGCATGTTCAATGAACCTTGACTCCAAATAGCTATCATTATATCACGTTGCCTATTCCCATGCCTGCTGCAAATACTCACTACTTACACTCAAGTTACATCTTTGCTCTAGTGATCTAAATGCTATAATTATCTTTGAAAACCATTGTCATCATTAGAATTATAAATTGTCTCTTGGTACAACTTGTAAAATATCACATGCTCCTAGTTCTTCTCTCTCTCTTTGGCCCCTCTTTCTCTCCCACACAGATATAAAAGTATAGAGTCTTTAACAATATTATTCTTTGAAATCAACTACCTTACACTAGCACAATTTTCGAGAAGCATAACACAAATCTTCATACTTGATAAACCAGTTTCACTATAAACACAAAGGCAGACTTATCGGCTTTGTCAATGTCTGTTTCAAATAGACATAATGCACGGAATGCATATTGTGAAAAAATCAACAATCATTGACAGTCCTTATGCTCTTTATTATTTATGTAGTTACTGAAGTATAGCAACATTAGGCGGAAACTATTGGCGACTATCTTCCTTCGAATGGATTCCAAGTCAAGGGAGCTGGTGCATTTATCACAAAATTCCTTGCAGTCACATATCCTTACTCTTCCTAGGAAGAACTTCCATTGCAATATCCAGAAGGGTAAACATTTATACGCTTTAAATAGATATTTTTTATCAGCTTGCAATGATACCCAGAGTTGGGCCTAACAGTGGGCTGGGAACGTGGGCGCTGGCAGCCGCGGCCTGTTCAGGTAAGAGCGGTGTGGCCGGGTGGGGGGGATTTCTCCAGATGACGAGGGAAAATTAAATATTAACCACTTAACCGCGGCGGCAATTCCGTCACGGTGCGGCGGTTCAGCGGAGTGGGTGGGGCTGCGTTGGCCAACAGACGTGCGCAGCACTACGAAGGTAGTGCGCGCGACGGCCGTTGGCCGACAGAAGCATGCAAGGGGTTAAAATTTCCCTTGTGGTCGTCTGTCGAATCCCTCCCCAACCCGGCCCCATGTCCCACCTCTCTTACCTGCACGGGCTGCTCGAGGGCGCTGGGCTAGAAGTGATGTAGTGTGCGGTGGCGGCATCACACAAGGACAACAACACATTGTGCAGATGTGACCAGAGCTTGATGGCACTCTGTTCCCTCTCCCTGCCATATGTTGTTGCTCAGTCCAGTGTCCCACACCCTTTGTCACTTGCCCTCTGTTAGCTCTTCCAAGCATCCCCCTTTCTGTCCCGTGTGGAGATTAGTTTTCGCCCCTCAAGAGTGGGGAGAGCGAGAGAGTGGAAGCCACCAAAAGTGAGCACACCGGTTCCTGGAAGACATGTCTTCTATGTTACTCCAGCTACTAGTGTCACTGCAGTGTGCTGCTTATTTCTGCTGTCCCACCCTATTTCTACTGCCCACCTGCCTGCATCTTGCCTACCCAGCAGTGCCATGTGCCATCCCGTGTGTGCTTCTTCTTATCACTAAGAAATCTATTTAAGGATTGACATACCCAGGACTCATCATAGCACATTTGGACAGCACCAATCGTGGAAGAACTGGTATAAAACTGTAACAAGGCCTGACGCTGGCGGGCTGACTAATTGCACTCCGCCGGACACTCAGTGTCATGCCACCTGCAATAGCTTAGGGGAAATATATTGTTACAGTAAACAATTGATGGACGGAATGCTGAAAATTATGTCCTAGGACGCTTGTTTCCAGTCCAGGGAGGACCTGGCCTGGCAGTTCAGGCTGGACTGTTCCCATTAGGCGCAGGGTCAAGACTGATTTGCATATGGCTGAGTCCAAACTGGAATGGCACGGTGAGTGAAAAAACAATGGATTTAGGCCCAGATCTCTGTCCTGGGGTGAATGTATGACATTGGTCTGCATTCTGTCCATCAATTGTTCTTTTTGCATTTTGGAAATATAGGCACTATGAAGGATCTCTGGTCAGCAGCTCGGATCCTCAAGCGACCTATTCTTGTGCTCCTACTCGCGCCTGTCAAATCCTGGTGGGGGCCTACCAAGAGGAGTGCTTGATCCAGTGTGTATCACACTGTGTTAAGAACCTGTCTCACTTTCTGAGTAATCTACCCAGAGTCCTCTCCCTAACCCAAAAATATTCTAGTTCAGGCAGCCATCGAAATCTCTTATGTGTCCACCTTGCCATATACATACACATATATTAGTTATGACAGCAAATCAAGCTACCAGCCCCCTTCCACTAGGGAATACCGCTCGACTATTCTACCTGGCACAGGCAGTAAGTTTTTATGGACTACAGTGACAGCATGCACATGGATGCGCGCTTGCTAACACTGCTCACTTCTCACTAGTGGAGAAGTTACGTCATGACGTCATGCCAGGTGAGCGTTGTAGGGGAAGGGAAATCCATTAAAGAAGGTAATTTTCTCTCTGGATTTCCCGTCTCTTTTTGAAACTCAGGAGCAGCAACATTGTCCTGGTGTCACTAGGGCTTTAAGTGACAACTTTTTCAATATTATATACTAGCCATGGGTGCTGCTTATTTATCTTATGCAACTAACAACCATTGACAAAGCCAATAGTTCTGACTTGTTGTAGGTGCCATGTTACTTGTTGTATCATATATCTGGATGCAATGACAGAAGCAGCAAAATACAAGTCGGGTGGCTCACTATGCTAAGCACAGATTTTTAGCTTACATACTAAGTCACACCCTTAATTACATTGACCACTCCCCTTTGAGAGACCCCAACGTTTTTTCATCCCACTTAAAGCCCTGAGTATACCCATCACTGCACCTCTCTCATAAACCCCTGATAACATTCCTTTTTAAAAATTAATTAATTTATTTTTCCCCGAAAAAAACAGTGCAAATGCAGCAAAAAATCTGAATATTAATACATACAATCCAAAAACCACATTTCATTTGAAATGATAATCAGCCAATTAGTGCATTGATCATATAAAGCAGTATGCCATAGGCTAGATAATAGAATAAAATAAAAGCTAAAAACATGCAGTAGGCCAAAAATCTTTAGATGAAGGTATTTTAGTTTATACACCTAATCATGTTTTACTTGTTACCATAGAAATCATTCTGATTGAGTGAATGGGGTAACCCAGGTAGTAAATGGGCCCAAATCCTATCCTTTCTGCCTCTTCTTTCATAAAGTGCTTTTTCCAAATGATATATGTGCAAAAATCGGCCCTTCCACTGCTGAAAGGTCAGGGTTGCGGATCTAGCCAGGCAGAAGCGACACAGAGCCTAAGAACTGCCATCGCAATGAAGGTGAGCGCTTCTCCGTTTTTCCAATCTTGTTCATTTACACCTACCATAAGCTGGGATGACAAAGGGACAGCCTCTTTTAATACATGCTGTAAAAAACAGATATTTCACGGCCTATCGGTTCTATGGAAAAAATGTGTACTATATCCCCATCATGTGCCTTACACCTAAAGCAATGAGTTTCCTTCACTCCTCCCCATCTAGCAATTTTCGCAGGTGTTATGTAAAGATCAAATAAAGTCTTAAAATGTTGTGACCTCAAATTGGCAGAGCACAGGACGGTATCCCCTATTTCTAATGATTTTAAAAACAAGGCTCCGTAACCCCCAACTTATCCTGCCATCTCAACCTGTGCTTATCTAGAGCATCGGGCACTCCTTCCGGCAGGCATCTATATATTTGTGAAATTGAGGAGCCCGGGCTACTGATTAGCAATTCCATTAGGGATACCTGCCCGAAGCACGCAGCACCGGCAGCTATTTTAAGCAGGAAATCTCTCAGCTGTAAACATTTTAAAGTCCCGGGGCCCAATATTAAATCTTTCCCTAACTACGTCAAAAGAGGCAATGTGGTCCCCAGCTATAATTCCCCTATCCTGCAAAATCCACATTTTCCCCACCTTACCAGACACTCATCTTGTAGGGCCTTTGAAAGCTGATCGTTCCCGATCATAGGGGTGTACCTATTAAACCTACCTACCCCAAGTTTCTTCTTTACGCCTGTCTAATTATGGAAAGCCATGGTTAATAATACTAAACCGTGTTTTTTTTAAAAATAACTTGCTTCAAAGAATTTCAAAAGGTAGTCGTTAGCTCGTGCTCCAATCAATATCTCAAATATTGGCGGAACATAACAGGGGTCATCTCCATCCCTTGCCTTGACACCAAAGAGAGGCCCATAGTATTGCAGAGCTGCGGCTAAATAATGTAACTTGAAGTGAGGGAGCCCCCATCCCCCTCTATCCCTAGGTAAGGACAGGAATACGTTGGCTCTGCTAGTCCTACCATAGGACCAAATAACCCTGATAACATTCCATTTGTCTTGTCAAGAAGTAACTCCTAAGAGAAATGGGCAGGGACTCTCAGAACCCTAAGTATCAACCTTCTCCTCAAATTAGCCAGGTATAAATCATGCCAACTGCCCTGGAGAGCCCCTAGATATACGAAAGTCCTGGAAGGAGGCCTTCCCAGTTAAGGCCTCTTCAGACTGCTTCAACTGGCCCTGAAGGACCTGAACCTTGAGCTAAGGATTCCAACTTCTCAAGAGTTTTTAGTGTTTTTGCCACATGTCAAATTGTTGCAGCCAGGTTGATATGCAATCGATTCAGGAGTGTCCTCTTGCTATACCCGAGGCTCACATTTTCTATCATATCATCTGCTACATTCTGCGACCTCTTTTTATTGGGACTTCCACATGGCTTGAAAAAATCACCCGTATTAATTTTCTTGCCTGCCATGGTCGTTATCAGAAAATATGGCCATAAGACTGCTCAGTCAGGGGCTCCACAAAGTACATCAGTTGCATCAGTGTGGAGCCACCAAGGATCCGAGTTCACGAAGCAGCAGTCATGTGAAATCCAGCTCCTGATCTTGCAGAAAAGTTTAACACACTCCACCTCACTGGGGCAGAGTTTCTTACTAGATCCCACTTTACTCTGATGTCTACCTCTATATGCCTTAAATGACCCACCATCATCCAAATGTAACATCCTATGGTGGTAACTCTTCTGTCCACTGTTCTCAATTGAGTGGTGAATTGCTGGGGTCTCCACCATTGGTCCCATCTCATTGTGTGTGATGTGCCTCCCCATTATAAGATCAAGGGAGACCATTGCATCTCCTCTGCCATGGGTATTACTGAGCATTCGCTCTGTTAGTATCTTCATGTCTTCCTTTCTGCTTACACTCTCATAAGTGACTGACAAATAGCTAGACACAAACCCACAGATGAGAAATCAGGACTTCACGAAGAAAGTCCAAGATCTTCAGCCCTCTTGGGGTCTGTGGTCCCACCACCAAACAATATAGCACATAATAAAGCAAATAATTTATAGGTTGACTAGAGGTGCTGGATCAGGATGGAAAGTCCTGATTTTTCAAGCACTGTCCTGGCATCCCAGCACTTTTTACAAAAAGAAAATAGCTCCCGGTTTTTAGGTCTTGCCTACTAGACAGCTCATGCAAGACATATTGTGGGCTTCTCAAGAACATGTTTGGGCTTGGAGTCTGTGCATTGCTTACTCCCTTGGAATCCCTTCTGATCCTGTGTTGCTTTTACCTACCCATGTTGCTTCTGCCCCCCAATTGCTTCCTCCCACCGCTTTTCTTTCTTTTTTAAATTTAAAATGCTTTTGCATGATTTTTTCTTTTTAGCTTCAGATCCAGCTCGGTTCAATAACTATACAGAAAAAAAGCACATATGTCACTTTGTAGGCATGCGGGGTGTGCATGCCTATAAAATAACATAGGAGGCTTAGTCAATGTCTCTTTTTTTATTCTTTAGCTATGATGTACAGCTTCAGGGATGCTGTGCAGCAGGACTAGAATCCTTTGGTAATGCCAATGAATTCCAAAGATGAGACTTTTTGGCTTTGCCAATGCTTGTTAGGGTGCACACACATTAATCACAGTGCTGTGCAGACACACATTTCCATCTGCCCTCTCATCACATCAAGGAATACGTTTACTTGTTTAAAGAGCCTCTTGCTGTGCTGCACACAGGACAGCAGTATTTATTGAGGAATGAATCACCGTCTGTCTTCTGAGTCCATCACCCAAGGCCAGAATCACAACTCTTCACTTGGCACTCATCACAGAATGGGGGATAGGGTCTTTAATTTTGATCCAACAGAGGTGTGTGTTTATATATATTTATTTAGAGAGAGAGGGAGAGAATAATAGACATAACAAAAAAACCAAAAAGAGGTTAAAGTAAAGTTGTTGTTAGGTAAGGTAATAAGATGACATTATATATAGGTCTTGTAATAATATAAAAACTAATGTTTAATAAACATTTTAAAAAACACTGAAATTCACCAGTTTTACTTTACTTACATAATTATAACTTGCACCCGGACCATTCACTGCGTATGACCTCAGATATTACATCACTTATGACATGTTTAATGACATCGTTTGGTAAAATCACTGAAGATATCTGAAATGACGTCACTGATCACATAAACTTAAACCTTTGTTTGTTTCTGGGTTTTTCATTAATATTCACTCAACTCCCTCACTGAGCACATCATTAGGCCATGCGTAGCGTTGTGTTGAACACAACCAAACTCCTCTGGACCGACCACCGCTGCATCCACTTCGCCTTCCAGAAACCCACCACACACCACAGCACCCAACAGATCCCCCGCCGCTGCTGGAGCAAAATCACCGAAGACCAACTACACGCAAACCTCGCTCTCAGCCCACCCACTGAACCCTCCAACACCGACGACGCTGCCCACAGCCTCAGACGCTGGATCGAGGACTGCACCAACACCCTCGCCCCGCTGAAGAAACCCCCCCACAGAAACACCAGCAAGAGGGCCAGCTGGTTCACCCCAGAACTCCTAGCCTCCAAGCGAACCTGTCGGAAACTAGAGAAGAACTGGCACAGTGAACAAACTCTCGACAGCCACGCAGCAAACCAGGACGCCATCCACAGCCACCACCACCTCATCAGGGCGGCCAAGAGGACCTCCTTCAAAGACCGCCTCGACATAAACGCACACAATAGCAAGGAGCTCTTCAACATCGTGAAGGAACTCTCCAACCCCAGCTCTAACACCAATGACATCCTGCAGTCGAAAGCCCTGTGCGACTCCCTCGCCACCTTCTTTTACACCTCAAGATAGCAGACATCCATGACAGCTTCAACACCCAGACCGCCCCAACAGACAGCAACACAACAGACCCTCTGCACACCATCGACCACGACCCCCTGCTAGCCTGGGCCAGCATGAGCATCTATGACACCATCAAGACCATGCGCACAATCCACTCCGGCTCTCCGTCAGACCCATTCCCGCACCACGTCTTCAACAGAGCAAGCAGCTCCATCGCACCCCACCTGCGCAACGCCATCAATCTCTCCCTCGAGACCGCGACCTTCTCAGAGATCTGGAGACTCGCTGAGATCAACGCCTTACTCAAAAAACCTAAGGCAGACCCCAGAGACCTCAAGAACTTCTGGCTCTGCTCCCAAGGTCATTGAGAAAACCATCAACAGACAGCTAACCTGATACCTCGAAGAAAACAGAATCCTGGACCCTTCCCACTCAGGGTTCCACAGCAACCACAGCACCGAGACTGCCCTCATCGCCGCCACCGACATCAGGACCCTGCTGGACAATGGCGAGACAGCAGCACTCATCCTCCTAGACCTCTCTGCCGCCTTTGACACAGTCTGCCACAGCACACTACGCGCACGGCTCTAGGCCGCAGGGATCCGAGACAAGGCTCTGGATTGGACCACCTCCTTCCTCTCTGGCAGAACGCAGAGCGTCCGCCTCACCCCATTCCGTTCCAAAGCCTCCGAGATCATCTGCGGCGTACCCCAGGGATCCTCCCTCAGCCCAAAGCTGTTCAACATTTACATGGCCCGACTCGCACACGTAACCCGACAGCACGACCTCAACATAATCTCCTACTCCGATGACACTCAGCTGATCCTCTCCCGCACCAAGGACCCCATCACCGCCAAAGTCAACCTCCACGAAGGAATGAAGGCTGTCACCAACTGGATAAAGACCAGGCCATCTGAAGCTGAACTCGGACAAGACGGAGGTCCTCATCCTTGGCTCCAACCCTTCAGCCTGGGATGACTCCTGGTGGCAAACGGCACTGGGGGCAGCCCCTACACCCACCAACCATTCACGCAACCTGGGAGTCATCCTCGACTCAATGCTCTCAATGGCCAAGCAAGTCAACGCCGTCTCCTCCTGCTTCAATACCCTCCGCATGCTCTGCAAGATCTACAGATCCCGACAGATACAAGAAAGTCAGTCACCCAGGTCCTCGTCAGCAGCAGACTCGACTACGGAAATGCCCTCTACTCGGGAGCCCCGACCAAGCTCATAAAACTACTACAACGCATCCAAAACGCCTCAGCACGACTGACCCTCGACGTACCATGCCACGGCCACATCATCCCCCACCTGAGAAACCTGCACTGGCTCCCCGTCAACAAGAGGATATCCTTCAAGCTCCTCACTCACGCACACAAGGCACTCCACAAGACCGGCCCAGCCTACCTCAACAGACGGCTCTCCTTCTACATCCCCAACCGCCAGCAACGCTCTGCTGACCTCTCACTCGCAACCGTCCCGCGCATCCGAAGAACAACCACAGGTGGGAGATCCTTCTCCCACCTCGCCGCCAAGACATGGAAGACCCTCCTACTGAGCCTACAACAGACCCAAGACCTGCTGACCTTCAGGAGGATACTCAAGACCTGGCTGTTCGATCAGTAGAGCCCCCCCCAGCACCTTGAGACCCTTGCAGGTATGTAGTGCGCTTTACAAATGATTGATTGATTGATTTATTGAATCCCCCTGCAAGTGACTAATGCCCTGTTTGGCCAGGCCCTGAGGCCAACCACACTTGAGTGGTTAATTCCCTCTGGTGGTGCCCGCATGGGATTGGCCACACCTGGACGTGCATCCAACCCCATGGGTGGCCAGCTGTCTCTGGACCTCCATGCCATAACTTTCTTGTTTCTTTTGTTACAGCTGTACTTCCTCAACATCGCAACTGAAGTGCCACCCACATTACCACCAGACCGCACAAGCTTCAGTTGTATGTTCTTGCGTTTTCTCGTGGTAGCCCGGCTCCCACGAGAGTCCTGCAGTACCACACAGAGGGCCATGTTGGTGTAAAGATGAGGCGGAGGCAGGAGGATTATAGTCTAGGATTTATTCAGGAGAAGAGAGCCGTCCAGCTTGAGAGAAAGACACAGCAGCTGCAACTGTCAAACAGGGAACACTGGGGAGGAATCATCAGTACATAGAACCCCCAGGGATGACATCACGTGGAATGATAACAATACAGATCACCACACACCTCCCCCCTTTTTAAAGAAAAAAAAAAAATCCTGAAAACACAGTGAGAATCACAATGAAACAAATCAAATAAAATCACGAAATTTGTTAGGCCTAACAGTAGTTCTTAAGCTTTTCCTAGGACCACTGTTACCATTCACACCAGAACTTTTCTTTAAATCATCATTAACATTGACATTGGATGGAAAAACAGTTACACGGGAAGGATCTTTGGCTACACGAGAAGGGCTCCACCAATTGCCATTAGATAATTTGACTGCATTCTTGCGAACTTCTACAACTTGTTGAGAGTCAAGAAATTTTGAAAAACCTTTCTTAACTGTGACAGGATTTTTAATCCTGACCCAATCACCAGCACGAATACTTTGTGAGGACTTCTTACTTAAATCCACATTGTAAGGCAGTGAACTGGAAGATTTTTTGTTAGCACATTCCCAGATTTTTTCTAAATCACAGCCCCGGTGGAGACTTTTGACCATCCAAAATGGGAAAGCTTGAGAGCAAGCCTTCCTCCCTCTCATCAACTCAAAAGGAGAGAAACCTGTGGCAACATGGGGAGAAATCCGATAAGACCATATAAGATCTTTTACAGCTTGGAAAACACAGTTATTTGACCTGAAAGCAGCTTGCACACATTCAACTATAACTCTATTAAACCTCTCGGTTTTGCCATTACTCTGGGGATGATACAACGGAGTTCTGGTATGTTTAATACAGCAATTATTCAGAAATACACCCATTTCTTTAGAAATAAATTGCACTCCGTTGTCGGTGAGAATTTCTTCCGGACAACCCTCCCTCAGGAAAATTTTGCTTAAACAATCAATGACACTCTTAGAGTTGGGCACATTGATAGGTTCAACTTCAACCCACCTAGAAAGATGATCAACAAGAACCAGGAAATATTTGGAATTATTGGGAAGAACATGAAATGGACCCAGGAAGTCTAGACCAATTTTTTGCCAAGCTCTAACGGGTGGGGGAACAATGGAATTACTAACACTTTCTAAGATAAGAACCTTGTCACTGGTATTGCAGCGTGTACAAAGTTTGATGGCTTCCACAATTTGATTGTCCATTTTTGGCCACCAAAAGTTCGATCTGACATTTCTCTTGGTAATGGTGGCTCCTAGATGCCCAGAATGTGCATCAGCAATTATTTTCTCACGATAAACAGAAGGAGGAATGAACTTATCACCCCTAACAATTTTGCCATTTTCCAAAGAAAGTTCTGAGTTAATCTTCCAATAAATTTGAAGTTCGTGAGATAGGGATTTTTGGGTTTCGCCTGCCGAAGGCTGCGCTCTGCGCAGCTTTTCAGCGCAGGTGAAATCCTATGTCGACAATAAGCACTTCGGGAACGTCCCCGCGGCTCTCATTGGCTAGCTCCATAAATGGAGGCTAGCCATTGAGTGCCGGATCTGTCCGTCAAGGCCGGACCAGATTCGGGGGCGTTCCCGAGATTTTTTCCCAGGGCGGAGTTACGTTTTTTCCCGTTCCCTCCCCTTTCACTGAAAGTGAATTCAGATGCGCTGTCCATTCCCGCCCCCTCCGTGTGCCTTTCCGCCCCCCTCGCTGTCCTGTGCACGTTTCCCGCCGTCCGTGTCCTCTCCCGCCCCCTCCCGCCGTCCGTGTCTTCTCCCGCCCCCTCCCGCCCCCTCCCGCCGTCCGTGTCTTCTCCCGCCCCCTCCCGCCGTCCGTGTCTTCTCCCGCCCCCTCCCACCCCCTCCCGCCGTCCGTGTCTTCTCCCGCCCCCTCCCGCCCCCTCCCGCCGTCCGTGTCTTCTCCCGCCCCCTCCCGCCCCCTCCCGCCGTCCGTGTCCTCTCCCGCCCCCTCCCGCCGTCCGGGCCAGTTTCCCGACAAGAACTCCCCCGGTTGTGCTGTGCTGAGTTGTACCGCTCCCCTCCTCTACCTTCCTCTGCTAGTTTCACCCTTCTTGTCACAGACAACGCTGCCGCCCGGAGAAGGACGCCTCTGCCTGGCCCATCAGGAGTTTGTGGAGCCTGCTTGAAACGGGGTTTAAGGGACGCTTGGGACCCCCTCGTCTGCGGAGCCGACGGGCCTGTCTGCGGCCGCCCCCTGCCCGTGAGATGAAGGAACGGCTGCTGCTGCGGACGTGAACGGTAAGTGGGTGACCACCACCGCGCGAGCCCCGGTCAGACTCAGCCCTCCACCAGAGTAAACACATGTGATGTTGGGGGGACGTGCTGTGTTCACTGGGCAGGCTGCGGGGGAGGGGTGCTGCCACTTCCCAGACACTGCTCCCGGGATGTCCCGGACAATGCTGGCGCTCTCGGACATGGCTTGCCTGGGGTGATGACTTCCCTCTAAACTCCTGGCTCGGGAGGGGGGAGTTGGGCTCGCAAGACAGTTTTACCGCTCTCTGAAAATGCTGCGTATTTCACTTGGAAAGCGCGGGATGTGTTTATTATTTCACTTGGAGAGCACAGTGTTTAGTTCCCACGGTCTCTGAAGTCGCATCTAGGCGCTGCCCCTCTTCCATTCTGCAGGGCTGTAGGGGGCGCTATAAAGCGTGCCTTCACTGTTCCTTCTCGAGGAGTATCTCTCTCCATCCTTACATATGCCCCACCACCCCCCATCATCTCGGATATCACCCCCTCCTGTTGTCAGACTGATTGTTCCAAAGTCTGATGGTCCTAATTTACACCTTTGCCTTCACATGTACTGACTAATTTGTACATACTGGCACCTCCTGGTGGACTCCAAATTGCGATCTTTTTTTGGGCTGGAGTATCGAGATCCAGCCCTGAGACCGCCAGAGGCCCTATTCTTGCCGTGTTCCCATACCAATGTCCACACCCTACAGAGTGCTCAGTTTACTTTACAAACTTAAACTTGCACCCATGACAGGTAGCCAGTGTTCAGGACTGTAATGCCTAGAATATTGTCCTAGTTAATCATCATCAGTGATACAAATGTTTGCCTTCTTTTCATAGAGTTTTTTTGTATCTGTCACATGGTTTATTTACGATTGTATGTTTTTCATATTTATGCCTACTACCCTTCCTGGGGGTATATATAGTCCATCCATCAGTCAGTACACATTCCTGTTGATCCACTTTCTCTTTGAGTGGAAGGTTGCTGTGATAATTCTGGGACAGTGGCTTCCCTTCCAATCAGTACTCTGTTGGCCCGTTGACTGCAGGTGTTAGCTTTGGTGCTACTTCCTAAGTATGTGGGGCGTTCTTTCTTGTGTCCAGAATACAGAAGCATTCCTCCTGGAGCCAGTCTTTTTTGACCGAACTGTATCAATCTGGTTTTGCTGATGCCAAGCAGGGCAAAGTCGTATCTTTTCATCCCTGCTGCCCTTGGGTTGTCTTACCTGTCTCGTACATGGTCCTCATGTTTCATGTCCCGATGCAGATGGTCTTGGTTGAACGCAGGTGGGTCAGCTTTGTGGGTGCCAGGGATCTCTAGCTTTTACCACGTGTTGTCATCTCTCTCCCTGCAGGAGATTCTGCTATACTCAAAGCCCAGAATGTCTCTTGGTCTTTTGTTTCACATTTTTGTAGCTAGAATACTATTTTTTTACTTAGTGGGTAGGTAGCCAAACGCTTAACCCTCCTCTTTTTGCAGCTGGGCTTGGGACCAGCCATAGCGGAGTTTGTTTTTCTGCTTTGGTGCCATTATGCTGCTGACAACTGCTGCAGAGTCTGAACTGTTGCAGTATTTCATTAGTTCTCCTGCAGAGCTGCTTGCAGTTTAGATGGCTTTTTATCTAATCTATTTAATAAACCACGCTGTAATTTGCATCATTTAGACCTATTTTTCCTAAAACCTCCTTTGATGAAAGATCTTTGTCTTCAGATCCACGGGAGAGAGGCAGGCTTGCTTGTGACACTAATATGGTTCGTACAGGGGGGCGGTTTGAACGTTTTTGCATTGGCTGGTTTTGGTTCTCAGTTTGGCTCTGCTTGGTACTTAAGCACTTTCTTAGCTGTTATGGGTAGAAGACCTCGGGATAGCATCTTCTGACTTATGCGTCCCATCACAATAATTGATGCACACCTTCGTGATTCCTGTTATTTCACATTATTTCACATGCCTAGCCACTTCCTTTTGTTTAACTACAATTAACCATTAAATAAGTGCTTGCGGTATATTTCATTCTTGTAATGCTCATGCTGAGTCAACTAAACAGCAGCCCAGTTCTGCTGCTGCTCCGGGGCGGCATGTAAAGGTCAGGAGGGTCGCCTGCGGCCCCAGGGCTGTACTTCGAGTATCACTGCTGTAGATTGAACAGTATGGTATGTGGTAGCCATCTGAGATGTAATGGGACAGTCACATTTAATTGGGACATTAGAAGGCAGCACGTTTTACAATTGATACATCGGTTTAACACTCGCTGCGCCGGAACACTCCGGTTGGAGTAGCTGTTTACAAGTTTCGATCTAGAGATTAAACTATTGGCATTGTAAATGACAATGCCATTTATTTATCTGTTTTCAAAACCAACACATAAATACAAATTTTGTCATTTACAATGCCAATAGCTCAAACTTTTCAAAAGGCGAAACCATTGCATTGTAAATGCTTGTTCTTTAGGCCATCCCTTTTGTATGAACAAAATTACATCCTTGAGAACTGTATCATCTTCAATGGCTTTGATCCAATCGTTTTCAGCAAAAGAAATGAAATTTTGGGAAATGTTGGCCACAAAACATTCCTCAATTTCAGTTTCCCAATCATTTTCATCAGGTTCATGTACAGGTAACCTGGACAGACAGTCTGCTCGTTTATTTTTTTCACCAGGTATGTAGATGGTTTTGAAGTTAAATTCTAATAATTTAGTGGAAAGTCTAGCCAATCGTGCAGTTGTGCGATTGACATTTCTGCCTGATAAGATGTCGACAAGAGGTCGATGATCAGTTTGGAGAATGAAAGGTCTACCCCACAAGTAAGATTTGAATTTTTCAACACTCCAAACACAAGCTAGCAGTTCTTTCTCTATTACTGAGTATTTCCTTTCAACAGGACGGAGAGTCCTGGAAGCAAATCCTACAGTAAATTCTTTACCGTAAGCTAGTTGTGAGAGAACAGCTCCTAAGCCGTATTCACAGGCATCAACAGTGACTACAGTTTCTCTGTTACCATTAAAGGATTGAAGAGCAGGAGCATTGGTAATATGTTTTTTTATGAGCTGAAAACCCTTTCGCACTCGTCAGACCAGCTGAAGGTGGCACCCTTTTTAAGTAAAAGTCTAAAACATTCGGTAGTCTTGGCATAGTCTCTCATGAATTTTGAGTAGAACTCACAGAGACCAAGGAAGGATAAAAGTTGTTCTTTATTGGATGGAGCAGGAGCTTCAATGATGCTTTTGACCAGACCTGATCTGGGTTTGATGCCACTTTCAGAGATGCTATGACCAAGATACTCTACTTCCCTGGTTTTGAAAACACACTTATTCTTTTGCAGAGTTACACCCCTTTGTTCTAGAATGTCAAAAACTTGGTCAATGACTTTATCATGTTCACTCTCAGTTTGGGTAAATATAAGGATATCGTCTTGGAAGACGACTACATTAGAGAGTTCTTTAAACATTTCCGACATGATACGCTGAAAAACAGCGGCGGCAGAAGCCAACCCAAAAGGAAGACGTCAAAATTGGAATACACCATCTGGTGTTACAAAGGCAGTGAGGTGTCGTGAGAGAGGATGCAACTCAATCTGGTGGTAGGCCGCTTTTAAATCGAGTTTGGAAAACCAAGTAGATGATCCAACTCTTGCTATCAAATCCTCAATGCGAGGAAGGGGAAAACCATCAACCCAGATAGCTTCATTAAGACTACGCAAATCCACACACATTCGAAGGTCACCGGACCATTTTCTAGCAAGAACAATAGGAGAAAGCCACAATGTGGATTCTACCTTTTCAATAATTCCTTGTTCGCATAGTGATGTTAGGTGTTTAGATAAGTCTTCTCTGATACTGAGTGGGACATTTCTAAGTTTGTGCTTGCATGGAGTAATGCCATCTTCAACTTTGATAAAATGTTGAAAATTGGTGATTTTACCAAGACGATCTTCAAGGACTTTTTTATATTTGTGCTCCCATAATTTGTTATTCACTATGTTGCATATAGGGACAGAAGATGAAGACGTAGAACAGGGAAGATTGCATCCTTCTATAAATACAGGGTTGAGTAAACCAGGTTTAATAGTGATACCAAATTCTGCTTGGTGTATGAGACCTAGAACATTGATGCCTCGTTTGGCAACGTAAACTTTCCCTTTAATGGATTTGCCAAAAATAGAAATTTCAGCCCAGAAATAGCCTAAAAGATTGATTTTGCTCCCTTCGAAAGCTACAGTGAGAACATCAGGGGGAAGTAGACACTTATCTTGCCAAAAATGAGAATATTTGTCATGGGAAACAATAGTGATGCGAGCACCGGTGTCTACAAGTAGTTGAACATGATGTTTTTCAATGGTAGTGTCAACTTCTGGATCAGGAACATGAAAGGTGCGACTGACATCATCATTGTCTTTCACAACAACTACATACTCTTGAGTGGTTACATCACCTTCAGGATATTCAGTTGGTTGCTCAAGAGGATTTGAATCAGAAGAAGAATCATATTCATTTAAGACACAACGTACACTACCTCTTCTACCTCTCATGCAGACTCTTGAGAAATGACCATTTTTACCACATTGAGTGCATTGTTGGTTGGCAGCTGGACAGTTCTTAAAATTAGACACATGGTAAGAGGAACCACATCTAAAACAAAAAGTATTTTGGCTGAATTGTCTATTGGGCATGAAAGGTCTTCTGGTACTAGTGTTTCCCATCCTTCTAAAATAACCACGTGAGTCACGAGGAATAAAATTGGGAGTCTTAATGGGTGCAGGTGTTTTAGAAGATACTGCACTGGAAATAGAAGTATTGGAGAGAGAAATTTCCAATTGTTTGGAATCCTCTAAAGATGTCTCTATACTCTTGCCTATATCAATAGCCTTATCCAAAGAAGGATCTTTGCAGGACAATAGTTTCCTCTGAATTTGTTTACAAGAACAGCGAGCAATAAGCTGATCCCTGATAAGTTGAGAGGTGAAATTGTCAAATTCGCATTTGGAAGCAAGTATTTTTAGGGCAGTAACAAAAGTGTCAATACTCTCTTCAGGTTTTTGAACTCTGGTGAAAAATTTATAACGGTGCACGACCATGTTTTTAGTCTTGACAAAGTACTTGTCCAATTTGGCTATAGCTATGTCAAATTCATCTGGAGCCTCACCAGTAGGTGGAACATAAGGAGGTAGATGATCGAAAACGTTCTGGCCTTCTACACCGAGATGATAGTACATTAGATTCTTTTTCCTTTCTGCACGAAATCTGAGTCCATCAATTGCGCCTAAGTAGGCCATGAAAGATCTCAACCAAAGTTTCCACTCGAGAGGAGGATCTCCAGGAGTCTGAAGAAATGGAGCTGGAGGAGTGACACTTTGCATTGTGATATTTTCAATTTTTATTTGTATTGAAAAGTTTTTGGATTAAATGAAATGAGAGAAAGGAAGAGATAAAAAAAATTTTTTTTGATTATTTCAGAACGAAACTTGCAGTAAATAATAAAAAAAATGCGAACATTTTAAATATATTGATGTAAATAAGAGCTGTGCACATCAGCGTGCAAATGTTGTGCACTTCAGTGTGCAGAATCGTGTAGATGCTGATGTAGATAAATGCTGTGCACATCAGCGTGCAAATGCTGTGCACATCAGCGTGCAAAATCGTGTAACTGTTGATGAAATATAGTTTGTTGTCGATGAATAGGCTGTGCGCATCAGCGCGAAGATGTAGTTTTTATTTTTTTATTTTTTTTAGTTTAAGTGCATTGGTATGAGAAGAAAATAACTATTTTGCTGTATTATTTAAGCTGTGTGCTTGAGCAGTGCACTGTGTGCATCAACGTAGATATTGAAGGAAGCGGGACTTGACAATGAAAGCTGTGTGCATCAGCGAAGACAATCCGGTTGGCTGTGCACAGAGGAAGCGAAGGGTTTAGTGAGTGTAGCTCTCGCGACGTGTAGAGGCTGACGAGAACTCAAAGCTGAAGCTTTGTGACGTGTTGACACCGGGAGGCGGAGAGCGTCTTGAGAGTTGTTATGGAGACCATTGTGACGTGGAGATCATTGTGATGTGTTGATACTGGGTGGAGAGCGTCTTGAGAGTTGTTATGGAGACCAACGCGAGCGTGCGTAATGCGTGATGGCGCTTTGTTGAGAAGTCGAAGGTTCTACTGCGTCATCATTTTGAAGTGCAGCTCGGCGGGGAAAGAACAAAAGCAGCGCTGGAGAAGTTGGAGCCGGGAGACACACAGCGTTGGAAAAGCGCAGTCGGAGCTAGGGTAGGAAGGTCTCGAGGAAAGAGTGTTTGTTTGTAGAGTCCGCTGGTGGCAGCGTGGAAAGATTGATGCAGGAGACAGAGCTGATAGTGCTCGGCAGGGTGACGCGCAGATGGGTAGCGCGTAAATAATTTTGATTGGCAGAGATTGTGAGGTTTGAAGTGAAACCGGTTGAAAGGGGAAGAGTCCCGTGGCTGCGACGGCTCTCAATGTAATAGGTAAATGTACTCACATGAAAGCAGATCAAAAGAATGAAATCTCCTGAAATTCAAAGTGTTTTGCTTGAAGGGGTCGTCTAGGAAACGCTGACCATCCTCAGTCGCCAATGTAAAGATGAGGCGGAGGCAGGAGGATTATAGTCTAGGATTTATTCAGGAGAAGAGAGCCGTCCAGCTTGAGAGAAAGACACAGCAGCTGCAACTGTCAAACAGGGAACACTGGGGAGGAATCATCAGTACATAGAACCCCCAGGGATGACATCACGTGGAATGATAACAATACAGATCACCACAGTTGGGTTCTGCTGGAGTCCTCAAGTCCTAAAATGTCAGCTGCAACATTTCTGTTCATGCTGTGGTCAGCCAATCAGATTGCTCTGTATTGCTAGGGATTGATGGGGAAAACAGCCCTCTCGGCCAATCAGACTGCTTTATTGTTTTTAAATTTGCAGTATCGCTGGAGTTCTTGTGTCTCCCATGGGACCAACCATCCAGATATCACTATAATTTGACCCTTAATTGTTCAAAAATGGCTGAATGGATTTACACTAAATCACTAAAGGTACACTTTCTGAGTAAAGTTCTAGCTTTCTGCCAAATTTGGTGTAATCCTGTTCGGCTGTTTTTGCTGTATTGCTTCCCAAAATTCCTTTTTTTTTTCTTTTTTTTTATTAAACCAGAACAGTACACAGGATACACAGTCAGTTATAATAAGGACAAACCATATTATCATATTATCATAGTCTCTACAACAAAGCGAAAAAAAAAAAGTAAAAAGAAAACAAGTAACAAAATAACAGAATACAGATAGCCAGTGGCTGTTAGCCTATAAACTAAATACTGTTATTCATATTTGGATTAATTCCATCCTTCCAGTGTGATACCGGAGTCCAGATTGCATCTCCCAACCTCCTGGCTTTCAGTCCTCTTGTAGCATAAATTGAAGTCTCATAGCTATATACCGCTAAAAAGCGGGCTAGCCACATCTGGTAGCTGGGAGGATCTGAATCTATCCAGCGTGCAGAGAGAATAATTCTTAGTACTGCTGTGCCGATAAATAAAAGTCTTTTCTCCCCTCTTGACAACTTTAAAGAACTATCATATCCCATTAGATATAAACAGTCAGATTTGGGAGTCTGTGACCAAATAGTACCTCCCAATAGCCTGCGATCATACTTTTAATTGAGTCAAGCTTGCAACAGCTACTGAACATGTGAATACTGTCAGCAGGACCCGTTGTACATCTGGGGCATAGATCATTTTCTCTTTTCCCCCAAGCATGTAGCTTAGCCGGGGTATAATACAGACTAAACATAGTTTGGTACAACTGGGCTTTAAGGTTGCTAGACATAAGAAGACAATTTGACAACTCAATACATTTATATACATCAACATTTGGATTCACGAGCTTCACTTCCCACTTTGCTTCAATTTTCTCAAGATCATCCTGAATTTCAGTCATTAATATATCATATAGTTTACCAATTCTGATCTTAGATCTTCCCATTAAATCAAGCAGTTCAATACTTGACATATCAACTGATGGTTCATTAGCTTTAAGTTTAGCAAACAATTGAACAAATTTAAGATAGTCTCCATTAAGTAAATTATATTTCGTTTTCAAATCCTGAAAAGTAGTTTCAAAACCTTTAAACAAAAAATCGTTAACGGTTTGGATACCGAGGAGCTCCCATTTTTTTGCTATGGCGTCAAAATTAAACCAGATGTGAGGGTCGAATGCCACAAGGGTGTATACCTGTTAATTTTACTAATATGCATATGTTTATTAATCTTATTCCAGACTTTAAAGGCACTAGTTAAAGTTGCAAATTTATAGTTATTTCTGTAATAAGAAGAATCTGTGTATTGCAGAAACAAGCCTTCCGCATTGCTCCCGAGCAGAAGCTCATATATCGAAGGTATTAGTTTGATTTCCCTATTGTCAAACTTTGAATTAATCAAAATAGCAAATATTTGTAAAAAAGCAGCCCAATGATACAAAATAGTATTAGGGATAGCAAGCCCTCCTCTCTCGAGTGGTAGAGACAGCAATTTGTGTGACCTCCTAATTTTACCGTGCTGCCAAATAAATTTGGACATGAGAGAGTTTAACAGTTTTAGGATCTTATCGTCAATGGCTAGGGGAATGGTCCGGAATAGGTATAGAAACCTAGGAAGCACGTTCATTTTAAAAAAATTAGCTCTACCAATAATTGAGAGATACAGGCTATTCACACGATCTAGATCAGATTTAATTCTGTCCAGGAGAGGATCAAAATTTAGTTTTATAATACTTTTGATATCTGGACTGATCACAACTCCCAGATATGTGGCTTTATTAGCTACCCTGGCATCAATGTAATCAACATTTTCAGTACATATTATTACTGTTTTCCCTTTATTGAGACAATAACCCGAGTAATTACCATACTCAGAGGTCACACTCTCAATTGTGATCATAGCCTCAGAAGGATCAGGTGTGACAACCGCTATGTCGTCTGCATAGCACTTTGGTATTATATTGACCGCAGACAACTGGCTTAATTAGATGACTCTCTAAAAGTTTTAAAATTAAGGGATTGATATATAATGCAAATAAAAGGGGGGAACAAGGGCAGCCCTGCCTAGTGCCCCTAGAGATATTTATATGGCCAGAGTCATACCCTAACACCTGAATCTTTGCTTTGGGAGATAGGTACATAGATTTAATAGATTTCAAAAATTTAGGGCCGAAATTAAGACGTGACATGACCACCCATAAAAATGACCAAGAGACACGGTCAAAAGCTTTTTCCGCGTCCAAGAGGATCATTGACATCTGACCCCCCATAACAGACATGGCATCGAATAAAGTAATAGCCCTGCTGACATGGTCAGTAGTCCCCTTCCCAGGGACGAAGCCATGTTGCCATGGGGAGACCAAGTGTTCAATGACCCCGCTCAGTCTGGTAGCCATCACTTTGGCATATAATTTGGAGTCCGAATTAATTAGCGAAATTGGACGGTAAGAAGTAACAAGTTCCGGGGGTTTACCTTTCTTAGGAAATACAACTATATTGGCTTCGTTCCAGGATTGAGGGGGGGTCCCGTTATATTGGATGCCTAAAAATAAGTCGTGGAGAAGAGGCCCAAGCTGGTGGCTCAATATTTTATACAAGTCGATTGGAATTTTATCAGGACCAGCAGCCTTGCCAGGGGAAAGTGCCGACAGAGCCGCCAGTACCTCCTCTTTTGTAATTTCTTTTTCCAAATCGTTACGGGAGAAATCATCAAGACGCATTTCTTCCTCTGGGGAATTAAGTAAGTTGTCTAAATAAGCAAAATAATCTCTTTCAGTATATGCTACGTCTTCAGTATATAATTTCTGATAATATTGTTGAAATCGCGTAACAATATCAGCTGTTTGGGTATATATCTGGCCATTATCATGAATAGAAATGATATTTTTAGTCGCACTCTTCTGCCGTGTACGTAGTGCTAGCTGTCTGCCAACCTTTTCTCTGCTCTCATATACATCCTTTCTATATGTTCTATAAATTTGGCCTGCTCTCTGACTAAGACTATGATTAAGATCTGATTTCAGTACTGCCACCTGATACAACTCACGCTTCGCATCACAACCCCGTGCAATTTGTGTAATATGTTTTTCTTCTGCTTTCACTAGGGCTTGTATCTTTAGATTATATTCGTTGACTTGCTGTTTCCTAGCCCTACTTTGAAAACTAATAGTTTCACCTCTAAGAGATGCTTTGAAACTATCCCAGACTGTATTCCTCGATGCACTAAACCGGTTGGCCTCAAAAAATTGATTCGTCCACTGTTTGATATGAGAGATGTATTCAGTATTCACCAACAATTTGCGGTCAAATGTCCAAGGCCTGCGCTGACTAGAGGAGTCGGGTGTTTTTGTTGTCAAGATAAGCGGATTGTGGTCCGAAATAACCTTGGGATATTTGCTAATTGAAGATTGTGTAGCAAGATCATGTGTAACAAAGAAATAGTCAATCCTGACATGTTTCTGATGAGGATTCGAGAAGTATGTGTACCCTGGATCATCGTTGTTTACATGGTTCCACAAATCAACTAAACCCAAACTATTAGCCAGTCTGGCAAGTGCTTTAAACACCTTGGGTTTGCGACCTATATATTTCTGTTGAAGGGGATTTATAGTTGGTTGTGTTTTGAGGGAGATGTTAAAATCCCCGCAGACAATAATTGGTCCCTGCCAAGTTGGAAGCTCTGTTTCTAAGAATTCAAAAATAGCTGGCTCATCTTGATTTGAACCATAAATGGTGCAGATTATGATTCCCAGGGCCAATTTAATCACCGTCCACCTACCATAGGGGTCGGACAATTGGCGGGTAGCTGCTCCGAGATGAGTTTTTGCCATAATCGCCACACCCCTTATATTTGAAGTTTGAGTTGAGCTTGCTAATAAGTTATAACCCCTCAGTTTAAGCAAGGATCTTTGCTCCCAGGGTATGTGTGTCTCCTGGAGACACAGAATATCGACTGGATTTAGGCGAATCGATTCAGCCAAAAGGTGTTGTTTGTTAGCAGTCAGTAGCCCCCCTACGTTCAATGTTTGTATAGTTAACCTACCCATTATCATAACAGTAGGTTGGCCTGCATGTAATACCAAAAAAGGTAAAACCCAAAAATAACTGAGTATGCTTAATTTGCAACAGTAACTTGTTTTGTTTGACACTTATTTTATTGTACTTCATACATACTGTGTTTCCTTTTAACTGGTCTGTTTTTTTTTTAATTTAGCTGCTCCCCCTCCCTCCATCCCCCACCCTTCCCTACCACCCCTGAACAACCCTCCCCCCATCCACAGGCATTCAGACTCTGCCAGAGTCTGGGTGATGGAAAGCAGAGCTACACCTGAGCTACCTCCTTAAATTAATAATATACAATCACCATAGGATCACCAACCACACGACCGATAGTGGAAATACATTAAGAAGAAAAGCAAATCATTGAGTTTACCAAAACTACCTCAAAAGCGAAACGAAAAAAAAAAAAAAAAAAAAAAACAGAGTTATGACCAAAGATCTGCTTAGTAGACCTTGTTTTAAATCTCATCTAGGTAAGCTTTGGCTTTAATCTCTGAAGTGAATACTTTAGTATGTCCTCCACGAACAACCTTCAGTTTAGCTGGATTATTCAAAAAGGCCTGGGCACCTTTAACCTGAAAAGGCTTGATCAGTAAGCGTAATCGCCATCGTCGCTCAACCGTTGCGTGACAATAGTCAGGCCTTGTAAAAAAAGAACAGTCATTAAACTTAAGCTTACGATCAGGCCTGGCTTTCTCTGCAACTATCTGCCTCAACAAAAAATTTCCAAAATAAACAAAAATGGCTCGTGGATATACACCAGGTTTAGTAGGTAAATTAAATGGAACCCGATGTGCTCGTTGTATTTCCGCGTCCCAGTTCCAATCAGTTAATTCGGGCATTGATTCTCTGAACATTTTCACTACAAAAGTACAGATGTTCTCGCCCTCAATCTTTTCAGGAATTCCTAAAATGCGTAAGTTACTGCGGCGTTGCCGATTCTCAAAGTCTTCGAGTTTCCATTTCATGTCCATCAATTCAGCTTCTTGCAGCTTAATTTTTTCTGTATTAACCATAACCTCATTCTCATTAAGGAGCACTCTTGACTCAATCTCAGTTACCCTCTCCCCAAATGTGGTGCAACATTTCGTGAGCTTTCTAACTACCCCTTGGACTTTCCGAAGTGCAGCTCTAGATCTTTTACTATCAAGAGTCGTCTCCTCCCTATGAGCTGCAATGGCTTGCAGGATAGTCTCCACCGCTGTTGGTGGAATATCGCTGGGGTTAGGGAGCTCGGATTCTTGTGTGGGGGAGAGAGACAGCTTTGAAGGGGGATCCTCCTCGGTGCGGCTTTGCAGCGGTCTAGACCCAGAGACTGGCTTGGCACGTACTGTGTTGACCTTTAGATTTTCTTCGGGGTTACCTTCGGAGGAGCTGCAGATATACTCTGATCCAGGTTCCTCATCCTCATCAGAACCACATGGAGACTTCGAATCAGACTCAATCTCTGATTCTACAGAACCATCTGTGTCTATCTCTACCCCCGCTTCATCAGAAAAAGAATAGAATTCCGTAAGCTCTTTATCCCCTTCTACAATAGAGCGCATTTCCTGCACAACGTTTGATAGCAATACAGGTTCTGAGATAGCAGGGGGCAGGGTAGGTTTTGAAGCAATTATTGATGGGCTAGTAGTGCAAAGTTCTAAAGTTAGCGTGGGATTGGGCGCCGTCAGAGTCGAAATTTGTTCCAGGATAGGGGTATTCAAATTCCCAACTTGACCCCCTAATTCTTCTTGCACTTCAACTCCAAGTACATTTGCGCTCTCGCCAGAAAAGGACATGCAGAGCCCCGCTGTACCATGCTCATTCAGTTCACCATTGGATGCTACCCCTGCACTCTTACAAATCTCACTGGGCTCGCTAGACTCTACCACTGCCCCACTGCTCAAAGTACTTACAGTTTGCAGGGTCGACAGAGATGGGGCAGAAGGCACATCAGTCGATGAAAACTGCAAGGGGTGAATATCACTCACAGGTTCATTCAGGTCTAAAGGGCTCACCCCAGGCTGATTTCTGTCTTTAGTAGCTTGTTTCCGCATTAAAAGATCCATAACTGAACCACCAGAGGAGGGCTGTAACTGATTGTTCATTTTCCTTCTCACAGCAAGTGCCTCGTGCCTGGGGGAGTATTCGGTTATCGGTAGCTTCTTTGTCTTCCCTTTTCACCTCTCTGCAGGAGTGGAGATGTTCTCAGGTCCGCCTTTGTTCTTCTGGATCCGGTCCGTTTCTTCCCGAAGCTTTCGTGCTGCTTTCGCCAGTTTTGCTCGAGCTGCAGCGGATGACACCGCTGATGTTGTTTTCGGGGGCATATCAATGGATTCTGCCGAGCAGTCAAGACAAGAGTTGACGAGACACAGTGTTCGAAAAACTCTGTGGCGAGCCTCCGAGTCCGCATGTGTCACCGGGCTTGGTTAAAAAAAACAGCCATGTGTCTGCGGCTGTAGCGTTCGAGTCGAGCCCACTGAGCAGGGAGCACACTGAGAGCACCCAAGCGGGGCAGTGCTCAAAATTTTCAATATCGCTCGGCTGAGCTGGACGAGGAACAACTGCTGCTGCTTGCAAACTGCACACGTCTCCCATGAAGGTAAGCCGTTAATGTCACTTGGCATCGTTGAAAACATTGGAGTATTAAGTTTTTTTTTTTTCCTTTTCAGAAGCAACCTCGATATCCTTCGCGTTTATGCACGTTAACACTCGAACATCATGTAATTCAATCCATAATGATACGAAAAAATAGTTAATTCATTATTGCCTCGCTTGGTCGAGGGAGTGACCCTTAAGTTTCCATCCGGTCACCGGAGCTCAGGTGAGCTGCTGCTACACGGTCCTATGTCAGACCACCATCTTGCCCTTGCTTCCCAAAATTCCTATGGGAATTTGCATGGAAAAAAGCTATTTTGGCCCCTCCATTTTTTGGGCATTGGTTGACGGATCACCCCAAATTCTTCCAGGAAGGAGTTGAGATGGATGAACTTTTTCGGGGAAAGTTTCGTAAAGATTTGTCAAACAGTAATTGCAAATAGTGGTTCTGCACGCACAATTCGTAATCTATTGTGTATAATGCAAGAATTTCAGGAAAAGTAGTTTTAATCAACCACAACAGTGAACACAGTCCATGTATAAACAAGTAAACACTTCCGATGTTGAAATTTTCTTTCTTCATTTATTCTTTAGTAAATATATTTTCGTGTAGAATTACACCAGTAAAATGAATGATAAAATCCAGTAGCCAACTTCTTCAGGGCTACAGAAAACATATAACACATAACCCATATTTACAATATGTACCGACACATAAGGCAAATCGGGAAATATATTATAACTTCTTTTTAAAACAGAACACACATACTTATTGCAATTTTGGAGAAAACTCTAAACAGACATACTTAATCTTATTGCAATATTGGAGAAAACTACAAACAGACCACCATTACAATTTATTTTGATTTAATGGTGCATGCCTTAGTGAATATTTTTGGACTATCCCACAATATGCTGGCAAGTGCCTTTTTTTTGCCTCAATCCCTCAGGGTCTTGTTGTTAAATTGTCACACAGTATCACAGTTATTAGCACCACATGAACAAAACTAAAAACGCTTTTCCTATGGAAACTGTGACTTAATGTATAACTACACAGTGGCTATCGCAACGGTATAATATATATATATATATATATATATATATATATATATA
Organism: Lissotriton helveticus; assembly: GCF_964261635.1. NCBI lineage: Eukaryota > Metazoa > Chordata > Amphibia > Caudata > Salamandridae > Lissotriton > Lissotriton helveticus. The sequence goes on from NC_136065.1 coordinate 345,041,474, forward strand.
TATGTATATGTATATATATATATATATATATATATATATATATACATATATATATATATATATATGTGTATATATATATATATATATATATATATATATATATATATATATATATAAATATATATATATAAAATAACTCAGAATTGTACATTACATTTTGAATCCATGCCGTTTGGGGGACGTTAAAATGCAGTATCATAGAGTGTGGAATATTTCGGCGATCTGACCATGTGGACAGGATAGCCTGAGACAAGAATGGGCAGTGAGAGACCACTTTCGATACCTCTCAGAACGTTGCAGCTCAATAGTATTTTGGAGAGCTGCCATACTGTAATAATGTACAACAGAGTCATCCAAGATTGAGGAAATGTATCCTTCTTAAACAACATAGTCTGTTTAACATACATGGGATAAAATAAATTGATCCTGAGCGGCTGCTGGATCTGCAAGACTTTGAACTTTTGGCTATGTCTCCGTTTTTTAATAAAACACTCTTTCACCATGAATGCCCTCTTGGAGCTGCAGAAGTAGAAGCCTGCCAAGAACCTACAAGCCTGTTTCTGTGCAATGGTCACATTTTCTAGGGAACACTAACAGAGTGCCTCTTCTCCGGCTGCACCTGAGAATTACGGCCTGACACTGGGCTATTCTCTACTGGCAGCTATGATATTGATACTCCAGAAAAAGAAGCTTTTGGGGATATGAGTTATTGTTGCCTGGTCAGGCACAAATTATGGTTTTCTCAGATGTCCATAAATTGCCAATTTTAGGTCGTTTACAGTTTTCTTAGTATCCATAACTTCACCTTGATTGTGGATTTTAAAGCAAAACTAAATTTTTATGTAAAGGGTTTTGAGCAGAAGATACTATAAAGGGCTTTCAAGGCAGGGGAGATGTGGTCTAGCGGTTTGATATGCAAGAGTAGTCTAGCAGCCGAGTTCTGAATCCGTTGTAGTCTTTTCATGGTCTTTAAAGGTGATCCGTGGTAGAGGCTATTGGCGTAATCGAGTTTGGACAGAACAAGGGGATGGTAGCTTGGACCTTGTGTGGAAATCCCAAATGAGGGAAAATTTGTTGCAGCGTTTTTATAGTAGCAAAGCTTGATCTTGCTAGTTTATCCACTTGGGCATTCATCGACAGCTTGGAGTCCATGGTCATTCCGAGCTTTCTTACTTCCTTCGATACTTTAGACAGTGATCCCAGTTCATCAGGCCATGCGGCAAGCGGGTTGTAATGTTTCCAATTGCCACACATGAGTATTTCAGTTTTTGAAGCATTCAATTTGAGATGGCTCCAAGTCATCCACGTTTCTGAGACAGCTGAAAATTGGTGATTTTCCAATGTCTTTGGGGCATTCCAGTTGAAGGAGTATTTGCGTGTCATCTGCATAGTTATAGCACGTGAGGTGAAATTTATTGATCAGTACTGTTAATGACTTCATGTAGATGTTGAATAGCATAGGCGAGATGATAGAACCTTGAGGGACCCCTGCTTTTGTGCAGTACGATTTGGACGAGAAAGGTGGGGTATGAATAACATTAGTTCTGTTTTGAAGGTAGGACGCAAGCCAGTCTAGAGCAGTTCACCCTATACCGGCTTCATAAAATCTGTGTTTCAGAGTGTCATGGTCAACCGTGTCAAAGGCAGCTGAGAGGTCCAAGAGAAGTAGCGCGGCAACCCCGTTGCGGTCAACAGTATTCTTTAGGTCATCCCAGATGGCAAGGATGGCAGATTCAGTGCCTCTTCCCGGATGGGATCCTGTTTGGAAGTCTGAAAGTATGTCATTCTCTTAAATGAATTGTGACATCTGGGTGAACACTGCTCTTTCTATCAGTTTGCCCAGGAAAGGTCTATATGTAATGGGTCTGAGGTTATCAGGGTTCAGTGGGTCCAAGTTTGTTTTCTTCAGTAAAGTGCGTATGTATGACTTTTTGAGTTCTTCTGGAAATATTCCAGTAGTTAAGGAATCGTTGATTCTTCTCCTTACCGGAGTGGCAGCAGAGGTTATTAAAAGAATTGTCTTGAAAGTTTGTGGTGGACAGGGGTCAGAAGGGCTGCCGGCAGACCTGCTTGCTTTGACCAGGTCCATAAATTCATTGTGTGAGATGTGTTGGAAGGAATGTAGAGGCTTGATTAGAACATTCTTGGATTGTTGTTTTGGACAAGGGTTAGTGCTGGGCTGGACAAGGAAGTAACTAATGTGTGTGTATCTGTTGTAGTGCCGGCGCCACCCGGACCGCTTTCGGTAATGTGTCACCCTGTGACTCAAGTTCCACAACATGAGCAACATGGACGTATGGGGGAATTACCGACCCTACAGTCATCCATACTTCCACATTTGAAAGATCATAGACATGGCACATCTGTGTGATTATGAATGTATAATGCACATTCAGTGGAGTGTTGCAGCTGGAGCAGTACGGGGCCATGCAAACCCCACATTACAATGTTGGCCCGTGGAGGGCCAGCCAGAGTCCTTCATGGAATGACAAGTCTGAAGGAAGAGGAAGAGTTCAGTCCGCAATCTGAACGCTGTGTCATTGGCGATCAAACAGCATATGGCAGTCCATATCGAGGTCCAAGGTGATTGTCGCCAAGTGTATCGGGGGACAGTGAAAGGTGATGATGCAGAGGGCAGAACCAAGCAGAAACCAGTCACATAGCAGAGATGAATGCTACTGCGTCCTTCTTACCACGAAGGCAGGTTCATCCGCATCTTCGTTCACTGCTGTTTCATGTGCCTCATGTGTGGATGGTGGTAGCCGTTCTCCAGCACCGTGTGGCAGTGACTCCTCAGGGTCCGGAGGTGGAATGTCTGCCACACTGTGTGGCACTGACACTTCAGGGGTGGTGATGTGGATGGAGTGGTAGCAGCTGATTGCACTAGTGCCAGGCCTTGTTGCAACAATGTCATAAGGATGGTCTTGGGGTCATTGAGGAACCAAGCTACCTCTCGCTGGTGTGCAGCTAAGGCAGCCACTCTTTCCACCTGCGTCCACTCCATTAACCTCCACATGTGTCCCAACTCCCGTGTGACACCGCTGGAGCCACTCTGACAAGACAGTTGTTCTAGTCTCTGAGTCAGGGCTCCAGTGATGTCAGTCATGGTCCATTGAAGAGCATGGAGCAGACTGTGGGTGTCCGTTAGGGACTGTGAGTGGTCCCTGATGGGACTTAGACACCCACGTATGGCATCTAGTTTGGCTGCCATGCGGTCGAAGCCCATCCGCACCTGTTCAGCCACATTCTCCTGGCACCTCAACACAAAGCATTGGAAGGCCATGTGTTCTTTGTGGGGGTCCTGGGAGGCAGCCGTGGTGTTGGGTGCTACCTGCTGTGTGGTCTGTGCAGGGGACAGCCAAAATCAAAGGAGATTTGCAGGGTATGGTCCACCGTTCGGTTGGATTCAAAGCAATGACTGAAGTGAGGTCCTTGATGGTTGTGAATCACATCAATGGCACTGCACAGTACTGTAGCTCTCCATCACAGCTCTTTAAATGAGAAGCATTTGATGCAGATCCCTTGGTTTGTCTAGTCCTGAGGAAGACCAGCTGTACCTTCTAGTCAATCATGCACGTTTCCTGGTTGAAACGTCAAAGTACTTGTGATAATCCTGACCTTACTCTCTCCACCCCATGCAAAATGGAAATTTAAAATCCCAATCGGTGTGGAGCTTCATGTACCCTGGGATGGATGTCCTCTGAATGACTATTTTCAACAGTTCTTGCAGCACTGTATATATCTTGTTCACATTTATTACTTTTTGCACCATATCACTTGCGCCATTGGAACTAATTGTATGTTCATGAACTTTGACAGCCTTCTGTTAGCTCGACACCATAAAATGTAAAAAATATATGGATCTTTCCTTAAATGCAAACTTTGTTTGATTTATTTTTGGTGTGTTTTTCATTTTGTGACTCATTTGGTCTTTTTGTTTTATTGATTATTGCTGAAATGTTTTGAGTATTGTTGTTTTATTGGTTATTATTCAGTATACCACGATTTAACTCTGTATCTGACAGAACCACATTCTCCCATTCATGATGCAGTCTAGTCACACGGTTGATACAAAAACATACATGAATATATATACAAATATATACAACAAATATATATACATCACATTAAAGGCAACGTATACTTGAAAAAATGATGGAAAACAATATATTACAATTTGTTGTGATGACACCAACTGTAATCTACAATGTGATTTCAGACGCACATATTTGCAAATTAAACACCTCTTTACGATTCATTAAAGAAATAAACCAGTCCTTTGGTAACACAAAACATGTGAACAGGGCGGACACTGAGGTGAAATGGCCTGCCTGTCACACAACACCTGTGAATAGTAGTTTCTAAGAAATTGCAGGTAGGGCCCACAGAAGTGGTATGACTTTCTCCCTAGCTGCACCCTCCGTTCTTAACACAGGCTGGGGGTCAACGCGTTTCGAACCTTGTATATTCTCGGTTCTCCTCAGGACGAGGACTGGGTAAATAATTACCTAAAAGGAAATATAGGGAAGGTGTCAGCAGCTGTAAAGAGTATATATATATCTGACAAGACAGTGCTCTGACTAGCTACCCATACATAAGATTACCTTCTCAGCCAACACGTTGACTGCGTGGAGAGAAGGGGAACCACCGGAATGATTCTGAAAAAACAAAGGGAGGCTTTCACCGTGGGCATTACGTAAGGTTTGTCACACATGGGTTATGGTGGTTGGCAAAATGCCTAGGTATAGTGAAATGTCGAAATACCTGGGTGTGGTGTCAAAGGTGACGCAGACGGGGGCGCCCAAAGCGAGCTGTATTTATCAGCGCGGACTCACATCCTCTCTTAATTGCGTGTTATTCTGATGAAGAGAGCTGGGGATTGAAAGTATAGAGTTCACAAGTTCAAACTCTGGAACGGAAAAGTTCGTGCTTCACAAGCTTTAAAATCAACCAGAGGACGCGTTTCCTACCTGCACACGTTGTGCGCTGTTCAAGGGAAACGAGCCGCAGTATGTCTTTCAAGCTTGCGAGTAGGAATCAATCTCTCGCTGTCGACTGTAAACAAACAAGCCCGTCAGACAGCTGGTATTAGGCACTCGTTAAGCCGCATTTCGAGTGAGCATTAAAGACGGCTCGAATTCACTTACTTCAAGCCTTGTTTAAATGAGTCCGCGGTGTTCGTCTGCCAGAAGGGTCAGATTGAAGAAGCGGCGCCGCCCTACTGCAGGCTACTTAAAGGCCCAGCCGCATAGGCAAGTAGAGAAGACTGCGAAGGATCATGGTCCTTGTAGTCCATAGTGGAAGGGCAATTGTCAAAGATGAAAAGTGTGGGGAGCCAAATGTCGTTTTGAATATTGGAATGACTTTTAAGCATGTAGTTGTTAAACCCCCAACGATTAGTTGAGCGTTGAAAGAATGCATTGCGCATACCAAAACCATCATACGCACACAGCACTTTGTATACATCGTTTCCCCCAAAATGACATAACATACACATTTCAAAATGTCCAAAAGAATGGCATAACATACACATTTCAAACTGTCCAAAAGAATGGATGTAAGCCCCAATATGACAAAACAAACACATTTCAAAATGTCAAAAAAATGGATGTAAGCCCCATAACACTACGGAACTTTGTCATTCAACAAGCAGGTTTTACTATGCCAATCTACCCCCATGGTCCTTTCAATATAAACGAATGAAACCAAAGAGTAATATCAGACAGACATATGGAAGCCCTGGTGAAAGTGTGAAATGAAATAAGATCTGCAGCAACAGTCTAACAGCTCAATATAGGTTCGTTGAGATTGCGCATGCAGGAAAGTGGAAAGTAGGAAATAAAGACTGCAGCCGCAGTCTCACAGCTCAGCATAGGTTCTCTGAAATTACGCATACAGGAGAGGACCTGTTAAAGGAGGATTTCAGGTCACAGATTCGAAAGTTCGGACATTTCATTCAATCCTGTGTTTGAAGTGTCAATTTTAGGATGAGATACGCTTCCTTTTGTGACAGACGTACATCTGGGTCACCACTGCCTCCGCGGATCACTGCCAGAACGGTCCATCGCATGTCATTCACTGTGTGTTTCTGTTGTAAGAAATGGGCCACCAAGGGTGCCGTGAGAGTCTTGTTATTTATACGGGACCTGTGTTGTATAATTCTCTGGCGTACCTCCTGCGTGGTCTTGCCGATATATAGCTTTTTGCAGGGACACTGGATTGCATACACAGTGTACTTGGTCTTGCAATTGGTGTGTTCCTCATGTCGCCAGAATTTGTTCCCATCGGTGAACAGTGATCCTTCCATCGTGATATGGCATACAGTGCACGTACCGCATTTGCGATGTCCCTTAACTGGTGTTGACCCGAAGATGGTGCTCTGGGTGTCTTTTTTTGTAGGTGGCCTGGTGGACGTAATCATCTGACCTATACTCCGGTTCTTTTTTAGGGCAAATAGTGGGGTGCCTACGTCCGGTAGGATTTCTTCGACCAGGTGCCAACTCTTTCTGATGATTTTTTGTAATTCGCTGGTGTGTGGTCCAAAGGTAGAGACGCACACAATCCTCTGCATGGTGGTTTTAGATCTTTTTTCTAGGAGGTGCTCCCTCGGGGTCCATCTTGCTCTCTTCATCGAGTGTTTTAGCAGCTTGCGTGGATAGCCTCTGTCCTGTAACTTGGCCGTGAGCGCTTGTCCATGGAGCTCAAATTGTTGGACTGAGGAGCAATTCCTCCTCACCCGAAGATATTGCCCGTACGGGAGATTATCCCGAAGGCTCCTCGGGTGGTAGCTCCTATAGTGGAGAGCGTTGTTCTTGTCCGTTTTCTTTTGATACAATGAACACGTAAGTTCTTCATTTCTGACCGAAATCTCAACATCTAAAAAGGGCAAGGACTTTGTACTGTGGCTCAAGCTGAACTTGATGTCCGGGCTCCTATTATTCAGCCATGTATGGAACTCCTCCAGGAGCGCTTGAGAACCACTCCAAATGCACCAGACGTTGTCTATGAATCTGAGCCATTGCTCGATATGATCGATGTAGGGATTGTCATTGTACACAAACTTCTCTTCATATTGGCCCATATAGAGAATGGCCATTTCGGGAGCAAATGGACAGCCCATAGCAGAGCCCTTCACCTGTAGGAACATCTCTTCCTCAAACGTGAAGAAGTTCTTTTTGAGGGCTAGTGTGGCAAAGGAAACAATCAATTCAGTGGGGACTCTGTGGGGGCGGGGTCTGCTTTCCAAATAGAGTTCAATCACATCTAAACCGTCTTGTTGGGGTATCTGTGTGTAAAGCGAACAGACGTCCATGGTCACAAGTAATTGGGAAGATGAGTCAAAATGCCGTCCCTCCACCTTGTTGATAAAGTCCATGGTATCCCTGAGATATGATGGAACTTGGACCACCAAGGGTTTCAAGAAAATGTCAACGAATTGTGCAATGGGCTCCAACACAGAATCGCACCCAGAAACGATAGGGCGTCCTGGAGGTGTTTTCGGGTCCTTATGTACTTTCGGCAGAAAATACAAGTGGGGAGTTCTGGGATGTTTCTTTATAAGATATTCAGATTCTTTAGGTCCTAATATACCAGATTCCCTAGCCTCATTGACAAGTTTCGTGACTTCATCCTGTATTTGTGCAGTGGGATCTTGATTGATACGGCGATACCATTCCAGGTTATATACATGATTTCTTCCCTCAGACCTGTAGAGATCCTTGGACCACAAAACTACTGCTCCTCCCTTGTCCGCTGGGCGTATAATCGCTTCCTGTTGACCCTTGAGTTGATGTATAGCCTCTTTCTGTTTTTTTGTGATATTAGGCCGTACAAATGGACGTTTTTTTTCAAGATTGTTCAGAGATGACATGACCGAACGTTCAAAAGCGAGGATATTCTTGGACATGTTGTGATTGGAGGGGCAAAATGTGGATTTATTCCTCAATCCAGACGCTTCACATGAAACCTGGTCGGGCGAGTCTCGAAAGAACCATCTAAGGCGAATTTTGCGAAAAAATTCCATTACTTCCATTTTGATTCTTGTGAAATCCATGGCGACCCCAGGAACGAAAGACAGACCTAGTTCCAACACTTCTTTTTCGGCTGATGATAAGGCTTTGTCAGAGATGTTAATAATAGATGAAGGTTCTATGACTTGTAGTGTTGTTTCCGGGTGGTCATCTCCCACTCGGGCTTGAATCTTGTTCGTTTCTGCGGTTGGCCCTGGCCTAAAAAAGGCCTCTTGGGAGTATTCCTGTTGTGTTGGTTTCTATTGGACGGGCCCTCGCCTGCATCAGAGTCTTCCGTTGATTCCGAAGATGATGTCTCAGAGAAGGTAGTGAACCTTTTTTTTGACCTTCCTTGGTTGGAATTCAAATATCTCGTGGATTCTGGTTTGGAATAGAAATCATCCTTGAGATATGGATACACTGTCTCAATGTTAAAGTTCTTTTGATCCTTCTCGAATTTGAGAGTTTTGAAATTGATGGTATTGTCTCTGAAAGTGACTAACTCCTTTTCGATCTTATCTAGGAGAGCTTTCGCCTCACTTTCCGTATGATTGTCTTTTATTGCTCGTAGTTGTTCCTCAATTTCCTCCTCCTCCTTTTTCAAGATTCTTTGTGCAGTCTCTACGGTGTGGACCATCAGGTCTCTACTGCATTTGGTGCTGATGAAACTGAATCCTTTGCGGTAGACTGGGTCGTCCGTGAATATAACTGGCACATTCTTTATTTGAAGCCCCCACGGGATGGTCCCGGCTCTGAGATTAGCTAGTAGGAAATGTCCGTGAAGCTCGGTTCTAACATGCTTTTTTTGAAGTCTAGTGAGTTTGTCACTATAATTGAGCTGTTTAGCTGTGCTGCTGAGTTTGACAGAGGAAAAGAGGGTAGCGTCAGAGAGAAGTTTTTGGATGTGATCCTCACTGAAGGATAGAGTGTCCTTTTCAGCCATATCAAAATTAACAGGAAAACCTGAAAGCACTTAATGCAGGCAATCGACCACGCTTTATAGTCGAGAAAACATGAACACCTTGCGAGCCAAGGCCCGCCCAACCAAACAATACACAAATGAAGGTGTAGGGTCCTACAACTGACCAGCCTGGACCTCAATAATCGAGAAACAGAAAAGAATGGCTGATCAGGGTAATTGGAAACAAAATATGTATACCCACACAACCAATGAGTGTCGTGCAGCCAAGGGTTTAAATATTCCCAACAACTTAGGTATTTTTGAAAAAACTTTATATTATTTCAATAAAAATGGCATCAAAATGGACACCCGTCACCACAGTTGATACAAAAACATACACGAATATATATACAAATATATACAACAAATATATATACATCACATTAAAGGCAACGTATACTTGAAAAAATGATGGAAAACAATATATTACAATTTGTTGTGATGACACCAACTGTAATCTACAATGTGATTTCAGACGCACATATTTGCAAATTAAACACCTCTTTACGATTCATTAAAGAAATAAACCAGTCCTTTGGTAACACAAAACATGTGAACAGGGCGGACACTGAGGTGAAATGGCCTGCCTGTCACACAACACCTGTGAATAGTAGTTTCTAAGAAATTGCAGGTAGGGCCCACAGAAGTGGTATGACTTTCTCCCTAGCTGCACCCTCCGTTCTTAACACAGGCTGGGGGTCAACGCGTTTCGAACCTTGTATATTCTCGGTTCTCCTCAGGACGAGGACTGGGTAAATAATTACCTAAAAGGAAATATAGGGAAGGTGTCAGCAGCTGTAAAGAGTATATATATATATCTGACAAGACAGTGCTCTGACTAGCTACCCATACATAAGATTACCTTCTCAGCCAACACGTTGACTGCGTGGAGAGAAGGGGAACCACCGGAATGATTCTGAAAAAACAAAGGGAGGCTTTCACCGTGGGCATTACGTAAGGTTTGTCACACATGGGTTATGGTGGTTGGCAAAATGCCTAGGTATAGTGAAATGTCGAAATACCTGGGTGTGGTGTCAAAGGTGACGCAGACGGGGGCGCCCAAAGCGAGCTGTATTTATCAGCGCGGACTCACATCCTCTCTTAATTGCGTGTTATTCTGATGAAGAGAGCTGGGGATTGAAAGTATAGAGTTCACAAGTTCAAACTCTGGAACGGAAAAGTTCGTGCTTCACAAGCTTTAAAATCAACCAGAGGACGCGTTTCCTACCTGCACACGTTGTGCGCTGTTCAAGGGAAACGAGCCGCAGTATGTCTTTCAAGCTTGCGAGTAGGAATCAATCTCTCGCAGCGAGAGATTGATTCCTACTCGCAAGCTTGAAAGACATACTGCGGCTCGTTTCCCTTGAACAGCGCACAACGTGTGCAGGTAGGAAACGCGTCCTCTGGTTGATTTTAAAGCTTGTGAAGCACGAACTTTTCCGTTCCAGAGTTTGAACTTGTGAACTCTATACTTTCAATCCCCAGCTCTCTTCATCAGAATAACACGCAATTAAGAGAGGATGTGAGTCCGCGCTGATAAATACAGCTCGCTTTGGGCGCCCCCGTCTGCGTCACCTTTGACACCACACCCAGGTATTTCGACATTTCACTATACCTAGGCATTTTGCCAACCACCATAACCCATGTGTGACAAACCTTACGTAATGCCCACGGTGAAAGCCTCCCTTTGTTTTTTCAGAATCATTCCGGTGGTTCCCCTTCTCTCCACGCAGTCAACGTGTTGGCTGAGAAGGTAATCTTATGTATGGGTAGCTAGTCAGAGCACTGTCTTGTCAGATATATATATACTCTTTACAGCTGCTGACACCTTCCCTATATTTCCTTTTAGGTAATTATTTACCCAGTCCTCGTCCTGAGGAGAACCGAGAATATACAAGGTTCGAAACGCGTTGACCCCCAGCCTGTGTTAAGAACGGAGGGTGCAGCTAGGGAGAAAGTCATACCACTTCTGTGGGCCCTACCTGCAATTTCTTAGAAACTACTATTCACAGGTGTTGTGTGACAGGCAGGCCATTTCACCTCAGTGTCCGCCCTGTTCACATGTTTTGTGTTACCAAAGGACTGGTTTATTTCTTTAATGAATCGTAAAGAGGTGTTTAATTTGCAAATATGTGCGTCTGAAATCACATTGTAGATTACAGTTGGTGTCATCACAACAAATTGTAATATATTGTTTTCCATCATTTTTTCAAGTATACGTTGCCTTTAATGTGATGTATATATATTTGTTGTATATATTTGTATATATATTCGTGTATGTTTTTGTATCAACTGTGGTGACGGGTGTCTATTTTGATGCCATTTTTATTGAAATAATATAAAGTTTTTTCAAAAATACCTAAGTTGTTGGGAATATTTAAACCCTTGGCTGCACGACACTCATTGGTTGTGTGGGTATACATATTTTGTTTCCAATTACCCTGATCAGCCATTCTTTTCTGTTTCTCGATTATTGAGGTCCAGGCTGGTCAGTTGTAGGACCCTACACCTTCATTTGTGTATTGTCTAGTCACACGGCCATGAAGTCAGTTGTGTGGGTTGCAGGGATGATGGGTCTCTTCCAGCAGAAGGAGGAGGCCTTAAGGGTTGTTTGAGGATGATGACTCTGATGGTAGAGGGCTCAGCGGGCATTGCGCCAGGTTGGAAAGTGATCTAAATCTTGAACACAGGGATTCAGGAGAGTTGAAGAAGGTGTATCCCATTCAACAGGAAAGCACTATTATCTTTTCCAAGCTTCAATTATTCAATTTATGACAATGCCATTTATGTGTCAAAACAATAAGGTGTCCTTGAAAGCAACCACGTGAAGCAGGGGCGCTACAACATCATTGCCCTCCGCCTTCTGCACATGCCCTTTATTCCTCTTTGGTCCTCCATTCCTCCATCTCCACATTTCTCTCTCTTTGCATTTACTCCCTTTTTCCCTTTCAGGCTTACTGATTTCACCCCTTACTGTGTTTTTTCCTCCCCAACTAGCATCACCCACTGTTCTAAATTAAATCCACAAATACCTAGGATAACTTAAAACGCTGGACTAACCAGCTTTGGCAATGCTGCTGCAATGATTATTTTTTATTTCTTTATTGCAAGCATATGCCATAGAAATAAAAGAAAGAACAAAAAAATAGAAAACATGGCACTACCTAAACGTGACAGCCATATGCTTGCAATAACATTGTCAGACAAAAAAATAAAAATAAACATTGGATATAATTTTAAAGAACAGTATGCGTGCTGGCAAGCAGATGTACTTAAGCCATGTATGGAAACCCTTTTTAGTTTTAATGCACATCACTTGAACATATAATTCAAATTCGTGCAGCGAAAAGGTACCATTTGCTTTGCATTACTGTAACCTAAAGAAGTGCAAACAAACACGAATGACTGAAAAAATAAAGAAGCATAAATGATGGAAAGAAAAAAGCATTGGTAAAGTAGAGCATTTATCTGCCAATCCTGGCACTTACGTATACTCCTTTCAAGGAAATTTGCAAACGTGGCTCAGGCACAATGCTGTCATGCTGAAAGAGAGCCGTTTGCTGAAGTGGGTTAAGCCACTGCCCAGTGCATATCCTGTGGTGGGCAGGAAAAACATTTGAATGACACTTGAACGGGCCAATGGATTAAGGGCAAGATGTAGGTGGCTAAATACCGGTCGTAACGCAGAAATTCATTACATTTCTGCGTTACCGACCGGTATTTAACCATGTGCGATGTAGGTGACTTTAAACCTACATGCAAAATAAGGAATCGCAAAATAGTGATTCCTTATTTTGCTCTTGCATGGAATCGGAAATACCGATTCCTAAAATGAGATGCACGTAGCACTAAAACAGTGCACCTCAGCTTAAAGAATCGCTATTTACCACCAACTTCAAGTTGGTGGTAAGTAGCGTTTTCCTTACAAAAAGCACTTTTTTTAATGTGACATGTGGCCCACATCCATGCCCTTAGGGCATGTATGTGCGCCACATGTGCACACATGCACATTTCAGGGGTGCAACAGGGTGTCACCCTGGCACCCTTGAAATACCTCCCGCTATTAACGATTCGGTAATACCGAATCGCTAATAGTGAATCTCTTCCCATTCATTCCTATGGGCCTCCTAGCCCACAGGAATGAATGGCTAGGTATTCCTTAATAACGAATTGGAATTACCGAGTTGTTATTAACCTCATGCGCGCTAGCGGTTTTCCCGCTGTGTGCTGTTTTTTTTTTAAAAAACGTGTTACATGACGAGCTGAGTTCGTCATGAGCGTACGAGAGGCGTAACTCATGACGAGCTGAGCTCGTCATCAGCCTCGAAGGGGTTAAGGAATGTTAAGGAATCGCTAATATTTTAGCGATTCCTACCTACATTCCATTTAGCGAGTCCTTAATAGCGATTCGGTAATAATCACTATTAAGGACTCACTAAATGGAATTTACGTACATCTGGCCCTAAGAGACGTAACCAAAAGTCCCCTATGTTTGTTTGCATGTATACACGTTTAATGACTTTTATTTATTACATGGACCTGATACACCTAATGTTGTCTCTGGGCCAGACCTAAAAATTACCTTGACATGACAGGGCAAGATAGAAAGGTGTGGACTTTTGTATACATTGAGATCCCCTATACAGGGAAAGCCAGGGGAGGAGTGTGAAAGGTGGGAGTAAGGATGCATTTAAACATTACGACAAAGAAACTAGACAACAAACCGTGGTACACCAAGCATGACCCATTCTAGGGCCCGTGTGGGGAGGTGAGAAGTGGAGAGGTTACACAAGATGCTGGTGACAGGGGTCAAGGCCTCTTCAAGGGTTTGAAAGAGTAATAGGAGAGGCCCCATATCAGAGCTTTACAGAAGTCAAGCTTTAGAGAACTGAAGGGCAAGCAATAGCCAGAAACGGGAAGCATTGGACACCCCTCAGTCTGGGCGTTGGGAATGTCCTTTCCTGTTCTATTGATACAAATATTTGTATAGACCCTCAATATTATTATTGGGTGGGTGGCCCAGCATTCACCAATTTTATATCCGCGGTCAGACTAGCCTACAAGTGTCCAGGTAGTCCTGCGTGCAGTCCCCTGTGTCTGAAGGCGGATGGGCTGTTCTTGTCAGAGCTGGATGGACTGAGGACCTCCTAACTCTTCCTACATGGGGTGCCCCTCCAGCTGCAGACGAAGCCTAGGGTCTGCCAGGTGCCTCACTCAGGGACATCACTGAGTCTCAGCAAGCCCAGCCTCTGTGACACGTCAAAGGCAGCAGGATTCTACAGGCTGCAGGATCCTACGGGCAGCAGGATTCTACGGGCAGCAGGATTCTACTGGCAGCAGGATTCTACAGGCTGCAGGATTCTAGTTGCAGCAGGATTCTACGGGCAGAAGGATTCTACAGGCAGCTGGATTCTACGGGCAGCAGGATTCTACAGGCTGCAGGATTCCACACAGGCTGCAGGATTCTACAGGACACATGATTCTACAGGCAGCAGGATTCTACTGGCAGCAGGATTCTACGGGCAGCAGGATTCTACGGGCAGCAGGATTCTACGGGCAGCAGGATTCTACAGGCTGCAGGATTCTACACAGGCTGCAGGATTCTACAGTACGCAGGATTCTACAGGACGCAGGATTCTACAGGCAGCAGGATTCTACAGGCTGCTAGGTATTCTGGGCCCGAATAACAAGCTGCTTGTAACCTTGCACACATTCTTGGTTTGTTGTGCTCTGCCTGGCCTCCAGCACAAGCAGCATCCTTTACTCCACCACAGATGATGATGATTGACAGTGTTGCTATGCTTGGCATCTGTCTACATCAACCTCAATGCTGCCTGGAAGCCCTTCTGACCTGCTGGTGCATCAGGCCACAGTATCAGGGTCTGTCAATATTCTGGAGCAGAGTGAAAAAAATGAAAGGAGCAATGCAGAATCTTGCCTGGCAACAGTCCTTATTTATTAGGAGAAATGCAAAGCAGAAAGAGGCATGACAGTGGTGCTACATATAGCACAGACCAGCCAACTCGCACAGTGCCACCGTGTCTGATATGACATCAAGTCTTCACAAGCGAAGAACCAATATCACATGTTGAGCACAAGGTGAGCGGGAATCTTTAACACAGAGTAGGTTTCCACCTGGCACGTGGAGGATGAGCAGGTTTAAAATACGTCACGCGTTTTACAGCCTCCTGGAGCATGGGAGGTGGCTTCAGATGTCTTTTATCTGGTGTCTGGGGATGGAGACGACGAGCATGTGCTCAGGCAAGGTGAAAAGACGTCCAATACACGGGCGCAGGTAGGACATAATTTATTCAGCCGTCAGCCACCCATCTCAGGCAGCACTTCCGCCCGCAGACTCCCCAGCTCCCAACATTCCCATTCTATTCCAGACCCCCCACAAGGCAACACCTAAAACCCCAGTGCCCTCACCATGTCCTGCCCACCTCCAATGCCCATGGCTGCGGCTGACTCGGAGCCCGGGGATCACAGGTCAATCCCAGGTGCCGGCAGCTCAGCTCAGCATCATGTGACTCTGGGAAATAGCTCATTTAATCTCCCCGACGGCCTCCAGCGCCTTGAAACCTTAAGGGGTGATAGGTTTGCGCTTCACAAATATGGATTGGATTGAATGTCTTTCAATGGCCGTGAAAGACTCAACAACTGGCCCCATCCCAGGCTCCATCTCTTCTGAGTCCAAGTCACTCACTAAGAGGGTAGTAATGTATTGAAAGTTCACAGGTTTAATGCTGAGGGGATGTGGAAACAGGGAGATGCAGGCTCTTTACACATTGGGTTAACAGAAGCGACTGGATGCTAAATTGCATCTGGCAAGGCAATGCAGAATTTAGTAGAAGAGTAATGTGTACACTGGCATTGGGATGGCCAGTTACTATACTTGTGAACGGTTGTTTCACAAAGTATCTGTACCCAAAGAGCTAAATCTACTAGCTGAGGTCTGAGCCTGTAAGATGTGTATCCACAGAGTAGTAAGTAACCAGCACAGGCTTTTCATCTTGAGCAAGATTCCTGGCACCTTGAATAGTCCCCTGGCAAATGGAATACCCATATGGCCCATTAAGCAGCCCTTGCCTATGTCAGCATTGGTGATCACCCCTGGAAGGTTGGCACAATGTGCCATATGCTGGAACCTTACAAGAGCACCCTATGAAGGATGGCATACTGAGTAATAATCTGGGACCTTACAAGGGCACCCTTAAAAGGTGGCATATAGAGCGTTACTCTGGAATATTCCAGATGCACCCAAGGAAGAAGGGCATAATGCGCATTACTCTGGAACATTACAAAGTCACCCTAGAAAGGATGGCATATTGAGCATGACTCTGATACCTTATAAGCACAACCAAGGAAGAATGGCATTCTGAGCATTACTTTGGAACCTTGCAAGGCACCCAGGGAAGGATGGCATATTGAGAGTTACTCTGGGACCTTAGAAGGACAACCGATCATGGATGGCATAATGAGCGTTACTCTGGAACCTTACAAGCACACCCAAGGAAGGATGGCATACTGAGCGTTACTCTGGAACCTTACAAGGGTACCCTAGAAAGGATGACATATTGAGCACTACTCTGGAACATTTCAAGCGCACCCAAGGAAGAATGGCTTACCGAGAGTTACTCTGGAACCTTACAAGTGTGCCCAAGTAAGGATGGTAATTTGAGTGTTACTCTAGAACCATACAAGCACACCCAAAGAAGGTTGGCATATTGACCGTTACTCTGAAACCTTACAAGCGCACCCAAGGAAGGATGCCATATTGAGCGTTACATTGGAACCTAACAAAGGAACCCAAGGAAGGATGGCATAGTGAGCGTTACTCTGGAACCTTACAAGTGCACCCTAGGAAGGATGCCATATTGAGCGTTACATTGGAGCCTAACAAAGAAACCCTAGGAAAGTTGGCATATTGAGCGTTAATCTGGAACCTTACAAGCGAACTCAATGAAGGATGGCATATTGAGCTTTACCCTGGGATCTTACAAGGGCACCCTAGGAAGGATGGCATACTGACCATTACTGTGGACCCTTACAATGGCACCCCATGAAAGATGGCATACTGAGCATTACTTTGGAACCTTACATGGGCACCCTAGGAAGCATGGTGTATTGAGCGTTTCTCTGGAACCTTACGTGGGCACCCTAAACAGGATGGCATATTGAGCGCTACTGTGGAACCTTTCAATTGCACCCAAGGAAAGATGGCTTACCAAGAGTTACTCTGGAACCTTACAAGTGTGCCCAAGGAAAGATGGCACATTGAGTGTTACTCTAGAACCATACAATTGGCCCAAAGAAGGATGGCATACTAACCGTTACTCTGGAACCTTACAAGCACATCCAAGGAAGGATGGCATATTGAGCGTTACTCTAGAACCTTACAAAGGCACCCAAAGAAGGATGGCATATTGAGCGTTACTGTGGACCCTTACAAGGGCACCCAAGGAAGGTTGACATTTTGAGCATTACTGCGGAACCTTACAAGGGCACCCAAAGAAGGATGGCATATTGAGCGTTACACTGGAACCTTTCAAGGGCACCCAAGGAAGGATGGCATATTGAATGTTACTCTGGAACCTTACAAACGCACCCTAGGAAGGATGGCATATTGAGCGTTACTCTGGAACCTTACAGGTGAATCCAAAGAAGGGTGGTGTATCAAGCTTTACTCCGAGGTTTTGTAAGGGCACCCTAGGAAGGATGGCATTTTGAGTGTTACTCTGGAAACTTACAGGGGCACCCTAGGATGGATGGCATATTGAGAATTATTCATGAACCTTACGAGTACACCCAAGGAAGGATGGCATATTTAGTGTTACTTTGGAACCTTACAAGTGCACCCTAGGAAGTATGGCATATTGAGCTTTACTAAGGAACCTTACAAGAGAACCCAAAGAAGGATGGCGTATTGAGCTTTACTCTGGGATCGTTTAGGGGCACCCTAGGAAGGATTGCATATTGAGCATTACTCTGGAACCTTACAAGGGCTCCCTAGGAAGGATGGCATATTGAGTGTTACTCTGGAATCTTACAAGGGCACCCTAGGAAGGGTGGCATATTCAGTGTTACTCTGGTACATTACAAATTAACCTTATTGAGCTTTACTCTGGGAACTTACAAGGCCACCCTAAGAAGGATGGCATGTTTAGTGTTACTCTGGAACCTTACAATGGAAATCTAGAAAGGATGGCATATTGAGCGTCACTCTGGAAACTTACAAGGGCACCGAAGAAAGGATGGCTTACTGAGCGTTACTCTGGAACCTGGGAAGGGCACCCTAGAAAGGATGGCATATTGAGTATTACTCTGGAACCTTATAAGGGCACCCAAGGAAGAATGGTATACTGAGCATTATTCTGGAACCTTAAAAGGGCACCCTAGGAAGGATGGCGTTTTGAGCATTACTCTGGACCATTACCAGGACACACTACAAAGGATGGCATATTGAGCGCTACTCTGGAACCTTACAAGCACACCCAAGGAAGGATGGCATATTGAGCGTTACTATTGAACCTTACAAGTGCACCCAAGGAAGCACGGCATACTGAGCATTACTCTGGAACGTTACAAGCACAATTAAGGAAGGATGGCATATTTAGCGTTACTCTGGTACATTACAAATGAACCCAAAGAAGGAAGGTATATTGAGCTTTACTCTGCTATCTTACAAGTGCACCCAAGGAAGGACGGCATACTGAGCGTTACTATGGAATGTTACAAGCACACCCAAGGAAGGGTGGCATATTTAGCGTTAGTCTGGAACCTTCAAGGGCACCCAAGGAAGAATGGCGTATTGAGCGTTACTCTGGGACCTTTCAAGTGAACCCAAATAAGGATGGCATATTGAGCTTTACTCTGGGATCTTATTAGCGCACCTAGGAAGGATGCCATATTGAGCATTACTCTGGAACATTACAAGGGCACCAAAGGAAGAGTGACATATATCGAGCTTTACTCTGGAACTTTACAAGAGCACCCTAGAAAATATGGCATATTGAGTGTTCCTATGAAACCTTAAAAGGGCACCTTAAAAAGGATGGCATACTGAGCGTTACTCTGGATCCTTACAAGGGCATCCTGAGGAAGTATGGCATATTGAGCATTACTCTGAACTGTCCAAGGGTACACAAAGAATGATGGCATATTTAGCGTTACTCAGGAACCTTACAAGGGCACCCTAGGAAGTATGGCACATTGAGCATTACTCTGGAAACTTACAAGCAAACCCAAAGAACAATGGCATCTTGAGCATTACTCTGGGATCTTACAAGTACTCCCAAGGAAGAATGGCATATTGAGCGTTACTCTGGAACCATAGAAGGGCACCCTCGGAAGCATGGCATATTGCACGCTACTCTGGAAACTTACAAGGGCACCCAAGGAAGGATGGAATACTGAGCGTTACGCTGGGACCTTACAAGGGCACCCTAGGAAGCATGGCATATTGAGCGTTACTCTGGACCCTAAAAGCGCAACCAAGGAAGAATGGCACATTGAGTGTTACTCTGGAACCTTACAAGACCACTCCAGGAAGGAGGGTAGATTGAACGTCATAATATAATTGGCCACCTTTTTCCATGTTTCAGTAGCACTCGTATACACATTTGTAGTACCCTTTGGTATAAAAGAAGTACCTTAAAAAAGAAAAGGATTAATTATGGATCTTTTGAGGGACCCTTAATCGGCACAGAGACAATAAGAACTACGTATTGTTACTGTACATAAATACAACGGCAGCTATTTCTGCTGGCGCAGTATTTTCGATGGGTGGCATATCCCGTTGGGTACACTGTAATACATAAGCACTGTTTTTCTGCTGCAGAAATATTTCCCTCCTTTTGCCCTGAGCACACCATTGTCTTCTTGATAATTTCATGAATTGCTGCTGCGTAGAAATGATGCTCCAAACAGACCTATAAGAAATGTAAGGCCATATTTACAAGCCCCTAATACCACAGGAAAATCACTTTTAGTGATGTCTGTGGTGATAAACTCTTCCCCTTATTTACAATGTGGTGTTAAGTCACTTAACCTTATTCGATGCCGTCCGACGTCACAGCGGGCATGTGCGGAGGGCATCCGGGGGCCGTCCGAACCGCGCACGTGTCATTTTTTTCAGTACCGAAGAGGTGAACATGGCTTAACGTTGCTTTGCAAATAAGGCCCCCTTTCATTCTACACTTAGCGTGAAAGGATGGGCAATAGGTGTTGCAGTGGGCGTTAGGCCGCAACACCCATTGATTTCGACTCTGCCCCCTATTGGGTGGCGTAAATAGTAGGCAACGCCTTATTTAAACCAGGGAAATCCTGGTCTTAACATGGCAAAATGAGGAGAAATGCTTAATTTCTCCTTCTTTTTGCTGTTTCTATATGTGCTGCTTTGTGCTGCATTGTGCATCGTGCATTGTGCAAACAGCAAATTGACATGAATTATTATTTATGTGCAGGAAGGTGTCCCTTCCTGCACATAAACAATCATTTAAAAAATGATGATTTGCAACTTCTATGTGTGTTGCACAATGCAGCATGCATAGAAGTTACAAATCGCCATTCTGGATTGTTTATGTGCAGGAAGAGACACGTTCCTGCACATAAACAATAATTTCCTCAACACAGGCACCCTTGCACTATGGTGCAAGGGTGCCTGCTTTGGAGCCAGGTAGCTGAATTAAGCCCCAGCGCAGGGAGAAATGCAGGGCTGCGCCGTATTATTGTAAATATGGCGCATCCCTTCATTTCTAAAGTGACTGAGTGTGGCGTTATCAATTTTGGAGCTAACTCGAACTCCGACACTTTTTTATATAATTCATTAGATCCCTTCTCGATTTGCCCATAGAGCCTAGTGCTGTTTTAGCCAACATATCTGCAAGATTGCACTGGGAAATACACCATTATGCTTCATTTTTTCCCCAAAGCAATCTCTGGGTGGGCAGGCGCCACTGACTACTCTGGAAAGGGTTGTGCTGGGTCGGTACAAGCAGTGGTGGTAAGGCTTTTCTACCAGAGCTGCTTTAGACTCCTAGTTCCACCCTACCAGCATGTGTGCAGCGCCCTCAGTTCTATCACTCTGACCAAAAGGGAACTGCGGAATACGGAAATGAAACGTCTTTGTTGAAAAGCAAAGAAAAAATAAACCCTTCTTACATGAACTACCCCTGCGCCTCCCACGCCTCCCCCGCAGAACCTCTCCCACTTCCTCTGAGGGCTTGTGGAAACACCAAAAGCAGACGACATATCCTCCGAAAATGTAAATACCCGAGCTTCGTGGGAGGTTGATGTTGAGTTTGGCCTCCTGGTAGCCAGATGTTTCCGTAAAGAATTGAGACTTTAAACACTTGTCCTGGGGCCCTGTGCAGTTATGAGGCCGTGTCCCAATGCCTGCCCTGCAGACCATGGGAAAAAGTCTGTCTTCACAAGGGGGGGGGGCTTTATTGGGCAAGAGGGACTAACCGCCATAGATTTTTTTTTTTCAGGCCCATAACCATGCAAAAACGTAAACTGGCCTCAATGTTATGGCGAAGAAACAAAAATGGGACAAAATATCCACTGCAGGGTACAGTAAAAAAAAAAAAACCAACAACAACATTCCCCATGCTCATGTACACAGCAGACTGACCCATCCTTTGATGGTCTGTGTGGGGGCGGAAGAGTTGGTGCCCAAACCTAAGGCACACACAGGCTCTCATTACGACTGGCCCATCACATTCTGAGGCACAGGGTTCAGAATTATAAATTAGGCGGACTTTGTCACACACATAATTACTGGTAGTGACAAAAGTCCGACTCCTGGTAGGTCAATCAGTCCTGAATTTAGCATGTGAAAAATGTCTCATAATTAATGGGACATGTTGAGTATGGTGAGGTAGAAATCAACATCAGCTTTTCATTCACCATTATTGGATTACAGGGAAAAACTTTAAAAAGATTCAAATCCCCCACCCCCCGTTATTTATCAGGTGCCATAAGTATTCCACCCCCATACACCAGGCCACTCATGATGAGGGCTCAGGTAGCTGCACATCTGTATATTTTTACTGAGGAATCCCTACTTACTAACCCTTCGATTTATGGGAAAAATCCTATCTCCATTGAAATTTGCACCTGGGATCACAATTTAGAGTTATGGGAATTATACGGCAGTCGCAGGAGCTCGTGGGGCTGGAATTCCACATGGGGGGTACTCACATGGACAAGGTCAAGTTTTTAGGTCATTGAGGGACCCTTAACTGTGGACTGCAGGCCACTTAGCAAAAATAGTAGCCCTTGTATAAGTTAAAGGAGCTTTAGCTTTGATCACTGCACCAATAAGTAGATTTTGGTTAGGGTTGGCATTTGATAGCACGCCTAGATCCTTTAATCGAAAAAGCAGATGGCAGAAGTTGGCTATGATTAGAGATTTTCTGGCAATTAAGTGGGAAGGCTATCAGCATTGCCTCAGTCTTTGTAGCTCTTGAAGCGCAAGGATGACAAAGTTTCCATGGGTCTAAGGCTTCTCTATACTTGAAGGCAACTTGAGCTGGGATGAAGACCCTCCTTTGAAAAAGTGGCCACTAGAGGTGTAAGTAGCTATCTAATGTCGTCTGGGGAATCGGGCTAAAAAACAAAGGACAGGCTTGAATTTACAAGGTCGAGCCCTTCTCCAGCTGATGTCAGGCTCCTCTTCAGGCAATAATGCTACATTTCTGTTAATTAGCTGTCAAACAGTTAAAACACCGCTTTGCAGCATTTCGCCGAGATGACTATTTTCAAGGTGCTACTATTGCCAATGAACCCAAAGGGTAAGGGGTGGGGTGTATGAAGTACCCCCACTAACATTACAAACAACAACACATGATTACCACAGCCACCACCATTACTACCATTACACATACCACTACTATCACTATTATCCTTAATAATCACCATTACCACCAGCACCATCAACACCATTAAAAGAAGACTTAGTACCACAAGCAACACTATAATCATTAGGAGGACCACAACTATGTCCACCAACATTACCAACATCAATATTAGCACCACCATCAATAGTACTATACCACAGCTGTAACCACAATTACCATTACCGCCATTACCAGCACTATTGCTAGCATTACCACCACCACCACTACCATTACCCTTAACATCATCACTATTATCAACATTACCACCACCTTTAACACCACCGCCACCACCACACCTATTATAGTAAGGGAACACAGTAGCTACCATAAATGCAAACAGTAAACATCTTACCCCAACAATCAAGCCATCATACCTTCGTACAACCAACATCATGTATTCTACTGACCAATATCATAAGACAATACACCCACCATCCTATGTCAACACAACCATTATCATAGATTGGCACAAGCAATATCATATGCTAACCCACTTACCATCATGCACCAACACACCCACAATCGCGATCATACAATATTATACCAACACAACCGCTATTATATGCCAACACACACCATCATACACCACTCATACATTTTTGGCAAACAACATCATATGCCAATACGCCCACCATCATAGGCAAGTAGATGTACCATCATATGTACAGGCAACTCTATGTCAACACACACCACATCATAAAATGAGACAACAAACATCATATACCAACAAACCTACCATCCTGCAAACAGACATCCAACATCAAACAGAAATTCACCCACCATTATGCTCACTCACAAGCCATATCATACCCCCAAAATGTCTACTATC
The DNA here is from genome assembly GCF_964261635.1 of Lissotriton helveticus. NCBI lineage: Eukaryota > Metazoa > Chordata > Amphibia > Caudata > Salamandridae > Lissotriton > Lissotriton helveticus. The sequence goes on from NC_136065.1 coordinate 345,065,174, forward strand.
TTAGATCATTGAAGGGAGATCCCCAAAGTATGACGGACATTTCACATTAGCATACTAGTCTACTGACACCTTTAGCTTCGATTATGAGTAGGTAGAAGTGGGAGTGATATTTAATGCACTTGGTTAATACATTTACCCAAAGGTAGCATATTACTCAGTAAAAACCTCCTATTCCAAATTTGTTGGGTGGGAATGAAGGAAAACATGCAGAATCAACATTTAAGTCAACAAATTCCTCATCTTGTGCCGCGACTCTCTCACACCCCCGTTTTCACTCAGGGCCGACTTTAGCGCTGGTGGCACCCAGTGCGACAATGTCTGTTGGCGTCCCCCACCGCAATGACCACCTCTGCCACTGATTCCCTCACTAACACCCTTGAACAGTGCCTCTCAAGTCTCTATAACCACTGCCTCTAAGATGTATTTAGTTTTATAGCGCCACTCATACCAGTGTAAGGTGTCAGAGCACTTTACACCACACACACATTTCACAGAGACAATCATATGTGTATAAATCGGTGTATAGGAAAGGTTACAGCAGACAGAACTACAAGTCATCGATACTGGTAGGCAATATAGTTTGAGTCCTTATTCTGGAAAAGCACGCATTCAGAATTTAAGACGTAACATAATTTTTAAGGGTTCTCTTTCATAATAAGAATTGTTTTCTACCCAAATGACCCCTTTTCACAAGATTAGGATGATGAAAGACTGGACAAAAAAACAGATGGCTCTAACATATACCTTGCAGTTTGCATGCAGCTCTCGGATGACAGGTAATAGCTCAATGTTGTATATTAGGATTTTGACATAGAAACAACAAGTAACAAAAGGAGCTCTCTTACAGAACCAGTAACCCACTGATCTATTTACATTATATGCACTTCATTATCTGCATGCTACACGTACTTAGCAGCAGCATTTTAACCCTCTGCATTACCTTAGGCTGAGTCAAAACTACTAGAATAACCTCTGGTCTCTTTCCAGAAAGATGATTAATCAAGGGAGTTATCCTGCCATTTTCATTGATGCCTGAAAATTGCTGGAGGCCAGGAACGCAGCATCATGCACTTTTAAAATGATAAAATACATTTTCAAAAATGACGCCCCCACCCCAAGTCAACGCCCGGTGCGGTGGCACCAATCACACTGCCCTAGAGCCAGCCCTGTTTTCACTGAATGCAGTTCGTCATTTTTTAGTGGCAAAATCTGTCCAGGCAAAACTGAGAGGGTTTGTGGCAATTCCCACATTCAACAAATACTTCAACCCTCAGTAAATGCCCCATGGAGAAATGACTACTGAGATTTGAATTCTCATCTCTGTGCAAACTTCAGTTTTCGTGACATCTTGAGGATCTGTATGGCCCTGGGCAAGACATATTTTGGGACCACCCTCCTTGGAGCAACTTTGAATTTATTACCCCGTTACTGATCATTCAACCCTCATGGTGTTAAACAATAAAGAATCATATGCTAAACATTCAGAAGCAGGGGCGCAGAAAACAACCAAAAGCTCAAGCTGGCTGGTGTCCGCCAGCCAAAGGGAATCAAAAGAAAGCTTGAACAAGCATTGATAAAATCATTTATTTTTGAGTTTGGATCTAGATTTTTTTTCTTTCAGCAACAACATTTGATAGGGAATTTACCCCCAGATACATCAACGTTATGTTTTGCGAGTCCTTAATAGCGAATTTTAAGGATTCACTATTAAAGACTCGCAAAACAGGATGCATGTAGGAATCGCAATGTTATTTGCGATTCCTACTGATTCCTTATTTGCGATTCGCTAATTGCAAATCGCAAATAAGGAATGGCTTTCCCATTCATTCCTATGGGCCTAAAGGCCCATAGGAATGAATGGGGAGTCATTCCTTATTTGCGATTCGCAATTGTGTCGCAATTTCAAGGGTGAAAATTGCAAAAAACACAGTTGATGGACAGAATGTAGAACAATGTCATACATTCACCCCAGTACAAGGATCTGGACCTAAATCCATTGTTTTTTTGCACTCCACACCACCCTGGGTTAGACACTGGCTATATGCAAATCAGCTCTGACCCTGTGCCTCATGGGAACAGTCCAGTCCGAACTACCAAGCCATGTCTTTCCTAGACCGGAATCAAGCATCCAAGGACCGATTTCTGGCTATCAGCCTTCATCAGCCTGGATAGCTTGACTCCAGTGGTGTGGAGTGCCTGGGACTCACGTCTGAGCATACTCAGCTCACTTGGGGTGAAAATTGCAAAAATCAGATCTCTGTACTGGGGTGAATGTATGACATTGTTCTGCATTCTGTCCATCAATTGTTGTTTTCGCAATTTCAACGGTGGCAGGTTGTCCAAAGGACACCCTATTGCACCCCTAAAATGGTAATGTTCACTGGTGTTGCGCACACACATGTACCAAGGACATGTGTGTGTGTGATATACAACTTAGAAAAATGCACTAAAGTGCATATTTCTAAGTTTTTGCTATTTACCATGTAGTTTGAATTCGCGGTAAATAGCGACCCCAGATTGCGAATTCGCAATCTTGGAATGGTTCATGCATTGCATTTAAGGAATCACAAATCGCGATTCCTTAAATGCAATCGCAATTTGGGAACTCGCAATTATTTGCGAACTCTTAAATTGCGAGTGCATGAACCCTTGATGCATCTCAAATGCCATTTGTGCGGGCGCAAACGGCCGAATTTTGTGATTCCCACCGTTTGCGCTTGCAAAAATACTTGATGTATCTACCTATTAGTGTCTAACCAGCTTCTATCTCTCATTGTAGGAAACAGTGCCTTGATGCCTTTGGGCAACACCTTAATGCCTTTGGGTAACTGTTTGCGCTCTACAAATTTCAAATCAATCAATCATAAACATGTTAATGACTTTTTAGCTGGTCAGCGGGCTACTACGTAATATTAAAGTAAGACATATGCGCAGAGCATTTGAAATTGTAGCTTTGCTTACCAAATATTTGTTGTCATGAATATATCCCCTTTACCTACTTGCATTTTTGCTCCAACAGTGAAAATGAAAGCTCTACTCTGAGGATTTTTACCAATCTATTGGCAAAAATTGAATTACTTTTTCCTAATTTCTCTTTCCCTGCCTCGCCCCCTTCTCTTTATATGTGCACACTTCTTTGGCTAGACAGTTATCTGTGACCCTGCTGAGCAAGAGGAATGGGACGGGCAGGATACAAGAGATGGACAGCGACATACAGAATAGCCAGAGATGTGAAGGAGAAGGGTTCGAGATAGAAATCATAGAGAAAGATATGCGAGGCAGAGAGAGAAGTGAAGTAAATAAAGAAAAGTGAGGTAGCCAGAAGGAGAGAGGGAGAGGTAGAAAGAGGAAGATGTAGGCTCCGAAAGAGAGGAGGAGAAATAGGCATGGTCTAAGAATGTTGTGGAGTGTTAGAAAGGAATAGACCACATTACATCACATGCGTTTACAACGCATGCCATTACAAAGCGGTCATTACAACAACCGCGTTGTTTCATAGCATACCATTACAATCGCAAGTCATTACAACAACTTGTTTGGGGGGGGGGCGCTGGATTTTGGAATAGTATAATTTACTATTCCAACTCCAGTCTGTGCAACAGTAGGGAAGTTTTTGGATTTTATATCCAACACCTTCTGCCTCTACAACAAGTCATTGTAATGACTTGGTTTGTGATGGAACAATGCGGTCGTTGTAATGACTGCGTTGAAATGGCATGCGTTGTATCACATTCGTGGTAAACAATGTTTACCATTAGAAAAACATAAGCAACAGGAACTGTAGCATAAGGCAGAATAATACAGTACACCACAGGGGTAAGGTAGAGAGAGATCAAGTAGGAAAAGATGTGAATTAGAGATAGGGAAAAATCACAAGAGGTAGACTTGAGGAAAAACAAAGAGATGCACGGTAGAGAGTGAGCAAAAGCAAAAGCGGTATAGAAAGAAAGGTCAGGTAAAATGAACAGAGAGGAAGAGAGAAAAGTACAGAGAGTGGTCAAAGGTAAAAAGTGAAATGTGTTGTAGAGCAAAAAGAGGAAGTTGAGAGACATACATGACCATGACGGAGAAAGAGAGTGTGAGCGGAGAAAGAGAGGTGAGAGTTACCCCGAGGAAGTGAGTTGTGAGACAGAAAATGAGGAAGAGATGGTGAGGTGGAGGGATCTACAAAGAGAGAGTATGAGAAATATACTTGAGGTAAAGGGGTGAGTTGAAATGGAGAAGATCCAGAGAGAGAGATGTTTTGTTAGTGTGTAAGAGAGAGAGACAGGGAGTTCGAGAGAGATGGGAAAAGGAGCTGCTGAGAGAGAAAAAGATGTAGTGAACTAGTGGCAGACGGGATGGAGTACCATATATAACAAGGAGAAGGAAAAGGGAAAAGAGGTAGAATGAGAGGAAGAGGAGAGGGTGAGTTGAGGTCGACTGAGAGTTTAGGCAGACAGAAAGAGGTAATGATATGATGTAGAGAGAGAAGTGTGATGAAAAGGTAAGTAGGAGTGGTGAAGTCAAGAAAGGGCTGAGTGAGTCAGAGAGAGGTAAGGTAGTAGAGACATGGAGAGCTAAATAGAGAGGTGAAGCAAAGACAGAGATGAGGTTGAATGAGAAGTGAAGTAGGGAGTTCAGATGGAAAATGTGCAGCGAGGTATAGTGAGAGGGATGAGATAGAGAGAGTATTGCGATAAAAATTGGATCAAAAGTGATGGATATAGAAATAGGAGGGATAGAAAGAGGGTAAGGTCATGAGACAGGTAGAAAGAGATGAAGGTGAGTGAGGTGTATTGGGTATATTGAGATAGAGGTTGAGGTAGACAAAGATGAGGAAGAGAGTTCTGAGACAGAGAGAGAGATTATGAAGGTACACAGAGAGGTTAAGATAGAGGGCAAATGTAGAAGAGATGAGGTGAATTACATAGAACATTAGACAGAAAGCTTGTTTTTCAGTTTAATTGCCACCAACTGCTTGAGAGTGCAAGGGTTAACGTCGGGCAGGTCAGATATGCTTATGATGGGGAAGATTTATTTTTTAACGCCATAAACGATAGCAAAGAAAGATGCTGCCTTGATTTGAACAAGGGGGGAAAGCAATGCAGAGCAATATTTATTCAAAATGACCTGCTGCTGCCCACTAACCAGAGATACTGCCCAATCTTTGCACCATCATACAGAAGTGTGAATGTACTGTCAATTAGAGGATTTGTACTGGAAGTATACCCTTCTAGTACAAAATCGTACACCTAGGCAAATTCTTAATCATTCCACGCATTGTATATGTGATGTACACGCAATGTGTCATTGTTTTCAGAAATTAAAAAACAATTCTCCCGGTTAGATTCTTCTTCAAGGAGGCATTATTTTATTGACATAAAGCCCAGTCTGACTATCTCAGTAGATCAGAAGTTACTTTGAAAACTATGGGTCCTTGCTCTAATCCCCCCAAGTTACAGCCAAGGAAGGATATCTTCACACAAGGTGGTGCAATGGAGAGTAAAATGCTATTTAAACTGAGAAAAGAGCACCTTCCAGTGTGAAACGTATATGCCATTTTGATAATTTACACTGCTTTGCATTGCGTTATGTCACTTTGCCCCAGTGCAAACACTTAGTAAATGGGGCCCTAAGTCTCTGTTAAACATGGTCTGCTTCAAACTAGAAAAAGAATGTCTTGTCTGCAAGTAATGTTTATATGACAGGAATTCTGAGAGTATCACTTACTTTACCGGAGAACCCTTTGGAAGGTGGAGGCCCTGGGTAATTGCTCACTTTGTCCATGCCTTAAAATGTCTCTTCAGTTTTCGAGTGCTTGGGTTTTCTTCCACTACCTATAATCATTTCCTGTGTATGCAGGTTGCTACCTGCATATGCTACACCTGATTATTTTGCTTTCGGCTGACTTCAAAGTGAGAGCATTTATAGGGAAGAGGAATGAAGTGTACTTTCTCCATGGAGCCGGCTTATGCCCTTTTTTAGATTTTATTTTAGACATAGCCATCTCAAAAGGTATCGCATTCTTCAGCACATTTTCATGTTTTTTGCAAAGTTCCTATTCTTTGGTGAGTCCATTTAATTGGTGAAACTGTCTTTATAGGAACAAAGTACAAAATGCATTTCAGTCTCAGCGTCAGCCTAACATATGGTGATCTTTGGCAACTTACACTGTTTATGGCCCATTCGCTGTCAAGGACAGGATACAATCTTTTCAAAGGAAAGAGCTAGCCACATTGTAACACAATTTAACAATGCTTGGTTTTCACTTTGATGTGTAAAGCATATGCTTTATTTATGAAATCTGTGGCAACTCGTTTTGGAGAGTTGGATAACTTTAAAGGCACTTTTTATGAAAGATTTTGTGTATATATTTAGCTACCCAATAATTATGTATTTAGACTGCAACTGTGCCTTTTTCGGCACACATTACTAGATATAAACACATTTCTCATTTGTCCTTGCAGGTGATAGAGTCATGATTTCACTGGTGCAGCAGGTGCAACGGCCCAGGGGCCAAAAGGTTTAGGAAACCCACTGAGCACTGACTATTGTGATATTTTACTACTAAACAAGCAGAGACAAGTGCAATCGTCTTGCAGGCACTAGGATCATGATTTGAATGGTGCAGCAGGTGCAGTGGTACCGGGGGCAAAAAGTCTAGAAAACTCCCTGTACACAGATTAGTGCTATATTTTCCTATTAAACAAGCAGACACGTGCAACCACCTGGCAGGCACTCCACTAAACAAACAGTGACAAGTACATTTACCTTGCAAGCACTAGGGTCATGACTTGAATGGTGCAGCAGGTGCCACGGCACCGGGGCCAAAATCTCTAGGAAACCCACTGAACACCGATTAGTGCTATAATTTACTAATAAACAGGAGTGACAATTACAGTTACCTTGCATGCACTGGGACCATGATTTGAATGGTGCAGCAGGTGCAGTGGTACGGGAATCAAAGCCCTAGGAAATACTCTGAACACCGATTATTGCTATATGTTACCACGAAACAAGCAGTCAAGTGCAATCCCCGTGAAGGCACGCCTCTCAACAAGCAGTGACAAGTATGTTTAGCTTGCAGGCACTAGGGCCATCATTTGAATGGTTCAGCAGGTTCTGTGACACAAACATCAAAAGCTCTATAAAACCCCCTGAACACCAATTATTGCTATATTTTTCTACTAAACAAGGAGTGAAAAGTACAGTTACCCTGCAGGCATTATGGGCAGGATTCGAATGGCGCAGCAGGTGCAGTGACAAAGGGGCCAAAAGCTCTAGGGAACCCACTCAACACCGATTATTGCTATATTTTTTACTCCTAAACAAGCAGTCACAAGTGCAGTTACCTTGCAGGAAGTAGGGCAAGGATTTGAATGGTTCAGCAGGTGCAGTGGCACAGAGGCAAAAAGCTCTAGGAAACCCACGGAACACTGATTATTGTATTTATTTTATTTTATTTAATGCGATTTTATATAGCGCGAACATTACCCGAAGGTGTCAGAGCGCTTTACATAAGAACCAGTTGCGATACATAAGGATTTAGGTTTACATGCGTTACATAAAAGATACAAACAGAAAAAAAAATTGCAAATGTACAAGTTAAAAAGTCACACAAGGAAGACATATAAACAGAAAAAATTGCAAATGTACAAGTAGTAAAGTCACTCAAGGAAGGGAGTCACATAGGAATGGTGCTTTTTTGGTTGTTTTGTAACCATTGCACTCAAAGTAACACATAGCCTAAAGCATCACTGTAATAAAAGCTGCAACCTATTGGGCTTTTCTCTCTACCTACAACTTATCTTACATTCAGTGCATTTGCATGGCACATTTTGCAGTTTTTGTATGGTTCTGAAATACTCAGAATCTGGACACGCTAACACCTTGGCAAGGACATTCTCTATTCTATAATGTTAGCACTTGAGTTGTTGTAAACACTATATAAATACTTATCACTTACAATATGGCATTCCATACCAAGCATTAGGCAAAGCCAATAGGGCTCGCCTAAGCAAGATATGTTGGCTTTGTCAATGTTTTTCATCCATATTATACAGCAGAGAAATGAAAAAAAGTACTATACCACGAACAACGCTGGCTGTGTCATACAGCTTTTTTGGTCTCGCCTAGACAGTGCTTGTGCTGTCTCGTCGAGACATGCTGTATTCAAGATATGGGCATTCAACACGCCCAGCGCTTCTGGTTGGTTAATTGGCCTGCCTTCAAATATTCCTTCACTCTGGTTGGTCAATAATGTCCATCTGTCCCGCCTTTGTGTGCTTGGTTCCCTCCCAGCGGACATCACCAATTTTGTTTTTGGTTGGCCATCTCTGGCCATCTATTGCCTCCTCGCTAGCACCCTCTCCCTCCCGTCATTGCTGCCGTCCTTCCTGCGCCGCTGCCCACCATAATGCATTGTATTTTATTTACTTTACCGACGGTAATACATTGTATTCATTATTCGCTCTGGCATGCCCCTCCTGCACACCACCCCACAACCACCTCCCGGCTGTCCCTGCATATTTAACTATTTTTTTTTGTTCAATAAGTTTATTCATTTTTAAGAAGTATATAAATAGATAAATATAATAAAAGTGATATAAAGGATGGAAATACATCAAGAAATAATATAGCAATTGGTCTAGACACAAATATTTCATTCAAAACTTAATCGTCAAATGATGGAAAAGAAAGAAAAAACGGAGCAAAATACTATAAAAGCCATCCAGTATATCACTATGATAAAATAAGAAATATAGAAGGAGAAAGAAAGGAAACTGGAATAAAGAACAGCGCGAAAACGAGGTCGTGAGGAAAAGAAGTAGAAAAAAAAGGAAGAAAGAGGAAAGAGAGGAAAGGAGAGAAAGGATCTACTGTAGTGCTACATAAATACAATTAATTCTAACATCAATCAGACACCCCAAAGGGATATTGGTCAACCAATCCTTTCGCAGCCAGCTTCATATAAGCGTCCGAAGCTCTCCAGACACCACTAGAAATATTCGGGGAGAGATGAGCCTCATTAACTGAGGAATGTGCACTCCGTAAAAAGGACACCCATGCCCACCAAGTATGATATGATATAGAAGAAAAGGATTTCCACTCCATAAGAATCACTTTAACAGCTAGAGTCAATAGAAGATCCAGTAATTGCAATTCTGAGGAATCCAAGGGCAGAGGTACTCGGGAGGCCAGTGGATCCAACATAATTAGGGGGAAAGAGAGCTGGAATTGGATGTTAAAAATTAGCATGAGGTGTTTATGTATTAAATCCCAATAACATCGTAAAAGTGAACATTGAAAGAACATATGTATGTAATCACCAGTAGACAACCCACAACTCCAACAAAGATCATCTTCCTTCAGGTGTAGAGCATGTAGTATTACTAGCTTCCAATGAAGAAGATTAATGGAGAAGAATTTAGATTGAATTAAGGAAGGGGCAATTTTATTACGAAAAGAAAGCTTCCCAATCATCTGCCAAGTCTCTGAAGATAGATGATCAGTGAGATCCTGCTCAAAGTGGCGAGACCATTTTTGTTGCGTAACAGTGACCGAGACAGAGGGAGTGGAGGATAAAAATGTGTAAATATTAGAAGCCGCATGACCAGATTTAAGCCATATCCGAAATAACGTAATAGTAGGAGAATTGGGGAGTAAACGCAGTTTAGAGATAGCCACCTTTATTTTTAAGAAAGTGTAAAAGTCTAGATTAGTGAGAGAAAATTGTTGAGCTAAGGAAGAAAAGGGTAAAGGATCACCGTTGGAATCATAGAGATGTCTAACCAACGTAATACCTTTAGAAGCCCAATATGTCATTAAAGTGGGATCAATAGTAAGTTTGATTTTAGGATTACACCACAATGAAGACCACCTCGATTAATAGATTAGGGTAGCAACTTTTTTATCAATGGACCGGACAGCTGCAATGGTGTCTAAAATGATGGTACGTGAAAAAGGTATAGATAGAGTGGAGGAAGTTAGAAAGGAGGAAGTTGGCAGAGGAAAGGAAAGATCCTGTTCAATCAACATCCAAAAAAGGTGTATGTCCAGGAATAGACGAAAACCAAAGAGCCCCTTGCGAAGCTAAAAAGGCAACTTGATATTTTTCCCAATCAGGAAAATTACAACCGCCTCTATCATAGGGTTTCCTCAAGTATTTATATGCAAGTCTAGCTCTCTTATCGTTCCACAGGAATTTAGAAGTGAGGGAATCAATGTCATGAAAAAAGGAAGAAGATAGTTTAACAGGGAGTATAGAAGACACAAAGTTAATGATAGGTGTGATCATCATTTTCAAGGTTTGGAGACAACCCCACCAAGAAATATGTTTAGGTGGCCAGGTGTCTAGAAGATGACGTACTTTAGTCAGAGTTTGTGCCTCATTGTAAGCCACCGTATCATAAAGAGTACTACAAAACCAGATCCCCAAATAATTAAGCTGTTTAGATTGCCATTTGAAACCAGTGGTACCAATATGTTCTGGGAAACAATACGCATTCAAGGGAAACATTTCCGTTTTATCTTTGTTGAGGGTATAACCAGACACCTTAGAAAAAGTAGAAATAGTATCGGAAATGGCGGGAATAGCCAATTCAATATCATCAGAAAAAATGAGGACATCATGTGCATATGCAGCTATCTTAATACAATTTGAAGCAAAGGTAAACCCTTTGATATCCGGATTGAGATCAATTAATCTAAGGAGCGGATCAATGGATAGTAAAAATAAAAGCGGGGATAAGGGACAGTCTTGTCTAGTGCCTTGACGAAGATTAAAAACCGCCGACGTAGCTCCATTAACTCTAATATTCGCTCTAGGTTGGGCATAAAGAGACATAAACATATTAATAAAAGAGTCCCCAAAATTATGAGCATGAAGGACAGCATGCAAAAAGGGCCAGGAGACTTTATCAAAAGCATTCTCTGCATCTAGGGCCAGAGCTGCAGCTGGGAGGTTAGATCTCTTCGCAGCACCTAAAATATGGCAAAAGGTACGAATGTTGGGGCATATTACCAACCAATAGAGATAATTTTTGTCTCTAACTTGTTTAGAGACAAAAATTATCGCCGCACATCGGCGATTTTTATCGCAGATAAACCTTGCTATTAGCAAGGTTTATCGCAAATGCGATAAAAAACGGCCGCAATGCATGAATATCGCTGAAAAGTCAGCGATATTCATGCATTATCGAGCAAATGCTCTTAGCCATGTTATCCACCTCCCATTGGTTAACATGGCTAAAAACTGCTCAGGGCAGGTGTTAGCTTTTGGAGATATTCGCGCTTAGCGCGAATATCTCCAAAAGTTGGTAATAGGAGATAGCGATGTTAGCGACTGTTTCCAGTCGCTAACATCTTGGCACGCCCACTTTGCATGTCATTAGTGATAAATATCACTGACATGCAAAGCGGGGCCCAAGATGGTCGCTATCTCCTATTAGCTGTCGCTAACTGGTGTTAGCGACAGCTTGGTAATAGGGAGATAATTTTATCTCCGCTTTCTTGGCTTTTAAAGCCAAAAAAGCGGAGATAAACCCCCTTGATAATATGCCCCGTTGTCCCTAGCTAACCTACCCTTAACAAATCCCGTTTGAGAAGGATGAACCAGATTAGGGATATATGATTCCAGACGCTTAGCGAGTATTTTGGCAAAAATCTTTGCTTCCATGTTAAGAAGGGAAATAGGGCGGTAGTTCTTGGGATCAGAATGATTCTTACCGTCTTTCGGAATCACCACAATAGTAGCGTCTGCTGCTGAACCCGACACCGAACCATCTTGAATAAAAGTATTAAAAAGAGATTTGAGGTGAGGAACAACAGAAGGGAGAAAGGTTTTATAAAACACAATAGGAAATCCGTCCGGGCCGGGGGCTTTACCCGAACGTGTAGCCGTGATTGCAGAAATTATTTCTTCTGATGAGATAGGTCTACCTAGAGTTTCTCCATCTTCTGTCGATACCGACTGAATAGGGATATTTTATAAAAAGGCCTGACATTGTTCAAAAGAGGATTGATTGGAAGGAGTATATAAATCACCATAAAATTCACGAAAGACTTCAAGAATCTCTTTGTCTGGAATTTTTCAGCACCAGATTTATCAGTAATCGAAGATATCTGAGAAAATTTATAATTGGATTCCTGGTACTTCAACGTATCAGCTAAAATTCTACCAGCGCGATTCTTCAATAATAAGCGTTTAGATTTCTGGGCCTGAACCCCAATATGAGCTCTCTTAGTAACAATAGAATTATAGGAATACTTCAAATTCTTAATGGTTTGTAGAATTTGCGTATCTTTAAGATGACGAAAGAGAAGTTCTTGATGCTTAATAGAATCTGACAAATCTTGCAATTCTTTTTTAATATCTGCATTTCTTTTCGCCATACATTTGATAATTTGACCTCTAAGTGTACATTTAAAAGCATCCCACAAAATTATTGGGGAACTGACTGAGCCTTCATTATCAGAGAAGAAATGGTCAATTTCCTCCTGTAGAGCTAAAACTTGAGGTACATCATGAAGGATTTCAGTATTCAGTCTCAAGGAACAAAGTTTTGTTTTAGGAGCCAGATTTAATAGAGAAAAAGAAACAGCAGCATGGTCAGAGACAAGGATAGGATGGATATACGGAGAAGACGAGGATTGTACAAGAGATGAATGAACCAAGAGATAATCAATACGAGAGAAGCTAGAATGAGGAGAGGAAAAGTAGGAAAAATCACTGCCAGTAGGGTTATGAATTCCCCAGATATCCTGAAGATTAGTCAAAGAGCACATATTTAATGATTGCTTGTGAGCCCTAGGAGGACGGAATGAAAAAGCAGAGCTTCTGTCTAACAATGGGTCTAATTGTAAATTAAAGTCGCCTCCAACTATTAGTTTACCTTTATGTGGTGTATCAGCTAGTATTTTAGTGATCGCTCGCCAGAATGAAGGATCATCATTGTTCGGAGCATAAATATTCAAAACATATAGATCCGCAGTCCCATTAGAGAGTCTAGACAACAACCAACGACCTTCAGACTCATGTTCAGCAGAAATCACCGATAAACCAGAATTTTTAGAGATTAATGTTATCACACCATTCTTTTTGCCAAAGGCATCAGAACACACCACATCAAGGACCCATTCCTTCCTCATCCACAAAGCCTCTTTGTAAGATACTTTCGTTTCTTGTAGTAATACCAAATCTGAGGATAAGGATTTACAATAATCTAAGATTTTTGCTCTTTTCACCGGGTGGTTTAATCCTCGGACATCCAGGGACACAACATTCAAACCAGGTGATAGAGCAAGCTTCGCATCGCGACTTGCTCGAGTCATGAACCTCGCCCCTGTGTAATCAATTAATAAAATTTGTACGTCTTACTAATCTTTTATTTTTATATTCGAGCGAAGTAGAGGAAGCTTGCGTATGTGTATTTCTAATACAACTAATCCGTGTTCCTAAACATGGCCGCCGCTTGGTAAATTGCTTCTGCGCATGCGTCAGTCACACTCACGTGACCTGACGTAGTTATAAGTTGGTGGGAAAAGGTGCGCATGCGTAATACACAGCTTTCGTGAATAACGTGGTGAATGCTCTTGTGTTCGTGTATATGTTGCTAACATTTAAACTGCATAGTATATTTTTATAATGATAAGTTTAAAGTACAAAACCAATGAGGTGTTTTTCATACCGTCACTTCTATGTTTTAATTTGTTTTCGCTTACTTTTCATGTACTGCGGGAAATGGGGGTCCGAACCGGTTGGGAGCCATATTGAAGGTCCCTTCTGTGCATACTCGTGGTGCACTCAAAGGTGGCAACATTGGACAGTGGAACTCAGCCAGCTGGCAGCCACAGTCAAGATGCTCATGGGAAAGCCACCTCTGGCCTACGAGAATGGAGAAAGTTGCTCCTTATATGATACATTGTGTGTTGTGCTATTGTTTGCTGTACAGCTTCCCATGGGAACCCCAATCTCGCTAGGCGGTACCCAGAGATGCAAAGTAGGCCTCCAAATAGTCTGTTCTGATTGGTGTGTTACCCAAACCCTACCTTAGGACCAATCCAAATTGAGGGATTCTGACACTTTGCAACATTGGGGGGTGGTACACCGTCCCAAAACAGTATATCTACCCTGGGTTCACCTAGGGAAATTGTCCGACTTGTCTGGTTTAGCTGACCTGTCACTGACCCAACGCACTCAATAGGTGACTGAAGATACAGAGCGCTGCGGAGCACTCTGTCCGAAATTGACCATAGACTAAGGTTTTACTGAACCTTAAAGTGCTGGTGGAGCACTTTGCTGGGAGTTCGCTGACCCAATCGGGGTCTTGATCGATAGCTGCAGAGAGGGTGGAGCACAGGCGTTGCTTCCGAACTGCGGGTGCCGGTCCTGTCCTGAGGGTCCTGTCCTGACGATCCTGTCCTGATCCTAATCTGGTTTTCCTGTCCTGTCCTGGGTGTCCATTCTGCACCTGCTGTCCATTGAGGGGTATCCTTCCTTGAGGGTTTCCTGTCCTTAACTGACCCGTGGCCAGGGTTTGGTTTTTCACACCAGTCTAGGTAAATATTGCTCTGAATCTTCTGAATCTTGCACCTTTCTATTTTTCTGTCTTTGCTTCAATAAAGACATACCTTTGCACGTGAATTAATTTTCCATGCTTTCTCCCGCAACCATTGAATCATAAAGTTATTTGCATTTATTTCATAACGTGTTCCTATGTTATCTTATTTGTTAGAAATTATATTTTGCATTGCAGTTTGTCATTTCCTGATATGGTCTAGAACATCCTTACTTAAACTGTCTAAAGAACTTTTGCCTTAAAGCATAGCGTCTCTCTCTCTTCATAGACTCTCCTATAGTTATATAAATATCTCGAACTCCTGTCTCATATTTTTGAGATAATTCTAGAATACTAGTCCTAATCAAAGCCTATCCCATCTTTAGTGATTCATCTTAAACGTTCTAATTCCCGATCCTTCATTTAGAATGTGTCCTGGTTCCATTAGTTTATAAATGGTTGCACTGACTTATTTGCTATTCAGCTATGTACTTTCTGTTATTCTGATTATCGATTGCTTAATTACCGTGAATTTGATGATTTCTGAATTTTACTAAATTAGATAAAGATTTTAAAACTTCCAGTTGTCCGTGGTCATTTACAAAGAGAGTTGAATGTTATTTGTTGGGTTTGTATGTTGCTGCCTTTCCTTTTACAGCTAGCTCCCTGATCCATTGTGGTCATAGGTACCCACATCGGTGGATGGTAAGTCGGGTACTCTAAAGAATAACGAAAGGAATTCACACAAATATCTGATAGCAGACCGTGAGGTCATCCGATCAATGTATATGGTGATTTGAAATATATGGGCCCGAAGCCGGAAGTGGCGAAATTATTGGTCGAGTGACCCGCGCGCTCTATCAGTATTCTCTGGTAGCAGAGTTATGGTTAGGGAATAGTTAAAGGTTAGGGAGGACTAGTTAAGCTAAGTCAAGTCGGTAGCTGCTAGTATATTGATGCTGCTACAAGAGCGGCCGTTTCGAGGAATTGATCACTCTCTTGAAATGTGTTGCTTTTAAATTTATGAATTGTTTGAAAATTGTTATTCTTGTTCTTATATTGTTATATGTATTAATCCATGCGTATGTAAAACGTTTTGTTAAATGTTGTCGGAAATCCCCGGGGAATTGAAAAGCGAGTGGTGAATAGAATCCATTTGCTTGAGGTCGCAGGCTCAAGGAAAGTTAGGTGCAGGTTAGGTAGAACCGGAAGCACTAACTAGGGCTTTTTCTGAATACATGTGTGAATAAATGTTAGTAACGAGGTTCATTGGCAAAACTCCCATAGTGGCGTAACCTAAAAAGGGTCACATCGGAAGAGTAGCAGGTTCATCGGAGCTTGGGTGAAAGCAAAGGGGTCCGCTGGGAAACCTTAGACTCGGATATATCCCGGAATGAGTGGATGGGTCTAGGGAAGTAACAGGTTCACTGATGCTAGAGTGAAGGGTAGGCGGAAGAAATCTACCCGTAGTGTGTGAAAAGTAAATGGAAGTAGTTTACTTGCAGTATAACAACTCTTTCCTGTCTAGACACTTGAGCACTGTGGCGAATGTGTATTCGTCGTAAAATAACCAAGTACTAAGCACTTTAGAAAGAAAGAAAGTTTCCGTTACCTTGTGAAGGGAGGGAGTCAGTCGCGAAGCGTCTCTGACGTCACTCCGTGCCGCGCTGGGATTGGTAGAAACAGCGGGCGGGTAGCGGGGCTGGAATTGTGAAGGAGGGGTGAGCGCCGAAGCGTGAGAACTGTCTCGCGGAAAGGCCGCGCACCCATTGGCCGAAAATTATTTGAACTTGTGCACCCATTGGTCGCGCGGAATCACAAGACGCATTCTGATTGGAGGTAATTTTGTAAACAAAGTTAAGCGTAGAAATCGTATGTGGCACTCGTATACTCCAGAGACTAGACCAGATCCAAGAAACCTAGGGTTTGAACGGGATCAGTGGAAGGCTAATAGATACGACATTATGTACGGAAATAAGCGAAAATTGTCCCTTGTAAATAAGGTAAAGAATTACTTCAAAAAGGACAAGCCGATCAAAACTAGAGAGGGCATTGTTATTCCACCACCAAATACTCCCGCCTCTTTCATGATGTTCGACAGAGGGTACAATACATGTGTGTGGTTAGAAAATTGGGCGAAATACACACAAGATGACGGAATAATGGCCTTTCCGTTAGAAGGTACCTTTAATGGTAGGATCCTATTCAATTTAAGAACCCGAATGAATGAATTACATCCCAGACCGAGACTAACGCAGTATGAGGCATTAGAGGAATGGGAGATTGAGGCTTTCCAAAGAGAAAAGCCCCGAATGGACAAAGGGCTGACAAAGTATTACCCAAAACTGAAACAAGAAACCCGAGACAAAAAGATGAAACAATGGAGAAAGACCATGATTGTTGAGGGACTGTTTCCCATGATGCCAGCAGAAGATCCTCCTGGGGGGGGGAAAAGGACAGAGAAATCCAAACACTGGGGGCCCCTCGGAGAATCAGATGACGAATTGTTAGATGACATATGCATGAGAAGTCCGCCTCCTTATAATGAGGGACACCGACCTTCGAGTGCAGGAGATATTCCCCGGAGACCCCTACAAAGGGAAGAGGTCAGGTCCGCAAGTGTAGGAGGGGATTATCTAATTCCTCCTTATACTGAGAATCTAGGACCCGTAGAAACCAGAATTATTTACCCAAGGAGACCAATTGGTGGGGAAATGGGACATTCACGGGAAGGAGATTTTTGCTCTCGCCCCCCCTACGGAGGTGAGGTGAGGTCCTTAGGTTCAGGAATGCCGTTATTACAGCCCCGGGATGAGGAAGATCCAAGAATCCTAGGCACGGGAAGTTTGTTTCAGAAACCTAATTATGGCGGAGGACCAAGTGAGACACATCCCACTGCCCGAGTTATGCTCCTATTCTGACCCCGCAGGTGTTACATGACAAATCTTTGGACAGGTTATTAGAAGAGAAAGAGCGAGAAGCGCTAGGAAATCAGAGAGCTGAAATAATACGGAAAATGTCACAACTAAATGCAAGTCCTGAAGCCTTAACGATCCCAGTAACTATCGGACCGGTGGTTCCGTTGTACGGGGACCGTCAAGGGAGTCCGAAACCTCCAGTAATTACTCCTGTCATTGCACCGACCAGACCAGAACCCTTAATCATAGATGACCAGACAAGTGAGTGTGAGTCAGAGGTCTCGCTGCTAGATCTGCCCGTTAGAAATACAGGAAAAAGGATACAGAAAAGACATAATCCTTTTAACGCGAGGGAAATTCAGATGGAATCGACCTCAGGTACTAAGAGTGTCACCTTGGTGACTCCTGAAGAAATCGAAAGATGGAGTCAAGAATTTGAAAAACAAGCGTCCCCAACGAAACCTTTAGATCTCTACAAGCTGAGAATAGAAATAGAGGAATTGATGGCAGGAAACGTAGGATTAGATAGATTAAATACCTACTCTGAAGATGAAATGCTGTTTATCTGCAAGAGTCTCACCCGAAATACCTGAGTACTTCATGAAAAACTGACAGACACTGCTGCTAGCATGGGAATAGATATTTCGAGATCGAAACCACTGCAGAAACCATATAGGGCAGATTTCTCAGACAAGGATTTGGAAAACTTGAATGTTTCAGGGAAGAAAGCACAGGTCAAAGAACTATTGACAGTATTGCAAAAATGGGGAGATGTGGAAAGGTGGAAAGCCAGATGGGTCAAGAAAAAGGATGAGGCCAGGTCTAGGCAGGCAACTCCCGAATTCTTGCTAAAGGAAGCTGAAAAACCAGAACAGTTATGCCCTATGCGTGAAGTACCAGGTGGAAAATATGTGCACGTTCCTTGGTCCAGACAGGATATTGTGTCCTTTACTAACGATTTACCGAAATTGCGCGAAAAGCCAGTCGACTGGTACAGGCAGGTGGAAAGGTTCGTAAAGGTGCAGAAATGCCTGTGGAAAGACCTGGATGGGTTCTTTGACATTGTGGTCCCTGTAGATCTATGGACCGAGTGTAAAATAGCCATAGCTTGGCCTAGTGAGGAATACCCGAGAAATGACAAAACAGGGGAACCATCGAAAGAAGTGATGAGAAAATATGAACAAGTAATTCAGCATCTGAAACTAAAGGTGCCAGCAAAGGAAACTGATTGGACCAAGATAGATAGAACCACGCAGGAAAGAGACGAGACAGTGCACTCCTTTTATGAAAGGCTGTTGCAGGTGTTCAAAACATACAGTGGTATAGATAACATCGAGATGAAGGATATGACACATTTTATTTACAGGTTTGTAAATGGTTTAAGACCAGAAATTTGTCAGTGGATAAAAGATAACAAAATCTGTTGGCATACTAAAAAGATGGATGAGGTCCTACGGTACGCGAAGTACTGTGAGGACGAGATGGCAGAAAAGAAAAAGGCTCTCAAGGAGAAGGTTATGTGGGCTCAAGTGAAGCTCGCAGAACAGCAGGAAAAACAATTGAATAAGATGGCCAAAACTACTCAGAACCAAGGTCCTGGGGGTGGGGGTGGAGGAAAGCCCCGGCCCAAAATGAGCAGGGAGGAGGCAAAGAAGAAATTTCCCTGCCACCAGTGCGGAGAAATTGGACACTGGCGAGACGAGTGTCCCTATTTGCAGGATGATAACTCCCAAACACCTGATTTAACTCCACAGACGCAGAATGAAAGACCAAGAAAGACCCAACAACAGGTAAAAACGATTCAGTTGCCCCGAGCACCAAAGCAAGTGTTTAAGGGAAAATCCACACAGGGTGAGGACGTAGAAGTCTGGGGGAGCAATGAGAACAGAAATGCAGCAACTTCGCAGTATTTACTAAATGATACCTTCCTTTGTGATGACCAGTACTGACGGGGCCTGAGAGGGGAGGACGAGGAGTGCGTACTTGGCGCCTCCTTGCCGGTAGACCAGTCAGGACCATACATTGAAGGAAAGGTTGACGGAAATGATGTCACTTTTCTGTTGGACACTGGCGCTACCCGTTCTACTGTGAGAACAGTGGACGTTCCAAACCTACCCCTCTCGGGAGAAGCAATCCAAGTAGTGGGGGTATCTAATCAACTGATTAGTACTCCTGTTACCGAGCCCATGGAGATCTCAATTGGAAATTTTAAAGAAATGCATAGATTTGTCGTTTGTGACACCAGTCCAGTGAACTTACTGGGACGTGATTTGCTGTGCAAAATGAACTGTACCATCTTTTGCACACCAAAGGGTGTTGAAATTCAGACCCCAGATGAAGATGGCATTTATAAATTAATGTTAATCAGACCCGACTCAGAAATTAAACGAATGACTATGCAGGATTTGCCCAAAGAACTCCAAGAAACAGTGAAGCCAGAGGTATGGGACTTTACCGGAAAAGATGTAGGATTAATGAAAAACGTAGACCCCATACAGATAGCAATAAAGGACAATGCAGTATACCCTAATACTAAACCCTACAGAATGAATGCAGAAGTAAGAGCAGGTGTTGCCCTGGAAATACAGAAATTGCTAGAAGGAAACATCATACAGGAAGTAATGAGTAGCCCATGCAACTCACCGATTATGGGCATCAAAAAGCCTAGTGGCAAGTACAGAGTAGTTCAGGACCTAAGAAAGGTAAACAAGATAGTGGTTCCTTGCTGTCCTATTGTCCCGAACCCAGCAGTGATTCTGTACCAGATTCCCTGGGATGCTGAGTGGTTCACTGTGATAGACCTATGTCATGCATTCTTTTCCATTCCCTTGCATCCAGACAGCAAATTTCTTTTCTCATTTGCTTTCAACAGTCATGTGTATGTCTGGAACAGGGTCCCCCAGGGGTACACAGAGAGCCCCTCTATCTTTAATCAGATCTTGAAAAAATGTTTGGAAACTTTGGTCTTACCTGGAAATTCTGTTTTGGTACAATACATTGACGACCTCTTGGTGGCGTCCAAAAGTCATAAAGATTGTGTGATTGACACCATTGCCCTACTGAATCACCTGAGTGAGAAGGGACATAAAGTGGCCCCTGAAAAATTACAGTTCTGTGCAAAATCAGTAAAATATCTGGGGCACCAGATAGAGAAAGGCATCAGGAAAGTAACGTCAGAAAGAGTGAGAATAATTCAAAAGATGCAGTTACCCCGTACTCAGAAAGAAATCAGAATGTTCCTTGGAGTGATAGGATACTGCAGGCAATGGATTCTGGGATTTGCAGTCCTAGCTAGGCCTTTGATAAAAATGACCAAGAGAGGAACACCGGATATCGTAGAATGGGATGATGAAAGCTTAACAGCCTTCACAAAATTGCGAGATTGTCTGTGTACAGCCCCTGCGTTGGGAATGCCAGACTATTCCAAGGAATTTGCTCTGTTCTGTGACACTCGCGATAATTGCGCGTTGTCAGTCCTAACCCAGGAGCATGGCACAACCAGAAGGCCTGTAGCATATTTTTCTGCCACCCTGGATCCAGTGGCTGCTGGATTACCAGGATGTCTGAAAGCAGTAGCTGCTACTTGCACAAGTTTAGAGCAGAGTGAATCCATTGTCATGGGACATCCTGTAACTGTGTATGTTCCACATGGAGTGGTGATTTTGCTAACTAGAACGAAAACTCAGTATCTCACCCCTAGTCGGCTGACTAAATACGAGAGGATTCTCGTGGGTGCTGCAAATATAACGATTGTCCGGTGCAACATTCTGAACCCCGCCACTCTGCTTCCCAACTCAATGGATATGGAAGATGGGGAGGAAAATGAGCATAACTGCATTGATTTAACAGAATTTTGCACAAAACCACGCCCAGACATTAAAGAAACACCTTTGCCTAAACATGACATGGAATTGTTTGTGGATGGTTCATGCCTAAGACATGAACAAGGAGGCCTGAGTGCTGCCTATGCGGTAGTCTCCTTAACCAAAATTGTAGAAGCAGGTTATTTATTTGAAGTAAAGTCTGCACAAGTAGCCGAATTGATCGCTATGATAAAAGCTTGCAAATTGGGGAAAAACGTACGCCTAACAGTGTATACTGACAGTCAGTACTGTTTTGGAGTTGTGCATGACTTTGGCCAATTATGGCTACAGAGGGAGTTCCTGACTTCATCAGGTACCCCTATTCGAAATGGAAAAGTTGTTCAAGACCTTTTAGAGGCAATCCAATTACCAAAGGAATTGGCAGTGGTCAAGTGTGTTGCCCATAAGAAGGACTTTGACCCTGTATCATTGGGAAATGATTTCGCTGATCGAGTGGCACAATTATGCGCCAGGGATCGATTGATCATAAATCCAAAACGGGGGGGGCCCGGAACCAGCTGCCAACTTCGAGTGTTTGAAGAAGTGCCTACATGGGATGAAGTGAGAGAATGGCAGCAGGCGACACCCTGGCAAGAGAGAGAGAAGTGGAAGGAAGAAGGGTGTAGACCAAGACGTGAGGATGGTGTCATCTTGGGCCCAAATGGTATGCCTGTGTTACCCAGACACTTGCTTGGCACAATGGCGAGATTGATACATGAGGGATCACACATTGGTAGGGACGCCATGATTCTGGTATTCCAACAGACTTGGTACAGCAAAAAGTTCAGGAAAGTAGCAGAGTCCCTCTGCCAGAGGTGCCTGTCATGTCAACAGATGAATCCAGGCAAGAGAACAATGGTGGAACTAGGGAAAATTGGGAGGTCTTTGTGAGAATACAGGTTGATTTCATCACCATGCCACGTTGTGAGGGGAAACGTTATGTCCTTGTCATTGTCTGCCTATTTTCAAAGTGGGTGGAAGCTTACCCTACTCCCCAGAGTGACGCACTGACAGTAGCCAAGTGTTTACTGAAAGAACTGATACCTAGATTCGGGGTTCCAGTCACTATTGAATCAGATAGAGGCCGACATTTTCAGAATGATGTGATCGACCAACTCTGTAAGGCATTTGGGATCTCGCAAAAACTCCACTGTGCATATCATCCAGAGGCTTCTGGAGTGGTGGAACAAATAAACGGGACTATCAAAACAAGACTAGCGAAATTGTGTGATGCATCTGGCATGACCTGGGTAAAGGCCCTGCCTCTGGTGGGACTCCGAAGTATTCCAGATCGAAAGACAGGCCTGAGCCCCCATGAAATCCTGATGGGAAGAGTGATGAGACAAGTGTGGGTACCAGGAAGCAAACTGTTGAGTATTACTGATGATTTGGTGCTTGAATACTGCAAGAGATTAGGTGACCAAGTGCGTTATATCTCTCGCCAGATCGGAGAAGACGCCGTCGCCAATCCAACGACTCCTCTCCACAAACTGGTTCCAGGGGACTGGGTCAAAATCAAGAAGCATACTCGGTCGAGCTGCCTGGAACCAAGGTGGGGACAGAAGCGCCAAGTAATCCTGGTAACGACCACAGCAGTGAAGTGTGCAGGTGTTCCCCATTGGATCCACGCCAGCCACACCCAGAAGGTACTAACAGACAAGGAGCCTGGAGAAGAAGGCCGTCCAGCAGAGGGGCCTACAGAAGCAAGACCAGAAGTAACTGACGACGTACAGCCCAGTACCAGTCAAGCTGAGGGGTCCGCAGACGTTGGTCCGGGGGTAGTTGATGACGAGCTACCAAGAGTCAAGCCTGCTGAGGGGTTCCCAGAAGATGGTCCAGAAGTAGCTGATGACGAGCTGCCAAGCATATGGCCAGATGAGTGGATACCCTTGATTGACCTCACCGAAGACCCAATCAGAACAAGAGAGCGAATTTGGGAAGGTAGAGAGTGGAATAGAGAGGAAAAGCAAGGCACAGGCGAAGAACCTCAGACTATTGAGATTCACATCAAAACTGAGGAAGGAGAAGGTCAGACAGGGACTGAGCAAATAATTGATACACCTCCCCAAACTCCAGAAATCGAAAAACAGATTAGACCTAGTAAAGAGGTTCGAGCGGAAGAAAGTCAAGAGAACGAAGTGCTCGAACAGGATCAGGTAGGGTTAGAAGAACGTGTTCGGGAAACAGAAACAGAGACATTTGAAAAGCAAAAACAAAACTCTCCTGAACAAGGCCAGTTTAGTAACCAGGCAGAAGAAATAGATACGAGCCCTGGAACTAGTCAGATAGGAAGGGAAGTAAAGGAAGCAGAATTGCCACAAGCAAATGAAAATAAAAGGGCAATAAAAGAAAACGAAATCCCAGTGCCAACTAAAAGACTTAAGAAAAGAAAGCACCTTGAGCCTGGATTCATAAAGAAATTGAGGCTAAAGATAAAAACGGTAGAAGAAAAACGTGCAGAAGAAAGGAGAAGTTCTCGCATAGCAGAACAACCAGAAGACACTTCCAAAAGAAGGAGCGATCGAATAAAAAGACAAAACAAAAAGTACAAGTCTCCTGAATGGACGCTCGTTTTGGAAGAATTTGAGGATCTTGATATAACTGACGAAAGCGACGGAGAACGAGTCGCTGAGTACTCTGCTGAAGAAGAAGACGAGCCACCGTGAACTTGCACAAAGTAAGCTACTCGTGCAAAGACACAAAGAGGGGTCGAGAAACTTCTTCTGAGCCAAAATGTCTGATTCAAACGTGAGTGGTAGACCTAGTCGCAGTTGTTGCAAAACATGCTGCAAGGTATGTGTATGTAGTATAATTATAGTGATATTAGTTTGGATAGGACTAACAGTTTTTATTCCTTTTGCGGTGAGCAAAAATACTAATATTGACCCTACTGAGATTGTAAATACTGACACTGAAGAACTGACAACACAGAGTGTAGCAAGACGTGAAAAAGCACTCAGACAGACAAAACGAGACTTAGAAGCATCAGATGAGGAAGGACTACATTACCACGGAGTTAGAAACAAGACACATTTAAATGTTTTTGCAAACTTGTTAATACACTATGTAGAGACTATGGAAATTGAAGATTGCTATGTCTGCATGAAGCTACCTACCTCTGTGGCTGAAGGCGTGACATACCATCACCTGCCCCTGACATATGGAATTTCTTGTAGTATTTTAGCAAGCTTATTTTACAAAAGAGGACCGTTACAGTACTATTACTCTAACAATGACGTGATCTTTTCTGAACTTCCTATACGTGGGAACCTGAATCCTGTACATACCAAAAGTGACGTTACTCGCTATATGGGCGAATACTTCCTGACTATAGGTAATATAGATATAGGTGACGCACACAGAGATAACTTGACCTGTTCTTTGCGTGAGCAGGAAAAGATGTTCCTGAACATGGCAGAGAAGAGGAGAATAAAAATAAAAAGAAAGGCAGATGACGAAAAACAGAAAACGCCAAAATGGGCTGAGGACATGGAAGGCACCTCAAAGGGTGGGGCGGGACCTGCTCTGTTGCTGGATTTTGAAAGGAAGGGAAAGCTATGTCTTCACCGCGAGAAGACTAGCTATTATAATAACATTTTCATTGGTTCCAGTGAATGTGAACATAATTACAAGGTAATTGGAGGATGGGGTTTCAAAAATGGGTCAGAGCCTGTGTTTCCTGGAATTTATTATATATATGGAGACAAGGCTTATTTCAAATTGCCGGATCACTGGTATGGAAGCTGCTATTTTGGCATTGTCTTCCCGAAAATATACCATGTGAATGAAGTTGCTGGAAGCAGTGAAAATACTAATGGCTTAGTGCGTAGTAAAAGAGAAAGCGTAGGTGAAATAATGGGTAGTATTTTCAGTGCACTGATACCTGGAGTGGGAGTGGTTCTGAACACTCACAGAATTTGCAAATTGTCCACTATAGTGGATGTGTTGTCTACGGACACAGCTCATGGATTTCTGCTGGTCAATACCGAAATGGTTGCGATCAGATCAATGGTTTTGCAGAACAGACTTGCTCTTGACACCTTATTAGCAAAAGAGGGCGGAGTCTGCCGGATGTTGAAGGCGCAACATTGTTGCACTTATATTCCGGACAAAAGTGTGCAGCTTAAAAGATATGTGAAAAACATTACTAATTTGGAAAAGGAACTCAAACCACTCGAGGTTGACAGTGCCTGGAAGAGACTGGTAGATGGTCTCTCAAATGTAGGTCATTGGCTTGCTGGCTTAGGTAAAAGCTTATTGTTTAAGGTACTGATGCCAATTGGAATTATAGGTCTTATCCTATTTTTCATATTTGTCTGTTGCAAATGCCGTAAGCACACCAGAAAGCATCAAGTGAATGCCAGAGGAGTGAAACGAAGTGTGGATGAGCTTGAATTAGAAGAAATGAATAATCAGATATACAAAAAGGTGAAAAATTCTCACCCTACCAAAAATGAAAAAGAGAAGCTGGATCGCTTGCTGGAAGAGATAGAGTTGTATAAAGTGTGAAGAAGTTGGCATCTGGTTCCATTATTTTTGTGATGATAGTAAATATCATCAAAGAGGGGATTGATAGAGCAAGCTTCGCATCGCGACTTGCTCGAGTCATGAACCTCGCCCCTGTGTAATCAATTAATAAAATTTGTACGTCTTACTAATCATTTATTTTTATATTCGAACGAAGTAGAGGAAGCTTGCGTATGTGTATTTCTAATACAACTAATCCGTGTTCCTAAACATGGCCGCCGCTTGGTAAATTGCTTCTGCGCATGCGTCAGTCACACTCACGTGACCTGACGTAGTTATAAGTTGGTGGGAAAAGGTGCGCATGCGTAATACACAGCTTTCGTGAATAACGTGGTGAATGCTCTTGTGTTCGTGTATATGTTGCTAACATTTAAACTGCATAGTATATTTTTATAATGATAAGTTTAAAGTACAAAACCAATGATGTGTTTTTCATACCGTCACTTCTATGTTTTAATTTGTTTTCGCTTACTTTTCATGTACTGCGGGAAATGGGGGTCCGAACCGGTTGGGAGCCATATTGAAGGTCCCTTCTGCGCATACTCGTGGTGCACTGAAAGGTGGCAACATTGGACAGTGGAACTCAGCCAGCTGGCAGCCACAGTCAAGATGCTCATGGGAAAGCCACCTCTGGCCTACGAGAATGGAGAAAGTTGCTCCTTATATGATACATTGTGTGTTGTGCTATTGTTTGCTGTACAGCTTCCCATGGGAACCCCAATCTCGCTAGGCGGTACCCAGAGATGCAAAGTAGGCCTCCAAATAGTCTGTTCTGATTGGTGTGTTACCCAAACCCTACCTTAGGACCAATCCAAATTGAGGGATTCTGACACTTTGCAACATTGGGGGGTGGTACACCGTCCCAAAACAGTATATCTACCCTGGGTTCACCTAGGGAAATTGTCCGACTTGTCTGGTTTAGCTGACCTGTCACTGACCCAACGCACTCAATAGGTGACTGAAGATACAGAGCGCTGCGGAGCACTCTGTCCGAAATTGACCATAGACTAAGGTTTTACTGAACCTTAAAGTGCTGGAGGAGCACTTTGCTGGGAGTTCGCTGACCCAATCGGGGTCTTGATCGATAGCTGCAGAGAGGGTGGAGCGCAGGCGTTGCTTCCGAACTGCGGGTGCCGGTCCTGTCCTGAGGGTCCTGTCCTGACGATCCTGTCCTGATCCTAATCTGGTTTTCCTGTCCTGTCCTGGGTGTCCATTCTGCACCTGCTGTCCATTGAGGGGTATCCTTCCTTGAGGGTTTCCTGTCCTTAACTGACCCGTGGCCAGGGTTTGGTTTTTCACACCAGTCTAGGTAAATATTGCTCTGAATCTTCTGAATCTTGCACCTTTCTATTTTTCTGTCTTTGCTTCAATAAAGACATACCTTTGCACGTGAATTAATTTTCCATGCTTTCTCCCGCAACCATTGAATCATAAAGTTATTTGCATTTATTTCATAACGTGTTCCTATGTTATCTTATTTGTTAGAAATTATATTTTGCATTGCAGTTTGTCATTTCCTGATATGGTCTAGAACATCCTTACTTAAACTGTCTAAAGAACTTTTGCCTTAAAGCATAGCGTCTCTCTCTCTTCATAGACTCTCCTATAGTTATATAAATATCTCGAACTCCTGTCTCATATTTTTGAGATAATTCTAGAATACTAGTCCTAATCAAAGCCTATCCCATCTTTAGTGATTCATCTTAAACGTTCTAATTCCCGATCCTTCATTTAGAATGTGTCCTGGTTCCATTAGTTTATAAATGGTTGCACTGACTTATTTACTATTCAGCTATGTACTTTCTGTTATTCTGATTATCGATTGCTTAATTACTGTGAATTTGATGATTTCTGAATTTTACTAAATTAGATAAAGATTTTAAAACTTCCAGTTGTCCGTGGTCATTTACAAAGAGAGTTGAATGTTATTTGTTGGGTTTGTATTTTGCTGCCTTTCCTTTTACAGCTAGCTCCCTGATCCATTGTGGTCATAGGTACCCACATCCGTGGATGGTAAGTCGGGTACTCTAAAGAATAACGAAAGGAATTCACACAAATATCTGATAGCAGACCGTGAGGTCATCCGATCAATGTATATGGTGATTTGAAATATATGGGCCCGAAGCCGGAAGTGGCGAAATTATTGGTCGAGTGACCCGCGCGCTCTATCACAGGCATAAGTCCACAAAACCACAAAATCCGTAAGGCATTGATGGAAAAGGAAACAATTCATAAAAGAGGCCATAGACATAAAAATACGCCAAAGACACCACAACATAAAAGCACCAACAGAAGATCCAGGAAGAGAAATAAAAGGAGAGAGAAGAGAAAAGAGAGAACAGGGAGGGAAAAAAGGAAAGTAAGAATGAGAGAAAAAGAAGACGAGCAAGACCCACCAGGGGAGGTCTATTAAGGACCAAATGCATACTTGGGGGACATGGAAGGGCAAGCAAAAGGGCAGTCAGGAGAGACAGGGCAATAGAGCAATAAACCCATTTTAAATATGAATATAAGTAAAAAGGCATAAAAAAGCAGATAATCTAGGAGCCAATGTGCACTATAAGTTAATAGAATTTATACAACCGAAGAGAAAGAATAAATAAAAAACAAGTGAACCGGGCTTACATTATAATAAAGCAGATTCTCTAGAAACATTATCTGGACATGTAAAATATGAAATCATTAAGAATGTCATATTGAGAATCAACATGGATAAATATGAGCAAGAGATCACAGGAAATATATAGTAACAAGAAGATCAATATATCTAGTTCACAAGAAAATGAGAGCTTACAAGCTATATATCTATCAATCTAATAAAAACTAGAAAATTCAAATTCAGACAAGGTAGAGATATAAACATAAATCCGAATAGAGCAGCTCACACAAAAACAGATAACGTAAACTCCACTCTTGTGCCGAAATCAGATCGGTGAGCGACAAAAAAGGACAAAAAGAATATAAGACCCAACAGTAAAGGAACACAGAAAGGAGGGAAAGATACCAGCATATGAGAACACAGCAAAAGAAAGACTGAATGAAACAAAGAAGTACAATCATAGATCATAAAGCCAGTAACATATGTCTCGGCAGCATAAAAGAAAAGAAGAGGAGTCAAAAATTAATAAAGAAAAGACCTGAGAAGGAGGACCACTCTAACTCCAAAAGTAAAAAGGTAAGATATTGATAATACACTAGAGGAGGAATAAAAAGAGACAGCAATAAATTCTTATAATCAGTTAATTGAAACTATACCAACTCTATGTCTAATGAGAGATTCTCGAACGACCCTTAAAGGTAATACGAAATTTTAAAGGGCCAGCAAATGAAAAAGAGATGTCCATATCTAAAAGACGTTTGCGCAAGTTAAGGAAATGTTTCCTTCGAATAACAGTGTCTCTAGCAAAGTCTTGCGATATAGCAATGCGATGACCTTCCCAATTCACCGCTTTAATCTTCCTCATATGCGCCAAAATTTGTTCCAAGTGTTGATGATGCAGTGGTTTAAAGATTACCGCCCTAGGTTGTGCAGAGGATTTGGGTCGGAAAGTCGACACTCGGTGGGCTCTTTCGATTTCAAAATCTTTCTGAAAAGAGATTTGTAGGGTAGAAGGAATCCACTGATAAAGGAACTCTATCATAGATGAGGCTGATTTTTCCGCTTCTTCAGGTAATCCAGAAATTCGTAGATTGCTTCTCCGATTTCGATCCTCCTGTTCAGTAAGGTCCCTTCTGAAAGCCACCATGGAGCGTTCCATTTGATGTAGCGACTTAGATTGTCTTTGCGCAGTGTCTTCCACGCCACTAATCTGTGTCTCAGCAACAGTAACCTGAAGGGACAACACTTTGAAATCATTGCAGATAGCCGCCACCTCAACTTGTAGTAAATCTGTATTCGTCTTGGTAGATCGCGCAATATCATGAACAGTGTTCAGACGAGACAAAATGGCGTCCCAAGTGGAATTAGTATCTTTTTGAGATGGCTCCGGAGTGGGGGATGTTTGTTTGAGCCTCTTCAAGGCACCCTTTGAGTCTTTTGCGTTAAGAGAAGGACCCATACCGTCAGCCATGAGATATAGTTCAAGAGAATAACACAAATTCCACAGTGTATCGTGACTGAACACAATTAGCACAAAATGGCGAAAAAATGAACAGAGGTAAAAATGATAGTGTGCAAGGGATCAGAGAAACCTCAGTATAGATGACCAATGAAAGGTAGACTCAGAGACTGGTCACATTAGTGCACAAAATTGCTGTCACGGCTGAAGTAACATCAAAAATAGCGTAGCAATCTCTCAAATGATGAAATAGCCGGTGAAACGACTCATTATGGAGACCAGGACACAAACTTATTGAATGACATCGAGGTGAGGTAGAAAAACAGCAGGAAAAGCAGCACAGCGCCAACAAGGGTGCAAATAATCACCGGTTAGGCGGACCAAAATTATTAGGAAGCTTAAGGAAAAAGCAAAGTGAGCAACATCACCTATTTCCAAAGGACTCTTAGGTATCGGTGAATTGGCACAAGTTGCTGAGGTGAAAACGCGACCGACGCGACCAAAAACAAAATGGCGGTCGCTTGTTCAATCCAGTGAGCAGGGCTTCCGAATAAGATAAGGACAGGTTCCAGTCAATGTAGAGAAATGAAAAGCCTGTCAAGTTGATCACGGCATATTCCCAAATCGAAAATGCCGGTTCCGGAAGGAAGACGCCGTCTCTGGGGACCCAAAACTCATCCTGATAGCCTCCGTCGCCCGGAGTTGAAGCGCGATCCGCCATCTCGCAGCGGCGTGCAAGCCATGCCCCCCTGCATATTTAACTATTTGTCTTCCTCCTTAAGCAGCAGAGACAGATATAGAATTTCTCTCCAAACCAGTAAAACCCAGTATCATGATTACCTTAAGAGACAGCAGTCCAGTTCACAGAGAGGCACAGCAAGCCTTGTTACAAAATGTGCACTCTCTTCTGAAACTTGTATTTCACTTTATCTCCTGTGCCGTACCCACCCCACACCACCTCCCACCCATCGTGGCTTCCTTAACTATTTGTCTTCCTCTCTCCAGAGGCACTGGAAAACTGCATTACCGTGTGTTTGCATTTGCAATGGAGCACAGCATGACCGGCTACGATGTCCTGGTAAAGCCTGCAGTGAGGCGCCACTCCAGGCCCATTCACAGAGCCAGGAAATCCAAGCAGCTTTACGTAAGCATTGTACACTTCAGTTGCTTCTTTCAGCTGCAGAAATATATATTTTGGGGCTGCTTGTATTTCAGTTTATCTCCTGTGCTGTGTCTTGCCCACCTCTTCTCCCACCTGTCCCTGATTGTTTAACTATTTGTATTCCTCCCTAAGCATTACACACTTCAGATAGAGACAAATATAGAATCTCTCCCCAAACCAGTAAAATCTAATATAGTGATTGCCTTAAAGAGACAACAGTCCCTTTAACAGCCGAGGCATACTACCTCATGCAGGATATCATAAAAGTCGATCAGTGCACATTTCAAGCACAAGTAGTCTTTCCCAGCTGTTCGCCCTCCACAAAACACAAATACGCATTACTCTCCCCTGCAACATAAATCCACGCAACACAATTTAACTTCAGATAATCCCACTCCACATAATTAAACTCCAACCTACAAAATGATACTTCACACCACATAATTACACTCCACATATATCCACTCAGCTCCAAAACATAATTACACTCAACAAAATTCTACTCTGCACCATCCCCCATATTCACACAGCAGAAAATTTCACACCATACCATACAATTCCACACAATGCCACACCACACAATACAATGCCACCATTGCATAGAGCAGACTCTCCCAGCGCTCCTAAGAGCACTGAAGGCATGCGCTTTCTCTAACCTAACCGTCTATGACAGCTAGGTTAGAGAACTTTAAAATACACTTGTCTGGTTTGCCCGTCCTGGACTGGCCCTGCCTTGTCCTGACACTTAGTTCAGGACGGGTTGGCTCTGGGGCTTGTGAGGCAATGCTCCTCTGCTATAATGGAGGAGCCGCCCCTGAATGCCATACAATTACATACCACACTACATATTTACACTAAACTCCATACCACATAATTCTACTGCACACAAATCTACCCCATGCCACATAGCAACATTCCATATAAATAAACTCCACACCACTCCGCCACATAATTCCAGTTAATGTCACAAAATTCCATTGCACAAAGTTCAACTCCACCACACATAATTCCACTACACACCACATACATCCAATCCACACCACAGATTACCACATCATGCCACATAATTCGACATCACATAACTCCAATCAAGACATGCCACTCTAGGGCATACAATACCACTACACATAAGTCCACTAAACTACACTTAATACAACATAATCACTAACCACATAATTCCATTGCAGAATTCCACTACAAACAACTTACATCCACTCCACTACAAACAAAAAACATAAATAAAAAACAATATCATTTACAATGCCAATAGCTCTAACTTTCCCAAATATGAGACCGATTGCATTGCAAATGCTTGCTTACATTACTTTCAGCCATTTTCAACATAGCTAAAAAATATTAGCAAAGCAAATAAATCTCACATAGGCAAGACCTATTGGGTTTGCCAATGCTTGTTCACTATTCTCCCTTGCCATAATAGATATTACAAGTGGTCCTAAATCAGGCATAAGTAGCTCATCTAATCCTGTTTTTTCCTTTATATTCTGGTACTTGTGTTTTGCTTTTCACATCATTTCCAAAGCGAGACGAGGACTCGTCTCCTCATGCACTCCTCGTGAATGCATTATAATGTATGTATGTGTGTAGTGGCACTTATAGAACACAAACATCGCCGGGGAGGAATGGAGCGCATTATTGGCTCTTTCTCTTGCGCCTTACACCTTAACTGCGTCACTCACGTCAGAAGTCTTTGTTGTTCACTGGCCTGACAATCTCGGGGCCTGTCCCTTTAACGTCAGCCCACGCAGGGCCACAGATGCGAAATAATTTCAGCCGACAGACGGTGTAATGGAATCTCATCGCTTCAGTCTGCTGCCTTCAAGCCATCATTGTTTTTTTCATTATTATTAATTTGTCTCATTTTCCAGGGTTGCCTCTGGGGCGCCTGTCTCCATTACAATATTCCTGACAAGCTTCTCTAGCCTAATTGTTTAGATGCTTTCTTGAATTCTAAGAAAATATATAAAATAATATAAATGTATGCAACTGTGAAAAAGAAAGTGCACTGACTAATAATATGTTCGGACACCTAGAACACTAAACAACTGTGTAGTATTAAGCTAGTACTCTGCATAGTATTGTCTAACCCCTGCTGTAATGCAGGAGACAATACTGTAGTATTGAAGTAGGGGCCAGATGTACATTGACTTCCGTTTGCAATTACCTAATAGCAAATGTTTGCGATTCTCTAATAGGAAATCGCAAAAAGCTATGTACAACAGTGTGTTTTACACTGTTTGCGATTCCCAATGGTTCGCAAGGGACTTGCCTCATTAATATTCATGCCGCAGGTCGCAATTTGAGACCCATTGGGAATGGCTGGCACTCACAGGTCTGGTGGTCTGCTGGGGTCAACGTGTCTGTGACTGCTTTTTAAATATATGAGTTTTTTATTTTGAAATGCAGCTTGTTTTCCTTTAAGAAATACATGCTGCATTTAAAAAAGAAAAATGGACCACTGCCTGCACTTAGAAAATGTTGGCGACCACATTCACAAAGGGGAAGGGTCCCTTAGGGACTCCATCCCGTTTGCGAATTGGTTACCGACTCCGTAACTGCCGCCTTCACGGAGTAGGTAAAGTATGAATGTTTTGTGACAGCATTCTGGTCGCAAAACATTCATACATGCCCCTGCACCTTGTTATTAGGAAGGGACGACCTTGACACGTCCCTTCCTAATAGCAACTCCCAAACCCAATTTGCGATTCGGTAATAGCCTCCCAAATTGCAAATAGGGCTTGGCACATCTGCCCCTATGATCCCTGAATTATTATGCACAACCTCCAGCTGTTGTACATAAAACAATGCTGCACCTATACCGGAAGGATGGCTCAGTGAGCTGAAAGCTAACTTGGTTAAAATGCAGTGTTCTGGAGGTCACTAGTTTGAGTCTTAGCAAGGCAGGCTCAATCTTCCTTTATTCCAAACGGTTTAAATTGATCACCATACATCGGGTAAGAGTAGCGCGTCTTTTGCGGTGCTCATATACAGCAAAGTGTGGTATTTAGCACAAGTTCATATTATTTCTAATGTGCAAGAATCTCCAGATCCTTGTGTCTGACCTCCTTTCATGTTGAAGGAACTGTTACTGCACTACTATAGAAGAATGTTCTAGATCGTTGACCCCACCCTCCTGCATTAACCACTGCAGTAATATTGTACAAGAAGCACTAGATAGTTGGGTCCAACCTCCATGATGCAGGAACCCATCACTGCGTTCAAAGTCAAAGTCAAAGTCAAAGTAAACTTTATTGTTAGATTAATTAAAATCATTGCAATATAAATTATGTGCAG
Source organism: Lissotriton helveticus (assembly GCF_964261635.1). Lineage (NCBI taxonomy): Eukaryota > Metazoa > Chordata > Amphibia > Caudata > Salamandridae > Lissotriton > Lissotriton helveticus. The sequence continues at coordinate 345,099,554 of NC_136065.1, forward strand.
TGAATGAATAAATTACTTTAAAATGATAAAACTTCCATGACGTATAAGGGAAGGAAGGATCTCAATAATCAAGGTTCAATGCCACGGCTAAAAGTTGAAGTCCTTCTTGGTGCAAGTGAGCAAGAGGCGGCTTAACATGAGTAGATGGTTTGGTAGTTTATTCCGCCTGAGACAAGGATGGGTCATGGGACCGGGTGGAAAAGGTGCTTTGTGCAAATGGGAGATCCTTGCAAATGGTGACTAAAACACAGTGGGTAAGACGGGAATGCTAGTCCAGTGCTGTGATTGACAGAGGAGATATTTCTCCCTTTTCCCCGGTGGAGACCATAGGTCAGCCGACATCACTGTGTTAATAAGCAAGAACCCACAAATCATTGTGCTCAATATCTTGATGTGGTGTAGGAATCATCACTGCACTAAAGTACAACAACCCCTGGAAGATTATGTTCAGCCATCTGCTGTGGTGCAGGAACCCTGACCGTACTGCAGTGCTAGGGTCACCTGACCACCTTGCTCACCACCTTGTCTGTTGCTGGACTCCTTGGCACACAAATGTACCAGGACCCACAGACTCAATATACATTCAACATCCTGCTGTGATGCTCGAACCTTCACTGCCCTAATATACCAGAAGTGTTTGCTCCATTGTATTCAACACTCTGCAGTGGGGCTGGACCCACCGCTGTACTATTGTGCCAGGAGTCCTTGGTTCATTGAATATCCAACATGCTGCTGTGTCTCTGGAACCAGTGCAGTACTAAGATAGTAGAAGCGTTCGGTCCATTGTATCCAACATTCTGCTGTGGAGCAGGGCCCACTGCTCTACTAATGTTCCAGGAGTCCTTGTTTTATTGTATATCCAACATCCTTCTGTGTCTCTGGAACCAGTGCAGTACTAAAATAATAGAAGTGTTCGGTCCATTGTATCAAACACTCTGCTGTGTAATAAGCCCTATGGAGAGTGAAGAGGTGACTCCTTCGGAGCCAAGCTGGCTTAACAATATCCCACAATAACTTGAAGGATGTAAGCCAAAGGTTTCCCACATCCTAGTCCACGAAGGAAGGCCCCCACAATTTCTCAGGCTGTTGGAATTCGCCGTCGATCTCATCTAACATTAAGTTATACCAAAACGAGACCTCCTTTCTGGCCGGAGTTTTATCAAGAAGAAGGGACTCTAGATGACTACCCCCCTCCCCCTACTGGGAATCTACTCTTAACAATGATCTGTGAATCAGCCCAGCTGGCAATCTGTAGATATTTGAACCTAGAGAGGTTTGGCCCAATTCTATCTTTCAGAGATTCCCATGGTACCAAGCCTCCTTCTACAAACAAATCGCCCCAAACCTCCAACCCCGCCTCTCTCAAGGGCAAAGCAAGGCTATCAGCGAGCCAACCCGGGCTCCCCAGTGAATCCCACAACGGGGACCTACTCGAAAAATACCCCAACCTTATGGAGCTCCTGAGCTTGACCCATGTTCTCGCCATACCCTGCAAGACCTTCAATTTTATCTTTTTAAAAAATTTAGGATCTCCAAATTTAAACAAAATATATTCCAAATTCTTGAAGAGTGAGGTCAAAACCTTACCTGTATTCAAAGTTTTGTTGTAGAATCTCTCCTGTGGTTTATTTTATAACAAATGTGATTGATCAATTTAAATTCAACACCTAGGCATGCATTCTGCAAGAGCAATAGAAGGAAATGCTACTTGCTAAAGTCCTATAATTATGGTGACATTTTATCACTTTGAGTGATCTTTCTGCACCCCAATATAAGAAAAAGCAAAACAATGACTAAAAGACTAAAAGACTAAAAGAAGCCGGAGAGCAAAAAGAGAGTTTATTCTATTGGTGTGGCTCCTGAATATCAAGTAGGGAATATTGTCCTAAATGAATATAGCAGGCGCGGCCGGCCCAGGTAACAGTGGTGGAGCAGGGGGGTGGGCCCCGCGCTCCGCTCCAATGCTGTAACCTGTGCCGGCTGTGCCTCGAATATAGTAATCAAAATATCGAGTGCAAAAATATTCACAGGTACGTATGTATAGGATTTCTTTATCTAACTCCATATATATGCACTTTCCCGATATCTATATATTCAAGGTACATAGGCGTGGATTTAAGAATCGTAAATCTATTCTTCCCAATAGGCACTTACCTTTTGAGACTTGTTTCTCGATATTTCGGCTACAATATTAAGGTATCGCGATATTCTCCTACCTGATATTCCAGACTGCGCGCATTTGACAGCTCTTCCTTCTGATGAAGGTGAGCCCTTTAGGGCAGATTGCAGAAGGCTGGTGTTAGCCAGTACATTTAATGTGACCCGCGACTTCAGGGCCAAGACTAGCAGCATAAGTGGAGAAGTGTGGCTCAATGGTTAGAGCAGGCAGACCTTGATGCAGAGCTTTGGCCAGGGACCAGGGTTCGATTCCCGCCTCGGCGGGTCTCCGGCTCATTAATTCCACTGACTGGATATTCTCGCCTCAGTGCCTGCTCTGATCATGGGTCCCACGCTGCAACTCTGGGCAATAGCTTGCTTAGTCTCCACAACGGCCCCAAAAGCGCTGGGATGCCTGGCTGCACCTGGGGGGTGCCCAGGAGTGGACATTTCCCAGGAAAGCCAGGAAGGGTTCCTAAGCGGAATACGGACAGCGCCGGGACACCTCCGGTGGAGGTAGCTGTGCGCTTTACAAATTCCGACATTTACATTTTTTTTTATAAAGCAAAAGACACCCGTAGTGAGGGTCAGTGTTGTTCATTTTTCAATCTATTTGAGTGTGCCCAACTTCTGCATTTTATCTATAAAAAAACCTCTACAATGTGTGTTTAGACTTTGGTCTTCCTGGGCAGTCAACACGTGTTTCCAACAACTGTTCTCCAGCCCCAGCTGGAACACAAGCCCGCGCCCTCTGTTTATAGGTCTGCATCCTGCAAACGGCCTCACTGCTTACATTCCCTCGCCCCTGCGGAAGGATACGGAAAACATGGCACCCGGTGTAGTGTCTGAGGGCACTCAACCAGCAGATCGGAACTGTCACCACCCGGCCCCCACCTCACTCTTTTTTCCAAGCCCTCTCCGCACCGAAGAGTTAACGAGCACCTGGGACCTGCGTGAAAAGTGCTTACATACGTGTACTACGCAATCCTATGTATACACCTAGATGGGATCAAAGTATGTATTGTCATGTTCTCGTTTAACACCCAACATCCTTCCATCCATCAACTTCTCTACGTTGCTCACTCAAATTTGGTAATATTTTGTGTACCGCGATGCTGTTGCTATGTACAGAGCAAACATATACAAATAAAAAAATAATTTGTTGGTCATTTTGGTTCATAACAGCATGGAAACTAGTTGTGTCACAGCATCGTTAGACAGTGACACATCTACCGAGTGCTTTTTAAAATGAATTGTTTAATACCAAATGCTGCCAAACGATCCATTCTTTCACAAATTAGTGTATCTAATCTTCAAACATTCCTAGTCGATGAGCTACCAGTTAACTCTTTTTGCAAAATTCCACATTTTCAAGTTGGAACACATCCACAGCTGTGTGCAGCGCCTCATCAGCCTCTTTTTAATAATTCAGGGTGTTCAGTGCAACCACAGAGGCTTTTCAAGAAGGTGATACTGGTGTTTTTCTGATGTTTAGATAGCGCAAACTTGACCCGAAGGTATCAGGTATGAGGGCTTTACATGAGCACCAGTTGCGTTACATAAGGACACATTCATAATTGTGTTAGGCACGGGTAGATTAAGTGATTTGCCTAGAATTACAGGATGTTGAGCGTCTTGACGAGACTCGAACCCGGTTCCCAAGATTTGAGGTAGACCGCACGAGCCGCTGGCCACATCGTCTTCCTCAACTTGAAGGTTAGAGTCGAACCACATGTGAGCTGTGATCCATTTTCAAGTACTCCTCCATCAGTGCTGTAGAAGAGGTTATGCCTTTTTTGTTGTCCATACAGAAATCTCCTCATTGCTGGAAGAGAGCTGAGACAATGGTGTTCTGACTTCCTGGACCACTGTTTTCTTTTGGAGTACAAATAATGGGTCAGTGGACAATAAGCGTCCCAGGCGGTGGTAGCAGTTTCTTCTGGGATGATGAAGGGCATGTGGTTGGCATTGGTTCTTTGCATAAGTTTGGGAAGCATTTGGCGAGGTCTGTTGGATCTGGTCGTGGTTCGAATTTGCTGTAAATAGCAGGGGTTTTGTTTGGTGAAGAATTGAGAGAGATTGTTTCAGAAGTCCTGTGAGGGGGCGATCAATTGGAGGCAGCACCTGGTGAGGGGCAATCGTTCACGATGGCAAAGGTTTCCTTGCTTCTATTGGTGCTGCAATTGATGCAGCTCACCGGTGAGTCACGTTTGGTGGTCCAGATCATTTGCTGGTAGCGTCTCAGGTCAGATTTGAATGTGCTCTTGCCTGCATTACCCTTGCTCATTCTCCATTTGCGCTCCAGTTCTTTGCAGTGGGTTTTCCTCAGTGTGAGCTCTTCCGTGTACCAACTGTCCTGGGGTCTAGATCTTTTTGTATTGCTGTGTTTGAGGGGTGCCAGGGAGTTGACTCAGGAGGTGATCCAATTGTTGAAATAGTTGATTGCTTTGGGGGGGCTGTTGCCGTATGGGTCTGTGGGTGTTGAGACTGAGCAGTGTTCGAATCCTTGTCAGTGATACTGTTCTAGTTTCGGCAGGCTGGTCTGGTAGCAGTGTGTGCATTGGACAAGGATGGGGATGCTGAATTTACACTGGTGTGGTCTGTCCAGGAGACTGGTGTGGGCTTGTCGACTCAGATGTTGTTGAAGGTGATAGAAATAGGGGGCAGGAGGTGTCCGGTGACTGGAGTTGGCCCCTTTACTCGTTGGGTGAGGCCCAGCCTTCCAAGGTCTTTGATGAGTGCTTCTACGTTGATGTCGGTGTGGTCTTCCTGGTGGAAGTTCAGGTCTCTGAATAGAATGTAGTTGCTAGCATCAAGGGTAAGTGGTGCGATGAAGTCTGTGATGGTGTCTGTGAAGTTGATGTGCAGTCTAGATGAGAGAGCTGTTTTTGAAGAAGTTGGCTGTGACGTGGAGCTTGAATGACAGGTGTTCCATATTGGAGGATGACGTGTCTGTGGAGATGGTGCAGCTAATGCTGTTCTTGTGATAATAACGATTCTGCCTCCATGCTTGCGGAGTCTGTCTTGCCTTGTGATCTTGTAGCCAGTGGTCGAGGCAGCTGTGGCAATGTCAGGTGCCATGCGGTGTTCAACCAGCTTTCTGTGAGGAAAAGCAAGTGTGGGGCATTTTCGTGCAGTATGTTCAAGGTCTCTATGGCATGTTTGGTGAGTGGATGGCTCTTGAGGAGCATGCATGTCAGTGTGGAGTCTTGTGTAGGTAACTGCAGGACTATGTTAGTGTGAGAAAGCAGGGTGTGGGGTGTTGTCGGTGCACATGCAGTGAGTGTTAGGTGTAGGGAAGTGCATGAAAACTAGCAGAAGAGGCAGGAGAATGCTGGCTCAGGATTTTGTGGTGCAATGAGGGCGCAGTGTGGGGAGCGGCATGTGGGGTTGAGGGTGCAGAGGGATTGCTGCAGGGTAGCAGTAAGAGGAGGTTAGACCAGGGTCCCTGGTACTGGGAGATGTCCAGGCTTGTATAGGCGCAGACTGGCTTGATCTGGCGAGCCCTTGGTGCACCAGCGGCACCTCTGCGGAGTCAGCGATGCAGACGCAATTATGTAGGTCCTGGGAGTAGTAATGTCACTTCCAGTGCAGACGGATGATGGGAAATCCATGGAGCATTTGCATAAATGTAAGGATTGTATAGCAACATCTGTCAATCCGTACGTGGACATTTGTGAGCCATACGAAAGCAATTGCAGTTGTTTTTCGACAGAGCACCTTTTTCCGTATTGTAACACCCACTTGTTCTCAGTGTGGAATACTAGTCCTCTAACTAATGATACTTCTCAATATCTCATTCAGAGATTGGCAGAACAGGCTCCAGCCCCCTCAAACTTGTAGTTCCTCTGCCTCATTTCAAGTCAGGGAAACTACAAAGTTTCACATGACAGAGCGTCAATGGACTCTACTGTTAGAAACTCTTGACTTAGCAACCAGCTAAAATTCCGCCGGGTTACTGTGCTGGTAAGCCCTCCTTAGAGTTTTTCTTCCCAAAACATCATGCACAGGAACCACTGCTTTGGGGGATTTCTGCTTTGTGCGTTTGCTGCTGAAAAAGTAAAAAAAACAAAATGCTGAGAGGTCTGAAAAAGCAAATGGTGTTCGCTTGAATCAGGGGTGTATTCCAGGTACAATAATGTAACACAAGAACAGTAGCAGAAAGGAAGCTGGTTTAAATGGTTCTGGAAAGAACTTAACTTGATCTAGCCAATGGGACCAAACTCTAACCCTGTGAGTAGCGGCCCGTGGTGGGAGTGCTGCAGGGCACTGACGTGGGGCGGGGAGGAGCAGGGTGGAGGGTAGTAAACTACGGATTACGGCCGATTAGAGGTAAGTAAACATATAAATAAATGAAACGAATTTCGTTGCGCCCGGTGTATCGCATTTGGTGACCGTAATTCGTAGTTTAATACCCCCACCCCAGGTCAGCATCCAGCAGCATTCCCACCATGGTCCGCTACTGCTTGGTACTCGATTCAGCAGAGATGTGGCACCATAAGTGTAGCAGGTGGATCAGGGATGGTGCGGACTCACCACGCTTGAAGCAGGCAGGTATCGCTGCTCCACCAAGACACAAGAGATGTTCAGTCTTATTCTCTGGTCTATTTGAAGGCTAACTGGGCTGCAAGGATCTTGTGACTCATAGATGGCTGGATATGAGGAATGCTGAACATGCAGAGGCATCCCAAACACACATTCATCGCTCGACTTGACCATGTGCGGTTATTTTGGGTGGTTAGGGACCAATTCCTCTCCTCACGCTTGTAAAAAGGCTCAAGCCTGATTTACTCGAACAGTCTGGTTTTCTAGGAATAAAGTCTGGGACTGATGAGCCCAAAGGAATGGAGCCACTAACAAAGGCTGTTGTTTTGGTGACCATCTTCCCAGCACAGGTCTCAAGGCCAAGATGATGTAGGGGGTACTGACTGTAGGGGACGGTGTTTATCTACGTTTTGGGCTCAAATTGGCATGTGTGAGCCAAAAAAGGTTCTTGCCATGTTCAAGATTCTTTTAAATTTCTCCAATCAGCATTACTTGCTTTTTGTTTTTTGTACAGGTCCTCCTGGCCTCTGGATCTAAACGCCACAGGTCACACCACACAGAACTGGTTAAGTTTCAGATCTATATATCGGCTCAGGCTGGTGTAGCTTGGGAGACAAAGTTACTAGATGTCAGTCAGTAGCATAAGCATAGGGGGTGGGACCTTAATACTAAGGAGGGCAACTGACAGGAAACAATGAAAGGAATGGGGAAATCTTGACCCAAGACAACCTCCCCTCACTGACCAAGTAACTGAAGTTTTGGAGGGTTACTTAAGTACTCGAGGCATACAGGCTCCCATCTCCACTATGGACTAAGGACAGCTGGTAGAGAAAGTTCTCATCTTATATAAATGGTGTTGCTATGGGAAATCCATGAGCTATGTACAACACAATGAAGCTCACAACAACACACATGTACACCTTAGGAGGAAAAGCAAAGGATCTCAATTATGTTGGAATGATGGACGTTTAGTACAAAATAGAGCCAGTAAGAAACCTCCCTACAGGGATGCAGGTTAAAAGGCATGGACTTCTGGCGTGAAATACTCTATCCCCATGTAAAAGTAGGAGTGTGAGAAGTTATGAAGCTTTTTTTCAACTTGTTGGATTTAGCAATGTGTGGAACATCTGCTTCAGCAGCCTTTGACTGTAGCAAGAAATGGCTTCCGCTTCAGCAACATGCCATAGGTGTCTTCTGTTACTGGACCATGTGGCACTGGACGCAGGAGTGCAGGGGGTGCTGCAGTGTGTAATATTTTATTCAAAGACAGACTGTCAGATATCAGAGGGCTTCTCCTGACTAGCTGCAGATAATTCTTTGAACAAAGGGGGTCATTAGAATGATGGGCGGACTTTGTCCGTCCGCCATCCTGTCGGAAGTCGGGACCGCCCGCCATAAAGGCGGGGGTCCCGTGGGGGGTATTAGGATGTGCCCGCCACAGGGGCGGGCACATCCTGCATTTTTAGCATTGTGGTGGGTGGTGCTCTCTGCACCGCCCGCCACAATGCTAAAAACGCATTTCAGCATTTGCATTAACAAAGCGGGAGGCACCGCGCTGGGCCTGGCGCTTTGTTAATGCAAATGAAGGGGGGGTACCACAGGTACCCCCCGTGTGCACCCCCCACCTATACTTCCCTCTGGGGGCCCGCAGGGGTCCCCAGAGTGAAGACCGCATGCCTTTCCGTGGCGGCATCGCCGCCCCGGAAAGGCACCTAATGACAACCATCATAATATGGCTGGCGGTGTCTGATAGACACCGCCACCATATTATTCCTTTTCCGCCCCGGACGCAAGGCGACCGGGGCGGAAAAGCAGCGGACAGTCTTTCCGTCCGCCGAGGTCCACCCCGCCATACTAATATGGAGGGGGGGAAAAGAGTGAGGATGTCGGGCGTATTGTCCCCGCCAGGCTGGCGGTGGCTACCACCAGCCTGGCAGGGGCAATCCACCCGACATCATAATGGGCCCCTTAGTGTTTACTTTTCCTTCTCTGACTCAAAAGTGAAATAATTTGCAACTTGACCCCACTGGCACTCTTGGTAGAGTCTAATAATACAAGGCTGCACTGCCTATTTATATAACACATCTATAAATAAAAATATCTGCTTGGTTTACAAACTAACCTTTTCAAGTATTTAAAAAAATAATAGGACGATTGGAACAAAGTGGGGCTCTGTATCACCTCCTCACGGTATGTGAAGAGATAAAACTGTAGATGGTAAATACAGCAGCAGTGAGGTACTTACCAGGTGTGGTACCCACCCATTCCAAGTTCTACACCTCACAATGAGTTATGTCATGGTAATAACACATTTTCCCTTTTCATCTGTTCCAGGATGCTATGCTGTGGGATTTCCCCATGCAGACTTGGCAGTTTGTACCTGAAAAAATTGCCCTAAAAAGGTGCTTTGTTTTTACACAATTTGGAATTGTAATCCAAGTGCAAATTTAAGGACTCCACATTTTAACCATACATTTATTAACATGTGTAAAAAGACACTATTGGAACCTGCACTACTACCTCTCAATGTCTTCGCTACAAGGGAACCCCTCATTAAGTGCACTTGCTCATTAAGAAACATTTGGATTTTTTACAACCCTAGGACTTTAACAAATTGATGTTACTGGCCAGCACCTCCACTCTCAAAACTGTTCAGCACCATGGGCAATTCCTAAACCAAATCAATGTCACCAAAAGATTCCCCTTTACCAAAGCAGGCCCTGCTTAACCTGCGGAACTGCCCCTCCCCATTCACAGCTTTTCTGTTCTCTGCTTCCCCCACACATCTGAGCGGTCACACAGCACCCTAGACCCCTTTTACCAGATCGGGCCACTGTAGGTCCAGAGAAGCCACTACCCCATACCATGGTCTTGAGCAGTCTCTGTCTGCCTTGTGGCCCCTCACGCATCCCAACCCCCCATACTGCTGGCTCCTCCTCAGGGGTGTCATGCAATCCCCTGCACCCCTTGTGGCACAAGAATTCCCCCAACCCTTCAGAGAGCCCCATGCAGCCGAGGCACAAGGACTGTAAGACAGTGGCGTCACTGGGGGTGGTGTCACCCGGTGCGGGTAACTCATGGTGTCACCCCCTCACGACTTACCGCATGGACCACCTCTGTCGGAAATGTACGGCGCTAGGTACTGTCTTACTCCCGCTAGCTCCCTCTCTGTCTAGCTCCCTTTAGCTCCCTCTCCCTGTCTTACTCCCTCTAGCTCCCTCTGGTTCCCTCTCTCTCTGTCTTACTCCCTCTAGCTCCCTCTGTCTCTGTCTTACTCCCTCTAGCTCCCTCTCCCTCTGTCTTACTCCCTCTAGCTCCCTCTCTCTGTCTACCTCCCTCTAGCTCCCTCTCTCTGTCTTACTCCCTCTAGCTCCCTCTGGTTCCCTCTCTCTCTGTCTTACTCCCTCTAGCTCCCTCTGTCTCTGTCTTACTCCCTCTAGCTCCCTCTGTCTCTGTCTTACTCCCTCTAGCTCCCTCTCTCTGTCTTGCTCCCTCTAGCTCCCTCTCTTACTCCTTCTAGATCCCTCTCTCTCTGTCTTACTCCCTCTAGCTCCCTCTCTCTCTGTCTTACTCCCTCTAGCCAGTGGCGTCACTGGGGGTGGTGTCACCCGGTGCGGGTAACTCATGGTGTCACCCCCTCACGACTTACCGCATGGACCACCTCTGTTGGAAATGTACGGCGCTAGGTACTGTCTTACTCCCGCTAGCTCCCTCTCTGTCTAGCTCCCTTTAGCTCCCTCTCCCTGTCTTACTCCCTCTAGCTCCCTCTGGTTCCCTCTCTCTCTGTCTTACTCCCTCTAGCTCCCTCTCTCTGTCTACCTCCCTCTAGCTCCCTCTCTCTGTCTTACTCCCTCTAGCTCCCTCTGGTTCCCTCTCTCTCTGTCTTACTCCCTCTAGCTCCCTCTGTCTCTGTCTTACTCCCTCTAGCTCCCTCTGTCTCTGTCTTACTCCCTCTAGCTCCCTCTCTCTGTCTTGCTCCCTCTAGCTCCCTCTCTTACTCCTTCTAGATCCCTCTCTCTCTGTCTTACTCCCTCTAGCTCCCTCTCTCTCTGTCTTACTCCCTCTAGCTCCCTGTCTTACTCCCTCTAGCTCCCTCTCTCTGTCTTACTCCCTCTAGCTCCCGCTCTCTCTCTTACTCCCTCTAGCTCCCGCTCTCTCTCTTACTCCCTCTAGCTCCCTCTCTCTCTATTACTCCCTCTAGCTCCCTCTCTCTCTGTCTTGCTCCTTCTAGGTCCCTCTCTCTGTTTTACTCCCTCTAGCTCCCTCTCTCTCTCTGTCTTGCTCCCTCTAGCTCCCTCTCTCTGTCTTACTCCCTCTAGCTCCCTCTCCCTCTGTCTTACTCCCTCTAGCTCCCTCTCTCTGTCTCTTACTCCCTCTAGCTCCCTCTCTCTCTGTCTTACTCCCTCTAGCTCCCCCTCTCTCTGTCTTACTCCCTCTAGCTCCCTCTCTCTCTGTCTTACTCCCTCTAGCTCCCTCTCTCTTACTCCCTCTAGCTCCCTCTCCCTCTGTCTTACTCCCTCTAGCTCCCTCTCTCTCCGTCTTAGTCTCTCTAGCTCCCTCTCTCTGTCTTGCTCCCTCTAGCTCCCTCTCTCTCTCTTACTCCCTCTAGCTCCCTCTCTCTCTGTCTTGCTCGCTCTAGCTCCCTCTCTCTCTATCTTACTCCCTCTAGCTCCCTCTGTCTTGCTCGCTCTAGCTCCCTCTCTCTCTTTCTTACTCCCTCTAGCTCCCTCTATCTGTCTAGCTCCCTCTCTCTCTCTTACTCCCTCTAGCTGCCTCTCTCTCCGTCTTGCTCGCTCTAGCTCCCTCTCTCTCTATCTTACTCCCTCTAGCTCCCTCTGTCTTGCTCGATCTAGCTCCCTCTCTCTCTATCTTACTCCCTCTAGCTCCCTCTCTGTCTAGCTCCCTCTCTCTCTCTTACTCCCTCTAGCTCCCCTCTCTCTCTGTCTTGCTCGCTCTAACTCCTCTCTCTCTATCTTACTCCCTCTAGCTCCCTCTAGCTCCCTCGCTTTCTGTCTTACTCTCTCTAGCTCCCTCTCTCTCGGTCTTACTCCCTCTAGCTCCCTCTCTCTGTCTAGCTCCCTCTAGCTCCCTCTCTCTTGCTCCCTTTAGCTCCCTCTAGCTCCCTCTCTCTCTGTCTTACTCCCCCTAGCTCCCTCTCTCTCTCTGTCGTACTCCCTCTAGCTCCCTCTCTCTCTGTCTTCCTCCCTCTTGCTCCCTCTCTCTCTCTTATTCCCTCTAGCTCTCTCCGTCTTCCTCCTTCTAGCTCCCTCTCTCTCTATCTTACTCCCTCTAGCTCCCTCTCTCTGTCTAGCTCCCTCTCTCTCTGTCTTGCCTCCTCTAGCTCCCTCTGTCTCCCTCTCTCCCTGTCTTACTCCCTCTAGCTCCCTCTCTCTCTGTCTATCTCCCTCTAGCTCCCTCTCTGCCTTGCTCTCTCTAGCTCCCTCTCTCTGTCTTACTCCCTCTAGCTCCCTCCCTCTCGGTCTTGCTCCCTCTAGCTCCCTCTCTCTTATTCCCTCTAGCTCCCTCTCTCTCTGTCTTGCCCCCGCTAGCTCCCTCTCTCTCTATCTTACTCCCTCTAGCTCCCTCTCTCTCTCTCTTTCTCACTCTAGATCCCTCTCTCTCTGTCTTTCTCACTCTAGCTTTCTCTCTCTCTGTCTTACTCTCTCTAGCTCCCTCTCTCCCTTTGTTACTCCCTCTTGCTCCCTCTCTCTCTGTCTTGCTCTCTCTAGCTCCCCTCTCTCTGTATTACTCCCTCTAGCTCCCTCTGTCTCCCTCTCTCTCTTACTCCATCTGTCTTCCCTGGATTTGTATAAACAAGAGTGCGAGCAACAGGTGGCACTGTAGTGAAGAGCAAGCTGAAATTTGGAACTGGTTCACTGGAAAACTGAAGACTGCAAGATACTGAAAAATAGGAAACCATGCACCCTCAGGTGAGCTAGGCTGCTATAGAGTTGCCTTGTGAGCAAAGAAAATTACAGTCAAGCATTGCAGATCTCCTGCGAGACGCTGGCGAGTGTGAACAGCATGAGGAACATGCTTGCTTCTTGCACACGGAGCGACAGTAAAGGTGAGAGCAGAGGCGAGGCTACGGTGCAGATTGGTGTCACCCCATGTGTTGGTGTCACCCGGTGCGGGCCGCACCCCCCGCACCCCACTAGTGACGCCACTGCCTCTAGCTCCCTGTCTTACTCCCTCTAGCTCCCTCTCTCTGTCTTACTCCCTCTAGCTCCCGCTCTCTCTCTTACTCCCTCTAGCTCCCGCTCTCTCTCTTACTCCCTCTAGCTCCCTCTCTCTCTATTACTCCCTCTAGCTCCCTCTCTCTCTGTCTTGCTCCTTCTAGGTCCCTCTCTCTGTTTTACTCCCTCTAGCTCCCTCTCTCTCTCTGTCTTGCTCCCTCTAGCTCCCTCTCTCTGTCTTACTCCCTCTAGCTCCCTCTCCCTCTGTCTTACTCCCTCTAGCTCCCTCTCTCTGTCTCTTACTCCCTCTAGCTCCCTCTCTCTCTGTCTTACTCCCTCTAGCTCCCCCTCTCTCTGTCTTACTCCCTCTAGCTCCCTCTCTCTCTGTCTTACTCCCTCTAGCTCCCTCTCTCTTACTCCCTCTAGCTCCCTCTCCCTCTGTCTTACTCCCTCTAGCTCCCTCTCTCTCCGTCTTAGTCTCTCTAGCTCCCTCTCTCTGTCTTGCTCCCTCTAGCTCCCTCTCTCTCTCTTACTCCCTCTAGCTCCCTCTCTCTCTGTCTTGCTCGCTCTAGCTCCCTCTCTCTCTTTCTTACTCCCTCTAGCTCCCTCTATCTGTCTAGCTCCCTCTCTCTCTCTTACTCCCTCTAGCTGCCTCTCTCTCCGTCTTGCTCGCTCTAGCTCCCTCTCTCTCTATCTTACTCCCTCTAGCTCCCTCTGTCTTGCTCGATCTAGCTCCCTCTCTCTCTATCTTACTCCCTCTAGCTCCCTCTCTGTCTAGCTCCCTCTCTCTCTCTTACTCCCTCTAGCTCCCCTCTCTCTCTGTCTTGCTCGCTCTAACTCCTCTCTCTCTATCTTACTCCCTCTAGCTCCCTCTAGCTCCCTCGCTTTCTGTCTTACTCTCTCTAGCTCCCTCTCTCTCGGTCTTACTCCCTCTAGCTCCCTCTCTCTGTCTAGCTCCCTCTAGCTCCCTCTCTCTTGCTCCCTTTAGCTCCCTCTAGCTCCCTCTCTCTCTGTCTTACTCCCCCTAGCTCCCTCTCTCTCTCTGTCGTACTCCCTCTAGCTCCCTCTCTCTCTGTCTTCCTCCCTCTTGCTCCCTCTCTCTCTCTTATTCCCTCTAGCTCTCTCCGTCTTCCTCCTTCTAGCTCCCTCTCTCTCTATCTTACTCCCTCTAGCTCCCTCTCTCTCTCTAGCTCCCTCTCTCTCTGTCTTGCCTCCTCTAGCTCCCTCTGTCTCCCTCTCTCCCTGTCTTACTCCCTCTAGCTCCCTCTCTCTCTGTCTATCTCCCTCTAGCTCCCTCTCTGTCTTGCTCTCTCTAGCTCCCTCTCTCTGTCTTACTCCCTCTAGCTCCCTCCCTCTCGGTCTTGCTCCCTCTAGCTCCCTCTCTCTTATTCCCTCTAGCTCCCTCTCTCTCTGTCTTGCCCCCGCTAGCTCCCTCTCTCTCTATCTTACTCCCTCTAGCTCCCTCTCTCTCTCTCTTTCTCACTCTAGATCCCTCTCTCTCTGTCTTTCTCACTCTAGCTTTCTCTCTCTCTGTCTTACTCTCTCTAGCTCCCTCTCTCCCTTTGTTACTCCCTCTTGCTCCCTCTCTCTCTGTCTTGCTCTCTCTAGCTCCCCTCTCTCTGTATTACTCCCTCTAGCTCCCTCTGTCTCCCTCTATCTCTTACTCCATCTGTCTTCCCTGGATTTGTATAAACAAGAGTGCGAGCAACAGGTGGCACTGTAGTGAAGAGCAAGCTGAAATTTGGAACTGGTTCACTGGAAAACTGAAGACTGCAAGATACTGAAAAATAGGAAACCATGCACCCTCAGGTGAGCTAGGCTGCTATAGAGTTGCCTTGTGAGCAAAGAAAATTACAGTCAAGCATTGCAGATCTCCTGCGAGACGCTGGCGAGTGTGAACAGCATGAGGAACATGCTTGCTTCTTGCACACGGAGCGACAGTAAAGGTGAGAGCAGAGGCGAGGCTACGGTGCAGATTGGTGTCACCCCATGTGTTGGTGTCACCCGGTGCGGGCCGCACCCCCCGCACCCCCCCTAGTGACGCCACTGCTGTAAGAGGTGGGAGACTCCTAGACCCTCAGGGTCTATGAGATGGGGGGGCGGTAGGGTGAGCTTCTGATTTCCCCATAGTCACACTGGCATATAATGTTAAAATGCATTATACCACAAGCAGGGCGCATGAGAGGGGCTTAAGAGGCAATGGAAAGGGAGATGAATGCGGATTGGTAGGAGTACTAAGTGTTGAGAAACAATATTTTGTACAATCATCAAAATGCTTTAGGGTTTTCAAAACAGAGATGAGAGAGAGAGTGCGTGTGTCAGTCTAGCATGCAGCAACAATTCCAGTGGAAATCCTATAGACACCTCACCATACCCGACTGAAAGCACCTGTACCCAACTATTCATCAGAAAATACATTTATTAGGGGGGAGTAAAAAGTCAAACATTCCCCCCCACCAGCTATGCCCCTTTGGACCATCATCACTTTCTGTAGGTCGGTGGGCATCATTTTAGGATGCCCCACTGGGTGCTTCTCCTCCTCCCTTGCCTACTTTTCATCTCTCAACTGCATGGGGAGGGGCAGCTACAGGACCACCACAGATGCCCGCAATGCTTCAACTCCTCGTCAGGGGTAGTAAGTGCTAAACAAGTACAATATCCAGTGCCTGAAATGGAAATATAGAAGTGTGGGTGCTCCGTCGCAGAGTACCTGCTTGTTTCTGGGAAGTTCCAGTACTCTCCAATTAAAAGTATAGCATTTCTCTTGGGAAGTGTCGGTACTCCCCCTGTCAAAATAAAAAAGTGGCGGTACTCCGTACTGGACAGTACCGGCACATTTAAAGCACTGACAATATCCCGACCATACCATATCCTCGCGCCGACAATGTGAAATGAGTCAGAAGAGTTTCACTTTGCCTCTGGTGAAGTCGAGGCAAACCTCCCCCGTCTCTGCAGGGGCGAAGTTTCACGACTTGATCGAAACGTGCGGCGAGTAGAAAGCTTTGATACTTCATTTGAAGAGTCCTGTAAAAATCATATACTAACACCTTGGGTGGCCTCCGCTCTCATATCTGGGGCACCGTACTTTCGGATAATTCCTCGTGTTGATCTTAGTCAGCAAGTCTCGCTTCTGAAGATTTTCGTAGCCAGAGGCAGGAACAAGTTTGTTTTTTCTCTCGTCACAGCCTTCATCCCTGTGGCTGGTTTTCTGGTGAAGAATGCGCTCGGTGCTGATGCTGAGCGAGTGGCGGGGGACATCGCATCCCTCTAAGTCCCCACATCCCCCCGGCAGTTATATTCTTAATCAAACAAGAGGCCACCATCAAAGGCTGAACTGCTTAATTAAACATTGCAGCTTTTTGCTGAGGCTTTCTGGGGATTCGACAGATTGAAAAGGACCACGAAGATGTGTGCTAAGAGGCTGGGGTTTTGCCCATTTCAGAATATTAAAATATTACTTCACAGCAGTCCCTCCTTCTAATCAATTTGTCAATTTTTGTTTTTCTATAGCGTGTACTTTTCTCAAGGACATTAAAGCGCTATATATGAGCACTAGATTACATTACACCAGGCCAGATTCATTTTTTAAGCACAGGGAGATTAAGTCATTTGCCCAAGATTGCCAGGACTCGAACTTGGCTCTCTTGTTTGGCAGGTCTGGCTGTTACGTCACACTTCTTCCTCCAGCCCTGCTACCAATCGATTTGGTGATTTGGGGCCAAATTATTATTTGGAGATGGAGTTTTCTACATTGGTCTGGCGGAGGACTTAACACCTGCTAAATTTCGAAATGACTGCCAAATTGGTGGTCATTTCTAAAGCACTGGCAGGAAATCAAGTCACAGTGGTTCCTGTCACTGCTGTTGAAGGTTTGGTGCACTGCTCCCTCAACATAACACAGTCCTGCACCAAACTGTTGTCTTTAAATCTGAAAAAGAGAATCACGCAGCAGGATTTTCTTTTTGAAATTAAAAAAGAAAATGCTCTACTCGTCCTCTCCAATGGCGAACAGAGAATTTAGAAGTTTTCACTTCCTCTTACAGCCAGGGTTTTCCTGGTGGTGACAGGCAGTGAAAACTGACCGCTAATTTCACCCATCTAAATTAGATTGGTGGATTCAGAGGTCGGCCTCAGATGGCTCTTACTTGGCAGGGTGATCTGAGGGGTTTAATCATGGCGGAGACAGTGTAATCTCCACAGTGATTAAACCTAAGGTCTACCCACATCTAAATTTGCCAGGTGGACCATTATCTTGGTCGTATAGCTACTGTGTTGCAATGATGACAGTGTATTGATACCTCCATGGAATACATTGGCTCTTTATTAACTTACTCTAGAATGGGCACCTTAAAGACAAGGGTCATTTTGGATGTTTTGCATTTGTCTATTCAGATTTTCTTGTGCTTTATTCTGGGTGAGATCCATGCATCAACAAAAGGTAGCAGGCAAATTGTGTGGTGAATAGATAATCGTTTAGAGTGTTACTTTTCCTGCAAAGCACTGTAGTGGGAGTTTTTTTCCATTTTATTTTACTTTGGCAAAGCATTGAGTCTGTAACCCATCTTTACAAAATTGACAACCCCTATAAAGGGCTAAAGGCGTTTTTGATTGGTGAACAACTTTCAGGGATGTCTATCTTTGGCTAGCAAAGTCACTTCGAAGTAGCACTGGTCTTAGATTATGATATCATTCTGTGATTTTGCTTGAAACTATTGACTGTCAAATGAGACCGTAGGTCATTAAAAACTTGCTTATCAACAGCTTTGCCTTGATTCTCATGCAAAATTCCTCAGTAATTTGTGGTAGCCTGCGACTCCACATTAGATTTTTTCCATCTTTATCTTTGCCATATTTATTATGTCTTTGCAGTATACTTGTAGGCAGGTTTCCATTTGGGCTGCCAAAATGCTTACATATTCAAAACTCTTGCCATCATTCTCTATTAAAAGTATGTGGTAGTGCCATTAGTTAATACCACCCAGGGAAATAATGATGCTGCATGGAGTGGTAATACTCATAGCAACATTACCACCTCATTACAAGTTCCGTGGATCATTGTGTGGGATAACCAGGTGATACCACAAATTTTTCCCTCTTTCGAGCTGTGAAACTAAGAATCTTGCAGTATCTCCAATTTTTCTGGGTCATTATGCAGGTAAAAACTACAGGGTCAGTGCAAAATCTGCACACTTTTAATACTGAATCTGAGCAAAGCCCTGTTTGTACTTGCGCTGACATAGGGGCCGATTTCGATGTCGTTCGGAAACTGTTCCAAACTAATCGGCCTCAGAATCGTTTCCGAACAAATCAGGTTCTGCGAGTCCAAACAACTGATTACGATGCTTCCAAACATCATTCGGTCGGACTTGCATTGACTTCAATAGGAGCCTGTATTCTGAACGAGAACACAGGCAACCATTGAAAAAAGGGGTGGTTGGGGTCAACCTTGAACCCTGTGAAGGACACCCCAAGGTGCCTGCCACATTGTGCATGGTCGGGAAGAGGGTTCCCTTGGGTACCTCCCCGCCGGCCCCAACTGGATGCCTCCGGGTGAAGGGGAGCCCGTAACGGGTACCCAAAGACCGATTCTGACAGCTGTTTCATGTCGGGCAGGCCGAATCAGAACGGTTGTCCGAATCGGTCATCGTAATCGCTTGTTCAGAAACCTTGTCCATAGAGCTGTACGATCCCGCTCCGAAATACTCGACCGTCTGAATGGCTTTCGGAACCGATTCGGACAGCCCAACGGTTTCCGGGCATTGGAAATGGTTGTTTGTAAATGTGAAGCATTCGGTCGGAAACAAGGGTTCTGAATCTGATTCTGCAAGTCCGAATCCCATTCGGAGCCTTTCCGAATGACATCATAATCGGCCCCCTAATTGGGTTACTTAGAATGAAATAAATGAATGAAATTAAAGAAAAACATATGAAGCTCAACACTATCGCCCAAGGGACTATTGAGGGAATACCAGGGCTCGAAAAATAGATGGGTCTTGAGGTCTTTCCTAAACACCTCAAAATTGTATATTAATACTTCATAGTATGAAGGGAGCTTCACAAAGAGAGAACTAGTACTGAAAACTGCGACCACAACTCTGGGCACTGGAAAGTCAACAGCATCTCTCAAATGAGGGGAATGGATCCACAGAATTCCCTATGGCAGAAACAGAGCATCATTGGGGGAATATGTCTAGAGAATGAAGCCAATGCATGTTCCAGCACGCCTCTGACATTCTGCTAAACACTCTGAGAAGGCATTAAACTATTTTTGACTGAGTGTTTTTATGCTTCAAAATGCCATTTAATAGTAGTATGAAGTGATGAATCAGTTTACTAATTCGGTCACTTCAAAGATTCTCTGAAAACAACATGGTTAAAAAAGCATAAATTGAGGGTGTGGCTTGGACGCAGAAGGACGTTGCTCTGTAGAGCTCTGTGCGGCTATGGCGCTATTTCTAAGAAACGGACATGGAAAGCACGTATCCGATGACACGAATGTCTATCAAATGCTTATTTGGAGGACACCATGGGGGCGGATATATTTACATGAGGTCATTTTTAATTCCATACTGCGAGTAGTTCCATAATGGCTGGGTCATTACCTTTTGGAAAAATTTGCCAGTTGATGTATGATTTTACATCAACATAGTGACTTACTCAGAGCTTCTACATTTTCCTTAATATCTTTTATTCTCTATTGCCCATTCTTTAGTGACATTGACTTGGTGGTTTAGATCGGACACTTTTGTAATGCTCTTCCGGTGGACTTCTATTTGACTTTTATTAAGTAATTCATTGATGCTCTTCAGGTTGCTACTGACTTTGTATGTTTTATATGCCTGGAAGTGCATCTTTGTGGGGAAACTTCAAAAAGGGCAAAATTGCGATATCTTAATGAGCCCTTCCAAACCTGCCTCTTCCCTCTGTATCTAGCGCACTCAACCAACCAAGTCCAAATCTCTGGTCAACAATGGCGAAAGCTTCTAATTTCTTACGAGACTGCACCAATTCATCTCAGCAAACCGGTATTGTTCCTATGAAATCTAACACCATTGTGTCTGTGAAGCGACCAAAAACGGATCTTGACTCTCCTACTAAATCATCCACTCTTTTACACCTGATGATGTTATGGATGAACTACAGGCTTTAAACCCTTTTATAATGGACATGAATGCCTCCCTTTAACACATAGAAGAAAAATGGACCCTGCAAGATCAGCGTATTTCAACTCTGGAACACAGAGTGAGCAAACCTTGTGGATTTGTTCCACCTACATCCCAGATAACTAAAGACATTGGGGCATATTAGCAAGAACCTTGTTAAAATTATTGCCGTTTTTAGCTGCAGGAAACTGCAGCTAAAACAGCGATAATGGGCTTGCTAATTTGCATTAAAGAATTCCAATAGAAGCCCAGGTTAGATGTCTTGCACATCTAACCTGGGCTTCTATTGGAATTCTATAACACATATTAGCAAGCCCATTATCACCATTTTAGCGTCAGTTTCCTGCCGCTAAAACAGCGATAATTTAATCAAGGTTCTTGCTAATATGCCCCATTGTTCTACTAAAACATCTCACAGAAAATTTGGAGAATAGGAATAGGAAGAATAATCTTCATCTCTTTGGTATTCCAGAGGGCTCAGTGGGGCCTAACATGATTACATTACTGCAATCCGCGATTCCTTCAATTTTAAATCTTCAGTCCTCCTCTCCTCTATCCATTCAATTGGCCGACTGTCTTGGCCCCATCCATCTTCAGGCACTAGCTCTTGTCCTAGAGGAATCATCATCCTGTTTCTGCAATTTACGGAATTAATGCATTTGCTCTCTGTTGCTAAGAAGACCCGATCTCTACAATAGTCAGGTCATATGGTATTCTTCACACAGGATGTATCCTCTCGACTGCATCTCGCGTAAGCAACTTCTTGATCTTGGCCCCAAACTGAGATCCATGAATATCCGCTATGGACCACTACACTTGTGTCTCTTCAAAATCACCATTAAGGATAAGTCCATCTCTTTTGAAGAACCCGCAGACTTGCAATCCTTTATCAATCATTACAAATCAGACCTCATTGATGTGATGGCAACAACGATAGCATGACTCTTCTTACGTTGCAAACTTCAAATGTTCATTTTCCTTGTTCTTAGATGGATTTACGGCATTTAATCTGTACCATTGTCTTTCTTTCTTACTTCAATTGTTATATTCTCTTACGGATATTTTTTGTGTATTTGTTATTGTTTATTGATGCTCATTTATTTTATGCAATTTATTAATTATTTTTAGGCTGTGGGGTTTTAGGTTTAAACCTATAATAACTGATAAAACCCCACTGAAAGAAAAATAGCCCTCCCCGGTGAAAACATATAAACACTGAAAAAACACCTGCACAACCACAAACTAAATGCCATTCAAAGAAAGGAAAAAGAAAGTAAAAGTGAAAGAGTCATTTTGTTCTTACTGAAGGGGTCAATAAAAGTGTAACTTTGTTATACAAGCTAGCAGTAAGAAAGACTGGCTAACATTATTCTGCTTGAGTTTTGTTCTTTAGGGATGCCACTAAAATATTGTTTCTTCTTCCTTTTACTTTTTTCAGTTTTATGGCCTTTTGTCTAAATATGCAGGGTTTAGTTTCACGTTTTAGGTTTAGTTTAATTATTTTATAAACTGTAGAGAATCAGGACATATCAAACTCACATTTGATATTTTGGCTGCATTTGATTCTTTCACTGATAGGTAAAATGGCTAGTTTCATAAAAATCTTTCCTAATATGTGTCATCACATTTGCCCACAGAGAATGGGCAAAAACCCTTAATACATCAGACCATAGTTTCTAGTGGGTCAGTATTGATAGTAGGTGAATTGCCAACACCTCAGGCTTTAATACATTAAATCTAAGGTATAGTGACAAGTATATATATCAGCAAGCATCTGGGATAGTGGTGAAAACGTGACACCAGACTTTTGGAAAACATGGAACGCAGTGTCACTTGGTATGCTCTGCAAAAAAGGTTCTTTCCAAGTTCAACAAAGATTGGAGTGATATTGTTTGTATTTGTAGTGATTCAGCTACGTATATACAAAATTTGTGTGATGACCTGTCAAAATTGATACCCGAGCTGTAGTGATTCCCTGTAGGAGATCCTTGCCACTTGTTAGATGGTATGCTGAAAGCATCTTTACAATCTTCAGAGGTAATGAGGGATGCTATTGACTTTTTAGTCCATTCTGGTGCACTGCTTTCTTATGCCCAGGAACTAAAACGCAAATATTTATCATTTTGTGCTTTCTGTGGCATCAAAGAAAGAGTTATCCAAACTGTGCCCCTTAGCTGACGGATCTCAGCCCAAGGGGCTATGAATGCTGAGAGGGCCTTCTCACAGAAGTTTACTTGGGAAGGAAAGCGTGAGTGCACATGACCAAAGACTCACTGAAGAAGTATTGTATGGTGTACTACAATAAGATTAATTTGCAAAAATCTCCTTGGACCTCATATACTCTATACGTACACTGTCTATATACCATGTTCTTTCAGTGCAGAAAGCAAGCAATGATAAAAGCAAAACGTTCCATAAACACCGGAAAAACACTTTTTCTGTTGTTTTTAGTGGCGTGAAAATGTGTAACCACTGATAACAACTGTTTTTTAAGATATTGAAAACACTGAAAAAACCCCACCAGAATTTACCAAAAATAGAAACTGAAAACAGGACAGCCTAATTATTTTCCATATGTTTCTTCTCCCTTGTTTCAGTGGACATCATTGTGGACTCCTCCTGCTGTCTTCCCCCACTTATCTGCTTATATCATATTATATATTACCCTTCTTGTATCTAATGGTAAGTGTGATACTTTTCTTTTAGCAGTTGTACATTCAGTAGAGTTTTGCAATTGTTGCTGTCTAGTATATCTGCTTAAAGATTTATTTACTTGTTTATTTTGTCCTGTTTCTATATATTTTCTTTCTTCCTTTACTGTTCATGAGTCACTGTTGCTATGCTTATCTTCTCAGGTGTTCCACTACCCCTTTCTCTATGGGGAATATTTTTTGTCTTTCTCTTCTTCTCCAACATCTGTGGACCTTGGTCCTTGTGATGCTATATTTATGTATATCCTATTTTTCTTTTTGCTCTTCGCTTCCACTCGCTTACTCCTATTCTGTTTCCTTTTTCCTGGAAGTTATGTTTTGCCTTGTAATTTTACCTAATTGGCAACTGTATATTTTTTATTTGTTCAATGCAACTTAGAACAATTTCTTGGAAAGTAAAGGGTTATAAAAACCCATTAAACGTCAGTGTGTCTTATCTCATCTCACTCATTTGAAATGTCATATAGCATTATTACAGAAAACGGATCTCACCAACAGGCAGCTAAACTTAAGAAGCAGTGGGTCAATGACGATTTTGTATCCCCTCTCAAACTAACAAAAATGGAGTAATAATTCTATGCCACAAATTGTTACATCTCATCATACACTCTCAACATCACGACTGAGAGGGAAGATGGTTAGTAGTTATACTTACCATTGGGGACGTTAAACTCCCAGTACTCAATCTATGTGGCCCAATTCACCCAGATTCCGACTTTTGGAAGAACATTTCACATACTCATGGAGAACACTCTTCTGACAACTTGTTAGTTGGAAGGGACATTCATCAAGTGTGTGATCCCTTTTTGGATAGACACTCTAATTCTCGCTTCATCCCGTGCCTCACATAAAGCCTTCAAAACCCTAATTTCACAGCACTCACTCTGCACTTCATTGAGGTTATGTAATCCTGATCTACTAGAATATTCATTCTATTCTCCTATGCATCAATCTCAGTCGCACTTGATTATATTTTTTTGCCAAAAGTTTAATGCAACTTATAGTCAATTCAGAGATAGGCTCTGTACTAATCTCAGATCACGCTTCAGTATTCAGTATGCTCCCTTTCAGCGGCGGCTCTAGGCTCATGGCGGTCCTGGGCAGGGAGCGTAGGTAGGGGGCCCCGGAAGAGGAGGCCCCGAAAGAGGCGCGGAGGCCAGTGAAGAGGCGGGGTCAGGGTGTTTGGAAGTGGAACAGAGCCGGAGGTCGCCAAATCCCTGTCACTGGGGCCGCCACACAAATATGTATCCATCCTCAGAGGATTATTATATTAAGAATATATATTGGTGTGGCGGCCCCTGGGGTTTGGCGGCCCTGTGCAGGTGCACAGCTTGCACATGCCTAAGGCCGGCCCTGTCCCTTTTCTTACATAATGAGCTGGGTCTAACACTCTGGAGACAGGTTTAGTTTAGTTTAATATTTATTTTGCTGTTAAATGACATTGTTTTATGTACAGTTGCTTCTAAATACAGCAAACATACTTCATTTCCTTCCCATCTGGTTTGCTAATTAAAGACTGTCTAATCCCAGAATCCTCCTATTTTATCTCACCCCTTCAGAATTCAGTCATCCCCTGCTTCCTGGCTCTCAATGGAGTTCTTATTTAGCTTTGTTTTTTACCAGGTTCGCCTTTGTGTGGGCACTGTTCAGAAGCTTTGCAGATGTCTTATGTGTTTGCTTTTGAGTTTACTTTCAGTCTGTCTTTGGTACTTAACTCGAGCTCATTTGCTCTTGTGGTCTGTTTTGGGAGTTGTGCTTGATTGTGTCATCTGTGCTCTCCAGGATGTTTGGGGATGTGTCTCAGGCTGCCTCCAGACTTTCTCATTTGGCATAACTATCCCTGACTCCCCAACCAGTGTGGTGGCGAATGGTGGTGTCTTCCTTGGACCCTTATATGTGTTGTGCTCAGGTGTGTTTTCTCCTTGAGACTCAATATTGTTCTCAGTTTGGTTTCATTCTTCTGCCTTGAGCTCCTTTCTGTCTTTCTTTTCCCTTGTCCCTGGCTGTGCATGATGGGTTCCTTGACACTACTGTTTAAACATGGTGGCTGACAGGGTGGGCGGATGAGGCTGTGCATTCTGTCTTTTAGGCTTCCATTTCGGCTTGTTTTGGCACTTTGTGCTGTGTTGAGTTTACCGCTTCATCTGACCTTTGTCTGATATACTAGTTTAGATGCCATTGTCTACCATACTGCTGTACCGGGCCATTTCTAACATGCTGTTCTACCAAACAGTTTTCCAAAAGTAGCTCCATATCAGATACTTGCCGCAGTATTGCTATATCCAGTAATTTTCTGACCATTATCTATGCCAAGCACAGGATGTTTTTAATCTACCTTTAATGCCTGGGACCCTATTACATATAGGGCAGACTTTCCCTGTTTGCGCCATGGCACACCTTCCAACAGGTGAGCAGTGAGCAAACAGGGAAAGTGAGCCCTATTGTGTTGAATGCGCTGCCCTCAGGGATGCCACAAACTCGTGCTGCCCTGGGGGCATTCAAGTGAGCATTCAAGTGCAATATGAAGTGGCTTTGAAGCAGAGGCTCCGTGTTTCACTGAACAGCTTCAACTCACCTGCACTTTCAAGGAAGGAGAGAGATCCTCTTGCAGGCAATTGCAGTGAGTGACTGCACCAACCAGTAATTGGATGTCTTGGGGTCCATAAGACCTCTTTGAACCCCCCCAGGGGGCTGCCATCAGAGAGCGTGCTATCAATGTGCCTCCTGAGAGCTTCTTTGCCTTTGCGCCTGCATCCATAATATGGCACTGGTACAGAGGCAAAGAGATTCCCTCACCATGCCCCTGTCATGCAAACGAGGCAACGGCCTCTCGATAGTGCTAGCTCTAGAAGTGTGCCAGTGATATCTATATTACAGAAAGGGCCTCACAATCATCTGCGGCCCCTTCTTTAATACTAAAGTGCCCCTGTGGTAAACAAACTGGGTGCAAATGCCCTTTGTGCCCCGGGGCACTTCTGTAATACAGGCCCAGGTGGGTGTCTGATATACTGCCATAGCAAACAGATTCTCAAGCAACTTCCTTACAAGGCCATTTAACAGTCTTTCTCCAGGAGAAGTGTGGCTCAATGGTTAGAGCGGCAGACCCTGATGCAGAGGTCTAGCCCGGGACCAGGGTTCAATTCCCCGCCTCGGCGGGTCTTGGGCTCAAAAGTTCCACGGACCTGATACTTCTCGCCTCGGTGCCTATTCCAATCATGGAGTCCTACTCTGCAACTCTGGGCAATATCTTGCTTAATCTCCACAACAGCCCCCACAACACTAAGGATGCCTGGCCTCCACCTTGGGGGTGCCCAGTAGTGGACACCTTACAGGGAAAGCCACAATGGGTTCCACAGCGGTATTCGTACAAGTGCCTTGAGACCCTTGCGGGTGAGTAGTGCGCTATACAAGTATCAATTTACAATTTTACACAAAGGACATGTTCTATTGTGAGTGAATGCCAGACTGTTTTCTGACACATCACCACCGTGTTCTGTTGTTGGACCTACTTCCATACTAGCCAGTTTTCAGAACTACTATCATACCACATTATTTTCCAAGCTATTACAATAACAGGTCGTTTACTAACCAGTCTCCACTATGGCCCATTTCCTGACATGCCACTAGAACAGGCAGTTTTTAAAATGTGCCTTTTTCTGACCTACTATTCGCCGCCATTTGTGGTACCTGTCTCCTTAGCAAATACCATGACTGACTTCCCCCTGCCACCTCACTTCTCCCCATTACAATACCCACACCACGAGACAGACACTTTAGCTTCAATAAACAGATGACAAATGTTTATTCTTTTTTTGTCAAACAGAATAATAACAAAGTGGCCTTGTTCTCTTCTCAGTGTAATAACAGTGGTTAACATCCTCTACACAGGGCCTCAGCCACTGTTAAATTCCTTCTCTGTCATTATGGCTTCATGCTGCATAATTAGGAGAAGGGCAATTAGGAGCAGTCAGCTCATCAGCATGTGGGCAATAAGGTTGTTAGCACATCACCCTGAATCTCACCCATCACTGGCAAATAACCATGCCCACTGTCTGTGCCTGCTTCAGGATATTACTACTGAATATAGAATGCATGCAAGCAGCAGGAAGGAGTGCCCTTGCTGGCAGCTCTCCCATTGGTTGAGCTAATTTCAGCATTCCATACAATATTCTGAATTGATCAAAAGAAAATAGATGAAGAGACTGATCTGTTACCCTGATGGTGAGTGAGGTGCAGTCAAAATCCCAGTCACTACCTAGTCATTTTAGGAGGAGGCGGGGAAGATATTTCAGCGGTGACAGAGCAAGGGGCTGGCTGGTGACTAACCGCCGGCTTAGAAGTGAAACTTTCCGCCTGTAATTGGCAGTTCTTGAGAATGGTGTGCAGTGTTTATTTTCAGTGGAAATATCATTCCAGTGGCGCCAGCTGCGCTTTGAAGCAAAGCAGTGCTTCCGGTGGTGGAAAAGACAATTTTCTAAGGCAGTCTCTGATGTTTGATTCTTTAAAAAATACATTCTGAAATAAAATCTGGCTTGGAGGAGAGGTGCATGGGCCAATAGAACAATCACGAGACCTTCTGACACAATAATGCCTTTCAAATGCTGTTAAATAGAGTATTGAATCAGTAAAGTATCTTCGACCCTCCCAGCCATTCAGTGGCTTTCAAGAAAGAAGTATGCCATTCTCTAGCATACCACTGGATGAGGCCTTGAGTAAGTGGAGGCAGAGAGGCCTTATACTCCTTAACGCTAAGCGTGTAAAAATAGTCAAAGCTGCAATGATGGGAAAATGAGACAAATTCGCAAGTTCATTACTTGTACTACTGAATTCGTGGTATATATTCTGGAGTGCCCTTGTGGCCTCAGATATATAGGGAGTAGCAAGTTACCACTGAAATAACTTATTCTTGAACATCAATGTGCCGTAACCAACCGGGATTTTAATTATCGTGTGGCAAGACCTTCTCACACCGCACATAATGGCTATAACAAACTACTAAGGTTTTTTGGCATCGATCGAGTAATGAAACTTATAAGGGGAGGCGACAGGGAAAAGCAATAGCGTGTCCTTGAGTCGTGATACTTAATTGATTTGAATACGAGGATACCAGGTGCTATGAATCGGGAGGAAGAACCGGCAGAACATATAGGACTGTAGTCCTCTTGCCTTCATGGGACGCATGGACTGGCTTTATACTGCGGTGTACGCTTTTAATTCATATGTATATACTTCAATTTTTCTGATTGCTTTCTGTTTCCTTTTTTGATAGACATTATTCTTACCAACACACATGAGTAAAATCCATGTTAAGCATCGTTGGGCACTTGCCCATCAAGTAATGGTGAAACTATTAAACTGGGGCACTTGCTTGATATGAATTTATGTGCGGTAATATGTCATATTTCATAATGAATCATAATGAATTATAAGGCATGTGAATGCAATAATATGATGATTATCATGTCTAGTTAGAGCTTTCAATTGATTAATGATTGCCCTTTACTGCTTTAGGAACCAAAGTGTTGTGGTTTTAAATATTGCACTTTTATGCACTTTATAATGTGGGTGAAGTAAATGTAAACGTATTAGGAATTACAACAGATAATAGAATTAGCGATGTCTTACTAAGTTATATTAGGAGATGGTCATTACAATGAAATACGAAATATATGGATGAAGGAAGTCTGTTTATTATGTATATTGACAGAAAGAAAGACTAAAAATCATTTTATTGCTAAATGTACAATGAAAGTTTGTTTAAAATGTATTTAATACTTTTATCCATAATTTCTAGTAATTAAAAAAAATATTTTTTTTCGTAATTGATCGAATGAATTGACCATGTAAGGATTGTTTCTATGTCTATGATTGATTTGATTGCATTTCTAGGGTGCATGGAGCATTATACGTAACTTGACGAAGGCCGTCCCGGCTGAAACGTGCTGTTGTTTGGGCACAATAAAACATATATGTATCAGATTGGTGTGCTATATCCTTTGTCCATTGAACTGGATTTGTTTAGAAAATTTAGGAAGCTTCTTCCACCACCGCAGGCAACGGCACAGAAAGGCAGGTTATACGCCATTCCAGGCAGCATTTCCGCAATACATATATGAATCATAATGAATTATAAGGCATGTGAATGCAATAATATGATGATTATCATGTCTAGTTATAGCTTTCAATTGATTAATGATTGCCCTTTACTGCTTTAGGAACCAAAGTGTTGTGGTTTTAAATATTGCACTTTTATGCACTTTATAATGTGGGTGAAGTAAATGTAAACGTATTAGGAATTACAACAGATAATAGAATTAGCGATGTCTTACTAAG
Source organism: Lissotriton helveticus (assembly GCF_964261635.1). NCBI lineage: Eukaryota > Metazoa > Chordata > Amphibia > Caudata > Salamandridae > Lissotriton > Lissotriton helveticus. The sequence continues at coordinate 345,128,639 of NC_136065.1, forward strand.
TTATATTAGGAGATGGTCATTACAATGAAATACGAAATATATGGATGAAGGAAGTCTGTTTATTATGTATATTGACAGAAAGAAAGACTAAAAATCATTTTATTGCTAAATGTACAATGAAAGTTTGTTTAAAATGTATTTAATACTTTTATCCATAATTTCTAGTAATTAAAAAAAAATTTTTTTTTCGTAATTGATCGAATGAATTGACCATGTAAGGATTGTTTCTATGTCTATGATTGATTTGATTGCATTTCTAGGGTGCATGGAGCATTATACGTAACTTGACGAAGGCCGTCCCGGCTGAAACGTGCTGTTGTTTGGGCACAATAAAACATATATGTATCAGATTGGTGTGCTATATCCTTTGTCCATTGAACTGGATTTGTTTAGAAAATTTAGGAAGCTTCTTCCACCACCGCAGGCAACGGCACAGAAAGGCAGGTTATACGCCATTCCAGGCAGCATTTCCGCAATACATATATATATATTAACTCCCAAATTCTATTTTTTAAAAGGACATAATATTTATACATTTAAAAAAAAGTTCCTACCTGAGTGGTAAAGCATAGTGGGGTAAATTATCAAAAGGGGTCTACATGATACTTACCTGTGTGGTACGTACCTGCGTGATAATGTCCTGTAGGATAAAGACTGTGGGGTAAAGACTGCATATCACGCAAAGGATGACCAACGTTATCTTCCAAAGGACAACCATCTTGGCAACGTCCATCAAATGCCTAAAATTGTTTACCTCCATTGATTTTAATGTGATGAGCCTTTTAAACATCTAACTTTCCCTTTATTGTTGAGTCAAAATTTTGACAATTATGGCACAATCGACCATGAGTTTTATGACCGATCTTGCTGAGTAAGGACCTAGCAGAGCATTCATAGACTAGTGCTGTAGAGACTCTTGGCGGACATTTACAGCATTGCATTAGCGGAAATCCTAAAGGACGCAACCACTGGTGTTTTTGGAACTCCTACTTATCAATCAGAGTATGCCAATGGCTACAGTTCTATATTGAGCAAACCATTTCACCAGGGATACCATAAGGCCAGTTAGTGAATGGCAAGGCATAAGCTCCAAATGGAAATGCACAGGTGCTGATGCTACACTGTCACCTAGTGGCCAGCTGGAGTAAGCCACTGTCTGACATGTGACACACCGTACAAGCCCCAATTCTATCAGCCGTTAGATTTCTTTCTAGGCCTGACACCCTCTGGAAGCTTCTAAAAACTCCTGAGGGGGAATCATTAAAATGTAGTAAACATGCACCCATAAAGTACTCACTCCTATGTATGGGTGCAAATTTCCTTCTTTGTAACTCAATTTTTTTAATAGTATGCCTTCAAAGCTGTGACATGCGCAGGTCTCCAGGTGTACTTCTGGGAATGCCATGTGACATATTTCACAGGTTCCCATTTCCCCCAAACATAATTTAGTGTACGGAGCCCCAGTGGCGTAGCAAGGGCAGGTGGTACCCGGTGCGGAAAATTTCTTGTCACCCCCGATTGACAAAAGGGCAAAAATATGTGTTTAAAACACATACTTTTGCCATTTTGGCACCCCCCTCAGTGATGACACTTGTCACCCACAGCTTGAGAAAATGTCAAAAATATGTGTTTAAAACACATATTTTTGCCATTTTGTCACCCCCCTCAGTGATGACACCTGGGGCGGCCTGCACCCACCGCACCCCCTTCCTACTGCACTGCAGAGCCCAGTGTGTAAATGAACACTTTTTTCTCCTCTATAAAATTACTACCCCTAGCTCCGCTCCAAGTTTGGAAGCGATTCAGTCCCCTTCCCATCCTAGAATCAATCCAGCCCTTTGAGGCAGCCAACCTACGACCATTTCCAGAGTGAAAAAGGGTGGCATATGTGTTTATAAATGCTAACATACAAGTCTGTTGGCATTCACAATTTTTCCGGACAATCCATGCCTTGTTCCACCCACTTCCAACCCCTTGCGTATGAGTTACTACTGTGCAATTCTCTGCAGTTGTCGCTAAGAACTACACACTGGCAAACCATTTACTCCTGCCAGGGTTCCTTTTCTGCACTGCCAGCAGGTATAAAGGGAGGTATTTTCTGCTCTACACCTATGTTTAGAGCCAAAAATGCCTTTGTGAATCACCACCTTGGTCGCACTTTAACAGCATGTGTTGTCAGCAGTGTCCCACCTCCGTCTCGGCAGACACATCAGCTACCTAACAGTGAAACTAGCCCCAGAAATAAACTATCAAGTGGTTATGCATTCCCATATCACACACATCCTCTGCTGATCCAGTTTTTGTATAAAACGTGGCTTGAAATTGCACAGAAAGACTTGCTTTGGGCTCAGAGGTGGGATTCTAACAAGTAGAGGCATTTGAGTTTGAGAGTGTCTCATTGTGTGCTACAAATTGTATGCCTCTTAATTTAATAATCATAAAAACACGTTTTTACAAAGAGCCTGTGAATACAACATTTGGGCTTCTTCGCGCTATAAGTAAGAAGCTCATACTTTCATTCCAACTCAATGGTAGAGGAGTTGGTCCAAGGGCCAATGCCGTCGTCCTCAAATCTGGGGAATCGGGTTCAAGTCTCAGCAAGAATGCGCAACATCCTGTGATTCTGGACAAATCACTTAATCTACCCGTGCCTAACAAATATGAATGTTTCCTCGTGTGAAGCACTCTGATACCCAATACCTTCAGGTCAAGTTTGCGCTATATAAAACTCTGCAAAAAAAAAAGAAAAGAAAAAAAGAAATGGTACATATTCCATTGACGGTGGATAGATAAATGTCTGAGGCCCAGACCTGTCACGCAACACGGCGCAGCACCCAAAGTTGTTGGGCTGTGTTGTGTTACAAGGAGATAGCAGGAAAGCTCCATATCTATAGATGTGGCACTATCCTGCTCTCTTCCTAGCATTGGCGCACAATCAGGCTACCAAGAGCCACACACACACACCTTTGCACCATAGTGCAAAGGCGTCTGTGTGAGTCTAGAATACGTTTTGTACTGGAAGAGTTCCCTTTCAGTACAAAATACTATGCGTAGACTAACTGTAAAAAATTTCACACCTTCTATGTGTACTGAGCAGTGTAGTGCACGTGCACAATGGTCGAAGTTAGGCGAAATAAACACATTTCTCCTTTTTAACACCTGCTTTCAAGTGGAGTTAATTCATGGTGCAAAACTTGTCTACTGTTGTAAACAGAAAGCGTTTGCGTCAAAGGCCATGGGTGGTTGCATGAGAACGCCCATGACGTAGAGTAAAGCAAACAGCGCTCTGCGCTGTTTTGCGTCACTTTTTCTTACAAACCAACACAAATACGAATTAATGTTGATTTGCACACCCAAAAAGGATTTTGTGTCGAGATTGAATTAAAAAATTCATGTAAACCTTTGTAAATCCAGGCCTGAGTGAGTCATGCTGAGTCTTGAACCTGTGACGCACAAGTTACATACACACACCTCAAAGCAACTGGCGCCAGACCAACAGGCTAACAAGCTTTTTACTTTCCACGGGGAGGCAAACAATGAGAGAAAACTCGTCTTGAGAAGGCTAGGAGCTGTCTCTGTCTCGTCTGAGTCTTCACAAAGCCCCGCTGGCATTTCTTTTTTATTGATCCATTAGGCAGTGTACAACTGGTGCTACATATCCACTTACAGAAGTAAAACAGAACTGGGTGTAACAAAAAACAATTCCACCGGAGATCTGGTGTGGCGCCTGCATGAAAGGAAGCTCTCGAGGGCACGTGCCCCGCCCACCTTTGTAGCCACTGGAAGCCATCGCATACGCTGCCAAAAAACAGAGTCCCGCGGGGTATTTATTTAGCCTACTGTTACCTGAGGTGGGCATGCTGCCAACTGCTCTCCGCCCTACTCCATAAAATACCTCTTAGTGAATGGGCAAAGGGCTATAGGGAGAGGGTTAAGGAGGAGATATTACATACCAATGAGCCCACCATGTTATATTGGATTGGAGGCATAATTGTAATTATACTTATAATTATAATTAAATAGCGGTTACTACCCCTGACAAGGAATTGAAGCGCCTCATTTTATTTGTAATTGCATTTAAATAGCTTTTACTACCCCTGACGAGGCAATGAAGAACTCTAAGGCGAGTAGCATGCTACTCTGGAACACAGGGTTAAGGGTTAATCCAGTGGTTATTGGTGATTGTTGGTTACTGGGATTAATCATGTGCTCTTACGGTAAACTATTTGGTGGATTTACTCCACTTTCTTTGTGGTACATTAATAGGAGTTGGGAGTGAGTTCATTATTGGGAGATATGCAAGTTCAAATCAATTCTTTGTTGGGTGAATACCAGGGGCCTCATTTATGAAAAGTGACGCATCGCTGCGTGAAAACAGCGATGCGTCACTTTTCACTGCGCTCTTCTTGCGACACCAATGATGCGTCATATTTACAGTATGACGCATCATGGCGCAAGGAGTTACAGATACGTCAGTTTTTCTGACGTATCTGTATGGCGCAAAAGTGACGCATTGCTGGAGTGTATCACAAAAGTGACGCAACTCCAGCAATGTGTCCTTTCACATGGGGCAAGCCCCATGTGAAAGGGCCTGCGTCAGTCTTACGCCTGCTGTGAGGCAGGCGTAAGAAATTGACACATTTGTGTCCTAGAAGTGGCACAGTGAAATCTTATAGATTTCACTGCGTCACTTCCATGACCCTTTCTTGCGTCAAAAAGCCCCCCTGCATACACTATACCTGGCATAGGTATAATGTGGCACAGGGGTTTACAAAGTGACGCATCTACCTAGATGCGTCACTTTGCAAATATGGTGCAACAAGGCACATTTTTTTACACTGCTGGTGCATCACAAAAAGTGACGCACCGGCAGCGTAAAAGTGACGCACGGCCTCATAAATGAGGCCCTAGGTGTGGGCGAAGCTCGCATAATTTGCTGTAGCATAATTACAGCAAAATTGCGCAGGTTTTGCAAGAGGAGCATAGCCCAGCATCTAGCACTATTTTCTCAGCGCAAAAAACACCCTCATGTCCAAAATGGACGATAGGATGCATTTTGCTCGAAGAAAATAGGCTAAAGGCAACAGAACACAAAAAGTAGCAGCCAGCAGGTGCTCACACACACTAAACTCATAGGTCCTGTGCTCTTGCGGTAGGATTTTTGTGCCAAATTACTTATAATTTGGCAAACTGGCGTATTCGCGTGATTTTGGGTAATTTTGCATCCAAAGAGTAACGTGAAACTACCAGGAATACTCCAAATAGTCTGCCATAATACAGTTTCTCCCTGGGTTAGTGGATACATAGGCTAGCAGTGATTATGTGCTGTTCGGTTGCAGGCATATAGTTAAAAAGGGGATACGTTGTTATCCACGAAATAAGGTGGAGTCAATTACAGAAATAAAATAATAGAAATGAGGCAAACAGGTATGCGATTTAGGGTACGTTGTGCTCAGAGAAAAGAGGCATGAGCAAAATGGAAGGCAAGGACAGTGGGATGAAAGGAAGAAGAGAAAATAGTTGAAAGTTTTAAGTCAAATTGAATTCCTCATGCAGGGTTTTAGGAATTTAAGGGGAGGAGGCTTTTCTAGACACCATGCAATTTGAGGAGGTAAAACTGAAGAAAGAAACAACATTAAAAAGAACTAGGTCCAGGACTGATTTCTTAAACATGCAAGCACAAGTGCAGATCATACAAACTTTAAGAGCCTGAGCATGCTGTGTGAAAGGCTGAGGGCCGACCATTACAGTCTGCAGTATCCCAAGGGAGGTGCAGGGTGTATAAAACTGGGAGGGGGCGACACAGGCTCCTTTGTTATGAAAAGTCTCATTTAACCCCTTCGCTGCGGCGGCAATTTCGCCGCAGCGCTAGGGGGGAGGGGGGCCGCGCAGCGCTCCCATGCTCGTGACGGAATCGCTCCGTCACGAGCCTCGGGCGCGCTGTGCTTGTGACGGAGTGGTTCTGTCACGGCCCCGCCCGCTCAATGGAACGTCTAGCGCAGGCGCAAAATCAGCGCCGCGCAGGCGCGCCAAGCGGGCCGTGACGGAACCACTCCGTCACCAGCACAGCGCGACCGCGGCTGGTGGCGGAGCGGTTCCGTCACCAGCATGGGAGGGGTTAATGATCTTTGCTCACCATTCTAACCAGGGTCAAACTGGGGAAGAAAACAGGCCAGGGCACCAAACTGAAAGAGGCCCCCAGACTCACCATAGCAAGTTGGGGCAGTTTTGAACTTGTAAAAAACCCACTGTATAGATGTTTTGCAAGGTATGGGAGACTGAATGCTTTAGTGTTTGCTGGAGGAAATGTTTGTGGTAATATCAGATATGTTAACAGTAAAATCCACCCTCCTGGCCATGAAACAGTCCCCCATTGAGCCAGAATATCAGCCCATACACTGACCTACCGGGGTCAACTCGATCCTGCTAACATTACTTCATTAAAAGGTCATTTCATCCACTAAAACGCGTCTCTCAAGAGAAGCAGCTATCCTGTTATTAAATCCTCAAATGCTTCAAAACCGTGGTAATGAGTAAAGGGAACCATTTCTTATCTCCACTTGCTATCTATCCCCTTCAAGGGAGGTAGCATTCAAGACAAGCAGCTAGTTGGGAAATGACAGGGTCTCGTTGCGGCTTCATTGTTATCTGTGGCGTCATGGCCAGTGCCCGGGCAAGGGACTTAACTGCCAGGGGCTTAGCTTCACGTGGGGTGTTTGGGTTGTTACCCTCCCTAAAAATGTATTTTCAGATGAATAATTGGGAACAAGGTGCTTTCAGTCGGGTATGGTGAGGTATCTGTCGGATTTCGACCGTGAGTTTTGCATAAACACTGACAAAAACACACACACTCTCTCATCTGTTTTGAAACCCCCCCCAAAAAACATTTTACAAAATATTGTGTTTCTCTCATTTACTACTCATATTAATCCATATTCTTCTCCCTTTCCACTTTCTCTTAATCCCTTCTCATGCGTCCTGCTTATCATATAATGCATTTTGACATTATATGCCAGCGTGATGGTTGGGAAAACTGATGCTCACCCCCCCCCCAAACTTACTGACCAAGCTACGCCCCTCTTCACTGCCCTAGGTGAAGCAAAAAGTTACCCCTGTCCCCTAGCAGGGGAGCAGGTATTGTTGTATCTAATGCCAATTAGGTGCCTTTATGAGTTCTTATTTTCACATTGGCTCTTATTACACAATTCTGTGACATGGTGAGAACGGGGGGAGAAGGTTTCTGGGACACACTGAAGGGAGGGTAGTCTGTTGACACTGGGGCTGTTACAGGATTAGTGCAAGGAAATGTGGTCTAAGTATACTGCCGCCCTAAGGAAAAGTGAAAGCAAAAAAAACTATAGTTCACTCCACAGAAAAGTTCTCACCCAGCAGAAAGTTCAGAAAGTTCCTTTAGTTTGGTTCTCAAGGATATTGACCACAAAGTGCCAAACTTTTAAAAGAATATAGGTAACTTATATAGTCCTAGACCATGTGAAGTGTGATTCCTTATTTATCAGCTATTTTTAATAAGCCTTTCGAGGTGTACTCCTTCCGGAACTGCTTATGACGAAAGTTCAGCTATTGTGAAAAGGTGATCTTCCAAGGCATCTGTATAACAGTACGCAGCGAACAATAAAGACGGCTGACAATTAAGGCATGGGGCTACTACTAGTGTAGCAACATCAAATAAATGGGTTAAATGTGTTTTTGGTGTGTAAACTAGTATTTTACGTTCAAGTAGCCTTGCATGAAGGAAGAGTGGTGGTTGACCAATTCTTCACATATGATATAATTTCCTTGGGTCGCAAACATATTCCTTCCTCAGGATGGCCTCAACGGGGTGGCAGCTAAGGCTCTTTGTGCTCCAAGACCCGCTGGTTTTGGTACCCCGCTCCCATGTTGCAACATGTTTTTAATAATAGAAGTTAAGGTCTGGCCTGTTCCTTTATAGTGCATCCAACATAGTAACACCACTAACTGGTACCAACTAGAGCGTTTGCTCTTTCCCAGATTAGATTCTTCTTAGGTAAGAGCTTCCCCATATATCAGAAACCTAAGCGAGAACCAGTAAATGTTTTGGCCCCTGGCCCCGCAAAAGCTTCTGGCACACCAGTCTTCGTTAGCAAATGCCAGGCATGCTAACTCACTATTCATCTCCATTGAAGAGGACCTGATATCTATCATGGGTGACACAGAAGTTGAGACTGAGTTTGTCCTCGGATACTATGCTCAAACCTTCTGATGGCATTTCTGTATTGTTTTCACAGAAGGACAGCCAGAAGCTGTATTGAGATGTTATGAGTCACTTGGCGTGAAGGAGGTAGCTATTATGAGATGTTAAACTTGTATTTATGACTCATATTGATGTGGTCGCATCATGGTCAAACAGACATGAAATAAGTGACGTACGTGTTATATTTAATCTTTTCTTCTAATTTTTGGATACTATTGGTAGTCGACCAGATGGCAAAGCAATATGTGACCAGTTAAAATATATTAAATGGTGCAACCAACAAAATAGCATTACTAAGAAAACGTGCCCTGAAGAAGTGGTGACATACGCACTGCGAAACATGTGTTGGCTGTTTTAGGATACTTAAATGCCAGCTTATGGCTGTTATTCTGTCAAAACAATACAGAAATAGTATGCTGACACTACCTTCAAAGCAAACTTGTGGTTGTTCAAGTGCACAAGACAGAATCGGAACAATTCTTGTAGCTTTGGAATATGTCATGAAATAGAATTCTAAAGAAGCATACAATTGTACTCAGGACACTCATGCCCTTCTATTTTTTTTGTGATACATTGTTTAATAAAATGTATAAACCTTTTTTTAAATGAGAGTTGTGTATGGATATTGAATATGACCACACCAATTTTAATTTCTGATGGTATTACAGTGTAAATATTGGACTATTTGAGGCTGGGTTTGGGATATCAGACCTGCCTGGTGGCTTTGCGATCTTCGCAGGGCCATTGGTTTATACCTTTAGTGGCACTGTGGAAAATTAGTACGGTCTGGTAAACATTATCTGCGCCATCTTGCCTTTTTCCCTGATGCCACACTTTTTGTCGTGCGCACCCGCCATTTTAGGTGCCTCGATCAGAACAACCCTTTTTGCATGCCACTGGCCCCCGGCATAGCCCTCCTCCCTCACAAAGCCCGCACTCTGACAACCCCCGCTCGCACATGCCTTGGGTCATAAACCCCTCTTCAGCGCAGCTCTGCCTCAGAACCCCATCCTGTCCCCAGCGCGACACCTCCCTTCCTTCTTTTTATGGTCCCAGGCCCTTTTTGATACAAAACCCCTTTTCCTGTGTGCCCGTTTGTCTTCCTCGTTCCCAGGCCGACACCTAGCTCTGCCGATACTGTTTATTGCCCCTCCCCGTACAGTAGAAAGCTTCCCTCATCAAAGGACCCTCGAGTTGATCAATGCCCCCACCCTATGAGATCCGATCAAACCCCCACATTCCGTGAACCGGCGGAATGTCCAGCTGCGCGATAATCATCACCTGTCGTGACCGGGGTGGGGACTTCTGCTGTATATGTGTGTGGGAACGGGCTTGGAGCGGGGATTCCGAGAATGTCTTTCCGTACATCAAAGCATTTGCCATGAATATGTTATATGTAATAAAGCAATAAAGATGTGTATAAGAGGCCAGGCCTCAGAGATGCGGGTAGAGCACCTCAGAACGATACCTGCTGTTTGAACTGATGTGTTCTCCTCCGGAGAGAATAAACCTTGTTTCTTGCCTTCCCGTCTCCAGCGCCTGCCTCTTCATTGATTAATAATTCGTGGGTTAAAGAGGCGATACCGCCGGGCAAATATCGATTGTCCCTTGACCTTAGATTTAACAATTGGCGTCCCAAGCGTGGGGCCCATCAGCGACTCGTGGATCAAGTGGGAGAGGTCCTGACGACAGAGTGAACGACTGCAACGATCGGGAGAGCTCTTGCCCAATAGACCCTCGTCTGGCAGCCGATCATCCGAACTTCACTGGTTCCGAACAGACCTCTCCCGAGTGATCTACGGTCCTGACTGGGAACCATCAGGAGTGCTGCGAGGAATACAAAGAAAAGAGGACGATCGGGCGCTGGATTCGGAAGACAAGAAACTGTCCATACGGTCCGGGTAAGGTCGTGTAGACACGACGAATCACGAAATAATTGTTTAATTGTTCAGAAAATACTAGTATTACTCTTTGTTGACCTATTTGGAGATTCACTGTCTGCACACGAAGAAACAGTAGGCTCTTTTCTCTTTGCAAACAGTGAAGGATAGTTAACGCAGCCGTCGCGCCTATCTTTCTCCCCCACTGAATCGATTATTTATTAACGGCCACTGATTAACTGTTTTTGACCCCGAGCTACTGTTCGCGGATTGTTTCCTGGAGATTCTCTGTCTACAAACAGGAAAGAACAGGTTCCCCTTTGCAGATAGTGAAAGGGTAGAGGACGCAGATCTTTTGCGAATCTACTTATTCTTCCCACTGGTCCTCTTTTTGTTCATTTGATATTGGTTCATGAGGTATTCACTGCTTGCAAACAACGTAGAATAGAAATATTCTGTCTAGTCTTTGCACACAGTGATAAGATAGGCAGTGCTGACTTTTTGTCCCTCATTGTTGAGCTGTCATGTCTGTCTTCTCCCCACTGGTCGATAACTGGTTCAGCCCGGACCGTTTATTAGAGGTGGATCATCTAGCTCCGCTGGAAGGCACCCCTAATAAAGACATGTTCATAAACTATGGATTAGTTACCATAGCCTATAGTAAACTGTGGCACAGGTATACCAAAGAAAGTCAAGAGAAACAGTGGCCACTGATAGGATCCTTCGATCTTGATAAAATAGAAACGTTAGAAATAGCCCTTCGTGATAATAAGACAACGCCTATTATGCTCGACTGCCTCGGTATGTGGCGCAAAGAAGCAATGCAACGAAAGAATAGAGACGAGGACAGAGCAGGTAAAGGAACATATCGACAGGACGACCCCAGAACACAACGTCCCGAAAGTAATCCCCCGACACTACGCACAGGACGGCCAGACTTAGGGCAAAACCAATGTGCTTTTTGTAGATATGCCGGGCACTGGAAAGCCCAATGCCCGACTCTACTGAACGTGAGTAGGAGCAGAGGACCGACAGGAATAACAGGCCGGCAGAAAGGGAAAAGGCGCGAGACAAAGATGAATCAGACTGACTTGAACAGGCCAGATAGAACCACCACGTTCGATTACGCCCGATGGCACAGATTTCGCCAAGCCGATTTCAGCGACATGTTCGAGTCCTCATAGATCAAACAACGATAAGACGGGAAAACCCAGTGTAGCTCTAAATTGACAGACGACAAACCCCGAAGAAACCCGAAAGAATAACGTGCACACATGATCAAGCAACCTTACGTTTAGCCAAGTAGGGAAAAGTCTAGGGTATTTCGAGGTAAGGGTTACACAAGTATCCTTCGCCGAGAGGACTAGGGAGATTGCCAATGTCTGAAAACCTACTACCTCCTTTCTTCCGCATCCTTATAGGCATATAACTAAAGCCTGCCCCATTGCTCTAACAAAAAGTATGCGCAGCATATAGAAATAAGATAATTGTGGCCAATAACTGTTTTATGTTTGTCTTGGGTCTTTTTATATAATACTTGTACTGTCTCCCCGTCTGAGTTTGTGTGTATGTGATGCATGAATCTGCGTCATCCCTCTGCCTGTGTTACCGTGTTACTTAAACTTCTGTTAACAGAAGCTTTAGCATGAAACAACCTGGAAAGAAAGGAATGAGAAAACGAAATCCGTAAGCCACTGATGAACTTGAACTTTTATTTAACATGACGAACAAGAAACAAATAACAGTAAGCTAGAAAATGAAAGTCAGCAGAACATTCGCCCCCCCCCCATTCTGGAACCTTCCAAAGTAGGGCAGGGTTACGGCTACGCCCAGCCGGCAGCAACCCATATAAGGCGGGTCCTGCTGCCAACAGTCGGCCAGGAAATCGTAACATAGGGTGGAGCCGGAGGAGAGACAAGGGCCAGCGGGACCCAGCCAGGGGATCACCTTGACCACACCGGAGAGTTGTAGGGGGGGGAATGTCTATGTCCTCGACCCCTCCCTCTCTCTCTCCCCCAGTCCGGCCACGGTGGCACGTGAGAGTTGCAGATAGTCCCGCCACATGTCTTCCCAGTCCGGCCACCAATGGCCAGGGACTGGGGCCAACTGGATCCGGCTGCAGCCGATGAGCCAAGGAACCCGTTCATGGGGCCAGAGCAAGAGGCGTCCGGCCGACATCCACCGGAAGCCCGGCCCAGAGAAGGACGGGACACTTCTTTCTTTTCTCCTCCGTAATGGCCGCAGCAGCACGCTAGGCGCCACTTGAATAATGACTGCGACAACTCTGGGGAGAGGGATGTCTTGTACATACCTCCGCGGAAATTAGTCCAGGTCGGGCTGGGAGGGAGAGGCGACGCGGACGAGCCTCTCCCACCTCCACGGATAGGAGGTTTCCCAGCCCCCGGCCCAGCGCCGAACTCCTCCAGCCAGGCGGTGGTGCCAATACCTGCGTAGCACCGAACATACCATGGTGGCGCCCCAGTACTTGCGCAGCACCGAACATGCAACGGTGCCGATACTTGCGCAGCACCGAACATGCAACGGTGCCGATACTTGCACAGCACCGAACATGCACCGCAGGTGGCCATACTTCCGCAGCACTGGACATGGGTTCATTCCAAAAGGTCTCCTCCACTCTTGCGGACTCGACGAAGGGCGGCTGCTGCAGGCCTCAAAATGGCGTCTGGGCCCCCTGGGAGGCGGGTCTCGGCCACTAGAGTAACTGTGAACAGCAACGTAACTCGGGCGCTTGCCCACCGGAGCACGAGCCCCCACCTCCAACAGCACCCCCACAGCCTTGAAGATTCTACAAAAGTCCCCGGAGCCCTCGGCCCCTGCAGGCTTCCGGTGAGGGACAACTGCCTTGACCGCTAACGAAATAAGCATGACATAGCCACTCCATCTGTTAGCATGAATTCTCGAACTGCCGAAAAGGACTCTGGTCCAACTGCCGGTTGTAAGGAAACATTTTTTTTCCTTGATACTACTTCCGGACCAACCCGGCCCCGCCCAAAATGGCGCCGGTATCAATAGGAACTCACGAACACCTCGTGGTGTTTTTCTTTTTTGCTAAAAAAGACTCGATGTTCTGAAAAATATATATGATCCTTTGTACACTTGACGAAAAAAAGGAAGGATTCACTCGACGAACATGTAAAAGGACCTCGTGAAAAATGTTTTTCAATGTACGATTCATTATGATATTATCATATCTGACATGTAACCTCGCTTATGACACACTCCCATGGTATACCTATAGGGATTTGATTACAACTAGTCCAACTGTGTTTCCAATTATGAAATGAATGCCCCTTGGTCCCTCAACTATTCGATAGACGTTTTTAGTTCCCTGCAAATGAATGAATGAACCTTTTTTTAACATGTTTTTAATCCTACAAGATAGCCCCCCCCCCCCTCTACTGTACGCACTTTAGCCATTGCCGTATCCGGCCAACCCCGATCACACTGTCCTATCGACATGCTGAACGATTGTGAAAATAAAGGTTTTCGAAACTATGAACGGGTATTGCATGCTTTATTCAAAATGTGGGATCGGCGGGAGAGTTTTTTTCTGTGCACCCTACTCTGCTCTCTCTTTAAGGTTAATAGAAGATGGTTGCCCAGCCCCGGATGGAGGATCGAATCTAAGACACGACACTCTGCCGTCAAATATGCGACTGACTCAGGGACTCGCGCACGGAGAAAGACCTCGATTTCTGGGGTTGGGTAAGACGAAACGGTGTAAAAGATGGAATATAAAGGATGGGTAAAGCGAAACGATGTAAATGATAGAATATTATAAAGATACGACACTCAAAGGTACTAGGGAACAGAGTTGACCTAAGAGCTGATAAACCTTAGAACATCACAGCGTTGGAAGAGATTTAAGGACCACGATAGCTAAGTCCACCTGCCAACTAGAAACCTCGCGCTAAGTGCTTCTGATTCTCTAACGTTTTCCTACTCACAGCCTATAAGGACACACTGCCCCCCCCCCTTTTTTTTGGCTCCAGAAACCACAACCTCAGGGATTCTATCCCGAGGAGATAAGACGAGTATGAGGTAAGTAAAAGACCTTCGTACCCGTGCTTTTGATGTGCTCGAATGTTGTCCCCCTCCCCTCCCCTCTTTTTTCCCCCCCTGCAGGCCACATCGGAATCACGACCAAGGTACGGTGAAGATCTGAAGCCTCGCCATGTCTGATACACGAAGCGGACTAACACTGCCTGGTGGCACCTAAACACACCCACAAACTGCTCTTGTACCAGAAGAGCCAATAAATTGTATGACATGATGAAAGCGATCACCCTTGATCCGTGTTGCGTGAATGGACACCTGTCACGTATGTCTGAAACTATGAGATGATGTTTGTGTATGACTGACGCGTTGACTTAACTGGTTAAAGGACCGAGAATGCAAGAAATGCGGCACAATGGTGCCCTTTTACTCGATGCATGTCCCCTGTACCCAGCCTAATGCTCGTCCATCCCAAACTTCATGCTTTCAACATTCTAACACGGACCCGTAATGTCTTATGTTGTATAATACGCTGAATAGCCTATCTTGATGCACGGCCACTCCCCATGTCGCACGTGTACTATTTAGCCTGTTGTTGCACATCTCTCTCTCTCTCTCTCTCTCTCTCTCTCTCTCTCTCTCTCTCTCTCTCTCTCTCTCTCTCGCTCTTCCGAACGACTAGCACCTAAATTGGCAAACCGCCACCCCTAGTGCACCACCAATTGGCCCCAAATACCACAAGTGTTTGCTCGAAATTTATCCTAAATAAAAAACCACCCTGACGCCGTGTCACTACCTCTCCTTTCTACTAAAAAAAAAAATTGATAAAACCGAGATTTGGCCATTAGGGAAAGGACAGGTAAGACGACTGAGGTTCCCTAATCTGACCCGAAATAAGGGAACTACATGTCAGCGGCTCCTGTGTTATAAAAAAGATGCCTCAGATAACGCGACCTTCCCCGTCCCGAATTGTCACAATACCCAAACAGTAAAGGTGAGCGAAACATCCTCATGTTCCCGGAACGCCCCCTGTTTCGTAACAACTGCCCCAGACGAGAGTTATAAAACTGTCCCTCACCCCCGGTCATAAGAGATGGGTCTACTTACGCCCTTACCACAGTTTTCTATGTCCCTAGTTGTTTCCCATAAGACCCCTGTCTTTTCTAATTAAGTAGTCAGGCCGTAAGAGGCTACGCAGGAACCAGAATGATGTTTTACAAAGTTAAAAATTAGACCGAAGCGAAGAAATCATTGCAATGAACCCTGTTGAAAGCGAAAATGTTTAGGCAGGATGCATTGATAGAATGAAAAATGTTTAGCCTATGTTCGTCCCTCAGCAAGATACCTATCAGACCATGGTGATAGCACATTGCGCTTTTTTTGATATAAAGCCCAGGAGAACGGTATAACTTTGTTAGGCTCGTACTAGGAAGGTGGGTCTCCGTCAGAAGAACTGACGTAACTGAAATGCAATAACAGGTACCAGATCTCGTACCACGACCAACAAACACCAAAGTAATAGTTGTGAAGGAAAGTTATAGTAAATCCAGCAAGCCCATCATCAATCATTTATATCTTAATTGTGAACCCCAATATAACGGACGTTTCCCATTTTTGCCGGGAGCTGGGAGAGAAATAGACTTATGTGATTACCTTCCTCTGCCAATTCTCTAAAGACTGTCTTTTCAAACTCATTTAAGGGTACGACTGTCGGAGGAAAGAAGGACCGGATGTGGGAGCACGTGGCCTGACTACAGACTATGGAACATCTGCGACATTGGCCAAGGCGAGACCGCGACAGTAAGGAGCTGCGGGACGAGGCACTGTTTTCGACAAAATAAGAGGAAAGGGCTGACCTGATGCCCCTGCTCGATGTTCAACGTATGCCGAAAAGTCCCTGCTCTCTAAACTCGGTCATGAGCCCGCCTACCTGAAATTTTCCGTCCCCCTAGTCTGTTCCCGATCTGGCCCTGCTCCATCCCCCTTTTTCTCCGACCTACCCTAAAGGACTGCTCACACGCACATTTCTTCCATCTGAACCTTTTTGACAATCAACTCAAAGGACACAGGGCGAAAAGGACCTTTTTGACCAGAAACGCGAGGAAAAAAGTCGTGCCCTGCAACGCGGGACCTAGAATAGAGCTGGACCCTTAGCTCCACCGCCGGTGCTCCACAGCGCCAACAAAAGACGACCAAGAATGCTGAGAACTCATTAACTTCGAACATTGACACCCTCAATCATCGTTTTTGCTACGTCTCATTTCTCTCCCAGCCACCATTGTATTAATTATGCCCCAACCAAACATGAACAGAAAACAGAACTCACATATGTAATGACCTATCAATTTACATTCAAAACGACTATAAGTAGCTGTGAAATGTACTCAATGCTCTCACTACAGAATCATTTTTGTCTGTTATTGCATTACTATGACTTCCCTGCAAACGAGTTTTATCTATAGACCCGCCTCCTAAGATGAAAGATTTTAAAATGTAATGTTTATAACTCCTTTACCTGGGTACCTACTTCTTTTCCTATGACCACCACAATCGACATGAATTGGAAATAGGCTAGCAAGATGTCTTGGATATGTTAAAGGGAGGACTGTGGAAAATTAGTACGGTCTGGTAAACATTATCTGCGCCATCTTGCCTTTTTCCCTGATGCCACACTTTTTGTCGTGCGCACCCGCCATTTTAGGTGCCTCGATCAGAACAACCCTTTTTGCATGCCACTGGCCCCCGGCATAGCCCTCCTCCCTCACAAAGCCCGCACTCTGACAACCCCCGCTCGCACATGCCTTGGGTCATAAACCCCTCTTCAGCGCAGCTCTGCCTCAGAACCCCATCCTGTCCCCAGCGCGACACCTCCCTTCCTTCTTTTTATGGTCCCAGGCCCTTTTTGATACAAAACCCCTTTTCCTGTGTGCCCGTTTGTCTTCCTCGTTCCCAGGCCGACACCTAGCTCTGCCGATACTGTTTATTGCCCCTCCCCGTACAGTAGAAAGCTTCCCTCATCAAAGGACCCTCGAGTTGATCAATGCCCCCACCCTATGAGATCCGATCAAACCCCCACATTCCGTGAACCGGCGGAATGTCCAGCTGCGCGATAATCATCACCTGTCGTGACCGGGGTGGGGACTTCTGCTGTATATGTGTGTGGGAACGGGCTTGGAGCGGGGATTCCGAGAATGTCTTTCCGTACATCAAAGCATTTGCCATGAATATGTTATATGTAATAAAGCAATAAAGATGTGTATAAGAGGCCAGGCCTCAGAGATGCGGGTAGAGCACCTCAGAACGATACCTGCTGTTTGAACTGATGTGTTCTCCTCCGGAGAGAATAAACCTTGTTTCTTGCCTTCCCGTCTCCAGCGCCTGCCTCTTCATTGATTAATAATTCGTGGGTTAAAGAGGCGATACCGCCGGGCAAATATCGATTGTCCCTTGACCTTAGATTTAACAGCACTTTTTAGTTTCTCTTTAAAAAGTAACTCTTAGAATTGGTCTTCTCGTGGTTTTGATGATAGTCTCACTGCTAGCCCCAACATCTGGCACGTGACGCAGCAGGCCACCTCTTTTCACACCAGATCATTGATCCTAACCTCTGATGGCCCAAGGGTATAGAAGGATGATTCTTGGTGTGAGGTAAGATCATACATGACTCTCACAAAGACTGGACTTCCTTGGATACAGCTAACGTGTTGTGAACATTCATGAGTGCACCCAGCACCTACCGGGTCTCTGGGGTCTGATAGTTATTAGATTTAATGCTGTCTTTCCATCTTGGTAGAGATGGGCCTGAATTATGGCCTCTAAGCACTCCTCTTCCACTCTAAAGTCAGGCACAGCCTCAAATATGACGAGGTGCATTCCCAATCAGTAGGTCCTAGATTTGCTCAATGTGCTGGATTGTAGGCTTTTCAAATCACAGTTATAGAAACCTGAATTTACACACCATACCGACCTACACTTTTCTAAGTATCAAGACCTTTCACACTCAAATCTGAAGTTAAATTTGTGGTGCAATCCTTAGTCCTGTCGAATCTGGCCTGTGGCAGTGCACTACGTACCAGAATACACGCCGCAGCCAGGTTGGTGTCGGGATTCTGATCCTTTGCACACATCACCCCATCCTTCTCACCCTGAAGTGAGCTCTACAAGAAGCCAGGATTGTTTTCACAATTTTCTACACTATTCCCAAAGCCCTTCTCCCTGAAACCTGGTAATACCTGGCTCAAAAACTGATTTCCCCCCTTCTGCGCTCTGACTCGCGTCTTCTTGAACTACTTCTCTCAAAAAAACAAAGAACTCTCAAGGATTGCTCAAAAAATACTCCTCAGCTTTGGAAATCCGCTCACCCGGAGATCCGAACAACCACCACCCTCCTTGATAACGCTCAAACACCAGCAATATCTGCTTTATCCACTGACATTTTTAAATGTGACTTTTTGCCTATGTACTTATAGGATAACGTGTTCCTACAGGAAATCCCAAAAGGAACATTTGTATTTTAACCTTCTGTTTTAACTGTTATCCATTAGTGTACGGATCTCACGCTTGATTATTTTTTATTGTTTATTGTTATCAGGTTTACTAAATGTATTCTTGTGATCTATCATTTGTAATGCTTTCTGACACCTATGGTGAGTGCTTTGCCCCTTAAAAATATGCTAAAATAAATATTTTACATGCTTCTCTGTATTATCCGCATCCTCTTGCTCTGTGAGGGAGTCAGGGTGAGGATGCCAAGATACATAGGCAGACTGTTAGGCCCAGGTGAGTAAATCAAGGTGAATCAGTTTTATTCAATCTGAAGAATCTATGCTGTAACACGCCGTTCGGCAGTGTGCACCAGGCCTATGAGAGAACAACAGTGGGTTGAAGCCTGAAGTTACATTGTCGTGACTCCCACAGGGGTAAATGTGTAGGTGTGTCAGTCACACAGTATGGCGATTGTTTCCTTCTTTTAGTTAACCTCTTCCATGCGTCGAACGGACCCCGGTCGGCTGATGTCACGTTGGGCGTGTGCCGAGGACGGCAGGGGCCCGTCTGAACGCGCACGTGTCAAATTCCTCAGCACCGTGGGGGAATTCCGGCCGCAGCGAAGCCATTCATTTCCCTTTTTATCAAATTTAGTTGACATCAACATACCAATCAAACATGCACAGATTGCCATAGTCCATGTACCGCTGTCAGCTGTATGCACCTTTTACAAGTCTCAAAAGGTGGAACCAGACACAGTTATGGGTGTGTGAAATTCTATGTCAGGACCGGAGGTGAGGATTATGCTTAAATTCTCTTTGCGTTATTAAACAGTAGCCTTTTTTAAAACACATTTTCTTTCAGCTTCATCTTAAAACGAAGAACTAGCAGTCCCAAGAGTCTTTGGGAATGGTATAACAAAAAACAGCCAATGAGACTCCAACAGTAGTTCATAGCCATGGCCAATCATGGTCCACATGTGTCTGTTATAGTCCTCTCTCTGCTTTGATCCCCCTCTTTCTTCGCTGTTCAAGTTAAGTGCCTTTCTCCTTACTGGGGATGGTGGATTATGCTTAATTATTAAAAGGTTTGAATATGTATTTGCTTAACATTGCTTTTTCTCGTATTTAGCGTATATCTCTTGCTATTCCCACTTGCGGGAGCGTCTCTTGCTCCTTCATGACCGCTGTCATTGATACTGCGCAGAGGTGCGGTCCTCCGCCTGCTAGGTGGCGCTTGACTCTGGCGGCTCTCTGCTCCTCATAACGTGCGATTCCTGTCCGTTTCAATTGACAGGAACACGCTTTGGGAGTCGGAGCCGCCCTGATCCTTTGCCTGGAGGTAGAGGCCCCTAAAGGGGTCTGTAAATACCCAATTTTTAGGCCCTATTAACAGGGTCTGTAAGGCACCCGATGGGGCTGGTATAACCCTGATAGTGACCGCGAAGGTCCATAAGGGAGCACAGTATTCCCCATTGATGGTTGCAACAGGGGAGAAGTGACCCCGGGGTTAAAACCCGTATAGTGCAGCTCAGCCCACAAGAGATTTGTGACTGAATCAGCAGTCCTAAACTTAGGATCTATAGTTTTAAATAAATACAGTCCTTTAACAGTTTTTTCCCTTGGGTTCAAGACCTTGTCAACTACGATGGAAGACTCAGAGAGGGGTTATGAGGACCCTTTAGACAGTCTTTAGACAGTCTCCCATGGGATGATGACTTTTACAGGGCAGTATATGCCTCCATCTACCGCGCTGTAGATGAAGCTATGGCCCCATGAAAAAGCGCCTCGCGCGAGAATGCGCAAAAAGATCCCAACCAGCGCCTCCTGCGCCTTCGCTTCCCCTTGTCCCTACTGACCCGGATGTGCCTCCAGCAAAGCGCCCTAAGAGGACAGGGCAGGTATTGGCGCTTTTGAGCATCTGAAGCATGCCTTCATAGCAGAGACCCTTCCTGCTCTGCCGCCCCCGAACCAGAGCCTCAGGGGGAAGCCCCCCCTCCATCACCAGACTTCCAAGAGGATGATCCCTCGGATGAGGAAGCAAGTTCATCCAGAACATGGCGACCTTCCCCCACCCCTAGTGAGATACCAGTGGAGGCCAACCAGTAAGATATGCTCGACCCTGACCAGATTCTCTACCCTCGGTCGGTTGATTGGGTCCCATGCAACAAGGTAGCACAGTATGTGGCTAAACGTTTGCCCAAGCCGCTAGAGAAGGAGGCGTGTAGCTGCCTAAAAGCAGAATGTCCTAGACCCTCTCTAGAGGGGAAAGTGGCTCAAACATCAAATATAGACCCTAAAATGGCCACCTTCCTGGCCAAGTTTGTAAAGGATCTAAAAAAGGGGATTGCCCGATCCTGGTAGGCTTGCCAAGACAAGCTTCTGGATGCAGTGGGCCCCTTGACCAAGATCCTTGATATGGCTGAGGATGGCAAGACTTCCGGCGCCATGATCTCCCCAGATGCTCTCTCAGGATGGGCACAGAGGCAGATTATCTTTTTAGGTAACGCCAACTGCACACTGTCCACGGAGCGCAGACGATCACTACTGATCAAGGTTGACCAAAGTTTGGGGACCTGGCTGTTTCAGAGGCAGGGGCAGTGGCCCAGGGTGGACTATTTGGGGAACCCTTTATTAAAGAACTCAGGAAGTTTCTTAACACATGTACTTCCCTTGATAAAGTCCAAACCACGATAAAGAAGGTTTTTCCCCCCGGGTTTCTCCAAGGGGCCGGCCATGGTAGGGCCGCTGGGCTGGTCATTTTGCCTCCCAACCCTACTCCAGCGGGCAAAGCTCCAGGAGCTGCAACGGCTATGAAGACCAGGCGTGCTTCGCAACCTACTATCTCACCAGAGGTCAGCGCTTCCGAAGGTGAGGCTCCAATGGACAATCCAATAATCCTAATGCTGGTGAGTGTACACCCTTCCTCTGAGGTCCAGGTAGGGGACGATTGGCGGGTTTCACCCGAGAATGGCACGCCTTAATGTCAGAGGCATGGGTCCTACAGACTACACAGGGCTTCCAAATAGAGTTCTATGAGACTCCCTATCAAGTGGCCAGACCACGTCCAATACAGGAGCCTGTCCTAATAGATTCAGAGATTCACGCTCTATTATCCAAACGAGCAATCCATCGCAGCGCCATTCTTTCCCGCGGGTTTGTCAGCAATATATCCCTAGTGGACAAGGCAGACAGGGGTCGATGTCCGGTAATAAATTTAAAGGAATCCAATAAATAGTTGGTTTACCGGCATTTCAAGATGGAGGGAATTCACATCCTGTGAGATGTCCTGCGTCTATGTGATTGGATGGCACGCCTCTATCTCAAGGATGCGTACCTGGTGATACCCATTTTCCCACCGCACCAGTACTTCCTTCAATTTTCATGGCGTTAACAGGCATTCGAATTTTCAAGTTTTCCCTACGGACTGTCCTCCACTCCCTGGTGCTTCACCAAGGTTCTCAAACCAGTGGAGGAACACCAGCGAGCGCAAGGCATCCGCCTTATTGTATACCTGGATGACATGCTTATTATGGGCCAGTACCCCGCCCAGCTGTAGCTCCACTTGCAGACCACAGTAGACCTCTTAGAGAGTTTAGGGTTTGTAAGGAACGAGGGAAAATCCCTCCTGACTCCATTTCAGACAGCGGTCTTCTTGGGGTGTACGATCAACTCCACAACCTCCACCCTCAGTCTGCCTTCCGGGAAGATGACTAAATCAGGCATGAGTTACGCCGTACTTTGGCCAGACCTCGCACTTTGCTGCAACAGATTGCGCGTCTAGTAGGCCTCCTCTCTTCAATCCAGGCCATCTTTCCAGGCCCCTTACATTACTGGGCCCTACAGCAACTCAAGCCAACCCATTGCCGAGAGGGCCTCATGTACTCCCAGATGGTCAACCTCACGGACGAGGTGAGAGAAGAAATATCATGGTGGCTCCCACACGTGGAGACATGGAATGGAAGAGCGATCTTTGGTTCCGCTCCGGACCTTGTCGGACGCCAGCAGGTCCGGTTGGGGCACTCAATATGGCGATTGTTCCACAGGAGGGTCATGGTTTCCTCAAGAATAATCATTCCACATCAACTGTTTGGAGCTGCTAGCAGGCTCTTTTGCGGTCCGATGTTGGATGAAGGACAGAGCTCAGTCTTGTGCGCTACTCAAGATGGACAATGTGTCGGCCGTCAGATACATCAACCATCTCGGGGGTACGCGCTCCAAAGTTCTCTCAGACCTGGTGACCAGTTTTTGGCAAAGTTGCCTAGAGCATCATATTTCCGTGACAGCAGAATACCTTCCTGGTCAGGAGAACCAAGTAGCAGACTGGCACTCCGGCCACTTGCGGGACTGCAGCCTGTGGAAGTTAGACCCAGGGGTGTTTACACTCCTACAGAGCAGATGGGGTCCATTCTCTGTTTGGGTCACGCTTGGACCACCAGCTTCCCCGGTTCTTCAGCTGGAAACCAGATCCGCTGGCGGCCTCAACGGATGCATTTCTGCAGGATTGGACCCAGGAACAGGGTTAAGCCTTTCCTCCCTTTGCCATGATCACCCGAGTCTCGGCTCAGATCAGACACTAACAAGCAGAAGTGATTTTGGTCACCCCAATTTGGAGATCTTAAGTGTGGTTTCCGGTTCTACTGGAACTTTCCCGGGATTCTCCAATCCAACTCCCCCGATTTCCTCACCTACTTCTCAATCTGGACTGGACTCCCCACCAATTAGTCCTGGATGACACCATAACCCTGATGGCATGGTGGATTACAGGGGACAATGGCCAGTCCCATGAATTTTGCACCAGCCTCAGGAACTCCTGGACAAAGCTTAGGCGGACAGTACAGTCAAAAGGTACAAGTCAGCTTGGGCCCGATGGTCACATTGGTGTCTTCGGCGGGTTTCAATCCCTTGGTTGCCGGGGTAATGCAGATAGTGAATTTCTTGGTAGAATTGGCAACAGAAGGCCTGCCCTATGGATCCATAAACACCTTCCATTCGGAAATATCTACCGGACACAGCCCAGTTGACGGGGTTCCAGTGGGAGAACATGTCCTTGTATGTAGGCTCCTTTGTGGAATTAGGCTGTCGCAGCCTCCATCGCCAAGATATTCAGCGCTTTGTGATGTTAACAGTGTTCTCAACCTTTTTGTCTCTTGGCAACCAAACAGATTCCTGTCCCGCAAAGAGCTGTCTGCCTAAATTGGCGATGCTACTGTGTCTAATCTCTTGCAGAAGAGTTTATTAGCCTTGGATATAACGGGCAGAATATTTTCCCCTTTGGGGTGTCTTTCACAGTGTCTAGCAGAACCAAATCTAATACCAGGGTTATAGAATTACCAGCCTTCCTTGACTCACCAAACCTCTTCGTAGTTCAGTGTCTCAAAGAATACGAGCTGATGTCTGAGGAGCTCCACCCCCCAGGCAAAAGACAATTTCTCATTGCATTAAAAAAATTACCTTGGCAGTTTCCTCACCACGATTGTAAAATGGGTTAGATGGATCATGCAGGAGGCAGGCATCGACCTGACTATGTTCGGAGCCCATTCTACCAGGGGCAGCAATGGCATCTAAAGCTTTCTCCCTGGGGGAAAGGTTGGAGGACATTATGAATGCCGCAGATTGGCCGGCAGACTCCACTTTTAAGATATTTTACTTCAAGCAATGTGCTGGATATGGCTCATTTGCTGGTGAGCAAGCTTTGAACCAGCATAATCCTTGCCTCCCGTCCTGATATAGAATGAAAATTGTTCCTATTCTATTAACGACACAGAGTTGGGGATTATCCCACCCGGCGAGTAGTTTTTTCTCTACAAATGAAAGACCTGCCTTAAGACGTAAGTAATACTTTTAAAATGAGTTTATGGTTTGCCTAATCTGGCAAAGTCATAATAAAAATTATCCTGCAAGTTGTTGGAGGTTTGAAATGCTCAGGACATCGAATCTCCCTGATCAGTC
This sequence comes from Lissotriton helveticus, assembly GCF_964261635.1. Lineage (NCBI taxonomy): Eukaryota > Metazoa > Chordata > Amphibia > Caudata > Salamandridae > Lissotriton > Lissotriton helveticus. Next base: position 345,153,205 of record NC_136065.1, read on the forward strand.
TCTTTTGTTCTCAGGTTCGGATGGTTCTAAATTGGACCAATGAGAAAGTGACTGTGGCATGACTCGTGCAAAGGAGGGGGATCAAAGCGGAGAGAGGACTATAACAGACGCATGTGGATCCTGATTGGCCATGGCTCTGAACTACTGTTGGAGCCTCATTGGTTGTTTTTTCTTATACCATTCCCAAAACACTCTTGGGACTGTTAGTTCTTTGCTTTAAGATGAAGCTTAAAGAAAATGTGTTTTAAAAAAGGCTGCTGTTTAATAAAGCAAAGAGAGTTTAAGCATAATCCTCGCCTCCATGTCCTTTATAGAATTGAAACTTTCCTACATGAGAGTTAGGAACAATTTTTATTCACACTCCTAACTCTGTAATTAAGTGAAATTTCGGAAAAATTATGTGAAGTTGCGCAAAATGCATAACTCATTTTAGCACCAAATGCATATTTGAGTTAATTTTTAATGTTAGGATGCATTGTACCCTTAAAAAAAAGAGGGAAAAAAACTATAATCACTGCAACCAACAGCTGCTCGCATTCTATTGTTTGCGTTGCTTTCATTCACTTGCACTACATTTTCACAATGACCGGCGTATAATTACATGATATGGTGTAATAATGTAGGTTCGGGAATTTCGCATAACAAGAGTAATGCATAATTACATGAGTACACTGGCGTAACATAAATTTCGCTTGGCGATAGTCACAGCATATCACCATTGACTATCAGTTATTTTATTGTCATGTTTTGTTGAATCTTATACACCTCTTGTCTGGTGGGACCCTACCTTCACCACTCCCCCATCTTGACTTCACTGCATATGATTGCTTCCTTCTTGATCTTTCAGTAGTGCGTCTTATGAGCATCCAAGTCCTGTTCACATAGACAACAGGACATTAGTGTTCTCTCCTTGTTACACCAGCACAGCATGGAATTCCAGTCCACAGGTCCTAGTGTGCCTGGATTGCTTGTTTTCTTTACGGGAATTGAAATAAGTCATGGTAGTTTTGGCTATCAGGGCTTTTTTGGTGTTCTGAAAAACCTGCTCTTCCTGATCCCTGTAAGCCTGTTCCTTCCACTGACTTAGCAGTTCAGATGGCGACCACCTAGAGGAAGCTGCAGTGCGCTGACAGATTCTGGAGTGCCTGAAAAGTCTTAAAATGTTACATCTCTTTGGAACAAGGAATTATCTGTGCCGCAGAGGTTTGGCTTGAGAAATGAACATTTATTTCCAAGCAAGGAAGATAACATAAGTAATGCACTGCAGCATGTAACCATACATGCTCACATTAATATACCATCACTGACCGTGTGGACACCGTAGGTTGAACAAGAATATACAAATGGAATTCTGGAACACTTCTGCTACAGAGGATTCCTCAAAGCTCAGTCTCATGTTCATAACTAGCCCAATGTGAAGAGAGAAAGAACAGTGTGATGCACATCCTCATAAAGTTATGGCGGGAAACAACCTTTACAACGCAACTTTTACAACGCACTACCATTACAACAAAACTTTTACAACGCAACATCCATTACATTGCATGCCATTACAACGCAACCATTACAACGCATGACACTACAATGCATACCATTACAAAGCATGTAATTACAACGCATACCATTACAACGCATACCATTACCATCCAACACCTACCCTACTGTTGCACCCCCTGGAGGTAGAATAGTAATTTTTACCCCTACACTATCCAACACTTACCCTACTGTTGCACTCCCTAGAGTTAGAATAGTAATTTTTACCCCTACACTATCCAATACTTACCATACATGCAATGTAATGTTATGCGTTGTAATGGTATGCATTGTAAAGGTAGTATGCGTTGTAATGGAATGCGTTGTAAAGATAGTTTTTAAAAATTTGTTGTAATGGCATGCGTTGTAATGGAATGCGTTGTAATGGATGTTGCATTTTAAACAATGCGTTGTAAAGGTATGCGTTGTAAAAGTATGCGTTGTAACGTCATATAACCAGTTGTAGCTGTTGGTCGGCTCCATTCAGGCCCAAATAAGGAGACCACCTTGCACCATTTAAGTTGGCTATTTTGCTATTAGCTATGTGTGTTGGGGACTTTTCATGCTTGATTGCTTGATTTGGTAGGCGCATGACCACAATAATAAGCACTGTGTCAGCTGCAAGGCCCTCATGGTGCCTGTTCTAAGGGATAACAAGGGTGTTGGTCCTTTTAATTTCGTCTTCATGTTCTGTACCTCCACATATTTTTTAACATAAAACAGGATCTACTTATGTTGTAATGTTGTACCGAATGGATGAAATGTGACCACTCTTTCTTGCCCTTTGAACAGCATTTGAAGGTTAGCAAGCACAACCTCTTGATCGCAGTAGCTAATACTAAGCGCAAACTTTATCAGCTGTAGTAGTCACTCTGCCTTCTGGTTTTTCAGAAGAGTCTACATTCTGTTTCTTGTCCCAGACATTGTTGCCTACGTTTTTATGTGGATATTTGCAACTTGCCATAGAATGGTGTATTTCACTTGGAATCAGAAGAGGTCCCTGTGTGTGCTGATTTGTTGTCGGTTGGAACTTTGATTCTGGCCAGGGGATTCAACTGTTCAGTGGTTGAGCAGCTTTATTTGGCTCCACCCTTACATAAGTTACCCAAGCTCCCGAGGGGCAGTCTAATCTGAGCATCCAGGAATTGTATGAGTGGCTGAAGCCTCTAATGAAGCATCAAAAGGAAGAGCAAGTACAGAGTCGAGACAGGGAACAATCAGGTTAACACTGAAGGTAAATTTGGTGGATGTACTCAAATTAAAACTGGAGCTGGAAGAAATGATAAGTGGAAGCCTTGAATTAGCCCAAGTAGATGTTTTACAGCCAAATGAATTCTTATTCACGAATAAGGACGTTGCTAGATGAGCTAGACAAGCTCTTGATAAGCCGATCAACCTAGCCAAAAAGTATGAAGTAGTTTAGGAGCAGACAAAGACCTTATAAAAGAGCCTCTGACTCTCTTTTTCTGATCATGATATAGAGAATATGACAGTACTAGAGCTAAAAATGCATATTCGAGAATTAATACAGAGCATTCTAATTTGGAATACATTGATAAATGGGAGGACATGTGGTCAATGATGAAGGGTCTCAAATGATCCATGGGGGAGGCGCCTCCATTAGGAGAAATGGCAGTGAGTGCCACAAGTTTCCTCTTAAGGTAAGTACCTAGCGGGGGGTTTGTTCATGTGCCTTGGGACTGCTGTGGCCATCTTGAAAAAGACTAATCCATGCCACGACTGTAAATGTTGGGGCATTGGAAGCGAGAATGCCATCTTAATCCAGCTAATCAATGACAAAATTCTGGGTTTGCACAGCCTCAGAATAGTAACTCCATGCAGTCGCAAAATGGACTGAGAATTTCAATGCGCCCCAAGGTCCGATGATGCAAATCCCACAGCCCCTGATGCCACAGCAGAATGCCATAACCCTAGTTTCAATTCAAATCAGATTCCGAAAATGAACCCAAATTCTTTCCAGAACCAAAATCTAGCTCACAAGAGGCAAAGCATTAGGCTATTTCAGAGATGTCGAAGCACACACTTTAGCCAATCTGAATATCAGTGTTCCATTGACCTGCTCCACAATGCCAGAAGCCTCAGAACAATAACTACAATGTAGTATCTGCTCCACCTGCAATACTGCACACAACATTCTTAGGACCTCATTATTAAAATGTGTTCCTGGGTCTGACTCCAGCGAAGTGGGAAATCTGAACCTGGAGATGAGTTTCCTCAACAACAGCTTAGCTACAATGAGACTGTCATTTCTCCTAGTTGGGTACGCTTCAACCCAATGCACACAAATGCACAACCCTAACCCTAACCATTGCACACAGGCATCTCAATGAAGTCTAGCTGCATCCTATTGAAAGGACCTTCGGATCTCCCTATGTGACTTAATGTAACTGCAGTCTTTTTCCTTACAAACAAACAACAAACCCATGACAAAAAAGCTTCTGCCATCATTCTGAACTTGAGATTAAACCACGTCTGGCGAAAACAACTACACCATGGCATCTCTCCCCGCTTGCATTGGTCCATGATAATTCCTAGCGATAGGTGGCCACAAACTGTTAGGCAAACTGCTCGTACCTATTTAATTTGTTGTCATTTTGGCTTTGCTACTTCGACTTGCACCGAAAAGATCTATCTACTGGTACCCAAAATGCCTTCATACCACCGGGCAGTTCCACAGCACTGAAGAGCAGCAACATGAATTGATTCTTCTTACTCTCTTGATGGAGGCCAGGCTCTGATCTAAGTGCCTTAAAACTACGGAAGTATCAGTGCTGTAAAGTAAACAAGATGATTCAAATTGGCCCAATGGACGAGGAGCTGAGAACAATTTCAGACTGAAAAAGGACACTTTGCTAAAAAAAAAGTAATTTTAAGTAGGCCTGGCTGCAAATTTAGATTATGCTGGGTAATTTGCTTAGTTTTGGGAAACCCGCATTATGCTTGTTATGAACATTTCTGGAAATTACAGCATTAAGCCATTTCACGCAATCATGGCCCATTTTCCGTAAAAATGTAGTGCAAATGCTGCTATTTGCAGGTGTCTTGCGGTCAAAATGTACTGCAAAGGCACTGGAACAACAGAACTCGAGCACCTGTTATTTGCAGTGCTCTTGTTTAAATGCATCCTTGCACCAAAAATTGATGAGAGGCTGCGCTTCAAGCTAAGATTAGGGTGACCAGATCTTGAGAACCGAAAACCAGGACATTCTGCAAAATAGAAGGACTACAATTTTACATCAACTGTGCTGCGGAGAATGACAACTTTTATCAATTTAGGAACACAGAAGAAGCACTAAGAAAATAAATAAAATGTAATTTTTAAAACTAGCATCATACCGGTTAATTAAATTGCTTTCTTTTAACAGCAGCTAACTCGCGCAACTTCAGAAAACACAAAACAAGTGCCTCTCAGTGGTTTCAGTCGACCCCCTCTAAAAACCGGGACATGAGACAAAATTGTCGAAATCTGCAGGGATAGCTAGTGAAAACCCGGGACTGTCCGGTCAAATCCGGGACGCCTGGTCACCCTAGCTAAACTACAGTGCAAAATGTCGGGTTTGCATACCATGTAATTACATGCAAGTCTGCATAGTTTTCAGTAGAGGCCTGCAGTGGGAGTGCTGCTGGGTGCTGACGTGAGCAGGGGGAGGGGCAGGGTGGGGGGTAGTAAACTACGGATTCCGGCCAATTAGAGGTAAGTAAACATATAAATAAATAAAACGAATTTCGTTGCACGCGCTGCATCGTCAAATGCAATGCAGGGCTCCCAACGAAATTTGTTTTATTTATTTATATGTTTACTTACCTCTAATCAGCCGTAATCCGTAGTTTACTACCCCCCACCCTGCCCCGCCCCCTCCCTACGTCAGCGCCCGGCAGCACCCCCACCACAGGCCGCCACTGATAGTTTTCCTGTCATTTCGCATAACTACGAGCCTCTGTATGTTTTTTCGTTAATTCTCCTTGCTGCAGCAGTCACAAGCTCTCACAAGGCTGCAAATAACAGGCATCAATATTAATCAACTTAATGGCTCTCATTTGATCGACACCGAAATATTGATTGATAGGGTACTTATGAACGCACATATGGCAAAGGCTTCTTGACGTTCGGATACAATGTATTTAAAGTGAAAATCCTTTCAAGGTGCTACAAATTGAAGAGAAACATAACACTAGGTCTTAATCTTCATTTGCTCTTGGACTGGCAGCCAATGTAACAAGCATTAAGCCCAGAGCCAGTGACGGCTCCTCCGCTATGGCAGATGAGCGCCGCCCCACTTCTTTTAAGCATTTTATGCTTCCTGCTGCTTTGCATCGGGGCTGCTGTGCTCTGGGCGCAGGGCAGGGGATGAGTGGTTTTCGTACTCCTAAGTGCGCAATGACTGTTTGGTCGGCGCTCTCGGGCTGCCCAAACCAATCATGCGCACTTTCCCCATTCTCCATGCAGGCTGCATTACAGCCTGCATGGAGAACAAGCCCAGGCTCCCATTCCCTGGTTAAGCATCCAACCAGGATGCTCAAAACCAATTACAACGCTGCATTGCAGGGTTGTGATTGGTCAGGGGAATCTGGGTGCCTACCAATCACAACGCCGCATTGCAGCCTTGTGATTGGTCAATGGGGCCTGGCTGTGCTTCTGTCGGAGATGGCAAAGAGCAGAAGCGGCGACGTGTGACCTAGCGCAACCGTAAGTTTATTATTTATTTTTATTTTTATTTTTCAAAAATATGCGCACTCACCCAAGCGACCCGCCCCGCCACCCGCGAGATATGCCTGCCAACGATGCCAATGACATGGCAAGGCTTTTTCCACTTTTACATTATTCTAATTTTCAGACTCTGCTGGAATTACAGTTCCTACTCTCTACTTCAGGGAGCACCAAATGCAGTGCATCACCATAGTCTAGTGAGATTAACAGACAGGCTTCTGCGAATGTTGCAATAAAACTAGGATGGATGGATGGAAGAATGAGGAGCAAAGGCCTACCTGGTAAAAACACGCAACCAACACAGCTTGAATTTGAGCCAACAAAAGGACGTGTCCTGATTATGAAATAACCCCAAGACCCCAACTTGGACGGGGCATGAAGCCTTTACTATCAAGGTGAGATGTGAAACATTCTCACCATTGACCATAGCCTCTGTCTTCTCGACATTCGTTAAAAAAAAACTTGGCCCCACCCTTTACGCTTTTAAACAATCATTTATGTATACTGTGGTGTTCTTAGAATGCTGATCAAATCTTATAAGTTGGGTATCATCAGCAAATGAGTGTTTAAAAACACAAGGATCTATCGACTCTCTCAACATTGTGATAAATAAATTTGCACACACAGTTCAATCAAAGCCTGAAATTAATACTCTTTGAATCACAGATTTGCACCCCCCCCCCCCCCCCCCAGCAAAAAGTGAAGGAGCGAGCTCAATAAGCAAAGGCAAGGCACAAACTCATACAATTCTACACCCAGCTTCCCAATGAAGATCGTATGGCTTTGTGAAATTAAGGGGGTTCACAAGTGACTAGGTTTGACCCCATGACCATAGTAGCACATGACCTTCAAATACTTAATAACATGTAAGGTTTTTTGGCTGAGCAACCTATTCAACATTTTCTCATCTCAGGAACAAGATGTAAAAGAGAGAGGTTTGAAACGCGTTTGGTGATTCCCGCGGTGGCTGCCCGCATGACCGCAGGTATGAGTGGGGGAAGGGGCGAGGCCGCCACCCCCAAACCTTGTACTGCCCGGTGCACCCCTCCCCCCCGGACTCACCCCTTGCTATGCCACAGGCCCAATATCTGTTCTGCCTCTAGCTGGCCCACCAGACAACATATTCCTTCAATCTTATCAACAGCAGCATTGGCATTAGGCGGCAATAATACGACCTGGTTTTCAGAGTCCCCGATCATGTGCATCTCATCCAAATTAGCAGTTGTTCCATGCTGGAGTTGGAATCCCGTTTGAGACCCATCGAGAACCTCTTGGTCTTCAAGACACTGGGGCAGCCACCCAGTAAGATATTTCTCTCTTATCATTGCAAACTTGGGAAAAAGAGTCATGGGCTGGAAACTGATAGAATCAGAGAAATCCAGACTGTTTTTGTTTTAAATATATAGAATGGGTAACAGTGAATTACTGGGATGATTTTCATAGAGGGGTTCTGACTGACATCAAGTAGACAATGAGAGCGAAGCTCGAGTTGTCTGCGATGTCGCTTAGAGCCCCAATGTAAGAAACATCTCCATAATTCACTTTCTACTATCCATAATTTTATGTATGGCCCCAAAATCATCTTCCCCTGGTTTGTACTGCTGTGCAAGTGCAGAGTAGTAATGGAGGAGCTCAACAATCCCTGGCCTATGTTATTTATTTAATCATTGTTTTGCAGATTTATGTGGCGCAAACTTGACCCAAAGGTATTGGAGCGCTTTACATGAGCACCAGTTACGTTACACAAGGACACATTCATTTATTTTTGGTAGGCACGGGGAGATTAAGTGATTAGCCCAGAATCACAGGATGAGGAGTCGACCCCGAGGCTTGAACCTTGGTTTCCCAACTCCAAAGTCGGCAGTCGAGCTGTCAGACCACATCCTCTCCCTGTTATGTATACCTGTCCCAAAGGTTAATAAATAAACGTACCTGTCATTCTTGACCGACCCCCATCACCTTCCCTGTCTTCCTTTCCCCTCCTGCAGCTGTGCTTTCTTCTTTAAATCAAAGCAGACAAGCAGAGCTGTGCTGACAGGCTCTCAGGGAGCCCTGTCACTTGGCCTGAAACACCTTTATGGTATCCCAACAGCGGGTGACCAGTTTAGTTATCAACTGTTGCTATGTCATAGCAGTGAATAATGAGATTCAGAAACTGAAATAAATGATAGAGGCTCTCCATGAGATCCATACATCAAAATGGAGTAATCACTCACCTTTCCAGCAGCAGGAAACCAGCCTGGAAGCAAAGGTGGTGTAAATATTTGCTATTGTTAATCGATGCCTGGGCCAGTGTCAACCTTGCAATGACCCAACCAGGGCCTGCATCTTCACAGGGCTTCACCGGAGCCTCAGGAGCCTGTCTGTGACCTCAGCCTCTGGGAGCACAACAAGGCCTGCTCTTACCAGGATACTTGAATAACCTTTTCAGAGTGTCATCACAGCTATTGCAAGAGGAAAAAGACTCATATCCATGATTTCTTTTCCTTAAAAAGAACTGTGCTAATGTATCCCTTTTTTTTTATATTTCTTTTTATTAATTAAGAACACAGGAAAAATCAACAACAGGTGTCTTACTTCACGGAACGAACTACAGGTATACATACATTTGGCGAGAAATAGATGGGTAATCCCCAAGGCATAGGCTAAAGCATAAAATAATATTGGAGTGCGGTCGTATAAAATGCATTAAGTTTAAATCCGGTCAATCGACATTATTCAAAAGTCCGCCACCCATAGGTACCAGGATTATCGTGTTTGAGGCACTTTCGAGTGACAGGGGAAGTTAGTATGAAGAGCAGTGGATCAAGCGACGACTGCACCCAGCTCGCAGCAATTAAAAGGCCATGCATTGTAAGAAACCGTGTAAACGGATGTATGACGTTACAACGCATACTTTTACAACGCCTACCTTTACAACGCATTTTTTACACCGCATCATCCATTACAACGCACACCATTACAACGCATGCCATTACAACAAATTCTTTGAAACTACCTTTACAACGCATTCCACTACAACGCATACTACATTTACAACGCATACCATTACAACGCATTACATTGCATTGCATGTAAGGTAAGTGTTGGATAGTGTAGGGGTAAAAATTACTATTCTAACTCCAGGGGGTGCAACAGTAGGGTAAGTGTTGGATAGTGTAGGGGTAAAAATGACTATTCTAACTCCAGGGGGTGCAACAGTAGGGTAAGTGTTGGATAGTGTAAAGGTACTATGTGTTGTAATGCTATGCGTTGTAATGGTATGCGTTGTAATGACTGCGTTGTAATGGCATGCGTTGTAGTGGTGTGCGTTGTAGTGTCATGCGTTGTAATGACTGCATTGTAAATGCATGCGTTGTACTGGATTTTGCGTTGTAAAAGTTTCGTTGTAATGGTAGTGCGTTGTAAAAGTTGCGTTGTAAAGGTTGTTCACCGTGTAAACACTACGACCCCCAGGGCCCGTCCGCCCACCGAGCAGGATAACCATTTAGGAAGGTACCCATTGTCAGGATTTGAACAGGATTCAAAGACATAAAACAAAAACAAAACAATACAATAATCCCTCCCCCCACCCTGCACCCCTGCATATGGCTATCGCCTAACCCCAACTAGCAGTGTGCCTGTCGCCCCAACTAACTAACACTAAAAGTAATAAAATGGAGGAGGAAATCGTCATACAGGCTCCCGGACTCCCCCCCCCCGTCATAAAGAAACAACCCCTACAGTACAGTCAAAAAATTCTTAAGGATACACAGGCAAAACGAATAGGGGAAGTTATAGTCACCGCCCAACCTACCACAAGCAGTATGGTAGCAAATCCCATGTCCATTGAAGTCATAATGTCAGGTCGAAACAGTCAATCTCATACTGGGCCCTTACGATCTTGCTTGCGAACTCCGTCTGGTAGAACCACCGCATTCTCAGGAGAACCAAGTTTTGAAAAGAGTTAAAAAAAGTTCAGTCTGGAATAAATCAAGAATAGTAGGTCCCTGGGAACCACAACCACACTCATATTCTCCCTCACCGACTCCAATTCACGATGATATTTCCTCCGCGGACTTAGTAAGAATGTTCGGGGGAAAAAGACAAAGGTGCAAACCGCAGGTCGCTTCTCAAGGTCCCCGGGTATGGGGAAACAGGCAGTTCCACTTCAGACGACAGCAGTATCGGTTGTAGCGATCAATTCCAAGTTCGCAAGTGTGTGGCCGCGCACTGACCACGGGCGTCAATACGTCCTTCTGCTCGGTGCCTCCATCCTCCGTCTCAATGTACACCATGGAAAACTTAGCTCATGCCGGGCCATGCAATGAATCTGAGTCCGGTCCCACTCGCCCCGTTTCAGCTGCGCCAGTGATCATTTTGCAGACAATGGCGTCCACATGCGAGTGTAGTGCGCAGATGGTGGCCAGTACGGTTTTCAGCGACGGCTCATACTCCGTCTGGCCCGTCTCCGCACCTTCAGCTACAAACATGGTCTCTTCCCCGGAGACCCGGGTATCTCCGGGGGAACAAGCGAAAGCGGAGCGGACAGTTGCGGAGGACGACTAACGATGAAATTGCAGCAATTTGTACTCCACTACCTCGAGCGAGGACCCCAATCCACCGAATCCCGGGGGACGGCAAACCGGGTCTTCGGGACGGGGACCCCCGCCCACAGCCTCCAACGTGTTCAGTTGCCACTCGTACGATGTTAGTCAGACCAACCGACCGCCATCATTATCGGACAAGGATAACCTTCACTTCGGGGGACCGGACCCAAGTCAAGTCCCACGGCCGATGTTGTTCAACTGAAACCCGGCAGGGCCAGTACTGGAGGCCCCGGCTCCCAAGCTGGACTAGGCCGGGAATCAGACCACGGTATAACTCCGTCAATCAGGCCGATAAAATTCTCGGGATTGCACCTTCAAGCTCTGCAACTATTCATCCACACGGAGGTCGGGCGTAAAATCGGGATATGTGCCAGGATCATCCGACTAAAAACGGAGGTCGGCGGAGCCGGGAGCTCACGCGGCCATCTTGGTTGCAAGCATAGCTCCTCCTCCTAATTTATCCCATTTAGATGACAGCAATACGCTGCATTTTGGCTAGGTTCACACTGTGAAAATACCATATACATACATCCGTCCATAGATGCAGAGGGTGTAGTCATAACTTTGCCACTTAGTGGGGCCATAATATTTTTTCCTTCTTAGAATAATTATTTTAACATTCTAGTTGCTATGGCAATTTCACTGCTCATAAGGCTGATTTTGCAAATGTAAGCAGGTTTTATGACACCTTGTAAGTTTCACCCTCTTAAGTTCGTGTGTGAACTAAGGATTTTGAAGGAATTTCTAGACTTACAGGCGTTTGCAGCTCCAAAGAAGAGGCCAAGAAGGAGCGCAAGGGCAGTGCCAGATGTACAACAAGAAGTACAGCAAGACAGGTGAGCTCGCTAGACACCACTTCACTATAGAGCAGGTGCTACCTCCTGCTCGATCATTTCCCAAGAAAATGTATAGAAGGTTTTAAGTCAGGTCGAAATTCTTCACAATATGAATACAATATTAGTGAGTTCACACTAGACAAAATATGGATGTTGAATTATGTAATAGGGTTGGCATAGGGTACACACAAGCCAACATACCTGATTCAGACGGGAGACTCGCGATTTTTGAAGCAAAACAAAAATGCTTTATTTAAGCTGTCTTTCACCTGAAATTGCCTCTGCTTCAATAGAAGTCAATGGGGAAAAATATGCTTCCTAATTTTTGTTTACAAAATCTCCCACTTTCCTCCTTAAAAATGTTGGCATGTATGTAAGGTAGATGTAGCGGGTGGTAGGCTATGTGGACGGGCTATACGATACCAAAAGTGATTAATTTAGCTGTGAGATCATTAGAATTTTCAACATAATCGTTAAAATCTTCTGAAATTATTGTGTGTGAGAGGCTTACAAAGGCTCCATGCCACAGAGATTAGAACATTTTTCAAAATTAGAATTAGGTGGATGAAAACTAAAATAAAGGAAAGCAAACACTCAGGGGCATATCTTAGTCATTAAAATTTAGAGGTTGTAATCCTGCGTTTCCCCAAAATCACGTCTGTGTGACAGGAGTGCATCATCCCCCCAAACCACCCACTTTGGCAGCATCCATTAGGGTGGGGTTTTTGACAGATGGCTAGCTGGATGAGAAGGTGGGCAAATGGATCCATGAAAGTGTGAATGGATAGGTGGACGAGTGAGTGAAAGAGTGGATGGATGGACTAATGAGTGAGTGAATGTATGGATGGATGGATCAGTGAAAGAAGGGATGGATGAGTTACAGGGAGGTTAGATGGATGACTGGATGAAAGGGTGGGTGGGTGTATGAGTGAAAGGGTGCATGGTTGGATGGATGTGAGGAAGGGTGGATGAGTGAGTGAGGGAAAAGATGGATGGATAAGTGAAAGGGTTAATGGATGGAGGAGTGGATGGATGGGTCAAAAGGTAGATTGATGGGTGAAAGAATGGGTGGATGAGTGAAAGGGAGGATGGATAGATGTATGGAGGGCAAGTATGGATGGATGAGTGAGAGGGTGAATGCTTGAGTGAAAGAAGGGATTATGAATGACTGAAAGGATGGATGGATGGTTGCAATGATGAAAGGAGGATGAATCATTGTAAGGATGGATGACTGAGAGAAAGGATGGATATGTTTGATAGCTAGGTCTGAAGATAGATGGGTATGTTTGGCTATGGATGGGAAGATGGATGGACGGAATGGTAACAGACTGATTGTTGGATAAAAGACTGACTGGATGACAGTATGTAAATGTGAAATAGTGGATATCAGCGGATGGGTGGAAGGATGAAAAGATAAATGGATAGATGCTTGGATGGAAGAGACAAGCAAGCTCTTCTGGGAAGGGATGTGATGACTTGCCTGATTTGCTTGGTGCCATAGGAGCTTTGGCTGAAAGAGGGGCGTAGTTTAATTTGCTGTCCACTCCCTTGCTATGTGGGCAACAAAAGCCCACGGTACAACTTGCAGGTGCAGGGTGGCACGCAGGAATGCAGAGAGATATTGGGAGGGCTATTAGAGTCAGGGGTGCTAATAGGATGGAGAAATGTGTTCTAAACATTCTTCACGTTCTTCAGACGTATCCAAGAATTGAGGACTCTGTTTAAAAAGAGCTTGAGAAAATAAGGCAGTAAATAGGTGAATTGAACACATGACTGGTAAACCTTTATACTTTCTGATTGCAATGCTCCATCCCAGTAAGACAGCTAGGAAGGTGGAGAGACTGTTGCAGTGCTCTGTTTGTAACTTACATGTCATAGATTACAATGCCAGTGAGGTTGTTTGGTGGTTTGTTACACCTGCAGCACATGCCATTTAAACTGGCACCTGCAGGGCACAGGCTCTGATTCCAAAGAGGTAGATCAGTAGTCTGAGTGTCTGCAAGTGTGATCTGTTTTTAATGTGCCAGTTTCCGCTTCAAAGCCAGAAAGCTAACTTGATGGGTTGATGCACCTACTGGCCTAAGAGGAAGAGAGGTACAGAGAATGTGTGAGAGAGAGAGGGTGTGTGTGCGTGCATGTGTATTTGTGTGTGTGTGTGTGCATCTCCGCGCCTACACATATATGTATGGTAATGTGAGCAACACCTCCCTCATTTTATTGCATGTTCAGAATTTGAAATAGTCTAACCTTAGCTCCATCGAGCAATACAGGGTACAACAAATAAGATTTAGATATCAGCAGGAATATGAGGTGTGGGGCAAATAACCATATTTTGTGCACGGAGCGTTTGTTGGACCTAGATTCCAAGAAAGTCATTGACAAAGCCAACAGGTTTTGCTTATGTGAGATCTACTTTGTTCATGTTTTGTACAGAAGCACAGCTGCTGTACAGCATGGTTGAAAATGAGTTATAAAAAGTGCTATGATGCAATCAACGCTGGCCGCCTACTAGCATTTCTTTTTTTTAATTTTTACTTTCTAAAAATAAGTTGCATAGTTGCTGCGCTGCTGAACAACATGGGTTAAAAACATTGACTAAGCCAAATAATAGATGACAATTTGGCTTTGTCAATGTGTTTTTTCGTCATGTTGTACAGTAACACTGTTATTGGGCATCATGATTGAAAGTAAGTTTTTAAAAAGTGTTATGACGTGGTAAACGCTGGCTGGATCATAGCGCTTTTATTTAGCTTTAAACCATGCTGTACCACCTGCGCTGCTGTACAACATGGCAAAAAAACATATTGACAAAGCCAACAGATCTTGCATAGGAGAGACGTACTAGCTTTGCCAATGATTGTTTTTAACAGGAGCAATAGATGTAGAATCTTACAGTTGAAACCACGGGCACTAGCGTGCTGTAAAGACACAGTGAGAAAGAATAAATGTACATTACACGTGTCAATCATTTATTCTGGTCATAAGAATTAAAAAACAACATTTTAGGTCAGTGGTTCACTTACATTGTAGAGGAATCTAAAGTCCATTTGCCAGTTAAATACTTCGTTTCTAGAAGTAATCAATGGAGAACGTCAATTTTCCCTCAAGTGCAGCGCTCCCCATGATGCGATCTTCTGCTACAAGAGCTTACCACTTGACTGCTATGATAAGAATTGATGCCCTTTCATCAATTGAGATTTGATGTTTGGAACAAGAGTTTGATTTCCCTGTTCATTGACAATTCTTCCCTAAGATTTGCTATGGTGGTCAGTGGTGTAACGCAAAATGAATCCCCGCCCCAACCCCTCGAGAATGGGATGAGGGGCCCCTGACTTTCCAATATCTCACAGACTTTCATAGGCCTTGGCTGAATTGCCAACCGAAGGCTTGGGGGGTTGCGCTGGGGCTGCAGGGGTCTGTGTTACACCACTGATGGTAGTAACCCTTGCAAAGCACTGTGCATAGAGCCAAACCCCCATTAGCGATATATGGATCCTACGGTCTGTGCAAAATATCTTACAGACTGTGCACACATACAGAAACCAGGTGTTAGCTTTGGAACACAAGTGTAAGAAGCCTTTGCCCCCGACCCCTTTATTACTTACATAACATTCTGATGGACTAAACCAATATGTGTTATCATGCATTGAGAACACATGTTCACCTTGCTACCGGACATATTCTAGCAGTTACAATCAGACAAAACAAGATCAGAGCTGTCAACCCACCTGTAAATTGAAGTACCCGCGGTCAGCTTTAGGGCAGTGGGGCCAGTGCCACCGCACTGGGCACCGCGCGCGAAGGACGCTGTGTTTAGAAATGGCTGATGGAGTTAAAAGCAACTCTTGCAGAGTACCTTGTGCACCCATCAATTTTCAGGCAATATTAAAAACGTAAAGATAACTCCGATGATGGTGGAGAGTTGTGACTAGCTGCAGTTTTGAATCACCATAAAGTAGCACAGAATTGTTTTTTTATGTAGATCGTTCAAAGTTTTACTGATTTTTTTCCCTGGGGTCTTTTGTTACTTCCAGTTCTTAAGTCAGTCTTAAATTCCAGTCCTTAAGTCACAATCCTAACATAGCCCAGTAAGATAGGAACTAACATTAAAGAGATGAATGCGAAATGCAGGACATAGGTTAGAAATGTATGTCTTTCTCCTAGTCTATCTTAAACCTAATGTTGATAAAGAGGGTTTATTTTGGGCAGAAAATATATTCTTCTTAGTACAGCCAACCCCAACCACTGTGCTATGTTTTGAATCTTGAGTTTGTGCTTCTCCAGATCAAGCCCATTTAAAATATAATGCCCACCAGCATGAATGAGATGTGATTTCTACACCTTGTAGTCCTCAGTGACTTGTGTAAGATTTCATAGACACTGATCTACAACGCATAATTCATTGTCTCTGTATAATAGCTGTGTGATGTAAAGTGATTTGACTCCCTACATTGGTATGACTAGCTCTATAAAATAAAGGAAATATATGTGTAAGAAGGGCTACGGAGACATGAGGAGCATCATTGGAGTGTTGTAATGAGGGAATCCTAGAAGAAGAAGGTCACTTTTGGGAACCGACCATGATTATTGCACCAGGTGCCACCAGCACTAAAGCCGGCACTGACCATATCGTCACACTCAGAAGTACACACCCACACACCTGCAAACAGGTTTTGTTCACTTGCACTTACACGGTAACTGCAGCAGATTTCGCATGCATACCTGCCAACTCACATTGTGCCACCGTGTGACGCACAATATTGGCTCCCATCACACGGTCTCCCAGTGAGGAGCCGATATCCCACAGTGGCAGGGAAAACAAGCTGAAAAGCACTGTAAATTGTGGTTTTCCAGCTCGTTTTTCGAGGCTTTGAATTGCCAAAGTCCATTAAGGGGTGTGAAAACATCCCAGGACATCAGCACCAGCCTCAGCAAGCTTTTATTTTTTGGGGGGAAGGGACTTGGGGGCGGGGTGAGGTTCAAAAGTGCCTCATAGGTGCCTCTTGGCATGAGACCCCGTCCCCTTCAAGGCCCCGCCTCCTCCTTACACTGTGAGATTGTTCTTCAAGTTGACAGGTATGTTCATGTGCAGGAGTGGCTGAGCCACCTGGCAGGCTTGCGGCCGCTTATTACCTCTGTAGCCCTTCCTTGGTGGAGTATTCATTAGATCAGCAATAAAGGGACAATAGACGCATAACTGTCCATCCTCAGGGTGCACAGTCAAGTTTGAATACAGTTTGCGAGGTCAGGTGACTGTAAACATCACACGCCAACCTGAAACTCTCTGCCACGTGGTGCAGGCTGAGACATGCTTCAGTTAGTGAAGGAAACAAGAGCCTCTCACCTAATAGTGAAAGTGACTGCAGAAAGATAAGGTTGGCTTCGCTTTATTACCATAGTATTCTGTTTCCAGCATCTAACAGAAACCATAGGACACCAGCTCTGTAGGATGCTGAGACATCAGGAGCCAGGGAGCTACTGGACAAAGGAGCCGTGGACGACAAAAGAAGCAATGGGCAGAAGATGCTCAGAGCTGGGGTGAAGTGCAGCTTTCACTTGCGAGATGAAGAGCTAATCTAAAGTCAATGGGCCTTATTTATGAGGCTGTGCGTCACTTTTACGCCGCCGGTGCATCACTTTTTGCGACGCACCAGCGGCGTAATAAAATGTGCCTTGTTGCGCCATATTTACAAAGTGACGCATCTAGGTAGATGCGTCACTTTGTATACCCCTGTGCCACATTATACTTGCGCCTGGTATAATGTATGCGGGGGCGTTCTGACGCAACAAAGGGTCATAGGAGTGACGCAGCGAAATCTATAAGATTTCACTGCGCCACTTCTAGGACGCAAATGCATCAATATCTTACGCCTGCCTCACAGCAGGCGTAAGACTGACGCAGGCCCTTGCACATGGGTCTTGACCCATGTGAAAGGACACATTGCTGGAGTTGCGTCACTTTAGTGACACACTGAAGCAATGCGTCCCTTTTGCACCATACAGACACAAGGAGTTACAGACGTATCTGTAACTCCTTGCGCCATGATGCGTTTTACAGTAAATATGACGCATCAATCATGTCGCAAGGAGGGCGCACTGAGAAGTGACGCATTGCTGCTTTCACGCAGTGATGCATCACTTCTCATAAATGAGGCCTGATGTTTTTTGTGGCAGACGGGAGGGGCAAGCGATGTAGGATGGGGAGGAGGGCTTAAAGCCCTATGAGGTGGCCAAACTGGCCATGTTATCGGGCTGTTTTTTGTATGACGGGTGGAGGCGGGCCAAGCGGGGGAGGGACACAGAAGGGGACAAGCAAAATCAGGGACAGTGGTAGGAGGCAGAAGGAGCAGCAAGATGACAGAGACACAGGAGGAAGGATGGAGGGGGCAGCACGGCTACTAAGAGCAGTAGGTTGGGGAGGGCAAAGCATGATGACAGACAGCTAGAGAGTAATTAGCAAGCAATGATGCAGAGTGGAAAGGGTAGGAGATGGCCTGCAAACACATGCACTCTTGTGTGCTGCAAGTAACATAAAAACAGTAGTGGAGGGACACTGGGTGCTGAAATGAAGCGATACTTAGTCCATGCTCCACGGTTGGAAAAGCACACCAAGAGAAAACAAAACCTGAAGGTGCTGACCAATGAAAAGCTAGGAAATGAGAGTGACGAAGAAGCCAATGAATGGTAAGTAATGTATGAGCTGTTAGCCCTTTTTAATTTTGTTTTAAGGAATAAAATATCTTGCAAGCGACAGCCTATTCAGAGTCTCAGGCGAGACCTAAAGAATGTATGGAGGATGTAAGGAATAGCAACATGGCTAGACTTTACACCGAGGCACAGGTAGTTTTAACCCCACACATTTTTATGTGACACACATTTACAATTTCAGGTTCCAAGATCAAAATTAGTCAATTTAAATATATGACAGTAATGGAAGTCGTTTCTGAAAGTGGTAGGTAGGTTGTAAAAGCTTACGTACAATTAACGGAAGAGATGTAGAATAAACACACATTCGCCAAGTGGGTCAAATTTACCTTGCTAAAACAAGTATATCTGGGAAGCACGTCCCCTAGATTGCTTTATAAAGTTAAACTAAGAGTCTTGTATTTTTGTAGGTTTTCATAATCCCTCTACCCCCGCCCTTTTGCAGAAAAAGTCAAGCTGTTAAACATAAAAATACGATTCCCCTTAGCTGAGGAGCAAGTATATGTTAAGAGTGTGCGTGTGCCCATTAGGTGAAAAAAATGCACAGACAGAAAATACAGGAAGCAGTTTATACAGTGTGAAATGTTTCTCTGGAAGTTCACTGCAGAGTCTGCAGGACTCAAAGCTGTCAATCACTGCTCTGTGTGGGGGAGGGAGGAGGGTACTTTAAACTAACACTTCAAGGAATCAGAGGCACATGTCTGTTTTTCAGTGCTTCTGAGGTCCAGTTTTCCGACTGCCAGCCCTATGACCCGTCTACCAACCTTAAAATGTACATCGTTGTGGTGTATGACAACCCAACTTCCCATCCCCCAAAGATAAATTCCTTATTTTAGTAAAGACAGGGCTCGCAGTGACGACCAGGGTCCTGCTAAATATATGTTACTCTTATTAACCTGTCTGAACCACAAGTCCTCCTTAAAAGTAATTTCAATCAGTGGCGGCTCCTCTGCTAAAGAGGAGCAGCGTCGCCCCACTCCTCTTTGAGCAGTGCAAAGAAAAAGAATATGATAATAACAAGAAGTTATCATCATTTTATTTTTCTGTGCCTCTGAAAGCCATGTTAGGTGCGGGCGGGGCGGGGCTGGGCTCTCTGCCGTCAGAGGGAGCAGGAGTGGTTTGCAGTCCCTAAGTGCGCATGACGATTTGGCTGGCTCTCTGGTGCCGGCCAAACCGTCATGCGCACTCAGCAGGTTGTTCACTGGGCTGTGTTGCACAGCCCGGTGGAGAACATGCCCAGCCTCCCAGGTACTGCCTGATCGGCCAAACAGGCCGCTCAAACCAATCATGGCGCTGCTCATGCAGCATCGTGATTGGCTGGGACAGTCCGTAAGGCTGTTTCTGGGTGCTTCCGGTGCTGCCAGCAGTGCGAGGATGGAGGAGAGGCATGCGGCGGCTGTGGCAGCAGCGAAGAAGGTACGTTTATTTTTCATTTTTGTTCATCTCCCATCCTCCCCGCTCACCACCCCCGTTCCGAGGCAGCCGCCACTGATTTCAATCTCCCTCCAAATATATCTTTCCTGTTACACTGTAGACCTTAGCAGCCACATGGAATGTCTATTTGCAAGCAGAAGACATGTTTTAAGCCACGATTCCAATTGTCGTCTCACAATCCAATGTATTTTGAGTGATAAGAGGGTGGCTCTCTCAGCAGTGATTGGTGAGGGAGACGGCATTTAATACAGCATATGTCATGCGATCCACTTACATTTGGTCCCTATTTGTCATGTCCCCACTAAATGATAGAGATATAGTTATGAGGTGAAGCCCCATAGAGGAGATCCATCTGAGAAGTGCAGACTCTAGAGGGAAAGTGAATGGACCAAATGCTGGTCTCCAAGACAAGTAGCTGGGCTCTTTGGTACATCACCTGCATTGCCGTGGAGACCTTCGGGTGATTTATGCGCTATACAAATGCAAATAAAGTAAAAGTAAAGTAAAGTATGTTATGTTATGTTATCTATATTTCTATAGCGCATGACTCACCCTGGGGCATCTCGGCTCTTCCTAGAAATAGAAACCTGAGGTTGAGGAATCCGAAAACGGAATAAGAGGCAGGGTTAGAACAGAAAAGCTTTTAATTGCTTTCTGAAAATACTGTCGCTGGAGATTTTGCGCAGGGCCATAGAAAGTTTATTCCAGTATTTTGGGGCAAGATATGAAAATGCTTTACCCCCTGTACGAGTCAAGCCACTTCGCGGTACCTGTAGAAGACCTAATGTACTGGATCTGAGGTTTCTGCAAGGTAAGTATTTTAAAAGTTTCTTTTGCAGATAATAGGGACCTCTACCTTTCAAGGCATTATAGGTAAGACAACAGATTTTTAAAAAAGATATCTTCCTTACTGGTAACCAGTGCAACTCTCTGAGCAAAGGGGCCGAGGGGTAGCCTGCTGGGCGATTTAACCATCACTAATTTGTGCTGGAAAGCTCATGGCCAAAGGAAACAAAACTAGACTGCAACTACTGTGGCCCATGTCAATAACCCTGAGAAGATGAAAAGTGATGGTGGATTACTTGGATAAATCTAAGCAACTGGTCCGTACACTGTACCACAATCAAGTTCATAGAAATTTTTTTGGCACTCTAATGCCACCTCAGACAGACGTCCACTTCATGCAAATCATTCTTGTTCTTGCTCCAATACCGAAACACTCCAGACAGTACTGCCAAGCCAGGTTCCCTCTAAGCATTTGTTGAAACATACATTGGCCCTTTTTAATTCAGCTTCAAAAGATTAATAATCGGAGGCTACCATTAGCGGTGGATATATTCCCTTAATACTTTAACCTATTCTGCTACTAAGCTCCACTTCCCCCTTCTTTTCCGAGACAATCAACACGCAGGACAGCTGCTTCATGGGCAGAAGGCAAAGGGGTTACCTTGACTAACTTTGCATGCCTGGAGGGCCATTTGAATTAAGCAGAAGGAGACGGCCAAATTATGTGGCAGGGTTGAGTAAATTATGAGGGAAGAAAATGTAAATTATGCTGCACAATGTAACACATTTTGTAATAGTACTGCTTCTTTATGTCATCATTTTTCAACGTGATAACAATCTCTAGGCAATGGTTGCCCCTCATTAGTACCAGTTTAACATCGAAACATAGCAATAAGCAACAGAAAGGTGTGTAGTCCAGCTTTGAGAAGAACCTTCCAATGCATGGCAACATGTTTCATTGCATTTTAACTAACTTTTGAACTGCTTGAGCTAGAAATAATATTTTTGGGGTTACAATCTGCAGATTATGAGGCAGATGGTGGATTATGTGTCGAATGTAACAAATCTATAATTATGCGAAAATCGCAATGGTCGTACAGTCACATAATTCCAGTGGCCTTGGCTACACTTGATACTTTCATTTCACAATATCAATTGAAAGTCTCTCTGCAGCTAGATTGGGAAAGAGGTCTGGTTCTTCTGTTTTTGATTTACCATTGTGGAAATGCTTATATGCTTGGACTTTATTCTAAATTATAAATCTGTTATGTTGATTCAGAGTCCATCTGTGTGGTACTTTCAGATGGGCAGATTCCTATTTTCATCACACCGCATCATCCTCTTCATCTTCACAGGCCTGCACCCTGCCATCACTCACTTAAGTGGTGGTTGCCATGGCTGTTTCATATCTGCGGCTTACTATTTTCAGGGAATGTGTGTTGAATCGCATGGGCTTATGGGCATTAGTGTGGGGTCACATACTCACGAGTCCCTATTTTTACATCTCTCCTACAGACTGCTTCTACCTGTCTGTTGTTGAAGACCTAGGGCCATATGTATCAACACCCTCATTTGCGATTCTCAAATAGCGATTTTTTAGAAATCGCTATTTGAGAATTGCAAAAAGGGATGTATGTAAAAAATCGCGATTTTTTTGCGATTTCTTAATATTCCTTAATTGCAATTAGCAAATTGCAAAATCGCAATTAAGGAATACTTTCCCATTCATTTCTATGGGCCAGGAGGCCCATAGGAAGGAGTGGGAAGTTATTCTCAATTTACGATTCGCAATTTGAGAATCGTAAATTGAGAATGATTTCAAGGGTGCAAGGGTGTCATAAGGACACCCTGATGCACCCCTGAAATTTATATGTGTGCATATATGGCGCACATACATGCCATAAGGGCATGTCTGTGCGCTACATGGCACCTTCACAATGTCAAAAAATGCATTTGTGAAAGAAATCGCAAATTACCACCAACTTCAAGTTGGTTAGCTACCATGTCAACCTCATTACCTTGCTGTTTGTTAGATTTCTTTCCTTCCTTTCATTGTGTTTGTCCCTCCCCTGAGGTATAGCTTCTTTACCATTCTTTTGATTGGATGACTAGTTTCCTTTCAAGGCTCACATCAGGGCACTACCTTTTTCTTTGAACCCTCCATCAGTGTTTTCTTGCTATCTCCCCACTGTGCCGCTTCTACCCTACCATCAGCACTCCTAGTGTTGCTTCCCCCCTCCCCCACCCGATAGTCCTTTAAGCAAAGCAACAGATATATTTGTGGCAGTTTGTTTACAGAACAGATTTTTTCAGTTTTGTTTTAGTTTGATCTCATGTGTTTCACTTGCGTGAAAATATGTCCTTGGCACACAGTGGCAGCACTTATGACGCTGGGGGAGCAGGTCAATGCATCCCCTCAGCTGAATTTGAAGCAAAAGTTTATTTAGCATGACTAAAAATGAGATGTCTTTTCTTCTGGAAGTTCATAAATCTGCTCCCTGGGCTGCTGCAAAACACCAAATGACTGAGCCATTATTTCATTTCCTAATCCAGTGGAAAGTAAATCAGGCCTTGGCAAGAGTTTTTATTTAGATTCTGACACTTACTTATTCTTTTAAATTTCTGCTCAGTTTTCTGTGTGAAAGTAGGTGAAAAAACGTATGCTGCTTGTAAAGATTGAACATATTGAATTTGGTGTACAGTTTCAAGGTGCTGTGTGATATGTATTTGCTTTTCTTCCAGTATTTTGAGATGTTTTTCTTGCACTTTGTTTTAAACAATGCTTTAGGCATTGGCAACGCCAGCAGCTTGGCACTCTCATAGTATAGTCGTGCCCTATTGGCTTTGCCAATGTTTGTTGTTTTTGCTTGCTAGACATGTGATGGGTGGGAGTTTTAAACCTAATTAAGGGCTGTGACAAGAACATTAAGACGCTGCATGATAGCACAGGGATGGAAACATTTAGTGCCATGTGACAAGGATTCAGTCCAATATTAGACGTCAGCCAGGACCCTTGCAGAGATTTTAACACCATTGATGCTGGTGACGGAACCACTCCGTCACCAGCCACGGACGCGCTGTGCTGGTGACGGAGTGGCTCCGTCACGGCCCGGCCGCCGCGCCTGCGCGGCACTGATTTCGCACCTGTGCGGCACGTTCTATTGTGTGGGCGGTGCCGTGATGGTACCACTCCGTTACAAGCACAGCGCGCCCGAGGCTTCTGACGGAGTGGTTCCGTCACGAGCATGGCGGCGCCGCGCGGTCCCCCCTAGCGCTGTGGCGGAATTACCGCTGCAGCCAAGGGGTTAAAGGCCAATAAATCTAGGACAGCATCAAACACTTGGGAGACTTGTGCTTGGCATAGAACTGACTCTGACCCAGCCTTATTGACCCACAGACCTATTGAACTTTTAGAACAAGCAACACTCTTCCAAGTCCTACCAATCGGTCGTAGCATGTGGCTGACTCTTCCCCACACACACCGATTTTTCATCACATATCTCTTACTTTGCCCTCACCATACAGGACATACACTATGTTTATGACTAACCTTCCGACAGCTCTATCCATCTTCCAGAGAAGCAGCAAACAAAGCTGATAACTTTTTCACGTCTTTGTGTGACTAGTTAGGCCAGTCCCGGATATTTCTTAGAATTCTGGTACTTGTAGTCGTATTTAAACCAGTATACAAACAGGACTACATGTCCCAGAATTCAAAGGAAAAAATAGGACTTGCCTGGCTAGCATGGACATGGGAAACTTGGCACCAATAAGTAATGTTTTGGAATGGTTACTGAACTCCTATCTGATGGTGTACATTTATCACAAACTCCATACATCATATAAGCCCCTCCCAACCCCTCAAAGTGTCTCTTTCTCCCTAGGCTGACCCATACCATGACGTTCAGATATGTTTGTAGTTTTATCTGGGCATTATGGTAAGAATGGCATTGTCGTGATATTGGTAAAATAAAAAAACTTAAAAATAACTACAGATACCAGAATGCAAAGATGAAACAGGACTGAATGAAGTGTTGGCTCCTGACGTGTAACGACTTGAACGTGTGCCGGGGATGCACCTGCGCATCCACACCTGGCACTTGTGACCTTGCGCACAGGAGGGCGGAGTGTGTGTTGTTCACACATCCCCGAGTGCCGCGGGACCGCAGGCTGTGTTTCCTCTAATGGCTCCTGAGTGTTGCACTAAAGCCCTCTTTTCCCCCTGGAGCCCGTCTGGGCTCAGCTGCGCATAATGACATCCAATCTGTTCAGGAAAGGAGCGCGAGGCGAGATTTGCTTCTGATTTATGGAGAGGCAGAGCTGGCGCGGAGCCGGAAGACGAGGAGGACCCGGGGCTGGGATGCCGCCGTCTGTCTGTGCAGGGTAGATTTAGGCAGAGTGCTTGCTATAGGCTTTGGCCGGGACGGGAAGTTGCATTTTGTGGCCACCATTTAAAATAAATGTTAAATGTAACATTTAATAATACGGAACAATGCATGTGTACCAACATTACTGAAAGGAAAACAAAATGGAAGATTTGGCAAAAAAAAATCGGAGGAATGTATTTTCCCCATTGACTGCTTTTGAAGAAGGGGCCATTTTAGCAGGTGACAGCTAATAATAAAGTCATTTTTGAGTTAAAAATCTCGAGACTCCCACCTGAATCGGGTCTATATGAAATGAATTAAAATACTTTTACTGAAAACGAACATTAATTAGTATTTATTCATCCATGGTACCTCCCTCAAAGATTGTTCATCTTTGTGGTTTTTTTTTAAAATAAGTTTTCTTTCCTGAAATGTCCACCACTGAAGTCATTGGACAAATCAGATTGTTTACGCATGCAAACTCAGATTATTGGTAAACTTCATTCATTCTCGTGGATGTAGTCCGGGTAATTTTTAATTGAATAAACTGTACTTGAGTTCCGGGTTTAAGTGGTTTGAAACGAGAAAGTTCAGGACTTGAATCCTGATGCCCCAAGTGACATGGGCAGGGTGACCAGATGACTCCGCTCCACCGGAACACAAGTTTTCCATTCTGGACTTTACTTTTACACGGTTGTCATTAGATGCGCTGGTCCCATTAGCTCAATTAAAATGAACCATGGCTACAACCCTCAGAATGCACTGTGTATAAGCAAAGGCCATGAATGGAAAAGTGGGGCCCTGTGACATGGAGCCGTCTGGTCACCCTAAACACGATATTATAGGGGACGCCCAGGCGTGGGAGTTTAACAAAAGCATAGAATATTATGCAGATTTATGAAAATCACACCAAAATATCAGCATTGTATGTCGTTTACATGGCTCTTTTCCACAGATGGGTGGGTTTAGAGGATATGAATAACCCTGGGCGTAGTACTTCGCTACGCCCACGGAGTGGGCGTAGTGTTGCCTACTTCGCCATTTGCAAAGTAGGCGTAGCAGGCAACACTAAGCCCACTCCGTGGGCGTAGCGAAGTTGCCCGCCACCCGCCTCCCTCCCGCCCTCCCTAAATACTTAAATAACACTTTTAAAAAGAATAAAAACCACTTACCTTGTCGGCTGCATCCCTGGGGCTCCCTCTCGTATTCGCGCCGCCGTCTCGGACACTAATGCGCATGCGCGGCCGCCCGCGCTTGCGCATTTCTCATGAGAAATGCGCATGCGCGGGCAGCCGCGCATGCGCATTAGTATCCAAGATGGCGGCGCGCTTACGAGAGGGAGCCCCGGAGACGCAGCGGACAAGGTAAGTGGTTTTTATTCTTTTTAAGAAGGTTATTTAAGTATTTAGGGAGGGCGGGAGGGAGGCGGGTAGTATTTAGGGAGGGCGGGAGGGAGGCGGGTGGCGCGTAGTGGGGCTACGCGAAGTGCGTAGGTGGACGTAGTTTCTTGCCCACTTCGCGTAGATTCGCGTAGCCCCACTACGCCTACTACGCCCAGGGTTAGATATGAAGCAGGTCCTTCAATCTCCCTATCACTTTTCCCCTGGAATAGGGGTGGGCGGAATTTGCGGAATGGACTATCGCGGAGAGGCACGGAGATTGAACAAATCTCCGTGCCTCTCCGCGATATTTCCGTTTCGCAGAGCCGGCCCGCCCGCCTACCGCCGGCCTCCGGCTTCCCGCCCGCCTTATTAATTATATTTACAGGCTGGAAATAAAGTTAAATAAAACTTACCTCATTATTGAACTGCAAACTTCCTGATCGCGACTTCTTCTTTGAAACTGTGCATGCGCATTCCTGGCGAGGAATGTGCATGCTCCCGTGCGGGAGGCCAACTTCCGTTTCGCCTGGAATTGTGTGGGAATTTGCACTGTTTTTCTGCCTTCTTTGCGAAAGGCGAAAAGTGCAAATTATCTCACATTCCGTGGGTGGAACGGAAATGTCCTCCCACCCCTACCCTGGAACCGTTTGACTGAAACATCCAGAAATTCATTACTTGTCCATGTTAAACCCACTTTGGAGCATATTTACAAGACCTGACACAGCGGCTTTGATGCGGCAGATTTCTTGACCTGGCGCAAATGCCTTAACAACACCATGAATGCACTGTATTTACAATACAGTGCTCCATGGCACAAGGATTCATGGGTGCATCAGAAATTCTGAAGCATCTTATGGCTCTAAAGTTATGCATTGCTGGAGTTGGTCGCAAGACTGACGCAACTTCAGCAATGTGTCAGAACACAGAGGCGAGTCCCATGTTAAAAGCCCTTCATCAATCCTTATGCCTAGTTTGAGAAGGCGTGGGGATTTTGATGCAGTCAAGTTGTAGAGTAACGCATTGTTAAGTTGTAAATTTCACTGCGTCAGTTCTACATTTCTTTTAACGTGTGAACGCCTACCCTGCATACATTACACCTGGCACAGGTATAATGTGACACTGGCCTCTACAAACTGATGCATTGGACCCAATGCGTCAATTTGTAAATATGGAGAAGTGTGGAGCACTGAATGTGCTGCCTGCTGTGTTGAATAAAATTATGCTGCGGCAAAACTAGCTCCTTGTAAAGGTGCCCCTTTTTGTTTTATAGAATTATTCGGCGTGGTTTCCGGTTTATTTGGCATGTGCAAAAAAAACATCAATCTTCCCAAAAGTTGGATAAAAGAACGGAAATGCATCCTTGGTGCTTCATAAATGACCTACAATGACGTGTAATTAGAAACAGGCGTGAGAAAACCCCAAAATGACTCTGAGAAATCCCAAAGTTGTCTGAATCATGCTATTATCTTAAACAGGTCTTGCAAATGAGACTTACGCCCACACCAACACCACTGTACATTTATTCGTTCTCAGGAACAATTGCAGATCATATGTGACCAATCAAAGCTTGGGTTACAAGATATCCCATGGCTACTGGCCATGGGGTTTCCGGTCCTGGGCTGCAATTTCAGAAATCATTGGCTTCAAGTGCCTTAATCCAATTGGTGAAAGTGAGGAGAACCAGGACTGCAGCTCCCAAAAGTCAATGATTTATTAAAGCCAGGCCCAGATTCACAAAGGTTTAGCATCGGGTTAGTGTTACTTTTGTAATGCTAACCCGATGCTAAACCTATTTGGGGGATTAACAAACCAACGCTAATTGGTGTTAACATTGGTTTGCATGGAAAAGTAACGCAAAGCAACGCGAAACGCTGCTGTGCATTACTTTGCATTAAGGGGGTGTTACATGGATGGTAAATGGGTGTTCCCAGACAACCACCCATGCTTTTTGATGTTAAACCCTGTCTACTAACATTAGTTAGACAGGGTTTACTGCCAAAAATGAATGCCACTGTAAAGCAGGCGTTAACAGGAGAAATGGTTTCATTTCTCCTTTATTTTCTGACTTTGCATGTGTGCTACACTGTGCAGCAGACATATAAAGTAGGGAAAGCTTTGAAGTGTGTCTAGGTATAGTATTTTGTACAGGAAAGATACCCATCCTGTAAAAAACCTGTGCTAGACTCAGGCACTCAGGCACCCTAGCACTATGGCACTAATGTGTGTGCCAGGCGCACAGCAGCTGAAATCAGTGCCGGCACTAGGGAGAGGGGAGGAGAATGCCATCCCTCTGTGAACATCGCTCTCTTCTGTTCTCTCCCTGGCACACAATGCCAGGGAGTGCGAGGGATCTTTTAGGGCTGCGCTGCGTTCTGTGACAATTTTCAGAATCTGGGCCCAAGTGTCAGGACTGGAAGAAGATGTTCTAGCTGCAAAAGAGTCACCTAGCAGAGCCTTCAAGAGCTATGAGAACAGCAAGCCTGGTTCCCCTAGCCAAGGCCAAACTGATAAGAAAGAACATGTCCAATACAGAGGACATAATGAAGCGCCTCTTAATCACGCCACAGAATCAAGATCATTGTTTTAACTAATCAGACATTTCCCAGAAACACCCTTCTTTCCTCTTCATATGTGTAAAGCCAGAGGAAGACAACTCATCCATTAGCCCTTCCCAAGTTGTACCAATAGGGTGAACAATGAAAGCATCTCCCCAGCCGCAGGAACGCGCACCTTGCCAGTGCTCAGTGAGTTCCTCATTGCATTTATCCCAGAAATATCCTCCTTAATTAAGGCAGTTACAAACCTGTATTCAGGGTTCCAGACCCACTAAAACATGCCATTTTAACCTCAATACTGACAAAACCCCTTTGTTGACCCACATGACCTGGCGTACTACTACCAATCTTTAACCCATCTTTCGTAAGTAAGATGCTTGAGAGGGAACTACCCAACCAACTCCAGGAGTATTTAGAGACACAAAACATCTCACACGAATTCTAGTTATGTTTCAGGCATGTGGAAGGGACATTGAGAGGTGCTTCCCTGGCCTAAAGAGGTACAAAGTGAATCAAAACAGTGCGTCGATATCCTTACCATTGAAAAGGCTGTGGATCCAGTGCAAAATTGTGTGGTGGCACATGACTCCCTCACAACCATTAGTAAATCAAGGCCAAAGTCTTTATTGATGATCATCCGATAGTACCTTCTTGCTTGTTTAGATGAAGGCTACCCACCAGTTGACATTCACCTAGACTTCCCATCCACCTACCACATGCCAACCACCAGATCAGCATACAGCACATATATGAATGGACGGGACTACCATTAACAACCATCAAATGCATTGAATCATTTCTGTTGGGTCGAAGCACTCAAGTCAGAGTGGGATTGACAAGCTTTAGCCTATTCCGACTGACACTTGGAAGCCGCATGTGTTTTCTTAGTTCCCACTGCTTTTGAAAGTATAGATTTGCCTGCTTGACTACAAATCAGACAAGTCTTACAAACAGATACTACCCTGAGTGATGCCGGCAATGGAGGAGGTGAATATGCTTATACCTGAACAGATCAGAACAGAGCTACTGATGATGGGCAGCAGTAACATAAACACCTTTCCCTTCACTTGGCTGTAGGTGCTGGGTCATGTCCCACATCTTATGGATATGGCTAACCACCTGTGTTTTCTGCGCAAATCAAACCACTTTTCGCACCTCATCAGTGGTCAAGAATGTCAGCAACCAATTAAACTTATTCAAAAGGATCTACAGAAACTGAACTGCGACCAATGAATTGAAGCCAGCAGATCACTGATCCTGTGCATGTTTGACTGCAGCAACACCTGAGACATCCCCTTAACCCAAATGGAGAAAATGCAAAGATTACATACAAGAAGGAACAAGCGTGCCTTAACTTCAAGAAGCACAATCACATAAGTCCACATTGAAAGCGCTGCGCTGGCTTCCGATGGAGTAGAGAGTAATGTTGAAGTGTGTCCTGTCCAGGACAAGGGCACTAGGACCCTGGGGCAGCGAAGGGGCGAGGGGACACCGGACACCACATCCGGTCAAGGGGTGGGGAGAGGACACTCTGATGCTGGACCTCGAAGCATGAGGTCGTGATATGCATATGCTGTTGTAAGGGAAAAGAATAAAGGCATACCTGTACAATATTATCGTGTCCTGCGTATTCTCCTGGGTCTGGGAACACGACATCTGGCAACGAGGCGGGATCGGAATCATCCGACGTGGAGAAATCGCGATTTTAACCAGGAGCCCACCCTGGATCGCGTCGTGACCAGAAGGAGGAGTGCAGCAACAGTGATTGAGCAGCAGCGACGCGGGAGCCCACCCCGACCGCTGCACGAGGAAAGGAACAAAAAAACGACCCCTCCGGTAAGCGCCTAGCAAAGAGCGCGAAATCCAATTGAAATAGAAAAGCAGCGCGAGCTCTCGTAACCCACGAGAGTCTCGGCGGCCATTTTGGGGTCAGGCGCGGGAGCCAATAGAAACTGCAAAGAGTGTGGCGGCCATTTTGGAGTCAGGCAGCGCCGCAATTGGACGGGAAGTCCCGCGAGAGCACGGCGGCCATCTTGAAGACAGGCATATAAACCAATAGGAGCCAAGAACGAGCGCGGCGGCCATTTTGAAGACAGGCGAAGCGCGAAAAAGAGCCAAAAATACAAAAATAAGGGATAAAGGCACCGAAAAAGAGGAAAAGAAGACCACAAAGGGTGGTTAAAGTAAAAGACAATTGACAAGAGGGCCATACAAGTGAAAAAGAGAGAAAATAAAAGCAAAAAGGAGAGAAGCAAAGTAAAGCACAAAAGTGACAAAAAGGCAGCATACTGAACATAGTACCAGGGAAGAGGGCATAAATACATAAATACAGGTGCAACTAAAGAAGAAGAGGGGCCAATAAAAGGACAAAGGAAAGAAAAGAAAGGAAATAAAGAAAAAGGCACAAACAAGCATATGCAAAGGCAAAAGAGGCAGAACAAGGAAATAAGGGTTGAACAAGGAGCAATAGAACAAAGAACAGAAAAGAAGGTAACAGCACAACGAACAGGTGCAAATAAAGAAGATACAAGAGAACAAAGCACAGACAAAGAAGAAAATAAAGAAAGAACAAACGGTGACAAGGACGAATAAGAGAATCGAACTAAAGGAATTGAGCGCTAATAAAGCACAAGCGAAGACAAAAACAGAATAAGAGAAAAAGACAACAAGTAAAAGGACAAAGGAAAGAAAAGAAAGGAGATTAAGATAAAGGCACAAACAAGGATATGCAAAGGCAAAACGAGGCAAAATAAAGGACAAAAGAAAGAAAAGAAAGGAAATTAAGGCAAAGGCACAAATAATAATAATAATCCACATTTGTATAGCGCGCAATCACCCGTTAGGGTCTCTAGGCGCTGGGGGCCGTCGGGAAGATTAAGCAAGCTATTGCCCAGAGTCACATGGTGCTGGGCTAACCTGCCGCCGGAGCCGGGGATCGAACCCTGATCCCCAGATTCCAGCGTCAGTCGCCCTGGCCGCGGCCGCGGCGCCACACCTCTCCCGCAAACAAGCATATGCAAAGGCAAAAAGAGGCAGAATAAGGAAATAAGGGTTGAACAAGGAGCAATAGAACAAAGAACAGAAAAGAAGGTGACAGCACAACGAACAGGTGCAAATAAAGAAGATACAAGAGAACAAAGCACAGACAAAGAAGAAAACAAAAAACAGAACAAAGGGTGACAAGGACGAATAAGAGAATCGAACTAAAGGAATTGAGCGCTAATAGAGCACAAGCGAAGACAAAAAAACAGTGAATAAGAGAAAAAGACAACAAGTAAAAGGAAAGAAAGGAAAATAAAGACACATAAGAGAAAATAAAGACGACAAAGTGCAGAGCACAGAAAACAGAAGAGTGCCAGAAAGAGCACGGGAAAGAACAAAAGAAAAAGACAATAGAAGACATAACAAAAAGAAAAAAAGAGTGCCAGGAAGAGCACGGAGAATAGAAGAGTACCAAGAAGAGCACAGGAAATAGAAGAGTGCCAGGAAGAGCACGGAGAATAGAAGAGTGCCAGAAGACCACGGAGAATAGAAGAGCGCCAAGAAGAGCACAGGAAACAGAAGAGTGCCAGAAAGAGCACGGGAAACAACAAAAGAAAAGACAATAGAAGAAATAACAAGAAAAAAAAAAAGAGTGCCAGGAAGAGCACGGAGAATAGAAGAGTGCCGGAAGAGCACGGAGAATAGAAGAGTGCCAGGAAGAGCACAGGAAACAGAAGGGTGCCAGAAAGAGCACGGGAAACAACAAAAGAAAAAGACAATAGAAGACATAACAAGAAAAAAAAAAAAAAAAAGAGTGCCAGGAAGAGCACGGAGAATAGAAGAGTGCCAAGAAGAGCACAGGAAATAGAAGAGTGCCAGAAAGAGCACGGGAAACAACAAAAGAATACCATAGAAAAGAAGAAATGACAGACCCCAAGCCAGAAAGACAAAGTGCACAATACAGAAAACCACCACCATTCAACTTGTCGGAGCCACAAGTAGGAATAAGGTGGGAGAATTGGATCAGACATCTGGAGAGATACATGGAGGAGACGGATGTGACAGAGGCAAAGAAACTGGGTCTATTACTAAATTATGCAGGCGATGACATTGGGGACCTCCTAGTGACGCTACCAACAAAGGAAACAACTACTTATAAAAAACTAAAGAAATGTTTAACAATGAAATTTGACGGGCAAAGAAATATTGACCTTGAAAGATACAATTTCGCAACTGCGTCTCAACAAATAGGCGAAACACCAGATGACTTTGCGACCAGGCTGAGGAAACTTGTAACACATTGTGAATTTGACAAATTTGACAACACACAAGCAATAAGATTGCGAATAATAGAAGGATGCCGTGACAGGAGCTTCCGTGCAAAGATACTAAAAGAGCCAACATCACTAGAAAAGATCCTGGCCCTAGCAAGAGCGGAGGCTAGAGCGACAGCAGACGCAAAAGAAATGGAGCGAGGAAAGTTCACAGAAGAAAAAGCGCCGTGCCTGTTGAGCAACGTCACAACGCAAATGATGGGTCTTATGGCAACTGGAAGACTGGAAGAAGATGATGCCATCACAAGCACACCACCGAAGGGGCTAACAAACAAAGGAAAACATGTCACGTGGACCGAAGAGCACCACAAAGAATTGAAAGAGACAAGACTTGCTATGACGGCCGAGGACGACGCAGCACATGCTGACCGGGGACAGCGCAGAAAGCCAAATTCAGATAGCAACGAAATAGAACTGGTAGCAAAGGTGACACAACATCAACAAAAAAAAAAATTACCGAAGACAGGTGGTGGAAATGACAGAATGAAGACGAGTGAGACTATCACACACAAGAAAGGAAAAAGCGTGGAACAAGAAGACACTGCTGTAAGAGCTCAAACAGCAAACGCAACAACAAAGGCTCAGGAGAAAAAAGGAAGACATGCGACGAAACGGAAAAGAAAGAAAGGAGGCATTGTGATGGTCAAAGAAGGACAAGCGAGGAAATGGAGCAACGAGATCCCCGTAGGCAAATTGAAGATGACAAAAGCAAAAGAACGGATGGCAAAGGCGGCAGTTTGGCCAGTGTCACGTCACAGGGCACCTTTCGCATGTCAGCAAGGCAGACGCAAGAGAAGCGGAAAGGTCAAAGCAAGAACTATAGAAAGGCACACAAAAGGAAGAAGCTCAAGCGGATATCAGAAAACAGCGATCAAGAAGGAAGCACATGGAACGAAAGAGACTAATTGAAGAGGTGTAAAAGAAGAGGCCTCTGGGCCATCGAACAACATCTCTCTCTCTCTCTCTCTCTCTCTCTCTCTCTCTCTTTCTCTCTTTCCTTTCTCAAAATGTTTGTTTTGCAACAGGGGGGGAGATGTCCTGTCCAGGACAAGGGCACTAGGACCCTGGGGCAGCGAAGGGGCGAGGGGACACCGGACACCACATCCGGTCAAGGGGTGGGGAGAGGACACTCTGATGCTGGACCTCGAAGCATGAGGTCGTGATATGCATATGCTGTTGTAAGGGAAAAGAATAAAGGCATACCTGTACAATATTATCGTGTCCTGCGTATTCTCCTGGGTCTGGGAACACGACAAAGTGTCTTAGGACACTACAGCAAGACTTCCTGATGGAACCAATCACAAACACTCAGAGCTTTATGACATTTCTAACCACTTAAATAAATAGATTAGCCAATCCCAGAAAGTAGGATCCTATGGTCCATCTTTTTTCCTGCTCAGGTGCTGAAAGGCTGTTTGCACCTCATATTGAGTTTCAGACTAGACACAATAAGCCTCAGCCGCGATCTATCAGCAGAAGGTGGCATCTTAAAAGCTGAAGACAGCCAAACTGTACACTACTTGTAGACTAAGTTCAATCAAAGGAACTAAAAGGCACTTGTCCCAAAGGACTGATATCAAAATGCCAAATATTGTAAATGTCTTCCTTGCTCCGGATATCATTTGATGGAGTCCCTTAGGGTTCTACCTTTTCCCAATTCTCTTTAACATCTGTATAAGGCCTCACTGTAAAATAATCTGGAAGCATGGGCAATTATTGCACATTTGTGATACCCAGCTTAATATAAATGATCCAAGAAAGAGAGTACATTTATACAACTAATTCAAATCTAGTTATATAAAATCATTCTAAATTTCCAGGACCACAGGGCCCTCCTTATTCCCATCTCAAAGAATTTGTTCTTCACATAAGTGTTAGTTTCGTCTGAATTACAGAAAACATCACACACAGAAATTGAGATTGACATTTAGGAGCCTCCTTTCAAAGGAAATCTCTCGCCACTTACACATTGACAGCGTTCTTAAATCCTGTAACTACAACATGTTAAACCTAAGAAAAAAAATACTTTATCATGGAAAAAGACTGGGAGTTGGAACTGGCTAGGGTCATCACGCGCCTGCAGCTACTGTCATGTCTTTTGCTCTGATCTCAGATTAATTACAGGCAGCAATATGATGAGGGACCCCCTGGGTATCCCATAGCCCACATATATTCATTAGCTTTGGGCTGAATGGAGGCAGAAGAAAGGTTGGGGCCACTTTGGAGGCCTGGGGGCAACCTTGCCCCATAGGGGCTGTAGGGGCATCTGTTATGCCCCTGCTTACAAGCATTCATTTGTAAATGCTGTTTACCTGCAGCGACTGTCTCTGCATCTGCATAGACCTTTCTCACTGAATAGCAGTTGAGGATGTCACCCATTGATGACACCACAGCTTATTGATTTATTTATCATGGGTGGCATGATATTTCAGCATGGTAGGCAGGTAGCTTGGATAGAGCAAACCAAAGTGGGGATAGAGACATTGATCAAAAAACGAGGAAAATCCAACAGAAAGCCCTTTTAGAACAGTAGCATGGTATTAACCGTTTTGGTACATAGTGCTTCCCCTTGCATTAAATGGCACTTCATGGTAGTTTTGAACTCACTGAGTGATGGGTAAGCTCGTTTCTCAGCAGGCAGTGAGGTCTAAAGCATGATCTTCATTTGGAGGTAGTCAGGGGTCTCACCTGTGACCTCTAGCTTGCTCCCTGCTACTCCTGGCACTTCCTTTGCGACCCCTGGTCTCAGAGGAGGCAAACAGTCTGGCCTCAGAGGAGGCAAACGTTTTGCACCCTCTGAGGCCAGGGGTCGCAAAGGAAGTGCAAGGAGTAGCAGGGAGCAAGCTGGAGGTCACAGCTGCGACCTCTGACTACCCACAGATGTCGTCCATCTAAAGATGGGGATAAAAGAGGCAGGGGGATTGGCATCTGGATGAGGCCCACCGTTGCGTCCATGCGACCTGCATCTTCAGGTTGATGGATCATAAAGTCCCAGTGGGGTGTAGTGGGCAGTATGTCAGTGACGTCATCAGTTCCGGGCAGCTGTTTTGGACCAATCCGTATAGGATTGTCAACAACTTGTAAAGGGCCCCCTTTAAGCTGAGCAATTCCCAGCTTCAGCCAGAGGGGGTCTGATGTTTGTACGTCAGGCAGTAAAATAAAGCTCTGATGATAAAATTAAGAATCTTGTATAGTGGAAAATAGGAATATTCAGGGCAGCCCACGAGCAGGCTGTTGAATTATCTAAGTGCTAGTGAATCAAATAGTGAGCTGGTGCCACGGAATGGGAGACATGGGCACCTCTTTCTTATGCTTAGTCATTTCTATCTACGTGGCTAAAATGCATTGGGCTCAAAGCCTGGAAAATGTATGTATGCGATTGATTTTAAGGTACTTACCTAACCAGATTAGCATATGTCTAGGTGAAGCAAGGGTGAAACAGTGAATAAATCAATTTACCAATGATCAGTAAAAGTAATAAACTGATTGTGTTGATGGCAAATTGGGATTATCCAATGTTTCACAAATTATTTTAGAAAGTTTGCATCTGCATTCTCAATAAATTAAATTCAGATACAACATGGAGCTGTGTTTGGTGTTTTCCCTGTGATCAGAAGTTGTACCGTCAGCTATGGAGAAGCCATTGATAAGTGCATTTCCTGCTTCTCCTACAACCCGGAAGGATCAACGAGTCATGTCAGCATTAGCGTTTGAGCTGTTTGCCGACAGTTATGATTGCGCATCATTTACGCGTGATGTCAGGAACATGACTGGCGCTGTCAAGAGTATAGAAGAAAGAAATATAGTCAAGGAGAGGGGGTTTAGGTGGTTACACCTCAACAGACATGGAGCTGAGGAATGAAGTGGGGGAGAGTCACGCCCGTGGCTCCTTGAAGGTTTTTGATATCGGAGAAAGAGTGGGATGTAGCAGCCACAAACACAACCTTTGGTACTTGATGGATTTTGAGAACACGCTGACTCAACTGTGGTAAGCAAAACTAATAAGTAATTTGTAACTCAACATGATCTTTGTCTTAGTTATGAAGACTTTTTGGTGCATTTGGAGAGCTGCAGCGTCAGCAGTTTCTCCATTGTAAGGGAAACTACTTGGCTGATATTAGGACTTGACGAAGAGCGGAAAATAGTGCTAATAAATATGTTAAATATAGCACATTTGTAAACCAAGCGACCGGGAATTTTGAGCAAGTCAAACTCTCTTCAGGAGGGCTCTAAAAGGATGACCCGCCTAAGATTTCTGTAAACGATCAAAAGAATATATTTCCTCCAGAATTTTTCAAGTGTATCAGCTAAAATTCCACATGTTTTACAGGAAGTTATGAAGAAAATTGAATGTTTCATGATCAGCAAGGATGCTGTCCCCGGGGAATAATTTAGCTACAGCAGCAACTCATGCATGTGCCAGTCATAAAATTGTGTTCCTCTCACATATCCTGAATTCAGGGTTAATAGCCTATCCAGCCCTTTAAGGAGCCCCACTTCTTGATTCCACCAGAGTTGTTCTCTGTATGCCACAAGGCCACCTCTTCCTGGTGGCTTTAATGTGAAACCAACTCCAGACCTGGTTATGAAGGTCTTTGAGAACATTGCCAGAGCCTCACCCATAACCTTAAGAAATGAAGCTATTGCATTTGTATGGTTCCAATTTCATCCTTAGGAAGGGAGGCTGTGGGTTGGCTTTTAGAAGCCACATCAAAACTTCTTTGAAGGATATTATAGGATGGTTTTAAGAGCTCCGGCATATGTATTCGTAAGATAAGCTAAAAAATAGCTTTGGGAGCTACAACCTTGCACTTAATAAGAGACTATTTTCACTTTAATGATTGTAACCTCAGCCATGGTAAGGAATGGTGTTGGATGGCTTTAGAAGTCACTACCTCAGTCTCAGTAAGGGGATGTGTTGTGAGCTTTAGATGTCAAAACCTCAGCCTTAGTAAGGGAAGCTCTTGCTACTTTTTGGATCAAAACGTTTGTCTGCTAAGCGAGGTTAGGCTCAACCTCAGCCTTTTTATTGGAGGCAATGTGATGGGTTTTGAGCTATGACCTTGGCCTTACTAGGGTATGGTATTGTTCTAAATTTAGGCAGGGTTAAAGGAATTATATTAGTCTGCGTCTGCGGTGTTTTCTGCATAATTATGCTTTTGCTGACAGAGTTAGATCTCCTGGCTGTTTGGAAGGTGAGGAACCCCAACCCACAAAAATTCACATTATTTTTGCATGCCCCACCCACACCTAGTCTAGGCTAGACTATATCCCGGTGGACAAGACTCAGACGTAATATATGTTAGTAGTGACACCGTCTGACCATTCACCAGTCCAAATGGATTACTCGATTTTCAGGTTTAGTACATGTATTCCAACTTGGCAACTGCCGGTGTTTGCCTTGCGTGATCCAGAGTTCTGTCAAACCCACAGGGTATCCATTACAAATTATGTTGCCATAAATGCAGGTACTATTAGCACTAGAGGCGTTGAATGGGACGCCTTGAAAGGTGACGAGGGACATAGAGAGCTCCCCGTCAACAAGAGGATAACCTTCAAGCTCCTCATTCATGCACACAAAGCTCTTCACAACACCGGCCCAGCATACCTCAACAGAAGACTCAGTTTCTACACCCCCACCCGCCAGCTCCGCTCCGCCAGCCTCTCCCTCGCCACAGTCCCCCACATCCGAAGAACAACCGCCGGCAGCAGATCCTTCTCCCACCTCGCCGCCAAGACCTGGAACACCCTCCTCACCAACCTACGGCAGACCCAAGACCTACTGACCTTCAGAAGACTCCTCAAGACCGGGCTCTTCGATCAGTAGCAGCACCCCTCCCCCCAGCGCCTTGAGACCCTCACGGGTATGTCAATTTGTGATTCTCTAATTGGTAATCGCAAATTGAGAATGCCTTCCCATTCATTCCTATGGGCCTCCTAGCCCATAGGAATGAATGGGAAGGTATTCCTTATTTGCAAATCTCAATTTGCGATTCGCAAATAAGTAATATGTAGGATTCGCAACATTTTTAGCAAATCCTACATACATTGCATTTTGCGCAAAACTATTTTTTGATATAAATGGCC
Organism: Lissotriton helveticus; assembly: GCF_964261635.1. Classification (NCBI taxonomy): domain Eukaryota; kingdom Metazoa; phylum Chordata; class Amphibia; order Caudata; family Salamandridae; genus Lissotriton; species Lissotriton helveticus. Next base: position 345,192,524 of record NC_136065.1, read on the forward strand.
CTTGAACTTGAATAAAATTCCAGGACCGGACGGCCTTCCGGGTGAATTGTACCACACTTATAGTGATCCATCAGCGGAGAAACAGCTACAGGTCTACCAAGAAGCACTGCAGGAAGGAATAATCCTGCATTCGACTTGAGAGGCTGTGATCATAGTTTTTTTTTTTTTTTTACTTTATTTATCAAGTTTTACAGGTTGCATCTCCAGCACAGTAAATCCAAAAAGGTACAATCATACATTATAAGTGCTCTTGCCATAAAAAAATCATCACAGCAATATTATCAAACAGTCAGTTGCATAATAGTTATGAGGATAATATGGTCCCCAACAGTCCCTTGTGTAGTCACTGTGTCGTTGCTTGCCGCATTAGCTTTATTGAACTCCATTAAACTCCCAGAACCCCCCTCCCGTCCCCCCACCCTAACCTTCAACTTCACCCTGTCCCTATATCCCCCTCCTGCCGAGATTTACACCCTCCCCTGTGTGGTCTGTGTTCCTTACATTTAATTCAACAGGAATAATTAAAAACTTTTAACATCGGGTCTCTGCAACTAGTTCCTCATAGTGGGTCACCTGATGTCGTGATGTCTTGGGGTCGAATCTCTTCTCGTCCCAAATCTACCAGTTCCGGGCTATTTTGCGTCAGAGGGGTATCCAATCCCACCAGCTCTTGGATCATGACCCCAGGCCTGGAGAACCTCGGGCAGCTTCCCATCCCTCCTTGTGCGTCTTATATGGTCTTCTTCTGCTAGCGCCCATTCCCTCAAGTCAGTCTTCCATTTCTGCAGCATCTGACCCTGTGGGGACAACCAGTGTATTGCAATGCGGCGTCGAGCCGTAACCAGGCCCAATACCAAAAACCGCCTGCTCACCTTTCATTTGGGGTCCCGAGGGATTAAGCCCAGGAGGCAGGGGCGGGGGTCCAACTCTACTACCCATCCCGACACCTTCACCAAAACCTCCAGGACCGACACCCAGTATGTTTGGAGAACCGGACACACCCACACCATATGCACAAAGTCTGCCATTGGGCTGCGGCATCTCGGGCAGTGTGCATCCCTGGTGTTGTCTATGGTCTGGAGGCGCCTAGGGGAAGGTAGGTCATATGTATAATATTGTACTGAATTAATTTGAATCGGTTGCTAACTGACACCTTCCTCACACTTTCATGAATTTTTTCCCATTCACGGGAAGTGATCTCTTGTGAACACGCCCGCTGCCACCTATCCTCTATTGTCAAGGGCCGCAATTTCTTATCCTCCCTTAAGGCCCTATAAAGGTGAGTTACCAATTTCCGACCCCCTGCCATCGCCAACATTGTGACCAGTATATGGGTGTGTGCCGGGGCCTCCGGGAATGTTGGCCAAAGGTGCCGCGCGGTCGCCGATATTTTTGCGTATTGGAGGAATTGTCCTGGGCGAAGCTCAAAGGAGGTAACCGCCTCCTGATAGGATATAAATTGGTCATTCGGATACAGGTCCGCTAGCATCAGGCACCCTCCCCCTGTCCATTTATCTATGGACATGACCCGCGCAATCCGGGCAAAGGGTGGCAATAGCCACAGATCTAAGTCCGGGGCGAAGGGTTTGCTGTGGAGGAGGCATCGAGTCACCCGATCCCAGACTGCAGCCATCAACCGCGCCAGTGGAGGGGCATGATCCCGCTGTCCCCCCAACCGCCAAAGCATCGTCCCCAGTTGCTCATTTCCATACGTCCCCTCCATTAAGGATTGTTCCCACGAGGGGTCCGTATCCAGCCATGCGATCGCGTGTTGTAGTTGTGAGGCAAAATAATACATCTCCAGGTCGGGAACTTCTAAACCACCAGCTCCCCATCTGCGTTTTAGGACCTCCAAACTCACCCTGCATTTCTTCCCATTCCATAATAGTAGGATGAGTAGAGAGTCCAGCTCTCGAAAAACCCGATGTGGTATCTCATAGAAGGACCCCTGCATAGTGTATAGACAATGTGGGAGGATCACCATTTTATTAGGGCTATCTTTCCCATCAGGGAAAGCTTAAGGGTGTTCCAGAAGGCGATGCTTCCCTTTAGACCTCGGATTATCCGTCCCATGTTATGCTGGAAAAAAGTGGCTGAATTTCAGCTTATCCATACCCCCAGGTAGCGCAGCGTGTCATCCATCCACGGGAGTCCCATTTCTGGGCGCTGAACCCCCTCCCACTCTGCCTGCTCCCCAATCGCATACAACTGGGATTTTGCTTTGTTGACTGCCAAGCCGGAGGCGGCTGTAAACTGCGTTAGTGCGGCCATCAGGAACAGCAGTGAGTGCGTCGGCTGGCGTAGGTAGATCAATGCTTCATCCGCATATAGGGACACCACGTGTTCCGTCGCCCCTACTCGAATGCCCTGGTCTCTAAGTACCGAACGGAGGTGACATGCCAGCGGCTCCATTGCCAGGGCAAAGAGCAGGGGGGGAGAGAGGGCACCTCTGGCGAGTACCCCTCAAAATGGGTATCTCACCTGAGACACATCTGCCCGTGCGGACTCTGGCCACCGGTCTGGTATAGAGCAGTTGAACCCACCTTACGAATCCTTCTCCCAATCCCAGTTTTAAAAGCACCTTCCATAAATAGGGCCAACAAACCGAATCGAATGCTTGTTCGATGTCCAGGAAAACCAGTGTATTCTGCCCAGCCTGACCCTCCAAGGTCTGCATAACGTGGGCCAAGCGGCGGATATTCCGCAAGGTGTTTAGGCCCGGAATAAACCCAGATTGGTCATAATTGACCAGGCGTCGAAGATATGGAAGGATTCTAGAGGCGAGGACCTGACTGATTATTTTTAAATCCACATTTAACATGGATATGGGTCTATAGGATCCTGGGAGGAGGGGGTCCTTCCCCGGTTTGGGGATTATAACTATCTTTGCTGTTCGCATGGAGTCCGGGAGCAAGCCCCGATCGTATGCCTCCGATGCCACTTCCCAGAGCTTCGGGACCAAAACGTTATTGAAATCTTTATAGAGTTCAGCTGCGAGGCCGTCCAACTCTGGGGATTTAGCCGTCTGTAAATGGGCTATCGCTGCACGTATTTCCTCCTCTCGGAGTGGCCCACCTAAGTCCTCTTGACTCTCAGCATCGATACCTGGTAGTTGTACCCCCTCCAGATATAGTTCCATGTCCTCTATGCTAACTAGGGGCTGTGATTCCGAGTATGTTCTAGATAGATGGGATCGGAACACCTCATTGATCGCCTGCTGAGTGTATACTAACTGGCCCAGGTCATCTCTCAACGCCAAAATCGGGTGTGGTTGAGTTTCTGCTCGAATCAAACGTGCCAGGAATCTCCCAGCCTTGTCGTCCTCTGTGTGCCAACGCTTCCTACTGGCAGTCTTGTTAAATTTGTCAGGGGAGGCCCAAGTGTCTCCTAGGTGTTGTCGCGTGGCCTTTGCTCCTTATCAGTGGGAAAGTTTCTCTCTAGTTCTGCCAGACAGTCCTCGTGTCGCCTAAGCTCCCTTTCTAATACCCGCTTGACCCCTACTTCTGTGGAGAGGCAGATACCCTGGACAACCACCTTCATGGCGTCCCATTCAATCGCCCTGGTACTGGCCGACCCCAGTTCACATCTAAATATGCCTCAAGTCCTTGCGACATAGCCTCCCTGTATATGGGATCAGCTAAAGCCTCAATATTAAGCCTCCAGAGTGGGACCTTGGGCCGAGGACCACCCACCAGGTATGTAAGCAAAAGCGGAGAGTGATCCGATAGGTAGCGCGCCAAATAGTGAATGTCCTCCACCCGACCGGTGACCCTGCCCTGGAGAAAGAAATAGTGCAGTCTACTGTGGGTGTTGGCAGTAGGCGTGTAGCACGAGTATACCCGCCTAACCGGGTTACGATGCCTCCAAACATCTAACAGGTCATAGCTACGGAGCATCTGGGTCAGTGCTTCTCTCATTTTAGGCTTCGCGTCTAATTTGGGGGGGCACCTATCTAAATCACCCTCCAGTGCACAATTAAAATCTCCAGCTATAAGGAGCTTCGTGTCAGGGTCAATATCCAACTGTCCCAACACTCGACCTAGGAACTCACCATCATCCACATTCGGGGCGTACACATTCACCAGGCGTACATTACGGCCATCCAGAGTGCCCACCACTATAACAAATCTGCCTTCTGGGTCTATCTTTGAGAAAACAGCTTTAAAAGGGACCCCCGGAGCTACCCAAATAAGGGCCCCCTGGCGAACCCGGAGTAAGAAGTAGCAAAGAACTGACCCCGCCACCTACGCTGGACATATTTAAGGCAGTCCCCCCAGAGGTGCGTTTCCTGAAGGAAAGCAATACTGACATTATAAAGGCGAAGATAGGTGGCCACCCTGATTTGCTTGATCGTATTATTGAGCCCTCTGACATTCCATGTGATGAGCTTATATTTACATGTGTCACCTGTCATGATAGCTGAGTGTGTGACAGAACGACCCCCAGCGGTAGGTCCTCTGAGTCCCTACCACAGTATGACATGACCCCACAGTAGTTGAACCTTTTAGGCATTTCAGAGCACACGACCCTCCGTTAGGTAAACATCCCTGACATTGGAAAACAGGATAATAAAAAGTCTCGGCAGCACCCCTCCCTAACCCCAACATGAAACTGCAGCAACACCCACACTCAGGCGGTAGCATCGCATCTCCCAATCTGGAAGCGGTCGGGAGACCTCGAACCCCGCCCCAAAGAAATACCCCCCTCAGATCCCCCCCTTCAACTTGAAATTAGTGAATTAAACTAGGTTATCACAACAATTGAGTACTTAGTAGTCCTGAAGTGTCCCTTTCCCTTGTAGTTGGATCTTCAGCCGACTGCCTGGTACCACGCAGCCCTGCCCGGCCGAGGCCTAGCTGGTCATTGTGGCACACTACAATGGCCACCTAAGTGGAAGTTGGCACAATAGTAAAGTCGCTGTATAGGAACAGGTTTATCGCCCCCGTCCTCCCATCCTTCCTCTCCCATCACTTCATAAAATCGCCTCCGCGCCACTCTGTCAAACTGCAGTGTCCCCTCCAGATTAAGATAGGAAAATACTCACAGTGTCCAAGACCCTCTGTCTTACATTTGGATCACCTGATGTACCAGTCAATCGTTCTGCACATGTTCAACTGCTGGACTCGTTGCTCCCCCTGAGTCCGACTGGGTTTCCTGTACCAGGCATAAGGGGGAAAATTGGTTCTGGGTTGGGACCGCCGGTAGTTCCGTCTGAAGGGTGCCATCCGGTCCCACCGTGATGCGTCCACTTTCTGCGATGGCTTGTGCCCTCGGAGGTTGATTGCTCTCACCGCGTCGCCGGCTCAGCCGTCGTGCACTTCATCGTCGCTGTTCCTGCCACCCCTGTGTGTGGTCGTTGCCCGCCAGTCCCAGTGCGTCCATCCACCCCTCCGCGTCCGAAGGGTGGTCAAAGAAGTGTGTCCTATCGTCATGTTGCACTCGGAGCCGGGCTGGGAAAAGCAGACTGTACTTGACGGTGTGGGCTCGCATTCGTCTTTTGATCTGCAAAAAGTCATTTCAGAGGTCCTGTACCTTCCTAGTATAGTCTGAGAAGATGTGAATGTCATGGTTTTCGAACCTGGGTGGGCCAGTCCTGCGGATATGTTGAAGAATCAGATCACGGTCCCTAAAATTAAAGAACCGGGTTATTATGGCCCTAGGTGGAGAGCCAAGTTTCGGGGGCGGTCCCAGGGTTCTATGGGCCCTCTCGATTGCGAATAGCTTGGATAAGCGCAGGTTTGGGAAGACTTTGCCTATCCAGTCCTCATGAAACAGGTCTGCCGCCGGGTGTTCTACCCGCTCCGGGAAACCTAAAAAACTGAGATTGTTCCTCCGGGACCGCCCTTCTGCATCCTCTGCCCGTTCCTCTAACCGGGCCGTATGGTCCTGGAGGGCTGCAATCGTGTCCTTCAACTGTTGGACTTCGGTTTGAAGTACCGTTAGATCTCCCTCTGTGGTGGTGACCCTGTCCGCCACCTTTCTAAGGTCCAGGCGCAGGTGGTTGATGTCCATAGCCATTCCATCCATCTTGTTCTCTAGTGCTACCCTGGAGTCGCGGATCGCTGCCAAGATATCTGCTTTGTCTCGTGCCGCCGCCTCAGTGTGGGCCTCCATCCTCTGCCCTATTCCAGGGCGTTCCACCGCAGTGGGCCCCAGGACTGTATACTGGACGATCTTGTTAGCCTGCGCACCCCTCGTTGTCGCTCGGTCCTTCCCCATAATACTGTGTACTCCAAGGGTAGTCCGTCAGGCTTCTCCCGGGGGGTGCCGCCCGGTTCTCACTACCGCTGGAGCGTCAGCAGCACTCCTGGACCCCAACCAGGACTGGGGCGGGGGAGGGAAAATCAGGTTTGCCCCGAAGTGGCCCGATCTCTGTAGTCACCCCCTCCGTCAGCCGTCTTCTCAGTGGTTCAGGGCCCGGCGACCATTATGGGGGGCCTCACCGTCGCGGCCGCCCTCTCCTCGCGTTCCCTCGCCGACGTTATTGTACGGAATCCACCCTACGCCCGGTCTGTTCCACCGCAGGTGCACCAACCAAGTTCATGGGCCCCAATCAGGATGTGGGGGGGGAAACACCCCCAGGGGGCCCAGACTCGTCAAGCACCCCAAGACGACAGACCGCAAGGCCCTTCGGTGGATATGGGGGCCTCCCCGCCTTGGCCGCTCTTACTTGTAGGTCCCTCGCCGGGGTCACTGCGCGGCCTCCGCCGCCCGTTTCGCTCCGCTTGTTTTTTACCCCCTGGGATCCCTGAGGATCACGGCAGTCCCCACAGCACCTCCACGAGGCCCCGGGCCGTTCCTGGTAGGCCGGTTCGCCTCACTGGTGCTCCCCGTTCAAATTTGCTGCCGGACCGGGGAGGGTGGGGGGGAGACCCCCCTGAGTGTCTGCAGGTCCCTCCCCAGCCCCTCTGATGGTAACTGGGGGCTGAGGAGTGCTCCGTATGTGGAGGATTATGCTGCAGGGTCCGCGGTGGCACCTCACACCTCCGCACCGCAGGCCTCTGGAGCGCTCCGGCGGCTGTGCTGTCTGCCTGGGCAACGCGCCCCACCGCAATCCCCAGCGAGGGACGCCCAGCCGCACCGGCAGGTCTCCTGGATCCTGCGACCTCAGAGTGGGGCGGCCGCCATTTGCTGGTAGTGCGGGCAGGTCCGTGATGGGCCGTTGGGTCCCCCGCCACCTCCAGCGTAGTAATCAGTCCCTGGTTGCGGCGGCCTGGGTCCGGGGGGGCTCCTCACCTCAGGAGCATCGTGACGCTCTTGTTACTTCATGTCTTGTTTGGGCACCCCCACCGCACCTCTAGCCTCAGCGAGGGATGCCGTGCCGCGCCGTGCCAGTGGAACTCCCGGCTATGATTACCTTTGGACGAGGCGGCCGCCATTTGCCGTCAGCGCGAGCAGGTCCGCGGCAGGCCGTCGGGTCGCCTGCCTCGTCCGGTGAAGCGGTGAGTCTCAAACTGCGGCATTTCAGGTCCGGGGGGGCTCCTCACCTCGGGAGCACCGTGTTGTTTGCTAAATGTGCCAGGATAGTAAAGGATTTATTTCTTTAGGGCAGGAGCTGGGCTGAAATACGTCTAGCCGGCCATTTTGGTTAAGCCACGCCCTCCGGCTGTGATCATAGTTATACGAAAAACGACAGCTATGCCAGGATATTCTTGGGCACCATGTATGAGTGGCATGACCTTCCTGCAATGCTTGTGGTGAACCACTCCCAAGTGTCAACACTATCCATCCGCAGCACCTCATTAGATCAGATCAGTGCAGTAGGGCTCTGTGGAGGTCCTTGGTGTAAGTCTGTATTAGGGAAATAAAGCTATCTCAAGGGTTCTATAGAAGTGCCATGACCTTCCTGTAGTTCTCAATGATGAACTGCACTGGTTCTGCAGCATGCTGTGGTACCCATGCCTCACTAGGGTGCATTAGGGCAGTACAGTGACGCTCTACCGTGGTACTTAGTGCAAGCAGGCACTTAAGAAGTTAAACCATCACAAGGGTTCTACATAAGGATGTTGTGACCATCCTATGGACCTCCATAGTGAACCGTCACCAAGCTACAGCAGGCAATGGCATCACGGCCGCACTAGACCGCATCAGATCAGTGCAATAAGACTCTGTGGTGGTTCTGGGTGCAAGGCTACATCAGAGAAGTGAACCTACCATTTAAGTAAGTATGTCATGACCTTTCTGCGGACCCTCATGGTGACCCATCAGCAGCTACAACACTCTCAAGCAGCACCTCACTAGGGTTCTTCATGTCCCTGCACTAAGGTTCTGCGGTGATCCCGGGTGTAAGGCTTCATTTGGGAGGTGAGGATATCTCACGGAGTACATACTGTATACATAAGGGTGCCATGATCTTCCTGCAGCCCCCCAGGCAGCAGCATGGTCTGGCAGCATGGCCCCACTAGGCCGCATCAGACTAGTGCAATAAAGCACTGTGTTGGTCCTGGAAGCAAGGATCCTTCAAGAGGTGATGCTATTTTAGTGCCCCGACCTTCCTACTGCCCTCATTGATGTACAGCAGCCAGACTGGCAGCACAGCCTCACTTTACCCCTCAGAGCAGTGCACCGAAAGCCTGCGGTGCTACTCGGGGCAAGGCTGCGCTAGAATGACAAAGAGTCGCACCTCCCTCTGATGTTGGGACCTTCCACTTCTCCACAGCTCCCAGCGGAGGGGGTGGGGGGGGGGGGTTGTTATAGGGTGAGACGTCTCGGTGACGAGGACGCGCAGAGTTCTTGTCTGCGCAGGTGTCAGCTGACGGGGCCCTGCCTCCCCTCTAAGTGCTCAGCAGATGTCTCACTTTCAATTGTCGGTGACAGTATAATGAGCAGCCTTAGCCTGGCAGGTATGGTGGGCGAGTGAGCGCGCGAGCCCAGAACCCGAGGCGGGAAAGTGCCTCGAGACAGCGAGCTAAGCAAGCTTCACGTCAGGAGATACAGTCACACACGGAGTCACAGCGCCCGTCGTACATTCACACACACGGAGGAGAGGGCATTTTTTTAGCCGGCGCGCGAGCCGGGCTGGTCTCGTCGCGAGAGCGGGAGTTTTTTTTGTCAGGCCTCGTGCCTTGGAAGAAGCTGTCGGTGTTCTGTCTGTCAGAGACATTGCTGTGTGGGCACATTAGCCTATAATTTATTCTGCCTCGGGCTAATTCTGAGTGTTTTTGGCTCTTCTAGAGAATTTGACTCCTTCTAAATATAATGTCTTCTAACTTGGTATTTGAATTCCAAACTTTCACACTCTAAGCATGGTGGTTCACTTTCAGGCCTTTATGGGCAAAACATGCCAAGACCCTGCACACTTTTGGTAAAACCTTGGTAGTGGAATCTCTGTAATTACTCTGTGAACTACCTGTCATAGATTTGATTGGTTATCACCTGGATCCACAGTTATCTATTTAAACAGTAGAATACACCTCCCATCAGCCAGTGCTTAATTTCTGAAAAACACTGCCCATAGTTTTTCTTACAGACTCATCTCTGACATTGCCCTGTTTTGATTCCACCCCAAGCCTCTTTCTTCCAGCACTCTACCCCTCCTGTCTCTTGATCTTTCTCATGCAAGTTTTTTTGCCATTCCTTCCTGCCCCCTGCCATTTTGTTTCTATATTTGTTTTCCTCAATTTTTCTCCCTTCTCAGATTTTCCTTCTATTGATCTGTCCAAAGATTAATGGTGAAAAATAAGTTCCAGTCCACCTCAAACATGGATGCTCACAACCTGCAACCACCAGCACAAATAAAAGAATTCTCCCAATAAATGATGAGAATTTTTTTAAAAACATTCTTTTTGACCATGCTGGCAGTAACTAAGCCTATCGCCCCATTTCCACCATCACATCATTGCTTCCTAGTGTTATTGCATTGGCAGGCGACCCTTGGAGAAGTGTGGCTCACTGTTTAGAGGATGCAGACCTGGAAGCAGAGGTCAGCCCGGGACCAGGGTTCAATTCCCATCTCGGCGGGGTCTTGAGTCCTAAAATGTCCATAGACTCGACAATTCTCGCTCCGGTGCCTACTCGATTCATGGGTTCACACTCTGCGACTCTGGGCAATAGCTTGCTTAATCTCCACAACGGCCCCTCGCGGCGGGATGCCTGGCTTTCACCTTGCGGATACCCTGCCGGGGTTATCTCACAGGGGAATACCAGGACGGGTTCCCTAAGCAAGCGCTTAGAAACCGCTTGGTGATTTGCGCTATATAAATTCCTGTACATTTACATTCCGCCGGACCCTGAAGAGAGCTGCATCTGCACTCCTTTGGACTTATTGATTTTAAGCCTATTGACGTGGTGATCTGAAACTTTGGAAGTTGCTGGAATAGAATTTTACTGGTGACTGACTCTTCTCCAGCTCTGCTGGCCTTGTAGAAGCACAAGCCATAAGTTTTTTGCCACCTTTGCTTGGGTATGATCATTTGAATTTCTAGAATTGTAATCCATCTTTTGGCAACTAATGACCCAGAGGGACCCAAACATAACAGGCTGTGAGGTGGCAACAAGCAAACAACCTTCAAGTGCTAGAAACTCCCTAGTCTAAGATTTCTCCTAACTTTAGCCAAGTAATCCAGTTTTTTCTAGATGGTATGTCTATTTAACTACATAAATTTGATGCTTTTAGCGAATGCGTTCAGGCCAGGTGTATACTTCAATAGCGAAGGAGGATAGCCGAGAGGGTCTTCGGGTGCTGGGATGTGCTGGTTCATCCCAGTAGGCATGGTTGGATGTGAAGACATTACCATGTTAGATTTGGAATTTCCCACAGCTGGTACAATCTGCCTGCCCTTCCAATCTATGCGAGATGACGTAATTATAGGAAAGAAAATGGAAGTGAGTAAGTGAGGTCAGATATGAGCAAGAAAGAAAGAGCAACAGAGAAAGGACTTGTTATCATTCTGATGTGAAAAATTTGGACGGTAAAACTGCCCATGCAAATAATGTTACAGCAGCTTGGGCATGGTTTTACCTCCCGAATCTGAGTTTTGTAGGTCAGAATGGGGATAACATGGGGTACTGTTTTTCCACATTGAATGCTTTCTCTTAGTTCGACTATTTTTCTCTGTGCCAGTTCCTCCAATTAATACACTGATGGATATGTTCAGGGTCTGAGTGGTCTATAGGGCAAGCAGGCAGTGCCCAAATGGGCTGGTCTGACAGATACCTGTATGGGCAGGTTTTTTAGTAGTTTGTGGGCCCATTTAATGACTAGATGGGCCGTTTTTTACTGTTGATTTTCCTGATATTACCAAAAACATTGCCTGCAGTAAACACAAAATCCATGCAGTCTTCCATACCTTGCAAAGTACCCGCTTGCTTTTGGTATCTAGGTCTTTTTTTGGTTCCATTCCAATCCTGGATACGTGTATAGAAACCCCAGAGCCTATGTGCAATTTAGAATCCATATTTCGGTGCCAACGCTCTCAGAGCGTGATTTTACATTTACCATCCAACTCGGAATAAGAGGGCAACATTCTCTTCCCAACACCTTTGATGAGTTTAGCTAGACACTGCTGCCTTTTGCTTGTGGCCTATATCCTATTAATTTCCTCTTTATTTTCTTGGGATGCCATCTTATATGTTACAGTGAGACCTTGACACATACTCCAGCAATATCAAACACTTTTAAAACTATGAGTGCAGGCTGGCTATGTAGAGCATGTGACTTATTTGCGAGTTTTCAGGGAACTGGAAGAGTAATTGCTGTGTTCAGTATAGTAGTTATCCTTTTTTATGTTTGTTATATAATGATTCCTGAGTCAATTAATGGTGAATATATTGTATTGTTGCATACATAGAAAGGATGCAACCACTAGGCGGTTAGTGGTATCTATAATACTTTCAGGTATATTTACATACATTCTAGTACCACGAAGTTCAATAAGGACAGTTTTGATTTGATCAAGAAAATATACAAGTCTTTCTTGTTGAAAACTATTTTTAATGCAGCTGAAGAGCTTGTGGTCTTACATTAAGACAGCCTTCATCCTGTTTCAAAGCTTATAGTCTTGAGGTTTTGCAGCCAATACATGTTTCGGCCCGTAATCGGTGCACAGTCCTCGGGCTTTTTTCAAGGCTAAACTGATTTGTAGTTGTGCAAAGTTTGAGAGTCACCATGCTTTCAATCAGGATACATTAAGGAGCTAAACCTTACTGGCATAGTGGTTCCCTTAAAATAAGTCTAGCAGGGCTAATTAGGCCTTATAAGCATGATGGCCCCTTTATAGTAAGGCTAGTTATGGCATAATAAGGGAACATGGTTATACTCTCCGTGAGAGGGGAGGGTAGCATTTGGTATGGGTGTCTTGATTAATAAGTCAGCTACAAGTCATTATGGAGACTGGTTAAATTTTTTATTTTTATTTTAATCAATATGGGATTCAATTTCTGAATGGGAAAAGCTGGACCGGACATGGCCCTCTCTCATTATGGCAACCAATACCGCTCCCTGCCCCTATGGAGAGTTTCCTCCATCACCCAACACAGTAGCTGGCTCCTCTCCTCAGGGTTACAAAGCCAGCACTATGCGGTAACAGCATATTATGGGGTTACTAGCATCCGCATCTTTACTGTAAATGGACCACCTTGGTAACTATTCTTCCTAGACCTACTATTAGGGAACCAGTACACTAATACGCTTCAGCCTCTCTAAAGGATCCCGATCAAAAAGATGGTGTCTCTCAAACTTTGCACAAACTACAAATCAGGTGAGCCTTGAAAACACCCCAAGCCTGTTTGGGGAATACTGGGTGAAATGTGTTGGCTGCTAAACCACAATATTATAAACTTAAAACTGGACAAAGGGTGTCTAGTACAACGTCACAAGATCTTCAACTAGATTAAAGAGCATTCCCCACAAGAAATAACAGTATTATGTTTTGTCACTCAAATCCAAGCCGTAATTAGTGAAATTTGTACTACTGGAGTATGTAATGTTATCCAAAACTATTGTGGTTGCCACTAACGATCTTGTGGTTACAGTCTTTTGATGCACTTTGAATTTACTAGGAGTGATGTCTTACCAGAACGGATACACACTCATGGCAATTATTGACCTTTAATTGTGTAACAGATTACGGCTATTAAGTGTGGAAGGAGGACTTCAGAGTTCTACATATTCCCTTTTTTTTATTGTAGACCTAGTGGAAGGGACTTTGTTTCTGCCTCTTTAAGCTATTGGCTTCTTCTGCTCTGGAATCATCAGTCTTTGGATTGATACTCTGCCAATCACATCTTGGGTCAGTCCACAAGAGTATTTTAGTCTCGCCTTCTTTTTATTGGTTGTTTGGATGTATCCTTCCACCTCCACTGGAATTCAAGAGTGATTATTTTACATCTGAAAACGACTTTCTCTCGTCAAATATTCAATGATTTATCTAATCCATCATTGTATATACAGTGGAATCTTTTTAACGTGGAGGTCGAGTTACTTCTGTACAAAAAAATGGGCATCTTCACTGGCAATAGCCATCACGCAACATGGAAGTCAAGTTACTTCTATAGAAGTGACGGGCGACTTCACCTGTAATACCCACCAAATGACACGCAAGGTGAGAAACTTCCGTACGAATAAATGGGTGCCCTCAATAGCAGTACCCAACAGGTAAATGCTACAAACAGCAGGTAACAATGAAGGTGAATTACTTTTGTAGAAATTAACGGATGGACTCACCTGCAGTAACCATCAGATAACGAGGAAGTTGAGTTGACCCAACTGATGCCTTGCTTAAGATTCGTATTCAAAGTAAACCCTTCAGAACAAATGTTATGCGATCACAACCATCCATGGGCAAACCAAATACATGTTGTAAGTTTGCAGCAATTACAGGTTTGGGATAAGAATTTCACATGATAAACCTCTTTTTCCTAGCTTGCACATGGTTTTGCACTAGATTTTACGAAATGGGAGATCAGGCCATTTTTGTAGATATTTGCTTGAAATCTTACAGGTGTTTGCACTGTTCCCTTAAGCATAGATTATAGGGGAACTGGTGCTCTGCAGCGCAAAGGGATTTTGCACTAAACTCATCAACTTTCAGAGAAATAGAATGAGTTGATCAGCTCTGCCATTTGTGCTACAAAGCATCACCATGTGTCGCTCGTGCAAACTTATTGCAAATCTGGGCCCTTTTGTCGAAAAGATCAAAGTGTGGTGTGCATAGGCAGATAGGATGGATCACATTGTTAGTTTTTTTTGTTTGTTCTGTTGTATTGGCTTTTTGAGAGATTCTACATATTTCAAGCTTAAGTGGTTATCAAGGGAGCATAACATCACAGAGATACCTTTTATATATGTTATGGATCACATTGTTATGCAGCTGAACTGTTTCACAATAAAGAAAACTTGATTCGGCCTAATATCAAAATGGCAAAGCAGAAATAAGGAAAGTAATAAGAATCCGCTGTTATGGGGAGTAGAAAATGACAATTCGTCATAGTCTAATGAAACAGAGCAATCCAAACCTGTGTAAACGAGTAAATAATGCATTTCTAAATGCATTGCTCTTTAGTTGGAAGACACTTCTATAATCCATTAGTGTCTTTGTTTGTTTAACATTTTCTTTTTTATAAGATGGACGCTTTTCTGTTTCTTTTATTTCCTCTATATTAAACAGACATCTCAACAGCAGCTAGTTAACCGCCTGGACTATTATTTTTTTAAACCGGATCTTAAGGTGATGATGGATATGCTATGATTATAGCACTGACCGCAGGCAGAGAGAGAGCACATTTTTGCCTTGATTTTTGATGTGTACTCATTTTAGGAAGTAGCAAACGACGGGGGTGGATAGTAAAAAAGATGTTTGGTTTTGAACACATGGTGGGCTGGAGAGCATATGTTGTAGGATTTGGAGGGCAGCCTACAGGGGGGTGACCATCTTACTCAAGGCCATTAAGGACACCGTCTCCACTCCTGAACTTTTCAGCTATGAATCATTGATTAAAAAGATGTTTGGTTTTGAACACATGGTGGGCTGGAGCACACATGTGGCAGGATTTGGAGGGCAGCCTAGAGGAGGATTACTATCTTACACAATGTCATTACGGACACTGTCTCCATTCCTGAACTTTCCACCTATGAATCATTGTTTTCAGGCCTGTGAACCTAATTAGAAGCAAAAGAGGACTCCAATCCCCGAAAGCACCTTAGGTTCTTACATGAAAGTCTAGGACAGAAAATAGTACGGTAATGGCCCAGAAGTAGGTGATTAGAAGGCGATAAAGGGCATATTTGTGAAGGGATTTGGACAATAAGTCATAGCTAAGCAAATTTTAGGCTGGTATGGAGCCATCTGGAGGGAAAGTGATTTTTGAGTAACCCTGGGCGGTGAACTACGCTCCGCTCGTGGAGTTTGCGGAGTTTCCCGCCTCCGCGGAGTTCTGAAAAACTCTGCTTCGTGTAGCGGAGCGGAGCTTTTTCCCTGGCTTGCGATCGTCAACATCAAGTTGGCGGCCGCGAGCGAGGCAAATTAACCTCCCAGCAAGATTTTTCCTCGTTCGCGATCGTCGACATCAAGTTGGCCAGCGCGAGGGTGGAAAATAAACATCCCAGCAAGATTTCTCAACGCGGGGTGGTCAGGTTTCTCATTGCGACTGGTCGTGTATGTGCGCAATGAGAAACTGCTTGTTTACGTTGAGAAAGCTGCCGCTCGAGTAAAAATCTACTCGAGCGGCAGAAAAGGGAAAGAAGGGACTGCTTGCACTGTGCAAGGTGCAGTTCGCGATGATTGCACAGTGCAGACAAACATCCCCCTGTGCAATCACCGCGAACAGCATTTTTCTATGGAACTCGGCCGCTTGCGGAGCTCCGTGTAGCGCGGCGGAGTTTTTTTGCTACTTCGTAGAGTTCCGCATAGCGCAACTCCGCAAACTACGCCCAGGCTTATTTTTGAGTAGATCTGTGGCATGATCTAGAGTCATGTGTACAGGAAGCGGCATTTGAACACATCTGTTAGCTGGGGTCAGGGTTCTACGGGCATGTTGCGACAGTGAAGCAAACCTTTGGATGGATTTAGAAACCTGTGGACAGAAAGTGGTGCTGAAACTCTTCTGTTGCACGATTTGGAGAGTGCTGAACAATATACGGTATTGCAGCATTCTGCTTGCTGGAATTAGAGCCATGTATGAAGAAAGCAGTATTGCAGAACATCTTTGCTGGAATTTGGTGGTGTGTGCCCGTAATGGCACTAGAGCAAACTGGTAGACGTCTGTAGACAGTAGGCTGCATTAGACCACATTGGTGGCTGGATTTGAAGGCGATTGGGTAGCGGTGGAGCACTTCTGTGACTTGATTTGGAGGTCAGGGGATAGAAAGCACTAATTCTACACTTTTTGTTGGGCAAATTAAGACACTTAGGCATAGGTAGCGGTATAAAATTACATATTTGCCTTAATTTGGAGGCCTGAACACAGGAGCCATTTACATTTGGATTTGTAGGCCTGTGTACAAAAGTGCATTGTGGCTGTATTAGGACGACTGTGGACAGGAAGCAGTATTTGAGGCACATTTGTGGTGGAATTGGAGTCTGTGTACAACAGTGCTACTGGAACATCGTTATGACTGTATTTAGAGGACAGGAAGAGGTATTGCAGCACTACTTCGGATGGATTTATAGACCTGTATTTAACCTCTTCGACGCTGATGACGGAACTGCTCCGTCATCAGCCGCGGTAGCGCTGTGCTTGATGACAGAGCGGTTCCATCATGGCCCGCCCGACGCGCCTGCGCAGCGCTGATTTCGCGCCTGCGCAGTGCGTTCTATTGAGCGGGCGGGGCCATGACGGAACCGCTCCGTCATCAGCACAGCTCACCCAAGGCTGGTGACGGAGCGGTTCCGTCACCAGCGTGTGAGCGCCGCGCGCCCCCCGCCCCCTTAGCGCTGCAGCGGAATAGCCGCCGCAGCGAAGGTGTTATAGACTAGCCTCACAGCATTTGTTTACCTACATTCTTAAGGACTGCATGCAGAAGAGGTAGCAGAGCACATTGTTGTTGTATTTGGAGGCTTGTATATAAGAAGAGGTATTGGAGCAACTGTGTGGCAGTATTTGAATGCCTGTGTACCAACAGGGGTACTGGAGTGTATATGTGTTGTATTTGGAGGCCTCTAGACAAGAAGCAGTGTTTGATAACATTCCAGGCTGTATTTGGAGGCCTTTGTACAGGAGAGGGAGCACATTTCTGGTTGTATTTGGAGCGCCGTGGGCAGGAAGTGGTTCTGAAGATCATTTGTGGTTGTAGTGGGAGGCGTGTATGCAGAAGGAGCACTAGAACATATCTATAGTTGTATTTGTGTACAGTGTATGTGTACAGAAGAGGTATTGGAGAATTTCTTGGCCTAGTTGGGGTCCTGTGGGCAGTAAGCAGGTTAGCAGCCCTTTTTTTTGCCTGGAAGCCTGTGTACATAAAGTGGTATTGGGTGACATTTAAGCTGTATTTGGAGGCCTGGGTACAGAAAGTGGTACTGTTGCGCATTTGTTGTATTTGTGAGTAAGAAGTAGTATAAATGCATAGGTGTGATTGTATTTGAAGAGCTATGGAAAGGAGTGGTATTAATGTTTCATGTATGTTTTTTTGCACATGAATGATGATTGTTGTTGAAGGTCTGTAAATAGAAGGTAGTATTAATGCCCATAGAGGATTCTATTTGGAAGCCTGTGTACGTAAAGTGGTATATATGTACATGTTTGATTGTATTTGAGACCTGTGACACGAAGCGGTATTAATGCACATGTATGGTTGTATTAGAGCCCTGTGGGACAGACCGCAGTATGAATTCACATGTGTGGTAGTATTTGGGGGCTGTGCACAGAGAGCGGTACTTGAGCCCGTTTGTAGTAGTATTTGTAGGCGTGTGGACAAGAAGCAGTATTAATGTACATGTGTGGTAGTATTTGGGGTCTGTGCACAGAGAGTGGTACTTGAGCCCGTTTGTGGTTCTATTTGTAGGCGTGTGGACAGGAAGCGGTATTAATGCCATGTATTGTTGTATTAAAGCCCTGTGGGACAGACCGCAGTATGAATTCACATGTGTGGTAGTATTTGGTGTCTGTGCACTTAGAGTGGTACTAGAGCCCTTTGTGGTTGTATTTGTAGGCGTGTGCACAGGAAGCAGTATTAATGCACATGAGTGGTAGTATTTTGGGGTATGTGCACAGAGAGTGGTACTTGTGCCCGTTTGTGGTTGTATTTGTAGGCGTGTGGACAGGAGGCGGTACTTTCTCCTCCTGTATTTTGCCAGCACGTACTCCAGCAGAGGCAGACGAGCGTCCAGGCTGTTGCTAAACCGAGGCCCCTGTGCTGCGCGCTGCCTGCTCTGCGCACTGCCGCGCGTCCACGCAGGCATGCCTTCCGCTCCAGACTCGCCTCCCCTGGGGGCGAATAATGAAATTCAATCCAGTGTCCCTGGAAGTGAGGAGCTTAATAGCGGGGAACTGCCGGCTAACACGCACGCTCCCACCGTGTCTGCCAGTTGCGAGTCAGACAATTTCCTCGCGAGTTCCTTCCTGAGTGATGTAATTAGGGTGCCTTCTGGAGGCTAATCCTGCTCAGGAGCGTACAGCGCCCCGAGCATGTCTAATGAGCGCCTTCGCGCACCCCCTGTCAAGGCGCAGAGACGGGAGCGGGCGTGACGGAGAGGAGAGAGAGATGCTCCGACCGCCGCTAATATATTCACATTTAACAACCTGTCTACCTGATGATGGGTCTGCGCGCTGTCTGTGGGGCTGCCGCTGACTGAGCTGTTGATGCAAACTGCCTGCGTCTGTCTCCTGGACTGTGCTGTCTATGGCTTGCCTGATCCATCCATCACCTATTGACACAGATGCCTGTCGATGTCTGCCTGTGTCTGTCTCTTGGTCTATGCTGTCTATGGTTTGCCTGTGCATATATACATGCATCCACCCATCTATCCACCCATCCATCCACCACCCACCCGTCCGTCCGTCCGTCCCTCCATCCATCCATCCATCCATCCATCCATCCATCCACCCATCCATCCACCCACCCGTCCGTCCGTCCATCCATCCATCCATCCATCCATCCATCCATCCATCCATCCATCCATCCATCCATCTATCCATCCATCCATCACCTATTGGCATAGATGCCTATCGATGTCTACCTGGGTCTGTCTCCTGGTCTGTGCTATCTATGGCTTGCCTGTGCATGTATGCATGCATCCACTCACTGACCCATCCATCCGCCCATGCTTACCCACCCATCCATCCATCCAGCCATCCATCACCTATTGGCATAGATGCCTATCGATGTCTGCCTGTATCTGTCTCCTGGTCTGTGCTGTCTATGGTTTGCCTGTGCATATATACATGCATCCACCCACTGACCCATCCATCCGCCCATGCTTACCCACCCATCCATCCATCCAGCCATCCATCACCTATTGGCATAGATGCCTATCGATGTCTGCCTGTATCTGTCTCCTGGTCTGTGCTGTCTATGGTTTGCCTGTGCATATATACATGCATCCACCCACCCATCCATCAACCACCCACCCATCCATCCGTCCGTCCGTCTGTCCATCCATCCATCCATCCATCCATCCATCCATCCATCCATCCATCCATCCATCACCTATTGGCATAGATGCCTATCGATGTCTACCTGGCTCTGTCTCCTGGTCTGTGCTGTCTATGGTTTGCCTGTGCATGCATGCATGCATCCACCCACTGACCCATCCATCCGCCCTGCCCACCCACCCATCCATCATTCCATCCATCAGCTATTGACATTGCCTATCGATCTGCCAGTCTGCCTGTCTGTTCCAGAAAGCTTAGTAAGGAGGCAACCATGATTATATACACAAGTGATATGTTCCTGTATTACTTTTAATTTGTTCAGCGCCAAGAGCTGCGTTGGGTGGTAGTGTGCTATGTAAATCAGTTGACAACATAACATGAATATCTGGTTGCCATGAAAACACTGATGGCAAACACAAAGAGGCCTCTGTGTTAACTAGTATTGTTCAGCCGCAGGGGAGAGGACTTCAGCTCTTTAGATCCTGTAGGAGTAGATGTTGGTCTTCTGAGCTCAACGCTCATACAGTCACATGGGAGGTCTTCTGAGCTCTACACTCATACAGTCATATGGGAGGTCTTCAGATCTCTACACTCATACAGACAGTCCTATGGGAGGTCTTCTGAGCTCTACACTCATACAGTCATATGGGAGGTCCTTAGATCTCTACACTCATACAGTCATACGGGAGGTCTTCAGATCTCTACACTCACACAGACAGTCATATGGGAGGTCTTCTGAGCTCTACACTCATACAGTCATACGGGAGGTCTTCAGATCTGTACACTCATACAGTCATATGGGAGGTCCTTAGATCTCTACACTCATACAGTCATACGGGAGGTCTTCAGATCTCCACACTCATACAGTCATATGTGAGGTCCTCAGATCTCTGAACTCATACAGTCATATGGGAGGACTTCAGATCTGTACACTCATACAGTCTTCAGATCTCTACACTCATACAGTCATATGGGAGGTCTTCTGAGCTCTACAGTCATACAGTCATATGGGAGGTCTTCAGATCTGTACACTCATACAGTCATACGGGAGGTCTTCAGATCTGTACAGTCATATGGGAGGTCCTCAGATCCCTACACTCATACAGTCATATGGGAGGTCTTCTGAGCTCTACACTCATACAGTCATATGGGAGGCTTCAGCTCTCTACACTCATACAGTCATATGGGAGGTCTTCAGCTCTCTACACTCATACAGTCATATGGGAGGTCTTCTGAGCTCTACACTCATACAGTCATATGGGAGGTCTTCAGCTCTCTACACTCATACAGTCATATGGGAGGTCTTCTGAGCTCTACACTCATATAGTCATATGGGAGGTCTTCAGATCTGTACACTCATACAGTCACATGGGAGGTCTTCTGACCTCTACATTCATACAGTCATATGGGTGTCTTCAGATCTGTACACTCATACAGTCATATGTGAGGTCCTCAGATCTCTGAACTCATACAGTCATATGGGAGGTCTTCAGATCTGTACACTCATACAGTCATATGGGAGGTCCTCAGATCCCTACACTCATACAGTCACATGGGAGGTCTTCTGACCTCTACATTCATACAGTCATATGGGAGGTCTTCAGATCTGTACACTCATACAGTCATATGGGAGGTCCTCAGATCCTACACTCATACAGTCATATGGGAGGTCCTCAGATCCTACACTCATACAGTCATATGGGAGGTCTTCAGATCTGTACACTCATACAGTCATACGGGAGGTCTTCAGATCTGTACACTCATACAGTCATATGGGAGGTCCTCAGATCCTTCACTCATACAGTCATATGGGAGGTCTTCAGCTCTCTACACTCATACAGTCATATGGGAGGTCTTCTGAGCTCTACATTCATACAGTCACATGGGAGGTCTTCTGAGCTCTACATTCATACAGTCATATGGGAGGTCTTCTGAGCTCTACATTCATACAGTCATATGGGAGGTCTTCAGATCTGTACACTCATACAGTCATGCGGGAGGTCCTCAGATCTCTACACTCATACAGTCATATGGGAGGTCTTCCGATCTGTACACTCATACAGTCATACGGGAGGTCTTCAGATCTGTACACTCATACAGTCATATGGGAGGTCCTCAGATCCCTACACTCATACAGTCACATGGGAGGTCTTCTGACCTCTACATTCATACAGTCATATGGGAGGTCTTCAGATCTGTACACTCATACAGTCATATGGGAGGTCCTCAGATCCTACACTCATACAGTCATATGGGAGGTCCTCAGATCCTACACTCATACAGTCATATGGGAGGTCTTCAGATCTGTACACTCATACAGTCATACGGGAGGTCTTCAGATCTGTACACTCATATAGTCATATGGGAGGTCTTCAGATCTGTACACTCATACAGTCATATGGGAGGTCCTCAGATCCTACACTCATACAGTCATATGGGAGGTCCTCAGATCCTACACTCATACAGTCATATGGGAGGTCTTCAGCTCTCTACACTCATACAGTCATATGGGAGGTCTTCTGAGCTCTACATTCATACAGTCATATGGGAGGTCTTCTGAGCTCTACATTCATACAGTCATATGGGAGGTCTTCAGATCTGTACACTCATACAGTCATGCGGGAGGTCCTCAGATCTCTACACTCATACAGTCATACGGGAGGTCTTCAGATCTGTACACTCATAGTCATATGGGAGGTCTTCTGAGCTCTGCACTCATACAGTCATACGGGAGGTCCTCAGATCTCTACACTCATACAGTCATATGGGAGGTCTTCAGATCTGTACACTCATACAGTCATATGGGAGGTCTTCCGATCTGTACACTCATACAGTCATACGGGAGGTCTTCAGATCTGTACACTCATACAGTCATATGGGAGGTCCTCAGATCCCTACACTCATACAGTCACATGGGAGGTCTTCTGACCTCTACATTCATACAGTCATATGGGAGGTCTTCCGATCTGTACACTCATACAGTCATACGGGAGGTCTTCAGATCTGTACACTCATACAGTCATATGGGAGGTCCTCAGATCCCTACACTCATACAGTCACATGGGAGGTCTTCTGACCTCTACATTCATACAGTCATATGGGAGGTCTTCAGATCTGTACACTCATACAGTCATATGGGAGGTCCTCAGATCCTACACTCATACAGTCATATGGGAGGTCCTCAGATCCTACACTCATACAGTCATATGGGAGGTCTTCAGATCTGTACACTCATACAGTCATATGGGAGGTCCTCAGATCCTACACTCATACAGTCATATGGGAGGTCTTCAGCTCTCTACACTCATACAGTCATATGGGAGGTCTTCTGAGCTCTACATTCATACAGTCACATGGGAGGTCTTCTGAGCTCTACATTCATACAGTCATACGGGAGGTCTTCAGATCTGTACACTCATACAGTCATATGGGAGGTCCTCAGATCCTACACTCATACAGTCATATGGGAGGTCCTCAGATCCTACACTCATACAGTCATATGGGAGGTCTTCAGCTCTCTACACTCATACAGTCATATGGGAGGTCTTCTGAGCTCTACATTCATACAGTCATATGGGAGGTCTTCTGAGCTCTACATTCATACAGTCATATGGGAGGTCTTCAGATCTGTACACTCATACAGTCATATGGGAGGTCCTCAGATCCCTACACTCATACAGTCACATGGGAGGTCTTCTGACCTCTACATTCATACAGTCATATGGGAGGTCTTCAGATCTGTACACTCATACAGTCATATGGGAGGTCCTCAGATCCTACACTCATACAGTCATATGGGAGGTCCTCAGATCCTACACTCATACAGTCATATGGGAGGTCTTCAGATCTGTACACTCATACAGTCATACGGGAGGTCTTCAGATCTGTACACTCATACAGTCATATGGGAGGTCTTCAGATCTGTACACTCATACAGTCATATGGGAGGTCCTCAGATCCTACACTCATACAGTCATATGGGAGGTCCTCAGATCCTACACTCATACAGTCATATGGGAGGTCTTCTGAGCTCTACATTCATACAGTCATATGGGAGGTCTTCTGAGCTCTACATTCATACAGTCATATGGGAGGTCTTCAGATCTGTACACTCATACAGTCATGCGGGAGGTCCTCAGATCTCTACACTCATACAGTCATACGGGAGGTCTTCAGATCTGTACACTCATAGTCATATGGGAGGTCTTCTGAGCTCTGCACTCATACAGTCATACGGGAGGTCCTCAGATCTCTACACTCATACAGTCATATGGGAGGTCTTCAGATCTGTACACTCATACAGTCATATGGGAGGTCTTCCGATCTGTACACTCATACAGTCATACGGGAGGTCTTCAGATCTGTACACTCATACAGTCATATGGGAGGTCCTCAGATCCCTACACTCATACAGTCACATGGGAGGTCTTCTGACCTCTACATTCATACAGTCATATGGGAGGTCTTCCGATCTGTACACTCATACAGTCATACGGGAGGTCTTCAGATCTGTACACTCATACAGTCATATGGGAGGTCCTCAGATCCCTACACTCATACAGTCACATGGGAGGTCTTCTGACCTCTACATTCATACAGTCATATGGGAGGTCTTCAGATCTGTACACTCATACAGTCATATGGGAGGTCCTCAGATCCTACACTCATACAGTCATATGGGAGGTCCTCAGATCCTACACTCATACAGTCATATGGGAGGTCTTCAGATCTGTACACTCATACAGTCATATGGGAGGTCCTCAGATCCTACACTCATACAGTCATATGGGAGGTCTTCAGCTCTCTACACTCATACAGTCATATGGGAGGTCTTCTGAGCTCTACATTCATACAGTCACATGGGAGGTCTTCTGAGCTCTACATTCATACAGTCATACGGGAGGTCTTCAGATCTGTACACTCATACAGTCATATGGGAGGTCCTCAGATCCTACACTCATACAGTCATATGGGAGGTCTTCAGCTCTCTACACTCATACAGTCATATGGGAGGTCTTCTGAGCTCTACATTCATACAGTCATATGGGAGGTCTTCTGAGCTCTACATTCATACAGTCATATGGGAGGTCTTCAGATCTGTACACTCATACAGTCATATGGGAGGTCTTCTGAGCTCTACACTCATACAGTCATACGGGAGGTCCTCAGATCTCTACACTCATACAGTCATATGGGAGGTCTTCTGAGCTCTACACTCATACAGTCATATGGGAGGTCTTCAGCTCTTTTGATTCGTCCCAGGGATAATGAGAGTTCATTCCGTTCTTTAAGCTGTAGATACAGTATTTATTCGGATCGATATATTCTTTGCAGCACTAGGGAGGTCTTCAGTCCATCAGACTCTGCAGGAATGAGAGTCTTTAGTTTGTATATACTTTGCAGCACTGGTGAAGGTCCTTAGCCAATTGGACCCTGGACAAACAAGCATCTTTAATTTGTGCATTCTTTGAAGGACTAGGGCAGGTCTTCAGACCCTGGGTCTATAAAGGAAGGAGGGTCTTAAGTTTGTGCATTCTTCGCAGCACTGGGGGACGTCTTCAGATTGTCGCGAACAGCGTCTTCAGATCTTTAAATTTATCTCAGCCCTACGAGAGGTCTTCAGATTGTTGGGGTCTGCTGAAATGAAGATCTTCAGATTCTTTTATCCTTTGCAGGGCGGGTTGCAGCAGATCTTCAGATCAGATGCGGGTGGGAAGACAGTACCACAGGGTCCTCTACAGGGGCCTTAACACATTGGAGGATGTGGCATCTCACACCAGTGAATACCGGTCCAAATGTAAAGCTAAGCCTTTGCAAAGAATGACCTGATGGTCACAAAGCCCCTTTGAATCCAGACTAAGCAGCCATTTGAGAAGCATTTTCAAAAGCCTCTAGCAAGTCTGAATGGAAGTAGTTACAGATAGATAGCAAATATTTCCCCCAGGTCAATTGGCTTGGCGCTTCTTCCAAGACAGAACCCAGATGTCCGGTGTCCCCACAGGGTCCAGGTCTTGGCTGTGTGTTTGCTGAATTCACTGTGATGTCATAGATGCATGGGATGTTCAATGTGAGTGAAAGCTGTTTGGATCCTTGTGGTCAAAAACCGTAATTATTAGGGTACTAACTTTACTACTCCTCAACTGAGAAAAATCCTAACTTTAAGACTTTCGGTATGCACAAAAGGCATTTAGGAGTCCTAAAGTTAGGACTCCTAACTTCTGCGAATACCGAAATGAGTAAGTGCCTCCTGTGAATACCAAAATGAGTAAGTGCCTTCTGCGAATACCAAAATGGTCGTATGTTTAGGATTTTGTCTTAAATTAGTTCTGTGAATCGGGCCCATAGTGTGTAGCCTACATCCCGTAAAATGAAAAATCGTAAATCCTGCAAGGACACAGCCTAGTATACCGAGAGAGCTTAGAGAGAGGCTTGCAATAGTTGATGACAACATTGGTTAATCATCTACTCACATTTTTTTTGGCCCAGTAACAAATACTTTTAGGGGTGTTGTGCTTTTTCTCCAGATGCCATTGGTGGTGGGGGACCTGAACAGTTTCAAAGGTGATCTATCTGCACTCCAGTGATCTAGTCACTGCAACTGATACTTGTCCATGCTGGCCTTTCCTCCAAACAGCACACCGGACTGTCATTGGTGTCAGTTTATAAAGATAAAGACACACATATCCATCAACTCAATTACAATCGAAGAGGCTTGCCCAGTGCAATTTTCACTTTTTTACCCATGGGTTCAAATACAAGAGGCTCAGACATCTCACTCACCTACTGGCAGCAGATGGAATGCCCAGGTTAAAATTAGGCCCTGAAACATGGGAAAACACTGAATGGCGCAGGAGCACTCATTCTGCATTATCAATACTTCTAGGTGTGGGAATACTGATGAGGCAGTTCTGCACCAGTTGTAAATATGGCCTTGATTATTTGAAACATTTTCTATGTTTTATTTTGTCTCTAACTAAGGTCTGCTCTTATCTCTTTAGAGGCTTCCCTGACAAGAACAATGTCCCAATTCAAGTCAATGTCAGGAGATTCTGAGCCAATCAGAGAGATTCTTAGAGGGCTTATCTTTAATTTGTTTGTCCTTTGTTGTGTTTTATTGCACTTTGAGTCCACCTAGTCCTTGTGGCCTCCTATACCTTCATGATGAGTGGCCCACTAATTCCAGTGGGCCCTGTAAGGAGAGCCCCCACGCCCATCTAAATTATGACTTTAGCAGGTGCATCTCGGATCAGAGATATCTCACCTGAAGATTTCACCTACTGCAAGCAGTGAACATCTCCAGGGGGAATACAAAGGAAAACATGTGAGACTCTGTACGGTAAGTTCCATTTCTGTATGTCATTCCACAAAAACTCATGATCCCTGTAATTCCCCCTCTCTGAAATTATCGGGACCTCATAACACTAAATCACAGTGTTGGAATTTAAGGGTATTTTTTTATACGCCACTTGCAGTAAGGTTCTTGGTATCATTGCCTTTGTGGATCATGGTAGGTTGAAGGCTCGAGAGTGCTTGACAGCTATTGTTCACAACACTGGTCCCAGTGTACACAGGTATCTATTTGGACCTCTATCCCATGGAGTGTGTCCCTTAATGGATACAGTATACTGCAGAACACACTTCTAGCACAGTGGCGGCTCCTCCGTTAAGATGGAGGAGTGTCGCCCCACTACTCAAAAGGAAAACTAAAATGATAATAACGTATCATTATTATCATTTTAGTGTTCAGTGCCTCTCGGGGTGGGGTGGGTGGGGGGGGCTGGGCTGAGCAGGGAGAGGAGTGGTTGGCACTTCTTAAGTGCCCATGACTGCTTAGCCGGTTGTCTTGAGCTAGCCTAACAGTCATGCACACTTTGCATCTTCCCCATCAGGCTGCATTAGACAGCCTGGTGAGGAACATGCAAAGGCTCCCTGTCCCCAACTGAGCGCCGATCCATAGCGTTCAGACCAATCAACACGTTGCAGCATTGTGATTGGCTCAGGGGAGCCTGGGAGCCCGGGTGCTTTCTCCTGCTTCCTGCTGCTGAACTGAGACAGGAAGAAGAGGACGGAGGAGAGGCGGCGGCCGGCGAGCACAGGTCCGGTAGGAGCTGCTACTGTTGCTGACAAGGCAGATGCCCTGTGGAAGGGATGCCCAAGACGGAGTGAGGAGTCTCTCTTAGACGCTCCAGGAGTTAGCACCTCCACGAGCAATATTTGCGACGGGTACTGATCAGTAACATGGGAATCGGTTTCCTCTGCATGCTCACAGAATTGCCAATTATTTTTTCTTCAGGTTTTGATTTTCAGGTGGTCGGGCAGTTGAACAGTAAGTGTTACCCTTCGTGGGGGGTGTGAGATAATATATCTAGTTCGGGTATCGCAATTATCATTCACAATAAATACTCTGTCCTTCCGAGCACTCAAAAGTCAATAATACAAAATCAGTATAAAAGAAGTATCTTCCT
This sequence comes from Lissotriton helveticus, assembly GCF_964261635.1. NCBI lineage: Eukaryota > Metazoa > Chordata > Amphibia > Caudata > Salamandridae > Lissotriton > Lissotriton helveticus. Next base: position 345,220,516 of record NC_136065.1, read on the forward strand.
TCAGTTATAGGTTCGGTCGGCACAGTTTCCATGGTTTATTAATTCCAACTGTTGTCTCCCTGGCTATGTACTACCGTGCTGTGTTTCTTTTATCATATGATCTACTGAATAATTAGCTGTGTTCTTTATATTTTATGATGCATCTATAACTATGTGTCGTCTGTAAACATCATATGGATCCGATTTATACATAACAGTACTTGTTGTGTTTACCTTATATCCGTTTACATTTTTATTATGACCTTCATTCTGTATGAACTTTGTGATTGTAGGGCATTGAATATGTATATACCTTGATTATTGTACTGTTGTTAACAATGGACTATTGAGAACTGTGTCTAGGGATGTAATGTTGACTCTATCTTATTTTTCTTTAGGAGTTGACAACATTTCTTGTTATGTTTACTTTATATTTATTTATTTACCTTATTATTAAGACATTTATTCTGTATGAACTTTGTGATTGTAGGGCATTGAATATGTATATACATTGGATTATTGTACTGATGTTAATAATGGATTATTGAGGACTATGTCTAGGGGTGTATTGTTGACTCTATCTTATTTATTTTAGGAGTTGACTAATTTTCCTGCTATCGTCTCCCTCTTACTACTCTTCCACTAATAATACTTATCTATACAGGGGGCACTACTGATTGTGAATTACGCGTTCAATGATTTGTAACTTGTGGTCGCGGTGGACCAATAAGGGTGTGTTTGAGGCAAACAGTTACATATTGTAGTCCGTGCACTCCTACAGACAGAGCGGGCATCTGTACTATATGGCAGATTTCTGATTAGACTGACTTATATGTTGCTCCATTTACCTGCTTCGATAATTATTCAGAGTAGAGGACATGTGTGGCCAAGACTATGGTCTTGACAGTACTGGGACGGTATACATTTACCTGTAATTGACGATATCCCAGAGTGCTTATTTTGAGATAACCAGCGTCCCCTTACTTTACTTATAATTGACGATAGCCTTGTCTGCTTGCACATAGCCTGGTAGCGTAGGTTCGATTTATGTCCTTTTGTTTATTGTAGATTTTGCTTTCTTACTCCGATGGGATTTTGTTGGTATGCACAGGATACGAACGATTGATTTTGGTTTGATGTCAACATTGATGTGTTTATGCAAGATGTTGTGAGAGTGGATAGTTTGTGGTAGTCTGACGTGTGTTACTGTTTACTACGTGACGTTATTGGACAAGGGAACTACAGAACGAGACTTGCATCTGTAGTATTACGGATCTCGCGGGAATTAGTGTTGGGACGCTGTGTGTACTTAGTCAGTGTCCCTTTCTAATACATAAAGGGGCTGTTATTGAGACTTGGTATAATTACAGGCATCTCTGGGGACTGTATAAATAATTTTGAGTACTAGGAGAAGCGTTATGAGTTTTATTGTAATTCTGACCATTCCAACATGGCGCCCTCGTAGAAAGCGTATAAACAGCCATTCAAAGATGGCGCATACGCAGGACGCCGGATTTACTAGCGAGATGTTGCTATGGAGTCGAGGTGAGTATACAGCACGCAGGGTCTCTGATACAAGGTTTTTTCTTATGTCGTAGCCGTTTACATAGAGTGTTTGATGTTACAGATCACGTACACGTGGAGTAGCGAGTGGATAATTGGGTGTTGTTCGAGTTGAAAACTGTAATTCGAGCACAGCGTGGACAACTGGAGGTGAGTGTGACACTGATATAGAGCGCAGTATTGACAGGAACAAACGCCAAATAGATGTTGTAATATGACACTACTTGGTAATTTATAGGGATTTCTCGTGGACTTTTGGTTGTGGAGCACAGAGGACTGAATCTAATTTTCGGATTCTTACTGAAGATTGTACATTAGGTGAGCAACTTTATTTACAGTTGTAGACTCTGATATTGACTTTATAATTAGCCGCATAGCAGGTTGCTAGCTTTGTTAGGTAGGTGGTGCCCGTCTTCTCGTATTTAACTAGTGTTACTTATTATATATTATGGTGTAATGGGACATTGGGACATTGTTGGATGTGTCCATGGCAGATACACTAGCCTATGTGTAGACCAGTTATTGTTAGCTAACTTTGCAGTGTCTTGTTTAATAGAGGTGTTGATTACACGTCTTTCTACTTATGTCTTTGCAGTTACTTTTGTTTGACTGGGATATACATTATCTATGATTTGAACTTGCAATGTGATGAAACATTGTAGCACTTTTTGGGTGATTTCTTGTTGGGGAACTTGGCTGGCTCTTCCTCTCTATTCTGTGTGCACTGGTTGGCTTGTGGGTGTATACTCATCCCTTATTTTACTGTAATGATTTCTAGTCTAGAACAGTACTGTGGATGTTGTGTAAATATTGTTAGGTGTTGCTGTTTTCTTATATGTTGTTATTTGGGTTGCAGCCCTGAAGAAGTCTATTGCCTTGTACTGGCAAGACGAAACACGTGTTGACTGTGCATATTGCTTGTGAATTGGAATACATACTTCTATGGCATTGGAACTGAATTTCCTTTCAACAATTGGAATTAATAAACCTTGGAAACTGTGCCGACCGAACCTATAACTGAAGGAAGATACTTCTTTTATACTGATTTTGTATTATTGACTTTTGAGTGCTCGGAAGGACGTTCTTGTTCTAATTAATATCCCACCTGTGGGGATATACTTGGGGTTGTGGTAACCAACCCCGGATCTTCCTGGAGCACCATCTGTGAACACTTCACTTTGATACATTTCCCTGAATTGCTGTGTGCCTGTTTTTGCCTTAACTGGTTACCAATTCTTGTATATAAACACTCTGTCCTAGTGGTGTCATTCAGTTAAAACACAATACGCCATTATTTATATTAAGATGGCAACCTCAATAACTTTAATATGTCCGATAGCATAATTTTTCATTTGAACACGAATATAGGTACTAATGAGATTCTATTTTCTTCCAATAACTGTCAAGCCAGGATAGTGTTTTAAGGCCATGTCTGTGCTATTGCCAAGTGCAGCATCTGTGTTTGAGTGGTCTCGCCAGCACAGTTTGACACCTGCTTCAGTCTGTATCACTGGGGTATATATGGCTTGTACCATTCAGCTCTGGAAGAATGGGACAATATTTACATAATTCAGTGGCCTCCGGCTGGAGGGAGAAGAGGCAGTTGGCAGGGAAGACACATGTACCTTTGAGGTGGTGCAACCTCTCGGCAGGGGACTCACGCCCTGGTGCATTCCTGTCCCTAGAGCCTGGAGGGCACATCATTCAGATGAACCTAGTGGCTCCCACGGTCATCCACATCCCCACACCTAGAGCCCACCCTAATGGTTCTGAGTACTTAAAGTGTCATATCTTCACTCAGCACTCTGCTCCCAGATCCCACAGGGCAAGGCCTACTTCTACACGCAGTAGGTTCTCCCCTTCCGGTAAAGCTGCTAGGTACTGAGTGTTTGCAAATCAAAACAAATCTTGCAAGCTGGATGGCAAACCCTACCGTGTTATGAAATGTTTTGATTTGCAAACACCAGAGTGCAAGTCTGGTTTATTTTGTTGAAAATTGGATTTCGACAGGTGTGTACGTGCATGGACTGGCGGTTGGTGTGTCTTTGCCCCCCACGTGCCATGCCATCCATACTTTTATTCTAGAGTGCAGGATGTTAAACTGGCTAGGATATTTCTGAACCTTGCATGCAGAAGAATGACCCATGGCTCCACCAGCACTCATTTTTGGAGAACGCCATCTATTTTTCTCATCAGACTTTGACCTAGAGGAAGAGAGAGAAAAACAAAAAGGAGAGGAGGAAGGAGGTAGAGAAATTTGAAAAAACCATGACAAAGGGAAAAAGCAGAATCATACAAGAGTGCGATAAAGAGGCAGGGAGTGCCTGGTGGTGAATGAAAGAGCAGTGGAGAGGAATCAAGATCACACACACTTGTTATTCAGCATTCTGACATCCAATAGCGCCAACCACGGCTGTCTGAGGAAAACATTGGGCCTTATTCTTTACAAATTAAGCAATACTACCATGCCCGGACTGGCCGTTGCGGGCTCAGGGCAATCCCCTGGTGCGCCGCACGGGTGGGGGCCGGTTTTGGGCCCCTCGGGCCATTTTTGCTACAGGACGTTTTTTGCAGCATAGCTGTAAAAATGGCCCTGTAACAAAATCGTCCAAAAACCGGCCCTGGCAAAGAGCACGGTCACACCCCCAACCCCCCCTCCGGGGAGGAGGGGCCGGCCGAGCACTTTGCCAGGGCTGGTTTCGGTTCCCAGTCCAGCCCTGAATACTACCGCAGCAACACATTTCAAATTACCTCAGCCAATCAGATTACAGCTCACTAAACGGCTCTAATGTAATGCAAATTGAGTACCTCAAAAGGTAGCAATCTCATACACTGTGTAATGACCAACAGAGTATAAACTTTACGGTTTGTGGCTTAGCTCCAACAATTTATGTACCTGGACATGCCCGATGGAAAACTTATCTTCTGGACAAATCAGATTTGGATTTACTTTCGTTAAAATGTGGCTCACAAATCAGTTCTATGGGTCCCACAGTCGAGGTGTCTCTATTAATTCTTTTTTTGAATGTCTCAAAATTCCTGAACATATTTATATTCAAAGGGGTTACATTCCTGTTCATGCTCTTGGTTCATGTGAGGTTGGGCGTAAATCTGCTCGTCAGTTGCCGCTATAGCAGAGTAAAAGTGTCAATCAGAGTTTGAATGGAGTTTTCAACTTTTTGGGTCCGCACATATAACTCTCGTCCCCTGTGATTCGTGCAAAGGTGGGAATGAAGAATTAGAGGTAAATGTTCTATGTCTCTTCCTTTGGCCATGCCATCTGCCTTCTTGCCCTGCCTCTATAGACTTTTATACCACATCTGCCTACTGTCTCGCCTCTACAGCCTTTTACCTTCATCTGCCTGCTCCTCCTGCCTCTACAGCCTTTTACCCTTCATCTGTTTGCTCGACCTGCCTCTAAATGCTTTTATGAACCGTCTGCTTGCTCTTCCTGCCCATGGATATCGATTCACCACAATGCCAGGGGTAGCGGAAGTGACGTCACATGCATTTTGACCCACACTGATGATGCCACAGGAAGTGACATCTAAAGTCCTTTGACTTTTTGCCATTACAGGAAGTGACTTCATGTTATCTTTGGACCACGTAACATAACAAGAAGTGACAGTGCAGTGTTTTGACTCAGTGCCATTAAAGGAAGTGACGTAAATGACATTTGGGCAGACACACCAAACAAAAAGTATGGAACATCTCAAATCCTATCGAAAATGCTTCAACATACATTGTTGGTATCAGACAATATTTTCAGATACAGGGTTGAGGTATGCAACATGGTTTAAAAATCTTTTAAACATTGTATAAGGATGGAAAATATGCTGTTGAAATCACCCAATATCACATTAGTGTTTAGTAATGGGAAGGTCAATGGGCATATAATAATTAGCACAAGTTTACTTTGCCATTTGTTTTAGAAATTAGGAATACCATTGAATGAAAGTTCAGTCTTGGAAAGTAGGTCACAGTGATATTCAATTCAGGTCATTTTCTCCCAGAAACCTTCCTTTCCTCGACGTGGTATACATCTTTTTCCACGTGAATAGCCATTGCACCTTTTGAGTTTTACTGTAACTAGTTTCTTCTACAAATGAAAAGGAACATCACCAGTAGAGTGCTTGTGTCAGTCAATAATATGCTGGTTCCCTATTTAGTGTACCGACAATATTTTATAGTGTTAAGAAAAGGTGGGACCAAGAATGAGTGGGAGGGTGTTGGCTTCAGATTTAGGCGTTGACTAGCAGGTAGAAAGGCTGATGTTAATCATACAGAGATATTGGCAACCACGCGAATGATGCATGCATATTGAGAAGAGACAAGTGAGTGTCAATTAGTACTTTGATGGCTGGAAATCAAAACACTGACCGATATAGCTATTATGAAGCTGCTGCTTGGCTTCTTCCAAAAGGAGACTGAGGAGATGGTACATTATTGCCTGGGTGACAGTTAACAAAGAGAGCAAGAGTTCAGGTGTTCCCAGATCGAATATTGTCTGCTGCCATAAGTAGCCATGGTTCTGATTTTTATTTGGCCTCCTGATGCGAATAGAATGACCTGAGGGTATATAGGTACTTAACTAGGATTAAATCAAGGAGGTGGCTAACAGGGCAGCATATATGGCTTACATAGATCTGAAAAGGATACTGATGTCTATAAAGAATAGTTGCTGTATTTATGCTTAGCAGTTTGAAGAGAAAAAAGATTCCGAACACCACAAGTTTGGCTTGGCCGGCAGGAAATCGAGAGGAGACCTCAAGTGCTTGACAGCCTGGTCGGTGCTGCCTTCATGTACCTGCATAGGGTATTGACTTCGGCAATCACTGACTTAGGTGGTCATTCAGCATACGCTTCAAGTTGCAAACAGACTGGCTGGAGAACATTTGTTGTTTGCTCTGCATTCATTGTTGACAATATAGCTCATTGAGTTCAACTCCTGCTGCAGAAATCTGTGTTCTATCTACAGTCATAGGTTCAAACTCCAGTGACTCTCCTCAGCCTCACATCCTTTAGAAGTCAATGAAATCTCAATCATTGAGTTGGGTAACAAAAAATACAAGCACTACCTCAGCTGCAAGGAGTTTTCTTGTGGTCTATAAGTATTCGAAAATAGCAAGGACCCCCTGATAGTTCCAATTCCTAGGACAGGGTAATAGGTATTTGCACAATTTACATGTAATGAATGAATAAATAATAAAAGATATATATATTTTTACATTTTTTATCCTTTTCTGTTAAGTGTAGTTACATTGACTAGAGACACATATTTAGCATTTGCTTTTTATCTGTAATTTTTAATTGCCTAGGAAGCTACTTTTCATTGTGGTCTATAAGTGCCTGTTAAAGCAGGGTGTTATGTAAAGAGATGAAGTACGGTAGTGAAGGTATTGCCAGGTATCTCAGAGGTACACACAACTTTATATTCACAGAAATCCTCATCAGTTGCTGGAAACTATATACTGAACGTACTGTACACCGTATATACTGTAACTGCCTGATTAAAGATAATTACAGTGTAGACCAGCAATAGAGCATTGTATCATGTTCAAATGGTTACTCTTTTACTTACTTTTACTACTGCTATTAGCCTTTAACAAATTTATATCCAACACGCTGATCACCACAATATGGTAAACTGGAATTACACGAGTATGGAATGTAGGGGGTAGAAGAAATGCACACCATCAGAATAAAAAAAGTGCCCCTTATACATACATAATCAGGACCGGATAAGAAATCCCCATAGACTAATGGATTCATTGTTGAGATCTGTGTGTAAGTTGACATTGACAGGTTTGAATACTGATGGGTCTACTTAGACTTTCATTCTTCTGAGGTCAATATATGAGTAAAATTAAGTTGAGTAATAATAGTAAACATCTGTTGTCAATGTTGAAAGGCCAGAACACTAGTAAATAGCACATCATACAATTGTATTAATTAATTGTAGTTGTCGGTATACAGCAAGCTGCCTCATAGGTTCATGCCCACATAAAGGCAGACTAGGTCATGGTATTTCTTTGCAGGTTGCAATATGCAAGTTATTTCTGGTTACATTACCCCAGTCACACTGGACTGGCACTGTGCTTATAAATATAAATATAACGAAAACAAAAGTAACAAAGGACATGCATGGCAAGATTTGGGATAAGCCAAGAGAAAAAAATAATTTCTCAATTGAACAGCAGAGTTTTCATAACTGCAGCATGCTAAAATAAACCTTTTTTTGCTAAAAACATGGGAGATCTCCGGTTTAAATCAGGAATGGGATTCATTAAGTGAAACAGATGGCAGGTATGGATTTTAAAATAGAAGCATCATGAGAATAATGAGTGTACTGTGCTTTTGTTAACTCTTCTCTCAGACAGTTGTTTTTTAATTAAATGAAGGTAAAGATCTAAATTGACTCTTCAAACCTCTGTCTAAGTAGCTGTTTTTTATTTGCACTAGGTAATCTTTAAAGAGAGGCATTTTTAATTATATTTTGTTATAGTTTTTATTAAAAGGAATCCTACGGTGCAGTATATGCCTATGTGCCTGAGGTTCAACACAATGAAATACGAATTTTTAAAGCAGCAATCTACAACCTTAATAAAAACAGTTTTTGTTCACAGGTAAAAATACAAAAAAAGCAAAAAACAAACTATCATGTGACCCACGCTTTCTTTAGTAGCAAAGCACACGCCAGTTTGTATTTCTTTGGAACGTTCAGTGATCTTGCAAGTGCCTTTTTTCTGTCAGTAGCACTGGACTGGGTGTCAGCGACCTCCCTCTGCTGTGAGATCCCATGGACCAGACTGGGAACCAAAAGCTGCCCTGGAAAGTTTTGTCATATAATCCTCCATGCTGCATGGAACAAGCAATCCTACCACTGAATGGAGTTTAAGGAGGGGTCTGACACGAGACTTTGTAACAAATGGCATCATTTAGAACACACATAGAAGATCTAAGTTATCAATAAGCTCTCAATAAGGACTACAAGAATGTTTGAACATTAGGGAGGAAGGGTCAAACACTGAGAAGGAACACATGCTCCAACGAGGTAGTAGCACAGGCCCAGCAGCTCAAGTACAGGGCAGAATGAGGCACACCATATGACCTTGAGGCAGCCAAAGCCCCAAACCATCACCATAAACACGGTAAAAGGTGTAGCTAGATGGCTGCTCTAAGGGGCAGATTTACAAGCCCCTTGCACCGGTATTGCGTCAATTTTTTTTACGCAACTGGGGCACAAACAATGCGGCCAATTTACAATGTGACACATATCGGGAGATGTATCACGTTGTAAAGCCCTGCGTCACATTATACCTGCACCAGGTATAATGAATGTAGGGTGAGTGTTCCCACGCAAAAAGCCATGTAGAACTGAGGAAGTGAAATGTACAACATTTCACTGCATCACTCTACTCCTTCACTGCGTCAAAATCCCTAAGCCTGCTCAGACCAGGCATAAAGAATGACACAGGGTTTTTTGTATGAGACTCACCTACCTGTTATGGCACATTGCTGGAGTTGCTTCACTTTCATGAGCAACTTTAGCGATGCATCACATTTGTGCCAACAGATGCGTCAGTATTTCTAACGCCTCTGTTAATCCTTGAGCCATGAAACACAGTATTGTAAATACAGCGCATCCATGGTGGCGCAAGGACATTTGGCACTAGCGCAAAGAAACTAACACATCTATGCAGATGCGTCAGTTCCTTGTAGATTTGCCCCTAAGTATGCTATGATTTTACGAAATTTACAAAGCAGAAGTGAGTGGGTGGCTCAAATTAAGGTAATTGAAACACATTTCAGGCATGCAAAACAGCTCCTCGAGTGAACACAGGCTGCTTTCACATCGTCTATCTTTCCATGCAGGCACAAATTACACCAAATCAGCCAATTCATAATAGTGCAATCTATCAAATAATGGTTCCCTCTGAGGTTGTCCAAACAGACAAATAGCCATAAAACACAACAACCCTGTTTAAACCCACTACTATCAAGACTATATAATATCCAAGAGCAGTGCAGAAATACTCCTTCCAAACATTGCAAGCCCATACCAGTGGCAGATGTGTACTATACAAATATCAATGCAATAAGAGGGCAGTGGAGCTAGAGCTGTTGGTGATGGAAGTATTGCCAGACCATGAGCAACAGGGTACTTAAGAGGAAATTGCTTCCTTACACTTTGCGTCACATTGCATCTTTACAAACGTTACCTCCCCACTCCATAAATAGTTTGAGAACTAATAGGACAGAATAAATGAGAGTAAAGGAGAAATGTGGGACAGAGCCAGCGAGAGGAGAATGTGAGTGGAACATCTGGAAGCAGATAATGAAGGAAAAAAATAGGAACAGAAAACCCTAGAGAAGAAATGAGGGGGTCAGAAGTGACACAGTGAAAGAAGGTAAGGAAGATTAAATGAGGAAGCTGCAGAAGGACGATATATGAAGGAAAAGAAAAGGAAGAAAGAAAAATTCAGAAAGTAGGTATGAACAAGGGACAAATAGAGTGATTGCAAGAAACAATGATAGACTAAGAAGAAGAGGAGGAGAATCAGTGAAATATAAATAATGATTGGGAACAGCAAGCTCAAAAAAAGATAAGCAGTGAGTGAGACTGAAAAAACAATGGAGTGAACAAACTTTGAGACAAACGTTCCAGAAAGTAGAACATATGGACAAATGAGGAGTGGAGAGCAACATAGAACGGAATGGTAAAAGAAAGAATGGGGTTGGGAGACAGGAGTGAAAGGAGATGAGTTAAAAGAAAGGAAGTGTGTATGGTGACAGAAACAGAAAGCATGACAAATCATGGATAAACAAAGAAAGAAGAAGGGATAAGAAACAGAATGGAGGTAAGATCTGTGAGAATGCAAGAGAGAAAATGGGAGAATGACTAAAGAGCCAGAAAGAAAACAGAGAGGAAGGAGAAAGAAAATGCGCAGTGACGCTTGAGAGGGGCTGAATATATGGGCTATAGAAGTTGAGAGTGAAAGGCAGATGGAAAGGGTGAGACAGAATGCTATAATATCACACCCTCTCAGATTCTGCAAATCTAATGTTTTTGCATCTCTGGACCCTTGTAAAATGAAACTAAAGGACATGTGTACTTCATTTGGAGAGTGGGACTCGAATTTTCCCCCAAAGAAGAATTATGTTGCTTGAGGTGTTGAAGAGTGTTTAAGGTCTGGAAGGGAGGGGGCATTCTTTTTATCTGAGGCAGATGCACCTATTCTCTCAACCAGCTTCCAAGCTTTCAGCTTCCTTATTTGTAACATCCATATTGCAGACGGAGGGCAGCAGTGTCACTGCCACATTCTGTGATGCCCAAAACGTTCAATTGGGAAATTATAATTCTCCATTTCACCGATAGCTCTGAGAGGGCTGATAGTTAGCCAGAGTGCAATACTTCAAGAGAAACAATCCTGCAAATACTTTTTCAGCATTTAGTAGCAAAACAAATGCACATAGTGAATGTGCACAAAAGTCATCTTACTGAAGCTGATTCCCAGATAAAATCAATACATGTTTATGAAGGTCTTTAATAACAGACTACAGGAGGTAGCCCATATACCCTAAGGAGACTAGGGCAAACATCTGTTACATACAACAATGTCTTGAAAGGGTGTCAATAGGAGGTCAATTATAAATAGCACAATTAATTGCTGGGAGATAAATCAGGAAGGAGAGAAAACCAGGGAGAAGAGATTATTTGCAATACAAATTGTATTGGTGATTTTACATATTTGACATATTAAACTTCATATGACCAAATGTATGGAAGGGTTGCACTACGTTACATTGAATGCCATGTAACATGTTGGATACTGTGCACAAGTGCTCGTGAAGGATTGTGATGGAGCAAGTGACACGTGAAGTGGTATGTACAGCGATGGTGATGGGCGCAACGAAGAACAAGTGAGGATTACAATTATACAGAGTAAGGATAACCGAACAGTAAATGATAATGAATACAAAAATAATCAAGTGGTGTATCCTTTGGGATTCCGCTGTATAAGCCGACGGCTTTTCGGACTGTAGGGTTGTAGGCCACCATCAGGACCAGGTTACGATAATTTAAATGGCAGTGGCAAGGGGACGCACTGTCATAAGTCCAGGAAGGGCAGGATCCGGGGCATTGGAGAATTTGCCAAGGTGAAGTTATGAGGGACGGAGTGAAGGTCCCAAATGATTGAGGAGGGCGCTCTGTTGCATTCAATAGGGAGGGAACCACGGCTGCTGGTGGAGAAACTTGGGGTCAGCTTGGCACATGACAGGGACGTATCAGGATGCCGGCAATAGTCAGGTCTTTAAGCAGTCACTGATGGTCTGGGCTGTATAGAAATTACTGCATTCTGAGGCAAAACCTTGCCCTGCATGAGTCGTATGTTTCAAAACTTTAGTAGAACAGGATGGGTACTGTGCTTCCCTGCAGGCACTCAGAGCTGTCGGGGGTGAGTGAGAAGAGAGAGGGACAGTAAATGCCCTAATGCACCACAATCTCTATGGCTCAGACCCTGAACTGGAAAACTGTTGCTAAGCCTGAGCGCTGCAACCTCTTTTTAAACTAAAAAGATACATTCTTATCAAGCTCCCTTCGTCAAACATGTTGTTTTAAAGTATAGTGCTGGGTCAAGTGTGTCTAGCTGTATGCCCTGCACAAAGGCTATGAACACGAGACTGAACAAAGTGAATGTGTGTGCTATAGCCTTGCTGTGACACACACCAAGAGCCTAGCCTTTACACAATAGGGTCCAAATCAGTATGCTCCACCAACCAGATGGACTGGAAGTATCCTTCGAGATCAACGAGTTTGGACGGGCTGGATTATCATTTGTGTACTTGCGACCCTCTAACCCACTTCCTTATTCATGACCAAAAGACAACAACCGTTTTAGTTACCTTGTGATTTCATACCACCATTTACATTCCTTCCAATTCTCCTACATAAAGCATTTCTTCAGTCCACCTGCACGTACAATAAGCCTTAATCCGTTGAGTGCGATTATACAGGGGGGTAGGGGTACCTAAAAGGGACATGGCCAAAGAAGCATAATCAGGGATCCTTTCCAACCACCATGGTCCCTGTAATTTAAGGCATGGCTAAATATATGTGAACTAGAATCCTGTACTTCACACAGTGGGTGGCCTGTCCAATATTTGGGGGTTCTCTGTGAGTCTGCTGCCATTGCACCCAGACATATGACAACAATGGACCTAGGCCTAGAACAAGCCTGTTGCCAATGGTTGTTATCAATATTCAAATAAAGAGGAACAACATATTTGCTGTGAAAATGTTTCAATTCTGAAAAAAGATCTATGCATTAAGCATTATTAAGGTCTGTGGAAGGAGTAGTGGTCTTTGGAGTTTCTCGGTCATTATTATTTTCCCCAAATACAATTTTCCTCTGCAGTCCCTCAATTGTTGCCTTTTCCTCCCCTCATCTTTTTGAAATCCTTTATCTCAATTTCTCACACATTAGCTCTTTCCTTTTCGGCAGTGTCTTTTTACACTCTCCTTCTCATGGTACTTACTTTCATCTCTTCCACTTTTCCATTCTCCAGGCAGACAACCCACGCACTCACCTGCTGGCATAGCATTTTCTTTTCCTTTGATGTTGTCCATATCTCTACAGTTATATACCTCTTGTACACACTTTCCCAGATTTACAATTGGCTTACATGTGCCCATCAGTCTGTGCACTCTTCAGAGAGGCCAAGGATTGGATGTGTATGTAGCCTTTATGATCCAATGACAGACAAATTGACAAACTTGAATTGGATTCATGCTGCTCAATGACTCTCACCCAGACATCTGAAGATGACTCGGTTCAAAGTATGCACTATACAGAAGGCATATATTGCATAACATGCAGCTACTGAAACCTAGTCAGAGAAAGCAAATGCTTTTAGAAAATGCAAGGAGAAGTAAAACGTGAAATGTGAAGAGGGACTGCCTCTTTGCTCTTAATCACCTTGTTATAGTCACTGTGGGGAAATTAATTAGTGCTTATGCCTATCAAGTTCAGGATATGAAGATAGGGCTTGAAATGGAACCTGAGGCCCATTTCAAAACTGTACCACTTAAGTCCTGCAAGAAGGAATGGAGGGCTGTATAAAGGGACATTATGGAGTGTAACATGTTCCTTACATTCACAGCTAAGCCCCCGCACTGTGTGCAGCGTGATCTCGGATTCTAAACTGGGACAGGCATGCTTTTAGACATATGGGGCTACTTGTTGTGTGCATGCTTAAATATTGCTTTAAAAAGAAGCATGCTAACTCATACTCAAAATGAATCTATCTAAACACTAATTACATTATTTCATATTTTCTTAGCTAGCAATACTGTCTTGTTCTTGGATTGTGGCAACATGAGACAAGAACACCCACCCCATATAAATGTGTATTTTGACTTCCAAACATTAAACCTGCAGCATGTAAAACACTCAGACATTACTTTAAGGGCATTTCTAACAATCGGGATACTGAAAATTGTGAGGTTTCAATTCAACTTTAATCTGAAGCAGGGACTTTATTCAGTTCTATAGGTTTTTCCTCCCTCGCGGCTTACCTATGTGCACATTAGCAGCATGGCGTGGCCTCCAGGGCTGGATGCAGGGACCCTTCTTAAGAGCCAGAATGGGACACACACACCACATCAACATCACCACCGTGCTCCAACTCTAAAAGCACTGCAAATGATAAGCAAGGCCTGAGATAGCACAGCAGATCCCCATCTCACTTCACTAACAGTAATTTGTAATAGTGCCCGAGCTGAAGATGCTCTGGTGGCCTCCTCGCCCGTGGAGGCACATGCGCACATGTAAGTGCATGGTGCAAGCGCACCCCACAGAGCTGCCATGCTCATGTTGGCGCAGCCTCCTGCCCCCAAGTTTGAGGCAATCCCATGTAACAATTACATTTATGGCAAAGGAGCCAAATAATGCATATTATTTTTTTGAGGCCAATACACTTACCCAATGTCCTAGTAATTGTTAATTGGGCTCAGGGGTCGCAAGGAAAGCACCAGGGGTCACAATGGGTTTCTGAAGGGTCGCAGTTTCGACCCCTGGTGACCCCTAATTGACGTCCATGATCCTGCCTCCACATGCTTTTATGCCCCACTCACGTGCTTATCCTGCCTATACAGCCTTTTCCTTTGGGCCTCTTCTGCCTGCTCATATTCCTTCTAGAGTATTTTAGGTACCATCCTCCTGCTTGTCCTGTCTTTATTGTTGCATCAGCCTTTTCTGTCTGCTCATCCTCCTTCTACAGCCTTTTGTGGCCCATCGGCATGGTGAACTTGCTTCTACTGCCTTTTCTGTCCCAGCTAGCTGCCTGTTCATGTTGCCTCAACAACCTTGGAAGTCCCATCTGCTTGCTCGTTCTGCCTCTACAGACTTGTCTACCCTATCTGCTTGCTGATCCTGCCTCTTCAGTCTTTTCTGCCCTATTTGCCTTCTTATCTTGCCTGTACAGCAGTCTTTCACAAACTGTAGGTAACGACCCACTGGTAGAGCCCAGGAGTTTAGTCCAAGCATTAATAAAGAATCCTTTAAATTCTGTATTTATCTTGACACAATTGCTGCGCTTTAAAGATAGAGGTCAAATGTCAGACTATGTCTTCTGACAAATTTCTGCCCCTTTTTATAACATGGGGATTGTTGTTTACAAACTTCTCTCACTTTCCAGTCAAAGAAAGAAAGTGAATTATGTGACAATCTTGCTGAGGTATAGGGAGACTGAAAGGAAAAGATGTAGGTTGTTATTTTTTGTAACATGTAAAAAAAAATGTTTTAATACCTATAAAATGTGAACTGTACATATTCAGAAGTTACGAGAGCAAACATGAAGCAATTTGTTTTGTAATTCTGAAGTGGATGGATCAAAAATTTGAATAGGATCAAAACAAATAAAGACAGTTTATTTGGTGATGCACAAATCATACATATTCACTGAAACCTGATTTCCACAAATTATCATTGTGTGTAATATAGTTTTATCAGAAAAATTGTATTTCTTTGCAAATTTAGTGGACATTTGAATAGGCAATGTGTTGTCTCTAAATGACAGTGAGCGACCACACAATGCTTTACTTACACTAAAAGAACGGCCAACTTATGCCCATTAAAGCTAGCTGGGTGCAGAAGTTTGTCGTTCTAGAAATCGGATTTGAGGTTCTAAAATGTTTGGGTAGCACTGCTCTGCAGTCTTTTTTGGCCCATCTGCCTGCTCATCTTGCCTCTGCAGACTTTTCTGTCTCATCTCCTGCTTATCTTGCCTCTACACCCCTCAGGGCACTTCCCAGGAACTTTCTTGGCAACATTACTGGCTTTTGACAACTCCCTACGCCTATCTAGCTGCCCATGGAGTTTGTTTGTTTAGTTTCTGGCCCCTTTTTAAGGGCGTCTACGAGTTTTTAAAAAATGTGTGTATTAGGAAGAAGTTAAAGAACTGATCCTCAAGTACGTGCATTACATTTAGCTTCTTTTAAGAAAAAATATCTTCTTCAGCTGGCCCATGTTCCTCTGTAATTGTGGTGTTCACCTCTTGCCCCCATGTGGCTCCATTTTTTTTCTTTTCGTATGGAGTTTGAAAACCATAAACTCTGACTTGTGGCAAGTGTGGTGGCTATCAGGCTAAGAAGGGCAGGTCTTCCAGGCTGGTTTATACAAATTTCACTTTTAATAATATTTTCCACATCTTGCCCAATCTGTAAAAAGCTTTCCGGATCTATTTTAGGTTCATGTATACGTTTTCCCAGAAAGTTCTGTACAGAATCGTTGAACAGAGTAATGTAATGGTCGTTCAAATTGCATTTTTCACGGACACAATTATGACAACAAAATCGCTAGTGCTAATTATGTCAAACTCACTGAAAAATCTTTTTTTAATTGATGTTCTGGTTATTACAAACAGGAAGTACTAATAAAGGTAATAAGATATTCAATTATTCCCTTACAAAACCTCAGTTGAAGGAACAATGAGGCTATGAACGAAAACCTACAAACCACTGAATTTCTCCAGTCACACATTTTCTGTTCAATTCAGTCTGCTCTAGGATCGTTTCGGCTCAAACTAGTCCCCCATGGCAAGAACTGTGTAAAATTTCACACCAGATACATTTATAACGTTTTGTAAATTTTGAGTTACACAAAATATTCAAAATTAAAATATTTTAGATGCACGATCGACCTGAACACATTTTGCAGGGCTAAACAATGAGCACACCGTCGTCAATGATGGCCATTCTAGTGTCCCCTGTGTACAAAGAAAATAAAGAACTGGATGGATGGATGGGTGGATGGATGGGTGGATGGATGGATGGGTGGATGGATGAATGGATGGCTGGGTGGCTGGTTGGGTGGGTAGGTGGGTAGGTAGGTAGGTAGGTCGGTTTGTCGGTCGATCGATAGATCGATAGATCGATAGATCGACAGACAAACCGACCGACAGACTGAGAGATCACATTTATTTTCAATGCCATGACATGCATATATGTAAGTGGCCCAATAATGTTTTAAAGAGCAATTGTATTAATAAACACACATTCACAAATCTGTTACAACAGTGCAAAGGTCAAATTCAAGTTTATTGCGAGAGGGCAGCAAAAAGTTACATGAGAAAATGTTTTTACTGCCTCACAGACTACATGTAACAAATACTTTACACGGCGAAACAAATCTTCTAATAGTCAGGTTATCTCCTGGGTGTGATTTTACTTTGCTGCACAAACTTAATCCTGGCATCCTGGTCTGGGTTAAATACATTTGTTGAAACAAATATACGTGGAAAAATGGCTTGGCATAAGCCAGATATCCTGTTGCACAGAGTAAATAGTATGTTATTTAATACCATTGTTGAGGGATGGGTGATTCACTCGAGGCTTCACTACACCTGAGTCAGGGCCCCTCCCCACACTCAACCACAAATAATAAATAGCATATTGCACTCAGTACATATGCATATATACTATATACTATATACTATATACAGTTGTTCTACACTCAAGGAGCTGGATTCATTGGTGTTTTTTTAATCACCCTATACTCAAGTTGACACACTTCAGTTACTCTGTCCTTGTTCATGACTGAAGACACCCTTTTGAATTAGCTTTAAATACCCTTACCGCACTGTGCATGCGTGAACTACAACATAGGAGAAATACTGTGTAGGACATGAACCAATACAATTACAGAACAACCAGTATTTCAAAACTCATCTTTTAATTTGTGGTCAATATAATATCCTTATTTTTAGTCCCCAATCAAAAATGTAATTCAATTAAGTAACAATGTGCAGTTAATTAAAGTAGGCCATTAACCAATATCATAATTTCACAATAATAGTTTAGACAGGGTCAGAGGTGTCCCCGTCCCCGGTTTGTCTTCTCCATGCCATTAGTAATACTGAACCTCTTGTGATATCATGCCATGTTTAAGTAACCATTGTCTGTATTCTCACATCTATTGTTTGTGAGTAACATTAGATGCAAAAATATATCTTTAAGAAATCCAAGTGGTCCTTCAGAGTACATATTATACAACCCGAGGGGCTTTTGGGCAACAGGCTTCATCCATTGGTTGGTTAAACTATAATTCATATTTTTCTTCCGCCTACCACAGTATACAGCATGGGGGAATGGGTCAGACCACTGAACCATCTGGCACCCTTCACATCGAATGACTGTACAATGCCGCTGAACATTTATATCCTGCAAAAAATATTTTCAACTCTTCAGCGAAAACGCTGGTTCAAAGTGTGCTCTTTTATTTATTTTATATTTAGACATTAAATGGCAGGTATTTCTTTGGCTTGTATTGCCTGCACTACCCAGTTAGATTGGGGATTGTTAAGTAGATTCATCATTCAAAAATCGGCTCGCAAAGGGCCAGATTCTGCGAATCTGGCCCTTTGCGAGTGCAATTTTTGCATTTGGGATTCATCATCCCAAATGCAAAAATCGCTATTTGCGAAATCGCATATTTGCGAGGAAATGCATTTAAGGAATCTCTATTTGAGATTCCTTAAATGCAATTCATTAACCAATTTTAAATTGCGAATTCGCAATTTTTGGCCGCTATTTACCACGAAGTCTGACTTCGTGGTAAATAGCGAAAAAATTGAAAAAAGCACTTTAGTGCATTTTTCTCAATTGCATGTTACACACACACATGTCCTTTGGACATGTGTGTGCGCAACACCTGTGTAAATTTGCATTTCAGGGGTGCTACAGGGTGTCCTTTGGACACCCCTGGCACCCTTGAATTTGCATCCTTATTTGCGATTACAATTAGCTAATCGCAAATAAGGAAGCTGTAGGAATCGCAATAAATATTGCGATTCCTACATGAGTCCCGTTTTGCGAGTCTGTAATAGCGATTCCTTATGAATCGCTATTAAAGACTCGCAAAACGGGTCTTTGATGAATCTAGCTGATATTTTCCACCTGCTTTTCCTTGCTGATATAAAGTGTTTAGGGAACATTGCAATATTGTAGCTGCCTCTGATTTGAGAGCTTGGTTGTGATTTATTCTCTTCTCCAGCACAATAATAACACTAATAAAATTCATGGAGCAGCTGGAGGACTCCTTATTTAAAACCACCATTATAGTGAACAGTCACATTAGTGAATGTTTTTTATGTTTACTTTTTTATATTGCAAACATACAGTAGCCATGTTTAGGTAGCAGCATATTTTTTTTAATTTGTTTTCATTTTTGTGGCATATCCTTGCAATTGTTTTTTAAATTAACCATTGCACCAGCCTGCCGAAGCTATACCTATTGGCTTTGCCAATGCTTGTCTTTCATTTGCTCCTTTTTCCTTGCATTCGGCCACAAATGTGCTACGGAGCACAAGGTGATGAATAAATACAGGTTGCAGTTCTTCAGCTGTCTTCTCTCTACATTGATTTTTCAAAAATACATTTTTAATGGCCCAAATCAAATTTCGGACGTTTTAGTGAAGATTGCACAACGCGAGCCAAATAGATAGGCAATTAATAGACCCCATTGCCAATGGAATTCTGGCTCCATCCTTGGCAGGAAGTTGCAGGTGCTCTTGAGCTGTGCTTGCAAAATCTCTTGTAAACCAAAAATAATAATAAAAAAGGTTATAACGGGCTTATAGCCCAGACATTCCTTACCATTGGTTGGCTCGGGCATCACTCTTGTTTCTTTGCTTCTCATTGGTCACAGCACCTCCGCGGCTTCCTTCTTTGGCTTCGTGTGTGTCCCTACCACGGAGCATGGAACAAGCACCGCATCCTGTATGTGGACAGTGTGCTTCCACTTGCCGTAGGCTCTTAGGAGTACACATTTACATTTTTTTTTAACATATAACATGCCTCTGCAGTCCATCTCCCTTCCCCCACTGTTACTGCTTACTGCACAGTACAGGCTGCTGTACGATGTCGTCATTGCTCTTTTGTCCTTCTTCCATCATTTTTGTAAAGCGCTCTGATATTCTTCGGGATCTTGTTCGCACTATATAAAACTATAAATAAAATAAATAAATAAAACATAGCTTAAAGGGAAAACAATGGCTATGTCAACTCTGGCCGCATCACAGAGGTTTTCTTTTTTACTTTAAGCCATGTTGCACAGCAGTTCTTGCTGCGTGCAATATGTCTAAAAACAGATTGACATAGTCAATGGGTCTCACATAGGTAAAACCTATTGGCTTTGTCAATGCTTGTAATCTCTGTCAGTTTTTTTCCTCTCTCCTCCTTTCTTTCTTTATCAACCCACCTACCTATTTCTTTGATGACTTCCTCAGTGATGGGGGTGGGAGGGAGGCAATGCTTTCCGTACCAGTGGAGTATTTTTAAATGTATGCGGCACTTATTTAGACTGCACAGCTGGCTTTTTAAGTGCAGTAGTCCCCTCTGTAGTTATTCCTAATTTCCCATCACCTGGTAATTATGACTGCTCTTTTGGGACCTCAGAGTTGCTGGTATTATAGCTGCGTTGATAGGGTTTCTGCTAGGTCCCAAACCACAGCAGGTCTTCCTAATATGGGTTGTTCCCTTGGTGCAGTCCAATAGAATGTTCCTCTCCAAGACCCCTCTGGGTAGCAGTTGTCGAGGAGAGGGAGAGTGGGTGAGAGAGATGTGCATTTAAGGCACATTCATGGTTGATAGTGCGCTTTACAAATACACATGAGATAACAAGGCATAATACTAACACAGGTATAAAGTAGAGGGCAAAACATCACCGAGCAGGCATAACATAGTGGTAAAATATCACTAACAGAACATAGAGGGAAAACTTTGATACCACATACATAAAACCAGAGGGAATACTGGTGACACACAGACATATTGTAGATGGGAAATATCACTAGGCAGTCATAATGTAGAGGGAAAACATCTCTAACACTAATATATCCTAGAGAGAAACATCTCTATGCAGGCATAGCACATAGAGCATATAGAGCAAAAATCTCTAAAACGAATACAGCAAAGATGGAAATATTGCTAACAGAAATTTCATAGAGGGGAAAACTTCGCTAACAGAGACATAACCTTGAGGGTAAATATCGCTAACAGAGACACAAGGCAAAGAGAAAACATCGCTTAATAAGACACAACATAGAGTGACAATATTGCTAACACAGACACAACGTAAAGATAATAGATCACTAACACAGACACGAGGTTGAGGGAAAACATTGGAAACACTAAATAACATCATGAGAAAACATCAGAAACACAGACATTTGGGCTCATCCTGAAGTGGGTAGAAATTGTATAACCTGGCACAAATGTATTATTTGCACCAAGGTTTTGCTTTGTGCCCATCAATGAATTAGCATAAACAGCGATTTTTGCTTTGGCAATTTCGTCCAGTTTTTCCCTGAAGGAAATTTCACGAACAAAAAAGTGCATTGGGGGATATGGACTGGTAATCTCGCATCTGAGATGCTGCGTTTGAGTTTGGTGTTGTGGATGCGGAAGTACTGCACTTTCCATAATGAGGCTGTTACAAAGAGGCCTAAAAACAATTTTATATCCTATGTTAGTAACTTGACAATTAGTAATGTTTCACTCAGCCTCTTCCTGCACATTACCAAATGAGCTGAGCAGAATTCTATTTTGCACTTTGCTTGAGAGACTTTCTTACATGCAGGGGTTAAATCATTTCTGGAGTTCTTGCCTCAACTGCATTGTTATTTTCTATATGAGGCCTCAAAAGTCTGCGCTTTCAGCCTTGCATCGATTTCATGAAGCATTATTGACCAAAGAAGGTCTGCGATGCAACTTATCTGACTTCCCTTACTTCATAAGGAGGGGAAAGGCAGTGGCGGCTCCTACACTAAGGTGGAGGTGAGTCGCCTCACTGCTCCGCCGCAAGAAACTTAAAATGATTATAACTTGCATTATTCTCATTTTAAATTTCCTTCTGATGCGGCAGCTTTCTGGGCAGGTGGGGCTGCTCCGAAGACAGAGGAGCAGAGAGGAGTGGTTTGCCCACTCCTAAGTACCCATGACTGTTTGGTCAGCCCTCTCGGGCCTCCCAAAACCGCCATGCTCATTTCCCATTTTCTCCATGCAGGTTGCATTACAGCCTGCATGGAAAACATGCCCAGGCCTCCATTCCCTGGCTGAGCACCGATCCATGACGCTCATACCAATCACAACGCTGCATTGCAGTGTTGTGATTGGCTATTGGGAGCCTGGGAGCCAGGCGCTTCCTACTTTTTCCTGTATTCTGTTTGAACCGGAGTCAGGAAGGAGAGGCCAGAGGAGAGGTGACGGCCTGGCAACTGCCACAGGTAAGTGTTGTTCCCCTTCCCCTGCCTTACCACCGAGTCCGGTAGCAGCCGCTACTGGGTAAAGGAGATTGGCTATTGCTATTAATCTGCTCCAAGGTCAATAATGACCCTGTATTAATATGTCAATGCAAGGATTTCCTCCTTCGTTGGTGGCAGGTTTGTAGATCAGAGTGACAAGGGTGGTCTTGTAAGAAGGATGAAAGAGTGGACATGCAATCGCTCTCAAATGAATGATAGTGTATAAAGTGAACAGCCACGCAATGATGGAACAGGCTGTTTATTAGAAGGTACTGCGGAGCAGGCTGAACAACTGGGTGATGGAATAGAGGTAGCAGCACGCAGAGGTTGTGAATGGACGGGTTGCACAGGAAGAAGGGTTGCAATTGATGCATGCATGGAGGGTGTGTTGTGTAGTTCCTGTATAACCTATACAGGATCTGCACGCTTGGATAACATAAACTGTGGGATTGGTGGCAGACTGATTCCGTGCACCCCCTACCAGGTATGTTACCCTGTCTGTATCAGCTAGCTCACAGTGCCACTAGAATCTCCTCTTATTGGGGAGAGAAGAGTTCTTGGCAACCTCAGAATACGACAACCCTGATCCCTCAGAATCGTGGAAGCAATATTGTCTCAGAGATACACAGAATGAACATGATTTATTGAACAGTTGTTATTCTAGTGTTGAATAGATGAGCTGCAACAACCATTAGACAGTAGTAGATATATATTATTAGAAGTGCTATGAAAGTAAAAGGAAAGTAT
The DNA here is from genome assembly GCF_964261635.1 of Lissotriton helveticus. Classification (NCBI taxonomy): domain Eukaryota; kingdom Metazoa; phylum Chordata; class Amphibia; order Caudata; family Salamandridae; genus Lissotriton; species Lissotriton helveticus. The sequence continues at coordinate 345,243,610 of NC_136065.1, forward strand.
AGTTCTACCATTTTGCAGTAAGCATCAATATATGCAAGCATATAAAACACATGATGAAGAGTGCATACTCCTACAATGCCTCCCTAACTATATGTACTTAAATGTACCTAGCATCTGTGTAAGTGTTATGCCAAGAATCCCTCTAGGATCTGAGAATGGGAGAGTTTGGGACCCTATCCTGGTCTCGAGTTGGACACCCCGCGAGGGATGTTAGACCACTGCGAGCTAGAGCATCTGCATACAGGAACCTCAGCGTCTCTGGTCAGTGTGTCAGCCGGGAAGTCTCGGTTTCCTCTGTCCTTCTAAGCAAGATGTGATGTATATATACCCATAGGTCTCCCCAGGGGTCCTACCTTGCTGTGTTACTGTGTTGGCCTAAAGGATGACGTCGGGCCTGAACTTTATACAGAGATATTATACAGGAGATGATAGTCCTGCTGTGTTTCAAAGAACCCTCATGCATAATGTATGTGATTTGAACTAGAAAAAACCCCGCATTCTGAATGCAGTGTCGTATCTAGGTAAAAGGTCAGTCACTAAGAACCGTTATGCATGTAATGTAGGGAAGAATATAGGTGAAAGGTTGCAACGTTACCTGCGCCTATATAGGGTACCTATATGGAATATAACACCCACTCCTCTTCCGACTGGATGACATATGTAACTTATTACCGTACTACTAGCCTAACTAGATATAGGTATGCTCAAAGTTCATAAAACATTTGTTTTGCTAAAATGTTTAAAAACTTCTAAAATAGTTCTAAAAAACTTACAAATGTTAAAAGAAAATGTTTTGCAAGCCATAGCTCTAAAATGTCTGTATTTGTAGTCCGAACCACGATAAGCATTAGAAAGCCATGTACGCCCAATAAATGAAAGGAATGTCAATTTTGTTTTTGAGTTTGTTTTAAAATAGGGCGAATTTTTTCCAGCACACGGCCAGCCAAATGAGTCAATTGTTTATGTGTCCTGTCTGGTAGACGCAACATTTTTGTTGCTTGTTTCTGCAGTAGATGGCCCCTGTAGCACCTCGCAAAGTACGTCAATTCATCACTAGATGATGGTCCACTCTGTCCGCAGCTGGTGCTGGGGTAGCCTGTGCGCCGTCCAAAGCCTGGGTGTCAGTGGAGGAGCCGGTCCGTACCAGCAGGTGCAATTACTACCTGCGGTGGCTCAAGAAATATGCCATCAACATTGGAATACGCTGAGGACACTTCAGAACATTACCGGGTCCAGTAGAGCATTCACGTCCGGTTGCGCACATGGTGGGAGTGTCAAACAAAGGTCTAACGCGCATTCTTCTCTGCAAAACAGGCATCGGAGGACAGGTAAGATGCAGCCCATCCAGACTGGTTGAAATGACAAGAACTAAGCTGCACTTAGGTCTCTGAGGCGGGGCATGCCTAGATGTTGTACCATGCGGTCACGGTATTTACGCTCCATGAGTATTTTTTCCATCTTCTTGGTGACTGGGACGTCCACTGCATAGCAGATAGAAAACAATCAGGATACCTGCTGTCAGAAACAGGATTAGTGGAAGTCCTCCAAAGATGCTTCCGAATACGGAGTGTATGAAGTTTGGTATAACTTCAAGTACCATCTGAAAGGCGCCCAGAAGTCCAGAACCTATATTCTTAAATAGGTGGACTATGCCTGTCGTATCAGACATGTTAAAGATACAATTTACCATTTGTGCGAAATGGAAAGGGCAGTTTGTATGGATGAGCACATGTATCTCTGCCGAAGACCTTGCGATCTGGAGATCAAAATTCTCTTGTGCGGAGGTTAAGGGCACAGACTTCTGTAAAAACATGGCTTTCATTCAGCGTGGTGTATCAAACCGTATTAACGAAACATTCAGTGAAAGCCATAATGGCGCCTCCCAGACTGTATGTGTCAGTGGAAACAATACTTGTATACAACAAGTAACCCTGGAGCTCACAGTTACCAGATGTGCAATGCCCAAGAGCATTCCACAGCAGCCTTGACTGTTCAGCATCAAGTAACTCCCGTCTGAAAGTATCCTGAATGCTGGAGTAATCACTGCAGCTGGGGCACCTCTTAAATGACAGGACAAGTTCACTACAGAACCATTACAAGCCCCATGGTGCATTACATCCTGACATATGAGTGATCCAATCAAGGCGTTCTCAAAGTTTTTACCTCATAAATATTTTCCAATCCCCACTCTGGCATCAAAATCTGTATGGTAATTCCCATATATTCCTTAAAATATGGAAGCTTTTGTGTAAATGTTTTTGAACTGCCTTTTGGCGGTGTTGGACAATGTTCCCACTGGTGGTATGTGAACATATTCTACGATTAGCAGATTTGTGCAAAAAGTAATGACCAAAATGTTGACAACAATACATCGTTTCGAAATCTGATGTGCTTTTCAATGTTTCACTATTAGAAAATGCTGCAGATTTTTCTAAATCGGACAACATGTTATTCACAGTTTCAAAATCCCAATCATCGGAAAATGTATTTGAGGTAATGATATCACTCAACGAGATTTTAAATAAATGAGGAATTTTTAAAAGTTCGGTCGGGCCAAATATATCGAAATCAACCTTGTCCCAAACTATACCATCAGGTATAGGAACTGTTGTAATGTTCACTGATGGCAAGTCTCTTTGTTCACGATGAGAAGATTGATGTGGTTTTAAAATTAAATTCACCTTTTGGGCTGCAGAGCTTTGTCAAAGGTTTTTTCCATTAACAAGCATGCTAAAAACTATTACTAAGCCTACCCAGAAAAGAAAGAAAAGTATCCCAGTGATTACCCATAGTTCTACCCAAGGTGACACAAGGTAAGTCTTTTTAAGAAAGTTCTGAAAGTCTTTAACTTGCTGCTTGCGTGATTGTTGGGCTGGCATCATTTCAGATGCACTTGGATCCAAAGAAAATTTATCAAAGTTTATGAAATAGCCAGAAGCAGTTTGATCAATTTTTGGTATTGCATCAGGATTTGTGGAAATCGTAGTTTGCTCTTGTTGAGGCATGTTGATGTAGACATATGTATTTGGTCGAATTGAAATTTGTCTTTCATTTTGATTCTAAATTTGAACTTCAGGTTCAAGAGGAAAGAGTTCCATAGCATTATTGCATAGTCCTTCATTCCGTACAGGGGACTCTTCGAACGTGATGGATCTTTCCATTTGAACTTCTTGAATTGTAGCGAGAGGAGGGCGTCTGCTACTTTGGAGTCACGTGGCCTAATACTCAGTATCGGCCACATAGTGTGGTTTGATTAAGTCAATTGAGACATATCGTTTCTCCTTTCTACCTGCAAGAGGCGGTAGAAGTACAGTTCTTGTTCCTTCAACTGCTAGAACCTGTACAGGCTTTCTGTAGGATGGCCCAAATTCTTTCTTGTCCGCTATTTTCTCTCTGACCAGATCCCCGACTTTTGGGATCCAGACAGGTCTTGCCGTGACTTATTTGACTTCCCCAGTGGCGGTCTACTTCAGGTGGACATTAATTTGTTGTGTCCTGGATTCATTTAGATCCTGTAAAACAGCCAAACGATTATGGATGTCAAAAGGTATTTCATCCACCACTGCGCCTTCACAATTAAGATCAGGTACCCACATTCTTATCCCAAATAGGGCCTCTTATGGAGTGCTCCCCCTAGAGAACTTCTTGACATGTTGTTCAAAGATCGCTACACTCCATACAGATGTTTTAGCCAGCTCTCACCAGTGCCTAATACTCTAGCTGTTAAAGACTGCTTTAAGTCTCGGTTTTTCCTCTCCCCTACTAAATTTCCCTTGGGATGGTATGTAGAGGAGTACCGCAATACTACACCCAATCCTCGCATGGCCTCGTTGTAAGCACGAGAGCTAAACGCAGGGCCCTGGTCAGAATGTAATGTGCCAATTGCGTATGCCCCTATGAAGACTCGCAATTCTTTTATAACAGTTCAAGCGTCAGTTGAGATTTGGGGCCACACCCATAGGAATATTGAGGAGAAATCCACTGCAACCATGATATACCTGTAAGCCCCATCTGTTTGTAAGGGGGCCGCAGTGGTCCAAGTAAACACACGCTAGTTGTTTATCAGATATTAATAATGGTTTCTGCACAGGACGTGTTACGGTGGAACCCTTCATCTGCTGGCAGATGTTGCATTTCAAGACATAGGGCCAGATGTAGGAGCCTAAATACCGGTCGGTAACGGCCGATTTCGGCCGTTACCGACCGGTATTTAAGAATCGGCATGTAGGGGCATTTATTTTACAGATTCGGTAAATTTACCGAATCGGTAAATTTACCGAATCTGTAAAATACCGAATCGGTAATTTTACCGATTCGGTAAATCCAAATGTAGGTGGGACTCTTCTGAGTCCCAAAGGCCATACAGATTCGGTATTTTACCACCCAATTCAAATGGGTGGTAAAATACCGAATCCAGGTGTGTATGCACATGTGTGCATGCACACCTATGCCTATGCCATGTGGCAGACAGACATGCCCTAAGGGCATGTCTGTCTGTCACATGGCACACATGCCCGATTCTATAAATACCGATTTTTACAGATTCGGTAATTCAATTACCGAATCTTCCTACATCTCCTACCTTCATATTTACCGATTCATAAATACCGAATCGGTAAAATTCGGTATTTATGAATCGGTAAATAGGCTTTTCCTACATCTGGCCCATAGTCTTTAGTCTGCTTTGTTAATCCAGGACCACCAATAGCGTTGTTTCAATAAAGAAACAGTTGCCATAACTCCTACATGCGCAGAACCTATCCCTTCGTGTGCTGCTAGTATTAAACATAACCTACGATCCATGTTTGGAATTACTCTGTCCCCAACTCCAGGAATCCAAGTAAATGGAATGTTATTGACATCTAACTTGTCAGCGTACTTGGGTGGAAACCTTTTTAGTACTGCTTTGCTGTTTTTGCGTGAAGCAATGACAGCCACCATAATCTCACCGTCTATTCTCGTTTTAGAACGAGTGATTGCAGCTACGGAAGCCGTGCGTACAGCCAACTTTGTGGCTTCATCAGCCAATTAATTCCCTTCAACGTGAACGCCATCACGCTGATGACTAGGTGTAAGTATCACGTGACTTCTCTGTAGTTCGGTTTTCAACTCCACTACCTGTTCTCTTAGCATTTTATGCTTAATTGTGCCACCTTTTTCATCTTTTATCCCGTTTTGAACCCAGTGCTGCAAGTATTCATTATATGACTGCACACAGTAAAAGGAATCGCACACAATTAGTGTGGGGAATTCTCGAGCTGTATTTACCAGTGCCGGTATCAAGGCTTTTAACTCTACAAGCTGTGCCGTGCAGTATCCTACAGATTGCGTTTTTGTGCAACTTGGATGGAACTTTCCATCCCGAATGCGACCTTTAACGATTGCACATGCTGCGGTATATTGTTGCTTACTTTCTATGGCCGGTTGAGCAGATCCGTCAGTGTAAATAATATATTCATACTGTTCTAGAGGCATTATTTAGTTTGGTAGAGGATATTATTGTTCGTATTGCAGGAATGCTTGTGTCTTTAAATTTGGATTGTACCTGTATTCTACATCTGTTGCAGTGAGACAATTAGCCCATTGTATCCATCTCGGATGTAAGGTGTTAGCATTAGGAATGCTTGCTTTTGTTGCAGCCTTTAAAGTTGGAACCGGAGTCACTACTATAATTCGTTTCCCCTGAGCCAGTGCTCTTTCTCTCACTACAGCAGTCTGTACTGCTGTTAGAATCTTTTCTGTAGATGCGAAGCAAATCTCAGCATTTGTGTACAAATGTGATTTGGATGCAATTGGTTCTATTTCACCTTCATTATATGTCGGATAGGTGTACCTAGATTGACCCGCAATTATTCGGATCACCAGGTTGTGTACATTTACGCGGGTCTGTAAGTGTTTGGAAGCTATCATGCCAGCTTGTAAGAAACAAAGTGTATCTGTGTGTTCTGTGTCCATTGTCTTACTGAAAAATCAGGTTTTATTAAATTGTAGAAAGGTTTTACTCTTTCTGCGTAATCTAAAATGTGTGTTCTACTAAAATGTAAGAATCCCAGGATTGATTGTACATTTTTTTATGATTTTGAAGGTTGGAGCAGCACGCATTTTTACAAAAAATTTGCTGCCAGGCTTTTCACAGCACTTGAAAGCTCATATCCTAAAAACAGGACACTGAGGTGAACAATTTTTGATTTTTTTAAAGTTGAATTTGTAGCCCTCAGAGGCAAATCCCAAAATTATGGTATTCACTCTGTTGTTTAAGTGCTCCTCTAGGTCATCGTCCGTCAGATAAATATCATCCACATAGGACAATGCCTCTTCATCCAAATTTTGAAGTAACTCAGGGGCATATTACCAAGCAATAGCGATAATTATCGCTATTGCTTGGTTAGAGACAAAATTTTACCGCTGAGCTGCGGCGATTTTTATCGCAGATAAACCTTGGTATTACCAAGGTTTATCGCAAATGCGATAAAAAACGGCCGCAATGCATGAATATCGCTGAAAAGTCAGCGATATTCATGCATTACCGAGCTAATGCTCTTAGCCATGTTATCCACCTCCCATTGGATAACATTGCTAAGAACTGCTCAGGGCAGGTGTTAGCTTTTGGAGATATTCGCGCTTAGCGTGAATTTCTCCAAAAGTTGGTAATAGGAGATAGCGATGTTAGCGACTGTTTCCAGTCGCTAACATCTTGGCACGCCCACTTTGCATGTCATTAGTGATAAATATCACTGACATGCAAAGTGGGGCCCAAGATGGTCGCTATCTCCTACTAGCTGTTGCTAACTGGTGTTAGCGACAGCTAGGTAATAGGGAGATAATTTTATCTCCGCTTTCTTGGCTTTTAAAGCCAAAAAAGCGGAGATAAACCCCCTTGATAATATGCCCCTCAGTTACTCTGGCCGAAAACAACCCCGGGCTGTTCTTAATCCCTTGGGGGAGTTGACGAAATTGCAGGTGAGACCCTAGCACTGTATAGCAGTAAGAAAATCCATTTGAGATATCAAGTGTTGTTTTATATTTTTTCCGCACAATGGTATTCATTAATGCGGGACTGTGTGCATTTTGGACCGCAAATGTCTTAGCGCAAGTGTTTAAATGTCTGTAATCTAAAACTAAATTAAATGAATTGTCAGGTTTCATGACCGGAAACAAAGGATTATTCATTGATGAGGTGCAATTTTCGATCACCCCTTGGTATTCAAGTTGATCTAGGATCTCCCTGACCTGTTTTTTAGCTTCTTGCTTTATTGCATACTGCCTCTGTGCAGTTGGAGTATTTTTTTAAATTATGTAGTGCGTTGAATCCTCATCTCATTCAACATGGTTTTGTATAATGCTGTAGCCTGGGCTTCCGCCCACTCCTGCACATATGTGTGTTGTAAGTGCCTGGGAATAGGGTCTAAGAATGCTGGTAGAATTACTGTTTCCACTTTAAGGCAAACCATGACGAATGTTGGCGGCCAATCTCGTCCAGCTAACAAAATGTTATAGCTAAACGTCAGGTTCTCCCAAAAGAGACCTCTCACTGTTCTACATTTGTCTCTCTCCATCTGGAGCGCTATTTCATATACTTTATGTGGAACACTTACCCTAGTATTGGGTGTTTCTATCGTGATATAATATTCAAGTCCGCTATCACCAGAAATTCGATCTTGTTCTGGTGAGCTATTGTTACTTCTGCCGCACTGTCTAGCATCTTCAGAGCCCATTCACCCCGTTCAGTAGTCGAGTCCTCAGAATTCTGGGCATGTCTGATCTTTAGACCTGCAACCTTTTTCTTTTTGAACTGTGGTTTTTGCTTTGGTTTCTCTTCTTTTTAAGAAGTGTAATCTTGAGCATGGTTCTTGTCTCTGGACTTTGTACACTCTTCTTGTCTGTCTGACCGTCCTTCCCTCTCGGAGTTTTTCAATGAACCCTGAAAGGAACGAGCGGAATGTGTATCAGTATCCTAGGTTTCCTAATTGTATCCCTATTCCTAAGGTTGTGCCTCTTTTCAGAGGGCTCCTGTGGAGGAGAACTACCTCTGGATTGAGATCTGATTCCTTTAAAGTTTTGTTGTTTTATATTGCCCTACTTCTTTTTAGTTGAAGCAGGTGTCTGATTGGAAGTGTCCTTTTCAGGACTGCCCATTAGTTGTGGTTTTAAGGATTTCCCACCCAAACTGTCTCAGCCTAATTCTGCATACGAAGTTTCAATTATTTTAGGTAGTTCAGTTTGTGTTCCTGTTCTAAAGGACTGAACTCTCTTATTCGTTGGTGGATAGCCACTGAAGCTGCTTCCCCCTTAATATTAACTAATATTATGGCTGATACCTGGACATAGTTACCTAGTAACTTCACCCCTAAGTTCATAGCAGGCTCTGCTCCGTACGCATTTTGTACTTGTCTCAATACATCTGGTATCACTGCTAATGACTGGATACCATGAGTTCTGGTATAAATGGCAGCAAAGACTGTACCCCAAGTAGTACAATCTTCTACTTGTTATGTTATCCCTATGGGCAAGCAGATTGTTAGCAATCTGTGTTCTTCATACGGGGTAGTATTCTAGAATACTGCCTCTAGCTGCGTTATTTTCTGAGCTACGCAGAAGGGTATTTATTCACGTTTTGTGGGCATTTTGCCCATCACTGCGTGTAATGTTTGTGGCGTGATGTTAGTTGCTGTACCTTGAGCTTGAGTTCCATTTGTTGCAACTATTGCTGGTTGGACTGTAAATGTCCTTATGACGAATTGCATCAAGTTTCTGTATATTTTTATCACATCTTTGTGTTGTGGGAGTAAGTCTCCTACTGGCATTGGTTCAATGTCAGGATGTGGTGTGTAGGACACTAATATTGGCCATGTTGCCCCTTCTCTTCTGAGCGGGAAGAGTCTCACTCTTCTTCTTATGTGGGGTAGAACACCTTTAAACCAGTATAAGTTTTCCTGGTATGTGAGCGGAACCTCAATGTCCTCAAACAGACACTATTCCCCTGGTGCATCTCCTTCTGTGTAGGAGTGAAATTTTTGTGTCCTGGCATTTGCTGCTGGGAATATAACGCACAAATAAAATACCTCTGTTCTGTATGATTCGTGTGCCTCAATCACAAAAACTACTATACCACCCCTAGGTTTTAAACCATGGTCTAGCAGTTTCAGGGTGACTCTATTTCTGAATGTATCTGAAATTTGTATTGCGTCTGCATCTTCCTACCCGGCTGAGAGGTTTAGATCTACTACTGGGCTATTTCTGGTCTCAGTTATTTTGTAAAGAAGATGTTTTCCAAGGAAACTAAGATAAGGTGTTTGTGCACAATTTAGTAACAGTGTGTCCTTCAAGCTTGATTAACCAACAGCTAATAAACAGGATTTTTCAACTACTCCGCTGTGGCAGTGTTTGTGCCTTCCCACTCCAGACGTCTCTGGTGTTTTATGAGTCAGGGTCTCTGAAAATAGCACGACTGAACTACTCAGATTCTGCTGTTAAATAAGTACCCAACCAAAGGTGGCGCCAGGTCATGTAGTTCCTAATTAACCTATACAGGATCTGCGCATTTGGATAACATAAAATGTGGGATTGGTGGCAGACTGATTCCGTGCACCCCCACCAGGTATGTTAGCCTGTCTGTATCAGCTAGCTCACAGTGCCACTAGAATCTCCTCTTATGGCGGTGGGTCTTTTGAGGCTCCGCAGCGGTTTTTCCGCATCCTCCGGGCCGGCGGTGGCTTCCGCCGGCCCGGAGGATGTGGAAAAACCGCTATCATAATCGGTCCCTTAGTTTGTCTCAGAGATACACAGAATAAACATACTGGGTGTTTTGTCAATAAGAATTTATTGAACAGCTGTTACTCTAGTGTAGAATAGATGAGCTGCAACAACCATTAGACAGTAGCAGAGATATATGATTAGAAGTACTATGAAAGTAAAAGGATGGTATAGTTCTACCATTTTGCAGTAATTATGAATATATACAAGCCAATAAAACACATGTTGAAGAGTGCGTACTCCTATGATGCCTCCCTAACTAGGTTACCTAAATATACCTAGCATCTGTGTAAGTGGTATGCCAAAAATCCCTCTAGGATGTAGTCAACCCCATTACCTGAGAATGGGAGAGTATGGGACCCCATCCTGGTCTAAAGTTGGACACCCCGCGAGTGATCTTAGACCACTGCGAGCTGGAGCGTCTGCATGCTGGAACCTCAGCGTCTCTGGTCAGTGTGTCAGCCGGGAAGTCTCAGTCTCCTCTGTCCTTCTAAGCAAGATGTGATGTATATATACCCATAGTCTCCCCAAGGGTCCTACCTTGCTGTGTTACTGTGTCGGCTTAAAGGATGACGTCGGGCCTGAACTTTATACAGAGATATTATACAGGAGATGGTAGTCCTGCTGTACTTCCAAGAAACCTCATGCATAATGTATGAGATTCGAACGAGGGGAAACCCGGGTTCTGAATGCAGTGTCGTATATAGGTAAAAGGTCAGTCCCTAAGAACCGTTATGTATGTATTGTAGGGAAGAATATAGGTAAAAGGTTGCAATGTTACCTGTGCCTATATAGGGTACCTATACGAAATATAACAGGTGGTGGATGGAGATAATGAGCGGTTCTCTTCAGATGGCTCCGGTGGCCTGAAGGCTGTGCTGCAACATGGTGTTGCGTGAGCAGGAGGACCCTTAGTTCTGACCTAAGGTGGGTAATGGTAGAGTGCATAGTACCTGTTTTGCAGTCAATCTCATGTCATAGTAAAATTCCTACCTTGTTTTCTCCCTGCAGTCTCCTTTAAGGAGGCGAGTACATATTGCAATTGCTTTGGTTTGTACACATGATGTTCCCACTAGCTTTCAACTCTTGGCTACTGACAGGGAAAAATACTGTGAAAGGAGTATTACCACAGGCAAAAGAGGTGCAAACAGTGCTTTCTCATTTTATTCTTCATTACTTTCCACAGCTGTTGTAATCAGGTGTAAAAACACATGGACAACAAGCGAGAATGTTAACTTCACTGAAGTCTTGAGTTGTTAAAGTTAACCAGTTTATCTTCCAGCTTTAGGTCCCCCTACTTAGGCAATTTGTATACTATTCAACAACCATCAAATTGGGAAGCTTTACATACATGTGCACTATATAAAGTCATTCATACATCTATCCACCTACCGAATCCATCTCAGAAGCAAGATTGTATACCTCACGCTGTATAATGCAAAGTATATTCTAATGTAGAGGGGGTTGTTTGTCTTTGCAGTCTTTAGTTCCTCTAAGAGTTCATGTAGTGTTAAATTACCTTTTGCAGTGGGGTATGATTGACTAATAAATGAAAGTGTCAGTGCGGGAGAAAATCACTAAGGGCCTGATTACGACTTTGGCGGTACGCCTACGGAGCGCCACACCATCGTTCCGCGGGAGGACAGCCAACCCCACCCTCACTCCACTTGCCCGATTTTTACTGTAATCCTTGGCGGGAGGATGTTCTGTGGCAGTCCCATAGACATACGCTACAAAAGTAAAGGATAGTAAAAAAGAAATGCTGCCATCTAAACATGGAAGCCATAAGCTTGCAATAAAATGTTTTTTTTTTTAAAACATTAAACAAAATTAATAGAACAGTACTTGAGCTTCACAGTAGGAGGAAGTACTTAGAAAAATGAACAATTATATATATTCTCATATAAATATGTGTCTATATATATATATTCCCAACAATAGTCGCATACTCTGCCGAACAACTTGTGGGTTGGTGCCTCCTTTGCGACTGTGGCTCTCACGAAAAACATTCACCACCAAACTCCCATGCCAGGAAATCACAGAGCACTCTGCGGCTCACATTCTTCACTTTAATTTTGGCAGACGCGTATCAGCAATCATACCTTTATCAATGTCATTGTACATCTATTTCTCATTGTACCACATTTAAAACACTCCTGTCCTCACTTCATTGGACAGGAAGAAGTGCTGTGAGGGAAGATGGACCGCATTTTACTGGACCATATCTGCTTCTCAGTCCGCCATCATAACATGCAAAGTTCTTCCATTGTCTCTCAGTGAGTGTGCGTGAATACTTGTAAAATCCATTACAGTAATGATTGTCGCTTTGTAGAGACGAGTTGTTCAGGACTAAAATACATGCTGTTGCATGTCAAGTATTTCACTCACCAATGTGGGCTTATTGAAGACTCTGCCCTGCCCTGCTCTGCCGTGCTCTGACCAACAACAGGTATGTATCCGTAGGAGCTTTGTTTAGTATCTTGCTTCCATTCATTTTAGCAATGATGACCTAGTTCACTGGACACAGCATTCTGGTGGTAAGCGGCGGTTCTGGCAGACGCACACAGAAACACCTCCCAACAATTGCCACAGGCGCGGCCGAACACCTTGCAGGCGGTTGCCTCTGTTGTGACTGCAGCCTTCACAAAAAACATTCACCACTAAATTCCCATGGCAGGAAACTATGGAGCACTCTGAGGTTCACAGTCTTCACTTTTATTTTGGCAGATGCATTTCAGCAATTATGCCTAGAATGTAGTATTTTCAACTACAATGTCACTTCTTTGACCATTGTTTTTTCAGTGAATACACACACACACACACACACACACACACACACATATCTATCTATCTATCTATCTATCTATCTATCTATCTATCTATCTATCTATCTATCTATCTATCTATCTATCTATCTATCTATCTATCTATCTATTTATCTATCTATCTATCTATCTATCTATCTATCTATCTATCTATCTATCTATCTATCTATCTATATATATTCACTCAAAAAACTATAAGTTTTAGTGGTGTTATAGTTAGCTGGACATTTTACTCATACAAAACCATTGAAATTGCTCCTATATAGTTAGTTGTACTAACTATATTTCGCGCACCCGCAATCCACTGCTGATGATGTCACATATTAGATCATTCATGACATGGTCAGTGACATCACTGATGACATCTCAAATGACATCACTGATGACATCACTGATGACATCATCCAGTGAATGTGGTTTGCTTCGTTTTTTAAATATGCATTATATATATAGCAATTTGCATTGAAGAATAAGTGGATATATATAAATAAATATTTGGATGGAGGATTTGAGGATTTAGTAGCAGTGTAATTGACTGTTTACTTGACCAATTTATAATGTCTCACTAAATATAGTGGATAGTGACTAAACTGTGTGAATATCTGTATCACTTTGTCAGTTGTTGTGTAAACTGATTCTACAGTTGGTTACTAGCTATGTGAAAGTCTATATTAGTTATTGATTAGTTAACTGAGTATTTGTATGGGAGTGTGAAAGTGTGTGTGGTTCGGTGGGGGGTGTGTGACTGTCCAAAGATGTGTGAATAGTTGATTCAGTAGATATATGAAGTTAAAACTACATGTTCTAACAGTTGTTTGGGTGAGTGAATATCTTTATGGGTGTGGTGATGAGCAAATATATTTCTCAATGGTACAGGTCCAACAAACTAGAAAAATAAAAGGCATTGTATGTGTCAGTTGTTGTATATAAATAAGTATACATAAGACACAATGATTGTGTGAGTGACTGTATGGATAACTGTATACTTGTAATAATAATTTTATAATTCACTAAGTATGACTTACTATCTAAATGAATAGAAGAAGTGGTGTTTGTATAAGTGTTTTGCTAAGTAAATATGTAAGTATGATCCATTGTTTTCATAAGTGAGTAGGATGACTTCATATGTGAATAGGATGCGTGCTGTTGTTTAATGTCGATATAGATGTATAAGTATTTTTGATAGTGTTCTATTGTTCATTGACAGCATGTATGAGTGAATCCATAGGTAAGTGATTAGATGTGTGTATACATCTATGAATCACTGAGTGTATTTTTAGATACTTGTATTGCTGTGACAATGGATTTAAATATGATACTCTGTATTTTACAAAGAGTGATGAAAAATTGTACTAGTGTATGAAGAGGTGTATGTGATTGTCACGTGGATGATGTCATCAGTGATGTCATCAGTGATGTCATTTGAGATGTCATCAGTGATGTCACTGACCATGTCATGAATGATCTAATATGTGACATCATCAGCAGTGGATTGCGGGTGCGCGAAATATAGTTAGTACTACTAACTATATAGGAGCAATTTCAATGGTTTTGTATGAGTAAAATGTCCAGCTAACTATAACACCACTAAAACTTATAGTTTTTTGAGTGAATTTCAAAGGCTCCTTAAAAGCTAATTCCTAACTATATAACTCCTGAAACCTATGGTTTTTTCAGTGAATTTCAAAGTTTTTTTTAATGCTAATTCCTGACTATACAAGGCCTGAAACCTATGGTTTTTTCAGTGAATTTGCAAGGTTTGTTAAATGCTAATTCCTAACTATATAAGGCCTGAAACCTATGGTTTTTTCAGTGAATTTCAAAGTTTTTTTAAATGCTAATTCCTAACTATATAAGGCCTGAAACCTATGTTTTTTTCAGTGAATTTGCAAGTTTTTTTTAAATGCTAATTCCTAACTATATAAGGCCTGAAACCTATGGTTTTTTCAGTGAATTTCAAAGGTTTTTTTAAATGCTAATTCCTAACTATATAAGGCCTGAAACCTATGGTTTTTTCTGTGAATTCGCAAGGTTTTTTAAAAGCTAATTCCTAACTATATAAGGCCTGAAACCTATGGTTTTTTCATTGAATTCGCAAGGTTTTTTAAATGCTAATTCTATAAGCGGATAACGTTTTTATATATTAAAACGTTTTTTAAATCTCAAATGCCTGCTTTGCTAACTGAGTTTTTAAGCACAGGCTCTTTTGTCTCTGGTGGCCATCTTGGGAGACTGCATATCAGAATTTTTTTAATGGAATATAAGAGGATTTGAGAAGTCACTCAAAATGTGCCCTAATTTTTCTTTCTTCAGCACTAATCATAATTTCTATGGCAAAATGAACCCCCTCATTTTGTTCCTTTGCAAATTAAATGTTTTAAGTGTTAACACTTTATTCCAATCAAGATGACTTCAGGTGTGCCATACTTTTGTCATAAGTAAGACTGTTAGCGCTCTAGTTGTTCTTTAGAACACTCTAGGACATTCTGTCATTGGGCTATAGTTGGGCTACATCTGGCTGATATTTGGGCTACATTTGTTTTTTTTTGTCTCTGGTGGCCATTTTTGGGCTACATTGGGCTACATTGGGCTACGTTGGGCTACATTGGGCTACATTTGGACTCTAACATATATATATATAGCCCAATGTAGCCCAATATATATTTTTTCAAAGTTAATTTTCGTAAAAACCACTGGAGCACATATCTTGAGACATAGCAAAGGCACATCTTTAGAACACTCTGGGACATTCTGTCATTGGGCTATAGTTGGGCTACATCTGGCTGATATTTGGGCTACATTTGTTTTTTTTTGTCTCTGGTGGCCATCTTTGGGCTACATTGGGCTACATTGGGCTACATTGGGCTACATTTGGGCTCTGACATATATATAGCCCAATATATATTTTTTCAAAGTTAATTTTCGTAAAAACCACTGGAGCACATATCTTGAGACATAGCAAATGCACATCGGACTACCAGTCCCTACAATTTTGCCAAGTTTGGTGGAAAACCATTCAGCCGTTCGGGCTAAAAGTGAGTCCAACCGCCCTATGGAAATTAACATGGGGAAAACACGTTTTGGGACCCCCTTTTATCTCGGCCCCCGCTTGACGAATCCCCCCCAAACGTTCAGGGAAAGACCGGAGCGCCACGAGGCAAAGTTAAGGAAAATTTCAGGAAGATTCCTCAACCGGCGCCAAAGTTATTCCCAATAGAATGTTGCAATTTCCCTATGGAAAACAATCCTAACTATATATACCTACTGGCTATCGCCAGTAGGTAATATATATATATATATACATATATATATATATACATATATATACATATATATATATATATATATATATATATATATATATATATATATATATCTCCACAGAAAGTAAACACACACTCAGGACACATTCATATGTGCAGAAAAGTTCTTTATAGCTCATATACTCTCATTACGCGTTTCGACCTTCTCGCGGACTTGATCACATGAGGTACAGCAGATATTGCTGGTGTTTACACATAGTGCTACAGAAATAAACAAAGGAAATTAACCCCTTCCGTGCGGGGCTGTTTCTCCCGCTGTGCTGGGGGACGGGGGCGCGTACAGCGCCCCGGTGCTCATGACAAGGTCAGCTGGTCATGAGCTATGGCGCTCGGTGCTCATGATGAGCTGAGCTCGTCATGGCCACACCCATTCCCATGGAACGTTCAGCACAGCAGGGGAATGTTATATGTTATGTTATGTTATGTTATGTTATAAGCTGTTTTGTAACGTGCTCAATTACTACCGGAGTATCCTGGCGCGGTATACCGCTGGGAAACCCATCCTGGCTTTCCCTGTGGGATGGTCCCTACTGGGAGTCCCCAAGGTGAAGCCAGGCATCCCCGGCGTTGATGGGGCCGTTGTGGAGATTAGGCAAGCTAATGCCCAGCGTTGCCAAGTGGGACCCCTGGTTAGAGTAGGCACCGAGGCGAGAATTATCGAGTCCGCTGACCCTGGTCCACGACCCTGCCGCGTCGGGAAATGAACCCTGGTCCCGGGCCGACTCCTGCTTCCGGGTCTGCCGCCTCTAACCAGTGAGCCACACCACTCCACAATCAGCATAGTGCGCGAGCGTTCCACGGAACGGGCGCGGTCATGACGAGCTCAGCTCGTCATGAGCACCGGAGCGCCGTAGCTCATGATGAGCTGACCTCGTCATGAGCACCCACGGTGTTAAAAAATATTTGGTCATAAAAACGGTGGCCAGGATGAAAGCTCACAGTCATAAAGAGTGTAGTATTAAGTTCATAATACACGCAGAATACAATGCCAAGCTGCCAGTGCTTATTATACCTATAGATGTACCTCAAGTTCATCATTATAATTAATCCCCCCAGGATTCAATGGTAAAGCAAGAGAGGAGATATTGTTTGAACATAGTTTTTACTGAAAGTGTCTGGCTACTGGGTAGTTGGCTTCCCCTTTGTTGATGGCTCTGAGGTGTTCGATGACTCTTTTCTTGACCATATGAATGGCGCATATGAGTGGGCATTGTAAAGCCTGCAAGAGCTGTACCATGTGGAAGGAATACTCTAACCCCAGACGAGGTCATACACGAAATATCAACCAATTCCTCACCTGTAGTACAGCCTTCACGATATACATACTGGAATGTCCTTGCCATCTAAGGAATGTGGGAAGCACTATTCATATGGCTAAGAAGAGTGCTCGAACACTTCAGAGCCATCAACAAAGGGGACCCCAACTAATAAGTAGCCAGACACTTTCAGGAGAAACCCTTTTCTGACAGCTCATTTCTCTCTTTGCCATTGAACACATCTCGACAATTGCACATGCTGGTCACATATTCCTGCTACCTGTACACTCTTGTGTGAGACTTCTATACCCTGTTAAGACACCCACATGTCAGAGTTCCATCCTTTTTACGCTTGCTGAGACAACGCGCATGCGTTCTCAGCAAGACTTAAGTAAGGGCTCCCAAAGTCTGCTGGCGGATCGGGTACAGTGCATGTGCGCCGGGAGCGCGCACCATTTGTCCGCCTGCAACCTTTGGCAGGACCTTCGCGGCCCCTATGATGTTCTCAGTGAGCCGCGTGGCCACTGAGAACATCAAAGCGGCCGCGAAAGTGCTCACCATTTGCCACCCCCTCCCTAATCCCACATCTCTTGTTTAGTGCCTCTATCTCATGCTGCCACAAGTCCAGCAGATGGCAGCACTGTATACCTTTTTACAACAGAAAAGAGGGTTGACATAGCATTGAGGCTGTTTAAAATTCCATGGCGCATCCTCGTGTGATACTGTCGTCTTTCATAACTGTCCACCCAAAAACAGAAACACTACTCAAAATTACCCACACCGTTTAACTCTTAAAACACCGAGCTCACGCGACACCATTATTTCCCATGCTGTTCTAAGTTTGTAAAGCCTGCTATATATTCTATTCGCGTTTAGACACCACCTTACTGGTGTTTTATAGTGATTGGGCTGTGGTGTGGCGTGCAGCTACGTCTCATAAGATGCTTGTAAACTGACATGTTATCATTTCTGATAAATTGTGTTTTTTCCGGGCCCGCGCACACATGTCTATGCATATCTAGCTGTTATGTAGATGTATGCTTCTCTGACTTTCATGTTTCCATGGAGACGACTATTTGTTCTTGTATATTTATAGGTCATGTTAATAGCCGGAGGAATTTTCGGGTTCCAGGAAGGGTGGGAGGGGAGAGGCACTCTGCAGGTAGCACGTCATGTAAAAACTCTTTGTTTTCTCGATTCATGTTGTACGTATTGTGCGCGTTGAGACCCGCCCCTTGCGGTGATTTGGAGTGCACTGGGGCTACTGCACTCAATGTAAGATAATGTAGCGCCTAAATAAGGAAGCGCCTTCATTGTGTTTTGTATCACTCTCTTCCGCCAGCACACATCTCCAGTCGTCTGCGTGTTCGGGTCCCCCATCCCTTCTTGGTCTGCACCCCCCTCAGCTGCGTTCACTGGCATTCCCCTGTGCCCCAGACATCCCATATCTTCCCAAATTCCTGGGGCATCCCCAGCCTTTGTACACCAGTTTTTCCAGGGCCCGACACCTCTACATTTCCTTTGCCCAGCCGTGCACTCTTGGTCTATCAGTATTTCACCATTTCCACACAATTTCTCTTTTGGCCAGTAGGTATCCCAAGTCACACACACGCAACCAAACACACACACAACCACACACACACACAACACACACAACCCCACACAAACAACCCCCCCACACACACAACCCCCCCACACACACAACCCCCCACACACACACAACCCCATGCACACAACCCCACAACACACCGCCCACACACACAATGCCCCCCCACACACACAACCCCCACACACATACAACCCCACACACAACCCCCACACACATACAACCCCACACACAACCCCACACACACACAACCCCACACACATAACCCCACACACACAATACCCACACACACACAACCGCCCACACACACAACCCCATACACACATTGCTCACACACACACACAACCCCACACACACACAACCCAACACACAACCCCACACACACACAACCCCACACACACACACAACCCCACACATACAACCCCACACACACAACCCCCCCACACACAACCCCACACACACAACCCCACACACACAACCCCCCACACACAACCCCACACACACAACCTCCCACACACACAACCCCCCACACACACAACCCCCCCCACACACACACACACAACCCCCCACACACACAACCTCTCCACACACACAACTCCACACACACACAACCCCACACACAACCCCCCCCACACATACAACCGCACACACAACCCCACAAACACAACCACACTCACACACACAACCCCACACACACAAACCCCCCACACACAACCCCACACACATAACCCCCCACACACAACCCCACACACACACAACCCCCCACACACAACCCCCCACACACACATAACCCCCCCACACACACAACCCCACACACACACAACCCCACACACAACCCCACACACAACCCCATACACACACACAACGCCCACACACACACACACAATCCCCCCACACACACACACAACCACACACACACACAACTCCACACACACACAGACAACCCCACAAACACACACAACCCAACACACACACAACCCCACACACAACCACACAACAACCACACACACACAACACCCTCACTCTATCTATCACCATCACTCTATCTATCGCCCTCACTCTATCTATCTGTCTATCTATCTATTGTCCTCACTCTATCAATCACCTTCTATCTATCTATCTATCTATCTATCTATCTATCTATCTATCTATCTATCTATCTATCTATCTATCTATCTATCTATCTATCTATCTATCTATCTATCTATCTATCTATCTATCTATCTATCTAACTATCTATCTATCTATCGCTCTATCTATCTATCTATCTATCTATCGCCCTCACTCTATCTATCTATCTATCACCCTCATTCTATCTTTCTATCGACTTCATTTTATCTATCTATCTATTGCCCTCACTCTATCTATCTCTCGCCCTCTCTCTCTATCTATCTATTGCACTCACTCTATCTATCTATCGCCCTCACTCTATCTATCACCCTCACTCTATCTATCTATCGCCCTCACTCTATCTATCTATCGCCCTCCCTCACTCTATCTATCTATCGCCCTCTCTCTGTCTATCTATCTATCGCCCTCACTCTATCTATCTATCTATTGCCCTCCCTCACTCTATCTATATATCGCCCTCACTCTATCTATCTGTCTATTGCCCTCACTCTATCTCTCTATCTATCGCCCTCACTCTATCTATCTATCTATCTATCTATCTATCTATCTATCTATCTATCTATCTATCTATCTCCCTCACTCTATCTATCGCCCTCACTCTATCATCCTCAGTCTGTCTGTCTATCTATCTATCTATCTATCTATCTATCTATCTGTCTATCTGTCTATC